>NC_064562.1:43061371-48061371 GCF_937001465.1 Orcinus orca
TTGAAGTTATTACTCAAGTGAATGTTAATGAGTGTTTTACCCTGAGTGGTAATTTAAGACCCTGACTAGTCAGCTAAGTCAAGCCAGGCTGCTGAGAACAGTTAGGTAGAAAAAAGTACATTATAGGTGAGAAATGGTCTGATAATTCTGTAGTAGAGTGAAGTGATTTTTATACAGCCTTTTTTTTTTCTCTTCCCTTTTGTGGAGTTGAATTGTCTGATGTTAAGAATTGACCTCCAACTAGGCAAGCATTTTAGTGAACAGAAGTTAGTTTTAACTGAAGTAAGTTAAACTTACATGATAGACATCTAAGTTGGGGGCCTGCAGTCTGTTTTTGTTAACAGTATTGCAACACAGCTATGCTAATTTGTTTATGTTTCTTGTATGGCTGTTTTGCACCACAACAGAGTTGAGTAGTTATGACAGAACTTTTATAAAGCCTGAAATATTTACTATCTGGCCCTTTATAGAAAAAGTTTGCAGACCCCTGATCAAACTTAGTGAATTTGTTTTGGGATTGTTAAGCAGTACTATGTTTATTTTATGTAAATGTTCCACTTCAAAACCTTTTTAAAAAGGGGGGTTAAAACTGATTGAATTAAAAGCTAGATTTAAGAAGGTGAGGTTTGTTTGTAAATGTTCCACATCAAAACCTTTTTTTTAAAGTTAAAACTGATTGGTTTTAAAAAATGAGGTTTGTTTCATTGGATAAATATAAAGCTATCAAATTAATTTTTGATTCTTTGTTATGTCAAAATGTGCCCTGTGATTTTTAGATTTAATTAGAAAGGTGCAACTAAAGATGTACTCAGGTTTAATTCTTTGCCCCCAGCAGTTTAATGTTTTAATTTTAGGGGGTGGTTTATTCCTACTTACGACTTTCTATAAAAGTTACGCTTGCACACAGAGTTAGGGAAAAACAGTTCTTAACCTTGATTTTTATACTATTTGTTTCCATATATTTGATGTCACATTTGAAGTGCTATTCCTAGATCCATTTCAGGTGTTATTTCTTGATCTAGATGAATATTTTTCTGTGTACTGGGCTGTAATTTACTTTCAGACTTGCACAGAATTGAAAAACTCTCCCTTTATACAAATCCATTTATCAGCTTCATGTTTTTCTTAGGTATTTTATATTTCAGTCTGAACTCCTTGCCCTTCAGAATTGTTGAATAACTTGAGTTGGGGCCTTGCCGTCATTCTGGGGCGTTGCCTTGTGCCTGTCTACTTAGGTCCTTTATTTCTTGAATCCCAGGGCTTGCTTTTGTATAGCCCATCTTCCTGCTTCTGAGGCCTTCCCATCTATAAAGGTCTGTTCCATCCTCGTAACTGAATAACTAGTTTGGCTCAATAGAGAATTCAAGGTTTAGTGAAGAGATTTGATGCTGTTTGATTTTTCATCATTCATGTGAAATGCTTAGGGTTTTACCACTATCAGTGTTCTCCAATTTCATGACTATCTTGGGTTTGTTTCATCCATTGTGCTGAGCTTTCAGTGGGTCCTGTCATTGTGTAAACATGCTCTTCAATCCTGGGAAATGTTACTGGAGCTGATCTTTCCTTGTGTCCTTCACCACCCCAGTCTTTCCTCCAGAATTGTTTTTTGGGTGTGAGCCCTGCGCATCTGGTTTTCCTGTTTTCCATTGCAGGCTGTTATCCTTTGAGCGATTTTTACAACTTAATCTTTCAACTTTTTTTAAGGTTTTTAATTTCAGTCATCTAATATCTAAGACCTCTTTCTCCAACCTGTGTTATAAGTAGTAACCTGTTCTTAACATGGGTGTGTATTATCTTTTATTCAAGTCTAAAGTTAACATAACTTTCAGAGTTTGTTTCCCCAAGATGCTTTTCTTTCCTGTTGCTTTGGCCTCTGCCTATAATCTTCCTCAAATGTTTGGTGATCCTTGTCTCATATATAGGAGTGCAGCATTTTTAAAGCAGCTTGGATGTTGTGAATTTGTGGGGCTGAGGGATGGGTATTTGTCAACCATGGGGTTCACTACTGGGTGATCGGGCTGTGTCATTTTATTGAGGAACCTCTTGATACATTCTTTTTTTCCTTCCTTGAGCTGATCAGGTTCATCAGAGAAGTCTTTTTCTACTCTGCTGCCTGGAGGGTAAAATACCTGGCTGCCAGTGTTCTGAGATCCCAGTGAGGGGAGAAACCTGAGGGATCTGAACAAGTAAACTACTTGAACTCCTTTATTTTCATCATTGTATGCCTATTGAGTCCGAAGACCACCCTCTTACCTGCTTCAGACAAGTTTCTGCCAGGATGGAAGAGTTCAGCTGTCCAGCAGTACAGAGGGCATCTGGAGGTTTAACTGCTTGTCAAACAGACTTTCAACCAATCCTCTTTAGTCCCTTTTACCTCTGTTTACAGAGATACCTGGGCTGCCGTTTGCTAATAAGCCTTTGGGGGTTCTGTGGTACAATCTGAAATATCCTCACTGCTGACAGAATATTAAGTTTTCTTGTCTCCTTAGTCAATTGCCATTTATTCAGAGGTTTGCAGCTTCCAAAATTTTGTAGTTTCCTCTCTCGTTTTCTTTTTTTTTTTTTTTTTTTGGCTGCATGGCTTGTGGGATCTTAGTTCCCAGTCCAGGGATTGAACCTGCGCCCATGGCAATGAAAGCGCAGAGTCTAAAACCACTGGACCGCCAGGGAATTCCCTCCCATTTTCTTTGACCTTATATATTTTTTATGTTGCCTCCCCCTTTTTAAGTAATGGGTTTTAGTAGGATTTCAGAAGACCAGAAGTGGTATTGTTTACTTTTAGCACCCTTTTTGTGTGTGATAATGACAGATTTGGGGAGACAAAATGTTAGTAGTTCAGTACCCTTCTAAAATTTGGCCAGCAAAGTAGAAGTTTACAAGTAGTTTGCTAGTTTATTATAGAACAAATCTCATTTACCTGTTGGACAGTGTTAGGAAGCTTTGATTTCAGTTCTCATCAGTTTTGTAGACCCTGTTAGAGCTACCAACCCCCGTTTCTAGGTCTGTTGGCCTAAGTCAAATTTTGTTACCTTTTGGTTTACTAGATGTTTGCTACCAGGTGAGTTAGTTAATCTCTCTTCCTGGGGTTCTGGGTTTCCTCTTACTCCTTTTTTAACCTTCAAATATGTATTGTAAGGTTGCAGGTCTTATTACCACATTACTCTTTCCACATTGGGGTGGCAATTACTTCACTATTCTTTGTTGTATACAAGTTAGAATATAGTGTGTGGACACCTGTCCAGGTGCCATTCATGCTGAGATAGTTTTGAAAGGTAGTCTCAATAACATTAGGATCTGATTATTAGGTCTTTGTATTCTATACATTTATGTGCTTTGTTTTACTGCTTGGGAAAGTTCTTTGAAGTTGTCTTGTGCTTCAAAAGTACTTTATGGCCTTGAGGTATTGGGAATTTTAAAACAAGGACTGATCCCACTGTCCATCACAGTATTTGTGTTGGTCCTGAAATGTATAATGAGTTTATTTGGTTTGGAGTCAGCTTAACCTGAAATGTAAAAATCTAGATCCATGCATAATGGATGCACATCTCAATAAAGTAAATTTCTTTGGATGCAGTTCACTTAATAGTGCAATTTATCAGTGTACTAATACTTAAGGATGACCCCAGACTTCATGAAGACTGTTACTACCTACTTTTGAAAAGTTGAGAAGAATGCATACTTTTTCCTTTCTTCACTACTGGCTATAATTAGGAGTCTAGTCTGAAATTTTGCATGTGTAACATGGTTCTAGCAAGATCCAGTTGTGTAAATTGGTGGGTTGGGCTGTATATTGCTGTCAATTGCCTATAATCTGGAAAGTTGGGGGAGTGTTGATTATAATCTCGTTGGTATTTCAAAGAGACCTGCAGGCTATTTATATCAGAATCAGTATTGTTTGGAGGTGTTCCCTGGGATTCTGTATTTCACACACACCAAGTGATCTTCCCTACACTGAAGTTGTAAGGACTGTTGTTTTAAGGTGGTTAGAGTTAAGCTTGCTGTGTTTCATAAGGATTTTTTGTCTTTCTGTTTTTACTTTTATCTCGTGTAAAGACAAATAAAGGTGCATGTTTCATAAAACTTATACCACTCAAGCATTTTAATCACGGACCCTAAGTCTAGCTTGAAAAAAACCATAGAGACTTAGCATTCTAATGAGTGTAAGAGAGGACAGGGAGCAGTAGTGTGCCATGCTGGGGAAAGGAGGTGGTGAGGGTAGGTGGTTGGGATTAAACTCTTTAGAGGCAGTACATTCCCCTGTCGCCTGCATATTGCCCCCTTTGGTTTGTCACTGACTTCATTCATTCCATTATTATTAATTGGTAATCAGCAACTCTGTTTGAAACTGACTTTTTCTGTTGTCTTGAGTTGGGCTAGTTATATATTGCCCTGTTGTCCATAAGCATCTTTTAGATTCTCATGCAGGAGATAATTCCAACAGCTTCCCTTTATAAGTGACTATAGTATAGTAGCTTTGGGTAAGACTGCAGGATCCAAGGGAATATGTAATTTAGGAAGACAGAGCAGAATGCTCTGCTAAATGTTTATTTTCTCCAGTAAGCTCTGTAGAGGTGGATAATTTGGGGGGACAGAAAGGTGCTTAAAGGGCATGGAAAAAGGACTTGACAAAATTATTTTACTACTTAAAAAGGGTGAGATACTTTGTAGGAATGAAATCCTAAGTAAGAGCAAGGTGTTCCTTGTTTCAGCAGTCCAAATCAGTTATTTTAGTTGTCATGGGAGGAATTCTTTAAAGTCTTCAGAGAAAGTACAGATAGGTCCTCATTTATTAAACATTGATATTAGGGTTATCGGATTCTATTTTGAGAAACTTACCTAAGTTGCTCGGTGTTGGGAGAGAGAGTTTATTTCAAGGTTAGTTGATACACATTTTATTTGTGTAGGCTATATTCTGTTTGTATTTTAGAATTTGAAAGCAAGGTTACTTTCCTGCCTTTTTGAAATTTTTCTTGAAAATATTGGAAGACACTTTACAGTTGTATTATGCCAGTACCTAAATGTGACATTTAACATGTCATGGAAAGCTATGCTTTGAATAAATACTTGAGAAAAGGAATTATATAATTGCCCCTTTGTTGTATGGATGGCCTTGGGTTACACAGGGCTTTATCACATTTTTAGAGAACATTTGCCAATCTCAGACTGATGAAGTGGAACCCTTTTAAAAGAAATTGGAAGATGGCTATATAATTATTGCAGTGTAGTTAAAGAGATTGGCTAAGGCAATAAAGAAAATTTCAAAATACTCAGAAATTTGTTGTAAATTGCTTCTACAATAATTGATAAAGCATGCTACAACTAATTATATGTATTAAGACCTATCAGCATGTCTTTTTTTAGAACCTGGTTGACTTGATTCTAAACCAACATAATGTTCTCTGTACCATTTGACATTTTCAAGACATATTCTCCCTAAGCAGATTTTGTTGGAACCAAGTGTTTCCAGTTCTAGAAGCCTACTTCTAGAATCTTCATGTGAAGTTTATAGTGGGCTTTAATGGGGTTTTGATTTGCACTAAACTTTCTTTTCTGAAAGATTATGTTTAAATTATAATGTAGTGATTTTGTCTTAAAATTAAACTCTTAACAGCAGTCATGCATTTTTTGCACTGTCTTTTTTTTTTTTTTTTTTTTTAAGGTTTCCTCTCTTGGAAGAATTTCCTGAAATAATGTAGGTCTTGTTTTCTTATTTGGGAAGGTAAGGCAACTACTGTCATGTTTAAAATGACAATGTTAAATGACGGCATTCTTTTTAAAGTTAGTGATGCATAATTGGTTAAACAGTATTACAGGTTGAGATTTTGATGGAAGAAAAAAGCAATTTCCAATTTTCTCCAGAATATTCATGAGAAAGGATACCAAGAGTAGGAATATTTTATATGGGGATGTTCAGTCTTTAGCCTCTACTGGGCTTGCTGTCAAATTGTGAAACCACTAAAAGGGCTGGGAATGCATTTACTCTCTATGCAGACAAATTTTTCAAAAAATGGCAAATCGAATTAGATGTGTACAATAGCAATAATGTTAACCAAGGTACTCATATTCAACGTAAATACAGAAAAAACCTAACAGTATCATTTCATTATTACATTTCCTACGTTCCTTTGAGAACTCTTTAAGGAATGTGGGTCACTCAGTGCTGGCCTGCCAAGAGAGAGGGTTCCATCATGGTGGGTCATGGTGTGGTGCTGAGCAGGGGCTTCCCCTCAAATGACCTGTTTTCCTGTAACCAGCTTGTGATTCGTCTAAAAATCAGGCCGGAACTAAATAATGAATTTTGTTCTAGCTTCTGCGAAGACTGTAATGAGATAACGAATTTTCAAAACAAGTTAAAATAATTCTTGCAGATTTATTAGAATGTGCGGGACATTCTATTTTGTAGATATTTAAAAAATTCTTGTTTAGTATGTTGAATGGAATAGATATTTCAAGTGAATGGTTCAGAGGTCCCACTCTGTCATTTGTCCTGTGATGTTGGGCAAATAAAATTGAACTTCTCCAACAAGCGTCAGTTTTTCCAACTGTAAAATTAGATGTTCTTTAGGGATGAACATTAAATGATAGGTATGTGAAAAGTGCTTTGATGTTAGTCATTCTCAGCTTCATACACTGAATGGGGTTTAAACTTTGAGGCGCCATTCCAACCTTAAGCAGAACCTTCAGGTTTGGAGCCCAGACAGCCTACACTGTCTTATTAGGATCCCCAGGTGATTCTGATGCTGAGCGTTGAAAACCAAAGCTCTGTATTTATTGCTGTGATCATGTTTAAGAGCTATGGAAATCATGCATATGAAAAAGTATCAAATGTTAATGTCTCTCTGTATGTGCTAGGCAGTCCAAATACAAAAAAGGCTTGAGGGGAGTAGACACATAGTTGTCTACCATGATGGGGATGAGTGCCCTTTTTGAAGCTTGCCTGGGCACCTGCAGGGACTCCCTACTTTTGTTTCTGTCACTCTTCTGGGCTTCCCTGCTGTGAGTCTTCAGGAGATTTCATGTGGAAGCTCTGTGATTTTGGTGAGTAATTTGGGAAAAGGAGATAAGCAGAAGAGAGGAGTCACAGTAGACTAAGGTCTAGATCACAGACCTAGATCACATAGCTGTGATCCCCTTTATAGACACAGGAGATAAGGTCCAGTAAGCAGTTTTGTGGGGAAAGGAAGAAGAATATATACGAGTTTTAGGATTTAATATTTGAGGTGTTTGCACGTTATCCAAGTGGATGTCTCCAGTAGAGAAAATGGTTTGGAATTCAGAAGGAAGGTTATTGCTGGAGAAGGCAATGCCATGGGAGTGAATAAAAGCACCCTGGAGAGTGTGGAAAATGAAGAGAACCGAAGGCTGAGCTCTGCTGCAGTCCATCTGAGTGAATGAATGAATGCACGACTGAACTCCCAAGGTCTAGTCCACTTTCTCCACCCACACAGCAAGCAGTGTCTTCATTTGTTCATCTTTTTTCCTCTTACTATGTTAGCCCAGTGGACTCTGGCAAGTGACCTAACTTGTGCTTCAGTTTTCTTATCTGTAAAATGGAAATAATAATAGTACCCATCTCAGGGTTGTTGTGAGAATTAAATAAAAATAAAGTACTTCAACAGCTACTGGCATATCAGTGCTCAGTAACAACATTAACTGGATTGCCTTTACCAGTTGAGATAAATTTGATTTCTAATAAGGTCCAATTCCCATCCCACTTATAAGTGCAAATCTTCCTCAGTGACTGGAGCCAGTGTTGATCATTATCTTTCTTGTATTTTTTCCCTGCCACACAATGCATCACTTAGTAGATGTTATTTTAACGTGTTTATGATCTTTGTTGGTCTTACCTCCTCAACTGGAATGTAAGCTTCCCGTAGGATCGGAACCATTTCTTATACTTCTACATACAGCCGTTAATTTCTCAAATGTCTGTTATCTCTATCAATGTGGTAACTTAGAATAAATCCTAATGATTTAGGACTGTTTTGGTGCAGAGGAGCAACTCAACAATATTTGAATGCATAAATGAAAAATCTAAGATTGTCTTAATATCTGTTTCTACTCAGGTACATTCTGCTAGGTGTTGCACAAATAGCAGGGAAACACTTTACTAAATGAGTACTTTGCTTACTTCTTCCTAGCAGCTTTCAACAGTTCATAAAAATAGAAGTCATCTGGAAAATTCTTAAACTCTGTTTAAGACTGCCTAGGAAAACAGGTATTACATGGGACGTGCTGCCTGGAACCAGGGTGATAGCCTGTGCTTTAAACGCGCTGCAAGTGGAGGGAGGTTGCAAAGGCATTTTTTTTATTTTTTAGGCTTCTGGGTCTTGGCATCCTAAAATGTAAAATTGGGGGTGGTGTGGTGGCTAGATTAGGTGTTAAATTTGATGTCTTCTAGCAATAAATATGCTAGTATTCACTGGCAATCAGGATACAAATACATTGTTTTGTACATAATTATAAATTACAGAAATTTTATAGGGCTACAAAAGTAATGGCAGCAAAATGCATGACAATATCCTCACAGTATTCCTTCAGATTCCTATCTCTACCCGCCCCCCCCACCAAAACAACCTACTAACCTGGTCCAAAGCAAAATAGTACTGATGTGTGTTGTCTGGCCCACAATTAATTTAAGGGGTCAGATAATATACTCTGAGTTAAACGTGGGTTTCGTGGCTATATACCTCAGTCAGTACTTGAATCAGTAAAATCTCAGCTTTCTAGCTGTGTGATCTTGAACATGCCATTTAACTTTGCTCTTTTCTCATATGCAAAATAAAGATGATAATGTGAACTAACATTAACGTAGCACTTATGTGCCAGCCAGTTTTATGTGCTTTACATTATACTAACAATAGTTTTTACCTCTTCATGTCATTGTAAAATTTAATGAGACACCTCTCCCCCAAAGCACTTAGTACATATGTCAGACTATATTTCTTTTCCTGGGTATAAATTACAGAAACTCCAAAAGTTTCTAACATTTAAAATGCTTTAAAAAATATTTTGTGAATAGAAAGGTGATATTGTGCTGGAGGAATTGGGACCTACTTAAAATGCTGATATTTGATCATTATCAGAATTAAAATGAGTTCTCTAGTAGTCAGGAACCCCTGTTCTAATCTTTTTATTCTTCCCCATGGATCACTATGATTTTTATGATTTTTAAAACGTACTTTAGACCTCAACATCCCAGTTAGGAAATAGAATTCATAAAACCTTGTAACCAACTGCGAAGTGAAGTTGAATGTTTTGGGTTTTAGAAATCTTAGTGATTCAAGGTTATTGGATGAAGTGTATCAGTTAAAAAGAGAATAAAGCTGTTAGGGTGGTAAAATAGAAGACATGACCTGTGATTTATTAGAGAAATGATAGTTTCCTAATTTTTTAATCTTTACCCAAAGAAATGCCTAGTATAAAACACAATGGTTTGAATTTTCATTTCACATGAAAGAATATGTAGAAGAGGTGAATGTGTATCTGGACTGTACTCATGTAAGAATTCTTCTAAGGGAATTTTAAGGTCATTTCTGAGTAAGGAGTAAGATAATGGGGATTTAATCAATGCCATAAATGCAGTCATCTTTCCTATTAAGTAATAGTTAACACTTAAATAGCATTTTCTATGTGGTAGACAACAACTCTATGCGATATTATTATTATTAGCTCCATTTTAAAGATGAGGAGACAGGGTCAAAGGTTAACCAACTTGTCCAAAGTCATCTATATGGTATGTGGCAGAGTGGAGAGTTGAAGCTTGGCAGTCTGATTTCAGGGTATGTGCTTGTAATATTAACAAAGAGAAGAGTAGTGGAGCAGTGGTAAAAAAAAACAAAAAACAAATGGGATTACAGAAATGGGAGAGGTATAAAGACGAGTCAAGGAACACTAAAGGGACAAGGAAATACTTCCAACCCCCTTTTCCTCCATTCCTCCTACCACGAGAGAAGGCTTTTGTAGTTGTTGGTTGTAGAACTCTAATTACATATAACAATTTATTGGTACCTGCTGGGGATGGGGAGAAGGGTCAAGTTGGTATTACATTTGTACTTAAAAGAATGATGATGATTGAAAGGAGAATGGCCATGGTGATGACTATAATCTTTTTGAAGTGTTTCCACCATATCCTCCCAAGAATCTTTCTTGTTTTTTGGGATTCTTTGGCCTGAAATGAAAATAAACACAAATTTAATGTTTTCTTTCCATTTCTGGATTAATGTGCACACTACAATACTTATTAGAACGATTTAGAAGAACAGATTTAATTTGGGTTTGACCAATCACAAAAAGTCTCAGTAAGTCTGAGCAGCTGTTATAAAATGATGCACCAAGATTCTTTATTGTGTTCAGCTATACTTCTATTGGCTTTATTAATTTTGTGACCTTGAATAAGTTACTCTCTGAACTGGTTTCCTCATCTTAACATCATGATTTTACTTAAATTCCACTATCCCCTACAACCCTATTTAAAATTGCTACCCCATCTCCATTCCAGAAGCCCTCTTCTTCTTCAATGCATTATTTTTCTCCAAAGTACTTATCTCTTATCTAACAATATGTACATTTTACTTACTTGTTGTTTGTTGAGAACGTAAGTTCTATGAAGGCAGGGATTTTTTGTCTGTTTCATTCACTGCTATATTCCCAACAGCGAACAACATAGAGCAGGTGTTCAATTATAATAGTATTTGTTGAAAAAATGAATGACTAAATCTATTAAATGAGGATAGTAGTATCTGCCACATAGTAGCCCAGATTGTGAGGATTAACTGAGGTAGTGAATATAGTATATCGAGACTGGATATAAGAATAAATTATGCCATTATTATAATTAATATTTTGATGAATAATGAGATGGACTTCGTTAAGTACGATATAAAAAGTTTCATATCTTAATTAACCTAAACAAAATAGCTCACTTTTATTAAATTTTATTAAGATTATTGAAAGAATCCAAGGAGCAGTGGAGAGAAATGAAACACGGTCACACGAAATTGTAAAATCCTTCCCCCCATCCCCTGAAGTAAGCTTTATTGTTTTCATTTGGTCTACTCCTTTTTATTTTTAAAATATATGTAACTGCTTTTCCTATAGCGTGATACAAATAAATTGCTTGATGCTTACATGGATTTCTGCTATCTGCCACCTGGATGAGTAAAATTCTAACATATTTCAGTTATCTTTCTTCGTGCAACAGATCTGCTTTTTTACTCTCAGTATATATGGTGATTTTCCAAGAACAAAATCAAGGTATGTACATGATTACAGTGCATGCTATAAATGGCATGAGTCCTGGTATGCCACTCAGATGGTCTCATGACTAGTGTATGACAAGTTATGGGAGCCCCAGGTTTATATATCCAAGATGCTGGTGGTTATTCTCAAGGATCTGGTGTATGGAAGCTACTGACTATATATACTTTCCAAGATGTTATAATTTATTGAATGCTTAAAATGCAGGTACTATAGGACATGCATTATATGTATTTTTGCATAATAGTATGCAATACTTATAATAACCCTAGGTGAATATTCCTGTTTTATAGTGTTGAAGAAAATGAGGCTCAGAATGGTTTAAGTTGCTTGCCTCAGAGTAAGTGGTGGAGCTGGAATTCAAATCTAGAATTGCATGACTATACTGCCTCGTGTAGAAACAGTGAATTAAGGTATAAATGGACTTTATATCTTTCTCTTAGACTATTTATTCTCTTTTATTAATGTAGCGTGTATATATAGTTTGAAAAGTCTGAATTCTATAAGGCTTATGAGTAAAAACTGCATTTTCCTGCCCTGCTCCTCTTCACCCTGATCCTATTTTTCAGAGGTAATCACTTTCAGCTCTTTTTCGTGTGTTTTGTTAATTGTTGTATCTCTATTTCCTGGAACAGTGGTTCTCTCCTGGGGATAATTTTGCCCTCCAGAGGACGTTTGGCGATATCAGGAGACATTTTTGACTGTCATGACTGTAGGGGTGCTACTGGGCATCTAATGGATAGAAGCCAGGAATGCTGTTGAATATCCTACAATGCATAGGATAGTCCAGAGTGTGCCACGGCTGAGAAACCCTGACCTAAAACAGTGTCTGACATGTAGTGGGTGCTCAGTAAATACTTGTTGAATGCACCTCATTTAGCTGTTTATTTTTTCCTGCTGTTTGTTTTCCTCTGTATTGCTAGAAACTATATATATATATTTTTAATTTTTTCCTTGCGGCACGCAGGCCTCTCACTGTTGTGGCCTCTCCCGCCGCGGAGCACAGGCTCCGGACGCGCAGGCCCAGCGGCCATGGCCCACGGACCCAGCCGCTCCGCGGCATTTGGGATCTTCCCGATCCGGGGCACGAACCCGCGTCCCCTGCATCGGCAGGCGGACTCCCAACCACTGCGCCACCAGGGAAGCCCCATATATATATTTTTTTTCTTGATTTTTCCTGTTTCCAACTATAGAAAAGGGGATATAACTCCTACCATACCTCCAAACCCCCCTTCCCCAAACACATACCTTTCCTATTTGTGTTTAATTAAAGCTTTGTAACTATTCCCTGAGACATGGAGCATATTTGACTACATTGACTTTAGTGTATAGCTTTTTGGTTTCTCTAGAGCTAATAATAGGTAGATAGTTAAAATGTTTTCATTTATTAGTTTTTAATCTACCAACCAGTAATTCATTCCCAAACTTTCCAGAGGAGCTGGAAAATATCCTTCCTTTGATGGCTCCTCTGTTGGATCCTTCTGCTTTATCTTGAAGTTCCTCACAGAGCCTTTTGATCTACTCCAGTGTGGTTTGGTTGGGGTCTAGGTTTGCTATACCTATAGCTTTAATCTTAAGATCTTTCTGCACCAGTATCCTGGGAATGCCCTTCTCTTGTGCTGGGCCTTTTGTTTTTTCAGTCTCATTTCGTTCCCTTTCTTGATTTATTTCCTTCTGTTGGTGAAAAATTTCTGCTGAAAACTTCTTAGGAAGGGTGAGTGAGAGATATGTTTCTGAGAATTTACATGCCTAGAAATGTCTTGATTCTACCCTTGGTAATTTGGGTATAGAAGTCTAATGTGGAAATCATTTTCCTTCAGAATTTTAAAAGCATTCCTTCATTTTTGTTTAGCACCCGTATATTGCTTTTGCAAAATCTGTTATTCTAATTGCCAAGTCTTTGTTTTTTCTCTCTCTCTAAAAACCTTCAGAATCTTCTCTTCCTTTTTAACGTTCTATACTTTCGAGATTACATGCCCTGCTATGATCCTCTTTTGTTGTTCATTGAATCTGTAAATTCATGTTATTTAGTTCTAGGATTTTTTCTTGTATTAATCTGATTTTCTCCCCTCTGATTCCTTCATTTTCTTTTTCTGAAAATCCTGTTATTCATATGTTGGATCTCTTACACTGATTCTCTGTCTTTTCTCTCTCTTTTTGCTCTGCTCTCTGAGAGAATATCTCAACTTTATATTACAATCATTCTATTTAATTAAATTTTACTGTTGTTTTAACTTCCAAAAGATCTTTATGTTCTATGAATAAGCTTTTACATAGCTTTCCATTCTTGTTTCAGGGTTGTACAATATTGTCTTCTATTATTTCTCCGAAGACATTAGAGAGGTTTTTTTTTTTTTAAATAAATTTATTTATTTATTTTTGGCTGCATTGGGTCTCTAGTTGTGGTGGGTGGGAGCTACTCTTTGTTGCGGTGGCTTCTCTTGTTGCGGAGCACGGGCTCTAGGCACACGGGCTCAGTAGTTGTGGCTTGCAGGCTCTAGAGCTCAGGCTCAGTAGTTGTGGCGCATGGGCTTAGTTGCTCCGCGGCATGTGGGATCTTCCCGGACCAGCAGCTTTTACTGCTCTAATGAGGCTCGAACTTGTGTCCCCTGCATTGGCAGGCAGATTCTTAACCACTGCATCACCAGGGAAGCCCTGTTTGCTTTTTTTAAGTGAAGTATAATTTACAATATTGTGTTAGTTTCAGGTGTACAGCACAGTGATTCAGATATACATACATATGTATATGTGTGTATATATATATGTATATGTGTGTGTATATATATATATACACACACACACACACATATATATTCCTTTTCATATTCTTTTCCCTTATAGGTTATTACAAAATATTGAGTATAGTTCCCTGTGCTATACAGTAGGTCCTTATTGGTTATCTATTTTATACATAGTAGTGTGTTCATGTTAACCCCAAACTTCTAATTTATCCTTCCCCCCGGAGAGACTTTTTTTTTAAATGAAGCTTTCTTTTGCTTCTGCATTATCTGTTTTGTCTGAGTTCCTTTTTTCTGTTTACTTTGATTTTTTTTTTATTATAGAGATTTTTCTCAAATATCTCATGATCTAAAATGATGATTGGAAACTCCATATGAGTGAGTGAGGGCTATCATTTGGTGGGCTTCACTATAGGATAATCTGGTATGAACCTGACTATTTCATTGGGGGAATGCCTCAATATCTGTAGGTCAGTATCTGTAGGTCTTTTTTCCTTGGCCTCGTGAGTTTTCTTAGGGAGGACTTCTCTAATCTCCTGCCTGGGTGAAGCTGACTGGGAGAGAGGTTGGGGAATGGTCACCCTATTCAGGATGCAGATTTTTACTTAGTCCACCTAATTTTAATATGATGGTCACTCTGGCCTTAACTGCACCTGGTAAATGAGTTTAGAATCTCTTAGATCTTTTGTCTTTAGATAATACAATTTATTATCCTTTGTCAGGGGTAAGGAGAGGAAACTGTGGCTGTAAAAAGTCGGGAAGGGGCTCTACAGGTAAAATGTTCCTTTTAAACACATTATACCCAATCTCTTCTTTCTAGACCCATACTGCTTTTAGAAGTACCGTGTGTCTCCTTTTAGAAGTACGATGTGTGTCCAATTTATGATCCTTTCCAAGGTTCTATGGCCTGGATCATTTGGCATCTTAATATCTTCTGCTATAAGCTTGTTTTTCGAATTTTTACTGCTCTAATGAGGCTACTAAGTACTCAGAACCCATTTTCCTAGCTTCCAAAATTTTGAAATTTCTTTTCTCTTGTTCTTTTTCTAAAATATCCTAGTGGTTTATACATTAAAATCTCTAATTGTTGTTTTTACCTATCATTTTATTGGAGTTTTGAGAGGATACCAAAATAAATGTATATGTTTAATCTGCAAGTTAAAATCCATGACCCATATTTATCTGTAGGCAGACTGACAGAAAGCTTATTGGCCTACTTTTTGTTAAAAAGCCAAATCTGCTGTTTAAGAATAGTTGGGTCTTTTACAAAAAGATCAAGAGAGAGAAAATTAATTTAGTTAGGCAAAAATAGAGGGTTTAGTGAGAATGATTATGTGATATCTGTGTGAAAATAATCTGAGAACAATTGTAAAATATTTCAGTTAAATTTCATCTTTATTTTTTTTTCCTTTATTTTATTTTATTTTTTTGGCTGCATTGCGCATGGCATGTGGGATCTTAGTTTCTGGACCAGGAATCAAACCGGCAGCCCCTGCAGTGGAAGTGGGGAGTCTTAACCACTGAATCACCAGGGAAGTCCCAAATTTAATCTTTTATTGAGCTGCTTCTACTCAACTGGCTTCAAAGAGGAAGTCATTTTTCCCCATGTAATCAGGAAATACAATATATACATAAAAGTGGGATTTGTTTGGAAGGAAAGGCAGTAAAGTGAAAAAAAATCTCAATTTTTTTGCTATAACTTTCTGGGATTTAGATGTTGCCTCTTTTCTGATAAGAAAGAAACATGATATAATCTAATAAAGTAATAGATCCAGTGATATAGTGGATTATGTAACCCTATAACCCTGCCACTATTACTACTCAGAAATGCTAGATAAAATATAAGAAGCAAACTTTTAAATGCATAACTGATATTGGAAGAAAGTAAGAGTAAGGCCAAGTGCAGGAACCTAGGAAAGCAGTGAGAAGTTGCACTGATGGTGCAGCTCCTCTGGATTTGGGAAGGTGATGATGTTGGCCTCTGCCATGCAGGCAGGGCTTAGGATTTAGTGCTCACAGCGGGCTCACGTGAGGAAAGCAATGAAACTACTCAATTTCCATCCTTCCTGTTAACTAGGCTCAGAGCTTTGGAGTCTTCCTTGACTCTCTCTCACCTCATGGCCAACTCTAATTCGCTCCACCTTCAAAATATATCCAGAATCCAACCACTTCTCATCACCTATATTGCAGTCAATATTCATTTAGTGTTACCTACACCTTTACCACTATCTATATAGTTCCTTTAGAATTTCCTTTAGTGATAAACTTCCAGATATGATAAAGACAGCCAGCTATCCACTGAAGACTTTGAGTTCCCCTTCCATAATGTAGAGTTGTTGCTGGCAAGAGACTGTCCAATCACAGATCACATTTCTCAGGCCCTTCACCCCACCCCTTGCTGTGTCCTCTCTCTACCCCATGTACCTATGCAAAGCTAAAAGACTAATTCCTACCAATAGATTGTGAGTAGAAATGATGGGTGTCACTTTTGGGCTGAACTGGCTCAAAGCAAATGTGCTTCTTCCACTCCCTGTTTAACCAGCTGCCACCTGAAATTGAAAGATTCTGAGGGGCCATAGGCAATGACAGAGTCACAAAATGGAAAAAACTTGGGTTTCTGGATTACCCTGTGGAAGTCTGCTCACTGAAAGCCTGCCTTATACTGTTATACAACCGAGAAATTAACCTCTGTTGAGTTAAAACACTGAAAACTTGAGGTATGTTGGTATAGCTAATGTTTCTCTAATAGTGAAATTGTAGTAGGATGAGATGTTGTTATTATCAATACAGAACTCTAAAACATGTAGCACTGGCTTAGCCATCAGGTGGTAGGCACAGAAGAAACTGATATTAGAGTCTGGAAAGATAAAGACCAATGCTCTTCAGGGTAAAATATTTGCTAAAACTATTGCCTGTGATAATTTGGAAGGCAGGCAAAATACTACTGAGTCTGTCCTTTTAGAAGAAAAGGTTGGAAAATAGAAAGGTAGTGTGAGTTCTTGTTACTGGCTACATTTAGCAAGGCAGCAACTGGCTGGTTTGCAAGAAGAAATGAAAAGGAATAGAGAGACTGCAGAAATGTGGAACATTGGATGAGCTGATGGTTTGGGGGCCCAAATAATAAGACATTAGATTAAAAAGGCCTTTTAATGACAGATGCCCATTAAGATTCTACCCTTCCTCAATTACAACCCCCCCCAAACCTATTAAAAATGGACAAATGACTTGAAATGCAAGTCAAAGTAAGGTACCACTTCACACCGGTAGGATGGCTTTAATAAAAAAAAAAAAAAGGAAAAATAACAAGTGTTGAAGAGGATGTGGAGAAATTGGAACCCTCTTACATTACTGGTGGGAAGGTAAAATGGTTCAACCACAGTGGAAAATAGTTTGGAAATTCCTCAAAAAGTTAAAATAGAATTACCATATAATCCAGCAATTCCATTCCTATGTACATACATAAAAGAATTGAAAACAACTATTCAAACAAAAACTTGTACACAAATGTTCATAGCAGCATTATTCACAGTAGCCAAAAGGCAGAAACAACACAGATGTCCATCATTTGATGAATGGATAAACAAGTTGTAAATCTATACAATGGAATATTATTCAGCCAAAAAGGAATTAAGTACTGATACATGCTACAACATGGATGACCCTCGAAAACATCATGCTAAGTGAAAGAAGCCAGACACAAAAGATAACAGATTGTATAATTTCATTTATATGAAATACTCAGAATTGGTAAATCCATAGAGACAGAAAGTAGGTTATTGGTTGTTAGGCGCTGGGGAGTAATTGCTTAATGGGCATGAAGTTTATTTTTGGGGTGATAAAATGTTTTGGAACTAGATGGAGGTGGTGGGTACACAACATCGTGAATGTACCAATTGCCACTGAATTGTATACTTTAAAATGTTAATTTTTTGTTATGTGAATTTTACCTCAATTACAAAAAGATTGTGCCCTGCATTAGAGATCAGATTAAGGGTATAAGCTTCCTATCCAACCAAGCCTAATGGCCTCAAGGTAGTTGCCTTTAACTTGAGAGGGAGGCATGAACAAGGAAGCAAAGAAAATACATATTGGAAAGGATAAAAAAAATCCAGTCATTTTTCATATATGATGGCATTTCTATGTAGAAAATGCAAATAAGTCCACAAACAAACAATATTACCATAACAGAGTTCAGCAAGACTTGGGATACAAAATCAGTATGCAAAAATTGACTGCGTTCCTATTAACCAAAAATTTTTTGAAAATGTAGTTTAAAAAATATCACATACAATAGCAACAAAAACAGTAAGATATCAAGAAATAAATCTCAGAAAAGTTGTACAAGACCCTTAGGGGAAAAATTATAAAACTCTACTGAAAGATTTTGAAAGAGACTTAGAAAAATGAAGAAACATAGCATGTTCAGAGAAGGGAAAACAGTATTTTAAAGGTGTCAGTTCTCCCCATATTAATGTAATTCCAACTAATATCCCAACAATTTGTGTGTGTGTGTGTGTAACTTGAGATGTAGAATCTAAAATTCCCCAAAAGAGAAAGAAGCAAGCCTTGCCAACATAATTTCCAAAAAAGAGAAAGTAGACGAACTTGCCCTGTAAGATATTAAGACTTCTCATAAAACCACAGTAACTAAAATGGTGTAGTACCGGCCCAAGGAAATAGAAATAGATCAGAAGAATATAATACATACGAATCAAAAGAACGAAAATTGTTTACATATGAAAACATTATATGTGGCAAGGCTGGCATTACAAACCAAATGGGAAAGTCTGAGCTATTTAATAAATGGTCATTTGGGCAACTGGTTATTTATACAGAAAATAATAGAATTTGATTCCTACCTCATATTTTATGCAAAAATAAAACTCCAGATGTTTTAAAGGTTCATGTTTAAGAAGCAGAAATAAAAACTTTTAGGAGACAATATAAGAGTATCTTTATAACCTGGCGAAAGGAAGGCATTCTTAAGACACAGAAGGCATAAAGGACAGGACTGATACATTTGCCTACATGAAAGTTAAAGACATCTGTCCTGATAAATGGATAAAGAAGAAGTGGTACATATATACAATGGAATACTACTCAGCCATAAGAAATGAAATAATGCCATCTGCAGCAACATGGATGCAGCTAGAGATTATCATACTAAGTAAGTCAGAAAGAGGAAGACAAATACCATATGATATCATTATATATGGAATCTAAAATATGACACAAATGAACCAGTCTATGAAATAGACTCACGGGCATAGAGAAAAGACCGGTGGTTGCCAAGGGGGAGGGGGTTGGGAAGGGATGGATTGGAGGATGGGGTTAGCAGATGTAAGCTCTTATATATAGAATGGATAAACAACAAGGTCCTACTGTACAGCACAGAGAACTATATTCAATATCCTATGATAAACCATAATGGAAAAGAATATAAAAAAAGAATGTATATATAGTTATATATGTATAACTGAATCACTTTGCTGTATAGCAGAAATTAACAGAACAGTGTAAATCAACTACACTTCAATAAAAAAAATAGTAAAGAGAAAAGACTTCTGTCCTAAAAAAGACACTATACACAAAGTTAAAATCAATCCACATACTGGGAGAACATATTTACACTTTCTACAACTAAGTATTAGGATGAAGAATTATATACTCATTCATTATTCTAATAGTTATAAAATTAGTATTTTATATATATATACTAAATTATTAAAAAAGATAAGCACCCCATTAGCAAAATGGGCAAAGGATATCAACAGGCCACTCACAGAAGAAACGCTAATGGTTAATAAACAAAAATTGCTCTCTGTCATCCCAAATTAGGGAAATGCAAATCAAGACAATAGTTACTTTCTTTCCCCTACCAGATTGTTAAAAGTTATAATCTAATAATCTCAGGTTTTGGAAAGACAGTGTGGAGCGACGGGGCCTCTCATACAGCGCCGATGGGAGTATAAACTGGCACGACACTTTGGAAAGCAATTTTGAAACATTTGGCTAATTCAAAGGTGCACATATTTTAAGATCCAGCAATTCCATTTCTATGTATATATTATAGAACAGTGGGTCAAAAATGGGATCTAGCATCCCAGGGGGTTGTAAAAGATGACCCACTGGAGAGCAGGAAAATAATATTAGAACCATATCTATTTGTTCATTTTAATCTAAAAAACAAGAAGGAAATGAAAATATTTAAAATTTAACATATGGATAGGCACTGACATTTTCCCTAGGTATGATGTAAAATGGTAAATCATGAAAGTTAAGATGTTTTGAGGGTAGAGGGGAAATTCCACAGTGATGCAGAGTTGGCCACTGCGGACCCCTTTGTCCACTCTCTTGTAGTGTATTGCAATACCTACAATTTATATGGGTAAGTGAATTATGGGTAATACATGGGTAATATTATTTAGTTTCAGAATTGGTAAATCCATAGAGACAGAAAGTAGGTTATTGGTAGACATGTGGGTTAATTATAAGCTAAGCTAAAGCTAAAGTAGACATGTGGGTTAATTATACTAACAAGGCAAAGATAAACAACAAGAAAATGACAAAGAGGATATATCTCTGCTTCTAGTTTGAACACTACCTGCCATATTTAGAGACTTAAAAAATAGTCACTTGTAATCAAATCTGACTTTTAATCACACTATCATTAAAATACATTATTAAAATTTTTCTTAGACAGTTTTAATTTTCTTAAGAAAAATTATTTAATATTTTATTTCATCTTTGTCTCATTCTTTTAATTTCTATTAGTATGTTTTAATATATAACATTACTATCGAAGAATATATATAATTTATATATATTTAAATGCATTCTCAAGAATATTTTATGAATAAGTATGCATGATCAAAAAACTCTATAGACCATTGTCTTAGAAACATTTTGTAAATGTGTACTAAAAGACATGTACAAGGGTGTTCAGTGCAGTGTTGTTCATAATAAAGAAGTTGGAATCTACGTTAATATTTATTAAAAGGGGAAAGGATAAGTATTTCTGTATTTCTTAAAATAGTAATGATATGCTGTCAGTAGCTAAATTGATAAATTAGAGCTAAGTGTATCAAAATGAATACATTTCAAAAACATGATGTTGAACTAAAAACTCAGGTTGCAGAAGGATAGGTTCATTATAATGTCATAAATACAAAGTTTAAAAATGCAAACCAATACTACAGATACATATATAGCTACACATATATAGCAGAGGAATCAAAACATGCATACAAATGATTCAAATCAAATTCACTATAGCGGTTCTTCTGGTGAGGGAGTGGAATGGGCTTGGGAAAGGTACACAGGGGACTTTAATTTTATGTATAATTTTATTTCTTTAAGAAACAAAGGCCCAAACCAAATGTGGCAAAATATTAAGTCCAGATAAAGCTGGCTGATGATTACAAGGGTATTAGATATATTATTCTCAAAACTTTTTCATAGGGACTTCCCTGGTGGTCCAGTGGTTAAGAATCCGTCTTGCAATGTACAGGACGCTGGTTCAATCCCTGGTCTGGGAACTAAGATCCCACATGCCCCAGGGCAACTAAGCCCGCGCCACAGTTACTGAGCCTGCTTGCTCTGGAGCCCGTGCGCCCGTGCACCGCAGCAAAGAGCCTGCACGCCACAACAAAAGATCCTGTGTGCGCAACTAAGACCCAAGGCAGCTAATAAATAAATGAATATTAAAAAAAAACCTTTTTCACATACTTGAAATAAATGTTGAATGAGGTAAGGAATTTTCTGACTAATTTCAAAATGCGTTGTAAAAATGTAGATACTATCAGTTATCCACTGTTTGGCTGTTATGCTTTATCCGTCTATTATGACACTTAACACATACTTTATATTGCAGTTAGGTTTATACAAATATGTCTCCTGCAGTAGATTAAACTGTGGCAAGTATCTTATTCCATTCTTTTATCCCTGAAGATGACAAGCATAATATCCTGTATATAACAGGCCCCCAAAGAATGTTTACTAATGAACAATGAATGAATCTAAATGGCTTGGACAGTTTTATCTGAACTCTTGTGTTATAACTCTCATAAAGACAACAACTGCAATGCTAGACAATGATTTACTTTATTAATTCTTCTTTGTAGATTATACAAACTGATGTGACATCTTTTTCCTGCTATAAAAACAATGTAGAGGATTGCTTTGTTTAAGTAAGTAGTGTTTGATTTAACTAACATTGAGTGCTTGTTTGCTGGGGTTGTGGCTATCATATTCATCCTTATTATTCTTAGTGCCTATTATAGAGCCTGGTAGACAGTAGATCTTCAAAAGATATTTGTTTAATTGATCAATAAATACAAGGTGCAGGGATGGCATAGATGAGACAGGCATAAACTCAGTCTGGGCAATGGATGAGGAGATGATTCTTGAGTTGGGTTTTGATGGATGAGTAGAAGTTTTCCAGGGGAAGGAAAAAGAGGGAACAGTATGCATAAAGGTGTGAAATAATGCAACAGGTATTTTGGAGAACTACAAATAGTCTGATATTTTTTGAGATTTATAAACTACAAGACATGACCTCTGGGTGATATGACTGGCAGTATAATCAGAAGAAAGCTCATTAAGTTAGGGAGGTTGGACTCTACCCTGCTTGGACAAAGGGGCACCACTAGAGGGTTTCAAAAAGGCTATAGATAACACTCATACTTGCATTTTAAAAGAATACTCTAGTGTCGGTATGGAGGATGACTGGAGCAGAGTAGAACCAAAAATAGGGAGAACAATTAAATCTGGGAATTACCATAGTCAGACGAGATAATTGATCTTGGAGTGAGACAGTGAGTGGCATTGGGATGGGCAGAAGGTGTGTTTAAAAGAGATTTAGCTATCTGTGGAATACTATTTAGCAATGATAAGGAATAACATATTAACACACAACAACATGAATATAAAAAACATTATATTAAGTAAAAGAAGTCAAACACAAAAGACTGTATTGTATGATTCTATTCATATGACGTTGTAGAAAAGACAACACTATAGTGACAGAAAGCAGATTAGTGGTTGGTTGGGGTCAGGGTTGGGGAAGAGTAAACTACAAAGGAGGGCAGATTTTAGGATGGAAGAGCTAGTCCGCAACTTGATTGTGGTCACACAATTGTACACAATTACCACAATTTGTCAAACTCCACACTTAAACTGGATGAATATATGTGAATAATACCTTGGTAAATTGTTTTGAAAGGTGAAAAAAATGAGGCTTAGAACAAAAAAGATTTAGGAGGTTGAATCAATAGAACTTGATGAGTAAAAAGTAGTGTGTATACTTTGCTTTATATGGTGGCTGTGTTTGTAGAAAAGATCTGTAAAAATAAAATTTAAAATGCTCAAAGCGGGGTAATTCCCTGGCAGTCCAGTGGTTAGGACTCCGAGCTTCCACTGCAGGAGGCACAGGTTTGATCCCTGGTTGGGGAACTAAGATCCCACAAGTCGCGAGATGTGGCCAAAAAAAATGCTCAAAAGGAACTAGTGAACACTTGGTGATTGTTTTAAAACTATTTTCTAATAGAGAATTTCAGACACATACAAAAGTTGACAGGATGGTATAATGAACCCCTGTATACTCAGCAACCAGATTTAACCATTGTCAAGTTATGGCCAATTTTGTTTAATTTATACACCATTCTACTCCCCCACTCAAACTATTTTGAAGCAAATCTCAGATGTTACAAAATTTCATCCGTCAACATTTTAGTATGTATCGCTAATAAGTAATGACTCTTTTAAAAACATAACCACAATGCCATTATCACACCTAAAAATTAGTTATATTCCTTAACCTCATCTAATATCCAGCTAGAGTTCAAATATCTATTTGTCTCATGAAGTTGTAAATTTTCACTTTTATAGTTTGTTTGAATCAAAATCCAAATAAGGATCACACATTGCAATTGATATACCTTCTAAGTCCTTTTATTGGTAAGTTTCCCTCTCCTTTTTTTCCCTTGCAATTTATTTGTTGACTAACCTGTGTGTTTCTTAATGTAAGAAACCCTTCTCTTACACAAATAACCACTTTCTACTTTAATGGGCTTTAAAATTTGGATTGTTTTATAATTATTCTTTTAATATTTTAGTTGCACTTCAATAATTTTTGATAAAGCCATCATTTGGTGACATAGGATTATCTCACCAAGTGTCCCAGTATGTTTTTGCTTTTGGCAGTTTGTCTCAAGGGCAATGATCCTATGACTTAGAGCACTGTTTGGGTATTAAGACAGCCATGTAACACTCACAGTTGTTTGCAGATCATCTGTTCTGTCAGTGAAGATATTCAATCTTTCTTCTCTTTCCAAAATTTTATCGATATTTTGGGTCATAACATATTTTACATCAGTTACTTGACTCTTCAGTGCGGATATCGAGCTGTCCTCTTGATTTTTATTGTATTTCATCTATACAGAAGTGAAATATAATATACATTTTATTTTCTATAAATGAAATCTATTGTAATATGTTGTACAAATTAGAACAAAGGTGTCAAAGGCTCATCTCACTTGTATTTCAGCATAAGGAATCAACTAAGCCTCAAACTGTCCTACCTGAATCATGCAGAAAAAATGGGGGGTGGCAGGAGAGGGTATATATCAATGTATTCAATCAGCAGTGGATTTTTAAAGAATTTAAATTGTGTATTTATTTGAATAGACTTTTTAAAAGAGCAGTTTTAGGTTCATGGTAAAATTGAGTGGAAATTACAGAGTTCCTGCATGCTCCTTACCCCCCATACACGCACGGCCGCCCTCACTATCACCATCCTGTGCTTGAGTGGTCCATTTGTCACAATGGATGACCCTATGTTGATGCATCATTATCATCCAAAGTCCATAGTTTCCATTAGGGTTCACTGTTAATATTGTACATTCAGTGGATTTTGACAAACGTCTAATGACATGTTTTTGTCATTACAGTAACATACAGAACAGTTTCACTGCCCTTAAAATCCTCTGTGCTCCACCTATTCATACTTCTTTTTCCCTGAGCCCTCGCAAAAACTGGTCTTTTTACTGTCTCCGTAGTTTTGTCTTTTCCAGAATACCATATAGTTAGAGTCATACAGTATGCAGTGTTTTCAGATTGGCTTCTTTCACTTAGCAATATGCATTTAAGTTTCCTCCATGTCTGTTCATGGTTTAATAGCTCATTTCTTTTTAGTGCTGAATAATAGTCCATTGTTTGGATGTACTGTAGTTTATCCATCCACCTATGGAAAGACATCTTGATTGCTGCCATGTCTTTGCAAGTATGGATAAAGCTGCTATAATATCCACATACAGGTTTTTGTGTGGATATAATTTTCAACTCCTTTGGGTAAATACCGAGGAGCACTATTGCTGGATCATATGGTAAGAGTATGTTAGTTTTGTAAGTAACTGCCAAATTGTCTTCCAAAGTGACTATACCATTTTGCATTCCCATCAGCAGTGAATCAGAGTTGCTATTGCTCCACATCCTTGTCAGCATTTGGTGTTGTCAGTGTTTTGAATTTTGGCCATTCTAATAGGTGTGTTAGGGGTATTTCATTGTTGCTATAATTTGCAATTCCCTAATGACATACGATGTTGAGCCTTTTCATATGCTTATTTGCCATCTGTATATCTTCTTTGGTGAGGTATCTATTCAAATATTTGGCCCATTTAAAAAATTGGGTTGTCTGTTTTCTTATCGTTGAGTTTTAAGAGTACTTTGTATATTTTGGGTTATAGTCCTTATCAGATTTGCCTTTTGCAAGTATCTTCTCCCAGTCTGCGGCTTGTCTTCTCATTCTCATGACAGCTTCTTGATCCCGTTTGACAATCTCTTTTAATTGGTGTATTTAGACCATTAACTTTTTAATTTTATTATAATTTATTTATTTATTTATTTTTGGCTGAGTTGGGTCTTCGTTGCTGCGTGCGGGCTTCCTCTAGTTGCGGTGAGCAGGGGCTACTCTTCGTTGTGGTGCGCGGGCTTCTCATTGTGGTGGCTTCTCTTTATTGCGGAGCACAGGCTCTAGGTGCGCGGACTTCAGTAGCTGCAGCGCGTGGGCTCAGTAGTTGTGGCTCGTGGGCTCTAGAGCACAGGCTCAGTAGTTGTGGCACATGGCCTTAGTTGCTCCACGGCATGTGGGATCCTCCTGGACCAGGGCTTGAACCCATGCCCCCTGCATTGGCAGGCAGATTCTTAGCCAGTGCACCACCAGGGAAGTCCTAGGCCATTAACTTTTAAAGTGATTATTGATATAGCTGGATTAATATCTACCATATTTGTTACCATTTTCTATTCATTGCTCTTGTTCTTTGTTGCTATTTTTGTCTTCAACTCTATCCATATTAAAAATGACCTCTACATCTGGAGAAAACTGTAATTTGAAAAGATACATGCACCCCAATGTTTACTGCAGCACTATTTACAACAGCCAAGACACAGGAGCAACCTAAATGTCCATCGACAGAGGAATGGATAAAGAAGGTGTGGTATATATATATATATATATATATATATATATATATATATATATAATGGAATATTACTCAGCCATAAAAAAGAATGAAATAATGCCATTTACAGCAATATGGATAGATCTAGAGATTATCATACTAAGTGAAGTAAGCCAGACAAAGACAAATATCATATGATATTGCTTATATGTGCAATCTAAAAAAAAAAAAAGACACAAATTAACTCATTTGCAAAACAGAAAGAGACTCACAGACATAGAAAACAAACTTATGGTTACCAAGGGGGACAGTGTGGGGAGGGATAAATTAAGAGTTTGGGATTAACATGTATACACTACTACTTGTAAAATAGATAATCAACAAAGACCTACTGTATAGCACAGGGAACTACAGTCAACTATATTTAATGATACTCAGAGTACTCAATACTTTGTAATAACCTGTAAGGGAAAAGAATCTGAAAGAGAATATATATATATATATAACTGAATCACTGTGCTGTACACCTGAAACTAACATGGCATTGTAAATCAACTATACTTCAATAAAAAATGATCTCTAAGATATAGTGTTATATTTAAAAAGTAAGCTGCAGCTGCAGAAGAGTATTAAATAATAACTTATCAAGCACTTAGTATGTGGCAGGCACTGTTTTAAGCACTTCACACGTATAGTTCATTTAATTCCCAAACCATTATATAAAGTACTACTCTTTTCATCTTTTATTTTCTAAATAAGAAAACTCAGACTGAGAAAGTTAATATATTGCCCAATGTTACACAGCTAGAGGCAAAACAAGGATTCAGACTAAGAAGCTCTAGAGATTAAGCCTTTACCTATTGTACTAATGATCACAGTTTTGTGAATATATATAAATATAAATAAATAAATAAATAAATAAATAAATATAAATAAATAAATATATATATAAATTCTGGAAGCTTACACACCAAACTGTTAAGAGTGTTCACCTCAGGGGGGTTTGATTGAGATTGTAGGAGATATTTATATTTCACTTTTTATACTTTTGTATTATCTCACTTTATTAATGAGCATTATTTTTAAATCTAAAAATGATATTAAAATCCCCTGCTCTTTGGCAAGTGATCAAATCCACCTTAAACAAACTCTGATCTTGGTCACTGGACCATGCAACTTACAATTAATGTTCTGTGAGGAGCTCACTAGTTGGAATGTAGAAAAGAGGGAATTCCTAGTTGAAATGTGTCTCCCCAAAAAGATTCTTTTAAGTCCTAATTCTGGATACTTGTGAATGTGACCTTATTTGGAAATAAGGTTTTGGTGGCTTGTGTTAAGAAATGTTTAGTGGATGCTTCTATGGCTCATGGGTTAAAATTTTTTATTAAGACATAATCAAGTTAAGATATAGCACAGGGAACTCTACTCAGTGCTCCGTGGTGACCTAAATGGGAAGGAAATCCAAATAAAAGTGGATATATGTATATGTATAACTGATTCACTTTGCTGTACAGCAGAAACTAACACACACTGTAAAGCAACTACACTCCAATAAAAATTAATTAAAAAAAGACATAATCAAGTTAAGATAAATGGTGAATCTTTGATTTTTCTTTTTATTCCTTTTCTCTTTTTCTCTCCTTTTAAAAAATGCTTAATCTTTTAAGATTAAGAGACTCATCTAAGTTTTGTTAAGATAATGTATTCATAGTCCATTCAATGGCATTTGGTACATTTATATATATAAATATATTTAAAACTCTCTCAAAACTACTTTTTTTTTTGCTGTGTGCATTTTTCTAATCATAGTATAAAAAAGTCAACACCTTTTATAAAATTTTCTACAGATTTGAAGCTCACCAGGTTAGTTTATACATGTTAAACAAATTTCTTTGATGTCAGATGTGTTAACTGCTTAAAATGTGCATATTTTCGCAGGGTTTTCAGGAGCTATGTTAATTATATATTTTAGCTGTGTTGAATATTGCAGAATTCTCCATAAGAGAATATACAAATTTAATATATCTATCCTTAGTTACTTCTTCAGGCATTGTGGTGGACTCACCCTGTGGGGACCCCCACTGAGTCACATCTTTATAAAATTCCCTCCCCTTCAGTGTGATCTGCCCCTAACGAATGGAAGCAAAGGTGATGAGGTCACTCCTGTGATTACATCATATTATATAATATTTAGCAGACTGGAGTGAGAGATTCCTCTGCTGGCCTTGAAGAAGCAAGCAGCTGTGCTGAGGACGCCCTTGTGGCAAAGAACTGCTATCAGTCTTTAGGACCGAGGGTGTCCTCCAGCCAACAGCCAGCAAAAAGCTGCATCCCTCGCACAGCTCTTAGGAAATAAATTCTGCAACAATCTGAATGAGGCTGGAAGCAGATTCTTCCCCAGAGCTTCCAGATGAGAACATAGTCTGGCTGACACACTCACTGAAGCCTTGTGAGACCCTGAGCAGAAAACCCAGTTAAACCATGCCTTGCTTCCTGACTCATAAAAACTGTGAGATAATAAAATGTGTGTTGTTTTAGGCTGCTGATTTGTGGTAATTTGTTACCATACAAATTATTTATTTATTTATTTTTGGCTGTGTTGGGTCTTCGTTTCTGTGCGAGGGCTTTCTCTAGTTGCAGCAAGCGTGGGCCACTCTTCATCGCGGTGCGCGGGCCTCTCACTATCACGGCCTCTCTTGTTGCGGAGCACAGGCTCCAGACGCGCAGGCTCAGTAGTTGTGGCTCACGGGCCTAGTTGCTCCGTGGCATGTGGGCTCTTCCCAGACCAGGGCTCGAACCCGTGTCCCCTGCATTGGCAGGCAGATTCTCAACCACTGCGCCACCAGGGAAGCCCACCATACAAATTTGTTACCATAAATAGAAAACTAATGCAGGTATACTTAAAATATTTTATTATGGAAAAGTTCAAACATATACAGAAGCAGAGTGAATTGTTTAGTGTACCCATCACCTACTTTCAGCAGTTATCAACACATGGCCAATCTTATTTCATCTGTACTACTACTGATTACTCCTTCCCCAAATGTATTATTTTAAAGCAAATCCTAGACAGTCTATTATTTTAATCTGTAAATGCTTCAATCTGTATCTCTAAAAGATATGGCCTTGTTTTTCTTAAAAAACAAAACCACAACATCATGATCACATCCAAAAATATTCCTTAGTATCATCAAATATTTGGTTTGTCCCTTATACACTGACGATGGGAATGTAAATTGGTACAACCACTGTGGAAAACAGTACGGAGCTTCCTCAAAAAAATAAAAATAGAACTACCATATGACCCAGCAATTCTACTCCCTGGTATATATCCGAAAAAAACCCAAAACACTAATTTGAAAAGATACATGCACCCCAATGTTCATAGCAGCATTATTTACAATAGCCAAGATACGGAAGCCACCTAAGTGTCCATCAACAGATGAATGGATTAAGAAGATGTGGTAAAAACAAAAAAACTAAACAAAAAGAAGATGTGGTATACATATATACAATGGAATACTACTAAGCTGTAAAAAACAATGAAATATTGCCATTTGCAGCAGCATGGATGGACTTGGAGGGCATTATGCTAAGTGAAATAAGTCAGACAGAGAAAGACAAATCCTGTATGATATCACTTACATGTGGAATTTAATAAATACAACAAACTAAGGCATATAACAAAAAAGAAGCAGACTGACAGATATAGAGAACAAACTAGTGGTTACCAGTGGGGTCAGGAAAGGGGAGGGGGGTGAGGTAGGTGTAGGGGATTAAGAGGTACAAACTATTAGGAAAAAAATAAGCTACAAGGGGGCTTCCCTGGTGGCGCAGTGGTTGAGAGTCCGCCTGCTGATGCAGGGGACGCAGGTTCGTGCCCCGGTCCGGGAAGATCCCACATGCCGCGGAGCGGCTGGGCCCGTGAGCCATGGCCGCTGAGCCTGCGTGTCCGGAGCCTGTGCTCCGCAACGGGAGAGGCCACAGCAGTGAGAGGCCCGCGTACAGCCAAAAAAAAAAAAAAAAAAGCTACAAGGATATATTGTAAAACATACAGAATATAGCCAATATTTTATAATAACTATAAGTGGAGTATAACCTTTAAAAATTGTGAATCACTATATTGTACACCTGTAACTTATATTGTACAGCAACTGTACTTCAATAAAAGAAAAAAAACTTTATTATGGTAAAACATACATATCATAAAATGTACAATTTTAACCATTTTTAGCTGTACAGTTCAGTGGCATTAAGTATGTTCACATTAAGTATATCACCACCATCTATCTCCAGAACCTTTTTATTTTCCCAAACTGAAACTCTGTACCCATTAAACAATAACTTCTCCTCCTCCCTTCCTCCCAGGCTCTGGCAACCACCTTGCTACTTTCTGTCTCTATAAATAATCTGACCACTCTATGTACCTCATATAAGTGGAATCACACAGTATTTGTCCTCTTGTGACTGTCTTATTTCACTTAAAAGGGACTACTCTTTTAAAAAAAATTTATCGAAGTATAGTTGATTTACAATGTTAATTTCTGCTGAAGGACTACTTTAAAAATATTTAATTTAATATTTGTGTAAAATATTTACACAATGATTATTATAATTTTTAAAATTGTGTAAAATATTTACATGGTTCCAAGTTGAATTTGCAAGACAAGTTTCATTCAGAGAGGTCTAGTTTCTATTCCTGTCCCCATCCATACACAGGCAACCACTGAAATGTTTTTGGTTTATCCTTCCTTTGTCCCCCCATGCCCCCCTTTTTTTGCTATAAGCAAACATATTTGTATTTATTCCCTCTTTCTTAAATGGTTGCATACAAGGATGGTAAGTAAATAACAGTATACCATATATATTTTCTCTGTCTTGCTTTATTCAATATTTATCAATATTTCATGGATATCATTCCTTATCATTATATAGAGATAGAAGTTCTTAGTTCTCATTCACCTTAACAGCTCTTAACTCATAATTCCTAACTGATTTGTCAGATGTAATACTGACAATGTTTAGGACCACACTTGGAGGTTACATACCATATACTTTCCTAATACTTGTTGAAAATCTGTAGCAACTGCATTTGACGGAGAAAAATGTTCTTGTGACATCAAAGGATTTCTCAGAAAAGTCTCACTAACCTGGGGAAATTAATGGAAATATTTAAATTATATAGATAATTTCAACTGGAGAATTACATAGTAAGTGTTTATTTGAAGCAAAGTCTGGCAGAAACTTTCAATAAAAGAAACCAGAACAGTTCTAGAATTTTGGTGGCAGGGTATCTTTTCTATTTTAAAGATGCAGTATTAATGAAAAGTGTGCTCATATCTCATATCTCGTATCGTGAGATTGCAGGTGCTACCTTGATTCTTTGGTATTGGTATTTCTGAAGACTTGAGGGGACTTGCAGATGTTCACCTCTGGCAGACAAGGAAGGATAGGAGTCACTGATATTCTCTAAGTAAGTGCTTTTCATTTTCCCCTCCTGCTCTTACCCTCAAAATCCATTCAATGATAACAAAACAATCCCAACTAAATGTCATGAGACTATCTTCCAAACCCTATAGGGTTGTTATATGATATTTCAAAGCTTTAAGAAGGAATTCTGACAATTGTTTGTACTTAATGTTGTATCACCCGAAAAGCAGTGGTAAAAATCATGCAGTCTGGTTTTGGAAAGTTGGAAAACTTGGATGTTTTTCCATAATGGCAGAGAGGGAAAAAAAAATTAGAGTATAGTCAGTTAAATGGCTAACAGTGTTTATCATGTAGATGCTAACAATTGTCTAGGCATAAATGTAGAGTGAATTATAATATTAGGCCTTATAATCCTTGATTCTATATATGGTTACAGTTTGAGTTGTGTTAAAACAAGTTGGTACACTAAACAAATGAAATATATGCATAATGTGACTGGAGAATAACTATTAATAACTATAGTACAGCTGACCGATTTTTCCATTAATATTTTTTGTTAAAATATTTTTCCTAAATTATATATTTGTGAATAAAATTGAAGATTAGTATTATTAACTTTTTAAAATAAGAAAAAAACATACTATTTGGATCATAAAATTACCAGAATAATGGTTTAGCCCTAGTCTGTCTCTGAGACTGCCTTTCACAGTCTTATTCTAGTTGGAAGTTAGACACTGGGTGATAGTCAGCAGTAGATGATATCTATTGAGAAGGTTAACTAGGCTTTAAGAAATTTATAAAATCTCATGTATCTGTATAAGTACATACACATAAGTACTCTATCATATTTCATATTTGTTGGCAACTTTCAGGTAAAACGTTCTCTAAAAGTAGTATATCTTGATTAAAAAATTTTTTTTTCATTTAACTCATAATTGATTCATATTTTCTGCCAGAAGTGTCTTATCTATAATTATTTGAAAATTAAATACATATGCTATTGAGAAGGTATATTAAATATTAGTAAAGCTTAATTTTTCTTATTTTTAAAGAACAAAATAAATATGAGAGATTCCAAAGATGATCTGGGTTAATCATCTTTGTAGATCTTGCTTAAGAGTTAGGGGAATTGTAGAAGCAGAAGACAGATGAGGGATGAAGGTAAGAAATCTCTGAAGGTCACTAATGGCTCTGCTATATAGACAGATCTGCTTTTGGTTAGGGACATTATTACCAATAAACTATAAAACAGACCTCATAATTTCAATAACTGAAAAAGTCAAAGCAGTAAAAGAAATTACTTACATTTTTAAGAAATGCAGATGGTGTTACAGTATCTAAGGCATTGTCTGAGGCACATAGGTAAGTGATTCCGTCAATAAAGAGAGTATGGTAGACAAAGCTTTGAAAAGAATACATTCAGTTACATGATAATATTAAATTAAGTACTGATACAGAGAATTTAATTTCGTTTTCAAGCTCTCATTAATAGTATAAAAACTATGTAGATAACTTTTTATAATCAGAATAATTAGAAATCTTTCATACCTTTGAAAAATTAAACTATGTTAAATAAAAACTCTCTAAAATGTGAATATGCATTTAAAATTGCATCAATAAAAATAAATTACAATAGAGAAAATTCTAATAATCTAATCATATATATTTCACATGCCTTTGATGGAAGTCATTCTCATTCCAAGACTGAATCTAGATTCTGATCAAAGAGAAAATGCTATGTTCACTGATTTTTACTACCCTTATATTTTTAGGTAGACATATTTAATTTTGGCACTTCTTGGCTTTCTATTATGATAGATTAGAATTTGAAAGTTGTAAATTCCCAAGACCAAATATTCTAGAGCACAGGATGAGTCCGGGAGGGGGAATTAAACTCCCCTATAGTAATCCAGTGTAGCTTTTCCTGACCACTCCAACTTCTAGACCTTTTGTGCCTTCTCAGACTCACTTATTAGGAGGCTAGAAGACTCTTGGAAAGTGCTTCCATCTTTACTACCCAACAATCCAGAAAATTTAGGAATATGGCAACCAAAATAGTTGCTTGGTGCCTAGGCTTTAATCTAGTCATTTTTGAGCACTCTATATCCAAATGGTTAACAGGCAACAGGCCTGTTCAAATGCTAAACTGGATAGATATGAGAATGAGGCATCTCAAAAATAGGTAGAAAAGATAATCCCAGGGGCAGAAAACTTAAGATATGTGCCCCTTCAATATAAATCCTTGATATCATATCATGAATACAATATGCTACAAATATTTTTAATGATGATATTAATTGACATGCATAATATCCACTAGGAAAATGTTTTTATTTTTAAATAGGGAGGAGTCTTCACAGGAAAAGAGTTGCTAATTCTGTCATCTCTCCAAAAGTTATATATGTGTTCTAAATTGATACTGGATGTGATTTTAAATTTATGCTTAGTGTGTTATTGGTAACACTCAGAAACCATCCTTAAATATTAAAAATCTTGAATACCTGATGACTAGGATATATTGTTAACTGACAAATGCAAGATGGAGAAAAGTGTGTATGATGTACTGCAATTTATATATCAGTCTCATTTCCTAACATAAGGGAAGTACAAATATATGTATGTGTCTCTTATAGAAAAAAAAAAAAAGGAAAATGATAAACTAAGAACTTATTCGAAATGGTTACCTACATAGAGGGAGAGAGAGTAGTGTGAAGAAAGCAATGAAAATTAGACTTTGTGAAGGAAACTCATTTTGTAGATTTGACTTTGGAGCCATATAAATGTTTTACATAATTATAAAATGTTATTAAATCAAACTTTAAAGAGTGCAATCCTTAAAAATAAAAAACAAAATAATAAAAAAAAGAACTTAACTTTATATCAAGTCACCCAAGCAAGAGATGGTGGCAGAGGTTGTCAGATTCTGAATATGTTTGGAAGGTAAAGACAACAGGATTTGCTGATGGGCTGGGTTTGGAAGTAAAAGAGACCAAAGTCAAGGATCCCGAAGGTTTTAGGCCTGAGGAACTGGAAAGGTGGTATGTGGAAGACTGCAGGAGGCGTGGCTTTGGACAGAAGTTTGAGATGCCCATCAGACATCCAACAGATATGTGGAATGAGCAGCTGGATATACAAGTCTGGAGTTCAGGGAAGAGGTCCTCAAAAGATTCAAACTAGAATGTTCAATATAGGTAAGCCAAGAGTAGACGAGGAAAGAATCTCTTTTTGATAACATTCCAGCTAACAAATGATAACAAAACTAGAATGTCACCATTATGCAACCCCCAATAAATTAATGGCTCTAGGGTGTAGGCAATGAATATCAATGGCTACTAGCATGCCAAAAGGAGATATAAGCAGGTATTTTATACCGTCTGATGAAAAAACACCTGCAGTCTTGCCAAAGGGATTAGGCCACTGGATCCAGCCACTTGGACCATGGTGAACTGCATTTTGAATATGCAATCAGCAAAACCAGACTGAGCGAAACTCTATAGGCCCTTCAACAATAAATTGTAAGGAAAGAAAAGGGGTGGAGGGGGAATATGTGGATTAAAGAGACTTAAAAGACACCAAATTAAAAAATGGGCAGAATTGGGCTCTTGTGCCTGAGGATGCTTATTTAGGTACTGAGGCAATGAAGAAACAGGATAAGTGACTGCTACAGAATTTGGAACGGTGGTTGATTTGGGGGGGAGGGAGGAAACTGTGAATGGGGCAGGATACATGGTAGGGAGTTTTGGGGATACCTGGCAGTGTTCTATTTTTTGGCTTAGATGGTAGTTGCAGTTGGTTGGGGGAGGTCCTTTGAGAAACTTCATAAAACTATACATTTGCTTGATGTGGCTTTTGTATTATTTTACAATATAAAGGTTAAAACACACCTCGTCTTAAAAGGACAATGATGAGTCTAAAAATAATAGATCTCTCTTATTCCCCACCTGTTTTACCAGCAAAATATTTACTTGGGACATTACATAGTTTAATCCATACCATGTGATGTCCCAAGTAAAGTAGAGTGATGTTATTAAAGATATTTTCAAGTGGAAGTTTCCTTTTTTATTAATGAAATATTTTGGGAATAACTAAAAAGGTATGGAGAATAAGATAACAGGAACACTTGTAGACCTACCATTCAGTCAAAATGTTACAGATACAATTAATGTCCCCTGTATACCCTTCCTCAATTTCTCCTCCCTTCTCTTTTGCAGAGGTAACCACTATCTTGAATTTAATGTTCATCATTCTCATTCATGATTTTATACTTTTACATATAGAAGTTCTCCTTTCTGAGAGTTCAGTCAAGAGTCTGTATAAGAAATATTTTTCCCCATGTCATTATCACTGTAATTATCAGCTGGTAATGATTAAAAAATAGACTTTTATTAGAATATACCTTACCTTCCCATTTGAATTATGGTCTTTGGTTCAGCTCTAAGAAGCACTAGTTTAAGCACTGTTGCCGCTGCTTCCTAAAAATAAATTGTCAGCATTTATTTTGTAGAAGATTGTAGTGTCTTTTATTACTCATCTGCTTAATTTACCAATGTTCTGTTTAGTTTATTAAGGAACAACTGTTTACTAGGAGAACTAATGGGTGGTTATTCATAATGCATGGTAAGAGGCAAGTTATCATGAAATGTTCATATGAATATGAAGGAAAATATTAAAATCACATATACATATACTTTGTGTATATACATATAAGTGTGCAAATATAAGTTGCACTAATTAGTCCTTTTCACAGCACATTATTAATATGACTGGGAAGATATTTGACTAATCAAATATCTTTTCAGTGACTTCTACGAAGCTATACATAAAATGTTACTGGATTAAAAGTATTCAGCTTTTAGTCTTTGAATAACCTACGCAGTCTTCTTTTTTTTAGATTAAGATAAAATTTTTATTCATTATTATTCACTGACATCTTTCTATTAAACAAATAATTGCTAAGATCCCTTCTACTTATTTCTTTTTTTTTGTTTGTTTGGCTGCGTTGGGTCTTTGTTGCGGTGCGCGGGCTTTCTCTAGTTGCGGCGAGTGGGAGGTAACTCTTCGTTGTGGTGCGTTGGCTTCTTGTTGCGGTGGCTTCTCTTGTTGCAGAGCATGGGCTCTAGGCATGCAGCCTTCAGTAATTGCAGCACGTAGGCTTAGTAGTTGCAGCACGCGGGCCCTACAGTGCACGGGCTTCAGCAGTTGCGGCGTGTAGGCTCCAGGCACATGGGCTCAGTAGTTGTGGTTTGCAGGCTCTAGAGCACAGGCTCAGCAGTTGTGGCGCATGGGCTTAGTTGCTCCGCGGCATGTGGGATCTTCCCGGACCAGGGATTGAACCCGTGTCCCCTGCATTGGCAGGAGAAGTCTTAACCACTGTACCACCAGGGAAGTCCCTACTTGTTTCTTATAAGGCTCATTCTTTGGGAGAAAATTTGCAAGGTATTATGATTATCCATAATACCTTAAATACAGTTAATTATATGGAATCCCACTAATTGACTTTAGAAGTGTGAAAGGAACCTGAAAGTTACCTAAGAAGACTTGAGTAGCCACACTCCTGATTAACTTTTCATTTTCAAAAAATGACACTTGAAATAAAAACTTTTTGGGAGAGAAAAGCTTGTTATTAATGGTAGAGAGTAAAACTTGAAATTCTTGGTATTACCAGAAAAATCCAGGCAATATTCTCTAGGAAACGATTTCCTAAGAAACATTAAGGGAATTAAGAGAAAACATAATCTTTCAGTTACTCTATTCTCATCACTGGAACATATTCCCCTACCCTTCCCAAAGTGTCCCTTTTAGAGTATATAAACTATGAAATCACAGAAACATGTGAAACAAAGCAAATGGCAACGTGAGGCAGTAAAATAATTGACACACTGGACTGTAGTGCCATTTCTGGAGTTGAAGTGCTGCACAACCTAAGAAAATGAGTTGTCTGGGTCTGTTTCCTTGTGTGAAGAATGAAAGGATTGGGTAAGATGATCTCTGCGGTCCTGTCCAGTTCCATTTGATTTCATGATTAAGCTTTGGTAGATACTAATATTTTCTAATGAGTATAAAATATTTGTGACATTAATATTTAGCACTGAAGGAAGATATGATAGAACTGTGCCTTAAAGCTCCTTCTCCCTGGTCAGCCTTCCACACAGCAGTCATTCCAGACTTTTAATCCTGTCCCCCAACTGCATACTGCTCCACCACCTTCCACTTTCTTACTTCCTTGCATGCTTCATAAAGAGAGGCCAATGGGCTTATAAACTCCTTCAACTTTCTCTCTCCCTTCATAATTAATGAAGTAGTTATTGAGAACATACTATGTCCAGGCATTGTCCACTGTAAGGACAGAGTTGAAGACAGTCCCTGTCCTGAAGGAGTCCGATGGCAGAGACAGATAAGTAAAAGAAGATTCCAGTTCAACCTGGCAAGTAGTTGGTAAAGGGATGTAAATTAGCCTGGGCATAGAGAAGGCTTCAAGGAGGAATTGAGAAACATCTCAGAGCACAGAAGAGGTGACACTGCTAAAAAATGGAGACAAGTGGGTTCCGGGGAGAGGGAACAGGAGATTGGAAGGGAGATCTTGGTGAGACTGGAGAGCAGCATGAAGTTCAGGATGGCTGGAGCACAGGGACAGCTGGGGAAGAGAAGGAGGTAATCATGGAAAAGCCCTACCAGGGAGGGCTGTGAATGCCAGGCTAAGGACTATGAACTTTACAATGAAAGTAATCAGGTGCCATCCAATGATTTTAAGCAGGGGAGTGACAGGATCATATTTGCTTTTAGGAACAATCCTCTGAGCAGCAGTGTGGAGGCTGGTTTTGAGAGGGACAAGGCTAAGGTCTGGGAGATGAGTTAGGAGGGTATCTTCAATAACCCTGGTGAGAAGTAACAAGGGCCTTGATGAAGATGTGGTTCAGAAACAAGGAGATGGATTCAAGATGTACTCAGGAGATGGAACTGATAAAACTTGGTGGCAAAGAACACATTTGAGAGTGCAGAAGAGGGAAAAATGAAAGATGACTCCCAGTTTCCAGCTTGAATGGCTTAGTAGAGCTATGCGGCAAGATTAGAAATACATGAGGAGGAATCAGCTAGGAAAGAATTAATTTAGTGCTGGACATGATATGCTTGAACTTCTCCTATTAGGCAATCTACTCGTGCAAAGAGATTACCTTGAAAGCAGATTTGGCAGTGATCAAAATAAAGGTGTCCATTTGTGTGAACAAATGTGTCAAGTTAAAAGAGGACTAAAGTTAGAACCCTGAAGAACATGGCATTCAAGGGACTGGCACAGAGGAGAGCCTCAGAAGGAGACTAAATTCCATGTCTATATCCATACCTCCTCCTTTCCCCAAGACAGCATTCCTCTAAACCAAGGCCATGTCTATATCCATACCTCCTCCTTTCCCCAAGACAGCATTCCTCTAAACCAAGGCTCACATCTCTACTGCCACACTGGATCCATCCCTTTGTGCTCCTTCAGGTCTTGCTCTAACCAATAATCACTGCCCCTTATATCTTCAACCTCTTCTCCTCTCCATTAGCCTATATTCAGGTGAAGGTTTTCCCTGTATTAAAAAATGAGGCCCTTTCCTGGACCATACTTCTTCTAGCTTTCACCCTCTCTCATTCCCCTTCTAAATTCTTGAAAGAACAGTCTAACTTCACTCTCTCTACTTCCTGGTCTCCGTTCACTTGGCCTAAAGCCATCTGGATTCTTCTGCCTCTACCTCCACCACTATCAGTAGGATCACTTAACATTTCCTAATTGTCAGTCCAATGAACACCTCTTGGATCTTGTTCAACTTCTCTGGGTCATGAGACATTCTTGTAATTTTCTTCTCTCAGCTTTCAGAATACCACTGCTCTCATTTGGTGACCAGCCTCTCTATTCTATTCTTAACAGTGTTCTGCCTTTTGGTACTCCTTTCTTCTCACTTGGGCACTCTTACCCACTTCTACCATCTTTAACTGTTAGCCCTGACCCTCTGACTGCTACCTATTGGAGCTTTTAATGACTTAAATCTTTTGGGAATAAGATGGAGGAATAAACACACAAACAGATTGGCTATTTCCAACCGGCAACAAAATTCAACCTGTCCCAAATTGTACTTTCCGCCCTTGCATTTCCTCTGACTTCTTCCCCCAGAATCCTGCCTCCATCTGTAGTTTCCATCTTGTTTAATGCCACCTAAGAAAAAAATTTGACAAATCTTCACATTGTACACCTTAAACTTACAAAATGTTATATGCCAATTGTATCTCAATAAAGCTGGGGAAAAAAGATTAAAAAAAACAAAAAGAATCATCCTAGGCATGGCCCTGTTCCCTATCCTACATATCCAGCCAGTCATTAACTCCTGAGGATTAGTTTGCAAAGTCTCTTTAGGATCTGCCCACTCCTCTCCTTCTTCACTGTCATTGCCTTAGCTCAGGACTTTAGATCTCCTAGATAAACTATAACACCACCATCCAAACTGGTTCTCTTCCCTCCAATCCCCCTTCTGTATTGTAACCAGACCAAAATTTCTAGTAAATGGATCAGATCTTGCTATTCCTCCATTTATAAATCTTTAACCGCTCCCTGGTTTCCCTTGGATAAGAGAACAAACTGAATATAGGACCTTGCATCAACTATTCTCTGTCCACTTTTCTGACCTCAGCTTTAGCTCCTATATACTGCGATCCTGTGCTCTAGCCACACTGAGGTTCTTGCGGCTCCCCCAAACACGCCATTCTGTTCCCTCTGCATGGAGTCCCCATTCCCTTTTTCTGGGGCAGGCTAATGCTCACTCTTGTAATACTTTTAAGCCAAGTACCTCCTCTGTGGTTGGCAAGCAGTCACCCATCCTGAGAGCTACAGGAGCAATCTCCATCTCCCGCCATTGAAATACTTTTTACATTGGAGGAGAACGAATGAAGCCCTTGGGTATAAAAGGACAATGTGCTCATCAAGGGACAGCTCCAGGCGCCGTCTTCTCTTCTTTGTTGCATTCCCCTACACCTTTACCCCGGGATTTTGCAACTAAAACACGTTCAATAAATGTGTGTTGAACTCCAGGCCATTTCTCCGCGGGGGAGATAAAATCTTTAAAGGTCTCCGGAATTAAACGTGACTGCAAATCTCAAGTATGTCACGTGCAGCACCAACCCTAACCCCTGGGCGGCGCACTTGCGGCTCGGCCGGCCGGGAGCGCTAGTGGCTCACGCCGGGGATTCACCATCTCGCAGGCTAGGCCGTACGCAGGGGCGGGCCTCAAGCCTCAACAGCCCGCTCCGGGCAGCCCCTCGGCGCTCCGTCCTGAGGGGCGGGTCCAGTGGGCGCCACCCTCGAAAAGTGGAGCCTACGAAGGCTGAGGTGACGACCCAGGGGTACCTGATAAGAGCCGCCGGTTAGGGTCAGCTCCGCTAGGACCGCTCGGCCATTTGCAATGCAGCTGTAGGCGATCGTCATAGTGGGCGAACTAGAGAAGTACAGGTTCCCGCCGGACCTAACCGCCCGCGACAGTCTCGGGACACTGACTGGGGCGTGGCTCCGGGAGGGGCGGTGTCTGCGCAGGCGCGAGGAGCGATTGATTGGCAGGGAGGGAGGCGGGGCCCTCCCTTACCTGGGCTGAAACTGTGACGAGATCGGGCAAAGTCTCTGGAAAAACTGGCTTTGGTTAAGTGAAGTCTTTCTTCGTAGTCATCCTTAAAATCATTTAGGAGCCAGTTACTTCACAGTGTTTACTTACGTAGGATTCATTCTCAATCTAGGACATGTAAAATAATAGACCTTGATTTAAAATGAGATTCATTCATGAATTCAACAAGTACTGGCTGAACTCCCACTGTGCGCTCCCTAAGTGCTTGGACTAACAGGTATGCAAAAAGATAGGTTCCAGACCCTGACTTTTAGGAGTTCATGTTCTAGTAGTGGTCACAGAGGCACATGTAGACAAGTGCCAATCTCAAGTGACAGGTGTGCACTATGATTGAAAGATAAACTAATCGCACAAGTTGGAGCGGAGGCTGCTAATTCTCCCTGGGAGAGGGAGCAAAGCTTTCAAAGTCACTGTCCGATGGAGAGGGTGGGTTGGAATTCTCTTAAATGGGGACGAAAGGTAGGACAGTCTAAGCAGAGGGAACAGCTCTGTGAAGGCTTGGAAGAAGGCAGGCGGGTTCAGGGAATGGATGTGAGTGTGTGGTAGAGGAAGGGTGTGTGGTGGAGTGGGTAGGAGATGAGAAGGGTAGGAGTGGTAGAATGACTTGTTATCCTAGACCTCGAGTTTCTTGACAAGAATTTTTAAAAGTGCTTCAGATAAGCTTAGATATTTTCTTTTCTTTTTTTTTAACATCTTTATTGGAGTATAATTGCTTTACAATTGTGTTAGTTTCTGCTGTATAACAAAGTGAATCAGCTATACGTATACGTACATCCCCATATCTCCTCCCTCTTGCGTCTCCATCCCACCCTCCCCATCTCACCCCTCTAGGTGGACACAAAGCACTGAGCTGATCTCCCTGTGCATAAGCTTAGATATTTTCATTAGCAAGACATTGTGGTAGAGTTGGAAGAAGTCAGACACACTTGGATCCAAAATATAGGCATTGCCATTTACTCTGTGCCTTTATTGTAACTTAACTCTCTGAGACTCGGTTTGCTAATTTATAAAATAGGGATAGTTCTCAAGTTTAAATTAAGTAATTATGCAAAATACTTAGCATACCATAGATATGTAGTTGCAATCTTTAGTATGATAAATACATTAATGACAATTACTTTCTTGCTTCCAATGGTGTAACTTTAAAGGAAAAACAGTCAATGTCCTTATGGGGTGCCTGGCAGGAGGTGAAGACAGGTAGTTGACTGAGTTTATTTTAACCCAGTACAATCAAATTGTATTTGACAAGCAAGCAGCAAAACTGGTCTGGACTGTAGGGCTTGAGAAAAATGCCTTGTTGAATCATTTTATATAAAGGAAATCTTGAACCAATGTGTCTTATCAACTTAGAGATAATATCTCGTGTTACAGGTGGGTTGACTGAATTACAAGCATTGGTCACATTACTTATATGTGGGAAAATGAAATATGTTAATTCTGAGGTAATGCACTGGTATATTCTTGCTTGCTGTAAAAATAAGCTTAGTAAACTTGGCCACATTGCGTTGCTCCTTCTGTTTAGTAAATAGTGGAGCTGAAAGCCACAGGGCAATGAAGTCATGAGCTGTAGTAACAACAACAAGCATCGGATAATTGGAGAGGTGTATATGGGACTGTCCCCCTCTTGGGCTCACCTTGTCATATTAAAACAATCCTGTGAAGCTAGTGTGGTGGGTCAACTTTGCACAGCCCACAAATTCTGGCCTACAGCAACGTAAAACATAAATTATAACACTACTCGACCTTTCTCGTGAGCCTCATGTTACCTGATATCTGAGCTTAATCTAGTCAGTGCGAGGTGTCCTCAGTGAACTCAGAATTTCCCCCTTCCCTTCTTTCTACACGGCGGAGGGGGGGCATCTATGTCTGTGAGGAACTTGGTGGAGGGGAGATCTCCTGAGTCATGATCTTCATCTCTCTAAGGTGGCATCTGCTGCTAATGTTTGTTTTCTGTCTGTGGTCATCAGTTCACATGCTCTACTTGGAACCTGCAGGCTCCCTTATGCACTCTGGCTCTCTCTCAACCGCTTTTGTGGCCCTCTTAGGGGCAAAGGAAACTTTCTGCTGCTCCCTCATGGCATTCTGAGGCTTTGGGAGGTTCAAGAGTCTGTCTCAGGACTCTGGCCAACACAGCATGCTGCCACCCCTCCTGTCATGCTGTCAGGCTGTTGTCATGGGGGAGCAGCTCTCAGACTTTACCTCACCTGGGAAGCAAGCCCTTGGATTCCCAGTTGGCTGAGAGTCTTCTCATCCCACACTCCATCACCCCTCATCTCCGGGGCTCGGTGGCTGGATTGCTTCCTATGGACCCTCTGCCCTCCTCCAGCATGGGGAGACTCCAGCAGGCCCAGGTGGGGAGATGCCCACCCTTCAGGCATTCTTTGCAATTTGTGGCATTACTGTTGGCTTCTGCTGTCGCAAACCTTTTCTTTCCATGGACTCTCTCTTTAGGGAGTTTCCAAAATGTATTTTGAGAGATTTAGAGCTGAGAATCTTTTCCTTCTCTCCCTGCTCTTCATCCTCTGTACCTCCTCCACCTCCTCCTCCATTTTCTTTGTTTTCTATTTTTTTTTTTTTTTTGCGGTATGCGGGCCTCTCACTGCTGTGGCCTCTCTCGTTGCGGCTCCGGACGCGCAGGCTCAGTGGCCATGGCTCACGGGCCCAGCCGCTCCGCGGCATGTGGGATCCTCCCGGACCGGGGCACGAACCTGTGTCCCCTGCATCGGCAGGCGGACTCTCAACCACTGCGCCACCAGGGAAGCTCTGTTTTCTATTTTTATGCAAAAGGAATAATTGAGATTAAAACCCACAGCAGGTAATATAAAACAGCACAGGTATTTCTGTCGTTCCCTTGATAGTTAGGCAAAATCTTGAGGGTGGAGCAGAAAGAGAAGATGGACCCCTGGGAAGGAGAAGGGGGACATTTCACTTTTGTCCATTTATTTTAAAACAAGCTTTTAGACCTCATGACTACTTTCATGGACCAGCAAATCTACCGTCATTGCTTTTTAGAGACTAGCATCTCAGAAGGAAAAGTCACTAATTTTGAATCATCCAATTTCTTAGGTCACTAGAGAGTTTCCGAATATTCCACAAGCTGGGGACTTTCAAGCACTCACTAATTCAAGATGCTTCTTGTAAAGTATTAAGTTCTCTTGTAAAGGACTATTCTTTTACTTATTGTTGTTTTTCAAAAATGGAAATATTTTTATAGTTTTTTTTCTTGTAGTGTTCACTTGTGAACAGTGATCACTGTTGAAATTCAAACAATACAGCAGTAAAAGTCTCCTTACCATCCCATGAAAATAACCATTGCAGTAATCTAATTTATATTTCTTTTCTTTGTTATGCCTTTTATATTTAACATCAATGAATAACATATTTTCTGAACTCTGTTTTTTTTGTTTTTGGCCGTGAGGTGCTGTATGCAGGATCTTAGTTCCCGGCCAGGGATCAAACCTGTGCCCCCTGCAGTGGAAGCAAGGAGTCTTTAACCACTGGACTGCCAGGGAAGTCCCTGTTTTGTTTCAGTTTATTTATTTATTTAATTTATTTATTTTTGGCTGCATTGGGTCTTTGTTGCTGCTCGTGGGCTTTCTCTAGTTGCGGTGAGTAGGGGCTACTCTTTTTTTTTTTTTTTTTAAATTTAAATTTATTTATTTATTTATTTATTTTGCGGTACGCAGGCCTCTCACTGTTGTGGCCTCTCCCGTTGAGGAGCACAGGCTCCAGACGCGCAGGCTCAGCGGCCATGGCTCACGGGCCCAGCCGCTCCGCGGCATGTGGGATCTTCCTGGACCAGGGCACGAACCCGTGTCCCCTGCATCGGCAGGCGGACTCTCAACCACTGCGCCACCAGGGAAGCCCCGGGGCTACTCTTCACTGCAGTGCATGGGCTTCTCATTGCGGTGGCTTCTCTTGTTGCAGAGCACGGGCTCTAGGCGCACGGGCTTCAGTAGTTGTGGCTCATGGGCTCAGTGGTTGTGGCTCGCAGGCTCTAGAGCGCAGGCTTAGTAGTTGTGGTGCACGGGCTTAGTTGCTCTGCGGCATGTGGGATCTTCTCGGACCAGGGCTTGAACCCATGTCCCCTGCATTAGCAGGTGGATTCTTAACCACTGAGCCACCAGGGAAGCCCTGTTTTGTTTTTAAAATTAATAATACATTGTTCTTTGACTATTATATATCTCTCAAATATTTTCATCTGAAGTTTACCATTTTCTTTTTGGTGTCTATTCTTTTCCAGACATTTTTGTTTCTTACCTCGTCAAACATGTCAGTATTTTTTTATTATGATCTTGGACCTTAGTGGCATGTTGTGCAAGGCTTCCTTTTCTATCTCCATATAAAAATATTGCCTTATTTTTTTTTCTGTTTCTTTTGCTTATTGTTTAAATCTTTAATCCACCTGGAATTCGTTTTTTTGTCTCTTGAAAGGTAGGAATTTGTGTTTTCCCAAATGTACAGCCAGTTGTTTTGTACCACTTACTGACTACTTTCCCCACTAGTTTTTCTTTGTTTTGTTTTGTCTTTTTTAAATTTATTTGGAGGCACCGGGTCTTAGCTGCAGCACGCGGGATCTTTAGTTGTGGCATGCATGCAGGATCTAGTTCCCTGATGAGGGATCTAACTTGGGCCCCCTGCTTTGGGAACTTGGAGTCTTTACCACTGGACCACCAGGGAAGTCCCTCCTCATTAGGTTGAAATGCCACTTTTACCACAGACTAAATTCCCACATGTACATTGTTAATTAGATTTTAGAGTTGATGTATAGGTCTATTTCTGTGCTGATATCACAGTGATTCAATAACGGATTCAATAAAGCAAATTTATTTTTTAAATTTAACAAATTGGAGAGAATTAATATATTTGCAATATTGAGTCTTTTCAGCCAGGAACATCGGTTGACTTTCTATTTGTTCTATGTTATATCTTCCTATAAAAGCTCTGTAAGTTTCTTCATAAAGGCTTGACAAATTTTTAAATGTTTATTCTGGGGTACTTTGGGTGCTCTTGTTAGTGGAATTTGTTTTCCATTATGTTTTCAAACTAGCTGTTTCTGGCGTGTGGAAAATCTGTTGGCTGCATTTAATTTATTTGCATGTAGCTCCTGCTCCATTATATTGTAAACTCCTTAAGGCGAGGGCCCTCCGTAATGCTTTGCTCAATATGAACATGACGTAGGATACTATTGTTGACCGTCATATTAGGCTTTTCCATTATACTCAGTGACCAAGTGGAGGGGAACCTCAGGTAGCAGTGATATTTGTGAAAACTGGATCATGATCGAGACAGTGGGGAGAGATTGAAGGGACCTTGGAGTCAAGCAGACCTGGACTTGAATGCTGACTTTGCCACGTTCTGGTTGTGTAATCTTGGCATCTCCGAACCTCAGTTTCTTCCTTAGGCTCATCTCTGAACCTAATTCACAAAATGAGCTAACATATAAAGCATTTTGTGACTGGCCGCCAGCAGATGTTCCACGATGGATGGTTGTTATGATCATTATGAGTCCATATTGTCATGTAACCAAATCTATCCAATAAGAGGCACATTTAAGAAGGCATGGTCTGGTATATTGAATGGATTCTTATTTATTTACCTACCTATTTAGTTATTTATTTTTAAATTTTTTGGGGGGGATTTTTTTGTTGTTGTTCAAACAGAAAGTCACAAAAATTATAATCATCCTCATCAGTTCACTCAGTCCCATGTAATTAATTTTTTTTCATCCTGATCGTTTGTTAGCACTTTTATGAGTTTATCAGTTTTCCATTAGAGTTCTGAAAATGCTTATTCATTCAGTTCAGCAGTATAGTCAGTTACCAGAAACCTGTACTTGTTGAGTCTTTTCCATCAATTCCTTGAAGATGAAACCCTTTTATAGGAACATATTTGCAGAAGCATCAGAGTACACCCAGAACTGTCTGTAAATGACAAAAGACTTTAAAATGACCACGGTTAAAGATTTGATGAAAGTTCATAATAATGCAATTGACAAGGAAATTTAGTTATTTCTGAGATATACATTCTAAAGTAATAACTAGAATTATGACTTATAACATTATACCAGAACATATAAGATTTTTAGAAATTTCATCTAATGTCTGAAACATTTATATTAACATATTTCCATACAAATAACCCAAAGAAAGTTTAGTATTAGTTGTTTTTTTGTTTGTTTGTTTTTCTATGCTGCAGGTTCTTATTAGTCATCAATTTTATACACATCAGTGTATACATGTCAATCCCAATCGCCCAATTCAGCACACCACCATCCCCACCCCACCACAGTTTTCCCCCCTTGGTGTCCATACGTCTGTTCTCTGCATCTGTGTCTCAACTTCTGCTCTGCAAACCGGCTCATCTGTACCATTTTTCTAGGTTCCACATACATGCGTTAATATACGGTGTTTGTTTTTCTCTTTCTGACTTACTTTACTCTGTATGATAGTCTCTAGATCTGTCCATGTCTCAACAAATGACTCAATTTCGTTCCTTTTTATGGCTGAGTAATATTCCATTGTATATATGTACATCTTCTTTATCCATTCGTCTGTCAATGGGCATTTAGGTTGCTTCCATGACCTGGTTATTGTAAATAGTGCTGCAATGAACATTGGGATGCATGTGTCTTTTTGAATTATGGTTTTCTCTGAGTATATGCCCAGTAGTGGGATTTCTGGATCATATGGTAAATCTATTTTTAGTTTTTTAAGGAACCTCCATACTGTTCTCCATAGAGGCTGTATCAATTTACATTTCCACCAACAGTGCAAGAGGGTTCCCTTTTCTCCACACCCTCTCCAGCATTTGTTGTTTGTAGATTTTCTGATGATGCCTATTCTAACTGGTGTGAGGTGATACCTCATTGTAGTTTTAATTTGCATTTCTCTAATAATTAGTGATGTTGAGCAGCTTTTCATGCGCCTCTTGGCCATCTGTATATCTTCTTTGGAGAAATGTCTATTTAGGTCTTCTGCCCATTTTTGGATTGGGTTTTTTGTTTCTTTAATATTGAGCTGCATGAGCTGTTTATATATTTTGGAGATTAATCCTTTGTCTGTTCATTCGTTTGCAAATATTTTCTCCCATTCTGAGAGTTGTCTTTTCGTCTTGTTTATGGTTGCCTTTGCTGTGCAAAAGCTTTGAAGTTTCATTAGGTCCCATTTTGTTATTTCTGTTTTTATTTCCATTACTCTAGGAGATGGATCAAAAAAGATCTTGCTGTGATTTATGTCAAAGAGGGTTCTTCCTATGTTTTCCTCCAAGAGTTTTATAGTGTCCGGTCTTAAATTTAGGTCTCGAATCTATTTTGAGTTTATTTTTGTATATGGTGTTAGGGAGTGTTCTAATTTCATTCTTTTACATGTAGCTGTCCAGTTTCCCCAGCACCACTTACTGAAGAGACTGTCTTTTCTCCATTGAATATCTTTTTTATTTTTTTAATACAATTATCCATTTTATTTATAGGCATTTACTTATTAAGGAAAGATACTAAAGAGCACTAGACCAACTGTGAAATCACTTAGAGAGTTCTATGAGAGCAGAAACCATATGGACTATTTCCATTTCATCCTACCACCACTATACGCCCCCCCACCTCAGGACCTGTGACTTAAAGATTTTTTTTTCACACACAGAGGTTATTCTAAACATAGTGATTGCAGACTGCAACAACAAGGCTGTAACTCTAGACTCTTACTCCATGAATATATTGTGGCTTTTTGTTCTTAAGATATATTTCCAAGATGAAATGGCCTAAATTGCTTATATATTATAATTAAACCCAACAATCACTTTGCATTGAGAAAGCTAAGTAATTTTCTATTAAACAGTAAATAGGCTTAAAATGACCTTTGGGATTGGAAGGGCTCAAACTGATAAAATGGAAAGTTACAGCCTATCTTAGTTTCCCATAATCTCTTAGTGTTATTCAAAAGCAATGCTTAAGTATACATAGTAAGGGAAATAAACAATTATAGAGAAAGAAGAGAAAAAATGAGGGTGGTTAAAAATTAGCCTACATTAAAAGAATTTTAATATCCTGCATTTCATGCATCTGTAATGAAACCACAATTTTGTAGGTGTTTCATTCTTTTAAGATGAGAAGGTTTTTAATATGTATTTGGACAAGGAATGATATCTATATCCATATATCTATATTTATATATAGATATATATGCTGGTTTTTAAATGGGAAGATAAGCTATATTGACATAGTGAAGAATGTGCCACTTTGGGCAAAACAGAAGGGCTGAATGGAAAAAGCATTTAAATTTAAATCAGTAAACTACACTTCTGGTTCTAACACAAACTGTGTAATCCTAAACAGCTCAACCTAACTCTTTGTAGGTCCTTTTCTTCTCTTGTGTTTCCCACTTAGAGAAGTTCCTTTAGCATTTGTTGTAGAGCTGGTTTGGTGGTGCTGAATTCTCTTAGGTTTTGCTTGTCTGTAAAGCTTTTGATTTCTCCATCGAATCTGAATGAGATCCTTGCCAGGTAGAGTAATCTTGGTTGTAGGTTCTTCCCTTTCATCACTTTAAGTATATCATCCCTTCTGGCTTGTAGCGTTTCTGCTGAGAAATCAGCTTTTAACCTCATGGGAGTTCCCTTGTATGTTGTTTGTTGTTTTTCCCTTGCTGCTTTCAATAATTTTTCTGTCTTTAATTTTTGCCAATTTGATTACTGTGTGTCTTGGCATTTTTCTCCTTGGGTTTATCCTGTATGGGACTCTCTGTGCTTCCTGGACTTGGGTGGCTATTTCCTTTCCCATGTTAGGGAAGTTTTCGACTATAATCTTCAAATATTTTCTTGGGTCCTTTCTCTCTCTCTTCTCCTTCTGGGACCCCTATAATGCGAATGTTGTTGCATTTAATGTTGTCCCAGAGGTCTCTTAGGCTGTCTTCATTTCTTTTCATTCTTTTTTCTTTAGTCTGCTCCACAGCCGTGAATTCCACCATTCTGTCTTCCAGGTCACATATCCATTCTTTTGCAGCAGTTATTCTGGTATTGATTCCTTCTAGTGTATTTTTCATTTCAGTTATTGTATTGTTGGTCTCTGTTTGTTCTTTAATTCTTCTAGGTGTTTTTTCTTTAATTCTTCTAGGTCTTTGTTAAACATTTCTTGCATCTTCTTGATCTTTGCCTCCATTCTTTTTCCGAGGTCCTGGATCATCTTCACTATCATTATTCTGAATTCTTTTTCTGGAAGGTTGCCTATCTCCACTTCATTTAGTTGGTTTTCTGGGGTTTTATCTTGTTCCTTCATCTGGTACATAGCCCTCTGCCTTTTCATCTTGTCTATCTTTCTGTGAAAGTGGTTTTTGTTCCACAGGGTGCAGGATTATAGTTCTTCTTGCTTCTGCTCTCTTCCCTCTGGTGGACGAGGCTATCTAAGAGGCTTGATGGGAGGGACTGGTGGTGGGTAGAGCTGGGTGTTCCTCTGGTGGGCAGAGCTCAGTTAAACTAATCCACTTGACTGTTGATGGGTGGGGCTGGGTTCCCTCCCTGTTGGTTGTTTGGCCTGAGGCAACCCAACACTGGAGCCTACCTGGGCTCTTTGGGGGGGCTAATGACAGAGTCTGGGAGGACTCACGCCAAGGTGTACTTCCCAGATCTTCTGCTGCCAGTGTCCTTGCCTCCATGGTGAGCCACAGCCACCCCCCTCCTCTGCAGGAGACCTTCCAACACTAGCAGGTAGGTCTGGTTCTGTCTCCTCTGGGGTCGCTGCTCCTTCCCCTGGGTCCCAATGCGCACACTACTTTGTGTGTGCCCTCCAAGAGTGGAGTCTCTGTTTCCCCCAGTCCCGTCGAAGTCCTGCAATCAATTCCAACTAGGCTTTAAGGTCTGATTCTCTAGGAATTCCTCCTCCCATTGCCGGACCCCCAGGTTGGGAAGCCTGACGTGGGGCTCAGAACCTTCACTCCAGTGGGTGGACTTCTGTGTTGTAAGTGTTCTCCAGTCTGTGAGTCACCCACCCAGCAGTTATGGGATTTGATTTTACTGTGATTGCGCCTCTCCTACCGTCTCATTGTGGCTTCTCCTTGGTCTTTGGGTGTGGGGTATCTTTTTTGGTGAGTTCCAGTGTCTTCCTGTCGATGATTGTCCAGCAGCTAGTTGTGATTCTGGTGTTCTCGCAAGAGGGAGTGAGAGCACATCCTTCTACTCCGCCATCTTGGTTCCTTCTCTCCCGAATTGATTCTTTATAGATTCAGTGAACATATTGGAATCATCATTCAAGGCACATGTTACAGAAAATTTCTAAAATTCTTCCTTTTGAGAAATGTGCTGTATGTTGGTCTCCCTTCTCTAACTTGTAAGTTTCCTGAGAGTAGAGGCCAAGTATTATTAATTTTTAAATCTTTAGTGCCTTGCAATTGTGGACACAATATAGGTGGGCTGCATTTCATAGTATGAAGTATAATAATTTATTTTATAGTTCCCTTTTTATCATCCCCCCCAGCTTTTTGTTGTTGCTGATACAGAAGAAGTTGAACTCTCATCTTTGCTAGGAAGTGTAGCTAAGTTTAAGAGAGGATATGCAGATGGCAAAGATGTCTGTAGGCCACCCAAATGTAACTTTTATGGGGCAGTTGGTTTTAAATCTAACTGCTGGTCAGGGCCAGCAGAGGGCGCACAGAGCACAGCTTTGAAGGAGAAAGCTGACTACAGCTGTGCTGGGGAAGAATTAAAAAAAGGCCACTCAGGGCATTTGCAGAAGAAGGAAATGAGAGCTAGGAAGAAGGCCGTTCCTCGTTTTCATTCTCATCTGCTATTGTAACTCATTCAGGTCCAGACAGGTCTGTTCTCCTCTTTTCTTTGGCCCTTGCTCAGCAGGTTTTCACAACCCTTCCCTTTCTTCTACTTAATTACACAGGCAGACCCGCAAGTGCCGTCAGGTTCTCCAGGCTGGTTTCTCTTTTAGTCAGGTCGGTTACTTAGCTCAGATTTGGGGGATGGACATTGGTGAGGGTTCCAGAAAAACACTGACGAACCCAGAAGCCTCACTTCACCATCCCCACTGAATAAAGCCATTTGGGGGTACTTACAGGGTAGAAATGAGGGCTGGAGTTGGGTTCTTCTCTGCATGAGGAACTGAAGAGGCAAATGAGAGCAGACAGGAAAGGTTATGGGGAGTGGGGACAAAATGCTTTATTGTCTCGCATAAGAAGGTCTGTGGCGGGTACAGAGCCACCCGTGACATGCTCCAACCACATACAAACTAACATAAGCCAGCGTTTCTCAACTTTTTCTGTGGAATGCTAGGATATTAATAGGTGTTATGTGGGAATAAAATCTGTGATCAAATAAGTGTGTGGAAACTCTGGGTTAAAAAAACTGAACCGGTTCCTCTACTGTGGGAGTCCTTAGATCCTTTGGTAGGCTAATTAATATGGTTTGTGAATCTCTGGCAGAAAGGGATGTGATGTGAGATTTCCCAAACTTATGTGGACTGAACCTTTTTAACAAACAATATCTATGGGATGAGTATTCTATGAATTACCCTTGGAAAGTGCAGAAATAGACTTGTCTAGTGTTTAGGAAATTAGGCAGTTACTCCATGAAATACTTTAACAAGTAGCCATGAAGCTCTTTAAAAAGGACAGTGTTTTCTTCAAAAGACTCTTGTGGCTTCCCATTCCTATTGAGGGAGGTGTGCAGGGATGAGTGGAGTGCTGAAGGAAGGAATATCAGAATTTCAAGTGGGTTTTTTGAAATTTCTCATGTCCCTTACTACCCTTCCTCCTCAGATATTCTGATACCGTCCTCACTACCTCATTCCCATATTTGAGGATCTCTTGAATTGTGTGCCATTGCTGGCACTGGGAGCGATTGCATCCCTCAAGTGCATTGGAAGAGAGAAAACGGTTGTGAACTGTTGTCCTACAGGCGGAGTCCAAAATTCTCTGCCTGTTGTTTAAGGTTTTCTGTTGGCTTCTTAAACCCCAGTATCTCCCTAAGTTTAACCTTCTTCTCCTTCCCACATTATTTACCACTATAGTCTGCTCACTGATCTGACATCATATTATGCTGATTCTGGGCTGGAAGCTCTTGGACATATAATCTTTCCCCACATTCTCCTAATTCCTCTTCCATCCTTCAAAATCCAGCTTAAGTGTTACTTCCTTCAGAGGGCTCCAGTTATCTACCAGCCTACACCACTTATGTTTTACAATATTGGTTTCAGCCATTAATTGCAGATAGCTAATTTTTTGTTAACAAATCTGTTGGGTTTAAAAAAGTTTATAAAGTGACTGTTTGGATGTAGAGCACATTCCTCTGCAGAAATATTGTAACTGAGTCAAGGTGTATTTGAAATAGAAAGAGTAGAAGACAATCTCTAGTGATTAAACAAAACAGGGAATTAATAAGATTGAATTAGCTTACTCTCATTTATCTTAGTGCTGGTGTAAGGAAGAGCAGGTTTAATTAAAGGGCGATGAAGAGGTGTTGGAAATTAGTGGGTATTCTGCATGGGCCTCATGGGACAATTTCACAGAAGACTTAGACTCTTTGTTATGTCTTCATTACTTCACAACTCCTAACTCTTCATTCCCATGATGCTGGGGTCTGGCTACTAGTGCTTTTATATTTAGCTGTGGTTTGGATCACTTTTGGCTTAAAAAAGGTTATGGGAGAATGTCAGCAAAAATGGCAGAAAAAAGGACCTCCAAAGAGTTTCCCCTCCTTAAGAGCAATGAAAAAACTGTCAAAAATATTCAGAATCACCTTTTTTAGAACTCTAGAAATTAACCAAAGGCTTGTAGTAACCCAGGAATTGTTTATTCAAGAAAAATGGCTGAATCTTGGTATGAACAGTGAGCTCTGTGGCATTTTAACTTGCCATAGTCCACCCCTCACCCACTTTCCAGCTATGTAATAGCCTTAAAAATTAACAGCCCACATTTCTGGGCAGCTTGGCAGCCACCAGAGAGGGCAAAATGTATATGGGACTTATTCAAAGCCTCATTCTTATAGAATTGTTATTATCTGGTTTGTCTGGTGGTTCCCTGGGAGACTTCACTTACGAGGCTAGCTCAGGGCTCACTCAATGCTAAAAATCTTCTCCTCCCACAGGGGGCATTGTCAAGAACAATTAAAGGCAAAGAATTTAACTTTGCAGGTGCCTAAGATGGATAGCAGTTGGGGGAAATGGTAGACTAGCATTATGGTGAATGCACTGTTCATAGGGGCTTTGAAAAGCTCTGAAATATTCTTGGTAATTTAGAAGACCATGTACATGGAAGAGCTGTGAGCATGCTTAGAAAAGACCTGAGAAGGCCCTAAGCTCGCGTTCCTAATTGACCACACGGTTCTATGCAAGCAGGAAGTGAAGGCTAAGATGGAGTCATAAACTGAGTTTTAAAGGCATGCTCCAGTATCGACACAGAGACACTCATAGCAAAATCTGGGAGACTGATTGGTTCCAGGCGTTAAAGGAAATTTCTGTCTAATCATTAGCTCACTAATGAGTTAACCAAGTAGAGACACTAACATGGCAAAGAATGTAGACTTTACAGAATTAGTTCAGGAAAGTCACTAAACAAATAGCAACAACTGTAACAAGTGGTAGCAACAACAAACGGTGTAGGTAGTGTGAGCAAAATAAGCCTCAATAAATTTAAAAGTATTGAAATAATTACAAAATATATTCTCTAATCACAATTCAATAAAATTAGAAACCAATTACAGAAGAAATTTTGCAAAACTCAAAATATGTGAAAATTAAATAACATACTCCTAAAATAACCAATGGGTCAAAGAAGAAATCACCAGAGATATTCCCTCATACTTTGACATGAATGAAAATGAAAACACAACATGCCAAAATATAGGATGGAGCTGAAACAGTCTTTAGAGGGAAATTTATAGAAATAAAGATCCTAAATACAAATTCTATAAACAAATAAATACAGAAGGCATGTTCTCATGGTGATAGCAGAGGAGCAAGAACAAATAAACTCAATCAAGCTCTTTCCAAGGCTCTGCTTGTGTTACATCTACTAATATCCTGTTGGCCAAAATAAATTACATGCCTGAGCCAGAGTGAAGGAGAGGGGCACAACGCACTCCCCACAGTGGAAGGGCCCTGGTGCTCTTCACTGTATTATGCTTCTCTGTAATGTTGCTTGTTTCCATGTCCCTGCTTTTGAAGTAGGCATAGAATTATAAAAATGCAAGATAAAAGCAGTGAAAACCATGTTGCTTTCATTCTTCAAGATCTGTGGTTGTGAATTACTACTTAGTATGAGTTCAAATGTTAGAAAACTCTTTTAATCATGTATTCTAATCATTGGTGTCCATGGAGGAAAATATTTAACCTGTTGTTACACATTCTCTGATCAGCAGTGTCGGTTCTGTTCAGATGTCATCGTTTAAATGGGACTGGAAAATGATTCATTAATATGGCTTATTTTGAGATTGTCCATCTTAAAGTAGTGAGTTCTACTGGGGTTCTATTTATTAGCCCGGAATTAATAACTCTTCACTAACCTGTGAAGTTGGAGGATGGATTTGGAAAAAGGCTGAATATTGTATCATATAAACCGATTTTTGTATTGTCCACTTGGTGGTAGAGTGGATTTTAGAAAGCAGCGCGAAGAGTAATGAGGCAAGTAAAAGAGAAATAGAATCTCATGAATTTCTAGCCATGAGAAAAATGGAGCATACACTTTTAGTAGGTATTCTTCTAGGCAGCATCATTACTTTTATTAAAGTATAAAAGATAATGTAATCCAGGGTAGGTATGTTCATATAATAGTTTTCTTGTTTTGTTTTGTTTTGTTTTTTTTGCTAAGCAGGTATGATAATTCCATTTCCCAACACATCAGATGAAGCAACTTGCTTACTGGTTAGAGTTCAGTGCTCAGAAATATAGATTTCAGAGACTGTCAATTTGGGTAATCCTAAACATCATTTAATCTTTATTATTATTTTTTTAATTTAGAAAATCCTTGTGTAAAGTAACACTCCTCATACAATATGGTCTAAGTCCTTCTTCCTTAAAGCATGGTTTCCATGCTTTAAGCAACACTTGGCAACACTGGCATCACTTGGGAACTTGTTAAAAGTGCAGAATCTTGGCCCTCACCCCAGATCTGCTGAATTAGACTGCAATTTAACAAAATCCTTAGGTTTTTTGCATGCACTGTGAGTTGCACCATTCTCCATTGGTAAAATGCAAGCAGTGGATGATGAGGTACGAAAGGACGAGAAGTAGGGCAGGTATCAGGACTGGAATCATTTAACAGATATTCACAGATTTATCCTGAACCTTTAGCTGCTTATTTGAAACTATCCGGTAATGCCCATGCTCTGGCACTGGAGATTGTATACATGAAGGCATCCTGAGTTCTTTTAGATTGTAAAAGAAAGAAAATAGAGTTATGTCAGTCATTCACACACTTGTCAATCAATCAGTAAAATACAAGAGATTCTGGAGACTGGTGTTCTATTCTGGTCCAGCCGGTAACTGATGGTACGACATTTGGCAGGACATTAATCTCTTAGTCTTTAGCTTCTTTATCTGAAGAATGGTTTGGTTTTAGGTGCAGTTAGGGTTGAGATTCAGCTGGTAAACCCGGGTAGCCCTGTACCCATCTTTATGGGGGCATCGGTTTAGAGTGGCTGGTGCTGATGCCCCATTGGTTGTTACATAATCTGACTACTGTCAGCTGATGATTTCAGGGGAACTAAGTGCCAGGGACTGTTAGGAACTAGTATTATCACTGTAGGTTCCAGAATATTTGCATGTCATAGACTCAGACACATGCAAATACAGACCCGAGGGGTAAGAAAGCTGAACCAAGTGGTGCAGGGAGTAGAAAGTACATGGGCTTTCATGTCAAACAGTCTTGGGTTTGTATCCTAGCTCTGCTGCATACTAGCTGTATGGGTCTAAAGTATATTACCTAAACTCACTTGGTATCAGTTTTGCTTTTTAGCTGAAAAATGGGATTAACATAATACTACATAGCTCAAAGTGGAATTAATAAGATAATTTATGTAGAGAATCTGGCAAACAGTGGATGCTCTATCAATGTTAGTTTCCCTTCACTTATGTATCCATACTCAGACTAACTTATATATAGATCTTTTCTTCTGGAAACCTCTATAATGTGATATACTGAATGATCAGAGACACTATGTGTCTTAATAATTTTAAAAAAAGATAGCTAACTTTTTTTTTAGTCGCACCACGTGGCATGTGGGATCTTAGTTCCCTGACCAGGGATCGAAACTGCATCCCCTGCATTGGAAGCTCAGAGTCTTAACTACTGGACTGCCAGGGAAGTCCCAAGATAGCTAACTTTTAAGGTAATTCTGATAATTCTAATTAGGGAGGGGGATGTTATACATCCATCTAGGGCTCTTGCTAAAATCAAAGATGACTTTTCATCTTTAGGCCAGTGATCTTTAAACATTTTTGCTTGTACTATGCCCTCCCTAGGAATTTTGAAAACAAGTAAACAAACAAAAAACAAACAAAAACTGCCATGTACTCCACATACATTTTTAAGGTGACATCTAAAATTTTTCATCATAAACTTAAATAGTTGCAAAGTCTGTAATTTCTGGTGTACTATAAATATTACCATTAAAAACAAAACTATTGTTTATCTTAGATTTAGAATAAAGTTTGTAAAATGTGTGCTGGGAAATTTCAATCTGCAAGGTGGACCACTCTGTATTTTTACAATTCTTATTAGTGATAAACAGCCTGGTGAGGAGTTGCTTTCACTAGTGTCTCATTCAGTGCCCTGGGTGCTTATTTATAAGCTTCATTTCAAGGAAGAGAAGGTGAAAAGTTACATGTTTATTTCTGACCGTTCAACACTGCATCTTCGAATAAAAGCAGGGATTGGCAGACTTTTTCTTAAAGGGCCAGATAGTAAATAGTCATACGGTCTCTGTCACAAGTATTCAACTCCCCCTTGTAGTGGAAGAGCAACCATACACAGTACAGGAGTGGACAGGGCTGTGTTCCAATAAAATTACTTACCCTATTAGTTGTCACTCCCTATTCCCCGCCCCCCACCCCATTCCTAGGAAACTACATATTTACTTTCTATCTCTGTAGATTTGCCTAGGCTGGACTTTTGGAAGCTTATTTAAGAGCTCGTTATGGTGGGTTTTTTGTTTTTTTACAGTTTTATTTATTTATTTATTTGGCTGTGCCGGGTCTTAGTTGTGGCATGCGGGCTCTTTTTCTTAGTTGCGGTATGCGGGCTCTTAATTGCGGCTTGTGGGATCTAGTTCCCTGACCAGGGATCCAACCTGGGCCCCCTGCATTGGGAGCGCGGAGTCTTAACCACTGGACCACCAGGGAAGTCCCCGTTATGGTGATTCTGTATGAACCTAATTCTCTGTATTAAATTCCTTTCTGCTTAACATGCCTTGAGCGGTTTCTGTTTCAAAGAGGAGCTTGTTTATTAATGTGTGATAATGGGTGTCAAATTGCTATGATATTTAGATTCAATTGTATACAATATTTACAGCATACCAAGAACTATATCTTTTGAAAGTATTTCTATTTATGATGAAAAAAATGTAGATGTTTCACTTAAAACACTATTCAAGATAAATAGCCTTCAAAACTCTTATAGGTGAGATGCAAGCAAAGGAGTCTGGCATCCTGCTTTAGGCTGGGCATCATTATCTCTAGAATGTCCTTTGAAACTAAGGACCATGTTTTTTGGCTTCAATCTTTAAAAAAGTTTACTAACTTCTACAAATCATTTTTGTTTGATTCCTTCCATGACAAAGCAAAATGTATTTATTATTTAAAACTTTCAAAACACTACAGATGTGATGGTCCTACCTAGAACCACACTTTTAGAGGTAATTATACTTGCCAGATTTTTATCCTGAGATCTTTCTCTGACGCAGGAGCTATAGGAGAAACTTACTGGGTTCGTTAGATGACCTCTTGAGCTGCCTCCTAGCATCTGAGATTGAAATACAAATTTGGTGCCTTTCTCTGGGCTCTGAATTCCTAGCATAGTGCCCTACCTCTGGTACTTAATGAATCTTTGTTGATGTTGACCTCTATTTTAAATGATTCAAAACCTCTAAAACGGGCTTCCCTGGTGGCGCAGTGGTTGAGAGTCTGCCTGCTGATGCAGGGGACACGAGTTTGTGCCCCAGTCCGGGAAGATCCCGCATGCCGCGGAGCGGCTGGGCCCGTGAGCCATGGCCGCTGAGCCTGCGCGTCCGGAGCCTGTGCTCCGCAACGGGAGAGGCCACAACACTGAGAGGCCCGCGTACCGAAAAAAACAAAAACAAAAACAAAAAACCTCTAAAAGGAGCTAAAAAGTAGATCATCTAAGATGTGAGTCTGAAGTGCACATCTTTCTGTGTAGTAAAGATCCTGTGCAAAGATAGTGCTTTGTTTTTTCTTTCTTTTTTTTCTTTGTAATTAAAGATGACATTCATTTTTTAAAAAAGTGGATAACTATCACACAGAAATAACACATGTCTTTTGTTATTTAAGTCAAGTATTACCTTCTTGATCTTCCCAAAATGAAGTGATGCCTCATGCTATATCATTTCAGTAGAGATAATACTGATAATACTTGACATTTATAATTGCTTTATATTTAACAAGTACTTTGAGATGTATCTTATTTGAGCCTAGTGGCACAGACTTAGTAAGGATTATACCCATCTTAGAGATGGGTGCTAAGAGAGGTTCATTGACTTTCTCAAGGTCATGTAGTTAATTGTAGAGCTTGAACTAAAACATTTTGACTTTAGTGTTCTTTTCCCCACCTACACATTAAACATTGCCCAGAAATTGCCTTTGTTAAATGATAATTTGGGTAAGATGACTTTGGGGGGCAATTATAGGATGGCTAGCATATGCTTCTGCAAACTTTGCTTATTCTTGCACAACTTTCCCATCTTGGAAGCTGAGCGGCAGTTTAGCACCATTAATATAAATCAGTACATTAGGTGTGGCCTGATGAGGGTGCTCTTATTCAATGCATGGTTTGAAACCTGATGTTAAATTTCACTTATAAGTTCACATATGGCTTAAATAAATGAGTGTGAGTGTGAGTATGTTTATCTTGGACCAAATAGTTCAGTTTCACTTTTTTTTTTTTTTTTATCTATACAAAGAACTGGAATCTTGTCTTTTCCCCTTACTTTGAATATAACACAGTGTAGATTTAAAACAATAAGGAACATTCCAAAGATTGGATTGATTTAACTCTGACTCCTGAGGGAGAGTGTGGAGTGGGGAAAAGAGGCTGGATCGGTTCAGCACTGAGAAGATGGTCAGCAACTGGTGAGACATTTTTAAGGAGCCCTTTGACCCTCTTCCCTCAACTCAGACCTAGCAGTGCCCACATCACATAACTAGGGTTCCCTATGTATGTGCAGGCCCTCAGTGTTTGGATTAGCTTGCCTAAATTTTTGGCTAACACCAAAAGTTAAAAAATTTACATTTGTGTTTTTTGATTTACTGATGGAAAAATTAACCTGAGCTCAGCTTTTGTTTCTGAGCTGCCCATTTATGGACAGACTTGGGTAATACCTTCCTGACTGGGCTGATTCCCTTCCCCACCTGTCACCATCACAAACACATGCACACACTCAGGTCTTTCTTGAGCAGGTGCTGTCCCATCCACCTAGGCCTGGGAGTCCCTAGACAGTATAGGAACGTCACGTGACCTTCAGCCCAATAATCACTCTCCCTGGCTAGTCTGTGGATAGTTCCTTAATTTACTGAAATCCATTATACCACGGTACATTGAATTTCTTAAATAGTGTCAAACAACAGTGACTTTGCCACTTCCTAGCTTGGAAACTCTGGGCAAGTGACTGAACCTCTTCAGAGTGGGGCTAATAATAGTACCTACCTTCAAGTGTAGTTGTGGGGATTTAAAGATTCTGTAGGAAAACCGACTAGCAAATACTCAGTATTATTAACCGTCCTTGGTTGTAGGTCCCAACCTTAGGGAGTAGGGTTTTTTTTGGGGGAGGTGGGTACAGGACTAATAATAATTTTAGGAACAATAAGTTGCAATAGGGACCAAAGAATAATTTCTATAAACCCACAAGCAGAAATTAATAATAGGACCTTAAGGGGGAAAGAGATTCAGGTTCCACAAAGGAAATTAATGGTCATTTTGGGAGATAGCATCCTGAGTCTGAGTGGCAGTAAAGGAGGCTCAGGTTAGAATTGGAGGTCCCAGTGAGTCCCTCCCTAGGCAGTCTACCAGGAAGGATGACTCAGTGTTAAGCATCTCCAGGTCGAGGGCTGGAGCAGCTCAAGTTCAGCTCAGTGCATGCATTATACCCAGGAAGACAGAGGTAGGAAAAGTGTACAGATGGGCACCTGAAATGATGAAATCCAACAGCGTTTCATTGCACATCTACCCTTTTTTCCCTCAGTGTTTTACTCTTTCAAAATTTATTTCTATACAGTTGAAATAATGTATGTGTCTAGGAGTTTTTAGTCAAGAAAGTGTTTGTTTGAAGATCTCAAGTATTTTTGGTTTGGCGTACTTTTTATATGGCAATAGATTATTGAATTCTTAGAGCATTTGAAGTGGTATGTTTGATATGATATGATTTTTTTAATGCTGAGGAAGAGGACTCTCCCTATATGGATAAAACCTTCTGGTGATATTCTCTTTCTTATCATCATTTAAATTCGTGTTTTAAACTTATCCTCATCTTCCTTCTCTGTTTTCAGCTTCCTAAATGCTGCAGAAAATGGATAAAATAGAATGGATGTGAACAAGACTTCCCTGAGAGAGGAGCCTCTATTAGAGAGATAGGAGGCCTAGTGGACTCAAGAAAAGATACCAAATAGTAGTGTGTATTTCTGTGTGTGTTTGGGAGATGGGCTGAGGATAGTTAGGTAAAGGGAAGAATGTGATCAACTTGGAAGAATTAAACCTCAACCATCTATCTATTTAATTAATTAGTTTATTTTTTGGCTGGGCCGCATGGCTTGCGGGATCTTAGTTCCCAGACCAGGGACTGAACCTGTGCCCCCTGCGGTGAAAGCACAGAGTCCTAACCACTGGACCACCAGGGAATTCCCTATCTATTTTATTTTATTTTTTTAAATAAAATTTATTTATTTATTTATTTTTGGCTGCATTGGGTCTTCGTTGCTGCATATGGGCTTTCTCTAATTGCGGAGAGTGGGGGCTCCTCTTCATAGTGGTGCATGGGCTTCTCACTGCGGTGTCTTCTCTTGTGGAGCATGGGCTCTAGGTGCGCAGGTTTCAGTAGTTGTGGCATGCAGGCTCAGTAGTTGTGGGGCACAGGCTTAGTTGCTCCACAGCATGTGGGATCTTCCCGGACCAGGGCTTGAACCCGCATCCCCTGCATTGGCAGGCGGATTCTTAACCACTGCGCCACCAGGGAAGCCCTCCCTACCTATTTTAAATGACATTCTTGATTCCAAAATCTTAATGAAGTAGAGTGTAAAATCACTGATTGGAGATGTGGCAGTCAGGCTAGGCTAACTAGCTGAAAATCTCAGTGGAACAGAAAAAACTGAAAATCTCAGTGGCTTAACACAACAAAGGTTTATTTCTCTTTTTTGTCATCGTCTGATGTAGATTGGGTGGCTCCCCTGCTTGACTCTCCTCCAAGTGGTGACTCAGGGATTCAAGTTCCTTTTATCTTGCAATTCTGCTGTCTTATAGTACTTTGTTTCCAGCTGCATGGACAAGAGAGAGAAAGGGTATGGATGAGGTACACCCTTCTTGGATTAGAAGTGACACATCGGGGGCTTCCCTGGTGGCGCAGTGGTTAAGAATCTGCCTGCTAATGCAGGGGACACGGGTTCGAGCCCTGGTCCGGGAAGATCCCACATGCCATGGAGCAACTAAGCCTGTGTGCCACAACTACTGAGCCTGTGTACTACAACTGCTGAAGCCTGTGTGCCTAGAGCCCGTGCTCTGCAACAAGACAAGCCACCGCAATGAGAAGCCTGCACACTGTAATGAAGAGTAGCCCCCACTTGCCACAACTAGAGAAATCCCGCGCACAGCAATGAAGACCCAATGCAGCCAAAAAGAAATAAAATAAATAAATTTATATAAAAATAAGTGCCACATCACTTTAACTCACATTCTGTTGTTAAGAATTAGTGACATGATACCAGTAGGCTTCATGGGAGCTGGGAAATGGTGAGGAGCACATGGAGTTTTGGGGGGCATTAGCAATCTTGCCATAGACATATTGCCTCCATTATGTTATTCTGTGTCCTTTATCTTCTCATGATAAATTTCTAATACAATTAGTATCAGGAAAAATTTTCCTTTTCTAAAGAGTGTGCTTTACCTCCTAGAGTAATGAAAAAGAAACCAAAAATAAACAAATGGGACCTAATTAAACTTAAAAGCTTCTGCAAAGGAAAGAAGCAAAGGAAACAGTAAACAAAATGAAAAGACAACCCACAGAATGGGAGACAATATTTGCAAATAAAGTGACTGACAAGGGATTAATCTCCAAAATATACAAACAGTTAATGCAGCTCTATGTCAAACAAACAAACAAACAAACAAACAAAACCAAAACAACCCAATCAGAAAATGGGCAGAAGATCTAAGTAGACATTGCTCCAAATAAAACATACAGATGGCCAAAAAGCACATGAAAAGATGCTCAACATCACTAATTATCAGAGAAATGCAAATTAAAACTACAATGAGGTATCACCTCACACCAGTCAGAATGGACATCATCAAAAAGTCTGCAAACAATAAATGCTGGAGAAAGTGTAGAGAAAAGGGAACCTTCCTACACTGTTGGTGGGAATGTAAATTGGTACAGCCACTCTGGAGGACAGTATGGAGGTTCCTTAAAAAACTAAAATAGAAATACCGTATGATCCAGCAATTCCACTCCTGGGCATAAATCCGGAGAAAACCATAATCTGAAAGGATACATGCACCCCAGTGTTCATTGCAGCACTGTTTACAATAGCCAAGATATTGAAGCAACCTAAATGTCCATCAACAGAGGAATGGATAAAGAAGATGTGGTACATATATACAATAGAATATTATTCAGCCATAAAAAAGAACAAACTAATGCCATTTGCAGCAACATGGGTGGACCTGGAGATGACCATACTAAGTGAAGTAAGTCAGACAGAGAAAGACAAATATCATATGATATCACTTATATGTGGAATCTAAAAAAATGGTACAAATGAACTTATTTACAAAACAGAAAAAGAGTCACAGATGTAGAAAACAAACTTGTGGTTACCAGGGGAAAGAGAGCAGAGGGATAAATTGGGAGATTGGATTTGACATATACACACTACTATATATAAAATAGTTAACAAATAAAGACCTATTGTATAGCACAGGGAACTCTTCTCAATACTCTGTAATGACCTATATGGCAAAAGAATCTAAAAAAGAGTGCATATATGTATATGTATAACTGATTCACTTTGCTGTACAGCAGAAACTAACACAGCATTGTAAATCAACTGTACTCCAATAAATATTTTTTTTTTTTTTGCAGTACGGGGGCCTCTCACTGCTGTGGCCTCTCCCGTTGCGGAGCACAGGCTCCGGACGCACAGGCTCAGCGGCCATGGCTCACGGGCCCAGCCGCTCCGCGGCATGTGGGATCCTCCCGGACCGGGGCACGAACCCGCGTCCCCTGCATCGGCAGGCGGACTCTCAACCACTGCGCCACCAGGGAAGCCCCAATAAATATTTTTTAAAAATAGTGTGCTTTTTCTTTTTTTTTTTTTGTAGTTAGGAACTTTAAATTTAATGCTAATGTCTACCTGATCTCAGAATTTTGGTAGCATCCTCTATCCTATTCCTCGACTGGGTTTCTGAAATCATTTTAGGATGGTTTAAGCAATAAGGGCTTTATTATCTGACACAACAAGCCTGGCATTTCAAGGACTGGTTAATTCAATGTTACAGCAATGTCATAGAGGACCATGTATGCTTTATTTTTCTCAGTGTTTGGCAGTGTCTCCCCTCCTTGTCATGCATAGCTTAGTTCTAGATGTCACATGTCATGGTAGACCTTGGTCAGGCATGTGCCTTGTGTTGCAGGAGACAAATGATGCTCACAGACTGGCCATCATGACTTGATTGCAATATAGTGCCACTAGGCATGCATCATGCCTAGTCATTATATGATATTGTATTATATAACCGGTGGAAAATGTTGCAAAATGATGCTGGGGGCAGGGCAAAAAAATTGTATCCAGAGTTGGATGTTAGATCCAGGCAAATGGCTTGTTGGGAAAAGTTTTTGCAATCATATAAAGAAATCGTGTTGGCGTATTAGGTGACCTGTTTGGTGTGGGGTAGTAGTGATAGAAGTGGTGAGAAGCAGCTGGATTCTGGATATAGTTAGAAGGATTTCCTTATGAATTGGATGTGAGGAGTGAGAGAGACAGAGATGTTGAGAATGGCTCTAAGTTTTTGGTCTCAACAATGGGAGGAATGGAGTTGCTATTTATTGAGATGCGGAATATGGAGGAGCTTGGTAGTGTTTCATAAAATAAAATGTGTCAGGTTGTTAACACAGACTGGAGGTAAGACGTGGCAAGGAGTCTGGACTGGGGCTGAGATAGCCGAGATGGAGAGCTGGAATCAGAGTATTGCCCCAGGACCCAGACAGGTAGAAAATGTACCTGGCATGGGCAAGGACTCTGGTATGCTGGAGACCCCTCCCCTTGTCCCAAGCCATGGTCCCCTGCAGGCATGATTGGCTACAAGTGTTCCTTTTACAAAGAGCTCTGATACCCATTTTCCCACTCAACCCTCAGGAGAGCCCTGCAATGTGGCGATTGCTCTTATGCCCGTGAGCAAAGACTTGAAAACAATCTCAGAAAAGTTGTTATTCATACATTCATTTAAAAAACATTTATTATGTGCTGGCTGTATGTCAGGAAATAAACCCCAGTTCTCCTGGTTCAAGGCCAGTGTTCTTTCCATATATCTACTTCAATATGCTGATTCCTGTTTCACTCTCCACCTAAATTTGCCTCTGAATTATTCCCCATTCTGTTGTGACTTTGAAATGTCTACAAATTCATTAGTACTCCTCTTTTTAAGAAGGGAAGCTTCAGCTCCCTCCCCGTGAATTTGGACTGGTTTACTTCTAATGAATTAGAATAAAGCAGAGTGATAGTGTGTGATTTCAGAGGCCATGCCATAAAAGGGACTGTAATCCCACATGCTGCAGCTAAGGATCCCACACTCAGACTTCCCTGGTGGTGCAGTGGTTAAGAATCCCCCTGCCAATGCAGGGGACATGGGTTCCATCCCTAGTTCGGGAAGATCCCACATGCCGCGGAGCAACTAAGCCCATGAGCCACAACTACTGAGCCTGTGTGCTGCAACTATGGAAGCTCGCTCACCTAGAGCCCGTGTTCCACACCAAGAGAAGCCACTGAAATGAGAAGCCCACGCACTGCAGCGAAGAGTAGCCCCTGCTCGCTCCAACTAGAGGAAGCCAGTACGCAGGAACAAAGACCCAACACAGCCAAGGTAAAAAATTAAAAAAAATTTTCAAATTGAGATATAATTGACATATTAATATAACATTGTATAAGCTTAAGGTACACAATGTGTTGGTTTGACACATTAAAAAAATAAAATAAAGATCCCGCACGCGGCCACAAAGATCCTGTGTGCCACAACTAAAACCCGGCGCAGCCAAATAAATAAATATTTTAAAAAAAAGAAAAAAAAAAGAAACTGATTTTTTAAAAAAAGGGGGACTGCCACCTCCTGCTTGTTCTCTTGTTCTCTCTCTTAAATCACCTGCTTTGGGGAAGCCAGCTGCCATACTGTGAGCAGAATGATGAAGAGGTCCATAGAGGGAAGAATTGAGGCCTCTGGCCAAGAGACGTGTCAGTGACCTTGCGATCAGATCCTTTAGCCCAAGCCCACATCTTGACTGCAACCTCATGAGAGACCCTGAGCTAGAACCACTTCAATAAGCTATGCTTGCATTTCTAACCCTCAGAAACTGAGACAATAAATACTTGCTCTTTTAAAAAAAAAGTTAGGTTTTAAAAAAGTACTGAAAAATGAAGGAAAAAAAGACAATCCACAATCTCATGAAAAAGGATAATATCTATTCCAACAGTATAGAAAGAAAAAATTAAAACTCTTTTTCCCTTCCCTGATCTCTACCTTCCCCCCCCAGTTTTATTTAGATATAATTGACATATCCAAGGTATGCAACAAAACGATTTGATATATGTATCTATTGTGAAATGATTGCCACAATAAGTTTGGTTAGCATTAGTCACCCTGATCTTTAGTTCTTCATCCCAAGGTGACCAGGTTACTCTTCCACAAAATTTTCATGCATATGCAATTTTCATCTTAAAATCCTTTTAAGATGTTCATTAAAAAATCGTATTACACACTTGAAAAACTTAGTATACCTTGAAGATGCCTTCCTATCAGTACATACACATCTATCTTATTCTTTTCTTTTTTTTATAAATTTATTTATTTATGGCTGCCTTGGGTCTTTGTTGCTGTGTGCGGGCTTTCTCTAGTTGCGGTGAGCGGGGGCTACTCTTCATTGCAGTGCGCAGGCTTCTCATTTCAGTGGCTTCTCTTGTTGCAGAGCATGGGCTCTAGGCGCCGGGCTTCAGTAGTTGTAGCTCTGGGGCTTAGTTGCCCCACGGCATGTGGGATCTTCCCGGACCAGGGATCGAACCCGTGTCCCCTGCAGTGGCAGGTGGATTCTTAACCACTGTGCCACCAGGGAAGCCCTCTATCTTATTCTATTTAATGGATTTTTCATTATTTGAATGTATCCTATTTCTTTAAATCAGTCTCCATATACGGATATTCAGAATATTTCCACTTTTTATTCCATTACAAGAATGTTGTGGTGAACATTTTCATACTTTCATACTTTTGTGGTGAACATTTCATACTTTTGTGAACATTTTTCATACTTTTGTGGGTACCCTCAGGTAAATTCCTAGTGGTGGAATTCTGACATCAAAGGGTATTGCATTTAAAGTTGATACTATTCACCTGCTTCACAATATTTATCTGCAGTTTACACTGACAAAGTATGAGAATGCTAATTCCCCACAAACCTGTGAATATCATTGATAGTAAGCATCTTTTATTAATTTTTTGCCATTTAGTTTTCTTCTTTCGAGAATTACAAGTGCCTAGTAGAGTGCTTGTCTTATAATACATAACATAATACTAGAAACATACAGCATTTTCTGAGCTTTCTTGTACTTTACATATATATTTTAATACTTACAAAGACCCTATGAAGTAGATACTATTATCATCTGCCCATGGTTGGTGGGAAAACTGAATCATAGAAAGATTAAATAAACTGCTCAAGGTCACACAACTAGAAAAGGCGGAGCCAGGATGCGAATGATACTGAAACTAAAAATAAAAGTGAATAGTTATTGAATGAATGAATGAATGACATGTTTGCTTTCTTTGCTCATTTTTCTACTGTGTTTTCTATTTTATTGGTAGGAGCTTTTTTTATGTATTATGAATATTAACTTCTTTCCTATTCTATGTGTTAGAAATATCCCCCTAGTCTATTACTTGTCTTTAACTTATTTATCTGCCACATTTCTTGTTCATATTAGAAAACCCCAAAGCAGTATTTAAAAAATATGACCCAAGATATTGTTGCTAAAATTTGTACTGGCCATTTGAAAAAAGCAGTGATAATAATTTAGGCGTACAGAGGAACTATGATGTGGGTAATACAAGGTCTCACGAAGTTCATCTAAATATGAAAAGTAACCTCAAGGGAATTAGTTTCTTTGTTCACATTGAGGTCCTTTAAAATTACAATTCCCCTTTAGGCATATTTATAATTGAAAAAGAAGGAGTTGGGGGTTTTCATATGTATTAGATTGGCATTTGGGGAAATGAATTTTTACTTCATCTTCAACAACTGAATCCCAATCAGTTAAGTGGCTCTGGGCTAAGGGAACTATAACAACTTCCTTTGCTCATTTTGTTTCCACTTTTTAAAATGCCCTTTTTGGCCCTATGAAACCCTCCCATCCTGCCAACCGAGTCACATGTCACTTCCCTTGAGGCCTCTAACCCTCCTCCAATCCCCTGAAGCATTTTACACAGAGGCTTTGGCAGACATCTTTCTTGCTGTCAGAGCCCCAAATTTGTTCAGGTGTTTACTTTCCCTCCTGCGACCTCAGGGGTATAGTCATGCTCTAGCTTCAGAGGTTGAATCAGAATTTGTCAAAGCCTAAGCCAGTGTTCTCCAACTTTAGCATGATCACCTTCACCTGGGGGGCTTCTTAGAACACTGATCACTGAGCTACACCCCCAGTATCTGTTTCAGTAGGTCTGGGGTGGGGCATTCCTAACAAGTTTTGAGGTGATACGTATGCTGACGGTCCAAGGACCATGCTTTGAGAATCACTGATCTAAGCCAGTCATGATGATCCAGCATCCTTTGCCCATGATTGGTTTAGTCATACTATTCTTGATCTTCTCTGTTGTGTCATGCAGATTATCACACCTGGAAAGTGACACAAAAATGATTTCTCAGATGAGAGCTCTCAATATGTACTGTGTAATATATGGTTACCATTTTATATGATTTCTGTTTTTGTTTCTGAAGATTGTGCACATAACACAGAGCCAAGTATTTAAATACATAGGATGCATAAAGATGTGTTTGTAGCTCTGTATTTCAGGTTAACTGGGTTTGTGAGGAAATCTGGTACATGGACTTGGATGTCAGAGTAGCTGTGTTTGAACTATACTTTTTCTGCACTGCACTAACTTACATGAACTTGGGCAAATGACTTAATTTTTTTAAAAAATTAATTAATTAATTTATTTTTGGCTGTGTTGGGTCTTTGTTTCTGTGCGAGGGCTTTCTCTAGTTGCGGCGAGCGTGGACCACTCTTCATCGCGGTGCGCGGGCCTCTCACTGTCGCGGCCTCTCTTGTTGCAGAGCACAGGCTCCAGACGCGCAGGCTCCGTAGTTGTGGCTCACGGGCCTAGTTGCTCCGCGGCATGTGGGATCTTCCCAGAGCAGGACTCGACCCCGTGTCCCCTGCATTGGCAGGCAGATTCTCAACCACTGCGCCACCAGGAAAGCCCCTATGACTTAATTTTTTGAACTTTGATTTTCTCATCTGTAACCAAATTAGAAAGTTGAAAATTCAAAATAAACCATGATGAAGTCCCCGTTTTTCCCAATGTCCCTCTGCATTTGGTACATACAGTCGATAATGTCTGATAATATTCATGTGACTGCTTCATGCATTATTACTAGCTATTCATCTAAAATCTAATTTATCTGTAGGACAAGAGTTTACTCTGTCTATTTTTGTGAAAACTAACTCTACAAGCCATTAGAACTTTTCAAATACAGATTTTCACTGCACTTGTAACTACTTCAACGTTGGCTTCCAAATCTTTTCTAGTGGTATTATGGAAACCTTTTAGAGTCTTGTATGGGTCATGTAATTACAAATTATACCTTTTGCTCATTTTGATGCTTTTAATATTCTTCAAAAAACCTTGAAAGGCCAGGGAAAATGCTTCACAGGGGAAAACCAATATAGGAATTTTATTTTCTCTTTATCGGATCAATGCAATTTATTTTTATCTTTTAAAAACTAAGTTGCTCAAATTGCTGACCCCCCAAAAACTCAGTCCTGAAATGAAACAACAATTCCAAAACTGGCCTTTGCTCTAGTTTTTCTAAGGATAATCAGATTGTAAATATAGTTTCTAATCAGTTTGCACATCATTAGGAGCCACACATATTAAACCAGTTTGGACTTTCTGTGATTATCACTCAAACTTATTTACTAATTATTTTTCTAAATAGCAAGATAAATCTGCACTCAGTCTTCCCCGCCTCTGATAGTCCCATAAGAAATCATTTTACTATTAGCCTGGAAATGTTCCAAAAACAGAACAGTGTGGTGGCAGTCTGCAGCATGGCCTCAAGGGAGACATCAGATGTTGGTTCAATTGTGACTTTTATGCTGTTGATCCCACATCTGAAAGTAAAGATGCAACATGTCTCTGTAAAGGTGGTGCTGAACGGGAGTGTTCTATCTCTGTCAGCTCATCAGCCTCTGGGGAAGTGCAATCTAAAAGCCATCAGTGGACTCCTGGGCATTGTCTTTAATCTGGGTCTTTTTTTGGGGTCTTGAAATACGGAGGCAGTAACCAATTTAAAGCAAGCAAATGCTAATCATGCAGCAGCCAGCTGTATGAACACTTCTCATCTAGGGATTTAAAAACACTTTGCAAAACATAAGTCATTAATCTTCACAGTGGCCCTCTGGAGTCAGAAACATCCATCACCACCCATCTTTGCCACTAGGAAATCTGGGATTTCAAAAGCACAGGGAAGGGCTACGCCCAGCGTCCCAGGTAGGTACTGCAATACAAACTGTGATCTGATCATCAAGCTCTGGAATTAATCTCATGAGCAGGAAACAGTGGGCCCGTGGGGAGATGTGGCTGACATGGGGGGGCATGTTTGGGTCTCTGGAAGTGCTGGTTCTATCTGGACCCCACCCAAATGCTATGTTTTATTTGAGGAAATGTTAATGGGAAAAGACCGAGCTGTTATATCTCATCTTTTCCTTTCACTGATTATTTTTCTCCCTAGAGATTCTTTTTTCTTATAATCACTCTCTTAATTTGATTTCTCATGTCTGAAGTCATAGATTCACAGCCTCTCAGAACACAGAGAAACCTCAGAAATTGACCGCTTTTAATCTTTCCATAAAATTTTGATGATCCTAGGCAGGGGTATAAAGTTATTGACAGTGAAAACCCAGGCATTAGGGAAGAACGCTGTTTCTGTTGCTTTATCTTTTCTCCTGAAATTTTCTGGCTCATGGCAGTTGCTTCATAAATGTTTCCTGAATGAATGTATGAATGAGTAAAATCATGTTGGGGATAAGGCTTGGAAGAAAAGGAATTGTGGCAGTGATAATTGTTCAGATATTACTTAGGTAAGGCTCAGAGATTTACTAGATCATCTTTTCTTGTTGTTACAGTGGTGCCTGGGAACTTTAATCTATTTAAGGCCCTAACTTTATAGACCAAAATACTAAGGACACAGAGAGTTTAAGTGACATGCCTAAAGTCTCATAATCCTTAAAAAATATAGTTATAGAGTAAAATATGAGAAATCACTGTATTCTTTCCTGCTTTGTAGAACCTAAAAGTAATTGGTATAATGTCTCCTGAAGTGACTTAAAGCCCTAGTCTATCACTTAGTGTCTGTGACTGGCCAAGATCACTTAATTCTAATGAGTAGTTGTTTCTTCATCTGTAAAATGCTAATAATGATATTAATCTTACAGCACAGTAAGGATTAATAAGATAATGAATATGAGAGTGTTTAGTAGATGGTCAAGTATTATATATGAATAAATAGGTATTTTATAATTCTATTTGAATATAAGGTTCTTATTGGAGTTTTTTTCCTGAATTACTGAATTACGTATAGTAACTTATTCATAGTGACTCCTTAGACTTCCAGACAAGTTTCGTTGTTATTAAGCAGAAGAGTCTATCACCTAGAGAGGAAATGTAAATATGTCTGGGTAATGTCAACCATTCCAAACAAAAAACGAATAGGTATTGCATCACTGACAGTGCTGAAATGAAAATATTAGAAAGTATGTTGCAAGAGGTTGGTTGGAGGCTTCTTGCATGTGAGGAGACAGGGAAGTGAGCATGGCAAGGGAGATAGAATGTGTGAGAGTGTCGTGAGCCATATGTTGTGACACGTGGGCCTTGAAGGCAAAACTTAGGGCCTCAAAGTTTTTTAAAAAAGGCTTCATCTTTATGCAGATATGTAAACATGTATGCACCCCTCTACCCACCACCAGCCCCATCTATACATCCTGTATCTATAGCTGTCTCTTGGTTGTCTACTCAATACATATTTTCTACCACCTCTTCCCATCTAGAAAAGCCCACCTCTCCTGAATGAAGCTAAGAATGCCAGATTCTCCTTTTCTTAATGGGTTTACAGCTAATGGTATAGGTATGACCCAGTTCTGGTCAATGAGATGTAAGAGAAGTCTGATGGGATGCAGTTGGGAAAGATTTCTCCCTGTTAGAGAGATTTGTGTGAGGTCATTTTTTTCCTCTTCTGGTGTTGTGCACTATGGTGTGAGGACATGATATTTGGAGTAATTTTAGCCATCTTAATACTGTGAGACAACCAACCAGAGGATGAAAATCCAATGTGTTGAGAATATCAGAGCAAAAGGATGGAAAGAGCCTGTGAGCTGGATGGTCACTGAACTGCTGGACCAATTCTTGAACTGTATGTCTTCAGACTTATTACTTGAGAGGATTATGTGTGTCTTTAGAGTTCAAATCACTCTAAGTTGGGCATTCTGTTAACTGCAGTCATAAGTATACAGAAGTATTCTTAATTCACCTTTTCTCTTCTTTGTCCCAGGAAGAATTTAAGGCACCCACGATATAGTGTGATTAAAGAAATTTGAAATAGGTAAAAAATGATGCAACAAAAAACATAAAAAAAGGTAGGAAAGAAAGACGGGATGAGGACAGATGTTAACACACAAAAGGTGTGCCATGAAATCCTATATACTTTCTAGAAGAGTGCTAATATTCTGTGGTCAAAGAGACACTGTCAGAGCACAATATTCAGTAGCTTCTCTTAAAGTTTGTTGAATGACTAAATAAGAGTACAGGCCCCCCTGGGAAGGGGCTCCCTCCTTCTCTCTCCCCTCTACTGAGTATGAAGATTTTAGCTAGGAGAGTAAGGGAAGTCAATGACCAGGCGTTAAGACTGAGGCACAAAGGTGGTTTCCTGATGCTGTTGGCCACTCTGTCCAGGAGGAGAGGAACTCTTCCACAGAACTGTGGAAGCTGGGAAGATTAGATAACAAGTCCTTGGATCCTGATTCTGTGACTCTGTTAAAAAAATTACAAAACTTGGAAAGTGTTATCATTACGTAATTTGTAATGGCAACAACTGGAAAGACATTCCAACTTAAAAGGGTGAGGGGGGTGCTTCCCTGGTGGTGCAGTGGTTAAGAATCCGCCTGCCAATGAAGAGGACACGGGTTCAAGCCCTGGTCCTGGAAGATCCCACATGCCACGGAGCTACTAAGCCCATGCGCCACAACTACTGAGCCTGTGCTCTAGAGCCCGTGAGCCACAACTACTGAGCTCATGCACCACAACTACTGGAGCCTGCGTGCCTAGAGCCTGTGCTCCACAACAGGAGAAGCCACTGCAATGAGAAGCCCGCGCACCACAACGAAGAGTAGCCCCCGCTCGCTGCAACTAGAGAAAGCCCGCGCACAGCAACCAAGACCCAGTGCAGCCAAAAATAAATAAATAAAATAAAGTAAAAGGGTGGGGGAATGGTACAGTAAATTGTGGTTTATCCATTTAATGGAATTTATACAGCTAGTTTTTATTTATACACTTCTACCTATATTTATTTATTTATTTTTGGGGGGTCAGTTCTGGTGATTTGTTTATTCCTCATAAGCACTTGTTTCTACAGTACAATTCAGAGAATAAATAGAGGCACACAGCTCTAATTTCCTGCACAATCTGCTGTTGAGGAGACATTCAGTGTGAGGATAAGGGGCTGGGGGTGGGGGGGCATATTTGGGTCACAGGGTAGCTGGAGGCCTCTGTGATGAACTGTGCAGGGATCCAATCGATCAAGATCTGTTTCCCTAGGCCTGATGGCCAAGGCTCATGGTGGAAGAGTTACAGTGAACCAAATGCTCTTTTAGTTCATTGCCATCCCAAGATGGTCCAATTCTACCTGAACCCCAAGGGGTTGAGGTGGGTCTGACCTACTGGTCCACTGGGAAGAGGCTGTGTCGGTCCAAGCCATCCTTAAGGATTCAGTTCACTCCATGACAGGGCCTGATGGGACCCACAGATATCTGCCCTTGCCCTGGAGTAAGTTATAAATACAAGTTATAAGATGACTGTTTACATCGGTTTCTTTCTGACTAAAGCGATCCTTTCCCATGTGTAAGGAAGGAGAGAGGAGTACAAATTATCTGCTTGTAAAGTCAAGGAAGAGGGAAATAGCACTCACTGAACCCTTCACAGGGGCAATAAGCAGACACGAGGACCAGTCTGGTCAGACAAAGGGGAAGGCCTGGGGCCATGATGCCAACCAGAAGCAAATGCAGGGATAACATACAGAACAGCTCTGGCCTTGACTTTCTCAGGACCGCTGTACTGTCTGAGCCACTCCTATCATTTTCCTTATTTCTCCAGGGCAGCATAGAGCACTGGCCCTAATCTGGGGCTGGGATCATCTGCCCCGATTAGAGGCAGAAGGAAGAGACTCTGCATCACTTGGCAGAACGTGAAGTAGAAGGCAGCAGCCGGTCTGCACCGGTGACCCACGGTGTTAGGGACAGAGAGTACCAAGGAGCGAGAGAAGGGCAGGGCACTCTGGGTAACCACTGCTGCAGGGCCAGCGGCCCGAGCCCCAGACCTTCTGTGACGGAAGCCCTGCCTGGCAGGTGACGGGGCCCCTCCTGGGGCTTCTGCTCCGTGGTCATTCTCATCTCCTCTCACAGCGGGTTCTTTCGTTCATGACGAGCCGGCGGCAGGGCGTTGCTTTCAGCTGGGCGCCGCGCTCTGGCGGGCGGTGAGGCTCCGGGCTGACTTGGAGGTGCTCTGGGCCCGCCGAACCACCGCTGAGCCCTTCTCGCGCCGCCCAAGCTTGATGTTCTCGAACAGACCTTCGCTGCGGGGTATTCCTTGAGAACCATTAGGGAAGTAATTACTATTACTGTTGATTATTAATTTTTGTATATCCTTCTAGTCTTTTATCTAGGGTTATATGTTTATGTATACATATTTTCTTTGCTAACAGTGGGATCATACTGTTGGTCAATTGCTTTAAAATAGCTTTAATATATTATGAACATATTGCATGTCATTAAGTACTCTTCTACCATGTTCTTTTGTTTTTATTTATTTTTTAAAATTATAGTTGATTTACAGTATTGTGTTAGTTTCAAGTGTACAGCAGTGATTCAGTTATTTTTTTCAGGTTATTACAAGATATTGAATATAATTCCCTGTGCTATACAGTAAATCCTTGTTGCTTACCTATTTTATGTATAGTAGTTTGTATCTGTTAATCCCGTACTCCTAATTTCTCCCTCCCTCTCTCTCTCTCACTACCATGTACTTTTAAATAGCTATGTACTACTCCACTGTATGGTTGTATCATAATTTATTGACTCAAAACTAAATTTAGGTTGTTTCCAAATTATTGCTGTCATTAGTGATATAGTGAATGAGATCTTAAGGTAAAATTTTGAACACAATTCCCAGAAGTATGATTGCTGAATTAAAACAATGGTAGATTTTAAGGCCTTTGATATGAATTACTAAATTGATTTCTAAAATGATTGTATTACCTTATGCAGTTGCCAGTGGGGTATGAGATTGCATTTTTCTAATATTGGGTGGTTTTCTTTATTTTTAAATTTTTTTTAATTTATTTTTTTATACAGCAGGTTCTTATTAGTCATCAATTTTATACACATCAGTGTATACATGTCAATACCAATCTCCCAATTCATCACACCACCACCCGCACCCCTTCACGGCATATCCCCCTTGGTGTCCATACGTTTGTTCTCTACATCTGTGTCTCAATTTCTGCCCTGCAATCTGGTTCATCTGTACCATTTTTCTAGGTTCCACATATATGCGTTAATATACGATATTTGCTTTTCTCTTTCTGACTTACTTCACTCTGTATGACAGTCTAGATCCATCCACGTCTCCACAAATGACCCAATTTCGTTCCTTTCTATGGCTGAGTAATATTCCATTGTATATATGTACATCTTCTTTATCCATTCGTCTGTCACTGGGCATTTAGGTTGGTTCCATGACCTGGCTATTGTAAATAGTGCTGCAATGAACATTGGGGGAGCATGTTTCTCTGGGTATAGGCCCAGTAGTGGGATTGCTGGGTCATATGGTAGTTCTATTTTTAGTTTTTTAAGGAACCTCCATACTGTTCTCCACAGTGGCTGTATCAATTTACATTACCACCAACAGTGCAAGAGTGTTCCCTTTTCTCCACACCCTCTCCAGCATTTGTTGTTTGTAGATTTTCTGGTGATGCCCATTCTAACTGGTGTGAGGTGATACCTCATTGTAGTTTTGATTTCAATTTCTCTAATAATTAGTGATATTGAGCAGCTTTTCATGTGCTTCTTGGCCATCTGTATGTCTTCTTTGGAGAAATGTCTATTTAGGTCTTCTGCCCATTTTTGGATTGGGTTGTTTGTTTTTTTAATATTGAGCTGCATGAGCTGTTTATATACTTTGGAGATTAATCCTTTGTTCGTTGCTTCATTTGCAAATATTTTCTCCCATTCTGAGGGTTGTCTTTTGGTCTTGTTTATGGTTTCCTTTGCTGTGCAAAAGCTTTGAAGTTTCATTAGGTCCCATTTGTTTATTTATTTATTTTATTTCTATTACTCTAGGAGGTGGGTCAAAAGAGAGCTTGCTGTGATTTATGTCAAAGAATGTTCTTCCTATGTTTTCCTCTAAGAGTTTTATAGTGTCCGGTCTTACATTTAGGTCTTGAATCCATTTTGAGTTTATTTTTGTGTATGGTGTTAGGGAGTGTTCTAATTTCATTCTTTTACATGTAGCTGTCCAGTTTTCCCAGCACCACTTACTGAAGAGACTGTCTTTTCTCCATTGTATATCCTTGCTTCCTTTGTCGTACATGAGTTGACCATAAGTGCATGGGTTTATCTCTGGACTTTCTATCTTGTTCCATTGATCTATGTTTCTGTTTTGTGCCAGTACCATATTGTCTTGATTACTGTAGCTTTGTAGTATAGTCTGAAGTCAGGGAGTCTGATTCCTCCAGCTCTGTTTCTTTCCCTCAAGATTGCTTTGGCTATTCGGGGTCTTTTGTGTCTCCATACAAATTTTAAGATGATTTGTTCTAATTCCATAAAAAATGCCATTGGTAATTTGATAGGGATTGCATTGAATCTGTAGATTGCTTTTGGTAGTATAGTCATTTTCACAATATTGATTCTTCCAATCCAAGAACATGGTATATCTCTCCATCTGTTGGTATATCATCTTTAATTTATGATTTCAATGTTCTTAAATTTACTGAGGCTTGATTTGTGACCCGAGATGTGATCTATCTTGGAGAATGTTCCATGCTCCCTTGAGAAGAAAGTGTAATCTGCTGTGTTTGGATGGAATGTCCTATAAATATCAACTAAACCTATCTGGTCTATTGTGTCATTTAAAGCTTCTGTTTCCTTATTTATTTTCATTTTGGATTATCTGTCCATTGGTGTAAGTGAGGTGTTAAAATCTCCCACTATTATTGTGTTACCGTCGATTTCCTCTTTTATAGCTGTTAGCAGTTGCCTTATGTATTTAGGTGCTCCTATGTTGGGTGCATATATATTTATAATTGCTATATCTTCTTCTTGGATTGAGCCCTTGATCATTATGTAGTGTCCTTCCTTGTGTCTTGTAGCATTCTTTATTTTAAAGTCTATTTTATCTGATATGAGTATTGCTACTCCAGCTTTCTTTTGATTTCCATTTGCATGGAATATCTTTGTCCATCATCTCACTTTCAGTCTGTATGTGTCCCTAGGTCTGAAGTGGGTCTCTTGTAGATAGCATATATATGGGTCTTGTTTTTGTATCCATTCAGCAAGCCTGTGTCTTTGGTTGGAGCATTTAATCCATTCACGTAATTATTGAAAAGTATGTTCCTATTACCATTTTCTTAATTGTTTTGGGTTTGTTTTTGTAGGTCCTTTTCTTCTCTTGTGTTTCCCAGTTAGAGAAGTTCCTTTAGCATTTGTTGTAGAGCTGGTTTGGCTGAATTCTCTTAGCTTTTGCTTGTCTGTAAAGCTTTTGATATTTCCATTGAATTTGAATGAGATCCTTGCTGGGTAGAGTAATCTTGGTTGTAGGTTCTTCCCTTTCATCACTTTAAGTATATAATGCCACTCCCTTCTGGCTTGTAGAGTTTCTGCTGAGAAATCAGCTTTTAACCTTATGGGAGTTCCCTTGTATGTTATTTGTCATTTTTCCCTTGCTGCTTTCAATAATTTTTCTTTGTCTTTAATTTTTGTCAATTTGATTACTATGTGTCTCGGCATGTTTCTCCTTGAGTTTATCCTGCCTGGGACTCTCTGCACTTCCTGGACTTGGGTGGCTATTTCCTTTCCTATGTTAGGGAAGTTTTCGACTGTAATCTCTTCAAATATTTTCTTGGGTCCTTTCTCTCTCTCTTCTTCTTCTGGGACCCCTATAATGCGAATATTGTTGTGTTTAATGTTGTCCTGAGGTCTCTTATATTGTCTTCATTTCTTTTCGTTCTTTTCTCTTTATTCTGTTCCGCAGCAGTGAATTCCACCATTCTGTCTTCCAGGTCACTTATCCATGCTTCTGCCTCAGTTATTCTGGTATTGATTCCTTCTAGTGTAGTTTTCATTTCAGTTATTGTATTGTTCATGTCTGTTTGTTTGTTCTTTAATTCTTCTAAGTCTTTGTGAAACATTTCTTGCATCTTCTCGATCTTTGCCTCCATTCTTTTTCCGAGGTCCTGTATCATCCTCACTCTTATTATTCTGAATTCTTTTTCTGGAAGGTTGCCTATCTCCACTTCATTTAGTTGTTTTTCTGGGGTTTTATCTTGTTCCTTTATCTGGTATATAGCCCTCTGCCTTTTCATCTTGTCTGTCTTCCTGTGAATGTGGTTTTTGTTTCACAGGCTGCAGGATTGTAGCTCTTCTTGCTTCTGCGGTCTGTCCTCTGGTGGATGAGGCTATCTAAGAGGCTTGAGCAAGTTTCCTGATAGGAGGGACTGGTGGTGGGTAGAGCTGGGTGTTCCTCTGGTGGGCAGAGCTCAGTAAACTTTAATCTGCTTTTCTGCTGATGGGTGGGGCTGGCTTCCCTCCCTGTTGGTTTGTTTGGCCTGAGGCGACCCAACCCTGGAGCATACCTGGCTCTTTGGTGGGGCTAATGGCAGACCCTGGGAAGGGTCACCCCAAGGAGTACTTCCCAGATCTTCTGCTGCCAGTGTCCTTGTCCCCATGGTGAGCCACAGCCCACGCTCCACCCCCCCCCCCCCCCCGTCTCTGCAGGATACTCTCCAACACTAACAGGTAGGTCTGGTTCAGTCTCCTGTGGGTCACTGTTCCTTCCCTGGGTCCAGATGCGCACAGTACTTTGTGTGTGCCCTCCAAGAGTGGAGTCTCTGTTTCATTCAGTCCTGTCAGAGTCCTGCAATCAAATCCCACTAGCCTTAAAAGTCTGATTCTCTAGAAATTCCTCTTCCTGTTGCCAGACCCCCAGGTTGGGAAGCCTGACATGGGGCTCAGAACCTTCACTCCAGTGGGTGGACTTCTGTGGTATAAGTGTTCTCCAGTTTGTGAGTCACCCACCTAGCAGTTATGGGATTTGATTTTATTGTGATTGCGCCCTTCCTGCCATCTCATTGTGACTTCTCCTTTGTCTTTGGATGTGGGGTATCTTTTTTGGTGAGTTCCAGTGTCTTCCTGTTGATGATTGTTGTTGGGTGGTTTTCTTAATAGAATTTTGAAAATTTGATAAGCAAAATCATGCTTTCTTTCTTAACTCATATTTCTTTAATTACCAATGGATGAATGTATTTTCATGTTTATTATCTCTATGTGTGCATATGTATATGCATATGTAGACACACACATACACATATAATGTGCAGGTGTGTGTGGATAAGTGTGTAAATTGCCTATTATGTCCTTTGCCCAAATTTTTCTTGGCATGTTGAAAGTTTTCTATATTGCGTAATGCAAATATCTTTTCTAGTTTGTCTTTTGCGTTTTACTTTTGTTCATAGAGTGTTTTGATGTATTCAGTCAAATTTAATAATTGTTTCTTTTGTGGTTTTTGTTATGCATGGGAAGGCCTTCCCCAGCCCCAGGGAAGAGGAACTTTGATCGGAGGTGGGCCTTCTGTGGTGGGAAGGCAAAAGGGAGTAGACAGAAAGGCTGATTAAGCCTGTGCTTAACTCCACAATCCTGACAAAGGCTCTGGAAGTGCGTCTTCTACCTCCTTAATTTTACAGATGAAGAAGCAGAGGTCCCGAGAGAATAAGAAATAAGATTGAAGTAGCAGATTACAAAGTTTCCTAATAAGAACTTATCCATAAAGGGATATATTACATTTTTATAAGAAATAATTAATTGAGTGTGGGTGAAAAGCAAAAAAATAAGATGCCTTTTGTGTTCTTTCCTATATTCTCATGTTGGTCACAACACTATAATAAAGAACTTAGAATGCCCCTGAAAGCTGATTACATCTTCACATGTAGTATGGATGGTTCTAATTTCTTTTATCGATTGTGTAGTGTTGAATAAAAGCTGTATGGATGTCATGATGCTTACCCAAAGCAAACTCACTGCAGCAATCATCATCCATCTATAATTGTTAATAGTTCTACAAATTAAACTGGAGTGACTTGAAACTGAAGAGGAAGAACAGGCTGTATAGTATTCAATATATGGCAGTTTGTCTTGTTGGCTCAAGGAGTAGAAGCAAACAACAAATGATGGAATATTCCAGAAGCATGCCTTGCATCTATGAGGTGAAATATTAACTAATCTATGAGGCTGCCAGATTTAACAAATAAAATATAGCACACCCACTTAAGTTTGAGTGTCAGATAAACAATGAATAATTTTAGGGTATGTCCCACATAATGCATAGGGCATACTTCACTGAAAAATTATTCACTGTTTATCTGAAATTCAAATTTAATGAGGCATCCTGCATTTTATCTGGCAACGCTGGCAAGCGGGACCTTTTGTTACACATACTGAAATACTAAACCCCTTGCATGCATTGTACGGGGCTGGTTCTTTATCATTCCTATTACCCTAGCCAAATGAAAAAGCTACTTTCATGGAAAAGTCCACCAAGAATCTCACATCGATGTGAAAATTAGCAATGAGAAGCAGAGACATTGTATTAATTCCAAAGGGCTGCCGTGACAAAATACCACAGACTGGTGGCTCAAAATAACAGAAATTTGTTGTCCCACAGTTCTGGAGACTGGCAGTCTGAAATCAGCAGGGCCATGTTCCCTCTGAAATCAGTAGGGGACCCCTTCCTGCCTCTTCCTCGCTTCTGGAGGTTTGCCAGTAATCCTTGGCGTTCCTTGGTTTGCAGCTGCAGCACTTGATCTCTGCCTCTGTTGTCACATGGCATTCCCCTGTGTGTCTCTGTCTTCACATGGCATTTTCCTTTTATAAGGACACCAGTCATATTGGGTTAAGACCCACCCTAATGACCTCATCTTAATCTGATTACATCTGTAAAGACCCTGTTTCCAAATAGTCACATTCACATGTACTGGGGGTTAGGACTTAAACATATCTTTTTGGGGGACACGATTCAACCTGCAACAAATGTGATCACTGAATATCTTTGATGATACATAAAAAATTGGAAAGTAACTTTAACTGTACTCATTTTATTATTTGCTAATTCTAAGTACAGATATTGATTGGGCAATCAGCTCCTATTCAGTTTTTCTCCATTGGAAAGATTTTCATTTTTAAAAGAACAAACAGAAATTTTTATGTGGGATCCTTGAATTTAGGCTTATACCTTTGGCCTGCAACCCAAACTTGATGTTAGAAGGAGGAAGCTCTGGGGACTGCAGAAGTATATATTGCCCTGAACATAAGGTGAAATGTTTTTTTAAAGGAAAATAAGAGTTATTGCCATGGACTTTCAGGTGTGATAGTCAAGTGAAGACTCCTTCTGCAGTCCCAGAGGGACCCCTTGTATCCACATGACTTTTAGTACAATTGTCCCAGAAAAGGAGGGGGAGATGTTATAAAGCCTTCAGAAACTTTTACTTTCAAAACTTGTAGAGCGTTTTTATCTTAAAGTGCTTTGGAGGAGTCTTCAGACAACGACAAAGTCAGAGCAACTTCTTAGTGACAGCCAGGTTGTAAAGGAGAGGCTGGACCAGCAGCAGAGGTGGCCAGATAACACTTGGGTTTAAGTTATGATATTAACAACACAGGGGATAGTTAATCAAAGGCTAGACCAGTTCAATTTTCTAATTCAGAATAAGTCAAGGAAAGAAGGGCATTTGAATATGTTTATTTTTGGAAAGATGATATGACAACATTAAAGAAATATTTGAAAAAAATTACCCTAATCTCAGAAAACTTATACAAATATGTTCGTTTCTGTGACTTTCCACTCCTTTTGTAGTACAGTGACATACCATTTTAAGGTTAGTGTTTCCCTATGAAAAGTAAAGCATATTTTTTTGTAAATGAAAATATTTCCTTCTTTGAAACTAAAGACCACCCAACTTTAAAAGACATCTCCTGGGGCTTCCCTGGTGGCGCAGTGGCTGAGGGTCCGCCTGCCGATGCGGGGGACGCGGGTTCGTGCCCCGGCCCGGGAGGAGCCCACGTGCCGCGGAGCGGCTGGGCCTGTGAGCCATGGCCGCTGGGCCTGCGCGTCCGGAGCCTGTGCTCCGCAACGGGAGAGGCCACAGCGGTGAGAGGCCCGTGTACCGCAAAAAAAAAATAAATAAATTAAAAAAAAAAAAAAAAAAGACATCTCCTGCTTGGGCCTGTTATGGAAAAGATTACAATAAAAAATGTTAATAAATTGTTTGACATGATAAATAAGGTTGGTTTGTCATGTCAGGGTCTTTGGTTGTCTTTGGGGAGGGTTGCATACTGAGTGTCTTAAGTGCAAACTTGTGATTCAGATTTACAGATGTTTCACCCCACAAACCTAAGCCTAGATATAAGGAATTATTGTATTTCGCATAAGTTTTAGTGCTAATTTGGAGTAGGAGGAATTGCTTTTTGAAATGGATTAATCTCTGGTATATTAATTTTTCACAGTGTATTTTTAGGCAACCTCTATTAGTCGCTAGCATTGTTTCTCTGACAGCTTTCACTTTGTAATTAGAGTAATGTATTTTCTTGGCAAATCCTGATCCAGTATTCGATGCTAGGGTATTTCCAAGATAGGAAGGGCCTTGATAAAGTGGTGGTGGAGTGATAGGGGAGCCTGTCTGCATCTCTTTTTGGCCACATTTTAAAGTTGAACCATTGGTTGTATCAACCCTCTTCATCAGTCACTTCCTTTGCTTCACCTTTTCTGGTGTCTCAAAGCTGGTGCCACTGAAGCTGCTTATATATCCACCCCATCCTGGCCCAGGTTCAGAGCCAGTCCTCACTGAGACAGGACATGCACCGTGTCAGGTCCCTTACTCTCTGCTTAGCAATAGTCATTTTCCTGAACCTGAGATGTGAGTACTCTTGGAGGCCCCTGCCCACTCTCTGGTTCTCTTTTGTTGGCAGGCCGGGTTTCATGCTTCAGTGACTACTGGGCTCCAACACTCTCTTCTTCTCCATCCTGGGTGTGCAGTGACCTGCTCTGGTTGTCAGCTTTGGTGCCTGTTAATTTGTCTTGTTCTTGCCAAGCCTTCTCGCCAGAGCCAGGATAGGTAACATAAGCTCTGCTTTGCCCTGGAGAAATGCTATCATGTCATTCTGGAATCTTTCTTGACTCTGGATTTACAGCTTCTATTCTCCACTCATGTGCTGAGTAGCCTCCCACAATCTTCTCTTGCACTTCCTTGGTGGAACTTTGTTTCAGCCACTGATATTCATTCCATTGTGCCCAGCCCATGTTCCTTTCCTGACTGGGTCTGTTTCAGGCAACTGTCCTAACCTGGTTCTGAGGCATATCTGCAGTATCCTTAACCCCCTTCCTTCCTGCTGGGAAACTCCATCTGTCTGACACTGAGTTCTGAGACATAACAAGATGGGCCCATTGTTTCTGAACCATTTGTGGGTTTTTGTCTTGACATATTGAGTCTCCCAAAGTTCCTTCCATTTCTGCATTACCTTTTCAGAACTGTGGTAGAGAGAGCTTATAGCACATGCAAAAAGCATTTGTTAATTGAGTGCATGAATGATTGAATGAATGAATGAACAACCCACTGAGGGTTGTTCAGCTAAAAAATCCAAGGCTCAGGTAGGATTTAGCCAGAGGTCACTCAGAGTAGATAGAATAGCTGGGATTCCAAACTACTTATGCTTGGCTTCAGTGCCCATAAGAAAACACCAAAAGTGACAGCTAATTGATGTAGTAGAAGCAATACACATAATTTTCTCCCTTGCTAGGGAGTGTTTTGACAGCTAAAGAGGAAACATTGATAGGTTTTAACCTTTTTACATGATTTCTAGTTTTATTGATTGCGTCTTTACGTGTTGACCGTGAACTATTATACTGCTGCAGTGTCGGTGATTATGCTGGAGAAATGGCAATTGCTTCGTGTGTGAGTGACCCAGGCAGTGTGTGATGCTCCTCGATGGCAGTGAAATTAGAGGGCTCTCTTGAGAAGCCCCTGGGAGGAGAAAAGCACCCAATGGGGTTTGAGACTTAATTAGTCCTATGGTTATGCTGTAACATGAGGCAAATATGTACCCCAAACAATGTGCCTGATATTTTCTCGTTATATCTCAGGGCTGTTTTTTCTTATCGTGGGAACAAGGATGTTTTTTCTTATCATGGGAAAGTCTTAGGAAGGTGTTTGGAGGCTCTTATATATGCTCCGGTGCTTGAGATAGTCTATGCAGAGGCTCTTAATCTGTTCTCCGTGTGTGTGTGTGTGTGTTTGTGTGTGTGTTTGTGTGTGTATGTGTGATTTTTTTTTGTTTTTGTAACGTGGATCCTTTTGGCATTTAGAAGAATGTCTTTGAATGCATAAAATGAAATATATAGGATTACATATATATGTAACAATTTTTATTGAAATCTAGTAATCACAAGGTAGTAGCTCTAGTAACTGCTGTAATTTTGAAGTAGTGATGTGTACAAATAATATGGCAAAAAGTCAGCAACAATGTGATATGCTAGGAAAATATCTGGGATTTCTGTTGGTGGCAAATTCCTAGATGTTTCTAATTACTATGGTTTGTGCTCTATATTATAATAGAAGGAAACCCAAGTTAGAGGATTGTGGGGGAAAAAACGTAATTATTTCCAACCCAAGTTCACAATGCCTTGGTGAAGAACCCCTTCTCTTTGGGTAGGGGGACAAACTGGCTGTAAGGTACTACAAACCCAGTCACCCAGGCCTCCTCATAGGTGGCAGAGAGATCCATAAGGCAATTACTGTGTGACAATTGAGCCCAGATTCATCACTTCACCTCTTCATGAATCTCTTTCTTCTGTGTCACTGAATGAGATATGCTGGCTCCATCTTTACCCAAAGGTTAAATGTAGTGATCTATGTCAAATAAAATATGTCACATGCCTTCAGGTCCTTAGAAGCAAAGTCAATATTTAGTAGGTGTAATTTCATCTAGACAAATGTAGGGAAAATTAAATGGGAGAGATTAGTTTTCATTATTCATGATTCTATCTTTACCCAGTTTTTCTTCTTTGATGCCCTTCTTTTTTAGCAGCATCTCAAAATTCAAAAGGTTTATTACTCATCTATTAATTCTATTACATTTATTTATTCAGTTTTATTGTTCTAAAATATATCAAAATAAGTAGAGAAATTTATACCTATCTTTTTTTTTTACATCTTTATTGGAGTATAATTGCTTTACAACAGTGTGTTAGTTTCTGCTTTATAACAAAGTGAATCAGTTATACATATACATATGTCCCCATATCTCTTCCCTCTTACGTCTCCCTCCCACCCCTCCAGGCGGTCACAAAGCACCGAGCTGATCTCCCTGTGCTATGCGTGATGCCCTTCTTAATAAATATTGCCTTGTGATGATCATTTCCAAGATCATTTTTCCAGGATCATAATGAAAACAAAACTGGTTAGTCTCATTTCCTCCTTTAGTAAAATGTGGTTTGTTATCATATTATTATTAATGATTAAAAAATTTCTTCGTTAGTTGAAAGATACTGAAAAAAACCCCCCAAAAAAGCCAAAATAAGGAAAAATCACCTTCAATTCCTCAACTATTTTGGGGAGCTACATAAAAAAAGAAAGGAAAGTTATTGTATTCTCTGAACCCCTACTCCACAAGATAAACACAGTTAATAGTGTGGGTTTAAAAAATTTTTTTTCAGCTTTTCTAGCCTGGTATCTGTGTGTGTGCATACTTGTTTTTCTGTGTACGTGTTCATGTGTGTGTGCATATGTGTTTGTGTGTGTGTGTGTATGTATTTTACTTATCATTGTAATAATCTGTGGTAACTCTAATTCTTCCTATCTGGGATGCTTTTCTATACCCTTTCTTTGGGAAGATCAGTGTTTTTAGAGATGGCACTTCTTCTATTCCGTGTGATCCTTGGGGTTGGTCACAGAGCACTGCTCACTCCTGATACAGGGGTGAAAATTGAGACCTGAGTCTCGCTGGCTGTAGGGATTGATTAGTCAGGAACAGGCATTTGTAGGATATTATCTAGGTTGATTCACTCGACAACATTTCAACACTGCTTCTGTTGCTCTCCTTTGCTGTTGAGTTTGGAATGCTAAAATTTCCCAGATATCTTTGCAGTGGCTGTGAGCGCATGACACCATTCAGCCAGTAAAAAGAGACAAGAAGCCTGCATGTGGTTTGGGGGAAGCCTTTGTTTCCCTGTTGCAGATGCTCCTTCTTTCTTCTCAGCCTGTCCCCAGAGATGTGTTAGCTTGAGCAACAGTTGCCACCTTGGGACCACAAGGAAGGTGGAGAGAACTGCATGGCTGTGAACGGAGGCCAGCAGCTGCCTACTCTGGGGACTTATCGTGGTATGGGGGAAAACCCCCAAACTCTTATGTGTTGAAACTAATATTAATTGGGTTTTCTCTCACTTGCCTCTAAATGCAAACCTTGACTAATTCAACCTGTGTCTCAAGCTCGAGCTATCAGTTCCCCCTCAGACTTTTCTTTGGGAGGTGACGGGGATGACAGCCTCTTTCTCTGGGGCTGCTCGGTTGGATGGATGGGAGTCTGGGCTTCCAAGGGGCTGCTTCAGCTACCCTGGGGAAAGGGTTTATTTGAAGAACAAAACTAAGGAGTGGACAGCCCAGGAGAGTAAGACAGGCCTGATGCATCCTTTGAGTTCCTGGTTGCAGCCTTGTCTAAAGCCAGGAGCTCCAGATTTAAAACATTTCCTTCTTTGCCCTGCGTGATTTTTAGCTATGTTCCTCTCACTTAGGATCAACAGACTTCTGACTAATTGGGTCTATAAGTGCCTCATTCTCCTACACTCACATATAGGCCTCCATTCCAGAGTTGCCCAGGGTTAGTTTAATATGCGTTTTCCAAGATACTTATATTTGTGAGATACACACATACAATGCATATATACACATAGGTAGTTTATATTTAAACATAAATGGCATTGTACTTCATGTATTTTTATGCATCTTAACAACACATTTTGAATATCTCTCTATTTTAGCACGTATAGATCTACCTAATTCTTTTTAACAGATGCTTAATATTTCATGGAATGGTTTTACCAAAAATTTGTTTAATCATTTCTCTTGATGGACATTGAGATTATTTTCCTGTTTCTCTGACTACAGACAATACTGCAGTGAACTTTCTTGCAAGAAATCCTTTCACAAAAGTGCAAGTATTTTCTAGGATGCATTTTTACAGGTGCATCAAAGGATTTTTTTTACAGGGTGTCAAAGGGTTTGTAGGTTTTGATATTTTAATGGATTCTGGGCAATTTATTTGCACAAAAATTATATTAGTTTTTACTCCCACTTATCTCCGTATACAATAGTTGATTTAAAAAATGTCAAACCAATAGTCAAAAAATCATCACATTGTGTTGGTTACGTTTTCCTGGCTACTGATGAAGTTGAGCTTATTTTAAAATACTTACTGACCATTTATAGTTATTTTGTGACCTGCTTTTTCACATTCTTTGCACATTTTTTTCTATGAGTTTGTTTGCCTCTCTCTTTATTAATTTGTAGGAGTTCTTTGTGTATTAAGGAATATTTTAATGGCTATGAGCATTGCAAATAATTTCTTCTAGGTATTTTTTGGGGGGTGTATTTTATTTTCATTTCATACTTTGGAAAAATTAGGCCTAATGTGGGTTTTCATAGCTTTATAGTTTTGATCAATTTATTACACTAGCACCAGTGCAGATGCTCCACTTGTGTATTTTGTATCAATAAGCATTAATTGATTATTTATTATGTTCAAGAGTAGTTTCTGATTAGCATTAAATTTTAAGTTTATTGTTATTATGGTAAAATATACATAACATAAAATTTACCATTTTAACCATTTTTAAGTGTACAGTTCAGTGGCATTAAGTAGATTTACATTGCTGTGCACAGATCATTACCATCCATCTCCAGGACTTTTTCATCATCTCAAACTGATATTCTGTATCTATTAACAATGACTCCCCATGTCCCTCTTCCCCCAGCCCCTGGGAACCTCCATTCTATTTCTGTCTCTATGATTTTGACTATTCTGGGTACCTCATGTAAGTGGGATCATACAATATATTTTTTTTGTGTGTGACTGGCTCATTTTACTTAACATTATGTCTTTAAGGTTCATTTGTGTTGTAGCATATGTCATAATTTCCTTCCTTTTCAAGGCTGAATAATATTCTATAGTTTTACCACAAAAACAAAAAGGTAACTATGTGAGTGATGGATGTGTTAATTAACTTGATTGCAGTAGTCATTTCACAATGTATATACATATATCAAATAATCATATTGTACACTTTATTTTTAAAATTTATTTATTTATTTATTTGCTGCATTGGGCCTTTGTTGCTGCATGCCAGCTTTCTCAAGTTGCGACGAGTGGGGCTACTCTTTGTCGAGGTGCACGGGCTTCTCTTTGTGGTGGCTTCTCTTGCTGCGGAGCACGGGCTCTAGGTGCGCGGGCTCCAGTAGTTGTGGCTTGCGGGCTCTAGAGTGCAGGGTCGTGGCGCACGGGCTTAGTTGCTCTGAGGCATGTGGGATCTTCCCGGACCAGGGCTCGAACCCGTGTCCCCTGCGTTGGCATGCAGATTCTTAACCAGTGCGCCACCAGGCAAGTCCCTGTACACTTTAAATATATACAGTTTTATTTGTCAATTATACCTCAATAAACCTGGAAGAAAAGAAAGCATTGCCTAAAGATACATGCATAAAGAATATTTCATTGTATGTATAAACTGTATTTTGTTTATCCATTCATCTCTTGTTGGACAGTTGAGTTGCTTTTCCCTTTTGGCTACTGTGAGTAATGCTGCTGTGAACATTTGTTTGAGTCCCTGCCTCCAGTTCTTTTGGGTATATACCTAGAAGTAGAATTGCTGGATCATATATGGCAGTTTTAGTTTTAACTTTTTAAGGAACCACCATACTGTTCCACAGCAGCTACACCATTTTACATTCCTACCAGCAAAGCACAAGAGTCCTAATTTCTCCACATCCTCATTAACACTAGTTGTTATTATTATTAATAATAGCCATCCTAATGGGTGTGAAGTATCTTTTTTTTTTTACATCATTATTTGAGTATAATTGCTTTACAATGGTGTGTTAGTTTCTGCTTTATAACAAAGTGAATCAGTTATACATATACATATGTTCCCATATCTCTTCCCTCTTGTGTCTCCTTCCCTCCCACCCTCCCTATCCCACCCCTCTAGGTGGTCACAAAGCACCGAGCTGATCTCCCTGTGCTATGTGGCTGCTTCCCACTAGCTATCTATTTTACGTTTGGTAGTGTATATATGTCCATGCCTCTCTCTCGCTTTGACACTGCTTACCCTTCCCCCTCCCCATATCCTCAAGTCCATTCTCTAGTAGGTCTGTGTCTTTATTCCTGTCTTACCCCTAGGTTCTTCATGACATTTTTTTTCTTAAATTCCATATACATGTGTTAGCATACGGTATTTGTCTTTCTCTTTCTGACTTACTTCACTGTGTATGACAGACTCTAGGTCTATCCACCTCATTACAAATAGCTCAATTTCGTTTCTTTTTATGGCTGAGTAATATTCCATTGAAGATATTCCACATCTTCTTTATCCATTCATCTGATGATGGACAGTTAGGTTGTTTCCATCTCCGGGCTATTGTAAATAGAGCTGCAATGAACATTTTGGCACATGATTCTTTTTGAATTATGGTTTTCTCAGGGTATATGCCCAGTAGTGGGATTGCTGGGTCATATGGTAGTTCTATTTGTAGTTTTTAAAGGAACCTCCATACTGTTCTCCACAGTGGCTGTATTAATTTACATTCCCACCAACAGTGCAAGAGTGTTCCCTTTTCTCCACACCCTCTCCAGCATTTATTGTTTCTAGATTTTTTGATGATGGCCATTCTGACTGGTGTGAGATGATATCTCATTGTAGTTTTGATTTGCATTTCTCTAATGATTAAAGAAGTTGAGCATTCTTTCACGTGTTTGTTGGCAGTCTGTATATCTTCTTTGGAGAAATGTCTACTTAGGTCTTCTGCCCATTTTTGGATTGGGTTGTTTGTTTTTTTGTTATTGAGATGCATGAGCTGCTTGTAAATTTTGGAGATTAATCCTTTGTCAGTTGCTTCATTTGCAAATATTTTCTCCCATTCTGAGGGTTGTCTTTTGGTCTTGTTTATGGTTTCCTTTGCTGTGCAAGAGCTTTGAAGTTTCATTAGGTCCCATTTGTTTATTTTTGTTTTTATTTCCATTTCTCTAGGAGGTGGGTCAAAAAGGATCTTGCTGTGATTTATGTCATAGAGTGTTCTGCCTATGTTTTCCTCTAAGACTTTGATAGTTTCTGGCCTTACATTTAGGTCTTTAATCCATTTTGAGCTTATTTTTGTGTATGGTGTTAGGGAGTGGTCTAATCTCATACTTTTACATGTACCTGTCCAGTTTTCCCAGCACCACTTATTGAAGAGGTTGTCCTTTCTCCACTGTACATTCCTGCCTCCTTTATCAAAGATAAGGTGACCATGTGTGCGTGAGTTTATCTCGGGACTTTCTATCCTGTTCCATTGATCTATCTTTCTGTTTTTGTGCCAGTACCATACTGTCTTGATTACTGTAGCTTTGTAGTATAGTATGAAGTCAGGAAGCCTGATTCCTCTAGCTCCGTCTTTCGTTCTCAAGATTGCTTTGGCTATTCGGGGTCTTTTGTGTTTCCATACAAATTGTGAAATATTTTGTTCTAGTTCTGTGAAAGATACCAGTGGTAATTTGATAGGGATTGCATTGAATCTGTAGATAGCTTTGGGTAGTAGAGTCATTTTCACAATGTTGATTCTTCCAATCCAAGAACATGGTATATCTCTCCATCTATTTGTATCATCTTTAATTTCTTTCATCAGTGTCTTACAATTTTCTGCATACAGGTCTTTTGTCTCCTTAGGTAGGTTTACTCCTAGATATTTTATTCTTTTTGTTGCAATGGTAAATGGGAGTGTTTTCTTGATTTCACTTTCAGATTTTTCATCATTGGTGTATAGGAATGCCAGAGATTTCTGTGCATTAATTTTGTATCCTGCTATTTTACAAAATTCATTGATTAGCTCTAGTAGTTTTCTGGTAGCATCTTTAGGATTCTCTATGTATAGTATCATGTCATTTGCAACAGTGACAACTTTACTTCTTCTTTTCTGATTTGGATTCCTTTTATTTCCTTTTCTTCTCTGATTGCTGTGGCTAAAACTTCCAAAACTATGTTGAATAAGAGTGGTGAGAGTGAGCAACCTTGTCTTGTTCCTGATCTTAGAGGAAATGCTTTCCGTTTTTCACCACTGAGGACAATGTTGGCTGTGGGTTTGTCATATATGGCCTTTATTATGTTGAGGAAAATTCCCTCTATGCCTACTTTCTGCAGGTCTTTATCATAAATGGGTGTTGAATTTTGTCAAAAGCTTTCTCTGCATCTATTGAGATGATCATATGGTTTTTCTCCTTTAATTTGTTAATATGGTTTATCACGTTGATTGTTTTGCATATATTGAAGAATCCTTGCATTCCTGGAATAAACCCCACTTGATCATGGTGTATGATCCTTTTAATGTGCTGTTGGATTCTGTTTGCTAGTATTTTGTTGAGGATTTTTGCATCTATGTTCATCAGTGATATTGGCCTGTAGTTTTCTTTCCTTGTGACATCCTTGTCTGCTTTTGGTATCAAGGTGATGGTGGGCTCGTAGAAGGAGTTTGGGAGTGTTCCTCCCTCTGCTATATTTTGGAAGAGTTTGAGAAGGATAGGTGTTAGCTCTTCTCTAAATGTTTGATAGAATTCGCCTGTGAAACTATCTGGTCCTGGGCTTTTGTTTGTTGGAAGATTTTTAATCACAGTTTCAATTTCACTGCTTGTGATTGGTCTGTTCATACTTTATATTTCTTCCTGATTCGGTCATGGCAGGTTGTGCATTTCTAAGAATTTGTCCATTTCTTCCAGGTTGTCCATTTTATTGGCATAGAGTTGCTTGTCGTAATCTCTCATGATCTTTTGTATTTCTGCAGTGTCAGTTGTTACTTCTCCTTTTTCATTTCGAATTCTATTGATTTGAGTCTTCTCCCTCTTTTTCTTGATGAGTCTGGCTAATGGTTTATCAATTTTGTTTATCTTCTCAAAGAACCAGCTTTTAGTTTTAGTGATCTTTGCTATTGTTTCCTTCATTTCTTTTTCATTTATTTCTGGTCTGATTTTTATGATTTCTTTCCTTCTGCTAACTTCGGGGTTTTTTTGTTCCTCTTTCTCTTATTGCTTTAGATGCAAGGTTAGGTTGTTTATTCGAGATGTTTCCTGTTTCTTAAGGTAGGATTGTATTGCTATAAACTTCCCTCTTAGAACTGCTTTTGCTGCATCCCATAGATTTTGGGTCATCGTGTCTCCATTGTTATTTATTTTTAAGTATTTTTTAATTTCCTCTTTGATTTCTTCAGTGATCACTTCGTTATTAAGTAGTGTAGTGTTTAGCCTCCATGTGGTTGTACTTTTTACAGATCTTTTCCTGTAATTTTTATCTAGTCTCATAGCGTTGTGGTCAGAAAAGATACTTGATACAATTTCAATTTTCTTAAATTTATCAAGGCTTGATTTGTGACCCAAGATATGATCTATCCTGGAGAATGTTCCATGAGCACTTGAGAAAAATGTGTATTCTGTTGTTTTTGGATGGAGTGTCCTATAAATATCAATTAAGTCCATCTTGTTTAATGTATCATTTAAAGCTGTGTTTCCTTATTTATTTTCATTTTGGATGATCTGTCCATTGGTGAAAGTGAGGTGTTAAAGTCCCCTACTATGAATGTGTTACTGTCGATTTCCCCTTTTATGGCTGTTAGTATTTGCCTTATGTATTGAGGTGCTCCTATGTTTGGTGCATAAATATTTACAATTGTTATATCTTCTTCTTGGATCGATCCCTTGATCATTATGTAGTGTCCTTCTTTGTCTCTTCTGATAGTCTTTATTTTAAAGTCTATTTTGTCTGACATGAGAATTGCTACTCCAGCTTTCTTTTGGTTTCCATTTGCATGAAATATCTTTTTCCGTCCCCTTACTTTCAGTCTGTATGTGTCTCTAGGTCTGAAGTGGGTCTCTTGTAGACAGCAGATATATGGGTCTTGTTTTTGTATCCATTCAGCCAATCTGTGTCTTTTGGTGGGAGCATTTAGTCCATTTACATTTAAGGTAATTATTGATATGTATGTTCCTATTCCCATTTTCTTAATTGTTTTGGGTTCGTTATTGTAGGTGTTTTCCTTCTCTTGTGCTTCTTGCCTAGAGATGTTCCTTTAGCAGTTGTTGTAAAGCTGGTTTGGTGGTGCTGAAATCTCTCAGCTTTTGCTTGTCTGTAAAGGTTTTAATTTCTCCATCAAATCTGAATGAGATCCTTGCTGGGTAGAGTAATCTTGGTTGTAGGTTTTTCTCCTTCATCACTTTAAATATGTCCTGCCAGTCCCTTCTGGCTTGCAGAGTTTCTGCTGAAAGATCAGCTGTTAACCTTATGGGGATTCCCTTGTGTGTTATTTGTTGTTTTTCCCTTGCTGCTTTTAATATGTTTTCTTTGTATTTAATTTTTGACAGTTTGATTAATATGTGTCTTGGCATATTTCTCCTTGGATTTATCCTGTATGGGACTCTCTGTGCTTCCTGGACTTGATTAACTATTTCCTTTCCCATATTAGGCAAGTTTTCAACTATAATCTCTTCAAATATCTTCTCAGTCCCTTTCTTTTTCTCTTCTTCTTCTGGGACCCCTATACTTCGAATGCTCGTGCATTTAATGTTGTCCCAGAGGTCTCTGAGACTGTCCTCAGTTCTTTTCATTCTTTTTTCTTTATTCTGCTCTGCAGTAGTTATTTCCACTATTTTATCTTCCAGGTCACTTATCTGTTCTTCTGCCTCAGTTATTCTGCTATTGATCCCATCTAGAGTATTTTTCATTTCATTTATTGTGTTGTTCATCATTGTTTGTTTCATCTTTAGTTCTTCTAGGTCCTTGTTAAATGTTTCTTGCATTTTGTCCATTCTATTTCCAAGATTTTGGATCATCTTTACTATCATTATTCTGAATTTTTTTTCAGGTAGACTGCCTATTTCCTCTTCATTTGTTAGGTCTGGTGGGTTTTTATCTTGCTCCTTCATCTGTTGAGTGTTTTTCTGTCTTCTCATTTTGCTTATCTTTTGTGTTTGGGGTCTCCTTTTGGCAGGCTGCAGGCTCGTAGTTCCCGTTGTTTTTGGTGTCTGTCCCCAGTGGCTAAGGCTGGTTCAGTGGGTTGTGTAGGCTTCCTGGTGGAAGGAACTAGTGCCTGTGTTCTGGTGGATGAGGCTGGATCTTGTCTTTCTGGTGGGCAGGTCCACGTCTGGTGGTGTGTTTTGGGGTGTCTGTGGACTTATTATGATTTTAGGCAGCCTCTCTGCTAATGGGTGGGGTTGTGTCCCTGTCTTGCTAGTTGTTTGGCATAGGATGTTCAGCACTGCAGCTTGCTGGTCGTTGAATGAAGCTGGGTGCTGGTGTTGAGATGGAGATCTCTGGGAGATTTTCGCTTTTGATATTATGTGGAGCTGGGAGGTCTCTTGTGGGCCAGTGTCCTGAAGTTGGTTCTCCCACCTCAGAGGCACGGCACTGACTCCTGGCTGCAGCACCAAGAGCCTTTCATCCACACGGCTCAGAATAAAAGGGAGAAAAAGTAGAAAGAATGAATTAGTGGAAGTAGAAAGAGAGAAAGAAAGAAAGAAAGAAAGGAGGGAGGGGGGATGGAGGGAGGAGGGAATGAAGGATAAAAAGAAAGAGAGAAAGAAGATAAAGTAAAATAAAATAAAGTAAGATAAAATATAATAAAGTTATTAAAATTAAAAAATAATTATTAAGAAAAAAAAAAGTACCAAACAAACGGATGGATAGAACCCTAGGACAAATGGTGGAAGCAAAGCTATACAGCATAAATCTTGCTCTCAAAGTCCACCTCCTCAATTTGGGATGATTTTTTCTCTATTCATATATTCCACAGACATCGAGTTGATTGTGGGGCTTTAATCCACTGCTTCTGAGGCTGCTGGGAGAGAGTTCCCTTTCTCTTCTTTGTTCTCACAGGTCCCAGGGGCTCAGCTTTGGATTTGGCCCCGCCTCTGCGTGTAGGTCGCCGGAGGGCGTCTGTTCTTCGCTCAGACAGGACGGGGTTAAAGGAGCAGCTGATTCGGGGGCTCCGACTCACTCAGGCCGTGGGGGGAGGGAGGGGCACGGAGTGCGGGGCGGGCCTGTGGCGGCAGAGGCCGGCGTGACGTTGCACCAGCCTGAGGCGCGCCGTGCGTTCTCCTGGGGAAGTTGTCCCTGGATCTTGGGACCCTGGCAGTGGCGGGCTGGACAGGCTCCCCGGAAGGGGGTGTGTGTGGACAGTGTCCTGTGCTCGCACACAGGCTTCTTGGTGGCGGAGGCAGCAGTCTTAGCGTCTCATGCCCATCTCTGGGGTCCGCGCTTTTAGCCGCGTCTCGCGCCCGTCTCTGGAGCTCCTTTAAGCAGCGCTCTTAATCCCCTCTCCTTGCACACCAGGAAACAAAGAGGTAAGAAAAAGTCTCTTGCCTTTTCGGCAGGTCCAGACTTGTCCCCGGACTCCCTCCCGACTAGCCGTGGTGCACTAGTCCCCTGCAGGCTGTGTTCACGCCGCCAACCCCAGTCCTCTCCCTGCGCTCCGACCGAAGCCCGAGCCTCAGCTCCCAGCCCCGCCCGCCCCGGCGGGTGAGCAGACAAGCCTCTCGGGCTGGTGAGTGCCGGTCGGCCCTGATCCTCTGTGTGGGACTCTAACCTCTTTGTCCCCCGCACCCCTGTTGTTGTGCTCTCCTCCGCGGCTCCGAAGCTTTCCCCCTCCGCCACCCGTAGTCTCCACCCGCGAAGGGGCTTCCTAGTGTGTAGAAACCTTTCCTCCTTCACAGTTCCCTCCCACTGGTGCAGGTCCCGTCCCTATCCTTTTGTCTCTGTTTTTTCTTTTACCCCACCCAGGTACGTGGGGGGGTTTCTTGCCTTTTGGGAGGTTTGAGGTCTTCTGCCAGCGTTCAGTAGGTGTTCTGTAGGAGTTGTTCCATGTGTAGATGTATTTCTGGTGTATCTGTGGGGAGGAAGGTGATCTCTGCATCTTAGTCTTCCGCCATCTTCCCGGAAGCTCCCGGTGTGAAGTATCTTAATCAGCATTTCTACATACAAGGTGTAGTGATCAGTTATGAAGTAAATTATGAGTAATTTTTTAAAAACTCAAAGGTACTAAAGTTTGTAAATAGTTTACTTAAAAAAATAGAGTAGATTTAACATAATTTCTGTAATAATATCAGCTTCATCTATTTGCATTCTAGTATGCTTTCCTGAGTGGAAAAGTAAAGGGTAGAAGTCTATTTCGTGTGCCAGGAATGAAGTATAACCTATACATTCAGTAATCTGAGCATGTCCATTTCATGTGCATGTGAATATTTTGCCAGATGTCAGTGAAGCAGATGAATAAAACAAGGTCCTTTGTTGTCTATTGCATGTTTACAGACGTGGGGGAAAATGTTTTACTAATGCTGTTAATGGAATTTGATGTAATAAAATGGCTATTTCCAAGATATAGCAAGACATTTATATTGGACGTAAGTCTTTATACCCCTTCTCAGAGTCCCTGAGTCACCTCCTTCTTAGGAAGGAGCCACCTTCTTTCTGATGCTGTCACCTCTGCTGGTTCCCTTCTTTTCTGGAGTCTGAGTTGAGGCCCTGGATCTGTCTGGCATTCACAGCCCAAATGCTGAGCCCCACCTGCATGAAATTAGTCCTGTACTTCTGCACTTGGGCACTCAGGGCATGGGATCCAGCCTCCTGAGTGGGTACTGAGGGACTGGATGGTGGACTCTGAGAGACCTTGATCAGGGAGCATTGAAGATAGTAGCGAACTGGGTGAATAAGCTCTCCTTTTTCCCTGCCTGGACTGCTCCAGGGTGCTTACTTCTTGTAATCAATTACTGAGAAACTCCAAGTACTAAGTGAACACTTGGCTGAGTGACCCATTGTGTCTCTGCAGATTGTTGTGAGGGGGTCGTTGGCTTGCACCTTTCAAGTAAAGTACCAGCACTTTAATCCTTACTGAAAGTTCTGCTTCCTGGAGGATTTGGGCTAAGATATCACTCAATGTGTATTTTGTGCTGAATTGTTCTGAACAGCAGACTTTATGACTATGGATGACTATAAGACTTAGTGAATTCTGTTATTTCCAAAAATGTATTTTCTAAAAGCAGCTCAAGCTAAGGTCCCATTTCTCCTTGGTATTAAGCTGTGATTATTGAAGTTTACTGAAAGATTCTTTTTTTTTTTTACATCTTTATTAGTGTATAATTGCTTTACAATGGTGTGTTAGTTTCTGCTTTATAACAACGTGAATCAGTTATACCTATACATATGTTCCCATATCTCTTCCCTCTTGCGTCTCCCTCCCTCCCACCCTCCCTATCCCACCCCTCCAGGCGGTCACAAAGCACCGAACTGATCTCCCTGTGCTATGCGGCTGCTTCCCACTAGCTATCTATTTTACGTTTGGTAGTGTATATATGTCCATGCTACTCTCTCACTTTGTCACAGCTTACCCTTCCTCCTCCCCATATCCTCAAGTCCATTCTCTAGTAGGTCTATGTCTTTATTCCTGTCTTACCCCTAGGTTCTTCATGACATTTTTTCCCCTTAAATTCCACATATGTGTTAGCATACGGTATTTGTTTTTCTCTTTCTGACTTCACTGTGTATGACAGACTCTAGGTCTATCCACCTCATTACAAATAGCTCAATTTCGTTTCTTTTTATGGCTGAGTAATATTCCATTGTATATATTTGCCACATCTTCTTTATCCATTCATCTGATGATGGACACTTAGGTTGTTTCCATCTCCGGGCTTTTGTAAATAGAGCTGCAATGAACATTTTGGCACATGACTTTTTTTGAATTATGGTTTTCTCAGGGTATATGCCCAGTAGTGGGATTGCTGGGTCATATGGTAGTTCTATTTGTAGTTTTTTAAGGAACCTCCATACTGTTCTCCATAGTGGCAGTACCAATTCACATTCCCACCAGCAGTGCAAGAGTGTTCCCTTTTCTCCACACCCTCTCCAGCATTTATTGTTTCTAGATTTTTTGATGATGGCCATTCTGACTGGTGTGAGATGATATCTCATTGTAGTTTGGATTTGCATTTTTTCTCTTATGATTAGTGATGTTGAGCATTCTTTCATGTGCTTGTTGGCAGTCTGTATATCTTCTTTGGAGAAATGTCTGTTTAGGTCTTCTGCCCATTTTTTGATTATTAAAAATATAAGGTCATCACTCCTTTCATCATATATGATTATCTTTTCCTGATCATACATGTTCATTGCAGATGTATCATAAAATAAAATAAACAAGAGAAAAGAGAGTCAGTAATCACAATGCAGAGACCATAGTTGGTTGATACCTTTTCAGGCTTTTTTCTATATATGTGTGTGTGTGTACATAAGCATGTATATATATCTTTTTACAAAAAGTGCGACCAAATAATCCATTCTCTTTTGAACCCAGCATTTTGGATTCAATATTTCCACGCCATTAGTTCTACAACATCATTTTTTTGCCTGGCTGCATAATAGTTCATCGTTGTTATAGTGTGCTCTAATATTATTTTAGGTAGGCTGTTGTGAGAATCAGAATATTGAATGTAGAATAATATACTTAAAAGTTCTCAGTAAACCACTATACTAAAGTAAATTGTAATAATTATCCTTTGTTGCTGAACTAGAAATTTGAAAACGTTTTGTTTGTGGTTATGTTTTTCTGCCTAATCTATCGTTTTAGTCTTTGTCTTTTCTGAGTCACCAATTCAGAAGAGGTTAAAATAATACTAAATGAGTTAGGGAAACTTCCTGCTCCAGGACATGGGATTTGAATTCTGTTGCCCTGAAGAAAACTCAAGAAGGGTATTATGTGAGTGTAAGTCATCCTGTATCTTTGGAGGGCTGGTGAAGCTGATTCAAAAATGACTCACTCCGTATAATTCTTTATGCATGCTCATCATTTTACATTCCTAATAAAAATGCGTGACCACTACATGCTATTAGTGGGCAAATGTTCAGTGTAACTTCAGACATATCAACCCTTTCTGACACCGCCTAATGATTTTTGCTGTTCCAAGAATAATGTCACCTGGAGGGGCTGTAATAACGAGCAATTTCTTTATCAATAATAGAACTAGTCAGTGCCAAGGTCCAAATTGTTAGGTAAATTGGTCCCAAGTCCCTAGTTGTCTCTGGTGTTTCTCCATGATTTTCTGAGACTAGTTTCACTTACTGGATGCATGGAAAGCTGGGCAGGTAATTTATGAATATCTCCTAAGGGATACTGTTTACCTGGTAGCGAATGCCTGGGTTTGGATAGGAATTGGTAGAACGTTGGGACCTGTGTGTTGAAGTAATCTTTAGTTAAAGAAGTTGTTAAACATTTGCATCTTTTTATTACTCAGAAGGAAGCTAAGGCACACATACAAGCCAAATAATCCAGGAAGGTATTTTGGTTGGCAGCTGAAGACAAGGTTTATTTTGCTCAAGTGTTTGACTATGGTGTTCAAGATATTCAAGGTATTTTCCAACCTTGAAGATCCTTTGGGGGTTTTACCTGAGTCAGAAAAAATCTCAGTAAAAGGAACAAAGCATTTTCCTCAAGAGTAAAAACTTCTGAATTTGTCCCAGAAAAATATGGATTGGACTTTAGCAGAGCATTCTTCTTTCAGGCAGGGTTAATAAGGATTAATGTTTTATTTATAATATTAGCTAGAGAAAATGCAGAGATTTCTGTTGCTTCAGAAATCTGCCGGAAGAACTGAAGAGAGAGGATCCCTCCCTTTTCTGGGAAGGACACTGTTCATTGTTGTAGCCCAAGGAGGCTTAGGAACACCTCTGGGGTGCTTTGGGCCTACCTCACTTTCCAGGCTGCTCAAGAAATGGTCTCATTTCTATACCTTCCCCCACCCCATCCTAATTAGATTACTCTCTGGAGAAATATGTGTTTAACTGCAATTAAATATCTAGAATTTTATTGTTAAAAAACATATAATAGTCCCCAATCAACTTGCAGTGTAAGAATAAAGCAAGGGAATCATGAAATTGACAAAAATTGTTCAAGTATTCTTAGTAGTCCTGATTAGAGTTTTGGATTCTATTCCTATTGCCTGTCAAAACACAAATCTACCTCCAGTGGTTCTTAGCATAATGTTTGCTTTTCTTATTTATCAATTAAGCACTTTTATATATACCTTATTAGAAGATTTTTTTTGAAGAGGGGTGGTAGCGATTTATTTATTGATGGTTAAAATGTTGAACTTGACTCTAGATCTGCTTTGTCCCAGAAGATAGATTCTAACTATGACTTGTGTCTATTCTTTGATGATATTTGACATAGTTTTCATTAGCAAAGCTGCCCTTTGCTCAATTCCAGTAACTGTTTCTAAGTGATTTCTTTATACTCCTTTTCTTCTATGAATCTTGAAGAATGCTCTGTCCCTATTCTGAGATGTCACTCAGCCATTAGGATGTGTCATTGAGGAGACAGTCTTAGGAGAGTTCAAGAGGGGATTCAAAGGGAGGAGGGTCCATGCTGACCCAATGTCAACTCTGTCACCATTGTCTCTTACATTTCATCCAGTGGACTCCCCATATTATTTCCAGAGACTTCACCATCCTTCTCTGTTCCCACCTTGGCGTTTATATATTTGTTACCTGGCTACCTTTTTTGCTCCAATTGTGGACAGGTAATAACTCCAACAAGAACCTACTCCTCAGGATATACAAAGGAAAGACATTCTTCCCCCAGTTTTTTTCCCCTCAAGGAGATAAAGATAAGAATTATTTGTCAAAGCACAAAATTGTAAATAATTTCAATATCCATTATTGGGGGATGATTAAATAAACCAATTTATCCATACACTGAAATACTGTGTGTGAATTTTTTTAGAAAAAATGGAGTAAATCTACATATACAAACATGATCATCTACAATTTTTGTTGAGTAAAAATATCAGGTTTCAGAATGTGACTTGAAAGATGATAACATTTACATAGAAATATCATCATATTATTGGATTCATTTTCTTTATAATGTATTTTTTAATGTTGGGAATAATTTGATATTTTGCTTAATTTTTGCATGTGTATTCTTAAATCAATTTGGTCTTGTATCAGTTAGCTTTTGCTCTGTAACAAAGAACTCCAAAACAACTCCAAAATCATAGTAGCTTAAAACAGTGGTTTGGTTGACTGGATGGTTCTCATTCTACCCCCAATGTGGACATTCTGCCTCCATTTTGTTATTGGTCAAGGAGCTCTAATGTGGACTCAAGAAAGATGCTGATGGGAAAAGCATTACCATACTTTAGAGCTGTTCTTCTTCAGTGATGTATCTATGCTTTATTTAATTATGGTTAGTATCAGGCCAGGCACATATTAGTTGCTTAAAAATATTTGTTAAATAGTTAAAAATAATATTTAACTTTTGTGGAGTGCTTACTGTATGCTGGGTACTATTTTAAGTGCTTTCTATGTATTAACTCATTTAATTTAACAAATAAATGAATGCTATGAAAGATAACAGAAGAAAATGCTTCTGAATTGGCAGACATTAATTTAGTCCATATTTTATTGAAATTTCTGAATATGTTCAAACTCACTTTTGAGGTTAGTAGGAAATATTTACTAAATGCAGCTACTCAGCATTATAGAAATTTTACTCTCAATTTCTGTGCTTGCAGCAGGTGTTTACATAATCTCAGGGATCTGAAGAATCAGAAAATAAATTTCCATCTCTCTTTTCTCATGTTTGTTAGAGTGGTTGGATTTTTGAAAGTTTGGAAGTTGTTATTATAGGCCAAAATTATTAATCTTATTAGTATTTTCTTATATATGTTTGAGAATGGATACTAGAGTTTTACACCACAAAAACTTGTGTAATAATAAACTGAGTGGATTGTTTTGTACCTCTTTTGCAGGTAGAAAATAACTGCCCTGAATATTATAAAAATGACTCGTGTGCATTAATAAACAACATGGCATCTTATGCATCTTATATATCTTTGTCCTAGTTCAGGGCCTTTAACTTAGGATCTCAATAAGTGATTGTTGAATTCAATAATTTGGAAAGCAGGCAAAAAATCATTCATATTCTCATCAATAAACACATCCATGGTTAGCATTTATGGATATTTTATTCTGGATCTTTTTTTCCCAAAGGATAATGAGAATGTTTCCACATGTTATTATTATAATCTTTGTAACCATCATTTCAACATTTTTTTTCAAAATGGAAATATCGTCCTATCTTTTTTCTTGTTATAACAGGAAAGAAGTAACAAATTCAAACCTTCAGAAATGCATCAAGTGCAAAATGAAAATTCTTTATAACTTCACTTCCCAGAGAGAAAGTGTTTAACAGTTTTATCCATCATTTGAAATACCTACTTATGATTCCATTCAGTGGGTTTACTTACCTAAGTAGTTTACTTAGGTTTTTCATTACTATTGGATATTTAAGATTTTTCTTCCAATTTTTGCTATTAAAAATGATACTCTAATGAATATCTTTACACATAAAGCTTTTCCTATATTTATTTCTTTAAGATAAAATTTAAAAAATGGAATTATTGGGTCAAAAGCTATGAATGAACTTAAAGACCTTTGAAAAATATTTCCAAATTACTTTCAAAATGGTTATGCCAATTTAAATTTTCAACAATGTTAAAAGGTTGAAACCTGGCATAAAAGTACCAGGTTCACAACACGGGGTCTGTATAGAATATTATCATTCAACAAAGCACTTCCTGATTTCATAAGGAAAATAGCACTTTCCTGTGGTTTTACTTTGTATTTCTTTAATTTCTATTGGAACATTTCTCCATGTTTGTTTACTTGTTGTATTTTCTTTTGTGGATTGTCTATTTATATTATTAAGTTATCAGAGTTGTGGGTTTCCCCTTGTTGTATGTACGAACCCTATAAGTTGTAACAAGAAAAATAATTTGTCTACTATGTAAGTTCTCAGTTGCCTTTTAATTTTGATTTTTTTTTAACTTGGAGAAGTTTCCAAGTTTTAGGTAGTAAGGCTATTGATCTTTTGTTTCTTCTATTGCTTTTTTTTTTAAAGTGTTTTATTTTTTATCTTTTAATTTTATTATTTTTGGCTGCGTTGGGTCTTTGTTGCTGTGCGCGGGCTTTCTCTAGTTGTGGCGAGTGCGGGCTTCTCATTGTGGTGGCTTCTCTTGTTGTGGAGCATGGGCTGTAGGCACGTGGCTTCAGGAGTTGCAGCTTGTGGGCTCAGTAGTTGTGGCACGTGGGCCTTAGAGCATGCAGGCTTCAGTAGTTGTGGTGCATGGGCTCAGTAGTTGTGGCTCACAGGCTCTAGAGCACAGGCTCAGTAGTTGTGGCACATGGGCTTATTTGCTCCACGGCATGTGGGATCTTCCTGGACCAGGGATTGAACCCATATCCCCTGCATTGGCAGGCAGGTTCTTAACCACTGCTCCACCAGGTAAGTCCTTCTTCTATTGCTTTTGAACTTAGGAATTCCTTCTCCCTCTAGAGGTTTTATAGTTTTTGTATGCTCAGAATGTAACTGCTTACGTCCTTGATCCATCTGTATTTTAGTTATGACAAGAAAGGCAACTCTCTATTGGTTTGTTTTGAAATTTTCATCTCATTTTCTTAACATCATTTATTAAATAATTCTTCCCCTCTCTACTGGTTTATGATGACTCCAATATCATTAAAAAATTTTTAGGTACCAACAGTTGGTACCAAAATTAGACAGGCTCTAATTCTGAGTTATTTATGTGAATCTAGGCATGTGTGCCTTTTGTTTATTTACTTATGTATTACATGATTTTAACTACCTGATTTTATAGTTGACTCAGGACATATTTATTGAGACTTCATATGTATCAAGCTCAGTAACTTAGTAAAAACATATCTTTTGTACATTTAAAAAAGAATATTTATTTATTTGGCTACACTGGGTCTTCATTGCTGCATGCAGAATCTTTAGTTGTGGCATGCGATGTTTTAGTTGCGGCATGTAGGATCTGATTCCCTGACCAGGGATTGAACCTGGGCCCCCTGCATTGGCAGCGTGGAGTCTTAGCCACTGGCCCACCAGGAAAGACCCTCTTTTACACATTTTTATTTGATATTCTTACCTGCTTACTCTTTAGGATGAATTTTAGAATATTTAAAGTCTCCTCCACAGTTCTGTTGGAATTTTAAATGCAAATATAAACTTTGGAAGTTTTGATATTTTTACAATAATTTTACCATTCTTGTTACTTAAATCTTATTCTATAAATATTTGTCATTTTTCATAATATGCATATTCCTCATGGAAATTTCCCCTTTTAAGTTTTTGTTATTTCTCTAGTAAATAAAATATATTTTAAAATTATATTATCTAACTGGACTACTATATGGGAATACTATTGACTTAAAGAAATATTTATATCTGGCTATTTTTCTAAACTCTTTTCTTAGTTCTACTAGATTTTAGAATTCTCTATTTGAATATTATCTTAAAATAATGATAATTTTATCATTTCCTTTACAGCATTCATAACTTATTTTTTATATAAACAGTATGAAATATAGGTAGTAGAAAGTATCATTGTTTTGTGCTTAATTTTAATATTATACCTGTAGAATTTCTTTAGTAACTGTGAGGCTGGTTGTTGGTTTGATATTAAAAATAACTTCTATTTATTGGGTACATATCATGTACCTGACACTGTGTTATGTGTACATGAGGTTAATAGTGATGTTACTTGACCCTGGGTCTGTTTAATTTCAGAGTTTTTCCTCTTCTTTGTCCTATTTTAAATCTATTAACAAAATCAGGAATGGAGGTTAATTTCATCAAATACCTTTTTGGCATCTGGGGGATTTTATTTACTGATGTAATGATGTTATGAATGCATATTTGATCCTTTGTATAAATTGATATCCATCCTTATTCAAAAAAGGATTTAAGTAACTTCCAAGTACTAAGATTGCAGGATAAAAAAATAGATGAAAAGTTGGGGCAAATGATTAAATGGAGAATTATCTTATGGATTTTCTTGTTTGGCTTTTTATTGTAGCATATTTTATTACTAAATTCCTCACCACTGGGCCATTCTTACTTTTCCTGTTTAATTCTATTTGGTTACCTTAGATGATATTTTGTTGAATTATATCTGCTAATATTTTATTTATAATTTCACTCATATTCTTAAGTGAAAATTTTCTAAAGTCTCCTCTCTTCTTCCCTCCCTATCCTTTTCTCTTTTCCTTAAAAAATTTTTTTGTACTATCTTCATGAGGTTTTGGTATTAGGGCTATAGTTGCTTTTCTAGAACTAATAAGGTTGTTTTCCATTTCTTCTTTATGTTCTACAGCTGGGTCCATTCATTTACTATATTATTAATTAATTAATCAATTTTTGGCTGCTTTGGGTCTTTGTTGCTGCACTCAGGCTTCCTGTAGTTGTGGTGACGGGCACTACTCTTCGTTGCGGTGCGCAGGCTTCTCATTGCGGTGGCTTCTCTTGTTGCAGAGCATGGGCTCTAGGCATGTGGGCTTCAGTAGTTGTGGCATGTGGGCTCAGTAGTTGTGGCTCACGGGCTCTAGAGCGCAGGCTCGGTAGTTGTGGCACATGGGCTTAGTTGCTCTGTGGCATGTGGGATCTTCCCAGACCAGGGCTCAAACCTGTGTCCCCTGCATTGGCAGGCAGATTGTTAACCACTGCGCCACCAGGGAAGTCCCCCATTTATTTAATATAATACTCTCTGTTCCTAAAATTTTGAGAGACTTCACTTGTGAAAGAATGTGAGCTAGGAATACAAGCATTCCTGTAAATAAGACAAGAAAAAGTGTGGGAAGATAGTATACGTATTTTTATTCCTTGCAAATGTCTGCCATTCTTTATAAGTTAATTTCCCCTCTCAAGTAAGAATAATAACAAGGACCTCTGTACTTTTGTGATTAATCCATATTTTAAACCGGAATTTTCCTGCTGCAATAATTACATTTGCTGCTCCATCAGTTTAGACTTGATGGTCTCTTGATATTAGTGGTCCCTGAAAAGCTTCTTGGTGGTTTATTATTATGTTTCTGTTATGCCCAGGTAACAAACACACATTTTTTCTTCTTTGTTGTCATCTATTTAAGATCATTTCATTGTAATGACTCCCGGGGCTTTCCCAGAGGGCACAATGTCTTTCTCCTTTGAGAGACAGTATGGTGCAGTCCTGAGAGCTTGGGCTACTTTGGAGCAACCACACTGCTTATTAATGGTTGCCTGTTCTAAGTCTCATTTTTTTCATCTGTAAAATGGGATCAGCAATAAAACTTAAGGCATTGGTTTTATGAGGAAATGCTTTTAAAATGCCGAGCATAGATTCTGGCACACTGTAAACAATAATGGTAGCTCTTCTTGTTGCTTCATATTCATTGCCTCTTTTTTATTACACCAACAATGTCAAAATGTATTCAAGATTTGTAAAAAAGGTTAACATTTTTATTTTCAAAATTAACTTTATTGGGGCTTCCCTGGTATCGCAGTGGTTGGGAGTCCGCCTGCCGATGCAGGGGACATGGGTTCGTGCCCCGGTCCGGGAAGATCCCACATGCCGCGGAGGGGCTGGGCCCGTGAGCCATGGCCGCTGAGCCTGCGCGTCCGGAGCCTGTGCTCCGCAACGGGAGAGGCCACAGCAGTGAGAGGCCCGCGTACCGCAAAAACAAACAAACAAACAAACAAACAAAAAAAACTTTATTGAAGTCTAATTTACTGTTTTGCTGAAAGCCTGCTTTCGGTTTTAAGGTTTGTTGGATTCCCTGGCAAAATAATCACTCGTTTCACACAAATAAACAGCTTTAATCACTTCCTTAATGAAAGGTGATTTAACTTAATTTTAATAAACAATCATTAGAAGGAAAGGAATAAGAATATTAGAGAGACGTAACAGGGTATACATCACCGATTTGGGCTGACACCTACTTCAGATCCAAACAGCAGCTGGGAAGTCCTGAGTGACAGCAGCCTGGAGCCCCAATTGGGAAGGGTCCTGGGCAGTAAGTCTACCCCACGGGTGAGACTTCAGATTGGAGCTCTGGGGGCTTCCATTTATAATTCCAGGTCGCAAACTGATATCATCAGTTTGCATGCAGAAATGCAGCTCTGGATTTACTTTAACAATGCTGTTGCTTTCACCATGTGGATCACAAGATTTTCCAGACCCCAGGGGAATGGCCAGGTCCCCAGGGCTCAAGATATTCCAAGACCCACTCCTTTTCTTATAGTAAGTGCCGCTTGACTTGCTAGCAGCAATTGTTAGGTGTGCAAGCAGGCACGCAGTCCAGGCAGGGTCACAGGTCGGTCAGAGGCCTGCTTCTGCCTCTGGAGCCTGAGCAAGACTACTTTATTAATTTTCCCAATATTTACATACAATAAAATGCTTCCATAAGTTTTGACAAATGCATACACAATCAAATACAGTACATTTCCATCTGCCCAAATGGATTCTACGTGTTCCTTCCCAATCAATCCCCATCTCCCAACTCCAGTTCTAGGCAACCACTGATCTGCTTTCCATCATTATAAATTTGTCTTTCATAGAGTTTCACGAGAATGGAACTATGCAGTAGGCACTCTTGCATTCTGTTTTTTTTCCCACTCAGCACGATGATTTACAGATTCAACTACACTGTTGCTTGAAGCAGTTTTTTTTTTTTAAATTGCAGCTGGGTGTTTTCAGTTTTTGGCTATTATGAATAAAGCTGCTATAAACATTCACGTAACAATTTATTTTTAAAGAATTCTTTTTCATGTGGACTGTTTTAAAGCCTTTATTGAATTTGTTACAATACTGCTTATGTTTTTGTTTTTTCTTTTGGTGGCGAGGCATGTGAGATCTTAGCTCCCCAGACCAGAGATTGAACCCGCACTCCTTGCATTGGAAGGCGAAGTCATAACCACTGGACCGCCAGGGAAGTCCCTCATATTACAATTTTTAAAAACCGACATGTTTTGAAGAGATACTTGGGGGGAGGAATATTCCTGAGTCACATGGTAAATGCATGTTAAACTTTCTAGAAAGCTGTCAGATAGTTTGTCAAAGTGGTTATATTGTTTGACATTTTCACCAGCAATGTCTGAGAGTTCCAGTTGATCCACATCCTTACTAATATTTGATATTGTCAGTCTTTTAAAGTTTAGCCATTTGAGGAAGAAAGTAGTGGTATCTCACTGTGGTTTTAGTTGCATTTTCTTTACGAAGAAAGATGTGGAGCATCTTAGCTTATGCTCTTTGGCATTCCATACATCACCTTTTGTGAAATTTCTATTTAGATATTTTGCCCATTTTAACTGGATTATTTGTCTTCTTTTTACTGAGTTATAAGAGTTCTTATAAATTCTGGATACAAGTTCTTTGTGTCAGATAGATATATGTACTTTGAATATTTTCTTCTAGAAGTTTTATAGTTTGGTTTTTATGTTTAGGCTTATGATTGTTTTCAAATTAATTTTTGTGAATAGTGAGGTAAGGATCAATGTCCATTTTTTCTCTGTGTAGGTATACAATAGTTTTATTACCATTTTTTATTGAACATACAGATTGACCATATACAAATGGGTATCTTTTATATTCTGTTCCATTGATCTATATGTCTTTTGTGTGTGTGTGTGTGTGCCAAAACCACTCCGTTTTGATTACAGTAACATTATATTGTCTTTAAACAAGGTAGTGTGGGTTCTTTGTTTTTCTTTTTCAAAATTGTTTTGGCTAGTGTAGTTCTTTGCATTTCCATATACACTTTAGAATCAGCCTGTCAATTTCTACAGTAAAGTCTGCTGGGATTTTGATTAATATTATGAAGAATCTATAGAATAATTTGTTGAGAATTGACATCTTATCGTATTGAGTTTTCTGACCATGATATAGGTTATATGTCTCCATTTATTTAGGTATTTATTTTGTTTCAGCAATGTTTTGTTGTTTTCAGTGTAAGAGCTTGCACACATTAAAAAATTGTCCAAAGTATTTAATATTTTTTGATCCTATTATAAATGATATTGTTTTTTAACTTCAATTTCTAATTGCTTATTTCTACAATTTAGGAATACAGTTGATTTTTGAGTATTGCGCTTGCATCCTGCTACCTTCCTATTACACTTATTATTTCTAGTAGTTATTGTCTAGATTATTCAGGTTTTTCTATGTACATGAGCATGTCATGTCCACTAATAAAGACAATTTTATTTCTTTTTTCCAATCTATATGTCTTTTATTTCCTTTTTTTTTAAAAAAAAGTATTTATTTATTTTTAGGCTGTGCCGGATCTTAGTTGCGGCATGTGGGATCTAACCCAGGCCCCCTGCATTCGGAGTGTGGAGTCTTACCCACTGGACCACCAGGGAAGTCCTGTTATTTCCTTTTTTACCTGTTACATTGGCTAGGACTTCCAGCAAAATGTCGAGTAAGAGTGGTGAGAGAAGGAATTCTTGTTTCTAATTTTAGGGAAAAACTATTCAGTCTTTCACCATTGTGTGTTATAACTGTAGGTTTTTCATGTATCAGTTGAAGAAGTTCTGTTTTATTCCTAGTTTGCTGAGAGTTTTAAACATGAATGGATTTCGATTTTTGTCAAATGTTTTTTCTGCATTTTATGAGACAGTCATTGCATTTATCCCTTTTCTGTTAATATTGTGAATTACATCGGTCTTCTAATGTTAAACCTTTCATTTCTGGGACAAACTCCATTTGATCATGGAATTTTACTCTTTTAACATATTGCCCAATTTAATTTTGCCTGAGATGCCAATTATTTCATAAGGTTGGGGTGCAGATCACATGGGATTTCAAGTAGCATTGATGCTGTTCAAAGAGATAATAAGATGCAAGGTATAAGGTTGAACAGATGTTTCTGTAAAACTGAGAGTAAGATTGTAGCCATCAGGAACAATGGGTGATGTGTTTTATTGCCATAGTATTAACTGACACTAAACCAAATCTTTCTGTTTTACAGAAAAGTTTTTAGAAATGTGGGAAACTTCGTGGTGAATATAATTTCATAAGACTTTTTCTTCCTTATTTTCTTGTTGAAGTTGTAAGTTTATATTCCTGCTAGTGAACTGTAGAAAGCTTTGCAAATGGACTTCAATTATTCTACCTGACTTGAGAGCTGACAAATGCAATAACCTAGATATTTTACCTAGGCACTGCAATCCAATATCAAGGCCTTTCTTACCAATAGAATTTAAGTAGTGTAAACAACAAAAAAGGGGCATGGGGGAATGGAAATATGCAGAGCAAAGTCCTTAGGAATAAATCAGTTTTGAGTGGTGATCCAAGGGTTATGCTTGTGATGCTTTCGAGGATTATTCTGCATTGCATTATCTGAGGCTATAACTGTAAAATGGTCTTTAAGATTGCCATTAAATTTGTCACAGTGGAATCCCTCTCTGGTAAAAGATAAAGTTCTAACTGGAGCCTCCAGGGCAAATGGGTTGGGAGCACTTAAAATACATACAAGAAAAAAATCCCTTAAATTTACACTGAAGCATGTGCACCCTTTTTTTGAGAGTGTCATCGTCTTTTCCCAAGGACCTCCAGATTCTTCTAGTGCCCCATGCTGTGTCCACTTACAGAAAGGGATTGCCATTCCAAATATTATCCAGAAGGCATCTTGCAGTAAAAAATCAGCATGAATACCTTTATGTAGGAGTCTCAGGAGTTCTACTCTGGTTTGAAGACTTCTTGAAAGCAAGCTCTGCACACCACTCAGTGAATGGTACATTGTAGGGCTCAGGAAATGTTTGCTAAAAGAATGTATGGACATTTCCGTGAAAGAATGTGTTTGCTAATTTGATCAGAAGTTGTGATGTCAGAAATACCTGTATCTGTAACTATAGATACAGTCCATTTTCTGGGTTATAGATTTCTAATAGTTGAGGAACATTAACTCTTTATCGACAGAAGAATATTAGATGAATGAGGACAAGAGGGGTTTGATGCCACATGTTTAACCTTATAAGGAAGTCACCATAGATCAATGGTTCTCAAAGTATGGTCTGTGTTCTGTAGAACAGCAGCAGCATCATTACCTGAAAACTTATAAATGCAAATTCTCTGGCCTTACCCTAGATCCCATTGAGTCAGAAACTCTGGAAGAGAGGCCCAATCATTGGTGTTTTACAAGCCCTCCAGGTGAGTCTGATGCATAGTAAGGTTGGGAACACTGTTCTAGGGCATGGGTTCTCAACTATGGCTGTAAAGGACAGGCTCATCTGAGGAGCTTCTAAAAATGTACTGATGGCTGGGCCCTACCCTACATCAGTTAAGTCAGAATTTCTGAGAATTGGGGCCAAGGCATTGATGTTTGTTAAATATTCCCCAAGTGAGTTTAATATTCAATCAGGGATGAGAACTACTGACCTAGGGCCCTGGATTTGTTTTGTTGGTTTTTTTTGTTTTTGGTGTTTGATTTTTACTTTTCTATTGAAGAGAAAACTTACGTACTAAAAAGTAGATAAGTTACAAATGTGTATCTTGATAAATTTTTTTAAAAAAATAAATTTATTTATTTATTTTTGGCTGCATTGGGTCTTCGTTGCTGCGCACGGGCTTTCTCTAGTTGCGGCGAGCCCGGGAGCTACTCTTCCTTGCGGTGCACGTGCTTCTCATTGCGGTGGCTTCTCCTGTTGCAGAGCACAGGCTCTAGGCATGCGGGCTTCAGTAGTTGTGGCACAAGGGCTCAATAGTTGTGGCTCACGGGCTCTAGAGCGCAGGCTCAGTAGTTGTGGCGCATGGGCTTAGTTGCTCCATGGCATGTGGGATTTTCCTGGACCAGGGATCACACCTGTGTCCCCTGCATTGGCAGGTGGATTCTTAACCACTGCGCCATGAGGGAAGTCCCGGGAGTATGAATTCTTAACAAATTCTACATTTATTCTTTGCACTAAAATTTGAGAACTGTGAATACAGTCATTGCTAACACCTGTTGAGAATCTTCTATGTGCCAATACTATTCTAAGTGTTCTTCATATATCTAAATCCTTACATCAACACTCTGAGGTAGATCCTAAGATCATTCTCATTTTTCAGAGAATGTGAGGTTCCTTCAGTCTTGCCAAAGGTTATACAGCTGTTGAGAACTAGACTCACTACACTCAGTCTCCAGAGTCTGCATGCGTTACCACTATCTTACTCTGTTTTGAGTAGGGAACCTAGGTGAAAAATGCAGATGCATCAGAATAACACTACCCCAACTCTAATCTTTTTCTGAAAATTGATATGGAATTAGGGAACATTCCAAATTTTTTTGAGGACCACCCTTGTTTACTCACATTTCTTTTGGTGTTCTTCCATTTTTCATACGTTGTTTAAGATTCCCATGTGAAGAAGTCATTTGAGAAAATAATAAAATTATTGTTAAAGTTTCAGTGACTTAATTTACTACCCCTCTAAGTGGTTTCTTAAAAACTGAATCTACTCAGTGCAATAAAAATGAAGTTTGAATGCAAGAATTTCAGACAATAGTAGATGGATAATTTCAGGTGGAAATGGGTATGTTTTGGGTCTTGGGGTCACATTAGGATTCGCACAGCCTGTTTCTTATAGGTGAGTGATTGTGCCGTGTAGCTCCTGGTCTGTTCGGTGAAAATGTCTGTTAGGTAGGAACTGCAGACTCATTCATGCAGATGAAACTCAGTTTCATCTTTTTAGAACAGGGGATGGCAAATTCTAGACCCTGGGGTCAGATCCAGTCTTTGAGCTATGAATGGTTTTTACATTTTTAAATGCAAAATTTAAAAAGACTGTTACCCTTTTTACTAGAACAATTGTCTAAGAATTAAGGAGATTGCTTCTTGGTTCATAAAGCCTAAAAGTGTTTGCTATGTGGACCTGTATAGCAAGTTTACTGATGACTGATTTGGAAGATAATTCTCACATTTCAACTTTCACCAAAGAAAAGTACTGCACTCATATTTGTTTATAACATATAAACTTAATTGAATTAGATGTGTTTGTTGGAGGGATATCATTGTGTTTGGTGTATGTGTGTGTGTGTTTGTAAGCCAAAGGTCTAGGATCCCCTGCTTTGACCGGCCACCAGCCTACTTGAGTTTAGCTGCCCTCAGGAGGTTAGGAGTTAGGTTAACCTCTTCCCATGCACATCTATATTTTCAAAGCCCTACTTATTTCCTTCCTAAGAAATCAGTAAGCATTTGATAACTATTCTTACAGAGTACAACCTAAGATTTGATTATAATCTCTCAGACGAGCTTGGAGTTTGTTGGGAGAAATGAACTTTCCCAATCTCTTTTCCTAAACTCCCCACATTACTGATTGCCTTCCCAGTGTCAGACATTGGTCTCTAAGTGTGTTGCATTATTTCATTTAATCCTCCCAGCTTCTCTGTGAGGTATTAACTTCCTTTTACAGATGAAGAAATGTGAGACACAGACTTTTCCTTGGGCTCTGGCTCCGATTCCTTAAAGTGAGGTGCAGGGATAAGGGACCCAAACAGGTGTAGCCAGAAACACAGAGGAAATCCCCACACTGAATAATAAGCCAAGAGAGCATTATTATCCAAATGCCAGATTCATCTATAAATAGGAAATCTGTTTTTTTCTGGAATATGCACGCAAATTAAAAATCATCCTTTATGCACAGCCGGATTTCAGAACAGATGTGTGCATTGTTGCTCAGTTTTCAATTTGAAGGCCATGGCAACAGGCCAGCTCTATATGTAAGTGGAATAGGAAACCGCCCAAATGCCTGAAATCTCTACAGCAACAACATGGGATTTAGGAATTTGAGGCAAGGGACTTCCTTCCATTCCCCAATCCTTTCTGGCTACTGACTGATGCTTGAAATATATATAACAAGGGACAAGGACTTTGAATCACTAATTGGAGAAAAACTTCCTAGTAGCTACTCCCCAAGGCTCTCATATCGTTCTGTATTTTTTTTTTTTTTTTTTTTTTTTTGCGGTATGCGGGCCTCTCACTGCTGTGGCCTCTCCCGTTGCGGCTCCGGACGCGCAGGCTCAGCGGCCATGGCTCACGGGCCCAGCCGCTCCGCGGCATGTGGGATCTTCCCGGACCGGGGCACGAACCCGTGTCCCCTGCATCGGCAGGCGGACTCTCAACCACTGCGCCACCAGGGAAGCCCTGAGTTATATTTCTATATTCCCAGCATCCAGCACAGTGTCAGGCCTAAAATAAGGTGATTAATTATTTGTGGAGTGAGTGGAAGTTACACTTACACTTAGGTTTAAATGACTACTATAAGAACCTTTGGTGATTTTGAAAGGGTTTTGAGGGGTTTGGGTAGGAAGGCGCCCCAGAAGGAGGAGGCTGAGAAGACTAAAGCAAACTTCAGCTCCTTCACAATTTTCCTTGCAGCCAGCCCCAGCTTGGCTGGCTGAGAATGGAGCTGCCTGAGCGACACGGGAGAAAACCTGTACACTTGTTCTTGTGCAAAATGAAAAGCGATGGGTCCAAGTCATTATGAGTGTTTCCTCTGGTGCCCAAAGTGCATAGCACGCTACCTAGAACTGTAATCCTAGGACAGTAGGGAAGCCCTCTTTTGGACATTGAGTCTTAACATAGTACTTGTTTTTGTGTGTGGCCAGACTTTTTTCTTCAGTGATATGGCTAAAACCATATTTAGTGTTTGATGTTAGTGGCTATTGACATCACTAACTTAATCGGCAGTTTCTCTGGGGCTGGTTGTGGGGTAATGCTGTCCCTTGCCTAGCAGGCTGGAATTAGTGACCTGTCCAAAGATGACCAGAAGTGCTGGACCAGAAATACCCAGGAATTCATCCCTCCAGGGAGCAACCCTCAACCAATGGCTGACGGGAGTTTGGGGACAAATCCCCCACCCCCTTGCCTTTCTAGTGGGGTGGCCTGGGAATGTGTGTTTTATACTGTTTCCCAGTTTCCCCATGGGATTAGACACCAGTCACCCCCAGTGCTGGTAGGTAGCTTGCCATCACACTTTCATTGCCTTCCTTCCCTTCCCTCTCTCACCTCCCAGTCACCTGCTGGAGGCAGTCAGTGCTTCCTGTGCCTCCCGAACTTGCACTTGAAAGGTTGCCATAGGGTCTGCTTCTAGGGAACCCAAACGAAGACAATAGGTTTCACTCACTCCAGAGTGGACACTAGCATCTTGCAGTCATCACTAAAGAACTGCTGGGTTTGTTTTTTGTTTTTGGCAAAGGTTGGGAGGAGTGCGGGGTGGAGGGGCAGGGATAAGGATGTATGGGTTTCTGTTGACACTTGATTTCCCTGGCACGCTGTTGACTGTTAACTCATCAGTATTGAGGGGGTGAGAGTTCTTCTCATCTCCTAGTAATTGCATCATTCAGGAAAATCTCTTCTGTTTCAAATAGAGTCCTGTATGACCAGCCTATTCATCAGTGTTAGCAAAGCTGATGTCAATGGCTATGCTCAGGAGCCCCTCCTCAGAAAAGCCCAGATGAGAAAAGCCATTTAGCTTCCATTTCAATCAGGTACCAACACCCCTTTGCCCTCATCCTCATGCACTTCATTTTCCTCACCCAGGCAGTGTTGAACACACACCAGCACGTGGCAGAACATTTAGGGGAGATGTAAGGGCTGATGCTGCTCTGAGCTGCGCAGCTTAGGCAGCATGGGGTGTGATAAGACAGCACTGTCAGAGTATTATGAACGTGTCAGGATGATGAATTCACTATAACAATATCACCATTGGCAGCACACGCAATGCACTATATCTCAATCTGTCATTTTCCATGGTCATGCATTGTGTGGAATCAAGCTATTTTTTTTCTTTTGGTTTTGAGTGATGTTTGTAATGGTGGTGGTGAGAAAGGCAGAAGTAGATAATGATTTTGGATAGCCTTGTTTGAGTTAACTGTTGTTGCCAGGAGACAAGGGGCTGTGTGTGTGTGTGGGGTGTGTGTGTGTGTGTGTGTGTGTGTGTGTGTATGTGTATCTGTGTGTCTGTGTGACACACACAGAGACAGAGAGACAGAGACAAAGAGAAAGAGAGAGGGTGTGAAACTAGGAAAGGGTGAAAGGGGATGGAAGCAAGATTATTATTAAAGCGTTTAAGTCCTCGGGTAAAGTTTTTATACCATTTAGGAGACTCATGCAACATATGAATTTACCTGTACTCCCTTTCCAGGGACAGCTTGCTCCAACATAAGGTGGAAAGTTGGAAGCTTTTATTTGCAACCCCTATTCGGTTATCAATTTGGAACACGATCTTTAGCATCTCATGCTTTTCTCCTTTGCTTTAACTCTGCCATGACCACTCCCCCGCACTCACCCTGTGACTGCTGATCACTTCCGGGGACTCTCAGACACATCCCATTGGCAGACTGCTTCTTCTCTGTAAAGGGACAAGCAGAGAGTCTGATATGGACAAGGCATCCTTCTCATCTCCTGTCATATTTATTTATTCTCCACTCTATTACCCACACCTCACACAGGGTGGTAGGTGTGTATTTGACTTTCTTTGCTGAAAAGTTGTGGAACAATTAAAGGAAATTAAAAGGTAGGAGTTGAAATCTTAAATCTGTTTGATAAATATGACCTTTTAGAGGATCTAAGAGGAAAACATTCAAGAAATTAAATCCTTCACAGGAGAGTGCCTGTAGTAAGCTGAATAATAGCCATGCAAAGATATCAGATCCTAACCCCTGGAACCTGTAAATGTCACCTTATAAAGAAAAACTCTCTGCAGACGTGATTGGACTAAGGATCTTGACACAAGGAGATGATCCTGGATTATTTAGTGGACCTTAAATCTATTCACAAGTGTCTTTATAAGAGAGAGACCAAAAGGAGATTATACACTTATACGAGAAGATAACATGAAGGTGGTGGCAGAGATTGGAGTGATGTGGCCTTAAGTGGAGGAATGTTAACAGCCACCAGAAGCTGGAAGAGGCAAGGAAACTGATAGAATCCTTTTATGGGTATACCCCTGGCCTCCGAATTATTCCTGTTTCATATACTTTCTTCTTCTAATTTACCTCCTCATGAGAATCTCCAAATGCTGTTTGGGAAACCTTACACCTGTCCATAGGAATTGATCTCATCCTAGGAACAATTCCTCTTCCCTCTTTCCCTCTTGGGAATCTATTTTCCTAAGTCTGAGTGTTTGGGCCTAAAGTAGTGGCAGCACCTGCCTCCCCTGCCCCAGGGGAGATGAGATAGTAGATCTGAACACAATAGAACAGTCTAGATGGAGGAGGGATTTTGGTAATCCAAGTCTCACACTGTGGTCCAGAGTGGGTGGGGTTCTCCCTTTTGTGTCTTCATCAGAAGAGATCTTAAAACCAGTTGTGAGTTGAGTTATTCCTGTTTCCTCTCCCAAACTCATGCACACACACACTTCTTTTTTTTTCTTTTCTTTAAAAAAAATTATTTATTTATTTGGCTGTGCCGGGATCTTCACTGCAATGTATGGGATCTTTTTTTTTTTTTTTTTAATTTTTTAATGACTTTTTTTATGGGGGTAGAGTTGTTTTATAATGTTGTGTTAGTTTATCCTGTACAGCGAGGTGAAGTAGATGTTCCCTGTGCTATACAGCAGGTTCTCATTAGTTATCTATTTTATAAATTTATTTATTTATTTTTGGCTGCCTTGGGTCTTCGTTGCTGCGCGCGGGCTTTCTTTAATTGCGGCGAGCGGGGCCTAGTCTTCGTTGTGTTGCGTGGGCTTCTCACTGCAGTGTCTTTTCTTGTTGTGGAGCAAGGGTTCTAGGCATGTGGGCTTCAGTAGTTGTGGCATGTGGGCTCAGTAGTTGTGGCTCGTATGCTTAGTTGCTCTGCGGCATGTGGGATCTTCCCGGACCAGGGCTCAAACCTGTGTCCCCTGCATTGGCAGGCGGATTCGTAACCACTGTGCCACCAGGGAAGCCCTAGTTATCTATTTTATACATATTAGTGTATGTATGTCAATCCCAATCCCAATCTCATCCCACCCCTGCCTTTCTCCCGTTGGTGTCCATACGTTTGTTCTCTACATCTGTGTCTCTATTTCTGCCTTGCAAGCCGGTTCATCTGTACCATTTTTCTAGATTCCACATATATGCGTTAATATATGATGTTTGCTTTTCCTCTTTCTGACTTACTTCACTCTGTATGACAGTCTCTAACTCCATCCACGTCTCTACAAATGACCCAATTTCGTTTCTTTTTATGGCTGAGTAATATTCCATTGTATGTTTGTGCCACATCTTCTTTATCCATTCGTCTGTTGATGGACGTTTAAGTTGCTTCCATGTCTTGGCTATTGTAAATAGTGCTGCAGTGACCACTGGGGTGCATGTGTCTTTTCAAATTAGAGTTTTCTCTGGATATGTGCCCAGGAGCACATGCATTTCTTTTATGGACAAATATGAATTCCCTCCTAGACCCATAAGGAGAAGGAAAGATAATATCCCTAACTGCCTCATAATTTGTAAGACGTGGCGCTCTCCACACAGTCAGTCTGCTACACTATTATGCCAAGTGGTATCAGTTCATTTCCTTCATCCTCCCTTCCTAATTGTTCCCTGTTGGGGTCTGCTGGGAACAAGAAGAGGGTCTGGTGCTGCCCCATTTGGCTCTTCATGGCTGTCCCCTTATTACCCGAAGGTAAACACTGAGGTAACTGCCTTGATAAGGACTCAAAGTTTTCTTCTCGTTTCTGTCTGGCAGAAGGGAGATGAGTAACCTCTTTTTCCAGTTCATTCAAGTTTACTAGACCTGTGGGATTCAGTTCAGAGGGGGCTGGGAGAGAAGAATTAGTCTCATGATAGGCACAGGAAGGGAAAGGTCTGGTTTGCTTAGAGGCTGGCAGTTGATCATTGGTGAGATTTAAGGGAGGGCTAAAACGTCTCTTGCCTTGAAGACTTCTTAACCTTCTTACCAGCATATACAGTTGTACTAACTCCCCTTTCTCCTTGACTTGACATTCTCACCATTAACAAGAGCTTATTATGCTACAGAAAGGGAGGTGTTTTCTCTAGAAATCTGGTTTTCTGGAAAGCAAAATGGAAACTTAGTTGGACTGTCTTCTCCTAGAGCCCTCACCCAGAACACATTAGCGATGCATGAGAGTTTCTTTCTCTTAACATCTCAGCTGATTAAAAGGATTAGACTTTTTAATCTTTTGCCAGATTTTCAAATAGGAAATAGTATCTTACTCTGGTTTTAATTTGCATTTCCTTCATTATTCCTGAGGTTAAGCATCTTCTCTTAGGCTTCTCAGCCATTTGAATTTTTTCTTCTACAAACTACCTGTTAACAGCGTTTGTTCCTTTTCTATTTGTGCAATTTAGGTTTCTCATATTAATTTATATGTTCAAGATACAAACTGATGTTGAAATATCTTAGGGATGATTTTATTAAGATGGTGACGTGGGTGTTCCTGACTTCAGAGCCCCCCTTCCCCGCTCCCATCACAAGAAGACCAATTACCAACTGCCCACAGATAAAATACCACTGTGAAGGTCCTAGAACATGGGAGTGAAGCTAAAGCACTCCCTTGGACAGTAGAGACCGAGACTGATGGCATCTGAAGGGTGAAAGGAGCAACTACACTTTGACTGCATTGCCCCTCCCCCAGGCCAGCCCAGTGCCTGTCGCACCAAGAGGGCCCAATGGTTTTTCCAGTGGGAAAAAGAGAACCCAGGGTGGACCTTCAGCTTCCCCAGCACTATGAGATGCTTCCTGGGAGGCTCACTGGGGTCTTACTTCACAGGGATCACTGGGGGCCTGCAGCTCCTCCTGAACTCCAGAATCCAGCCAATGGCACAGCCTAAGGCCCCACCCAATCAGGAGAGGTTGTGGTGCATGGCCCCCCCACCCCCGCCCAATTGTGGCGTCCAACCAGTGGCACTACACTGCCAGCAAACACAGCCTGCAGCCCCACCTGACTAGAGGTGACTGTGGAGCCCAGCTAGTGGCCCCACCTGACCATGGAACATAGCCAGCAGCCCTGCCCCACCAGGGAGCCCACCCAGAAGCCCTGCTTGAACACACAAATGAAACTACAAAAGACCCTGAATAGCCAAAGCAATCCTGAGGAAGAAGAACAAAGCTGGAGGCCTCAGACTTCCTGATTTCAAACTATCCTACAAAGCTATCAAACAAACAGTATGACGCTGGCAAGAAAACAGATACATAGACCAGTGGAACAGAATAAAGAGCTCAGAAACAAACCCACACATGTACAGTCAACAAATATTTGACAAGGGAGCCAAGAATACTCAATGGGGAAAAGATAGTTTCTTCAATAAATAGTGTTGGGAGAACTGGATATCCACATGCAAAAGAATTAAACTGCCCCCCTATCTTTTACCACTCACAAAAATTAACTCAAAATGGATTAAAGACATAAATGTAAGACCTGAAAATTGTAAGACTTCTAGAAGAAAACGTAAGAGGTAAGCTCCTTGATATTGGTCTTGGCAATGACTTTTCGGATATGATACCAAAACCACAGGCAATAAAAACAAAAATAAACAAGTGGAGCTACATCACACTAAAAATCTTCTGCACCGCCAAAGAAACAGTCAACAAAATGGAAAGGCAAACTATGGAATGAGAGAAAATATTTGCAAATCATATATCTGATAAGGGGTTAGTATCCAAAATATATAAGGATCTCATACAACTCAATAGCAAAACCTCCAAATAATCCAATTAAGAAATGGGCAAAGGACCTGAATAGACATTTTTCCAAAGAAGAAATACAAATGGCCAACAGGTACATGAAAAGATGCTCAACATCACTAATCATCAGGGAAATGCAAATCAAAACCACAATGAGATATCACCTCACACCTATTAGAATGGCTATTATCAAAAAGACAAGAGATAACAAGTGCTGTCGGGAATGTGGAGAAAAGGACACTTGCGTACCATTGGTGGAAACATATATTGGTATAGCCACTGTGGAAAACAATATGAAGGTTTTCAAAAAGTTAAAAATAGAACTACCATATGATCCAGCAATCCCACTCCTGTGTATATATACAAGGAAAATGAAATCACATAGAGATATCTGCACTCTCATGTTCATAGCAGCATTATTTACAATAGCCAAGACATGGAAGCAACCTGAAGTGTCCATCAAAGGATATATGAACAAAGAAAATGTGACATATATAGAGAGAGTTCAACCATAAAAAAGAAGGGACTTCCCTGGCGGTCCAGTGGTTAAGACTCCGCACTTTCACTGCAGGGGTTGTGGCTTTGATACCTGATTGGGGAGCTAAGATCTCATGTGCCGCATTGACCACATGGTGCAGCCAAAAAAAAAAAAAAAAAAAAAAGAAACAAAATACTGCCCTCAAGGTAGTATTTTGAGGGCATAATGCTAAGTGAAATAAGTCAGGCAGAGATAGATACTATGATCTCCCTTATATGTGGAATCTAAAAAAACCCCCCAAACTCATGGAAACAGGGTAAATTGGTGGTTGCCAGGGGCAGGAGTGGGGTGGGAGAAGTGGGTGAAGGTGGTCAAAAGGCACAAACTTCCAGTTATAATATGCATAAGTTCTGGGGATCAAATATACATCATGGTGGCTGTAGTTAGCAGTACTGTATCGTGTACCTGAAAGTTGCTAACTGAGTAGATTCTATAAATATTTTTTTTAATTAATTAATTTAATTAAATTAATTATTTTTTTTGGCTGTGTTAGGTCTTTGTTGCAGTGCGCAGGCTTCTCATGGCAGTGGCTTCTCTTGTTGCGGAGCATGGGCTCTAGGCGCGCGGGCTTCAGTAATTGTGGCTCGCGGGCTCTAGAGCACCCGCTCAGTAGTTGTGGCCCACGGGCTTAGCTGCTCTGCGGCATGTGGGATCTTCCCGGACCAGGGCTCGAACCCTTGTCCCCTGCGGTGGCAGGCAGATTCCTAGCCACTGTGCCACCAGGGAAGCCCACTGAGTAGATTTTAAAAGTTCTCACCACACACAAAAAAATGGTAACTATGTGAGGTGTTAACTAATCTTATTGTGGCAATTATTTTTCAATATATGTATGTCAGATTATCATGTTGTATACCTTAAACTTATACAACTGTATATGTCAATTATATCTCTATTATATATCTATTATATCTCTATTATATATTATAGATATAATTAGATATAATTATATCTCTATTATGTATCTATTTAATATATCTATTAAATATAAATATATATATATTTTTTTCCCCCAGTAAAGCTGGGAGAAAAAAAGAAATGTCTTCTCTCAGTCTGTGGCTTACTTTTTCACTTTATTTTTTGCCATATGGGTTTTTAAATTTTAATGTAATTGAATTTACCAATCTTTTTCTTTATAGTTTGGCTTTTTTTCTATCTTATTTGAGAAATCCTTTCCTAATTTCTGATCATAATGGTATACTACTATATCTCCCTGCAAAAGTTTCAGATTTTTCTTCATGTTTACATCTTTTCATCCATGTGGTTTTTAGTTTTTGTGTACAATATAAAGTAGGGATCTAAATTATATCTAAATTTCCATTTGGAGTCCATTGTTTTAGCATTATTTAATTTAATTATTAAAAATGAGATCCATGCAATATTTCTTTCTGTGTTTGCCTTGTTACACTTAGCATAATATCTTCCAGTTTCGTTCACATTGTTGCAGATGGCAGGATTTCCTTCTTTTTAAGGGCTGAATAACATTTACTGAATCAAATTTGGGTCTGCTCTTCTGTGCACAGTAAAGCCAATCTACTGACACTGGGTCGTGGTGAAGGAAAGTATAATTTATTGCAAGGTGTCCAACATGGGGCTAGGCAAGGAGAACAGGCAGCTCATGCTCAAAAAACTGGATCTCCCCAAAGGTTTTCACGGAAACATTTTATTTTATTTTTATTTATTTATTTATTTTGCGGTACGTGGGCCTCTCACCGTTGTGGCCTCGCCCGTTGCGGAGCACAGGCTCCGGACGCGCAGCCTCAGCGGCCATGGCTCACGGGCCCAGCCGCTCCGTGGCATGTGGGATCTTCCCGGACCGGGGCACGAACCCGTATCCCCTGCATCGGCAGGCGGACCCTCAACCACTGCGCCACCAGGGAAGCCCAGCCCTCAGGGAAACATTTCAGAGGCAAGGAAGATCACAGGAAGGAAGAAGGAAGAGGAAGAAGATCACAGGGTGTATGATCAGCTGGTGGACATCCTTCTCATTGGTCGGTGGTAAGGTAACAGGGTGGTCTTTCAGAAATTTCAGTTATCAGTTTTTTGGCCCCAACCCATCTGGAGTCTATGTGCTGGTGGTCAGCATGCAGTTAACTTCTTTGACTGGTGGGGGTTTTAGTATCTGCAGAACAACTCAAGGACACGGCTCAGGATATTATCTATCGCCCTTGAGGAGGAACTAAAGTCCTTGACTTTGTTTTATGGCTAACCTATTATTACTTTTTCTTGCTTGACTGTTTTCCTTTGCTTCTGCATTTTCTCCTCCGATTCAGTTTGCTCTTTGGAACTCGGGGAAGGCCTAGGGGTCTAAAGCTTTTCTACAAACAAGAGGCAGGCAGGGGGGATGTGGCGGTCTGTCCCTGGGAAGGACCCACTCAGTCCTGCTTGGTTTCAGTACCACCTTTGAAGACTATGCTTTCAGGGATCATTTCTATAGTTTGTCAAACCACCTTTGTTTATATACGTGTGTATGTGTGTGTGTGCGCGCACACATATGTGTGTGTGTTATAAAACTTTTGTCAAATTTTATTTACGATAGCTCATACTATTTCCCTGTGTGCTGCACCATATTTTATTTAGCCATTCCCATATTGCTGGACATTTCGTTTATTTCCATGTTTTCCTATTAGAAATAGCGTCACCATAATGAACGTCTTTGTGCATAAAGTTTTTTTCCCATCTTTAGGATGATTATACTAGAGTATCTTCTCAGAAATGGAGTATAATTATTAATAACTTGATTTTCAAAAGAACTGTACATTCTCACTGGGAATATTTAAGACTTTACATTTAAGTGCAGATCTTCATCGGCACTGGGTATTCTCAGTTTTAAAATGAAAGAATAGCTCATCCTATTTAATAATTTTGCCTCTTGCTGGTCCTAAAAAGACACAATTTTCTAAAAACACTGAGAAATATTCCTAAATATTGAGGAAGGAATGGGCTAGCAATAATTGTTTGCATGGGGATGGAATTTGAAGGAGGGAGAGAGGAGAGGAGCTTAAAGAAATTAATCCCAATGTGGCTTTTTTGACTTGGTGTCAGGATTGAGGATATTTCTGTTGACTTCACCAACTGTACCTTCATTTCTTCCTCATGTCCCATGATTCTATATGCAGATTTTAAAATATAGTTGCTTTTTGACAGATTATTTAAATCCTAGTGAGGTGGAACAGTATTCAGGTTGTTTATAATGACTATCATCAGTGGCAAATTAGTTTAGCCTGTCTCAGTTTATTCTCTTTGACAGCTTCATGTTTATTTCATGCCATAGAGGCTGAAAAAGAAAACACATACAAAGAACTTATTTTGTTGTCATTTAATTATATGAGTAATAACACGATCAAGAGTGTATTTAGGACCCTGTCGCAGCCTCAAAAGGAAACTGGACCTGAAAGACCAAGCCAATTAGACCTTTTTAGTAGGTTTGCTTTATTGTTTTCTCTCACATACTAGTTTTTTATTGAATTCTATCAAATCTATATTTTTCTAGAAGTGGAAACAGGAAATAGACAAGTCATGGTAATTGCAAACCATCCGTTCCTTGGCCTTTGGAATATACTGTATGGAATACCACATCCTTTACCCACGAGTTTGACAAAGGATACACTTTTACCTATTATTGCAATTAAAAAGTTAAGAATAATTAGGTCTCCAGAACTCATTCATCTTGCATAATTTAAACTTTGCCCTTTGACCAACATCTCCCATTTCCCTCTCTCCTTCACCCTGGCAACTACCATTCTACTCTCTGCTTCTGTGAGTTTGATTATTTTAGATTCCACATAAAAATGAGATCCATGCAATATTTGTCTTTCTGTTTCTGCCTTGTTACCTTTAGCATATCTTCCAGGTTTGTTCACATTGTTGCAAATGGCAGGATTTCCTTCTTTTTAAAGGCTGAATAACATTTCATTGTTATATATACACCATCTTTTCTGTATCTATTTATCCACTGACAGATATTAATGTTGTTTCCATCTCTTGGCTACTGTGAATAATGCTGCAATGAACGTGGGAGTGCAGATACCTCGCTGAGATAGTCATTTTATTTCTTTCAGATATATATCCAGAAGTGGGATTGCATAGGGCAATATAATTTTTAAGTTTTTGAGGAACCTCCATACTGTTTTCCATAGTGACTGCACCAATTTCCATTCCCACCAACAGTGCACAAGTGTTCCCTTTTCTCCACACGCACACCAACACTTGTTATCCCTTGTCTTTTAGATAATGGCCATCCTAACAGGCAAGAGGTGTTGTCTCATTGGAACAGCATGGTGACTACAGTTAACAATACTGTATTGTGTACCTGAAGTTCACTAAGAAGGTAGATCTTAAGTGCTCTCCCTATCAAAAGAAAGAAAGAAAAAGCAAGAGAGAAAGAAAGAAAAATAGTGATTAAATGAGGTCATGGATATGTTAATTAACTTGATTGTGGTGATAATTTCACAATGTATACAATGTTTTGATATCAAAACAAGTTGTACACCTTAAATATAAACAATTCCTATATGTCAATTATAACTTTATAAAACTGAAAAATTTTTTAAACCAAATTTAAAAAGGGTTAAGAATAATTTTTTTTTTTTTTTTTTTTTGCGGTACGCGGGCCTCTCACTGTCGTGGCCTCTCCCATTGCGGAGCACAGGCTCCGGACGCGCAGGCTCAGCGGGCATGGCTCACGGGCCCAGCCGCTCCGCGGCATGTGGGATCTTCCCAGACTGGGGCACGAACCCATGTCCCCTGCATCGGCAGGCGGACTCTCAACCACTGCGCCACCAGGGAAGCCCAAGAATAATTTTTAATGTACCTATACATTTTCCTGTTGATAGTCTACTTGGGTCCTACATTTTCTGTGAGTTATTCCAACAGATATTTAGTTCTAGGTCTGTCTGTTTCATCCCTTCTAGGCCGTGTCTCTAATTAGCGCAAGGTAATATTGGTATTAGTATAAGCAGAACACAGTAAGAAAGAGAAATCTATTCATAGAAAGCATGTACAATTTTCTTCCCAAAATCTGCTTCCACCGAGAGAATGTGGGTATATCTACCTGGGGATGGACCTTCACCAACACAGGAAAACAGCCATTCACCACAGCCACGTGCACGAGAGGAAGTATTGTGATGAGATAAGGAAAAGGGCTGCCTAAGCAGTGTCTGGGTTTGTAACTTGGCACCACTACATACCAGATGTATGATCTTTATCAAACTGTTCCTCAGTTTCCTCATCTGTCAAATGAAGCTGTAAATATTAAATGAGTTAACGTGTAAATTGTTTGACACATGTAAATACTCAGTAAATGCTGGCTGTTACTAGTTTGCATCTGCAACCCCGAGTGAAGTCCAAAAGCAGTGAACACATTGGGCCTCAGGGAGACTTCTCAGGCGTCATTCTGTTCTGAATGAATTACGTGCTAGTGTCACAGGTTGAGCTCCCGGGGAGCAGCCTCTGAGATGGAGATTGGCATGTTAGTTAGGGACTGTTTTTGAGATCATCATCTGGCAAGGGAACGAAGCAGAGGTTGAGCAGAGGTGGTTTTTGTTTTCCTGATTAGATTTTGACTGATCCCTTCTTCTTCCCCCAGTTAGCAAGAAAACTCTGAGAGGGCAGGGGCTTTGTTTGGTTTTGCTCATTGAGGTATTACCTGGATTCAGCACAGAGACTGGAAGAAGCTTCAACAGCACTGCAGCCATTCTCAGTCCTGGACTCACTGTCACCTTCCAGACTATTCTGTGAAATCTCAGATGCTAACAACACATTCTGATGACAGTTTCAGTTTCTCTGACTCTACTTTCACTGCAGTTCAAAAGCAGCATAGCAAATGCAGAATTTATGTCTTTTTTTTTATAGTAACCTTTATTTGGAAGTAATATAATACTGTGTATTTCTTTTCCTTTCCTTCCTTCGCTCTCTCCTCTTCTTCCCTCTTCTTCCTCTCCCCCCTCCTCCTCCCCTCCTCCTCTCCTTCTTCCTCCGCCTCCTCTTTCTTCTTCTTCTTCTTCCACCTCTCCCTCCCCCATTTCTTTTGCCATGGCTGCCTGGAAGCCCAGAGCCAAATCTTTCACCTGAATATGGTAGCTCCGTCAATCACCCATTTATATTATTGAATACATATTTATTTGCATGGCTGCTAGAGTCCAGGTACCAGTGTTACAAAGATGAGTAAGATGTGGCTCCTGCCCTTTAGGAATGCTAATAGAAGAAACATGAGTACACACGCTATAATAAAACCAAGTGTAGGAGTTCTGTTGGAATGCAGTGGAAAGGCTGACTACTTCTGTGGAGGTATACGTAAGCTATCACAGAGGGTTTGCGTCCTGAAGGATGGATACCATGTCTTCAAGTAGATAAGGAGGGGAAGGCAGTCCAAATAGAGGGAACAGCAAGAGCATTATTAGTATAAAGGACTAGGAGAGACTTCTTGGGCCTTTACAAAGGTTGTAAAAGGTAGCTCAGGTCTGGAGTGCTATGTGGGGTGGGGCAGATCTGAGAGGGGAAAGTTGGACCAGCCAGATCATAAGGGCCCTATGTACTTTGCCAAGGAGTTCAGCCATCATACTGTGGTGATGGCAAAACCTTTGAAGGGTTAAAGTAGGTGAATACCATGATATAATTTGCACTTTATACATATAGTACAAATGAATCAGACAGGTCTCAGACCAGAGGCTCTTATAATTATTTAGGCAAGAAATGATGCCTGAAATAAGGGGTGGTTATGGGCTTGGGGATGAGGCTATATAGATGAATATATTTAAGAAGGTAAAACTGATAGGAGTTTTGGGTGAGTGCATGTTCTGGAGCCAGGTTGCCTAGGTTTGAATCTTGGTTCTCCCTCTTAGTAGCTGTGTGACCTAAGGGTACTTCTTAAGCTTGATGCTTTCATTTCTTCATCATATCCTATGGTAAAGCTTCAGTTGCTTAATACATTAAAAAACCAAGTTAGAGCAGTATTGGCACATAGGAAATTATATTGGGTGAGGCAGGGATGAAATCAGGATGATGCCAGATTTTGGCTTGGAAGACAAGGTAAATGGTAGGCCTATTAATTTAGGAAAAAAGAAAACAGAAGGAATATCATGCTGGAGGTAGGGTAGCCTGAGTTTACTTTTGGCTTTCTGCATTTGAGAGGACATCAGTTGCAAGCTGTGAGCTGACCTAAGCCAATTTGGTTTTGCATTAACTATTAGGTTCTTTTTGGTTAATGATAGTATGGACTCAAAAATCTAAGGTGGCTGAGCGTCAACTATTTTTCTATAGACTGATATCAGGTTACATTGATGGCAAGTCTTAGATCAATTTCTGCCATACACACAGACTTTTATGTTTAAGTTAAGAATTTATCAGCAAGCAGGCACAAAATAAGTCATATAAACTATTGTGTAAGGTTGATAGAGTCTTAGGACTCTGTCTTATTAGCTGTCACAATGACATCTTCATAAAAGGTTCAGCTGGAACAGGTACGTGGGGCAACTAGAGTCCTCAGTCCCAGTGGTTGCACTAAGTAGAGGACTATTGGACTATTTAAGTATCAAATCTCAAGCATTGTCCATAAAGAAACAGACTATGGGCTCTGCTATTTTCTCATTCTCTCTTCTTGTGAGGGAGGAGAGTGTCTCAAAAGTATTTTATTCAATAAATATCAGTGAAATCCCACTAATTTCTCCATCGAGAGCTCATTTCTAATATCCTCTGGGCTATTCGTTTACTAGTGAAAACTTGGTTTTTTAGCATTCATTATGCTAATTAGTAAACCTCTAGTGTTGATCAAAGATAAAGATAACAGAAGCACATGTAATAGTTGCAGCTGGAATTCTTTTTTTTTGAATTTTTTTTTATACAGCAGGCTCTTACTATTTATACATTTTATACATATTGGTGTATATATGTCAATTGCAGTCTCCCAATTCATCACACCACCACCACCCACCCCCGCCACTTTCCCCCCTTGGTGTCCAGTGTTTGTTCTCTGCATCTGTGTCTCTGTTTCTGCCCTTGGAGATGGAATTCTTGATTAGAGCACTAGCTGACCACCCCTAGGATATAGATTCCTGATTAGGTTAACTGATAACACCGAAAGTGCAGCTTAAATTTACTAATACAAATATACATAGAACACTGTCTATGTTGAAGCACTTTAAAATACAAATATATCATAATTCAAGTCCAACAGGAAATAGGATTATATAAGGCTGGGGCTCAGGGGAAAAATCTGAATTGGAAACATATTTTTGGCAGTCTTTCGGTTGCATATTCATTTCTACTTAAAAAAAAATCACTGCTTTCCTTTTTTCATCCCTATTTTATGAACTTTTTTTATGTACATTTATTCTTCCCTGTTAAGTCACTTTAAATCTTTTTTCAACATTGGAGGCTATAAATAAATATCAATAAATAAGACTTTCCCCCCTCCATATCCCTTGTTTTAAATTTCTACTAAGAACTATTTCTTCTGCAACTGACTTTTAAAACTATGTGCAAGGTATTTATTGTCCCTCCTATTTTTGTCACTTTCTTTAAATTCAAATTTTATGTCAACTTTAGATGTGGATACACACACACTTTTGGTGTTGTTATTGCAAACCATGTTTATTTTGCTCCTATTGGAAATACCTCACAATAATGAAACGGATGCACTTTGCCACGCAACTGAGAAAAGCAAGGTTTTACTCTTCATATTTTCAGACAAGAACATAAACCTAAATTTTTTTAACTGCTTCCTACACATAAATTACTCTCTCCTCAGTTGCTAGCCCTCAATTTAAATGTCACCACTAGTTATATGGTGATGATATTTTTGTATTACATACTTAAAGGAGCAACAGATATTTTGATTTAGTGATATTTTAGGGAATTTTTATAGGCTTGCAAAAACTTCTACATTATTTTAAATAACAAGCATACAGAAAAGTGAACAAATTCTAAGTGTATAGCCTAAAGAATTATCACAAAATGAACACACCCATGTATCCTCCACCTAGGTCAAAAAATAAAACATAGCCAGCACCTCCAAAGCCCCTCTTAGACAGCTCCCTTCCTGCTGCAGACATTTGTGTATGAGTTTTTGTGTGAACATATGCTTTCCTTTCTCTCTGGTAAATACGTCAGAGTAGAATGGCTGGGTTATACCTTAGGTATATGTTTAACTGTAAGTGACAAACTGTTTTCCAAAGTAGTTGTACCATTTTACATTCCCAGCAGCAGTATATGAGAGTTCTAGTTGCTCTACATTTTCTCCAACACTTTATTGGGTTCTTGGATCCAATTTCCATGTGGGATGAGGCATTTCCCCCACACCACCAAGCAGTTCCCAGACTCTGTCTGGCTGTCGTACGATTCAGCTTAATTCTGATACTATCTTCCTAGAGATAGCATAGATTCCACAGGTTACGAGCTCAATCTTACGACTGTGCTCCCTCCACCCCCCACTTCAGATGCCAGTCGGAAGCCCAGGTTGTCACCTGTGCTTCTGACCTACCAGCTATAGATTGGGCGTTCCAACGTCTCCCTCCTTGGGTTCCGTTAATTTGTTAGCTTTTACATGGAACATTTAGTTGCTTATATTTAATGTAATTACTGAAATAGTTTGTTATAAATCTATGATCTTCCTACTTGTTTTCAACTTCTTTCTTCTTGCCTTCTTTTGAATTAAAGTATTTTTATTATTCATTTTTTTCTATTAATAGGTTAATTATAAAGTATTTTACTATGCTTCTAATATTTACTCTTGATCACAGATTACAATCTGTCCTTGACTTAAGGAAGTTTAATATAAATAAGTACTTTCATCTTTTCCAAGAAAATTCAAGAACCTTTCAAGAAAATCCAAGAATTCTTTAACTCCATTTATACTCATCCTGACCTATTATTGCTGTATATTTAATTCTATCTGCATATTTAATTTTATCTGTATTTTAAGCCCTGCAAGATATTAGTGTTATTGTTTTATACAATCAATATTTATTTTCTACTTTTTTCTCTCTTAATTCCTTTATTTCTTAAATTTTTAATATTCTACCTGGGATTATTTTCCTTTTGCCTGTAGGACATCTTTTGATATTTCCTTTTGTGTGGGTCCAGAGTGGCTTTCTTGTTTTTTTGTTTGCCTGAAAATGTTATTTTACTAGCATTCTTTTTTAAAAAAAATTTTATTGAAGTATAGTTGATTTACAATGTTGTGTTAATTACTGCTGTACAGCAAAGTGACTCAGTTATACATGTATATACATTCTTTTTCATATTATTTTCCATTATGGTTTATCACAGGATATTGAATATAGTTCCCTGTGCTATACAGTAGGACCTTGCTGTTTATCCATTCTGTATGCACCAGTTTGCATCTTTTACTAGCATTCTTAAAGGACATTTTCACTGGGTATAGTTTGGCAGTTTTTTTCCTTTTGAAGCACTTTGAAGACATTATACATTGTTTTCTGACTTCCATTGTTTCTGTTGAAAAGTGATATTTTCCTTTTAGAAGGCAATATTTATTTTGGGGGAGCTGCTTTCAACATTTTTCTCTGTCTTTCTGTTTTAGCAGTTTTACTATGGTTTGCTTAAGTGTATTTTACTTTGCATTTATCTTGCTTGAGGTTTATAGGTCATTTCAGAGCTTTGGCTTGATATCTTTCACCAGTTTGGGAAACCCTCTCAGCCATTAACTCTCCATTTCTTTTGTCTTCTTCCTTTTATATTTAAATTACCCTTTCATTATATCCCCTATATGTCTTCCTATTTTTTTTATCCTATCAGTCTTCTTGTTTCTTTTTCATTCAGTTTGGACAGTTTTTGACTTATCTTCCAATTCATTAATTCTCCCTTTGACTGGGTCTTGAGTGCTGTTTAACACATATAGGAAATCTTTAATTTCAATTATTTTATTAAAAAATTTTATAATTCTCTCTCTTTTATAATTTCTGATTTTCTTCCTAAATTAAAAATCTTGTTTTTTGTATCCTTGAACATGCTAAGCATAGTTATATTAATATTTGGGTCTGTTAACTCCATTTCTTTATCTCCAGTAGGTCTGTATTTGATTGCTGTTGTTTACTTTTGTTTTTAGTCATATTGTCTTGTCATCTCATGTTCCTTGATATTTTGATTGAGTGCCAAAGATTATGAGGAACTGGAGATAATTTGTAGCTCTGGATGTTATCTTACCCTCAAGGAAAACTTGTATTTGCATTTATGTAGGCTAGGTAACACTAGTAATCTCAGACCTTCTTAATTTAATCAATATTTGAAATGAAAGGAAGTTGAGTTTCCAGCTCTGTGGGGGCTGTCTGTTTTCAGTTCAGCCTTACTCATAATAGACGGGTCCTCGCGGATGTCAACCCTATGCCTTGGGAGACAGGGGGAGGGTGGTGGATTTATCAACCCTGTCTACTTCCCAGTAAGCCGTGAATTCCAAATTTTGTCCTCCTAGCCTTGTGAGTCTGTTAAAAACTCTGATCAGTTTCTCAGCCTCTCAACTGCTTCTGCTGGAATATTGGCACAGTTCTGTGGTAGAAAAGTGTCTCCAAATTCCAGCCTCACTTTTTGAGTATTCTTATTCTTCTGGACCTTGGCTATGTTATTTGTCACTGCCTTATTATTTCTCTGTGCCTTCAAACATTTAAAAAATGTTTGTTCAGCTTTTCAAGTAATTCTCAGCAGTAGGTTTGGTCTAAATCACCCAGTCTTCATTGATGAAAGCAAAAACCATTTGTAATATGCTTTTCATACCCAAAGGACTGTATTTTTGCTACTCAAGAATTTCTGGAGGGAATACAAGCGAATGCTTTAAGTTATGATGATATTATTAATTTAAATTTGCTTGAATTTGAATAAAAAGAGATACCTGTCTATAAAATAATAAATTTTCATGATTGAACTACATATCATCTTTTTTTTTCTTCAGGAACCATATCATCTTTTAATGTCCCCGGTTCTCTTTCAGACTGATCCCAAACATAGGCAAAATGACCTAAAATACCTTTGTTTAGTTCCTTTTAACACATTTGAAATAGGATGTTAAATGAAACAGGGCTTATGAACTGAGTGAGCTGGGACCTGGAAACTATGCTTTGTAAGTTTAAACCTTAAGTTCTCTGGATTTTTTCATCTCATTTGGAAATTAACTCTAGCTTCTCTAATATGGGGACAAATGAAATGGATTTTGGTTTTATACACATTTGAGTCATAATATTAAAAAGCATCCCCCTGAAAGTGGGAATGTTGATAACAAGCTGGAATTGGAGAAAGAGACTCTTTCACAAGAGCAGATGAAACTGAAGAGGAAATAAACAAGCTTCCTACCAATCTACCACTCCTCACTCAGAGATTTTCCTTCCAGAGATGCTTTTTGCTCCATCATTGTAAAGGTTTGTCATTTCATGCAATTTCTCTTATTTAGTAGACAGAGCTCACTGTGGATCATAAGATCATTAATTACTATTATCTATATCATATTACTATATCATCATCACTTATTAGCTGTATTATCCTAGCTATGCAATGTACCCCATGTACCACCAAACCAAGGGAAATTGAGCTGATTAATATTCTTGCTTCGATGAACCTAGAACACTTGGGGTTTGATTTTTTTTCGACTGGGGAAACAATAAAATTTATGTAGAAAACATCAATTCTTCAGAGACATATGAGCAAGCCAGAAGTTAATTCTTTTTTTTTTTTCCACATAACTAGACTGACAAATGACTAGGTAAATGGCAGAGAAATAAAATTTTCAATGTGGACTCCAATGGGAGAATTTTAATGTCACAGCTTATCACAATATGGATAGATCAACTATAATATTTGGACAAATATTGTCAGAGAGAAAACAAGATGATTTCTTATTTTATGGGGCAGAAAATGCTCTCAGTACTTTTTTTTTCATTTAGTAATACATTTAGTGATACATGCAGACGTACACATTACTTCTGATTACACTGGTTACTATGGCTTATCGTATGTGGGTTATTATCATTTTGTAGTTTATATATGCACATTATATTGAATATTTCTTTAGTGTCAATGAGAAGATAAATCATTGGTATGAGAAAACACTGGAATTACAAGATATTCATCTGGAATTATTCAACCTTTCACAAGCAAATGAGAAAGATTATAGGATTAGACCAAATCCTGGATTCCTTTTCTTCTATGCCCATCTGTATTCATTAGAGCTGAAAGACAGACAAATGAAACTATTGGTAGCTCAGTCTTTAAAGCTTTATTACAATTTAAAAGCATTAAAATAGAGAGAAATGGAAAAGTCTTATCAAAGGCTGGAAATGATCATCATACTGAATAGTTGAATTTTCCGGCTTAATGACAATGAGAAATGAAGATAGGTGTTGTAAAGATATGATTTCATTATTGGTATCACTCAGTATTCTCAATTCCAAAGAATTGAGCATAGAGCTTTTAAAAGCCTCTGTCAGAATATAGAACTGACAATTGGGCACATCACTGGAGGAAATGAAATGGGTCAATGATTTTCAGTTCTATATAAACTGCATAGGACAAGCCCACAACCTTGGCTAAAACACATACCAGAATCCAGGACTCCTCTGGACGGTTGCTCTGGTTATCGTTATTGCTTCTTGGACCCCAGGAATGTGGATCGAGAAAAGGGAAAGGCTGGAGAGCACAAAGCTACTACATGAAATGCAGAGGACATTGTTAGTTTTCTCCCAGTATCCATTCTTTTCCCCCTTTCCAAAAGTACCTCTCTTTAAGGAATCTAACCTTTGCCACCACAGCTTAGGGACCCCAAGGGAAGCTGAGCCCACCCCCAGTTCCAGGGTAGTTCTCCAGTGCAACAGTGATTGATTCTGGAATAGACATGTGTCACAATAACAGATGCTTGCTGGGGACCTTGGGTAGAGTGTTTTCTTTGGTTTTGTGAGAGAGCCACCAGGCACGAGGATGCCTTCTCTTCCTCTGGACATACTTATGATGTTAGTCCTGAGACTACTGCAGCCAACCTGAAGCAGACATATGGAAAGAGGAGAAAGAGAATCGAAGAGAAATGAGCCAGAATCCTGATCAAATCGTATCTGACCACTGCTTTTAAGAGCTGTGAGTTAATACATTTCCTTAATTGATCACGCAAATTTAAGCGGACTGTTCCTTGCAGCCAAGATTATTTCTACTGGTAGAGAAAGGTGGTCCACTTCAAGCCCAAATTGCTCCTAATCCAGAGGCCCACCCTCAAGGTCTATCTCAGGGATCCCTTAGCCAATTTGATCTGATGGGAGGGTCACAAAGATGCTTTCCTCTGCTCTGTACCAACTTGTAAATTTCACGACCTTTTGTGGTCATGCTCTTCAAAGTTCTCTAGTTTATAAGCCTAGAGCACTCCTTCAAAGGCTGCTGGAATGTATCCTTTGGATGCAGTCTGATCCAGGTCCCCAGCCTTGGGTCCAGAAATGCCTGCCACAGTTACCTCCAGCCTGTGGAAAACAGATCAAAGGGTTCTTCTCTCTGGTAGTCCATCATCTCCAACACAAAGTCTAATGAGAAGACCTTTCTGTGGGAGATGCATTCTCTTTCAGACTCATTCCTGGCTTCTCTAATTTTCCATGCAACTTTGGTTTTTACAATAATTTTGGTCTAGGCACACAATCAGTTTTGGGAAAGCCTATTGAACCCTTATCAGCTAAAAGTGGAAGCTATTGTGATAGAGACAATTTGGGAATGGAAAGGCTTTGGTCAGGTGTGATAATGAAGCTGGCACCCTAAGTGATCTCTAACCCCAGTAAGAATAGATGGGTTGCATTCCAAGGGTAAGATACCTATTGTGGAGCTACTATATAATACAGATAAACTTTTACAGTGAGGGATCTGTGGTGTGCATGGTGTATAATATTGTGAGCCTGCAATCATATGGGCAAGTTTTGTACTTTTGTGTAAATAAAACTAAGTCAAGACCAGTGGTTTTCACACTTGGTTGGGAGTTGGGGTGGGGTGAGGGGTAGAGCATTTGGAAGTCATGGTACCTTAGATACAACACCTTAAAGCAATGCTGTATTTATTACCATTCTAAGCACTAGGCAGATTTTGGAGGCAGAAAATTTGACTCTTAAGTCTATAACACCAGTGATGCTGGACCTTTTTGTTCTTATCTTAGAGCCTGTCTCTATTCATTATTCCAGGCACAGAAACACCAGTCTAACATGTAAAAATAATTGCAAAGCAGTTTAAAATTTTACTGTAGTCTCTTGGACAGTGCGAAGTAGAGATGACATTCATAAAACACTGCAAAACTTTAAAAAGTCGTTTACCCATTTATCTTCTCAAAGTCTCACTGATCATGGTGTGATACGTGGCCCTAAGCTCTCTTATTCTCCCCCTAGTTTTCAGAACTTCAAAAATAGCCCGTGCTGGCCTTTATCCTTTTGTCCCTACTCTCCTATCTTCTGGTATATTTTCTTCTCTTATAGAGTAAAATTTGCCCTTTTCTGTAAAAATGAATCAAGCCAATCTAGGATTCTCTTATATCTCTCTGTCACCCATTACTTAGATCTGCACAAAGAGGCCCAGGAATTTTGCATGTGAGGAAGGAATTCTCCTTAGCATTATCTTAAAAGTCTTATTTATTTATTATTTTTGTTCCTTTTAGCATCAGTTTTGATCTGACCCACATCCACCTGTTCAACATCATTTCCCATGACAGCCCCACAGATGTGGCACACTTCTGCCACAAAAGGAACTTAAGCAGAGAAATGGTGTGATCATATTCGCATTTTAGAAGAATTACTCTGAATAATCAGAGTTTGGAGAATGGATTGGGCTTTTGCTGGGGTGGGGAGGAGGAGAGGTAGTAGGGAAATAATTAAGAATAGGATTGTCGGGCTTCCCTGGTGGCGCAGTGGTTGAGAGTCCGCCTGCCGATGCAGGGGACGTGGGTTCGTGCCCTGGTCTGGGAAGATCCCACATGCTGCGGAGCGGCTGGGCCCGTGAGCCATGGCTGCTGAGCCTGCACGTCCGGAGCCTGTGCTCTGCAACGGGAGAGGCCACAACAGTGAGAGGCCCGTGTACCGCAAAAAAAAAAAAAAAAGAATAAGATTGTCTAGGAAAGAAATGGTGGTGGTTTGGACTAGGATGGTGGCAAAAGGAGACAGAAATAAGTTGAAAGGTTTGAGATATGTTTTGCTAATTTCTGGATGGGGAAGAAATGAAATGAAGTTGTTATCCAGAGTACAGAATATAGACAGATCTAGTTTAGAAGGTAAAATATTAAGATTAGTTTTGGATATGTCGAGTTTGAAGACCTATGGGATATCTACTTGAAATGTTCATTTGGCATTTGACTTAGATAAGTCTGGGGGTCAGAGCTAGAGATGTGGATTTGGAAGTTGTCAGTTTATAGATGGCTGTGGAGCCCATGAGTATTTCTGAGCATATCCCAGGAAAGCTTACATGCTGAGGACGTTAGAGGGCTAACAACAGAACCCCAGGGGAGGTACTGTCATCTTAGGACACCTGGGAGAAAACCAGGAAAAAAGGGACAAAATCTGAGAACTATTGTTTTAGACCAAGGAAAGTGGAGTCCTAAAGATTGATTTATTGATCAGACCATTGTAACCAGCAGAATACTGTGCTCAATTCTGAGCCCCAGCCTTTTACACGGACATCGATAAGCACAGTATGTCAGGAGGAAGGCCATCAGGATGGTGAGAAAATCTTGAAACCATGTCAAAGCAGAGTGGCAAGTGCTTTCACATATAGAGAAGTTATTTATGGGGCACATATTTGCCAAGTGGAAGGGGAATTTAGTTTTGTTTTTATGTTTCCAGAAAGAATAATGAGGAAGTACAAAGAAACACCAGTCAATATGAAGAATTATTTTACAAGCTGTTAAAAAATGGAATAGGTTGGCTTGTTTGGAGTGAGAACCACTTTAGTAGAAGTGTTTGAGCAGGAACTGGTGACCCACTGATCAGGAATGATGGGGTAGGGATTCCTGTCTTGAGTAAGAGATTTACCTATTGAGGTAGCTTCTAATTTTAGAAGCCAGTGATTCTGTGAAATTTTTGTCTTTCTTTCTCTCCCTCTCTCCATATTCAGTGCATATGTTGCAGGTCACTACAAACACAGGGCCAGTGTGTCACGTAGTAAGCTTCGGGTGACGGTAAGGAATGATATTTTGTTCTTTGGAGGCTCTAAGTGAAAGTGACTTAGAGTGGTGAATTTCATGTGTACTGATATGAAGGTGGTGAATCCTCACCACGTTCATATCAGTACACATGAAATTTTGTTCAGAATTCCTCTGAGGGAGAACTTCTTAGTATTGAGTCAGTTTTGTGGCCTTGAGCTGAGACAGTTGATGAGACATCTTATAATAAGAGGGCAAGATGCCCTAAGGGTTTCACATGCATTTATATCAAAATGCTGTGAAGGAAAATCAACATTTTGCCTCTGGCAGTGAAAATCCAAACCTCACCAAATTACTAGGGAGGAACATTTTATTTTCAAACACCAGAGAGGGGGAAAACACCCCAAGTTGAACAAATGCTTCACTGTGGCTCTGGATGTAACATGGGGTGATAGGCTTAGCAATGACCCTGTTTTGGAACTACAGTGACCTAATTCCTCCCTTCATTCAAGTCTTTTTTCAAAATCACCTCAGTGAAGCCTTTCTCTATCATGCAATCTGAAATTTCACCCTACCCAATACTTCATTTCCTCTTTCTCTGCCTCATGATTTCCTTAACACTTGTCTCGCCCAGAAGCAAGATCTTAGACAAGCGTTTGAGTGCCAGTGGTTTACATGGGAGGTGATCCCAGGAAGGCAAGTCAGGCTAGGGTTAGGGTTAGGGTTAGAGTTAGTAGGAGAGTGAGACCAGGAGGGGAAGGAAGCCAATTCAGGGTAGGGCAATCAGAGGTTACTATTGTGGGCAACTGGGACTCAGTCCTGCCAGGGAACTCAGGGAGACTGCATGGACATGCCTTGAAGTATGTCTGAGGCATAAGGAAGTGGGGTGTTTATCCACCAATTCTCATCAATCCATGGTTGAGAGCTGCCCTGGGGATTGGGGTGTGGAGCTGGGACTTTAACTTCCCAGCATTTTCCATAAGTTCCCAGCATTTTCCATCACTGCGCTTGGGCATATGTCCTCCGGCTGCCTGAGGAAGCCTTCTGAGGCTCACAGTAGGAGCCCTGGGGTCAAGTTGGGTGGGAATGGAGTCCAGGGAATCTGAGAAGGCCACTGGTAACATCTGCTGGAGAACTTGTTCCTCTTTACTGGACTGTATATTTTACTTTTTATCTTTATTGTCTGTCTCCCACTGTAACATAAGCTTCATGAAGAGGGGGACTTTTCTCTGTTTTGTTCACCGAGTGGCATTGGAAACATGGTCTCTGAGTTGTTTATTCAATTTTAAACAACATTAAATTAGTGCCCGCTTGAACCAGGTACTGCCCTCACATTCTTTGACACTATGATCTCCAAGGGGCGGATTAGATCTCCACCATCTTTGAGCTAATCCTTAGCCTATAGTGAGTCAAGATTAAGAATTATAGGGCAGAGGGAAGGAGCATGTTATAACCAAGGGAGATGCCCTAGACTGGGGTGTAGCGGGTGGGGCAAGGTTATTCTGAGGCAAATGTAAGATAACACATCTAGTGTCTGGCACACAGGAAGGCTTCCATAGGCAGGGAGAGGAGCTAGGAATTGGAAGAAGGAAGAAGAGGTGGTGGATGAAGAGGAGGAAGAAGACACAGACACATAAGAAGCTGGGATCCTGGGTTCATGAGCACCAGAGAAACCTTCAAGAAGAAAGAAAGAAAAAAAGAGAATCACAAGTAAAGATGATAATTAGACAGACGCTTTTGTTGTAATGTGAGCATGAACTGCTAAATCAGAGAAGGGTCAATGGCGGGTGGAAGAAAAAATGCAAACGAGAGATCAGAGTGCTTATTCTAACCCCAGCTTCTACAAGCAGTCTCCTTGCTAACTGGGTCTGCACACATGGAACCCCAGTCCAAAGCCTGCCTCTTCCTGGCAATTGGGTTCAGGTCTCAGGAGGAAGTTGCAACCTTAGGACCATAATCAAGGAAGGTGCTTTTGCTTTGGACTCCATGCTTCAGTTAATGCAGACTTAGATCTGCCAAATGGCACGGATGACTCACTGAGTAGTCAACAACTCTTCCAGAGTGTTTTAAAAACATGTATGACTGTTGAATTACATCGCACCTGCTCTGAACTTCTTCCCTGCAATTCTAAACCCAAGTTTAGCATATTTTTAGCATATGCAAGCCAATGTTTAGTTCTCACTTATCTGCTCTGTCTTTTGACTTTTCATCTAGTGTTCACTCCCATCCCACCTCCTGCCCTTTCCAACACACAGCAGATATGATTATTATTCTTGAAAACTCTGAGTCCTTGTGTATTGAAAACTTTTATCAATAAGAAAAATATAAGTGAATTTTGATTATACATTATTTGTATATAGGCACACCTCTTTCCCTTATATTAATGGTGTTTATCAAGGATTGACCAGACCGAAAATTCTTTCAAGTTACATTTCCACAATTTCTAATTTTGAAGTTTTCCTCTGGGGTCAAATCTGCAGGCTGCCAAAGGTATAGGTACATAACCCGTAGCTCCAGTTATTCTTGTTAAAAATTTTTAGTGTGGTTTTTAACTGGAGACTTTTCTGTACCCAACATTGGGAATATGTACTGTTTTCAAATCATTCATGGGAACCCCTAGGGTGTATCCTCAAGGTTGGGGAGGAAATTTATTTCTAAATGGAAATGCAAACATTTTAAGAGTATAAGTGCAGGGAGGAAAATTTGGACATTTGTTTTATGCAGGCACATCTGGCTTGGAAGTAAAAACTCAGGAAGAGGTAACTTGGGGACTTTGGCAAATTAAGTCATCATCAAAATAATATTTCTGAATATTATTTATCACGTGTTATTAAGCTGTGCATTACACAAAGCGAAGTGGTCATATCGAAATGCCTGTAGGAGAATTAAACACGGCTAGGAGGTTGTGTACCTTAATGCATCAAGGTTTACTGAGAGTGCCTGTGAGTAGAGGAATTAGTATTTCTGGGATCCTTCTGTCCCAAAGATGGTATTTAGACCACAGCAAATCAGCCAAATCATTAGGTTATGTTTGGAGCCACCAAAGGCACGTAAGTCTTGCCTGAGACTTTGGCCTTTCCATCCCCATTAGTAACAAACAACAGTGGTGCAAACAAGCACATGGGCAAACCATGTGGTTGTACAAACACCAAAAAATAAATTAGACAAACAGAAGAAAAGGTTTTACATTGTGTTACAAAATTTGGGAGAGCAAAACGTACATTTTTATCTACGAGCTACCTTAGTATTCCATAAAGGTTTTCTCTCAAGTAAAACAATGACCTTACTGGTGTGATAAATTAGCAGACACCTCTTCGGTGTGAAGTATTCCTGTGTTGCAAATCACTGATTTTATTAGATGGCAGCTTTAGCAGCAATCTAATGCTGCCTCATGAAAAATCCATAACAATACAATCTAATTTGAATGGTTCTGGAAACTAATAGTACATATTTGAGAACAGCCCACTTGCTCATATTCCCACTTTCTAGTCATGTCTGTTAGTGTGAATGTGATTCTTGGACTTTTGTGGCTGTTTTTTTAAAACAATGTACAAACCCCCGCTCAGTTTATCTTTACCTGCGCGATTCACACGTCATCTCTCCCTTCAGCATATTTCTTGCATCTTGCCTATGTTTCTGGCTTGTTTACTTACTCATTTGGTTTCTAAGCTCATCAGAGGAAGATCAGAACTAATTCAGTTGAACATTTGAATCCATTATGACACTTGTTCACGGAAAAGATGCACATAATGGCTTACATTTTTGTTGTAGAGAATAACTGAAAATAACTGTACCAACGATTCTCCTCAGACATATAAGAGAACTGGAGGATTTTCTAAGATAAACAAAAAATTGATGAAAGCCAATCTAGGAGTAGACTGTGACTCTGACTTATATGCCTTCTGATTTCATTTGTTTTCTTATGTGTAGATCTTTATTCATGTGACGCCTTCATTGTGTGAAAGTCATGCTATTTTCCTGTCACTGAAAACCCTCTGGGAATGCACAAGAGCCTGATGTGTACTCTCAACTAGATCACTGTCTTTTTTTCTTTGACTATAGTTAGAATAATTTGTCTTCCCCCATGGGCCCAGTATTGGAAAAGAACAGGACGTTACTGTGTTTCTGTATGTTCCGGTGCTTGTGTTAGCACCACTGTCTATCCATTGATTAGACCATACACATCCTTCAAATATCTCAAGAGACTATGTTACTTCTTGAGTTCCTCAGTTTTTAAATTCGTTTTCTAGATATACATAGTTATCAGAATCCATTCTTTGCATGATTTTTCCTATTAGGAGCATCATTTATCAACAGCAAATATTTAGTCTACTAATAAAATATTAGTTTATACCTATGTTTCTCTTACTATTTTCTTTATTTACGTGTGCTTTTAGTGTTATGTATTTTTATTGGCAAACTCAGCAGTATGAAGACTGTTGATATTATTCTTTGTTTTGTTACATGGTTAATGGTTTTAACCACTATTTGTTGTCTCCTGCTATTAAGAAATCTATCCTTTAATAGATATGCAGTACTTTGAAAATAGGTGGTAACAAGAATTTCCTGCGAGAAAATCAGAGTACTGAAATAACGATAGAAGTCTGTTCGGTTGCCTCAGTTTCCCCAGTGAGACTTAGAGTAGCTTAGTCTGGAGAGATATAGATTGAAACAAATGCAGAGTTAATTTGTGGACATCGCTATGTGGGTGTGCACGCCTATATAGGACCATTTGCCCAACTCACCATTCTTGGAGGTTAGGGAGGTTACATTCTGTTATCTCACGTAATACATAATTAGCACTTTTGAAAACATTGGTGATCATTCCTAAAGGTGCTTGCCCTTTCAGAGGTCAGATTCCATCTATTTCTCTAGTCCTATATTCCTGAACTTTAAAGCCCAGTATACTTGCCTTATCCTATTGTCCCTCAGGTGAATAAAAGATTTATTAACATACAAAAAGATAGAGAGCATAATCAAGATAGCTTGTTTATCTGGAAAACTACTGGACCATACCATATAAAAATCTACTGTCAAAAACCCAAAGGAGAAATAAGTAACTTAACATAAGTTTTGGCTGATATTTCTTGTGTCAGATGAAAATGTCAATGAACCATTCATGAATTCTCCAACAGAATTAGAGTATTCTGCTTTTTAAATGGATTTTGTTTTTTTTAAGTATGAAAATATTTTTTTAATTCAAATTTATTTCTCCAAGTATGAAAATATCTTACTGCAGCATTTTTTTTTTTCTCCAGAAATATCTGCTATGGAGTAGGCTATGGGATAGTTGAAACTTTATCTTCTCCAGCCCATTTCACTATTGGTATTGATATCTTCAACTTGTAGGTTCAGTCTCTCCAATTCCTAAGTCAGTCCTTGATCAATCCTGAGCAAGGCTTTAGAAAGGTATAATGGAGGGGCTTTATAATGGTAGACTTAGGCTCATGAACTGGTACGTATAGAATTACTGGCCCAGTGATAGGTTCTGTATCCAGGATACTTGGAGTAATGCTTAGGTTGTCAGCAGAGTTTACTTTAGGGGTATGCATGCTTTAATACAGACACAGTATTTATCAAGATGATTATTTCTTTTATATGATTCATCCTAATACTAGCATATTGTCCTCTTTGTGACCGCTTTTCCACATGTTCTCTAGCTTGGTCTCACGGCTAGGCCCGTGAGCCATGGCTGCTGAGCCTGCGCGTCCGGAGCCTGTGCTCTGCAATGCGAGAGGCCACAACAGTGAGAGGCCCGCATACCACAAAAAAAAAAAAAAAAAAAGAGTATCTATAGAGTGCATGGGGAAATTTTCCTGGTTTGGCCTAACATAGTCACACTCTCTGAATTCTTGTAGTCTTCCTTATACCTAGGGAGACAATTTGTACCTTATGCTCACCATCTCCTCTTTTTTTTTTTTTTAATAAATTTTAAAATTTTATTTATTTATTTTTGGCTGCGTTGGGTCTTCGTTGCTGTGCGCGGGCTTTCTCTAGTTGAGGCGAGTGGGGGCTACTCTTCGTTGCTGTGCGCGGGCTTCTCCTCATTGCGGTGGCTTCTCCTGTTGTGGAGTGCGGGCTCTAGGCGCACAGGCTTCAGTAGTTGTGGCTTACGGGCTCTAGAGCGCAGGCTCAGTAGTTGTGGCGCATGGGCTTAGCTGCTGCATGGCATGTGGGATCTTCCCGGACCAGGGTTCAAACCTGTGTCCCCTGCATTGGCAGGTGGATTCTTAACCACTGTGCCACCAAGGAAGTCCCATCACCATCTCTTCTTAACTTTTCCTCAGCTTCTGAAGTTCTCCACAGTATCAGAGTAATGGATCCATGATACTTTTGGTGGTTGGCACTGGTGTATGGGGAAGGTGTTTAACATGTTCAAAGAAATATATAAAACCATAAGACACATTGGTACAGTTCCCCAGAGGTCAAGGTATTACTTCTTAAATTTCTACAATTTAGGTTGGGCTTAGCAGGGTGGTTCTTCTGCTCCACATGGCAACTGCTGAGCTGGAGTATTTAAGATGGCTTCTTTACTCATGTGTTTGATGCCTCAGCTGGGAAGGCTGCATGATCTGATGGCTAGCTAGGCATCTCTCTCTCTCTCTTTCCACACAGTCTCTTGATTAGGGTTGCTGGACTTTTTTTACATGGTGGCTCAGGGCACCAAGAGAAAGCATTTCAAGAGGACAAGCCCTATTGTGAAATCCCTCATCTAGCTTCTTCTGTTTGCATCATAATTGCTAATGGCCAAAGTCAGCCACATTGCCCAGTACAGACTCAATGTGGAAAGGGCTTGACTACTGAAGGCCTGATTCATTGAAGTTTGCCAACCTAACAGTGTGGAATAATATGCCAAATTTACGTGAATTTTAAAGATGAAACAGGTGATTTCAAGAAAATTAGTTTTATGGTGGGCCAGGACTCTGTGGATAATGCATTTACTTTTTTCCTGCTGCTGAGAACTGACCCAAACCAGCTTGCTGTGCACAACTATTAGGTTCTTTTTGGTATATCTTGGGAGTTTTAATGGTTGACAGTAATGAGGGTTAATTGCTCTCTCATAACCTTGTATCAGATTATTAGGAAAGCAAGTCTCAGACCAAATCCTGCTACTCATATAGACATTTCTGCAAACAGGCACAAAACAATCATAAACCACTTCTGCAAACATCATTTAAGGATATCACCTAGGGCTTTATTCCTAAGGATAAAGATTCCAGGGTTCACTAGAGTCTTACCTCCTGTTCTTGTAAGCACAGAGAGTGTCTGTAAATTATTACAGCCAGTTCACATTTCTCCACTGCCACTAATTTCCCAAATGAAAGCCTCATTTTTATCAACTAAAAGCCACTAATTCCACCAATGAAAACCCACTACTGACATTATGCTGATTAGGAATGCTTTTGTATTGAAGGGAGAAAACGATGACTGAAGACCTTTTAGTGATTACCTCTACTGTATGACTTTTCTAATAATGCTTAGCTAATCATCCCCAGAATGTGGGATTTTGGTTAGAGCAACATTCTGCCCCAAGAGTGTAATTGTAACTGACATACACTGTCTGCACTAAAGAATATTAAAATAAAGTATAGCTACCATAACATGTGCCTTAAAGAGTGCTTTGGTAGAAAAATTTGAGATGCTTTCACCAGAGTAGAAGAAATTAGGACTTTGGCGTTAGGTTTTGTGGATTCATTGCTTTTAGAAACAGCAACATTCCCAGCTATCAGGTTTCCAGAACTAAGTTTCATGTACATATAAAAAGACCATAGTTTAAAATTTTATTAAAATATTTATTTAATTGTTTTTATTATCTATTTTTGAGCATACACAAAAGTAGAAGCTATTCCCATAACCCAGCTTCAGTGATTATCAGTTATGACCAACAATCTCTACACCTCTCCTCAACTTCCCTCCCAGCTGCATTAAAGTAAATCCCAGGTATGTAATTTCATCTGTAAATACTTTGGTGTTTATTTCTAGCAACAGGTAAGGATTTTTCTATTAGCGTAAGCATAACACTATTAATACACCTAAAAAATAAACAGTTCCTCAATATCCTGTCAGTGTTCAGGTTTCTTTGAATCATAAATATCTATTTATAATTGCTTTGTTTGATTCTGGATTCAAACAAGGTTCATAGATTGCATTTGGTTGATATGCACCTTGGGTCCTGTATTTCTTGAGGTTGGCTCAGAACTGGGTTTCCTAATCTCAGCACTGTTAACAATTTGGACTGGATAATTATTTGCCATGGGGGGTTGTCATGTCACTGTAGGATATTTAGCAACATCCCTGGTCTCTACCTACTAGATGCCAATACCACCACCTTCCCTGTGTGAAAACCAAAAATGTTGCCTACTGTCCCCTAGGGGCAAAATTGCCCTAGTTGAGAATAGTTGGTCTAACATTCATGTTTCATATTTTAGCAAAAATATTTCACAGTTGGTATTGTATTTTTTTTTATTGCATCACAATCAAAAATCACAAAACAATTGGTTTTTGATTAGTGGGTCCAAGTATTGTTTACCTGATTTGTCCATGCTACAGTTTCTCATTTATCATTCACCCAAGGATTTTAATAGCTATTGATGATCATCACCTATATCCCTTGTTTTATTAGGGATTACAGAATAAGGATTTTGTAATTTTATCATTATTTCTACATTTATTAGCTGGGACTCTTCCATAAAGAAGAATGTTCCCTCATCAACAATTTGATTACACTGTTAATGAGGAAATATTATGTTTCTCTACTCATAACACTGTAGGGCTCAGTCTCACAAGACTGCCCCACACTTCAGATGCCAGTTGTAAGTCCCAGGTTGTCACTTGTACTTCTGGCCGGCTGGCTGTAAATTGGGGGTTCCCATGACCCATTCCTTAGGTTCATTCTTGAGCCTAGAATGGCCCACAGAATTTAGGGAAACACTTTACTTACTAGATCATGAGTTTATTATAAGGGGTACAACTCAGGAACAGCCAAATGGAAGAGATGCATAGGGCAAGGTACGGGGAAGGCCGCCAAGCTTCCATACACTCTCTAGGCACGCCACCCTCCTGGAATATCTACCTACTTACCTACCTGGGATCTCTCAAACTCTGTTGCTTAGGGTGTTTATGGAGGTTGTGTCACATAGGCATGACTGATTAAATCATTGACCATTTGTGATTGAACTCAGTCCCCTACCCCTCTCCCCTTGGAGGTTGGGGGTTGGAGCTGGAACTTCCAGTTCTCCAGTCAGGTGGTTGGTTCCTCTGGCAACCAGCCCCCCACCCTCCAAGAGTTACCTCGTTAGCATAAACTCAGGTGTGGTTGAAAGGGGCTTATTATGAATAACAAAATGCACTCCTTTCACCCCATCACTCAGGAAATGACAAGGGTTTTAGGAGCTCTGTGCCAGGAGCTGGGGATGAAGACCAGATATTTCTTATTATATCACAACATCACAGTCCACCCTCTGGTTTTTGATACAGATCCCTTACAGTAATATGATTATAAATATCCAAAGATACTGGCACATTACTGGAATCCATTCAGTCATTAATGATTATCCAGTCCATCATCGTATTGTATGAAAATGTCTCCCAGGCTTTCCTTCAGTCTTGTCAGGTTCCAGAATAGGAGTCGTCTCGACAATATATGTTCTTCATTGCTTTTTTCATTTAATATATCTAAGAAAATGCTCTATAGTAGGGATTGTCCACTACTATGGACCAGACAATTTTTTGTTTTGGGCGACTGTCCTGTGTACTGTAGGATATTTAGCAGTATCCCTGGCCTCTACCCACTAGATGCCAGTAGCACTTCTATCTGCCATTAGACAACCAAAAATGTCTCCAGACATTGCCAAATATCTCCTGGGAGGAAAAGTCACCCCTAGCTGAGAACCAGTGTCTTATAACGACACTGAGAACTTTTTCCTTTCTTTTTATGACGGCATTATACTCCATTTTGTGAATGTACCATAGTTTATTCAAACAGTTCCCTATGGTTGGGCACCCAGTCTTTTACTATTACAAAAAGTGCCACAGTGAATGGTGTCATGCCCATATCATTTTGTATTTTTGCTAGTGTTTCTTTGGCAAGATTCCTAGAAGTGGGATTGCTGGGTCAATGGGTAAATGCATATGTAATTTATCCAGATATTGCCCAAATTCCCCTCCTTGAGGATTGTTCTATTTTTCATTTCCTACAGCAAGGTATGAGAGTGCGTGTTTTTCCATAGTCTCATCATAGAGCATGTTGTTAAATATTTGGAATTTTGTCTCTATATTTAAGAGGTATTTGCTTTTCATTTTCTGTGAATTATATCATTTACTCATTTTTCGATAGGTATTTCCACCCTCTAGAATCATTAAGACCTCTTTGTATATTAGAGATATTAACACTTTAGGAGTGATATTAGCTGCATTCCCCCCCTCAGTTTGTGTTTATCTTTTGATTTTGTTTATGTTATTTTTTTCATGCAAAAGTTGCTGTTTTTTTGTGGTCAGATTTATCCCTTTTCCTTTATTGCTTCTGAATTTTACATCAAAGAAAAGTTTTCCCCATTTCCAAGTTATAAAAGAATCACCCATGTTTTCTCCTAATATGTGTATGTATGTATGTATGCATTTAACACTTAGATCCATTTAGAATTTATTCCAGCATACAGTGTGAGATGTAGTTTCATTTATATATTTTTCTATATAACTAGACAGCTTTCTGTTAGTTCATTTTTTTGCTGTACTGATTAGAGATTCTGCTTTTGTAACATCCTAAACTTCCATGTTCGGTTTGATGTGTTTTTGAATTTTCATTTCTTTTTCTATTGCTCTATCAATTCATGTGCCTACACTGAAGGCTTTATAATATGTTTTAATATCTAGTAAGGCTGTCCTCCCTGTTCCATTGTTTTGTTTTTAGTGTTTCCCTGGATATTCTTTTTTTTTTTTAATTTTATTTATTTATTTATTTATTGGCTGTGTTGGGTCTTCGTTGCTGCATGCAGGCTTTCTCTAGTTGCAGTGAGTGAGGGGCTCCTCTTTGTTGAGGTGCGCGGGCTTCTCATTACGGTGGCTTCTCTTGCTGTGGAGCACAGGCTCTAGGCACGTGGGCTTCAGTAGTTGTGGCATGGGGGGCTCAGTAGTTGTGGCTCATGGGCTCTAGAGTACAGGCTCAGTAGTTGTGGTTCACGGGCTTAGTTGCTTTGCGGCATGTGGGATCTTCCCAGACCAGGGCTGGAACCTGTGTCCCCTGCATTGGCAGGAGGATTTTTAGCCACTGCGCCACCAGGGAAGTCCCTCCCTGGATATTCTTGGTTGTTTCTTTTTTCAAATAAAATTTATAATCAACTTATCTAGCTCTGGAGAAAACACAATATATAGTTTTATTGAGATTATGTTAAATTCATAAAATCACTTAGGGAGAACTGACATTTTCATGATGCTGAGTTTTCCTATCTAAAAATGTAATATGTCTTTCCATTTGTCCAAGCCAGCTTCTGTGTCTTTCAGGGGTATTTTATAGTCTATAAACACTTTGGCTATCATACAATGTGAGAAGTAAGGCTGTCCCTCTCCCATTTCACATACAACTTCCAAGCACATACGTGTTTTGAGACTCATTCTCTTACTTTTGTAGCCATGATCATTGAACCCTGATTCTACCTTTCTCAAAATTTGGGAGGTAGGAGAAGAACTGCATGTAGAACAGCTAGCACAGTACCTGGCATTAGAAAGAGCTCATTTTCAGTGGTAGCTGATACTTGTGGGCACTAAATCATCTCAGTCTATCCTGGTCATGAACAATTTCCAGTATGTGTTGAAAACCATATCACTGGCCTTCTGCATGTGTTTGAAACCTAGGCGTCCATATACTACACATATATTTAAAAAAATAAATCCATCCATCTTCTATGTTAATTTCATTGGTTCCTGGCAATACCATGCTCTTTCGAGCTTTTCCTTTTTCCCATGAGGTGGCATTATTTTTTTTTTTAAAATTTATTTATTTATGACTGTGTTGGGTCTTTGTTTCTGTGTGAGGGCTTTCTCTAGTAGCGGCAAGTGGGCCACTCGTCATTGCTGTACGTGGGCCTCTCACTATTGCAGCCTCTCTTGCTGTGGAGCACAGGCTCCAGACGCGCAGGCTCAGTAATTGTGGCTCACGGGCCCAGTTGCTCCGCGGCATGTGGGATCTTCCCAGACCAGGGCTCGAACCCATGTCCCCTGCATTGGCAGGCAGATTCTCAACCACTGCGCCACCAGGGAAGCCCTGAGTTGGCATTTTTTTAACTTTATATTTTGTCTCATTTTTATAAAATGCTGGAATAACCTGCAAGTCGTCATGGAAGCTTCACTCATCTGAACAGTGATGGATCATCTTTTCAGGAAGCCGTCAGTCAACAGCAGCTAACAAGAATATGGAGCGGGGCAGGAGTGGAAGGGGGTCCGAAGGTCACATTACTTGGTTCACTGACTACATGCTGTGAACCCTTGTGATTAATATTGTGGAAATTTCTGCTGATTGCATACTATTTCAGGTCAGGGTTGACTTGCTTTCCCCAAGCAGGTTCTAATTTTAGTTGAGAATCAGCATTCTGAACTTTTGAAATTTCACACAGCATCATTAATTGAGCGCCCACTGTCTGCTGAGTACTAGGCAACAGAGGTAGATGTAAGCAGAAGAGCAAGTGACGAGCTGTTCCAGGCTGGGGGTGCTGGCTTAGTCCTGGCCCTACTCTGGGAACGGGGGCCTGGCTGACTGGTCAATTTATGGATTTGAGGAAGGTGGGCTGGTGAGTGCTGAGCTCCCATGGCGGGTGCGGGACTGGTGGTGCTGGTTCACCAGGGGAGACTCGTCACAGGGAAACCGAGGTAAGGAACAGGCATGAAGTTAGGATCCTTTACTGGAGAACAGGCAGTGAAGCTTGGTGCTGTGGCCAACAGAGTGAGAAGAGGCAGTCTGTAGTCTGAAAGCCTTGGTTGAAAGCCGTGGAAACTGAGCAGATGGTGGGGCAGGAGTTAGGCCAAGATTAGAGGCAAGTAGCCAGCGTTTCTCTGGCGAGTGGGTTGTGACGACAGCGTGTGAGGTGCAGGGCCACCTTTTTCAAAGGGCAGCACGAGACATCCCTGGAGTCAAGCCAGTAAGGAGCTGTCCCTCATCTTAAAGGGACCCTGTCATCAGGGTCAAAGAGATTCAGTGTCTGGAGCAAACTGTCTTCATCCTCTATAAGCAAAGGCTGTACACAGCAGGGACAGGATCATATTAGCAATAATAGCACCTTCATTTATTTAGTGCTTTTAATACTTCAGAGTGCTTTCTCCTCTTTCACTGCACATGTATAAAGTGATGCCCTTTCCCTAGGAAGACAATGCCAATGGCTTCCCATTAACTCTGTCTTTGGTGTTGTTTTTCCAGAAGTGTTTATGGACTTGGGTTGGTTAAACCACACTTTCTGGTCTCCTAGTAACCTCCAGGGGTTAGAGGTGTCAGAGTGAAACTATGTATTGTCTAAACACACTGCTGTGAAATATGCACACACGCATGCATTTATTCAACTAAAAATTTTTATTATGCACCCACTAGGTAGCTGTCACTGCTTTGGTTCTATAGATGTACGACTCTCTCTCTATAAAAGATATGTCTCTGTGTTTATTATCCTATAATATCACCTCTTATCCAGAGGTCAGACTGATGGCAGCCTCAACCACTCAGAACATAAATTGGAAAAAGGCAATGAGAGAGGCTTGAAGCTGCAAAATGCTGAAGACTTTATTCTGCAGGAAAGACAGAATTGCCCTCAGGCAGTTGCTCAGAACAACTGTGTGTATAACGCAGCAGATGATCGCAGCAGGACTCACTGACTTCGTGAGAAATGAGCTGACAGCAGACGGAGGAGACAGAAGAGCTCTCGAGAGCGGAATAATTTCTTTTGAATTCTCCCTAGTTCTTCAGCACAATGATCTGAGCCATTTAGTTTAGGAGAAAACAACAACAAGGGCTGCTCTAAGCTTTGAGAGCGGTACTGCATTAAATAGCACCATAATTGATTATCATAATGCTACTAGCTCAAATTTGCATAGCTTTTCCTTTTTTAAAAACACAATTCTGGGCTTCCCTGGTGGCGCAGTGGTTGGGAGTCCGCCTGCCGATGCGGGGGACGCAGGTTCGTGCCCTGGTCCGGGAGGATCCCACATGCCGCGGAGCAGCTGGGCCCGTGGGCCATGGCCGCTGAACCTGCGCGTCCGGAGCCTGTGCTCCGCAACGGGAGAGGGCGCGGTAGTGAGAGGCCCACGTACCAGAAAAAACAAAACAAAACAAAACACAATTCTTTACATTATGTGTAACATTACATTAAGTCAACACAAAATCCATGTGGCAGCGTGCATCAGAATCTTTACGTGTATAACTGAATCACTTTGCTATACACCTGAAAGTAACACAATATTGTAAGTCAACTATACTTCAATAAAAAAAGTATCACCTGGAGCGTTTGTTAAAACACAGATTGTTGGACCCCACCTCTAGAATTTCTGATTCAGTAGATTTGTGGTGGGGCCGCCAGATCTGCCTTTTTTTTTTTAACATCTTTATTGGAGTATAATTGCTTTACAATGGTGTGTTAGTTTCTGCTTTATAACAAAGTGCATCAGTTATACATATACATATGTTCCCATATCTCTTCCCTCTTGCGTCTCCCTCCCTCACGTTCCCACTTGCTGCTGATGCTGCTGGTCCAGGGCCACACTTTGAAAACCACTGCCCTGTAGGGTATGTTTGCCCTGCTGGTTACTTTTGTCTCTGTTTTACACAGGAGGAAATGGGATTTCAGAGAAGTTGAATTACTTAACCAAGGTCACACAGGTGGCAGATTTCAGACTCAAATTTAGATCTTCTGAGAATAAGCCATAGAGCTTTTTCAAACTAGGTGCTGTTGTTTCAGATTTATCCCTTAAGAATTAAGAGAAGGTTTAATACATTTTAGATTTTCATCAAAATACTTGCAACTAAAAAACATTGTCATTCTGGCTATTATCAAAATGACAAAAGATGACAAATGCAGGTGAGGCAGTGGAGAAAAGGGAACCCTTGTGCACTGTTGGTGGGAATGTAAATTGGTGCAGCTGCTATGGAAAACAGTATGGACCTTCCTCAAAAAATTAAAAATCATATGATCCAACAATCCCACTTCTGGATATTTACCTGAAGGAAATGAAAGCAGGATCTTGAAGAGACATCTGCACCTCCATGTTCATTGCAGCACGATTCACAGTAGCCAAAATATGGAAACAACCTAAGTGTCCATCAAAAAATGAATGAATAAAGAAGATGTGGTGTATATATGTGTGCATATATATATATTCCACACACATAGTGGAATATTATTGTCATGAGAAAGAAGGATATCCTGTCATTTGTGACAACATGAAATCTTGAGGGCATTATGATAAAGTGAAATAAATCAGGCAGAGAAAAACGAACACTATATGATCTCACTTATATGTGGAATCTAAAAAAGCTAAACTAAGAGAAATTAAGTAGATTGGTGGTTATCAGGGGCTGGGAGGTTGGGGAAACAGGGAGATGTTGGCCAAAGGGTACAAACTTCCAGTTATAAGATGAATAACTTCTGAAGATCTAATGTAGAGAATAGTGACTATAGTTAACAATACTGTATTGAATACTTTAATGTTGCTAAGAGAGGAGATCTTAAATGTTCTCACCACCCATACACAAAGGTAACTATGAGGTGATGGGTGTATTCACTAACTTTACTATGATAATCATTTCAAATATATACATATATCAAATCATCACATGTATACCTTAAACTTTGACATGAATTATATCTCAATAAAACTGGAAGAATTGCCATTCTAGTTTATTAGAACATTTATGTATATAGCATATATTCTTTTTTCACAGTGCGGGATGGGGTTTTTGGTATGTGAATTCCCTATAACACTTGGAACATTTAAATTGAGGACTAAGAAATTAAGATGAGAGGATGGGAAAGGAATACAAGGAGGCAGTGGGTTTTGGATTGACTGGGGAAGGTAAAAATCTTTTGGAATAGGGCCATGAAAGAGAGAGAAAACGTGAGATTTAGTGGATCAGGAGGAAGCTGGTATTTTAGGAGCGTTTCCCTGCGTAGATGAATGACCAGGAATACTGTAATCATGTATCGACTCTGACTTCATGTTGTTCTTCTCTGGATGGAGACTGCACTGGTCTTATCTAATTGAACATACATTCTACTTCCAGGGTTAGGATGTCTAAGAAAAATCTATTCTGTTCATGTTTATGTGCCCATTTTCCTTCTCTGGGAGTGGTTTTCTATGAACCTCTTTGTCCCAAGTTCTTTCTGAATCAATTAGAGAATTTTGATGAAGCCTCCTAAGAAAGAATCTCTAAACGCATCTTAAATAAAATTCTGAGATCATTCCTTTCATTTCAAGACCTCAGTGATAGTTGCCTCTCATGCGAAGAAATGACATTAGTCTCTCAGCCATAACCAGGCTGTATCAGCAGGGTTCAGTCAGGAAAACAAAACCACTGTAGGTATTTTAAACATGAAGAGGTTTAGTACAGGGATTGAGGTACTTACAAAACCATGGGGAAGGCCAGAAGAGTGAAAATCATGGAGACTACCACTAGGTTCAGGTTCACTGCCACAAAGAAGTGAAGAGCTGCTACCACCTTGAATCAGGAAACTGCAGGGAATGTGGCTGGTGGCCTCAGAGCTTCCACCAGCTCTAGTGGCTGAAATGACATGGAAGCAAAGAGGCCTGTTTTAAAGACATATGTGGGAAACCCACATATCAATCTACCAGTGCTGCCAGAGGAAGAAGAAAGAATGCATCCTCTCTTCTACCTCCAGACTCTTGCAGGAGTGCAATCTCATTGTTGAAACCTAAACACGAGATTGCACTCTTGCAAGATTTACTTGTTTAACTAGCTAAACAGGATCCACCTGGAAAGTAAAGTTTGTGTCACTCTACAGATGTGGCTATGGCCTCTTCCTCAAATTTACCACCTAGGGGTGGATACATGGAGTCTTGCCGGAAACGGAGGTCTCCACATCTCATTACCAAACCTCTGAGCCATGAAGTATCACTGCACTTGCAGTTCCTGGATTTGACTTTGCTGGACAGATATTCATGACTTCTTATTGATTATATTTTAAATTATAGTAAAATCTTAATTCATAAGAATCTTGCTAAAGCATAAGCTTCCGTTAATTAAATTTTCTCTCTCTGCATGCCTTATTTAGAAAGTTTTACCACTAGAAAACAAGCTCAATGAAAAGTATTAATTTTTATCCAAAAAATTAAAAAACATACCCAATTAATACATATTTATTGCAAAAAATAGGGAAAACAAAATATTTTAACCTATATTTATACAGGTAAATATATTTGTTTAATCTGTCTCCTTTTATTAGAACTCTACTTGGTTACGGTTTTTATTTTTTGCTTTATTTACCAATGTTGGTATAAATACTCTGACACATACATCCTAGAATAAGCGATACCCTTGAATAAATTACTAGAAGTGGATTTTTAATGCCTAAAATGATGCACTTTTTAAAGATTTTTAAAGCTTCTGGAAAGATTAGGACACTTTAAATCTTCTACCAGTTGTAAATAAGAGCTCCCAGTTCCCTGAACTCTCACCAACATTGACCTTACCATATTTAAAAAAGCTTTGCTAACCTGATAGTTAAAAATGGTATTTAATTGTCTTAATTTGATATTCCTTGATTGTTAGAGTGGTTGAACACTCGTTAGTGTGTTATTTTCTGTTTATATTTATTTTCCTAATGAAATTATACTTTTAGCTTATTTTTTCTACTGGGTTGTTAGACTTCTATAAAAATTGACTTCAGTAGCTTTTTATGTATTAAGAATAAAATCACTTACTTCTTGTACATGTTGGAAATATTTTTCTCAAATTGCTGTTTACCTTTTTGCATTACAATGTTTTATTTTCTAAAGAGTTCACAATTTTTATTTCATCAAAATTTCAATCCTTTTAAAGGTGGTATCTGCTCTTGAGGCCACGCTTTGAAAGTCTTTCATCCAATATTATGTAAATATTCAAGTATATATTTCCATGCTTTTAGAGTTTGATTTAAAATGTTTACACTTTAATTCCATTAGGAATTTCTTTCATTATCATGGAGAGATGAAGCCAGGGATGATGTTCAAAATATTTAACAACCAGTATGCCTTGGGTGCTGACCAATCAGAATGAATTCCAGTCATGGAAACTGGGTATGGTCAGATTGGTAGTTTTTGCTGAATATCAGCCCTGGATGAAACTGATTTTTTTTCCCAAATGATCAGCTGTTGGGCAAACACATATTAAATCTTTTCCTCATTGGTTAAAAATGCCTTCTTTATCCTATGTTAAATATTCCTAATATTAGAATCTCTTTCCGAAGTTTACTATTGACTTCCCATTACATTACTGCCTACTTTATTCATAGTGAAGCAGTAAACTCAACACTGTTTCAGTTACTGTAGCTTCAGAAAACATTTGACTATCTGGTAGAACAATTCATTAATCTTCTTTGCAAATCACTATGACTAGCAGGCAAGGAAAGGTATCACCATCCTGACGTCTGATCATCAGGAGGTAATAGGGCTGCTGTTACACAATGAGAGCAAGAAAGAATATTTTTCTCTTAACTGTTCCATTGGGACATCTTTTGAGCCTCCCATCCCAGTTTCAAAGGTAAATGGACAGCGGGAGATTGGTTCAAGATGATGGAGTAGAAGAACGTGTGCTCACTCCCTCTTGCAAGAGCACTGGAATCACAACTAACTGCTGAACAATCATCAACAGGAAGACACTGGAACTCACCGAAAAAGATACCCCACATCCAAAGACAAAGGAAAAGCCACAATGAGACGGTAGGCGGGGCACAATCACAATAAAATCAAATCCCATAACTGTTGGGTGGGTGACTCACAAACTGGAGAACACTTATACCACGGAAGTCCACACACTGGAGTGAAGGTTCTGAGCCCCATGTCAGGCTTCCCAACCTGGGGGTCCGGCAACAGGAGGAGGAATTCCTAGAGAATCAGACTTTGAAGGCTAGTGGGACTTGATTGCAGGACTTCGACAGGACTGGGGGAAACAGAGACTCCACTCTTGGAGGGCACACTCAAAGTAGTGTGTGCACTGGGACCCAAGGGAAGGATAAGTGACCCCAGGGGAGACTGAACCAGACCTACCAGCTAGTGTTGGAAGGTCTCCTGCAGAGGCATGGGGTGTCTGTGGCTCACCGTGGGGACAAGGACACTGGCAGCAGAAGTTTTGGGAAGTACTCCTTGGCGTGAGCCCTCCCAGAGTCCGCCATTAGCCCCACCAAAGAGCCAGTTAGCCTCCAGTGTTGGGTTGCCTCAGGCCAAACAACCAACAGGGAGGGAACCCAACCCCCACCCCCCATCAGCATACAAGTGGATTAAAGTTTTACTGGGCTCTGCCCATCAGAGCAACACCCAGCTCTACCCACCACCAGTCCCTCCCATCAGGAAACTTGCACAAGCCTCTTAGATAGCCTCATCCACCAGAGGACAGACAGCAGAAGCAAGAAGAACTACAATCCTGCAGCCTGTGGAACAAAAACTGCATTCACAGAAAGACAAGATGAAAACTCAGAGGGCTATTTGTAATATGTTACATCAGGTAATATGTTCCTATTACCAGATGAAGGAACAAGAAAAAACCCCAGAAAAACAACTAAATGAACTGGAGATAGGCAACCTTCCAGAAAAAGAATTCAGAATAAAGATAGTGAAGATGATACAGGACCTCAGAAAAAGAATGGATGCAAAGATCGAGAAGATGCAAGAAATGTTTAACAAAGACCTAGAATTAAAGAACAAACACCTAGAAGAATTAGAGGACAAACAGAGATGAACAGTACAATAACTGAAATGAAAAATACACTAGAAGCAATCAGTAGCAGAATAACTGAGGCAGAAGAACGGATAAATGACTTGGAAGACAGAATGGTGGAATTCACTGCCGCGGAACAGAATAAAGAGAAAAGAACGAAAAGAAATGAAGACAATATAAGAGACCTCAGGACAACATTAAACACAACAATATTCACATTATAGGGGTCCCAGAAGGAGAAGAGAGAGAGAAAGGACCCAAGAAAATATTTGAAGAGATTACAGTCGAAAACTTCCCTAACATAGGAAAGGAAATAGCCACCCAAGTCCAGGAAGTGCAGAGAGTCCCAGGCAGGATAAACTCAAGGAGAAACATGCCGAGACACATAGTAATCAAATTGACAAAAATTAAAGACAAAGAAAAATTATTGAAAGCAGCAAGGGAAAAATGACAAATAACATATAAGGGAACTCCCATAAGGTTAAGAGCTGATTTCTCAGCAGAACCTCTACAAGCCAGAAGGGAGTGGCATGATATATTTAAAGTGATGAAAGGGGAAAACCTACAACAAAGATTACTCTACCCGGCAAGGATCTCATTCAGATTTGAAGGAAAAATCAAAAGCTTTACAGACAAGCAAAAGCTAAGAGAATTCAGCACCACCAACCAGTTCTACAACAAATGCTAAAGGAACTTCTCTAAGTGGGAAACACAAGAGAAAAAAAGGGCTTATAAAAACAAACCCATAACAATTAAGAAAATGGTAATAGGAACATACATATTGATAATTACCTTACACATGAATGGACTAAATGCTCCAACCAAAAGACACAGGCTCGCTGAATGGACACAAAAACAAGACCCATATATATGCTGTCTACAAGAGACACACTTCAGACCTAGGGACACATATAGACTGAAAGTGAGGCGATGGAAAAAGATATTCCATGCAAATGGAAATTAAAAGAAAGCTGGAGTAGCAATACTCATATCAGATAAAATAGACTTTAAAATAAAGAATGCTACAAGACACAAGGAAGGACACTACATAATGATCAAGGGCTCAATCCAAAAGAAGATATAGCAATTATAAATATATATGCACCCAACATAGGAGCACCTCAATACATAAGGCAACTGCTAACAGCTATAAAAGAGGAAATCGACAGTAACACAATAATAGTGGGGGACTTTAACACCTTACTTGCACCAATGCACAGGTCATCCAAACAGAAAATAAGGGAACAGAATCTTTAAATGACACAATAGAGCAGATAGATTTAATTGATATTATTAGGACATTCCATCCAAAAACAGATTACACTTTCTTCTCAAGTGAGCATGGAACATTCTCCAAGATAGATCACATCTTGGGTCACAAATCTAGCCTCAGTAAATTTAAGAAAATTGAAATCAAATCAAGCATCTTTTCTGACCACAACACTATGAGATTAGAAATCAATCACAGGGAGAAAAATGTAAAAAACACAAACACATGGAGACTAAACAATATGTTACTAAATAACCAAGAGATCACTGAAGAAATCAAAAAATACCTAGAGACAAATGACAATGAAAACACGATGATCTAAAATCTATGGGATGCAGGAAAAGCAGTTCTAAGAGGGAAGTTTATAGCAATACAAGCCTACCTCAAGAAACAACAAACATCTCAAATAAACAATCTAACCTTACACCTAAAGAAACTAGAGAGAGAAGAACAAACAAAACCCCAAGTTAGTAGAAGGAAAGAAATTATAAAGATCAGAGCAGAAATAAATGAAACAGAAACAAAGAAAACAATAGCAGAGATCAATAAAACTAAAAGCTGGTTCTTTGAGAAGATAAATGAAATTGATAAACCATTAGCCAGACTCATCAAGGAAAAGAGGGAGAGGACTCAAATCAATAAAATTAGAAATGAAAAAGAAGTTACAACAGACACCGCTGAAATACAAAGCATCATAAGAGACTACTACAAGCAACTCTATGCCAGTAAAATGGACAACCTCGAAGAAATGGACAAATTCTTAGAAAGATATAATCTTCCAAGACTGAACCAGGAAGAAATAGAAAATATGAACAGACCACTCACAAGTAACACAGTTGAAACTGTGATTAAAAATCTTCCAAGAAACAAAAGTCCAGGACCAGATGGTTTCACAGGTGAATTCTATCAAGCATTTAGAGAAGAGCTAACACCCATCCTTCTCAAACTCTTCCAAAAAATTGCAGAGGAAGGAACACTCCCAAACTCATTCTATGAGGCCACCATCACCCTGATACCAAAACCAGACAAAGATACTACAAAAAAAGAAAATTACAGACCAATATCACTGATGAATATAGATGCAAAAATCCTCAACAAAATACTGGCAAACAGAATCCAACAACACATTAAAAGGATCATACACCGTGATCAAGTGGGATTTATCCTAGGGATGCAAGGATTCTTCAATATACACAAATCAATCAATGTGATATACCATATTAACAAATTGAAGAATAAAAACCATATGATCATCTCAATAGATGCAGAAAAAGCTTTTGACAAAATTCAGCACCCACTTATGACAAACACTCTCCAGAAAGTGGGCATAGAGGGAACATACCTCAACATAATAAAGGCCATATATGACAAACCCACAGCAAACATCATTCTCAATGGTGAAAAACTGAAACCATTTCCTCTAAGATCAGGGACAAGACAAGGATGTCCACTTTTGCCACTATTATTCAGCATAGTTTAGGAAGTCCTAGCCACGGCAATCAGAGAAGAAAAAAAAAAAGTAATCCAAATTGGAAAAGAAGAAGTAAAACTGTCACTGTTTGCAGATGACATGATAGTATACATAGAGAATTCTAAAATGGCCACCAGAAAACTACTAGACCTAATCGATGAATTTGGTAAGGTTTCGGGATACAAAATTAATGCACAGAAATCTCTGGCATTCCTATACACCAACAACGAAAAATCAGAAAGAGAAATTAAGGAAACACTCCCATTTACCATTGCAACAAAAAGAATAAAATACCTAGGGATAAACGTACCTAGGGAGACAAAAGACTTGTATGCAGAAAACTGTAAGACTCTGATGAAAGAAATTAAAGATGATACAAACAGATGGAGAGAAAAACCATGTTCTTGGATTGGAAAAATCAATATTGTGAAAATGACTATTCTGGGCTTCCCTGGTGGCGCAGTGTTTGAGAGTCCTCATGCCGATGCAGGGGACATGGGTTCGTTCCCCGGTCCGGGTCCTCCCGGGTCCCCACATGCCGTGGAGCGGCTGGGCCCATGAGCCATGGCCACTGAGCCTGTGCGTCTGGAGCCTGTACTCTGCAACGGGAAAGGCCACAACAGTGAGAGGCCCGCGTACCACAAAAAAAAAAAAAAAAAAAAAAAAAGGCTATACTCCCCAAAGCAATCTACAGATTCAAGTCAATCCCTATCAAACTACCAATGACATTGTTTACAGAACTAGAATAAAAAATCTTAAAATTTGTATGGTGACAAAAAAGACCCCAAATAGCCAAAGCAGTCTTGAGGGGAAAATTAGACTCCCTGGAATGAGACTTCCTGACCTCAAACTGTACCACAAAGCTACAGTAATCAAACCAATATGGTACTGGCACAAAAAAAGAAATATAGGTCAATGGAACAGGATAGAAAGCCCAGAGATAAACCCACGTACCTATGGTCAACTAATCGATGACAAAAGAGGCAAAGATATAAAATGGTGAAAAGACAGTCTCTTCAATAGGTGGTGCTGGGAAAACTGGACAGCTACATGTAAAAGAATGAAATTAGAACACTCCCTAACACCATATACAAAAATAAACTCAAAATGGATTCGAGACCTAAATGTAAGACCAGACACTATAAAACTCTTAGAGGAAAATATAGGAATAACACTGTTTGACATAAATCACAGCAAGGTCTTTTTTGATCCACCTCCTAAAGCAATGGAAATAAAAACAAAAATAAACAAATGGGACCTAATGAAACTTAAAAGGTTTTGCACAGTGAAGGAAAACATAAACAAGACAACCGTCAGCATGAGAGAAAATATTTGCAAATGAATCAATGGACAAAGGATTAATCTCCCAAATATATAAACAGCTCATGCAGCTCAATATTAAAAAAATAAACAGCCCAATCCAAAAATGGGCAGAAGACCTAAATAGACATTTCTCCGAAGAAGACATACAGATGGCCAAGAAGCACATGAAAAGCTGCTCAACATCACTAATTATTAGAGAAATGCAAATCAAACCTACAATGAGGTATCACCTCACACCAGTTAGAATGGGCATCATCAGAAAATCTACCAAAAACAAATGCTGGAGAGGGTGTAGAGAAAAGGGAACCCTCTTGCACTGTTGGTGGTAATGTAAATTGATACAGCCTCTATGGAGAACAGTATGGAGGTTCCTTAAAAATCTAAAAATCGAATTACCATATGACCCAGCAATCCCACTACTGGGCTTATACCCAGAGAAAACCATAATTCAAAAAGACACATGCACCCCAATGTTCATTGCAGCACTACATACAATAGCCGGGTTATGGAGGCAACCTAAATGCCCATCAACAGACAAATGGATAAAGAAGATGTGGTACATATATACAATGGAATATTACTCAGCCATAAAAAGTATGAAATTGGGTCTTTTGTAGAGATGTGGATGGATCTAGAGACTGTCGTACAGAGTGAAGTAAGTCAGAAAGAGAAAAACAGATATTGTACATTAACGCATATATGTGGAACATAGAAAAATGGTACAGATGAACTGGTTTGCAGGGCAGAAATAGAGACAGAGATGTAGAGAACAAATGTATGGACACCAAGGGGAAAAGTGGCTAGGGTGGTGGGGTGGTGGTGTGATGAATTGGGAGATTGGGATTGACATATATACACTAATATGTATAAAATGGATAACTAATAAGAACCTGCTGTATAAAAAAATAAATGGAATAAAATTCAAAAATTAAAAAAAAGTTAAAAAGAAAAAGGTAAATGGACAACAAATATAGCAGCCATGATCTGAGAAGGGCAGCATAACAAGAGGCTCAGATCCCCCAAGGATGTACATCTGTGTCATCTCACCAGGCAGGGGCCCACCAGAGGCACTTCCCTTCTCTTCCCTACCCACCTTTGCCCAATTACTTTTCTTTTCTTTTCCCAGACTCCTTTTTTATTTATTATTTTAAAAATGGCATATGAAGTATACAAATATATATTTAAGACCTTTAAACCATAGAGCTTTTATTTTTAGATGCTCATTTCTTTTTTTTAATTGAAGTTATAGTTGATTTACAATGTTGTGTTAATTTACTGTACTGCTGTACAGTAAAGTGATTCAGTTATACATATATATGTATATATATACATTCTTTTTTGTATTGTTTTCCATTATCGTTTATCACAGGATTTTTTTTTCTGGGGTTTCTAATCTTTTTATGTTTTAAAATTTATTTAAAAATTTATTTATTTTATATTAGAGTATAGTGATTTACAATGTTGTGTTAGTTTCACTTGTACAGCAAAGTGATTCAGTTATACATATATATCACAGGATATTGAACAGAGTTCCCTGTGTTGTACAGTAGGACCTTGTTGTTTATCCATTCTGTATATAATAGTCTGCATCTGCTAACCCCAAACTCCCACTCCATCCCTCCCCCACCTCCCACCCCCTTGGCAACCACAAGTCTGTTCTCTGTGTCTGTGAGTCTGTTTCTCTTTCATAGATAAGTTCATTTGTGTCATATTTTAGATTCCACATATAAGTGATATCATAAGTATTTATCTTTCTCTTTCTGACTTCACTTAGTATGATAATCTCTAGATCCATCATGTTGCTGCAAATGGCATTATTTCATTCTTTTTTATGGCTGAGTACTATTCCATTGTATATATGTACCACATCTTCTTTATCCATTCATCTGTCAATGGACATTTAGGTTGTTTCCATGTGAACAGTGCTGCTATGAACATAGGGGTGCATGTATCTTTTTGAATTACAGTTTTGTCTGGATATATGCCCAGGAGTGGAATTGCTGGATCATGTGGCAGCTCTATTTTTAGTTTTTTGAGGAACCTCCACAGCATTTTCCATAGTGGCTGTATCAACTTACATTCCCATCAACAGTGTAGGAGGGTTCCTTTTTCTCCACACCCTCTCCAGCATTTGTTATTTGTAGACTTTTTAATGATGGCCATTCTGACCGGGGTGAGGTGGTATCTGACTGTAGTTTTGATTTGCATTTCTCTAATAATTAGTGATGTTGAATGTCTTTTCATGTTACTGTTACCCATCTGTATGTCTTCTTTGGAGGAATGTCTATTTAGGTCTTCTGGACATTTTTCGATTGGGTTTTTTTTTTTTTTTTTTAGTTGTAAGAGCTGTTTGTATATTTTGAAAATTAAACCCTTGTCAGTCAGCTTGTTTGCAAATATTTTCTCCCATTCCATAAGTTGTCTTTTCATTTTGTTTATGGTTTCCTTTGCTGTGTAAAAGCTTGTAAGTTTGATTAGGTCCCATTTGTTTATTTTTGCTTTTATTTCTATTGCTTTGGGAGACTGACTTAAGAAAACATTGGTATGTTTTATGTCAGAGAATGTTTTGCCTATATTCTCTTCTAGGAGTTTTATGGTGTCATGTCTTATAATTAAGGCCATAGAGCTTTTATTGATTATAAGAAGTCTCCTTGTGTATTATAGATATAAATTAGCTACAGAAAGGATTTTCTTGGATTTTGAGTTAAATGAAAGTGAGTTATCTAAAACTCTCCCACCCCTATCATTCCCTAAATTATTCCCACATGTGTAATGTAGCCTTTGTAGATAATATGGAATATTTTTACAATAAGAATCTTCAGTTTCATAAAACTCATAGTTCTATGTGAAGGCTCTGCCCAGGGAATGACAAAATTAGGGATAAAGCTACAGGCAAATGCAAGCTTGGCAACTGGGGTCTAGTATAGGCCACATGTGAAGTATTTGGAAATCACTGATCAAATGCAGTCGAAGGAATGTTCCCAACCTTTGGGAACTTAAAAAGATTAACTAGATGTAGATTTTTTACTTATAAAAGTCATACATGCTTTTGGTAAAAAATTAAAAGTACACAGAAGACCTTCCCACACTGCAATCCCACTTCCAGAGTTGACTATTCTTAGCAAATGTCTTGTGTATCCTTCAGAAAGTTTCTATGTATACAGAAAAATATAGAATATCTCTTAAAATACCCTCCCCACTCCACCTCCCACACAGGATAATACTGAATGTCATGTTCTACATCTTGCTCTGTCAATTAACCTGAAATCTTAGACCTCTTTTTACATCACTGTATATGTCTGTTACTCTTTATTATACACAGTAGTATGCTTTGTACATATGCCATAATTTATTTTACTAGTTGCTTTTGATGCTCATTTGGTTGTTTCCAGGGTTTTGTTCTAAGAAAAAATGCTGCAGTGTGCATTCTTGTATTTATATTTATGTGGATTGTTCAAAATATTTGTGGATAAAATTTCAGAAGTAAATTCTTTCAGTAGAAGGAATGTGCATTTAAAATTTTGATAGATATTGCCAAGAACCAATTTATTTCATTACCAGTAGTGTATAAAAATATACCGGCCGAGATGCATGACCTGAATCTAATCATGAGGAAACATCGGACAAAACAAATTAAGGAACATTCTTAAAACAAAACAAAACACTTGGCTTATAACCTGTAAAAGTGTCAAGGTCTTGTTAAAATAAAAATAAAAAAAGGAAATATAAAAGCAAAATTTTAATAATAAATGAGGTTGGTAGGTATGAAAAAAAAATCTTTCAGTCTTTTACTGAGAAGTGTGATGTTGGTTGTGGGCTTGTCAGGTAGGGCCTTTGTTGTGTTGAGGTATGTTCACTCTACCCACTTTGTTGAGCATTCGTGAATGGATGTTGAATTTTGTCAAATGTTTTTTGTGCATCTATTGAGATGATCATATTATTTTTATCTTTTATTTTGTTCATGTGGTATGTTGTATTGATTGATTTGTGGATGTTGATCCATTCTTGCATCCCTGGAATAAATCCTACCCGTTCATAGTGAAAAAATAAATAAATAAATAAAGTGTCAAGGTCTTGAAAGTCAAAGAAAGACTGAGGCATCATTCCAGACTGATAGAAACTAAAGAGTCATGACAAATAAATGCAGCACATGGTTCCAGACTGGATGTTCTTCCTGTGAATGACTTATTGGAAAAATTGGTGAAACTTGAAAGGATTAGATGGTAGTGATGTATTAATGTTAATTTCCTGGTTTTGATAGGTGTTTGGGAGGTTATATAGGCTAATTATCTTGTTTGTAGGAAATATACACTAAAGTATATTTAGTGATGATGGGGGTGATGGGCATCATTTTGGCAATTTCTAAAATGGTTCAGAAAAAAAGTTATTTTACTACATTTGCAACTTTTCTATAGATGTGAGAGTGTTCAAAATAAAAATCTGAAAAACTATACAAAAGAAAAAATTTACAGGGTAATTTAAAATGTATATTTCATTAAAAATTTGCTCACCAAATAGATCAGATTTATGCAGTTTCAAACTAGAGTGCTATACTAGGCTTTTAGAAGCCAAGTTATATGGGGGAATAATTCAAAAATGACTAGGGGGCTTCCCTGGTAGCACAGTGGTTAAGAATCTGCCTGCCAATGCAGGGGACACGGCTTCCAGCCCTGGTCTGGGAAGATCCCACATGCCGTGGAACAACTAAGCCCGTGCACCACAACTACTGAGCCTGCATGCCACAACTGCTGAAGCCCGTGTGCCTAGAGCCCATGCTCCGCAACAAGAGAAGCCACCGCAATGAGAAGCCTGCACACCGCAAGGAAGAGTAGCCCCTGCTCGCCGCAACTGGAGAGAGCCTGTGCACAGCAACGGAGACCCAATGCAGCCAAAAATAAATAAAAAAAATAAATTTAGTAAAAAAAAAAAGACTGAAAAATTAGAATTATTTCAAAAAACAGCATTAGTAGACAGTAATTCTATAAGATTTCCATTTTTGAGTTGTAGCTCTTTCATAGTTTTCCTTAGGAGATTGTTTCTAATATTTCAATCATTCTTAATATTTGGAACATTTTGTTATTAATTTATCTGGCTCTAATTTACCTCTGTTTTTCTTGATTTAATTCCATTTAATCATGTTGAATAATTTCTCCCATTTCCTTTTAAAAGTTATTTTGTGTTCTCCATTTCTTACATACTCCTTAATTATTTCTTGTGTGAATCTGCCTTCATGCCTATATCATATGTGCCCGCATTAGTAAAAATGATAGTGCTGCTTGATATGATCTTGAAATGTCTCAGTATCTTCCTTGGTTAGTAAAGCCTTATGCATGTGTAAGATTAGTTATTGCAATAATAATTATTTATAAGACCTAATGTGATTTGGTTATTTTTATCATGAATGTAAATAATAACATACCTTAATTTAGATGTGATTTAATGTAACTCTTTTGTTTGATAAAATATAATCTCTGTAAGTAATTAATTATTGCTCACATTCTTCACCAATGGCCATTCATTAAAGATTTTTCAAAATAATTCTGACAGCTTTACATTTCATATATTATTGAGTAATCTGTGTAATGAACTTGTTTATTTGGAGAAGACATGATTTCATAGTTTCATGGAAAATATTATGATGAGATCTAGCAGCAGTAAAAATATGGTAACAAATATTATTAACGGTTGTTATGCCTGGGTTGTGGGAAGTACTGTTTTTCTCCTTCTGCTTACCTATATTTAAAAATTTATTTATAATAACCACATATTGCTTTGTTTAAAACAATAACATTTAAAACACAGTTTATTTTTCAACAGAGCTCAGAGATCCATGAAAAGAGAGATAAAGAAGGGAGTGCGCAGTATAATGTTGTAGTTCACGGTTTGCAATTCTTTTCCTTCACTGTTCTTAAGGGAGATGAACAAAACTAATCCTTATGTTCTTAACTCTTTCTAGGAATGCATTATTTAAGCAGGTGAACATAGTTAATTTTTCAGTATTTATGACCTTCTTTATGAGAAAGAAATGTGAGCGCTAGAGACTTTCTACTTTCAAATACTCTTTTTGGTTTTTCCTGACCACAAGAATATGCACTCTGAAATGAATACACTAAGCATCTGCATTAGTTTGCTAGGGCTGCCATAATGTATACGTAGACTGGGTGGTTTAAACAACAAATTTATTTTCTCACAATTCTGGGGGCTGGAAGTCTGAGATCAAGGTGTCGGGGGAGTTGGTGCCCTCTGAGGGCTGTCTTCTCCATGTGTCTTCACGTAGTCTTCCCTCTGTTGGTGTCCACGTCCAAATTTCTTCTTATAAGGACAGTAGTCATATTGGATTAGGACCCACCCTAATGATCTCACTTTAACTCTGTAGAGATCCTATCTTGATATGCAGTCACATTCTGAGATACTGGGGGTTAGGACTTCAGCATGTGAATATTTGGAGGGGCACAATTCAGTCCATAAGAGCATCTGAAAAACATGCCTATTGATTCAGATGCTCTTTGGTTCCATAACCACACATGGCTCATATATAGTGGTATTTAGCTGCTTTTGAGTTAGGGACTATTCAGAATGAAAAGTAGGGGGCTTCTACCCAGAGAAATGCACATATGTAGTGAATTTTACATCAGGGAGTTTACAGACATGCCCCGGACCCTGCCTCTTCACCCTGTCTGTGGATCCCTAAGGTCTAGATCCCCTGGTCCTGATGCTATTAAAACCACAATGTCAGGGAGTTCACTGATCAAATCCCTCAGACTGCTTGTTTATAAGTCACAAAACTTAGCAAGGTTAGCTAGTAGTAAATGACAATTTTAGATCTTTCACCTAAATGTTTATAGTCCATTGGCTATGAACTTGACAATTCAAGGAATTGAAAGTAGCTCTGTAAAAGGTATCCTCACCCTAGCAAAATCAAACTCCAAGTGCATGCCAGCAACTCTCCTGAATGACTGGAGCAGTTCTCTTGGTTTCCAAAGATGTCTTTCGATGCCAGATTTTAAGCACACATAAATGGTGAGGAATGCCAGGCCTGCTCTCAGGCAGTCCCTGGGTTTGGGCCTCTTAGAATGACATGAGGTCACACCTGGCTACATCTGGAGCTCCCTTGGAGGTGTAGTCTGGCTTTGGCTAATCGGTGGATAGGAGGGTCATAGGCTAATAAGGTTGATTTCCATCCGAGACCTTCTTCCATCTAAAACCTGAAGTCCTTTGGGGCTCGAGGCTCAAAAGGAACTCAATATTACTTGAGACTGAGTCAGATTTCCAAGGGCTGGGCCTCTAACCAGTCCCTCAGAGTGAGCAGGATTAGATACCTTTAGCATTGCTTTTGCTTGTAAATAAAGACAAGGGAAAAATCTGAGCCAGCATTTATAGAAAAGAGCTCGAGATGGACCCTATACCAGCTTTATGGAGCTTCCCATAAAATGTATGGACTTGAATGAATGTTTAGACCTGGTGCAGAGAAAATTTTGATGACCCTGTTTTTTTCTGGTACATTATATAAATGTGTCCATCTGAAGCCAGTTACTGGTTTTTGTGTTGTTGGCAGAGCACTTTGGCAGGGTTTATGAATCAGGAAAAAATTGATATTTGGGTTCATTTTGTTTCAGGGTTCTGAAACATTATGTGGTTCTTTCCAGCTTTTGTCTTACAGTTCATTTAGATTTGATTTAAGTCCATTGTCAAAATGAAACTAAAATGCTTATTCAATAACACAGTGAAACTGGAAATCTCATAATTCCACATTATATAGCTACATCAAAATTCTGTACATAGCCAAAAAATATAGTGAAGGAAAAAGCTTGCTAATCTACGAGAAATTCTTTAATTAAATTGTAAATTTTTAATGTATCTTTTGTTTTGTATAGGTGTATTTTATTTTCTTTGTCCTTTTTTAATTGAGGTATAGTTGATTTACAATATGTATTAGTTTCAGGTGTACAACAAAGTGATTCAAAGTTTTTATAGATTATACTCCATTTAAAGTTATTAAAATATATTAGCTATATTTCCGGTGCTGTACAGTATGTCCTCGTGGCTTATTTATTTTATACATAGTAGTTTGTACCTCTTAATCCCCTACCCTGTCTTGCCTCTCCCCTCTTCCCTCTCCTCACTGGTAACCACTAGTTTGTTCTCTGTGAGTCTGTTTCTGTTTTGTTATATTCATTTATTTGTTCTGTTTTTTAGATTCCACATATAAGTGATATCATACAGTATTTGTCTTTCTCTGTCTGACTTATTTCACTAAGCATGATACCCTCCAGGTCCATCCATGTTGTTGCAAATGGCAAAATTATTATTATTGTTATCATTATTTAAAAAAATTTTTTTTGGCTGCATTGTGTCTTTGTTGCTGCACGTGGGCTTTCTTTAGTTGAGGCGAGCAGGGGCTACTCTTTGTTGTGGTGTGTGGGCTTTTCATTGCAGTGGCTTCTCTTATGGCGGAGCACAGGCTCTAGGCTCTAGGCTTGCGGGCTTCTGTAGTTCTGGCACGCGGGCTCAGTAGTTGTGGCTTGCGGACTCTAGAACGCAGGCTCAGTAGTTGTGGTGAACGGGCTTAGTTGCTCCATGGCAATTGGGATCTTCCCGGACCAGGGCTCGAACCCGTGTCCCCTGCATTGGCAGGTGGATTCTTAACCACTGCGCCACCAGGGAAGCCCCAAATTACTATTTTTGTTGGGTTTTGTTTTTGTTTTTTTGCGGTACGTGGCCCTCTCACCGCTGCGGCCTCTCCCGTTGAGGAGCACAGGCTCCGGACACGCAGGCTCAGCGGCCATGGCTCACGGGCCCAGCCGCTCCACGGCATGTGGGATCTTCCCGGACCGGGGCACGAACCCGTGTGCCCTGTATCAGCAGGCCTACTCTCAACCACTGTGCCACCAGGGGAGCCCCAAATTATTATTTTTTATGGCTGAATAGTATTCTGGGGTGTGTGTGTGTGTGTGTGTGTGTGTACCATATATTCTTTATCCATTCATCTGTTAATGGACACTTAGGTTGCTTCCATATGTTGGCAATTGTAAATAATGCTGCTATGAACATTGGGGTGCATGTATCTTTTTGAATTAGTGGTTTTGTTTTTTCTGGATATATACCCAGGAGTGAAATTGCTTGGTCATATGGTAACTCTATTTTTAGTTTTTTGAGGAACCTCCGTACTGTTTTGCAGAGTGGCTGCACCAGTTTACATTATCATCAACAGTGTCTGAGGTTTTTCTCCATATCCTCACCAGCATTTGTTATTTTTGTTCTTTATGCTGATAGCCCTTCTAACAGTTCTGAGGTGATATCTCATTGTGGTTTTGATTTGCATCTCTAATAATTGGCGATGCTGAGCATCTTTTCATGTGTCTGTTGGCCATTTGTATGTCTTCTTTGGAAAAACGTCTATTCAAGTCTTCTGCCCATTATTAAATCAAGTTTTTTTTGATATTGAGTTGTATGAGCTGTTTATATATTTTGAATATTAACTCCTTATCAGTCTTATCATTTGCAAATATTTTATCCCATTCAGTAGGCTGTCTTTTTAAATTTCTTCTTCCTTCCTTCCTCACTCCCTTTTTCTTTCTTCTTGAGGGTTCTTAGTTCCTGCACCAGCAATTGAACCCGTGCCCTCGGCAGTGAAAGTGTGGAGTCCTAACCACTGGACCTCTGGGGAATCCCATTTCATTTTAAAAAATTTAAGTATAGTTAAATTACAATGTGGTGTTAGTTTCAAATGTATAGTTATACATATATATGTATTCTTTTTCAGATTGTTTTCCATTATAGGTTATTACAAGATATTGGGTATATTTCCATGTGCTATGAAGTAAATCCTTGCTGTTTACCTATTTTATATATAGTAGTATGTATATGTTAATCTGAAACTTCCAATTTATCTCTCCCCGCCCCCTCACTATCCCCTTTGGTACAGTAGGTTTTCTTTTTGTTTTGCTGATGGTTTCCTTTGCCATGCAAAACCTTTTAAGTTTAATTAGGTCCCATTTGTTTATTTTTGCTTTTGTTTCCTTTGCCTTAGGAAACATATCCAAAATATAGTGCTACGATTTATGTCAGAGAATGTTTTGCCTATATTTTCCTCTAAGAGTTTTATGATTTCCTGTCTTTACATTTAGGTCTTTAATCCATTTTGAATTTATTTTTGTATATGGTATGAGATAATGTTCTGTTTCACTCTTTTACATGTAGCTGTCCAGTTTTCCCAGCACCATTTATTGAAGAGACTGTCTTTTCTCCATTGTATATTCTTACTTGTTTGTCATAGATTAATTGACCATAAGTACATGGGTTTATTTCTGGGCTCTCTATTCTGTTCTGTTGATCTATGGATCTGTTTTTGTGCCAGTACCATACTGTTTTGATTACTGTAGTGTTGTAGTATAGCCTGAAACCAGGGAGCATGATTCCTCCAGCTCTCTTCTTCTTTCTCAAGATTGTTTTGGCTATTCAGGATCTTTTATGGTTCCATACAAATTTTAAAACTATTTGTTCTAGCTCTGTGAAAAATGCCCTTGGTATTTTTATAGGGCTTGCATTGAATATGTAGATTGCCTTGGGTAATATGGACATTTTAACATTATTAATTCTTCCAATCCATGAACACAGTATATCTTTCCATTAGTTTGTGTCATCTTCAGTGTCTTACAGTTTTCCAAGTACAGGTTTTTTGCCTCCTTAGTTAGATTTATTCCTAGGTTTTTTATTCTTTTCGATGTGACTGTAAATGGGATTGTTTCCTTAATTTCTCTTTCTGATAGTTCGTTGTTAGTGCATAGAATTGCAACAGATTTCTCTGTATTAATTTTGTATCCTGCAACTTTACAGAATTCACTGATAAGCTCTAGTGCCTTTTTGGTGGTGTCTTGAGGATTTTCAATGTGTAGTATCATGTCAATGACAGTTTTATTTCCTCCTTTCCAATTTGGATTACTTTTATTTCTTCTTTTACAATTTGGATTTCTTTTATTTTCGTTTTCTTGTCTGATTGCTGCAGCTAGGGCTTGCAGTTCTATGTTGAATAAAAGTGGTGAGAAGGGACATCCTTGTCTTGTTCCTGATCTTAAAAGAAATGCTTTTGGCTTTTCACTGTTGAGTATGATGTTTGCTGTGAGCTTATATATATAGCCTTTATGATGTTGAGGTATGTTACCTCTATACCCAGTTTGTGGAGAGTTTTTTTTTTTATCTTAAATGGGTGTTGAATTTTATCAAAAGCTTTTTCTGCATATATTCAAATGATCATATAATTTTTATTTTCCAATTTGTTAATGTGGTGTATCACATTCATTTGGGGATATTGAACCATCTTTGCATCCCTGGGATGAATCCCACTTGATCATGGTGTATGATCCTTTTAATGTACTGTAAAATTTGCTTTGCCAATATTTTGTTGAGGAATTTTGCATCTATGTTCATCAGTGATATTGACCTGTAATTGTCCTTTTTGCCATATCTTTATCTGGTTTTGGCATCAGGGTAATAGTGGCCTTGTAGAATGAATTTGGAAGCATACTTTCCTCTGCAACTTTTTGGAATAGTTTGAGAACAATAGGTGTTAACTCTTCTCTAAATGTTTGGTTGAATTTACCTGCAGTCTCCCTCTCTCTCATATATATGTATATATTTGTATATACATATATATATATATATATATATATATATATATACACACACGATTATTTTAAGTTGCTGATCTCTTAATTTTAAGTGCATTTTAACAACCCTGCATTTTCACTTCCCTTCCCCCATGAATACAGTTTCTGACATCGTATTTTACATCTTTCTGTTTTGCATATCCCTTAACTACCTATTGTAGATATAGATAATTTTACTACTTTTGTCTTTCAACCTTCCTACTAGCTTTATATGTGGTTGATTTACTACCTTTCCTGTATATCTGCCTTTACTGCTGAGCTTTTTCCTCTTTTAATTTTCATGTTTCTAGTTGTAGCCTTTCTTTTTTTTTTTTTTTTGCGGTACGCGGGCCTCTCACTGCTGTGGCCTCTCCCGTTGCGGAGCACAGGCTCTGGACGCGCAGGCTCAGCGGCCATGGCTCACGGGCCCAGCTGCTCCGTGGCATGTGGGATCCTCCTGGACTGGGGCACGAACCCGCGTCCCCTGCACCAGCAGGCGGACTCCCAACCACTGCGCCACCAGGGAAGCCCTCTTTTTTTCACTTAGAGAAGTCCCTTTAACATTTCTCATAAACCTAGTTTGGTGGTGCTGAACTCTTTAGCTTTTACCTGTCTGTAAAGCTTTTGATCTCTCTATCAAATCTGAATGAAAGCCTTGCCAGGTAGAGTGTTCTTGGTTATAGGCTTTTCCTTTTTATCACTTTAAATATATCATGCCACTCCCTTCTGGCTTGCAGAGTTTCTGTTGAAAAGTCAGCTGATAATCTTATGGAAGTTCCTTTGTACATAAGTTGCTTTTCCCTTGCTGCTTTTAATATTCTCTCTTTATCTTTAATTTTGTCATTTTAATTACAGTGTGTCTCAGTGTGGTTCTCTTTGGGTTGATACTGTTTGGAACTTTCTGTCCCAAACTGGACCTGGATGTCTATTTCCTCTCTCAGGTTAGGGGAGTTTTCAGCTATTCTATCTTCAAATATGTTCTCTGTTCCTTTCTCTTTCTCTTCTCCTTCTGGGACCCCTATAATGCAAATGTTAGTATGCTTGATGTTGTCCCAGATGTTTATTAAACTGTCATTTCTTTTTTCTCTTTTTCTGTTCAGCTTTGGTGATTTCTACTACTATCTTTCAAATCACTGATCTGTTCTTCCGTATCATTTATTCTACTGTTGATACCTTCTAGTGTATTTTTCAGTTCATTTATTATATTCTTCATCTCTTTTTGGTTACTTTTTATATTTTCTAACTCTTTGCTAAAAACTTATAACTTCTCACTTTGTTCATTCTCCTGAGTCCTCATTTTTACCATTATTACCTTGAACTTTTTCACAGGTAGATTGCCTATCTCCACTTCACTTAGTTTTTCTTCTGGTGTGTTATTGTGTTCCTTCATTTGGAACATGTTCCTCTGTTGCCTCATTTTGCCTAATTTGCTATTTTTATTTCTACATATCTGGTAGGTTGGTTATGTTTTCTGACCTTGAAGAAGTGACCTTTCGTAGGAGTTGTCCTATGCAACCCAGCAGTGCACTCCCCTCTGTTCACCCTAAGCTATATGCTTAGGGGTGCCCCGCGTGGGCTGTGTGGGTCCTTCTGTTGTGGTGGGCTGACTACTGTGGATGATCTGGTAGGTGTGACTGGCCCCTCTTCACATCAGACGCTGCTCGTGCAGAGGCTGCCAGCTGCTGGCTGATGGGGCTGGGTCTTGAGGTGGCTAGCTGTGGAACCCTGGGGTGTCCCAGGGTTAGTGCTGGCTCACTGGTAGGCAGAACTATTTCTGAGATGGGTGATTGTAGGGCTGGGGTTCTTGGATCTAGTGTTTGCATCCGCTGGTGAGTGGAGCCATTTCCTGACATGGCTGGCTGCTGGTTTTGGGGTGTCCCAAAGCTGGTGCTTGCCTGCTGGTGAGTGGGGCTAGATCCCAGGGCAGCTGGTTGAGGAGTCCAAGATATCTCAGAGCTGGTGTTGGCCTGCTGGTGGGTGGGGCCAGGGCCTGGGGGATCTTGGTACTGGTTTGACTTGCTAGTGTGCAGTACTGAGGTCTGGGGGTTCGCAGGCCCAGTGTTTCCTCCCTGGTGTGTGAAGCTAGGTCCTAGAGTCTCTGGGTGCAGGACCCTGAGGGTCCTGAAGCTGATGTCAGCCTCCTGGTGGGTGGGGCTGGATCCCAAGCCTGCTGGTTGAGGGTCCCAAGGTGTTCCAGTGCTGGAATTGGCCTGCTGGTGGGCAGGGCTTGGGCCCATTGTATCCCAGGGTTGGTGACAGCCTGCTGGTGGGTGGGCTTGGTCCCGCCACCACAGGCTGTGGGGTTGTGGTGGTCCAAAGGCCGGTGTCCACTCACTGGTGGGCAACGCTGGGGCCTAGTGGGTCCTGTGGCTGGTGCCTGCCCACTGGTGGGTGGACTGGGTCCCAGTGTCTCTGGCTGCAAGGCTCTGGGGATTCCAGGTCTAGCACCTGTGCGCTTGTGTGTGGGGCTGGGTCTTGGGCCCTCTGGTGAACAGGACCATGTCCAGAGGGGTCTGTGGGCTCAAGGGGTTTTAAGGTAGTCTGCTTGCTGGTGGTTGGGGCTGTGTCACTGCCTGGCTAGTTGCTTGGCCTGAGGTGTCCCAGTACTGGTGTCTACAGGCTATTGGGCCAGGGCAGGGCTGGGTCCCGGGGCTAATAAGCTAGAGGGAGGATTCCACAGTGGCACTTGCCAGCACCAGTAGAATGGTAGAATGAGCTCCCCAAATGACTGCTACCAGTGTCTATGTCACCAGGGTGAGCTGAAGTTACCTCCTGCCTCGCTGGGAGGCTCTTCAAGATTAGCAAGTTGGTCTGACCCAGGCTCCTTGCAAATGACTGCTTCTGCCCTGGGTCCTGGAGCTTGTGAGATTTTGTGCCTTTTAAGAGTAGAGTCTTTATTTCCCACAGCCCTCTGAGACTCCTGAAAGTAAGCCTTGCTGGCTTTCAAAGCCAAATACTCTGGGGGCTCACCTTCCTGGTTCAGGGCCCCTGGGCTGGGGACCCTGACATGGAGCTCAGACCCCTTGCTCCTTGGGGAGAACCTCTGCAGTCGTGATTATTCTCTCATTTGTGGGTTGCCCACCCTGGGGGCATGGGACTTGACTCTGCCCCTTCTACTGTTCTTGTTGTATCTTTAGTTGTAGAAGATATTTTTTGGTAGATTCTAGTCTTTCTCATCAGTAGTTGCTTTGCCTCTTCCAGATCGGATGGCTCCTTGTGTTCCTTGGCTTGTGGCAGCATCACTCCAATCTCTGTCTTCATTTTCACCTGGTCTTTCCTGTGTCTATTTGTCCTTTTATTTATTTGAAAAATTATACAGTGTTAAACCTGTGTTGTTGCAATTATGCTTTTACTGGAAATTAACTGCAATACTAAAAACTATTAACAAATCTAATTTTACTCAAAACAGATTGACTTAGTAATGTATGAAATAAATGCATGTAATTCAGTAAAAAACTTGTTTAAAGAAGGAAATTTAGAGATCCTATACCTTGATACATTAAAGCGGTATCAGTACTAATATTTTAATTTCCTTTCCAAAATCTGAAAACCCTTTTGCTATTCCAGTTGGTTTTATGTCACTTAATCAACCTTTTATTGTCTGTGCTATTTAGGTAAAGAAAATCATGAATACACAAAACTAATTATTATTATTTTTTATCAACAACACTCTCCAGAAAATGTTTATGGGTTAAATGGTAAATGAAATAAATGCTCAAAACAAATATTCAAAAGTTATTTAAATTGCTTATAAACAATGATCAGTTTTTAATCTTAGTAATGGCAGTAGTATTGATATTTACAGTTTTGGATACAGATGTCAAGAGTTCCTTAGAAGTGTTTTTTTAAAAAAAGCCAACTCAGATTTTATTCAGATTTCATCAGCTTTTCCACTAATGCCTTTTTTCTCTTCCAAGAGCCAATACAAGATATACCGCATTTTCTTTAGAATGCATTTTCTTTGATCAAGTAATTTCTATTATTCCCATATTTTATAATAATTGCTGACTAGTAGAAATCCTGACCATTCTTATGTGTGTGTGTGTGTTTATGTATTTTTTTCCCCTCTTCTTTGGGAGAATAGCAAAAATAATCCTAGGGGAGTTAGAATCAAATTGGCCTGAGTTTTAATCCTAATTTTTCCACTTAATTTTGGGGTGTTGGTCAAGTCATCTTAACTCTCTAAACTTCAGCTTCTTCATCTGTAATATAGAAATAATAATGACAGTAATACCTATCTCACTGAGTTTTAAGGACTATGTGTGACTATACAATGAACTGTAGTAATGACTATTGGTATTATTGTTACTTACCATCTATTGACAATATTAAAGAATAGAGAATTATCTAGAGAGCAGATGGTCAAAGATGATTTTTAAAAATGGGGGAGGAGGAATGGCATAGAAAAGCCACAACTTGAAAAACCAACTCAAAAATAAGCAGCAATTGATTGTTGAGTAAAATTAAGAAGCTTTTCTATTTCTTGCCAGCATTTTTACATGAAAATGTGTAACATGAGGCCAGTTTTGTTACTTGGCATGTTTCTGGCCATTTGTAAGAAAACATTCAGCAGCAGTTGCTCTGGGAGGCTTAATGGATGGATGACATTTATGAATATGGTGATTTTCAGATGGAGAAACTGACACCACGTGGTTAATTGTTTTTCCACATCCATGAAACATCCAATTTGAAATGATAGTTCCCGAATATCTTCTGCCTTCCAGCTCTGCGCTGCAGAAAGGAATTGCCAATGGATGAGATGGTAAAAATGGGGCGCTTCCTCTCAGGGAGGCCAGTTAAAGAGCCGTGCTTTTGTGTCTGGTACAGATGGCCAACTGGTAGTGCGTACCACTGGCTAGTGCTGGTAGTGCGTACCAGGGCCTTCCTCCCCTGCAGCCACCCACCCTCAAGTGACAGCTTTTTGCATTTCCTTTTCTAATTAAACCACCAACGGAGAATGCCAGTTATATGCTTGCATGACACCTCTGAATATTAAGTAGCTTTTGTAATCAATTATTTTTGAAAGGCTTGATCCTCCATAATTAAAAGAAACTTTGAGAATTAATAATAGATTAGCATGATATATGGACTAAAAACACTATGAGCAACAACTTGGCAGTAAGGGAACAATTTTGCATCCAATATAGTGTGTCTGATTGATTCATCCTGTATTGTCTGAATGCTCCCAATACTAACATCACGATGTGGTTCCTTCTTTTTCTTTTTTTTTCTATATTCTGTGCACCCAAGTGGAACCAATTGTTTCTGCACAGGGTAAGATATAAAAACGTAGGTAACTTAAATAACTTACTGCCCAACAAGGCAGTCTGTGTCATACATGAGAATATACCTCAAGTAGCAGCTGCCTGCCTCGTGTTGCCCTCTGGGTTATGACTGGGATGCCATTTAATACCTTTTGCATCTTTTTGTGCTGGCGGTGACATTGAAGCCAGATAGTGGATTCTGGCAAGATCTTGAAATCAAAGGCATGGAAAGAGCGCCTTTGATCAGGTGTTCGTGTTCTCCGACGGTGAGCTTGTGGGTTGGAGCAGAGCTGCCCCACCCCAGAGGACAATCCACTACTGTAGGACAATCTACTACTGTCTAGATGCAGGGTCTGCTTTTTTGCCCTTGAGGGGTTGGGCAGCTGGAGAAGCAGGAGACTTGCTGCTGGGAGACAGTCTGTCTCTGGGCCTGGTGTTGTGTGATTTTGATTTTTTGGTGGAGGCTTTTTAATCTTAGTCTGTACGGTCTAGATTGTTGGCAGCCAAAACTAGATAGTACAGGTGTTTAGCCAGAAGCAGGTGGGGGAAGGGAAGATGGAGTTAGGTGAGAAAAATGGGAAAGGGGGGTCATACTCACATTTTTTATATATATATATATATATATATTATTATTATTATATATATTTTTTGCGGTACGCGGGCCTCTCACTGTTGTGGCCTCTCCCGTTGCGGAGCACAGGCTCCGGACGCTCAGGCTCAGCGGCCATAGCTCACGGGCCCAGCCGCTCTGCGGCATGTGGGATCCTCCCGGACCGGGGCACGAACCCGTGTCCCCTGCATCGGCAGGCGGACTCTCAACCACTGCGCCACCAGGGAAGCCCCTCACATTTATATTTAAAGGATACTTCCTGCCCTTTCCTTTCACTGGGTCTCATTCTCCTCCCTTCTTCCTTCTTTCCCTATCCTTGTCTTTCCCCTTGCCCACTTGTCCTGATTGTGCGTTTTTGTTTTAGTGGTTGGCACCAGTATTGTTTTGCTTAGATATCAACTTTGAGAATAGCAGGATCATGCCTCAGCATAATAGAATTTTAGATCTGGAAGGCATCAATTTTAGTTCTGGATCAGCCATGGAAAGTCTTGAATCTTAAAGATTCTGGGAAGATTCCAGAGTTCCTTCCAGGGGTTTGACTTTTTGTTAGATGAACCCAGGAGTGCTACCTGGCTGGGAAGCTTAGATGTAAAGGTAATGGTTCTGACGATAGCTATCATCATAATGATTAACATGCATTGACTGACGCACACTCTGTAAGCTTTGTCTTTTGACATTTTAATTTTTTAACAGGTAATACATCACAATGCAAAACTATAAGAGATATTTAGTAAAAATTTTCCCTCTCCCTCCACTCAGTTACCACCTCCCACAGAAATAAATAATAACTGTTATCCATTTATTGTGTCTCCTCTCTGAGATGTTATGCATAAATAAGAAAATATGAATATAAACATATATAGTTCCCCCATGTTTCATGGCCAAGTAGGAACACATTATACATTGTTCTTTGCTTCATGTGTTGTCTTTACTTAATTCTCACAGCAGTCCTATGTGGAATGAGCTGTTATTACCCTATTTTACAGTTAGAATTAAGCTCTAGCTGAGTAACTTGCTCAGGGCAACATAGCAGTGTGGAGGAGCTGGGATAACCCCGACTGTCTAACTTGATCAGCTGCGATCTCCATCACTAGGCTGTCCTGCCTCGCTGGGGCTGGTACGGACTCTCCAGGGTTCCTACTGATTTGCACAGAGTCCCTGGGGGCTCAGTGCAGTGCTGGCTCCTAACCACCAACTCTAGCCAGCAATGAGGGAATGTGGCAAAATTTAGCTCTGAATCAGTTGGCATTTCTTTTCTTTCTTTTTTTCATGAAGTAATGATTTTTAAAAATTGTGGTCAAATACATATAACATAAAATTGACCATCTTAATCATTTCTGAGTGTACAGTTTAGTGGTATTAAGTACATTTACATGATTGTGAAACCAATCTCCAGAATTCTTTTCATCTTCCTGGCAACCTCTGTTCTACTTTCTGTGTCTATGAGTTTGACTACTCTAGAGACCTCATATAAGTGGGATGATACTGTATTTACCTTTTTGTGATAGGCTTGTTTCACTTAGCATAATGTCTTCAAGCTTCATTCATGTTGTGGCATGTGTCAGAACTGCTTTTGCTTTTAAGGCAGAATAACATTCCATAGTATGTATATACAGCATTTTGTTTATTCATCCACCCATTGGTGGGCACTTGAGTTTCTTCCCCCTTTTGGCTGTGGTGAATAATGCTGCTATGAATATAGGTGTACGAATATCTGTTTGTGTTTCTGCTGTCAATTCTTTTGGATACATACCCCAAAATGGAATTGCTGGATCATATGGTAGTTCTATTTTTAAATTTTTGCAGAATTGCCATACTGTTTTCCATAGTGCCTACACCATTTTACATTCAACAGTGTACAAGTGTTCAATTTCGCCACATTCTTGCCAACATTTGTTATTTTCTTCTTCTTCCTTTTTTTTTTTTTTTTTTTGCTAGTAATCATCCTAATGGCTCTGAGGTGGCTGTTCTTTTATAACACATTTCTTAATTCTTGTATTGGCCCCACCTGTCAAAGAATTCAGAGTTCTAACCTCAGTCTCTCCTGCAGGCAGAGAGAGGCCTATGGATGAACCACCAGCCTGGAAGCTAGGTGAGACTGGTGGCTCAGCTCAGTATACCTGGCCAGACCCCTCCACGCACCTGGTGACCTCACTCTGTGCTTCAGTGTGGCTGCATCTTGTTGCTGGTTATTCCTCAGCAGAAAGATTTTCTTGATCTTTGCCAAAAAGACATGACGGGCTCCCAGAATGCAGAGGAACCTTTCCCATCTCATACGTAACTCGCACTCTTTATCCATCCTTCCCAGGTGGTTGTTCACTTTGTTAAAGTGGGAGGTTTTTTAAACCTAGTAACATTTTCATTCAATAAGCCAGGTCATTGTTAGGTATCCATCTTTCATTGTATGTTGTCCTTTGTTTGATCCTCCCTGAGAAGAAGATGGGAATGTTTCCCACAGTGTAATATGCAGGATACATCATGTCTCATGTGGACTCCTCAGGTAAGTGACTCAGTCTGACACTTTAGGTGAGCCATTTTTTTCCCAGCTCCCAGCCCTGGGCTCTCTGAAGGTGTTTCTTGGGAATGATTAAGCGGCTTTAATAACTCAGGATCCAAGTGTGGCCTCAGAGCAGTACCAGAGTGAGGTATTTGTCTGTGTTCCCAGCTGCGTCCCCCGCATCTAATCCGAGGCTTAGCTGCCACTAGAGAGGAGTTGGAACCCCTTCCTTTGTGGTGTAATCCATTCTTAACCTATCTTCTGTACGTCCCTGAATATAGCCATTTTAAAAAGTGGCACTTTTGGTAAATACAAAAGCTAATACATGTTTAAAGCAGAAAACTTGGAAAAGGAAGAAAAACACATTACTATAAATACTGTACTGCACAGGATCATAACATAGGTACTGTTTTATAGCCTGCTTGTTCGCTTAAAAGATAGTGTGATCTTCCTACACTAACAAATATCCCTTTACCATATGAGTTTTAGAGATAATCCTCATGGCATAATATGGATATTCTATACTTTATTTTAAAAGTCCTTTATTGTTGGAAATGTAGACAACATCCTCTTTTGACTATTAGAAACTTTCATGAACATCTTGATACATATGAATATTGTATTATTTTTAAATGCTATTTTTGGAAATATGTCTAGGAAGGTCTATTTTATTACAGGCCAGCCTGACTGCTCAGGAAAGTGGGTTGACGGTGTAGGGACAAGTGTTGATAAAAGGGAGTGGAAAGAGAGTGCCTTCTCTTGGAGTTTTAGGACAAAGAGTGTCCAGGCACTGACACCAAATCCAGAGAACTCAGGACACAAACAGCGTCACTATTGGTTTGCCAATTTCATTTGACACCCAGAGTTCTAAGACATTCAGGATGCTCTGTTTTACTCCCTCTCTGCTGTTCATGGTCCTGATTAATGGAATCTATGGAAATATCTCTGTAACAAATCAAGCCAATAGCCACACCCTCAAAATGTAGATCTATGCCTTCTTTTGATTGTTTTGTGAGACGTTAGATGATCATAGCAGTGTATTTCCTGAAGTGACCTATATTTCCCCAGGACATTTCTTTAGTTCTTGTTGCACTGACAAAGAACATTATATCATTCTTATTCTCATTGTTATTCTGGGTGTATCCTCTCTCTTGGTGATTTACTGCAGACAATTCTGGCTTTTTTGCCCCAACATGTTCTTGGAGACTGTGTCCTCAAGCAGATTTAAAAAAATCACATTTTCTGATGAGAACAACGCCACAATTGAAAACCTGCATGTTCCTACCAATTAACTTAGAATCAAATAAATCATAAGTATGGCAAATAATATGACATTAAAACAGAGAAACATCTTTCTATAATTTTTCTAAATCTTCCTTAAGAGCTATCAGAGACATTCAAAGTGCTTCCACTAATTCAGGTCATATAAAGTGAGCATAAATGTATGACACGTATTGTTTATTCAAAGGGACCCAAATATACATAGAAAGTATAAATACTGTAAGAACACAATTCCACAGCATGATAAAGTTAGCCCACGTCTAGATCTTTAGGGCTAAGAAACTTGAGAAAGGTCTATCTTGCCTTGTTTGTTGGATAAGGAAAGTGGGTCTCACCGCCTCAAGTGACCTGCTGAAGGCCACCATGCTGACGTTAATTCAACATGTAATTAACGACAATTTTGCCTCCTTTCTGAGACGTAAGTAGATCGTGTAGTGTGCTTATCAAAATCTCCCTTCAGGACTGAAGCCCTTATTACCCCAACTACTAGGAATATTGGCAGTGGGCAGCTCCCAGCTGTTTCTCTCCTGGGACTTGCCCTGGGCTGCAGAAAGCCTCTTTGCCCAAGGGCAGCTCTCATGTGATGAATGCGCTGCCTGGTAGATGCCGAGGTATAAAGGCCTGGTGCCCACCCCTCCCTCCCAGCCCCAGCTGAGAGGTTTAGGGTTCTGAAGGGCCCGTAGGATCAGCTGAAGCCTAGGCTGTGCACTGTGGCCCAGTTTCTCCCTCTGCCAATGCTGCTTCTTTCCCTTCCCTCCAGGTATTGATCCTGAGAGCACTTTCTTATAAATACCCCGCATGCAAACTCCATTTCAGAGTTTGCTTCTCAGGGAACTGAACTGTGATGTTAAACAAACCTTGGGGGGATATTTTGGATCATTGAGTCTTTCAAAAAAATGCATACCATGAAGATTGAACTGATGTCTTATTTTTATCTATCTATCTATCTATTTATTTATTTTTTGCGGTACGTGGGCCTTTCACTGTTGTGGCCTCTCCCGTTGCGGAGCACAGGCTCCTGACGCACAGGCCCAGGGGCCATGGCTCACGGGCACAGCCGCTCCGCGGCACGCGGGATCCTCCTGGACTGGGGCACGAACCCGTGTCCCCTGCATCGGCAGGCGAACTCTCAACCACTGCGCCACCAGGGAAGCCCCTGATGTCTTATTTTTAATATTCTCTTTGTAAATTTTCTTAGAGAGTAAGCAGAGGTATTCAAAGCGGCTGTGTTAACTCAGGTTGGCATATATGTATCCTAATATATTGTGTTAATAATTGTATATAACATGTATACTAATGCACACATATTTCTGGTAATATTGCAGCATCTCAATAAGGACTTTAATTTGGAAAAGATGTATCTTTTTTTATTGAAGTATAGTTGATCTACAATGTTAGTGTTAGTTTCAGCTGTACAGCAAAGTGATTCAGTTATATATATATTTTTTCAGATTATTTTCTATTATAGGTTATTACAAGATGCTGAACGTAGTTCCCTGTGCTATCCATAATTCTTGTTGCTCATCTATTTTATGTATAATAGTTTGTATTTGTTAATCCCATACTCCTAATTTATCCTTCCCGCCTCCCTTTTCCCTTTGGAAACCAGAAGTTTGTTTTCTATGTCTGTGAGCCTGTTTCTGTTTTGTATATAGATTCATTTGTATTATTTTTTAGATTCCATATATAAGTGATATGTAATATTTGTCTTTCTCTGTCTGACTTACTTCACTAAGTATAATATTCTCTGGGTATATCCATGTTACTGCAAATGGCATTATTTCATTCTTTTATATGGCTAATATTCCATTATATATATATACCACATCTTCTTAAGCCAGTTGTCTCTTTTTTTACATTTAATTAAATTAATTAATTTATTTTCTAACATCTTTATTGGAGTATAATTGCTTTAAGATGATGTGTTAGTTTCTGCCTTATAACAAAGTGAATCGCTATACATATACATATATCCCCATATATCCCACCCCTATACCACCCCTCTAGGTGGTCACAAAGCACCGAGCTGATCTCCCTGTGCTATTCAGCTGCTTCCCACTAGCTATCTATTTTGCATTTAGTAGTGTATATATGTCCATGCCACTCTCTCACTGCGTCCCAGCTTACCCTATCCTCTCCCTATGTTCTCAAGTCCCTTCTCTACGTCTGTGTCTTTATTCCTGTCCTGCCCCTACGTTCTTCAGAACCTTTTTTTTTTTTTTTAGATTCCATATATATGTTTTAGCATATGGTATTTGTTTTTCTCTTTCTGACTTAATTCACTCTGTATGACAGACTCTAGGTCCATCCACCTCACTACAAATAACTCAATTTTGTTTCTTTTTATGGCGAGTAATATTCCATTGTATATATGTGCCACACCTTCTTTATCCATTCCTCTGTCGATGGACACTTAGGCTGCTTCCACGACCTGGCTATTGTAAATAGTGCTGCAATGAACATTGGAGTGCATGACTCTTTTTGAATTACGGTTTTCTCAGGGTATATGACCAGTAGTGGGATTGCTGGGTCGTATGGTAGTTCTATTTTTAGTTTTTTAAGGAACCTCCATACTGTTCTCCATAGTGGCTGTATCAATCTACATTCCCACCAACTGTGTAGGAGGTTTCCCTTTTCTCCACACCCTCTCCAGCATTTATTGTTTGTAGATTTTTTGATGATGGCCATTCTGACTGGTGTGAGGTGATACCTTATGGTAGTTTTGTTTTGCATTTCTCTAATAACTAGTGATATCGAGCATCTTTTCATGTGCCTGTTGGCCATCTGTATGTCTTCTTTGGAGAAAGGTCTATTGAGGTCGTCTGCCCATTTTTTGATTGGGTTGTTTGTTTTTTCGATATTGAGTTGTATGAGCTGTTTGTATATTTTGGAGATTAATCCCTGTTGGTCACATCGTTTGCAGCTATTCCCCAAGTTTTGTGTTTGAGAAAAAGGGAGGGATGATTGCTGGGAATAAAGAGATGAAAGATAATTATGAGGTGATTTTATGGAAATTAAATCTGAGGATTAAAAAAATATAAAACATAAAATGATGTAACAAATATCCATATATCTATTACACAGGATTAATATGTTAACAAATTGTCATATTTGATCTTTTAAAATATGAAATAAAAAGGTACAGACAGAGCACTTAGGATTTTCTCTTAACAATATGGCAGAGCTCATCCGCCTGCTCTCAGTGCTTGGCTGAATCACTAGACACACAGCAGCCCATCTTTGACACCAAAAACACCAAAAGGGTAAATGTGGACCGGACAGCATTGAATGAGCAGGGTGATGAAATAAGTGTTGAAAGTAAAACACGTCTTCCCTGTATGTGGACATTTTCCGTAATGGAGTCAGGAAGATACAAATTGAAATCTAGAAGTGCAACTGCAGAGAACAAACCCTTGGGGAAAATACCTCTTCTTATAATACAGCCAGTAGCATTTAAAAACTCTTCTGAATCTGCGGACGTTGAATGGCTTGTGTAAAGGGGTTTGGAATTCATGGTGAATTCATAATTAACTCATCATTTCCCAAACGAGTTTTTCCTCCTCATTTCCTGTTTCAGTAAACTTACTGGCAAATCACATGAGTCAGAGACCTGGAAACCTCCCTAGAATTGTCTTTATCTGGCACACCCAATTGCTTTAGCCTTCTAAAAAATCGTTCAGATCCATTCCTTCTTTTTTTTAAAACTCTTTTATTTATTTATTTATTTATTTATTTAGGCTGCTCAGGTCTTAGTTGCAGCACGTGGGATCTTCGTTGTGGCATGCAGGATCTTTAGTTGTGGCACGTGGGATCTTTTAGTTGGAGCATGCAGGCTTCTTAGTTGCGACCTGCATGCGGGATCTAGTTCCCCCACCAGGGATTGAACCCAGGTCCCCTGCATTGGGAGCATGGAGTCTTACCCCCTGGACCACCAGGGAAGTCCCCATCCCTTCCTCTTTATGCTTGCTTCTCCAGATCTTATTGGAATCTCATCAGTTTTGAGCTGGACTGTTACGGAAGTCTCCTAACTGGTCTTGATACCTTTAACCTTGTTTCCCCTACAATCTGCCTCACCCACCTCAGAAGCAAGATTCACACCACCACAAGTGAAGTCTTCCTAAGTTGCAAATCTGGCGTATCATTCTTAAAAAGGAAAAATTCTTAGCAGTTCCCCACTGCTCAATAAATGCAATAAATAATAATTCAATAAATAAATTCAAGGTACTCCATGAGCACTCAAGCTCTGCACATCCTGGCCTCTGGCCTTCAGCTTCACGCAGCACCCCACTGGGCTTCATACTTCAGGGTCCAGTGATGCTCAACTGATTGCATACACCCACACCAAATATTTCACACTTCCATGCCTTTGGTCATGCCTCTTCCTTTTCTTGAACTATATCAGTCCTTGATTCTACTCCTTCAGTTGGCAAAGTCCCACTCATACTTCGAGACTCGACCTTAGTGTCTTCTCCTTGAGAAAATCTTCTACAATTTCTTCCAGCAGGGCTGAATATCTGTTTTCATGTCTGCCCCTTATACTCTGGTATAAACTCCCAATCCTTTAAACTCTGCATCCCAGCATCAAACACAGTACCCACACTTAATATATGCTTCTAAATGTTTGTTGAGTGCCAGCTCAGTGCAGCTGGGAAAGAGGTTGAATTCAGAACATCAGGTGGGTGACAAGACCTAGCAGTATGTGGACTACGGGTTGCTGGATAGAGCATCAGTGGGATGAGCTGGGGCATCTCCAGCATAGGTGTGTCACCTGCAGTGGTCTCCTCTCTAAGAATGAGGCAGAAGACTGGGCACCAAGTATGTTTTTAGTCTTTGCCGAATCTCTGCGAGCCTCTTGGGCTCACATAGGCTAAATCACTGGAGTTCGGAGAGATAGTGGGAACTTCATGTCATTGGATGAGTGGAAGGGAAAGGTGGAGGTCGTGGATGGAACAGGAGGCTGCTGAGCACTTCAGGAGTGCACAAGAACAGTAGCACATTTTGCTTGGAAGGGACCAATGTGGAGCCCTTTTCTTCCTCCTTCTCTTCATCTTCTTCCTCTTCCTTTCCCACTCTTCTCTTTCCTTTTCATTTCTCTTTTTTCATCTTCCTCTGCCTCTTTCCTTTAGTTTTGGCAACATATTATGTTTTATGTCCTAAATAACCATTTACTAGTAGTGGTATAGAGAAAAAAGGTAGAGAAAAATCTGTAGAAGTGCAAAATAAATTTGGGCTTAAAGGAGGGTTGAAGTTAAAGAGATGACAAGTAAAGTGGTTCTTTCATTAAGTTGTGCATCACGAGCTTTAAAATCAATTGTAAATCAAGCACTTGCATTATGTGAGACATATTGCCTTGGTGCATAAATCTGGTCACATTATTGCTGCTAAAATAGAGCACAAGTCCAAGATGCTGGGTTATGAACCCAAATAGGAAAATACATAGTGTTAGGTGATATGGCATAATGCTTAATCTCCCTCTTATGCATGATTGACACAATCACGCATAAGATATTGAGTTTCTTTGGTCATTTGTGGATCAGAATTTGCATAAAAAATTTATGACTTCTCGCGAATAGTTTGCGAAGCTAAAGACTAATACTAAACTTCAGGGCATTTGCATCATAGGTAAAACCACCAGCGCTAGAATTAAACCACAGCAGAATTTTCATGCTGTTGAGTTTATGGTGTTTTTGCTTGAAGGAGTTGTTTTCTGTATTTAGTTTAAAATATATCCACAGACCAGGGCATCATTTCAGCCTTTCTACTCATGGTTTCTCACAACATGGGCCTTTGACTTGCATTAGAAAAACCTGGGTGCTTGCTTTGGTCCAGATTCTTGCGCCTCCCCACTCAGATCTACAAGATCAGAATACCAGAAAGGGGGTGCTGGGGTTCTGCAGTTTGCCTTAAAGCCACCAGGGCCCATTTTCTGCAGCACGCCCAAATAGAGCCTGCTGATTGTGTGTTATGAAAGTGATGCTTGGTGTCCAACTAGCATGGACTGAAGTGATGAAACATCATGTCAGCTCTAAATCAGGTTGGCTGGAAGATGTGGTTTGTTGTCAGAAATTATTGGAGTCAGAATTGTAGATAATATCATTTGTGTCACACAGATGACAAATCCGGTGACCTAGTGATGGGCAAGGGCTCCTGGGTGGCTGTGGGAAACCCTTCCCTACTGAGATGACAAAGCAGTGGCTTGAACAGTTTCCATGACCCTGGAAGGGCCCCTGCCAGAGGGTCTTAACCACAATAGTATCTGGCTGCCTGACTCATGCATGGGAGGTTTTTTTCCAGAGTGTAATCCTGACCTTGAACAAAACCACACAGGGTAGCAGTCTGTTTTGTAGGCTGTGAATTATATCCAAGCCACAGCCAAATTTATCTGCTGCTCTGTGCATCTCCTGAGCCTTCAGCTAGCCAGCCCTTCTGCCACTGCAGGGAAGCAGGTCTGCAGTAAAGCTTCCGGACCAGATGCATGAACAGCTGGTCTGCCATATCTTAGTGCATGGAACAGAAAGTCATATCATGATCCCTCTTCATGGCATTCAACCCATTTGATGGTATCCCAGAAGTATTTAAACATATTTTCATTCTCTGATCCACTCCCTCTTCTGATAACCAAGAACATCACTATATCTTTCTGCCCCTATCAATGTAATTCCTAATAAAGTATGTCATTGAAAATGCACCCCCTATTTGATTTATTAGAAGCATTGCTGTCTGTGATATACTCACATGATGTCTTCGAAAAGGATATTGGATTTGTTCCAAGAAATTGTCAGGTTACTCTAGCATTGGGGAGTGTGTGAACATTCAGAACTAATTCTAAAAGTGGTTGTTTCCCTATTGTACACCCCACCAGATTCATAGCTGGATCGCTTGTTTGGGCTCTGGGTGTTCCTGTCTGGCTACAAAGTAACACATTTGTAGTGCCCTCGAGGACTTGAACATGCCGCCATTCTGACCTCACAGAACCCAGCAGCTCTGCTCCTGCACTTGTCTAGGTTAGAACCTTCCTGCAGACTCAAGATTGTCATGCTCGTTAACACACTTTTGTAGGCTCCAGCAGGGCTGCCCATGCTTAGCTGGGAGGGAGGATAAAGTAAGGCAGAGAGCAAAGGCCTCTGATAGCCTTGCCTATTTGTTCCTGGCTTCTTGCTTTTATCTCTGACCTTCCAGACTCTGGACCTCATCTGTCTTGAGCTATGGTACCTACCAGTGCCTCTCAGCTTTAGCTGACCTCTCTGGGATGCACCCCTTGTAAGACTGATTGTTTCAGCCTCATTCACTTGCCCTGAAACTCTTACTGATAGTATCTGTCAGATCCCCACCTGGCAAAGCAGGCCTCTAGTACTGACCCCTCTTGGCTGTCTGGATCCTCTTTCCACCGGAACCCAGAACTTATCCACACCTTGACTTAAGCTCTATATGGGTGGGCATTATGTTGATTTGCTCTTTATTTCCTGTAGGAGTTACTCAATTAATGATGACCAAATGTTGAATGAGGCTGTGTAAAGACTTTCACATTTTAAAAAGTGAGTATAAATTATAGGATTGGCAACCTAGAAGGAAAATTATTTGAATAAAGAACACGAAAGCTGTGATTCTATTTCTTCTGTTCATGGTAATTCCTGTGGTCCCCTCTGTTATCAAGAGATATTTCCCATATTTGTTTCAGCTCTTAGGAATAACAGATAAAAATTGATTTGCTGTTCCAAGATACTGACTTAATAGGATTTCCTCCCTATAATATGAACTGTTCATAGAAGAAGGGCAAACAACCTCTCCAAATCAGGGACTTAAACTGAACAGTTCTGGAGCCTAAAATTTACAAAAGGCCACTGTAATTACTACTCCTGACTCTGAAACAAATACTTTTCTTCTCCTCCATCCCTCCCCCTGCTTAAACTCACATGTCATATGAGCCAACTTTTCCACCAGCAATTCTTGATACGTAGTGTTGAACCAGAATAGAGTCAATAAATTCATATTTTTTCTCAATTCTTACTTGCTGTAAAATAGTAAGAAGTCACTTATGATCTTACTGCCTTACTTAAATCAACTGCTTGCCTCTATGTTCCCTCAAATTGGAGTATTAGAGTCTTGTCTGAATTAAAGCCCAGGCCGAACCAGCATGGTGCCAATTCATCTTCCTATTTATTTATTTTTTAATCTCTTACTTGGCTATCCTTCTTGGTGGTCATTGCAGCTTGTCAAATGAACTCCTGGGGCTGATATCACTATGAAAAATTTGCATAGATTGTTCTCCTAGAAAATTTTATTTTTCCTAAATAGTAGGAACTAGATAAACACACAGATCCTTAAGACAAAGCCAAACTCTGGATAAGAACATATGTTTTTACATAGAATTTAAAAGAACAGAATGTACCGCAAGATGGGAAGAGCCCAGTGAACTCTTTAATTGGTCTCTGCTGTGTGTTCATGAGGAGGGAAGATGGTTGGAAAAGGGATTCTCATATCTGACCTAAGGACAGCTCTAAGGGGCCAGCATCACAGTAGCGATTAGCCCTGGTACAGAGCTAAGTCTATCAGCAATCTTGCTATGTAGTTGGATAGGCAAGATGGTTCACTAACCTTGTCTTCTAAATAAGAAATTGATGCTCAGAATGTTGCTAAGTCTCACTCAGCAAATAAGTGGCAGAGTTGAAAATCAAACCTAGATCATTTGACCATAATTTTTCCTCCTTTCCACATACCAACTCCTGGAATAGTGACTGCTATACGTTCTTCCAGAGCAAAGAGCAGGCCAACCAGTCTCCTTTGCCATGGATTGCCTGAAGACTGGGGTTGGTGTGAGATATTTGCTTTTCATCCAGTTTTGTTTTGGGCTTCTTCTCTGAATATTTTTTCGAGATGATTTCCCTAGCATACTGTTGCTTATTAGGTCCAAATTCCTGAATAAATATTGGAACTTTACCTTCCTGGAATTAATTCAAGTAAAATAATATCTTTGATATAAACATAAGTCAAGCTACAATAAACAGAAATTTGAAGCATGTTCAAGGGGTTTGGATTTCATTCTTTGGCTGCTTTAGACCTGGGATGTTGGGTTTAAATAAATAAATAAAAATAAGTAAATCATAAATCTTACTGTTCCTGACAGGAAGTAGAATGGAAGCCTCATGGAACTGCCGAAATATATGGTTTTCCTTTAAATTCCTCATTAATTATGACTTGTGCTTCTTTTCTGTGGGAGGAAGAGACATTAAAGCAGAATTATTCTATAGCTCATTCTTGATTATACTTGTTCACAAACGATTACCTGCAATTATGAATTCCAAAAGGCTTTGAAAATCTTAATTTTTTCCCCATAATTTTGGTGCAGACTTATTTGGTGGAAATACAAGGTCTAAACTGAAATGAGACTATTTCTGGTCTATATCCCATTTAATGTGGATATTTATGTATTTTGCTGCAGAAATATTAATACAAGGTGCCGCCAAGATCCTGTTTAGTGTATTACCTCAAATATGGTTGCACAATAACATCTGCAAAATTCTGAATTCTGAAATGCATTTAGCCCAAGGGGTTCAGAGAAGGGACTGCAAACCTCTTCACAAGAGGAGAAGGGAGATGTGTGACTAACACAGAGTAATGGAGAAACACAAGCAGTCGGCTGCAGGACCTTTCACCCACATTGATGCCCTCCCTGAGAGAAGATTACACATCTCCATCCTGTTGAACTCATGTACACTCGTGTGATTGATTTTCTCTGGAAAATAAAATGTGAGCAGAAGAGAAGAGATGAGTCATTTCCAGGCAAAGCTTTAAGAGCCAACGTGTAGCTCTGCATTCTTTTTCTTCTTCTGCCATGAGCTCAGCAGTGCTGCACATGAAGGCTGGGATCCATCAGCTTGGATGCCCAGTGAAGCCTGGCACGGAGCTGTGGCTGATCAGCACTGGAGATGTAATGTGAATGAGAAAGAAACCTTTGTTGTTGAAGCCTCTGCAGTATCACCTAGTCTATCTTCACTGACGCATGCAAAATCAGTGCCCTCTGGGATGGAGCCATCCATTAATGTAACATCTGTGGACACTGACACAATGAGCAACAGTGTCCTCTAGGGGTTTGCAGTCCAGCTAAACAGATAAATAGTTAAAAAGTCAGGTCTGGCCTGCCACAATGCTATACTCTCTCCTCCACCCCCAGCATTGGTTTCCATATCTAGGCCCAAGGCCAGATGCCTCCTGACTTCACCTATCCAAACACATGCTTGGATACTAATGCACATTTTTCTTTCTTTATTGGATTTAACAAATTACATAAGTAATTCCTGCTTATTATAATAAATTAAACAACACAAAAGTATATAAAGAAAAAGTTTATTCTCTCTTCCTCTCTCTCCTACCAGTGGTATGTATCCGTCTACAGCTTTTTATGTTCTAGGCAAATATATATAGATACATAGGTCATTTTTTAATATTATCCTACCGTGAACATTACCCTGCTAAGGACATCTGTGCAATTCATTTGTTAGCCTTAACTAGACGATTAATTCTTTTTTTTTTTTTAAAGTGACACTTTTTTTTTTTTTTAGATGTTGGGGGTAGGAGTTTATCAATTTATTTATTTATTTTTGGCTGTGGTGGGTCTTCGTTTCTGTGTGAGAACTTTCTCCAGTTGTGGCAAGCGGGGGCCACTCTTCATCGTGGTGCATAGGCCTCTCACTGTCGTGGCCTCTCTTGTTGCGGAGCACAGGCTCCAGACGCGCAGGCTCAGTAGTTGTGGCTCACGGGCCCTGTTGCTCCGCGGCATGTGGGATCCTCCCAGACCAGGGCTCGAACCCGTGTCCCCTGCATTAGCAGGCAGATTCTCAACCACTGCGCCACCAGGGAAGCCCCTAGAAGATTAATTCTTTTAATCCTTAGTAATTTCTTTTACTGAGTGCTTACTATGTCCAAATCACTCTTGAAAATACTTTATTTAATGCCTTTGTGAACTCTGTGAGGTAGGTACTGTTATTATCCGCTTTTGCCATTTGAGAAAACTGAGGCCTAGATAAACTGAGTAATTTGTGAGACTCATACAGATCAGGAAGTGGTGGAGTGAGAAACCCAGGCAGTCTGACTTTATACTCCACACTTTTAACCTGCAAGTTTTATCGCTTCTATAATTGCATAATAGTCCATGAATGAATGGACTATAATTTATTCAAGCATTTTGCTGTTGATGGAGATTGAGGTGATTTCCTCTTTTCCTCCTTTTATCTTGCTACTGCCAACCATGTTGAAATAACACTGAAATACATACCGATACTCTTTTTTTCTGTTGAAAGAGCCCCACATTAATTTCTTCCTGCGCCTCATTTGGGAGAACACTACCAACTCTGGCAGTCTCAGTCCTGGTTAGGCAGTGGGTCCTGGTTATCATAATTCATATTCCAATGGCCAGTTAGGAATTTTTGTTTCACCAGTTCCTCTGAACCCTCCACATATCTCTCTAGTACAGGGCAGAGTGGAGAGGCCTGTATAAGTCAATGCAGCTTATATTTAGAAACAGGAGGAAGTGAACTGTAAGGGATTATCTTCTCCTAGATGTGTCAGATGCAATCACACAGCATAGATTTATGAAGCGGAGTGAAATATTTGTTTTGATTGCTCACTGATTAAGAATACATAATCTTGACAGACATCTAGGGCAACTACTCTTATTGTAAGAATCTGGGTCAGGGGTGCCCAGCTTCTTCTAATTCAGCAGTCTCATTTCATTAAAGGACTATGCAAAGAAACCTCAGTTTGGGTCTGTACGATTGGCTGCTTCATCTTCGGTATTTCACGTTGCAGGAGCCCCAGCAGTCGCCAACGTTATTGTCTGTCAATGTGTAATGTCATCTTCATAGTTGTTCAGTATAGAGTTTGGAAAAGTATCTGAGTATCTTATGAAAAACGAACATACCATATGAAAAGTGGACATATAATTTAATACTAAAATAATTTATGAAGATATTTGAGGTAAGGTGTTAGACCAAACCCCACATGTTGGAGATGCTTAAAAGTGGGGTTTTGCAAAAACCTGAAAATTATTTAAAAGGAAATGGTTAAAAATCTCAAGAGATATGTTTTAAAAATTTAATCTAGAAGCTCTGCAGGATAGGTATTTATCAACAGATTGCTATGGTGTGCTACTACATGAAAATTGGACAGTAAAACACATTTGGTTATTTTAAGTTAAATTATCCAGTGAAATGCAGAGGGGAAAATCATAGCATAAATTGGGAGATCTTGTGTTTGTGGCTGGATAGTACTTTTGTATTTTTGTGTGAGGTGGTGGGTAGGGGTAGATAAGCATGTGATCTCCTTAAAATATTTTTCTTTAGTACAGTGTAAGCTTTAGGGTAACCAGGTGTTACTCTATACAGTCTATGTTTGAAAGAAATGTATTCAAGACCAAAAATTAATGATTACATATGTAAGAACTTCTGCTTTCGAAAGCAAAACATCACATCATCTCTGTCCTGAAGTGTTAGCGTGTCTGTTTCTTGCGTCAGCAGCCGTCTCCATTTCTGTCTGCTCAGGAGCATTTAAATCAAAAGCCTCACCCTTAAGCATACAGGATGCAGGCCTCAATCCCTTCTTTACTCTGTTCATGCAAGGGTGGGAAATGTGACAGATGTTTTAACCAACCCACATTATCTTTAATACCACTGTTTTCACCAGCAAGAGCCTGTTTCTACATCCACGGTGCGAAGATGCTGCTGATTTCACCAAAGGAACTCAATTTCTGAAATTCTTGATACTCATTAGCAAAAGCACAGGTGAGGATCAAGAAATGAATGCCCAGAGTGCAAGTAGCAGCAGTCACTCTGGTGTGTGGGCTTTTACCCCATGAATGTGGGTTCCTGATTAGGACATACGGCTGTCCCTTGAATAAAGCTGAAACCAGCTAACACATTATTGGGTCCCATGGTCTATGCTGAAGATTTTAAAGTAAATTGTGGACATTTATCTGTGATGGACCTACACAAGCCCTTGAACTCAGCTGCTCTCCATCTTATTTCTTTCTATATTCATTCAGATTTGCCTTTGGCCACATATTATTTTCATTTCTAGCTCAGCTCCTGCCCCAGATTCATGCATGATGACACTTCCCTCTTTATACATAAGTGTATTAAAAAGTATGCTTACTGTTTTGAGTGATCATTTAGGTTACTTTATTTACTACTGCCATTGTGCTAAATGCAATAAGTTTTCACCTGAATGATTGAAAGCTCTGCCAAAAGAGGGAAAAAAATGACAAGTTTCCCTTTGGTGTGAAATGAGTGCCTTCCACTTTAGTCTCCTGGGGCTCTGCTTCCTTTCACCTGTAAAGTGAGGAAATTTGGACCAGAATAGCTACTGTTTCCCTGTGAGCTCTGATAATCTGAGATTTCTGTCCTAGCAGTTACACCTTAGGCTCAGGCTGCAGCAGCCTGTGAGACAAATCCATGGAGGACTTGCTGCCTTGGGTGTGGGTCTTTCCCCTTGTGGTGGTGAAATAGAAGACTCCAGACATCACTATTTGATAATCCAGCTGGCTACGTTCCTGTCATGACTAACGGATGAGTTTGGTGATGGTGCTAAGACTCTGCTGTAGGTGAGGCATCCTTTAGATCAAGAAGTACATCAAAAGGGGAATCTATGGGATTCAACTGTCTGCCTTCAGTTTTGATGCAGTCATTGATCAAATAAACATGAAGAGCATAGCACATCTTCCCATCTTTTCCTTTAAACTGAGTTCTGGTCCCTCAGCAGGTTGCATAATTTTTTCCAAGGCAGCAAAGACCCTTTGCCTCTGAATATCCAGTGTTGTCTTTGAAGGAATAATGGGCTGGAGTTGATGTCTGTGTTTAATTTCAATTTAAATATTATTTTATAATAGGCTTTTGTTTCAATGTCCATTTAGTCTTTTTTTTCTTTTTAACATCTTTATTGGAGTATAATTGCCTTACATTGTTGTGTTAGTTTCTGCTGTATAACAAAGTGAATCAGCTATATATAAACATATATCCCCATATCTCCTCCCTCTTGCATCTCCCTCCCACCCTCCCTATCCCACCCCTCTAGGTGGTCACAAAGCACCCAGCTGATCTCCCTGTGCTATGCGACTGCTTCCCACTAGCTATCTATCTTACATTTGGATGTCAATGCCACTCTCTCACTTTGTCTCAGCTTACCCTTCCCCCTCCCCAGGTCCTCAAGTCTCTTCTCTATGTCTGCATCTTTATTCCTGTCCTGCCCCTAGGTTCGTGAGAACCATTTTTTTTTCTTAGATTCCATATATATGTGTTAGCATACGGTATTTGTTTTTCTCTTTCTGACTTACTTCACTCTGTATGACAGACTCTAGGTCCATCCACCTCACTACAAATAACTCAATTTCATTTCTTTTTATGGCTGAATAATATTCCATTGTCTATATGTGCCACATCTTCTTTATCCATTCATCAGTCGATGGACACTTAGGTTGCTTCCATGTCCTGGCTATTGTAAATAGTGCTGCAATGAACTCAATGCCCATTTAGTCCTTAATGGTAGAGTTATTCGTCCTCACAGAGAAATTAAATAGACTGAAACTTGAAAAAGAATTTATAGATATCAGTTTTATTCAATATATGTTGCCTGTTACTGAATTCAAGGAAGGTGCAGCTTCCGTGGCTGATATTCTAATGAAAGGACTCCTTCGTTTGTTCGTTTGTGGCTGTATTCTACCTGTTGTTTTTCTCCCTGTTCTCTTGTCTTCAGTTGTCATGCTTTTGCTCATCTTCAAAAGGGGGCAGCTTAGCTCATGATCCTACTATCCCCCGGAAAATATGGGGAAAGAGGGTTGGCAGAAATTGCTGCTTTTTCAGCTCAGTTTTTTCCCCTGGATACTTTAGTTCAAATCTTTGCTTTTTCTTTAAGTCATCAAGCCATCAGGTCAAGCAAAGAAAAAACCAACCATGCTTACGGTCATATTTTGGTTACTCTTAATCAGAAAGTAAAAAGTTAAGGATATAATATTATTTTTTAATAGTCTTATTAAGTGTAATTTTTAATTATGTTTTAAGCCAAGCTCTCTCTCTCTCTACCTCCCACCCTCATCTTTTGGAATAATAAACCTTTCTTGGCCTCTTCTTGCTGACCCTGAAGAAATCTCATGATACCATGATCCTCACTCAAATTCATGTTTGGTTAATCTATTTCTTTTTTTAGGTACACTCTTCCACCTTGCTCTGCGCCCTGGTGGTTGGACAACTTCACCAGACTACCTTACTCTCTGGTTCCAGGTTGGTTTGGCCAATGGGAGTGTTGGCAGGGATTAGAGCAAGAGAGGAGACAGAGGCCTGTGTGTTCACCACCCCTCCCCTTTCTTTGTAGCGGCCAACGCATTGGCTCATTCTGGACTCCCCTATATTCTCTGTAAAATGTCTCTCCCCACACAGCCTCTTTGTTTTCAAATTCCAGCAGCCACCTTTCTCCTTCAGGCTTATGGGTGTTAACAGGGTCCACTGATACCAACTCCTCATTGTCTCTTGAGGTTCCCTACACCCTGCACACCCACTGTAGACAGGCCCCATATTAAACTTTCCTCATGGTATTAATTTGGAATGTGCCATCTGTTTCTTGCTGGAGCCCCGACGGATAGAATAATTCAATGAGTGCTTATATTACTGGGAGGTAGTATGGCATAATGGTTGTCTTCCATGTGGCACCCGATGGATCTAGGCTTGAAAACATCCTCGTCACTTGCTAACTCAGAGTGGAGATTATTTAACCACTCTGAGCCTTAGCTTCTCTAATTTAAAGTGGGGATAGTATTACCTACTTCACAGAATTGTTACAAGAATATGTATGAATACTCAAAAATGTTAACTATTATATATAATTATATACAATAACATTAGAGAAATATATAATACTATATATTATAACATAAAGTATTGTATAATAGCATATAATACTATTGTATTATCTATAATAACATTATATATAATGTTTTAGTTTCCCCTCAATGTATACTGAATCACTTCCTTACTGGTAATGCCTGAGCAATAACAAAGCAGTCATTTTTGGTTCCTCTCCACCCTTGTGCTGTTGATATTTGTGTTTCAAGTTAGACCTCCTCTTCCCTTGTACCCCACAAATTCCTGCTTATCTTTTTTTTTTTTTTTTTTGTGGTACGCGGGCCTCTCACTGCTGTGGCCTCTCCCGCTGTGGAGCACAGGCTCCGGACACGCAGGCTCAGTGGCCATGGCTCACGGGCCCAGCCGCTCCGTGGCATGTGGGATCCTCCCGGACTGGGGCACGAACCCGTGTCCTCTGCATCGGCAGGCAGACTCTCAACCACTGCGTCACCAGGGAAGCCCCTCTGCTTATCTTAATGGTAGTTTGCTTCCCACAGGTGGTCCTGGCTGCTCTGGTAATCTTCCCTCAAGTCTGTGGAATTTTCACATGACTCTTCTTCAAAGGGTGGGTGCTAGACACAGGGGTCCCTGGTGAAGTGAAAGTTTTTTGCTTATGTTTTAACCCTAATCGTTGGCTGCTTTTCTGCACAGGTGCTAGGCATCACTGGGTAATCCCATTGCTTTACAGCAGAGCTGTTTTTTGTTTCTACCTTCTTTAAACAATATCTCTAAACTGTTCTGAGAGTACTGGCTAAGCCCAGAGAAGTGTTGCAAGGATTAGCTAATTGATTATTTTAAATGCTTTGAAACTGGCAGAAAGTTTAGTGAGAAGGATAGGCTAAATAATTTTTGCAGGCTTGATGGGAGTACAAAGTGTACCAAACGGCCCTTCCAATTTGCTTTGGTATGTAGTAGAACTTGCTTATTGTATAACATGTCCCATTAAAATGAGTTATATATGTTACTACATTTAAAACATGACTTGGGGAAATGCTTTAAGATAAAGAGAGGTGTTTGGAAGATATACAAAGCTTTTGTCGAATGGAGTTGCAGGTACTGAAACCACTTGGGTTTTTCTGACTCAAGGGAAGTCCTATGAAGCATGATTCATAACATTTGTTTTCTCAGGGCCTGCTGTGTGTCGGGGTTGCATTGGTCACCATGGTTCCCAGCCTCCAAGGCCTATAGACTAGAAGAGGAGACAGATATACAGACAGTGGAAACCCATTGACAGTATGTCAGAGAGGCTAAGATGGTTGAATATACAAGGTACAGAGTGAGGAAATCAGGGGGTAATTATCTGAACCTGGGGGAAATCAGGGAAGATTCATAAAGGAAGAGAGGCTTCAGTTGGTTTTTAAGGGTAAGAGAAGTCTGTCGCATAATAAAGGGTGAAGGGCATTTCAGACGGAGGGAAGAGCATATGAAAAGTCTCTCCTTCTCTCTCTCTCTCCCTGTTTCGTTCAAACATCTTTAAGAGTCTCTACTTCCTCTATATCTAGCTCTATCTTATTCTTTGCACATAGTAGATATTCAATTAATACTTATAAATGGATAGAATGAGTGGTAGGATTATAGGTAGTGATTTCAATTTTATTCATTAGGTTTTTCTTTATTTTCTAAATTTTCTGTAACAAACTTGTCGTTATTTCGTAATCGGAATTTTCTAAAATATTCAGGGAATGGTTATCAGAGTCCATGGCTACCTTGGAGTTGGAGATGAATGTAGTCAAAGAGGTCAGTGAACTCTGGGCCATGGGGACAGTTGTTCACGTGGTGAGGCATAGGCTTGAGACTGTGGGAGGCATCACTGGAAATGAAGCTGGAATGATAGTTTAGGAACTTTGGACTTTATGTGGTAGACCATGAGAAACCATTGAAATTATTAGTCAGGACGTCTGTGTTAAGGATTCTCTGGCAATACTGTAGAGCATGAACAACTGGCTGCATGAGAGGCTGGAGGGGAAGGGCCAATTGTGACACCTTTATACTCCAGGTGGAGAAGTGCTGAAAGTTCTCATGTTTGGGTAGTTGGAGAGAAGATAATGAGTTTGATTTTAGACAGGATACATTTGTAGTGTCCGTGGGACAGTCTGTAGGAAGGCTGGTGGGGAGGAATCAACGCCTAAAACATGACTGACATCAGCAACCTCGGAGAACTGGAGGCAAGGAGGCTCTGGAAACTCCATGAGGCAGTGAGGACCATGGACAGCATGGCCACAAAGGCAAGAGAAAAACAAAAGAAAATGGTGCTGTCGAAGTCACGAGAGAAGAAAAGGGAGAGGTGATTCAGAAATGAGCCAATTATCTAGTCAGGGAGTATATTATTTTTCTTTTTCCAGACATTCCTCTTCCTCCCTGCCTTCAGGTTTCTGCTCAAAAGGCATCTCTTCAGAGATGCTTCCCCAGACCACCTACGTAAAGCAGCACCCTTCATCACTCCATGCCACCTTCCTTGAGTACTGTTTCAAAATGTGGGCTTTATTATTATTCAGGTATAGTGAGAATCAGGAGGTGATTGCCATTGAAAAGGTATAATAGTTTGTTATTCACAGTTTCTGAGGAGGGTACATGCCACGCTATGCAGGGCCACATGGGGGAAGCACCAGGGCCAGTCAGGAGGCAGAGGGAGGGTAGAAACATAGGCTAGGGATTTACTGTGGTTTCCGTGGGAAGGAACAGGTGAGGCAGGAGGCAGGATAAGCAGACTTAGGATTGGCTAGTTTGAATAATTTTGGTGGGCCCTTGGGCGTAAGGGCTATGCCTTGTTGTCTGGTACCTGCCCCTGGGTGATTAGTGATCAGAAGCTAGTGACCTGAGTGAAGTGGTTGGGGTAAGGGCTTGGATTGGTTGGTTTGCATACGAAAGACTTGCTGGAAAGGGAGTTGTTTACTATCTCTAGGAACTGGCTAGCCCTTGGAGGGGTGATGAAAACATCAGAATAAAAGGCACGCTTAATAGGAGCACCACTTGACACTATACTGCATGTTTATTTGTTTGCAAAGCAGTGCCAGGGCTGGGGGAGAGTGGACTGGGGAGTTAGTGTTTAATGGGTATAGAGCTTTAGTCTGGGAAGTTGAAAAGTGTTCTGGAGATGGATGCTGGTGATGGTTGTACAACATTATGAACGTTATTTGATGCCACTGAACTTAACCGCGTTTAAGTGTGTGTACACTTAAACGTGGTTAAGGTGGCAGATTTTATGTTATGTGTATTTTACCATGGTAAAATAAATGTGAAAAAACACTATTGCATTAAAATAGTGCTTATCTTGATTACTTGTTGGCACCCCTTTACATTTTGCACTGGCCCACCCTCATCGTGAGCCTGGGGAGCACTGTGGGAGGAGCTGGGTGTGGGGAGGAAGGTGTTGGGGGATCAGGTGCTGAGGTTTGGCTGTCCTCCTTCAGAGGAAGTGAGCCTTTTCTACTTCTCATTGTTTGGAACCATTTAGTTTGAAGGAGAAGAGGAACTGTATCAGTTAAGAATGCGTTTGGCTGCAAATAACAGAATACTATGGCTTAAGCAAATAATGGCTTATTTTTCTCACACTTCAAAATATCTGGAGGTGACCACTGCTGGGGTTGGTTCCGTGACACGGTGGTTGGAGCTAATGTCTCTCTGTTTGTTTGTTTTGGGGGGAAGGGGCAGCACCATATGCACCTGTCCTTTCCATCAAAGAAGCTCAAACCGTTTTGGAAACACACCTCCTAATAACTTCTTAAGCTTCATCGTTTAGTCCTGAGTCAAATGGTACCCAGTCCCCCAGCTGCAAAGGAGGCTGAGAAAGCATGGTACAGGGTTGTCAAGACTGACCAGGACCAATCCTGATCCACTGCCTATGTCTGGGCAGAGTGCCCTTTGTACAAGATTGGAGTTGTTAGCGAGGAAGCAAGAAGGGAGGGAACTCCCTGGCGGTCCAGTGGTTAGGACTCCGCGCTCTCACTGCCGAGGGCCCGGGCTCAGTCCCTGGTTGGGGAACTAAGATCCCACAAGCCATGCGCGGTGCGACCAAAAGAACCCAACAACAACAACAACAAAAGGCCAAAAACCAAACAAACAAAAAAAGGAAGCAAGAAGGGAAATGGCCATTGTGAAGGTAATTAACCATGTCTGCTACAGGGTCCTTGACTATTGACTTCCTTCCATAGAAACAATGGTACTGGTACCTTGGCATATTTATATATTTTTCCTCTTGCAAGCGGAGTAAGCATTTTCTTCACTGTACTGTGTGGCATCTAGCAAATTGGTTTTTATGGGCTTAAAACCCTGAACTATTTAAGGGTAACTCTATGGTACTGCTGTGGGACGGGTCCACCTCTCTAGCCTTGAGAAGTGATTAACATGGAAAGCATGAAAAACATGGCCCATTTTCTTTTTAGATGACTTAGAATTGGCTTAGTGTCTAATCATTTACTCCCGCCAGGCCTTCTGTCTTGTGTCCTGACCTCATCGTTGGAGACAGATGACTTTCCCGCACCGGCGAGCCGGGGATGTGGATCATTACATTTTTCTTTTTAACTACACACTGAATAAGCAACCTGCTGTTTATTATTTGAAAAACTTTCTATCTAGGATTTAAGATCCAGTCGAATAGGATGGAGATGTCTGAGGTTCTTACAAGACTTCATTAAAAAAAAAGATTATACAGATTCCATGGTCTAGATGTCCCAAGGTCAAACTCATATCCGGCTACTTCCCAAATATTTTTATGTGGAAGAAATAAAAACTGGAAGAAAAAAAGAGATGGGCAAAACATCCTGAAGAAGTAACTTGTCAGCTGAGATGCGGGCAGGGAGAGCAAAACCCGAACCCCGGGTGGCTATGGCAGGAGGAGTCCATGCTGATGATGGACAAGCGCCATGGGCCTCCACATCAGTGCTGATTTGCCACGTGCCTCTTCACCCTTTTTTCCTCTGCTTCTCTGAGTCACAGTGAATTCAGAACCTCCATTCCTGGCTCCCATGATTACCTTCGCTGGTAAGTTTGCAGGTGAGGCTCTTCATTTTATGCACATAGAGCACAGTTGTAAGTTGTACCATGTTTTACTACAATTCCTTAAAGTTAGGTGGGTCCTAAAGAAGGAACTGAGTCTAGAACTTCTTGCCTTCTCCTTTGAAAGATCCCCCCAGAAATGGATGGTGTCTCCATACAAAGAGACTTTGGCAGGGCTTTTTCTAACTACATTCATTGCAAACTACATTTAAAAGCCCTGATAAATATATAATTGCACATGGTAGTTTTCTAGGCAATGTACCAAGAAAGAGTTCCAGACCTGTCTTCTGGATACTTAAAATCTAAGAAGTATAAAGTGTAGAAAAATTGATGGGAGTAACTGTTCTAGTTCTTGTCTACAATGCACAGACATCATTAATATTAATTGCCGATACTTTCAAGAGTGAGAAATGGAACAACTGTCTCACCAGTTCTGCAGTGACAGTCTCAGAATACCTTGCTTCTTGCTCAGAACCTTTCCTTTGCTTGCATTGACCCTCAACTTAAGAAATCAACCAATCCAAAGATGCACCTGCTTTTGATATCCTAAGAACTCTAAGACCAACCTATACGCTATAAAAAAAATGGACATTCACTTTCCCTAATGAAACACTATTTCAGAATTTGTGTGGTACTGTCTTTTGCTTCAGTAATTCAATAAAACTCAAAATAATACTTAAAAGTAAAACCTCAAAATTAAAGTTTGCTTACATTCTCATAAGGGCTTTCCCATGTAGATAAAATAAATGCATCTTTTGAGGGTCTGGAGGAAGGTTGTGGGTGAGAGTGAAGTTCACATGCAGTCTGGATCTGCTGACCAGACTTCTGAATGTCCGGGTCTTTTCTGATCACAGCACCTACTTCTCCAGGTTCTCTCTGGCATCCCCAGGGGAGCTTCTTCCAGAATCATTTCAGTATATTTTAATAATTCTTGGCATAAATATCTGTTGGATAATCAAAGGGCTGAGCATCAAGGTTCTCTGAGCTTACAGAGGACTCAACATTTCTGAAGACCATCTCTGGAGATATTCAAGACTCCCCAGATTTGCGAACACCTCTGTAACATATTATTCCCCCACAAAATAGGTATTCTTTCCACTGGCTGGAGCAGTCACTGAAATAGTTTCAGGATACTCCTCCCCCCATTTTCATATACTGCATATTGTGGACTCTTTCAAGTCCTAGATCCAAGTTCATTGCTAAATTTAACATTCTATCCTTTAATGTATCCAAAATTCCCCTGGAAACTCATTCCAATTCCTCTAAGGAATCCCCAGGGAATTTCAAATTCTGCTCCAAGTGGTAGGTATCTTTCATTCGTCTTGCAGCATTTACTCTGATGCTACAAGATGGTACCTTGTCCATCCTATGTCAGCTGCACTGGCCACTGTGGCAGTGTTCCTTTTGCTGCTTGTCCTGAGAGTGGCTCCTATGTGGCTGATGTCCACTGAAGGCACTGCCAAAGCTAGTGCCTGTGTTGCTGATGCCAGTCAATACCTGTTCCCAGGATGCCCGGATGCCAATGCCCGATAGTGGGGCCCTGCAATCTGTACCAGGGTGCTGGTTCCCAGGCCACAGAGCTGCCTGTGCCCACACCGAGTGCCTTGTCTCAGAGATTATAATTGTTTTTCTTCTCACCAGCCACTCTTCCTTCCTTAACTAAGCTGAAGTACAAAATAACTCAAGATAGAAGAAGAGTCAGAAACCTTTGTAGAATAACAATATACAAGAGAAATGGTAGGAAGAGGTCAGTTTTGGCAATGTGAAAGGCCTGGTAGTCTTTATAATTGTTGGTATATTGTAATTGTAATATACCAAACTTGGGGAGTTTATTGCTTCTTCAGTTTTAAGGAGTAATTGTATTCTATACTGTGGCTAAATTCTAAAGCCAGGATGTAAAGAAAAAAAAGGAAAGTAGACAAGGTATTCTTGAAATCCCCTTCAATTGCTCATAGACTAAGTATCCATGGCCATATTTACATGCCACAATGAAGAGTGACAGCCCATCTTTTGATGAATCTAGCACAGCTGGTTTTTCCACTGGCATTGAAACAAACCATTGTTTCTTTGACTGTCTGCTAAACGTACTTGACTTGGGTATAGGAGCCATGTTGTATCAGAAATGCAGATCTCTAGGTATCACAGTATTGTGGAATCCAGTAAGATGTTTTAATGCCTATGGGAGGCATTAAAAACCAAAGCCGACTAAGGGAAAAATGTCATGTATCCACTCTTTTCACAGCATAAGATTAATAAATTAACATTTATTGAAGACTTATGCAGTCAGGCAGTCTTTTAAGCACCTTACATGTATTAACTCATTTAATTCTTACAACAATCTCAGAAAGAGTTTGTTGTTATTATATCCATTTTTTGGAAAAGTAAGACTAAAGCACAAGGGAGTCAAGTGACTTGCACAGTTAAAAAGCGGCAGAGCTGGAATCTGAACTCAGGCAGTCTGGCTCTAGTGCTCTTGCTCTCTATTGCTTTTTTTTTTTTCCGGACGCGCAGGCTCGGCGGCCATGGCTCACGGGCCCAGCCGCTCCGCGGCATGTGGGCTCCTCCCGGACCGGGGCACGAACCCGCGTCCCCTGCATCGGCAGGCGGACTCTCAACCACTGTGCCACCAGGGAAGCCCCTGCTCTATACTTTTAACCATGACTGCACTATTTAAATGACTTTCTCTCTCCTTCTTTTCACTTTGGATGGAGTGGAATTTACCAATTTAGTATTTTTAATGATGTGATTCCGTTGTGCTTTCTTGCTGTAGCAAAAATTCAAAGTATACTGAAAGGCATAAAATATACAAAGGGGTGATGTCCCATGTTCTCATCCTTAGATAGAACAGATGTTAAAGCCTTGTGAATTTTCCCCCAGGATTTCTTTTATGCACGCACTCGCACACATATTTTGTTTTTGTTTGACTGTACTTTACTCAATTTCCTCTTTCACTCATCAGCGTCATAAGACCTCTTTCTGTCAGAATACAGAATTTCACCTCTTCCTTTTAGTTTTCATTTTATTTTATTTTTTAAAATTAACTTATTTGGCTGCATCGGGTCTTAGTTGCGGCATGCGGGGTTTTTCGTTGCGGCGCCTGGGCTCTCTAGTTGTGGCGCACAGGCTCTAGAGTGCATGGGCTCAGTAGTTGTGGCACGCAGGCTTAGTTGCCCCATGGCACATGGGATCTTAGTTCGAACCCACATCCCCTGCATTGGAAGACAGATTCTTAACCACTGGACCGCCAGGAAAGTCCCACCACCTCTTCCTTTTAAACAGCTGTTTTAGTTAAGTACATATTATTCCACTGCATGAATAAACCATAATTTACCTTTGCATATTCCCTTACTGATGGATAGTCAGGTTTAAAGTTTTTTTCCCCAAGTTTTTACTGTTATAAACTCTGTGGCAAACATGCTCATTTGTTCTCCTAGTATTTTGCAGATTTATTTCTTAGTTTTAAATCTTTAATCCACATGGAATTTATTTTGTGCTGGAGGTGAGGTGGGGATTACAGCGATTTCTTGACTTTCCTCATTCAAATGATTCCTCACCTGAAGAGATTCAGTCTCCAGGCACCTGAGTAAACACATTGCATCTGGTATAGAAATACACTGAAAATTGTAATAAGGAGAATCTCTATGGTGGAAAATAGTAGGGAGTGTGTATTGGGGAGAGGAAGCAGAAACAGCAGGCTCCACCAATATGGACTAGAGGTGAGAGCTAGGCTTTCAGGTTGGAATGCTGCATTTTAATTAGCAATATTATTCCCAAATGTTTAGCTCCAACAGTGTGGGGATTAGAGACCCCTGCTTGCTTCTCATAATTCAGAACCTGCACATCAGAGTGTCTAATTAGATCTTCTCACTTTTGAAAGGTCAGCCAATAAAATTGTCATGTTGTGTCATTCAAGGTCTAGAAGTTACTCTGCTATAAGCTTGATGGGTTTTTTTTTAAAGTTAAAAATTGCCTGTTCATGTCTAGTGTCTGTAAGTGAGCTTTGCTGGCCTAAGATTTTGGCAGACCGTCACGCAAAGGATCTCTGAAATCTTCTGCCACTTAGAACAATTCGTGTCCTTTGTATTTTTTTCTTTATCGCTTTGGACACTGCTAGAGAGAGCCTCCGTATCTTAAGCCGTTTCGTAGATTTTCCTACTCACAAGGAAAACAGCATTCAATTCAGTCTTTGTTTTGGGTCTTGGGCTCTGTAATTGAATATTACTTTCAGTTAATTTCCATGGGAAAAAAATCCCTAAATAAGCTGTGTTCTTCTGGAAACATTATCATCATACAGAAATGAATGGAGCTAGATTTTCTCAATTTTAATTACTTGGTTATAAGCTAAGGAAGTTAGGGAGCTGTCTTAATTCTTTTAAGCCACTAGGATCTTTTTCTTTTTAATTTCAATTTCATATTGGAGTATAGCTGATTAACAATGTTGTGTTAGTTTCCGGTGTACAGCAAAGTGATTCAGTTATCCATATACATGTATCTATTCTTTTTCAAATTCTTTTCCCATTTAGGTTATTACAGAATATTGAGCAGAGTTCCCTGTGCTCTCCAGTAGGTCGTTGCTGCTTATCTATTTTAAATTTAAAATAGAAGCCACTAGGATGTTAATTAGAATTCTGTATGAGGTGACAAGTTCAGAGGAAGGAACCGAGAATTATGGGCAGCCCTTCCTTATGACAGTTGCTGTTGTCTCGCTTGGCTTACTCTGCCCCAGTAGAGGGGCTGCCTCCTGGGGTTCATCAGACCTCACACCAGCTACCTCCCTGCTTAGAGCTGCGGGACTTTTAGCCTAAGGATCTGAGAGTAGGAGGAGTGGGGGGAAATGATCATTACTCCTATTTCAGTTACCTTAAGGATGAAATTGGCTTTTGTGGGCATATGAAGAAAATCTTATCGCTACTAATAATGATATTTTCCAAAGTGTGGCTGCATCAGAATCAACTGGGTGTTTCATCAAAATGCTGCTTGTTGGAGTCCTTCCCAGAATCGGAATCTCTGGTGGTAGAGCTCTGGAGTCTATTTTTAACAAGTCTCCTATGCTATTCATTTGTGCATTAAAGTTTGAGAACATTTGATTTATAACATCACTTCTATGGGAAAAATGGCCTCTTGCTTCCAGCCAGTCGGCTTCAAAGTGTACCTTTGGAATTTAGTGTGTGGGTACGTTGGGGCTTGCCTGTGTGTGAAATCAGCGGTCTGGATGACAGTCACATTTTAAAGGTGTAAAGCTAACAACTGGTGAACAGATTATGGCTCTGGGTATTCAGGTTAATTAAGTTCTAAGGTATGGAGCTGAGGAATTAAAGCACACAGTGGATATTCAGATAGCAGGTGAAACTGCAAAAATAGTTTAAACATCTGTACTCAGATGTCAGCTGATTACTCTGACACTTGAGCTTCAGATAAGATGGCTTAAACCCTTTTCTACATCCCTTGGAATGTCCAGTACTCTTTCCAAGATTTCTGCAAATCCTGGAGGACTTACTTTCCCAGGACTACTTCTTGGGGATCCTTTTTTTTCTACTCTGCATCTTATGATGGTCCTTTATCTCTGTCCGGTATAGAAGGCCCCTTCTTTTTGATTCCTCCAGCAACAAAGAGTTGCTTCATTAGTCAGAATCTTCACAGAGGATGGAGGAATCACTCTGCCACAGGGCAGGAGTCACTCTGCCACATCACATATCACAGATTATGACTTAACAGTCGTGCATTAAACATTCTTGTCCTTTTTTTTTTAAATACAGCAGGTTTTTATTATCTATTTTATACATATTAGTGTATACATGTCAATCCCAATCTCCCAATTCATCCCACCCCCCCCACCACTTTCCCCACTTGGTGTCCATACATTTGTTCTCTACATTTGTGTCTATTTCTGCCTTGCAAACCGGTTCATCTGTACCATTTTTCTAGATGCCACATATATGCGTTAATATACGATATTTGTTTTTCTCTTCTGACTCACTTCACTCTGTATGACCATCTCTAGGTCCATCCATGGCTCTACAAATGACCCAATTTTGTTCCTTTTTATGGCTGGGTAATATTCCATTGTATATGTGTACCACATCTTCTTTATCCATTTGTCTGTCGATGGGCATTTAGGTTGCTTCCATGTCCTGGCTATTGTAAATAGCGCTGCGATGAACATTGGCGTACGTGGCTCTTCTTGAATTATGGTTTTCTCAGGGTATATGCCCAGTAGTGGGATTGCTGGGTCACATGGTAGTTCTATCTTTAGTTTTTTAAGGAACCTCCATACTGTTCTCCATAGTGGCTGTATCAATTTACATTCCCACCAACAGTGCAAGAGGGTTCCCTTTTCTCCACACCCTCTCCAGCATTTGTTTGAACATCCTTGTCCTTGAAGGTATTTTTGGCCACACCCTCACAGGGGTGTGTCTCATTGGCCCAGCCACTTCATGTCATTTCTGGCCTCTCTCCATCTTGCTGGCTCCTCTGTGTCCTTTTCCTTGGCTACCTTTCCTGGCTTGCACTCCCAACTCCAAATTCTTCTCACTCTTTTATTCAGAAAACGTCAACCCTTTCATGCCCCTCACACCCAAACTCATCCCCAGTACCACCTTTGCATATGCAACACCAACCAATGTGCTTGACTGAGCAAAAGGGCCATCCAGTCTTTTCTTTAACAGAATCCATCCTCCTTAGAGTACAGTTTGGGGATTAAACAGAATTTTCCTAAGATCTATTATGTATTTCTTCCGTGGAAAAATTAATTCTGTCTAGGTTCTCCTGAATGCTCAAGAGCTGAGAAAGAATTTTTTCTCTCTACATCATTAAAGAACCCTTTTTGTTGGGAGAATCTCATCTGGAAATAGTTAAGCAGGATTTTTATAAGGTTTTAACAGGCAGGTGCACATCAGTGCGCTTCCATTAGTTAACCTCATCAGTCTTTACAGCGCTTCTGCTAACATGTTTAGGACTAGAGCATCTCTATTTGTAGCCAAATAAATGCAAGCAGAATTATCTCCCACTTGCCAGCAGAAAGAGTGCTACTGACCCCAGGTGAGTGACATCTGCAAGGCCACTCAGGGCGTTCTGTGTCATATATCATATCTTGAGAATAAAGCAACAGAGTTAAATTGTTTTCAGAAGGGTTTGCTTTCTTGCTCTCTTATCTTTTGTATATCTGAGAGCTTTCTGCTTTGCTTGAAATGGAAAGTCATTTCCCAGACGAGAGATCATTTTATTTAGTGCTCTTATTTTCTTGGTAAGTATTCTGAATTTTTTCCTATTAATTTCTATATTTATGCACAGTGGTTCTCAATTGGTTGAGAAAATTATGATCTCATAATATCTTTTCCTTATACTTGCTGAATGATTAGCCTCATTTGCTGTGTGAGTTCCACTTCACAGTTGTGAAATGATGACTCTCCTTGACTCTGGCTAAGCATGTCGGCTTGATGGCTTTGACCTTTTCCACGAAAACAAGAGAGATGAAAAGATGTGACATGTGTGTAAATTGTCACTCAAGTGGGGTTATTTTGGCTAACGGCTCGGAATACATGCTTTGCTAAACTCCCAGAAGGCACCAGTCGAATGTTTTGTTTGGGGTTTTCTAAGACATTTGACAGCCTTCTTATTTTTAAGCAATGAGAACAAATCCTGATTGGTCATTAAATACAAACAATAAATTTATATCCTGAATCACAAGCTGTGTGAATAAATGCATTACAGATTCCCAGGAAAAACCCTGTTCTCAAGTGGTGCAGTTAAGTTGGCTTCATCTGCGCTGTGATGGATATTACTTCCACTGCACTTAATTGGGATAACTGACAAATTTAGATTCAGAACATTTCAGTGACTCCAAGGGATGTATAAATATCTCACCAAATCCATTTAAATGCTATTCTGGATTTGTTCAGGGGTCTTACTGTAGTAATTTGCAGGTGTGACCGATATTAACTTATAAATTTCCCATGACTGGTCCTTTGTTGATTTCAGGCTTCCCCCCTGTTCGGTAATGATGGCTCAGCAAGCATATTTTACCTTCCTTCTCTGCAGGCCCTTTATTGCTTTGAGATGTGCCTGGGTGTGTGTGTATGTGTGTGTGTGTGTGGGGCACACACACGTTTTTAATAGTAATGCATGAGGCAGTATTTCCCGCTAGAGCATATTCATATGAGCTTGTGGAGCTGTTTCTTACTCGACATATTTCTCTCCATTTGTCTGTGCTTTTAGTTAAGGGGACTCAAACGATGTTTGACTGGATAAAGAATGACAAAACAATAGCAATAGTGTAGAAGTATACACATGTTCTAGCGATCTGTACATATCACACTTGGCTAATGATCCTATGGTATGATTTTTAGTAATCACCAACAGGGTGGATTTGAAGGTCAGCATAATAACCCTAATGTGTTGCTGTAATGGAGCCGATAAATTTACATATGGATGGAAATGATTAATTTTTAAAATTCTTTTTCTTTTTCATGACTGAAAATGAGATTCTCATTCCCTGACATTAGAGCATAATCCTTCTATTATTTGCTCTTTTTTTCTATGACTAGAATTTTAAACTATATTGTATATGGTTGAATTTAGTTTTTGACTTATTTTAGAGACTTGGAAAGATGAACTGATACAAATATGTAAGATTATTTAAGGCAGAACTGCCTGACTTGTGTTATTAGTAATCATTATCCTCAGCTAGTATCTCTCTGTTTAAATGAAGATCTTTAGGATATTTCTTAGTACTTCAGTTAGATTTGAACCAGTTTTTTCATGAATTCATTCAAAATATATTTATTTATAACCAACTTAATTTTTTCAGCTTTATTGATGTATTATTGACAAGGAAAAATTATACACACTTAGGTTGTGCAATATTTTTTAATGGTGTACAATGTAGTTTAATATACATATATTTTGTGAAATTATTACCACAATCAAGTTAATGAACACGTCTATCACCCCACATACTTATCATTTTTTTAAAAAGATTTGAGCCATTTTGGTAGTAAAACAAATTAGCAGTAGAAGAGGTATTTGTATGGCCCTGTATGTATGGATATATCTTTCGTTAATAATGAAGACAGACATTTCTAACATTTACTATCATTGAGGAGGCTTAAGATGAGCATAAAACCTATCTTAATGAGATGAGCCCTAAGATAAGGATAAAATTTCTAATAATAATAATACTGGCTATTATGTAGCAACAGTGGTTAATATTGAGAACTTATATGACAGTTGATGTGCTAAGTGTTTTATGTGTGTATGAACTCATTTAGTGTTCGCAAGAATCCTATGAGGCAGATATTTATTATCCCAATTTTAAGAACAAGAAACCAAAGGACAGAGAGGTAAATTAACTTATCTGAGGTCACACAGCCAGGAAGCCACAGAACTGAGGTTTGAACTTTGGTAGAATTGCCAGATTCAGGGGAAATACACACACACACACACACACACACACACACACACACCCCAATACAAAACGCCATCAATACTTGCCTCCGTTTTGCAATATATGGGACATACTTAAACTAAAAAGTTATTCATTTTTATATGAAATTCAAATTTAAATGAATGCCCTGTATTTTATCTGGCAAATCTAAACCTGAATTGTCTAGCTTTAGAGCCTATGTTTTTAACCTTAAGTCTGCCTAAAACCCAAGCTTAACTGATCAGTGTTGACTTGCACGTCTCAGGTCAATTCCTTTTTTTTTTTTTTTTAACATCTTTATTGGAGTATAATTCTTTACAATAGTGTGTTAGTTTCTGCGTTATAACAAAGTGAATCAGCTGTACATATACATATATCCCATATCTCCTCCCTCTTGCATCTCCCTCCCACCCTCCCTATCCAACCCCCATAGGTGGTCACAAAGCACCAAGCGTATCTCCCTGTGCTATGTGGCTGCTTCCCACTAGCTATTTTACATTTGGTAGTGTATATATGTCAACGCCACTCACTCACTTTGTCCCAGCTGACCCTTCCCCTCCCCGGGTCCTCAAGTCCGTTCTCTAACGTCTGCGTCTTTATTCCTGTCCTGCCTTTTTTTTTTTAGATTCCATATATATGTGTTAGCATACGGTATTTGTCTTTCTCTTTCTGACATACTTCACTCTGTATGACAGACTCTAGGTCCATCCACCTCACTACAAATAACTCAATGTTGTTTCTTTTTATGGCTGAGTAATATTCCATTGTATACATGTGCCACATCTTCTTTATCCATTCATTTGTCGATGGACACTTAGGTTGCTTCCATGTCCTGGCTATTATAAATAGAGCTGCAATGAACATTGGGGTGCATGTGTCTTTTTGAGTTACGGATTTCTCAGGGTATATGCCCAGTAGTGGTATTGCTGGGTTGTATGGTAGTTCCATTTTTAGTTTTTTAAGGAACCTCCATATTGTTCTCCATAGTGGCTGTATCAATTTACATGCCCACCAACCATGCAAGAGGGTTCCTTTTTCTCCACACCCTCTCCAGCATTTATCGTTTGTAGAGTTTTTGATGATGGCCATTCTGACCAGTGTGAGGTGATACCTCACTGTAGTTTTGATTTGTATTTCTCTAATAATTAGTGATGTTGAGCATTCTTCCATGTGTTTGTTAGCAATCTGTATATATTCTTTGGAGAAATGTCTATTTAGGTCTTCTGCCCATTTTTGGATTGGGTTGTTTGTTTTCTTGATATTGAGCTGCATGAGCTGCTTATAAATTTTGGAGATTAATCCTTTGTCAGTTGCTTCATTTACAAATATTTTCTCCCATTCTGAGGGTTATCTTTTCGTCTTGTTTATGGTTTCCTTTACTATGCAAAAGCTTTTAAGTTTCATTAGGTCCCATTTGTTTATTTTTGTTTTTATTTCCATTTCTCTAGGAGGTGGATCAAAAAGGATCTTGCTGTGATTTATGTCATAGATTGTTCTTCCTATGTTTTCCTCTAAGAGTTTTATAGTGTCTGGCCTTACATTAGGTCTTTAATACATTTTGAGTTTATTTTTGTGTATGGTGTTAGGGAGTGTTCTAATATCATTCTTTTACATGTAGCTGTCCAGTTTTCCCAGCACCACTTATTGAAGAGGCTGTCTTTTCTCCATTGTATATTCTTGCCTCCTTTATCAAAAATAAGGTGACCATATGTGCGTGGGTTTATCTCTGGGCTTTCTATCCTGTTCCATTGATCTATATTTCTGTTTTTATGCCAGTACCATACTGTCTTGATTACTGTAGCTTTGTAGTATAGTCTGAAGTCCAGGGGCCTGATTCCTCCAGCTCTGATTTTATTTCTCAAGATTGCTTTGGCTATTCAGGGTCTTCTGTGTTTCTATATGAATTGTTTTTTGTTCTAGTTTTTTGTTCTAGTTCTGTGAAAAATGCCATTGGTAGATTGATAGGTATTGCATTGAATCTGTAGATTGCTTTGGGTCGTATGGTCATTTTCACAATGTTGATTCTTCCAATCCAAGAACTTTGTATATCTCTCCATCTGTTTGTATCATCTTTAATTTCTTTCATCAGTGTCTTATAGTTTTCTGAATACAGGTGTTTTGTCTCCTTAGGTAGGTTTATTCCTAGGTATTTTATTCTTTTTGTTTCAGTGGTAAATGGGAGTGTTTCCTTGATTTCTCTTTCAAGTTTTTCATCATTAGTGTATAGGGATACAAGAGATTTCTGTGCATTAATTTTGTATCCTGCTACTTTACCAAATTCATTGATTAGGTATAGTAGTTTTCTGGTAGCATCTTTAGGATTCTCTATGTATAGTATCATGTCATCTGCAAACAATGACAGTTTTACTTCTTCTTTTCCATTTTGAATTCCTTTTATTTCTTTTTCTTCTCTGATTGCTGTGGCTAAAACTTCCAAAACTATGTTGAGGAATAGTGGTGAGAGTGGACAACCTTGTCTTGTTCCTGATCTTAGAGGAAATGGTTTCAGTTTTTCACCATTGAGAACGATGTTGGCTGTGGGTTTGTCATATATAGTCTTTATTATGTTGAGGTTAAGTTCCCTCTATGCCTATGTTCTGGAGGGTTTTTATCATATATGGGTGTTGAATTTTGTCAGAAGCTTTTTCTGCATCTATTGAGATGATCATATGGTTTTTCTCCTTCAATTTTTTAATATTGTTTATCACATTGATAGATTTGCATATATTGAAGAATCCTTGCATTCCTGGGATAAACCTCACTTGATCATGGTGTATGATCCTTCTAATGTGCTGTTGGATTCTGTTTGCCAGTATTTTGTCGAGGAGTTTTTCATCTCTGTTCATCAGTGATATTGGCCTGTAGTTTTCTTTTTTTGTGGCTTCTTTCTCTGGTTTTGGTATCAGGGTGATGGTGGCCTCATAGAATGAATTTGGGCATGTACCTCCCTCTGCTATATTTTGGAAGTTTGAGAAGTATGGGTGTTAACTCTTTTCTAAATGTTTGATAGAATTTGCCTGTGAAACCATCTGGTCCTGGGCTTTTGTTTGTTGGAAGATTTTTAATCACAGTCTCAATTTTAGTGCTTGTGACTGGTCGGTTTTTATTTTCTATTTCTTCCTGGTTCAGTCTTGGAGAGTTGTGCCTTTCTTACAATGTGTCCATTTCTTCCAGGTTGTCCATTTTATTGCCATATAGTTGCTTGTAGTAATCTCTCATGATCCTTTGTGTTCCTTCAGTGCTATTCTCCATTTTCTTTTCTAATTCTATTGATTTGATTTTTCTCTTTTTTTTTCTTGATGAGTCTGGGTAATGGTTTGTCAATTTTGTTTATCTTCTCAAAGAACCAGCTTTTAGTTTTATTGATCTTTGCTATCGCTTCCTTCATTTCTTTTTCACTTATTTCTGATCTGATTTTTATGATTTCTTTCCTTCTGCTAACTTTGAGTTTTTTTGTTCTTCTTTCTCTAATTGCTTTAGGTGTAAAGTTAGGTTGTCTATTTGAGATGTTGCTTGCTTCTTGAGGTAGGATTGTATTGCTATAAACTTCCCTCTTAGAATTGCTTTTGCTGCATCCCATAGGTTTTGGGTCGTCGTGTCTCCATTGTCATTTGTTTCTAGGTATTTTCTGATTTCTTTGATTTCTTCAGTGATCTCTTGGTTATTTAGTAACGTATTGTTTAACCTCCATGTGTTTGTATTTTTTACAGATTTTCCCCTGTAGTTGATATCTAGTCTTTAGTGTTGTGGTTGGAAAAGATACTTGATACAATTTCAATTTTCTTAAATTTACCAAGCTTGATTTGTGACCCAAGGTATCATCTATCCTGGAGAATGTTCCATGAGCACTTGAGAAGAAAGTGTATTGTGTTGTTTTTGGATAGAATGTCCTAAAAATATCAATTAAGTCCTTCTTGTTTAATGTGTCATTTAAAGCTTGTGTTTCCTTATTTATTTTCATTTTGGATGATCTGTGCATTGGTGAAAGCAGGTGTTAATGTCCCCTACTATGATTGTGTGACTGTCAATTTCCCCTTTTATGGCCGCTAGCATTTGCCTTATGTATTGAGGTGCTCCTATGTTGGGTACATAAATATTTACAATTGTTATATCTTCTTCTTGGATTGATCCCTTGATCATTATGTAGTGTCCTTTTTGTCTCGTAATAGTCTTTATTTTGAAGTCTATTTTGTCTGATATGAGAATTGCTACTCCAGCTTTCTTTTGATGTCCATTTGCGTGGAATATCTTTTTCCATCCCCTCACTTTCAGTCTGTATGTGTCCCTAGGTCTGAAGTGGATCTCTTGTAGACAGCATATATATGGGTCTTGTTTTTGTATCCATTCAGCCAGTCTATGTCTTTTGCTGGGAGCATTTAATCCATTTCCATTTAAGGTAATTATCTATATGCATGTTCTTATTACCATTTTCTTAATTGTCTTGGGTTTGTTATTGTAGGTCTTTTCCTTCTCTCGTGTTTCCTGCCTAGAGAAGTTCCTTTAGCATTTGTTGTAAAGCTGGTTTGATGGTGCTGTGTTCTCTTAGCTTTTGCTTTCTGTAAAGGTTTTAATTTTTCCGTTGAATCTGAATGAGATTCTTGCTGGGTAGAGTAATCTTGGTTGTAGCGTTTTTCCCTTTCATCACTTTAAATATGTCTTGCCACTCCCTTCTGGCTTGCAGAGTTTCTGCTGAAAGATCAGCTGTTAACCTTATGGGGTTTCCCTTGTATGTAATTTGTTGCTTTCCCCTTGCTGCTTTTAATATTTTTCTTTGTATTTAATTTTTGATAGTTGGTTAACATGTGTCTTGGCCTGTTTCTCCTTGGATTTACCCTGTGTGTGACTCTCTGCACTTCCTGGACTTGATTGACTATTTCCTTTCCCATATTAGGGAAGTTTTCAACTATAATCTCTTCAAATATTTTCTCAGTCCCTTTGTTTTTCTCTTCTTCTTCTGGAACCCCTATAATTTGAATGTTGGTGTGTTTAATGTTGTCCCAGAGGTCTCTGAGACTGTCCTCAATTCGTTTCATTCTTTTTTCTTTATTCTGCTCTGCAATACTTATTTCCACTATTTTATCTTCCAGGTCACTTATCCGTTCTTCTGCCTCAGTTATTCTGCTTTTGATCCCTTCTAGAGAATTTTTAATTTCATTTATTGTGTTGTTCATCATTGTTTGTTTGCTCTTTAGTTCTTCTAGGTCCTTGTTAAACATTTCTTGCATTTTCTCCAATCTATTTCCAAGATTTTGGATCATCTTTACTATCATTACTCTGAATTCTTTTTCAGGTAGACTGCCTTTTTCATCTTCATTTGTTTGGTCTGGTGGGTTTGTCCCTTGCTTCTTCATCTGCTATGTATTTCTCTATCTTCTTATTTTGCTTACCTTACCGTGTTTGGGGTCTGCTTTGTGCAGGCTGCAGGTTTGTAGTTCCTGTTGTTTTTGGTGTCTGCCCTCAGTAGCTAAGATTGGTTCAGTGGATTGTGTAGGCTTCCTGGTGGAGGGGACTGGTGCCTGTGTTCTGGTGGATGAGGCTGGATCTTGTCTTTCTGCTGGGCAGGACCATGTCCGGTGGTGTGTTTTGGGGTGTCTCTGACCTCATTATGATTTTAGGAAGCCTCTCCGCCAGTGGGTGGAGTTGTGTTCCTGTCTTGCTAGTTGTTTGGCACAGCGTGTCCGGCAATGTAGCTTACTGGGCCTTGAATGGAGCTGGGTCTTAGCGTTGAGATGGAGATCTCTGAGAGAGCTTTCACTATTTGGTTTTACATGAGGCTGGGAGGTCTCTGGTGGACCAATGTCCTGAACTCAGCTCCCCCACCTCAGAGGCACAGGTCTGACACCCGGCCAGAGCACCAGGACCCTGTCATCCACATGGCTCAGAATAAAAGAGAGAAAAAAATAAAAATAAAATAAAATAAAGTTATTAAAATAAAAATTAATAAAATTATTAAAAATTAAAAAAATTACAAAGTAAGGAAAAAAGAAAGAAAGAAAAGAGCAACCAAACCAAAAAAGAAATCCACCAATTATAAGAAGTGCTAAAAACTATTCTACAAACAAAGGAAAAAAACGGACAGACAGAATCCTAGGACAAATGGTAAAAGCAAAGCTATAGAGACAAAATCACACAAAGAAGCATACACACTCTCAAAAAGAGAAAAAGGAAAGAAAGAATATATATAAAAAAGGAAGAGAACAACCAAATCAATAAACAAATCTACCAGTGATAATAAACTCTAAATGCTAAAGTAAGATAAACATAAAACCAGAAACAAATTAGGTGCAGAAATGAAACCCCACGTCTACATTTCCTCCGAAATCCACCACCTCAATTTTGGGATGATTTGTTGTCTATCCAGGTATTCCAGAGATGCAGGGTACATCAAGTTGATTGTGGAGATTTCATCCACTGCTCCTGAGGCTACTGGGAGAAATTTCCCTTTCTCTTCTTTGTTCGCACAGCTCCCGGGGTCCAGCTTTGGATTTGGCCCTGCCTCTGTGTGTAGGTCGCTTGAGGGCATCTGTTCTTTGCTCAGACAGGACGGAGTCAAAGCAGCAGCAGATTCGGGGGCTCTGGCTCACTCAGGCCGGGGGTAGGGAGGGGTACGGAATGCGGGGCGAGCCTGCGGTGGCAGAGGCCGGTATGACATTGCACTAGCCTGAGGCGCGCCGTGTGTTCTCCTGGGGAAGTTGTCCCTGGATCACAGGACCCTGGCAGTGGCGGGCTGCACAGCCTCCCGGGAGGGGAGGTGTGGCTAGTGACCTGTGCTTGCACACAGGCTTCTTGGTGGCTGCAGCAGCAGCCTTAGCATTTCATGCCCATCTCTGGTGTCTGCACTGTTAGCCACGGCTCACGCCCGTCTCTGGAGCTCGTTTAGGTGGTGCTCTGAATCCCCTCTCCTTGCTCACCCCCCAGTTCCTTTTAAAATCTAGATTGTTCAAGAAGATTATTGTTTCTAGAGGTAGCACTGCTGTCTATGATAATGAGAATATATGTTTGCAAATATGTACTTTTAATTTATTCCATGTTCAGTGATGTGTCAAAGATTGGTGAGATGTGGTTTTGCCCCTAAAAGAGTTCACATCCCAGTAGATGAGATGGTTATGTAAAAAGAGAATTGTACTGCAATATAATAATAGCTTTGCTGAACTGTGAGCTGTTGGCTCTTCCTACGAGGTTTGCAGAAAGCATCACAGAGTGGGGAATATTTGAACTGGGTCTTGCAAGATGAATAGGAGTTCATCAGGGAAAGAAAACAGTGGGTAGAAAGGAAATAACATGAGAAAAGGCAAGGATTTATAAAAGTGCATGGTGGAATCATTTTTAAAAAATGTAAGGTACATGTGCTCTGCTTAGTAGTAGTGGGTGATAGAATTGGAGAATGGGATGTGGATATGACTTGAAGGACTTCAATAGTATACTCCAAAACCTTACCCTAGACAATTGGGAGCCAGTGAAGATTTTTAAATAGAGAAGTGACATGATCAGATATATGTTTAAAAAAATAACTCTAGTAGCAGAAAGGCAGATAGATTGGGGAGGAAAAGACTCCATTCATCCATGGGACCCATCATCCATGGGTCATTAATTTGGAAAAGACAGCTGTGGCTTGGAGATGTGGGTGAGTCATGTAGGTGGGTGGGTTTGCTCAGCAAAGTGTGCAGAACAAGGAGAGAAGAGGGTATGATCACATCCTGGGGAACACTGAAATTTAATTTGGGAGCAGAATTAGAGAAGCCAGAAAAAGAGAATAAGAAAGGGCAGCAGAGTATAAGGAGAAGCAGTAAAGAGCAATATTATGAAAACCAAGGCACAATGGGTAGATCAATGATGTCAAATAGTATGTGGGCAGAGACGATGCCATTGGATTGGACAATGGGCCATTTTAATTTATTTTAAAAGTTTCAGCTTTAATGGGCCAGTTTTGATAGCACTATTGACCACCTCTTCTCTGGGTTGGTTTGATTGTGGAGTTTGCTACAGGTAAGGACTTAGGTCAAATGCTCTGAGTTACCTTCAAGCACATATTCTATAAGAACCTGTTTATTTACATGATGCTCCAACTTCTAAAATGCTTACTTATTGTGTATAAAACAAGAAAACAGTTTACATGGGAAATTGTATGGTCTAATACTAATGCAGAATACTTCAAGGTATAAAGAAATTTGACTATTTCTTAGTGACATTAGAGAAAACTTGCCACCTGCTATTGAGCAAATTCTGTTGGCTAATCTGCTTTGCTGGATCTCTGCCTGCTTGGCCCTCCAGAGCCTCTCTTTGTTCTTGTCCAGGCCGAGGAAGCTGGTCTGTAAGGACTGCCTTAAGTAGCTGCCCTTGCCTTCTGGTTTCTGGTTGCATTTGACCAATGGAGTGAACTGACAGGACATCTCAGAGGGGGAGGTGAGTGGAGTCCTGGCTTCCTCCCTCCTGGGTCATCACAGCTCGGCTGCAGCCCTTGCTTGAAGGTCACAGCTCCAGGGTTAGGCATGGACTTTTCCATAGAGCTCTTCTCCCTGGGTTCTGATAACCCATGCCCTGTCCTTGCCTTTGTATGGTTCTATCCCTTCCCGGTTTCCCTAAGCCTTAAGCCCCACCCACACCCTTATAAAGTCTCTTGTCGGTGCAGCAAGATTTAGGACACAGTGGGAGATGCTAACCTGGGAAACCTAAAGAAGGAAAATGCAAAATTCCTGAGAGAGTTGGTGCTTCCTTAGGTCATTTGTGTTGCAAGAATATTGAAATATTTTTCATTTTTTGTTTTTTTGGAGGAGAGAGTAGATTGTCTTAAATCATCAGAGTTCTTCTGCTGGCTTTTAGATGTTATATTGGAGAAGAAAACAGCTCTGTGCTTGTGTGTAAGTCCTTGAGGGTTCGTAGGGCTATAAGAGAATGTAGTCTAGCATGGTACTGGGCAAACTAACCAAGCTTAATCCGGTGCCTCTGAGTCTTGGTCATCCTACATTAGCTTGTAAATTTTATTTTGTTAGAGGTGAAATAAAATTAGAAAAGAAATTGAGCCATAAATGCAAGATATTTCAGGAATGTATGTTTAGGGTATTACAAATCTGGGAAGGAAAACAAATTGTATAAGCTTAAGTATGGAAGGAAATATCTGGATTTATATTATTAATAAAATAAAGGTATTGTATAAAATGAAACACCCATTCATTTCATCACATGATATTAGAATATGCAGATGACTATAATATGCGTTGAGTAGGAAACAAATACATGTGAAACATTTTGCAAACTATGGCATTCTATATAAATGAAAGGTATTATAATAGTAATCCTACTTTTCAATATTATACATTAGGATACTCTGTCTAGTCCTACTTTCCAATTTCAATTTAATTCTTTTAAGGAAACACTTGAGGGCCATTTTTTGATCAAGATGGCTTAAATTTAATTTCATTTGCTGCAAGGACTTTATGATCTCCTAGGTTACCTTACAACCTTGTGCTTCTGTGAGATATAGGACATACTGCAGGAAAGATGATATAGCTCTCGAAAGGAAATATGAACTATATTCTAATGATTACATTTTGATGATGATGGTAATTTTTGAATGTTCTGGATAAGAGGATCTGAACATGAATAGAATAAGCAATAGGAAGTCTGACCTAGGTAGAGAGGGTCAAGTAAAAATGGTCTGATTGCCATCTTAAATGCAGGTGGGCCTCAAAGGCATACAGTGTCCACATCTACACATGTTCTCCACGGCACTTCATTATACCTCACCTGGCAGAAAAGGAAGTAGAAGCTGTTTGAATCTGGGTCCCAGAGCTAGGAAAACTGGGACTATAATCCAAGTCTCCTAACTTTCACTTTTATGATAGATTGTCCCCATTTTCACTCTGGAATTCTACAACTCTAATGGGAAAATGTGCAAGCGAGTTGAGGGAGAATGAAATCAAAAAGCCTGGGTCCCTCTGTAGTTAGTCTTTTAAAATTTCATGACTTGCTGCTGGTGAGAAAGAGTTAATTTGGCAACAAAGCCACCATAAAGTTATATTCATCTGAGAACCATGTATCTGGAATCCAACCCAGTCCTGTAATTAACAGGTACAGCAGGCTCCCTATCTGGAGCTCTGGAGCAGAGGATAGCTGTTGAATTCAGAGAAGGAAGACTGATTTACATCTAGGGTCTCTCCCTACTGGTTTTCCTGATAGTTTTTGCCATCAACTCAGCTATATTTGTGTTTGATAAAGTGACTCTTACTACTTTAAATGCTTCAAATGGTCATACCTTTATTTTTGACTTTTTTTGGGGGGAAATCTCCTGTAAATAAACAGAACTCCAAGACCCAAATGAATACTAGTGCCCAATTGTAAAATTTAACGCAGTGAAACTAACAGTTACAGCAAAGCTGCTATCCAACTCAAGTAAATCAATAGCTTCCTAGTTGTATCTGTAGTTGAGAATCATTGTGGCAGTAGCAAGTTTACTGCTGCAAACTTGAACTGTGAAGAATTAATACCAGTGACATAGTATTCTATTAATGTTGCTGTGGTCGCCCAGCTGGAGTAGGGAAGGATGCTCTGGTGCACTTTTTATGGCTAATGTGAATTAGTAGGTAGTTGTGGGAATAAAGTTCTCTTCTTGATCTATGGTGGGAGATAGCTAATCTGCAAGAGTTCATTTCAGGCTGTAATTAGTTTATTCATTAAGGTTGGGGAATTCAGTGACACAACTGCATGAGGTACCATGGAAAGCTACCTGAACATATGGCAGAAGGATAATGCAAATTTAGTTCCTGAAAGAAAAAGGCAAAATGGTACAGCTTTGTGCTTTTATTTTACATCCTGCAGTGATTTCCTGAAGGGGGGTGGTAAGCTGATTACACTCCAAACCTTCTAATATACATTGATTTTAGATTGGGGGGCTATTTATTTTCCTTGAATGTTACGTATGACACATATAAATGTATATAACACATCCCAGTACACATCCCTAGGCATCTAGATACATACACAAAAGACTGAATGCTGCTCTTTTGTTTCTAGCAAGAAAGGCTAACACCTATCTCTATTTATAGTTTATTTCTCCCCTTTTGTTTTTATCATTAATTATTAATCTAACAAGGTATTAACTGATTAGAGGTGCATATACAGAGGTAAAATAAAACTATTGGTTATATCTGACTTCTGTAAGACTTATGGGTATTCATACATGTAAAATTCGACCTTGCTTGTGAAATGCAAGCACTTGGATAGCAGAGGTTCTCTTAAATCTGTTTTTTTGTACTGTAAAGAGTAATCTGACTTCAGATGTAGCCATAGTTATGTAAGATTTAGAATCCATATAATACCTGACTTACAAAAACCGAGGCCTGTAATTCACGTAGGTTATAGAAAGAATTAAATCTGCATTGTTAGGAAGGAAGCCCAGTAGGTTGAAAAAATTGATTGGAGCAAAGCAAAACTCAATTTGAACCATTAACCAAACTATTATTGTGACTCTCTTTATATTCTTCAGGTGTCACCAGTAAACATTCTCAGTGAAAATGTTATTGAAGTCAAAGCATTAAACCAGGGGAAGAAAACAGGTGTGGAATTGTGACAGATCCTGCAATACTTTTGTTCTTGGCAATTGATTTACTCTATTTTATTGCCCAAAGCTATTTATTGACTATGACATGTGCTCACATGGTTTCTTCTTCTTGTAACTCTCAATCCAAATTGATGGCTAACACGGATGAAACAAGATTCTTCTGCCAAAACCAAGATGTTAAATTAGGAAGGAGCTTACAATGCACAATAAGATGTACTCGTGATTGTTCCTTGGGTATCTGATTATAAGGAAGCTTTGAACCCTATTTTGTGGTTTTCTGTGTTGTATAAATTTTGTTAAAGTATGTGTGTGTGTGTTGCTTTCATAATAATTCAAAGACTTTCAATTTCAGGAATATAAATTTACTTCTGTGCAGAACCTAACATTTATGGTTGTGTCTCTGAGCGATGAGAGGTGGCTGTCAGGGGTAGACACTTGTGGGTAAATGGGCAGGAAGGGGCAACCACAGCTCTAGGTGGCAGGTTAGGGAGATGGTAGGGAGTCAGAGTGAGGATGGGATCTGAAACTAACAAGCCTGTCAGAGCAAACCTAGCAGCAAATTCAGCCAAGTAATGGGTTGAATTAAGTGAACTTATTAAGAATCAAGTGATCATTTAGGGAGATCAGCTCCGTGCTCTGTGACCACCTAGAGGGGTGGGGTAGGGAGGGTGGGAGGGAGACACAAGAGGGAGGGGATATAGGGATGTATGCATATGTATAGCTGATTCACTTTGTTATACAGCAGAAACTAACACAGCATTGTAAAGCAATTATACTCCAATAAAGATGTTAAAAAAAAAATAAAAAAGAGTCAAGTGATGATAAAAGTCAGGGAGTCAGGCCAGTAGCCTAATCCAGGATCTAGTCTGATGGTGGTCAATGAGAGCCGAAATGAAACGAATCAGAAGTCAGATGGCACAGATTCCAGATTATCCTGGAATCAGGAGGCCCTCCTAGATAAGGCAGCTTTCTACCTCATTCTCCAAAACGTTCATATCTTTAGATAAAATAATCCCCACGACAGGGAGAAACCTACTCAAATGTATATAGGAAGAGGCAATTGGAAGCACTTATTGGAATAGGGAGTACAGGGCTTGACCCCAATTGCATTTATAGTCCCTGGTGTTAACTGCATGAAGATATTACTGTAGAGAATAACAAGACATTTCTCTGACAGTCAATGGACCTTTCTGCAATATTTATTTTTTGTCTGTTTAATTTTTTCATTGAGGTATAGTTGATTTACAATGTTGTGTTAGTTCCAGGTATACAGCAAAGTGATTCAGATATCTATATCTATATCTATATAGATATACACACACACACATATATATCTATTCTTTTTCAGATTCTTTTCCCATATAGGTTATTACAGAATATTGAGTAGAGTTCCCTGTGCTATACAGTAGGTCCTTGTTGTTTATCTACTTTATATATAGTAGTGTGTATATGTTATTCCCAAATTCCTAATTTAACCCTCATGCCAACCTTTCCGCTTTGCTAACCATAAGAGAATAATAAGACATTTCTGTGACAGTCAATAGATGGTTCTGCAATTTTTAAAACAGTTTTTTCCTCCGGGAGTGAGGGGAGAAACAGCAGAGTTCTGTGTCTCCAGGGATCACATTAATTTAGCTGGGTTGTGTTGTGGGTTTAGTGTCTGGACTGTTCTGTCCTTCACATTGCGGATGGTGAAAGCTGTTCGTCCCCAGAAAATGTGTCTGCTAAGGAGTATCTATTAACTTATTCCAAATTACTCAATCCTCTACTGGTGTTTTGTGTCTGAAGAAGAAATAAAAGTTACAATCCCTGCCTTTGGGAATTTTATAGCCCTTTTGTGGAGGCAAGATACAATCGTGCATTCATTTTTACATTCATTCACTCACTATGCTAGAGGCTGTAACAATAAATATGGTAGATATTTGAAGATCTATCTTGAAGATACTTCAAGATCTACCTTGAAGACAAGGTAGATATCCTTGTCTTCAGGGAGATAATAGTCAAATGAATTACTTAAGTGATACAAAACTTCTATACTACTTGCCTGCTCCAAATGCCCTACCTTTTTTGCTTGTCACTTTTTATTTTGCAGATGCGGAATAGAAAAACTTAAATAAGGCTTTGTAGTGTTAAAGCTTTGTTAATTTTACAAGATGGTTTCAGCACATTTACTAGTGTCTGGTGAAGAATTGTGATAATTACAATTCAGCTGTACTAATTAAAACAAATGAAAAAAGTCTCTAATGTTCTTTTCCTCACAATTTTTAATTTCCTTTTTGCGTACTCCTGACTTTGCAGAATTCTGTAATACTCACTGGGGTTTTTACTGTCATTAGGGCAATTTATGAAGTTATACAACTCAGGAAACCTGAAGAAATTCCATACAGTAACAGTACTATTTGAATAAATTTAGGTTCCTTTGGGTCAACTTCTTAAAATCAATGAATTTAAACTGGTAGGTGTTCTGGAAGTCAAACTTTCATAAGAAATTCTGACCAATGTTTATTATTTTAATATGCTAAGGTTAAAACTGAGTCCTCATGTGCTTTCCCAAGTCTGCTCAGGAATTAAAAGCTGTATCTGTGATATGAAGTCAACTAAATAAAAACTGCACAGAAAATAGACAGAAGGAAATTATACAAAATGCTAATATGGGTTCTCTCTGGGCACCAAGATCATGAGGTTTTTGTTTACTTGTTTACATTTTTTCTATATTTCTAAATCTCAGATTTAGCATATGGGAGATTTAGAAAACTACAATAACAGCAAGTGCTAAATGCTTTTAATGGTTGAGATTTCTGCCATAGATGGGACTTTTTTTTCAAAGGCAGGTCTCAACCTTCTTTCAAACAGCCCATTCACATTTACAGTGGAGGCATCCTTTGGCTTATTTTGTTTCATGAACTGGTGTTTCATTTATTTCTTTCTTTAGAAAGAAATTTGCCAAAAACATTTATTTCTTTAGAACATTAACTCATCAGGTCCTTTCTGAATTAGTTTGATAATTTTATATTGCCATTGGACAATGGAGTGCTCAACTTAATGTTTTTAATTTAGTCTGCCCTTGAAAATGTAGTGCTGCCTTGTATTTAGTATAACATCAATAATAATAATAATAATAAATAATGCTTTTACAAAGGGCTGAATCATATAAATGGGGAAGTTTTGAAGGAAGCCAGATTTCCCCCTGTCAATATAATTCCCCACCCCAGTCCCCACTTACCATGGAGGAACTTGGTAGACGGTTCCAAATGAAATGAGAGAAAGAGTTTGGCCCTGGCTTCATGAGTACGGGATGAAGTTTCAGGCCATGAGTCATGTACCCAATAAGTATATGGGCTTTTTTTTTTTTTTTAACATCTTTATTGGGGTATAATTGCTTTACAATGTGTGTTAGTTTCTGCTTTATAACAAAGTGAATCAGTTATACATATACATATGTTCCCATAAGTCTTCCCTCTTGCGTCTCCCTCCCTCCCACCCTCCCTATCCCACCCCTCCAGGGTGTCACAAAGCACCGAGCCAATATCCCTGTGCCATGCGGCTGCTTCCCACTAGCTATCTACCTTACTACGTTTGTTAGTGTGTATATGTCCATGACTCTCTCTCGCCCTGTCACAGCTCACCCTTCCACCTCCCCATATCCTCAAGTCCGTTCTCCAGAAGGTCTGCGTCTTTATTCCTGTCTTACCCCTAGGTTCTTCATGACATTTTTTTTTCTTAAATTCCATATATATGTGTTAGCATACGGTATTTGTCTTTTTCTTCCTGACTTACGTTACTCTGTATGACAGACTCTAGGTCTACCCACCTCATTACAAATAGCTCAATTTCGTTTCTTTTTATGGCTGAGTAATATTCCATTGTATATATGTGCCACATCTTCTTTTTCCATTCATCTGTCAGTGGACACTTAGGTTGCTTCCATGTCCTGGCTATTGTAAATAGAGCTGCAATGAACATTTTGGTACATGACTCTTTTTGAATTTTGGTTTTCTCAGGGTATATGCCCAGTAGTGGGATTGCTGGGTCATATGGTAGTTGTATTTGTAGTTTTTTAAGGAACCTCCATACTGTTCTCCACAGTGGCTGTATCAATTTACATTCCCACCAACAGTGCAAGAGGGTTCCCTTTTCTCCACACCGTCTCCAGCATTTATTGTTTCTAGATTTTTTGATGATGGCCATTCTGACTGGTGTGAGATGATATCTCATTGTAGTTTTGATTTGCATTTCTCTAGTGATTAATGATGTTGAGCATTCTTTCATGTGTTTGTTGGCAGTCTGTATATCTTCTTTGGAGAAATGTCTATTTAGGTCTTCTGCCCATTTTTGGATTGGGTTGTTTGTTTTTTTGTTATTGAGCTGCATGAGCTGCTTGTAAATTTTGGGGATTAATCCTTTGTCAGTTGCTTCATTTGCAAATATTTTCTCCCATTCTGAGGGTTGTCTTTTGGTCTTGTTTATGGTCTCCTTTGCTGTGCAAAAGCTTTTAAGTTTCATTAGGTCCCATTTGTTTATTTTTGTTTTTATTTCCATTACTCTAGGAGGTGGGTCAGAAAGGATCTTGCTGTGATTTATGTCATAGAGTGTTCTGCCTATGTTTTCCTCTAAGAGTTTGATAGTTTCCGGCCTTACATTTAGGTCTTTAATCCATTTTGAGCTTATTTTTGTGTATGGTGTTAGGGAGTAATCTAATCTCATACTTTTACATGTACCTGTCCAGTTTTCCCAGCACCACTTATTGAAGAGGCTGTCCTTTCTCCACTGTACATTCCTGCCTCCTTAATCAAAGATAAGCTGTCCATATGTGCGTGGGTTTATCTCTGGGCTTTCTATCCTGTTCCATTGATCTATATTTCTGTTTTTGTGCCAGTACCAGACTGTCTTGATTACTGTAGCTTTGTAGTATAGTCTGAAGTCAGGGAGTCTGATTCCTCCAGCTCCTTTCTTCGTTCTCAAGATTGCTTTGGCTATTCGGCGTCTTTTGTGTTTCCATACAAATTGCGAAAGTTTTTGTTCTAGTTCTGTGAAAAATGCCATTGGTAGATTGATAGGTATTGCATTGAATCTATAGATTGCTTTGGGTAGTAGAGTCATTTTCACAATGTTGATTATTCCAATCCAAGAACGTGGTATATCTCTCCATCTATTTGTATCATCTTTAATTTCTTTCATCAATGTCTTATAATTTTCTGCATACAGGTCTTTTGTCTCCTTAGGTAGGTTTATTCCTAGATATTTTATTCTTTTTGTTGCAATGGTAAATGGGAGTGTTTTCTTGATTTCACTTTCAGATTTTTCATCATTAGTTTATAGGAATGCCAGAGATTTCTGTGCATTAATTATGTATCCTGCTACTTTACCAAATTCATTGATTAGCTCCAGTAGTTTTCTGGTAGCATCTTTAGGATTCTCTGTGTCATCATATGATCATGTCATCTGCAAACAGTGACAGCTTTACTTCTTCTTTTCCGATTTGGATTCCTTTTATTTCCTTTTCTTCTCTGATTGCTGTGGCTAAAACTTCCAAAACTATGTTGAATAAGAGTGGTGAGAGTGGGCAACCTTGTCTTCTTCCTGATCTTAGTGGAAATGCGTTCAGTTTTTCACCATTGAGGATGATGTTTGCTGTGGGCTTGTCATATATGGCCTTTATTATGTTGAGGAAAGTTCCCTCTATGCCTACTTTCTGCAGGGTTTTTATCATAAATGGGTGTTGAATTTTGTCAAAAGCTTTCTCTGCATCTATTGAGATGATCATATGGTTTTTCTCCTTCAATTTGTTAATATGGTTTATCACATTGATAGATTTGCGTATATTGAAGAATCCTTGCATTCCTGGAATAAACCCCACTTGATCATGGTGTATGATCCTTTTAATGTGCTGTTGGATTCTGTTTGCTAGTAGTTTGTTGAGGATTTTTGCATCTATGTGCATCAGTGATATTGGCCTGTAGTTTTCTTTCTTTGTGGCTTCTGTCTCTGGTTTTGGTATCAGGGTGATGGTGGCCTCATAGAATGAATTTGGGCGTGTTCCTCCCTCTGCTATATTTTGTAAGTTTGAGAAGTATGGGTGTTAACTCTTTTCTAAATGTTTGATAGAATTTGCCTGTGAAACCATCTGGTCCTGGGCTTTTGTTTGTTGGAAGATTTTTAATCACAGTTTCAAGTTCAGTGCTTGTGATTGGTCTGTTCATATTTTCTATTTCTTCATGATTCAGTCTTGGCAGGTTGTGCATTTCTAAGAATTTGTCCATTTCTTCCAGATTGTCCATTTTATTGGCATAGAGTTGCTTGTAGTAATCTCTCATGATCTTTTTTATTTCTGCAGTGTCAGTTGTTACTTCTCCTTTTTCATTTCTAATTCTATTGATTTGAGTCTTCTCCCTTTTTTTCTTGATGAGTCTGGCTAGTGGTTTATCTATTTTGTTTATCTTCTCAAAGAACCAGCTTTTAGTTTTATTGATCTTTGCTATTGTTTCCTTCATTTCTTTTTCATTTATTTCTGATCTGATTTTTATGATTTCTTTCCTTCTGCTAGCTTTGGGGTTTTTTTTTTGTTATTCTTTCTCTAATTGCTTGAGGTGCAAGGTTAGGTTGTTTATTCGAGATGTTTCCTGCTTCTTAAGGTGGGCTTCTATTGCTATAAACTTCCCCCTTAGAACTGATTTTGCTGCATCCCATAGGTTTTCGGTCGTTGTGTCTCTATTGTCATTTGTTTCTAAGTATTTTTTAATTTCCTCTTTGATTTCTTCAGTGATCACTTCATTATTAAGTAGTGTATTGTTTAGCCTCCATGTGTTTGTATTTTTTATAGATCTTTTCCTGTAATTGATATCTAGTCTCATGGCGTTGTGGTCGGAAAAGATACTTGATACAATTTCAATTTTCTTAAATTTACCAAGGCTTGATTTGTGACCCAAGATATGATCTATCCTGGAGCATGTTCCATGAGCACTTGAGAAAAATGTGTATTCTGTTGTTTTTGGATGGAGTGTCCTATAAATATCAATTAAGTCCATCTTGTTTAATGTGTCATTTAAAGCTTGTGTTTCCTTATTTATTTTCATTTTGGATGATCTGTCCATGGGTGAAAGTGGGGTGTTAAAGTCCCCTACTATGAATGTGTTACTGTCAATTTCCCATTTTATGGCTGTTAGTATTTGCCTTATGTATTGAGGTGCTCCTATGTTGGGCGCATAAATATTTACAATTGTTATATCTTCTTCTTGGATCAATCCCTTGATCATTATGTAGTGTCCTTCTTTGTCTCTTTTAATAGTCCTTATTTTAAAGTCTATTTTGTCTGATATGAGAATTGCTACTCCAGCTTTCTTTTGGTTTCCATTTTCATGGAATATCTTTTTCCATCCCCTTGTTTTCAGTCTGTATGTGTCTCTAGGTCTGAAGTGGGTCTCTTGTAGGCAGCATATATAAGGGTCTTGTTTTTGTATCCATTCAGCCAATCTGTGTCTTTTGGTGGGAGCATTTAGTCCATTTACATTTAAGGTAATTATCGATATGTATGTCCCTATTCCCATTTTCTAAATTGTGTGGGGTTCGTTATTATAGGTCTTTTCCTTCTCTTGTGTTTCTTGTCTAGAGAAGTTCCTTTAGCATTTGTTGTAAAGCTGGTTTGGTGGTGCTGAACTCTCTCAGCTTTTGCTTGTCTGTAACGGTTTTAATTTCTTCATCAAATCTGAATGAGATCCTTGCTGGGTAGAGTAGTCTTGGTTGCAGGTTTTTCTCCTTCATCACTTTCAGTATGTCCTGCCACTCCCTTCTGGCTTGTAGGGTTTCTGCTGAAAGATCAGCTGTTAACCTTATGGGGATTCCCTTGTGTGTTATTTTTCCCTTTCTGCTTTTAATATGCTTTCTTTGTATTTAATTTTTGACAGTTTGATTAATATGTGTCTTGGCGCATTTCTCCTTGGATTTATCCTGTATGGGACTCTCTGTGCTTCCTGGACTTGATTAACTATTTCCTTTCCCATATTAGGGAAGTTTTCAACTATAATCTCTTCAAATATTTTCTCAGTCCCTTTCTTTTTCTCTTCTTCTTCTGGAACCCCTATAATTCGAATGTTGGTGCATTTAATGTTGTCCCAGAGGTCTCTGAGACTGTCCTCAGTTCTTTTCATTCTTTTTTCTTTATTCTGCTCTGCAGTAGTTATTTCCACTATTTTATCTCCCAGGTCACTTATCCGTTCTTCTGCCTCAGTTATTCTGCTATTGATCCCATCTAGAGTACTTTTAATTTCATTTATTGTGTTGTTCATCGTTGCTTGTTTCATCTTTATTTCTTCTAGGTCCTTGTTAACTGTTTCTTGCATTTTGTCCATTCTATTTCCAAGATTTCAGATCATCCTTACTATCATTATTCTGAATTCTTTTTCAGGTAGACTGCCTATTTCCTCTTCATTTGTTAGGTCTGGTGCATTTTTATCTTGCTCCTTTATCTGCTGTGTGTTTTTCTGTCTTCTCATTTTGCTTATCTTACTGTGTTTGGGGTCTCCTCTTTGCAGGCTGCAGGTTCGTAGTTCCCGCTGTTTTTGATGTCTGTCTCCAGTGGCTAAGGTTGGTTCAGTGGGTTGTGTAGGCTTCCTGGTGGAGGGGACTAGTGCCTGTGTTCTGATGGATGAGGCTGGATCTTGTCTTTCTGGTGGGCAGGTCCACGTCTGGTGCTGTGTTTTGGGGTGTCTGTGGCCTTATTATGATTTTAGGCAGCTCTCTGCTAATGGGTGGGGTTGTGTTCCTGTCTTGCTAGTTGTTTGGCATAGGTTGTCCAGCACTGTAGCTTGCTGGTTGTTGAGTGAAGCTGGGTGCTGGTGTTAAGATGGAGGTCTCTGGGAGATTTTCGCCGTTTGATATTATGTGGAGCTGGGAGGTCTTTTGTTGACCAGTGTCCTGAAGTTGGCTCTCATACCTCAGAGGCAGAGCCCTGACTCCTGGCTGGAGCACCAAAAGCCTTTCATCCACACAGCTTAGAAGAAAAGGGAGAAAAAGTAGAGAGAATTAGTAGAAGTATGAAGAAAGAAAGAAGGAAAGGAGGGAAGGAAGGAAGGAAGAAAGAAAGAAAGAAGCAAAGAAGGAAAGAAGGCAAGAAGGAAAGAAAGGAGGGAGGGAGGGCGGGAGGAAGGAAGGAAGGAGGGAAAGAAGGAAAAAAGAAAGAAAGAAGATACAGTAAAATAAAATAAAGTATAATAAAGTTATTGAATTAAAAAATACTTATTTATATATTAAAAAAAAAAAGGGACGGATAGAACCTTAGGACAAATGTTGGAAGCAAAGCTATACAGACAAAATCTTACACAGAAGCATACACATACACCCTCACAAAAAGAGGTAAAGGGGAAAAAATCATAAATCTTGCTCTCAGAGACCACCTCCTCAATTTGGGATGATTCGTTGTCTAAAGGAGGGAAGGAAGGAAGGAAAGAAAGAAAGAAAGAAAGAGAGAAAGAACGAAGGTAAAGTATAATAAAGTTATTAAAATTAATTATTAAGAAAAAAAATTTTTTTAAAAACCATGGACGGATAGAACCCTAGGACAAATGGTGGAAGCAAGACTATACAGACAAGATCTCACACAGAAGCATACACATACACATTCACAAAAAGAGGAAAAGGGGAAAAAAATCATAGATCTTGCTCCTAAAGTCCACCTCCTCAATTTGGGATCATTCCTTGTCTATTCAGGTATTCCACAGATGCAGGGTACATCAAGTTGATTGTGGAGCTTTAATCCGCTGCTTCTGAGGCTGCTGGGAGAGATTTCCCTTTCTCTTCTTTGTTCTCACAGCTCACAGGGGCTCAGCTTTGGATTTGGCCCCCGCCTCTGCGTGTAGGTCGCTGGAGGGCGTCTGTTTTTTGCTCAGACAGGACGGGGTTAAAGGAGCCGCTGATTCGGGGGCTCTGGCGCACTCAGGCCGGGGGGTCGGGGGGTGGGGGGGTGGGGGGCGGGGAGAGGCACTGCGAGCGGGGCGGGCCTGCGGCGGCAGAGGCTAGTGTGACGTTGCACCAGCCTGAGGCCCGCCGTGCGTTCTCCCGGAGAAGTTGTCCCTGGATCCCGGGAACCTGGCAGTGGCGGGTTGCACAGGCTCTCCGGAATGGGGGTGTGGATAGTGACCTGTGCTCGCACACAGGCCCCTTGGTGGCGGCAGCAGCAGCCTTAGCGTCTCCTGCCCGTCTCTGGGGTCCGCGCTTTTAGCCGCGGCTCGCGCCGGTATCTGGAGTTCCTTTAAGCAGCGCTCTTAAACCCCTCTCCTCGAGCACCAGGAAACAAAGAGGGAAGAAAAAGTCTCTTGCCTCTTCAGCAGGTGCAGACTTTTCCCCGGACTCCCTCCTGGCTAGCCGTGGTGCACTAACCCCTTCAGGCTATGTTCAAGCCGCCAACCCCATGTCCTCTCCCTGTGCTCCGTCCGAAACCGAAACCGAGCCTCAGCTCGCAGCCCCGCCCACCCCGGCGGGTGAGCAGACAAGCCTCTCCGGCTGGTGAGTGCCGGTCGGCACCGATCCTCTGTGCGGGAGTCTCCCTGCTTTGCCCTCCGCACCCGTTGCTGTGCACTCCTCCGCGGCTTCGAAGCTCCCCCCTCCGCCTCCCACAGTCTCTGCCCGCGAAGGGGCTTCCTAGTGTGTGGAAACTTTTCCTCCTTCACAGCTCCCTCCCACTGGTGCAGATGCCGTCCCTATTCTTTTGTCTCTGTTTTTTTCTTTTGCCCTACCCAGGTACGTGGGGAGTTTCTTGCCTTTTGGGAGGTCTGAGGTCTTCTGCCAGCCTTCAGTAGGTGATCTGTAGGAGTTGTTCCACGTGTAGATGTATTTCTGGTGTATCTGTGGGGAGGAAGGTGATCTCCGGGTCTTACTCTTCCGCCATCTTCAAGGTCCCCCCGGGCTATGGGCTTTTGAATCTAAGAGCTGATTTCAACTCCTAGTTCTTTCACTGGGTAGCTGTGTGACCTCTGATAAATTATCTAACCTCTCTGAGCTTCCTAATTTGTGAAATATAGACGGTAATTTCTACCTTTCAAGGTTGTTTTGAGTAGGTAATATGCACAAAATGTTTACCATTGTGCTTGGCGCAGGTGGCTATTGTTGGAACGGGAGAAAGATGCCTATGGGTGGAAAAGTCCTCATGTAAGTTAATTTTCCTGACTACCTGATTTAGGAAAATCAACCTTTCTCAAGAATAATTGTCAGCTCTGACAGGAAGTTATGAACTTTTGTAATACAGGATGTATTACAAAGCACTGTTGGGGTGTCGAGTCTTGTTAATGTCACTGAGTGGTCCTCCAAGCATGGAATCAGTACTGTTGCCCACACAACAATTAACTTCACCCCTCATTAGTAATGTGCCTGCAGACATTATTTCTTTTTGCTCTATCTTATCTCACTAGGATGCCATCCAAGAGAACACTTAAATAAAAATCCAGTTGTTATGTCTTGCTGTTAGCTGAACAAGTGTAAGGTAAACACCATTAAGGTTAAATGTATTACGCTAACCTCCATTGAATGAATGACAAGAAGGCCAAGAAGAACTCCATCTAAGCTGAGGAACAGCTAATTTTGAGTGACAAAAATGGAACCTTCTAAACTTGGACCTGAGTTTAATTAGGGGTGTTGGGCATTCTTACCTGAAATCGCAAGAGAAAAACTGAAGTTGTTCCTTCATTTGGGGTCTGTTTATTACCTATAATTATTCTCCCTGTTCAAAATTACAATTGAGGATTATTTATATTTTTCTCTTCCCCCTTTTCCTTTTTCATTCTCATCAAGAATTATTTACTGAGCATCTATTATGGTCAAAATACTAAGCTAAATTTTGAGAGAGCCAAAAGCACAATAGAATTGCTCCTCTCCATACCTGTTTGGGCAATTTAGTTACATAGGGGAGAGGATAGCCATAGAATAGCCATAGTAGAAGGTAGTTTTTGATGATGAATGCCAGATGAATTTCTATATAAAATGTTCTGAGTTAGCAGTTTAGTAAAAGAGATTGAGCCTGTAGTTCCCTCTAATTGGTGAATACACTTTATCTTCAGTTTTCCCAAATCACAGCTGCTGCCTTGATCTACCTTTTTTTTACAGGAATTAAAATTCTAAGGTGTCATCTGGAATTTGAGAGCCATGCTCCATTAACACTAATGAGTGACTTTTGGTTAAATCTTCATGGATCAGGCTGAACATCTCCCTGTAGGTATTGGTTCACATTTCATTTCGGTGGGCATCACACCAGCCTGCACTAAAATTGTTTGCTTCATTTAACCAGTAAGGGTGTCCAACAAATCTATGATTTATGGTTTGGAAAGTATCCAGCTTAGTTCAGGTTGTTACTGAAAATTTCCTGGTTTCTTAGGAGTTATAGCTTCACGTTCAGGTCAAATACAATTGTAAATTTCCAAGCCCTCCTTGTTTCCTGTAGGACTTAGTTAAAAATACTTTGTATATGGGCTGATATGACTTTAAAATGACTGTTCTAACAATAATGGAATCATATAAATTTACTTCTGAAAGCTAGAGGTTTAAGTTAAACATCCATGACAATTGAGTTGCCGGACTGTATATTTTTGTCATTGTAATGATTTGTAAAATAACCTTCAGATTCACAGGCATGTGGGTAGGCAATTTTTAAAGTTCTTTCATGAAAAACCCAAGGGACCTCCAAAAAAATCATTATTTCCATTTCCTACATAACTCTGAATAGTGTTTATATTAATTGCATCTACTTTGATTGCAAATTTAATGTCAGGAAACATTGTTGAGATGTGTCATTCAAGGTTAATAAGAAGGTGTTCGGTTATATGATTTAGTCATGAGCCACAGCTTGAGGCCTCAGCCTCCCACCGCTAATGAATTTTCCTCTAAAGCTCCAAGATTTTGAAACTTTGAAGTGCTGGGGGTCGAGGGTGGGTCTTTGTACCTGTGTGTCTGCCCTTTTGTTTGGGGAACTGGTCTACACCAGCATTTTCTTAACAAGTCAAGTCCCTATTGCATTGTGACTGTTAGATTAGGAGCCATTAATAATTGGCAATTTGTAGCTGTCATAATGATGCTGGAGACTTTCCAGATGGCTTTTCCCTTTCTCTCTAGAAGAACGAAGCCTTATACTTATTCCCTTTGATGGGATTTTGATCAAGCAGACATTGGTCATGACCCTTGACCCATAGTAGTCTGTCGGCTCATCTTTGGTCTGGGGACAGGCCTGTGTCTTGTGTTCCCTAGGACAGACTCACCTGCTTATCAGAGCTTTGGCTTTCTGATAAAAGGACAAGGCTTTGGGAGGGTAGGAATCGGGTATATTAGAATGGAGGGGTTGGAAGTATTGGGGTGTTGCAAGTATACCTTTGAAGGGAAAAAAAAAGAAAGAAATGTCCAAGTGAATTTTTGAAATAACTAAACCGGTTGTGAAGGGAACAACCGGAAGCTAAGGGCATTCTCTTTCCTTTGGGCCTGTCTCTGTACTACTCGCAGGCTAGGCACTTAATATAAGTGTAGATTAGGAACAAAATGAGAGTTTCTGCTATTAACTTTAATAGCTAATAATTTTCTCACGTCCAACTTTGTTCCCCTTCTTCTTCCATTACACCTCCCACCCAAGAGAAAGAGAAAAAAATGGAATTTTCTGTAGAGTTTTATAGTTAATGTTACCTGAGCAGCCTTATGCTTCAGAGTAGGGATAGTGATAGGTGGGAAATAACTTTCCTGGGGAAGTGACGAAGGTTCCAGTGTCAAGCTTCTTTCTGCCTCACAGTTCTCGTGCCTGGGCTGCCCTTTGACTAAGATCCTTGTCTTTGCCTTCACTGAGGTCTCTGCTTGGAGAATCCCGCCTTGCCTGCTCTCCCTGACCTGCTCCATCTGAGCTAGAGTCTCCCTCCCTGGCCCACAGTCTCCTCAGCCCCTTCACAGTGCTTTCTGCTCCATGGCACTCATTGCTGTCCGGGAAACTGCCTCTCCCACCAGAAAGTAAGCTCCCTGAGTGTAGGCACTGTGTCTTACTGCTGTACGCTCAGGGTCTCGTACCTGGTAGAGGTTCAAAAAATATTTATCGAATTAACGTATTCATTTCTCACCTTAGGCTCTGTGTGTAGAATCTGAGTCTCTATAAAAATGCTGCTCTGCTCTGCCTGTTGCGTTATCTTAGATGTGCTATTCCAAGATGTGCGGTTTTTCACATTTTCACATTGCTGAAATCGGGATACATATTAAAAATACAGATTTAATTAGGTGATGGTTATCACCCATCAAAGCTGCAACTAAATCGATATACATCTTATAATTAAATGTGCCTTAGAATCAAGGACATTGTGGTAGACAGAATGCCCTCCCTACCAAAGGTGTCCATGTTCTAATTCCTGGGACTTGTGAATATGTCACCTTACATGGTAAGAGGGACTTTGCAGATGTGATTCAGTTAAGGATTTTAAGATAGAGAGATTATCCTGGGTTTTTCAGTTTGGCCCAATGTAATCACAAGGGTCTTTATAAGAGGGAGGTAGAACGGTCAGAGTCAGAGGAAGATTTTATGATGCAAGCAGAAGTGGAGTGATGCAGGACCACAGGCCAAGGAAGGCAGCCTCTAGAAGCTGGAAAGGCAAGGAAATGGATTCTCCCCTAGAGCCTCCAGAAGGATTGTAGCTCTGCCAACCATTTTAGACTTCCACCTCCAGAACTATAAGGTAACAAATCTGTACTGTTTTAAGCCACTAAACCTGTGGTGATTTGTTATAGCAGCTGCAGGAAACTAATACAGGCATGTTATTACAGGCAATAACATGTATTACATTTAATCTCTCCAACAAGGAGGGGTGAGAATTGGTAGATACATGTCCGGCGTCTCTGCCCCTCAGTGGGAATGTTCAGAGGCATGTTTCATGCAATCTCCCAGAGGATCCCCTTCAAGATTGAGCCCTAATTGCTCACAGCACTCATTAGTGACCCTCTTATTGATTTGCCATGCTACCCTGTCTTCAAGCTTCCTGGATTACTTCCCAAATAAGCCTTTTGCACCCGAATCTTCACCTCAGGTTCTGCTTTTGGATGAACTCTAACTGGGATGTCACCCTAAGCTCAGAGCCTTGGCCCCAAGCATCTGGACCCTGTCTTCTCCTCTCTCTTCATCCCTGCTACCCTCTCTCGCCCACCAAATCCCACCACACCAGCCATTATTCAGAATCTAATCTGTTCCAAATTCCTGCTTCCCATAGGTTGTTTGCACTTCTTCCTCCTGCCTGAATGCTCCTGAGTTGTGTTCATCCTTTAGGTTCCCAATCAAATGTCACTTCCTCATGGAGGTTTCCTGGCCCTCCAGACTATGAATGTTTTTCCTGAACCTCCTGCACTTTTCTTTCATGGCACTTACAAATGAAATGAGTTAATTATCTTATGGGAGGACGATTGTCTGTTTCTTTGTGGGTCTCGCAAAGGACTTGAACACACTAGTATCACATGATGTGGGTGTCAGGTAAGATTTATGGGAAACTCACAGGCAGAAGGGACAGCATGGTGCATATGCCCCCCTCCTCTCAGCTGCTAGCTGAGATGCGTGCTGGGCTAGGCACAGCTGGACAAATCATGGGAAGTGCTCCAAGAGAAGGCCCCTGCTGTGTACCACTGTCCGTATTTATAAGGTAACTGGGAGGAGGCAGGGGACAGCTAGTGAACATGTGATAGTGGAAGCTTCCTGGACAGAGAGATGGCTTTATTGTACCAGAGCTTAGCTGGAAGTATCATCCTAATTTTTTTTCTTTCTTTCTTTCTTTTTTCTTTTGTTGAAGTACAGTTGATTTACAATGTTGTGTTAGTTTCAGGTGTACAGCAAAGTGATTCAGTTATATATATATAGGTAGTATATATATTTTATCTATTCTTTTTCAGATTCTTTTCCCTTATAGGTTAATATAAAAATTGAGTATAGTTCCCTGTGCTATATAGTAAGTCCTTGTTGCTTATCTATTTTAGATATAGTAGTGTATGTTAATCCCACTAATCCCACACTCCTAATTTTCCCTTAATTTTTAAGTGGAGAGCCCCATCAGTTGAAAAAAATGTTGAGTTCACACTTCCAATATATGTATATTTATTTATGTTTGTACATGTTTTCACTGTTAAGCTAAATGTCAAATAGTAGAGAAGCTGAATTTCTTTATTGAGATAAGCATAAACAAAATAAAATACACAAAAATTGAAAGAAATTAAAAAAATAGAAAATTGTAAAATTTCTTTGCATGTTCTAGTAGATCATTTTATGTGTGTCCTGAGTGCACACACCACAAAGTGGAGGTTATTGCTCCAGAGCAGTGCTTTTCTGAGGAACAGATCCCCTGGGCGCTGGTTAACATGCAGACTCTGATTCAGCAGGCCTGGGTAGGGCCTGGGATTCTGCATTTCTAACCAGCTCCCAGGTGATGCCAATGGAATTGTTTTGTGAACCACACTTTGAGTAGCCAGGTTAAAGCCTCTTGCTGTCCAAAATATTCATAAGCCACTGAGATTTAGATGCTCAGATTAAACAGTGATATGGCATCTTCTGTTATTCTGTAATGATTTTCTCACTCTCATGTTTTGGTATTTCCAGGTGGAATCCGTGGAACGTGTGTGACCTTCACCGCATTGTTGAATGTCCATCAGGAAAAACAAAAAGTGAAGGGCCACTGGGCAAGGTAAAAGTTTGTTGACTCTCCATTTCTCTTGGCCTTTAAGATCTAATTATCTATTCTTATTCCTCCGAAGGGATTGCAGAAACACAATGAGCCCCATATGGGAGCAGGCTCTATGCCGGGTGCTTTCCATGTGCCATTTCATTTCAGATGTGGCTCTAATGGCAGAAACCAGTCTGAATACAAAGAAATCTGTTGTGTATGCTTGTGTGTGTGTGTGTGTGTGTGTGTGTGTGTGTGTGTGTGTGTCTGCACGAGTGTACGAGAGATTGAAAGAGAGAGAGAGAGAAGGGAGAAGGGCTCGGCTTTCTCTTCTGACCCTCTGTCTGATCTGTTGTGAGTGCTGGACCAAACCATTCAAACTCCCTGTGCTCAGGGATGCAGTGAGGATTTCCCAGTTAGTGACACAATCTGAGTGATTTGTAGGCATTTGTGTACTGATTGTCTTGCCCTCTAGGCATGAATTGTGTTGTATCAGGAGGGCAAGAGGGTTCCAAATAGATTTAATATTCCTTGTATGAGCTTCAACCATCTGCCCGCCAGCTCTCAGTGTGAACATAATATATGTTTCCAGAATCAAACACAAAGAATCTGTTTTTTTTTTTTTTCTTTTTCCTTTTTTCAAAGGCTTTTAGTTTAGTTCATTTGTCTTTTCCTTGTCTTTTGGGGTAGGTCACTAGGGTCATCCTCTCTGCAATTTATTTACTTTCATTTTGTTTTCTGATTCCTCTGGCATAGTTAAATAAATGGGTTTCCCTTTCCCAATTTCCATGTACCTACTACAGAACTGTATCCTTGAAATTGGTGCATATCTATGAAATCTATGAGGTGGTTGGAATTGAACTGCAGGCGTTCCCAATGGGTACAGATTAGACCCTGGACGTCTGAAAATTCTTCCCAGGCTAAATCTAAATGCTGTTCTCCTGAGTGATGAAACTTTAACTTTTTCCCTTCTTTCAAGGGAAATCTTGTGACTGTTGATGGGACTGTCCTAGTAGCTATAGCTCATTGAAGGACTAAAGTTATTTGGGTGTTGAGTGTCTTTGTCCTGGAACCCTTGTGTCAGTTAAGGTAATTGACATATGGAGATCTTAAGCTCTGAAAGAGATGAAAATAAGTTAAAAGCCAATCAAACAGAGTTCTTAACTTAAAATTTTACTTAACTTAGAGAAATCTAGCAGGAGATCTGGGAAGCTCTTTATGTGAAAGTTGGGTGGGAACACAATTAGAGCTCTCCTAGCATTACTCAGCAAGCAGGTGTTAGGCACGGAGTGACTAGTGGAAAGTGAACTTGTAATATTCTCTTGTAAAGGCCTCAGGCATAGGGGTCAAAATTCTTCAGTTTTGCTCACTTTTATTTAGTCAGAAAAATTTGCATTATTTTGCATTAGACAGTGTATATTTAAAAACTGCTTCCTCTTTAAATGCATTTCACATTCAATTCTTCCTACAGGAGAAGGCTAAAAGAGCCCCATCCCTTGCTGCTCTTCTAGTCTATGATGATGGAGTATAGGGGAAGGATGTGGGCTCTGGAGGACTGCCTGCGTGCCTGGCCAGCCTCCGTGTCTTTCTAGCTACGTGACCTTGGGAAGGAAATAAACATCTTCGTGCTGTATTTTCCTCAGTTGTAAAGTAGGGGTTATGATAGTGTCACTCAAAGGAGTTGATGAAATATAATAATGCATAATAATATCTGTAAAGCGCTTAGCACAGTGCCTTCCACAGAGCACCATGTTGGGTGTTGTTACTGTCATTACCATAGAGATGAAGGCTGGAGAAAATTGGGAGTGTGGATTCCCCATCATGACTTGTGCTGTTTGGCTGTGGAAGATGTTGTCTGAGACACCCCTCTACCCGTGGAGAATTGAGAGGTCAGGGCTGACAGGGGAAGGAACAAAGGAAATAGAAATAGTATTTTATTTTTTTTAAAAAAGCTTTGGTTTAAATATGTGGCTCATGGAGGTGTGTGGTTGGATGGGAACCATGCTTTCCTTCCTTTCAGGTTGGTGCAGGCTTAGCCTTGCCCTCTCCTCCTTTCAACCTCCAGGTGTTTAGATTTGGTCTGAATTTGAGTCATTTTTGTTTTGGTTGTGAGACTGATGGAGCCCTAGGGGTGACCTTGTCCAGAACTCTTTAATCTCACTTAGTGTCTAATGCAGAGCAGATCTGGGCCTCTATAGATAGTTAGAACTGAACCAGCCTTTAGGGGAATGGTGTGATTTGGGCCAGAGCCAAGAGCCTGTCCGTTCACTGTCCCAGCTCTCTTTCATGTGGACTTTTTAAGGACATCGGCCACACCAATTAGGATGGACCAGTCAAAGAAGAGATTTGAAGCAATGAAATACAAACAAAAATGGTGTTTGCCTCAAGCCTCTTCCTCCCCTCACCCCCATCTTTTGGATCTTTAGCTCTCTGGCTCCCATAGGATCTCTTCTCAAGTGTTCAGGTCTCTCCCTGCAGCAGCTCTGCTCTTTAGTGCTGGCTCCCTCTCTCTGCTCCATTGTTTGTGCCCTCTGTGGCCACCATTGCTCACGAGGTGGTGCCACGGCCCTGGCCTTGATGTTTCTTTGCCTGGTCTTAGCTACACTCCTGCCTGCTGCTGCCTATTGGTGCACTTGGCTTCAAGGATTTCATATCGATGCCCCACTTCCGTCCCAAGTGCACTTTGGCTCTCCACCCTTGAGCCCTGATTCCGCAGGGTGTGGCATAGCCTTGATGTCACTGTGGGTTTTGTTGTCATTATGCAGTATTAGTCCCCTCATTGTCATTGGTGCTAACCTAGGCACTCCCACCATTACCATGATGAACCAGGCCCTTTCCCGCAAGTATAATGACACTTACATTAAGCCCCAAACTGGGGGAGGTGTAACTTATTCTCTTAGTCTCTTACCACGCCTGCAATACTGCAACTTTTCCATTTATTGATTCAGTGTCTCCAGACTGCACCTCTCTTGTGAGTCAAAATGTAAGTTGCCTCCAGGGTTGGGTTAGAAGGAATGACTTAACCCCTTAGATAGCCCAACTTCCTTTTGTGCTGACTGTCAGCCAATTATATTGGCCTAAACCGTGAATCTTTCCCGTATTAGAATATGTCTCCTTACCATCGCAGACAGCCAGAGCAGGGCTGGGAGGACCAGGTGTATGGCTTTGCTCATTAAAGAGCCTCTGGCCATCAGCTTCAAATATCTTGCAAAGATTCTTGCAGGGAGCCCCATTATAGCTTTTCAAATAAATAAACCATGGCAGTTCCCTGTACCAGGACTGAAAGCCCAAATTCCTGCATCAAAGGAGTAAGCTTGGCTGTGATGTGGGGGTGGTACCTAAAGGATAAGATACTGGGTCCTTCTCCATCTCCCTCCTCCCCTCTTTCTCTCTCTCCCTCCCTCCATTCCTCTCCCTCGCTCCCTCCCCTTTCTCGTTTTTTTTTTCTTTTGTTTTGCACCTAGCTCAAAGAAAAGGTTTTTGGGGGCAAAATCAGCCCTGCCATGATTTAGTGAAGATGTGCAGGGGCGCTGAGAAAGTAACTCAGTAGAAATAGTGTAGGTTAACAGGAGGTTTAGACTCTGGGCCCCACTACTGCTAATAGACTAGCTGTGTAAACTTGGGCAAAAACCTTAATCTCTCTGTGCCTCTTATTCTGTCAAGTGGGGTTGGGGGAGGAGGAAGTGGTAGATTGGATGAAATCCTTAAAAACATTCTCTTTTTGATGGAAATGGGCTTTTAGCAACTAGTGATGGAAAAGGCCTAGTATGCACTAAACTTTCCTACCCACCTTCTCGGTAAGGTAGAACGGAGGCCCAGACAGAAGCTACATGCTTGCTTGTTGTACCAAGAAAGAAGTGAGGCAGATATTAAGTTTAAATCAATAGTATTACTTGAGCACAGATAATGGAACTATTTTCCCCCAAACTGTTTTGATTGCTGCCAGTAGCTGCTATTTGGTATGAAATCCATTCAGATCCTCAAAAGTCAAAGGAACATACAGTGCATGAAAAGATGTTGTAATTGGCACCATTGTAACTCTATACGGTCTGTGATCTTAGCTGGGAGGAAGGGAGGGTTGTCAGATAACTTGTAATCTAATTTTCTTTGTTGTAAAATAGAATGTTACCATTGTATTCTTGTGGAATTATAATTATACCATCTCAGCCAAATAGAGCGCCTTTCTCGTCAGGTGCTTAAAGAGCTCAATAGGCATCCAGTCAGCCTTGTAAACATAGTAAACCCTGGCTCGCTTGCATTTCTGTCAACTGAAATTTCCTATCAGCCAGCGTGTCCCCTCATCCTTCCTACCAGGATAAATGATTTTATGCTGGTGAACCTGACGCCCCAAGAGACACTGAAGTACCTTCTGAATCATCAAAGAATTATGAAACCTTCAGTAGAGTTTCAGTGTTAATTGCAATTTATGACAGCCTAATTTTTTGAAAAGTGGTAATTCAAGTGTTGCATAGCTGGTAATTAGTTGGAATAGTTGATTAATCAGACTGCTCTATTTTCTGACCATACTGAAGTACAGTATTTACAGTAACTGCAACACCGGCTCTCCCTGAGAGCCACGAAGCAGGCAGGGTTTGAAAGTAGTATTCTTTATTTTATCTTTATTATTTTTTTATTGAGGTATAATTGACATACAATATTATATTAGTTTCAGGTGTACAACATAATGATTCGATATTTATATATTGTGAAATGAACACCACAATAAGTCTAGTTAACATCTGTCATCAAACATAGTTATAGAATATTTTTTCTTGTGATAAGAAATTTTAAGATTTACTCTTAGCAACTTTCAAATGTGCAACACAGTATTATTAACTGTAGTTGCCATGCTGTACATTACATCCTCATGACTTATTTACTTTATAGCTGGGAGTTTGTACCTTTTGACCCTCTTCACCCATTTCAGCCCCCACCCCACCCCCAATCCCTGTCTCTGGCAACCACCAGTCTGGTCTCTGTATCTATGAACTTGGTTTTTTTTAAGATTCCACATACAAGTGAGATCATATGGTATTTGTTTTTCTCTATCGGACTTATTTCACTTAGCATAATGTCCTCAAGGTCCATCCATGTTGTCACAAATGGCATGATTTTATTTATTTTTATAGCTAAATAATATTCCATTATAGATACACATACACATACATAAGATATTTTCTTTATCCATTCATCTGTTGATGGAGACAATAGTATTCTCTAGACTTGGCAGGCATACATTATTACTCATTCTGGGCAAATGATCATTTCCAGAACTTATTCTTGAACTTCTAAGAGAAAATAGGAGAATTATAAAAATAGATTATATTTGCTTCTTATGGCTTTGCAATCCCTAGGGTCATTGCTGATAACTAGACTGCTAGCTCTAACAGTAAAGGTGAGTGTCTCTAAAACTGAATTTTGTATATTTAGTAGAGCTTCTTTACAGAGATTCCTTAAGGGGAATATCAGTGCAGTAGATTTCATTGCATTAATTGGTCCATTCTAAGTGTGTTACTAAAGGGATAAGATCTTAAATCAATTAAGATTAACTTGATAACTTTTTTTTTAATCCCCAAGTTCTTAATGATGGGATCTTAAAACAAAAGTATTAGAATTGGTGTTGTGCTCAGGTTCACTGCAAAGAATAGAAAAATTCAGGAATATGTAAGAAGAAAATAAAAAATAATCCATTATTCTATCACCCAGAGAGAACTACGATTGCCTTTTGGTATGTTTCCTTCCATTTTCTTCCTATGTATACACGTAAACATTTCACAAAGTTAGCATATACTACATGTACTGTATGCTGTCCCCCACCAACATTATGTAAGGGACATTTTCTAGGTCAGTAAATATTCTTTAAAAACATATTTCATGCTGACCATTTTTATGAATCATAATTTATCAATCCAATCTCCTGTTGTTAGACTTTAGGTGGTTTACAAATTTTGGCTTTATAATACTTCAACAAGTATCTTTCCTCATTCGTTTGCCCATCCATCTATTTATTCAATCAATTTTTACTGAGTACTATGTACCAGGCTCTGGGTCAGTAGTTGAGGATATATCATTAATCATAATCCTTCTAATACAGGTAGTTGACATTTATTACCATTACTAACTATGGACCAGGAACATTATTAGTACTAGTATATTAATTATATGAATATGTATTAGTATCATAATCATTCTAATAAGTTAGTATAATAGTATTAACTAATTAAATCCTTATGAGGTAGGTATTATTATCATCCCTATTTTCCAGAGAAGGAAACAGAGGCTTACATAATTGAAGTGACTTGTCCAAAAATCACTCGGTTGGTACTTGGAAGAGCCAGAATTCAAACCCAGGCTGCCTGACTCCAGTCATGCTCTTTTAACCACAGTGGCTACTATGTCAGTAAAAAAGATGCTCCCCTGCCCCTATGGACATGAAACAATTTTAAATGTAATACTCTTTGAGTTATGTTGATTATCTGACATTTTGATTTGATTCTCTGAGTATTTTCTTAGGATAAAGTCTAGAGATAGAAATGCTGAGTCAAAGATTATGAATAATCCTAGTGAATAATACTGTGGTTAAGGTCCTAAATGGGGAAGGACCCAAGATTACAAGATTATGTATCTATCTATCTATTAATCTATCTACCTATCTATCTATCTATCATCTATCCATCCATCCTGGCTCTCTGTTGTTGCTCTACCAGCAAGGTAGACAGCAGGAAATAGGTATAGTAATGATTCAGGCTTGGGCAGGCCCCGGAGAAGGTCTGGGCAATGCTCTTCCTATCAAGGCAGAGTCAGTGGGTGGCTGCCCTTCAGAAATGTTTCTCTTGACACTAGAAGATGCAAGATGGCAGAGGAGAGGCAGCATGGAGAGGAAAATCTCATCAAAGAAATGAGTCTAGATCACAAGTGAATGTACAGCCCCTTAAAATGAATATCATCACAAGAAAATGCTCACTAAAAATCACGAGTTCAGTTAAAGACTTTCTTATTTCAGTTAGTATTTAGTATAGCCTTCCTTGCACCTAAACCATAAATTACTCACATAGGGCAAGTGACTATCTGTAAACATTCTTTCTGTTTCTTAAATTCCATACTTCTTCTTAAGTTCCACTCCCCCAAATGGACATTACCTGTTCTTTGCCAGCTTTCTGTGATGTAGTATCATGTAATAGCAAAAACACAGACTTGATTGGCAGCTGAACTAGGCGTAATTCCTGGCTCTGCCGCTAACCTGCTGTGTGGTGTTGGACAATCTTTTTAATTCTCAATTTCTTCCTTTTAAAATAATACAGAGTTGTAACGGCAATCAAATGAAGTGCCATGAGCAGAAAAAAATAACAGCTAACCTGTATTGAGTTCTTATTATAAGTATCACAAAATAAGGCACTCTTCTGTTTAAAATGCATACATGTACTTATTCCTCAGAATAATCACATGGTAAGCTGGATTCTAGATAGCTCCAGGGCTTTCACCCCTGGTGTTCCTTCTGTGATTATGTTACATTATGTGGCAAAAGGGACTTTGAAGATGTGATTAAGGGACTAATCAGTTGACCTTAAGATAGGAAGATTATGTAGGTGGGCCTGGATATCACAATCATGTAATCACATGAGCCTCTTAGAGAGGCTCTTCTTCTCTCTTAGAGAAAAAAGTTTTCTCTGGCTGTTGGCAAGAAAAGAAGTCAGAGAGATTTGAAGCATGAGACAGACTCAAGGCAACTGTTGCTTAGAAGATGGAAGAGGTCACTTGAGAAGGAGTCTGGGCAACGTCTCCAAGTGAAGGGTGGGCACCCTGCTGACAACTAACAAGGAAACAGGGACCTCAGACCTATAGCTGCAAGGAACTGGATTCTGTCAACAACTTGTGTTTGAAAGTGGATTCTTCTCAGAGCCTCCAGATGAGAGCCCAGCTGGCTCTATCTTGGTTTTGGCCTTGTGAGAGCCGAAGCAGAGAAGCTCCCCAAACTTCTAACCCACAGAACTGCGAGATAATAAATGGGTGTTGTTTTAAGATGCTAAGTTGTGACAGCAATAGAAAAAGAATACAGACCGCATGCAGTAGCTACCTTTATTCTTATGCTCGTTTTTGCAGATGAGGAAACTGGAGCACAGAGAAGTAAAGTCACTTGCCTGAAGTCTCACAGCTATTAAATATCAGAAGTGGGATTTAAATTGAGGTAGTGTGTCCCCAGAGCCCACAGCCTAACACGGCGACACAGTGCCTGAGACATTTGTAGGTACTCATTGTGTGTTAGTTTTCTTTTTCTTTTTAGTGTAGCTTAGAGGGCACCTAGCTGCCACAATTCCCGAGTTTGCTGCTGGTGGGGCATCTGGTGCTTCGGCAGTGGGCTTGGGATAAAGATAGTATACTTGGAGCATTAGTCTTCCTTGTGGGAGTAGGTCTTTTTATATTATAACAAACCTGAATATTTCATAGGCTAGAATGCAAAAGATAAAACCAGAGATGTCAAAAAAACTTTGTTTTTGATGATCTCTTTACTACGAAAAATACTTGACTGAAAAAAGTTTGAGAAGCACTGAGCTGATATATTCAAACTAATTTACACCTTTCCTTCTTATTTTATCCCCTAAATTCACAGTGGGTTTGCTGTACCAGCTAGAATTCTGGAAAGAGAATCAGGAAATCTGGACCCAGTTATTCATCACCATCCATCCAACCAGCCATCCGCTATTCATGGAGTCAGACAATAATTTGTAGAGTGCACCTATGTGCCTGGAGTGTCTCTAAGACAATGTGACTTGATGACATAATACAAACTCTTCTAGTTCTGCTTCCTTGCATTTAAAACTAGGTGATATAACAAAACTTTCTCTGTCTATTACCAATTGAATGCTTTTACAGTTCTTGTATGTGCTGACCTCCAGATCTGACAAGGTAGGGTAATGTTTCTCAAAGTCCAGCCTGGGTACCACCTGCAGCAGAATCTCCTGGGTGCTTAATAAAAAAAAAAGCAGATCCTGAGGTTTCCCCAAATCTTCTGAATCAGAAACACTGGGAGTTGGGGACCAGGACTTCTGGTTTTAAACAAGCTCTCCGGGTTATTCTCATGCACACTTGAAGTTTGAGATGTACAGCTATATGGATGCAAAATAAATACCTAACATAGGTCCTGTGTCCTAAAAATATCTCCCTTGTTAAAAGACAAGCGTTACAGGTTTGGAGAGAAAAACAGGGCCATACGTTTCTGTATCAGCCTCCTGGCCAGGCTCATTCGTCCCCTACCCCACCCCCATCCCAGCCAAGGCTGTGATTCTGGAGCATATCTGGCCCAGACCCTGTGCCGACAAAGTCACCTTTCCTCTTCTGGGGCTTGCTTGTACCTGGCGCGTTCATTAAGAGGGGTCAAAGTGGACGTGAGCTGGAGGTCCCCCTCCCAGGCTTCGGGAGGCTTTTCCCTTTCCCTGAGGCAGGGTGGGGCTGGCGCAGGCCGCCGGGGTCCCCTGCGGGCAGCTCGCGCCTTGCAGCCGTAACCCGCCGGGTCAGCCGCGACCTGAGACAGCCTTTTCCACCTTCTCCGGCGCGGAGAGGGGAAACTGGGGAAGTGGGGCACCCCGGCCGGCCCCGTAAGCAGACGCTCCCCGGCCCTCGCCTCCCGCTTTCCGGCGGAGCGTCAGGCCTCGGCGAGCGCTGTCGCTGGAGCGGCGGTGCCCGGGGACGGGCCGCCAGTGCCCGCGCCTCGGCGCTCTGCCATCCGGTGCCCTTACCCGCGCGCGAAGCCAGTCCTGCGGCGCGTTGGCCCTCCCGTCACCCCCTTGGCGGGGCCCTTCCCTTTGCTCTGGTGACAGTGACATTCAGCGGGAAAGGCTAGCGCAGACGGCAGCGCCCCGCTCCCGCGGCGCGGGAGGTTGGAGCGGCGGACCCGGCCGCGCGTGCTCGCACCCCGCACTACGGGCGGCGGCGGCAGGGCAGCAGGCGAGCTCGCCCCCGCCGCGCCTTCGCCCGGCTCGGCTGCCGGCAGCCCCCAGCCCCGGGGCGCGCTGGCCGGCCGGCTGCGGGCGAGACCTCGGCGCCTGGGCTCTCGCGCAGGGAAAGGACGGATCCGGCGCCTCGGGAGAGCCCCTGCCTCACTGCTCGTATATGGCAAAGTTTCTCGCCAAGCTCCTGGGCTGCACGTTGCCGAGCAAGGGCGCCTCTCCCATGTGTGAGGTAGGTGGAGGGTGTGTCGCCGCAGCGACGGCAGTCGGCGGTGGCGGGCTAAGCCCTGACCGGGGGCCCTGGACCGTCTCACTTGCCTGGTTTCCACCTGCCGGTCTGGGGTGGGGCGGGGAGGATGGCCAGGGGGAGGCCGGAAACCCGGGAGCCTAAAATCTAGCTCCTCTGGACCTCCGTGAATCTTTTTTTTCCCTTCCCTTGTTGACAGGCGAGCACGTTTTCTGTCAATCGAGTTTTGCGAGGTGCTCTTTACCTGAAAGGCCAGGAATGTCTGAAAATGAGCGGGATCCCGCAGTCCCTCTTTGCTGCCTACTTTGTTTCTTCGTTTTTCCTTTTCATCTGAAAAACAACAACAACAACAACAACAAAAAACAAAAGCAAAACAAAACAAAACAAACCCAGTACGTGCAATCTTCTGGTCAGAAGGCTTCCACCTTGCCACCTCCTCTACTCCCCTCCCCCAGGCACCAGCACACCGCAAACTCCACTGAACTTAACTCATTTCTTCCTTCCGGAGTGAGATCTATTGGGGACGAGAAGGGTTAAAATGGGATTTACCAAATCAGATGAACAAATCGCAGTTCTGAAGTCAGGTACATCTAACTGCTCACCTGTCTGAGGTGGCAGTGATGCTACTGTAATCATCTCTGCAAGGAGTCGTTTATGGGAAGGCTGGCTTGCTTCTCCTCCTGGGGCCAGTGGTGGCATAAACTGTTTTATAGGAAACCTATAGCGGCCGCTCAGTAGGGACCGGCGTCACACTGTGCACAGCCCGCCCCCCCCCCCCTCTACAGTGGGAACAGTGTGTGTCCTTTGTCTCTGTCTACTCCTGCCCTCCCCCAACAGGCTGCCTGACAACCAGGCCTGGGCCAGGGGAAGTTGGCTGCGACCTGCGTGGCTCTCCTCACTCAGTCCGAGGCCCCGGCAACTTTCCCTGCCAGCCTCAGGCTGCTTGGGAGCTGCTGCAGCCCTCTGGCCTCAGTTTCCTGACCGGCCAGAGAGAAGCAGAATTTGGTCTCTTCTCTCGTGATGCAGGAGCTTGTCCTTCAACAAGCCAACTCTTCCAGATTCAAGCTCTTAGGCTCCTCCCTGGCTGCTCTTGACTCTTCTCGCCTCTGGCAGCTGTAGGTATTCTTACCTTCTGAGGTCCTTTGGTCACTTTCCTTTGATTTTGGAGCTCAGGTTGTTCAACCCAGAATCTCTGCTGCGTGACAAGACAGTTTTGAAACAGGGAGGTCCCAATAGTAGGTGATGAAGAGGAGCTGGGAAAATAAGAGCAGACTGGGAGAAACCAGACTGAAATACCTGGGTACTCGGTAGCCTGAAATCTCAAAAGTAATGAAGAGCCCGGAAAAGTAAAGTTTTCCAGGCCTGCAGCTAAAATTAACTGTCTCCTTCGGCATGTGGCATCTCTGCCCACTTGCTTCTCTGTGACATAAATGTTAGGCAGCATTTGGGGGTCGTTCTGGAGACTGGACGTACTCTTTTAAAATTGCTTTTCTCTTTGGTTTTCTCTTCACTTGTATTTGGATTTTCGTTCCGAAATTACCAGAACCCATGCCAAGCGATTTCAGTTCTATGTGCTGCCTTTGGCTGTATATTCCTGCCTGTTTTATCCTCCAGCCAATAGATGCCCCACCTTGATTTCTTAGAATAATTGACTCCCAATCATGGCTGGGAGGAGGGGGCCTCAAAACCTAGTCAGAGACCTATTTAGACAGTTAAGAAAATGAGTGGCTGTTTTGTCTTTGAAGAGCTCTAGGGAGAGGGAATTCCCTCAGTCCTTGGTAACTCCTTGTTTCTTGCTTTGTGTTATTTTCTAACCATCTAGAGGCAGGAGCTACTGTGGCATCTGCTCTCTGCTTTCCACAGGTGACTGATGCAGTGCTGGCTGAATTAACCCCAAACACTTCACCCCGGTATCACTTTTGATCAGTGCTGCTGGAGGAGTTAAGTGATCATCCCTTTCCTACCTGTGGCGGAAAATCTGTGCCCGCAAAGGGATGACTAAGTCAGGAATGTGTTTCGAGGATGCTTTCTTCTCAGGCAACCACCCCTTCAGCACACTCTTAGTCATAAATGAAGAGGCAGTGGTTGAGAGCTCTTGACATCTGGGAGGGAGAGAAATGTGTAAGAAAGAGATTCTTAAGCCTTTCTAAATATTCCTTTTCTAAAAGTGAAAGTAGTGCTAGGATATGAGAAAATTTTAGGCAGCTTTTCGTTTCCACCGAATGCTCTGATCCTAACTTTGGGTGTTACCTTTAGTTTCAGGGAGATCAAGAGCAGAGATGGATGTTTTCATGATGCGTGGCCTTTGGTTTCATTTTGGTTAGGAGGTGGCCAGAATGCAGTTTCTTCCTACACAGGCCAAGTAGGTTTGCACAGAGGAGATTCTGCCTGAAAGAGTACTGAGACCCGACAGGACCTCCGGTGTGTTTGCAGTTGTCTGACAAGGGAGAATGGGTGACAGGCTATGGAGAACATGGGAGCAAGAATTCACTGTGGTTGAAAAACAATGCCAGTGCGTATCCTGCTGTGTCATCTTCAGAGGCTAAGGACAGATGATGTGCATTTGAAACACAGAGTGTCTCCATGATCATTTTGTTAACCTTTTTATTAGTATTTAAGTTTACAAACCAAGTCTTTGAGAAACAATTTTAAAATTTCAAGAAAAAAGCAAAGGATGATAAGTTTACCCCCAGCCACAGCAGCATCCTGAGCACTGGGCTAGATGTTTGGAATAATGTTTGCACTGCATCAAGGCAGAGGTCCCGCAGAAAGAGTGGGCTTGCTGTGTATTCTGACGTCTGGAAAGGTAGGACATGCTAAGCACACGGGTAGGTGGTTTCAGACCCAACAGGTCCTACTTATATGTGTCCTGTATGCTTGGATGGATGGATGTCTGGCCCTGGCATCCATTCCTTCCCCTTTAATTTCCGACATGTTATGAACCTGCCCCCCACCTCCAGCCTCAGTGTTGCTTTGCTTTGTGCCTCAGGGCTAGTCAGTGATGGGGTCTGGTTCCAGGACAGGAAGTGGCAGGAGAATCAAATAGTCAGAGGTGATGGCTTTCTCTCCTCCCAGAGCCCTCTTCCCTCAGTCTGCAAACGTGCATCTTTAATCCTGCCATCCTACACCATCTAACCTAGTGGGGCACCTTTCAGGAGCCACATCTGTTGGGCAGAACACATCTGGCTCCACAGAAAAGGGCTATCAGTTCCATGCCACTGTCATGGATGTGGTCTCTAGAATTGTCACACCTCATGTACATTCTACTTATTTCCACATTCTGTTTTCTCTCCACCAGTATTGCTGCCTAACTCTAACTATAGTTTTATTTAAGTTTTTACGTAATACATAATAACTGTCATTTATTGCCTACTCTGGGCCAGGCATTGTTCTAAGGGCATAATATACATGATATCAGCTCTCCTCTCAATAGCTTCACAGTTTAGGTGTTAACAACCACGTTTTACAGATGAGAAAATTAAGGTTTAGAGACTTTACGTAATTTGCTTAAGGTCACTCTAGTAATATGTGCTAGAGTGAGGATCTCAAGGTTCCCCTCCCTCCTTCAACTATAGTTACTCAGTACTTAGTTTTTTTGCTTTGTTTTATTTTTTGTTTTCTACCTCGGCTTCATTTCTAGATATACTCTTTCTCTTTAGAAGTAGGAAAGGCAAACCCTCATTCCTCTACATTCTTTCTTTCATTCTTTCACTCCCATTATGTTACCATTGGGATGGCATGAGTACCTGACTCCTGGAAATGTTCAATCCAAGGCTGATTGAACTCAGAAGAATTGTTAAGGGAAAGATTCAAGTTCAATCGCCGTGACGCTTTACAGATAGCGTCCATTTATGGAGCATTTCCTGTATGTTGTCCTGTCTTATTCCCCTATAATATTACGAGGGAAGTCGTGTTGTCTCCCCTGTTTCAGAAGTGAGGAAGCCAAATCTGAGTCATTACATGAATTGTCCAAGGTCACTTACCTACTGAGGGTCTAATCTGGGAGGTAAACCCTAGATTCTGATTCCACATGCTTTGCCAGCCAGCTGTACTGGTTTACCTAATCTTTTCCTGGCCTGTGATCTCTGTCTCATCCACTTTGTCTTTTGGCCTATTGCCAAAGTCATCTTCCTTAATAGCCCAGCTCAGCACAGTGCCCATTTGTATACCCCAAATTCTTTGGTGGATCACCACTGCAAGCAGATTCGTCATGGTATGCAATTCCTCTCAATAGTGTGTTCCTACCTAATTTCCTTGTTCAGTCATACCTTCTTCCTATTATCTTTCTACTATTCCAACAACTTTAGTCTATTCCCATTTCTTGACCATATCTTCTCACCTCCAAGCTGTTCCTCTGCCTGGAATATTCTTCCCTTAATATCCACCTATTGATGTTTCCCCTTTCTTCAAGGTCCAGCTCAACTCTCACTCCAGATCCACCTCTTGGGCAACATCTAGCTCTCTACACGGGCCCACTGAATGTTATTTGTGCTTGTTTCTCTGTGAGACCTTGGACAACTTTCTCTTGTAACTTCTTTCAGTTTTCTGTCTTCAGTGGGGCTAACAGCAGTGCTGAAGGCAGGGCGGTGAGGGTCAAATGAGTTAATGCCTGGAAAGTACTTAGAATAGTGCTCAATACATGGTGATTGCTGAGGTTCTTGCCTGTGTGTCTCTGACCTCTTCAGCCTTTAGAACTAAGTACTTTTTCCTTCCACAGCATCTAGCAGAGGATTTTGCACACAGTTTTGCATCAAATAAATGTCTGATGGGTTGAATTGATCTTTTAACCTTGAAGGTTCATGATTTTCTTTGCCCTTAAATTATTTGTTGATTATCTGAAGTTCAGATTTAACCAGCATCCTGGGTTTGTATTTGCTAAATCTGGCAACCCTGTCTAGAGTCCAATCCTATTCAATTGTGGAAGACTTTTCCCCATCATTCCCTCTTTAAAGCCCGTTCTGTGTCAGAGATCCTGTCCCAGGCCAACAGTGCCACCTATATGGAATTCCAGCTGGGCAACTGTCTGTCCCCACTACCTCCCTAGCATGGAAATGTTGGAGTGAGGAAGCTTTCTACTGCAAGTGCCGGGGCTGTGACTGGGAGAGGTGTATTACTGGCATTCTGTTTATTCATTCTTCATGTGTTCACTGGGTCATTCAATCATTCATTCATTTAACAAATGTTAAAATGCCTGCTTTGTGCTGGATGCCCCGTGGAAGCCTTGCTAAGACACACTCAAACTGTTTTGACTGTGACCCACAGTCAGAAATATATTTTACATAGCAATCCTGAATGCACATAGCTATTTATACCTATAACACTGAAGTTAAATTTCAAGAATAATACTTTTCCTTATGACAGGGATGTACTCTGATCTTTACAATTTTGTTCTTTCCTTTCCATTACATTTATTACATTCTATTAAGAATTAAACTGGGAAGGACTCACTGAATCGATTTCATGAGTTGTGACTCATAGTTTGAGAAGCACTGCTATGGAGGATGGTAAGGTTCTATTTTTATAGAACAATTCGTATTACTTCATTATCCCAGTACTATACTTACACCTTATTACACTATACATTAGGAGATTTTTGTGGTCTATCTTGGGAAGCCAGTCACCGTGCATAACATTATTTTTGGGGAGAAAGTGTTTTCTGAGTTTCAAACAATTAACTTACCGATTGACTTTTGATGAATATCCTGCCTCTAAATGCAGGTGAAAGGAACCATGACATGGTTTTTTATTTTGAACACTGTACTCAAATTTTAATTTATTTTAATTTATTTCTCTCTTTGCATCCACTAACAACAAATGTGTTCCACTGGTTGGATTGACTCCCCAGGCTACATTTTATGGATCTTTCTAGTTATATATTTTAATTGACTCCATCCCTTTTCTCTTGAAGGAAGTTGTACTTTGAAGCAGTTTTTTTCCCCTCTAATTTGCCTGGTGAAGATCTTGATTTCATCCATTACAATGAGCTCCTTTGTCCGTTTAAATGAATCTTGCACACTCTCATCCACTTGGTCATTCTGATCGCTTCAAGCATCTAAAGGAAGAACCATGTGGTCTGGCTGTTTTGAAGGCCAGTAGCTTGGATGAGTGTGGCTATAGCTTCAGTGATTGGAGGTTGGTAGATGATCATAAAGGAGAAGTTTACTTTGAGAATAATAGCTCCTGTTGCCACAACTGTGATTTCTGTGAGGGTCATTTGAATTTTAAGCTAATGGATACTGAGTTTGTCCTGTAAATTCACCATTCAGTTGGTTTGAGGGCCAATTGGATGGCTGTACCACATCTGAGCCATTGTATACACACAGACAACTCTACTTACCTTTTGTGTTAGCTGCTTTTAAACTCTGCATGTGGTCCTAAATGCATGCATTTCATTTATAGGAATATTTGGTCCCATTATGATTACATCTGTCTAATGGCTTCTTGCTGAGAAACCGTTACATGATTTTTTTCCCTTTTGTATTTTGATAAGGAAAGGCTGGTGTTTCACATCTGTTAAATTACCAGTGCTGGTTGCGTGTCATAGGGAGCATGGATAGGAGCTTAACTCTTTGATTTACTTCCTTTTGCTTAGGTCTTTTCAATTTGTCGTGATGTTCTTATATATTATGCATTTCTACTTTCTGAATCTTTGATAAGATACAATAGGTCTAGTAGTGATGTTTATATTAGGGAAGTTCTACCTACTTAGATTTGCTTATTGAAGTGGCCAATAAATAAAAGCATTTAATTTGAATTTTGTGATGAGTAAGGACTGTGCTTCCCACCCTTGGAGAGTCTTAAATGTGTTCTAGGCCTATTTCTCCAAGTATCTATACTATATTAACAGTATTCTAATGTCCCTTTCAAACCTCAACATTTTCAAACCAAAATGAAGTACTTATCATCCTCCCTGCTGCCCACCTGAAACCCACTTTTCCTTTCCAACTCTGTCGTCAGCCAAAAGCACCGCATGTCTTCTTCTTACCCAGCGTAGCACTTTGGTGTCACCTTGCTTACTCTTTTTTCTTTTTCCTTCATGTGAACAGTCTGCCGGTGACTCCTGCAGATTTTCTCTTAGATTTATACCTTTCTTTTTTTTTTTTTTTAATAAATTTATTTATTTATTTTTGGCCGTGTTGGGACTTCGTTTCTGTGCGAGGGTTTTCTCTAGTTGCGGCAAGCGGGGGCCACTCTTCATCGCGGTGCGTGGGCCTCTCACTGTCGTGGCCTCTCTTGTTGCAGAGCACAGGCTCCGGACGCGCAGGCTCAGTAGCTGTGGCGCACGAGCTTAGTTGCTCCGCGGCATGTGGGACCTTCCCAGACCAGGTCTCGAACCTGTGTCCCCTGCATTGGCAGGCAGATTCTCAACCACTATGCCACCAGGGAAGCCCTATACCTTTCTTTTTATCCCTACTAGTCATCATCCACTGATCTGACATTTATTGAGTATATGCTGTGACCAAGGACTAGTGGGGTCTGTAAGGGATTTTTTTAATATATATTATTATATATATATTTCGCTGCTCTGGGTCTTAGTTGTGACATGTGGGATCTTCGTTGCCACGTGCAAGATGTTTTTAGTTGAGGCATGCGGGATCTTTTAGTTGTGGCATGTGGGCTTAGTTGCAGCGTGTGGGATCTAGTTCCCTGACCAGGGATCGAACCCTGTCTCCCTGCCTTGGGAGTGTGGAGTCTTAACCACTGGACCACCTGGGAAGTCCCTGTAGGGGATTTCAAGATAAGCCACTAATTGGTTTGCTCCCCTGAAGTCTCCCTCCTCTCCACTTTTCCTGAATATGCAGCTGGTATACCAGGGTGCCTTTTCATTGTCTCTTTCCTACAGAAGAGTCTACATGACCTTCTACTTCCAAAGGCTCAAGTCTCTAAATTCCGCCTAGGTTATTTGTAAGGTATTCAGTTAAATGTCTCACTCTGCCTACCCAACTTTACTTCCTGCCACTGATTTCCTTCAGGGATCCTCACATGTCAAATACAAATTCTTGCCCTGTGCCTTTGTTTATGCTCTTTGTCTATCCTGCAATATGACGACCTATCCTCATTCTTCCATTCTTCCTACCTAAACACTATCTAATTTTCAGAGCCATAGTAAAGACCCAGTCCTTCATGGAGCTTTAACCAAATAAAGCAAAGAGGCTAAGCGTACACAGGCTGGCAAGTCAAATACTTGACTTCCAGTCCTGGCTCCCCTGCTTCTTAACTATATGACCTTTTCAAAAAAAATTTTTATTGAAATATAGTTGATTTACAATGTTGAGCTAGTTTCAGGTGTACAGCAAAGTGATTCAGTGATTCCGTGACACATATATAAGAATATATATATTCTTTTTAGATTCTTTTCCATTATAGGGTATTATAAGATATTGAGTATATTTCCTTGCACTGTACAGTTGGTCCTTGTTGGTTATCTATTTTATATATAGTGGTCTGTATATTTTAATCCCAAACTCCTAATTTATCCCTCCCCCTCTTTCCCCTTTGATAACCATTAGTTTGCTTCTATGTCTGTGAGTCTATTTCTGTTTTGTAAATAAGTTCATTTGTGTCATTTTTTTAGATTCCACATATAAGTGATATTATATAATATTTGTCTTTGTCTGACCTACTTCACTTAGTATGATCATCTATAGGCCCAGCCATGTTGCTGCAAATGGCATTGTTTCATTCTTGTTTATGGATAAGTAATATTCCATTGTGTATGTGATTTTAATTAAGTAAATTACTTCCTTGTGTCTCACTTTTATTTTCTGTAAAATTAAAATAATAATAGTACCTATCTTATTGAGTTGTTATGAGGATTAAATAAGATAATTCAAATAAAATACTTAGCATAGTATCTGGCATGCAGTAATTAACACATAGTAAATAATAATAATAATAGTTATTATAACATATATTCTCACCTTGATCCCCATACCCTGAGTATTCCCTCTTCTTTGACTCTCTTACGACACATCTTATGCTTTTCTGAATTCTCCACAGTGCTGAGCACAACATAGGTGCTCAATCAATGCTTAGCAATTTTGAAAACATGCCACATGCTGTTTTATCAAAATCTGGGAACCAGTTTATTTCTGGATATGTTTAATTGTATTTCGTGGAAATGTGACAGCCATTGTCCTTTAGTGACTTTGTCCCCCAATCTATGGGATGTGTGCTGATGCTAACTTAGGCTGCAGTTGTATGAATGATGATCATGTATTTTTACATGCAACTGTGGCAGAAGCAGTACTTGAAAAATGTGCCAATTGTAAATGCCATTTAAATGAAATTCAACCATAGATTGCAATGTAATTAAACACAGGGTAATTTTAAGTTTTCAATTGGTTTGCAAAACATGTATCCTCAAAATAGGTCAAGTGAAGCAAAACCATGCCATAAGTCAAGATTTTATTCATCAGACTTTTATATTCCATGCTGATGTTGGAGAATTCTGGCTTAAAATCAGGTTAGATTATTCCAAAATTAATGTGCTCCAAAGGACACTTACCCAGTGGGCTTCCTCATCACATTTCCAGTGGGAAAGAGGGAGTAATGATGCCCTGCTTCCCTGGAAAACTCTGTTGGATGGCTTAAAGCGTGGGAATTTACTTTCATGGAGATTATTTGAATGTGGTTAAAGTCAAGTGAGGGTACCTACAGAGAGGCACATGGGGCTGAAAACTAAAGAGTGGCAGCATTATGAATTGCCAAGAACCTGCACCCGGAGTCTTAAGATCTGAATTCCAAGGCTGGCGCATCTCCTCACTGGCTGAGTGCAACTGGAGGAAATCTCCTTACCTCTCTGACTGTCAGTTTTCATAGCTCTAAAATGCAAGTATCAATATTCGATTTGCTTTGTTCACAGAAATGATGTGAGGCTCTAGTGTGGTAATAGATGTGAAAGTCCTTTATGAAATGTCAAGCATTATACAAATGTGAATTGCCATCACCGGTACTATAACAAAGAGGATGGAAACATAAGGTGTATACTTGGCATGCCGGACATGCAGGAACCTGCTGGCAAGTGGACTGTTGGGGATGGTAAGAATGGTAAAGAATAGAAATGCTTCTGTTTGAAAGGTCAAGAAAGAAATATGAAGCAGTCATAATTTACAACTAGAGCTTTAACCCTTGTGCAATAGCCCCTGGAATCTCTTTGTATCCAGAGGTTTACTTCGGGAATAATGCACTTTTTGAGAAGTAAACTTGAGCTAGGTTTATGAACAAAATTCTATCAACATAGGGGGAGGAATGTAGATATCAGTGACAGAAGGCAAATTGCAAGGAGGGACTGTTGGACCAGACTCAGAAAGAGGGTCTGAGGGTATAGGACTACAGATGGAAGAAACATAGTGACTGCTGTTTGAACTCGCCCCCTACTCCTTTTGTCCCCTGAGTCTAGCTACCCTGTGCCAGAAAAAAGAGCCTGACATATGACAACCTAAGCAGTCTTGCTGTCGGGCCAATTCAGAGAGCAGAATTCAGAGGATGGAGCCTTTTCAATGCAAGGGGAGCACTGATAGTCTGGCAGAGGGGCAGTGAGTAGTTTGTGGCAGGAACAGTACAGACATACAGGCAACCTGGAGCCAGCACGGTCTAATGGCTGCCTGGACTGGTTTGAGAGCTCACATGATGTAATTTCCCCCAGAGGACACCTACCGATACCAAAGGATGAAGGGATCCTTGCAAGAGAATCTGACGTGCTCAGGGTGGGGGTGGGGTTACGTGGCTAGCAAAATGTGGGTATAAGTGATAAGGTGACTTCATTTGTAACCACATTTGGGTACATAAAACTGGCCCAAATAATCTTGTCAATTTCCTTCTTTCCTCTTCCATTCTTGAATCAGGGTAGGCCTTTTGTGAAATCGAATCCCCCAAGCCATTTTTTTTTTGGCCCAACAAGCTTATTCTTGATGTTTATTTTAACCAAATTTCATATGTGTTAACATGTATGGTGTGTCTGTTAAGAGAAAATGGGGTGGTGTGGGAGAGCTCAGATGCACATACAGAGCCACACACAGACAGAGAGACACAGACACACAGTGATTTATTTGCTCCTGGAATGGCCAAGATGATTAAACAACATCATGATCAGTGGTTAAAATGAATCCAGAAATGTCTCTGATTTTATTTACCAGCTTTGCTCCAAAACCTTAAATGTGCTTATGTACGTGAGGCCAAGCTCATGGGACATTTCTCAGGGGTTAACAAACTGAACTTCCTCTCCTTTTGAGTTTCTCTTTTGCCTCCTTCCTCTCCTCAGGCTTAGGGAAGTCCTTTCTGAGAATCTGTGACATAGCTGTGTGCAATTTTCATTTTTTCCATCTCACTCTGCAAATAGAAACTGATTTCATTCTTGCTCATGTATAAAGAAATAGTGCATCTGATTTCACAGGCCAGAAAGAAGTGATTGGAAAGCATCCAGCCAGGCCTAGGGAAGCCCCTAAAATTATCCTCTACCTTATGGACTGTCCAGATTGTTCGTATGTGTGGCTGGGGAAGATGGGGGCAGGGAAGAGGGATTTGGGAAATAGAATTTTCTTGTGCCCAGATGCTATGAGTGAGTCAGATGGCTGAGTGAGTACCCTGATGCCTACTGTGATTTTTAGGAGTCCATTTGCTCAGTGCCAGGTTTGGATGTCCAAGCAGCTGGGTGGAACCTCTGGGGTTCCTAGCTAAGGGAGCTCCCGCTCTCTGCACGTGTGGACTTCCCCTATGTGTGAATACTTCCTGCATAAATAGAGAGACTTCTCTTGGCTTACCTTGAGTTACATCTTTGATTTGGAATTGCTGCGGGTTAGAATGACTAAGAAATATTCCCTCACTTAGCAGAGTTGATGGACCAGAGACAATAATAACAGTTCTTTAGAATTCACCAAAACAGGAGGACCTTCAAGATAGCGGAGGAGTAATACGTGGAGATCACCTTCCTCCCCACAAATACATCAGAAATACATCTGCATGTGGAACAACTCCTACAGAACACCTACTGAACGCTGGCAGAAGACCTCAGACCTCCCAAAAGGCAAGAAACTCTCCACGTACCTGGGTAGGGCAAGAGAAAAAAGAATAAACAGAGACAAAAGAATAGGGACGGGACCTGCACCAGTGGGAGGGAGCTGTGAAGGAGGAAAGGTTTCCACACACTAGAAGCCCCTTTGCTGGCGAAGACTGCGGGTGGCGGAGGGGGGAAGCTTCGGAGCCACGGAGGAGAGCACAGCAACAGGGGTGCGGAGGGCAAAGCGGAGAGATTCCCACACAGAGGATCGGTGCCGACCGGCACGAGAGGCTTGTCTGCTGCCCCGCCAGGGCAGGCGGGGCTGGGAGCTGAGGCTCGGGCTTCGGTCGGAGAACAGGGAGAGGACTGGGGTTGGTGGTGTGAACACAGCCTGCAGGGGGTTAGTGCACCACGGCTAGCCGGGAGGGAGTCCTGGAAAACCTCTGGAGCGGCCGAAGAGACGAGACCATTGTTTCGGGGTGCGCGAGGAGAGGGGATTCAGAGCACGACCTAAACGAGCTCCGGAGACGGGTGCGAGCCGCGGCTAAAAGCGCGGACCCCAGAGACGGGCATGAGACGCTTAGGCTGCTGCTGCCGCCACCAAGAAGCCTGTGTGCGAGCACAGGTCACTCTCCACACCTCCCCTCCCGGGAGCCTGTGCAGCCCGCCACTGCCAGGGTCCCGGGATCCAGGGACAACTCCCCCGGGAGAACGCACGGCGCGCCTCAGGCTGTTGCAATGTCACACTGGCCTCTGCTGCCGCAGGCTCGCCCTGCATCCGTACTCCTCCCTCCCCCCAGCTTGAGTGAGCCACAGCCCCCGAATCAGCGGCTCCTTTAACCCCGTCCTGTCTGAGCGAAGAACAGACGGCCTCAGGCAACCTACACGCAGAGGCAGGTCCAAATCCAGAGCTGAACCCCGGGAGCTGTGTGAACAAAGAAGAGAAAGGGAAATCTCTCCCAGCAGCCTCAGGAGCAGCGGATTAAGTCTCCACAATGAACTTGATGTACCCTGCATCTGTGGAATACCTGAATAGACAACGAATCATCCCAAACTGAGGAGGTGGACTTTGGGAGCAAAGGTAGACTTGGGGTTTGCCGTATGTGACTGACGACTTTCTGATTTTTATGTTTATCTTAGTATAGTTTTTTTTTTTTTTTTTTTCTTGTGGGACACGGGCCTTTCACTGTTGTGGCCGCTCCTGTTATGGAGCACAGGCCCTGGACGCGCAGGCTCAGCGGCCATGGTTCACGGGCCCAGCCGCTCTGCGGCATGTGGGATCTTCCCGGACTGGCGCACGAACCCGTGTCCCCTGCATCGGCAGGCAGACTCTCAACCACTGCGCCACCAGGGAAGCCCCATATCTTAGTATAGTTTTTAGCCCTTATTATCATTGGTGGATTTGTTTATTGGTTTCGTTGCTCTCTTCCTTTTTTTCTTTTAATATTTTTATTTTAATAATATATTTTAAATTTTTTATTTTAATAACTTTTATTTTATTTATTTTTATTTTTTCTTTCTTTTTTTTCTCCCTTTTCTTCTGAGCCGTGTGGCTGACAGGGACTTGGTTCTCTCGCCAGGTGTCAGGCCTGAGCCTTTGAGGTGGGAGAGCGGAGTTCAGGACATTGGTCCACCAGAGACCTCCTGGCCCCACATAATATCAATCGGCGAGAGCTCTCCCAGAGATCTTTGTCTCAACGATAAGATCCAGCTCCATTGAACGACCAGCAAGCTCCAGTGCTGGACACCCTAGTCCAAACAACTAGCAACACAGGAACACAGCCCCACCCTTTAGCACAGAGGCTGCCTAAAATCATAATAAGGTCACAGACACCCCCAAACAAACCAGCAGACACGGTCCTGCCCACCAGAAAGACAAGATCCAGCATCATCCACCAGAACACAGGCAGTAGTCCCCTCCACCAGGAAGACTACAAAACCCACTGAACCAACCTTAGCCACTGGGGGCAGACACCAAAAACAACGGGAACTACGAACCTGCAGCTTGCAAAAAGGAGACCCCAAAAACAGTAAGATAAGCAAAATGAGAAGACAGAGAAATACATAGCAGGTGAAGGAGCAAAGTAAAAACCCACCAGACCAAACAAATGAAGAGGAAATAGGCAGTCTACCTTAAAAAGAATTCAGAGTAATGATAGTAAAGATGATCCAAAATCTTGGAAGTAGAATGGAGAAAATACAAGAAACGTTTAACAAGGACCTAGAAGAACTAAAGAGCAAAAAACAATGATGAACAACACAATAAATGAAATTAAAAATTCTCTAGAAGGAATCAATAGCAGAATAACTGAGGCAGAAGAACGGATAAGTGACCTGGAAGATAAAATAGTGGAAATAATTACCATAGAGCAGAATAAAGAAAAAAGAATGAAAAGAATTGAGGACAATCTCAGAGACTTCTGGGACAACCATAAATGCACCAACACTCGAATTATAGGGGTCCCAGAAGAAGAGAAAAAAAAAAAAGGGACTGAGAAAATATTTGAAGAGATTATAGTTGAAAACTTCCTTAATATGGGTAAGGAAATAGTCAGTCAAGGCCAGGAAGTTCAGAGAGTCCCACACAGGATAAATCCAAGGAGAAACAGGCCAAGACACATATTAACCAACTATGAAAAATTAAATACAAAGAAAAATATTAAAAGTAACAAGGGAAAAGACAACAATTAACATACAAGGGAATCCCCATAAGGTTAACAGCTGATCTTTCAGCAGAAACTCTACAAGCCAGAAGGGAGTGGCAGGACATATTTAAAGTGATGAAAGGGAAAAACCTGCAACAAAGATTACTCTACCCAGCAAGGATCTCATTCAGATTCGATGGAGAAATGAAAACGTTTACAGACAAGCAAAAGCTAAGAGAATTCAGCACCACCAAGCCAGCTCTACAACAAATGCTAAAGGAACTTCTCTAGGCAGGAAACATAAGACAAGGAAAAGACCTACAATAACGAACCCAAAACAATTAAGAAAATGGTGATAGGAACATACATATTGATAACTATCTTAAATGTAAATGGATTAAATGTTCCAACCAAAAGACATGGACTGCCTGAATGGATACAAAAACAAGACCCATATATATGCTGTCTACAAGAGATCCACTTCAGACCTAGAGACACATACAGACTGAAAGTGAGGGGATGGAAAAAGATATTCCATGCAAATGGATACCAAAAGAAAGCTGGAGTAGCAATTCTCATATCAAACAAAATAGATTTTAAAACAAAGACTGTTACAAGAGACAAAAAAGGACACTACATAATGATCAAGGGATCAATCCAAGAAGAAGATATAACGATTATAAATATATATGCACCCAACACAGGAACACCTCAATATATAAGGCATGTGCTAACAGCCATAAAAGCGGAAATCGACAGTCACACAATCATAGTAGGGGACTTTAACACCCCACTTTCACCAATGGACAGGTCATCCAAAATGAAAATAAATAAGGAAACACAAGCTTTAAATGATACATTAAACAAGATGGACTTAATTGATATTTATAGGACATTCCATCCAAAAACAACACAATACACTTTCTTCTCAAGTGCTCATGGAACATTCTCCAGGATAGATCATATCTTGGGTCACCTATCAAGCCTTTTTAATTTAAGAAAATTGAAATCATATCAAGTATCTTTTCTGACAACAATGCTATAAGGGTAGACATCAATTACAGGAAAAAATCTTTAAAAAATACAAACGTGTGGAGGCTAAACAATACACTACTAAATAACCAAGAGATCATTGAAGAAATCAAAGAGGAAATCAAAAAATACCTAGAAACAAATGACAATGAAAACACGATGACCCAAAATCTATAGGGTGCACCAAAAGCAGTTCTAACAGGGAAGTTCATAGCAATACATTCCTACCTCAAGAAGCAAGCAACATCTCAAATAAACAACCTGAACTTACACCTAAAGCAATTAGAGAAAGAAGAACAAAAAACTCCCAAAGTTAGCAGAAGGAAAGAAATCATAAAGATCAGATCAGAAATAAATGAAAAAGAAATGAAGAAAACAATAGCAAAGATCAATAAAACTAAAAGCTGGTTCTTTGAGAAGATAAACAAAATTGATAAACCATTAGCCAGACTCATCAAGAAAAAAAGGGAGAAGACTCAAATCAATAGAGTTAGAAATGAAAAAGGTAAAATAAAAAAAAAAAAAAAGAAATGAAAAAGGAGAAGTAACAACTGACACTGCAGAAATACAAAGGATCATGAGAGATTACTACAAGCAACTCTATGCCAATAAAATGGACAACCTGGGAGAAATGGACAAATTCTTAGAAAAGCACAACCTTCCAAGACTGAACCAGGAAAATATAGAAAATATAAACAGACCAATCACAAGCACTGAAATTGAGACTGTGATTAAAAATGTTCCAACAGGGCTTCCCTGGTGGCGCAGTGGTTGAGAGTCCGCCTGCCGATGCAGGGGACACGGGTTCGTGCCCCGCTCCGGGAAGATCCTACATGCCGCGGAGCGGCTGGGCCCGTGAGCCATGGCCGCTGAGCCTGCGCGTCCGGAGTCTGTGCTCCGCAATGGGAGAGGCCATAACAGGGAGAGGGCCGCGTACCACAAAAATAAATAAATAAATAAAAATTAAAAAAAAAAAAAATGTTCCAACAAACAAAAGTCCAGGACCAGATGGCTTCACAGGCAAATTCTATCAAACATTTAGAGAAGAGCTAACACCTATCCTTCTCAAACTCTTCCAAAATATAGCAGAGGGAGGAACACTCCCAAACTCATTCTACGAGGCCACCATCACCCTGATACCAAAACTAGACAAAGATGCCACAAAGAAAGAAAACTATAAGCCAATATCACTGATGAACATAGATGCAAAAATCCTCAACAAAATACTAGCAAACAGAATCCAACAGCACATTAAAAGGATCATACACCATGATCAAGTGGGGTTTATCCCAAGAATGCAAGGATTCTTCAATATATGCAAATCAATCAATGTGACACACCATATTAACAAACTGAAGGAGAAAAACCATATGATCTTCTCAATAGATGCAGAAAATGCTTCCCACAAAATTTAACACCCATTTATGATAAAAACCGTCCAGAAAGTAGGTATAGAGGGAACTTACCTCAACATAATAAAGGCCATATATGACAAACCCACAGCCGACATCGTTCTCAATGGTAAAAAACTGAAACCATTTCCTCTAAGATCAGGAACAAGACAAGGTTGCCCACTCTCACCACTATTATTCAACACAGTTTTGGAAGTTTTAGCCACAGCAATCAGAGAAGAAAAAGAAATAAAAGGAATCCATATTGGAAAAGAAGAAGTAAAACTGTCATTATTTGCAGATGACATGATACTATACATAGAGATTCCTAAAGATGCTACCAGAAAACTACTAGAGCTTATCAATGAATTTGGTCAAGTAGCAGGATACAAAATTAATGCACAGAAATCTCTTGCATTCCTATACACTAATGAGGCAAAATCTGAAAGTGAAATCAGGAAAACACTCCCATTTACCATTGCAACAAAAAGAATAAAATATCTAGGAATAAACCTACCTAAGGAGACAAAAGACCTGTATGCAGAAAATTATAAGACACTGATGAAAGAAATTAAAGATGATACAAACAGATGGAGAGATATACCATGTTCTTGGATTGGAAGAATGAACATTGTGAAAGTGACTGTACTACCCAAAGCAATATACAGATTCAATGCAATCCCTATCACACTACCAGTGGCATTTTTTATGGAACTAGAACAAAAAATCTTAAAATTTGTATGGAGACACAAAAGACCCCGAATAGCCAAAACAATCTTGAGAAAGAAAAATGGAGCTGGAGGAATGAGGCTCCCCGTCTTCAGACTATACTACAAAGCTACAGTAGTTAAGACAGTATGGTACTGGCACAAAAACAGAAATATAGATCAATGGAACAGGATAGAAAACCCAGAGATAAACCCATGCATATATGGTCACCTTATCTTTTTTTTTTTTTTGCGGTACGCTGGCCTCTCACTGTTGTGACCTCTCCTGTTGCAGAGCACAGGCTCCAGATGCTCAGGCTCAGCAGCCATGGCTCATGGGCCCAGCCGCTCCATGGAATGTGGGATCTTCCCGGACTGGGGCATGAACCTGTGTCCCCTGCATCAGCAGGCGGACTCTCAAGCACTGCACCACCAGGGAAGCCCAGTCACTTTATCTTTGATAAAGGATGCGAGAATATACAATCGAGAAAGCAGAGCCTCTTCAATAAGTGGTGCTAGGAAAACTGGACAGCTACATGTAAATGAATGAAATTAGAACACTCCCTAACACCATACACAAATAAAACCCTCAAAATGGATTAGAGACCTAAATGTAAGGCCAGACACTATCAAACTCTTAGAGGAAAACTTAGGCAGAACACTACATGACATAAATCCAAGCAAGATCCTTTTTGACCCAATTTCTAGAGAAATGGGAAAAGAAAAGTAAAGAAATGGGACCTAACGAAAGTTAAAAGTTTTTGCATAGCACAGGAAACCATGAACAAGACAAAAAGACAACCCTCAGAATAGGAGAAAATATTTGCAAACGAAGCAACTGACAAAGGATTAATCTCCAAAATATACAAGCAGCTCATGCAGCTCAATATCAAAAAAACAAACAACCCAATCCAAAAATGGGCAGAAGACCTAAATAGACATGTCTCCAAAGAAGATATACAGATTGCCAACAAACCCATGAAAGGATGCTCAACATCACTAATCATTAGAGAAATGAAAATCAAAACTACAATGAGCTATCACCTCCCATGAGTCAGAATGGCCATCATCAAAAAATCTACAAACAATAAATGCTGAAGAGGGTGTGGAGAAACGGGAACCCTCTTGCACTGTTGGTGGGAATGTAAATTGATACAGCCACTATGGAGAACAGTATGGAGGTTCCTCGAAAAATTAAAAATAGAACTACCATATGACCCAGCAATCCCACTACTGGGCATATACCTTGAGAAAACCATAATTCAAAAAGAGTCATGTACCACAATGTTCATTGCAGCACAATTTACAATAGCCAGGACATGGAAGCAACCTAAGTGTCAATTCACAGATGAATGGATAAAGAAGATGTGGCATATATATACAATGGAATATTACTCAGCCATAAAAAGAAATGAAATTGAGTTATTTGTAGTGAGGTGGATGGACCTAGAGACTGTCATACAGAGAGAAGTAAGTCAGAAAGAGAAAAATAGCGTATTCTAACACATATATATATGGAATCTAAAAAAAAAAATTGGTTCTGACGAACGTAGGGGCAGTACAGGAATAAAGACACAGACATAGAACATGGACTTGAGGACACGGGTAGGGGGAAGGGTAAGCTGGGATGCAGTGAGTGAGTGGCATTGACATATATACAGTACCAAATGTAAAATAGATATCTAGTTGGAAGCAGCCGCACAGCACAGGGAGATCAGCTCCGTGATTTTTGTCCACCTAGAGGGGTGGCATAGGGAGGGTGGAAGGGAGACGCAAAAGGGAGGAGATATGGGGATGTATATATATGTATAGCTGATTCAGTTTGTTATACAGCAGAAACACACCATTGTAAAGCAGTTATACTCCAATAAAGACCTTAAAAATAGAATAAAGATTATCTGAATGTTAAATACATGTCAGGATTTGGAAGGGATCCAGCCCATTTCGTTCATTCAGTAGACAGTAGTTTGTACTCATGACACCATTAAAGAAGCTTCAGGCAAAGACAGGACTAGTGTAACTCTATGAGAATCTAGCCTTCTTAGGGGGAAGAGGATTGTGTTAGATCTATTTCCCTTTGCATGTTTAGTTCTTGATCTTTCTCCACTGTGTACTCCAGGAAATCAACCTGTATGAAATACAACACCAGAGTTCTCTTGGCCTCAGCATCTAATTGAGTTTGACCAGTGGGGAGCATTGCTTAGAAATTAGAGGGAGTGGACATTGTGAGGGCAAGATTTTTATTACCCTGACTCTCCATTTGCAAGGTCACGTTGAGCTGGTTGTGTCCCTGTACCTAAGATCAGAGCTACTGTAAGATGGTCCTCTCCACATAGCCTGTCTGTCTCTAGTTTTCTGCAACTCTCCCTTTTCTTGCTACTTTAAGGGGGGTAACTGGGTATGTTACTAGTCCCAAGACATTGTACCATGCCTTGTGGTTTTTCTTACACCCTTCTTGCATCTCTGTAAAATTTTACTTAACTCTCCTTAAATTACCCAATTTGAGTATGTCATCTGTTTTCTACAAGAACCCTGAATGATAGAGGAACAATAGAAACTTCCTCTTGAAAGGTCAAAGTGACGGTCTGAATTACTCGTTTGTAAAAAATTCTGCCAATTCATAGAAATGGTCTGTAGCTTTCTACATATTCAGGTAAAAGTGGGTGAATTCACAAGAATGACATATAAAGACGTGGCTTGTGTTGGTTGTGACCGTAGTTATATGGAATGTCATTTGGGTCGAATGAGATGTTATTAGAGCTTCAGTAAATGCCAGAGTCTTAAAACAGTAGAGCCTTTAGAGATGGAGTGGGAAGCTGAATGCATTGCATCACAGCTTCTCAACTTGCAGGTGAGAAATCTGAAGTGACAAGAAGTTAGATGAGTTGCCCAAGATTAGCTGATTAGTATGTGGCAAAGCTGGGTCTTGAACCATCCTTTGTGACTGTAAGGCTAGTGGTTGTTTTACTGCTCCAAATTGTGGAAAACAGTTAAATTTGGTTTCCATTAAGCAGAATACATAGATTTGACTTTAATTGGTCAGCTTGTAATGAGCTAGATGTGTACTTGAGCATAGTGTTGTGGGTTTTGATTTGTTTTTAAACAGGAAATTAAGTGCAAGTGAAGAACTTCAGTTTGCAATAATTCATCTGTCATGTCAGTTCAGCTAAATAAACAATGTTATGAAGATGTTAATACTGTTTTAGAATTGGTCTATTCATAAGGGAATTTTTTTGCTGTATAGTACTTTTAGTTTCAGAAACTATAACTTATACTTGTGTTGAGTGATGGATTATAAAAATGCTCAGAAAACAATCCTAATCTTTGCATGTAATTCATTATTAAAAGAGTTTGGGGGGAGCTTGGTCTCTCATACACTGTCATACAATAGAAAAATGTTTGGTTTTCTACTGTGTATGTGGTGTGTATACCCTGAGAATTGCTGTATTTGTTACATGGAAGGTATCAATGTTTCTGCTCTTAAGATAACAGCCTAATGCTGTTACATGGGATAGAGATTATGTCCCAATTGGAAAACAACCAGGATAAAATATCCTGCGTCAGTCAACTGTTAGGAAGACCTGCAAGATAACCCCTTCAGTTAAAGTGTAAGCCCCTTATGTCAAGGGTGAAAACTTATATTTCTTTCATAGTCTCTTCTACCTCTTTGCATAGTGGACAGGGAAAATGATAATTACTTAGTAAATATTTGGTAAATAAATAAATGAAATCATGATAGATGTTTTTGTAGTGTTTCAGGAATAAGAAAGGGAGTTCAGTCTAGTCTGTTGTTTTATCCAGTTCATAATTGCTAGGCTAGATGGCTCACACAGTGGGAGTATTACTTTGCTATACATTGTGTGTGAGTATGGTGATGGTTTTTTTTTTTCTATTTAGGTTTGCATATAGAAAAATTGGATTGTTAATTCAATATTATCTTTTCAAAAAATTAAAGGATGAAACTGTTTAGGTAAACAAATCAATAATAGGTTGATTTAAATCAATTTTACTATGAAACATCATCAATTTTCTTATATATAAAACCTTGAAAATTAATAAATATAAGCGGTTTGTTGGCTTCAGTTTTTGGGCTTTGATCCATAAAAACAGTGACTCACATCAACTAGATGTGTTATTTTTCCTTGTACCTTTGTAATGTGCTGGGATGGTCTTTGCTTTAGTTCTGCTTTTTTGGGTAATGCTGCACCTAACCATATTACACGCATAGTTTAGAATTTTGAACTACCAGTTTTGCCTCATGTGATGCAAATATATGTCATTCCCTTTAAAACATCATAAATGGGTCCTTTTTTAAAAAAAATGGTTGGCTTAATTATCTTTTGAATGGTGGAGGCTTCAGAGAAACAGATCTGTTGAAAAGATGACAGTCATCTGTATGCTTATCCATATGTAAAAATTGTATTTTGATAATGACATTTCCTCCAAAAAGAAAGTTAAATAGAAAGTTACGCCATAGTCGTCTGGGGTGAGTATTCAATGTTACCTTATTGCTCATCCTATCAAATTACTTCTCTTCCTCATTTGACCCCAAGGTGGAGGAATGTAAATCTGGCAGGTTGCAGGCCTCAGATCGGGCCATATCTGTGAGTTGGGGGAGTTTCCGTATGCATATCTGTCTCTTTTTCCTTCTTCCTTTCTTCTTTATAAAATGGTAAGAACTTCCACTTGTGAAAATGCACAGTTAACTCCCCCCTTTTTCCCTCTTTTTCTGTCTTTCTCTTTTGTATAGTGAGAGTAGAAAGCTGTTCCTTAGAAGAGGTACAACAGGCTTTCTTGCTGTCTCCAAATTCAGTCTCTTCATTCCACACTGCAACAGATGTGGAGTTACTGTCCTAGCAAGAAGCTCAGTATTAGACAGTGAGAAGAACCGTGTTTATTTCTTCACTGTTAGATTCCCATCACATGGCAGTATTTCCTAGTGTAGACTTGTAGCATTAATAAACAAATGAATAAATTCATAAAGCCACACCATACCTTTTCCATAGACCTTCCTCTTTCCCCATCACCAAGGAAACTTGAAAAATATTAGACTCTATGAATGTACATACTTAAGGATATAAGATACATTATAGTTTGGACCTCTTAATCCCCTACCCCTATATTCCCCCTCCCACCTCCCCTCTCCTCACTGGTAAGTCTGCTTACTGGAAGTGGCAAAAGCAAACAAAAATCAGTTGTTCACATAATGTAATTTTATTGTTGAAAGATTTGACTTTCTTTTAACCTGACTCCATTTGCTTTTAAATATTGAGGTAGATAGAAAGCAGTGTTAGAATGTGATTTTGCCATCTTTGGGGAAGGCATTGGACCCTAAAATAATTTAGGATGACTTTGATGGTAAATTCTAAGACATGTTATGATAACAACTTTAACACTGTTTAAGTTGATTAACAATATTTGTATGTGTCTGACATTTTTAGTTGATACAGTTGAAACTGTTCATTATTTTCAAGTTACCAATATTCAATTGAAAAGCATAAAATTTAATGTACTTTTAATTCACTTTTTTATTAATTCTTGTGTATATATTTACATCTTTTGAGGCATTTCCTATATAAATCTTCAATTACTATTCATTGGAACACTTCATAGATACAGAGATTTTCTTCACAAATTGTTTGTGTTATATTCCAAGATGTTCATAATTTTGAAAGATGGTTACAAAAAATGAAAATGGAAAGATTTTCTTATTATCATAAGTACCACATTAACCTGAAGTAGTAAAACTGTGAACTTTTGCTACAATGGCTTCTAAAACAACACTTGGTTTTTCTGCTTGAGTCAGTGTCCTTTTCCTCCTTGTTGCGACTGTCCATGGTGCTGAAAGCCTGCTGTCTTAGACATAGTCATATGTCAACATGAGAAATTTCCAGACTAATGCCCCCATTTTCAATGCAGAATTATAGAGAGGCAAACTCACTTACCTAATCTGTTATCGTTTATAAAGGCTGATCAGGACAAGAATCCATGTGTTTTTTTCTACTATGCCAGGTTGGCAAACTTGGCTTCAAACCTAGAGGACCCCAGTAGTGTTAAATGCACAAAACTCTAGGGTTCAGTTTGAAAAAGAAGTTTCTTAATGATGAGTCTTCATTAACCCTTTTGACACAGGAAATTATATGGAGATTTTTTTTCCCTGTTGGGGGTGCAGTGATGAGATTTCATCAGCTTGTAACAACTCTATTGGTGAGGGCTATAAATCCTTTTGGAAAAAGAAATTTAAAAAAATTTTGAATCATTTCTCACATTTGAATATTTTGAAAGCCTTCTTAAAATTCTGAGTGACTTTGGAGTACTTTCCAAATATGAACAGCTACCTCATTATCTTAGGACTAACTATTTAAATTCAGTGTCCACTCATGGTTTTGAAAAAACATTTGGGAAAGGTAGCAAGGTATAGAAGAATAAATCCTGAGGCTTCTAGGTAAAAATTCTGAGATAAAATATGAGCCACCCTTATAAATGATGCTTAGAAGAATTTTATCTGGTAAAGGTGTTATTTCCCTTCCTAATAGTTTGAGATGCTACTTAGTTTGTTCTTGCACATTGGATTGCTAATTTTATTTTTCTCTTTATTTTTATCTTGGTTTGACTGTCATTTGGAAACATTTGAAATCAGTTTTGGTACCTTCTTTGAAAAATTAATAAGATTACTTGTATTTTATTTAGAATATGGGGAAATTTTTAGAGCAATTCAGACATTTTGTCTTCCAAATGTATCCATAGGGAAAATAGCAAAAATATCCCTTAAGTTAAACCTATGTATTTATTGTATTATGCAAGTGCATACTATTTACTCTGTTTTTTTTTTTTCCTATATTTTTTGGTTGTAACATTCTTTTTCAAAAAATTGAAGTAGGGAATTCCCTGGTGGTTCAGTGGTTAGGACTCAGTGCTTTCACGGTGAGGGCCCGAGTTCAATCCCTGGTTGGGGAACTAAGATCCCACGAGCCACACGGCATGGCCAAGAAAAAAAAATTGGGAGTATAGTTGATGTAAAATATTACGTGTTACAGGTGGACAGTATAGTGATTCACAATTTTTAAAGGTTATACTTCATTTATAGTTATTATAAAATATTGGTTATATTCCCTGTGTTGTACAATATACCCTTGTAGCTTATTTTATACATAATAGTTTGGACCTCTTAATCCCCTACCCCTATATTCCCCCTCCCACCTCCCCTCTCCTCACTGGTAAGTCTGCTTACTGGAAGTGGCAAAAGCAAAGAAAAATCAGTTGTTCACATAATGTAATTTTATTGCTGAACTCTCTACTGTGTTCCATTGATTTATTTGTGTACCTTTGTGCAAACACCAAACTATCTTGAATACAGTAGCTTTATGATAATTTTTAAAATCAGATCCTCTCACTTGACTGTTTTTTTAAAATTTATTTTATTTTATTCATTTATTTAATTTTTGGCTGCATTGGGTCTTCGCTGCTGCACATGGGTTTTCTCTAGTTGCTGAGATCGGGGACTACTCTCTGTTGTGGTGCACGGGCTTCTCATTGCGATGGCTTCTCTTGTTGCGGAGCACGGGCTCTAGGTGCATGGGCTTCAGTAGTTGTGGCATGCGGGCTTCAGTAGTTGTGGCTTGCGGGCTTCAGTAGTTGTGGCTCGTAGGCTCTAAAACGCAGGCTCAGTAGTTGTGGCGCATGGGTTTAGTTGCTCTGTGGCACGTGGGATCTTCCCGGACCAGGGCTCAAACCCATGTCCCCTGCATTGGCAGGCAGATTCTTAACCACTGCGCCACCAGGAAAGCCCCTGGCTACTCTTTCTCAAAGTTGTTTTGCCTGTTCTAGGTTCCTTGAATTGCCATATGAATTTTAGAATCAACTTAACAATTTTTACAAAATAACATCCTGGGATTTTGGGGGGATCTATAGATCAATTTGGGGATAATTGATCTCACAACAGTATTGTATATTCTGACCTATAAGCATGATGTATCTCTCCATTCATTTAGGTCTTTTAACATTTTTGTCAGCAACATTTTACAGTTTTCCGTGTATAGGTTTTACATCTTTTGCATCTTTGCATTGTATATCTTTTGTCAGATTTATCCCTAAGTATTTTGTATTTTTAATGTTGTTATAAATTGCATTGTTTTTTGAATTTTAATTTCTGATTACTCACTGATTGTATATAAAAATACAATTGGTTTTTGTATATTGATCTTTGATCCTGCAGAATTGCAAACCTCACTTCTTAGTTCTAGTTGCTTTTCTGTAGATTCCATTATATTTTCTACATAGGCAATCATATTGACATATTTTTCTTTTATTACTTTAAAGATGTTGCTCCATGTCTTTTTCTGTACCCTGTTGCCCATGAGAAATCTGCTGTCATCCTTATATTTGCTCTTGTGTATATAATATGTCTGTTTCCGTGACTGTTTTAAAGTTTTTTCTTTTTATCACTGCTTTGAGTAATTTTATTATGATGTGTTTTGGTGTCATTTTCTCATGTTTCTTGAGGTAAGTGAGCTTCTTGGTTCTGTGGGTTAATTTCAATTAAATTTGTAAAATTTTCGTCAATTATTCATTAAAAAATTTTCACCCCCTATCTCCTCTTCTTTGGGACTCCAGCACAAGCATGTTAGACCCCTCGAAGTTGTCCCACAGCTCACTGAGTCTCCATTCATTTTTAAAATTCTTTTTTTCTCTCTGTGTTTCATTTTGGAAAGTTTCTATTAATATGCCTTCAAGTTAATATTTTCTTCTACAACATCTAACCCGACATTAATCCCTTCCAGTGTATTTCTCCTTTTAGACATTGTAGTTTTCATCTCTAGAAGTTGATTTGGGTTGTTTTTTTTTTAATGTCTTCCCTGTCTCTATTAAGTTTTTGAAAATATAAAATATAGTTGTAACAACTATTATAATGTCCTTGTCTGTTAATTCTAACATTTGTATCAGTTCTGGGTCAGTTTTAATTGATTGATTTTTTTTCCTCATTAAGATTTATATTTTCCTGCTTCTTTGCATGCTTGGTAATTTTTACTTGGATGCCAGACATTTTGTATTCCTGTAAGTATTTTTGTGCTTTATTTTGGACTGCAGTTATTTGGAAACAGTTTATTCTTACCTGGTCTTATTTTAAAGTTTGTTCAGCTCACCTAGAATTGTGTTAGTCTAGGGTAATTATTCCCCACTTCTGAGGCAACACTCTTGAGTACCCTACCCAGTGACCGATGATGCAGTGTGATGTTTCCCTGTCTGCCTTGAGGGAACAGGCACTGTTCTCAGACTTAGGTGAACTCTAGGTAGGTAGGTTCTTTCTAATCCTTTCAGGCGATTCTTTCCCCAGACTCAGATGATTTCCTCACATTTATGTGCAAATCAGTACCTTGCTCAATTTTTAGAGAGATTCTCTACAGATCTCTGGAGTTCTCTCTCTGTGAAAGTCTCTTTATTGATTTTCTGTTGTATACATTCTAGCTGCTTTGGTCTTTCCAGGCTCTCAGTCTTTTCAACCCAGGGAGTCAGCTGACTTCCCCCACTGGATTCCCTCTCCGTGGGCTGCAGCCTGGAAATTCTCTCAAGGCAGTATACTGGCACAAATGTAGGTCTCTTCTTATTTGTTTCTTATTTCTCAAGGATCACTGTTCTTCATTGCCTGCTGTCCAGTGTCATGAAAATCATTGTTTTGTTATATTTTGTTTGTTTTTTTGGTGGTTTCAGGCAGAAGGGTAAATCTGGTTTTTCTTACTTCAAATACTCTTATTATTACTGGGGGATAATTATATGCTAAACCATGTGCTAGATACAATAAGTATAACTGTAGGAATTAAGTAGAAATAGAAGTAATTTCCAGAGCGATAGGAGAAAGATACATGAAAGAAGAGAATGAACTTATATTTGAAGGTTAAGTAGGATTTGGATATATACAGTGGAAGTATCATATCCCTTTAGTCAGAAATAGTCCTCTTATCGCAAAAGAACTATGGAGACGTGAATGAGCAAAACTTTTGCTGTGGACTATTTTAAGGAACCAGTCTAGGGACTTCCCTAGTGGTCCAGTGGTTAAGACTCTGTGTTTCCACTGCAGGGCACTTGGGCCAAACCCCTGGTCGGGGAACTAAGATCCCACATGCCACAAAAAAAAAAGGAACCAGTGTATATGTTTACTTCAAGGAATTCTTTTTGCTTATCCATGTCTTTTCAATGGAAACTGTTAAGAGATACAGTGAAATGTAAATTTTAGCCATTTGGGAATATGTTATTTGTTAATACCAGGTTTTAATTTTTCAACATCAAGTTATTTTACAATATGAGTTTTTATTGTAAATAATAAACAAATGTTAAATAAATGGGTTTTGGAATCAAGCAGACCTGTATTTGAACTGGCTTTGTCATTTATTAGCTGTGTTTCCTTAGACTAGTCACTTATCTTAGTTTCAGTTTCCTCATCTTTAAAATGGGAATAATGAAGGTTGTTATCAGGATTAAGTGAGGTCATTCCTGTAAAGTACTTGGAACAGAGCCTGCAACAGATTGAATCCTCCATAAATGTTGGTTGCCCTTATATGTTATACCATGAAGGTGGAATGGCAGTTGCATTAAAATATTTTGTGGTATTTAGTTTTCTGACGTAAAACTATCCATTTGTTTTTCTCATAGACTCTTACAGACAAAAAAAAACTATATTCAAGTGTAATATTCTTCTATTCATTTCTTAAGCTTCATTTTACTTAGTATTCTTAGTCTTTGCCCACATGATAACAAACATCTGGATAAAAAATGAAAAAGTATTAGATTTGGATGACTGGGTTCATCTTAATGGTCATGGATTGACCAGATGACCTTACCTGAATTAACTGTATTTATGTCTGTTTCCCACCTCAACTTTTTATCTGTTCTTTTCTTTTTTCGTCTGTGTTATCCCTGTCCTGCTGAAGTTGGCGTCTCCTCCCTGCAGTTTATCTTTTGTGGGTTTCGTTCTGGAAGGGAGCTGTGTCTGATTAGTTTTGAGGCTTTGTAGGAACCAAGCTCCCCCAGCCCCTCAGTTCTCCCTATCGCACTATAGATAGAAATGTACTGAGTTCATCTGAGTTTCAGCCACTGCGTTCACATCGGCCCACTGTGTTTTCCAGTGAGAACTTGTTGGCTATTTTTGGGTTTTCCTGTCCTCAGATCCATCAGATACTTTTGCTTCTTTCTCTTTACTCCTACATGGCAGGGAATACCACACAGGTCTTGTGGCTGCTGGTGGTTTATCCCAATCTGCTCATATATTCAGGTTCCTGGGGAAATCTTATCACTTAATTGTCACTATTTGATGTAAATGTTGTTCATAAGTTTTGGGGTTTGGTATCCTAGTTGCTCTGTCTGTTTTTATGGGGGGATATGGGGAGATTTAAAAACTATATTGTGGCTGCTGTCTTATTCCCAGAATCCCTCCCTGATCAGAATGTTTTTCACATTTATCTCTCTGTTTGAGACGTAGCCAACAGTTTTCTGGAAGCTCTGACCCAAAGGTTAATGAAATGGAAACTAGACTGTGATAAAAGAAACTAGCCTAGCTGGAGATGGCTGGCTAGTGGGATTATTTTAATGCAAGCATTTAATTTTTCTGGATGTGTCTTTCTGTGGCTTAGGAATACATTACTTCCTTATTATTTAATTTGCAAACATGATGACAGTGTATATATCATTTTTAGGCATTTTAGATATGCCAAGAGTCAATTTCTGCTCTCCTGCCCTATAAACATGAAAATTACTCAAAAATTTCTGATACAGCACCATTAGCTTGAAACTCAGGTATTGCTTTTATTCCCTATCACCAGAATTGTAAAGGGATTTTTACAGTTTTTAAGTCTTCTTGTTGAGCTGGGGTTGCTTTCTTTTCTCTTGCTGACCTCTTGTTTTTCTTGGTCTTAAAGATCATTCAGGTTGGAAATGCAGGAGGTAAAAAGCTTTTTAGGGTTTTCATTGGCTTTCAAACCTAGAGAGTGTCAATTAAACCAATCCAATTACTTTGGGAATTTTTCCTTTTTTTTTTTTGAGGAAATTAATCACTATAGAAATAAACATGTCATCTGGTCATTTGAAACCTTATAGATTTTTGTTCAAGTTTAAAATTGATTAGAAGTAGTGCTGGTAGTGGTGTGGGGTGAGTGAGAAAGGAAGGGAGCAGAATTAATTATCTCCCGAAATCTATCACACTCCAAGGGCATTTTCTGTAGCATCATTATTATGAGTGTATTGTTAGACCTCACCATGGAAGGCAAGTGTATTAGCAATTTTACCTGATTCACAGAAGAAAATAAGAATCTGAGAAATTCTTAAAAGTTCAGGAAGATATAATTAATTCCCAAACGTCTTCCTTGTGTTCTATGTTCTGCCACAGAAATAGCTGAACTTTTATCAGTAGTAATCATTAATGACCTATACTCTCTCTTACAATAACAATTTTCACTTAATTTTCAGAGGGATTCAGAAAGCTCTCATTTTTGAAGCCATAGAAATTACTACTGACCACACACATTTTTGTGCACCAGTGAACTTCGAGGTACTTGGATGATTTATAGCAAGGAGAGGTTTTCTCTTTATCTGATTTCACTGCTTTGCTCCCAGTACAGCCCATGTGCTCCTCTCTTGAGTCTTGCTGTGTGTGGTACCCAGTTCATGACTGTTTACTTCCCAGTTCATCACCCTTGCCAAGCTATTGTCCGCTGCCTGAAAATCCTCCTAAAATCAGCTTTGTTAATAAGAGTTAATCTCTCCATTCTTATCTAGTTCAAAACTCAATTCCTACAGGAAGTCTTCTATTAAATGCTATTTATTCCCTCTGAAGTACCATTGGGGCAACATCCCTTCAGCACATATATTTTTGATTTGAATAATAATGTTTCTCACTGCATTTAATATAGCTTTTAGTCCAAACTGAGATCTTAATATATGATTATTAACCAAGTAACCTATTACCTTTCCTTGTAGCAAAACCAGTAAGTAAGCCTCATGTATCAAAAGTCTGTATTTATTGTTTTGAGTGTTTGAGGGTAAAACAAATGTTCAATGAAAACAAAGTTGGATGAGTTTAGATGAATTGGGTTTTATACTAGAATTTGGTTATTCTAGTATATTATAGTTATTTTGCATGCCAACATTTAACTATAACATATAGTAATAACTCAATATATGCTTTTCGATGATAAAAATAGCTGCTATGTATTACTATGTACCAGGCATTCTGTTTAGGAACCTGGATTATCTTGTCTTATCCTTCCCATACTTGGAGGTATGTTTATTATTATAGTCATTTTACATGCAGGTGGTGATGTTGGTGCTTAAAGAAGCCAGGTAACCTGCCCAAGATCAGCCAGGTACTAAATGGCAGAGATGTGGTTTTGTTACAATCAATCTGCATCTAGAACTTATGTTTTTAACCACTCCATTCAAATCTTAATGCCAAGAAAAAGAACACCACGGTGAATCATCTTTTTTCCTGTCCATTTTATAATACCCAGGCAGATTAAAATAGTCCAGAGCAGTGTTTTATGAAAACTTTTTCCAGACAATGTGAATCAGAGACACTATATTGTAGGACCCATTCACTGACTAAGCATGAGGTAATCTAAGTGCAGCCTAAGTTTTTTCTCCCACTATCCTGGTTGTATTCAGAGGTCCACTTTACATTCAGTCTTGCTTTAGGAGGTCTTCTTGGGCAGGACCTAAAACGGTGAAAGGCCTGCTCTCTCTCCCGTGTGGCCCACCTGTTCTAAAGGAAACACACATGCATCTCTTGCGCCTATAAATTCTGAGAGTACAGACAGCTCGTAGCCCCCAGCCGACTAGATTCTGTGGCTTCAGGGCACTTTGACTTTTTCAGAGGTAAGTGGAGCCATCTGTCTTTCAATGACCAGGAATACACTGCAAGTTCTGGGAGTGATCTCATGAGGGCCCCCTCTCTCTTTTCATACTCTGACTCTATTTTACTTCCTTTTACAGATGAGGCATTCAATGTCATGGAACGGGTTGGAAATTTTTCTTTTGTAAATTCTGTGCATAGAAAGGGTGGGTGCGTAGGTGTGTTTTTCACTCGCTTGGTATCTATTGTATTGGTGCTTATGCAGAAGGTATCTATTGTATTGGTGCTTATGCAGAATACCTTCATTTTGTCCCTCCAGACCTGCTCTCTATCCCTATCCATCCTCTTGTGTGGCCCAAGACACCCACCTATTTGGACTTCACCAGTGGACTCCCTTGCCTTCTGGCTTTATGTGGAGTTTGGTCAACAGGGAGTCTGGGGAGAAGCCAGGAAGAAGGGAGGAGAGTGAGGTTGGGTTCGTAATTCCCTGGCTCCCTTCCTACTGGGTTCTCTTGGGCTGCCAGCATCCCTCAACCAAGGCTTTTTTGTCAAGCAGCCCTCTCCTCTCCTCTGATTTTGGTAACAACTCTCTTCCCTTGTGTTTTTGGGTCTAGGGATGTTGGCAGTTACCATGGTGTTACTAGACCAGGGGCACTGCATCATCCTTTGTGGTTTCCCTATAATCTGCCCACATCTTTTGTGAATACTCCCTTTATTGAACTTTCTTCATGTTACCCAGCTTCAGTGTGCTGTCTGCTTCCTGCTGGGATCCTATTTGATATGACACCTTAGTTGAAACTGACATAGAGATGCTGCCATTTTTAACATCCTGTTACATGCATTAAAAATGCATTAAAAATATAGATTCCTTAGGCCCCCATTAGACCTACTGAATCACAATCTGTGGTCGTGGCATTTGGGATTCTGCATTATTTTTAAAGATTTATTTTTATTTATTTATGTATTTTGGCTGCACTGGGTCTTAGTTGCAGCTCGTGGCATCTTAGTTGTGGCATGCATGTGGGATCTAGTTCCCCGACCAGGGATCGAACCCAGGGCCCCTGCACTGGGAGTGCCAAGTCTTACCCACTGGACCACCAGGGAAGTCCCTGGGATTCTGCATTTTTAACAGGCATCTCAGATGATTCTAATACTCTAAAGAGTCAGATTTAATAGAACTCTAACATCAATTCAGGAAGTAGGAATCAAATTTTGAGCGAGGCCCAACCTGCAGGGATTTAACTATTTTGCCAGCCTAGAAGGCTCACCGAGTTCAAATTGGTAAAGTGCTTTGAGAGTCAGTAATTGAACAATACTGTGTTCATACTATCCATGTAGCATTTGTTTTCTTTTATTTTCTCTAAATTGGGCTGAATTCTTTTAGGTGGATTAATTGATATTTCTGACTGCTGCACATAGCCCCTATGCATGGTTATTTCTTATACTTTCCTTGTATAGACATGGCTTACCAGTATCAGTTCGAGTTAATTCTTGGCCTAATACATAGATCTAATACCACTTGCTAATACTTCAGTTTAATAAGCAATGTTTGAACTAACTATTACTGCTGCATGTTTCCAGAACAACATTTCTTAAAAGGGAGATTTTTGGAATTAATTTTAATAAGGATGTGGCAGGCATAATATGGCCCACCAAAAGTGTCTATGTCCTAATCTCTGGAACCCGTGAATGTGTTAGGTTACATGGCAAAGAGGAATTGTGGTTGTAGATGAAATTAAAGTTGCTAATCAGATGACCTTGAGATGTTGAGATTATCCGGGAATATCTAGGTGGCTTCACTGTAATTACAAGGGTCCTTAACAGTGGAAGAGGGAAGTAAAAGTTGGCACACTGTGATCTGAGAAGGGCTAGATCTGTTGGCTTTGTAGATGGAAAGGGGCCATGAGCTGAGGGATGAACTCCCTCTAGAAGCTGGAAAAGACAAGGAAATGTGTTCTCTCCTAAAGCTTCTGGGAAGGAACACAGCCCTGCTGACACCTTGATTTAGCCCAGTGAGACTGTGTTGGACTTCTAACCTACAGATATGTAAGATAATAAATTTATATTATTTTAAGCCACTAAGTTGCTGGTAATTTGTTACAGCCACAATAGAAAGCTGGTACACAAGGTTAAAAGAAATGAGGGGAGGGAGATTTCAAATAATAAATCAATACTTTAACTGGGGTCATTTACCCTGCAAACCTTGAAGTACTCAAAGGCTGTAATTGTCATGTCTGAATGTTTGAAAATTTAATTCATTCCTTAGGAGCTTTGGTGGGTGCCGTGGGGACTTTTTGATATTGTAATTATGGGGTTGGTACAGGAGCTCATTATACACAGAGAGCGAGAACTGGGGATGTGTGGCACGCTCTTGGACCCATTCTAAGCCACCTCTTGACTGCCCAGAATGTAGATGACCTTCAGTGAGTGGCAGGCCAGCCCTCTGAGAGATGATATCTCCATAAAGGCCCTGTTCCTTTGTGTCTCTGGGAACCTGTCAGCCCATCGCTGTGCTGTTATGGAGGCTAGGCAAGGAGCAGGAGTTCCTATCTGATTATTTTCTTATCTTTTCCATTTTCTATAGTATTTTTTGTTTTTCCTATTATCTCCCAATTCTCATATTAAAATCTTTGCATTTGCTATCATATTTTTAATTCCCAAGAACTAATTTTTAATTTCTGGATGATGACAAGGCCAGACTCTGCTATCATAAAAGATGATGAAAAAGTTCTTAATCAGTTCTTGTGGGATAAGCTGCTCAGATCTGTTGTTTTGCCAGTGTTTGTAATCTTTTCTGTTTAAATTACAACTCAGAGTTCAGGAACTCTGAACTGAGCCCCCTTCTTGACTATGCCTCTCCATAGCCTGCCAGCCCAGTTTTAGCAAGAATCCTGCTAAGCTAGCTTAGTGAGACTCCCCCCAACCGCGCCCCTCCCCCGCCCTTGGTATCCAATCAAATTCCTCATCACCCCAGCCTTTGATACCTAACAAATTTCTTCGTAGTAATTTCCCATCTGCCGACTCCCTCATCCTGCCTGTGGGCTCTAAATCCCCAGCTGTCCCTACTGTATTTGGAGTTGAGTTCAATCTCTCTTCCCTACTGCAAATTGTCTTGATCCCTATTGCAATAATCCTGAATAAAGTCTTCCTCGCCTGTTTAACTATCCAGCGCAGTTTCTCTTTGACAATGTTTCTTTCATATAGACTCCTTCTCTTATTTCTTTCAGTTCAGTATCTTCTCTTATCAATCAGAGAACATTAGTGACGGGCTTTAAAAAAAAATTTTTTTTTCTTTTCTCTGCATTTAAAAAAATACAAACTTAGGTTTATTTGAAAAAAAATTTTTTTTTTCTGTTTTTCATATTTAAGAAGCGGGCACTAAAGTTCTTATTGGAAGTTCTGTGTGTGATTTGTCAGCTGAAAGGCTTTAGTGTAGGATGATTAGGCTAGGCCATTTCAATTGCCTCTGCCTCTTCCTGCAATCCCCCATCAATACCTGTGGCTCCATTCTCTGGAGCTGGCAAGTTTTTCCAGAGAGAAATTTCCCAAACTCCTGCCTGTTGGGAAAGAAATAAAAGCCTAGCTATGTGAGTCCTGGATGAAAGCGTGGGTAAGAAACTGGCAATCTTACCTTTCAATATGTGGCTTTTATATGATCATCCTATCTTTAGTGTGATATCCCTTATTCTCTGTGTCCCTGGTATCCTCTAGCCCATAATCCCTTCCATTCTCCATCTCCAGAGAGTGAATCTAGAGTCCTCTGTAGTTTGGGGAGGATATCTAGAGCAGTCTTGTGCAGACTCCCAGTCAATCTTCCTGCTTTTAACCCTGCTCAATTTCCTACTCTTTTGGAGGTATTACTAGTCTTCTGAGTCTTTTAATCATTCTGAGGAAATAATTGGTTGGCTTTTAGTTTCTTTCAGTGCTGCTTTAGGATTAAATTTTCTCAGGTCTGCTAAGTCAGGATCACTTGTCAATCTGCTCTCCATCCTCCAATATTTTGTTTCTGTCTTCTCCTAACTTTTCTTTGTCTTTCCTAAAAATGGAGTATCAGAAAGTGTTCAATGCATCATGTTTAACTGGAAGTAAATGTACATTTTAGAAAGGTTTCAAGATATTAGCTAATTATCTTTTGGTTTCCTCTCAGTCAATAAGAAATTCAATTTACCTTAACATCCCAGTTCCTCCCAACAAACACAGAATTAATAAATGGTGATGGAATGATTGATTTATTATATAAATAGACACACTGTATTTCCCTGACACTTTGTAAAGGATGTAAAGAAGTACCATATTAAATAAATCCAATCGAAGGCAAATAATTCACAATAGAGTATAAATTACATAAATTTACACTGCCTCACCCAGCATATTGCATTAGAGCCGAGGATTATCTCAGTAATCACCTAACAATAGGGGTCAATATTGATTTTAACTGCTAATTATGTCAGGGGTATGCCCCAGAGTTAGAATTTTAAATCTCCTTCTGTTTAATCTGAAAGCACTTCCTGAACTCTGAGTTGTAATTTAAACAGAAAAGATTACAAACACTGGCAAAACAACAGATCTGAGCAGCTTATCCCACAAGAACTGATTAAGAACTTTTTCATCATCTTTTATGATGGCAAAGTCTGGCCTTGTATTTTGGACCAAGGAGTCACAAACTGGGATACTTAAGGCCAACCCAAGTGGAGTAAAGCGCCCAACAAACTTAGAATTAATAAATGATGATGGAACTATTCAGTCATTAAGATTGGATATTTCCCTTGTTTGTCAAGGGCATTTGAGTATAATTTAAGGAGTAAAGTAAAGAAGAATCAAGAGTAAACATGGAGGAATATAGTGAGTTACTATTTGGTAAAATCCAGGACTCATTTTTCTCTGGAATAACGCCTCAAATCCCTGCCTTCGTTTTAAAGGATATAGAAGAAACACTGATGGCAGCATTTTCTCAAAGCCAAGAATGATTCTTGGATCAATCTTATCATGTTCCTCATTTACATACATTAAATTTGATAGTGGCTGAGATTTTTACGAAATATTTTAGGTCATTATTGATCAGCTCAGCCACCCAAGGGACCCTGTTTAAAATAGGGTCCTGAAACATCATATGAATGTTTCATTTCCTTGGATGTTTAGATCCAAAACAGGGCTTAAAATATCTTGTTGGTAGATAGATATGAATTTTTGGCTGTTAAGGAGATGTGGAAGATTAGTTGAATTAACTCCTGCTTCACTCCATTCTGAACATGTTATAATGTTCTAGAACATTTCCAAATTTTAAAAAATGCTTCTTATTGAAAACAGAGTTCAATAAGTTGATTCCAGGCGGTGAGGAGAATCTTTTACCTGTAAAATAAAACTTACATTCAGATACTCCTTCAACAAGCCAAATAGTTTTCCATACAAGGAAATGTATACTAGGTATGTTCATGCTCTGTCTTTAGTTTCAATACAATGAAACAGACTTAGAAATTTTTTTGAACTACATTTGTCAAATGTCCAGTTAAACTATTGCACTGTCAATATTTCAGTCTGCAAGTATGTATCAATTAAATGTCTTAACATGCCCTGGGTTACAGATAAACATGTTTTCTTGTTTAATTTTATGAAAACATCTACCACAGTGCCTGTCATATGATAGATGCCTATTAAACATTTTCCGGACTTCCATACCTGTTAAATGTGTTGACTACCCACTGAAAAATAAAAGGTCTTCAGAAATAAATTATTAAGCAAGACTTAGGCCTTTTAGGCAAGTGAAGATGAAGAAATGTTCAAATCATAATCTTAAAGTAAATACGTTATCTGTCACTTACCCTTAGGCACAATTGATATTTAGTTAGTATTGGATATAAAATATCAATTATACCAGTTGGTGTATAGCCACAGTTCTGAGTACCTACCCCTTTCTCTGCCCTCTGCATCCTGGACCTTCCTACAATCCAGCAATAAAAAATTACAGCCTGGCACAGTAGGGGGTTTTCATGGAGTCCATTCTGACTGACAGATGTCTGGGATATACTGAGTATATCTTGACTATCACTCTCTTCATTTACCAGGTGATATTTGCTTAGGGAATGCAAATAAATTTCAATAGTAGCTGGATACAGATTTTATTAGCATGCAAATTAGTTTTTTGGGGGACTGGGGGGAATAGAATTAGCATTTCCCAAGCTCTTTTTCACTGAAATATTGTTAGTCTACTTGAAAAATGCTGGATTGAGCAGTTACACCTATTCTTTGGTATAGGACTTTTCAGAGCCTTTAATATTTGACTTTACATTTTAACTCTCTAGGATTTAAGGATTACTTGACTATGAAACCCTTTTTTTCCCCATGGGACACCAATTAATGTCAATTGATATAATGTGCATTAAAACTCTAAATATTTAGGATAGCCCTTGCTGCTTCTCATATATGTGTGTGTGTGTGTGTGTATATATATATATATATATATAAATTAGCATTATTCACTCTTTGTTTTTTTTAATTTATTTTTTAAATTTATTAATTTTTGACTGCATTGGGTCTTCGTTGCTGTGCACAGGCTTTCTTTAGTTGCGGTGAGCGTGGGCTACTCTTCGTTGCAGTGCGCGGGCTTCTCATTGCGGTGGCTTCTCTTGTTGCAGAGCACGGGCTCTAGGTACACGGGCTTCACTAGTTGTGGCTTGTGGGCTCTAGAGCACAGGCTTAGTAGTTGTGGTGCATGGGCTTAGTTGCACTGCAGCATGAGGGATCTTCCTGGACCAGGGCTTGAACCCATGTCCCCTGCAATGGCAGGCGGATTCTTAACCACTGTGCCACCAGGGAAGCCCGACTCTTTTTGAATTATCAATTTTATGGCAAGGCAGAAGAAAAGTTAACGTTGATTAAGGCAAAGAAAAGTTAGAGTTGACTATTGTAGTCAAGGTAGGCTAGGTCAAGCTGTGGGAACACCCAATCCCCAAATCCTAGTTGGTTTAACACACAACAGTGGCTCATGCAAAGGCTGCTGTGGTTCGAGACACTGTCCTTCAAGTAGTGACCCAGTGAAGTGGCCGCTTTTTTCTTACGTTGGGGAGCTGTTGGAATGTTTGGTGAGACTTCCTGTCTCTGCTGAAGCTGTAGAGCAAAAATCAGTATTATGTAGTTTAGTATGTTGATTGTCCTTCATTTTAATTTTGGTAAATACATAAATAACAAGCTATGTGTTTTTACCTTCCTCCAAAAGCACTTTTCCCATTCTGCAAATTAGCCATGGGAAAGTATGAACTGGCTTTGCTTAGCTCATTCTTAGAGTGTCTATTCTTTTTACCATTACATGTTCAGGTTTTTAAATATTCAATTGATGCTGTAGACACACAGAGTTGAGAGTCTGGTTATTAGATTTCTTGCTTTTTGGCATCTTGCTTACATATCAGTATTGTTCCTTTCAATGTTACTTATTCTTTGTGACTGGTTAATTTATGTGTAGATACTTAAACAAGAACTCTACATTTTTTTCCTAAACATCACAAGTGCTTTCTCTTACCATGATTATTTTCCTTTTTGCATGAATCCCAATACCTTTATTCTGAATCGCAAATTCCTGGGTGACTAAAATTCCTAGAGTGAAAATTAAATTGGGAAGGGGCTGACTACCAGAAAATAAACACCTGCTTTATTAATACAATAGCAACAGAAAGGGTTTCCAATTTTTTTTTTTTTTTTTACGGTACGCGGGCCTCTCACTGCTGTGGCCTCTCCCGTTGCGGAGCACAGGCTCCGAACGCGCAGCCTCAGCGGCCATGGCTCACGGGCCCAGCCGCTCCGCAGCATGTGGGATCTTCCTGGACCGGGGAACGAACCTGTGTCCCCTGCATTGGCAGGCGGACTCTCAACCATTGCGCCACCAGGGAAGCCCTAAGGGTTTCCAATTTTTAGAAGAAAAATAACATGAACCAGCACCACCTGGTGGGTGTTGCAAGATGAAATGCCCACATTTATTGTTCTGAGAGCCCACTACCACCCTGCAGATGTTTCATCAAGGACAACTGCCATCAGAGCTGCTGCAAGAACGTGCTTCTCACTGCAGCTAGCTTCACAGTCAGCTCCTCAAACAGAAGACTGAAATGATGTATCATTCCTGTTTTAGAAGCTTTTGGTGTACAGAACTTCTCAATGTGGTTAACACAGTCTTGCTTCTTGAATTTAAGGAACGCCATGAACCAACCTATCAATTTTTCTGTGATACAGTCTGCCAGAGTGCTCTGCGAAGAATCTTTTTTTCCCATTCCTACCATGTCTGGGTGAGAAGAGAGGAAAGGGTGGAAAGGTGCCAGTGTACTAATAGGCAATTCAGGTGATGCTGTGTGCTCCACTTCCTTTCTGTAGGCATTTCTTTTGGCAGCTGCAGCAGCTTGATTGGGGGAGAAAGAGGCAGCCCACCAATCACCTCTTCTTTAAGTCCTATTTTTTGCATTCATAGAAGAGATCTGTCTTAGAGCTCCCAAAACTGACAATCTTTGGGCAACCATCTCTTTCTCCTGGATGGTGCACTCCTTACAAAAATAGGCATCTGAAACTCTGAGGCCTCCACGGATCACACAGCGTCCCTGGTAAGAGCCATAGTTACATTCATCACACATGTGCACCAGTGTGCAGGGACACACGTAGGAGTCACAGATCACACACTTGACATCCCATCTTTCACACAGTCTTCCAATGGCAACACCAGCCTGCTTGCAGCAAAAGATCAAGTCCGGGTGATGTTTAGCCATAGCTCCCTCTATGCCACCCCATGATTATTTTCTAAAAGACACTCACCAAGTGAGAAATCTTCCCTGATTTTGTCACAGCTGACAGTCTCTGTTGAAGAAAGATTCTCGTCTTTGTTTTCAAGGGAATAGTGCAAAGGATATGAACACTGATAGAACTTCATAAGAGCAGCTGAACTTGGTATCTTGTGATGCCTAGTCTAAATCCATGGTTACTAATTTTTCAGTTTTGTGAGTAGCACATTCACTCACAGTTCTTCACATGTTAATAAAGCCTCTAGTATTACCTCCTGCCTCTCCCTGCGTGTGAACACTTTATTGGAAGGAAAGGAGCTAACCTTAAGCTGGTGTAGACCAAGTTCTTGGCTGAGGCCCCTATAACAAGACAGATTAACAAGAAAAAAGCATACAGATGTATTTAATATAACTTTTACATGACACAAGAGCCTTAATAAGGAAACAAAGACCTGAAGAAGCGATTAAACCAGAGTGTTTTCACGCTAGGTTTGATGAAGTGTGGAGAGTCGTGGAAAAATGCGATAGGATAACAGAGTATGAGCTAAGGGTAGTACACGGGAAAAGAGCAAGGCCTGTTCAGATTCCTTTCAGCATCCTTCCACCTTGGAAATAAGGATGTTCCTTTCCTCCCTGCATAGGGAGGGCCCCTCTCCCATAAGGGTTTTGTGACCTACTTCAGGGAAAGTTCAGAAAGTCCTTCCTGCATGTGACATTTCTTAAATTTTTTTCCGTTTATGCCAAGGTGCCATATCTTGGGGTAGGTTATCCTGAACACCATCAATGTTGTGAGTACACATCCAGGAAACTCATTAGCTTCAATTGTACTTGATACTTTCCTTCTTGGGTTTCCTTACTCATCCTTCCGAAGTTCTCCCAGCAGGTATGGCCTTCTCCAATTTAAGAAATTCATAATGAATAAGTAGCAGATATAGTAAGCTGCAAATGGTAATATTTTCTCCTAGCCTTGTGAATTCAATGCTTTGAGAACATAATTTTCCCTACAAAAAAGTTGGAGATGGGGTTTAGAGTCTTTAGCCTCTTGTATCTTTAAAATTAAAGATTAAAAAAAATTTAAATTAAATTAAAAAGCAATATATTTTCATTGTAAAAATATTAGAAATGACAGATAAAGAGAATAAGGAAAAAATCCATCTTTAACTGCCACCACTCTCCTACACAAAAATAATTACTATCATCATATCTGTGTATATTTTTATGACCTTTTCTCTATAGGTATAAATATGCCTATATAAATAATTTCTCAAGGTTGCAGTAATAGTATAGACACAATTTCATCTTTTCTTTTGCTTTTACATTTTATAAACTCTTTTCCATGTTTTTTACATAATATTAATAGTTATTATTTTAGTGGCTAAGACCATTATTTGAAATTGAGTTATTGTTAGAAGAAATGGATTCTTTGAGAAACATGTCCCCTTCTATCCTTTTAGTTTGAGCAAGGTTCTGGAGTATATAGGACATTTTCTTCTCCGCCCTGGGCATGTGCTCACCCATTTCTTTATTCCCCTTTAACTTAATACTAGACGTAATTTTTCAATCAGGCATATGAATAATATTAGAAATTTATTTGGAAAGAAATAATAAATGAAAGAAGTATTCTCTGAGGAGGATCTTTTTGGATAGGGTTGAAGACAGGGTTTTTCATTTTATCTGCCATTGGCTTCCAAATGAAAATAGAAGGAATGGCAGCTGTATTTTAGCTACAGAATTGCGCGTATATGTGTGTCTGAGGAACTTGATGAAATAGCTTAGAAAATGATCATCAGTGCCTTGAACAGATTCATCACAACGTGTGTACTTATTTAAGCATATTCTTGGGTACTGTGCATTCACATGGCCTGATTTGTAATATATGCCATTTTTTCCCCTGAGTTTGCATATCAGAGATGATGCCTTTTTTTTTTCTCCCAGTACTGCTGCTTCTGCCTCTACCTGGGATTATGCAGATTCTGGTTTAAACCTCTTTATTCTTTTCTGCCAGAGCACAGCATGATGGGCTTCATTTCTGAGAGTAAATGATAATGGATTTCAGCTTTCACCAGTGACATTTGGAGACTACAAGACTTTAATAATATGTGTGCCACACAATGAAAATGGTCACCCTGTTCCAAGGATGTGAAAATGTAAATAAAATAGCAGTGCTGTAAATATGTAGTGGCTAAATCTTAAAATGAAGGTGGGGGTCCTAATTATTTTAATGGAACCAATTTTATGATTTTTCAAGTGGGATGTAAAGGACAATCTTATCTATAGTGGGTACTTGGGATAATCAAGGGAAAGCTCTTAGAAAGGGTTTAATTTATTCTGTCAGATATTCAAGGCTATAAAACATTTCAACAAATCAAAGCCATCATTTGAGAAATAATAAAGACTAAAAGCCAACATCAGACACCACAAACTTGGGTCCTTCCTGCCCCGTTTTATATTAAATAAAGCGTGCTTATCATCGATTAGTATTTATTTCTGTCTCACTGGGTATACAGTGCTTTTTGATGGTCTGGATCCCAGACCCAATTTCTTGTCTAAAACAACTGAGTGTCCATCTTTTGCTGATAAACACAATGTGTGAAGGTCGTAAAGAGAGAGTTTTGATAAATTTTTCAGACCTGGGCTTCATGGCTGCATCTGCAGAGGGAGGAGGGGCAAGGGTATCTGACAAGAGCAGGGGTATTTCTCTAAAGAGCAATGACCTTGAGAGATAAGATCACTGAAACCTCAAATCCCAGTTTTGGATCTTGAGGTGAAGAAACCTTTGCCTCATTCCTGAATTTCCATTTTCCTTATTCCCATTTACTGCTAGCAGAGACTGGCAGTCAGTTTCCTACCTTTACGAAAACCCAATTTATTGGGCTTCTCACTCCCACGCTACCTCTTCTGTAAGAGAAAGTGGAGGATTTTCTACTCCAAATGCCTGGGAGGGACCTCTCCTCATTTCCTATTACTGAACCATCTGGGCCTTTGCAGTTGAGTATTGACTGGTGACAGTGACACCTCCACCTTGGTGTAATATGTCTTTCAAGTGAGAAGCCTTTCCTGGTCAATACTGAATCAATTTGCTCTGGCAGTCTAATTGAATGCCTCCCTCAGACAAATGGGTCACTGGGGGAAAGGGTAAAACCTTGATATGCAGATCTCAGTCGAAGCCTCAGAGAAGGCCGTTTTAAAAATATATATTCCTCTTGAGAAGCAGCCTATGTAACAAAAACAGTGCTAGTTATTTGCACAGCAAACTGGACATAAATCAATGTATTTACATCTTTCTTTTTGTTGGACTACTATCTTACTTTAACTTGATCCCTGGAGAGAGAGTGAGATGGACAGACAAACAGACAGACAGAAACAGAGAGAAGAGAGAGACCAAAGCTCTAGCATGACCCCTAGGATGAGAAACTTCCTGCCTTAAAATTTGGGGTATGTTGATCTCTTTTTTAGAATTCACACCATTTCCATATAGCAAATTACATTGATGTTTAAATTGTTTGATATCCTTAATATTAATAAAATACAGCTTCTTCCTAAGATGATTGTGTTTTTTTCTCAGTGTTCCTTTGGGGGTTTATAAGAAGAAAGGGGCAGGTGAGTGCCCAGCATTGTGTTAGCTTGTTTCTAAAAACTGTCTTAGTCCTTACTCCAGCCCTATGAGAAGAGTAATCCCTGATTTACAGAGAAGGAAACTCACTCAGAGAGCTTGGTAACTTGCCCAAGGTCATTTAGTTACTTGTCAGTGTGAACCAAACTCTGGTATCTCCAAGACCAGTGCTTCTTTTCCCATAGGGTTGGATTTTGAATCACTTTTTAAAAATAATATCTTGGGGACCATTGTTATCTGATTCATCTTTTTACCTACCTGGTGTGAAAATGTGTACATACTTTGTATGTTAGTTTCCTGTTGCTGCTGTAACTAATGGCCAAAAACTTAGTGACTTTAAACAAATTTATTATTTTTCAGTTCTGGAGGTCAGAGTCCATAAATGGATCTTACTGGGCTAAAATCACGGTGCTGGCAGGCTTGCGATCCTATCTGGAGGCTGTAGGGGAGAAGCTGCTTTCCACCTTTTCCAGCTTCTAGAAGTTGCCCTCACTTCTTGGCTCATGGCCCCTTCCTTCCTCTTCAAAGCCAGCAATGGTCGGTTGAGTCTTTCTCACGTTGTATCAGTCTGACTTCTGCTTTTGTCATTGCTGTGATTACGTTGGGTCCAACCGTCCAACCGGATAATCCAGGATAATCTTCACAGGTCAACTGATTAACAACCTTAATGCCATCAGCAGCCTTAATTCCCCCTTGCTATGTAGCCTGACAGTCATAGTAAGGTGAGTAGAACATGGACATCTTTGGGGGACCATTATTCTGTCCACTGTATGTTATGAAATCTTTTAACAGAATAACACAGTAGTGAGAGATCCAGGATTTGAAGTCAGATTGCCTGAGTTCAAGTCCTAGCCCACTGCTTTCTCACTGTGTGGTCTGGGGCAAATCAATTACATTCTCTGTGCCTTGGCATTCTCATCTATCAAATGGGAATAACAATTTGTGGTAGAGATTGAGATAATGTATACAGAATGTTCAGCATTACTAGCACGTGGCATACAGTAGATGTCCAATAATTCTTGGCCGTTATTGTTTATGAAACAGTACATGGGTGCATGGTGCATTGTGCTGCACAAAAGGTTTCACAGATATTATTTTGTTAGATTTTCCACTACTCTGGCACTTACTGTTTTTTTTTTTTAAACATCTTTTTTGGAGTATAATTTCTTTACAGTGGTGTGTTAATTTCTGCTTTATAACAAAGTGAATCAGTTATAAATATACATATGTTCCCATATCTCTTCCCTCTTGGGTCTCCCTCCCTCCCACCCTCCCTATCCCACCCCTCCAGGCGGTCACAAAGCACCGAACTGATCTCCCTGTGCTATGCGGCTGCTTCCCACAGCTATCTACCTTACGTTTGGTAGTGTATATATGTCCATGCCACTCTCTCACTGTGTCACAGCTTACTCTTCCCCCTCCCCATATTCTCAAGTCCATTCTCTAGTAGGTCTGTGTCTTTATTCCCGTCTTACCCCTAGGTTCTTCATGACCTTTTTTTTTTTTTCTTAGATTCCATATGTATGTGTTAGCCTACGGTATTTCTTTTTCTGAGTTACTTCACTCCGTATGACAGATTCTAGGTCCATCCACCTCAGTACAAATAACTCAATTTCGTTTCTTTTTATGGCTGAGTAATATTCCATTGTATATATGTGCCACATCTTCTTTATCCATTCATCTGTTGATGGACACTTAGGTTGCTTCGATGTCCTGGTTATTGTAAATAGAGCTGCAATGAACATTTTGGTACATGACTCTTTTTGAATTATGGTTTTCTCAGGGTATATGCCCAGTAGTGGGATTGCTGGGTCGTATGGTAGTTCTATTTTTAGTTTTTTAAGGAACCTCCATACTATTCTCCATAGTGGCTGTATCAATTTACATTCCCACTGACAGTGCAAGAGGGTTCCCTTTTCTCCACACCCTCTCCAGCATTTATTGTTTCTAGATTTTTTGATGATGGCCATTCTGACTGGTGTGAGATGATATCTCATTGTAGTTTTGATTTGCATTTCTCTAATGATTAATGATGTTGAGCATTCTTTCATGTGTTTGTTGGCAATCTGTATATCTTCTTTGGAGAAATGTCTATTTAGGTCTTCTGCCCATTTTTCGATTGGGTTGTTTGTTTTTTTGATATTGAGCTGTATGAGCTGCTTGTAAATTTTGGAGGTTAATCCTTTGTCAGTTGCTTCATTTGCAAATATTTTCTCCCATTCTGAGGGTTGTCTTTTGGTCTTGTTTATGTTTTCCTTTGCTGTGCAAAAGCTTTGAAGTTTCATTAGGTCCAATTTGTTTATATTTGTTTTTATTTCCATTTCTCTAGGAGGTGGGTCAGAAAGGATCTTGCTGTGATTTATGTCATAGAGTGTTCTGCCTATGTTTTCCTCTAAGAGTTTGATAGTGTCTGGCCTTACATTTAGGTCTTTAATCCATTTTGAGTTTATTTTTGTGTATGGTGTTAGGGAGTCTTCTAATTTCATTCTTTTACATGTACCTGTCCAGTTTTCCCAGCACCACTTATTGAAGAGGCTGTCTTTTCTCCACTGTATGTTTTTGCCTCCTTTATCAAAGATAAGGTGACCATATGTGCGTTGGTTTATCTCTGGGCTTTCTATCCTGTTCCATTGATCTATATTTCAGTTTTTGTGCCAGTACCATACTGTCTTGATTACTGTAGCGCTGTAGTATAGGCTGAAGTCAGGGAGCCTGATTCCTCCAGCTCTGCTTTTTGTTCTCAAGATTGCTTTGGCTATTCGGGGTCGTTTGTGTTTCCATACAAATTGTGAAATTTTTTGTTCTAGTTCTGTGAAAAATGCCAGTGGTAGTTTGATAGGAATTGCATTGAATCTGTAGATTGCTTTGGGTAGTATAGTCATTTTCACAATGTTGATTCTTCCAATCCAAGAACATGGTATATCTTTCCATCTATTTGTATCGTCTTTAATTTCTTTCATCAGTGTCTTATAATTTTCTGCATACAGGTCTTTTGTCTCCTTAGGTAGGTTTATTCCTAGGGCACTTACTATTAATACATTTGTAGTTTATTGTGAAGTTATTTTTAATCCAAGTTGAAATTGTAAACAAAAAAAAGTGGCTTAAAATTAAAGGGAATTTAGGGGGAAATCCACTTTTTAAAATTTCATTTTAGTTTTTTAATACTTCTAAGTCTTTACCTACACACATTCAACAGTTATTTATGAGCTTCTAGAAAGTAGAGACAGTGTTTTTGTTCATTCTGTAGGCATTGGCTTGAACATAATTAGCATGTAATGAATGCAGATAAATGCCTGAAGGAATACAAAGAGGCTGAAATGGCCAGAGGTGAGGGCATAGGCTGGAAAGTGCTGAGGCTTTTGCATTCTCTCACTTTTTTTGCTGCATTGAAAGTCCCGCTAGTGCGTCCCTTGACCTTGATGTGTTTAAACTTTTCAACTCATTGAGGACATAGCAACTTACTAAGAGCTGCCTTGATCGAATAATTGAATTTGCCTTTAGCCATGTGCAGGTAACAGAAAACTGGTCTCAAATTGTCTAAAACAATGAGGCATTTATCAGCTCATGTAACTGAGAACTCACAGAGGTAGGTCAGGCTTCAGGTCAGGCTGGAGCCAGTGGTTCATAGAGTCCATCATTTTGTTGCTTCCTTCCTCTTCTCTGTTTTCATTATGCTTGTGTGGTTTGCCACAAGATGGCTGCTAGCAGCTTCTGGCGGCTCTATGCTTCCTTGCTTATGTCCTGCAGGGGCATAAGAGCAAAGAGCAAGAGAGCAAAGAACTATGTTTCTTAGAAGCCTCCAAGAAGGAGTTTTCCATATCTCATTGGCTGGGGTGGAATCTCACCTTCTTGTGACATCCCTGAAGCAATCACAGTGGCCAAGGGAGAGCAATGTGTTTATCAGTTTATACCAATTAGAGGTCACCAAGCACCACTGTATATGTGTGTGTGTGTGTGTGTGTGTGTGTGTGTTCAGCTTTTTCCTAAAAAGTTGCCAGATGACATATAGGATAGAAAAAGTACTCAAGCTGCACAGGGGAGAGGAGGATTCTGAGCAGCCAAACCCAGCAAAAATGGAAACAACTCAGCACATTTGAGGGTGTAAAAGAAGAAATTCTTCTCCTAGGTAATGAAACCTGGCTGAGTTGGGGTCCTAGTCTCTTATACCATTACAGGCAGGTCTCTTGAGTCATCCTTCTTGCTTATCATCTTGTTGATTTATGGAGCATTTCTTAAAGCTTTTGAGTTTTCCTGTTAGAGTGTAAGTGCTTCATTATTCATTTGCAAGGATTTATCCGACAACTACTCATGAGAGCTGCTCTTCTAAGCACTGGGGAATTCAGAAGTGAACAAAACATAGCCCCAAACTTTAACGATCTTACCACGAATAGGAGAATAGAGCCCCCAAGCTTCAGGATCCTTGGTTAGCTTCAAGGGTAAAACCTTGCTAGAGTCTCAGTCTGACTATAATTGGGTCAAGAAAGCTGTTTGTACAGGAGCATGAAGAACCCACTCACTTATCTCAAAGGGAGCGATTTAGGGAAGGACTCAAGTATTGTGGATGAAAGGTGGACAGTCAGTAACAGAGACAGACGCAGTTTAAACCTCTCATACTAAAGTCATAAACATAGGGTGGCTGGGAGTGGGACGGGATGATTGAGACTGGGATGCAGAGAGAGGTGGAAGCCTGAAATGCATTCCATGGGGGCCTGGTGTGAACTGAATTGAAAGTGGTTTGAAACCATGCAGTTACATCACAGTTCATGACCTCTATTGGGAGGTCCTAGAGAGGAACCTAGGATAGAATCTGTCAATTAAAATCCTATTTTCTCTCCAAGAAGTAGGCCCTCTGGGTCATCCTGTGAGCTTCCACTGATGATGAACTTCACATTTTAACTGCTTTCTCTCTAAGTAACTACCTCCCTACCGTGAAAGGTGTGGATCCCTTGGTGCATACAAAACTTACTTTAAGTAATGAATCGACTTTCTGCAGATCAGTTCAGGAAAGCCCACAGGGCAGGATCTAGCTGGGGGCAAGGACTAGGGTTTAATCAGGTTGCTTAGACTGTATCCACTCAAGTGGTTGCCATTTTTTCTCAATTTTGTAATGTTTCAGTGCTAAAAGAACAGAGGAAGCCTAAATATATTGAAACACATTTATTAAATTTAACACATTACATTCAAAGAAAAATAAGATGACCCACATGAATGGTATTTTAGTAGTTATTATACATATGACAGTTAGTCATAGTGGAATTTTTTGCCAGTTATTCTAATTAGTATTATTTTGACATAGCCAGACCAGTTTTGGGTGTTCTCTTTGCTTTGTTAGTTTTCCAATATCCATAAATAGCATTAACGTTTGTTGGGATCCTTGAAGGGAGCCCATTAAATAAAACCCTTTGTCCTGCCTGAGTGCTAAGAAAAGTAAGAATTAAGACAACAGAGTAAAACAGATGAGAGCTCATCTTTAGTTACTCATAAAGGCTCAGTTGGAGGATATATTTAATCCTACTTTCCCACCTGGTCATGGGCTGTGCTGAGCCATGGCCAACTGTCTGTGGGTGGGGCAGGGATGGAGGAGAAGGGTTGTCAGGGCATGACTTGGGGCTGCCCTGGAGGAACACAAAGGAAGCAAGAGGTATAAAGGAAGAGCTGAACTGAGCACGTCCAGTTTATTCCTTCAAATTTATCAATCAGATAGGTTACTCCCAGAGAGGTCATGGGTGTTACACTGAATGAGTTCCCTTCATCAGGAGTAGAGAAGAAGTATTCCCTTTAACTTTGTAAACAGTTTTTCTAGATGTTTTGTACAGTTTAATCCTCTCTTTATATACTGACTCAACCATACTGTCATCCAAAGACAAGATCTTGGATTTAAAACAGCCATAGTATTTCCTTTAACCTCTATCATCCTTTCTTCTACCCCATTCCTCCTCCTCTTACACTAACTCTGGCCCCGGAGCTCAGGCTTCTGGAGGTCCTCTTCTATATTTATTTAAATTACGTATATTAAATCCCATTCAGGAGGTTCATAGCTTTTCATGTGCCAGTCATTTTATATACGTTATCCCATTTAATCCACAACAAACCTGGGGAATAGGATTTATTCTCATTTCTAGATGCAGAAACTATCTCTCAGAGAGGGTAATTCATCCAAGGTTAAAGAGATAGTAAGTAGTGAAAACAGGATTCATGTCCCTTCACTTCAGAGCCTGAGTCCCTTCACTCCAAAGCCAAGCACTTTGTTCTAGTCTTGGCAGTAGTGAGAATGGGCGTGAGTCTGAGATGAAATGCATCTGCATGAAATGAGCAAGGTCACATGGGTCTTTGGTAGAGGTGGGTACAGGAAAGAGCGTAGTTGGACATGGAGCTCTCTGAAAAGGTGGAGGGAAGGTGAGAGAAAAGTAATTTGCATTTTTAATATAGGCATCTGTCCTCCTAACCCTACTCTACGTGGAGAGAAGTTAGAAGCTGGGCAGGCTACAGAGTTAACTTTTCTAACTTTCCTGTGTGCCGTAGGACTTGGACTTGGGAAAGTCTTGATTTGGGTGGCAGCCCTGGGGCAGTGATGACCTACTTTTCTTAGACAGGGATCTGTTTTCCACTGCTGGCCTCCAAAGGCCTCTTCTCTCCTAGGACACCTCTTCCCTACCCACCTCCCTTTCCTCAGGCCAGGAAGCTGGCGGGAGAGGAGTGCGTTGCAGCCTGCAGTGCTAAGAACTCTTATGGTCCATGGTTAATAGGGCTTCTCTGTTGTTGATGGAGGAGAGAGAAAAGAAAGTGTGTGTTCTATTTTCCTTTCTTGGGGAGTGGATAGCTGTGCCCTTGAATGACTGTTTTTGAGGACCTATGGTTTCCTGACCATCTTTGTCTCTGGAACAGAATGTTTTCCTTTACTTTCTTCTGGGTTGATAATGCCATAAAACTTGTCTTACTTTTTTCTCTGGGAGTGCTGTGTGTGCCACACCGCCCCTGTCACCACTAAACTAAATATTAAGACAATCAGTCATTCAGATCCCATCTGCCTATAGCAGTGCACCAGGACTAGTCACCAGGTTGACTGTAGCATGTGAACAGAATTTGCTTTTTGATTCAACAGAAGCTTTCAGGTGTTATAGCTCAGGGATAATGTGCTGGTATATTTATAATAACTAGTTTTCTTCTTTCCCACTTATGTGGATACCTGATTAGAATAAGAAACATCTCACCCAGAATTATGGGCAAGATCCTAAGCTTGTAGTGTGACAATGACTAACTACTTAACCTGAGACTTATGAAGTCCAGCGGTAATTTACTGGTCTGTTATATACTATGGGCCTGAGTTACATCATGAAATTCTTAATTACAGAGGGGTGGCAAAAGGAGATTTTAGAACATTATTGACAGTGTTTCTGAAATACTTGGGATTTCCCAAAGCAGGATCTTATTGCTTGATCTCTGGTCCATTTGTACTTCTACGGTCCATTGGCCTTTGTAGATTTATTCATTTTTCCTGTTTATACTAAAAAGTAAAATAAATAAAATAAAGCACTAAAAATCCATTTTCTTCATTTCCACACCGCCCAAAGAGACTACACAGTAAGTACTCTAGGAAACTTATCTTGATTTTAAATTCCATCAGTAAACGTGAGAAAGAAAAAGAAAACCATTTTTGATTGATTTCTTTCATTCTGCATCCAACTCCTTTACAGACAAACTGGAAACTCTGACAGGATTCTATTCCACTGATTTTTTTTCTTGGTTGGGGTGATGAGGGAGCCCATCAGTCATTTCTTTAAAATTGTATCTTTGAGATATCTGTGTTGTTCATGAGGTACTTACGAGTTTTGTCCTTGAACTGATTCCCAAGCAGGAACTCACTCACAGACTTCAGTAGAAGTGTGCAACCCACGTGTCCTTGAGTTTGGCAGGACCACTGGAAAAGCGTTCACATGTTATGTACAGTATATCTTTTATAAGGCACCTTAGTGCCATGTCATAGATTGAAATGGGCAAGGTGATTCTGGTCAAGAACATATAGATTGTTGCTAGCTGGGGCTGGAGACGTTTGGTATACGTTTAGCTTGAAGTTTCCCTATCACCAAAGAATAGTTTGACTCAATTTTCTTTGTATAATTGCAAAGATGAGAAAAAGTTGGGGGGAAATTCTTTAACTTTCCAGACAGTCCCCTTATCATCTTTCCTGTTAAGAATAGCTCATATTTCTTGAGAGCTAACTATGCGCTAGCCCTTGCACTAAATGCATGGGTACACTGGTAAATGTTAAACAATCAGCTCTCAATAAAAAAAAAAAAAGTTCTAATTTGTAGCATCTGCCTGTTTCTGTGGTGTAAATGTAGGACAGCTAGGGGGTGCACACAGCAACACGGCTCCAGAACTTGTGCTCTTAACCACAGTGCTGTATCACCTGCAGTCTTTGTGGTGGTTTCGCCTTCAGTTCAGGAATTTCGTGGAAGTACTGTTTAGGAATATGAGGTGGCTGAGTGTGAAACCTATAAAGTAGAAAATATTTGTATTAATCTATACATTCATACCTGTGTAAGTTCACCTCTGTAAAATTACTTTAGGTAGTGGTTATGAGGGGCCATCATTTGGGGGCTAGTTAGTGCTCACCTGGGGAAAAGCTTCTAAAAGTAGGTAAAAACCATCTCAAGACAGAGCGTATGAGTAGAAAGGTCGAGGATGGGGAGACCCTGTGGATGGATGGTGACGACAGGAAGTAAGGTTCTGTGAGCAGAGACAAACAGCCCAGGCTCCTGGCTGTGAGTCAAATGCCACCAAACTGGAACAGCTTCATGGAGCACTTCTACCTGGATTTCCTAGAGGAATGCTTCTGCTTGTCTGCTCACCGGCCAGTGAGCTTCAGAGAGCAGCTTGGCCTCAACATACCATAAGTGAGGGTGTCTCCATTATCTGAGCCATGAACTCTAAGAAAAGCTAATATGCTCCCTTAGTTACCCCTCTTTGGCTCCTTGATGACGCAGTTTACTTCTATGGGTGTAGTTATGTAAGTAGGATTTTTTTTTTTTTTTTTAGAGGAGCCTGAAAGAAACACTCTTTCTGTGCTCACAAGACTTCTGACACCAGATAGTTTTGGTTTTTTTTTCCCCGCACCATGCAGTTCTCCAATTTTCAGCAGACACCAACTGGGTATCCTACAGTTTCACTCAATTTTGACACTAACTGCCCGGAATTAGCTAAAGACAGGCTAAGGACTCAGTCCCACAAGACTGTCCCCAACTTTGGTTGCGACTAACTGGCTGTAAATTGGGGGCTCCCACAACCCCCTCCTCAGGTTTGATAGTTTGCTAGAGCAGCTCATGGAACTCAGGAAAGTGTTTTACTTATTATTACTGGCTTATTATTAAGGATACAGCTCATGAGCAGCCAAGTGGAATAGATGGTTGGGCGAGGTATGGGGTGGGGTTACATGGAGCCTCTACAGCCCCTTTGGATGCACCACCCTCCCTGCACCTGTATGCGTCCACAGACCTGGCAGCACTCCAGACTCCTGCCTTTAGAGTTTTTATGTAGGTGCATTATGTAGGCACGACTGATTAAATCATTGGCCATTGATGATTAACTCAGTCTTCAGTCTCTCTTTCCTCCCTGAAGGTTGGGGACTGGAGCTGAAAATCCCAAACCTCGAATCTCCTTGTTGGTTCCTGTTGGTTCCATCCTCCAAGAGTCACCTCATTAGCAGAAACTCAGGTACGGCTGAAAAGAACTTGTTACGAATAACAAAATACACTCCTCTCAGTGCTATCACTCAGGACATTCCAAGCGTTTTCAGAGGTCTGTGCCAGGAATGGGAGATGAAGACCAAGCAGTGTTTCTTATTATATCACAACATCACAGAGCCTTTTCTCTGATTTAGGCAAAAGGGTCTGTAAAAAAGAAAATTATTACCAATCATAATTACTGTTTTTGACATTCAAAGTCCATACAATCACGCTGGTAAAATCCAGGTGTCCCTCAAGGGAATTTGTTTCCTGGTCACCTCTGGCTTCTAGTTCTGTTTGTAAATCAGCCCCTCACTGTTTCACATGTGCTGTCCCACTATTGGCTGAACTCTAGTTTTCTTCCATTTTCTTGGTTTTCTGTTTCTTAAACTTTCTTTACTGGCTCAGCTACTCTTAAAAGTCCTCCTATTTCATTGTGTGGTTTTCTCTACCTACCACCTTCAAAGTCAGCTCCAGGCCTCTCTCTGCAAACTAAAGACCCATTAGTATACTCTGAAAAGCTTGGGCCTTTCTTCCTTCTGTAGTCATCTTTAATAGCGAAGAAACAGTGCAGAACAGATCCTCACGGATATGAAATATGCACCCATGTATGCCCCCATCCCCTACCCTCCACCCCCCCTGAGTAACATTTAATTTGATTTTCCGTTTTCACATGGAACAAATATAATTCTAGAATTTGCTCAAATGCAGTTTGGTTGTAGAATAAGTAGTCACGATATGGCAGATAAAATCATTGCTTAGTGTGATTGTCTAACTACACAATCTGTTCTGTCCCTCAGGGGCTCAGTCTCATTTGTGTTTTCTTATCTCAATATTGGTTTTATCCTTTAAATCAATTCATTAGCATAAAGGTAGGTTTGCTAGAATATAGATTATAGAATTGTCTGGCAAGAAGCAGTGTATCCAGGTATGTTTGGGGGGTGGGTTCCTCTTGTGAACAGGCCGAAGCCCACTTGGATATGCTTTGGGGTAGATATCAGTAGCCCCTACTAGTCAGAAGGGCATGATGATTAGACACCTCTCCCCTCCAGCACACACAGACTCTTGATGCCAGGTTATAATGAATTATACTGAATTCTTCCCCACATGAAGATGCTTATGAGCAAGCACGGTCGTACAAATTGTTCTGCAGGTAGATGAAGCTCCAGTTCTCTCCTTTTTGGTCACCTGAAAGGTTTACCTTTCTTACCTTTTGCAGGAAAGGTTTACCTGAGGCAAGTGTGGCACTATTGCAGTGTCAGGATTCAGTGAACTGTGGGGAAACCAAAAGTCCTCTGACCCACTGGCTGGGCACAGGATGTTTAGAGATTAGGTGGCAACTACAGGACTTATTATATTACTCTACTGTTTTCATGTGTATCTAGGTGAGTGTCCCAAATCATCTGTTCCGAATAATTCTAATTTCACCAATGGTGACCCATTTCTAGCATCTGTTTTGCTAATTAACAAGCCATTAATTTCACCAATGAAAACCCTTTTCAATACTTGTTAAGCCAGTTGTCAAAACCTCTGGTGTTGATCAGCGATAAGAATAGCTGAAGGCTTGTAGAAGTTGCCTCTGATTAAATGGTACCAGGCTGACTACCCCTGGAGTATGAGTTTCTAATTAGGGCAACTGTAGTTAGACTGTAGTTTAAACTAACAGTGATACAATACCATGCTGTAAACAAATAGGACTTGTGAGGGGAATATCTCTTGTCCCAAGATGTTCAAGTATTTTGAATGTTCTTTCTAATCACTGGGCATCCTTACTCCTCCCTTCCAAAGAATGTCTCCTAGACTACAAAGAAAAGTGACAACTTTACTTTCTCAGTGGTTCAAACAAAGAAGAGCAGAGTGCACTGTTGTAAATAGCACGAATGGAGACAGTCTGGTTTGATAGAAATACATTTGCAGCCATTGTAATGGATGAAATTGTAGAACTTTCTAAAGGGATAGGTATCTACTTTTCTGGCATGTAAACTTGGTCTCCTTAAAGTATGTAGTAAAAGAGATACTAGAAAAATGCAGAAAATAAATCCCCAGAAACCTCGATGTGGTTCCTTGTTTCTCATTTTTTTGTGGTAAATACTGCTCACAATTTGCAGACCAAATAAATGCATAGCAACTTGAAACTCTGACCACCATTAAGTCTGTTTTTTTCTTGGTAATTTTGTGTGCCAGTTCAGACAAACTGATGACTTGTCGCATTGAGGAGAAAAAGACAAATAAAGGGAATAGATGATAAACCTTCCTAACCAACCTGAAAAATAAAATATTCATGGAAACTAGGATTGTTAATTAGCCAAGGGCCATGAGAAACAAGTTTATGAAAGGCCACTTGAAAGTTAGGATTGCAAACACATCTGAATTTTTACATTGTTCAAGGTAGATAGCAAATTAATTTCCCTACGTAGTATCTCTAGCAACTCAATGATAAAAAACCTTATGTCAAGCTCTTTGGGAGGATTTGGATATGAGTTAATGATTTTGTTGATACTTGTGTCCTAGAGAACAGGGTTCAAATTATGATGTACGTTATTTTAAAGACAGATGTGAGTGAATGGGTTATTATCAATCATGGTGGACTGCTTATTCTTGGAATAATTCTACACTTTGTAGATGCCACATCTTTGAATATATTTCCTCTAGCCTGTACTGTTTTACTCTTGTTCTCACCCTGACCTCTCCAATCTGAACTATATAATTTAGTTTCTGCTTTATAATAAAGTGAATCAGTTATACATATACATATGTTCCCATATCTCTTCCCTCTTGCGTCTCCCTCCCTCTCACCCTCCCTATACCACCCCTCCAGGCGGTCACAAAGCACCAAGCTGATCTCCCTGTGCTATGCGGCTGCTTCCCACTAGCTATCTACCTTACGTTGGGTAGTGTATATATGTCCATGCCTCTCTCTCGCTTTGTCACAGTTTACCCTTCCCCCTCCCCATATCCTCAAGGCCATTCTCTAGTAGGTCTGTGTCTTTATTCCTGTCTTACCCCTAGGTCTTCATGACATTTTTTTTTTCTTAAATTCCATATACATGTGTTAGAATACGGTATTTGTCTTTTTCTTTCTGACTTCACTCTGCATGACAGACTCCAGGTCTAGCCAGCTCATACAAACAGCTCAATTTCGTTTCTTTTTATGGCTGAGTAATATTCCATTGTATATATGTGCCACATCTTCTTTATCCATTCATCTGATGATGGACACTTAGGTTGTTTCCATCTCCGGACTATCATAAATAGAGCTGCAATGAACATTTTGGTACATGACTCTTTTTGAATTATGGTCTTCTCAGGGTATATGCCCAGTAGTGGGATTGCTAGGTCATATGGTAGTACTATTTGTAGATTTTTAAGGAACCTCCATACTGTTCTCCACAGTGGCTGTATCAATTTACATTCCCACCAACAGTGCAAGAGGGTTCCATTTTCTCCACACCCTCTCCAGCATTTATTGTTTCTAGATATTTTGATGATGGCCATTCTGACTGGTGTGAGATGATATCTCATTGTAGTTTTGATTTGCATTTCTCTAATGATTAATGATGTTGAGCATTCTTTCATGTGTTTGTTGGCAGTCTGCATATCTTCTTTGGGGAAATGTCTATTTAGTTCTTCTGCCCATTTTTGGATTGGGTTGTTTGTTTTTTTGTTATTAAGCTGCATGAGCTGCTTATAAATTTTGGAGATTAATCCATTGTCAGCTGCTGCATTTGCAAATATTTTCTCCCATTCTGAGGGTTGTCTTTTGGTCTTGTTTATGGTTTCCTTTGCTGTGTAAAAGCTTTTAAGTTTCATTAGGTCCCATTTATTTATTTTTGGTTTTATTTCCATTTCTCTAGGAGGTGTGTCAAAAAGGATCTTGCTGTGATTTATGTCATAGAGTGTTCTGCCTATGTTTTCCTCTAAGAGTTTGATAGTTTCTGGCCTTACATTTAGGTCTTTAATCCATTTTAAGCTTATTTTTATGTATGGTGTTAGGGAGTGATCTAATCTCATACTTTTACATATACCTGTCCAGTTTTCCCAGCACCACTTATTGAAGAGGCTGTCCTTTCTCACTGTACATTCCTGCCTCCTTTATCAAAGATAAGGTGACCATATGTGCGTGGGTTTATCTCTGGGCTTTCTATCCTGTTCCATTGATCTATCTTTCTGTTTTTGTGCCAGTACCATACTGTTTTGATTACTGTAGCTTTGTAGTATAGTCTGAAGTCAGGGAGCCTGATTCCTCCAGCTCCGTTTTTCGTTCTTAAGATTGCTTTGGCTGTTCGGGGTCTTTTGTGTTTCCATACAAAACTGTGAAATATCTTGTTCTACTTCTGTGAAAAATGCCAGTGGTAGTTTGATAGGTATTGCATTGAATCTGTAGATTGCTTTGGGTAGTATAGTCATTTTCACAATGTTGATTCTTCCAATCCAAGAACATGGTATATCTCTCCATCTTTTTGTATCATCTTTAATTTCTTTCATCAGTGTCTTATAATTTTCTGCATACAGGTCTTTTGTCTCCTTAGGTAGGTTTATTCCTAGATATTTTATTCTTTGTGTTGCAATGGTAAATGGGAGTGTTTTGTTGATTTCACTTTCATATTTTTCATCATTAGTGTATAGGAATGGCAGAGATTTCTGTGCATTAATTTTGTATCCTGCTACTTTACCAAATTTATTGATTAGCTCTAGTAGTTTTCTGGTAGCATCTTTAGGATTCTCTATGTATAGTAACATGTCATCTGCAAATAGTAACAGCTTTACTTCTTCTTTTCCGATTTGGATTCCTTTTATTTCCTTTTCTTCTCTGGTTGCTGTGGCTCAAACTTCCAAAACGATGTTGAATAAGAGTGGTGAGAGTCGGCAACCTTGTCTTGTTCCTGATCTTAGTGGAAATGCTTTCAGTTCTTCACCATTAAGGACGAAGTTGGCTGGGGTTTGTCATATATGGCCTTTATTATGTTGAGGAAAGTTCCCTCTATGCCTACTTTCTGCAGGGTTTTTATCATAAATGGGTGTTGAATTTTGTTGAAAGCTTTCTCTGCATCTATTGAGATGATCATATGGTTTTTCTCCTTCAATTTGTTAATATGGTTTATCACATTGATTGATTTGTGTATATTGAAGAATCCTTGCATTCCTGGAATAAACCCCACTTGATCATGGTGTATGATCCGTTTACTGTGCTGTTGGATTCTCTTTGCTAGTATTTTGTTGAGGATTTTTGCATGTATCTTCATCACTGATATTGCCCTGTAGTTTTCTTTCTTTGTGACATCCTTGTCTGGTTTTGGTATCAGGGTGATGGTGGCCTCATAGAATGAGTTTGGGAGTGTTCCTCCCTCTGCTATATTTTGGAAGAGTTTGAGAAGGATAGGTGTTAGCTCTTCTCTAAATGTTTGATAGAATTCGCCTGTGAAGCCATCTGGTCCTGGGCTTTTGTTTGTTGGAAGATTTTTAATCACCGTTTCAATTTCAGTGCTTGTGATTGGTCTGTTCATATTTTCTATTTCTTCCTGATTCAGTCTTGGCAGGTTGTGCATTTTTAAGAATTTGTCCATTTCTTCCAGGTTGTCCATTTTATTGGCATAGAGTTGCTTGTAGTAATCTCTCATGATCTTTTGTATTTCTGCAGTGTCAGTTGTTACTTCTTTTTCACTTCTAATTCTATTGATTTGAGTCTTCTCCCTTTTTTTTTTTTGAAGAGTCTGGCTAATGGTTTATCAATTTTATTTTCTCAAAGAACCAGCTTTTAGCTTTATTGATCTTTGCTATCGTTTCCTTCACTTCTTTTTCATTTATTTGTGATCTGATTTTTATGATTTCTTTCCTTCTGCTAACTTTGGTGTATTTTTGTTCTTCTTTCTCTAATTGCTTTAGGTGCAAGGTTAGGTTGTTTACTCGAGATGTTTCCTGTTTCTTAAGGTAGGATTGTATTGCTATAAACTTCCCTCTTAGAACTGCTTTTGCTGCATCCCATAGATTTTGGGTCGTCGTGTTTCCATTGTCATTTGTTTCTAGGCATTTTTTGATTTCATCTTTGATTTCTTTAGTGATCACTTTGTTATTAAGTAGTGTATTGTTTAGCCTCCATGTGTTTGTATTTTTTACAGATCTTTTCCTGTAATTGATATCTAGTCTCATAGTGTTGTGGTCGGAAAAGATACTTGATACGATTTCAATTTTCTTAAATTTACCAAGTCTTGATTTGTGACCCAAGATATGATCTATCCTGGAGAATGTTCCATGAGCACTTGAGAAAAATGTGTTTTCTGTTGTTTTTGGATGGAATGTCCTATAAATATCAATTAAGTCCATCTTGTTTAATGTATCATTTAAAGCTTGTGTTTCCTTATTTATTTTCATTTTGGATGGTCTGTCCATTGGTGAAAGTGGGGTGTTAAAGTCCCCTACTATGAATGTGTTACTGTCGATTTCCCCTTTTATGGCTGTTAGTATTTGCCTTATGTATTGAGATGCTCCTATGTTGAGTGCATAAATATTTACAATTGTTATGTCTTCTTCTTGGATTGATCCCTTGATCATTATGTAGTGTCCTTCTTTGTCTCTTGTAATAGTCTTTATTTTAAAGTCTATTTTGTCTGATATGAGAATTGCTACTCCAGCTTTCTTTTGGTTTCCATTTGCATGAAATATCTTTTTCAATCCCGTTACTTTCAGTGTGTATGTGTCTCTAGGTTTGAAGTGGGTCTCTTGTAGACAGCAAATATATGGGTCTTGTTTTTGTATCCATTCAGCCGATCTGTGTCTTTTGGTGGGAGCATTTAGTCCATTTACATTTAAGGTAATTATCGATATATATGTTCCTATTTCCATTTTCTAAATTGTTTAGGGTTCGTTATTGTAGGTCTTTTCCTTCTCTTGTGATTCTTGCCTAGAGAAGTTCCTTTAGCAGTTGTTGTAAAGCTGGTTTTGTGGTGTTGAACTCTCTCAGCTTTTGCTTGTCTGTAAAGGTTTAAATTTCTCCATCAAATCTGAATGAGATCCTTGCTGGGTAGAGTAATCTTGGTTGCAGGTTTTTCTCCTTCATCACTTTAAATATGTCCTGCCACTCCCTTCTGGCTTGCAGAGTTTCTGCTGAAAGATCAGCTGTTAACCTTATTGGGATTCCCTTGTGTGTTATTTGTTGTTTTTCCCTTGCTGCTTTTAATATGTTTTCTTTGTATTTAATTTTTGACAGTTTGATTAATATGTGTCTTAGCGTATTTCTCCTTGGATTTATCCTGTATGGGACTCTCTGTGCTTCCTGGACTTGATTAACTATTTCCTTTCCCATATTAGGGAAGTTTTCAACTATAATCTCTTCAAATATTTTCTCAGTCCCTTTCTTTTTCTCTTCTTCTTCTGGAACCCCTATAATTCGAATGTTGGTGTGTTTAATGTTGTCCCAGAGGTCTCTGAGACTGTCCTCAGTTCTTTTCATTCTTTTTTCTTTATACTGCTCTGCAGTACTTATTTCCACTATTTTATCCTCCAGGTCACTTATCCGTTCTTCTGCCTCAGTTATTCTGCTATTGATCCCATCTAGAGTATTTTTAATTTCATTTATTGTGTTGTTCATCATTGTTTGTTTCATCTTTAGTTCTTCTAGGTCCTTGTTAAATGTTTCTTGCATTTTGTCTATTCTATTTCCAAGATTTTGGATCATCTTTACTATCATTATTCTGAATTCTTTTTCATGTAGACTGCCTATTTCCTCTTCATTTGTTAGGTCTGCTGGGTTTTTATCTTGCTCCTTCATCTGCTGTGTGTTTTTCTGTCTTCTCATTTTGCTTATCTTACTGTGTTTGGGGTCTCCTTTTTGCAGGCTGCAGGTTCGTAGTTCCCATTGTTTTTGGTGTCTGTCCCCAGTGGCTAAGGTTGGTTCACTGGGTTGTGTAGGCTTCCTGGTGGAGGGGACTAGTGCCTGTGTTCTGATGGATGAGGCTGGATCTTGTCTTTCTGGTGGGCAGGTCCACATCTGGTGCTGTGTTTTGGGGTGTCTGTGGACTTATTATGATTTTAGGCAGCCTCTCTGCTAATGGGTGGGGTTGTGTTCCTGTCTTGCTAGTTGCTTGGCATAGGATGTTCAGCACTGTAGCTTGCTGGTCGTTGAGTGAAGCTGGGTGCTAGTGTTGAGACAGAGATTTCTGAGAGATTTTCACCATTTGATATTATGTGGAGCTGGGAAGTCTCTTGTGGACCAGTGTCCTGAAGTTGGCTCTCCCCCGTCAGAGGCACAGCACTGACTCCTGGCTGCAGCACCAAGAGCCTTTCATCCACACGGCTCAGAATAAAAGGGAGAAAAAGTGGAAAGAAAGAATTAGTAGAAGTAGAAAGAAAGAGAGAAGGAAAGAAAGAAAGGAGGGTGGGAGCCAGGACGGAAGGAAGGAGGGAAGGAAGGATAAAAAGAAAGAAAGACGATAAAGTAAAATAAAATAAAGTAAGATAAAATATAATAAAGTTATTAACATAAAAAATAATTATTAAGAGAAAACAAAAAAACGGACGGATGGAGCCCTAGGACAAATGGTGGAAGCAAAGCTATACAGACAAAATCTCACATAGAAGCATACACATACACACTCACAAAAAAAAGGAAAAGGGGAAAAAATCATAGATCTTGCTCTCGAAGTCCACCTCCTCAATTTGTGATGATTGGTTGTATATTCACGTATTCCACAGATGCAGGGCACATCAAGTTGATTGTGGAGCTTTAATCCGCTGCTTCTGAGGCTGCTGGGAGAGATTTCCCTTTCTCTTCTTTGTTCTCACAGCTCCCAGGGGCTCAGCTTTGGATTTGGCCCCCGCCTCTGCGTGTAGGTCGCTGGAGGGCGTCTGTTCTTCGCTCAGACAGGACGGGGTTAAAGGAGCCGTTGATTCGGGGCCTCTGACTCACTCAGGCCGGAGGGAGGGCGGAGCACGGAGTGCGGGGCGGGCCTGCGGCGGCAGAGGCCGGCGTGACGTTGCACCAGCCTGTGGCACGCCGTGCGTTCTTCCGAGGGAATTGTCCCTGGATCCCGGGACCCTGGCAGTGGCGGGCTGCACAGGCTTCCCGGAAGGGGGGTGTGGACAGTGACCTGTGCTCGCACACAGGCTTCTTGGTGGCGGCAGCAACCGCCTTAGGATCTCATGCCCGTCTCTGGGGTCCTCGCTTTTAGCCGCGGCTCGCGCCCGTCTCTGGAGCTCCTTTAAGCAGCGCTCTTAATCCCCTCTCCTCGTGCACCAGGAAACAAAGAGGGAAGAAAAAGTCTCTTGCCTCTTTGGCAGGTCCAGACTTTTCCCCGGACTCCCTTCCAGGTAACCGTGGCGCACTAACCCCCTTCAGGCTGTGTTCACGCCGCCAACCCCAGTTCTCTCCCGACGCTCCGACCGAAGCCCGATCCTCAACTCCCAGCCCCGCTCGCCCCGGCGGGTGAGCAGACAAGCCTCTCAAGCTGGTGAGTGCTGGGTTATCACCCATTCTCTGTGCGGGAATCTCTCCGCTTTGCCCTCCTCACCCCTGTTGCTGCGCTCTCCTCCGCGGCTCCAAAGCTTCCCCCACTCCAGCACCCGCAGTCTCCGCCCGCGAAGGGGCTTCCTAGTGTGTGGAAAGCTTTCCTCCTTCACAGCTCCCTCGCACTGGTACAGGTCCCGTCCCTATCCTTTTGTCTCTGTTTATTCTTTTGCCCTACCCAGGTTCGTGGGGGGGTTTCTTGCCTTTTGGGGGGTCTGAGGTCTTCTGCCAGCGTTCAGTAGGTGTTCTGTAGGAGTTGTTCCACGTGTAGATGTATTTCTGGTATCTGAACTATATAATTTTTATTGTGCTAAGTTTAGGATTTCTTGGACAATAGGATAGTGAAGCCAGGGCGGAGACTTGGATTTGGATCTGTATCAGTTCTGAGTCTTTGAAGTAGGGTCAGAGGGACAGATCCAACTGCAAGTGCTGGGAAGTAGGTAAGTGTGGTAAGTTAAACATGGTACTGAGTGAGGAGCGTAATGAAAAGATAATACTCTGTGAAACAGGGTTAGGAAGGATACAGCTCTTGTACCCACCAGCCCTACGCTTCCATGCCAAGAACAGCTATCACTAATTGAGCATGACGTCCTATTTTCTGGAAACTAGACAAGGCCTTGGACTTCTTTCCCACAAAGTATTCTAGGCAGCCAGTACACTGGAATGAATCGATATTTGTTGTCTAATTGCATGACCCATGTGGGGCATAAGAAACTTCAGAGCAGGCAATATCTGAAACAGCAGGCAAACAGGCCATAGGCATTGTTGGAGCAAGCTCCTGCCACTAAGTGGCTTGCAATACTAGTCCTTTGGGGAGTGACAAGCAAAAGCAGGGCATGGAGCCCTCAATTGTTAAGGGTCTAGGATGTGGGCAGGTAACCAAGCTGGGGAACAGGGCAGAGTTCTTGAACTAGTGGAGCCAAGGGCTCAAGAAGAAAGAAAAGTCCTGTTATCAGGACCGGGGGCAACACTGACGCTGGTTGACTGCAAGGGGAGCTTGGCGCTATTCCCTGGAGGAATGGGAGAGAAAGGGGAGAGAGTAAAAACCATCTTCATTGGGTGCCTGCTGTGTGGCAGGGACTGTTTGGTCCTTTACAGACTGATCTGATTTCACAGGCAGCTTCCGTAACCCCTTCTGCTTAAGAGTAGATTTATTCCTGGGCTGGATCCAGGCCAAGCTGCAGAGCCTAGTGCCAGGCCAGAGCCATCACTTGTCACCTACACTCATTACTTGTCTTTTGAAATTCCCAGCTGGATTTTAAGCATTTGAGGGAAGGCTTCTTTGTATTCTCCTCAGTGTCCTACTTGCTTCAGGCACTCGGTAAATATTTGTTAATTGATTGCTGTACCCTGGTACATGCGACCTCTGCATTAGAAGAAATCTACTTCTGGGGATTGTGTCTCTGAGACCAAATGCTGATTGTCCTTGCACCACTATCTTATGAAGTCATTGAATGAGCAGGTAACAACAGGAAGAAGTAAAGTCCAGATCTAAATATGTCATAAGTGATTGGACAGAATCCACCCAATGGACGCTCTCCACACTAACCTTCTATGTAAGGAAGTGTCTGGGCTGAAAACTACAAAAGTCATGAAAGGAAACAGTATAGAATTCTTACCACCTGTCTAAGCTGGGACTTCACAAGTCCCAGGATATGTCCTCCACCCTCTCTTCACCTCAGTGTATCTTTTGTGTTGTCTGAAATTCCCATAGTGCTTACCTGCATCTTTGAGTCAGATCCACGAGAATATATGTTAAAATACAGTCAGTGTCTGAAGATCTAAATTAAACCAGTATCAGTCCAATGTTTAGCAAAATCAAGACTTTATTACTCTTTCTGTAGGGGCTGTCAGGTGTGGCAAAATTATTTGAGAGGATACTGGTGTCTAAATTAAAAATAACCCTAAAAGACAGGCCCAATCACCATTTCTCAATCTGGACCATCTCCCATTATATATTCATGGTGGGTACTGAGACATGCAGGTGAAATAACAGGGGCTTTGGTCTTAGATGATAGTTTTACTTTGCCACTTACTTATTTGGGCAAGGTAATTAACCTCTCTGATTCTTGGTTTCTTTGTCTCTAGAATGAGGATAACAATGCCTACATGCACAATTTTTATAAGGATTTAAGAGAATGATACAAACTGTGCATGTAGTGGATGTCCAATAAAATATGGGTGTTATTACTAAACTTTTGATTGGTTTTTGGCAATTAGGAGATGAACCCCTTCTCATCTGTTTTGATTCTCTTCTGACTTTTCCTTTATCCAAAAACCAAATCAACAAACAAAATACAAAGTCATTGTGATACATTTTTTGTTCTCTTTATTAATTGGATATGGAAGTATTTGTCATTTATTCTTTTATCTCTCAGGCAACATGTACCATAATGTATGTGCAAATGCAAACATTTACGTATATGCTTATAGTTAGAGCATTTTATACAAACCATTAGGGAATTCACAGTAGAAAGACAAGGGCAAGATGTGTCTTTGATCTACAGGTGCTGCTGAAAGAAGCAAACGTGAATCCCAAAATGCAAATGTTGAGGATGTCTCCCTACCACACCCCCATCTCTGCCATGTACCTCCTTTAAAATTACAGTTTTGAGTATTTGTTCTAGCTTTCAGCCATCTTTCAGTCCTAAGTGATCTTCTTACTTAGGAGCTGTCTCTCGTCTCTCTTAGGCAACCATGACAAATCAGAGTGAGATGTACTAAGGCAATTCTAACCCAACAGCATCTTGGTACGCCTTTTTCACTTAAAGAAGAATATAAACTCATGATAAAAGAGAGCCTGCTATGTTGTATGTATATGTGTGTGGCCCTAGTCACTATAGAACTGTTTAATATTCTGCAAAAATATTTTTACAATCTTAGTTTCAGTTACTATAATCATGACAATAAATTTTCACGCCCTGGCACCTATTAAATTAGCAACCAAGTTCTTTTCTTGAGCTATTATTCAAATGGATTCAGTTTGCATTCAAATTAATCTCAAGATCATAGAAATTAACAATGGGAAAAGTACATTAAATCACCTAGTCTATTTCTTTGCTAGGGGAGAATTGATCTTTACATCATAATCTCTAGTGCTTTGTCCAGCCTGTTTTAGATGTCTTGAATAAGTGTTATTCTGATTCTGGGTGGTCATCTCATCAAATTCCAGGGGAAATTCTTTTTCACAGCCTACTAGAATATATATGGATTTTCCGATGCTGTGCAATTTGCCAGTGTTCAGAGCCGCCAGGAATCAGACAATGAATTTTTCAGAGGAGTATGTGTGTGCATGTATGCAGGTACGTGTGTGTGTGTGTGTGTGTGTGTGTGTGTGTGCGTGCGCATATTGAAGGGGGTTGGGTAGGCCATGTGAGGGGTAGAGAAAGACAAAAAGAGGACATCCTGAGAAGGATGGTACATTTGATTAGATTTGAGATTTGACAGTTGTTTGTTTTCATTTTGTAATATCCTGAGCGGCCTGGGGAATTCAAGGGAGAAGTTGATATAATCACAAAGCCAAGAGAGAGGCAATGCAATTTGAGTAGTAATTGTGAAGTTTTTATGAGGTCAAATATCTAGAAGCCAAATTAAAAAATCTTTACCATAAGAGTATATTTTATTAATCTTACATAGGGCTAGTTTAAGTTATAGGCTCTAAAGTAGAAAGAGTGTGGGCATTCTAATGTTAGCTATTTTTCTGTCTTTATAATTCAGTTGCAGCATTCTAGTTAGACAAATAGGAAGGTAGATAGACAGACAGACAGACAGACAGATAGGTGGAATAAGTTACTATATTCACCATCCAGCTCAAGAAACAGAACATTAGTACAATGAACCCTTCCTTTTTTTTAATTGAACTATAGTTAATTTATAGTGTTGTGTTAATTACTGCTGTACAGCAAAGTGATTCAGTTATACATATATATATATATATATATATATTCTTTTTTATATTCTTTTCCATTATGGTTTATCATAGGATATTGAATATAGTTCTCTGTGCTATACAGTAGGACCTTGTTGTCCATCCATTCTATATATAAAAGGTTACATCTGCTAACCCCATCCTCCCACTGCATCCCTCCCCCAACCCCCTCCCCCTTGGCAACCACCAGTCTGTTCTCTATGTCTGTGATTCTGTTTCATAGATAGGTTCATACGTGTCATATTTTAGATTCCACGTATAAGTGATAGCGTATGGTACTTGTCTCTCTCTTTCTGACTTACTTCACTTAGTATGATAATCTCTAGGTCCATCCATGTTGCTGAAAAATGGCATTATTTCCTTCTTTTTTATGACTGAGTAGTATTCCACAGTGAACCCTTTCTTGATTGCTGTTGTATTGAACTCAAATGTTCTCTGTTTTCTTATTTACAAAATGAGATAAACAGAAGGTATGAATCAAATCAATTCATAAATGTTAGGGTGCAACAAAAATAAAACACATTTTATGATCTTATTAGAACATGTGTTTTATTCAAATTTAACAAGTCTAGTAGAAGACTGGGAAGGAGTTGGTGCCCCAGAACTGACATGAAAAGCATAAGGCTCTCTTCTTTAAGAATCTCATGGAATCTAAGGATCAGAAAGCACTTTAGATTCATTCACCCTCTGTTGTGCTGCTTGAATTCCCACTTTAGCATCCAGGACAAGTAGTTGTTCAACTCCTGCTTGAATATCTTCTGTGACGAAAAAATCATTAGTACTCAAGGCTTCAGTAATAATGGTTTGAAGGTTCTTATTTCCAGTGAGACCCGAACTCTGCCTGCTCAACACTTTTATCCATGAGTCTAACAGTTAAGGGCTGAATAGAACTAATCTAATTGCTTATAACAGCTCTTCACACATTTGAACACAGTTGTCATTGCCCCTTCCTCAACCCTCTAGGTGCTCCCACCCCCAGTTCTTTAAGCTAATCCACTCTCTCCCAGACAAGGTCACTCCTTCTGCTTGGCTTGCACCTGTCTTAAGTGGTGGCGCCAGGCAAACCCATTCTTCACCGTCTTCCTGAAATACGTTCCTTCAGTGCCTGAGACATAACAAGGGCTTAATATATAATTGCTAAATGGATAAGCTTAGTCTAGCCAATCATGAAGCATATTTATCTATATTGTAAACCTTAGTCTAGAAAACCTCATTTTCTTTAGCACCTCCCATATCATTCTCTTTCCAAGTCTCAGTCCTCAGAAAAGATGAAAATACAACCTTTGCTTCCAAATTCTTCAGTCTCTCAGTAACTGATCCATCCTTTCTGATAAGCCAAAAACACAGCAAGCATTATTTCAAGCCTTCCTGTCTTCCACCTACTCTTCGAAAAAAGGAAAACAGTTTGCATTGAACATATACAGAATTCCCTCAGTGGCCAGCTGACATGTACTGGGTCTGAGCTGTGCCCACACTACAGAGCCCTCATATGACCTCTAGAGGACGTGGCATAGATTTTACAGCAATGGCTGGTGTTACTCAGGTTGCTGCTGGCGTCAGGGAGGTCTTTGTGCAAAACAGTAAAAAGGGCCTCTCTGGTGCCTCAGAGAAAAGTCCCCACCTCAGTGTTCTGGCAGCCCCACTTCCTTCTCCATCAGGCACCTTGTGGGCTCAACTCTCAGACAAGCCAGTAAATCAGATGACTGATAATAGAAAAAGCTCTTGGAAACATTTGTTGGTTAAAGGGTGATGTCATGAAAAGAAAGAGACCAAATGCTAATAATTACTTTAAGGGGAATGAACCACACGAATTCCTTTACATTTAGCCATGCCTGCAAACCCAGTCCACTTTGCTCAGATGTGTGCATTTTTACACAGAAAAGTGTTAACAGAGCCCTGAAGGATGGGGAAGACTTGTAACCTGAAAGGGGACCTGCTATGGGTCCTGATGCTGTTGAGCCCACTGACTACAGGATCACTGCTTTTTTTTTTAATATATATATAAATTTATTTATTCATTTATTTATTTTTGGCTGCGTTGGGTCTTCGTTGCTATGCGTGTGCTTTCTCTAGTTGCGGCGAGCGGGGGCTACTCTTCATTGTGGTGCGCGGGCTTCTCATTGCGGTGGCTTCTCTTATTGTGGAGCACGGGCTCTAGGTGCACAGGCTTCAGTAGTTGTGGTGCGCAGGTTCAGTAGTTGTGGTGCACGGGCTTAGTTGCTCTGTGGCATGTGGGATCTTCCCGGACCAGGGCTCGAACCCATGTCCCCTGCACTGGCAGGCAGATTCTTAACCACTGTGCCACCAGGGAAGTCCAGATCACTAGCTTTTGCTGTTCAGTTAACTGTTACTGCACAGACAGGATGTGGAGATGTAACGACCCCAGCAGGTTGCCTGCTGCTTGATGGTCCCGAGGCTCAAGCCCAGATATTTGTCTGGTGATGAAAAGCTGAGCTCATAAAGAAGTGGAGAGTGCTGGGAGAAAGCATGAGCACATCCCTTGTAGGGAGGCCAGATGTTAGATCAATCATGTCTTCCAGCAACTGCAGTGACTGGGGGGAATGAAATGTTAATTTATGCTCATCACCATCAGCAGCCTGGAAATGAGTTCTATAATCTGTCTGATTCTCAGGCCCACGTAGCTTCCGATCTGTAACCTTTGGGCTCCAGTCAGGGGCAAACCCATCCACTGCCATGGCCATCATTGGGATTAGCAGACCAGGCCCTCCTTCCTAACTTCCTTTTTGCCCCCCCATGCTCCCCGACGAGTTCTGCCTACCTTCCCCCTGTACAAATCTGAGATGTCCCGGTAGCAGGACAAGAAAGAAAACTTCACATCCACATGGAACAGTTAGTGACTGACTGAAAATGCTTTTCTACAACCCACAGGGACACAATGATGTGTGTGAAAATAAAATAGGTTTATTTCATGTGGTTTTAAGAGGTCATTTGGGACAACAGAAAATAGCACCCAGCTTTGTAGCACTGGAAGGTTGAACTTGCAGTTTGTTTATAATTTTTTTCCTCAAGAAACGCCTATAATCTGTTTTTTTGGGGGGAGGGGGTTGGAGAAGAGGTAATGGAATTATCAGCAAGGAAACCAGAATTCACCCCCTAGCAATATGAATAATTGGAAGTTCTTGAATGGAAATTGGCAAGGTTACAGATGACACAACATTTGTTGATGTAAAATGGGATGTCCCCAGAGGCATAGATAGCTTTAATCGTTCTTCTCCGAGAGCTTTTATGAACCCGGGAATAAGCTGTTATTTTGTATTTTGTAGTATCTTTGTGGCAGGTGCCCTGGATAGCAACAAAGATATATTTACTAAAGTTCTCTTTCTAGACAGAGCCAGAAGACTCACAGGGCTGTACTTTGCACTGAATTGTGAGTATAATATGCCAAAGCTAATTTCCATTTGCTTTTAGTTTGCGTTCTGTCACATACAGGGCACCCTGTACAGTTTAGCCATGTGCTTGACCTTGATGGAGTTCTCTGTTAATTTCCTGATTCATTTCCTGATTTCTGCAAGTGTTTCTTCCTCGGAGGTGTTGCGAGGAAAGGTGACATGATCGGAGTTTTAGAGAGGCGGGTGGGAGGTGTTCTTGGCAGGGTGTGTGGGAAAGTCAGATTGAGCAGACTGAGTGAGGAACTCCTGCTGGGGAGACCTCTTACGCTGATGGCTCTTGCTTCAAGAGCCTGGAAAAATGTTATGGCTTTGGGTCATGGAGAACAGGTTTGTGCCATTATTTCTAAGGCTCTTGGCTCAACTTGCCAAGGTTCAATGATTATTCCCCAAATCACAAAGAAACCCGACCTCAAGGGGCAATCTCTGCAGTGTGTCCAAATTCATATTCACTCATTTCTAAGCCTTCTACAGATCATGTCTCAGTGGAAATCATCTTTGAGCATACTGTATCCACTTCAGTGTGCACTTGTCTTCTCTGTGCTCTGGTACAGCAGTGAAGACATTCTCGGACTGTGAGAAGTGCATCTTACTTCCATGGCCCCTCCGTGGGCACAGGCTTCAGTGAGGACTGGTCCATCTCTGAGGCCCAGACACTGCACTTGTCGCTCTTACCCACTCTCTTTGCGTTGCTCTTAAATCTCACATACTGGCTCTTTGATCTCACTGAGATGGCTACGCTCTTGATTTTCCACCTGGACTTGTCAGCACTCTGATCTCCACTGCTTGTTCTTTCCAGGCTACATTTCATGGCTCTCTCTTTCATTCAACATTCCAATTGGTGGAAGCGAGCTGTCCACCAACCTCACGTAGCTCAAAAGTAGAGGAGCCAGCACTGGAAGGCAGGCAGGCACTCCTGGCTCCAGATCACATGGTGTACGCTTTTAACCACAGTGTGGTATTAGAGCACTAACTCATTCTCTGAAAATTGAAAAACAAACAAAAAATTTGTTAACTTGAGTCACAGGCACAATGTCTTCTTCATAAAAATATATTGTTTTTGAGAAATCTCTTTATGATCTAAAAGGCAAAGTAAAGATTGAGCATCTTTCTCAGGGTTCTGGCTGACCTGCCAAGCACTGGCAAGGCTGGCACCCGGAAGTCAGGACCCTTTGGCAGTAGGAGAAGCCTTAAGCTAGCAGGAATGGGGGAGAGAGAGCCCTGAGAGATGCATTCTTCTGTTTGGTAGGAAATATGATGAGAGATATAATGGATATATGTCCTCAAATTTATTTGCATATTTTTTTCATATCTTTCCCCTCTCAATCAAATTTTCCAATTTGCTTTTTAAGTAAATTTTAACAAATGCTTCATCACTTACTGTAATTATGGGTGTGGCCTAATCTCCCTGTGCCCATTTCCCCCTCTGTAATGATAAACTTACGTCAGGAATAATGTGAGGAATAAATGAGTGTGTGCAAAGCTTTTAGCATAGTGCCTGGCATATCCATTAAAAATGTTCAATAAGTGTTAGCTGTCATCATCATTATTCTTTTAAAAAGTCATGGTAAACTCTTATGACTGATATATTTCAACATGAGCCAAGTTTGAAACATATAAGCTGATCATTTGAGTTAGAGATTTATTTCGTTCTAATTAAAAAATGTAAAAAAAAGAATATTTATTGAACCTCATTGTACATCAGGCCCTCTGCTGGGAGTTTACGTACCGATTACCGACTTGATCTTAGCTAGCGTCAAGCCCATGAGCTACCTAAAGCAGAAACAAAGATTATTGCCTTTTGATGTATGTGGAAACTGAGGCTAGAGAGAATAAGTGATTCCCAAAGTCATTCAGCTGATAAAAGGCAAATCAGGACTCAAATCCATGGTTTCTGACTTAAAACCCAATGCTTTGTCCATAGTACCAGCCTGCCACTCTCCCCTGACCTGCATTTGTCCATCTCTGCTGATTACCATGCTTTCCCCAAATTCTGGCTTTGGCATAATGACAACCTCAGTTCCTTTGCTTGTAGTTTCCGGGATCTGCTTTCATTCTCCTTGCTTTACAAAGAGTTTTAATTCTTAAAAAAGTTGTTTCTTTTACGTGTGAAATTTCTTGTCTTGCAATTTCTCAAATCTATAAATTCACTGTCTATATCCTGTATCTCATTAAAGAATTGGATGATGGCTATATTGAGTAATCTTTAGGGCTTATGCTGAGTAACTTGAAAAGGATCATTTGAAGATGAAGGTAAATTCAGAGCTGGTAGCTCTGCCATCTATGAGGAAGACTCAGAGTACCACAGTGCCCACGTGTGTGTTTTAGGTAATGAATGAAAATTTGCCGAGTTGTTCAGGTGATTGTAGCGAAAGGGTACATGGGAGAATGTTTCTTTACAGAGTGAAACTTTAGTTTTGCAAAACTTAGTTTAGTTTCACTTTTGGCCTGGTTTTAACTTCACTCTTGCCTTTCTTCTTCTCTGGGCACGGCTCCATCCACTGTGACTCCCAGTGTCTCAGTCTTTCTAACAGTCCACTTGCATGAATCCTGAAGAGCCCCGAACGGGTCGAGCAACAGTCAAGGCTGCTGCTGTGTGCTGCACAGTTGCACTGGCTGCAGAAATGCAGCACCTTGAAGGGGACTCCATGTCAGCTGGGTCCTGAGAGGGATGGGGCTAACCCCCTCAAATCCCTTTGTCATAGGCTGATGTCAGAGAATTGTTGAGTAATCTGGACAGTTTCTTGTCTGTTCCCGTGGGGAGAAAATGGTAAGGATCAGATACATGAGTGAGTCATTTGTATATTCATCCATTGTATATTCATCCATTCATCAAAAAGTTTTCCAGGCCTTCTATGTGTTTCTCTCTAGAATGTAAGCTCCCAATACCCAGCACAGGGCCTTACATGATAATTTTCTCTTGATTCAATGAATGAATGAGTGGAGAAAAAACACTGTGCTATGGGGCATGTAAGAGGGAGACTTAATTCCTCAGAGAAGATTCCAGGAGGAAGAGCTATGTAAGAGGAGACTTGAAGGACGAGTAGGCATTAGTCATGAAGTAAAGAAATGTTTGTTTGAGGATCTGTATCCCCCAGAGTCCTCATCATCAGAGAGGACAGAAAGTGGCAAAGATGGGCATAGCCAACCAGAGAAACACTCCAGAATGAGAGATGCTGGCAACACAATAATAGAGCTGGACATAGGAAAAGGGGTAGCTAGATCTATTTTTTATTTGTTTATTCGACAAATACTTATTAGCACTTAATATGAGTTGGGTATTCTATGTGCTTTATAAATTCATCCTCATAGCAAAACTATTATTCCCATTTTACAGATGGGAAACCAAGGCACAAAGGAGTTAAATAACTTACCCGAGGGCATGTAGTAAGTGGTAGGTAGAGCCAGGATCCAAATCCAAGCAGCCCGGCTGCAGGGCCCATTTTCTTAATCCCATCATCATGCAAACCCTTGTGGATGAGCAAAATAGATGATCAGAGACTTGGTCATTCAAGGCAGGAAAGGCATAGTTATACCTGGACTCCTAGAAGCTATCTTTATACAGGGTAAGGAGGTTTCCTCTACCACAACAGATAGATACTTTGTGATAATACAGTAACCTACTTCCTGTTGCGTTTAAAGAGGAAAAGGCTCTTCTTAACCTTTTCTGACTTTTGCTGTTGTTTGTGTGAAAAGGAGGAATAAGTAGAGAGAGAGAGGAGACTGGCTGTATAAATGGGGGAAATTCTAGCTCAGCGTTTTGAGTATTCAGCCAGACTCTTTGTTCATTCCCAGAAAGTGATTCCTGCCAAAGCTTGCTCCTGTGTGCCCAAATCTAGGTCTGGACGTCACTTCTGCTCTACATTGCTTCAGGAACAATCAGAATCTCCAAATGATTTTTTTTTTTATCGTGGTAAGAACACTTAACATGAGATCCACCTCTCTTAACAAATTTTTGTGTGTACAGTACAGTATTGTTAATTGTAGGTACATCGTTGGACAACAAATTTCTAAAACTTACTCATCTTGCATGACTGAAACTTTATACCCATTGCATAGCAACTCTCCATTTCTTCCTCCCCCAGCCCCTGGCAACGACTACCTAAATAATTTTAAAGTGTCTGAAATGGTGGTGAGCAGAGTCGGGTTCAGAGATAATTTGAGGTTTCCTTCCCCCAAATTATCTAGACAAAAGCTTGATGGACATATTTGCAAAGTTCTAATAGATAGTTGTAATTATTACCCAGAAATAAAGAATTTGCCTATTTCTGACATTTCTAGAATGATACTAAAACAATTTTTATGTTTAAATTTTTAAAAATGATGGCCCATTTCTCTTATAAACTTTTCCCCATGGAGCTCTTCTGACGTGCTGCGTTTGCCAGTGAGTGTAATGCGTGTGACAGAGTCAGGAGGAATTGCTGAAAGGCCAATGTGGATAAGATTCATGGTATGAGCCTGTTGAAGGAGCGCTGGTGATTCAGATTTGCTGGATTGACAGAAATGACTTTTGGTGAAAACAGCATGTAGCTATTGTTTCCAATAGATTTTTCTTCTAACCTGTATTTAGTGAGTAGTCCCCACAGCCAATGGTCTACTGGCTTCTGGACCCAGGAGCTCAAGCTCATTTTTCTCTCCCTAAAAGCACTATCATTTCCAGATAGCAGTGCGTGTTAGAAACCTGTTCCTGGGGCTGCTTTGTCAGGAGAGGGAGATACAGAGTCTGTCAGGAACAAACAAAGACATCATTGACAGTGGTGATTTATCTTGCTACCTGCAACATGCCCTTTGGTTTGATAGCTGCCCGGGTTGGCTGGGATTATTTATCTTGCACGCACACTGATATATGGAGGTGAGCTCGTGGCAGGCTTCCTTCTTTTCTTCCTTCCCTGCCTGGCCAGGCTCCTCCGTTCACTCTTCCATATCAGAGAGCTGTCAGCCAGCATTGTCCTGGGCAATGAGAGGGGTGGGCAAGGACTTCGAAATATCTTAGGAGAAATGATCTTCTTTGCAAGCAGGACTTGATCTAGTTTCTTTTTTTCTGTCGGTTCAGCCTTGGGAAATCAGAGATGCCTAGGAGAGTATCTGGCAGGTGTAAGGAATTTAGAACTGTGCCTCTCCAGCAGTGATCTCCTTTCAGCAGACCCTCCCTGTTCTTCTGCCTTTTCAAAGAATGGCTTCCTTCTGCTTGTCTGTGCTGCTTGGACTTATTTGCTAACATGTGACAGTTGCAGGAGAACCCCTGGCAGCAGGTCTCCTCCACTTGTGCCTTGGAAAATGCTACTCCCTCTGTTAAGAATATTGTGTCCCCCTTACTCCCGACTTCCCCTGGATAACTCCCGCTGGATATTACATATTCAGCTCGGGCATGACCTTTTCTCAGCATCGCTTGTCTGGTTTCCCATCTCAGATGGTGCCAAAAGTTTTTCAGGGCAATGGGAAGGTGGAGAAAGTGTTATTGTTCAGGGTCCCTGAGCATCTTTCCCCACTCTCAACACAGGGATGCAGTACAGACAGGCAGACAGACAGACAGACACACACACTTTTGTGCTCTGCCCCCCAATGAGAATGGGGTCATAGCCTTGCTTTAGCCTATAAATCGTGAGCCTAGGGTCTATAAATGTTATCAGGATGGCAAGAAATGGAAATTGTTCTCAAAAGAAGCTGAGCAAAGTTTAATGAAGGGAATTTCCAGCAGTGTGGGTGAATTAAGGAACCAACAAGGGGTAAAAAACTCAGGGACTGGTGACAGGAGGAAGGGACAAGCCTCAGGAATAAAGCTATTGGAGCCTTGAGAGAGATGGAGCTGTGGCTGCAAAGAAGTTAAATCTCCCCTGGAAGCCTAGTGAGGCAGGGAGGGAGTAGGGGGAAATTCATATATCCTCCAAGTTGGGGAGGGGCAGTAGTAAAGGAAGCCTGGGTGGTGAGTCCATAGGGGGTCACACCTGTGGGGCACAGAGCAAGGCAGGGGAGAGTGGAGAATGCAGAACACGCGGGGCAGGGATGCAGGGGAGAGGTGGTCGTGGTGATGGAGAGTGGAAAGTAGCCAGCATATGAACATACCTTTTCTTCTATGAACCCCTTTGGCAATCTGGAATGCTAACAGATCCTTTTTCAAAATAATGTTTCTAAATGCAAGAAATAGAATACAGAGCATTACAAAGGTAACCAATTATACTGAAATACAGTTATCAAAATACTAAAAATACAAAATTGTGATACAGTACTATATAATGCTTGTTTATTAACACATGGACTACAAAATCTAGGGGCAGAACTAACAGTTACCAAGCTTTCTAAGTCATGATAAGTGCGAATTATAGTTCAAGATATCTGCAACAGCTGAAATGAATATGAAAATATCTGGTGTTTTAATTGTTGATAAAATCTTAGGTACTTTTTTTTTTTTTTTTTTGTGGTACGCGGGCCGCTTGTGGCCTCTCCCGTTGCGGAGCACAGGCTCCGGACGCGCAGGCTCAGCGGCCATGGCTCACGGGCCCAGCCGCTCTGCGGCATGTGGGATCTTCCCGGACTGGGGCACGAACCCGTGTCCCCTGCATTGCCAGGCGGACTCTCAACCACTGCGCCACCAGGGAAGCCCGTCTTAGGTACTTTTAATACTACTGTGCTTTATTGCCTACCTTCACAGTTGAGGAAAATGCTAAATTTGAGTTGAGTAGAACTTAGTGATATAGATCAATATATATAAATATAAAGTATTTATATAATATAATCAGTATATAATGTTTAGCCTAGTGCCTAGCACCTGGCCCATGGTAAGTGCTCAATAATTTGGAACAATTATTATTAGTTAACCTCTAAAGCAGTGCACATCTAAGTTCACAGACCCTGAATTCTGTCCGAGGGCTCCTTAGGGGTCTGAAGGCCCCAGGTTGAGAGCACTTGCTTTAACTATAAGTGGAGGGATGTTAAATTCTAGTGGAGCGGTGCTGTAAGCCTGAGTGTGAGAGGGCAGCAGTGTAGCCAGAATCCTGCTTCTTCACAGGAGCAGGATCCTCCCTGTGCAGTCCCAGGGCCCTGGAAAATCCATGCTAAGCAATGATGCATCTGCTCAACCCTCTGGTCATGATCTACTTCTGTTAAATACTATATCCTTGGGTCTGCTAGAATGTAAACTTCATGAGGACATAAAATTTTAAAAACTGGTTATTGCAGTATTATATACACCTAAATATAAATGTAAATTTTATCCACTGTGTGGCTTAATGAATTTTCATGAACTGAACACACCGGTGTAAGCAGAACCTGTATCATTATCAGCATCCCGGAAGCCTCCCTCAGGTCGCCTTCCTGACACGCCACCTCCCCTAAGGATAACTACTATTCTGATTTCTAGCAACATAGAGTAGTTTTGCCTGTTTTGGTTCTTTTTATTAATAGAATAATACACTTTTTTTTGTCTCTGGCTTCTTTCTCTCAACGTCATACTGTGAGATTCATCCATATCATTCCATGTAGCTGTAGATTTTTCATTCTCATTGCTGCATAGCATCCTATTGTGTGAATATACCATAATTTACCCATTCTGCTGTTAATGAGGATCTGGAAGGTTTTGCATTCTCTGTCTTTTTCATTTTTGTCATTCTGGTGATTGTGTATTGGTAGCTCTTTGTGGTTTTTTTCCTGGTGAATAGATACATTTTTACCCAGGTATTGGCCATTTGGATATCCTTGTTTATGAAGTGTCTGTATAAGTCTTTTGTCTATTTTCCTAATGTCTATATTTAGACAAATAATTTAATCATTCTCAGTTTCCTCATTGTTAAATTAGGACATTAATAGAACCCATGCAAAGGGTTATCATGACGATTAAGAGAGGTAGGCATGTAAAATGTTTAGCCTAGTGCCTAGCGCCTGGCCCACGGTAAGTGCTCAATAATTTGGAACAATTATTATTAGTTAATCACTAAAGCAGTGCACATTGTGGATACTCTATGCTTGCTGCATAATCGAATTTTTAAAATATCACTGTAACAGCACTGTGAGTAGAATCTGCTAATCTTGGCTATAGCTGGGTGGGAAGCTCAATGGCTTGGGGATGGGATGAAGGAGAATTTCTTATTTTTTATTCTCTTTGGTACCTTTTGAATTTTGTACTATGTGAATGAATTTTCTACTAAAACACATGAAACTAAAGTCCAAAACGAATAGCTGAAATAGAAATGGAAATAATCTAGAGTTCAGTTGAATCATGAGCTATGCTACTTGTGCTGCCATGTACACCCAGGATGTACATGGAGAATGGGCATGTTTAACTCTGGTGAAGAGGAAACCTTTTGAAGAAATAAATTTAGTTAGTAAGGTGTGATGTCCGTGTATTTCGTAAAAGTTATGATAAGGGAAGGAGGAGTAAATTATGACATAGGGATAATGTTTGAGTGAGCTTAATGAGATGGGATGTGAATTTAATGTTGGGAAACAAAAAAGTATCAGGAGAGAGAAGTGGGATGGAATGCCTTAGTCATGTTCAGTCCAGCCTCTCAGGGTTCCAAGAAGTTTGAAAGGACATATTTTGGTCCAGAGTTCTCGAGGGTGAAGGAACACATCTCTGTGTCTCTTGGAGCTTTGTTATGCATAAACAGGCATTTGCCTTTCTTGGTGAATTTTATGTTGCACTTATCCAAGATAGGTCGCTTTTCAGTGACCCAGAAGGAGAAGCAACAGAACTCTATCAGGGTGTGTTTCTAAATTATTATTACTGATGACAATACTGAAATTAACGTCCTAATTTGCAGAACTTTTTCACAACGTATCAAGTACTGTTAAATATGTGCTCTTATTTGCTTTTCGTACTAACTCCTCAGAAAGATAGCTGTGGTTATCTCCATTTTACAGGTGGAAGAACTAAAGGAAATGAGGGAGCCAGGACTAAAAGCTAGGTTAGTGCTGGAAAAAGTCCGAAGTACAATTCATAAGGTGACTGTTATGCCTGTGACAGTCACCTTGAGACAAGCTGTTTGAATGGAGAATAATGACTGGAGAATAATGAGAATAATGAATGGAGATGTTTGAAATGGAGAGTTCAGTGATGGTTGTGGGACCATGTCATGTGGTGTGCCTCTGGGTTGTGTCCATTCTGAACTTTGATGATGTCCCAGGACAGTGACTTTGTATACTAACATTCAATTTAGTGACTTTTAAAATGGTTCTGCTTTTCTGTTTAGATAGTATTTTTGTGTGTGTGATTATTCTTAAAATGCATCATTTTAATCACCATGCTTCCTGAATCTTCTTTTCCTTTTGGATTCCTTCAATCACACCATCTCCCCTTAAACAATAATCACATTTCATTCTACCTGATTCCCCAGGCCGGTTACCCAGACTAATGGAATGATAGATCTGGGCAACAGATTCAAGATCACTTACGACAACCTCTTGAGAATTTTACAAATGAGGGAACTAAGACCCAGAGAGGCAAAGTGACTTGTCCCACATCACAAAGCTGGTTAATGTGGAGGATAGAATGAAATAAGCAGGAGGAGAGTAAGAGGGCAAAGTTGATTTTTCACAGGGAAGATTTTCTGTAGAAGTTGATTACGTTGAGTTTTCAGGGAGGCAAATGTTCTGGTAGTTCCATGGAAAGAGAAAGATTGCTTTCCGGACCAACAAGAATATTACCCCACTGGCTGCCGGGTAATAATGGCAGATGGTAGCCACAGGGTTATTGTAGGTATGGACTCATAAGGTCTTTAGTCACGGCACTCACTGATACACCGCCAGCTCAGCACTTTGATCCTGAACCAGTGCTGAAAATAGAAACTCCTTCTGAAAGGACATGGCAGAATACTGAGGTGGCCCCCAAGATTATTGCCCCCTTTTGCACACACTCTTTATAATGCTCTTCCCCCTGAGTATGGACAGGTCTGTGTATATGACCGATTTCACTCCCATGATGAAGTTATAGTACATGACAAAGATGAAGAAATTTTGCAGATATAATCTCAGATCAGTTGATTTTGAATGAGTCAAAAGGGAGATTATCTGGGATGGACCTGACTGAATCGGGTGAGAGTTATTCAGAAGGGACTGAGATTCAAAGGGAAAGAGATTCTCCTGCTGGCTTTAAAGAAGTAATCCGGTATGTTGTGAGAGACTTACATGGCTAAGACCTGAGACAGGTCCTCTAGGATGAGGTCAGCTGAGGGTGACCTCTGGCTGACAGCTAACAAGAAACCAGGCTCAGTCCTACAACCACAAGGAAGTGAATTCTGCTAACGACCTGAATGAGCTTGTAGAAGACCCCAGCTCCTGATAAGACCACAGCCCCAGCTGACACCTTGAGACCCGGTGAGACCCTGAGCAGAGGACCAAGTGAGGCTGTGTCTAGACTTCTAATGTACAGAAATTGTGAGATAATAAATTTTTGTTGTTTGAAAAAAAAAAGTACCACTTTCCTGGAATGTCCCCAAGTTCAGGAGTGTAAATTCAGGCAAGAACAGCCCTCTGGGGAATACCTTGTTTCCACTTGGGGTCAGGGCTGATGTGTTTCTTTATAGTATAACCTATTAATTATGCAGGCCAAGAACAGCAGATTTTCAGAGAGTTAGCTCATCATAATTTCATCAAAATTTCATAATTTCATTTTGCAGAGAAACAGTTTTCTAGGCAGACAAATCAAACTTTGTTAGAAGCTTTACTTTAGGGAAGATCATTTACCTATTAGAGATTCGAAGTACATCTTCCCCTCTCGGGTACAGCATTTCTTCATTTTAAGCGAACTCTTTGCTTTCCGATATATGAGGGAGCACATTTGTGTTTTTCTGCTCTGTTACTCTGTTTTCTAGACTACCTCTTAATTCTTACCTCTACTTACAGGAAATGCTAAACAGTATTAGTTTCTATTTGGTGCAAGGCATACTGGGGAGAGGAGGACTGAGATGTCTGAAACGAACTGGCCTTTTTCTTCCCTTTAGACAATGCCCCTTTGTTGAATGGGCTCTCTCAGTCAACTGCATTTCTGGTCATGGCCCTGCTGCAAAGCCTCTGCTCCGTGATACTGGGCCCTCTCTGTTGTGAGGGGAGAAGGGGGTTGGCAATATTCTTGCTCAGGAAGAGCCACTTGGTGGGACTTACTTGTGACATTTCCAGTACACAAATTTAGAAGCATAATTCTCAGTCATGGCTGAACACCTGTAAAGAAAAGATTGTTCTAATCATGTTCAGCCGTATCCTCCCGATTACCCTAGACGTTATGAATATTCAGCCCAAATCAAAACCAAAGACAAACTTCCTGCTTTGTGGGTCTCACAGAATGGGGCTTTGAGGAATCACGTCTGCAATCAAGGGAGCCCTAAGATGTGGGGGCGCTGCATGCTTCCACAGTGCAGTGTCCAGGCTCCTTTGTGAGGTGCAGGCGATGAGGGCAAAGGGATGAAGTGAGAACATCGCCTCTGAGGAAACATGCCAGATTAGTTCGAGTCCATTTGACAGTCAGAAATCAGTCTCTGAGTGAGAATCCTTAACAGGACTCCACCCAGGAGAGCAGGAAGAACACTGGACTAGGCATCCTTCCTTTGCTGTTCTACCAACCAATTGTGTAACATTTGCCAATTTATAGAATCATTCCGAGCCTCAGTGTCCTCAGACGTAAGCATGGGTATATCTGTTAGTGGTCTTTGTCTGCAAGGAGCAGAAACTAGCTCTCACCAATTTAAGCAGAAGAGGACTATTTGGAAGGTGCTGGGCTGCTCACAGAACCTGTGGAGGCTTGAGACCCAGGCTGCGGAAGGGCAGGAAGCAGAGTGGGTCTGGGGTCTATAGAACAGGAGCGTCTGCCATGGTAGGGACCACACTCAGCCTTGGTGGGCTCTTGGTTGGAGACTCTTGGTTGGAGGCATCCTTCTTTCCCATGTGAATATAGACAGTCCAGGGCTGGTACGGAGACTTCACAGTCATTGAGGATCCTCCTTGTCAAGTCCCTGGTTTTTGGTTTCTCACTTAGTGCAGAACTTCGGATTCATGATATGAATATGTAATTTAAAAGAAAAAAAAGGTGGACTTTCCAGTCTTTCTTTTCTGGAATAGTTTCTCTTCTGGAATATATGCATTTGTTCAGCAAAATTTTGATTTGATTGAAGTTAATATAGTTTCTACCAACCTGAAGCTTGAAATGTTTAATGCAGCTCTAATTTTATTATTTAATGATATAAATAAGATGGAGAAGGCTCTAGGCTAGACAAACTTGACATTTAAATCTAACTTTGCTGGTGCTGGGAAAACTGGACAGCTACATGTAAAAGTATGAGATTAGATCACTCCCTAACACCATACACAAAAATAAGCTCAAAATGGATTAAAGACCTAAATGTAAGGCCAGAAACTATCAAACTCTTAGAGGAAAACATAGACAGGACACTCAATGACATAAATCACAGCAAGGTCCTTTTTGACCCACCTCCTAGAGAAATGGAAATAAAACCAAAAATAAACAAATGGGACCTAATGAAACTTCAAAGCTTTTGCACAGCAAAGGAAACCATAAACAAGACCAAAAGACAACCCTCAGAATGGGAGAAAATATTTGCAAATGAAGCAACTGACAAAGGATTAATCTCCAAAACTTATAAGCAGCTCATGCAGCTCAATAACAAAAAAACAAACAACCCAATCCAAAAATTGGCAGAAGACCTAAATAGACATTTCTCCAAAGAAGATATACAGACTGCCAACAAACACATGAAAGGATGCTCAACATCACTAATCATGAGAGAAATGCAAATCAAAACTACAATGAGATATCATCTCACACCAGTCAGAATGGCCATCATCAAAAAATCTAGAAACAATAAATGCTGGAGAGGGTGTGGAAAAAAGGGAACCCTCTTACACTGTTGGTGGGAATGTAAATTGATACAGCCACTGTGGAGAACAGTATGGAGGTTCCTTAAAAAACTACAAATAGAACTACCATATGACCCAGCAATCCCACTACTGGGCATATACCCTGAGAAAACCATAATTCAAAAAGAGTCATGTACCAGACTGTTCATTGCAGCTCTATTTACAGTAGCCTGGAGATGGAAACAACCTAAGTGTCCATCATCGGATGAATGGGTAAAGAAGATGTGGCACATATATACAATGGAATATTACTCAGCCATAAAAAGAAATGCAATTGAGCTATTTGTAATGAGGTGGATAGACCCAGAGTCTGTCATACAGAGTGAAGTAAGTCAGAAAGAGAGAGACAAATACTGTATGCTAACACATATATATGGAATTTAAGAAAAAAAATAATGTCATGAAGAACCTAGGGGTAAAACAGGAATAAAGACACACACTTACTAGAGAATGGACTTGAGGATATGGGGAGGGGGAAGGGTAAACTGTGACAAAGGGAGAGAGAGGCATGGACATATATACACTACCCAACGTAAGGTAGATAGCTAGTGGGAAGCAGCCGCATAGCACAGGGAGATCAGCTCTGTGCTTTGTGACCGCCTGGAAGGGTGGGATACGGAGGGTGGGAGGGAGGGAGACGCAGCGGGAAGAGATATGGGAACATATGTATATATATAACTGATTCATTTTGTTGTGAAGCAGAAACTAACACACCATTGTAAAGCAATTATACTCCAATAAAGATGTTAAAAAAAAATCTAACTTTGCAAAACAATCTAGTAGGCAAGAAAAGTATTTCCTAGGCTTCCTCAGATCTGCCTGGATATGTTGTTATAATATGGTAATGAGCTTCCCTAGAAGGGACAAAATGCATGACTGAAGTTGCATTTTTATTTTGTGTTTTCTTGAAATAGATTGTCTAGATCAGAGACCTTTAAAATTATGTTTTCTCTGTGCTGGCCACACATTTAGCCATAGTTACTATTAGAATTATAATTTGGGAAATATTTATAAGGAAGTATGCTGGCACTGAATACAACAGACCCTTTTTTTTGCTATTCTGAGAGTCAGTGGGAACTCAGTTTAGAGAAGTGCTGGTTTTAAGAACTGAAATTCACGCCATTCTTTCAGTTTACTGTATTTTTTATAAAATATTTATTTATTTATTTGGCTGTGCTGGGTCTTCGTTGTGGCATGCGGAATCTTCACTGCGGCCTGTGGGATCTTTAGTTGCAACATGTGGGATCTTTTAGTTGCGGCGTGCGGGATCTAGTTCTCTGACCAGGGTTCGAACCTGGGCCCCCTGCATTGGGAGTGCAGAGTCTTAACCACTGGACCACAAGGGAAGTCCCAGTTTACTGCATATTAATCACTTACTTGGGAGTTTAACCTTTCCGATCATTTTCTTCATCTAAAATGACTGAGAATATTTGTGTGCTGATGCCAGAAATATTTTTCATCAGCTATCTTAATCAGCAGGTATTAAGTAAGCACAAAGTATTGACTGCACAGATTTTTTTTTTTTTTAATACTAGGAGATGGGTGAGGATTACAAGAGCCTGAATTTTGGCTTTACAGTCAGGTTTAGGAGACTGGTTTATCTATGTATCTAGTACTTTCAAACAGCATTGTCCTCCTAATCATCAGTGACTAAGATATGCTGTAGAAACGGGGTCTTGTTGTTTTCCCATCAGATTCCCCAGGGAGCATCTCCCACAGGCACAGACTACCATGCTTCCCTGAGTGATGGAGAGCCCATCTGATCCCCATGGGAAGAATGTGGCAGAGGGGGCTAGCTGTACCCCCAAATTCATGCTTCTCTTTCTATAGTATGTAGTTGTCCCTGCTAAGTAGCTATCCAGCTGAGGTGAAATTTCCCAGCCCTTTTTTTTTTTTTTAACATCTTTATTGGAGTATAATTGCTTTACAGTGGTGTGTTAGTTTCTGCTTTATAACAAAGTGAATCAGTTATACATATACATATGTTCCCATATCTCCTCCCTCTTATGTCTCCCTCCCTCCCACCCTCCCTATCCCACCTCTCTAGGTGGTCACAGAGCACCAAGCTGATCTCCCTGTGCTATGTGGCTGCTTCCCACTAGCTATCTTTTTTACGTTTGGTAGTGTATATATGTCCATGCCTCTCTCTCACTTTATCCCAGCTTACCCTTCCCCCTCCCCGTACCTCAAGTCCATTCTCTAGTAGGTCTGCATCTTTATTCCCATCTTACCCCTAGGTTCTTCATGACCATTTTTTTCTTTTTTTTTTTAGATTCCATATATATGTGTCAGCATACGGTTTTTGTTTTTCTCTTTCTGACTTCACTCTGTATGACAGACTCTGGGTCCATCCACCTCACTACAAATAACTCAATTTCGTTTCTGTTTATGTCCCAGCCCTTTTTGCACCTAAGCATGGCCATGTACCTATTTTTCACTAATAGAATATGAATGGGGATGATGTGTGACACTTCCTGGCCTTAACGTTTGAGAAGCGGGGATGCTTCCTCCATGTTCCTTCTTTCCTGCTCTACTGACTGGATGCAGATGACTCCACCTGGGCACGATGGCGCCACAGGATGGAACAATTGTGAGGAGCAGCGCCACCTGTCAGCTGGGAACATCTACCTTTTATTCTTACCTGAATAAGAAATAAATTTTTATTGTGTTTGAGATTTTGTACTTCTGTAGGTCTATTTGGTATACCTACTAGCGTTACCCTATTATAGGAAGTAGATTCTCTTGGGTAGACCTCTGATCTTGCTGCCCTATATTTATTGAGTCTTTGAAATCCTTTGTCATTTTGAACTTACAGTGGAAAGAGAAGACTAGTCTACATCTTCTGTGCTTGTCAGATCTACAGACGTATGATTAAAAAATTGGCACTTCCCAGATTTATAAATCATCTTCCTAAATTCTTCTGCAATTTTAGCCTGTTGAGAGACAGTGTGACCTAGTGGTTAAGTGTGTAGAAGTGTGTAGGCTATGGAGCCAGCACGCCTGGGTGTAAATACTGCCTGTGTTGCTTACTATCTCTGTGAACTTGGGTAAATTGCTTAACCTTTCTGTGTCTCTGTCTCTTCATCTGCAAAGGAGGGATAACAACACTGCCTACCTCAAATGGTTGTTATGAGGGTTAAATGAGTTAGTATAGCTTAGTGCTTATGGTGGTTTCTGGCTTGAAGTAAGCACACAATAAATGTCATTTCTTATGATTATTGAGGGTCCTTGTTGTGGTTTAGCCTAGGATTTCTAAGGACCTTTGCATTTATATTTGGTTATTTCACCTTAGTGTCCGGAGAATCCAGGAAGCTTATATATGAAGCGTGATGCCTTTGTTAATGGCATAGAGGCAAATCTAATATTAACTAAAATGAACTACAAACACTAGCTACTTTGTGGATTAGAAGATCTAAAAACATGATGATGATGATAGTTTATGTTTTATAGTGCATTTAAGTGTTAGGCATTGTTTTAACTTTGCATATATTAGCTTATGTAATTATCACAATGACCTTTTGAGTAGGTATTATCATTTTCCCTATTTTATAGATAGGGAAATTGAGGCAGAGTGAGGTTAAATTATTCACCTCAGGTCACATAACTAGTAAGTGGCAGAGTTATTGCTTCAAATCCAGGCAGTCTGACTGCAGAGGCCATGCATGGGAAACTCCTATTCACCTTTAATGCCTAGTCAAGGGACCCCTCTTCTGTGAAGGTTTCTGTGAGGTCTTTCCTGACCTGTTCAAGAGGTTGTTCACTGCTTTCTATGGCAGTCACCACTCTATCTTGGACTGACTGGATTGCAATTGGAGCTGTGCCGTATTGTAGTTATATGTTCATGTTTCTGTGAGATCCTTGTGTGCATAGACTAGACTAGTGCTTCTCAAACTTCAGTGTGCCTGTGAATCATCTGGAGAATCTTGTTAAAATGCAGTTTCTGATTCAGTAGGTGTGATGGTTAATTTTAGGTGTCACCTTGACTGGGTGCGCAGATATATGGTCAAACACTATTTCTGGGTGTGTCTATGAGGGTGTTTTTGTATGAGATTAATATTTAAATTGGTAGACGGAGTAAAGCAGATTGCCCTCCCCAATGTGGATGGGCCTCATCCAATCCGTTGAAGCCCAGAATAGAACAAAAAGGTTGACTCTTCCCCAAGTAAGAGAGAATTCCTCCTGCCTGATTGCCTTTGAAATTGGACATTGGCATCTTCCTGCCTTTGGACTCAGATTGAAACATCAGCCCTTCCTGGGTCTCAAGCCTGCCATCCTTGGACTGGAACAACACCATTGGCTCTCCTGTGTCTCCAGCTTGCCAACTCACTCTATAGATCTTGGGACTTGTCAGCCTCCATAACTGTGTGAGCCAATTCCTTATAATAAGTCTCTTTGTGGGCATGTGTGTGTCTATATATATTTATCAATCTCCTATTAGTTCTGTTTCTCTGGAGAACTCTGACTAATACGGTGGATCTGGGTGGGGTCTGAGATTCTGCATTTCTAACAAGTTTACAGGAGACACCGATGCTCCCAGTCAGTGGACCATATTTTGAGAAGCAAAGACAAGACTGTCTCATTCACCTTTTTACCCTTGGTCTCTCATACAGAGGGCACCTGGTGAATTTCTTTTTCTTTTCTTTTTTTTTTAATAGATGTGTATTGGAGTATAATTGCTTCACAATACCGTGTTAATTTCTGTTGCACAACAAAGCAAATCAGCCATATGCATACATATGTCCCCATATCCCCTCCCTCTTGAGCCTCCCTCCCACCCTCCCTATCCCACCCCTCTAGGTCATCGCAAAGCACCGAACCCATCTCCCTGTGCTATGCTTCTGCTTTCCACCAGCCAACTATTTTACATTTGGTAGTGTATATATGTGGATGCTACTCACACTTTGCCCTCCCACCCCATGTCATCAAGTCCATTCTCTATGTCTACCTCTTTATTCCTGCCCTGCAACTAGGTTCATCAGTACCATTTTCTTTTTCAGATTCCATATATATGTGTTAGCATGTGGTATTTGTTTTTCTCTTTCTGACTTACTTCACTCTGTATGACAGACTCTAGGTCCATCCACCTCACTACAAATAACTCAATTTCGTTTCTTTTTATGGCTGAGTAATATTCCTTTGTATATATGTACCACATCTTTATCCATTCATCTGTTGATGAACATTTAGGTTGGTTCCACGTCCTGGCTATTGTAAATAGTGCTGCAGTGAACATTGTGGTGCATGTCTCTTTTTGAATTATGGTTTTGTCAGGGTATATGCCCAGTAGTGGGATTGCTGGGTCATATGGTAGTTCTATTTTTCGTTTTTTAAGGAACTTCCATACTGTTTTCTGTAGTGGTTTTATCAATTTACATTCCCACCAACAGTGTAGGAGGGTTCCCTTTTCACCACAGCCTTTCTAGCTTTTACTGTTTTCTAAATTTTTTGATGATGGCGATTCTGATCATTGTGAGGTGATACCTCATTGTAGTTTTGATTTGCATTTCTCTAATAATTAGTAATGTTGAGCATCTTTTCATGTGCTTCTTGGCCATCTGTATGTCTTCCTTGGTGAAATGTCTATTTAGGTCTTCCACCTATTTTTTAACTGGATTGTTTGTTTTTTGATATTGAGTTCCATGAGCTGTTTGTATATTTTGGAGATTAGTCCTTTGTCTGTTGTTCCATTTGCAAATATTTTCTCCCATTCTGAGGGTTGTCTTTTTATCTTGTTTATGGTTTCCTTTGTTGTGAAAAAGCTTTTAAGTTTCATTAAGTCCCATTTGTTTATTTTTGTTTTTATTTCTGTTACTCTAGGAGGTGGGTCAAAAAAGATCTTGCTGTGGTTTATGTCAAAGAGTGTTTTTCCTATGTTTTCCTCTAAAAGTTTTATAGTGTCAGGTCTTACATTTAAGTCTTTAATCCATTTGGAGTTTATTCTTGTGTATGGTGTGAGGGAGTATCCTAATTTCATCCTTTTACATGTAGCTGTCCAGTTTTCCCAGCAGCACTTATTGAAGAGACTAGACTGTATTTTCTCCATTGTATGTTCTTGACACCTTTGTTGTAAATTAGGTGCCCATATGTGCGTGGGTTTATCTCTGGGCATTCTATCCTGTACCATTGATCTATATTTCTGTTTTTGTACCAGTACCATACTGTCTTGATTATTGTAGCTTTGTGGTATAGTTTGAAATCGCAGAGCCTGATTCCTCCAACTCTGTTTTTCTTTCTCAAGATTGCTTTAGCTATTTGGGGTCTTTTGTGTTTCCATATGAATTGTAAGATTTTTTTGTTCTAATTCTGTGAAGAATGCCATTGGTAGTTTGATAGGGATTGCACTGAATCTGTAGATTACTTTGGGTAGTATAGTCATTTTCACAATATTGATTCTTCAATCCAAGAACATGGTATATTTCTCCATCTGTTTATGTCATCTTTGATTTTTTTCATCAGTGTTTTATAGTTTCCTGAGTGTAAGTCTTTCTCCTCCTTAGGCAGGTTTATTCCTAGGTATTTTATTCTTTTTTTTGCAATGGTAAATGGGAGTGTTTCCTTAATTTCTCTTTCTGATTTTTTGTAGTTGGTATATAGGAATGCCAGAGATTTCTGTGCATTAATTTTGTATCCTGCAACCTTAACAAATTCATTGATTTGTTCTAGTAGTTTTCTGGTGACATCTTTAGGATTTTATATGTATAGTATCATGTCATAGGCAAATAGCGACAGTTTTACTTCCTCTTCTCCAATTTGTATTCCTTTTATTTCTTTTTCTTCTCTGATTGCTGTGGCTAAAACTTCCAAAATTGTGTTGAATGATAGTGGTGAGAGTGGACAACCTTGTCTTGTTCCTGATCTTAGAGGAAATGGTTTCAGTTTTTCACCATTGAGAATGATGTTGGCTGTGGGTTTGTCATATATGGCCTTTATTATGTAGAGGAAAGTTCCCTCTATGCCTACTTTCTGGACGGTTTTTATCATAAATTGGTGTTGAATTTTGTTGAAACCTTTTTCTGTATCTATTGAGATGATCATATGGTTTTTCTCCTTCAATTTGTTAATATGGTTTATCACATTGATTGATTTGCTTATATTGAAGAATCCTTGCATTCCTGGGATAAACCCCACTTGGTCATGGTGTATGATCCTTTTAATGTGCTATTGGATTCTGTTTGCTAGTATTTTGTTCAGGATTTTTGCATCTATGTTCATCAGTGATATTGGTCTGTAATTTTCTTTTTTTGTAGTATATTTGTCTGGTTTTGGTATCAGGGTGATGGTGGCCTCATAGAATGAGTTTGGGAATGTTCCTTCTTCTGCAATTTTTTGGAAGAGTTTGAGAAGGATGGGTGTTAGCTCTTCTCTAAATGTTTGATAGAATTCACTGTGAAGCCATCTGGTCCTGGACTTTTGTTTGTTGGAAGATTTTAATTACGGTTTCAATTTCATTACTTGTGATAGGTCTTTTATATTTTCTAATTCTTCCTGGTTCAGTCTTGGAAAATTGTACCTTTCCAAGAATTTGTCCATTTCTTTGTGGTTGTCCATTTTATTGGCATATAGTTGTTTGTAGTGTTTTCTTATAATCCTTTGTATTTCTGCACTGTCAGTTGTGATTTCTCCTTTTTCATTTCTTATTTTATTGATTTGCTTCCTCTCCCTTTTTTTCTTGATGAATCTGGTTACGGGTTTATCAATTTTGTTTATCTTCTCAAAGAACCAGCTTTTAGTTTTATTGATCTTTGCTATTGTTTTCTTTGTTTCTATTTCATTTATTTCTGCTCTGATCTTTATGATTTCTTTCCCTCTACTGACTTTGAGTTTTCTTTGGTCTTTCTCTAGTTGTTTTAATGGTAGGGTTAGATTGTTTATTTGAGATTTTTCTTGTTTCTTGAGGTGAGATTGAATTGCTATAAACTTCCCTCTTAGAACTGCTTTTGTTGCATCCCCTAGGTTTTGGGCCATTGTGTTTTCATTGTCATTTGTTTCTATGTATTTTTAAAATTTTTTTTTTGATTTCTTCAGTGATTTCTTGGTTATTTAGCTTATTTAGGTTATTTAGGTTATTTGGTTATGTAGCTCACTGTTTAGCCTCCATGCATTTGTGTTTCTTTTGTTTTTGTTTTTTTTTTTTTGCGGTACACGAGCCTCTCACTGCTGTGGCCTCTCCCGTTGCAGAACACAGGCTCCGGACGCGCAGGCTCAACGGCCATAGCCCATGGGCCCAGCTGCTCCATGGAACGTGGGATCCTCCTGGACCGGGGCACAAACCCGCATCCCCTGCATCAGCAGGTGGACTCTCAACCACTGTGCCACCAGGGAAGCCCGAATTTGTGTTTTTTATAGTTTTTTCCTGTAATTGATTTCCAATCTCATGGTGTTGTGGTCAGAAAAGATACTTGATATGATTTCAATTTTCATAAATTTTCTGAGGCTTGATTGGTGACCCAAGATGTGATCTGTCCCAGAGAATGTTCCATGTGCACTTGAGAAGAAAGTGCATTCTGCCACTTTTGGGTGGAATGTTTTATAAATACCAATTATATCTATCTGGTCTATTGTGTCATTTAAAGCTTGTGTTTCCTTATTTATTTTCTGTTTGGATGAGCTGTTTGGTGTAAGTGGGGTGTTGAAGTCCCCTACTATTATTGTGTTACTGTCAATTTCTCCTTTCATGGTTGTTAGCATTTGCCTTATGTATTGAGGTGCTCCTATGTTCGGTGCATAAATATTTATAATTGTTATATCTTCATCTTGGATCCTTTGATCATTATGTAGTGTCCCTCCTTATCTCTTGTAACAGTCTTTATTTTAAAGACTATTTTATGTGATATGAGTATTGTTACTCCAGCTTTCTTTTGATTTCCATTTGCATGGAATACCTTTTTCCATCCCTTCGCTTTCAGTCATATATATTGGTCTTGTTTTTGTATCCATTTAGCCAGTCTGTGTCTTTTGGTTGGGGCATTTAATCCATTTACATTCAAGGTTATTATCGATATGTATGTTCCTGTTACCATTTTCTTAATTGTTTTGGGTTTGTTTTTGTGGGTCTTTTTCTTCTCTTGTGTTTCCCACCTAGAGAAGTTTCTTTTACATTTGTTGTAAAGCTGGTTTGGTGGTGCTGAATTCTCTTAGCTTTTGCTTATCTGTAAAGCTTTTGACTTCTCCATTGAATCTGAATGAGATGCTTGCTGGGTAGAGTAATCTTGGTTGTAGGTTTTTCTCTTTCATCACTTTAAGTATATCCTGCCACTCCCTTCTGGCCTGCAGAGTTTCCACTGAAAAATCCGCTGATAACATTATGGGGATTCATTTGTATGTTATTTTTTGTTTTTCTCTTGCTGCTTTTAATATTTTTTCTTTGTATTTAATTTTTGGTAGTTTGATTAATATGTGTCTTGGTGTGTTTTTCCTAGGGTTTATCCTGTATGGGACTCTCTGTGCTTCCTGGACTTGGGTGACTATTTCCTTTCCCATGTTAGGGAAGTTTTCCACTATAGTCTCTTCAAATATTTTCTCAGACCCTTTCTTTTTCTGGGATCCCTATAATTCAAATGTTGGTGCATTTAGTGTTGTCCCAAGGGTCTCTGAGATTGTTTTCAATTCTTTTCATTCTTTTTTCTTTATTCTGCTCCTCGGCAGTTATTTCCATCATTTTGTCTTCCAGCTCACTTATTCGTTCTTCTGCCTCCGTTATTCTGTTATTGATTCCTTCTAGTGTATTTTTCATTTCACTTATTGTGTTGTTCATCTCTGTTTGTTTGTTCTTTAGTTCTTCTAGACCCTTGTTAAACATTTCTTGTATTTTCTCAATCTGCGCTTCCATTCTATTTCTGAGATTCTAGATCATCTTTACTATCATTACTCTGAATTCTTTTTCAGGTAGATGGCTTATTTCCTCTTCATTTTTTTGGTCTTGTAGGTTTTTACCTTCATCTGTGATATAATATTTTGCTGTCTCATTTTGTTTTGTTTTGTTTTATGAGTGGGATTGTGTTCCTGTTTTGCTGGTTGTTTGGCCTGTGGCTTCCAACACTGGAGTTTGTAGGCTATTGGGTAGAGGTGGGTCTTGGTGCTGAGATGAGGAACTCTGTGAGACCTCACTCAGATAAATATTCCCTGGGGTCTGAGGTTCTCTGTTAGGCTAGTGGTTTGGACCTGGAGCTCCCACTGCAGGAGCTTCTGCCCGACCCCAGGCTTGTGAGTCAACATCCCCACAAGCTGCGTGGGGTGGCAAAAAAAAAGAACAATAAAAAAGTAAAAAATAAAATTAGACTAGGAAACTAGCAGATATGTTAGAAAGAATATAAAAATAAAAATATATATGAATCAACAACTGGAAGGTACATCAGTACCACAATAGTAAGAAAGAGGAGGAGGGAAAAAGAAAATAAAAGAGGGGGAAGGCCTTCACTGTGGAGAGCGGGGCCTAAGCAAGGGCAAGGTTTGGGCAGTGGGTGGGGCCAATGCTCTGGACCCACAGGGCTGGAAAAGGCCCTGGGGGCTGTGGGAGGTGGGGCTTAGGCACAAGGAACAGAAGGGGCCCAGGCGTGACCCCCACCCCGGTCTCAGAGGGAAGGGGGACTTCACCTGGGAGCCTAGCAGGCTTCCTGGGCTCGAGTGGGTGGGGCAAACATCCTCCTCTCCTCTCCTGCTCCTCCGGTCCGGGGTCTGGGAGGGCCCCTCCCGCCTGCCTCTCCTGATCTCCCTGGCCTCAGGGGCGCTGATCTTGTCTTGCCTCCACTTCTCCTCCCCGCTCAGTACCCCTGCATCCTACTGGTTCACTCTGGGGTTCCTCCCGTCTCCTTGGGGATCAGAGTCGCCCACCAGCAGCTGGCAGGCACCTTAGTCGTGGGGAGATGCTAACTCTGTGTCTTCCCACACCGCTGTCTTGCCAGTGAATTTCTTTTGAATGTATTGGATGAAGTTTTCTTACCAGGTGAAAGATTCTGTAAATGAAAAGTCAAGGCAATAATGATAAGATGAAGTGATTTTGAAAACGATGACTTCAACTTTAATATAGGCCAAATTTGACTTAAATAAAGAGGAGAAAAGAGAAGGGAAAATCAGGAAAACAGCAGATTGTAAGGGCTAAACATCTAGGAAATGGAAAGTAAGATTAATGAGACTGATTGGAACTGACTGACTCTATCAGCATAGAGCACAGAGAAGATGAAATTAGTTTTAGCACTTGTGGTTTTAATAGCATGGATTTGAAACTATGCACTGCCTGTGTATCTTAATGTTATAGAAAATTTAGTTCCTTGCATTCATGCATTGAAAGTCATTTTAATCATTTGTAAGTATGATAATGTATCCATGAAGTTTGAGCCCAATAACCTTCAGTTAGTTTCATGGGTCATTATTTTCTGATGTGGAGATGGTGTGGCTCATTGGCCGTGTTTCCTCTTGGAACTTTGTTCCTGAAGTTTGGTTATGCTATAATCAGCTCAACAAATGCAGGGCTTAATTTCTGTATAGTAAGTGTTGACAACATGTTTCATCGTTGCCTTCACTTGTTTTCTCCTAGTAAGTAAGGTTTATTTACCAGATTTACAGACCTGTGACTCTAAGATTGAAATTTCCCCAGAAAGCACATAAAGGATAAAAGTGCTAAAACAACAACAACAAGTGAAGACAGTAGGGGTAAGACACACACAGACATACATACACAATTTAAGATGCTTTGATTGTAAGATGTATCATTAAGGTATGTACTGCTAAAATTGAAAAAAAATGCTGCACTATAATAATTATATTATGTTATAATAATGTCACATTATTAGATTATAAGGTACATTCCAATTTCAGAGATGTTAACATGTGAAAAGATGTGCATTTTAGAATTTTTGAAATACATTGTGTGTTTTCGTGTACGTATACATATCAGTGGATACATAAATAAATTAATATATATATTTATAGATACCCACTTAGATGTATAGGCAATATTAAAAGCTATATGTCTCTATATGTTGAAGACCAGACTCTGTCTAGAAGGCTACAGATACTCTATGCAGAATGTGCAGAAAAATGTGTTTCCTCTGATTCTCTAGAGCTAGAATAGGAGACCACTAGTGATATTTTTAGCTTATTTTAAATGTTGGGAATGATTGAAACAGAGTCCCACTGTAATGTTCCTAGGGCTTAAACTATTTTAGGCTTCAAAAGTAAATATTCATTTTGACCTATGAGATTGAGGATCTCTAGTTAACAAAGAAAATTATAACTCAAATAAAAGCTATTTGGTTATTCATATGAAATACATGCTCTGTGATGTCTTTATGCTATCTTGTTTATTCCAGACATTTTAGTACAAATCTGCCACTTTGTAAAATCGTATTTGATCCAAGGTGTCACTGACATTGACCCTGTTAATGAAACCAAATTGCCAAGGCTTTCACTGCCTGACCTTGGTTAAAATTGCAGGGCAAGTTCAGAATTGCTTCACACATACAGAGCTCCCCGAAGTTCAGTAATGATCTTTAGGGTATGTGGACTTTGTGACAAGTAGCAATGGACTTTATGTGAGAAACAATTAAAATAGCATCAATACCTACTAATATCTTGCACCAAGGGATGAGAATTGTGAAAAAGCTATGAACCCTAGGAGCATGATGGATATCATAGGCAAACCACAGTTGTCATGGAAAAGGTAATGATCATTATTTTTCACAGATAAAACTTTCACACTGCCAATAAAACCTTTCAAATGGTGGACATGTGTCCCCCAGGAAATATGTTTAGGCATTGTTAGAATCTGTTTTCTTTCTTTTCTCTCCCTAAAGTCCCTTTAAGAGATTATTTAATGTTGAGCCTTGTTTTATTTCATGTTGCTTTCTGTTGATATCTTGTATTTGAATTAAGACTAGCTTATTTACTGCTAAAGCAGGAGATAGAAGAGGAACCTTAAGGGGCTACCAGGGTAGTAAGACTATAGAGGTCAGTAACAATAAAACCTCATTTTTAAGGAGAGAAGGACCATGGGAATTTTGTAAAATATTATTATGCAAAGTAAAGGGTATTTTTGGTCTTGGAAAAAGAATCCACACTATTTGAATAACTATAGGATATGCAATATATTTGTAATTAACAGGAATTGAGAGTTTCCTGTGAGCCAGGCACTGGCAACAGTCTTGTAAGGCAGATACTCTTACTAGACTGGTTTTACAGATGCAGACATTGAAGCACAGAAGCATTAGATAACTTACCTAAGTGTGTCAGTTAAGGTTCTGGCAAGAAACACAGTCAAGTTGGGTAATTATAGGAGAGTTTAGTAAAAGGATCATTTACAAAGTATTGGCAGGGTTTAGGGAAACCAACACAAAGTTAGCAACATCGGGGGTCATTTCTGCTCCTAGGATTGAGGGGACGGGGGAAGGAACAGCTCCTGGATCCAAAGCTGTATAGAGAGGACTACCTGACAGGATCTGTGGATTTTGGGAGAGATTTTGCAGGAAGGGAGCTGGGGCAATAAATACCCAACCTTGCTCTCCTTCTGCCCTTGGATATCCTGCTGGTGCCTTCCATTGACTGAATCCCACTGGAGCCAGAGGGCAAAAGACCCTATTGATGCAGTCAGTCCCTATGGCTCAGCCTCCTGGAACACAGAATAGGGTGGAGTGTGGTCTAATTCCAGGACCGGTGCTTTTAACCACTGCCTCGTGGCAGACGCCTTCAGTTCACCTTCAGAATGAATCTAGGATTAAAAAAATTCCATAGAAATGTCTTAGCCACCCCAAAGATCATAAATTTGTTCTTTATTTTTCACTTAAAATTTTATTGAGCTTCAATTCTAGTATTACAAAGAACACTTTGTCCTTCTTTCCCTGGGTTGCATGAAGCTCAGGTTTATCTTTGGCTCTCAATGACTATGTGTTTTGTTATTTCTTCATCCCTTTGTGCAGTATTCTTTTATTTTTGGAAGCTCATTCCTAATAATTATTTTAGTTGAGAAGAAATAAGTTCTTATCTTAAAGTGCTCTATAAGCCAGGTAGATTTGGGAGTATTTTGCAGTGTCAAGAAAGTGTTTGTGGGCTTCCCTGGTGGCGCAGTGGTTGAGAGTCCGCCTGCCGATGCAGGGGACACGGGTTCGTGCCCCGGTCCGGGAAGATCCCACATGCCGCGGAGCGTCTGGGCCCGTGAGCCATGACTGCTGAGCCTGCGCGTCTGGAGCCTGCGCTCCGCAACGGGAGAGGCCACAGCAGTGAGAGGCCCGCGTACCGCAAAAAAAAATAAAAGAAAAGTGTTTGTTTCTAAAAAAGACAAGAAATTGCCTTTAATGTATGTGTCAAAAAGCTAAATTGTCTGGAAAAAATAATCCAGATAAATGATTATCCATTTTTGTATTTTAGTTATTTCCATAGATACCTGATTCATAAGGATTATTTAGACAGTTGTGTTTTCCAAAGTCTACTTGAATTTTATTTGGCAATAGTATAATAAACTTCTAATTTCTACTCAAATACTTCATGTTTTTCTTCAAAAAATTAATACAGATTGGTTTAATAAATTCAGCTTTCCATTTTTATATTCCCTTGCTACAAGATTCATTCTGGAAATATATTAGAGCTAATTCATTACAATGATCTGATTTTTATATTTTTATTGTTGAAAAAAGTGTAATGAAGATTTTATATGTTTTATATGTTGATTAGTTACAAGATCTTGATTTTTATTTTTTTATTGTTGAAAAAAGTGTAATGACGATTTTATATGTTAAAAAGGGGTGGTATTATGATGGTGTTTTGACCAGAGCAAGCTATTCTTTGTAGGAAGTGGGGAGCCCCTGGTTACCCAGCAGTCTACATCTGGTCTTGGGGTGTATGGTAGTCACAGAACTTAACATGGCTTCTGGTGGCCCTGGTAGACTGCCAGTTTAAGTCCTGCTTAATATTAGTAATAACTAATATTTTTATACAGCTTTAAAGCTTACAAGGTACTTTTACATGCATACAGTATTTGATCTAATCTTCAACCTTGTGAGGAAGTTAAGTTTTTATCATTAAAATACAAACAAGGAAACTCACTGTTCAGTTTTACAGCTAGTAGATGTTAAAGCCAGAATCCTAACAAGTTTTCTGACTCCTAAGTTTGGATCTCTTTCTGATTGTCTAACACTGACTCATGAAGTATCACCAACCCACCCAACTGATCAGACAGACCTGAGTTTATAGCTTACCACAGTGAAGAATACCATCTCAACAGAGCCTTGGCCGTGTCTCCTTCAACCTTGCCATGGCTGGGATTTTATTGAGAATTGGAACTGTGGTTTAAGGTGGGTCTTTCACTGAGGGCACTTGATTACGATTGAGTAAGGATGGCAGTATAATAGTTTAGGACTGGTGAAAACAGCAAGGTGAGGGGCTCCAAGAGTGTTGATACTTACTGAAGAAGTGATGATCTTTTGGGAGATTCTTGTGATGAACAATCAAGGTACTTGTAGCCTCAGCAAATGTCCTCTGGGATAGTAAAGTAATGCTAATGAGGACAGTGGACTAGACAAGTCATGTTAAGTGTAGACAGCTGTGTGTGAAAGTAGGTAATTCCAAGACATTTCCTTGGTGTCCAAGTTGTGCATTGGAGGTACAGTTATTCCCACTTATCTGTGGGAGATACGGTCCAGAAGCTGTGGTGAAAGCCTGAAACCATGAATAGTACCGAACCCTGTATTATACTATGTTTTTTCTTATAGATGCATGCCTATGATAAAGTTTAATTTATAAATTAGGTACAGTCAAAGATTAACAACAATAACTAATAATAAAATAGAATGATTATAACAGTGTACTGTAATAAAAGTTGTGTTAATGAGGTCTCTCTCAAAATACCTTTTCCATCTTAACTAACCACTTATCATGCGCTGTGGTCTTAACTTTTACCCTTTGAGGTGCGACAGCAAAACTAGCATGAATTTCTTTTTTTTCGCAATTTCACAGATAGAAGATTTGTTCTGACTGTAGATCTTAGCATACGATTGTTTTCTTTCCTTATTAAGTTGAGAACTTTCACCTTTTCACTTAAAGGAAGTACTTTATGGCTTTTCTTTGGCACATCCAAATTGCCAGCATCAATACTCTTGCACGTCGGGGCCACTATTAAGTAAAGTAAGGATTGGTTGAACACAGGTACTGTGATACTGTGACAGTTTATCTGATAACCCAGATGGCTACTAAGTGATTAAGGTGCAGGATATGCTGGACCAAGGGAGAAGTCATGTCCCAGGCAGGACGTGTGAGATTTCATCATGCTACTTAGAACTGCATGCAATTTAAAACTTAGAATTGTTTATGTCTGGAATTTTCCATTTAATATTTTCAGACTGTGGAAGACCTTGGGTAACTGAAACTGCAGATAAGGGGGGGACTACTGTAGGTGGTTTAGGGTTCTTGTGTCCCCCTTGTGGCCATTCTTCAGCCTGAACTGAAAGATAGGTCAATTATATCTGGGAGTGTGATCAATCTAGGTCTTCACCAGTGTTTGAGGTATCACATTTGCATATCAAGTATCTGGAGGTGGTTGTTTCTACCTCTGTAAGTATCAAGTTTCCCCACTCTTTTTGCTCAATGATCGCTTGTTAGGTCATGGGGCAGAGGCTGCAAAGCAGCATTTAAGACCCTGGAGATCACACATCTGAACACTGTGACACAAATACCAAAAGAAGTCTTGTGGTCAGAGTTTGTAGTCTGCTTCTCAATCAGAAGTCCAGAGTGCCCAGATTAATCCAAAAGATTAGGTCCCATACCAAATGTGAAGAGCCCACAGCACCAGATATGGGGTTATTATCTCCATTACCAAATTTCCTTTGCTTCCTGGATCTTTTTTAGTGCTATTAAAGATCCAATAGAAGTCTGTAAGGATGTAAGTACAAACTTCTTCCCCTGTAACAGCACATGTCCCCCTCAAAAGGCCAATATTATATCTCAGGCAGTCCTGTTCTGAACCACTGTCTGTCCAATTTGTTCTCTACTCTTCGTCTCATTGTCTAACTTACCTGCGAGTCTCTGAACCATGGCATCTAGGAGTCTTCTTACTTTCCTGGACTCTTGTAAATCACGATGTGCAGAGGTTTGAGAAAAGGAGAAGGCAATCAAGAATTTCCCTGAAAAGTTATGATTTTAGTTCTCATATTGGGGCTCAGTTTTTCTCCTTTTTCTTAGAGTACGAAGTTGATGGGTTAGAATGGACCCTGGGTGACATCAGGGACAATCCTGAAAGCAAGCATTAGTTTACTAAAGTAAGAAGTTCCTGTTCAGTTCCTGGGTAGTTGTCAGTAGCTTATCTTCCACAAGTACAGGACCAGTCATTAGGGGCTACACAATTATCTACTTCTGGCCAAAATACTCCTATAGAGTTATGAAATAATATTGTAACATTTTGGTGCCACTCAGGTAGAATTTAGCATCACACAATGAAAATTTGTTATATTGAGATCATTAGGTAGGTGTGAAGCAAAAAAAAGAGAAAGAAGTGTCATACTTGTAAAATCTGTGAAAGGGAGACAACTTCCAAATACACACCAACTTAATAAACCACAACTACCTGTCCTAGTGCTGAATATTTCTTAGAAAATGAAGTAATTTTTTCCCTGAGAATTCACTTATGCTTTCAATTAATTTGGGACTTTTTGAAATATGTCAGGCATTGCATATGTTGCAAAAATAATTGTCCAAGACCTTCTTTTTCCTTTTTTATCATACTGGAAATAAGTAGCATAGCTAGTGAACCCTGCATGTAGTGCAGCCCCTTCTGCTGCTATTGTGACCCTGATACACGCTCCTCTCCCAGCCCTCTTTGTGTTCCCATGGCTGCCCAAGTACTTCAGAATCCTGCAGTATACTTATGTGGGTCTGTGCTCTTGAAGCTGTATGTATTTTCAAATATGTGTTGATAATTATTTGGGAAAGGGAATTGACAACTGGGGAGGGAAAAAAGAGATCAAATGAAGAGCACAGAAAGGTGGAAGATGTTTTCACAACGCAGCATTAAATCATGGAAAGAAACTGAGGTCTTGGGACAGTATTCCTGTCTTTTAGGACATAGCCTATGTGAAGCAATCTAGTGAGCCACATCAGAGTATCTTTTTTTTTTTTTTTTCCGGTACGCGGGCCTCTCACTGTTGCGGCCTCTCCCGTTGCGGAGCACAGGCTCCAGACGCGCAGGCTCAGCGGCCATGGCTCACGAGCCCAGCCGCTCCGCGGCATGTGGGATCTTCCCGGACCGGGGCACGAACCCGTGTCCCCGACATCGGCAGGCGGACTCTCAACCACTGCGCCACCAGGGAAGCCCCACATCAGAGTATCTTGCTATATTTTGATGTGTTCTTAAAGGACAGTATCTTGGGCTGAGTTATAGCTAGAGAACTTGTGTATTCAAGAGTGGGCTGAAGAAATATCATGAAGGCACATGCAGATTACACCTTAGCTAACAATACTATTACCACCACCACTGCCTTAACAACTATTATCTCTTGTCTGCTTGCTCTATGCCAGGAAACGTGCTAAGGGCTTTATGGCGTTTTCTCATTTAACCCTATAGCAACCTTATGAAGTGGCTATTATTAGTACTTTCATTTTACAGATGCAGAAATCAAGGCCTAGAAAGCTTAAGTAACATAGTCAAGAACATACAAGCAGAAATATGGTAGAGCTCGTGTTTGAGGACAGGTCTCTCTGGCTTGGCAAAATGTGTGAATAAAATCCAATTTGAGCATCCAAGTGATGGTATCTGGGAGCAGCCCCTATGAGATCCGAAAGTGAATCTCAATAACTTGGCGTAGTTAGCAGGATCCCTAAACTCATAGCATGTCTGCAGTGGTGTCATAGAAGTACCAAGGGGGCTTTCTGGCAAAAGGGAGGTTTTAGGTAAATAACTGGGGAATTTATGTTTAGTGGCTAAAATTCCTCTGGGAGTCCTTTACAGAACTGATGTCTAAATGGGGTTGGATGAAGGACAGCTGTGACCCCAAAGCCAAATCAAAGTGTTTCAATCCAGAAAAAGTAGAATCATCTTTTACACCATTGGAGTAGGCCAACAAGCAGAATTTGTAGGAAGTGGTGGACATACATCAGTCCTAAGAAATTGCCGTATAGGTGGGAGTGGAAGTCTGATACTGAGATTTATGACTGGAGAAATCCAAATTGAAGTTTTTATTATAGAGTAGGTAGCAGAGGAATGGATATACTTCAGAACACCAGGAATTTATTCTACTTTTGGGGTCTCTGAGCCCTTCTTGTGAAATTTGTGGGGACTACTCTGATGTAGGAAGAGAACCCCTTGTGAAGAACACGAGATGCTTCTATTGGATACTTTCAGAATCTAGACTTCGTGTGCATTTCTTTCCATCATCTTGAGTGTTGGAAGAGGGAGCTACAGTAGTGAGAGCATGGAAGTACTGGCCATAGCATATTGTCGTCTATCCTTTTAAGAAAACATAGGTTTTATTATTTGGTACTCACATTAAATTCTCCAACTAATTAAACGGGAAACTTAGAAGATCAGTATCTACATTTCAAAGGATCCTGTGCTTTAAAGAAAAGATTTACTGTAGGATTTTTTTTTACACGGAGTTATTCCTTGGGCATTCAAGTATACATTTATGTAGCATTAATTAATTCAAAGTGACTAAGGAGAAAAGGAACCTAAATGTGAAGCTTTAGGAGCTATTATTAATTGGAGATCAGTTATAAACAAAGATAAGTTTCTCTTAAGGCAAAATGTGCGTCCATAGGAAAACCAGATTTGATTTACAAAAATTCTATTCACATAGCTTATCAAGCATACTTGTGCTGGTTTTGTGTAATGCTGTTGCTGAGTACCTTTCTTTGTCTTGGTGTTTTTTTGTGGTTGTTTCCACAAACTATTATAGTCAGAAATGGGAAATCAGCTTTCAGTAACAGTACATTAAGGATCCCCTTCTTGGGTAAGGAGACTGCCCCTAAGATAGTCATAGATCTATCATCTGTTTTTATAATTTCAAGTCAGCACTCAGTACTGACAGCTTATGGAGTAGAAAAATAATGCTGCCCTACCTATCTATAATCTATATTTATGGAATTTCTACATAGGATTCTCTACAGACAAGTTCAGTGTTGTGGTTGGAACTTTGTATTTCCTACATTTTAGTCATTTATAAATAATACAGAGACTGATAATTAGTCACATAAATAATACAGAGGCTATCCATGACCTTATTTCTTTTTATTACCGTTTTTCCCACTTAGACCATTATAATATATATTTGAAGGAGAAATGGAATTAGTCCCTACACTGTCGAACCCCCTTTGTTTATTGTCACAAGGGAAGACGTGAAAAATAAAAACTGAAATAGCCTTAACCATTTAAAAAAACAAGTGAAATAACTAAACATTAAGGCAGCAGTCATTGATTTACCAGACATTATGTTCAAAAGGTAATCTGCCTGTTTGACTTCTCCCCTGAGATGCCTCACGAACATCTCAAGAGCAGCATATGGAACTCTATTTTCTCCTCCAAACCTATCCCCTTATCTCCAGTTTTCCATTTCCACAAATGGCACACACATCCACCCAACTGTTCATGTAACTGTTTCTGATACACCTCAAATACAATCTATAAGCAGGTCCTGCTGATTCTGAAATGTCTTGACTCCATAAACTTGATCCATGGACATTGCCATTTTCTTAGTCTAAGACATTCTTATGGTTCACCTGTACTGTTACCTTAGTGTACTAACTGGCCTCCCTTCTTCACTCTTGGCTGCTCGCATCAATTATCCACCCACAGAGAGGAATGATTTTCCAAAGATATTTATCAGCCCATTTTATTCCCCTGGCTATAATTCATTAATAGCTTTCCATTGTACTTGGACTAAAATCCAAAATCCTTTTAAGGGGCTACAAACTCTTACATGATATGGCTCTTCTCCTCAACCACTCACTTTCTAGTCTTCAGCCAACCCTGTCAAGTGTCTTGAACACATCATGGGCTCTCTGCCTTAGGGCTCTGCTGCATCCCCACATCACACGCCCAGTGTACACGTGGCTCACTGCTTTCCATCCTGTAGGTCTTGGCTCAAGTGTCAGCTCTTCAGAGAGACATTACCTTATAGTTTTCTCTTTTACTCTCTTTCTCAGTTTCTTGTTGTTTCATTTATAGCACATAACATGTTTGTAATTTTTTTTGTCTGCTTGCTTATGTATTTCTCACTTCCCAACCAGTATGTAAATTCCACAAGAACAAAGTCTACCCCTCTTGAACAAGTTCCTTGCTTAGTGTCTCGCACACAGTAGGTAACCAGTAAATATTTGTTGAGTGAATCATCTTGGAATTCACTGTCCCACAGAAATGTTAAAAACCATAGCTCATTTCTCAGGCACCTCATAAAAGCCTATTTATTTCAAAGATGTAATTAATCCATGGCTCTAGGATTAGCTGCTTGAGTTATGGGTTCTGAGAACTGGGGCTATGAAGTGAGGCTCAAGAAAAGGAGAAGGATAATTTGCTCTCATTTTCTTTCTTTTTCCTTGTGATGAAAATTTTTCAGATTTGCTCTCTCAGAAACTTTCAGATATACAATACATATTATTAACTCTAGTCACCATGCTGTACATCTCCACAATGTTACTAATTTTATAACTGGAGGTTTATACTTTTTAACCCCCTTCACCCATATCATCCTCTCCCACCCCTGCCTCTGGCAATCACCCATCTGTTCTCTGTACCCCTGAGCTCATTTTCTTTCTTTTGTTGTTTTTTTTTTTTTTTTGCGGTACGCGGGCCTCTCACTGTTGCGGCCTCTCCCGTTGCGGAGCACAGGCTCCGGACGCGTAGGTTCAGCGGCCCTGGCTCACGGGCCCAGCCGCTCCGCAGCATGTGGGATCTTCCCAGACTGGGGCACGAACCCGTGTCCCCTGCATCGGCAGGCGGACTCTCGACCACTGCACCACCAGAGAAGCCCTCATTTTCTTTTTTTGTTCTTGTCTTTTTTAGATTCCACATATAAGTGGGATCACACAGTATTTGTCCTTCTCTGTTTGACTTTTTTCACTTAGCATAATACCTTCAAGATCCATCTATGTTGTTGCAAATGGCAAGATTTCCTTCTTTTCTATGGTCGAATAATATTACATTATATATATAATGTAATATTACACACACACACACACACACACACACCCAACCCACACCTTCTTTATCCATTCACTTATTGATGGACATTTAGGTTGCTTCCATATCTTGGCTATTATAAGTAATGCTGCAACGAACTTGGGTGTGTGTGTATCTTTTCGAGCTTTTTTTTTTTTTTTTTTTGCTTTCTTCAGATATATATCTAGGAGTAGAATTACTGGGTCATATGGTAGTTCTCTTTTTAGTTTTTGAGGGACCTCCATACTGTTTTCCACAGTGGCTGCAGCAATTTACATTCCCACCAATGGTGTACAAGGGTTCCCTTTTCCCCACATCCTTGCCAGCAGTTATTTTCTCTTATCTTTTTGATGATATCCATTTTAACAGGTGTGAGGTGATAATTCATTGTGGTTTTGACTTGCATCTCCCTGGTGATTAGTGATATTGAGCACCTTTTCATGTACCCATTGGACGTTTGTATGTCTGCTTTGGAAAAATGTCTATTGCCCATTTTTAATTGGATTATTTGGGTTTTTTGCTCCTGAGTTGTATGAGATCCTAATATATTTTGGATAATTTGCAAATATTTTCTTCCATCCAGTAGGTTGCCTTTTCATTTTATTGATGGTTTTTTTTGCTGTGCAGAAGCTTTTTGGTTTGATGTAGTTCCAGTTGTTTATTTTTGTTGCCTTTGCTTTTGGCGTCAAATCCAAAAAATCATCACCAAGGCTGATGTCAAGTAGCTTACTTTCTTCTAGGATTTATATGGTTTCGGGTCTTATGTTCAAATCTTTGATCCATTCTGAGTTAATTTTTGTGTGTGGTATAAGATAGGGGTCCAATTTTATTTTCTTATATACAGATTTAGCTATAGGCAAATTGTTAAACTGATTAAGTTTGTCTTCAGCATCTTTATAATTCCTTCCCTGCAGCCTTATTTATTTTATATTGACTGTTATAAGGGACAGAGATCTATTCATGAAAGGCCAAGAAAAAGGAGATTATATAATGGGCAACCAAGGAAGGAACTAGATCTCAGAGAAAGAGGAACTGGGAAGCCATTGAGAAAAAGCTCAGTTTCTCTCTTTCTCTCTGTCTGTCTCTCTCTCTGTCTGTCTCTTGGGGCCCTAGCTATTCTCTGTCATATGTTCTATTCTCTGCTGTCTTATAACTTGGGTTTTTAAAAAGTCATCACAACCAACACTTTCTAGGATCCTTTTATACTGTAACTCTTAAGCTTTGGTTTCAATTATGTACTAACTACTTCAGACTGCCTTCTGAGAGAGAGAGACAGAGAGAGACAGAGACAGAGACAGAGAGAGAGATGACAGAGACAGAGAGAATGAAAGATCTTATTGGTCCTCTTCATCTTTCTGAGCCAGGCTATAGGCTGCTTTCTAGCTTATTTGTTGGCTTCCCATTGGGTTACTTGTCCATCCTTGGACCAGTCATCTGTGCCTGAGGTAAGGTGTGAGGCCATGTGATGCGGACATGGTCATGGAGGCAGCAGGTGTTGTGAGTTGTTCACACTCCCTCAGAAAGGAATATGCATGGGCAGGAAAGATCTTCATCTCCAGTACCATGTCTCAATTCATAATGCCCTCTTTCTAACCTACCAGCTCCCTTACTCTGGCCTAAGCATCCATTCCAAGCCCTCAACCTAAAACCTGCCCAACAGGACCCATAAGTACCCACCCTTTTCGTTCAGTTTTACTTTACCTAGACTGGTTATGATCCCTATGTGATAGGCACTGTACTAGTCACTTGAGATAGAAAATTGAATAGAATATGGTCCCTACTTTCAAGGAGTTTGCAGTATGGATTAAGGGGATGGTCCAGTATACCATCAACTATTTTTTAGTGTGCTCAATGGTATTACAGATTGGTATAACTAAGGTGTGTTTTCAGAGTCTAGTGGTGAAGGTTAATAATTCTGCAGGAGGAGAAAGAGAGAGCAGGATAAGACTTCACAGAAGACCTGACACTGCAAGTGGGTTTTGAAAGATGAGCTGGAGTTGAGAAGGGGATGAAGTTATTAGCAAAGCATAGAGCTGTAAGTCACAGCTTGTTAGACAACAGCTCTGTCTGATGTGTGAAGTACATGGAACAGGAGTTCTACTAAGATATGGGCTGGAAAACTGGGGTGGAACCAACTACTGGTCATGGTGCAGCAATAGGTGCTTATTAAACTAACAGTAGGTGTTTACTAAACATCTAATATGTATCAAAAAAGAGCTCAGAAGAGAGCTAGATTTATATGCCATCATATTTAAACACACGGGTGTGGATGATATCTTCCAGGAAGAACATGCAAAGAAAAAAATGAACTGGGGGTGGTGTGGAGGAGACACTGACATTAAAGATATCACAAATAGCATATTGACAAAGTAGGAGAGAACGAGGGGAGAGTAGAGGTAGAGGCCCTGGGAAGAGATTCAGGAAAGCAGGAGTAGTCAGCAGGGTCAGGAGCTGCAGAAGGATCAGATAAGATGAAGACTGCAATTTGGCATTTAGGAAGTTTATTATGAGTGAGACATAGAGCAAAGAGGCAGTGGGGACTCTGGGGATAGAGGGTAGCAGGTGGTCACCTCCCAGTTTTGCCTGGAGCTGACCCTGCACAAAGGAGTCTCATTTAAGTCAGTTTGAATACTTTGTTAGCAGCTCTTGGAAAAGGTTTGTTCAGGAAGGAGATTGAAGTTCTTTGCTTAAATGAAGGTTCTGGATTATTTATGGATTTAATTTATCCCTGTGACCCATGTCCCTAGTTGACACAAGCTATCAAGAGTTAGCTGCATTTTTTTCTTCTTGAAAAAGTAGGAAGAATATTTAATCACAACTGAGTTACAGTAATAGAGATTTTAATGAAACTGGGCTGGGCTAGGACTGGGAGGTTGCATAAGCTATCTGAGAGCGAACATTCCTCTGGGTGCACTCTGTGCACGGGCATAATTCTTAGGACTGAAATATACTATTTAATCCAAAGAGCTCACGGGGTTTTCATAAATGCAGTTTAAAGTCCATGCAAATATGCATAGTACATAAACAGAATTTTCTGGGAATTTTAAGCCTCTGTATAACTTAGATAAAACGTAAAAAGAAAATGTTCGATAAATTTGATAGCATGGGTTTTTCCCTGGCAGTCCAGTGGTTAGGACTCTATGCTTCCACTGCTAAGGGCCCAGGTTCGATCTCTGGTCGGGGAACTAAGTTCCCACACGCAAGATGCACAGCATGAGAGAAACAAACCAACAAACATGAAGTCTCACCAAACAAAGAATATCAATAAAGATAAAAACTATTAAAAATTTTTGATAGCTGGCTCATTAAAATTAGTTTACCTTCCATGGAAATCAAGGTAAAGACTATTGACTGAAACCCCGCCTCTCCTTCTACATATTCAGCCTTTCTTTGGGGATAATTGAGAGGGTCTGAAGAATTGTCACCATCTGGAGCTTAGGGATCATTTCATACAGCTTCCCCATTTTGCAACGAGGAAACTGAGGGCCACAGAGGAGAAAATGATGTGTCCAAGTGCCTACCTGTTTCATGCCAGAGCTGGAGAAAGAATTGAGTTTAGGGTACTTGCTATAGGGTGAAACCCACATTCCTACTGATGCTAGCAATAAAAAAGCAACAAGGGTACAATCCTATTAACTCTCCTAACTCCTCTCTAGGCCTCTTTAATACTGCCAGAGTTTTCTTTCCAAAACAAATCTGTCTGTGTTATTCCTTCTGTATAAAATTCTTCAGTGGCTTCCCACTTGCCTATGGGATGAAGTCCAGATTCCTTTGGATAATAAACGCCTACCTATTTCTCTGGTCCTGGGGGCCCACTTCCTGCTCCTTGAGCTGTGCCTTTCAGACACACTTACCTGTGGGCAGTCCCAGACTCACATTCTCACACCTTTTCTCTATCCCTTTCTGGGATCACCCTGCCCCTCCCAGGGCTCACCAATGCCTGGTCATCGACCAAACTCAGCCGAAGCACCACCGCCTCCCAGAGACCTTCCCATACCTTTTCCCTTTGTGCTGTCTTTCTAGGAGGTTGCATATCTCTGTATAATACTTGCCACATTGATTGGAAGTCATTGGCTTATATGTTTGACTATTTGGCTAGTAGATCCTTGAGTTCAGAGAATGTCTTACTCATTTTCACATTCTGAGCGCACAATGCCTGGGATGTGTAGGTGCTCAGTACATGATTGTGGAATTGAATTGAACAATAACAACAAATCCAGTAGTCATGAGCCCCTAATAGAAAATTTAGGTGAGATTATCCCATGAGCCCTTACCAGTTTGAAACTGCCCTACTTTGCCTACCTCTTCCATCTGTTCTTCACAACCTTATGGAGAAATTGGTCAACTCTTTATTCTCCAGGGACACCACGTGCATTTCTTCCTCCCCGCCGTGCCCTTGTCCGTGGCGTTATCCCTGCCTGGCAGGCCCGTCTCCTTGTTTATCTAGGAGTTATTGATTACCTATATGTCTGACGTTGTGCTCGGCTCTTATCTTCACCTGTCCAAATAGGACGCTGCCACTCCAGGTCACCTCAAGTCCTATTCACACTTGCATCTTCTAACCAATGCCCTCTTTATCACTTCCTATAGGTCCTGTGTATTTGATATTTAATATAAACTATCTTTTATGCTTAATTTTCATTCTGGGACTATTACATACCTATTCAACTAAGTTATAAGACTCTCGAGGGCAGGAACTGTATCTACAGCTCCTAACTTTAGGAAGTGCCTTAATAAATGTTGGCCAGTGATTGAGAGGACTCAAGGGACTTTTCCATGGTGAGGCTTTGTGATTTTGCTACTAGATTCAGCTGAGTGTGATTCTCACGGAGGCATTTCAGGCTGGCCAAGGTCAGGGGTTCTGGAATTGAAGGGTGACTTTCAGAAGCATAATTGTCCATGTTCATTAAAACTAAATATCTCCCAGATGGAAAGACTAGATCATGTAGAGATTTTTCCAATTTGCAGTGACTTATAGACATAATACAATAGCAATTAAAATCTGATTGGGTTGGAGTGAAGAGTTTATCTGAAATAGCCAGAATTTACAAAAGAATTGCTATTTTTGAAAGGCTATCCCTATTAGATCTTAAAGCACAAAAAGTTATAGTAGTTAAAATATTTTTGTACTCATCCACAGATTGAAAATATATCAGTGTTTTGTTGTATGTTTCATATTATACTATAATGCGTATGTAAAAAATGCGTGGAACTGGTCTCATCTTGCTCTTAGTCTTCACTGGAGCAATAGTGGAAAAAACCTTAATATACTTTTTCCTTTCCCATTCCTAGGGACAGCAAGGAAAGGAAGTGGATTATCAAAGAAAAGGTATTGGGAAGTATTTCAAAAATCCATGTCCCTTTCCCATGAAAATTTAGTTATATGAGTCAAGAGATAACATAAAACAGTGGCAAAGGGCAGATTTTTTCTTAAAAATATTGTTGAGATGACTGCTTAGCAATTTAAGGGGATTAATTTAAGCTATCTAGTAAAATAAGTACCAAATAGAAAGTACAAAAAGAAAAAAAAGTAAATATAAAAAAATCAGACCACAGTCTAGCATGAAGAAAATAACCTGAAGATTTATCGAACTTTAGAGGGGGGTGCATTTTACGTGTTTGGGGTTTAGAATGGCTTAATGATGACGCTGTAGCATGTAAAGATCTACAGTAATTGTCCTGCCTATCTGGCACCGTGTCCCTAAGAGCACTTGGAACAATGTGTTTCACTAACTATTTGTAGAAAGTGGGGACACATGGATGTCTGAGCGAGTGTGTGCACCCTTCAGTGTGATGAGCTGTGAGAATTCTCCGGGTGCCTGTTTTGACTCCTTTTGAACCCTGGAGAGAGGAGGCGAAAAGACCTCATGGAGCCATCAGGCATCACTTCTGACCCTTCAGGGCTGTGCTAGTCTTCATATTCTATGGGAAGAAGGCAAAGGAGGATGGGATCTTGGAATCAAAAGATAAAAATAGGGCTTCCCTGGTGGCGCAGTGGTTGAGAGTCCGCCTGCCGATGCAGGGGACACGGGTTCGTGCCCTGGTCTGGGAAGATCCCACATGCCGTGGAGCGGCTAGGCCCGTGAGCCATGGCCGCTGAGCCTGCGCGTCCAGAGCCTGTGCTCTGCAACGAGAGAGGCCACAACAGTGAGAGGCCCACATACTGAAAAAATAAAATAAAATAAAAATAAAAATATAAAGCTCTTTCAAGGATGTAGGATGGGGAGGGAGTGGATTGGTGGATGAGGTGAATTTCTAAATACCCTTTAATCTTTTTTTTTTAATATCTTTATTGTATAATAATTGCTTTACAATGGTGTGTTAGTTTCTTTACAACAAAATGAATCAGTTAGATATATACATATGTTCCCATATCTCTTCCCTCTTGCGTCTCCCTCCCTCCCACCCTCCCTATCCCACCCCTCCAGGCGATCACAAAGCACAGAGCTGATCTACCTGTGCTATGCGGCCGATTCCCACTAGCTATCTACCTTACGTTTGGTAGTGTATATATGTCCATGCCACTCTCTCACTTTGTCACAGCTTACCCTTCCCCCTCCCCATATCCTCAAGTCCATTCTCTAGTAGGTCTGTGTCTTTATTCCTGTCTTACCCCTAGGTTCTTCATGACATTTTTTTTTCTTAAATTCCATATATATGTGTTAGCATACAGTATTTATCTCTCTCTTTCTGACTTACTTCACTCTGTATGACAGACTCTAGGTCTATCCACCTCATTACAAATAGCTCAATTTCATTTCTTTTTATGGCTGAGTAATATTCCATTGTATGTATGTGCCACATCTTCTTTATCCATTCATCAGATGATGGACACTTAGACTGTTTCCATCTCCGAGCTATTGTAAATAGAGCTGCAATGAACATTTTGGTACATGACTCTTTTTGAATTTTGGTTTTCTCAGGGTATATGCCCAGTAGTGGGATTGCTGGGTCATATGGTAGTTCTATTTGTAGTTTTTTAAGGAACCTCCATACTGTTCTCCACAGTGGCTGTATCAATTTACATTCCCACCAACAGTGCAAGAGGGTTCCCTTTTCTCCACACCATCTCCAGCATTTATTGTTTCTAGATTTTTTGATGATGGCCATTCTGACTGGTGTGAGATGATATCTCATTATAGTTTTGATTTGCATTTCTCTAAAGATTAGTGATGTTGAGCATTCTTTCATGTGTTTGTTGGCATTCCGTATATCTTCTTTGGAGAAATGTCTGTTTAGGTCTTCTGCCCATTTTTGAACTGGGTTGTTGCTTTTTTTCTTATTAAGCTGAATGAGCTGCTTATAAATTTTGGAGATTAATCCTTTGTCAGTTGCTTCATTTGCAAATATATTCTCCCATTCTGAGGGCTGTCTTTTGGTCTTGTTTATGGTTTCCTTTGCTGTGCAAGAGCTTTGAAGTTTCATTAGGTCCCATTTGTTTATTTTTGTTTTTATTTCCATTTCTCTAGGAGGTGGGTCAAAAAGGATCTTGCTGTGATTTATGTCATAGAGTATCCTGCCCATGTTTTCCTCTAAGAGTTTGATAGTTTCTGGCCTTACATTTAGGTCTTTAATCCATTTTGAGTTTATTTTTGTGTATGGTGTTAGGACATGTTCTAATTTCATACTTTTGCATGTAGCTGTCCAGTTTTCCCAGCACCACTTATTGAAGAGGCTGTCTTTTCTCCACTGTATGTTCTTGCCTCCTTTATCAAAGATAAGGTGACCATATGTGCGTGGGTTTATCTCTGGGCTTTCTATCCCTTCCATTGACCTATCTCTCTGTTTTTGTGCCAGTACCATACTGTCTTGATTACTGTAGCTTTGTAGTATAGTCTGAAGTCAGGGAGCCTGATTCCTTATCTCCGTTTTTTGTTCTCAAGATTGCTTTGGCTATTCGGGGTGTTTCGTGTCTCCATACAAATCGTGAAATTTTTTGTTCTAGTTCTGTGAAAAATGCCAGTGGTAGTTTGATAGGGATTGCATTGAATCTGTAAATTGCTTTGGGTAGTAGAGTCATCTTCACCATGTTGATTCTTCCAATCCAAGAACATGGTATATCTCTTCTTCTGTTTGTATCGTCTTTAATTTCTTTCATCAGTGTCTTATAATTTTCTGCCTACAGGCCTTTTGTGTCCTTAGGTAGGTTTATTCCTAGATATTTTATTCTTTTTGTTGCAATGGTAAATGGGAGTGTTTTCTTGATTTCACTTTCAGATTTTTCATCATTAGTGTATAGGAATGCCAGAGATTTCTGTGCATTAATTTTGTATCCTGCTGCTTTACCAAATTCATTGATTAGCTCTAGTAGTTTTCTGGTAGCATCTTTAGAATTCTCTATGTATAGTATCATGTCATCTGCAAACAGTGACAGCTTTACATCTTCTTTTCCGCTTTGGATTCCTTTTATTTCCTTTTCTTCTCTGATTGCTGTGGCTCAAACTTCCAAAACTATGTTGAATAAGAGTGGTGAGAGTGGGCAACCTTGTCTTCTTCCTGATCTTAGTGGAAATGCGTTCAGGTTTTTACCATTGAGGACGATGTTGGCTGTGGGTTTGTCATGTATGGCTTTTATTATGTTGAGGAAAGTTCCCTCTATGCCTAGTTTCTGCAGGGTTTTTGTCGTAAATGGGTGTTGAATTCTGTCGAAAGCTTTCTCTGCATCTATTGAGATGATCATATGGTTTTTCTCCTTCAGTTTGTTAATATGGTGTATCACGTTGATTGATTTGCTTATATTGAAGAATCCTTGCATTCCTGGAATAAACCCCAGTTGATCATGGTGTATGATCTATTTACTGTGCTGTTGGATTCTGTTTGCTAGTATTTTGTTGAGGATTTTTGCATCTATCTTCATCAGTGATATTGCCCTGTAGTTTTCTTTCTTTGTGACATCCTTGTCTGGTTTTGGTATCAGGGTGATGGTGGCCTCGTAGAATGAGTTTGGGAGTGTTCCTCCCTCTGCTATATTTTGGAAGAGTTTGAGAAGGATAGGTGTTAGCTCTTCTCTAAATGTTTGATAGAATTCGCCTGTGAAGCCATCTGGTCCTGGGCTTTTGTTTGTTGGAAGATTTTTAATCACCGTTTCAATTTCAGTGCTTGTGATTGGTCTGTTCACATTTTCTATTTCTTCCTGATTCAGTCTTGGCAGGTTGTGCATTTCTAAGAATTTGTCCATTTCTTCCAGGTTGTCCATTTTATTGGCATAGAGTTGCTTGTAGTAATCCCTCATGATCTTTTGTATTTCTGCAGTGTCAGTTGTTACTTCTCCTTTTTCATTACTAATTTTATTGATTTGAGTCTTCTCCCTTTTCTTCTTGAGTCTGGCTAACGGTTTATCAATTTTGTTTATTTTGTTTATTTGTTTATTTTTTTGTTTTTTTGTTTATCTTCTCAAAGAACCAGCTTTTAGTTTTATTGATCTTTGCTATCGTTTCCTTCATTTTTGTTCATTTATTTCTGATCTGATTTTTATGATTTCTTTCCTTCTGCTAACTTTGGTTTTTTTTGTTCTTCTTTCTCTAATTGCTTTAGGTGCAAGGTTAGGTTGTTTATTCGAGATGCTTCCCGTTTCTTAAGGTAGGATTGTATTGCTATAAACTTCCCTCTTAGAACTGCTTTTGCTGCATCCCATAGAGTTTGGGTTGTCGTGTCTCCATTGTCATTTGTTTCTAGGTATTTTTTAATTTCCTCTTTGATTTCTTCAGTGATCAGTTCGTTATTAAGTAGTGTATTGTTTAGCCTTCATGTGTTTGTATTTTTTACAGATCTTTTCCTGTAACTGATATCTAGTCTCATAGTGTTGTGGTCAGAAAAGATACTTGATACAATTTCGATTTTCTTAAATTTACAAAGGCTTGATTTGTGACCCAAGATATGATCTATCCTGGAGAATGTTCCATGAGCACCTGAGAAAAATGTGTATTCTGTTGTTTTTGGATGGAATGTCCTATAAATATCAGTTAAGTCCATCTTGTTTAATGTATCATTTAATACTTGTGTTTCTTTATTTATTTTCATTTTGGATGATCTGTCCATGGGTGAAATTGGGGTGTTAAAGTCCCCTACTATGAATGTGTTACTGTCGATTTCCCCTTTTATGGCTGTTAGTATTTGCCTTATGTATTGAGGTGCTCCTATGTTGGGTTCATAAATATTTACAATTGTTATATCTTCTTCTTGGATCGATCCCTTGATCATTATGTAGTGTCCTTCTTTGTCTCTTCTAATACTTTTTTTTTTTTTTTTTGATTTTTCCCCCATGGGAGGTTTATTCCATGCATTGCTTCATCAACGAGTTCTTTTTCCTTTGTAAATAAGGTTTATTGCAATGTTCAAAATGGCAAAAAGCAAAGCTAAATGTCCAACAATAGAGAAAATATTCAATTAAAGTCACTGAACATATATGGAGGGGGATATTTATTGACATAGAAAAATGTTTATATATATTTTTTTATGAAAGAAAAAGAATATTCATTTATTTTTAATGACTTATTAGAACAAATACCTATAGATATCATTATATATATGATATATAAATTAATTATACAATATATCATGTATTAATTATTAAAACATACTCTGGTAAATATTATATATTCAATATGAAACAGGAGGAAAGGGGGCAGGGCACAACCTTTAAAAGAATTACATAGCCCGAGGACACAACATAAACTGATTAGAACAAAATAGGTCCAAGATGGCAGACGAGTCTACTTCCACTAGACCTTGAGCCTCAGTATACACTCATTGTAACACATCAGCAAGCTAAGCGACACACCCACAGGTGCCACGACAGTTCCAAGGATGACCATAAAGGTCAAAAAGTGGGCGGTGGCTCAATTCCTAGAAATCCCCACCCCTTCCCCAAAATAGCTGGAATACTCCTCCCACTCATCAGCGTATGAAATTACTCACCCCTATAAAACTAACAACCCCATACCCTGGTGCTGCCCTCGCCTTCTTTTTTTTTTTTTTTTTTTTTTTTTTAATAGGTATACCTGGATTTAATTCTCACTTCTACCGCTTGGTAGCTGGATAGCCTTAGGCAAGTTTCATACCTCCCTGAAATTCACTTAATTCAGTCTGTAAAATGGCATAATAACTTATTATAGCATCCTTTTAGGAATTTTAAATCAGTTCTTGAAATAAAAGTACACAATATATAGACAAGTATGGATTCCTCAATAGATGTTTGACCTTTCATTTCTCCAGTATCCCACCCACATCAAATAAAGAAAAATACTTTTTAAAATTTACGAATATTTCATTGTTGTAAAGTTAAAGCCATAAAAATAATCAAATGGCCTACTATCATACCGTTAGAAGAAAAAAAAAAAAAAAAAAAAAAAAGGTGTTCATGAGAGTTCCATATTAGAATACAAGTTTTCCTTAGGCACCTGTTTATGTATGCTATTCTGCTCTTTACAATAAATAATTAAATTTAAAAGACTTAATTCCTCACTTTTAAGACCTTATTAGTTTACAAATTACATATTGACCTATGCTAAATTTTATACCGACCCATGCTAATGAATTCAGTACAGAAAACAAAAAACACTGCACTCAAGCAAACTACATATATATATATATATATATATATATATATAACTTATATGAGAATTGCTACTCCAGCTTTCTTTTGGTTTCCATTTGCATGAAATACCTTTTTCCATCCCCTTACTTTCAGTCTGTATGTGTCTCTAGGTCTGAAGTGGGTCTCTTGTAGACAGCAAATATATGGGTCTTGTTTTTGTATCCATTCAGCCAATCTGTGTCTTTTGGTGGGAGCATTTAGTCCATTTACATTTAAGGTAATTATCGATATGTGTGTTCCCATTCCCATTTTCTTAATTGTTTGGGGTTTGTTATTGTAGGTCTTTTCCTTCTTTTGTGTTTCTTGCCTAGAGAAGTTCCTTTAGCAGTTGTTGTAGAGCTGGTTTGGTGGTGCTGAACTCTCTCAGCTTTTGCTTGTCTGTAAAGGTTTTAATTTCTCCATCAAATCTGAATGAGATCCTTGCTGGGTAGAGTAATCTTGGTTGCAGGTTTTTCTCCTTCAACACTTTCAATATGTCCTGCCACTCCCTTCTGGCTTGCAGAGTTTCTGCTGAAAGATCAGCTGTTAACCTTATGGGGATTCCCTTGTGTGTTATTTGTTGTTTTTCCCTTGCTGCTTTTAATATGTTTTCTTTGTATTTAATTTTTGACAGTTTGATTAATATGTGTCTTGGCGTATTTCTCCTTGGATTTATCCTGTATGGGACTCTCTGTGCTTCCTGGACTTGATTAACTATTTCCTTTCCCATATTAGGGAAGTTTTCAACTATAATCTCTTCAAATATTTTCTCAGTCCCTTTCTTTTTCTCTTCTTCTTCTGGAACCCCTATAATTCGAATGTTGGTGCGTTTAATGTTGTCCCAGAGGTCTCTGAGACTGTCCTCAGTTCTTTTCATTCTTTTTTCTTTATTCTGCTCTGCAGTAGTTATTTCCACTATTTTATCTTCCAGGTCACTTATCCGTTCTTCTGCCTCAGTTATTCTGCTATTGATCCCATCTAGAGTACTTTTAATTTCATTTATTGTGTTGTTCATCGTTGCTTGTTTCATCTTTAGTTCTTCTAGGTCCTTGTTAACTGATTCTTGCATTTTGTCCATTCTATTGTCCATTCTATCTCCAAGATTTCGGATCAACCTTACTATCATTATTCTGAATTCTTTTTCCGGTAGACTGCCTATTTCCTCTTCATTCGTTAGGTCTGGTGGGTTTTTATCTTGCTCCTTCATCTGCTGTGTGTTTTTCTGTCTTTTCATTTTGCTTATCTTACTGTGTTTGTGGTCTCCTTTTTTGCAGGCTGAAGGTTCGTAGTTCCTGTTGTTTTTTGTGTCTGTCCCCAGTGGCTAAGGTTGGTTCAGTGGGTTGTGTCGGCTTCCTGGTGGAGGGTACTAGTGCCTGTGTTCTGGTGGATGAGGCTGGATCTTGTCTTTCTGGTGGGCAGGTCCACGTCTGGTGGTGTGTTTTGGGGTGTCTGTAGACTTATTATGATTTTGGGCAGCCTCTCTGCTAATGGGTGGGGTTGTGTTCCTGTCTTGCTAGTTGTTTGGCATAGGATGTCCAGCACTGTAGCTTGCTGGTCGTTGAGTGAAGCTGGGTGCTGGCGTTGAGATGGAGATCTCTCGGAGATTTTTGCTGTTTGATATTATGTGCAGCTGGGAGGCCTCTTGTGGACCAGTGTCCTGAAGTTGGCTCTCCCACCTCAGAGGCACAGCACTGACTCCTGGCTGCAGCACCAAGAGCCTTTCATCCACAGGGCTCCTTAATTTGGGATGATTCGTTGACTGTTCAGGTATTCCACAGATGCAGGGTATATCAAGTTGATTGTGGAGCTTTAATCCGCTGCTTCTGAGGCTGCTGGGAGAGATTTCCCTTTCTCTTCTTTGTTCTCACAGCTCCCAGGGGCTCAGCTTTGGATTTGGCCCCGCCTGTGCGTGTAGGTCGCCGGAGGGCGTCTGTTCTTTGCTCAGACAGGACGGGGTTAAAGGAGCCGCTGATTCGGAGGCTCTGGCTCACTCAGGCCGGGGGGTAGGGAGGGTCACGGAGTGTGGGGCGGGCCTGCAGCGGCAGAGGCCGGCGTGACGTTGCAGCCTGAGGCGCGCCATGCGATCTCCCGGGCGAGTTGTCCCTGGATCCCGGGACCCTGGCAGTGGCGGGCTGCACAGGCTCCCCGGAAGGGCGTGTGGCTAGTGACCTGTGTTCGCACACAGGCCTCCTGGTGGCGGCAGCAGCGGCCTTAGCGTCTCATGTCTGTCTCTGGGCTCCGCACTTTTAGCCGCGGCTCGCGCCCGTCCCTGGAGCTCTCTCAAGCAGCGTTCTTAATCCCCTCTCCTCGTGCACCAGGAAACAAAGAGGGACGTAAAAGTCTCTTGCCTCTTCGGCAGGTCCAGACTTTTCCCCGGACTCTCTCCCGGCTAGCCCCGGTGCACTAACGCCCTGCAGGCTGTGTTCACGCCGCCAACCTCAGTCCTCTCCCGGCGCTCCGACAAAAGCCGGAGCCTCAGCTCCCAGTCCCGCCCGCCCCGGCGGGCGAGCAGAAAAGCCTCTCGGCTGGTGAGTTCCGGTCGGCCCGATCCTCTGCGCTGGAATCTGTCCGCTTTGCCCTCCGCACCCCTGTTGCTGTGCTCTCCTCCGCGGCTCCCAAGCTCCCCCACTCCGCCTCCCGAAGTCTCCACCCGCGAAGGGGCTTCCTAGTGTGTGGACAGTTTTCCTCCTTCACAGCTCTCTCCCGCTGGTGCAGGACCCGTCCCTATCCTTTTGTCTCTGTTTAGTTTTTTCTTTTGCCCTAACCAGGTACGTGGGGGGTTCCTTGCCTTTTGGGAGGTCTGAGGTCTTCTGCCAGCGTTCAGTAGGTGCTCCGTAGGAGTTGTTCCACGCGTAGATGTATTTCTGGTGTATCTGTGGGAGGGAAGGTGATCTCCGCGTCTTACTCTTCCGCCATCTTCCCGGAAGTCTGTTAATACTTTTTATTTTAAAGTCCATTTTGTGTGATACAAGAATTGCTACTCCAGCTTTCTTTTGGTTTCCATTTGCATGAAATATCTTCTTCCATCCCCTTACTTTCAGTCTGTATGTGTCTCTAGGTCAGAAGTGGGTCTCTTAAAGACAGCAAATATATGGGTCTTGTTTTTGTATCCATTCAGCCAATCTGTATCTTTTGGTGGGAGCATTTAGTCCATTTACATTTAAGGTAATTATCGATATATATGTTCCTATTTCCATTTTCTAAATTGTTTTGGGTTCGTTATTGTAGGTCTTTTCCTTGTCTTGTGTTTCTTGCCTAGAGAAGTACCTTTAGCAGTTGTTGTAGAGCTGGTTTGGTGGTGCTGAACTCTCTCAGCTTTTGCTTGTCTGTAAAGGTTTTAATTTCTCTATCAAATCTGAATGAGATCCTTGCTGGGTAGAGTAATCTTGGTTGCAGGTTTTTCTCCTTCATCACTTTAAATATGTCCTGCCAGTCCCTTCTGGCTTGCAGAGTTTCTGCTGAAAGATCAGCTGTTAACCTTATGGGGATTCCCTTGTGTGTTATTTGTTGTTTTTCCCTTGCTGCTTTTAATATGTTTTCTTTGTATTTAATTTTTGACAGTTTGATTAATATGTGTCTTGGCGTATTTCTCCTTGGATTTATCCTGTATGGGACTCTCTGTGCTTCCTGGACTTGATTAACTATTTCCTTTCCCATATTAGGGAAGTTTTCAACTATAATCTCTTCAAATATTTTCTCAGTCCCTTTCTTTTTCTCTTCTTCTTCTGGAACCCCTATAATTCAAATGTTGGTGTGTTTAATGTTGTCCCAGAGGTCTCTGAGACTGTCCTCAGTTTTTTTCATTCTTTTTTCTTTATTCTGCTCTGCAGTAGTTATTTCCACTATTTTATCTTCCAGGTCACTTATCCGTTCTTCTGCCTCAGTTTTTCTGCTATTGATCCCATGTAGAGTATTTTTCATTTCATTTATTGTGTTGTTCATCGTGTTTGTTTCATCTTTAGTTCTTCTAGGTCCTTGTTAAATGTTTCTTGCATTTTGTCTATTCTATTTCCAAGATTTTGGATCATATTTACTATCATTATTCTGAATTCTTTTTCAGGTAGACTGCCTATTTCCTCTTCATTTGTTAGGTCTGGTGGACTTTTATCTTGCTCCTTCATCTGCTCTGTGTTTTTCTGTCTTCTCATTTTGCTTATCTTACTTTGTTTGGGATCTCCTTTTTGCAGGCTGCAGGTTCGTAGTTCCCGTTGTTTTTGGTGTCTGTCCCCAGTGGCTAAGGTTGGTTCAGTGGGCTTTTTAGGCTTCCTGGTGGAGGGGACTAGTGCCTGTTTTCTGGTGGATAAGGCTGGATCTTTTCTTTCTGGTGGGCAGGTCCACGTCTGGTGGTGTGTTTTGGGGTGTCTGTGGCCTTATTATGATTTTAGGCAGCCTCTCTGCTAATGGGTGGGGTTGTGTTCCTGTCTTGCTAGTTGTTTGGCATAGGATGTTCAGCACTGTAGCTTGCTGGTCGTTGAGTGAAGTTGGGTGCTGGCATTGAGATGGAGATCTCTGGGAGATTTTCGCCATTTGATATTATGTGGAGCTGGGAAGTCTCTTGTGGAGCAGTGTCCTCACGTTGGCTCTCCCACCTCAGAGGCACAGCACTGACTCCTGGCTGCAGCACCAAGAGCCTTTCATCCACACGGCTCAGAATAAAAGGGAGAAAAAGTAGAAAGAAAGAATTAGTAGAAGTAGAAAGAAAGAGAGAAAGAAAGAAAGAAAGAAAGGAGGGTGGGAGGGAGGAAGGAAGGAAGCAGGGAAGGAAGGATAAAAAGAAAGACGATAAAGTAAAATAAAATAAAGTAAGATAAAATATAATAAAGTTATTAACATAAAAAATAATTATTAAGAGAAACCAAAAAAACGGACGGATGGAGCCCTAGGACAAATGGTGGAAGCAAAGCTATACAGACAAAATCCCACACAGAAGCATACACATACACACTCACAAAAAAAGGAAAAGGGGAAAAAATCATAAATCTTGCTCTTAAAGTCCACCTCCTTAATTTGGGATGATTTGTTGTCTATTCAGGTATTCCACAGCTGCAGGGTACATCAAATTGATTATGGAGCTTTAATCCGCTGCTTCTGAGGCTGCTGGGAGAGATTTCCCTTTCTCTTCTTTGTTCTCACAGCTCCCAGGGGCTCAGCTTTGGATTTGGCCCCGCCTCTGCGTGTAAGTCACCGGAGGGCGTCTGTTTTTTGCTCAGACAGGACGGGGTTAAAGGAGCCGCTGATTCGCGGGCTCTGGCTCACTCAGGCCGGGGTGGGGGGGGGGGGAGGGAGGGGCACGGAGTGCGAAGCGAGCCTGCGGCGGCAGAGGCTGGCGTGACGTTGCACCAGCCTGAGGCGCGCTGTGCGTTTTTCTGGGGGAGTTGTCCCTGGATCCCGGGACCCTGGCAGTGGCGGGCTGCACAGGCTCCCGGGAGGGGAGGTGTGGAGAGTGACCTGTGCTCGCACACAGGCTTCTTGGTGGCGGCAGCAGCAGCCTTAGCGTCTCATGCCTGTCTCTGCGGTCCGCACTTTTAGCCGCGGTTCGCGCCTGTCTCTGGAGCTCCTTTAAGCAGCATTCTTAATTCCCTCTCCTCGCGCACCAGGAAACAAAGAGGGAAGAAAAAGTCTCTTGCCTCTTTGGTAGGTCCAGACTTTTTCCCGGACTCCCTCCCGGCTAGCCATGGCGCACTAACCCCCTGCAGGTTGTGTTCACGCCGCCAACCCCAGTCCTCTCCCTGCCTCCAACCGAAGCCCGAGCCTCAGCTCCCAGCCCCGCCCACCCCGGCAGGGGAGCAGACAAGCCTCTCGGGCTGATGAGTGCTGGTAGGCACCGATCCTGTGTGCGGGAATCTCTCCGCTTTGCCCCTCGCACTCCTGTCACTGTGCTCTCCTCCGCGGCTCTGAAGCTTTCCCCCTCCGCCACCCGCAGTCTCCGCCCGCTAAGGGGCTTCCTAGTGTGTGGAAAGCTTTCCTCCTTCACAGCTCCCTCGCACTGGTGTAGGTCCCGTCCCTATTCTTTTGTCTCTGTTTTTTCTTTTGCCCTACCCAGGTACGTGGGGACTTTCTTGCCTTTTGGGAGGTCTGAAGTCTTCTGCCAGCCTTCAGTAGGTGTTCTGTAGGAGTTGTTCCACGTGTAGATGTGTTTCTGGTGTATCTGTGGGGAGGAAGATGATCTCCACGTCTTACTCTTCCGCCATCTTCCCGGAAGCCAATACTGGGTATTGTCAATACCCTTTAATCTTAATCCTCTTCTTTATGTTGTGGTCAGTAAAATGCTCATGTCCCCTTTTCTTGCTAAAATAACTAATAGAGCTAATAGAGCGGGGCGCGCGGAAAAAAGGCATTCCTTCGTCTGGACTTTTGTTAGTTTCATGAATAAGTGCTTACTTTGTGCGTTCAGAGAGCTAGAGAGAAGAAGACAGACATAACCCTTGCTTTGGAGTTTATCATGTGAAAGTAACTGGTCTTTATTAGTATTTTCCTTGTGGCATTGTGTTTTCAGAGAATGCTCAGTGTTAGACTTCGGCACATTAATTAGCCTTGGAAGCGTATGAATCCAGAATACATTATAGTCATTTGTCTTGGCCTTGTTCGTGTGCTGCGTTCATCATTGCTTTATTTTTGAACACGGCTCCTTCTTTCCCTCCTGTCTGTAGCGTTATTAATAGCAGTAGGAGCTTCCCGGCTTCAGTCAGTGCCGTGCCTGGGAGGGACGTTCAAAAGAGATAGGAAGGATTCATCTCCCAAGTAATTGGTGTGCTGGGGAGTACCACTCCTTAGAAACCCTGTCCTTTGTGGTTCCTGGTAAGGCTGGCATAGAGGGTGAACCATGGCCACCAGGGTAGACAGGGAGAAACTGGACCTTAGAACGAAAGCCCTCCTTCCCGCTCCTCCCCGGGTGCTAGGAGGGCGCCAGTAAGAGGCACCAGCTGACAGTGGGAAGAAAGAACAGTCAGGTAGGCAGACCACGGCACCCAAGCCGGGGCAATCCCGGAGGAGGGTGTGAATGTAGAGAGCAGGCAGCGGGGCGTATGGGAGTTGATTACATGCAGTGGTTAGGAAGGGCAGCTTTTAGAAGCAACACAAATGTCCATCAACAGATGAATGGGCAAAACGTATATACATGCAATGGAATATTATTCAGCCTTAAAAAGGAAAGTAGTCCTGACATATGCTACAATGTGGATGAACTTCGAGGACATTATGCTAAGTGAAATAAACCAGTCACACACAAAAAAAACACTGTATGTATTATTCCACTTATATGAGGTTCCTAGATTAGTCAAATTCATAGATAGAGAAAGTAGACTAATAGTGGTTTCCAGGGGCTGGGGGAACTGGGGAAGGAGGCGTTATTTAACAGGTGTAGAGTTTCAGTTTCACAAGATGAAAAAGTTCAGGAGCTCAGTTGCACAACAATGTGAATGCACTTAATGTTACTGAACCATACACTTAAAAATGGGTACTATGGTAAATTTTAGGTGTATTTTACCACATTTACAAATTGGAAAAAAAATCAGAGATGATCTAAAAGGAAGGCAGCTTTGAAGACAGGCTGCCTGAGTTCAAATCCTGTCACAGACACTGACTAGATGGGTGCCTTTGGGCAAATCAGGTAACCTCTCTGAGCTTTGGTTTTCTTTTTCAAATGGGACTGACAATAATAGTACCCATACTATAGGATTTGTTGTGAGAATTAAATGAGATACTATATGTAAAGCCTGTGGCACTTAGAAGAACACAACAGTGTTAGTTTTCACCATGATTATCAGAATAATATGTGACCTTTTAAATATACAAGGCTGCAGTTTTCTTTAGGATGTCTGTCAGCATTCTAAGGGCATAGGGTCCCAGATACCAGGCTCAGATTGAGGGATATGACTTCAGTTCTTAGTGGGGCCTATAAAGAACAAGGTGTGATTTCATGCCAGAGTCAACAAATATTTATGGCATACATGCTAGGGTTTGGGTTCTGCTCAAAGTGTAGAAAGACATTAATATGATCCTGCTCACAGTATGGTGGGTGTATTGTCAAGTTATTAAAGGGAAAATCCAGTTATATGAGTTATGATACCTAATAAGGACTTAGATATATTGTAGAACTCCAGTCAGTTATTAGAATTATACCACAAGATAAAAATTAGATTAAAAGCAAAGGTGATGCTATTTATTAAGATTTTGCCAATTCCTAGTGCCATAAATCCCAGTTGAGACTAGCTTGAGCACATAATTTAATTTATTGCTTTACATAGTGAACATCTGGTTGTATACCTGGCTTCAGGCATGGCTGGACCCAGGTGTTCACGCATTTTTCTTAGGCAGTTCTTTGTGATGGGGGTAACATGGCCACTAATGCCCTTGGTTTATATTCTGTAAAATCAACACTCCTGTTCTTCCTCTTTCTGTTTCTTTTCTTCTTCTTCTGCCAGTCTTTTCCTTTCCCTTTCTGAACCATTCCACTTAAAAGCCATTAAGTGGGGCTGAGCAAGCTAAGAGTCTGCTGGGGGCAGGGGTGGAAAGCCGAGGTGGCACAGAGCAGGGTGTTGGACCCAATGGGGGGTGAGGAAGGCATCCCAGAGGGAGGCTGTTCTGTGCAGGGGGGGCATAACAAGAGCATCCAGTAGGACGGCTGCTCAGTGTATTGTGTCAAAGCCTGAGTGAGGTGAGGAGGTGTCCATCCAGTGCAGGTACTGGAGATCAGGCAGCATGAGGAGGGGGTCCAGAGCAGAGGATGGCCTGGCATGGCGTGTTGGAGCCCAGGCGGTATGAGGAGGGTGTCTGTGGACAAAGGTGGCCCAGAGTGAGGTGTCAGCGCCTGAGAAGAGTGACAAGGTTCCCCCTGTGCGGGCAGGCAGCTCCTGGAGAGGGTCCGAGCCCAGGCAGGGCGAGGAGGGGCCGGATTCCCGCTGTGAGAGAAACGTGGTGCAAATATGGAAAGGGGGAAAGATAAAATCAACCCTGTGATACTGGATTGGAACTGGAGGTATTGGTGTGGATTCGTGATTTTCTGGTTGTGGATGGATGAATGGATGGATAGATAGATGGAAAGATAGAGATGTAGAGTAAAAGATCAATATAAATGTAAATGTGTGTCTATGCAGTAGATATTGCTTTTTAAATATAAATATGCTGTGGTTTCTAAATACCATTCTCCACTGAAAGGAGCCAGGGATTCTTGGAGAAATGGCTGATTGAAGGGTTGGGCAGGGAAGGCAAAAGATGAACCTGCAACATTTTGTGCATGAAAGTAAGGAAGCACTTAGAGAGTGAGAGGAGCATGTCCAAAGGACTCAGGAGCAGTTTGAAGGGCTCCACACTCCACATCTGGGACAATTTGAGCTTCAAAAATAAATAACGACACTAAGAGGTTAAAACCCACTGAATAAAACAGGGAACCGTGAGTTCAAACTGACACAGATTGAACGTTGGTGAAGAACTATGAAAAACAGACCTATTCATAGTCTCACCACAAAATACTTATTCCTTACGAAGGGAAAAAGCACGGGAAGGTGGCGAGTCCTAAAGAAAGGCTGAAGTGCTGGTGCTGGAGATGTCCCGTTGCACCAGGAGGCTGACTTCTACAGACTCTTAAGTCCCTCGTCCTCTGGCTTCCACCCGCGTTTGGCCGATGGATGGGCTGTGGCTGCAGGTGCTGGGAGGGTGAGGGGTAGACTTCTCTGCCTCTTCGCCAGCTGGGTTGCGGTGTGGAAGCTGCAGCGTTCCCCATAGTGCTCTCTCCTGGGCTACAGCTCTCCCTTCGGTCAGCGGTGATAATTACTGACCACTGATGTTAGCTTGGGGTGCGTCCCCACCACCCCTTACTGCTTTCCCTTGATCCTGTCTACACCTCTGTGCAACATCCCTCCATTAAACTCTCGCTAGAGTGCCCTCTGTTTCTTGCCGGGAGCCTGACTGATACAGACATATGGCACTGTTACCAGAGAGAAGGGCAGACAGAAGTTCAGCAGCAACGATAGTGACTCACCACTGCTCCCAGATTAGACCATCCAGTCATCTCCCTTCAGATGGGGTTGGGTCCAGTGACCCAAGGTGTGAGAAGAGAATAAAACCAGAGAAAGGGAATCTAGAAGGACCTGACAGCAGCTCAGTGACCAGAGGAATTTTGTCCCAGTCATTTATACCGGAAAGGAAGGACTCCTTAAACTTCTGTTGGAGAGTGAGATACTTTCCCTCTCCCTCAGTTAAGGAGGCGGGGCCCTACATTATGAAGAATTGCATTTCAGAGCATCATAGACCTTTTGAATTCAACTGTCTTTATGATTTCTTCCAAAGAGGATCCGATTAAGAAACAATCCACAGGGCAGGGGAGTATCTTCTTTTAATACTGTGCAGTCTTGACTGCACTGTTATCACCTGGCAAATCATTATGTGGCAGACGCTCTTGTTTCTGGAACCTTTCTGTTTCAGCCATTTCTTCTTTTGTGTTCTGGAAGGCAAGCACAGACAAGGACGTGAAGTGGGAGGATTTTTAATGTCACATCAATTCAGAGGTGTCCCTTGTTCCAGCCTCTAAACATGGGGTGACACTTCTGAATACAGCCTGCTAAGAGAGCCGGCTAGGACTCACATGATTTATTGGGTTGCTAATCACCCCATTTGAGAGTGAGCCCATTAAATTAGCCTGCAGCTCCAATTAAGGGAACTCAGACCAGAGACCATATTTAAGAGTGCTCCCTTGTCAGTTTCATCAGGGGTTTAAATTGAATTCTTACTGTTGGTAGGGAAAACTGAAACATGTCCTAATTCTGCTAAAAGTAGCAGAGAAATCACATACTGGAGTGCCTTTTCGGATGTGGGCAGGATTGCTCGTGGGGAGAAGGGGTGGTATTTGCTGGGAGAGGTCACTTACATTCCCTTTTGGTTTCCATTCAAGTCCTGCTTGCTATGTACTCAATCACGACTGCAGACTTAGATGTCAGAATGCTCGTTTTCATAAATAAGTCTGGAAAACAGAAGCACATTCATCTCTTGCTGTTTTCAACTTTGGAGTAACTTTACAGAACCCACTCTTTTAATTAACACTGACTTAACGAGTTCAGGTCAGAATTCAAGGACAGCTTGGTATAAGTTGACTATAGAAGAAAATCAAGGATTTCTTTTATAACGTTTCCTTCAGCTGCTGCTGCCACTTTTTTATGTACACTGTGTGTCTGTGGGGTGGAGGGTTAGCCTTATGAGGTAGGCTATTTTTATTTAAATGTCTTGAAGACTACAATAAAATACCATGCAGGCATTCCCCAGATTAGGTGCACCTGATTTGTGAATGTTTGTTGCAGATGTGGTCCAGTTAATTAATAACCCTTCCCCTTCCTGCCTCACCACAAAGCCGCTCTGCTCTCCTTCCCTCTGCCATTTGCTGCCTCTAGAGAACATCTTGGGGTCCTTGGCCACTGATGCCAGCTCAAGTCTGACTTGGGTACATTTCTGATCTACTACCTTTTCCCTACAACTTTCTCTTGAAGCGATTGTTGTGCAACACAGTTTCTGGGTATTCTCTGATTTTCACTACTCTAGACTCTGCTAAATTCTTCCCTGGCCAATTATTCCCATATAAATAGTGTAGTAGTTTTTAAGACCATGGGCTTTGAATAGACCAACCAGTTTAAGTCTTGGTTCTGCCACTTAACAGCAGTATGGGTTTGGGCAAATTATTTTGCTTCCTATGCCTCAGTCTTCCCCTCTATAAAACTGAGATAATAATATAATTATACTTATCTCTTAGCCATGTTATGTGGGTCACGTAAAAGATGTAAGTTGCATGGTGTGCTGGGAACACATTGTAAGTGCTCAGAAAAGGTGAGCTGCTGATGTTTATTATTTTTATTTTAGTTTCTTCTTTATCTTTCTTCCTTCCCCATCTTTCCTCTCTTTTCAATTTTACTCATTTATTTGAGAAAAACAAGCTTTTTCCCCCTTTTGATTGTCTCCCCTGATTCTGTGTTGGACCACAGGTGACAATGGGCAATAGTCAATCCCCAGTGAGGGCTAGCCTGGGCACAGTGTGCCCTGCCACAGGGAGATGCTTAACAACCACTTTGTTTTCCTGCTTTTCTTCACCCCTTAGTAGTCCTAAGTGACCCTATTCATAGATGCTACAGAGCAGAGTAATGCTGGGTTGCACTTGAATCAAGAAAAGCAAAACCATCTGCTTGGGAGGGGAGGTGTGGGGGGAGCATCAAACATGAGCTGTCATGCATTAGCAGTGAATACCATGTCCTGAAATTTCTAGTAAGGCCACTTCAGAATTCCAGAGTTTCTACCTTAGTCTCCATCTTCTTCAAATTACACATACTTTTTTATTTTTCAAGATGTATAGAAAAGCAAAATGGTTTCTTAATTGATTTTTAGTATTTTTATGCTTTGTATAGGTGTTAGTACTGTGATAGTATACTTTTTCTTTTTTTATTGAACTTGCAGAGCATTTTGCTTATATCAGAGGTTAAATAGGGCTTTGTGTTGTAGCCTATAAAATTACTTCTGGGCTTCCCTGGTGGCGCAGTGGTTGGGAGTCCGCCTGCCGATGCAGGAGACACGGGTTCATGCCCCGTTCCGGGAAGATCCCACATGCCGCGGAGCGGCTGGGCCCGTGAGCCATGGCCGCTGAGCCTGGACGTCCGGATTCTGTGCTCCGCAACGGGAGAGGCCACAACAGTGAGAGGCCCGCGTACCGCAAAAAAAAGAAATTACTTCTATGTGGAAATAAGCTCTAAGTCCTTAACACCTAACTAATGAAAGAAATTTTTAGAAGGCCACACTTTTGTAAGTGTGGACTTAATGTATAGCATGATACGTACAATGCAGGTGGTATTTTACCAGGTCCAACCTCCATTCTGTCTAGATAAGACATTTACAAGAAGAGATCAAAGAACTCATTTAATGTCCAATGAAAATGTTATTTCTCTGGAACTGGATTGGCTTTTGTATTAATCAGGGTTCTCCAGACAAACAGAACCAGTAGAAATATATTTCTATATATGTGTATATTTCTATATATGTATATATTTCTCTCTCTCTCTCTCTCTCTCTACATATATATATATATATATATATATATATATATATATATATATATATATATTTCTTCAAGGGCAGGAAAAGATGGACCTCCCAATTCAAGAAGATAGGGAATTTGTTCTTCCTTAGCCTTTGCTCCCATTTGAGGCCCCAGCAGTTTGGATGGTGCCCACCCATACTGGTGAGGCTGGACCTCTTTTCTCAGTCTGCTGAATCAAATGTTAATCTCTTCCAGAAACATCCTCACAGATATACCCAGAAATAATGTTTTACCAGATATCTGAGCATCCCTTAGCCCAGTCAAGTTGACGTAAAACTAACCATCACAGCTTTTAATCCCTTTTATAGATGGAAGTCTTGTCTTTTAGGTCATGTTTGCTATTATGACTTTGAGTTGAGTATAAAGGCCATACTCACAGATGTTTATGACATTTAATATGGCATAGAAACCCAACTAAATTTCTAAAAATATACATAAACACAGAATCTGTGTGCTTATGTTTTTAAACTGGAGAGGTTAAAGAACCGTTTCAGATCTGCTTTTGGAGTAGTTTGAGTACTTTACCAACATTCAGCCTGTTTCAGTTATCCTGTGCCACCCACTGGTTCAATCAGATTAAGAATTTTAACACCGGGCATTTAAAAGAGAAAGGGAAAAGAGGTTCATTTATTTGTATTCTTCAAAGAGAAAGAGAGAGAGCATTAACGCCATTTTCCATATTTTCCTACTTCTCATCCCAAGTTACCACCATTCTTCACAGGCAAGTGGTCCTCAAGTTGTAGTTAGTGGACCATGTATCTATTTGAATTTCCTTAGATGCTTGTTAGCATGCACATTCCTGGGAGCCACCCCAGACCTCCTGACTTGGAGTTTCAGCAAATTACATGGTTAAGAGCCCCCTAAATGATCTTTGTGAACTCTATAAAGTTTGAGAACCACTGCTTTCCAGATGATCCAATGTATGATGCTACAAACATGTGTGGGTGAAAAATCTATTCAAAGTGCAAGATAGATCAACCAGTCTTTATGTAACAGAGTATAAAAAGTTCATTGGTATGATTTATTCTACATAGTCACTAACCTTTAAGAAACTACCAATTGTCAAGTTTTGAGGTCATATCAGGGAAGAATATTCACAATTATTTGAAAAGATTATTACAAATACTTTTTCCTTTTCCAACTACATAACTGAGCGAGGCTGAATTCTTTTCATTTACTTCAACCAAAAACATATCATATCACAATAGATTAAATGCAGAAGCTTGTATGAGGATCTGTCTTCTATTTAAGCTAAACATCAGAGATTTTCAAAAACATGAAAAATATACCATCTTCTCACTAATTTTTTCTGTTTAGGAATATACATAAAATACATAAAAATATGTTATTTAACATGTAGTGGGTTTATTATTGCTATTTTAAAATGAATTAATAAATGCATATTTAAAAAAATTCTCATTTCCAGTTGCTAGGACAGTGATTGTCAATGGATATAACCCACGTAAACAAAAGCTCTTTGGGGACCCCTATAATATTCAAGAGTGTAAAGTAATCCTGGGATCAAACAATTTGAGGACTACAGACTAGGCTTTTTTCTAGGTACAGTGTAGTAATTGGTTTAGAGTTAACTTTGTTTCATCGTACACTTAATGCCATATGTAGTCACTATCTAAATGCTAAACATAGTAAGCTTGATTTTGCTTTCTTCTCATTGGGAGAAAAATCATAATGGTATCTATACCAAAATATTCTTAATTAATGCTTGTTTTACCTTTCCTAATTCCAAATAAGATTAGATAATCTTGAACAAGTTGGAAAATAAAAAGCCCTCTATTAGAACTAATGTTTTTGAGAGCTTCGTTTCCACCTACTGAAAATACATTTAAATTAGCAGAGATTAAAATCTTCTCTATTGAAATGCTCTTGGAAATCTTGCCATAAACGTGCCCTTTTCTTCATTCTGCCTCTATTTTCTCTTTTACCAATTTATAGAGCATTTTTTTTCTTTTCTCTCCTCTTCTTTCTTCCTTTCCTCTTCTTTTATTCATTTCCCCTCCTTTCCCTTTGCCTTATTATAGCTGGAAGTTATTTGCTCATGCGTTGCAGTTTTCAGTTTCTGCTGGTGTCCTCTAAGAAAGATGCTGAGTCGGTAAATATGAGCCAGGCATTGACAAAGTGTAGGTGCATCTTTGCTGTCTCAGCTCCAGGACTTAAACAGTCTTCCATTCAGTATGTAAAACTCAACACTGGAGTCTATGCTCTGCTTCTATTCTTAGATTTCCAGAGGCTGTGAAAGAAGGCTAGGGGAAAGGATTTTTAAAAATTAATTAATTCGTTTTCTTTTGGCTATTAAATGAAAACTTATACCTTCTAGAAGAAATGACTTCAGAATAAGTTCTACCATTATACTGTGTTCTTCATATATTTCTTTCTCGTTTTTCCTCTAGTCCAAAAGGCACTCCCGAGTTGGCCTGAAATCAAGCACCAAGCAAAAGGTATGCTATTTTCCCCCTCTGCATTGCTCCTTTAAAAAAAAATTAGTTTGCTGAGTGCTTATGTTTTTTCCTGAAAAGAATGACTCGTTTTTGGAAGGCAAGGATTACCCAGAAACAAAGTGTTTTTGGTTTTCATTTACTTTGCCTCCATAATTGCAAAAATGAAATTGGAGAGAGATCCTTGAATTGAAATGGAATCTAGCAGCCCAGTGACAGAACCTCGGAATTGCCATGGCTTACAAACAATTCTGAAAGCAAGGTCAGAAGGTACTCTCCCAGATTCAGCTCTTTATTTTCTTAGCCCTTCACAGTGAAGGGATTTGTTCCTGTCTTAGTTCATATTTTCACTAAACTTCATTCTCTCAGCATCTGCTGTGGAGAATGACCCTCACCTATGACCTGTGGTGAATTGGCTAAATCATGAGCTCCATGAGTCAGAAAGAATTGGCTTCAATTCCTGATTCTGTCACTTTACTAGCTATGTGACCTTGGACATATTTGTATGAAGATGATTGTACCTCTTAATGTAGTACATTTTAAGGATAAAATGATATAGTATATGTGAAAGCACTTATAACCCAGTGCCTAGCACAAAATAGGCACTTAGTAATTTTTTAAATTCTATAATATTTCATTGATATTTTAGATGTACAAAACGAGAAAATTTGAAATTCCAAAATTTTAATCCTTAGATGCACACACATTTTTTTTTTTTTTTAGAGATGGAGTTGGGCTCTTGGTCTGAGGCTAGCAGGCTGCCACTCCTTCTTCTTTTTATTTTTAAATATAATTTAAATTTTTTATACAGCATGTTCTTATTTGTTATCTGTTTTATACATATTAGTGTATACTGTCAATCCCAATCTCCCAACTCATCCCCCCAGCCCCCCGCACTTTCCCCCCTTGGTGTCCATATGTCAGTTCTCTACATCTGTGTCTCTATTTCTGCCTTGCAAACCGGTTCATCTGTACCACTTTTCTAGATTTAACATATATGTGTTAATGTGCGATATTTGTTTTTTTTTCTGACTTACTTCACTCTGTATGACAGTCTCTATATCCATCCATGTCTCTACAAATGACCCAATTCGTTCCTTTTTATGGCTGAGTAATATTCCACTGTTATATATGTACCACATCTTTATCCATTTGTCTGTCTATGGAAATTTAGGTTGCTTCCATGACCTGGCTATTATAAATAGTGCTGCAATGAACATTGGGGTGCATGTGTCTTTTTGAATTATGGTTTTCTCTGGATATATGCCCAGTAGTGGGATTGCTGGGTCATATGGTAGTTCTATTTGTAGTTTTTTAAGGAACCTCCATACTACTCTCCATAGTGGCTGTATCGATTTACATTCCCACCAACAGTGCAAGAGTGTTCCCTTTTCTCCACACCCTCTCCAGCATTTGTTGTTTGTAGATTTTCTGATGATGCCATTCTAACTGGTGTGAGGTGATACCTGATTGTAGTTTTGATTTGCATTTCTCTAATAATTAGTGATGTTCAGCAGCTTTTCATGTGCTTCTTGGCCATCTGTATGTCTTTGGAGAAATGTCTATTTAGGTCTTCTGCCCATTTTTGGATTGAGTTGTTTGTTTTTTTAATATTGAGCTGCATGAGCTGTTTATATATTTTGGAGATTAATCCTTTGTCCGTTGATTTGTTTGCAAATATTTTCTCCCATTCTGAGGGTTGTCTTTTTGACTTATTTATGGTTTCCTTTCCTGTGCAAAAGCTTTTAAGTTTCATTAAGTCCCATTTGTTTATTTTTGTTTTTATTTCCATTACTCTAGGAGGTGGATCAGAAAAGATCTTGCTGTGATTTATGCCAAAGAGTGTTCTTCCTATGTTTTCCTCTAAGCGTTTTATAGTGTCCGGTCTTACATTTAGGTCTTTAATCCATTTTGAGTTTATTTTTGTGTATGGTGTTTAGGGAGGGTTCTAATTTCATTCTTTTACGTGTACCTGTCCAGTTTTCCCAGCACCACTTATTGAAGAGAATGTCTTTTCTCCATTGTATATCCTTGCCTCCTTTGTCATAGATTAGTTGACTGTAGGTGCGTGGGTTTATCTCTGAGCTTTCTATCCTGTTCCATTGATCTATATTTCTGTTTTTGTGCCAGTGCCATATTGTCTTGATTACTGTAGGTTTGTAGTATAGTCTGAAGTCAGGGAGTTTGATTCCTCCAGCTCCATTTTTTCACTCAAGATTGCTTTGGCTATTCGGGGTCTTTTGTGTCTCCATACAAATTGTGAAATTTTTTGTTTTAGTTCTGTAAAAAATGCCATTGGTAATTTGATAGGGACTACATTGAATCTGTAGACTGCTTTGGATACAATAATCATTTTCACATTATTGATTCTTCCAATCCAAGAACATGGTATATCTCTCCATCTGTTTGTGTCATCTTTGATTTCTTTCATCAGTGTCTTATAGTTTTCTGAGTACAGGTCTTTTACCTGCTTAGGTAGGTGTATTCCTAGATATTTTATTCTTTTTGTTCCAATGGTAAATGGGATTGTTTCTTTAATTTCTCTGTCTGATCTTTCATTGTTAGTGTATAGGAATGCAAGAGATTTCTGTGCATTAATTTTGTATCCTGCTACTTGACCAAATTCATTGATTAGCTCTAGTAGTTTTCTGGTGGCATCGTTAGGATTCTCTATGTATAGTATCATGTCATCTGCAAACAGTGACAGTTTTACTTCTTCTTTTCCAATTTGTATTCCTTTTGTTTCTTTTTCTTCTCTGATTGCTGTCGCTAGGACTTCCAAAACTTTGTTAAATAAGAGTGGCACGAGTGGTCATCCTTGTTTTGTTCCTGATCTTAGAGGAAATGCTTTCAGATTTTCACCATTGAGAATGATGTTAGCTGTGGGTTTGTCGTATATGGCCTTTATTATGTTGAGGTAGGTTCCCTCTATGCCCACTTACTGGCGAGTTTTTATCATAAAGGGTGTTGAATTTTGTCAAAAGCTTTTTCTGCATCTATTGAGATGATCATATGGTTTTTATTCTTCAATTTGTTAATATGCTGTATCACACTGATTGATTCGTGTATATTGAAGAATACTTGCATCCCTTGGATAAATCCCACTTGATCATGGTGTATGATCCTTTTAACGTGTTGTTGGATTCTGTTTGTCAGTATTTTGTTGAGGATTTTTGCATCAATATTCATCAGTGATATTGCTCTGTAATTTTCTTTTTTGTAGTACCTTTGTCTGGTTTTGGTATCAGGGTGATAGTGGCCTTGTAGAATGCGTTTGGGAGTGTTCCTTCCTCTGCAATTTTTTGGAAGAGTTTGAGAAGGTTGGGTGTTAGCTCTTCTCCAAATGTTTGGTAGAATTCACCTGTGAAGCCATCTGGTCCTGGACTTTTGTTTGTTGGAAGATTTAAAATCGCAGTTTAAATTTCATTACTTGTGATGGGTCTGTTCATATTTCTATTTCTTCCTGGTTCAGTCTTGGAAGGTTATACCTTTGTAAGAATTTGTCCGTTTCTTCAAGCTTGTCCATTTTATTGGCATAGATTTGCTTGTAGTAGTCCCTTATGATGCTTTGTATTTCTGCTGTGTCTATTGTAACAGACAACAGTCTGTTGTCTGTTCTCCTTTTTCATTTCTTATTTTATTGATTTGAGTCCGCTCCCTCTTTCTCTTGATGAGTCTGGCTAATGGTTTATCAATTTTGTTTATCTTCTCAAACAACCAGCTTTTAGTTTATGGATCTTTGCTATTGTTTTTTGTTTCTATTTCATTTATTTCTGCTCTGATCTTTATGATTTCTTTCCTTCTACTAAGTTTGGTTTTTGTTTGTTCTTCTTTCTCTAGTTCCTTTAGGTGTAAGGTTAGATGGTTTATTTGAGATGTTTCTTATTTCTTAAGGTAGGATTGTGTTGCTATAAACTTCCCTCTTAGAACTGCTTTTGCTCCATCCCATGGGTTTTGGATCATCGTGTTTTCATTGCTATTTGTCTCTAGGTATTTTTTTATTTCCTCTTTGATTTCTTCAGTGATCTCTTGGTTATTTAGTAACATTTAGCCTCCATGTGTTTGTGTTTTTTACATTTTTCCCCCGTAAGTTATTTCTAATCTCATAGCCTTGTGGTCAGAAAAGATGCTTGATATGATTTCAATTTTCTTAAATTTACTGAGGCTTGAATTGTGACCCAAGATATGATCTATCTGGGAGAATGTTCCATGTACAGTTGAGAAGAAACTGTAATCTGCTGTTTTTGCATGGAATGTCCTATAAATATCAATTATATCTATCTGGTCTATTGTGTCATTTAAAGCTTGTTTTTCCTTATTTATTTTCTGTCTGGAGGATCTGTCCATTGGCATAAGTGAGATGCTAAAATCCCCCACTATTATTGTGTTACTGTCAATTTCCTCTTTTATAGCTGTTAGCATTTGCCTTATGTATTGAGGTGCTCCTATGTTGGGTGCATATACTTACAATTGTCATATCTTCTTCTTGGATTGATCCCTTGATCATTATATAGTGTCGTTCCTTGTCTCTTGTAACATTCTTTATTTTAAAGTCTATTTTATCTGATATAAGTATTGTTACTCCAGCTTTCTTTTGATTTCCAATTGCATGGAATATCTTTTTCCATCCCCTCACTTTCAGTCTGTATGTGTTCCTAGGTCTGAAGTAGGTCTCTTGTAGACAGCATGTATATGGGTTTTGTCTTTGTATCCATTCAGCAAGCCTGTTTCTTTTCGTTGGAGCATTTAATCCATTCACATTTAAGGTAATTATTGATATGTAAGTTCCTATTACCATTTTCTTAATTGTTTTGGGTTTTTTTATAAGTCCTTTTTTTATAAATTTATTTATTTTGTTTATGATTTTTGGCTGTATTGGGTCTTTGTTGCTGCATGTGGGCTTTCTCTAGTTTTGGCGAGTGGGGGCTACTCTTCGTTTGTGGTGTGCAGGCTTCTCATTGCGGTGGCTTCTCTTGTTGCAGAGCATGGGCTCTAGGGTGCACGGGCTTCAGTAGATGCGGCACATGGGCTCAGTAGTTGTGGCTCACAAGCTCTAGGGTACAGGCTCAGTAGTTGTGGCGCACAGGCTTAGTTGCTCCGTGGCATGTGTGATCTTCCTGGACCTAGGGCTCAAACCCACATCCCCTGCATTGGCAGGCGGATTTTTAACCACTGCATCACCTGGGAAGCCCTGTAGGTCCTTTTCTTCTCTTGTGTTTCCCACTTAGAGAAGTTCCTTTAGCATTTGTTGTAAAGCTGGTTTGGTGGTGCTGAATTCTCTTAGCTCTTGCTTGTCTGTAAAGCTTTTGATTTCTCCGTTGAATCTGAATGAGATCCTTGCTGAGTAGAGTAATCTTTGTTGTAGGTTCTTACCTTTCATCACTTTAAATATATCGTGCCACTCCCTTCTGGCTTGTAGAGTTTCTGCTGAGAAATAAGCTGTTACCCTATGGAAGTTCCCTTCTATGGCATTTGTCATTTTTCCCTTGATACTTTTAATAATTTTTCTTTGTCTTTCATTTTTGTCAGCTTGATTACTATGTGTCTTGCCATGTTTCTCCTTGGGTTTATCCTGCCTGGGACTCTCTGCACTTCCTGGACTTTGGTGGCTATTTCCTTTCCGCCGTTAGGGAAGTTTTCGACTATAATCTCTTCAAATATTTTCTTGGGTCCTTTCTCTCTCTCTTCTCCTTCTGGGACCCCTATAATGTGAATGTTGTTGCATTTAATGTTGTCCCAGATGTCTCTTAGGCTGTTTTCATTCCTCTTCATTCTTTTTTCTTTATTCTGTTCTGTGGCAGTGAATTCTACCATTCTGTCTTCCAGGTCACTTATCCATTTTTCTGCTTCAGTTATTCTGCTATTGATTCCTTCTAGTATATTTTTTTTCATTTCAGTTATTGTATTGTTCATCTCTGTTTGTTTGTTCTTTAATTCTTCTAGGTCTTTGTTAAACATTTCTTGCATCTCCTTGATCTTTGCCTCTGTTCTTTTTCTGAGGTCCTGGATCATCTTCACTATCATTATTCTGAATTCTTTTTCTGGAAAGTTGCCTATCTCCACTTCATTTAATTGCTTTTCTGGAGTTTTATCTTGTTTCTTCATGTGGTACATAGCCCTCTGCCTTTTCCTTTTTCTATGTTTCTGTGTATGTGTTTTTCATTCCACAGGCTGCAGGATTGCAGTTCTTCTTGCTTCTGCTCACACACATGATGCTTAAATCATGTTAATTGCTGGTGACACATAGGGCAATGATGTAAATAGATTTTTAGGATTTGGAGAAGTTTATGCTAAAAAATTATTCTTCTGGTGTAGATGTTTGCACTCTTTGGAGACCTTGCCTAACCTCTCAGGATAATGGATACCTTAACTCAGAATACCTTTCTTGATGTCAATTGATAGAGGAAAAAACACTTAAGAGGTGTTTAAGAAGATTAAAACAGGTAACATCTGTGAAGGCACTAAGCCTAGTCCCTAAGTAGGTGGTAGCTATTTTTATTAGAGAAACATCATGTTGACTGGAAGAAGATGGACAGACATGGGCTCTAACCCAGCTTCAACACTTTGAAAGTAATCGCTGACCTTGATATGGCAAATCCTATGCTCCAGGTACAGTTATGAGCACTTTACAAGGACAAACTCATTTAATATTCTCAGGCAGGTGTTCTTGTGTCCCTCAGGTTCAGCCAGGAGAGTAAAATCATGCCAATAATTTGAACAGAGTGAATTTGATATGAAGAACTGTTAAGTGGTTATAAAGTTGTGAACCAAGTAATAGAAAGAGTGAAAAGAGAACTCTAAGGTATAGGGTAGGGGTAGCAGTTCCAGGAAGCAGCTATTACCCCCAGGGCTGATGGAACAAAGGAAAGAGTAGGGATTACTAAAACTTCTTGGGTACTTAGAGGAAGGGCCCCACTGAGCTGAAATGCAGTCCTCTGAAGTGAGGGTGCTGGCCAGCAGACTCTAAGGCTGATTCTACAAGAACAGTACAAACTGGATTCAGTGGCTCTGCAGGAGGGAGAGAAGGGTGGGGCCCCTGATTGAGGCTCAGAGGAAACACCCAGGAAGGAGCAAGTATCTTCTAGCTCTTCCAGCTTGGCAACCCTCTCTAGCGCCCTCTACTGACAGAGCTAACACGAAGCTAGCTGACTAAGCAGGAACGTGTTTTGTAGAGTCCCTGGCCTAGCATCACAGATCTGGTCACAGAAAGATGGGTTTGGCCATGAGAGACTGGTACACTTACTAGCTCCACGTGTGTTAAGCTGTGTTTACTCAGTGCTATAGTGTGAATGTTTGCATCCTCCCTCCAAATTCAGATCCTACCCTCCAAAGGTGATGTTATTAGGAGGTGGGGCCTTTGGGAAGTGCTTAGGTCATGAGGGTGGAGCTCTCATGAGGGGAATTAATGCTTTTATAGATCCTACCCTCCAAAGGTGATGTTATTAGGAGGTGGGGCCTTTGGGAAGTGCTTAGGTCATGAGGGTGGAGCTCTCATGAGGGGAATTAATGCTTCCACCATGTAAAGACACAGCGAGAAGTCTGCAACCCTCACCTGACCACGCTGGTACCCTGATCTTGGGCTTCCAGCCTCCAAAAATGTGAGAAATAAATTTCTGTTGTTTATAAGCCACCCAATCTGTGGCATTTTGTTATAGGAATGGACTAAGACGCCCATCTAGGAAGAGGCAGGGTCAGAATTTAAACCTAGGCAGCTTGGCTCCAAAGTTCATGCTTTTCAACCTCTTGAACAAGTGACCATGGGTAAAAACACTTCTCTAAAGTTTACTTTTAAAATCTGCAAAGTGAGGATGATAATTTCTAACTTGTAAGGTTGTTCTAAGGATTAAATAAACAATGTAAATGATGTGTGTATCATATTTCCTGGCACATAGCTTACTATATATGGCATTTTTCTTTCTTTGAGTATTCATTTTGCCTCAGTGAATATATGTGTAGTTTTGAAAGTATTGCCTTTGCCTTAGGGTGATCCCATCTCAAATGGGTTGTTTATTTAGTTGATTATCTCTCCAGCTTAGCATAGTTGGGTGTTTACATTGGAAAGAGAACAGCAGAGAGAATTTAGTGCTGGAGATGGATCAGTGGAGGCTTTACTGATGATGTCCTTAAAATCAGAGAGTTTATCAGGGCCTGTATCAGAGCACTGAGTTAGTCTTTCTCTTTGGATGTTAAGTGGTGGGGGAAATCATTGAATGCATTCATTCATTCCTAATGCAACAGTTATTTATTGTGTACTTAATTGCAACAGGCACTATGCTAGGCATGGGGGTGATATAAGCAGACATACAGACCCTGCCCTAAAGGCTATTTCTTCCAGTCCAGGTGGAAGAGTGATGCAAAAATTCAAGTGCTCATTTTCCCTCACTCCTCCTTGGCTTTAATAGGTGTGCATGTATGTATGTTTCTTGTTACATAGATATAATGCCATCATGTGGATAAAATATCTATTGGGCCTACTATGGAGTCAACCAGTATCCAAGGGAGATTGTATGGGGGTAGAGGTGTGAGGGGAAGGAAGGCCTGTCCTGAAGGACAAAGTCACTCAGTAACCAGGGGAGAGGCAAGTCTCAGACCAGACACAGGGACTGAGTGGGAGGGTCTGGGAGGCAGCAGCACTGGAAAGCTCTTTGGTGGCTGGTGGAAGGTCAAAGGTGTTTGTGTGCAGCGGTATGAGAGTTAAGGGCTCCAGGGTGTGTACTGTGATGCAATATGGGCCCTTTTTCTCTAGAGTGTTCTAGAGAGAGCCTGGAATGGGCAGGGCCTTAGAGCCCTGGAAGTAGCTAATTGGTGGGATCAGGAGCCTCTCCTGTTTTTTTTGCTTTATTTCCCCTCTATGTTTATTTTCTTTTTGTTTATAAGTGCAGAATATCTTAGCATCCCTAAGGGAAATAAGGGAAGGGCTTTATGTGTGTGCTTTGGCCAGAACTTTAAGGGGAAGCTGGCCTTGGAGGCTAGCATGGTAGTAAAGGCATTCAGGATGCTCGTGAGAGAACCCCAAGGTCGTGGTCATGTATTCAAGGTCATGCTAGGTCTTGTTGACCTTTCTAGAAATTCTGGTGAAAACTAAGTAGGTTAGGTTATATTGAGATATGTTTTGTAGGACATGGGAATGCCAAAACCTGTTCTTGACCCCCTCAGCTCAAGGGAATCAGAGGAAAATAAATACTTAGAGGGCATAGACAGGCAAATGAATATTCTATTACCCCAATGTAGAACCTCAGTGAGCTTTGCTGAAATAAATAGAAGACTCTTTCGTCTTGTTCCCATAAAACTTTCTGCTCTCGAAGTATATTTTCAAGATTAATAACAATATTAATGGTAAAAATAACATTCGATCAACGTTCTGGTTGCTTTGCAAACACTCAGTGGTAGCACTGTTTTCCTTAGATTTTAATCAAAAAGAAAATTGAACTGCCAAAGCCTACAGTTAACAGATTATTTTAAATATTCTCAGCCTCCTGCCCAAACATTTCTGTGGCGTTCAGTGATCTCAAGTTTACTATACCCTTGCTTCCATCAAAGCCATCTCCTCAGATCTGAAAAATAAATTCACAGTAAGTTACACTTGAATTATATGGCTTAAAGTATAATCTCTCCTAAGAGTATTTGCATTTTAATAGGTGACAGAGCTAATGAAATCGAGTCGAAGGGGTGGAATTCATGGCATTAACAAACAGGGAACAATTTTTCTTTGGTAGAAAGATCTTATCCTTGCTCCTAAAATTACATCGTTTACTTATAAGACTGATTTAGAAGGAAACATTAACTGGTTAGATGACCTAGGGTCACAGATGTGTATAGTTGGTAGGGAGTCAATGCTCCAGTTTGGAGCACGGAGGCCGGCCCTAGTCTGTTCAGCCCATGATCATCTCTTCCTCCCATCGCATTCCCCACCAACCTCATTGTTAATGAGTGTAATGTCCCTCTTTCCCACGGAACTGTAAGCTCTCCTCCAAACACAAATTGTGTTTTCTTAATATTCGTACCTTTCCTCTACCCCCTTCTCTCTGACACCTGGTTTCTGAGAGCTTCCTAAATGTTGATAAGCATACTGAAAAACACCCCGTGCCCCATTTACACCTGAGCAATCCATGCCATGGCCAGTAATGGAGCTCAGTGTTAATCTCAGGTCCCTGGAGTAGTAGCTTCCAGCTTTTCCTGCTACAGAAGAAAAAAGGCTCTTGAACGCTTTCCGTGGTATTGTTTTCATTTGCTAATTCTATCTTCACGCTCCACGGTGTTCTCTTGTCCTTCTGATTCCTCCATTCAACTCCCCACCCCCCAAACCCCACAGCAGGAGCAGCCTCCCCAGCTATCAGTATCCCGCACCACAGTGGTGCATTTGTTATGATTGATGAACCTACACTGATGCCTCATTATCACTCAAAGTCCATAGTTTATCTTGGGGTTCGCTCTTGATGTTGTTCATTCTATGGGTTTGCACAAATGTATGAGATATATTCACCATTGTAGTTTCACATAGAATAGTTTCACTGCCCTGAAAGCCCTTTGTGCTTTGCCTGTTCACGTCTCCACCCCCAACCTCTGGCAGCCACTGATGTTTTTAGTCTCCACTGTTTTACCTTTTTCAGAATGTCATGTAGTTGGAATAATACAGTATATATAACCTTTTCAGATTGGCTTCTTTCACTTAGCAATTTAATGTTCCTCTGTCTTTTCATGGCTTGATAGCTCATTTCTTTTTAGCACTGAACAATATTCCATTGTCTGGATGTACCACAGTTTGTTTATCCATTCACCTACTGAATGGATAAAACTTGATTGCTTTTAAGTTTTGGCGGTTATGAATACAGCTGCTCTAAACGTCCACGCACACATGTGTGAGTGGATACAAGTTTTCAACTCATTTGGATAAATACCAAGGGGTACGATTGCCGCATCCATTTTTCTTTATAATTTTCTTCTCACGAATTTTCTTCTCAGCCTTTGCTTGATTGTCCTCAAGTGTCTGCCCCAACTTGTGTGTTTTCCCACTTGTGCTTCCTGTTCTTGGCTGGGTATTTCCTGAATTGTGCCTCTGGCATCCCCAAGAATGATCTGTGCCCCACTTGGAGGAATATAAGGAAAGAGAGAAACCCTATGAGAAAATAGCATAGAGAAGTTTTTAATGTAGCAGCTAGATTTGGGCAACTTAAGAAGAAGAAGCCGTAAGCTGAGTTTATAGCACCCAAGAGTTAAATTCTGTCTGCTCATGCAGTTCTTACTGGCATCAGAAAGAGTCATTTGGGCCTTTTACATCGCTGTGAGGATCTGAATGCCAAATCTAGCTTAAGGGAAATTAAAAGTCACTGCTTTCTGGTAGTGACAATTCCCCTTGAAAGTCCTGACAGGCGATGGAAAGGAAATCAGGCTCCCTGAAGTGGAGTCCATATTATCTTTCATCCATGTTATCTTTTCGTGGCTGTGAAAGATGCCCAGTGGCTTTCTGGAAGATGCAGCCTGAATAACAAATGACAAAACCAGCAAGATGAATTTAAAAGAGATGGAGATCATCTCTACAGACTCACAACAATAGGGATTTTAGGAGAGTCTACAATTTTTTTTTCCCAGTAAAACAAACAAATCAACCTGAATTAACATTTTTATATTTCAGTTTAAAAAAAATACTATTTCATTTTTCTAGAAAGAGGGAAGTTTTTGAGACAAATATTGTTTAAAGGACCAAAGGCTATGTGTATCAGACACACTGACACTAACTTTTACAGTCATCTCATTTCTGAATTTTAGCCATAGAAGACCCAGACGAACAAACTGGGCATTTCAGCAGTGTAGGTCAAATTCTATTGCCATATGCCCCAGGGGACTGGCTGTCCAGTGCCTTTCTTCCTCTTGAACTTGTATTATATTGAACAGTATTTGGCAAATATGAGCTTTGGGCTGAGGCTTTGGGAGAATATCATGGATTTTTATTGTGATGGTATCTGTTAAGTGGATATTGGAATCTTCACTTTTCACTTCTTCCTTTTCTTTTCTCTCACCTTGGTGGAGAGCAGCCTGTCTTACCAAAGCTTGTATCCCTCCATGTCTCATTCCCCCATGGTCTAGATCAAGGACTCCCTTCAGTCCTGTCTTCTCGTCCTTAATTCTCCAGTACCCTGAGACATTCCAGAGATAGAATGCACGCTCAAGCTTGCTTTGGTTACAGCTTAGCATCTCAAACTCAAAAGAGTCAGCTTCAAGGGTGGTGTACGCCAGTGGTTTTAAGAATCCCTTTCATCAAAGAGCAAATGTATTCGTATAAATCCTGTGGGAGGTGAGGCCTGAGTGGAATTGCTCAAAACATCCACCTTGTATTTCTGGAGCAAAGGAAAAATAATAATGCCTCAGAGTGTAGCTCTCTTTGTTAAGTATTAAATATGGTCACGGCCCAACTCCCCTGTGGTTCTCTGAGTTTTGTTAGGTCTAATGGGCTTTTCTAGCCTGTGAGTTACACCCAGTGTTTTGGAATGAGAGTCATTCTACAAGGAGAACCAATGAGCTTAAACCTAATAAGAGGTAGAGACTAGGTGAGTTTTTCTGGGACATGACACAAAGGATCTGTAATGCAATCCAAATGCAATGCAATCGCTTCTCTTCACCGAAGGGAATATTAGCTCTGAAAAATTCATGGCACTTCAACCTAGAGAAGTTGGTCAAATACCCTTGTGTCAGGCTGTTCGGAAGTCAAAACTTTGATTTTGTGTCCGCAGTGTCCTCTAAGTAGCCTTTTCTTTTAGGTTCACTAAAGCAAAGAAGGTGTTTTGATTTGCAAATATTAAAATCTTCCACGCTTCAGAAATGCTCTAGATAGGATTTCAGAAGGAAAGAATAAAAATGTATCCTTTTCTCCCTTTTCTTTATAACAAAGATGACTGTCTTTGCGGAGGTTGGAAATTTGCAGCTTAGTCGTGTTTTGTTTTGCCCATTTGAGTGATTTTTTTTTTAAGTACTGAGCCAATATTTTAAAAGGTGAGTGTTTTCACATCAATATCTGCATTTTGGGCTTGTCCTGAAAAATTGGAATATCTGTCACCTTAGTAAAGATTTCCAAATGGCAATAATCTCCTGGAGCTAAGGGGCCACTGCGCCCTCTGAACAGCGCACGGCACCTCCGCTTCACCATGTGCCTCACCTTCCGCCCCCTCTCGTCTTCCCCACACCCTCCAACTCATGCCTTTCACTGCTTTCCCGGCCTTGAGAGGCATTTGAGGTTTTGACCTGTATTCTAGGAGATAATATGCTACTTCTTTCCTTGAAGAGTTCTAAGTCCTTATATATCAATAGCTATTTTAACTGAGATCAACCCCGGGCTGTTTTGCAAACACATTCTGTTTAGCAAATTCATTAATTAGGGTTCAAGTTTTCTTAGCAATGAGTTAGGCTTCAGCAAAGAGTTACTTTAAACATTCTTTGGCTTAAACTTATTTTCTTCTAAAGTATTAATGACATTTAGACTTTTTTGGTAAAAGATAATTCAGTTTCATAACTCTTCCATTTCCTATCAGGCACTTGACTTAAGAACAGCAGTTCTGCATTCTCTTTAAGCTAAGAATAAATTTCCTTTAAAATGAAACTAAGGACAGGTGTCTAATACATGAATATGCTAGCTTCCTACATAATGACATTAGTCCAAGCCCAGACATTATTCCAGATACAAATTTTGCAAACAAAAATATTCTCAAACCTCAATAACTCAATTACACAACAACCAAGATAGGGATAAAATAGGACAGAGAAGTAAGATAGTCCACAAAAGGAAGGAGTAGCAAGGGAAATCTAGACATTAAAATGCAAATGATTCTGGAAGGCTCCTGCCTGAACCGATGGTTCCAGAAGCACAGCATCACTGCCATAACCAGGTCCAGATCTACAATGAGGTGACTGAGGCAGGCACAATATTTAAGAGGGTGCCAAAGAAACTTAGCAGTCACGATAAATACTTTAATGTAATATTTTAAAATGTTAATGCACTATTTTATACATCGAAATTAATGCAAAAAACCCATGATGGATAAATGGTCTTGTTGGCCCACAGGCTGAAATTTGGCCAGCATTTAGGAGTTACTCACCCAATGCCAGGTATGGCGCTAAGCATTTTTCATGCTTTACAAAAATTCAATATACAGAACAGCTCCATGAGATCAGTTCTATTATTTCCTAACTTTTGCCACATTTTATAGCTGAGAAAGCTGAGGCTTACAGATATTGAGTAACTTGCTCAGGTTAGAGCTAATAACTGCCGGGGCCAGGATCCAGGCAGCTTGACTCTAGCAACTGCTCATGTCCACGGCACTATCCACCTCTGTGGGGATGGCTCAGCCCCCAGGTCATCAAGTTCTGTCATGCTGACATGCCTCCACTATCCTGGCATTCCTCCTGGATCGAGGATAGGCTCATGACCTCAGAGCAGCCATATGTAGGGAGAGAGAGAGAATCCAGAAGCACGCACACACACACACACACAGAAACCTAAAGACAATGAGGACAAGATAATGAGTGAATACCTGCTGTTGGGGGAGGCAAGAGCAAAGAGGAAGAAGCAGTTTCACCATAAAGTTCAAGCCCAGTATGGAGAACAAGGGAACCCTGCAGCTGAAGGGAACTCAAGTAACTCAGCCTTAGAGCTGTAGTGAAATGATGCTCCAGTCTCTGCGAGTATGCCTGAGTTCACTCAAACCTGTTTTCTGGCTTCCTTACTGTGTGTTCTTCTCTGCTCCTTCTCTACACATCCTCATCACAATATACAGCTTGAAGTGTTCACCACAACCTGAAATAGCCCAATGGGCCCTCATTCCCAATTTCCCAGCACTGTCCTCCCAGTCTAAATTGTCCTGTCTTACTGTCCTTTCACTGCCTTCCCTCTTTTCCTGGCCATCCTGCCTCTTCTAGCTGTCACTGCACTTTGATGGAAGAGCATTCATCAGTGGAGTGACATTGGCTTTTTCTTTCTTGATGGCCCAGTTGTGTGTGATTCTTCAGCTGACTCTCCAGGTGCTTCATTATCTGTCAGTTTCTCCATGCCCACAGGGCTGGAAGCAGAGGGTAAGCAGCTGAGAGGGCTGGCCAGGAAGGGAGTAGTGTCTGAGACGGAATGCATGGAGAGGTAAGAAAGAAGTTCAGTTAAATTAGCAGTACCCTGTAAGCACATCTGCCTACTTTATTAGCATATTTCCCATGGAATATTTACCTTCAACTTCACGCTTGCTGCTACTGCTACAACCAGATTTCATATACATAGGATAGATTTTCTAGTACCACTCATTTCACTAAAAATAATAATTCACCGTCTAACTGAGTGGTTCTCTGTCCTATCAGATCCAATGATGCCTTTTGGAAATAAATGCTTAACAGACATTTTGTAATGATTCCTGTATTATGTGTGTGGCTAATATAACCTGTTTACACATACTTTTAAACAATGCTCTAACTGTACAAAAAATGAAGAGAAAGTAAACTAAGTAAAAAAAAATAAAGTAAGTGTAAATTCTTGGGCAGGACTATACTAGAGACATATAAGGTTGTCAGATATTTTTCAGCTCTTTTTCAGAGGCACTGAGGAGACTGTGAATAATGCAGACTGAGGCAGGTGTTTTATATTAGCCACTCAAAACCCACGAGTGGTGTGACAGTCAGTGACATGATTTCCCCAAGTGGTAGCTGTGGTAAGCAGAATAATGGCCTCACTGAGGAGGCTTATATGCCAATTTCTAGAAACTGAATATGTTACCTTGTGTGGTGTAAGGTGCTTTGGAGATATGGTTAAGTTAAGGATCTTGAGCTGCAGAGATTATACTGAATTATCCCAGTGTGGCCAAGGTCATCACGAGGGTCTTCATGAGAGAGACAGGACTCTGACATGGAGACTCTGACGTGTCTCTGACATGACTCCTCATGTCAGAGTCAGAGAAGATGTAACAACGGAAGAAGAGGTTGGAGTGGTGCAGGGCCATGAGCCAAGGAATGTGGGTAGCCTCTGTAGATGAAAAAGGGAAGAGAATGGATCCTGCCAGAACCTTCAGAAGGAACACAGCCTTGATGACCATAAAATCGTCAGATAATACTGATGTTTTGTCTTAATCCACTAAGTTTGTGGTAATGTCTTACAGCAGCAAAAAGAAACTAATACATTGACCAATTCTTATAAAATTCCAAACTCTTGAAGTTCAATCGTTATAAAACTTGTATGATAGTTTCCTTTCTGGAAAATTTATTGCATAGTCGAAGGGTGCAAAAAATACTTTGTGATTATATGTAAAATGGAGCTCAATTCTAGACTGAAATAAGTATAAACATAGTTTTCACTGTGTTTCCAGGTCTTCTATTTTCTCACTCTTTTATCCTCTCCCTTCTCTTCTCTCACTCAATTGCAGTTTTTGGTTTATGTTTTGTTTAACTTCCATCTTGTTGTGCGGTCTCCTTGCTTTGTGGCTTCACTTTCCCTTTTCAGGGTAGCTTTTCAAGATGTTTTCCACAAACACCGTTCCCTCCAAAAGGCTGCCAGCTGTTAATATTCTTGTTCCAGGAACACACTCTTCCTCTAGCCTAAAATGACCTTCAAAATGACCTTCCCTAGGTTTGATAGATGCCTGGGGGATCCTTCCAAAACTCAAGAGCCCTCATTTCCAAGCAGCTTCTTTGATCTTCACTGTCACTGGTAGTCTTCCTCTTGGGTTTTCATTGGTCCCTGAACTTAACCTTTACCAACTATTTTTGTTTTTTCTATGTGCAGACACTGTGCTAAGCACTTCAGATATATTTTGTCGTTTGTATCATGTACCAATCCTATGGGTTAGTTATTATTTATTCCCATTTTACACATGGGGAAACTGAGACCCCAAGAGTAAACATTTAAAATATAAAGGTTAAAAAAAAAAAGGATTCTTGCTCTTAGAATTCTTTATGTTCCTGAAAGATTAAATTTCAATGGATTACATTAAAAAGCATGAAATGTTTATAACGTCTACTCATTAGTAATCATTTATTATGCTTATATGTACATAGAGAAAAGTTTCCAGACTGTGCCCCAGATGCTTCAGGATGCCTGTTTTTAGAGTGGGTGAATGGTTTACTTTATGCATTTGCATCATTTGAACTTTTTACAGTGGTCAATTAGTGAAGTCAAATTTATTTGTCTTTTGTGTATAAATTCTAAATAAAAAAATTTTAAAAGATAAAATTTTTATGGTAGTTTAAACCTTTTCTAGGCCAATTACTTGTGTTTATGTATAATTTTTCATATGTAGGTACAAATTTAATTCATTCACATATTGATTTGTTCCATACTTACTTACTGAGTGTTACTCTGAACCAGTTTCTGTTCCAGGCTCTGAGGATGTGGCAGTGAGCAAGAAAGACCAGGGAACTCACATTTTAGTGGGGAATATATTCAACAATACATCCAGTACCATATACTAAGAAGAGAAAGGAAGCAGGATAAGGTGATAGAAAGTGGAAGGGAGTTCTCATTTTATAGTCAAAGAAGACCTCTCCAAGGGGCTGTTATGTGAGCATCTCCCTGAGTGAAATAAGGGAGAAAGCCTTGTGACTATCTGGTCAAATGTGTTCCAGAAAGTAATTTGTAATTTTTATGCAATAGTTTGGGTTTTATTTTAAAATCAGAGTTAATCATGTCAAAAGTACTTATTGAGCATGTGCTAGGTGCTTGGTGGGCTGTTGGATAACAAGGAAATGCGAGATCTGACCTTGGCCACCTCATTTACAACCGTGGTGGGAATTGAGAACAACACACAAAAATATCAAGTGGTAAAACAGCATAGAGTTATTTGGTGCTAAACTGTGTGACACAGATTCTGGGTTTTGGGGGTCCCCTTTGGGTCTTGCATCTTCAGAAGTGAAAGTCTAATTTTGCTAGATTCAAACATTTTTAAGGACAAGGCAGTAGACTGAAACCAGAGGTGGAAAAAAAGTCGTTTCATGCAACTTTAGTTCTCACTCCTGTAGGGATTTCCTCCTCTTAGGAGGTGATTTATATTTAGAAATACAGTTCTAATTGGGGATGGCAAACTCTGTTGGGAATCCAGACAATTGATTTACTGTTTATGGCATCCTAAGTGGTGGTAGCATTCCTTGGACTGTGTTGCTACAGGATGGTGGGAAGGGTAGCAAATGCATTCTTTTCCCTGCTTCTCTCCCCCATTGCTCTCCTGTGCTGTGAAGTAGGAGTTGTCATCTTGATTTAGACTTACAATCAGATTGAGACTATCCATCGTCTAGCACAGAACTCTCAATAATTGTTCCCATTCTGGGCTCTCAATAAATGGTTTGTGACTGGAATACCAATATGCTGCCAGTATTTGGGCTAGTGGAATTATGACATTTTGGCTATTTTCCAAGTTTTCTGTTTTCCACAAATCCCAATTTCTCATAACACAGTTTCTGATTGTGCTTCAGTTTCTGATTCTATTACCATTGAAATTTTTAAAAAGGAAAAAATACTGTAATGATTCAAACAAATCATTGGATTCATTACATTAAGGAGTGCTTGTTCAGTTTGCACAATAGACTTTTCTCTGCTAAATTGTTTGTGCTTCAAATACTCATGCTTGAATAAACTTCTTCTTTTATTTTGATCATGAGTATCATTGCAAGCATTAATTATAATACCTAGTGTCCCCACTATGATTTTCACCCAAAATTGTAGAAACATATTTTTAAATTCAGTAATCCCTTAAGCTTAAACCTAGGCAGCAACATTTCTTACATTTTATAGAAAGGCTTGGGGGTTAGGTGACTACAAGAACAACAAACCAGATACATTTTTCTTCGACCTGATTGGAAATACATTTTTTTGCAAAGCTGCCTAGGCTGTTTCCCAAAGCTGTTCCTAAGGATGCTAGTGAGAAGCTTTTCTGAAATAACATTTAAGTGCTGCTACAAACCTGAGTCAAAGGCTTTCCCTGTGGTTTTGATTTATAATTTCATTAGCTGCACAAAGACCAGATTCGCCCTTGTTTTATTCTCTGGTTTTAGAATTCCTGGCAATGACCTTGACGTGCTGCTTCTCGCATGGGGGACCTTTGATCGTTTCAGATCTTTGTTGCAACGTTTAGTATGTCTATGTGCTGTGTCTCGTTTGCCTGCGTGTGGCTTCCTTGCCCTTCCTCTGCTCTGCTCCCTGTGACGGGGATCGAACCTGGCAGGCTAGATTGATTCCCAGGCTGCTTCTTGTCAGTTGGTCTTTGGTAGGGGTCCACCAGTTGGGGGGACCTGAAGGTGGGAAGAGGGCAGGGCACCAGCTCCTCCAGGGCACCCCAGCTGCTGCCTCCTTCCTTCATCCCTCTCACCTAGGGCTGGTCGTGCCTTTCTGCTGCTGTTAGTCTCTGGGCTGCCTCACTTTCCTATTTGGTTTCTCAACAGCTCTTCCATCGCCTGTGCCCCCCACTCACCGGCTACTAAAGTCCCTGTTTTAGGTGTGTAAAGTAGTTTCTGATTTCCTTTAGACCTAGATTGATACAGGTATCAGTTGTCAGGGATGAGTGTCAGCAGAATGAACCACTGTCTTTGTGAGAATTCTCAGAAAATTAAAGTTTATAAAATTTACTTCATTTTAGACCTCAAGGAACAAGATAACATGGGAAAACTGAGAAAATAACTTTATCATTTTGTAGGCACGTACTTCTGAGCTGCTGAATTATTTTATATACTGCTATCAAATGAGACATGTTAATTACATCAACCTTTATTGTCCCTCTTGGATATGTAACACTTTGTAATTAGTGAAGGATATAAAGCATGCTGCTAAAATATATTAACTGAAATATTTAAAAGTTTATACCTATTGTACCACATGGAGAATATAATCAATATTTTGTAGTAACTGTAGATGGAAAGAAACCTTTAAAAATTGTATAAAAAGGGCTTCCCTGGTGGCGCAGTGGTTGAGAGTCCGCCTGGGGACACGGATTCATGCCCGGGTCTGGGAAGATCCCACATGCCGCGGAGCAGCTGGGCCCGTGAGCCATGGCCGCTGAGCCTCCGCGTCCGGAGCCCGTGCTCCGCAACGGGAGAGGCCACAAAAGTGAGAGGCCCGTGTACCGCAAAAAAAAAAAAAATTGTATAAAAAATTTGAAAAATTAAAATAAACGTTTATACCTGAAAGCACCATATCTTTGTCATTACTTGGCGCAGACACACTTCTTAGTAGTGTTACTATAAGATATACTGAGAAATACGTTTACGTGATTTTTCTGAGACAGAGGAAAAACGTCTATCCTGGATGAGTGACCAGTATTAATAAGTAAGGGGATAGTGTGTAGTGTCTTCTACACTTCTTTAACTACGTGACATTCGGCAGTGGGGAAACCACCAGACCAGGAATCATAAAACATAGATCTTATCTTAGGTTGGGTTCCCGAGAAACAGGGATGTGCAAATGATTAATTGAGTGAAGGACCAGTAAGGAAGTGAGAGGACAGGACAGGAAAGGGGAAGAAGATGAGCAAAGGTGAAATCTATAGCCTCGACCCGATCACATGGGGAACTTGGGAGCATGAATGACACCAAAGTGAAGTCCTACCTTGGACAGGGTGGCTGGGCTTTGGTAGTCTTTATCAGTCATTCACCGCGGGAAGCCCTAGAGTTGGGTAGAAGTACATACCCTCCCAGGCATATCTGTCCGAGGAGGGCAAGCTCTGGGGAGAGGTGTAGCTATGAGCTCTTAGCAGCAACACCTACAGCAGCTGAGAAATGGAGAAACTGACCTGATAAAGGAGGTATGTGTGGGGCACCCACAGCATCAACTGTCAATATCAGGACACAGAGCACGCTGTCCCCGCCTTGTACAAACCCTTTGGTGCTGGAGAAGGCGCGTAACCTCTCCAAGCCTCAGCTTCCTTATTTGTTTAAAAATGAAAAAGACTGGGAGTTGGTAATAACAACCACCCTATCGCTTTCCTTATCACTCATAAGTGTGCTGTTTCTTTATTTGAAAGAAGTAAAGTGCTGTGGAAGTGTTATTTCCCTGAGTAGCTAGCCTACACGGGGAGAGGAAATGTAAGTTTGTAAAGTGAACTTGAAGATTCCAGTTTAAACACGATCACAGTCTTCCCCTGGATTCCTGAAAACAAGGAGGTAGTTTACTTTGGAGGCGACCCTAGCAGGCAGGACCGAGGGGCTGGGGAGGGTGAGCCAGGGACAGAGGAACAGCCAACTTACAGGTGTGCCATGGGGGCCTGCGGGGCTGCGGGTTGAGCTCAGTCACACTGAGCTGCCGTCAGCAGGAAGCGAGTCAAGGCCTGCCTGTCGCTGTTCACCCAGCACACCAGAAGTGTCCTGTCTGCCACGCCGTGCTCTCGGCACTGCTCTGATCCAGTGATGCTCTTCAGTAATTCCACTATCACTGTTCTTCAAGGACTAGGTTGATTCGTGCCTCGAAGGAGAGATTTAGCAGTGTAACAAGCCACAGTCCTCCTTGCTGCGGTGGATGCTGCGGCCACAGTTAAAATCCGTCATCCTCCCTTATGCCCTCTAGACTGCCCTCACCCTCAGTTCTGAGGTTGTTGGGGGGTCAATAGGTGACCCAGACCCTCACCCTGGAGACGTCTGAGACTGGGTTGATTGACTTTCTGCCATCGCCTTTTCCCTGTGATCAGTGGGTAAAAAACATCAAGAGATGCCCCAGGGAATCCCTCGAGATCCAGACTTTCATTTCCTTTTTCTTTTTTTTTTTTTTTTTGCGGTACACGGGCCTCTCACTGTTGTGGCCTCTCCCATTGCGGAGCACAGGCTCCGGACGTGCAGGCTCAGCGGCCATGGCTCACGGGCCCAGCCACTCCGTGGCATGTGGGATCTTCCTGGACCGGTGCACGAACCCGTGTCCCCTGCATCGGCAGGCGGACTCTCAACCACTGCGCCACCAGGGAAGCCCTCATTTCCTTTTTTCCCATTGTGCAGCAGTGACCCTATCTCCTCAGATTATCACAGTCAGTTTCTCTGCCAATATAGAAACTCCATTCTTTGCCCGTGGTCCATGGGCATGAAGAGCCTGAGTGATATGGTGGAGTCACAGCTCGTGGCTCAGTGTCCCGTGGAGAGACACCCTCTAAGAGCCAGGACCTCTATTCTAGCAAAGTTTAAAGGTGTGGAAACAAGCAGTCCAAGTTAAGCAATTGTGTTATGGGGAGTGATGATGAGAAGAGCCAACCAACGCGTGCACCCCTTGGTGCCCAGACCTCTGTTTTCTAGTTTTGGGGTACGCAGCACCGTGTAGTGGCTATTGTTTCAGTGCACACAATGCACCCTGGAGAACAGCATCCCAGCCCTGCCGGTTGTAGGCATGAGTGGTGCCATCGCTAGGCCAACATGAGGCCAATCTAATATCTTACCAGGCAGGGTCCTTCTGGGTGATGTGATATATGATAGGACCAGTGGGTCCTGGCGTCATATTGGGTTGGCCAAAAAGTTCGTTCAGCCTTTTCCTTATGATGTTATGGACAAATCCAAATGAACTTTTTGGCCAGCCCAATACATCCACTGTTGCATCATCCCTAGGAGAGGTGGCCACTATAAGGCATGTCTAACTCACACAAATGTCCACCTCAACCATGGCTGAAATCAGAGGTGAACCCCAAAGAATGTCAGTCGGGGCACCCATGTGTGTCTACTATAGTCACTCTCACAGATCTTTGGTGAGATTCCTCCTTGTGTGTGATGCTGGGCTAGGGACTGATCTCAGGAAGTGCTCCGGGAAGCACTGTTTCTGCCCCCTTTGATCTTCTATCCCATTCACATATCACTGAGGAAATAGCAGGTAACTCTTACGTGCCAGGTTCTGTGTTGGGGATGCAAATATGAATTAAGTTTCTATTCTTTGGGAACTCACCGCGTAGCACAAGGAATAGATATATAAATAGTGAACTATATTTTGTAATTGATATTTTAAATATAGAGAGCACCAAAAAGACAGTAATTAATTCTTCATGGAAAAGTCTGGGAAGGCTTCAGTGAGGAGGTGATATTTGAGTAGACCATTAAACGGTGAATAAATTTCCAAAATAGACCTTGGTAGATAGAATGCAGGCTGGGTGGATAAAACAGCATTGGCAAAGGCATTGAGACGCGAAGGAACATGGCAAGGCTAGGGTTGACAAGGAGGTTTAGGGACTAAGTAAAGCGTGTGTGTTGCTGGTCATGTGGGAGATGGGAGAGGGTAGAATGTTGAGGAAGAAGGAAAGGCCGAACCAGGCCAAACTGAAAGGCCCTGTATTATATTTAAGGAATTCGGACCAGACAGGTATCTCCAGGTATGTGTATAGACCATGTTGTCAGCATACTGGAAACGATACGCCGGATGTGCACGGGTGAACAAGGCAGAGTGTTGGAGTGAGGGTTTCAGAGCCTGTGCCTCAGCACTGACGGTGCAGCTTGGAGGGGCCTCCATTTTCAGATGTGTTTCAAATGAATCCTACGGTGGAAGTCAACATGGTCTGATGCAGTCAGAGCTGTTCTGATTGAAGCAGTGAACGCAGTGGGGGAAAGGGAGTTGGACCGGAAGGGCCCCTGAGACCTATCCGAATGTCCCTTTGCTTTCTTTGTTTACCAGGGGTTAAAAGAAAAAGTCCCGTGAAATCCTGTGTGACTCCTCTTAGGCTAGAACATGAAACTTTGAGAGTCCGAAACCCTTTCGCCTTATATTCTGGTTATATTCTTCAGGTATCAAAATGTTGTGTTGTAGTCTTCAGAATCTCAAATGACATGTGTGAAATTTTATTTCATAAAATGTGGAGTGGTAGTGAGCGTCCAATCAATGTTGGGTATCCTTCTTTTTTTAAAATTTTAATTAACCCAAGTACTCAAACAAGTATGTTTTGGAAGCAGGTAGGGGGAAAAGTGAGGGAGAAATATGCTGAGTTCCTGCTTGGATGGGCCTGGGGAAGGGAAATGGGAGTCCCTAGTGGTGGGAAAGTTGTCAGAAGTTGTCTCTGATGTGCTACATTCCCGGCATCTGAAATTATTCCACAGTCTCAGCAGTGAGCTTGGAGAATCAGCAAATGATGTGGAACTGGTCGTGGTGGAGGCAACTTATAAATACTGCGTCCCAGTTGCTCTGAGTCCTTATCTTTTGCCCCATGGTGACATCTTCTTAATTTGATCCCTAAACTAGTTATCTCTGTTGGCTGAGAGGAGCAGAGCGGGGAGGGAAAGGGAGAGGAGGAAACACACCTGTGGGGGGTGGGGAGCAGGACACAGGGGCCTGCCCGAATTACCTGGGGATTTCTTCACACAATCCACCATTCTTCATCCATGAGCAGAAATGCTAATCACGCCCCCCTGTGGCAGAGGGGAGCTGACTAGCGAGTCACGGCAGAGTAAGCCCTGTCTCCTAGGCGTGGTGGGGAGAAAAGAGGTTCAGAACTCCTGATTTAACTCTTGCTTTTCCCTTATCTCTCTGGTAGACTCTGGGGAGAATCCTGTCTAATTTCATGTTCTTCATGATATCAGAAAACTGCTAGCTCCCGTACTTGTTTGTGTATTATAGCCCTTATAGTTTATAATTAATTCTAATTAATGATAGCATGATAAAAATGATGAATATCACTGCTAAAAGTCTTAGGCTCAGAAGGCAGTCAGTTCAGGACAAAAGTCCCCATTCTTTCGTGTTTTAGCAATGGAGAATGGAGTAAGAGGAAGGAGGTTTCATATGTGTTTATTGTGATACTCTGTCATAAAGGCATCCCCAGTGTACTGAGTCATTTTAAACGCCTACAGTTATGGGTGAATAATAACGATATGAAAAAGAAAGATGACTGCAGAGGGCTTTGTATTTTGGTAATTGGTGAGCCATAGGGTGGATGAGGGGGAGGGATTAATAATTTACTACCAAATCTTTTAAATAAAATGGTTAGTACAAATGTGTAGCTTAGTTCCAGGAATGAAAAAGGTTTTTATTTCCCCAGTGTATTTTAGACATATTTAAGTTATAAAAAGAAAGGGCACAGTGTTAACTGTACTGTAATTTCATCCAACTTTTTAAACTTAACATATATTTTTAAAATTTAATGCACAAATACATGCACTTGGTTTTAGAAGTCAAATGATGCTAAATGTGTGTATATATATATATACACACACACACATATATGTGTATATATAAATATAAAATAGTATTCATTCCCTCCCTCAGTCCATGCCATTCTCCAGAGGCAATTAACTGCTCTGAACTCTTTATTTGTTCTATGACTTCCTATTTTACGAAGCCAGAATTTTTAGTCTCATGCCCTATCTTCTCACCTCCTGTGTCCTTTCAGTATAGTTATTTCACAATTTTTGGCATGGTTTTTAATATTTTTACTAGGAAAATATTATTTTTTCTGAGCCAAATAGTAGGCGATGATTACATTTGCTTTATTTTTAGTTTTCCTGAAATTAATAATTGCCTCATTCATTGGTTTTATTTGCTTCACTGCCTTCAAATTTCTGGCCCAACTCTTTCCCCATACCCTCCAACAGCTTTGTAAGATGCCATTCTTAAAGTTTTTCTTAGAGCCAAACCTATCGGACAATCATAGCCTGTCTTCCTTTTTATTTTTATTTTTCGAGACATATATTCTGTCGCCCTCAGGACTCTATTCCATCCTAGAGTGGTTGCTTCCTGCTGCAGAATTGCCGTCCTGTGCCCAATTCACTTTGCTTCTCTCTCTTGTGCCAGGATTCATGTCATTTTCTCTCTTAGTTTATTTTTTCCTCCTCCTCAGTTTCCTGAAAAGCCATGGGAGGTAAATTTCCTGAGACTTTATATATTTGAAAAAGAGTATTTACTTTTACACTTGATTGTTTGGTTAAATCTAGGATCTTTGGTGGCAAATTATTTTCTTTCAGAATTTTGGAGCTATTCCTATATTGACTTCTAGGTTATAATGTTTCTTTTGAGAAGACTGTTGCTTTTCTTATTTCTGAGTCTTTGCCTGTGACCGGTTTCTCCTTGCTGGAAAACTTTAAGATCTCTTCAGATCTGGTACGCTCAACTTTTACACTGCTATCCTCAATATGAATTCCTTTTCATTTATTTTGCCGTCTTTTAAGCAAGAAATTTATATCCTTCAGTGCTGGTAAGTTTCCTTGAAATGTTTCTTTGAGAACTTCTTTATCAGTGCTTTCTCTGTTCTCTTTCTGGCACTCCTATTGGTTGAACTGAACCTCTAACCTTCTTAAGTTTTTTTGTCTTATTTTCTATCTCTTTTTCCTTTCGTCCTACTTTCTAGGTGAAATCCTTGACCTAACCTTGTTGTCCTTTTACTGTTTCTTATTTTTAAATTTTAGCAATACTTTTAATATATAAAAGAATTTTCTTTCTTAATGTTTATTTTTATAATGTGTTTTTATTGCATGGGTGTAGTTTAAAACATTATGTTTAAATTGCCTATTTCTCTTCCTCTGTCAATAGAGAGTTAATATGTCCCTTTGGAGGGGAGGAGGGAACTACTGTGCCTCTTAGGGATGATGTCATATCCCTTAGCATGCTGGGAGAACGGCTTCAGAACTCCTGAGGACATTGAATAGAGTGTCTTTGTAGTTTTCCATTTCTTCCTGCATTGTCTCTGTTTTTTCTGAGTTCCTTTTAGTTTCTCATTATTTGTTTGCTTGTCTCACTTTAATATTGCTGATTTTCCTCAAATGCCTAGAGTTCTTGGCTGTGCATTCCTATTTCTGAGTGAATCTTTAGAAAGCTGATTGGAAGTTCTGTGTCTATTCATTGGACTTTTCGACTGGTGGCTTTCACTGTAGGGTCATTAGGATGATACAGCTTTTTCATCAGAGACCTTCAAATGTCAGAATTTGTAGTATTTTGTCAGTGGGTGGTTCAGTTTTTCTAGAGAAGATTGCTTCAGTCTTCTGCAACTTCTCTCCGTTCAGTCTGCAGACTTTCATTTAATCTCCCTGTTTTCATTTGCGAGCCTCACCTCCACTCTCCCTTTTACTTCTTGTCTCTGAGTCTGGCCCCTCTTTCTCCTGCAGGGGTGTGAGAGGAATAGTCAGACCCAGCTTTACCCCACCTTCTGTGGTACTTGTGCTCCTAGCCTGTCTGGATTCTGTAGGTATTTTTGACTTGCCTCTCATCATTACGTTCCTTTGCAAGCACTTAGATTTATTCTTCCTTCTCTCTAGCAAGTCATTTTCTTCTCTAATGCATTCTGCCATCTTATAATTTAGTTCAGAATTAAAATTGTCCCCTAGACTGATCAAGATTGAATTCTATTTTTGATTCTTACTTCCTTGCATATTAGGGTGATTTTTAAGATGAGAGAGGTTGGAAAATGTCTACCGTCTTGAAACTGAAAATCCAGTAATCATCACTTTAATTATAATGGAGAATGATGGGCTAAATTAGTTGTTGTATGGAAAGACTTTTTTCTTCTTAAATTCCCCTTCTGTTGAAATCTGGAACACTGATATCATGAAAAAATACCTTTTTCTTAAATTTGTGAGGGTAGATGGGGAAACTGAAAGCAATTGATTATGGCTGAAAATCACATTGCAGCCTTTTTTCCCATCATTGATAGGATGGCAATTTCTTCCCTGCTTTTCATACAAATTCATACTTTCAGATCACTCCAAAGTTAGAAAACAGTGGAAGGAAACTGTGAATTTTTAGGCAGTCCATAGTACCCTGCATTTTTGCACAGAAGTCCCAAGTACAGTCTTAACCTGTGAGAAGAGTACTCAGTATTCTGATATCATCTAAACTGATGCATTATGTTTAAAGTAACAGAGTCAAATGTCTGGATTAGGTTGAGGGAAGTATGTTAAAGTGCTTCCTGAGAGACAGGAGCTAGGTTCCCGGTGGTCAGATGATGCAGAAAATACCATTACCTCTGTTTCACAGGTTAGGAAGCAGAGAATGAAGTGACTTGCCCAAATTTCCGCACAACCAGGATTCAATCCCTGGCAGTCTGATCCTGGAGCCTCTGCTACTAACCTATTCTGTGGTGATGAAGAGCCATGGAGATAGTGAGTATAAAAAGGGAAGCAGCCACGCTGGACAAAGGACAAGAGAGGCAGCCTGTCCTTGACACCATTCAAGGAAACTGTACCCCAGGGGTCTTGTGAGTATCGCTGAGAAGAGGGGGTGAGGAAAGGAACTGCATAAACATTTGCTTCTGCTTGAATGCGCACGTGCCAGCACCCCTCCACCAATTAGGAGAGCCGTCTTGAAGGATGAAGAATGCTGCCTTGGCTTCTGAAAAGAAGACCCCAGGACATGCGTTAATGAGAGGAGGGGGAGTCACAGCTGACAGAAAAATAAAGCTCTCAGCAGGAGCCCTGCGCCCCGAGCCAGGCCTGAACTTGTTGCCTGAGCAGCAAGACCCCTGCCGTTGGGCTCCCCCAACTCCGTAGCTGTTTCCTGCTGCATCTTGGAAGACCGCTCTCTCCCCCTGTGACTGGCCTTATATGGGACAATTAATGAGCAGTGCAGTGACAGCAGACACCTCTCCATGTTGTTCAGAACTTGGGCTTGTGACCAGACAATTCACCATTGCCCTCCGGGTTCCACTGAGAAGTGCCTTCTCAGCAGTTTGTAGAAGTAGGTTGTAAAAGCAAAGGGTACAGCGTTAACTGCATCACATCTTTCATTCATTTAGTCATCTGCTTTGGTGAGAAGCATAGATTTAGAAGGGAGGGCTGTCTTGATCTCAGATGGAATCCCTCCTTAGTCAGTATTAGGACGCTCATTAAATTACTTTGGAAAATAGGAACTGGATTCTGTTACCCACTAATTCAGTGGTACAAAAGGAAATCCCATAAAGTAGTTTTTGAAGGGCTTTCTTCTACCTAACCTGTTTTGATTCCAAGAGGAAGGTATTATTATTCTCTTTCTAAAGATGAGGAAACTGAGGCTCAGCGATGTTTATGTAAGGGCTGTACCCAGGGCCACTCGGGGTTGAAATGGAAGAGGAACTACGGTTGACTTGCTTATAATCCTGGGCTCTTTCCTCAGCACCACGCTGAGTTGCCTGTTGCTCAAAGTTTGCTAAACCCGATAACTCCTCAAGGCTTAAAAGGCCTGTTGTCACGAGGCCCTGGGAGATCATCCAGGAAGATCAGTCACTCACTAGGCGTTTCTTTTTTGATTATGTAAGTGCTCAGTACACTGCTAGGCACATGGAGAAAGGTTGGGTTTTATGTCTCTAATGAGTTTTCAGTCTCATTGGAAGATGAATATGTAAACAGAATATTTAAAGAACAATTAAGTTCTTAATTACAGCTAAATAGTAAGCGTAGAGTTGCTCAGAAAAGGGAAAGAGACAGCGCAGGCTGAAATTCTTCGGGAATGGAGAGGGTGGTATGTGAGTGGATATGGAGGGGTGGGTGGGGATAGAAGATGGATGAGACACAGGAAGGCAAGAAAAGGGTTTTCTACCAACGGAAACACAGAATTAGAACAGGAAAGGGAAGGTTCTGAGCCAGCCTAGGAGTTTGGGGTCATGATGTATTGGTAAAGGGAGTGAGGTATGTGTGTGTAGATGTACATTTCTTTGATCTCTCTTGCTCTGCTTGGTTTTTTTCCTCTCACCAGAAAGCATAATTTAAAGGGAGACTGAGAAAGAAAAAAGCCACTTTTTCTTGCACCTATACTTATTGTATTTCTTTTTTTTTTTTAAAGATATCGAAGTTGTAGTTTGTTTATTTATTTATTTGTTTTGGCTGTGCCATGCGGCATGCGGGATCTTAGTTACCCAGCCAGGGATCGAACCCATGCCCCCTGCAGTGGAAGCACAGAGTCTTAACCACTGGACCGCCAGGGAAGTCCCTGTATTTCTTAATCTATCCATTGTACTAACTAGTTTTCAAAGGCAGAGGACAGAAGTGCCAAATACCCCAAAAAATTATTTTTAGGAGAGTTATTAGTAATCACTGAATATATTATCTGATTTTAAATTCTAACAACTTCCCCTTCCCTAATTGGTTTCAGGGATTTTTTTTTTTTTTTTTCAGAACAGGTCTCTATCAGAGTATCCATATGGAAAGAATTTGTATTAATGTTATAAATTTGAAAAACGTAAGTAAAAATAAGATTGCCATGTAAATATCAGTGCCTCCCCAGGGGAGAAACTCCATAAATGAGGCCAGGCAGAGCCAGTCTTTCCCCCTCAGTATCTCCATGGTGTGAATAATCTCTCTTCCTTGCTGTACCATGAGCTCCTAGAAGGAAGAGACCATGTCATGTGCATCCCAGTGTCAAGTATATACCTAACTGGTAGAGGTTACTCAAATGACCTCTACCATTCATTTAGTTGAATGGATAAGTGAATATGTAAGAGCAAGTATAGCTTTCATCTCCTGTGCTAATTAGGGTAGTGCTAGCTGCCGTGACAAGTAAGCCCCTCAATTTCAGTTTGGTGCAACAAAACTGTAGTTATCACTCATGATAGCCTAACGTTGATGGGTGGCTTTCCTCTACTTGGTGATTCAGGGACTGGCCTCTTTCCATGTCATGGCTCTGCTTTCCACTGGGGCTTGAAAGCCCACTGCATATGGTAGGCAGACAGGGAAGAGAACATGAGGAGGGTACAAGTGACACATACTACTTCTGCTCACTTTCTTTTTACTAGAACTATCCACGTGACCCTGTCTAGGAACAAGGCGGGCAGGAACATGTGGTCCCTGGCTGGGCAGCTTCCTCAGAGAGACACTCAACATCATGGAGCAGTATGGATTTTAGTGGACAGTTGGTCATCTCTGCCACATCTGGCTTTCACACTTCCTAGCTGTGTGCTCTTAGGCAAGTTCAGAGCCTCTCCAGGTGTCAGTTCCTTCCTTGAAAATGGGGGTCCTGTAAGGTTGTTGTACATATTGAATGACACAAGTATTTGAAGTAGCGAGCAGTAGTGCTGATGAGCATTTGCTTATATAGGAGAGCTATTATAATGTTGTTACTTTACATGTTCCAGTTCAATTAAGATATTTCTTGGGTTAACATTTATTTTTCTTCAACCATGATCACGGCACATACAAAACTAGGGCAACCCAAGGAGACCACATACTCTTACGTGTGAAGGTAGAAGAATAGGTAGAGACTTTTAAATTAAGACATCTCACTGGGGCCATGGCACATACTGAGGTTAGGGTAACATGTGGTACCTGTTTGGTAGTGTGAACTTTAGATAAAAAGGAGAAATTTCTCTTGAAAATTTACTGCAGATCTGCTAAGAGTGGGTATGTACTGTCAGTGTGAAAGGCTGATTGGCTTGTGGATACCACCCCAACATAGTGGAGGTAGATGGAATGGAATTATTACAGACTTGTCCCACGGAACAAAGAGAATAAGAAGCAGGACCCTGGGGAAAGGAGAACAAAGGCGTGTAAGGACTCAGGGCCATGGGAAGAGAAGGGAAGGGAAGGGTAAAGAGAGGAAGGGGCAGCATCTGACCCCCTGGCTCTCCCTTTCAGGGCTGAATTACTCATTCCCCAGCTGCCGGGAGTGTGTCAGCTGCTGAGGCTCCTGGCTGAGTCCTCTCCCAGAAACTGTCTTTGGTTGAAGGGAGCTGCCTCGCCCTAGGTTACAAATCCCCCCAGTCGAGGTGGCACTAAGACCCATGGTGGGCATCTCTGAGGGCCATCCCAGCTTTGCAGTTCCTGGTGGGGTTGGCTGAGGCCTCAGTGACAACTGAGTTCCACTTCTCCTTCTGCTGAGTTCTGCCCTCTCATCCCTTCACAACCGTGGTTCCCAGCGCAGTTCCCAGGAAGGTTCCTGCACAGCACTCTGCATCTCAGAGTCTGTGTCCTGAGGAACTGGACCTGTGAGAGTAGAGAAGGAAAAAGAATGGAAGAGAAGGGGAAGGAGAGAAGGCAAAAGGAAGGGAAGAGGACCCACCGGAGAGGGCTTTTCTCCTTATGGATTGTCATATGCTGCAGTCCCCAGAGACATCAAAATAAGGGGATTCCTTCCTTTTTACCTCCGGGAAAACTCAGTGTCATTAGGCAATATGATTCCAACTTGAAGTAAGGGGCTCTTTGTGCTTTCTTCTGGATTCTCTCAATATACTTGCCCAGCCAACAGCGAGTTTGTTTCATAATGGATTGTTATGCTTACCTTCCACTATCAATGGCCAGTACTGGTGTCACATAGTAAATCTTTATAAAGAATTGACTTTTTACAGAAGCTGTTTCCTCCCTCCCTCCCACGCCCCACCAAACATAGTCTAACGCATCCAGTTCTGCTCTGAACAACAAAAATGTACCTTCCAAATTCATGTGTTGGAAGAAAAGGGAAAAAGTCTATTTCTGGCATCTGTGGTGAGGGGCTTTCACTGAGAGGGCTTATGCTGCCTCTCTCCGCTGCCAGGAGGGTATGGAAGTGGGTTTCATGACCTTCTGCTCCAAGCACACAGTGGGCCTGAAAAAAGTGCATTTTAAAATGAATTGCACAGAGTCTGTAATCAGTATGATCTCAGTGACTGGGGGTGAAGGGGATTCCCTGGAAACCTGACCTTCTGAGGTCATTCACGTTTAGGCATTCTCACCTTTACCTGTTTGATGCCTTTTTTGGAGACTTGTTTCACAAGAGCTCCCACTTCAAGGCTACTGTAAATGCTGTAACATTTCCCTTTATTTCAAGCTGTTCCCTTTTCTTTGTGGGTGGGTTTGCCACTGTGAGATTCAATTTCCCTGACAGAACTGTTTTCTGGCCTCCCATGTGTGATTAATTCAGAGGAAGCCTTTATCTGTTGTGATCTAAATGGGTATTTGTTTTACCCTCAGCCAACAAGACAATAACAAATGTCTTGCCTGCAACGACAGGCTTGGAAATGCAGTTGTCACAGTGAAAGCCACAAAGCATATGAGTTCCAGGCTCTGTGCTGACACTTGACTAGCTGAATACATGCAGGAACCAGAAAGTGGAAAATTTTTTACAGGAGATGATGGATGCTTTTCTGTCCCCACAGAATCGGCAATGGCCTTTGCTTGGGCCTTAATTTGACCCAGAGTTGTTACTGAAAGTGTGCAGAGTGACATGACTGTTCAACTTCCCTACTTTACTATGTGCTCGTGCGTATGTTCTCCAAGAATATTAATTGTGGGGAAGTGTCCCGCCTTCTTCCTCCTGCCTCAGGGTTCTCATGGGCTCCAAAAGCTCTGATGAGCGCCAGCATCTGGGACAGACACTGACTAGATCTTGGACAAGTGACTCATTCTGTATTCCAGAACTGGGATAGGGCTGGTGCTCACAGCGAAAACTCAAGGATGGAGCATCTCCATTGCTATCCTGGAGAAGCTGGAGCCCTACTGGAACATAAATCCACATCTCTCGTACTTATTTGCCCCAAACCCATTAGTCCTCTACTGCCACATACTTAACATTCACAGTAAATACTTTTCTGCCCATAGTTCTAAAGACAGAGATGATAATGGAAATATGCTGATAACTGTGCCATCTTTGTTATAAAAGCTGAAAAAAATGTGACTTAGTTGGTGCCCTTCCGAGTGACAAGCCTGAGTGTTTAATGCTACCTTGAGATGGTTCCTTAGGGAGCCATTTTATGTCATTTTCTTGTAACTGTCACTCTAATGTGCTGGAGGGAAGTTTTACTGTCATTTGCATATTCTGAAAGTTTACTGAATTTTAAGAGATGTGTGCCTGAGAAATAACTTGTCTTGATATATTTAGGAATTTAGAGGGTTTTTTTCCTGGTTGGAACTGCCAAGCTTGGCTGCTACCCTAGTCATTTATATAGTATAGCTTTATGTGGATTTAGTCCAAATACTTGGGATTTAAAGAGGATTAAATGATTCGCATACACAGTGAAATGAGGGGACCGTACATGGGAGCAAGTACTTGGAGTCCAGAACCCTCAGCAGAGCTTCTACCAAGTGCTCTGAGAGTAGAGAGAAAGGAGGAGGGAAGAGCTGACCAAGTCACCATGGGATCCTTTCACAGTGGGAATGGCACTTGAACTAGGTTTTGAAGAATAATTAGGAGTTTGGAGGATGGGAAAATGTAGTGAAGACCACCGCAGACAGGGGGCGAAGCATGAAGAGGTGAGGAGATACAACACAATGGGATATACTTGTGGATTTGACAAGTGTTCTGTGGGCAAGAAGGCACCTAGAGATTGTGAGCTTTGTAGGAGAGTCTAGGGGACTTGAAACTCAGACAGGTGGCGCCATGGAAGGCTTTTAGGCAGCAGAGTGAGCATAAGAGTGGGCGACGGTCAAATACTGTGTGGAGGGTGAGTGAGATGAGAATTGGGGTGTGGCTGCAAACAGGTCAGTCACGGGCCCTGGTGACCTCTGAGGGAGCAGTTGCAGTGAGGTGGTGCTATGGAACCAGGCTGCAAAGAATGACAGAGTAGGTCAAGAATATTAGCGATAAAGAGAAAGGGAAAATGTGGTATGGTAGAGAGAGGATGAAGGATGGTTAAGGGAAGGTGGGATGGTGAAGATTTGTGTAAGTGTCACCACCCCTATGAACTATTTGTTATTAGTATGCTCTTCTGGACTTCTTTGATATATTTGACCCCCCTAAATTCCCCAAGTAGAGATGAGCATTGCTTGAACTTTCTTCTTGGCTTCCGAAATACTAGAGAAAACTTAGCTGCTTACATGTTTGCCTTCCCTTTCCAGACCATAAACAGTTTGAGGGCAGGGACTGTGTTTTATTAGTATTTGTATTCCCCATCCCTGGCACTTTGTAGGTGCTCAATTGGGGTTTGTTGAGGAGGGATTGAATGATGACATAAATGTGATAGGTTGATGGGAAGGAAACCATAGAAATGGAGAGTTTGAAGGTAACAGAGAGAAGGGAGATATTGATAAGAGGAAATTTCAGAAGGTAGAAAGGGATAGATCCTCCAGAATAGGGATTGGCAAACTTTTCTGTAAAGGCCTGAATAGAAAATATTTTAGACTTTGTGGGCCAGATGGTCTCTGTTACCCAGCTCTGCCGTCACGGTGTGAGAGCAGCCACATACAATAGGTCAAAGAAAGGCTGTGTTCCAGTAAAACTTGGCTTATAAAAACAGGCCCTGACCCATGCTCTATAAGATGTAGAAGGGGAGGGAGACTGGCACTAACTTGAAAAGGTGTAGGAAACTTCTTCCCCAAAGAAGGTGGGAGAAGAAGAGGCAAGGGAAGTTGCAGTAGTTCATCTGAGAAAGGCTTTGTTAAGAGAAGACAGCGTCAGTAGTAGGGGAACAAGGTTTTAAGGGGAATAGAAATCATTCCAGGGAAGTTCTCTGAAGAATCTTCTAGGAAATATACCGGGAAAATTTTAGGGCCACCGTGGAACCAGGAATAGAGGAGATACCTTGGTCTCAATTAGCATAATTATGTGAATTTCACTGCTTAAATAAGAGTGTCCACTTTCCTCTTCCGTCAGCTTACTGTGCACCTGAGTGCCATTCCCTAGTATGGGTGTAGACATTTTTCAGGTTATGGGACATCAGTACTGATCCCTGTCTTCTGATGCGATGAGCCTCATCAGCCCCTTCCCCATCAGGAATTGATGCATGGCTTCTCTTGCTGTGGGTAGGATGGTGAGTGCTGACATCAAAGTAGCAGCTTCCTTGAGTTTGCCATTTCTTGCCTTAGGGCTAGGAATCCACCACCCAAAGTCCCCCTTCTTTCCCAGACAGTCTGGCACCTCCAATTCTTTGACCCTTAGACATAAAGGGTTTACTATATCCCATCTCAGGGAATAGAACATTCCACTTGCCCCCCTTATCAAAGGGAAGATACTGCAAGGAGGATCTTCAAGTGATCCCTAACCCTTCTCTTCTTTGACCTATTAACATTCATTACATGTCCAATACCAGACATCAGTGCTAACTGCCTGTTTTTCTACTGGTGACTACTCTGATTTTCTTTTCAGAGTTTCAAGGGTTCTCATGGAAAAACAAATAAACAAACACAACAACAACAAAAGACCCACACACAAAAAAGAAAAAACAACCAAACAAACATAAAAACCCCAGGAATTACAAGAAGCAGCAGCAGCAGCACATAGGTGTAATCCCTGGCAGGCATTCCGTGGTACTCGCTGTGCACTGCTATGCTGGACCTCTATCCCAAGCTCCCTCTAGTACGCGCTACACTAAAGGAGGGGCTGGAAGGTTAAAAACCTTCTGAGAGTCTCTTCCGAGCATGATTTGGATTCCTTCTATGGGGCCACTATTAAGAGACCTGATGTATAAAAAGAGCAGGAGGCAAGGTGTGAGGTCCTACTTTCCTGATTCATTGGCTTCTGCAGCTGCAGGGCTGTCTCCATCCTGGTGGAGGAGGCTTGCTTCCATCAGCAGCTCCCTGATGGGCTATTTCAGCCAGGATGCAGGAGCTTTTTAGATCACAACAGAGGCTGAATGATCATGGGAGCTCTTCTTGGAAGCTTGACTTACTCTGTTCCTTTGTCTCCTTTAATGATTGTGTTAAGCACCTAAAACCCAGCAGTCAAATATATTTTTTGCTTACACCAGGTATGGCAGTGTATGTTGTCCGCAACTGGACCTCAATGGATACAGTATCCCACCAGACCCACAGGTTGAGCTAGGAAGTCAAGAAAGAGATGGCTGAGTGTTGTCAGGCTTGATGAGTGGGAGAATAGGTTCTGTGGGAGGGGTGCGGCGTGAGGGGGGGAGGGAGGAGGGCAGGAGCCAGGACTCAAATACACGTTGAGATGGTGAAGCCAGGTGGAGACCGAGAGCTGGGAGGGGAGGAAGCCGCCTGGCACTGGGGGTCTCCATGAAGGTGAAGGCTGCTTTCACTGGGTATAAACAGGGGAGGTACGCCTTGGCATCAATCAAGGAAACATATCAATACTTTTGTGAATCTCACAATATGCTATTACTCAGGTAATATTTAAATTTGATCACAGGGCAGTAAAGTATGACTGAAGAATTAAATGAATCTCTTTTAGACACCTTGTAACGCTTTTTCTGGGTGTGATAATGCATAGAGAACAATAAAACTGCAGTGCAACGTGCATGCTAGGCTATTGCTGGGTTCACTCACCAAGTTCATCCTCAATGAGCTGACCGGTATGTCGGGGCCCTGTAGGGGTCACTTGCAAATAGTGAAACCACAAGTACGAATAGAGTTCGTTTTATATGTTAGTTGTCGGCTTGTTTTTTAGTTAAACTAATAGATTAGATAATAAGTATGCTAACTAAATCTTTACTTGCTTTTTAAGTATTTCATATGTTGGTCAGAAACTTGTGGTTATTTAATGAGTATCTGATAACTGAATTATTAGCCATACAAATGTAATTGAGACCTTAAGAGTCTATGGGTAAAAATGAAATCATCTTATCATTAATGTCCCATTTATAAAGCCTGAGCTGCTTTCTTATGCCTTGAGTGTCTCAGATCTCCCTCAACATTCTCCTCATTTATAACTAGCAAAGACCTGGGTTTATGTAAATAGCAAATATTTTTATGGAATTTGGTCAGATAATTAAAAGATGTATCACTTCTGTTACTCAGTGGGCTTCATATTTAAATAATTTATTGCAAACTGAAGGCACTGTAAATGTGTTTTCTTTGCATGGCTTTTACAAAATGTTTGAATTCGTTGCCAAAAATAAAAATCAAAAAATCTTACCAGAAAACCCGGGTTTCCTAACAACATGGGTGCTCTTTCTGGCTGGAGCAGAGTAGCTGCTCTGCCAATGAGAGGCGTATGGCAAGCTGGCTCCAGGCAGCCCCAGCCAGGCTTCCCTCATTTATATCGCCTGCCTGACTCCTGGGGGCATTTAAGTTTATGACCCATGTAATAGCTTGTGATTGAATAAATAAAAGTTGTCACCTAGAACTGGAACATGGGGTCCTCTTAAAAAATCACGATGTTAAGAATATGCAGCCATTGGTCATTAAAATTGTATTTGTAATGTCTTCTTTGTGAAAAAAAATTATTTGGATTTCCGTTCTGGGATATGCACGTTTTCAAGATTCACCAATTAATTCCTATGCTACACTATCATTAGCCTCTTTATCCAGCACTCCTTGAGCACCTTCTATTGCTAAGTTGTTATTTATGCAACTTGGAAAACACTTTTGAAACCATGGTATTTATTTGCCTGGTCCTCTTAGATTGTTCATTTCTTCCATCTTTTAGGAGTATCTATCCTTGCCATGTTCCTGGGGGAGCTGGTTCTGCTCTGTTCCCTCCCCTTTCCTCTAGTCCATTGTTTTGTGCACTAATATCTGTATCACCTTTTTTCTTCCTCACTTTTTAGCTTGAAAAATGTAGCACTTAATCATGAAGTGTATCCCTGGAAAATAAACGTATACCAACAGTCACTATTTCGATAAAACGTAAACAAAAAGCCAGTACAGCTACTTTAATATATATCAAGGAATTAAATTTATTCATTCATTTGTTCACTCAGCAGATACTTCTTGAGCACCTAATCAGTGCCTGATCTTTCTAGATCCTAAGGATGCAATGGTGAACCAAAGAGAACAGCATTCAGCTACACTCTAGTGGAGAGAAGGCACTCAACAGATGACTTATATCTTGTGAACAGTGCCAGCACTATGAAGAATGGTGATGGAGGGGAGGTGATAGAGTCCCATTGGTGCTATTCTAGATGTGCGAGGCAAGTAAGGCCTCGCTGAAGAGGTGACATTTGAGTAGAGACCTGAATGAAGCAAGGGGATGAGCCATGTTGATGTTTGCTGGAGCTTTACTGGGTGTTGGAACAGCTCTTGCAAAGGGCCTGAGGAAAGAATGTTCTTGGTGTGTTCCTTGAGGCTAGTGTGGCTGGAATGGAGTGACTGCGGGAGAAGGTTGGACAGGCTCCGGGTTCAGGTTAAGTAGGCTTTGTAGGCCATGAGAAGGAATTTGGGTTGGATTTTAATTGTGATGGGAAACCATGTAAGGAAGATTTGCTTGTTTGTTCTTAAGATGGGAGAGCCCTGAGCATCTATGAGTATACATGCAGAGGAGAGGAGCTGGCTACGGAGAATGCCTGATCAGCGGTGGGTTGGTTCCCGGATTCAAGCTCAGGTTCACATGACTGAGGTGGAACACAGAGCTTGCTGTAACTATGGCCGGCTGTAGCTATTGCCCTGCCAGGGGCCCCTGGGCTCCTTCCCCTCTCCCTGACTCCCTCTTGCTGGTGTAGGGTATTCCCTGCAGAGTATATCAGCACAATGCAAAAGTGGGGCATGCTGGTTTCTCATACATTTGTGATTTGTGGTGTACCTGCCTCACTGACATTTGAGTCTCCCCGGGATAACATGGATACCAGGAGCCACGGTCTACATATTTGAATATGTGATCTCACCAGTATGAATATCTGAATGCTCACTCAGGGATGCATCCACGTTTATTAGAACTGATGGCGGAAGCCCTGGCTCTGTGGCATCTTTCTGTTCAGAATCTTCCAGTTGTGCGTTTGGATGGGTATGCATTTACGCAGGTGTACCTATCAGGAGGGATAATTTTTTTTTTTAAACATCTTTATTGGAGTATAATTGCTTTACAATGGTGTGTTAGTTTCTGCTTTATAACAAAGTGACTCAGTTATACATATACATATGTCCCCATATCTCTTCCCTCTTGCATCTCCCTCCCTCCCACCTTTCCTATCCCACCCCTGTAGGTGGTCACAAAGCCCCGAGCTGATCTCCCTGTGCTACGTGTCTGCTTCCCACTAGCTATCTATTTTACGTTTGGTAGTGTATATATATCCATGCCACTCTTTCACTTTGTCCCAGCTTACCCTTCCCCCTCCCCGTATCCTCAAGTCCATTCTCTAGTAGGTATGCATCTTTACTCCAATCTTGCCCCTAGGGTCTTCATGACCATTTTTTTTCTTTTAGATTCCATATATATGTGTTAGCATGCGGTACTTGTTTTTCTTTTTCTGAATTACTTCACTCTGTATGACAGTCTCTAGGTCCATCCACCTCACTACAAATAACCCAGTTCCGTTCCTTTTTATGGCTAAGTAATATTCCATTGTATATATGTGCCACATCTTCTTTATCCATTCATCTGTCGATGGACACTTCACTTGCTTCCATGTCCTGGCTATTGTAAATAGAGCTGCAATGAACATTTTGGTACATGACTCTTTTTGAATTATGGTTTTCTCAGGGTATATGCCCAGTACTGGAATTGCTGGGTCGTATGGTACTTCTATTTTTAGTTTTTTAAGGAACGTCCATACTGTTCTCCACAGTGGCTGTATCAATATACATTCCCACCAACAGTGCAAGAGGGTTTCCCTTTCTCCACACCCTCTCCAGCATTTATTGTTTGTAGATTTTTTTGATGATGGCCATTCTAACCAGTGTGAGATGATATCTCATTGTAGTTTTGATTTGCATTTCTCTAATGATTAATGATGTTGAGCATTCTTTCATGTGTCTGTTGGCAATCTGTATATCTTCTTTGGAGAAATGTGTATTTAGGTCTTCTGCCCATTTTTGGATTGGGTTGTTTGTTTCTTTAATATTGAGCTGTACGAGCTGCTTGTAAATTTTGGAAATTAATCCTTTGTCAGTTGCTTCATTTGCAAATATTTTCTCCCATTCTGAGGGTTGCCTTTTCGTCTTGTTTATGGTTTCCTTTGCTGTGCAAAAGCTTTTAGTTTCATTAGGTCCCATTTGTTTATTTTTGTTTTTATTTCCATTTCTCTAGGAGGTGGGTCATAAAAGATCTTGCTGTGATTTATGTCATAGAGTGTTCTGCCTATGTTTTCGTCTAAGAGTTTGATAGTTTCTGGCCTTACATTTAGGTCTTTAATCCATTTTGAGTTTATTTTTGTGTATGGTGTTAAGGAGTGTTCTAAATTCATTCTTTTACACGTGGCTGTCCAGTTTTCCCAGCACCACTTATTGAAGAGGCTATCTTTTCTCCACTGTATATTCTTGCCTCCTTTATCAAAGATAAGGTGACCATATGTGCGTGGGTTTATCTCTGGGCTTTCTATCCTGTTCCATTGATCTATATTTCTGTTTCTGTGCCACTACCATACTGTCTTGATTACTGTAGCCTTGTAGTATAGTCTGAAATCCAGGAGCCTGATTCCTCCAGCTCTGTTTTTCTTTCTCAAGATTGCTTTGGCTATTCAGGGTCTTTTGTGTTTCCATACAAACAGTGAAATTTTTTGTTCTAGTTCTGTGAAAAATGCCAGTGGTAGTTTGATAGGGATTGCATTGAATCTGTAGATTGTTTTGGGTAGTAGAGTCATTTTCACAATGTTGATTCTTCCAATCCAAGAACATGGTATACCTCTCCACCTATTTGTATCATCTTTAATTTCTTTCATCAGTGTCTTATAAGTTTCTGCATACAGGTCTTTTGTCTCCTTAGTAGGTTTATTCCTAGATATTTTATTCTTTTTGTTGCAATGGTAAATGGGAGTGTTTTCTTAATTTCACTTTCAGATTTTTCATCATTAGTGTATAGGAATGCCAGAGATTTCTGTGCATTAATTTTGTATCCTGCTACTTTACCAAATTCATTGATTAGCTCTAGTAGTTTTCTGGTAGCATCTTTAGGATTCTCTATGTATGGTATCATGTCATCTGTAGTGACAGCTTTACTTCCTCTTTTCCAATTTGGATTCCTTTTATTTCCTTTTCTTCTCTGATTGCTGTGGTAAAACTTCCAAAACTATGCTGAGTAATAGTGGTGAGAGTGGGCAACATTGTCTTCTTCCTGACCTTAGTGGAAATGGTTTCAGTTTTTCACCATTGAGGATGATGTTGGCTGTGGGTTTGTCATATATGGCCTTTATTATGTAGAGGAAAGTTCCCTCTATGCCTACTTTCTGCAGGGTTTTTATCATAACTGGGTGTTGAATTTTGTTGAAAGCTTTCTCTGCATCTATTGAGATGCTCATATGGATTTTCTCCTTCAATTTGTTAATATGGTTTATCACATTGATAGATTTACATATATTGAAGAATCCTTGCATTCCTGGAATAAACCCCACTTGATCATGGTGTATGATCCTTTTAATGTGCTGTTGGATTCTGTTTGCTAGTATTTTGTTGAGGATTTTTGCATCTATGTTCATCAGTGGTATTGGCCTTTAGTATTCTTTCTTTGTGACATCTTTGTCTGGTTTTGGTATCAGGGTGAATGTGGCCTCATAGAATGAGTTTGGGAGTGTTCCTCCCTCAGCTGTATTTTGGAAGACTTTGAGAAGGATAGGTGTTAGCTCTTCTCTAAATGTTTGATAGACTTCACCTGTGAAGCCATCTGGTCCTGGACTTTTGTTTGTTGGAACATTTTGAATCACAGTCTCAATTTCAAGTTCTTCTGTTTATATTTTCCATTTCTTCCTGGTCTAGTCTTAGAAGGTTATGCTTTTCTAAGAACTTGTATATTTCTCCCAGGTTGTCCATTTTATTGGCATAGAGTTGCTTGTAGTAATCTCTCATGATCCTTTGTATTTCTACAGTGTCAGTTGTTACTTCTCCTTTTCCATTTCTAATTCTATCGATTTGAGTCTTCTCACTTTTTTTCTTGATAAGTGTGGCTAATGGTTTATCAATTTTGTTTATCTTCTCAAAGAACCAGCTTTTAGTTTTATTGATCTTTGCTATCATTTCCTTCATTTCTTTTTCATTTATTTCTGATCTGATCTTTATGATTTCTTTCCTTCTGCTAACTTTGGGTTTTTTTTGTTCTTCTTTCTCTAATTGCTTTAGGTGCAAGGTTAGGTTGTTTATTCAAGATGTTTCCTGCATCTTAAGGTAGGATTGTATTGCTATAAACTTCCCTCTTAGAAATGCTTTTGCTGCATCCCATAGGTTTTGGGTCATTGTGTCTCCATTGTCATTTGTTTCTAGGTATTTTTTAATTTCCTCTTTGATTTCTTCAGTGATCACTTCACTATTAAGTAGTGTATTGTTTAGCCTCCATGTGTTTGTATTTTTTACAGATCTTTTTCTGTAATTGATATCTAGTCTTATAGCGTTGTGGTTGGAAAAGATACTTGATACAATTTCAATTTTCTTAAACTTACCAAGGCTTGATTTGTGACCCAAGATATGATCTATCCTGGAGAATGTTCCATGAGCACTTGAGAAAAATGTGTATTCTGTTGTTTTTGGATGGAATGTCCTATAAATATCAATTAAGTCCATCTTGTTCAATGTATCATTTAAAGCTTGTGTTTCCTTATTTATTTTCATTTTGGATGGTCTGTCCATTGGTGAAAGTGGGGTGTTAAAGTCCCCTACTATGAATGTGTTACTGTCAATTTCCCCTTTTATGGCTGTTAGTGTTTGCCTTATGTATTGAGGTGCTCCTATGTTGGGTGCATAAATATTTACAATTGTTATATCTTTTTCTTAGATTGATCCCTTGATCATTATGTAGTGTCCTTCTTTGTCTCTTGTAATAGTCTTTATTTTAAAGTCTATTTTGTCTGATATGAGAATTGCTACTCCAGCTTTCTTTTGGTTTCCATTTGCATGGAATATATTTTCCATCCCCTTACTATCAATCTGTATGTGTCTCTAGGTCGGAAGTGGGTCTCTTGTAGACAGCATATATGTGGGTCTTGTTTTTGTATCCATTAAGCCAATCTGTGTCTTTTGGTGGGAGCATTTAGTCCATTTACATTTAAGGTTATTCTCGATATGTATGTTTCTGTTCCCATTTTCTTAATTGTTTTGGGTTCGTTATTGTAGGTCTTTTCCTTCTCTTGTGTTTCTTGCCTAGAGAAGTTCCTTTAGCATTTGTTGTAAAGCTGGTTTGGTGGTGCTGAACTCTCTCAGCTTTTGCCTGTCTGTAAAGGTTCTAATTTCTCCATCAATTCTGAATGAGATCCTTGCTAGGTAGAGTAATCTTGATTGCAGGTTTTTCTCCTTCATCACTTTAAATATGTCCTGCCAGTCCCTTCTGGCTTGCAGAGTTTCTGCTGAAAGATCAGCTGTTAACCTTATGGGGATTCCCTTGTGTGTTATTTGTTGTTTTTCCCTTGCTGCTTTTAATATGTTTTCTTTGTATTTAATTTTTGACAGTTTGATTAATATGTGTCTTGGCGTATTTCTCCTTGGATTTATCCTGTATGGGACTCTCTGTGCTTCCTGGACTTGATTAACTATTTCCTTTCCCATATTAGGGAAGTTTTCAACTATAATCTCTTCAAATATTTTCTCAGTCCCTTTCTTTTTCTCTTCTTCTTCTGGAACCCCTATAATTCGAATGTTGGTGCGTTTAATGTTGTCCCAGAGGTCTCTGAGACTGTCCTTAGTTGTTTTCATTCTTTTTTCTTTATTCTGCTCTGCAGTGGTTATTGCCACTATTTTATCTTCCAGGTCACTTATCCATTCTTCTGCCTCAGTTATTCTGCTATTGATCCCATCTAGAGTATTTTTCATTTCATTTATTGTGTTGTTCATCATTGTTTGTTTCATCTTTAGTTCTTCTAGATCCTTGTTAAATGTTTCTTGCATTTTGTCTATTCTATTTCCAAGATTTTGGATCATCTTTACTATCATTATTCTTAATTCTTTTTCAGGTAGACTGCCTATTTCCTCTTCATTTGTTAGGTCTGGTGGGTTTTTGCCTGGTCCTTCATCTGATGTGTGTTTCTGTGTCTTCTCATTTTGTTTAACTTACTGGGTTTAGGGTTTCCTTTTCGCAGGCTGCAGGTTCGTAGTTCCTGTTGTTTTTGGCGTCTGTCCCCAGTGGCTAAGGTTGGTTCAGTGGGTTGTGTAGGGCTCCTGGTGGAGGGGACTAGTGCCTGTGTTCTGGTGGATGAGGCTGGATCTTGTCTTTCTGGTGGGCAGGTGCATGTTTGATGGTGTGTTTTGGGGTGTCTGTGGCCTTATTATGATTTTAGGCAGCCTCTGTGCTAAGGGATGAGGTTGTGTTCCTGTCTTGCTAGTTGTTTGTCATAGAGTGTCCAGCACTGTAGCTTGCTGGTTGTTGAGTGTAGCTGGGTGTTGGCATTGAGATGGAGATCTCTGGGAGTTTTTCGCCATTTGATATTACGTGGAGCTGGGAGGTCTCTGGTGGACCAGTGTGCTGAACTTGGCTCTCTCACCTCAGTGGCACAGCCCTGATGCCTGGGTGGAGCACCAAGAGCCTGTCCTCCACATGGCTCAGAATAAAAGGGAGGAAAGAAGAAAGAAGAAGATAAAATAAAATAAAATAAAAAAGTTATTAAAATAAAAAATAATTAAGAAAAAAATTTTTACGTCATTTAAAAAAAAAACTGACAGAGAGAACTCTAGGACAAATGATAAAAGCAAAGCTATATAGACAAAATCTCTCACAGAAGCATACACATACACACTCACAAGAAGAGAAAAAGTTCACCTCCTCAATTTGGGGTGATTTGTTGTCTATTCAGGTAGTTCACAGAAGGAGGATACATCAAGTTGATTGTGGAGATTTAATCTGCTGCTCCTGAGGCTGCTTGGAGAGATTTCCCTTTCTCTTCTTTGTTCTCACAGCTCCTGGGGTTCAGCTTTGGATTTGGCCCCGCCTCTGTGTGTAGGTTGCCTGAGGGCATCTGTTCCCTCTCCAGACAGGACGGGGTTAAAGGAGCAGCTGATTCGGGGGCTCTGGCTCACTCAGGCCGGGGGGAGGGAGGGGTACGGAGTGCGGGGCAAGCCTGCGGCGGCAGAGGCCAGCGTGACGTTGCACCAGCCGGAGGCGTGCCGTGCGTTCTCCCGGGGAAGTTGTCTCTGGATCCTGGGACCCTGGCAGTGGCAGGCTGCACAGGCTCCCCGGAAGGGGGGTCTGGAGACTGACCTGTGCTCGCACGCAGGCTTCTTGGTGGCGGCAACAGGAGCCTTAGCGTCTCATGCCCATCTCCAGGCTCCGCGCTTTTAGCCGCGGCTCACGCCCGTCTCTGGAGCTCCTTTAAGCAGTGCTCTTAATCCCCTCTCCTCGTGCACCAGGAAACAAAGAGGGAAGAAAAAGTCTCTTGCCTCTTCGGCAGCTCCAGACTTTTTCCCCGACTCCTTCCTGGCTAGCCGTGGTGCACTAGCACCCTGCAGGCTGTGTTCCCGCCGCCAACCCCAGTCCTCTGCCTGCGCTCTGACCGAAGCCCGAGCCTCAGCTCCCAGCCCCGCCCGCCCCCATGGGTGAGCAGATAAGCCTCTCAGGCTGGTGAGTGCCAGTCGGCCCTGATTCTCCGTGCGGGAATCTCTCCGCTTTGCCCTCCGCACCCCTGTGGCTGCGCTCTCCTCCGTGGCTCCGAAGATTCCCCCCTCCACCACCCGCAATCTACGCCCGCGAAGGGGCTTCCTAGTGTGTGGAAACCTTTCCTCCTTCACGGCTGCCTCCCACTGGTGCAGGTGTCCCTATTCTTTTGTCTTTTGCCCTACCCAGGTACGTGGGTAGTTTCTTGCCTTTTGGGAGGTCTGAGGTCTTCTGCCAGCGTTCATTAGGTGTTCTGTAGGAGTTGTTCCACATGCAGATGTATTTCTGATGTATTTGTGGGGAGGAGGGTGATCTCCGCGTCTTACTCTTTCGCCATCTTGAAGCTCCTCCCCCAGGAGGGTTAATTTTGACAAAGTAATTTGTGATACCCCATTCATCAAATGACAAAAGCACTCACTTTCCCATACTCCAAAGCACCTCAGTAATTACTTAACTTTTTGGAATTATCATTTTCATGTTAAAGACCTTATTACTTTCTCTCTTGTACCACTGATTTACCTGTTTTTCCAGTAGAGAGGGTGGCCTACCATTGAGTTCTACCTGAAGCCCACTGATAATAAGTGTTCCCTTTGGCAAAAGTTCATTGTCATCATAAGTTAGAAAATTATTAGTGTATTGTTTTGTTCCTCTTTTTACTTTGGCATGATTCTTAACTCAGAGTAATACAGCAGCACAACTCAAAATGTCACCTCATCGCCTGCTCTGTCTCTTTCTCTCTTCAGGACCCTGGCTTTCCTGTTTCTAGCCTCCGTTTTTGAACTTGCTGTTTCCTCTGTGTTGAACTCTTCCCAATTCCCACATAGCTCCATCCTTCATTTCCTTAAGGTTTCTGTACACATGTTTGCTCACTGAGGCCTTTCCTGACCACCTTTTGTGAAGTAAATACCCCACCACGGCACTCATCTCTTTTGCTCTGTGTTGTTTTTCTCTGTAGCGTCATCACCCCTTGGCATGCTATTTATTTACTTGGTTGCTTGTTTATTGCCTCCTTCACTAGAATGTAAGCTCTGTGAGAGCAAGGACTTTGTTTTTTTTGTAGGACTTGGTTTTGATCATTGCTTGTATCCTGAGTTCCTAGAATGGTGTCGCACACAGGGGAGTCATTCAATCAGTATTTTAAAAACTGAACTATGATGGTTAATGGCTGGTGAAGTCAAGTTCGAGCTCTAGACCGCCGTTAGCAGCATATGCTTACCAACCGAGCTGGTTGCCATAGAGATTTGAAAGCCCAAAGTAAGCAATTCGTCTAGCCACAGATTTGTACTGGACAGTTTTCTTTGGATATTGGGTTGTTTTCGCTTAGGAAAGAGAAATTTGCCAGTGTGATTAACAGATTAACAGTGTGAGGAACAGACTGTATTAGAGCGGGTCTCTGAATCCTCGCTCCTCAAAGCATGGTCTGCCCACCAGCAGCACTGACATCACCCTGAGCTCATTAGAAAGGCAGGATCTCAAGGCCCACCCAGCCTCCTAAATCTGAATCTGCATTTAATGCAGGTCCTATGTATGATGGAAGATTGAGAAGTTCAGCTCTAAGTCACCTGACTTTGATGTAAAAATCAGAAGATATCTTTTAGAATTTGGTCACTTAACTTGGTTTTGGAAATCATCATTATTAAAGGGGCCATTTTAAATACTCTATAGTCTTATTTTTTCTCTTTAAGTTGAGAACAGATGTATTTTGAATTGGTCACTTAATCTCTCTGTCCTCAGGTTCTTTGTCTCTCTGAGGAGGTGGTTGGTCTAAATGTGTGTGTGTGTATGTTTGGGGTGTGCCTTTCAGGCCCTAGTCAGAGCAGATCTGTCAGTTCTACTTTCCCCTCCCGGTTTCCTACTTCTATCCTTCTAGAGATATGTAGAGCCATAGATGGAGAAATTGACTTTCTGGGGAAAATGGTGACCATATTCTATTTGAAGAGAGCAGTCAAATGTGCTTGTCCCCAGAAAGAATCTCAGCTGATGTGTTAATTAGACTGGAAAAATTACTGCTTGAGCTCTTACTGTGTCTCAGGCACTACCTATGTGCTTTATATCATAAGCTTACATAAGCCTAACAACATCTTGATAAGGTGCTATTGTTGTCCTCATTTAAAGTTGTGGAAACCAAGGCCTGAAAGGAGTCCGTACTCTGTCAAGTTCACACAGTTGCTAAGTGGACTGGCTAGGTGGACTGGCCCCCAGACCTGAGTGCTTCACTATTTCTGAGGGAGAATCTTGCAAATTTACCAATATCTGTTAGACATAAGTATGGATGAAACGTTGGTCAAAGGCAATTGTAGTTTCTTCAGTGAGACTGAAAGTATGAAATGCTGAATCTTTAGCTGAGTGATCAAGCTTTATTTATTTCTTTTGAGGCTCATATTTAAACCTTTTGGTATGCAAAGCTGCTGATGTGATTTTCCAATGCAAAAAACTCTCCAGCATGATGAACACATCATATATATTTATTCTTATTATTTTTATTGAAGTATAGTTTACAATGTTAATTTCTGCTGTACAGCAAAGTGATTCAGTTATACATATATACACATTCTTTTTCGTATTCTTTTCCATGATGTTTTATCACAGGATGTTGAACATAGTTCCCTTATTATTCACTGTAATTACGAACAAGCAGAATGACTTGAGATTGTTAAAGTTGCTCTAGCCACCTTCAGGCAATCCTGAACCTGCAAAGAGAGGTAGCACAATGGCAATTCCACAGCAAATTCCATGGTGACTTGGTGAGGGGAAGGGGGGAAGTAAAAAGGAACCAAAGAAGTTTGTTCCACACCTGTGCTAGGTGTCTTACGTGCATTATCTTGTTTAACCTTCACAACACACCAGTGAGGTAGTATCATCTCCTCCGGCTTACAAAAGAGGGTAACCAAGGTTTGGAACCATTAAGTACTTGCTCTGAATCTTACAACTAACTCCTAACTGATGGAGGCAGGATTCAAGCCAGGTTCACTTGATCTCAAAGCTTATCCTCTCCCTAATTTAGCACTTTGGAGAAACATTGGGAGGTGCATATGGTGAATATGTTTAAAATATTAGAAATATGGACTTCATGTCAACATATTTATTTTAAAAATGATATCTCCCCATCCTGGTAAAATGATCCTATTCTCACTGCCTCCCAGCTCAGATTAGTTGACAACAGTAATATAAGTAAATTAAAAAAAAAAAGATGAATGTTTTCCAAAGACATCACTGATTGACTAAAAACAAGAGTAGTGAACAATTGGTTTACCTGTAGTCAGACACATTAGCTATTACATCTCCAGTCCTGGTAAATTATCCATTTGTTCACTTTATTTTAGGGGGAGGCTGGCTGTGCTTGGAGGTACTTGAAGCTATAAATACACACGTATGTCTCCAGCCACCTTCTTAGCATTGCACTCCATGGCTGGTGTGCATTGATCTGTGCTGCAACACACGCCTGGCAGGATATCCTCCCCAAGTCTTCATTCTAGTGATTTGCTTTATTGGATGTAGTTGCCCTAATGCTGGCGAATTCTCCAAATTAAAAACCCATGCTGAGGGCTTCCCTGGTGGCACAGTGGTTGAGAGTCCACCTGCCGATGCAGGGGACATGGGTTCGTGCCCCGGTCTGGGAAGATCCCACATGCTGTGGAGCGGCTGGGCCCGTGGGCCATGGCCGCTGAGCCTGCGCGTCCGGGGCCTGTGCTCTGCAATGGGAGAGGCCACAACAGTGAGAGGCCCACGTACCGCAAACAAACAAACACAAACCCATGCTGAAAATCAAAACTACAATGAGGTATCACCTCACATCGGTCAGAATGGCCATCATCAAAAAATCTACAAACAATAAACGCTGGAGAGGGTGTGGAGAAAAGGGAACCCTCTTGCACTGCTGGTGGGAATGTAAATTGATACAGCCACTATGGAGAACAGTATGGAGGGTCCTTAAAAACTAAAATAGAACTACTATACGACCCAGCAATCCCACTACTGGGCATATACCCTGAGAAAACCATAATTCAAAAAGATTCATGTACCCCAATGTTCACTGCAGCTCTATTTACAATAGCCAGGACATGGAAGCAACCTAAGTGTCCATCAACAGATGAATGGATAAAGAAGATGTGGCACATATATACAATGGAATATTACTCAGCCATAAAAAGAAACGAAACTGAGTTATTTGTAGTGATGTGGATGGACCTAGAGTCTGTCATACAGAGTGAAGTCAGTCAGAAAGAGAAAAACAAATACCGCATGCTGACACATATATATGGAATCTAAAAGAAAAAAAAAAGGTCATGAAGAACCTAGGGGCAGGACAGGAATAAAGACGCAGATGTAGACTGAGGACACAGGGAGGGGATAGGGTAAGCTGGGAGTGGTATGGACATATATACACTACCAAATGTAAAATAGATAGCTAGTGGGAAGCAGCCGCATAGCACAGGGAGATCAGCTCAGTGCTTTGTGACTACCTAGAGGGGTGGGATAGGGAGGGTGGGAGGGAGACGCAAGAGGGAGGGGATATGGGGATATATGTATATGTATAGCTGATTCACTTTGTTATACAGCAGAAACTAACACACCATTGTAAAGCAATTATACTCCAATAAAGATGTTAAAAAAAAAAGAAAAGAAAAACCATGCTGATTTTACCTATCCTTGTTCTTAGCTCCTACCATAGCATAGGAGACTTTGATCCAGCAGGTCAGCCCAGCCATCCCTATAAGGTGGGATTTCTTGAACGTATTTCCAGATATGTTGATAAAGCAAAGTCTGCAAAGGAGAGGAGAATCTCTTTTTACTGAAAATGCACAGTATTTTTCACGTGCTAGAAGGAAGGGAGCCGAGCCTCTCAGTCACTGTGGAGGCATGTGGACTTTCTGCATTTCGTAAAGTGCCTTTCATGAGGTAGCAGCCCCAGAAATTGCTAGGGAATCAGCACATTTCCCCCATTCCCAGTTTAAGCGGTTTCTTCTCTTTAAAACCAAGGACTTCCTGGAAGTCCTCAAAACAACCCATTTCTATGCTGCCTCTTCCTGTGGCCTTTCTTATAGAGGAATCTTAAATGTAGTAATTTGGGAAATTATTTCTGAACGTAGAGTTATCAGAGCTTACAGAGTGATCATTCTAAATAATTTGAATCACCCTTGCAGTGTCTGGTACAGAATGAAAAAGGGAGGCCAATCATGTCTTGGTTCCTTTCCCCCATCGGGGCTTCTCAAAATCCTCTGGGTTATTCTCTAGTAACAGTATTTTTCAGTTTCCCGAAGCAGCTAGAGAAACTGAGGTAAAAGGATTTGTCGTTTTGATTCTAGTCGAAATGAAGCATTTTTCTTGTACAGTACATGAAAAAATATAGGTCTTTTCGGTGGATGAACAACCTATTATCCATAGCAAAACTACTGTGTTTTATGTCTGTCTGAGAATTACTGATTGCAGCCACAGCCCAGGTGGGAAGTAACTAAGCTGCTGCTGAATTGTCCTGGGGCCTGGAAATGTATGGGAGCTTTATTTTTAAAAGTATTTTCAATTGGTACCATAGTCTCCATTTTCTAAAGTACACATGAGCGCTTTGCTTTGAAACCCTGACGGTAAAAGGCAGCCCCGTAAATGGAGGAGGCATTCTCTGACTGCCAGGTCAGTGTTGGAGTTGGAGGGGAATGATGGATCACCCGTTCATTCCACTAGTGACAAGGCTGCCTCTTTGAAACCAGTTTACTTTTTCAGGATGATCCATCAACATTTCCCAGTTGTGTCCCTGATGACCACTTTGAGAGGAAGATCAGTGCCTGTTACGACTAATATGCCTTAATTTTGGCAAGAGCACAGAAGTCTTTTATGGAAACTTACTACAGCTTTAGTATTCAGATGTCATGGCCACCAAGGTTTAAGCTTGCCTTTTCTGCTCCTTGGGTATAAAAACTCTGACTCCGGGAATGGGAGACAGGAAAAAATTTAATCACAGAAGGAGTCATTTAATGTGAGAAATTTGTAGTAATCCTAATGATATCAAGCTTTCTATTCTTGTACGCAGGGTCCGCTTCATGGGTGTGCAGCCCACACAGTTGCACAGGGCTGGCTTTCAGAAGGGCCCTGTGCTTGGTTTGATGCCCTGCTGTCACCTTCTTGAAATTCTTAATTTTTGAGCAGGAAGTCCTTCATGTTTATTTGTCACTAAGCTCCACAAGTTATGTAGCCAGTTTTGCTTGTAGTTTAGTCTTAAAAGATGGTAAAGCAGGGACTCTGCCCAAGTATTCCCACTTCTTATTTATTACCAGGTGACTTCTTTTTGACTTTTGTTCTGCTTTTCTCCTTCTGTTTCTTCCATACAGAGAGATTTATACAATGTATAGATGAGACAGACTGGGTTGAGGTCATTTCTCATTACTTGCTGTGTGACCTCAGACAAGTAACTTCATTTCTCTAAGCCTAGTTTAATTACTTGGAAAATGGGAATGATAATGGCATTTAACATAGGATGGTTGTGAGGATTAAATTAGATAATGCTTATAAAACATCTAGCATAGCACCTGGCAATGGTAAGCACTCATTAAGAGCTATACAGTTTATCTTTTACTGATATTCTCCAACATTTTATTATGAAAATTTTCAAACATACAAAAAAGTTAAAGGATTTTATAGTGAGCACCCATACCCATGTCCTAGATTCTACTATTAACATTTTACTAATTTACTGTATCATATAGCCATCCATTTATCCATCTCTCTATCCATCCACCAATCCATCTTATTTTTGTGATCTGTTTTGAAGTTGCAGACATGAGTACACATCTAAATATTTCAGCCAATTAAATCATTAACTAGAGTTCAATATTTGTTTACATTTTTTCTTTTGAGGTAATATACATAGAGTGAAACACCCAGATCTTTTGTATAGTCACTAGTTTTGACCAATGCTTGTACTTGTTTAACCCAAATACCTATTGTTATAGAACTTTACCATTACCCCAGAAAGCACCCTCATGCTCCTTCCCAGTCGGTCCCTGCCCCACTCTCCACCCCCAGAGGCAACCATTGTTCTGTATTTTTTAAAACCTTATTAGTTTTGCCTGTCCTATAACTTTATATAAATGTAAACATACAGTATATACTCTTGTGTAAGGCTTCTTCCACTCAGCATAGTGTTTTTGAGATTCATCTGTGGTAGTGTTTATTTGTTTTTCTTGCTGAGAACTATTTAATATATGATTATACCACAGTTTGTTTTTCCATTCTGCTATTAATGGACACTCGGGCTGTTTTCAGGTTTTGGTTATTATGAATAAAGCTGCTATGAACACTCCTGTAGAAAATTTTTTGTGGAATTTCTAGGTCAGGGAGTAGGTATATATTTCATTTTATAAGAAATGGACATAAATTATCCCAAAGTTGCTGTACCCAGTGGGGTGTTGGTAAATGTTTATCAATTGACTCTGAAAAAAAAAAACAAAACAGAAACAAAAAATAAACAAGGAGGAGGAAAAGGAGAAAAAGGAGGAAGAGGAGGAGGAAAAGGACAAAAGGAGGAGGGGAAGGGAAAAATAAGAAGGAGGAGAAACAAAAAGAAGAAGGAGGAGGAAGGGGAAGAGATGGAGAAGACAACGATGATGCAGACCACTCATAACAGCAAGTGCAAAGTTGTCAATTGCATGAGGTCAAAAGTCCCATTATGGCCAATTTCAGGCTACCAGTGTGAAGCCATTGAGAGCTAACATGGGAACAGATGTGCAGGATTGGCTTTTGTGAACCAGTGCAGACTAGCTCCTGCACACCACTGTGTACTGTTTTATAGTCCCACTAACGCTACAGGAGAGTTTCAGTTGCTCCACATCTTTGTCATCATTTGGTGTTGTTGGTCATTTTAGTTTAAGCCATCTTGGTGGATATTACTGGTATCTCACTGGGGTATTTTTAATTTGAATTTCTCTAATGAGAATGCAAATTTGCTTATTGGCCTTTTATATAACTGCTTTAATGAAGGATCTGCTGAAATCTTATCCATTTTTTACTAGAAAAATCCATCTAAGAAACATTTACCTTCTTCCAAGTGTGGAAGATATTCCCTACCTTTTCTTGTAAAAGCTTTATTATTTAACTTTTATGATAAGTTTGTAATCTATTTCAAATTAATTTTTTTTTTTTTTTTTTTTACGCGGGCCTCTCACTGCCGTGGCCTCTCCCGTCGCGGAGCACAGGCCCCGGATGCGCAGGCCCAGTAGCCACAGCCCATGGGCCCAGGCGCTTCGCGGCCCGTGGGGTCCTCCCAGACCGGGGCACAAACCCGTGCCCCCTGCATCGGCAGGCGGACTCCCAACCACTGCGCCACCAGGGAAGCCCCTCAAATTAATTTTTATTTGGTATGAAGTACAAGTCAACATTCATTTTATTGCATATAGATATCCAGTTATTATAGCAACATTTGCTGTGACTTTTTGTGTTGTCAAAAATTAAAGGAGTGTTTCTATTTCTTGTCTCTCTATTCCGTTACCTTGATTTGTTTGTTGATTATTATGCCAGTAACATATTATCTTGATTGCTGTAGCTTAATAGTTAGCCTTGAAGTCAAGTAATATAAGTCCTCCAACTTTATTCTTTTTTTTCAAGATTGCTTTGGATATTCTAGATCCAGTGCACACATTTCCCCCATATTTTCCACTAATTTCAGTCTGAGAACATAGCAAATCATTTCTTGTAATAACCTTTCCACTTTGAGAAGTTAAAATTTCCTTTTTAACATTTAGCATATTATGAATATTTTATAAATACTCTGCACCCAATCAGCAATTCTCCAACACTGTAGTAAAATGTTGTCATTATTACTTTATTTCATGCAAAGAATAGCTGGGGCAGAGGGGTTAGTTGATAATTGCTATATGGCAATTCAGTGAGGTAGGAATCAGGTTTTCTGCCTTTAGAGACAGTAAATTCCATTAGATCACACTGCCTGAGGCAAACAGTGCCAGTTCTCAATAAAAGAAGGATGCTAGATTTTCTACTGGTCTGCAATCAGGTAAAAGTCTCTGATTGTTTCTGAAGAATAAACATGTACAAATAATTATTGGTTATTTTCAGTGACCTTTATTACCTTGCATAACTAGTATCACAGATTGGAAGTGCAATAGTGCACTATTCCAAAAACATCCCCACTCCAAACACTATTTCCTGTCCATGTTCGAATCCCTTCTGAAAAATGTTAGAGCTTAAGGGAGCCAAGTAACCGCACTCCTCTTCCTTTTAAATTCTGAGCCGCTTAGAATACATATGGAAGTTAGATGAGAATCAGACATTGACTCTAAGGCTGGCGAAGGTGGTTCAGAACTATGTGGTCAAAGTGGCTTCCTGTGTCTTATCACCTGGATGGAGTCTCTCACCCAGGTGCAGACTATGCAGCTGGATGACTGGAGTTCTCCCCAGCCCCACTGGGTCAGGATCTATCCTGTGAGCAGTCACACAAAGAGGAGACAGGATTGCGGAGAAGATGTGATCCATGTAGAGAGGCTCTGTAAGGGAGAGTCTGGAGAGAGCCGTGGCTAAACGTGACCATCAAGTGTCTTCTCCTCCCGTGGGGAAGAGGAGCACAGAAGGGTGAGTAAAGAAGGAAGAGCAGGTTTTCCTCTAAAATGAGAGAGATGGGTCTAAGACAGGAACGGTGGAGGAAGAATCTCTGCTTGTCCCTTGATTTTTAAATACCTCCTCTCATGATAAAGCTCTTCCTTATTTCAAGTTAAAGCTGCCTCTTTAAAGTTCTACTTTTTGGTCCTAGTTCTGTTTTCCTGATACACATGGGATAAACCTACATATTGTTTCAGCAGACTTGAAGTACTTGAGGTGCTTGTTGTTATAGCTTTATTCCTTGGTCTACCTTTAGCCGTCCTTAACTTTCTCAGATTCTGAAAAGTACACTATATGTTTTCACCTGCCCAACACCCCTTCCCTCATTCTCACTTCTTCTGGTAACAACCCTCCGATTTTTCTTTAGGGAACCCCCCTCTTTCCTACCTGAGCTATTTAGTTGGATGGGATTGAACACTTTCTCCTTCCACTCCCCTTGCTTTTAGCTCCAGAAGTGGGTAATTGATCCCATGCCAGTCAGTGGATTTGAAATCAACAAAGTCGAGAACTCATAAGAACTTTCACTTCCAGGAAGATAACTGCATTCATTCCTAGAATATTTATCTTCTGGTATACTGCAACATCAAAGAATTATGGGTACTCCAGCTATTTCATTGATGCCAAGTTTAGTATCCAGTCAATTTTCAGGAAGAATTAGACACTAGCTAAATATTTCGTCAGTTCCATCAACTTGCTATTGTTGGAGTGACCTCTACAATGGCTGGAGAGGCAGTCCTTGGCATTTAGTATCTGGATCCTCTGCCCCTTGATAGCACACAGATGGCTATGAATATGACGAGGTCCTTTCTGCTGGGTGAGATTGCCTCAGTGAAGCTGAACTGTTCTACTCTATAAAATAAAACGAATTAATCTATACTTCCCTTTGGAGTCCTTTAATGTACAATGAATGATGAAGTTTTAAATTTTGCCCTCCTTATTTTCCGAAATTGAGAATGAAATTTATTTAATGAACTGTACTGGCTACTTAGTGTTCCTGCATTATCCAAGGTAATTATTACTCAGAGCCAGTTCTTTATTGCTTGCATTTAAAGGTTTATTTTTCTTTTGTTGTGGTTTCTTGGCTTTCCTTCTGGCAGGGCAGACAAATTAATAGGCATCAGGTACTAAAGTATTTGCAATTAGAGCAAAGTGGTAATAAAGGTCACCTGTTCCAAGAAAGCTTTTCTTTAAAATGAAAAAAGCCCCGCAAAACCCTGCTTAAATCAATGCACATTGTGTATGGATTGTTCTCTTTGCTGCAACCCCTTTTCCATAGTCAGGTTTTAAATATTTTTATGCTAATTTAAAATGGGTAATAATTGCAAATGTTAATCTTTAGCTTTACCACAGTTCCTTGATTGTTATCAGTTGTGTTTTGAGCTAGATTTCTCTGATATAAAATAAAAGAAACAGAAATAATGGCATCTATTTTAGCCCCCATCCCATTCATTTATTCAATAAATATTAATGGCGTACTTCTTATGTGCTCACAGCTGGGGATGTAAAGCTGTAAGGCTAAGGACTTTCCCCTCGAGGTGTCACGGTTCAGTAGAGAGAGAAAGAGATAGAGGGAGGAATAATTGCTAAGCTAGTTTGGTAGAGAGAGAGAGAGATAGAAGGAGGAATAATTGCTAAGCTATGTGATTAGCTCAACAACAAAGGAATGTTGGAAATAGAAGGGTGGCTTTGACTAATTCCATCGTGAACAGTAGTCTTTAGGAAAGAAATGTGTTTTAAGGGGTGAGTAGGAATTCTTCCCCCAAACAAGTGGGAGAATAGCCTATTGGGTGGAGGAAGGAGCCTATGCAAACCAAGGCAGTGTCCAACAATCTTTCTCCTTTTGAGAACTACAAGCAGTTTGATGTTTCTGGAATGTAAGGTCTGAGGTGGGAGATCTGGAAGTCTAGGCTGGGGGATTACGTTGTGAAAGAACCTATGTTCTACCTGGGTTGAATTTTATCTTTTGAGGATAAAATGATTTTTAAAGCAAGGGAATGATGTGATTAACATTGAATTGGTAAGATCCTCTGGAAGCAAAGTAGATGTTATTTGCTAATTTTAATGGACCATGTAGTCAGCAGCTGACTGTTTATGACAATATGGGTCTAGGAAAGCATAAATAATTGAAATCCTTGCTTGAAAATTATTTGGCATAATAAGTAAAAAATAGGTATCAGGCTGGGTCCCATTCCATTGACACTAAGTAACTGTGACTTTAAGAAAATTATTTAACGTCTCTTAGCCTTCGTTTCCTTCTGTTTCCTCATCATCTGACCAGTTGAACACATTCTCTGAAGTCTCCTGCAGAATTAACTTCGTGGATGTCACCCAGTGGATGACATCATTCCTTGCCATACCTTTTAAGAGAACTTAAGTGGCAAAGAAGAGTGAATGTCTGTGGCCCTGTGTTGCCAGTATAGGATAGGACATGTTACATCCCCTCATAATAGGATAGTTTATTTTGATTAGCAGTCAATTGCTGGGCCTCCTTCAGGATTGTTGTGCTTGGATAAATACGAAATTTCATATCCTGGGTTCCAGCTAAAAGTTAAAATGTCTGAGACGATTAAAGGCAGAAATCATGTTTTATTTATCTGTCTCCACTATCCTATAGTGAATTTTCTTTCTAAAGAAGTAACTTGCAGAAATCTTTTTGGGCCCTTTTTTTTAATGGGCTTTCTTGGTGCTCATCATATTTTCTATGCATCCACTCTTCTATTTCCTCTTAGTTTGAGGTATTCCTTTTTGTTTATCTCAAGGGCTATAGATTCAACAGAAAAGGCAGTGAAATAGCTGTTCTGTGTTACTGGAATGAGTTGAAGAGTAAGCTTTTTCATGTAATGGTCTTCATCCAAAGTCAAAATGATACAGTGTCCAAACTAGCTGTTCCTAAGTAAAGGAGTTAGCCAATGCAGATGACCTCAGAGAATCAAATACAGTTTGCTGCCATCTAGTTCGTTGGTATATGAGTTAGGATATACTTGTGGTCAGACTGAGTCTTTTCACCTTTACGTAATGTGACATACTTAACTTTTCATGTAAGTGATAGTTTGGTCTCTTAGTACACGTGCTGAAGGGAGATGATATACCATATGAAGGTGGAGATCTGGAAATAGAGTCCTAGAAGGCACTTAAAAACCATTGTAACATGACCATAGTGTTACAAAGATTACAACATTTTTCTATAGCATTAATATACATTTTTTGAATATGTGATTAATTCAGTTTTCAATGAGCTAAAGTACCTAGAAAATCATATTATTGTGAAATTCACACTTAGTCCCTCACCGCTCATTTCAGAAGGTGTTTATGTAAGGCTTAAAGAAAGAAAAAACAACCGCAGCTTCTCTTTCCCTAGCTTCATGCAGATTTGCATAGTTTGCATATGATTTACATAATTTAATGTCAAAATATACAGTCTTCTTCAGTCTTTACAGCTTTCTCACCAGTGTCTCTTAGTCTTACTTTTTCCTCTAAATAACTTAAACCGTGTTTCTTGATTATATTTACTTGCTTTTTAGTTTCTAGGATAAAATAACCTGTAGTTGGAGGAAATCCAATCTTCACTTCATCAATAGTATTCTTTTTTCAACAGTATTCTTTTTTTTTTGCGGTACGCGGGCTTCTCACTGCTGTGGCCTCTCCCGTTGCGGAGCACAGGCTCCGGACGCGCAGGCTCAGCGGCCATGGCTCACGGGCCCAGCCGCTCCGCAGCGTGTGGGATTTTCCTGGACCGGGGCACGAGCCCGCGTCCCCTGCATCGGCAGGCGTACGGACTCTCAACCACTGCGCCACCAGGGAAGCCCCCTAATAGTATTCTTATCTGTGCAAGTTTCAGTGGATCATTTGGCTTAGGAGTGACTGGTTTCCTCATTATCCCAGGCTTTTGGGTATATATTTGCTGACTGAAGTATACTACATAAGGACATTTTGTGATTGGCTTCATTCACGTGGAAGAGTAATAAATGACTTCCATTTAGGGAAAACATGTACTGTATGTTAACAGCATGAGGCAGTAGGATGTGGCAGATAACAGCATGGGTACCAGATCCCAACTGGCTGGATGTGAACCCCGGCTCTGTCACTTACTGGTTGTATAAGCTTGGGCAATTATTTAAGCTCTCTGTGCCTCAATAGAGATAATAAACTATATCTATCTTAGAGAGTTTGTTATGAAAACCAAATGACTGCATTCATTTAAAAGCTTAGATCAGTGTTAAAAAATATTAGCTATAATCATTATTTCATAATAATGATAATAATTAGACTTATTACTATTCCAAACACATATATAATCCTCTGTGCCACAGTCATCTATAAAGCTGCTCATTCATTTTCAGCTTGGTACCAGAAAGGGTTATGGGAAAGGGGATCTGAAAAGTTTCTATTTTTTAATGTTAAGAAGGGCTCTGCACAGTTAAATGTAACTATATAAAGCTGAGCTGCCTTTACGTTAATCTCTGCCCTCTGTCACTTAAAAACAAGCCAAAAAACCGCCCCCCAAAACAAAGCAAAACCGAAAACAAAACCCCAAACACCTTTCTAATAGTGCATTAAAAAGTGCTAAAAATAAATTGTAATTTTGTGTCTTAAATAACCTCTTTATACAGTGCAAAGAAGGCAATAAAAACCCTTTCCCAATGTCTTTTTCTTTCAAGTGTATATTTCGTCAGTACATACAATAATGATGTACTCTGTGAATGACAGCATCTCAGATGCAATGAAATAGGATGTCTCACATGGTATAGCAGTTGCTCCCAAGACTTCTTTCCTCAAAGGACTCTGCTACAAACAATCTGCATTGGTTTTCGTCTCTCTCATTGTCTTCCTTGCATTTCTGGATCCCTTTTTGCCTCTTCTCCCCTCTCCCCTCCTCTCTTTCCTCTCTTGATACAAATCACGTTAGCTGTTCTGACTCTTTCTGTTCTCTAATTCATCCTGTACCTCACATCAATGCAGTGAAAGACCCAGGCCTGGCAGCCATCCTAGCCACAAAGACCCATTTCCCTGGTAAAGTAGAGGAAGGGGAAAAGTTATGACTACATTAATTTTGTTTTACAAATGGTTTCACAAGTATATCTGCAGAAGCATGTTTCCAATCCAGTACTCACCTTCCAACCTGATTTATCTGAGCCCGTTACCACTTGCCTGTAATCCCCTTTCTTAGACATCACCAAATTAGAGAGCATATACCCCCTCCACCTCAATCTACTCTTGATAGAGGGCATGACTCGCTATATTAGCACAGTGGCAGGTCTCAGGGTTCCTGAGATTTATTTGGGAGTTGAAAATAGCTTATGTTTTCCTACAGCCTTTTTTCTCATATGGTTGTAATAATCATCTCTGCTTCATTGCTGAGGTGTTTGGAGCATAGAGGGATCAGTGGGAACTCACAGGAGGAATGGCCATCTACCTGACGGGAAGGGATTTGAGAAGAGGTGATAATTTAAACGTATATTGAGAGATGAGTGAGTGTTGAATAGGCAGTTTGCTGGGGGAGAGTTAGGAAGGGATTGGGTAGAAATGAGGGAACATAAGATCAGTTCGGGTGAAGATATGAGCAAATACACAGTCAGGAGACTTTCAGAAGAGCCCATTCAGTGGACGACGAGGAGTTTGGTTTGTGTGAAGCGCAGGGCTCAAAGGGAGGGCAGGGAAATTTGATAAATTTAGTTTAGATGTGCTGAGTTTGTATGTCTGTAAATCACCCAGGTGAAGAGATCTAAGAGGATTGTGTATGGTTTGGAATAGTAATAAGTCTATGAATGGAAATATAGATTTGGGAGTTTTGAACAATTTAAAGAACAGGAGTTGTTTGGAGAAATGGAATAATAAAGATGGATGGGCAAATGATTGTGGTCATAGACTGTTATATTACACTTTAGGATTTTAGAAGTATTTTTTCCTTTAGAATTATTTTATTAAACCCTAAATATACAACAGCTTCTTAACTTTACACATGCACTTAAATATTTTTAAAGGAAACGTGTTATGTCTTATTATACCATGATCCTGGCTGATGGCTTTTCAAAACTTTGCAAAAAATCTTAAAAAAGGTTTCACATGTCACCTGTCCTGAATGATAATAAACTCTAGGATGAGAAAATTAAGATGATGCAAAATAGTGTAATTGATCGCTTTTAGAATCACATTTGAAAATGACTTTGCTGTTTTCGGAATTCTTTTCGAATAAAATAATGAAGGGGCTTCCCTGGTGGCGCAGTGGTTGAGAGTCAGCCTGTAGCTGCAGGGAACACGGGTTCGTGCCCCAGTCTAGGAGGATCCCACATGCCGCGGAGCGGCTGGGCCCGTGAGCCATGGCTGCTGAGCCTGCGCGTCCGGAGCCTGTGCTCCGCAACGGGAGAGGCCACAGCGGTGAGTAGCCCACGTACTGCAAATAATAATAATAATAATAATAATAATAATAATAATAATGAAGAACATCATAAGAACTGGATTAGGTGTCCAAATATCTTGTTTTCCAGCTGCTCTGCCTAATTTCTTGTACAACTTAGCCCCAGGTAGAAAGTAGCCACTGTTAGGCTCATATAAACCTTGATGTTTTTTAGGACTTCTCTAAAGGAGGGAGTAGGTTAAATCACTTGATGCTATAAAAGTGCTTCATGGGCAAAATAAGTTGCCAGCAGTAATATAATGAAGACATTAGAGATTAACTGTCCATAGTGAATGTTAATGTGTCCCAATATAGGAGGAAAGGTGATGGTCCAAGGCAGGTCTGAAAGTGACTATAACTAGAGATGAGATTGGGGCTTTCTGAGGACTGCTTCTAGGTTCTGCTTCTACTTACAGTGAAATTCACTTGGGTCATAGGTGACGTGAGTACCTGATCGTTATCTTATGAGAATGTTAATGAACTTTATATTGATACTCCTGCCTGTTCAGAGACTGTACAAGTTGTTTTATCCTCAGGACTTCATGAGGGATTGGTTTCTACCCTCTCCCTTACTTCATTCCATACAGTGATGCCCCATAGACATTACTCACCATCTGAAGTCTTTTGGAGCAGTAATGGTTTAATCACATTTATTGCTGATCTATATATTTATGTGTTAATTATTAATTATATTAAGATGATTTTGATCATGATTAAGTACTTTAAATCCTTAACTGGCCATTTACCCAAAACTAAGGAGCTGTAAAGATATACACACATGCACACACATACACACACACACACACACACATACACACACATATACACACTAAAGACAGGCAAATGCATTCTCCTTATTACTGAGGTTTGAGGTCACAAACCATCCTGCAGTCTCCAGGTCTTCTGGACAGCAGTGTGTATGACCACTTCCCCCAAAGGAGGTCTGAGGCTCAGACTGAAGACATGCGCCTGCTACTTCCTCAGCTTTCTTCCTTTAAGTTTCACTCTGTACCATTATGTACATCTTGGTGATCAGAGAGAAGAAAAGATGACTAAAGGAAAAGGAAGACATGTCTCTGGTAGCCTAGCACAGAAGGGCTGAGGCAGCTTCTACATCACTCATTTATCCTGGGTCTAACACCAGTGTCTGTTTGCCTTTCTAAAGAGGGGATATGTGGAGACAATGAAGGAAGAGGAGGAAAAGGACGGGGAGAAGAATGGCACCCCTACTGCTGGGCAGGAGTTGGGGATCCAACAGGAAGAGGGCAGGAGAGAGAGTCCTAGAAGAAGTCAGGATTCTAAATCACCAGAAGGCAGACCTTTAGCCCATGTTATACCCAACACTTCACCCTCTGGGACCCAATATACTGCCCTTTCCTCCACCATCCCCATAACATGCTCTCCTTAGAAGCAGAAGTAGGAAAACAAGGGAGGAGCTGTGGGCTCCTTCTAGAGATCAATATTTGTTTATTTGTTTGTTCAACACATATTACTATTTATTGAGTACTTATTTGTGCAGGCATTTTTCAAGACACTGTTGTACAAATATATGACGAGTGAGAAAGAGATTGAGAAGAGAAACTGAAATTTTGATTTTTATCTCTGGATTTATATGGAATGAAAAATACTCTCAATTACTCTGACGTATTTAATCTTCCTTATGAGCAAGTGTTATATAAAATGTGGGTGGGTGGTTTCTATATCATCAACCTGTGAGATATTAGAGTCTTTCACTTCTATATATTTTAAAAGATTTATTAATATATTGTATTGAATTACTATAGATTAGGAAATTAAACAAGTCTATTTTCATTCTAAGTTAAGAAATTGTATGGGAGATGTACCAATTTATTGTCTTGGCGGGTTGCTTAAAATGCCTGTATGGTTTTTAGTCTTCTGATAGCCAGGTTGAAGAGTGCCAGGTTATTTGGCAAGATTTCTGTCCCACTGTGCAGTCAGACAGACATATGCTGAACTGTGGAATAAACCCAAACCTTTTCTTGGACTGTGGACCTGTGGACCCTCTGAGGATATAGGTCATGGTCACTAATATATAGAACTTTACATTGAAGACCTGCCAGTGCATAGCTGAGATGGTAAATTTGTGGCTTTCTGTTGGTTGAGAGAAGATATGAGCCATTCTGACATGAGTTTCTGGACTGCTAGTAAATTAGCTAGAGATTACCAACACAAGGGTGTCCCCATGCTGATATTTGGCCAGAGAATCTTGGCACCAAAGAAGGCTTTCTTGGCCAGCCCCCATGAACAAACTGGCCTAGAGTCTGACATTGAGAGTTGACAATAATCCAAGACTAAGGTGCATCTTTTGAAGAACGTGTGAAGTCCTGTTTTTGCTCATCTTATTTTTATTTCTTTCCATAGTTAATTTCTCTATAAATATTATAGTTAACAACTGAATGACAATTTCTTCTCTATAAATTTTTATATTAATAACTACGTTTGAATTCAGCCATCTGCTCTTCTGTAATACTTTCTAAGTGAAATTGTCAGTTATTTCTAAAGAGAGAATTGGTATGGTGTTCCCTTTGTTTTCAGTTAAGTTTAAGAAGTTGAATTCTGTATCTTTGGACAGTTTTGGAGGTTCCATACACTTCTGATGATGGGGTTTGGAAATCTCTTCCTAAGTGCTTAGGAGTAAAGAGTCTGTTAGGAATAACTGCATGTGAAAATATAAAATCAATGACCAAATGTATCATCTTGTAATAAGTTTCATGCCCCTTGTAGTGAACGTCTGAGTTTGAACAGCAACAGGTTGCTTCCTTCACTTAAGTCATTAATTAAAAGTCCTTGATGACAATGGGGAAGTTTCCAGCAGGAGAGCAAAGTCTGCAGTGTTGGCGTGGCGTGCTGGAAGCTAGACAGCTCCATCACCCGGACCAACCTGGTCCAATCTTTTTGCTACTTGTTCCATGTTTTGAATAGATTAGTGTCCCTCTTGAGTGCATATGTATTTAATCATTCATTCACATTTGGCTCTCTTTCTCTAGGTCTTCATTTTGCCTTGTTTATTGCAGGTTTTCATAGTATTTCATTATATGAAGACATGACTCATACGTGTCTTATTTAATTATTTCTCCTGTTATAGCAGAGATCAATGACTTAATAACTTAGAAATATATATAACCAAGCATCAAAATACTCTCTATGAAAAAAATCATCTTCTTATAGCAAAATAATATATAGAAATACTAAAAGATAACTGTAGAAATTTAGCTGATGAAAAAGTTTCAAGCATTTTTCCCCCTGGAGAGCCTATAGTTTTTTTAAACTATAGTGCAATAGTGTATTCACAGTAACTCTTTGGAAGAGGTTTGACTGAGAATCCTTCTGGGACGTCTGCAGTAGATCAGTGGAAAAGCAAATGCCTCTGTACTGGGTAGGGGCCTCGTGGCTGCCCAGCTGGCCTAGAGGCTGAAGGGCAGTCACCAGCCTTCCTTATGACATATCCAAAGATGTGTGATGTACATCCAATGCGCTAGTCAAACTAGATTGGCAGCTTTTCCCCAAACACTGCCACCACCCTTTATACCTCTGAGCCTTTCCTCTTAGCTGTTACATCTGTCTGAAATTACTTACCTACCATTTTCATCTGCCTAACTCCAAGCCAGTATAGAAAGGCCAGCTGATCTTGAGTAGGTTAAGCAGGAAGTTGTAGCAACGTTTCACCTGCCTGCTCCTCTTTCTTTCTACTTCCCTACCACCAACCAAATGCAAAACTAAAAAAATCATCTTCTAGCTGAACTTCTGTAGCACTTTTCACTTCTTTGTTACATTCTAGTTTTTACAGCAGTTGTTGTATATTATAATTTCTCTACCAAATTTCAAACTTATCAAGGAAGAAAACACCCAGCCTTTGTCATTCACTTTTCATTGTGCATTCTCCTCTGGCCTCTCCCTCCTCCCTTTCCATTGTACTTTATATAAAGTAGATATTCAGACAAATATTAAGTTATCCTGAAGATAAATTTCATTATTAAATGAAATAAGGTCAAAGCACATGGAATGCACCATTTAAAACTCTCTGAAATGGGAAGTTAAATCAAAGAAGGTAAAGGAACCAAGGGCCTTTTTTTTTTTTTTTAACATCCTTATTGGAGTATAATTGCTTTACAATGGTGTGTTAGTTTCTGCTTTATAACAAAGTGAGTCAACTATACATATACATATATACCCATATATCTTCCATCTTGTGTCTCCCTCCCTCCCACCCTCCCTATCCCACCCCTCTAGGTGGTCACAAAGCACCGAGCTGATCTCCCTGTGCTATGTGGCTGCTTCCCACTAGCTATCGGTTCTGCATTTGGTAGTGTATATATGTACATGCCACTCTTTCACTTTGTCCCAGCTTACCCTTCCCCCTCCCCGTATCCTCAAGTCCATTCTCTAGTAGGTCTGCGTCTTTATTCTCATCTTGCCCTAGGTTCCTCATGACCATTTTTTTTTTAGATTCCATATATATATGTTAACATACGGTATTTGTTTTTCTCTTTCTGACTTACTTCACTCTGTATGACAGACTCTAGGTCCATCCACCTCAGTACAAATAATTCAATTTCGTTTCTTTTTATGGCTGAGTAATATTCCATTGTATATATGTGCCACATCTTCTTTATCCATTAATCTGTCAATGGACACTTTGGTTGCTTCCATGTCCTGGCTATTGTAAATAGAGATGCAATGAACATTGTGATACGTGACTCTTTTTGAATTATGGTTTTCTCAGAGTATATGCCCAGTAGTGGGATTGCTGGGTCGTATGGTAGTGCTATTTTTAGTTTTTTTTTTTTTTTTTTTTTTTTTTTTTTGCGGTACGCGGGCCTCTCACTGTTGTGGCCTCTCCCGTTTTGGAGCACAGGCTCTGGACGCGCAGGCTCAGCAGCCATGGCTCACGGGCCCAGCCACTCTGCGGCATGTGGGATCTTCCCAGACCGGGGCACGAACCTGTGTCCCCTGCATCAGCAGGCGGACTCTCAACCACTGCGCCACCAGGGAAGCCCTATTTTTAGTTTTTTAAGGAACCTCCATTCTGTTCTCCATAGTGGCTGTATCAATTTACATTCCCACCAGCAGTGTAAGAGGGTTCCCTTTTCTCCACACTCTCTCCAGCATTTATTGTTTGTAGATCTTTTGATGATGGCCATTCTGACTGATGTGAGGTGATATCTCATTGAAGTTTTGACTTGCATTTCTCTAATGATTAATGATGTTGAGCATTCTTTCATGTGTTTGTTGGCAATCTGTATATCTTCTTTGGAGAAATGTCTGTTTAGGTCTTCTGCCCATTTTTGGATTGGGTTGTTTGTTTTTTGATATTGAGCTGCATGAGCTGCTTATATATTTTGGAGATTAATCCTTTGTCAACTGCTTCATTTGCAAATATTTTCTCCCATTCTGAGGGTTGTCCTTTCATTTTGTTTATGGTTTCCTTTGCTATGAAAAAGCTTTTAAGTTTCATTAAGTCCCATTTTTTTTTTCTGTTTTTATTTCCATTTCTCTAGGAGGTGGGTCAAAAAGGATCTTGCTGTGATTTATGTCATAGAGTGTTCTGCCTATGTTTTCCTCTAAGAGTTTAATAGTTTCTGACCTTACATTTAGGTCTTTAATCCATTTTAAGTTTATTTTTGTGTATGGTGTTAGGGAGTGTTCTAATTTCATTCTTTTACATGTAGTTGTGTAGTTTAGCCACAGAAATCAGAGGAAAAAGAAATAAAAGGAATCCAAATTGGAAAAGAAGTAAAGCTGTCACTGTTTGCAGATGACATGATACTATACATAGAGAATCCTAAAGATGCTACCAGAAAACTACTAGAGCTAATCAATGAATTTGGTAAAGTAGCAGGATACAAAATTAATGCACAGAAATCTCTGGCATTCCTATACACTAATGATGAAAAATCTGAAAGTGAAATTAAGAAAACACTCCCATTTACCATTGCAACAAAAAGAATGAAATACTTAGGAATAAACCTACCTAAGGAGACAAAAGACCTGTATGCAGAAAGCTATAAGACACTGATGAAAGAAATTAAAGATGATACAAACAGATGGAGAGATATACCATGTTCTTGGATTGGAAGAATCAACATTGTGAAAATGACTCTACTGCCCAAAGCAATCTACAGATTCAATGCAATCCCTATCAAACTACCACTGGCATTTTTCACAGAACTAGAACAAAAAATTTCACAATTTGTATGGAAACACAAAAGACCCCGAATAGCCAAAGCAATCTTGAGAAAGAAAAATGGAGCTGGAGGAATCAGGCTCCCTGACTTCAGACTATACTACAAAGCTACAGTAATCAAGAGAGTACGGTACTGGCACAAAAACAGAAACATAGATTAATGGAACAGGATAGAAAGCCCAGAGGTAAATCCACGCACATATGGTCACCTTATCTTTGATAAAGGAGGCAAGAATATACAATGAAGAATAGACAGCCTCTTCAATAAGTGGTGCTAGGCCTTCGTTTTTAAAGTCACTTAAATAAAAATAATATTAGTAGTGTATCGAGTAGAACAGTAAAAGGGCTCCTATTTGACCCTCATGTCATAGTTCCTGGAGGCACACTCTGAGATGGAGATTTGTGTATAAGAAGTTTACTGGGGAGACAACCACCAGTGTGAGAGGGAGGAAGCAGGAAGCAGGACCGGGAGGGAGGGTGGGTGGGAGGAAGCAGGAAGCAGGACCGGGAGGTTCTGGCATAGTCCTCAGCAGATCCCCCAGAGATCCTGGAGCTGGATGTCACTTCAGAGTCATTCTATCTCATGTCAAGAGGGCCAAGTTTTTATACCACCAGTTGACCATTACTGGAAAAGTGTTGTGACCTTGGGCCAGATGGCACCTTTCAGCTCTGGAGAATGACTCAGCTGAGAGCCACGAGCTGCTTTGAAGTGGGCGGTAGGGTTGGGTGGCTCAGTTCCAAAAAGGGGGTCTGGGTGGCAGAGCACAGCGTCCACTGATGCTATACCAACATGATGGGGATACTGGTTGATTAGTTTAAAAACTCAGTTAAAGAGGAGAATAGTAAAAAGCAATACATACATCAACAGAATACTTTATTTCAACTTAAAATGGATAAATGTGTGTTTATTTGCCAGTCTTTTCAGTATAGAAGAAGGCCTTTCTTTCAGCAAGAACTCTCTGGTTGATGTTTTACATCTTTTGGCAAATGACATAGAAGATCATTGTGTAAAACGTCCTATTTCAATACTTGTGAATCATTGTTGTCCTTTTTACACATAAGTTTCAAGGCAATATTTTTAGTGATTTGCCTTTGTATGTCTTGGCTTTAAAATTTGATTGTATATTTTGTCATAGTGTAAATGCACATATATATTAAAGTATCAAGTAGTTGTATAAGCCTTATAATTAAAAACAGCAGTGCTCCATCGCACCCACCTCCCACCTTTGATTGTCTCTCCACAGGCAACCACTTCAACTCTCTTTTCTCTTTGTCACCTGGATTTACATCCGTATAAACATCTCTATGTTTATGTTGTTATTTTTGTCTTAATTTTTCAGTTTTGATGTTTTCTTTTGACGTCTACTATAGAAACTGATGATTTAGTTTTCTTATATCCCCTGTCTCTGTCTCCCTTGCCCCATTCTTCAATACATACTTCCCCTGATCTCTTTCAAATACGGTTATGTTCTAAAGTTGTGGTTTAGGGCTTCCCTGGTGGTGCAGTGGGTGAGAGTCCGCCTGCCGATGCAGGGGACACGGGTTCGTGCCCTGGTCCGGGAAGATCCCACATGCCGCGGAGCGGCTAGGCCCGTGAGCCATGGCCCCTGAGCCTGCACATCCGGAGCCTGTGCTCCGCAACGGGAGAGGCCACAACAGTGAGAGGCCCGCGTACCGCAAAAAAAAAAAAAAAAAAAGTCATGGTTTATATTATTGAGCCTATGTTACTGTCATTTACAGCTGAGCCATGTAGTATGTTATGATTGCATTTACTTTTCTATGTAACTTTTAGGGGGTTTTTGGAGTTAGTAATTACCAGAAACTCTCTATGCCTCAATTTCTTCAACAGTAAAATGGGGATAATAACTGGACCTACCTTATAGGGCAGTCAGAGCTGTAAAGATGTTAATTTTCATTGACTTTGTTTTTTTATATACCAATCCCTAAATCATTTCAAACTTCCTAACAGAACTGTAGATATGCTTTCAATACACTTCATCACATATTAAGTGCTCAATCAATAAGTGCTGAAAAATATGCATACCCATTACTCATGAACAGCAAAATAGTTTGAGAGAACCATGCGTTTGGAATTGGGAGGCCTGGTTCGAGGCCTAGACTGGCTTCTACCTAGCTGTATGACCTTGGGCTAGCATAGTTGAATCGCAGTATTATAATCTGCAAATATGAGAATTGGATTAGATAATCCCTAGGCCCACTTCCAGTTCTGTGATTCTGTTAATGAAATAAAGGCTATGCAGAAAATAGCAAACATATTAAGATTGCAGTGATATTAGCTGCCACCACTTCTAGCACCACGTCCGGAAGACCTCTTAATAACCTCTGTCCGGCAACAGTATGGGGACATCACTTACACTGTGATAAATGAGAATTTTGCTTAGTCATTTGATTGGAGCAATTGTCCCACCCCTCTGGGACAACTGGTTGTAATTTGAGGGAGCCACCACTAAATGTCGCTATAGGTTACATAAGTAGGTGGTCAGGAGGCATTCTTAAGTGTCCTTCTCCAAGCCTCAGAACTATCATGTGGTCTCCTTACAGATTTAGAACTACACACTTTAAATACTTAAACTCGAACATCAAAAACACTTAGATGGAAGTTAGCTATCATTTTAAAAAGAAGATGGTAATTCCTTCCAAATTCTTCCATTTGCTTGTTCCCTCAAATGCTGTTTCTACATATCTAGTTACTGGTGTAAACTGGGTAAACTGGTATTTAAAGGAATTCCCAATTGAGCAATTGCTTGACTGTTTGGCCTACACCTTCATGATTTTTTTCCCCTCAAGATAAAGAGATTAAGCTGCAGAAGGCAAGTATGGGATCCTTTGTGTCCCAGTTCTTGCTTCTGTTGTATCTCTAAGCTTTTCTGGAATCTTAGACACTTAGTGTATTTCATTAATTTTATGAAAATACACACATATTTTCATACTTTAACTTTTCTGAAATTGTGATGCTTCATAGAGTCAATGGAAACATATGATTAGCAGCACTTTTTCTTTTTAGTGATGTCTTATAATCAATGATGTCTTTTATGTGATAAAGTATTGTATTATGGTATATCCATCTTAATTTATTAGCAGTCAGTGCTCTGTTAAAAGTTTTTTGACAGATAAACTTCCCTTTCCAGCCTAATTTTTTAAGGAGCTCAGACTGGAAGAGAGAGCAATATTTATTGCATGTCCACCAGTGTCTGAGCTGTGGGCTCTGCATAGATGATTGTATTTGATCCTTATCATACTATGAAGTGGGTTTTTTGTTTTCATTTTACAGTAGAGGAAACTGAGGACCATAAAGTTAAGTAACTTGTACAGTCCTGCTGCTAGTGTGGGTCACTACTGAAAACGGTATATTTATATATTTTGACTACAAATCTTACACTTTTTGTGCCATATTACATGGATATTTTAGGGCACACCACTTCTCTTTAACCTCAGGTTTTTTTGATGTATTCCATAGAACTTAGCCCTCTTTGAATAGTGCACAATTGTTTTCTGACAGCCTTCTTTACCACTGGACCATCAGGGAAGTCCCCGGTTTATCAATTTTTAGAACATGGTTCCAGTCAGAGTCCATGGTGTCCTGGAGATCCAAGCTGTATGCAAGATGTAGTTGGCAGGAAGGATTTGGTCCCCCTTGCTTAACTTTCCAAGGGGTAAGGCTGAGAAACAACAGCAAATTCCTTTCCTACATCTTTGCTTTGACAGTCCCCTGTATGCAGATGGCACCCACTGGTAGTCAGGAGGGATGAGAGGGTGGAAGGCAGTTTACATCATGATCATCATTGTGTTTGCACAGGCCCAGGAGAGCTGAATTTTCAGTTCTCAGCAACTCTCAGAAATTGCTGAAATACATTCCATTGCTGAAGTACATTCCCTACCTCATGTCCTGAAGGGCATTTGTTGTCTACAGGCTGTACTTACGTTTTCCATTTCCAGTCCCTTTTATTTCAAGTTCTCATTTGTAAATCTGAAGACAAAACATTAGCAATCTGTCAGAGATTCTGTTCCATTCATTTGTCTAGGGATTTATCATCAAAAAATTCCTTTTATATCAGCAACTTGGGGTATTATGATGATAAATAATCTGTGGTTCTACTTTGCAAGGATTCCTCAGATAGAGGGCATATGATTATAACATGTACAGGATATAATAGTCAAAAATTCAAGGTCACTAAGAGATGAGTTGATTATAATTATTTAAAGTTCCTTGGCTTAAAGAGAGTACTATTTGCTGAAGTAACTTTGAAATGATGTGTTTAACTTTCCATCTCTTAAGGGAGGTAATGACTCTAAAACTCTTGAACCTTCCAATGTGAAACTCATGAGAGTTTGTGGGTATATGTGGTAACACCTAAGAATAGAAGTCACGCAGTATCTTGCTGAATACTAAAATCAGGGGGCATCTTTCATTCTCATCTTATGTGATTTCTTGACTGCATTTCACTCATGTATTTAATTATTCATCTCTTCAACTGTTCCAACAAATAGTTATTGACCAGTAGATGTGTGCCATGTGCTGTCAATAAGACGTAGTCCCTGTCTTTGGGGAGCTAATATTCTATAACGGTTGCAGACAGGTAGACAAAGTCACTGTGATAAGCACTCTGACAGGGTTTAGTATGGAGTGAGGTGAGAGCACATATAAAGAGGATTCTAATCCTGATTTGAGAAATCAGGGAGAGCTTCTCTGAGGAAGTACTATCCTAGGTTTCTTTCAGGAAGTGCTATTCTGTGACAATACTATGGCTCTTCCACTCCTCTGACAGCTTTTCTTAATTTCCTTAGCTGGTTCTTCTTTCTTTTCATCCTAATAAATATCAATGCTCCCTAGGGTTTTGTCTCCATCCCTTGTTTCTTTTTCTTTTTTTTTTTAAACACCAATCCCTTATTTCTTATAATTATACATTTTCTAGGTACTTAAAATCATAACGATGGCTTCAACTACCCTTATACACAGTTGGTGCCTAACTATATCTTTAACTAACCTTAGACTGTTAAATTAGTGACTCATTCATTGTTTTAGCAAACATTCATTGACTATCTACCACATACCAGACTTTGCCCAGGGTAACAGAGATGAAGTTGACTTCCTAACACTCACTGAGTTTTCAGTCTCACTAGCAAGAACTACATTACGAAACTATAAAACACGTGAGAATTAAAAACTTTAGCAACACAGGAAGGGAAACCACTAACTGCTCCTGGTGGCATCAGAAACCTTTGCAGAGGGAGGGAGGAATTGGCTAGGTGATTTAAGAGAAGAAATTTCAGGCAGAGGGAATGTAATAGTATATGCAAGGACTATTATGTGCAAGGTCTCCCTGGCTTGTCCAGAGAACAATCAAACATTTAATGTGACTAGATTATAGGATATGTAGTGGAAAACATCAGAATCTAGCCCGATGAAACAAGCTGCAGTCAGATTGTCAATAAGTACCATGCTCAGAAACAAAGACATTTTCTTTTAGGCATTAGGGAGCCAGGAGAGATCTCTCAGCTGTCAACCTGCAGAATCAGATTCTGCAATATCTGGTGGCATTGTAGAGGCTGGTGGTGGCATGGAGATCTGGTAGGAAATTAAATAAGAGGTGACAAGGATCTGAACTAAGGCAATGGCAAAGCAATGCAAAAAGAAAGCTTTATGACTTGAGAGTTTTCCAAGGTCAAATCAATAAGATGTGGTAGGTAAGGAAAAGAGAAGAATCAAAAAAGACACTGAAATTTGTGGTTGAAAGAGGGAATAGGTGGTCTCACTGTTAACCAAGATATGAACAATGGAGACAGATTTGCAGTAGGGGAATACAGTGCGTTCAGTTTTGGAAAAGTCAAGTTATAGATGCCTGTGGGACATCCAGTGGAGGTATTTAATAGGCAATTGGAAATACTGAATTTGAAGCTTGGGAGGGGATCAGGGATGAACATACACATTAAGAATGAACATTATATAAAGAAGATGTGGTACATATATACAATGGAATACTACTCAGACATAAGAAGAATTAAATAATGCCATTTGCAGCAACATGGATGGACCTAGAGATTATCATACTAAGTGAAGTAAGTCAGAAAGAGAAAGACAAATACCATATGGTATCACTTATATGTGGAATCTAAAATATGACACAAATGAACTTATCTATGAAATAGAAACAGACTCGCAGTCATAGAGAACAGACTTGTGGTTGCCAAGGGGGAGGAGGGGAGGGAGAGGGATGAATTGGGAGTTTGGGATTAGCAGGTGCAAACTATTATATACAGAGTGGATAAACAACAAGGTCCTACTGTATACTACAGGGAACTATATTCAATATCCTGTGATAAACCATAATGGAAAAGAATATGAAAAAGAATATATATATATATATATATAAAAAACTGAATCACTTTGCTATGCAGCAGAAATTAACACAACATTGTACATCAACTATACTTCAATAAAATAAATTAAAAAGAAAGAATGAAGATCATATAGCTAGTAGTTGAAGCCATAGAAGTGGATGGATTATGTTCATATTCAACAAAATTTAAAAAAAAATCTATATACTAGCCATTGTGAATATGGGAATGTGTGAAATGTGAATTCACATTGTGAATAGGAATATTAGTATGGCATGGCCATCTGCTTGCAGAGTTCTTTGGGGCAAGGGACATAATCAAATAAATACAATATGTTGTGAAAAAGGTTATTATAGAAATGTGTACAAGGTACAGAAGTGGCACAAAGGAAAAGAGATCACATGGGCAGGATGGAAGACACAGAAGAGAGGAAAACCAGGATCAGAACTCAGTAGAACTTCTTCAAAGAATATGAGAAGCTTCATAGATTTGCTTGTTATTTCTTCAAGGCACATGTCATATCTCATTTATCAATATACTCCCAGCAGAACCCAACCTAATGCCTGCAACGTAAGTGCTCAGTAATGTTTGTTGAGTAAATGGGCCCAGGGCAGTTGGAAAGACATGAAAAAAAAAAATGAAGCTTGGGATTTTCCCAAGCCCTGGGGAACACTTTAATCATCTCTTATTAGCCTTTCACATGGAGAGCTTATGCAGGTAGAACTCAAAATAAACTCTCTGAAGAAATGAAGATGCAGCAGTTTAGAACTAGGGTAAGGAATGCATCTGTCAGTACTGAAATATGCTTATGGCAAGCTAGACCTTTTATTTCTGGTGTGCAGCAAAATTGTGTAGCCGTTGATTTCCTGTCAAACCATCACTGAGAGTGCCTGAGACAATGCCACATCACCATTCATTGATTAATGACAGTGCTGGGCTTTTAAACAGGAACCCATCACATTGAGTCTTGCAACCTCCATTCTTGTTGTGCGTCCATTTAAATGATTTGTAATAGCCAGTAATTATGAAAATGTCTTTCTTTCTTGACCTTCTCCCTCCTCTCCTCCCCACCCACTGAATTTACAGGTTAGTATTTCATCAAATTGGATTACAAATTAACATACTGGCTTTTTTAAAGACAGATCTATTTAGGTATATATTAGTACACAGAGTTCCTATGAAAAAGAAAAAGAGAAAGAAAGACACTGTGTGAAAGCCTCAGGATAAAAGATATTCCTACCACTCTACCAGTAAGAATCCCTCCAAGGGCTGAGTGCCTCAACTTCATTGCCCAAGGCTGGCCATCGGTTTCATTACCATCTTACATGAGACGTTTGAAGGAGGGAATCTTACCATCAAGCACCTACAGCTAGGCTTGAGACTAACAGTGCTTTTTAACCACCCACCCCCTCCAAAATAACTAAATATGGTGTAATGTTTTTCATTGTTTTATCTGGCTGACATGTAGCTTTTCCAAGTTAAATTTGTTTTCCTGATCATATTCTCTCTCTAGCTGCTGGAAAGATCCTGCTTTTCTAGAGGATGAGCTATAAAAGCTCCTGAAATATTTTCTCAATAATTCAGACCTGCAAGCATAACCGTATATGTGTATTGAAAGCGATCATTCATATCACTTTTCTTTCCTCTCAGGTACTGCACAGTATTCACAGTATAAGTCCATCTGGTTCAACCAGGAGCATGAAAATTTGCCAGCATATAATAACCTGGAGATCATTTGAGGGAGGAGAAGGCCAATCCCTCCTCCCTGCCCCCAGCCACTTGCTCTTGTAGAGCCCAGGCTTCAAGTAACCTTGTAGCTTCTTCCTTGCTTCCTCATGCACCGTTATGGGTTTTAGTGGCACAGGTGTATCTGTGCCACTAAATAGGCATTTGTGAAGTCTGTTGAGTACATGTGGCTGAAGACAAAGCTGGAGAAGTCCAGAATGCTCTGAAATAATCATAGTAGCTACTATTTTTTGAGCGCACGTCCTCTTAAATTCTTACGAAATACTCTAAGGTAAATGGTCTGGTTCCCATTTTACAGATAAGGGATTGAGGCTCGGAATTTAAGTGATGAGCCCTAGCCACATAACATGGGCAGAGCCAGAATTTGAGCCCATGCCCTTTCCATTAAGCACCCTGCTTCCAAGAGGGATACCTTTGGCCCAGCCATGCTTTTCTGTGAGCATCATTTAGAAGAAGGGCATCAAGTTGCTAAGAGATACTCAATCACCACGGCTTTCTTCTCTGTTCTTTTGAAGGAAGGTGATGTGTCAGGGTGGAGGTGGGAATGGAGAAGAAGGCAACAAGGAGGATGAGGCTCCAGATATTGGTGGCAGCCAGGAATCGGCAAAAGATGTGAATTCTCTCCTATTCACTTCAAACATGAGTACGAGGAGTCAGGAACTGAGAATAAGTTTAGTGACAGCACTTGTTTCTGCATCAAGGAAATGCACAGTCTTAGGGATGAAGAAGAATCAGAATAATTAATTTGGAGTAAAATCCCTATTTTCTAAGGACTTATGACCATGACTGGTTGTGCTACTAATTTGGAAGGGTCTTCTCTCATCTCCTCAAGGGCATACTTAGTTCCAGGGAGATCTACAGTCCTATGTAGTGTGAGCAAAATGATATTTCCTCCCGTGAACTATTTTCTTTATTCCTCAGTGCTTTCTTTGGCTTTACCTTGTTCCAGACCTGAAAATCTGGAGCTGTCAGCTCTAGTCCAGCCCCTGCAGAGCCCAGTGGCAGGGTTCCAATTCCTTACGGTGGCAAGTGTGAAGACAGTGCTGCGTGCAGGGTAATGTTTATGGCTTCGTCAGCTGTTGGCACCATAGAAAGGAGCTAAGATGGCCAAAGGAGCTTTAGTGGATGATGAATGTTTGTTTACAGTGATGACCTAGGGAACTGAGTTACAGTACAGCCTCTCAGCAGAACATTCCCTAAAAGAAATTCTTGGTTCAGCAGTAGCCCCGGGTCAAATGTGACCAAAGACAATGAACATTTATTTGCCTTGGAGTTGCTGTTTATCCCAGAAAGTCCTTCATATGCCCACATCTTCCTGTCCTCTTGCCTGATCCATCTGAAGCTGTGGGTGATTGAAGGGGCTTATGTCTTTGTTTCCACTCTGCCCTGGTTGCATGACTCAGAGTCACTTGATCATCACCCTGACCTTACTGTTAATATTTATTACTGAAGAGTAAGTCAGAGCTAAATATATCAAAGTATCAGTAGTGTTAACCATATACAAAGTATTTTAAAGTATATGATTTTTATCTCATCCTCATAACCTTCCAGGTGGGTAAGGAAAGGTTTATTTTGCTCTTTTGAAGATGAAAGTCAGTGATTTAATCAAAGTTACAAGAATAATAATCAGTGGAATCAGGACTAGAGCCAGGCGTTTCTGATTCCTAGATCCGTACCCTGGGGTAGACAACCTATAGCTTACAGGCCAAATCTGGCCACTGTCTGTTTTTGCACAGCCTGCAAGCTAAGAGTAGTTTTCACATTTTTAAATAGTTCGGAAAAAACAAAAGAAGAACAATATTTCATGATACCAAAACATTATATGTAATTCAAATTTCGGTGTCTGTAAAATAAACTTGTATTGGAACACAGACACACATTCATTTATGCATTGTCTACGACTCCTTTTACGTTACAGTGACAGAGTTGAGTTGTTGTGACAGAGACCTTATGGCCCACAGAGCCTAAAATGTTTTTTATCTGTCCCTTTTTAAGGAAAAGTTTGTCAACCACTGTAATAATGATCAATAATAGAGACCCATGGTACAGTCTCTCTGTACTAGTTTGCTAAGGCTACATAAAAAGTACCACGAACTGGGCGGGTTCAAACAACAGAAATTTACTGTCTCACAGTGCTGGAGGCTAGAAGTCTAAAATCAAGGTGTCTGTAGAGCCCTGCTCTCTCTGAGTCTGAGTAGAATCCTTCCTTGCCTCTTCCTGGCTTCTGGTGGTGGCCCACAATCCTTGGTGTTCCTTTGTTTGCATCTGCCTCTGTCCAGTCTCTGCCTCCATCATCACTTGGCTGTCCTCACCTCCTTATCCCTCTGTGTATGTCTGTGTCCAGATTTCCGCATTTTTATAAGGATACCAGATACATTGGATTAGGACTCCCCCTAATGACTTCATCTTAACTGGATCATCTGCAAAGAAACCCTGTTTCCAAACAAAGTCACATTTACATGTACAGGGGTTAGGACATCAACATCTCTTTTGGGGGGACACAATATAACTCATAACACTTTTCCCCATGGAAGGTGTTATCCTGACATCATCATCATTCTTCCTCCTTTCCTTGCCCCCTCCCTTTGTACCTGCTTCCCTGCTCCTTCCTTTCTCCACTCTCTTGCCTCCCTCACCTCATTCACTATACATTCAACAAACATTTATGAAGGTCCTACTGTGTCCGTGGCCCTATGTTCATCACTGTGCTAAAGTATACTGCACAAAAGTGATTAAGACTTGGTTTCTGGCCTCAACTGTGCAATGTGGAAAAGCAACCATCAGTGATAAGTCCATCGGAGGGGTTTGTGTAAGGTACAGTAGAGATGTAGGGGGATCTTAGGGATCTAAATTCTCAAATATTGAGTCATAATCTTTTAAAATAATCGATGTGGTCTTATTTAAGGTACCACAGCTATTGACTCAAAAATTACAGATGCTAATATACATGGAATTGTAGGGTAGAGGTTCCTCACTATTCTTTTAAAGTCATAATGTACAGAAATATTCTGCCCCTCTTATTTGCCTTAATTCCCTCAATCTCTCTTTCCTTTAGCACTTACCATGTCAGGTTGGGATTCTCTACTCTGGGAAAAACAGTGGGATGACCCTGAGGAGGGGGCTCTAACCTTGTTAGATTAACTTGATGGCTTTTAGGGGGAGACTTTGTCTGCAGCTTTGTGGGATGAAGCTCGACAGCACTCAGTGCGTTTTGTCCCTGTATGTTGCATTTTGTTGTGTCTTCTTTGAGGCTCTTTGTTGCTCTGCTCTCTCCTCCTGGCACTAATTGGTTACATTCAAATATAGTTGTGAAGTGCATGAAATGTGTTCTGACACTTTCTCCTCCCCTTGCCCCAGAGCTCAGCGTCTCGCTGGTCTCGCAGGATCTTCCTGGGTCAGAAGTGTGAGGGCGCAGCAAGGGAGGAGGTTCATCCTCTCTGCGGGGGTTCTGGTGGGGGCTCTTTGTGGACCGCATCCTCGGGTCCCATCGTTTTATCTCTGTGCAGTTTGTAAACCATAGAATTACTTCTGCTCCCTGCAGATTCAGAGCTTCCTACAGGTTATCAACCCCAAAGATGCTGACCTGGTGAAAACATCAAAGATCCACTCCGTGCAGGAACAAGGGAACTGGTGCTAAAGAGTAACACCTCTTCTCCCAGTGGTGTTCTCTTCCTAGGGTTCATAGTTGCTGCTGACCTTACCTTTATATCTGCACTTTATATATATATATTTCTCAGTCTCTGTTCTGCTTAGCCCCCCTTTTTTCTTTTAACATCTTTGTTGGAGTATAATTGCTTTAGAGTGTTGTGTTAGTTTCTGCTATATAACAAAGTGAATCAGCTGTACATATACATATATCCTCATGTCCCCTCCCTCCTGCATCTCCTGCCCAACCTCCCTATCCCAACCCTCTAGGTGGTCACAAAGCACCGAGCTGATCTCCCTGTGCTATGCGGCTGGTCCCACTAGCTATTTTACATTTGGTAGTGTATATATGTCCATGCCACTCTCTCACTTTGTCCCAGCTTACCCTTCCCCCTCCCCGTGTCCTCAAGTCCATTCTCTACATCTACATCTTTATTCCTGTCCTGCCCCTACATTCATCAGAACATTTTTTTTTTTTTAGATTCCATATATATGTGTTGGCATATGATATTTGTTTTTCTCTTTCTGACTTACTTCACTTTGTTTGACAGACTCCAGGTCCATCCACCTCACTACAAATAACTCAATTTCGTTTCTTTTTATGGCGGAGTAATATTCCATTGTATATATGTGCCACATCTTCTTTATCCACTCATCTGTCGATGGAATCTTAGGTTGCTTCCATGTCCTGGTTATTGTAAATAGAACTGCAATGAACATTGTCGTACATGACTCTTTTTGAATTGTGGTTTTCTCAGGATATATGCCCAGTACTGGGATTGCTGGGTCGTATGGTACTTCAAATTTTAGATTTTTAAGGAACCTTCATACTGTTCTCCATAGTGGCTGTATCAATTTACATTCCCACTAACAGTGCAAGAGGGTTCCCTTTTCTCCACACCCTCTCCAGCATTTATTGTTTGTAGAGTTTTTGATGATGGACATTCTGACTGCTGTGAGGTGATCGCTTATTGTAGTTTTGATTTGCATTTCTCTAATGATTAGTGATGTTGAGCATCCTTTCATGTGTTTGTTGGCAATCTGTATATCTTCTTTGGAGAAATTTCTATTTAGGTCTTCTGCCCATTTTTGGATTGGGTTGTTTGTTTTTTTGATATTGAGCTGCATGAGCTGCTTGTATATTTTGGAGATTAATCCTTTGTCAGTTGCTTCATTTGCAAATATTTTCTCCCATTCTGAGGGTTGTCCTTTCATCTTGTTTATGGTTTCCTTTGCTGTGCAAAAGCTTTTAAGTTTCATTAGGTCCCATTTATTTATTTTTGTTCTTATTTCCATTTCTCTAGGAGGTGGGTCAGAAAGGATCTTGCTGTGATTTACGTCAGACTGCTCTGCCTATGTTTTCCTCTTAGAGTTTTATAGTGTCTGGCCTTACATTTAGGTTTTTAATCCATTTTGAGTTTATTTCTGTGTATAGTGTTAGGAAGTGTTCTAATTTCATTCTTTTACATGTGGCTGTCCAGTTTTCCCAGCACCACTTATTGAAGAGGCTGTCTTTTCTCCACTGTATATTCTTGCCTCCTTTATCAAAGATAAGGTGACCATATGTGTGTGGGTTTATCTGTGGGCTTTCTATCCTGTTCCATTGATCTATATTTCTGTTTTTGTGCCAGTACTATACTGTCGTGATTACTGTAGCTTTGTAGTATAGGCTGAGGTCTGGGAGCCTGATTCCTCCAGCTCCGTTTTTCTTTCTCAAGATTGCTTTGGCTATTCGGGGTCTTTTGTGTTTCCATATAAATTGTGAAATTTTTTGTTCCAATTCTGTGAAAAATGCCATTGGTAGTTTGATAGGGATTGCACTGAATCTGTAGATTGCTTTGGATAGTATAGTTATTTTCACAGTATTGATTCTTCCAATCCGAGAACATGGTATATCTCTCCATCTGTTTGTATCATCTTTAATTTCTTTCATCAGTGTCTTATAGTTTTCTGCATACAGGTCTTTTGTCTCCTTAGGTAGGTTTATTCCTAGATATTTTATTCTTTTTGTTGCAATGATAAATGGGAGTTTTCCTTAATTTCTCTTTCAGATTTTTTGCTGTTAGTGTATAGGAATGCAAGAGATTTCTGTGCATTAATTTTGTACCCTGCTACTTTACCAGATTCATTGATTGCCTCTGGTTGTTTTCTGGTAGCATCTTCGGATTCTCTATGTATAGTATCATGTCATCTGCGAACAGTGACAGTTTTACTTCTTCTTTTCTGATTTGGATTCCTTTTATTTCTTTTTCTTCTCTGATTGCTGTGCCTAAAACTTCCAAAACTATGTTGAATAAGAGTGGTGAGAGTGGACTGCCTTGTCTTGTTCCTGATTTCAGAGGAAATGGTTTCAATTTTTCACCATTGAGAATGATGTTGGCTGTGGGTTTGTCATATATGGCCTTTATTATGTTGAGGTAGGTTCCCCTACTTTCTGGAGAGTTTTTATCATAAATGGGTGTTGAATTTTGCCAAATGCTTTTTCTGCATCTATTGAGATTATCATATGGTTTTCATCCTTCAATATTTTAATATGGTGTATCACATTGATTGACTTGCATACATTGAAGAATCCTTGCATTCCTGGGATAAACCCCACTTGATCATGGTTTATAATCCTTTTAATGTGCTATTGGATTCTGTTTGCTAATGTACTGTTGAGGATTTTTGCATCTCTGTTCATCAGTGATATTGGCCTGTAGTTTTCTTTCTTTGTTACACCTTTATCTGATTTTGGTATCAAGGCTATGGTGGCCTCTTAGAATGAGTTTGGGAGTGTTCCTCCCTCTGCTGTATTTTGGAAGAGTTTGAGAAGGATAGGTGTTAGCTCTTCTCTAAATGTTTGATAAAGTTTGCCTGTGAAGCCATCTGGTCATGGGCTTTTGTTTGTTGGAAGAATTTTAATCACAGTTTCAATTTGGTCTGTGATTGGTCTATTTATATTTTCTATTTCTTCCTGGTTCAGTCTCGGAAGTTTGTGCTTTTCTAAGAATTTGTCCATTTCTTCCTGCTTGTAGTAATCTCTCATGATCCTTTGTATTTCTACAGTGTCAGCTGTTACTTCTCCTTTTTCATTTCTAATTCTGTTGGTTTGAGTCTTCTCCCTTTTTTCTTGATGAGTGTGGCTAGTGGCTTATGAGTTATGTTTATCTTCTCAAAGGACCAGCTTTTAGTTTTATTGATCTTTGCTACTGTTTCCTTCATTTCTTTTTCATTTATTTCTGATCTGATCTTTATGATTTCCTTCCTTCTGCTAACTTTGGGGTTTTTTTTGTTGCTGTTCTTCTCTCTCTAATTGCTTTAGGTGTAAGGTTAAGTTGTTTATTTGAGCTGTTTCTTGTTTCTTGAGGTAGGATTGTGTTGCTATAAACTTCCCTCTTAGAACTGCTTTTGCTGCATCCCATAGGTTTGGGGTCATCATGTTTCCATTGTCATTTGTTTCTAGGTATTTTTTGATATCCTCTTTGATTTCTTCAGTGATCTCTTGGTTATTTAGTAGTGTATTGTTTAGCTCCATGTATATATATTTTTTACAGTTTTTTTCCTGTAATTGATATTTAGTCTCATAGTGTTGTGGTTGGAAAAGATACTTGATACGATTTCAATTTTCTCTAAATTTACCAAAGCTTGATTTGTGACCCAAGTTATGATCTATCATGGAGAGTGTTCCATGAGCACTTGAGAAGAATGTGAATTCTGTTGTTTTTTGATGGAATGTCCTATAAATAGCAATGAAGTCCGTCTTGTTTAATGTATCGTTTATATGTATAAAATAAATGTATCATTTATTTTCATTGTGGATGATATGTCAATTGGTGAAAGTGGGGTGTTAAAGTCCCATACTATGATTGTGTTTCTGTCAATTTCCCCTTTTATGGCTGTTGGCATTTGCCTTATTTATTGAGGTGCTCCTATGTTAGGTGCCTAAATATTTACAATTGTTATATCTTCTTCTTGGATTGGTCCCTTGATCATTATGTAGTGTCCTTGTTTGTCTCTTCTAATAGTCTTTATTTTAAAGTCTATTTTATCTGATATGAGAATTGCTTCTCCAGATTTCTTTTGATTTCCATTTGCATGGAATATCTTTTTCCATCCCCTCTCTTTCAGTCTGTATGTGTCCCTAGGTCTGAAGTGGGTCTCTTGTAGACAGCATATATATGGATCTTGTTTTTGTATCCATTCAGCCAGTCTGTGTCTTTTGGTTGGAGCATTTAATCCATTTACATATAAGGTAATTATCGATATGTATTTTTCTATTACCATTTTCTTAATTGTTCTGGGTTTGTTATTGTAGGACTTTTCCTTCTCTTGTGTTTCCTGCCTAGAGAAGTTCCTTTAGCATTTTTTGTAAAGCTAGTTTTGTAGTGCTGAATTCTCTTAGCTTTTCCTTGTCTGTAAAGGTTTTAATTTCTCTGTCGACTCTGAATGAGATCCTTGCTGGGTAGAGTAATCTTGGTTGCAGGTTTTTCTCCTTCATCACTTTGAATATGTCCTGCCACTCCCTTCTGGCTTGCAGATTTTCTGCTGAAAGATCGGCTTTAACCTTATGGGGATTCCCTTGTGTGTTATTTGTTGCTTTTCCCTTGCTGCTTTTAATATTTTTTCTTTGAATTTAATTTTTGATAGTTTGATTAAAATGTTTCTTGGCGTGTTTCTCCTTGGATTTATCCTGTATGGAACTATCTGTCCTTCCTGGATTTGATTGACTGTTTCCTTTCCCATGTTAGGGAAGTTTTCAAGTATAATCTCTTCAAATACTTTCTCAGACCCTTTCATTTTCTCTTCTTCTTCTGGGACTCCTATAATTTGAATGTTGTTGTGTTTAATGTTATCTCTGAAGTCTCTGAGACTGTCCTTAATTCTTTTCATTCTTTTTTCTCTATTCTGCTCTGTGGTAGTTATTTCCACTCTTTTTTGTTCCAGGTCACTTATCCATTCTTCTGCCTCAGTTATTCTGCTATTGATTCCTTCTAGAGACTTTTTAATTTCATTTATTGTGTTGTTCATCATTGTTTGTTTGCTCTTTAATTCTTCTAGGTCCTTGTTAATCTTTTTTTTTGTATTTTCTCCATTCTATTTCCAAGATTTGGGGTCATCTTTACTATCATTACTCTGAATTCTTTTCCAGGTAGACTGCCTATTTCTCTTCATTTGTTTGGTCTGGTGGGTTTGTATTTTACCTTGCTCCTTCATCTGCTGTGTATTTCTCTGTCTTCTCAGTTTGCTTAACTTACTGTGTTTGGGATCTCCTTTTTGCAGGCTGCAGGTTCGTACTTCCCATTGTTTTTGGTGTCTGCCCCCAGTGAGTAAGGCTGGTTCAGTGGGTTGTGTAGGTTTCCTGGTGGAGGGGACTGGTGACTGTGTTCTGGTGGTTGGGGTTGGATCTTGTCTTTCTGGTGTGCAGGGCTGTGTCCAGTGGTGTTTTTTGGGGTGTTTGTGTACTTAGTATGATTTTAGGCAGCCTCTCTACTAATGGGTGGGGTTGTATTCCTGTCTTGCTAATTGTTTGGCATGGGGCATCCAGCACTGGAACTTGCTGGCCATTGTAGGGAGCTGGGCCTTAGCGTTGAGATGGAGTTCTCTGGGAGAGCTCTCGCCAATTGATATTATGTGGAACCAGGAGGTGTCTTGTGGTCCAATGTCTTCAACTCAGCTCTCCCACCTCAGAGGCTCAGGCCTGACACCAGGCCAGAGCACCAAGACCCTGTTAGCCACATGGCTCAGAAGAGAAGGGAGAAAAAAGAAAGAAAAAAATACTAAATAAAAAATAATAAAATTATTAAAGTAAAAAATTTAAAAAGTAATAATAAAAAAAAAAAGAAGAGAGCAACCAAACCAAATAACAAATCCACCAATGAAAACAAGCGGTAAAAACTATACTAAGATAAATATGAAAATCAGAAACAAGTTAGCCACAGACAGCAAACCCCAAGTCTACAGTTGCTCCCAAGGTCCATCGCCTCAGGTTTGGGTTGATTCGTTATCTATTCAGGTATTCCACAGATACAGAGTACATCGAGTTGATTGTGGGGATTTAATCCACTGCTCCTGAGACTGCTGGGAGAAATTTCCCTTTCTCTTCTTTGTTCGCACAGCTCCTGGGGTTCAGCCCCACCTCTGCATGTAGGTCACCCTCAGGCATCTGTTACTGCCCAGACAGGATGGGGATAAAGGAGTGGCTGATTAGGGGGCTCTGGCTCATTCAGGCCAGGGGGAGGGAGGGGTACAGTAGTTATGATTGGAATGCAGGGCGAGCCTGCAGTGGCAGAGGCCAGCGTGACGTTACAGCAGCCTGAGACACGCCGTGTGTTCTCCTGGGGAACTTGTCCCTGGATCACAGGACCCTGGGAGTGGCGGGCGGCACAGGCTCCCGGGAGGGTATGGATAGTGACCTGTTCTTGCACACGGGACTCTTGGTAGCTGCAGCAACAGCGTTAGCATTTCATGCCCATCTCTGGTGTCTGAGCTGATATCCACAGTTTGTGCCCATCTCTGGAGCTTGTTTAGGCGGTGCTCTGCCTTCTGTGGGCAGACAGGGAAGGAATCCCCTCTCCTCATGCACCCCAAAACCATGGTCTCTTGCCTCTTAGGCAGTTCCAGACTTTTTCCCCGGACTCCCTCCCAGCTAGCTGTGGTGCACTAGCCCCCTTCAGACTGTGTTCACGCAGCCAATCCAGTCCTCTCCCTGGGATCTGACCTCCAAAGCCCGAGCCTCAGCTCCCAGTCCCCGCCCACCCCGGTGGCTGAGCAGACAAGCCTCTCGGGCTGGCGAGTGCTGGTCGGCACCGATCCTCTGCGGGAATCTCTCCGCTTTGCCCTCTGCACCCCTGTTGCTGTGCTCTCCTTCGTGGCTCCCAAGCTTCCCCCTGCACGCACGCGCGCGCGCGCACACACACACACACACACACACACACACACACACACACACACACACACACACACACCGCCGTCTCCTCCTTAGGTGCAGGTCCCATCCCTGTTCTTTTGTCTCTGTTTTTTCTTTTGCCCTCCCCAAGTACGTGGGGAGTTTCTTGCGTTTTGGGAACTCTGAGATCTTCTGCCAGCGTTCAGTAGGTGTTCCGTAGGAGTTTTTCTCTGTTTTTTTGTCTCTGTTTTTTCTTTTTTCTTTTGCCCTCCCCAAGTATGTGGGGGGTTTCTTGCGTTTTGGGAAGTCTGAGGTCTTCTTTCTGCCAGCGTTCAGTAGGTGTTCTGTATGAGTTTTTCCACATGTAGATGTATTTTTGATGTATTTGTGGGGAGGAAGGTGATCTCCACGTCTTGCTCCTCTGCCATCTTGAAGGTCCCCCATACTTTGCCCTTTTAAGGGAGCTTTTTTATAAAATTCACTTTGTATGCAAAGACTCTTCAGCTTTTATAAATGGTGCTGGGTAAAAAGAAGTTAATATTTACCTATTGGTAAAGAACCTTTGACATTGATATGAGACTAGAGTGACCTTGCTTTGTTAATTTTAAGTGAATTTCACATTTTACCCTAATGCTCCCAGAGTACGATTCTAGTGGCACAGTCTACCCCAGAAATACCTCTGAAGGCCAGTGACCTGAATCTTGGTTTAACCACTTACTAGTTAAGAAAACTTAGACAAGTCACTTAACCTCTCTGTTTTCTTATTGTCCTACAATGCGTGAAACAGATACTCTATAGGGTTGTTTGGAAGCTCAAGTGAAACAATGTGTGTCAAGGGGCTTTAGAAATTGGACGTTTTATATAAATGTCACAAGGTATTATCCCTATTGTCCTAATTATAATTAGGCTATGGAAATTCCAGTCAGATATACTTTTTCTTCTTTTGTGAGATCATAAAAGGCATAGTTATCATTGCCATTAATTTGCTTTGAGTATTTCTTAGACCATTGGTTCTCAAGGTATGGTTCCCAGACCAGTAATATCCACCTTGTGTTAGAAATGCAAATTCTTGGGCCCCACCTCAGACCTCCTGAATCAGAACCTCTGGGGTTGGGGCCCAGCCATTTGTGTTTTCACAGGACATCCAAGGAGATTGTCCTGACACTAACGTTTGAGACCCACTGGTTTAGAGTTACACCCAACTGCGTGTGTGTAGGCTCTGATTTTGCTGATGTTTTTTAACCTGGCTTTTCTTTCAGACATGGAAGAGATTCTGAAAGACAAAATGTGTGTGCCTAAGACTGAGTTGGAACCAACAGTTGACTTCCCAGAACATGCCTGCCAGCTAGGTGTGCCGTTTTTAGCATTGACATAGATCCTAGGAGCGCAGGTCCTTAAAGCATCCCCTTGGTTAAACACACACTTGCTGGAGATATGCTGAGGGTCCAGAGAGCATTATCCTACTTAAGTGGGATAATAACAGTTGAGTGAGATGACTGGTGAACTATTCGGTGAAATTCAGTAGAGCTGCACTGAGCTTGATTCCTATTCTGGCTACCCTTGAACATCAGGTGTCTCCTTCCCTCTAATAGTCTTTGGTGTTCCTCAAGCGAAACCCCCACCTATTAATGAGTCTGGGGCCCACTCCCAAGTGCCCTGACAGGTCTTAGAAATAGCCAGGTACCCCACTGCTCACCCTGTGCTTTCCCGTCATACCCCTGGATTGCAGCTATGCCATGGCTGTGCTGACAGACAGATGGATGGTAGTTACTTTAAAGTGAAAACCAGAGCTCTAAAGGTAATTAAGATGGAAGAGGGAAAGTGGTAGGAAAACATTAGGGAAACCATGGTGCTGTCGGGTTGATCCACAAGGGCAGAGGTGCATGGTAGGTGTTCAATCGCTACTTATGGAATGAATGAGTGAGGACGGAAATTTGTGTTTTGGGAGCTATCCTGCCTACTTAACTTACGAGCATCTATCTTATTCCAAATGAACAGACATTATGCCTTGATTGAGTGAACTATTAGATATGTTTAGTTTTAAATGCAGACATAAATAGATTTGGTCTTTCTATGGTTCAAATTTCCTCCCATCAGCTTTCCCTTAATTATCCACAAGTGTTCCAAACCTTCATTAGCTAAATAGGATGCAGATGACGGTCATTAGTCTGGGATGTAAATCCTTTTGGCACATTCAATGGCTTTTCACTTGGTTAATTGAAATTTTCAGTATTCATGGACTACAAGAAAACACTGTAATTTTATCATTTATTCAGGGGTATAATTTTTTTCCTTTAGCAGGTTGTATTTTATAATTATGCAGTTAAAAAAAAATGAATGCCACACTTTGCCTGGAGGGGATACCACTATTTTCAGTGCACATGTGTCAGTACTAGTCTACTAAAGCATGAAGACCAAATGGAAAGTCATACTTTGTCTAGAAATCCTAAAATTGACCAACTAAAATGTCTAAGAAAGCATCCAAGTAGTATGCACTTTGGGGACCCATTGATTCAAGTATAAGAGACTTCCAAATTGTTAGTAATATGTGTGGGTCTGGTCTTGACATCTACCAATGAATAAGAAATCATCCAGTTTTCTGTGGGGTGCAAATTTCAGGTATCAAATGGAGATGCTTTATGCAGGCATTATTCCTTTAAATGGTTCTTAGCTTTCAACTGCATTTGACCATTTATCAAACCTAGCTGGCCTCTGGTGATATTTGGTTGAGAGTGACACACACACACACACACACACACACACACACACACACACACACACACACACACACACACACACACACACACACACACACACACACCCCTGATACTTGAAATAAAATTTCACAAAATTACCAACTATCTCAGAAATTCAGTTTCTGAATTCCTCAATTTTTATAATCCAATACTTAAGCAATGCTCTTTGTTTACCCCCAACTTTGTTCCAATTTAATCGAATAAGTGTCATATGTTGGCTGTTTTAAAAACATGAATCTTAGTTATAGACATTACATGGCAGAAGTTGGCTCAGTAGAGGCAGAGTATATCTATTTCTGTTCTTTTTCTAAACCTAATTTAGTGGGAATGAAACAACATTGTAATAACTCTCAGAGGTAAACTCTCCCTTAAAAAGGAGTATAGAACATATGGAGTCTCTTTTCAGTGCTCAGTCACTTTGCAAAACACACCCACCAGTGAGAATCAGGTAAGCAGCTGCCCTTCTAGAAGTCTCTTTTTGTAGGCTGGACTGGATGAACCACTGATCACTGGTCTTTGGTCTAGGTTGTCTTACCAAGGCCTTATCAGTCTCGGTTGTTTGTCCGAAGTCACTCTTCCTTCTGGGTTGCTTTGGCCCACTTGGAATATTTCTGCAAACGATTCTTAATGTTAATTTAAGGAAGACATGTTTAAGCACCTCAGTCTTCTAAATGAACCATTATTTTATATATACATAGATATATATAAGATATATATCTTAATAAATACATAATATATAAATATACTTAATATATAATATATAAATATAAATATTTGATATATATCTGTCAATATTTAATTTATATCTGTCTCAAAGTTGAATATAAAGACATTTTATAAGTTATGCTTTTGTGAGTTCCCTGAAAAACTCTCTCTGCCTCTGTAGATAATCAAGAGCTGACCATGTTATTCAGCCAGATGTTCTGTCCTCAGAGGATAGAGGAAAGAAGTAGGCACTATACTCACTGATTTCCAAACAATGTGCCTGATAAGATCCAGCCCATTTTCTTCAAATTAGCCAGGGCTCTCATGACCTAAAAGGAAATGAATAGGGGTTTCCTCATTTCATAATGAAGAATTCAAGACAGCCAGGCTAGCAATCTGTTTTAAGCTCACAGAGTTAATAAGCTTGTCTCCTATTAAGAAGAGACAAGCGTTAAATGCCTAGACTCCTGAGCAAGTGGTCCATTTGTCTAACTGTCCAACGACTCTTATCATAAAAGAACAGCAAACATATAAGTTCTAATAAGGGGTCACATCAACTAGAGCACATCAGCCATAGGCAGTATCTACCCTTGGCAAAACTGTGTTAAGTTAAAGTGTATTCCAAAAGACAACCCTCAGAATGGGAGAAAATATTTGCAAATGAAGCAACTGCCAAAGGATTAATCTCCAAAATTTACAAGCAGCTCATGCAGCTCAATATAAAAAAACAAACAACCCTATCCAAAAATCGGCAGAAGACCTAAATAGACACTTCTCCAAAGAAGATTATACAGATTGCCAACAAACACATGAAAGAATGCTCAACATCACTAATCATTAGAGAAATGAAAATCAAAACTACAATGAGATATCATCTCACACTGGTCAGAATGGCCATCATCAAAAAATCTACAAACAATAAATGCTGGAGAGGGTGTGGAGAAAAGGGAACCCTCTTGCACTGTTGGTGGGAATGAAAATTGATACAGCCACTATAGAGAACAGAATGGAGGTTCCTTAAAAAACTAAAAATAGAACTACCATACCAGCCAGCAATCCCACTACTGGACATATACCCTGAGAAAACCATAATTCAAAAAGATTCATGTACCCCAATGTTCATCGCAGCTCTATTTACAATAGCCAGGACATGGAAGCAACCTAAGTGTCCATCAACAGATGAATGGATAAAGAAGATGTGGCACATATATACAGTGGAATATTACTCAGCCATAAAAAGGAATGAAACTGAGTTATTTGTAGTGAGGTGGATGGACCTAGAGACTGTTATACAGAGTGAAGTAAGTCAGAAAGAGAAAAACAAATATCGTACACTAACACACATATATGGAATCTAAGAAAAAAAAAAGTTCATGAAGAACCTAGGGGCAAGATGGGAATAAAGACACAGACCTACTAGAGAGTGGACTTGAGGATATGGGGAGGGGGAAGGGTAAGCTGGGACAAAGTGAGAAAGTGGCATGGACATATATACACTACCAAACGTAAAATAGACAGCTAGTGGAAGCAGCCACATAGCACAGGAAGATCAGCTCGGTGCTTTGTGACCACCTAGAGGGGTGGGATAGGGAGGGTGGGAGGGAGGGAGGAGCAAGAGGGAAGAGATGTGGGAACATATGCATATGTATAACTGATTCACTTTGTTATAAAGCAGAAACTAACACACCATTGTAAAGCAATTATACTCAAATAAAGATGTTAAAAATAAATAAATAAATAGATAGATAGATAACCAACAAGGACCTGCTGTATAGCACAGGCAGCTATACTCAATATTTTGTAATAACCTATAAGGGAAAAGAATCTGAAGAAAAAGACATATATGTATCTGTATAACTGAATCACTTGCTGTACACCTGAAACTAACACAACATTGTAAATTAACTAAACTTCAAAAAAAGAAAAAAAAATTAAGGTGTGTTGTAGTGGACAGAGCAGTGCTTCACACAGACCTTCTAGCACGCTGCCCACAGCTGTCAGCCCTTTCGGGAAATTGCCCTTGGCTGAACAAAGGCATTATGCCTAGGGTCTGCCCCCTTCCCCGGGCAGCCCTTTCCCTTGTCCCAGCTTAAGATAAATCTAATCCAGCTTCAGAGTTCCCCATTGGGTTTGCTGAGACCTTTGTTGAACTTGCACCGCAGCCATCTCCCTCTGCTCAGTCCTGCACCCTTCCCTTCCCCTCTCCAAGTGGAGATCCCAGAGCACGCCCTAATAAACATCCTGCCTGCTAATCTCCATCTCACAGGCTGCTTGTTAAGGAGACCACCCTGCGACCTGTGTGATCTTTTCCATCTCATTGAGTGTCTTCATGATCTAAGTCTTCATTTTTTTCCTATCAAAATCTGCTTTTGAAATTAATAGAAGACAAGAAGATTCTGCTTGTAGGAAAGGGAATGAATAAATTCATTCTCTCTAAGGTGTAACAGACCAACAAATATAATACTTGAAATTTCCAACTTTCCCCTTTGCGGTGACTCTTAACACCCTAGCATTCCTCGAGGGTTTGTCTATTATGATTCAAAGCCTCATGCTAAACACAGAGCTCTAATAAGTGAAATTTCAGGCATCAGTATAAAAATGGATAACAGTGGGGCCTCACCTTTCTAGATTCATTTTGGGAAATTGCTATAACTGTCCATGTATAATACCGTACACCCCATGCTGGTCGCCCTGCCAGCAGCCTTAGAAGTCAGTGCTCTAAAAAAGTCATTGTGCTTCATTGTGACAAGCGCAGCATCAGGCAAACTTTGGTGGAGGGGACCCATTAGGAGTTACCTCTTTAGTAGAAAAATATTGATGCAACAATCAAGAAGGTCACAGCATGGGTAAGTCACCATGTTTTGAGTCTTTCATTTTCCGTAATTAAAGTGAACATATTATCGGAAGGTTTAGAAAGTCCACTCAAAGTCATTCACAGTAGCTGCAATTAGGAAATTGGAATGCCAGCAAAAGACTTTCGACAGAAGGAAATGAGACTGACCAAGCGTATAAATACAGTCCCCTTAGAAAATGGCCAAATTAAGGATATGGACTCTCTTTGACCTTTGCCATACCTCTTTCACACTCATTCCATGTCCTGAGATTTCACTGTATGTTTGTCCTTTGGCTCAAGTGGTTCCTTGCTACAGATGTAACATTTAGAGCTACCTGTGTTAATTTTTTTTAGTGGAGTCAATTTCACCCATCTCTGACTCTCCTTTCTCCTCCAAACATGTTTCTCAGGTTACCTGAGACTGTTTTTGAAGGTTGAATGGTATTGTTTAATTTCGAAGATCATTTCCCCTGGGGCTAATGTCTGAATTCTTAGACGTGTTCATTAATTTACTCTCCCCAGTGATGTATCTTAAGCTTAGTTAAAAATGCAATTAGGGCTTCCCTGGTGGCGCAGTGGTTGAGACTCCGCCTGCCGATGCAGGGGACGCGGGTTCGTGCCCTGGTCCGGGAAGATCCTGCATGCCGTGGAGTGGCTGGGCCCGTGAGCCATGGCCGCTGAGCCTGCGCGTCCGGAGCCTTTGCTCCGCAACGAGAGAAGCCACAGCAGTGAGAGACCCGCGTACCACAAAAAAAACAAAAAAACAAAAAAAACAGTTAGAATCGCTCAAGTTGCGCCCACGTGAGCAACCACACGGAGTCTTCAGTAGCTGGGATTTGTTTCTCCCCTAGTGTTTTTATTATATTGCCATTTAGGACAGAGAGTGAGACTTGAAATCAGGATCTGGAAGAGAAATTCCCACCATTAGACTTCTGTTTCCTGGAAAAAAATTAGTTGCACTAGTCAGGGAATCACAGTCATTTCCATAACTAGCTCCTTTAGAGTTTAGACCTGTTGTTCTCAACTGGGGGTGATTCTGCCAGCCCCCCACCTCCCAGGGGACATTTGGCAATGTCTGGAGACATTTTTTGTTGTCGTGACTGACGTGGGGAGGGAGGTGTGCTACTGGCATCTGGTGGGTAGAGGCCAGGGATGCTGCAAAACATTCTATGGTGCTCAGTACCACAACAAGAATTATCCAGTCCGAAGTGTTCATAGGCCCAACGCTGAAGAATTGATTTAGCCAAACCAAGTGGATACTAGACAATAGGTATATGCTAAATAGAGAGGAAATGTATTTTACTACTATTCAGGAGCCTTTTGTGTCTCTCCCTGGGTTTCACTTTGTAATGCTATGACGTGTGAGTCTGCTTTTCCAGCGCTGTGCTTCCAAAACAGTGTTTTGGGATAAGGGCTGCAGTCTTTTTTTTTTTTTTTTGGCATTTTCCCATCGAGTGCATATTTAGTGGGCATCGTTTTTTGTGTGTGCCAGGCACTGGGCTAGGTAATGGGGCTACAGCAATGTCCAAGTCTTGTTGGGTCTTTCCCTCCCTGGAGCAGAAATCTGAGAGTGAACATTGAGGTCAATCTCATGATACAGGGCTCAGTGTACAAACACGTAAAATGACAAAAGGTTACAAACGCGTAAAGATGACAAAAGGTCATGGGGAAGATATTTGGGGAGAAGATTGTAGGTGGGGTGTTTCAGTGTAACATGTGTGAGCTGTTTGCTTCTTTGGCTGTTCTCTCTCTCCTTACTGGCTCAATCTTGACTTTGGCTTTTCCTCTTTTTTTCCCATCACCAAAATTCTCTCTTCCTTTCTCTTTTCCCCTTTTAATTCAAACTTTCTGAATATGTACCCCTTCCTTCACAAACACAACAAAAACACAAATGAAAACGCCAGCAATCCAAATTTAAAGATCACACCCAACGTAAACCTTAAACTTAATTTTTCTTCATTAAAGATACTTTTTTTGTATGTTTATCCATGTCTGTGTTTTCTGTCCTTTAATACTGCGTTTTATTTTGGGCCAGAATATGTGCTGGCCCAGATTCTTAACTTTTTTTTACTGCTTGTCTGAAAACAAATCAAAACCCTAGATGGGTTGACAAATATTTTTATGTTATATGAGGAGAAAGTGGGAGAAAGATTATATACATTAGATCTTTGAGCCATACCAAAGTCTCTGTTATACATTTCTTTTAGTTCTTTTGACTCTATTCAACCAAAATAAAATTATCAGTGTATGTATATATATACACATATATATACATATACACTGTATGTATATATATATACACACACACACATATATATACATATACACTGTATGTGTATATATATATACACACACATATATATACATACCACATATGTACATGCATATATACACACATACATATGTATACATATATGGCATATATATAAAAGAATATTTATTGCAAAGCAAAAACAAAAGAATAAAATTCTGGAAACCATCAAATATCTACCAATAAAGGAAAGCATACATAAAGTATGGTATATCCATATTATGGAATGTTATACAGCTATTAAGAAGAATGAGTCAGTCTACGTGAATTGACTGGAAAGATGTTGATAATATAGCCTTAGTAGGATGGTATGATCTCAAGAAAGAAGAAACTTCTTTATATACCTGTGTAATATAAAACACACAATTAACATATACATGCATTTGCATAAAAATAGAGAAAATGTGGAAGGATGAATACAAATTTTTACTATTGGTTACCTCAGAAGAATAGGTTAGAAAGGGGATTGGCTCATTAAGAATATATATTAGTTTTGTAATTAAAAAGTAGAAAATGTTACTGAAAAAAATTTAATACCATTATGTCCATTGAACTCTTCATAGCATAGTCCAAAAGGAACAAACTTGCATGTAAATCCCAACTGGCCTTGAATGCCAAAGTGCCTTTTTAGTGGCTCATGAGGCCAAGAAAATATTCACACAACTGTAAAAAGTCAATCACAGGGAGAATGAGGGAGCTAAGGGGACTGGGGATGAGACAGCAAGAACCCTGATACTGCTGTTCAGACTCACATATCTCATGGATGGGGAGAAGCTCCACTCCATCACTCAGGCTATTTACAGGTGTCATTTGAAAGATTTTGGCATTTGACAATTTGCACATATCTCTTCAAGATAAAGAGAGTGCCGTGTGTGGTTGATAAGGTGGGTTTTTGAGTCAGACTGCTTCATTTTCATTCCGGATCTAGCTATTTCCTAGGTATGACAATTAACCTAATTGTGCTGTGGTCCTTTATTTGTGAAATAAAGGTAAATAAGAGTCTTTACTTCACTGGATCATCGTTGGCCCATAATGAATGTTCTGACTTGGAGGGGGTGGCAGTGGGAGCAGTGAAGGGCAGATACTTTAAAATCCAGAGAAATCAGTGGGGTCACAGGAGGTGGTAGCCACCTTGGATTGGAGATGCATGGGGGCAGGGTCAATAGCATTACACTTTGCCAGTTCTAATGTGTCTCCCACCTTCTTGTTTTGCAGACCACCAATCTCAGCACACTGGCTAGTGACTGCAAAAAGGTAAGTCAGCCTCCAGGAATTGCAGCCTGCTGTCAGAGTAATAAAAAGCTTCAGAATTGATGACATTCGGTTGAAAAAGCTATGGTATCAATGAGAATGTTCTGCTGACATATTGTAGTCTTCTTTCCTCAGAGATGGAAATTTGAATGGTTCTCTTTAAGGCTGTGGCAAACTCTGTTATTGTTTGACAACCTTTTCTGCTAAAGAAGCTCTGTTTCCATATATTTCTATCTCGCTATTATCTGATATTTTATTCTGCAAGGTGAGCATCAAGGGAGTTCAGGGCAAGCTGCATTGCAGGCATCTCTATCTTTGTTTGCAAATTTAAATCTAATAAACCTAAACCCAAAACAATATAAAAATGATTTTGTATTTGGAAAGCTGATCATATAGCATAAAAATCTGGTTTGGATTCACCAGAGTCAAGTTTGAGAAGCTGTCATGCTTTGCAAAAGGATTAGCCTCGCTGGCATCTGATGGAAGCCGTCCTGTAATGGATCATGTCTGAGGACTGCCTGCTAGAGCAGCAGCAGCGTGTCTAATTCCTGGCCTTTGCAGTCCAGGGGGCACTTTTATCCGCCTCTTTAATCTCGGGTTTAACTAGATCTTCTCCTTCTGGAGGGGAAAGAAGCGATTTCACAGTCTGAAAACTCAAATAAATTCTTTGATGCTATCTATTGATATGGAAAACCAGGTGCATAAAGAGTTGACCTGTGCCTGATATATTAGTTACTTGGCATTTCTAAGGATTTGACACCATGACATTGTTTGCTGGGCTGTTTCCGTTTCTGAATTTGCTTGATATGGAAATAGGTAGCGGGGAACTTCATCTTTAAAGGTGGTGTGAGGGCCCACTGTTCTGAATGCCATCGTTTCATTATCTTGATCGTTGTTTTATTGCCTGTTAAGTCTCCATCTTGATTGAGTTCTGCTGTGTTTGTCTTGCTCTCAGCTCCCTGAGAGCAAAGTCCATGTGGAATTCTTAAAATTATAGAGCTTAGAGAACAAAAGGACTTTAGGGGTTCTCTAGTCTCCCCCTTTTCCCACAGTGGGACTGCCATCGATATAATTTATAAATGGGCCTCTAGCCTCCACTTGAATATTCTACTGACAGGGAACTTAATGACCCTACCTGTTCACTAGTGAGACAAAGGATTAGAAAGTTAGTTCTTCATTTTACTGAGCCAGTATCTGCCTCCTTTTGATTTCTGCCTACCGATTTCAGTGTGAAGCCAGTTAATACGCTTTCTTCTGAATCTTCTCCCCACCCCATTGCAGGGCTATTTATTTTTCTTCTTTATTTCTGATAGGACATTGATAATGATTGATTTCCAAAAGCATGGCTGCTGGGAGCTGGCTGTCTGGTTTCAAAAAATGGCTCTGCCACTTGTTACTTACATGACTTTGGGTTGGTGACATAACCTATTTGTGCCTCACTTTTATCATCTGTAGAATGGGGATAATAGTTGTACATACCTCATGAGGCATACCTCATGAGGTAGATGAGTTAACATATATAAAGTGCTTAGAACAGTGCCCAACACATAGAAATGCTATATTAGCTATTATTATTATGGCTTCTAGACCAGGTTATCCTTTTGCGGGGGGGGAGGGCATAGTTTTTGTAACCAATGTCAAGAATTGTGCTTTTTACTCTTCATTCAGCAAGCTGTGTTTACAAACTTTGTGTATGGCAGGCACTGCAGAAGCCATGGTCTATGATGAAAGGATAAGCTGTAGGCATTCTTGAGTGCAGCACTAACATTCTACTAATACACTATAAGATGGCACGAGTTTCTATTTAAAAGCCATATCCTTCTCTTGACCACGTGAAGCTTAATGTCCTTCGATGAGCCCTTAAGACATTTTTACATGAGCTGGTATTAACACATGAATCTCTTTTATATTTATGTAAATGATTCTTTTAGTATGGATGCAGGCCGTTATGTTTATTCATTTAAAAATTTTTGATCAATTAAGATAAGTTAGGGCTTCCCTGGTGGCCCAGTGGTTAAGAATCCGCCTGATAATGCAGGGGACACAGGTTCGAGCCCTGGTCCAGGAAGATCCCACATGCTGTGGAGCAACTAAGCCTGTGCGCCACAACTACTGAGCCTGAGGAAGAAAAGATAGAACTCATGTAGGTAAGAATTATAGAAGCAGGGAGCCAGAATGGGGACATGCCACTACATGACTCTGGTCAATTCATCTACTTTATTTTCTGTTTTTGTGTGGGGAGGTGGGATGGTTATTCAACCAGCTTTGAGTCTGCACAGCTATACTATTTCAACAGGATGGAATCTACAGATATTCCCCCTCATATTTTGCTTAGATATTGCCATTCACATGATCAGCAATCTCCGGGCAATCTTGCCTGTACAAATAAGGTCTTTTTTAAGAAAGTCACTCTCAAATCTGTCCCAAGTATTCATGATCTCTTCTGAGGCCTAGATCTGTGTTGCTGACTAACTAGTAAGCAGATCTTGTCCACATAGTCTCTCCCATCCTGACCTTTCTTTTTCTTCTCTTATATTCACCACTTCAGTTAATGGCTTCACCATTCCACACTAGAAACCTTGGTGTCATCCAGGACTCCTCCCTTTCCTTTCCTTCCCACATCCAACTAGCTATCAAATCCCATCAACTCCACCTTGAAATGTTTCTAGAATCTCTTTCCTTGCTTCCTCATCCATCCTTTGAAAGGTTGTAACAACTGCCTGCTCACTCTTTCCTTATACCAAGTTTTCCCTTCTTCACTCCATTTTCCAAAACACTGCCAGGGTTACTTTCCAGAAGACAAGCAAGAAACACAGCCGTGTGTGTCAAACCCTTACTTAAAAACATCTGAGGGATTTCAGTTTTTCTTCAAAATAGCCCCCAAACTCTGCATCACTTGGTCAATCATCCCCGTTATCTTTAGCCACATCCCCTGATGTTTTTCTAGGTGCTGGGGTCTGGAGGCCTGGAGCAGACTGCTAGAATGCCCTTCTGCCCTCTCATATGCTTGGAAAACTTACTCTTCTGTGGGGGGACCCCTCCCTTTGTCACTTTCTTTTCAAGCATTTTTAAAAGACTTTTCTTGGTTTCTCCAGGAAAGATGAGTGGTTTTACCTCCTTGATGGGTTCATAACGTTTTGTACCAACTCCAAGTATAACCTAACAACCACACAACTTGTCAAATGTTTACCATGTTCGCAGCCCTGTGAGAAATGCTTTGCATGGATTATCTCATTTGATTTTTATATTGGCCCTCACAGGTAGGTAATAGTATTACTGCCATTGACAGGTGAAGAACTTGCTGGAGGAAACTCCAGTAGAAGTTGTTGCAGTCAGGATGTGAATCCAGGCTCTCTGACCTCAGTCATTGCTTTTACTGTTTGTCACCTCCTCTGCTATTGGATTCTAAATCCTTATTTATGGGTCCAGCTTCCCCCTAAACTATCAGCTCTTAGAGGGGAGGAACCATGACTGATTCTGTTAGGAATAATAAAAAATACCCCACAGGTAGTAAGATCTCAATAAAGGTCTATTTAATGCCTGGATTTGCTACATACATGGTTGTCCCTTAGCATAATATTATTATGGGGCCATTTTGTTCTAAAAAGTGTTTCCTTTTCATAGGAGTTGAGAAAAGAATATTTTATATTCAGTGTTCACTATAAAGGTAATTTCTACATTAAAATAAGTTGTTAATGGATAGCTGGTGGGGACTGAAATATTTAGCTTAGCCAAAGATAGCAAGTATTCTAAGGCTTACTTCCTACCTTATACAGTTGTAAGAACCCTATTCTTATTTTCAGCCAAAGACCAATTCAGTCCATAATTTGGAAAACCTAAAAACATCTAGGTAATATACATAAATTCATTCATTCATTCATAAGTATTTACTGAGTACCTCCTATTGCAAAGCAGTTGTTATTGTTAACATGTTATAGAGGAAAAACGAATATGCCCAGACATGAGATGACTTGCTCTAGGGCACATATTAAACTCAAGGCAGACTCTTAGAGGAAAGGCCTAATTCAGATCTTCTGATTTTCTCTCTCTTAACCACTTCACCTCACAGTTTTTAACTAGAGTTGACACATGGAGAGTATGTATTGGGTGGGCGAGCTACAGGGAATGATCCTCAAGCGTGCTTCCTGATGTCTCCTGCCACCTGTTTTATGTTCATGGATATTTATATTTTTGTGTCTTGATTCTTTTCCATCTCTCAGTGCAAGATACTTGGACCCAGATGTGTTTGACTCAGCAGGTTTTGTGTGGGGACATTCTGACCTAGCACTATTGAACTTTCAGGATTTTAATTGGAAGTTATATGTAAAACAGATATCCTTACCCCTTCTCCAAGGTTCCTCACTCTGACCCTGGCCCCCACCCCTGGGGCACAGGTCAGAGATAGGCAAGGGGTGACAGATAGGTAAGGGTGATGGATGGGGTGAAGGTCAGGGATAAGATGAATCCCAGAGTTGGGTCAAAGGTTAGAAATTCCCATTTCACAAATTACTTGGAAATGAAAAGCAGTGGTTTTCCAGTTTGACATCAAAATGCCCTACCTTATCCTGCTGTAAATTCCATCTACGTATGGTAACCTAGACTCCCAACCATATAATAGTAGTCAAGTAAATAGGTTTCTCAGGTTGGAGAGTTTATTTTAAAAATTCAGCTGTCATTTGATGGTTTATTGTACCGTGTGTGTGTGTGTGTGTGTGTGTGTGTGTGTGTGTGTGTGTGTGGTGGGCTCCATTTCTCTCTCTGTCCTTTCTCCTTGGACTTCTGATATCTTAACCCATATAAATGACAACCTTTAAAAAAATAGTACATTTAGGAAATGTATCCTTATCATGTTAAAAGGTATTGGTTTGGGGAATATGCGCGAACCTAAAGGAAATCCATCTGTTGACGGTGGTAATTTGTGGGATTATTTGTGACTGTGTTGACTGTGCTTCTCTTCCATCTGACTGTTTGCTGTGACTCGGTTTCTCCACTGTTACCGATGATGTATGAGTATGCAGAACACGTACTTATGTAATTGCTTAGCCCACTGGTTGATGTTTTAATTTTTAATAGACATAGCTGTGCTTCACTCACATAGGCAAGGTAATTTTCCTTCAGGAAGAGGTGATTAAAATAGACAATGTAATGGGCTTTTGGAAGTTTTTCATCCATGTTGATGAATGGGTCTCTGTGTAAACACAGCCCAAGATTGTAATATCAGTGGTTAAGATGTTTACTTACAGTTGGTTCCTCAGCCTTTGAGACTATATTATATCTGGCTTCCTCTTTTAAAGATCAAGACTTAATGTCTAGACGGCGTTCACTGACCTCCACAGCCGGCTAGGCAGATTCCCATGACTCTTGGCCTCTTGGCAGAATTTCCAGGCTCGTAGGTCACGGTTGCTTCTTCCCATGCCCTGAGAAAGGGCACAAAGACCAAATCAACCCTGTCAGCATCGAGGAAAATTTTCAGTTCCCCCTGAGAAAGACAGCATCCCATGTTCTGGAGCAGTCACAGTGAAGGGTATCATTTCAAGTACATTTAAATGCTGTTTACTTTTTAAATAGTTGTTTTGGAAGCTACGAAGGTTTGTTTTTGGCAGAGTGCTGTTTTGCTGACTTGCCATAGGGCTCTCTGCTGGATAAAGGATGATACATACATATTTGCAAAGTTCTATCCTTTTTATCGTATGTGCCAACATAGGCCATCAATTTATAGGAAGGAAAGTTGTATTGCTTTAAACAGACAGCCCCTCCCCACCTTCCTCCCACTTCTCCTCTCACTCCCCCAGCAGAGAATGGGCTCAGTGTTCATTTGCAATATTTGGGATAAGGACGGGTGATTCTGGATTCCATACACTCTTCTTTCAACTCTTATTGGCTGGTTTTGGTTCTTATTGTTGCATTTTCCCATCCTACTCTCCTGAGAGGCAGTATGGTGCAGGGTTAAGAGCACAGACTCTGGAGACCAATGTCTGTGACTGGAGTCCCAGCTCCACCACCCATGAGCTCTACAACTTTGCCCAAGGTCACTCACTCAGCCTCTCTGTGCCTCACTTGTGTCATGTATAAAATGAGGCAAATAATGGTATCAACCTATGGAACTGAGGTAAGGATTGAATAGGTGGATCCACATAAATTCTTAGAACAGTGTCTCAGTAGGAGATGTTCATTATTATTCCATCTCTGTGCTTGCAGAGAATAATTTGAGCTTTGGTATTTTGAATTCCACTTTATCTTTTTGCTCTAAAAGACCAACAATATTAAGGAAAGTACATCAATAGACTTGGGCTAACGTCAGCATTTGGAAAAAATGCAAACAGTAATTACATTGGAGAAATACCCTCATATGGGCCTCTAATTCTTGTTTACTCTAATTCTTAATTAGAATGCACTCAAGTTCAATATTGTTATGAGTTCCAGCTCTGCAGAAGCAAATAACTTCTTAATAAATGAAAGATAAAGCCTTCTTAATTGTACAGTGAATATACTTTTCTGTATCTCTAGCACCTGACACAATTTTGAGCACATAGTAGACACTTAATAATGCTTGTTAATTCATAAGCTTGGCTTGGTATTATTCTTTCCAAAGCCTCCAGGAGAAGGCTTGAAATGGAAAAGAAAGGAAGAGGAAGAATCTACTCTTTGTAGATGGGCTTGTGGCTTTTCTCTTCATTGAAAGGGTTTGGGTTGGTGACTATGAAAAAGTGCTGTGGAAATGTTGGACTTCCTTGCTTTCAGTGTAGTAACCATGGAGATAATTGAAAAGAGTGAACATTGATTCCTCCATAATATTAACATTTTATATCCCTAGCCTAGGAATTTTTTGTCTTGACCTTATGATCTTGAAATTTTCAAAGGAAAGACACATATTCCCAAGGTCAAACCAAGTAGTCATAGTTCATTTGGTTTGGGATTAAAATTGGTTGTGGGAAATAGTCTTAGGACCAGATGAAATTCATTGCCTGTTTTTGTGTATGTCCTACCTTAAGCAAGAATCAAAGAATAAATTATAATCATTTTTTGGATGAGGTATAATTTACAGCAAATAAAATGTACTGATAAGCTTACAGTTTAATAACTATTATTTTTTTTAATTTAAAAACAGAATCCCATCAGTATTACCTTATGCCTTTTGGGGTGTGGGCATTTTCATGAATTGAGCCTTACTGCTAAGGACAGCACCGATGATGCCAGAGCACACGCATTATTCTCTCCCAGCAGCTGCTGTAATTGTCACCATCATTTCAGAATAAACAGCACATTTAGACCCATAGATTGTATAATAGAGTCATTGTCTGCAACAGTAACACTGCTAATAGGACGAAAGGTAGTTAAGGGCAAATGTCATGAATTATGTTGGTCTAATCCCTTTTGAGCTGTAATTATCCCTCTGTATCTGCATCTGAACAAGTTTCAAGAATATGACCTTCGGCGTCTGTGGTTCATGCATAACTGCTCATGTAATATACATTTTAGGATATATTTGAAACAGTAATAACTAGCAGCACCCTCCCCACCACACACACCTACACCTGAACAAAACTATTTTGAGCTTCCAAAAAAACTGAATTTTTGTCACAGCAATTCCAATTTGTTTAATGGGGTGGCAGAAATAAAGGGATGTTGACTAATCTTGCAAATTATACATGCAAAAGGGCATTTAAGAATTGTTTTATATGTATGTGTGTATATATATATATGTGCATTGTTTTATATGTATGTGTGTATATATATATATGCATTGTTTTATATGTATGTGTGTGTGTATGTATACAGGCATTGTTTTATAGGTATGTGTGTGTGTGTGTGTGTATATATATATGCATTGTTTTGTGTGTGTATATATATATGCATTGTTTTATACGTATGTGTGTGAGTGTGTGTGTGTGTATATATATATATATATATATATATATATATATAGATGCATTTTTTGTGGGGAGGGGATAAATGTCAAAAAAAACTACACTGTTCAGCTCTATCATCACTAGCTTGATTTCACTAGTTTCTTTATCAAGTACTAAAGATATTAAGGTGAGCTTTTGGCTGTAAATTGTGTTTCCCTTTTCATTCTAGAGTTTCCTTTTGGGCTGCTGTATAGCTGAGTCTCAAGGGCACTATGACAGCTTTCTCTCTTTCTTCTTTTTACCCATTTAGTTTTTGGATTTTCCAGACTCTTACATAATCAGGATTGGACTATAGTTATTTAAACAGGACTGTGTGCTTACACACACATACACACATTTAATTTTACATAATATGCTCTGAGAGATGAGCTTTCATAGAGATATTTACCTTGTTTTCTGAGTCTACAGCACAGTGTGCTGGATGTGAAAAGAAGCAGAAAAAAAGAAAGATGAATCAGTAAGAAGAATGGAGCAGAGTTTGTGTAAATTGGATCTCTACACTGGCTTACAGCTCTTTTTAGAAAAGTGGAGTAGTCAGAATACTTAATTTGCCTCAATTAAGAGTGATCATTCTCGTTATTGTTGCTCAAAATGGGACCAAGTCACTCTACAATCAAGCTAATTGTAACCTCTGATTTAGGGGCTTAGCTCTGTGCTTTGCCTTTGCTTTCATAAATGATCTGTACAGCCCAAATAATCCCTCCCCCCCTCCCCCCATGTTGATTGTTTTTCTTAATTGTTTTAATTCCACACTTAGAGGATTGCTATAATCTTCTGAAGCCGCTGCTCAAGCCAACCACTAAATAAGACAGCTGTGGTAATGATGAGGGCAGAGTGCTCAGATAGGGAGCCAGTGTGGTGGCTGCATTGTGAGGTCCAGAACCAGCCCTGAGACACTGCTCTAAGAATTTTATGTGGATCCACCTATTCAATCCTTACATCAGTTCTATAAATTGATACCATTATTGGGCTTCCCTGGTGGCGCAGTGGTTAAGAATATGCCTGTCAATGCAGGGGACATGGGTTCGAGCCCTGGTCCAGGAAGATCCCCACATGCCACGGAGCAACTAAGCCCGTGTGCCACAACTACTGAGCCTGCGCTCTAGAGCCCGTGCGCCACAACTACTGGAGCCCGCACTCCTAGAGCCCGTGCTCTGCAACAAGAGAAGCCACAGCAATGAGAAGCCCGTGCACCGCAACATAGAGTAGCCCCCGCTCGCCACAACTAGAGAAAGCCCGTGCACAGCAATGAAGACCCAATGCAGCCAAAAATAAATGATAATAAAGAAAATAAATATTTAAAAAATTATTATTTATTGATACCATTATTGATGCCATTATTTATCTCATTTTATATGTGAGACAAGTGAGGCACAGAGAGTCTGAGTGACTTAGGCAAAGTTGTAGAACTCATGGGTGGTGGAGCTGGGACTTGTCACAGACACTGGTCTCCAGAGTCTGTGCTCTTAACCCTACACCATATTGCCTCTCAGGAGAGTAGGGATGGGAAAATGCAACAATAAAAACCCAAACCAACCAATAAGAGCTGAAAGGAGAGTGCATGGAATCCAGAACCAAATATTGCAAATGAACGCTAAGAGCTCTTTCTTTGCTGGGCAGTGAGAGGAAGGGGAGAGGAAGAGAGGGAGGGAGGGTGGATGGGCTCTGCCCCTCCCCCGTGTTCAACAATGATTCAGCTGTATCAGTGTATCAGCATCTTCTCAGTGACCACCCTATTCAGAATTGCAACCTGCTCCTGCCCCAAGAATTTCCAAGTCACCTATGTTTTCATTTCACATTCTAAGATACTATGTAATTCATTTTTCCCGTATTGTTTATTATCCATCTCCTGACAATAGAATAAATTGCAAGATGACAGGGATATTTGGATCTGCTTTATTCATGGATATGAACTGAGACTTGAACATAGTAGCTCCTCAAAAATACATGTTAAATGAATTACTAGGACTACTATTACCACCACCACTATCCTCAGTCATAGCAAGCAATGGCCATAGAGTTTTAGAACTGGAAGCGAGCAGAGATCATCTCTAGTACAGCTCCTCCTTTTGTCAAGGCAGAGACTACTGAGTCATGTCCTGGGTCAGGGGCTGGAGGATGGTCTTCTCAAAGACTTGCCTGTGCCATGAAATGAGTGGGATAATTCTCCAGTTTAAAGTGGATAGCACTTTAAATATTGTCTTGGGAGATCATGCACTCTGTCTTGCTCTGGGGTTGAGCCTAAATTTAATGATCTTTAAAACCACAGACCATAAAGGCTTGTGGGACTGCTTAGATATGTTGAAAAAAAAAAAAATGGTGCTGCTGGTGTGGAATTGTAAGATAAGCAGAGAACCTAGTAAATGACTCAGTGGGAGTTTTCCCCAAGGGAAGGGTAAAGAAAAGAGTGTACTGTTTTTTGGCAATGGAAACTGACACTTAACACGATTATTGTAACTCCAGACACTTGGCTTTTCCCACTGGGGAGATCAAAAGTGATGAAAACAGAGCTGCTCTTCCAAAGCTGAACCTTCATGAGCTCCAGTCTCCAACTGAGGTGTCAAAATGGCCAAAATCCCTGGCAAGAAGGGTGTTTTAATTAATTAGAGCCGTGAGCGGGCAGCTTGCCACAAAAGTGTCTGACCACGGTTGCCTGTGAAAAGAAGTGCAGAGGGCCCCTGCCAGTGACTTGTTGATCCCCCAGGAGCATCCACCTGTCTCCATGGGAAAGACAGGTGTCGTGTCCTCCTGATGAGGGATCTGTTTCCCCTTCATGTTCTTTGGAGAGAGGTTTCTGGCAAAGTCTTTCCTCTCATGTAGTTCTAAAGGTGGGAAAAAGATGAAAAGGAAATTGCTGTTCTCCAAGTATGGAGAGCCACAAAGGTCAATATCTGGAGGAAGCAGAAGATGTCCAAGGAAAGGTTGCACTTCTAGCTGAATCAGAGCTCATCATCTTGCATTAACTCTGGAAATCCCAAGGTTATTTAAGTAGGGTGAAGTCTTGAGGCTCTATAGTGTCAATGAGTGATCTGGCATTTTGAGGCACGACCCCTGTGATCTCTTAAGGGACTTGGGGACTCAGTTGTCAAAAGCAGCATTGCCAGGTGTCTCAGTGGAAGCACACACCCTTGTTTTGCTTCCATGCAGCACCTTCTGCTCCTGTTGCTACAGGGGATGCCCTTTTGAAGATGGGTTTCTGTTTACTTAGAAAAGTGAGAGATGTGCTGGAGGACAGAGCTGTGCTCACCTCACCTTGCAGAGATGTGCTGAGGTAGAAGTCATATGATTGTAGTGAAGATCAGTGATACACCTTCGGGTCCTGACCCGCCCAGAGCATCTGGCTCCCTTCTTATCATTAGATTCCTGGGCCATTTTGAATCTTGGTGGGGACAATGCTTTCTGTGACCATTTCATCAGTGCTCCTCTCAGCTCTCTAAAGTATTTCTAGAAATCTTTTAAGCCTCTAAAGAACATGATAATTTACTTTCACACAACAAATAGTTATTATAGATTTACTGGTTACATAGGCTACATAATATGTAGAATATTTATTTATTTTTCAACATCTTTATTGGAGTATAACTTCTTTACAATGGTGTGTTAGTTTCTGCTGTATAACAATCTGAATCAGCTATACATATACATATATCCCCATATCTCCTCCCTCTTGCGTCTCCCACCCACCCTCCCTATCCCACCCCTCTAGGTGGTCACAAAGCACGGAGCTAATCTTACTGTGCTATGCGGCTGCTTCCCACTAGCTATATATTTTACATTTGGTAGTGTATGTATGTCACTGCTACTCTCTCACTTCATCCCGGCTTACCCTTCCCCTTACCTCGTGTCCTCAAGTCCATTCTCAACGTCTAAGTCTTTATTCCTGTCCTGCCCATAGGTTCTTCAGAAGCTTTATTTTATTTTTTTTTAGATTCCATATATATGTGTTAGCGTACGGTATTTGGTTTTTTTTCTGACTTACTTCACTTTGTATGACAGACGCTGGGTCCATCCACCTCACTACAAATAACTCAGTTTTGTTTCTTTTTATGGCTGAGAAATATTCCATTGTATATATGTGCCACATCTTCTTTGTCCATTCATCTGTTGATGGACACTTAGGTTGCATCCATGTCCTGGCTATTGTAAATAGAGCTGCAATGAATATTGGGGTGCATGTGTTTTTTTGAATTATGGTTTTCTCAGGGTATATGCCCAGTAGTGGGATTGCTGCGTTGTATGGTAGTTCTATTTTTAGTTTTTTAAGGAACCTTCATACTGTTCTCCATAGTGGCTGTACCAACTTACATTCCCACCAACAGTGCAAGAGGCTTCCCTTTACTCCACACCTCTCCAGCATTTATTGTTTGTAGTGGTTTGGTTTTTTTTTTGCAGTACGCGGGCCTCTCACTGTTGTGGCCTCTCCGTTGCGGAGCACAGGCTCCGGACGCGCAGGCTCAGCGGCCATGGCTCACGGGCCCAGCTGCTCCGCGGCATGTGGGATCTTCCCGGACCGGGGCACGAACCCGTGTCCCCTGCATTGGCAGGCGAACTCTCGACCACTGCACCACCAGGGAAGCCCTGTAGTTTTTTTGCTGATGGCCATTCTGACTGGTGTGAGGTGATACCTCACTGTAGTTTTGATTTGCAGTTCTCTAATGATTAGTGATGTTGAGCATCCTTTCATGTGTTTGTTGGCAATCTGTATATCTTCTTTGGAGAAATGTCTGTTTAGGTCTTCTGCCCATTTTTGGACTGGGTTATTTTTTTTTTGATATTGAGCTGCATGAGCTACTTGTATATTTGGAGATGAATCCTTTGTCAGTTACTTCGTTTGCAAATATTTTCGCCCATTCTGAGGGTTGTCTTTTCATCTTGTTTATGGTTTCATTTGCTGTGCAAAAGCTTTTAAGTTTCATTAAGTCCCATTTGTTTATTCTTGTTTTTATTTCCATTTCTCTAGGAGGTGAGTCAAAAAGGATCTTGCTGTGATTTATGTCATGGGTGTTCTGCCTCTGTTTTGCTCTAAGAGTTTTATAGTATCTGGACTTACATTTAGGCCTTTAATCCATTTTGATTATTTTTATTTTTGTGTATGGTGTTAGGGAATGTTCTACTTTCATTCTTTTACATGTAGCTGTCCAGTTTTCCCAGCACCACTTACTGAAGATGCTGTCTTTTCTCCATTGTACATTCTTGCCTCCTTTATCAAAGATAAGGTGACCATATGTGCATGGGTTTATCTCTGGGCTTTCTATCCTGTTCCATTGATCTATCTTTCTGTTTTTGTGCCACTACCAACTGTCTTGATTACTGTAGCTTTATAGTGTAGTCTGAAGTCCAGGAGCCTGATTCCTCCAGCTCCATTTTTCTTTCTCAAGATTGCTTTGGCTATTTGGGGTCTTTTGTGTTTCCATACAAATTGTGAAATTGTTTGTTCTAGTTCTGTGAAAAATGCCTTTGGTAGTTTGATAGGGATTGCATTGAATCTGTAGATTGCTTCGAGTAGTATAGTATAGTGTTGATCCTGCCAATCCAAGAACATGGTATATCTCTCCATCTGTTGGTATCATCTTTAATTTCTTTCATCAGTGTCTTATAGTTTTCTGCATACAGGTCTTTTGTCTCCTTAGGAAGGTTTATTCCTAGGTGTTTTATTCTTTTTCTTGCAATGATAAATGGGAGTGTTTCCTTAATTTTTCTTTCAGGTTTTTCATCATTAGTGTATAAGAATGCAAGAGATTTCTTTGCATTAATTTTGTATCCTGCTACTTTACCAAATTCATTTATTAGTTCTAGTAATTTACTGGTAGCATCTTTAGGATTCTGTATGTTTAGCATCATGTCATCTGCAAACAGTGACACTTTTACTTCTTCTTTTCCAATTTGTATTCCTTTTATTTCTTTTTCTTCTCTGATTGCTGTGGCTAAAACTTTCAAAACTATGTTGAATAATAGTGGTGAGAGTGGGCAACCTTGTCTTGTTCCTGATTTTAGAGGAAATGGTTTCAATTTTTCACCATTGAGAATGATGTTGGCTGTGGGTTTGTCATATATGGCTTTTATTACGTTGAGGTAGGTTCCCTCTATGCTTACTATCTGGAGGGTTTTTTATCATAAATGGGTGTTGAATTTTGTTGAAAGCTTTTTCTGCACCTGTTGAGATGATCATATGGTTTTTCTCCTTCAATTTGTTAATATGGTGTATCACATTGATTGATTTGTGTATATTGAAGAGTCCTTGCATTCCTGGGATAAACCCCACTTGATCATGGTGTATGATCCGTTTAATGTGCTGTTGAATTCTGTTTGCTAGTATTTTGTTGAGGATTTTTGCTTGTATGTTCATCAGTGATATTGGCCTGTAGTTTTCTTTTTTATGACATCTTTGTCTGGTTTTGGTATCAAGGTGATAGTGGCCTCGTAGAATAAGTTTAGGAGTGTTCCTCCCTCTGCTATATTTTGGAAGAGTTTGAGAAGGATAGGTGTTAGCTCTTCTCTAAAAGTTTGAGAGAATTTGCCTGTGAAGCCATCTGGTCCTGAGTTTTTGTTTGTTGGAAGATTTTTAATCACAATTTCAAGTTCAGTGCTTGTGATTGGTCTCTTTATATTTTTATTTCTTCCTGGTTCAGTGTTGGTAGGTTGTGCTTTTCTAAGAATTTGTCCATTTCTTCCAGGTTGTCCATTTTATTGGCATATAGTTACTTGTAGTAATCTCTCATGATCCTTTGTATTTCTGCAGTGTCAGTTGTTACTTCTCCTTTTTCATTTCTAATTCTATTGATTTGAGTCTTCTCTCTTTTTTTCTTGATGAGTCTGGCTAATGTTTTATCAATTTTGTTTTTCTTCTGAAAGAACCATCTTTTAGTTTTATTGATGTTTGCTATTGTTTCCTTCATTTCTTTTTCATTTGTTTCTGATCTGATCTTTATGATTTCTTTCCTTCTGCTAACTTTGGTTTTTTTTTTTTTTTTTCTGTCTCTAGTTGCTTTAGGTGTAATGTTAGGTTGTTTATTTGAGATGTTTGTTGTTTCTTGAGGTAGGATTGTATTGCTATAAACTTTCCTCTCAGAACTGCTTTTGCTGCATCCCATAGGTTTTGGGCTGTTGCGTTTTCATTGTCATTTGTTTTTAGGTATGTTTTGATTTCCTCTTTGATTTCTTCAGTGATCTCTTGGTTATTTAGTAGTGTATTGTTTAGCCTCCATGTGTTTGTATTTTTTACAGTTGTTGTCCTCCTATTGATATCTCATAGCATTGTGGTCAGAACAGATACTTGACACAATTTCAGTTTTCTTAAATTCAGCAAGGCTTGATTTGTGACCCAGGATATGATCTATCCTGGAGAATGTTCCATGAGCACTTGAGAAGAAAGTGTGTTCTGTTTTTTTTGGATGGAATGTCCTATAAATATCAATTAAGTCCATCTTGTTTAATGTGTCATTTAAAGCTTGTGTTTCCTTATTTATTTTCATTTTGGTTGATCTGTCCATTGGTGAAAGTGGGGTGTTAAATTCCCCTACTATGATTGTGCGACTGTCGATTTCCCCTTATGTGACTGCTAGTATTTGCCTTATGTACAGAGGTGCTCCTATGTTGGGTGCATAAATATTTACAATTGTTATATCTTCTTCTTGGATTGATCCCTTGATCATTATGTAGTGTCCTTCTTTGTCTCTGGTAATAGTCTTTATTTTAAAGTCTGTTTTGTCTCAAATGAGAACTGCTACTCCAGCTTTCTTTTGATTTCCAATTGCATGGAATATCTTTTTCCATCCCCTTACTTTCAGTGTGTATGTGTTCCTAGGTCTGAAGTGGGTCTCTTGTAGACAGCATATATACAGGTCTTGTTTTTGTATCCATTCAGCCCCTCTGTGTCTTTTGGTTGGAGCATTTAATCCATTTACATTTAAGGTAATTATCGATATGTATGTTCCTATTACCATTTTCTTAATTGTTTTGGGTATGTTATTGTAGGTCTTTTCCTTCTCTTGTGCTTCCTGCCTAGAAAAGTTCCCTTAGCATTTGTTCTAAAGCTGGTTTGGTGGTACTGAATTCTCTTAAGTTTTGCTTGTCTGTAAAGTTTTTAATTTCTCCATTGAATCAGAATGAGATCCTTGCTGGGTAGAGTAATCTTGGTAGTAGGTTTTTCCCTTTCATCACTTAAATATGTCCTGCCACTCCCTTCTGGCTTGCAGAGTTTCTGCTGAAAGAGCAGCTGTTAACCTTATGGGGATTCCCTTATACCTTATTTGTTGCCTTTCCCTTGCTGCTTTTAATATTTTTTCTTTGTATTTAATTTTTGATAGTTTGATTAATATGTGTCTTGGCGTGTTTCTCCCTGTATTTATCCTGTATGGGACTCTCTGCACTTCCTGGACTTGATTTGACTGTTTCCTTTCCCATATTAGGGAAGTTTTCAACTATAATCTCTTCAAATATTTTCTCAGTCCCTTTCCTTTTCTCTTCTTCTTCTGGCACCCCCTGTAATTCGAATATTGGTGTATTTAATGTTGTCCCAGAGGTCTCTAAGACTGTCCTCAATTCTTTTCGTTCTTTTTTCTTTATTCTGCTCTGTGGTAGTTATTTCCACTATTTTATCTTCCAGGTCACTTATCCGTTCTTCTCCCTCTGTTATTCTGCTATTGATGCCTTCTAGAGAATTTTTAATTTCATTTATTGTGTTGTTCATCATTGTTTGTTTGCTCTTTAGTTCTTCTAGGTCCTTGTTAAACATTTCTTGTATTTTCTCCATTCCAGTCCAAGATTTGGGATCATCTTTACTATCATTACTCTGAATTCTTTTCCAGGTAGACTGCCTATTTCCTCTTCATTTGTTTGGTGAGGTGGGTTTTTACCTTACTCCTTCATCCGCTGTGTATTTCTCTGTCTTCTCATTTTGCTTAACTTACTGTGTTTGGGGTCTCCTTTTTGCAGGCTGCATGTTTGTAGTTCCCATTGTTTTTGGTATCCGCTTCTAGTGGGTATGGTTGGTTCAGTGGGTTGTGTAGGCTTCCTGGTGGAGTGGACTGGTGCCTGTGTTCTGGTGAATGAGGCTGGATCTTGTCTTTCTGGTGGGCAGGACTGCATCTGGTGGTGTGTTTTTGGGTGTCTGTGAACTTAGTATGATTTTAGGAGCCTCTCTGCTAATGGGTGGGATTGTATTCCTGTCTTGCTAATTTTTTGGCATAGGGTGTTCAGCACTGTAGCTTGCTGGTTGTTGAGTTCAGCTGGGTCTTAACGTTGAGATGAGGATCTCTGGGAGAGCTTTCGCTGTTTGATATTACATGGGGCCGGGAAGTCTCTGGTGGACCAATGTCCTGAACTTGGCTCTCCCACCTTAGAGGCTCAGGCCTGACACCTGGCTGGAGTAGCAAGACCCTGTCAGGCACATGCCTCATAAGATAAGGGAGGAAAAATAAGAAAGAAAGGAAGAAAATAAATAAAATAAAGTTATTAATATAGAAAAAAATTATTTAAAATAAAAATTAAAAAGTAATGAAAAAAAGAAAGAGAGAAAGAAGAGAGCAACTAAACCAAAAAAATCCACCAATGATAACAAAGCCTAAAAACTGTAGTAAAACAAAAAAACGGACTGTCGGAACCCTAGGACAAATGACAAAAGCTGACAAAATCAGAGAAAGAAGCATACACATACAAACTCAGAAAAAGGGAAAAAGGAAAAAATATATATATAAAGAAAAAAAAAGGAAGAGAGTAACCGAATCAATAAGCAAATCTACCAATGATAATAAGCTCTAAATACTAAACTAAGATAAACATAAAAGCAGAAATAAATTAGATGCAAAAATCAAACCCCAAATCTACAGTTGCTCCCAAAGTCCACCACTTAAATTTGGGGATGATTCATTGTCTATTCCGGTATTCCAGAGTTGTAGGGTACACCAAGTTGGTTGTGGAGATTTAATCCGCTGCTCCTGAGGCTGCTGGGAGAGATTTCCCTTTCTCTTCTTTGTTCGCACAGCTCCAGGGGCTCAGCTTTGGATTTGGCCCCGCCTCTGTGTGTAGGTTGCCTAAGGGCGTCTGTTCCCTGTCCAGACAGGACGAGGTTAAAGGAGCAGCTGATTCGGGGGCTCTGGCTCACTCAGGCGGGGGGGAGGGAGGGGTACAGAGTGTGGGGTGAACCTGTGGCAGCAGAGGCTGGCGTGACGTTGCAACAGCCTGAGGCGTGCCATGTGTTCTCCTGGGGAAGTTGTCCCTGGATCCCGGGACCCTGGCAGTGGTGGGCTGCACAGGCTCCCAGGAGGGGAGGTGTGGAGAGTGACCTGTGCTTGCACACAGGCTTCTTGGTGGCGGCAGCAGCAGCCTTAGTGTTTCATGCCCATTTCAGGTGTTCACGCTGATAGCCGCGGCTCGCGCCCGTCTCTGGAGCTCATTTAGGCGATGCTCTTAATCTCCTCTCCTTGTGCATCGGAAACAATGGTCTCTTGCCTCTTAGGCAGGTCCAGACTTTTCTCCAGACTCCCTCCCGGCTAACTGTGGCTCACTAACCCCTTCAGGCTATGTTCACGCCGCCAGTCCTCTCCTTGCGCTCCGACAGAAGCCCGAGCCTCAGTTCCCAGCCCCCGCCCGCCCCAGCGGGTGAGCAGACAAGCCTCTCGGACTGGTGAGTGCTGGTTGGCACTGATCCTCTGTGCGGGAATCTCTCCACCTTGCCCTCTGCACCCCTGTTGCTGCGCTCTCCTCCATGGCTCTAAAGCTTTCCCCCCACCCACCCCCTGTCTTCGCCAGTGAAGGGGCTTCCTAGTGTGTGGAAACCTTCCTCCTTAGGTGCAGGTCCCGTCCCTATTCTTTTGTCTCTGTTTTTTCTTTTTTCTTTTGCCCTACCCAGGTACGTGGGGAGTTTCTTGCCTTTTGGGACGCCTGAGGTCTTCTGCCAGCGTTCATTAGGTGTTCTGTAGGAATTGTTCCACATGTAGATGTATTTTTCATGTATTTGTGGGGAGGAAGGTAATCTCCATCTTAGTCCTCCGCCATCTTGAAGGTCCCCCCATATGTAGAATATTTACAGCATTGGGTGATATATTGTCCAGTTTCTATGTAACTACTAATGACTCTGGAGCCAAACTGCTCTAATAAAATGGTACCTTAGCACTCATTTGCTCTGTAATGCTCAACGTTACTGAAACCTCTCTGTGCCTCCATTTCTCCTCCCCTCCTTCTCCCCCACCTTCTTTTTTCTTTTTTGGAGAAACCATCTATACTTTAATAATTTAGAAAGGTCTGTCTCATTTATATTGCACAACTCAATAGCAGACTTCCATACTGTCCTCAAGAACAGTTCAAAAAGCATTTTATGCAAGCTACGATGTCAGACTGAAATCCAGAGTTAACGTGTGCTTTGTTTTCAAATTTGAAAAAAGACATAAATGCAAGATTAAAATATTCTGTTACTGAGTGCCTGAGGCAGCAAATTGTTTTGGTCCAAAGGAGAAAATAAAACTTGGCAATATATGGATTTGTGTGTGTTTTCCTTACCATCTCTTCTTAAAATCAACATTCTAAGCTACTTTAGTATTACTAATGATTTCACTTTGGGAGTGAACAACTAAGGATATAGTTATGAAAGCTTTGAAAGAAAATGTAAACTCTCAGACATACTGAAAATACCAAGGTGCAAATCAAGGTGAAAGGAGAAGTTGGGGAACATCACTACTTAGGGATCAAACAAAGCAATAGACCAAAATGGAGACAAAGCTCTCAAGCCTGTAGAGAGGGCCAGAGAGTTTGAAGAAGCAGGGAAAAAAAGGAAATCCATTGATGCAGGAATGTCATAGAGATGGAGGGGAAAGGGTATTGATCATGGGAGCCAGAGGGTAAGTGCAGAAACTAACCTTGAGCAGGAGAAACAGCACACCTGCAAAGAGAACATTTCAGTATGAATGGATATGGGTGTGGCATCTCTTCATTCTTAAGATGGAAGTAATGATACTACCCAGCTCATAGGGTTACTGTCCAGCGGTGATCTCAAGCCCAAAGTCCAGGACCTTGTGAGAGTCTCTACATCCTTTCCAGATCTAGCTTCTCTTGATCTAGAGACAGATCTACCCACCCCCTCCATGGCAAATTATCTACTCCGCCCCCCACCACGCAACAGGCAGTGGTGGGACAGAAACGAGATAGCAACGTGCAGTCCTCCTTGCAGAAAGGGGGAATCCAGACGCACGTAGCAGCTCCTGCGGCTACAATCCTAACATCCGTGCAGGCGCTGACTCTTGGGTAAGCCTCACTTCTGTTTCTTGGAGATAATTTCCCAGGCCTCTGGCTGTCCCTCTCAGAGGGTTTTCTTTTACTAGTGTCCTCCTTGACCACATGTGAAAATGGCATTAGGGACTATGCCCTCCTTGGGGGAGGAGATACTTTCCTTTTCATCGCCACAGTTCCTTTTCATCCCAGCCTCTATAACTCACTAGAAAACTTAGTAGGCTTTTTCTTATCTGATTCCCAGTCAGCTCAATGTGCTCGTAGTCATACCTACAATTCTTATATGTATTTATGCTAATTTACATCCCCTGCCTTTTTTTCTTTTTATTGAAGTGTAACTTACATATAGGAAAGGCCCATATTTAAAGTATACCAGCGCAAGCATTTTGTATATTCTTACTACCCATATTGGGAGATAGAATTTTGCAGCACCCAGAACTTTCATGCCCCCTGGTAAAGTTACCACTCTTCAGAGTTCTCTCTCTGACTGTTGATCAGTTTTATTTGGTTTTGAACTGTATATAAATGGAATCATTGAATATTTACTCTTCTGCTTCTGGCTTCTTCTGTCCAACATGATGTCTAGGAGAGTCACTGTGGTATTGCATGTAGCAGTAGTTCTTTTTCTTTCCAATACTGCTTCATATTCCATTGTAAGATACACCACAACTTATTAATCTGCTCAACCATTGGTACACTTTTGAGTTGCTTCAAGTTTTAGGCTATTGTGAGTGACACTACTATGATAATTCTTGTACCTCTTTGTTGTCGTTGTTGTTGTTTTTGGTGGCCACAAACACTTTTTCACCTGGGCCTACACACAGGAGTGGGATTTCTGGGTCATAAGGCATACATATGTATGTGTAACTTTAGCAGGGACTTCCTAATCATTTCTGCAGTGGTGTATCACTCCTTTTGATAGTCAGTAAGGGATAAATTACACTGACCTAAAGCTCCGTGAGGCTGCAAACTCTACACCACTTATAGTAGGTCCCGCCCCATTCTCCAGTGTTGTTCACAAAACCTGGATGAGGAATGTTTTTGACCAGAGCCCCTTGTTGGCATGAGCTACTTCAAATCCTGGTATGCTCCCCTCCATTCGGGGAATGGGAAGGTGGGGTCTGTTCAGGGTTCCAGGAAGTGTGTTGGCTCCCTGGTCCCCTTTGTGGGGGTCTCAATTAAGCTGCACCTCCTCAAGGGCCATCTTCTACCTCTTGGACTGGTGTTTTCCCTCAACCCTGAAAAAACCACCAGCTCTCCTTGCATCCTAGGCATTATAGGTGAGAGCCTGGGAGTCACTCTCCTAAGCAAACAATGATTCTAGAACTTCCATAAGAATGCTATTTATAGATCAGCTGCCCCTTTTTTCAGAGACTCTGTGAGGGGCGGAAGGACACTGTGTTCTCTCATCTTTGGGGCTTGTTTCCTGATGTTTAGGGGGTTTAGGGAGGCCAGCAGCACTGACTTTTCCCAGATTGCCCAGGCTCCAACGGGAGCCTCATCTCGTCCTTCTTACCTTTTTTTTTTTTTTTTTTTTTGCGGTACGCGGGCCTCTCACTGCTGTGGCCTCTCCCGTTGTGGAGCACAGGCTCCAGACGCGCAGGCTCAGCGGCCATGGCTCACGGGCCCAGCCGCTCCGCGGCACGTGGGATCCTCCCAGACCGGGGCACGAACCCACGTCCCCTGCATCGGCAGGCGGACTCTCAACCACTGCGCCACCAGGGAAGCCCCTTCTTACCTTTTGAATATTTCCTTCCTGAAGGAAATACTTGCTAGTGACTATCAGAGCACCACCCTGCAGTTTATTCTCGTTAGTACTGAATTGATTGAATTTAGCTCCAAGGTCAAAGAGTCTGAGGAACTGGTCAGGATTCTGGCCTCCTGGCCTGTGCCCAGGGTCTGGGAGTCCTGGGGATAGAACCGGTTGAGGGGAAGGAGAGGACTGTGCTAGTCTACCAGGTAACGTCTGCTGGAGTTTAGTCGACCTGGGGCTTTTCAAACATGTAGCTTCACTTTTGTGTGATATGATTGGGCTCCTCAGACTTAAAGGCAGAAGGGGTGGACGAATGTGCCTGAGAAACTCTAGGGAGTGACCTGTAATTCCCAAAAGGCAGCCTGCTTGAGAGGAAGGTCAGAACCCAGATCTTTATGCTGTTAAGCTGGACTACATTTATTCCTTTAGCTCACTATCCTTTTTTTTCTGCTTTGTATTATTCTTTATTCTACTCCATGTCAAAATAAAAAGTTAAAAAAAAATTGAAAACTATGTGCCAAGCACTGTTCCAAGCACAAACTGTTATTTAATTCTCTTAATACCTCTATGAGGCAGGTATTATTACTAAGTAATAATTTTACAGGCAGGTATTTTACAGAAAAGGAGACTGAGGCACAGAGAAGGTAAGTAGTCTACCCAAGTTCACACATATCCTTTCATTTCACTTGAATTCTTCCTATTAGATTTTAAAACAAGCAACTGTAGAATTCCTTGCTTTAGCCAACGTCTTCTACCCAAGGGTCCCAGCTTTCACCAGGCTGCAAATACAAACATCAACATTGAATACTGTATTTTGCCAGCTCCTAGCACCCACCTATTGACGTAAGAAACTCAGTTCTTGGCCAGGTTTCTCTCACTGTGTGTTTCTGAAAGTTCCCAAGAGTTTTTCACATGGATTTCTCAGGTTTCTTTATGGAAGTCTGCTAACTAGAGTCACCTGAGGGAAGCTTGTCACTGCCTCGGGTGTCAGCTCTCCATGAAACGCCTCCTTACCTGTCAGTCTGGAGGGCGGGTGGGCACCAGCCCCAGGTAGCTGTCTCTGCTCCATAACCTGTGAGCTGCTGCTGTGCTTCAGCAATGAAAGGGGAGAACATCCCTCTTCCCAGCTCTGGGAAGCATTGGGGCCCTTAGGCCTCAGAAGAGCATTGTTTGTTCTCAGAGTTTCACAGCCTTTTCTGAACACAGCACCTTTAGCTTCTGGCCTTAACTACCCTTCCCACTGGGCTCAAGACAGGTTCCTAAATCTAAGAGGAAAGGTCTATGCCACAGCATTCCCCTCCGTTAACGCTCATCTACCCCTCCTTGTCTATATCTTCCCTTTCTCCTGAACACTCTTGCTCCAAATTTTCTGCCCCTTCATCTAGAAAAAGCTCCCAAATATCTTTTTATTTTATTTTTTTTGTGGTACGCGGGCCTCTCACTGTCGTGGCCTCTCCCGTTGCGGAGCACAGGCTCCGGACGCGCAGGGTCAGCAGCCATGGCTCACGGGCCCAGCTGCTCCATGGCATGTGGGATCTTCCTGGACCGGGGCACAAACCCGTGTCCCCTGCATCGGCAGGCAGACTCTCAACCACTGCACCACCAGGGAAGCCCACTCCCAGATATCTTTGTCCATAAACATATGTGCTCAGATGGTCACCAGCCCAATTCCATGAACAGGGAACCTTAGCATTCTAATCTAGACAGCTAGGATGCTCTGATAATTGGCTTCTCCAAGCTGGTGAGTAGCCCAAAGTCTGGGCTCAGAAGACTTTTAGTTCCAGAAAAGTATTCGAGTTAATTACGCAAAATGTTGGTCTTTTTGTTCCTCCAGACACCAGTCAGTTGCTAGAGGAAATCCATGTTTATGTTTCTAATGCTCTTTATCTCTGTAATGTGCCTTTCAACCGTGTCTGGATTTAAAGGATTGAGAAAGCCAGAGTATCTGTAGATTCTTATCTTGACCTCCACTCATAAGGAAAGGAAGCTAGATCACTTATTGAACAACTCCTTTGACGTCCTTAGAACCAAGTTTGCTATCTCAGCATTTTAAAAGTTGCCTTTTGTCTCCAAACACTTTCTAGTGGAATCAGCAAGTACCAGATAAAGCCATGACCTGGCTGGGAAAACCTGTTAGTTTGGCTTCAACTTAATGTCATTTTATTGCCATTTCTTACTGTGAAGTTAAAAAAATTTTTTTAGACGAAGGAATAGACATAACTCCAGGAATAAAGGAAAACTGAAATTAGATCAACTCTATGAAAATTAGCCATGTATGCTCTGGGAAAATAATATCAATTGATTCAGGGGAGATTATGTTGGAGTTAGCACAGGTAGTGTAAAGACCCAGATCTTAGATCTGGTTTCATCACAGTATTTTTTTGTGTGTTTTGGGCACAGTATCTTAATTTTAGCATCTGTTTCCTCATTCAACAAAGGATTATAATAGCATTTAGACCCAATACACCAAGTGATTGTGAGGATTAACTGTGTACTGCCAGAATGGCACGAATATGGTTCGTGAGGGTGAAGGTGAAGAAGGTGAAGAAGAGGAGACAAGGGAGGGTGCAGAAAGGAGACTGGCTTTGCTTTCTTTAAGGTCCGTGGGAGCACAGATGGGGAAGATTTTAAAAGTTGTTGCAGTTTTTATGAAGGAAGGAATAAAGCAGAAAGATCTGATTAGGAGAAGTTTGGGCGTTTCATGCCTTCCTAATGAGAGAGGCTGGGACAGTGCCCTTCCTTATGAAGCAAAATGTGGTGAGCCCTACGTACTACTGGCTCCTCCAAGCAGGAACCACAGTGTTGTCATTTCTGTCACTGCAGCCCATACAGACCAGGTGCTGGAACAGAACAGTTTTCCAATAGATGCACACTGAACAATGCAGCAATGAATGAAAAGGTTCGGATATCACTTTACCACATGAGGGTACAGAGCAATCTCCAGATGAATGCTTGTTGCATGAATGAGTAAGTGAATGCACAACTCATATCTGATGATTGTACAATGAGGTTGATTTGAAGGCTATGAAGTATACAAGTAGGTGGGTACGAAACAGGGAAAGTGCAAAATACCAGTAAAACATCAGGGAGACTGCTTTTAACCCCTGCTGCCGTTCAGGGTGGTTAGGAATTTGTTCATGTTAGAGGAAGTGACTGTGTAAACACAGTTTGGGGATGTCCAAGTGATAAAGGAATCTGTTTTGTACTTTCATCCTGAAGGTTTTTCTTCCAAAACCCAGGGCTATTTGTAAAACCCCAGTGACCACAGTGATAAGCAAAATGTGTGCTGGAAAACACCAGCAGCCCCTGTAAAATTGGGTGAATTTGTAGATTGGCTCAAAGCTGTGTTCAAGTATTGAAAAGTCTCCCCTTGAGGCATTTGCCAAAAATGTAGACTTTAAAGAACTGTAAACTCATCAGGGCTTTCTTTGTCCGTTGTTGAAGCTGTGTTCACATTTGTTGCATGAATGAGTAAGTCAAGCGAAGTTGGAGCAGAACTTCTAGAATCTTCTGTTCTTCTGTTTGGCTTACCAAGACATTAACTCCTAGAGAGACTGGGCAAATAGTGGATTGAGTAGATGGAAGGCTGTGATATTTAAACAGCTCCATTCACAGATCTGTTTAGCACTTGGCTAAACAGAATGGGAAAATGAGGTTATCTTCAGGCCTGCATATTTTATTTAAGAACAAAGAATTTTAGCCAGTGTAGGGAACAGCCGAGGTAAGCAGGATATAGATATGACTCAGGAAATCATTTGAGTAAGAATATGCAGTCACGAGATGTGTTTTAGGGGTAAAGAATGAGAATAGTTGAATTTCTTGGGCCAACTATGCAAATTGACAAGATTTTGCCATCCTAGGGTAGAGACAAATACTAAAAGCCTACCTAGCTTTAGAGACTCAGAATGAAAGAGAAAAAGGAGCACCGATACTGGTAATGCCAGGCCACTTGAATTAGCTGAGCTGTCTTAAACCTCTGAGTCCTTAGTAGGATGTTCCTTCTATGTTTCCCTCTCACTCTTCCAGGAAAGCTGTCCACTGGGACCCTGCTCACCTGTTACTTCTCTGTCAGAGCCTTTTGTGATGCTTCCTATTCTTTGTTCCCCAGCACATTGGACATTTGTTTTGACAGCAGGCATTCACATACTCTCATTGAGCACCTACATAGTGCCAGGCACTGTGATGAACAAGACAAAATTGTTGCCTGCAAGGGGCTCAGAATGCAGTAAAGGAAATAACATTTGCAGTAGAGTAATTAGAAACGGTACAGAAGATGTGCTGCGGAAGGCAGCTTGGTGGGGAGTAGGGCGTAGTGAGCATTTCAGATGGAGAGAAAGCTTCGGTACATGTGGGGAGGCTAGAGGCGCCTGTGGGTGCATTTCTAGCATTGTCAGTAGTTCAGTTTGTAACTGTCAACCTCCTCTCCTGCACTTTAAATTGATGTGCCTGTAATGTAAACACACATGCTAGGTGACAGTAAAGAAAACCGCATGGGGCCCTGGCCAACCCCATCCCATTCACATCCATGTGGGATCCAGACCTGCTTGCTTTACTACTCATTCTTGTCATTCTGATTCTAAATTCCTGACTCTGTATCTCCACTGAGATAGAGACCTCTAGGACCCCCCTCAGGTGGTCCCTACTTCTTGACCCTCCTACTAGTTTCCCTTTCTCATCTGGCCCTTGCCTCTTCCAGGTGAACTCACTCACCTCAAGCCCAAGCACTGCAGGTAGCCACCTCTGCATGGCTCCTCAGCTGGTACCATATACCTCCTGGGAGGTTGGCTTTCTATCACCCGCAAAGATGGAGCTACTACTGCCATTTTTTTACTGCCTGCGCCTGGAAAACACAGGCCTGGGTGAGAAGAGCATGAACTTGTGCACAGAGGGCAGCAGACGGCTGTGCTGATGGGCACAGAGGCTGAAGAGAGAAATTCGGGAGGCAGAGTTGTGTGCGTCCCCGCTCCTGAGATCAGGAGCTAAGGCGGAGGTCATAGGTCCTCACTCTGCTTCAGCAACACCTGAGGAGAATGAACAAAACTAGAGACCCCCGAGCTTGCCTTCCCTCCCTGAGACTCTGATTCAGTTGTCTTGGCAGGAGGCCTGGACAATGACAAATTTAAAAGCTCTCTGGAGGATTCTACTGTGCAGCCAGAGTTGAGAACCACTGAGTTAAAGGAGCGAGTGGGTTCCCATGTCTAAGTCCATTTTCTGATGAACTGGCTGTGGTGAAGTGGACCCAGCTTGCTATCCAAGCTGGTCTCCCTCATGCCACAGACACTGCTCCCAGATCCGCACTGCTGGGGAATGGAAAGCCCTGATACTTTCCTCATTGGCCTTTGCTTGACACCACCCCTAGTGGGGCCTCACTGCTGTCTCTGTCTGGGGTTGTTTGAACTCACCTTGGATTCCTTAGATCTGCTTCTTAAAGCTCAAGTCCTGAGGGGTCTCTCTAAGGCCCACCTCATTTGGACTTCAGAGGGTGACAACTGGAAAGCACCTATCTAGATGCTTGGAAATTCCTGAATGGGTGCTGCCATTCTCTTTGTGCAATGCCTCACTATCTTTTCACACAGTGCCTCTCAACAGAGACATATGTCAGAGCCACCTGGGGGACTTTGTCTAAATATATATACCCATCCTGACCAACCCATCCAAGCAGAATATTGGGTCTGTGAGTAGATCCAGATAGGGTTTGTACATATATGGTTAGAAAAAACCTCCCAAATGACTCTAATCGTCCAGTCTCTGATTGAAATCCTCTGCTAAAGGTGCATTTGTTGGAGCCAACATGATTTGAACATTACCTGAAAGAGACCAGTATGTATTTGAACTCCCGACCTGAAAAGTGTATCCACTTAGGATGGCAACTGCTAGGTTAGCAGCCCACCAAACCTATTCATCCCTTCTTCCATAGTAATCAGGGCACATGGCTATCTGGATAGGAATGACATTTCCCAGACTCTCTTGCAGTTAGTTGTGGTCCAGGAGACTGCTCACTAATGGAAATTGAGTAGAAGTGATGTTTGCGTCTTCTGGGCTGGGGCTCTTAATACAGTGAGCAGTGAGCTGCCTTCCCCATAGTCTCTCTGTTCTTTTCCTGCTGGCTGATCTGAGCAGCTTTGGAAGCCACATGTGCAAGGTGGCAGAGCTGTTGTCAGCCTGGGACCCTGAGGGACCAGCCAACCTGAAACACACATCTCAGACTGATATACTACAGAAAAATTAACTTCTGTTCCTAAATGATGTACAACTTCTGCCTGATCTTGACTTTTTCCATTGAAATGCATGTCTCCAACAATGCAGTGGCAACAGTTTTGTCCCCAAAGAAATGTTAGTTCCAAGTTAACTTGCCCATAGTTTGGAAGCACTACCTAGGAGAAGACCGTCTCCTATGACTATCCAGGGACACCAACAGAGCCTGGAGCAGCAGGGCAAACAGGTACCTTGACTAAAGCTGAGTCAGAAGGGCCTCAGTCTTCCAATATGGAGCTTTGTATCCACTATACATCTGGCACATGAATGATCAACCACTTTTTCTCATGAGCCAGAATATCAGGGGGTGACAGAAATTCTGTACTCTGAAAGTTGTACCAAAGATCAAGGATACATTTAGTGTTCTTGAATCCATTTAGCAGCTGTCAAATATGCCATTCAGCAGATTTTTAGAGGAAATCTGGTGGAGTCAACCTGCAGATGCTGAATACTTGCTGGAATTCAGACTGACCTAGGGATGGCTTCCAAAAGGTATTAAATACAGAGGTGGTAGAGTCTTGTCTAATGGATTATGTGTCTGTTAGTTATTTATATAAACAGACAACTCAAATACTGTAGCTCTGCCATATTGCCATATTACCAAACTAGCTGGCCTTTAAAAGCCATTCAAGACCCCGAAGCACGGCTATAGGGACTTCTGGTAGCCCTAGCTGGCAAATCCCATTCCTGCACAGCAACCATTGAGATACACGTGCCTGGGCCAGACACACCCAGAATTCCAAAGGGGAGAATACATTTGCTCTTAATTCACAAGGGCTGATAGACTACCATTATGATGGATTTCATCATGGACCTGCTCCCTTCCCATGGCTACAATGAGGGTTGATACCCTCACCAAGAGGGCAGAACACAGAACACATAACAGTTTGTTGTACTCTGTTCATTAGGGGAATTCCTCCTCCACAATTAATATAAAACTGACCTTTGATTCCAGGTATTTATATCATGAATCTAGAAGGCATAGTTCAGAATCCTGCTTGTCCAGAACCATCTGCCCTCTGAGGCTCATCCCCACACGAATGGTCTAATGGACCATATTGTGGCCCCTTCTACATAGAATCTGACATGCCATGGACCTCAACCCTGCTAAATCTACGTATAATGATTTACAGCATCTCTCCATACAGAAAACCCTACAGTTTCTCTTATTTTTTTCTGCATCCCAATACTACCACAACCCCAGCATACGGCACATACCTGGAAAAGCTACCAGTTACTTAAGAAGACCTATAAACACCATTTTCTATGTCAAGAAGCCCTTCAGTGCTAATTCTTACAGGCTGTGGGCATCAGGACAACAGTCTGAATGCAAGAAACCTTATTTTTCTAGGGGCCCACTCTTTGGAACTATTTAAGATCAAGAACAGTAATGGCATTCCATTTCCTACAATTCTGTGCCAGTGGACCACCCTGGCTTTCACTGCTCCCTGTCCCATCTGCCCCTCAGAAACTCTCTTCCCACCCCGATTCTCAATCTACCCCTCAGAGCCTAAGGTAGAGAAACAGAATATGTGTGAGTGGAGTTGGCCACCACAGAGAGCAATGACAACTTCCAACACCTGCTGCAGGGATTGGTATGAGCCTCAGACCACCACTCATCTCAACAGTTCCTTAGTGTGTGCCATCTGACAAATCCGGGGCAGCCACAAGACCCACTGCCCAGGGACAGGTCATGGGAGAAGGGCATGTACAACGTTTACCTTATCTCGCCTTTTAAAATGGAGCCAACTATGAACAAAAGCTGCAAAGGCTAGCTGGTTGTGTTCAGAACTTCCACTACATGTTCCTCTTTGATTCTGACTGCCTTGCCCTCACTCTGTCTTTAAAATCTGCCTCATATCTGATTTCAACAACCACCTGTACCCTTTTCCATATTTGTCATGCTTTCTACCTTTCCCACCAGGATTGTGGACTTCTAGTCTCCTTTAGGCCTTCTGGCTCAGCTCACTCACCCCACTTATCTTTGTCTATTCTGACTGCTGTAACAAAATATCATTGAAGGGTGGTTTAAACAAGAAATATTTATTTCTCACAGTTTTATAGACTGGAAAGTCCAAGATCTAGGTGCTGGCAGATTCGAGGTATGGTGAGGGCACATTCCTGGTTCATTCCTGGTTCATGGACATCTTCTTGCTGTGTCATCACATAGTAGAAATAGGGCAAAAGAGCTCTCTGGTGTCCTTTTTATAAGGACACTAATCCTATTCATGAGAGCTCTATCCTCATGACCTAATTAGTTCCCCAAAATCTCACCTCCTAATACCATCACATTAGGATTTCAATATCTGAATTTTGGGGGGAAGCAAACATTGTTGTCCACTGCCCACCTGTACCTGAATATACATGCACAGGTATGCACACATATGCACATGTATTCATAGGAATGCACCCAGAGATATAGGTCTATATTCAGGGATCAGATGACAAATGGCCTCCCAAGTAGTTTGGATTTCATCCTGCAGACTGTGAGGATTCACTGAACAATTTTAAGCAGGAAAATGATCTGATGTGCATTTTAGAAAGATCTCCCTTTCTAAATGCGGTGTGTAAGATGCTTTAGACCTCATTAGATCTAGAAGCAAATGCTAGTGTGTTAGCTGAAGCCTTTCCTTATTACCTGACTCTTAGTTCTTTAATTCACAGGATACTCATTTTCTACCCCTTCGTTCTGCCTTCCATATACTGGTTGCTCAATCAGTGTTTTTAAAATTAAGCCAAGAAAGCAAGCCGGATTGGCACAATGGATGTAAATAAGTCTGGAACCCTTAGAGAAGTAGGCAGCAAAAGGGGACCAAGAAGGTGGGGGGAATAATAGGAAGGTGGGCTTTCACTTGGGACAAGGAGAGACAGGAGTGGGTAAAACTTAAAATTGCTGGGGAAAATTAAATGCAAGTTAGAGTAGGCCATATGACACAAAAAGCATCAAGTCAGGGAGACTAACAATGCAGATTATGTGGCTGGAGAGAAGAGAAACTTGATGTGATTTTAGTTCCAACAATCAAGCTGAATACAAAGGGGAAAGTCATTGTTCCTAAAGGAAGACAAGAGAGCTATACCAAGGTGAGATTTCTCTTGCATGGAATCTGAATTGGAAGATATAGTTCATGAAAAATAAGAGACTTCTGAATGCATGACTTCCTCAAAACATATGTAAAATGGAAAATTTATTTAAAGGCATTCACCTTTCTGCACTATAAGAATGACAGTTTGGGGAAGACATTAATTTACATCTTGAGAAAAAATGGTGGAGCCCAAAGCAACCAATGCTTGATATATGAAGCCAGATGCTTAGAAAAACGTGGTCAGAATATGGCATTGAAGCACAACATTCAAATGGAGTTTACAATATGGGCATAAAATGAGGAAGCTGATTAATTAAATCAACAATAATTATATATCACAACTAATAACAATAGATACAAAATGTAAAGTGAATAAAATACTTTTTGAAACTCCAGCTATAGCAACAACTGATTTTTTTCCTAAAAAGCTGGAGAAAGTTGACGGGTAAAAATTTGAAGCTATTAGAATTCCTATTAGAACAATGAAGAGAAGGGTACTCAGCTTATTATATGAAAGCGGACAAAGTCCCGTGACACTGAAGAAAAGCTGTGAAACTAGAAAATTTTATTGGGGAACTATCACATGGGCGTGAAAAGTGATTAAAAATGGGAAGAGGACAAACAAATCTAAGGTCCCGCAAAATGAAGAAGAAACAAAATATTTAATAGCAGGCATGGTAGCTTAGGAAGTGAATAGCACAATTGAGTTTTGAAGAATATAAGCGTTCCCATGCTTGTGGATTTGCTGTTGCACTATACAAAGATTTTTGAGGACCCTTGGCAAATAGGATGAAGGAGAAATAAATAATGTCAAAGACTAGGAAAGATTTTAGAAACTGTAGGCCACCACCATTACTGAAAATTTATTACAGCAGATTTTACTTGCAGTACTACAAGCTGTGCTTGCCTAGATTAACAAAGGGCATGTCACAGGGTTTTGTAATATAACATATGTGATGGTAAAAACATGAATTGAAGAAAAATCCCAGAACATCCCAAAGGAAAAGAATAGAATCCATGTTATATTTGAATTAATGATACCTTTTGTTTTATCCAACAAACTATGATTATTTTTCTTTAAGACCATGTAAAAAGTTATGGTGCTAATAAGATGGGTTGAAAGATCTTTAAGTTACCCTCAGCCCATGTAACCAGCCCATGTGACCGTTTTTGAAATTATTGAATAGAGGGGGAGGAAATGAAAGCATGAGGGCAGGGAAACATGGCAGCCAACACATGGCTTTATTCTATGTATAGTCTATTGAGAATCTCTGTATTCACCCAGATTTCAGTGAGAGAAGAAGGACCAGGAGGAGACATATATCAGTAAATTTATTTTAAGGAATTGGTTGCACAGCTGTGGGCTGGCTAGGCAAGTCTGAAATCCATAGGGTGAGCTCAGGACAGGAAGGATTGAACTCTCAGGCACAGGCTGAAGCTGCTGCCCACAGGTGGAATTTCCTCTCATTCTGGAAGCCTTATGTCTGCTCTTAAGGCCTTTCAACTGATTGAATCAGACCCACTCAGGTTATCTAGGATGAGCTCCCTTACTTAAAGAGTCAACTGATTATGGACTTTAATCACATCTACAAAATACCTTCACAATAGCTAGATAAGTGTTTGATCAAATGACTGGAATTGTAGCTGGCCAGGTTGACACATCAAAAACCATCCCTGTTAAGCATTCCCATATGCTGTTGAGCTCTCTGGACCAGTTCATAGTAAAGTTGTGTTGGAAAGACTTCAATCTCCTGAAAAAGGACTATAGAATTGAAGTTTATCTGTGGCTGTTATATCCTTAAATTTGGACATTTAACAGACCTTCTATTTTAACATGGGTCTGATTTATTTGCTGTTTCATTTTCCATAAAATTCAGTTGATTTAAGAGTTCATTTCTCATACCGCATATCAAAATAGAAATTTGAACAATTAAAAAAAAGACTATCAAACTCTCTTAGGGAAATTTGGTAAGAGTGAGGTGTTAAATGAAAAGGGATATAATTATAGGAGCTCAGCCGAGGAGCATGCTGCTCATTTATTGTGACAATAAAAGAAAGAGAGAATGCACTTAAAGTATATGACTAGAATTTGAGAAATACCAGAGGGAGCAAAAGTCATTAATTCACTCACTTAATCATTCACTCACTCACGCATTGGACATTAATCACACATTTGTTAGCTAATGTATGAGACATGGAGGTTATAACAATAAGACACAGCCTCTTCCAATGAAGAGCTCCCAGCCTGGTGGGAGAGGTAGGGAAGTAAAAAGGCATTTATAAAATGCGTATTTTAGAACAATATTGTTGAAGCGTGTATATGCTACGGGAATAGCCAGGAAGACCAATGAGGATGGTAGATAAATGGATATGAACTTGTATTGAGGTGTAGAAATAGGTGATAGGCCAATGAGAATTCTTGGTGTATGTGATAAAGGATGAATAAAGAAAATGGCACTGACAATAGAGGAAGTAAAAAGTTAGCAGGGGAGGGTAACATTTCTTATGCTAATTTTTCTCTTACACATTCATGATGTGTGGTTCCTCCACCAATACACCAAGAGTAGGTGTGATCCCACCACCAGTAATGAAGATCCTTTTGTGGCCTGTGGAAAAGTAGCACAATCTCAGAGGGCAGCTGTGCATCTGCTAGGCTAGAAGGAAAAGAATGTGCTGTATAGCATTTTTTCACACTTTGGGGTTACTGAATTTCAACTTTAAGAAGCCAGAAGATAAGGATGATGGTTGAGTGTATGGCTAACTGAAATACCAAGTGCTTGAGTTGGCTGAGAAGACTCCACTGGAAAGAAGTAAGGTTTATAGTGAATTTATCTGTCCCCAAAGGCACCAAGTTATGTTTGCTTCTTTTCCCCCTGTCTTCCAAAATAGATCTCCACTGTATTAACTTGGACTCTTGATTGCAACGAACAGAAATCAATTCAAGCAGGCCAAACAAAAAAATGATTATTGGTAAGAATGCAGGAATAGATCCTGGAACCAAGAGTGGGAAGATAGCCAGATCTCAGATTGGGGGGTGGGTGTCTGGTATTTTCACCCTCACTCTGCTTGTCTCCTATCTGCTCATTGGCTTCATCCTCCCTGGGAGCCAGAGGTCTTTGGTCTCCAATCCCCATGGTAGAATATCTGCCACTTCATGGACTATTTGCTCCAGAGTTAACAATTACAGCTGCAGCCATGCGCAGAGACTTTCCCAATTCTAAATCTGACTGTCCTGTTTTGGATAAGGTAGCTGCCCCATTCAGTCAGATATGGCCCAGGATGGGGGCCAGAGAGGGAGAGATGTAGGGGGAGAGATGGATCATGGGCTAGTTAGATGTCTCCAGAGAAGCTCACAGAAAAAGAAGGGAGACGTGGAGCATGTTATGCACTTTCAGTCCCTCCTGTGAAGTTCTTGATTCCTATCTTTATTCTTTTTTATCCTGACCTATGGGTGGGCCTAATTTTCGTAGCCCTAGAGAACTATGATGCCTAAGACCTAGAGTGAAATATTTAGGAAACAACAGCCAATGTGCTTCATTTGTTTTTCCATTTTAGTAAAACCATAATAACACATTGAACTAAACAGCCACCCTTCTGGCTTCTGTTTCACTTTAGTCTACCTACCTCAGGAATTAAAAAACAAAAGCTCAGTGGATCATAACGTCTCCTCCCATGTGTTTAGCATTGTGGAGATCAATATCAGGAATACAGAGGAAGCATAAAACATGGATCTTGCAAAAAATAAAAAAGGGGCTTCCCTGGTGGCACAGTGGTTGAGGGTCCGCCTGCTGATGCCCCGGTTCGGGAAGATCCCACATGCCGCGGAGCGGCTGGGCCCGTGAGCTGTGGCCGCTGAGCCTGCGCGTCCGGAGCCTGTGCTCCGCAACGGAAGAGGCCACAACAGTGAGAGGCCCGCGTACCGCAAAAAAAATAAATAAATAAAAAAGGCTTATTATCTACTGAAAAGAATAAAAGGAATGATTGAGAATAAGCCTTATTATACCAGATTAATATTCTAATACAACATATTAATATATATAATATCAGAAAGTACTAGAGGAATAAAGTATTTGGGGAACCCTTTTCCCTGGGCCTCATGTGTACCTGTGGTCAGTCTTCTGGGCACAGGGAGGGAAAAGGCTCACCCTGTGTTTCCTCCCTCCTCCGGGAGAGGAGAAAGCCTGGTGAGATTGGGGCAGAAACTCCGAGAAACGCCTGGCTGGGGAGAAGGTGAACGTGTATGTGGAAATATTTCTGAGCCTGCCTAGTGGTTTTGGAAATCAAATGTATTAGACTTCTCTCCCCATTATGCCATACTGCCTCTCCATAGATCTATAAGTGATGGTAATTGCTCTATTTTTCTGAGCTTTAGCCCTCTTAATAGTCTTATAATGATAATATATTTTACATGGTAATATCCTAATAAGAATACTACATATAAGATTAGGTGAATTGCATTTGACAAATTTAATTTTAAAAAGCTAACAGAAAAAAACCCACATCCCAATGAGATTAAACTCTGACTTAAGTCCTCAAAGCGGGAAATTGCTGGAGGGTTAATTTTGCCTTTATCATGGCTCCACTCCCTCCTCCCAGAGGGCTTTGTAGCTGCTCTCAGAGCCTGCGCTCCGAGCCTCTGAAGCACTTGGCGGGTCCTGGGTGAAAGGCAGGTGAACTTCAAAGTGAGTTTTTCCTCATTAAGGATTACTAATTATCTCTTAATGGACCCTATAAAGATCAGTAAACAGATGAAAGTTAAGTGAATGAATTTAGAGGTTTGTGGGGAAAGATGATCAATAGGCTTAAAAATAATTTAATATCCTCTGGATCATTTTCACCTTCCTTTATAAATAGTTCAACAGAGTAAAATCTCTATTAGTTTTTTTGTTTGTTTGTTTTTTTCTTTTTGCGGTACGCGGGCCTCTCACTGTTGTGGCCTCTCCCGTTGCGGAGCACAGGCTCCGGACGCGCAGGCTCCGGACGCGCAGGCTCAGCGGCCATGGCTCACGGGCCCAGCCGCTCCGCGGCATGTGGGATCTTCCTGGGCCGGGGCTCGAACCCGTGTGCCCTGCATCGGCAGGCGGACTCTCAACCACTGCGCCACCAGGGAAGCCCTCTATTAGTTTTTGATAGGAAGGGGCTGAGTAATTTTTCAGCATATCAGTAGTTTCAGAAGTTTGGTTTTGTAAAAAAAAAAAAAAAAAAAAAAATCTCAGACTGTAATAAATTTCTTGAAGCTGAATTTGAGTTTTGAAAGCAAACCTCTCACATCATGCTTTTAAGGAGATGGAATGGACTCTCCCTCAGAAATAGTACCAGAAAGGGAGACAGCTCTAACTGCAGTCACCTTCTAAGGGTGTGAAGGAAGCAACTCGTATTGTAAGGACTCACTGGGAAACAGCCACAAGTTTATTATAATAAAGTAAATATAAAATTAAATTTAATGCTAATAGGAAATACAGTATTTTTGCTCTCATCTACAATTGTACCCAGTATAGTACATAGAATATTCTGTCTGAGGTTATGATATTTCATGTGTCAACTTTATGATATTTTATGTGTCAACTTGGTTGGGCCACAGTGCCCAGATATGTGGTCAGATGTTATTCTGGACATCTCTGTGAGGGTCTTTTTGGATGAGATTAACATTTAAATTGGTGGACTTTGAGTAAAGCAGATTGCCCTCCATAGTGTGTGTGGGCCTCACCCAATCATCTGAAGGCCTGAATAGAGCAGAAGACTGACCTCCTCTGAGCAAAAGGGCATTCTGTCAGCAGAAGGCCTGTGAACTCAAACTGCACCACTGGCTCTTCCCTGGGTCTCTAGCCTACAGGCACCCCCTGCAGATGTTGGATTTATTTAATTCTTTAAAATAAATCTCCGTCTCTCTCTCTCTCTCCCCCTCTCTCTCTGTCTCTCTCTGTCTGTCTGTTTCTCTCTCTCTCTCTCTCTCTCTCTCTCTCTCTCTCACACACACACACACACACACACACACACACACGCACCTCCTATTGGTTTTGCTTCCAAGACTAACACAGAGGTTGAGTTCTATTATTTAAAGGAAAAAAAAACAGGAGAGAGAAAATGAAAAACAAAGCAGCTCCCTTTAAGAGTAGCTCCCCTTAAGAATTTCTTTAAATGGCATAGACCCTATTACTTCCTTTAAAACGCTGCCTCTTGAATGTAAGTTTATAAATCATTTAAAAGGTGCTTTATTTAAGCAAGCACTTAATGAATTGGAACAAAAGCTGCAATAAGAAGTAGATTGATTATGTAGGGATATATTTTAACAATTATTAGATTGTGAACTCATGGAAGACAAGGTCATTTGCATTGTATCAAGTTCAATCTCTGATCTATTGTATTGAACCATATAAAATTGCTGATATTTGAGTGCTTCTGACCTATTAAAAAGAAAAGCAGGGGCTTCCCTGGTGGTGCAGTGGTTGAGAGTCCGCCTGCCGATGCAGGGGACACGGGTTCGTGCCCCGGTCCGGGAAGATCCCACATGCCGTGGAGCGGCTGGGCCCATGAGCCATGGCTGCTGAGCCTGCGCGTCCGGAGCCTGTGCTCCGCAACAGGAGAGGCCACAACAGTGAGAGGCCCGCGTACCACAAAAAAAATAATAATAATAAAAAAAGAAAAGCAATTACATATGGTTCAATCCAATAGAAGTATATTATATTCTTATATGATAAAGGTCAGAAAAGTGCATTTCTAGATTTTTTTCCCATATAGTTTTTAAATTTTATTTATTTATTTATTTTGGGCTGTGTTGGGTCTTCGTTGCTATGCGCAGGCTTTCTCTAGTTGTGGTGAGCAGGGGCTACTCTTTGTTGTGGTGTGTGGGCTTCTCATTGTGGTGGCTTCTCTCATTGCAGAGCACGGGCTCTAGGCGTGTGGGCTTCAGTAGTTGTGGCACGCAGGCTCTGTAGATGTGGCTTGTGGGCTCTAGAGCACAGGCTCAGTAGTTGTGGTGCACGGCCTTAATTGCTCTGTAGCATGTGGGATCTTCCTGGACCAGGGATCGAACCCGTGTCCCGTGCATTGGCAGGCGGTTTCTTAATCACTGTGCCACCAGGGGAGTCCTTCCCACATAGTTTAGAATCAGTTTTTTGTTTGTTTATTTCTTTAGGACCAGTAAGGTGAGCATAAGATGAAGGTAATCAAATACCTTATGGGAAAAATACACGAACTTGGGCAGGATGATTATTCTTTTAAGTATTTTTCATCAAATCTTGAAATTTCAGCTCTTTTTTGAGTATACTGCAACACTCCCAAAATCACAGATACAAATTCTTTTCCCCCTTAATTAGCTTCCACCTAGGGTGCATTCCATGCAAGTGGACTTGGCTGTGTGCCAGGCATTCATATAGATGCTATTGAAGTGCCAGTTGATGTTCAGTGTGTGTCTTAGGTGTTATTGATAAATCTGCACAAGAATAATTTATGACATCCCTAGTGATCCCTAGTAGGGCAAGATCTGGAACTGTGTAACAGTACCTTACATTTGGGTAGCACTTGACAATCTAGAAAACTCATTCTCCTTTCATTTTCACACAAACATCATAGAATACATTGTCTTTCCCATATTTACAATGGAGAAGATGCAGCCCAGACAGCTGAACTCACTTGCTGAGGTTACATAATTTAATGAAAGGACCTGGAACTTTAAATCACTCTGAGCACTGTTGCTTTACCACCAAGAGATCGATTTCCAGTTTCTTGCACTTCACTCTTCCTCTTCCAATTCCCTTCTAACCCATTTTGTGGATTAGCTCCCCACAGGGCCCTGAGTTGCTCATGTCACAGGATTCTGTAAACATTTTCAGGCTGTGTTTTCAAAGAAAATCTTAACAGTTCCCTGCTGCACTCTGGTGAATGGTCTCATCTGTTTCTGAGCTTGTTCATGTTCCAAAATACAGTGCTGACTTTGCAAAAGGCCCATAAAGCAAGTGTACTTTGAAATCAAGCCATCTGTGTGCAACAGAGCTGGACATGTGGCATCAAGCAGCCAGCTGTTTACAAGACCACCACACTTGCCTAGTCCTTTCAAAGAAGACACAACATCAGCATACCTCTGTAGCTGTTGTGTAGCAAGCTGAATTCAGAAACTGTGGAAAATGAGGGACAAAAAATTGGTGAGGGACTTCTTAAGGTCCTGCATCAAGTGCTGGAGAACAACAGGGACTAAGTGGGAAATATGTGGCCATAGACCAGCCTCGCTGTTACCAACTGTGGATGGAAGAGTCCTGTAGCAGCAAAGGTGAAGACAGACGGTTGGTTTCAGAGAAGACACCCTGGAGTTCAAGGGCTGTGCCTAGCTCTGCTTCGTGTCTGCCAGAGGACTGTGCATACAGCCCAGACACACAGATTGGAAGAAAAAAATTGTCAAAATCAGCAGCAAAATAGACTTTAAAATAAAGACTATTAGAAGAGACAAAGAAGGACACTATATAATAATCAAGGGATCGATCCAAGAAGAAGATATAACAATTGTAAATATTTATGCACCCAACATAGGAGCAACTCAGTACATAAGGCAAATACTAACAGCCATAAAAGGGGAAATCAACAGTAACACATTCATAGTAGGGGACTTTAACACCCCACTTTCACCAATGGACAGATCATCCAAAATGAAAATAAATAAGGAAACACAAGCTTTAAATGATACATTAAACAAGATGGACTTAATTGATACTTATAGGACATTCCATCCAAAAACAACAGAATACACATTTTTCTCAAGTGCTCATGGAACATTCTCCAGGATAGATCATATCTTGGGTCACAAATCAAGCCTTGGTAAATTTAAGAAAATTGAAATTGTATCAAGTATCTTTTCCGACCACAATGATATGAGACTAGATATCAAATACAGGAAAAGACCTGTAAAAAATACAAACACATGGAGGCTAAACAATACACTACTTAATAACGAACTGATCACTGAAGAAATCAAAGAGGAAATAAAAAAATACCTAGAAACAAATGACAATGGAGACACGACGACCCAAAATCTATGGGATGCAGCAAAAGCATTTCTAAGAGGGAAGTTTATAGCAATACAATCCTACCTTAAGAAACAGGAAACATCTTGAATAAACAACCTAATCTTGCACCTAAAGCAATTAGAGAAAGAAGAACAAAAAACCCAAAGTTAGCAGAAGGAAAGAAATCATAAAAATCAGATCAGGAATAAATGAAAAAGAAATGAAGGAAACGATAGCAAAGATCAACAAAGCTAAAAGCTGGTTCTTTGAGAAGATAAACAAATTGATAAACCATTAGCCAGACTCATCAAGAAAAAAAGGAGAGGACTCAAGTTAATAGAATTAGAAATGAAAAAGGAGAAGTAACAACTGACACTGCAGAAATGCAAAAGATCATGAGAGATTACTACAAGCAACTCTATGCCAATAAAATGGACAACCTGGAAGAAATGGACAAATTCTTAGAAATGCACAAGCTGCCAAGACTGAATCTGGAAGAAATAGAAAATATGAACAGACCAATCACAAGCAGTGAAATTGAAATGGTGATTAAAAATCTTCCAACAAACAAAAGCCCAGGACCAGATGGCTTCACAGGCGAATTCTATCAAACATTTAGAGAAGAGCTAACACCTATCCTTCTCAAACTCTTCCAAAATATAGCAGAGGGAGGAACACTCCCAAACTCATTCTATGAGGCCACCATCACCCTGATACCAAAACCAGAAAAGGATGTCACAAAGAAAGAAAACTACAGGGCAATATCACTGATGAAGATACATGCAAAAATCCTCAACAAAACACTAGCAAACAGAATCCAACAGCACATTAAAAGGATCATACACCATGATCAAGTGGGGTTTATCCCAGGAATGCAAGGATTCTTCAATATATGCAAATCAATCAACGTGATACACCATATTAACAAATTGAAGGAGAAAAACCATATGATCATCTCAATAGATGCAGAGAAAGCTTTCGACAAAATTCAACACCCATTTATGATAAAAACCCTGCAGAAAGTAGGCATAGAGGGAACTTTCCTCAACATAATAAAGGCCATATATGACAAACCCACAGCCAACATCGTCCTCAGTGGTGAAAAACTGAAAGCATTTCCACTAAGATCAGGAACAAGACAAGGTTTCCCATTCTCACCACTCTTATTCAACATAGTTTTGGAAGTTTTAGCCACAGCGATCAGAGAAGAAAGGGAAATCAAAGGAATCCAAATTGGAAAAGAAGAAGTAAAGCTGTCACTGTTTGCAGATGACATGATACTATACATAGAGAATCCTAAAGATGCTACCAGAAAACTACTAGAGCTAATCAATGAATTTGGTAAAGTAGCAGGATACAAAATTAATGCACAGAAATCTCTGGCATTCCTATACACTAATGATGAAAAATCTGAAAGTGAAATCAAGAAAACACTCCCGTTTACCATTGCAACAAAAAGAATAAAATATCTAGGAATAAACCTACCTAAGGAGACAAAAGACCTGTATGCAGAAAATTATAAGACACTGATGAAAGAAATTAAAGATGATACAAACAGATGGAGAGATATACCATGTTCTTGGATTGGAAGAATCAACATTGTGAAAATGACTCTACTACCCAAAGCAATCTACAGATTCAATGCAATCCCTATCAAACTACCAAAGGCATTTTTCACAGAACTAGAACAAAATATTTCACTATTTGTATGGAAACACAAAAGACCCTGAATAGCCAAAGCAATCTTGAGAAAGAAAAACGGAGCTGGAGGAATCAGGCTCCCTGACTTCAGACTATACTACAAAGCTACAGTAATCAAGACAGTATGGTACTGGCACAAAAACAGAAAGATAGATCAATGGAACAGGATAGAAAGCCCCAAGATAAACCCACGCACCTATGGTCACCTTATCTTTGATAAAGGAGGCAGGAATGTACAGTGAGAAAGGACAGCCTCTTCAATAAGTGGTGCTGGGAAAACTGGACAGGTACATGTAAAAGTATGAGATTAGATCACTCCCTAACACCATACACAAAAGTAAGCTCAAAATGGATTAGAGACCTAAATGTAAGGCCAGAAACTATCAAACTCTTAGAGGAAAACATAGGCAGGACACTCTATGACATAAATCACAGCAAGGTCCTTTTTGACCCACCTCCGAGAGAAATGGAAATAAAAACAAAAATAAACAAATGGGACCTAATGAAACTTCAAAGCTTTTGCACAGCAAAGGAAACCATAAACAACACCAAAAGACAACCCTCAGAATGGGAGAAAATATTTGCAAATGAAGCAACTGACAAAGGATTAATCTCCAAAACTTATAAGCAGCTCATGCAGCTCAATAACAAAAAAACAAACAACCCAATCCAAAAATGGGCAGGAGACCTAAATAGACACTTCTCCAAAGAAGATATACAGATTGCCAACAAACACATGAAAGAATGCTCAACATCATTAATCAATAGAGAAATGCAAATCAGAACTACAATGAGATATCATCTCACACCAGTCAGAATGGCCATCATCAAAAAATCTAGAAACAAATGCTGGAGAGGGTGTGGAGAAAAGGGAACCCTCTTGCACTGCTGGTGGGAATGTGAACTGGTATAGCCACTATGGAGAACAGTATGGAGGTTCCTTAAAAAACTACAAATAGAACTACCATATGACCCAGCAATCCCACTACTGGGCATATACCCTGAGAAAACCATAATTCAAGAAGAGTCATGTACCAAAATGTTCATCACAGCTCTATTTACAATAGCCCGGAGATGCAAGCAACCTAAGTGTCCATCAACAGATGAATGGATAAAGAAGATGTGGCATATATATCCAATGGAATATTACTCAGCCATAAAAAGAAACGAAATTGAGCTATTTGTAATGAGGTGGATAGACCTAGAGTCTGTCATACTGAGTGAAGTAAGTCAGAAAGAGAAAGACAAATACCATATGCTAACACATATATATGGAATTTAAGAAAAAAAAATGTCATGAAGAGCCTAGGGGTAAGACAGGAATAAAGACACAGACCTACTAGAGAATGGACTTGAGGATATGGGGAGGGGGAAGGGTAAGCTTTGACAAAGGGAGAGAGAGGCATGGACATATATACACTACCCAACGTAAGGTAGATAGCTAGTGGGAACCGGCCGCATAGCGCAGGGAGATCAGCTTGGTGCTTTGTGACTGCCGGGAGGGGGTGGGATAGGGAGGGTGGGAGGGAGGGAGACACAGGAGGGAATAGATATGGGAACATATGTATATGTGTGGCTGATTCTCTTTGTTATAAAGCAGAAGCTAACACACCATTGTAAAGCAATTATACTCCAATAAAGATGTTAAAAAAAAATTAGAATGGAATGTGCCAGGAAAAATCTCCTTAAAAAAAAAAAAAAAGAACATTCTTTGTGGTTACAGAATACACTGACTTTCTAATTAAGGAAAAATTATCCACCTCTTTGCTTCAATATGTTTTAGCACCTTTGCTGGTATCTTTTATTCCTGGAAGGAAAAAAAAATTGCAGTTCCTTTTTGCTATGGGTTATCCAATCTGTCTTCACTACTGTATAAATTCACAGAGTTTGTGAATGTGTCTTCAGATTTAGTTCACAATTTCCCTAATTATAGATTTTCTTTCTTGTGAATTTATTTTTTAGGCTTTTGCCTAGACATTTATAGTTGCTTCGTTCTTTCTGGCTCAGTGCCACAGGGACAATTCTGGCGCTAAACAAACATTAGCAGACTAGAATATAAGATCAATCTCTTATCTTACTAATTACCACCCATTCCCACTGACAAAGTCTTCATGTCTTCAAGAGAAAATAAAGAATTTACCTGAAAAGCAGAGGCAGTCTATGTGTGTAATTTCACCTGGCTGGGTGTGTTCTGTCAGGAATTTTCAGTGCTGGCTCTCCGGTTGGTACAACTTGAACAGCAATTGCAGTAACAGGGTCGCCTCTGGCCTTGAGTCTCTCAGCTAATAAACTGAACCTCAATTTCCCCACATGTAAAATTGGAATAATCATAGCTACTTCATAGTATTTAAAGATCAAATAAGTTAATGAATGAGAAATGGCTTTGTAAGCTGTAAAATGCTCTAAGAGCTTTAGCTGTAGTCATGATGATTGCTATGATTTTTGGAAGTTAAAGAGTTTCTACAGTCAACTTTAAGTTGTTCTTTCCTTTTTTTGTTTTCTTAATGAATGAACTTGTTTATAGGTATTACAATAAGAATACAGACACACACATACCACATGATTCCTTATAGATTTCTTTATAAGAATTATCAAAAGATAGGTGTTAAAAATCACGATTAAGAGTTTTGAGAGGGGTTGGCAAACTATGGCCCACAGACAAAATCTGTTCAGCTGCCTGTTTTTGTAAATAAAGTTTTATTGTAACACAGCCTGCCCATTTGTTTACAAATTGGCTATAGCTTCTTTTGAGCTACTACAACAGAGCTGGTTACTTGCTATAGACTGTATGGCCCAAGAAGCCTAAAATATTCACTATCTGGCCCTGTACAGAAAATGTTTGGTGACCCCTGAATTAGAGCAAAGGATTTGGCAAAATAAAAAATGTTAAGTCCTCAGTCTGAACATATCCTTTACTATCCCCAGTGGTTCAGTTAAGTGGACATTTTGATACATTGGTGGTGAGAGTGTAGCCTTTTTAAAGGGCAATTTGGTAACATGTATCAAGAGTTTGAAAATTTGTCATCCAGCTTTAATCAATGAATATAAATACAATGAATATTAACAGTGTTTACTTCTGAGATATGGTATTTCAAATGCTTTTAAAAAGAAGCAAACAAAAACTCTTCTCTTAAAATTCCCTACTGTCATTTTAGAATCTTCATAAGAACCTGATAAAAACACAAACATACCAACTTGCATGATGTCGTGAGGAAACTATGCCCCTAGTTCAGTGCTACTTCAGTGGTTGTTGTTTAAGGAGCTATAGAGGGAAGCCTTTTGGTATGTGGATAGGCAGCCTGCATTTTGTTTTGCAAGTTTAGAGCCCTATTTTTAGGTTTCCTTTAGATCAAACAGATCCAGAGCTCTAAGTGCTTTTATGTACCTTCTGATCAAATATTTCTGTTTCTCTTATAATTGTACACACACATACCCAAAAGGACAATTCAGTATTAGTAACAAAAATATTATTTTCTGTTTTCAACTTCTCTTTTTCTGGAGCAAATAATTTCATGTGGAATGTCCTTGTGTTTAACCAACAATTCCTTTTCTTTGAAAGGACTTACAGTGGCTGAACACATTATTTTAAAGATTCAGTAAAAAAATTTTTTTCTGGTTAGAGCAGCTAAAGTTGGAATAGCAAAACTTTGCCCTCAAAAAGAAAAAAGCAAAAGAAATGGAGTACAAATTTAGAGCCTTTGCTATGGTTTAAAAATGACTTTATCCTGGAATCTATTTGCATTTATTACTCTTTTGTAGTCAGTGGTAGTTCCCTTCATTGCTATCTTAACATTCTTCCTCCAGGGATAAATGCATCAGACAAAGTGGTAACCCATGGCAACCAAGCACTGTGTGAGAGGGGCAAACTAACTTGGAGGTGTGCTTAATATTTTCTTGGTGAGGAAACCTTGTGGAAATGATTTCCCTTTTCCCTATTTTCATAATTCACAAGGAGCACATGTGGAATGTCATAATGAATGCACTGTGAGATATGCTACTGGTGGATGGAACCTAGTTATCAGCTTCTGAAGTTCAGTTTCAAGGCTGCATAACTGCATTAGAAGGCCTGGGGGCTTGTAAGTGCATATGCAAAAGCTAAATGAGTGCTTATCAAAAGCATGTGTTTTCTCACTCTTAGAGGTGCAGTTTTGGTGATTGCTAAGTGACTTTTGCTTCAAGAAAGAGTCAGGAACCAGGCTTATGAAAAAATAGATTGTGTATTCTGTGTGCATATTGATTGAGATGAGCATGCATGCACAAATAGGATTTATAGATAAACATGCCCTGAGTATAGAGATGGAGTGCTACTTTCATGGAAGGACTGGATACCCTGATAAAAAATTCTAAGAAAGCCTGTCCTTTCCCACTTACATACATAAACACATCACAAGGTGTTAATTGTTTTGCTGTGGAAATGGAGTGAGTATTGTTTCTATTCTTACTGTTAATTTTTTTCCTGCAAAATAGGAAAGCTTGACAAGCCAATTATTAAATCTAAGAATATAGATGAAAGCATGAAATAGGATGTAGAGGAAAGGGCTTTCTGTACTTCACTCTTTAGAACAAAACTCAGCTACAACTCTTCTCAAATAAAAAGAAACCATTTCGTCTTTAAGGATAAGAAATTAATGTGATTCTTTACATTCGCAGAATGTACCACCTTCATTCCATGGGTGATGAGCACATGCTGGCCTTATTAATTGTACTTTGCCCTGTGAGTTAAGTAGCAGAGCAGATTTTACCACAGGGGATAAATATCATTATAATATCTGTAAGTGTGTATTTGTGATCTATGTGTATGTTGTGATATATATGTATTTGTGATATATATGTATGTGTGTCTACATATGTACATATATATCATACATACATGCTTCAGCATTATTTGTAATAGCAGAAAACCTGAGAATCAAACAACTTAAATACTTGTCAATAGGCAATGGGCTAAATAAATCATGGTTCTTTGAAGAACCATTAAAAAGAATGAAGCTTGGAGGAAAGTGGTCAAAATGTACAAACTTCCAGTTATAAGATAAATAGATACTAGAGATGTAGTGTACAACACGACGGCTATAGTCAACACTGCCTTATGATATTTAGGAAAGCTGTTAAGAGAGCAAATCCTAAGAATTCTCATCACAAAGAAAACTTTTTTTTCTCCTTTCTTTTTTTTAATGTTGTATATATAGGAGATGGTGGATGTTAGCTGAACCTATTACAGTAATCATTTCACACACAAAACATATGTAAATCAGGGCTTCCCCGGTTGCGTAGTGGTTGGGAGTCTGCCTGCCAATGCAGGGGATACGGGTTCGTGCCCCGGTCTGGGAGGATCCCACATGCCGCGGAGCGGCTGGGCCCGTGAGCCGTGGTCGCTGGGCCTGCGCGTCCGGAGCCTGTGCTCCGCGACGGGAGAGGCCACAGCAGTGAGAGGCTCGTGTACTGCAAAAAAAAAAAAAAACAAAAAAAACATATGTAAATCAAACCATTATGCTGTATGCCTTAAACTTATACAGTAAGGTATATCAATTATTTCTCAATAAAACTGGGGAAAAGAAAGGAATGAAGTAAATCTCTATCAGCTACTATGAATGTTCTCTAAGATGTAAAATTAAGTAAAAAGAAAAAATACTAAACAGTGTGAATGATCTCGTTTATATAAATAAAAGGATATATACACAGACACACATATGCTAGCCAATTATAACTTTTTGTTTTGGAAGGATGCATAAAAAACTATTGTTAATAGTTGGATTTAGAGACAAGGTTTGGAGGAGAGAGAATTTTACATCTCATCTTATATTTTCCTAAACTACATGAATTTTTTTACTATATGTGTGTAATGATTTTATCATTTAAAAATATTAAGGTTTATCTGGGGGTTGAAGTTTTGTTCTATATGCTTTTCAGCATTTGAAAATATCTATGTTAATAAAAATAATATTTGTTAGCTATAGTGGCAGTTGACAGCCTTTTTAGCCATACGGAATAGTAAGAGAATTTTAAATTTGCGTTGCTTTTTGTTCTACAGTTAATAATGAAGTCAAGTGGAACTTAGTGTCATCCTCAGTCCTCCAGTCATTTCCATTATCCACAGAGGATGTTGTCTGCAGTTCTATCTGACACATGTATTTAACCACCACAGTTGCAGCTACAATTTCACATCTGACAACGCACAAAGTTGAATAGATCTAATAGCCAGTACTCTGATAACTGAAAACATCCAGGCTTGTAGTTCAGGGTTTAAATCTTGTAGAGGCTTCAAATTCTATAATCAAGAGAGCCCAGATTTCTGAGCTATGACTCCTTTCACACAGAAGAAATGAGAGAAAGAATGAAGAGATCAGCGTAACATCCAGAGGTAACCATACATCTGTATTATCACCTGTAGTATTTGATTTCTAAAGTTTATGTAGATAGTATGTCTCCAGCAAGTATATAAGTAAAGTTTTCATCAGTTTATAAACATTTATTTGAAATCATGTTGTGACACAAATCAGGAGGAAATATCACTAAAACATAGGGGCTTGTAATTTAGATTACTTTGGAGTTAACCCTCTTTGGGCTCATTCATGTAATCAATATTGTAGAGAGAATACCCCCAAATCCACTCACATTAAAGGAGAGAATTATTGACTCATCTGTCAGGGAAGTCCAGTGGTGACTGCAGACATAGGTAGATGGCTAAATCAAGGGATCAAACTGTATTTTTATGTTATTTCTGTTCCATTTTGCTTGCATGTTGATATAATCCTTTGCTACTTCGTACTTGCCTTTTTTCTATGTAACAAAATAATGGTTCCTGGAAACTCTCAGCTCATTGGGTTATACTTCTCTGTCCAGTGGGATAAAGACAGTCTTTTTCCTAATGTCCATTATTAAAATAGTCCAAGGAGGACTCCTGTTGCCATTTTGAGGGTCATGTGCCAGTTTCATGGGTAATCATTGGTCCTAGAGGATGTAGTGCTGTGACTGGCGTGGCTTGGTTCATCTGCCCACTTCAGTGTACGGGGCTAGTGATTGGAGGGATTTCAAGATCGGCAACCGCAATAAAGTTCTTCCAGGGAAATCAAATTAAGCATGACGCAGAGCATTTTGGAAATGAAAATTTCCACAGCTTTTGTAGTCTCTATAAATGGCATCAAAAGCCATCATTTCCCTTTCATGCTTACCCTGAATGTAACGCTATATACGCTTGTATATATATACTTCTATATATGTTTGTATATATACACTTGTATATATGCTTGTATAAATGTTTGTATATATACTTGTATATATATGCATGTATACATACTTGTATATATGCTTAGATACAAGTGGACTGAGGCAAAGGATTAAGATGGAGTTTTGGCACTACGTTTTCCAAGTATCTTTCATTAACAAAAGACTTCTTAAATCTAATTTTCTCTCATATTTTATAATAAAGTATTTTATAATAAAGTATTGAGAATTTTCAAAGCCAGGACTTTTTAATTTTTAGAAAGTCTTTGTCCTCCCAACCCTTCAGTTAATAAAGATTGTTGAGGAACCAAAACAAAACAAAAATAGGCTTATTAAATTACCCGGTTGGCCCATCAAATGAAGGTCAGAAGTGAAAGTGACGTCAGCAACATGACTGAATAAGACGCCCCTTGCGCGTATCTTCCCTTCAGCAACAACAATTTGGCATCTGTCAATGGATAAAAGTAGCGTTGTGCGAGCTCTGGGATCCAGCACCATACACTAAGGCATCCGGAGGGGTCTCACCCCTGGTACAGGCTGCCCAACCTCGGTCTGTGCTGTGGACCCTGCAGTGGCCCATTGACCCTAGCCCCTCTTGGCTGTGTTCTGGCAGCCCCTGGAAAGCACCATCTTAGACAATCACCTACAGATGAGAGAGCCTTTTTGGAAGCCCAGGTTTCCAGCACAGAAATTCCAGCAGCTTCTGTTAGAGCAAAAATTACAAGTTTGGATGCACTGCGGAGGGTAAGAGAGGCAATTTGATTTTCCCAGTGTCCCCTCCCCGCCAAGACAGCACATTTCAGTGCCAAGAGAGATCTTCTCGACCGTGATTTCTTTCTCGGGTGAAAGTGGAGTGCTTGGCTTCCTCAGCTGTGCAGGATGCTGCCAAAGAAGCCCATTTCTCTTTCCCTCCATTCAGAGTACTGAATCAGTGAGCTGAATGACTGGGGGTGGGAAGAGGCTGGGAGATTCTCAGAGGGCATTAAAGGGATGTGGATCCTATTAACGGTGTCCAGGATCCATCGAGAATCGTGCCCATGAGCTGCTGGCACGCCTTGCCCATGGATCCCTGCAACTGGCCCATGAGCATCCCGGGTGCTGGGTGTGCCTCACCTCACACCCCCTCATGCTGTGGCCGGCTCTCTGTGCACGCTCCTGACAGTGGCGACAGTGAGCTTTGGCAGATGTCTAGTGATCATACATAGACATACAGATGGCCAACAGGTACATGAAGACATCACTGGTCACCATGGAAATGCAAATCAAATACTCACCACTAATCATCGTGGGAATGCAAATCAAAACCACAGTGAGGTATCTATCACTTCACACCTGTTGGAATAGCTATTATCAAAAAGACGAGGTAAGCGTTGGCAAGGATGTAGAGAGAAGAAAATCCTTGTCCACTGTGGATGAGAATGCAAATTGATGCAGCCACTTTGCAAAACAGTATGGAGGTTTCTCAAAAAATTAAAACTAGAACTACAGTATGATCCAGCAATCCCACTTCTGGATATATATCCAAAGGAAATTAAATGAGGATCTTGAAGAGATACCTGTACCCCCCACCGCCTGCCATGTTCATTGCATCATTATTCACAATAGGCAAGATAACATCCTAAGCATCTGTTTTTGGATGAATGGATAAAGAAAGTGTGGTTTACATAGTGAATGGCATATTACTCAGCCACGAGAAAGAAGGAAATCCTGTCATTTGCAGCAACATGGATGGGCTTTGAGGACATTATGCTAAGTGAAGTCCAACAGAGAAAAACAAATACTCTATGATATCACTTATATGTGGAATCAAAAAAAAGCCAGACTCATAGAAATAGAGAGTAGAATGGTGGGTGCCAGGGGGAGAAATGGGGAGATATTGGTCAAAGAGTACAAACTTCCAGTTATAAGATAAATAAGGTCTGGGAATCTAATGTACAGCATGCCTGGTGATTATAGTTAATAATACTGTATTACATACTTGAAAGTTGCTAAGAAAGTAGATCTTCAATGTGCTCACAACAAAAAAAGAAATGGTAATCATGCGAGGTGATGGAGGTGTTGGCTAACCCTACTATGGTAACGATTTCACAATAGATAAACTTATCAAATCAATACGTTGTACACTTTACTCTTATGCAATATTATATGTCAATTATATCTCAATAAAGCTGGAGAAAAGTCAGAAGAAGTTCATCATAAATATAGAGTTTATATCTTACTATGCATACTTTCATTATGTTAGAGATGTGGAGAAATCGCCAAACTTGAGTGTAGCAAATCCCAGTGGAAGATTTGGCTTTTAGGGCCAATGGTGATGAAATCAGGAGACCACCATTGCTTTCTGACATGGCATTGGTTAGAGATGATGTGGAGGACATCTGAAAAGTCTATTTCTTTCTCCTTTTATTTTGGTGTTTATAAAGTTTTTATTTTCTGTTTTCTTAAAAATAAGATTTTGTTTCCTTTATGCATTGTGGAGTGTACTTGTTTCTGTTGAAAAGTCTATTTCTTATGAGGGAAATGATTAAAATTTTATAGACACTGGGTCCTTTTCTCAATGGGCTTTGTAATCAGTGCTTTGCATAGCCATTCAATTGATAAGCTGCCTGGAGCGCTAGGTGAATATTTCTTATTTCCACAATTGTTTCAAGTCTCATTCTAACTAGGGAGCTCTGATCCAGGACAAGTTGCTTCAAATAATTTCTCAGGTATGATGTCCTCTAAATGACTTGAGTGTAATTTAAAACTAAATTATAACATATCAAAGCTGTAGAATCATCATTTTTCTAAATATATTTTCAAAACTTTATTCCATCTTTCTTCTAAAAAAGGCATATTTGAATCTGTTGGTCCAGTATTTTACATGAAAAAACAAGTAGGTTTCAGACATAACTATGTTACTGAGGGAAGCAGGAAGGTACAGAGGTTACAATTGTTACAATTTGAGTCAGGGAATCCTGAGTTTTTATTTTGACTTAGCTGTGTGACAAGTTTCTTGGACAAAGTTCTTTACCTTTTTGAGTCTTGATTGTCTTCTTATTAGACATCAGAAATACTTATTAGGTAGTGTTGCAAATGCTAATGAGATAATATTGATAAAGGATTTACCCCAAAATCAGATATATAGTAAATGTGCATGTGTGTTTGTTTATTGTTGTTACTTTTTTACTATTATTATACATTATAAATATTATAGGGAAAAATCTGTCAAAATCTGTATAAGATTGTGTGTCCCCTTTATTGATTTCTGATTCTGTATGCTTATTTATGGACCCAACTACGTGAACCTAAATTTTTTCTTGGTAAGTAAGGTGACTAGTTTAACTGTTACTTAAACCTCATCAGGTTCCACCTTTACAGATGTTTCTGCATTTGCCCTGAAATTGTAAAAATAATAATTGTCTATTACATCACCAAGTGATCCCTGCTCCCTCCTTACATAGGAAATTTCTATCAGAGTTTGGTTCTAGGAAAAGCTCTATCTCGCTTGGGAAAGTAGTGAGTTTCCTCTTCTCAGATCAAAATGACTTATGTGATTTATCACATGTTCCTCTTAGTCTTGTTTGTCAGGAAGATTACAGTTGGTCTTTTCACTCAATCTCAACCACTAGACTCATTGTTATATTTTGAATCTTTACTTTTTTCCTCCTGTTTCCCACTAAGAATCTTAGTTTATTAATTTATTTTTTTCTTCCTTTTACCAAGTTCCTCATATCCTTTTGGGAAATGGGGAGGCAGAAAGATATATATTTATATATATATTATATAAATGTGTGTATGCACATATATATCTTCATGCATAAATATTTTTGTATTAATTTTTATTTAAAAGTTTGACACCCAAGTTTAAGTTCTGATATTAGCAACTTCTTTAATCCAACTACTGCTCTCTTTCCCCTTTTTACATTTCCTTCATACGTTTGTCCAACAAATATTTCTTGGTCCCTAATATGTTGGATTTTTAGGTGGGGAAGACTCTGAAAATGAATCAAATTGTCGTCAGTGAGCCATGTGTGCTACTGGGGGATATGGAATCTTGAAAGGAAGAACAGGCCTAATGAGATCAGAGTTGCTTTCCATACAAAAATTTGAATACCATGCTACTTCTGATGTAAAATGACAGGTAGGAGAAAGGACTGGGTTTTTTTTCCTGACATTATTACTGAATCTAATGGGATTCCACTAGTTTGCCCACAGCCTCAGGTGAAATTGATTTTTCTGTTCATTATCTTGGTGCCTTTTCTACAATAGCTACAAATAAGATGCCCTTTCATATCTGTGAAGAAAGAGAATGAATTTTGTTTTGTCACATCCCTGACTATACTCTTAAAGACAGGGAGGAAATATGGCTTAAGAGCCCCTGGTTGTTTAATCCCATTTTCTTGTCATAGTGTACTACACTTTTAGGATATTTCTCAGGAAAACTTATCTATCCTTGCTTAACGTTGTCATATTTTCATCCCCATGGTTGTTTATAGGAACAAGAGGCCTTTTATCCTATATAATGAGGAAATGCAGTCAATTTTTTTTTTTTTTTTTTTTTTTTTTTTTGCGGTACGCGGGCCTCTCCCTGTTGTGGCCTCCCGCTATTGTGGCCTCTCGCGTTGCGGAGCACAGGCTCCGGACGCGCAGGCTCAGCGGCCGTGGCCCACGGGCCCACCGGCCCACCGGCCCAGTCGCTCCGCGGCATGTGGGATCTTCCCAGACCGGGGCACGAACCCGTGTCCCCTGCATCGGCAGGCGGACTCTCAATCACTGCGCCACCAGGGAAGCCCCAGTCAATTATTTTTTTTAACATCTTTATTGCAGTATAGTTGCTTTACAATGTTGTGTTAGTTTCTGCTGTGTAACAGAGTGAATCAGCTATATATATACATATATCTCCATATCCCCTTCCTCTTGCATCTCCCTCCCACCCTCCCTATCCCACCCCTCTAGGTGGTCACAAAGCACTGAGCTGATCTCCCTGTGCTATGCGGCTGCTTCCCACTAGCTATCTATTTTACATTTGGTAGTGTATGTATGTCCATGCCACTCTCTTACTTTGTCACATCTTACCCTTCCCCGTCCCCATAGCCTCAAGTCCATTCTCTATGTCTGCGTCTTTATTCTTGTCCTGCCCCTAGGTTCTTCAGAATCATATTTTTTTTTTTTAGATTCCATATATATGTGTTAGTGTGCGGTATTTGTTTTTCTCTTTCTGACTTACTTCACTCTGTATGACAGACTCTAGGTCCATCCACCTCAGTACAAATAACTCAATTTTGTTTCTTTTTATGGCTGAGTAATATTCCATTGTATACATGTGCCACATCTTCTTTATCCATTCATCTGTTGATGGACACTTAGGTTGCTTCCATGTCCTGGCTATTGTAAATAGAGCTGCAATGAACATTTTGGTACATGACTCTTTTTGAATTATGTTTTTTTCTCAGGGTATATGCCCAGTAGTTGGCAATCAATTATTAATGATTATTTTATTCATAAGTCAACACTGCCTCAGCAGAGCCTGGCTCACCCCAAGGCTAACTCTTCCTGTGTGAAGGGAGGTTTTCAGGTCATGGGTCTCTTTAGGGAAGTTTCTTTTCATCTCAGAGAGTGTTTTTGACTTTAACATAATGGTATATTTTATTTAGCAAAGCTGCTCCCCTGTATTAGGGATAATGGCGCTCATTTTGTACTTATATTCTCAATGCCTTTGAACCACTATTGTGATTTTTATGCCATGTTGGGACCTGGGCTGAACGTAATTGCAATATTTTGTATCTTAAAACTGTAGTGAAGTCTGAAAGTAAGAATATAAGGTAGTTTGTAGGTCTATAGTTTTTGTTGGTCTTCTCTCACACTTTGATCCTAAGAAGAAATACTGGATATGGGAGGGGCTTAATGAATTTGGTATAGATGCTGTTATTGAATTTGGGGTGACCAGTGGAACCAGTTTTTAGCACTGAAAGTCCTGGGCTCAGGAAACCCCTCCCTCTTGGGCACACTAGCATGGTTGGTCATACTGAATTTGAAGCTCAGTTAGAAGCTGTGTCATAATAGGACCATAAGTTGGCTTGGACTCTAGGATCTCAGTTTTCAGTAAGGGTACCTTAAACACAGCATTTTATTTGCAAGGAAATTATACCTATTTATTAGCTTAAGAGGGTTTATTATAAGGAGGCTTATGGAAATAAAGAAAAACTGAGCAACCAGGGTCCAGGAGAGGTGAGACTCAGGTGGCTCTGAGGACCTCATCAGCTTAAGTTCAAGGATTTTAATGTAGTATTCTGCCATTAATATGAGCTAGCTCCCAACTCCCTTAGGCTCTATGCCTCTTAGTTCAAATTTTTGAAAACAAGAATTTCAGTGACTCAATTATGCCTATGAATTGGTTACTCTTTGGTCTTGTGTCCAAACCTGGTCTGCTTAGCAGCTGCCCAGGGCCCAAGTAGTGATCATTGCAACTGACTCCCCAGCACCCATCACCCCAGCTGACCATGGTCATTCTGTTCCCTTTACCTGTGGTTGGCTTAGGAATGGATATGTTCCCAATTCTGGTCAGTGAGAACTGAGGGAAATCTTCTGGAGGGCTTTTGGGACTGGTTCATAAATCCTCAGAATGAGAGACAATGTCCTCTGCATACTGTTGTGTCTACTTGTGTTGCCTGGAACTATGGAAGGCGTCTTGCTAGTGGTCTGAGAATGAGGGCAACACAAGAAGGGCAGAGCAGAGAGAATGAAAAATCCTGAGTCTTTGATGAAATCTTTGAGTCAGTGAATCAACCCAGAGTGCGCCCTTCCACTGGACTTCCTGTAATTAGGGAGGTAAAAATATTCTTTCCTTGTTTAAGAAACATATGATGTACCCTGTATCCTAGGATGTATAATGCACCCTAAGGTAATAATAAAGCATAATAATAATAATAATGATGATGATGATAATTCTAACAAACACCAGTTGGCCAGTGGGAGCTGGTAGGGCTGCTCCTATGGGTGGATTGTATTCTTTAAGAAAGCTTGAGAAGAAATAAATTGAGAGGTATTGCTTCTACATGGGTAAACCAGAGATTCACTGCAGTTCTTCTCTTTAACCTCTGCCTTAATGACTTGAATCCTGTTTTGAGTGTGCTGGATACATGCCCCCTCTCTCTTTAAGGAGAATAAGAGATAAAAGATCCTACATCCTTTTACTTACAGTTGCAGTGTCTCTAATCACAACCCAAGAAGGGTTCCAGTAAGCAATAAGCCCTGCTATCTATTACTTGCCAGAAGGAAGCACCTCAAAAATAGTGTCATCATGATAGCTTAGACATCTTCTAAATATTAACTGGATTATAACGAACTCTATTCAGGAAAGCATCTTATCTGGTTACCCAGGACACATTTTGTAAGCACTTCATTTTAGAATGTGTACAAGGAAGTTTCATTGCTCAAGGGCAAATGTTTTACAGGTGCTTTACATATGTGTGTATATATATATATTTTTTTTTTAATGGTCAAGCTAGACCTTTTATGATATCTAAGTTTGTAATTGTCCAGGCTTAAAATGTTGCCATGCTTGTGTCCTTGAGCTCTGGATGTCATGATTGTTGATTCATCTGTGAGTTAGACTGGGAGAATCTTGATAAGAGGGAAGCTTCATGGGAAGGAGAGTATCCAGGCCACCCAAGGGCATATCTTAGAATAATCTGACTAGTTGTTAGAGCATGTGGTCAGAGTTGGCTTCACAGGTGTGTGACCTTATACAATTACACAGGGCCCCTCCTTCAGAAAGACCTTGTGCTTGGTTTAATATTCTACTGCAGCCATCTTGAAATTCCTAATAATTTTGAACAGGGGGCTCTACAGTTTTATTTTGTATGGGTTCCTGCATATGATTCCTTACTCATCTGGATCTGGCAGCACCAAATAGTTACATTTTTGGTCCTGATCAGAGAACAGAATTTTGAACACACAGCCCTTACTTCTTATCAGAGCTCATAAAACAGCATTTGTGGGGATTGGCTGAAGGATTTGTGGCCTTTCTACTCCTCTAAACATGCTAAAATCAATTTCTATATTAATCCACTGATTTCAGGGCCTGGACCTCACCATTTGCTGCTCTTATCGCCCACCCCTGCCCCCATTGCTTTACTGAATTGCTCTTTGGGGGCAAGCCCTTGTATTGCAGGATGTCTAAAAAAGTCCATATTGCATTCATCATTGTATTTACTGGAAAGATATTGTTGAGGATGTTGTTTATAACAATATTTACTATCCTTATTATGGGGATCAATGAAAGATATTCTTCTTTGTTCTCAGTACTAAGAATGGCTTTCCTGACCTATTTAACTGGTTTATCTCTTGGATTTTCCTTTCTGTCACGGTTGCTAGAAAGCTTAGGGAAAAAGTGACTAAGGACTAAAAGCACAAACCTCATAGTTTGCATTTTGTGTAGTAACTTCATTCTTGCTTTCATCTTCCATACCTCATTTTTCCTCTGCCTTCATTTCCTCGCTCACTTTTATTTTTAAAAAAATAGCAGTCTCTTTTTGTCATAGCATGTGCAGTATTGCAAGTGGCCTTAAATTCTTCTGGAATATGGTGAATAATAACTGTATAACAAAAGTTATTTCTTGTGTATACTGCGTTTCCTTCTGGGAACACATAAGGGAAACATTTTTAAAGAGTGGCAAGATTTGAGATATAAAGAACAGTGACAGAGTTTTTACTGTGTAGAGATACAAAGAAGTCATTTTAGACTGGTGTTAATGCAAGAAATGACAAGGAAAATGTTTGGTAATAATAAAATGTGACTTAGAAATAGATAGATTGGGCTTCCCTGGTGGCGCAGTGGTTGAGAGTCCGCCTGCCGATGCAGGGGACGTTGGCTCGTGCCCCGGTCCGGGAAGATTCCATATGCCGTGGAGCGGCTGCGCCCGTGAGCCATGGCCGCTGAGCCTGCGCGTCCGGAGCCTGTGCTCCGCAACGGGAGAGGCCACAGCAGTGAGAGGCCCGCGTACCGCAAAAAAAAAAAAAAAGGTAGATTGTTTCCCCGAAAATCAGCTGTGTTTGAGTTTTATTTCAGGGTGACTCTTGAAAAATCCCCATTTCTTTGTGCTTCATTCTCATCTTTGAAGAGTGGATTATAACATACCATATGTTTACAAATATGTAGGAGAGGTATTTAAGATTACCAGAGTTAAAAGAACAAAGAATTGCCTTTAAATAGGTATTTTTGTAAACACAAAGAATTTATTATTGCTGTTTTTTTTTTTTTTTTTCTGCGGTACGCGGGCCTCTCACTGTTGTGGCCTCTCCCGTTGCGGAGGACAGGCTCCGGACGCGCAGGCTCAGCGGCCATGGCTCACGGGCCTAACTGCTCCGCGGCAATCCCGGACCGGGGCACGAACCCGTGTCCCCTGCATAAGCAGGCGGACTCTCAACCACTGCGCCACCAGGGAAGCCCTATTATTGCTGATTTTTAATAAAGCTACTTTTGTTTCACTGCTGTTCTACTTTTTCTTTTTTTTGTAACGAGAGGAAGATTGCTAACACTGCATATAAAATATGTTTAGAAAGAAATACATGAAATTGTATTGTGTAGCTTTGTTTTCTCATTTCAAAACTTACATTGTAATGTTTTTCTCATGACATTTTTGATACAGTAATTAATTCAATATTCATTCCCAGATGTTTATTGAGGACCTATAATGTACCAGGTATTGTTCTAAGTGATAGGAATACATCAGTGAGCAAAAAGCACCCTGCCTTCATGGTTCTCACATTCTAGTGATTTCCCCCAAATTGTCTCCATCGATTTCTTGAGTTTATGTCCCTTTTCCAACGCTATATTTTATTTTGTTACTGGCATGTTAAAATCAACTTTGCCTACCAATGTTCTAGGTTTTCCTTCTCTTTCTTTTTTTACTGATCAAATGGCTGGAAGCTTCCTACATATTTTACAGATTATGGGGGCTATGTGATGTGCTTGATTTGGGCTAATTTACATAATTTCCTGATTAAGCTACATATTAGCCTTTTGACCTTTGCACTTCTTCAAAGGTAGAGAATAATTAGCCTGCACAATTTGTTAGAAAGAATTCACATCTGCTAATTCTTTTTTATTTTGCCTCAATTAGCAGACACTTCTGATAATGTATAGATTTTCTTCCAGGCTAAATATGAATAAGCTGTTTTCATTCTGTCAGGAATGGCACCATTGAGCACTGTCCACTTAAAAAACAACAACAACAAACAAAAAAACTATGCCACTTCTTATTCAAAGCAAGTAGAAAAAAAATCAAGGCATTTGCCAATGAGGACAGCAGTTTCTTAGCCCTGGTACCTTACTTGCTATACGCGGCTTAGAAGGAAACAAAAAGGGTGAAGCTATTTGCAAAAACATGTAAGTCTGCAGTTAGCACTCAAATGAATATGTAGTACAATGCCTAGTTAGAAGAGGATTTGAAATTTCTTTTCTGGAAGGAATGCCTTTTAACTTATTCAACTCACTTTTCTGATTAGATGGAGAAAAGCTACCTCGAAATAGCTCTGTCCTGAGGCTGATTATCCTGGAGGAAAGAAATAACATGACATTTTTTGGTAAGGCTTGACAAAGGACAGGGAGACTTTAAGCTGTGATCCTTTTTGAGGCTTGCTGATATTAGCAGCTCCCTGGTGGATTACGATGGCTCTAGGATGTCACGCTCCCTTCCTAGCCCAGGGGAAACTCATCACGAAGAAAAGAGAAGTGTCAGCTTCTCAGTGCAGCTTCCACATCAGGACTTATAGGTCCAGGTGAAGGGCTGATATTGACTCAGAGGTTTACTCTACCCACACTGGCATCGCTTTAGAAACACGGGCTGGCTGTGTTACCATAGCTAAAGAACAAAGACCTTGGAAGTCGTGGGGTTAACCTTGAGGGAACAGAATCCTTCTCTTGTAAACCAGCTGGGCCTCTACAAGGCTCTGAGCCAGCAGTGGAGCCATAAGACAATGGGCAAAGGCCTTCGGGCTTGTGTGAATTTTTAGTAGTGATTTTGTGCAGTGGCCACAAGAGCAACATCAACTGGGAAATGAAAATCGCTAGGGGGCTGAGCAGACTTTCTAGTTTTCTCAGTGCAAAGCTTCGGAATAATAGTCTTCTCAGTGCAAAGCTTTGGAATAAGGATTTTTAGTAAACTTCCAAGGCCCTTGAACAATTCAGCAGTGAGGAGGAAACCTCTACAAGGGGGAAACTTTCTGCTCATCTGTCCTGCTGGTGGTGGGAGCTAGAGATAGATATTTCTAAGTTTGAAAAAAGAAAGAAATGAAGTGGGATAATCTAATTACGTACACCATATTAGTCCCTCTCAGGATGTTTGCAAGTGGATTGACTGGGACCGATTTTCTAAAGCAACCAAAGATAGTTGTGGGAACTGTAATGAGGCACATTACAGTTAAGCAGCACTTATATCACTAGATCCCTGGGTGAAATAACTACTTGAGTCTTTCCAGTAGTTAACGTGCGTGGTATCATTTCAAATTAAAGTGTTCCTACTTAAGTCTGTCTACAAGTCTTTGAGTAGGCCTCTTACTATTGGAGAAAGTCTATGCATAGTTTCAAATCCAAGACTATTCTATGATTTTACAATTTCTCATGAGCTAGGAAAAGGGAGTGAATTTTACCTCTTCAAAAACTTCAGTCTATGACACTTTTCTTTTCTTCTCTACACAGAGAAGTAGTTTTCTTAGGATCTGGGAGGGACTTTATTTGGTTCCCATCGTAGGGCTTTGGTGTGGAGTTTGTTTTTTTCCTCCTCCCAACACTTCAGTAGATATGATCTTTTTTTTTTTTTTTTCTGTGTTAAGGCTGGTTGTAATGCCCATGTGCCCCAGCAGAGCTCCCCAAAGGCACATTGCATAATACTGATTCAGCAGAGTGTGAAGACTGGTTTCTCATAGACCTAAAGTATGTCCTAGAGCACATTTTTCTTTTCCATTTCAGGAACTGTACAGTATTTTAACTGTTCAACATTTAATGACCATGAAAAGCTATGGCAGAAATAATAAGTCTGACATTGCCTAGTACAATATCTAGCACATAACAGGTACACAATAAATGCCCATTGAGAATATAAAGGAAAACTGCTTCTTTAGAAAATATGATCTGTTTGGAAGGGAAAGGACAAATTAGCAATATTGATAAGTCAATTTGCTAACTTACAGAGTCTGCATAAAATCCCAAAGAATAACCATTTAAAAGAATACTAATTAGTGATACTTAGAAAAAGCACATGGCCTTTTTACATCCCTGCTGTCTGATTGGTGAACATTAGCAAGGTAAACCAACCTAATCACAGCTGTTGCTCAGGAAAAAGAATTTTACTCCTTCAAATTTTTAGTAAACTTTCAAGGCTTTTGAACAAGTCAGGGAGGAGCAGAAACCTGAAACTTATATTGCACTTTCTAAAACCCCCATTATGCAGGATTAATTTAGATTATTTCAATAAGCCTTAAAAACCCAAATCACCCTGTACAGATTACTCATATAACCACTTTTATGACATATAAGAGGATGGAAAGAGGATTTCTCAGGGTACTAATTAATTACGAGCACAGTAACTTTGCTTTAAAAGTAGTGATGTTGGGACTTCCCTGGTGGCGCAGTGGTTAAGAATCCGCCTGCCAATTCAGGGGACATGGGTTAAAGCCCTGGTCCGGGAAGATCCCACATGCCGCGGAGCAACTAAGCCCTTGTGCCACAACTACTGAAGCCCTCGTGCCTAGAGCCCGTGCTCCGCAACAAGAGAAGACACCGCAGTGAGAAGCCCGCGCACCTCAACGAAGAGTAGCCCCCGCTCGCCGCAACTAGAGAAAGCCCGCGGGCAGCAACAAAGACACAACGCAGCCAAAAATAAATAAATAAATTTATTTTAAAAAAAAGTAGTGATGTTGAGCAAAAGATAACAGAAACGCAAAGGCATTTAATGCCTTCAAAACAGGTTTCGACTCTACTACATCATACTTACTCTATAAAAAAGGCACGGCTAAACTTTTCCCTTGAATTGGAAGTTCACCCTGAATAAAAGACACCCAACTCAGGCAGTGATTCTAAACCATCAGTTGGTGGATCAACTGCCTGCGAATGAGCTGGAGGACTTGCTAAAATATTGATTTTGGGGGCCACACTCTTGAAACTATGACTCAGCTGATCTTGGTGAGGCCCAGCTCTGTGTGCATATTAAAGGTTTTTTATTTCTGGTGGGAGAAAGCATTAGATGATTGGAGAAATCTTTCCTGATATTCATTTAAAAATGCACAGTAAGTTAGTTAAAATTAAAAATATGTATGTATTGCTCTTTGTAAAACAATGACAGAGAAAGCCACAGAGAGAGAGGGAGAGAGAGGGAGAGCGGAGAGAGAGAGAGAGACATCTCAGACTTCAGGTCTTTAAAACTGTGAGGAAATAACCACACACACATTTTATCAGTAGTTCAGTTAGAAGCAGAATCATGGAGTTCTTTGGGTTCATATGTGATAAGGAAGCTTGACTCAACAGAATGAAGCAAAGTGCCAACCCTGGCATGACCTGGGGTCTCTGCTGATTGCGGGTGGTCCACAGCCTGGGTTTTAATAGTCCACATGTGTGCTGCAGGAGGAAACAAAGTCTAGGGTCCCAAGCAGATGGGAAGTCAGATCAGAGTTTGCACACGAACCCAGAACACTCCAAAGACAATATATGCTCAGGCTATGCCAAAAATTTGTCTGCCCCCTAGGTGATGTGGGTATGCACCTGTTTTAGCTTTGGTCCTGGGTAGAACAAATAAATAAAGAAAATTGCCTCCTCTGATAACCCCTGAGCACAAGCTCACACTCATGCAGGATTGTGGCTTGAATTCACACTATCTTGTAGGCGCCCAAACACTCCCAGCAGTGTATTGAAAGTGAGATGGCCCTGGCTGGTGTGGCCTCCAGGTGGCAAGTAGAAGCCAGACAAAACCTCCCTGAAGGTATGCACTTTAAACAGGGCCTCAGGAAATCGCATGGGTGGTGTTCCAAGTCAAATGAACTCATAATCTAAAAAATCCCTATAGACATGCGGAAATAAGTCACTGTAAGTGAGAAATAGCAGTAGCAAAGAACTGAAGAGGCAGGTAGGCAAACACTACAGGCATTGGAATGATCAGATATCAAATATAATATGTAATAAAAATAGAAGGTATTCATTTTACGATCAAGAATAAGAAGAAGATGCCCACTATTGTTGCTCTATATTCCCCACCGGGGCAGGAATGAATCAATGAACTGTGGTTTACGTTGGTGTTTTTCTTATTTTTTTAATTAATTAATTTATTTTGGCTGCGTTGGGTCCTCGTTGCTGTGCGCGGGCTTTCTGTAGTTGCGGCGAGCGGGGGCTATTCTTCGTTGTGGTGCGCAGGCTTCTCATTGCGGTGGCTTCTCTTGCTGTGGAGCACGGGCTCTAGGCACATGGGCTTCAGTAGTTGTGGCTCGTGGGCTCTAAAGTGCAGGCTCAGTAGTTGTGGTGCACGGGCTTAGTTGCTCCATGGCATATGGAATCTCCCCGGACCAGGGCTCGAATCTGTGTCCGCTGAATTGGCAGGTGGATTCTTAACCACTGCGCCACCAGGGAAGTCCCTATGTTGGTGTTTTTCTGACTTGTAAACAAATAAGAGTAAAATATATCTGTATTAGTCTGCTAGGGCTGCCATAACAAAGTACCACAGACTCGGGGGCTTAAAAAGCAGAAATTTATTTCCTCACATTTCTAAAGGCCTGAAGTCCAGGATCAAGACCTCTCTCCTTGGCTTGTAGACAGCCGTCTTCACCCTGTGTCTTTACATGGTCTTCCCTCTATTTATCTCTGTGTCCAAATTTTCTCTTTTTATGAGGATGCTACTTATATTGGAGTAGGGCCCATTCTAATGACTTCATTTGATTATCTCTTTAAAGACCATATCTCCAAATATAGTCACATTCTGAGGTATGAGAGGGTTAGGACTTCAGTATATGAATTTGGGAGTGGGGGATGTAATTCAGCTTATACCAACGTACAAGGGTGAAAAAATACAATAGGGAAAAATCAGGTGGGGAAAGTGGTTGGCAACATCTAGAGGCTGCAATTTTAAATTGGGTTGCCAGGGAAAGTCTTGCTGAGAAGGTGACACAAGCAAAGATCTCAAGGATGTGAAGAAACAGACTATACGTATGTCAGGGGGTGTCTGGAGTGTTCCAGAAAAAGCAACAAAATACCATTTCATCTCCATGATATCATCAATAACTCACAAGTCTGAGGATATCAGTTTTTGGCAAGGATGTGGAGAAATGAAAACTCATATACTGCTGGTGGGAGGGATATAAATTGCAATAAACACTTTGGGAAATATTTAGTCATTTCCAAGTAAGATCGAAGATGCCTATGTCCTATGACTTAGCAATTGCATTCTTAGGTATACTCACAAAGAAACCTGTACCTGATTATTAGGAGAGAAGTATTAGAATATTCATGGCAACATGGCAAAATTCATAGCAGCAAAAAATTGGAAACAAACAACACAATGCCCATCAACAGGAGAATTAATGAATAAATTAAAGACTTAAATGTAGACCTGAAACCATAAAATTCCTAGAAGAAAAGATAGGCAGTACTCCCTTTGACGTTGGTCTTAGCAATATTTTTTGGATCTATCTCCTCAGGCAAGGGAAGCAGAAGCAAAAATGAACAAACTAGGCTACATCAAACTAAAAAGCTTTTGCACAGTGAAAGAAACTATTAACAAAACAAAAAGGCAGCCTACTGAATGGGAGGAGGTATTTGCAAACAATATGATCAATAAGGGGTTAATATCCAAAATATACAAAGAACTCATACAACTCAACATTAAAAAAGCAAACAACCTGATTTAAAAATGGGCAGAGGACCTGAATAGACATTTTTCCAAAGAAGACGTACGATGGCCAACAGACACACGAAACAATGCTCAACATCACTAATCATCAGGGAAATGCAAATCAAAAGCACAATAAGATATCACCTCACACCTATCAGAATGGCCATCATCAAAAAGACAACAAATAAGTGTTGATGAGGGTGTGGAGAACAGGGAACCCTCATGCACTGTTGGTGGGAATGCAAACTGGTGTAGCCTCTGTGGAAAACAGTATGGAGGGTCTTCAGAAAATTAAAACTAAACCTTCCATATGATCCATCAATTCCACTTTCAAACCTCCAGTTATAAAATAAATGAGCCACGGATGTAATATACAGCATAAGGAATAGGGTCAATAATATTGTAATAACTTTGTAAGGGGACAGATGGTTACTAGACTTATTGTGGTAATCATTTCATAATGTATGCAAATGTCAAATCCCTTGTGTAGTACATCTGAAACTAACAATACTGTACGTCAACTGTATTTCAATTAACAATGCAAAAAATAGATGTATTAATAAATGAAATACTGTATTATACAGCAGTAGAAGTGGATGAAATGCAGCTATGTCTATCAACATGAATGACTATCAAAGAAACAATGTTAAGCATATATACAGTATGCTTCTGCATAAGTAAAGTTCAAAAACAAGTGAAACTAAATGGTTTCTTTTAGGGATAGACACACACACAGATGCACATGTGCATAGCACACACACATTTGTGATAAAGCCATGAAGAAAAGCAAGGGGGTGATTAACAAATATTCACGATGGAGTTTACCTCTAGTGGGGAGGACAGGAGATTAAGTTGGGAAAGTGTATATAGGGGAACTTAAAGGCCTTTTGTTCTATTTCTTAAGCTGGTTTGTTACAGCATGGGTATTTAGATATTCAAATATAAAAATTCATGACATGTTAAATTTTGTATAGATAAAGTATATGTCATGAATTAATACATAGAAGATAGGTTAAGAACAGAATTTTTTCCCCTACATTGTCTCATCTGGTAATTAATTGGGAATGTATATTCTTGATTAAATGAGTGCTAGAAAATAGTGTTTTCTTTAAATACAGCCTTAAGTCTTGAATGGTGTTTTCGTTTTTAATTTAAGCATATATTTTCTGCGAGAGGTGGGAGAATTCTACCTAATTTCTCATGGCCACAGTAATGCTATATTTATTAATGTGCTTTTTCTTTCCACATGTTAAAAAAAAAAAAACCTAACATTTTATCTGTAAAAATGTTGAAGCAGATTCAGCGCTAGGTAGTCAGGACCATAGTCTGATTCAAAGCAGGCAAAGCTTTATTTGCAACACTAACCAAGCATAATTAACGCCATTTAAACATTCACTTCTTTTGTTTCAACTGACAGGGGCATTTAGTTTCTCTGACCAGCTACTTCTGTTGATGACCCAAGTAAACTCCCAAGGGAGAGAATATAAAATAAATTAAACTTATATTCCCCAGCATTGGGGTACTGAATTTGTGTGATTAAAATTTGAAATCATTTTCCTTGGCAGTATGTCTTTAATCATATTGTTACATGAGCTTTATAGTTTATCTGTAAGCATGTTCACATGTGTTTCCTGACTCGAGCCTTAAACCCTTGTAAGAGGTAGGTACACAGTTGAAACTACAGAGGAGACAAATGTTCCTAGTCCCGTTTAGCCCTTTCGTTAATAAATGGAATGGTCAGAATTTGAGTCCAGTTCTTTGGACTCCTACACCTTTTCTCTTATAACATCTTGCCTTCATTAGTCCCTCAGTTTTCAGTTTGGGAAATACTTCATTTAGGAAGGGTTTGTTTTGTTAGAAGTAACAGAAAACACAATAATTGTGGTTTACATAAAGAGTGACTTATTCTTCTCACAAGTTCAGAGCAGAGGTAGGTACTGCCAATGTTGGTTTAGATTAAAAGCTCAAAACTATTCTAACTGATGTCTCTGTTCCCTCATGATCACGAGATTGTTGTGGCAGTTTCAGATGCCACGTCTGTAATCAAGGCAAAAAGACAAAAATTGGAAAGGTGGTACCAACCAATTTCCGTTGACATCTTTTTGTCCAGATGTGTGATCTATAAATATCTCTCATTGAAAGAGATGCTGGGGAATTATTTTGTTTCATTTTGTTTTCCGATCTCTATAGTAGAGGCCAGCAAAGGAGAATGGGGTTAAGACTGAGTTGGGTTTTGCGTAAGCCAAAGCCTACAGTGCTTGTCACAAGAAATTGGAGGCATAGCTTGGATGGTGATGTTGAAAGCTTTGATTAATCAATACCTGCACAGCCATGTCATTTTTAATCTTAAGAAATTCTTTATAAACCCTTCTTTATGCGTTGTTCCACAGTGAACCTAAGTAATTACTGAGATTCTGTCTATCGATTAAAAAGGGGATTACTGGAAAATTTAGCCCAACCGTTAGCAGTGTTTTTCTCTGGTCATGTGACTTCCTACTCAGTCTCTTGTAGGCAGAGAAGCTGGCCTTGCCCTTGGGTACTTACAGCTTTGCCTTTTGCTTTTACATAGCACCAGACAACTGGAGATTCAAGAGATCAAACCAGGGTCCAGATGTTAAGGGCTGTTTTTTGTTTTTGTCTTTAATTCAGCAAAACATAACTATAAATAGTCATCATTCCTCTCTTGTGCACATTTATCTAAACCCGTGCTCTAAAATAAGGGCTGGCAAACTTTCTGTAAAGAGCCAGATAGTACATTTTTTAAGCTTTGTGGGCATTGTTGCCTTTCTGTTAGAACTAATCAACTCTGCCACTATAGAGCATAGATAGCCATAGACAGTATGAAAATGAATGGGTGTGGCTAGGTTCCAATAATGCTTTATTTCTACAACAGGTGGAGGGCTGAATTTGACACCTGGACCATGGTTTGCCTGCTTCTTCTCTAGAGAAGTGCTCTGGAATAACTATTATAACGATACCAAATGATAGGCAAACGCATACGGTATTTATTATGTTCCAGACCTTGCTGTAAGCCCTTTTCAGATATTATTCCATTTTGTCCTAATAATAATCATCTGAAGTAGATACTATTATTAACTCATTTCACATATGAGAAAACAGACACAAGTCTATTTGTCTTGCCCTGCACCCTCAGGGAGTATGATCAGAGCCTGGCTCTACTGTGTACACTCTCCTAAGATGGTTTTTGTAACTGTCTTTTGAGGAAAATTAGATAGTTAATAAAGCAAAAGTGTGTCCACCCTTAGATCCACCCATGCATTCATTCAACCAAGTTAACAAATATTTCTTTACTGCCTCCCATGCAGTAGGCCTGTTCTAGGCTGTGGAGACATATCAGTGAACAAGACTGAGAGAATTTCTGTCCTTAAGGCTGGTTGTCAGGCATGCAGAGCCACACAGATAAGCCGGTAAGCCAGAAAGTGAAGATAATAAGCCTGGTTGAGGTGATAGTGCCTGGGTTGGCCAGTGAAGGCCTCTCTGCGGGGTATTATTTGATTTGAGGCACAAATCATGAGGGAAACTGGCCACGTGAAGATTTGGGAGAACAAGAGTTCCTGGCAGAGAGAAAATCAAGTGCAGTGCCCTGAGGTGGGAATGAGCTTGGCTCGAGGGATGCATAGAAGTGTGCAGAAAGGGTCTTACAGACAAGCCGTGTGAGGGAGGTCGGAGAGTTAGTCAAGGGACAGCACATAGAGGGCCTTTTAGGCAAAGATGAAGAATTGAAGTCTTATTCTAGGTTTGGTGAGGAGTCGTTGAGGATTTGGAATAGGAAAGTGACTGATCTGATTTTCTGTTTGACATAATTACTCTGGCTTCTCTGAGGAGATTGTGGAAGGGAATAGAGAGGCAGGCGGAGGGCAGTTAGGAGGCCAATGCATGAGTCCAAGTGAGAGGAGGCAGTTGTTTGGCTTAGGGGTTAGAAGTGGAGAGGAGAAAAATAAATAAAGTTTTGGGATTTTACTTTGGTAGGCAAGGTAGACAGAACTGGTGGATAGATTAGATATGGGGTTTGGGAAAAGGGTAATCCCAGACAATTCCTTCGGGTTTGGTCTGAGCACAAGGTGACATTTACAGAGGTGGGAAAGCCCAGATGAGAGCAGATTTGGGAGGGAAAGAAGTGACCAGGAGCTCTATTTTGGACAAGCTTTTGAATGACTATTACATATCCAGGTAGAGATGTCAAGTAGGCAGCTATATATATGAATCTGTACTATAGGGAGGATGTGGTAGTTGACATAAAAATTTCAGAGTTATCTGCATGTAGGTGATTGTATCAATTACAATATTTCCTGCTGCATGTAACAGGAAACCCAGATCCAACGAGGTCAAATGATAATGACACATAAGAGTGTTACTGAACTCAGGTCTGGCTGCTCATGGCTCAAAAGCAAATACTTGAGAGGCAAATGTTGGTAAGAAAGGAAAGTTGCTTTATTCCAGAGGCTGGCAACTGGGGAGAAGGCGGACTTGTCTCCAAAAGCCAACTCCCCCTGCTGGTCAGGGCGCAAGAGCTTTTAAAGGGGAGTTTTTCAGGGGTATAGAGGCAGAGGGAGGGGGCTATATACAGAGCAGTACAGTCAGCTCTGACAGTCATCTTGAAATTGGTCATGTGGGGGTCTGATCGGCTGCATCTTGATTGTTTTAAGTACTGTTAGTCTTCAGTTCCAGTGTCTGTTTGTTCCCATTTGTTTGAGGCCAATTCTTGTAATCGTGCAAGATAGAGCAACTTATGTCATGGCTGCAGTCTGGCCATCGTGTAGTTAACTTCTTCCACCTGGTGGGAGTTTCAGTCTCTACAAAACAGCTTGAAGGATTTGGCTCAGAATATTATGTAAAGCCCTTGAGGAGGAGCTAAAGATCCTTGAGCTTTCTTAATGACTAAACTATCATTATTTGGTCTTGTTTGACTACTTTCCTTTGCTTCTGCATTTTCTCACTTCTCTGATTAAATTTATTCTTTGGCTAACGTTTTTCTACAGACAACAGGCAGGCGGAGGACACAGTGCAGGTGGGGGTCTGTCCTGGGAAGGCCCCATAGGGTCCTGCTCTGTTTGAAGAGGAAGCCCAGACATAGGTCAAGCTTCTGGTTTGGTTTATTCAACACTTCAATGATGTCTTCAAAGACCCAAATGTTTCTGTCTCTTTATTGCTCTGCACCAGTGTTTTCTGTTTCCCAAAGTTGGTTTTGTATGATCGACATCAGAGCTATGGGTTTCCTCATTCCTATGTGAAAGGGAAGAGATAGACAAACAGAGAGACAGACAAACATTGACTGGCTAACTATGGCTCTCTCTTTTTTTTTTGCGGTACAGGGGCCTCTCACTGTTGTGGCCTCTCCCGTTGCTGAGCACAGGCTCCGGACGCGCAGGCTCAGCGGCCATGGCTCACGGGCCCAGCCGCTCCGCGGCATGTGGGATCTTCCCGGACCGGGGCACAAACCCGTGTCCTCTGCATCGGCAGGCGGACTCTCAACCACTGCGCCACCAGGGAAGCCCTATGGCTCTCTCTTAAGAATAAAAAAAAGACTTCTTGCCCAGGAGCTCCCAGCAAACCTTTGCTCACACCTTATTGGTCCGAACTGGCTTAGACTTGCCCATTCCTGAACCAGTCACTGGCAACAGTCCTGGGGTTTCTATTACTGACCTAGACAAAGCACCTGGAGTGAAACCAATTTGGGGAGTCAACCTCAGTGTCCACTGTTTAAACCCATGTGATCACGTAGGGAAATGTAGAGATAGCGGATGGAAGAGAATCCAGGCATGCCCTGTGGAATTCTAGTATTTAGAGACCAACCTGAGGAGTAAGTAGGAGATGGTAAAGTAGACCGAAGAGCAGAGGGCAGTGAGGGAATAAGAATACCAGGAGAGGGCTTCCCTGGTGGCGCAGTGGTTGAGAGTCCGCCTGCCGATGCAGGGTACATGAGTTCGTGCCCCGGTCCGGGAAGATCCCACATGCCGCGGAGCGGCTGGGCTCGTGAGCCATGGCCGCTGAGCCTGCGCGTCCAGAGCCTGTGCTCCGCAACGGGAGAGGCCACAACAGTGAGAGGCCTGCGTACCGCAAAAAAAAAAAAAAAAAAGAATATCAGGAGAGTGCCATGGCACAAAGGTTGAAAGAAGAAAGTGTGTGGAACTGTACAAAATGCTGCTGAGGGAAAATAAAATGAGGCAGAAAAGTGATCTTTGCATTTTATTAGTGCCCGGTGAGGCCATCGAACTGTAGGACATTTGCTCTCTATTGGGTTGGGGTTGGAAGCAGGGTACTAACTCCACGTTCATAAACTCCACTATTGATGAGTTATTCTCTCTGGAGGAAAGGTAAGGAGCGGTAAGGGTTTATGGTTCTTTTTTCCATTTAGTAACTGTGAATTGTTAGTCACTTGGAAGAGTAGTTGTCCATAACTGGTCTTGTTATGCAGGTAAAAATGGCTCTTTTTCAGACCTTTATAGAGACTAAGGATCAGGTTTCACACATCGATATCCACGTTTGTGATCCTTTATCACACCATACGCTGGAATAAAAAAGCAAAATGAATATGAACATTTAAAAATCTAATTTCTTTATCCTTCTTCCTGGATTTCTGTACATTCTTTTTTATTTGTAAGTGCCTGAGTAGACCACAGCTGTGCGAAGGCAGGGTCATCAAAATTCCTTGGGACTACACATTTGAAATTTTCATGGATGTCAGTGACAAGTCCATGTTCTCTTATGCTGCGAGATAAAATCAGGGATGGATGGATGGATGATGATGGATGGAATACTAAAATGCTGCATGTTCAAAATTTCTTAATCAAGCCCGAGGTAAGACAAAGTCATAAGCCTTATAGATGAGGTGAGGGCCCAAAAGGAAAGAGAATATGGAAGAATGATAATATAGCAAGTTTTGCAGGGCGTTTGGACTTCTTTGTGTCTATTTGTTTAAAAGTCTGTTTCTCCCTTGAAATTTTTAACTCCTTTAGGGAAAGGACTGTATTTTATTTATTTTTGTATTTTCAGGACTTAAATAGAGTGCCATGTCTGTAAAAATGTTAAGTAAATGTCAGGAGGAAGGTTGGATGGAATGAGATGGGTTGGCATAGGACTGAAGTTACATAAAAGAAACCAATAGTTTTGCATCTCTGTGTGAAGCCATTAGTTGTGTTGTGAAACCTGACAAAAGAACCCCCATGTTAAGAAATAAAAAGTTTCCTAAAAGGCTGCTTCAACCCCATTAAGTCAGTGGTTCAACTAGGGGCGATTTTGCTCCCCAAGGCGTATTCGGAAACATCTGGAGACGTCTGGTACCGTTTTCTGCATAGTAAACTGTGCATTTGTTTCCTGTTTCCTTGTAGAGTAGAGCCTTTAGTAATGATATCTGGAGAGGAGCAGAACCAATCCTAGATTCCATGGCTATGTGGAGCTTTTAAAAATATTCCATGTGGTGTGTTTATCTGGGATTTTCAGACACCTTGGCTGTAAAGAAGTTGAGCTTCACCTGCTTATGTTGTTTCTCTGGATAGAGACTTCATCATTCTTTACAGGAGGACCTAATCAAGACACCTCGAGTACACAACAGATTAAACAATGATCAAATTGTTTAATGAAATGTGCTCCCCACTCCCTGTGCTGTACTCAAATGGCAGAGCACTTACACATGCCACAGTGCTGCTGTGTCCACTCGAGTTTCCCATTTGGAAATGAACAGCAGGTGGTGTCTGACAAGCTGAAGGATGCTGAATAAAGACTCTACACAGCTGTAAATACTAGGGAGCTCCCCAGGATAAGGCAGGGAGTGTTTGGATTCTTCCAAATCTTGCAGGCTTCTGTGCAATCACATCTGCGTGCGTAGTTGCAATGTCTCTCATTACAATTTTAAATGATGAGCTTATTTTTTAATGCACATAAATTGTCTTTAATAGACTTGGTGATTGAACACAGTAAATATTTTTCTGCGCCACTAAAAATAGTAAGCACAGAAACGCTCCGGGTAGCGTTTCTCTTTCATTTTCTTGCAAAGGCTTGTCTTTCTGCAGAGCATGAGCTCTTGAACACGATCTTTACACACATCCTTCTCACTGTATTTTTTGTCATCTCCTTTACTAGGGTGAGCTCTGTCAGGGCTTAGTTGAACCCCACTGCCCTTCATAAGGCTGAGCTGGTCCAGGGAATCTGTTGCCCTTGGTGTGTGTGCATGTGCAGTGGGAGAAGGGCAATGCCTTTGGGAAAAGCTGCTGGACTTGGGACAGAAAGAGTCCTCCCCCGGCTGGCTGCCTTGTCACATGTCTGGGCTGCTGCACCTCTCTTCCTTACAGCAAAAAACCAGCTTGCTCTTTCTGCCTATTTTAAAGGGCCTGCCTTCTCCCGAGGAGCTGCTCATGCAAATTATATCTGGCAAAGGTTGTCCTTCCGTCTTATATTTTCTGTGCATACCCACCTTTACATTGCTGTTAGCAGTCTTCATGTCAGTCTAAGGGGTCCCCATTACCCAGACCCCAACAACTTATTCCTGTGAAATGCCCTTGGCTGGGGGAAGGGAACTTGTATAAAAAGAATCTATGCTTAGATGGTTCCAAGTATGATTGTTTAGGATAGCACTGAATAAAATAGCTTTTCCTCAAATTCATATAAAGAACAAGTGGATCGGAAATGAGAAATAGAAATCTACAGCCTAGGACAAAGTTCACAGATATTCAGAGGGATAGCCTTCAGACATTTCACTTTAATGTCACTCTGTATTTCCAGAAGCTGGTGCATTTCTATATCGCCTAATAGTTTCGTGAAATTAAAGTAAGTTATTGTGCAGGAAAAATGGGTTTCTGTCACTTCGTTTTCTCATGTCAATACTTTTATATTTTCTCTTATAGAGGAAGTGCTGTAAATATTGCTAATATCTTCCCCTAACATTTAAGAAAGTTCTCATTCCACAGATGTCTCCTTTTGCAGGGCTGGAAGACAGCCCTTTGGACAAGCCATCCCAAGTCAATGGCAAGAATTCAGTACAGGAGGTGGGTACCAGCTCTGCCTGAGTCTTTATTGTCAGTCTCTCTTTCGAGTCCTAATAGTCTACTGAGTTCTTTCAGCTCTAAGATGAGGAAAGCGTGAACTGTTCTGCCCCCTCTCCTACTTCTAGACCTTGGACCCCTGGACTGTTCATTGGTGAAGATGAAGTAGGCGCTTATTCCTGATAACATGGTGATTGGTGCCTCAATCGACTCCATTCAGAAATTAGAGGGGAGATGTTTTTAAAGTCCCAGAGAAATTGCAGTGTCTGTTCTTTGAGGGGAAGATACTGGCTGAGCATCCTTCCCTGTCTGAGGGGTGTGTGTGTGCGTGTGTATGTAGAGGTCACAGAAAGCTGCTGGAATGGAGAAGGTCTTGGGCCCAAGTGCCAAGTGGGTCAGAGGAGTAGGGAAAGGACTTTGGGGCTTTGCAGCTGTGAGATGTGGTTCTCACCACTGTTGTTACAGTGGCAGCAGGCAAGGGATTGCCGCAGATATGCTGCTCAGAAGCCAAAGGGGCTTCTTGCCAGAGAGGCTGCTGCTGCTGGGCAAGGCGAGAGGAGCTGTGAAATGTACCCCCCGCTGGCAGTGGGCCTGGTGGTTACAGAAGGGCAGGCTTCATGCACAAAGCAAAAGAGCTCCGGTCATGATTCCTGGGTGGACCATTTCTGGCAGCTCTTCCCTGGAGCTAAATCCACAGGAATGACTAGATGATGTAGACTCTCAAGTCCTCCAGAAAACAGATGTACTATTAATACATTCACAAATAAAATAAATTTATGAATGAGATTGCCAAGAAAATGACATCCACATAGTTGTCTCTTTTTTTTCAGTAAGTGTGTAAAACCCTCCATGGTGTTTCTGAAAACTTTAGGACTTTGTGTAACGTTAAATTAAGACTCCAAGCTTTAGAAACTAGCTCGCTTGAAATTCTTCAGGCATCATTATGAGGAATGCAAATGAAGACACATCTCAAGAGAAGGGAAAGGGTGGACCCTGCTGATTCCTACCACACAGCTCTACACATTCACGTTCTGTTGTGGGCTGATTGTGTCCACCCCCAAAGTCAGATGTTGAAGTCTTCATATCCAATACCTTACAAATGACTATATTTGGAGACAAGTTCTTTAAAGAGGTAATTAAGTCAAAGTGAAGTTATTGGTGGGGGGCCTAATCTTATGTGAGTGATGTCCTTATAAGAAGAGGAAATTTGGATACAGACGTGTACAGAGGAAAGGCCATGTGAAGACAGAGAGAGAAGATCTCCATCAGTGGGAGGAGTCTCAGAAGAAGCCAACACGGCCGACACCTTGATCTTGGACTCCTAGCCTTCAGCACTGTGAGAAAATAATTTTCTGTTGTTTAAGCCACGCAGTTTATGGTATATGGTATCTTGGTATGCCAACTGGTACACCTACCGATTCAGTTGAGAGTGATATGGAATGGGCTACAAATCTTAGCCCAGAGTCTTCCTTCACCCCATATGTAAAAGAAAATATGATTAGAATGTATTCTTTCAGTCCATCCAGCAAAGCAAAGAAGCAGATCAAGGAATATTAGCCAAAAGAGTATTAGTCTCAGTAAAGAAGAGCAGCTAGACTATGATCCGTCAGCTAGTCCTCTGAACACTTCCCTCTCCCTCCTCCTTTCCCATCCTTCTCCCTTCCCTTCATCCCTCTACCCACATCATCTGAGTGGGGGGGAATAGTCCACATTCACTGGAGAACTGAAGGAGGCCTGTGTGGCTGGAGAGCTGAGAGCAACGGAGACTGACATGCAGCAAGGTGGGAGACGTGGGCAGGGAATAGATGAGTGTGGACTAGGACAGGAATTTGTATCTTAATCCTGATAGCAACAGAAAACCATTGAGGGATTTTTAATTCAGCAGGTAACATAATCAAATTTGTATTTGAAAGGATCACTCTATCTGTGGTGTGGACAATGTATTAAAGGATGCATAGAGTAGATCCAGGCGTATGCATTTCTGTGGGATTGCTACAAGCCAGGCTTGTGGCAGTGGAGATGGAAAAAATGGATTCCAGAATTAAGAGGTTCACTTAACACCCATTAGGATGGCTACTACCAAAGAACCAGAGAATCATAAATGTTGTTTAAGGATGTGAAGAAATTGGAACCCTGTGCACTGCTAGTGGGAATGTTAAATGGTGCAGCCACTATGGAAAAAGAGTGTAGCAATTTATAAAAAAAAGTTAAAAATATAATTATTACATGGTCCAACAATTCCATTTCTAGGTGTGTGTGCAAAAGAATTGAAAACTAGGAATCAAAGAGATATTTGTGCACCCGTGTTCATAGCAGCATTATTCTCAGTACCCAAAGGTGGGAGCAACCCAAGCATCCATCAACAGATAAATGGATAAACAAAATATGGTATATACATACAATGGAATATTATTCAGTCTGAAAAAGAAAAGTAATTCTGAGAGTCTACATCATCTAGTAATTCTGGATGAACCTTGAGGTCATTAGGCTAAGTAAAATAAGACAGTCACAAAAGGACAGATACTGTATAATTTCACTTATATGAGGTACCTAGGGTTGTCAAAGTCATAGAGACAGAAAATGGAATGGTGGTTTCCAGTGGCTGGGGGGAATAGGGAATGGAGAGTTATTGTTTAATGGGTATGGAGTTTCAGTTTTGCATGAAAAAGTTCTAGAGATTGGTTGCATAGGAATGTGAATGTACTTACTATTGAACTTTAAAATGGTTAAGGTGGTAAATTTTATGTTATGTGTATTTTACCACAATAAAAATTCATCTGAAAAATCCCCAAAAACAATTAGGAGGTAAGATAGAAATCACCTGGTCATGGGTTGGATATGGGGTGATAGAGGAGTATCAAGGACAGCTTCTAGGTTTCTGACTTGCATAATGGCTAAAAAGTGGTGTTACTCACTGATGTAGCAGACAAGATTATTGAACCCAAATCATAAATTCCATCTGGACATCTTGACTTTGAGATGCATTTGAGACATTCACATGGTGACGTGGAGTCGGCATCTGGATATACGAATATGGAGCTTAGAGGAGCAGCACAGGGTCGAGCTACAAAGGTCACCATGTTACATGTGAGTGGGAATGTGGGGCAAGGGATTCAAGGAAGGGAGGCCAATCAGAATCAGTTAATCAGGAGGTCGTTTAGTATCTGATGAACTAAGTAATGATAGAGAGAAAAGAACTTCAGAGATACTTGTGATGTAGAATTACAAAAACATAGGGACCAATTGGAGTGGGGGATCCATTCGAGGGTCATAGTTAACTCCTTCAAGTTTCTAATTTTTGGAATTGGGTAGATGGTGAGGTCATTAACTAAACTCAGAAATTTAGGAGGCAGAAAAGAGGTAGGAAGGCATCATAAGTTTCAAATCTGTTGAACGAAAATATCCAAGTTGAGACATGTAATAGGCAGTCAGATAATAAGTCTGGGTCTCTGTCAGGAGCTCTGTCCTGGGGAGACAGATCTGGAAATCAACTGTGTACAAGTGAGAGTAGAAGGTGATTCCAAGAATGAGCAGCACAGGCCAAGAGAGCAGGCACAGTGCAAAGTAAGAAGGCTAATACAGAACCCTGGGGGCACCAACAGGTCAGGCAGAAGAGAAGGAAACCCAAAAGGTACATCAAATGATAGGAGAACGAGGAGAGAGTATTGTTACGGAATCTGGGGGTGAGGTTAGGAAGGGAGGGGCTGCTAACTGCTGTGACAGTGGGTGCAGCAAGGCCAGTGAGATTAGGACTGAGAAATGTCGCTAGACTGGTCAGTAAAGACGCCCTTGGTGGATGTGAATAAGAAGAGTCTCAGGAAAGTGGCTAAAGGGCTGGAAGGGTTTTAAGTGGATGGGGGAATGGATGTGCAGTAAAGAAATGGAGATAGTGTCTGTAGATTATTCTTTGTAGAGCTTGGCCAGAAGAAGATGAGAGAATGGGGGAATTGGCTAGAGGAAGACACTGACTTGAAGGATGGTTTTTATTAATTGGAAAGGGATGAGAAAATTTTGTAGATTGAGAGGAAGGGGCTATTGAAGAAAAGCTTAAAATATGGGAGGAAAAGGTGTGGGGAGGCCCAAAGAATGTTGGAAAAGATAAACTTGATGCACAGAAAGGGGAATATATAGTCGTCACCCATGACAGGGAATGAGGTTGGGAGAAGCATAACTATGGATAGTTCTGGTGATGGTGTGGAAGAGGAGGACATTGAGGGGATTCATGCTTGGTGGCCTCTTTTCCTGTGAAGTAAGACTAAAGCTCATCTTCTGAGAGCAGCAAATAAGGGATGGGATAAGGGGTTCTAATATAAGGATGAAATATTGAAATATTGGGTGGTGTGCAAGAGAAAGTTCACTAGCTCAGGCCAAAGAATTGCTGGGTGGTCCTACAGTCTGCAAAGCTTGGAACCATAAACTGTACCAGTTGATATTATGGTATAATCTTTTCCAAAAGCGATCCATGGTCTGGGGAGAGGAACACAGAAAGCAGATGGTCTGTGAATTAAGGAATTTGAAGGGCAGGTGCAAGGAAAAAGTTTAAGTGGGTAAAGGAATTATAGATGGTAGTCAGTGAGGAGTTGAAGTAGTCATGGCTTGTTGAGCCAATCCTGGGAGCAGGAAATGAAGCTAGGAGGAGAAAAGTGAGAAGTCAATCCATATGAAATCAGAATGAAGTCTAAATACAAAGGTATTCAGAGTTAGGGATTTGAGGGCTGGTGGGATAGTATTTCGTGGTCAGAATGTGACATTTTGGAGTATAAGATTTTGCAGATGGAACAGCATCAGAAGAAGAAAAGATTATGGTGGCAGAAAGGATTATTCACGTAAAGTGTAGTTAAAAGTCATTGAAAAAAAAAGGAAGAGGTTCATTTTTTTTTAACATCTTTATTGGAGTATAATTGCTTTACAATGGTGTGTTATTTTCTGCTTTATAACAAAGTGAATCAGCTATACCTATACATATATCCCCAGAAGAGGTTCATTTTTATCACAATTTACCATGAAAAATAAAACAAGGTGAAATATCCATGAGAAGTGACCAGTCAGGGCTGGGATTGCAGAAGATGTACTTAATGATGATTAATTATGAGAGATTTTTCCCCTGAGGAAAAGGCGTTTGCTTGCTTATTTATTTTTGTGCATGCTTATTTAAATAAAAGGAATAGACAGTCTGGTTTTTCCATTTCTAATGTCAAATAAATCCCTAGGAGCTGGAGAAAAAGCAAAACAGATGTGATTCCTGATCTAAGTAATGAATTCTCCCTTAATGCCACCAAATTGCAAATGAGTCATGATACACTCATGATTATTTCTTTAATGAAAATGTGACATTAAGACATTCCCAGCAACATAGTAAACTTCTGTTTGCTGATACAGCCGGCCTTTCATTAACCTTTTCACACATGCCCTAGGATCCATTTTCAGTTCATCAAAGCTTTATATTCAAATCCCTCATAAATATTATATAAATATAAACGGACTTGGAGAGTTTTCCTTTCAGCAAGTGAGAGAAGAAAGTAGAAGCCTCTACCTCCCAGTTCTATAAGCACCAAATCCACTAAAAGCAGGATTGGTGGCTGAAACAAATTGAAATCTTGAATGACAGTTGTCATGGAGAATTTTAAATCCCTATAAAATTCTCTTAGTGAACTGCTATTACCTAACTAGCTCAGAGTTAGCCTTTATGTTTTACACTATTTTCTGTTTGCTTGTCTTGAGAAGTTGATAGAGACAGAGAAAAGAGGTGAGATAACTTGAAAAATACTTATTTAGGTTAAGAAAAGTCTATGAGGCCAATCTATTTGGTTTCTAAGACTCAATTCTCTCCCTTTTTTAATTTTTATTTTTTGTGTGACTTTTTTTAAACCATTTTTTATTGAAGTATAGTTTATTTACAATATTTTGTTAGTTTCAGGTATACAGCAAAGTGATTCAGTTATATATATATATTATATTCAAATATATATGTAAATATATATATACATAAATATATTCTTTTTCAGATTCTTTTCCATTATAGGTTATTACAAGATATTGAATACAGTTCCCTGTGCTATACAGTAGGTCCTTGTTGTTTATTTATTTTATATATAGTAATGTGTATATGTTAATCCCAAGCTCCTAATTTATTCCCTTTCCCCCACTTACTATCCCCTTTGGTAATGGTAAGTTTGTTTTCTATGTCTGTGAGTCTATTTCTGTTTTGTAAATAAGTTCATTTATATCATTTTTAAATATTCCACATATAAGTGATATCATATGATATTTGTCTTTGTCTGAGTTACTTCACTTAATATGATAATCTCTAGGTCCATCCATGTTGCTGCAAATGGCATTATTTCATTCTTTTTTACAGCTAAGTAATAGTCCATTGTGTATATATATATATATATATATATATATATATACCCCACATCTTCTTTAGCCATTCCTCTGTTGATGGACATTTAGGTTGCTTCCATGTCTCGGCTATTGTAAATAGTGCTGCTATGAACATAGGGGTGCATGTATCTTTTCGAATTAGTTCCTGAGACTTGATTGTCTCACTTTTAAGTGATTTCTTAAACATATCAGGTCCAGGCTGTGCTCTGCAAATTGTCCATCAGGAGCATTCCAAATTATTTATGGTGCAGTTTTCATCTTCAGAGCTGTCTTAAACTGCTGCATAGAAAAAGCCAAAGCAAATTTACCTGAGCATGGCCTCTGTCAGCTGGTGAGGCCTTGAGAGGGCCAGGGTGCTAATAAAACATGCATTTCTCAGGCTTAATTTTAAAGGGCCAGAAAATAACCTGCTCTTATTTTCTTCCGTGTGGTTTCATGTTATACATTGTCAGTGATGCTGTTGTCAGAAAGTTAATTGTGCTGGTCTGGATCAAAGAGTTTAGTCAAACAGTGTGGGCAGAAGGAACACTGGAGAGCCACTGAAATGTTATTGGACAGAGCCAGAGATGAGGGGTGCACAGCAAGCAAGATTGTTCAGCTGACTCATGGGCTGTCAAGGGGACAGGTTCACCCAGCACAGATTCTGCAAGCTAAGTGGAACCTCCCTCCCTGCACCTCCCCCAGGTATCTGGGGGTCTTGAATCTTTTCAAATGGACTCATGTTCCTTATATCCATACTGATATTTCCTGAAGCTGGCTGTTATTCTCATGTACCCCGGGCCACTGTTCAATGTCAAAGCATATAGATCTGCTTTGAATCAACAACACAGATTGTCTAACCTTGAGTACCTGATCTTTTTCTGGTCTAATCCCTGCCAAAAGCTTGGTTGCAAGAAATCGTAATTATAACAGAACATTTGCGGGTGTTACAATCCACCCACTGCTCCAGATATAAAATGCTTTTCCCTTGGATGAAGAAGACCGTCTACCTCCACCTTTATTATCAGCCTTTGTTGAAGTGCTTTAGCCAGATTGCACTTCAGAATTTGAACTTCTCTCTTTGGCACAGCAAAGGAAACCATAAACAAAGTGAAAAGACAACCTACAGACTGGGAGAAAATATTTACAAGAGATGCTACCAACAAAGGATTAAATTCCAAAATATACAAACAGCTCATACAGCTTAACATAAAAAAATAACAAACAACCCAGTCCAAAAACGGACAGAAGACCTAAATAGACATTTCTCCAAAGAAGACATACAGATGGCCAACAGGCATATGAAAATATACTCAATATCACTAATTATTAGAGAAATGCAAATCAAAACTACAATGAGGCATCACCTCACACTGGTCAGAATGGCCATAATTAAAAAGTCTACAAATAATAAATGCTGGAGAGGGTGTGGAGAAAAGGGAACCCTCTTGCACTGTTGGTGGGAATGTAAATTGATACAGCCACTATGGAGAACAGTATGGAGGGTCCTTAAAAAACTGAAAATAGAACTACCATATGATCCTGCAATCCCACTCCTGGGCATATATCCAGACAAAACTATAATTCAAAAAGATACATGCACCAACATTCATTGCAGCATTATTTACAGTAGCCAAGACATGGAAGCAACCTCAATGTCCATTGACAAATGAATGCATAAAGAAGTGGTATATATACACTATGGAATATTACTCTACCATTAAAAAGAATGAAATAATGCCGTTTGCAGCAACATGGATGGACCTAGAGATTATCATATTAAATGAAGTAAGTCAGACAGAGAAAGACAAATACCATATGGTATCACTTATATATGGAATCTAAAAAAATGATATGAATGAACTTATTTACAAAACAGAAATAGACTCACAGATAGAAAACAAACTCATGGTTGCCAAAGGGGATAGTGCAGGGGCAGAGGTATTGTGGGGTGGGAAGAGGTAAACTAGAGTTTGGGATTAATATATACATACTACTGTGTATAAAATAGATAACTAACAACGACCTACTGTATAGCACAAGGAACTATACCCAATATCTTGTAATAACCTATAATGGAAAAGAATCTGAAAAAGAGTATCTCTCTCTCTCTCTCTCTCTCTCTCTCTCTCATATATATATATAATCACTTTGCTGTACACCTGAAACTAGCACAACAGTGTAAATTAACTAAACTTCAATTTTTAAAAATGGTTAAAAAAAAGAATTTGAACTGCTCTTGGCTTGCAGTACAGGCTTTCATCAGCAACAGCTGATGATTTTACTATGAGATATGTTCGAGAGCCTTCTCTACCACACCCCACAATGTCCCCTTTCTGAGATCCCACAGGCGACGTCGCTCTCTGGTCTCACTACCAGGAAAACCCATGTTACTCCTGGGTAGTTGGCTTGCTTTCCCCTTAAAGACATGACTCATCTTGTAACATGTCTTTTGTTCTTTGTTTTAGCCATTAGAAAGTTAGAGCTAAATTTGGGGCATAGCTCTAACTAGTATAATGCTAATTTACCCTTAGCTTTATTATATTCCCTTCCGTTTTACCTTATGTACCAGCTCCTTCAAGAATTTTACATCCTTTTGTGATTGACATAATAACAAAATTGGCATAAACAATAAAAATGTGATTTTATGTGACTACAAAAAATTTCTCTCTAATCTGAAGAAATGATATGCAATCGTAAGAGTCTGCAAGTAAGGTAGTAAAAATATAGCTCTGATGCTTAAAGAAAATGAAAGTAATGAGCCTACACGAAGGAGCCCATGAGTGGGCCTGGCTCAGTTCAAAGCATATGTACGTTGCAAAGAATGTCTGCCATTCAGCTTCATGCCATTTATTTTAAGTCAAAAAGAAACTAACACACCATTGTAAAGCAATTATACTCCAATAAAGACGTTAAAAAAAAAAAAAAAAGACATGGCTAGAATCAGTGTTCCCTGCAGTGTATTCCATAGGGCATTAGTTCTTAAAGGATTCTATGTTCAAATATGTGTGGGACACTCAAGGAATATATTTCACTTTTTTTTAAACCTAAACTGCGGGATTTCTGAAAGTTCTTAACATACATTCATTGTGAATCTTCAGGAGGCAGACTGTGGCGCAGAGTTTCTAAATTTATTTGACCGTTTATTTTTCCTGGAGCATGTCCAAGAGCTAATCTTCTTTGAGAAATGCTAGGGTAGAATAAAGCCATTATAATAATTATTATTATTAGAGAGGACTTTCTGCTTTCTCTTAAAAAATATAGGGTGATGGCTTAGCTATTTATTGCTGGTATTCTTAATTTCTTATTTTAAAATTTCAAGTGAAAATGCTGAAAACAAAAGCAATAAAAACCTGTATAAGCCACGTGAGGTGTTTTGTGGATTTATTTAGTGGAGTCTCATATTCAGGTTATTCCTTCTTAATTTAATGTTCAAGTTTCTTAACTATAGGATAATGTGATGTTGAGATGGAATCGTTGGCAACATGCTGATTTGATGACATAATTACACTTCAGGAAGGCAGAGGAGTGAGTGGTTGGAGTCTGGAATAAGACATGGGTTCAGTTTATGGTTCTATCACTTATTAGATATGTGACTTACTGGATCTGTGACCTTGGGAAAACTATTTAAATTCTATAAGCCTTGGTTTCCTTGTCTGTAACATGGGGATTATTATATACCTATCTCATAAGCTTGTGAAGATTAAATTAATTTGTGTGTGTGTGTGTGTGTGTGTGTGTGTGTGTGTGTGTGGTGCATAGCACAGTGATTTTCATATCGTAAGAACCTAATAAATTGTAACTGTTATGATTTTGGGTTATTCAGCAAACATTTATTGAGCAATTGCGAGGCAGTGGGTACTGTGTTGTATATGTGGATGTAAATATGAATGAGTCATACTCCCCACCCTTGAAGAACATAGTGAAGTAGACAAATAACAGACAGTTACATAAATGTATAAAGTGAAGTGTGTATGGATTAATGAAAAATATAAGTACAGAAAGAGTGGAGTCAGAGAAGAGATGGTTGTCAGTTCTTTTGGAACAAGGTGGAAGGTGGCTTATAGAGGATCCATGGTGGGTGCTCTATCACAGATGAGTTTTAAAAGGTGATTAGGTGTTTGCCAGGGAGAGAACAGTGAGGCCAGGGGTGCTGGCGAGAGGGATTCTGGGCTGACTTATGAGAATGAACAAAGGCAGAGTAAATTCAGGAAGCTATTAAGTAGCTCAGAATAGCTGTGAATGGCACGTGTGGTGGGGAGGGGTGGGATGAAAAAGGAGGTGGCCAAGGATGGCAGTGGCTAGATCATGAGCGTCTTAAATCCCAAAGTGGAGCATCTGTAAGTTGTGCTGTAGGCAATGGAGAGGCATCAAGGCATGTCAGCAGTGGAGTAACCATATCAGGTTCGTTTTAGATCAGTCTGACTCCATGCGTGGGCTGTGTACTTGCTGCATTGCCATCACCTGAGAGCTTTATTAGAAATGTCAATTCTCAGGCCCCACCCAAAGCTACTGAATCAGAGTCTCAGAGTCAGCAGTTCATGTTTTGGTAAACTCTCTAGATGATATTTTGGTAACATTAAGTTGGAGAAGCACTGTTTTAGATAGATCACTCTATGAACTTTGTAAAGGATAGGCTGGACACTCTCCAGTTAGAAGCAGGGAGATGAATGTGTGAAGAGCCATTGCTCAGGTGAGGAATGATGGCAGGGTCTGAACTACACCAGAACTGGAGAAAAAAAGAGGAAGAGACAAATAATAGAAATATTAAAGTTTACTTTATGGAACCTTAGTCACCACCTGTTTACTGTGTGAGGAAAAGGGACAATTCAGGGGTGACCCCCAGGTTTCTTGCTTTATTTTTATTTATTTACTTTTAGTTTTTATTTATTTACTTTTTTTTGCGGTACACGGGCCTCTCGCTGCTGCGGCCTCTCCCGTTGCGGAGCACAGGCTCCGACGCGCAGGCTCAGTGGCCATGGCTCACAGGCCCAGCTGCTCCGCAGCATGTGGGATCTTCCTGGACCGGGGCACGAACCCGTGTCCCCTGCATAGGCAGGCGAACTCTCAACCACTGCGCCACCAGGGAAGCCCTCTTGCTTTATTACTAGGGTGATGCTATGCATTGAGATAGGAGTAAAGGAAGAGTATAAGGCTTTTTGCTTTATTTTTTGTTTGTTGGTTTGTTTTGGCAGTGAAAGGGCTAAATTATAATGAGTTTTGTTTCCAATGTATGAGAGTGCCTGTAAGACATACAGATGAAGGTATATGGTTGGCTTTTGGACATGTGGCCTCAGTGCTGAGGAATGAGGATGTGACCAATGCTATGGATTTAGGGGTCAGGAACATAACAGGTTAGCTGTAGCAGCAGGAATGGATGAAATTGAAAAGAGATCCAAGCACGTGTTTTAGTGGGCCTTTATTATCAGGGCACGGTTTATCTCTCCGACCTCATCTCACACCACTTGCTCTCAGCAATCTACATACCAGTCAAATTAAACCACTTGAGGTTCTCTGAACACACATGCTATCTTAACCTTGAGGCTTTTGCACATGCTGTTCCCTCTGTCAGGATTGTCCCCTGCCTCATTCTCTTGCTCAACTCTCTGTGTCTAGCAAACTCCTATTGGTCCCTTAAGACCCACCTCCAAAGTAATCCCCTCCCCAGGTAAAGTGCCTCTTCCATGTGCTTTCCTAGAGTAACTACATTAAGTAAAATGGACTTTTTGCTTCTCTGTTTCCTTTATGCTTAAGTCCTGCTGGTAAGGCCTGTGTCTGGCTCAACATTTCACACCAGTCCCTGGCAGAGCGCCTGACACATAGCAGGTGCTCGATAACTAATTGTTGCTGAATTATGAAAGAATGGTCAGAGGAAGAAGAGTTGTCAAGGAGGACTAAGAAAGCATCATATTAGAAATAGAAAGAGTACAAGGAAGGAGTGATGGCATGGAAACCAGTGAAGGACATTCTAGAAGGAAGTGGTCAGTAGTGTCAAAAGCTTCCAAGCAATCATGTAAGATAAAGACTGAAAATGTCCATAGGATTTGATAATGAGGTCAGTGGTGCCCTTTGTCAGGATGGTTTCAGAGGGCTGAGCTGTAATAGTAGAGATCAGATTGCAGTGTTCAAAGAACAGTTGGCAGGTAAAAGTAGAGCCTGAAGCTATGAGGAACTGGCCTAAGATAGACAGGATGCAAGGAGACATGGGGTCAAAAGAAAGCTCTTCAAAATAAGAGATGATGAGTAAGAGGCCGGTATAATGAGGAACCTAAATTAAAGGAGGAAGAATGAGAGCTGAACCCGATTCTGGCTTACAGGAAGGGATCAAGCTTCCTGAAGGAGGATTAATCTTGCTGGAAGAGGGCCCGGAAGGGATTGGGGATGGGTGTGGATGTAGACACATTTATAGGGGTGGGGAGGAAATTTTAGAGAGTTGAGGATTGATGGCTTAATTTTCTCAGTGAAATAGTGGCAAGCTAGAAGTTCCTGTTTATGAACTTGTGTGTGTGTGTGTGTGTGTGTGTGTGTGTGTGTTTGTGTGTGTGTAGGGAGTGGTTTGGACAAGCCAGGGGGTGTGCTCGTGAAGAGGAGTGAAGGTTCCAGGTGAGACCTGAGAGAAGGAGCTGACCAGAAGCACATTATTCTTTTCTTAGAAAAGGAAGTCCTATCAGTTTAAGGTTAGTGCCCCTTATGAATTCTAAGAGTTTATTTATTTAGATGAGAACTTTTTATTGAGTACATAGGGAGTGCCATAAGGTCATTATTGACTTATGATATTATGCCCGAGAGACTATCAGTGAGGAAAAAATATTTTTAAAGGGCTATCCTTCCCTAATTCAAAGAATGTTATTTGTCTCACCATCATTTATACACTATGTAAATGACCTGAACATTTAATAGCAGTGTGACCCCTGTCACCCTCCCACATTACAAAAGGAAAGGGAAGAATCCAACCATGTTATTACTTTGGCTGAGTTTGTCATATCCATTAGTTAAATGCATGAGCAAGCCATGCTGGGTTGCCTTGAACAAGCTATTAATCAGTATGAAAGTAAAAAGATATGCACTTTAAAATTATGGTTTAATGTCCCAAGTGGCACATTAACATTTATTGAATTCTCACAAAATAGTATCCGATAAAATTTCCTAGTATAATCTCATTTAAACTTCATAATCATTTCAGGAGGCAGGAAATATTTAAGTCCTATTTTATAAATGAAGAAACTGAGGCTTAAAAGTAGGTACTTTTCTTCTCTTTTAGTTTGCCATTCAGAGGAGAATATGTTAAGTTCAGAGGGCCCGATATTTAGTCAGAGTTCTGCATTTTAACTGCAATTTTGCAACTTTTTCAGTATTACAGCATTGAATTACCTGTGTAAGGCTATTTAAAATCCTGGACTAGCCCTCTGATCATGATGGACAAATACATGAAATATGTGCCTTCCCATCCCACTCTGTGCCCATTGCAGACGTTGATAATCAATTGTAGCACACCTTCCTTGGAGCTCAGAACTACTGTCAGAAACCCTCATGAGGTGGTGATCCAGGCAACCACTAATTGATTTGTCATCCAGAAGCTAATATACCCAATTATTTTGTGAATCTCACCTGGTGGACAGAACTGTATGTCTTTTCAGATCCTCTGAGAAGCAGCCAAGATGGGATAAGACCTACAAGGGCTTTATTGGGGAAAATGCCCATGAAGATAAAGGGGAAGGGAGAAAGGGAGCTGTTGCAGAAAGGGAGGGTCTTCAGACTACAGTGCAGCTTTGCCACTTGTGAAAGAAAGGAAGGATTGGATAGGTAGGGCTTCTGAATGTAGCCCAGTTCTAAGAAAGTCTCAGCCAGGATGATGGGTTTCCTAAGCAAAGGTGTCTCTTAGAAGAATCCCTCCATGGGCAGGAATGGGCTGGCTCTCATTCCTGTTCCCCTTACCACGTTCAGTAACTGGCTGTGGGGAAGCATGGCATTGGAGCTGGAAGCCACAAGTCAACTAAATCCTAGGTGAGGATTTGAGTGCACACTTCCATGGCCGCCATGACAAATATTCCCTGGAAATATCTCAGTTGATCCTCTATTGATCAACTAGGAATGATTGTGCTACCGAAGCTGACAGTTCACAAAGCCACCGAAGGTGTCTTAGCAGCTAGAAGATTAGAACTCCATTTCATTTTCCTGGAGCAGTGGCTCATTTTCCTGAGGTTTAAGGAGTTGTGTGTGGAAGAAGTTCCTGTTTGTTTGTGGAGCCCTTGATTCCTCCCCTAACCATCAAATCTTAAGAAAGAAGAGGAAGTGGGAGCCACTATTTTTCTCATTTTGCCAACTGATTCCTGGTCTTATCACTTTCTTCAGTTGGAAATTATGTCTCACTTTTTCACTTAGCAAAAGCTAACCTCTCGGGCTTCCCTGGTGGCGCAGTGGTTGAGAGTCCACCTGCCAATGCGGGGCACGCGGGTTCGTGCCCCGGTCCAAGAGGATCCCACATGCACGGAGCGGCTGGGCCCGTGAGCCATGGTCGCTGAGCCTGCGCGTCCGGAGCCTGTGCTCCGCAACGGAGGCCACAGTGGTGAGAGGCCCGCGTGCCGCAAAAAAAAAAAAAAAAAAGCTAACCTGTCTATGTTATAAGAGTTGTAAAACAATAACATGTGATTTTTAGAGTATCACAAAACATTGGTATCTACAGGGAATATGTTTAAGATCTTCAAATATTCCCTAAAATTACAAATATGGAAGTATTTAAACAGCTCATTGGCTTTCTCCCAAATTATATTTTCACTGAAAGACATAAGCATTTATCTCTATCATGCGATGGACATTTTTTTCTTAACAAAGAAACAAAGATTTTGCCACTTTAACAGTCACTAACGAGAAGTAGCAACTCAGCAGAGCTGGTAGGCTGGTAACTAAGTTTATTCACTAGTTAAGTGAATTGGTCCTATATACCACTCTCAGAACGTGCGGGATTCAGATGTACTTTTCATTACGATTACACTTTACCACACATTGTAATGAAGATACCAGTCAGTTATCACCTACCATTTATTTATTGCTCATTGCTAAGGCACTGTGTTTGAAATACATTAATATCAGATATATATAACAACCCTGTGAGGTAGATGGTACTACCCCTTTTAGAGAGAGAGGACATTTTTAGAAAAGCATCAGAGAAGTTAATGAAGCTACAAAAATCAAATAGGAAGTGGCAGAACTAGGATGTAAAGTCACACATCCTTTGACATTAAAAATAGAAAACAATTTCTCTGTTTTTCTCAAAGTTATCTGGAGGCCAAGGGTGGTGTTATAAGCTCTAGGTGAGCAGACTCTATGTCAGGTTTGTCCCCAGCTCCTAGCACCATGCTTGGAGGAGCATAAGGGAAACTCCATATAGACATAGCATGAAGGATTGCTGGCACATTTGGCTGCTGATAAAATGTGATATTCATTTAACAGAAGATTATAGGCAGGAAAAGAATATTGTAAGCTCACTTAAATTAAGATGGAAAAAAAATTCGGAAAGTTGGATGCCCTGAGTCTGATCAGTAGTGTGCTCTTCTTTGAGGTTGAGGGTGGTTCTTTGTAGATTTGATTTTCCTAAAGGACTCAAAAAGGGGCAATTGTCTTAGCCATTGAGAAGAGAAAATGAAAAGGAACATCTGACCACTATTTTTTTAAACGCTTTATTACAAGTCCTGGAAAAATGTGTGCAGATCAACACAGCCAGGTGTTTGGATAACAGGCCTCTGGGGCCAGCTGGCAGAGGGCAGCTGGTCATCAGAGTAGATGGAAAAAACATCTTCTAAAAAATGAGGCGTGAGCCTAAGAGAGGGGCCAGGAAAACACCCAGTGTGGAGGAGGCTATGAACAGACCATAAATTATGTGGCTAAAAAAGGATTAAAGGAGCACATCTTAGAAGGTGCTATGGTCTAATAAAAGGTCTCTTTAATCAGCAGAGGCAGGCAGTCAGCTAGGGAGTCAGTTGACCCTTCCGGCGTTGGTGGGTCAGAAGACACGCACAGCATTCAAGAGCTGGAGAAACTTACTTCAATGCCGGCTCTGATGACGCTAAGCACTTCCAGTCAATGAACCACTAAACTCAGGGTTCTAAATTACAAGACTAGCTTCTCCAGGTTGAATGCAGGAGATTGAAAACTACTAAAATTTAGACAAATACCAGGTGATTAATGGCCTTAAGGGAAGTAATCCAAAATATCCATCTTGGATTTTGAACTTCTCATCCAGTAAAATTATGGATTGTATAGCTGGCTGTCCGTATCTGTGGTTCTGCATCTGCATATTCAACCAACCAGGGATGGAAAATATTTTTTTAAAAACTTCCAGAAAGTTCCAAAAAGCATAACATGAATTTGCCTCATGCTGGCAACTATTTATATAGCATTTACATTGTATTTACAACTATTTACATAGCATTTACCTTGCATTAGGTATTATAAGTAATCTAGAGATGATTTAAAGAATACAAGAGGATGTGCACAGGTTATATGCAAATACTATGCCATTTTATATGAAGGGCTTGAGCATGCATGGATTATGGTATCTGCAGGGTCCCAGGAACCAATCCCTCCAGATACTGAGGGATGACGGTATTTATAAAGGAGAAGCTTTAAGTATCACTGTGGTCTCCCTTTTGTCCACCCCCTCCACTCTCCTCTGACCCCACTTACATTTCCAAGCCAACAACAAACTGTAAGTAACAATAACTAACATCGTTTGACGCTGTTCTAAGTGTTTTACGTAAATTAACTTGTTCATCCTCATAGTAGCCCTCTAAGATGGCACTTTTATTACCCCTTTTTACAGATGAGGAAACTGAGTCACAGAGAGGGAATTGACTAAAGAAAAAAAGAGCACCTAACACCCAATAGGGTAAGAAAATGTAGTCCCACCATTATTAAAATAAGCAGCTGGTTACAGTGACTGAGAGCTGGCAGACGGGAGAAATGGGCAAGAAATGAGACTAGAGGAACAACCTTTTTAAGAGGGCGAAATACTAGTCTTAAAAGAAGAAAAGTAAGAAATAGGTCTACAGTCTATAAAATTAGACCAATATTTACTTATTAAAGGGAATTTAAGCTAGAGGACCATCTCTAAACCTTGAAAATAAAACACATTTGGTCTGTTTCCTCAAGTCAGCCTAATGAGTACAAACCTTGAAAAAGCACTGAGAATAAAAGGAAGTGACAGAGAAGGGGAAGGGACCGCAGATGCAGGGGTGCAAGAGGATGCAGAGTCATGCTGTTGACTGTCGGGGATGCCCATCTGTTGTGGCCTGCAAGCCCTCAGGGCTTTGGCTCCCAACCCCGAAAACTCTCACATCTTCTTTGGGGTCCTTGGAGGGAATTCACCCCACCTACCTCCCCCGCACCTCCAGCCGACAGGCTGCTGTTACACATAGGTTCAAACTGCGACCTTGTCTTCTATGAGTAGCTGTTTTTCACTAACGCGTATGTGAGCTGAATCAGCCAAACAACCACTTGGGGTCCAAGGCCATTCCTAGGTGATGTCTGTCCCAGTCACCACACTTGCTGGGCCCCCTCCCCGGCTTCCATTGCTGCCTTTGAAGCAGGCCCACCAACGCCAAGTCCTATAGGCTCAACTGGTCCATGTTCAACGGCTCTTTCTGCCTCAGGATTCTTTTTTTTAATTTTTTTACATCTTTATTGGAGTATAATTGCTTTACAATGGTGTGTTAGTTTCTGCTTTATAACAAAGTGAATCAGTTATACATATACATATGTTCCCATATCTCTTCCCTCTTGCGTCTCCCTCCCTCCCACCCTCCCTATCCCACCCCTCTAGGTGGTCACAAAGCACCGAGCTGATCTCCCTGTGCTATGCGGCTGCTTCCCACTAGCTATCTACCTTACGTTGGGTAGTGTATATATGTCCATGCCTCTCTCTCGCTTTGTCACAGCTTACCCTTCCCCCTCCCCATATCCTCAAGTCCATTCTCTAGTAGGTCTGTGTCTTTATTCCTGTTTCACCCCTAGGTTTTTCATGACATTTTTTTTGTTAAATTCCATATATATGTGTTAGCATACGGTATTTGTCTTTCTCTTTCTGACTTACTTCACTCTGTATGACAGACTCTAGGTCTATCCACCTCATTACAAATAGCTCAGTTTCGTTTCTTTTTATGGCTGAGTAATATTCCATTGTATATATGTGCCACATCTTCTTTATCCATTCATCCGATGATGGACACTTAGGTTGTTTCCATCTCCGAGCTATCGTAAATAGAGCTGCAATGAACATTTTGGTACATGACTCTTTTTTTTTTTTTTTTTTTTGCGGTACATGGGCCTCTCACTGTTGTGGCCTCTTCCGTGGTGGAGCACAGGCTCCGGACGCGCAGGCTCAGCGGCCATGGCTCACGGGCCCAGCCGCTCTGCGGCATGTGGGATCCTCCCGGACCAGGGCACGAACCCATGTCCCCTGCATCGGCAGATGGATTCTCAACCACTGCGCCACTAGGGAAGCCCCATGACTCTTTTTGAATTATGGTTTTCTCAGGGTATATGCCCAGTAGTGGGATTCTTAACTCCAGTCACAAGAGACACCGTTGCCAAGAACTGGGCCAAGTGAAAATACAAAGACAGTTTTCAACCAGGCAAAACTATGCAAACAAACTGGTTTGAAGGGAGGTGCGAGTCAAATCCAGAGTCTTAGCTTCTGAGCTGGAGCACAGGGAGAGAATTGGGGAATCCATGTGATTGTGGCTCTGAAGTAGACATGTAGGGAATCCCTGGCTTTGAGTATCTTTGTGGAGCCTGAAAACTGAAAAATAAAACCAGAATACAGCAAACTTCATCACACTGGAGTCCTCAAAACACAAGTTTAGATTAAAATCTCTCTTCTCTCGTTTTGTAAGATGCCTAATGTTGCTTATCTGAAGGCTTCACATAGCAAATATGGAAGGGTTCTCGCTCCTTCTAATTTCCTCTCTGCTCTCGTGTGACTTTGGGAGCACCCAGTTCCTGGCCACTCCATCCCTCGTCTGCTGTATAAGGAGAAAATCCCCTCCCTGCCATTTTTTTTTTTTTTGGTATCTCAAAGGTTACTATCTCTTTTGTGAGGACTTACTTAATCTCCTGAACCGTGATGTTGAGGGAATGAGATGGGCACAAACAGTAAACTTCCTGAGAGGAGAGAGGGGCAGAAATACCTCTCTCAGTTAGAAATCATAGCAAACTGGGGCAAGCAGAAGGGCGTGTGTGTGTGTGTGTGTGTGTGTGTGTGTGTATGTATCCTAATTTCCATTTGATATCATCCTGCCTGAAGAACTTCATTTACCATTTCTTGTAGCACAGGTTTATTGGCAATAAATTCTCAACTTTTGTTTGTGCATAACAACTGATTGCCAGCAACATCTATCTGGTCAATTTATCAGGTAAATCTTCAGAATTAGCTGATTACAGACCTCTATGTCAGCTTCTTTGTTTCTCAATGTATTGTTATACTCAGGGGTATCTACATTGTTTAGTCCAACAGCAGTTGTCAACATTGGCTGTACATTGCCATTATCTGGGGAGCTTTGAAATACCCTGATGCGTGGGAGAGTCAGATTCAGTTGGTCTGGGTGTGACCTGTGTATCAGGACTTTTAAAAGCCCTCCAGATGATTCTAATTCAAAGATGAGGTTAAGTATGGAAGGTGTAGAGTTACTTTCTAATGAGAAACTGAGGAGGACTCAGGCTACTGGGCCAGACGAAAGGACATGTTATAGTGACACCATTAGTCAAAAGGAGGAAAAGACATTGGAAGTAAATATCGAAATGCAGGCCTTTCTGTTTACAAAACAGCAGCAACAAGAGCTCTGAGTCCATAGGGGAGGCCACAGAAAACACTTGATCTCTTCCAAGTTTCATTCTTGTCGTCAGTCTGTGGGCATTAAGATGTGTTACTGTACCCCTCTCTTAAACACTAAGAGATGCTCAGGGAGCCCGGAGGCCAAAGGCACAGCTGGCTCTCCCTGGAGTTCAACAACAGAATAATCACTACAAACAAACCCCACTGCTTTCAGTGCACATCAAGATAGACACCAAAGCCAAGCTGTTTGGTCTGTCACCCCTGATGTCCAGGTGAGTAAACTGTGAAACCAGAAAATTATGCCACTGAGGGTTTGGACAAGACAATGTCAGTCAGGTTCACAAGGTCTTTCTGCAACTTGGACACCAGGCAACTTTTAAGATATGACTTGAATTTAGTCAGGGAATTCCCTTCCTTACAATTCTATCAAATACTATCACTGCTGTGTGTATTCCAGGCATTCTGCTAAGGGCTTTATATGGTTTGTCTCATTTCACTGTCACATCCTGAACAGGAAGTAGATGCTGTTTTCCTCATTTTATAGGTGAGGAAATTGAGACTTACTGTGGCTTTGTGACATGGGCATTATCTTGTGGATAGTAGATGATAGAGCAATGGGTTGATCTAGATCTGTGACTTTAAAATCCAAGGTTCTATCCCTGAGCCACTGCCTCTGGTTTATAGACTTCCAGGAAAAAACAATTCACTTCTGCTTCTTTTTCAGTCTCCTGGTTTATCCCTTCCTAGAATCTGAACCCGAGTCATTATAATGATGTGGAATTTTTTTGTGGTTGATTTCTTTAAAAATGAGTCTTTCTCAAAGAGTTTGCCAATGCATACGTGAACTTCAAGCAAAAGCTGACTTTACAACTGGGGACTGAGATGTTCTTTATGCTATCCGATTAATCCCAAGAAGGAGGCAGTAGCAATAAAAATTTAAACAGTGGCCTAATATGCTCATGTGCTCACTCACACACCAGGGCTGCTATTTTGTCAACACTGAAAACTGGATTTTATACTTCATCCCGCTCCTTTTCTGTTTTAGCTAATGATTGTTATAACATTTTGCTCAATCTGCCGGAGATACTTGAAAATCTTCCCAAAGCTATCATTAGCAAGTAATGCAGGACAGGGCCAGCCAGCACTTCTCTGCCTACCAGTAGCTGAGCGTATTGTATGAATATACAAGGCGTGATGATACCTGCGTTTTCTAACATTGATGTATTGCTTCAAAGTAAACAGAAAGGAAAGGAGGACCACAAATGAAGGTTTTGTTAATTTGCATTCGAATGTATGTATATAAAGGGGTCCCCATGTACACATCTTCTACTAACTTCTGTCCTGCACATTGAATGTGATGCCCAGCCTCTGAGAAGCGGTGTGTGCTGAGTGAATAGCTTGGCCTTAACTACTGTCTGAGCTTGCCCTGTCCTTCCTAGGGCCTAGATGGAGTGGCTCTTCTCTGACAGGGATGTTTATCTGGCTGTTATAAAGTGGTCAGGGGGTCTTGCCTGGGGCTCTGCACTTGAACTCACAATGTCAGTGGGTGAAGGCCGTGCATGTGGATTTATGGGGTCTCTAGCACCTTTAAAATCTGTTCCAACTTGTCAGAGTCTTCTGAGGCCAGATAGTCTAGAATAAATAAATCTCAAAGATCGGCTTATTCCCTCTGAAAGGTTTTACTCCTCTGAGGCCATGACCAAATTTTTTTACCTCCCCAAATAAAGCATATAATTATATGTCCTTTGATGCTGTGGGATCCTCTAACTTCTGAGCTCAAGGACAGTATGGAATTGAAAAGAAATCTTCTTATAGACTCACTGTGGACATGTAGAGAGAACAAGAAATACTTTTTTTCTTTTGTTATTTGAAACTACTGAGTTATGGGGTTATTTGGATGGACAACATAGTCTGATGGACAAGAAAATCAACATATTAAAGCTCCCATATTGAGGGATAGTAGAAATATGACAAAGGAAATTGCTTGAGAGGAAAGACTTGGAAATTTGTTTGTTAGTTTTAACCGTAGGAACTGCTGGCCAGCAAGTGTAGGAAAAGATTGAAAAGATATTAAAATGCCCAGGCCAAGCCCTATAAAACTTCTGCTTTTAAAAAAAGTTGTAGTGGGCTTCCCTGGTGGCTCAGTGGTTGAGAGTCCGCCTGCCAATGCAGGGGACACGGGTTCATGCCCCGGTCCGGGAAGATCCCACATGCCGCGGAGCGGCTGGGCCCGTGAGCCATGACCACTGAGCCTGCGCGTCCGGAGCCTGTGCTCCACAACGGGAGAGGCCACACCAGTGAGAGGCCCGCGTACCGCAAAAAAAAGAAAGAAAGAAAAAAAAAAGTTGTAGTAAACTTTGCCATTTTAACCATTTTTACATGAACTCTTCCGAGACGTTAAGCACATTCACACTGTTATACAACCATCACCACCATCCATCTACAGAACTTTCTCATCATCACAAACTGAAACCCTGTACCCATTAACAATAACTCCCTGCTCCCCCTTCCCTAATCCCCAGCAGCCACCGTTCTACTTTCTGTCTCTGTGACTTTGACTTCTCTAGATACATCATATAAGTGGAATCCTACAGTATCTGTCCTTTTGTGTATGGCTTATTTAAAGCTCCCCCCTTTTAAAAAAGATTGCATTCTAGTTTTTGCTAGCAACCCCTATATCTGTCTAGCTATTTCTAAGACAGTCTTTGCTCAAAGAAGAGGGAGGGATGACAAGAACCTGCCTAATCACTGACTCTGGCAGTGGGTTGAAGTGGCTGCATGCTTTCTAGGCCAGAGGTTAGCAACCTTTCTAAACTGGGATGTCAGAGTTCCAAGCCCTGTGCTTCCTTTGGGTCAGAGATCAAGGATGGTTTCAAACCCTGAGTGACCATCCTGCTGATGTGGGGAAGGCAGATTGCTTTCCTGAAAATTGAGGTGGAAAGACAGCTTTGATTTCTCTCAGTTGTAGAGGAAAGGTTGAGCCCAGTGACAGCAGGTGGTTATAGCTTTCAGGAGAAGATGTGACAATGGTGACAGGTCTCAAAGGCGTAGAGCATCATCTCATGGGCCATCCAAGAAGGAGGGAGCTTCTTTACCATTCCTTTCACCTGAAGAAAGAAGTAAGTTGTCAGAAGTTGCCTGGGGAAGTGATTACCTTTTTGGTCATTGCTTTTCCTTCTTCCAGAATTACAGTTGTTAGCAATATGTGGATAGTCTAAGGTGGACCTTGGAGGGGTGAGGGGTCAGAGGATGGCAAGTTGGAGGATGCGAACTCACCTGCATTGATGTGGTGCCCAAGTTCCTGTTCGGGGAGGTGGGCCACCCTTGGAGGAGACAGGTGAGCCCTGCAGCCTGCCTCAGAAATCTAGCTTCTGCCTGCCCCATGAGATCTGAGGGCCACATGGGCAGAGTGGTGAAATCCCTGTCTTCTGATCATATTGAAGTTTTTGTTTGGAAATTAGCAGGATCGGAGGTTTACTTTTTTAAAAGGGTCATAGGAAACTTCCATAATTGCTGTAGAGATAATGAAACTGTGCTCTGGTTTACGTGTTTGCTCAGTAGGTATCAACTTCGTGTCAGGCAGTTAGCTAGGTGCTGAGGATGTAGCAGAAGCATAAACACACGTGGTTTCCTCCTTCATGTAGCACCCAGTCCAGGGCACAGAAAAATATTAGTCAACCTATAAGTCAGTCAATAAATATTTATTGAACATCCATTATGTTCCAGACACTGGGGATATTCCAGGAAGCTAAGCAGACACAAATCATGTAAAGCAAATGTCAGATTATAACTCTGAAGAGGGCTAGGAAAGGGGGGTGTTCTGTACCACGAGAGCCTATGATCCAAGCTTAATAGCCAGGGAGAGCTTTTTGGAGATCTGAGGGATAGAAGAGCTTCACTAGGTAAAAGGAGGACAAGAGTACATACTAGGTGGAGGGAACAGCACATGCAAGGGTCCTGTGGCAGGGAGCTTGGTGAGGATGAGGGTGAGTGAAAGCCATATGTGGTTGGAGGATTACGAGAGGGATTGGTGGACAAATTAAGGTTGGAGGGGTAGGTGGGAGCGAGTCAGGAAAGACATCCGCATAAAAGTGAGAGGAGTCTGACTTGTCATTTTTCTTGTTAGAATGTCTTTTTGTCCTCAGCACAGTACTGTTTAAGAACATGGATTCTGGAGCCAGACTGCCTAGGTCAGATCCCTGCTCTCCCACTTATAAGCTTTGTGACCATAAGCATGTTACTTAACCTCTCTGTGCCTCAGTTCTTAAATCTGTAAAATGCTGAATATTAGTAGTTCCTACTTCATAAATTTGTTAGGAAAATTAAATGATTTTATGTATATAAAGTGTTTAGAACAATACCAGATATGAATTATAAGCGCCACATAAATAAGTCCTGTTATTATTACTCTGTATGGTAGAGAGCATTATTATTCACCAGATATTCCCCTATCAGTTTATAAATAAGAAATCCACACTGAATTATATCTAGAACACATAAATGTCTATATCACAGACAGATAAAACCTAAGACAAACTATAGGTCTCTTTAATGTCCACTTATGGTATGGAAAAATGCATTTCTCAAGTAAATCATCTTGGAAAAGTGCCTTTTCAGAGCTGAGAGAATTAAATGCCTTATACTTTGCTCCATGTGTATTTGAAATTTGGGGAAGAAACTGTATTTTTGTTAATGATTCAGCTGATACTCAGAACTGACTAAGGGCAGAACGTACCTCAAATTCTTTCATCATTTTATCAACTGATGGAATCGAGCAATCAGAATGGTAGAGCCGGAAGCAACCTTGGAGATCAGTTGGTCATTTGTTCTGATTTAATTGATTATTGGTTTCTGCTTGAAGTGATCACATTAGAAGAAAGAGCTGGAAGCTTAAGAATTTAATAGGCAAGTAAATTCATTTAACTGAGACGCCGCTGTGAAAATCATAAATACCACCTGCAGCTTCTCCTTTGGTAGGTGGTAATGCACTTTTGCTGAAGTTTTTCTTTTGGTAACTATTTTTGAAAAATAAAAATAACAAGCAGTGTTACTTTGTACCTATAGATTTGGTAACATTTTAAGTCATCAAATCCTCTGTGTGCACAGTGGTATAGTACTGGACAAACAAACTTTTATTGAAAGCTCACTATGTATGAGGCCTTCTGATGGATGCTTTTATATAATGCTTCATTTAATCCTCACAGTAATTATATGGAGTCTTGGAGCCTGTATTGCCCTTCCTCTGCTTTGCTCTGTATTGCAGGGGCCTGGATCTTAGAGCTGCATTTCCTAGCCTCTCCTGTCCGCTAGTTTCCAGCTGGGTTTGGGCACTGGGAGGCACTGGTGGAGGTGTAGGGTGAGGTGGGGAGAGAAGTTGTATTTCTCCCATCTCTCTCTGCCTTGGGCTGCATCTTCTCTATGGCTCCAGTTCCCATGGGTCTGGCAGACCACAGTTCTAGCTTCCACTTGGTGGATCCACCCCTAGGCTCCAGTAACACTCTCTCCTCCTTTGGTCCCTCCAGCCACGGGTTGGTAGAACTTTCTGCTCTTGTTCATCTCTGGATTACCCCATTGTCTGCTCTTTGGCTTACAGTCTCCATCACCTGTATAACCAGTTCCCTGCATTAAACTCCCTCTATTAAAAATAATTGAAGTAATTTGTTTTTTTCTTATTTAGGCCATAACTGATAGAGTTTGGTATAATTATACCTGGTTTTCTTTTTTTCAATCTATGAGGAAACTGAGGACCATACAGGCTGCATGTCACAATATTAAGTCCCTCAGCACAAATCTACCAATTAAATCAAAGTTGTTGCACTCCTAAGTTCATATATACTTCCTCTACTATTATACTCTGGTGACTTCATGACTTTCTAGAAAGGGGAAATCTGTTTCTTTTATTTTATTTTATTTATTTATTTTTTTGCAGTACGCGGGCCTCTCACTGCTGTGGCCTCTCCTGCTGCGGAGCACAGGCTCCAGACGCGCAGGCTCAGCAGCCATGGCTCACGGGCCCAGCCCCTATAAAAATCTGTTTTTATAGGGGGTAGCCCCCTCTTGGATCATTAGAATCAGGAGTTTTACTACAATCTCATTTTAGTTCAGTTGGATTGATGACTTGCTGCAGGATGAGTTTGAGGGTCAACGTCTTACATTTCTCCAGAGACAGAATTATTAGACCCTCATGCAGCAGATCAGAAAGCTGCCCACTTGGATATATCAATACACTGAAGCTGGGTTCCTTGGGAAATTCTATACAGATCCATGGAGCCACCAAGTTCTGGCCACTCTTCCAGGCCAGGTGATAGACTCCCTTTGTTTCAATTCAAGTAGAAAATTGAGATCTTTATTCTTCACCTTGAATTTACTCAGAATCAGGATAGGAATACTCTTAAATTATCGTTAATCCCACATAAGATCAAAGACTTTGGACTTTACCATAAATTTAGGCTTACTTTTTAGACTCTTTTCATAGGAGTAAATCATAGGCTAAAACATCTGTGGCCTGAAAAACTGAGGGAATCTTAGGATACCATTGATTTATGTATAGAGACTCTTCTTATGAAGAAGCTGGCATTCTAAAAAGGACACATCAAATGCTAAACCAGCAGTAGAAAAACAGCCTCTGAATTCTCCCCAGATGTTAAATAGTAAGAATAGGTAAATAGGACCAAGTAGTGTAGAGTGATGAACTCTTGGTTAATGAGTGTGTCTGTGTGTGTGTGTGTGTGTGTAGGGAGGGGGGTACAGTGTAAAGCCATCAAAGCAGTGAGTAATTTAACTAGGTGTTTAGGAAAACAGGTAAAATTGTGTTGGTTGAACTTAGAGATGGGGAAGAGGGTCTGGATAGAGGGTACTATTATAATACTACTATCGATTGTGTACATAGCAAATCTATATATCATTATACTGTATGGTAGTTAAGAAGAAAGATGAAGACTTGAACTGAGTGACTTTGAAATGGAAGCTACAAGTGGATGCGGGAGGGTGATGTGGAAGTAGAATTGATAAGATTTGATCATTGATGGGGTAAGAGGTGCGGGAGGAGAGAAAAACTTGAGGGTTGTTCTGAGGTTTGGAGTCTTTATGACTCTATTTTTTCTTTTTTCATATAATATCCAACTCAAATAACTTTGCATCCTGTTGTGAAACTTTCACACTACAACTGGAAACTGGTTGATAGTCATTCTTCTTTGATGAGGACAGAGAAACCTACCAAGTGGCTTTAGCACAGCTGCATTTCCATCTGAGGCAGAGAGAGAGCAACCTGGAGATGCTGAAGTCATCAGTACTGCTGACCATGTACTGAGACCATGGATGTAAAGTAAATGGGGCACTCATCACACAGAGAACCACTAAAAATCAAGGGGCTTGACAGTATTTTTTTTTTAATATCTTTATTGGAGTATAATTGCTTTACAATGGTGTGTTAGTTTCTGCTGTATAACAAAGTGAATCAGCTATACACATACATATATCCCCATATCCCCTCCCTCTTGCGTCTTCCTCCCACCCTCCCTATCCCACCCCTCTAGGTAGTCACAAAGCACCGAGCTGATCTCCCTGTGCTATGCGGCTGCTTCCCACTAGCTATCTATTTTTAGATCTCTAGGTAAGATCTAAAGATCTGTGGGAAAGAATTTTGTACAGAGTCAGACAAGGGATGAGGTAATTACCCAGCTCAGATTCACCTGGAGTCGGAAGTAAGCCTTGCATGGTGGTTCTCTTACCTAGCGCAGCCCTGCGCTCCAGTCGCGCCGGTCTATGCACGGCCTGAGGACAGATCATGCCTTCTCGCCACCGTCCTTGCTGATGCCCTCACCTGCAGGACCTACTTCTCACCACCGTTCACATCCTCCCTCCTCAGAGCCTGAAAGCCTCCTGCTGCCCAGTGTTCTCGTCAATACTTTGCTTTCCTTTAAACTATTAAGTTGTGTGTATTTCACGTTATTTTGTACTTCATTATACATTGCATTTTATTACCCTTTCATTTTTCCAATTGTGTTAGTCTTGTCTTTCAAGTATCTCACAAACTCCTTGAGGGAAGACCTATTTCTTACTCTTTTTTTTTTTTTTTTTTTTTTTTTGCGGTACGCGGGCCTCTCACTGTTGTGGCCTCTTCCGTTGCGGAGCACAGGCTCTGGACGCGCAGGCTCAGCGGCCATGGCTCACGGGCCCAGCCGCTCCGCGGCATGTGGGATCTTCCAGGCCGGAACACGAACCCGCGTCCCCTGCATCGGCAGGCGGACCCTCAACCACTGCGCCACCAGGGAAGCCCTATTTCTTACTCTTTATCATCCTTCACAACACCTAGTATAGAGTGAATACTTGTTGAGTAATTCATTTAGTGTGAAAATTTTCCCCAGTCTGCCCTAGCTCCTAGCCACCTGATCTGCTTATCTACCTATTGCTTCCTTCTTGAGCTATTGGGCTGCTACCACACAGTACGAGTTCTGAACACTCAAATATTTCCTCCGGAACATAAAGAGCTCCAGACATGGTAGTGAGGAGGGAGGGAGAAAGAAAGAAAAGTGCATTTAGAAACACAGCTTGTTCTTTGACCTGGGAGAACTTGTTTGCCAGAAGTTACTGAAAAGCAAAGCTGCTCAGAACAATTATCAGTCCATCTTCAGACTCTGGGATGTCTTAAAACAACAATCCAATAGGAAATGACTTAAGCCAAGAAATTCTTGGTGGAACATTTGGGTAAAAAGGGTTTTCTGCTTTAAGAACACTCATTAGCGGAAGACCTACTGTATAGCACAGGAAACTCTAACTCAATATTCTGTAATAGCCTGTATGGGAAAAGAACCTAAAACACGTATATGTATAACTGAATCACTTTGCTGTACACCTGAAACAAACACAGTGTTGTAAATCACCTATACTCCAATATAAAATAAAAATTAAATTAAATCTTAAGAAAAGGACATTCATTAGCTTCGATATCAGTATGAGAGCAGTAGCTATCATTTCTTGAGCCAGGAATGTTATAGCAAGTTGTATCTACATGTTGAAGTTTTCACCATTAGTATAGGTGTGGTATTCTAAATTCCACTAAAAATGAGAAAACTTAGATCTAGAGATTTTAAGTAACTTAACATTAATATATTGCCTCCTCCAAGAAGCCTTCCCTGGACCTTCAGGATGGGGTAGGCACCATTATGTCTCCCATAGCAACCTGTGACTATCCTAGCTTCTACACATTACCTTACATAGTAAATGTAGTAATGCAATATAATAATCGGTTTCATCTATCTGTCTCCTCTGTTAGAGTGCAGCTTCCTTGAGGATAGAGAAAGTTCCGTTTCCAAGTCAAGTGCTTCTTTTCTCTGTGTTACATTGCGATTTTCATACATGCCGTAGACCTGGGAGTTTTAAACCACAGAATGCCCTTCAACCATTGAGGAGAATTACTAGCTTTATCACACAGTCAAGGTTACTCGGTGTGTCCTTCTTCTCTATGGAAGAGAATGTTTAGGACATTTGCTTTCTTATGAGACACCCTCCCAACTGCATTTTAGTGGACAGGGAGGATCTGTTTCCAGAAGTTAACATCAAAAGAGGATTGCTTATAGTTAGAATTGCTCCCTGGAGGAAAGGTTGCCATGGACACTGGAGAACATGCACGGTTAATTTCGTAGAACCATGGCTAATGGGACAAATCACTCGGCCATGGAAACTCCTCAAGCTGAAAGGGCATAAAGAGGTGTAAAGAGGGAAGCAGGTCATGGGCTCTGCCCTGGGATTCTGAGGAAGTTCATGGCCAGGAGAAAGCAGGCAGCTGTGATGCACTGAGTTGGCTGTGGGCGGCGTTGGACTCAGCTGTCACAGCTGGGCTGACATCTGCAGCATGTGATTGACATCAGTGCAAAGACAGCACCACCAGCTGAGGGTGTGTGGCAGGGACAACCAGGGTTTGAGCCTGTGAGAAGAAAATCTGTTGGGGGACACCAAATAGCAGCAGCAAGCCCTCTCTTTGTGTCTAAAATTCAACCAGGCTCAGCTGACTCGGAGCACATCAGAGAGGTGCTGTGACTTGTCCTAGATCACACAGAATGTTAGAGGCCAGGTGGGACTAAAAACTGGGTGGTCAAACTCTCAAGCTGGTGCCTTCTCCATAGTCCCTAGAGAAAGGGAGACATAGGCAGATTTTTAAGAAGTTGTGGAATCAGGTTAGGAGCAACCTGACTCTTGCTTCTTCAAAGCACAGAAGGTCTTTGAGGTGTTCAGTGACTGCAGTGATTTGACACAGCAGCTTGTCATTATTTCCTGGAGGTGATTCTTATAGATAAAGTCAGAAAAATATTGTGGTAGTGCAGTCATCATGCATGTGCTGATGTTTATTGATGTATAAGAAGCAACGACCATGATGCATGCAAGAAAGAGATTTAAGTGGGATCCCTGCCTGTAGAAGCAACACCATGGCCTTCAAACAGGAAGCAGTAGTGCATAATTTAAGACTAAATAGACATTTCCCCAGAGAAGACATACAGATAGCCAACAACCACATGCAAGGATGCTCAACATCACTAATCCTTAGAGAAATGCAAATCAAAACTACAATGAGGTATCACCTCACACCAGTCAGAATGGCCATCATTAAAAAATCTACAAACCATAAATGCTGGAGGGGCTGTGGAGAAAAGGGAACCCTCTTACACTGTTGGTGGGAATGCAAATTGATACAGCCACTATGGAGAACAGTATGGAGGGTCCTTAAAAAACTACAAATAGAACTACCATATGATCCTGCAATCCCGCTACTGGGCATATACCCTGAGAAAACCATAATTCAAAAAGAGTCATGTACCAAAATGTTCATTGCAGCTCTATTTACAAAAGCCAGGAGATGGAAACAATCTAAGTGTCCATCATCGGATGAATGGATAAAGAAGATGTGGCACATATATACAATGGAATATTACTCCACTATAAAAAGAAATGAAACTGAGTTATTTGTACTGAGGTGGATGGACCTAGAGTCTGTCAGACAGAGTGAAGTAAGTCAGAAAGAGAAAAACAAATACCGTATGCTAACACATATATATGGAATCTAAAAAAAAAAATGGTTATGAAGAACCTAGGGACAGGACAGGAATAATAAAGACACAGATGTAGAGAATGGACCTGAGGACACAGGGATGGGGAAGGGTAAGCTGGGACGAAGTGAGAGAGTGGCATGGACATATATACACTACCAAATATAAAATAGATAGCTAGTGGGAAGCAGCCGCAGAGCACAGGGAGATCAGCTCTGTGCTTTGTGACCACCTAGAGGGGTGGGATAGGGAAGGTGGGAGGGAAACGCAAGAGGGAGGGGATATGGGGATATATGTATATGTATAGCTGATTCACTTTGTTATAAAGCAGAAACTAACACACCACTGTGAAGCAATTATACTCCAATAAAGATTTTTTTAAAAAATTCCATAACTATAATATTCTTTAATCTTTAAAGGTAATAACCAGCTTGAATTTGCTACATACTTCACTTACTCAACATGCTTTGGCAAATCCTGTCTCATTTCACCTTTACAGCTACTTCTACATAACTTAGGAGGCAATAGCAGTCCCGCATTCTGTAGATGAAGAATCTGAAACCAGAAAGTTTTGGTGATTTGCCCAAGATCACACAATACTTACTGACAGAACCAGGAGTAGAATTTTGCTTCTTTATCAAGTGTTTTTGTGTCGTAAAGTTCACAATCCCCTCCTTATCTGAAATTCTGAAATCCAAACAAAAACAACAGAAGTCTATTTTTTTTCCCTAACTTACTTGGTGGCAAAACTTCACCTGTCCTGAGCTACTTTGGTAACAAAACCTGTTTTGAGATGATGTGAAGCTCTTTATTGTCCTCTTTAGGGAGAATATTCATATATTTTATTACAGAAATTTTGACATATTCAATTACAGGATGCCTCAAACCAGTGTGTCATTTTTGTTATATGAGCTATATTATCTTTCTAAAAGTCCAAAAAAAATTCTGATTTCAGAAGCAAATCTGAACAGAAGAGTTTTGGATAATAATTGTAACCCTGAGGTAGACCGGCTCTATAATCTGATGGTCAGGAACTGAGGTTTTTATATTAACCAGATATTGTCAATATAGGTGCCATACATGCATTACTATATCGAATAAATTAGACTATAATGAAATAAACTTAATACCAACTCAGCAGTTGTTGTGAGGGTTAAATATGATAATTCAGGTAAGTCCTTTGGCACAGTAGCTCGTTTGCAGGACCCATTCCATAACTAGAGTGTTAACTGTTACCTTTCTTAATAAACTTTGTATCCCCAGGAGGAAGCGGTGACAGGCAGAGAGGTTAAGTTACTTGCCCAAGGTCACATGGCTAGTAAGTGGCACCGCCAGGACTGGACACAAGACTGTCTCTCCCGCCCAAAGCATATGGAAAACCAGTAGGGTAGAGATAATTCTGGGATCTTCCAGGGGGCTCTAGAAATCCTTCCAGATCATCATTATGAAAATTAATTACCGAATCATTGGACTGGAGCATGTGGAAGTGCTGTTTAATAGCCTGCTGGTTAAGCCAGCTTTTGCTGGCTATGGAGGGAGAGAGAGAGAATGAAAGGGAGGGAGAGAGGAGGGAGAGGGAGAAAGAGAGAGAAAGAGAGGGAGAATGCCTTATAAATTAAAATGTTGGAATGACCTCACGGAGTGATTGGCAAGCCTCTATTCCAGAGAAGCCTTACGAGAACATAACTTCCTTGGATATTCGTGAGGTCTTTCTGGGGATTAGAGCAAAGAAAAGACTTTTCTTTCCCAGGAATTCCCCCCCAAATTCTGTGAATTAGGCCAATGAAATCTATGGTTTGGGAGGAAAATAATCCACTCCCATCCTGCCAGCTACCTTCACAATGGCTTCTTTTGCCTTCTGCACGTCCTTACTTTGAACCTAGGACTTTCTGTTTTCTGACCACGCTTTGGACGTGAGTGCTGACATGAGGGTGGGGAAGTGGGAGGGAAAAGCACAAGGATGACAGAAGCCTGTGATGCGGAGACACGGGAGATGAGAGGAGGGCAGTGCTTGCCTCACAAATGGCTTCTCATCCCACAGCTCCTTGTCACAGCTCACATCCCAGATGGTGGGAGGAGAGCTGTGGTCTGTCAGGACGGCCTGGCGCGAAAGCGAGCCCCTCGGCAGCTCAGCCTGAGGTTAAGGGGACCTCGGTACCATTGTGCCGGCAGCTGCTCAGCTTCACCCGTGTGCCATGCGGCATCGGTCCACGTCTGGTCTGATTTGCTATTGGGGAGGCGACGCTTGAAAGGTGGCCCCTCCCCCAGACTCCTTGACATTTGTCCAGAGATTAATTGGGCTAATCCCCTTCTTGGAAGAATAGGTTGGAGAGTATGTGTTCGGGGAGGGTGACGAGGCCGGCTGGGATTGAGGAGATGAGCATTAATGAAGGCGCTGGGGCTTACTGGAGCCTTTGAAGGAAGAAAAGAGCAGATTCTCTGCTGTTCCCAGACGAGGCTGACAGGTGGGCAGGGAGACTGCAGTTCTTCTGTTCTGCCCGGCTTTGCCAGAAGGGCTGTGCGCACCAGCAGTAACGACTTCTGACAGCACCAGCTGTCACTCAGGGAAGAAGCACTCCCAGCTCACCTTGGCCTGCCATTCTCATCTCTTGTAGCGAGGGCAGAAGGTGAGAGTCCTAAGCTGGGCCATCGTGGCTAGCTGTTTCCAGAACACACGTTGCTCAGACCCTTGTCTGGGATACTTACAAACCTACATTTAAATTTCATTTTGAATCAAGCATTCAAAAAAAGCATCATTTATCGTTTGGGGTTTTTGGCAGGGGACCGTAGACAGTGTTTTCTTGTGCTTTATGCAGCTGTCCATATTTGGGAGGGGATGTAAAAGCTTTTCACCGTATTGTCTAATAAGAATAGCTCGCATTTATTGGGAGCTTAGTAGCTGCCAAGGCATCGTTCTCAACATTTTACATGTATTAATTAATTTTTTAATTCGTGACAACCCGTATGAAGTAGATGTTAATATTGTCTTCATTTTACAGAGCTAATAACCTGCGCGGGATCATTGGTAGGTGGTGGCACCAAAACTCAAACTCCTACAGTCCAGTTCTCAGCCCCACCCTCTTAACCACTGCATTCGTCTGTGTTGCTAACAGAGAAAAGGGAATAAGCGTTACCAGGTTAGAACATGACTTCAGTGAGATTGAACAGTTAATTGAGGATAATGCACCCCAGGAGAACTGAGGATAAAGAGCCATGGAAATACTTTGAGGTCCCTGGGAACCTCTGAAAGATACATGCTTCGTTGTACTATAGGTGGAAAATTTCTTCCAGTTACAGGATTCCAATCATGCGCTATGTTTCTTTGTAATTTACTGCAGATACGGGCAGAACGAATATGAAGAGAGTGGTGGTTAATCAAATGAACTTACAAGAAGAGAGTTCTTGAAGTAGGATTTATATTGATGCCCATTCTAAAAACTATTAATAATAGTGAGGAATTTTTAGAATATCACTACAAGGTGAAAGGAAGTCGGCAAAGGTATGAATATCTGTTCATCCTTTATCAGACGTAAGATAACTAGGTGGCAGAAATTGCTTTGGGGGGAACTGAAATGACAGATGCTAATGTCAGAACAATGATTGGAGAGTTGGGAGCAGATCTGTGGGTTTTGAGCACAAAGGGCAATCTCTGACTTAGGAGCATCTAATTTAAACGTGTTTCTCCCTTCTGTGTCACTGCTGTCCACCCAGCAGGCAGCACACACGGCCTCTCCTTTTGCATCCATGTTTTTTTTTTTTTTCCCCCTGTTGTGAGGATCAGTCTCCGGGCCCTGGAGGCCAGTACGGACTCTCAAGTGGGGTAAGGAAGGTAAGGGAGAGTAGATGTAGAGTCAGCTCACCTGCTGTTTGATCTTCGAAACCATCCGAAGAAGGAGTGCTGTCCTCATTTGATGGTGAGGGAACTAAAGATCAGAGAAGTTGCTAACCGGAGACTATCCAGTGAGTAAGTAGCCAAACTGGCTTTGTGCACAGGCAGTGATGCCCAGAATGTGGCTTCCACAGTGCCTGTCCAGCACCAGGAGGTAAGGATGGCGAAGGAAAGAAGGGGAAAACTTCATCCTGCCACCTTGGTTCCAGCCCCCTCCCTCCTCTGCTTTGCTGCCAGGTCCTTTTGCCACACCCAGAGTCCGCCTCCTCACTGTAGGAGGGGAAGGGGGGGAGGGGAAGAAAGTGGGCATCCTCCCTTCCTAATTTCTCATTTTGTAACTTTTTCCCAGTTCCCACAGCTCCCCTCTCACCTCCCAACTCTGCTCGCATGCCACGCAGAGCCTCACTGCTCAATTGGACCTACGAGAGGCTCCACCGCTGTTTACTCCCTAAGATAGAAAAATCGCTTTAGATTTCTTCCTCAGTAGCGGGGAAGCGGGAGAACAGCCTCTAGGTCACCACTGCGCCACCTGCGCCTCCAGGCACCAAAGTGCCTGCTCAACGGCCGGCGCAGTGCCACCCACCTGTGCCACCCGCCTGGTGTCTTGTCTTAAACAAAAACAGCGACAACAAAACCAACCCCCCCCAACTTTAATAAAGACAAAAAAGCAAACTCCAGAGGGAAAAAAATAGAAAATGATGTTAGTCATCTTTACCAGACTCCTGGGCCTGACAGATCTGAGGGATGAATCCTTCTGTGTACTCAGCTGTTTTTCTATAGTCATCACCGATGCAGGGATTCCGTTGAAAGTTTACTACACTCAGAAAAAAACTTCATGCTACAGTTTTTCAGGAGAGAACCTGTTCCAAACCAAAGATTTCCAAATAAGTTATTGAAACAAGCTCTTTCTGAGTCGGGAATCCCTAGCCCAATCTCCTGTGCCTCCATATATAGAGTCTTTAGTTTCTGATGAAATGCTCAGTGGTTTTCAAGTTGTACTAATTTTTGCACAAACTCAATGCCTTAATTGTACAAAGTCATGTCTTCTACATCCATTTGACTTTATTCGATAAGTGACAGGATCAAACCCAACCTTTCCTCCTTGGTGCCTTGGGCACGCATACCCTGGCTGCCGTACTGCAGTCATTCACTCACCTGCCTTTGACTCACATCAGATGTGAACTCTTTGGCCACACAGACCACGTTTTAACTTATTTTGCATCTTAGCGTAACATCCTTCCTCTCTTACCCTGTCCAATCCATTTTCCACACAGCAGCCTAAGAGAGCTTTTGAAAACATAAATCAGACTGTGTCACTTTCTTGCTTAAAACTTTTCAGTCTCCCCACTGCTTTGAAATACAATGTGCCTGCCTGGTTGGGGCTTCTCGCTCCCTGCAGGTCTGGGCTCCTGTCTCTTCTCCAGCCTTGCTCCAGGCCTGCTGGCCTTTGCTCAGTGCTCTGCTGCCTCAGGGCCTTAGAGCTTGCTGTCGCACCGTCTGGAATGCTCCTCTCCTGGCTTTTGCATATCTGGCTCCTTCTCTTGCCTCAAGTCTTAAATGCTTAAATGTCACCTTAAATGTCAGAGAGACCTTTCCCTGAATGCTCCATCTGAAGTAAGTCTTCCCTGTTACTTTCTATCTCTGCATTCTGTTTAATTTCTTGATAGTATATGTCACAATCAGCAATACTTTATCGACTCATTTTGCATTCGCTATTTCTCTTATTAGAATGCAGGCATCGTAAGAACAGGGCTCTCATCTGTTCACAGATCTATCTTCAGCACAAAGAGTAGTCTTGGCTTGGAGCCGTATGTCTTATGTGTCTAATAAGTCTATGTGTTTAATAAATGAATGCTTGAAAAAACAAATGAACAGTCCCAGAGCTTTTCTTACAGTCATTACCCAAAAGGAATTATGTGTAAAGATTCTACCAAGAGTTTGTAACTTTTGTGTGTACCCAAGTGGAGAGTGTGACCCCTCACATTTGTGAACAGAGCAACCAGAAGGAACCAAGAGAAAGATAGCTCTTACTAGAAGAGCACTGCTTGAGAGCAGAGATGGTGTTCAAGGGTCCCAGTGCTTTTCTGCTGCCAGGCTCCTTCTGCTGAATCCTTCATCTTTCCAAGCCCGAGATAGCCAGACTGCCTTCAGACGCTCTAAGTACAAATAAGAATGAATTGGGAGATTCTCACTCCTGAATTTGGGAAATTCTTACTCATAGCTCTTTAAATAAAGTATCTGTTTTTAAGGGAAGCTTTAAAATCAATGGGAGTGGGTAATTGGGATCTAACCCCTAAGGCTGCTACCTGATGCTGACCATCTTCAGAAATGGGTTATTTGTACTGTCTTATCTAAAGCCCAGTGTCTCTTTTTCAGGTCTGTTTTGGCATCCTGAGAAGCAAGGGAGTGAGTCCCACTAAATCTACGAGCATTTAGGGTGACTTATTTTTTTGGTTCAACCATTTATCTTAAATGAAAAATGACAAGACCCCAACAGACCAGGGTGTCCCCAGTATCTCTGTTGCTCGTCAGTTGGTGCAGGAAGGCCCTGGGAGCCTACCTCCCCCCAAGCATGGAGAATAACTCCCCCCAAGCATCCAAGTTGTATAGATTATTTGAAATGTATTTTCTTGGACGAAGATGCTATTTTGTCTTAAACTTTGTATGTGTTTATATTTACAGTGCTTACCAGAATTTTCAGTATGGCATTTTGGTTAAGTTCCTATAGCACTATTAATGATAACGAACATGGACTCAAAATAGAAAATGACAGGGATTGTTCTAAGGAAAAATTTATGTCATCCCTACATTATCAGCTCTTTTGACATGGAAAACTAATTGCCTAAATTGTGGCCTAAGGTGATAATCTCCTAAATACAGTCTCCTCCCTCCGTGAAAGAGTCGAAATCCTTATTTTGTTTATGCCTTTGAATCATTTATGGATTTAAAGCCACCCCACTGAGCACCAACTCATCTCGACCAGGTGCATTGGGCCTCAATGGGTTGGAAATGAAATGTGGGGTCCCAAGCAGGGAAAGGGATGGAAACCACATTCACAGTTTATTTGCTCACAGATGTTCACATAATGGAAGCTGAAATTTAAGAAGTAGCTTCTTTCTTTTTGTATTTCACAGAAACAAAGAAAAACAGTTGTGTGGAGGTTGGGAAGGCAAGAGGCAATGAAGCCGTGGGAAGCGTTGGAAATACCCATGTTCCCCAACCCTGGCAAGAGAATAAACTCCTTAACAAGAGTATTGATTTTCATTCCCAGAAACACAGCCTGGGCGTTTGGCTCTCGATGATTCATCAGCAAGTGACTTTGACATGAGGAGGGAACTAGGGCTGATCCTGGATGAGGACCTGACCATTGATTTCTCCCCTCTCCCAGTGCCCTGAAGAGCTTTGAGGGAATCATCACACAGCATCGGGGTCATGACAACGCCTGATGCTTTGTGATACTGCTAAGGTGTCAGCTACAGATTTCCCCTCTGCCTGTGTCCGTGCAGTCAGCTTTTGTCTGTGTTTACCACAGTGACTTGTCACCTTGTGGTATTGAGTTCTCTGTTTTCTCATGCAAGAAAAGGTAGGAGAGTGTGAGTGAAAGGGAGACATCTGTGACTTTCTAGGCTTGGACTTTCTAGGCTAGAGGTTTAGAAGTTGTTCTGTCTCCTCCAATGTGTGGTGGTCCTGTAATCATGCTCAATGATCAAGTGAATAATTGCTTCTGAATTATGATTTTTATGGTCTGAACAGCTAGATTTCTTTCAGGTTTGGTTAAGTGAATCAATGTTTAAGATGCTTTTCCAGTATATTATGATTCTTCTAAAAATTGTATTTATCACATCATATGTTAATTTAATGTCACCCTGGGGTCTCAGATTTGGGTTTCTTTCCTCTCCCTTGCCCTAGCAACCAGTGCTTATCTCTATTGAAGCAGCAATGCAGAGGGGACCATGCTTGATTTTCCAGTCCAGTAGACATTATTCTGTTGATATCTCCAAGTATCTTATTTTTATCAGTATGAAACTTAAAACAAACTTATACATGTAATTTAACTCATATCCCTTGCTTTCTCTAAGACTTTCACTTTATGAATAGTAGTAGTAATACTCACTAGTAAGGGCAGGCTTACTGCTGTATGAAAAAAAACCCCACACTTCAATAACTTAATACAATAAAATGTGTGTTTCTTATTCAGATGGGAGGGGTGAGGAGATGTTCTGCTCAGCCATTCAGAAACTCAGGGTCCATCTTGTGGCTCTTCTAGAGCCTCAGTGACTTGTCCATTCAGCTGGTGATGAGAAGAGGGTTAGTATTATGCACTGGAGCTGTTGATGGGTCAGACCTGGAGGAGTCCACAATACATCCACTTAATTTTCTTGACTAGAATTTGATCACACAACCACACCCTAGTATGAGGGAGGTTCAAAACATAGGCTAATATAAGGCACTACGTAAACTTTTTAAAAGATGGCTTTAAACTGCTATCAATGCTGTAAATTTGGTAATAGCTACACATGCCACTGGAACAACATTAACTACAAGATCAGATTGTGCAGAGTAAGTATTTGTCGAATGACGATGCTTGTCAAATGACGATGTCAAATGCACACTCATCGGCATTATCTCCAGCAGCATCTCCATCCAGAGGTGACTCAGGGTCACCTGGAGTTGAAGCAGTAGCAGATACAGATGTTGTAGGAGAACGTTGGATGCCTTCTTTATGATGCTTTGACATATGCTTCTGATGGAGATCAGTTTAGCTCATAGATATTTTGTTGACTGGCGCACAACATTGAATAAACATTATAAACAGTAGTTGAGGATAGGCTATTGTACTTAGGAATTTCTTCTTTTGTATTTCTCGAGAGATTTTTGAGTTAATGATAGATTCACTTGGCCAGTTAAGGAAATCCATCCTAACAATCACCTTGTGACTACCAAGATCATGGGAAGTAAAGATGTTCTGTATTACTCTACCTTGGACTAAAGTTGAACTATCGGGGTATCTGGGTTACTAAATACTGGATTATCAGACATCTGCTATATAGTAAAATGATCTATGTTACGTGTTTTTGGCCCATTGACTCCTTGAGCCCTGGGACTTGTTTAATTCATATTGTGCCCTTAGCTTCTGGTTCGTTGTATCTGATGCTGTAGGCCTTCAATAAATGCTCTGCAGTGGTTCTCGAAGTTTGGCCCTGAACCAGGAACATTAGCATTTCATGGAAACCTGTTAAAAATGCAAATTCTCAGGCCGACCGTAGACCTACTGGGGTAGAGCTCTGCAATTTATGTTCTAACAAGCCCTCCAGGGTGCTGATACATGCTAAAGTCTGACAACCACTCCTTTACTAAACTGAAATGGGAAGATCCTAACAATCATATATATATTGTATGTGTGTATGTGTGTGTGTGTGTGTGTGTGTGTGTGTATGTGTGTATATATATATATATATATATATATAGTGGGTACTTCATTATTGTTCACTGTTCTCAATCATGTTTAATCTGTCCTTGGTTTTACTTCGAGTTTAAGAAAAATACATTGAGAACCTTTTCTAGAATTGGACATTTCTTTGATTTATCCATAATAATGGCATTTCTTCAGTTTCACCAGATTTCCCATAAAATCCCAGTTGATACCTTGATTTTGGTCTGGTGATGCTGATTTTGGATTTCTGGCCTCCAAAACTATGAGAATAAATTTCTGTTTTTTATGTCACCAAGCTTGTGGTAATTGGTTAGAAAGCCACAGAAAACTAATACAAGCAGCATTCTCCAAATTTTTTGTTTTTGTATCAGCAAAATGTTTTGAGCATATCATACAAAATATGTTTACTCATAAATATTTACACATAACACTATGCCAATATATTATATACATTATATGATACACAAAATAAGAAACCAAAATTAACTGTTAAGAAGGGAAATTATATCTTATAAGTAATTTATATTACTAATGATATAAAAATATTTTATTCCTACTAAGAATTATTCTATTTTAGTGAAAGCAATGTGATTGAATATGCTTCATTAGTTTAAAATTTTTGCTTTAACACTTTGTTAAAGATCTTTGTTAACACTTTGTTAAAGATCTGGTTCAAAGTTGAGTTGATTTAGATATTTTATTCTAATGGCTATTGTAGCTGAAAAAAAAACCTCACAAGGCTATGCAGATCCAAAAGAAAGAAGTGAATCCTTGACTATGCTTACGGAATTAGGACATTCTTTTATTTTCCAATCCCGTTTACTAATTTTGCAGATGAGTTTATAATCTCATTCAGATCATGCATTTCCACCTTAACCTTGTCAATCAGTTGCTCTTCTAAACTAACCAGATGATGTCAAGGTCCTAAACTTTCAACAAATAGGTTCATCTCACACTCGCCTAACAAATAGGTTCAAACCCTACTGAATGTCTTTATTTGGAAGATTTGAAAATAGATGCAAATCTTTAAAAAGAGCAGATAAGATAATATTTTAAGCGAGACTTAGTGTTTTCAGACAACAAGACCACGTAATCATGGAAATATTTCTAGACATCTGTTTTCAAAATGTTCTCTTTTTTAAAAAGCATTTTTAAATTCATCACTGAAATACTCCTCTACCATGGAGGGGGAGAATGAAAAGAATAAAGAGAATTAAATCTTTGGAAAGTTAATTGGTGGATTTATTGTTTTGAAAGAATATCTTCTAGATACCTACCAGGGTTAGCAATCTCTTGTATTACAGAAAACAGAAAATTTGGACATGTATTCTTGAAAAGAGGACTATGAAATTCATCAAGTGTGACAACTCTTCACTACTGCCGTGAAATAGCCAATGAACCTCTTTGGAGTATGGGAGTTCCGTGGGTACTGCTGGTTCCACTGCAAAATACTCAAAGCAGTTTATGAATAGTAATTGAGTGTATGTGGCTGTGGAGGAGGGTTTACTCCAAGCATTTTAAATAAAATACTTAGAATTTGGGACAAGAAATATATATGCAAGAAGAGAAGAGGAGAATCCTTCCTTCCCTACAGAAAACCAAGAGATCTTTAAAAAAAAAAACTCATTTTGGGATTGACATATATACACTACTATATGTAAAATAGGTCTAATAAGGACCTACTGTACAGCCCAGGGAACTCCACTCAATACTCTGTAATGACCTATATGGGAAAAGAATCTGAAAAAGAGTGGATATAAGTATATGTATAACTGATTCACTTTGCTGTACACCTGAAACTAACACAACATTGTAAATCAACTATACTCCAATAAAAATTAATTTAAAAAAATAAATGAAAGCCATTTTTTCATCCACAATCTTTAGGTCCTTTCAAACTCCTAGGCATTTCTAAACCAAGGCCTGAATCTTCTCTCTGCTGCTGGTGGTCAGTCATAAAAGGGCAGGTGGCCCCTTGTTTATTGTAGCCCAGGGGTGGGAATATCAATTACCTATTAAGAAGAAGGATCTTGAGGCCCAGAGGAGACACTCAACCCACCAAAGGTCACATGACTCAATGACAGCTTAGGACCTAGAACATTAACTGGAGCTTTATTCACTTGAACACCCAGTTTTCCAGGACAGAAAGCAAGCTGGTTTCTCCTCAAAGATGGATACTTTTTCTGTGGTGTCGGACACTCCATTTTTCTTAATTACCTAGTTGTGGTGCTCAAGAAGATCCGAGTGTGTCTTTGTGGGACTAAAAGAGAAAAGTCAGACTGTTCAAATATGAAACATTGTGTGAACTGAAAGGGACATGTTATCATCAACAAAGTGTCAGAAGAAATAATCATGAAAAATTTCCTTCGAAGAAAACTGATTTCTTTATCGAGAGGAATCAGAGTTTCCAAATACTGTGTGATGCTATATATGCACTAGACTGGGCCTTAACCCATACCTTCCCCTGGGGCATAAACAGCATCCCGTGAGTTGTATAGCTCAGAAGTCCTGGAGCTCCATGAGGGCAGTGCCAGGCACATAGTAGGTACTCAACCAGTGTTTGCTGGATGGATCAGTGCGTAGGCTGCTCTCTTAAACTTCCAGAATCATTTTCCTGCTAGACTGTAGCAAACCCTCCTCTAGTCTTCCTGGTTAGGATGTTAAAACACAGGTAGGGTTGTGTGACCTATTGTTTACAAGGCAGGTACCATTATTATCTTCCATAGATACGTGTGTGAAAGGCTAGTGTACTGAGGATTTAAGAACCAGAATGCCTCTGGTTTCACCTTTGTCCTAGAGCCCTGACTTGCTCTACTGTCAAATAACAGTGAGTTAACCTGGACCTACACAATAGCGGCCATCCAACTAGCCATTCGACAAGCACCTTTTGAAGACCTACTATGGCCAGGCATTAAACTATACTGGGGGTGGGGGTACAAAGATAAATGATACAGACTCTGCTCTCAATTAGTTCATTATTTAGTACCTGGCAGCCCCCAGAAGATTAGGGGGTTGTAGGAAGGGGTAAGTCTACCAGTACAGGGGCTGCCCGAGGTATGTGCACTTGAAAGAAGGCTGTGCTGTTGGCATATTTTGTGGGCCTGTTGGGACATTGTTTAAGATGGAGCTGTCAAAATTGAATTTTAATGATATTCAGGGGAAAAAAATGAGACAGATGGAGCTTCTGTGGCTCACTCTTAGCCTTACCCTCTGTTCCCCAAGCGTGAACCCGGGCAATGGTCAGTTTCCCTACCCAAGGCTGGGCCCACAAGGATCCCTGTGGCAGCAGTGTGAGAACGGCAGGAGAGTGAAGTTGAAGTTTGGAGAAAACAGGCCTGGTTTGGGGGCTGTGGAGGAGTGGTAGTGACAGTACAGAGAAAAGGCTGCGTATGAAAGATGTGCTGTGTGTAAAGAGGTAATCAAGATTGATAACTAATGTTTATTGAGTGCTCACCATTTGTCAGGCACTGTTCTCAACACTCTACATTCGTTATTTCCTTGAATCTTTACAACAGCCCTATGTGGTTGATATTATTATGATGATGGTGTTTTTCAGAGGAATAAACTGAGGCATGGAGTTGCTAAGTTACTCTCTCAGGGATCCACAGCTAGGAAGTGGTAGAGGCAGATTTTGAACTCTTAACCTCCACTCTATGCTTCACTAAACTTGACTGATTGGATGCAAGAAGTGCATTGAAGAGAGGGCCCAAGGTTGACACAAGGTTTCTGGCTTAGAAACCACTCCCCATGATGTCCTCACTGGGGTGGGGAACACGCAGGAAGAGCAGATTCTGGAGGCCAGGAAAGAGTGTGGTCTGGGACAATTTGAGAGTGAGGCATCTTTGGGACCTGCAGATGGAGATGTTCGATTAGCGGATGGCATACGTTCTGGAATTCAGGAGAGAAATGTGAGCCTCAAATAACTTGAGCTAGATCTGAACAAACAAAAACAAACAAACAAAAAACACACACAGCAGGAAACCAAACATTTTTAATAATACTTGAAACAATTTTTTAAATAATTCTTGAAAATTTGACCTTGTATTTTGACCTGCTGATATCCAGAGTCACCAGATATCCCAGTCCCTGGCATTTATACAAAACTGGCTATATGCACGGCCAGCATCATTGGTAGAGTTTGTGTCCACGGAACTAATCAACATATAGAGACATCAGATGCAAGGCATCGGGCCCCCTGGCACCACATACCCACCAAAGGGGCTGACTGGGCAGCAGTACCAAGAGAGGGGATGCTGTTGACATTTTTACTAGCCTGTAACAATCATGTTTCAAGGCTTATCTAGTCAATAAGTCTACTTCCAAAATGGATGGAACATTCTATATTGTGGGGAAGATAAATTAGCCTCATGCCCATGCAGTTCTTTGTTCCCTGTTCAACAAAAGGGGCTGCCCACTTGCAGCTGTTGCCCACAGGAAACTGTATTTCAAGTCTTTAATCAAGGATGTCCTTCAAGGGCTGCAAGTGCACCCTCTCCAACCCCAGATCACAATAGGTCCCCGTTTTCTGACCTTTGTTGAATGCCTATCAGGGAATCGGTTTCATGGGGATCTTAGGTGATGAGTGGTTTAAAACCACAGGTCTTGGCGTTAGGTCAGTGATGCCACCCTGTGGCAGGAAGTCATTCCCGTAAACTCACAAAACTTCTCTCCGTCTTTCCGAGGGGCAGCGTGGTAGACAGTGCTGATCTACACCAGAACTCAGAACCCCTGGGACATTACTAGTCAGAAAATGGACAGAAAATTACCAAGAGAAAGACACCAATATGTTAAGCAACCAACACATTAAGCGGTGGAAATTCACTCTGAGGAAAAGCTGTGCCTGCAGATTTCTGAATAAGCAGGATGACAGGTGCCCCAGGACATGCCTCTCTTTCTCTCTAATGGGAATTGCCTAAAGGGCTACTCCTCATCTGGTTGTAGCCAGGATAGCTGTTGCTAAGGGATTTACCTCTGAGAGAAACCCATGTTTTTTCTGAAAGGAATTTTGCATTATTCTCCCTTCTCTCTTTAAGCTACAAGTCTTTAAATTTTTTTTTAACATCTTTGTCAGAGTATAATTGCTTTACAGTGGTGTGTTAGTTTCTGCTTTATAACAAAGTGAATCAGCTATACATATACATATATCTCCATATCTCTTCCTGTCTTCCCCTACCTACAGAAAAAATACTTGAGTAAAGATTCTCAACAAATGTATGTATTCTTAAATTGTGTGTGTGTGTGTGTGTGTGTGTGTGTGTTATGAACATTATAAAATTCTACCCCTTGCTCACTTAAGTTAACCATATTGGAATGCCCACGACTGAGACTGGCATTATCATTTCAGTTATTAATTATCAGTAATTGTTAGTGAAAAAGAAAAATCTCTTGTAATGCAGTCTGTCTATATGTGTCTCGATATCCCAAACTGAGAAAGCTTGGATTGGACACAGAAAAGGCTGGGAGAGACTTCTGCTGGAGTCCCCAGAGGAGCGGTGGTAGAAGTCAGCACATTCGTCTGTTTAATGGGTACGCAGTGCACACCTACTTTGTGCCTTGGAGCAAAGCAAGTCCCATCTAAATGGACCTCGGCTCTCAGCTGAGGGGGCCCAGCTGCCCTGTTTCACGACTCAAGTGGGTGCCATTTACAGAAGCTACATGGAGGCCCTGGCAGGGGGTGGCGTTGGTGAGGGAGGTGAACGAGCCTCTGAGGAAGGCTGAGGCAGAGTGACGGGGGAGGAGAGCAGGAGAGACGGCTCTTTCTGATGTGGGCAATTTTCTGAGACGGTGGAACTGAGGTTTGACCTTACTGCAAGGAGGCAGCTAGTCCTGCGGTCTCCGAGGAAGAGCATTCTGGGTACTCATTTTGGGTCCCTTCCTTGCACCCCTGGCTGCAGGTGACCACAGCCCAGCGGGCCTGAGGGCCTGAGAACGACCTCCTGAGGGGCTTGCCAGCTCTGGGCGAACAGGAGGCCCGTCCTCAGCAGCTGTGAGCTGCCACATAAATAAGGCAGCAGAGCTTTGTTCCTCTCAGTCTGCTCGCTGTCGGCCCGACAAGGCAGCCCCCTTTGTGCTCGCTAATGATGGATTTGCCTTCTGAGGCGCCATCCGGGTCTGAAGCATTAACAGTGAACTGGTTAAGCCCAGCTCCTCTCTCCCCACTTCTCCCTCTACAAGGCCAGGTCCTCAGAAGTTTTAAAGACTTTTGTGAACGTGGATTGCCATTGCCTTGTATAAAATGAATGTCCAAGACGTGCAAGCAGTTTGATCCCCAGCTGGCTAGATCTCCGCCTGTAGTTACCCAGTGTTTTAGACAAATGGGCCTATAGGATACTGCTTGTAAGAAGGAGCCGAGGTGAGAAGTATGAACTTTTGCTGTCAGGACAAGTCGGGAGCCTTCAGAGTCTCTTTCCTCATATGTTTCTACTGAACTTTTTTTTTTAATTATAGAAATAACATTTCTTAATAAGTCCAAGAATACGATGGTATTTTAAAAATTAACAATTTCCAACCCTATCCTTCTGTAATAACTTGTATCATAGAATAGTGCAGAGTCAAGAGTATAGGCTCTCAGCCAGACAGCCTGGTGTAAAGCCTGCCTGCCACTTGCTAGCTGTGTGACCAGCACTAGTTAATCTGTTTTGGCCTCAGTTTCCTTATCAGTAAAATGGGGTAGATAACAATCCTACCGTATGAGCTTGTTGTGAGTATTAAATGAGGGGCACGTGATGTACTTAAAATAAAACCTGGTAAAAAAGTGAGCACTGGGCTTCCGTGGTGGCACAGTGGTTAAGAATCCACCTGTCAATGTAGGGGACACGGGTTCAAGCCCTGGTCTGGGAAGATCCCACATGTCGCGGATCAACGAAGCCCATGCACCACAACTACTGAGCCTGCTCTCTAGAGCTCATGAGCCGCAACTGCTGAGCCCGCGTGCCACAACTACTGAAGCCCACGCGCCTAGAACCTGTGCTCCGCAACAAGAGAAGACGCCACAATGAGAATCCCGTACACCTCAACAAAGAGTAGCTCCCGCTCGCCACAACTAGAAAAAGCCCGCGTGCAGCAACTAAGACCCAACGCAGCCAAAGATAAATAAATAAATAAATTCATTTTTAAAAAAAAAAGTAAGCACTCTATTCATATTATGAGATGTCACTTCACTTTTTTCCCTTTGTTTTCTCTTAAATAGAATCATCATATAGAACTTAGCAACCTGTTTTTTCACTTAATCTCTCACAAGCATCTTTCTAGATCCAAATCCAAACATATATAGATATTATTATTAATTTTTAACAGCTGTCTACTACTACTTAATATGAATTGCCAATTAGTTGTTTGAACATTACATTTTTAATAGGCATTTGGTTGTTTCTAAGTCTTTACTCTTACAAACAAGGCAGTAATAAAGACCTTTGTACATCTATCCTTTTGTACTTTGCTTTTGTTTCTAAGAGATTCTTAAAAGTGAGAATTCTGGACTGAAAGTCATGAGATTTTAAAATCGTAAAAAATGTCCCAAAATATCATAGCAATTTGCATTCCTACCAGAAATATATGAGTGCTCATTTCCCCATGTGCTTACCAGCAGTGGATATTATCAATCTTTAATTTTTTCCAGTCCACCAGGCAAAAAATAGAATCTCATTGTCCTTCCCATTGACATTTCTCTGACTACCATTGAGACTGGGTGCATTGAAAGCTTCTAAGCTGCGGCATCAAATAGTAAGATTTCTACTTTGGAAGTTCACCGGGGCTACAATATGGAGAACAGATTAGGATGGGAGCGGGGAAGGCTGATCTGGAACAGGGGAGAACGATCAGGAGGCTGCTTCTGTTCTCCTACCTTTACCCATTATTTTGACAATAACCTCTACTCCCAAATGTCAACCTCTAACCTTTATTCTTTGTCCTGGGTTCCAGAAGCACATTTCTTTTCCTGAATTAGACATTACTCCGTGGGTGTCAGTTGTAGAGGCAGCTCAAACTCCAGATGTTCAGAATAAACTCCTATCCTCTATTTCCCCTCTCTGCCAAACCAGTCCTCTCTCCTATTTTCTTGACTTAGTTCATGGCCTCACTATCCCCCTAACTCACTCTAAGGTTAGGTTTAGTTAGTCTTGCCTAAACTACAGAACTTGGAGTCACTTTCCAGTCCTTACCCTTTACCGCCCACGGCTAATCCATCCCTAAATCCTATGATTTTACCTCTGGCTGGTCGTTCAAGTCCTCCCTGCCTGCCATTCTCTCTGGAGCTTCCATTTGCTTACAGCTTCATCATCCTTTTCTTGATTATTGTATACCTTCATGAGTTCCAAGCCTGATCATGTTTCTTCATTTTATTCTCTCTGCTTGGAATTTTCTTCCATCATTTACCCCCAGATAGGGAAGTGAAACTTTCTTCCAAGCTCAGTTGAGTGTTCCCTTTCCTGTGAAGCCCCCTGTGAAGCCCACATTCCTAATCCAGGCAGGACTCATAACTCTTGTGCGCCTGCTGTGCTCTCCACATTCTTAGGTTGCAAGACTTACCCCCTGGGACCACCACTTGAATCCATAGCATTCTCTTTCTCCTTCAGATACCTGTGACCTCCTCGAGATCATGGGCCATGACTTCCTCAGCTTTTTACCCAACACACTGCCTGGCAAAGGTAGCAGTTAACATTTTGTTGAAACAAGGAAGGTACCCCGGGTTAAACTTTTGCCGCTAAGAATGAAATTATTAGTAAAATATCTTACCTTTAGAATTCTTTAAAATTTTAAAACACCACTTACTTCTTGTAGAAAATTTAGGGAACATAATGAAAAGTAGAAACAAAAAGTGGTAGCAAGTCGTCCATGCTCCCATTTATAATTTTATCTTGCCTTTCCCCCTCTTAGTTTAATGATTACATAACAATCTAGAGTGGGATAAGTTGCCCCTCCACTTCCATGTCCCCATTCCTAGAGTCTGGGACTCTTAGACTGAACTAAAAAGGAGGAAGCCTGCTGCAATGTCAATGAATACTGGGAAGAGAAGGGCAATCCCTTAATATAATAAAAGTAAAGAATGTTAGCAGAAGGTTAAGCTTCACAGTTTTTTGATAAGATGTAATATTTTTCAGTGTGGTGCCACAGTGTCTAGAGTTAAGTTCCTGTAGGGATTGAACTGGAGATGAAATGAATAGATTATGAGTGCTCATCTTGACTCCCTACCACTCAATGTATGCTTTATCACTCATCATGTGTTGTTTTCCTTAACAATAGTGTTTCTCTGGTGAGATTCTACTTATCTGCCTTTTTTATTTTCAATGACCAACTAAAACAATTGAAACAGGAGGGAAGGGGACAGGGTACAACCTTTAAAAGAATGACATAGCCGTAGGACATGACAAAGACTGCTTAGAACAAACTAGGTCCAAGATGATGGAAGATTTGACTTCCAGTAGACCTTGAGCCTCATTATACGCTCATGGGAATCCATTAGCTAAATGACACAGCACCATGACAGTTCTAAGGCTAACCATAAAAGGCCAAAAAGTTGGCGGTGGCCCAATTCCTGGAAATCCCCACCCCTTCCCCCAAATAATTGGAATAATCCTCCCACTCATTAGCCTATGAAATTACCCAGCCCATAAAAACTAATCACGCCAGGTTTAGGAGCTCTCTCACCGTCTGAGATGGCCCATGCTCTGTCTGTTGAGTACTTTTCTCTCTAATTAAAAACCCACTTTTTACCTATCACTTCATCTCCAGATTCTTTTGTGACAAAGCAAGAACCTTAAATTCACCGGGACCACAATGAACAAACTTGTATTTGTTGTCTAATTTATAATAGGCTTGAGGAAAGCCAAGAGAAATGGGACGAATCTCATCCTACCAGATCTTTGTATCATTAGACCCAGAAACAAACAAACAAAGCTGTTGAATTTCCTTTGGGATTTCTGGTGGATGCTTCATCAGCTATGGCAGTAAATCTATTTTGTAACTCACTTTTCTCCCTCTCTCTTCCATGATGAGGGATGTGACTGCAATTTCCATTTGTTTGATGTAATATCTTAATTTGTGTACACAAGGCCATGATGTTGGACATTTAAGTTTTTCCCTTTTTTACAATTATAATAATTATAATTAATAAATATTTGAGGGATTAGACATTTTCAGTATTTCAGCTTTATATCCTTAAGCCTGTTCTAGAATTACTGAATCAAAGGATAAGAACAGTTTGAGGTTCTTGGTGCATTTTGCTCATTTTGTTTCCAAAAGAGTTTTTCAAATTTATACTCTCTCCTGTAACATACAAAAGGGGCCATTTTTGTCACAACATTTCCAAGAGTGAGTGTTGACAATTAAAAAATAAATCCCTGCTAATTTTCTAGGTGATAGGCTGTTACAGAATTTTTATACAGTGTCCTTACCTCTTCAGAAAATCTCTAAACTGACCAAGAGTGTTTGTTTCTCTGTAAAGGTTTTAACTGAGCTAGAAGTCTATTATAGATGACTTTAAATGTTCTGATAGTCCTATATTTCTTGGCTACCTTGAGCCTTATTCCCATTTACATGGTGCGCAGTTGTGCTTCAAAAATGCATAGTTATAAATAATGTGGGCTGTGTCATCTTTGTGTAGGAGGAATAACTGTGTAAGAGAGATGGCAGCTGGAGGCCCCAGGGAGAAAAGAAAGGAAAGAAGATGTTTGAGTAGGGGTAAGTTGGGTAATCTGGGGAAAGATTAACTCACTGAAGTTTGCTAACCATAAATCATAGTTTTATAACCAAAGGACTGTTAGAGAGTGTAACTAAGGGCCTGCTTTCTTTGGCAGCTTAAAAAAAAAAAATCACATGTATAATCCTCTAGGTAAAGGCAGGGGATTGGAAAGGAGGGAACGACACAGCAAAAACCTTGGGAATCTGGACTGCCTTTATTTATTTATTTACTTATTAATAAATTTATTTATTTTTATTTTTGGCTGCGTTGGGTCTTCGTTGCTGCTCGGGGGCTTTCTGTAGTCGCGGCGAGCGGGGGCTACTCTTCGTTGCAGTACGCGGGCTTCTCATTGCGGTGGCTTCTCCTGTTGCGGAGCATGGGCTCTAGGTGGGCAGGCTTCAGTAGTTGTGGCACGCGGGCTCAGTAGTTGTGGCTCGCGGGATCTAGAGCACAGGCTAAGTAGTTGTGGCGCACGGGCTTAGTTGCTCCATGGCATGTGGGATCTTCCTGGACCAGGGCTCGAACCCATGTCCCCTTCATTGGCAGGCAGATTCTTAACCACTGCACCACCAGGGAAGCCCCTGGACTGCCTTTAAATTAGAACACTCTGAACACTCACTGGGACTCATTGAGTGTCCCTGTCTTTCATGACATTTGTTTGCTTCTCTAGCTGTCTGCCTTTCCTGCGTGTATACAATGCAAAATGCAGAGTTTGAATTTCAAATCACCATTTGGAAAGTCATTTTGAAGCCCCCAGAGTAGGAAGTTGCTATTTGTGGCAGATGCTTCTCAAACAATTTCTAGCACTTCACAGATATTTTCTCACCCATCACCATGTATTTTTGTTGCTGTTTTTTAATAGGAAAGTTGGTCCAGTGAGATGAGATTCTGCTGTTCCCCCTTATTAATTTTCATTCGTCAGTCGACGAATGTGTACTGTTGTCTACTTTGTGCTGGATCTTGAAAAGGACCAAGAAAGCTGGCTAATGAATCTCATCCCACCAGATCCTTCTGTTCAGGAAAAAAACTCAAGATGATTAGTAACTAAATGAAGTGCTGCTTTCAAACAGATTATGGTCAGGTGTGGTAGAGAAACATGTTGTACCAATAATGGAATTGTTTCAATGTGTGATGGTTAGGTACCAAATGTTGGGGTACAAGTGTGAATGCAGTTGAAGATTAATAAATAACAACTTTTCTAGAGCCTAACAATTTAGAAAGAACTTGTAAATAAATTATTCTTATTTGAGCTTCACCAAAACCCTGTCTGGTATTATAGTCCCCACCTTCAGCTAAAGAAACTGAGGCTCAGAGATTTTAAATAAATATCTTGTCAAGCAGAATCCCATGAGTAAGGATGTAGACAGGAATAAACTCACAAGTTCATGACTCAGTGAGGAGATTCGCCTACCTGGATTAGAGGATTCTACAAAGTGATTTGCAGAGAATATGATTTCAGAAGTAGGGTAGAGCCTCTGGAACTAAATTAGATGTCTTTGATTTTTTTGATAAGTTTTAGGCAGGAATATGAGTATTAAAAATGATGCCTGGTATAGGTATAACAGGTTGAATTGGAATGGGGAGAAGTTGATTTGTAGGGGTTGGCTAAATAATGTTGTGGTAGCCCATGTATGATACACTGGACTTAAATGTGGATGGAAGGATGATGTAGGATAGAGAGGAGAAGAACCAAATGAAGGAAATATCAAAAGAAAAACATGGAGGTCTTAGTAATGAAACGGACATGGTTGCTGACAAAGATGGGGAGAATAAAAGGTGATTTGGTTTTGAGACTGGGGACAAGAAGAATGGCAATTCAGCTGACACAGAACTGTCTCCTTGAATTCTCAGGCAATGAAGCAATTCCCTGAAAGCATTTCTGGTGCTAGAGGAACACAGGGGTGGAGAGTAGTCACATAGCAGGAGTTTTCTGGCTTGTTTATAGTCACTAAGTTGATTCAATGAGGGAAGCTATCAAATAAGATTAAGATGGTATTTCCACTGTTAATGAGGGACAATAACAATAACTGTTATAAGAACAATAACACTAAACTACTTTATCCAGTTTTCTGCCTTGTTTGTAGATGGTATTTCTTCAAGCCACAACCTGAGACAGATAGAGACTAGAATTATTTAATAACAAGGTTTTTATTTGTGAAGATTTGTAAAGTTTTCAGTCTCCTTGAAGAAAAGTAGATATAACTATTATGACAATTTGTATTTCTCTGGCTTCTGCTGAGTAGCACAGCTTCTGAATTCACCTTTAAAACACATTACTGCTATTTTAGTAGTGTGGGCATTTGAACAAGTCAGTAATAACAGAGGCCTTTCAATGCAAGGGTGTCCTGAGCAGATTTCAGTATAATTAGTAGCTCATAGAATAATTATATTCTCAGGTTCCAGAGTCTCCCTCATTTCAATAATGAGAAATGTTATATAAGGGGAATATTCTATAACCACATTTCACAGCATTTGGTGAATAATAGAGAAGAGGCTACATTAGGCATCTTCCATGGACACAGAAGATCAGGATTTTTAAATGGCTTTTTAATTTACCTGAGTCTCTTGAGTGAGGCAACAAAGCAAAAAGGTAATAGGAGTTTTTAAGTCCTTTTGTTCCAAATCATTTTTGAGTGCCTGAGACCTTGAGCCAATACAGACTGTCCCTGACTTTACGATGGTTTGACTTAGATTTTTCGACTATACGACAGTGTGAAAGTGATATGCACCTTCCAGTGTCTGGGGCAGAAGAGAAGCTGAGATCTCTTTCTTCCTCTTCCTTCTCCTCCATCCAATGGCTGGCTCCTGCATTCTCCTAACTTTGCTAGGCTGTCCATATGGACGTCCTACTCTGGAAACTATTACATATTGTGTCCTAAACGTGTATTCCAGGTTCTTTACAGCAAGGTGATGAGAATTTCCTGAAAACCTACTGTATGCCCTGTGCTAGTTCCTGTGCAAAAAATCTCAATGTTGACAGAGTCTGGCTCTTTGTCTCTATGGAAACCTTGATAGAAAGCTAAGTAACACTCCCAGTAGGATGCCATTCGGTTTGGGATTTGGACAATGCTGGGACAAGAGTTTCTTAGTGAATTAGTATCATATGCTACTGAGACTTCTCAATACTAGATTCTGTTCAGCAAGTATCAGCCTTCCCTGATATATATATATATATATATATATATATGTCATATCGTATGTATCTCATGCATATAAATATATATGCCAGAGGCTACTATTAAAGAAACAGAGACAGGATGTAATGAAGCAGTGCAAAGAGACCTTGAACAGAGGATTTCTAGATTGGAATTTCCCTAACCTGCTGGGAGGCTTTGTCCTGGTTGTCTGACTCTGGGCAAATTCTTTGGTTTCTCTGTACCTCAGTTTCCCCATCTGTAAAGTGAATGGTTGGTCTAGAGGTTGCTTGTAATTTCTGCCCTTTCCCCTACCTATAGCATTCTGTTATAAAATATGCAATTTTTGTTAGGAAAAAGTGATACCTTCTATACCCTCAAACTGCAGTAAACTGATGTAAACTGTATTAAAGTGATAGTAAAAGATGCTTCAAAAACACACTTTTTTCCGTTACTGGAAAATAAATCTACTTGAATAGATTATTTGTGTGATGTTACTCTCATGTCTCTTTTAACTTGGGAGTTTTATGTATAGAAAATTAGTGTAACTTTTTTCAAAAGAGATAAAGCCTCAGCATTTAATCAGACCATTTTACTGCATCTGCTATCTGGGGGCAGTATATTTTCGGGTTTTTTCAGTAGGCTAATATGGGCCCATCATATTTCCATGGTGGGAATGGGGAGTGAGGTTGGTATGTAGGGTTGAAAAAATACAGAGGAGAGAGAACTAGGTAGGAACACAATGGACCCAATTAAGTCTGTGTTTCCTTTCGAAAGGAAAAAAGACACAGCTGCTCCTGTGAATCTAAAATAAATAAATAAGGATTTGTTGTTTAATTATTCAGTTACATAATCCATGTTAGTCATGAGAGTGAAGGGAACTGAATAGTCTATTTAAATTAAACTGTCACAGGACGTTCTTCTGGGCCTTAGCTGCTTCTCTGACTCACCCTGAGAAGTTTGCTTTCGTCTTTGGCATCAGCCCAACGATGATGGTCATGTTGCCCTTGACAGCGGGAAAACTTAAGTGGGGGGGGGAGGGGCAGGAGGGGGACTTGGGACACTTGCACTTATCTTCCCAGATTCAATCAGGGAAACACACACCCTGTGAGAATGCAAACCCCTGCCTGGCCCTGTGATACGGCGTACCCTGTAATTCTAGGGCAAAAATCATCATTCTTTTGGTTACTTTTGAGACCTGTTCTTTTGAATCAAAGTTGGACTCTTCCACAAGATTTCCTACCCAGAGTTTAAAGCTCCCTCTGATCTTTCCCCAATTCACTGCAAGCTTTTATTCTATTGCCAGGGTTCTATAACCGTCAGTTACAAGACCCAGGTGCGATTTTGTTAGCAGCTAAATCTGGTCCCTTGATAACTACCAAAGGCAATGGCTTCCAACAGAGGCTGCCCTGGCCTTGGGCTTGTTGTGTGGTCAGACTACCAATTGCTGCCTCTGACATTTGTCACAGATGCTTAGGAATGAAGATATTTTAGTCTAAGATTCTTTTTTCTACCCCGCCTGTGAATTCGAAGTTGCACATAGATGGTTCTAAAGGGAAGCAAGTAGGTTGCCTGAGGTCACAGTTCCTCTCTGGGTCTCACATTCCTCATCTATAAAGGAGAGGGTTGTCTGAGGTCATTGCAGCTCTAACATACCAAGATATCGCAATATCCACGTCTTTATCACTGTTTTCCTACCAAGTTCCTGCTCAAACCCCATCCACGCTCTGAGGTCTCTTTGTCCCCTGTCTCCATCAAAATTAATGTCTGTCTTTGCAATATCATCTCACCGTGTTCTATTATAACCCTCATCGCAGCCCGCTTTATGTTTCAGACTTTGGATCTGTGTCTGTCTCCCTGACCAGACTGTTAACTCCTGTGTATCAGGACAGCTCATGTCTTATTCATCTTTCCATTTCTCCCAGGGCCCTCTGCATTGCAGGCAGGCACTGGAGAAATGTCTGAGTTGAACAAAAGTTTTCACTTACAGGAAACAATCTGTAAGCAGGTCCTTAGGAATACAACAGGTAAAATCTCAATTCCTATTAACCTCTTTAGAAGATTAGCCATTGAGGAAGCTGTTAGCTCCTTGCTCCCAGACTGAAGTTAATTAAAAGGACAGTTGGCTCCAAGAATTCTAGTTCCCTAATGAATTTTTTTTTTTTTTTTTTTTTTTTTTGCGGTACACGGACCTCTCACTGTTGTGGCCCCTCCCGTTGCGGAGCACAGGCTCCGGACGCGCAGGCTCAGCGGCCACGGCTCACAGGCCCAGCCGCTCCGTGGCATGTGGGATCCTCCCAGACCGGGGCATGATCCCATGTCCCCTGCATTGGCAGGCGGACTCTCAGCCACTGCGCCACCAGGGAAGCCCCCCTAATGCATTTTTAAAGTTCTGTTGCAGATAAGGTTATTTCAATTCCTGCCAGATTAATGACCCCACAGAGATAGCAAGTCTTGGAATCCATTGAAAACAGAGACCGGTCAGAGCTCTTTTTTATCCTGTTGTAGCAGAAAATCTAAAACGGTATCAGGGGAACTGTATGAGCAAGGTGAGGAAGTGGGAAATGTGGAGAAATAATAGTCTAGCCTTTTCAGAATGGAGATTATGTATTTCCGAGTAATGGTAGCTAAGGCAGGGGAAGCAGCGGGGGTTCATGCTGTGTAGGAGATTGAATCCCAACTGGATAGTGTGCTCTGGAACTGGTAGGATAGGGTGTGAGAAAAAAAATTTTGAGAGGGGAGTGAATATTTTAAACGAGAGATCAACAAACTTCTGCCAGTGGGCCAGATCCAGTCTGCTGTCGTATTTTATTGGAACACAGCCATGCCTGTTTATGTATTGTCTATGGCTGCCTTTCAGCTACGTGGGAGAGTTGAATAGTTGTGACAGAGACGCTGTACAGCCCACAAAGCCTTAGCTATTTACTCTGTGACCTTTTCTAGAAAAGTTTGCTGACCCTTGACATAAACATCATTCATTCATTCAGCCATCCATTTATTTACTCATTTATTGATTGATTCAGCAAACATTCAGTATTTAATAAGTGCTAGGGATACACTCTGGTATTTTTTCCCCATTATTTAATTTCAGGTTGGGTCCTCATTCAAATTGCCCTTTAGAATTGTTCAGAGAGATTTCAATTCTTGTGTACTTCTTGGGTAATCCATTATTAGACATGCAGTTTCTTCAAATGTCATGAAAATGTTCCTTCTACAAACATTCTTGGCTAATCTTATCGGGGCTAAAGTTCAAGCAATGTTTATATCAGTGATTCAGATGGAAAGTGATAATGTAAGATTATAAATTAAATAATGCAGCACAGCAGAGAAGGTTAAACAGTGTAAGTTAAAGACAAGGAGGCCAACTGTACTATGTAAGTAAAAATTAGTTTGGCCTCTTCATTGATAGCCGGTTGTCTTAACTTTTCTTCTAAGGAAAGATGGCAGCAGAAGGGAAGAGTGTGGCCCCGCCTCCCCACAGCCTCGCCGCCTCTACAGCTGCTGGTACCACCACTGCATGTGCCACTTCTACCATCACCTCTTGTGGCGTTCAGCTGTGGCACATGAAAGTCACCCTACGATAGCTGTGTTAGTTTGCTAGATCTGCTATAACAAATATCAGAGACCAGGTGGCTTAAATAACAAACTAATATACTCACAGTTCTGGAGTCTGAATGCCCAAGATGAAGGTGTCAGCAGGGCTGGTTTCATTCTGAGGCCTCTCTCTTTGGCTTGTAGATGGCTGTCTTCTGCCTCTGTCTTCACATGGCTTTTCTCTATGTGCCCACCTGTCTGTGTCTAAATCTCCCCTCTACTTCTAAGGACACCGATCATATTAGATTAGGGCCCATCCTAATGACCTCATTTTACTTTTATCACCTCTTTAAAGACTATCTCCAAATATAGTCACATTCTGGATTACTGAGGGTTGGAACTTCAATATATGAATGGGGGAGGGTCAATTCAGTCCATAACAATGACTAATTTGTAAGATATGTGCTTTAATTTAATTCAAATGGTAACTATTTATGAGAACCTGTTACGTTTTAGGAAGCACACTAACCTCAGTTCCATTTATGAGCAAAAATTGTGACAGTGGCCACGGAACAGAGAGAAATCAGCCGACAGGTGTATTAATCCACGGCTTCCATCTCTTTGGTACCATCCTTTGCCCAGCTGACCTCAAGCAGAGAGAGCCTCTAGTCTCCCTCACACCAATGCTGTTGGATTCGTGTTTCTAAAGGGCAACTCTGATTATGTCTCTCCCACCACAGTGAGCATTTTAAGGGAAGGAATTTTGTCTGATTTATCTATGAACCTTAGGAACCTCGCTCATTTCCTGGTGAATAGTAGATAGTCAGTGAATGTCTATGGAAATGAAAGTGAGATGCTACACCTGTAAAATAGGTGCTGTTCTAGCTACTAATGTTGCACAATAAGTGACTCCAAAAGGTAGTCACTGAAAACAACAACCATTTTGTTATTCACGGATTCTGTGGCTCAGAAATTTGAACAAAGCACAGCAGAGATGGCTTGTGTTTGCCCCACATGTGCAGAACCTCGGCTGAAAAGATTTGAAGGCTTGGAATGACTTGACGGTTGGGACTTCTTGACTCAGATACCTTGTGCCTGGGCAGGGCTGACGTGACAATACCACCTAGAGCACCTATTTATGGGTTTTCTTTGTGGTTTGAGCCTCACAGCTACAGGGTAATCAGGCTTCTTACCTGCTGGCTCAGGGCTCCAAGCACAAGAGTTCTAATGAATAGAGCAGAAGCTGCATCTCCTTTTATTGCTCAGACTCAGACATCACACAGCATCCCATCCACCATACTCTATTGGTGGATACCAGTGTGTCACAGGCCTGCCTAAATTCAAGGAGAGTACTACTCGAGTGGTACTCTCACGTGGTATAAAAAACGTGGGATGGGAGTTATTGCTGTGGTCATCTTTGGAAAATAAAATCTGCCATTTAAAAAAAAATCAAACCTACCCAATCAACAAATACTATACAGAATTCTTTTTAGTTACCAACTGTTAAAGAGGCTTGGGTATGAATACTAAATTACTCATTTAAAGTCAACAATAGAGAAATGTCTGGATAAGCCCTCTCATTGGTCTTATCCACCTATCAAAAAAGCTATTTATTTACAAAGATATGTCATAACATGGAAATTTAGCTACATTACTGGTTAAGCTAAAATGGAGGAAGCAACTCGACTTATGGCCACAATCAAGCTTTCTGTCAGTTCCCTTCCTGAATTAAACTCTTTCGCCCAGAATTATAAGCCATGTTGCCTCAGGATAAGAGGAACCAGGATATATGCTTATGCAATCATACAGATGCTGGAGGTGGAAAACTTGCGTGTTGAGGTTTTTACCCCATTAACTCCACCCAAATGGAGTTTTATGTGGACCAGTGGCACAATGGACGTCAGATTCACCAGCTCACGAATCAGATCCATCACTCCTGCACATAGACAGTGAGACTGCACGTGTTTCTCCTACATTTTCCCCATAAGGGAGCATTTTCCCCTTCAAGTGAAATATGAATAGCACAGTTGTGTTCCGCAGCTAACATTTATGTAATAAGTGAAAAAAGCCCATAGCAAAAATATGTGATTGTAATTGTATATATAACATCTGTGTATTATATATAGTGCCCTCTCTCTTTTTCTCTATATATGCATATATATAATTAAATATACAGTTATATCATCAAATGTGATATATATATATCACTATATAACACACACACATGCACATATGCACACACACACACATATTTAAACCCTATGTATAAAGAAAAGGAGACTGAAAGAAAATAAACCAAAATAATACTACTAGTTATCTTTTGGTTGCAGGATTAGGGATACCTTTTCTTTTCTTCATGTTTTAATATTTATCAAATTGTCTATAATTAATATGAATTACTCTTTAATGAAAAAGTATACTTACTAAACTTTATAAAGTAAATTATTAAACTATTCATTTCTCGACAAGTTATTCATGACCAAACTGTTGACACTTCCCACTGTCTCTTTAGGAATAAGCTCTGCCATAGAATTGCTGCAAGAATCAATGAAGCACCTTGAGAAAGAATATTCTAAGAGCATACTTCTCTTTCTGGAAACTGAGAAAAGAAAGTCAAAATCTGAAACTTGGCTAATCTATGAAGAAGTGAAAAACTAATAAAAAAATTAGAATACAGAACAGGTAAAAATACAAAGTTCTAAACGTAAATATATTTTAAACATTGTTTCCAGAAGGATTATGCTAATATGGCAACACTGATTATCTCTGGGTATCACTTAAGTGCCTCTTGCTCTCTTAATTAATACTTTGCTGTGTTTCTGTCATGATGACGTGGTACTTTAATAATCAGGAAAAAAGAGAGGCAGAGTATTCAAGAGCTAGCTTGTCAGCAAGACCAACTGAGAGGTCAAATTAGGGTACTGACCTGGACTCAGGTTTGGTTAGTGTAATTTTTGCTAGCAAGATAAGGAAATGTCTTCCATAAGAAAGGTAGTGGAATCGAACACTTTTCCCCCAAATTGAGCTTGGTCCTGGCCTGGGTTTGGGCTCAACAATCTGGGGCTTTTTGAAAGTGGAGAACAGTCATTGTCTCCACAAAGGCACAGAACAAGGTTCCCCTGCGGGTGCCTGTGGTATGCAGACAGTGGGCCTAAGCCATGAGTGCAACCCACTTGTGATTTTTTTGGCCTGAGTCATGTCTTAAGAAAATTGGGAAATTTAGGAAAAATATCTAGAATTCTATCTTCTAAAAGAACCTGAAAATATTCGGTACGCATTCCAGCATGCCCCAGCTACCGGTGTAAGGCAAGGGGTCATGTTGCTGCCTCTGGCCCCTGTTATTTCCCAATGCTGTCATAGAGCTGTGGTTACAATTCATCATCACACTTGTACTGCTCCTTTGAATAGAAAGCCAGGCCGGGAGCACTTCGTGTGTCAAGAAAAGAGTTTTCCTGAGGGAAAAGTGAGGTGTTAAAAAACCTTTGATATGAATGCATCGGCCTTTTACTCATTTAGGTCACCTGCCTGCCCCTGTAGTGATTTGAAGGGGTGACCCTCCTGTGGACATTGGGGAAGTGATGCTGAGAGTCTCCCAAGGGATAACAGAACCCAAAGAAAACAGGTATCACAGCACAGGCCCAGGCTGAATGAGACTGAGGGGAGGGTGAAATTGTAGTAGTACTACATGCATCCCTCTGTCCTCCTCCCACAAGTTCTGAGGAGGGCTTGACCCTGGTGAAAAGCTGAGTCAGCCAGAGAGGCTTGGTGATGCTATGGAAACAAATGGCCCTCAAATCTCCATGTCTTAAGGCAGTGGATTGAATTTCTTCCTTGCACCACACATGTCCATTGTGTGGGAACTGCAGGCTCTGCTTTGTGCCAACATCACTTCAGCATCTCAACTGACAAAGCAGGCACCACCAGGAACAGTGCCAACAGCTGGGATAGAGGGAAAGAGAGCTATGGCAAGTTGCTCCCTGGCTTTTCAAACTCCCCCTTGGAAATAACACATGTTATTTCTGCTCACCTTTCATTGGCCAAATGTCATGTGGCCAGGTCAAACTACTACAAAGATTATGCTTCATACAATCCTACCATGCTCGGAAGTCAGAGAGTTGGAAACGTTTGGTGGATAACTGTAAAGACTAGGACATTAACTTCTAGAGAATCTCTTTCAATTTATTGATACTGCAGAAGGAGTTTGAATCAGTCCACCTTAAATTGAAATTTAGAAAGAAATGACTGATAAAAATTCATATGACCAGTCAGGTTGACAGCCAGGGAATCAAAGACCACATGCTTGGACATGAACTTTGAGGAAGTGGGCCCTGTTTGTCCAGTAGGAGTTGCCCTTTGGCCAGCTGAGCCTAGTGAGCTTTTAAAGGTTTTCTAGCCCAAAGCATTCCCATTGTGACAACACAGCAGAAGGACTGGAGCTTTTGTTTTCTTCCAGAAAGAAAAAATATATAAAACCATTACTTTGGCCCTTCATTGCTCTCTTTCTCATCTCACCCTCAATATGACTTTCAGCAAAAGTGCTTTTTGGACATGGCGTGATTTGAATGGTGTTGACAATTTAGTGTATTCCTTTAAAATTCCATAAAATGTACACAGACATTCCCCAAGTATGTTTGTATAGTTGTAGTAAATAGCTTGTTCAGCATTTAAAATTGGATCATCAAATAACCAAGTATGATTTCAGAAAACTCTCAGGACTTCTAATCACTAAGTCAGTGCACTTGACTGGTTTATATTTTCCTAAGGGAATTCATCAGTATTGTTCCCTGAAAGATGTTGGTGGTGTAGAGGTATACAAACAGACATCTTCATCTTTCAAGGGAATTTTAGCTGCTGAAAAGTCACAGCTACTGTCATCAAGATTTATACTGCTTTTTATTTTTAAAGTTCCTCTGTATGATTTATCTTAGTAGAGAGAAGGTTAATTATTGAATGTTCAGACAGAAATAAAAGTATATTGCCGAAAAATGTGACCAGCAGCTGGGAGTAATGTGTGGTGTGACCAGACATTTATGTTCTTTACTCAAGGAGGGGTGATAAGGAACATTTCTATATATTAGTTAAATAGAAGACATAGAAGACACAGATAACTGAAGTTCCACATGTTGGGGGAAATAAATGCCAGAAAACTCTATTTTGTTTATGTATAATTTGAAGTTCTTTTATTTTCATCGAGGAATCAAAAACCTTTTTGTGAGTCTCTTTATGTTTTACTTAGCCTGTTAACAAGGAGAAATGAAAAATATAGTTAGAATTTTTTTCTTTTTTTTTTTTTGCGGTACGCAGGCCTCTCACTGTTGTGGCCTCTCCCGCTGCAGAGGACAGGCTCTGGACGCGCAGGCTCAGCGGCCGTGGCTCACGGGCCCAGCTGCTCTGCGGCATGTGGGATCTTCCCGGACCGGGGCACGAACCCGTGTCCCCTGCATCAGCAGGCGGACTCTCAACCACTGCGCCACCAGGGAAGCCCAGAATTTCTTTTTCTATACATCTTTTTTTCTAAAACACTTAATCCATAATGACATAATTATCTGATCTCCTCAAGTCAAGATCCATGAAAGACCCAGAAAGCAAGATCACACAGCTCAGTTTGATTGGTCATCTCATATTACATGAAAGGTCCTAGTTTGAGTCATACCTATCAATGGATTTCTAATGACTGGCTTTGTGTAAGTATAAACCCTTTGGTTAAAAGCAGGGTTGAAGATGTCCTCAACAAAAGAGACAGTAGAGTCAACTGTCCATTTGAGAGAATGGAATGTAACCACCCTGAATGCCAAAAACCAAATTCCCAAAATTCTCATCTGGCATCCTGACTTCCTGCACACTGATTGTTTTCAGACTCCTTCTTCGGGGCCAGTCCCTAGGTGGCCTTTATGAAAGACATCTGGTACTCTGGTTTCCCCCAGAGAAAAGCAATTCTATTCATCCCAGGAGGAGGAGGTTGCATTTCTTCTTTCCATAGCAATATGTTCCTTCTTTTCATCTAAGGATTGCTGGAGGACTTTGCAAAGAGTAAAGAAATACTTGCAGATCACGGAAAGCATGTTATTCCATTTTACAGACAGAGAAGCTGAGCCAGAAAGACTTTTAAAAATTTAAAAAGCTATTTTCCCAAGTACAGCAGAAACCAGAAGGCATAAATCATGACTGATTCTAATGGAGTGATCTGATTAAACCGCAATTCATAGCACTTTTGTTTTGTGTCTTCAAAATCAGCCCTGCAATTAAAACATAATTATGCTTTGCTCTTTCATGATACCTTTCACCCAGGGAACAGAAAGTGCTTTACCAACATTAATTAAGCAGTGAAACACCCCTGTGAGGAAGGTAAGGATTATCCTGCTCTTAGATGTTGGTGACATGGAAACTGAAGAATTTAGTAATTTATCCATGATTACAATGGGAATTGTCGCTCAAGGTTCCATATGGTTGAAGTTTCTCTGTGGTCTTATCCTTTAGTTAGACAGTATTTGAAACGTATTAATAATCTTTTGTGAAAAGTATTTTCAACTGTTTATTGTTATTAGTATTCAGTGTTTTTTTAAAAATCTATACTTTTGTGAATCCTTTTCATTATATATATTATAATTTTTAAGTATGAGCTTAATGATAGGGAATTTTTTGTATTTTTATTGATTAGAGTACTCTAAATATCTAGGGTCTCACCTGAACCTGAAAGTCATGAAAATATCTTTTAGTAAACTTTTTATGGAACTATATTGAAGTAATACATAGATACAGAAACAGTGCAAAAATCAGAAATATAAGGCTTGATGAATTTTCACAAAGTGAATACATCTGTGTACCAGCACAGAGTGTTAACAGCACCCAGACCTCCTCGCCCTGGGTGCCCCCTCCCAGTCACCGCCTTCCCAAAGGTAACCAATAGCCTGTGTGCTAAGAGCATAAATTACTTGTGCCTGTTTTTGTACTTTAGATGCATGAAATCACACTGTAGGTAGTTGTTTGTCTCTGCCTTCTTTCATTAAGCATCATGTCTGCAAGATTCATCCATGTTGTTACCTACAGTTATATTAAGTTCATTCTCATTGCTATAGAGTATTCAACTGTTTAAAACACGACAATTGTCTCCATCCTCCTCCTGGAGAACAGACCTTAAAACCTTGAGAGAGGCAGAAGAACTAGGAAAAAGTAAAAGAGAGAAAAGTAAACGAAAGTCCTCAGAAGAAAGAAATGGACAGGAACTAAGTGATCAAAGCAGGTGGTGGTGGCTGTGGCCACTCTCTGACCCACATCCAAGTGTGAGTAAGAACCGTGACCTTCTGTTGCTTTGGACACTGTCCAATCCTCAGAGGACAGGAAACAGAGTTGGCAAGCTGCCCCCTCCTTCTACCTTGATTAATGAATTTCAGGAGAGACCTTCAAGATGGTGGAGGAGTAAGACATGGAGATCATCCTCCTCCCCAAAAATACATCAGAAATACATCTACATGTGGAACAACTCCTACAGAACACCTACTGAATGCTGGCAGAAGACCTCAGATTTCCCAAGAGATATATATATTTTTTCGATTTTCTCTTTTTGTGAGTGTGTATGTGTCTGCTCCTTTGTGTGATTTTGTCTGTATAGCTTTGCTTTTACCATTTGTCCTAGGGTTCTGTCTGTCCTTTTTTTTTTTTTCGTATAGTTTTTACTGCCTGTTATCATTGGTGGATTTGTTTTTTGGTTTAGTTGCTTTCTCTTTCTTTTTTTTTGTTACTTTTAAATTTTTAATAATATTTTTTAGATTTTAGTTTAATAACTTTTTAATTTAATATTATTTTTTCTTTCTTTCTTTCTTTTTTCTTTATTTCTTTCTATTTTTCTCCCTTTTCTTCTGAGCTATGTGGCTGACAAGGTTTTCGTGCTCCGGCTGGGTGTCAGGCCTCTGCCTCTGAGGTGGGAGAGCCGAGTTCAGGGCATTGGTCCACCAGAGACCTCCTGGCTCCATGTAATATCAAACAGCGAAAGCTCTCCCAGAGATCTCCATCTCAACGCTAAGACCCAGCTCCACTCAAGGACCAGCAAGCTACAGTGCTGGACAACCTATGCCAAACAACTAGCAAGACAGGAACACAACCCCATCCATCAGCAGAGAGGCTGCCTAAAATCATAATAAGGTCACAGACACCCCAAAACACACCACCGGATGTGGTCCTGCCCACCAGAAAGACAAGATCAAGCCTCATCCACCAGAACACAGACAACAGTCGTCTCCATCAGGAAGCCTATACAATCCAATGAACCAACCTTAGCCACTGGGGACAGACACCAAAAACAATGGGAACTATGAATCCACAGCCTGCAAAAAGGAGACCCCAAACACAGTAAGATAAGCAAAATGAGAAGACAGAGAAACACAGAGCAGATGAAGGAGCAAGGTAAAAACCCACCAGACCAAAAAAAAATCAAGAGGAAATAGGCAGTCTACCTGAAAAAGAATTCAGAATAATGATAGTAAAGATCCAAAATCTTGGAAATAGAATAGAGAAAGTACAAGAAACATTTAACAAGGACCTAGAAGAACTAAAGATGAAACAAGCAATGATGAACAACACAATAAATGAAATTAAAAATTCTCTAGAAGGAATCAATAGCAGAATAGCTGAGGCAGAAGAATGGATAAGTGACCTGGAAGATAAAATACTGGAAATAACTACTGCAGAGCAGAATAAAGAAAAAAGAATGAAAAGAATTGAGGACAGTCTCAAGACCTCTGGGACAACATGAACTGCACCAACATTCGAATTATAGGAGTCCCAGAAGGAGAAGAGAAAAAGAAAGGGACTGAGAAAATAATTGAAGAGATTATAGTTGAAAACTTCCCTAATATGGGAAAGGAAATAGTCAATCAAGTCCAGGAAGTACAGAGAGTCCCATACAGCATAAATCCAAGGAAAAACATACCAAGACACATATTAATCAAACTATCAAAAATTAAATAAAAGAAAAATATTAAAAGCAGCAAGCGGAAAACAACAAATAACATACAAGGGAATCCCCATAAATTTAACAGCTGATCTTTCAGCAGAAACTCTGAAAGCCAGAATAAAGTGGCAGGACATATTTAAAGTGATGAAAGGGAAAAAACTAGAACAAAGGTTACTCTACCCAGCAAGGATCTCATTCAGATTCGATAGAGAAACTAAAACCTTTACAGACAAGTAAAAGCTATGAGAATTCAGCACCACCAAACTAGCTTTAAAACAAATGCTAAAGGAACTTCTCTAGGCAGGAAACATGAGAGAAGGAAAAGAACTACAATAACAAACCCGAAACAATTAAGGAAATGGTAATAGGAACATACATATCAATAACTACCTTAAATGTAAATGGATTAAATGCTCCCACCAAAAGACATAGACTGGCTGAATGGATACAAAAACAAAACCCATATACATTCTGTCTACAAGAGACCCACTTCACACCTAGGGACACATACAGACTGAAAGTGAGGGGATGGAAAAAGATATTCCATGCAAAGGGAAATCAAAAGAAAGCTGGAGTAGCAATTCTCATTTCAGATAAAATAGACTTTAAAATAAAGACTATTACAAGAGACAAAGAAGGACACTACATAATGATCAAGGGATCGATCCAAGAAGAAGATAAAACAATTGTAAATATTTTTGCACCCAACATAGGAGCACATCAATACATAAGGCAAATGCTAACAGCCATAAAAGGGGAAATTGACAGTAACACAATCATAGTAGGGGACTTCAACAACCCACTTTCACCAATGGACAGATTAACCAAAATGAAAATAAATAAGGAAACACAAGCTTTAAATGATACATTAAACAAGATGGACTTAATTGATGTTTATAGGACATTCCATCCAAAAACAACAGAATACACTTTCTTCTCAAGTGCTCATGGAACATTCTCCAGGACAGATCATATCTTGGGTCACAGATCAAGCTTTATTAAATTTAAGAAAATTGAAATCTTATCAAGTATGTTTTCCGACCACAGCGCTATGAGACTAGATATCAATTACATGAAAAAATCTGTAAAAAATAGAAACACATGGAGGCTAAACAATACAATACTTAATAATCAAGAGATCACTGAAGTAATCAAAGAGGAAGTCAAAAAATACCTAGAAACAAATGACAATGAAAACACGATGATCCAAAACCTATGGGATGCAGCAAAAGCAGTTCTAGGAGGGAAGTTTATAGCAATACAGTCCTACCTCAAGCAACAAGAAACATCTCAAATAAACAACCTACCCTTGCACCTAAAACAATTAGAGAAAGAAGAACAAAAAAACCACAAACTTAGCCACAGGAAAGAAATCATAAAGATAAGATCAGAAATAAATGAAAAAGAAATGAAGGAAACAATAGCAAAGATCAATAAAACTAAAAGCTGGTTCTTTGGGCTTCCCTGGTGCTGCAGTGGTTGAGAGTCCGCCTGCCAATGCAGGGGACACGGGTTCGTGCCCCAGTTCGGGAAGATCACACATGTCGCAGAGCGGCTGGGCCCGTGAGCCATGGCCGCTGAGCCTGCGCGTCTGGAGCCTGTGCTCTGCAACGGGAGAGGCCACAATAGTGAAAGGCCCAGGTACCGCAAATAAAAAAAAAAAAAAAAAAAAAAAGCTGGATCTTTGAGAAGATAAACAAAATTGATAAACCATTAGCCAGACTCATGAAGAAAAAAGGGAAGAAGACTCAAATCAATAGAATTAGAAATGAAGAAGGAGAAGTAACAACTGACAGTGCAGAAATACAAAGGATCGTGAAAGATTACTACAAGCAACTCTATGCTAATAAAATGGACAACCTGGAAGAAATGGACAAATTATTAGAAATGCACAACCTTCCAAGACTGAACCAGGAAGAAATAGAAAATATGAACTGTTGAATCACAAGCACTAAAATTGGAACTGTGATTAAAAATCTTCCAACAAACAAAAGCCCAGGACCAGATGGCTTCACAGGCAAATTCTATCAAACATTTAGAGAAGAGTTAAAACCTGTCCTTCTCAAACTCTTCCAAAACATAGCAGAGGGAAGAACACTCCCAAACTCATTCTACGAGGCCACCATTACCTTGATACCAAAACTAAACAAAGATGTCATAAAAAAAAGAAAACTACAGGCCAATATCACTGATGAACATAGATGCAAAAATCCTCAACGAAATACTAGCAAACAGAATCCAACAGCACATTGAACGGAGCATACACCATGATCAAGTGGGGTTTATGCCAGGAATGCAAGGATTATTCAATATATGCAAATCAATCAATGTGATAAACTCTATTAACAAATTGAAGGAGAAAAACCATATGATCATCTCAATAGATGCAGAAAAAGCTTTTGACACCCATTCAACACCCATTTATGATAAAAAATTCAACACCCATTTATGATAAAAACCCTCCAGAAAGTAGGCATAGAGGGAACTTACCTCAACATAATAAAGGCCATATATGACAAACCCACAGCCAACATCGTTCTCAGTGCTAAAAACCTGAAACCATTTCCTGTAAGATCAGGAAGATGACAAGGTTGTCCACTCTTACCAGTATTATTCAACATAGTTTTGGAAGCTTTAGCCACAGCAATCAGAGAAGAAAAAGAAATAAAAGGAATCCAAATTGGAAAAGAAGAAGTAAAGCCATCACTCTTTACAGATGACATGATACTATGCATAGAGAATCCTAAAGATGCTACCAGAAAACTACTAGAGCTAATCAATGAATTTGGTAAAATAGCAGGATACAAAATTAATGCACAGAAATCCCTTGCATTCCTATACACTAATGATGAAAAATCTGAAAAAGAAATTAAGGAAACACTCCCATTTACCATTGCAACAAAAAGAATAAAATACCTAGGAATAAACCTATGTAAGGAGACAATAGACCTATATGCAGAAAACTAGAAGACACTGATGAAAGAAATTAAAGATGATGCAAACAGATGGAGAGATATACCATGTGCTTGGATTGGAAGAATCAACATTGTGCAAATGACTACACTACCCAAAGCAATCTACAGATTCAGTGTAATCCCTATCAAACTACCAATGGCATTTTTCACGGAACTAGAACAAAAAATTGCACAATTTGTATGGAAACACAAAAGACCCTGAATAGCCAAAGCAATCTTGAGAAAGAAAAACGGAGCTGGAGGAATCAGGCTCCCAGACTTCAGACTATACCACAAAGCTACAGTAATCAAGACAGTATGGTAGTGACACAAAAACAGAAATATAGATCAATGGAACAGTATAGAAAGCCTAGAGATAAACCCGTGGCACATATGGTCACCTTATTTTTGAGTAAGGAGGCAAGAGTATACAATGGAGAAAAGACAGCCTCTTCAATAAGTGGTGCTGGGAAAACTGGACAGCTACATGTAAAAGAATGAAATTAGAACACTTCCTAACACCATACACAAAAATAAACTCAAAATGGATTAAATACCTAAATTTAAGGCCAGACACTATAAAACTCTTAGGGGAAAACATAGGCAGAACACTCTATGACATAAATCACAGCAAGATCCTTTTTGACCCACTCATAGAGAAATGGAAATAAAAACAAAAATAAACAAATGGGACCTAGTGAACCTTAAAATCTTTTGCACAGCAAAGGAAAACATAAACAAGATGAAAGTACAACCCTCAGAATGGGAGAAAAGATTTGCAAATGAAGCAACTGATAAAGGATTAATCTCCAAAATTTACAAGCAGATCATATAGCTCAATATGAAAAAAACAAACAACCCAATCCAAAAATGGGCAGAGACCTAAATAAACATTTCTCCAAAGAAGATATACAGATTTCCAACAAACACATGAAAGGATGCTCAACATCACTATCCTTAGAGAAATGCAAATCAAAACTACAATGAGGTATCACCTCACACCAATCAAAAAATCTACAAACAATAAATTCTGGAGAGGGTGTGGAGAAAAGGGAACCCTCTTGCACTGTTGGTGGGAATGTAAATGATACAGCCACTATGGAGAACAGTATGGAGGTTCCTTAAAAAACTAAAAATAGAACTACCATACGACCCAGCAATCCCACTACTGGGCATATACCCTGAGAAAACCATAATCCAAAAAGAGTCATGTACCACAATGTTCATTGCAGCTCTATTTACTGTAACCAGGACACGGAAGCAAGCTAAGTGTCCATCAACAGAGGAATGGATAAAGAAGATGTGGCACATATATCCAATGGAATATTACTCGGCCATAAAAAGAAACAAAACTGAGTTATTTCTAGTGAGGTGGATGGACCTAGAGTCTGTCATACAGAATGAAATAAGTCAGAAAGAGAAAAACAAATACCATATGCTAACACATATATATGGAATCTGAAAAAAAACTGGTTCTGGAGAACCTAGAGGCAGGACAGGAATAAAGACTCAGACATAGAGAATGGACTTGAGGTCTCGGGGAGGGGGAAGGGTAAGCTTGGACGAAGTAAGAGAGTAGCATGGACATATATACACTACCAAATGTAAAATAGATAGCTAGGGGGAAGCAACCATATAGCACAGGGAGATCAGTTTGGTATTTTGTGACCACCTAGAGGGATGGGATAGGGAGGGTGGGAGGAAGTCGCAAGAGGGAAGAGATATGGGGACATATGTATATGTATAGCTGATTCACTTTGTTATAAAGCAGAAACTAACACACCATTGTAAAGCAGTTATACTCCAATAAAGATGTTAAAAAAAAAACACAATTTCTTTATCCTACTGTTGATGAACAATTGATGGTTTCTAGTTTGGGGCAATTTAAGTATTCTTTTAAAGGTATGCTTCTGTACAGGCTCTTCTTCAATTAGGTTGAGATAAATCAAAAGTATCTTTTTCACATGATTTACCATGAAGGCATTGAGATAAATGAATGATGTGTACTAAGAAGTTTCCAGATGTTATTCACATAAAGAGGAGTGAGCGTCTTAAGAACCTGTTTCCCAATTGCAGGGTGGGGATAATTAAACTTTTTCTGTAAACCTGAAAATATCACCTGCCTTTATTCGTTTGTTGAGTTCACAAGAGGCATCTTGGAGAAGTTCAAAGAGCTCAGATACCAGGTAGACCTGGGTGTGAACTCGATCGCCACCACTTACTTACCATGTGACCTTGGCCAGCTCAGCCTCACTCAACTCCACTTTCCTTAACCATCAAATGGTCTCTAGGATTGTTGAAAGATATGAAGTTAAAATATTAATACATATCATGAAGTAGGAACTCAGTGAATTGCATATATTATTAGATATTTTCTGACCCAATATGACTCTAAGTCCTACCAAATGGTAGTCTGACTGACCTGGATTATAGTTTTGGATTATTAAGAATGATTATTTGAGAAAGTCAATAAATAACTGTACAGTGAATGTAGAAACATCTATATTCAAAGAGACCTCCAAGCTAAAGGGACCTCCAACTTTAAGTATTTCTATATTTCTTTTTGAGATATATTCATGTTGAATATACAGTGGTCAATTGATTCAATCTTGGCCTTCTTGAAAGAGTTTATCATAGATATAATAAAAGAGCAGGCCAAGTATCATTACAGACATACTCTGTGAACAGCTTGATTTTAATGTATAGTTTCGGTTGGAAGATTGTTGGCTCTAAGCTCAGGATTCTGTGGAAGTGGAAACTTGGGCAGAGAATTGTTATGCAGCTTTGCATGTGTTGGCTCCTAGATCGAGGAGTCTCATGTTAAATGATATTTTAGAAATGATAATAGTTGGAGTGAACTGAATGAGAGAGGTGGATATTTTTTTTTGCCTGGTACTCATGTGACTGGCTGCCAATTAAATTAAATTCATTTCATATATTCTTGAATTTCCACTGGAGAGTCATTTATCTGAATCACTATGTTGTCCTGTTCTACCTTTTCCCATCTGAAGAAATGGTACCCAGTTACTGAAGCTAGAGCCTGAGTGTTCTTGACTTCTCATTCTACCCAGACCCAACCAATCCAACAATTCTTGCCAATTCTACTTCCTAAATATCTTGTGAATCCACCCACTTCTCCCTGTCCCATTGCCATGACCACAGTCCAGTCTGCCAGTATCTCCCACCTGGAGCACTTCAGGAGCCTTATACCTAATCCCCCAGCATCCATTTTTGCCCTTTCATAATTCTATCCCTACGTTACTGCTAGAAGTGATATTTTAAAACAACAAAGAGATCAGTCCCGTGTTCTGCTTCAAACCCTTTAATAGTTTCACACTGAATTTAGGGTAAAGTTCATAATCCTTAACTTAGCCTAAAAAATGACCCTTCTCTGCTGCCCAGCCCCAGAGGCCTTCTTTCTGGTCCCTGAATGTTGTGTGTTCTTCCTTCACATGCTTTTCTCTGTACCCTCTCTTTTCCTAGCAAACTCCTACTAATTCATCAGGTCTCAGATTTAACACATTTCTTTGGGAAATCATCCCATGATTCCATGCATTAAACTATTAGGTCCTTCCTTTGAATACTTTCATAGCACTTTCTACTTATATTTATGATAATGTTCATACTTAGAATTTTGCATTTAATGTTACTTTCCCATTAGTCTATAAGTTTTATGAGAGCAGGGATTCTGTCTACTTTGTTTAATTATGTGTCTTCATTGCTAATTGCTCAATAAGTATTATTGATTGATGAGTCATGTATTTCTGTAGGATAAGATTAGGTTGTTTATATCTCCAGAGGAAAGAGTGGACACATTTTTGTATCTTCATAAATGTTGAAATAATATTTTAAAACAGGGTCGGAAATTGTCAGTGTTGTTTGTGAAAGTAAATATAGAAAACCCTTCTAAAGGAATTATAATGTTTTTATGCTGCTACTTGTTTTGACCACTTTTCCTGATTTATTTTGTTAGCAATAGGTAGGAATTCACAATATAATTTAAACAACAACAAAATACATGTATATGGTCTCTGATATCTCAGAGATAACATGCAACAGCAAAATATACCTTGAAGGAACTCCTTTTCCTACCTTTTCTATCTTCTTAACTACTTCTCTTCTCCATATACTGAGCATCTACATCAAGACCATCTGCAAGCTCAGAGACGATACCTCTTTCCTTTGCTACATCAGCAGGTGCAGTGTTAGTTCCTCAGAGTGAAGCACACAAAGCATTACATTCAGAATCACCTGGGGTTTTAACTACAAATACAGATTCCTGCTCCCATCAGAAACTCTGGAATTAAAATCTCTGCTGGATGAGGCCTAGGCAACTATGTCTTTAACGAGAACCCAACATTTGAAAACTATCCGCCTAGTTCCTAGACATTACATGTTTAGAACTGACACGGCATACGTAAGGCTAACTTTGGAGAGCACAGATTACAATTCCTGCATGCCTTCGTCAGCAAGGCCACTCTGTTGGCTTTAACCTTGAAATAAGGAGTCATACAAACACAAAGATAAAAGGACCTTAAAAGACCATTTGATTAAGCTTTATGCTTCAGGCATGTTTATACCCAAACCACATAGGGCTGCCAATGGTCTGTTTTCTTGCTGGAGGTGTTTAAGGACAGAGAACCGATTAATATATCTGGGGTTTATCACTGAGACAATCAGATACTCTAAGGTGGTCTTTCAACTCGAAAACCTTTCGGCTTTACTTAGGGTCCCTTTCTTCTTGTTGGTACTTTGTAAACATGGAGAACAAACTAACATTCTCATCATCTTAAAATAATACATGTAGACATCTCATCATCCATCAGGACTCAGTCCCGAGAGCAACCTTCCCCACTGCACACAGACTCATTGAGTTAGAGCAATCTTAGGCACCACTTAAGTTGACCTCTTTATTTTACAGGTGTGTAAACAAATGCAGAGATTAGATGTCATTCAGTTACAAATCTGACAGACTTATGAGTGTATTTCAACATCTCAGATTCATTTTTATCCTGGGTTATATTTTCCCATGGTGCAGTTTGAAAGCATCTGGTCCATCTAAATTTAGATCTGGTTCAGATCCTTCTCTATCACTAACTACCTGTATGATTTCAGCACATTGTTTGACAAACCTGAGCTTCATTTTCGTCATATGGTATATGAAGATAAAAATCTGTGTTGTATAACTGTATTGAGGATTAAGTAAGAAACAGCATAGTGCCTAGCACATAGTAGGTGCTCAGTTAGAAAACTGCTGTGTTTGGTGTTGGTACAATATTTTGGAAGGCAGTTTGGCAACATGTATCAAAATGTTAAGTTATGCTTTCCTATGACTTGGAATTTCTAGTCATCATAGAGAAATCAGGCACCACATACAACATTCAGAAAAGCAGCTCACTATTACAAGGCTTTTGTTACACAGTGGGTCAGAGCTTATTTTCTTAACTAAAAACCCAGAGTAAATCTTGATACAAGCCAAATATCCTAGAACAGTGGTGCTGTCTTCTGACAACCTTCTGGAAGAATTTAACTGCAGCTACTTTCATCATAAGAAGAAAAAAATTGTGATAAATGAGTTAATAGTTTATTTAATGTGTATTGTGTGCCAACCCTAAGGTTATTCACTTAATCTTTGCCATAACCTTTTGACACAGATACAATATTATCCATTTTTTTAACATCTTTCTTGGAGTATAATTGCTTTACAATGGTGTGTTAGTTTCTGCTTTATAACAAAGTGAATCAGCTATACATATACATATATACCCATATCTCCTCCCTCTTGTGTCTCCCTCCCACCCTCCCTATCCCACCCCTCTAGGTGGTCACAAAGCACCGAGCTGATCTCTCTGTGCTCTGTAGCTGCTTCCCACTAGGTATTATTTTACATTTGGTAGTGTAAAGAGATTAAGTAACGTGTGCATCTTTGGGGGAGTAGTAGCGTGTCAGGGGTTGTCATAGTTTGTTAGCAATTGAATCAGGATTTGAACAGAAGTTGTTTTGATTCTGGAGCCAAGTGCTCAACTCTGTAACTCTTATATGTGGAGATGAAAACAAAACAAACATTAATGTCAGGGCCCATCCCAGATTTTCTGAACCACAAAGATGTAAGACAGGCAGAGTTGAAAACAACTGTTATAACCATTATGCTTTTCTGTCTCTATGTGCCTTGTATGTGGTCTGCTTACTAGAAAGAGAATATACTACTGTATATGACATGAGATTACCTTAATCACTTATTGTGGCCCTATTTTCACCCATCAAACTCTCCAGACAGCATCTTTGAATTGCCTCAGGGTATGGGGTCCCCATTTGAAAGATCTTGATGAAAAACCCTAATTAGGTACAAATGCACTTGAATGTTTGTTTTACTTACTGATGGTTGGGTGTAGGTTTCCTTCTTTCCCCTTGTCAAGGAAGCTGAGGTTCTGAGGCAGCCACAGACTACAACATAAATATGGGGAGGAAGGGAAGAAAAATCTTGGAAAACTCAATAGCCTGCTATTTCCCAGACGAGATCCAATCTGCTTTTGACATCACTCCAAAAGGAGTGGTTTCCATAGCAGAATGTAACTTAATGCAATCCTCCTGGAGCCATTCCGCATTAGACACTTAAGACGTTCGCTTTTTCTTCCTTGCAGCCGGGGACTCTATTCTTCAGTTCTACTTGCTGGCTGCTAAGAGAGGAGAGGGTACTTGGGCTGTGCAGGCCAACAGCTGTCTTCATGGCAGCCTTTTTGTCATTGCTGCTTCCTTCTCCATCAACATCACTAGGTTCAGTGGGAATGATTTGTGGCCCCAGGTTATACGTGTAGTTGACAAGTGTTCACTGATTATAATCCTTCCTCTTACTTCTAACGACCCCTGCCCGGTAAGCAATCTGAGAGCTAAAACAGCTTCTCTTTACATTTGGCAGCAGAAAAGACTGAGAAAGGTTTGGGAGGTGAAAGAGTCTGCCCACGGCAGCATGGGAATGGAAACGGAGCCAGACAGAACTCAACTCTTAGCACTTCCAATCGATTAGGCGAGATTACCTCCCAGTTTGCCATGTGGGCTGTCTCATTCTCCTTGTATCTTCTGTCCCGAGTTTTCCTTCTGAGACCCACAGCAACGTTGGAGGAAGGGTCAGACATCGGGGTGACTTGGCAATAGCTTCCATTATGACTGCTGCTTTCTCTAGAATGATGAAATTCAATCTCACAGTTTCAATGCTTGTCCCAAAATATTTCAAAATGTGAAATGCATGAGAGCCAAATGACAAAAATGTTTTTTAAAAAAACAAAAACATGGGCTTCTTGTCATACACCACACTGGCTGTTTCAGTGTCTGTTCAGTCAGTAAATTATTCTTTCTGATCTTCATTTCTGATGATATCCAGATGGTCTAAAAGTCAATCTTTTTCTGCAAGAGAGAAATTCTCTGTGAAGTTAAAAGTGAGTAGCCCTCATGTTCAGATAGTATGGCTAGGAATTAAGTGGAATGACATAGGGTTGTCTGTACCCAATTAACATAATATTTAAATAATTACAGCACCTATATATTCAGCTTGAGGTTGGGCTTAATTATTAATGTCCTTAACTCTTAAAGGGAGGCTGTATCTTTCTCCCTAAATTACAGGACACTTTGTAAAAACCAAAATTGCTAATGTTAACTTTTCTTCCTTTCTATTTCCTCCAGATCTTCTAGAATTAAAATACTATTTTGATGGGTTCAAAGATGTTCTCTAGAATTAAAATACTATTTTGGTGGGTTCAAAGATGTTCTCTAGTCAACCTACCACAGGTCGATTCTGAGGGCTTGAAATGGATCATGGCGTGGATTATGATGTTTAAGATTTATTCTGTTTCTTTTTAAATATAGCCTTAAAATGCCTAATTCATAATAATAACAAAATGTTAATATAATTTTACGTCACCATTATTTATCAGGCTTTGAAAAAAAGATAATATTCTTTTTCAGAATGAGAAGAGCAATATTCGCTTCTATTTACTGAGTCTACCACGAACTAAGCATTATAATAGAAGCTTTCATTTGTTTTCTCATTTATTTCCTTTTAGAACGCAAAAGATGGACATAATTATCCATATTTTATAGATGCAGAAACAGAAGCTCGAAGAACGTCAGTAATTTTCCCAAGTTGCAGAGGTTTTAAGGATAGGAATTCAGAAATTTTAGGCTCAAAACCCATGCACTTTCCACTTTTCTAGCAGTTTACCAAATTAAAATCATCCACAGACTATGTTCATATACAGTGAAAGCAAGGTAAGCTTTGTTACAGTTGCTCATTACTGCTAGTAACCAAATGAAGTAGGTGATGCTGCACTTCCCTTCCCACACCCAGATATGTTCATACTGGGTTCTAGAATACAAGTTGGTAGTTACTGATTTTCTTATTGGCTGGAGTTGTACATTATATGGCAGATACTTAGATACAGAACTTCAGAAATGCATTTAGTTGTGAAAATCAAATAATAAAATGTAAGGATCTGAAAAGTACTCTGCGGGAAAGAAAACTGCAAAATGGATGTTGCTAAACACAGATCGAATATTCAGAGAATGTCAAAGACCTAAAATCTCCCACTTTCCGTCCCCTTTTGTATTCCTCCTTCCCTCCCTCCCTCTCTCCCTCTCCCTCCCTCCTTCTTCATCTCTCTCTTGCTTTTGTTTTTATTCTCACTCCCATGCTTTCTGATTCTAAACACTTTTCTTCTCTCACTCACCAGAAGGAGTTTCTTCTTCTCACACTCCACCAGTGTGAGAACTCACTGTCACCATATATGGAGGTGGCTTGCACACTGATGTGGAGTTTGAGGTAACTCCTTAGATCCTTGCTACTCAGAGTGTGGTCTGTGAACCAGCAGCATTTGGCATTACCTGGGAGTCTGTTAGAAATGCAGAATCTCAGGCTCTATCCCAGACCTAAAGAATGAGAATCTGCCTTTTCGCAAGATCCTCAGGGATTTTATATGCATAGTAAGTTCGAAAAGCACTGTCCTAGAAGAGTCTAATAGGTCTTTCCCTCTAGAGCAGAATCACTACTCTAAAGGGAAAAGGGGTCATCAGAGAATAGCCGTCCCAGGCTCCTTCTGTAGTCTGCTGTAGTCAGAACCGGGGCTGTTCTGTGGGTGGGGAGAAAAGTGTTACTGCAGGTAACAGAATACCACAACGCTGCGCAGATAGCAAAGTGTCTCGCGGGAATTGTGGTTACCATTCTGTTACCACCATTGACAAGGTTGCCACAGTGGAGGTCCTTTAGGGCCTGGCCTCTTGTGGCAGCCACTTCCTCAAGTCCCTGTCAACAGAGGCACACACACGTCACAAATACCCATGTGTGCACCTAAAGGAAAGGGAAGAGAGAAACCCAAATGTCTTACATCTCCTGTGTGCCAGACATTGCAGCAGGTGTTTCATTTTAAAGACTAGACAGCACATAGAAAATCAGATTATTGTGAGCACACGTTCAATTACTAGCCAAACTTCATTAACTAGAACCTCCAGATCTGTAACTGCTGTTTTTAATGATGACCTCATTAAATGATTAAGTTAAATGATGAGATCCTAAACATCTAAATTATAGAAGAGTAATTAAATTATATTAATTATATTAGAGTTCTCATGTTTATAACATCATCTTAAAAGACGGTTTCCAAGTGACTTCAAATGCAAAAAACATATTCTAGTCTAAATATTATACAGTTAACCTCAGATGTTAGTGGCTTGAAAGGGACCCTCTTTTCTACGAGTAGCTTTCTGGAGTTGGACACTATACTGTGAGTACTATAATTTAAACAGTTATTTCCTTCCCAATCTCTGGGAAGCCTGTCTTTTACAATATTCCTTCAATATTCCTTTCTCTTATAGGACCTTAAAGTTCCCCAGTGCTTATCCTCTACAAGGACCAGTGTTCCCAGCATGGAATTGTGCACAGAATCCTTGAATGGATTCTAGTCCTGTAACTGCTCTGATTGGCTGGGAGGTTTGGGGCTGTCACTGAATCCCTTTGGGTCCCAGGTTTGTCCTCTATAACAAGTAGTGAGCTTGACTGGACTCTAAGATCCTTTCCATCCTACGTGAATATTCTGGAGTCTATAGACAGAATATTTTAAAATAGAATATGTCAACAGGGATTCAGATAGATTCAGTTGGGTCTCATCACATGCTTCTGGTGTTTCCAGGCATCCCAAAGTCTGCATCTCTCACACCAGCTCTTCCCACAGGCTTGGCTTGTGTCAGATGGCAGCTCAGCTACTGGACAAGAGGTAAGACAGCAGGTGTTGAGGTACTGATTGGTGATCACTAAACAGAGAATGTTGGTGTCCTGACTACACCATGGCTTTTCAGAAAAGGATTTGGGTCTCTGTAATCAGTTCATAGGTTGCATGTTTAATATTTTCCTTTGTTTTTGAAATTTTCACCAAAAATTCAGGACAATGCAAAATGTATTTGTTCTCATTATTTGAAAATTATAAACCCAGTGATAGTATAGGGGGTAACTCTCTACAGAAGCAAATTTTTGATTGGCACCCCATGCAAGAGAAAGAGTATAAACTTTGACGTTGGAAGGACCTGTATTTGTATAGTACCTCTTACTAGCTGGGTGACTCTGAGCATGACATTTACATAGTCTGAAACTCAAATTCCTAATCTCTTAAATGGGGGTAATGATATATACTTCACGGAGTTACTATAAGGAATCGAGGTAATGTCTACAAAGCTTCTGGCATATAATAGATGCTCAATAAATGTAAGCTATGATTTGCAATTAGAAAAATGGTTACCAAATGCCAGTTTGTGAATCAGCATGATCTTTGACACCATTTTACCATTCTGTGATAAACAGTGTAAAATTACAGTGTAGCTAGCTTTTCACAAATCTAAATTTATGTGGTGTTTCTTTTTTATGAAATGATATTGACAGTGGATGCTAATGATTGTTTTTAAGTTATTTAGCAAAATTTTAAAAACTGGTAATTCTAAGACATCTGCCCATATTTTCCTTGTCTAATTTGTCTGATCTACAAATCCAAAATAATAAGGCTCGCTGAATTAAGACATCCTAATCATACTGAATATTAAGGTCAATTGAATCAAATGACTTTCACTTTAAAATCATTTTAATGGCAGCAAGGGGGTTCTGAGCATTCCTTATCCACTTTGTACTGCAACCAGTTATTATCTCCTGAATTCCTGCAATACCTATCATCGGGATAACTTGGTTCACACTGTGTGTGTGTGTGTGTGTGTGTGTGTGTGTGTGTGTGTGTGTGTGTTGGTTCACACTGTGTGTGTGTGTGTGTGTGTGTGTGTGTGTGTGTGTGTGTGTGTGTGTGTGTGTTCTTAGCACCAGTACTCAATTCGGTCTCAGTGTGTCTTGTACCTGTGTCTGATTTTGGAAACTCAACAATGCACCGAGGCCATATACGTTGTAATAGAGTCTCGGCTCTGAATCAAACTGCCTAGGTTCAAGTCCTAGATTCACCACTGGGTAGCTGTAAAATCTGAAACAACTAACTTAGCTTTACTGTGCCACAGTTTCATCACCTATCAGGTTTCGAAACTAACATTACCTACCTAATAAGGTTGTGCTGAAGATTTACTCCGATAATCCATGAAAGCATTTAGTATAATGCCTGATACATAATAAGCGTTCAATAAACAACAGGAAAAACAACAGACAAATAACAAGTAAACAGAAAACTCTAGGGAGTCAGACAGGCTTGAGATCTGACATACCCGCCTCCATCACCAAACCCTCCTCCTTGATTGCATTGCATGGCTTTAGGCAAGTTACTTAGCATCTCTGCATCTCACTTGCCTTGTCTACATAATGCCTACCTCACACATTTGTTGTCAGCATCAAATAAGTTATTATATGTACATTATTTAATATTATGCTTGACTCACTGCAGTTGCACAATAAATGTTTTATCAGTTCCTTCCACTTTTACAAATCTGTATTCCACACAGCTCTTCCTTTGTACTTTGCACATAATAGTAATTAATAAATATTTGTTGCAGCCTTGTACCCATCTCTCTGTCTTACTGCCTGTCACCTGCTTTGTCAGTTATTCTACAAGGAAGAATAGAGACTAAACACAGAACAGGAAACTTACTGGTTGGGACTCAGATCACTTAGACCTATTGGCCATTCCTCTGCTTTGGCCAAGATCGATCTTGATAAACTTCTCTGATGACAAGACAGCTAATCAGAAGGGACACTGCATTGGGACATTTTGTGATATCTTGTCACAGATGAGAGAGTTATGGACCCAACACATTATTTTAAAGACAAACTCTTTTTTTAAGAAGTTTGTGGTTTGGTGTCTCTCTCTTTCCTGAGAGCTCCACCTCAACCTCTTCTTTTATGTGATTCTCACATTGTCGGCTCATGAGGAAAAGGTGGACTGCGTTGTTGGACTTGACCACCAAGCCTGGCATGCATGGGGAAAACTCGTAGGGCATATTTTCAGGCTTATCCCGGTAAGTTCCTCAAGTTAAATAATTCCATTGCTCTTTTTAAAAAAGGCATCACCCTTTTAAAAGCCATTTTGGAGCAAGATAATGTTTATTTTCACTGCTAGAATGAAGGTGAGTGATTGCAGAATAAATCACTAAAATAGTTTTTAAATATTAAAAGAAAAATCCTGCCTTGACATTAACATTCTAATATATGAGGATGCAGTGCATAAAACTCTGGTCCTGTGTCTTTTCCTTTTCTCAACCTCTTCTTTGCTGGAATATGTTTCTTTTCCTTTTTCTTTAAAAAATTTTTTTTCAATCAGTGCAGTATTTTAAGGAGAGACTCCTTCTAAAAGTGAGAATTTAGAAGGGGTGGTTAAAACGCTGACTCTTTGTGATTCCAAGATGTACTCTGACAGTTACGGGCTTATAAAGCAGAGGGTACGTTCTTCAATGTGGGCTGCAGATCGGGTGGCAGAGGGCACCTTGCCAAGAACAGGAACCACGGATGTTCACTTTGGGCACATTTTTTACCGTGAGTTGATCCTCAGCTGTCTACCATTTGCATTGCTCAGGATAGAATGTTCCTTTACTACAATTCAAGCACCTACACCAGCTCCAAAAACACTATTGTTTCCAACTGTTGGGAAAGAGGTTTTGTAAAATTTCATTAAATATTGACACTTTTGCTCTGCTGTCAGAAGAATGAATTTAGACTTGCTTTGGTGCCCTTTCTAGGGCACCCTTCTTAACATTCCTTTTTGCTACTTTGTGACACTTCCTTTTTTTTTTTTTACAATTTCATTATTTTTATTTCTTTTATAATTGTTTCCCTTTTTTCTATTGGCATAAAAAGCTAAATAAATTTCTATTTTTTATTTTAAAAAAACTTTTATTGGAGTATAGTTGCTTTACAATACTGTGTTAGTTTCTACGGTACAGCACAGTGAATCAGCTATACGTATACATATATCCCTTATTTTTTGGATTTCCTTCCCATTTAGGTCACCACAGAGCACAGAGCACTGAGTAGAGTTCCCTGTGCTATACAGTAGGTTCTCATTAGTTATCTATTTTATTCATAGTGTGACACTGTTAGGTTAGGATCTCAAAGAACATCACTGCCTATCAGGGAGACAAAGAGGAACAAGAAGACAAACCTTTGTTAACATGAACCAGACTAGATCAGCTTTTCCCAAACGTAAGTTATTCAAAGACTGTCATGATTTTCCCCTTATCTGTATCACTTCTCTTATAACTTCATAGGTTTTTTTTACTTTAAATTGATGCACTTTTAAAAAATGTAGCTCTGTCCTAAGGAATATCTAAGAAATTATAGGTTTTATGGTTCTAAATTCCTAACACATATTAAAAAGAAACCCATGACAGCTAAAATTAAATTTTTAAATGTGTGTGTCACTTAAAAGCATCCTGTGTAATACTAGTGGTAGCCCTAAACTTTGGGAAACTTTGAATTGGGTTGTCTACTGTTGAAGCTGATATCAAGAATCAAGACCACATTCCCATTCCTTACATGGGATTAAGAATGTAGGAGTTCATTTGCAAAGCCAAGGTTGGTAGAAATACCTGTAGGTGTGCCAGGTATTTAAGGCCTCCTTCCCTCTCTGTCTGCTTTCAACCACTCTATTTTAATCCTGTGTGTCTTAACCTTAGGACTCTCCCTCCTCCTCTTCTTTTGTGTTCTTGACCTCCATTCTTAATCACTGCCTTTGCTTCACCACTCACTGTGCTCTGTGGGTTGCCAGCCTCAGACTGAAGACTTGATGCCCACGTATAGACAGCCCTTTGGATTGGTTTACTTTTGGCCTTTTTGACAGTGGGCTTTCTGTCAATTTCTATTATTATGGCGGTAGTAACAGCAAATTAGTACAAAACAGCAAATTAGTGCTGAAACTGCTCTGGGAAGAACCTGATCTGGAAGGACTTTGTGTGACTAGGAATGAGGCCATTATCAACTGAAACATAAAATCTCGTGAGAAGAGAATTTGTGAGAAGCTTAAAATAAAAATAGAGTGTCTGCCCATATCTCTCATAAACATTTTATATCTTAACTGTGAAAAATGTGGGCCACCCTCACTGTTCCTCTCATCTCCTGAGCCAAAATGATGTTCCATGCTGCAAGGGTCACTTCCAAGTATTCTTAAACATGAGTCCACCATTCTTCACATGCATCTCCAGGGACCACGAACAGTTTTAGGGCTGGAGGGATAGGAGTTGTAAGACACTGAGGAAATGTACTAGTCTAAACCTCAATCTTCTACACCCTGATTTAGGACTCTCTTCACTGATCTTTGTGTCTTCATTTTTCTTAGCTCAAAATTATTTGTATAGTTTGGCATCAAGTAAAAAACACCTAAGACTTTTCTAACAAGATACTCTCTGAACAAGATGTGGATTTTTTTATGGGACAAATTCTGTAAATAGCCCTGCTAATTAGTATTAGAACTGTAGTTGGTTTGTTCAATTCACAAGAATACCTTTGATAAAAATACCAACTGAATGCTATACTTCTGGTAAATGGGGTCACATTCTGGGGCCATGAGATTCCACTCTCTACACTTACAGTTTTCACATGGAGTCTTATTTATGTTGATGCAGTTGTGCAAGGCACCTTTTAGGCAAAAAAGAGTCACGTCATCAACATGAAAATAGAGGTATATCCAGAGAACCCAACACTTTTGGATTCTTCTTCCTCTTAAATGTCTGAATTTTAACTGGGCTTTGGAAATATGAAATTCCTGAGTCATACTAACTAGCATAAGCGAATTTCAAACCAAAGTGGCATATCCGTGAAACGTTTGCTGCCAAGGGCTGAGGTAGAAAAATGTCAGTGTCTTTGAGGCCAGGGCAGGATATTATTCATGTGTGTGAGCAGCTGTTGCGTTTGGAATCCTCTGACAGATAGCAGAATGTGCTGTGCCTGCGATACTGATTCCTTTTCTCTATCCCAACTGTGTAGTTGCATGCAAGCCCTTTTCGATGGCATCTACAAATTCTCGCTCTTGGTTTTGCCGCACACAGTCATCAACAGCCAAAATGACTAAAAAGCGTGGTTAGGAGAAGCAGAAATGGAAACCTCTCACCAAGTATTTCCAACAATTGATAATGCTGAAAATGTTTACTCACATAGCAGGATCAAAACTGGCATTGTAGATTAAGAATATCAGAATAACAGAGACTTGGTCTTGACTGATGACATCCACCCAAAAATGAACAGAGAGACTACTTCCAAGGAAATCTAGGTCAAATTTCCCTTTTTACTAGTCTGTGTTTCTATCTCACCTCCACATTCCCCATACATCTACCTTGTGTCTCCACAGTTTGTAAGGCAAGGATGAAGCCCTTTAATATGAAAATGATTTGTTTATTTGTAATACAGTTCATAACTCTGTTTAAGTAAATGAACTAATAAATAATTGCAGAGTTCCTTAATCCTAGCACTCTTTCTTTGGCCAATTAGATTTCTTTACTTGACTTTAGTACCATAAACACTGATAATTCATGTATGGAAAGAAAAGGACTAATGTTTTTTGCTGAGCAGCAACCCATAACAGCTCCATCTACCAAATGTCTGCAGATGCCTTTCAGAAAGAGTCTGCCCTGATGGTACCCATCAACAGGATTCTTACACTTATGGGTGAGAATTCAGATTGCATCAGCTCAAAACCCTCTGTGGTCTAAGTAAGGCAATACATCACAGCAGAAAGAGCACTAGAAACTTACTTTCAAATTCTGGTTTTGCCACTAACTAGTTTTGTGACTTTAAGCAAGTTATTTAACCTTTCTGGACCTCACTTTTAATGAAACACAAATGTAAGATCAGATCTGGGCTTGTCTCAAGTGCTAATTCAAATTCATTGGTAGTAGTATGCTGGAGAATGTTGAGAACAATTGTAAGTCTGTGTCCAGGCACAGTGGGAATGAGTATCCTTATTGACTGATTCAGACTCAGTCTTATCCTAATAGATAAGCTATGTCTGTCCTGTACAGATAACGGCAGGAGTGCCTCGTATGTGTTAACCACAACCGGAAATGCACTCTAAGGTGCATTTCATCTCTATTTGAGAGAAGGTAGAAACATTTCAGAAGCAGCAAGATTATTTTATAATTTTCAGAATCAGAAAATTCTCTTGAACAAGACAAGTTTTCAGAGACAATTCTTCCGAAATCCTTAGTCCCGCATTTCATATTTTCCTTCTGACTATTAGTAACTAGTTGGAACAAATGTCCAGATGATGCACCCTGCCTGGGGAATAAATGGAAGCACCCAGAAATTCCTTCCTCACTCACGCTGATGAGGCAGGACTTGGAAAGTTTACTTTGCTTACCAGTCAATGAACTCATAATATATTAGTATGAGGTGTTTAGAGTTAGCTGTAAACTAGAATTTATATAATTTTCATTTGATGGGATCAACTTTGAGAGGTCCTTAAATCAGGCAGAAATCATAAAATTATTTAATTCTACAAAATCTTTAGGAGAAAGTTTGCCATATAAGTGTAATGTTGACTTCTACACTTTGGAATTCATGATAAGTGCCCTGAGTAGCTTCAAATACACAAGTCTGTCTTTTGTTAGTTTGTTTGTTTAATTTTACTACTTCCTAAAAATCTCAGCAATTTGAAGGAGATTTGGACCACTGTTTATTTATCCATTAGACTAATTTGCTTGAATTAAAGCTGAGGCTTTGGAATCACCATTCATTACCACTTGACTGTGTACTTTATGTTTGACTGAGAGTCAGGGTTTGGGGCTTCTGGTCCTTTTTTTTTTTTTTAACTGGCTCTATTCCTAAATTTAGGAAAATTGTTGGAGCACAGTCTGTCTGCTTCCCTCTCCAAACAATTGGATATTTGCTTTTGCCCCTTGACTGTACCTCAGAGATATTCGAGGAATCAAAGAAGTTCCAGGAGGTCCATTGAGGCTCTCTGGTGAGAGTCACTCATGCCATTACCATTGTTGTTACCTAATCTGTGTCTTCATTTTCAACAGCCCTGTGTATTCTCCTGAACACAGTGATGCCATTTACATGCCATTTACATCACCCAGAAACTATAGAGGCTCAGAAGAAATCATTTTGACTGCGAAATACTAGTACAATTTTTATCTTAATCCACAAAACAAGTTCATCTACTTTGTGATTTCTCAAATGTCTGGGAGAACTTATGCAACACAAGCTGCTACCAGGGCATAAGGGTGTGTTGGCAGATGTCCTAAGCAGGTTTTATACCCTCCAGACCCTGTAGTCTCTTCTGTTATGTTCATTTTTTCTGTTAAAGGAAAAAGGAACAGGCGTAATGTGTCATGGCTTCATTTTCCTTAAAAATCTATTAATTTCTAGAGGACAGACGCATACATCTTCAGAGAATATGATTTTATTTCACCGGTCCTCTCCTAGACTATAATTTTAGTGGATTTTCTACATATTATTACACTGATTGACTGTTTTTCTGCCAATATCCATTTTTTCTCCTTCCCAACCACTCTCCCCATTCTTTATTCCATATGAGCAGTGGTGCATGGGTCAAGGCTTAAAGACTGGATCTCTGAAGAAAAAGAAAAAAGAATCATGATTTGTAGCACTTGCCAATTTTGTGGTGTGAATACTCCCGGCATGGCTGTTTTTGAGTTACGAATATGGCATCACTGAACACAGAATTGGGAAGAGATGCACGGTAGATACCATTGTATAGTGTTACCACCACCCAAAAACAATAGATGTAAATGAACCTGAGAGCAGAGATAATAGTAAAATGTAGTAAAATAATTAGGAAGTGATGTTTTTAGTATATATTACCCTTGTTTTAAACATAATTTATTTGTTAGTGCATATAATTTAATTTTTAATCACAGCCATGTTTAACAACCGGCTCACAAATTTCCCAAAAATGTAAGTTGGTTCTTATGAGCTGGTGTGGACTGTTTCCAGATGAGTTACTTAGAGACTATAGTTTATTAATTCCCTGGGAATTCTTGAAAAACTGGGCAGGGAAATGTAAGTGATTCTAAACTCCCATCCTAAGCAAAGTAAATTAAAGAGCAGGGATGTATCCACTTAACATGCTTTATTTGGTGCCAGTACAAAGCCCTGGCATTTGTGCATTTAATGCGTAGATCATATCAGTAGCAAAGAGTGGGGAGACCAGGCTTGCTAGTTAGGCCACTCCTAAACACATCAAAAAGACTCTTTAAAATTCTGAAAGGCATATAAACACAACTGAACATGAAACCAGAAGAACTTGGAGAGAGAGATTTTTTAAAGTTAGTTTAATCTAGACAATATAAACACAGAGATAGTATTAAATCTGTCTGGGAAGGCAGCACTGTAGATATCATTGTTCATTGTGTATGAAGTGAAGGAAGTAAAGAAGACAGGCCAAAAGGAAACAGAGCCTTAGAGTCTGATGTATGTAGGTAGATTAAGAAAATATAATTTGTATCTACTTTGGCTGCAAGTGAATGGATCTGAGACCACTGTTAAGTCAGTCTTCAAAGCTTGGCTGCTTGGTTAGAATAGCTCAAGGTTCCAGGAGGGAACATGAACTCTACTGTGTCTAGCAATAGTGGGAGAAGAAAGTGAAAATGGTCTTATAGTCTACAAATCTTTCTTCTCTTCCTCCAGAAACTGCGTCCAAGCCACACACTCCCCAAATCCTGTTGATTCTGCCTTCTCTCCTCTTGCCAAGCGTTTACTTGGAAGTCTCTCTCTTGCCTTGTCTCCCTCACTGTCTCCTCCCAACTTCTGCTGTTCTTGGAATTGCAGCTTGAGTATCAGTTCCAGGAAGCCTTCCTTGACCCCCAAGTCCTGGCTGGAAGACACAATGAGTTGGCATTCTGTGTTTATTGGTATGTCTCTCCCAATAGACTTGAAACTGCTTACAGATGGAAATGTATCTCATTCTATTGTATCCTATGTGCTGAGAGCAAATCCTGATCGTGTAATGGGTGTTCAACAAAGACTTTCTCTGCACGAGTAAAATAAATGAATCAAGGCCCGTAAAGGAGGTAGAACCCAAAGGAACCTGGGAGGCTTCCCATCGCTTACGACACATAGTAACACCTATATTGCTGGATGATAATCCTGCTGGTACCACCCTCTCTGAATAAATGAGTAGAACAAAGTCAATTATGAATTTTCCTTCAATGAACATACCTTCTGTTGCCTTTCCTCATGCCAGTCCCTGTTACTCTCCCATCGGCTATGGTAACATCCTTTTCCCTCTTTCCCCTGATTGCCTTCTGGAACTCCTTGCTTACTGTACCAAGTATAAGAGATGGTCTGTAATTACCTGGGGTGAAATGAACAGTAGGTTCCAATGGGAGGAACTTGCCACCTTTGAGCGCCTGTGTCACTTCTCTCTTTACCTCTAGCTGAATAATTAAATGCATCCTCCTTTGTATTGCTCTTTAGCACTCTGGCAAACACTGCTCTCTACATATTCAGGGAGACAAAATAAAATGGAGTAAGGAAAAAATTATAGGTTAGACAAGTGTCTGGTGATAGCCTAACTTATTATCTTTGCAGAAAGCTAAAGGTTGACATAGGCCTTTTACACACCTCCAAAGACATGAAATTCAGGTTCTCAATTAGAGGTAGAATTACATTATGTAGCTTGATATTTTATTCTCAGGTGTGTGGGAGATGTCTGGAAGTAAAACAGCTTTAGCCCCTGTTAGACTGGTGCTGTTTAAGTTGGGAGGTACGTCACAGGCATTATTTTTAATAGGCAGAGATGCCCTGAACTTTGGCTTTTCAGAGATTTACTTCCTGCAGCCCACTAGGGTAAACATGGATTTTCTCAAAGCCATTTAGGCACAACTGATGACCGTCTGTCAACACTGAGAAGAACTTTTACTTTCTTTGTGACCATAGCATGTGGAATGTCCTGTTGGCATGGGTGAGATTATCAGTACTTACCTACACTTTTTCTGCTTGACCTTATTACCTCTACCAGGTACGAGAGTCTCAGGCACCCTCATTACTCCTTCAGAGGCTTCCAGAGCAAAGTGAACAAGCCTTCGGCATTGTGATTATATCTCCTTTGCCATTGGAGGTGGCCATTTTTCAGCTCTGGGTTTTTTGTGGGTTTTTTTTTTTTTTTTTTTTTTTGTTGCGGTACGCGGGCCTCTCACTGTTGTGGCCTCTCCCGTTGCGGAGCACAGGCTCCGGACACACAGGCTCAGCGGCCATGGCTCACGGGCCCAGCCGCTCCATGGCATGTGGGATCTTCCCGGACTGGGGCACGAACCCACGTCCCCTACATCGGCAGGCGGGCTCTCAACCACTGCGCCACCAGGGAAGCCCACAGCTCTGAGTATTTTTTAATGGTCTCCTTTCTCTTTGTTGAATTAAGTAGCAACTTTTGTAACTGGCAGTAATTTAAAACCTGGAGGTTCCAAAAGAGATTTATATTCAACTTTTTTAAAGGATCAAAAAGAGTCCGAATGTGCTTAATGTAGAATTTTGTCCCCATCAACTCTTTAGGACACTACCCAGAAGTTCAGAAGAGTTTATATCCAATTACATCTCAGGAGTATTGGTTCAAAATATTTTATCTGTGTGAATGTCATTAAGAAAATATACAGTAATTATTTTCAATGCAGTCTTTAAAGCATTGTTCCTCAAAATGTGGACCAGTCTTCCTGCATCTTACTTGGAGAGCTTGTTTAAAATGCAGATCCCTAGGCCTGATACTAGATACTGTGATGCAGACTATCTGAGGATGGGACCTAGGAATCTGCATATTTAGCAAGTTCCCAGGTGACACTGATGTACTTTACAGACTAAAGACCATCAATTTAAAACATTAAGAAACAAAATGCAAGAAATACCCTGTCATTTTTCTTTAAACACGTGGAAATAAGAGCCTTCCTCATTACTGCTGTGAGTTCATAAAAGTATATTTATTGGGCAGCCATGTAGGTGGGTGTGTGTGACAGAAACTGAGCCATGACGGGTGGGACTTTGGTGCAAGTTCTAAAAATTGGTAGCTGTGTGAATCAATAGCAGAATGGCCTACAATTGAACATTATACACTGTGCATGAAATGGCCTATGTAGAACAGTCAGATTCAATAATACAGGTGGAACTGAACAAGTAAGTTTCCTCATGATGTCTGTAGATTAGGTGAGATAAGGACAAAGATTTCGTAGGACTACTCATTCATTCACTCATTCATTCATCCATTTGGCAGATAATTATTGGGTACTTACTTTGTCTCAGGCACTACGCTGGATTCTGGGAATATAGATGTGAGCAAAACTGATGTGGTCTCTGCCCTCATGGGACTTACATCAGCATGAGAAGTAAGATTTCAAATAAATAATCCTAGAATCACAAAAATAAGTACATAATTGTAATTTGTGGTAAATGCCATGAAGAAAAGTTACACGGTGCTGAGAGTGACAAGAGTATCTAATACAAAGCAGGATGTAACACTTAAATTGGTAATGAAACTGATAACTCTGGCAGAACAAGCTGAGTGCTTCCCCTCCATCTCTTTTTTATCTATGTAACAAATATCATCAAAATAATAGCTAACATTACTGAGTGCCAGCTATCTCTCTTAGCACCATGGTAGGTTTTTACAAATGTTTTCTTGTTTGACCTTCTCAATGACCCTATGTCTCATTTCACACATAGGAAAGTAGAAGCTCCCAAAGCTGTTAAATGCCTCCACTGGGATTCAGGTCTGATCTATCTGATCCCAATGCCTATATTCTACTCACTGTTCACTCTTCATTAGACAGATGCCATAGATTCATAGAGTGTTCATGGATGGAATATCAGAAATCACTGAGCCCACTACCACTCTATTTTGCAGATGCAAACACAGGGATTGAGCACCTATCAAAACTCTTGTTGAGACTTGTTGATAGCAGAGCTGAATCTAGAACCCATGTCTTGGGTCTCAGTCCAAAGCTCTTTTCACTGTATCATGTTGCCTCTGTTTCTCATAATTACTTGTGACCCAATAGGAATTCGGCATTTAACTGATGCCCTGTGCTAGATTTTTAAAAACTGGTTGGTTTAGGTGGCAGAAATAATTCCCAGTTATCAAAAATTGCTCTTTATTGTTCTTATGTATCAGCATCCTCGTACTCCTCTTCTAAGCCTTCGAAATCCACCTTGTGATCATTAGTTGTAACCTGCTGCTTTTTAGGTGCAAATAATACGCTAGTGGTGCACTCTCCGGAAGGAAGGGACTTCTCAGTTGTATTTTCAGTAGTGGAAATGGATTTATTTTTTCTATTTTTGACCCTGGGTTACAGTAATTCCAAGGGCAATGGCAAGGTGCCTGGGATCCATAGACCTGCAAGATAAATATGGTACATCTTCCTAGAGCATTAATTTAGCCAACAGCAAGTTTTTAAAACCCCTTTCTTTAACATTACAGCAAGTATGAATACATTATGGAATAGAATGCAAAATTAGAGTGAATTTTTTAGGTAAATAAAAGACTTCACAGAACTTACGTGCATGCAGCCGAATGCTTCAGACTAACATCCTCAAAAGCACACTGTATCTCCTTCCCTCCAACATGTGCTCACACCCACTTATCCACATACCTTCCCTCTTCTCTGCCATTAGGGATGATTTGTTGAAAAAAATTAGATGAAATGTACCTTAGATTCATTACACTCTCAGGCCTTTGTCTATTCCTGAAGGCATGATGTAGAGGAAAACTTTTGTGCTTTGGAATCAGTGAGACTTGAGTCTGAATCTTGAAATCACAACTCCCCAGCTGTGTGTCTTCTGCACTCCGAGCCTCAGGCTGTTCAGCTGTATATTGAAGACGTACTCTGTACACCACAGGCCTATTTTGATGATTAAATGAGATAAATGTAAAGGTGCCAGTGTCTGGGACATAGAAGGCACTGAAGAAATGGCAGGTGATCATGAGCTCATGTCTCATGGAGGAGCATGAAGGGTGGCCAGGGAGATGAGAAAGCTACTGGTCCCAGAAGGGTTTCCACCATGTCTTGGCTTCTGGAGCATTGAAACAAGATGCAAGAGCAAGGAACAGACACACTCACATACTCATATACCTGTACTCATGGGAAGAGAGGAGAAGCAAATGGGTGGGAAAGATTGAACCATGGGAATGAGGCTTGCAGAGTTTGGAGCATTTGAGATATGAGGCATATGAATCAAACTTTCATAAGAAGACCAAGAGTTACTCTCCATTTTGCTGCTTCTTCTCAAACACGAATTTATAAAAGGTTAAGGAAACAATTGGGATAAGATTTTTTTTTCTCCCACAGACATTTTGTTTTAAATCTAGTCTTTATTTTCTTCACAGCTGTTGTGGGACTGATATTATTTGTGATGTCAGGATCAGAAAATACATTGTGCCAGAACTAGTGCCACTCAGATTTTGCCTTAAATCAGAATGTTTTGATTTTCTGGTTTATTTTCCCACTTCCCGTTTCCAAAGCCAAGAGCTTTAAAAAGATCAGAAAATAATTATCACACAATATTAGGCCCATAGGAAAAAAATGTTTTTAGGAGTCAAGTGCTAATTTGTCAGAACTATATAGCTTAGAATATCTTCAGAGGCTATATATAAGTTTATAGGCAAAAAACCCCTTGGATTCGATTCATCCAAGCTATGAAAACTGTCAGTTGACAAAACCAGCTGACAAATTCCTATACTCCCTATGCATTGTGTTTGTGAGTGCCTCCCACCCTGGTACCATGCATGGTGTGTGAAGGCCCAGACAACAGTTCTGTATAGATCCACCTTCGGTCTGGTTCTTCCAGGGAAGAAGTGAAGAGAAGGCAATTGCTGTGAAGATCAGAATAGTGTTGAGCTTGGCTGTTGGCCTGGGGGAGGTAGATAGAATGAATTCCAGACTCTCCTCCAGAGAAGATACTCTACCCACCTCTGTTCTATGTCAACTGTGTGTCAGTCTCACCACAGTCTTTGGTATAAGACTATAAGACTATCATCTCCCCTAGCTCTAAGAGAAGACAAATTCATGGTCTCTATCTTCAAACCAGTAACATCTCCACGGGTTTCTTGATTAAACATATAAGGAGTTTTAACATCTTTGTATTTCTTATAAAAGTTTTAATGTTACTTCTAAAAATAGAAACATCTAAGAGAAATAAGAACCTCCCTAAACCACATTCCCCAGTAGCTCTGTCATACCTGTTGCTCAAATGTACTTCTCAGGGCCTCTTTTCATTACATCTTTTGAGGCTATTCAGAGATACCTGTCCCTTTGAGGAATCAGAAATAGGTGGAGGTGACAAAGCTCTCAGAAATGCTTACCTTTTTTCTTCCCTGCTAAACATCTCTGAACCATTGCATCACACCCAGATCTAACAGGGAAAATTCTTGCCTAGCTGGAAGGTGTCATTAGCTGGCCTGCTTTGGAGAGAAGATCCAATGATCATCTCAATAGCGTATGACTAAAGTATAGAGGAAAGAAAATACTGACAGTTTTGATCAAAGACAGAGATGGTCTAAACCGGATGCAGGCAATTGTCAGGACTAAGAGGTTAGGCCCGATGAATCATACTTGCTTCACAGAGATGGCATGAGGCATAGGACTTAGGAACTTGCTCTGTCTTGTGGCACTGGGACAAAGGTGAAAAGAGAAGGTATTGCAGGTATCCTAACAAGTACTTTTTGAGCATCAGCTTCCAAAGAAATGCCTGTGTGTTTGATTTTCACACAGTAAAGGGTTTAGACAGATTTCCTTCTCCACTCAATTGACTGTCATTTTATAGACACACATAATTAGGAATGTTTATTTTCGTAATACGTACTTTCAGATGACAACTCTCAGGGCAGAGGGTCAATAATGTGAATTAACTGAGGTCAAGAACACTTAGCATATAGAATGAATTATTGTTGCCTACCTCCCTTTCAGCAGGAGAGGAAATTTTAGAGTTTGAGGCTAAGTACAGGCTTTCCTAAGACTCTTCTTAGACATGGATGGTTACCTACTAACTGTGATATGTGGAACGTTTCTTCATTCCACAATTATTTATTGAGCCAGGCATGATGCTAGATGCTGGGAGAAAACAGAAGAGGAATGTCCCTGTCCTTGCAGAGACTATAGACCCACAGGAGAGAGGCACATCAAATACTCACACAGGTGGCTGGAGGCCCAGACCTCCCAAGGGCCCCCACCAGCTTCACTAAGTGCTTTGATTTCTCAACTCTGTCAAGAGTATCCTCAAAGTCTGGCCCACTGATCTGCTATATCTTTGTCTCCTGGAGCTTATTTGCAGTATATATTTCTGGGACTCACCCCAGTCCTACAGAAGAAAAATCTCTGACCTTTTAACAAGTGTCCCCAAATACTTCTGATACCATAAATTGTCTCATTGCACACTTTAACCATGAAAAGGCTTTATTTTATAATGTTTCTGCAAGAGGGAACACATGAGCAAGCATGTTGGTTTGTGATGGAGTGAGCACTGAATCTGTGGCTTTTAGACATGGCTTTGAATGTTGATTCCTCCAGTTATAGCTCTGCTTTAGAGTCTCAGTTTCTTTATCGCCCAGCCCACTGAAGGATTGTATGTGACAGTGCCAAGTCCACAACCTGTGATCGCTCCTTTTGGCTTCTTCATCAAATAATTTACTCATAAACAACGTTAAAATATAAACCAAGGACAGGAAGAATATACTTGCAATATTTATATATAATATGCAAATTACTATTGTTCTGAATGTGTAAAAAAGAATTCCTACAAATCAGTAGACAAAAGACAAGTAATAGAAAAATGGGCAATGGATGTAAACAGACAAGTCACAGAGAAGGAAATTGAATCAGAAAAAAAAAACTCAATCCATTACAAGGAAATGTGAATCAAAACAAGCATGAGGCAGACACCTTTCATTGCAGACTGACATTAGCAAAAACTAACAAGTCTGACAATTTCAACAGTTGTCAGCATGTGGGAGAAACGGTATCCTCCCTCCTTAGTCTTGGGAATACAGCGTGATACACCCACTTTCAAGCTATATTGACAGCATCTAGTGAAATTCAAGATATAATACCTAGGTCTCAATAATTCCACTTTTGTGTATATATCCAACAGAAACTCTGGTGTATGTGCACAGGGTCATGTAATAGGATGGGCATTGCAGCATTGCTTGTAAGAGTAAACAAAGTTGGAAACAATTCACAGCCCACTATAGAGAAATACATGGGCAAATATAATGAACAGGTAAAAATGATCATCTAAATCAACTGGTTAGAGCTCAAGAACTTTATGTGGAGTGAAAACAAGGAGAAGGACAAAACACTCAATATGAATCACTTATATAAACAAAAAAAAGTTATATTATTAACAAATATATGAATAATAATAAACAATAATATATTCTTAATAAAAACAAAAATATAATAATATTATGGGTTGTCTTATAATCCATGTTTATATATGCAAATTTTTAACAAAATAAAAGGAATCAAAACTCACGATATTTGTTGCCTGAAAGGGTAATGGAAAAAGGACAGGGCTAAAGCTCTTGGACTATATCTGTCATGTAATTCCATAAAAACAAAATATTAAAACCTGGAAGAGATACAACCAAATGTAACAGTTGCTAAATCTGGATAGTAGGACTGTGAGGGTTTGTTGTTACATTATTCTTTGTAGTTTTATACAACACTAATTTTTGGAAAATCAATAAATGACACTGATTAGTCTTCATTGTCTCATGGCTGAAGAAACTATCTGGACAGAGAGATGGTCACTGACCTGGAATGCAGTGACGTCCTGGTTTACCAACCCGAGGGTCCAGGGTTGGCTGGAGAGTGTTGCAGGTCCCCAGAAGACTCCCATGGAGGGAGGCTCCAAGAATATGAACCGTGTTTGTAGTATGATCGTATTTGTTTTCAGTGCTCTCGGCTACTGTATACCTAGACAGTGAAATTACCACTCAGAGACTCAGAGGATAAAGAGCTCTCTTTCTTCTCTTCCACGTCACCCCTTCTCATCCTCTCTTGACTGTGGTTTGGCAGCCACGCTCAACTGCTTTACAGTTGGCTGCACTTCTCCATTTCGGTTTTATCTTCCTGTCTGGTAGGTGGCTGCTGTGGGAGTATGAAGGAGACAAGGAAAGGAGAAAACAAAGAGGGAGAGTGTAATCAACTCTGGATAAAGGAAGGACATCTCTTGGTTTATCATGCAAAGGGTCAAGTTTCATGCCCTGACCCACACGTGATTTTAAGGTTGAGGACACCAGGGATTTTCACTTCCAGGCCCCTGAGTGGTTTTGTAGTGACCCTTAATCTTCTTGCAACCTGTCCTCCAAAAATGCGGCACACAGAGACAAGAGGCACACACACATACACTCTATCCCCACTCCCACCTCCCATGCTTGAGTAAGACCTCCAGCTTGTTTGGGCAGCAGGTATACCCATGAATAAAAACCAGTGTTCAAGAGAGTGGAATATAAGGCATCACATTCATTTTCACGTGCTTCCCCACATATGCATTTAACTTGCAAGCTCCAGGTGATATTAAGTCAAAGAAAAAGAGGGCCTTTGCAATTAATGTGTTATCATTTGGCTTTGATATGCCTTCTAGGTTTTTCTCTTCTTGGAAACAGGATAGATGATTGTTGATTCTGTCCTATTAGAAAAGAGCTGCCTTGGTATAGTATAAAGCAGTGGTTTCCAAAGTGTGTTCCCAGTACTAGCAGCATCAGCATCACTGGAACCTTGTTAGAAATGCAAATTCTTGGCCCTACCCCAGACCTACTACTAGGTGAAGGTCCAGCAATCAGTAGTTTAACAAGCCCTCCAGGTAATTCTGATGCATGTTAAAGTTTGAGAACCTCAAGTATAAAGAAACAGCATGGAACCAGAAATCTGGAGATACAAGTTCAGATCTCTACTCCTTTACTTACCAACTGTACCACTTTGGGCAAATAACCCACTAGGGTAGAGTCTTTTTATAAAATGTAAACAGCAGCTAGTTACTGAATGAGTCACATCTATGAAAGTTCTCTGAAAACTGTGAAAGGTCATGTAATGTACATTGTTACTATTGGTGTTATCCTGGGAGTGGTTTTGTTTGCTAAATCAGATGCCCTGATTTAAGCATCTCTTCTGCTACTCTTAGAAGCTGTTTACTACTATCTACAAAGAGCTGCCAGATACAGCAAATAAAAATACAGGACACCCGGTTAAATTTGAATTTCTAATAAACCGCAAGTATTTTTAATATAAATATGTCCCAAAATTGAATGGACATACTTATACTGAAGAATTGTGCATTGTTTTTAATAAGTCCTATATTTAATCTGGTGTCCTGTATTTACTCTGGTGACCCTTTTTTTAAGGTGTTTCTTTTAAGGTTAGGGACCAGTTTTTATTAATTTCAAAATGTTCCTGTATAAAAAGAAATGCTTGGGCTTCCCTGGTGGCACAGTGGTTGAGAGTCCGCCTGCCGACGCAGGGGACGTGGGTTCATGCCCCGGTCCGGGAAGATCCCACATGCTGCGGAGCAGCTGAGCCCGTGAGCCGTGGCCGCTGGGCCTGCATGTCCGGCAACAGGAGAGGCCACAGCAGTGAGAGGCCCATGTACTGCAAAAAAAAAAAAAAAAAAAAGAAATGCTTTAAGCTTGAAGTAACAGAAACTCTCAGTGTTTTTAACAAACAGAGTTTAGTTTTCTAACACAACAGGTAGTCTTGGAGAGAGGTGATTGTGGCAAAGGTTCAGTAGCTCAAAGACATCAAGGATCTGGTTCTGGGTTCCTGTGATTCTCTTGGTCTTTCCCTCATTATCACAGAATGGCTGCAGTAGCTCTAAGCATCTGTCCACACAAGCTTTCTTGTCAGATGCCTTTATAGTGTCGGGAAGAGAAATATCTTTCCCAAAATCTTCCTGAAAAACTGGTTAAGTTACCTAGTTTTTCCAGTCTCCAGAATGGAGGTAACCAAGGAGGGATAGGCTAGGAAAGCATTTGCGGTAGCTCAGTGAAAGTGTCTGCCAGTGTTGAGCAAACATTTCTCGAGTGCCTACTGTATGCCAATCTCTGTGCCTAGTGTTAGAGACACAGAATGTATAAGACAAAGTTTCTTCCCTCCAGGAGCTTATACTCTATTCAGGAAGGCAGATGTGAGTCGGGTGAATTGATATGATTAGGTATGTGCTGTGTTAGAGTTGTGTGCCAGGTGTAATGAGAGCTCACAGAAGGGCCACTTCTCTTGAGCCAGGAGATTAGAAAAGGCCTCTGGAAGAGATTCTGCTTAGCACATAATAGATACTTGGAATCGTGTGAAGATTAAACCAGTTTACGTACATACAAATCTTTATTGTGATTTCTGGCACGTATTAAGGATACAATAGATGTTAGCTGTTATAATGATTATTATCCCACCCAGGGAGCCAGTGATTGGCCTGTCACATGGGTGCCCATCTTAATTAGGGTGTGTGACCTGCCTTACCTGACACAGGATTAGGAAGTTGAACAAGGAGTGGTGAGAATGAGCAGAAACTAAGCAGATGGCAGAACCAGGGAAATTAAAATTCATAGATCTGAAGAGCTGTCTAATCAGTGGTTCTCAAGATTTTTACAGCCCTTGCTCTTTTTTGTATATGAGTGTGTGATCTTCATATGATTATTGATGTGAATTGAAATTTATTCAAAACTGTAACTAAAAACAAATCAAAACAATGGGATAATTTGCTGCTTTATTTTCCAGTTGTATCGCATCTCCCCTTGCCCCACAAAACCCATTCAGATAACCTTCATCTGCCTACTGTGTTAGTTTAATACATTATTGCTTTGAAGATCATATGGTTTGGAGGGTTTTTATTCTCTGATTCCTCAGTTCTCTGGAGGGTGCCATAGAGCTACCTCAGGCACTAGTGAAAAAGCCAAGCTTTCTGCACTCTATTGTATTAAGAATCTTACATGCCCCCTTCCCCAATAGCATAAACACAGACACACACACACACACCCCCCCCAAAACAGGACTTCCATTTAGCCTGGGGGTTAAGAACCAAGACCGGAGAGTCAGACTCCCTGCTCTTTACTAGCTGTGTGATCTTGGGCAAGTTTCTTAACTTGTCTGTGCCTCAGTTTCCTCATTCATAAAACAGGAATGATAATTACATCTCCTATTTTATACTGTTAAGAGTGAGAATTTAAATGAGGTCGTCTGACACAGACATAGAGAACAAACATATGGATACCAAGGTGGGCGGGTGGTGGGATGAATTGGGAGATTGAGATTGACATATATACGCTACTATGTATAAAATAGATAACTATGTATGTAAAAATAGAGAACCTACTGTATAGCACAGGGAACTCTACTCAATGCTCTCTGGTGACCTAAATGGGAAGGAAATCCAAAAAAGAGGGGATATATGTATACATATAGCTGATTCACTTTGCTGTACAGCAGAAACTAACACAACATTGTAAAGCAGCTCTACTCCAATTAAATTAATAAATTTTTAAAAATGAGGTCACTACCTGGAGTGCTTAGTACAAAGCCTGGCAGAGGTTAAGTATGCAATTATTGTGAATTATGAGTAGTAGAGATATTGGGGGTTTGAATATGATTTATGTCAAATAAGAGTTCCACTGCCAAAAAAATGACCGCTGTTCTCATCAAACCCCCTTGTTCTGTTGCTGAAGCCATTGAGATCCAGAGAAGTTGTGACTTGTCTGAGTTCATTTGGTTAGTGGTAGATTTAGGTCCAGGCATCAGGTCCCCCAGACTCTCACTGCAGAGCCTGTAGAGACTCACAGTTCACAAGGTTTTTACAACTCAAGAGAATTTTACTTGAATTATTGTAAAACTGGCAACAGATAGCAGGAGTTTGTGGGAATATGCTTCAAGCACGGGTTTCTGTGCTTTGAGGTCTGATGTGAGCAGTGGGTATACCTACTTTAACAGCAGGCATTAGCATCCACTTGGCCCACTGACAGGATTCCCTTCCAAATCTCTTTTCAGTTCCTACCCCAGACCCAGGTTCACTCTCAGCACTTTTAGTGTTTTGTTATCCAATCCAGCTGACCTCTCACTGAGCCACGTACTCAGAGAGATGGGCTAGAAAACTAACAAGTTCTCCCAGAGGAGAAGGTAACCCATACTTCTTATAGGTAGTCCCATTCTCACAGGCTCCCAGTCTAGAGACTCAGAATTTATTTCTAATTCTTCTTTCTCTTCCCCACATTTCTATTTTACTTTCTCTAAAACCTTCAGAGGCCTTTTTCCAAAACCTTGGTCTACTTGGTTTCACTAATGTGATCTCTTACATTAGCCAGGTCATTCTCCTCCCTGGACCCAGCAAGTAATAAATCCAACGAAAATGGGCTTAGACAGTAGCAGTCATTGTCTCACATGACAGGAAAACTAAGGAAGGCAGTTAAAGAGTTGATTGCCAAGGGTGGTACAGAATCTCTCTGTAATTTTCTCATGTTCATCTCATGGTACTAGATGGCCACCACAACTCCAGGGCTTATGTCATTGAAGAACAGTGTCCTGGGCAGGACTTTCCCCCCACCTGTCTCTCCTTGTTCATGATAGAAGAAGAGTTTTCCCAGAGTCCCTCAGTAGACTTTCCCTTTTGCACCAGGATGGGTGCAGTTGTCCATAGTTTAGCACCAAGGGCAGTTGGGAGACCCTATGCTGGAGGTGAGCTCTGCCAGGTAGAAGATGGGAGGAGAGGAGTGGCTGGTTAGCTTGCTCAGGCTGCCATCACAAAATACCAACACTGGCTGGCTTAAACAGCACAAACTTACTTTCTCACCGTTGTGGAGGCTGAAAGTTCATGATTGATGTGCTGACAGGATTGGTTTCTTCTGAGGCCCCTCTCCTTGGCTTGTGGTTGGCTATCTCCTTACTCTGTGCTCACGTGGTCTTTCCTCTCTCTGGTGCCTCCCTGTGTGTACAGATCTCCTCTTTGTATAAGGTCATGAGTCAGGTTGAATTAGAGCCCATCCTAATGGCCTCATTTAACTTGATCAGCTCTTTAAGGCCCTATCTTCAAATACACTCACATTCTGAGGTACTGGAAGGGTTAGAGCTTCAACGTATGCATTTTGAGGGGGATGGAATTCAGCCTATAACAGAAGACAAGCAGCTGTACCTGTCATATTGCCAGTGACAGATTCCTTTCTACCTGTCCCTGAGCCTTTATTTGTTCCATCCTTATTATCCAGAATTACTTTCTCTTCTCCAGATATCCAAAAGACATTCACTAAAAAAAAAAAAAAAAAAAAATTCCGAAGCCCACCTCTCCCAGGAATCCTTTTCCTGCACCTTTTCTCATCTTCCCAGTCTACTTCAGTGGAACTCTGCCTCAATTCATATGCATGCCTCTTTATCACTGAAGACGTGTGAGCCCGGGGATAACTTGATTAGAGCCGAAGAAATATTGTAGACAAGTCATGACATCACACAGTGTGAGTTATTGTTTAGACAAAACCTGGGTTTGAATGAACTTTGGCTGAAGTAGGGGAAAGTCATCGTGCTGAGATGGGAATGTGATCTGAGATCTCTTCTAAAATCTGCATGTTAGTTCATCAGTGCTGAAGAGAGAACTTGAGAGGAACTCAGAGTTCAATCTGGAGTCTTTCAAGGGGACTTTAGAATAAGAAACTGTAAAACAAGTTTCAGTTACAAAAGCGGGATTGGTTGGGCACCGTTTTATTTACTGTTGAATTCCTGATGCTCTCTACCTATTATCTTGTTATAATGGATTAGTATGGAGATGGGAAAATGGCAATTTCAAAATTTAAAAACTCAGCTTATAGCAGCAACCCTGCCACAGTTGGATTTTGAAATGTGTAATTAACTTCTTAGTTCTCTACAAAAAGAGTGTTTCTCAGAGGAGGGATTTGGAGTCCCTTATTGATAAGATCCTCCTGGGTCTGGAATTCTTATTTGTGACAGTTTCTCTTGGTGACTTTTTAACATGGATTATTGCAAGATTATTTGAATCTGAACTTTAAAAAAAACCTGTTACTGTGTGGGCCTGCTTAAGGCATCACGCTTTCAAGCTTGCTTTTTATCTCCGATCAGTGCTGGACTTCAAAGAGAGGGACACGTTTTGCACATCTTACCTCCCCACCACTCCCTTTCTTTGCTGTTTCTATTGAAAGGAAGACAGCTCACACCTACACACAGGATATGCGCACAAAATACCAGGTGTCCTGGGCCAGGGCCTTCCAAAGGCCACCCACCACCCCTATCCCAGTAATGTTATGAGCTGTGAAAATGGTCTTTCAAGTCAACAGCACTTTATTGTCAGGCTTATAAGGAAAATACAGCATCAGAAGTTTGGTTTTATGTTGGAACAATCCACTCTTTTGTTACATGCACATTTGCCGTGCTTTCTTATTTAAAATCTGCAGCAGCCTATGAACTATAATACACTGTGATAAGTGCTAATGACTGGTATAAACGAAGTGCAGCAGGAACGGTGTTGTAAAGCACCAATACATAAGGTACCATTAGTTCTGTCTGACAAGGGAAGACTCCTAGACAAGTGGAGAGGGAAGAAAGCCTTGAAAATGAATGAAGAATCTTGCCAGGTTGGAGGGTAAGGAATTCTTGGCAAAGGCAAGAGCATAGAGGAGTGAAAATGCCAGATCTATTGAAGGAATGAAGATCAGTAGCATTGAAGTCAGGGCAACAGGACTGGGTGGGTAAATAAAACTTTAGAGGGAGGGAATAAATGCACAAGTTAGGTCTCCAAGCATGCAGGGTACTGAGAGCGGAAAAGGGAACATCCACGGAATAACAAAGCACACACGGAAAGATCTTGGCACTAATATTTTACACAATTGGAGTGACTATAGACTCATACTTGTAAAGCAGTTAGAGAGCAAGAAAAGGATTGTATTATCATGTTTTCAACTCAATTACCTGGACCATAAATGCATATTTAGATACAGGGTTTGTTCAGAGGTCAGTATATTCAAGGAAGTCTTCCTGGAGTGGGTGGAGATGGGCTGAGGTCTGACAGGTGAAGACTTGAATTATCAGAGAAGGGAGGAGAAGGCATTCGCCCTGAGCCAATGAGTAGGACTGTGGGAGCAAAGGTGGTAGATATGAAAGACAAAAAAGAGATTAGCCTAGCAATTAGGAGGCAGGCTTAAACTGGGAGTCAGTTGGTTTGTTTCCGTGCTTCTCAATCTTGACTTCACATTGGAATCGCCTAGGGAGATTTTTTAAATATTGATGCCTGGATCCCATGCCAAGGAGTTCTGACTTAATTGGTGTGGAGTGTGTCCTGAGAAACAGGATTTTGCAAAGCTCCCGAAGATTCTAGTGTACATCCAGATTTAGTATGGGGACCCACACATTCCAAGCTGAGGAATTTGGATTTGGTTCCATAGGCATCGCATGTTCTTAGGTGATGGAGAAATAGAATAAATAAATAGAAGTGGCCTGTTAGAAAGAAGAGGCTGGTGATTGAAAAGTGGATTGGAAAGAGGGTGAAGCTCATGGAAATGAGCCCAACCAGAAATTCATGGAGAAATCCTGGCATGAGTTATCTATCTGAGCATCAGGCCAGCATTGTGTCTGTGGGAAAGGAAGGAACAGGGCAGACCCCAGAGACACATCAGAGAATCATCTCAGGAACCTGATGACAGGGACAGCAAGACTTAGCAGAAAGAATGGTGATTCTGGGAGTGAATGGACCTGGGTTCAAATCGCAGCTCCACCCAATTTCCAGCATTATGACCTGGGGAAGGCCTTTAACTCCTCCTTTGCATGATTTCTCTGCTGTAGAGACAGAAATAATAATACTGACCTAGCAGAGGTGTGGTGAAGAGCAGTGAGATTATGTATACATAGTACCTGATATAGAGCGAGTCTTCAAAAAAAGCAATCTATGGTACCTTTCCTATAGGGAATAAGAAGCCGGCTGCTTAAGAGCATCCACTTCGGAGACACACCCGTGACCTAAAACTAACTCAGCCCCTTGAAGGTTGAGTGACTTTGGATAAGGGATGCAATCTCTCTAAACTTAAATCTTCCCATTTGTGAAATCAGTACTTACTTCCTTTCTATGGTTGAGTAATAATATTCCATTGAATGAATATGGTGCATTTTATGTATCCATTTCTCAGCTGATGGACATTTGGGTTGTTTCCACTTTGGGGCTTTTATGAATAATGCTGCTATGAACAGTTGTGTACAGATTTTTGTGTGGACATGTGTTTTCATTTCCCTTGGGTCTATACCTATGAATGGAATTGATAGATCATGTGGTAACTCTGTTTAACATTTTGTTTTCCACAGAACCTCTACTATTTTACATCACTACCATCACTGTACAAGGGTCCCAATTTCTCCACATCCTTGACAATACTTTTCATTATTTGTGTTTTTTATTATAGCCATCCGAGTGGGTGTGAAGTGGTATCTTGTGTTTTGTTGGGTTTTTTTTAAAGTAAATACTTTACTTTTATTTACTTTTTAAAAATAAAATAGATATATTTAAGATGTACAACATGTTTTGATATGCATGTACATAGTGAAATTATTACTATAGTCAAGCTAATTAACATATTCATCTCTTCACAAAGTTACCATTTTTATTTATTTATTTATTTATTTTTATTTTATTTCTTAACATCTTTATTGGAGTATAATTGCTTTACAATGGTGTGTTAGTTTCTGCTTTATAACAAAGTGAATCAGTTATACATATACATATATCCCCATATCTCTTCCCTCTTGCATCTCCCTCCCTCCCACCCTCCCTATCCCACCCCTCTAGGTGGTCACAAAGCACCGAGCTGATCTCCCTGTACTATGCGGCTGCTTCCCACTAGCTATCTATTTTACATTTGGTAGTGTATATATGTCCATGCCACTCTCTCACTTTGTCCCAGCTTACCCTTCCCCCTCCCCATATCCTCAAGTCCATTCTCTAGTAGGTCTGTGTCTTTATTCCTGTCTTACCCCTAAGTTCTTCATGACCTTTTTTTTTTTTTTAATGTGTTAGCATACGGTATTTGTTTTTCTCTTTCTGACTTCCTGCACTCTGTATGACAGACTCTAGGTCCATCCACCTCACTACAAATAACTCAATTTCGTTTCTTTTTATGGCTGAGTAATATTCCATTGGATATATGTGCCACATCTTCTTTATCCATTCGTCTGTTGATGGACACTTAGGTTGCTTCCATGTCCTGGCTATTGTAAATAGAGCTGCAAAGAACATATTGGTACATGACTCTTTTTGAATTATGGTTTTCTCAGGGTATATGCCTAGTAGTGGGATTGCTGGGTCATATGGTAGTTCTATTTGTAGTTTTTTAAGGAACCTCCATACTGTTCTCCATAGTGGCTGTATCAATTTGCATTCCCACCAACAGTGCAAGAGTGTTCCCTTTTCTCCACACCCTCTCCAGCATTTATTGTTTCTAGATTTTTTGATGATGGCCATTCTGACCGGTGTGAGATGATATCTCATTGTAGTTTTGATTTGCATTTCTCTAATGATTAATGATGTTGAGCATTCTTTCATGTGTTTGTTGGCAATCTGTATATCTTCTTTGGAGAAGTGTCTATTTAGATCTTCTGCCCATTTTTGGATTGGGTTGTTTGTTTTTTTGTTATTGAGCTGCATGAGCTGCTTGTAAATTTTGGAGATTAATCCTTTGGCAGTTGCTTCATTTGCAAATATTTTCTCCCATTCTGAGGGTTGTCTTTTGGTCTTGTTTATGGTTTCCTTTGCTGTGCAAAAGCTTTGAAGTTTCATTAGGTCCCATTTGTTTATTTTTGTTTTTATTTCCATTTCTCTCGGAGGTGGGTCAAAAAGGATCTTGCTGTGATTTATGTCATAGAGTGTTCTGCCTATGTTCCATTTTTTTTGTACTGTATATGGCGAACACACCTGAAGTCTACTCTCTTAGCAAATTTCTAGTATACAATACAGTATTATTAACTGTAGTCATCATGTTGTACATTAAATCTCTAGACTTATTCATCTTACATAACTGCAACTTCATACCATTTAACCAATATCTCCCCTGTTTCCCCTACCTTCCCACCCCGGTAACCATGGTTCTACTCTCTGCTTCTAATGTATTCAACTTTTTTTTTTTGACCTATTTTAAACATTTTATCAAGAAGGCACTTTTTTTTTTTTATACAGCCAGTTCTTATTAGTCATCAATTTTATACACATCAGTGTATACATGTCAATCCCAGTAGCCCAATTCATCACAACTTGTTGTGGTTTTGATTTGTATTTTTCTAATAGCTAATAATGGTGAGAATTTTTTCATGTCCTTACTGCCATTTGTAAATCTTCTTCGGAGAACTGCCTATTTAAATCCTATGCCTGTTTTAAAATGGGGTTATTTGTCTTTTTATTGTTGAGTTGTACAAGTTCTTTATATATTATGGATGCAAATCCTTTATCAGATTTGTACTTTGCAAATATCTTCTCCCATTCTGTGGTTCATTTTTTCACTTTCTTGACAGTGTCCGTTGAAGCACAATTTTTTTTTAATTTTGATGAAGCCTAATTTATCTATTTTTACTTTTGTTCCTTGGGATATTGTATCTGAGAAGATGTTGCTTAACCCAAGGTCGTGAAGATTAACTCCTATGTTTTCTTCTACGAGTTTTAATAGTTTTAGTTTTTACATTTAAGTCTGTGATCCATTTAGAGTTCATTTTTATCTACGGTGTAAGGAAGGAGTCCAGCTTCATTTTTTTACAATGGATATGCACCATTTGTTGAAAAGACCATTCTTTACCCATGCCATTATTTTGGCACCCTGTCAAGAATTTATGTCAAGTCTTATTCTGCCTTATCTTTTGAATGAGAAAATAATACAAGTTTGGGAAATCTTACAGGACTTGCTGCTACCATTCTCTTCTGTTAGATTTGTTTTATTCCATGGAAACATTTTCAGTGATCTACCATTGCCTTTTAAAAATTTGATTGATCTGACTTAGACTTTATTCTGTATTTCACATTAAAAATTAGTGGTGAGAAAATTATTACCAGTTTTTTTTTTTTTTTCACTTTTCTAAGAGAGAAAAGAAAAAAAGCAAACTGTGGAGATTTGGCTTGAGGTCACAGCCGTGGTGCACACACTGCTTACTGTCACACATTTCCCTAAACATCTCTCTCTTGGCATTCTTTCCTTAATGATAACCCCAATGGACCAACAGTAGGTTTTATGGCTAGGTAACCATACTTAATTCTTTCTGTATGTTCATCAGTGTGGATTTTCAATAGACCTCTGGCAGTCTTGTTTACCCCAAATATCTCAAAAATCCTTTTGAGAATGTGCATTGTTTCTCTGCCCTGAAGGTAAAACACAGCAACCTTGTTTAACAGCAAAGCTCACGTGGCTAGTAGTTCAGGAACAGAAGGACTGATTGTCTTCGCTCTGGGCCTCGTCCTCATTTGTTCAGCTAAAGGATAAGGGGCAGAGCTGAAATAGGGCGGCCAGGCTGGCCGGGCAGAGCTGCTCTCCATTGATGGGAAGACAGCGTATGGGGCTGCCTTTCATGAGCCTGCAGAGTGTGTGAGAGGCAGACAGTGGCCGCAGGCCTTGAGGCAGAGTTAATCCGTATCCCCAAGGGCACAGATCATTTCCACGTCTTCAAGCTGTCCGGGTTGTGGTATCGGGACCCCAGACTAACAGAGCAGAGCATGATTTGGACCCAGAATGGACAGTAGAAAGTGATTCTGGAATGGAACTTCGTATCTACCGATCCCTCCCCTGGCCCAGACTCTCCGTGATTATCTCCTTAGTGACATATGCTGTGGTATTTTATCTTTCCTTGTAGGGAGGAGCAAGATGGACACACGGGGAAATGAAGTTTAAAGCATCCAGTAATAGCACTAAAAAGACAGACAAAATCTGATCAGCCTTGTTTCATTTTTGTGAGATGAGGTAAGGAATGAATGCTAGGTTTTGTTTTCTCGGAAGCTAGCGCCTGGATAACTCTTTAAAATAGCCCGAGAAATTAATTTGCTGACAATTCTGAAAGACAACTATAATTATTCCATTCACATAATTTGTGCCAACTTCTGCTTTCTTCTCTGAGGATGCTCACCAGACACATGGAATTGGTCTACTCTACATCAGAAAAGAGAACTTACTATCCTTACTTAGGTTATTTCTTCTTTGTAGGTGAATAGAGGATAGAAAGGTCCAAGTAACATGAATATCATTTATTTAATTTTGTTTTTCCTTTGAAGAACTGTGTATTTATCCATTTAATTTGTAACATGGCTGTCTTCTGAAACACTCACCTTCAGTCAAGCTTATTACTCTGAAGTTCTAGGTCCCTTTTCTAGATCTAAAACTTTTCTAGGCCAAGGCTAACCTTTTCTCTTGGTTGAGAGATGCTTTCAAATTCAAAATACTCATGAGCAGGTTGTCAATGGTGGACAGTCTAACCTGTGGAGGGTGTTTAGAAAAGTGTTGTCACAGAGACTGAGGGGACTACTGGACTGTAGTGGATGCACCGAGAGATGCTAAACGTCTTGCTGTGTGAGGGACAGTCCTGCACAACAAAGAATTTTCCCACCCAGAATGTGAACAGAAGCACCTCTCCCACCCCGCACTGAGAAGCTGATCCATTCACTTGAGGCTGCGTCTTATCCCTGGGCTTTCGAGTGGGCTGATGTGTACTTGTCTGCATATCCTGAACCAGCAACCTTAAAGAGCAGTCACAGGAAGGTCGGATGCAGTTACAGCATCACCTGGTCTATGGTGCTTATTCCCCTTCCTGCTTCCCCTGTGATCTAGACTCAGTCAAATCGTCTTCCCTCCACAGCCTCAATACTGCCATCTGAAGCAGGATATTACTAACAACTAGCATTTCCTGAGTGCTTAACTTGGCATCAGGGCAGATGCTGGATGGTTCTTAATATATTATTTTATTTTGCTACCACAGTAATCCCAAGAGGACATTATAATATCCTTCACAAAAATGCTTTTTTCTGTTTTTGTTTTTTTTTGTTGCGGTACGCAGGCCTCTCACTGCTGTGGCCTCTCCCGTTGCGGAGCACAGGCTCCGGACGCGCAGGCTCAGCGGCCATGGCTCACGGGCCCAGCCGCTCAGCAGCATGTTGGACCTTCCCAGACCGGGGCACGAACCCGCGTCCCCTGCATTTGGCAGGTGGACTCTCAACCACTGCGCCACCAGGGAAGCCCACACAAAAATGTTTTGAGGGGTTAAATAATTTGCTTACAGTCTGCGCTGCTTCCCCAGCCTTTGTCTCTTGGCGACAGACTCTGCATTGGCTCCCCTGCCAGCTCCCTCCCTCGCCCTACATGTTGCTCCCTCTGTTAGGAAACTTCTTCCTTCCTCATCTTCATCCCATCCTTCGTTGCCTGGCTGATTCCTACTTGGTTTCCAATCTCACTTCCTTGGGGAAGCCTTGGTGACTTTCCCCATTTTGGGTTAGGGGCCTCATCTCTGTGCACCCTCTATTTCCCCAATCGTGGGCAATAATGGCACTGTTATAAATGCAGTTCACATGTCTACACCCCTTACTAGACACTAAGGGACTATGGCTTGTTCCACACTCTGTCTCTGACGCCTAGCTCTGGGCCTGGCACAGACCAGGTGCCACACAGATGTTTGTGGGGTGTGGAGAGGGTGGCCTGGGCTCACCCCTCTAGCTCTTACCATTCCACGAGTGTCTCCGTGGGTACTACCCCCTAACTCCAGCCCTCTGATCACAACTAGCCTTCTTGACTGGGACTCTCTGCCACGCCAGCTCTAAGTGGGGGAGCAGAGCTTGGTTGTGGAGACTCGGACTGGTGGATATAAAGGCAGGGGTTTTCATGAGAGAGGTGGCTGGGAATTTGCGGTCCCACAGCAGGACCTATGGGACAAATGGGACAAGCTGTCATAATGTGGACTCCCTGGGCTACAGACGGAAGTAGAAATGGCTTCCCGATCCGCTAATTTCCTCTAACCGTATTGTGCCATTGAACTAAAACCCAAACTGGATCCAATGGGGTTCCTACCCCCGCAAAACCTCCAGGTGACTTGATAGGGAAAAAAGCTATGGGTTTTATGAGAAAAACAGTAGAGACGAGACATTTCTCGAGTAACACTGTTGGCATTTAACATGAAAGAAAACCAGTTCCTTACTCAGAAGTCAGCAACTCAGGCACATTTTTATAGGATTATATAGATTCTCAGCGTGATTATTACCTTGTGATGGTGCCTACTGTGTGCTAGGGACATGAAACATATCTACGTGGGTTCATTCGTTTATTTCTTTTTCTCTCTAATGTTTACCACAATCTTACAACGTGGGTAACCTATTTTACACAAGGTTATATAACTTACTCAAGGTCATGCACCTTGTAAAGTGGCTGAAAAGGAATTTGAACTCAGGTCTGTCTGAACACAAAGTCTGATGAGTTTCTGGTTGCCTCATGCAAAAGCATCACCACTTTTATTATGTACCAGCCCCTCTGCGCCACAGCCCTTTCACTTCCTCATTCTTACAAAGACAGTGTCCTCTGTCACCTGGGGTGAGCCATGTGGCCCAAGAAAGCATGAGCAAAAGAAGACTCAGGCATGACGGGGTGGGTGTGTGAAGAGGAGGAAACCTGGCCTTTCTTTGCCAGAAAAGGGGATAAAACCTCTGCCAAGTTGCAGGTGGAAATGATCTGTGATAGGAATGGGAAGCCTTTCTTTTCCTTTAGGACCACTCTTCATCCAGCAGAAAAGATTGAAAATGCTCCAGATCAAAGAATTTCCCTAACTTTGTTTATTCTTATCCAAATTTTGTTTTTTAAACCCAGAACAATATTCAGTCTGACTCAGCCAGGAAACCTATATTCATAAATAGACCTTCCTGAACATAATCAAAATGATATTTCCTCCTCTGGGCTAGACCAGCCCTGGCTGCCTGACTGCAATTATCCATTGATCCGCCAGTCTCCTGTGCCGTTTCATTTTGTCAATCCACACTCATTTCCAGGCTCTGCAAAGAGTTGGCTTTTTTTTTTTTCCTCCTGCAGCTCAAATCCTCCCAGTCTCCGGAGGCAAACATGACTGCTGTAAGTCAGATTGAATTTGCAATTCCCAGGGGTGCCTTTATCACTGTTGTGCAAACACCATCCTCCTGAAAACCTGTCTGGAGCAGCATTTGATACCTCGGTGTCACCTGACTCCATGAGGTCAGAGTAGAAAAGCTCTCTTTCCTCTGCACACATTCTTGTGGCACCAGCACGGATTGGGCCTCGTCGTATCATGAAAGGGCTGTTCTTGTCTGAAGTGTCCCTCTCATAGGTGGCTCCATGAACAGGGTGGGTCATCACTTAATACAGGAAATGAGGGGGTGGAAGTTGGGGGTTGTACGTGTTCTCTGGAGGTTAAATATTTTAAGTGTGTACATAAGTGTGCCTGTTTTTGTCAGAGTCCCTTTCTGTCCCGGGTGCCCCCTGTGAACATAGGACAATGTCAGGAGGTGTATGATGTGGATCATTTCATGACGTGCTGCACGGACATATTTAGAGCCTGTCCCCAAGAGGACTGTGGATGCCAGGCAGGTGAGGACTCTGTTTTCACGGTCCAGAGAGAGAAACTGATGAGAGGAGGATCACGGCATTATAGCCTGTGTCTGTCAGCACTGATGTAATCAGCTTTCGATAATTTAGGAACTGTGTTTCTGTTCGGTGAGTGACTTAGGGGCTTTTATTCTGTGATTGCGAGCACTTCTTTCACAAGAAGGGCAGAGGGAGGGGAAACGAGATGAAACCGAAACACGTCCATGTTCCAACTCATTGGTAGCTTTGCCAGTAGCTGTGATGCCTTGGAATGGTTTTTGGAGGAAGAATATTTAATGTATCTGTATCACTCTGTTCATTAGAGTTGACACAGATGAGTTTTTTAGAAAACCAGGAAGTTGGAGCTCCTATTTCTGTGCCCCAACTCTAAGATATAAGAAGAGGACGTCCAGGTCACTGTGATTAAAGGTCTCGCCCAGCATTTGGTGACATAGTACACCCCCTGCTTCTTGAAACTGTCTCTTCCTCATATTTCCCTTAGCCCGCACTCTCTTTCTTTCTCTGCTACCTCTGGACGCATCCTTAACCTCCTTCGCTAATTCCTAATTTTTCCACGCAGCTCTGTGATGGGGGAACTACCTTAGGATCTATAGTCACTTCCCTTCTGTGCTCCATCCTCTTCCCCAGAGCGAGTCCATTCCACTCCTATGTCCTCACTCAAACTTAGATCCTTTCCTGTCCGTGCTGAGCATCTCACTGCCTGCTGGGTATCAACATGCAGACGCCCAGCAGGCCTCTTAGACTTAACTAGTCAACAATGGAACTAAACTATGGTCCTTTCTTACCACCCAGGCCCCCACTCCTCACAACTGCACATCATCACCAAGATTCCTTTTATTGCTGGTAGAGCAAAAATTGCTTCACATTCTTTCAAAAGAAATCTGGAAAACTCAGTTACAGTGAAAAGTACATATACCTTTTAACCCAGGAATCCCACTTTTGGGTTCTCTTATTGAAATCAAAGCACATCTTTATATAGGAGTATATACGCAAGGATGTTTATTGTGTGTCATGGTGGGAACGTGGGAACAAACTGAATGCCCATCGGGGAGAATAGATGACTGTGAATTAGAACCATTATGCAGCTATTTGCTGTGGAAAGATGTCCATGATGTATTCTGAAGTCAAAAAGCAACTTGCAAAGTAATAGGTATAATATTATCTATTGTATTAGATAATACTATGTAATTATTGTACAAAGCAAATATAGAAAAGCCCTATATATGTATATATGTTTGCATGCTTGAATGGACACGAGGAAAGCAGTAGGCGGATATTCTGCAGACTGTGAGTATTGTTTCCCTGGGTGGGGCAGCGGCCAGAAGAGCCGCAGAGCGTATGTTGCTTTTGTAATATTTGGAAAAATATTTAATTGCTCAACCTCCTGTATTTCTTGCTAGTCACTCAAGTAAGAATCTTAGCATCATCTTAGGCACCTCCTTCCCCTCTCCTCTTTCCAGTGAGTCATTGTTTTTATGTTTGCATCCTCCACTAGACTATAAAGTCATTGTGAGCAAGGGGCTTCTGCACAGCACCCTGCATATATGTCTCAGTATATGGTTATTGATGTGAAATGAAGATTTTAGTGTCATTGTTCCATATTTCTATTATATGTCTATCTCTAAGCTTTTATTTCTAATTCAGAAGAATACCAGTGCTTTCGCCAAAGCCCTCAAATACACATCGCCTTCCCCCAGGCCTGCTCTGGAAAATGTGCCTTTGGAATATGAGGTGTTACGTCATGTACTCTTTTGTCCCAGGTTTACTTATTTGATCTTCTTTTATGTGTATTTTTACTCAATTCTGCATCCTGCTTTCAGTATCATTTAGAGTTCCTTGGATGGGAGGCAGGTAAACAGGGGATAAACAGCCCCCTAAAGGGCTATGTGAGTATTGGCACTGAAATAAGCAAAGAACAGCACGTGTCAAACATAATGATGAAGAAATTCGTCCAAACATCCAGGTGTCTCCTGATGTCAAAGCTTTGACAATATGAAACCACAACATTCAGACATTTTAGAACCAATTCTTAAAATAGTGTAATCTCTATAATAAAGATTATACAGGGAACATTTTGCCACACCCAAGGAAACCTTTCAGCACACCCATGACCTTCATACACCCACATCCACACCCACAGCCAAACACACACACACACACACACACACACACACACACACACACACACACACACTGCATTGAACTTTACCTGAACCTCAACTTGCTGGATTATGATTCCACTGGCTTAGGTCCAGTGGCTTTCCAGGACTGATGGTTCACTTCTAAGTCGCCTGAAAGGGGAGTGGTTGATGTGCAGTCAGACTTGATGGGTGAATTGTTCCACCAGTCTTTCCATCAGTTCTGCATGTACTATTTCAGTCTGCATTTCAGAACCTTGAACAGATCCTGATACAAAGATCTGTGACTGACCATCCTCACAGTGTGTGGGATCGCACAGCACATTGAATGACCAGGCATGAGAATAAACAAGAAAGCAGATTGAGTTAAATCATCGGCATGCTATTTATATCCCCAACGTTTTTCAGACTGAGGGTTCAGCATAATAGCAAATATCAATCACAACGCTCCTTTGTTCCTGGAAGTTGCTGTTTATCACTATTGCCATTTTACTAATATGGGAATAGGGAATAGCTCATAAGAGAAAGAATCCGGCATTCCATTAAAGAACATAAACTCTGCAAATAGTGAGACCCAAGAAGTGAAAAATAATTGATGTGAAACAAATTGTGTTTTTTTTTAAAGAATGCTACCCTTTGTGATGAGATCTATACATAGTTATATCAATAAGCTCCAGGCTGAACATAGCCAACGGATAGAATTTCATGCAGGAGGTATGCTTCTTGAACCCTCTGTGTGTGTGTTCTGCGTTTCTAAGGGTTGATATCAAACTGGTACCTGTTAGGGGGCTGTATCTCCCTCCACTGGTAGTGAATTCTGAATATGGCCCCTCACTGCAGTCAGTTGACTATTCTGATTTGAGTCAACCCTTTGGAAAGATATTCTTATGTATCTTGACTCTTTATTGAGCCCTCCTTCTCTACAACCCCCCTCCCCAAACAAACAGGAAATACCACCTGAAGCTTCAAAATGTCCTCGGAGTGAGCATAATCTCCTAGCATCAGAAGTTAGTGGGAGCTTTGCCGAGGGAGAGGAATTAGAAATCAGCCCATAAAAATAAGTGAATCTGTTTCCATAGTGACGGAGATCTTTCTCCTCATAGTTTTTATCCTGTGTCCCCCCACGGATCCCCTAGGCAGAATAACAATAACAATCCCCTAGGCAGAATAACAATAAACTCGAAGAAAACATTTTATTATCTTAATGGAGTCTTAATTTAACGGCAAAAGCCTTTACATTATCATCCCGAGGATACTGTTGGCCATAACTTTTGGAATTGAATACCTGAACAGAGTTGCAGGAGGAATATCACCTCTCAGAACCCAGCCCAGCGGGGGAGGTGGAGTGGGGAGGACCTTGTGGGTTACACAAGCATTTTGTACGCAGCTTTCCTGATGGGTAACGCGCCTGTCATGTTTAATATTTCATTGGCGGAGGAAATGTGCATCTGTCTGTGTTCATCTGCCGAGCGAAATTCTGCATCGATAGAGCCTGCGTGCGGTGAACACGACAGGGCTCCCTCATTACGCCCCTAAATCGTATTCCGCAGCAACCGGGAGGAATCCAGACTAGCAGCAAAGCCTGAGCCACTGCACTTTCCCCACCAGCCGGCTCCAGGGAGCCCTTTACCTATGTCCTAGTGTGCAGGTGAGAAACTGGGAACCCCTGGGAAGGCAGAGCTAGTGGAAGTGTCCTGGTGTCAATGTGGCAAACTCATCAGTCAGGTGGTCAGTCCCTGTGTGGGATGGTACAAGCCCGCATGAGTGGAAATTATTTCAACATCGTTGCAAAACGGAAGGAGAAACGTCTGAGTAAATACCCTTGATTTTCTGAGAAGTCATCTCAATAGAAAAAAAGTCACGACTCCCTTCCTTATTTCCTTATGAGGGTGAACGTAGGTCCCAGTTTTCTTGGAAGGTTTAAGGTTCATGCCTAGTGTCCCAGGATAACGATTAATGCCACCTCTTTCCATTCTCAAAAGTATCTCAAAGGTTTGAACAGTAAATGCTAAGGTCACCCTACTTAAAACCCACAAATGTAAGTCTAGTCTTCCACCACTGGCATTATCTCTATTTCTTTCCATAAATATTACATGCTGTTTCTAGACAGATTTGTGCCATTTTCCCATAATGTAGCATCTGCCAGGTGTAGACTCTTTCAGGCTAAAGATAAGTGGAGCCGTGAACACATGATTCTCAAGATGAAAAGTGGAGAATGGAGTTGCTTCTTCCTTACACTGTAATACTTAAGTCATGAAATAAAAGCCCATGAATTACGTTTGTACCCTAGATAAAAATTTCTTGAGGACAAAGAAAGAGTATTACTTATTTTTCTATTGCCAGGGACATTTATAGACATTCAATAGAAGTGTGTAGCTGTAATCATAAATGGATGAATACAGCAGTAGTCAGGAGAGAGTCTATTTGGGCCCAACACCAAGCACACTTTGGAGGAGTGGGGTTGGATAGTAAGTAATACATGACAGTGAAGTAGATAAGGCAGGGGAAAAAAGGAATTTCAGAGACTATCATTTTCTCTCTTCCCATCATTCGTTAACTTAAAAAAAAATATTACATGCTTCTTGTATAAAGTTAGAAAGAGAAATAGGCAATAAGAAAAGAAGATGACTTTAAAAGATCACTCACCTCCCAGAATAATCACGATGAACTTCTGGGGGTGTGGGTGTCGTGTGTTTCTCACTCATATTCCCGTATGTGTAAATGCGGGCCTGTATATTCATGTGGTTTATTGGCATACGGTCTGTCATCAGGATCACTTCTCTGGGAGGCACTGCACTGTCAAGACTTGTCACAAAGTGCAGCCCGCCACTACTTGTTCAGGTGGCAAAGGAGCGCTCAGAGTTGTTTGGAGAATTTATATGAGTACTCCAAGTGATGGAAGAGAAACTTGAAGAAAGAGCAGGGATTGGTTTCATTACTTTATTCGGACTCAAGTTTTCCATATCCTTTTCAAGGATATTCTGCCTTTGCCGGAGACTTCTGTCACTAAGATCAAGTGAGTATGGTTGGGAACACTGGACTTGGAATCAGAAGATTGGTACCTATTCTGAATTAATCACTTATTTGTTGTCCGAACCTGGGCTGGTTCTGTAACCATTCAGTTTTATCACCATGGAGGCATTGATTCTCACCACATAGCATCAATATAAGGGTCAAATGAAATCAGAAACATTCTCGATAGTCTAGAACATAGGCAGTGATCAGTACATGGTGGCTGATGTAAAGAGCGGTAAATATGTTCTTATAGTTCGGTGTTTTCATGGAAAACAAAGGACTTGGGACATGGAGGTGGGTTTGAGATTGTGCCTAGCCCACAATGACTCTGTGATTTTAAGGCACTCTGTTTAACTTTCTTTAGCCTTTGTTTTCTCATCAAATACCTGAAATCATTTACATAATAAAGTGTTAAATTAACAAATCAAACTTCACATGATAATAATAATAATATGATGATGATGATGGTGGTGATGATGCTAGTTTCCTTATTGGTAGAGTTGAAAGGAGAAGGAAGAGAAGAGGAGGAAGAAGGGTTTATCATGCTGTTATAAAGTTAGATGAGATGGACTTCCATGGTGGCGCAGTGGTTGAGAATCCGCCTGCTAGTGCAGGGGACATGGGTTTGAGCCCTCGTCTGGGAGGATCCCACATGCCGCAGAGTGGCTGGGTCCGTGTGCCACAGCTGGTGGGCCCTGTGTTCTGGAGCCCATGAGCTGCAACTACTGAGCCCATGTGCCACGAATGCTGAGGTCCACGCGCCTGGAGCCCACGCTCCACGGCAGGAGAGGCCACCGCAATGAGAAGCACACGCACCACAACGAAGACCCAGCGCAGCCAAAAATAAATAATAAATAGGTAAATTTATTTCAAAAAAATAAAGATAGATGAGAGAATGATATTTTATTATTATTCCTTAAGTCCTACACTTTCAAACTGAGGTCTATTTTATTTCAGCTATTTTCAACCATGGCTGTGCATTAGAATCACTGGGAAAGTTGAGAAAACAAGCAAAAAATAACAAGTGAGACGTAGTTAAATGAGAGGCTCGGAGGGGTTATGTTGGCTGTCATTATCTGTAAAAGCTCCTTAGATCATTGTCATAAGCCGTCAGGGCTGAGAACTACTGCTATATATACATGCCTCCAGAAGGAAGCTACTGGTAAGAAGTATGACTAATTTTCACAACTCAGAAGGGCACGGACAGGAAACTTGTTGGGACCCAGTACCCCGTGTTGGCGGGAAGATGGAGAAGCTGGGGAAGGCAGCCAGTCTGTGGAAAGTAGCCTCCTCCCAAGTTGCTGGGTGTTTTACAGAACCAAGTTCAAAGGCAGCAGCGGTGAGCTCAGCTGAGCAGGGAAGGCCTCACTGTGATTCTGGGCATTCAGCCCACATCTGCATAACTGCTGCAACCCCCTCACGGTCTCCCTGTCTCTAGTCTTAATCCTTGCAAAGCTGTTTTCCACACAGTCCAGCAGAAGCCTGTGTTTGTTTTCTGCTGCTGCAGAGCAAATCACCATGAACGTGGTGGCGTAAACCCACACCCACTTGTGAGTTCACATTGCTGAAGGGATGGAGGGGAAGGATTCTCTGCTCAGTACCTCACCAGACTGAAATCAAGGCATTGGTTGGCTGTGTTCTCATCTGGAACTCAAGATCCTCTTCCAAGCCCCTTCAGGTAGCTGATAGAATTCAGTTCCTTTCTGTTGCAGGACTGAGGCTCCCATGTCCCTGCTGACTGTCAGCCAGGGTCTACTCTCAGCTCCTGCGCACCATTCCCACTCCTTTTCACATGGCCCCCAAGCAGTGGAGAATCTCCCTCATGTCAAATTTATCTCATGCTTTGAATCTCTTTTGCTCGGATGAGCACAGTCCCTTTTAATGGGCTCACCTGATTAGGTCAGGCTCACCTAGGATAATCTCCTTATCTTAAAGTCAGCTGACTTGGGACCTTAATCACATCTGCAAAATTAGTGTTTAATTCAGTAACTGAGAGAAGATAGGTGTACACAGTGGGCTGGAAATTTGAGGGACTACCTGAGAATTACAAAGTCCAAATATATGCTTACTTTTCAGTGGGCACTCATTTTATTTATTAAATAAAGCCCATGCTCCTTAGTATGGCATACAAGGCTCTAATAATTTGGCCTTTCTCTCCAGACTTGCCTATAGTCACCCTATGCTCTGCACCTTACTCCAGCTCCATTATATGTGTCTGCACCAATTTGTTCATACTCCATGGCTTTATACACTGTTTTGTTTCTCACTTCTGAGCTCTAGCTAATGCTGTTCCCTGTGCTGAGGATGCCTTTCCCATCTGTATTTATATGAAAATCCTTTATGATTCAGCACAGGCTTCATCTCCTCTAGGAGACTTTCCCTGAATTCATTCACTCAACACATATTTATTGAGCACCTACTATGTGTCATTCACTATCTCAGGCACTGGAAATATAGTACTGAATCTGGTAATGTCTCTCTCCCTCTTGCAGAGCTTACCCACCAGTGGCGGAGACAGGAAAAACACAAAAATAATGATAAAGTCTGTCAGATGGTGATAGTCCTATGAAAAAGGATAAAGCAAAATAAGAGAGAGGGAGTGATGGGCAAGTTGTCATTTAATATACCATCAACCCATAATGCTTCTGTCACAGGTGACATTTAAGCAGAAACCTGAAACATCGCAGAATGTTTCAGGGAGTAAACATCGCAGAAATATGAGGAAGAGCCTCAGGGTCAGTCTTTTCTGTTTCTTTTGTCTCCATATTTGCTGAATGGATGGATGGATGAAAAAAAAAGTGTTCCAGGCAGAGGGAAGAGCAAGTACAAAGCTCTAAGGTAGCAAGTCTTTCAATGCTCAGTTAATATTTGCGAGGACTGATATGAGCAATTAGACTTTTCAGGGTAGAACTTTAGCCATTGGAAGCTGAGAGTTAGGAGAAAGAATAGAAGTCATGGTCCAGTTCCTGGGCAGTGACACTGGCAAGCAAGACAGGGTATCATCAAGCACCAGCTAAGTAGTCTGGATTCACTGTGGAGTATTAAGTCCCATGGGGTCTCTAGGCCTGAAACAGGGAAACTGAGGCTGGAAACCTAGCTGTAGGGACAGACTCAACACACTGAGGGTAAGGGACTCAGAAACAATGGGCTGATCCCTGGCTGTGACTGCTGATGTGAGTTGTCATCCCGGATACTCACTTTGCAAACCCCTTTTGCCATTTATCTCATCTCATTGAAAATAATGGTTTACAGGCTTGTTTCCTGGCCTCCTGGAGGTGGGAATCAGTAAAGATCTCGCTTCTGTTCTGGTTTCTGGCACAGTTGCCATCAAATGTCTCCTCTGGCATAGTTGTTGGTTCACACCCCGGGAGCTTCCCAGATGAGATTAGAAACTGGCCCCAGACAGGGAGGACAGGGAGAGACTGAAGATAGAGGCAGACCGCTCCACTTTGGTAGGTGGTGATTTTAATAAGCAAGAGAACTAACATAGAGCTGTGTCTTGGGTGGCCGTAAGATGAGTAGATCTCCACGCCCACCCACCAGAATCTTAACGTTTATATAGAGACCCATCTTAGTGGGGTTCAGCCACACACACAGTCCAGATGGTCTCAACAACATACTGCTCTCTCAAGGCTGAGTCCTTGAAGTAGCTTTGCCTGTGAGAACAGTGGGCAGAACATTCCAAGGACAGGGGAGGGGGTGGGGAGCCTCCGATTGCTGGGGTTCAGCTCACAAATCAATCAGTGGTCAGGGACTTCCCTGGTGGTGCAGTGGTTAAGAATCCGCCTGCCAATGCAGGGGACATGGGTTTGATCCCTGGACCAGGAAGATCCCACACGCTGTGGAGCAACTAAGCCCATGCGCCACAACTACTGAGCCTGCATGCCACAACTACTGAAGCCTGCATGCCTTAGAGCCCGTGTACTGCAACTACTGAGTCCATGAGCCACAACTACTGAAGCCCACGTGCTCTAGGGCCCACGTGCTGCAACTACTGAGCCCACGTGCTGCAATTACTGAAACCCGTGCTCCTAGGGCCCATGCTCCACAACAAGAGAAGCCACCACAATAAGCCTGCTCACCACAACAAAGACTAGACCCCGCCCACCACAACTAGAGAAAACACATGTGCAGCAACAAAGACCCAATGCAGCCAAAAAAAAAAAAAAAAAAAAAAAATCAGTGGTCAAGTCCTCTCCATGACCTCTTTCAATAATGGTCAAGTTGCCAAATGGAGTGTGGTGAAGCACAGAAGCTGCCAGGACCAATAGGGTCTGGCTGTTGACTTGTGTTTTCTGATTTACCTTCTCAAGGTGACTTGGAGGGAAGTGTTTGTTGTAGGGATGTATATTGCTTTAGTATTCTCTTTAGAGCTAAAACTGGACAGCTCTCACGGTACAATTCTAGGGGGTGATAAACTCACCTTCTTTCTCTCTCTCCTCTTTTGGGACCCATCTCTGAGTGTCTGCTTGTTTTGCTTTCTTTACTATGAGGCTTTTTTTGCTTGCTAATAGTTTCTATTGCCTCATAATTTTGGATTGCATGTGCCTTTGGCTTGCTATGAACCATGCTTCATGGCTTTTTTCAGCTTCAATTCATAGCACCAGCTGGTATACTCTGTCTGCATGACTTAATTCAAACTTAGGAGACAGAGAACTTAGTCATCCCAGCTCATCTTTTTTTTTAACACCAGCAAACCAAAGGCTTAGCTTTGCTCAGGTTCTCACCATTAGCTTAAGTACCTGAAGCCTGGATGGTAGGAGGAGGGAAATAAAGAAAAGGGATTGTGTGTATACAATGTAGTAGCTTAGATATCAGGGGCTGAGGGTGGGAAAATTTCCCTCCGGAGGTGGTGTAGGTGAGCAGACATCAATTGCCATCTCTTATTCGGAGAATGAGATGAGTGCTTGAGGGGGAATTGAGAGTTAACTCAAGAGTTTAAATATTATCACTAAGTGCGAAGTGTCAAGAGTAGGCTTGTAAGGGAAAAAATGAAACCAAGATTTAGCAAAGTCCGGCAAAGTCCGGTTGGGAACAGAAGGCAGTGAGCTGTCTTAGGAGGAGTCTAAGGAACATCTCTAATGGAGGTTGGTCTATTTCTTTTCCAGGTTGGCACCTGCCACTCCTATTTTATTGGGCAATGGAAGAAATAGGGCAAGTCCTCAAGGTCATACACATATAGAGAGATGTATCAGGCTGATCCAAGATAAAAGCTGAAGGGAAGCTGAGGGTTCATATAAATGTAGGTAGTATGCTCCAATGGCCTTCATTCATTTAAGACTTAACTCAGAACTCGGTTCCAGGCATTGTCATAAATACTGGGAGTATGGCAACTCTTCCTCACCATTGACACTCCCTATCCCCCTTCCCTGATCTATTTTTGCTAATACCACTTTTAACTTTCTGAAATACTACCTATTTCACTTACTTCTTTATTTTTTATTCCTCCCTGGAACCTGAGATCCATGGTGTCTAAGCTCTGTGAGAGCAGGGATGTTCTCTACTTTTTCAGTGTTACATTTGCAGCTCCAGAAAGTGCCTTGCTCAAAAATAACTTGCTGAATAAATTAATGAATTCCATAATTTATCTGTGTTACTTGTGCAGGTTAGAAGAGAGATCATATTCATAAGTCAGAAACTATCTGAGTGTTCCCTGGAAGCATTGATGAGGCATGTATACATTTCTGTATTAATTAGAGGATTTTCCTCTTTTATTGGGCATAAATACGTCTCAACATATTTACCAGTATATTAATCAGTATAGGCTACAGTATGCTGTGGTAACAAATTAGCCCCTAAATCTCTATGTCTTAACACAACGTATGCAGTGATGGGTAGCAGGAGGTTCTGCTCCATAGGGTCACTCAGGAACCTAGGCTAACAATGTCTCCACCATTCTTTGACACTAGCACCTCAAAATGGTACTTCAGAGTTTGCTGCTGCAAGGAAAAGGAGAACAAGGATAATTTACAATGCTCTTCATGTTTGCTCATAGCTTGTTCCTTTCTTTAGTAGGACTACATCTTTTTCCAACATGACCTCAAGGGGGGCTGGGAGGGCTTTCCACATATCCAGGAGGCGGAGGAGAACAGTTACAGTAAGCACACATCTCTAGCACAGCCAGTGACCAATACTATGGAACTTTCACTAATGTTTAACATCAAAAGCCCCTGGAGAACACAGAATTGACTTTTTGGGTTAAGTTGTTTGGTTTAACAAGATTTGAAATACAGGGCTAGAAATAAATAATAATAAATGCTACTGCATATGTATGAACAACACTTGAAGCTATTTTTTCAGTTAATTAAAGGAAAAAAATCACACAGGATGCCAACAAGTAGTCACTGACCCACTCAAGTAATTGGGTCAAGACTCTCTGGCCTGTTGTGAAAATTTGTATCTGAACCAGCTCTCTCAGTACTCATTTCCTTTCCTCTCACTGAGAGGGAATTTGTTTTTATCTGCTATTAATGTGAAATTGCTCCAGCAGAATCCATCTTTCTGAATAGAGATGTCTATTTGAACCTGACCTCCAAGGCCCTATTAAGCAGGAAAAGCAAGTGCTTACTATCTTCTAAAGACAACAGTTTCTGGCTTTTTATCTTATTGTGAAGGAAATTCCATCATACGAACAGTCACTGACCTTGAACTCTCAGACTTGGCAGGAGGAGTTGTGTGTAGTCTCAACAAGCTCAGTTATCATAAATTCACCCTACGCTTCATGGGAAATGTTTGCAGAAACTGGTTGTAGGAGCAGGCAATTGATGAACTTATATTGACACGTCCTAATCACCCAAAGTCCATAGTTTACCTTAGGGCTCATTCTTGGTGTATAATAACATGATAACATGTATCCAACAACATATAGTATTACACAGTGGTTTCACTGCCCTAGAAGTCTTCTGTTGTCTGACTGTTTATCCTGTCCCCTACCTCTTGGCAACCACTGAACTTTTTATTGCCTCCATAGCTTTGCCTTTTCCAGAATGTCATAGAGTTGGAATCATATAGCATGTAGCCTTTTCAGATTAGTAATATGCATTTAAATTTCCTTCATGTCTTTTCATGGTTTCATAGCTCATTTCTTTTTAGCACTGAATGATATTCCATTGTCTGGATGTACCACAACTTATTTATCCATTCACCTACTGATGAACATTTTGGTTGCTTTCAAGTTTTGGCAATTATGCATAAAGCTGCTATTAGCATCCATGTACAGGTTTTTGTGTGGACATAAGTTTTCAGCTCCCTTGGGTAGATACAAAGAAGCATGATTGCTGGATTATATGGTAAGGGTATGTTTAGTTTTGTAAGAAATTGCCAAACTGTCTTCCAAATGGGTTGTACCATTTTCCATTCCCCTGTTGCTTCACACCCTCGCCAGCATTTGGTGTTGTCAGTGTTCTGGATTTCGGTCATTCTAATAATTGTGTGGTGGTATCTCGTTGTTTTAATTTGCATTTCCCTGATGACATATGATGTGAAGCATCTTTTCATATGCTTATTTACCATCTGTATATCTTCTTTGGTGAGGTGTCTGTTAAGATCTTTGGCCAATTTTTTAACCTAGTTGTTACTAATTGTTGAGTTTTAAGAGTTCTTTGTGTATATATATACATATATATATATATATTTTTTTTTTTTCCCTGCGGTACGCGGGCCTCTCACCGTTGTGGCCTCTCCCGCCGCAGAGCACAGGCTCCAGACGCGCAGGCTCAGAGGCCATGGCTCACGGGCCTAGCTGCTCCACGGCATGTGGGATCCTCCCGGACCGGGGCACGAACCCGCATCCCCTGCATCGGCAGGTGGACTCTCAACCACTGCGCCACCAAGGAAGCCCTATATATTTTTTTAACATCTTTATTGGAGTATAGTTGCTTTACAATGTTGTGTTAGTTTCTGCTGTATAACAAAGTGAATCAGCTGTATGTGTACATATATCCCCATATCCCCTCCCTCTTGCGTCTCCCTCCCACCCTCCCTATCCCACCCCTCTACGTGGTCACAAAGCAGTGAGCTGATCTCCCCATGTGATGCAGCTGCTTCCCACTAGCTATCTATTTTACATTTGATAGTGTATATCTGTCAATGATACTCTCTCACTTCATCCCAGCTTACCCTTCCCCCTCCCTGTGTCCTCAAGTCCATTCTCTATGTCTGCGTCTTTATTCCTCTCCTGCCCCTAGGTTCGTCAGAACCATTTTTTTTTTTTAGATTCCATAATATGTTTTAGCACACGGTATTTGTTTTTCTCTTTCTGACTTACTTCACTCTGTATGACAGACTCTAGGTCCATTCACCTCACTACAAATAACTCAATTTCATTTCTTTTTATGGCTGAGTAATATTCCCTTGTATATATGTGCCACATCTTCTTTATCCATTCATCTGTTGATGGACACTTAGGTTGCTTCCATGTCCTGGCTATTGTAAATAGTGCTGCAATGAACAGTGTGGTACATAACTCTTTTTGAATTATGGTTTTCTCAGGGTATATGCCCAGTAGTGGTGTTGCTGTGTCATATGGTAGTTCTATTTTTAGTTTTCTAAGGCTCTTGGTATATTTTGGATAACAATCCTTTATCAGGTATATTCTTTGCAGATGTAGTCTCCCAGTCTGTGGCTTGTCTTCTCATTCCCTTGACATTATCTTTTGCAGAGCAGAAATCTTAAATTTCATTGAAGTCCAACTTATCAATTATTTCTGTCATGGATTGGTGCCTTTGGTGCTATATCTAAAAAGTCATCAACATATCCAGGGTCATCTAGGTGTTCTCCTATGTTATCTTCTAGGAATGTTATAGTTTCAGATCTTACATTTGGGTCCATTTTGAGTTAATTTTTGTGAAGGGTGTTAGGTCTGTGTCTAGATTCACTTTGGATGTGAATGTGGATGTCCAGTTGTTATAGCACCATTTAAAAGACTATCTTTGCTCCATTGTATTTTCCCTTTGCTCCTTTGTTGAGTATATTTATGCTGGTCTGTTTCTGGGTTCTCTATTCAGTTCCATTGATTTTTCCCCCCATTCTTTTGCCAGTATCGCTCTGTCTTGATTGCTGTAGCTTCCTTCTAGTCATTTTTATTTTTATTTGTACACACACACACACACACACACACACACACACACTTCAGGAGATTGAAGCAAATGGGCATGGCTGCAGTTTACAGCTGCTTTGAGTGTAGACTATTTTCAAATCAAATTCATTGTCAGAGTGTATGAGAATTCTCACACCCTCAAAATCAGGACACATGCATCGGACTGACATAAGATTACAGAAAGCAGGTAAACACCTGCAACTGCCCCATGATTTTCACTAAATTAACACAATTCACAGCTACATTTCGAGTGTGTAGATGGTACCTTCAAAAAGTTACCAAGCAAGTGAATCCTCTCACTCCATGACAAGGTTTAATATTAAGCTGAATTCTTAGTTAATGTTCAGACTAACACTGACCTTAGCTAGATTACAAATTTCAGCCAAAACAAATAGATTTCATGAGACCAGAGTTCAGATTCAGTCAAAGAGCAGGGGGAATCTCCTGGATAAAAATTGGTAAAACAACTCTTCATATGAATTCTGTCATGTTTTCCATTACTCTCTCATCTGTTTCGTGGTTAGGAACAGAAAGTTCTTTGTTCTTATCATGCCAAGTCAAGGTGAGTCCAGGTATAGACCAAATGTAATGATAAATTAAGGTAGATCAACTTCTGTTTTTCTTTTCTTTTTACTATTTGTATATACACACTAATATTAAAGGGTAAATCCTGAAGTTCAAAAAAGAAGGTTAAGAAGAATACAGTGGCTGTGTTGCCATGTTTACTTTGTATTTTTAACTTTCTCTAATACTTTAAATAAAGAAAAGCCATTAAAGTCATACCTTGCAGAACAAGGAATTAGAGGGAGGGTGACTCAGAGAAACAAAACATCAGACCGGCACATGAAACACCTAAATACTAGGTTCCAAACCAGCAGTGGTGCCTCATCCTCTGAGTGTCTTAGATGGATTTTTGTTTAATTTCAGATCCTAAATGTATTGTTTTCCGTCAAGAGCTGAATTCTACTTCAGTCTGTCTTTATCTCTCAAGTGCACTTTTATGATTCAGAAGTCATTTTATAATATTTATGATTATAAATTAAATGGAGACACTCAGGAAGAATAAACTGTCCAGAATATTGAGGATCAGGAGAGTGTTACTTGAATACTATTAGTGGGGTTTATATTTTCCTGGTGATGCGCCAGTGGGTTTTGCATCTGCTACATGTCTGCCCTTCTCCAGAGGAAGATGCCTTTCCCCAACAACTGGAAGGCATTTCCCTGCTCATAAATATGACTGAGGATGAAGTACATGAAGGTATTCAGACTTACCTGGTGTAAGCTTGAAGGAGCCAGCTGCCCACATTCTGAAGGCTGAAGTGGCCCCAGTGGGAGTAGCAGAAGGAATGCATGTGCTCACATCAGCCCAAACTGCAGAAATAGAAAGTACCAACACCAAAAGCTAGCTTTGAATTTGGATAGAAGGCACAGTTTTCACTTCTCTTCAAGGCTGATTAACAACACAACTTGTATCTAGCAATCACTTGTCAATTATAAGCAGCAGGCAGCAGATGATACTGTTACTGTCTGCTGGATAGTAATTTTTAGAGAGGAGCATTCAAAACAGAATTGGTTTAGGAAACAATGTAATTAAATCAGGAACCAAGAGAAAGATATTTCAACTGTTCTTATTGCCCTACTCTACCCCTCTCTGTTTGGCTGACAGAGTCTTTCTTAGGGGGTGATTGTTACTACCAATTTCTAAGTGGATTCCAATGTTGCCTTTTGATGTGACATGATTTTAGAACAGCAGCTACATGATATGCCAAGTCTATTCAATTTAAATTGTTTCCTTTAATGTTATCTATGTTTTAGAATAATAGAAACTTAAGAGAATTAAGGGAAATTCCACCCAAGGGGGATCCTCTTTATTTTAATAAGCTGTGTCTGGATCAGTAACACTCTATGGCAATCAAACATCAAAAAACTACCGCCAGGGCTTCCCTGGTTGCGCAGTGGTTGAGAGTCCACCTGCCGATGCAGGGGACACGGGTTCGTGCACCGGTCCGGGAAGATCCCACATGCCGCGGAGCAGCTGGGCCCGTGAGCCATGGCCGCTGAGCCTGTGCGTCCAGAGCCTGTGCTCCGCAACGGGAGAGGCCACAGCAGTGAGAGGCCCGTGTACCGCAAAACAAAAAGGAAAAAAACTACCAGCAGCATAACAACAGCAACAAGGCCAACCAGCCAACAAACCAAAACACATCAATCTCATAATCGTAAAGTTCTTACAGGTTAAATCAGTTCGATATTTTGAACTGAGTCAGATTTAGTGTTTATCTGTAAAAAATGAAACAACAGAAAACAATTATATTCCTTCTCTACTCTGTACTCACTCTGAAAAAAATGGCATCTTTCAAAGAAAGACTTTAGATGGTGAAGAAACACATACTCTTTATGACCTAGCAGTGTTCTGACCTGTAATGTTTTAGAAAGGGTGTAAAATATTTTATGAATATGAATTACCATTATTATCTAAGACTCTATTTAGCAGAGCTGGAATGCAGCATCAGTATCTGCCAGTAACTGAAGAATATTGGCAAACAGTTTGTCATGCTCACCACTCCCTGGAATGTTCATCCTCAGACACATCTACCACCTTGCCTAGGATGCTCTACAACAGACACTGGGAAAAAACAAAGAACCCTGGAAGATGGCTGCTGCTATTTGATGTCATTTAGATTTGACAGGATCTGCTCTAAATGGCCTTCTAAATTAATCAACTCATTTCTTAGCTTTTAAAAGAACAGTTATCGGGCTTCCCTGGTGGCGCAGTGGGTGGGAGTCCGCCTGCCGATGCAGGGGACACGGGTTCGTGCCCCGGTCCGGGAAGATCCCACATGCCGCGGAGCGACTGGGCCCGTGAGCCATGGCCGCTGAATCTGCGTGTCTGGAGCCTGTGCTCCGCAACGGGAGAGGCCGCAACAGTGAGAGGCCCGTGTACCGCAAAAAAAAAAAAAAAAAAGGAGCAGTTATCAGTGTCATATATTGGTGAACAGCATAGATTTTGGAGGCAGACAACGTTGGGTTCAAATTCTTGCTTTACTATTATATATAGATGATCCTAAGCAATTTAATTCAGTTTATTAAATGTCAGTTTCCCAATCTGCATAAATATTAATCATGCTTACTTCACGGGGTTTTGCCTAACCCAGTGCCTGGTGTATCACTGTCGAGTGAGAATGATTAACTAGGGTTATCTCTGGCTATCTTGCGATCGATCTAGGGGTGTGTGTGTGTGTGTGTGAACACTTAGGCACAGTATCTGCTTAGTAAGTAATCAATATAAGGTAGTTACATAGTGGCCTCAGGGCCTTGCTCCCCATTACTCTTAACCTGTAACACTCCCCTCCAGGTTTTCCCACATGTCTTGTGAAGTTCTTATTTGCAAGCAGCAGGAACCAGCTCTGGCTAGTAGAAACAGAAAAAGAAATGTATGAAAAGACATTTCTAATGAAAGTTATATAATCTTATAGATCAATGTTACCTCAATAATAAATAAATAAATAAAAGACACTGCTAAAGGAAGTCTAAGTTTGGTGAAGTGCATGTTGGTACAACCACTTTGGAAAACTCTTTGGCCTTGTCTACTAAAATTGAGTATATACAGAGTCTGTGATCTAGCAGTTCTTCTACCACATAGAAAAAATATACATATGTGCACCAAAAGGCATGGGTCAGGACGTTCATAGCAGTACTATGTATAATAGCTTCAAACCAGAAATAATACAAATGTCCATTAGCAGTGAAATGGATAAAGTGTGATATATTCACAGGATGGTACTACACAGCAATGAAAGTAAATGGACTATAGCCATACACAATGCCACGATGAACCCTCAAAAAATAATGTTAAGGAAAAGAATGGAGATCCAAAAATATATATTCTGGGTAATTTGATTCATATGGCATTCAAGAAGGCGGGGAGGGGCAGGTGTGGGAAACTATGGTGTTAGAAGTCAGGATAGTGGCTTCCTTTGAGGAGTGACCAGGAGGAAGCATGGAGGAGATTCTACCTGGACGGGGCCCTGATTGGCCCTCAGGTTGCTGAGCAGGAGACCATCTTTCCCAGGGGAGGTAGAGAAAACTTCTATCCTCCTTGTCCTAAGCGATCTGGGAAGCCACAGTCTTGATTAGAGGTGTGAGAGGAGAGTCAGACCCACTAAGGGACAAGGGGCAAAGGTGACTCCATGTCCTAAAATATATCTGCTTTAAAATTTTTACCTTTCATAATAAAATTTCAGATTAAAATGTCACTGGCATGAATCCTCTCTACTAAAATACCACTGTACATTCCATTTCTTTGCTTGCTTGAGAGAAACTAACGTTTGTGTGATACTATACCTTCTAGCTTTTAAGTCATGCTCTTTGGCTTTGTCTCATGTGGAGTATTGCTTTGGGAATTAAAGACAATGTCAAACATGCCTCAATCACTGTGCTGACCAGAGTGGCCATTCATAACAAAGCTCTGAGGTGGGCAGCGCAGGTAAGAGAAAAGTTGTAGCAGTGTCTTTACTTTCTTTTTGAGGAATCAAAGAGAAAAAAGTCTCCAACCCAGATCTTCTGACACTAAATTCTGTGCCTTTCAACCTGAATGCAATTTGGATAATGGATCACGACTTCTAATAAAGAAAACCAAGCAACTGATTTAATGATTGAACACATTACACAAGATGCTGTGACAAGAACCCCACACCAGATGCCTCCTTGAGCAAGTCCAAGTAGGAGTCACCTCTGCTCTTGTTCTAAAGTCCAGCCCAGAGAGGGCTATCCTGCCATCAGGAAGAACTCATCTATTGATGAGTCAAGAACTACTTCCATAAAACACCATTCTTGTTCCTGAGATCTATAACCATAATAACATTTAAATACCTGAAATAATACAAATTGCATGGTATGGAGTCTACAATGTGGACAATTTTAGGATTTTTTCCCCTATTAAACTGGAGATCAAAATGGGGAAGACTGCTTTTGGCTTATAAATCAATGTGACATGTAACACATGACAGGGAACCCCAAGGTGCAGTGATGGGGCAGATGCAGAATCTGGTACCCCACTGCGTCTCTCTCAATTGCAGTCATCGGTCACTCCTCCTTGCTCTATTTCTATCAAAACCTGATCTTAAGAGATTATTCTCCCTCAGTCATTTTCCCCTTATTGTGAATTAAAACCAACATGCCATCTCTCCCAGGGAATTTCACACATTAAACCTTTTGCTAACTGTTAATTACAGAATGAATGTCTTTTCCTAGAAAATAAATTTCAGGTGCAGATAATCAAAGGGTGGGCTTCCTTAACCTCTGCACTTGAAATTGTATCACCTATCTGCTCTCTGAGAGAATTATGCCCATGGGTTATGGTTCCATTTATGATCTTCCAACTGACCTCACTTAATTTCTAGTAACACAAGAAATTTTAGGGATGACTAGTTAAGGGCTATATTGTTTGAAAATGTTATTACTGTACACACTTCTTAGAAATGGTCGAGGAACTCTGAGCAATATTGTAGCTTCAAGGAGAGAAGTATGATTAAGATATTTTTACTTTACTATGTTTAGAGCTGAAAAATGAATCCAAGAGTCACTATAAGGAAGATTTAAGAGTAGCAGGCAGGATGCATCTGCTTGGGGAACAGAGAAAAGCCCCCAAACATGAGAACAAAAGCTTATTCCCCTTTCCTTAGAAGTTGTATCTGAGTATAAAGGATGCATGGATATTTTCATTTTTAAAATTATTTTAACATTGCATAAAACTTAATTAACATCAATAGATTTCTATCTTTGAGAACAGAAATTTTGTCTATATAGTCTCAGAATCCAAAACTTACCTTGAGCCTGTAGTTAGAGCATTCCCAGGTGCTTGGAACACATTAAGCTCATGTATTTTCAGACAGATCATTTTTAGTGATTTTGGAATCCAATTTGACTGTCTTTGTTACTTGTATTTTACCTGAGCTCCTGACTTGGAAAAAGCACTGCAATGTGTCAAGTACAGTTTGTCATAGCCCTCTAACATTATATCAAGATAAATTTGCCGAAGAGTGTAATTAGGCCATGCACACTGTGGCAGTTATATATAGATAAACCAGTTTTTAAAATGCAAATAAAAGACAAATATCATATGTGGATATCATATCACTTATATGTGGAATCTAAAGAAAATGATACAATTGAACTTATTTACAAAACAGAAATAGACTCATAGAAAACAAACTTGTGGTTACCAAAGGGATAGTGACGTTGGGGGCGGCAGACAGATAAATTAGGGGTTTGGGGTTAATATATACCCACTATTCTATGTAAAATAGGACCTACTGTAGAGCACAGGGAACTATACTCAATATCTTGTAATAACCTATAATGGAAGAGAACCTGAAACACTTTGCTGTACGCTTGAAACTAACATAACATTGTAAATTAACCATACTTCAATAAAAAAAAATTGGTCAGGGAGGTAGTTTACTATTCCTTTAAAGATAAAGCAGTTGTATATCAATGACTTCCTTTCCACCTAAACTGATTAAATTTGTGTCCATTACAATGTGTCATTAAAAAGTAAAGCTTAAATTAATGTCACAATCATTAAAAAAAATACAATTGAATTTTGTTAGCAATTTTTTAAGTGCTTACCAACAGGTTTGGGGATTATCTTACCTGCTATTTTGGTACCTGGCCATGCTTAGACTTTCAGCAGGCCCCTTGGTTCAAAAAGCAGGAAAAATGCTGTTAAACATACTCAAATATAAAATGTTTTCCTTTCTTCTGCAGTCTCTCAACTTGTCATGCTGTTCTTTATTTGCTACTTGTTGCCATTCTAAGTAAAGAAATATTAAATCAAATTGTCAGTATGAATTTTATCATTTATATCTATATTGTACAATATCTGCTTTAAATGTCCGTATAAGAGCATTTAACTTGTATGCAGACAATGCATGTTTAGTAGCTTGTGCACGTATGAGTATTTCATTCTTGGCAGAACGGTGAACCCACGGCACACCAGGGTGTGTGCATGGGAGAAAACAAAAAAATTTGGTGGCAGCGAAAAGTTTGAGTTGAGATAAGAAGGCAAGTTAAGGCCAAAACGTAGTACAACATTTACATCAAAGAATAATACATTTAAAATCAGGACTCTGAAGTGGTGAGTGCTCTTTGCGCCTTTTGGTGCCCAGGGTGTACCCTGATGCAAAGGAACTGCCCCTCACCTGCACCCTCATCATGTCCTTCCCTTCTCCTGGAGTCTGTCAAGTCTGTGCTCCTTGTCTCTACTTCCTCACTCTCTAGACGCCTGTCTTTCCTGGTTTGTGATAACAGTAGCCTAAACGTTTACCTAGCTTACAGTCTTTCCTCCTCTCAAATGCACGCTCCCATCTCCTGGCCAGGTAATCCATTCAAACACTATTATAAAAGAATCGTGGGCTTCCTGCCTGCCTTTCCAGGGTCATCTCTCTCCACCTCTGTCTCACTCTTTAAGATCTAACAGCCCCAAATGATCTGTGGTTCACATAAAAACTCAACAGTTTTTTGTTTTTTGTTTTCGGTACGCGGGCCTCTCACTGCCGTGGCCTCTCCCGCCGCAGAGCCTGATGTGCAGGTCAGCGGCCATGGCTCACGGGCCCAGCCGCTCCGTGGCATGTGGGATCTTCCCAGACCAGGGCACGAACACGTGTCCCCTGCATCAGCAGGCGGACTCTCAACCACTGCGCCACCAGGGAAGCCCTCAACATTTATTTTTATTTCATACCTCTTGCCCTTATGACGTTTCCTCTTCCTGCAACACCATAAACCTCCTTCCATATCCCCAGGCCCTCCCTCCCCTCCCTGCCCCACTCCACTTCTTTGACTACCTAACTTTTGTTCTGTCCTTCTGTCCTCAACTCCTGTACTGCCTCCATCTAGAAGCCTTCCGACCACAGGAACTCCTCTCTTGGCTGAGTTAGATGCTCCTCCCTTGCTCTCACTGCATCTTCCATATCATGGACACTTTCTCCAATGTCCTGAATATGCACCACTCCTTTTGAATGTTATTTGTTTATCTCTCTCCCCTACTAGACTTGGGGGAGTTCCTTGAGAACAAGACAGCATCTTATTCTCCTGAATATCCCCAGGGCCTGCTCAGTGCTGATGTACAGGACGCTGCCCATTCAGACTTCTGCCTCTGCTTTGTCACCAGTCACTGCCACATCTTCTCCCCAGTTCATTTGGAAACCTTTCCTACACTGACTGCCTAAAAGCCCCCAAAAGGAATCTCTTCTAAAGGCCCTTCCCCCTGATATTGAATCTATTTTTTTTTTCTTCTAAGAATCTTTGTGTTAGTTTTCTAGGGTTGCCATAACCAACTACCACAGACTACGTGGCTTAAAGAACAGAAATTTCTTTTCTCAGAGTTCTGGAGACTGGAAATCTGAGATAAAGGGGTCAGCAGAGGTGGTTTCTTCTGAAACTTCTCTCCTTGGCTTATAGACGGCTATCTTCTCCTTGTGTCTTCACATGATCTTCCTTATGTGTGTATCTGTGTATAAGTTTCCTCTTCTTATAAGGACCCAAGTTATTTGAATTGGGGCCCACAATGATGATCTCATTTTAACTTAATCACCTCTTTAAAGACCCTACATCCAAATACAGTCATATTCTGAGGTGCTGGGAGTTAGGACTTCAACATATGATTTGCAGTCAACTTATAACTTGCACTTACCCACTGATACCTTTCCCTAAACTTGGTGCTGGTCTCCAAGCAGCCCCCATCTCCTGAGAGGCAAGTTACAGCATCCCCAGCTCCTTCCCTCACTCCTGTAAAGCTCCATGTGATTATTTTAGATTTGGACCTCTCAGAGCCCATACTTCAGGATCATTTTGCACATGAAGTTGACCTCCAGTGATACATGGGAACTGTGGAGAACTATTTCTTCTCCTATGTGATGTTTTCTCATGTTTGAATAAATGATGACTTTGCATTTTCATTTTCCTTCCTATTTTTTCTGAACTCCTAGAGAATTCAGGGTTCGTATCATACAAGTGAATGCACTGTTGTATGGTGTAACTACCACATCCTGATTTTGAAGTATCAAAAAGATGTACAATTTTTATGTATTGTTGATTTGAATGTTTTCAAATACATTGCCTTATTGGATCTTCTAAAAAATAGCAAATTATATACTATACTTTTTATTGCTAAAGAAATATGGAACCCCAAAGAGGTCATATATCAGTGAGTATCAAAGCTGTTCTCAAATCCCAGACTTTGGAATGGGGGGCCAGGGTGCTTTCTACTTTATCATTATTGTCTTGTTTATAAGGTCCTTCGAGCCAGACATATACTTTTTATTTTTTAACATCTTTATTGGAGTATAATTGCTTTACAATGGTGTGTTAGTTTCTGCTTTATAACAAAGTGAGTCAGCTATACATACACATATATCCCCATATCTCCTCCCTCTTGCATCTCCCTCCCACCCTCCCTATCCCACCCCTCTAGGTGGTCACAAAGCACCGAGCTGATCTCCCTGTGCTATGTGGCTGCTTCCCACTAGCTATTTTACATTTGGTAGTGTATATACAGGCATATACTTTTAAGATAAGCATTTTAACCTCTGTGGCCCTTAGTGTCTCCATCTATAAATATGAGGTTAACTGTGGCATCTTCCTCGTAAGTTTGCTGTGTAGAAAAATGTGTGTGTGTATATACATGCATACATACATGATACATATACGATATATGGTAGCTGTGTAAACTAGTCCAATCATTTTGAAAAGCAGTACAGGTAGAAAATAGCAAGAGCCATAAAAATGTCCATATCTTGGGCACAGGAACCCTATTCCTGGAAAAATATTCTAAAGAAATGATTCAAAAGACCAAAACAAGTATATTTTCATAGATATTAAGCACAGGGAAAAGTAGTTTGATAGTTCCTCAAAATGTGAAATATAGAGGTGTCTTATGATCTGTCATTTCCACTCCGAGGTATATAACCAAGAGAAATGAAAACTTGTGCATGAATGTTCGTAAATGCCTTATTCATAATAGCCCCAAAGTAGAAACAACTCATATGAATAAACAGATGCATAAAATATGGTATATCCATTCAATGGAGTTTTTTTGGCAGTGAAAAATGATGAAGTGATGATACATGCTACAACGTGGATAATCTTTGAAAACATTACACTATATGAAAGTCACAGAAGACAACATATAGTGTGATTTCATTTATATAAAGTGTCCATAATAGGCAAAAATATAGATAGAAAGTTGACTAGTGGTTGCTTAGGGCTTGGAGAGGGGACAGGAGGGATGGTGAAGAACTCCTATTAGGTAAAGTGTTTCTTCTGGCAGGGGACACAAATACTCTAAAGTTACATTCTGGTGATGGCTGCACAACACTGTGAGTGTATTAAGAAACATTGAATTGTGCACTTTAAATGTGTGGCGTGGATGGTATGTGAATTGTATCAATAGAACTGTTTTAAAAACTTCAAAAAAAATTAGGGAGAAAAATGGAAATAATCGAAATATGTATCAAGAGAGCAAATACATTATACTCCATCCTGTTGATGGAACATGATGTAGTCACTAAATATTATAAACCCAAAGACTATGTAAAAACACAGAAAATATGTAATGTGATGTTAGATGGAAAATGTATAAGAGTGATGCGAAATGGCATTGTAGCTAAATATACATGCATTTGGATAAAGGCTGGCTGGAAACTCGGAGACAGGAGAGTATGGTGAAGGAGATGTGCCACTTTCTTTCAAAAGTCCCATTAATGGTTTTGAGTGTTTCGAAAGAACTTGTTTTAATGCTTCTTGTCATGGCAGCCTTGTGGTAGGTACAGGTGGTACTGAGGATGCACAAAACATAGGAAAGGAAGGAAAAAGCACAAGGGACATTTTAAAAATTAACATGTAAAAATCTAAGAAGTAGAAATTTAAATGCAAAAATTCAGCAGAGCATTTATGGGAAATGGGTATTGAGGGAGGTGCTGAAAAATGTATAGGCAGGTCAGGCTCTAACAAGACTCTGCCCAGAAACTTAAAAACCGGAATGCTTGCGAGGCTCTTCTCCCGCTGTGAGCCTCTCTGCTCACAAGTTTTGAAGGGGAGGGGATTTTCATATACCAGAGCTGGTGTAGGTCTGTGATAATAACCCCAAGGAAGTAGGAACACTTAGCAGTGTGCACAGTTTACTTAAGTTCACCAAAATTGTACTGGAATGTGGAAAAAGGGAGGAAGTCTGGTCAAGCCTGAGTGAGTCAACATTTAATGGCCCTCCACCCAGCTCTCCTCCCTTCCCAAGGCCACCTCACCTCTGCATCTGTGTGCTTGACCCTTGCTAAGAAGGAACTCCAGCTGGCGTGGTGGGGCGAACCCAAATTCCTGCTGATTGGTCTCAACCATTAGGTTGGGGGGCCAGAGAGAAGACGAGTCAGAGCAATGAGGTCTGGCCCTTCTTCTCTATATATCTATATCACGTCCCTTTTCAGGAACTTTCTCCTTCCTTGGTTCCCAGTGACTGTTTGAAATATCACAGTTCTCTCAATGTCCTAGGTCCCAGAAACAGCTCAGATTTCTGTGAGGGGCAACTAAACTGCAGTGTTAGCAGTTCTTTGAAAGCACTCTATAGATGGAAGGTGCAGTTGTTTTTATTCCAGATAAAGAATGGGTGACAAGTTGAGGCTGGATAGATGAATGGCAGTCTTTAAAGTAGAATCTGCTTCCATCTCAAAACAGATTACATTGTTCCTAGCCCTGAGGTGGGGGGAGAAGGGACCGGCAGTTGATAGATATCCACTTCCATGTTTTCTGTAGGGTATAAGATCGAGATTTCTGAGGGAAGACACGTTCTTTCCTTCGGAGTTATTAGGGTCGTTTGAGCTGGCCAGGGATGCACCCTTAGGCAGATGCCACCTGGACTGACCCCACTGCTCAGCCAGCTAGCTGAGTTGCCAGATGATCCCAGCATCCTTCCTCATCAAAATCCTAGATTATTTCTGTCCTTTGGCGCCAGGAATTGCCCTTATACTTCAGACTCCAGGGTAAACACTGAAGGTTGTAATTACAGTTCACAGCCTTAACCACTTCTTTGGTCTCCTTTTAGGAATCCAGTCTCAGTAACCCCAGGTATCTGTCATGTGGAGAGCTCTGAGTGGTTCCGTAGCTTCTCAGGAATGCTCTGAAGTTATGATGGGAAGAAGATAAAGGGGCAATTTTGCCCTTATTTTGCAGAGAGCTAGAGGATGGCCGACTTGCCCGAGGCTTCAACAACTTTTCTCTAATTCTCTCTCATTCCACTTTGTCCAAGTCCATCCTCAGTGCCCTGTCCCCATATTTAGCAAGTGGTGAGTTAGATGGGGGACAACTCTTAACACTAGCCACTCAACCATCCAAACAACAGCAACAGCAAACCCTGTGTGGAAAGCCTGAAATGAGGAAAGGAGATAGGGAAAGGGAAATAATATTCAGTAATAACTATATACCCCTGAGTACTCTGTATTTTGCATGTGAACCCATTATTTTAGAAATACCTTTTATATATGGTGCAGAATCATCACATGTTTTCCCACCACATAAATAATTTCTAGGTAAGAAGTCTATACTTTGTGACTCTTGGGTTGTTTTTGTCTTAAGTATACCCAGTGCAATTGTATCGAGGGACTCTTTGGTCTAAAGAAAATCAAGCTCGACAACAACCTAAGAAAACTAGTTACATGTTGCCGTAGCAACCGGACCAGCGTCAGAAGGAAGGCAGAGTTTTTCAGATTCATCTTCTGCATCTGCAGATTGACTTCCTCGAAACTGAATCATGTGTCCTGATCATCAACACTGAACCTGTTATTTTCATTAAAAAAAAAAAAAGTTGCAGTCTCAGTTGATGTATTTTGGCCTTTTCCCTGGTGCCATTCAATGTCTTTTTATCTCTGAAAGGTGGAATTGGGTAACTGGATCCTTTGGAACTTTCTTTCATGCATGCATTAACATGGTTGGGACCGAGGCCAGTGGGTTTGGTAGTAATTAAACTTTGATGGCTGGAACATGACCTGTGAAATGAGTTGCTAGTCTCAGTTTAACTCCTAATGGACAGAAATCCACATCCCTCGGAATCCAACCATAACCCTTGTTTCCAGACCACGGGAAGAAGTCAGAGGTTTGAATGGCTTATCCTGGGAGTAGACTGCAGGGCCTCTTCCTCAGGAATTATGCTTTGCATTTCCAGGCCACAGATAGCTCCACAGTTAGTCTCAAAATACCCTGTGAGATGTGTGTAAATAACACAAACCACATTTACAGGCAGGGCCACCCTGGTAGAAAGTACAAGTAATTTGCCCAGAGTAAGATAATTAGTAACAGCAGGGGTAGAGATTCCAGAGGGTCATACTCCATTCCTTTGCTAAGACCACTGAAAAATCTTCCTTTCACTCAAGAAACATGGCCAATTAATGGACAGCGGGAGGTGGGGATGGGTCAATGCTTGCTGATTCGTTTTTAAAGGTCATTTTTATTTTATGGGGTTGTTGGTACCTATAGTTAAGGTTTTTTTTCAATAACAAGTGTCTTGATGTTTCCTCTAATGACACCGAAAAATGTGTGTAGTGAGAATCAGAGCTGGGGGCTGGAGAGAGCTGGATCTGCTGGGATGTTTCTACATCAAGAAAAGATTCAGCTGACGAAAGGGAAGAGTGCTCTAACGGAAAGCACCTACATCTATGTCTTAGTCCCTTCAGGCTGCTATAACAAAATACCACAGACTGGGGGGCTTATAAACAGCAGATATTTATTTCTCACAGTTCTGGAGGCTGGAAGTCTGAGATCAGGGTGTCAGCATGGTCGAGTGAGTGGCCTTTTCCAGGTTGCAGACTTCTACTTGTATCCTCACATGGGAAGGGGGCCAGCAAGCACCCTGGGACCTCTTTCACAAGGACATTAATCCCATTGCTTCCCAAATCACTTCCCAAAGGCACCACCTCCTAATACTATCACTTTGGGGCTTAGGATTTTAACATATAAATTTTGGAGGGACACATTCAGACCAGAGCAATGCATGAGACCTGTGTTAGATTGTGAAGGATACAAAGATAGCTAAGACATGAGTCCTGTCTTCAGTAGCTCACCTTCCCAGCAGATAGTGACAAGTACTCTAATAATAGTACAGTAAGTCCCCTAAATAGGAACGAGTTCAGTTCTGAGAGCACGTTCATAAGTCCAATTTGTTCCTAAGTCCAACAAAGTTAGCCTAGGTACCCAACTAACACAATCGACTATATACCACTGCTTTTACATTTGCTTCCAGACATCCTGGGCTTGAAATAAAGATACTGTGTTACTGTACTCTGTACAATACTGTACAGTAAAGTACACAAAAGCACAACCACTTGTAGAGGATGCCAGACACGTGAACTAACTTATGTGATTGAACATGCGAACGCATGTTCGCATCTTTGAAAGTTCACAGCATGAAGGTTCATATGTAGGAGACTTGCTGTATGTGGATCCTGTGTTAGGGAGAAATGTATTCTGACTCTCGCCAGAGTGGAGAAATATAGAGAAATGTTTCTTAGGGAATCTGAGCTGGGCTTTTTAGGACAGGTAGGAAGTCATAGACAGATAGTGAGGAAAGGATCTTTTAGGAACTAGGAACAGTATAAACAAAGGCATAGATTGGAGTCTATTTAAGAAAAACACATTGGCCAAATGTGGCTTGAGGTTTAGGTTAAACTGTAAGACAGAGTTGGAACTAAAGCAAAAAAGTGAAAAAGAGCCACATTTCAGGGTGTTCTGAAAAGCAGGTAGAGAACTTTGGACAGTATCCCATATAGAATCAGATATTTCAAAACCAGAAGTTTAACTGTGGTCAGTGTTTTTATGCAATGAGATGAGATATTAATAAAGTTACTTTAAAAAAAAAAGATTCACATAGTCTAATCTATGTTCTAGAAGGATGCCTTAACAGATTATGCTGAAAATATTCTGCACTTTTGTCAACATTCCTTCAAAATGTCATAAAAGGTTTTGTAATATAACCCTGTAAAAGGTTAAATGAGTTTGCACAGACTGCAAACTGAAGATGCCTGTGCAAAAACGCTGACTCAGGTATTTCAAGTGACAACCATTACGGTTAAGTGCTTGAGGCACTATTGTGGGAAGCAGGGAAATGGCTTCATGCAGCAGAAAGGCCAGCCAAGTCCCTGAAATCTCTCTCTCTGTTTCCTTTCTCATAGGAACAGCAATGGAAACCTTCAATGTACAGCAGCATTACTCCAATCTGCTTTACAAGCCCTCCAATTGAGAAGCCAATTGGCAAAGTAAGAATGAATTCATTTCTTGTTGAACAGTATGATTTGAGCCTGTTGGCTGTTCTTTCTTTTTGTTTTGAGCTATCTGGGTGACATCATCAAATTGATCTCATAAAAGTGACTGATAAAAATCCAAATTTTGACCTATTTGGTTTGCCCTAGTTGCATTTGCCCTAGGCAAAACGTTGAGCTGAGTGACATTGAGCTGAGATGCCCTGGCCTCAGCTTCTGCCCTCCCTTGCATTTTGATGATGCCCTCCCCAACTCCCTTCAGTGCCCTGCTTTCTCAGCTCTTTGACCACCTTCCCCGCCTATCAGAACTTATTAGAAAGAGGTGGCTTTTAGTCATTTACATAATAGGAGAGGGAAAAAACCTTTTTCCTCTTCTCTTCTAGGCTTAGTACCTGGGGTGATGAAAATTAAACTAAAAAAAAAAAAAAAGATGGGTAAACAGGAGGAAAGATTTATTATTATTATGAATAAAGAGGCCTTCATAGAAAAGAAGTGAAGACCCAAAGAAGCAATTGTATTTGGGGCTTATATACCATTTTAACAAAGAGTGATTAACTGTGGAGAAGTGACAAGAGAAAGGAAAAGGGGTTTGGGCTTCTCTGGGCCATAAATTGTGAGATGGTAAATATGTGGGGACAATTAATGGAAGATTGTGTTATTTCGTAAGGTTTGTTATGCAAACTCACGTTGGTACCTTTTCTATTGATAAGAATCATCTCCAGTGATTAAAAGTCATCTTCTTCCTGGTATGGGAAAGAAAGACACCTTTACAAATTTATGTTACCTTTACAAAGGGAAATTTATGTTCTACTTTTAGACAGAAAGGGAGAGGGCAGAGAGCTTTTCCTACATGTTATTTCTCAATTGCCTTTGGCTCAAGATAATCCTTATGCCAAAGTGGCATATTTTGGGGTGCAAACTCTGATCCGCTTCAACGTCTTAGTGTGAAATCCAACCACCATACTACCTCTTTCAAACATATTTGTTATTTAAATTATGTTGTGGAATGAAAGACTTTGCCTCCAGAAGAGAAATTACAGGTATTTGGCTAAACTGCACCTGTTCTGAACCTGAAATCACACCCATCAGTCTCACTAGGGAGTGTGGAGCTGGATGGTTAAGAGTGTGGGCTTAATGGCATCCAGCTGCCTGGGTTCAAATCCCGGCTCCACCGTTCACTGGCTCTGTGACTGAGGAAATCACCTGTAAAGAGGGCTTCATAATAATACTACTGCCTCACGGGACTGTCATCAGAATTAAACAATTTAGGGCTTCCCTGGTGGCGCAGTGGTTAAGAATCTGCCTGCCAATGCAGAGGACATGGGTTCGAGCCCTGGTCCAGGAAGATCCCACATGCCGTGGAGCAACTAAGCCGGTGCGCCACAACTACTGAGCCTGCTCTCTAGAGCCCATGTACCACAACTACTGAAGCCCATGAGCCTAGAGCCCGTGCTCCGCAACAAGAGAAGCCACCGCAATGAGAAGCCTGCGCACAGCAATGAAGAGTAGCCCCTGCTCACCGCAACTAGAGGAAGCCTGTGTGCAGCAACAAAGACCCAACTCAGCCAAAAATAAATAAATTTATTTATTTTTTTAAAAGAATTAAACAATTTAATATAAATTCACAAGAGCAAGGATTTTTTAACCCATTTTGTTCACTATGTATCCAAATACTCAATGAATTATGCAAATGAGTTGAATGAATGAATAAGTGACTATACACATGGTAAACTTAGAGGAAACACGTGCTCAATTTGCTTATCCCAAGAAATGGGAGCTGGGGCGTGTTATATGTCAGTGTTACCGAGTCCAAGCTTGCTCTGCTCGCCACACGACAGGCCAATAAATCGGGAGACAAGGTGTTGAGTCAAGGAATACGACTTTATTCGGAAAGCCGGCAGACCGAGAAGATGGCAGACTAATGTCTCCAAAAAACCATCTTATCAGGGTTTGGATGCCAGTTTCTTTTATAGAGCAGAGAGGAGGGAGGAGATGAGGAAGTAAAGTAAAAAAAGGCCGTAAGTTTTGCAAATATCACCTGGAATGGCCAGCCTCGGGGGAGGGGGTGTGTTAATTTCTTCTTCCTTGCAGCCATCCACCGGGTGGACAGGGTCAGGATGCTTCCCTGAACAAAGGCACTTTGGTTTAACATTTAGGCAGAGAGGCAGGGTTCACCGAGGCAGGCCATTATGTATAGACAGTATCCTTTCAGTGAACAAAAGCAGGAGAAAGAAAAGGTTAAAGTGAAAGAAACAGATCCAACATGTAGTCAGATTTGGCTCTTCCCTGTTACATCAGGAAGGGAGGCAAAACTCTGGTGAGTACGTCAAGGACACTTTCCAGGCACACCTTAACTGAAGGGCCAGTCTACCTGGGATAGCAGCCACCTTCCTATCCTTTGCTACAGTGGTGCATCTCTGGACCACACACACTCCAAGGACTAGGATGAAACGTAGTCACTGTTCAGACAAGTCAAAAACAAACAAAAGTTCTTTCAGTAGGGCTTTTCTCTCCAACTTATATATATGTGGGCAGAACTGAAGCTTTTGTAGTTTTTAAAAGGAAATGAATCTATTTTCCCAGCAATTCCTGGTAATTTTGCCTTGGCGGCAAGTCCTGCCAAGACAGCTTTCTGCAGAGTGCAAACTCCCAGTCGAACAGGAAGTCTCCTTCCCGCTGTCAGCCCGCTGAGGTTTTGCAGGCGTAGCAGGGGAGCAACCCAAGCTTCTAGGGACTGACTTTCTGTACTTCGGGTTCAGTAAGGTCTGCACTTCCCCTCTGCTGACTTCAGTTCCAAGTAAAAGGAGTATCCTTTGACCCAAAGATGAAAACAACAAACAAACAGAACACTCCCTGAACATCACAAAATGTGTTAGTAACAGCTCCATTTCACTGCCTTCCCCTGGCCTCAGTCCCCTCCAGCCCCGCCTCCTTTGACTTTATATAGGTTCTAAACAGAACACCACTCTGTGGGGATGGAAAGAAGCTGTTTCAAAGGCTGAGGTCAGAAGTCCATGAACGCTGGAGCGGTCTTTTCTGACTAAATTTCACTTCAATCCAATAGATAGTCCAGAGTTTATTGGATGTTTTCCTAGACCTGATTAGAAACACTAACAGCAGTATAGAAACGGTAGAGAGTAACTTTGGGAAATGCTTGTCAGAGAGCAGAAGGAAATCAAGTGCAGTATGACCATTCTTGGTTCAATGATATTTCACTGTGTGTTCCTCAGGTCTCCTTCCCGCCCAGGGCGGAGTGAGCAGGTAGGTGTCTTTCTGCACAGTGACACTAGGACTGTCCTGGGATGAGTGGGGCTGCTCCCAAGGGATACTCTCGCCCTTTTTTCTCCCCATAGCTCTGGCTTCTGGGCTTAACACATGTTCTGTAAAATACTCTAATGAATTCGTTTTGCAATCAGCTCTGTGATCCATCCACCTGGAGGGGAAAATGATGCCAAATATGTAAGAAAGTCAAGCTTTAATTATAGGGGTCAATGGAAGGCAGCATTGGGGGTGGATAATTAAAACCTATGGTTAATCTGCCCAGAATCCAAACTCTCTTACTCACTGCCAAGAAACTTTCTGTTGGGTAAAAAGCTGCAAGCTGGACCCAGAGGCAATTTCTACCACCCAAATTAGGGTACCCCAAGCTGAACCAAGGACCAGTGTTTCCTTCCTACCGGTGGTGGAGGGGAGGAAAGGTGTTGGGAAAACACCAGTTGGAAAACAGACGATTCCAATGTGAGCTCATAATAGAAAAAAGAATATTTTGGAGCCAACTCCAATCTTACCATTAAATGATAACTCTTTTCATTAGTGGTTATGATTAGAGGGTAAGAATAAAGGAGGGAAACTTCCTTCTTTTCAGGGGAGAAGCCCTGGAAATCACTCTGGGCAGCAAGCAAGCCTGGGATGTGTGATTATCCACTCTCAGACATAGAAGAGTTTCCTGTTTTATTTTACATAATTGGAATCAGCGCCTTTTGAATGGAGCATACAAATTTATGTAAATAAGAATGCAAATGAGAAAATATGTGTCTTGGGAATTCCTGGGGATGACCTGGCAGCTTTTTCTTTCTTGACTTTGCAGCAGCTAAATATTGTTGTGAAAACTCAGGATGAACTTACTTCCCCAAATGCCACAATGTTATAAGTAGAGGACTTTGTAATTTGTAAGAGATACTCTGGAGAATGAATTAAGACAGACTACTTTAATGTATTTGACAGTAAACATGTTCCCCCCAAGAGGTTGCACAGGCTAACAGTAAATGCAAAAGGGATTGGAGAATTTCAATAAATTAATGGCACATTCAAAGTGGACTACTGAAAGGGAATTAGAGAATAATGATGGAAACAAAAGCAGGGATTTAGGGAGATAGGTAACATTGGAAGATGACATAAAATTCAACTTCCAGACTCTCCCACAAAATTCTCACTGGTGCTACTGACAAGACAGGATAGTGGGCTGAGAGAAGTATTAGTTCAACTCAGCAAAGCATTGCGCAGCTCATGCCAAGTCAAAACGACCCAATAAAGTGCCTTGACCGCTGAAAGCTGCGTAGAATACACAAGCAGAGGGAGCTGTTTTGGATTAAGAGCTGCCCATGACCATGGCTGTGCCAACCTACCTTTCTCAGTAGAATTTAAGTGACAGGTAAACTTGTCCTCAGTCTAAAGATGTAACTTTAATGCATTATTTGATTTTACCAGAAGGAAATGGAGGTAGATAAACAACTTTGCAGGATAGCAGTGTTATTACATGGAAGGGTGGCTAAGAAAGTTATCGAGGCTCCCTGGGCCTTCTGTATTTCTGGGTGAGTGAAGGGGAAACTGGAAGAGCTAGATGGAAGTAACTGGATAAACAACAGATAAAAAGAAAGGAACTGGTGAACTCAGAATCAACAAAATATAGAGCTGCTTTGTTTCAAAATTGGGAGGCATCTATGGGAAGAAAACAGACAGAGGTGCCCCGTTTTGCAGATTGATCTTCAGCTTCTTTTAGCACTGGAGAATTTTTCTTACCAAAGGAAAATTTAGCTTAGCCAACAAGGGCCATTTTAAGAATAGTCTTCTAAGTCATGACCTGTTGAGAATCACTGAACGTTACCTCATTATATCATGGCTGGGTCTGAATAGACAGCACCAATTCTATGAGAAGTAGCTTGGGACTTAATGTTTAGGGCTCTAAGTGACCCAGGAAGATGGAGAAGCCAACCCACAAGCTACTCTGTGGCCTATTGCTGCTTCCAAAAACAATACCAGAAGTCAGGAATAGAATAATCAAAAGATAATAATAATTTTGAGCACAGGAATCTACTATAATTGCTACAGTTGTAGATAAACATAACTTTTTGAGGGTGAGTGCCCCTGATTTTACTGGATCTCTTTCTTTATACATTTAGCTTCTGGTCACTGAGGCAAAATACATTAAGCTGAATATTTTTCTTCTAGGCCTTCTTGTGACAAGGTGAAAGAAACTTTCAAGTTAAGGGGTCGATTTTCTTCTTCCTCTAAGATAGTGGAGGATTTAGTTGGGCATCCACCCAGCTAAAGAGCACATTTTTCAGCCTCCCTTGCAGTTAGATGTGGCCATATGATGTGAATGTGGCCAGCAGGATATGAATGGAGGTGATGTATTCAATGTCTCAGTCATGCCCTTCATAAGAAAGGCAGACCCCACTTGCTGGCTGGAATACAAATATGGTAGCAGAAGCTGAAACAGCCACCTTAGACCAAGAGAGGATGGCAGAGAAACAACATAGAACCATTGCCTGCTTGTTTTCAGACTGCTATTGCCTGAGACAGAAATCAACTTCCACCTTGACTACACCACTACTAGTCTGGCCATTGGTACAGTAGCTGCAGTGGTATCCTAGCACACAATTAAAGCAGGGGAGAAAGTGGGCTGCATGCCCTATGAGAAGTCGCTTAGGATCCAGTGAAGGTAGAAAGCAGAGCCTGGCACAGTAAATATCAGTTAAAGGGATGAAAATGCTGAGTTGCTGATACCTGTCTTCCAAATCAAGCCTGGATGAGGAAGAAGAGTTAAGGAGGCTAACTTCTGGTCCTGAGGATAAGGTGATGAACAGAACTCTGCTCAGCAGAGAACCCCATCTTTGAGCTCTAACATAGTAAACCTAGGTATCTATCATATCCTGAATTTTGGAGAAGCTCTCCTTAGAACTGAGGCAAACAAATTTCTACTGAAAATGCTCAAATTCAAGCGCTGTAGTGGAACTCGTTATCTGGTCAAATAACATTTCTATTGATACTTATTGTATGTAGGAGCTGTCATTAGTTTGGAAATATGTATAAATATCTTCATGTATTTGGCATAATATTCTGTTCTTTCATCATCTGAAGCAGGTATGGACTCCCCAGGGCTCTAGGGAATCAACTTGGGTTTCAGCTTTTGCTGTAACTCAGTTACACAGGATTTTATGGGAAAAGTGAATTGTTACCTCATACCTCATTCTAGATCAACTCTCCTTTTATTAACATAAAATAACACATTATTTTGGCTTAGTAAATTAACCCTCTAAAACATCGACATCATCAGGACTCTTACTGCTACCCCACGTTAGAGTCCATGTCATTTTCCCCCATCATCTCTTCGCCCAAAATGCCTGACACATGACATTCACACAATAGGCAGGTAGTGTTTGTCAACTGATGGTTACATGAATATGGAATTTTAGTTTGTTATTCAGCTATCTTCACCTTCGTATCCTCGTTCACAATGGTTGTTGAATAGTACTCTATGTGAGTGGGCTACTATATCTACAAAAGACAAGAAAAAATTTTAATCAATACCATTAACACTGTCCTATAAGTATCAAGTAACTAGAGGTGAAAATATATTTGCCCTAAATTTATATTCCTGGATTCTCACTACCACTCAACCAAAACCTAGGCTGAAATTTACTACATTAGGTCCATTGGTAAGAGTTCAACTGGGTAAGAAATGCAGCCTGACACACAAGGACAAGAAGTCTTTCCATCCTAACATTCCGAACAGGCAAGATGACTCTATAAACAGACTTTGTAAGCTCCAAAGAGTTGGAATAAGGTTGAACAAATATGGTTAAACCAATGGCAGTTCAATTTATGTCCTCATGTAAGCACAGAAACATATTCAATTCCAGATCCCAAAGCCTACAGGAAATAAGTGAAACAATATCTATAGAATATATTTTATTAGGCTTATAAAATTCATTAATTCAGAAACAGGTAGATGCTTATACACTATAAAAATGGGAAATAGCAAACTTAAAAATCATTCTTTTTTTTTTTTGGCGGTACGCCGGCCTCTCACTGTTGTGGCCTCTCCCGTTGCGGAGCACAGGCTCCGGATGCACAGGCTCAGCGGCCATGGCTCACAGGCCCAGCCGCTCCGTGGCATGTGGGATCTTCCCGGACCGGGGCACGAACCCGTGTCCCCTGCATCGGCAGGCAGACTCTCAACCACTGCACCACCAGGGAAGCCCTAAAAATCATTCTTGTTCTCTGATCTTGCTTTACAGCTTATCTCTAAAGGCTGAAATGTATGATACAATATGTATGACCCAACTGCAAAGTACTTGATGTTTAAATTTAAATGTGAGATAAATGTTTTGTTAACAGCACATACACACATATAATCACCAGACCCTTACTATTGGGGACCATGCCATTATCAAAGGTCTCAGAGTCATATTTGTATTATATAGAACTATTGTTTATTCTTTTCTTGTCTCAATGTGGTGACACTTTCCCATTAACGCTGCCTTGATTTCTCTCTCAGAACCTGGTTGCAAAATACCATGTGGAACTTCTGATGGAAAAATGCTAAGTAAAAATATTACCTGTTTTGTTATTGACCAAAAAAGAAACTTTAATTTGTCCCACCTGAAAACAGGGAAAAAAGATGACCTGGGATTGGCATAGCATGCAGGTACTCTATTCACATAGATCAGAAAAACATAATATCACTATATTCTGAGACATAGCACTACAACATTATCAGCAGAATTAATGCAGAATTTATGTAGTTTTGCTACCTTCTCAGTACTCGGGGTACCCTTGAGAAAGCCAAAGGAAGCTCCTCTTGGAAATATTGCATTCTAAGCATTCTATGCCAGCTGCTTCTTTCCACTAAGAAATAAACAGACATTGAATGTCTTCCAAGTGTGAGGCCGTGTGCTATAAACAGTAATTCAGGGCAATTTGGTATAAACAATAACAGCAATAATCATTATTATAATAGCTTCCATTGTTTGAGAACTCTGTGCCAAACACTACCCTGAGTTCTTAATATCCGGTCTCTCATTAAATCGTTTTACAAATGAAGCCTGGAAAGGGTAAAGAACTTATTCAAGGTCACAGACTGGCAAACCGTACAGTTGGCATCCAAAACCGGGCATGCTTGACTTAAGAACCTATGCCTTAACCACCTGCTGGAGAGATTTTTTAAAAAATTTATTTGGACAATCTCTTTTTTATTCCTAGTTGAAATATAATCAAAGTTTCCTGAGAGGATGCAAAAGGATGCCAAAAAAAGTATGACCCGGCTTATATTATGGGTCACTCTGGCTACAGTTAACCAACCTTAGATTTTCATTTTCCAAAAGGCCCATTATAAATAGCAACCCTGCACAATAGGGAAATAATGTGTGAGCATGCAGCGTTAGGTTGCCCCTGTAAAGGCAGTTGCTTTACAAAGGACTTTAAAGGGGGTATGAACTGCAAAGATAACACCATGATGTTACTCAGATCAAAATAGTATTCCTCAGAAGCCATTCCGTATATTTGGGTGTCCCAGTTTATCTCCTCTGGAAGAAGGAGGCTTGGTACTCACCTAATCCATGAGGCAATGCATTTAATTTTAAGAACTTTAACACTCTCAATGAAAAGGGTCAAAGTGGTATTATTAAAGTTCAATGTAACAAAAGAATCACCATACAGACAAGGGTAGAGCTGAAATCTCCACTTGCTACTAATGCCTTTTTCAGGTAGGCAGTTTGGATGCCTGGTAAAATAAAGGCATCTGTTCTCTTTAGTGAACAGAGAGCAGATTGCATAAAAGTTTATGGTCTGAAGAGTAGGGAGGTAATTAGTGGTACGATGAACTCCCCAATTGTGTCTATGTTTTTAAAGGTCATTTCCTGGGTTTTATGAGAGATGGGGAATTACATTTGGGCCCCCATAGAACTTTGCTTTTACTGCTATGAACGTTTTTTGGCTGATTGTGGGTCTGCCTTTTTGCAGAGGCTTGTAATCTCCTTGTGAGGGGGCAGAATTGTGCCTTATTCATTATTTATGTCCCCAACGCACCAAGCTTAATTCTTTCCATATCTCAGCTGGTTATTGAGGAGGGGGAAGTGGTAGAAAAAGAAAGGGAAAGAAATTCTCATTTTGTTTATCTGAGATCGCTGTTTTCAAATTACCTGGGTTCAGGCTGCTTTCCATTAAATGCCTTCTGAAACCTCTCTAACGAACAGCTTAGTGAAAAAATTCAACTTTACCTTAAAAGACATTTACTTACAGAATAACTCTTAAAAGCCTCTATTCATTTGCAAAAGACAGAAACTGCAATTTTTACACTAAGGACTTTCAAAGAGAATCAGCGATAAGAGACATGTTGAGATTAAAACAAAATAGAAAAAGATAGAGAGTGAGAGAGAGAAAATGTTCTCATGCTTTGTGACATGGAAGTTGTTTCCTTCCTTCGCTGCACCAGTGAAAGTGATCTTGCCAAGGTCAATAGGAAAATCCTAACTGCTAATACCCAGAGTACACTTCAATTCTTCTCGAACTTGACTCAGTTGACCTCTTCTCGAAAGTTGTTCCTCTCTTGAGGGATTTTATGAGAGCTGACTCTTCTAATTCTCATCTGACCTTCTCAGTCTCTTTTGCTATTTCATCTGCCCTCAATAATACCTCCAGTTCTGTGTTCCCCAGTGTTCCATTCCTGGTGCACTTAAAAAAAAAATCAACTCTCTCTTCTTGAGCAGTATTCTTTATTTTCGTGTTTCATTTGCTCAACACGATTGAAACTAAACTAGTCAGTGCCTCTTTCTGGTCTTCTGATTCCCCTGCTCTACAGATGTTCTGTTCCTCTCTCAGTGAATGTTCCTACCTTCTACCCAGAAATTCAAGCCAGGTTCTTGGGTATCACCCATAATTCTTTCCCCCGACCTCATCCTTTCAGTCAGCCATCCAACTGGGATGGTTCTAAATCCTTAATATCTCACCTTCTCCTTTCCCATTGTGATTGCTGTAATTAAGGCTTTCCTCATCTCTCATCTGGTTCCTAAGGAACCCTCTAACTGGTTTCCTTACCTTCACTTTCATCCTCTTCTTTCAATACCTCATCAGTATCACTACAGAGTTAACCTTTCAAATTGCAAATATGATCAAGTTACTTACTTGACTAAAAGGTGGAATGGCTTTCCACAGACTACTGAGCTAGTCTGCATCTCTCTAAATAGTTGAGGGAGGCATGTGTGAAATACTCCCCCTCCTCTCGCCTCAGCTCCCATTACTCATTTCCCCCAAATCCTACACGACACTCTACTTCACGACTCTGCCATTGTGCATGCTGTTCCTTTTACTTGGTCCTGCCTAATCCCCTCCTCTTTTTAAAAATCTGTCTTAACAGTTTACTTCTACTTCTCTTTTGTCCCTCCTACAGCCTCTATTCTGAGTTAAACTGTGCTTTATATGTTTCCTATTACAGCACTGCTCTCACTTTGTTGAAATTGCTTGTATCTCTGCCTCCTCTTGGTAATGGAGCATGTTTCTTAGCTTGTATTCTTCCGGGTGTGGCACAATGCATGCACACGCCAGGAATGGATGGCCCAGAAATCTTGTTGGTGCCTATGAATACCTTGTCCATTTCACCGCAAACCCAGAATTCAGAGCTCATTCAAACCCACAATTTAGAACTCTTCTCCCTACTTACACATTTTAAGATTTTCTTGGCTAGTGTGCCTGACTCTAAACTTTCATTAATGAGGAAAGTAAACACTACTCACGGATGATTAATGCCAATTACTATGCTGAAGCTCATAAAGGGGAGATTTTTATCACTTGGAGAAGACAGCACCCTGGCCTATGTGAATTCCTTCCTCTTAACTGGTAGCAATGAGATAACTGAGGAGATAGACATATTAGCTTGTTTAGGTAAATCAACCAGATCCATTTTATTCAATAGAATTGCGGTGGGAGTTAGAAGTGCCCACAGTGCCTTTAGAAGGCAAGAGTGATCATGGTCAGTGTTTCCAGATGCTGTCTGTACAATGGGAAGGAAAAATGGTTACTGGCTCCAGCTGGGACTTTGGATGGCTGGTCAGTTACCAAAGAAAGTTCAGCCTTTGGTACCTTGAAAATATCTGACCAGTTTAAAATTACGCATTCTGATAGGGAAATGCCAAGTGTGAAAAGATGAGAGCTTTGAATATACCAATTTAAATGTCCCACAATGGAGAGTTTGTAGCACTAAAATTTGTACTCTTTAGTTTTAGTCAATATGGCAATCATAAAAATAAAATTTAGTGGTATGCTTCTTTTAGAGGAGAAGAGATGAAAAAAAAATCAAGAATTCTCACACAGCTTCATTTTAGCATGGAACAATTCTTACTATGAGAAAAATATACACTTATATAATCAAAAATGTTTATTAAATATAGTGCTAAGTATTCTGGGAGATACTAAAGAAGTTATCCTGTCTTAAGGGATATAGAATGACTTATTCAGCACTGGAAGCTAATTTAAATGTCCTCTAGCTCAACTTCTCATCTAATGCTTAAATCTATCCTGCAAATACCTGCCAAATCTCCTCTGAATATCTCCATTTAGAGGGAGCTTTCCACCTCCTGAGGCAGTTCATGTCATATTTAAATAGCTCTTATTAATAATGATAATAAATAAAATGTATTGAGTGCTTACTGTATGCCAGACACTGAGCTAAACATTTTGTATTCAAAAATCCTATTTAATCTTTATCACAACTTTATGAAATGGTACTGTTATTATTTCCATTTTACAGGTGATGGGGAAACTGGGCAACTGCCCAGCATCCCATAGCTGGCGAGTGGAAGACCCAGCTTTGACTGTGTAGTTTGCATTCTTAAACAGTATACACATGCAGCCTCTCTAACTCAACTTCTTCCTTATGATGCCCTGAAATCTACCTTCTTATAGCTTCTATTCATAGATCCTAATTTTTAATGAGATAACACTAAACATGTCCAGTCTTCTTCCACATGTTAGCTCTTCAAATAGTTGAAGGCAGTTATCTTATCCACTCTACCCCTTCAGTATCTCTAATGGATACACAATTGCATTGCTTTCCATTTTTCCTTGTGTGAGATGGTCTCTAGGCCCTTCAGCATCATGATCATCGTCCTCTGGACAAACCCCACTTTGGGGTCTTATACATTTAACACAGCATAAAATCATATAAGCTTTGTTGTAAGAGTGGAAACACAAGGTTGAGTCATATGCTTGTGGTCAACCAAAGCCACTAAGTGTTCTGCATATATGTTAGTAAGCTATATCTCTGCTATCCTCTATTCACACAGCTGGTTTTTTTGAACTTGAATTTAGAGCTTTGTACTTAAATCAGTTTTTTGTTTTTTGGGTTTTTTTTTGCGGTACGCGGGCCTCTCACTGCTGTGGCCTCTCCCGTCGTGGAGCACAGGCTCCGGACACGCAGGCTCAGCGGCCATGGTTCATGGGCCCAGCCGCTCCGCGGCATGTGGGATCCTCCCGGACTGGGGCACGAACCCGTGTCCCCTGCATCGGCAGGCGGACTCTCAACCACTGCGCCACCAGGGAAGCCCTAAATCAGTTATATTTTATCTCAATAGTGTAGTTTATGGTTGTAGAATGCTAAAATATTCTAGGATCAAGATTCTGCCATGTAAAAGTTTTTACCCTTTGTATTCATTAATGTTACCATGTATGAAGCCATCCCAAAGTTAGTGGATTAAAAAACAATTTAATTCTATGTGTCTGAACTTAGGCTGGGCTCACTTTAGTGGTTCTTGGACTTGACTGGGCTTACTCATGCATCTGTGATCAGCTGCTAGGTCAGCTGGGGGCTGGTGAGTCTAGAAGAACCTCAGCTGAAATGGTTAGTCTCTTTCTGCATGGTTTCTCATGGTTTCTCCAACAGGCTAACCTACTCTTGTCCACATATCAGAAGAGGGGTCCCAAGAAAGCAAATGAAACCAAGAGAGGCCCCATGAGTCCTCAGCTCAGAACAGGGACGCTATCATTTTCCTTGTATTCTGTGGGCCAAAACAGTTCTAAGGCCAGAAACCTTCAAAGGCTGGAGAAACAGACTCCATATCTTGATGAGAGGAGCTTCAAAAGTCACTTTACAAAGGGTCTAGATAGGAAAAGAAAACACGACAATTGTGTCCATTTTTTAAAATCTACCGCACTCTCACGGTTATGCCATTTGTGGATTTGATAAGCACATCATCAAAATGATCCTTTAAAAATTCTTAAGAATTTTATTTTAATAAGATCTAAAAATAAAGTCCTATGCAGCATACTACTTTTGCTCTTACAATCTAGTTAGACAACCATAACAAATATACTGTAAACAGTAAAAGAAAAAAACTTACATGCTAAACTATACCATTCTGTTTCTAAAGAGGCATATTTAAAGAACAAAGAGATCTACAAAGGCCACCACCAAGCAAATGCTTGTAGATAAATTTAAACTTGATATGTATGGATTTTTTTTTTTAAAGGCTAGACTCTGGGACTTCCCTGGTGGTGCAGTGGTTAAGAATCTACCTGCCAATGCAGGGGACACAGGTTCAATCCCTGGTCCAGGAAGATCCTACATGCTGCGGAACAACTAAGCCCGTGCGCCACAACTACTGACCCTGCTCTCTAGAACCCGCGAGCCACAACTACTGAGCCTGCATGCCACAACTACCGAAGCCCACATGCGTAGAGCCTGTGCTCTGCAACAAGAGAAGCCACCGCAATGAGAAGCCCGTGCACTGCAACGAAGTGTAGCCCCTGCTCGCCACAACTAGAGAAAGCCCACGCTCAGCAATGAAGACCTAATGCAGCCAAAAACAAAAAAAAAAACTAGACTCTGTACTGGGTAAGAGAAATTGTAAAAGTGTTCAGATTAGGGATTAGCAAGTGCAAAAGCACAATAAGCTCAGAGAATAGACTAGAGTGAAAATATTGAAGAGTTACTCTGAAGAATGAGTGGTAGGGGAAAGGATGGCTAGTTGGTGGGTGATCCGTAGTGAAAGAACATGGAACTAGGAATTGGAATTTGAATTTGACTCTAAGCAGTGGGGCTCTATGGATGGTTCTTGAACAAAGAGATAAAGTGATTAAAAGTTTTGCACAATTAGCCTAGCATTAGTTTGAATGGGATATTTTTGTAGTCAGGGAAATCATTGAGAAAAGCCTTACAGCTTTTTTATTCCTGATTAAAATCAAGTACCTAATACCATTTATCCTACAGTAGTTTAAAAAAATGACCTAAATAATTACCCTGCCAATAAGTTTTATTTCTGCCAGTTTAAGGAGAAGACAGAAGGTGCCAACATCTGGAAAGAGGTGACTATGTTCTTTTTCTTAAAGAAGAAAAGAAAGTATAACAACTTCTGCTTAAATTTGAGTCATTATGTCATGCGTACAGATTTTTCAAGGTTATTTCCCTCAATGGCAAGATGATGGTTTATGGAAATAAAAAGCTGACATTTTCAAAATTTGAAAACTTAGTGATTGAGCAAAACCCTGAGTACTCACAAAAGTCTTAGTTTTCCGTTCTGGTATATAAGTACTCACTTACTGTGAGAAAATGTAATAGCACCCCAACCTTCTCAGATACTCTGTTAGTCTGAGTCCTACTGTCTCTGTAAATAATGAAATCTCTCTCTAATCAACGTTCCAATGCCAGGACACCAAGAGTATTGGAAAAATTATTAACTGTTTGGAAAACAGTTTGGGATCCCCTTAGGAAAGCACTGTAGCCAGTCAGAAATTCCATTGCTAGTTACGTGGTGTTACATGGTGACTACTTGTCTGAAGACCTTCTTGGAACACATTCTTTCTAGAAGAAATCCATTTAAATCCTCATTTTCCCTGTACACTGAAGTGAATTTCAGGCTGATTCAAGATTGGAATGTTTAAGTACACATACACACACACAATAAAGTCCTGAGAAAATATTTAGTGATCTGATATTGTAAAACATTAAGGCTTTCTAAGCTCAAGTGCATTAGAGCCCTAGCGCACTAATGGATCTAGAAAACAGTTATCAATGACCATTAAAAATGTTAGCTCAAATGTTGATTAGGAATTTTATAAAGGATAGATCAGGCTTACAATCACTGCAATTAGTAGTTAATTTTAACATCGCTAAAAGTGGGATAGTGTTTAGACATTGTGTGTCCCATGCCATGATGCAAAAGGAGATTCACAGTACCTTATGTCCTCCAAAATTAACCCTGAATTTTATCAAATCTGTAGATCCAACTATCGCTTGGTACACTTGGTAGAAAATTCAAGGGATAGAGGAATGTGGTAAATGACATCACAAGAATACAGTCATCCAAATCCAGCAAGTGGGATATTCCTTAGGACAGATGACCCAGTTTCTTCAACAAATACAGGGCATGGAATCTAAAAGGGAGGGGAAACCTCAGTGTCATATCAACCGAATATGGCACATGGACCCTATTTGAATCTGAGTTCAAAAATCCTATTCTGAAATGATACTTTTTTTAAATTAGAGAAAATTGAGCCTGACTGGGTATTAGATATTAAGGAACTATTGTCAATATTGATGGGTGTGTTGGTTGTTATTTGAAAAGCTCTTATCAGCTAGAGATATATTCTGAAGTATTCTCATGTGACATAATATTATGTCTGAGATTTACTTTAAAATACTTCAGCAAAAGAACAATGAGGGGATGGGAGATAATAGATGAAACAAGAATTGCAGAATGGTGACAATTATTGTGCTGGGTAATGAGTACCTTGGACTCATTATAATATTCCCTTTACTTTCGTGAATGTTTGGAAATGTCTGTTCAAATTATTTGAAAATTGTTGGAAAATTCATGAAGGCAAAAGTTAATACAATCTATGCCATAAACAAAGTTAAGAATTTCTGCACTTTCTTAAACAGCAGTCTGGGGAAAATATTTGTTACAAATATGGCAGACAGAGTTAACATTCATTTTCATACAAATGCACATATGTGTGTGTATATATACATATATATATATGTATATATATATTCATATACACACATACATAAAAGCTGATGAGACAAATCTAAGAGCCCAACAGCTAAATGATATAAACAGAATTTGAAAGGGGAAATGCAAATTGCTTAAAATATCCCTTTAGAAATAATCATTAAAAAATCAAGATGAAATTTTTTTGAACTGCTAAAGCAAGCTATTCTCCAGAACATACATGCCTTTTATGTCCTGGAAAACAGCCATTTCCTATGATCAATAGAGAAGTCTTTTAAAATAGTAGCAGCCTTTTTATTAAATGCCAAAATAGAGTCACGTACTGTACAGTAAGGACGATTCTTGGAAAGCCTTTCTAACACTACTTCAGTGCTGATAAAATTTTGGCCAAGAATCCCTGCTGGGGCCGAAGAGGGAGTACTTGAAAAAAATGAACTCAGGGGAGGCTAGTGACAAGGAAGTCTTCACGGGGTGCTTCTGTGGGTGTTGGCAATGTTCTTACTGCACTTGATAGTCATACGGATGTTCCTTTATAACTATTTCTTAATAGTGATTTCTTATTTGTACATACAAATTTCATGCCCTTTAAAAGATATATGCAATATATTTTATAATGAAAGTGTTTTTTTTTAAAGTAAACTCCAAAAAGTGTAGTCACTCACATGACTTGAGTTGCCTTATGTGTTGTCCTGAAATCACCCTGATTGAGCAAAGAGGAGCATGACCGCCTAGGAATGGAGTGGGCTTGAGGCTCTATAATAGTAGAAGCTATTTCCCAAGACGCACTCTGAACTCATGTTTGGCTATAGGGGTTCCCCAGAGGCATTGTTGGCTCTTGGAGGAGTGTTCAGCTCTGGAACTACCCTAAAGTTAGAATACCATAGGAAAACCCGAGAATCCCCTGAGACATTGCTCTTGTTCTTTATAAAATCCCAACCATATGGGATATGTTTAATGACCAGAAGAAATCTGTGTATATTATCCATAAAAATACTGGCATCTGGACTTTCTAAGAATGATCAGACCCTAAGATGGTTCTAACAGTGAAGATGGATTTATTGTTACTTATTTTCATCTTCTTACCTAATTCCTCCAGGTGACTAACGCGTGTTTGCGAGGTGGATGGCAGGGGTAAAGGAATGGATGACTTGGTTAAGCTATGATCTCGAAAAGTAACCGAGTTAGTTCTCCAACATTAGCTTTCAGCTTTAAGATGCAGTGTCCCATTTGTAATTGCCGGAAGGCTTGTATGTTAAGCAGTCGTATCTGGTCAATATCAAATCCTATTCTTAGCATCAGGTGCCCAAACAATGATTTGTCCATGGTCATGCAAGGGGAAAAAAAAAAAGATAAATGATAAAAACAACCCAAAAATATCACAGAAAAATGTGACCGTTTGTTGACCAAATTGTGGAGGTATTCTGTTAGAAAGAGCTTTTTAAAAAACCTACTGTGCCAAACAAATGGGAAAATGTAAATACAATAATAATTCACCTTTAATGGCTTCTAATAATTCATTGCCTACTTTATCATTTAGAACAAGGAACTAAGGCTTTTCCTGAAACCATACAACTCACATTATACTCTATTAATGTAATTCTGTCTCTCCACATCTCTCTCCAATTCTCCCCAACTTTATCAAGTTACCTGGAACCTGAGAATTATATTCTGTCCTCAAGAAAGTCTCTCCCAGGGATAAGGAATTTTGTCTTTTAGTTTCATGAGTTTGAAATATCAATTAATGACAAACAGGAATCACATTTGATTATCTACAATAGAATTTGGATGTCTTTTCTTGGTCCTTTTTTTTTTCTTCTTCTTTTTCTTTTTTTTGCGGTACGCGGGCCTCTCACTGCTGTGTCCTCTCCCGTTGCGGAGCACAGGCTCCGGACGCGCAGGCTCAGCGGCCATGGCTCACGGGCCTAGCCGCTCCGCGGCACGCGGGATGTTCCCGGACCGGGGCACGAACCCGTATCCCCTAGCATCGGCAGGCGGACTCTCAACCACTGTGCCACCAGGGAAGCCCCTTTTCTTGGTTCTTAAAAATCTCTTCTGATTTTGGAAGTAATACTCTCTCATTCTTCCTCATTATGGGTAATTTGGAAAATTCAGGGACAGTCAGAAGGAAACAAAGATTTCCACAATCCAAAGATAACCACAGTTAATACTTTGGTGTATTTTCTTCCTACTTATGCATACATTTGTATGGTGTATTTTCTTCCTACTTATGCATACATTTGTATTATATAACTGAGATTATTCAACATATGCATAAATAACCTTTAACTTTATATTATTGCATGAGCATTTACAACATCATTACATAGGTTTTTTAAATCATGATTTTTAATAAGTGAGATTTGAGTGTATCACTATAGCTTAAATTACTTTTATAACAAGCCAACTCTGAGCCTTCTGGTTGTTTTTAACTTTTGTCATAAATAATGCTAAAATAAATAATGAACATGATTATAGAGAGATCTGTGTGTGTTTCTCTGATTATTTCTTTATAACTATTCCTAGAAATGGCAAAGGTTGGAAACTTTTAAAATTTCACAATGCGTACTGCCTAGTTGCATTTCAAAAAGATTGTTCAGTCTGTATTTCTACCAGCATTATATAAGAATATACTGGGGCTTCCCTGGTGGCGCAGTGGTTGAGAGTCCGCCTGCCGATGCAGGGGACACGGGTTCGTGCATCGGTCCGGGAGGATCCCACATGCCGCGGAGCGGCTGGGCCCGTGAGCCATGGCCGCTGAGCCTGCGCGTCCGGAGCCTGTGCTCCGCAGAGGGAGAGGCCACAGCGGTGAGAGGCCTGCGTACCGCAAAAAAAAAAAAAGAATATTAACCTCACTATACCTCCATCAGCTTGACTATTATAATTTTTAATCTTTGCTAAGTTAAATCATGGTATATTTTCATTCGTTATTGTTTACTAGTGGGGCTGATTTTTTCCTATATCCATTTGTCTTTTATATTTCTGCTTCTGTATTGTGTATGTTCATATCCTTTATTCATTTTCTATTGGAACTTTAGTATTTTTATACTGACTTTTTATATGTATGACAGAGATAAAAGGAAATTATATTAAACCATGAAAGTTTGTAATCCTTCCATCTCTCCCTTTCTCTCTTTTCCAGTCCCCATTTCTCTACTCATAGGAGGGAATGATGAGCCTTTATCTCAGCTAATTGGATTGAGTCATGGTTGGGAGAATACAGGCTAAATTAATGTAGATGAGAAAAGGCATGGAAATATATTTTTAAATGTGGAAATATGGAGATAACTGATGGAAGGGGGTGAGTTATGAAAATAGTAAGAATTTGGAGACACTTAGCAGCAGAGACAAGAGAAAAATAGCCAGAATGGACTACGGCTTTGGGGACAGAATGATAAGGGAGATGAGAAGCTACTCTGATTGATGAGGCTTTGATGGGAAGGATAAGCAAAGAGGGTCTTTAGTATATTTTGCCGTGTTTTATGCAGTGAAACCTTGTGTTTGCTGCCACCTCTGCCCTTCAACCAAATAAAACCATCTTCAATAAAGTATATACATTACTCTTCAAGCTTGTGGAATTAGATTTGTGTTGGATGTGTCGCTGGGCAAGGATGGGTCTTAAGAGAGGGTAAGATAACCCATGTTTACTATTAAGGTTAAACTTGCATAATTAATACAAATAATCCTGTCATATTTTTAAACAATTATTTTCCCCTACTGGCTGTTTAATTTTGTTTGTGAGAATTTGGAAGGTGGAAATAGCAACTTACAAAACTGAGACTGAAAAACAGTCTTCTGTCTGGGAAAGATGTTTTCTTTAACCAAATGTGTGGTATTAGACACACATACAATATAGTTGATGTTTGAGAGGACCCCTCCTGTCCAAGCAGATCACTTGGGTCAACGCAGGCAATCAATTGTCACAACCAGGAAGTCTGCTCACATACAATTGTACTATTATGATACTTCTCCACATTTAAGTAAATATCTGTAGCTGTATATCTCTGTCTTTATATGGTTATGTTTACAAGTGTGTGTGTGTGTTGGAGTGTTCCAACATTATCACCTTTCTTTTTTTCCAGTTTTTCTGTGGCATCAATATTAAATAATTATGGGATGAATGACTTTTAATTTGTAGGATGAGATGAATATCTGTGTTGATTATTTTTTAAATTATCCAGTTTGTTCTCATGTCATCATTGGAGAGTTAATTCCTTCCCTGTTAGTATGTGTCACTCACTTTTTTACATATCAAGTTCTCATAAGTATTAGAACCAGTGGACTTTGTCTCTTCTTTTTTGATAGCATACTATGTTGATTTTTGTAGATTTAGAGTACCTTTTGATATTCCTTCATCACTTTTTCTAAGTTATTTTGGAAATGTTTTAAAATTTTTTTGAAACTTTATCAAAAGTACATTAAAACTATAAATTACTTTGCAAAGAATTGACATCTTTATCACATTTGTTCATCACGTTCAGAATAAAGAATAGCTCCCAGTTCCAATATTCTCTCTGTTCCATCAGAAAAAATTATACTTTTTCCTTATGTAAGGTACCACATGAATTTTACTCAAAGTTATTGTTATTATTTTTATATATTCTATTGCTTTTATAAATGAGATTTTTCCCCTTTCCTATTTCCTAACTGGCTGTTGCTAATACATAGAACAACTTTTGAATTTGGAATATTTATTTTGAATCTGATCACCATACTGAACGTTTTTAAAAATTAATTCTAACGTTTTATTAGTTGATTCTCCTGGGGTTTTCTAAACAGAGGTTTATATTATCTTTAACTAGAAATAAAATATCAGAAAGGAGATAAAATCAATTCCATTTCTTATATTTTGTTTGGAAGATTTTTCAGGAATATTTTTACATAATATTGAAAAACAATAGTGAGGTCATAGCTCACTATGAAACACCAGAGACATCCCTATTTAATTCAGAAACAAGACAGGAATATCCATAAGACCACATTACAAACATCATTTAATCTTCTCACTAATTTAGTGTATGTAGAAGGCATTATTAATACAGAATACATTTAACCTTGATGAAATATACATCAATATTACCATATTACAGATAAGGAAACCGAAAGAGAGAGTGGTGAGGAACTTGCCTAGGGTCAAATAGATAGGATTTGAATCCAGGTCTGTGATATTCCAGTCTGTTCTGTTCACTCGACCTTTTTGCTTACTTGACCTTCCAGCAAAAGGAAGTAATTTTATTTGTTAATTGCTTAAAATTTAATAACGTGCTTTTATACACTCCAGCCCACATTTTCTCAGAACTAAACTTTGAGTAAAGTAGGCCCATGATCATTTCTAAGTAATACTAAATAAACACTAAAACCCTGTCTCTTACTTCATAGGTGGTTTGGCTACATCGGAGTATCATCCATTCCCTGAAAAAAGATAAGGCAAAGCACTCAAAGAAAGGCTACTTCGAATTCAGAGTTGCCCCTGCTGCTTTAATTACACCTGTGGGTTTTCTCTCTCATATAATCTGATAATACTGAATTGGTGTAATTTTGTGAGAAAATTGGTGTGAGTTTACGGGTTTGGGAAAAACCCAGCTAGAAAGACTAATTTTCTTATTATGTTGGGAAGGAGAACTACACAGGAGAAATTTCAAATTATCATGTGGATAAAATTTGTATGAGGGAAGGTGATAAACTTTTTTCCCAAACAAGTTCCAAACCCACAAGGAGCAGCATTTGATATTATATTTCGAAACAGAGAATGGAGCCAGGATCCCTCACACCTTGTCCAAGGTTTTACCAAGCATTGGTGCCAATCTATGAGCTGATATCATTTTCTTACAAAGGGCAATCATGACATTTTATGTTCTTTCAATCTTTCTATTAGGAATATGTAGAAACAGAAATAGAGTACAGATGCCGAAATCAAACTTATGGTTACCAGGGGGTAAGGGCAGGGAGGGATAAATTGGATGACTGGGATTGACACATACACACTACTAAATATAGAATAGATAACTAATAAGGACCTACTGTATAGTACAGGGAGCTCTACTTAATACTCTGTAATGTCCTATATGGGAAAGAAATCTAAAAAAGAGTGGGTATATGTATATGTATAACTGATTCACTTTGCTATACACCTGAAACTAACACATTGTAAATCAACTATACTCCAATAAAAATTTAAACAAAAAAAAAAAAAGAAAAGAAAGAATAGGTAGATTTAGGGTATAGGTGCATGTGCTGATTCTGTGTGTCTAACCTGTTCATCTGGACTTCTCAGTGACCTTTATCCCAGATGTTCTTGTCCTGTGACTAAGATTAGGTTAGGGTGGGGCTATGCCTGCCTTATTATGAGTTACAATGGCATGGTGAAGCTGGAAAAACACCCACTGAGCCCTCATAAAAACATTTGTAATGGGTTCAGTTAGGAAAATAGTACTCAAGGGATTTTTTGAAGGCAGGCTAGATTTCTCCACACTAAATTCTACTGACTAAGCTGGTGTGTGTGTTGCCACATCTGGTAGGTAAAAGAATTTATGGAAGAATATTGGAAGTCTTCCTGGATCATTTGGGCACCCACAGGTCTTAGATTTCTTAATGCCCAGGTAATAATTTCAGTAGCATTAAAGTAATCAACTTTGTTGTCATTTAGGTTTCTTATACAGTGTATTCATACTATGAAATACTACTTAACCATTAAAAACTATGTATTTAAAGCATATGTAATAACTTGGGGAAATAGTCAATACAAAATGTCAATTCAAATTTAAATTGTTTGAGGCAGGTGTCTTTTGGCTGTCTGTAACATTGACCCAGCTCAGATAAAAGGGGCTTTGAGTATGTTTCAGAAGTCTCATGACAATCAAAGCTTAGGAATCAAGGACAGATAGATCTCTTGAAAATTGAATCTGGAAAATCACAGAGCATAAGGCTTCTTTCTCAGGCAACTGGATTTCCCTGTGGCCTCTTCTCCATCTTTCTCTCTCTACCGAGCCAACCATCTCTCCTTAAGCATAGTTTTTTGCTGTCTCATAAATTCAGTTTGCACATAGTTCAAAATGCTTTTGTTAGCTTCTATTCTATCATCTTGCATGTGTTCATCTCAGCTTCATTACTCACTGGCTTCACCTCTCAGTCTTCCAATTCCAAATTCCTAAACTGATTGGCTCAGCTTGTCTTTCTGAGCCAGATGACAGCTCACAGGTCCTGAGTCAGTCTAAGAATGGGCCACCCTTGAGTCTGGTGGCCCGAAAGATCAGCTCGCTTTACGCTTAACGTAAAGGAATCCTAGGTAGGAAGCATCATAAATGTGTCTAGAACTTAAATGCTATGTAGATATACGTGTGGATAGAAAGTAGAATTAGGGAAATAAACTAAAATACTAACAGCAGTTGTCTCTGAGCAGTGATATTACGGAGTTTTTTTTTTTCATTTTTTTAAACTTTTCTTCAGTGAATACATATTATTTTATAATTACAAAGTTAATAAGCTTGAAAATTTTTTTAAGAATGATGACCTTAAAAAGAAAAAAGATTTCAGGATAATTTAATTCAACACCACTTCAGTCTACAAAAGTTGAAACAGGCCCACCTCATTAAGTGACTTAACCAAAGTCACAGAGCAAAGGAGTGACTAAGCTCCAAGTCTCCTGACTTATTCCTAAATGACCTCAGCCCCACATGGTACTGCCTTGTCTGAACAAAATGAGATTGACGCCCCTGGTTGCAAGTCAAAGCCTGTGAGTAGCAGATCTCTGAGTGTGAGATCTAACTGTAAACCATGTGCTAAATCTTTAGGACTTGAGCAAGTTTGTTAAAATAATACCCAGTTGACTTGAAACAGAACAACACACCCCAGGTTTCACTAAACCATCATTTTGCTATGAGCTATATTTTGCTAAGGGCTTCTGCTTACACACTCCGAATTGTCAGCTCTGCTTTATATTAAAATAATACCAGCAGCAAAGAAGCAAAGGAGGAATTAGGGAATTTCCAGACGTAAAGTACAAGCTCCCTCTACGCTTGTGTCTCTCTACTCGGGTGGTTTTGGCTTCCTTCCCTCCAGTGTGTTTTTTCTTGATGGATTAACATGATCTCTTAAGAAGAGTATAAAGTCTTTTGGGGTGAGAGTGAAGTAGAGGCTGGGAGGGGCATAAAATCCGATCTACTCTAAGGGAGAAAAGGAAAGAAAAGTTAGATGTCTCTTAAGGTTTCATTCAAAAACAGGACTTCAAGCTGAAATAAAATACCTGCCTGGCAGGAAGAGGTTCCCACACAGTTTGAAACTGGCTCCCGCATAACCTAAAGGAAACAAAAGCCCTGAGGGATTTAGTCAGTTCTGGGCATCAAAATGCTCAGAGATAATCCCAGCTCTAAAGCATTTACAGTGTGCTTTACGGTGTGTAAATTCCTCCTGCATGGAGCCTCAGAGAAGCTTGAGATATGACTCAGGTAGAAACCCCTGGACCACTTAATATTTATTTCACTGTTGGCTTAGGGGAGGATGAGCTAATATGACATATGTCAAATGAATCATAGGCTCAAGATTCAAAAAGTCTCAATAGTCTGTAATGATATCTTGAAAAATTATTCCTCCCAAAAATGAAATTTAAAAAATTAATGTATAAATAAAAAGTCCTAAACTCAGAAACAAACAAAAATGAACCATACAAATAAAAGATAGGCCAATGTTGTCTAATGGAAGTTGACATAAAAACAAACTGTGGTTACCAAAGGGGAAGGGGGGGATAAATTAGGAATTTGGGATTAACATATACACTCTACTATATATAAAATGGTTAACCAACAAGGACCTACTGTATAGCACAGGGAACTGTACTCAATATTTTGTAATAACCTGTATGGGAAAAGAATCTTAAAAATATATATATATATATATATATATATATATATATATATATATATATATATGTAACTAAATCACTTTGCTGTACACCTGAAACTAACACATTGTAAATCAACTATATACTTCAATTAAAAAGTTAATTAATTAAAAAATATTTGAAGTTTCAATTTCAAGTTTAATATGAGTTAAGTATGCCCAAGACAATGAAAATAGAAAAAAAAAAAAGTCCAAAATAATTTTTTTTTAGGTCTTAGTATTCCACGTTAGAAAAATGTCACAAAGAATTGGAACATGCCCAAAGTAAGGAGGAGGCTCTGTAAACCATGTCTTAAGGAATCAGGAATATTTACTTGAATAAGGATATTCAGTTTGGGGGAGGGAAGAATGTGTAATAAAGGTTTTCAAATGCTTGAGGGATCCTCGTGGAGTTAGCGGTCTTTGATAAAGGACCAAAGGTTGAATTTACGGGAGGTAAAATTCAGTTCAAAATGAGGAAGATCTTTATAACGATCAGAGCTATCCCCCAACTGCCTTGTGAGGGACTGTGTTCTCTGATAGTAGAAGAATTTAAGCAGAGGCTAAAGAATGTACTAGTTTATGATGGGGGTTCTCCTAAGACTAATTATATGAATCTGTGTACTGAAAACTTAGTCATTTAAATTATTTTTCTCTTTTTATATTGTCCTCTGCATTAACTTAGTGGCATCCCTGCCCTGGTTATTTCAAGGTAGATATTGAGCAAATAAGGACATGAAAATGACTTAACAGCAAAACACCAGCAGTCAAGGTTGCCCCATGCATTCCTTAAGTAAGGAGTTTGCTTACACTTTTGGGGATGCTATGAGACCTCTACAATATTTACTTACAATTCTCTCCACCAACATTTACTGAGCATCTGTCCTGTGCTAGGCAGGCACTGTGCTAGGGTCTAGGATACAAACATGAAAAAGACGTGGTTCCCCAGCATGCAGTTATATTTGGGGTTATAACCTATATAATGCGCAGGGTGTTACGTTCTTAATGCTGAAATGAACTTCGCTTTAAGCTTTTTTTAAATTTAATGCTCCCTCATTTTGTTAGATGTTTTGACATCCTTAGATGCAAGTTGTTCAAGTATACCTTGGCGAGCCACCCCTAACATAGTAACTTTCAGTTGAACCCTTTTGATGCATGTAAGTCAAGAAAATGGTTTTCTTATATTCTATTTAAGTGAAATAGAAAACAAATAAGTGTGTGTTTAATACAAGCCTTGTCCTCTATGCTGCTGTCATTGAACACCTAGTGGATTTATTCAGTATTTATACCTAAGGTATCTTTTGATCTTACAAGTTGAGCTGGTAAAATTCAAGTTCTGAAGAAATCGCTGATAATTAGAGGCCCTTTGATCTGGCGTATTCCACAGTTAATGTGTTAGCAGATGTTGGCCTGCACTGAGCGTTCAGATCAAAAAAGAGTTAAATGGGAGGTTAATTTTACAGAAGTCTTTAGTGGTATCCAACCAATTCTTTGGACTTCTGCTTAGCCAAGAGGTAACTGGCAAATTCAGTTCCAGTGTTATTTGCTCCTTGCCTACTTTGCAGCTGGCTGCTTTCTTTGTATTTTTTACAAATTGCATCAAGTTTTTTTTTTAAAAAAAAGTAACCTCTAAAGTTGCCTTTTATTTGCTGAAACCACCACAAACCATCTGTGTGTACATATGAGGAGGATGGAGGAGGGGATGCTTGACCCAGCCTGTTCTGGTACTTTTGGACTGAAATGTGATCCCTTTCAACAGAAGAACAGGCAGATTAATTTCCCAACGGGGAACAGCCAGGCTGCTTACCAAGCTGACCGCCTCTTTATCATTTCTTGTTATTTCGGTTTGGCTATCTTAAGAATCCGTGTTCTAAGGACCCAAGCATAGGAGTCATGTTCTTAGAAAGATTCATATCCACTTTTCTGAGTACCCATCTCCTTACACAGACAGTACAGCACAACTGAGTGTAGATAACTTTACTTCAGAATGTCCAACAAGTATTTTAAAACAATAATGATAACCTATGACTGTTTTTGTTTTAACGTGTCAGCCCTGAAACAGAGCCACTGGTGGTGAGACCCACACTCGGTCAGGAAAAGTACAACTGTAGGAAATCCGATGGAGCATAATAATAACAGTGGACCACAGATCATCACATTATATGATACCCCCCTTTTTGCTTAGTTAATGCAAATCTTAGGAAATGCAGGAAGGACCCTTTTTCAAAGTTGTGTCTGTATATACTAGTGGGAACAGAAATATCATGTCTTTAGCAGTTGCTGGGTTCTGAGAAGAATCACTGATCTGTGCTTTTTCAGTCCTGGTGATCCTTCGGTAGAGGGGGCTGACTTAGCCAGGCCTGGTGACTTTAGAGGAGTTCCTTCTAATAATACTTTTGCTTGATGACCCTGGAAAAAGCATTTTCACAGGCCTCCCTGCTGCTGTATCTGGACCCCGGCTCTTGTAGAAGACAGGCCTGTGATGCGCACAGTAGCAAGAACGCACATTGATCTGCTCATGGTTCCTTGTAATATTTAACAGTTGTGTCAAAAATGAGCAAAGAGTAAGAGCAGACTCAAAAGAATCCATTTTACCTGTATTTGTTTTATAAGTTTTCATCTAAGGCAGGACAGAGAGGGACTGTGTCTTCAAGACTGACTTGTCTTTTTCAGTGTGGAATGAAATATGTTCAGTCCTGGTATCCTTACCAAGCTGTTTCATCCTTTCAGCATCCTTTCATGTTTGTATTATACAGCGTGATACTATCAACCCAGATAAGTTTCAGTGCCACTCATTTCTGAAAGCCATCTGAGAGAACTACAAAATTCATTGCCAGAAATTCCCAAGTATCACTCCCATACCAACAGGGTTGTAACTGCTAATGTGAAGGAAGGAACAAGAAACACTGATGCTATTTTGCATCATAATTAAGAAAGTTCTACAGTCCTGCAAAATCAGTAGACATCCCTGTCTTATGATTCTAAATCACTTTCTATGGCTCTCCTTGAATCCCTGCACATAGATATTTTTCTCAAATTCTATTTCAGACCATTAGACATTGATTCTGGCCAGAAATTTTCCTTCTTTTAATGGTTTGCAGATGTTCTGCATATGGTGAGGCCAAGATAAAATATGAATGTGTCAAGAATTAAAACTGTCCCTGGGCTTCCCTGGTGGCGCAGTGGTTGAGAGTCCACCTGCTGATGCAGGGGGCACGGGTTTGTGCCCCAGTCCAGGAAGATCCCACATGCCGCGGAAAGGCTGGGCCCGTGAGCCATGGCCACTAAGCCTTCGCGTCCGGAGCCTGTGCTCCGCAACGGGAGAGGCCACAGCAGTGAGAGGCCCGCGTAACGCAAAAAAAAAAAAAAAAAAAACTGTCCCTAAGCCATCAATATAAATGCCTTGTTCACAAATGAATTCTAGGGAGGAAATCATGCTATTATCTCAAGAGCCTCTGAATGCACTTGTGTCTTCTGGTCTGATAGGAATCGATCTGAACTCCTACACGTTAAACGTACATTCTGACTCTAATAACAGGGTGAATCAGAGAAGCTTTTTTTTTTTGTGGTACGCGGGCCTCTCACTGTTGTGGCCTCTCCCGTTGCAGAGCACAGGCTCCGGACGCGCAGGCTCAGCGGCCATGGCTCACAGGCCCAGCCGCTCCGCGGCATGTGGGATCCTCCCGGAACGGGGCGCAAACCCATGTCCCCTGCATCGCAGGCAGACTCTCAACCACTGCGCCACCAGAGAAGCCCTCAGAGAAGCTTTTGAATATCAAAATATCAGTTGGAGATGGCATACAATAAATTAAGGTCCACCTTTACAGATGGTTTGGGATATCAACATTGGATATAATAGCTCTTCCAACTTCAGTAAAGCATTTCACAAAAGACTCTCGTTTAGCGTCCTTGATGATGAATCTGAGTAGGACACTGATAATCGCCTAAGAAAAAGGCACCAGCCATGATACTGTATTAAAAAACACAAATGAATTAATAGCTATTGTTGATGGTGTTACCTCCAAACTCAGACCAACCAAGGCCCCAGGGCAATGAGAGCCGAAGGGGTGTTGCATTAGAGCTCCTTCCCATCCCTGCTCATTGGTGAGTGGAGTCTGGAAGCAGTGTTTCCTCTGTACCTCTGCCTGAACTGAAGTCTAACAGCTTTGTGAGCGTCAAGCCACAGCCTCCTTAAACTTTATGAGCATGGCAACTCTAAGTACCTGGCCCATCTTCTAGGTCCCTGGTGCCTAGATACCTCTTTTAATTCTTTAGCCCTAGATAAATTTCTTACTCAGTTTCTTTATGATATTTTCCATTGAACAGGACTTTGTTTCTCGCCACCTTTATTTACCTCATCATGGGCTTCCAAGGTTAACTACATATTTGTACCATGGCCCGCTACAGCCAAATACTGTGAAACCCAGACAAGATAACTTCCTAACACCCTCAATCTGTCTTCTCTTTGATCCCTGAAACTGACCCAGATTAGATTGGGGTTCCTCACCCTCCTTTAACACTTGTTTTGATCCAGCAACACTTCCTAGTTTTTTCAAGGACCCTGACTTGGCACTAGGTTAGTCTTTTCTCCTAGGCAAAAGCTTCTATTGCAGCATGGCTTTGGCTGACCCATGTATGAGACTTAGAAGTATACTGCATAACCCAAAGTAACGGGAGCTTTCCAAGAGCATAGGCGATCTAAGGCATTTCAGGTATTCTTACAGATGAGAGACCTCAGTAGGTAACCACTAACATTCTGTTTGCAGATGCAAGGGCATGGCAAGCTTAAGAAAATATGCCTTTCAAAATCCATTAAAGTGTAAACCAGAAGTGTATTGTCAAAGTCACATCACATGGAATTAATTGATCTTTATTATTCTTTAATATTAAGATATGCGAATTGGATGTATTCAGCTGATATAGAGCAATACATCTCAAAAAAAATTTAGTAATAGCTCTTAAATGATTTTATTGCAATAAGTGCCAGATGAATTTGTTTCTAATTATAGTGTATCAATAATCAGAAAAATAATCTATCCCAAGGTCCTCTGCTGAAGTCGAGAGACTATGTAACCACAGTTGACATTGCTGAAAGTGCAGTGTGAACATACAGAATGGCTTTTGCACAGAACAGCTTCTACTTAACCTTTTGAGAGGCCCAGGAAAACCTCTCAGAAAGGGAAGCAGTTCACAGAGAGAATAAATGGTCAATTTAATCATCAGAAGAGACCTACTGTACAAAGTAGCCAACAAATATACCTGGCTATTACCAAAGAAAATTGGAACTTATAAGTAGGATTGTGCTATTACATTTGGACCCCACCAATTCACTACTTCATTTGAATATTAAGAAAGTACCTTTCTGTTTGAAGAAGTAATTGATGGCTGAGCTCTGGAGGTGGTATAATCTAAAACAGTGGTCCTCAAGTGTTCCAATGCATGAGAATCACCTAAAGAGCTCCTTAAAAGAGCAGATATCCAGGCTCTACTGTGATTGATTCTGGTTCAGTAGTTTGGGGGTGAGGCTCAGTAATCTGCATTCAAAATAAGCACCCAGACGATTTTGATGCTGGTTTCATGAAACACACTTTGAAAAGCTGAGGAAAGAATATGGATTTTGCAATCAGACAGAAGGCTTCAAATCCTAATTTAACCACTTATTTGTAGCCTGAGGCAAGTTACTACATTCTCTGAGTCTGTTTCCTGATCTGCAAAATGAGGATATAATACTCTCATAGGATTGTTAAATATAGAAAGAAATTTGTATGGAAAGCACATGGGACACTTACTAGGTGCTCAATAAATGTTTGTTTTCTACCTAAAGTCCTTGGTGGGTTATATCAAAGATCTAACAGTGAGACTTTGAGGGGAACTCTATATCTACTATTAGTACATGACTATGTAACCTATTGCCCAAACTGGGACACTTTTGAGAATGAAAGAATATGCTATTAATAATTATGCTGAGACAACCAGTGTAAACCCAGGACTGTGTAGTCACCCTAATTATTAGTAAGATAAAAGAACACATAGTTATACTGTCTTACCCGAATCTATTCTACACTCTTAAACTGGGAGAATTGGACATGGTCTTTGCAGTTGTTTACTTGGAGAAAGCTTCTCAACCACTGTTGGTAATCTGCTTGCAGTCAGACTCTGTCCTTAGTGCATTTTTCCTATCTTCACAATGCTTAGTATTAGTACCATGTACTGAATATGGTATGTTCCTCAGAAAATACTTTTGAATAATTAAATGATTTAGTTTCTGTCTTAATCCAATTATTCCTAAATAAAAAACATTCTAAGTCAATTCCCATTTCCTACTGTGTCTGAAAATTTCCAAATAACCAAAATAATGAGGATCATAGCACAATTCTAGGCAAATTCTTCTATTTTTTCCTTCTATATAGAATATATAGAATAAAACTCTCTCAGCCCATGAATCTCAGAATGCAGACATCTTCATGTATCCATGGGTGCCATTTTAAAATAGAAGCTGATTGATCTTTCATTTTAACAGGACCTCATACTTTCTGTCAACAGATACTTTCTGTCAAATGATAAGAGAGACAGAAAATAAATAGTTTTTAGCTCTTTAATACTCTTAAGTTTAAATCATTTGACAAATGGAATATTAAGGAATATTGATGTGAGAATATTAATTGTACAAAAGTTTGTATTAGCATAAGAGCAGAAACAATCTAAATACCCAACAAGGTGGGACTGGTTAAATATGTCATAACAGCAGTTCTCAAAGTGTGATCCATAGATCCATCTAATGCTGAGATGGATTTTCTCAGCATTAATTTATAATATATAGACATCTATGCATAATAAGTATTGTATAGAAGTATCAATATAAGAAGAAATCTTTGGACACTTCAGTAATTTTTAAGAGTGTAAAAGTTCCAGAGACCAAAAAGCTTGAGAACTGCTGAGTTATGGTATATTAACAAAATGGAGTTCTTTGCAACAGTGGAAAAGAATAAGACAGATTTGTAAGTGCTTGTTGGAATTCACTCCATTATATATTGTTAAGCAAATGAAGTGAATTGCATTATAATATGTATAGTATTCTTCCATTTGTATAAAAATAGGGGAATAAAGATGTATAAGAATATAGTTACATATACATATAAACACATGTATTTTTATTTGTGAATGGCGAGTTCTTGTATATCCTAAACTATGGTTGCATCTGGGAAAGTGACCTGGGATTTTAGTAGATGGAAGAATAACTTTTGCGGTATATCCTTTTGTATTAAAAAAATTCTTTTTTACAATGGATGCATGCTATTAAGAAAGCTATTTAATGGTTTTTAAAAAACAAAACGCATACAAGGAGGTGATAAATTATTCAATATTAGACAAAAATACTCAATAGGACAGAATTGGAAATAGACCCTAGGTATATTAACACAGAGTTGGCCAACTTTGTCTCACTATCTGTTAAAAGAAATGTCTCTTTTTGAGTTCACAGTTTCAAATGTCAACTTCAACCATAGCAAATAAGTACTTTTTGTCCTGCTTCTTATCTTTCTGCAAATATTTGTTTTTCATTAATGTTAAGCAATTCCACTGGCAGTGCTTATTTTTGTTAAAATGGAATGGCAAAATTTCACAGGCAGGAAATGTCCTTTCTTCTTCGTAGATTCAGTTTGTTGGAAGAGGGGAAGAAAGACAAATAGGACATGAAGGACAGAAAAGACAAGGAAGTTACCAAAAAGAATAAGGAAAAGGATTAAGTTGAGGAAAGGAATAGATGGCAGTGGGAAGGGAATGAGACAGGGAAAGTGAACTGGGAAAAAGAGTCCAGAACAGCGTGGAAAGAAACCAGGAGAAGAGGAGACAGAGTTAGTACAAGGTTAGAGAGCAAGTGCTTAGAGATAAGAGGACACGGGAAAGAAAAGCAGAAATCCGAACAAGGGAAGCTGAGTTAAAAACAAAAACTAATCAATCGAAAAGAAATAGGCTTGTCCGCAAGTAACCGAAGGATGGCTGACTTTGGCTCCAAGAGAAAAGGGAGTGAAAATCAGTAGATAGAAATTCAGTGGAAGGTGAGACATTGAGTGGGACATGACACTTGACAGGAGGGGATCTAGAGTATTTTGATTTAGATGAGACTTGTTTTTAAGATATAAATTCTGAATAGAGAGTTTACAGGCACAAATGATGGGTCCCCTCACCTTTCTGTACTCCACCTGGAAGGCTGACAGCATAGCGAAGGAGATACTGAACTGTGATTGGGGGGCCGAAGGAGATGCTGAACTGTGATTGGGGGGCTGGGGGATGCAGAAACCGAGAGAGAAACTTCTGTGATCCCTTATCCTGGAGGAGGAGAAAGGGAGGGGAACTCTTTATCTGCTGGCCTTGCAGCTGGAGCCTGACTCTGTCTCTCCAGCTGAGCATCAGCCCAGAGTCACTTCCGACCCAGACAGTCCCTGCCAAACAGCAGTACGCCCACCAGCCTTGGGCTGCGGCCAGGAGCCTCTAGACTAGAATATTAGGGAAATGGAAATTTTGAGAGAAAAGGGGAAAGAGGGGATGAACATTGGCAAAAGTGAAACTTTCACAGTAGAAAAACTTGAGTACTTAACTTGGGGAACAAAGGTAGCAAGGGGAGCACGTGATTGGATTATCATCAAACAAACTACACCCAACTGGATTTTGACTTAAGGATATGCTTATTATTCCTTTTCAGGAATATTATTTATTCTGTGATGATAAAGAATTTGGGGGTTCTAGGTCAGCACTTTGTCAGTGTTGTTATCATCTCCTGAATCCTAGGTCCCCCGATTTTATCTTTTAAGGCTGAGCTCTTGCAACCAGAGTAAGTCTAACCATGATCTGCTGTTTGCAAGCAGTTAGTTGTGTCAAGGCACCAAAGAACTAGCTGCACAAGAATAATTTATCGATTTGCTAGTGTAAGACATTTATTAGCCTACAACGGCTACTGGATGAACATACATAGAAAGCAAGGATGGGACAATTTAGTAACATTCTTGTCTTTATATGCCGTTACCTTTTGTCTATATGGTATTTGTCTATAATGGAACTATTAATATAACAGTCCTCATACTCGGCTAACACTAACCAAGTAGGAAATATTCTCAAGTGATGAGAAAAGTGAGCAAAAGGTTAAAAGATTACAAAAAAAATAAATTATCCTGAAACATCGGGGGATGAATCATTCAATGTAGTTGACAATGTGTCTCTTGAAGCATGAGAATATTTTTTATTGTAATTGTTTTATGTGGAAATCAGATTAAACAACACAATTCATTCTTCTCTTTCCTAAAGAGTATATTCTGATTATACTTTTGCCCTTCCTTTATTACTCAGTGTTCATTGTTGTTAAAATTATTTTCTTCTACAATTGTATAGTGATGATGTGGGTCCCTTGGAAGGGTATAAACTTGTTTGCCCCTCTGCTCAATTTCTAGATCAATGGAAGTTTAAAGGTGTTTCTCCTGAATTTTCTTTTTATGGCTTTCTGTTACTTTCCTTGTTGCCAGCTGTCAGCAACTGCTCCACACCCTCCCGCCTCAAACGAGTTGTCTGTAATCAACTGAGGGCTTGAAAGTCAAATAGCTATGTGTACAAAATTATGGATAAGATACCAGGAAATAGCTCTAAATCAGGGCAGGAGCAAAACACCTGAACTTCAGTGTGTCAGATTTGTTGGTCTGTTGGTTTCAGTGTGTGACCTTTGTGACACCATTTGGATGCTCATGGTTGCTTTGGGTTTATTTGATATTCTCATTTATGATCTCGTTAACAGAGTCTGCCAGGTAAATTCAGGAAAAATGAAGTACTTTGAACATAAATTGAGGAAATCTTTAAATCTTGTTGGAGCTTTATCAAACACAAACTTGACAGTGAAAATAATACTTGTAGAAAGGGAGGGCAGATTCCACCCACCCCACTCCCAAACCAAACACATTTATTACTCTCAAAACTCAAATTCACGGTAATTTTACACAATTTCAAAAATAAAGAGAAAGGAAAAACAAGTATCTCAAAAATATTATCAAAGGCACCCACTATTAATATCTTTCAGGAAGCTCCAGTTAAATAACTGCTGGTTTTCTTTTACGTAGGAGTAATAAGACAGAGGAGTTCCATAATTCTAGTCATTTTGTATATACCAGTTTGTAGCCTATCTGCTTAATATATCATAAATATTTTTTGCCTTACTACATAATCTCCATTGAGTTCAATCACTGCATAATATATTGAATGGATGTACTTTACCGTGCATATTTAATACATCCGGGTGTATTTTTCCACTTATTTTATGAATTTATCTATTTTGGTATTTTGAACATTATTTTCCTTTCATCAGATTGCTGTAATATCATTCCTTAATATTTTATTTGTCAGTTAGTTTTAACCATACTACTCAAAATGGTAAATTCATTTTTCTAGCAAAACATATTTTACAAATATAAACTAAAAAATAGAATACATTTGGATGGAAATTTTGTTGACAGCAAACTCTGTGAAAACACACTAATGAAAGACCTCTGAGGTTGTTTTGCTCACTCAGATGTCAAAAAGTTCTTTCTCTCTTGCTCTTGTTTATTTTAAACTGTCTTCTTTTTCTTATTCAAAATAATGATTTTTTAAAAGGCCACCCTTTGTCTGACTCTATCATATTCTCCAACTTATAAACAAAATCCTTGACTCAATTTCAAATAGCAGTGACACAATACTTATATTTAAACAGGTGTATTGTTTATATATTCATTGGTAATAGAAGATAATATTACTTCACAGCACCCAAATGAAACAAGAAAATTGCTATTATAGAATGTATATGCTGCAGAGAGATCTGCTCGCTATAGATCTTCCTCACAGATATCTTGAGAAAGAAAACACAGTTTTTACTTCTCTGCTTTGGAAGTACATGAAAAAAAAAAATAGCAAGGAATTTAAAATCAGATTATGTGACTTATCACATTTATTCGAATTGTATTAACTATCTAGCATGAATTTCCATAAAAGGAGAAACTTCCATTTGGAAACTCAGTAATAGATTTAAAATACTTAAGTCAGATATTACACCTCTCCCAAAGATTCAAGGTATGCTTGAGAAAGAGTCTAAACACAATAAGTCAAAGCAACATAACTAATCTGCTGAGGGACATTTTAGCATCTCAGATCTGCCAGGAACAGGCTTTCTGACCTTAGGATCATCACTAGCCTGCCTAGGCCTCTGTCTTCTCACTTGTAAAATGAAATGGTTGCATGACCAGATCTCAGAGAATCACAGGATGCTGCAACTGGGTGGAATCTCAAAGAGAGTCAGCATTAGAAGTTTGATCCATCTGAAAAGCTAAGCTAAGGATATCCTTAAGACCGTGACTCAACCACCAATAGAAGTGGTAGGGGAAAAACCAAGACTTTCCCACTTTCATTATTTCAGCTGCTGGTTTCATTTCCCCCTTTGTAGGAACCCCCTGCTGTGACATACAGAAAGGATGCTTGAAATGCAACTGAAAGCAGAAACTCCAGGCAATATAGGAAACACCGGGTGAACTCATATGCCTGCAAGGGGATGCTGGCTATTTATTGTTCTGAGTAGTTTGGAAGGAAAGGTATTTAACAGTATCCACTTCCTCAACTAATACCTTCTTTAAGTGAATGTACTGCCTAAAAGATATTAAACATAAGAGTCAAAATTTCAAGGTAAAATCTCCCTAGGAACTTTCTTATAAGAGAAATAAATGTCACCAACTGTCAGAGGTCAACTGGAATTTTTTGTTCTAAGTGCCTATAAATGTACCATTAAATAAACTGGGGAGCCATCAAGTATATAGAAAAGCTTGTGAACAAGGCTGGTGATAGAGATGTCTTGTAAAGAGAATAGATTCATCAAAAATTTATTTATGAGTGGCTAGTTCAAGCCCTTGCAAAGTACCATTTTATTTTGCCAAATATGTGACTTGGTATGGGTATGGACAGGCTCCTAATGAGGGCCAAAGACACTCCCCAAATTCAGCATCTCTCTGCTTGGTTGCTCATGCTGCAAGCTGTTTTCCATAGCCATGGCCACCTCTAAGGCTGCGTCTGGAATAGCATTTTTAGACCTTTTTTGACCACAGCCCACAATAGAAACACATTTTAAACCATAAACCAGTTGTCACATATGTGAATGTATGCATGTATGTGTATAAGTAAATAAATCTGACAAAAGTCCCAGGAAGTAATCCACTCACCATATGGGATGCACTCTGCAACTTTCTGTTTTAGTCTATGCTGCTTTATTTATTAAAATGCTGTAACAACCCACTATATTGACTGTAAAACCCATACATACATTGCAGTCCACAGTTTGAAAAACATTGGCCTACATTAATAATAATGATGATAAGAAATATAATAATAGTACATAATAATAATAATACAATAAAAGCATCAACAAGAACGCTGAGCCTTATTTAGAAGAATAAGAGTTATTTATGAATGACCTAGCGTAGAAGCTGTGGAGGAACTCTCCTCCAGTCCAGGAGAATTTTTGAGATACAAGTGACAACAATTTGGGAGGTTTTGTCCCCAATCCACCTGCATTCCTGATTCATCTAAATAGTGCTGCATTAGATGTTTGAAAGATCTGGTTTTATATATACTGTCATCTTAACTGGATTTAGGAGTTAAAAAGAAATTCAGTTGTATAGCACACTGTTATTTTATGAACTGCGAAGAAGGAAAAAATGCTGTCAGTTATGATTGTAAAGTGCCAGCAGTTATATATGACCTATCTTTCCTTCAGATATGTTACAATATAAAAATATATATACGTTTTAAAATCAACACTGGATTAATCACTTGGAGCGCTCTTCTCAAGTCTTCTAGGTCCCTTATTTTTTCCTTGAGGAGACCAACAGGGATTTTCTTATCCATGGGGAAAATTACCTAGGATTGTATTTTATTAATCTCATGCAATTTCATAGAATTCTAAACTTGAAAGGCATTCTCAGTGTTAATCTGGACTGTTCCTCCTCATGTTACAGTTGGAGAATCTGACACCCAGGGAGATGATGTGACTTACCCCAGATAACATACCAAAGTGGAGACGAAAACGAATTTAAAACCAACAAACAAAAAAATCTAGGTTGTCAGACTGGAAAGGAGAAAGAGTAGGACAGAAAATCAAGGCTGAAAGCAAAAGCCTCTGGTTCGTTTAGTCTATCTCCTCAGTGTTTGATACAAAATTGATCATATCGAAACAAGGTCATTGGATTTCCCTGGTGGTGCGGTGGTTAAGAATCCGCCTGCCAATGCAGGGGACACGGGTTCGAGCCCTGGTCTGGGAAGATCCCACGTGCCGCAGAGCAACTAAGCTTGCGAGCACAACTACTGAGCCCGTGTGCCATAACTACTGAAGCCCGCGTGCCTAGAGCCTGTGCTCCGCAACAAGAGAAACCACCACAATGAGAAGCCCGTGCACTGCAACAAAGACCCAATGCAGCCAAAAAATAAATAAATAAATTTATATTAAAAAAAAAAACCAAGGTCATTAAAAGGAGGACCATAGGTCCCTTCTTTCTCTTGGACCCAGTGTCTCCATTCTGTGAAGAGAGATAAATTATTGCCAGACACTGTCTTCCTCAAACATCTTTTTGGTCACAATATTGTTCCCTCCTCAAGAATGCAAGAGCTACCTTGGTTTCAATCTGATTATTTATTTTCTGTCAGGCCATCAAGATCTTCCACTAGCAACCTAATTTGTTTATATTTATAATTTATATCCCACCCATTTCCCATAAGGATTATTTGGATCTCAGCCTTCCAACCTAGTTAACTTAATCCAGTCATGCTGTCCTCATTCTCACTGATTCCTGACAAAGTCCCAATCTGCTGTTTAAGTAAACCCCTCTGCCATCATCCTTGCATGATGTGAGGCTTCTCACTTCCATTACTTTACAAATGTTCCTCATACCAATTCCTGTTTATCTTTCCTTTTAAATCCAATATTTACCCCCCTCTGGAAAACATTCTTTAATTAATGTTTTGTGGCCCCTACATACATATTCTACATTCCTTGCATTTTTACTCAGAAATTTTCTCAAAAGGTGCTTTCTAACTGATCTCAACTTTTACATGCTGTGTTCTTTTAAAGGTACCACTTTTGCGTTGCCCATAACTTTGAGGATGATGCTTAGTAGGAAGGCATATTCAAGTACACACACACACGCCACACCGAGACACAGAAAGGAACATATGAACAAAACAGCAAAACTGTATAAATGTTTATTCATAAAGGGTTACTTCATCACCTAATGAGCAGCCGAGGGTGCAGAATATATGACTAAAGTAGAGCCTCTGATATCTTCTCCCAGCACTCACCATCTGCATCTTAATACTTGACTCATACTTAACTGTCCAGCTCCTCAGTGATGCTTTGCCACACCTCTGTGCCCTTATTGGTAATCTTCTTAGCCTAGAGCACCCCTTGCCGCCTTCTTCACCTGGATCACATGTGTTCTTTCTGAAATCTCTCAAGAGAAATTCTCTCTTATCACCGCTCTGTCCATGGTCCCCTTCACTGTGCATGCATGGAGCCCTGAGCTATGGCCCATCTTAGCTCTTGTCATTGTATCATAACTGTCTGCTCACAGGTTTCCATTCTCAACTAGCCTGACAGGTACTTGACAAGAGGTGCCAAGGAGCCTCTTTGAAGCTTTGGCATCTAGAATGGTGCTGGCAACTCTAATGTGTGGTGAGTTCATATTGTCCCAGGAAAACGAAAAGAAAATAAATTTGAGAGAAATGCTAAACCCACTACTGAATGACTCTTGCTAGGGTCAGTGAACAAACAGAACCACAGTTATTTCTCCTAGATATTAGAAGTTATTCTTAGAGTCAGGTTGTTCTTTAGAGCTCATCTTTGGTGTGGAATAAGTTATAAAAGCTTATTAGCCGTATCTTAGAAAAAACTATTATCGTCTAAAGGTTAGAGCCAGTTGGACTTCCGTTCGATGACTCATCAGGCAGCCTTAGAAATGACATTTCTCTCTTTAATGCTGCAGCAATTTTACTGCCATAATATTGTCTGGGTTGGATAACTCACGTTACGTTGATTTGCTCATTTCTCTTGAATTATGGTTTCCTGTGCCCTTTAAAACTAGTTATGTATGTATTAGCTTTAATAAAGTTTTATTAATTCATTTCAGTTTCCTTATTCTCTGCTGTTGTTACCGCACCATTGGCAATGTTTACAGAGCCAGGGAAGGATCCTCTTAAGGAATGAGAAGGCAATTAAAGTTTATTTTCAAATATTCAGTGCAAAACCTGAAAATCAGTCAGTATGCATTCTGGAATTCATAATCTGAGAGGTATTCCCTTTACTTTGAACCACACAAGAAGGACAGCTCTGGACAGACCAATGGGTGGGACGCAAATATAAGACATATTAGAGTTTCTCACTTTCCTGCTTTGCTAGACGTCAGGAAGTTTAGCATAATGGAAATGGAGTGTACGCTGTAGCCATATTCCAACGTCTGTGGAATGCCACATACATTGTAAGGATGATGCAAAGAACATCTGAGTCACAAAAAGCTTGATTAACCTCCTCTGCCGTTTGCTACCTGAGAGATGTTACTCTCCCTCTGTGCCTCAGTTACCTCATCTGTAAAACAGGATTTAAAACACCTGCTTCATAGAATTGTCATGAAACATGTATGTATAGAAAAGAGTATATGTAAAGCCTCATATATATTAAATGTCAGATAAATCTTTAAAATGTTGATTATTACTAGTATCATCACTTCCACGTTATTATATAAAATTGTTACCCCATTAAATAATTTTTTATTAATATCTCACTTTTTTCAGAGGTTTAAATTTGAAAAAAACAAAAACAGTCAATAGCCAGTGGGGTGTCAGCACTGACATTGTAGATTTAGGATTTCTTATGTAACTTGTTTTCTTTTATTTATCATTCAGGATTTATTTCTGGCTTACCTTGTGTCAGGCATGAGTATTATTACAAAGTTGAATTACTCATGAACCCAGAATACCATTATTGATATTCGACAGAGTTCCTGTCGAATATCAATAATGCTCTCTGGTGGTTTCTTTTGGCTGAATCAATTACTTTGGAAGTTTTTATTGATTCAGGAAAAGCCTGAGCTGGAGAGACAGTATCATAAAATGACTCACAAATCCAAAGATAGCTTCCAAATTACTTTGTCCATGATATGTAGGAAGACAGCTCTTGGAAAGTCCTCAGAAACAAGAGGAACTAATTCCAAAAAATTAGGCATGCCTACTTACGCCATGAGGGATGACCTCAAAGTTCTGCTCATAGATTCAACGTTGTGGGGCAGATTCTGTAAGGAACAAATCTATTTAAAAGAATATGGCATTTTGGAAAGTTGTTCATAATTTAGTTTTAAGTGAAGAGACAAGTTCCAAAATACAGAAAATCTAGATATACAGACATTAGAATGTAAAGAGGGAGTGGTGGGATTGCAGGTGGCTTTTCTTTCCTTTATGCATCTCTCTAATTTTTAAACAAGAATCATCTTATGTAATAATATAAAAGTCACATTAAGAATGTGAATGAGGGGCTTCCCTGGTGGTGCAGTGGTTGAGAGTCCCCCTGCCGATGCAGGGGACACGGGTTCGTGCCCCGGTCCGGGAAGATCCCACATGCCGCGGAGCGGCTGGGCCCGTGAGCCATGGCCGCTGAGCCCGCGCGTCTGGAGCCTGTGCTCCGCAACGAGAGAGGCCACAACAGTGAGAGGCCCGCGTACCGAAAAAAAAAAAAAAAAAAACGGTGCCCAGGAAAACAAAATAGTTGTCTACTTTTGTTTCCTACTTGTGTGGGTAAAAGCATCGTCCACAAAATATTTTCAAAGGCACTTTTGCCAGGATCTTTGAGACCAAATGCTTCCTACAATATTTCAGTAAAAACAGTTGCTATAAACTGTTACTTATTTGTTAACACTATGATCCTTTCCTAAGAAAAGAAGAGTCTGTCATTGCAAGGGAGGGGCACAGAAACTTCTTGGTAAAGAATTGGTTTAATCTTATTAGTAATAAGCTTGCAGAGCTTATTCTAAATCCAGAGGATTAAAATGAACTAAACAAATAGAATTTTACCCAAACAATTTTTATATTCATAAAAATTAAGATTAGCCATATGAAGCAGAAATTTTCAAAGAAATACTAAGCTTTCCTTGCTTTCTAAAGTTAAAATTGTAGTAATTAGAATTCAGGAAACAAACAATACCAAGAATTGCTGTATAATTGCTTACCACCAAAGAACAAAGCATGCCAAACATCAGACCACAGAATCTCACAGAAATCAACTTCTTCCTAAATCAGGAAGGATAAAGGCAGTTGTGAAATAAAGAATGCTTTGTGTTTTAAATTTTGGTTTAGACTTGAGGAAGTAAAGAGTCTCTTTATTAAAATGAGGCCAAGCAATCTTGAAGGTGAACTCTGCTGGCAAGAAGCCATTCGACATTGAACCTTCAGGTAGAGCTCAGTTAAAGTAGGCCTCCAAGTCAGCGAGAGGAAACCCAGAGGCAGACTCCTTGAGCGACACATCCAATAATTCCACACCTGCTAGGGGGTGAGCCTCACCCTCTTGTCGACGAAAAGCTATGTTGGTTGAGGGCAAGGGCAGGAAAGATACTGGGTATGCCAGAGAAGTATGGTGTGATATAGTTTTGTTCAGTTTTGTATGGCTGTTTCTTTCAGATCTGAGTCTTTCATGACTGAGGAAGTAGATGTAGGTTAATTATATACTTCTTCATTCTAATAAGGTTTTGTGATTAGCCTCTACCTTTTCCTGCCACTCTAAACACTGCTTGTCTTGAATGATAAATTATATGTTCTGTGAGTCATTGATCTTTCTTAGTTATTAATTCTTATTTATTCAGAAATCCATGGAAAAGTAGACCCCTCCAATAGGCAGTCTAAGCAGAGATGGGTAGTGATATTTGTAGACTTTTCAAGGCTGGGTCATAAGGAGAAATTCCAAATTGTTAAATACATATTTACTTGAATAAAGGATGATTTCTACCATTATAGTTTCACTTCCCTAACAGAGTTAAGGAGAGTAAAGTGCAGCAGTATATCAGGCTTATTTCATATTATATAACTTTGCAATTGATGTATTAGGGTCAGCACAATAGGAAGTAGACTGTGAACTCCATGTAGGTATCTAGTCGTATGTACCTATAAGACCAATAACTTTAATTATAATAGAAAATCTTTTCTCTCCATGTATTGTGCAATTCTATAAGCAGAATTTTTATCGGTGCAAAGTGTTTCCCAAATGTTTTTTAAGTAAGTACTATAAAATTTCCTGCCCAGAAACATGGTACTTTGATCATTATAAAATCTATAGCTGTGTGATTTTTGTTTTAAGGATAGATTCTGGATTGTTCATTCAAAGAAATATTTATTGAGCATCTGTTATTTGCCAGGTAGTAAGGAATTCTGATCTCCAGGCATTTATAGTTTAGTGGAGAAAACAGGTAAGAAACGATAAGAATTCAATTTGATAAATATGAACTTTAGGCATAAGGACAATATGCTATAATAAATTTAGAAATTTTTTGACTCTTTTTTCTAAAACATAATGTTACACTAGCCTCAGGGCCAGCTAGATCTAAGGGCTCAACAATATCATTAGGGCCAGGGTGTCTTTCTCTCTCTCCATCTGTCAGCTTTGCTTTCTTTGAGACAGTGTCATTCTTAGGAAGCAGATTGGCCCCAGTGGCTCAAAGCTTACTCCCACTGAAACAGAAATTTCATCCCATTAGTTCCTGCAAAGGTCCCAGGGCTGGCTCTGATTAACCTTTCTTGAGTCACGTGTCCACTTCTGATGTAAGCGCTATGGTTCTGTGGTATGCCACTCTAATTGACTACTTGGTGATATGGACTCAGTTAGGGATGGGTGAGTCTCCAAGGAAAAATCAGGGTGCTACTAGCAAGAGAAGCCACAGATGTCCATCATATATGATTATCAATTATATTAAACAATTAGCTCATTAAGCATGCACTCCCATAAACATTAAATTCAATAACTCTCTATGCTATATCAATTTCTACCTTATACCAAATGTATCTATTCTATACTTTAATAGAGTCCATAAGGAGAGGTCTATACTAGACTATTCAAGATGAACACACAGAATCACTTACTAAGACTAAGGTCCATCAGAGAGCTGAGCAGCCTTCAAATGTACCACTGAGAAGTCCAAAGCATGAGCAGACAAGGTTAAAAACAAGAGATTGCCTTGAAAAGTAAGGTGGAATAAAGAAAAGGAAAGGGAAATAATGTAAAAATAAAAGAAACATGGTTGACTCAATAGAGCATACTTCCAAATCTCTGAATCCATTGATATTTAGGAGCTGACATTATGAATGATTTTAGAGATTTGTCCCACCAGCTCAGAGAGATAATATAGATCAAATAAGCTACAGTGTCTTCCAAATAATTAAAAAATTTCAAACTAAAATATGTGTTTTTGGGAATTCCCGGGTGGTCCAGTGGTTAGGACTTGGTGCTTCCACTGCAGGGGGCACGGGTTCGATCCCTGGTTGGGGAACTAAGATCCCGCAAGCTGCGCAGTGCAGCCTAAATAAATAAATAAATAAACATCACCCCCAAAGAAATTTTTTTTTAAAAATGTGTTTTTTAACTCTTTAATTTTTATCTTGGATAACTGAACAAAAGCAAGAAACAAATTTAAAAGCTTGAAATCAATCTTTTCTTTTCAGAGAAGGATATTTGTTTGATTTTCCCAAATGTTGCTTGAATGATGCTTTAACGTGGCAAGTCAGTTACATAAGCAGGGAATAAGTTATCAGTAAACACATAACTGTGTTTTTCCACAGGACCAAGATGTTCCAATGGTTTCCCAGTAAATGAGCTTATTTTATTAAAGATCTATTTTCATAAGCTGAAGGTCATTACTGGTCATTGCTACTATGAGTATGCCCTAAATAAATCCCCAGATAAGCACATTAAACAAAAGCTATGGTAGAAATCCAGGCTTGGGAATAGTCACGTATCAAAAAATTTAGACTAAGTACTTATCATCTTTTATATGTTCTCAAATCTTTCCAATTTAGAGATCACCTAATGATTATATTTAAAAATACTTGTTCCCTCCTCTGTACTTCACAGCACTTTATGTGCCTGTTATTTTCTTAATAAAATTTGTTGTGCCTGCCTTTTTGTGGTAAAAGATTTATGACAGGTGTCATTTGCTTCTTTACATGACTGCCTTTATACCTAGACTGTGAGCTCCTTAAGGACAGGGACTAAATCTTTGTTTATTTTTTGATCCCCAGAAACTGTGTTTGGTGCCTACGAAGTACTAAATAAATGCTGAGTAAAATAATGAATAAGTGATTTAATGGGCTCTTCCATTTAAATTAAATCCTGAACTCCTGTTTATTGTCTTTATTAGTTTCATGTTTGAAGTGCTTCAAAGCTTAATTCTACCTAAGTTAACCAGCTCCCCAGTATATACCTGCTTACAAAATTAGATTATGATTTATGCAAAGGTTGGGGAATGACAGCTTGGGCCTGGACCAGGTGCCCTGCTGGAGGACAGGCATGGTTGGCAGTCTCTGGTTACCTCACAGGACAGACCACCAGCTGCCTTTTTGTGTTGAGTAAAGAAGAGACTCCTGGTGACAAATCGATCAACGGTATTTATTGCTTACAACTCTATTTACCCATACATATGTGGGTATGTTTGGCAAATTCTTGAGTCTGCTCCAAAGAAGATTTTCAAGTTGGGGGACTGTGATATCCTCTGGAAGAGAATTAATTTTAAGGGAAAATAGCTAAGCATGACAGGCCAAGCCAATGGCACATCCTTCCTTACTTTGGAAGGGAAGGGAGTTCTGTGCTCAAGCAGCTCCGCCACTTGGATTGTCTCTGCCCACCCATTAGACCCAGGGAACTCAGAAGGACGATGAGCCAAAGCCAGAAGGACTCTTAATAAACTCTCTAACATCTGGAGTATATTTTTAGAGTACTTAATCTCCCATCTTCATGTTTTCACAGAGGAAGGAACTTCCCTTCTTCTCATCAAAGCTGTGGCTTTGAAAGAAGGCATCTAGCTTCTCTCCCAACCCCATACTTGCTTCCCCATGAAGGAGGAAGGGCAATACTCAGGAGAATGTCGCTGTGTTGAGAGTGACAGCTCCTGCACAAGTTTCTTGCTCTCTAGGACCTGCAGGGGAACAGTGGGCACTCAGGCTCCCTAGCTCTTTGTTTCTATATGAGAAAGCAGTACGGGAGAGAATTCACCTCTTATCCTTCCCTCTTCACTCTCTGGTCAGCTAGTAACAGGATTGAAGAGTCAGGCCTGTGGTCCTCCTGCGTACCTGGCTGGGTGGTGTGTTTGTGCTGCAGACTCATTTCTCCTTTCTCCCCCACCCCTGAGCCCACCCCAGGTTCCGACTGTCCCAAAGTCTGCATTTGGATGGGGATGGGATGAAACACTTTGGCTTTAGATCCAAATTGCATTCTCCAATCCAACATTTACTTGGATTTTGCAGAACCTCTTGGGCACTTGCCCAGTTCATTAATAAATTTGGTTCATTAATAATCCCACAAGTGATCATCAATGAGCTATCAGTTCCGAGAGTCTGTAGTTTCTCCACTGGAATCTGGTGGGGAGTCAGAGTGGATCATAACTTCCTCTCCCATACAACCCAGATATTGCTCTGACACTGTCAAGGCCCAGGGAAACAGTGGGCTGTGCCCTGCAGGGTAGTGGCAGAGGAGTGACATGTACCCTAGAAAAGGCAGCATGATTGACCTGATGGAGTATTGATGAAGTACAGGAGTGGCTGCATTGACCTGATGAAGTACAGGAATGGCTGAGCCTCGTGGAGCAGCAGAAGCTGAGCATTGAGGGTGGGTCTGCAAGTGCCCAGCAGAAGTCTATTCATGATTACATGTGAGAATACAAGATGCTGTACCAACTGGTGGCTTCCAGAAATGTTTGAGAATGGGGAAGTCTTACCTGGCTATTGAGGGTATACATACATCATGTAGGTGAAGCCAGTGTAAATTAAATGATTATTTTAGGTGATCTCATTCGTAGTCACAAACTGATGGCTGCTGGGAAACTCATGCTTCCCCCCAGTTTACTCTCTCTCTGAGCACTCGTTCACTAGAGCACCTTGTCCAAAATGGGCAATTATTGTAGGGATAGGAACTGATTAATTTACTTGAAATGCCAACCATTTCACATGTTGCTGTTTAAAGGATTATCAGCTGAAAGAAGAAAGCTGCTACTGTTATAAGGTGTTAATGTGCTATTTCAAGAATTTTAAATTTTTGTTCATTTCTATGTGCCCTGGCTTTGGAGTATGGTGAAAATTAAGTCCTGCAAACTAGCAATGAAGGCTTATTCCTTAAAAAAAAAAAATGTTTTTAAGCCGATGTGATTACCTAAAGCTGATTCTCTATGTCCTAAAGAAATTCTCTTTCTTCCAACCTCAAAACCATGTTGCCGACATAAACTAGTTAGTTTCGAATCGAGTATCTTTCAGCTAAGTTATTATTTCAAAAGATAATGCGAAATCAGCCTACAGTTTATGTTTGAAAGTTGGTCCGACAAGTAGATGCTACTTAATACATTTTTTGAATCTGATATTTGATTTGGCACCTAAATATCTTCATATATACACATGCATACACAAAATTTTATTTTGCTCTAAAACACATTTTTTCACCTGCCAATATTATGGTTGTAATTTTAGACATTTCCCAAATTTTATGATATTTTCTTTTTTTCTATCGTAAACAATTACTTATTCTTTTCCAAGTAGTGGCAACATTTGTTTCCTATTTTCATTGAAATGGAAGCAAAGGGGGATGGGCGAAATAGGTGAAGGGGATTAAGAGGTACAAACCTCCAGTTATAAAACAAGTCATAGGATTGTAATGTATAGCACAGGGAGTATAATCAATAATATTATAATAACGTTAAGTAGAGTATAACCTATACAAATTTTAAATCACTATGTGTACACCTGAAACTAATATTATAAACCAACTACACCTCAATAAAAAAACTAAAACAAAATCAAAAAATAAAAGGAAACTAGTATAATCCTGAAACCATGGAAATACTTTTATTTGTATTATAATATTCATATGGTTTCTATTCTTTTTCCTTTTAAGAATAACTTTTGTATCAGTTATTCTCTGTAGCTTGGATCAAGTATTAGAATTTTGGGTTTTTCAAATGGCAAATTTGCATCTAAATTGTGTCTGATAAACTTTCACATCACTAATCTATGCCATATATTTAAGAGATTAGTTAAAAAATGACATGTGTTCTCAATATTCTCAACAATTAGGCAATCCTTGAGATGTTTTTCCAGCTGTGTTGATAAATAGACAAATAGATTTTTGCAATCCTGTCCCAGTAGCTTTATCTCAAAGGTAATAATAATAATGCTCTACTTGGATCATGGAAAGGTGGTTTGATATGGTGGAGGAAAGAAGTGGACTTTTGAGAAAAGCAGACTTGGGTTCAAATTTCAGCTCTACTACATACTAATACTAGCTGTGTGATCTTGAATAAGTTACTGCACCCCTTTAAACCTCCATTTCTGCATACGTGAAATAGGAATCATGCATCTGTGCTGGGCAGATGAAACAAGACAATGTTTGTTGAGTACTTGTAACATGGTAGGCACTGAAAAATGCCAGTTGTATTATCTAGTAACATTTCTCCCTGGAAGCTCAGCTATTTCTATGGGTTTAATATACTACTCATCTTTTTAATAGTTATAAAGCCATAGTACTTTGGGGCTAGAAGTTACCTTAGAGATCAATTAATTAGTAATATTTCACAGATGGGGAATGTGCGGCACTAGAAAGTTAATGGTGTAAAAACTCTTTTTCTATATATTTTTTGTTGTTTTTTTTGCGGTACGCGGGCCTCTCACTGTTGTGGCCTCTCCCGTTGCGGAGCACAGGCTCCGGACGTGCAGGCTCAGCGGCCATGGCTCACGGGCCCAGCCGCTCCGCGGCATGTGGGATCTTCCCGGACCGCGGCACGAACCCGTGTCCCCTGCATCGGCAGGCAGACTCCCAACCACTGCGCCACCAGGGAAGCCCATCTGTATGTTTTGTATAATAAAGAAATCGGAGACAGAATCATTACTCGCTCAAGTTTCCATTTGAAAAAGGTAGGCAAAACCAACTCTCACAAACGTGGTACCAGGTAAGAGGCAAGCCTCCATGACAGTTTACAGTTTACGCCTAAAGTAAGATAAAGCCAACCTATTTTGAGAGAGGGTTTACTTCACCTTACTATTTTAAATGCATCTGAATGTTTCGGAGAATCCTGAAAATTATGAACTGAACGTCTATAATCAGTTGTTCAATATCTGAGGAAGTATATTCACTGTGATTACTAACACTACATCCCAAAGGTTTTTCAGATACACTTGAGATATTTTTGTCTGAGGCTAATTATTATTACTATGAGTTTGATTCTGAGAAGTAATAAATCCTAGGCCCTAATTCCCGTGAACTGAAGAAGAAAAGAATTGAACTAGAGGAGTATTTCCCACATTGCAATCCTTTACCACAGCGACAGTTTTCATTGTATAACACACCTGTAATGTTATTTGCTGTTTTAAAGTGGCCTTATTTTGTAAACTTAACCTAATCCTAAACATATTATCTGGGCAGTGGCACATTTGCTATATTGATTCTATTTTTTTCTAACATAAAGATAACTTCATGACTACTAAAATAAAAGATTCCTGTATATACCACCTAAACTCATCTCATGTATCATGCTGGCTTCTTTATAGACCTAGCAGAGTCTTACTCCTACTCTGCTTATCCCCAAGTTTTGTCAGAATGAAGTAAGATTTGCAATGACAAAGCCCTTTCTAGGCTCAAGTGTTTAGTCTCTGGTATTAGAAAAAAAGCCACCACCCTGGATTCATCCTGGTTTTTTGAGGATGGGGTGGCTCAGGGTAGGGTCTATGTGCTTTGGAATAGACACTGAGAGAACATGCAGCCAAATCCTGTAAAATTTCCTGTTTAAAATATTGTTTCAAGGATTGACCCACCACCATTAGGAAGTATTATTTATTTTCAGATTAGTCCCAATAACATCAAATTAAGTCCAAATCTTTCATAGCAATTTGTACTTACCCAAGAAGACTTCATCTAAAAACTAACATTCTTAGTAACATTCCTGAAAGCCTATGGAAATCGTAACAGCCCCTAAAACAACATTCCTTCAAAAATAAAATATTTGAATAGGAACAAGTGGAAGAAAGTACATTAAAAAATTAGCCCTCATTAATGAAGAATGTATATTTTGGAAAAGATCTTGGAGAGTAATCTCAGACCCACATACACATTTACCCATAGACGCTGACCTCTTGGTTGAACTGGTTCATTGCTCATTGTCATGAAATTCCTTCTCTTCACCAAGAACTTAAAATTGCATTCTGCCATTTCTTTCAAATCTAGGAAGTGCATTTTCTTTTTTTGTTTTTTTATTTTCATTAAATATATAAATAGAATCACGACTGTTTTCTATTAGATAGAGAGATTGAGAGATAAATATACACATAAATATATATGTATGTATATATACAATTATATAATTAACAGAGACATAGAATGCTTTATTTGGGAGGACTTCAGTGTTCATTGAGCTCAGCACCACCTAAATTGTGTTCCACAATTTCCATGCAATGTTGAGTGGGTGTTCCATTGAAAAAGGGATCCATGATCAAATAACTTTGGTAAACATTGGGTTAAACAAAACTTAACTTGTAACAATATATGCATTTTGATTTCTAAGAAGAGCATACATCAGTGTTTCTCAAACTTTAATATGTATATAAAATTGCATATTGAGTAAGTCTGGAACGGGGCCTGAGATTCTGCATTTCTTTTTTTTTTTTAATATAAATTTATTTATTTGCGGCTGCGTTGGGTCTTTGCTGCTGCGCGCGGGCTTTCTCTAGTTGCGGTGAGCGGGGGCTACTCTTCGTTTTGGTGCGCGGGCTTCTCATTGCGGTGGCTTCTCTTGTTGCAGAGCACGGGCTCTAGGCTTGTGGGCTTCAGTAGTTGTGGCACTCAGGCTCAGTAGTTGTAGCGCATGGGCTTAGTTGTTCTGCGGCATGTGGGATCTTCCCAGACCAGGGATTGCATCCATGTCGCCTGCATTGGCAGGCAGATTCTTAACCACTGCACCACCAGGGAAGTCCCAAGATCCTGCATTTCTTACAAACTCCTGGTGATGCTAATCCTTCTGGTTCAAGGACCACACTTTGAATAGCAAGAGTGTCTTTCTTAAAACCTTATTTTACCAGTGAACTGTATCCCACTTACACATAGTTGTTGTTTTGAAATTTTGGGTTGGTTGGTTGATTGGGTGGCTGTCTTGTTAGTTAGTGTTTGTTGGTTTTGAAAGTAAACATCAGTGATTTACAATTTTTGAAACTGTTAGCGTAGCTGAATCCTCTCATTTATACGATGTCATTATAGATGTCATTTTTTAAAAATCACCCTAAATTTAGCTAATGAACTTTTACCTTTTCAGTGGCTTTTTCTTGTTTCTCTTGGGTTGTGCTTGGGAAAACTTGAAATCTTATACCATTGCAGAAAGGGATGAAGGAACTAAAAGGACATGTGTCTCTTGAGTTCTATTCCAGTGTGCAGTGAAAGATGTGCTCACTTTATAAGCACACTAAAAAATAAACTTGACTCTTGTAGCCAGACTAAAATTTACTTGCAAACAATTGTTTGCATTTATACTATTGACATTTTTTGTTGGCTGTTCAAATCATGGGATCATACAGAAAATCATCTATTTTAAGTATCCAGCAAGCCAGCCACTCAGTCCTCTCACACCTACTCATCCACCCACCACTGTTGACCTATTCCTCCACCTGTCTAACTATACACACATCCATCTGTGGATGTGTTCCACAGATGGAACTTTATATCAATGTGTTCCACAATATTTATATGACATTGTTTCTTGGCAAACATGGAATAAAAGCAAAATTAATCTGTGAGTTTAAGGTAGGTAAAAGAGTCAATTACATGTTATTTTACAATCTCCTAATATACTTCCTTATGTGCTAAACTCTCAATCTGTAAAAAAAAAAAAAGTTATTTCAATGGTAGATTTTACACAGTGGCTGGGATGGTGCCAGTGTAGGGAGAAAAACAAGATGCCTGTGAGCTGAGAGCTGAGCTGTCCAACGTATCTCCTCAACCTGACACTCCTACTGCTTCATTCCTTGAAGAATTCATTCAGTCCTTTCTACCACATTTCCTGGCATTCCTGTTCATGCTACTCTCCAGCTAGCTAAACTGAGCAATCTGAAACTGCTCAACCCATGCCTTTGATTGTACTTTTTCCTCCATCTGGACTATGTTTCCTGACCATCCTAGATGTCTTGTTCATAGCCCAGTACATCTCTTTCCTTCCTAAAGTTTTCCCAGATCTTCTCTGATTTGTCATCTGTATGTCTCCTCTGACATTCACCACTTTTGACCTTACATTCTAGTTTGTATGTTCATGTCTGACCTCACCTGTTAGGCATAAAGCTCCCTAGAAAAATGAGGTATGTATCTGATTTATCTTTGCATCCTTCACAGAATCTCAAATAGGGCCACTAGGTGAGCATTTCTGGAATAAATGAATCAATCCATCTACATTTCTGATTTAATGAAAACTTTGAGTGTGCTAATTTCAACTTTGAATAACTGAAGAGTTTGAGGCCCAGAAATATCCTGGTACCTATAAAATTCTGTGTTAACTGTCTTAGTGGATTATTACTGCTGAATCTCTTGTACTTTGCCATGTCTTTACCTGAGGATGTCGGTATGTTTCAAAGTGATGGTATAGTCTTGAGTTAATTAAAGTATTGACTTTCTGGAGCGTAAGCTATTAAAACAATATATCCTTACTCCTAGATCTACTAACTGTAACACTATTTATTTTTTCCTCTAAAACTTTTCTGCTGTTAATAGTCAGTTCAATGTCAAAACTTGTAAAGAATCACATGGAGTTGTAGCTTGGAACTTACTATCCAGTGACAACTTCTACTATTCCCTTTAGCTGTCAGATCACTTGGAGACGCAAAGTCTCTTTATCATCAGCAAAATTCTTACCTACTCTTTTCCATTTAAGAAAATGATTATAGCTTTTGTTGTTGTTGCTCTTCATTCCTTTACATTGTCCCAAATACTGTATGAATTCTCAGTAATTATTATATGAAAGAGAGAGAGAGAAAGAAAAGAAAACGACTCAGCTGGTAGCTCAAAATCGTAGCCTGCAAGTTGTCCCAAGGCTGGAGACAAAAATGAATTTGTGTTAAAATTCTTTCTTTCCTACAAATGTATCTCTTTAAGTCGTAGTCTGACATTTCAGGTCCTAGTCTTAGCGACGTTGCTAATTTGTATGATTGTGTTGAGGTAGACCTAGATTATATCTTGTTTTTTCCCCTTTTTCATGAAACTCTTTGATTTTTACAATGTCAGTTTTGAAAATTATCTTACATACATACTTTTACTTTGATTAGTGACAGGAAATATAATAAATATATATAATATATATAAAGTATATATAAAATAAAAAACATAACAAGGGTTTTATTAACATTGATTCAGTTGTCGATGTAAATTTACCTGGACCTTTTCAGATGGTAAGTGGAACTGGCAAGCTCTGAGGGATGGAGCTGCTTCCATAAAGGCCCAGAAGCTCCTGGCCTTGTTACTCAGTGACCATATTTCATCAGCTCTGTCAACAGAAGGGACTCTTTAATTCAAAAGAAATCATTTCATTTTGGTGACAACAAATAATAGTCTTTAATGCATATATAAAATCTTCCCATGGTCTCCTCCTGCCAGGATCATTCTTTCTCTGCTACTGCTGTGTTTCCATTGGCCTTGGGCTGTCATCCCACCAGGAATGGGGTTGTTATGGCTTTAAGCGCTCAGGATTTTTTGTCCCTTCATTAAAGTAGAGCAAGAGAAAAAAGGACAAGAAAAGTACATGTCGTCCAGACAGTAGTTTTCCCTTTCTCTGAGCCTTGAACAGTGTGCTAGACAAATGTTTAGCCATGCTTTTTAATTTCCAACAGTCCTGAAGGTTACTTTTCTTCAGGACTTACAAATGGGTCCTCTGACACTTACTGAAGTCCCATCTGGCCTCCTCCCTTGGAAGCCTCCTTTGCCACTGGCATCCTCCACTGAAGGGCCCTCCCCTGCATATCCCACCCACTGTCACTGTCAGCTGCCCAGGATGGAGTGCCACTGAGAGGTGGCCCCACAGGGACTCCCCAGCCTGGGTGTAACAGCTTCCCTTTGTTGGATGTTTCTGCTGACTCTACAGTCTTCCCCACCAAACCCTTCACCCCGAGGGGCCTTGAAAGCAAGAGGGTCTCCAGGGGAACTTCCAGCACTGTCTCCTTTAGAGACCTGGAGAGACTCTGTCCCTCATTTCTAACATGGTCTCCTTTGGAAAAGGTAGATGAAATTCCAAATAATCAGCTTTCCAATGAATTTGGAAAGCAGACTGTGTTTGATTTGGGGACTGTGTGTACTTACATTGAGGAAGTGGGGTTGCATATATAAACTAAAGTCTGACTGCTGAGTGAGCAATTAACTTTTTTTTCATAATTTGATTCTCTAAAGACAGGAAGCTGCAGGCAGCTGCTTTTTCACCATTCAAGAAGCACTTTGCTCCTTTACAGCAAAAGAGCTGAACTATGAAATGAACTTTGCTGTCTGGACTGGGGCTAGGTATTTTGGTAGCCATTCAAAAGCCTTTTTCCATGGAGTGTCCGTCAAATTGCAAGTTTGTAAAGTACTGCTTAGAAATACTTGCTCTTATTCTTTGAAGATTAGGGCAGGATAAGGAGGGAGCAGGAATCCAGAGTTACACTAATTTTTTTTTTTGCAGCTGGAGAAACTGAAGCAATGAAGAGAAGAACATTATGCAAGGTCACAGAGGGGAGCCTGAAATTTTGAGAAAATGATCTTCATTTACTCTGTCATTTCCAGGCAGCTGGTTGAAAGCTAATCTTATTTTTAGATAAGCTTAGTTGTCTGGGATATTATTGGCCACTCCATCGTTGGGAAAGGTGGTGTGTTTTAGGAATAAGGTTAGTTATCAGACTTCTATCAAGGACAAAATTTAAGGAAAAAATAGACTATTTTCCTTATAAAGCTGTATTAACAAGTTCACTTTTTATTGTTTCATACAAGCAAAAAAAATTAATGTAACACAAATTGAGGAATAGATTTAAGTTATGAAACATAATAAACCCCCCCCCCAACTTAAGAACTAGAACATTAACAATGCCATAGAAACTTCTGGTATGTTCTTCCCCAGTCTCCTCCATAACCCCCCTGCCTTCCATATAGAGGTAGCCATGCTCCTGGATTTTATGTTTGTCTATTCTGTGGCTTTATTTGAATAGTAGTTTTAAATAAGCATGTATCATTAGACAATGTAATATGAATTTTCCTTTTTTTAGAGCTTCCTTGAAATGGTACCATATTGTATGTATTTTTTTGCATCTAAGTTTTTCATTCCAATGTTGTGTTTCTAAGATTTACATTGTTGCACAAAAGCTGCAGTTTACTCATTTTAACTGCTGTATAATATTTATCGTGCCACTACATCAAAACTTAGCAGGCTTGCCCGGTGGCGCAGTGGTTGAGAGTCCGCCTGCCGATGCAGGGAACGCGGGTTCGCGCCCCGGTCTGGGAGAATCCCACATGCTGCGGAGCGGCTGGGCTCGTGAGCCATGGCCGCTGAGCCTGCGCATCCGGAGCCTGTGCACCGCAACGGGAGAGGCCACAACAGTGAGAGGCCCGCGTACCGCAAAAAAAAAAACAAAAAAAAAACAATTTAGCAAGTTGGTCTTGACAGTGGAGTTGTGGGTTTGGGAGTAAAGGATCAATCATCAGGACTGGGCTGATGTGCTTGTCCAACAATCTCTCCAGGTCAGAGGCTTTCAAACAACTTTTTTTCACTCTTATCAGAAACAAATACCTCATATTGCATCTCAGTGCGCATACACATATAAATAATTGAAAAAAGAGTTTAATGAAATAATACTATTTTCATCATGTGTGATGTACTCTAATATTTCTATTCTAATCCATTCTATTTCTTTTCTTTTTTTTTTTGTGGTACGCGGGCCTCTCACTGTTGTGGCCTCTCCCGTTGCGGAGCACAGGCTCCGGTCGCGCAGGCTCAGCGGCCATGGCTCACGGGCCCAGCCGCTACGCGGCATGTGGGATCTTCCCGGACCGGAGCACGAGCCCGTGTCCCCTGCATCGGAAGGCGAACTCTCAACCACTGCGCCACCAGGGAAGCCCTCTATTTCATTTTTACTACTTAATACTTAACCAGCCTTCAGTGAGGCCCACCAAATTGATTTTGTTTCCCTCTGTGTTGCAGATCACAATTTGAAGCACATTGCTCTAAGTCTTGCAGCGAAGAATGAATTAGTAGGTCCAAAAGTATAGCATGCTTATTTTTAATATTATGAATTTTATTGGGGTCAGGAAAAGCAATATAGCAAAATCCATCTAACATTCATGCACAGTGTTCATTATTATGATCACTATAAGATTTTGTCCCCCAAAGCAATAAAGCCCCCCTAATGAGATTTTAAAATGTCCCACAGGCTTAAACATTTCTAGAAGAGTCTTTTTATCAAAACTAAATTTTGAAAATGTTCAGGACGACATTGAATCTTTCATGAAGTAAATTTTCATATCCCTTTAGAAAATTTAATTTTGTGATCAGAAAAAGCAAAATACTCTTTCCTTTCCTTCGCCATAGGAGATAAGATGTGGCTTTCCAGATTAGGAGTCAGAAAGCTAAGCGCCCACAGACCTTGTGCTTGATTGTGTCTCCTGTGAGTTTCTAATTCTAAGCAGCTGGTGAGAGATACCGATATCTTAAGGTCTATACCCACTCCTCTTACTACATAGACACTAGGAAAAATTCTATATTTTAGCCTCCTGAGGGGACACTGGACAAGAATCTCTTCCATCTATCCCCAAATGCAAAGCAGCCCCAAGAGTTCCTTTTTATACTTTATCAGAGTTGATGAGGAATTTATCATTTTTACCCCAAATTACAGACATCTTCAAACCTCAAGGGACACAATTTCCTTCCTGTTACAAGAGAATTCTGGTAAGCTGGGTAGATCTGCATGCCAGGTATCCTCAACCCAATGAGGACAGAGTTAAAAGAATGAATTTCTGTTGCCACTTTCCCCTTTGTACCTCATACACCCAGGGTGAGGAACGGGTTAAAGAGTTGGGGGTCCTCAACGAGGTGTCCGAGATTTTAGAATATCCTATTTGTCTATAGACCCTCTCTCTCTTGCTTAGGAATGGAATTATTCTATGTCAGAAGAATTACGAGTGTCCTCTCCAAGTAAAGCAGAAAATATTTTTAGGAAGAGTTAAAAACATATTTTTATAATGATGATAACATTGGGTTATTCTTGGATCATAAATTAGTTTCTTCCTTCTTAACCTTCCTTTCTCTTTCTTCAGAGACTAGTGAAAAAGTTAGAAATGTTTCCATCTCTAAATCTTTAAGCAGAGTTTTAATTTTTCATGATCTTTCTTCCTTTCTGTAGGATTTTGTTAAGGAGTTTTGATTAGCTTTCAAATATCCCTTTTGAAATATCCCTATCCCTATCCCTTTTCCTATATCCCTATCCCTATCCTTATCCCTTTTCCCCCTTTATTTTTGTTTGTAAATCACTGGTTGTTTTACAATTTTTGTTTGTAAATCACTGGTTGTTTTACAATTTTTATTTAAGAAACAATGTTTCTATAAGGGACAATTTACATTTTAGAAGGAGTCTTCAGTGGTTAAGAGTGAGTGTTCTGGAGCCAGATTTCTCAGGTTCAAAGCCTGGCTCTTCCACTTACTGGTTGTAGGACCTTGGCAAGTCACTTAAACACTTGTGCCTCAGTTTCTCCATCTGTAATATGGAAATGATATCTTCTGCATGGGACTTTTGTAGGCTTAAGCAAGTTAATACATAAAGTGTGTAGACCAGCACCAGATATATAGCAAAGGTTCAATACATATTATTCTTGTAACTATTGTCCTTACTACATTATAATATAGTTATTATATTATGTGGTAACCCATGATTTCTCTCTTATGCCTAAGAATTTAAGACTGATTTTTCGTTTCCAAATTTGTTAAAACCAACACATTTTTTCTCTTTGAGGAACTATATAACTAACATAACTTTCTGATGAAAGTTTAGCTTTGCTTAGTTATCAAGTGAGAGAAAGTCTATAAAGTACTTTGTAAGTCATAAGGTACTATACAAACGTCAGTTATTATAATACCTACTATTAAGAAAATGTCTATTTTCTGCATGCCATTATTTAAGAAGTCTTATCTTTCCTTTTGGAAATAAATTTGAGGTGATTTTCCCATAAAGAATAATCTTTACGGTGCCTCAAAGATCTTAGACTAAGATTTGTTGATGGCATTTTTCATTATTGGGATAAGGATTTAGATTGTATCAGATTTAAACATATTTGCAATTTCAGCTTCTCCTTCGACAAAGATACGAACAGATTGCTGTCCCTTGTCTGTCAAAAAGAAAAGCAAAGCATTCTTGGTTGCAGTAATTTCAAAAATAAATGTTAAATAAGATAGGTTCGCAGAAACTTCAACTCTCAGAGCATTGCATGCATACTTCATTTAGCTAACTGTGAAACTGTAATTAATTGTGTATCTTAAGAGATTTCCTAGGAAGGAGACATCCAATCTGCAGACTAATACTCAACTGCTGAAATTTCTTAGGCCATCAACACACAGTATTCTCTCCTTCTTCAATTTCCTTTTGTACACATAATGCAAGTCTCCCCTAAATAAGACCTTATCATGATGTATATTATCCTTTCACCAGGCTGTCAGCCCTACACAACCTGGCATTTCGTTATCAGCATATAGTGTTATCATATGTAAAATTATTTCCTGAGTGTATTTGCCTCCTCAGCTAAATTTTAAGCCCTTGAAATCAAGGATCATATTTTATGCTATTCATAATCTTTTTTTATAATGGCCAGCAAAGCCCTAAGCATATAATGATTGCTCAGGGAGTGCTGATTGATTGACTAATTGAAATTCACGAGCCCACTCTAGACTCCAATGAGACAAAGCCCGTATTTTCCCCACATGAAACAAGGCCTCAAAACAGAATCTTTTTTCACTTTTCCTCAGCCTCTTCTACAGGCTCCTCTGATGCTTCTGTGACTTGCAGATACAGCAGCTCAAAAGAGAAAGAGCTTCTCTTGGGGTTTCAAGTGTCCAGGTTTCAAGTACTAAATGTAAGCTGGATACTTGACCTCACTGAGCCTCAGTTTTCTCATCAATGAAATGGGAAAAGTAATGTCTGGACCCTCCAGATCCACTTTATTCTGAGGATTGGAGAAAATATTTTACGTAAAGTGCCTAGCACAGCACCTTGCTGGGGCACGGTAAAAGTAGGCCGTTAAACACCTACTTAAGTGGAGGTACTGACTTGAACTTTAGAGCTGGTGTTCGCAAAGACTCCGTATGTCCAAAACCAAGCTCATGATTTTCACCAACTCCCAAACCTGAACATTCTCCTTCAGAGAATGGCACCACCACCCACCCACTTACGCAAACCGAAATCTAGGCTTCACACCTCTCATACTCTCTTCCACACCTCCCATTTCCAAACCAGCACAAACTCGTTGCCTCCGGAGTCTTCCCACACCTCCCCACATGCAGCAACCCCCAGATCAGTAAAAGCTCCCATCACCTCTCTCTGGGACCACGACGATACCTGCAAAGGAGCTCCCAATCGCTCATAGGACACAAGTGACCTTCCTTTACGAACGCAAATCTGATGACATCTTTTCTTTGCTGCCCGTCACTTTCAGAAAGGCAAATACCCAAGTCCTTCCCTTGGCTGATAAGATCTGGTATGACCTGGCCCATTCTCTGCAGGATATTTTCCATTTGCCTCTCCAGATCCTCTTTATTCTCCTCTACCCCACTCTGTGCCCTGGGAGCTGACTTGTTATAGGCTGCATCACAGGGCTTCCTCATCATCTGACCTACAGTTCATTCCACTAAAGAAAGGTCGGAGATGATGAGACGGCCGGAGATTGCACTACAGTGTTTACTCCCCTGAATCTCTCCCTGCTGTGTAGCCTCACACTGGCTGCATCTCCTTACAGCCACAGCTACTGTGAGGTTATGTCTTTCCTATAGCTATTTTCTCTGATAAATACTCCTGCCTTCCACTTCAATCCCAGGCATAGGGACAGCTTTCCATTCTTGGGTACCATACAGCCCTGTTGACTTCCCTTAACCATTCAGACCTCATTACAAAGAGTCCCTTTATTAAACTGTCCTCGATGGCCCTATTTGAGTGTGCCGTGTTTACGCTGACTGAATCATTCTTCACTCCTTAAGCCCTGGCCTTTCAGATTCCGAATATTCCATGCTACCTTCCACCTCTGCCTAGGTGAACCTTTCTCTTTCCCTAGTTAACGCCAACTCATCCCTCAAATCTCAGCTCAAATATCAACTTTGTAGTGGAAGCTTTTCTTGTCTCCCAAAGTAGGTCAAGTAACTCTACAATAAGCTTTCCTACTTCTATGTAATTTTCCACAGCACTTATAATAAGATAACAAATACATCATTTAATTAAAGTACGTCTCTGCCGTGAATGTAGGAATCACATCTGATTTGCTCATCACTATACCCTATAGTTCCCAACACAGTGGCTGACGCATGTGGTTCTCAGAACATAAACGATAAAAGAATGAATGCATTCAATATGCTAACTGCTAACGAGAAATGTGCCAATCTTCAGGTGTGTAAAAGTGGAGCACATTTACCTGTTTATTTTGTAGCTCCATGTCCATGTGCTAATCATACTTTGGACAAAGAGATTATTTTTATTATTTCTCCCAATCACAGTTTCCAAAGCCAAGCATTTCAAAATTACATTATTTAGGGATTTCCTGGCTGCCTATTTGCCTCCAATGACTGTCCCTTTCTTTTTCTTCCCATATTCTGCTCTTTGTATTTTTCTCAATAAATAGTTTTCTGCTTTCCATTCTCTCTTATTTGTATCTTGGAATGCCCCACCCCCTCATATCCATGGAACTAACTCCTTCACCTCCTTCAATCAAGGCTTTGCTCAAACGTGTCCTCAGTGGCGCCTACCCTAACCACGCTGTTTAAAATTTCAGAAGCAACCTTCTCTCCGAGTCTCCCATACCCTGCTCAATATTTTGATAATTTTTATTGTCATCTGGCATCATTTATATTTTTATAATGCCTACTTATTGTCTGTCTCCTCTAGTAAAATCTATGCATCTCAAGTGCCTACAACAGCACCTGGAACATAGTAGTCCTTCAAAAATATTTGTTGCATGATCTAAATCAGTGTCCTTTTCTCAATGTTTGACTGCCTGCACCTCTGCATTCACATCTACTCTTTTCTCACAAACCAAAAGGCAATTCTAGATTTAATGATTCTCGCTTGCCCTTTCCTCTACCTAGGCAAAAACCTTACCTATGCGAAAAATTTAAAAGAAATCTCATGTGATTTAAAGGAAATGCCCTTACCATACATACTTCTTAAATTATTATTTAAGCCATGTGAACACAAGAATCATGCTTTTTTGCATTAAATGTCCTACACTTAATAAATATTTTGTTATGAGGGCAATAAAAATGAAAGCAAGTGTTAATGAAAGTCCATATAGGGGTAAGTAAAATACCTAATTTCTATTTGCTAAGCAACCTTCTCCATTTTATCTGCAAGTCACTTTAGAAATATTGCATAAAAAGCAAAATTGTCACATAATCTAGCAAAAGAAACCTCTCGTGAATTTGTGCTTTTGCCATTCTGTGTTATATTCATCATCGATATTCAAAACAATTAGTCAAACCTCTAAAAGATCCCAAAATGCCTTCTGAATCATTAAACATTAAATTTTCAATAACATTTTAGGCCTCATCTTGTTTACTGAATATTGGTTATCCATGTCCTGTATACATGGTTACCCTCTAGTAACCAGAATATTCCAACCAATCAATCTGACAGGAAGTAGCTATTAAATGACTAGCATGTGCTTATTCTCACATTGTTTTATCAGTCAGAACACCGTGCCTCTGAGCATGCTAAATGCTGAAAATTTACTGTATTACTAACAACTGCAAATATCCAATAGTCTGAAATTACTTTTACCCAGATGCCGTTGAACGGCTGAAGAAAAGGAGCGGTGAAGCTGGGTTAACAGTCGTGTCGGTTCTCCTGCCTTCATTATGCTGCCTCTTCTCTGAGGCATTACCTCCTTTCTCCTCATGATTAATCGTGTTGAAGCGCTAATCGTTTTTTCTCCTTTAAGGGAAACATGGTAGAACATTTTATCTGAAATATTTTACATGTCTTTTTTTCTCCCTTATACCTTACATGTTAATAAAAGAGCAATTAGGAAGTACAGAGAGGGAAACGAAGAAAAATTAATTCCCAGTTCTCCCACATAGTTCATCACTAAAGGTAGCTACTGTTAATTTGGTGACATGTTTCTTTTCGTGGTTTTTACACACACACACACACACACACACACACACACACACAGAGAGAACACTGTGATCTGAAACATGCCAACAGCGGTGAGCTAGAAAAAGAACAGTCCAACCCTATAAAAATGACATCTATAAAAAACATACCTAAAAAAAAAAAGAAAGAAAGAATGAAAACCTAGTCTCTAGGGTAAAGATTAACCACTGGACTGTCATTTAGAGTTGATGATTTGCTTTCCCCAAAGCTTAGAACTTTCAGGGAATTAGTTTATGATCCCAGGCAGCTTTCTCAGCAGGGGGGAGGATGCCCAGTTAGCCCTAATTATGACATTTTGTTTCACAGTCCCACTTAAACAGCTAACGTCTTTCTAATGGGTCTAGACTCTGGCAGCCACAGCTTGAACTGACTGAGCTGTTCTTTCCCTAAATGGCCTTTTGTGTGTGGATAATGACCCCACTCTCTTGAATAGGGTTTTTGGTTTTTTTTCTTTTCTTTTTTTTTCCTACTTGCTGTAGCTAAATGCATCATTGGAAAAAACAAAGCAGAGAGAAATTGCAGTAAAATGGTACCTGTTGGCCCCCTGGGGTGGGGGGTAGGCTCGACTCTCAGACTTTCACACTTTCCTTTTTCACACTTTCCTTCGTTTAAAGTTTTCTACAGAATAACGTTTTACCTCAGAGCAGGGATGCCAGGGTGTAGATTTGGGCCATGTTCTGGGCTGGGATTTGAGAAGACAAGCGGTCACTGAGTTAAGGGGTGCCTGGGTCTTCTCAGTACAAATACTGCTCTGCTTCTTAAGCCAGCTTCTTGAGTGAGAGCCTGCCTCAGAATAAGTGCTCAGAAATGTAAGTTGCTTCTTGGTCAACCTCAGGCCTCCAAGGGACATTGTCATTCTTGTCCTTGTGCTACAATTCTGATGTGCTACCTCAATGTACCGTGTCCAGGGCACAGGAGAGAGCCTTGTGAAACAGATGAATGAAAGCTTTTGGAAACCTGCTTTATGTACCGAAGATTTAGAGTTATATTAACAAATTTCCGTACAATAGAAGGGGTAATGGTATCAACGTTTATAAAACTGTAAGGCAACTTTTGATCTACCAATGTTACAGTTTAAATTAATTAAGGGGATATCTTGATTTCTTTGTAGTCCCAATATATTTTCCTTACCTCAGTGTAAGAAAATCACAATAAGGCATTTTAAGGTCTAAAGACTGTGTGTTAGTGGAGCCTTCCTACCTATACTAATTCACTATCCTCTTCACTCCTTTTGTTTATTCTCCTCCTGTATGTAAAAAGCACTCAGCAAATAACTAGACATTGTGTAAATACTAGTCTGTGTGATCTAATCACTCACCCTTCTCTCCTGTACTGAATTCCCCCCACTGCACTTTATTTACTTGGTCCTTAACTGATTCCTACCAATCTATTTCTACCACCTCATCCTTTGCGTATTTTAAGAGTTCCATTTAATAAAGTAATAACCCACAATGGGTTAATAAAGAGCACTTAAGGATGCTAGGGTACAGCCCTTTGAAGATCTGTAAGGAGCTTCCCTAAGGTGATTTATTCACTCCTACTTCTGGGTGCCTTGGGCACCTCATCTTAAAGGGGGGTAATAATAACACATATCTTCTTTACTCAAACACGCGAAGATATAGGTGTGGCAGGTTTATGTGTGTTTAATACTTTTAAAGTTCGGACTCTGCATAAGCAAGAGGGCAGGAAATAGGACTGAAACTCACACAGAAGGAAGCTGAGGAGATTGTTTCCTACCGAAGACTACCTTTGTGAGGAGAGACAAATATTAGTAATGACAGTATATATTAACTGAACTTGATCATTTTCGATTCGTCACCAGAAATTCTGAATAGGTTTCAAGCATGTTACACTTTTGTAAAATACTATTAGTTTTAAAAATCCAGTGGGGTTTGGAGAAAGTTCAGGCAATCAAACTCATTCTCTATGAGGGTGTATTTCAGCGATTTATGGATATTTCTACCCTTCCTGGAAAATTTTTGAGGCAAGGGCAGCTTTGCCCAATAGCTTTGGGCTGCAGGTGCTGAAGAGGAGCGTGGAACTAAGGAGAAAAGCAGATTGGTTTATAAACCTTGACTTTACACATGGACTGAGTGCCTTTTGACTCTATCAAATCTACCCTTTAGATGTGACTTAATCTTTAAAACCCATGTGAGAATCTGAAAGGTGACTAAAGTTTCTAGGACTAAGAAGGCTGATAGGTCTTAGAGTAACACCCCTCCTACGTCCCCTTTGTTAGTCTAGTGTTATCATAAGGCAAACCATTTGCTAGTGACCTGGATCAGCACAGACAGCCTTGGGACACTTTCCGAGCAGATGCTAACCAGTGAGGCTAAAATAAAAAAAGGTCATGGACTAGGGGCAGAACAATTACAATTCAATCATTACTGATGAAATGGTGGCATTCTATGTCACTTTACACTCCATGTGGAATTCATTCATTCATGTATTCACAGATCTTTGTTGAGCATCTCTTACTTGCCAGACATGGTACTAAGATCCAGCGATTCAGAAGATAAATAAAACAGGATTATCACTGCCCTTAGGAGGTCACATTCTACTGGAAGAGAGTGAATATAAATAACAAAATAATAGCTCTCATTTACTCATGCCAAGTGAGTTCCTGTTACTGTTCTAAATGATTTGCATGCACTCGCTCACTTAATCTCACAATTATATGGGGTATGTGTTATTATTATCCTTCTCCACAGATGATTGAACTGATGCCCAGAGATGTTTGTACCGGTACAAGGTCACACAGTAGCAGGTGATAGAGTCAGGACTCAAACCCAGAACCCACGCTCTTCTCCACTGCCTCTGATACCATATTCTGAAAGGAAGGTATAGAAAGGGGATCAGGAATCCCTGGGAAGGGATTAGCACTGTTGTTAAGCCTTTGTTTTCATCCTACCTCCCATATATAACGACTGTTGAGAGTTTGGTGAATTTCCTTTCATCTCAACCAGTCTATGCACCTGGTTTTGCTGCTTTAAAAAAAAAAATAGCTGTAATCATATTGTGTGTACAATTTTTAACATGTAATTCTGAAGTCTGTCTGTATGCCTTGAATGTTATTAAGCAATGACAGAGGAAGTCCTTGAGAATCATTGTTTAAGGGCTTTCATGGTCCAAGATACCATTTTTTTACACTACCTTTAAAAAACTTAATTCACTGGGAAAGTATTCACTTACTTATATGAGGTGTATATTATAAAAATAAGCAATTTATCTGTATGAATCATCATGAAGGCTCACCTACATATTGAAATAACTAGAAGTCTTGGGTATGAAAATGATATTTAAACACATTTACATCCTCTTGCTATTTAACCTAGGCAAGTTAAACTGGTGCATCAGAATTGTAAATGCATTTATAATTTTAGAAGGCTCCACAAATATTCATCAAGAACTCAGTAAAAATAATGTTTCTTTTACAGCAGTGCTAAAAATTGGCCATGGGGGAAGGGGATTTTAAAAAATCATAATTAGAGCCAGTCTTTCCATAAAGTGTATGTCTGTTTAAATTTTAATGGTGGTATAAACAAGAGTACCTTGCACTCCATGGATTTTACATCTCATCTATTAAGAAGGCACATGAAACTCTTATTAGAAAAATAAGGAAGTGGGTAGGGGAAGGGGAAGAAAATGTGCTTCAGACTTTTAAAATGTAGCTACTGACTTTCCTATCAGAAGCCAATTCTTACATCTGAAACCCCAACTGATCTGAGCAAGTTTTTTGCTTGCCAACTAATGAGATTAAAAACGAAGCCCTCCTGTTGTTGCTTGATTTTCTTTCTGCTTCAGTTGTTCTTTCGAATAAAATGCTGAAGTGCTAAGGAAGCTATTTTCAGAACTGCATTGGTAGCTGAATCACAGCTGTATGTTGAGATCACATGTAGGTGGACTTCATTAGTGTTACCTAAAGCCACTGTAACATTCTAATATTATTTAAAGGCAGAAAAATCAGTGCTTAAGGAAGGGAATTTCTTAGCCTGGGTAGACAAAAGCAGAGTAAAATTGCTTGGTCATGAAGTCATAAAACAAAGTCTAGTCTTTTCCTTATGATTGCCACATTCACTAAAACTTTGATCTAATATTGATTTGATAGCAAATTCTTCAATATAAGACAAATTTGCCTAAATCTGATCCAAGATAGGCTTTTAAAAAGCAATAATATTAGACCCAAGCACTTCCCTTAGATTATCTCATTTGATCCTCGTAACAACCATACGAGATATCTACCATAATTTCCTTCATTTTTGAGATAAGAAGGTTGAGGCACAGAAATTTTTAAGTAACTAGCCCACGTTTACAGTTAAGGAGTGGCAGGGCTGGAATGTGAACATAGATAAGGTTTCCCAATGCCTTATTTTTTGTCACTTCCTCCTTCAAAATCTCCAATGGAAGCTAATAGCCTTTCAATCTAAATGATAAGAGATGATATATTTCTTTGGAGATATCTTGGGAGAATAGGGAATGAACGAAGGCATAGGGAAGTGAAAGCACATTTTTTTTTTAACTCAGGTTTCATGAAAGTTGCTAAAAGATTAAAACTTAAAAGTTCTCATCACAAGGAAAAAACATTTTTTTTGTAGTTCTGTGTGGTGATGGATGTTAACTAGACTTATTGTGGTCATCATTTCGCAACGTATATAAATATCGTATCATTAAGTTGTATACCTTAAACTAATATAATGTTATATGTCCATTATATCTCAATAAAAAGAAAAAGAGCTTTCAGTTTCAATTCACCCAATGGGCTAGTGATTCTATTTTCCATTCTCCAACCTTCTCTCTCCTGCTCTCATGTCCTCTGGCTTCTAGTTGGGTTCAGCCAATGGGAGGCCCTGGCAGGAGAATGGAGTGTTGAAGGTGAGAGAGGTCGGGGTATTTCTTCCTCACATCCTCCCCACTTCAGTACTTGTCTCTGGTAATTACAGCATCTTTTCCACCAAATGGCTGCTCATTTGGTGAGCCCTGTCCTTTCAGCCTCAGCGTTGCTGTCAGCCTCCTGTTGCCAGTCTCATCCCTTATTCCTCTCCTTAACCATGCCTCCTGAAGTCACCCCTTCATTAAAGTGGAGCTTGAATTATCTGGGGAAAACTCTGTTTCCTGCTGAGACCTGATAAACTTTGTCTTTCTAGTCTTATTCTCCTCTCCTCTCTATATATTTATTCATTCATTCATTAAGCAAAGATTCACTAGCCAGGTCCTCTTCCAAGGCTGGTAGTGAAGAACATCAGGTGAATAATATGGATAAAGTTCTTGCTTTCTTGGAGCTTAAACCATCTCATGCTTTCATGTCCCCATGCTTTTGTTCATTCCCTACTCCTCACTCATCTCTCGACAACCGTAATTCTTTAAGCCCCAGTTCCAAATATTTCTTCTTCAAAATTGTAACATTTAGACTTCTTTTGAGTACTGTGATGGGCTAGGTTCTGTGCAAACAGCAAAGATTCAAAAAAGAATTCTGAAAGTATTCATCGGTCACCCCCGCATTCCAGATCCTCTTCTCAAGAATCCATAACTCTAAAAAATCCACGGGAGCAGATGGAATTTTCCTGAGTGGACAGCTGCTGACTATTTGCCTCTTTGACATGATTGACTTTCCCAGATGATAAAGAGATGTTTGTGTCACAGGATAATTTATAGGATTATAAAAGTATTTTTCCCTAACCATTTTCCAACAGTTAGCAAGGCTTTGGGGCTCCTTTGCCTCAGGATAAGGGTGTGTTGTGGAAAGCAGAAATTTTCCTCAGACAACCTGCCTTCATGAATTTTGTTTCTAGAGGCCTGAATTCTTGGGGAAATCATGGTGGTGGTGAAGGGAGGGGTGAAGGTGATTGGAGGCAAGAGAAGAAACTGGTAAAGACTCAAGAGGGGGCAGAGGCCGCTACAGGGCATTCCAGAGAGGTGGCTGTGGCTCTATGTGTCCTCAACAAGTCTGACTTCTAGTCTCTCAGCCAGGATAAAGGCCCAGGAAGGCTAGACCAGGGTGTTCCTGAACTCCCTGAATCCCATGCCCAGATTGGTACCACAGTGCACACACCCCGCCTGCAAGGGACACAGATAGCAAGATGCAAGACCACCTTACTCTCCTCTGAAGTTTGGTTTTCAAATAAGGTAATTACACACTTCAATTGCTGATGTAGCTTAATTTCTAGCAGCTAGACATACTGTCTACTATTGTTTTTTTTTCCAGGATCGCTCATGATATTTAGTTGACATCAACTCAAATCTGTATCTAAATTTGTATGTGAATCATTAAATTGTATTTACAAAACCCTAAGCTGCTGATAAGAGAAATAAAATTGTAGCTCTCTGGGTAAGTAGGAGGATTTCTTCCAAAAGGGCCTTCTGTTTTCCTTGTCTACTTGTAGTTATAGTAGAAGAGAAGGAGAAAGAGAGAGGGAGAGGGCGAGAGAGAGAGAGAGAGAGAATTGACCAAGTTCAAGAGATGTTTTATCAAATCATTGTCATTTAGGGTAGGAGTTGGCAAACTATGTCCTACAGGCCAAATCCAGCCACCACCTGCTTTTGTATGGCCCATGAGCTAAGGATAATTTTTACATTTTTAAATGGTTAAAAAAATCAAAAGAAGAAAAATATTTGGTGACACATGTAAGTTATATGAAATTCAAATGTCAGTGTCCATAATAGAGCTTTATTGGAACATAGCTACCCTTACTTGTTTATGCGGCTGCTTTTGTGTGACAATGCAGTTGAGAAGTTGTAACAAAGACCCCCAAAAACCTAAAATATTTACAACCTGGCCCTTTATAAAATTTTGCTGATCCTTGATATAGACTGAATGTGGTAATTCTTGTTCCTAGGCTTTAAACCTGGGTGTCCAAGAGAGGATCTGGTTACTTAATACCCAGATTTGTTTCTATTTATATAAGGAGTAGACAAAGGTTATTACTCACCCAAGGGTAAGGTCAGCATCAGAATAAATGAAATCTAAAAAGGGGGCCATCTCTATGAGTTAAACAGAAATCAATACATTTTGAATGAGCTTAGCCTGAGGAATTGCTCCCAGAGACATTATAATAATAGCTTCCACTGACAACTCTTACTATATGCCACATACTTCATTAGCAACTCAATTTATTCCTCAAAACAACCCTGAAGGGACTTCCCTGGTGGTCCAGTGGCTAAGACTCCTGTGCTCCCAATGCAGGGGGCCCGGGTTCAATCCCTGGTCAGGGAACTAGATCCCACATGCCACAACTAAAGATCCCGCTTGCTGCAACTAAGACCTGGTGCAGCCCAATAAATAAATAATATTTTTTTAAAAAACAGACCCTGAAATGTAGGCATTTTAAAGATGTTATGAAGGTAGGGCAATGAGTTGAAATATAAAATCAAAAGATGTGTTCAATCCACATAAAACTCTAGAGGTTGGAAAGCCATGAGAAAGTGCTTCTAAAGTACAAGGCCAAAGGTTGAGATTTCTGCCCACCTGACATGAGGTCTGGTCTTGGGGCAGCTAAGAAGATCAGCTTTACAGAGTTGTCATAGGGAATCAGTAGCCTAACTCACGGAAAAACTAACAGTGTCTGACAAGTAGTGGCTGCCCAACAAATGTTGGTTTAGTTTCTTCCCCTTTTTTTCTAATTAAATTTCATGTTTACAAAATGTATGTGGGTTATACATAAAGAAAGACTGTAAGATTACAGCAGGAATGAATATAAGTGATTATTGGTAGGGGCTAGGCAGGGTACAGGGCAGACAGGGACAGGAGTGGGAGCATTGCTTCTCTACATATTATTTTCATATTGTTTTGATTTTCAACCATGTAAATATATTTGCTATCAAAAATTAAATGAAAACTATGTAATGAGGTTTAATTTGGGACCTATACATTTTAGAGCCTCCCTACCTGACAAGCCTACTCAGTTTTATGATAGGGGTTCACTTCTGTATATAGATTTCATTCCATCTTATTATTTTTGTTTTATTTATTTACTTTGGAATTAATTTATTCCTTGATTTGAAAACGTAAGTATCCCAATTTCTTTGTTATACAGATAACTCCTGTGCATAATAGTGATTCTTAGCCAGTAGTATATTTATTTATTTATTTATTTATTTATTTATTTATTTATTTATTTATATTTTGCGGTATGCGGGCCTCTCACTGGTGTGGCCATTGCGGAGCACAGACTCCGGACGCGCAGGCTCAGCGGCCATGGCTCACGGGCCCAGCCGCTCCGCGGCATGTGGGATCTTCCCGGACCGGGGCACAAACCCGTGTCCCCTGCATCGGCAGGCGGACTCTCAACCACTGCGCCACCGGAGAAGCCCCAGTAGTTTATTTTTATAACCAAAACATAGTTTCTGAGAGCTTGTTACATCTGGTTTTCGGGTCCTTTTTATCTACTATTTCAATCCAGTAGCATTACTTGAAGCATTGCTTCAACCGCGTGTATTCTGTAGTGGGTAAAATACTGACTATTTACCAATGCTATGTCAAATTAAATAATAACATACTCAGAAGTTAAAAGAAGTGTTTCTAAACTTACTAAAACATGTCAGAGACTTGTGATTATAGAGAGATTCAAGTCCTAGCTCTGTAAGTACACAGCCCTCTGGGGCCTAGACTCCACCTTCCTCTCTGCAGCCCAGAGCCTGAGGCCCCCTGATTGGTCCTTCCAACATCCCTAAACCACTCAGCTTCCTCATGCTGTTTCTCACCTAAATGCCTGCCACTTGGTAGATGCTAAATCAATGTCTGATAAATTGATGAATGAACGGCCAATAAACTCTCTGATACTGATTTAATTTTCCAGAATGCTCTTCCTATTAGAGAGGAGCGAGATAGGCCAAATTACTTACCATACCTACAAGCCATTCCTCTTCACAATTGTGTGTAGCTTCCTAAATGCTTAAATTGGCTTTTATGAACAAATCTCTTCTGAGTTTAGTTACTATGGATAAAACCATCTATAGGTAAATTGGTGGTGACAAGTTTCAAGATCCACTGAGCCTATGGCTTGGAACGTACACTTCAGAAGGAAGCATTTGAGAAGCACAAATAACTTACCTCCCGTCACATGACTCTTCAAGAGGCCCTGGGCCCACACCGTGTCCCCAGCCCATCCTGAAGAGCCACAGCCTCTCCAGAACTCTGCTTTCACTCTCTTTCTGAAGACCTCATAGATCATACTCTACCAATTAGGATAATATTCAAGGCTCTTTATCACTTGGTCCCAGTTTACTTTTTAATGTGCCATTTCCCCCCATAAAGCGCTCTGCTCTGGGTCAGTCTGTTTCAGAAGACACATGCTCTGTTCACTTCTACCCTCAAGTCTTCAACCATATTCTTCCCATTAAAAAAAATCTCCTAGGTTTGTTAGTGTTTAAAATGGTTTGTTTTGTTTATGCCAATTAAGATTCTATAGGTCATAAAGCCTAAATAAAACCCATGTCTTTCCCATAATCTTCCCTGGCACTTGCTATTTATACCGTAACATCTAATACTTGTCTATAGGTGCCCTCATTACTTCCCAGTTGCAAATAGGAATTTATTTATACCTCTTGTCTCCTCAGACAGAAGGAGTGTTCTTCTGAGACATAGTCTGGGCCTTCTACTCCTTTATTATTTCTCACAACGCCAACCACAGAGCTAGCTGGACTGAGGAAGCGTTCTAAGGATACCAATTAAACTGAATCTCCATAAAGTATTTCCTAATTGGGAGGAATACAATGAATATAGAATACCTGCCATGATAGGTGTTTATTCTTTGTTATCTAAGGTAATCCTCACAGAATACTGCCGAGTATGTATTATTAGCCCCATCTTTTAGAGATGAAGACACAGATGTTCACAGACATTTAGCAATTCACCCAACATCACTCATTTCGTATGTGGCAGAACTGGAATTTGAAAACACATCTGCTTGATATCCAAGCTTTTTTTCTCACTCTTTCCACTTAATCTTTTCCTAGTAGCAGACGTGGTAGCAATCTTTAAGACCGAAGGGTATAAAATGTTAGTATGCATTCTTAGTAGGTAATTTGATGGAAAAAATTAGTTTTACCTATAAAATGGCATTCTTATCTTTCTTTTAAAATTAAAATTGCATAAGGGACAGCTTCTCTTTATCAAATAAAATACAGAAACAAGGGGGGGATCATTAGGGAAATAAAGTCAATAGTTAGAGAAATAAAGCCTTGCCCATCTTAGGTAACTAACACAAATGTCCTGAGTTCAGACAAACTTCAGGGTCCCTGATTTCTTGGAGAGGCAGCAAGAATATCGGGGTACATTTTCTACTGCCTGCAAAAGGGTCTTTCACAGACAGAAATTTTTTTTTCTTTCTCTCTTCTTTAACTTTAGAAGACAAACTAAGATAGTAGTAAAAGTTTAATTTCTAATATTTTCCAAAATAAAATCTAGGCCCAATATGCCAGGAAGGCAAAATGGCAACAACAAAAAAATCTTGTAAAATTCTTTCTTGAAACCCAGATCCTCTGTCTACCTATAAACCTCAGACACATTACCCATTCTCTGCCCCTGGGCCCTCCACCGACCCTGGAAACGGAGTTTGTGTTTGTTTTCTCTGCTGGACTTTTTCTTCCTCTTATGGTTCAGACCCCAGTGCCCTGTGGCGGGTGTGCTGGGTGTAGGCAGACAGTATCTCCAGAAGCTGCCTGAGCCAGGCAGGGTGGCATATGGCAGACAGAAGGAAGGATTCAGCCTGACTCACATCTGGGCAACTCCCCCTGAGAAAGTTTGAAGCCCCAGTTGTGAAATGACTGCAGAAAAATATATTTAATGGACATCATTGTTTCTAGTTGTTCCCACCACCTTTCCTTCCAGTGAGATCTGGAAACTCACGTGATAAGTCATACCCCTGTAAGTCCTCCAGCTGACAGATATCATCCTGAGGCTGGATAATAAGAGGAAGGGAAAGGATGAGGGGGAGGGAAGGGGCTTTTTGGAGGAGGTTGAAGCTTTCTTTGCGAGGAAAACCCATTTCCTTTTATTCTAACCTCGGGCTTGTTTTAATCTTAAGCTATTAATTTGAAATAGCCAATCAGTTGCCACGGGCATACACACATTATCAAGACTGCAAAATACCTGTCCTTTTCTCATCAACCCCAAAGTGATCACGATTTATATGCATAATGTGCACTTAGCCTGAAAAGCCCAGGCACTTTCTGTAGGATGATTTATAGAGATTATTCAGTAGGATTTTCTAATCCATACTAATGGCTGAGAGTGGCAGGGAGAATTAGTGTTTTCACAATTGAATATGAGAGTGAACACACACTTTATAAAAAAAACAAAACCAAAAAAACCACAAGCTCTAGGAAGAGCTTTCACAAAGCTTCCTTTACCCAATTATTTGGACAAGTGTCATTTTGTTTTGAATGTTTATCATTCTCAATGCAGTACTTATGGAAATGTCCTAGGAGCCCCCAAAGAAAAGTAAGGTTTACATAGCATGAGATTTCACTGCTGCTCTGATACCAAATATTTACTGGGAAGCAGGATGGGTTTCTTCATTTAAATGAGAATTATTTGGTTTGGCTTAATGAAGCAAGAATTAACTGTTAGCTCTATCACTTAACCCACTGCCGTGATGTATCTATCTTTATTAAGGAAACTTAGTACAGGCTGGCAGGTCACAGCCACACTATACATTTGAGGGAACTGGTAAGAAAGAAGACCATTGTTTCTAATTGAAATGACAGCAGGAATTTTAGCAGAAGGCAAGTCTGCATTGAAATGTTACCGCCATGCCAATTAGAGTTTGTGTCCTGTCTTCTACCCAAATGGTCAATCAGATCTTCACTGACCTTGCAAAGCAATGTTTTGACCACCCCCTTAAATCCCGCTCTGGGGACTCCATTTCCGTAATGGGGTGCTGTCTCAAGGGAAAGCACAACTAAAGCATCATTAAGTGTCAAACTCAGCATAGCAACTTCCCTTAGAGTCCTGCCATTCAAATCAACTGCAGTGTTGACCCAGTTGAGATTATGAAATATCTTGGGAACATCATAATCCTAGGGGACATGGTTGCAAAAAGATCAGTTTACACCTACTTGAATTTGACTCATCTTTTACAAAAAGGCTTTCTCACACTAAGGTGTATTCAATATCATAATTAAGATATACTCAATATTCAAATGAGTAGATTTCTGAGGCAAAACATGTTTATTATTAGGGTCATTATAGTATTAGAGATGGGGGGCTACAAGAAAAAAGAATGTAGGAACCAAGAGAAGTAACTGAAAATTAGTTTTTCAAGTAGAAATTCTATTCGATATGCCACTTTATGATAGTGTATTTTATTTTAGTGGCTGCCTCTCAAAGATCTCAATATACTTTACCAAAAATATCCTTTTTTATTATTTTGTCTCAGGTTCTGAATTTTGTAGCTTCAAAAATATGCCTTTTCCCAGTAATAAAAGAGAATTCCTTAATTTTTTATACCAGATCCCTGAAACGTCATTTTGGTAGAATAATTTTTTGTCCCTTTCTATGGATCTTTGTTGCTGTTTCCTAACCTAATATTTCAAGAGAGAAAGAAATCCTATACTGCCTAGAACGGTCTGAAACATGAACATCTTCGGGCCACAGTCTCCTTAGGAAATTTGTTTTCAATTTAGTACCAGAAACATGGAAAAAGAAGCCAAAGAATACAGAATTAACTCATTATGTTGCATGTCACTAATGCCAGAATTAGGGTTGCCAGAATCAATTGGACCTCAGATCCAACAGGTGCCCAGTAACTTTTTGCATATTTATAGATTGAGCAATTATTTGGTGAAGATATGTCTGCAGAACACATAGATACCTTGGGAAGACGTATCGATAATTCAATTCCCCTCAGCCAATTCTGAACAAATCCCTGTACGTATAAAGGGAACTGAGTGTGTTCCTGAGAGATGCCCTGTAGTTCTTCTGGTCTAAGTTTTCTCTCTTCTTGTTCTAACGGAGATAAGCCCATTTTAATGTGCCTGTTACCTTTCAAAATGGATGTCACTGTACATTTCCCCCACAGGAGATGGCTTCGGTGGGTAAGTGATGCAGAGATATGTAGATTGTCACATGCTCTAGAAACCTGTTGGGTTTTACAAATGCTCTAAATTTAGAGTTGCTAGTTTTAGGGTGTGTGAGTGTGTGGGAGACTGTCAATCAAAAATGGAGCTTAACATTTACCGTGACTTTTGATATTGAAATAGGATTCATTTTTATCCTCTTCTGTAAGCTCAGAAATGAAGTGGAACAAGTTAATTAAAACACTGGTGGCTTAATACTTTTCAGCCACTGATAGTTTCCAATCAACACCTCTCAGGAACATTCTTTGTTATTGTGAAGCTTATCCGGAGCTGATAGAAAGATTCTTTAACAAACACAATAGTTTCTTCGAAGCTCTTTCTGCCCTCTCTTTTAAGATCTGAAGGCAACAATTTTGTGGACTACTGGTTAATGCTTGAACCCCTCTATGAGGCCATGGAAATTGTGGGTGAATATCACATTTTATAAGCACATACTTAGAAAACAGCTTTATCGGCAGGCATCAACTTATCTTTACCTATGCATAGACTTTGAACAGTCTGTCCACCAGCAATCGGCTAAATCCTGAGGAATAAATAACAACAAAATCCTTCATAGGATTTTTAAGGTTTTTAAGGTTATTTTTGGTTTTTAGGTTTTTAAGGTTATTTTTGGCCCTTGGTGTCCTAGATATAGAAATATGCAGGAAGAGATTTATTTGTATGTTGAACTCTTTGCTCTGTGTGGAATTATTTGAAGAATTTTCTTTTTTTTTAACTAAAATATTTTACTATACAAGGAGTGAGAATGCAATCATGGAAAGTTCCTCTTTCAGAAGTTGCTCACTGGTGGCCCATAGGCCACATCCAGACTGCAGACATGCTTTTTGTGGTCTATGTGTTTTTTTAATTAAGTGACTTTGGAGCCCTTTTATGTGAACCGGAGGTTTCATATAAAAATGGATTCCGGGATTAAAAAATAATCTGTCAATAGTGGGTCTGCACTACCTCGAGGTAAGAGCGAAGTAACAACTGCCATTTAGATGGGGCTCAGCCCCTCCAGGAGATGGGGGTGGACCCCCTTACATCAAGCATAAATCCTTTAATTGGCCCCTCCAAATGGGACACGGGCCTTCCAGTCACCCCCTTGAGATGAGCATGGGCCCTCTAGTTTGCCACAGTGCTCCACAAATCACAAATCAAATCCTACTGTGGGGTTACCAAAGACCTTTACACAAAGACTTTTGTGATCACTGCTCTTGACAAATAAGTTTTTGATATCGTAATCTTAATTAGCAGTAACAAGAGAGAAACTATGACAAATGCTCTTTTGAGTTCCTTAAGTGACTTTCTTTCTAAAAAGGTGAACCATCATTCATTAAGTGCCTATCATGTGCCAGGCACTGTTCTTACCCTATCTCATGTGATCATTACAACAGCTCCATCAACTAGTTATTTTAGACAAGGAAAGTGGAGCTCAGAGAGACTGAGTAACTTGCCTAAGGTCACACAACTCTTTTTTCTTCTTTTTTCTTTTTCATTAAAAATTCTTTAATCGCATAATTTTCAAAACCATTTCACCACAGAGATCAAACTGGTGGTGTGTGGCCAAGTCTGGCCCATAGGCGTATTTTGTTTGGCCTTTGTGATGTTCACAAATATTTGAATTACTTGCCTATATATATATATATATATATATATATATGTATTTTTTTTAATTAGGGTAGAGTTGTTTTACAATGTTGTGTTACTTTCTACTGTACAAGGAGGTGAAGTAGAGCTCCCTGTGCTACACTAATGAGCAGGTTCTCATTAGTTATCTATTTTATACATATTAGTGTATGTATATATGTCAATCCCAATATCCCAGTTCATCCCACCCTCCCCCTCCCCCCTTGGTGTCCATATGTTAGTTCTCTACATCTGTGTCTCTATTTCTGCCTTGCAAACCAGTTCATCTGTACCATTTTTCTAGATGCCACATATATGTGTTAATATACGATATTTGTTATTCTCTTTCTGACTTACTTCACTCTGTATGACAGTCTCTATGTCCATCCACGTCTCTACAAATGACCCAATTTCATTCCTTTTTATGACTGAGTAATATTCCATTGTATATATGTGCCACATCTTCTTTATCCATTTGTCTGTCAATGGACATTTAGGTTGCTTCCATGACCTGGCTATTGTAAATAGTGCTGCAGTGAACACTGGGGTGCACATGTCTTTTTGAATTATGGTTTTCTCTGGGTATATCCCAGTCGTGGGATTTCTGGGTCATATGGTAGTTCTATTTTTAGTTTGTTAAAGACACACAACTCTTAGCTAAATTGCATTTCTAGGCCTGCCTGGTTCCAAAGCCCAGACCCTCCCCTGAACCTCTCAAAGAATTCAGATGACTCCATACAAAATCTCATTCATATTACCACACCCCTGTTGAGAGTAAGGATTGAGTCAGACAGGTGGAAGAGGGAAAGAAAATTTTTAAACTTTTTTTCTCAATTGCAACATAATCATTTCCTTCTTAGAACTGCAATAAAATTTCCTGTTTTGGTTGTTGTAATTCCTCATAAGGAATTACATAAGCTATGAAACGTATGTGTGGCTCCTGTAGGCTGCTGTAAGGTTGGCATCCATGTGGCTTTTATTTTTCATTGGCTGTGTATTGTCACCTCTCAGTTGCTGCACAGCTGTACAAAGCTCAAACTGTAATAAAAGTGGTTTAGTGCTAACTGTACATATATAATGGTCTTTGACTTCCCCCTATGCTCTGCACGTCTCTCTTAATTATCTGCCTATAGGCTTGGAATTACTTTGCCAAGTCTACCTTCATTTCCTGAAGTGTCTCCAGAGTACCACTTTTAGAGGAGTTTCTTCAGAAGTGAAAATGGGCCCCAAGCCCTCATGTGGGGGAAGGTCAATGCAAGTGATGAGGTTGACTTGAAAACTTACTCCAGTGAGGAAGCCTTTTAAGAAAAAGCACTTGGGGCCCATTCTGTAAAAAAAAAAAAAAAGTTGTAAAAATGGGAGTGAAGGAGGCAAAGAAGAACATTATACAGGCCAGAACTGGGGAAAAACAATTTAGTTGAGCTCATGCCCTGGGTGGAGGTGAAGCTTCCTTCTGTTCTGCGTAGCTCTGAATTCTTGCTTTTGCCCCAAGACAATTATACAACATTTTTCATCCCTTCATTCATCCAGTTATTCATTCAAGCCATCTGGGGGCACCTATGTAAAATGACACCTCCATCCCTCTCTAGCCCCTTGCCCTGCTTTACTCTTTCCTTTTCACGCTTATCACTGCCACATTATATTATATATTCAATAATTTTATATATGGTTTGCCCTCTCACCTAAATGTCAACTTTCTGAGCACAAGGACCTGGGCTGTTTTATTCATGGTTATACCCCTGGCACCTTACGCATGACACATAGTAGGAACTCAATAAGTATAAGTTATTGAATTCCCACTACTATGTACTTAGGATCTGAAAATGAATGAGACATGGCTTCCTTCTCCAAAGCATTCATAGGCTTTTTGGAGAGACAGATATAAACATAAGTACAACTCATACTATGAGAATTTGACTTGTATTCATGACTTTAGCAAAAGAGATTTAACTGATTAGCTGTTGAGCACCATAGTGGGATGGTTGGTTTTATATGTCAGCTTGACTGGGCCATGGAGTACAAAGATTATTTGGTTGAACATTATTCTGGGTGTGTCTGTGACAGTGTTCCGGATGAGATTAACATTTCAATCAGTAGATTGAAGACAGTAAATTGTCCTCCCTGATGGGGTTGGCCTCATCCAATTGGTTGAAGGCCTAACTAGAACCAAAAAACTGATATCACACCAGCACCAGCACAACCCCCACACCCTCCCACACCCCCACGAGTAAGAGGGGACCCCTCCTGCCTGAGTACTTTGACACTGGTCTTTTCTGTTCTTTGGACTCTGACTGAACCATCAGTTCTTCTTGGAACTTGAGCCTGCCAGCTTTCAGTGGAACTTAAACTGTCAGGTCCCAGGCCTTCAAATTCCAAAGGGAACCACACATTGGCTCTCCTGAGTCTCCAGCCTGTCAACTGTAGACCTTAGGACTTCTCAGACCCTACAATTACATGAGCCAATTCCTTATAATAAATATATATCTCTTATTGGTCCTATTTCTCTGGAGAACACTGACTAACACAGTGGGACAGGCATACACACTTTGGAAAGTGTTATGCCTTGCTTCTCCTAGAAGGAGATGCCAAATGGAATTAGATGTGCAAGAGGTGAACTGAAGGCAGTGCCTGTGAAGGATGAGGGATAAAGTGGGAAGAAGCAGGAGTAGCCAGGGGTAGCCTTCAGCCCACGATACAGGTCTCAGATCTTTAAAAGGAAAGAGGAAGGAAGGATTGAGTAGGAAGAGTTTCAGACCACAGCACAGCTCTGAGAAACTTTTGGTTTTCCTGATGGAGAGTCCCCAAGCCAAAATTGCCCGTTTGAGGAAGCCCCCTTGAGACAGGAATGACCCAGCTCTAGCTCCCCCACTGTGCTCAGACGATGGCTGGGAGCAGCCCTGGGGAAGTGTGGCTTCAGAGTAAACACTGTAGTGGATCCAAACCTGGCAGCTGAGGCTGTCAATCAACTATACTCCACGACAGGTTTTCTGAGCAGGGTACCTCCATGTCCTGTTCTTCTAGAATGCCCTTCCGCTTCTGGAAAGCCCACTGGCTTTCACATGTTTTGATAATCATAGAATCTCTATATGCGAGGGACAGTATGTTTTCAAGGGGAGATCCTAGGGACTTATCTTAGAATATATGGTCTTACTCAGATTGTATATTTACCAGAGCCAATCTTAAAGCCATCCCTGCCCACAAGCAAGAATGGAATTGGTTGAGGAAGGATGGTGGTGGGAATCAGGGGAAAGGGGGGCACAGAAGCTGGACTATCTGTCAACTCTGCCAAGGCCAGTGGCATAGGAACAGCAGGCACTTACCATTCTAAGTGATAGGAGGAGGATCTGGTGTTTGAAACCAATCATACATCAATCCATGGACCAGCTTTGGTACCCACACTCTACTTGACAGACCTCTGGGTGAGACTTTTAGGATCTGGATTCATTTCAACAGAGCTGGGAGGAATATGGCAGAGATCAGCTCTCCTTAGTTGGAGCAGAAAATCTCCTGTGAGTGGGCAGGAAAAGATAGTAGACCACCTGTTCTTCTCGCAAACCAAATAGTGCTTGTTTTGTTAAATGATTAAAAATCAGGTTCTTTCTTTTGTTTCTCCTTTAGGATCAGAATTTATCAGCAGTTCAGAAGATTTTTGTGGTCTGGGCTCCCCATAAACATTTTCCTTCTTTAGTGTTTTTCCCCACCTCTACACAATAAGAGAACTGCCAGTTAAAGCTTGTCAGAAACTACCTTGTCAATTAATTCTGATGGAATCATAGTGATAAAACATTAGTGCTAGCCAGGAATTTGGAGATCCTTGATTGTTACATATAGGGAAATTGAAACCCAGAAAAATAAATGATTGCCCAAGGTCACTGGGCTGACGGCTGTCAGAAAGAAGGCTGGAACCCAAAGCTTTAGATTTTAGGCCTGAGCTCTGCCCATCACAGCAACCTAGCTTTCTTCTCCAATTGCACCCTGCTTTTTATTTTAAGTTCTTTAAGTTAAATACATACTTGGTTAGCCAAAGATTTTTCATAACACCTTTTCTAGGAAATCACTTTTTTCTCTGGCTAAGAGTTTTGCAATGTAACTTAATCTCAGGAAAAGCAAAGCAAACCAAACCAAACCAAAAAAAAAGAAAAAAAAAAAACAGTGCTGTGATGCAGCCGCCTGTGCAAATGCCATTGCCTTGAAAACTGACAAGGGCAATAGCCTAACATAAACCCTGTGAAGGGAAAAGGAGGTCCCCAAATCACCCGGCTTTGTAACTAGTAGAGCCAAGCCTCATTTACTGGTCTGTAAAATTCCACAGTGCTTGTCTGTAGACTCTGAAACTTCTTGGAGCTGTGAGGAACCTTGACAATTATCTATGAGAAAACAGCCCCAGGAGAAGCAAGTTAGGACTGGAACCCACACTTTCTGACTTTTAGCCAGATGATTGTCTACAACAAAATACTTGGAAGGATCCAAAGATGAGGGTTTTAACTGAAGACAAGCAAGGGCAAATTAGGAAGTCGTGTCAAAAGTCAGAGCACACTGGCAGTGAGAATCACTGTTGAGTCCTTCTTATGTTCCAGGTACTGTTCTAGGTGCTTTACATGGTTGGAGAACTTCTATCACTGGGCAGTGAGTCAACTCACCAGGTTATGTTCCAATAACAACCCCAAATCTCAGTGACCTTATAACACAGTGGCTTATTTCTTGTGTGTTGTATGTTGGTTGTCATGGTTGAGGTTCTGCTCTACATGGCTTCTTCATTCAGGATCCAGCATGAATGAGATGACCCTATTTGAGATAGATCAACCTTGTGGCAGAAGAAAAAGGGTACAATGGCCCTGAAAGCCTCTGCTCAGTCATGGCATATGTCATTCAAATTCCACACGTCAAAGCAAGTCATAAGGCCAAGCCTGATGCCAATGAAAGGAACACAGCAAGTCATGTGACAATGTGTGTGTGTGTGTGTACTTTTTTAACATGAAAGGCAGCAAAATATTTGAAACAATATTGCAGTCTATCACAATGGAATCACCACTTCACATTTATTATCTCCTTTAATCTTTATAAAAAACCTGTGAGATAGGTAAAAATATCATTTGATATTCAAAGTTTATACAACACTTAAGAGACAAAGCTGATATTGGAATCGAGCAGTCTGGCTCAGGAGCCCACACTTAATCAATAGGCTAGGCCACTTTTCATACTAAGATGCCTTTAATTCGATAACCCTCTGACACGGATCCCCTCTCCCCCTCTCCCTCTACCAATTAGTAGAGTCTGCCTAATGCCCCACGCTGAGACTTCAGCCATCTGTTATTTTTACCTGCATTGCCACATTCACTTATTTATTCAAAAAATAGATATGGAGCATCTGTGAACGTGACATGATACAAAACAGTAGGCAGAGAGTGGTTACAAAGATAAATCAGAAATAGATGATGGGCCCTGTTCTCAGAAACCTACTCAGGATATATATAATTAAAATGCATGGAATACAGTAAGAAATCATCAACACGTATGAACCTACTGCTAATTGCTGTGGGGACATTACAAGAGATTTCTTCTGAGGAGGGAGGCCTAGAAAAGGATGGGAGAGGGGCATTTACTTTGGCCTTTGAAGGAGGGGTGGGGTATGAAGATGTAGATGGAGGGGAAGGAATGGGATGCAGGAAGATAGAGCCTGGGGGGTGCAGTGGGCAGCAGAGCCATTAGTTCAAGGCACACATTCAGCTGGGGCCTCAGAAGACTCTGTGCCCCGTCTCAGCAATGCATACCCTGGCAAAAGTACGGAAGACCTTGTTACCCTATTTTAAACTGGTTCCAATACTGGGTCACACTGCCTATAGTGACCCAGAAGGAATATTTTTATAACTCCTGTGATTATCTTTGAATGGCACAATTATATTCCATTGTGTTTAATAAACATGAAAAGCATTAATTTTTTTTTTTTTTTTTTTTGTGGTACGCGGCCCTCTCACTGTTGTGGCCTCTCCCGTTGCGGAGCACAGGCTCCGGACGCGCAGGCTCAGCGGCCATGGCTCACGGGCCCAGCCGCTCCACGGCATGTGGGATCTTCCCGGACCGGGGCGCAAACCCGTGTCCCCTGCATCGGCAGGCAGACTCTCAACCACTGCGCCACCAGGGAAGCCTGAAAAGCATGAATTTGATAAACATTACCTTCTAAAATTAATCAAACATTTAAAAATCGTGTTTTTGTTCATTTTAAAAAAATACACCAACAGCCTCAAAAAATGAAAGCAGATTTTATATCTTTCAGTGCCCAACAGGCTCTACAGTAAAAAGCCTGGTGGAAAGAAAGTTATATAATTTTGGCTGGGAAAATTGTTTTCATTCATTCAACCAACAAATATTTAATGAACATTTACTATAAACAAGCCTTGATTCTAGGTATTGGGGATGAATCGGTGAACAAGAGGCACAAATTTCTGCCCCCATGGAGCCTACATGTCTGCTGTATGCAGTCTGCTGAATAAACAAAGATTAGTGAAAACCAAAAAACTAGATGCACATTTACGGAGGAACTGAACCTTGATTGTCAAGCTGACTTGTCTCGTTTTTCTTCTGAAGACTGTGGGGTGTCATCGAAAGTCTTCCACAAGGAAGAGAGAGGTACACAGCCTAGTCTCTGGTAGGAGCAAGGTGGTTTAGGCCAGAAGTATATAGAATGGGCTTTGGCACCAGATGACCCTAGCTTTGAAGTCTGGCCTGACTCTTTTTTTTTTTTTTTGGTACGCGGGCCTCTCACTGTCGTGGCCTCTCCCACTGCGGAGCACAGGCTCTGGTCGTGCAGGCTCAGTGGCCATGGCTCATGGTCCCAGCCACTCTGCAGCATGTGGGATCTTCCTGGACCGGGGCATGAACCCGTGTCCCCCGTGTCCCCTACATCGGCAGGCGGACTCTCAACCACTGCGCCACCAGGGAAGCCCATGGCCTGACTCTTAACAGCTGTGAAGTTTTGGGGAGATTGTTTAACCTCTCTGAGCTTTAATGGCCCCATCTGGAAAAGCAAAAATATAACCCCTAACTTAAAGGATTAAATAAGATGGTAAATATAATGCACAGAACACAGACTGAGCTCTTAATCACTTTTTGTTGTGATTGTTATGGTTACGTGGGAGATGAACTGGCTTGGGGTATGCATTTGAAATAATTGCAGGACATCCAAAGAGAGATGTTGAGTGGACAATCAGAAAGTTGGGAGGCCTTACACAAGCCCCTAAATTAATAATGACAGTACATTCATGTCTATTTTGTGAGCATTTATTGTGCTAAACACTTAACAACCTTTAACTCAATGAGTTTCCCAGCAAGCCTATAAGGAAGACAGGGTTGTCGCCACTATTTTATGGTTGTTGTTTTTTTTTGTCACCACTATTTTAAAATGAAGAAACAGGTTGCGTTTCTAAACTTAGCCCAGTCTACACAGCTGATGAGAGGCAGAACTTGAATCTGGGTCCCCTTGACTTAAACATTCAAAGTTTGGACTGGCAAATCCAGAGGTGGCACCTCATTTAGTTTAAGAACAGCTAACTCCCCTGCCCATCCACAAGGCTGGCCCTGATTCTCCTGCTGGGCTTTTTTTTTTTTTTTAATTATTATTTTTGGCTGTGTTTGGTCTTTGTTGCTGCACGCGGGCTTTCTCTAGTTGCGGCGAGCGGGGGCTACTCTTCGTTATGGTGCGCGGGCTTCTCATTGCGGTGGCTTCTCTTGTTGTGGAACATGGGCTCTAGGCACGCGGGCTTCAGTAGTTGCAGCATGCAGGCTCAGTAGTTGTGGCTCGCGGGCTCTAGAGCGCAGGCCCGGTAGTTGTGGCGCACAGGTTTAGTTGCTCCGCGGCATGTGGGATCTTCCCGGACCAGGGATCGAACCCGTGTCCCCTGCATTGGCAGGCGGACTCCTAACCACTGCACCACCAGGGAAGTCCCTCCTGCTGTACTTATGAAGGGAACCACCCTGCCCATCTGAACAGTACCTTTTGTGGATTGGAGCAGATTTTGTGGTTCCACTCAGATACTTACAATCACTGACAGCCCTTTTGGCTCTGGAAAGGCACTATATCTTTCTCTAGTAATTTTGACCAAGCTCCTTGGGGCTGGGAGCCAATGCAGTGAAAATATACTATACTAGCCCAAGAAGTCAAGACCCAGGTTCAATCTGGGCCTTCACTATTTACTACCTGTGTGATTTGGGGAAAGACCCTTATCCTTTTTGAGCCTGTCTCTCTCCCTCATTTGCAAATCAGATAATGACCCCAGGCTCAGATCAAAAACAGAGAAAAATAAGGTGGTTTGCAGAAGGAATCACAAAGTAAATAGTGGCTGTTCCCCGTGACGTTTCTGTCCTACTGGTGGCCAACTGGAGGCATAGGGATAATCTAGGCTCTTAGCCCCCAGAAGATTTTGTCAGTCTTGAGCCACAGAATGCTCCCAAGGGAAACATCTCGCCTGACCCTTTAATTAGACGCCTTGAACTTGTGTACAATCTATTTCAACTCTTCTTTTGTTTCCCAAGTGCAGCTGTATTGAGTCATTTTTCACTCAAGAAAAAGTGTCACATTCACAGTTCTGCCCCTTCTATTTTGATGTTAATTTTAGCATTACCTGTGCAGATTACAGGTTTCTGATCCAAAACAAGCCCTACTTAGGATAGAATGGAGGCAGCTCTCTGACCGACTTAACAGTTTAATATCAAGCTTTGCCATTTCTCAGTGAACAGATTCTGGCAACAAAGTCTACTGTGGTGTTCTTTTCTAATAATTTTCTGCGTGAGGATCTGACAAATTGGCTTCCAAAATCCATGGCACAAAGGTGGCATCTGTCAGCTAGTATTTGGGAAGAATTTGATATGATCAGAAGAAAGCATGAGGCAAATTGTTCTCTGTATAAGTCAGGGAAGCATGACTTTGTTTCTCATTCTAAGTCAATCTCTTAAAAATATTAACTCATCGCAGAGAGCAGAGACCTGCCTTTTCACGAACATCCACTCCTCACTTACACTGTCTCACGAGCAGGCATTTTCTTGTTTTTCTTTCCTTTTCCTTAAATGTACGATCTGACCTGTCAAAGAAAACACCAAAATGCCAGAGCAGTCGAGCGAATAATCGGCATTTAGGCCGGGCTCTGCCACATTTTCTAGCCAGAAGGACGGCAGAGTTGAATGAGTGGGGTCTCTAGAATGTGGCTTTGTTCAGCAGGGCTGCCAAGCATTACTATTCCAGCCCTTAAGCCTGTGCCAGACTGTTAATGTCTTAATGCTTATTCAAGTGTCAGGGAGTGCTGGCAGATGTCAGGGAGAATGGGAGGCTGTCAATAAGGAAATTACTTACATTCACAGGGTGATTGCCGCAGTCTGTCAGGTAGCGTTTGGGAGGATGTCAAGCTGAAAACGAGGAAGCAGAGAAAAAAAGAAGGTGGCAGCAAACAGCATTGGGGGAGGGTCCTTTTTTTTTAATATAAATTGTTTCAAGATATTTTATTTGCCTTTTATTTCTAGAGCTAAACACCAGATACAGCAGTCATAGGTCAAGAAATAAACAAGCAGTTGTTTCCTATTTCTGAAGACCTTAAGGATAAGCGCTGCATGGCTGGGGGCTTTTGTTTTTGACACACGACAAATAATTCAAGTTCTTGCCTCGGAAGGCCGCAAGAGTCAGTTCCCTGGTCATCAGGAAACACATATGGTTTTCCATACGTTCTATGTTTCATTAGGCAACGACTTACTACCTGCTATGTGCCAGGCGTGGTAGGTAACACAACAACTCCATGTACACAGAAATGTATCTAAAAACACATTCTTGAAATGCTGGGGAAGCAAAGCCTTCCTCTTTGCTGTGTGGTTTTCAGATTAAGAATTTGAATCAAGTATAATCCCACCCATGTACCTTTGACAGCGCCTGCCTGTCTTCTTGCCTGTGTGGGGAGACTTGGGGAATAGAGCTTTGGAGAAAGAGGCTTAAAGGCCATTTTGCCTTTAAAAGCTTCTCTTAGTTCCGGATTTGCTATGCTGATTCTATTTATTGCCTCCTTGTGCCTGTAAAGCTCTGTTCCTGTCTTACTGGTCTTTATAAAAATCAGTAAAGACCCCATCCCTCTGTGTATGTATATGTGTGTGCTTGGAAGAGGAGGAAGCAAAAATACTGATGTCCTTGGCCAATACAACAGTCTAATGACAAGGGGGGAAATGCACATGTGGTTATAAAACTTACCTTTTGTAAGTGAAAGGATGGGTCCCTCAGAAATACCCTGGAAACGTGAGACCCCTCTGATGTTTATCCCCGATAACGAGAAAACCACCATTGCATTTAAAGGGCATATGGCAATTCTATTCGTAGTTAATGGTGGCTTTTTAAGGGCTGTCTAGGCTTAACTTCCCATATCTGCTATTGTAACCTAGCTCCCTTTAATATCTTATCAATAGAAACTCTCCCAGAGGAATAGAAGAGAGGAAGTAAATCACATGTGTTAGTTGTCTTTGGACTACTTAAAGAAAAGCAAGTATTTTATTGATGGATACTCCAAGGTTAAAGGTGCCCAAGAATACAGGAATCAAGGACAGGGAACTTCCTCCCACAGTACCTGAGTCAACTAAGCTCCTGAAAGATGCTGATGCAAGGACTGGACTCGATGGGGGCGAAACGGGCTGGGTGTAATGGGGTGAAAGCTGAAGTCTAGACTTAGCCTGGACAGAGAAGTGGCCCAATGGCTCCCATGGGCCCCTTCATGCCTCCCCTCCTGTCCCAACTGTTCAGATGACTCGGTGTGGAGTTTGGATTCTGGACAAGAATGTACTCAGTCCACATCATCATAGCCCCTCAGGAGCACCCCGACCCCTGCCACTCCAGCTGTGTACTCGTGGATTTCCAGGGCACATACCACATACTTTCATGCCCCAGTGGTGGGTGAGGCCCCTGGCCTTTGGAAGTGTCCTCTGAACCTTTGAAGTGCTCTCCCCAAGGGGGCATCGGCAAATTTCTCTCTGAAAAATGTGGCATTACTTAACCCATCCCCCGAGGCATTCTTCCAGGGACACCTCACATTTCAGGAAAGAGTAATAGTTTCTATCAGCTGAATTTACAGCAGATTTCCTTCTTTTCCTTGCTAAGTTGAAGCAGAGAGCATCAGGATGGAAGCTCTGTGATCCGTATATCAGCTTTGAAACGTCTTTCCTCTTTAGTTCTACAGGTTCTTTATCCTCACCCCCTCCACCTTTACACACCCAAGTAAAGTCAGTCTAACCCCATCTCCTATATGCTGCAATATTAAGCTCTGGGTAAAAGAGCATATCAATCAATCAATCAATCAATCAACCCAGGACTAAAGCTGAAAGAAATACCTAAAAATACAGGAAAACATGCTATCAGCCGACCTAAGCAATATTAGGACAAAATTCTGGAGGTGTCAGTAAAACATTATCAAAGCACTAGGTTTCCTGTATGCATTTATTTTCCCATTTGGTTACTTACAATATACTGCTCATTTTACTGAAACACTCGATTTTTAAAAACTTAAAATCCATAGCATTTTCAAAATATTTTCTTTTTCTCCCGTCTTTCTACTTTTATGATTCCTATTATTATAAATCTTTGTTCCTTTTATCCTGTTCTCTAACTGGATACTGGTCAGGGAGTAATGAGAAAAATGAAAATAACGAGGCCAACTAATTGTGTCATTAATTAAGTACTTACTAAGTACTGGGTTAATCTCTTCACATTGTCTCACTAAGATTTTAGGACAATCCACTACCCCTATGTTACAGGTGAGGATTGAAGCTTAGAAATGTTAAACAGCTCAAGCTCAGGTTTTGTAATCCCAGCTCAAGGTCATTTCCATGGGAACCATCCTCAATTAGGACATATACCTCTTTAAATGTTCTTATAATCATATAATATCTTGTACCTTTCCTTCATACTTCTTATGAGAGTTTGTAATTTTACATTTATTTGTATAATTATTTGATTAAAGTATTTCTCCCCACTACACTCTGATTCTAGGATAGCAGAAGCCATGTCTATTTTTGCTATTACTGAGCCTGGTACATAGTAGGATTATAATACATACTGAATGAATAAATAATGAAATGACTTAATTAGTGAATAAATGAGTCTTTATCTAACCCCAGAATTTGAGAGTTTTAGATTAGGCAGCAAAATTGCTTTTTTTTTTTTTTTTAAGCAAAATTGCTTTTTAAATGAAGTCCTTGGTGACAGAATATGCAAAGTGCTATATAATATGCCACATTGAGAAGTACTAGCTCAATGGCCTGGGTGTGAATCCCAGCTCCACCACTTTTTAGCTGTTTGATCTTGGACAAGTTACTTAACTTCTCTGTGTCTATTTCCTCATTTGTAAAATGAACATAGTAATAAAACCCACCTCATACAGTTATGAGGATTAAATGAATGTGTGCATTGTGCTCATAGAACGGTGCAGAACAGTGCATGGTGCTTAGAACGTTCTGTGTATACATTAGATATTATCATTATTCAGGAACTTACTTAGTACAGAAAAATAAAATGCCCCAGGCTAATTTCACTCAAAGACTCCATGTGATAGTGTTTATTCATTGGCTCAAACCCCCTGTTTTGGTCCTTCTTAGAGGAGGATCCTAAAGGTGTTCATCTTAAAGATGTGGCCCCAGGCTTTTCATCTCAAACAGAAAATACCCAACATGAGTTCATCTTGAGATTTTTACTAATCTTTCACCTTTTAAGTTCAGAACGAAAATACTTAGTGAAATTATTTAAAAATTTTGAGCATGTATTATAAATATCCCTTTAAAAATATCTAATGCTCTCCCAACTGGGCCCAAATCCTCTACAATCTTTTATCAATGATCATAGAATGAGGCAGAGTGATCAGGGGCCTGACCCAGAGTCCCACAGTCCCAAATTTCATCACAGCCCTGCCACCAATTAGCGGTCTGGTCCTGTGTAAGTCTGGTAACTGCTTCTTGTCATGTTTCCTCAACTAGAAAGTGGAGATGATATTTACTAGATGGTTGTGAGGGTTATATGAGATAAAGTTCTACAGGCCCTGGTAAGTCAGAAATGCTTAGTAAAAGTTTTCTTTTCTTTTTTTTTTAATTTTTTATTGAAGTATAGTTGACTTACAATGTTGTGTTAGTTTCAGGTGTACAGCAAAGTGATTCCATTATATATATATATATATATATATATATATAATATATTTTACATATACTATATATATTCTTCTTCAGATTCTTTTTCCTTATAGGTTATTATAAAATATTGATTACAGTTCCCTGTGCTATACAGTAGGTCCTTGTTGGTTATCTATTTTACACTGGGTTGGCCAAAAAGTTCATTTGGGTTTTTCCATAGGATTTTACAGAAAAACCCAAACAAACTTTTTGGCCAACCCAATATACAGTAGTGTGTATCTGTTACTCCCTTCTTATTTTCCAATAAACATCCCAACTAGGACCTGGACCAATACCCTGCTATCCTTTTGTGCCTTCTCTACTCACTTGTTAATGTTTCTCCAGTCTTCCTAGGACAACAGTCATCAGGTGGCCCTTCTTCATATTTTCCATGTGCTCTCAAGGCTCAAAGTGACAGAAGTACATTAGTGAAAAGAAAAATGAGACATTCAATGAAAACGCCTGAACGGGAATTTGTCTTCAGGTCTGCTCTGACTGGCTCCTTGGGTTTGAGCAAGTTATTTAACTTTTCTAGGTTTCCTGTTGCCCATCTGTGAAAACGAGACTAATTCTCCATGAAGCATATCCTAGAATTGCTTTTTCCTTCCTCTGCCCTATCTGTTTAGATCTGTGTCATAACAGCAGTAAGAGTAGTACTGTTTTCAATTTACACTGTCCAGAATCTTTCATATTATTTGGTCACCATATCGAAATTCTGAGGTTTTCCAGTTGGACACTATCACTCCATTTCCAGATAAGGAAAGTAAGCTAAGACAGGGAGAGGATATATGACTTGGCAAGGTCACAGAGACCCTAGAACACAGATGTATTTGACTGTGGTCTGTCAGACTTCTATGGTACATGGTATGCATTGCGCTGGGCCAAGCGCTAGCAATAAAACAACAGTCCCATACGTTTTTGTAATAGAATACACACACAAAGATAACTGATATCCGAAAGTAATAGATGTTAAGAGCCAAATGAGTAAACCACAATTCCTTTTCATCTTATTGATTAGCCTGTGAAGAAAGAATCCCTTCTGTTCCTTAGGTGGAATTCCCCTATTGTTGTGTGACATAGCCCTATCTCTTGCGGATTCCATGAAGAGCTCCATGGGAGAAAGATTAATTTTACTTTATATTATTACTTCAATTTTATGAAAGCACTAGGCCTTGGGATGGGTATCTTTCAACAATGGTCTATTTGGACTTTAAATAGTGTATGTTTTGATACATAATTTGAAATTCTGTAGCACAACAAAAATCAACATTGGAAATTATCTTGATAATTTTCTTGTGAGTTTTTTCTTGAGCCCATGTTTTAGGTCTGATTCGATGAAAAGTATGCAGAGTTTCAGTTTCATTTTTAGTGAAATTGAGAAGCAATAGATTGACTTTGAAACTCCACAACAAGAATAAACACTAAAAGAATGTCTGGGATATTTTTTTCTATTAAATTTTTTCTATTAAAAAAATTACATTTTCTTAGGACTTTTGGTAGCACTTTTAAGGAATATTTAAACTTTTGAATGTATCATGTATTCCCACAATTCAAACATGGTGAAGCATGAAAAGGTGTCTTGAGAAGTTTCCTTCCTGTCTCTCCCTCTCACTGCCTTCCACTTATGTAGGTCCCATCTCTTCCCTCAAATAGCAAACCACTATCAGTTCCTTGTTTATCTGCCCAAAGATTTTTCTATGTAAAAAATAATACAATACAAATATATATTCCTTCTTGTTTCCTTCTTTTATATACATTATAGCACATACTACATAATAATCTGTACCTTTTTCCACTAAACAGTATATGAACATTTCATATCAGTACATAGTTTCCTTATTATTGTTTATTATACTAGCTAAGTGCTTAATTCTGTGAATGTATCAAAACATATTTATCCCGTTCTCTAATGATGGACAGTTAGTTGCTTCTAATATTTTACCTGAGGAAATGAATTACTTTTTTCATGTGTTACTTCACATACTGAGTGGAGTGTATCTACAGGATAATTTTCCTTAGCTCATATGGGTGGATCAAAAGATGTGTGAGCTTGTAATCCTCCATGACAGTGGATTTTTGCTAATTTGAGGAGTGAAAGAAAAAGATAGCTCAGTATAGTTTTAATTTTGTCAGTATGAGTCAAACTGAGCATTTTTCGTTTGTGCAAAAGCCTTTTCAGATACAAACTGTGTGTTCATATCCTTTGCTGGTTTTCTCTTGGACTGATGATGATTTTCATTCAGAACAAGTACAATTAAATAAGTGTATATTCACTATTTCCTAACTTTGCTATGGGATAAGCATCTTTGTTAGGAGAAGGTGGCCATTCTTACCTCCTTTGTATTTGAAGCTATAGGTGGTTAGTTTCAGCAAGCCCTAACGAACCCTGCATCTTTTCTTTCTGTTTTTAAGATTTGGCCAAAGTTGAATTTGAACAAATAGAAGCATAATTATCCCCAAAGTCCTTCTCTTTCTATTGCACTCCTCCACGTGGTTGAAATCTGCTCAATATATTTGAAAGAAACAACAATTTCAACTAAGACAAACTCCCAGTCTTTCTTCCTCTGTAAGTCATTTTAAAATCATTTCACCCATTCTTACAATAAGAACTGGAAGAACCCATAATGTGAAAAGAAAAAAACCAAACACGGAACTGTCTACAACAGAATGAATCTAACACTATCACTAAATGATTGCTTGCTCTTTTTTTTCTCCTTAGAAGTTTGAAAACCAATTTTTTTTCAATCGATATACAGTTTTTAGAAACTTGGAAAAATAATGGCGTGTTCTGATTTCTCTAAACATGCTGTAAAATTAACCTATTGGCTTCCTAGTACACCACATAGAAAACAAAGAAAAGCTGGAGTAAGAGAGGAGGATGAGGTGGCCTATGTGCTGAATATTCACTGATAGATTGATTGATTGATTGATTGAGCATGTATCATTGAGCAGTAATTAAGAGCCACCAGGCCTTCCACTGAACACTGCCAATATGTAAATAAGGAAGGTATGCCCCTTGCCTTCTCAGAGCTGGTGTCCTAAACCCGTCTCTGTTTACCCTGATTAAAATGAGAATCATCTGGAACAGCTTTACAACAATACCAATGCCTGGGCCTGAGACAAGAAATGCTAGGGATGCAACTCAGGAACAAATATTTCTTAAAATTCCCCAGATGATTCTAAGTGAAGCCGGAGTTGAAAACCACTGGTCTAACCATATCCCCAGAGGTAGCTACGAAACCACAAAATATTTTGAAGAGGAAGTGGTCATGGGAATTTTGCTGTGATGTAATATGAACTACGTAGCATCGACTTTGAAGCATTCTTGCCATGTTTAACTTAAAAACAAAGCTTTAAGACCCGCTTTCCAATTTATGGATAACTTAGAGGATAGAAGGACAAGTTAAATGGGACCTTGAGGAAAAATATCAGACAATTCCAGAAAGTGGTTCTTTCCCCAAGACAAATTGATTGGTTTCTTCACAAAAGGCAAGGTCAAGAAAAGCAGAAAAGGGGAGTGGGGTGGGGACTGGTACAGATTAAAAGAGAATAAAGAAACAGCAACCAAATACAACACTTTGATTATATCCTGGTTCAAAGAATTCTTGGGGATAATGTTGAGGGACAATTTAAATTATATACTAGAAATTAGATGATATTAATTAATATTGCTGATTTTTCTTAGGAGTTTGGATATATCAATATTTATGCCAAGAATGTCCTTATATTTAAGAGATGCATACTGAAGTATTTAAGAGTGTCAGCAACTTTCAAATGGTTCTTCAACAACCCAAAATGGAATCACACATACAGATAAAAAAATATAGTCATATCTTTTTAAGAGGTATTACAGATGAAAGAGGCTGCTGAATAGTGATGATAATTATATTTAATTAACTACTTTTTATTGACTTCTCTGTTCTAGATACTGTACTAATGACTTTATACATATGGTATTATTTCATTTTTAAAGCAAGCATTATTTTTTTAATTTCACAAATGAGAAAACTGAAGGGTGAATAAACAACTTGTTCAAGTTCACACTGAGCCAGATTTGGAACCAAGCTCTTCCTGTTTCCACTGTGGGTGATCTTGATCTTTACGCAGCATTGCTCCGCCCCCAAACTGCACCATAACCACTTATGTGGTAAAGGAGAGTGCACGCGCTTTGTATTTACTTCCATTACAACACTTACTACAATGCAAGCAAAGCCACCTAATGCTTATGTGTCTACTCTATAGACTCTGTCCTCCTTGTCATACAAAGACCATGATCTTTGGAGTCAGATCCACCTGGATCCAAATCTTGGCTCTGTCATTTATTAGATGTTTGTTCTTAGGCAATTTTTAAAAATTTCTCTCAGTTTTGGTTTCCTCTTCTATGAATATGGACATAATATTAAGTGCCTTATAGGATTGTTATGCAGATTAAATAAATATCTAGAGAAAGCACTTAGCACAGTCCTGGTATGTAGTAAATGCTCAGTAAATGACTCCCCTCTCCTCACCTTTTAAAAAATTTAATTTAGATGGCCACAAAGGACTTTTGCTTATACAGAGTAACCCCTGATGCTCCATGATTGCCAATGCTGGACCCTGCAATTGTATCTGTTACCTATCAACTTGGCATCAGGGACCATGGCTTTGAATCCCTAAAACCTACAACAGACTCAACTAGTGTTGAACAAAATGTGTTTGTTAGTATTAAATTATCAGTATGATAGCCATTGTGACTTTATTAGATTGTGTCAGGTATTAAAATTTCCCTCTAGGAACTTAAGATTAAGATATTTTCAATGGGTTTCTAAAATTCAGGCAGAAACAGTTATTTGTAATATATTTTGGGACTATTAAAGTTCGAATGGAACTTTCAGGTAAATGGAACAGTATGAGAAAAATCATAGAAATGGGAAAAAGAAACATTTTTTTCCAGAGATAGGCAGTGAACTCAATTGGATTCCTATGTATATAAAAGCATAACTAAGAGGTAAGATTGTTGGGAGATTGGATTGACATATATACACTAATATGTATAAAATAGATAACTAATAAGAACCTGCTATATAAAAAAATAAATAAAATAAAATTTAAAAAGAGGTAAGATTGGAAAGTTTGGTTGAAAGCCTTCATGCTTCAAAATATAGCAAACCACCATCAGTTTTGGAGCAAGTGAACAACTCAAGTTCCTGAGATACCACATATCAGGGCTAGTCTAATCTAGAAGTATACTGTATGTGTATCTGTATGTGTCTTTTTGGGCAGATGCAGGGGTGGCAGTCAAGTAGGTGGTCATTTCTCTAATCTCTGAATGCAATGGGATTGTAAATGGCAAGGGAAAACAAGGGAAATTTGGGGGGGTACAAAAACAATAGAATATAGCCGCTGACTGGATATAGGCAACAAGCCTGGATAAAGAGGCCAAGCTGGCCTTGAGGTCTCAAGCCTGAGTAACTGGGAAAATAAAGGTACCATGATCAGAAGTGAGAGAGTCGTAATGGTGAGCTGTTTCAAGGGATGTGAGAAATGTCCTAATGGAAAAGGTGAGTTTGCTAGACCTCTGCTTTCTTTTAATTTGTACCACCACAACCCACCAATAGAAGCAGGTCATCATAAAGCTGAAGCCTTAAAACTTGAGATGAGACCTATCTCTCCTTAACTTAGGCAGCAAAACACCTAACATCCTATGCGCTGATACCTCGGCACAGAGCAAAGGAAAGGACGTGAAAAGTCTCTCTTGGAGCCAGTAGGCACAGACTGGCTTAGAATAGCCCTAGCCTGAAGCTTATGGGTGTTTCCATAGGATCTATATCTCCATCTGCTTTATGGACAGTCTGGTTGAGAAAAAGGATATAATTGGGGGAAAGTAAGTTTCAGGGAGCTACATTGTAGATTTAAATATTTCACTCCGTTATTTATTCAATAGACATTGAACACCTACTAAATACCAAGTATTGTGAGTACTGTTGGCATTATAGATTGGGTCTTTGCTGGAGTGCATTTTTTAGTCTAATTATTCTATTAGCATTTGTATTCTAAAACTAATTCTAATAGTAAGCACATAAATGGATAGATAAGATAATTTTAGAGAGTGATAATATTCCCCTAAGGTTTTCTTGAAGTGCCTCTTCATTCTTAGAAATGACCTAGAACTTACCTGTCCTGCCAATACTCATGACTGACTCCGAATCCTTCAGGGCTTACTTAAGAGGAATCTTCCCTGACCCCTCTAAGCGGAGCCCCACAGCTCTTCTCCATCCCAGGACTGATCATCATCTGTAGTGATTGGTTATTATTTATTCCCTTGTTTAATGTCTGTCTTGCCCACATGGATGGTAGCCTCATGATGATAGGAATCTTGTCTATTTCGTTTTCTTTGGGTTTCCTTTTTCCATGGCCTGGCCGATAGAAGGTCCTCAGTAAATATCTGTGGAATTAGGGTGAGCAACCATGCCAGTTTTCCAGGAGCTGAGGGTTTGCCCAAGACATAGGGTTTTCTGGGCTAAAACCAGGTTAGTCCCGGGCAAATTGATATGGTTGGTCACCCTATATGGAATGCATAACCATTGGTTAAGAAATTAGTCCCCAAAATTCATCACAGACCTTCCATCACTGAAGCTGAATGTCAAGTCTTATTAAACCAGACCCAGAGCAGTGGTATCACTATGCCATGGGATGTTTAGTTGCAGTTATTGCCTCTAATGTAGGCCGAGCCTTAGGGGGAAGTGAAAGCAGATCCCTAGGGACTCTTTCAAGCATCATAATCACTATAATAAGACAGACATTAAACTCCAGGGAAAGATAGCCCATAACCATGACCATAACCATAATCAAGTCAGTGGAGTTGGGTCAAGTCCATCACTTCTGGGCCATCTCAAGCCTCTTGGCTGGCTGCTGAGGTATCCAGATGGAACGAGTCTAAAAGCTGACAATTAAAAACAGTCTTAATATGAAGTAGCATTTGCCAGCTAGAAAACACCTCTGAAATCATATCTCCAATCCCCTCATTTTACAGTTGAGGAAACTAAGAATCTAAGATGTTAACTTCACCAACAGAGAGCCAAGTTCTATAGGATCCTTGTTATTTGTTCCTACACTGACTAGGGTCCCTTTGAAAGAATGGTCACTGCTTTCACTCTACAGGTGAGAAAATGAGTCCCTTCCATTGCTTGCTCTCAACAGGCTGTTCTGTTTTGCATTTTCTTCCTCATTTTGTGTGCTCTGGAGCAAGTTGTGCTAGCCTTTTTGCAAATGACTTATTTCAATATACTGGTTGGTTGTCCCTAAAATATCTGTCTAACAGGTTCAAACATTACCTCTTTGTTGAATCATGGGTTGGTTACTCCGAGGTTTAGAGTAAAAAAATTCGCCACTATGTAAACTGCAGAGAAAGAAAGAAAGAGAGAGAGAGAGAGAGGGAGGGAGGGATGGGGAGGAAGGAGGAAGGAAGGAAGGAGCAGGGGGAGGGAAATAAAGAAAAAGAAAAGAAGAGAAAATAAAAGGAAAGAAAGTCTAAAAACTCCAATATAAATTTGTGAAGCCTAATATAGGCACCTCATCAGGCTAGATGTTCCTGGATTTTATGTCACTGTGACATATTTTAAAGTCTTGGTTCTGGCAATATATATGGGTTTTTTCCTCACCAATGGAAAGGCACAGTCCAAAATTCACATTCATTTTTATTTTGTTGTATGTTCTGAATGAAAAAATGACAATTGTCTACCATTAGCCTTAATGCAAGAGCAGGGGCAGGGCTAACCAAAATCGCATCTATTTAGAAGTATTTTCAAAACAGTATGTTCTGGGCTTCCCTGGTGACACAGTGGTTGAGAGTCCGCCTGCTGATGCAGGGGACACGGGTTCGTGCCCCGGTCCGAGAAGATCCCACATGCCGCGGAGCGGCTGGGCCCCGTGAGCCATGGCCGCTGAGCCTGCGAGTCCGGAGCCTGTGCTCCGCAACGGGAGAGGCCACAGCAGTAAGAGGCCCACATACCGCAAAAAAAACAAACAAACAGTATGTCCTAGTTCAACTATTTTGGGTGGAAAAGTACAGCTTGTTAGTATCTTGGAAGTTAGAAAGTTTGGGCTCACAACTGCTTTTCGTAACAGCTGGTGTTTGACTTTTAACTTAGGAAGGCAGGGCATTTCAAAGAGAGTTTGTATGAGTTCTTACTGAAGACAATTGTTTTATTTATCTGGGGAACTTTATCCAGACTAAGACATTTTATTTGAGCTTCCGTTATGAATTTCTTGCTGTGAGAGGTGTTAAATTCATACCTCTACAGAGAAGGCCTTGGTCTTTCTTAGGCTTATTTCCTTACATGCTTTTCCTTCAGAGATAATCTCTTTAAAGTCACAGAGCAACACAGTCTGGGCCAGAAAATTCCTATTTCTTCCAGTTCTTTTCAAACTTCACCTCTACAGGCAACAGACATGTCTTTCCACCTCATTTACTCATCCAGACACATCTCATAAGCATACACCCTGACTCTCTCAACAGACCTGAAGTAAATGGACTATTCCACTAATAGGGATATATTTCCATATATTCAACCTCCATTTTCCTTTAGTTCTTTTTTTTAAATTAATTTATTTGTTTTTATTTTTGGCTGTGTTGGGTCTTCGTTGCTGTGCACGGGCTTTCTCTAGTTGTGGTGAGCAGGGGCTACTCTTAGTTGCGGTGTGTGGGCTTCTCATTGCGGTGGCTCCTCTTGTTGCCGAGCACGGGCTCTAGGTGCGCGGGCTTCAGTAGTTGTGGCACGCAGACTCAGTAGTTGTGGCTCGCGGGCTCTAGAGCGCACGCTCAGTAGTTGTGGCTCATGGGCCTAGCCGCTCCGCGGCATGTGGGATCTTCCCGGAGCGGGGCACGAACCCGTGTCCCCTGCATCGGCAGGCGGACTCTCAACCACTGCGCCACCAGGGAAGCCCAACATAATTTATTGAATATAGTTTATGAAGTCTGATTAATAATCTAGACGATGGTTACTTTAATGATAAAGCAACCAAGAGTTTACTATTTTACTATCTTGACTATTAAATAAAATAAATGATATTAGCAATATTTAGAGAATTCTAATAAAGCTATTAGCGACACCTAAAGAATTCTCCTTTATCATTTCATCAAGAAGTATTTAGTAGAGAATATTTGTCATAAATATTTGAAAACAAATTGTACTTCTATAACGTCAAAGTAGCTCCATAAATTTCAGCCCTGCAGGAATAATTAGGAAGCAAAATCATAGTTTTTGAAGTTTTGGGCTTATCATCCAGACTCTTTGACTTGTGTAACTTTGTTGTTATCTTGTTGGATGGCCTTAGATCATTTAATCTCCCTAGGATTCGATTTCCTCACCTCAAAAATGCCTTGGTTGGTGGCATTGGGGTGGGGAAAGATGAAAAGAGATGATCATTAATATTTCTCCCAGCTCTAAAATTTTATTATTCTATTATTCATTTTCTCCCTCCCACTCAGTGTTCTAGGACATAGATTGGTAATTAGTCAAAACTGAGGGGACCTTCTAGCAAAGTAATCAGACTTAACATTGAAGGCTATAAGAATTTGAAACAGAAAAACCTTTTCTTAATTCATTATAAGATCAACTCACTCACAAGAAACCAGACAAAAACCTCTAGAAAGAGAAATGAGAACTAGAGAAATATATGTGTATTTACTATTCACTGTAAAGATTTTACAGGATAAAGAATATTTATCCAATGAAACTCATGTTTATAATTGAATTTCCACTCAAAAGAATGATACATTGTATCAAAATAATGTGTTTAAGGTTATGAAATATTTCTTTGTCCATGTAGAAAAAATAAATCACTATGAATTATATAATCAATGATGATAAGACTGTCTCATAAGCTTATGATCAGGCCAAGTACTATTATTTCTCAATATCAATATCCCTCCTGAGTTTATTACAACTAATTACTTTATAAGAATAAGTAAAAATTGGCAAATGAGCAAAACAACGATGCTTATAAAGGAAAAATAATAAATTTGCTGTTCAACAGTTCTAGTCTAGTATAAATGAACATATGGTAACTTTGTACATCTTCTTAGGAGACGTTGAAAACCTACTATATCTGTTGTGGAATTTCCCGTGTAGTTGTTACATTCTTTTGTACAACTTTAAGATCTGGTAGACAAAAAGTGACAGTGAAAGAGGATCACCTAGATGTGTGGAAGAAACTTCCCTGAAGTTACCTTTTCTAGTCAATTCCCTTCTATTAAGTGGTATCTTCATAGCAAATCTAAATGAATGGCTCTCTGTAGTATTTTTAGTGATCCCAAGAAAGGAAAATACATGCCTCTGTAATGACTACCATTAGAACTGATTGACCCTCACAGACCCAATATTCTCCCTAAATGAGACAATGATGTGAAAGAACACTGTAAATGATAACAATTGTTAGGAATTATTATTGAGGAGACCATTCCAAGGCTGATCCAATCATGTGTTTCATCACAAAAATTCCTCTAAGTGGCAGGGTTCATTTTGTATTTATGAAGGGCCCGGGACTCGGAATCTTGAATATCTAAATTTTCACGTCTGTCGTTCATCATCCTTCTTTCAAGTTCCAGGGAAAGGTATGAATAGAGGCCAATGTCAAACACGTACATGCTTTATTACTATGAAATTCCAACATGGCCTCCTCATAAGCTAGGTTGGCCCATGGGCAGAATCCCTTTTACTCAGGCTAGAATGAGGAAGAGGGTATGAAACCAAAGCATGCTAAAAAGCCAGGTAATATAAGGGGTTTTCTCTAAGGTCTAGAGCCATGCTGGTCTAACTGACCTAACACCCCATCATACCATTGCAGCCATGTGGGAGAGAGAGTCCAAAGAGAGAGGATCCCAAGAAATGGAACCCAGATCCCAAGAAATGAGACCTCTGGCTCCAAAATAACTTTGTCTCTACCTAGCCACACCACTACAGTATTTCCTCCTCCTCTGTGAAAGGGGTGGGGCTGGGGGGAGAATCATGTATTTTTTTTTCTTCCTCTTCCTTTAAATCTATTCTCTGTGCAAAAGCAATTGCTTTTCTCTTTCTTTTACATAAAATAAATAATTTGGTATCTGTGCAGTACTTAGGTATTATAGGGTTTATTTCTTACCTGTTTAAAAAAAATAATTGGGTTTGTGTGTTCCAGAGAAGCTGTGATTGGTTCAGAGATGCTAAAGGGCAAGTTAACCAGCTACAAAGTTATATTCAAATACCTTGCTTAGGAATTGTTCAATGATTTTCTCAAAATTGCATCTGATCATTCTTCACATTTTTGCTTTATGAAATTCTTGTAATCTTTTATTGAAATACACAAGAGGCAGTATACATCATACTTATAAAAAATGGGTTTGTCTTCCTTGGCTTAGAAAGTGAGAAGTTTGAGGCTGAGGTCTAGATTGGCTGTTGGTAACTAGTGTGACCAATGCCTTCAATTCCTGCCATTTATAAACTGGGGCTAAGATTCAGTATCCTTGGACTCTTCATCTTCATATTTCAGAGTGACACTAGAAACTAAATGAAGGAGAATACATGGAAGTGTTTTGGAGAGTTACTTGGCCATTTCACAAGGCCCTTTATGATCCAGAGAGAAGGAATTCAATACGAGAAAAAGCTGCTATTCAACTTGGAGCATCGTTAATGTTTTTCTTACCCTGAAGCCTTGATCCATTCCCTTATACTTTTCCCTCTTTAGTCCTATCTGGTGTTCTGGAGCCTCATTCCTCTTTGATAGGACAATTTTTAAAACTTTGAAGGCCATTATGCTTTGTGAGATTTTCATTTAAAGTTCTTGTGTCTTCAACTGCGGAGCTGGCACTCCACAACTACTAAGCCCATGCACCCTGGAGCCCAAACTCCCAGCAGGAGAAGCCACTGCAATGAGAAGCCCGCCCACCGCAGCGAAGAGTAGCCCCCGCTCGCAGCAACTAGAGAAAAAAGCCCATGAGCAGCAATGAAGACCCAATGCAGCCAATAAATAAATTAATTAATTAATTAAATTAAAAAGTTCACACTGACCTTTAAAAAAAAAGTCTACAACAATCTCTTTAAAAAAAAAATAAAGTTCTTGTGTCTTAAGATCATAAATCACAAATAATGTTAAACTTGCATCTGAGACATAATAAATGCTGCTTTGCAATGACAAGAACTGATCTCTGGTTTAAATACATATATCTACTAGTTTTAACAGCAATGAAAAGACTCTGGTTTAATTTTTATTTTTATTTATTTATTTTTTTTGCGGTATGTGGGCCTCTCACTGTTGTGGCCTCTCCCGTTGCGGAGCACAGGCTCCGGACGCGCGGGCTCAGCGGCCATGGCTCAGGGCCCAGCCGCTCCGCGGCATGTGGGATCTTCCCGGATCGGGGCACGAACCCGTGTCCCCTGCATCGGCAGGCGGGCTTTCAACCACTGCGCCACCAGGGAAGTCCCCAGCCTCTTTTTATTCGTACAAATTTTTATTAGAAAAATAGTTTTACCGTTTTTCCTGAAATAGTTATCAAGTATCCAATGATAGAGCATGCGGTTACCATGACAGCACAGCCTTTACTGAGGTCAGACCTCCCCTCTTTGCCTCCAGAAACATATTTCACAGCAGTTTTCCTTTCTTTGTGGAACTTGTAACAGCCACAATTTTACATTTTGTTTGGGTGACCATTTGCTTAACGTTTGTCCACCACTTAACTGTAAGGCTTCCTAATGGCAGGGACCAGCCTGGAGTGTGCCCCCAGCGTTTGGCACAAAGCCTAGCACTCAGGCTTTCTGTAAATATTTGCTGAGCGAATGTTCTTGTGGTTTCCCTCAGCTCTCTTCTGAAAATTAGAGGGACAGTAACCTCTAGCTCATAATTATGTTAATAGATACTGTATAACAGGTCGGGCCGGTATTTACAGGTAGCACACAGGTAAACGAACACACACAGGCATACACATGACTGCACAAACAGCCCCCGGCAGGTGCCCTCAGGAGGGAACGCACGCAGTCCGAGCGAGCCGAACCAGCGTAGTTAAACACGCCTGCGCCGGGCTCCGCCGGCCTCCGCAGCGTGGGAGGACAACCGGTAGCCGCGCCACTGGAGTCCCGGGCCCCCGGGGACGCGTGGGCTGGCCGCGGGCGCCGGGGGCGGTGGCAGAGTGGGCGGTGAGCTGCGCCGTGATTGGTCTGCGGGGGCCGGCGGGGGGCGGGGCTGGCGGCGGGGGCGGGCACTCGAAGAGAAGGGGGTGTGCGCGGCGGCGGCGGTGGCGGCGGCGGCGGCAGTAGTTTCAGTATAAACAAGGCACCCGACTGGTTGGGCGGAATTTTTTGCGCTCTTTTGCTTCCTCTACTTTGGTTGCGTTGGTGGGCACGCGGAAAACAGCTGGGAAGCCGAGGACCCCGGGTCCATCTGCCGGTGGGTTGTTCCCTGGTCAGCAGTTCTCACGGGAGAAACCGGAGCCCGGCAGCGGGAACGCGCCACCCTGCTGCGCGCTGCGCTCTCCCAGGCGGCCCGGGAGCTGCGCGCGGAGCAGTCTGATCTCTGACTGCGCCCCGGCTGCCAGTGCCCCTGGAGGCGGCGGGAGATTCTGGCCAGCGAGCGCTTGCTGGTGCAGAGCGTCCCGCAAAAGCGGGGGAAGTGGGGAGTCCTCCTGCCAGGCCACCGAGGGCGTCTGGGGCCGCCCCGGGAGCGGACACGGTGCCAGCAGGTGCGGGCCCCAGCTACTGGGGCCCGGGCGGGGACAGGCTTGGGTTTTGCTTTGCTTCTCTCGCCCCGATCCCGCAACCAGGCCTTCTGTCTCGAGATCTTGGTACAGTTTTTGAGGATTTGTCTGAGTTCTGGTCGCTTTCATCCTTTCTTCAACCTTTCTTCCCTTCCTGTGCACAGCTAGGTTGTTTCCTTCTACTTCTTGGCTAGTTTTCGTGAGTGTGTTGGGGGGGGTGGGCAGTTGGGGGTCCTGCTTATTTTTGGTGACGGAGCCTTATAATCTAAGGTCTGACTCTCAGGAAGAGACAAGGGAACAGAGGTCACGTGCTCGCCACTGACGAGGTGATATTCTTTCCTTTCTCCGTTCAGCTGGTAACTTGGGACACAACGTGTCGCCTTGCTGTTGCCCTGAGCTCAGGTGAGTTGTCTCGGGTCACCTGGCCGGGCGATAATAACGTGAACTGTGGGTACCTGGGAGCCTCCGCTAGCGGGGGGAGGCTCCTCTCTCTAGGGGAACCGTGGAAACAACTTCAGTGCTGTACAAGCTGAACAGGGCGGAACAGGGGGGCTGGAGTGTAAGTGTGTGTGTCTGTCTGGGATCCACTGGAGTATTGATTCCCACCTTACCCCAACCTGATCCGCGCAGCTCAGGCGAAAGCAGCGTAGCTAGGTCCTCTGACAGTGCGGAGGGCGGCACAAGTGTAGTAAACCGCAGGAGGGGATCTCTAGGGAGCCACTTTCTCTTCTGAATGTAGATGTGTCCGTCTTCGCCGACGAATTCGGTGGGTATAGTGTGTATGGATGAATATGCACAGAAATTTGTGTATGTATGTTTGGGCAGAAGGCGTCTCCAAGGAGTTCGTCAGCAGCACCATGTGACGATGGCCAGGGACCGCTGGTGTGCGTAGATCTATATTTAGCCCTGGATGATCTCTAATGGCCGAGGGAGGGTCTCTGAACTGAGTGCATAAAGGGAAGAGTTCAGGGATCAGGGTTTTGCACTCTTGAATAATGTCTGGTACAGTCAGACTCAGATGGGGTGAATAATTTTTCTTTCCTCCCGAAAACAGTAGCTAGAGCTTGGCATGTGATAGCTGTGTCTTAGTTTAAAACATGGACCATGGTGATAAGCCTGTGCTAAGAAACAAGGAGGTTACAGTTAACCAGAGTATATGCCTGATTGGAGATTTGGAAGGAAAACAACTAGTCAGGTGAGATTTAGAGCAAATGTAGAATTGACTTCTAAAATGAAAGAAAAATTCTTGGCTGTCGAGATTTTCATAGCAGATTAAAAAGTGTGGCAGCTTTTTAGGTCCTATCATTAATGGTTAGTTTATGGGGGGGGCAGTTGTTGGGCCAAGGAGGACCTAGGGCACTTGACAGAAGTCAGGGTTCACAAGCGCTGCTCTGTTACGCCTTTCAAGCAGGTTTTCTGGAGAAGTGGAGAAGATCGGCTACTGATTAGCAAGTGTCTTGTTGGCATTCTTCCACGACATGTGGGTCAATCCTTTGTCTTCCTAGAGGTGGCAATATTTCTGGCTACTAAGTGTAGTACTTTTCAGTGGTCTAATGGAGTGTTAAATACTTCGAATTGATTTCTCCCCTGGTGCATTTTCAGTCTTGCTCCATTTTATATGCTCCATTAGACATTTAATCTGATTCCTGAGATCATTCTGTCTTTTGGAACCGAAAATCACCATAAACTATTTATATTTATTGTTTTTTTAATTTAAGTTATTCTTAGGCATATATTGTTAAATATTTTAAATTTTTATTATTTATCATAATCATTCACATTTCTTATATTATTACTAACATTACATTCTTACAGTCTAACTACTGGCCAATAAACTACAATAGACCAAAAAAAAAAAAAAAATCAATTGAATAACACCTATCTAGGAAAAAGTAAGAAAATTGAAGGGGCAAAACTAGGTGACTGTTTATGTTGGTAAGTTACCTAATATGGCACCGGAAGTGGTGGGATCAACTTTATCAATCTCCAGAGGTGGCCTGGAAGAATTAGACTTCGGAGGAGCATTTGGATGACCCCAAAGAGAGTACCTGCTTGGACAGGAGATGAGAAAATTAGGGTATCCTCCCTTACTTGGGAGAAGAATCTGGAATACCTGAAGCAGGGACTTAGAATCTTGATTCTGGTGCCACAAATAATAAATGGAACAACCATTATAACATCTTGTAAGGTCTTAAAGAGACAAATTGTACTGTTGAAAATACTGCTTAAGATTGATGGGAATTTTGTCTTTAGTGGTTGAATACGGGTGTTACCCCCCCTTTAGTTGTCCTTTTTGGTTTTCCAGTTAAATCTATAAAAATTAGATTTGTGCAACCCTTGATTATCCTAGGATGACAGATGTAGCCTAGCGCTGTGGGCAGATTTCTGCCTTGGGAATAGAGCCTAGGGTTCTAATCAATCTGGAGCCCTAACAAGTCACTTACTTTCTCCCTATACCTGCAGGATCTGTGAAATTGACAAGGTGTTGAACTAGATGATTTGTGAGTCTCTTTTAGGTCTGTGTTAACTGATTTATCTTGCTGTACTATCAGCTCGTTCATTTGCACTCTTTATTAGCTGTGGAACAATGAAGGCTGAAGAATGGTCTGCAGTTAGATGTTCAGCTACTTGGTGTGTGGAAATGAAGAGAGGAGAGTGAAATTTCTTCTTATTGGTGAAAATTATGTAGAGATTTATTATCTGCTTAAGCTGTTTTTTGCTCTTGTTTTTCTCCTACAAGTGTATTTAAAAATGCTATTTTCAAGAAGGTTGAGTCAGGAAAATTTTTTGGACTTTTTAAGTCAGTGTTACTATTTTGTCATTTTAAAACCAGTCTTTTGACCAATCATTTTTCCTTAGGTTTGTGTGTTTATTATTTCATGTCAAGGTACATTTATATCCGGAAGTCATTCAATTGATTCAAATTTTATTAGGAAGCCCTGGTATGAAAATGAGTTTAACACAGGGAAAGTACAAATTAGTCTTGTAAGAAAGGAAAGCACTTTATAGAATGCTAGTATCCTTCTATTTATCTAAAAGGGAAGAATGGAGGGGGGTGTGGGATAAGGGTAATTTTTCAAGAACTTGCAGCCAAAAAAATAAAATTATCCCGGTAACCATGTTCCACAATAAATTGTAAATAGAAAATTCTACTTGTTTACTGAATGTCCTCACTAAGTATGCTGAGGTGAACGGGGTTTAGAAACATAAACCCTTTTAGTAAAGGATGCTCCCCATTTGATATTCTATAATTTAGCTTGAGATCTATCATGTATAAATGATTCAATTACTTATATCTATGCTGTTCAAGGTAATGGCCCGTGCTCTTCAGTAAATAGCCACCTGGGGATATATGAACTTAAGTTTAACTAAATTAAACAAACAAAAATTGCCCTAGCCCCATTTAAGTGTTCGATAATAGCTACGTGTGGTGAATGGCTGCTGTATTGGACAGAAGAGGAACATTTCCAATATTCCAGAAGGTTCTTTTTTGACAACACTTAATTAGATAACGATGATTCTGATTTTCCAGAAGATCACTTTTATTCCTCTGGGAAAATGACAATTAATTCTCATCCCAAGACAGGCACCCAAGACAGGCACCCAGACATAGACTGGCTTTATATGTTTTCAACTGTATATCGAGCAATGCCACTTTCCAAAGTTCAATAATATTCCACGATCCCAAACACCAATTTCTCAAATTTTTCCCCCAGAACTCTAATTATCCTTTGAATTTTTTAAACCAGCACCTACTGTTACTGCTAGAAAGCACAAATCCTTTCAAAGACAAGGCACGTGGAGCCATCTACTGTTAAGCTCAGGAACTGCATGGCAGTTGTAGACGATTAAAAACATTGCAGGAAGAATGTCAACATGTGCTGTGATCAGTTCCTACAAAAAAAAATTAGTAAAGATTTATCTCATAGAAAAGTTTTAAATGATTCTCCAGGCCCACTTGTAGTTGCCACGTACCGAATTGTTGTTTTGTGTCTTAATAAACTGCTGACAAGATATTCCCAAGACAAAAGATGACAAATTTTAGCTTTGTTTTTCTTTCAGGGAAACCAAAGATGGTAATTATTTGAGTCAGAATCCCTTTCCTCCATTAATTAGGAATTAGTGAAGAAAAATTTAAGTAGCATCTAGGACAAATCAAGCAAAATGCGCATTCATTTTTTAATGTGGAATCCTATAATAAATCAGGAAATACCACCATTCCATCATTGTAGAGAGAAATAGGACCTTCTTTCCTCAAAAATACTGATTATTTCCCCTTGACCATGAAATCTACAAAGCATTTGGGGCTCAGTTCCAAAGAATGTACTTATCTGGGAGTTACTTACTTTTTGTTCACATGCCAAAGAAGTGAGTTGATTCTGAGTCGTCTACTCTGTTTTGTTTGTAATCTCAACACAATACCTCTTTTTTCAAGGAGGTTAGCAGAGGTGTAGCATTTCTAGTGTCCAGAGATGCTGCTAGAAAGAAATGAGAAGATAATCTTTGAGACTTTTTTCAAGTTCAAAATAAGCATGTTTTATACAGTGTGGGAGACTTGACTTTTACTTTCCCCTAACTTGAATCCATAGTTAGAGAAACACTCTCTGAGCGTACAGTCAGCACTTGTATTCTGAGATCCAGCCGTGCCAAAAGGAGGCTAAAAGTACTTGAGATCCCAGCTGGAGTAAAGTTGAAATATGTGAACTCTTTCTCATTCCGATCTCTGGAGCCTTAAATGAAAAAAGGAAGAGGCTGCATCTCACCAAAGTGCAAAGTTCCTTTGGAATTTAGATGGGAATTTGGGAACCAGTCATTGCCGGATCTTAAATTAAGCCTCTCCTCCCTAAACAAATATGCTCTCAAAGTTCAACTGTGATAGGGAGGGCTTCCTCTACCTCGTTTGGACACATGCCCAGCATTTGAACAGAAGCAAAAGGATAGCAATCAATATAAAGACATTGGATTTATTAAATATTTCACTGAGGTGCTCTGTGATGAAATAGGGGCTGAAATAAACCTTTTTTATCTTGGACTCCTACCTTTGCTACCTCATTCTCCTGAGTGTAAAGGAAATGCTGACTTGACATCCTGGCAGAGATTTACCAAACACCTAAAGCAGTTGTTGAAGGATGGCTTTTGATTTAGTTCCCACACCCATCTTTTCCTGGCCCTCTTCCAATTGGAATTGTCACCTGAAACCACCTTAGACTGATGCACCTGCCTCCTCGTAAATAACCTTGTGCAAAAGCAGTCACTAATTCAAACACAGTCTGTTGTTTCAAAAAAGGCAGCTTTTCATCTGGTGCTTTAGTTGGTTTGAAACCATTAGGCATGCCTTTCAAATCCATTCATCCCTTAAATCACCTAGAGCTCGCTTCCTTGCTGCTGGATCAATGTCATGCTGAACTTTTGCAGGGTCCTTGGAAGGACATGATATATCTTTGTGACTGAATTAGCTGCCCCGGTAAGATATCTTGTCTGTCAACCAACTTTTCAGCTTCCCAAATTAAATATAAGAAAGAACATTCATCTTGTATATGTGGGTTGGATATCTTTTACTTCCTCTTGGGAAGTTTTCCAGAAGAACCTGTAATCTGTATGCTAATTTTAGCAGCTCAGAGCTTTCTTTTAGCCTGGGTCATTGTTTTTTTGTTTGTTTGTTTTTGGGTTTTTTTTAACAGTACGCGGGCCTCTCACTGTTGCGGCCTCTCCCGCTGCGGAGCACAGGCTCCGGATGCGCAGGCTCAGCAGTCATGGCTCACGGGCCCAGCCGCTCCGCTGCATGTGGGATCTTCCTGGACCAGGGCACGAACCCGTGTCCCCTGCCTCAGCAGGCGGACTCTCAACCACTGCGCCACCAGGGAAGCCCTGAGTCATTGTTTTTAAAACCAAAATCTGTTTCCCATTGTCTCATTGCCTCCCCCTTATCCCAAAGTGCTCCCTCAATGTGTGTGTGGGGGAGCTATTTAAATATCTCTATGCAAACCGAAAGAAGTGTCTTTTTCATTCTCTTCAACGCCATTGGATCAGTACTACTAGAAAATATTTACATGTATTGGTTGATTTCTAAGGAGCCAGTCTTCAATGTGTTAAAACAAGGTTCTCTTCAGAACCACTATGTTCTCTTTCTTTGAGGAAGTAGATAAATACGATCCAGGTTCTGTACAGGCCAGCACATGTGCTTCCTAATCTGGAGTCTGAACTCCCTGAAAGTATATACAAACCTGTTGGTCGATTCCTCTGGGGGCAGTGTGTGGAGAAGTTGTGATCTTTTCCTAAAAAGTTAAGAGCTACTGGCCAAACAATATATTCTGAGTTTCCAGCAACTGGCTTACAAATGAAATTTTGCAAGGTGAGAATTGCTTGTTAGATTAACCTGTCCTCTGTCTTATCTTACTGGTAGTGATTTGAATAGAGTCAGCAGCTTTTTCAAGTGTCTCATATAAATCTCACTTTTTCCAAAGGAGTTAGCTACTTTGAAGTTTGACTTAACAGCAAATTAAGGCCAGTACTTAATGCTGTCACATATTCTCATTTTGGAAATAGTCAGTTTTTCCTAAACCAGAGTTTTGATTAGCAGGTCCCCATAGCAGGTATATTGGGTTGGGCAAAATTTGTGCTAAAGAAGGATGGCAGACAGTGGAGAAGTTGGTGTTGAGATTATGTTGGAAAGGGTAGAGAAGAGTAAATTGAGAGTTTACAGAACCCAACAGGCAGAAAATAGTAATTGTGAGCTGTAAAGAGAAGATTTGCTGCAGATAAGAAGTCAGAGCTACACTGAGATTAAAGAAAATAAATGGAAGCTGTGGGGTAGGAACCGCCTTACACTTAGCCCTTCTTCCACCAGGGAGGCTTTAGCAAATGGTTCCTGGAGTTAATAGCATCCGGGGCTAAATGCTTCTCTGGATTCTCATGTGCAGTACTTGGATATTCTATGAATTTGTTTTCTTAAACAAGAACCAAGCCAATATTTAATATTCTGAACTTCACTTTCTTTCATTCCAGAACTGAAGCAGGTAGAACTAAAGTCTTGGATGTCAAATTTGAGTCATGCTGAACAAACAGTGGTTCTTGATGTGGGTAATAAGAAGAAAGGTACTTGAGAGGAAAAAAAAATCTACTATGTTTATCTTCTTAGGCACTTAAAAATCCACTTCACAAGCAGTACTCTCTGTGCCATTCTGCTGACCTTTCCCCTCGTTTATCAAATGCGTCTATTACACAAGGCAGTTGATCTTTCTGGAAAATGGTTAGACTGACCACTTGCTAGAGATTGTCCAGAAATTAGTTACATGTACCGTGATCCATGATCTCTCTTTTGGTCATTTGTCTCATCAGATCTTTTTTACTGGAAATCTGTAAAGTACGTGCAAGCAAGTATTACTGTATTTCGTTGAATCTAAAATGTCATCCATTGTAAGATGCTCTTTTATTTTCTATATTGCTAAAAAAAGACAGTTAAACAGGTTTTCTTATCACTTAACTATTTATGTGCATCCCAATTTCAAAGAAAATAAAATATGAAGAAGTGTATATTAGAATTTCTGAAGTCTGTCTAGATAGCACTATGCTTTGATTGCAAAGGTCAGTAGCTTAAATACTTTTGTTGATAGTGTTGCTTTTTAATAAGAGTAATTAATGACGTTCGTACATCTTTGGGGCAAGGATTTATGTAGAACGTGTAAAACATGTAAATTTTTCTAATAGCGTGCAATTTGGGACAGACTGACAGGCTTTTCATTTTATGGTTAAACATTAAAAGTTCAAAGAAGACCATTTGCAGTATAACATGATGTAGTGTAATAAATTTTGAACCTGGAATCTGAAGACCAGGTTTGAAGCCCTGCCTGTTTGTCCCTTATCCGATGTGTAACCCCAGCTCAGTAATGAAGTTTTTCTGAACCCGTGCTTATGCAGTCAAACAGAGTAAGGATCCCTGCCAAACAAGGTAGATATAATATCCAAAAAGGCATTTGTGGGCAGTAAACCTTACACAGACGGGAGCTGCTGACATTCTCAGAGCCTTGCCCACCGTGCATCTAGGCATTTCTCAGGGGAGCGGCCTTGAGCAAGAATCAGAGAAGTAAAGGGCTGTGGACTGTGGAGACCTTTTCCAGCACACAGGATCCCATAGTATAAGGATGCACACTGAGGAAGGTGGAGGCCTAAGGAGTTGACAGTATATGGCAAGGTGGGAAAATAGGACCATTGTGCATGTAACTAAGGGGCTGGGTCTCTTGGAGTGACTTAAATCTCAGCCATTGGTTGTTGCTCTACGCAAGTTCAACAGTCAAGTTCGTTTGTGGTCAATCAGCTGATTGGCAACAGACTTTGCGCTAATTAGAAGGCAGAAAACAACCTATGATAGATTCTCTTCTTAAATTTGATTTTTAAGTATAATAAACTATAACCTCAATTAACTTATCTCGGTTTGGTGTCCATTGCTATTTGTAGTATTTTCTTTTGGTGCCTGGTTGGAGGGGTTTTTTGTCGTTGTTGATATTTTGTGCCTCCTCAAAGAAATCCTGTGACACATTTCCAAGGAACAATACAAAGACCTTTTGCCATTGCTCTAAAAATGCTCTAACTTCGCTATAAAGAAAATTGGTAGTTTTGTTATCATCTAGAATTTCGGAAGGAGTGAGCAAAATTGGAAATAATTTTCCAGATGAAAAACATACCTAGGGGCAGGGGCTGAGTAAGTGACTTTCCAAAGTTTTCACAGCTCTTAAGCCCTAGATTAGGGCTTCATTAAATCTGGGTCCTTGTCCACTTTAGGGGAGTAAATAATTATAAGTACAAATATTTGGTGGCTTTTGGTGCCGATCCTTTGAAAGGGAACTCTGAGTGACTTGTGACTATTTTGTGGTTGGTGCTTCCTGTCAATCTACCAAAGGCAGCAGGGGTGCAAGATTCAGAGGAGTGCCGTGGGGCTCACGTGGTGCTGTAGCCACGTGGCTGTGTGGTCCTAGCCTGGTCACTTCACCTCACCGCCCAAGGTCTCAGTTAGCAAACTGATGGACAGAGGAGAGTGGACCTGATTGTCATGATGCTTGGGCCTTGGCTTCTTCTGTGACTGTTTTGCTGTCATTGCTAATCCCTTAGCACACATTCCCCACCCAGTTACAGGCTTTGAATCCTCACTCTTCATCCGGCCTTTTGGCAACCACTTTGGATTGATTGCCGTTAGGACGTGAAATGAAATCTATTTTCCATCTTGGACCATTTGATTTCTATGGTCCTTTTGAACTTTTAACATTTTCTGATTTTTCTGAAATTCCCAAATCCTGGCCAACCTTCTCCCCAAAGCACTTAATATTAGGACGGTTTCGGTAGTACTGAGTAAGTGGAGAAACCAAGGAAAATTCATGGTTCTTGGCAGAAAAAAAAAAAGAAAAACAACTTCAAGGGCATGGATAGAGTGAGTTCCACTTGTCATCCTGGATACCAAGGATATTGTGTGGTTTTAACCATCTAAAGCTTTTTTTAAGCCAGAGGCAGGAAAGCCACATCCAGAGGGAAGGTTCCTTCCAGGCTGGAAGAAGTAACTTTCAGATGTTTCTCATCTCAGGTCCTGGTGTCCCAGTTTAAGGACATTTTGAGTTTCTCAGGGCAAAGGTAGACAGGCTCTTGTTTTTCTTCCCACCAGGGACAACCCATTTGCAAAGATGATATTGCACATGAAACATACTCATAGAAAACTGGCAATTTGAAGAGGACAGAAACATACTTTGTCCGTTGCTTTATAAAATGTTAACATTGAGTTCTTCATCTAACCGTGATTCCTATGTGTGAGGTCTTACCAACTAAGTGGGGAGCATTTGTGTTAACATTTACATCCTCAGTTCCTGCTCCTTTGGCCATTATGACCATGTCCTGCCCAAGCGAGAGGGATGGCAATGATGACTCTGGTAGTGACAAGTCTCCCCAGACAGAGTGATTCTCAGTCCTCACTTTCTTCCCACTTGTAGCTATTTTTTGAAGTATAGTTGGTTTACAATATTGTGTTAGTTTCAGGTGTACAGCAAAATGTTTCAGTTATACATATATGTATTCTTCTTTGGATTCTTTTCCATTATAGGTTATTAGAAAATATTGTATATAGTTCCCTGTGCTATAGAGCAGGTCCTTGTTATTTATCTATTTTATATATAGTAGTGTGTATCTGTTAATCCCAAATTCCTAATTTATCGCCCCCGCCTCCGCTGCTGCTTTCCCTGTTGGTAAACCCGAAGCTTTGTTTTCTATGTCTGTGAGTCTGTTTCTGTTTTGTAAATAAACTCATTTGTATAATTTTTTTAAGATTCCACATATAAGTGATATCATATGATGTTTGTCTTTCCTTCTCTGTGCTGGATCCTTTTATGTTCTCCCTCAGCATTGGTTTGTGGATGGGACAGAGCACAAAATACTGAAGCTTTTTTTTTTTTCTGTTTCTCTTTCCTGATGCTTCTTTCCCTAAATGCCACTTTCACCTGCCAAGTCACCTTATAATGGACGTTGTTTTTTCCCAGCACCCCACCCCTGGCCACCCCCTGCCCAGGCATGCGCACACATTGTGATGCTGTGGCCCCCATTAGTGGGAACCAGAACAGATGCACTTGGAGTAATGGACGTGCCTCCTCAGACAGGCCCCACGCCCCTCCCCCTTTCGGATACAGATATCTTTCAGCATCTTGAAAAGAGGGATTAGCCCAGGTTGTGTCCTCCTGCAGCCTCTGCACACCCTGTCCCTGTCAGTCCAAGCCCTGGAGTTTGGCTTCCCCTCATCGTTTGCCTCTGGAGCCCTCACTCTCTGCAGCTCCTGAATTGCCTCCATTGTCCAGACATGCTGCCAGAAACTGGAGTCTGTTTTTGGGGCTGGGAACTCTGTCCCTAGGAATCCAAGTAATAACTTAATAGCCTTTGGCCTCTACCAGGCATCCTCTGACAAGGGCTTTGTGAGTTGCAGAGCACACGGATGAAGGCAGTGCTCCCCAAATCAGGTGTTTGCTCAGCCTGTGTGTTTACTGAGAACTGAGGCTTTATAGAGCTCTGCACCCCAAAAGAATTTGACACAAAGGGGGTGAAAATCAATAGCATCCGATCTTCCAGTGAAAGCTGGGGAGTCAGCATTAAATCTCTTGATATACACGTGCATCTATAAACACACACACACACACGCACACACACACACACACACACACATACTTTACTTCTAGGCCTCTTTTACAATTTCATTTTTTCAACTTCTGTTTTGGTTATCTCCTCATATGCCCAATGCTAGTCTGGTATTTATTTCTTAAGTGTTATGTAATTCTTCCCATCCAACTTTCAAGGCCTACACATCTCCACCTTAGGATAATACTTGATTCAGGGGATTAAAGCAATTTAAAGCTCACTTCCCCTCCCTGACTTCATAACCGAATGTGAAGGAATGATATCTAAACACGGCAGCCAGAGACTTGAAGTTAAGTCCAGATTGGAGCCTTTGATCCAAGTGTTTTATGGTATTTTATTGGATGACATTGGTACTCAAAAATATACATGCATGTGTTATCCAAAGAGCAATTTGCTTCTTGATGGGTTCTCAGATTGTATCAGAACCTAACCTATTTTAAAAATTGCCTGTTTCCTCGTGATTATGAAAGCCTAATGCCTATTAAAGTTTACTTTTCTTTTGCATATTACTGACACTGTTTTTTCCTTTTTTATTCATTTTAGGAAAGCATGCCTCAAACTCCTCCCTTTTCAGCAATGTTTGACAGCAGCGGTTACAACCGAAACCTCTATCAGTCTGCGGAGGACAGCTGTGGAGGGTTGTATTACCATGACAACAACCTCCTCTCCGGATCTCTGGAAGCACTCATCCAGCACTTAGTACCTAACGTGGATTACTATCCGGATGTAGGTATCCATGTGCCCCTGCAACACGTCCTCGGTATCCAGCAGAATTTACAATAGAATAGACAGGGACCCTAGATGCTGCAGAATTCTATCTGGGTTACTAAGAATTTTTCTAATAAGAAATTGCGTATTGATTATTGAGTGCTTTGAGATCAGATTGAACCTGGTTATGATATGTCTGTGTATCAGTTTTCCTTTCAGGGTTGGTATCACATTGTAGTCAGTCAGAGACCATCTAAATGAAATACCTGTAAGGTTTGACTCATGCACATACCTTGGTCCTTAAATAGAAATGCCAGAGAACATTAGATGCTCCTAGAATGGTTAGTGCCTTTTTGTTTTCCAAAACTATGCTGAGAAAAGTGAAGTTACACAGGGAAGCTTCACAGAAAAGAGAACAAGAATTACATTCAAGATGCAATTCTTTATAGATTCGACATCAGATGACAGACTCACTTGTTTATGTTTTACTTTGATAACTGACATTTGTATGGATAATCCTTTCTAATTTAAGGAATTCGTTTACATTTTCTCAGTCTTTACAGCAATTCCAAGAGGTTAGAGAGGAAGAAATTGAAATTCAGAATGTTGAGGAATTTGCACATGGTCTCACTCCCAGCATCAACATTCAAACCCAGGTTTTCTATTTCTGGGGCACGTGATGTTTCTTCCCCCTTCCCTTGTGCTATGGCTGCCCCTGTTATGCAACAGCTGCTTGTTGATAAAGATTTCATGAAAATATCCAGGTGCTAGATTCGAATGATTTTATAAATATAATAATGACCTTGGTGTGTAGAGGCTAGTTTGTGCTTGCCACTGTAGTTCACCATAATGTTTCTTACTGAGTTATCTCTGTGTGTGTGAGGTTTGTTACGTAGCATTTTCAAATATGTTGCCACACAGGGAAAACTTCTAATCAAAAGTAAAAGGCATCCCTTGTTCAGCCCTGTAAGTGTTTATGAGCTACAAAAGGCACCGAAGGGGGAGAAAAACCCATGGAATTTTTCTTCTTATTGGGAGTATGAAAGTATTATAACAAATAAGCTTTACTTCATTACTGGCTTCTGGGGAGACATTGTGGTTAAAGAAAAGTATATCGTGTGATATTATGTTTTATCAAATTGCTTAGCCTTTGAGCAAGTAAATAGATTACTTGAAAGTCTGTCTTTGAATGTTCTGACACAAGCACACAAATGCTCCAGTGTGTCATACTGGACCCACTGGAGATTTCTTGAGCTGATGTGGGTTGGGTGATTTTTTTTGGTTTCCATTGAGTTACCATAATATTTGGACACAGAACAAGAATCTGTACGGGTGGTATATTTAAGTTAGATTGATCTCCCTGGGCTGAATTTCATTCTTCTTTACTAGACTGAGTTATATGTCCTGGTATCCTGGCTCCCAGAGGATGGATGTAAAACTGTACTGTGAATAATTTAGTAGCTAAACTTACCCTGTACTTCTGTTATTTTTAGTATGGTTTAAGGGAAAATATATATCACAAAGTAAAGGAGAAATCCATCTTAGGTTGTTTTACTACTAGTAAGCATCACTTTTGAAACTGTAGCATTTTAACTTTGCTAAAGAGAACTTAGTGCTATATGATGTATAATATATAGGAAAGATACTAGTTTCAGAGAGAATATAACCATGATGACTTTTTTTTCTCTTGCCACAGAGAACGTACATATTTACCTTCCTACTGAGTTCTCGGTTATTTATGCATCCGTATGAGCTAATGGCCAAAGTTTGCCACTTATGTGTTGAGCACCAGAGACTAAGTGATCCTAGTGGTGATAAGGTAATGATACCTTATTTGAACTTAACGTTTTTTTCCATTAAGTTTGGTAGCTTTATGGCTTAGATTTTGTGAAGCTGGTTTCCTTAAGTAGCCATAGCTTCCCCCCAGGCTGAGGTCCATAAATGGTATCATGGCTACGCAGAGGGAATTGGAAAGGTATAAAGAACAAATATAAATCTAGTGCCATGGAAGATCCCTCCGTCCTGCCTTAAGTTGGTAGCACTTGACATTGACTTGGGAAAGGGGGACAAGAGTCTTCTTTAACCCCAAAGACTTTGCACTAGAAGTTTACCATTAGCCCTGTTTGTAATTATTTATTTGATAGATATCACTGAATTTGATTTGCTTTTTCTCCCTAGAATCAGATAAGAAAAATTGCACCCAAAATTCTTCAACTCCTGACAGAATGGACAGAAACATTTCCTTATGATTTTCGGGATGAAAGAATGATGAGAAACTTAAAAGATCTGGCTCACCGAATAGCCAGTGGTGAGGAGGTTGGTAACCTGAATTTAGTACAATTACTCGAATTTCCAGGCAGGGTCTTGGTGAGAAGTGGTGCTAAATTATGCATTGGCGTCTCTACTGCTTCTTTTCTGTTGTTGCCTTTGGGCAGGTCCTCTCCATAGCATACTGGTCTGTTTGGTGTGTCAAAGGGGGATGATTATACAATCCCACTTCAAAGGGATGTGATCTAGAGTTTTATGTGAGTAATTTGGGGGTATGTTCATGTCAACTCAAGCACAGGTTTCATGATGCAAGTGTGTTTTCATTTTATTTTATTTACAACTTTCTTCCTTCCAAAAAGATTTGACCTAGCAAGTTAGATTATAAATATCACATTAGGAGATATAAACACTAATACATGTAAAATAACATATTTATATATTAACAGGTAATAAGTAATATATTAATAAATCAGAAATAGAGAGTTTGTATCATGGAAGGGAGAAAACAAATGTGCTAATACTGAGAATCAGTAGAGTAGGACAAGATTGCTGTATTTTAACTGTAAGCTCCAGGTAAAAGGGAAATACAGTTGGTTATGTAATTTTCACTGTCAGAAAAGAAAAAGCATAGTAATCCTTCAAAGCATTAAATTAAATGAAAATTTAAAAAAATTTCCTGCAAGGACTTTGTGAATGAGATCATGGAAACTGCTCTGTATAGTGTTTATAACAAATGCTCCTTGATAAAAAACTGAGGCCAAAAGATTAATATATAAATTAGCAAAGGTAATTCTTTAGGAGTGGAGAAGACAAAGAAAAAGGGATCCAAGTCTTGTGCTTGGAAGTTGATTCAAGGCTTAGCACCTAGACTTAGATGGAGATGGAAAGTAAGTCTGTTAGATAATCTTTCATAAATATCACTTCCCTCAATTGAGCTACCTAGCTGTGACAAATTCAAGGTTATCCTCTTTGAAGCAGGCCTGGAAGGCTGTTACTCTGTTTTGAGGCTTGTTGGGCAAGGATATCTTTGTAGTTTCTGTACTTAGGCACAGATACAGTGTTAGAAAAAGGCAGATGAAGCATTTGGCAAAGGCTGTGATGTCTTGTTTCATCCATCTTAAAATGCATTTTCCCATTATGAATAACCTACCTGGAGAAATCATTCTTTCAGGGCTGTGCTGTCAAGATCATGCAACAAGATACCTATCTAGTCTGTCTACTTCTGGCAAAAACATTTTAATACTGTTTCCCCTAACTTTAAAAAAAAATCAGACAAATTATATAAGATTAGCACTTGAAAAATACTCACTTGCTTCCCACATTATGTTTTCATGAAAATGGAATTAACCCTTTTACACTTCCCCATGACATTATATGGATCACTGGTGCTCAAGAGAGCCATTACTTCTGCAAGCCTGAATGAGTGGTTCCCTGAGTCCTTCTGCAAATTATGACTATTCTAATCATTTTGCTAGTTTGCGTGTAACAGGTTCTAGCAAGGTAGGAATTGGTAGGTCCGTCACTCACAAAGGCAAAAGTTAAGCATCACAGTTTTGTAGTAAATCTTTTCTTAGAGGGGAAGCTATTGTGTTGCTTGACAGGGTCAATGCTGGCTCCGTGACCTAAGTTTATGGCAAGCTGCTCAAAAGATTAGTGGCATCATAAGGGCTTTTTCTTGTGTGGAGGCTGAGCTCCGAGTCAGGCAGTGCTTCACTTCAGTTAAGTTCTGTGTCAGTACTTAACTTGATGTGGCAGTCAGCTTCCCTTCCTTCTGTTGCCTTTTTAAAAGGTAGAAATGACGACTTGTTTTTCCCAAAAGGAACACCTTAAAAATCTTTTTCAGATACAATGCCAAATGGATGGCTTTTTGTCCTTCTTGTCATGGGAGTCCATGAGGGGGGTCACTTCTATCTGTGTTGGCCAGATTGGTTCCGATCTCTTTTTAACAGGATCAAGCCACTCAAGAATTGGATGGAACCAAGCATGGGGACCAGATAGCCTTGTGCCTGGGCTTCCTATCAGCCATCGTGTGTTAATAACAAATCCTTGATAAACCTGAGATCTTCAGACGGTTTTGAGTGTGAAAAGATATGAGAAGATAAGCCTAGGGCTTGAGTGGAGAGATGTCACCTGCCATGATCAGGTTGGGTTTTCCAGTGAGATTGTATTCCTTTAGTCACTTCTAGACAGTGTTCAGAATCGGGTCCACGTTTGGCAGTGGTTGATTTGAATGCTTTGGCAAGTCCCCTGAAGTCTCTGCTCCTTCTTCATTTCTAAATCATAGAGGTAACCTCCCTGTAGTAATGTCCCTTTCAGCCCTAAAATTTTGTGGTGGATGCTCTTTTCCTCAGTTCTGTACTTGGGAGGCCACTTATCTGCCATGTGCTTAAGTGTCTTTCCTTGCAGACACCTTCCCTGGCCTCCCCAGCCATGGTCATCCCCCATTCTTGGCTTTCACCACCCTTTCCCTTCAGAGCACTCTGTGATTAGTAATTACTTTCTTTATGACTTGTTTTTCCTCACTAGACTCCATGCTGTGCTCCTTTTGTTCAGATAGCATCCTTAACTCCTAGCCCAGTATCTGGTAGTTAATAGGCACTCAGGAGTGTTTGAATGAATGAACGAATGAGTGAACAAACGAATCGGTTACTGGAATAGGAAAAAAATATTTCCCTCTGCTGAAAAGTTATCTCCCTCCATGGGAAGGAGTGTGCACTTGGGTTGGGACTTGCTGCTTCTTGCCTGGGACTTTAGGGATTTTCTTTGGCAGTCAGTGGATACAGGTGTGTCTTCTATATAATTTAGTTGAGTTCTTCTGAATCTGCTCGGACAGTTCCACATAGCATGGCTTAATATGTTACCCCCCTCCCCTAAGGATTTGCCCAAAATGAAGAGGTTTATTAGGACTTGACAGCAAGAAACCCGAAATGAAACTGATGATTCAATTACATGACAAATGACTATAGTGGGTACAGTGCAATTTTCTCTTCCTTACGGGGCCTGTCTTTATTCTGTCTTTATTTGCCAGGTAATTACTGTCACTGGCATTTGAAGTTATAAAAAAGAATAAGTACGTACTTGGCAATCCATGATTCCTTAAAAAAGCATGCTTAACAACACGAAGCTTTGGTTTCTCGAATGGAATCAAATGGCAGCAGCAAACTTTTTAAAGAGGTCACACACATATCCTCTCTCTGTCTCACACACACACACGCACTCACGTTCTTTGTTATTCGAATAGCTTTTCCCCTATACCCTATTGCATACATGTTCTCATATTTTGCTGCGTTTTGCTCACTAGCTGAATCCTCCACTATCCATTACTCTACCTCTTTCCCTAAAAAGCATTTTTTAAAGTGTAGAATAAGAGTCTTTCACCAGACAGGCTTTGCTGCATGTCAGAATCACCCAGGGAGCATTTATTATGACATTTGGGACAGAAGACTGAAGAAACCATTTTAAGTTCATTGATTTTTATGTAACTCAAGATTATGAATGTAGAAGAAGCAAGGGATGCAGGTTTTATTTTATTTTTATTAATTTATTTTTATTGAGGTACAATTGACATGTAACATTCTGTTAGTTTTAGGTATACAACATAATGATTCAGTATTTGTGTGTATTGCAAAATGATCACCACAGTAAGTCTGGTTAACATGTCACCTTACATAATTAACAAAAGTTTTTTCTTGTGATGAGAACTTTTAAGATCTACTCTCTCAGCAACTTTCAAATATTCAATACAATTTTATTAACTGTAGTCACCATCTTGTACATTACATCTCCATGACTGACTTATTTTATACCTGCAAGTTTCTACCTTTTGACCCTCCTCACCCATTTTCCTCACCCCCAGCGAGGGATTTAAAATAGCCCTCAATTTGGCCTTAACTGCTTCGAATTCCAAAGAAAGAGGCATTTTCTTTGAGTGACAACCATATTACCAAATAGATACCATCTTCTTAACTGATAACCTTAATGCTGTGTGGAAGATAGGTTCCTTGAAGGCTCAATTTTTTAAACACTTAGGTATTTCATTAGTGACTTCAGGGTGGTCTGTGAATGTAGAGGGGAAAAAGGTCATCTAATGGACCAGTTTAAAGAACTCAGTAATATACATCAGACAAGTAGAGAAGAAGAAAAGAAAGAAGGTTGTGTGTGCCTTTTTGCCTTGACTATATGAGAATTGATCATTTCCTTCTATTTTTAATTTTCCTTGGCTTAAGTATACAAATATCTATTCATTTAAAGTTTTATAATATGCTCTGGTAAACCAAATTACTTCCGTAAAAAAAGATGGTTCTTAGACTTGTAGGTAAGATGCCATTTAATTTTCAGGTAATTAATCTCAGAAAATGATATTGTGGTACCTTTTTAAAAGGAGCTGATTAGTTAGTAAAGCATGGACATAGGGCTTTCATCTGTAAATTCACTAGGACTGTCCTCCTTTGAAGCTGTTAACCTAAGCACCACATTAGCATTGAAGCAGCCTGTGTGCCTTTCTTTGATAACAGGTGTCACAGTTTACCCAGAAGGATAAGTGTTAGTTTGGCAATTTTTGCCTGAAAAAGGAAGAATAAAAGAATACCCTAACTTACACATGTAACTCTACCTTAGGAATTGGTTGATTGTGGAGCTCTTTCTTGGACTTAACAACTATTTTAAAAGTCAAGAGGTTGACATTTATCTATAATACACGCATTGCTTTAAAACCAATTTCTCTTAAGTATTGTGGCGGTAGCATGATGTAGTAACAAACAAGGTGTCACCTGGTAGTAGCATTATGAGTAGAATTGCCATGTGGAAGAGTTTGGTGGTGAACATTAGCACTGACTCATGAATGCAAAAGAAATGGACATGAACCAACTGGAAGTCAGATACCAAAAAGGAATATCCATTGCTTTTTTGTGGTGGTAACTCATGTTCTATGTGGAAGTCAGGAAGGTGGTTGGGGGCTGAGTAGGAAGTGATGGTGTATTTCTGTTAAGTAGCTGTCTGTACCCTTAGACTAATGAGATTGGGAATGCTAGAAGGAGAAAAATCTAGACGGGGACCCTAAAGAAAAAGAACTAGGAAAAGGATGCTCTGACTTGAGATCAACACATTTTAACCTACTAAAAGAAAACCGGTACATTCCTATGCCAGCCCAGAGAACATTAGTTATATGTGGTTCTTATTATACTGGATTCCCTCAGTAGCTCATCTAAATCATCCTTGTGTTTTCATGGCCCAACTTGAATTGTACTCTCAAGAGCAGCCTGAGAAAAGAACTAAGTCTTACAAATCTGAAAAGACACCTTATGTGTATGTGTCTCTTTTAAACTGTTAGAGCGAATCCTCTAACTGCCCTCAACCAAGGTGGCTGTCCAATGTGAAGGTAAAAGCATTGAAGTACAGAGTCTCTGAGTTTGCGTAGTGGTGAAAACAGACAAGCAGAGCAAGGAGGTAATCCTTTGCTTGTTTCCTGGCAGACATACAGGAAGAATGTCCAGCAGATGATCCAATGTCTAATCCGCAAACTTGCCGCGCTCAGCCAGTATGAGGAAGTCCTGGCAAAAATCAGCTCCACGTCAACAGATCGGCTCACGCTTCTCAAGACCAAGCCACAGTCCATACAAAGGGACATTATTACTGTCTGCAGTGACCCTTACACGTTGGCCCAGCAGCTGACTCACATAGAGCTAGTAAGGCCATTGTCATCCTTGTCTTTTATAACCCACACTTGATTTGCTTTGACAACCAGACAGTGTGTTCGTCAGCGGTAATGTCAAGGGAGGGGTTAGAATAATCCAAATGGGAAATAATCTATGAAATAGCTGGAACGTGTTTTGTTTAGACATTTGAATATGACTATTTCTGATATTTTGGGAGTTCACTTTAAAATAAATACTAAGCAAGACTGAAGAGCAAAGAGTTTATTGACCTTCCTCATGTTCCCCCTCTAGTTAATTTTTCCATAACTCGCTCAGCCTTTTACTCTCTAGTGTAGCACTGACCCAAGCGGAAAACTGCCTCTGCTCAGACCTTGAAGATGATGACAATTTTGAGGGTTAAAGGCTTATTTCACAAGTTACATTAAAAAATGAGGGTAGTGTTAAAAGTCAGTAGACAGAACGGAAAGACCATTTCTTCTCCTTTTGTTTAAGACTGTTGACCTGCTGGGTTTGTGTTTCAGGAGAGGCTCAATTATATTGGCCCAGAAGAATTTGTTCAGGCATTTGTGCAGAAGGACCCTTTGGACAATGACAAGGTAATTGGTCTACCCAGAGGTCAGCCCTGAAATTGGCAATGGAATTCTTTAGTCTATGATAGTGGGTACGAGAGACAGAAATTGGAACAATTTTGTTTTAGGTTTTAAAAACTTTTTTTTTGTTTTTCATTAGCCATACCTGATTCATTACATTTTTTCTTGAGCCTGGTCTCTAAGTGCCTTGACGATATTCTTACCCTACCACCAACTTTTAACCTCTCTTCCTCCTTATTGGGAAATTTAATAAGCAAGTAGGTGCGGGCATTTGTGGTGGTGAAGGTAGGAGATAAAAGGGTAATGGTTTTAGCAGATTAAGTCAGAAGGAAAATACGAAAGGATGCTCTGCTCATGATTCAACAATAGCAGAAGCTATAAAGACAGGATGCACATCCAGTGTGCTGAGGCTGGGTCTTTACTGCCTTGCTTCTTGTTTTAAGGTGAATCCCTCATGACAGGTTTGTTGCCTGATGCAGCCCATATGGAAAGAAACTGACACTAGGCATGGGCTGTAAAACCGGTATACACACACATAAGAAATTTTTCCCCCAGTGACCTCCAGGAAGTATTTCAAATTGTTAAGCAAAGACTGCATCACCCACTAATGAAAGCCCTCCTTTGGGAGAAGGGGCAGCAGCTGTTTTCCGCCCTTAGAATAGTTTTGCTCAGTACAGGAAGTCAAGATTAGGTTTTGCAATAGGAGGCTAGTGGACTTTTTTGAAATTTGTTTGTTTCATTTGGAAGGAAGGAAAGAGGGGTGTAATTAACGTGTTCAAGTTTGGCCTTGAACTCTGAGATGAGCTTAACTTCTTTTTGTTTTTGAACAATATGTCACTCACCCTATTAAAGACCAGGATGATGTAGGCTTCTGTTTATCTACCTTGGAAGATATTTAGTTTCTTGCTACACAAAGTTCCAAAATTGTCTCCTAGACTTAATTTTAAGAGAAAATTTTCTAGTCTTCTGCGCTTTCAGCTTCTCCGTGCTGTGCGGACAGCAATTGGTATTCATACCCCATTAATTAGTCAAGATTGTTTTAGAATGCAGCCAAGACCCTTTTTTTGTTTCTGAATTGTGCTTCTGAGGACAGTTCCCCCCAAGAGTAACTTAGCTTCCTGGGAGAGAAGGCACAAATCATGAATTCATCAGAATAGATTGTCATGAATGCAGCAGAATAGATTTCTAGACCTTCGGGTTTTCACTGGACTATACTAAGAGATTTGATATTCCTGTAAGGAGAGTCAAGAATGTTAGTGCTTCCCTCTCTCTCTCTTTCCCCTCCCAACCCCCACTCTTATCCTAGAAAGCCTTCCTAATTCACACACTGAGAATAAAGGCCCACATCTGAAAAAAAGGAGAGCTTAATACACTCTTTTTTTCTCCAACTCCTCTGCTCACTTTCCTTTCTCTATAGAGTTGCTACAGTGAACGGAAGAAAACACGAAACTTAGAAGCTTACGTGGAATGGTTTAATCGTCTCAGCTACTTGGTTGCTACAGAAATCTGCATGGTGAGAAAATGAATTTTCTCTTTCTTCTAGCCCTCTATATTATCTTTTCATACTTTTTACATCTGTTGGGTCTACATGTTGGATAACTGCCCTCTTTTTTCTCTTTCTATACAGCCTGTAAAGAAGAAGCACCGAGCAAGGATGATTGAGTATTTCATTGACGTAGCTCGGGAGTGTTTTAACATTGGCAACTTTAATTCCTTGATGGCAATAATCTGTGAGTGTTTTCTGAGAGATATGAGTCCTTTATTTTTATAGATCCTGTGAAATGTATCCACTGAAAATTTGCAGATAGTACAGTTTTGTTAATGAAAACTGTATTGTTTAATCTAGACTTGTTTCAGAACGTCCAGAATGCTTTAAATATCCAAATTGGTACAAGTATGTGTAATCTTTTTTAAGTATATAAGAATTCATGGAATACATTTAGTCAGTTTATCCTCATCTGAATATTTATGTATAAAGGCTTACACGTGAGATATGTGCCTAAATTAAGGATTTTAGAAAGTGTTTGAGTAGCTTGTGTATCAAGCATTATAGAAATATATGATCTGGGACTAAATCAAATGATTCCATCAGCAAGACAAGAGGGCAGCCTGAGAAGCTGGAACATTTCTGACTACCCAAGTCACTAGTACTTATCCTCCTCCGACCTTATTAGCCCAGCATATAAACTTTGCTCCTCCTCTGTATCATGGGGATTTTAATGCCAGTGACTGTTCATTCTATAAACGTAGGGCAGGGGGTAACACTGTCTTGGTTTTCCCAATTTATACCTGTTTTCTTGCCACAATTATGGTTAATGACTCTTTCGTTAAAAAATATTCTAATTTATATGATAAATGATATGGCTATGCTACACATTTTAGGTACTCAGTAAATATTTGAATATTTGCCTGACTCTTCAGAGTCAGGGTCAGTTTGAAGCCAGAGAATCTACCAGATTTAATTCAATAATTTTGATTCTAATAAATCCCTCTCACCAATTCTTTTTTCCATTAAAAAGATTCTTTTTCCCCTTTATCTCCCCCATAAAAATACTGGCCAAGCTTCAGGTCTCTATCTGGCTTACTCCATGAGAATAGTGAACAGATGTTCATCTACATGAAAGACCTGAAAGATCCACAGTCTAGGTAATAGAAGATTATTTAATTCCCTTCTTGTACTGTTAAGAAAATATCAAGGCAATCCATTTCACGGGAGAAAGTATTTGTAATACATCTAGCTAAAAAAGAACTTGTACTCAAAATCTATAAAGGACTCTACAAAGCAATACTAAGTAGACAAATAACCCAATTAAAAAAAAGGGCAAAGGGGCTTCCCTGGTGGCGCAATGGTTGAGAGTCCGCCTGCCGATGCAGGGGACGCGGGTTCGTGCCCCGGTCTGGGAAGATCCCACATGCCGCGGAGCGGCTGGGCTCCATGAGCCATGGCCGCTGAGCCTGCGCATCCGGAGCCTGTGCTCCGCAACGGGAGAGGCCACAACAGTGAGAGGCCTGGGTACCACAAAAAAAAAAAAAAAAAAAAGGCAAAATACTTGGACACTTCACAAAAGAAGTTATACTGATGACTCGTAAGTATATGAAAAGATGCTCTACATCATTAGTGATCAGAGAAATACAAATTAAAATGAAAATCACAGTGAAATAGCATTTCACACATGGGAGTGACTGAAATTAAGAAGACTAGTTGAACCAAATATTGTGAGGATGTGGACCAAGTAGAATTCTCAGACATGGGTGGTGGTATGAGATGGGACCACTACTCTGGAAAATCATTTGGCAGGTTTTTTGTATAAAGTTAACTTCCTTCCACTTAGTAATGAACACTTTTTCAGAACATAAGTTAGAATGACCTCTCTTATTTCTCTATTTCCACCTTCTTTTTCTCCCCCTCCATTTTAAATTGGAAGCTGGCATGAATATGAGCCCAGTCTCTCGACTGAAAAAAACTTGGGCCAAAGTGAAGACAGCGAAGTTTGACGTTCTTGAGGTATGTGGAGCTGCTGTTTTGCTGTTACGTAACATTTTGCGCCTGAATTATTTGGAATTTTTTATGTGGCGTTAAAAGTGAGGTCTCGTAAACTTTCTGCAGGTGAGAAGTGTGTAGTTAATACTCTCCTCTCTTTTGTCTTCAGCATCAGATGGACCCTTCAAGCAATTTCTACAATTATCGAACAGCTCTTCGTGGGGCGGCACAAAGGTCTTTAACTGCTCATAGCAGCAGAGAGAAGGTATGGGTTTAAAGGAGTTTTATTCATAGTAGAGTTGCCATGTGTTGCACTGAAATGTGAACTACTGTACTGAGCTTCTTTTAGTTTAGATCTAAGAAAGCAAGGCCGCGTGCTGTAGACATTTTTATCACTTGCCACAGAGGGAAGGGGAGTGCTAAAGGAAGGGTGGAAGGAGGAGAGGGAAAGGGAACTTGGTGAAGAAATTTGCAAATGTTATTATTGCATTATTTAAATGACTATTTTGTAATGTGTCATAGTTGCGTTTCAAGCAGTAAGTATTAAGTCCTATGTTAAGATGACTAATAGCATTGGAGAGTAATTTGATTAAATGGAAAACAGACATTTACACACTGCACAAGATGGCTGACTTAATGTAACCTTTTCTCTTAAAGAATTAGCTTACCTCCCATGGTTAAGTCATTTATGTTCAGAAAGTAGGTTAGTTGCTGTAGCATTAGGCCTGCTGTTACTAATTGGATATGTGGGTGGCAGAAAAGGTACAGAGATGATGTCTGAGAGATGAATGATCCTCACTCTATCTGCCCTGCCCTTAAACAATTTCACATTATCTTGGATCAACTGTACTTCTGACTCAGAGGGTCCTTCATTGGCACATTTCATACATGGGAAGGATAAGTCATTTTGACATTTGGAGATCATGTTATTTGAAAAGTAAATACCTGGTTGCAGTAAATGGGCTGATGAAGGTTGCTTGATGAAAGGTATTTTCTGCTTAGATTCTATCTATCTTCTAACTTAAACTATGTCTTCAACAAATAAATGAAAATGAGGGTAAAAAATTTCATGGCCTCTCAGTCACTTCCCCCAAAAAGCTTCAGCCACCATGATCTAAAATAAAAACAAACACAAAAAGAAACCCCACCTTTTAAACATGCTAAATTGCTTCTCAACAAAACCCAAAATATCAGTTCTGATAATGTTTGCGAGATATTGTAAATACATTATTTTTTTTTTTTTTGATAAAGAAACAAGCTCAGAGAAGGGATGAAGCAGAGATAACTATCTCGATTTAGCCTGAGGGAGTTTACCAGCTTTTAAAGTTTACCTGCCCGGGACTTCCCTGGTGGTCCAGTGGGTAAGAGTAAGACTCCGAGCTCCCAATGCAGGGGGCCCAGGTTCAATCCCTGGTTGGGGAACTAGATCCCGCATGCAGGCCGCAGCTAAGAGTTCTCATGCTGCAGCTAAAAAATCCCGCATGCTGCAAGGAAGATCCCGCGTGCCACAACTAAGACCCAGCGCAGCCAAAATATAAATAAAATTTAAAAAGAAGGTTAAAGCTCTTTGAGAAAGAACAAGGATGAGGAGAATGAAAAAGAAAAATATAAAGTTTATTTGCCCACATCCCAGTACTCCTGAGACTACTTTGAGAAAAATCGAATCAGAAATTTTTCAACCTTTGGGAAATGATCACATGCATGGGAGGATCCCAGTACCCTGAAGTGTGAAGACCTGTGGGAGGCTGTCTGCAGCCTGTTCTTCACCTCTCCGTGTTGGAAGCAAGGCTTTCTCTGCAGGACCTCCGTGAGTTAGAGGGCCTCTGCCTTAGCGAGGAAGAGGCTGTAGAATCATCTCTCTTGGTCAGGAGCTGCAGTACTGGCCAAAGTAATTCTGAAGTCCAGCCCTCCCACAAAGATCTCACTGAACGTTGTACTCGTGGAACTCTCATAGCTTTTTCCAGTATTTACCCTTTCCATCATTTACTAAATTCTGTCTGCTTTAGTTTTGTTATTTTTTAACCAGTTTTGTGTGAGTGTGTGGATTGTGTTCTGTAGTTCGTAAAACAAATGATCCCACCACCAATTTAAAGCAATACGCCATTTCTTTTTCACAAGGGGTCTCAAAGGCTATAAATGAAAACATTTGGGGAAAAAAATTCATCTTTTATTCAAGAGAATTGGGATTCTGTTTTCTTTTTTGAAGTGAGGGTAGACTCTCTTTATTCCTAAGTCAGTTCCTATTTTAAAGTCTTCCTGGCAGTGTGAATAAAGTAATATAATCTTTGATATTCTTTGAATTATGTTTAGGTGGCCAATGTGGCACATCTCTAGGTACCATATAGAAAAAAATCTATCTTTCACATCAGGGCCATTAAATGATCTTTAAATTGCTGTTTTTTTCCGTGAGTCCTTGTGTCTCCTGGTTTTTAACCACTTCTCATACAAGTGCATGGTTTTCAGTCCTTTCACCATTCCATTTCTGATCATCAGCATTCATTTCTAGTTGTGGAACTGATAATGCCTTTAGGGTGTAGTTGCCAAGAATATTGTGAAAGGGAATTAGAGAACATTACTACTTGAGACGTTCTCCCACTAAAGCCTTCATTGAAAGACCTCTCAGAGAGCAAACTTTTGCTCCTGTAGTAGCCTGTACATCCACCTTCACTCTGGAAATCCGAAGCCCTTATAGTCTCCCGATTTTTACAGTGGTAGATTTATGTAGGGGCTGCACATCTGAAGGGAAACATCCATGAGGAAATGACACGTTGAAGAAGACTGTGAGACTTCTGTCTGGCATATGGGCATAAGGAACAGCACAGGAATGATCATAAGGGAGATTGTTTCTATCGCTGTGTTCTTGGAAGAGTGGTTCAGACAATTAATAGTGGATCAATCCAGCAATCCCACTTCTGGGTATTTATCCGAGGAAAACAAAAACACTATATGTTTAGAAAAGATACATGTACCCCCTTGTTCATTGCAGCGTTATTTACAAAGCCAAAGATAGAAACAACCTAAATGTCCATTGATGGATGAATGGATGAAGAAATTGTAGTGTGTGTGTGTGTGTCTGTATATTTATATATACACACATATATACACATATATATAATATATATACATACAAGCATATATACTACAGTTTCTTTATTCCATTATATATATATATGTATATAAAATGATTCATGTGATCAACACCACGTGAATCTCACGGCCCAGCACTACAGAACAGGGCACAGAAGTAAAGTTCTTGCTTAAAAGCTGTTACACTAGGCAGATACTGCATCCTGATAATAATTCAGTCCTCATTTTCCTTATGATGATATATCAGTAATACTTGTCCCCTTGTATGGGGCCCACTGGTTTGGGGGGAATGCTTAATTGAGGTCAAACCTGTGTTGTTGAATTTAATCCTCACCACAAGTCAGTGAGGTACTGTTCCCATTTTAAGGTGAGGAAACTAGGCTTTCTTAGGCGTATACCAGGGGTTGGCCAACTCTTTCTCTTAGGGGCCAGATCCTAAATATTTTAGGCATTGTAAACCATACGGTTTCTGTTGCAACTACTCAGCTCAGATGTGGTGGCACAAGAGCAGACATAGACGGTACGCAGGTGAGTGGATGAGTGTGCCTGTTTTCCAGTAAAGCTGTCTGGACACTGGAATTTTAACTTCATTTAATTTCATGCTCATGAAATATTATTCTTTTGATATTTTCCCAGCCATTTAAAAATGTAAAATGTGTGGCTTCTAGGCCATTCCAAAACAGGTGGTGAGGTGGTCTGGCCCTCGGGCCACAGGTGGAGGACTCCTGGCTTGTACATCCAGTCAGTTGTGGAGCCACATTTTAAACTGAGGTCTAGCAGAGCCAAAGCCCAGCACCCCCCAGTGACAAGTGGTCTTGCAAAGAGGTGAAGTTTGGGTGTGCGTTTATCCTTGTTACCATGGCTGTTTAGTTCTAAAATAATAGAGATATAGTCAGTAATATTTGAAGGAGAAGGTAATGAGGCAATCTTTACGAATTCAGTTTAGGGACTTCCAGACAATAGCAAATGGTTAAAAGTATATTCAAAAGGGCTGTCGAAATTGAAGATTCATTTTGGCTGTTTTCAGAGATCAATGAAACAAAAAAAAAAATCAAAGCCTGTCTTTTTTTACATGACTTTAGGGGAAAAATCTGAATTGCCCCCTAGAAGTGAAAATTGATACTTAATGTTTTTAAGTACGAGCCAAAATGTTTGTTTTCCAGACCTGTCATTTATCTAGTATAGGTGTACCACATGAGTCATAAGCTTAGGGAACCTTCAAAAACCTGCTCTTGGGTAAACAACATAGGTCCACGATTTGTGTCTGCAGCATTATTTACATTGTAGCACACTTAGAATCTTCAAAAGCATGTTGGCGTTTGAGAGAAAGTGGAAGTTACAAAGTGGAAGAACAAAGAGCTTTGTTCTTTGTTCATTCTGGGCTTCGTAGAATTTTGAGTACTCTCTTAGAGATTATTATTTTTGATTAATTAATTAAATACCACCATATCAAACCAAAGATGTGAGGCAGGAAAATCTTACTAAAGAAGGCTCATTGTTTTTTAAACAGCCATTAATTTTAATTTGCACATTTATATTCCTCCTTCACCTGGGCCTGCCTCACAACATATTGTGCAAGGTACCACTTCGGTGATTTCCCATGAGAACAGGTGCTTACCTGCTGTGTCACAAGAAGGCCAGGTTTACTCAACAGGAATTTTGTAGCAACTATTACCACAAACCCTGTGCTCTCATGTTATCTTGAGCAGTATCTTCAAGGGAAAAGAAAATGTTCCTCTAAGAAAAAGTTCATCTAAAATGTAGATGTCTAAATGATAAAAACAGTACAGATTCTCACAGAGAGATGGGTCACACATCTTAAGCTCTTAGTACCTGCAGTGGCAGGTATTCTATTAATATTTTGCTCTAACTAAATGAAAAGTAAGAGTTCTTTTAGATGTTTTTTCTTTGATTATAGCTAGAACTCTCAGATTTGATTATATGCTATTGCCCTGAGAAAAATGGGGGAAACTAGCAACAATGTGAAGCCAATCTGCCTCCCACTGCCACCCATCTTTGCTGCATTTTGGTTACTAACAGCATTTTCATGTTATGCAAAACTATATAAAGAAGGAAACTGCTCTCATGGGAGACAAAGGAAACACTGTACCTGTCTTAATTAATTATAGCCTACTCTGTAATCCAGAGTCAATGCTGTTCATTAACTTCTTATATTGTTTGATGAGAGTCTAAATGTTTATTTGCCCAAAACAAACCAGAGCTTTTTGTTTTCTCTAGATTGTGATACCATTCTTCAGTCTTTTAATCAAAGATATTTATTTCCTCAATGAGGGGTGTGCCAACCGCCTTCCCAACGGCCATGTCAACTTTGAGGTAAGGCTGCAAGATCTGAGCCCAGAGAAGGGCTAGCTTCTCCAGCAACTGTAGAGAGCCCAGGCCATCTAAGCTGCTTCTGACGTTCTCGAGCCAAGTTTTCTCTTTCCCTACTAATTTGTAAGAAGATAACAATGCTGACTAGAATAAATTAGCTGCACCATTATTATAAATTATTATCCAGAGGTACTTGAGTAAATTTGGACCTCTACCTAGCAAATATCTATTGCTAATTTTTATTAAATTAAGAAAATTATGGAGTTCAGAAGATTAGAAGCCAGAGGAGAACATTAAATGGAGTGGTCTCATCCAAGCCCATGATTTTTGATAACTGCCTTTAACTTCAACTTTCATTTTATTCTTTTCTAGAAATTTTGGGAACTGGCCAAACAAGTGAGTGAATTCATGACATGGAAGCAAGTGGAGTGTCCATTTGAGAGGGACCGGAAGATCTTACAGTACTTGCTCACAGTACCAGTCTTTAGTGAAGATGGTGGGTAGCCTGTTCAGCCGGGGCCGCCACCAGCATCCACAGACCCTACGATCAGGAAGTCAGCATATAAATGCTTGGTGCCAGGTTCCTCATGTAGTATGAGGCCTGTTTTCTGACTTATTCCATCTTAAGAATTTTCTGTTGCACAGAAAACCGTATGATTTATCCCTAAAATATTTGAGTCAGGCACTCGCTATTCACCGATAAGCAGTACGTTTCTGTGTTTAAACGTTCTTTATAATATTAGATCTGCAGAGCTTTGGGCACAAATGGAAAGTTATTGAAGGATTATTTGCCCTTGTTTAGGCTTGCTTTAATGGAGAAAAAAGGTGTTTCATGATATGTTGACATTCAAGGTAATTTGAAGAACAAAACAATTGCTAGCCCCTGCTGTTTGTCAAAACAAACAGTGGAAAGTCTTAACCTGTTAAAACATTAGGGAATTTGAGGCAGAAACAGTGATTGTGTACCAAAAAAATTGACCAGAAACTTAAAGTTTGTAAAAGACTTGGGGATTGATTATATTAATCTGTTATAACCTAATATTATAGAAATCAAAAGCATTATTAACTACTTCTCATAGTAGATTGGTAGTGTTTGTGATAATGACTAAAGAACATTTTGAATTAATATGACCCATTCCAGAGGGGACTTGATTATTATTAGCCTCTACAAACAGGATTAATAACAAGCTTTTAAATCTTTGGAATTCTTTTTGACTTAATATTAAAGAGAAAAACATTAGAAGAGTGAAAAATTGGCCTAGAAAACCTGACTTTTTACCTGCTAAAATGTCTTTTAAAAAGCTAACAGGAAAGGCTCCCCTTCACATCCCCCTTCTTTGTAAAGAACATAAATGTGAGTGTATGATCGCATCCTGTGGCTTGCCTTTTTAAGCTTTTTTTGCCTCATAAATTGTCTTAGTTAACCAAGTGCCTTCTTGGCCTAAGAGGCCCTTGGGGTTGTGTTGAGATGGTCAGTCAGGGGCAAAGTGTGGTATTCTGTGTTCTTAAAGCTCCCCGGTTGTAATTTGATATTTTAAGGAGTGTGTTTTGCTGTAGGGTTTGGTTCAGGTTGAATGGGGGATGGATGGAGGTGGGTAACGTATCAGGAAAAGGCTTCAGCGTTAATGCATTCGTACTTTTGGTTGATTGTAGCTCTCTACTTGGCTTCCTATGAGAGTGAAGGACCTGAAAACCATATAGAGAAAGACAGATGGAAGTCCTTAAGGTGGGTCTCATTGCTTCTCATTGCTGTACAGATCTAATAAAGACGTTGCCCTTAAGTGAAGAAAGCTGCGTGCTTGTCATAGGGAGTCCCCGCCTGCGAGTTCCAAGTCCTCTCTGTAGCTTATCTCCTGTTAACTGAATCTTTGTGGCTTGGAATCCTCATTGCCATCCTTCAGTTTTATTGTCTTTTTTTTTTTTAGTACTGGCAGATATATAGTGACTCTGTTCTTCCTTCTCCCATTATTTTATGGAATGAGGAACTGAAATTACCCTGTGGTATGTTAAAAAGGGCACTGACACATTTTCTTCATCTAAAAGATAAGTTCAGACTGTATTTCTGAATAGCTCTAACAGTAAAATCTTATTTCACCTGAGGTCAAAGAGACCCAAGTACCAGCTGGTTCAGTAAATTGGAGTGTGTCACTTATCGACTAGATCTTGGTCCCCTCTTTGGTTTGGGAGAGAGCTGGGACTTTAAATGTAATATAGAATCTCTCCAAATTTAAAAATGTTGTTAATCTGTAGTGTTTTCAAACAAAACTAGGATAGGTAAGTTTGTATTTTAACCATCTGAGATGCTTTAATGGTCAAAAGTAGCCCAGGATATAGTATTACTATAACCAAAACTGCTGTATGTGTATTTCTACTAAGAGACTCTGGGAACATGTGCCTCTTTTTTTTTTCTTTAATATTTATTTATTTATTTGGTTGCACTGGGTCTTAGTTGTGGCAGGAGTGCTCCTTAGTTGTGGCTCACGGGCTCCTTAGTTGTAGCATGTGAGCTCTTAGTTGCAGCATGCATGTGGGATCTAGTTCCCTGACCAGGGATCGAACCCAGGCCCCCCGCATTGGGGGCGTGGAGTCTTATCCACTGTGCCACCAGGGAAGTCCCACGTGCCTTTTTGTACCAGGTTGACAAACCCATTTTCTTTTCTTCCCATAGTCACTTGGGAGCCTTCATTAACTTGATCTTGGGCTAGGTTTTTGGCCATCTCCACTAATATATATTTATTTTAAGTGACTAGCAGTTCTCCCAGAAAACCTGAAGGACTTCAATGCTTAATATTTTTCTGTCCTTCTTTAAAAAATTTTTTAAATTAATTTATTTTTTATTAAAGTATAGTTGATTTACAGTGTTTTAATTTCAGGTGTACAGCAAAGTGATTCAGTTATATATATATATATATATATATATATATATATATATATATATATATATATTCTTTTTCAGATTCTTTTCCCTTATAGGTTATTACAAAATATTGAGTATAGTTCTTTGTTGTTTATCTACTTTATATATAGTAGTGTGTATATGTTATTCCCAAAATCCTAATTTATCCTTCCCCCCACCTTTCCTCTTTGGTAACCATAAGTTTGTTTTCTACGTCTGTGAGTCTGTTTCTGTTTTGTAAATCAGTCCATTTGTATCATTTTTTTAGATTCCACATACAAGTGGTACCATATGATGTGTGTCTGTGTCTGACTTACTTTAAACTATGTAAAATCAAACTTCAAACATGGGAAAGATGAAACTAGTATTAGGTGAGGATTTTCATCCTCATTCAGATCATTTGCCACCTTCCTTCTTATCTTATCTTCTTTATTACTCAGGTCCAGCCTCCTGGGCAGAGTTTAACACACGGGATGCTGGCTGCTGCTAGCCGCTGCTGCGTTCAAGCAGATCATCGAGGGGCTGGCCTTTGTTTTCGGGCATCTAGTGCCACAAAAAATCATGAAGTCCCTGCAAGCACGCTCCCTCAAGAGCAGACAGGGACCTTATTCCCCACAGCTGACAGACTGACTCAGATTTTGTGAGACTGTAATGTTCACTGAGGACACTTGAGGAAGAATCCTCTAAAGATCCCAGCTCTGCAATGATTCATCTCCTGGAATTTCCATGTGAATCACAGCTCTGCATCTGGCTGGAGCTTTCTTTTGTGTGTGTGTGTGTGTGTTTTAATTTGGTTCAACATTTGCTGCTAATGGGACTTGCCCAGCTGAGTGCTGGCTCTTAGGAAGCCCATGTTTCTTTGTTAACTTAAAAGAAAAAGGGAGAAGAGGGAGGGGAAGCAAGCCCTCCATTTAGATCCCAAACTGCAGCTCAGTGGTATTGCCGGGAGGGGTCAGGCTGGCTGGATGCCAACTGCAGACTTTGTTTCCCTGAGCTCGGGCTGTGTTGTGAATTCCCCTCCTCCCTCTTCCTACAAGGTTTTGAGTTGGCTGCTGGTTAGCAAACTCCTTTTTACCCATATAAGTTATTTAATATAATAATGAAGCTAACACTGTGGTAGGAAAATAGCCACTAGAAAAAAAAGCAGAGTTTGTCATTGGACTGTGTAACATTCTAGAAGGACCTTCTGTTTTCTTTACCCTTCTGAGCTGTTTACAGCTGACCACTGTGTTCTACAGATGTGTTTCTCAGTAGTGTTTCTGTTACTTAGTTTTCCATGATGCCTATTTTTTTTTCCTCTTGTAAATTTAAATTATCTGACTTTAAGGGTCTTGGGAAAAAACCCATGGCCTAATTACAGTTTAATTTTTTAAACAGACTTATTTTTCACTACCTTTCATAGTCTGTTGGCGACTAAACATGTGAACAGAGAACAGATTGGAAAAGATAACCCCCGCCCACGAGAGCAGTGAACAAAACAAATGAAAAACATCTTGCTGTTGACTCAGAGGTCGAACTAATTGTGAAATAGTTCACCTTGTTAAACATCTAAATAAATCTGTAGTGGCTCTGCAAACAGCCATTATATTTATTTACTGTAGGAGAAACTGTAGTAGTAAACTGTGCTAATGAAAAAAAAAAAAGACATCATGTTCAAAACAGAGATGTATTTGCAAACTTAATGACATGGTTTCAGAAAAACAGAGCATGTCTGTATGCTGCACGCTATCTCAGCAGACCTAAAATGTCTCCAAGCTGTCCCTTTACAACCATCAATATATTTGACACTCTGCGGCCAGGAGTTGTGGTGTCTTTGTTTTCTTTAATGGATGGGATTGGTGGGGGGTATTGGGGGAGCTGCAGTCTCAGCTGTTCAACTCAAGTGACCGGCTGAAAATGTGTCTGCCCTTGGGGCAGTGGCCTTTAGGAGTATGTGCGTGGGCCTTTGATATTTTGAAACTCAATCATAGTAAACAGTTAATAAGCATCACTTGCCAGGCACTTCTAAGTGTTCGCCATGGATCATCATCTTCGCTTTTTAGGCGTGGAAACAGGCATATTAATAATAATAATAATTTGTCCGCGGCCGTATAACTAATGAGAGACACAAAGATTTGAACTAGACCTTTAATTCCAGAGCCCAGCCTTGAGATCACCCTGCCAAGCCTTCTGAGACTTCAGTATAACCTTCAAGCTTGCAAGGAACCTGGGGATCTCGCTGACCTGCAGATGTGGATTCTCTAGGTCTGGGGTGGGACCCAGGCAATAGTGATGCTGCTGGTCCTGGAACCCTCGGAGCGGGGCTCCCTGCAGCACTGCCGCCTTGCCTTTCCCTGAACTCTGCACCTTGCATGTGTTGCCATGACAGCAACAATGTCCACCTTTCAGCCTTCTATGTCTGGGGGTCTTCAAATGATGGGCTGCTGGCCAAGTCTACCCCTTTTGTTTGAGCCACAAGGTGACAATTGTTGAAAAAAAATGGAAAGAAGAGTATTTCATGATACATGAAAATTACATGAAATGCAAATTTCCACATCCATAATGAAGTGTTTGGAACACAGACACATTCATTTGCTTACACACTTTCTCATGGCTGCTTTCTGCTACAAATCAGTCTTGTAGTTGCAGCAGAGACTGGATGGCCCACAAAGCCTCAGATATTTACTCTCTGCCCTTTACAGAAAGAAAGTTTGCTGACCTCTACTCTCTAAGTGGTTGTTCTGAGCATTACAATGAGTTTGCAAAAATGCTCTAAAGTCTCTATTAAGGCATTAGATACATAAATGTGGCTACTGAGAAATTTTTTCCTAAAATGGTGTTAGGCTTAACAAATTAGGGATTCTTAGAGATTCTAAGGCTATTTAAACAAAAAGTCTTCACAGAAAGAGTTACCATTCTCATACCTGTCTCTTGTTTTCATGTCCAGATAAGCCAGTGGTTTAAACCAGGTACTAACCTATCTGTGGAAATCAGTCCCCATTCTCCTCTGTGCACCGTCTGTGGGTTTGGGTCTAGGTGCGTAGATCATTTCTGTGGCCGGGTGGAAGCCTGGGTAAACACAAGCATAAGCAGCATCGTGTGACGTCAGCCCCTAGATGTGGATTCAGGAAGAGTTCTGTCCAGGTACGCCCTGAATTCCTAAGCAGCAGGCTCTGAGCGGAGGGCAGAGGGAGCCTCACAACAAGCTGGGTTGGGTGGGGAAGGCAGAAAGCTCCTTTCACAATTTGAAGTGTCCCTTGTTTCTGGGGACACAGGCCCGAGTTCCCCAGCTGTGGCCCACCTTTCATCTAACAAAGAAAATCATTGGAAAAGGGTTGACTTGCCTCTGTCTTTGAAGGTTGTCAGCTTTCCCTCTCCACTGGACCCGGCTCTGACACCCCTGCCATTTCCTCACCCGTCCTGTACCTTTATCACACTTTTGCTTCTCTCTGTACTTTCTTTTTCCAACTGCTGCCCATCTGCCTCCTGCACTTAGAATCCCAAGAAAGCACAGCCCAGCACTGGAAGGTGAGTTGCTAAACTATACAGGAACGTTCAACTGTAGATGATTGACATGCTCTGCCTTCCACTTTGGTGCATTCTGTTTACCCTGTGGCCCGTCTCAACAAAAGCCTCTGCCTCTATTCCAAACGTGTCTTGATATGCTGATGGAGAGCACACAACCAAGGATAGAAAAGAGTGTTAGGCTAAATTTTTTTTGGAGCTAAGGGTACAAAGGAATTCCTGAATTTGCTTCCTGGAGAAAAATGTGCTTAGTGACCCGGAAACTAACTAAACATATCAAACTCAGAGATTCTGATGGTGACTCTATTAACTTTACCCTTAAGACATTTTAAAAGGAAAGACTTTTGTCAGACCTGGGATTCCAGAGTTTTAATAGAAAATTGGGGCACTTCCTGGATAAGTCAAGCCAAAATTATTTTCTGGGTTTGAATGGTTAGATAATTGCCTCAGTTCTCTGCTTCATGTAATCAAGATCACTCTACTCTACACAAGGCTAACAGAAGAGACGTTGTGGTTTGAGGTGTATGTATCCAAACCTTGAAGATTAAGGACCTGTCATTCAAAACTAGCAAATAAGGCCAGCTCCGTGCAAAATAGACCCTAATTCAAAATATGCCTTAATTCTGTACCTAAGAATCAACTCGTCCTAAAGGATGCATTTTTTTTTTCTTTACTTAATGCAATGAGGAAATTCCCAGGTAGCCGATTCCCTCTTTAGTGCTAGCAGCCTTCAACAGGCTTAAACCCCACTCCACAAGGCTAAAACCCTGCTTCATTTCTCTGAGATTCGATCTAATAAGAAATGAAACATCCCAATGTGTACTCACATTCTAGGCAGCATGAGGCAGCTGTCTTAGAATAGTTAGTTGTTAGCGTACTTAAGTTTAAACGTGCACAACATCCAACATTTTAGGACTTTTAGGTAATGGTTTATGGAACACAATTTAGAGAATTAAAGAAGGGAACTAATATTTCTCAGAATAAGCAAGAAAATTATGTGTTCCTTGAAGAGTGCCAAACCATTGGGTTTTCTACCATGAAACCAAGTTTGCTTTGTTTCCCTCTTTCCACCTACGCTGCTTGGAGAAAATGAAAGTTAGCATGAAATCATCTTTCTCTGGATGAATCACTGTGGGAAAGTCAGTTCAACAGAGTGTTGTTAACTTGGTTGAGACACAGCAGCTGGAGAACCATAGGCATTGTTCATTTTTTTGCAATGTGATTATGGGTCCTCGTAAGTGCAGGTGAGCCATGTGGGGAGTTCATGTGTGTTCAGTACATATATGCTGAACCCATGAGCAAGCCGGTTGTCGGTCTTGGTATTGGAGCTTCACAGGTTTTTGCTTTATTGGAGTTGAATAAATCTCGTCCCCCTACAATACCTGGACTTTGGAAATGAGCGTAAATTCAAGTCATTCTGATCCATTCTCATGGGTGGTACTATCCTCAGAGATCAGCAAAGGAAATCCAAAGCACTGAGGGCTTTGTTTTTATTATGATTAGTAATTAGATTAACACACCTCTGTGTTTATTAGTATACAGCTAATAATCATGACAAGAACTCCATCTTTAAAAACAATATAAAAATCCATCATTAAAAGAAGAACTGGGGGCTTCCCTGGTGGCGCAGTGGTTGAGAGTCCTCCTGCCGATGCGGGGGACGCGGGTTCGTGCCCCGGTCCGGGAGGATCCCGCATGCCGCGGAGCGGCTGGACGCGTGAGCCATGGCCACTGAACCTGCGCGTCCGGAGCCTGTGCTCCGCGGCGGTGGTGGGGGGGGCACAGCGGTGGGAGGCCCGCGTGCCGCAAGGGAAAAAAAAAAAAATATATATATATATATATATATATATATATATATAAGTCCATCATTAAAAGAAAAACTGGGACTGTTTAATGTCATGGGATAAATCTGAAATACACTCTGTAAGGGTATTAGATGAAGAATGTGGGCTGTGGGCTAAACCTCACCCTCCCTAGATTTCTGGGGCTTTGGGGGAAGTCTCCCCACCTTTTAGACCTCAGTGTCCTCATCAGGAAGTAATGGGTCTGGACTAATTGACGAGGACTGGCCGGTCCGGATCTGAGAGTCTGTGGTTTGGGAAAGCACTTTCTCAGCTTGCTGGACAGAAAGGTGAATTAGCAAGTAAATAACAGCATCCTGCATTTGTGCTTCAAACTTCCCTTCCTCCTGCCAGGCAATTTTATGTTTTGTTTGTCGTGTTTGAAGAGGGAAGGGATAAGAGGCTAATTGCTATTTGATTGGAGACAAAGAAGCGATAAAGGCTCAGCTACCCCCTCCAATCCCGTGCCACACACTGGATAGAGTTCTTTATAGTAAAGAGAGATTGCTACCCAGACCAGAAACCAGAAAATACCCTCTGTGCAAAACCAGTTGTATGATTTCAAAGGTGCTAGATGAAGAAAGCACAGCTTCCAAAGACTACAAAAATACTTTGTTGTGTAGAACACATCTTTGCCATGGCAGCTCTCACAATTATGCTGGTTTATGTAGATAAAATCATATATAAAGTGCCTGTTCACACCTAGTCATTCACAAATGAATCACTATTTGGCTTAAAATATCAAGACCCAGACACATGATGATCAGAGTCCCCTTCTGCATTTTGTCAAATTTCCTTTTTTGAAAATGATTGGGGACCTTCTCTGAAGACTGTCCAGACAGTGGTAAACTCCTGGATTTGACATACCTTTTACAGGAAGTCCTACATGGAGGGAAACCAGCAAGGGCATGGATCAGTCTTGTGAGGATGGATACCTTCTTTCCTTGGGCTACAAATGCTCCATGAATCCTAATCCAGGAAGACCTCCGCAAAAGAGAAAAGATCAGAGAAGAAAAAGGCAAACAACTCAGAAGAGGGAGAAGACTGTAGAGGGATATGTAAATAAAAAATCTTTGGCAAGTGGGAGTTTAAGAAGAGGTGTGACATCAGCAGTGCTGGAAGCTTCTGTAATACTCAACATTTAAGATCTAATAAGAAAACAATGAAGTAAGAAATTCTGTTCTCTTGGGAAACTACAAACTATTAGCTGTTAAAATAGGTATTAGGTAAATGGATAGAACTAGATAACTAGGAGGATTTTTTTTTTTTTTTTTTTTTTTGCTGTACGCGGGCCTCTCACTGTTGTGGCCTCTCCCGTTGTGCTCCAGACGCACAGGCTCATCGGCCATGGCTCACGGGCCCAGCCGCTCCGCGGCATGGGGGGTCTTCCCGGACCGGGGCACGAACCCGTGTCCCCTGCATCGGCAGGCAGACTCTCAACCACTGCGCCACCAGGGAAGCCCTAGGAGGATTTTTTAAAAATTAATTAATTTATTTTTGGCTGTGTCGGGTCTTTGTTGCTGCGCACGGGCTTTCTCTAGTGGCAGCGAGTAGCGGCTACTATTAATTGTGGAGTGCAGGCTTCTCATTGGCTTCTCTTGTTGCGGAGCATGGGCTCTGGGGCCGCAGGCTTCAGTAGTTGTGGCGCGCAGGCTCAGTAGTTGTGGCGCACAGGTTTAGTTGCTCCGCGGCAACGTGGGATCTTCCCGGACCAGGGCTCAAACCCGTGTCCCCGGCACTGGCAGGCGGATTCTTAACCACTGTGCCACCAGCGAAGTCCCAGAGGATTATTTTTAATTACAGTACTTTCCTGAACCGACTCCATAAAATAAAGTTCATAAAATTCTGGAAAATAATAGGCATCACCAGCCCTTCTCCACATATTCAAAAATGATCAAGGCCTTTGGGCAAGGCAGAGAAGAGCTAGCAGGGGGCTCGCTTTCTCAGCCAGTTTAAACTTAGATGAGAAATAAGGCTAACCCACAGGATTCTTAGGTGTCCCCACAGAGGCTCAGGATTTGTAAAATGCTTTTTTTTCCTTCAGAGTATTCTCTTGGCTTACAGATAAATCCAGCCCTGCTGCGATGGGATCCCTTAGCTCTGCCCTTAAATTTTATAAGGAGATGGGGGTGCAGGCCCATTACCAAGATAATCTTACAAATAGAACTTCCTCTATTCAGAGAGTTCAGAGTATGATACAAACAGTGCTTGGTTTTTCTCATGTTAATTTTTCAGCCAGTCCTCTGTCAATCTGGAAAGAACCTGAAGGGAGTTTTACTCTGCCCTCATGGAAGGCATGAAGGAAGAGAGTTTTATTACTGCTGGGATTGGCCGCCTCTTTCAGCACAATTCCCAGGTGCTGTAGTATCTATAGGGTCTCTTTTCTTTGCCTTAACAAAGAGTCCTATCAATTATCCTTGCTTGGAAGGGCCTGGGCCCCAGGAGGTCAGCAGTCATGTGCCCTAGATGATAGGGGATGAATGGAGGAAACTCAGCCTTGTCAGTAACAGACAACACTATTCCCAGTAAGGCTGGCACAGTCCCAGCTCCCATCCTTCTACCTTCACATGGTCTGTGCCCTGGAGCTTCCCCTCACTCCTCTCTCCAAATCAAGATGTACATTTCTTCCAGGACTGTTGATTTTAACTAGCAATTTGAAGGTTTAAATTTATCAATCTAACTCATATGATTGTGTGATTGACTGAGAATCATTTCATGTTCACTTTCTAGCTGGTGGAGTTTTAGGGCATATAGTAGAGAAAAATTTTTAAATTTAGGCAGCGAGGGGAGAAATGTGGACAAGAGAACCTTATAAAACCACAAAATAGAAGCGCTTTAAAGGTTTTACCAAGGGATTGATTCCTCTAGCCATCAAGCTGCTTGGTGAATGGCTTGGGACCAGAACCACCATCTAGGACGGCTCCCTGGCACTAAGCAGCTTCCCTCCAGAGCAGGCCAGCCTGCGTGGGACTTTGCCCAGGTTCACACCATCAGCAACTTGTGGTGTTTTCAGCTATTCCAGCACTTTTGAATTCACAGGTTCTCTACTTGTCAAGAAAAAAATGGAAAAATCTCACTTGAGATGTACCGAGTATGCTACACACTATGCTGAGTACTGACATAGTGGGGTGTGACTAAGACCCAGCACCTATGTTGAAGGAGCTCACCTTCCGCTGAGGAAACCACCTTGCAGCACAACAGGTGTTGGGAGTCGGTCCTGCCTTGATGTTCCCACAGAATCCTCTATTCTTTAGCTAATCGGCTTGGGAGATCAGAGAGCTTTTCCTGGCAGATGCAAACCTGAGATCTTATGAATGTTTGCCTGGGGAATTCCTACTGCATGTGTGTACAGGGCCGGGAAGCCATACATGGTTATATTATTTAGTTCTGTACTGGAGTAGAGGAGGAGTGGGCACTGAAATCCAGCCCCAAGCTGCATATGAACATATACGGAGGCCGCCTTCAACAGGAGGAAGGGGGACTTTATTGTAATTCATCTTCCCCGATAGGGTACCTTTTCCCACTTGACACATAGACTCTTTTTTTTTTTTTTTTTTTTTAGCAGTACGCGGGTCTCTCACTGTTGTGGCCTCTCCCACTGCGGAGCACAGGCTCCGGACGCGCAGGTTCAGTGGCCATGGCTCACGGGCCCAGCCGCTCCGTGGCATGTGGGATCCTCCCGGACCGGGGCACAAACCCGTGTCCCCTGCATCGGCAGGTGGACTCTCAACCACTGCGCCACCAGGGAAGCCCGACACAGAGACTCTTGATATGCAGGGAGCAGCCTTCCGATAGGGCACAAACAAAATACACTATTCAAAGAACCACCTCGTGTTCGTTACGGCTGAGTTAGGGTTCAAGCTGAGGCTTGAGACGTAGTCAGGATCTAGAGGAGAGGTTGGAGATCTGTGCTGAGAAATTGCACTATATCCAAAGGTCTATGTGAAACCACTGAGGGATTTTAGCAGTGAGGTGACAAGGTCAGAGGTGCATTTTAGCAAGAAAACACTGGCTGCTCAGCAGAGGATGAATTGGTGCTGAGGGGAGGGAGTGGGGAGGATGGAGAATTGGGGCTGCAGTAGGGGTGATCATAAGAATAACGTAGAGGGGCTTCCCTGGTGGCGCAGTGGTTGGGGGTCTGCCTGCCGATGCAGGGGACACGGGTTCATGCCCCGGTCCGGGAAGACACCCCATGCCGCGGAGCGGCTGGGCCCGTGAGCCATGGCCGCTGAGCCTGCGCGTCTGGAGCCTGTGCTCCGCAACAGGAGAGGCCACAGCAGTGAGAGGCCCGCGTACCGCAGGAAAAAAAAAAAAGAAAAAAAAGACTAATGTAGAGGAACTGGATAGGAAATCCTTGTCTTAGACCAGACAATAAGTTAGGAGGGTCTGAGCCGAAACAGGGAAGATAGAGAGGAGGAAATAGATTCATAAAATGTTAAGAAGGCAGAGATAAAAGCCCTGGGAGAAGAAGACTCACAGTGTGGGTGTCCTTGAGGATGAAGAGGAACTGAGGCTGGGGGCAGCAGTTGTTTGTGTTATGGGCCAAATTGTGTCCCCCCTAAAAAGATGTGTTGGAATCCTGGCACCTAGAATTGGTACCTACGTGCAACTCCTAGTCTCAGTACTTCAGAATGTGACCGTATTTGGCGACAGGGTCTTCTCAGAGGTAATCAAGTTAAAGTGAGGTTATTAGCGTGGGCCCTAAAACAATACAACTGGTATCCTTCAAAAGGGGGAAATGTGAAGACAGACATACACAGGGAGAACGTCATGTAGAGATGGGGTTACACTGCCACTAGCCAAGGGACCACCAGAAGGTAGGAGAGAGGCCTTCCCTTGTGTCTTCAGAGGGATCATAGCCCTGCTGACACCTGTATCTCAGACTTCTGGCCTCTAGAGCCCAGAGATAATACATTTCTGTTTAAGCCACTCAGTTTGTGGTACTTTGCTACAGCAGCCCTAGAAAACTGTCTCTTTTATGATTAAATTATGTGTTAGTTGGAGTCTGCCGTTAATTAAATCCCTCTAATAAAGAGGAGGTTTATAAAGGTATTAGGTAAGTACAGTTTACCTTGAACTCTGCAACTACAATCATTCCGTTTTATTGCCAAACATCCTTTTAAGGTTCCATACTTTATTTATTACCTTCAAGTGCATCAGTCTTAATCAACGTAAAATGAATAGGGAACTTGAAATGTTTACACGAATCAGTGAATTCTATTAAATACATATCACGAAAATTGATGTGATCCAGTCCTGAGTTCCAACCCATGGTGACATGGAATATGTGGGTGAAATGGCAGAGTCATAAAGGACTCTGGAGAAAATTATATAGCCCTCATTTTATAGATGCATATACTAAGGTCCAGAGGATTTATGTGACCCGGAGCTAGTGAATTAATAAATTGGTGACAGGGCTAGAAGTTGAGATTTCCTCTCTTGACCTGTAGTCTATTCTTTCTCCTTATACTGCTGGTTCAATGCTGAATTTCTCTTTGAACTGAATTGGTCTGAGGCCACCCCAGGTTTTTGAATGCAGGTGTGAAAAGTCAAATTATCCAGGACTCTCCATTTTGCAGTAGTTCAAGAAAAGAGATGTAATAAAAAATAAATAGCAGAGTATAAGGGAGCAAGCACAAAGTTCATGTAAAAAGAAAAAATTTTTTTGTTATCAAATCTATCTCATTGGCTACTTCTCAGTTTCCTTTGCTGATTGCTTCTTAATCTCAAAACACTGGATTACCCCAGGGATCAGGGACTCCTTTATTTATCATCACTACATACTTCATTCAGTCTCATTGCTTTAAAACCCTCTGTCACCCGGTGACTGTTACCGGGTGACTCCCCATCTGCAGTGCTAGGCCTTCTTCTCAGAGATGGATTCACTTCGAAGCTTGCATAGCTTAACCTTTAGGGCCTCTCACTTGTACAACCCCTTCTAAGATGCTGTACCTAATTTTGAATTGAGTCTTGAATTCTTTGTCTTTTTTTTTAATTGAAGTATAGTTGATTTACAGTGTTGTGTTAGTTTCAGGTATACAGTAAAGTAATTCAGTTATACACATATACGTATTCTTTTCCATTATACATTATTATAAGATATTGAATATAGTTCCCTGTGCTATATGGTAGGTCCTTGTTGTTAATCTATTTTATACATAGTATTGTGTATCTGGGTTTTTTTTGGGGGGGGAGAGACACATACTGTTTTTTTATATCTTTATCGGAGTATAATTCCTTTACAATGTTGTGTTAGTTTCTCTTGTACAACAAAGTGAATCAGCTATATGCATACATATATCCCCATATCCCCTCCCTATTGCACCTCCCTCCCACCCTCCCTATCCCACCCCTCTAGGTGGTCACAAAGCACCGAGCTGATCTCCCTGTGCTATGAAGCAGCTTCCCAGTAGCCATCCATTTTACATTTGGTAGTGTATATATTAATTCCCAGCTCCTAATTTATCGCTCCCCCTTGAATTCTTTAACTTAGAAAACTTCCCCTAGAACTATATAACTCTTGGTTCCACAAGCTAGGGTCCACCCCTTACTGTCCCCTGGGCCTCAAACTTGTACACTACACCTCCACTTGGATGGCTGTGTCCAAAAGCCAAAAATAAAAAACCTCCTGATTTTCTCTTCAGCGGTAGTCATTGGTACTAGTCACCAAATATTTCTACCTCTCGGATTCCCAGACATGTGGTAGGGTTGCATTTCCCATCATCTTCTTTGAAGTTAGGCAGAGCTCTGTGGTAGCTTTTTCTGATTAAATGTGAGGGGAAGTGACTTCACTTCCCAGCAGGAGCTTGAGAAGCCAGAGTACAATTCACTAGGTTCCCTAGGGCCTCAGTCCCCCTGGGTCCCCAGATTAATAATCAGAGAAGAGCTCCCTGCCATGGCAGTAGACATGCACTATGAGTGACAGAGAGAATTTTGTGGGTTAATCGAGTGAAACTTTGGGGTCTGTTTGTTACCACAGCATAACCTGATGGATACACTTCCCCAATCTGTGCCTCTTCTCATTGTTCCACTCTATAAATACCATTCAATCTTCTGGGTTGCTCAGAACGAATCACTTGGCCTCACCCTAGACCCCTCTCTCTTTCACTGTATGTCAATAGTTCTGTAGACGGCACCGTCAAATACATCTAGAGACTGAATACTTCTCTCCACCTCCAACATTTCCCCCGTCAAGATGCTATCATGTTTTACTGGATTGCTATCATGTTTTACTGGATTATTACAACAGTCCCAAACCCTTGCTTTCCTATGGCCCCTATGCCACATACCAACTAAGGTGGTGGTTTAGAGCACAGGTCCCCTTATGCCACCCATCCCAACATTCACATTCCTAAAGTGCTTTCACATTTCACTCAAAGTGAAATCCGAGGTCCTGTAAGAAAGACATAACCCTGCCTCTCCCCCACCGTCTTCCCCCTTGTTCATTCAGATCGAATCATGCTCACCTTGTTAGTCCTCACACACACTAAGACTTGTCCTAACCATCCCCTTGGCCTGGAGCAGTCTTCCCCAGACAGCCCCATGGCTCAGTCCCTCTTCTTCATCAGCTCGGCTCAGATGTCTCCTTCTCAGTGAGGCCTTCTGACTGATCCTCCCCTGTGATACTGTGCTTTAGAGTAAGAACTACATATTTGGTCTTCGTCCCTGTTTCTGGCACACAGCTCCTAAACTCTTAGGATTTCCTAAGTGACGAGAGTGATAAAGGCATCTTTTGTTGTATTAATGAGGTGACTTTTGGACCAAACTTAAGGATGGGTGCTGGTTGCCCGGAGAATCAACCATGAACCAATCATGGGACCAAAGGGTTGGATCTTTTAGTCCCACCCCCATCCCTTGACCCCAGGGAAGGGGAGAGGGCCTAGAAGTTGATTCAATCACCAATGGCCAATGATTTGATCAATGATGCCTATGAAATAAATCCTCCATAAAAACCCAAAAGAGGGTCTTCAGAGAACTTCTGAGCTGGTGAACACATGGAGATTCGGGAAGAGTGGAGTGCCCAAAGAGGGCATAGAAGCTCTCTGCCCTTTCCCTGTACCTTGCCCTTTGCATCTCTTCCATCTGGCTGTTCCCGAGTTATATCCTTTTATAACAAACTGGTGGTCTAGTAAGTAAATATGTCTCTGAGTTCTGTGAGCCACTCTAGCAAATTAATCAAACCCAAGGAGAAGGTTGTGGGAATTTTCAAAATATAGCCAACAGGTCAGAAATACAGGTGACAGTCCGGACTTGCGATTGGCATCTGAAGAGGGGGAGGCAGGCAGCCTTGTAGGACTGCGCCCTTAGCCTGTGGGATCCGACTCAGAATTCAGCTGAATTGTCGGAGCCCCAGTTGGTGTTGGAGAATTGCTTGGTAAGAGCGGGAAAACCCCCTCCCCACGCTGAATTGGGGACTAGAATTGCTTCCCCTAAAGCATCAAGCCCCTCCCCAATGTGCCCATTAGTTTGTAATAACGTGTATTGAACTTCCTGCTGTATGCTAGGTTCTCTGTTAAACTCTTGACAGAGATAAACTCATTTAGTTACAACTATCCTATGCAGTAGAAACCATTCTTATTCTTACTGAAGGGGTAAAGAAGCTGTGGCATATAGATGTTAGAAACTTGTTTAATGTCACAAAAGCTGAGCGCCACAGCTCACATTTATCTGTGTCAGACTCTAAATTCATGTTCTTAATTGCTCTGTAATTTCACTCCATAGATTAGGAAAATTTTGAAGTCATAAGAACACATGATTTTTGCCAATTTTTCAGATAAGTATTCATTTTATTCTATTGGGGAACAAATTCAGGCCTTTCACAGCACAGAATTCAGAGCTCGCTGAACAATGGTGCCCACAGACTGTGGATGGGTGACAGTGTAGCCTGGATACAGGTTTGGAACGGAATGACAGCATTCTCACTCTGTCCTGGTCTGCTCTCATTTTTATCACTGACCAGCATGAAGACTGAAAAGGTCACAAAACCGATGTGGCATCAATATTCAAAACATTTTGTTTTGCTGCAATAAAACAATAATAAAAACAAATCAGATGAAGCTTGAGAGACTGTTAGGTTCAAAACTCACTCTTGTAAATTCAAGTGGAGAAAATGGGTCTTACAAAGTTCACGTAAAGGACCCTAGTGATCTAAATTGACCTGTCTCTCCACTGGACCAATAGTGTGACATCACACAGGTGCTTTTAGTAGCCATCTCAGTCTCACTAAGAAAAATCTCGCATCCAGATGGAGGAAGACTAGAGGTCTGTGGCCAACTGGGTTGCTAAACCATATCTGTATTATTCCATCCTAACATTTTTTCATCCTATTGTTTTCAGTTCTGAAGCTTTTAGAGGGATATTGATAAACTCCGGAGCACCAAGAAGACAGTGATAAGGATAGTGAAGTTTTAGGAATCAAAGCCAGGTGAGACTTTGGCAGGACCCAGAGTTGTTGAGCCTGAAGGGAAAACCTGGTGAGAAACAACCACTGTCAGAAGGTTTTAGTCTATTGTGTAAAAGAGAAGAGTAAGTGTCCAAAAGTGAAGATTACAAGGAAGATTTCAAGTCAATGGAAATAATTTTCTAATGAACAAATATGTCCTGTGTCCCTAATGGTTACAGGAGATATTCTCATGGATAGTAATGTAACCATACCCCTGCCTTCAAAGTGCTCACTGACCAATAAGAGAGACAGTTCGTTGACTTGTAAACACGGACTTGCTTAAATGCATGCTTTGAAGTTGCTGGAGAAGTCAGCAGTGGCACAGGGGAAGGAGTGATTGATTCTCTCTCCCTAGGTGGTCAGGGACACTTCACAGAAGTGATAATTAAGCATAACTTAGAAGCACAGGTATGAATTTTGCAGGGGGATACATGCGAGGGAAGTGTTCCCAGGAGAAGCCAGTAAGGGAGTTCAGGATACAGTAAGTCTACTACATACGAACAAGTTCTATTCTGAGAGCTCATTCATAAGTCCACTTTGTTTTTAAGTCCAACAAAGTTAGCCTAGGTACCCAACTAACACAATCAGCTATATAGTACTGTACTGTAATAGGTTTATAATACTCTTCACACAAATAATACATTAAAAACAGACACAAAAAATAAAGAAAATACTTTTGCTCTTATAGTACAATACCTTGAAAAGTACAATAGTGAGTACAGCAGCTGGCATCCAGGGGCTGGCATCGAGTGAACAGGCAAGAAGAGTTACCGACTGGAGGAGGGAGAGGGGGTGGGGGATGGTAGAGCTGAGGGAACCTCAGCAATAGGAGACGGAGGGCAAGCTGCAATGTCACTCACGCCTGACGTGGATGGCACAGGTTCTGGTTCCTTGCTGGATTCTATTCTATCTACCCTCTTGAAAAAACGACCCATAGCTGTCTAGGTAGTAGCTCTTTTATTCTCGTCATAGATGACACGGTAGCACTGGATTGCATTCTGAACGGCTGCTGCAACCTTCATGTACCAGTCTACATTCCCGTCCTGTGCCTCAAAAACTAACGGTGCCTCTTCACATAAAGAAAATCCCCTCGCCATTCCCTGTGTCGTGAATCTCTTCGATTCTTCAGTTCCTTCTTCCTCTTGTCTCTCTTCGTCCTTTCTCTGGGCCTCCAATTCCTGGCGCTTCTTAGCAGTACCAGCTACATCACCGCTGCTTTTTTTTTTTTTTTTTTTGCGGTACGCGGGCCTCTCACTGCTGTGGGCTCTCCCGTTGTGGAGCACAGGCTCCGGACGCGCAGGCTCAGCGGCCATGGCTCACGGGCCCAGCCGCTCCGCGGCATGTGGGATCTTCCCGGACCGGGGCACGAACCCGTGTCCCCTGCATCGGCAGGCAGACCCCCAACCACTGCACCACCAGGGAAGCCCATCACCGCTGCTTTTAAGCTTGCTTCCAGACATCCGGGCCTTGAAATAAAGATACTGTACTACTGTACTCTGTACAGTACTGTACAGCAAATTACACAAAAGCACGACCACTTGTAGGGGATGGACGCATGGGACAATGTCTGTATGTCAGACACGTGAACTTACGTGATTGGGCATGCAAACGCACGTTTGCATCTTTAAAAGTTCACAGTTGAAGGTTCGTATGCAGGGGACTTGCTGTATCATAAGGATGGGAAGAAGCTAAGCAAGAGTGCCATTTCACGTGAAGTCTCAGATTCACCCCGAGCTCTGGATCGTCAATGACACCTCGGTGTTTGTCCTCCTTGGAGTAAGAGAGCTGGGCTTCTCTACTTCCACACCAGTCTGTCACTGGTAATGGGCTACAATGATGGACGAGCAGAGGGAGGGGATGAAACTCCCAGGCATATCGGGAATAAGCAGGGCATCTTCAGGGTCCTGGGTGCCGGGAGGGAGCCACTAGCTGCAGAGCAGGCAGAAGTCAGAGGAAGGGTGCCAGATATTGTTAAAGGATCACATATGGTTCCAGGGATCTGGGTGCACACCAACAAAGTCCTCTCTCAGAGTCATGAAAGGGAGGGCCTTCTAGCAGAAGAAAAAGCTGAGCGAAGGTATAAAAAATGATGTGTGCTTAGAAAAATAGACTCAGTGTTCCTCCACATAAAGGGCAAATAGAACATAAGGGACAACAGGCTAAAGAGCTATAGTGCGGTTAGACTTCTGTGGTGCCAAGGGGGAAAAATCCCAGCAGGCTCAGGAGAGGCAGGGATCTCAAGTAAGTCTAAGGAGAACTGCAGTATATGGACACATGATGAAGGCTGATTCTGGAAGGCGATTCAAGATTCGAGGATGCCCTGGGGATCTCACAGGCAGGTGTTTTAGGTCTCTGACAGATTTTCTCAATATTTCCTGGTTCAAAAATCCAGGGTTGAGAATCTCTTGGCCTAAATAAGCATCACTAACCTTGTCCGAGCAGAACTTTTTGTATCAGCAGACTTCTGAATTTGCTGCCCAGCAGCTGTCACCAGGAGTACAGGGCAATATGTCATAAGTCACAGCTATCCGGACACGTCACAGGACACAGCAGGGAGATTAAAGGACTGGTGGCCGTGGTACGGGCGCTGTGATTGGTCAGAATAAACCTTCCAGGAGCCAGATGGAGAAGATCCTTTTATCATTATCCATGGCTGTGTAACCAACTACGCAGGACCAGGACTATAGGGTGAGGTGAGGGAGGTGAGTAAGGTACCTTTGGTACAAAATGTAAGGAGGCTCACGTTCAGGGTCACGGAAATATGAGTGAAGCCCTGCTTACATTTTGCACCATGGGTGCCTCACTTCCCTGGCCCTATTCCAATCTTCAGCCACCCAAAAACTGAGTGGTTTGGCTCACAAACCCGTGGGTCGGAAATCTGGGGTGAGCTGAGCTGGGCAGTTCTTCTGCTGGTCTAGGCTGGGCTCGTCCATGTGTCTGTGATCAGCTGGGTTTGGTGGCTTGATGATGGCCTTGGCTGGAATGTCTAGGATGCCTGGACCCTCCCTCCATGTGGTCTGTCATCCACTGACTTGCTCACGTGGATGTCTAAAGGTCTCAAAGGAAAGCAAGAGAGGGCTTTTTCAATCTCTGCATGTGTCAACTTTGCTCTTGTCCCATCAGCCAAAGCAAATCACACGCCCAAGCCCAAGTTAAAGCAGTGGAAAAATAGACTCCATCTCTTGATGGGAAGAACTGCAAAGTCAGTTTGCAAAGGTGCATACACACAGGGAAGGGAAAATTTCATTGCCACTTTTCAATTTACCAAAATATCATGTGCAGAGGAAAGGAACATGGTTTCCATCCCATGGCCAAGGGAACCGTGGATGTCTTTTAAGCTAGGGACTCATGATCAGATTGAGTGGTGAGAGATGTCACTGTGGCAGCTGCAAGAAAGAAGGAAGACAGGCAGTGTGAGATGGGAGATGGGAAACAATCAGGTGCAGGTGAAAAGTGATGAAATCTTGTACCAAGAGAGCAGCAGTTAGGATGGAGAAGAGAGGGCAGGATCAGGAATGAACATGAACAATCATGGATGATATAATTGGCTGGAAAAGAAAACTGTGGGAGTGCAGATTGAAGCTTCTCGGTCAGGGTTTCCCGGTCAGGGTTTCCAGATTTAGCCGGGCTCTCAATGATTCCCTCTTCCCGTGGTTGGTCCAGCCTTCACTTTTTTTATAGAAATGATGTTTAATGGTCTTTTGCATTACGCTTTATCACAGGACATTGACTATAGTTCCCTGTGCTGTACAGTAGGACCTTGCTGTTTATCTGTTCTATATATAATAGCTTGCATCTGCTAACCCCAAACTCCCACTCCTTCCCTTCCCTGCCCCCTCAGCCTTCACTTTCAAAACCCCTTCCATCCTCAGTCCTATTCTCTCTCAGCTGACCATCTTGCCTCCTGATTCACCAAGAAAATTGAGGTCAACAGGGGACCATCAACCCAACTTCCATCTTCCTCCATCTATTCCTCACATCCCTTTTTAACTGGTTTGTGTCTGTACCCAGTGTGACTATTTGCCAGGGCTCTCCAAGGACAGTCTCTTCCCACACAAGGTTAAGACCTCTTCCTGTGGTCGCCATCCCATCTTCTCTGCTCTCCTTGAATCTCACTCTATCCACTTTTACAAAAGGCTATTGTCCCCGTTATAAAGTTTGAGCATTATGGGGACAAAGACATTAAATGTATTATAACGTATTATAGAGGTACGCTTGCAAAATTTCTGTTATGAGTACAGCTGGCAAATAGTCAAGCACTTTAAAAACCAGTTTGGACATTTTGTACAAGTAAGGTGGCCACCATAATGAAGTTTCTTTGTTCCTGGTTCCAACTTTGGAAAAGGGTATGAAAAGGGTTAACCCGAGTCCACACACCATGGTTTCCTTCTGGGTAACTCTGGGTAACTCTGGTTTCCTTCTGGGTAACTCTCATCAGTGAGGTGCCCTGGGGCCCAGAAGAGATGGAAATACTGGAAGAAGATCAGAGAGTAAGGACAGACATGACTGAGGGAGTAGGAGGGATTCATTTATGTGGAAACATGAAAGCAGGACTAACTAGGCAGTGACTAATGATATGATAACTGTCTACAAACACCCGTGTGTATGATTTGAATGCCAAGAAGTCATTGCCTCATTTGGCACAAAGTTGCAGTCTGAGCGGTAATACGGTAGACGAAAAAAAAAAAAAGAAAAAGAAAAATAGAGCATCCTTAATTACAGTCACAGAAGAAAAAAAAAAGAGTAGAGATAGACATGATTTCATGAAGACTACTTCCTTTCTCTAAGGACAACTCCTATTAATTAATTCCTTTCTTTAACAAACTTGAAATACTTAAGGAGCTATGAAGAAGACACCTCTTCAGCTTTCCCCATCCCACCTCAGAGGTCCCAGTTGCTAACCTTTCCTTTATTTCCTGAGTGGCTTCCTGAATCCTCTCCATTCAATGTTCGGCCAATAAATTATTGCTAAAAAGGCCAAAGCAATAGCATCTTGATGTATAATTTAACTCATCTAAGGAAAAAAAAAATCCACAGAAGGCTTGACACTGCATTCAAGTTGCCTGTTGATCCTGGAAGCAGGCCATCCTAGAAGGATGAAGCTTCAGCCTGGGGGATCACCACCACTGTAAAAGCCCACCAGGGTTTCTGTCACGGCCTCCAGATCAGCACACTGCTCAGTACTCCCCCGTCATGGACAAATTCTCCCCTTCTCCCGTGTGACATTGACTCACCCCTACAATCATCATCATCTTCATGGATCACCAGGGCAAGTGCAAGGCCCATGTCAAAGCAGATGTACTGACAGAGCGCCTCCTCTGGGGAAATTTATCATGAACATCACTGAAGCAAAGGAAATCGCAGTTTCACAATGACCAGTTCATTCAATAAACCCACATGGAGTGCAGACATCACGCTAGGCTTTCTGCTGAAAGCTTAAAGCTGGTCTCACCTTCGTGAGACATGGTCTCAGCTTCAAGGAGCTGTCTGAGGGTTGCTTGCACCACTGGGTACACCGAGTTAGGAACTGCATTACACAGTGTCGGTGTCTAAGACTGTGTGGAATGATGGTAATGGAGGGTCATGGGAGTTAGGTGTGTGGATGGCATAGGGCCAGACAGGAAGGAGTTTGAAATTCAGAAACAATTTGAAGGAGGAAGCCAAGAAGGCTTAGTTAATTGTGGAGGGATACGGATTAGAGGTGGAAAATTGCTAAATGTATTAGACCAAGCACAGAGAAAGTGTGAGTCTGAGAATCCTGTGCTAGCTCCCAGAGACAGCTCAGACAGAAGGGAAGGGCCTTGTGAAAGATCAGGCAACCTACTCACAGCATCTTGAACAGAATGAGACTGGGAACTATGGATAAAGGCACAGACTGCTGAACTTTTGGAACTGAATTACCAACTTTCTTTTTTTTTAACTCCACTGATAACTTCAGGAACAATAGGAGTTTTAAAAAATTTATTTAATTGAAGTATTGTTAATTTACAATGTTGTTAGTTTCAGGTATACAGTGAAGGGATTCAGATACATATATATATATATCCTTTTTCAGATTCTTTTTCATTATAGGTTATTACAAGATACTGAATATAGTTCCCTATGCTATGCGGTAGTCCCTTGTTGTTCATCTATTTTATGTACAGTAGTGTGCAGAATTACGAACTGTCAAAAAAGAAAATGGGCTTTAGATGTTAAACGGGTCTTTATCGCCATCAAGTGGTGGAACAAGGTAGCTCTAAAATAATCGGCTGTGAATTAATTTTTTTAAACACAGAGAGGCTGGAAGTTATTAAATTTGAAAGTAGAGTTTTAAAGTCTTTATTCCTTTAGCACACCATCACAATTTTGGAGATTTTCCTCTTTTTATATGTTTTGTATTAGTTGTCCCCTGATTTCTACTTCTAGCTAGATCAGCTGATTCCTCTAGCTTTAGTTGCTGACGACTGTATGGTTGGAGAAACGCTGCCACCTTGTGGGCAATGTGAAAAGAAGCACTGAGGGCAAGAAAGAAATGGTTCAGCTTTGTGAGAGGGAAAATTGTGAGGCTTGCAGAACGAACCTTTGACATTTCTGTCTTCCTTTTTGTAGGGAAAGGACATACACTATTTTTGAATTATAGTTTGGTCACTTCCGTGTGGCTATAGGTAAATGAATTTTTTAGCCTCACTTTCCTTGTCTGTAAAGTACACATAATGGCACATATATAACACAATAAATATTATTCTCCTTATTTTTTGCCTTCTTTCTTACAAGAGCTTCTTGTCTTTTTCTATCCCCCAAATGGAAACAAAGCGCCCTGTTTACATTAATTCTCCTAAAGTATGCGTAACTGCTCTGCTGTTTTATAGTTATGGCAGTCCATGAAGTGCAGGGGTGTAAAAATAAATCTTTATTTTTACAACTGAACATAATCTTCTAGACCTTGAATCTTCCCCATCCCTCCCTTTGGAAATTTCTAGCTTTTTGAGTTCCACTCGGTAGAATTCCAGTCAAAATGATGATTCAGTCCACTGGGTCCCTGTTTAAAGCCTCCACAGCCACTTCCTCCCACAGGTCACCTTGGGCCAGTCATCATTTACTCTGGTCTTTGTCTTGCACACACGTCAGATCCTGAGTGCAGGGGAGCCCACAGGACTCACAAGACACAGGTCTCCCAGAAAACAGTTCAAGGACATTGTCTAAATCCTATCTACTTAAGAACATGGAACCCCGGCTTATATATTCTTCTTCTTCCTGTTTCTTTACAGTGGTAAAGGGAGAGATAGATAATAAAACTGGAAAAATGCTTTTTAGGAAATCATTATTTTAAACAATGAATAAGAAAAAGGGCCACTGATTTCCATTTTCCAAAATAAACACCTCAAAAGATGGGAACCCGTGAACTGGAAACCTGGGGAATTCCTATATGATTTCAATTTTCCAAGACATTTTGCTTATTTACTGCAGGTCCCAAGTGCCACCTGCCTTCTTTAATAGTACGGTAGTTGAGGAGAACACAGATTCCCAAACCTTATGTGGCGATCCCGAGGGCTCTGGATTTTCTGGGGAAATCCTCGCCCTTCCCAGTGGCCAGCAGGGGGAGGCCTGCGGCTTTCTCTGAGAGGAAGGCTTGGCCTCAGCTTGGGGTCTCCTTGGCCCCTTCCCATTCCACAGATCTTTCTCCCTGCAGGATTCTTAGCTTTTCTTATCTTTAATTTACATATAAGAACAATAGAATCATAGATGCTTCAGCTCGAGAGGGACCAGACCTATTTACAAATATATTTCTTAGGAAACACTTGGAAGGCCTCAATCTTGAGTTTTAGGTAAATACGGAAGAAGGAGCAATTACATAATAAAGTCATTTCTGTGACAAGTGTAGTAATTGCTGAGGGGTGAAGAATAGGTTTAGGTGGCATTTCCAAAACGTCTCCGAAGATTACTCTGCAAAATTTAGACACAGGTAAGATGGGTGGGTATTGTGGCTGGGTTGCTACCTGTTACCTGGTAGTGTTTTGTTAGTACATGTGCAGGACATTATCTTCAGGGAGAGGGCACCTGGTTTCCATTATCGCCTTGGGTTCCTACTTTGTTTCTGAAAGGTGTTTCCGAATATCTCGACGTGCCCACCGGTGGGCCCAGCAGAGCTCACCGTCAGCCTGTCACTCAGGAATCCCGCGGGGGAGCATTCCTTTAGCTCATCTCCTTCCAATAGTGACAAAGGTAGTTTGCCTCCCACTCAATTCCATCTGTCCGCAGCATTTTGGCTCCTTGGAAACATTTCCATCAGAGACGGGTCCTCAGGTAGGCGGTATGGACAATCCCTTTTCCTTGATGCAGGGGCAGAGGTGAGTCAGCCGACAGCAGCAGGCGCGTGAAACGTGTGCACGCGGTCCCGCCTCCCAGGCACCCATCCCAAGCTCTGCGTCTGGGTCTGACCCTGTCTTCACCAACACCAGGCACCAATGATCATGATACTTCCTCTTTTCTGATGCTTTGGGATAGAATCATTATAAGTAAGTGATCCTGACCTGGAGTTCATGGATAGGTTTCAGAGGACCTGTGACCTCCTGAAATTGTAAGTGATGTGTATCTGTATGTGTTTTGCTATGTATTTTTTTCTGAAGAAATATTCCATGTATTTCCAAGAATTCTCAGAAGGACTCATAATTCCTCAATGGCCTGTTAAGTGGCTTTCCAGGGAATACCAGTCTGGTCCTTCAGACCAGTGAGTTACCTTCTTGGGACCCAACTATTCCATCTGCTAAAAGGAAAAGATGAAAGTCAACCAACATCTACGGAGCATCATCTCTAGGCCAGGCACGTCCGTAAAGAGTGCTCATCTCATCATCTCAACAACCACACAAGGTCACTACCATTCCCCTGTTCACAGATGGGGGAGTGGAAGCCCACAGAGGTCAAGTAACTTGCCCAAAAAAACCTGGCATTCAAGTAAGAACAGGCAAACTTCGGAGATATTGCGGGTTTGGTTCCAGACCACTGCAATAAAGTGAATATTGCAATAAAGTGAGTCACACGATTTTTTTTGGTTTCCCAGTGCATATAAAAATTATCTCTATACCATAATGTAGTTTATTAAGTGTGCAGTAGCATTATGTCTAAAAAAAAATCAATGCACATACATTAATTAAAAAATACTTTATTGCTAAAAAAAATGCTAACCATCATCTGAGCCTTTCAGCAAGGGGTAATCTTTTTGCAATAGTAACATCAAAGATCACCGATCACAATCACTATAACAAATACAATAATAAAGAAAATGTTTGAAATACTGCAAGAGTTACCAACATGTGACACAGAGACATGAAGCAAGTGTTGTTGGAAAAATGGCCCCAATTGACTCGCTCCACACAAGGTTGCCACAGACCTTCAATTTGTTAAAAAAAAAAAAAAAAGCATTATCTGCAAAAGGCAATATAGCAAAGTGCAATAAAATGAGATATGCCTGTATTCCAGACTCCAAGATGCACACATCAGCCGCCACCCCCATGCACTGATGATCCGGCATCCCGCTTGGCTTCTTTGTCAACTCTCTCTTTATTCTTCCTCTTCAGCCACCCTCTGTTTTGTGAAAATCAACCCATTCCTATCTGGCAGGTGTCTGACCCTTTCCTCACTCGTTCTTTGCCTACACGCTGGTGGGCCTTGGGTCAAATCTGCCCTGCAGGCATGTTTTATGATGAATAGTATTTTACCAATATTTAGGAAGTAGAATAATTCACATAAAAGTTTGGATGCCAGACTGCTTTGGAAAAAACTCAGAAGATCCGGCAACACCAAGCCCATGTTCTCTCCTGATCAGGCAGGCTGGAGCTGAGTAGACAGGCCAGCGTTCCTCAGTTCACCGCGGTCCCCACCACCCACTCTGGACTCTCCTCCTGGCCAGAGCATCACTCCCCCACGTCATCTGCTGAGGGCCTTCGGCATCTGAGTATTCAACTCTTGTCTTCTCCCTTCTCTTGCTTTCTTCTTCTCCATCCCTCTGGCTTCCATACTCACCCAGCTATGGGCACTCCCTCCCCACAGTAAACTCCTGCGTGTCTTTGCCTTTCTCTCTCATGTTCATCTCTGCTCTCGTTCCCCTTCTATCCTAATAAAGAACCACAGACAAAGAGAAACAAATGGAGACGATGCTGTCTCTCCACTAGAATGTCTGAGCAAAGCACTAAGTAGGGCGAAATGGCCCAGGGCTTCCCCTGGTCAATTAATATCTCCTTTCTAGTGTTTCCCTTAAAAAGAAAGGAACAACCTGACACACATGAGCACTTTAGATGCCAGTTTTATCCCAACTGTCTTGCCTCTCAAAACAAACCGAAAAAAAGCAAAATGATCAAATCAGAGGTACTGAGGAAACAACTGCAAGTACATTGATTCCACCTGTGCCTCCCATCTTCTGTACCCCGTCACACACTCAGACCTTTGTGGTCTCTTGGCTGCTGAAGGCTTTTTCTGGGATGCTGGGTGTGTGATTGATTTTCAACATTCCGCTCTCTGAGTTAAGCTTCTCAAGGCTAATGTGATTGGATGTGCCACCACGTGGACTCATTTTATGGAGATTTTCTTTAGTGTTAAGTTATGCTCAAGTTCCAACGTGTCACCCTTTCTCTTTTGCAAATCTGGGAGGCAGGAGATGAGGGGGAAAAATGCCCTGGGGGATGGAGTAGTACTAAGGGTTCCCCTCCAAATGGCAAAAGTGCATTTATCAAGTTCTCCAGGGTCAAACTTCCTGCTCAGTTCAGGGATTTGAAGAGGGGAAGTCAGTCCCCCGGGGAGAGAGTGGTACATGCTATTTGTGAAGAAACCCACAAGGCCCTGCTGGTGGCTGTCATCCTTGCCCCTGCCAACTTTACACACAGCGTGGCCTTCAACGCCCCACTCTTTGTTCAATGGACTTGTCCTAAATAGTATGTCATTGCAATGGGTTTGGTGAATGGAAACCTATTTTCCCATTGGCAGTGGGCGCCCCACTTCAGAGACGTTTAATCAGAATCTCTGGCTGATCTTTAGTAGATAGTGGCTCTTACCTCTAAGTTTACTTACCCATACCAATTTCTCCATTACATTTTCCGTCATGGTTACACCTCATACGTTTAACGAAATCAGCTAGTCCAATGACTTTAAGCTTGAAGACTAGAGATCCCCGAGGGTAGCTAAGTTAGTGCAGGAGGCCAGAACACTAGCACTGCCGGTACTAGTCTGTACTGACTACTCACAGAATGATGAAGGATGGGCTAAACTGTGTGAGAACACAACAAGGTGGCAGCGGGGCACTGCCCCCAGGTGGAGCTCCCCTGCATACACTGCACCAGCAGAGGACCCCGTAGGGGAATCCTTTGGCAGCAGCCGCTTCACTATATCTGCAAAATATCGTTTGTGGTATTAGTCTGAAGCACTCCTTGTTTTCCTGCTCTTTATTTTCCAGTAAGGTGTGAAATGGAAGGCCAGTGTATGGAGGAGTAGGTAGGGATATAGAGTTACCTGTACTGTGGTTTCTTCTCATCTGCCTTAACTCCCTTCTCTTTGCTTGTGGGCCACAGTGGACAACATTCTTCTAGCGAACATAATGTACCTTCCAGGCATTGTGGAGTCTGTCTCTGCTCTCCTAATGCCTTTGACTGAGGCCCTGATGTTGGTGTGTGGTGTGTCCAGGAATCGCATGAGACCTGATAAGATTCCCAGAAGCCTTGCCATCTGTCTGCTCTCTTCTGTCTCCTGATGGACCATTGCCCACTGTGAAATCGCACGTTCAGGGAACGCTTTATCTGACCTTGAAGAGCTTATTTAAGGTTCAAGAGTTTTGATTTTAACCTGAGGCCTGATCCCAATGTGTCCTATGGTCTCGGACTGTTCATTGGGTTTCTTGAGTTCTCTCTTTCATGCACTCATATGTAGGATTGTTAAATAAAGTGTGTCTTTCTGTTTGGAAAATATTAGCTGCTTCTTTTAAGGAATGTAGTTCAAATATTTCATATATCTACCACATGCATGTAAAACACTATAGTAGATACTGGGGTAGGGAAGGAGATGCAAAGCAAAGAAAGGAACCAAGAACTTTATGTTGAGGGTGTTATTCCCATTTTACACATAAGTAAACTGAGGCTCGGAGAAGCCAATTAAGTCATAAAAGGGCCACCGACCTTGGAAGCTCTGACATTCAAATACAAGTAGATTTAATATCAAAGGCTATGCGTGTCCTTCTCAATGTCCCATATTTGCTACAAAAATGATTGAAATATGGCTTCTGTCCCCAAGGGGCTTTCAGTGTAGAATGGGTGATAGTACATAAACAATAGCTACAATTCAAGGAATAGTCTTAAGTTCTGCATAACAGAAAAAGCATACAGCTGTGGGAGAATAGGGTTATGTTTGGGTCTTTGTTATTGGTAGTGTTGTTACCATAGTTATGGCTTGAACCTTTCTTAGAATTCTGAATTAAAAGCTGCACAGATGTCTATGATGATACTCTGACATTACTGGCTAAATCCGTGCCATAGATGACAGCAAATGCTTGTGTCAAAGATGTTCAGGGAGTGGTAAGTGTTCCAACAGCTGTGGGGATCAGGCACTGGTGCGTTACCCCGACTCTACCCTGCCCTTTCTACCCACGGTTCACAATTTAAGCCTCTTTGTAGCACAGTGACGTAGCCAGCTCCTCTAGGAACCGGGGCTGATCTGAGCTCGCCCTGCCTGTGCTACCTAAGGTTAAGCGAACACCACTCCCCAAACGTGGGAATGAAGGATTTTGAAAGTCCCACTGCAGCATTCCGTAAGGAGCCAAACACTTATGCTCAGCAAAGGTTAAACCCCAGGCTGGATTCCAGATTCTTATCCTCTGAAGCTCTAGGAGAGAGTTATTACTGCATTCAGAGAATAAGGAACTGGCCCAATAAAAACAAGCCAAGTTATAACTGTGTGACAGACACGTTCTGCTTGTAACTCTCAACTAAGAGGCATTCCGTGCTAGATGTGCAGCCCCATGGCCATTGTTCCTGTCACACTCAAAGCAGCGTCATCTGATTTTTAGGTACAGCATTTTTGGGATCAGACCCACCAGGCTCTGCAGCCCCAGAAGGCTGCTGGGTTTGGAACACCTGTAGCCAGTGCACGGGGATTAAGAAGCACTTGTTCCAGCCCTAAGCCTTGCCAAATGTCTCCGCACCACAGAAATGGGATCTGGCCTGTGCGGAGGGCAGAGGGCCCCCGGCTCGCATCACATTCTTCCAGGCTTAATCTACTCAGCAACCAAGTGGAAACAGCTATCCCCGACTCCGTGGCCAACCGAGTGTACAATAGAGTCTACTGTGGCCACAGAGCAGGCTTCGTGGGTGACTGACTGCCCTGCATTCCCCCAGAGAGCTTTCTAGAACTCTGCTGAGGGCACGATTTGGGGGACAACAGTTCTTTCACAGGAAGGAGAATAACCTAATATGCATCTGGAAAAAGGTGAAGCTTTGAATGGCAATGACAGTTTAGTTCATGTTTCTCTCTAAATTTCTTCTTGGATTCAGTGGAACAGGTAAGAAGACATTATGGTTGTGGCGCAATAATACAGAACAGGTGGTTCTGGAACTTCTGTTACAACTATGATCTTGTGCCTTCAAGTGGGACCCAGCTGGATGGGCGAACATACAGTGTCTTCAGTGCATCTCTCCATGACTTTATTCCTCAGAGCAGGAACTGGGCAAGGCAGCTTGGCGCTGACTTCACAAAGTGTGACCAGATGAGCTCTCTGAATCGGTTTCAGAAAAGGCGGAGCTCTGATTGTGCTTCGGGTTTTCTTACCCGCCTCAGGCAGCTCCCGGGAGGAGGACTTTTCAAAGACAAGAGGCAAGTGTCATCTAGCGTTTGTTTAATAGTTTTGTTCATGCTAAATCTATAATATCCAAAAGTATTTCTAACAAGGGTCCCTTTGTCAACTAACCTGTCTCAATTTCATCTCCTTTATCCTGTCTCTTCTTCCTTCAGAGGGAAGATAATGGAGTATCCTGCAGGAGACTTGGACCTGATTTCTTTCCCCCGAAACTCTGATTGAGGAGAAACCAAGAAAAATCTCATTTAAAATTATTTCAAGTATTTCCTGCCTTATTAGAAATGGCAGGTTGGATTTACCTTTGGGACATACTATCCTTTTGTTCTGGGCAAAACTAAAACAAAGCAGAAATACTTTATTAGTAGACCAGTTTCGTCTTGAAAAGTAGCCGTCACTGTTCTTGGAAGAAAAACTAAATGCAGTGAAGCAACTCAAAACTGAGAAATGAAATGTTCTGTTGGTAATGCAGTCAGTGAAGGTTAGTAACACTGCCTCTCTTATTTCTTGCTGTATTGTGAATGCTGAGAAGGGGTAGTGTCTGTTACCCAGCAGGCACTCAATGCATATGTGCTGACTGATGGCCTGACTTGTGGCTACAACTTTAGAAGTTATGGCGGTTCCTTTGTTCCGTATTGGGTGGGTTTCTCATCTTGGTCTGCAAGAGGGTGGGCCTTACCTTAAGCAAATGCTATGTGTTTCTCAAGTGGTGTCTAACTTGAATTCTTACAAAATAATCATTTAAAATGCACCAGGAAAAAAGCATTTAGAGGACCCCACTGTGAAACTTCTGTGGTGATTATCTTATAAAGATGAAGGTCGAATATGTCTCATTTGTTTGCGTTTGTATTTTAAAGCAGGCCATGTTTGCAGTTCGTTGGGATTACTACCACTGATAGAATTGAGAGTTTCTTTTGCCCCAAAAACTCTATGTTGGTTTTTTTCTTACTTTTTTTTTTTTCCACTGCAAAATTTCCTTTTGGTCTCTATTTTTCATTCTTAAACAAGCCGTCCATCCCACAGGCTATTCTCTGGCCAACTATGTGTTGCCCAGACTGATATTCCATCAGCCCGTTGGAAATTTCTTACATACAGTTTCTTACATTGTTGGAAATGATTATATCTCACCATATTAATTTCCCTGAATATTCCTGCTGAGGTCTTACAGGAAATCTGTTCTGCATGCGTGCAACTTTTGTTCACTGATGGGAAGGGGTCTCCTTTGAGCCCCTCAGGAACATTGAGAGGGGAAGGTTCTGGAAAGAGATTGTGAGTTTTGGTTTGTTCTGTTCTCCAAATAGCTCCTTTATGAGTGTAGTGAGAGGTAGAGGGCAAGTGCATAGAAAACCACTCATAAGTTGGAAAAAAATAATTCAGACCCCCAAGGAAGAGAGGACAAATAAAGATAAAGCCCCAGGACAACTGAAGTCACCATAAATATTTTAAAAATCGTCGTATTCATGCCTAAAGGATATAATGCATTACTAGGGAATGCACTATAGTCAAATGTACGGCATCTCAATTTAAAAGAAGACTAAGACGAAGAGGAGGAGGAGGGGAAAGAAATCCCACAAGACAAAACAATAAAATTGTTTGGTTAAGTAGTACTTATGGTTGCCTAATGTGTTTTTTGTTTGTTTGTTTGTTTACAGGCCAGTCTTATCTTTATTTAAAACTTTGATAGTTTGCTCATCACGAATTTTTTTGCGTTAACTTTGATTTTTTATTTTTAAAATTTTTATGTATGTATTTATTTATTTATTGGAGTATAATTGCTTTATAATGTTGTGTTAGTTTCTGCTGTATGGTGAAGTGAATCAGCTCTATGTATACCTATATTCCCTCCCTCTTCGACCTCCCTCCCACCCGCCACATCCCGCCCATCTAGGTCATCAGAGAGCACCGAGCTGAGATTCTTGTGCTTTATAGCAGGTTCCCGCTAGCTATCTACTTTACGCATGGTAGTGTATATATGTCAATCCTAATCTCCCAGTTTGTCCCACCCTCCCTTTCCCCCTCTGTGTCCACATGTCCGTTCTCTATGTGTACGTCTCTATTCCTGTCCTGCAAATAGGTTCATCTGTACCATTTTTCTAGATGCCACATATATGCGTTAATATATATTTGTTTTTCTCTTCCTGGCTCACTCCACTCTGTACGACAGATTCTAGGTCCATCCACATCTCTACAAATGACCCAATTTGTTCCTTTTTATGGCTAATATTCCATTGTATAAATGTGTTTCTTTTTAAGCACTATTTGTCTTCAAGTACAGAAGGATCCTCTCATAACAGCTATTGATTATATGGGTTCAATACCTTGTAGGTCTGATGTTTCTGGAATCAGGGCAGCTACAGAGGGTGATAGCCTAATGGATCACAACTGTTAAGCTCCTAGGTTAAGTGTGAATCCAGTTCCTTTGTCTGTGGCTTAAAGAGTTTCTACTGTGTCTGTCACTTAAAAATACTAAGCTCAGAGTTTGGTCCCACGCCAGCCTCGTGGGCTTCTTCGCTCCACAGCCTGTGAGCGATAGCCCTTCACTCACACCTGACTGGGGCTCTGGACTGAGGAGGTGCTGCATGAAAGGAAATCTGAGGCACAGAGAAGTTAACTGTCTGATCCAAGATGACAAAACTAAGCCGTGTGGCTGACAGGGTCTTGGTGCTGTGGCCTGGTGTCAGGCCTGAGCCTCAGAGGTGGGAGAGCCGAGTTCAGGATATTGGACCACCAGAGACCTCCCAGCCCTATGTAATATCAATCAGTGAGAGCTCTCCCAGAGATCTCCATCTCAACGCTAAGACCCAGCTCCACTCAACGACCAACAAGCTCCAGTGCTGGACACCCCATGCCAAACAAGTAGCAAGACAGGAACACAACACCAGCCATTTGCAGAGAGGCTGCCTAAAATCATAATAAGGTCACAGACACCCCAAAATACACCACTGGATGAAGTCCTGCCCACCAGAAAGACAAGATCCAGCATCATCCATCAGAACACAGGCACTAGTTCCCTCCACCAGGAAGCCTACATAACCCACTGAACCAACCTTAGTCACTGGGGGCGGACACCAAAGACAACAGGAACTACAAACATGCAGCCTGCACAAAGGAGACCACAAACACAGTAAGTTAAGCAAAATGAGAAGACAGAGAAATACATAGCAGATGAAGGAGCAAGGTAAAAACCCACCAGACCAAACAAATGAAGAGGAAATAGGCAGTCTACCTTAAAAAGAATTCAGAGTAATGATAGTAAAGATGATCCAAAATCTTGGAAATAGATTGGAGAAAATGCAAGAAAAGTTTAACAAGGACCTAGAAGAACTAAAGAGCAAACAAACAATGATCAACAACACAATAAATGAAATTAAAAATTCTCTAGAAGGAATCAATAGCAGAATACCTGAGGCAGAGGAACAGATAAGTGATCTGAAAGATAAAATAGTGGAAGTAACTACTGCAGAGCAGAATAAAGAAAAAAGAATGAAAAGAATTGAGGACAGTCTCACAGACCTCTGGGACAACACGAAATGCGCCAAAATTCAAATTATAGGAGTCCCAGAAGGAGAAGAGAAAAAGAAAGGGACTGAGAAAATATTTGAAGAGATTACAGTTGAAAACTTCCCTAATATGGTAAAGGACATAGTCAGTCAAGTCCAGGAAGTGCAGAGAGTCCTATACAGGATAAATCCAAGGAGAAACATGCCAAGACACATATTAATCAAACTATCAAAAATTAAATACAAAGAAAAATATTAAAAGCAACGAGGGGAAAGCAACGAATTACATAAAAGGGAATCCCCATAAGGTTAACAGCTGATCTTTCAGCAGAAACTCTGCAAGCCAGAAGGGAGTGGCAAGACATATTTAAAGTGATGAAAGGGAAAAACCTACAACCAAGATTACCCAAAAGGATCTCATTCAGATTTGAGAAATTAAAACCTTTACAGACAAAAAAAATTAAGAGAATTCAGCACCATCAAACCAGCTTTACAACAAATGCTAAAGGAACTTCTCTAGGCAGGAAACACAAGGGAAGGAAAAGACCTACAATAACAAACCCAAAACAATTAAGAAAATGGTAATAAGAACATACATATCGACAATTACCTTAAATGTAAACAGATTAAATGCTCCCAGCAAAAGACATAGACTGGCTGAATGGATACAAAGACAAGACCCATATATATGCTGTCTACAAGAGACCCGCTTCAGACATAGGGACACATAGAGACTGAAAGTGAGGGGATTGAAAAAAGATATTCCATGCAAATGGAAATCAAAAGAAAACTGGAGTAGCAATTCTCATATCAGACAAAATAGACTTTAAAATAAAGACTATTACAAGAGACAAACAGGACACTACATAATGATCATGGGGATCAATCAAAGAAGAAGATATAACAATTATAAATGTTTATGCACCCAACATAGGAGCACCTCAATACATAAGGCAAATGCAAAGAGCCATAAAAGGGGAAATCAACAGTAAAACAACCATAGTAGGGGACTTTAACACCTCACTTTCACCAATGGACAGATCAACCAAAATGAAAATAAATAAGGAAACACAAGCTTTAAATGACACATTAAACAAGATGGACTTAATTGATATTTATAGGACATTCCATCCAAAAACAACAGAATACACTTTCTTCTCAAGTGCTCATGGAACATTCTTCAGGATAGATCATATCTTGGGTCACAAACCAAGCCCTGGTAAATTTAAGAAAATTGAAATTGTATCAAGTATCTTTTCTGACCACAATGCTATGAGACTAGATAACTAGATAGGAAAATTATGTAAAAAATCCAAACACATGAAGACTAAACAATACACTAATTAATAACCAAGAGATCACTGAAGAAATCAAAGAGGAAATCAAAAAATACCTAGAAACAAATGACAATGAAAACATGATGACCCAAAATCTATGGGATTCAGCAAAAGCAGTTCTAACAGGGAAGTTTATAGCAATAGAATCCTACCTCAAGAAACAAAAAAAATCTTAAATAAACAACCTAACCTTACACCTAAAGCAATTAGAGAAAGAAGGACAAAAAAACCCCAAAGTGAGAAGAAGGAAAGAAATCATGAAGATCAGATCAGAAATAAATGAAAACAAATAAAGGAAATGATAGCAAAGATCAAAAACTAAAAGCTGGTTCTTTGAGAAGATAAAGAAAATTGATAAACCATTAGCCAGACTTATCAAGAAGTAAAGGGATAAAACACTCAAATCAACAGAATTAGAAATGAAAAAGGAGAAGAAACAACTGACACTGCAAATTACAAAGGATCATGGGAGATTACTACAAGCAACTATATGCCAATAAAATGGACAACCTGGAAGAAAGGGACAAATTCTTAGAAAAGTACAAAAAGCCAGGCTCTTCAATAAGTGGTGCTGAGAAAACTGGACAGCTACATGGAAAAGAATGAAATTAGAACACTCCCTAACACCATACACAAAAATAAACTCAAAATGGATTAAAGACCTAAATGTAAGGCCAGACACTATGAAACTATTAGAGGAAAACATAGGCAGAACTCTTTATGACATAAGTCACAGAAAGATCCTTTTTGACCCACCTCCTAGAGTAATGGAAATAAAAACAAAAACAAACAAATGGAACCTAATGAAAGTTAAAAGCTTTTGCCCAGCAAAGGAAACCATAAAAAAATATGAAAAGACAGCCCTCAGAATGGGAGAAAATATTTGCAAATAAAACAACTGACAAGGGATTAATCTCCAAAATATACAAGCAGCTCATGCAACTCAATATCAAAAAAACAAACAACCCAATCCAAAAATGGGCAGAAGACTTAAATACACGTTTCTCCAAAGAAGACATACAGATTGCCAACAAACACATGAAAAGATGCTCAACATCACTAATCATTAGAGAAATGCAAATCAAAACTACAATGAGGTATCACCTCACACCGGTCAGAATGGCCATCATCAAAAAATCTTCAAACAATAAATGCTGGAGAGGGTGTGGAGAAAAGGGAACATTCTTGCACTGTTGGTGGGACTGTAAATTGATACAGCCACTATGGAGAACAGTATGGAGGTTCCTTAAAAAACTACAAATAGAACTACCATATGACCCAGCAATCCCACTACTGGGCATATACCCTGAGAAAACCATAATTCAAAAAGAGTCATGTACCACAATGTTCATTGCAGCTCTATTTACAGTAGCCAGGACATGGAAGCAACCTAAGTGTCCATCGACAGATGAATGGATAAAGAAGATGTGGCACATATATACAATGGAATATTACTCAGCCATAAAAGGGAACAAAATTGAGTTATTTGTAGTGAGGTGGATGGACCTAGAGGGGAGGGGGAAGGGTAAGCTGGGACGAAGTGAGAGAGTGGTATGGACATACAGACACTACCAAATGTGAAATAGATAGCTAGTGGGAAGCAGCTGCATAGCCCAGGGAGATAAGCTCGGTGCTTTGTGACCACCTAGAGGGGTGGGATAAGGAGGGTGGGAGAGAGACGGAAGAGGGAGGGGAGAAGGGGATATATGTATATGTATAGCTGATTCACTTCATTATAAAGCAGAAACTAACACACCATTGTAAAGCAGTTATACTCCAATAAAGATGTTAAAAAAAAAAAAAAAAAGAAAAATACTCAGTTCCCAAAAGCTATAGCTAACAAAGGGTCTGACAAGGAAGTTGAAAAATAGATTGGTTCAATTCCTTGGAGCTCAACATCAGCATGATTTTGGCTGACAGGTAAATACTGACTAAAGCAGACCTGAGAGCTGAGAGGAGGCAGACATGCAGAAAAAAATCCCTTCCTCATTCCTGGGGCAAAGGCCACAGTTTTTATTTTTCTTAATGATAAAAGGCTGTTGGAAGTCAAGCATTGCATGGCGATGGCAATGTGCTCCCTTTCACCTCTGTAGGAAATGTAACTAATTCTGTCACCCTCCTGAGGCTATGACAGGAACTCAAGAAAATAGGCAGAGGGAAAAATCAGGGAGTGTGGTGTAGTGGTTTTAACATGTTATAACAGAGACGAGAGTGGAATAACATGCCAGAGGTGACTAGAGATATGGATTAGGGTAAATTTTTAAGCCAGGCATGTGGAAAGTTATTTCTGTACTCACCCTTAACAAATTTGGTTTTACAAATTCTGCTCCCGTATAGCAAAGTGTCTTTCTAATCTGTCATTGCATATGAATTAATTTTAGGGTCTGCTGTAGGAATGATATTAAGTTGATGCAGAAAGTGGGAGAGTAACATTTTACAGCAAATTTCTTTATGCTTCTTCTGGAAATGAAGACATGCTTTCCTGACTGAATAATGAATACCAATAACAGAGAGCATTATTCAGCCTGAAAGGCAAATTGAGTACACATATCTAATGAAAATAATAGCTAAATTTATTGCATACTTCTGATATAACAGGCATTATTCTAAGTGCACTGCATGGATTATGTCAGTCCCCATCTGGTCCTTTGCGGTCCAGTGGCCGAGGTGGATTCGACCTCCATGGCACTGCCATTGTCTCCCATGCCCCCTGGCCTGATGCTCCTGCCTCCCCTTTTAAGTATTGGGGTGCCATCTAACTGGTCTTCTTGCCTTCCCTGTACCTGCTGCAACCCCAGTGATGTTCTTGAAGCCAACACAGGTCTTGGCTGGATTAGAAATGGATACTCGCTTAGAACAGATTAAGCATCTGAGCTTTCCCAGAAAGTAGAGCTAGCTATTGCAGACCCGTGGTTTTAGGCAAATGAGCAGGACTGAGCCAAAAAGATTCATGAGCGAAGTTGGGGCGGGGGGGGGCCCGGGTCAGAGCAACATGACGGGAAGTGAAGGAAGTGATATCCCAGGCCACTCAGGACCATTGTAGTTTAGATGAAAAAGTGCCTTTCTCACACAGGGGATAAACAGGGGGACAATGCCGGGAGGTGGGTGGACAGAGCATGCAGGAGTTAAGTCTGGCAGAGCTCAGAGTCCTAGATGTCTGAGACCTCGTGTGAGGAGGAACGAGCTTGAGGTGGGGCCTGCACTGTGGGTGGGAGAGGAGAAGGGCAAGTAAAACGGGCATGGTCCTTTGGCTCCCTTTGCCCACAGGTCTTATTTTTACTTCTGTAGTAGCTTTTCATCATTGACTTAAGAATGGTTATGTCAACACATTTCTTCAAACACTTGTTGGGAAGGTCCCACATTGGACAAATAATGCCGCTCCCTGGTGCCCACCCCTGGCAAGTAAAACGGGCATAGTCCTTTGACTCCCTTTGCCCACAGGTCTTATTTTTACTTCTGTAGTAGCTTTTCATCATTGACTTAAGAATGGTTATGTCAACACATTTCTTCAAACACTTGTTGGGAAGGTCCCACATTGGACAAATAATGCCGCTCCCTGGTGCCCACCCCCGGCTGCTTCAGTTCTGACACCTCCAGCCAAACCAGAGAAAGTGGCTCTGTGAATGGTCTGAGGACCCGCCCAGACCTCGCCTAGCATGGCGGCCAAATGCAAATGACCATGGCTGAGAGCATGGCCAAGCCCTGGTCCTGATGGGCTGATGAGAAGGAACCAGAATCTGTGCTTGAAAGGACATGAGCTGAAAACCACTTTGGGCTTCATTAGCACCAGGAACCCATACTCTGAAACTCATCCATTTCTCTGCTTTTGTGTTTTCCTTTCTTACCTTTGGTTGCTCTCCCACTGTTGTTTTGTAGTGAAATTCTTTTAGAAACATTCTAATCTTTCCTCAGTTGAACTGAGAGGCTGGGCCCAGGTGAGGTGAAGCCACAGAAAGGGAACTGCTTTGTTATCCCCCCAACATGGGTGCTTTCATTCAAATGGAGTCTTGATGGTTAGGGTCAAAGGGAGTTCCTTGTTGGGCATCTAATACCTTTCAAGAGCACTTTGTTAAACATTAATGAAGGTAAGTGTTGTATCATCACTTGGAAAAGATGAGCCAGAGGAGACTGAATAATCCGACTCTTGAACACTTCCTGGGTCAGGGGTCACAAGGAGTCACTTGCATCTAAATTCAGCCCTTAGGAGTCTGAGTTCAAATTTCAGATTCTTCAACCAGTTTACTAGACATGAGTATCCTGAGGAGAGGAGAGAGCATGAGAAAAGATGTAAGAGCACAGGCTTAGAGTCAGACACACCTGGGCAGAAACCCTGCCGTTTTATAGCTGTGTGGCCTTCAAAAAGTCCCTTAATCCGCCTGCCTCAGGTTCCTTGATGGCAAACTGAGGATAAGAAGTCACTGTAGAAACATCTTACCAACTAGATGAGATAATATAAGTAAAATGATCATTAGCACAGACAGTGGCCCATAATAAAATCTCCTAAATGGAAATAGTACTTATTTATCTTGTACCTAATTGAGTGTCTGGAATATTGGAGGTATAAAATCATTATTTGTTGAATTTAATTGAATCCAAATTTTTTTTTTAACTGGACACATTCCAGTGAAGTGAAGTGGCGGAAGTTTAATACAAGGTTCTAGGGACTTCCCTGGTGGTTCAGTGCCTAAGACTCCGTGCTGCCAACGCAGGGGGCATGGGTTCAATCCCTGCATGCTGCGAAGCTTGGCCAAATAAATAAATAAAAATAAATTAAAAATTTTTTTCTTTTTTTTACAGTTAGTTTGACTCAGGTTTCAAACAAAGTGCACCCATTGCATTGAACTTTAATCCTTTTCAATCAGGAGCAGTTCTTAGTCCATCCTGAATGTCCCACATTCTGGATATTTCTGTGTATTTTGTCATTGTATCATTTAACTTGATCCTTTTTTTTTTTTTTTTTTTTTTTTGCTGTACACGGGCCTCTCACTGCTGTGGCGTCTCCCGTTGTGGAGCACAGGCTCCGGACGCGCAGGCTCAGCGGCCATGGCTCACGGGCCCAGCCGCTCCACGGCACGTGGGACCTTCCTGGACCGGGGCACGAACACGCGTCCCCTGCATCGGCAGGCGGACTCTCAACCACTGCACCACCAGGGATGCCCCTAACTTGATTCTTTAGCTCTTGTATTTCTTGTAAACTGGAAGTTAGTTTTAATCACATGAAGTTAAACGTTTTTGGGGGTTTGGTGCAAAAGTCCTTTATAGGTGGTACCGTGTAGTTCTGTTGCATCACCATGGGAAGGTATAAGATATCTGGCTGCTCTACTTTGATGGTGATTTAATGTCATCTAACTCAGGTGTCATAAACTACGGCCCATGGGTCAAATCCCACCTACCACCCACTTTTGTAAATGAGGCGTAACTGGAAGACAGCTACACTCATTCCTTCAAGGATTATCTATGACCGCTTTTGCCCTACGATGGTGGAGCTGAGTAGTTGTCACAGAGATGGTATGGTTCACTGAGCCTAAAATATTTATTATCTGGCCTGTAACAGAAAAGTTTGTTGATCCCTGGTTTAGTGTGGTAATGTCATGACAGACTTATCCTCTAAATGAGGAACCTACGCTCTAAATGCTGAATGGATTTGCCGCACAGTCAGGGAGAGGAGGAAGCAGGGTCCTCCAAGCCTTTTATCTGTAGATCCTGTCTCTGCTCCTTCCTCCACTCTTTGCCCTCCCAATATCCTAAAAATCAAGTGGTCAGACACCAGTAAAATTTTCATTCTATCCCTGGCCCATCAGCGTTCAAACAGAGCTGGAACCCCGATATTTGACAATGCACAGAGAAGGAGGTGTAATCTGATGTTTTTAGCTGTAACAGAAATTTGACTCAAAGTGGCTCAAACAGGAAATGTATTAACTCTCATAATTTGAAGTTAGTGGTACCCTCATGGGCCTGGGTTCCTTCTATCCCTCTGCTCTGCTCTGTGCCTATTTCATTTTCAAGTTGGTTCCCCTCGTGGTCTCAGACGGTGGCCAATGGTAATCAAGGCTGCAAGCATCCTTGCCACACCCAGCAGGAGAGAGAGATGAGAAACCTTATACTTTCAAAGATGGTGTATGAGTCCTTTCCTGTAGTCTGATTAAGTACCCCCTGTCCGTCTCTGGAATAATAACAGTAGCCAAAGAATTCATTAATTGACAGAGAATAATCAAGAGTCTCCCTCTAGGGCTAGAAGTGGGGTGAACACTTGAACAGCAATTAAGATTCTGTTAGGGCTTCCCTGGTGGCGCAGTGGTTGAGAGTCCACCTGCCAATGCAGGGGACACGGGTTCGTGCCCCGTTCCAGGAAGATCCCACATGCTGTGGAGCGGTTGGGCCCGTGAGCCATGGCCGCTGAGCCTGTGCGTCCAGAGCCTGTGCTCCGCAACGGGAGAGGCCACAACAGTGAGAGGCCCGGGAGAGGCCACAACAGTGAGCGGCCCGCGTACCGCAAAAAAAAAAAAAAAAAAAAAAGATTCTGTTAAAAAGAAGGGAGGGGAAAATCAGTTTGAGGGAGAGCTGTAGTTTAGGATCGTTGGGGACTAATAAAACTACATATTTCCAGGGTGATTAAAGGATGTTAATTGTTAACTAAATTTATTGTCTCCAACCAATTGTGTTACTGTAAGTTAGTTTTTCAGTTCAGAAATTCTGATTTAATCACCTCCCCCTGACCAGGTAATTCTAGCCTACACTCAGCTTTAGTTGGATCTAAAGACAAGCAAAGACCCCACAGAGGTGACTTCTCTTCTGGGCCTAGACCTTAGGTCTGGTTTCTAAACCTAAGACCCTAACGGTCATATTTCATTGATTCTAAGATGCCCTCAGCCTCCGCTCACCTCCACCAAATCTATATATACAGTCTCTGAAATTGGGACGTAATCAGCCAGGCTAGGTGCTCAGCCTGCCTGAGTGTGTGCATCATCACCTGTGACAGCAGTTTGGAGGAAAATGCTGGGACCAGTACAGTAAATCCCCTATATATGAACCTTCAAGTTGCCAACTTTCAAAGATGCAAACGTGAGTTCCATCAATGTCAGGTGTGAGTAAAATTGGAGCTTGTCCTCTGTCTCCTATTGCTGACAATCCTTCAGCTCTACCATCTCCCACCTCCTCTCCCTCCTCCAGTCAGGAACTCTTCTTTTCACTAGATGCCAGCCCCTGTATGCCAGCTGTTGTACTGTACCACTGTACTTTTCAAGGTCCTGTGCTGTAACATTAAAAATGTTTTCTTTATTTTTTGTGTTTGTTTTTTTAATGTATTATTTGTGTGAAAAGTGTTATAAACCTATTACAGTACAGAACTATATAGCCGAATTTGTTAGTTGGGTACCTAGGCTAACTTTGTGGACCTACCAACAAAGTGGACTTATGAACGTGCTCTCAGAATGGAACTCATTTGTATGTAGGGGACTTACTGTATTGCAGTCCTTTAAGAAATGTGGTATATCATGTGTTGCATGGACTCCCAGGACTCTCAGTCAAAAAGTGACTCAGAAAAGTCAATTCTCAAAGACAGGGAATTTTGGACATTCTTTAACCAGCTTATTTTGCATAGATTTTTCATTTTAGGCATGCACAAGAGAAATGCATAATAAAATCTGTCCAAACAAATCTAAAAAAGCCTCTTGCAATAAATATAAAAAGAAAAATTCTGAGTGAGCGGAAAACTTTGGGTCATCATTTAATAGGTAGCAATGTTACCTCCTTTCTTGGTGATATAGAATATAATGGTATATCTCGCAACCAATGATATCTTAGATTTCATGAAATATGGTATCAATGTAGTGTTGGAATAAATATATTTTCAAAAAAAATTATTGATTATAAGATGGACAGCATCAAAGAAACACTCTTATTTCTTTACTCTTCCTCCTGTGGTAACAAGATATTTATTTATTTGAAAATCAGCTTCTCCTTTCTATCTCAAAAAGGTTGTCTCTGTACTTCAATCAACATGGGGCTGTCTATCCAGATAGTTTTTCCGACCCTGCTTTCAATATCCTTTGTCAACACTGGTTTAAGGGGGAGTCGCTAGCTGTTTTGATGGCATACTTTGAAGGATGCTGAGAAGTTTGTCGTAGACAAAAGCACTATCCCTCAGCAACACCCAGACTTTAACAGACAGAGATTGTTTACTTTGGGTTAAGGCATTATCATTAGATGGTGTTCAATATATGCTTGACAGAGGTAGTACATTAAATACCTCTTTCTCCACTAATAATTTAGTAAATTTGCTTATTGGAGTGTTTCAAGTGTGTGGTCGTCTGAGGATAGGATTTGAGATGCAAGAAGGGGAGGGAGAAAGAGTAGAGAGATGTGTCCAAGACACTGGTGTGCTAGTATAGGTTTAACAACTGGCTGGATCTCCAGGGAGAAAAAACGCCCTGATCTGTAGCATTTGCCAATTTCCATGGTGTAAATACTCCCACCATGGCTGATTTCAAGCTACAAAGTGGTCACTGAACATGGAGTCGGGAAGAGACTCACAGGGTCAACGCACGTGAGCAGGCAGGAGTTGGTTCCAGCACGCCCCTGGGACACCTGGGGGAAGTCGTTCTGAGAATCCAGGAGATAGAAGAAACACAGGGGAATCTGGGAAAGTTCTTCAAGCAGACAGAAAGATAAAGTGGGCAGAGAGGAGAAGATTTTGGGCTTCCTCAAGCCATGCTAAAGGAATGTGCCTTCTGCCTCAGGATATGTCCTCAACCTATTTCTCTTTCCCAGTTTTTCAAGTATAATGGACATAGAGTTGTAATCTCACCATTATTTTTTTTTAATTAAAAAATGTATGGGGTGTGTTCATGACATCATAGTTCAATGGAGCATGGTTTCTTTCTCCAACTAACACGTGTAGAATTGAGCTGTAAATCTGTGTGTCTGGCATATTCAGTTAGCTCCAGTCACATGGTGGACGTGCAAGTATTTTTGGCTTTAGATCAAATAAATTAGAAGATTCTCATATTTATGGTCCTCTTGAATGGATATACCACATTATCTGCGGAGAAAAGACAGATGCCCAAGTACCAATAAAATCCAAGAAAAAATATTGTGTCATTTTTATCTTATTAGCAGTTATTCCTTAAAAGAGGATGTCTGTTATGCTTTGCCCTTCAAAAGAGAGGGAATCATTGCGAGGCTTATGAGGTGCCAGACATTTCAAACTTTTGAGAAAAAGCATGAAATAGTAAGTACTTGAAACCGGCATTTTAGACTCTAAAGAAAGAATAAACTTTTTCTAGAAAGACATGTGGGTTAAAAGCTGCCTTTGGGATTTCTTTTCCTAATTATTTCTAATTAGTTATGTGTTGATGGTATGTGTGTCCCACATCAGTCACTTAGTTCCTCCCCTGAGATCAGGCCCTCAGTCATCAAAAGTCAGGATCCTCTGGTCAGGAAGAAACTGAAACGATTTTATTTATATAATGACATAGTGGATATAAAAGGCATAATAAAAAGGAAGATTTTAAGTAAGAGTTAAAGAAGTATAATATAATCCCTTTACCATTTTTTAGCAGAAGAGGGGTTTTAAATCTCTAAATTTATGATTCTACATGAAACTTACATAGGGGCTCAGATTCAGAAGAGTAGTTTTTGTCAGATTTTTCTCGTTTAATGCTTTTCCTATCCTTCCAACTCTCTCCTTTCTCCCAGAAGATGAGGATCTCTGTCTTGGGAGAGGCTCACAGACCACAGACAGTCAGTGAATAAATGCTTTCCGGCACCTTTGCTTTCACTGTAGTGATTTCTTCATTTCACGGTCATTCGGGCCCATCAAAAATGTTTGTTGAACTTAGAAAAGTGTCAGGGTTTGGATGGGTCTCGAAAATAATTGTAATAGTTTTTCTTGCCCTTGTTTTTGTTTTTTTAACAAGAATGTCATGCCCCAGCAGCCATTTAATAGAAAAACAAACAAGCAATAAAACACCCTGACATAAATTCTGGTGGAATCCCTAATTTATAGATTATGTGTCCAGTTGAGTAAATCTTTGTTTAGTTAATATAAGTAGAGAAAATTGGACTAGGAGTTTTCAGCAGATAAGACACAATTTATGAATAAATAAAACTAATTGTCACTAGTATCAGAGACAGATGGATATCTTTGTTTCTTTTTTCTTTTTTCTTTTTTTTGCGGTACGCGGGCCTCTCACTGTTGTGGCCTCTCCCGTTGCAGAGCACAGGCTCCGGACGCGCAGGCTCAGTGGCCATGGCTCACGGGCGCAGCCGCTCCGCGGCACGTGGGATCCTCCCAGACCGGGGCACGAACCCGTGTCCCCTGCATCAGCAGGCGGACTCTCAACCACTGCGCCACCAGGGAAGCCCTTTGTTTCTTTAAGTATATAAATTTTTAAAGATATATTTAAATACATATATGCATATATTTCCAGCCCTATGAGTTTTATGAAATGTTTTGTTGGCTGGCGTTGTTGGTGAGCACTCCTTAGCCCCGATTTGCCAGCCGACTGACTTCCTTGTCCTCTACTTGCTAATTTTTGTCAATTCTTTGGAAATATAAATATAGTCCCTTGTAACTCTTCGATTCTGCATGCCTTATGACAACAAAGCAAATCTTTCCCCATGATGGCTGACTTCTAAATTGTTAAGGTTTTCCAATACTATGACTGGGTGAGGAATATACAAACTTCACGGAAGGGTGGCTTTGATTAATTCGGGTTTGCCTTTTTGAGCTGGGGTCAGTGTTTGATACTTCTCTTTCTTCCCAGGCCACCTCTTACTCTCTTCTTGAGTTACTAGCCATCTCAGCCACGAGGTCCGTATGCCTCCAAGGTGTTTATGGGGCACCTGCACCTGAGAATTTGATAAGGAATTCCTGCTGTGATAAAAAGTGTTCTTAGGTCAAATGTGTAGTGGTAAAATTAATTGCTCTGAGACTGTGTGTCTCAAGCCATCTATAAAAGCCATATTATTTACTGCCTAGGATGCCACCTGTATAATGCAGCTGTCTCAACCGTTTTGCACACATATACACACCCACACACACATACAGATTTACAGATTGAGAGAGAGAGACAGAGACAGAGAGAGACAGGGAAATTATATTCAAGGGGAGGTTTTATTTGGGTTAAAGCCCTACTCTCTGGAGGTTTTGCTTTCCCCTAATTGAAAACACCTACAATACTTCTGCCAAAGAAACCAGAACACGGGTCAACCTGGAGATGGGGCCCTCTTGTCTCTAAACCATGAATCACGGATGATCTTGCCTCATATCTAGGCCCAAGTATTGTACAAGGTTCTGCTTATCAAGTAAAAATAGTAGCAAACAGCAGGATCACTGAACTGACAGCTACCTGATTCTCAGCCAAAGAATTGTCATTAGGCTTTCAGTCCCCAAATGTTTCTTGGAAGTAGCTGAAGTGAGGCTAATTTTAAATATCTCAGGGAGCTCAGGGAAAGGTCTTTTCTACTTGTACTCCCTGGTGCATAGTTTGTATTGCCATTTGGAATTTTCTTGCCCTCTATAGCCCAACTTCATTTCTTCTTATAGATTTGAATAGTAACAAGGCCTCGTTCGGTTCATTTATCTCTATTAATATATGAATCTCAAGTTAACTTATCTCTGAGATCTAGGATGCAAATAGAGCAAAGACCATTCTGAGGCCAAAAGAGGGGAGGCTGAGGAAGCTACTGTTTCTTCAGCCTAGATCAGGGCTTGGCAAACTGTAGACAACAGGACAAGTCTGACCTTTTGCCTATGTTTGTAAACAACGTTTTTGAGAACACAGCCATGCCCATTTATTTGTGCCTATTGCTGCTCTGTCATAATGCAGAGTGAGAAGGCATGACGGCCCACAGAACTGAAGATACTAATTTTCTGGCTCCTTATGGGAAGCATTTGCTGACCGCTGACCACTAGGGGTTAGTGTTTGAGGACTTTCCTGGGTGTTAGAAACAAGTAAGCAAGTGGCCAAACTCTTGAGCCTGTGAAATAAAGTATAAGAGAAACCTCTGGAAAATGATGGCAGCAGGACAAATCTGGCCTTTGTATACATCAGTGGTGGGCTGTCTGTGAGAACTCACCACCCTGGGTGTATCTAAATGTGGAGAGGATATATGAAGTTATATTTCCCAAACGTTGTTTCATAGAACCTTTGTGTCCTTCCAAAGTGAAATCATGTCATGGTAAAGGGATTCCCTTGGGGAAGTAAGTTTGTTAAATACTTGGGCTAAACAAAGTTCAAGAGTTTTCTTTACTCCAGGACTTGTAATTCACTCATGTGCTGTGGAACACAAGAGGAGTATAATTTGTACTCAAATCTTACTTGCCCATAGAAACCTTTCTCTTGGCACATCTAGAGATATCTTATGAGCTATATTTTCTCATGGAACACAGTCTAGGAATCCTCTCCAGGGTCCCAGCACACATGAAATCTGGGTGTTTTCTTTTTTTTTCAAAATTAATTGCTCCAATTCTCCTTTTCATCTGGTAGCACTGGTATTTGCTAGGCACACAACAGTACAGTTTGTCCAGTTGTTAAATGTCTTGAAATACATATCAGTTGGCAAATAACAGCTTCTCTGAGCCCTCAGATATCTCCTGCAGCCCTGGCTATCCTGGCTCCTTCCCTGAGATTGTCCAGACTTCTGCTCATTCTAATAAATAAAGGTTATCATGTGCAGAGTAGTGGGGGGAAGAGGCTCTAGGACCATGTTCTAACACTACCCGTGTGTGTTCTAACTGGTCACTGCCCACACCCTATGGGCTGTTAAGTATTTTGAATATCACTATACAATTTTCAGCACAAGTGGGTAGATTTTCTACGCCACTAATAAATGTCTTGCCTGCCATGATGTAAATGTCACAGCTTTGCTGAAGCCAAACAGATTATGGTGATACATCAAGTTTAGCAACATCAGGACCATTGTATAAGTGAGGAACTGGAAGGTTAGAACAATGGCCTAAATTCTCAAGTAGGCATGTTATTTCTCCCAGCCAAGTAAAAGTGGCATAAGTGGTGTGAAAGGTATCGTGGGGATACCAGGAGTATTCTCTAAACTACCAAAAAAAAAAAAAAAAAAAAGGTAAAGTTTGGAATTTTAATGATTATTAGTAACAAACTGGTGAGACATCTGAAAAGTAATTAATCTATATCAGTATGTAAGAAGTGTTGGTCTAATGGGGGACTCAGACCAATAAATGGCCATTGTAATGTGATGGATAAAGGTTGTGATGGGAAGAAGCACAGAGCTGAGTAGCTCAGTGGCACTTCAGCAGAAGAAATTGATCATAAAATGTTTTCTGGAGGAGGAGACATGTGAGCCAAGTCTTAAGGTAGGAGTTGGTTAGGATAGGAAGGGGGTTGGGGGGGGGTGTTCCAGGTAGAGGGAACAGGGTATTCTGAGATGAATTCTGTTTCTCATTCTCTTCTGTCCCATTCCTGTCCCAGAACCTACCTGCTGTGAAAAGCTCAGCTCAAATGCTATGTTTGGCTTTAAATTCCCTTATGCCCTCAACCTGGTGGCCCTCTGCTTTGTGCTACTGTAGGCCTTGGTATTGCAGGGCAGGAAAAATAATTTTCCCTTTACCCTTCTGAGTTCCTAGTTGAGACCCCTGTAATAAAAGACATGTTAACAAGAGAAAAATAAACAGAAGTTTACTAACCTGTATACCTCATGGGCTACCCAGAGGAAACTGAGTAACTCCCCGAGGTGACCTCTAATTCAGGATCAAACAGCATCTTATAGGGAAAGCAAAGGGAAGATGTAGGATTCTCAGGGAAGAATAAATGATTTTTAGGAAAGCTGAACGGGCCTTTAGAAGAATAGGTGGGAGGTGTGATAGTTTGTGACAAGGTTAGTCAGGCTATGGTGTCCACTTCTAGACTCCTCTCCTGTGATGAGAGTCAGTCTTCCCCAGCTGATGAAACTCCCTGGCAGGGGATCTGTGACAATTGAGTATTGGGGGAGGGGGGGGCGGAGGGCGAGGAGGGTCTGTCTTTAGTCAGATAAGGGAAGTTCAGAGAAAGCCTCCCCCTGCAAGTGCTGTTTTCTCAAGTGCCTTTAGCTCAAAGTAATCTATATACCAGAGTGGCATATTTTGGGGTGGCATGTCCTGCTACCCTTCCATACTTCCCTTGTACTGCATTCCCAGACTTCTTAGTTTGTACTGAATTTGTACTTCTTATTTGGTACACTTGTCTTATCTCGCCTATTAAACTGCAGTCTCTTAGAGAGCAGAGTCTCACTATCTTTTTACGTATTCACCAATACTTTGTATGTTGTACCAGCTTAAAAAAACTTTTGTAAAATTAAGTTGGGAAAAGTCCCCATTCATCTGATCTCCTGCTTTTCATTTCTTTTTTCATAACCTGCCAGATTCTCTTGCCACATTCCTTTTTGGAACTCTTGGAGAGAGCTAGATAATGTCTTTTATGTGTAGGGCACAATGGATGGTACCCTTTAATAGAAAGTAAGTATGTTCTCGAGAGGGAAGCACTATAATCGTCTGTGTCTTGAGAATCTGATATAATTTCACAGACTAAAAATATTTTTGGATAATTTTATTATTCACTTATTATATTTTGCCCATATTGTTTGGCTAAACATGAATTTGGAAAACAAGGAAGGGATAAATCCCAAATTGGATGAGTCAACATTTCTCATTGTAAACTCGATTTTATTGTCTTAGTATTTTTATCATCCAAAGATACATCTCCATCAATTGCTTTGGCAAACCCACATCAAACCAGTAAAAATGATGTTTCAGTTCTTTCCTGGAGTTTCCTAACAAGCGTCTTAAAGATTTCTAAGGACTTCACACTCAAGCACATAAAGCAGTTACCAAAAGAGCTAATCACCACGTGTTAGATGCTATTCTAGGGACATTAAGATATGGTTTTAGTCAAATCTCTTTTGAGTGCTAAGTGATAGAAATCTGTTTCTAACTATTTCATGTGTAAAGGGATTCAATGTGAGCCTATTGAATTAACTCCTGGCTATAAGGTCAGGAAGCTAGCAAAATATCATGAAGAACAGGGACTAAGAACTGGACAGCTATCCAGAACCCAGGGGACGTGTTCTCTCATTTTATTTTGTCGTCCCCTTACCTCTTTCTCTTATTCTTTGGGCAGCTTTTCCTGCTTTGGCGATGCACAAGGCTAAATACCACCACCCACATTTTATCTCCTCAGCTCAAGTAACCAACCTAGATTTCCTAGAGTTTCTTATTTCTAGGCCAAGATTGTGGAAAGATTTGTTTGGATAACTTACTTTCTATTCAGTCTTGGAGATGAGGCTACTGTCAGACAGAACAAGTGCAGTTCCTGGGAGCCTCTTAGGTCCTATGGGGGTGGAATAGAGGTGTAAAGCTTGTCTGTGATGCTTACGCCACTCAGTATAACAGTGATCCTATGAGGCAGCTCTTATTATTTCCACCTTATTGAAGAGGTAACTGAGGTTCAGAGGGACTAAATGACATCCTCCAATCACAAAGTCAAGATCCCAAATCAAGCATATCTGACCCCAAATCTGTTCTCATCTATTTCCTCTCAGCTCCTGGAGAGAAAACAATTTGTTTCAGACGGGAGACCGTAACACACTTGGGCAAAGTAGACTGAATACTTGTCTGATACGACAGGGGTTGTGATGGTAGGCTAGCCTTTCCCCACTTTTATCCCCTTTCTCATCTGAGAGCAGAACCAGAGGAAAACAAAGAGTATTTTCCTGGAGCTCGTCTTAAAGGGAGGTGGCAGAGTCTTTGGTCCAGAGTGGCATGGACTTGGGTGATGCTTGAGGCATCCATAATACCTTCTGATTTCAGAAACCACGTGTACTCTCAGAGACTGGTTGAATCATTAATATCTTCAGGAGCATGTAAAAACTATATAGATAGAAATTTTAAAAGATATCTGGAAATCAAGATTCAGAAATCAGCCTGATATTTTTCTTGTCCAATGAAATATATCTTCATACATAGAAAAAGTAGAACTGCTGTGTATTATTCAGCAATGCAAATGGGCTCCTAAGATTGTCTTCATACTCTTCATTCTTCAATCCATGAAAAGCCTGAAAACAGGTTTACATGTGGTCTCAATTATGGGTCTCACTCCCTCGAAGGTTTTGCTCCCTTTCACGTAAGCAGGATTTTTCAGCAGGTTTGTGACACTCAGCTAGACCAAGAACTACACCTTCTTGCGTGCCCTCACTTTGCCCTCTCTTTGCCCATATTTCCCCCAGAGGAAGTTCTGCTTATTTTCCCCTCTCTCAAAGGGCAATTTTCTCCTGTTTACTTCTCATCTTTGCAACGTTTTTTCCTTCATTCTTTTAAAAATCCAAGGTGTCATAATGCATTAACTTCCTTAAAAATGTTACACTTAGCTCTTCATCCTTATTTAATTAAAGTTTGTATAAAGCGATTCAGGGATGTAATTTGGCAGTGCCGTTGTTAGGCACGTTTCTTCATTCTCAACTAAGCTCCCAGCCTCCCTGGTGAGGTGTTTCTAAACATCTGTCCCGAAGTTCACATTGGTGAATCCTCCAGTGACACCTCACCACTTCTGTGATACCTCCAGACCCTTCAACTGCCTTGCAAAGCATGCAGGCAGAACATCACAACCACCCAATGATTGCATAATGCAGACTTTCATCTGCATGGTCTGGGAATTGTCACTCAACAGCTATTGGTTAAGCACTTGCCTATATGGCCCTCCACACTGTGTGGAAAGCCCTGGAGACTGGAAAAAAAAAAAAGAAGAAGAAAAAAGAATATACAGGTCTTGTGCTGAGGAAGTTTATAGTCTAATAGGGACAATACTAAGTCACACAAAGACAACTAACAATAAGAGGAAGCAGACAGTAAGTGCCAAAAGAGAGGTGTGGTCATTAGTGGGTTTTAGAGACCAGATGCAGGAGGAGAGCACTTCTGCTCAGGGTGGGCAGGGAGGGCACAGGGGAAAGATCGGGAAGAGTGAATATCAAAAGACAGAAAAGCTCATAGAACGTGTTAAGCACTTTCTCTAAAATGGAAGGATCAACACTAGTGGGAGACGAAACTGTGAAAGTATTTAGGACAACTTGGGAACAGGACTTAGATATAAAAAAAATAAAATCAGGATTTATCCTAAAGACAACCCCAAATTTAAATATTGTACAGTATGATCTGTCATTCTCCCTCTCTCTCTCTCTCCATTTGTTTATACAGTTGACCGTTGAACAGCATGAGTTTGAATGATGCAAGTCCACTTATACGCAGATTTTCTTCAATAAGTAGTTACCACAGTACTACACGGTCCGAAGTTGATTGAATCTGTGGATGCAGAACCCCGGGTGTGGTGGAACCACAGATATGGAGGGCTAAATAAAGTTGTACATGGATTTTTGACTGTGTGGAGGGTTGGCACCCCTAACCGCAATCCCACCACCTGCAATGTTCAAGGTTCAGCTGTATATGTATAGAGATATAATACTCATCAAATATTAAAAATGTTTATTATCAGGTGGTAAGACTTGGGATCATCTGTCATTTTCTTTTTTTATACTTTTCCTTGTTGCTTAAAACTTTTTTGTCATGAATGTGTATCATTTTTATAAAAACAAAGTCATCATTCTAAAAATTTGTAGGTGTAAAGTCACTTGCAAAATGATATCCTAAGTGTCATGTAGAACACAAGTTACAGGGAGGCCATGCGATCTCATTACACACAATGACTCCAAGTGACAGTGGGAACGTCCAGGTGAGTTCTTTGTGAGAGTTATTTTTTTTTAACATCTTTATTGGAGTATAATTGCTTTACAATGGTGTGTTAATTTCTGCTTTATAACAAAGTGAATCAGCTATACATATACATATATCCCCATATGCCCTCCCTCTTGCATCTCCCTCTCACCCTCCCTTTGTGAGAGTTTTTAAATATTTTCATTTCTGAGGCCAAGTCAAATGACTGAACCAGCTGGAAAGTGAAAACTGAAGTCTAATTCCTTAACACCAGCAAGTCAAATGGTGTCAATCATCTCAATAATTTTCTAAGCTTTTTAAAACAGGTCTGAGATTCACACATCCAACAACTTTCCACTTGGCTTCTTTCTATCCAAGTGAGAAATAAAAACAATTAATAGGCAAACACTAAATGATATACACATTCAAAACATTTTTTTTCAAAGTACAAATGGCTTTACTTATAATAGAAAACACATAAAATTACACACAGGTATGACTTGGTCTTATTAATCAGTTTACAAAATACTAAGCTTTTTTTTTTTTTTTAAACCAAGGACCGAATAAATTGCTAATTGGGGTATGACTCAAAATTGCAACAAAGATAAGGGAAACCAAGCTTATCATCACTCCTTTGAACCTAATATTAAACATGACCACTTTGCTTCAAAATGGAATCTTGATGGCCCCGTATTCTAGGAAGTGGTGTCAGCGGTTTTTCAGTGAGTTTTCAAAAGGAAATCACCTTTTCTGCATATTAGTATCAAAAGAACAGATTCACTGCTTCAATAGAAAATGTATCAATTATATGCACTATAATATCACATTCATATCTTAAACATTATGATCGATCTTTTTATCAAGAAATATTCTAATTAAATTTGCATTTTATTACTTTTTGACTTAAGACATTTAAAACATTTTTAACAGTATCAATTTATTTGGGATTTCACCACCTACTCATCCACACTATCTTGCAAATGTGTGAAGAGGCCCTGGGCACCCTGATAGTGTGAGGAATGCAGACTTTGAGTGCTCGCCCAACTTCAGGAGAATGAACAAGCACTGGACCATTCAGCCCCAAACTAACAATTGCTGCAGACATTACACTGTACATTGACTGTTTCAGGTCATAGGGAGAGAGAGGTTAACATAGATTGATGTATAGATGTTAAGTCAGAGCTCATCTTAAGATTTTGTTCTAATTATAAGGCATTTACAGTTCAGTTGGTTTTTGAGAAAATATACATTTGCTTATAGCAAAGTCCATTATTGCACAGTCTCATTTACATCGTCAAACATTTCACCAAAACGCGCCTTCATAGATTACTATCTAAGTAAAACCCTGTTATATGTACCACTCTCGACCTACAAGGCTAATTCGTCCTATACCCCAATGCCAGCAATTTGTGGCAGTCTGTAGATTTTTAATACTTGATAATTCCTCTGCTTTTTGATAGATATTTAAATTTGCATTAGTCAAACAACACTTTGGTGATTACAAGATTGAGAAAGAAAAAACACTGAGACACCTCTGGAGCTCACACAGGATTGTGAGATTTAATTCCCAAAGGGTCAATGTATAGATGGATGAGTGAGTCAATCAGCTGGGTATTACATAAGCTTCATAAGGAGATTTTTTCACTCACTGAAAACTTAATATAAAGGAAAACCCTGACTTTTAAATGATTACCTGGATGGTTGTTTCAATTCTTCAGTGTGCTTTGTTAGAAAAAGAGGCCCAGTTATAGAACAATTGCATTTTAGAGCTGGAAAGGACCTAAGAAATGGTTTCACTCAACTTTTTGAGGGTGAGAGCAAATGACACATTATTATCTATGATGATTTCCCAATTCTTCATTGAGAGTTAAAAAATCTTATTTATGATTATCAAGCTATTAGATGCACACTAAAGAAAATTTGATGAGTACAAAATCTTATGTAAATCTGGTCTATTTCCTTCCAGAATTTTTCCCATATACCTACTACATAATGTCTTATCACAATACCCTTAAAAATGTTTTTAAAATTGTTGGGGGACATTCCATCATGTGGATGAACCATACTTAATTTAATACTTTAGTTACATTTTTGGACACAGATTTTTCTCTGAATTTTTGTTACGATAAAGCTGTGCTTACCTCTCTTTGTGTGCACCTCTGATTATATTTCAGGATTAATCTCTAGAGGTGGAATTCTTGTTGAAGGGTAGGGATTGTTAATCTGCTTTTCAGAAAATACAATAACAGTAGAGGAAGGTACCAATTTATCTTTCTTGACTGCAGCACTTTATGTTTTCATAAACGTGCAAATCATGTTTTTCCTGGTGCTATAATTAGTTGAGGACATGCCTACATCATTATAGAGATAAGGAAACCAAGAACCAGATTGTGTGGTTGAATTGCCCAAGTTCACATAATTAGTGGCAGAGCTAAAGTTAGAACCAGACTCTCTTGATTTCCAATCTGGTGCTCTTTTGCTATAATTCTTTACACAGTCCTTAACCAAATATATTTATTATCATTATGGCTCTAACTATATATTTTTATTCATTTTAAAGACATTTATAGGTGGACACTAAGACATCAAGGTACTCAGTGTTTTTTTTTTTTTTTTTTTTTTTGTGGTACGCAGGCCTCTCACTGCTGTGGTCTCTCCCGTTGCGGAGCACAGGCTCCGGACTCGCAGGCTCAGCGGCCACGGCACACGGGCCCAGCCGCTCCGCGGCACGTGGGATCCTCCCGGACCAGGGCACGAACCCGTGTCCCCTGCATCGGCAGGCGGACTCTCAACCACTGCGCCACCAGGGAAGCCCGGTACTCAGTGTTTTATGCTGTGCTTTTTCCTTTATTTAGGAAATTTCCTTTTCTCCCCCTCATCCAAGTACCAGAGATTCTAAACTTGTAACACCAGTATCGTCATGTTAGCTTGTTAGAAAAGTAGAATCTCAGGCCCTATCCAAGTCAATGAATCAGAATCTGCATTTTAACAAGATCCCTGGGTAGTTTACAGGCACATTAAAATTTGAGAAGTATTGTGCTAAAACATGTGGGTTATCTTTCTTGCAAACTGGAAATTTTTTTAAATTGTCATATTAGAGGGAAATAAAAACATGTATTAACACCTTGAATTGAATTGATGGATGATATCTTTCCCCAAAATATGACTAAATAGTTCCTGGACAGACATAAGTTGGGCCATAATAAATAAAACCTTTATTTTCTATAGTGCAATAATAAACTTAAGGATTTGTCCCTGGAAGCCAATTTCTACCATAAAATCAGCAAATCTGATCACAAAATAAAGAAACATAATATAAAACAGAAATAAAAAATTTTAGACTATTAGGAAAAAAATATTTATTTGGTAAAACCAAGCATTTCTGCTGTCTTTTGAGGCTATTTCTGTAGGGATTGAATCGATGATATATCTTAAAGTACACATCCAGTGAAGTTAGGAATATAATATAGATTTTTATCCCTGGCAACCATTTGTATTGCAAACAGAGGTATTCTTCATTGCTCCAGGCTTCTAAATTTTATTCAAAATTATGGCAATTGCTCTTAAAAAAGTTCTTGCTGGGCTTCCCTGGTGGCGCAGTGGTTGAGAGTCCGCCTGCCGATGCAGGGGACACGGGTTCGTGCCCCGGTCCGGGAAGATCCCACATGCCGCGGAGCGGCTGGGCCCGTGAGCCATGGCCGCTGAGCCTGCGCGTCCGGAGCCTGTGCTCCGCAACGGGAGAGGCCACAGCAGGGAGAGGCCCGCGTACCGCAAACAAAAAAAAAAAAAAAAAAAAAAAAAAAAGTTCTTGCTAATTTCATGCATATGAACGTTGGAGAAAATCTTTGAACGAGAAATGCCAGGGCAGCACTGGGGTCCTTTGTTACCTTGTGGTGGCCTCCTGCATTCCGTGCTTTGGTTGCTTGTTAAGATGAATTTCATTTTTCCTTTGGATGGCTTGTGTGTGACAGAAAAACGTGTAAGTGGTTCATAGGGTTTTTTAAGATCTAGATCTCTATTTTGATGCAGCTCTAGGGGAGGTCCATTGCCTATTGACTTCCTGGGCAGTTCTCTGAGAAGACTGATGTGCTGGCTGCGATGGGGAGAAAGGGAGGCCGCTGTAGAGGGTACACCCCTATTCACTACAAGTCTTCTCAAAACTTTCAAGGAGTCAGAAGAAAATGTTAAGTTCAAAGCTTTTGACTTTCAAAGAGTTAGTGTAAAAGGACCCTTGAAATTAAAAACTTAATATAGAAATTATAGCAACTGCCAACATTTAAGACACTTTTTTGGGGTCACTTTATAAGATGTAATGACAATTTGCTGTAGGATACAAAAACATAGCTGAAAAAAAAAGTTTTACTTTCCAAACATGAGATCCATTAATTTGGACTTTATGAAACCAAATAACTCATTTGATTATCATCAACTTATCTCCCCCCATCACCCCACCCCAACCCCCTAAAAATGTACCGCTAGATATTTATTCAATCTTACTTGCCCCTCTAGACAGAAGCCAGTTAAACTGCTTACCCACAAAAACTGTATCTTTTCCATTTCTGTCCAAACTTCTTTAACTTATGGAATAATAGTTCCACTTTCCAAAATGCTCTCAGAGAAAAAAAGAATAATTTTAACCTAACTTCTTTTTAAAAATTTATTAGCCAAAGGGGATTTTTCTCCCTCAGTCCCCCTTTTGGTAAAAATTGATTTCTTCTTTACAATGTTGATAACCAATAAAAGCCTTTACTTAAACTCCCCAAAGCACAGGTGGTAACCTAGTCCTTCGATAAATCTAGGGCCTCTCCCAGGGGTTTCCAGGCCAAGCCACACCACCACCACTTTTATGATGATATATGGGGGTCAGATCCAGGGACTTACCCCACATCCTCTAAATTAAAAGTCATTGGAGCAGGTAGTTTAAGGAACAGATTTATAACAAGTTTCAAATGAAACAAAGGTATTCCTCACAGCTGTGAGCCATCTGCAACCAATTTTCTCATACTCAGTGTATATTGAAGATAAATATTATCCCCGTACCCATCCCCCCTAGTCAAGCACACACAGAGACTCGTATAATATGCCACCCAGAGGAACCTTAACATTTCCGAAGTGTACAGCTGCTCAGCCTCCCTTCGGCCTTTCTCTTGTAGTTTATATCAATTTCAAATCACTACTACACTTATTACGCAGACCCTTACATTGTTGTTGAGCCTGAATAAGCTGGTTGGAAAAGTAAGGATCATTTAATTGCCACGAAGTTCACTGCTATGACTGATTATTCAATGTGGTGGTGAGTAATATTAGAATCACAGTCTGGATAATTTCCCATAAGAGTGCAGAGAAAAATAGGGCTATAGAGCAATGTATCCCAATGGTCCAGAGCAGGGCTTGGGTCTGACAGACCTGGGTTAAGGCCTTCTCCTAGCTGTGTAAACTTGGCCTCCATTTTCTCAACTATTACCTGGGGATATGAATAGTATCTGCCTCAGGGTTCTTGGGAAGATTAAATATGATAATGCATGGAAAATCTCCAGAAGGTATTTAGCTTCCAGTAAAGATTAGTTATTATGATCTTTATGAATGATAATATGTCCAAAGTTACTTTTATTAACCATGATGTCATATAATAAAATATGAAAAAGTGATCAGGTAATCTCTTTGATCTGTCACCTCATAGCACTGCATCTTACAGTACACAGCACAAACTGTGTTTATTCCAGCATTTACTTCCCAAGCTGTCCTTCATAGAACATCAACATCCCATAAGATGTAACATCTCCCTCCTTCTCTTTCTATTGATAAACAAGATAGAGAAATGCTGAGATGAATACAATCAAATAGTCTTTCCTGCCAGAACTTCACAGAGTCTTTAATATACTGATTGTCTGTCAATTTCAGCATGGTGGTGATAGCAGCGGTGGCTACTTTAACGGGGTCTGGGGGGATGGGGGGATTACATTTTACATCGTTTTCCAATCTTATTTTACCAAAGAACACTTTTTCATTGTTTGTTTTTCACAGAATATCCATCTAGGTGGTTTATTGAATGGTCTGAATTTGGGGTGTGTATCTCAGTCTGTTTGGGCTGCTATAACAAAAATATGGTAGACTGGGAGATTTAAACACAGAAAGCTATTTCTCACAGTTTGGAGGCCGGGAAATCCAAGATCAAGGTGCCTGCAGATTAGGTGTCTGATGAGAGCCCGTTTCCTGGTTCATAGATAACTGTCTTCTATGCTGTGTCTTCTTGCTGTGTCCTCACATAGAAGAAGCGGCAAGGGAGCTCTCTACAGTGTCTTTTATTAGGGCACTAATCCCCTTCATTAGGAATCCATCCTCATGACCTAATCACTTCCCAAAGGCCCCACCTACATCTCATTGCATTGGAGACTAGGTTTCAACATAGGAATTTTGGGGGGACACAAACATTTGGTCTATAACAGTGTGGTATAAACATGAAATAATTTTATTTTTAGTTACCTTCTTCAACTACATACCTTGTGCCAAAGTGATACAGTCAGATCCCATAGCTTTCTAGTCATTCTAGTCCAATCCAGTCCAGTTAAAAACTTCAGTCTCCTTTCCAGTGTGGTACTATACACCATTCTCTTCCCTCAGCACAGGCATTCAAAACAGGGAGGGGGCTTGGTTTGCCCTTTCACCTCTTTTCTCTAACTTCTGGGTTCTATTTTGTCTGTGTTGGGATAGGAAAGAAAAATTAAAGGTTACAAAGAGCAAATGCTCTTTCTGTGTGTGTGTAAATGGCAATGTAATTTAATACACTGTTGTGTGTCACTTTTGGGTGACCTGCTTAACTGTGAAACCCTGTGTGTGACTTGGCAAGACAGACATTCAAATGCTACTTCTCTCATAGGGCCCTAGTTTACTTTCTCTGAGACATGGATCTTCACTGCATAATGCACTGATGAGCTCCTGGATTGATCGCTTCCAACATTTCTCAGTTCCCACCTGCATGGTAGACCCTACAGCCTCTTGCATCTGGGGACCCCTCATCAACTGGCTGCCCTCCCAGGTGGAGCAGTGGCTCAAATCCAATGATCTTCGTGGGAGTGCAGGTTGTTCCACTGCCACTTCTCTCCACCCTGGCTCCTCTCTCTCTGCAGCCCAGCTCAGACAGCCACAGACAGTAGACTAGCAAGTCCGTCGCATACGTGGACATTTGACCCGGGACTTAGATGTCTATCCCTCCTTCTAGAAGGATCTGCCAATTTCTAAAGGAGTCTCAACTAGCGCCTTCTTTACTTGGCTTTTGGGGTGAGGAAGCAACCCTTCTTTTCAGAAGGGAGAGAGGGAAGAGCAATAGTACTATGAGGAGAGCTTTGGCGCTTCATGCCCTTGAACCTATGCCTTCCCTTCTTCCCCTCCTCCCTCCTACTCTTCTTGCATGGAAAATGGGTTTGGCTTGGGTAACAATGGCAGTTATTGGAGGTAGTTCAGCTTCCAGTCACTTACTAAGCCTAGACATAGTAAGAATCTGGTCTCCAATTGCTTACAATTCTTTTTATCCTTTAGAATAGGGAGTATTCCTGACTTTGGGTCCTGTTCAGCAGAAAAGTCTGCTCAACATTTTGCAACCATTATTAAGTTCTTGTAGGACACTGGAGACCTGTGAGACACAGTTCAGCAAATGCTGGATTCTAGGTTTCATGTAGACAGGGTCTGTGATTGTTTTGTTCATTTGCATCCCCCAGTATTTTGTAGGAGCTCAGTAAATGTTTGTTGAATGAACATATTAATGAATAAATGATCAAGCCTAGACATTCTTTAAATTTTAGAATAGAATAAGAATCACTTGTGGAGCTTATTTTAGTACAGATGCCCAGGCTTCAATGGCAGAGATTCTCATTTAATAGGTCTGGGGAGATGGGACACACTTTGAGAAATACTGGTTAGTCCATGCACAGCTTTACCTTGTAGGGTTCTACACTTACTGGCTAATGATTGCTTCAACACATGTGTTTAATGCTGATTTCAACAACTTTCTCCTGACTGCATATGAAATAATTTGTATATATCCAGACATGCAGACACAACCACACACACATCACACATAGATAAGAGAGGAGAGGAAATAAGATATGGGATTGATGCCTGAGTCAATACTTTGGGACTCATGAACACATAACCTCGAGGAAACTGTCCTTGGAAAACCCTATAACCATTTCTGACTTTTACAAATGGGTAAAAGTTCCTTTCTTAATTGTGATTAAATCACATGTTTGTATGCTGCAAATCAAGTTTCCTTAATTCCCAGGATCCTTGCCTGTGTGAAACCCAGGAAGGAGCCATGGGTAGGGCTGTGGTGCTTCCACTTTGTAGGTGGTACCAGTTATAAGAATAAATTATGGTTTCCTTTGCTGTGCAAAAGCTTTTAATTTTCATTAGGTCCCATTTGTTTATTTTTGTTTTTATTTCCATTTCTCTAGGAGGTGGGTCAAAAAGGATCTTTCTGTGATTTATGTCATAGAGTGTTCTGCCTATGTTTTCCTCTAAGAGTTTGATAGTGTCTGGCCTTACATTTAGGTCTTCAATCCATTTTGAGTTTATTTTTGTGTATGCTGTTTTGGAATGTTCTAATTTCATTCTTTTCCATGTAGCTGTCCAGTTTTCCCAGCACCACTTATTGAAGAGGCTGTCTTTTCTCCACTGTATATTCTTGCCTCCGACGAAAAGACAACCCTTAGAATGGGAGAAAATAGTTGCAAATGAAGCAACTGACAACGGATTAATCTCCAAAATTTACAAGCAGCTCATGCAGCTCAATATCAAAAAAACAAACAACCTAATCCAAAAATGGACAGAAGACCTAAATACACATTTCTCCAAAGAAGATATACAGATTGCCAGCAAACACATGAAAGAATGCTCAACATCATTAATCATTAGAGAAATGCATATCAAAACTACAATGAGATATCACCTCACACCGGTCAGCATGGCCATCATCAAAAAATCTGCAAACGATAAATGCTGGAGAGGGTGTGGAGAAAAGGGAACATTCTTGCACTGTTGGTGGGAATGTAAATTGATACAGCCACTATGGAGAACAGTATGGAGGGTCCTTAAAAAACTAAAAATAGAGCTACCATATGACCCAGCAATCCCACTACTGGGCATATACCCTGAGAAAACCATAATCCAAAAAGAGTCATGTACCACTTCATTGCAGCACTATTTACAATAGCCAGGACATGGAAGCCACCTAAGTGTCCATTGACACATGAGTGGATAAAGAAGATGTGGCACATCTCTACAATGGAATATTACTCAGCCATAAAAAGAAACGAAACTGAGCTATTTGTAGTGAGGTAGATGGACCTAGAGACTGTCATACAGAGTGAAGTAAGTCAGAAAGAGACAAACAAATACTGTATGCTAACACATATATATGGAATCTAAAAAAGAAAAAAAATGGTCAGAAGAACCTAGGGGCAAGATGGGAATAAAGATGCAGACCTACTAGAGAATGGACTTGAGGATATGGGGAGGGGGAAGGGTAAGCTGGGACAAAGTGAGAGAGTGGCATGGACATATATACACTACCAAATGTAGAATAGATAGCTAGTGGGAAGCAGCTGCATAGCACAGGGAGTTCAGCTCGGTGCTTTGTGACCAACTGGAGGGGTGAGATAGGGAGAGTGGGAGGGTGGGAGACACAAGAGGGAAGAGATATGGGGACATATGTATATGTATAACTGATTCACTTTGTTATAAAGCAGAAACTAACACACCATTGTAAAGCAATTATACTCCAATAAAGATGTTAAAAAAAATTGTAATCCCAGTACTTCCAAAGAGTGGTCATCATCACCATACTTGTATAAAATCTACTTAAACTATGTACCAGGGTTATATGAATCCCAAGGAATCTGATTTAATTGGGAAAGATTTGAATTGTCAAAGATAAATATTTTTAACAGAAGTGAACTCAAACAGCTACAACTTATTACATATATTTCTTTAAATTTTTTTAATTAAATAAACATACATACAAGAAAATGGACTTCATACATTTGCTCTTATTTTTAAGTTGTATAACTGAAATTCTGTTAGAAACAGGATAAATATATATCACATATTTTCTAGAAGTTAGAAGACATTACATGACATTTTACTATCAGATATAGTTGACATCTCAGAGAAAAATCAAGCAAGATATAAAGTGAAGGGGGTCACAGTTTCAAGGGTTTAAAGTGATGAATTTTTCAAAGCAAATGTCAGGAAGTACTTCCAGTCTTCAAGCTTCTGAGTTTTGAAATAGCCCCAGTAGCCCCTTTGCCTCAAAGATACTGCTTAGAATGAGAGCTATGATGATATGAAGAAAACTTAGGGGGATTGATGCCAAAGCTTTCTTAGATACAAGTAGAGACTCAAAGATTCATGACACGATGTAAATTATGGGATTTAAAAATATGTCTTACCAAGAAATAAATCAGCAAAATTTAAATCTTCTATCGTGAAATGCAACAGCTCATTTGTAGTTGGATAGTCTGCTATGCCCTCTCCTCCCCTTCCCTCTGTTTCTTGCCCCTCCCTTCTTTCCTTCTTTCCTTCCATTTTGTTTTGTAACTTCAGATTATTAATTTCTATTTGGACAGACTTAAACCCCTTATAAGGAAGAGGCTACCGTATGGATAATAAAAATGAACCACTACTCTGTCCCTAAGTCCTAGAAGAGAGGTCTTTCTTGAGTCTGTATTAATATCTCTGACCCCTTGGGGACATGTGTGGAAGGGAAGAGAAAAAACTTGGGGAAAGAAATAAGACCAGGCATTTTAAATCACCTATGACATCTACTCAGGGCAGGCTTGTTTACTTGTCCAAAGCATTTCTGAAGTTTTAATTCCTTTCAACATAGAACTCTAAGTACTTCTAGAGTGGTCATAGAAAACCTAGTTTGATCCAGACTCCAAGGGTAGACTTCAGACAACAACAGAAAATCTGGATAATCTCTGTAGTGTCTCAGAGAAGAAGCTGGGACAAAAGAGAGGTCTAGGAGTCCCCAGAGGGCAGGACATGGCTTCTGGGGTCACTTAACTCTCACTGTAATCCCCAGTGGCTCAAGTATTGTCCGAAGCTCAGCACTGTTTACAGACTGTAGGGTGTGGCATTTATAGAACCTATGTGGTACATTTTGATCTAACCACTTCCCAAATATGTTATGATTAAAATTGATCTTTCATCTTTTTAAAAAGAATAAGAAAATGCAAAACAAAAACCCAAACCTCTCTGCCTGGACATAATTTCTAACACTGAAACTAGACATATTTGCCACTTCATTACCTGACACTGTGTTCAAAGCCCTGCCGGGACCCCAGCTGGTACTTCAGGAAGGTGTTAGCTTACTGAGCAAGGAAAAACCCAACCTCTTGAGGGGTATAAAGCCATAGATGCAAACCTAGAGGGTTCTTGTATCATGCTGACTGATTTATGGATGTGAAAGGGAAATTTTAAAATGTACTTTATCTTTAGGGCTCTCTGGAAGTGTTAGGAATGAAAAAAATTCAGGAGTCCAATGAAATGTTTTAAAATGTTCTCACTGCTGTTTTTTTTTTTCTTTTCTTTTTGCTTTGATTCTTTAATAGAAGTACTCAACAGAAAACATGAAAACACATAAAAATGCATGGCATAATTATGACCTAAAATTACAGTTGTGAGTCACTATTAGGCACACATTTATGCATCCGCATGAAGCTAATAGCTCTCTTGCAATGATACCCAGATACTTTTCTGCTGAACAAACACAAAGGCATCTTGTATTTTACTGTAAAATTTCTTTTTCAAGTGTACTATTCCAATCTATTTCTTTACAAATTTTTATGAATTCATGGTTATAGCTCATTTCCTAGTGGTCTACTGTATGTTGATGATTTTACAACTATTCACAGCCTGGGTTATTCCTCCTCATGATATGTTGGAGGAGTTTCTGTCAATAAAAAAAGAGAGGTGCTGGAAACAGGCTGGGAACTGAAACAAAGATAAAAATTGTCCGTATGATTGGGATTGACGTATACACACTGTGTATATATGCATAAAATAGATAACTAATAAGAACCTGCTGTATAAAAAAAATAAAATTAAATTAAAGAAAAAAGTGTCTATATGTCTATGGGTATCTTTTTTTAACTGATCTCTAAACTAATCTCTAAAGTTGATAGCCAAATATAAATTATTTTTTGGTTATTCACAATCTGAATCCCAAAAACAAAGTGAAATTTTATGACCCAAATAAATAAATGGATACTCGTTATCAAATGGTTTTCTGTCTCCTAAGTGGGCATAGCCTAGCAAGCTAAATTGTGCCCAATTTTCAAATGGATCAAATGCTAACCTTTTACTCTTGTCCCCAAGAATAGCCTTGCCAGTGCAGTTGCTCTATACTATGACTTATAGGACAGCTTTGTATATCCCAAGTAAAAACACAGGGCAACTAAAGGAATATTGATAAGCTTCTATAACTTACATGTTTATTTGTAAATATATCTGTGTTATGGTCTGAATGTTTATGTTTCCCTCAAAATTCATATGTTGATCATATTTGGATGTGGGACCTTTGGGCGGTGATAACGTCTAGATTGTATCATGAGGATGGGACCCTTATAATGGGATTAGTGACCTTACAGAAAGAGAAAGAGAGAGAAATCTCTTTCTCTCTGCACTAGCAGGCACTGAGGAAAAGCCATGTGAGGACATAGCAAGAAGGTGGCCATCTGCAAGCCAGGAGAGGGCTCTTATCAGACACGGAATCCTTGGCACCTTGATCTTGGACTTCCAGCTTCCAGAACCGGGAGAAATACATTTCTTTTGTTTAAGCCATCAAGTCTACAGTAGTTTGTTTTGGTAGCCTGAGCAGACTGAGACTGTCTGTTAGGAATGTATTACTCAGCTATAACCAACAGAAAACTCTATGAGAATGGGTGAGTGTAAGCGCCTGCCATTAAGCTTGTGATTATGGAGGCATCCATTTCAAAAGACATCTACTCTGATTAAGCATATCCCCAGCTGTATGACCCTAGCCGAACAATCAGGTAAGGAACTAGGCCACCCACACTCAAGTTCCCTGCACCGCCTGGATAACAGACCCTATGTGTGATCCTCCCTTTAATCTCCTGAGCCCTGATTCCCCCTCATGCTTCGTATTAGCCCATAATGAGCGACCCTGCAAAACCCCAGACACCTCACCCTCGGACCCTAACCAAAGCAGAGCCCAGGTCCCTTCTCTCCGTCTCTCTCTCTCTCTCTCTCTCTCTCTCTGACTCTCTCCCCGTGATCTCGCTGTGTGGCCCTCGGGTGTGCGGTATACTTTCCAGGATCTCTGAGTAATAAATCTTGTTCCTTAAAGTTCCCTGAATTTTTTTTTTTTTTTTTTTTTACTGAACTGTCTCCTGTGATCATAATAAGCACTGCAAGTGTGGGCCTAGACACAACCCTGGGCCCAAATGTGGGCTTGGGAATGTCTGTGGAGCTTGCTAGGAGGGACAGGGCCCAGGGCAAGTGCCTCAGGCCTTCCTAGCCCAGAGCATTACCACTAATAGGCTGGGACCGACAGGACAGAACAAGGGACTTAAATATTAGGATTCTTTTGACATACAAAGAAATGCAGGGAAGGGAAGCCAGTCCAAGGCAGGTGTGGTGGCTCAGGAGTACCAACAGTGACCCATTCCAGCATCTTTAACACGTAAGCCCTCATTTCCATGCTTGTTGCCTCATGGTCACAAGATAGGTGCTGTAGCCCCTAGCCTCCTGTTTGTGTTCCAGATGTGAGCAAAGGGGTGAAAGAAATGTGAATGTTGTCCTGTCTTACTAACGAGGCCTTGTTTTTTTACTTGGGGAAGGTTGCCCTCACCAGGGACTTCTATCTCTCTTTGGCTAGGCCACCTGACCACTCTGACCTGCAGAGAATGTTGTATATCTGTCTACAGATTCAGGGATCCTTTAGTAGGGAAAATGTATTTTACCACTTGACCTCCTTGGACAGTCTGCCATCCATCCATACGGTTCTTCACATAAGTGCACTTTATACTGAATGCATTTCCAGCCTCTCCAAGAGAATAACCCCAAGTTCTCTGCCCGCTGCTGTATTCCTCTTCAAGCTCAGGATGTCTAGCTGATATGTAAGTCTCCCTGGCAGATCTGCGTGCGGCTCCACTGTCCTGGGAGGCTCATCACCCCACGTGGGCTGCACTGACCACTGACCTTTGGGTGTACCGTGGGGATGAAAATGGGAGGCACCAGCGAATCTACGCATTTGTGTCCTTGATGCCGTCTATAATGTTTGCACATTTTTACTCCTTTAGTAATAAAACCTAAGTGAAAGCAACCTTGAACTGAGTCCAAGTCCGAATTCTTGCTAACTTAGACTAGGTTTTGTGGTCAGGCCTAACTCATGGGGCTGGTTTGCTGCTCTATGAGTCGTCAGAACGACTGGTGTGTTTCAGGGAAGAAAATCAGTTAAACCTGTCTGACTGAATCATGGGTTAATTCAGTCAGCCTGGTCAATCTTGTAAAGTTATGTAGACTCAACTTCAGAGTTTTTCTGATACACAAACTCCAAAAGGGCCCACACAGACAAACACAATATCTTGAATATACTCACATCTTTCACCTGTACTTCCTTCTAACATGAGGCTTTTTAGAGAATTATTACCAGCCTCTCCATTCTTCCTGCAAAGGTCCCACTCCTTCCCTCAGTCAGATGAAAATGCCAGAATTCCTAAGAAGTGGGCTGCATTCCACATTTATATTTCATTGTAAAAACAACAGTGCCGTCTGATTTACATTCCCTCTGGGACATGTAGAAGGAAGGCCCTGCTTGTAGAGCACAGGTTAATTGCCACCGCTGTCTTCTCTGTGCACTTTACAGCTTTTTCCTAGTTTCTGATCGATGGGGGGAGAAACTGAGAAATGCTTCCATACCCGAAGCTGATGAAATGAAGCATGTTTCCTTTAGAAGTGTCTTTCAGTCTTTCTGAACCCATACCCCAATCCTGAGTTACTAGGCAAGGACAGCATGTGGGTGCCCATGTGCCATTTAATACAGGCAGGCAAATTATTTTGAAGAATCCACTGAGTGTAGGATTGACCCTACGTTTGTATGTCTCTGGGCACCTTAAGAGAGCTTCTGAGCCCCTAAGATGGCTGTTACTGCTTGAGCCGAAGCTGCATTTACTTTAGCCACTAGGTGGCAGCACCACACAGAAAGTGAGGGACAGGTAGAAGACACTTGTTTGATTTAAAGGATGCGAAGCAGCTTTCTGCGGCCTAGGGCAAGCAAGGAGGGAGTCCCCAAAAAGCAAACAATCAAAAAATAACCCCTACAATTACCTCGTGTAAAAAATTAAACAGATGTGCGAAGATTGCCACATTTCTTTGGAATTCATGGTGGCACTAGAGAAAAATACACGAATATATTTAGATATTTATCTCCCATACCAGTAATGGAAGAAGCAACCAACTACTCAGTTAAACTGAGGGAAAGGTGGCAAAATCAGGAAGAAAGTTTAAAGTATACTTTCACTCATTTTGGGGACATCACACTTTAAAGCATTTACACCTAGGTTTATATGTCATTTTTATCATTTGCTGAGCTTTGTGATGCTGGAAAGTGTTTAATTCTCTAAGCTTCAGTTTGTTCACCTGAGAAATGGGGATAATAACAATAGCTACCTCATAGAGGGGTTGTAGCTTAAATGGAATCATGTATTTGAAGAGATTAGCTCAGCTAGTTAGCCCTCATAAATATAGGCTCTGGTTATGCTGAAGGTCATCCCACAGCTCATTGTTAGAAATAAACTTTGCCCTTCCCAAGTCTTTTAAATCCCGGATTCAGGCTCCTAAGGGAGATATAGGAGCCAGGAATAAATGGGGCCAGCAGGAGAAGGAGGCAGAGGCGACAAGGCCAGCACTGTGGCCAACACCCTGGTCCTCCCATGGGCTTGGGCAAGCTGCCGCGCTGCAGGCAGGATGCTGTGGCCACTGGTTGGCTGGCTGTGTCCTCCAGGCTCCTTGCAGGAATGAGCAGGCTGGGAGCTCAGCTCAGGGATGGGCTGGAGGGAATGACAGTGGCTGATTCCTACCCCTCGTATCTTTGCCTTTAAAATGTTCTGCTGAGCTTGAAGCCACAATGACGGGAAAGGCGATGGAGTGGGTAGTTAAGCAGCCTGCCCAGCCCAGGGGGAAGCCCCTGCCTCTTTTTCTATTCTTACTTCCCTTGGGAACTCTTTTCCTTAGTTCCTTCCTCTCTTGCTTCTTTCAGTCCTGCTCTAAGCGTATCAAACCCTCTGTTCTGCCAACAAGTATCTCCTTTATTTATTCATCCATCCAACAAGAATTTATTGAGGACTGACTGGTGCCACATATTGGAAATACAGTGCTGAATGGAGGTGAGAACCCTGCTTTAATGAAACTCTTTAGTGGGGAAAACATACAATAAACAAACAAAAAGTCAGATAATTTTGGATCATGGTTAAGTTTCAGATAAGTTAAAAGTTGAGGTGCATAAGATGGTGCAGTCAGGGAAAGCTTCTCTGAGGAGGTGACATTAAAGCCAGGGCCTAAATGATGGCCACCCAGGCACAGGTCACAGCATTCTAGGCAGGGCGAAGGCCCCAAAGTGGGCTTGTTGCACTGGGAGACAGAACCAAGGCCCATGGGAGGAGACAGGGAGTGGGGACAGATGACATCAGAGGTCAGCTCAGCATGTCAGCCTGTCAGCCTTTGGAGGTCAGGTTAGAGTCTGAATTTGCTTCTAAAGCAATAGAGGAGTGATTTTTATGTCTTAATAAAGTGTTCCCTCCTTTGATGTCATAGATAATGTCTAATATTTTCTTCTATCTGTTTTGCAGTTTGGTTTTCTACTCAGTAGAAATAGCCTGGGAAGAAGATTGCTTCCTGTGGGGGAAGAAAATGATATGCAGAGAGATTTACAAATCAAAGGAACATAACCAAAATAATTGGGATCTCCTCTCAAGGCCCCTCCTGAGCGAATAATTATACTAATTCTTGCCTTGCAATTTCCTTGCCTTCTAAAGAGAATGAATGTGGAGACTAACATCTGAATGGTCTTCTGGGCAACACGGGCTGGCTCAGATATGAGGCGGAGCAACATGAAAGAGTACTAGGAAGTACAAAAACAGCACATATGTTATCACTGGCAATTTCCAGCATAGCCCTTGCCAAACAACAATCCAAACACTGCCTAAAAGAGTGAAGCCAGCTGAAATAACTCAGACGTTCCCCCTGTTTGTAAAGTAAAATACACCACAGTAAACTGCGAAAGATGACATCAAAGTTGTCCGCAAGGCCAGGGTCTTCATGGAATCAAAGACATCCCTAAAGCTTTCAGGCATCTGCTCTGTACCATTGCCTGCGCTCCTCCAATCTGGCCAGTGTATATCTGGAAAGCACACATCTGGAAACAATGTCAAAAGTACTTCAAAAGTTAATTGTTTCTTTGATAAGACTGTTACTTTCTTCAGGATGAAATAGTGCAGGTTTCCCAGTTAGGCAGATTCTTTATCTCCAAGAATAATAAGTAGTTTCCAGGTATAATCTAAAACAATAGAACAGAGATTAATAATAATTATAATTTCCAACAAAACCAGTTGGAAATTCTCAAATGTCAAAGTCCTTACTCGGACTTGTTTTGATTAAGCCTGTGCACGGATGTAAGATCTTCTGACACATTGTGGGTATGTTCTCCTCATATCTTCTTGGGTCCCTTACCATTTCCATGCACAGTGGCCAATACCTACTCTGGGCTGCTAGAACCTGCTTTGCCTATTGAAATGCCTAGGAATTAATGACTCCCTAGGAACATCCTTACAAATTACTTGAGGGTGGGAATACAAATATCCTAGCTCCCCTGCCCCTTGGCAGGATAGCTCAGGTGTGTATGTGTTGATGCCTTTTCCCAGAGCCTCTCGTTGGATTAGGCTCTGGTTGCCCCCGAGGTAGCTGGCTTCATTCTGGGCTCCAGTTGGCTGCCTTACTTGTTCTGTCTCATCTAACCCTGAACCTCCCAAATAAAACGTACATTCAGTCCACATATTGGGGTCTGCTTCTCAGAGAAACCCAACTAATACACACCCCTGCTGAAATAATTTCTCTCTCCTTAACATTTATATGGAAAGGAAGCACATCTCCTAAAAAACGAGGGATGCTGCAGGATAAAAATCAGCTGAAGTTTCCTATCATCTGTGCAGCTGCAAACTGGCTGCAGATCCATGAAGACTTTAGTGTTACCAGCCCTGCCCTTACTCAATCCCTTCCACCTTCTTGTGCTCGGCTCTTCTTGCAGTGTGGGAGGAATTCAAGTTTAGAATAGAACCCTTAGCATGTCCCTTCCCATCACACAAAGCAATGAGGTTGTGGATACCATGAAATACTCCTGGCTAAAGAAACATAGGGGAGGTGGAACTTTTATGTTAAAGTAGGAGGTTCCAAGATGATATATAAAGTGTATATTTATCTGCTTAAGAAAAGTTTGAGGTGTCTATTAACACTAGGTTCCCAGCCTCAAGCCTCAGAAATACTGATTCAGTGGGTCTAGGGTAAAATCTAACGATCTGCTTTATAAATAAGTGTAGCAGCTTTAAAACATGGCCCCGTATTCTTTGACGCTCCTGGCATTGAGGGCTGAGGTCCATGTCCCCTCTCCTTGACTCTGGGCACACTCATCACTTGACTGATAGAGCACAGTGGACGGGATGCTGTGCAGATTTCTGGGCCCAGGACTTAAACCGGTAGCTTTTACTTCCCGCCTCTTGGGATGCTTATTGTTTGAACCCAGCCACAGTGCTGTAAGGAAGCCAAGCAGCTGTATGGCGAGGCTGTTTATAAGTGTTCCAGCTGACCCCCCAGTTGAGTGCTGACACCTAGCAACAACCCCAAGTCACGTGACTGAGCCCGTGTTCTGAAGATTCCAGTCCCTGAATATGGGTCACCTTTAAGCAGTACCTACTGACATTTTGTGGAGCAGAGACAAGCCAAGCCTGCCATGCTCTGCCCAAATTGAGGAACAATTGTTGTTTGCTCAACAGCAATACTAACCAGAACAGCAAATTCTCCAGGTGATGCTTAAGTGCATTGCTCACATTCTTTTGAAAAATACTCTTTCCGGCAGTCAGCTGTGTCGGGAGATTATGCAGAAGTGAATGGGATTAAAAAGTATTAAACAAAATAGTGGTCAGTAGGGGGATGCAGAGGAAAAATATTTTAATATGAGGCCTCCATCCATAACGTGGAGAGCGTGAATCTTAGTCTATCTATTCAGAGGTATCGGAGAAATAACTTTGAAAAAATTTGATGACACAGCTCAGTTTGTTCTTTTCCTCATTCCATTCCTTGGCAGTGCCGAGGCACTGGGGACTTCTGATCTTGGCCACCATGTGGTCACTCTTTAGCATCCACTGACGCCTCCTTTGTCCCATGTCCATCAACAGAGATCACTGCTTGGGTTTCTAGTCTCCAACTCCAACTCCAAGTTCCCTCAGCATCCAGATTCTGAGCTACATCTGTCCCTCCTTAGGACGGCACAGCAACACACTGTCTGTAGCCCTCTGGTCACTACTTTGCATCGTGTCGCCTTCCTCGGGCTTCAGGGAGAGAATAAACCAGTGAAGTGGACCATTTCTAAGACAAAAGGGGCTGCCGTTACTTTGCTCTAGCTAGTTGCTGCCATGAGGGAAAATGGGCTGGGGTGCCAGACATCCTGGTATTTTGAGAGGGTCCTGAGGTGAGAATTGTTTTGTAGGCTGTCCCGATATGAACGGTGTGTAACCAAGACACGATTTAAAAATATATTAATGTCAAACAACCCTCATCTGTGGGCCAGCCATACAGCCTGCCAGTTTGTATGTTCTGACTTAGTTAATTTTATGTGTGTGGAGCTGTGGAGGACACAAAGAACAAAGCAAAGAATAAAAAGAGATGTTGGAACTGAGGTCCTATCTGTGAGTTTAAAACTTTATTATTCCAAAAAAAAAAAACTTTATTATTCCAGTAAAGGAGAGGAACTAAGGAACAGTATGAAACTGGATGAAAATGAGATTTCAATCTAGTTTCAAATGGGGGCAGTTTCTTACTATGTGTAAAATAATCAGCCACGCAATGAACAGTGTCCTGCCCAGATTTCAGAGCACAGAGAGCCCAGGGTCTGGAGTATTACATCTGAAAAGGAAAGGGGAGAGGCAAGAGAACTCAGTAGGAGCAGGCTGTGAAGCTCAGAGAAGTCAATTTATAGAGATTTAAGCAAGCAGGCTTTCTGATGGCCATTTTGAGCGTTACATTCATCCTCAGATTCAAAAGCAGAAGCAGTTGAAATTTACAGTCAGTTCCTCATTTTGAATACGATCCCATTCTAAGAGTTATTATGCACCCTCCCACTCAGACATAATCAGAGCTAAGAGTTTAGCTCCTAAAACGTTAATTAAAACAATATATTAAACTTAGGGGTCCAAAAATGAACAAGGGGCAGAGGAATGCAAAGGTTTGCTAGATGAATATGGGTCAACTGAGACCCAAGGAGGAAGAAGAGCTTAGTACAAATATCCTGTGTGCAGCCAGGTTCCAAGATCAATGCTGTGGCTTTATTGGAGAAGGTCCAGAAGGAAGATTATATATTAGCTGGGAGATAGACAGAAAATTGGTCTAAAGTTCTCCATAATATGGGAGCTCCCTTTCCTTGTGGAAGGCATGGATGAGGGCATTTGGAGAATGCATAAGAGTGAAGGAGCATTTAGAGTTAGGACTCTCATTGAAGGTGACAAAACAAAACCTCCACTAGTCTAAAGCCAGAAGGAAAATATTTGCTCATAGAACTGACCAGTCCAGGGATACGACTGGTTTAGCTCTCAGGGTCTCAAATGATGTTACCAGGGCCTCAAATGATGTTACCAGGACTCAGTTACGCTCTTCTCTTGGCCCTGACTGGACACCAGCCTGGAAGCTCCAGGCTAACGTCTGAGGCCCAGGTTCAAGTCCAGTAGGAAAGAGAATATCTCACTCTGGTGGCTGAAGCCCAAGCTCCAAGATTGGCTCTGATTGCACCAAACTGAACTACACACCAACTCTTGAGCCAATCATGTGGTCAAGGGAAGACGAACCCTCTGACTGGTTGGGTCTAGGGCAGGTCACACAATCCAGCATCAGAGATTTTTATTTTGTTTTTTTTCCCCCAGTCCTTTTTCTCTCTATGCTTCAGTTGGGGTCCTTTGCTTTGATCTTTCAGCTGATGAATTTTATCTTCTATTGTGTTCCATCGGCTGTTAAACCAGTCTGTAGGGTTCTTACTTTCATATGTCACATTTTTTTTTTCAATTTTAGAATGTCCACTGGATTTTTTTTAATGGATTCACCCAAAGCCATGTACAAGTATGTTTTAAAAAAAGCATTATTTGTAATAACCAAAACTGAAACCAAAATAATTTCTATCAAAAGTGAATGGGTAAATAAATGGTGTTGTATTCCTAGAATGGGATACCATATACTAGTTAAATGAATGAACCCAACTATAGCCAACAACAAAAACTAAAGTTGAAAACATAAAATTAAGATAAAGACATCAAATGCAAAATATTGCGTGATCACATTTATATAAAGTAGTTAGGGAATACTGTTTAGTTAGTAAAAGTATAAATAAAGGCAAGGAAATAATTACAAATAAAGCCAGTACATGCATTTTTGGGTAGATGTATTATATTTTGCAATAAAGAAAGAATTAGATAAAGGAAAGGGGTAACTGTGGGTTTTGAAAAACCCATGAGAACATAAGCAGTTCACCTCTGCCTCTTATCTCTGTGGTCCTCTTCTCCTGCTGCCTCTTTTTTTTTTTTTTTTTGTGGTACGCGGGCCTCTCACTGTTGTGGCCTCTCCCGTTGGCGAAGCACAGGCTCTGGTCACACAGGCTCAGCAGCCATGGCTCACGGGCCCAGCCGCTCCACGGCATGTGGGATCTTCCCGGACTGGGGCATCAACCCATGTCCCCTGCATCGGCAGGCGGACTCTCAGCCACTGCGCCACCAGGGAAGCCCTCCTGCTGCCTCTTTTAAACACCATCGCAAGTTTCCACAATGATGATGAACTTTTGTCCTAGAAAAGTGGTAAATAACATTGTCTCCAGAAGTCTTCTGTTAAAATTAATCCAGCAAGGTAGAAAAGAAGTCAGTGTGTGCTCTAGAAGGAGTTATACCAACTGTCTCTATCGTCACTTTGATAGGAGGTAGGTTCCAGGGGCCAACATGAGACAAACCTCAGCTATAGGAAAGGTGGATTTAAGAGACATGAGATGGTACCCTGGGAGTTAAACTATAAAATCAGATAATGAATTAAAGCAGAGATTTGCAAATTTCTACTAAATAATAGGTAATATTTATTTAGTATTTACTAAGGCTAATGTGCTAAAAGCTTTACAAGCATACCCCTTACAATAACCTTGCAAGTTAAATGAGATTATATTCTTAATATTGCAATGGAGGAATGAGGTTTAGGCTATTTTCAATAAAGTCTTCAAGGTCATGTGGCCAAGAAGTGGCAGAACTAAGGTCATCTGGCTCCCAAGTCTCTGTTCTGAACCCCCTCATTATAATCCCTCGGCTGGAGAGGTCCAGTGGCTCCCAGGCCTGAGCAAAATTGGAGGGTACATGCTGTTATTTAACAGCAGAAGTGTGGAAAATGAGAGCAACTTGAAAGGCCAAATCAGACACTCTTCAGGGAGAGCATCTATCCTGCCAATAGATTCTGGTTTTCATCAACCCTTTGGTTTAAGGCTGTTTCTACAGTGGGGCTGGATGTAAGTTTACTTAGCCTCATGATATTAAACGTTTTAATTATGCAAATAATCTCTCGTCTTCTGAGGTCTTTGTTAGCAAGCAGCTTTCTAATTATCATTTGACTTTCCAAAAAGAACCCCTTAGAATTTGGAGTCTGTCAATTTGAGTATGCTGGTGTATGTGTGACAGTTTTTGTTTTTCATTGTCTTCCAATGTATTAGCATTCTTATATATACATTGGTTCCTTGACTTATGTGAATGTGAATTTTTTTCATTAGAAATTGACTTTGAATGCCACATTTACAAAAATCTGACTTGTGAGTCTGAAAGACTGAGCACCAAGCTCTGAATTTTGGCAGACTCATCAAGGTAGAGTTATCACAGGAAGTCTTTTGGGCAATAAACTATTGACCTTTTTCTATTCAGATTTTATTTTTTTAATATCCCCTGTATCTTTCTTTCTTTCCTTTTCTTTCTTTCTTTCTTCTTTCTTTCTTTCTTTCCTTTTCTTTCTTTCTTTCTTCTTTCTTTCTTTCTTTCTTTCTTTCTTTCTTTCTGTCTTTCTTTCTTTCATATCTTTATTGGAGTATAATTGCTTTACAATGTTGTGTTAGTTTCTGCTGTATAACAAAGTGAATCAGCTATATGTATGCATATGTCCCCATATGTCCTCCCTTTTGCATCTCCCTCCCACCGTTGCTATCCCACCCCTCTAGGTGGTCACAAAGCACCGAGCTGAACTCCCTGTGCTATGCAGCTGCTTCCCACTAGCTATCTATTTTACATTTGGTAGTGTATATATGTCCATGCCACTCTCTCACTTCGTCCCAGCTTATCCTTCCCCTCCCTGTGTCCTCAAATCCATTTTCTACATCTGTGTCTTTACCTGTTGTGGAGTTTAACTTTTAAAACTTAACTTCTGTAAGCATATCAGTTCACTTCACCTGGTGAATGGTTGTCGTGCTCTAAGGCAGAATAAACCATGAAGCCATTAAATTTCAGTGAATTGATATGGTAAAAGGCAGGTTAGAAGGGTGCTGTGGACTGAGTTATGCCCTGCCCCCCAGATTTGTATATTGAGGTCCTAATACCCAATGTGATGGTATTTGGAGATGGGACCTTTGGGAGGTAACTAGGTTTAGATGAGGTCATGAAGGTGGGGCTCTCATGATGGGATTAGTGCCTTTATAAGAAGAAATACCAGAGAACTTGCTTCCTCTCTCTCTTTTACCCCACCCCTCAACCCCCTCCCCATGCAAAAAGAGGTTGTGATAATGGCCATCTACAAGCCAGGAAGAGAGCTCTCATCAGAACCAGAACATGCTGGCAGCCTGATCATGAACTTCTAGATGCTAGACCATGAGAAAATACATTTCTGTCGTTTAAGCCACCCAGTCTATGGTATTTTTTTACGACACGCTGAGCAGACTAGTACTCTTTTCCTAAGAGTTCATTGGAAAACAGGCAGGCAGCTGTTCTTTGAGTGACTGAGAGATGTGATGGCTGACGCAGGACAGGCTCAAGAAACCTGAAAGGCGATCCCAAGAATGTGAACAACCCAGACAGCATTCTTAAAGAGAAGAAATCTGAAAAACTACCTTTGCTCTTTTTAGGACTGTGTTGCACCTGGTAGTCCATACCAGGCCTTTTTTCTGAGATTTTTCTTTGTTTCCCGCTTCTGTTTCATTCAGCAGAAGAGTTGCACTAATGTCATCAACACTTAGAACATTTTTAGAAATCAAAACATTTGACTCAGGAAAAACGTTTCATTATGTCATATTCCTTCTGCAGATCATTCTTTCCTTTCTGGAAAAGAATCAGGTTATCAAACCTTGGAAATGCAGTTAGCAGGACTTTTAAATGGTGTTTGATTTTTTAAAAAGCTTAGGCATCTGACCATGGGTTTTCCAAGTCAAACAGTAGTATAAAAACTTAGAGGCTTGGAAGTCAGGGGCCTGTAATGTTGTGGGGTACTTCTCTGTCTCTCTCCTGAAATAGTAGGTGAGATCAGATGAGAAAATTTGTACAGATACTGTTTGTGTTTCTCTACATAGAAGACCATTTCTTAAGAGTCTGCCCTATAAAACTTACTAAGGTTCTATAATACACTGAGCCACTTTTTGGAAATGTATAAGAAAAAAATTCAGTGTGCTGAGGAAATCTTGTTTAACCACACTGTTATTACTTTTTAAAAGTGTCATTTTTTTCTTCGCTTTTCAAATAATGAATGGAAAGACCCAGAGTTTTGGAAGGCCACATAGCAAGCCATGACTAATCCTGATTTTAAACTCACGAAAATAATCTTTTTTTTTTTTAAGTTGAAGTATAGTTGATTTACAATGTTGTGTTAATTTCTGCTGTACAACAAAGTGATTCAGTTATAAATATGTATACATTCTTTTTTTTAATACTCTTTTCCAATATGGTTTATCACAGGATATTGTGCTATTCAGTAGGACCTTGCTGTTTATCCATTTTATATATATATAGTAGTTTTCATCTGCTAACCCCAAACTCCCACTCCTTCCCTCTCCTACCCCCCTCCCCTTGGCAACCACAAGTCTGTTTGATAGAGGCCTTTTTAAAGAATGCAAAGATCTCAGTAGCAATTCACACGCTACTATATATAAAATAGATAACTAATAAGGACCTACTGCATGGCACAGGAACTCTACTCAATACTCTGTAATGGCCTATATGGGCAGAATAAACAAGAGAAAAGAATCTAAAAAAGAGCGGACATACGTATATGTATAACTGATTCATTCACTTTGCTGTACACCTGAAACTAACACAACATTGTAAATCAACTATGCTCCAATAAACATTTTAAGAAAATAATAGCTACCCTTTACATTGTGCCTACAACATGCCAGTCACAATCCTTGTCATCTTGGATTATTTTTCACTGTTGCAGGACGTCAACAATGAAGATATTTATAGTGAATGAAGAAAGTAAGGTTCAGAGTAGTTAAGTAACTGGACCAAGATACATTACTAATAAGAGGCTCGGTCAGAACTCTCCAACTCCCTGGCCCTGAAGTCCACATTCTTCCCACTACTATGCCATGTGACCTCCATAATGATACCTGCATTTCTGGAAAGACCACATCAATCTATTAATAACTAATTTCTCATCCTAGAGTAGTAGAAAACTCACAGTGAGAGTAAAATGGATATTGGTGGTCTAGTGACGTGAAGGTTATTTCATTTCTCTGCTTTTGAAATTCTTCCAAAGCAAAGCTGATTTTAAAAATATATAGTGGTAAGAGTGTGCTGGAGAAAGGCCAGAGAGACTGAGGACTGTGCTTTACCAGCAGGTTCTAATCATGTCATGATGACAGACCATCAAGGTATTGATCTGCAGAGCTTACAGCGGTCATAATAATTCACATTTGTAGAGAACTCTATTTTTAGGCCTGAGATAAATTGTCTAGAAGGAGATAAGACAAGTAACTGGATCAGAAAAGAAGCTGTGCCATGTAGATTAGATTAGCTTTCTTTGTGGATTGTGGGGGGAACCTTGACTGGATCCAAGTTTCTGTGAGGGGAGCTGGGGAATTGTAGGTCATGAATAGTCACCAGGGAAGCAGTCTACATACAAAATACAACAGATAGAAAAATATGAAATTATGAATTGGTTTATTATAACAATGGGGGAAATGAACACAGGTGATGAAGTTAAGGTAGTTACAAACACCCTGAGTAGAAGGAGGATTACCTGCAAAAATAGGGGTGAAAGGGCATCTTTGGGAGCAGTTTCCTGCACTAAAGAAGGAACGATGTCTAGTCTGCTCGACAGATCTATTTCTGTAGAGAAGGAAGGGAACTCAGTAGTTTTCCCTATCTTCATGGTAATGTTCCCAGGATAATCTAACCCCTGCAACTCTGATTCTGTACTCTCCAAGCAACCTTCCTATGGTGAATGAGTTTCTCCAATAGATTTCTCTTTTGGGAAGGAAATGAGTGGACAGACTGACATGACTATCCAATCGTCTTGGCAGTGTGATTTCTCACTGTAAAATTAAGACTCTGGCTCCTGCAAGCGATGTAGTTGGGTGATGTGTGTCAGGTCTTCTTCTGTGGTAGGCTAAGTATCAAGGCCCTAGGTATTGCTATTAGAAATGCTAATAGCGGGCTTCCCTGGTGGCGCAGTGGTTGAGAGTCCGCCTGCCGATGCAGGGGACACGGATTCGTGCCCCAGTCCGGGAAGATCCCACATGCTCCGGAGCGGCTGCGCCCGTGAGCCATGGCCGCTGAGCCTGCGCGTCCGGAGCCTGTTGCTCCGTAATGGGAGAGGCCACAACAGTGAGGGGCCCGCGAACCGCGGGGAAAAAAAAAAAAAAAGAAATGCTAATAGCCACTATTTACATTCATACAGTAATTTACAGTTAATAAAGCTGTGTCACCTCATTTAGCTTCCATTATGTGTCCGTGAGATAGTTATTATGATCTCTATTTTATTAAGATTTGAAAAGGTTAAGTGAATTTCTCAAGGTCATATAGCTAAAAGCAGACAGGATGCAAAACCCAGGACTTCTGATGATAAATGCAGAACTCCTCCACCACAAGGAACAGGTGAGTACACAAATGTGTGGAGACTTGTGAGATGGAGTTTCCAACAACTTGCAGCCTCACTGATCTTTTGCTACAGCAGAGCCGGTGGGTAGAGGATGAACCTCTTTTTATTAAGCTTCTTTAGTCATCATCCCTGATCTCCCCATCATCTCCAGGCTTAGAAAACCACTAATCTACTTTCTGCCTCTATAGATTTGCCTGTCCTTGACATTCCACATAAATAGAGTCATACAATTATGTGCTCCTTTGTGACTGGCTTCTTTTACTTAGCGTAATGTTTTCAAGGTTCATCCGTGTTGAATCAGTACTTCATTCCTTTTTATTGACAAATAACATTCCGTTGTAAAGATGTAATACTGCATTTTGGTTCCCTATTATATTTATCAGTTGATGGACATTTGGGTTGTTTCCACTTTTTAACTGTTTTGAATAGTGCTATGAACACCTGTGTACAAGTTTTTGTGTGAACATAGGTTTCCATTTCTCTTGGATATATAATGGGAAGTAGAATTGCTGGATCATATGATAACTGTATGTCTTAATATTTGAAAAACTATCAGACTCTTTTCAAAACAGTGGTACCAGTTTATATTCTTACTAGCAGTGTATGAGGCTTTCAATTTCTCCCCGTCCTCACTAGCACTTGTTACTATCTGACTTATTTTTAAGTGACTTTTTAAAAATTATTATTATTAATTTTGTGGTACGCGGGCCTCTCACTGTTGTGGTCTCTCCCGTTGTGGAGCACAGCTCCGGACGTGCAGGCTCAGAGGCCATGGCTCACGGGCCCAGCTGTTTCGCGGCATGTGGGATCTTCCCGGACCGGGGCATGAACCCGCGTCCCCTGCATCGGCAGGCGGACTCTCAACCACTGCGCTACCAGGGAAGCCCTTGACTTTTTGATTAGAGTTATCCTAGTGGGTATGCAGTGGTGTCTCACCGTGGTTTTGGTTAACAGTTCTCTAATGTTTAATGATGGAGAACATCTTTGCAATATGCTTATTGACCATTTGCATATTTTCTTTGGAGAAATGTCTATTCAAATCCTTTGTCCATTTTTAAATTGTGTTGTCTTTTTATCACTGAGTTGTAGTAGTTCTTTAGATATTCTAGACACAACACCCTTAAGAGAAGTATGATTTTAAAAAATACTCTCCCACTTTGCAGGTTGCCTTTTCACTCTCTTGATGTCCTTTGCAACACAAAAGATTTAATTTTGATGTTGTCCAATTTATCTGTTTTTTCTTTCATTGCTTATGCTTTTGGTGTATAGATGAATCATTTTGAATAAGAAGGAAACCTGATTAGATGTCTAAATACTGTTAACTGTTAATGTGATATTAAATATCACAGTTACTGTGATATTAAAAAAAGAAGTTTCAGAGGATAGGTATCAGCTTTCATGGAGTTGGCAAGGTGATGAAAAGGAAAACTGAAAAAAGAAAGAAGGTAGAAAACAGTAAAAGAAGGATAGAAAAAGTTTTGGTAAGGAATAAATATTGAAACTGAAAGTTCAACAATAGCTTATTCTAGCAATGTTTATTGTCCTGTTTTTTGGTAGTACAAACACATTATATCAGCAAAGTATAGCCCTTAAATAATATATTTTAAATTTAGATTCTTGGATGTTTTCCTAGAGGTGGACACAACTATGGCTGTATTGTACATTTGCCTTCAAAACTAGTATAAGTCAAATGAGTTGTCCATATATATTTGTATAAGATTTAACTATTTATTTTAGACTGACACTTTTGTGTCTATATCATTACTAAAACAGCACCTTGGTTTATACAAAAGGCTTAAATTTCCTCTGAAACTCTCATTTAACATAATATTGTCTCCTTATACAAACCAAGATATATATAGCTTCTATCTATGACACAATTAGATTTCCTGCCTGGTCTGTTGACAGGTATTTTATGAGTAACGTCTGTAATATCCAGTAATCTGCTGCAAGAAAAAGTGCTGATTTCATTAGAAAATAATTTGCCTTTCAAAACACTTTTTCATGAACTCTAAGAACTCTCTAATAATGTATCTTAATAATAGATCATCAAGGAAAATTCTGGGAACAGTAAAGAAAAAAATAAGTATATTCAGTTCAGTATTGAAAGGAAAAGTGAGTGGAGAAACTTTCTTTATCTATGCTTTTGCATGTATATATCATTATGATGGTTATAGTTGCTCTGTACCTACATTTATATCTAGGTTTAGGTTTATTAACTCATCAGAATTAAATTTTGAAGTGCTGGTGAGCTGCAAACTCCAGGAATACTACTATGGTCCTAGAATTCAAACAACAAGGCTTAAGTGCTTAATCAAAGTTTTAACTAAACTGTTATTTAGAAAAACATATCTTCATTAAGGCATTTAAACCTCAGCAAGAGTCAGCAAACACTGTACTTAAGAATGAAGTTCAAGGGTAACTTTGAAAGAAACAAAGTGTGGGTTATGATTTCTTACCTTCTCCATTTATTTTCAGTTTTTCTCTTTGAATGAATTCTAATTGCATTCTTATGCACAAATGCTTACCAGAAAGTTCTTCTCTGGTTGACCTTGTTCGTTCAATATGAAATTCAAATCTTCCTAGGTTTTGGGCCAGTTTCCCAGATTCGGGGATATTTTTGTAACAAAGTGACTTTAGGATTTTTTTTTTCTTCTCACATCTAACTGATTAAAAAGAAAAAAAAGAATTAACTCCTTCTGCTGCCAGAAATAAACATATGCACACACACACATAAAATATTATTTTCATTGTATTATATTATTTAATACTAACATTATATAATAATATATGTACTCTACATAAAGTCTGTCTTTTTAAAAAAAATAAGCTTTAAAAACATAGTAGTGACAACACAGTGTTCAACATTAAAGTATCTTTTTGATGTGTTAAACATCTATAGTGAGGATAGTTAAATAAACTATATTAGATTTAAACAAAGGTGTCAATCCAGAGGAAAGTAAAGAAGAAATCGAGCTGTCATGGTTTACATTCTCAGTTATAAGTGTCAAGTGTTTGAAGTACTTTAGAGAGGGCCTCTGATATTTTCCGTATCTGGTGACCCTTTTGAAATAATCTGAGCCACAGTGACATCGCAGGAGAGTGTACACTGAAGCAGCTCACAGCATTTTAGGATTAGGAAGGTGTTTTGACCTCTGCAAAAGAGATGAACTCTCCCATTGAGAGAAAGGGACTGCTGACCCCACAGATCAGTGTCCGTTCCCTTGCTCACACGCTCTACCCGGTCTTGCTAAGGGACAGCATCAACAGGAGGAGGGTGAGGCCGCCCACAGGGCAGGGATGAGCCTAGAGTGGATTTGAGGCTCAGTGAAGTTATGACGGCAAATGGGGGACTTTTCCTTCTGCCATTCCTCATCAGATTTCAGTATTCCATTTCCCATTTAATGTTTTCCTCCACTCATAAAATTTACTGGGGCTTTGATTAGCAGCCCTCTGCCCACAGGGGAAGCCAGGCAAGCTCTGCAGGAAGCCCACCCCTCACTCTGCATCTGGGTGTCCAGAGCTCGGCTCAGACACCTGCACACTGGTCTATGATAGCACGAGTTTGTGGTTTTATTAACCAGCCCAGCACCCTTCAAGTCTGTTTCTAAGAAGTCTTCAGCCTTTTCTTTCCGAATGGCCTCCTTTCATCTTTCTTGGGACTTTGTCCTTAGTCTCCACCCTTGCCTGGAAACAGAAGCTCTGTTTTCCCATCACTCTGTCATTTTGGATTTGTTCCATGATCAGAGCTGGCTTCATGGGCGTGTGACAATTACATATGGCCATGTGCTCAGAAGAGTCCCCTTCTTGGTTTACTGCTCTACTGTCACTATCTTGAAATTCTGAATAATTTCTGAACAAGGATCCTGGAGTTTTGTTTTGCACAGGATTCCACAAACTGTGTAGCCTGTCTTGTCCATGACACATGGCCAGGTTCTTTCCCCTGATTCGCTAGCACAGCCTGAGGCCCTGTGCAGAAGGAAGCCAGACCGATGGGGATGAGACTCCAAATACTTCTCTCCTTGCCTAAATGGGAACAACTGTACCCATAGCTAAAGAGATTCTGTGACACCAGCTGAGGCTGCCATGGGGAAGCCAGGATTTGAGAGCGTATTTAATAAGCAGATGTTGGAAGCTAGGACTGACTTAACTTTTCCTTCTTTCAGACAATTTTTTTTTTTTTTTGCGGTACGCGGACCTCTCAATGTTGTGGCCTCTCCTGTTGCGGGGCACAGGCTTCAGACGCGCAGGCTCAGCGGCCATGGTTCACGGGCCCAGCCGCTCCGCGGCATGTGGGATCTTCCCGGATCGGGGCACGAACCCGTGTGCCCTGCATCGGCAGGCGGACTCTCAACCACTACACTACCAGGGAAGCCCCAGACAATGTTTAATGAAGACCAAAGAGAGAGACAAAGAAGCAGCCAGTGCCCCTCGTCCACCTCCCAATCTCATTGCAGACCTAAATGAGACCTAAGCTTGTATGGCAGAGATTTAAATTGAATGTGAGTTTGGAGTTATGTGGTTACCACGTAAGATTAACTTTTTACTTATTTAAGAGTGACTTACCATTTAATAGTAACCAGGAGAGCTGTGAGACCTGCCCAGCATTCATCCAGGGTCAGAGAAAGAACCAGTTGAGGGAGTGGGTTCAAAGAGTTAGTGGCAGAAAGAAAAAATTTGCCTTTTGCTTGTACTCTGTGGAATCCAGCTTATTTAATAATAAGCTAGACACAAGAGCCTTACTGCCTTAAGGCCAGTGGGAGAATGAGCAAGCAAATCATGAGGACATAACTTATGTTAAACCACAAGTCCTATTCTTTTTATTCATGAGGCTGACCCTGAATTAATGCAGGGACTTATCTAGTCCCTACTAAAATAGTAACTACCAAGTTTTAGCTGTTTACTATGTGCCAAGCAAAGTAATAAGCATATTTTATGCATTATATGATTTCTACCTCACAATGAGGTCTTTTTTTTTTTTTTTTTGCGGTACGCGAGCCTCTCACTATTGTGGCCTCTCCCGTTGCGGAGCACAGGCTCCAGACGCGCAGGCTCAGCGGCCGTGGCTCACGGGCCCAGCCGCTCCGCGGCATGTGGGATCCTCCCAGACCAGAGCACGAACCCGTGTCCCCTGCATCGGCAGGCGGACTCTCAACGACTGCGCCACCAGGGAAGCCCCAATGAGGTCTTTTAATAACTACATTACATAACTGAGGAAATTGTATGTTAGAAAAATTAAAGCCACTGAGTCATACAGTGGGTAAGTAAAGCAGCCAGCATCTGAAGGCAGCCCCATGTAACTCCAAAGCTCATGCTCTGAACCACTAATTTATTCTGCTCTTAATGGAGCTAAAAGACTGAGTTATTCAGATTTTTTTAGCATGCCTTTCTGTACAGTCCATTAAAATAGCATCATTTTCAGCCAAACAAAAGCAATGAAATTCCTTTCTCATCCCCCTTTCCCTATTCTCTTGCTCTTTCATAATTATACATATAAACTGTAAAACGAACAAAAACACCCAAATATACTAATTATACTAACGTTAAAATTCAGCCATTTGTATAGCTTTTGTAAGTCCTGTTCTGCTAAAAACAAAAACAAATAAACAAAAGAACCCAGGTCTTATCCTAGTTTCTTGTCGATATCAAGTTTCAGATGATGAAGGAAACCATGAGAATCACTGTTTTAGATCAAAATCTGATCAACAAGAAAGAGGACCTGACTGCCCAAGAAGAGAAGGTTGTCCATGGTCAGATGTATCCTCAGAGTTCAGCAAAGGGCACAGAGTTAGGATCTCAGATTTCCAAATGTCCGTGAAGATATGAGGAGAGATGTAGCTGTACAGAGTTCTCTCTAAAATCTTGGCTTCATAAAATCAGGAATAAGATGCAAAAGGAGGAATATGCTTGTACCAGGAGTTACAAGAACCTGAAAGAAGAATAAGAAATAGGCCACTATTCAGAATAAACAAAGGTTTATGGGACTGCTCTCTAATCCTGGTTTAAGTGCCTTACACATCCAACAAAGATCTTTAAAGGACTCTAACTCCACTCTTGGGCTGGGGTTGGAGGAAAGGCTACAGATGTTTGGAAAAGGGACAGACCAGGCTCACCTTCCCAGAACCATAAATGACAGTGACAGCAGAGGGACTGCCCCCCACTTTAGGAAACTTGATCTGGCCCTTCAATGATTCTCACACAAACTTCAGGTCATCTGGGCCAGGGAAGGCAGCACCTTCAGAACATAGAATAGGATTTTAATAGTTTTTTTTAACAGAAAAGAAGCCAATTTCCCTCCATCTGCATCTTTTCCTCTATAGCATGTGGTAGAAAAAATTGTATTTATCAGAATTTCCTTCTAGCAGAGAATGTCATCTTCAGAGAAAATTTTCAGTGAGCCCATTTCGAGAAGGTGAGATCCCAAAGGACCTGCCAGTGGGGATCTGTTCCCTACCTATCTAGAGGGCTGCTGTGAGCATGAGATGTTAAGTCTCGTAAAGCGGGGGTTCCCAACCCTGGGGCCATGGACTGGTACCAGTCTGTGCCTGTTAGGAACTGAGCCACACAGCAGGAGGTGAGCGGCAGGCCAGTGACTGAAGCTTCATCTGTATTTACAGCCGCTCCCCATCGCTCGCATTATCACCTGAGCTCCGCCTCTTGTCAGCATTATGGTGAGTTGTATAACTATTTCATTATATATTACAATGTAATAATAATAGAAATAAAATTCACAATAAATTTAATGTGCTTGAATCACCCCCAAACCATTTCCACCACCCCCCATCCAATCCGTGGAAAAATTGTCTTCCAAGAAACCAGTCCCTGGTGCCAAAAAGGTTGGGGACCGCTGTCCTAAAGGACTGAGAACAATGTCTGCCATGTGGCAAGTATAATACCACGATACTTTATTGCTACTTTTTTAGAATCTTGCTCTGGATGAATCTCAAGATAAACAGTCTTTTATCTGCCATAGCTACCCTCTCTCCTTTTTAAAAATGAGGACAACATTTGCTGATTTTGACATTTCATATCTTTTCTATCTTTTCTTAGAAGACCACCTGCTTTCCTGTATGTGCTCCATGCTCTTTTCAAGCAGGAGGATATAATGTATGGGGGCCAAGGGGACTTGCACAGCCATTTACAATCTCCTTCCCTCTTTTGGACTTTGCTCTAATAATCATCACTTTCATTGATAGAGAAACATAAGTGAAACGGGCAATTGGTAGTTATTCATTATATTATCCATCTCCTCCAAGGACCAGACCTGTGTTTTACCTACCCTTGTTCCTTCTCTAAGGTTTAACATTTTCATAGCTCTTAACATCTTGTATAAAGCTGGCTAGGGCTACGCCCACTCTGCCTATCACTCTACCCAAACCCTCACCCCCAGGGGGCAGTGAGGGCTTCTGTGAGTCTGAGTTTGGGCAATGTCCCTTCATACTCACCCTGAAAGGTGCTTTTTTTGAGAACTAAGAAGGTGGGGAGGGAACAAAATGAAGAGTTGAAGGACAATTCCCCCTTGTCTCAGATTCTGACACCAGCCCCTTCCCCAGAGCCCACCTCTGTCTCTGTAGTACCTGAGCCCTCGCCCACTGTTGGCAGTTAGAGACATCCCATGGTGACTTAACTCAGGCCAATCCCAAGTGAAAGACTGAAATCTACTGAAGAAAGGAGATTTGTGAAAATCAATGTAGAATGTGTGAAGATAAAAGCTATATGAATACCAAACACAAAAACATCAAACCTTATTTGAAGATAGAGGAAATTCCCCAAGAACATACCCTGGGAAATTCAACCTAACATCCAATTGGCATGACCACTTGTCCCAGGCCTACCATGTTCTCATTTCATTAACCTTGTCACAAAAACACTCCTATTTTATATGTTTGAAAAAATTTTTGGAGCTCATTTCTCAATATCATCAGTGGGGTTGGAAGGTATTTGTTAATTTATGGATTAATTAATTTTGCGGGCATGCAGTAATATTCCTACAGTAACGTTGTATTTTCCCTGACATAACACCTTCTAAGCAATACGTTTACACTTAGAGATTGTCTTTCCCAGGGACCTCAGAATATGACTAGTGCAGTGAAGTGAAGGGGGACAGAGTATTGCTATGAATTGGCAGCTGGGTTCTACGCTCTGCTTGGCCCATAGGCAGCTGTGTGATCTTGGATCAGTCAAATAATCTCTCGGGTTCTCTATCCTTACTTGTAAAATAAGAGGATTAAGCTATGATCTAAGATTTTTTAACTACAGTCATCTCATTGCAATGGTTTTGCCCTTTTTTTCCTATTTATGTACATACCTTGATCTATGAATCAAAGAGGAATACCTATAATGGAGGGATACCTATAATGGCATTTATATGGTAACAGATGATTTAAAGTCATTCACATCCTGATGTTTATATCATGCTTACGTCATTGACTTTCAAGGTATTTAATGGATATCTATGCACAAAAAGAGTTAACGTAGCAGACCTGACTCCTCTCTTATGAATGGCTTGGCTGGCATCTGAGAACTTATATTTGGGGACAGATCATGTTATTCTAACTGGTAAGAGTGGCTCACAGTTTCTAAACTGTTTGTACAAACAATTTGGCTAATGCTGAACACCTGCTTTCTTCTAGAAGTCTAGAATTTTGTTAAGTGCTAGGCAGAGGATGCCTATGTGCCCATCCCCCAACAGAACTCCTGGACACTGTCTCTAATGAGCTTTCTTGGTAGAGAACATTTTGCACGTGTTGTTCCAGCCTGTTGCTGTGTGACTCCATTGGGAGAGGACTCTTGAAAGTCTGCTCCTGGTTTCCTCCAAACTCTGCTTCATAGGTCTTTTTCCTTCATTGATTTTGCTTTGTATCGTTTGGCTGTAATAATTATAACCATAAGTATTTCTATGTGCAGATCCTGTGAGTCCTCCAAGGGAATCATCAAAACTGAGGATGGTCTTGAGAACCCCTAACCCAGTATGCTTGAAATGTTTCCTTTTCCCTATATCATTTCAGGAACTAGTTCATTTCAGAGACATTTCTGGCAGGAACGTTCTATGTTATATACCAATTTCCGGCCCTGCATAGACTAAATGAATGGGGTAGCCATGTGAATTGACCTAGGATGTAAAAATACTGTTGCCTTTTTATCCAAGTGTTCTCATGAACATAAATGTTATAGAAAAGTGATTTTCAAACTTAATTTTTCAGTCATAGAATCCTTTGGGTATAGAAAGACCTTATGGGAAAGCCAGTCTATGTAACATTTCAAAGTAAGGATGCTTTGATTGAGGAAGGTCTCAGAGCCTTGCCTACTGCCTATCCTTCCCCCTTCCTGATATCAAGCTAGGAAATGTGACTTGGAGGTTACTTTTTTCTTTTTATAATATGTATCATAACTGTGAGTAGTCCCCACACAGAGGGAGGGAGCTAGATGATTAAGCAATTACATTACTTACCAGTGAGCTCATTAAGTGGAATGACGCAATTAGGTTATGACAACATCATGTTTAACTCTTTAACCAAAAAAACAAAACCTGAGCACTGGGGGAGTCACAGATGTCATAGCTAAAGGCACAGCTGAAGTCACTTCTGTACCTGACTGTTTTCCCTCAGTATATAAAGAGTATGGGACTAATTGTTTTAGATTTAGTGTGTTAGGAACGCACTACATATTGTTGCATTTAATTTTTAGAAAACCATTAGAGGTATTTTCCTCTTCATTTTACAGTCCAGGAAGCAAAATCTCACACTGGTGCAGAGTTGGGATTTAAATCTACCCTTGACTCTTTTTGCTGAAGCACATTGAGTCCCTAGGTGTCAACCTGTTAGGTTGTCTACTATTTGGCCCAATAGCCCCACTCACTAACCACATGTGCTGTGATCCTTTCTCTTGTGGCTGCTGAAGTCCTTTTATCCGAATGAAGAGTGGCTGCAAGGCCCTACTTCTGGTGCCCTGAGAAACAGACAGGGAGATTAACAGACTGTCACGTGGCCATCCTGCTCACAGAGGCGGTGCTGAAATCTGGATGAGCATTTAGCCAGAAATACCCTCAATGGTCTAGCAGTCCTTGCTAAACTGAGCACACAGGAAACGTTCTTTAATTACCACTGGCCGCAGCTATCTGAAAGATATTTTGCTGTTTTTGAGTGCTTCAGCCTGAGTTTCCTAATTGTCTCCAGTTTTTCTGTGTTTTTGAAGTTATGCTTCAGTGAACCCGGAAAGCATTTCCTTTATCCTTCCCAGCTTGTGATTAGCCCACTTCAGCCTGCCATACAACAGCTGTCTGGGATCCAGCTGTCACCCTCCAATGCATGTGAACAGTCCAGCAGAATGACATTAGTCTGTATTCTGGCTTCGCCCCAAGACTGTGGGAGGACATCACTCCCCATGGAGGATGGAGGATTGAAGAACGAAGGAAGTTAGGACAAAACTCATAGTTGTAAACACCCAATCCATCAGCAACGTTTGGTCCCAACAGGTGATACAGATTTGAACTGGGGAGACAGTATGTATCCTTATTTTTATTCATTCCCTGTCCTGAGGCTTGAAGACAACATTGAGATAGGGTACGCTTCTCAACACTGGCTATGAAGCATGATGAGAGTAAGGGATTCAACTCTAGGCAGAAGGTGGGTCACTAGGAAACCAGCCTGTATGGCACGAAGGATGGGATTGTAGGCAATAGAAAGAAGTTCACCACTCATTGGCAAAGAATGAAATAATGCCATTTGCAGCAACATGGATGGACCTGGAGATTATCATACTTAGTGAAGTAAGTCAGAGAAAGACAAATATCATATGATATCACTTTTATGTGGAATCTAAAAATATGATACATGAACTTATTTGCAAAACAGAAATAGACTCACAGACATAGAAAACAAACTTATGGTTACCAAAGGCAAAAGGAGAGGGAGGGATAAATTAGGAAATTGGGATTAATAGATACACACTACTATATATAAAATAGATAACCAACCAATAAAACAGATAACTGTAGAGCACAGGGAACTATACTCAATATTTTGTAATAACCTATAATGGAAAAGAATCTGAAAAAGAATAGATATATATGTATAACTGAATCATTTTGCTGTACACCTGAAACATTGTAAATCAACTATACTTCAGTATAGTCTCAGGAATGGGGGGAGGACTGGTTCCAGTCCTTTTCTTAGTCTCAGAAGAAAAACAAAAAAATCCACATTAACTAAACTAAAAAAAAAAAAAAAAAGAAAGAAAGAAAAAGACCAAGCAGGAGCAAAATGGTTTGTTTGGGTTCAGATTGGGCTCAGGGAGGTCTGTAGAAAAATTACTAAAAGGATTACAAATTTCGTTACTATGGTACATTTTAATCCTTGCAATTTAAGAAGTATGTATCATCAGTACCATTTTATGAATGAGAAAGCCACAGCCCTTAGGGTTTAAGAAATTTGCCCAAGGTAAATATCATTAGTTCATGATAGAACCAGGATATGATCCTGGTTCAGCTGAAGTGAAAGCCCTTGCCTGTCAACCATGCCACACTGGGATCAAAACCAAGGCAGCAGTATCAAGGTGAAACGTCAAAGATGAACTCTTTATCTCCCTCCAGAAATGAGCCCTCCTTTGTTCACTCCCTATCTTGGTTAAAGGCACCATGATTCCTGAGCTTGCCGAGTCTGAAACCGCAGATTCATCTTGGTACCTGCTTCTCCCTTACTCTTCAAGACTCAGCTCATAGGTCTCTTCCTGCACAGGTCTTTCTCAAACTCCTCCAGGATCAAAACTCCCTCTGCTATGCACCCATTCCACCCTTAGCATCTTGTAACACTGTATGTGCCTGTCTTCCTCCTCCACTATAACTGGGCATCTCCAGAGGTTAGGGACTGTGTTCTACACCTCTCTGTATGCCCAGTGCACAGCAAATGCCTGTCACATAGCTGGTACTTTAAATGAATAATAGAGAGAATGAATGAAAACCAGGATATCAAGGAAAATATGTTTCCTTTTATCTGTAAGTTTTTTCCCTTTAGCACTAACTGGTAGAGAATATTTCACCCAGGAGTGTTGAATATTATAGTGGGCATCATATTTGGTGGCAGTGTGCAGGAGGGAAATGACTAGCTCACAATATGTTTATGGTTTTAATAATCACTAATTAAGCACTTTGGATGGACACCACATATTTTTAAAAAAATGGCTTCTCCAAATTAATTCATCAAACATTCAGTTATGGGAAGCTATTCAGGCATTAAGATTTATATTGACCATCCTTTAGACGTGGCATTCATTCATTCATCTATCTATTTGCCTGACATAGATGCTGGATAAATGTGCATCCTGATTCCTTTCCCTTCATTGTACATAGCTTAGCAGAAGTCAGCTGGCAAGTGTAGGGCTAGCTGTGAGGCTGATCAGCTCCCCCCGCTTGATCACTGTGCTGTACCTGAGTCCCATGGAGTTGTTACTACATGTTTCACAAGGCTGGGGAATAAATATGGTCATATCTCTTGTATTTTTCCAACAGTCATTTGAGAAGAGCACTTTTCTTATTCATTAGAAGTCCAGAATCACACTTTTAATACTTTCTCTCACTAAATTGTCCAACAACCTTGAGAGTGTAATTCGTTTGGGGAAGGAGGCTGGGATTAGGTACCAGGTACAAGGAAAACTGGAAAAATGGATCAGTCTGTGGCTGCCATTGTCTCTGGCCACTACAGTCTGGTGTCAGATGGTTGGGGAGTGGCTTGCTGTCTGTCCAAGGGCTCACTGGAACCCTCTGCTTAGAATACTAGGCTAAGGCTCTTTTTAGCGCATACCCATATGGCCAGTGGCTGTTACTAAAAGCACAGCCACTGGGCTAAGCTTCAGAGTGATTTCTGCCTTTGGTTATCCCCATGTTGGAACCAGTCCTCCCCCCATTCCTAAGACCTTGTGCTGAATGAAGGTCATCAGAATTGACTTTCCTTGAACAACGTGGAGCCTCTAGTGATCTTTGCTGTCAGTAAACCCTAGTCAAAGCCCACTTGGCCCACTGGCTTCTCTAAGTTACACTCTTAGGTAACCATGGGTTCAATCTTCCTCCCTCCTTGCCCCCAAATTCTTTGCTTCAATATGCAAACAAATCCCACCTTTACCTCAGAAATCAATTCTGCTTTTCAGAAGGAGCTTGCCTTGTTCCCTTCTCCCAGATAAGTAGGTTTTTCAATAAGAAGGTCAACTCCAGGGCTATAGGTAAATAAAACAAATATTTTATAACATATATAAATATATATTTTAAAAATCATTCTGTTTTCCTCTTTCTGTAACTGTCTCATCTATGTATTCTATCATATATATATATATATAAAACCTCTTACAAATAATTTTCCATTTCTCCATTACTCAAGGGAGGAAAAAAATCACTAGATGGATCTGTTCACACCACTGCTCTTTGGCACAGATTCTATCACCAGTATCACTGGTCACAGAAAGAATAGCACCAGAGCCTGAGGATTGATTAAACCATGTTCCTGTAATAGCTAGAGAAACCTGTTAAACTCATTAAACTACAGGTCTACTGTTTATGAGCTGAGCATCCATGAGAAGAATATTTGTATATGGTAAGAACTGTACTTTTCTTCAACTAGTTATTGTTTATCTTATGGACACTCTGAATGTAACATTTGATTGTATTCTTCTTGGGTTGAAAATTCAGAACTAAATGGATGGGACCTTTTGGTATGCATGTATTTATTCTAATATTCCCCCGATTTACCAAAAATAGTTTAACTATACTTCCATATTAACCCTGCTTTCTTTATTCTATTGAGTGAATACATTTCCTTAATGTATCTTTAAACCTTTAAACATATTTGGATAGAGATTATGTTTAAAAACTGAGGGTGGATTTGTAGTATCTTCTTCCTGTGCGAGGGCAACTGTAAGTATTATCTAGATCAGACGCTTTTCAGAAAAATACTCAGTGTGATTTACATCCTGTGCCAATTCTTAGTGTCTAATGTAATAATATACCCTAATGGACAAAATCTCATTGAGAAGATAATGAACCTATTTACATCTCTGAGGGAAGCAGACAAGGCCATTTGGATTTAAATATAGAAATATCTTTTGCCTTCACTAAAGAATGTATTTAAATGCAGGCTATTTAAAATATGCATTCATCAGAAGATGACAACTGATATGTAATGAAGTTCATTTGCTTAAGCATTTCCTAGAACTGGTCAGGAAGTCATCTCTATGTACAGACAAAATTAAGAACAATTTAACGTCTAGAATTCATCTCTCACATGCCGTATTTGGAGCCTGTCTTGGATTATTACTTGAGATGTTAATTAACTAGTTAAAGGGATAAAAAGACGCTTGGTATTCTATCTGTTACTACTTAAGCAATGTTAAATAAAGAATTGAGAAGTTGCTGAGAAAATTCAATACAAGTTTCCCTCCCAATCCAAATACTAAACACTGGTTAACTCACTTCATTAGCATATGGTTCATTTAATGTCAAAACCAGGCTCGGTAACTTCAAGGGCCAGATAACCTCATGGAAAGAAAGAGCCACAGGCTGTGTGCACAGAGCACCAGGACTGGAAGGGACGAGGTATGAGCAAGGCAGGCACAGAGCTCATGGCGTGGGCCTGTGTTCACCAGATCATATTTCAAAGACAGAACGTTTGTTCACTGGCCTCATCACCTAAGTGCACTTCCAGGAACCAGAAGACCTATCCAGATGTGCCAAGCGCTGTACTAGGGGCTTTACATACATTATCTTATTCATTTATGAACTCAGAGGTGAACTACGAAAAAGACTAGAGGCCAGGGTGGTAAGAAAAATGCAAACTATAGGAGCTGATGTAACTTCCTCATGTTATCGGATTTCTTGTTACCTTTTTACTACCCTCAGTTCCCTTAGAATGACAAGAACTTTTTTTTTAGGGGCACAAGAAAATTTGGGGAGACTTGTGGAGAACAGAGTTCAGGGTTGGAGAAGAAGGTGGCAGCAACAAGAAGAGGAAAAACAAGAGAATCCCTGAGGCAGTGGTGAACTGGTAAATGTTTTAAAACTGGCTGTGGTGGCAGGGGAAAGCCCTGATTTGTAACGTTTGTGGATTTGCCAGTTCTCCTGGAGTGAATTTTCTCGCCACCGCCAAATTCAATACACTGGCATAACGTCACTGAACGTGCAGTTGGGAAGAGCCGCATACACTCGGCTACATGCGCTGGTGGAGAGCTATCTCCAGCACGTGCCCGCAAAGAAAAGTGCCAGGAACTCCCTTGAGCCCAGAGATTGGAGCCACCTGGGGTTCATTTTAATGTTCCTGCCTTAGCTTCACGCTTCCTAAAGCTAAGACTGTGACTGTTCATCTTCATGTCCTTAACTTCTAGCACAGCATCTGACACATAGCCTGCCTGTAAATGGTCTGAAAGACAAGAGTCCAGATTCTAAATTCGGTCTCTATTACTGTTTGAGTGTTTGTCCTTGAGGATGTCCCTTAAACCTCGTTTTCCTCATTTGAAATATTGGAATTAAATTTATTTATTTATTTTTGGCTGGGTCGGGTCTTAATTGCCGCACGTGGACTCAGTTGCCCCGTGGCATGTGGGAACTTAATTCCCAGACCAGGGATCGAACCGACATCCCCTGCCTTGGAAGGTGGATTCTTAAGCACTGGACCACCAGGGAAGTCCCTGAAATATTAGAATTTAAAGTAATTCTGTTCCCATGTCATTTCTGGCTCTGAGATGTTATGAAAAAAAGTATTTATTTTAAAAGTATTAATTTTCTTCAATCAAGATGCATGTGTACTCACTACTATGTATAAAATAGATAACCAACAAGAACCTGCTGTATAGCACAGGAATCTATACTCAATATTTTGTAATAATCTGTATGGGAAAAAAATCTGAAAAAGAATATATATATAGACATATATAGATATATCTATATATATCTGAATTACTTTGATGTAGACCTGAAATTAACACAACATTGTAAATCGACCATGCTTCAATAAAAAAAAGATGCAAGTGTACAATGTTTCCCTGATTTCTCAGATTTTTTTTTAAATAGAGAAATGGTGTTTAGTTTAATAGGAGTTATAGTTTGTAAATTTCTATGGGCTCTGAGTCATAAATGCTTCTTTTTCTAAGTGCTTAAAAGACTGTGGTATGAATTTTATAAGCCACAGCTTAGCTGTACAAAAACAGACATTTGTTTTCTAAAACTAAGCTTCAATTCATTGTTGAATTCCAATTCCACTCTCTAGGAGCAAATGTAATCTTACAAAATCAAAGAAAACTCCACTGAATTCTGCAATTTCTCAGGCAATTCAGGGGTTTCCCTCATCTTGACACATCAGGCTTGTGTGCTATCATTTTCACTTCTGCAAATGGAGGATCATTCAGAATTCATAAGAGCAGCATCAATTTGCTCTAAAGGCTCTTTACAAAAACACACGGGAATGGAGCAGGTTATCCTGACATAATCAAGTTAGTGACTCCTGTGATCTCTCTGAGAAGAGACCTTGGGCCTTGATCATATCTCCGGCTAAGGCTGATGGGTTTTTTTTCTAGACTCCAGTGGCAGCCTATCCCACTCCACGAGGACCAACTAGGTTGCTCTTGAAGGGGGCGGTGTCCATTGTCTGCCTTGAGGACCTTGTGTAAGGATTTATATATGGAGCAGAAGCCTCACACAGGATGTAGGCAGACAGAGCTAACTCAGATATAATCAGCTTCCTCCATACTGGGAAGGGAGACAACGTGGAAATTTCTAAAGTGCCCCCTAGGGCTTAGAATCAACCTCAAGGAGGAAAGGAAGAGAAAAAACCCTGAGAGAGGGTCTTTCTGAATCATAAACCTAAATAAGAAAATGGCTGAGTTGCATCGAGTTCAACTTAGAAACGAGTAGATTGTTTTCTTTATCAGCTAGAATTGTAGCTGGTAGACAGAAATCAAATTTGATTATTGAGTTGGTAATTGTGAAATTCTGACTTGATAAAATAATAATCTGTTTTAGCATTTTGTTAGAAATTGACACCAAATATGTCTATCTCCTCTTTTTTGGAGTGGCAACTTTTCTCCTTCTTGATTCTCAACATTGCCTCTGTTTTCTGTAATTATGCAAGTTACAAAAATGAGCAATATTCACATTTGCAATTCTCAGTTCTTCAGGAAGGAATTCATCTCTGTCTGGAGATTTGTGTTTATTTAAAGCCACTAAGAACTTTATTTCCAACTGCTTTCCACTTCTCCTGGGTTTCCATTCCCTTGCCATCATGCTTGTTCAAGTTTTCCGAGCCTGAAAAAGACTGCTCCTTGTGGATTATAATGTACTTTATACTGAATAGATAGATAACACTTACCGTTAGCATGAGTTGTGGTTGATACACGAAGGGTTATTATAGCTAAGTGAAGCCCTGTAGATCATACAGTTGAAGTGAAGTGGGGAATTAATATAAATATTAATGCCCTTTCATGACCAACCTCAGAAGCAAGTTTTCTATCTTGAGGTGTGTGGTCCAGGGAAATCAATTATGTGCATTTACCCCTGATCCTGAGCTTTCTTGGCTAAGCTCAACAACAATGAGCTTAGCCAAGAACACTTTTTAATTGATCTAGATAACATGGTTTTGCAGCTTCAATTCTTTGGATACTTTAAGTGCTCAGGTTTGTCCCTTTACAGCCCACTGTAGATGAGGCTCATCTACAAAAAAAAGATGCTGTGGACAGATCCTTAGACAATTAGAATTTCGATTCCCTCCTGATTGGCCCAAGAAAGTCCAAGTCAAAGAATTAAGGGAAGCTTTTGAGATGCTAATAATTTTTCAATCTTTCTGCAGACTCCTCTACCACCCTTTTCATGAAGACAGAGGTAGTTCACCATGACATTGAGGAAGCTTAAATTTCAAGGCCCTGAAGCAGCCCAAGCAATGTTTTCCTACAGACATGTGTTTTTGTAAGTTTCAGAAACGTAGAATATTTAACTGTAATCTGTTCAGAGATCTGAGTTGTTCTTCTCTGACCTCCCCTCTGTCATATTTACTCTCCTGTCAGGATGCCTTGGAGTGTCTGTGAACACTTTGGGGACTTGAGATGAGAGCAGATTTAGGTTGGTATTGTCTATGGGGTTTACAATCAGTTAAATTATAGCTGGTTTTTCCTCTGTGATGTGGTTTTCAGGTGTGGTGTGTGACACAAAGGTGCAGGACTTGAGGTGTATTGTGATACACCAGTACTTAGCACAGGAAGCAGGTGGGTCCTAAGGAGAAACATGGCTTGAAATATATAGACTTAAAAGCTAATTTATGGAAAATTATTTCAATCGCTGGATGTGTGCAGTTTTAAAAAGAGGATTTCATTCTTTTTGATTCCTAGTCAAAATAGAAGTTCTGTCATGTACAGAATATACTCAATAATGCAACATATACAATTGTCAGCCTACTATACTGTTAATAGGAGCTGCTGAAATAGAATTTATCAGAATTTATCTGTGTTTATTGGACAAAAAGCTGCACTCGTTTTTTACAAACAGGGAGAAGGCCTGTGGCAGGGAGGGGTGGGTCATGTAATTTAATCATCTCAACTATTAATTAAAGAAAACAGATTTCAATTAGTCTTATTAGAAGAATGAATTATCTTTTTGTTCTTTCTATAGATTATTTTTTAAAAATTAACATATAAAAAGGTGATAAAGGAGCCTGCAACCAAAAACGTAGGGAAAAGCAATTACAGAACTATGTTAACAGTTATTTCAAAAAAAACCTTTTTGTTATTTTCTGGATTTTTGCAATGTCCTAGGTACTTTTCAGCTTCTTAAAATTTATAATTTGTGGTGATTTATTTTCTCATTCTGAACTAATATTCACTTTGTTACCTAATTTTGGTATTTCAGTCTTTTATTCTTTTTCTTAACAATGTCTCCCACAAAACTAAAATCTCCCTTCACAAGCCACCATATTTCCAACTGATAAATTCTTTATCACTCTCACAGAAGAACACATTTCAAGTATTATTTATTGAGAAATTATGATGTACAAAAGCATTTCATAGTTATGGTCTGACTTAGGGAAATTTGCTCAGCCTCCCTGAGCTGAAGATTCTTTACCTATAAAATAGAAAGCACAGGATGGCTCACAGCATTGCTTTCCAGATTCAATGAGGTTAAATGTTGCACATGGAAATCCATTCTAAATTATCAAGTGCTATTTAAACAGTTAGCCTGGCATACAGGCCACTATGAGAATGGACCACCCTCTGTTATATTCTGGCTCTACTTTACTAGTGACACTTTCTTGAATCTACTCATCACTTGTAAAAATGGGGAAAACATATCCAATTCATAGGGCAGTTTGTTATAAGCCTTAAATGGGTAATCGCCATTATTATTATTGAATTAGAGCTGTTATTCATTACCAAGATCTATGTCAAATAATGCCTCTAAAGAAATACAGGGAGTTACAGAGACCTTTTTAAATTGAAGTATTGTTTTTTATTAAAATGTATTATTATTTTTGTACTTTTCATTTGTATGAGATTCACTTATTTTGCAGCCATGAATATTATACCAGCTTTTAGTTTTGTAACTGATTTTTTAGCTTGAGCAATATGAATAAGAAATACAGCAATACATGTAGCAGAGTCTTAAATATTTGGTCACATCACTTATATTGTGAAGACACATCAGGTCAAAGAGCAATAGCAGACACTATTAAATATCTAGGACCTTGTAGGCATCATAAAATTTCATGCATGATTTGGCAAGACAAATTAATAAAACATCTTTCTTTTCTACCAGGTTTTAAAAAAAATATGTTTTTCCTTATTCTTTCACTCCTCTATCATTTATTTCAAAAGGATAGAATTCAAGAGTAACATTTTCTGGATTTCTTCCTCATTTAGGTCACCACATAGCATTGAGTAGAGTTCCCTGTGCTATACAGTAGGTTCTCATTAGCTATCTATTTTATACATAGTATCAATAGTGTATGTATGTCAATCCCAATCTCCCAATTCATCCCCCCAACTTTCCCCCTTGGTATCCATATGTTTGTTCTCTATGTCTGTGTATCTAATAATTTTCTTTTTAAATGAAAAAAAAAGAGTAACCTTTATAAAAAGAGCTTTCCCAAACTTATGCTCTTTTCATTTCTTACCCCAGAAGGAGAGACTTCTCCTTCTTTCAATTAAAAAACGTCTCCCTACTTATAGCTATAGCTCACATATAGTTAATCAGGGAAATTGTCTTGGAGCCATCTTTGAGGTATCTAGTGTAACATCAGAGATCAGACAACAAGTAGAGCCAGAGGATTAGGAGGAAGATGACAACATTTGCTGGTACTAAAAAGATAAGGATAGGAAATGCTGCATACCTGTACAATAAGCACTTGAGTCTGGTTTCCTGGAAACATCATCTTTCCATGCCCCACCCTCAAACAGTGTGTTTCTTTTTTGCAGTGTATTTCCACCTCTATGGCTTCCCTGTGGCTCATGTTAAATGTTCCAGTTACTATTGCTGAAAAACAAACCACCTCTAATTCAGTGGTATAGAACAACTACCATTTTATCGTGCTCACAGATTCTGGAGGCCGGGAATTTTGACCGAGCACAGTAGAGACCCTTTTATCTGCTCCACAAATCTGAGGCCTCAGTTGGGAAGAGTAGAACAGCTAGTGGTGATTTGAATGGTTGAGAGCTGGAATCATCTGGAAGCTTCTTCACTCACATGTCTGACTTATGGGCTGGAGGGATTCAAGTTTGGCTTCATCTGGAACTATTGACCAGAAAGTCTATTTCTGGCCTCTGCATACGGGTTGGGCCTTCTCTAAACAAGGCAGCCATGGCAGTTCAGGATTCCAAGAAACAGCACTCCAGGGAACAAGGTGAAAGATGGGAGCCCTTTCATGACCAACCTCAGAAGCAACATAGTGTCACTTCTGTCATACTCTATTGGTCAAAGCAGTTATAAGCCCACCCAGATGCCAAGAAAAGAAACACAGACCCCACTTCTCAGTTGAAAAGGTGTCAAAAAATTTTCAGCTCTTTTTAAAATCCTGCCTTGGTATACAACTTCACTTTTACAACTGAGGATCAGGGGTAAATGCACATAATTGATTTCCCTGGACCACACACCTCAAGATAGAAAACTTGGTGAGAAAAGCGAGATGAGATCTTACGCAATCTAAGAGAGGCAATATTCTGTACTAGAAAGGGCTTTGCGTGGAAGGAACTGATGAGTCAAAATCCTGTGTTATATGCTTGAGCTTTTTGCCTTCAAGGATCCATTTTCTGGTCAAGGCTAATAAAATGTGTTAACATCCATGGTTGACATGAAGATCCACTGAAATAATGTGAAGACCAATATGTGGCTTTAATTAGCATGCCCTATCTCCAAGGCAAACTTAAGACAGAAAAAAGATCAAAATTCAATAGTCCCTTAAAATCCAGTCTGGATTTAGGTTAATGAATCACAGATTACATCTTGAAGGGAAACTGTGACAATCTGATGAGCATTATAAAGTTCAATTTTATGAGAAGCTTTGTGGCTGGCAATTGGGAGTATGTTTCACTGTTTTAAAGACCTAAGTTACCCTTTAGGCCAATCATGCTTTATGACCACATATCAGATTTATCTATGACACAAAGCCATAATAATATAGCAGCAAACATTTTTTAAGAGCTTATTGTGTGCCAAGTATTATGTTAAACACTTAACAATAGATCGTATGATTATTATCTGCATGTTAGGATGGAGAAACCGAGGTTTATGGGAATTATGTACTTGATGAAGTTCTGGAAGCATGTAAGATATAGAGATATAAGTTAAATCCAAATAGCATATATTATACTGACTAATGATACAAAGCCTTCTTTTTTGATAGCCCTTTTTGGACTATGCCAACATGACATTAAATTAGGTTCTGATTCAGTCTAATTAATTTAATTCAATAAATGTTTATTAGATAACTTCAATCTACCTGAACTAATATTTAATGAGAGGTTAATAGCAACCACGCACTGGCACATAGAGTTGACAAGATAAAACCTTCACTTTCAAGGAGAGTGCACAGTTTATTAGAAGAAAAGATTATTGCAATACTTGAGTGGTAAATCCCAGTCTAGTTTTAAACATTGTGTAAGTGCTACTGAGGCTAGAAAAATTAGCCAGGTACAGTATCTGCCCTCAAATACCTGTAATTTACTTGAAGAACTGAATTCTATTAACACAGCCTCATCAGATAATCCAGGCAAATATCCACTCTGGTTCCTGGTTTATGGTTTCTGATGACTATTGGTAGTTTCTTTAGATTTCAAGATAGTGCTTCCTGATGAAACATTCCAACTTTTTATGAATGTAGCCAAAACTGTCAGAAAATAACCAATGATGCTTTAAATAAAAGAACAACCAGCAGTGCCTGTATAGATGACTATAGCACCACACAGAATGACTGTCGTTGTGGATGCATTGCCTTTAATTTTCAAAATGTTAGTTACAAAAGAGAAAACCCATCCTTGAGAATTTCCTCTTGAATGGCTAGTGTTTTCAGTTAGTTATGTTTTGATCTATCTATTCAACCATCCATCCATCCATCTAACATTCATTGAACTTCACAAGAGTGTGATGGCATGTTAATGTCATCTGTCAGCTGGGTGCTGAATCTGGCTCACACAGGCTTGTGACAATTGTTAAATTTCCAGGAATTTGCATGTTTTAAAAAATTTGCATGTTTTAAAAATTTTTTTTAAAAATTAAAAAAATATTAAATTATATAAATCTACAGTGCAATGAATTACAAATAAAGTTAATAAGTACTCAAAACTCATCATTTCCTAATAATTTTACTACATTTCAGTATTATCTGTGCTCTTAAGGTTATTTAAATTTCTGATATCTGTATGGTAGAAATATTAGATAATGGTAAATTGCTTTGCCTCTTTTCCCAACTCCACAATCAGTGATGTCATGTTGGTAGCTTGAAACCAATCATAGTGGGAGTATTTACACTTTGGACACTAGCAAAAGTACCTTTATGGGATAAAAATGGCTGGGGTCAGTGTTTTAAGTAATGGTGAGCTCAGAAGGTGTTAATTTGTTTGTTGTTAATTTATTTTGTAATGAATATCTTTTATTTTATTAAGCATTTAAAATAGACTAAATATATATGATAGTTTAAAAAATGAATCATCTGGGGAAGCTTTATAAAGGAAAAAAAAACCACCACAAAACCAGTTGAATACAGTCCTACTCTACATGCCAACTGCTTTTAACTCTTAACTGTTTCTTCTGGTGGATATTTTCGTAGTTAGAAACAATATATTTTAAAGTTTAAGATGTACAGCAGAATGATTTTTAAAATTGAGATATAATTGACCTATAAACTTTTATAAGTTTATGGTGTACAACTTGTTGATTTGATACATTTATGTATTACAGTATGGTTACCACTGTGATGTTAGCTAACACCTCCATCCTCACATAATTATCATTTCTATTTGGTGAGGACATTTTGCAATACAGTCTCTTAGCAACTTTGAAGTACACAACGTAGTCTTGCTGACTATAACCTCCATGCTATGCACTAGATCTCCAGAACTCATTCATCTTGTAGTTGCAAGTTTGTACCCTTTGACCAACATGCAATATAAGAAACAATATTCTTAAAATGCATACCATAAAATGATTTCAGACACCAAGATACCAATCTTATATTGTATTTTTCTGCCCCAAAATGATTAAATAATTTTCACTTAAATTTTTTTTCAAACAGAAAATAATAATTTATATTGACTTCATTTTACTTAATATTTATAACTAGTGATGATTTCATAAACTTGTAAAACTATGTCCCTTCAAATCTACAAAACAAAGATTTACTACAGTGAGCACTTAAAATTCCACAAACCATCTCCATTTGCATTTGATTCTAGAATTTGAGATTGAAATTATTTTCTCTTGGAATTTTGAAGGCACTTCGCCTTTGTTGTCTAGTAGCCCATGTTGCTATTGGGATGTCTGCTTTCTTTTACCTTTGTATTTGATCTTTTCCTCTCTGGAAGTTTTTGGATCTCCTCTTTATTCCTAACATTCTAAACTTTCAAAATAATATCCCTTTATGTGTTTATTTTCAATTTAATGGGCTGGACATTCATTACACCTTTCATTTTCCTTTAGCTTTGTTACAAGAGAATTTCTTGACTTTATCATCCAACCATGTTATTATTATTTTTTTTAATTTTAAGAACTGTATTTTTAAGTTTTCTGAAATGTGTTTCCAAATTACTTTGTTTTAAATGTATCATATCAACATTTATTGGATTGTAGTCTATATCCAGTGTAAGAATCCTTTTGCTATTATAGGTGACTTCTAACCATTTGTTCATTGATGTGACATATATATACAGTCTTAATTTTACCTTTTTATTTAATGTTATATTCTTTGCTTTTCATTCACTTTGTTTGGGCACTTGATGGGATTCTTCAAGCTGCAAATCAGAGCCTCATAGACAAATACAGCATGGTATTGGGGTTTGTTAATTTCATAACCTAAGGACTGAACCATCTTTTATTTCTCTAGACCTTTCCCAGCTATAGAATAATGCTGAGTTTATGTTATATATGTAATAGATATTGTCTGTTTGACATTCTACAGTGTATTTACTATATAGAGCTTGTCAGTGACCAAATTTATTTAATTCCCTCCAGTGCTTAGTGTTATTGGGCTTTATAAAAATTATTTATTGAATGACTAAGTGGTAAGATTAACCTATCCAGAGAATAGTTTTTTAAAAAATAACTTGTTTTCTCCAGATTAGTTTTTATTTGTGCACTGTATGGTGCAAATATATCAGAAAACCCAAACATGATCTATAGGATAGGAGAAAGACAGTTGTGAGCACTTCTTGGGTTATAGAGTTTTGAAAGAAGCTGCAGTCCTCAGTATTATACTACTATTTTTCTCTGGGAATCCTCCAATTTGTAATAGAAGTCAGTAGGGGAAATTTTCCTTATAGAAACTTACTCTATGATCTAAGTCAATTGGGCCCATCTGTTCTATAAATAACACAATGCCTATAAAAAACAATAACAAAAATATCCATTACACGATTTTCATACTTATCACATTATTAGATCTCTTTTAAATAAGACAGGCATTCAAATAGTTAAATGACACAGCATAAAGTATAACCCAAGATTTTCCCAGTTTAACCCCATTTTGTTTTTTTCTGGCTCCCTTTAATTAGCCTGGTGGAGTGAGTTCAAGATATTAAGTCTCATGTGAGCCTCGACCAAGTTCCCAGCTCATTCATGTCCAAGTGTAGCCAAGTTTCTCACAATTTTCTCCTTAAATGTAATACATATCAAACTCTATAGAAAGGAGAGATCTAAGATGATTCAGATTTGGCTTTTTGTGAATCCAAAACGATATGCTCTGTAGAGTTTATTCTTGTGTGAAAGTTGATTAGCACTTGTAACTAACTAGGCAGTTTCTGGGCAAAGTCCCACTCAATTGGCTCCAGGATCAATCTAGAAAATTATCTCTCTCTCTCTCTCTCTTTTTAATCCCTTATTTCCTTCTTTCACATTTCCTTCCTTCCTTCATGTTTAGATGAGAAGGAACCTGTCTTAGTCCTTGACAACATTTCCATTAGCCTTTCCTGGTTCTCCTGACATTTGACATAGTCTGATAAGAAGTAGTGAGAGGCAGGGAAGTTGGCCAGGAGATAAGAGTGAGGAGAGTGGGGTTGGTGTGTGCCAGTTCTCAAAAGAATCATTAATAGCCTGTGCCAGGCCTGGCACACAGTGTATGAGGAATTTAAATGGACCTTTCAATCTTGAGATTGCCATCTGGTTCTAACAATAGACTAAAAGAGCTCTGAGAAGACCACATAGCTGATAGCCCTGTCTGCCTTCCTTGTTTCCCTTGGAGCACCACTCTGTGCCAGACACCACTCTGGTGAACAAAACATACAGGAGGAAACTGACAAAGAAACAATATACATACTAGGTAATTTACTTATCTAGGATCTTAGAAGGTGGTAAGTACCAGGGAAGAAAAGTAAAGCAGGGAAGGTCACAGGGAGAGCTGGAAACGGGGATTGAAATTATAGGCTCTACCCAAATCTACTGAATCAGAATATTCAACGGTTTGAGGATCAGGTATCTGAATTATGAACAAGCTCCCCATGGGCTCATTTTGCATTCCAAAGTTTGAGAATCACTGATCTAAATAAAATTCCTTGTGTTGCACTATATGTCATAAGAAAGAACAAACATAAACATTCTTCTCCAAAAGTTTCATAGATTTTGTTGCTTATTGAAGCTTTCTTCATTTGCTTTTCCTCTGAACAATTATTGAAAATTTCAGCATCCTCATGCTCTTTTCCATGGCTCTCATGCTGATCTCTGAAGGTTGGCTTTCAGAGGAGATGGTGAAGGTAAGAACACCAGAAATCTCTGTCTATAGGTAAGACGCACTTATTGGTTTCAGTAAAATAACCCAGAGAAGATGATACTTAGACAACAACGAGTTATCATAACAAAATAATTAACTGTCATATTACTTTATTCAATTACATAGAAGTGCTTTTGTTTGGACTTGAGGATGCAATTCAATTTCCTTTTGCTAAAAACATGCATGGTCATAAATTTTTATTGTCTTTATCTATGGAAACAGGCTACTCTGTATGACTCTAACATCATATGACCTGTTGACTAAACATTTGGACAGCCCAATAAATCTTGATGAACTTTGTCCAGTGTTCTTATTAGTGAAAGATTAAAAACTGAGATATAAAGTAAATGATTTAATAAGTAACAGAGGCAGCGGGATTAGGGCTTGCTGTAGGGAAATGCAGTGGAGGCATAATTCTTTCCTTTCAGCTTCCCGTAGCAGCCTCAGGTTTCTGTCTTAGTGGATCCTAGTGTCCTCACATGAGCTGGATGTTTGTGCAGGACACAAGGAAGTGCTTTTGTCCTGACCTCTATCTGAGCCATGGGAAATAGGATAAAATGAGGACAGGAAATGAATAGAATATTTCCCATTCATTTCACAGTGAGAGTGAGTTATTAGTTTAACTCTTTTTCTAAAACAAAGTTACTGAACACCAATATTGTTGTATATTTTAAGCATACAACTTGAATACACTCCAATTTAACTTTGGTTCCAAGCAAAGAGGGTATACTGGGATTTTAACTGACGAAGTAAACATATTCTCTTTTCTGTCTAGAGAGCCTGGTCCTTTACTGAATGATTCTTAATTTTGAATTTGCTGGTATTTTGTTTCAGAGCTTGAGAAGTTAAATAAATGAGAGGCGTCTTGACATCGTTGAAAAAAATCTGGCGTTAGGTTTAGAAAACCTGATTTTGAATTCATATTACTACTAATTACCTCTGTAGCCTTCACTTTTCATTGGCAAAACTTGGAGTAATATGTAAATCCTAGGACTGTTGGGAGGATTAAAAAAAATAACATGCAAAGGCAGCTGGCATAGTACCTAAGCATATAGAATAAGCTCAATTGACGCTAGTTCATATAACATGATACAACATGGCAGAAGGTTTCATTCAATAATCAATGCATATCCTTCAGTTGGTAAAGCTTTCTATACCTGCCTGTAGGAGGACTTTCATATGGGAAATGGTAGGGAATTTAGTATCAATGATTTTAGCAGAAATTTTACACTTGTTGGTAACTTTTGAAAGCTGCAACTGCTGGACATAATCATGCCAACTAAATGCAAAGAACTCTGGGGCAACATGCTATAAAATAGCATCCATGCATTTTAATAATTCTCTTCATGAAGGGAAGATCTGCTTCAAAAGACAACCCCAAGACTCTGTATGCTTGATTCTGTTGGTTCCCAAGAGAAAAGGAAATGCTGTGCAGTGTGTTTGGGTAGGTAGTGGAAGAGGCTGGTGTGTGTGTGTGTGGAGGGGGTGGAGTGTTTATCAGGACTCTGGGTTTAAAGGTTTATAAATATGGGGAGAACTAGAGCAAGATCACAATGCTGACCATGAGAAAGTAACTGCTCTGCATTAACTCACTTCTTCAAGACTGGGAGACTGTTTAGCAACTTGGGACCCTGCCCTAGACAGGAGGATTGCTGTCATTACATCCTTCTAGTTTCTGGCTGCCAGAGGACATAAGACAGCAGCAATGAAGTTTATCTCCATCCTTAAAAAGGTGAACCTTAACGGCGGCTGTAGTCAGGACTTCTAGACAACATAGAATAGATATGCTGTCTTGCTTTTCCTCCTTATTTGGGAAATATACTTGACCCTGTGACAGACACTCGCTTGCTTGTGAGGCAGAAAAATGAAATGCTCGCCTTCCAGACCAACAGAACCTTGGTGTCGCTATTACTATCCAGCCGTGATGCACACCTTTCTAGTCTACAGATTGCTAAGCTTGGCACCGCATGTTAGACTAAGAAGACAGAGAGTTTGTAGTGTAAAAGGTCAATTTACAAATTGTTTTCTTGTACAAAGGACAGTCTCAGAGGGTCTTTCATAAGATACAATTCCTTTTTTTTTTAAAGTCCTATGTTTACACAGACTTGAGCCAGCAAATGTCTTTTACAATTAGTCTTTACTTATTAAACATTTCATCAACTCTTTCCAATGTGAGGATATAAACTTCAAAAGATTAGAAGTGGAAAATGAAGTAGTTCAATTCTAAAATAGTAATATTATTCCCAAATCAAATAATTTTTGAGACATCACTATTTTCTTTAGCCCATTAGTAAGACAGTTTTGTCCATTCAGATTTGGTTTTTAATTGCTCTTCAGGAGAAATGTTTGTTACAGTTGGAAACTTTTTCGGAAAATTTGCCCAAGGGGCTAGAATATAAACTTCCAGTGTCACAGAACCAGTTTGTCGTAAGGCATTTTCCCCTATAAAGGAATATAGTCCTACTCAGTAAAGTGATTTATTTCAAAGCAATTCACTTAAATTGTACACAGGATAAGGCACTGTGGGAGGGGTGATGAAGAAGAGGGGAAAAGTACTAACTGTCCAAGTTCTGCTCCATACAGGCTCTCAGACTTATTGAAGAAGGTAATGGGGAAATAGGATGCAATTAAATGGTAAAGCAAGGCCGCACTGCAGGGTTCCTGTGCCAAATCAATTGTATAGGCAGAAAGCGTTCTAGGAATGGAAGTCCAGCCAGCCAGATCAGGCTCATGGTATGAGTAGCGTTTACATTACTCTCCCTGAGGCCTTTGGACGTTACTTAAAAGGAAAGAAGGAGGGACTGAAGAAGGATGGAATGAAGCAGGTGGAAAGTGGTGTGAGTTTTATAGACTTGAACCTGGCGTAGCAACATCTCTAGGGCTTGCAGATCCAAAATGCCATGGTGGAAGTTTTTCTTCAGCTACGCTTAATGCTGCTGAGTCTCCCAGACACCTGATACAGTCCCTCATCTACCTAGGTGGGGATCTTTTTCCTTTAACTAAAGTCAAGTTGGTATAGGTGATGAACTGAATAGTCCGGTGACTTTGTTTCTCTGCCTCATACTATTAACAGGGTGAAATTAATAACTCTGAATCAAGTCATGAAGGCAAGTCATATCGGGTCAGACAGACTTTATTTACTATCTCAGAGAGGATTTTAGGTGTAATGTAGACTCTGCCATTGATTACCATCCATATTTTCTCTTTCCACAGATGATGTTTATTACTGGAACCAAAGCACATACTGGAGACTTGTTTCTGGCACTCATTATAACAAAGTATTATAGTGTTTGGGGATGGATGTGGGGTTAGATCTAAGGATGACTTAAGTTAAAGAGAATTTGTAGAGCAAGTAGGGCAAATAAAATCTTCAATCTCAACCCTTTTCATTAAGGCTTCCTTCACCTTTAAGATTCTTTTTCAAAAACAAGTTTTCATTACAAACTAAGAAAATGATTCCTTGGCGTTTTCCTCCTGTGTCAACCATCTGGCAGTACTATTCTTGGTGACAGAAGCATATTTTCCCTATTATTTGTTAATGTTGGGGTCACATGTCACTATCTTCCAGCATTTTGGGGGATGCACCTGTGAAACAACAGGGCTGATTCTCGTCTCCTCCCATCCCAGGCCTAAAAGCAAGTTTGCGAAACCATACAGGGCAGTAGGATGTGAACCAGCCAAAGTCGTGCTCTGACAGAGGCCTTTAAAAGTAAACAAATCAGGGCTTCCCTGGTGGCACAGTGGTTGAGAGTCCGCCTGCCGATGCAGGGGACATGGGTTTGTGCCCCGGTCCGGGAAGATCCCACATGCCGCGGAGCGGCTGGGCCCGTGAGCCATGGCCACTGAGCCTGCGCGTCCGGAGCCTGTGCTCCGCAACGGGAGAGGCCACAACAGTGAGAGACCCACGTACCACAAAAAAAAAAAAAAAAAAAAAAATCAGTAAACAATTCAACCCAAGTTACTGTCAAGGTGAAATGTAACCTCCCTCACTTCATCTCTTATTCAAAGTTTCCTCAGACCAAATCTGGAAGAAATGCATCATTTTCTTCAACTCTAGAGTCAGTGAAAAAGGATCTATGATTTGATCCATTTCACTGTTAGAAGTTAAAGCAAATCTATAAGGCGCGTGGGATCTGAACAAACTCAGGATTCTGTGGCTCGAACACCTGTGGGTCTTTGAAGACTGTTACTGTGTGTGCCCTTCAACAAGGGGTCCTCTGCTCTTTAAGCTGTTGAAAGTTCATTCCTTTTGGCATCTGCATCTCTGGGCACAGTGGCAACAATAGGGGGCCCAAAATGCTTTGTCAGCTGTTATGTATGGGGTCTCCTGACACCACGTGCGACCGTACGTCTTTCCTGTGTGATTTAGCCATGCCACACAGCAGTTGGTGGCCGTTTCATAGACGAGGTGCGAGGGTGCCTCACAGCCCGTTCTCAGTGATCTAAAGAGGCATCATTTCTATTTAACCTCTCCTGACTCTCCCTTCTTACTTGTTCTGCCCATAGCCCAGTGCTCCGTTACATGGCTAGCCATCCTGCCTGGTGTTTTTGATAACAATTTATTCATTATTTATATGCCATTTAATACAAACTGTTTTTTGAGATGATTTTGCAATGCTCTAGATCCCTATAAATGTGGCTTCTGCTGAAAGGAATGGGCAATAGTCCTTTTTTTCCAAACTGATAGTGCTTGCATTCACCTCAACTCAGGAAAAGGCCACAGATTTTTTTTTTTTTTTAATAATGTAGGCGTATGTGCTGCAATGAACGTCATTCTGGAATAACAGAACGAGGTGACAATGCTCCTAGTCACTAAATAGCAACAGAAACCAATGATAAGTCCTTCTCAATAAGTTACCCTCCTACAGTAACATAAAAGGCGTGTGGGATCCTAGCTCCCCGACCAGGGATCGAACCCCGGCCCCCTGCAGTGGAAGTGTGGCGTCCTGACCACTGGACCACCAGGGAAGTCCCCAGTAACATAAAACCTTTAAACAGAGAAGTCACTATCCCCCTAACAGAGTCTGAAATGCTTTGTGGTTGTTTTGCATTCAGAACTTTCCTTTAAATTCTTCTTATTTTAGACATGGTTTCTATTAGAAAACAGGCCTTTCCAATTTACAGTCATATAGTACTTTGTCCAGAGTATAGTAAAGAAAACAGAGGAAAATACTTTCCTCAGTTTAAATAAAGAGATTCTCCACCACATGAAGAAAACTGAATAGAATTCAGTGTTCTATTTGATTGAAATTTAAAAAAATATATATGTATTAGAATTCAGAAAGAGGTTTCCTGCAAGTACGTTCCATTGCCAAGTTCTAGACGTTTTACTTTGCTCACAAGATTTTGGGTCACCATAAGAGATTTGAAACAAGAAAAAACAAAGAGAGAGAGAAAAAATATATATCACTCAGTAAACTGTCGAAAGAAAAAGTCCATATTCCACATCTAGTTATGTGAAAAAACACCTGTTTTCCCCTGTGGCCCGCTGAAACAAATTGTTGGGAACAGGACCTTGCCTTAGTATGAGGAAAATATACATTCCACACTTTAGGTAGAAGGTGAACATGGTAAACAATGTGTGGGGAAGAAGTGGGAAAGATTTTGCTGCTTCAGTAAGAAGGGGATGCATGTCCATGCCACAGATTGGGGGTAGAGGGAGGGAGGTACAAAAACAAAGGAATTCCCTTAGTAAGAGGGGTAAGATGGGCACACAGGGTCAGAGGCATTCCTCGGATCTCTCTCTAAAGACACTTAACTGACACACATAATGATGATGGATATGTTGACTCCATGAGCTGTGCTTCTTGGTGAGTTCAGTAAATGCAGCATTTCTGTGTGCATTTGCCGCTAAATTTCTGGAAAGTTTACATCCAGACATTAATGATCCATCACATAATCTGTCAGATCAATGGGTTTATTTTTCAATGACTTGCTAGATGATCCTGATTTAAGTCATCTACCTAAAAATCATATTCAAAGAGCCAGACAATTAAGATATAACCACTGCATCCCTAAATGGCTTCAATAGTAGTCCCATAAAGACAGCCAGGGAGACCCCATTCCCTTTCTTTGCTTCCTTCTACTGGTACCTCTAAGCACTCTAGCCAGGCCATCCAAGGATTGATTCTCTCTTGCAATGATACACAGTCCAACAGACTCAAGGGGCTGTGATACCTCAAACCCTTACCTGTCCATTTTATATTAATAGCATATTTGAATTACTAGTAATTCTATATTATTAGCAATTTTAGTAATTACTAATATTATTAATAACTTTAAATAGTATGTTAGAATTAAAGGTAGCAGGCATATTAGAATTATTAGTAATATATTACTAATATAAAAATATATATAATGTATATATTTTACTGACTATATTATATTTACTGAGACTAATCTATTACTAATATAAACAGTAGTAATATATAAACTATAAATATAAATATTAGTAATAGATTAGTCATTCATTCAGTAAATAATTTTTGAATATTCATTTGTAATTCTTTTAGATCTATAAACAAACTTAAAACAAACACAAATCCTTGTGAATGCAGAAGTTTCCATTCTACTGGGGGAAAAAAAGAACAATAACCATAATAAATAAGTAAATTAAATAGTTGATGACTGCTACAGAAAAATTAAAAGTAGAGCAGGGCAAGGGAAATCAGTAATGCTGAGGGGAAAGAGGCAATTTTAAATGAGGCAAGAATCACCGAAAAGTTGAGTCTGAGCAAGTCTTGAAGGAGAAGGGGGAATACCTGGGGGACACTAGATCCAGGGAGTAGGAGCAGCCAGTGCCAAGGCCATAAGGCAAAGAGCTAGGTGGAGTGTTCAACAAACAGCAAAGAGGCTACTGCAGCGGGCACGGAGGGGCCTGGGGAGAGTAAAAGAGGATGAGGTCAAGAACCAAAAAACAATGGGTGCAGAGTGGGAAAGCTGATCACGAGTGCCCCATAGGACATTACAAGGATTGGGACGCTTAGTGAAATTGGAAGCCACAGTAGGGTTTTAAAAAGGGGCGTGACGCGATCTGATTTACATTTTAAGAGAATCACCCTGGCTACATGGGGATAGAGTATAAGGGGGAGAGAAGAGGGGCTGAAAGAGCAGTCAGGAGGCTGCTCTGATAATCCAGTACAGGATGAGGTGGCCTGGACCTGGTAGTAGCAGTGATGGTGGTGAGAGGTATTCTGAAGTTACTGCCAACAGGATTTCCTTATGGATTTGATTACATCAGACCCTGCAGGACTTCTGAGTGGCATCCTTTGGGACCACTCCGCTAGTGCTATTTGGCTTTGGGTATGTCTGTAGATCAGATTAGGTAAGACTATAGCCCCATTCCTTTGCTCTCTCCTTCATCTATTTCTAACTAAATATTTACTATGCATGTTCTTTCATTTTTCAGAAATTTTATTAAAGTATAGTTGATTTACAATGTTGTGTTAATTTCTGCTGTACAGCAAAGTGATTCAGTTATACATACATATACATTCTTTTTCATGTTCTTTTCCATTATGGTTTATCACAGGATATTGAATATAGTTCCCTCAGCTGTATAGTAGGACTTTGCTGTTTATCCACTCTATATATAACAGTTGTGCATGTTATTTCTTGTTAATAATCTTCTTCCTTTGACACTTAGGGAAAAAACAATAAGACGTAACATGTGTTTAACAACTATATAAATCAGGCCCTGTGCTGGGCACTTTAAATGAATATAAGGAATTAGCTAATATTTATTGAGTGCTTTCTAATGCCAGGCATTGTGCTAAACACTTTTATACAGATCATCTTATTTAACCCTCTAACCAATCATGTGAAGCTACTATTATTATCCCTTCTTACCAGATGAGGATATTGAGGCTTAATAAAAGGTGAATTACCTGCCTAAGATTATCTCATAAGCAGCAGGGCAAGGAATCAAACCCAAGTTTGTCTGGAGCACTTAAGTATTTTGCTTTCCATTTAATCCTCACTCCCCATCCCCCAAAAGGCTGTGAGGGAAGAATTATTGTCTCCATGTAAGTATAACAAATTTCCAGTCAATTTGCTGTTATTTTTTATTGCTAGCATGCATATGTATGTACTTGCATATAGAAAAATGGAGTATATGCCACAGCATCAAGTATGATGCCTTGAGCGTAGTTAGGGTTGAGTAAATACAAGTTGATTGATTTTGTGCTGTGTTGTTCCATGACATCATCTTACACCACATGCAGGGTCAGATTCTACTTCTTTATGCCCCCAGAGTGCGCATTACATAGTGTATGCTCCAGAAATCTTATCCACAGCATATGTTTGTTACTTAATCTATTTCTATCTTTGCAATTCTGCTATGACTCTTCCAGTTCTCACCCAGCTATTTTGTGCGCATTACATAGTGTATGCTCCAGAGTGCGCATTACATAGTGTATGCTCCAGAAATCTTATCCACAGCATATGTTTGTTACTTAATCTATTTCTATCTTTGCAATTCTGCTATGACTCTTCCAGTTCTCACTCAGCTATTTTGTCTGCTATGACCCTTATGAGAAGAAACAAACACTATTTTTTTTTCTGGAACATTTTTATTGTATTCCCACTTGGGCAGATAAATATGAATCTGACATCAGGGCTCAAACAACAGCAGTGTTCACATGGACTTATTTTTCCTATCTTTACCAATCTCACGAGATCTGTAAATTTATAGTACTCTTAGCTTCTTCAACAGGTCCTGCAGGCCAATTGGAAAGAGATAGACAGCAATTAGAGCCAGGTCAAGGAAACAAGGACAGGTGTCACTGGATAATGTAAAGAAAAGGCATAAGGGCTTCCCTGGTGGCGCAGTGGTTGACAGTCCGCCTGCCAATGCGGGGGACACGGGTTCGTGCCCCGGTCCGGGAAGATCCCACATGCCGCGGAGCGGCTGGGCCCGTGAGCCATGGCTGCTGAGCCTGCACGTCCGGAGCCTGTGCTCCGCAACGGGAGAGGCCACAACAGTGAGAGGTCCGCGTACCGCAAAAAAAAAAAAAAAGAAAATGCATAAGCCTAGCTGCTAATCTAGAGGTCAGAAGCTTAGGTTGGGTTCCTGAAGAACACAGGAGATCTTGTAAAGAATTGTATGTCAGTTACACACTAGCTTCTTGCCTTTCATTGAATAGTCTATTCTCGGGCCATATTGGGGAGCTCCACTTCTGAAAAACAAACAAACAAGTGAACAATAATGGCAAGAAGACATTAAAAAGCACATTCACCTACTACTTATCCTAACTTAAAAACGTTGATTTTCGTCATCCATGATAGGGTCTACATTAGTCAGCTCAGGCTGCCATAACAAAATACCATAGACAGGGTGGCTTAAACAATAGACATGCATTTCTCACAGTTCTGGAGGCTGGAAGTCCAAGATCAAGGTGCTGGCTGATTCAGTTCTTGGTGAGGACTCTCTTCCTGGCTTACATTCTTGCTATGTCTTCACATGGCAAAGAGAGAGAGAGAGATCTGGTCTCTCTTCCTCTTCTTATAAGGACTCTAATCCTAAAATCCCTTATGACCTCATTCAATCTTAATTATTTTAGTAATAAAGGTCCTATCTCCAAATACAGTTTCATTGAGGGCTTGAGCTTCAACGTATGAATTTTGGGTGGACAGAATTCAGCCCATAATAGGGTCTATCTTTGTGATTTATCTAAGACTGGGTTCTATTTATTGAATAGTTAAATATAAATTTTCTTTATCTATAGAATAGTGCTCTCACTTGTCATTGTTTTACAAGTGATAGATCTATTTCTGGAAAAGCTGAGTGTTGTATTATTCCTATTTTAAGATGAAATGAACAATAACTTTAACAGCAAAAGCAGATGTTTAAAGTCAGCCTTGGGAGCCTGAATGCAACTGTTATTATTGTGTCATCAGAAAATCTCATTAACAATTTAGAAGGTCCCTAAAATGATGAGACAAATCTATTCTATTAGCTCTAGGATACAGATCATCCTTTTCAGATATACTAATTTCCTTCATTGAGCACTGATCATAAAACAATAATATTCTAGGCTAACTTTTAACATCATGTTGTTAAATACCACCATATCCTTGGCTTTATAATTTAGTCAAAATAAAATCATGTCACTAAACCAGCAACGTTAGGAGGAAAAAGAATATTGTTGATCCCTGGCTTTACCTTACTAAAGCCACCTTCATCTTACTAAAGCCATCTTCACCTCAAAGGTGTCTTCGCCTATTCTGCATGACTACATGCCTACTACTACTATGTCTATGTGATTTTCTAAACAACAGACAAGTTTTAGTCAATTTAGGGAAATAGCTAGCCAATATAATCAGAGAGAAAATCAGAGTAGTCAAATTCATTTTTGGGATCACATACATGTCGTCATGACTGTACTATTTATTATCCCATTTGAGTCAAACATATAAATTGTGATTGTTAAAGGCACTTTTGGAATATGGGCTGCAAAGTTCAGATCCTTTTGAAACAACCCTGAAAAAAAGGAGCTTAAGAGGTCTTCCAGCTCAACCTCTTTTTGGTGGCTGAAACAATTATTGCAGAAGGAAGGTAAAAAGATAAGAGCCAATACCCAGCAGAACCTTGACTAGAACGAGGGGCCAGGTTTCACCATGTTGTATCAAGCTTCTCACCAATATCACCCCATTCTAGGTTTAGATTATTTTCGAAATACACCTCCATGTTCTTTCTCCGCCCAGTAAAACATTCTTCCACCAGTGATACCTGAAACATTTCCGATGAAAGGGTTTGAGATCCATACGTATTCTTAAAAGAGTATAAGAAGTTGTCTTTCTTTGATTTCCTAAGAACCGTGTGGACATGATGTCTGTAAATTGCCATATTCAGTTTTCTTCTTATAAACTTATAGTTTTAAAAAAGAGTTATAATTTGGGGGATTCAAAGAATGTTCCTGAGAGTCTTAAGTTTTTATTTACTAGTTCCATTCCTCCATCATAACTATGTTGCTTTACATTCCTTTCCTGAAATCGTGAAACTTCGTTTCCCTCTCTCACTAGCTTGGAAGAATCTACTCGTACCAACTAGATTTGGTGATTATTGTGGGTGAGAAAATCATGTGTGCCTATGCATGTATCTTCAGCAGGAATTGGTGAGTTGTCACCATTTGTTTTTGAAGACTCTAGAAATACGAGAATATATCTGCATATCATACTTTTAAAAACATATTGGAATCATTTCCTATATCTAAGTGTCATGTGATGTGCAACAGCTGAGATGTTTCAAAAATGGGGCAGATATATTAGAAAACACATGTACGTGAAAGACTTAAATTTAGTATTGGGTTTTGATAAATAGCATGAGAACTTCGGGGAGTCTAAAGATTTTCCAGTGTGTGATAAACTGAGGGTGCTGTCATATTTATGTGGCGTATGGTCAAACTCAAGCATGAGAAATAGCTTGGTTTTCTCATGCAGAGTGAGCAGAGTCAGATCATTGTGTTGTTGAACTGAATTAAGCTATGGTAGATACTCTCTATATGGACATATATACATTTACAGGCATGTATATGCATTATATAACTGTAAATATAAGTATACTATAAAACCACATGTCAATATATAAATAAGATAACCTATATACAAATCAGGGTGCTAGATTCTGTGAGAACTGCAAAGACGAATAAGAGAGTGTGCTTGGGGAGGGAGGCATGTAAACATTTTAATAACATTGGTTAGAAAATGACCAGGACTCTTACAAAGAATCAGGAGACTTTAGACTCTAGGTAAGGGAGTCCTGAAAAGGTAAGGAGACACTGAGATCAGTGTTTCCCAAACAATGAAGAAACCCTCGGAACAAAACAAACAAAGCAAACCAAAAACAAATCCACCCTGCCTCCTTCACAGTTGTTTCTAGGACCCTTGATGAACCTAGAGTACTTCGAAAGATACAACAAAAACAACTCAAAACCCTCTCAGTAATTTCCAGATAAATGCCTCCAGTAATGTTTGTGTTTAGGCCTTTGAGCCTACATCATTAAACTGGCAACTCTTCTCTCCTTCAAGGATGCTAGAGTTTTATTGCTCTGTCTCTCTCTCTCTCTCTCTGTCTCTTCCCCCGCTCCCCACCTTGACATTTCAGATTGAAGCAATAGATACCTTTATACCCTTTAGGTACTGAAAAGGCATAAATTGTTTCTTTCCCTAGGAAGACATATTTAATTTTTATTGATTAACATTTCCCTGGAAGAAGTTGTTGGAAAGGGGGAAATTTCCCTCTTGAGTAATAGTAAAATTGACACAAGACTAACAGTGCAAAAAGAAACAAATTTTAATTCATGCACATGGAGGTCTCATAGAAATGGGACCTAAGAAGTGGCCAAAGCAGGCAGCTTTTATCCTTTTTAGAGAGACAAAATACAAATTTGTGAGAAATTGACAGCATAAAGAAACGTAGGTTTTGAGAGCTCAATTAGTGAAGAATCTAAACAGAGATTGGGCTTGAGGCAGTAGATTAAAGAAGTAACAGTGTTTGTTTATGTAAGCTTCTTGGCCCTAATTCCCTGTCGCTGGCAATTAAGTGTGCCCTTCTACCTCCAGATGCAAAGAGTGTGCCTTTCCCATGAGAGATTTAATTCTTGTTTCAGGGCGACGGAAAGGAGGGTCAAGGTGTCCCTCTTGTGTTGGCCATTTCTTAAGTTCCTTTAATTAAAAATAATCACTATGCCATTGAGGTGCATTTGGGGGTGGCCTGCCTTGAATCCCAGCAAAGCCTTGGAGGGAGGAAAGGCTGGGTGGACATTTTTACTTTAACTATTAACCAAAATGTAATAGTTAATGTGAATAAACAGTGTGATCTTTCTAAAGTCATAGGACACATAAAATCATTTATCTCATCAGCAAAAAAAAAAAAAACAAAAACCAGCAAGATTTGAAGCAACAGTCTCAACTTTTAGTTAACTATGAAGAAATGGGAATTCAGAGGTTTTATATATCAGACTTGGAAAATTTGCTTACCTGATGTTTAACAGAAAGAAAGTGATTTGTGATTAAAGTCAATATGAAGAGAAAATGTTTGCACATACTTAAGTGATTCAAATATTTTTCCTCTTTGATTAACTACCAAATGGTTACTACAACCAAATAAATTAAATTGAATAGCTTATCAGGGAAACAGCAACGGTCAAGTTTTCAAAGTGGTTGGTTGCTACCAAAAGTTATTAAAATATGCATGCTTGTGAAGAAACTAGATTTCTATTAACTATCCTGCATGTGATATCTAATTGCATCTCAAACTCCTAACAGAGTCCAACGGGGGTAGAAAATGACATGGAGGAGACTGACCAGACCTTCGCAGCAGTGCAGGTAAGTTTGCCTGAAAGATCAGGTAGAGAGGTGAGCCTTGGCTCTTCTAGAAAGAGGCACTCAGTGACTTAGAAGAACTAGAGGGATTAGGGAAAGAGACCAAGCATAAATGAAAGTGAAAGAGGAAGCCATCAGGAAAGACAGAAATTGACTTTTGTAGCAGACAATTTACCATTTCCATGCACCCAGGCCTGACTTCTAACTGTTGGCACCATTGGTCCTTGCCTGCAGGCTCTCTGACTGCCAGGAGAGGCTGGCAGTAAAAGGGAATTATTGTCCCTCAAAAAGGGGAGTTATTTCCCTCCAATCACTCATAGGAGTTTGTGGACAAAATGCCCAGCTCCCTGCAGGGAAAACTCTGAGCTGAGTCCTCACTGACTCCTAGAGCTCCCAGTGGGGATAAGTGCCACTTGCTTGCGGTGGTAACTGGCTTGATCTTTCCTCTTCACTGGCTTCCTTTTCCCTCTTGTTCTCTTCTCTGCGCTCTACAGGGTTTCCTGGCACCACCACCTCACTAAACTACTTACACTGGAATCTTGTCTCAGGGTCTGCCTCAGGAGGAATTCAAACTAAGACAACTCAACCCAGCAAAGCACTTGGAGAAGAAGAGGACACTCTGTCAGAAGATGGAAAATGGCAATGTCCATACATTTCCTTCTTTCTCTCCACAAAGGCCACCTATGGATACAGATGGGAGCAAATGAATACCATTAACAATTCTTCTAAGCTATAGCAGCCCTTCTAAGTCTCTCCCATTGGAAAAAGAGGACTGATGGTCTCTGGTGTCATTCAACTTCTTCCTTCTGAGGTATGCTTCAGGTTGCCTGCCTTGCCACCAATCAGGAAACCCACACCTGGCTGCCCCTGTTCCTGGGTGATCTACTCCAAGTGCCAGTTTCTGCTTCCTTGAGTGACAGCCAGGCACTAGGCAGGATGTATGGTAGCAATTTAATGCTTAAAGAATGACTCCTCTATGCACCTGTATTTGGCAATGGATTATAATAAAAAAGCAAGCAAGGCAAATTCCTAGGACACCAGGTCAGACAGGACTCTAGCTGTTCACTTTGTGCTAGCTATTCACTTAGCACAAAAAGCTAAGACTCTAATTCATGTCTCTGTTAGTCCACCATGGGTGATGTTGCAAACCTCACAATTTTAGGAGCTCTGATATGCAAGTGGCACAGCATTTCTTGAAGTGTTCCATGGTATGGTGAGAGCTATCATGCAATGAAGGATGAAAGAAACAAAGAAAGGAAAGGTAACTAACTAAATTTTGGGAAATATTAGACCAAGATTAGACTAAAAATTAGACTAAAGAAAGTTAAACAGAGTTCTTTCATGAAGCACACCCTATAGACTTTAAGATGTCAGGATGCAATAGGAGTAGGAATTAGCTCATGTCTGCGTTTCCCAAACATTTTTTATAGCCAAACTTGTTTTCTTTTTGGCTTGAATTAGAAAAACATATGGCCTGGATCAATTCTTTAAAATATGCAACTTCCATTGAATATCTGATGAAAGTCATACAGGTATTTTCAGCTCAGATGTCTCTATGAACTGGGTGAAAGCCTGAGGTGGGTAGAGATAAGAGTCTGTGACAAATTGGGAGATATTTTCCCAATCCCAAAGCATTTAGATTCAAATTTCTAAAAGCATCCTTCTGGCCAGGTATATTAGTTGGCTGTTACTGTGTAACAAATTGTCTTAAGGAAATTAGCATCTTAAAACAACACATGGTTCAAGAACCTGGGAACAGCTCAAGGTCTCTCATAAGATTGTAGTCACAAGGGTGCTGTCATTTGAAGCCTTGACTGGGGCTACAGGATCCCTCCCAAGCCTAGGCCTTTGGCTGTTGGCTGGAGGCCTCAGTTTCTTGCCACGTGGACCTTTCCATAGGACGGCTCACAACATGGCATCTGGCTTCCTCCATAACCAGTGATCCAAGACAAAGAAAAGGCAGAACATTTCGGTGCCTTCTATATTGCTTCCAATTTTCTGTAATTATAAAATAGACTGCAATGAACATCTTTACAGTTAAATATTTTAGACATTCATAGTTTCCTTCACATATATTTTTAGAGGTAGAATTGTGCTCACACTGCCATCACGACTCAAATGTCATCGCCTCTGAGAGGCCTTCCCTAACCAGTCTAAAGTAGACATCTCTCCTGTCACTGCTTATCCAATTATTCTGTTTTATGTTCTATAGGATTATCACCGTCTGAAAGTATTTTAATAATTTATTAATTTCCTTCTTCTCATAGAGTGTAAGCTCCATGAGGACAAAGATTTTGATTGTTACTTTACTATATTTCTGGAATCTGGAATAGTGCTTGGCATGTGTAATGTGTTCAAAAAATTTTTAACACATAAATTAATGCATATGAGTCCATTTTCCTGCCAACTACCTATCACTATCATTAAGAAAAAAATCTTCAAATAAGTAAAACCTGATATCTTGTTGATGGTGTCTTTTATGTCTTTGATCAATGTTTAGTTTGAACTTTTTTTTATATTCTTGCTGACTGTAGTTCTACTTTTAAATATTGTTCTTTCATATTCTTTCCCCAGTTCAAAACATTGAGGCATTGGTTCTTTTCCTATTGATCAGTAACAGTTCTTTATATTTTGACACTTTGGTTGCCATTTATATTGCTGGGGCAAATTGTTCCAAATTAATTTCTCTATGCAGGCCAGATCACTTGTAGGCATTGACTTTTTTTTTTTTTTTTTTTTTTCTGTACACGGGCCTCTCCCTGTTGTGGCCTCTCCCGTTGCGGAGCACAGGCTCTGGACGCGCAGGCTCAGCGGCCATGGCTCACGGGCCCAGCCGCTCTGCGGCATGTGGGATCTTCCCGGACCGGGGCACGAACCTGTGTCCCCTGCATCGGCAGGCGGACTCTCAGCCACTGCGCCACCAGGGAAGCCTGGCATTGACTTTTCAATTCCAAGATGACAGTGACAGAGACTGATAGTTTGAATCAGAATGGCTGAAAGGACCCATTCTGTTCCTGGAAGTGCAGTTGCAGCTGCTATTTGCAGAATCTGAGCCTTTTGCTCGCTCTGAGTTTCATGTGTTAGCCTAAGGTCTTTAAAATTACTTTCCCATCAGACTAATGTGACAAAGCTGGGCCTCATCATTTGAAGCTGTGCTTCAAGGAATCCTTAAAATAGTACTCTTGCCCCAACCTGCTTGTGGCTGCCCTACTTTCACTCACAATTATGAAAGTTCCTTGAGTGTCTGGTGGTCATCTGTTTCCCACATGGGGTCAGTTTCATAAAGCTATGCCAAGATAAATGTCACTCTATTGTTGGAGTCCCTGGCAGACCATTTCCTGGTCCATAAGTTCACAGGGAATTCCACTGGAAATGCTCGAACAAGAAGTGGCTTCTGAGGTAGGTACGACTCTCAAAATGTTCAGAGTTGGGCTTTAGTCTTTCAAGTCACACTCTGCCTGCTGTCATCTCAAAGGGCTTAGCCTTGTTTGTTCAGGTTTCTTCTTTGTCAATCTGTGCAATATTGGATTGATAACTTCCTGACACATTTTGGAGATGGCTTCCACCTTTGCATGACTGAAGAAACTCTTTAAAATATGAGTATATTCCTCTGAGGCAGTTTAACCTATCTTGATCTGCTTTATCTCTTTCTCTCTGTCTCTCTTTCTCTCTTCTTTCTTTCTCTACCTATTTTTCTATGAAGAAGAGGAGAATGGATTATGAAAAGTGGCAAAATGCAAATAAATATGGTCCAGTACCTCTGACCTATTCCTTTGGTGATGAGGGACTAAATCATATTATATATTCCTAGAATGGGTTTTAAATGAAACCATTACAACAGCCTTTTCTTCAAATTAAAAAAAGCAGGGAAATAGTAAGACCTTTAAACTTCAGCTCCATGCTAAGCTTCCAGTTGTTATAAAATGGGATGACTGGCATTGGGCAGGGATGGACCAGGAAGTGAAAGAAGGTCTTCATGTTGCCATTTAATTGGGTTGACCTCACGCTGCTCACTGAACTTTATAAGGACATAATTGGAATGTGTAAATGTAGCACCTCAAAATCAAAGTGAGTCTTCTACAAAAGTTCTGTGTGAAAACTCAGAAACACTTTGCTATGCTTTTTTTTTTTAGAGACTTGGCCTTCTCGGTTCAACATGTAATTGAATCAGGCCAGTGATAGAATCCTCTACTCAGAGATGATTGCAAAATTGTTCTTCTTGAATTGTTAATGCAGATGTGAAATTGAGGTCATGCTGTTAATTCTCTTGCTTTTTTTGTTTTTGATTGAAAACTGTATGACTTTTTGGTGTTTTTTTCTAAGAACGGTGCGAGCCATAATCTTTTGATTTCATTTTCTGAGAGAGCACCTTAATTGGGCCATGGTCCTCTTCATCTCTACTTGGGCTACAGCTGAGAATCTGAATGGATGCAGACTACAACTTCAGAGGTCCTGGTAGAAATCTTGTTTTTGAAATTACTGGCTCTAAAGAATCCCTGGGCTTCTGTGGCTTGTTGCTAGTACACCCCTCCATCAGCTTGGGGGAAACAACTCCTGTTTTAGAAAATGAACTCTACTAACTTTTCGACTCTGGTCTTTTCTCCTTTGCAGAGGACGAGGAGCTGTGCCTCCAAGTGTGGCTGACGAGCTAGTACTCCACAGTGTTGAGGTACTTTACACACCACAGCAGCAAATCCACCAAAAGACCCGTGCTGTAAGATGTGCTGCAGTAGGGGCCATTATGGCAAGAATCTAAAACCAGTGGGACTATTGTTTTGTCTTCTTAAAAACAGGATTGGGGGCTTCCCTGGTGGCGCAGTGGTTGAGAGTCCGCCTGCCGATGCAGGGGACACGGGTTCGTGCCGCGGTCCGGGAAGATCCCACATGCCGCGGAGCGACTGGGCCCGTGAGCCATGGCCGCTGAGCCTGCGCGTCCGGAGCCTGTGCTCCGCAACGGGAGAGACCGCAACAGTGAGAGCCCCGTGTACTGCAAAAAAAAAAAAAAAAAAAACAGGATTGGTACATACCATGCTACGAACGATTAGCTCCTGCATATAGGAAGGCTTCTCTGAATAGCTGATAATTTTTATGTCCTATATTTCCTTTTCATTCCCATTCTTGCTTGTACTTGAGTACTATATTCTTTCTATGCAATTTGGAACTGTTGGAGGAAGGACATTTAATATAAAATAGAAAGTAACAGTACAATAGCATTTCAATTGGACCCATGGTGCAGACTGTGTATGGCTCTTACTGTCACACTTACCACTTCAGTGGTGTCCTGGAGATGCTTATACTGGCTTCTGAGAGCTACTTTGCTCCTCTCTTCCCAGCCCCACATTTAGTGGTGTCACGTTGGTAGCCTGAAATTAACCACGGTGGTGAATCAGCTGCGATTTTTATACCTTTAAAAATCAGTCGTATCTTCCCTCTACCCCCACCACAAGCCCAATTGTTAAACATTTCTCAATACATCTGGACTAATGGTCCACAAATGAAAGCAGGAGGACAAAGGTGAATCATAAAAATCCACCACTGGAAGTCTTCATGATGGTGGGAATATTACAGCTACTCCAGTTATACAACAACCCATGTAAACTGAGACTATAAGGGCTGAGCAGTTCTTTTGAACAAGCACAACAAAATAGGGAGATCTAAATGTGTTTCCTTTCAAAATTCCTACTAGGAAAAATGATGCATTTTGTTCTGTTTAGCTGTCATTGCTCAAATTAGTTTTGAAGCCTCTTCTTGAAACCAGTTCCAGACAAATGTATATGAAGCACGTACACGTTTTATTACTTCATAGTCTGAGACGTAAGATGCAAAAATGCTGAAATATCTCAGTCCTTACCACACTCTGACATGCAGCTGGTAACATCAGCTGGCATTCCTCCACTAAGTTCTCTGCCCCTATGCTGCAGGGGTTCCCAGCAAGATTTCCAGTGTTCCATTTTCCTTGCTTGAATGGCATTTCAAAGATGAGCCAGCTCAGTTCCTAATCAGATATGTAACCAAAAAATGAATCATCAACCTCTACTTCCCAGTCACCGCAAACCTCATCAGACTTCTTGTGGGGCCGCCCTCCTTTGGATTCAGGGAGGCAAAGTCCTCTCGTCCCAGTAGGGGGAGCTGAAAGGAGGAAATAGTTACATTGCATAACACACTGTACTCCCCTAAAAGATGAAGTCTTTCTAGCTCCCATTTCTCCTCTTATATTGCTGAGGGGCGAGAAGAGGGGGAATAGAAATGCCTTGTCCTGACACCTCAAGCCTTGGAGAAGTGGTTGGATGCAGCTTCTCACAGTTCTCTTAGAAACTTAGCACCTTTTCTCTCAGCCAGGGCCATAATTGTTTAAAAAACCAAAGTCTCATCCAGCACCTAATACCAGGGATCTGGTTGTAAAAATAGTGGGGTTTTTTTTTACAGCTTTTATGCTTAGAAACGCAATGTGTGAATAAATGGAGGCAATGCAACACAGATTTTTAAACACTACGACAGAATAGTAAATGGTGAGTTGTGTGTGTGTGTGTGTGTGTGTGTGTGTGTGTGTGTGCAAGCTTGTACATAGAGGAATCAGGACTTTCCTCTTTTTAGCAGCTCACAGAAGTCTCCTCAGGGCTGCTTCTATTACTGTTCATTCATTTTTTTGATCTATGATTTTTATCTTTACTTTCTAATCTTTTGGGGAACACTATCATATTTCAGAAACTTCTCTTTTAGTAGTCCTCTTGCCACTTGAAAAGAAAATGTGGAAGGTCAAGTAAAGAAGAAAAGCTTTGAGAAACTGTGTGATAAGTAACATCTACTCATTTTTATCCTGTTGGGAGAATCACATTCACTTAATGTATGCCACTGATTCGAAACAGATGGACACAGTTGTAGAAAACTGGTAGGAATGTTAGAAATTTGGTTCTTATCACAATTTCTCCCTCTCTGTGTGGTCAGTATCAGCATCTGAGGTACTGGATGCATTTGACTTAGAATTGACTTGAATTTGGGGATGAGATCAGAGCTGCATGTAGAAAGCTTAGAGTCAGGAAAGAATAAGAAAGAAGAGAGAGAGGACCTCTGGAGGATGGCAGTGGTGAAGGCAAGGGTAGGTGAGATGGGCTGGAGGTTCACCTGGATTAATAGGCAGGATGAGTGGAAGAAAGGGCGCTGCTGGGAGGGAGATATTTAATGAAATCGAATTCTATCATAGCCAGTCCCTGGGAAGTGCTGACACAGGCTGAAGGATGTGTTTGGGGATGCAAACCACTGTATAAATTATATTCAATGAATAACACATGGGAGAAGTCTTAGATGTGTACCTGATGCATAATGGAAATTCAATTAGTATTAGTTTCCCTTCCCTTCCTGCTGGTGATGATGCTACCAGGTGGCAGATAAAACATATTGTGTGAGTTTGGGTCAAAGCATCATTGTGACAGTATTGTCTCAGCAACATTTCCAATTCAGGTAAAAGTTGAACTCAATGTGTGAAATGGCTGAGTGAGAAAAACAGCAGTCACGGATCAGGATAGAAATAAAACTGCAGCCTTAGCTGGAGTCGAGAAAGAAATAATAGGGGTCTAGTTTCCCTTGGGGGAAGCAGGACTATCTTATATCCCTAGGGGCCCATCCATGAGCTAGTGACCATGACTCTGAGAGGCAAACTAAGCCTAGGGAAAAATGTTGGGAAGTCATAAAAAATCAGGTGATATGGGAGTCCATAGATAATTAATCTTAGCATTTGGACGCATTCAGGAACTAAATCCATTTTCTACCTAAGGAAGCTAGGATGCACAGGACAATTAAAGGGACAGAGATAGGAAGCTGCCTGCTTCTATGTGCCCTCTGGGTAGGGCTTGGAAGTACTGAGGCTGGGCCCTTGGAATCTTCTGCTAGCTAACAGGGGTCTATAGTGTCTCAATTGTTTGAGTTGCCTTTTTAGGGTTCCTTCCAATTATGAAATTTATACCTATTTGAGAAAAAAATCAAAATGAAACTTTTCTTTTCACTATTTAATCAACCCTTCAATCTACATTTAGATACTTCACACACACACTACAAATTAAGTTATTAATTTTCCACTACTCTGAAAGCCCTTCATATCTACTTGATCAGATATCACATTATGAAGCCTTCTCTAACTCCTTCCATTAGGATAGTTAAGCTTTCACAATGCACTGTAACACTGTAAAACTTCAGAAAACTTTGGCTTGTGTAATGGACCTGCAACACACTTTTGAAACAACGCTGATTTAATTATCTTTGTATTAATTTGTAGGACAGTTGTTTATTGTTTTCTGCCACTCACAATCCATCACCTCTTCTTTTTTTGCTAATGGTGCCTTATTTACTTTGGGGGAGAATTATCTCTCTTCCATCGGTGTTTGTGATCTTTTCCCCAAAAGAACATGTCCTGCCTTCTTCTAGTTGCAAGGTGGGTATATGAACCACGATGGCCAAGTAGACTCTAATGGAACTCTCTCTAGCTATTTAAGCGGAAGGGGATTTAGTACAGAGAACAAGGCTTCCAGGAATTACTGGCGGTACAAGATTGGTGTGCAAAGAGAATGACTCCCATCAGGAAGCTGAGGAATTAGGAAGCCACCATGCCAACTTCTGGTGCCCACTGCAACTGTGGGCTCCAGGAATATGCCACCTGAGCTGTGACCTGGGGTTAGAATTCACTGCCAGAATTGGTGGTTCCAGAGCCATGACGTCTGCTGGGACTGTACCAATAATATGGATGAGCTGTGCCATGCCTCTCAACACTTATTAAGCTAGTGGTTGGGTATTGGAACCTTGGCTAGAGATGTTGCAGAAAAATCAAACATCTTGATATCCACGCTCTGGAGTAGAAATTGCAGAAGCAGCACGAGTGTGGTCTCTACCTCACTTCTGCCTTTCCAGTCTCACAGAAATGCATGTGACTAGCTGAATAATAATTCTCTTCCAGAACACTGGCTGCAAGGGAAACTGGGGAATATAGTTTTTAGCTTTCTAGCCTTTACCATAAGTGAAGGGATCCTGGAATAGGGCAAAATGAATAGAGAGCATCAATCCATCATGTGAGCAATGGACTCTTCTCCACACGTGGACTCTTGAGCCTAGCGACTGAAGGACAGAAGAAAAATGGTTGGAGCCAGTGCAGGGTCCTGGAGATTTGCCACTTAGATCTCCCCAAAGCCCTAGTTCTTGTCCTTTCAGGCTTCTGCTTCTTCAGGTTTCCCCTGTGAGCCCCACCCTGACCTCATCATGATTTCCCTTTCATCCGCAGTTAGCCAGAGTTGAGTTCTGGTATTTATAATCAAAGACCGTAAATGATACATATATGAACACTGTTTTGCAGTGTCAACAATCCCCAAATTCTTGCTGAATGCATGCATTAAACTGTATTTAGAGGTGTCTTGGAATTCTAGTTTCCTAGAACTCAAAAGCCAAAGAAGTCCTCAGAGATCAGCTTATTCAAACTCCTTTTTTTTTTTTAAGAGATGAAGAATCTGAAGGACAGAGAACAGCTAAACTCATTTCTTTTCTCATCAGACACATTCCCTTATTATTAGCATTATAAGGATTCTTCCTGAAATATTTCATCTATATAACAGCACAGTCCTAATTGTAACAGCATGGAAATATCCTTGGAAGAAAAAGGTAGATAAACGCACTTTAAAAAAAAATTAAAGTAACATAGGCTTTAGGTTGCTCTTGTCATTAGCTAAGAATTTTATTATAGAATTTGTAGCCAGACTTGTGAAAATCTATAAACATCTTATAGAAGTTTCTTTGATAAAGAAAATCATGCTCAGTGGAAAGGTTTTTGGGGTTTTTAATGCAGCCATTGATCTCCCCTTAAATTTTAAAACTACAATGAGCCCATCTGTCAGAACCTACTGTAATGTAAACTTTGCATATGGTCCAGCCACAGTCTTACCTCCTATGAAGATTTCAAAATATGCTCCATGTCCTCCCTGCAAAAATACTTTCTAATGAAGAATGTTAAACCAGGCTTTTTGTTTGTTTTGGCGATACGCAGGCCTCCCACCGCTGTGGCCCCTCCCGTCGCGGAGCACAGGCTCCGGACGCACAGGCTCAGCGGCCATGGCTCACGGGCCCAGCCGCTCTGCAGCATGTGGGATCTTCCCGGACCGGGGCACAAACCTGTATCCCCTGCATCGGCAGGCGGACTCTCAACCACTGCGCCACCAGGGAAGCCCTAACCAGGTTTTTTATAGTAGTGGCCCAAAGACTTTGAAAAACATCCTCAAGAAGCTACTACAGGAACTTCCAATTTAATGAATTTTAACAGCTGTTCTGCCACTAGGTCTATAAGTAGAAATTGATTTCCCCTTGCGGCAATTCTATTAATTTGTTTTTATTATTTTAGGATAGCTACTACGCTTTAGCAGGCTGGGTTCTGACACTAGAAACTGTGTGTGGCAAGGCAATTCTGGTCCTAATCAGTACTCCTCTGAGGGCTTCTGCTAAAGACCACCCAGACCGTGGACAGTGCAGGGCTGGGGTGTGAGTGGTGCTGAATTGCCCCAATCCGGCACAGAGGGGTGGAACACTTCTGCTAAGCACTCTGGAGAAGTTCTTGGAAGTTTTCAGTGCTATTATATGCCTAAAATGTGGAAATAAAGATGAACACATTTTTAAAAGAAATGCTTCTATGTATTAACAAAAGTTTTCCTTAGATAGGAATCTAATATTAAGCTTACCTAAAAACTTTGTGCTTTATAGATCATTTCCCTCTCCATACAATGAGGTTGAGATCAGGTTTCTCTTTTTACAATTTTATTGCCAAAGGTGAATTTCAAAGGGAAAGAAGTTAGGATGTTTGGATGTTTTTTTTTGGCCTCGCCAGGTGGCTTGCGGGTCTTAGTTTCCCAACCAGGGATTGAACCCGGGCTCCCTGCTATGGAAGAGCACAGTCCTAACCACTGGACTGCCAGGCGATTCCCAGGATATTTCCTTGAAGAATCTGAACAGTTTGCTCAATAGGAATTCTCTGAGTGATTTATTTCCAATTTAATAATTTTAGTCCATTAAAAAAGTCTTTACATGACAGTATAAGGCACAGTTCAGTCCTTTTAGCCAAATTAATTTGTTAGCTTCTAACATAATCATTCAAAGTAAGAATGATGAACTTGAATTGCTAACTAAATGTTCAAATAGTTGAATTAATGCATTTTGGTACAATGACACGAGCTTTGTGTGTAAAATACATACATACATGAGAGCATGTAAGGAAAGAATCGAATCCTGCAACTGAATTGGCTCCCTGTGGTTTGTGTTGGGTTATGTCTCTATCATAACAAGTCATTGCTTGGGTCTGCCTGACTCATAGCGCCAAGCTTTACTCTACAGTTGATTGAATTGCGAATGATTTCTCAATGAGTAAAACAACTCTTATTTTTATTTTTCTCTTTGTAAAGCTGACTTGAGTTTTCATTTGATTATTGTTGCTGATTTTTGGAGTAGGCAGTCCTGCAAAGATGTGGATGTGGCTAGAAATTTTTAAAAATATATTTGTTTTCTAGTTTCAAAAAGTGTACATATTCACTGTAGAAAATGTGGAAAATTCAACAAAGCATGAGCAAGGAAGTAGAAATCACCCAAAATGGCACTATTCAGAGCAAGCCATTTCTATCATTCTGGTATAATTTTTTCTTCTTTTTATTTCCGTATATTTTGGTTTTTAAAATATGTACTACTTTGTGATCTATTTTTTCCTTGACATTAAACATTATTTACTTGTTCATCTGATAAGTATTTACTGTTTCAATTATATGTTTTTAAAGAGCTACAAGAAATTCAACATTGTCCATGTTTTACTATGATCAACAAAAGATGGGAAAGGTATGGCTTTTTTTCTTTCTACTGTGTGTGTTGCCCTGATTCACCTAATTGATGTATCTGAATCATTCCCAGTTGAATTTCTAAAGAGTCTAAAGTTTGAAGAACTCCTTAAAATCAGGAATTATTGTCATTGTCTCTGTCTGTGAGTTATGAACCATTTTTTTACGTTAATCTTTTTCAATTTATAGAACTGCTAGCCAGCATCACTGACTATGGAAAGAACCTATAGTTCAATAAATAAATACCTTATGGCAAAAACTCTCTCTGTACAATTTAAATAAGCTTAAATCATTAAATATTTTTATTAAAAATGATAAATATTGTATCCACCTTTTCCTTTATATTGGAATAAATTCAACAAATATTTTATAGAATCTATAATACAGAGACATGGAGCAAGAGGATACAAGGATAAATATACCATGATCCCTACTCACAGACAGCTCACATTCCAGTTGGGGACCCAGTCATGAATGTAATTATCTAACACTTACTTGGTGTTGTACTATAGATATAAATAAATAAAGTGCTATGGCTGCTTAGAGGAATTCGAGATTAATACTGATTGGGGACTGGGGGAAGTTTCACAGAGCAATTAGCATTTTAGTTTGCCTTAGAATTCCCTAGACAAGACCCTGATATCTTAGCATGAGGATTTATGTGCAAGTGGTTTATTAAGGAGGTGCTCCCAGGAGAAACTAGTAAGGAATCTAGGGAAGCAGGACAAGGAGAGAAAGAAGCCAAGCACAAGGGCAAGATTTCAGGCAAAGTCTCACAGAATCACCTTCAACTTGACACTGCAGGGTGCTCAGGACTGTGTTTTATCTCAGAGTTGGCCTGAGTCAGACAGATGGGTTTTCATGCTCCTGGACTGGTCAGTCAGAGCCAGAGTGATGCCCTGAGAGTGGGGGATAGGAGGTGAGGCAGGGCATAAACTCCCAAGCTCTCCGACCTCTTCCCCTTTGTGCACAATCTCTCCGGTAATTTCAGGACAGTCCTCTGAAGAGTCATAAATACAGGCTATTAGAAGCAAAAGCTGAGAGGCACACAGAGCAGTAAAAGGGGTCTGAGAGGCTCTGGGTGGAACACTGGCAGTATTCACAATAGTGTTAGACATTCAAAGGAAAAATGTAGAGTTTCAACAGATTTGGAAATAGGGAAGAACATTCTAGAACTGTGCTATTCAATATATCAGCCTTTAGTCACATGTGGGTAGTAGCTACTGTACTGGTCCATGCAGATATAGAGAACACTTTGCCAACAGAAAAAGTTCTATTGGACGGTACTCTAACTAGACTGAGAATAGGATGAATAAAATCATGGAAACTTGGAGGAACAAATAGTTTAATAGGGCCATAATGAAGATAGATGGCTGGAATACAGGCTGTGTTCAAATTTTAACAAGCTTTGGAAGCACTGATCCTATATCCTATATAGCCTCCATACCTGGCCTTATGCTGGGTCTCTTTGTGCCCCTAGCTGAAGACCTGGTCTTTACTTTGGTCTCTCTTTTCCTTTGGCTCCTTCTCCAGCCATTTCTCTTGTCACTTGTGCCACTGCCTGCTTTCTCAGCTCTGGCTTGAATCATAAATTCTGATTCAATGGTTTAGAGTACCTACCTAGCATTTTAAATTTCCTCCCTCTCTTATCAACTACTTCCCAGTCAGCTCCAATTTGTATATAAAGCCCACATTATACATATTAAGAACTAGGAAAGATAAGAGGTAGAGTGAGGAAAATTGGGTTAATGGATTTAGGAGTCCCAAGATGTTGGGTAGACTGCACGAAAAGAGCCAGTGGGGATGGAGAAATGAAAGAAACAAATGACAGGGGAGATAATTAATGGAATAAGAAAACGTTAGAGAACAAGAAAGTTTTAGGAAAACAGTCTTCCTTAATTTCCTGGAAAGAACGTATTTCCTGTCATCACTATCTGCTATAAAATGGAGACCAAGGCTATTGTACTAAGTCCTTGTGGTTCCTCAAGCTTTCTGTATAGAAAAATCTTAATTCCATCCTTTCCTCAACCTATATTTTTTTCTACATATGAATTTAAAAGAGGAGAAAATGACAAGACTACAAGCTTAAATCATGGAACATTTTATCTTTAAAAAAATTAATTGTGGTAAAATACACAGCAAAATTTAGTCTTGATCATTTTTGGTGTACATATGGTTCGACAGTGTTAAGTACATTTACATTGTTGTGCAATCAATCTCCATAATTTTTCATGTCGCAAAACTGAAACTCTGGGAGATTGGTTCAAGATGGCGGAGTAGAAGGACGTGTGCTCACTCCTTCTTGTGAGAGCACCAGAATCACAACTAACTGCTGAACAATCATCAACAAGAAGACACTGGAACTCACCAAAACAGATATCCCACATCCAAAGACAAAGGAGAAGCCACAGTGAGACAGAAGGAGGGGTGCAAGCACAATAAAATCAAATCCCATAGCCACTGGGTGGGTGACTCACAAACTGTAGAACAATTATACCACAGAAGTCCACCCACTGGAGTGAGGGTTCTGAGCCCCACCTCAGGCTTTGCAACCTGAGGGTCCAGCAACGGGAGGAGGAATTCCAAGAGAATCAGACTTTGAAGGCTAGCGGGATTTGATTGCAGGACTTCAACAAGACTGGGGGAAACAGAGACTCCATTCTTGGAGGGCACACACCAAGTAGTGTGCACATGAGGACCCAGGGGAAGAAGTAGACCCCACGGAAGACTGTACCAGACCTACCTGCTGGTGTTGCAAGGGCAGGGGGGGGGGCGGGTAGCTGTGGCTCACTGTGGGGAAAAGGACACTGGGAGCAGAAGTTCTGGGAAGTAGCCCTTGGGGTGAGCCCTCCCAGAGTCCGCCATTAGCCCCACCAAAGAGCTCCAGTGCTGGGTCACCTCAGGCCAAACAACCAACAGGAGGGAACCCAGCCCCACCAATCAGTAGACAAGCGGATTAAAGTTTTACTGAGCTCTGCCCACCAGAGCAACGCCCAGCTCTACCCACCACCAGTCCCTCCCATCAGGAAGCTTGCACAAGCTTCTTGGACAGCCTCATCCACCAGAGGGCAGACAGCAGAAGCAAGAGAACTACAATTCTGCAGCTTGTGGAATGAAAACCACATTCACAGAAAGATAAACAAATGAAAAGGCAGAGGACTATGTACCAGATGAAGGAACAATATAAAACCACAGAAAACAACTAAATTAAGTGGAGATAGCAACCTTCCAGAACAAGAATTCAGAATAATGACAGTGAAGATGATCCAGGACCTTGGAAAAAGAATGGAGGCAAAGATCGAGAAGATGCAAGAAATGTTTAACAAAGACCTAGAAGAGTTAAAGAACAAACATCTAGAAGAATTAAAGAACAAACAAACAGATGAACAATACAATAACTGAAATGAAAATACACTAGAAGGAACCAATAGCAGAATAACTGAGGCAGAAGAATGGATAAGTGACCTGGAAGACAGAATGGTGGAATTCACTGCCATGGAACAGAATAAAGAAAAAAGAATGAAAAGAAATGAAGACAACCTAAGAGACCACGGGGACAACATTAAATGCTCCAACATTCACATACAGGGGTGCCAGAAGGAGAAGAGAGAAAGGACCCGAGAAAATATTTGAAGAGATTATAGTCAAAAACTTCCCTAACATGAGAAAGGAAAGAGCCACCCAAGTTCAGGAATCACAGAGAGTCCCAGGCAGGATAAACCCAAGGAGAAACACGTTGAGACACGTAGTAATCAAGTTGACAAAAATTAAAGACAAAGAAAAATTATTAATAGCAACAAGGGAAAAATGACAAATAACATACAAGGGAACTCCCATAAGGTTTACAGCTGATTTCTCAGCAGAAACTCTACAAGCCAGAAGGGACTCGCATGATATATTTAGAGTGATGAAAGAGAGCAACCTACAACCAAGATTACTCTACACAGCAAGGATCTCATTCAGATTTGACAGAGAAATTAAAACCTTTACAGACAAACAAAAGCTAAGAGAATTCAGCACCACCAAACCAGCTCTACAACAAATGGTAAAGGAACTTCTCTACACAGGAAACACAAGAGAAGGAAAGGACCTACAATAACAAACCCAAAACAATTAAGAAAATGGTCATAGGAACATACATATCAATAATTACCTTAAACGTGAATGGATTAAATGCTCCAACCAAAAGACACAGGCTTGCTGAATGGATACAAAAGCAAGACCCATATATATGCTGTCTACAAGAGACTCACTTCATACCTAGGGACACATACAGACTGAAAGTGAGGGGATGGAAAAAGGTATTCCATGCAAATGTAAATCAAAAGAAAGCTGGAGTAGCAATACTCATATCAGATAAAATAGACTTTAAAATAAAGAATGTTACAAGACACAAGGAAGGCCACTACATAATGATCAAGGGATCAATCCAAGAGGAAGATATAACTATTATAAATATATATGCACCCAACATACAAGCACCTCAATACATAAGGCAAATGCTTATATATTGAGGTATGTATAAAAGAGGAAATCAACAGTAACACTATAATATTGGGGGACTTTAACACCTCACTTACACTAATGAACAAATCCAGACAGAAAATTAATAAGGAAACACAAGCTTTAAATGACACAATAAACCAGATAGATTTAATTGATATTTATAGGACATTCCATCCGAAAACAGCAGATTACACTTTCTTCTCAAGTGCACATGGAACATTCTTCAGGATAGATCACATCTTGGGTCACAAATCAAACCTTGGTAAATTTAAGAAAATTGAAATCATATCAAGCATCTTTTCCAATCACAATGCTCTGAGATCAGAAATAAATTACAGGGGAAAAAATGTAAAAAACACAAACACATGGAGGGTAAACAATATGTTTTAAATAACCAAGAGATCACTGGAGAAGTCAAAGAGGAAATCAAAACATACCTAGAGACAGATGACAATGAAAACACAATGATCCAAAACCTATGGGATGCAGCAAAAGCAGTTCTAAGAGGGAAGCTTATAGCAATACAAGCCTACCTCAAGAAAAAAGAAAAGTCTCAAATAAACAATCTAACCTTACACCTAAAGGAACTAGAGAAAGAAGAACAAATAAAACCCAAAGTTAGTAGAAGGAAATAAATCATAAATATCAGAGCAGAAATAAATGAAATAGAAACAAGGAAAATAATAGCAAAGCTCAATAAAACTAAAAGCTGGTTCTTTGAGAAGCTAAACAAAATTGATAGACCATTAGCCAGACTCATCAAGAAAAAGAGGGAGAGGCCTCAAATCAATAAAATTAGAAATTAAAAAGGAGAAATTACAACAGACACTTCAGAAATACAAAGCATCCTAAGAGACTACTACGAGCAACTCAATGCCAATAAAAAGGAGAACCTGGAAGAAATGGACAAATTCTTAGAAAAGTATAAGCTTCCAAGACTGAACAAGGAAGAGATAGAAAATATGAACAGACCAATCACAAGGAATGAAATTGAAACTGTGATTAAAAATTTTCCAACAAACGAAAGTCCTGGACCAGATGGCTTCACAGGTGAATTCTATCATTTAGAGAAGAGCTAACACCCATCCTTCTCAAACTCTTCTGAAAAATTGTAGAGGAAGGAACACTCCCAAACTCATTCTATGAAGCCACCATCACCCTGATACCAAAACCAGAAAAGATACTACAAAAAAAGAAAATTACTGACCAATATCACTGATGAATGTAGACTCAAAAATCCTCAACAAAATACTAGCAAACAGAATCCAACAGCACATTAAAAGGATCATACACCATGATCAAGTGGGATTTATCTGAGGGATGCAAGGATTCTTCAATATATGCAAATCAATCAATGTGATAACACCATATTGACAAACTGAAGAATAAAAACCATATGATCATCTCAATAGATGAAGAAAAAGCTTTTGACAAAGTTCAAAACCCATTTATGATAAAAACTCTCCAGAAAGTGGGCACAGAGGGAACCTACCTCAGCATAATAAAGGCCATATATGACAAACCCACAGCAAACATCATTCTCAGTGGTGAAAAACTGAAAGCCTTTCCTCTAAGACCAGAAACAAGACAAGGATGTGCACTCTCGCCACTATTATTCAACATAGTTTTGGAAGTCCTAGCCATGGCAATCAGAGAAGAAAAAGAAATAAAAGGAATATAAATTGGAAAAGATGAAGTAAAACTGCTCCTGTTTGCAGATGACATGATGCTATACATAGAGAATCCTAAAGATGCCACCAGAAAACTACTAGAGCTAATCAATGAATTTGGTAAAGTTGCAGGATACAAAATTAATGCATAGAAATCTCTTGCATTCCTATACGCTAACAATGAAAGATCAGAAAGAGAAATTAAGGAAACAATCCCATTCACCATTGCAACAAAAAGTATAAAATACCTAGGAGTAAACCTACCTAAGGAGGTAAAAGACCTGTACTCAGAAAACTATAAGACACTGATGAAAGAAATCAAAGATGACACAAACAGATGGAGAGAAATACCACGTTCTTGGATTGGAAGAATCAATATTGTGAAAATGACAATACTACCCAAAGCAATGTACAGATTCAATGTAATCCCTGTCAAATTATCAACAGCATTTTTACAGAACTAGAACAAAAAAATCTTAAAATTTGTTTGGAGACACAAAAGACCCCGAATAGCCAAAGCAAACTTGAGAGAAAAAAATGGAGCTGGAGGAATCAGACTCCCTGACCTAAGACTATACTACAAAGCTACAGTAATCAAGACAATGCAGTACTGGCACAAAAACAGAAATATAGGTCGATGGGACAGGATAGAAAGCCCAGAGGTAAACCCACGTACCTATGGTCAACTAATCTATGACAAAGGAAGCAAGGATATACAATGGAGAAAAGACAGTCTCTTCAGTAAGTGGTGCTGAGAAAACTGGACAGCTACATGTAAAAGAATGAAATTAGAACACTCCCTAAACACCATACACAAAAATAAATTCAAAATGGATTACAGACCTAAATGTAAGACTGGACACTATAAAACTCTTAGAGGAAAGCATAGGAAGAACACTCTTTGACATAAATCACAGCAAGATCTTTTTTGACCCACCTCGTAGGGTTATGGAAATAAAAACAAAAATAAACAAATGGGACCTAAGGAAACTTAAAAGCTTTTGCACAGCAAAGGAAACTATAAACAAGATGAAAAGACAACCTTCAGAATGGGAGAACACATTTGCAAACAAATTAACAGACAAATGATTAATCTCCAAAATATATAAACAGCACATGCAGCTCAATATTATAAAAACAAACAACCCAATCAAAAAATGGGCAGAAGACCTAAATAGACATTTCTCCAAAGAAGACATACAGATGGCCAAGAGGCACATGAAAAGCTGCTCAACATCACTAATTATTAGAGAAATGCAAATGAAAACTACAACGAGGTATCACCTCACACTGATTAGAATGGGCAGCATCAGAAAATCTACAAACAACAAATGCTGGAGAGGGTGTGGAGAAGAGGGAACCCTCTTGCATTGTTGGTGGGAATGTAAATTGATACAGCCACTATGGAGACCAGTATGGAGGTTCCTTAAAAAACTAAAAATAGAACTACCATATGACCCAGAAATCCCTCTACTGGGCCTATATCCAGAGAAAATCATAATTCAAAAAGACACATGCACCGTGCCCCCTGCCAATGTTCATTGCAGCACTATTTACAATAGCCAGGTCATGGAAGCAACCTAAATGCCCATAGACAGATGAATGGATAAAGATGTGGTACATATATACAACAGAATACTACTCAGCCATAAAAAGGAACGAAACTGGGTCATTTGTAGAGAAGTGGATGGACCTAGAGACTGTTATACAGAGTGAAGTAAGTCAGACAGAGAAAAACAAATATCGTATATTAACGCATATATGTGGAATCTAGAAAAATGGTACAGATGAATTGGTTTTCAAGGCAGAACTAGAGACAGAGATGCAGAGAACAGACGTATGGACACCAAGGGGGGAAGTGGGAGGGGGGTTTGGGATAAAAAAAAAACTTGTTACTTAATATGGTAATAAAGTGTTTTTATGTGGGAAAAACAAAAAAACTGAAACTCTGTACCAATCAAACAGCAATTCCCCATCACCCCCTGCCCCTACTCTTGGCAATCATCATTCTACTTTCTCTTTCTATAAAATTGACTACGTACTCTCGTTATCTCATGTAAGTAGAATCACACAGTATTTGTCTTTTTGTGACTGGCTTATTTCACTTAGATAATGTCCCCATGGTTCATCCATATTGCAGCATGTGACAGAATTTCCTTCCTTTTTAAGGCTAGATAATATTCCATTGTATGAATAAGGTGAGTAATATTCCATTGTATGTATATATCACATTTTGTTTATCCAATTATCTGTCAGTAGATATTTGGTTTGCTCCCATATTCCAGTTATTATGAATCGTACTGCTGTGCTCATAAATCATGGAATTTTTACAACTAGCTCTTTTAGAATATAGCCTTAGCTTGGTACCAGTCATCATCTTCTTCAACATCATTTAAAATATATATATTAATAATCATAATGGGAAACTAAAAGCATGCCAAGATACTTAAAGCTATCAGAAGCATGGTTCTGGAGGCCAGATTCCTTATTCAGGTATTTCCTTTTTTATGTTCTATTTCCAAGGCCCTACATTCATAGTGATTACAAATTCAAAAGGCTACTTTTTAAGATATTTAATATCTTACTCTGTTTTTAGGTTACCGTTTTTAAAGAAATAATTCAATTATATTCCGTATACTGAGTTTCAAAGCAGAGAACACTAGTCTAACACATTAGCATGATTCTCAAAAAATAAACATTGAAATAAAAATTGATTATGGGTAGCATTTTATCTTACCAGAATATTCACTTAATCAGAACATAATAAGTATGTCAATGCTTACTGACTATACTGCAACCATAAAGAATTGTGCTTCAAAGGATGTGAACGCTTGTTTTAATCAAATGTTGAAAGACTAAAAATGGCATTTGTGTGTGGTTAATTTGGGGTAGTATGTCCTCAGCCACATGCAAGAACAGCATTTCAAATAGGTCGTTTCAGGACTGAACTTAACCCCAATACATGAGGCAAATCTTTTTAGAAGGATGAAGAATTCCTCAGCCAATTCAGCCAAGTTTCACCAACCGTAATTTTTACTGTTATGAATGCCTTCTCTCAGGATTTTTGTTCCTTTTTTTGGAATCTGTTAAATTGCATGGTGAGGTCTTTTTTGCACCACACACTCACTTGTGGTCCCAAGCCAACTAAAGACCTTGTAGCACATCTGTGTAGCTGATAAACAAGCTCACAGAACAGTCACAGGGAACAACAGAAAGCCCTGATTTTCTAAGTGACAGTGTTCTCTTCAGTGTGGGAGAAGGAATGTGTGATATTGAATGAAATAGCAAATAACCAGGCATTTAAATGCATCACTTGGGCCAAAAAAAATTGAGTCAATCCGTTAGTTTCATTAACCAAAATTGAATCACAGTACAGCTTGATTCACAATCTTATTTCTTTAGTCCTTTTTGGCTTGTCAAGGTGTCGATATTTATATTCGACTTGTAACACCCCCGTTATTTTTTCTCCATCAAGGAGAAAGTGGTTATTGTAATATCCTGATCTTCTACCTCTCTGTTTAAACTTCTCAGTGTGAAAATCAGCAGGGCTGGCTTCCTGGATAAAAAAGACTTGGTTTTATATTTTCTACATCTCAGCACTCTTTAAAAAGCATGACAGATACAAGGGACCAAAATTCAAAAATCAGAGCCTGCTGGCAAAGCTTGTGATCATGGCCAGCTAGAGCCCATGGTTTCCTACTAAACCTGTCCTTGAGTGGGTAATATCTGTTCTCTTTCATTCCAGTTCCTTCCCGAGGGATATAATTTTGTCACATGGGCGCTGTCGACCAAACCAGCCCGAACAGACGGTGAGTTGTATGACTGTGTACATGGGCAAGGGCCTCGGGAGGAATTTGAGGCTGTGGTACACAGTCACCCCAAATGGGGAGGGATTTCCTGGAAACTGAACTTTAGCCGAAACCCAGGAGTTTAAAAAAGGTAAGAAAGTAAATGTCAGCTTATACCACTGGAATAAGTTATTGACAGTGGATTATGGGGAAAAAATCATAGTAATTATCTACACATCCCTATCAACTATGTCTTTTTTGTAATTTAATAATACTTCTACTGGGTTTTAAAATGGTTTCTCAATGTTCATATTTGTGTGTGTATGAAAACAGAATATATTTAAAAAAATAAGTGAAAACATAAAATATAAAAAGTTTGATTGTTTGTCCAGTTTATTTTCCTGCCTACCTTTTCTAGGTTCACAAATTTCAATGGGAACTCTGTAAACTAATTTGTCACATGATTCTTACTGACTTGAGAACTGCAAAGGAAAGATATTTGCAAAAGATGAAGCATATCATTGTGTTTCTTTTTCCTTTTCTCTACTCTGAAACTATCTAATTGCTTTTAGGAAAGACTTTCTTTCTTTGTTTCACTTTGGCCAATGTAACATGTATGGTGGAGACATGTATAACTCCTGGTCTACATATTCTTAAAAATTTTTTCCTGAGAACATTCAGAAGAAAGTAGAGAAACATGAAAAACTGTCATTAGACGCCTTTACTCAGAAGATCTGGGTTCAAGTTCCAGCTCAATTACTTAGTAACTTTGTGATCCTGAGTCTACATTCTAAGAATAATGATACCTGTCTCACAAAGTGATTTTCTGGATTAAATGAGATGATGGATGTAAAGCACTGAGTAAGCTGAAACACACCACACGAATTTAAGACATTATCATTATAAGGTTTAGGTAGGTAAGTTCAAAAGACACCAAGCAAAGAAATTCATATTCTGGCCTTGAGAGCACTGAACTGATATTATATTATATTTTATATATATATATATATATATATATATATATAAAATACACACACACACACGAATAATTCCTTGAGAGCCTCTAGATACTTTTCAAAACATGATTTTATTAATCTCCTCTATAATCCCCTGAGGTACTATTCTCCCATTTTACAGATATGGAAAAATGCTTATCTGGGATACCCTGGTTGTATTTCTAATAGGTGGTAGAATCAGGATTCAACCACTGGTCTTGATGGCCTGCTGTCTAGGCCTCTCTACCAGCTACTTATGATACAGATTGTGTTCCCAAGAACTCTGTGAACTATTTTAAGAACTCCAGAAACCGTCTAATGATACTACCATAGGTCCTTATGGCTCATGTTAGTAACAGATAGATATTCACAGGATTTTTGAGATTCAGAGCAGAAGATAATGAGGCAGCATGCTTTAAGTACTTACTGTAAGCCAGACACAGCTCTAAATAATGTTTATGTATTGCTCATTTAATCCTTTTAACCCAACAACGTAAGCTGTTCTTTAAGGCCATCCCCATTTTACAAAGGAGGAAACGGCAGCAAACAGAGGCTAAGTAACTTGCCCAGAGCTGCATAGCTGGTGAGAGGAAGAAGAGGTCCTTGAACGTGCAGTCTGGCTCCAGAGGCCCAAGTTCTTAACCACTACACTGTGCCTCTGATGGTCTGTGGAAGTAAAAGCATGGACATAGAGTACTTGATTCACATTACTTGATCCGAAGCAATATAACTTCAATTTTGTTGTCATTCTTTTCAGTCATCATTTACTCTGCAGAAAACATATACATTCAGGGTCTCCATGTTCAATCATGAGATGCTATCTTACACAACATACTTATCATTTTCCTAAGTTCTAGCATACATGGAAAATAAATCATGTATGAAATATGATCAAAATAAATCAATCCTATCTCCTTGCTTTTTCTTTTTTGCTTCTGCTTCTCAGGAATCCAGACAAGTACAGCGGAATAAGCATGGCCTTTGGAAGGGGGTTACAGTCCTGGCTTCAGCATATCAGCATACTAGCCAGGGTGCACTGTGACCTTAGGCAGGTAGCTTAACATCTCTAGTCTTAGAGATCTCAAGTCTTAGTTTTCTCATTTATAAAATAGAGATGTAAAATTTACTTAAAGATTTATTATGAGGAATACAGAGATCATTTTGCAACGTGTCATTTTACCTAGGGTAAATGCGTAATAAATATTGATTCCTTCCACTTTTGCTTCTTTTGGTATGCATTACAGTTATCTAAGCATTTTTACCTTCTATTTTCTTAAAAAAAAACCCAGGGCTTCCCTGGTGGCGCAGTGATTGAGAGTCCGCCTGCCGATGCAGGGGACACGGGTTCGTACCCTGGTCCCGGAAGATCCCACATGCCGGGGAGTGGCTGGGCCCGTGAGCCATGGCTGCTGAGCCTGCGCGTCCGGAGCCTGTGCTCCGCAACAGGAGAGGCCACAATAGTGAGAGGCCCGCGTACCGCAAAAACAAACAAACAAACCAAAGCCCACCAATTTATCTGAATTTCTGAGGATATCTGATGCCTAAAAAGGTTTTCTAGCCATTTTCAAATATTTAGTGATCTTCGTGTATCTAGCGATACAGGCAGTCCCAGGTGGTATCTGATGCGCCAAAGGATGACCCCAGGACAAAACCTGCCTTAAGATTATTCTGACCCTCACAATGACTGATTAGTTTAGCTGACATGAGTTACATTTATCATTAAAACTATCAGAATCATTTATTTCAAATGGTAAATCAGGGGAAGGTAAAGGTACAGTTCTGGCTGCTGTTACCGGATACACATTTTATTTGTTTGTCTGTTTTTAGACGAACTGATATTCCTGGACAGAGAAACATTCTTTCCAGATCTCTGGAGAATTTGTTGAGTGGGAAAGAAGTATTTTCTGAACAGGGGAAGCTGCTGGAAGTCTTGAAGAGGGGGATTCCAATGGCGATTTTTGCAAGAACACAGACACCAATGTCACTTCAACTTAGATAGTTCTGGAGAAAAAAATTGTCTAATATGGTCTGGCACATAGACTTTCTGCTCAGGAAGGATGACACCAAGAAATGCTTCCTTGTTGATTCTGGCAAAATCAAGGAAATTAGATGAGAAAGAGACCCTTGAAGGAGCTAGAGCATTTCCAGAGTAAGGAAGAAAGCAAAGCAAAATTGGAGAACTCTCATGTCCTCCAATATGCAAAGATAAAAAGAAAATTTAAAAAAGAAAAAAGATGGTAGAGAGGTTATTACACTACCAGAGATGAAAGACAGAAAGAGGGCCCCAGCCAAAGAAATGATGATTATATGCCAAACCAACATTGTCCAGCTACAGACTATTAAAATGAAAGGTCAAAGCACAAAATAATTTCTGGGCAGCCTAATGTTGATGGTAAGGTTCTTATCTGGTATAGTCAATTGGCAAGCATAGATGAAATTATCTAGGATTTACTCTATGTCCATAAGCCAGATAAATGCTGTATATTAACAAACTGAATTAGAGCCAGGTAGAAAGTAGTAGACTTCCTGGAACATAGGAAAGGGCAGATACCCAGTTAAAGCCAATGCATAAAGGAAAGCAGTGTAACCCTCAAGGAATGGCAAAACCTAGCCATGTCCCCAGATAGCCACAAGGGGAAAATGTTGACGCTTTGAAGCTGAACAGTAACTAGCCCTCAATAGAGTGAGAAACTGTGGTGGTGGGAACATAGTGGTACTATTGAGAGTAGGAGTGTCTATGATTTTTGTTCAAGAATCCTAAAGAAACTAAACTTTTACAAAAGTATTTTCAAAATAAAAATTAACTTGCATATAACATTGACTTAGGTTTAAATTGCATTTTAGAGCATGAGTAATGTTCCTTCAACAGCAAAAACATCTCAATTCTCAGCATTTTCCACATAGAGTAGTTGCTAAATTCTTCATGAAGTTGGACAATAACATGTGCAATAGGCATGGAAGGGTTTTTGAGTGAGATTAATCCAGTTAAAATTAGAATCACAAATTATCAGTTTCCCAGCATGAGAATAGTAAAGCTTCGTAACCAAGTAAAACTTTTAGAACATTTTTTGGTCACATTTTTAGCTGTGCTTAAATATGTAGGAAATATTAAAAGAGGAAAATATGGAACTCTAAGTAAAGGTGAATAAACTAGAAAAACTTCCTGCTAGGTGAAGAAACTGCCCTTCAAAGCAACAGTTGGTTGGGAGATTCATACGAGCTCTGAGCTATTGCCCAAAACATTAGGATATCCTGTGTAATACTAAGTCAAATTTGATGACCAAACACATTTAACACTATCTGTCAAAAAGTAGAATTGTTCATTTTAATATTTACTCAGTTGGGGAAACATTTCTTACATGCATGAAATTTAACTTCTCAAGACTAAGTTTGGTGAAAATATTGGTATTTAGAGATGAACATTACACATAAAAATTAAAAAAACATGCTTTCTATCTATGTGAGGGTGTTATGAGGTGTGATGATTTGATTCTTTTAGAAAATAGGCCTTGTTAAACTTGGTTAAGAACATACCTTGAAGAACATACTTTTGGCAGAGATATCGATAGGAAAGTACTAAATCTGAGTTTGAAGTGATCACTGCTGTTGGAGCTCACAAAGGATAACCTGAAAGAAAAAATTAACTAGTTGTGGTAAATTACAACTAGCTCATCCTTGGAGTACTAGAGGGATTAAGTATGTTTTCAGTGAATGTTTATCACAGTAAGTTTTCCATGTAACCAGCACAGCTGTTGTAACTCACTTAGCGATAGCTGGAAAGTCGACTGCCAAAGACTGAATGTTTGTTTTCCCTCCAAATCCACATGTGGAAACCTAATCCCCAAGTGATGGCATCAGGAGGAGGGACCTTTGGAAGGTGATTAGGTCAGAGAGTGGAGCTCTCAGGAATAGGATTACTTCTCTTATAAAAGAGACCCTAGAGAGCTCCCTCATCCTTTTCCATGTGAAGACACAGGGAGAAGATGGCCATCTTATGAACCAGGAAGACAGCTCTTATCAGACACCAAACCTGCCAGTGCCTTGATCTTGGACTTCCTAGGCTCCAGAAATATGAGAAATAAATGTTTGTTGTTTACGCCACCCATCTTTTGTTATAGCAGCTCAAACAGACTGCTATAGTCTACAGTCTTAAAACCAAGTAGTAAATGCACTGAAATTCAATTAAATATGGCTGTGTCAGTTAACCTGTGCTGGGTAACAAACTACTCTAAAATTTAGTAACTTAAAATAACAGCTATTTATTTGGCTCTCTATTTTGTATGTTAGCCGTTTGGGCTAGGCTGAGATGGGCAGTTCTCCTTGCTTTACCGATCTTGGCTAGTGTTACAAGCTGAATTGCATGATTCCCCCCATGTGGCCACTCAAATGCATATTTGCATATGACTGGTGTCCTTGTAAGAAGACAAAATTTGGACAGGGATGCATACAGAGGGAAGATGATGTGAAGATACAGGGAGAACACTATGTCAACATGAAGACAGCTGTCTACAAGCCAGGGGGAGAGGCCTGGGACAGATTCTTCCCTCAGAGCCCTCGAAAGGAACCAACGCTGCTAACTTTGACCTCAGACCTTTAGCCTCCAGGACTTTGAGAAAATAAATTTCTGTTGTTTAAGCTACCCAGTCTGTGGTACTTTGCATTAAAAAAAAAAATTGAAGCAGAGTTGATGTACAATATTATGGTAGTTTCATGTGTACAATGTAGTGATTTGACACTTAAATACATTACAAAGTGATCACCATGACAAGTCAAGTCTAATCCCATACAGAGTTATTACAATATTATTGACTATTTTCCTTTTGCTGCATATTATATCCCCATGATTCATTTATTTTATAAATGGAAATTTGTACCTCTCAATCCCCTTCACCTATTTTTACCTAACCCCCCTACCTCTGTCCCCTCTGGCAACTACTAATTTGTTCTCTGCGTCTATGAATCTGTTTCTGTTTTGTTTGTTTCATTTTTTTAGATTCCACATATAAGTGAAATTACACAGTATTTGTGTTTCTCTGTCTGACTTACTTAACATAAACCCTCCAGGTCCATTCCTGTTGTTGCAAATGGCAAGATTTCATTCTTTCTTTATGGCTGAGTTATATTCCAGTGTGTGTGTGTGTGTGTGTGTGTGTGTGTGTGTGTGTGTACAAGCCTTAGCAGACTAATGCAGCTGGGCTTTCTCATGCATCTGCAGGCAGCTGGTGGACTGGCCAGGCCAGCTGATTATGATGGCTTCCGCTGAGGTGTCTGAAAGAACTGGGGTCTCTCTCACTGTGTTCTCACCCTCCAGCAGGCTAGCCAAGTTTGTTCACATGGCATTTGCAAGTTTCTCAGAGAGTAAGAATGAAGCTATAAGGTCTTCTGAAATGGAGACTTACAACTGGCACACTATCACTCTTGCCATATTCTATTGAGCAAAATAAGTTCCAGGGCCAGCACAGATTCAACAGTTAGGAAATGGACTCCACTGCTTGGTGGAAGGAGGTACAGGGTCTCGTGGTCATTTTTGTCATTTACCACAATAGCCATTTGACATTATGGCACAAAAGCTTTCCCACAGATCAGAAGTGTAGGCCAACATTATGCTCCAATATCAATTCTGGAAACCTCTTGAACAGAACTTTCCATCAAGATTATATTGAGGCCAATATCCAAAAAATAAGGACTAGGTTGTTTAAACATCATAGATGTTTTTAAGTACATTCTATCCCCATAAACCAAGTTCATTTCAAGTAGATGCTAACATACAAGACTGGATCCTTGATTTTAAAAAAAAAAAGAAAATTAATTCTCTATCCAACAGGCTGGTTATTAGATCTTAATTTTTATAGATAGAATTAAGCAATTAAAGGGATTATAGGAAGTCATTACCTGCTGAAACCTGCCTTTCCCCAGTTTAGGATTTTGAAAGCAGAGTTCATCTGCTTTGTTTTATAACTCAATGGCCTATCTGGACTCTTTAGTATTACCTTTTTAAGTGTCTTCCATTGATTGATAATTATTTAATGCATTTACTTATGAAATAAATAAGGGCCTTATTACTTGCAAGGTCCCAGTAACACATCAGTGAACAAAGTAGACTTGATCTTTGCTCTTGTAGAACTTTAGTAAAGTAGAAGAAGACATTAAGTCAATAAAAGAACACATATAAACATAATTAAAATTGTAAAATTTTATATAAATATACATAAAGTGTGTAATAAAGGATTACTCATTCAATAAATATGTATTGAGTGGCTTATTATGAGCCAGTTAATGTGCTAGACAACGGAAATACCAATGTGAACGAGTCAGAGACACCTCTTTTTTTTAATGGAGCTCACTTTCAGCCCCAAAGACCAATAAGTTAATTAATTACAAATAAACAAAGACATAACAATAACTTGTGATAAACGTTACGGGAAAACAAACGAACAAAGAAAGGGACAAAAGTGAGGCCATCTTTAGAGGCTGTGAGCTGATAAGATTTCCATAGAGAAGGTGATATTTCAGCTGAGACCTGAAGATGAAAGAAGTTGTCATTTTAGGAAGAGGTAGAAAATTTCCAGTCAGAGGAAACAGAAAGTGCAGTCTTGAGGGTGAATGATCACGACCGGATGGAGAAGAAACCTTAATGGAAATCCAGTGACCAGAGCTGTCGGGGGCTGGGGGTGGGTGGGTGGCAGGAGCCAGATCACAGGGCTTTCGTGGGACAGCGAGAGAAGTGGGGATTTTATTCTAATGAAGTGGGAAGCCCCTAAAGGATTTTAAGCAGAGAGTGATCTGACCTATTCTAATAGTCTGCTGCTGTGTGGAGAATGGATTGAAAGGATTAGAAGTAAGAGTAGTGAGACCAGTGATGCAGCTGCTACAGTAGTCTAGGTCAAGGATGATGGCAGCCCAGACCGAGGCCACGGAAGGGAGGAATAGAGGAGCAAGTGGCATTTTAACGGGAGTGAGGTAGAGCAGGAGGGTCAAGAAGGCTTCCCTAAGTAAGGTTAATGGAAGGTGAGACCCACGGCTGGAAGGTAAGGAGATGCCTTCATTCACACAGTGAAAACAGGATTAAATTAAGATCTAAAGAAGACTTAAATTCTGAAAAGACTATTGTTTTCCTCTTCCCCAAGACACATGTAATAGCGATGTAATTCATAAGTGAAACAGGACTAAACCACAAAATAGGTGGAAGCAAGTTCCACCAGCTTCACAGTTTTTCCACCACGACTAGGTTAGTGTTTTCACTTTTGAAATTTCGAATATTGAATAATTTCAAGATAGTTTTGCTGATCTAGACCAGCTGAGCCTTTTTGTTTAATCTAGCCTTTAACAAAGGCCCTGAGAAGGGAAAGTGTTTGGAGTGTTTTTGACTGAAAGTAGGCTGCCTCCTATTGATGGATCTGCAGACCATGCAGTAACCTGCAAGCTAAACTGGGGACTGGAACTTCAGAACAAAGGAGAAGGTGACACACCTCGGGGTCCTGCCCGGGGGGCAGACAGCGGGATGGAGGCGAGTTTGGAGCAGCACCTGAAGGACGCAGTGAAGAATCCATCCACCGTTGGAGTTCTGTGCACAGGTTCACAAGGACTCGATCTGGGCTGCTGCAGAACCCTGTCAGCTGAGCATGCTGGGGTGATATTTGTTCTAGCCCAGCAAGCAGCTAAGCTGACCTTGGCCCCCACTGATATTCCTACGGTGTGTCTAGAATCAGGGAACATTATCATGATCTAGAAACGCGATGGCATTACAACGGCGGTGCACAAAACGGCCTCTTGACATTTCGTATCCGTTCCCCAGCAGCCTGTCACAGGGACTCAATCATACCTTGTGTTAATTATCTTATAGAACTGCGAGAGTTCCAGTAGTTAGGCCAGTCATGGAATGTGCATTGGACACTTTTCCATTAATTTTAGAGTAAGCTGCTTTTGGACATTCTATGGATTGACTTATCAAAATACTAGTTAAGAAAATAGCTTTTTTTTTTTTTTTTGGTCCAATGAGCTGGAGATCACAGATTCTTGGCTCTTGTTCCACACGGCTACCAATAAGCCATGTATGACTTGGTTATGTCTCTTCAGTTCTCCAGCCAATGAATGAGAGTTTGGAAATTTCTTTCTAAATCGAAAACCCTCTCTTTGTTCTTTTCTTTTTTTTTTCTTTTTAACATCTTTATTGGAGTATACTTGCTTTACAATGGTGTATTAGTTTCTGCTTTATAACAAAGTGAATCAGCTATACATATACATATATCCCCATATCTCTTCCCTCTTGCGTCTCCCTCCCTCCCACCCTCCCTATCCCACCCCTCCACACAAAGCACCGAGCTGATCTCCCTGTGCTACACGGCTGCTTCCCACTAGCTAGCTATCGATTTGGTAGTGTATATACGTTTGGTAGTGTATATATGTCCATGCCACTCTCTCACTTTGTCACAGCTTACCCTTCCCCCTCCCTGTGTCCTCAAGTCCATTCTCTAGTAGGTCTGCGTCTTTATTCCGTCCTGCCCCTAGGTTCTTCAGGACCTTTTTTTTTTTTTTTTGGTTCCATATGTATGTGTTAGCGTACGGTATTAGCATGTTTTGAAGGTATAGGTCGCTTTGTAGAGAGACTTTTGTTATGTTTAATAAATCTGGTTAGAAGACTGGACCTGACTGCACTGACTCCAGGGAGAAATGGGTGTGGCTAGATTACAGGTGCTGACCGCAGTGGTGGAAAAGTTTTCTGTCAGTCAAAAGTCAGGTGAGATGATTCCGGAGGCCAGTTCTGATCAGAAAATGAATACCTTAGCTACTCTACTATTTTTTAAAATACACTTATTTGTATACCATTTCTCTATTTTTTTTTTTTTTTTTTTTTTTTTTTTTGCGGTACACGGACCTCTCACTTTTGTGGCCTCTCCCGTTGCAGGGCACAGGCTCCGGACGCGCAGGCCCAGCGGCCATGGCTCACGAGCCCAGCCGCTCCACGGCATGTGGGATCTTCCCGGACCGGGGCACAAACCCGCGTCCCCTGCTTCGGCTGGCAGACTCTCAACCACTGCGCCACCAGGGAAGCCCCATTTCTCTATTTTGAGTGGAGCAAAGCAGAGTTGAGAGTTACTTTAGTTGGTGTGAATAAAATGTCAGAGGCAATGTATTGGTCTAGTGACTTCTTCAAAAGAATTGAAAAATGTCATCGTTTTTATATTTGGAAATTCACTCTCATTTTGTTCTGTTTTGATCTATATGGTTTGTCTTAAAGATAATACTGTAGCTATCCTGGCCTGTATGTCTTGCAGTGGCTTTTAACCAAACCCATTAAAATTCTGACCTGTAATAATTCACTTTTGACTGTACCAACTTATTTTTTCTTTCTACATTTTTATTTTTCTTGACTCTCCTATTAGGCGATTAGCTCCTTTTCAATGTTTGAATTATCCAATTCTTTGGTCCACAGGTTTCAGAAACTTGAAGTGAGGAACCCATTCATCTTTGTATCTTGAGCAGAAAGACAGTGCATGAAACAAAACAGATGCCCAGTTTGCTTGTGGAATGGAATCTGGACAGCCCTGCCCTCGGGGAGATTGTGGGTGACCTGCAGAGTCAGCTGCATCAAAAATGACACAGTGCTGTTGTAAGTGGAACAGGGGAAGCATGTCATGATACAGAAGTAGAAGAGGGAAAGAGAGTAAGATGAGTTATGCATGAAAGTGTCAGGGAGAGCATGAAAGGGGAGGGGATTCTAGGGGAGCAGCAGGGGAAGGACACCCAGGTGGAGGAAACACCATGCAAAGCAGAAGCAAGAAATATTCAGAGATTATAAAGTTCCACAATTCTTAAATGGGCTAAAATGTGCTGAAGGTAACACATATAGAAGGAGACAAAGTCTAGAGATAAGCAGGAGTAAAAACATCCAAGGCTTTGTAGGTCATGTTATGGAGTTGGGACCTTGTTTGGCAGGCTGTGAGGCAGGGGGCAGGGAAAGGTCTTAGTGTGGATAAGCTGAGTCTCAGTAATATGAGATTGCTAAGTCTCACAGCAATAGGATCAGACTTGCATTCTGCAAAGAGCACTCCGGCTGTGTCATTGGAGTGAGTTCAAGTGCACCGGGGGATTGACTTGGTAAGGTGCTGTGACAATGATGCAGATGGGAGTGAACTAGAACCTTCAGTAAAGCAGACGCCATGCAAATGAAGAGGCCAGGTCAATTCAAGAGATGTATAAGATGATGCAAGACTTGATGACTAGATATGAGGATCTGGGGAGAGGGAAGTAACAGATTCATGGCTTAAGAGACAGGTAAATGATGGTGCTACCTACCAAGGTAGGGAATACAGGACTGTTTGTGGGGGAATGGGGCAAGTTGATAGTAAAGGGGACAAATCAATCCTTCGGGTCATTTTGAGTGTGGGGTAACTGCGGACCTTTAGACCAGAGGACACTGCACCTCAGTGTCCTTGCATAACTGCCCAGACAAAGGCAGTTTTTCACAAATATTTTTAATAACATTCATGCCTTTGTTATCCCTGTATAGCACCCTCTATATTTCATTGTTATTCACTTCACTTTTTAGAAAATCTGCATTTTCTCCTGTGCTTTCCATCCCCATTAATGGTGACATATTCTCCCCACTTAGCCAAGCTCATCACCTCAGAGTCGATCTCAATTCTTCTGTCTTTCTTACTAGTCACATCCAACATGTCACTCAGAATGTTCCTAATCACTCCCCTCCTCTCCTCTTTCTGGTCACTGTTTGGTCCAGCATACCTGTCCACTGCCATATACACCTATATCCCCAGCCCTCCCCAGTCAGTTTCTTTCTCCAGACTCTTGCAGTGATTTTCTAATTCCTATTTCTGCCTCTAAGATTTGCCCTGGAAAATTACTCATTACACACTATTGCCAGAGCAACCTTTCTGTAACCAAGTCTACTCATATCACTTTGTTACTTAGAAACATCAATGGCTCCTCAATCCCTAAATGGTTATGTACAAATACCTTGTTATCTCATAATTGGCCCAAACTTATTTTCTAGACATAGCAAATTATTCCTCACTTCACAAATGATACCTAAACTGACTTTAAACATTGTGAGTCAAAGGCACTCTGATATATTAGTTTTATGACTGTATTATTTCAGGTAGGTGTTGGACAGGTGAAAGAGGGACTCTGTCTCACTCCACCACCACTGACACAGACACACACATACACACACACACGCGTGTGCACACACACACACACTGTTAGATTCAGTTCCAAAATTAATTCACCAAGGATATTGTTATGGGTTGAATTATATTACACTGAAAATGGATGTTTGAAATCCTAATCCCTGGTACCTAGGAATGTGACCCTATGTGGAAACTGGTCTTTGCAGATGGGATCAAGTTAAGATGAGGCCATTAGGGTGGGCTCTAATCCAACATAACCGATGTCCTTATGAAAAGGGGAAATTTGGACAACAGTCGCAAAGGGAGAGTGCTACATGATGATGGAGGTCCTGTAGCTACAAGACGAGGAATGCCAAGGATTGATGACCACCAAAGAGGCAAAGAGATTCTCCCCTTCCAGTTTCAGAGCGAGCATGGGACTGACAACATCTTGGTGTCAGACTTCTAGTCTCCAAAACTGTGGGACGATATATTTCTGTTGTTTGTAGGACCTGGTTTGTGGTAGTTTTTGAAGGCAGCCCTGGGGAGCTAATACAGATTCGAGATTTCACAGGATGCAGAGTGGCCACAAAGCCTGGCTTCTCTCAGCCTCTAGCATTTCTGGTGGGCACAGCTGCTCTGGCGGCACTGTCCCTGCATGGCAGAGGTGCCTTGGATCTGGAAAAAGTGCCACCACTGCACTTTTATGTGTAAACTTACAGCACCATCCCTGAAGAATTTACAAACTCTGGCCTTCTGTTCAAGAGAATGTTTACAAACGTGGCGTTCTACTCGTTCTTGATCCAGATTCAACGTTGACAAAGCCACAACTTCATCCAAGGGGAGAAACGACAGTGAGTGTCAGGAATCTCTTAATCATAACTTTGTCTCTAGCTCCCTGGAAAGCCCATTTCCATGCAGACTCACTTTTTGATAAAAACTGTAAAATGTTACCTAGGCTTATACTCAGAAAGCTACTCCTATTTGTCTTTTTTCAGCATTGTGATTTACTTTATCAAAGGCTTTTATATCTTATTTTTCTTTGTAGGTGGTGTAGGGAGTGATTTTTGAGCAAAAGCAATGAAATCCTGACCTTACCTCAATAAGGACCTTGTGGCATTTTACTTGACCAACTTTATCAATTTTGTTCTATTTCATTCGTTTCCAGGATACGCTATGCTTTTTTTTTACATCTCCTGGCTTTTGCATGTGTCATTTTCCTCACCTAGAACATACGCCTGATTCATTTCCAACTAAAGAACGCCATCACTTCGCTAATTATGATAATCAACACTGTCCTGGGTACTACACAGACATGATCCCATTCATATTCACAACCTTGTGATTTAGACCGAGAGAGGTTAGAGTGACAAGGAGGTGGCATTGGAACCTGTCTCTTTCAGATCACAGAATCAATGTTCCTGTTTCTTAACCTCTTGCCAAGCCAGAAATCTTCCTTAACGTTCCTAGCCAAATATTCACTTTCTCCTCCAAGTTCCTGGAGAGTTTTGTACTTACTTTTATTGGGATAAGTCACAATAATTTATATTTTAATTACTTATTTGGGTTTGTAGCCCCAGTTGGTTGAATTCCACAAGACAAGAAATGGCTTTTTGCCCACCTGCTTTAATCATGGCTCATAACAGATGCCCTCCAAATATTTGCCAAATGGATTAGAGCATGCTGAATAAATGCACTCATGGATTATAAGGCCACAGCATCTTCTATTTGACTGTGAACTTCTAGAAGACAGAGACCTTGCCTTTGTAAATTTTGAATCCCCAAAGTTGAATAAAAGTCTGTTGGCAGAATGAATGATTTAGTCAATGAATGATTTGGCTGAATGAATGATTATAGGTGACTAGAAGCCCAGCATGTGGCAGTTTTCCCTCCGTGCTTTATAAGATTTAGGAGCAGGACTTCCCTGGTGGCGCAGTGGTTAAGAATCCGCCTGTCCATTCAGGGGACACGGGTTCAAGCCCTGGTCCGGGAAGATCCCACATGCCGCGTAGCAACTAAGCCCCTGTGCCACAACTACTGAGCCTGTGCTCTAGAGCCTGCGAGCACAACTACTGAGCCCGTGCGCCACAACTACTGAAGCCCGCATGCCTAGAAGCCTGTGCTCCACAACAAGAGAAGCCACCACAACCAAGAATAGCCCTTGCTTGCCACAACTAGAGAAAGCCCACGCACAGCAATGAAGACCCAAAACAGCCAAAAATAAATAAATAAATAAAAATTAAAGATTTAGGAGCAAGTGATATAAGATCATACAAAAAGGCAAAAATTTGTCTAATCTCTGTTAATCTCAGATTGAATGCAGCTAATCCAGCTTCATGATGGGGACTATAATCTGATTTTAAGATCAAGAAAATGAAAGTACTAAAAATGAGGAACAGTTTCATTATTTCATTCATTTATTCATTCATTCACTTACTCACTTACACTTGGGAATTGAAAAAGCACCCGAGAGCTGAGTAATTCACATCCTTCTTTTTTTTTTTTTTTTCTGTCCAATTGTTGGAAGCCTGAGCTTGGGAAGCCAATTGGGCTGAATCCCAAAGACAGCCACTGTGGTAAGATGCCTTTGGGACCATCCATGACAAATAAAGGAGTATGGTGCTTATAAATTAGAACAGTGGCTCTCAAAGTGTGGCCTGGCAACCCATGGGAGTCCCCAAGAACTTTTCAGGGAGTTACAGATCAGAATCATTAGGACAATACTGAGCTCTTATCTGCCTTTTTAATTCCCATTCAGTGGACTTTCCCAGGCACTACATGGTATGTGGTATAACACCAGACTGAATGTAAAGGTCAGTATGCAAATCTAGCTATCTTCTATTAAGTCAAACATTAAAAAGATTTGCAAAACCATAAGACAATGCTTCTCTTCACTATGTTTTGGAAACAGCTATTTCTCATAAGATGATGTCATTTATGTTAATATTTAATGATGTATACCAGTTATTTTAAGATAAATACTTACAAACATTTTCTCAGTTTTACTTTTGAACATGATGAATGTTGATAGATATAACCCACATAAACAAAAGTCTGTTGGGGTCTTTTAAGACTGTAAAACTCATCTGAGACCAAAAATGTGAGAACCACTGACTTAGACAAACACGGACTCATAAGAAGTTTCAGACCCACTGCCCTCTCAGGAAGCATTGCCTAGAGTGTGCTTCCTTCTAGCTGGTGTGTAGGTGGGGTGTGAAGGCAGAAGGCGAATCATTTACAAGGATCTGGACACCCGCCCCCTTCACAACTTCATTCCTCTGAACCTACTCTCTCCACAAGGGCCATGTTATTTCTGCTTCATCAGGGATCTGCAACTGGAACCAGATATTTACTCTCTGGTCTGAGGCCAAACTCTGACGTCCATTCTCCCTACTGCAAGTCCCTCAAAGCCATCTTCTTCCAGCACCAGGGAGCCTCAACTCCTACAGAAAATCTGTTCAAGGGCGAGTCATTACAATCAGCTCCTGGAGAGTGGGCTGATTATGTACTTTCTGAAATGTTCTCTCAATAAAGGAGCCATTCAGTGATGGGGGAAAATAAAATAGCTCTTAATCACAGTTGCAGAATTTCTAATAAAAATCTATAATTAAAAAAGAAATTGATCCTCAAGCATTTTTACTTTTATTAAATTGCCAGAAAACAAAGTCGTGTTCACCTCTGGTCTTACAGGAAGGAGCCTAGCAACATGTATACATCCACTCAAGAAATAATGATGGACCACCCATTCTGTGTTAGGGATACTGGGAATGTTTGCAAATACCTGGCTGAGAAGATACTGTGTATCCTATGGCCAGCCCCTGATAAATAGTTACGGAACCTCGGCCTTTATAAAATGAAATAGAGATCAGAACAAACGTAGGAACCTGTTTTAAATGGACCACACCGACAATTAAATTGGTGGTTTACTCCCAGTTCGGGTCTCCAAAGGGAAGCTGGACATGTAAATTGCCAAGTCGGTAACAAAGAATAGCATGGTCAGAGAAAAGGAGAGGGTCACGTAGTTTAGGTTAATCTGTGGTGATCCCGATTGGCCAGATCATGAAATAAACAGTAAGAGCTGACTGTATGCTAAGACAGAAGACTACGTAGTCTTGTTTTACCGGCTTCTTCATGCAACATGCCGGCTTGATACAGGCCTGGAGATGATTTATTATTTGCTTTCCTTGAGCAGATGATTCTGCCTGGCATTATGGCATCCAATAAGCTCACTTAGCGGCACACTGTTTACACACACTGAGCAAAATCTGAAAAACAACTTGACCCTCTGAAGTACTGAAACTAAACAGGGATCTCAGTTACCCTTCTTTCAGGGAAGTGTTATTGCTGGCTGATTAAATGAAACCTTCTGTGTCTGGAGGACTTTCTGAGAGGAAGCAGCAGTTACAGACAGTCTGGGTTTGGGAAATAGGACAACTTTATATCTCCACTGAGGTCCTAATGGCTTTAGTTCCTCTTGAATGGTTACATGGAAAGATAAATATAGTTCAAGCCAGGTTTTGGCTGTTTAAATGAAAGGGTGAGCAAATAATAGCCCATATCCACATGGCACAATACTCTAAAAGAGCCAAATGAAAAACAATAACACTCAAGTTGGCTTTATCTATCTTTCATTACTTTGGAAGTTGTCACTATGTCTAATACAATTAACGTATTATATCTTTTTTTTTTTGCGGTATGCGGGCCTCTCACTGTTGTGGCCTCTCCCGTTGCGGGGCACAGGCTCCAGACGCGCAGGCTCAGCGGCCATGGCTCACGGGGCCAGCCGCTCCGCGGCATGTGGGATCTTCCCGGACCGGGACACGAACCCGTGTCTCCTGCACCAGCAGGCGGACTCTCAACCACTGCACCACCAGAAAAGCCCCAATTAATGTATTAATAACAACGACATAAACAACAAATGGATCAAACCAATAACAAAACTCAGCTACTATTAACAAACAGTTTATGATATCCCAGTGTAACTGAAAGTGCAGTCTGGCTGCTTGTTACTCAAAAGCCAATAGAGAGGCAAGGTTGGTGGAAAGGAAAGTTTGCTTTATTTTGGATGCTGGCAGCCAGGGAGGGGGGAGGGTGGACGCCTGTCCAAAGGCCGACTCCCCACTTCCTACAACCAGTGGGCAAGAGCTTTTATAGACGGAGGGAGGGGGCTACATGCAGAAACAGTACAGTCGGCTCTGACAGGCATCTTGAAATTGGTCACTGGTGGTCTGACCAGCATCATCTTGATTGCTTCAGGTACGGTTAATCTTCAGGTCGGTTTGTTTCCATTTCTTTGAGGCCAGTTCTCGGAATTGTGGCAGCTTATGTCATGGCTACAGCCTGCTCATGTAGTTAACTTCTTCCACCTGGTGCGGGCTTCAGTATCTTTAAGACAGCTCACAGGACATGGCTCAGAATATTACCTGTATCCCTTAAGGAGGAACTAAAGGTCCTTGACCATGTTTAATGACTAAACTACTTTTATTTGGTCTCTTTTGACTGTTTTCCTTTGTTTCTCTACTTTTTCACTTCTCTGATTAAACTTATTCTTTGGCTAAAGTTTTTCCACAGACAAAAGGCAGGCTGAGGACATGGGGTGCATAGACCACAGGGTCCTGCTCCATTTCACTAGGTATTACTAGGTAGGCATGGGTGTTCTTTTTAAATTTATAGCTAGGGCTGCCATTTATAGAGCTGTTGCTATTTCCATTTGTTGGGCATTCGGCAACTGAATGTCAAAACAGCCAACACATCTCTAGTTACTGTACCCAAGGTTGTCCTGTGAGATGGAATTATTTCCCAGCATTCCAGAACAATGTTGCCTTCTGGTTGGAAGTTATACTTGAGTGGGGATTTAATGTCCTTCTTTTATTAATGGACTTCTACTGAATGATTACCTCGAAGAAGAACTCATCTGGGCTGCATAGGAGTTTACAGTTTAATCCTAAAACAGGTACACAAACATAGGATTATAAAACTGTTTGATAAAAGCTGTGACACAGGCAAAGCCTCAATCAGATCCTAGCATTAGGGAAACAGGCTTAGGGGCAGGCCCAGGGCTGTGTGAATGTCCAGAGCACAAGCACACACAAAGGTAAGTGTATTTGCTTCTCCTGCTATCTCTCCCCTCACATTCAGCTCCAATACTGCATACAGGAAAGCGTTGTGGTCTCTCAGCTTCTAATCCTTAAAATCACCTTCTTCTTCCACAAAAATTTTCCATCAGGTTACAAGCATGTCCCAGCCCTTGAACCTCCAAACCAGTTGAGACGCTATGGAGCTCTTAGCATTACTGGAGTGGCCAGCAGAAGGAGGCAAGGCTGCCCTCGGGGGTCTTTCCGCTCTAAGTGTGATTCGTGGACCAGCAGCAGCGGTGTCACCTGGGAGCTTATGAAAAATGCAATGCAGCATCTCAGCCTCCTCCCAGACCTACCGAGTCAGAACCTGCATTTGAACAAGCTCCTCAGGTGATCAGATGCACTGGTCTAGGGCTGCCTAGGAGGCCAGTGTATTCCTTCCATATGGACACCTCCCAAGGCAAGCTACATAATTCAGCCTGACGTGCTGGAAAGCCACATTAAAGATTTGAGACTTTATAGTAAGCGCAGTGGGAAGGCCTTGGAGGTAGAAATGTTTGGGGATTTTTATAGGCCCTATGCACTCTGACTTTTGGAGGCTCCACTTCCACAGCATATTAAGCAAATATATTGGCATCACGAAAATGCAGACATATTTAAAAAAAAATTTAATAATTTTTAAAGTTGTGTTTTTATATGGCTAAATTATTCCTTTTGTTTTCTGCTTTAAAATTGATAATATATATGCATATACATACAAATATACACATATATTCACACGTACACTTGAATTGCTAGTTTGCATAATGTCATCCTTTGTAGATATTTAACTCAACACTTTGTATTTTTCTCTTTTGTAGCACAGGGGGCAATGATTTTTTTCCAGGTCCCATATAATTCCACAGGTCCACAGGTCCTTGCTAACATATGGCTCTAAGCACTGTGGCTATATGCCTATTAGATTAATGGGCTTTGAGCAGAGAAGTGGCAAAGTCTGCTTTATGGTCTAAAAAGATCACTGACAACAGAGAGGCTAGCCCTAGGGCTAGGGCTTGGTGTGGGAACAGGAGTGGCCGCTGAGAAATGATGAGATGACTCTCTCGGCAGCTCAAGCAACAGAAGATGTTGATGGTGGTGACAGAGGGAATCTCCTGAATATTAGAGAGAGGCGTGTGGCAGAATTTTCAGGACCTTGGGACACATTTCTTATGGGGAGTGAGGGAAAGCAGGAGACGGGGATGACTCCCTAAATTCCAAACTAAGAAATCTAACTGGAAAACAGCTTATTCGTATAAGAGACACTGAAGGAGTCATTAGTTCTCGGGAACAAGTTGTTCCTTTACTTTTGGACATGTTGATATCGAGTGACTTGTATCTTGGTCCCTGAGGGGAAATATCACAAAGGTATCTGAACAATCTGCTCTGGATCACGGAAGAGAAGTGCCACATGGCAATGGAGATTCGGGAGTCACCAGCACGCAAATAGGGATGGAAACGAGGGGTTCTCTATGCTTCTCCGTCTTTACTGCGGAACTTAAAGGGGGCACTACTTTTAAGAGGTCGGTCACTGACAAAGAGGAAAGACAACCTTGCTTAGGGGAGCAAGGACTTTCAACATTTACGGTTAGAGACAGAGTCATTGGCAAGGGAGACTGGGAAGGCGAGTCTACTGTTGTGAAGAAGGAAAGAAACTTGGGAGAATACGTGGTCACTGAGGTCACTCCTGTGAGAAGTACCTGCATTCAGTGCTGCTGAGATGTCAACTAAGATACACGTATTTCTAAGGAAACTAGAAATTGGTGACCTCTGGGAAAGTATCTTCGGTAGGGTGGTGGGAAGCCAGATTACTGAGTGCAGTAGGCAAAAGGACAGCTCCCTCAAAGTACATGCCCTAATCTCTAGAACCTGTGAAGATATTACACTTGCAAAAAAGGACGCTGCAGATGTGATTAAGGTAGGGATCTTGAGATGATGAGATTATCCTGGATTATCTGGGTGGGCCGAATGTAATGACAAGGGTCCTTATAAGTGAAAGAGGGAGCCAGGAAGGTCAGAGTCGGAGAGAGCTTTGAAGATGCTAAGATGCCGGCCTTGAAGATGGAGGGGACCACGAGCCAAGGAACATAAACTTCCAGAAGCCACAAGAGGCCACAGGCAACAGATTCTCTTCCACGGCCTCCAGAAGGAACACGGCCCTGACGACACCTTGATTTTAGCCCAGTGAGACCCATTTCAGAGTTCTGACCTCAAGAACTGTAAGGAAATAAGTGTGTGTTGTTGCTTGGTTTAAGCCACTAACTTTGTGGTAATTTGTTACAGCAGCATTAAGAAACTGATACACTGAAGGTCAAAGGAAAAACAGAGGAAATGAAGACAGTGAGTGTGGGAAGCTTGAGGAGGAGCTGTGTAAGATATAACAGAAGGAGCCTTTGCTTAAGGTGGGAGAAACTTATAAGCCATAAGCTGAGAGAGACATAAATTCCTAATGTATATAAATTAGCATATATATATATACACTAATGGAAGGATATCAGTAAGAACAGGAAGATGAAAGATTCAGAAGTAGAATCACGAGGTTGAGGAACAAAGAGGGGCAGGGAGGGATAAAGAGCACAGGTGGGAGCACAGATGGGATGAAGGACACATCATCCTAAGAGGAAGTGAGGGAGGAAAGGACACATCCTGGTGCAGATGGGTTTCTAAATCTGATGTGGGAATACTGAGGTAGCACCTTACTAATGAGTTATACTTATTCTCTCCGTGCCTCAGTTTCCTTATTTCAAATAATAATAATAAGTAATAATGATAATAATAGTATCTCATAGGGTCTTCATGAGGATTAACTGCCTTAGTACATGTCAAGTGCAGTGCTCATATGCATTGTATGCATATTATTATATTCGTTTTTCTAGGGCTGATGTAACAAAGCACCACAAACCGGGTAGCTTAACAACCACCCGGGAGCTTTACTCTCTCCCAGTTCTGGAGGCTGGAAATTTGAAACTAAGGTGTTGGCAGGGTTCGTTCCTCCTGAGGACTGTGAGGGAAGGGTCTGTTCCAGGCTTCTGTCTTTGGTTTGTAGATGGCCATCTCCCTGGGTCACTTTACATCATCTTCCCTGTATGTGTGTCTGTCTCTGTGTCCAAATTTCCCCTTTTTATAAAGACATCAGTCGTATTACATTAGGGCAACACTGTAGACCTCATATTAATTAACCACATCTACAATGACCCTATTTCCAAATAAGGTCATGTTCTGAGGTACTGGGAGTTAGGACTTCAACATATGAATTTGGAGCGGGGGTGCAGGGCGCACGATTCATTTCATGACAATTATTATTACTCTTTTCTCTGCAAAGAGTCAGTGAGGCTACCTGCCATGAGTAAGAGTGGTGAGAAGAAGGTTTAAAGAAAGAGGAAAAAGTTGGCCATTTTTATTATAATAGAGAGAAAGAGCTGACCAAGTAAATTTAGCAGGATTGCTAGGGAGTCTTTAGCAACCAGAAGTGGTTGGTATCAAGAATTTACAGTGGCCAAAAACCCTAACATTTTATTAGTGCCTCCAGGGCCCTGTGCAGTCTGACTCCAAGCTTTGCCCCACTGACTTATCCTGCATCACACTCCTCCAAGCTCACATGTTCCAGCCACCATGGCCTTCTTCCTGCCCCTGCACCTCACCAAGCTCCTTGTGGCCTCCTGGCCTTTGCTCTTCCCTCTGCCCTGCATGCACTTCCCCTGGAGCATCCTATGGTAGGTTTTATCTCATCACTTAGGCTTCACTCAAATGCTCCCTCTTCAGGGAGGTCTCCTCTGACCACCTCTTGGAAGTTGTCTTCCAAATCCAACCTATGTTCTGTTTTATGGTCTTTATAACACTTGTCAATATTGGAAAATATGTCTCTTAATTCTTTTTTTCTATTCTATCTCTCCTTCTCCAGAGTTTTTTTCTTTTTGCCTTATTCTTTCCTTTGTTCAAATATTCTACTCCCATTCCCCTTCTCCCACAGAGGCAAACGTTCCAATGTGCTAATTTTGTATCTTTTTATTTGTATGTGTTTTTGCAAATTATTTTGTGCATATTTTTGATCTATGCAAAGAGTATCGTGTTATATATATACATATCTCAATTTCTTTCATTTTTCTATTAGATAATATATATTTAAGGTATATCATTTTTCCTTGTGAATATCAAATCTGTTGTTCTAAGTACTGTATAATATTCTATGGCATATCTCCATGAACAATTTACATATCCATTCTCTTGGAGATGGATACCTAAGTACCTTCCCTAACCACAATAACACAAAAGAAGCTTCAATAAATGTCCTTGTACGTGTCCCCATAGGGACCTGTGTGAGAATTTTTCTGGGCTATATAGTATACTCAGAAGCAGAATTGCAAGTGAGCTGTACTTAATCTTAATTTGAGTAAAGATGGCTCTCCAGAATGGCTTGACCAGTCTAATATACTACCATTGACCCAGAACTTCAGTTCCATGAGAACAGGGCTTATATTTACCTTGTTCCACTAGCACTCACTGTCCAAGTATAAGAAAAAGAAGATTAAAAAAGAAAAAAAAAAAAGAAAAAGAAGGTGAGAAGTGGGATTCCTCCAGGATGGGGGCTTCATCTGGCTGTTGCAGAATACATCGTTGGGGAGAAATACCAAGAGTGTGAAATAATGGACTGCACACTAAACTGAGTAAGAAGCAGCGTAAAGACAGGGAGGAAGAAAACAGAGGGTCAAAGAACTAGAGGTCACTTTAAGGTCAAACACACAGGAAGAGAAAATAACTGAGCAAATAAGCTTGAAGGATGGAAAGTTGTGGTCACAGAGTAAAAGGGCTTATCTTAGCCTGGGTTCTCTAGGAAACAGAGCCTGAGGCAAAGCTCACATGCTAATTCTTAATGGGGGGGTGTTATCCTAAGGAAACAGGAGTGAGGGAGAAAGAGAAAATGATGGAGAGGAGAGAAAGCAGATTCAAGGTGATGCATTACCAATCTGTCACAGCTTCTCTAGAAAATAAAGCTGGTTGCTGAGTTATGCCTGATTAGCCAGAAGTACAGAACCATTGCATCTCTGAACAGCTCCTGGATGGGCAGGAAGGGTGAGCAATTACCTGCTGGCTTCTTCCTTGCTGTTGTCTCTCAATGGTCAGAGTCAGCTCCACAGCACATTAATTCCACTATATCTCTAGGGTGAGTTTTGGGCCCCTCCAGGCAGCAGCTAGGGAAGCCAGAACTTCTGTGGGTCCAGCCAGGTCAGACCTGGGAGCTGGAACCACTGAGGCTCCCTCTCCGGTGGGTGTTATGGAGGCCATGCTGGTCTGGTCCTGACTCCAGAGGAGGCTGAGGTCGGGACAGGATTCACCGGGGCTTTACAACCACGGGAAAGGCATGAGCCCCTGCTGAGACCACTGTGTCTAAGAAGAAAAGCAAAGGGCTAAAGCCTTGGTGGCAGGCAGGGCCAAGATGTTCTGGGGTGCACAAGCCTCCATGATTTTAGAGAAGATTCCAGGTCTAACTGTGGCAGTGAATGCCTGAAGCTGAGTGGACACGAAGATTATTGGATACGAGGTCTAAGGAGTTGAGAGGCCAAAGTGCTGGATGGATGGTCCACATGGATTTTGAAATAGTACAGGATGTGGGATGCCAAACACTGTGAGCCTAGTGCATAGTTAGTGCACATTGGCTACACCCATAACTAGGAAAAAAAAATCACTATTTAGGAACGTCAGTGCACTAGGGACTAAAACTCAGTATGTGCAGGTAGAAACAGAACATAAAATGTATTTGTATATTGGTCTTTTGTAGTAAAATTTACTATTACCTGCTTGCTAATTGGGCAGATTATTAATTTCTAAATTGTGTCATTATTCCAAACAATTGTCTTTATTCCAGAAGGAAAATCAAGAACACATTTCAAATTCTTTCTACAGAATTTCAGAAACTTAAATACAATTCTTCTAGGTAGTAAGTCATAACTCTCTCTATCCCTAGGATTTGGACCTTCAGTGGGTGCTGTGAGAGACACAGGGGAGATGAATCAGATGTGAACCATGCCCTCCAGGTATTTACGGTCAAGTAGAGGAGATAAGCAATGTAAATAGATAACAATAATACAAAGTAGAATGTGATAAATACCACCAGAAGGGCTGAGATAAAGTGCAGCTCTGAAAAAAGGAAGTACACTGAGAAGTGATAATTGAAGCTATGAGGAGAGGGGGGTGGTGGGTGGGGGGAGAGAGAGAGGGAGGAAAGGAAGGGAGGGAGGAAAGGAGGAAGGAAGGGGCTAAGGACAGAATCCTGGGAAAATTTAGAACGAGTAGGAGTGGGGTAGAGGAGGAAGGTCTTTCAAGGAGAACGTGGGCAAGAGACTGGTCAATTTAAAATGGGAGGCACTTGTAGGCTCCGGCTGCTGCCTGGAAGGGCCAGGAGACTACCCTAATGCGCTGTGAGTTAATGCGCATAGGGCTCACCCTTCTCCCCACCAGGGATCAGCAGGGAGGGATTTGGCAAATGAGAAGCCATTGTCCCCTTGGAGACACAAAAGTGGGATGGAGAACTCAGCACTAGGCCCAGAAGATTGTGTGATGTGTGTAATGGGCTCCCATAGGTTTCTTTCTCAAGTCTCTAGTATCCTGGCAAATAGTTTTTGTGCTTTTTGTTTGTTTTTTAAGAAAACAGAGACAGTAGATTAAAGAGTGGAATTGGGGGGGTTGTTTTTCGCATTATGAAAAGACTTCAGCTATGTATGTTCTGAAGATATAAGAGTTAAAACAACAACGTCCCTGCTCTGATGTCCAGTAAAGGATGGAGACAAGCTGACGAGCCTTTGAGACTTGGGGCAGCATGCTCCTGTGGGGTCACAGAACCACCACTCTGCAGAATCAGGGAGACTTCATGGAAGGAATAAATGGCTTTGAAGTGAAGAAAGGGATGGTGGGCTGCAGGGAGGTTAGACAGCAGGAACACGGTGGTGGAATCAATTGGTCCTGTTTCATAAGCATATTGAGGATGCCGGCCCCTGGACAGCAGGAATGCCAACAGCAAATGGTAGTATTTCTCCTGGGTTAAGGTTTGGCAAAGCTGAAGTGAAAGAAGGGCACAGTGACCTAAGGTTCTGGCTTCAGAAATTGAAATGGCTTCTCACGAGGTCAGTCTGGTGAGATAAATAAGCATGCAGACAAATGAAAGAAGACAAGAGAGAAGGGAGCAGAACCAGAGAGACAGGGAGAAAAAACTGGGAACGAGGATGGTGGATGTGCCCCTCTCGTGTCCTCAGAAGAGCTTGTTCTGGTGACACAACGGAGAGAGCTCAGCTTGTCCCCGGGGTGCTCTGAGCTGGGCTCAAACGTTGTGAGCACAAAGGCTGATCTAATGGGGCAGCCAAGCGCAAGGGCAACTACAGAGTCTCCTGTGAGGGCATTTATCCCCAAAGAATAGTATTCCATCTAGATGAACGTGAACCAGAACTCAGTTAGGCAGGGCCTTGGGAGTCTGAGCTCAGGGGAAGCAATCTGTTTCCAGCTTAGTCCCTTAGATGCATGTCCATGTGAGAAAGAAAGTACGAGAAACAGATTTCTCTAAAACACCAAGGCTGCTTAAGGGCTTCTTAACACAAAGATGGGCATTTTACTCTCCACATCTCCACAAGCCATCTCTGAGCTTTGACACCATGAGAGCGCTAGCGCTCTGGTGACAGTGCTTGGTGGGGACCATGACACCCAGTGGAGCAGAGGTACACCCAGTACTAGAGGATTTATTCATGAACACGGGTCCTGCACTACCAGTGGGCCCAGAGAAACCTTGCAGAGGGGGCCTGGAGGTTGCGCTCTGTTCCTCAGTCAGTGGCCAGGAAGGCCAGTGAATTCTGGCTTCTCACCATCTCCGTAGAGGCAGAAGCCAAGATTTTAGGCTCTGGAATTAGATTGATTGGCTCTGTGACTTATAAGCTCTGTAAACTGGATCACGTTATTTAACCCTTTGAGCTTGCTTCCTCAGGTACACTTACCTTTATGGGTCGACGTAGTAAATGAGGAATTTCATGTACACCTTTAACAGGTGGCGCGGTCAGGCCACACACGCGACTCCCTCTGCCTGAAGGTGCGTCCTCCTTACTTCTTGCTGTTACTCATCTTAAGTTTAAATGTCATTTATTTCAGAGGCGTCATCCCTGAGCTCCTGTAGCAGACACTGGATTGGCTACCCAGCATCCACTGCCACCTTCTCATTTTTTATTTAAGTATTGACTCCTTAAAGAATGCAATCCTGAAAAATTCAAGGGCAAATCCTGAAGAGCCTTGACCAATTACGGTAATCCTCAACTCCCCGCCTCCGCGGCCCTCCTTCCCAGCATTTAGACATGCGTGGGTATGTGACTTAGTTTGGACTGATGACGGGTGAGAAGTCTGCTAGAAGCTTCTGAGAAAGATTTCCCCACTCTGGAAAAAGGACACACTCTGCTACCATGGGGCACTGTCAGGATTGTCTGTCCTATAGGGAGCTGCTCTGCCTTCCTGGGACCGTGGGTGGGGCAGACCCAGTACCATGCTGGCATGCTGGAGATGGCAGGGGGAATAACGGAACCGGCTCTGGGCCTTCCCTGACAGCACTGAGCTGCTGAATTCACTAGATAGAGCCTCTTGACCTTGGGACTTCTTGCCATATGAAACAATAAATTTCCTTATCATTGAAGGCATTTTAAATTGGGTTACTTATTAATTGTAGCCTCCCTCATCTAAATTATGACACCATCATTTTTGCTCTCATATCATATTTTCCTTCATAGCATTTATCACATATATAGTTACTTTTGTGTTTAGTTGATTGATGTCTGTTTCCCCCAACGGATTCTAAAGTGCCGAGATCACATGTTGACTTTGCTCACCATTAAATTCCCAGATTTTAGCACCGGGCCTAAGGCATAGAAGCTGCTCAAGCACATTTGTGGGAAGAATGAATAAAGAGCTCAAACATGGTCCCTTTTCTTCTCCTCTTTCTCACCCTCCTCCTTGTTCTCTATAACTCTGCCCTGTTGCCAGAGCACAGGATCCCTGGGAAGGAACCTAAGTTCTCCCTCAAACTCTGACTCTGGGCAGCAGCCTGCACTACATCAGCGCCTTTCGAGTTTTACCTCAAGGAACAGTAAGAAAATACATATTACACGGTTGACCCAGTACACACACATTTACCTATTTAACCGAAGAGAAAGGTTTATAGAGCATATTTACTTGTACTATGTGTAAATGTCTCTGACATTTTTATCCTATTCTATTTCATTAGAAAAATGCAAGTTCTGGCCCAATACATCAATTTTTGGACCCATTAATTAGTTACCCACAGCACCCCCCCATGTACTAAATTAAAGGTAAGGACTTTGAAAATCTCTGATTTTCTCTTTTTTTTGTTGCTTAACTGTCCATAAGGCCATTGACTTAAATGTCCATTATTACAGTGACTTAACAATGACTTAATTATTTTCCCTTTTCCTGTGGAATTCTTCTCCATCCCCATCTCCTCTAGTTGGGCTATTTCGAAGGCCTGCATAAAATGCAAAGACTCTCTCATGTGTTCATGAAAAAGTACTTTGTACTTTTGCCGATTTTTTTCCAGTTAGCACACACACACAAAAACCAGGACTACATTTTCCCTTCTTTGAAATTTAATGGCCCTATTCAACATATTTTACGTGGGCCTAACTTCTATGTAAGTTTATATATGTACTAGTGCAGACCGGCATTACATGAGTCCCACTGCCACCCTGTGGTTTAAAACCCAAGGGAGCTGGGTTCTAACATTCTCTAGAGGCACAGTGAATAGACCCTCACTGTAGTTCCCATTCCTCCGCACAGAAACTGCCCTTGTCTTCCGAGGATTTACCAGTGAAATTCCTCTGGAGGCAGGAGAAAAGGGGACAAGCCACACGGAGATCTCACAACTCCAGGGCACAGCAAATAATGCGGTGGGGTATATATATATTTAGAAAACCATAATGCGAGCCTCAGGAAAAAACATGTAATCAAAAGGCGACGGGGAGAGGATTACCACCTTGGGTGATCAAGAAAGCTCCCTGCCAGAGGACCTAGAGATTCCGAAGGTCCCTTGAAACTCGGTTCAAACCACTGCCCCCAGCATCATGTGAACTGGCAAACTCGATGCAAGTTATGGCTCCAGAGTCCGGGAAGAGCGCGTCGCCAAGCTGCTCCAGGGTCACATGTCTTCTAGAAGGGGACCGGTGTGACAGAGGAGAGCACGTCCGGGGTACGTGCGCCTGTTTGCGCTCTGGGAGTGAAGGCGAGGCGGGAGAGAGCCTGCAGTGAAAACGGACCTGGGGGCGGGGGGAGAGAAGGAGGGGAAGGAAAAGACGAACACCTCCCTGAACTTTCCTCTAGCCTCTTCCCACACACTTGAAATAGAAACAATAACATGAAAAAAAAATGCTTACAACCACGACGCTATCTCCCTACTTAAGTTCTCTCACTCTGGGCGATGCTGTTGCCGCTACCGTGTCTCGGGAGTAAAGGCTGGGGCCGGTGTGGGTGCGCGGGCGGGTGACCCCACCTTTAGGGAAGCCGGCTCCCTGTTCTTCCACGCCATCGCCCCGACTGACCCCCGCCCCCTCCCTTTCGTCCTCGCCTCTCCTCCCTCCTTCCCCCCTCCCTCCCTGCCTCTCTCCCTCTCTCCCAGCGCGTCTCCTCTGCACCGGCCCCCGCGGAGAAGCCAGGCGGCAGCACGGGAGTCGCCGCAGCCTCTGCGCGCAACGCCCTCGCCCGTGCCCCCCGGTCTCACGTAGCCCGAGCGGCGGCGCCGGCAGCCCCGGGCCCGCGCTACGCGCCCCGCGCCCGGCCTGGCTAAACTGACCTGCGCCCGGCTGGGGCGCCGTGGGAGGCTGGGGAGGGAGGGAGGCGAGAAAGCGGACACGGAGACGCAGGGGCGGCGGTGCCGAGGGGACGAGCTGCGCACCTGGAAAGTTACCGGCTGTCTGGTGAGGCTCGCGGGCTGGGGGCTCGGGCACCGAGGGGCGCCGGGGGGCCGCGGCCGGGGTCCGCGCGGGTGTCGGCTGGGCATGCAGTGCGTGCGGTGCGCCTCCGTTCCACACCCAGCCGCTCTCGTGCCTGTGTTGCTGGCGTGTGGACGTGTGCACGCTGTGCGTTCGCTCGGGGTGGCAGCCAGCAGGGAGCTCCGGGAGGCAGGGGGAGGCTACTGGATTTCCAGAAGCTCGGCTCCGGGCGGGAGGGGCGAGCTCAGCCCGGGTGGGGAGACGTCAGGTTCTCATTCCTTTAGCCCCGGCGGCCGGGGAGACTGCTGCTCCGGGTTAGGGGCTTGGCAGTGCTCTCAGGACGTGCGCTCCCGCCTTCGCTTCGCCGAGCTACGGGGAGCTGCTAGGAGACGAGGACTTGGGCGAGGACTTGTAAACTTGTGTGGGTGTCCTGTGTCACTCTCGGCACCGTGCGGCGCTTTCACATTTCTCGCTCTGTTTTTCCTGGTGAAGAAGCAAGAGTAAACAAACAAACAAAAACCAATCCGTCACTTTGGGGATGAGAGAAAAAGCAAGGGGTTCAAGTTTGAGAAGAACTAGGGTACGGATGCATAGCAGTTGAGACCCTGCAAAGGCACAACGCAGGCAGAATGAACAGGTAGAAAGGATGAAGCTCTGGTCTTCATCTCGTCGCTGCAGTTCCCAGGGGCTTCTCTATAAAGGAAGAGAGCAACAGACACCTGCCTGCGCTCCCCACCCCGAACAGTGCCTTAGAAATTGTTGTCTCTTTTCTTTGCAAGTTTCCATTTAACTCTTGGAGAAGACGATTACCTACATAACACACAGTAGGTGTTGCCAGTACTACTGTTCAGTTTTACGCAGGAGGATAGGCGCTAATATGGTGGAGAATTATCTTTGGAGAATTAGAGGCCATCGTCTCCATTGGAACATTGTGTAACTAAGAATAAACGACATAAAAAGATGGTACACAGAGATCTTTCTCTTTTACCTGAAATGCTCCATTTCAGTCCTCTGAAATCCTTACAAGTGAGGGCTAATTCACCTCACAGTGAAGGCGTATGTTGCCTGGATGCTGCCCAAGTCTTTTGAGCCTGTATTGTCTTGCTTCCTCTAGGCTATTTTCCTATCAATTATCCCCTCTTCTCCTATGTTTTCATTTTCTCTATATTCACTGATTCATTATTTGGGGCTTACAAATACTCTTCAAGTTTTCACAATTCTAAAAATCCACTGCCTGAACCATGGTACCATGTTGAAGTCTCTGCTCTCAGTGTCAGCTCTTCTCACCGTCCTTTGTAATCCGGTTTCTATCCCAACTCTTCTGTGAAAGGCTAAATTCAGTATATTTCCCTCATGTGCTTTGATATGTCTCTGGGATGTGAACTGCAGCTTGCTCACCTCTTGAAAATCTTATCTTTATGGTTTCCAATGTACTTCTAGATCTCTTATTGTACAACTGTTCCTTCACTGCTTTTATTTGCATCTCCTCCTCCTCTTCTCCTATAAATAATATCCACAGGTACCATCTAAATGTACATACGTAACCATAGAGGCATTCCTTTCTTTTTTTCCCTCAGTGATCTCATCTACTAGTGGGACTTCAGTTCTTACCTATGAAGTGTTCACTTGCCTTGACCTTTCTTCTTTGCTGCCATGTGTTAGACATTTCCACCTTGATGACTCATAGGCACCTCAAAGTCAACAAATATAAATCCAGATTCATCACTTTTTCCATAAAGCTTGCTTATTCTCTTGACTGTGGTCAGTGTCACAGTGCCTAACCCAACGATGGTGCTCTATTCATTTTTAATGAATGAATGAGTTCATAGTACTGCCTTCCTTCCTCCCCGCCTGCCAAGATCAAAACATTGGAATCTTTTTTGACTCCCCTTTTGTGTGCACCCACTTAATTACCACATTTAGAGATTCTGCCTCTGCAGTATTACTCCCACCATCTTGTCTTATACAGTTAATCCCTCCACATCCTTTCTCTAACACGATAGCTTCTTCTTAGCATCTCTAGTTTTTCTCTCAAACTTCATATAGACCTAAACACTTTTCTTCTCTTCATTGCCAATCTAATGGGCACTTTTATCTACTTCTTCAGCTTCAGCCTTTACTTATGATTGCTAGGTATTTTCAGCTCCCCCTTTTTGATTTTCTAGTCCCTTGTTTCTTACTGCCTACTGAACTTCTTGACCTTAAACTTTCCACAGTTTCCTCAAACTGTCCAAAATTAAACTCACTGTCATATCCCTCAAATCTGCTCCTCAGTTTGGTTAATGACATCTTCTCTTACCCAGTTGCCACAGTGGAAACTTCCCGATCTTTGTCTTTCTTCTTAACATCACTCAAATTCCATTAGCTACCATCTCTGGACCTACACCTATATAATTACATTTCTGTGTGTTTGCCTCCTTATCTGCTACTATGGCACCCCAAAATAGCTGAATGGAATGCCACTACATTTGGCAGTGAACATATGGGATATGTGGCATTTATAAGACTCACTGTAAACATTCTGCGGGGTGTGTTTTAGGGCGCCATTACAAGGAGATAGCCTCAGGAGTAGCTGAAACTTTGGTACAATAAAAGCTCATATGACTGCCTGACAAGAGAGAATTACTCCACAAATTAAAATTCCATAGACAGAGAAAACAAGCAGTAGATTCAAAACCGAGCCCAAGGTCAACAGTCACAAGGTCAGATGGACAGACGCTTTTAATTGTAGAATCAATATGAAATTGAGCTGTTTCTCACAAGGACAACTCTTTGTGGTTGCTTCAGGGAGGAGCAGCAGGGGTTTATATACTCAATGATAGTTAATTATTTTCTAAAAGACATTTGGTGAGACAAAGTTAAGAGTAACACCAGATGCATCGGTTTCATATGTACTTAGAAAACTATCTCGAGAAGGCTGTGTCATTCATTTGACTTCAAGCTAACCTGCCCATATCATGAAAAAGAATCTATTCTACTTTTCATGATTTATTGAAGGGAAGGAAATTGCAGAGTTGCCTATAGCCATAGCTTTTGCCAGATGCCCTATGATATTGTTTTTCTCTTTTGGAAATGGCTACCATGGAAATGGTTCATTTTTTCTTGAGTTCAAGATATTAGAATAGGGTTGGGACGCTTTCTGATGTTAACCCTGTTCTCATCCTCTCTTACTTGGATTGGTGCAGTAGCCTCTTATTTTGTCTTTCTTCCTCTAAGCTCTTTTCACTCCATTCCATATTTATTGCCAAAAAAAGTTGTTTATTTTTCTAAAGGACAGATCTGACCATATAACTTGAAAACAACTTGACCTACACTAAAATCCAGATACCATAAATGGCAAATGAAATTTTTCAGTATCTCATTCTATTATCTTACTTTTTTAGCTTCACTTCTCATCACTCTCCTTCACCCATCATACATTTCAGCCTGTTCCTTAAATATGCCATCAGCTTTCTTGTGTTCACTCCTAGTACATGTTTTGTTTTGTTTTGTTTTTAATTAATAGAATTTCTTTTTTCAAGCAGTTTTAGGTTTACAGAAAACTAAGGTGAAAACTATGGAGAGGTTCCATAGTCTCCCCTTCCCTTTCCTATTCTTAACATCTTGCATCAATGTGATACATTGATGGGCCAATATGGAAAAATTATTAACTGAAGTCCATAGCTTACATTAGAGATCATTTTTTTTTGTTGTTCAGTTCTATGGGCTTGGACAGATATATAATGACATGTATCCACCATAACAGTATCATACAACATAGCTTCACTGCCCCCAAATTCCCCTGTACTCCACCTATTCATTCCTTTCTCCCTCTCCCCAATCTCCTGGAAACCACTAAACTTTTTACTGTCTCCAAGTTTTGTCTTTTCCAGAATGCCATATAGTTGGAATCACAAAGGATGTAGGTTTCACAGATTGGCTTCTTTCACTTTGCAATATACATTTAAAGTTCTTCCATGTCTTTTCAGGGCTTGATAGTTATTGCTTCTCATCACCAAATAATATTCCATTGTCTGGATGTGTCACAGTTTGTTTATCCAGCCGTCCACTGGAGGATGTCTTAGTTGCTTCCAAGTTTTGGCAATTATGAGTAAAACTGCTGTAAACCTCTGTGTGGGCCTGTGTTTTCATATCAGTTGGATAAATACCAAGGAGCATGGTATCTCATTGTTTTAATTTGAGATTCTCTAATGACATAGGATATTAAGCATCATTTCATATCCTTGTATGTCATGTGTGTATCTTTTCGGTGAGGTGGTTGTTTAGATCTTTTGCCCATTTTGCAGCTGGATTGTTCTTTTTCTTGTTGTTGAATATTAAAGAGTTCCTTGTATATTTTGGATAGTAGTCCTTTATTAGATATGTGTTTTGCAAATTCTTTCTTCCAGTCTGTGTCTTGTTGTTTCATTTGCTTAACAGTGCCTTTTACAGGCAGAAGTTTTTAGTTTTATTGAAGTCCGACTTATCGATTTTTCCCTTCATGGATTGTGCTTTCAGTGTTTTATCTCAAAAGTCATCACCAAACTCAAGATCACTTTCATTTTTTCCTGTATTGTCTACTAGCAGTTTTATAGTTTGTGTTTTACATTTAGGACCTTGATTCATTTTGAACTAATTTTTGTGAAAGATGTAAAGTCTGTTTCCAGATTCTTTTTTTTGCATATGGATTCCCAGTTGTTCCAGTACAATTTGTTCAAAAGGCTATCTTTTCCCCATTGAATTGTATTTGCTCCTTTGTAAAAGAACAGTTGACTAAATTTTTGTGGGTCTGTTTTTGGTCTCTCTATTCTGTACCATTGATCTATTTGTCTATTCTTTCACCAGTACCACGTTTTCTTGATTGTTGAAGCTTTATGGTAAGTCTTGAAGTCTGGTAGTATCAGCACTCTAACTTTGTTCTCCTATAATGTCCTGTTACTTTAGTACATATTTTTTGATCAATAAGTTTTTCCACTAAAATGAGTTGTTTTATTGGCTAAATAATGTTAACAGTAATAACAATAATATTTAATGCACATTGAACGCATACTATACGTCAAGCCCTGTGCTAAATGCTTATCATGGTTTATCTCATTTAACCCTCTAACAATTCTAAATGATATGCAACATTATTTTATCTATCTGTCAATCTATCTATGTGTCTATCCACCTCTTCTATTATTCACATTCATGCCCAATGTCAAGGCCTAGGGCTTATAAATACTAAGTGAAAGTGCTTGGATTGGGACTCTGGCTCTATAACATTAGCCAGCACTATACCATCTCCTGTATGTATAGATATATATATGTCAGAATCCAGACGGGTAGAGAGAAAAATAGATACTATCTAGATCAGAGCCAAGATTTTGGTTTCAAACTACTTTAGAGCTGGAGGAAAAACAGACAACAAAGGCTAATTCCTCCCACATTGGCTGTCAGGCGTTAGTCTGCCTGCAAGAGCGTCCACAGTCAGTTTTGCTTTTCCTGTGTCTTTTCTAGTTACCTCTTGTATATGACATTTCCTAAATCATGATTAAATTAATGTAATAATAATTTATAACTTCATACAATTTTCCTCTCTTTTGCTAGATGCCACTGCTCATTGTATTCCTCGCTCCTGTCCCTGGCTGCAGAAGAATATCCCCTTCAAAGTGAACCATGTTTTTTGTTGCCTTTGAAGATTATTAGGTGGGCCCTTTTGGTTTAAGGATTTCAGTGTAATATGTGTAAATAGATAGAGGCTACATAAGGGAATGACAAAGGAGGAGTCCTTGCAGTCCTGGAACCTGGGCTGCGCTGCTTATGAAACTTTCTGGTCGTCATCTATTGGTGGGGCTTTGCTTAACTGGGAGGGTTTCCCAGGTTGTTAGTCCCAGAATGACTTTTTGTCTTAATGAAGACAGAGTAAGGATACCCCTCTCCCCTGCCCCCAATAATTTTCATCTTTAAAGACCTCTTGTCCGGAAGACATCCAGTCTACTAGACTTCTTCCCCACCCAGTAATGATGCCCTCTGGGCATTTCCTCATACCAAGTCACTTAATGCCTTGCTAGTCACACACTATAAATGCTACTTGGTGTGTACTACATGCCTGACAATGCACAGGATACCTTACAAACATAATCTTCATAATAAATCTATGAGATGGGCATAATTATATCCACTTTCTAGATTAGCAAACCGAGGATTCTAAGTAATTTGTAGAAGGTAACACAGCTGGGAAAAGGCAGATTGTTTTTCTACCCTGGCTGGCTTGACTCCATTGCTTATGTCAAATCCTGATCTTCGTCTCCATGCTCATTTCTTATTACTTCACTATACATTGAAAACAAACAAACAAACTCATAGAAAAAGAGGTCAGATTTGTGGTTACCAGAGGTGGTGGTGGTAGGGGGGATTGGATACAGGCAGCCAAAAGGTACAGATGTCCAGCTATAAGATAAATATTAGGGATGTCAAGTACAGTATGATACATATAATTAACACTGCTGTGTGTTATATATGAAAGCTGTTAAGAGAGTAAATCCTGAGCTCTCATCACAAGGAACAATTTTTTTTCTATTTCTTAAATTTTGTATCTATATGAGATGATGAACGTTCACTAAACTTATGGTAATCGTTTCATGATGTGTATACATCAAATTATTTTGCTGTACACCTTAAACTTATACAGTGCTATATGTCAATTATATTTCAATAAAACTGGAAGGAAAAATATCCTGATCTTTATCTCCAAGCTCATTTCTTATTACTTTGCATGCTGTTCTCTGATTACAAGAATGATTCTAAGAACCTATAGTTGCTAGATTGATGGAACAAAATCCTGTGGTTCAGTTGTGACTGGCAATACATATTTGAGAAATAGCTTGTCTCTCTTAGTGACTGATGCAGACAGGAAACAGAGGGAGTCTAATTAGGTTTTATGAAGCCAGACACTCGAAGCCTTGGCTTGAGGGACACCAGAATTGAAAGGGGTGAACTAAGTAAGAAATCAGACTTAGTATTGAGTCATTCAGTAGTCCTTACATATCTTAAATTAGCGACTTGAAAGATGAGTTAGTTAGTCTCATTTCATCCCTCTTTAGAATTCTAAATAGCTCAAAAGATTTATTCAGCTTCCAAACTGACTTCATTAAAGCCAGAGAATAGCTGGTGTTTTGGGAGAATTTAACCACCTCTGCCTAATTGTGTTTCAGGTTTGTAAAATTATTGGATTGGTACAGAATGTTTTGACTACCATACATAGAGCAAAAATGATTCTAAGCCTTTTCATATTTAGAATGCTAGAAGTCTTCTCTGTGTCGAATTTGACTGCAAATTCATGGAGCTATGCCCCTGGTATAGTACATGACACTTAGTTTGGTCTTAGTAAACAATTGTTCTATGAATAAAGAATGAGTTGTTAGATTTTAAAATGTTTGTGCTTACTTTTGTTCTTTATAAGGCAATTTCTTTTCTTCCACCCATTACCCTCCCTCTATCCTGCCTTGGATTAGGAATGCTTGCCCATGAACCAAAAAAGCACATCTAGGAGATGTCTCATTGCTGCATGTTAAAACTTGTGCGCACGTGAATTTAAGATCCCTTTGGGGGTACCCTTCTCATGCCTGTCATTCAGAATCTCATTCAAGTTTATTCTCAGGTCCCAATCTAATATCTTCTGAATTGCTTATTCAGGCTACCACAGTGTCCTGGGCCACTTCTTTGAATTCTAGTCTCCTTAACCTTTTTATATATTCCTAATATATAGGAATAGTAAATGCTGCCGAGTCAACAGAAACTTAAATGTTAAACCTGCCACATCTCTGCAACATATTACGGCAGTTCCCTGGAGGCTAATGTTTATTAACGACTACTTTGAACCTGAATTCTATGAAGAATGTCTGGGTATTGCAAGATTACTTTTATAAGTGCATTTATTTTCTGTTTCTACCATCCATCTTAGGTGACCTGCATTGACTATTTGGTTGCATCAGTTTGAAACTTAGAGGCTGTTTATGTCTCTGTATTGGTTGTAAAGGTTCATGATGATTCCGGTAGAGCTAGTGAAATCAGTCTAAGCTTTTATTTCTCTCAGAGTTTGAAATTTGGGGAGAGAGAGGGCCAAGAATGTGTGAGATTTATAACTTCAAACTTCCCTCTATCTCGTATTAGATAATAAGCGGTCATTCAAACTTAGTTTACAAGTTTCTTGGGTTATGGCTGTCAAAAATTACACGTGCAAAGGTATGAAATTTAAGTAGCTAGCTTAAAAAGACTTAAACCTTATGATAATTAATCAAAGCAGTATTTTCCAAACTTCAGCCTTTCAAGTTCTTTTTGATTTTGCTCGTATGTGCTTATTAACTGCAGATGATTTCTTTTCTATTTTCATTGAATTGACTCAGTAAATGTATCTTACTGAACCTCAAACTTTTGTGGTGCCAATTATTTATATTTCTAATGAATGTTAAAATAAATACATAGCTATTGAACTAAAAAACATTTTTAAAAAAATAAATTTTATTTATTTATTTATTTATTTTTTGGCTGCGTTGGGTCTTTGTTGCTGTGTGCGGGCTTTGTCTAGTTGCAGCGAGCAGGGGCCACTCTTCATTGCGGTGCGCGGGTTTCTCATTGCGGCGGCTTCTCTTGTTGCAGAGCACGGGCTCTAGGCGCGTGGGCTTCAGTAGTTGTGGCTCACGGGCTCTAGAGCACAGGCTCAGTAGCTGTGGCGCATGGGCTTAGTTGCTCTGCAGCATGTGGGATCTTCCCGGACCAGGGCTTGAACCCGTGTCCCCTGCATTGGCAGGCAGATTCTTTTTTTTTTCTTGCGGTATGCGGGCCTCTCACTGTTGTGGCCTCTCTCATTGCAGAGCACAGGCTCCGGACGCCCAGGCTCAGCGGCCATGGCTCACGGGCCCAGCCGCTCCGCGGCACGTGGGATCCTCCTGGACCTGGGCATGAACCCGTGTCCCCTGCATCGTCAGGCGGACTCTCAACCACTGCGCCACCAGGGAAGCCCTGGCAGGCAGATTCTTAACCACTGCACCAGGGAAATCCCTAAAAAACATTTTTGAATCAACTAAAATCATGCCTCATAATCCCCAGTCTGCCTGTTACATCCTGAGACTCACTGGATTAGTAACTACTTTGGGGCCTACACTGAGGATATTCTTTACAGGAAAATAATACAGTATCGTACCATAGGTTGTCATTTTTTGGACAATCTTGGCTTTAGGATATAAAGTAAAGGATGTAGAAGAACCCCCATGCCTCTGTTTTACCTTCTGGTAACTGCCATCCAGAAGTTTGCAACAGCGAGCGTTGTCAGAAAAGCCAAACGTAATAGGCACACACGGCTGGAGAAAAGTGCTAATACAGCAACACCAACTGTGCCTCCTCTGCCCGAAGTGCAGATGTGTTATTTTCTAAACTAGGGGGAGGTTTCTTAGTGTAGCCACTCAGGGTGCTGTGAGAGTTGTGACATTAACAAGCCTCTGCTGCGGTAGCTGCAGCTGCTCGTTGGTGTTTTATCTTTGCCCTGCTGACATCCGAATCGCAGTTGTGTTGTGATGCTTTTGACAGCTGTCCGGAGAGAACGACCAAAGAGAAGAGCAGGTAACGCAGGCCGTTTGTGCAAAATGCTTATTAGGTGGGATGCTTGGGCCAGCAAAGGGATGGGGAAGAACGAAACCAAGTGCCAGCTCCTCCTCATTGAGGGACAAAGGGAATCAATCCGTTGCTTTTCTTCTGGAAGCGTGGGGGAATTTATTGCTTACCCAACAGCGATGAGCGCTGTGTTTCTCTTTATGAAACAGAGCGGATTGAGAGGGGTGGCGGTGGCGGTTGGGAAGTGAAACTCCACTAGGGAATCCCCAATTCTCTGCCCTCTCTCAGGTCCTTGAGCAAAATGGGAAATGGTTCCGTGAAACCCAAACATTCCAAGAATCCAGATGGCCACTCCGGGAACCTCACTACCAGTGCCCTCCGGAGCAAGGTGACAGAGCTGGAGAGAGAGCTGAGGAGGAAGGATGCCGAGATCCAGGAGCGGGAGTACCATTTGAAGGAGCTACGGGAGCAGCTGTCCAAGCAGACTGTGGCCATTGCAGAGCTCACGGAGGAGCTCCAGAACAAGTGCATCCAGCTGAACAAGCTTCAGGATGTGGTACACATGCAGGGAGGAAGCCCGCGTCAGGCGTCTCCGGATAAAGTGCCTCTTGAGGTCCACCGCAAGACCTCGGGATTGGTCTCCCTCCATAGCAGGAGGGGAGCGAAGGCTGGTGTGTCTGCTGAGCCCACCACCCGAACCTATGACCTCAACAAACCCCCTGAATTTTCCTTTGAGAAAGCGAGAGTCAGAAAGGACTCCAGGTAAGTTCCCACCCGCTTTTGGACTCAGGTGGCCTTAAATATTATGAAACATTAGAACGCTATTTATTGAGTCTCCTCAATGGAGAAGCGCATATTAACCCTTTCAGATTTTGGGATAGAGGGGCTTCTGAAAGGGTTTTGTTTTGCAACAGCGTCTCCCTTTAAGTAGAACTTCTCTTTAAAGCAGGACTCCTGCTTTACCTAGACTTTGATTTGTGATTTGCATAACTGAGGAACCGAGTTTACAAAAGTCATTTCTGTTATCTTGAAAACCCTAGGGGAGTGCAGAGGTGGTTCTAGGGAGTCTGCCCATCTCTCTTCCAAAGAAGTAGACTTAACGAGTGTACACAAATCACACTGAATTATGAATATGTATAGCAAAAGCCACTTCTTAGCACTTAGTCTGCAAGTGTCATGAAAAAGGGATAAGCTGATGCCTCTGAGGGGGGTGCATTCATTCATTCATCCCACAGTTTTAGTTAAGCACTGCCTTCTCCCAGCCACTGTGTTAGATGCTAAGTATATATCAGTGAATAAATAGACACAGAGCATTTCCTGTGGAAAGATAGTATACCCGGAAACAAGTAAACATTGTGTAATTATTAATTAAGATGAATGATATGATGAAACTGACAGTAGAGTGGGTGGTGTCTGGGATTAAGAGGGAGAGAAGGTCAAGGAGGGGACAGAATTGGGATTGTCATGGAGACCTGGTTGAGGAGGTGACCTTTAACTGAGACCCAAAGGAGAAAAAGGAGAATAGACCAGGTAGAAAGGGCACTTACTTCAGGCAGAGGGAACAATTAAAAGCTAGAATTAATTTTAAAAATAAGGATTTTTAAAAGAACATGTAAATATTTCCCACAGTATTCTTGTGTGTGTGTGTGTGTGTATGGGTACGTTTCTTTTCTGGCTCAAGTTTGAATTTCCTAACCAGGAAAGATTGATTAGAAACATTATGGTTAGGGTCTCCTTTCTGCACTATTTTTAAATGAGTAAATATTTATCAGTTGAAATTAGATCTTTTGCCTTGATAATGTCTTGGCTGAGCCTGGGTCCTTCTTGCAAAATCCAAGATTTGTGAAATTAAAACAACTTTAATTTATTCACACACATAAATAATATAAATCAAGATAAAACATTTGACTTAAACAAATAAATGATTAATTTTGATAACAGGATTATAAAGGGAAGTTTAATTCATCAATTTGTTGACAGTGCTTGGCACATAGTGAATGAGCAATAAATGTTTGTTAAGGAAACAAGTCATGCCGGATTATAAACGTATAATACTCTGTGGTTGAAAGAATCTGATTGACGTTAGAGTTCAGAAGACTTTTTTTAAGCCAAGAGTTTATTTATTAGTTGGCTTAGAAAGGTCTTCTGTATTCCCATTGCAAAAATAATAATTATTTATTTTTAATGGTGTGAATTCAGAAATTATAAATGTTGCTTATGAACTTACGCTTGTTTTTCAAAAATTGAACATCATAGTGTTCTCTTTTGATGTATAAGAGATATATGCACATATAATAATTGTATTATGCATTCTCTCTATATACGTACTATACACATACATATGTTATACATACTATATGTGTATACATAAGACAATATATTGTTTACCCACAAAAATTCTTTCAATAACAATGTGCTTATATATCTAGGAGAAGTGCGAGAGAATTTAATAGTAATTCATCTTCTTTGACCCTCTTCCTACATATTCCACCAGATTTCTCCTCTTGAATGAAGATTATTTTCAATTATTTTTTCCAAAGACTTATGCCCGTCTTGAGGCAAAACACTATTCTCCTGGTGTTAGGTAACAGAACAATCCAAGATAAGTACATTCTACTGTATTTTTTATTAGCTCTATTATAACGAGGTAGAGGAAATCAATAGCTAAGCACAGTTAGTTTTTGGGCCAAACCATCTGTCTGTAGTGAGTGGGACACAAGAGAGGAAAGACATTACAGCCCTTAGAAGGATGGATGAATAAGGATGAGCAATGATTCCCCTCATCCATCATAAAGGCAGGCCCAGTGGGTACAAGTTTGTGTTGGGGATACGATGAAGAAATGGGATAACTGATTCCTTAATGATTAAATCCTAAAGAGACCAAATTAGATTATTTATGCCTTCATAATCCATTTATGCTTTCATAGAGCCTTTTAGTTCTAAATTGAAAAGTTAATTAGAATATGGGAACCACTCTTTTGTCATTGACTGGTTTATGTCTTATTTCCCCTTGCAGACATTTGTACCTGAATTTTCCCTGCAATTTCCCTTACAAAATGTCTTTCCCCTTAAGTCTGGAATAAGTGGCTAAACGCAGATAACATCAATTCAGAGATTTTAAAATGTCCAATTCTTTGAAAGTGCTCAATATTACAATTCATTTTCCATTTTCAAATAGTTCCAGTTTTAGAGAAAGTCTGTAAGTAAAGTTTGGATAATTTATCCAAATATAAATTTTATACAGTCTTTATATACAGTCTTTATACAGTCTATCAAAAATTTTGGAAGAAAAAACTTTCTGGAAGTTAGAACATTAGAAAAGATGAGAGCACCATTCATTGATAAAAGGATAATGGACAGTGTCCATTGGTTTGGCTACTTTTCCAAGCAGTTCCTGTTAGATAGATATTAGAGAATTTAAGGTAACAGTCAAAATGGAGCCTTCATTTAGTTTTAGGTTCTCATGATTTATTTGTTGAACTTTATAAAGTTTCCTGGCTGACTTTATGAATAAATTTGTTTTTACTAATACGTGTCAACTACATTTTGGATCAGGTTCTCCCTCCACACTGGATCAGAAAGTCATTGAATGGTGTTTTAGTCTTTTTGTCAAACAGTATGTCTCTGATGAGTACTTACCAATGAGAAAGAAAGTGGGGGGAGATTCCAGCCCTCCTGCAATCAACAGCGTGGGGGAGATATGAAGTACTGAGAGAAACCAGAGAATAACATTTGGGGGGATGATAGATTTCGAATTTGAGGATTCAGATTCGGTAATTCATGAGAGACTCTCAAGCCCATGCCACCGCAGTCTGCAAGTTTGCTGAGGCCCCTGTGCTCAAATGTATTGTAAATGGCAAGTGAACCTCAGCAACTGCCAGGAAGCCCACTCATGCCATCTTTGTTGTCTTGTACCCAGCAAGTGTACTTGTAAGGTAGGAAGGGGGAGCTTAAATAGTATAGTTGCACCTCCCTGCTTTATTTGGAGGAACTTATATGCTCTAATGGCATTGGAGAACTCTTTTAATTTGTCTCTTGCAAAATTCAAGGGGCTACTTTTTAAGATCAGGTTCTAGAATAACTCAGTGCTGTTCAAGAGAATTTTCTGCAATGATGGAAATGTTCTAGAATCTGTGTTGTCTGATATGGTAGCCAACAGCAGAATGTAGCTGTTGAGCACTGGAAGTGTGACTAGTGCCCCTGAGGAATTGAATTTTTAATTTCAAGTTATTTTAAAATTAAATAGCCACATGTGTCTAATGGCCACTGTACTGGATACTACAGTTCTAGATTATGTGGTTTTGACTGTAACCGCTATCTTTTGAGGTGGGAATTGTGACCGTAGTGAAGTTTGAGAGAACTTACAGACAAAATAAGACCTGTGTTCGGTATTAGGACAATGTCACAGAAAATGAAAATGAGCCTGTCAGATTGAGGTGGGCACAATGTGGAATCCCTCTTCAGCTGAATGGAACCTGCAGTCTATCATAGCCTTTTGTAGGGACTTGGCTTTGTGCCCACTGACCATTTTAGATCTTCAGAAGCATACAACCATGTGGGCATGTAGCCCGTTTTATTATAGGTACTCAGCCTTTCTGAAGTATCATAAATCATGATGAGTCAGAGCATTCCAGTATATCAAATACTCTGATCCCTGATTTAATCTATTATAGTAACTATCAGAAGACTTTAGGGCTGGAAGAATCTTAGAGATTGTTTCACGCTTCTCCCCTATTGCAGAAGTGAGGAAACAGGTGCAGGGGAGTGGCAGAATAGGCCATGGTAAGTGGCAGAGCTAAGATTAGAACCCAAGATTGACTTTGAAACCAGTTCTTTCCCTCTACAATCCCATAAAACAGTTGCGCAAAGACTGGATTTGCCTCTGGGTAGGTGTCAAGCCGAAAGACACTACCAAACCAAAGAGCAGGAGAAGGAAGGATTTATTACCTGCAGCAAGTAAAGAGAACACTGAAGATATTTCCCAAAGTAGTATGTCCCTGAACAGCAAAATTGGGAAAGTTTTAAGCTAAGGGTACATGCATATTTATGAAGGGGCTTGGGCATTGTATGCATATTCATGGAGGAGAATTCAGTGTAGAAGTGGGGCAAAGACTGACAGAGTCCTGGCTCTAGTTGACTGAAATCAATAAAGGTCAGCATGATCATTCCTTAGGTTCCAGTTAGTCGGGTGGTTGAGTGCTTGAGGGAGTTTTGGATCCTGCAGAATAGCTCAAGAATATGCTTCAGACTGATCTTTATCTTTGAAATAGAACTGGGAGTCTTTACAACTGACTTATTGTCTCCAATATGATTATTTTCTGGCCTGATCAAGAGCAAGCATTGTGGCCAGACTTAGATCACAAAATGGCTTAGGCCTAAAATGACTTCTCTTATGTCAAGAAAGATATGTCTGGTTCTCTTCCTCTGGGGGTCCCCCACCCTACCTACCTATACCAGTGTTCTTAACCCACAAAGATCAAAGGGCTCAAGTCAGGTTAGTTTGGGCACCAGTCTGCTTTATTTTGATACACTGTATTGGTTGGTAGGAAGAACAATGCTGCTTCCCAACTTCTTCCAAGCAGAGTTGAGCAGAGCTTACCCATTTCATTAATATTCACCAAGTGCTACATCCTGAGAGCTCAGACCTGTGTGAAAAGGACACAGAGAATGGATTTGATCCATCTGATGGTACAGACTGATATATATGGAGGGGCACGAATGGGTTCTGAAACAAGTACAGAGCTTCTCAGGGCTGAGAACTGAATATCAGTGGCAAAGGTGGGTGAGAAAGAGCTCAGATCGCATTTCTGTCCATGTCTGACCTGCCTTGAGCACCAAGACAACCATGCCTGCAGAGGTCAGACCTTTTACTGAAATTAAATTTTCTGTTGATGTAGACATTGTTTAACAAACTTCAGCACCAGCAGAACAAAATTATGAGCTCGTGCAGAATGTCTGGTGGAACACAGGCAAATTAATCAGAGACATCTGGCAAGTCGCTGGTATGACTTCCTTTCACTGAGAACGCTTTAACTATCATCTGAAACTATTGTTCTTCTTTGAAAAGGAGAGGTAAAACAAAGACTTGCCATCAGACTTCAGATGTTGACTCTAGTTTTAGGAAGGACAATGAGTCTCATTTGTCACTCCCACCCAGAATAGGAGCAGAATAGGTAAAAGTGGAAAATGCTAGTGAGTAACGCATTTAAACAAGATGTGGAAAAACAGCCAGGAAGAAAGAGTATGTTTGTTATTATTTGTTCTTCCTTTCGAAAGCAGTGCCGAGCATTTGAGTGTGCGTTACAGAAATACAGCTCTTTTACTGAGCAGAAGTGTTTTCATGGAATGATAACGATAATAGTAATAACAACATTTATACATCGCTAATGATGTGCCAGGCACCACTCTGAGTGCTTCACAAATATTGGATTATTTAATCCTCACAACAAACGCATGAAATAGATATTATTATCACCATCATAATAGATGTGATTATGTATCATTTTATATATGAAGAAACTGAGGCTTACAGAATTAAATAACTTGCCTAAGGTTACACAGCTTTTAGTATTGGAACCGGGATTCAAAACCAAGAAATCTGCTATCTAAAGTCTGTTCTAAATAAGGACTGACTGTCTAGCACAGGGAACTGTATTCATTATCTTGTAATAACCTATAATGGAAAATAATCTGAAAAAGAATACATGTATATAACTGAATCACTTTGCTGTATACCTGAAACTAACACAATATTTAAACCACGTATACGTCAATAAAAAGTCTGCTGTAACAACTGCAATATCCCACTATACCAAAATGAAAATTAGAGGAGGATTCTTCATATTTTAGTTGGGAAGCCTCGTAAAAAATTAAATAAATAATTAGAAATAGATACGTTTCTAATTTTTTTTCCATATGGTTACAAACAACTCCCTGCTATTGTTGTTAGGATGTTTGAAATCAGAATGTTTTATAGCAATAACGTGCATTTAGACATCCAGATCAGAGCTGGCTACTCAGGGTTGGGGTGAGAAAACCAAGCGTTTGGGCAACTGCTAGACGTCTGTTGTTTTCTGTGTATTATCTCATGGAGACTTGCCTGGTGAGGTAGGTGTTACTTTAACCTTGGACCAAAGGTGAAACGGAAGCTCAGAGGCATTCAACAGCTTGCTCAAGGTCCTCTGCTGAACCAGGTTTCCAGTGTGAGTCTGCCTGATGTGAGAAGTGTGTTCTCTACCGTTGTGTGCACGACTCTTAGAGCCAGAGCAGCCTGCAAAGTGAATGGTTCCCCCTTGGGGTTGGTGAGGGGTGTAGAGGGGATAGGCAGTGCTGTTAAACTTCAGAAAAAGGAGGGGTTAGGAGCACGGAGGAATTGAAGAACCTGCCTAGAATTCATTGGCAGCTGCCTTGACACCTCAGAGAAGTGAGATAGATTTTGGCAGATTTTCCAGAGTCTTGGCACCCAGCGCCCGGGACTTCCTGCCCCTGCCTTTTCTTCTTTGTCTCTAGAAGCCAAAGGGCCTGGGCTCTCCTCACTCTGCACCCCACCTAAGCCCTCTCTCAACCTCTCAAATTACCCTCTGCTTGGTTTATAGCCGCCCTCTGTTCCTTCTCACTTTATCCTCACATCTTCCAGTCTGTCAGTTGCTAGGTGTTAGGAAAAATGTGTAATTAAGCCTCAGGAAACACTCAGGACTCAAGGACTAATCGTTGTGAAAATCAAAAATCGAAATGCTGACTCGGAACCACCTTTCCCTTGCCTGGTGGTCGGCGTTCCTGAGTCACAGCATGTTCTGTGATGTGTTTATACTACTGCACAATAACCACAGCCATTTTTGACCCCATAGGCTTGGCTAGAAACATTCCCTTTATGCCTTCAGATGAACACATTCAGTTCAACAAATGTTTATCGAATATTGAATTCTTTAGTTTTGTTTTCTTTCCTTTCTTTTCTGTAGTTCTTTCTGTCTCCTCGCCCCCATTTCTTTCACTTATATGTTTATTTTGTTTGCTCCTAATTTTCCTCCTCTCTCAATTTCCTTTGAATCGTTCCAGGAGTGGTTGTTTGTCATGACAAATTAATTTGAATTAGTAAATTCCAAGCATCAACTTTCGTAGTCTTTTTGGGGTTTACAAATCAAGCTCTGAGAAATATGAAGGAAAGAAAGATCTGTAGCTTCCAGTCTCTTCTCTCCAGATGAGGTGAGAAAAAGGGAGGTAAAAAGGGATAGCTCTTGGAACCAGAAACTCAGGGAAACCCAGGTGTGTTTGTTTTCTATTGTTGGATAACAAGTTACCACAAACTTAGCAGCTTGAAACAATGCATATTTGTTATCTCGGCATTTCTGTGGGTCAGGAGTGTGGGTGAGGCTATTTAGGTCATCTGCTCAGGGTTTCAGCAGGCTGCAGTCAAGGTGTCAACCGGCTGTGTTCCTTTCTAGAGCTTTCTAGTGGAAGAGGTCCTCCTGTAAGCTCAAGTGATTGTTGGCAGAATTCAGTTCCTTGTGGTGGTAGGACTGAGGGCCCCATTTTCTTGCTGGCTGTCAGCCAGGGGCTGCTCTCAGCTCCTAGAGGTCTGCCCAGAGTTCCCTGTCATATGTCCCCCTCATATGACAGGGGCCCTCTCACAACATGGCTGCTTACTGCTTCAGGGCCAGCTGGAGAATCTCTTTAGTGTTGACTAAGATGAAGTCTTATATAACATACGCTGGGTGACCCTCCCATCACAGTTGCTATATTGTGTTGTCAAGGAGCAAGTCCCAGGTTCCATCTCCACTCAGGGAGAGGGGATTATATAAGAGCTTGACACCAGATGGGTAGAGACAGTGGGGCCATCTTAGACTTCTGCACACCATACCAGCCCCTTTGCGTCTCTGGTATGAGATTCTCTAAGAATCTGGCCATGCTAGATATGTAAAGCCATATATAAAAAGCCCAGAGTCTTGTACATGCATATTCATAGGAGGGAAAGCCCTTCCTTTTTCATGCTACAATATGAATGAATCTTGATGACTTTATGCTAAGTGAAATAAGTCAGACTCAAATTATTCCACTTTATATTAGGTACCTAGAGCAATCAAATTTCTAGACACATCAAGTAGAATGGAAGTTTCCAGGGGCTGGGAGGAGCAGGGAATGGGGAGTTATTGTTTAATGGGTACAGAGTTTTAGTTTGGGAAGATTAGAAAAGTTCTGGAGATGGGTGGTGGCGATAGGTGCAAAATAATGGGAATATACTTAATGCCACTGAGCTGTGCACTTAACAGTAGTTAAGATGGTACAGTTTGTGTTGTGCATTTTACCACAATTGAAAAAAAAAGTCCTGGGGCTGATTTGACAGCATACCTCTAAGTGCCAGGCTGTTTCAAGTTCCATATAGGATGCTGGAAGGAGGTAGAGTGATGATTTTCTCTTTTCTTATTTTTTTTTTCTCTTATTGGTTATCTTGTAAAGGAGAATAAGATACAGCAAAGTCTTGTGACAAACGAACATCAATTGATTATTGTTAATTAATCAGCCATTAATTACTTAATAGTACTTAATTGATTGCTTGTTGAGCCTTCAATGGAGGCTTGTTCCCAGTGCTGTGGGAAAATAGAGGGAATGAACAACTTCAAACTCCCTTGTGTTTTCTTGTTTACAGCTGTAATTCTTAAGCTTAAGTGCACATTGTAATCACCAGGGAAGTATTAAAAAATATTGATGTCCTGGTACAACCTCGAGGGAGTCTGATTAAATTGGTTTGAGGTAAAGGCCCTGGGTATCAGGATTTACAGAAGGTCCCTTGATGATTCTAATGTGCAGTGACAATTGAGAACCATTTTTTTTATAGGAACAGGCTTCCCTGCAGCTGACTCTAGAAATATTCAGTTTGACACTCTAAGAGCAATGCTCATTACAGGCATCTAAGAGAACTATTTACCATTTCTACCTAATTACCATGCAGCGCAATGATGATTATGCATATCACTGAGTGTGTCAGACTAACTTCCTTATATGTTTTGGTTTTCAACATTTCATTATTAAGCTCTGTTCTTTGATGCTCCCGGAAATTGGATCATCTGCACACATTTGAGAAAGGGAGAGAGAAATGTTTGCTGTAAGCATGAAGTAACAGTAAACATGATTCAATTACAACTGTACTTAATTATGTGGGCAATAGGGTAAGAGAGTTGACAGGACAAAGTCATGCTCATTTTCTGATTATTCATGGAATGACCTCATCTTTTCATGCTGGTTTCTCAAATTATAAACGTGTGCATTTATTAGCTATTTTTTTCTTGCTGGTTTATTACTCAAAAAATTTTGGGGAAAAGTAAATAGATGTTTATCTTGCTTATTTTCTGTGCCTGTTTAGTGGATGATGGACATTTCCCACCTCCACTCTCGTCTCTGTACCCTGGATTTTTAAACTAGGAGAAAGAACTTGAATGTCCTTTAGTATTAATTTTGTTGAGTCCCTATTTTGTGCCAGGTGCAATTCTGATTTTAGGTAAGAGGATGAAGAAAGTGTTGTCACCCTTGAAGATCTCGGTCTCTTTGGGGAAATTAAAATGTATTGCAGTCTTGTGTGATTGATATTCTAAGAGATGGGTGTACAAAGGACGGAGGGAGCATCCTGTGCTTGGTGGGATCAGGGACACCTCCATAGATGAGCCGACGTTGAGCTGGGTTTTGAGGAGATATGGATGGCTGGGAGACCAAGCGGCCTGACACATCTGGGGACCTGCAAGCAGTTCAGTGGGCCTGGGGTACCCCGAGCACAGGGAGGCTGGCCAGGCGGGGGACCTGGATTGTCAGGAGTTTTACTCACATTGTGAAGGAGTCTCCCTTAATAAATAGTGGCGGTTCGCAAGTATAGAGTTTTTAGAGCTATTTTAACTCGAAGATTTTAAAGTTGCTGGTAATTTGCTGACATATGATAGTACAGCTATTCCTTCTGTAATATATTTTATGTGCCAGGCCATGTTCTTAGTGCTCAGTATTGTTAACTAACTTAATTCTCATAGAAATCCTATGACCTGTGGACTGTGTTTATTGTCATTTTACAGCTGAGAAAACTTGAGATTAAGTGACTTGCCCAGAGTTCCACCGTTCGTAAGTGGCAGAATTAGGAATCATTCCAGCTTTAGATTTTGGGCCCTCGACAAATATGCCTTCTAATATACTTCCTATTTGTATATATAATTAAGTTATGATATGCCACGCAAGTAAAGTTGCCTCGGCCTTTGTGCTCACAAGAAATTCTTGACAGATAAGAAAGTAGGTGGAAGCCCCTGGTCCCTGCTTGGCACTGAACCTTGTGCAAAGAAGTTTGCAAGACACATGCTTTGTCTGACCTGACAAAAACAGTGAGAACACAGGCTTCTAGTAAACAGTTCCAGAGAAGGAAGATTGAGGGCCCAGCTTAACAAGAACTGTCAGTGGACTTTGACAAATTAAACTTCCTGAAGCAACTTAGAGGACAGGAATTTATTGCTTCAAAGAATATTGATTATGTAAGTAGGGGGTGTAAAAGGATTATGGCACACTGCCACTGATGTACATACATTCGAGATCCAACCCTATTGGAGGAACTTTGAACTAAGCAGAGAGTCTTGGCAGTGCCTCTTTCTTTCTTTGTGGTTTCTAGAACTTTTCATACCCTTCCCCACAAAAAGCATACCATAACCACTACTATTGCCAACTACTACTATCACTGCCATTTATTAGGCATATATTAGCACCTTATCTGAGTTAATGTGCACAGTATCCTTATGATGCAGGTATGATTACTCAGCTCTATTCACAAAGAAGAAATCTGAGGTTCAGAAAGGTTAAGATCACACAGCTAGGAAGTGGCAGAGCTGGGATTTGAACCTAGGATCTTCTGCCTCCAAAGCTATGTACACATTTTATTTATTAAATGAATTTTTTATTGACGTGAACAAATCATAAAGTGAACACGCCCATGTAACCACCAAACAGATCAGGAAATCAGAAGCCCCTTTTGCTCCCTTCCAATCCCTATCCATTATCTACTTCTAAGGTAGCCACTATCTGCACTAGTATTATCATAGATTACTATGCCTATTTTTGAACTTTATGTTAGTGGAATTATAGAGCATGGACTCTACAGACTCTGGCTCCTTTAGTTTATATAGTGAGAGTCATTTATGATATTGTGTGTAGCGATGGTTATTCATTATCGTTGCTCTATAGTGTTTGTTGTGACTGTGCTACAACTTATCCGTTCTACTGTTGATGGACATTTGGTTGATTCTGGTGTTTAGCAATTTTGAATAATGCTGCCATGAATATTTTTGCACTTTTGATTTATATATGATTTATGATAGGTATATAACTAGGAATGGAATTGCTGGGTGGTACATTTTATCTAAGTTCACATTTTTGTTTTATAAATTTATTTGTTTTTTACTTATTTATTTTTGGGTCCATGGGGTCTTCGTTGCTGTGCATGGGCTTTCTCTAGTTGAGGCGAGTGGGAGCTACTCTTTGTTGCAGTGAGCGGGCTTCTCATTGCAGTGGCTTCTCTTGTTGTGGAGCACGGCCTCTATGCACGTGGGCCTCAGTAGTTGCGGCACGTGACCTCAGTAGTTGTGGCTCGTGGGCTCTAGAGCACAGGCTCAATAGTTGGGGCACATGGGCTTAGTTGCTCCACGGCATGTGGGATCTTCCCAGACCAGGGATTGAACCCATGTCCCCTGCATTGGCAGGCGGATTCCCAACCACTGTGCCACCAGGGAAGTCCCTAAGTTCACATTTAATATAGATTGCCAAATAGTTTTCCAAAATGGCTGGACAAATATATACCCCCCACCAACAGTGTATGAGTATTGCTACTCTCCATCCTCACCAGCATTTAGCACTGTCAGTCTTTTTCATTTTAGCCATTCTGGTGGGTATGTTTATGTTGTGGTATCTCATTGTGGTTTTGACTTTCTTTTCCTTGATAATTAACAGGGTGAACACTTTTTAATTTATGTGTTTTCCATTGATGTCTGCTTTCCCTCTGTATCTCTGTAGTACAACCGTTGTCATAAATCAAGTATCTATATATGTTTAAGTGGGTTTTAGTTCTTTCTATTCAGGTCCAAAGGTCTTTTTTGTGCCTCGTTGTGCCAAGAGTATAGTCTCTCAATTATTTTGATTAATAATATTTTTTTTTTTGGCCACGCCGTGCAGCTTGTGGGATCTTAGTTCCCCAACCAGGGATTGAACCCAGGCTCTCGGCAGTGAAAGCGCAGAGTCCTAACCACTGGACCGCCGGGGAATTCCCAATAATAATTCTTGATATCCATTACCTTAAGTCTTCTAGTTTTGTTATTGTTCTTCAATGTTGTGATGGCTATTCTTGGGCCTTCTTATGATTGTAAGAATTTTAGAATTAGCTTGTCAATTTTCATAAAAAATTTTTTAGAATGTCAATTGAGATTTCATTGAACCTGATCAATTTGAATAGAATTGACATCATTAAAAAATTGTCTTCTCATTCATGACTCTGCTATATGCCTCCATTTATTTAGCTATTCTTTCATTTCTCTTAATATTTTGTAATATTGTTTGTAGAGGTTTTACACATTTTTGTTATATATAATCTTATATAGTTGATCTTTTTAAAATGATATCATTTAAAAATTAGCATTTTCACTTTGATACTGAGATATAGAAATATGATTGAGTTTGTTTACTGACCTTGAATCCAGTGAGATTATTGAAATCACCTATTAATTTTGATGGTTTTACCCTGTCCATTCTTTTGAGTTTTCCATTTACATAACCATGTCTTTTGGAAAGAATGACAATTTTACTTCTTCTTTTACTGTGTTTATATCTTTCATATATTTTTTCCCTTTTGTTTCTTTTTTTCTCAATTTATTAAGTTTGCTCAGACTTTTTATTCAGGGTAGAATTGAAGTGTCCCATTTCTGATATCTGGAGGAAAGCTTTCAATATTTCACATGTGATATGATACTTTCCGTTTTTGTTTTGTTTTATAGATTTTTTTATCAGATTAAGGAAATTCCCTTCTATTTCTAATTTACTAAGTGTTTTTTTTTAAATTTAAAACTCATATACAGGTGTTTAATTTTATCAAATACTTTTTCCTCATACAATAAGATTTTGCTATGTATTTTTCTCCCTTATTCTTTTCATGTGGTTAATTACATTAATTTTCAATCTGGTCTAGACTTGTTTGTTTTTGACTTTTGTACCTATCTTCATTAGGAATATTAACCTTTAATTTGTCTTTGTTGTAATATGGGTTTTTGTTATTAGGCTATTCTGACACTCTAAAATAAGTTGGGAAAAATTTCTTTTTTCTATTTTCTGGAAAAGATTATGTAAGATTAATAATTTTTATCCTTGGGCTTCCCTGGTGGTGCAGTGGTTGAGAGTCTGCCTGCCGATGCAGGGTACATGGGTTCATGCCCCGGTCGGGGAGGATCCCACATGCCGCAGAGCGGCTGGGCCCGTGAGCCATGGCCGCTGAGCCTGCGCCTCCGGAGCCTGTGCTCTGCAACGGGAGAGGCCACAGCAGTGAGAGGCCCACGTACCTCAAGGAGAAAAGGAAAAAAAAATAATAATAATTTTTATCCTTAAATGTCTGGAAAACTTAATGGTAATGTCACCTTGGTCTAGAATTTTCTTTGTGGGATAGTTTTTATTTCTTTATTGCTAATCCAATTTTCTATTTTTTTCTTATATAAGATTTGATATGCATATTTTTCTAGGAAATTTTCATTTAATCTAAATTTTTAAAATAGTTGTTCATACTGTCCACTCATTTTTCCTATCTGTAATATCTATAGTGATGTCCCTTTTCTCATTTCCAACACTGTTAATTATCCTTTCTCCCCAACCCCCCATTTGCCATGAATTTTTTGGTTCTATTTGACTCTTCAAATAACCTATTTAGGGCTCTTTTGATCTTCTTCATTGCACTTTTTTCTTTCTGTGTTATCTGTTTCTATTTTGTTATTTCCTTTTCCCTTTTTTGAGCTCAATTGCTTTTCTTTTTCTAGCTCTTTGAGATAGACACTTAGTCATTCATTTTTAATCTGTTTTCTTTTGTGATGTATCTATTTAATACTGTAAGTTTTCCTCTTAGTATTGATTTAACTGCATCCTACAAGTTTTGATAATCACATTTTTATCATTTATTTCAAAATATTATCTGACTTCCCTGTGATTTAATCTTCCTTTGATCAATGAGCTGTTCAGAAATATATTACTCAGTTCTCAAACATTTGAGGATTTTCTGATTATTTTTGTTACTGATTTTGTTATTGATTTCTAGCTTAAATTTTTAGCTTCTATTGTTTGCAAAGAATATACTCTGTATTATGCAATCCTGTGAAATTTGTTAGGTTTGATTTACAGTCCCCATAAGGTCAGTTTTCGTGAAGGTTCCACGTGTACTTGAAAAGAATGTATATTCCGAATTGGTTGAATACAACCTTTAAAATAGCTATTAGGTCAAGAGATTAAGTAAAGTTTGATAATCAAGAGTTTAGATCTTCTATCTTCTAACTAATTTTTGTCTGCTTATTCTATTATTTCTTAGAGAGATATTTTAAATCTCTCAAAGTGATTGTGGATTTGTCTATTTCTTCTTTTAATTTTGTCAGTTGTTTTTTTGTCAAGTTGATGGTATCTAACTAGAGGGATACACATTTAGAATATATGTATTTTCCTGAACATATCAATATAAAATATTCCTCTTCATTTCTAGAAATAATGTCTTTCTTTAAAGCCTACTTTCCTGTATCAAGGAAAATTTTCTTTATACAGGCATACCTTGTTTTGTTGTGCTTCACTTTACTGCACTTTTTTTTTGTGTGTGTGGTACGCGGGCGTCTCACTGTTGTGGCCTCTCCCCTTGTGGAGCACAGGCTCTGGATGCGTAGGCTCAGCGGCCATGGCTCATGGGCCCAGCTGCTCCGCGGCATGTGGAATCTTCCCGGACTGGGGCACGAACCCGTGTCCCCTGCATCGGCAGGCAGACTCTCAACCGCTGTGCCACCAGGGAAGCCCTACTGCACTTTAAGATATTGCATTTTTTACAAATTGAAGGTTTGTGGCAACCCTATGTCCAGCAGATCTATAGGCACCCCATTTTTCTGACAGCATTTGCTCACTTCATGTCTTTGTGTCATGTTTTTGTAATTCTCACAATATTTTAAACATTTTCCATTTTTACTGTATTTGTTATGGTGATCTGTGATCAGTGATCTTTGATGTTACTACTATGACTTGCTGAAGGCTCAGACGATGGTTAGCATTTTTTAGCAAAAAAGTATTTTTTAATTAAGGAGTGTACATTGCTTTTTAGACATAATGCTATTTCACACTTAATAGTCTACAGTATAGTGTAAACATAACTTTTATATGCATCTGAGAAACCAAAAAATTTGTGTGACTCACTTTATTATAATATTTGCTGTATTGTTGGGATCTGGAACTGAACCCAAAATATCTCTGAGGTATGCCTGTAATTGGTGTTTACATAGTATATCTTTTTCTGCCTTTTTACTTTGAACTTTTCTATATCATTATCTTTAAGGCATACCTCTTATAAGCAACATATACTTGGTATTTTCTTTTTTATTTATTTATTTTATCAGTCTGACAATCTGGTCTTTTAATTGGGGTATTTATTACATTTATATTTAATGTAAATACAAAATATTTGGGTTTAACATTAACATCTTACTATTTGTTTCTTATTTGTTTCATTTCTTTGGTTTCTTTTTCTCTATTTTCTTTCCATTTTCTTGAATTAATTAAATACATACTATTATTCCATTTTCTCTTCTAGTTAAACATTCTATGTCTAATCTTGTAGGGGTTACCCTAAATTGTAACATGCATCCTTAACTTGTTCAATTTCCAATATAGATTAGTGCTTTTAAATTATGTTAACTAACTCCATTTACTGACCATGCAGTTTTGGCTGTTTGTTTTCACACATTTTGTTTATCACATATTTCAAACTGTACAAGGTATTATTATTACTCTTTTATAAAGATGAGCTTCCTTTAGTCACCCAGATATTTACTTTTCCCATTCTTTCTTTCTTCTAACATCTACTAGTTTCCATCCAGGATCATTTTCCTTCTCTGTTAAGTCTGTTGCCAATGGAATAACATTTTGAAAATATATTCATTTTGCTCTCATTTTTGAAGGCTGTTTTCACTGGGTAAAGATATTGGAATAGGCACTCTGAAGCACTTTGAAGATATTCCACTGTCTTCTGGTTTCCATTATTTCTGTTGAAGAGTAAGTCAGTCCTGTTGTTGGTTGTTTGAAGGTAATATGTCTGTTTTCTCCAGCTGCTTCATAGATTTCTCTTTTTGTATTTCAATAATTTGACTATGATGGGACTAAATAATTTTTAATGTATATATTTTGTTTGGAGTTTATTGTCTATGGCTTGATACATTTTCATTGATTTAAGAAAATTCTTGAATATGTTACCTTCATGTATTGTTTCAGGCCAATTCTTTCCCTTTCTTTGGTGGTCCAGATTACATATATGCTCAACTTCTCTATCATGCCATATGTGTCTCCTGTGTTTTGTTTTGTTTTTGTTTTTATTGTTCTATTTTCTGTCCTAGATCTTCTCCAGTCTTCCATCTGGATATATTCTACCTGCCCATATTCAGTTTGTAATCATTTTCAGCTGTGTCTTATCAGATTTTAAACCCATCTATTGAGGTCCAAGCTTCAGATATTGTATGTTTCAATTCTAGAATATCTACTTGATTTTTAAAAAGGTTCATGTTCTCTGTTGACATTTTCTATTTTATCCTTGATTTTCTTAAACCTATTATAGTTGTACTAAAGTTTGTGCTTGATACATACAATTTTTTTAATCTACTGTGGGTCTGTTTCTATTGTTTTTTTTCCTCTTGGTCTTCAGTCATTTGATCTTTTCTCCTGGTATGCCTGTTAGTTTTTGATATCATGCCAGATACTCCTTATGGAAAAATTATAGAGAAAATTTGAGTCCTAGATTTTGTGAACATCCTACAGAAAATATTCACCTTTGCTTCTCACAGGCAGTTAAGCAGGGGCAAATAATTTTAGCCAAAATAGGAATAGTTTCAAAGTTGGTTTGGGACTCTTTTTGCCTGTTTTTTGTTAGTCTTTACTTCCAGTTTACAGCCCTTTAGATGTCCCATCTGAAATTCTGAGTGTTTACCAGGATCCTCTTTCATGGTGTGTCTTGAACACTGACCTGTGTCTTCCCAATCCTTTGAGACTGCCAAAACTCTGCTTCATGCTGCCTACAAATCAATAAATGCCTTGAAGGAAAAAGCAGAGGTGAATGTCAAATTCATGTTCTCTTGTTGATCATCATTCATCAAGCTGTTGCTAAGTTGATAGTTCTCCAATGCCGTCAAACAGATTTGTAAATATATATTTTAATCAACTTTTATACTTGTTTTGTGTGAGCAGGGAGAGTTGTGCTTATAATAGCTGGTCTATATCATAGTTATAGGAGAAGTTGCAAACTTCATACTCTTAATCACTGCTGTATGCGGCTTTGTAAACAGAAAATTCCAGACAAGACCCACTCCTCTAAGTATTTATGATTTAGTTTGGAGAAAACCTCATAGAGAGAACTCTTTTCTTTCTTTCTTTTTTAAATATATTTATTTATTTATTTATTTGGCTGAGTTGGGTCATCATTGCTGCACACGGGCTTTTCTCTAGTTGTGGCGAGTGTTGTTGTGGTGTGCGGACTTCTCATTGTGGTGGCTTCTCTTGTTGCAGAGAGACTCTAGGCATGCGGGCTTCAGTAGTTGTGGCACGTGGGCTCAGTAGTTGTGGCTCATGGGCTCAGTAGTTGTGGCTCACGGGCTCTAGAGTGCAGGCTCAGTAGTTGTGGTGCATGGGCTTAGTTGTTCCACGGCATGTGGGATCTTCCCAGACCAGGGCTCGAACCCGTGTCTCCTGCACTGGCAGGTGGATTCTTAACTACCATACCACCAGGGAAGTACTAAGCACTCTTTTCTAATAGAATATTACAATGTGTTTATGGACTAAACTAAATTAAGAGGATCTGGGAACTCTTTGAGGCTATGGGCCATGCTTTACTAATTTTTATGTCTTAAGTATTTGCTTGATAAATTTGATGAGTTGGATGGACATGAAAACGAGTACTCTAGGAGTTTAGGGTAGAACAGAAGGATTGTGTGAGCTACTGTATCCGGGTAGAGTTGAATAGGTCATAAGGGGTTTCTTGGTAGATGTCTAATGTTTGGGTAGGTTGAGGGGAAAGGAAGCTAAATTCAAGGAGAAAACATGTGCCAAGCCTGAAGGTAAAGCTGGCAAGCATAGGAGACAATGAGGAGACCAGTCTAACTGTAACAAAGGATTTGTGTTAGGGAGTAAGTGCTAGATGGATAGAGTTGGAGGCATATGGTGGGAAATGGGGAATCCAGATTGTGGGAAGTTGATTGTCTTCCATGGCAAAAGGGTTTTCATAATACTTCCATGGAATGTTAATAGAAGTTAAGCCAAAAAAAAAAGAAATAAATAAAGAAGACACTGAGGTTTGGGAAACATTGGTTTAAACAGATTTGTTTACTGCAAGATTTCTTTGAACCTTTAAACTGTGCATGCTGAATTTCCAAAATTGTTTAAACTCAGCAAACTTTTGATTATAAAAGAACAGTGATTCTTGGAACATATTTTGGGAAATTGGGATATGTGGGCATTGAGGAAACTCTTGCTGGAATGTTACACTAGCATGAAAGACTCATGAAATCTGGAACTTTTATGATATTGTTCACAGTTCTACCCTTGAGAAGAATATCTTGCAAAAGTATTTTCTCGGTATATCTTAATTGAATGAATTGTTGGTTTTAGTGGATGAAGGAAGAATGAGATCAGGGTGAAGTCAAGATGAATTTACCAATGTGAAGCTGATAGTGTGGTATAGGATGGACTGCAGGGGGAAGAGGCTAGAAGCTGAAAAACCAAAAAGGAAGCTGTTAAAATTATCCAGACCTAAGATTTTTTCTTGGACTTGGTGACCCTTGAAAATGGAAACTAAAATGGATAACAGTGATATTTTGCAAAGAGAATTGACAAGACATAGTGATAGATTAGATGAAGGAGGAAGGAAGTTCTCAAGGAACCCAGAGAGTTCAGATGGCTCTGAGGTTGATGGAGTAGGGAAGAAGGAATTTCTGTACAAGACTTTGTTCTGTTTCCTTCATGAAGCCTAATGATTTGATAGATAGAATCATAAAGTATCTAATTCCATGAACTTTTACCTTGTGTTTGAGAACTTTTTTTTTTTTTAATTTAGCCGCGCCACCTGGCTTGTGGGATCTTAGTTCCCCAACCAGAGGTCGAACCCAGACCCCAACAGTGAAAGCGCTGAGTCCTGAGTCCTAACCACTGGACCACCAGGGAATTCCCTTGAACACTTTCTGTGTAGAAAAGATCACAAGTTTTTAAACAGCAAAGCTATGTATGGGAGAGAGTTTGAATGAAAAATACAGGAAAATACCCATATTTTAAAAGAATCACACTGAATTTGAGTGAAAGCAAATATATTGTGCAAAGATTCTGACTTAGGCAACTTTTCTTCCAGCTCGTAATTCTATGATATCTACATATAAATTATGCTAATTAGAACATTAGAAATTTAAGGTGATGCAGATTAGTCAATTATTTTGAGCTACTTCTTTTCCAAAAGAAACTGGAGTGTTCTAGGATTACCAACAAGTGGTCTTCTGATTTGGGGAGTGAATAGGCTGGGAGGTTGGAAATGTAAGTTCTGTCTAGTCTAGACGTACTAAGAGTCAAAACATAGGCAAACCTGAACTATCACCATCACCCGCTATGTCTGATCAAACCTTATGAGTCCCAAGGGAGCTGACTTCTCCACCTCGGAAGGAGCAACAGATGGAATGGAAGCAGCACAGACTTCAGACTCAGACTTAGATTTAAATCCTAGGGGAGGATATGTTGCTTCTTAGCTTTTAGTCTACTTATCTATAAAGTCGGAATAGTCATGTCACAGGATAGTAGTGAGGATTAAATAAGATATAAAAGGACTAGCACTGTAGGAATTAGGCACGCGTGTATACATCAGTGAATGAATACTGTGTTATAGTCCCTTAGGTACACCTTCTACCTACCAACCAGACCTGCTTCCCATCTAAAAATCATATGTCCATTAGTATTGCATCTAGGGACCTTGAAGGTTGCTACCTTTGTGATGATGACAATTAAGAGTGATGATAAAATTGATTTAATAATGATTTTACCAGAAAAAAATATTCAAAACTGTTTTCAAAGGATTTCCAAGTAAAGTATGGTAGTTCTAAGGGTCAGGTGTTGGTGGGGCTAGAAAAAAATTTTTTCCTTGCTGGGAAAGTTGTAAATACATAGGTAGTAATATCAAGAATAAAAATGAAGTGACTCTAAACAGCAAATCACGGTTTTCACTAATTGTAACCAACATCTTCTTTCCATTATACCAGTGAGAAGAAGCTCATTACAGATGCCCTTAATAAAAATCAATTTCTGAAGAGACTGGATCCTCAGCAGATCAAAGACATGGTGGAATGCATGTATGGGAGAAACTACCAGCAAGGGAGTTACATTATTAAGCAAGGAGAACCAGGAAACCATATCTTTGTACTGGCAGGTGGGCTTCACAGATTTTTCCAGTCAACATATAATAAATATTTGCCTATAGTTTAATGATTTTTTGCAAACATTTAGAAAAATGCAAAATTGGTTGCTTTATTTGTAGAAAACATAACAGATTGAGCTCATAGAATAGTAACCTTGTTGATCATGTTGCTAATACTTAATATTTACAGAATGCTTTCTCTATGTCCAGCGTCCTACTGAGAACTTAATAGAAAGATCTCATTTCAACTCACCGACTCTGTTAGGCAAGTGCTACTATCTTCATGTTACTATGTGGACTGTGTCACAGAGAGGTTAAGTAACTTACCCAAGGCCACACAGCTCATTAGTGGTGGAGGTAGAGTGCAAATTTAAACAATCTGATTAGAGAGTCCATACTTTTAATCACAGTGCCACTCACTCAACATATACAAGACGGTGTTTCAGAGTATTCAAAACTGCTGCTTGTGTTGACCTTTTTCCATTGTTGTACCATGGAAAAGAAAACAATTATTTTTGTGACTTTGTAAAATATTTTCGTTATATACCAATGATTTCAAAAGACAATTTAGGTACATTTAACCAACAGATAAGTCAAATGGAATGCCTTAAGGTTAAAGCTGGTGTTTTTAGAACCATTTAAATGGCTTCCTCCATACATGATCCCTTGAACATGCTTCCATGCTGGGTAGATTATAATGGTTAGATAGGAAAAGGATTTATTTCTCAAATGCTTATCAAACACATAAATCTTATACTGGAATTCAACAACTTTTTTTTAGATATAGAAGCAAGAAATCATCTGAACAAGGCTTACAGTTATTGAAGGCCCTGTCAAATTCTGAATTGACCCCAATTTTTGAGTTTTAGGGAAAAAAGTTAACTGGCTTGTTCAGAGGTAGTGGTAACCTGGGATGTGCTGTGGCGTTTTATTTTGCACTGTAGGTCCTGACGATCTAAGCAATGCTTTATAAACTTTATAATTTTTTTTTTTTTTTTGCGGTACACGGGCCTCTCACTGTTGTGGCCTCTCCCGTTGCGGAGCACAGGCTCCGGACGCATAGGCTCAGCGGCCATGGCTCACGGGCCCAGCCGCTCCGCGGCATGTGGGATCCTCCCAGACCAGGGCACGCACCCGCGTCCCCTGCATCGGCAGGCGCACTCTCAACCACTGTGCCACCAGGGAAGCCCATAAACTTTATAATTTTTTATTGATGGCCAACTATGGTCAAAGCCCAGTGCTGAGTTCTGAGAGAGACACAGGTGAATAAGACATGATTCCCATGGGAGGTTACATTCTGGTAAGTGGCCTGCAACTTTAGACAAATCCTTGTATAGCAAGGAGGGGTAAAAAGAATCACAGAAACTAAGAAACAAAGTTAAGCAATGCTTAACTTTGTTTCCTTGAGGCCTTAGGTGTGGAGCAGAAGTTGCCTATCCAAACAAGTGAATACACATCTATTGACAGCGTATAAAAGATTGTTTTCTCTATTTTGATTCTTTAAACATGCCAGTTGCATAATTATTAGTGTATTATTTGCCACATACGTCTTTGTAGACGTCCTTAAAACTATAGTCATCCTCAAGTAATTATTCTCCCCAAGAAGTGAATTACAGTCTTAATTTAGCCAGCCTTCAAGTTTTAGGGACAGGTGACCCAGAGCAATTTCCCCCTCTTTCAACTTTTCTCTTGGCTCTTTCACTTCTACTTTAGCAACACTAGAACATTCTGGCAAGAGAAGATAGGGCATTAAGTCAACCAATATTTAGGAAACCTGCAAGGAAAGATGAGAAACTCATGTCAGCTCATCTTGTTCTTTGCCAGCAACTCTGGTGAAAGGCTTGGGGAGAGAAGGGTTTGAACAGAAGTCAGTATCAATATAGTTATGGAAGTCAGGGCTATAGCACACATGGAAATGAAAATTGGATGCTTTCTTATTTGAATTAATTATGATGTTATCTAAGAATTGAATTGTGTGATTTAATTGATCGAGCAAATTAGTTTGTTAATTCAAAATCTCCCCTTTATAAAATAGAGCAAGAATAGCAAATAGTAAAAGCATATTTAGCTTAAAGTTTTGGTATTCCATATAATTGTTCAGTGTTGCTCAAGTCCCATGTGCCATAACGAATTAGAAAAAAACTTGAAATGCATAAAGTTCCATGATACTAACTCAACAGTGAAGCTAAGTAGTTTTGACGGAATAGAATTTAATTATAATGAGAAATTATTAAATTGCATAACTAATATATAAGATTCGGAGCCAAAACAGAATTTATTTCTTACTAGAATATAAGTTCTAACAGGATAAATATTTTTTCTGTTTTGTCTACCCTATCTTTCTTTCACCTGGGCTAGTTCCTGGCACAGCATAGGTATTCATATCAGATGCACTGAATGAGTGGTTGGACGGAGATGACCCAGAGCTACTTAGTGGTGAATTAGGAGAAGGAAAGACCAGTTCTTCAAGGGAAAGAGAAATAACCCCACCATTTTCTTCCTCTAAAAATATAGGTCTTTTTTGCAAAGCTTTTGATTAGCTAAGGTTTTATTTGCATTTGTTTGAAGGGAAAAGAGAAGAGAATTGCCAGGGCAGAAGCATGGTGAGGAAGTTGCCTCTCCCTTCCCCCAAACTCTGCTTAGCCAAAGATTGGTGTCAAGCACTCTTCTTTTTCTTTTTTATGAATTTAATTTTTAGAGCAGTTTTAGGTTTACAGCAAAATTGATAGGGTGGAACAGAGATTTCCCATATACCCCTGCCTCCCCACATCCACAGCCTCTCCTGTTATCAGCATCACTCACCAGCAAGCTACAGTTTTTTTGTTTTTGTTTTTGTTTTTTGCGGTACGCGGGCCTCTCACTGTTGTGGTCTCTCCCGTTACGGAGCACAGGCTCCAGACGCGCAGGCTCAGCGGCCATGGCTCACGGTCCCAGCCGCTCCGCGGCATGTGGTATCTTCCCGGACCGGGGCACGAACCCATGTCCCCTGCATCGGCAGGCGGACTCTCAACCACTGCGCCACCAGGGAAGCCCTGTGGCTTGTCTTTTAATTCTCTTCTTAGTGACTTCATTTATTAATGCATTTCAATGAATGAGGGCTTAGGCAACAAGCAAGGCACGGTGAAGTAACGTACCCAAGGTCACATGGCCAAAGACTAGTCAGAGCCAGGTGGCCTGACTCCAGGGCCAGCATACTTCTCAGTTATGACAAGTTAGTCCTTCCGCCAGTGTGAACACCTGTGCTGTGTTTTCAAGACGTACAGTGATTGTTGTGTTCCTTGTGCAAGAGAAGTAGTTTCATGTGCTACATTTTTCATGGGGTAGAATGAATTTTAAATGAACCACTTGCCATCCACTGCTTCAGGAAAGAGCTTTGTAACAATCACAATAATAATAATATGGGATTTCGTTTGTTTGTTTTTGTTTTTTGTGGGTTTTTTTTGGCTGCACTGCACAGCATGCGGGATGTTAGTTCCCCGACCAGGGATAGAACCTGTGCCCGCCTGCAGTGGAAGCGCAGAATCTTAATCACTGGACTGCTAGGGAATTCCCAATAGCTAACACTTACATGGCATCTACTATGTGCTAGCCATGGATCTGTGATCTTACCTGTAGTAACTTATTTACTTCTCACAACTGTATGAAGTAAATATTACTAATATTATCCCCATTATTGATGAGGAACCCAGGCAGAGTGGGTAAGTCTTCAGGCTAATCAGCTAATAGAGAGTGGGCTTCAGTCTGCATTCTTAACCACTTTATTATAATGAGAATCATAATATATCTTACCTGTATGCTTTGTATACCTTCTGATTGTTTTTTTTTTAACTTATGGAATCCAGGTGGATTTTGATTACTTGTGTTTTCTTACATTCTACTTGATAGAGGGTCAACTAGAGGTGTTCCAAGGGGAGAAATGGCTATCATGCATTCCTATATGGACAACGTTTGGGGAACTAGCCATTTTATACAACTGTACAAGAACTGCCTCTGTGAAAGGTAACAGGAGATGAAATGCTGTATTTTTTAAATTGTTACACAACGTTAAAGATAACCTAAGACACTGTTGCATCCTGAGTCTTTTTGTCTCCCGTTGTGCCCCATATGCTCTTATTAATAGAAAGACTATGCTTATAAAAGGATTTATATTGAAGCCCTTGTCTAAATGATTCAAGCTTAAAAAGATCTTTCCATCAGATACCTGTATATAAAATATGAGTATGGATTTAAACAGAATTGATTCCAGTATTTGCTATCATTGCCACTTCAATTTTGTATTATGTAGACATTTGCCTTTGGCTCATCCAGCATGTTTGCTTTCTATTCTCCATAAGGTTCTGACCATATTACAAACCAGAAAATTTAATTAAACCAATAAATGTGTATAAATATCAAAAAGGATATGAATTAATTAATGAGAGTTTTCATGAGTGACTTTTGGGATTAGTTCAGTTGCTTCTCCTTAGGGTTCTTGTTTTTATCGACTTTATTCATGGTAATATCAGGTTTTCTTCTGAATTACTTAGATGTGGTGTTTCTCAGAGTTTGGGACGAGGTTATGTGTGTCAGCATTGTTGCAGTATTTGATAAAAATGCAGATTCTGAGGCTCCACTCCAAATAATCTCTGACAGTGGGACCCAGGGATCTCTATTTTTAACAAGAATGTCAAAATAATTCTAATTCACTCTAAAGTTTAGTAAACCAGAGATTTTGATTTTGATCTCTTCTGTAGGCTCTCATCACTCCTTTAAAAAATATCTTACTACCATAATTTCATACAGATTTTTTAGAGCTGCTACTTCTGTTCTTCTTCCTTTTTAGATTTTATTCTTGATTTTAATGTCTTTCCTATGAAAACGTTGTCCCAAAAACTGTCTTGCATAATTTCTTTGAAAATGATTTTATATATTTTATGTAAAAGTAACCATAGAGATTCTTAAAATATATTGGCTCCTGTTAGCAACAGTGTCTAAACAACATAAAAAGACATAAAAACAGACTCACACGCAGAGATCTTTAACTCTCAGTTCTCTGCTTGTGAATTCTTCACTCTCTGATTAGCTACAGGCTGGCTGGCTTTCTTTTGTATCACAGCACAAATCTAAAATACCTCCTGATGATGTAGTGTGTAATTAGGGATTGCAAACTAATTTTAATATCATCCTAAGCAAAACATAATTAGAATGGAAATCTTTTGCTGCTCACTTTCAAATCATCATTTATTTCAAAGCCAAAAATGATTTTATAAAATTACCTACTCTTTACATCACTACTTCCTTCCATTTGCATGCTTAAATAATGCATTGTCCAAGAAATATCATTTTATGAGAGTACATGAAAAATTTATTGATTAACATGTTGGAATGTTTTCTTAATCTAAGAGCTAAACAATATTTTATTATTTTCTTGATTTTTCTAAAGCTATTACCAATGTTAAAACATGGGCACTAGATCGAGAGGTATTCCAGAATATAATGAGAAGGACAGCTCAAGCCAGAGATGAAGAGTACAGAAACTTCCTAAGAAGGTAAGAATAACACGTTGGTGGCAGAAAGAGCAGAAGGTGGTATAGCCATATTGTGGATATGTTGGTTTTATCAGAGTAATTATTTTACTACAATCTTTCTTATTTAAACATTTTCCATATGATTAAGCCAAAGGAACAAAAGAATTCTCTTGCAGTAAATGACACTATATATATGAAGAATTATGTTTCATTCCCATTAGCCTTGTTCACTGATTTATTTCTCTTGCTAATTTTGCCCTTGTGTTGATGGAGTCATTGCACATAGTATAGAATAATGTGCATAAAATCCTAAAATATTCACTTGGGTTGCTCAGTTGACTTTGAAAGATGTCCTATAATTTGGAAGTAGATAACAAAAAATAATGCTTTGCTTAGAATAATATTAAAATAAATGATTTTACTATCCTTACTTGCTTTACCTGAGACGTTTTTTCTCATTGGCATAGCCACGCCATCTTCCAAAATACTATTATTTGCAGCAAATTAACTTGCCAAAAATGTTATTATGCTTGCTATCACGACATGGATCCTTGGAACATACACATTTTGTCAACTGTTCTGAACCCCCAACAACTTGGACGCATCAAATTACAGAGAAACAAGTACCTATGTAACTGAAAAGGTCAGCTACACATTAAAAACATTTTTTTTTGGAACGTATAAGTTCCTTATTTAAACTATTTCTGTGTCTTTTGTGGGAGATTTGACAGTCTCTGAAACTGCAATACATACTGTAATGAAATGTAACCTTGATAAGTGGTAATAACAGTAAAATATTCTGTGGTTTCCAAAAATAAATTCCAAGTTCTTTTTAAGTATAGTGACTTTATCTTGCATAACTAGCCTGCAAAGTCAATGATTTTAGGGCTGTGCTGTGCCTGTCATGTAGTGAGGACTCAGTGAATATTGAATGAAGGCATTGTTAATCAGTAGAACATTGCAGACATTGAGGTTTTTCAAATGGACTCTTGCTGATTTACTTTCCCGGAAACAATAATGACTCCTGGAAGAGAGCTGCAGTAATGACAAGAAGGTGCCTTACCTATATGATAATCAGTGCCTTAACCATCATGTTATGGGGTCTACCTGAGTATAGGTAATCTCAAAATCCAGCAACTGAGCAATGCAGGTCAGTATTTAAAGCTAATAAACTGCACTTATGCAAGGGCCAAAAAAGGATACATAAATAAACCGGTGCCCATGGGTTGCATCATGTTTGAGATAAAACCTGAGCCACTAGGTTTTCCCTTGGAGTCTAGTGCGTTCTGCCTTAGTGGAGGGAGCTCAGAGAATTTACTAGTACAGGTTCCTTCCCTCCTTTTCTTCTTTTTGGTATCTCATTCATGCATTCATTCATGCATTATTGCCAGGGGTAAACATTGTGGATTCAGTGGTGAACAAGATAAACCTGATCTCTGCCTTCATAGAGGGGAGACAGACAAAAGATTTTTTCTCATATCAATTTCCTCACCAATCCCCAAAGGTGATAGGCTTACAGGAGAGAATTTTCACTAACGCTACAGCGCCCAGTTTGGACCCGAAGTAGAACTTTCATGACAGGCATGTGTTAGTCAATTAAACCAAAGGAACAAAAAGTATTCCCTTTTCTTCTATATGCCACTATATAGAAAAAAGTTCTGGTTAACCCTTTTACCTTTTCATCCATAAGGAGACACATTAGAGAAATACATTTCTCTTCGTTTCATAATATACAGTAAGCTCTTTTCCATTTACATCTTTTTATTATGAAGTATCTGACATGTATCAAAGGATACATAGTACATATGTAAGTTTTAATGACATAATAACAAAGTGAGCCCCATCAAGCCACGGGCCCAGCCTAAGTAGAAAGTTAGCAATGTTGTTGGCATTCTCATTTGTTCCCCTATGTCATTTTCTAGCCTTCCTCGGGATACCTCCTCTCCTTGGAGTAGTCTGTATTCTGAAGTTTGGTAATCGTAACCTTGCTATTCTTTATTATTCTGCCTGTAGCTTGGTTTAACCTTTTTTTTTTTTTTTTTGCGGTACGCGGGCCTCTCACTGCTGTGGCCTCTCCCGTTGCGGAGCACAGGCTCCGGACGCGCAGGCTCAGCTGCCATGGCTCACGGGCCCAGCCGCTCCACGGCATGTGGGATCTTCCCGGACCGGGGCACGAACCTGTGTCCCCTGCATCGGCAGGCGGACTCTCAACCACTGCGCCACCAGGGAAGCCCCAGTTTAGCCTATTTTTGAACTTTACAAAATTGGTGTTATTTTTGCAAGTCAGTTTTTTCACTCAATACATTTTTTAAGGTTCATCTACTTGGTTAGTGCAGTCATTTCTCCTGTTGTAGAGTTCTGTTATCTGACTCAACCACAGTTCATATATCTGCTCTCCCATTGGGCATGTTCCAGTGTTTTGCAATTACAAGTGATTCAGATGCAGACATTCTTAGACCCAGCTCCTGGCTACATGCCTCCTGGTCCTTGTGTTCAAGAATGAGTCTAGAGCTCTCTTTTCAAAACTCAGATCCAATCATGTATTTATGGAGATGCATCATTTTTTCCTTAGGAGTGTCAAATTTTAGATGGTAAGAAAGAAGTATCTATCTTATAGAAATTATATCAACAGTCCTGATTGAAAATGGGTAAAGTAGAAATTTCTCTCAAAGAACAATTTAATCATACTGATGGGTTAATCATACTGAGTGGAATTTTTTTTTTTTGCGGTACGCGGGCCTCTCACTGCTGTGGCCTCTCCCGTTGCGGAGCACAGGCTCCGGACGCGCAGGCTCAGTGGCCATGGCCACGGGCCCAGCCGTTCCACAGCATGTGGGATCCTCCCGGACCGGGGCACGAACCCGTGTCCCCTGCATCGGCAGGCGGACTCTCAACCACTGTGCCATCAGGGAAGCCCCTGAGTGGAATTTTTTATATTTTTTTCAAACAATTTCAGTATTCTGTCATTCTCTGTATATTATTATTATCTGTAAAAATGTTCCTATTACATGCCTCTGGCTACCATTAATTTTAAAAGACAGTACAATATGACTAATAATCAAGATCATTTCCATGCTAATTCCTACATTCCCTCCTGGATTCAGTCTTTACTTAATTACAAGGATTTAGATGAAAATCTGATTCTCCTCTGGAAGCAGAGGTCCTCATCCATGCTAATAAAAGAGATATTGAGATGTGGAACACATTTCTGGATGTGATTCACTTCGTAAGCCAACAACAAATGTAATTTTTTTTTCTCCAAAGAAACAAAATTTGATTTTTTTCCTTTCATGGGGTCTTACTATTTTTATTTATTTACCTGTGATAAATGTCTGCTGTTATATGTAATTATATAATTTCAATGTATCTGAAATTCGGTTATTTATGTGTGATATATTTGGAGGTTTACTTTGGAAAAATTAAAGTGCATTATATTTTTTAAATGCATGCATGAATCTATGTAGAGGTGTATATTTATAGTTTAATTCATGATGATAATTAAATAAAGGTTTCTTTTTAATTTTGCAGTGTATCCTTGCTGAAGAATTTACCTGAAGATAAATTAACCAAGATCATTGACTGCTTGGAAGTGGTAAGAAATTTTAAAGTAAAAACTATATTTCATTAAAAGATTATATGATCTAGTCATTATTAGCACTGTAAATGATTAAAAAGGAAAAGATGGTGATCACCAGTCCACAGAGACCAGGAGCCTTTTTCTATTGTGAAAACTCACACTGAATTAAGGGGCTGGGGTGGGGTTCAGGGACTCTTCTGAAATATATAAAAGAAAATTGGATTTGCATGTGTAAAGTGACATTTGATTTACATATTTTAATCTTTTTAGTATATTTTATAAAACTAATCTGCCTCACTCAAGAGGCATTTGATTTTCTGCAATTAACATCACAATCCCTTACAGAGTTTTCGTAGTATGAAGGAGTCAGTGATGCATAATTAGGTAATGGAGTAGAGAAAGGGTATATTGGGACTTTCGTGAACAGGCTTCTGAATCAAGGTATGAAACATTCCATACTTGAAAACTCTAGGCTATGAAGACTTTAAAGAAAAAAAAAAATAACAAAAAAACCCTGTACTTAAGAAGCACTTTACCTATTTTAACATCTAGGGAAAAATGGCGTATTGGAACGTGTTCAAAAATTCATATTAGGCATCACGCTGATGGTTGGTTCTTGTCCAAGACTAGTCAAGTCTTTTTGTGAATAATGCTTTTATGATATGTACCTTGGATTCTAATAATTTTCATTATATGAAAACCTCTTCAGAGATTAATATTCAAAGTAAATAACCTCTGTCTAACTTTTTTTTGGTGTGTGTCGGTCAATTTCATTGAAACCAAATTGCTTTTCGGGAATTTAAAGGAGGTAAGGAATAGTAAAGGAGTCAGATGTAGACTTTAAGATTTTATAAAGCTATTCTCAGTGGGAGACAAAAAATGCCCTGCAAGACTGATTGTTGACAGATTCATGCCTCTGTCAATCTCAATATACAATGTAAACTAATACCTGTTGAGAAGGGAGCACCAACCATTTTATCCTTAAGTGTAAGTGACACCAGTAATGTTTCCATTTACAATTCATGGAACCCATCCAGCAGTTTATCAAGGACAGGCCATGATGACACAGTGCCTGGCCTTGTGTCCCCAGAGCGTTCAGATATGAAGTCATTTTCAAGAGGACTGCTTGCCCTGCATCTCTTGGGATTTTCTCAGTGTAACATAACCCAATCACAGATGTTACAAATTAATAATTCATCCTAATTTCTGAGTGTTTTTTTTTAAAGCTGGAGAGGCCCTATATTTTTTTGTTAACCGAGGAAATCTGTTTTTAATATAACACTAATAGAGTAGATTCACCAGAGGGGAATTCCATGCTGACAGAAAATATTAAAATTTAGTATCATTAAAAATAAATGGTAAATTAGACATATTTATAGTAGCCACAGGCAATAGCTACAGAATATATAGATGGGGGCTCCAACCTAGTATTAATTAACACACAATTCGAATTTGAAAGTCTCATCTTTTAAAACACCCTAGAAGGCTTTATTATATATTAGCATTTGCAAACAGCAGCGTGGTTTATAAAGGGCTCTTTATTCATACCTGGCAAACAAATGTGTCTCTGTAATGTGTGAAAATTCACAAATTCGAAAGTGATTAACAAGGGAGTAATGGGATCTATTTAGCGCTAAGAAAAGCACATAATTTACCAGCATAGCTTGGACTAATGACCCATCAACTGGGTCCTGACCACAGCCAATCACTAATGCATTGGAGTTATGACAGAGCACCTGCTGAGTTCCAGGGCCAGCTGTCCCACAAACTGGCTCCATAATCTTTGAGAAAAACAGGCTGAATCTGGCATGCTATTTAGGAGTTGATTTTGGGTGGTTTTAAGTTTTTGTGCAGGGGGCGGGGAGGGAGTATCAGAATTTCCCATCACCAAGCAGTTGTTCTGATGTGTTTGTTAAGACTTTGGTTTGTTGAAGTCCTAGACCACATGGCCTGAATGTGCAGTGTTCCAACAGCATTTCTTGCTTTAGCATAAATCACCCAAAGTATTCAGTTCTGGAGGCAGACATTGCCTTTAAACCTCTTCTCGTGATCTAATGGGAAAAGGAGGGTGAGAAAAGTAGCAACACATTCACTGGTGTGCTTTAAGAGTTAACTAATGAACACCCTAAAGCACGACACAGATTCCAAATGCAGTGTGACTATTAATGATAATGAAAATGACAATGTGACTTCTGTACCTGGCAGTTGGGTAGTACGGAAGACAAGAGGGGGAAGAGTTTCTGTTCCCACTCTTGGTGAGAGATCCGGGAGGCCCGGGATTTGACTGTGTGGTGGATCAAAACGTTACGGAACTCTTTGTTACAGAGATTTAGTGTTTGACCCAGTGACCCTCTGCACTGCCACTCTGACATGGCATCTTTCATGAAACTGGAGCTCTAGTGGGAGTGGGACTGGGGTAGGGAATGTGAAATGTCCTTGTCCTTAATCAGATCACCAGTGATGTTGATTAAAATGCAGATTCCCAGGTACTACCTCACACTTACTGAATCAGAAACTCTGGGGTAGGGACCCAGAAATCCACATTTTAACAACATGATTCTTTTTTTTTTTTTTTAATTTGTGGTACGTGGGCCTCTCACTGCTGTGGCCTCTCCCATTGCGGAGCACAGGCACCGGACGCGCAGGCCCAGCAGCCATGGCTCACGGGCCCAGCCGCTCCGCGGCATGCGGGATCTTCCCGGACCGGGGCACAAACCCGTGTCCCCTGCATCGGCAGGCGGACTCTCAACCACTGCGCCACCAGGGAAGCCCAACAACACGATTCTTAAAGTTTAAAGTTATGAATTGAATACATATATTTAGGGTTTGCCATAGTCTGCCTCATTAGTCACAAGTTTTCCATTTTTCATCGTTTTTTGAAAGTCTAGTCTTCCTTTCTTATAGTTCCTGCTAACACTTGCATAAGCCAGAGGGTTTTTCCCATTTTAATGGTTACATCTAGAACCATAAAAAAGTTGAGATAATTGTGGATTTTGCCAGTTTAGGGACCTGTTAATTAAAGGGGGAGTGCAGCTAGGTGTCCTAGAAAGTTAGCTAGTCCAAAGTCTGGAGATTAAGGTTTATGGTCAAGCGTCTGTCCCTCGCAGCTGTCAGTTAATTGTGGTGGGCATCAGGGTCACCTCATCTATAAAATAAGGGGGTGCTGGGTCACATCTGTACGGGCTGTCTCAGTGTTTCAGTTACAAAATTCTATACAGTTGGCTCACCCAAATGGAGGAATTTCTGTTGATTTTCATTTTGTAGGCTCCAGTTCCTTGGAAATAAGCAATCAGATGCTAAAATTATGCTGGAATGGTTGATAGGGTCCACCTAATCCAGGTGTGTTTGCTTTAAAATTTCTAAGGTGTTTTAACTACTGTACTTGGACAAACAAAAATAGCTGGTAGCAAACCCCAATAAATGTATACAGTTTTTTAAACAATCAACTTAGGGACATGGTCACATGATGCAGGGTTTGTGTGTGTGTGTGTGTGTGTGTGTGTGTGTGTGTTTGTGTGTGTGTGATCATACATCTGACTGTGTATCATCAATTCTTCTTTGTGATGAAGATTGCTAGCCGCACACTAAGGAAACTAAGGAAATCATAGGCTTGCTTCTTTGTCTTTGTCCTCCATCACCTTAGATTTTAATTCTGGTTTCATATATTCTATTTACAGGCACTCAGGCTCTATCTATCATTTTGCTAGCTATCACAGAATGAGCATTTTCTTTACATGAAAAACTCTTTCCATCTTTAGCAATTTCTGATGTATGGTTTTCTTCTTCTTCTTTTTTTTCCAGTGTATGGTTTACTTTTAACCTCTATCTCTCAGTCTGCCCTGGAATTGATTTCCTAAGTTTCCTTTTGGCCATATACTAAGTACCTACTCTCAGTGTTTCTAGATATCTTCTTTTAAATCATCTTTTTCAGACTGTGGGACACAACTCATTAGTAGGTCATAAAATCAATTTAGAGGAACACTTTAAAAAAATATCAGGGTAGTAAGCATAAGTATTGTTCAGATATGTTTCAGATTTATACAAATGTGTGTGTGCGTGTGTGCATGCTCACGTGTGTATGTGAGTGTATATATAAAATATGTTTCTTACTGTAGGTCAGGGTAAAAACTGCTTGAAAACCATCGCTTTACAGGGTAGGGTCTATGGCTTCTTGGTCCTCTAAGGGACCCCTTTGCAATGTAACCACAGGACAATAAACCACACTGTTTGAAGTTCTCTTTTTGGTGTTGGTGACCACCCTGGCTAGACTGGCTGTACTCCCCAGTTGACAAACACTGGCTAGTGTGGCATCGTAGCCAGTACTTACCACTATATATTTATGGTCTGATCTACATCCACAGCCTTTTCTGATCTGTGAAGTTACTGTCAACACACTGCGAGGTATTATTTATCTTCCTCCCATGGTTTTGGGTGACAAAGACTCATCCCTGGGAAAAATACCACCAGGAAGCTTGCCCCTTAAGAAACAACAAAGCGCTTTCTCAGTGTTCCATTTCCAGCTTCTGCCTTTTGGCTTATCCGACTGACAGAAATTAAAGCTGCACATCTGCACAGACCAGAGGCTGTGTAATAACTGAAGAACAGCCTATAAGCAGTTCAAAAATTCTCCAGATTCCTTCTGCTCTGTCTGGGTAATGGGGACTGAGATTGAGATAGGAACAGGAGAGCCTGAGACCGCCTGAAACAGGAACGTCCACCGTGACACTAGCAGTTCTAGTAAAGAGAACTGAACATTAACTATATCATGAAGACCCCTGCACTGCAGCGTCATGGTCACTCACTTAACCTTTGCGGGTCACAGTCATCTGAATGGTAAAATCACACTTGAATCGAGTGAAGGTTTGTGATAGAGCTATAATGAGAAAAAATAGAGAGTTGGAGTAAGCAGCTTGTGATGTAGAAACTCAAAATATTATTTTCCGGGTAGAACAGAAGCATGTTTCTTGCTCACATAACAGTCCAGGGAGGATGGTCCTAGGTGGCTATGCAGAATCCTTCAGGAACCCAAGCTGATGGCTACTCTGCCATCTTCCACATGGTCCCTCTCCCAGGATTTCTCTGGGACATGCCGTTACAAATAGGGCACAAGTATGAAGGCATGTGTCTGGAATGGTTCATGGGCCTGGCATGGAAGTGGCATACGTTGCTTCTACTCAGACCCTTTTAGCTGGAAGTTAACCACATGGCCACAGCTAACAGCAGGGCGGCTGGGGAATGCAGTTTACCTGTGGAAGACATTGATGACCAGCTCACAGACTCTTTCGCAGGAATTAACAGTCACCAGGTGACTATCTCACTTAATCCTCACACATCCTTAGGTGTGGTAGGTCATACCATCTTAATTTTACAGAATAGGAAACTGAGGTCCAGAAGATTTAAGTAACATCTAAGCAAACCATTCTCAGCCTCCCCCTTAACATGGCAATCATTAATTGAGTATTTACTACATTTCAGGTGCTTTTAATGCATCAAAAATGAATTGTCTTTAATTGACTTATGGTGGTAGGCAAAAATGGACCCCCTCCAAAGTATCCACATCCTAAACACTGGAATGCATAAACGCGTTATGTTACATGGCAAAAGGAACTTTGCAGATGTAATTAAGGTTTGGGAGCTTAAAATAAGGGAGATTATCTTGGACTATCTAGGTGGGTCAAGTATTATTACACGGGCCCTTAAAAGCAGAGAATTTTCTCTGGCTGGAATCAGAGAGATGCAGCAGAAGTGGAAGTCAGAGAGATTCCAAGTGTATGAAGAATTTCATGTGCCCTTACTGGTTCTGAAATATCAGGGGCTCTGTGCAAGGACAGGAGAGAAGTCTCTGGGAGCTAAGGGGGCAGCCCCCAGCTCACAGCCATCAGGGAAATGGGACCTTATCCTACAACCGCAAGGAACTGAATTCTGCCAACAACCTGATTACAGTTGAAAGCAATTTTTTCCCCGGAGCCTCCAGAAAGGAACACAGCCCTACTGACACCTTGACTTCAGCCTCGAGAGACCCTGAACAGAGAAATTCAGGTGAACCACACCGTGCCTGGACTCTCTGTCCCACAGAAACTCAGATAATAAATGGGGGTAGTTTCAAGCCACTAAGTGTGTGTGGTTATTTGTTATAGCAGCAATAGAAAACTAATGTGCTTATCTTCTCTCAATCTTTGAGTATAAATATTCTTATTTGAATTTTCTGGATTGATGAAAGTGAAATTCAAAGCAGAACTGAGATTTGAATCTAGATTTCTGTGGCTTCAAAGTGCCTTTTCCCCTGAGATATTCTGCTTCCTTCCATGAGATGTTGAATGCCTTGTAAAATGTACATAGTGCTATGTAAATAAAAGGTAAGTTTATTAGTATTAGGAGTAATGTTTATTCCATAAATGTAAATATGTTTTAAGAGTAAATGACCAAAAAAGATACTGAACTATAGCAGACACAAAAGTAGTTTGTTTGGATTTTATTTTCAAGTCTAAAATAAAAATAAGAGAGAGCTATTGTGTTGTTCTTTATGCCTTTTACGAAAATTAAACAAGCCCATTTTTGTTTGTATAAATAATTAAGAGATCCATTTTAGTTCTATGACTTTGTGCCAATATCAAATTAAAGCAAAGTAGGGATGGAAAGTTTAATCCATCTTTTATTTTCTAAGACACTGAATTAATTTTTTGGTCTGGCAGGTGGAAGAATTACTTTTCCCTGACAAGAATTCTCTGATTACACTCACCTATATGAGGGAAACAAAGAAATAAGTGACAGTTTGGGATTTCATGAGGTTAAACTTTGTTGAAAAACAGAATTTACATGTAAAAATTCTAATGTCAACCTTTCATGATGATAAATCTTTGGAAAGAATCCATATGAAAGAGCTCCTTACTGTGTATGTAGAATTTTCCCAACCTTTGCTCTGAAAGAAATTAGGAATTGAGGCTGATATTCCTCATATCCATTGAGGATAATATTTTCAATTTATTAGATAATATTTGTCCTCTTTCTAAACTCTACCACCAGTTTCAGACTGTTGCAGATCACTGAACCGTTTGTATTTAGATTATTTGGGTGAAGCCCTCCTGCGGATCGGTGATAATTGCCTTGCTCTCGTTTCTTTGTGTCTTCAGTGTCCATGCTTGAAATTCAGTATTCCAGGTGAATTTTTTTTTCCATGAAAGATAAACATAAATGCAGATAAACAAGCAAAAGTCTCCTTACTTTTTTATGGTTTAAGACTACAATATTTAAGAAGATTACAATTACAATAAGCAAAAAAATAACAGAAACAGGTGTGGAATGCTCATTTCTAAGACACCAGGAGTTCTATTTCATTTGTGTCATCTGAACGTCTCCGCTGCATCTAACTTTTTCTTTTTCTCTTGTCCCCATAGGAATACTATGACAAAGGAGATTACATTATTAGAGAGGGCGAGGAAGGAAGTACATTTTTCATTTTAGCAAAAGGAAAGGTAACTATTAGTTAAAGCTTACTTAAAGTAAATCAAAGAATCATATCAAATCTGTTGGCCATAAACGCAGCAGTGTTCTGCATTGCAGCCCAAGTCCTCTGTCTGCAGTGAGCAGTTAAAGGACCTTCTGCTCAGAAGAGTCCTGGGGAAGCGGCGGGGGGCAGTCTGAGCACTGGCTTTGGGCCCACAGGAGACTTGTCTTGGGTTCCAGCTGATTTAGTAATTTCTTAGTGACCTTAGTCAGGTCACTTGGCTTTCTTTGGATGTCGTTTCATTGTGTATAAAATGACTGGATTATTTCTAATAATCCAATGAGTGTGTGATTCTTAGCCCAGGGGTCTAAGATCAAGGGCTGGAACATTTCCCCAACCCACTGATAAGACAAACAACAGGTGGAAGAGAATGAACTAGACAATTGAGGACAGAATGATCAGGCATCAAGCTGTAGAACAATATGGCTCAGAACTTCAATTCGTACACAGTTGCTCAAGTTGATTTAGATGCTGATGAAAATTTTACGCTAATATAGACAACAAATCTTTTTTTTAACTAGATGTTGAGTGGATAACATGTTGCCGGTTATTCCCAGCTTGACTCTTTACAATGTTCCTCAGAGACAAAAAGCATTTGTGGAATATTGATGGAAAGGATAAAATCTTGAGCACCTGTGTCTATAAACTGTCAGATTTTCACATATGCTCTTTCTTCCATGGAAGAGTTTATCATCAGAGAATCAGACACTGCCCTTTGTAAACTACTTTTGTGGTTGAACTTTGAACTGGACCCCCAGTGACGGAAAAAAATTTTTTAACATAATAGTTGCAGAAACTCTTCAACACTCAGAACCACTTTTTATCATTTCTCCTCAACCTGGACCTCATACTTTGAAAGAATCCTGGTTAATAAACAAATTGCATTTATCATTTAAAAATTTTTAAATTTATTGTGATTTCCATAAGTGCTAACCAGAATTTCTAATCAGAATGATGCAGTCCTTCTTACCATGTTGAACTGGAATAATTCTAGCCACAAAAGGGAATATTGAAGTTTTTGTTTGGCTCTGCTATGGGGGTTCTTGAACCTTCCTGGGCTGTGGATCGCATTGGGACTGTCATGAAAGTTGTGGACCCTCCTCTATATCCACATTTTGCATTCAGTTTTAGAGGGTACACAGGAATCAACAAGTCACTCATGGACATAAGATTTAGAACTCTTGATACTCAGTCTTATTCGTGATTGATTTGTCAACTCCATTTGGCTTTTTGAAAAAATAAAGTTCCCACAGGACCATTATTATTTGCTTTGAGCATCCTTAGGAAGGAATAACTGGATTCATGTAAAAAATTATAACTTTGAGTCGTGAGGTTTGGATGGAGAAGCTTCCTCTTATAAAAGGTGGATTGTGTTCAATCACAGGATTTTCTAGTCCATCCAAATGAGGTGACTATAGTTAGATTGTCATAACTACTGCAAAATTAAAGTAAAGGCTTTGATTTTTCCTTATTGAGTCAAGTTTATACAGAACAGGAGGATCTGGTTGAATGGATATGTGTTCAGATTTTCCTTATTTTCTTCTCTCTCTCTCTCTTCTTAAATTATTTGACATCATTTAGGTAAAAGTCACCCAGAGTACTGAGGGCCATGATCAACCACAACTGATAAAAACTCTGCAGAAAGGAGAATATTTTGGAGAAAAAGCTCTTATCAGGTGAATCTATGAATTTATATTCCATACTTAAATAATTCTTTGGTTGTTTTGCATGTGCACCTACCCACTGAGAGTTGTCAAACTGAGCTACCAAATTAATGGCAGCCATTATCCAGGAAATAAACAAATTTTTAAACTGAATTCTAAAATATTCATTGTTAAGCAGGAAATAAGTATATTAATTCTGCACAGGAAATAATTTAGAAAGTCTTAAGTCTACTAGTGAAAATAAAATTGGTCTTCTCTTAGAATTTTTAGTTTAAAAGAGAAAGAAATTAAAGGCATGAAATTTTAAATTTTCCCATAAGAATGAGTTTTTATATTTTCAAGGTTCGAAATATTGTCCTGTTTTACCCTTTAAGAAATCATCAAATGATGACTTTACGTATTTTTTGTGTTTTTAAATCATTATGTCAAAGGTAATATTTTCTTAAGAATTTTTATTGGCTCATTTTGCAAGCTTTAGAAACTACTCAAAATAGTGTATTTGACATTTCTACCTGAACCTTAGGCCTTTTGAGATATGAGTTTATTTACTGTTGATCTAAGTTATGGAAGAAACATTTGTAAAGATTAATCAAATTGCTCAGGAGACACTATGTGCTTCCTGGAACTCAGAAAACAGAAAACTTTTCTTAAATATAAATAACTTTATAAAAATTCAAGTTAGAATTTTGAGCAACACACTCTTTTTTGGAGTTGCATATGTTTTTAAATGAATACTTGAAATTAATTAAGAAAGAATTTAAAATTTATGTTATTACTAAATGCTTTTTATTTCATATTTATGCTTATAAAAATGAGTAGTGTGTCTGCTCATTTTTCTTCCTTTTTAATTTTTGTCTGTGAAGCCCTAGTTCTGCTGATTTACATGTCAGGATTACACTAAGTACAGAGCAAAGAAAAAGTGTTCATATATTACCTGAAGACAAATTTGATTCTTTAAAAATCATAAAGCTCTTATTTTTTAAAGAAAATTAAACTACTTAATCCTAGTAAGTTATGGCTATTTTGTAAACAATTTAAAAATTGAATTTAAAGACAAGTTGAATTTTTATTTCCCATTTTCTAGCTGGTAATGAACTTGTTTCAATAACAGGGAAATTGTCCTCTTTTGTTTGCTTATTTGTGACAATATGAATTTGTTCATGTAATGCAATCATGTAATACCATTATTCAAGACTTCAATGTATTCGTTCTTAACATTAACACATTATTTTTCTCATACCTTCAAGCAAAACTATTAAAGTTTGAAAGTGCAGAGAAATTATTTATAAATGCACTATAGACTCAACATAGCTCTGGAAAGGAAATATGCTGTCTGGTTATGCTGGATCTGAAATAATTTGTGCTCTATGTTGCAACCAGCCAATTACAGTGTTTTCCCATGAGAAACATGGGGATTTATATTTAATAAAGACACAACTCCCCAAAGCATTTAAAATGTAAAGCTAAAATCAATGAGGAGGAGAGTTGGATACAAATATTTTTACATTTTTGTGCATTTTTATGCTATCACTTTTTAGGGCCACTGACTGTGGCTCAATGTTCCTTATATTCTGTGTATTTTCCATGTATTTCCATTAAATAGTCCCAGGAGTTCTTTCAGCATTTTATGTGCAAAAATAAATCCGTGGCACTTACACAGTTATTATGAAAGAAACAGATGTGTATTTGTAAACATCTAATACTTGTGCACTGTTTGCAGAGAATATTCCTAGTCAAAATCATGACACTGTCAAGTGAAAGGATGCCATACCTCTTTTTTTTTGAACTAACAAAGCAAATAGTTTACCCATATCCAAGATCATATCATATAGATATCTACACACATGCAATTTGAGTGTAAACTACCCAGCTCCCAACTCAAAAGCATATCAAGCTGAAAGGTTTCACCAGTGTCTTCTAGCAAGGATCCTGTAAACTTGGGAGGGACTGTGGGTTATGTCAGAAGGTTTCTGGATGCCAGCTATGTGGATGGGGGACCTCTCTGGAATGAGAGATGGGCTGCCAGCGTTTTCTCTGTCCCATCGCTAAAGGAAGATGAAAGAAGTATACTTTTTGTGATGCTGTTTTTGATGAAGTTGCTTAGAGCAGTCTTAATTTGATTGCTGCTCCAAGTTACCTTAAATAAATCTCAGAGCACTGAGTACCATATGGATGTACCTTCTTTTCAGGGTCTTTAGTTTGTAACTAATAGAGGGAGACAACTAACATAAACAAAGGTCTCTAAAGAAATACTTTACCTGGTGCTTGACCCATTGGTATTCATTAGGTAATTAAATTTGACATCATTAGATCATATGCTATAATTCATTGTATCTAAGGGGATTATTGTGAGATGCACTATTATATTATGTACCCCTGAGAAAGAAAGACGGTGCTATTAATTACACTATGACTCATCGTCAATTGTAAGGCATGCTCTGATTTCAGAGATTTTAATGGAAAATGTACATCTTAGACTATGAAATGAAAGATTTTAGTATTTCTTTAATTCACTGGGTGATATGACACTAAAAACACTTTCTTCAGGTTTTATTCCTGACTGGTTTGTTAGAAGTTAATTACTTCAATGTTTTTCTTATAAATTTCTTTGATCGGTTCATTTCAATTTTGGCTGCTTATTAATTAGCAATTCCTGTTTGATCAGAGTAGGGCTATCTTATTTGGGCTGACACAGAGCGCAGAATGAAATTCCACGCACAGTTGCACTCACTGATTCCTTTACATTCTTAGTGCATTTAGCTTCTTCTCCTCTGTATTCCTTGTGTGCATGCCCTTTATTAGGACACATTTCAAATCCTTTTTTTGGGAAGGGGTAGAGTATAAATTATGATTTTTTAAAAAAAGCATAATCTTTGGAAGGTTTAAGTGACGGTGTTTCATACCAGTAGCAGATTTCCCTAATAAAAATGGATGTTTAATTTCTCACTAGAAAATTGACTTTCCTGTTTTTATCTGCAGTGAAGATGTCAGATCAGCTAACATTATTGCTGAAGAAAATGATGTTGCATGCCTGGTTATAGATCGTGAGTGAGTATACTGATGTTGTCGGAGAATGCAGGCTACTGCCACCTTTGAAGACTTGGCCTTCTGTTACTACAAGGGCCCATCTGTCTTCCCTTTCATCAGCACTTGGAAACGCTGGCCAATCCTCAGCTGCGAGTACATTCGATTAAAATTCATGGGAAGGAACTGGGCCTTCTGATCTGAATCTGTCTGCGGCAGTGGCAGATGCTGGCAGGCTAAATATTTTGTGTGCAGAGTTTGTACATAAATATCAGCAATAGACTGGTTTAAATTCTGCATCTTACAGAGAAATAAGCTTATTAGTACTCTCATGGATTTTTCCCCATACAATGTAGTGAACAATTTCATAATTTATTGCTAAAATGCTCTAAGCCGTCAGAAACCTCTCTCTCTCAAAATATAAAATGTTCATTAGCTAGATGTATTCCCAGAGAAGTTTTAGTTTAATGCTTGTAGTGATTTGCAGAAGATGTGTGTCAATATTAATCTCTAAATGTCTGAGGTTATTTCTCAGAATATTTCATCTTGTGTCCTTAACTCACTTCAAATCAAATTTGAATCTGACCCCTTGGATCTCTCATTAATCAGTTGAATATTTATTGACTATCTAGATATAAAAAAGGAAATTCAAATATACCAAAACTAGGCCATTGTCTGACAAAAGCCATGTATAGTCAAAAGAAATAGGGTATACTCATATGAAATATTAACAAAAAATAGTAAAATGACAATAGGTATCACAAGAGTATGTAGATGATTGCTAATTGAATACAACATTTATTGAACATAGAATCATAGAGATTTAGAGCTGGAAAGAACTTTGGAATATTTTACAAAATCTTTTTATTATGGAAAATTTCAAACATATTAAAAAATAGGATGATATTATGGACCCCATCATGCAAGCTCAAGAATTATCAATTAAAGCCTTTTCTATACCACTTTGCCATCCTCTCCCTGCCTTCTACACACTATTTTCAAGCAAATTCCAAACATAAAATTATTTCATCTATGAATTTTACTAGCATCTCTAAAAGCTAAGTATTATTTATAATACATGACCACAATAACATAACATGCCTAAAAAGTTACCAATTCTTTCTTTCTTTATTATTTTTTAATTGAGGTATAATTGACACATAACATTATATTAGTGTCAGGTGTACAACATAATGATCCAATATACGGATACATTGCAAAATGGTCACTACAATAAGTCTAGTTAGCATCCATCACCACACATAGGACAATAATTCTTAGTATCACTTTGAGTTACTTTAATCTTTCCCTTACAGATAAAAAAAAGTAAGTCCAGGTCAGTTAAAGAATTGCCCCCGGGCTTCCCTGGTGGTGCAGTGGTTGAGAGTCCGCCTGCCGATGCAGGGGACACGGGTTCGTGCCCCGGTCCGGGAAGATCCCACATGCCGCGGAGCGGCTGGGCCCGTGAGCCATGGCCGCTGAGCCTGTGCGTCCGGAGCCGAGAGGCCATGACAGTGAGAGGCCCGCGTACCGCAAAAAAAAAAAAAAGAATTGCCCCAACAGTGTCATCTGTGATGGAACAGGGGCTTCTGCCCAGGTCTTCCAGTGCCTTTCAGCAGTCTTTCCACCATGCCATTTGGCTCCCATAGCATGTGTTCAGAAGGGAAGCAATCACAATACTGTGAAGTGGGAAAAGTTTTACTTTATTTTTTAAGTGTGGAAATGGGGCTTAAAATTCACAGGAGTTTTCTAGGCAAAGAGGAAATGTGGAAATCTCTCCAGGTGAAGTAAACCTTAAAAACAAAGGCATAGGGCTAGGAAGTGCAAATCATGTTCAGATGAAGGTAATCTTTGGTGGCAGCTCTCAAATGGAAAATATATTGATATGGTATTGCCCTGACAATGCATTGTTTTGTATATGAGTTCCTTAAAAATATATGCATGCACTAAATAGCATTAGCGGTGTGGTAAAATCTTACAAATTGCTCCAAAATGCAAGGACTAAAAACAGGATAGAAAGGAAGAACTCCTCCCCCTTTTCTTTATTATAATCACATAACCAAATATTTATACAATATCTCATGGATTCATAATCCATGTAAAGGATGCAATGGTTTTTATAGAGTTTATAAATTATTTGGAAGTTTATAATTTTAAAACGCTTAATTTACATGTGCATAGTTGAGATTCTTATAACATAGAGAGTACTGTCCTGTTAGACACAATGAGACATTAAAAGTTACATGAATTTATTCTGTGCATAAGAGAAACTGAATATCAGGTATGACTGGGTTGACCTACATCCTGGATTTCCTGGGACAGTTCTGGTTATTCCAACATGTTTATGATTGGCACTCCCCTTCACTCTGGAAAACATTCAGTTTGAATGATAAATTATATGATCATTGTAGCTATCACTTATAAAGCTAGATTAAGATCCCGTAATAATTCTCCCATAGTACCCTTACATCATTGTTCACACTTTATTTGATTGCTTTATTTAACATCTGTCTTCCCACTCTTCTGTTTCTTCATGAGGACAGAAACATTTACTTTGTTCGCTGCTGTTGCTGTGCCAGCATTTGACATAGTCCTTGGCATAACAGGAAGCGATCCAGATGCTGGCTTAATAAAGGACACCATCCTTGCAATGAAATATAGTGACTGAAAGCCTATGGCTCTTTATTTCTTCTTTCTTAATTCATCATTTTAAAAATGCATACTTGAATGTTACAGCTAGAATGTTGTAGCCGTTTAAACTTTAGTTTGTGGAGAATTTCTATAGACCTGTGACACCAGTGTCACATTTAAAAAATCAAATTTCTTTACAACAATACTTCAATTAGTTTCATAGCAAGCAAGATAATGGTGACATGTAGAATAAATAAAATCAGTGGGATAGGGAGGGTAGGAGGGAGACGCAAGAGGGAGGGGATGTGGGGATATATGTATACCTATAGCTGATTCACTTTGTTATACAACAGAAACTAACACAACATTGTAAAGCAATTATACTCCAATAAAGATGTTAAAAAATAAAAACAAAAAAATAGAAGAGACCAAAAAAAAAAAAAAAAAGCAAAGTACAAGAAGTATTTCCTTTCACTTGAAAATTGCAACCATTGGGAATTTGAAATTGCATGGCAATATTCTTTTGTTTCTCACTACTGTACAGTCAGCAAAGGACGGTCCACAGAGCAGGGCAGAAAAGAGTGCCTAGTAGATCTGAAGGGGGAAATGGAAAATACACAGCACAGTGCATAAGGTATACTTAATAATGTAAGTGTAAGTTGGTGGTCAGTTAAATGTGGGTAGAGGTCTTCAGGGCTAGGCAGGCAGTAAGTGGCAACAGTACACTAATGAGGGGAATTCTGGCTTATTGGTTTCAGTTTTAGGTGTTTTGAGGTAAATTTTCATTCCTTTCATTTCTTTATGTCCAGGAGCTTAAGATTTACTGAGGTGATTAAAGCATGGTTTCTAGAAGGATACTGTTTTGTAGTAGGGAAGAGAACTACCCTGAAAATCACGAATCCAGGTAGATTGTCAAGTGTGGGGTGCGGGAAGCATTGGAAGGATAATCCAGAAAATAGGTTTGTTTGGTGAGGAAGGGGATTCTTTTTTTCTCATGGGCAGTGCCCTATGTAAGAATTCCAAGAGATAAGGGACCAGGGACAGGCAGATTAGATGGGACACGTAACCTGTGATCCGTGAGGGTGAGGGAGGTAATGGGAAGATGCTGGCTGAGCCTCAGACAGGGAACTACTAAGTTAAGGTAAACGATTTGGATTTAATTATGAAGGAATGTGAAATGAGTAGTATTATCTACGGACAAAGAAGAGATAAATTGTATCCTTGACTTTAAAAATAAATAGCTTAATTAATTTGGTTAAGCAAAGTTAGAAAAATCTGGAACCCATGTAACCTGTTGATTCAGTAAACAGATCATGTAGCCTATTTCCTTTTCACTGTCTTCTTTAAAAAAAAAAAAAAAAAGAACAATATTAGTAAACCTGAACCACAAGGGGGAAGATTACAGAAATGGTGTCTCTTCTCATTGATAGCCTCTTTGCTTTCAGAAACTCAAAGGATCAATTATATAGCTTCCAATAACTATTCTACATGTGACAGCAATTTTATTGTAACATAAATTATTGAAAAACAGTTTGCAAAGCTGTGAATAACCATACAAATAGTCTTTTATGAGCTTAAGAAGAATGGCAAGTTGCAATGGTAACTCTCAGCGCTGAGCTTTTTATTTTATCTTATTTTATTCATTTAGAACATTCAACCAAACAGTCGGGACTTTTGAAGAACTCCAAAAATACCTTGAAGGGTATGTGGCAAACCTGAATCGTGATGATGAAAAAAGACATGCGAAGTAAGTGGAGGAATATTTTCCTAAGCCGGATGTAGCAGTTGATAAAGAAGGGGACTGAAGGGTGTGGTTTGCTGTGGCGTAACTTTTAGTGTGTTGCCATTAGAAAATTTGGGGGAGTTCTTTTAAATTGTTCTTCCACAAAGAGGATACCATTTGCCTGGTATCCTCTACCAGGATAATAATAGTATGGCTATTATTTTAGTCAATAAATAGTTTGTTATTTTCAGTGATGGGTAGTAATGTTAGGAAGAAATTTCCTGATAGAAAACCTTGGGAAAGGGATTCTTTACATTGACTGGTGACTTAGTTCAAAAGGACATTAATTCAGAAAGGAAGGCTCTCTTGCCCATGGAAATCAAACAGGAATACCAAGGCATAGCGTAGCCCAGTCATTCTGATTCCAGGTAAAGAGCTAGGGCTAGAGTCTGGGTTATTTCAAAATATAAGGGAGCTATTGCCCATGGTGTTGTGTGTTGGGTTCTAACTGTAGTAATACTGATGAAAATGGGTTTTTGTTTAATAGAAACAATACTTTGTAAAATTAAAATTATTTGAAAATCCTTTGCTAAAACATTTTGTAGAATGAATACTTAAGCATATATTCACCAGATAGCACCATTACAATTGAAGAGTCAAGAGTTCTAGAAGACTGACCTTTGAGTTAAATTAGAGCATTCAGTCAGGACTGCATAAGTTTGTTTTTTTTTTCTTGCAGGTCGTATACTTGCAGTTTTTATGCCAAAGGCCTTTTGTAGCGAGAACAATTTATAAATACGTAACCCAGAACAGTAAACTCTAATTAAAAGAGAATTGAGTATTTCCAAGTAACAATACTTAGACATAAAATATGAACTGTATTTTTCATGTTTCACAAAGCAGTTATTCTGGTTCAGCCAGAGAAATCTTCAAGATCTGACAAAAATAGCAAAATATGGCAAAGATTCTCAGTGTGGAACCCTCCTGTATGTGCAACAAAGGAAGTGGCTCTCTTTTCTGGTTTTATTTCCTCTCACTGATTCTTTGTTTTTTAAACATCTTTATTGAGATGTATTTCAAATGCCACACAATTCACCTGTTTTTACCTCTCATTGATTCAGTTTGACTTTTGTCTATTTTTTATTGTGTGTGAGTATATCTGTTTTTTATTTGTATAGTCTATTGTTTTTCTCCCCAGATGTAACTGAATCTGACCCTATAAGAGTTGAGATAAGCTCTATGGTAACTATGGGCAGTAATTACTGGCAGAAATAAGACTGTTGTAAGGGTGGAATTTATGTGTGCCGTGACCCCTGCTTGCCCAAGGGAGCATATGTAAAGTTTCTCTTATCTCCTACAGGAGATCCATGTCTAGCTGGAAGCTGTCCAAAGCACTCTCTTTGGAGATGATTCAGCTGAAGGAGAAAGTGGCCAGATTTTCCTCATCATCCCCATTCCAGAACCTTGAGATTATCGCAACACTGGGCGTTGGTGGGTTCGGAAGAGTTGAGCTTGTAAGGGGTTTACGTTTCAAGCATCTGAGAGAAGCCTTTTGACTATTTTTTGTTTTGTATTCCAGTGTATGTCAGAGGAATATATGCATTGTTATTGCTATCTAAACATTGCTTTGAACAGAAATTGAGAAAGTACACTTTTCACTCTTTATGTTGTGTAATAGCAGGTCTGTGCTAGTAACTTATAATAATATAGCTGCAATTTCAAGCCTCTTACATCACATCCTTTTGTGATTTTTTTTTTGCTTGAGGGCAGTTAGTTATTGGAGAATGTACCAGTAACCATACCCAAAGGCTACAAAACATAAAATGTGTTTCCTAACAGCAAAATGTATGTATACATACGTTCACGATGCATTAACTGTATGCTAAAGCAAAGAAGAACGTGTCCAGTGAAAGTGTCATAGAATGAAATCTTTAATATCATAGCTCCATTTCTTAAACAACTCCCCTGCCATGTCTGTATTTGGCTTTCATTATTCTATTTTTGGGTTGCCAAATTTTCTATCAAAAAAAAAATGCTGAATGCAAGGAGATGTTTGAAGAGCAGCCTTCTGTAGTGCTGGTCAGGACAGCTGGGAACTTATGGCCTGATTTCGGCTGCATCTTCCATATCACCACCTCTCTGAGCTTTATAATCAGCTTCCAAAGAGTAGCAGAGTGGTGCTGTCAGATCAAGTGCTCTGAGGAAACGGTAGAATGGAGATCTGTGACCTTACTGGGTAGAGATGGCGCTGAACCCTTGGCAATTACCAAGCCCTTCTTTGCCCAGCAGATTTGTAACAATTCACTGTACATTAACCTTGGGAACTATGCTGACACTTCCATCTGATGGGTGGCCTGGGTGTGAGCAGATCTGAAATGCTGCCAGGAGACTCTGGGTAGTAAACTTTACACCCAGTCAATTCTTGGGTAAGGGGGGAAGAAATGATTTCTTAATAGGCCAAAGAGTATTTGTAGTGTTTCTTCTGCCATATGGAGAGATAAGGGAGAGATCCGTCTGCTGTATTTTTCATCAAAATCTTGGCAAAAGGATTGAATTAACAATGCTGAGGTTTCCTTTTTATATAGTTAGATAATAATAATTGAAACAATAATTCCACCATTGATTTAAAAGTCATAGGCAGCACTAATGGCAACTGTGAGCAAAATGTGGGGTGCAACCATTTCTGCACAGTTTCATTACTTGTCAAATGTAGTCTGCTAATGGAGTTTTAAAAGTCTATCTGAATGCTTATTAAATTTTAAAAATTTCCTTTTAAGGGAAAATCCTGTTTGTCCATCTAGAGCATGGTCTCCAACAGAGCTTTCTGCGCTGATGGAAATGTTCAGTATCTTTGTGTCCAGTAGGGTAGCCACTGGCTATATGTGGCTGGAGAGCTTTTGGATCACGCAACTGAGGAACTGAATTTTTAATTTTAATCAATTTAAAATTAACCTTATGCGACTAGTGGCTATTATATTGGATCGTGCAGATATGAATCTTGATTTAATATGTTTTGTTTTGAAACTCAAAGAAGTGACTATTAAGAAAAAACAGTTTTTGGCAATTCTGGCCAAAGTTTTTCATGTCACATACTCAAAACTGAAGAGATTTCTGAACATTCAATCTTTTAACTAGAGTATTTTTCTTGTTTCAATACAAGCATTCTAGAGCCATGTTCCAGATACGTGAACTCTTTTGGAAATTACAGTGAAAAGGAAGTGTGTACACCTGGATAAAATTCAGTTCCCGGAGGGATAAGTGGTTAAAAGCTTACAAGCTATTTAAATGTGAAAGAGTCCGAACTCTCATTAGTTAACATGTTTTACGAAGATATTGCAAATCTTTCCTAGTAAGTTCATTTTGAGGGCTTGTTCTCTTCTTCCCTAGGTTAAGGTAAAAAATGAGAATGTTGCTTTTGCAATGAAGTGTATAAGGAAAAAGCACATAGTTGACACGAAACAGCAGGAGCATGTCTACGCAGAAAAGAGGATCCTGGAAGAGCTGTGCTCCCCCTTCATCGTGAAGTAAGCGAGCATCTCGCTCCCAGAACTTAGCATCTTAGGCTCTCCTTTTGGGTGTTTCCATGCAAGAGGACGGAGGAGGAAGAGAAGGCCTCGCTCTGAATTCTCCAGCCCAGTCACAGCGATGATACATAAAATGTTAGAAGTTTGAGATCTGAAGTCAAGAGTCCAGATTTTTTTATTCTTGGATAAATCTCAGGAAAGCGTGTGGGGTGTATGTGTGTGTTTGTATGTGTGTGTGTGAATATAAAATTATTGTGGCAATAATTTGAACTGCTTATTTAACTCAGACCCAATGTAGAATTTGGGAAGCAAGAATTCATTCAGAACCCTTCAGGGGACGTGCTGCTGTTGAATTTCGACAAGAAGTGGCATCTGGACGTATTTAGGTTGTTGAGGAGCTGGTCCTAACAGTGCCTAGGTGCCAGAAGATCCACCGCCTTTACAGTTACTGCTTTCTTTAGCTATCACCAGAGTTTGCAAGAGAAATGTATTATTCTAGGCCATGGCTCTCTTGTGAATTCATGGGTTAGTGATGTAGGCCAGTAAAGGCATATTTTTTCCTACCTGTCTTAATGCTCCTGGAGTGTAGCTTTAGAGATTTCTGGGTGATGTAAAGTGCCTCTATAATGAGTAGCATCTATGCTTTTTTTTTTTTTTTTTTTTTTTCGGTACACGGGCCTCTCACTGTTGTGGCCTCTCCCGCTGCGGAGCACAGGCTCCGGACGCGCAGGCTCAGCGGCCATGGCTCACGGGCCCAGCCGCTCCGCAGCATGTGGGATCTTCCCGGACCGGGGCACGAACCCATGTCCCCTGCATCGGCAGGCGGACTCTCAACCACTGCGCCACCAGGGAAGCCCCCAAAGTGTTATTGATGATGCTCTTAAGCAACTTGGAAGACGTTTTAAAACTGGGTTTCTAATAATAACTGTGCTTTTCTTTATCTTCACAGATTATATCGCACTTTCAAGGACAATAAGTATGTATACATGCTTCTGGAGGCCTGCTTAGGTGGGGAGCTATGGAGTATATTAAGAGACAGGTAATGAAAAAGAATAATAAACAATAACTTTTGTCTCCTCCTGTGTCATCTAAAAGATGCTATGTTCATGATCATTTAAAGAGGCGTGAAGAAAGTTATTAAGAAATGAGTCTAAGAACGTATTATCACTTGATAAAAAAGTAGTAATAGTGATATTTTCTTAGCTAACATTATAATCATGTAATAGGCACCCTGTAAAGCAGTTATTGTCATTCTCATATTAGGGATTAAAGAAGCCCAGGCTTAGAGTGTGAACCATCCATGTCACATGGTTAGTATGAGGCAGAGTAAGTATAAACCCAGATGTTACTGATTCCGAACCTTGAGAAGAGAGATGATGAAAGGGGTGGAGAGTGGGGAAGCCCGGACTGAAAGGCAGAGTGAAATGTCTGCAAAGTTTCTGTTTTACAAAAGGGGTGATTTCCACACAATCAAAGCCACAGGTATTTACTAAGCTCCACCTATGTATAAGGCTCCATAGGAGACAGTGTGGGAGTTTTCTAAACAAAGTAAACTGTTCTAACCCCTCAAAGTATAACGTTTTCCTCCAATGAGTTTAGATTTTGTTTTGGGAGATAATGTAATGTGCAATTCTAAAACATTTCATTATTTAACGTGAAAACTAAATATGACAAAGAAGTTGGCAGTTTGTAACGAAATGTCCAATGAGTGTTGTGGATAGTGAGCTTGGAGAAGAGGAAAGATAGAAAAATGTGATGGTCAAGGAAGGACTTGAGCTAAACTCTAAAGACAAAATTTGGAAAGGCAGAGAGGAAGGTAAACCGCAGGAACATTAGGATAGGGTTAAGTGTCTTAACTTGCTGAGTAAGAGCAGAATTTGAATACAGGACAAGGGCAGCAGAAAAGGAGATGGGAAGGTGGCTTTGCATTAGGCTGTGGAGGTTAATGCCAGGCCAAACATTTAGACAGCATTCCCTGGCTTAGTGATTCTCAGCCCTGGCTTCATGTCACAGTCTCATGGGTAGCTTTTACAAAGTAAAAATGCTGGGCCCTAATGCCAAAGGTTTTGATTTGGTTCAGTTGCAATGGGTCCAGAAAATGACTTTTAACTGCCTTTCAGGCAATTCTAATGTTCATTCATGGTCAAGAATCACCGACCTAGGTAATAAGAGACTTTTGAGCACCTGAGTAGAGATTCATGTGTTGTACTGGGAACATATTGTTGGATGGATCTGAATGCGGGAAACCTGGAAGGGTTGAGGAAACTTGCATGATACCTGCAGAAGCATTTGCGTCTTCCATCTTTGCTTCCATAGGCAAATCTTTTTAGAAAATATAAATCTATTTAGAGGTGGGAGTTCCTACTCTAGTGTTAGGCAATTTACCTGATCCATAAAACAGCCTTGTTAAGTCAGTAGTAAACCCATTTTACAGATACGAATCTGAGGCTCAGAACAGCAGAACAACTTGCCTAAGGATGCAGTTAGTGGAAGAAGAAGGAGTCAAAACCAGTTTCTCTCGTTCCAAAGCCACAGCCTTCTATTATACCATGCAGCAAATCACCACCACATTTCAATAATTCAGTATGTAAACCTACACACAGTGCTGGCACAGGGCAACTCTAATATCATCAAGGTGCACTAAATAGGAAAGAGTTATGACCCCGTTTCTACATAGGTTATTGTTACAAGCTATACAAACAGGAAATGAAAATGATCACTTGAGTCGTTTTTAGTCAAGCAATCAAATGGAGAAGTCTGGTTCAAGCGCTCCATTGAAATAGTTGCATTTTCCCCAGAGTTTGCCAGAGATGTCTTTGAAAAGTTTTATTTTCTTGTCTTTCCATTTTATATGTTCATATATGATTGCCAGAAACAATTGTTTGGATGTAGACACTTTAATTTTAGTGAAGTGGTTCTTGTTTGCATCAAGTATCCCCCTAAATTTCTTTATAATCAGTGGTCTAATTCATTGGCAGCATGAAGTATTTTTTAGTGCTAATGCCATACAAAACGTTTATATTGCATAAATTTACTGTATAATAATTGACACCTAGAATCTAAAACAAGGATGTGTGTCTAGAGTATTAAGAGGGAAAATGATTTCATTGCAGAGGCAGCTTTGATGAACCCACCTCCAAGTTCTGCGTTGCTTGTGTGACAGAAGCATTCGATTACCTGCATCGACTAGGTATTATCTACAGAGACCTGAAACCAGAAAACTTAATTCTAGATGCTGAGGGCTATCTTAAATTGGTAAGACAAATTCTGCAACTTACAGTATCGTATGAGATATTTCTAAACACAAAGCTGTGTTACAGTTGCAATTCTCTTTTAATTTTGGTACATTTGTTATTGTCATTCTGGGGGATATGGCCTTTGAAATCAGCACACTTAACACAGGGAGCTGTGCTACAAGTACCTTCTTTTTGGCCTAGGCATTGAAGGTTTCAACCATATTTGTGACTCCTACTAAGGATTCAAATAATAGAAAGCCTTTAAAATTGGATTTTGTTAGCATTTTTATATAATTTCAGGTAGGTTTTAATAAATTCCTGCTACATATAGGGATTAGCTATGAGGAATAAGGAAAGAAGATAGTACAGTTTCTGTCCCAAGACAGCCACTGTCTGTAGAGGGGGAAAAGATACACATATGAATGTTGGTAGTTTAAAAAAATATTTGTGAGTGATTCTAAGGTACAACCAGGGTTGAGAATCAGAACACAAGACTGTAGTTTCCTTGAGGACAGAGACTTTCCTTGCCATGCATCTTTGTAATGGATAGCATGCCTAAGATGAATCCCATTGCATGTCGCACAACAGAAAAAAATACTACCAGTCATGTAAACTGCTTCTGGTGCAAAACTGTAAGAGAAATGGGCAGTCATAATAGTAGAAAGCAGGCATTTTGGATCTCAGGAGGGAACGTCATCAGGATGAATTTTCCCTGAGTCCCTTTTGTCAGGAGCTCAAGGACATTAAACCATCTCTGAACTTAACATTTACAAAGGTATTAGAAGTTTGTAATAACAGAACTTTTTTATGTGGAAATAATAATAGCTACCATTTAAAGTGTAAAGCTGTGCTAAATAAACATTTTGCAGTTAATATATTTAACAATTGATGAGATGGGTTTTATCATCCACATGTTATAGTGTTCAATTTAACCTTAGGAATTAAATTCACGATGTGTAATTGCTAGGTGATTTCTCTCCATAGTGAAGGAATAAAGTAAGTCCTTTCATGTGAAATCTGGCTGACTTCCAAGAAACATTTTGATGCGTTCAAGCTTTATTTTATCCATGAAAGACAGCTTTGGGAACTGGTGAGGTACTAACACAAGGCCTTAATCACTTGTCTCCTTCACAATTCCTTCATTGGGTATGCCTCTTACAGCTCTTTAGAAAAATCTTTTGGAATATTCTAGAAGTAAAGCCATCATGAAGGATGTAGATTATCCATTAAATTCATTCTTTTTTTTCTATTCAATTATTTTTTTAATTGGAGTATAGTTACTTTACAATGGTGTGTTAGTTTCTGCTGTACAATGAAGTGAATCAGCTATACGTATACATATATCCCCTCCCTCTTGGACCTCTCTCCCACCCCACACCCATCCCACCCATCTAGGTCATCACAGAGCACTGAGCTGAGCTCCCTGTGCTATACAGCAGGTTCCCACTAGCTATCTGTTTTACATATGGTAGTATATACGTGTCAATGCTGATCTCCCAATTCGTCCCACCCTCCCCTTCCCCATTGTGTCCACATGTCTGTTCTCTACTTCTGCATCTCTGTTCCTTCCCTGCAAATAAGTTCATCTGTACCATTTGTCTAGATTCCACATATATGCATTAAAGTATGATATTTGTTTTCTTCTTTTCATACCTATTTTTAAGAAATCAGGTAGTATATTCAGTATTTATAGGCATAGACGTCCATAACCATCTCTTTTGTTAGCCATTGTTATCCATCAGCTAACTCATTTGACAACCAGCTAAATGAAGAGTAATAACTAAAGTCTTTAGAAATTAAAAAGTAAATGTTGAGTATTTCCATTTCTAGCTATATTTCAAACCAGATATATTGAAATTCTCTTATACAAAATGTCTCAAGTACTGGAGGAAACATGAAAAGCAGTATTATATGCCTGGCTGACTTTATAAGACAGCACTGGGAGTCCCCTGAGGCCAAGAACCAAACTTGGGCAGTAGTGAAGGGTGGAACTCAAACATTGAAGCTGCTGTCTTGTGGGCACCCAGCAATCCTAGGTGGCCTAGAGGTTTTATTTTAATTGCTGTACCTTCTGGGAACAGGAGACCAAGTTTTGGACCTGGGCAGTGTGGAAAGTTGAATCAGAGAACATTGTCAAGAGCCAGGAATCATACAGATTGTACTTTCAGAGAAAAAGAAAACAGGGGAAAAATCTAATGTCTAAAGGCAGAGTACATACAAGAAAACATGCTTTTCTCATTATTGGGCTCTTGGTAGAGGAACAAAAGAGTCAAAGAATACTTGGCCACAGGCTGGTCTTCATGGGGTTTTGGATGCCCAGTCTTCAAGGATGGAGAACCCCAAGAAAAAATTTAAATGAAAATGGATCCATGTTGGTAGCATGCCCAAGTTTCCACAAATCAATGTATATTCTCTCTGGAAGAATGTTCTCTCAACTTAGGATACAGAGAACTCCCAGAGATAAACTTCCAGGGAATATAAGCTCACATTAAAAACTAATGTTATATGCATGAGGAAAAAAGGTGCCAGGAACATTATTTGGCAGGCACATAAAAGTCTCATATATTGCAGTAATCAGATACAAAATATAAAATAAATACATCTAAGTCTTTTAAAAGTAAGAGAGGGACTAACAAATGAGTAAGGAACAGAGACTCTCAAAAAGGATCTAACATGTTTAGAAAAAAAAATAACAAATAAAACTTCTATTAAGAAATTAAGAATATAATAATTGAAATTAAATATTCAATGGAAGTTTTCATTAATGGTGGAGTAGCTTGCATTGGACTAATCTCCTTGCTGAGGTTAATTATAATATATGTATAAAAATGTGTGAAAGCATTGGAGAGCAACAAGAAATAGACATTCAAACCTTGAAAATAGGGAACCACACTGGGTGAAATCCATATTAATACAGCTGTTCATTTCAAAGCACTCTTTATTGTATAAGGTATGAAGAATAAACTTTAGTTAACATCATACCTGACAGTGAAATATTGAATATTTTCCATTTAGATTATGAACAAGATTATTTTCTTTCACTACGTTTTTTCAAAATCGTAACAGAGGTCTTAGCAAAAGAAATAGAACACAAAAAAGCAATGAAAGGCCAAAGATTAGAAAGGAAGCAGTTACCTGTCTTTATTTGCAGACAACATGATTGTTTATGTAGAAAAGAATGAAGAATCTACCAACAAGTTCTGGAAAGAATAAGTAAATTAAGCACAATTACAGGTACAAAGTCAGTATACAAATAAAAATTTAATTTTTATATACTAGCAGTAAATATTTATAAATTAAATTAAAATGCCATTTGTAATATCAAAACATAAAATAAATGTGTAAAAATGTGTAAGACCTCTACATTGAAAACTACAAAGTTTTATTGACAGAAAAATGACTAAATGGTAAAATACACTATGTTCATAAATCATATAACTCAGTATTTCATAAGATGTTCAGTCTTGTCCAGTTGATCTACAGATTTAAGGCCAATGCAATAAAAATTGGAGCAGCCATTTTTAGAAACTGAGATGTTTATTCTAAAATTTACACAGAAACGCAGTTTAGAAGAGTCAATAACCACTTTGAAAAAAGAAGAACAAAATTGAGGAATTTATAATATGTGATGTCAGACTCACTATAAAGCTATAGTAATCAAGGCAGTGTGATAATGGTGTAAGGACAAATTACTTAATCTAACAGAATAAAGTCCAGAAATAGACATACACAGTCAACTGATTTTTAGAAAAAATGGAAGGGCTAGTCTTCTCAACAGATATTGCTGAAACAATTGGATATATATGGTCAAAAAAAGGAACATGACTCCCACCACACACCATATAAAAAAATTAATTCAAGATGGATCATGGACCTATAAAGCACCCAGAAGTAAGCATAGAGTAATATCTTCACAACATGGGCTAGGCAGAGATTTCTTAGAACACTAGTAGTAAGCTTGAAAAGTTTAGGCTATTATAACAAAAATACTATAGACTAGGTGGCTTAAACAACAATTTATTTAGTTCTGGAAGCTGGAAAGTTCAAGGTCAAGGTGCTGGCTGATCTGGTGTCTGGTCAGGGCCAACTTCCTGGCTTATAGAGAACTGTCTCCTCTTTTCTTCACATGGGAGAGAGACACAGAGAGAGACACACAGAGAGAGGGCTCTCTACTATCTCTTCTTATAAGGGTACTAATTCCATCATGGGGGTTTCACCCTCATGACCTAATTATCTCCCAAAGGCTTTACCTCCAAATTCCATCACACTGGGGATTAGGGTTTCAACATATAAATTTGGGGAGGGGAGATACAAACATGCAGTCCACAATAATTGGACTTCATCAAAATTAAAACATTCTCATCATCAGAATATACTGTTAAGAAAATGAATAGCCATGCCATAAACTAGTAGAAAATATTTGCAATATATCATTACATGACAAAGGACTTGTGTCCAGAAATATATAAAGAACTCAGTAAGAAAAGACAAACAACCCAGTTTTTAAAAATGATCAAAGATCTTGAAAAATCACTTTACAAGAGAAGACATAGGCATGATCAATAGATAATATCAATAGTCATTAGGAAACACAAATAAAAACCACAAAGATGTGACATTTCACATCCACTAGAGTGGCTATAATTTAAAAGATTGACAATACCAAGTGTAGGTGAGGAAACTTGCCTAAATTTCAAGTGGGAAAGCAAAATTATAAACTGTTTGAAGAATAATTTGTCAGTTTCTCATAGAGTCAAACATGCCCCTATTCTACAACAAGAAATTCCACTCCTTAGTAGAAATTCCACTCCTTGTTATTTATCCAGGAAAATTGAAATTGTGTTTTCAAAATTCTTGGATAAGAATCTTCATAACAACTTTTTCCTGAAAGCCCCCAAATCAGAAGGAGCCCAAATACCCATCATCAATTCAATGTATAAACATATAGTAGTATATTCATCAATGGAACTCTCCTCTACAGTATAAAGCAATGAATTACTACAGGCAACAACATGAATGAAGTTTAAAAACTATGTGGAGCAAAAGGAAGGCAGACACAGAAGACTATCGCTCTTTATGATTACATCTGTTGTAGAATAGATGGTAGAAATTAATGCAACGGTTGCCTCTGGGAGGAGCATTTGACTGGAAAGGGGCATGAGGGAACTTTCTGAGATAATGCAAGTGTCTGTCTCTTGACTATATATGGTGGTTGTAGTTACATGAGTATAATCTGCATCAAAATTCAATGAACTGTACACCAAAAATCTGTGCATTGTATTGCTTATAAATTATACATCAATTTGAAAAATGTAATGGAAAGGTTAAATAGTGGATGATTCACAAGTGAACAGAAAAATCAGTGAATTGAAAGATAAACTAATTTACACAGAATGAAGCATAGAGACACAAAAAGATGGAAAATAAAAGAAATTAGGAAACTTGGGGAATAGAGTGAGAAGTTCTTAAAATGTTCAATTGGAGTCCAAGATAAAAATATAGAGAATGAGAGAAAAGTATTTAAAGAAATAATGGCTGAGAATTTTCCAGAAGTTATAGAAAATACCAATCATCAGGTAAAGGAACCCCAACAAATCCCAACTGAGACAAATTGTATTTATTGTAGCTTCTGTCTTTGTGTAACAAATCACTCCAAAATTTAATGGCTTAAAATAACAAGGATCGTGGACGATCTCTCACAGTTTCTGTGGGTCAGAGGTTTGGGAGTAGTTCGATTGGTTGGTTCTGACTCAGGGTCTCTCAGGAAGTTCTGTCAAGTGTCGGCTAGGGCTGCAGATCCACATTCAAGGTGACTCACCCCTCTGGCTGGCAAACTGATGCTGGCTGTTAGTTGGTGGTCTTAATTCTTTTCTACATGAGTCTCTTTCCGGGTTGAATGTCCTCATGGCGTGGCGGCTTGGCTTCCCTCAGAATGAGTCATTCAAGAGACCGAGGAATAGCTACACTGCCTTCTAAGACTTACTCTCAGTCCCACACTGGTGCTTCCACTGTGCTCTGTCGGCCACACGGGGCCAGCCCTGATTTGAGAGAGGACACCTCTGAATACCAGGACAAGGGGATCATTTAGGCTCTCTTGGATGTTGACTATTGTAGTGGTAAAAGTGCAGAACAAAAGCAAAGTCTTAAAAGCTACCAAAGAGAAAGGACAGTTTACATATAAAGGAGTAAAAATTAGGCTTTCAGTTGACATCTCAACAGCAACCATAGAAACCAGAATGTAGTGGAATAATAGCTTTAAAATTCCGAGAGAAAACAACAACAAATTTGAATTATAAATCCAGAGAAATTATCTTTCAAGAAGGGTGAAATAAAGACATATTTAAACAAAGATAAAGAGTGTTAACCACCTACAAAAGGATGTGCTTAAGGGAGATGAAAAATCCCTGATGAAGGGTTTAAGATGCAACAGGGAGTGGTGACTATAGAAAAATGGTAAACATGTGGTTAAATCTTTCAAAATTATGGTATAAAGTATAATTCTCACTCTACTATGTAGTATTAAAAGTGAGAAAATGCTAAATAACTGAACAACAGCAGCAGGTAAACTGAGAGTAGGTGTAATTGGAATAAAAGTGGGAGAAGATGTCAATCATTTTAAAAGAAGGAAGCAAAGGAGAACAGGAAACCTAGAAAAAAAATCAAAGAGAAAACACAAATTGAAAGTAGAAAGAAATTTAACATATGTAAACAGACTTAACTCTTCAAATAAAAGCCAAACACTGTCAAATAGATTTCAAAAATAAAAATGATGTTTACAAGAGACAGACCTAAAACATGAGGATGCAGAAAGGTTGAAATTAAAAGGATAGAAAAGAATGTGTCTGGGAAATATTCAGCAAATTGAAATGCAGGTTTCATTATGTTGGTATCAGGGAAGAAGTATTACTAAAGATAGAGAGGGTTACCATATGACGATGGAAGGTTCATTTTACCAAGATAATGTAACAATCCTGATCTTTTATTTACCTACCAAAGTGCTTCAAAAATAAGAAGCAGAATTTGACAGAACTAGTAAGGAGAAATGGACAACTGTTGGAAATTTTAATACTCCTCTTGCAGAAATTGATAGAACATTCAGACCAAAATTCACTAAAACTTTAGAAGATGTGTACAACACAATTTATAAACTTGATATAATTGGCATGTAGGATATTCCCAATATTTAGAGAATGCACATGAACAAAATTTGATCATATACTAGGTCATTAAGCAAGTTTCAGCAAATATAAAAAAAATAGGAATTGGGCTGGCAGCTGGCAGCCTAACAGTGCTGCTGCCTTTGAAGATTCCTGAGGGGGTCCCAGTAGAAGTGAGGGCAGTGAGGATGCCTGGTCCAGCACATCAGGAATGCACGTCTGGGTGACGGACACTGGGCAGTCCAGACTTGGACATGAATGTCCTTGAAGATGAAAGACTCCTTGAAAGGATGACCTTGGTCTCATTCTTCAAATTTTCATAAGTGGTGTTTTCATCTTCCTTTATCATTTCTTGGCAATATCAGTGAGAGGTCAGATATCTAAGGACAACAATAAGGAAAGGCTTTTTTCCCCTCAGCAAAGAATAACCAGCAAAAGCCTGGAAAAAAGACCTAAGTAGGAGAAAGGTCTGCATTTTGAAAGTGTCTCTCTAGAGGCTATAGAGGTTTGCTCTTTAGTGATCATTACAGAAGATGTGTTTGTAGTGAGAGATGACGACTTGATTCTACTCTTCTTCCCCAATTTATGATCGAGAGTGCAGACTGGTGCAGTCCCACATGGAGCCCACCTGGTCTAAGCCGTCTCCATCAGGAAACATATTAGGTGGAGACGAAGCATTAGCAGATACTACTGAAGGACAATGGATATTCTCACATTACCATCTCTCTTCTGCCCATCCAATAATTTCCTAATTTTTTCTTCACTTTCAAGGCCAGGGGGAGCTGATGAAGGCAGTCATGGTTATGAGTCCTCCTTCTGGTTATAATGAATGAATCTGGGGTGATATTAAGATGTAGGACAGTACTTAAAGAGTTAAAAACTGACCTTGTTCTCAACCCAAGCAGAATTTATATAGTAGCTAGCCTTCTTGGGGTTGCACAGGAGAAAACTTGGTTGTAATCCAGTAAATCTCAGCTGTCACTCATCAATAAATGTTCTATATGACTGTGCTATTAACTCATGTGAGCAATACACCTCATGTGATAACAGAACACCTCAATCTTACATGGAGTATTGTTTAAGAAAATACATTAAATGTTGATATTATTGCCTGCTTCTTTATGATCTCTGTGCCCGTCTGTGCTGATAGCCCCATAATGGCAGCAACTGTGCTATGGTATTTACTGCTGGATGTTAACACACTGCTTAGCACAGAAGAATGAATGAAAGGTCAATGAGGGGACTTCCCTGGTGGTCCAGTGGATAAAACTTTGTGCCCCCAGTGCAGGGGGTACAGGTTCAATCCTTGGTCGGGGAACTAAGATCCCATATGCTGCACAGCACAGCCAAAAAAAAAATAAATAAAAAAAATAAAATGACTGAGTAAACAATTTGTTAAAAAAGGAAAAAGTCATTGAGGTCACTTCCTCTTCACTCCCAAAATATTTAGGAACATAAAGGTTTTGTTCCGTGACATCAAAGTATGTAAGGTAGAAATCAATAACAAAATTTAGAAAACAGGACTCCAATAAAGATGTTAAGAAAAAAAAAGAACTGTACAGCTGACTTAAAAATTGCTTCAAAATTTAAAAGGCTAGATCTCTTGTTAAGTGTTCTTACCATAATAAAAATTTAAAGTAAAAAAATAAATAAATAAAAATAAATAAAAAACGAAGAAATCACTAAAAATGTTTGAATTCATCTCATTGGAATTTAAAGGATATTTCAAAATAACTCAAAGGATCAATGAAGAAGAAATTTTAATGAATATTATAAAACAGAATTGCATAGTAGAAAACACTACAGATCAACACATGTGGGTTGCAACTAAAATGACAGTGAGAATAATGTTTATAGCTTTTAATGTTTCAACTAGGAAATAAAGAAGGCTAAAAATTATAAGTATTCAACTTAAGAATATGGAAAAGGGGGAAAAAACAAAGAATAGAGAAGGAAAAAACAAAGTTAAGAACATGAATTTATAAAATATAAAAGGATATGAAGTCAGGATGTTTTGAAAAACTAATGAAACTAACAAACTGTGAAAATACTGATCAAAAGAAAAAGAGAAGCGGTACAGATAAATGCTATAATGAGTGAACACAACTACAGTTATAGTAGAGAGTTACATGATTAGAAAGTATTTGGGCAACTCTACTACTACATATAATATAGTGTATAGTATATTATATATATAAATGGTTGGGCTTGGGTGAGAGCTCTCTTCCTGGTTTGCAGGAGATTCAGTATTTTATAGGAGGCTCTACACAATGCAGAAAGATACAGGTAAAATTAAAAGAAAGATTGGAACATAAACAACAAAACCTATTTTCCCATGTGATACGATTAACTCTATAGAAATCCAGAATGTAACAGCAAATTATTAGAATTTACTAGAGAGTTCAGTATGGTTGCTGGATGATAAGGTTAAATACCAGAAACATAATTGATAAATAGGAATACAACTGCCATTTACAAAAAGCATAAATATATAATCTATATATTTATATAATATAAATATAATCTATCTAGGAATAAATCTGACAAAAATATGTGAAAGCTTTACTGAGAAACATACAAATTTATAGAAAGATATTAGAAAGACCTAAATTAGTAGGTTCATTCTCATTTCTTTTGGGCACAGAGCCAGAAAACTTACCCCAGCCTTCTTTGTGGCTAGTTGTGACCATGTGACACAGTTCTAGCTCGTGAAATGTGAGGTGACACGCTTTGCACCGCTGTCAGACCTGGTCTGATGGTGATCTGTGCAGCTAATTTCTATGCCGTCTTTCTGGCTTGTGGCCGATGAACACAGCCGATTTGAAGTTGGCAGAACCCTAAGATGGAAGGATCCCGCGTCCCTGAACCACTACTTGGAGGAGATTTCCCTGCTGCTCAGGAAAACCCATTATGTGAGGAAGAAGTAAATTAATGGAGAGTGTAAGCTTCTGTACTTTCTTGGATATCTTTGTTGCAGTAGCTAGCATTACTCTAATTAACTCAGAAAAATGTATTAGGTTTTAAAATAGAAAGACTCAACATCCTAAAGGTATCGATACTTTGCAAAATGATCTGCAGATTTGATCCATTTCCAGTGGAATTCCAGCAGAGCTTTCCATGAAGCTTGGCAAGCTGATTCTAAAGTTTATGCAGACTGATCAAAGGCCAAGAATAGCCAAGACATTTCTGAGGGCAAACAAGACCATGGGAGGGAACTCTCTCAGATATCAGAACTAATTATAATGCTGTAGCTCAAAATAATTGCTAATGGGAGGTTGCAAGTTAAAACCACAGTGATTTAATACTTACAGATGGCAAAAAATAAAAGTTGATGTCACTAAAGGATGGTGAGGATGTAGAACAATAGGAACTGTTTACCACTGCTGTTGGTGAAGGGGTAGGTAATATAGGACCTAAGGAAAATAATTTGACAATAAGCAGTGAAGTTGAACATACCATGTCTTTGACCCAGAAATTCTACCTTCTTACACATGTCCAGTAGGCAAGATGGGAAATGATGTTAATAGAAGCTTTTTGTGTGATAACACGCTATTGGATATAAGACAAATTTCCATCAACGGCGTAAAGGACAAAAACTTTACACCATTTACAGCATGTTCTTTCAGTGGTGTATGATACAGCAATGTAAGTGTACTGCAAAATGGATTAAATTCAAAAATATGATTTTAAGTGAAAAAAGGCAGTTTGCCCAAGAATAGATAAGATTTATCTAAAAATTTTAAAAATGAGAACTATATATCATATAAGGATATTAGATATGCGGGAAAATTAGAAATGAAGGCAAGCAAACGATAAACACAAAAAGTCAGGGTAATGGTGACCTCTTGGCAAGGGGTAGAAGGACAGTGTGGAAGGAGCACAGAGGGCTTCTGCATTGGTTCTCTTCTAATTATTAAACTGGTGGTGGATACTGGGGTGTGTTTATTCTCATACTTTATAACTTGAATGTATGTCACATTATTTTACATGTGTCAAGTATTTCTTAACTTGAAAAATAAAAGTAATCATTGACTCTAACTATATTCTTTTTGACAGACCGTTATTAGCTGTACTTATTAAGTGACAATTAAACTTTTCCCACTAACATGCTTTTTATGTTGCTTTTTCCCTTAAAAATCTACTTACTAATGAATTTACCTGTAATGTGAAGGTTCCTTTGGAACCTGGTTTCAGTCTCATCTTAAGTCTCCATGACCTTGCTAGACTTTAATTTTGTCATCTTCAACATTGAGATATAGTCCCTAACTCATAAAGTTGTTGTGAAGATTATACATGTACATCTTATTGAAACGGATGTTAACAGTTATGTCTTCATTCAGATTCTTTCATCAAACACATGTTGACCATCTGCTGTGCTACAGATGCTGTAGGGGGTACAAAATGAATAGGATGTAATGCCTCTCCTCCAGGAGCTAGATTTATTCACACACAACTAGACAGTGCTGCCGTAGGGGAGGTCATTGTGGAATAGAAACTGTTAAAGAACCTCAAAGAGAAAGGAATTGGTTCTGTAAATTCAAGGGAGGCTTCAAGGAGGCGGCGGCCTGTGAGTTGAGCCCCCAGTGATCTGATTTTTTTTGTTTGCTCTCGTGTATGCAAAGCTCCCCATCATCGTTCCCACTTTCCACTGAACACTCTAAGTATTTCAGGTGAGTCACCACAGTCACCTAAAGAATGGGGTGTGGCTGTGAAGGCCTCGTCCGTACCATACCTTTGCCTGTCTCACTTGCTCTTGCCTCCAGTGGAAGCCATCCACAGTTGTCCGTTTTAGTAGATGGACCTTAGTATCACAGGGACATGAAATCCTCCTTAGTTGTTGGTGGATAGGATAAATAGATTCCACTTTACCTTTGTCTAGACTCGGGCAAAGTAAGGGCCCTAAAAATGCCACATAAATATTTTTTTGGGGAATGTTATGTCTCCATGAATCATCTGGCTTAATTAGACTGGTCCTTTTGTATCCTTTTTTATGTGACCAAGAGAACCAGTAGCTGACAAATTTACTGACCCAGAGAGAAACTTCTGGGAAAAAGCTAATACTTACCGGATACCAGCTCCAGCAAGCCACAGCGCTAATTTTTCTTTCTGAATGAACCAATCATTGCTTCAGATATAGAAGCATCTTACAACCTTCTGGTGTGTTAAAATCTTTGGAGACAATGTTTTTAAGCTTTCAGCATAATGTAAGCTGTCTTTCATAATGGGAATTTAATAGAGACAAGGGAAAACCTGTGTTCAGCTTCTCCAGAGATTCTTCTTGAAAGCTCAGTCCTTCTAGGAAAAAAATTTTTTAAAGGGAAGGTGTCTATTTTCTTATCTTCTAGAATGAGCCCTTTGAAACATTAGCCAAGCCATGCATACCCCTTCTCTACCGCTGGAGGCTACCCCTCCAATGGCCTCCTAGAAAACAAATCTGAAACTCTTTCTATGGTTTACTAGACCACTCCACAATCTGCCCTCACTTCCGGCCACTTCCCGTCATACACTAGGGCCCAGACGCAGTGGCCTTCTTGCCAATCCTTGATCTTCACCTCGCATGTTCCCGAAGGTTAGGGCCTTTGTGCTAGCTCTTTATCTGTCAGAATCATCCTTGGTCAGATTTTTACAGAGCTCTCATTCTTATTTCATGCAGATTTCTGCTCCAATCTGCTCAAATGCTACCTCCTCAGAAAGACTTTTCTGATCACCCCATTTAAAGTATAATTCCTGTTGATCTCAGTACCTAACTGCTGTATGTTTCTCCATTGCATATATCACTATTTGGCAATATTACATATGCTATGATATATTTTTTTACTTTTTTATTGAAGTATAGTTGATTTACGATGTGTTACTTTCAGGTGTACAACAAAGTCATTCAGTTATATATATACATAGGTATACATGTATATATACACACACACACACACACATATATATATATATATATATATACATTCTTTTTAAGATTCTTTTCCCCATGGGTTATTACATAATATCGAGTATAGTTCCCTGTGCTACACAGTAGGTCCTTGTTGGTTATATGATATTATATATTTTATGCATGTTCTCCTCTTTCTCTTAAATGTAAGCTCTAAGAAGACTGGGGACTTTGTCTGTACCCTGGTGATTGGTACATAATGGTTTTCAATAAATATTCATTGAATGAACAAAGGAAAGAACTTACATTTCTATTGACTAGAAGATAAAGGGTTAAAGAAAAGATTGAGGCTTCGTGGTGGTATCCATGCTGGTACAAGACAGAGGTAGTGTGAATTTTTATAGAAAATACACAGAACTTCACATTAGAAGATCTGGGACCTTCTATATTTGGCACATGACTTTGAATAGGTCTGAGCATCAATTTCCTCCAACCAAATGGATTAGACTAAAGTTGATAAGATCAAAGGAGATAAAGGAAGTGGTAAGTTTTCATAAATCTTAAAATCTTAATATAATTATTGCCATCTCTTTGGGTCAATATGTAAATACAAAAGCAAAATCAGGTACTCAAATTAAAATTTCTTACTTTCAGAACTAGAAAAGCTCTCCTAAACATCTAATGAACTTCCAGTCATCCTTACATGGGAAACTTAAGTGCAGTTTAAAAAATGAGTTGAAGGGCTGTTACAGAACTACAAAATATAATATTTCCATACATGCATGGATGCAAATGAAATTATAAGCATTGCTTTCTTGTTTCTTAAATTTCAGTCTTTATAAAATTAGCTAAGATTTTCATATTGGTTCTTTACCTGAGGAATAAGTAGATATGCTAATTTCAGCTAGTTACAAATTTTAATTTCATAATATTCCCAGCCATCTCTTAGGTACAATCTTTGCGAGTCATTCTGTGTAGATAAAAGAAAAGAACAAAAGCCCACTTCAAATTAGGTTGTTTAAATTCCCTTTTTTCTAATAAGGATATCCTTGCTGTTATGTGATAAATACCAAAAAGGCTTAGTAAAAAGGTAAATTTCTAAGAGATTTTTAAACATATGACAAATGTTTTAAATATTAATATTTGAATACATAAATGAGGGCTAGATTTTATAGTTCGCTGATTCATATTTTTTTAGGTGAGGGCCTATTTTGATGTGTTAACCTGATTTATTTAATTTTTTTAGCCATGATTATTGCCATATTATTGAGATAGTCCATGTATAATGAATCTATTAAAATGTGCATGTTGAAGCCCAGCTATAATTTATGTGTCTGTTTACTTGGAGGTGGAGGGTGGTTTTACTAAAATAATATCTTTATGTATTGGAGATGAAAAGTACATGCTAAATCGCCCCTGTGGAAGGAAACCAACTTTGTTTTGCAGGGCAGGACTTCAGTCATATACACTGCCTCGATTTAATGAGCGGGTCTTCTGTTGCTCCAGCTTTCTTTCCTGTCTTTATTCAGTTCACGGAGTTCATTGAATAGAGTCTCAGAGAAGTGGAAGGGCCTATCCTGAAAAGACAGAAGAGGGTAGCACCCATTCATCACGCTGGGAGAGCTCCTAATCCTCAGTCAGTGCTGAGCTCAGATGTCACTTCTTTTTTTTTTTTTTTTGCGGTACGCGGGCCTCTCACCGTTGTGGCCTCTCCCGTTGCGGAGCACAGGCTCCGGACGTGCAGGCCCAGCGGCCATGGCTCACGGGCCCAGCCGCTCCGCAGCATGTGGGATCTTCCCCGACTGGGGCACAAACCCGTGTCCCCTGCATCGGCAGGCGGACTCTCAACCACTGCGCCACCAGGGAAGCCCCAGATGTCACTTCTTAATGACGTCTTTCCCCACCATCTTCTCCCTAATGTTCCAGAATTCTATGTCTTTTGGCTCTTTGAGTTTATACTTTGCATAATCTTCTACTATATCCTGTCTCACGTGGCAGTTTTGTAATCACATCTGTTTGAGTATTCCCAGTACTCTGAGCTTCTCCTAGTCAACACTGTATCTGTAGCACAGAGCCTGGCCTATTGTGAGTGCTGACAGTATTTTTGCAGAATAAATAAGTTAATGCAAGTGGTGCCACCCTGAGAGAGACTGAGGGTGTACAGAGTTCAGCCAAAGTTGAGATGGGATGATCCTTGCTTTTACTTTGGACTGCCAACATTTAGAGGGTGCAGACATTGTGCATAAAGGTTTTTAAAGACTGTCCAGAATTTTAAGCCCCTCTTCTTCTCAACAACGGTCCCTTTCCCAAACTCTCAATTCTGCTATCATTTTTCCTTTTATGATGAAGCTCAAAGGGCGCAAGTGTCTATCACTTCCCCCTTCTCTCTTCTTGCCAATGAATACCACTATTGATTTGCAAGTTACTTGTCTGCTTGCCCCGAACTTCACCTTGGTTATAAGGGTCTCTCCTTGCTAAACCATCCCTCTCATCCTCGTGGGCGTAGAGGTGTGTGCATGGAATTTTCTCCAATGTAACGAGATTTACACCTGGCCCTGCAAAAGAATAAATGAGAGGGTCAGTGGAGTGTGTATGTGTGTGTGTGTGTGTGTGTGTGTGTGTGTGTGTGTGTGTTTGTGTGTGGTGTGAAGGGCAGGGTGGAGGTGTTGAAAGAAGATTGAAGAAGTTAGAGGAAGACAAAGAAGAATGTGAGTTTTACAGTCTCTGAAAATTTCTTTGATCTTCTTTTCCAGGTTGACTTTGGATTTGCTAAGAAAATAGGATCTGGACAGAAAACATGGACATTCTGTGGAACTCCCGAGTACGTAGCTCCTGAAGTCATTCTCAACAAAGGACATGACTTCAGTGTGGATTTTTGGTCCCTGGGAATTCTAGTGTATGAGCTCCTCACGGGCAAGTAAGTACCTTGTGTTTTGTCTCTTCTTTAGAGAAGTGCAAAAATAACTTACTAATGATAAAAAATATATGATTTAAGAATTTAACATTTTGGAAGTGTTTTTGATTAAGCATGATGCCTTTTCCTCTTCACATTACGTCATATATAACATGCTTTCTAGCTTGTAACATGGTGAAAAGATTCAGGAAGGTGCAGGAAAGGAGTACAAAATTGCTATGGTTTACCTAGAGTGGCAAGGCCTGTTATTATAGATAATATATCAAGTGTGTGAAGGTTTGGGGAATCCATCATAAAAATAAGAAAGGAAATTGAAGTTGTGGGCTGTTATTATTTCCTCGTATTTTTTCTTTGTAGTTGAGAAAATAGCAATCATAATTCCATTAAATCCATTGATCAATTAAATTTAGCCGTGTTCTTCCATTTTCCCAATAAATCATTAACCAGAAATGCTGAAAGAAGGCAACATTGCTGGATTTAAATTTTAATCCCCTTGTCAACTGCTTTCTAGAGGTGCTAATGAACAGAGACAAGACACAGCATGAGTTTTACAAGTTAAAATTGGATTGCCATTCCTGAAGCGATTAAAGGGCTGTATTAATGAATCCAGGATCCCAAATATTCAACCTGCCTGCACACACATACACACTTATACACACACATGTACACACACATATTACCTCACATCTGTAAAGCCCTTGACAGCTTACAAAGCACTTACATGTGTATTATCTAATTTTGTTTTCACAAGCTTGTATGGAAGTTAAAGCAGGAATTGTTTATTATCTTATGGTTTAAATTTGTATTATGATTATTTTATGATTTAAATCTTATAGATTAGAAAACTGGGTCAGAGAGCTACTTGCCTAAGATCAAGGATTTAATCTCAGGTCTTCTGACTCTAAATATGACACACTTTTCATTAAACACGTGTGCCTTATACATAAGAGTTTTTTAATATAATGCATGGCTGTATAGACAGGATTCAGATCAGGTAGTTTTCTTTCTGGTTTTCTACCTCCATTTCTCATTAACTGATTTGGTCATTCTTTTAAGCCTTTACAACCAAATATTCTCAGTCTTGATGTCAGGAAGGATTTGCATTTGAAATGGCATAAGAAATGCTGGAATGAGCCCAGTGACGGGGATTCCAGTCTCAACACCTGCGTTACAAAAGGAGAGTTTTGTAGAATCTTCTTGAACTTTTTACACTGCAGATTTCAATGCTGGGTTACCCATGGCTCCATTCTTTTTCCTTGTCCACATGAAAGATTATTTGAGGACTTCCCTGGTGGCGCAGTGGTTGAGAGTCCGCCTGCCGATGCAGGGGACACGGGTTCGTGCCCCGGTCCGGGGAGGATCCCACATGCCACGGAGCGGCTGGGCCCGTGAGCCATGGCCGCTGAGCCTACGCATCCGGAGCCTGTGCTCCGCAACAGGAGAGGCCACAACAGTGAGAGGCCCGTGTACCGCCAAAAAAAAAAAAAAAAAAAAAAAAGATTATTTGATATCTGTAATCATTTTCAAATATTCATTGCTTAAGATTTTGAAGTAAAAAAGAGAAAAATTTCCAGGTAGTCATTCAGAGATAAAGTTGATTAAGGTCTCAGGACACAAGTATTTCTATTTCAAGAGTTTGTTTCCTCATCCCTGGAAAATTTGTCAGCTGCATTTCTAAGACATTCATGATGGCTCTTGTAGGTAACTGGAGAATATGCATTTCAGTCTTCATCAGCTGGAATAAATTGTCACAAGAAGTAGGGAAATAAAGTGAGAGAATAAGGAAGGGGAAAAAAATCCTCAATAACTTGGAGTTGCTGAAGTGACCTTGAGCTGTCATTGAAGAAGGTGCAAAATTGCTGTTATAAAGGCTTTCGGGGTAGGGCGTGAGAAAAGTTCATTTTAAATGCCCTAAAGTCAGGAGGTAAAACAAAAGAACTAAAAAACCAAACCAAAACAAAACACAACCTACTTGTAAATATATAAATAAGTTGAAGGAATTGTAGCAATGGTTTTTGTTTTCTACCTCATTTTCTTTTCAAGTGAAACATAGATTATTGAAAAGTTGGTGCAACGGACTTGTTTCAGATTCATTACCAAGAGTGGGAACTCTCGGTATCCAAAGGTCTCAAGCGTGACCAAGGTACAACAGAGTCATTCATGAAAATCATCTTTAATTTTCAAAAATTAAATGATACAATAGAATAGGTATGAAAGTGTTTTTAAAAGCAGAGTCCATGCATGAACGTGTTATCCAAACCCAGTGGTTAATTTCCAGTGCTTTCTTACTCGTCTTAGCAACAGTTGCCTTGAAATTCTCTCTTCGTGGTTTCTAGGACCTCCCTTTCTCTCATTTCTCTTCCCATGCTAGAGGCTCCAGCTCAGTGTCTGTTGCTGGATTCTTCTTGTCATCCTGACCTTCTTCAGTGGTCATCGGGCCACTTCAGTCCTTGACCTCTTTCCTACCCACTCACTCCTTGGGTGATAACATCAAGCCCTATGCCCTGTAGATACTGTCTGATGACTCCCCGGAATCATACCTCCAGCCCTAACCTCTTCCCTGAATGTCAGACTCATAAATGTAACTGTCTGCTTAGCATCTCTATTTGGATGTTCAAGATGCAACTCGAAGTCTGGGAGCCTGATTCCTCCAGTTCCTTCTTTCGTTCTCAAGATTGCTTTGGCTATTCGGGGTCTTTTGTGTTTCCATACAAATTGCAAAATTTTTTGTTCTAGTTCTGTGAAAAATGCCAGTGGTAGTTTGATAGGGATTGCATTGAATCTATAGATTGCTTTGGGTAGTAGAGTCATTTTCACAATGTTGATTCTTCCAATCCAAGAACATGGTATATCTCTCCATCTATTTGTATCATCTTTAATTTCTTTCATCAGTGTCTTATAATTTTCTGCATACAGATCTTTTGTCTCCTTAGGTAGGTTTATTCCTAGATATTTTATTCTTTTTGTTGCAATGGTAAATGGGAGTGTTTTCTTAATTTCACTTTCAGATTTTTCATCATTAGTATATAGGAATGCCAGAGATTTCTGTGCATTAATTTTGTATCCTGCCACTTTACCAAGATAGATCAATGGAACAGGATAGAAAGCCCAGAGATAAACCCACGCACATATGGTCACCTTATCTTTGACAAAGGAGGCAGAAATGTACAGTGGAGAAAGGACAGCCTATTCAATAAGTGGTGCTGGGAAAACTGGACAGCTACATGTAAAAGTATGAAATTAGATCACTCCCTAACACCATACACAAAAATAAGCTCAAAATGGATTAAAGACCTAAATGTAAGGCCAGAAACTATCAAACTCTTAGAGGAAAACATAGGCAGAACACTCTATGACATAAATCACAGCAAGGTCCTTTTTGACCCACCTCCTAGAGAAATGGAAATAAAAACAAGAGTAAACAAATGGGACCTAATGAAACTTAAAAGCTTTTGCGCAGCAAAGGAAACCATAAAGAAGACCAAAAGACAACCCTCAGAATGGGAGAAAATATTTGCAAATGAAGCAACTGACAAAGGATTGATCTCCAAAATTTATAAGCAGCTCATGCAGCTTAATAACAAAAAAACAAACAACCCAATCCAAAAATGGGCAGAAGACCTAAATAGACATTTCTCCAAAGAAGATATACAGAGTGCCAACAAACACATGAAAGGATGCTCAACATCACTAATCATGAGAGAAATGCAAATCAAAACTACAATGAGATATCATCTCACACCAGTCAGAATGGCCATCATCAAAAAATCTAGAAACAATAAATGCTGGAGAGGGTGTGGAGAAAAGGGAACCCTCTTACACTGTTGGTGGGAATGTAAATTGATACAGCCACTGTGGAGAACAGTATGGAGGTTCCTTAAAAAGCTACAAATAGAACTACCATATGACCCAGCAATCCCACTACTGGGCATATACCCTGAGAAAACCATAATTCAAAAAGAGTCATGTACCAAAATGTTCATTGCAGCTCTATTTACAATAGCCCAGAGATGGAAACAACCTAAGTGTCCATCATCGGATGAATGGATAAAGAAGATGTGGCACATATATACAATGGAATATTACTCAGCCATAAAAAGAGACGAAATTGAGCTATTTGTAATGAGGTGGATAGACCTAGAGTCTGTCATACAGAGTGAAGTAAGTCAGAAAGAGAGAGACAAATACCGTATGCTAACACATATATATGGAATTTAAAAAAAAAAAAATGTCATGAAAAACCTAGGGGTGAAACAGGAATAAAGACAGACTTACTAGAGAATGGACTTGAGGCTATGGGGAGGGGGAAGGGTAAACGGTGACAAAGCGATAAAGAGGCATGGACATATATACACTACCAAACGTAAGGTAGATAGCTAGCGGGAAGCAGCCGCATAGCACAGGGAGATCAGCTCGGTGCTTTGTGACCGCCTGGAGGGGTGGGATAGGGAGGGTGGGAGGGAGGGAGACGCAAGCGGGAAGAGATATGGGAATATATGTATATATATAACTGATTCATTTTGTTGTGAAGCTGAAACTAACATACCATTGTAAAGCAATTATACTCCAATAAAGATGTTAAAAAAAAAAAAAAAAAAAAAAGATGCAACTCGATTCTCTTCCTCAGAACCTGCTCTGAACCTGCGCACCCCCAGCCTAACCTCCACACCAGTCTTAGTAAACAGTATCTCCGTTCCATAGGTCAAAACACTTCAGTATCCTTCTTGAATCCTTTCTTTCTCCTGCGTACCACATTCACCCCAGTAGCAAATCCTGTTGACTTTATGCCATCGAAATAATCCAGAATCCCACCATTTCTCACCACCTTCACCACTACCGTTCGAGTCCAGGCTACCAGGCCTGCCTTCCCCCACCGCTAGTACCATCACAGTTTATTTTCAACACATTTTTAAAAAGCTTACTCTGACTTCTGTAAATTAGATCACCTGACCTGAGAGTATTCCCAGGTCCTTCCCGTAGCCCGCTAGATCGAGATGACCATGCTGCCCTCACCTCTTACACTGTCTCCTGCTTCCTCACTCCACCAGCAACACTGCCCTCCTTTCTGTTCCAAGAACGACCCATGTCCACTCCTGACTCCTGGCCTTTGTACTTGCTGTCTTGGAATCCCTTGCCTGTTTGGCTCATTCACTCCCACCTCTGCTCAACTGCCAACATATGAGAGATGCTTTTCCTATCCACTGTGTCTAAATAAAACCACACCTCCTCTCTCTCACTCTCTGCCCTCCCCTTTATTTTTCTTTTTAGTGATTATCACCACTTGACAGATTACCTCTGTGTGTATGTGTGTGCGCGTGTGTGTGTGTATTTTGTTAAGTGATATGAAATTATTTTCTAGCATATATCCAGATTTGCTATAAAACAACTCATGAGAGGGAGGGAGGGAGGGAAAAAAAGAAAAGAAATTTAGTTGTAAATGTGTCTCAGATGCTGGTCCTAGTGTCCTATTTTGGCTTTTCTCTAGCCCGCCCTTTTCTGGGGTTGACCAAATGATGACCTACAATTTGATTCTCAAAGGAATTGAAAAAATGGATTTTCCCAGAAAGATAACCAGACGACCTGAGGATTTGATTCGGAGGCTTTGCAGGTGAGAATGACTATTAAAAACCCCTTGTTCTTGGGGGAAGGTGTGAAGGCTTCTCATTTCTGCTGCCACACATTTTAAAGTTAGGTGTATATTTACTTTTTGTACTTTTCTATGTAGTTAAATTATATTTAATGAAAATCACTTTCTATTTTGCCGTCTGTGCTAGAAGTTTGAGTTTCCTTCATGTAATACACAGTACCTACTCATAGTTTAAAAGAGATGCAGATTGTTCAGATTATCTTTGAGAATCATCTTTGTTAGAGGAAAATAGAACCACAAAACTTAGCTTAATAAAAGAGTAGTTTACAGCATTGTTATTTTGAGAGAAAATTAGTGGCGATGATAAAGTGTTACTGTATGTTCTCTTTCAATCTTCATTAAAAAAAAAAGTACTCCTATTTTAAATTACTCCAAATTTCTACTTACCACTAAAAATAATTTATTGGAGAACAGAAGACTTCTAGAATTTTGTTTAAGCTTCATTTTGTTGCAGTTTTCTTGCACACTTGAACTTTTTTAAAAGCTTTGAAATTTAGTAAATTTAGAACATGAAACCTAGCTGTGAGTTGCCCACAGAAATTTCTGCATGCTTCTAAAATTTCAGCTCTGTTGTAAATGATTCTCTAAAGCTTTCCCTGGTTCCCTTAGCAGACTTGGTAAGGTGGCATCGTCCTGTTCTTTTAAGCATTTATTCATAGCTCATTTAAAGCACTGGGAGATACCTATATCTATATATCCGTATGTATATACCTATATCTATATATTGGGATATATAGATATTGAATACATATATTCATATTCCTGACTGTAATTTGACTGTGGCTCCCCCAGAGGGGGCATGTGTTTTCCATCTCCTTTATTCTCAGATGTGCCTGGTCTATGAATATTGTTGACAAAATGAATGAATGAATAAAGAAAAATTGTTAAATTTTAATGTAAAATTCACTCAAACATAATTATTATAAATTGACTTAAAATTTTTATTTTAGGCAAAATCCAACAGAAAGACTAGGAAATCTGAAGAATGGAATCAATGACATTAAGAAACACAGGTACACAGTTACTTCTTTGCCCAGAAAAATCTAGAAATTTATTTTTAAAGTGTGGTAATCTTGAAGCTTCTCTCAGTCTGTAAAGATCCCTACACAAATGATCAAGTTTTCCTTTTTGGTGCTTTATTTTTAATTTGTGTTTTACTAGCTGCGATGAAGTTATAAAACAAATTACAAAATCACATATTCAAGTTATAGCAACTTAGCTTTTTATCTGCTGTAATCTCCATTATTTTTTAATATTAACTTGGATTCTATAAAGGAATCAAGTTCTAATTTTGACGTTTCATTTACAGTTAAAGTAGGATAGTTATTGTTCTCAATATTCTAGAGAATGGGTCAGCTAAACCAACTGTTAAATAGTATTCTACTTCAGTTTTAACTAATATTATATATTTATTTAAAATATAATTTTCCTTTGACCAGCTCTCCACATTTTGAAGCTTCCTATCGTATTTTACTTTTGGGGTAAAGTACATTGATTTCCACAAAACCTCAAACAGTGTTTTATCCTTATGTAATAGTCTAAAAAGCACCTTTTTCAGGTCTGTGAATTTCTAAAGCTGGTCTTTAAAACCATCAATAACTTCCATAATATAAACTCTCTGATTTCGTTCCATATGTGGAAGTTCAGGCCTTGGAGTTTTTTTGTTTTTTTTTTTTAAATCTATGCCTAGCTAAATCCTGCAATCCTTGAGATGTTTTGATTTTGCTTATGATTTACAGAAGTGAAACATCACCTATTGATAGTACAAAAAATAAATTTGAGAATTTCATTACTGAAAACCTTTGAGCACACTGCTGTGTTCACTTTCAGAAAGAAAAACACCTCTCAACATTTTATTCTTCTCTGGATATTTTTACTGAAGAATTAGGGGCACATCAACACAGTGTGAAAATAAAGGGAGAGATGCTGCTGAATAGAAACACTATTCGTTTTTCTGAACAGTAGTGGTGCAGCTCAAAAAAAAAAAAAAAAAAAAAAATCCCCAAGCTGCCAGCCCTGCTCTATCTATTCATGAACTTTCTTGAAATAAAGCCATGTATTCAACATTGTAAATTCATATCGGGCTCTGCCATAAGGATATATCAGGACGGGGATGGGGAAGCAGGGAGGGAGGAAGAGATGGAGACAGACACATCTGTGGATTTTATAGACATCAAAATACGTATTTTATTGTTCTTTGTCATCTTTTGGATTGTCTTTCGTGTAAAGCTCATTATTTGTCTTAGATTCCAATTTATCTCTCTTCCTATGTGCTGTTATCACAGTTTCTTTTCTCATGATAAAATGACACATAAACACACCATTCATATTGAACAAACAAGTGTCCAGTCAGTAAAAGTCCCCCCTTCCAATGTATTTCCTCTTTTATCTCATTAAAGAAGCATCTTCATGTTTGCTCTGGGGTAGGTGGGAAATAGAAGTGATACAATTGTTAACAGGTTCCCGTTTTATCTCTTACTTCTTATTTACCTGAGGCTCATTTAAATATAGCTGTCAAGTTGTGATTAGATGTACATGCAGATTCATGCTGAAGGATTTTCTCACTTCAGCATGGTAATGAAGAATTTTGAATTTCCTTCCCCATAGGGATTAATTTGCCCACTCTTCTTAACAGGGTGTTCTTTGCCAAGTAGCTGAAGCATACAGCTGAAGCTGCTGTGTGTAGGGCAGAGTTCACTAATAAGATGTACCAAATTTACGCAGTGCCTTCCGGTGAGCTCAGGGAGATCAAAAACATTATTTCATCTGATTTTCATAGTGCTTCTTAGCATACAAAGATGGGGCACGGGGGTCTGAAAACTAGAACTCTCTTTGCTTTCAAATAGGAGTGTTCTATAGCCTTGCGTAAGTCTCCAAGGCACATATAGCTTCACTACCCAGTATATTCTTGTAATGTTTTTTTAAAAAAGCATTCTTTCTAAAATTTGCCATCAGATTTTCCCACTCCTCTCTAAAGTAAAACATCTTTTTTCCTTGGAGAGCCATTTACTTCAATTTTGTGTTTAACAACAATACACTTAAACGTGGCATATTGTTATATGTTTGTTCAGTCTGTGTTAAATCATCTTTCTTAAAAATAGAGTTCCTCCCTCTCCTATTTATAAGTTAACTTATAAACTAGGTACCAATCATGTCTCCCAACACCTCTCTGAAAAGAGGGATAATATAGTTGTAGGGTACAATTAAATCTTTCCTGCTAGGTAGAGGAGTAATTTGTTTCAGGTCTCTTAATGTTACCTTTAATATTTCCAGTCTCTAGAATTTTACTCTCAAGAATAGCTACTACTCTTTTAAAAATGAAGAAGCAATTTATGTACAGTTGCTGCTAATATTTCTTTAGTGAATATTTTTCACACACGACTGCATGCTGGCACTTGGATTACTTAAAATGTGGTTAGTGTCAAAAAGGCCAGGTGTTAAGTGAATAACCACTCATGTTAAGTAAATATTGCCATAAGTCAAATTGTAACAAGTACTCAGCAAGAAATGCATAGGCTCTTTGATTCAGTAGAGTAACAGTAATGATTTTTATTAATATTTATGGAGTAGCATCTGGGTAGAGAGCATTGTAAAATATGTGAAAAGGAATTGTGTCAGTCATCGGTGGCAAAAGAAAAGAATCCACAGAACTGCGTGCCTAGAAATCCCTAAAAATGGAGCCTCGGTCTGTGCAAAGAAGGTGATGGGTGGATCATGGAGAGGACTTCTGTGGTTTTGCAGCAAGGACAATGGAAGTCATACATCTAGGATTGCTGTCTGACTCTCACTCTTTGCTTAGAGACTCAACAGTGTAGACCAAAATGGCACTTTGGGTTAAGAATGGCATCTGAAATGGAATGTACTAAGAGCCCGCCCTCTCTGTTTTTAGTACTTTTTCTCTTGCTAAGCTTAGACTTGGAATGAGAAATCCAGTCAAGGAGTGACCCAAAACCAACTCCACGAGAGGGAGGAGATTGAAAAAGGTAGAAAAGGGTAACTTCGGATACAGTTGACAGACCGATGAATACGAGGGCCTCCTAAAATCTCCCAGCCTTCATTCTGATACCTCCCACCACCACCCTGACCTATCACGCCCCCCACTGCGATCATTCTTCACATAGCAGCCAGAATCGTCTTCTGAAAACATATTTAGATTGCATCACTTCCTTACAACTTTCTACTGGCTTCCCGATAAGCATAAAATCTTGACTCCTTGTTGTGTTCTACAAGACCCTATAAGATCTGGCCTCTGGCTGGTTCTCAGACATCATATTTTTCTCTCGTTTCCCCTCCACTCACCACACTTCAGCTCATTCCTATCACTTTCTTCCATTCAGAAGGTCATTGCCACAAATCTTCCCATGGCTTCTCCCTTCTCTTCATTCTGGCCTCAATTCAAATATCACTTCTTCAGATAGCACCCTAGCTAAAAGCAGCACCTCCCAAGCCATCCGTATCCCAGTCATCATCCACCATTTTATTCTCTTTTATCTTCCTAGTACGTATTAGTATATGAAATTAATGTAAATGTTCGTATTGTTTACTTTTTTGTTTGACTACTTGTCACCTCCTGCCAAAATAAAAATATCTTGAAAGCAGGGTCTTTGTTGTTTTTGATGCCTGGGACCAAGTTGACTTTCCATAAATTTTTGTTGGCTGGCAGACCTGACCTCAGTGTCCCAATAGAAAAGATCAGTGGATTTAAACAGTATTATTCCAGGTTCTTTATAAGATTCTGAGAGACACAGTACATTGTTTCTGTCTGAGAGGAGCAAGTCCTCCTCATTTCTGGTGTTGCATTTCCAGCTCACCAAGCCTGATACGTATCCTAAAGACCAGATCAGTCCTTCCTTTTAGATTAATAGTTTGGAAGCAATAAATGAAAGAACTTCATCTGGCCATCAGCCTTCTCTCATTACAGATAACTGTAAAATACTTTTTATCTTGGAGCCTCTTATATACATTTCACCAATAGCATCACCACCATGGCAGTGTGTTACTGTAAGACATGATAGTTAGAGGTCCTATGTAAGGGTGTTCTCTTGTAGAGTCATTCAGTTATTCAACAGACATTTATTGGAGCCCCTGTTTTGTGTCAAGTACTGTTGCAAGTGTTAGGGACACAGAAGGAAAGGAAACAGACAAAAACCCCTACTCTCATGGAGCTTGCATTCTAGTTGGAGAGAAAGAAAATAAAGAAAATAATTAAGTGTATAGTAGGTATATTAGAAGGCAGTAACTTATAAGGAGAGAAAATAAAGTATGGAAGGAGGATGGGAAGTACATGGGGGTGGGGTTGGGGAGGGGTTGCCATGTTAGACTGGATGGCCAATGAAGGCCTCTCTAAGAAGATGACCTTCGAGAAAATACCTGATGGTGTTGAGGAGACAGACCATGTGGAAATCTGGGGAAAGGACAATTCAGCTACAGGGGCTCAAGTGCAAAGGTCTTGAAGTGGGAACATCCCATGCTTGTTGGAAGAATGTTGAGGAGACAAAGGAGCAAAGAGAGAGAGAAAGAGAAAGGTAGGGCAGTGGCAGGGTGGGGGAAGGGTGGTGGTGGAAAGGGTGATAAGGCCTCTGGGTTTTAATAAAGACATGGTAATGACTTTGCCTTTTACACTGAGTGAAATTGGAAGCATTGGACAGTTTTGAACAAAGGCATGATGTGAACAAAGGCTGCAATGGCTGATGGCTTCAGGCAGGCAACATTTAGTGTTTACTGGAATGACAGGCAACAGTTTTTTTTGTCTGCAGTTGATACAGTGATTAGATTACTCTTTCAAGTTTTCCTCCAAACTTAAAATGTTGGAGGAAACATTTCCTCCAAATGACTTGCATTTTAAATGATCACCCTTGCTGGGCTGTTTCCCATGGACAAAAGCAGGAGGACCCATTAGGATGTTATTATACTAATACAGGCAAGAAATAACTGTGGCTTGGCCCATGCTGGTAGAGTAGAGGTGTTGAGTATTGGCCAGGTTCTGAATACCAACGTATTTTGAACGTAACAGACTAGATTTACATATGGAGTGAGATAGGATGTGAGAGAAAGGATAACTCCAAAGTCTTTGGTTTGAGCAACTGGAAGAGTTGAGGGAAGTTCGTTGCGGAAAATTTGGAGCTTCAATGTGGACCTGATACAGCTAGATGCCCGTTAGACATCCAGTGGGGAGATGGTGAATAGCACTTGTAGCTAGCAGCCTGTTAAGCAGTGTGTGTGTGTGTGTGTGTGTGTGTGTGTGTGTGTGTGTGTGTGTGTGTGGAGGGGGGCAGGGTGGTGGTGGAAATAGCAGTTTGGGAGTAATCAGTTTATACATGCTATTTAAAGCCACAAGACTGAATGAGATTTCCTAGAAAGTGGGAGTAGTTGGAAGAAGAGGTCCAAGGACTGAGCCCCAGAGCATGCCAACTTCCTATGGAAATAGCAATGGAAAATGAGAGAAAGCACCCAAGATGGTAAGAAGAAAGCCAGGACAAGGGCATGTCTCTGGCGCCAAGTGAAGAAAGTGTTTTGGGAAGTGTGAGTGATGAGCTGTGCTAAGAGTAAGATGAAAACTGAGAATTAAGGGAATTCGCTGGAGTGGAGAGGGTGAAGCCTGATTGCGGTGTGCCTAGGAGAAAATGGGTAGTGTCGACTGAAGAAAAACACAACAACCTAAAAGTTGCAAGTTATGTTTTATTTGGAGACCTTACTGAGGACTATAGCCCAGGAGACAACCTCTCAGCTCTGAGGAACTGCTGCAAAGAGGTAAAGGAGGAATCAGGATATATAAGAGTTTTTGCTTTAAAAACAAAAACATGTAGTACAACATTGGAAGATTACTGCTGAAGTGGGGAAGGGCCATATAGGGGTTGGGGAGTAAGAGGTACAAACTATTAGGTATAGAATGAGCTACGAGGATATATTGTACAACACAGGAAGTATAGCCAATATTTTGTAATAACTATAAATGGAGTATAAGTTTTAAAAATTGTACATCACTATATTGTACACCTGTAACTTACATACTGCTGTACAGCAACTATACTTCAATTTTAAAAAGAAAAAGAAAAAAATTTACCGCTAATCACAAATAGAAGACATCTCAAGTCAACGATTTTACTGCTTTTCTATATATGGGAAGATGTAAGAGTTTGGGCTCCTTGAAATTACCCCTTAGATATGCATCTTAACTATCTAGGACCAGTATTCAGTTTTTCTCCATCCTGAATCCCCCATCAGGTGGCTGCAATGGCTGACGGCTTCAGGGCAGGCAACACTTAGTGTTTACTGGAGTGGCAGGCAACAGTTTTTTTTGTCCGCAGTTGATACAGTGATTAGTTTACTCTTTCAAGTTTTCCTCCAATGGGAAGAGAGAAATGGAATGAGAGTTGGAGGGGAGTTCGGCTCAAGGGAGATTGCTTTGTGGTTGGAAGAATTTAAATGTTTCCATACTGATTCGAATGCCCCAGGAGAGACGATGTTAAAGATTCAGGAGAGAGGAGAATTTAAGGAGCATGTCTGAATAGAGAATGTCTACAAGATCAAATACACAGCAGAGGAGCTGACATAAGAGAGAAGCAAGGGCAGTTTATTCATGGTGCAGTAGAGAAAGGGAACACACAGATGTGCCTACACAGGCAGGTTTGCTGGTGGAAAATTGTAGAAGTTCTCTTTTCTGCTCCTGGTTTCTTAGTGAAATAGGAAGTCAGGCCACCATTTGGGAGGGAAGATGGATAGGAGGTCTGAAAGTTTGAGGAGAGAGGACGAAGAATGGATTATGAGTCTAAGGGAGTGTGACGAGGGGAACAACAGGGAAACCTAGACTGACTGCTGGGCAGCATTAAAGGCCCCCCTGAGGGTAGTGGGCATGGATTTAATGTGAGAGACACACATGTGTGTGGGCATGGTTGGTATTTTCCTCTGATCACTTGCAGCTATACTGTTGCAGGCAGGGAGCAGGCAACAAAATGGGTGGACAGATGACTTGACATGCTAATAGTTTATCAGATAAGTAATATTTCTCTGTACTTTTCTGATTTCTCAGGTGGTTAAATGGTTTTAATTGGGAAGGACTGAAAGCACGGAACCTTCCATCACCTTTACAAAGAGAGGTATCGTATCTACTATATTACTCTCTTGATTTTTTTCCGAGTATTTGTTTTTGTAAACAGGTTTTAGGGGCGTGTGTGTGTGTGTGTAGAATAGATTAAAAATTTTTTTTAACAGTTTTAAAATTTAAGTGAAAATGTCTTTGCAATTGTGACTATATGGTCTAAATAGTATTATGTATTCAATGGACCTTAGCTCAGCTCTTAAGAATGGATTACATGTAAATCTAAATCCCAAGGTAGCCAGTGTTGGTCAGGCTGACAGATGGTTCTAAAAATATAATATGAACCTATATGTAATTTAAAATTTTCCAGTAGCCGTATTAAAAAAGGTAAAAAGAAATGGGTGAAATTAATTTTAATTATCATAATACATTAAAATATTATTTCAACATGTAACAAACACAGAATATTAATATATTAATAAAGATGTTACATTTATTTTTTTCATACTGAATTTTCAAAAATCCCAAGTGGTTTTTCCACTTTCAGCCATCTCAGTTCCGACTAGCTATATTTCCAGTGCTCAGTCCCCATTGCTGGTTGGACAGCACAGCTCCAGAGAAAGCAGAACATCTGCTAAGTTGGGGAGGGAGGGGGATGACTCAGGAATAATCTAGTCAACACCCTACAAATGTTATGTTGTGTTCTCTGTAAAGGAATTTTGAGGATCTTTGTCTTTCTTTGTACCTTTTTAGATTGACATCTGAATTTTTTCATTACTCGTCTAAGTCATTGTGGAAAATGTAATTTCGAGTATGTTGTAAATATTGACATTTTATAGTAAAACACTACTCTCACTTTGCCCCTTTAAATATATCCAGTGGAATCTAAATGCCATTGAGATATGAAACCCATCAGCCATTTAAAAAATAGACAGAAATATTACATGACTACTTTTTCTCTCTAAACTCCTATTTTCATGTTTCCATTAGATTTTCTCTATAAAATTTCATCCTAATGTAAAAGATTTTTATACTGGATGGTCTTCTATTAATCATTCTTTAAGTGCCTTTCAATTTTAGTTTTTATAAAATTAAAAATTTTTGTGAGGATAAAAATTTCGCTGGCAATACAAATATTTCTTCTGGATTCAGTTATAATTACATTTTTGTAGCATGCAGTATCAAACAACATACATATATTATAAATTTTTAAATAATTATTAAACAAAAATGTTTTGAAAAGAAATTATTAATGTACTTGTGGATGAATATTATTTACTAAAAAATGGGATCAGATTCCACATCAATTCTATTTCTTTTTAAAATTATTTTTCTGTAGATGAAAGTGCTAAGAGTTGTGTTCACATAAATAAGTAAATGAGAGTGGAGGATTTTATAATAGCAATGTCACTTTGAGCACCTTCTGAGTAGTCTCCTTATGCCCCCAAAAAACTCATTATGATGGATCATAAATAGTATTTTTAGTGATCTACCAGCTGATAATTCAATTAGGTACTAATGAAGATTGTTTGAAAGCAAAGAATTGGAAACCACTTGATTTGCAAAGTAATTTAATACCAGAGTAATTTCACTCTTTCAACAAAGTCACTAGTATTTTGAATTGTCCCTTTGTTTGACATTCTGGAGAATTTATACGGGTCAATTAACCCTATAAAAATTCAAGATCAGTGAGAAACTTTATTATAAAGTGGAAGAAGGATTCTGGCAAATTTTGATATTTTTAATATTTCCTTTTAAAATATTTTCCAATTTGAAAAAAAAAAGAGACATCATTTCTGTCACCTTTTCTTTCAGAAATAACCCCTTAAGCCAGGTAGCTCCTACTGCATGTAATTCTGGGACCCGATCCATTTGTTCTAAAGGGGAGATCTCATGAGGCTGAGAGTGTGACTCAAAAATGATAACTGGTTCTATTTTCCTTACATGTACATTACAAGTGGTTGCAGTAGAAAATCAGTGTTCAGATACAGAAAGCATTCCCCATATGTTCTAGCATGCTTTGTCAACGTTATCCTCACCTTTGGTTTCATCCTTTTTCTACTAGCTAAGTGGACCCACAGATCACAGCTACTTTGACAAGTATCCTCCCGAGAAGGGGGTGCCTCCTGATGAGCTGTCAGGCTGGGATAAAGACTTCTGACAGAAGAAAAGATGATTACTGCCCTACATACACAAAAGGACTATAAGGACCAACAATCCAACACTGATTATTTCTCTTCAGAGTATTATACTATCTTTTAGAAGACCATTAGAGAAAAGAAATCCCTGCCCATGAGCTGGGGGTGGGAAATAGTAGGTGCGGAGGTGGTTCTGAATGATAATGTCTCATTTAGATGCTGTGAATTATTCGTGTGTTCTGTTCTTTGCTTTTCTCAAATGTTGAAGGCTATCCTATTCCCCTCTTCAAAGTCAGAACCATTTTTGTCAAAGGGACATAATTTTCTCTGCAATCTGTTGCTCCGTCCCAATCATATTTGTCTCCTTTGAGTCCTAGTAAGGTTTAAAAAGTGTCTTGCCCTTGAGCAACTAAGTCATTCAAATAGAAGAAAGAACAAGGGTGAATTTTGGAAGATTTCCCCCGTTCTCAACAATCCCACGTAAGCATTATGGCATCTTGAAGTCATGGCTTGCCGTAAACTTGGTAGTCAACAGAAGTTCTTGATTTTCACCTGTGTTCAACCTAGAACTATATTGATAGGCTTCTGAACCTAGCCTGGGGAAAGGCAAATTTGAGTATTAGTCATTGGTACCACTTTCTAACACAGATGAGTTAATGAATCTAGCCAGGTAATTATATTCTATTGGGGAACTTAGAAACAATAAACAAAGCAAAAAATATTTTTATTCTCCTGTGACCAGCTGTGATACCTCAGAGACTTTTCAAAAGTCTTGTTAAAGATGGTTATAATGTGTGGTTAATTGATGGGCCTTTGGAAAGGTTTTATCTTATATATTAAATATTTTCACAATCAAATTAGAAAACACGCAGGAACTACATTGTGAAGGCTTTTCCTTCCCATTACATATGGAGGAGAAAAAATTCTAAAAGGTATAAATGCTGACTCTTTGAAACTCTGAGATATTTTGGCCAGTTCTGTGATTGTTGCTATTAATAAACCAAGAGTATAGAAATAACCACAGTTAATTTTTAATGGAAATCCCATTGGCAGATATTGATGCACGCCTAATCACTGCTGCATTAATAACTTTAAGGAGACATTTGAGTCATGGGAGTGTTTATAATTTTAGATTGTTAAGGCAGGCAAGCCACTAGAGAAGGGATGGGACGGTAAAAGGGACATCCAGCATCTGTCCCCCTCCTGGCTCCTCCCTGCAGTCTTCCAAATAACAAATAGATTTGTTTCAATAGCATTGGACGCCAGTAACCTAAGAACTTTACTAGTAGAATGTTTTATGTACCGATCATGATCATTCTCCCACCCTCCTTCCCAAATGGATGGGAAACAGATTTTCTTTTTATCTTTTTGATCTGGCAGAGTAAAAATAACGTCGAAGTTCCTGCATTATTCAAGCTTCTGGTTATACTTTCCTATGCTAATGTTCTATAGGAAAAGCATCGCTATCCACATCCACCCATATTTTCAGCATTCAGAGAGTCATCTATCTGCTTCTGAAGTGTTAAACCAGATAAGTGAGGCCCAACCCAGGAAGGTGCATCCTTAACAAATTAAATTTCCACATTTAGAATCCTTTTGCTGAACCAAAGAATTTTTGTTTCCTGTAGTAGTATTTTTAAAGTTTATGTATTGTACATAGAAGAACCATTTTTAATAGGATCAACATAACCTGCTTAATGAATTTCTAAGATTTTTTAAAGATTTTTATTTGAATTTGGTTTGTAAGCACTGTATGTTTTTCCATGTATATATTTTTAAATTACCCACCTATAAATGTAGGGAATTTATGTATTGGGTGGATATTAGAACTGTACAGTTATACTAGCAATGATATTCTCAAAGGTGATCAATAGTTGTAATTCAAAAAAGACTTACATATATACAAATAAAAACCAACTTAGGGTACTACAAGTTTATTTTGGCTATGACTGGCCATGTCAATATATAATCTCCACATGTGATTTTATTGTGTTTACTTTGGAGTACTTTATAAAGATGGAGAAATGAGAGACTGAACCATTAATACAATCCCATTTCTATTTTGTAGCTGGGTGACTTTGGAAACATGACTTCACTTTTTTGAGTACTAGCTTTCTCACCTGTAGAAAAAGCACAGTAAAATAATACCTACTTTAGGCGCCTGTTTTGGGGAGTAAATTGATACCTAGACAGTCCTTTGCCAATTTCAATGAAATAATCAATGCTGCATAGATGGGAGCTACTGTTACTATCTCTATTAGAATTAAAGGGGCCTTAATAACCGTTTAGTCCTGGACCTTATGTATCATTGGTATCTGTATGCACAATTGTACCAATTAAATCCAGTATCAATCTTTTCTTTTTCTTTTAAATCATGAAGTAAAGATGGTTAATCAAATTTTAATGCATGTGATGAAGAGTTAACCCTCACCAAAATGAAGTGCTTTATTAAGAGTTCACTGCTCGGGCTTCCCTGGTGGCGCAGTGGTTGAGAGTCTGCCTGCCGATGCAGGGGACGCAGGTTCGTGCCCCGGTCCGGGAAGATCCCACATGCCGCCGAGTGGCTGGGCCCGTGAGCCATGGCCGCTGAGCCTGCGCGTCCGGAGCCTGTGCTCTGCAATGGGAGAGGCCACAACAGTGAGAGGCCTGTGTACCGCAAAAAAAAAAAAAAAAGAGTTCACTGCTCACCTAAGTTCTAAGTTTTAACTTTTTATAAATTAAGGATATATATGTATATGTACATATATATATTCTTAGAAAATACGGAAAATTATCCCCCTATATACAGACCCATCATATTCCTAATCATTAAGTCATTCCTAATCTGTCTTTTCTGGGTGCAAAGTTAATTTTTCATTCTTGAGCCTCTTCTCTGCAGGGCCAACTTTTCATGATGATAGTTTCCTAATATGTTCTCTATTAAAATGTCTGGAGGGAGGAGAATGTAGTGGTGAAAAGTAAGACTTGGAGTCAAAAATTATGGGTTTGAATTCTTGCTCTGTCCAGGTTTGTGTGACATTGAATAACAAACCACATCTTTATTCACCTATAACTTAGAGATGGTACAGATAAAGCTTTGGAACACTGGGCCAGAATATTATTACTTGTAGGTCATTGATAATAATCATTTGGAAATATATCTGTTTCTTTTTGGTATAATAATAAATCCTTGTTTTTTTTTATTGCCAGGTATTGTACTAGGAGCATTTGCATCCATTGTCTCATACACACAAGATTCTAAAATAATTATAAACACACTGACTATTGACTGCCTTCAAAGCTAAATATTGGCCTCAAATATGCCTTTCATTCTCAATTTAGCTGTGCTGGTTTTACATAGCTTAGATCCAGTTGCTATAACAATATAACAAATTAACCCACAACTTAGTTGCTTGGAACACCATTTTATTCTTCGGGATTCTGTGGGTCAGGAATTCAGACAGCACATGGCAAAGATGGCTTGTCTCTGCACCACAGAATCTGGGGCATCAGGTGGAAAGATTCAAAGACTGGGGTGACTCAACGGCTGGGAGCTAGAATCGCCTGAAGCCTTGTTCACTCATGTATCTGGAGCCTGGGCTGGGACAACTCAAGGACTAGGACTGCTGTTCAGTGTGCCCACACGTGTTCTCAACATGGTTTGAATTCCTCACATTATGGCATCGTTAAAGTAGTCAGACTCCTTTCATGGTGGCTTGGGACTTCAAGAGCAAGTATTTCAGCCAACAGGGAGAAGCTGCACTAAACTTTATGAACCAGCCTTGGAATCACATCACTTCGCTTCTGCCATACTCTGTGGGTAGAAGCACAAGCCCACCCAGATTTGTGGGGAGGGAACATAGGCTCCATTTCTTAATGAAGAGAGTTTCAAAGAATTTGCAAGCAAGTTTTAAAACTGCCACAAACCACTTTCTGTCCACAGACTACTTACATTATTGCCATATGCAAAATAAATTCATTCCCTCTCAAGAGTCTCCCTAAAAATATCATCTCATTACATCAGACTCAGGGTCAAGGTCCGGGATCTTGTCATCTAAGTTCAATTCAGGTGTGGATAAAGACTCCTTGGGTGTAATTCCTTGGATACATTCTTTTAGGTCAGAAAGCCTGTAAACTTAATTAACAAGTCATCTGTCACCACACTCACAACACTGAATGGCGAGACGACCAGTGGATAACCACAACAGATTCTTGCATTCTGAGAGGGAGAAGATGAGAGGCACAAAGCAGCACTGGTCCATAGAATTCTGAAATTTGGTGTGACTCGTGTTACCATTTCACTGCTCACGGCTCAGTCCTACTCCCTGTGAGTTGTTCTCTGCAGCTCTTGGCCCCACCATGTAGAATCTGGGTTCTGCCTCTGAGTTAGCCTTTTTGTTTGTTTGTTTTTTCTATAAGATATGGCTGGTATTTGCAACTGAGTAGACTTCTTAGCCTGTTTCCTGCCTGTAAATGTTTGGTGGTAGAGATGCCTTTTTAAAATTTGTCTCTCTCTCCATTGCAAGCTGATACATTTCTTTTAAAAACTTTGTGAATTTCCAATGTATAAATTCATGATCCACTCTATTAGGCAAAAGCTACACTCACAAATCTTTTCTGTGACGATGCTGTGGAAATAGTGATTCCTAGAAGTTCTATTTTCTTAAAAGTGAGGGTGTGTACAGCACATGCTTAAGATGCTTGGAAGGTCTTTTGCCTTTTGAAAGGCTCTGGTAGTCAGTTTCAAAGATGCCTTCCAATGATCCTTGCTTATGGTGTCCATGCCCTTTTATAATCCTCTCCTCTTGAGTGTTGACTGAATCTAGTGACTTCCTTCTAACAAATAGAATATAATAAAAGTGATGGGAAGTCACTTCTGAGATTATGTTACAAAGTGAATCTGCTTCTGTCCTGTTCACCTTCTCTTGCTCTCTCATTTGCTTGCTCTGATAGAAGCCAGCTGCCATGATGTGAACTTCTCTATGGAGAGGCTCATGTGGCAAATAACTAAAGGAACCTCTAGCCAACAGTCAATGAGGAAATGAGGCCCCCAGTCCCACAACCTGTGATGAACTGAATCCTGCCAACAACCGCAGGAGTGAGCTTGGGAGTAGATCCTCCTTCACTTGAGCCTCCAGATGAGACTGTAACCTTAGCCAATACTTGGTCAAAGCCCAGTGAGAATCCATGAGCCAGAGGAGCCAGATAAACAACTCCCAGATTCCTGACCTGCAGAGACTGTAAGATAAGAAATGCGTGTTGAATTAAAGTACTAGGTTGGGAAGGAAAGACGGACATGAAGTAAGGGAAACAAGAACAAAATGGACACAAGAGAACAAACTGGCAAGCCAGAACCCAAGAAGACAAACTTTTGAATCTGTGTCTTTCATGGTTGCCAACCTTGGCCATATGGGTGGCTTGCAGGATAAGCTGACACCTTTTACGTGTACCTGGCTCGGGATGTGCAGATGCCAAAGGAGCAATCTGGCTGGAGCTAAAGGAACCACAAGCCTGAATGCTGCCCTTCACCACCAAGGTGAGGCAGCAAATCAACAAAAATGTGCATGAGCTCCAACTGTGCTTGGTCTTGTGCCGACGTCTGGAGTATAAATATGGCTGCTATCCACTTTGGCATTTCAGGTCTTATGCAGATTTCTCTTGTGGCAAGGCCAAACTCAGAACCACACAGAGAAGGAAAATCTGGGAACATATTTCTGGCTTAGCTGAATTGACACAGTACCAAGTCACTCAATTTCAAACCTATATATGTCATTATTTTTATGTAGTTTACTTAGAAATTTTAACTAATGAGATTTGCTTCCTGTCTTTCTACCCACTTTCACTTATCAAAGTGCACCTAGAGCACAGGCCACATTACTCAACTGAAACCAGCAATATCGATTTATCTCAGGTGATTTACAGGCAAGCTCTAAATTGAGTTAGAGCTCGAGCATTTTCAGTTTTGGAAAGTACAAAACCAAGATATTTTTGTTTATTTAATTGTTATAAATTTAAAATGGTGTAATAAAAAGTAACATGAAATTTGTTTTGACAAATACAAACTTCCTCAGTGAGGAAAAACCAAGTGGGCATGCACTGGGAAAATAAAAAGCAGAAGAAAATATGATGAGATCAAGGAAGAATACCAGCAATGCATCAATCCTTGAAACCAAGTAGAGCAAATGGGGCAAGGAGAGTTAAAATATTAAGGTATGCCTAGAAATACTTAAAAATTCGATCCATGAGTCAAGGCCAAAGAAAGAAAAGAAAGGCTAGTAAAAATATTAATATATATATTTTTTTTTTATCAAAGGGAGTAAGTGGAATCATTCTAAGGAATAGTGAATGTGAAGAAAAATATTTAATGCATGTCTTAGTAGATTCATTCAACAATTATTAATAGAACACTGTTCCAGGCACTCTTCTAAGTGCTGAGGATACAGCAGGAGGACAAAAATCACAGTCCTAATATATATTCATACTTATTGGATGACTAGGTGATGACCTCCAGGTGGTGTGATCATGGATATTTTCTTCTAAGTTTTATACATTGAACTTATATCTTATAATAAAGAACATTCACTTTAAAACATATACTTGCATCAGAGAGATAGGATAGATACCAGAAAAATTATTGGGAAAAAAAGAGGGACTGGGGAACATCAAGTACAGATTTCACTGTATCAAATCACTTTAAAGGCAGGTGACAGATATACCCTCTCAGGCCTCTCCAGCATTAAGCTCTTATTTACATAAATCTTTGCATCAAACTTTTACAGACTCTTTGTTCCTTACCTCTAAATTCTGACCTATTTCTACAGATCCAAATTAAGGCTTTCACTGGTTAGCAACAGGTGATTTACTTCACTGGGTGTTTTTAGCTGTTTTTGAAAAATATCTAGTTCTCCTTCTGCCAGATCTCCTATGCCTTGTTCCCCCATCTTCTCTATCATCCCCAGGCAGAGTGTCTTCTGACACCAAATTCTCTCCACTACATGCATATGCATAAATTCATTAACTAGCTAATTAACCAACTGATTGATTGATTCCCTCCACAAATATTTGTGTGACTACTCTGTACCAGACCTGGCGTTTAGCAGTGAACAACATAAAGACCCCTTCCATCGTGAAACATATGTTCTAATTGCAAGAGGATGACAGGAAATTGTTAAACAAATGGAGGTCATTAAAAAATTTAACAACATAAAATCTGGATGTGCATAGATAAAATATAACTTAAAAAATGATGATGTTTATCTCATCTCCTTTGGGCTTCCACCTACTGGTTAGAGGGAGAGACATGAAAAGTCTCATCTAGTTTAAAGTTAATCCAATGAAGTAATTTAAACCGTCCTTTTAGGGCAGTGGTTCTCAAGTTTTGGTGGATATCAACTTTTGATGGGAACTAATACAAGTATAAAGGCCTGGGCCTTACTCCACTTCAAGGAGCCTGGGTCACTATGGGCTTTTTAAGCTCCCCAGGAGGTTCTGATAAACCACAGAGTTTGAGAACCATTGCTCTACAAAAGGTTCAGTCTCTCTTAGACAAAATTTCTCAGATTCTCCTTTAGAGAGAATCTAATTACGTCCCTGAGCAAGATGGAGGATGAGTCAAAGCTCTAAGGCCAGATATCTACTTGGTTGCTGTGTGTTTGACTGATGTTCATGGCAGAAGTTTATGGCTGGAGAAGCTCATCACTTGTCCTCTCTGGGCTGAGACAGGGCCCAAGCCCTCCCTCGATGACTCAGCTTCCCTGTGGTTACTACTGGCACTAAAGACCTTTGGGGATTGCCTGTGGTCCCTTCCAGCTCTAGCTGAGACCTGCTCACTGTAAAGCCACCTACTGCCTACTAAGTTGATGCCCTCTGATGAGCGACCTAGCAGACCTTCAGAATTATATGTCCTGTTTTTACAATGCAGAAGCCAAGGGGACTTAGGATGAAATAGCTCAGAATCTCGTACTGCAGGCTACGCTGTGTCCCCAAAGTTACTATGCTGACGTTTATTCTAGAGCAGCCTGTCATGAGTCCCAAACATGGGAAGGAGCACCTTCCTCTCCTCCCTCTTTCCTTCCACAGTTCCCTGAGGCTAGAAAAGGGCAGGCTTCCTCCTCTTTCTCTTCTGTCTGGACTTTTCTTACGTACATAAAATTCTCTGGTCTCTTCCACAAAGCCTGATCCTTTATAAGCTAAAGGACATAGAGGAATTTAGATAATCCTTTCTCAGAACCAAAGCTTGGCTTTTGAATTCCAAAAGCATAATGTCACCTAAGACTTTCTCAGTTCTACCCTACTGGAACTAATCCTAATCAGCAGGTGGATGATTCTAGAAAAGAACCAAGATGTATTCTCATGAAGCCAAAAACAAGATCACATTAATAATTCAAAAGTAGAATTATTCTCTCTTTGCAAAAATAAATTAGAAATTTTCATCACAGCAATAAACTCTATTAATATAATTAAGTAGGTTAATATGACAGAGTGAGGCTGAAGAGAGGTGAGAATGGCTTTGAATAAGTGGTAAGGAAATGCTTTCCTGAGTAAGTGACATTTGAGATGAGATTTGAATGGTACAAAGGAAACAACCTTGAGACTGTCTAGGAAAAAGTGTTCCAGGCAAAGAAATTAAATGCAAAAGCTGTTGGGGGTATTAATGAATTTGGCATGTTGGAGAAACAGAAGTCTTGTAAGTTTCCAGAGTAGTGACAGCTCAGAAAGGTAGGCAGGGCCAGAGTAGGAGAACCTCATGGACCACAGGCAAGTGTTTGTTTTTTATCCCAAGAGAAATGTGAAGCCTTTTTTTTTTTTTTTTTTTCCTGTAGAGCAGGAGAATGACTTGCGCTGATCTATGTTTTCAAAAGATCACTCTGGTGACTGTGCTATCTTCATAGCACATAGCATAGATGGGGGAGTAAAGGAAGCAGGCAGATCAGTTAGCAGGCAGTTGAAGTGTTTAATTCAGAGGAAAACTAATGGGAACTGGTTCTGACTAGAATGTCAAATGGGTCACATACAAGGAGTGATACTGAGGTTGTGTTTTGGAAAGAGGTGACAGGTGAAAGGACTGGATGCAAAGAATGAGATAACGAGAAGAAGCAACAAGAATGATTCTTGGGATTTTCAACATTCTAGGTGAGTAAATAGATGTATACTGGTATATCTATATGTGTGTATATACGTATATGTAAGTATATGTGTATATGTATATGTAATTTTTTAAAAAATATTCTTTCTTCTTCTAAGAACCGCTTGTGGTCTCAGTTATTTTTCAGTGTTGCCATATATTGGTGATTACATTGTTCAAGTTAAAAGTAAAAAAAAAGGAAAGAGATTAACATCTTAAGCACTTATGTGACAGGCAGTGTGCTAAGTCCATTACAAATTTTATCTCAGTTGAACTTTATGCCTCAACTTTATGAAGTAATAGTTTCTACTACTTAATAGACGAGGATATTTTACTCTGGAGGGAAAAGAAACTTACACACTTCAAACATGTATTCAACCAACATTTTAAAAGAAACTTCTGTGTGCATTTTATTCATAGTTGAAGCTCAGTATGGATAAATAACAGTATTCCCATTACTATGACCATTTACTAGGGGAAAAAAAAAGGTCTTAAATCCTACTCATTGTGTGGTATATTTTCTGGGTGCAAAACTAGTTAAAATGAAAGACCTTGCCTTTCATGTACTAATTTAAACCAGACATAACAGTAGTGCTCAAAAATACTATCAAGCATATGCTGTTCCAGGGTGTCAGTCAAAATATGTATATTATATACAAGTCATGTTGTAGTGGTTTTAGATGGCGGAGTGTTTCAGTTTTTTATCCCTCTTCATGCTAACTTCAATTTCTACTATCTTTTTAGTTTTTCTTGGAACGAAGCAGAGTTGGGCTTCCAGCTGCTCTAACAATCCTCTTCACTTCTTGGATTCATCACTGCTTTCTTTTGTAGGAGTCTACATTCCTCTCTTCTATGGAATAGATCCAATCCACAGACTCCAATGCAGCTTTCTTAGTTCTCCTTGGTTAGTTTTCTAATTTTTTTCCAACTGAAGCTCAATTCTGGTTATTCCTAGCAGGGTTGTCCCATCAAATTTATCTTCTAGCTTTCACATAAGACTTTATTATTATTATTTTTTTTGCTTCTATGACTTGCATTCATGATACGCAAGTATGAAAATAAGGAACAAGATTATTTTTAGTGGGAAGAAGTATATATTCAAACGATTCTTGGCTACTCAGGGAAGTCACCTATAGAATCATGCTATGAATCAATTTATCCTTTACTCCAACTTCTCTCTAGATGGAAAAGGCAACCTAAAGATATATGGAAACACATCAGAAATCCATGCCAGCCAAGTGTAAAAATATAGACTAATAGGATTGATAAGCAATACCATTTTGGTTCAGAATAATGTGTTGCTATCAAGAGAAGAAATGTACTTTCTTGTAACCCAGGAGATTGCCAAAATTTTTGGAGTGTGTAGCCTCCCAAGGAAATGTCTTTAGGCATGGAGTAAAGTTCTAATATGCTTGCTAAATATTAGGTCATACCACCTTATTCACACCTTCCTCTTCCACTTGCCAGGTTTTATTCATCTTTTAATTTTTCTTACTACCCGAATTAATGCTCACTGCTACTTCTACTCTTTAGTCAGACTCTGGACATTTATTTACTGTATTAGTTTTTGTACTGGTTGCTGAACATATCTAAAACACAATTCCTCTTCTTTCATCCCCCAAATCCTGCTCTTCTTCCCACATCTCTCAAGAGAGTGTCAAAGAGCTATCAGACGCGGCCTCCGTGGCCTATACAGGCCAACTAGCCTATATAAAGATACAACTATCAATTCAACACTTTGGACTTAATCCTCTATTCAGGACTCTGGTATTCACTTTCTCTTCATTCCTCACAACTGCTCTCTATCAAATCAAATCTTCGCTACTTTTCTCAATTCCTTTGGCCCCTCACTCCTTACAAATGGCTCCACTTCCTACTTTATTTTTTACTATTATCTGTGTAACTGTAACTCCAATTTCCTACCTCTAGACCAGACCGTACAGCTGAGCTGCAGGCCAACAGGACTCTGATCATATCCCCTAAATTTTCTAGCTATCACAAACTCAGTTCAAAACATAACTCCTCATTCTACATCTCTCATCTCTGTTCAGCCTTGTTAAATCTCATCTCTTGCTGAGATTATTTGAACTCTTTAGGATTGTTCTCCTTTCTTCCACTCTACATCTGTATCAGTAACCATTTGTACTTCTGTTAGAGTATTTTTTTCCAAGGCACAAATTTAATGACAGAAAATTACTTTGTCTAAATTCATTTTTCTTAAAAACACTAAATCCAAATTAAAATTGTTATATATTAAATTAACTTTGAGATAAAGGGTCTTTAGATTTATCAAAGATGTACTTATTGTGTTCAAAAGTAGATCGGGGGGCTTCCCTGGTGGCACAGTGGTTGAGAGTCCGCCTGCCGATGCAGGGGACGCGGGTTCGTGCCCCGGTCTGGGAAGATCCCACATGCCGCGGAGTGGCTGGGCCTGTGAGCCATGGCCGCTGAGCCTGCGCGTCCGGAGCATGTGCTCTGCAACGGGAGAGGCCACAACAGTGAGAGGCCCGCGTACCAAAAAAAAAGTAGATCAGAAAAAACAACCAAGCATGCAAGGCAATAAAACTAGAACCAATAATAGGATAGCTCCCAAACAACTATCGAGTAGGAAATTACTTTTTTCCCAAATGACTCTATGTTTTAAAGGTGACTTTAAAATATAAAATTTCAAGGTAGAAATTAAGAAGAACATGAGCAATACATTTCAAAAACTTGTGAGATATAGTTAAATAGTACTCAGAGGAAAATGTTTATTCTTACGTGAGCTTACTAAACCACTGTAAGAACTGAAAATTAGTAAACTCCATATTCCCCATAAGAGGGTAGAAAAATAAATAAATAAATACAAGGAAATTAGAAGAAACTATTTTGTTGATTAAAGCACTACCTAATGAAAGGGGAAAAAAGCTAATTTTTTTAAAAAGATCATTATAATAGGAAAAATATGTAAGATCAACATGGGGGAAAGAGAGAAAACATAAATGATGGTAGGAATAAGAAAAGGAAAAACTACAGATGTGGATTAATTTAAATGATAAAATAAATTACAGGGCTTCCCTGGTGGCGCAGTGGTTGAGGGTCCGCCTGCCAATGCAGGGGACACCGGTTCGTGCCCCGGTCCGGGAGGATCCCACATGCCACGGAGCGGCTGGGCCCATGAGCCGTGGCCGCTGGGCCTGCGCGTCCGGAGCCTGTGCTCCACAACGGGAGAGGCCGCAACGGGAGAGGCCACAACAGCGAAAGGCCCGCATACCGCAAAAAAAAAAAAAAGAAAAGAAAAAAATAAATAAATTACAAATGTAGATAAATTACAAATGTAGATTAAAAAACATTACAAATGTAGATAAAAATAAATTACAAATGTAGATAATTTCCAAGAGCATGTAAATCACTAAAAATCAACTCATGTAGAGTTATAACATCTGAATAGATCGAAATGAAATAATTCCCTACACCCACAAAGAAATCAGCCCAGATCCTTTACTAGCGTTCAGACCATTCCTTTGATACTTATACTCTTTCTGCACAAAGAAAGCAAAGTACTTCCAAATTCATTCTCTTAGCTAGTAAAACCATGATATCCAATTCTATCAATACTATATAACAACAACAAAAAAAGTGCACCAATCCTATTTATAAAAATAGATGCAAAGTCTTAAAAACATCAGCAAATCAAATCCAAAACTATGTCACAAGATTCATTCACTGTAACCAGGTAGAGTTTAACTCTTAACTATTTGGAAAAGCATTAATGGAATTTATAAGATAAATAGATTAAGGAAAATATATTTAATCATACTGATAAATCATTTTATAAAGATAAAATTTAAGATCCAATTTGGAAAAATCTCTTTGTAAGAGAAGCTATATATATTTCTAATGAACTTGACAAAATGTTTCTGAAGTTGATCTGGAATAGTATATGAAAAAGAATAGTCAAAAACTTTAAAAACAAGAACATGATACCTATCATATATTTGTGAAGAAATTTACAACTTCCCAATCATTGTCATCTGAATTATTAAATTTGATTGATTTGAGATGCTGATAGCACAGGTACTGCTGCCCTCCCCATTCAAGCCACCATTATCTTTTACATAGACTATTGAAATAGTCACCTTGCTGGTCTCACAGTTTCTACTTCTGCCCCCATTTTATTAATTCCCAATATGGCAGCCCAAGCGATCCAGTCAAATATAAACCAGACAATATCACTTCTCTCTGCAAAACCCCATGATGACTTCTCATCACATTCAGAGGAAGAACCCAAATCACTCATTTCCTATAGTCTAACTCACTCCACCTCCATCTCTGCAATCTCCCTGACTTCCAGCCCCACTTCTTTCTCCTACTCCCTCCACTCCCGTCACACCAGCCTTCTTGCTCTTCCTCAAACATGGCAGTTCCACTCCCACCTCGCGCTCTTTGCACTGGCTCCTCCCTCTGCCGGGAATGTCTTTCCCCCTCACATTTGCCTTCTTTGATTTTGACTCAAATCTCACCTTCCAGTGTGCTTTTTCTTGATGACCCTACTTAGCATTGCAAATGCCTTGCTATTGTTTATCCCTATTCCTCTTGGTACTTTATTCCACGGCACTTACCATTCTCTAATATAATCTATATTTAATATATTTACCTATGTATTTTGCTGATTTTCTGTTTTCCTCCAGTAGAATATAAACTTGATGAAGACAGAGTGCTCTACCTGGTGTCTAGAATAGTGCTTGGCATATGTAGGCATTTCTTGGATGAATGAATGAATGAATGAATGAATTGTGGGTGAGGTAACTGAGCCCAGAAGATTTATGTAACTTCACTGGTGTCAGCGAAACTATTAGTGCCTCAGTCTTCTGATTCCCTAATCCAATATATTTTTCCAGTATACTCTTTTACCACTATGATATTCATATATTGAATTAAATTTGAATTTGTTTGGTTGTCTGTTACCTTTAAATACTTCCCAATGAATAGGGTTTGTTTTCATTCACAAAAATCTCAGAATTTAAAGCATGGCTTGAATCTGTTGATTTCACAAATATTTTCTTTTTAGAATTTAACTGCTTTTTAAAAAAAAACCAAAGCTATAACCTAACACAGATCCTAAAATGTTCAGATTAGTATGTTAAATAAAAGAGCATATTAGACAGAGTTGTACAAATATGCCAAATTCTATTTTTATGAATGCAATGAGATGTTGATACATTATCCAGAAATGCCAACATTTATAGTAAATTCAGGGGATGTCATCTTTAAATTTTTATGGACATTATGCAACGTTCTGACCTTCACATCGAGCTGCAAGACCTAATCTATCCTCATACATTTTTGCTTCAGAATGTTAGTGTTTGTCAGAGAACTAGGAAGAGAGAAAATAGATATTACATTACTTTTCTGCCTGAACGGTATATTGTACATTAAGAGAAAACCTACAGAGATAGGAAATAATATATATTATATATAAATATATATATATTTTTAATAATATATATATTTTAAAGTATCAAAAATATAGCAGGGAGTTTTGTTTAACCTGAAATCTTCCTCTGTCTTGTAAGTCATATTTATGGTGCTCTATTACTGTCTGGTTAAAAGGTTGATTATTTTCCAAAGCCTCTTTTAAATGTCTCAATCATTCTCAAGGTAAGTAATGTGAATGTTGATGAAGGGGAGGCTCTGTCACATTTGTTACCCAGTTTGAGCTGTTTAGAGGGGAACAATATTAGACATACTAGTATAAACCTGTAAGGAGTTATTTTCTCTATTTCTAAATGAGGATTAAGTTAACTGATGGTAAGCCTCCTAGGGAAGCTGGGGCAATTCGTTTCATACAAATGAAGTGGAATGATTTTGAATTTTAAAAAGCACGAGTGCTCAGGGTTAGAACTGCCACTTGGGGTTTTGTTTGCCCTACTTTCAGCCACGTCTGATTTGTGTTTATATTTGTTAGGTCAGGGAAATGCAGGTGGCTTTTAAAAACTCTGCAAATTTAAGCAGTATTCAAAGCTTAGAAAAGGATGACAATTGCAAAATTTGCCATGTCCTCTCTGAAAACTGATCAAACAATAATGTGACAAAAGGCACTCCTAAGTATCATTTTCTGAAAAAGTTGTAATTGAACATGTGCTCAAGAGGAATTCCATTCCAGATCATGTGGCATTTAATCCTTTAGATTCAATGAGGAGGTGAAACTATTTCTTGATTTTTTTTTTTTTTCTTATTTCAGTGCAGCAATATTATCTCACCAGGCAAATCTAATAACTCAGAATGCTTTGGGAGCAGAAATATTTGACCGAGGACAGATATCTGCCTGAGGGATGCACAAAATACTCTTTCTCTTTAAAAACAATAAAAAAGAAAGGAGAGAGAAGGAGGAGGAGAGGGAGAGGAAGTGGGAGTCTAGGAACATTTAAATGCAAACTCGAAATTCTGCTGAAGAGCCTCACAAAAGGGTAATTAATTCACAACAAAGAGAAAGACAAAACACTTTGATCTCCGGACTTATCTAGAATTGTCCCCTTCGGAAGCAAGGGCTGTCACAGAGCCTTCTGCACGGTGGCGGGTCACCTTCTGGGTGACCATGGAAGCTGGGATGCCCTTCAACATGCAGTGTTGTCTCGTTCAGACTAATAACTGGACTCCATCTAGTGGTCATAATAACAAACCAGGATCTAGCTGCTTCCAGAAAGAGACTTTACACCAAAGCAAATCAGTCCTCATCTTGAGATTTGACTTGCTGCTGTTGTCCGAGGGGGCTGTCATGACCGAATAAAACAACGGCAACACACAAAGCACACAGCCTTAGGCCTCTGTGTCAGACATTCTGCTACCCTCCTTTTGCAGGTAGGAGACCGTGTGGCTGAGGCCCTGTTGGCCGTGCAGCGCTTTTCCTCCCTCTGATGGTTTGTGTGACGTATTTTATTATTATGTGAAACATGGGAGGTTGGGGGGCACAGTACTGGGTGAAGCGTCAGGAGCATCATTTCTGCTATGTGACTTCAGGCAGATCCTGGGGCTAAACCTCTGTGGGACAGATTCTGCAAGTCTAGGGTGACAGCGTGAGATGCACAGCTTTTCTCCACTCGTCTGTTTAGTACCAGCCAGATCCTCTGCTGAGTACTCTGTGGGACTCAAAAATTTTAAAGTTCAAGAAAGAAATAAGTGTTTAAAGTAAATATTGAAAATACATTCTAGAAGGTACTAAATTCCATAGCAGAAGGCCACAAGAGAGTTCCATGTAGATGTCTGAGGGTTAGATAATTACTCATAGGTGTAGGAATGAGGAGGTGCCATAGAATATTAAACTGTATCTGTGACTGTGCTTGGCTATATCCTTGTCCATATCTGTTCTCTGTGTGTGTATACATATGTAAATATATACACATATAAATATATACACACATACCTCACAGTCGATTTTTTTTTTTTTTTTTTTTTTGCGGTACGCGGGCTTCTCACTGTTGTGGCCTCTCCCGTTGCGGAGCACAGGCTCCGGACACTCAGGCTCAGCGGCCATGGCTCACGGGCCCAGCCGCTCCGCGGCGTGTGGGATCTTCCCATACCGGGGCACGAACCCGCGTCCCCTGCATTGGCAGGCGGACTCTCAACCGCTGCACCACCAGGGAAGTCCTCACAGTCGATTTTAAAAATTCACAATCAGCCAAAGACAGATGACCACTCAGGGAAAACATTTGGAACATGAACAACATAAAAATTTTATATCATTCATGTATGAAGAATTTTTACCAATGAATAGCAATTAAAAAAAAACCTCCTTAGAGAAAAGAGGAGCAAAGTACATAAACAGGTAATTCTCAGACGAGAACTACAGATAGTCAAAAATCCATTAAAAATGCATTTAAGTTTACCAAGCAAATAGATAAATTAAATCAACTTTTAAGTAGTGAAATTAGTTTTAATTATTATTTAATTATGCAGTTAACTAAAGTTAACTGTTAATAACAATCTTTTATTATCTTTTATTATAAGACTTTGTGCTTTCAATCAAGATGGAAAAGATTCCACTTTTAGTATATCTAAAAGAAACAACTGGATGGACAGCTACACAGAAATGTATTTCTAATAACCTTCGTTGTAGCATTTTGTATAATAGCAAAGGAAATAGAAAAGAACCAGCAACAAGCAACCAACCCTAAATATTTTGCTATTTAGGAATGGTTAAATAATTGGGTTAGAGCCACATATTAAACTGTTATACTATAATGAAAATTTTTATAGATCTACATTTATAACATAAAATATTTATAATACATTAAGGACATCTAGCTTACAAAAGAATATATGTATGTCACAATTTTATTAAAATAGTGAATTGTCTATGCACATGAATTATCATGGAAAAATATCCAGCAAGATATAAATTAAAACACTACTAGTAGTTGTCGTTTGGTGGTGAAATTACAGACAATTTTCACTTTCTTTTTATACCTTTCTCTGTTGTTTGTATTTCTCACAAGTATGATAAATTACTTCTATTATCAGATAGATTAAGCAACTTTTATTGAAGATGGGAATAAAGCCTGAGCAACTGGGGCAAATTTCCACAAAAATCTCTAACTACGCCTTCCACAGTGTTTCCTAATCTCAATGTATAATTTCCTGTTTCAGTTTATTGCACTACAGAGCTAAATAAAGGAACTAACAAGAGAGATGTATCTTTCACAGACCATAAAAGTTCCATTTCACCGATAAAAAAATTCTCTCTTCTCATATCCCTTAGGCACGATATTAAGGCTCCATATGGAAGGAGGTAAAAAGGAAACTTGCAAAGACAGAAAGACGGTCTCTGCAGGAGGCAGGGTAACAAAGAGCTTGCATGGTCAGGACACATCCCTTCTGCCCGCAGTCATCACCCCACATGGTGGTGTGTGTGCTGTGGTCAGAATCAGGTGTCAGAGCTGAAGAAATGGCCAGTGAGAGATGAGCGTAGACAAGGGGGTGGTGGGGATGACTGAGGATACAGGCCTTTCCTGGGCTCACTGGTGACCACAGTGGTGACCATCCTGTCTCTATACTTATGGGCCAGGTCCCGATTGTCTCCCACCTAAGCTTCTCTGAGGACAGTCTTCCTCTTTAGTCCTTAATATTGCTGTCAAACTTACTCCATCGGCTGCTACAATGAGCCCAACAGCACTTGTGTTTAAATCCTGGCATTACCATTTAATATCTCTGTGATGCTTGGACAAGTAACTGAACTCTCCAAAATTTTAGTTTTCTCATCTGGAGAGCAGGGGTAATACCACTGCATCTAATTCTTGTGATGGGTTAGGTGGCGATAGCTGCAAGAACTATGACTGCACATAGTCAGTGTTCCAGAAATGAAAATTAAGCCATTCACTGTGTATTAAAACGAAACAAATATTAACCTCCATTAGACATAAGGTGGGCAACCATATAATTTATGAGAGTAAAAGGAGGTGCTTAATTAAGCCAACGCAAGATGTAATTTGGGAACTGACCTGGGCAAATTAAGATGGATGATCATTCTGGTTATAAGGTTCTTAATTTGATTCCCTCGAACTGTACAGCATTCACAATGGCTGGTGTTTTATTATCAGCACCGAATCTGCATGGTTTCCTTATGGGACATGGGTTGGGAGAATCCGATGGTGCCCTGAGTCCACATCTATGGTGCACGGATGCCGCATTCCTATCATTTGCTTGCACGTCAGTGTTCCCGTGATGTATTATGTGACTTTTCATCCCTGGTGCCTAGCATATTGTACATGCTCAATAAATGTTTATTGAATTTATGACCAGATGCCCTCGAACAATTAGTCTCAGATGCCAGGAAATAGCTTCTGCATTTTCTGGGTGGTTCTTGGCTGTAAGCCCAGCTTTCTAGCAGTTGGATAATTGTACTGTGATGGCCAGCCTGAGGCAGCAACAATCATCTCTACTGCCTGTCAGGTCAAGAATAGAGGTTGCTGACTGCTGCTCTCCATATGATGTGCTAGGAATTTTTGAGGGGGCAGGACACCACCTGGTCTTCTTGGCATCCTGGCATGTCCTTCTGCTTTGCCGGCTGAATCACCTGCCCACTGGACTGTGGGCACTTTGAGATCAAGCACCAAGATAATCTTGTCTAAGCTTGTATTCCCAACTTTGACAGAGTGCCTGGCACAATGCTCACTAAATAACTGGGGAATAGATAAATAAATATGGTAATAATGAAATAATTACAAAGTAAGAGAATCGAAAACTAAAAGGTGGAAAGAGTATCATAACTTGCCATATACATTTAGAAAATATTATCTTTGAGTCTCACTTCTACTATTTATAGAATTGAAGTAATCGTATCTCATAGAATGGCATCCTCTTTGTCAGTTGTCATAAGTTGGAAACACTATTAATAGAGCAAGTCTGTCAGTCGTAATGGCTATGCTGTTAGCTTTGCCTTCAGATTAAATCAGAGTTCAAATGGAATCTATCTACCTTTTCTTAACTGTAAGATCTTTAACATTTACTTACCTTTTCCAAGTCTTGGGTTCTGCTGTTGTAAAGATTAAACTAGATGTGACGAAAAGAAATTAGTATTGTCCGTTGCTTAAAAAATGAAAGATACTATGAATATTATTATTCATACTGAGGATCTTAGAATTTTATGACTTTTGTTTCTATCATCTATGTAACACCTGTAAAATAAAAGAGTATTCTTAGCATTCTTATTCACACTTAGAAAGTCAGGAAGATTTATTAGGTTTAGGTTATTGGGAATTGAGAATGAATTGATAGATACAATGCATAGAAACCAATAATAACTAAAAGTTATATTGTATTTTATGGTGCACAAAGTATTCCACAATAAAAAGATTCACAACGCTGGAATAAACTATGGGCTGTTGATAGGTTTCCATGAATTACTGTGGATTGCATTTATTCTTCTCCATATTATTTGGGAATTCCCATGAACACTAAAAGCCATGTGTAACTCATTTACCTGGCTGATTTAAGAGGCGTCTGATAGTTTCCGAAAGTTTCCACTCTCTCTTTCCTAGCCAGAAAGTCAGAATGCAGGTGCATCAGAGAGACGGGAGAGAGTTTAATGTAGATTTGTTGAGTGGGGGAGAGTAGTTGGAAAAACACTTTTTTGTAACTGTATGTGTGTGGGTGTGTATGTGTGCATAAACACACTCTGTCTACACACCACAAAAGAGAAAGAATAACGGCAGGGGAAGAGCTCTTCCTGCATGAAATGAGAGAGACTATGATAAAGAGAAGCATAACAGATTTGTTCTGAGCCATGGAAGAATTTCATAGCAAGTTCTTTCCTCTCCAGTCTTTCTAAAACTCTCATTTAAATCTACTCAGCTTTGTAAGTAAATAAGTATACTAATTTATGGATTTCTCAACCAGAATTTATGAACACTTCTCAACCTTAACACTTTATCTATCCATGTTATTATATTATCATCTTGATTACCTATCATTGCTCAGCTTCCACTCCAAAAATCTTACTTCAGTTATGAACTTTTTCTCTAAACTGACTTGTAAGCAAGAATGAAAAAATTCAGTGCTCATCTTCATTTATCCATTCATCTCTGTAGATGGGATGCTGAGGAAAAAATTCTAGAGCTACCCACACATTTTGAAAACATAACTAAGATATATTTTACACACATGATCCCATTCTTAGTCCAGAAACATTAACACTTGCAGTCAGTTGACACAGGCTTGTGTACCCTGGAAAGTTAAAAACAATTTTTAAAAAGGGTTTTAGAGGGACATAAGTCCTTCAGAAAACAGAAAGCAAGTATATTCTCTCTGGGTTATAGAGACTGAAGATTTCCCCTCAGCTTCTCTGGGCAAAGACCCAACATCACACGGAAAAGAAACTGGCAAGTCTGAAATTGACTGCTTTTGTCTAGTTTATACCCACAACTTTCTATTTTAGCCTGGAAAATGGCTACCTTTAGGACATAATTATTTTTAAATATTTATTACTTATTTTAATAGCAATCAATCTGTCTCAAAGGAAGGAGGACAGACAAGAAATTTGGAGAACCATTTCACCTTTTTATAAGATGTAAATATATAATTTTAACAATACTGTGATTTTTTTGTGGGGAGTATTGTAAGGCCGGAAAGAGTAGCACAGCTGGGTTTGGTAATTAACATCTGTATCATAAATAGCAGGTGAGTAAAAACTGGATCCAGTGCCAGGAGAAATGACCTGAGGCAGATTTTAGGTTAGAGGGTGATTAACATAGAATCTTAAATAAGTACGGGTTATAAACTACACACTGTAATAGTTTGGTTTTTTTTTAATGTTAGTTAGCCTGGAGGGCCCTGCATCTTTTACCACGTTTCAGAGCCTGCATATTGGCCGAAGATCTTTGTCTTTGATAGTGCACCTTGTCCAAATGAGAGACGTAAAACAGATAACATTTTTCTGAAGAGTCAAAGTGAAACGACTTCCTGTTTATCCCTTAGATTAGCGCTATCCAAGAGAACTTTCTGTGATGATGAAAATGTTCTATATCTGTGCTGTTCAATAAAGTAGCCACTAGTCACATGTGACTATTGGGCACTTGAAATGTGGTTTGTTGGATTGAGGAACTGAATTTTTTATTTTATTCGGTTTTAATTAACTTGAAGTTAAACAGCCCCGTATGGCTAGTGACCACCGTATTTGTGCAGCCTTAGATTCAAGCTCTCCTAACTCTTTGGTCCACTGAGGGAATTTTTCTGAATGGTTTAGTATCAGATGCTAAACCTTTGAAACCTGGGCCAAAACTAAAATTTAAGTTTCCTATCATTCAAACTACTGAAGAGCCTCTTATTTAGGGTCCCTCCACTTTCAGCCACTACTATTTATATGGATTAATGAATACATTACTACTGAAGACTGCTTGTCATTGGTCATGTAACACTCTTCAAATTCCCAGTGGTTCAAAACAGACATTTTTATTTTCTTTTTTTGAGTAAGAGGCTTTATAAGCAAAATAATTATTTTTCATCAGTCATAAATGTCTAGGACTTGATGCTGTCATTTTCCCAGAAATACAATAAATGTAAAACAAAATCCTTTCAATCAGTAAATATTGAATGTGTAGATTCAATCATTCCATTTTGCACTTATTTTTTTCTGTGTATCCTAATTCAGGTTTGTAGACCATCATCTATATGTGCCTGGTAACAATTCTTGGGGCTATTGAGCCTTCTCACAAATTCAGATTTTATTCCAGAAAGCTGCAAGTGGCCTAAGAAAGAATAATAACACAGTCCAATATTCTTGAAGCTTTTTAAAAATATAAATAAAATACAACATTTTAATTTAAATCAATATACTCATGTTTGGGTGATTTCTCCCTTGTTCTCAAACCATGGGGTCATTTTCTTCCATGTCTAATTGGTAGTTCAAAGCAGAATGTAGTAGAGGAGTCTGCCTTCTGCAAGACGGAAATATCTCATCTCGATGAGTTCTAGACCTTAATTCTGTAACTAGTTGGAGTGGGATAGAATTCAAAACAACTCCTATACATAATAATTTGCATCTGCTAATCCCAAACTTCTAATATAGAATGGATAAAAAACAAAGTCCTACTGCATAGCCCAAGGAACTATACTCAATATCCTGGGGTAAGCCATAATGGAAAAGAATATTAAAAAGAATGTATATGTATGTATAACTGAATCACTTTGCTGTACAGCAGAAATTGACACAACATTGTAAATCAACTATACTTTAATAAAAACAAAAACAAAAAACCAAACCAACAAACAAAAAGCAACTCCTATACCACTCTGCTAGCAGAATGGGAACTACTGATGACTTTAGCAACTTCAAAGTGCTCTCAGCCCAATCTATCAAATCTTAAACTTCGTAATATTTGTTGTTGTCCCTTGGAAGTGTTACAAAGTGAGCTTCAGATCAAAGGAAGTAGAAAGCACAGCTCCAAAGGGCTCAGTTATCTCCTGATGCATGTTCACTTGCCAGGCAGGCTAGCCACCTCTGCATTGTAAACTCCTCCAAACACTACCAACAGCTCCAAGTTTCCCAACTCATGTTATTGACACCAGAGTGTGGGCTCCAGTTTCCATATAGCGTTTGTCTATGTGACTGTTTCGACTGCCAAAATTTTGATATTGTGTCATTAATTTCTCCCATTTCTAACAAATAAGATGACTTAATGAAATTACATAGGCTGGACCCAATTTTAAAAGTCCATGCACGTTCATATGTATGTATGTCAGTGTTTATAGTGATGGAAAATCTCCAGAAAGCAGAGCTGAAGTCCTATAAACACCAAAATGTTTCTCTTAAGTAAGTCCATTTTGGGAAAAGCTCTGTCACATGGTTCTTGCACATAACTGCCTCACCTCTGAACTGCTGCCTTCACATCTGGCCTGAGCCCCCACGAGGTGGGGCTTGGTTTTGACTGGAACCTGATGGCAGTTTGCCTGTGTTCTGAGCCTGAAAATGCACTTGGCTACCATTTTGAGTCAAGGGGTTGGAATATAACCATACCTCCCTCCCTGCTTCAGCGACACTGCAGTGGAGCTAGCATCTCTGTGTGTGTGTGTGTGTGTGTGTTTGTGAGAGCGCAAAAGATACTGGGCAAGGGCTGGGATGAAGGGAATGGGGGGGGGGAGGAAAAACACCTGCTATTCTCCAATTCAACTTTCTGTGGGACTGGATTTCTTATTGCCCTTACAGCAGTGTTTCAATGCCCCAGATGGAAATGAGGACAAAATGAAAACCAAGTTGTCACAAACTAAAATCGACACCTTAAGGGTGGGGGGAGGAGTATGCTTCATATTCTCACCTTGTGAATTATCAACGGCCTCCAATTGTCTCACAGGATAGACGTCTCTCTCCCTACAAGGCTAGAGCTCAAATACCCAGACAACCTTGGCCTTGAGGCAAATCAAAGATGGGTTTTCTTTTCACATTCTCTGATGGGCCTGGAAAAAATCGGCATAATAAACAGGGTAGGGGCATTCTTTTTCTTTTTTTTTTTTTCTGGCTGCGTTGGGTCTTTGTTGCTACACATGGCTTTCTCTAGTTTCGGCGTCTACTCTTCATTGCGGTGCGCGGGCTTTTCATCGCGGTGGCTTCTCTTGCTGCGGAGCATGGGCTCTAGGCGCGCGGGCTTCAGTAGTTGCAGCACGCGGGCTCAGTAGTTGTGGTGCACGGACTTAGTTGCTCCACGGAATGTGGGATCTTCCCGGACCAGGGCTCAAACCCGTGTCCCCTGCATTGGCAGGCGGATTCTTAACTACTGCGCCACCAGGGAAGTCCCCAGGGGGATTCTTAAAAAGCAAATCCTAACAGCTACCTGAAATGATTGCTGTATATTGTGTTTGCTCCTTTTAGGTTGATGACAAACGTTCATTATAATTGAAAAAGTGATAGAAGACAGTTTGGATCACAAGGTATGTTAGAAGAGGCACTTTACCCCCCCCCCCATTCCTTACCTTTCCATAAATGGGGCTTTACTTCTACCCCACTTGGCAAGAGGGAACATAGCAGAAGACACGTCTTGGGGAGGAGTGGCTTCCCCAGGGGAAGAGGAGTAGCGATCCTAGTGGTGACAGACTCAGAACCGGCCATTCGCCAATTGGTCCCTATTTCTCAGTGGGGACATGTTAAGATTAAAGATTCCAGTCACTTGTGCTCTTGTTCTCTTGGGCTCTCTGAGCTGAATGGGATGTAAGTAAGTGCCTCACTTCCCACGTGACCGCGTTATGGGGATTGGAGAAGGAGGCTCTGAGTAACACCCCACCTCCCTCTTGTATCCCACACAGGGAGTGACGGGTCCTTTGTCCTCTCTGTGAGGGAACAGTGTGGGAGCACCCTTTTTAGTTCCTGTCTCCATCTTTTCTTTGTAAAGGGAGCAACTGATCTGACTGATGTTGTGAAGAAATGGAGACTGAAAGTACACAGTTCAGCCCTTCTCTGACTTTCCCGTTTTCAGAATTATCTGTTTGAAATACACATTTTTCCACGTTCCAGGATCTCAGCTCATGGGACAGTCTCTACACCACTTGGAGCTGGGCAGGGAAGTTCAGCTCCAGGGGAAAGGCCTCAGATCCAAACACTAGTCAAGCAAAACTTATTTTTTGCTCCCTATCCAATCCCCTTATTTCCCCCAAAATTTTCAGAACTCCAAGGGAATACATATTCTGAGGGCTTTTTTAAAGTAGAGGCGTCTGAAGCAAAGTGGAAAAGAAAAGGACAGGGTGAGTCAACCACTGCTTGAATCTCAGCTCTGAAGCTACCATGGTTCTGGCTTCAGTTAAACCAGTGATTCCCCTTGATCAGTAAAATGAGGATAATCCCTGCAATCCTACATCTCAGGTTCAAATGAAGACTCATTCATGGAAATGTACAAAATGCATTTAATAAATCAAAAAGCTAATATTCTAGGACATTTACTTTGTGCTGTCAACATTTCTAAGTGTTGCATGTGTAATAACTCAAGTAATCCTCACAACTCTGTGAGGTAGGTTCTATGTTTTGTTCTTGTTTTACACATGAGGACATGAAGCACAGAGAGGGTTAATAACTTGTCCCAGGGCACACAGCTAATAAGAGACAGAGTTGGGATTCTAATGCAAATAGCCTGGCTCCAAGCCTGAGCCCCTAACTCCCATGCTGTCCTCTCTAATTAATGACAGATGAATCTAGTTTAAAAAAATTATTTTCCTATTAAAATGAGAGAATGAGTGCTTTAAGTTAAATACAGGCATGAAAGGTAGAGGCATCTCAAAAGCACCATCATATGATAGAAGTGCAATAGAATCCCTGATCACCTAAGTTGAGGGCAGGTTGACCCCCTTTCCTAGTCCTTTCTCATCTGCTTTCCACTCTCCCTTTCATCAGTACTTTGGCTGTTTCTTCCTAAGACATGATCAGGACAAAAATTCTTGGAAAATTCTTGTGATTTAGTAAGAATGTCTGGATCATAGAATCTGGTACATTTGAGAAGGAGGGGTCTCCACTGAAGAGAAAATTAAGGCCACCAGGTGGTGAAGGAACATAACAAAGCACACGAGCCCAGAGCTTAGCAATGCCAGGGCCAGAATCCAGGGTTACACCAAATACAGCCAAAAGAAATGAACATTATAACCCAATTTAAGTGTGAAAACTCATACCATGAGAAGATCCTCTTTTTGTGAACATAAGTGCATGAAGAGAAGACCTGTGGATCCTTAAATTTTGTGTTGTGGATCTAAATGTATAACCCTGTGGCATTGTGGTTTTGCCCACTGTGATAATGTTTTAGCATTACTTGTTGATATTCATTTGATAATAGTTACATATACCTAATTTCCAGTTCTGAGACTGTGGACAACTTAGACATTGATGTTCTATATCATCAAGCACATCTCTGCTAACTAAGATAGGGTTTGTTTTTTTGTTGTTGTTTGTTTGTTTGTTTTTGCAGGGACAATGCCATATTTATTTTTACATCCTCTAAACATCTGGCATAGGACCTTCTTCGCACTGAATAGATGCTTACTAGGTGTTTTCTGTTTTATTTCTTCAGTTATATCTATATGCATATAAATGAATAAGCAATATTGCCAAATATATATAACATTTTACAATGTTCAGAGAGCTCTCCCACCCATTAGCTTCTTTGATTCCTGCCACATTACAAAGGTAACTGGTTTTGTGACTTGGCAGCAAACAAGCCAAAAGTAACTTTATTCCAACTCACCACTGTCCCTTTAAACCTAACACCGTAGAATCAGTCTTCTCTGTCGCCGGATAAAATCCCAGAGAGTTCTTGTAGCTTTTCCCACCACTTCAAGATTTTGAAAGCCCCAGTCCAGTCTAATATTAAAGTTTCAAACCCTCATTCAACATCTAATTTCTCCCCTCCCCGAGCATCGGGGAGTTGTAGGAGCATGGACAATTCAGCTCTGGTTTCTCTTTGCCTTCTTTGGCACTGACCGTTTCTGGCCTCTCCAAAGTCAGGTAAACGGAAGGAAAAAGAGATAAGAAGGCCAAGGAAAGGGCTCTCTTGTTAGGCACAGGTGTAATCTGGTGTTACGGCCCCTCCCTGCGTGTGGCAGTTGTCCACACGTGGACTTGATTCTTTCTCTTCCGTGACCCCCTTTTTAAAAACTTTTTATTTTATATTGGAGTAGAGCCGATTAACAATGTTGTGACAGTTTCAGCTGCACAACAAAGCAACTCAGCCCTACATGTGCATGTATCCATTCTCCCTCAAACTCCCTTCCCATCCAGGCTGCCACCCAAGGGATTAGTCTCCAAAATTTAAAAACAGCTCATGCGGCTTGAGATACGGTTTTGTACAAGCTGAACAGTCTTTAGGAATACAAACATCCCATGTCTTTACGATTCGCGGATACCGTGTTTTTTACAAATTGAAATTTTGGGCAACCGTATCAAGAAAGTCTGTCGGCACCATTTTCCCAATAGCTTCTGTTTACTCTGTGTCTCTGTGTCACATTTTGGTGATTCTAACAATATTTCAAAGTTTTTCATTCTTATTATGTTTGTTATGGTGATCCGTGATCAGTCAACTTTGATGTTACTGCTGCAAAAAGATCACGACTCGATGAAGGCTCAGATGACAGTTAGCATTTTTTAGCAATAAAGTATTTTTTAATTAAGGTCTGTACATTTTTTTAGAAATAATACCAGTGCACATTTAATAGACTACAGTAGAATGTAAACATAACTTTTATATGTACTGGAACGCCAAAAAATTTGTATGACTCACTTTATTGCAGTATTTGCTTTATCGTGGTACTCTGGAACTGACCCCATCTCTGAGGTGTGTCTGTACTAAGTGATTTATAGGATGATATGGATTTGTACTCAGAGTTCTTATTCTCAACCCTTACCTCCACCATATCTTCTGCTGATAGCTACAAAGTCTTATCCTAAGAGGTATTTCAAGGCAATTCCTCTGGCATGAGAACTGAGTCAATGAATTACAGCAGTGACCCTTTTGGAAGTCTTCATGAGTCACAGAACTGGCCACCCTGATGGCATGATGACCTGGTTATTATTCCTCAAGGGCACATGTCACCCTGATATTAACTGGCAGTGCCAGGATTCCAATGTAAAGTTTTTTTGACCTCAAAGACATTGCTCTCTCATGATGCTCTCTCTCTCATTCACGATGTTACGAAGGGTCCTAATACCAGTTTTCCTAGTAGTTTGTCAGATGACACTGAGCATACTCAACAACTCGATACAGTGTAGTCAAGATTCTTTTGGCTGCAATTTAGACATGGGCTCAAACCTGCTTATGTAAGAGTTAGCCCGTTACTGAGTTTGCAGGGATATCTCATGTCATCCAAGGACAGAAACTGCAGTTTCTGAGAGACAGGATCAGAAACAGGAATATCATCAGGAACAAGGCAGCTATTCTCCTTACTCTGTAAGGCTCAGTGTTCTACCTGCGCCAGATTCATTCTTCTCTCTCTGAATTGTCAGATGCCCATCTTTGTTAGTGTCAAGGAACCCATGTCTGTTGGTGGGAGCCAGTTTTCAGAAGAGGGCATGATGAGTAGACAACCAAATAGGTGTAAACCACAGCATGTCCACATTTCCTTATTTGGAAAATGAGAAGACTGGATTAGATAATAATAATAATTGATAGTAACTAAATCTTTATTCTGCTTCAGGTGCTTGGCAACATAATTTATGTGTATAATCTCTTTAAACCTTGTAACAACCCTAACATAACTTATGTGTATAATCTCTTTAAACCTTGTAACAACCCTATAAGGCAAGAAGTTTATTTTAGATAAGTGAGGCATGGAGAGATTAAGGAACTTGTTCAACGTGATCTTCAGAGTGCCTGGTAGTTACAAAATGCTATGTTTTTTTTTTTTTTTTTTGTGGTACGCGGGCCTCTCACTGTTGTGGCCTCTCCCGTTGCGGAGCACAGGCTCCGGACGCGCAGGCTCAGTGGCCATGGCTCACGGGCCCAGCTGCTCCGCGTCATGTGGGATACTCCCAGACCGGGGCACGAAGCCGTGTCCCCTGCATCGGCAGGCGGACTCTCAACCACTGCGCCACCAGGGAAGCCCTATGGTTTTTAATTAAACAACACAGTCTGAATAAATGTAACAGAGATAGATTAAATGAGTGAAAATAATATGAAAGTATATTTTGTTTCTTAACCTCAGGTCATTTTTCTTCTTAAAGAGAAAGGTATAGCCTAAACAAAAATGGTGAACTACATCACAATGATCAGATTAATTAAATTAGATGCTTATCATCCTAAAATGGACAGGACATGGTAACAATGACAGATGAAATAAAGTTATTGTCAAATAGCAGGCATCCAGAAAAAATTTTTCTAAGTGGAGTTTGTGGTTAAACAAGAAATGCCAAGAGAGAGAGAGAGAGAGAAAGAGAAAGAGAGAGAGAGAAAGAGAAAGAGAAGGAAAATATGAAACAATTCAAATTGAGTTTGTCAAGTTCGGAAGACATAAGAGTTTTCTCCTTATGGGTATATTTCAATATTGTCTCACAGTGTTAATTATATTTCATGTTATGTTGTTTGTAGGTTATGATGCTCCATTCATGATACCATTTGAAAATGTTCAACTCTGTGCCCAAACTTTATTATCTCTTTTCAAATGCACCACAGTTTTTCAACTTTTTCAAGTTTTGAAAATGTAGTCTTTCCCAATGATAAGTAGAGGAGAATGGGGAGGAGTTCAGTTAAGCAATTTTATTTCCAAACTGTATAGTGAAAAGCTCTCCATTACTGGAGGAAAGTGATACAAAGCCAGCAAAGCTTACACATCAGTAGTGAAGCGTCCTTCACAGTTTCACTGCAATACGCCCCTTTAGCAAATGTACTGAAGAACCAAATGTCATTTTGCACATAATAATTGTAGTAAAAAGAACCTTTTCTCACCATCTAAGTACGAAAATTATTACCATTGTAGATAGGAAGGCAATAGTCATTAAATAAATTAAAAGCATCTTTAAAGTTTTTCCATATACATATATAATATATATTTTCAAAATTGCCATCGACTGTACAAGCATTCAGTTCTCAACTAAAACATTTACAGAAACTACTGTAGAAAGCCGAAGGGAAATCTTGGTTTTTAGGAAAAGGGGATCATTTAAGCACCTGTAAACTACATTAAAATACAATTCTCAAGGGAAAAAAGATATACAGAGAAGTCAGACTTAACCAAGGTATCGTATTTAATCTCATATTTAATCTTACACATCAGGTGTGCAAAACTATTTTTTAACCCAGCCTTGATTCAACCAAATCAATATTCAGGCATTTCTTACTTGCTAGCACAGAGAAAAGTGAAAGACTAAAACTGAATAATGTAATTATATAAAAAATTTTTATAAGCCAGACTGATAATAGTATTATACACATATGATTGTCTATGAAAATAATAAATGGGCAAAAAGGGTTTTTTTTTCAGAAATGTTAAAGTAAAAAATCTTAGCTTAATGAATAAATGATCATCAGTTAATATATAGCTAGGTGAGTGTCGAAATTGATCTGGAATATTGTAGTCCTGAAATCTGGGGAGTCCAATCTTCCAGTTTAAATTCTACAACCCCAAATCCTGTAAACTGCATATTATTTACACAGGTTACAACAAAAACCTTTGAAAATACTATATCGACATCAGCAGTCCCTGAATTTGAATTCAAGAGAACAGTTACTGAAAAAAAATTCATTTTTAACTAACTGTGTGTGTGTGTCTCATATGTAGGAATGGGGGTGGGAGGGTGGTTGGAAGAGAAAGAGGCATGATTTAGGAAATGGCATTATAAATATAATTTCCCTTCTCATTAATGCCACTTTAATATCAAGACATTTATAAAAAGTTTATACAGTAACTATATAGATACTAGTACCTAACAAATTGTGAAATAATCAATTTTCCAACTATTTCATGTAAATTTTTATTAATTAAAATATTAACTCATTTATTTCAACCACTTCAAACCCTTGAAAAGTAATCTTCCTTTACTTTGGGGGACTAAACATTTTCCCATTTAAACTGTAATATTTGCTCAATACGGTAGAAAGTGATGGTTACAAGGTCACCGAGAAATAACTACTGCTCAAACTCTTTCATTATGTTGTAATTTTGTCATATCAATTGTTCTTAAAGATAAAATATTAATTAGATAATTTTTTTTTGGCCATTGTAGGATTTAATCTGTAACAAGTGGGCATCAATTTAAATGAAGAAAGGTAACAGACAGACATCACGATAGAAAAAGGCTGAGAAGTACAACTGGACATTGCTAGAGGTTTTGGTTGATACATTTCTAGAAAAAACTACATTAAGAATTTCATTTCAATCTACCAATGAAAGAAAAGTTTTCTTTATTGAAAGACACTATGACCAGGATAGGGCAGCCACACACTGCCTCACTTCTACTACATAATTTTGCTTTCAAATTTTTGACAAAATTTAGTAAAAAATAATTTCATCCCTTGTCTCATTTTGAATCTTTAACTTTATGCTACCAGAACAGAAAATGACTGGAAGAAACCATAGTAACTCAGGAACCAAGACTTAATTCATTATTTAGAACAGGTGTGTCTCATTCATGGCGTCAACACACACTCCAGAAGTGTCAAAAACTTCTTTTCATGGCACTTTTTTAATGGGTTTCCAGTAAGAGAGAAATACTACTTAAACCATGGAGGATGCCATACTCACTCATAAACACTGAAGAGTAGGATGTTTTTTCCTTTGGTTTATGAATAGCTATATTTGCAGTGTTTTTAAGCTCTATTGCTACCATCCATTCAAGGAAGATGTGTGTGACCTAGCGAGTACTGTATTGTAAACCCAAGCTTTCGGTAGCAGAAGGAACTTCCAGCTCAACTAGTCAGCCTCTTTATTTTACCAGTGAAGACACTGAAGTTAACACATGTCTTTCAGAAAGTAGATGCTCAATTAGTATTATTAAATTATGAACCACCATAGATAGCTATAGGCAGGGACAGAACAAAACCCCGTGTCTTCTGATACTTCACAGCCTCTGAAATGGCTTAGTTGACTCTATTCAGGTCAGACTGAACTGAAATAAGGATTAACCACAGACAGAATATCAGCAACAATCCATGGTCTGACAACATTTCTGTCACACACATAAATATAGTGAGGAAAAGATTTTTGAAACAATTTCTTGAAGGCAAAAGTGTAAGAGGAGATATTTATGACAAATAGAAATGGGAAAACACCAAGAAGTGTCTATATTTGACTCCCATTCTTGTTGGATAATTTTCAGTGAGTTTTGCTAAAATGTAGATTCCCCGTCTGAGCCAAAGACCTTGATCCACGTGAAAAAGTGCCTGGACCTGGATGTGGCTGAACAACGATATTGAACGTGTGATTGTGATTAGATTGGTCACTTAAAGAAATCGCCAATATTCCCTTCACTTCTGAGCCTCGGTATCTATTGATTACTTCATAGGAAGTAAAGGCATATCAAGAGAATTAAACAACTGAATTTTTAAGTTCCATTTAAAAGAACAAATGAAAGCACTCATGGAAAATAGATATGGAAGAAGAATTACGTCTGGGTTTTTGAAAATTGGGTTGCTGGTTCCCTTTCCTGGGAGGCCATGAAATGAAAACATCAGTATTTCCAAATAAATGGCTGAGCCAAGTGGTAACTCTCTGCATATGCTTTTGGATCAGTCTATTCTTTTCGGTAAAGTTCTCGTAACTGAATGGAACTTGCCAGAACATGAAATGAAACAAAACAAGAATCCTGTGCAGACTGAATTATAAAGCCATGTTAAGCAAACCTTCCTAAAGAGGGCACAGGCCCCTGGCAATGTGCTCACATCCATCTACACAGAGCACACACTCTGCACTCAGCTAGTCACACAATGACCTGTAGAGACAAACACAGGTAAACTAGTCTCCACAAATTTTAAGACAAACATCAGAGCTGATAGGATTATTTAGCACTTGATGCATTGCTCAGGAATCTAAGGCCATAAGCCTGCTTTAAGATATGAAATGATTCTATTCTCTATGAGCAGAGATCAATGATAAGCTATTGGGTTTTTCCAATCTATTTTCAAAGCCCATTACAAAAATAAATCAGTTTGTTCTCTAATAGTTCTAAAAACAGTTTGATCACTTGTCTTGCTTAATTTTTTTTTTAAAGAAAGAGATGTCCATATTTTCTAAAATCTTGCTTTGAATTACATTCAGAAACAGATACAGTCCAGTTCTCCCTGGTGGAAATCATCAGTCTATTTACTCATTCTCTTTTGACCATTAAAAAATCTTTTGAAATGAAAGGCATTGGCAGTGCAAAAAAAAAAAAGCCCATAAAAATAAACTAATGATTGAATTAAGCATTCAGATGAGTTCTTTGCTGGGTTATCTGCAAGCGCAAGACTCTACCGTCATGTTTGGATATACCTTAAGTACCACATTCTTATTTTCATCAAAGAATAAGATGCTGAGCGAGGACATCTTTTCTGGCACACAGCAAGGCTCAGGAATCCCAGGAACGACGCCAACAGCTCTCACTATACTCTGGATGGTAGCATGATTTGATGGCTTCAAAGACTGGAAAAGAAAAGAGAGAACACCAATTAGGTGGAACTGCTTTTCCACTCTCCAGCCCTCATCGCTAAAATGTATATATTATGAATCCGTTTCAACAGCTTACTAAAGCCCTGGCATCGTTACACATTCAACCCAACCTCCAATATCACCATCACCAAAACGGTGATTTGTCATTTACTAAGTGCCGGCTCAGTGCCAGGCATGTTCTGTGTAATATTTCTAATCCTTACAACAAAACAGCCATCTCATACATTTTACAGGTAGAGACATAGACTCAGAAAGCTTAAACGACATGTCTAAAGTCATGTAGACATGTAGAGTGAGGATTTTAATCCAGTTTTTAAAGCAAGAATTGTTTAATTAAAAATGAGTTACTCCCCAGAGAATTAATACACCCTAGGTTGTTCTGTATAACAGGTTTGCAACGGAAACAATTTGATCTTGATCCTATGCTAATCATAAAGAACCCTTAACAAGAACCTATTTAACATAGATATTTTTGCCACTGCTATAGTGAAATTTATACTTTGTTTTGCAAATTTATATACAAATACATATACAAAATACATATACAAAATACAAATACATTTTGCAAATGTATAAACAAATTTATACTTTGTTTAATGATTACCACCAGGATGAATTGATGGTGATTACACAATTGGCCACTGGGGGTCACTGTTGCTCAATGGGTTCAGACTTAAAGGTTGTAGCGTCTTCTAAGTCTGGGGCATATCCTCAGGGAATAATCTAGAGGGCCTGAGGTTATCCCATGGCTGTCAGAAGTTTGACCAAAGAAACCTGGGTAAAAGCTGTTCCCCAGAAATGCCAAATGGGATCATTAACGTCCACGGGAGACGTGTGGTTTTATCTAGAGAGTATCATCCAGCTCTGCTAAGCATTGAAGACTGGTCACTCTTCCAAGCCCAGAATGCTTAGGTATTGCCAGAGTGGTAAGAACTTCTTCATGAGCGGTGCCACAATTTTCAACATTAGTTCTCCCCAATGTCTCTTTTAAGCAGATGAAACCAGTTTTGTTTCAAACAAATTTAAAAACAGGAATTTGGTAACTTGCCAGGGATCATGTGTCAATTCAGGTGTGGGATTTAGGCCAAAACTCTGGTTTTCTAATGTCAAGATTTTGAGCCATGTTTCAGAGGCACCTCTGCCCCCAGTGAATTAATTGGTATTCTAATTTCACACACCTAAAACTCCCAGTATGGGAAACCGCAACAAGTTAAAAGGTTAAGAGTATATACAAGCCAAGGAAGAAGCAAATAATACAGAAAGCTGGCACAGTGTAAAAAAAAATAGGATTGGGGGGAGGGGGGCAGAAAAAGGGCAAATCTGATTTGTCTCATCTCATCTTTCAATCTTAGTGAAAAAAATTTTCCATACATTAGACTTCAACATTATTGCTAACAGGCATAAATTATTTTAAAATTAGTCTGATGATGGCCAGCTGCCTTATTTACTCTTTCTTCCTAGAGGTTTTAAGTGTATGTTAAGAAGAGTAGTTAACTTACAATTAAGTAGCATTGCAAAGAAAGGTGTTCTCTCTCCTTAAGGATAAGAAGTCTATGTTGCTCTATTTTGCATATCATGTGCCCTGTGGCCACAATACTATCTGTGTAACTGACAAACTGCAATCCATATTGTACAACAGGGCTCAATGGCCACTGTTTGCTATTTCATTAGTATTGGTGATTTCTAAAGAAAACTTTTGCAGCTACACTTTTCTCTATTAATTTATTTTTAAGATTCAATCATCCAAACAGCATATGATAATGCCCCAAAGGATTTTTTAAAAACCATAGATTTTATGACGATATTCTGTTATTGTTAATGTTTTACTGACTCCTATACTATTTAATTTTCATATAAAGTAGATCTATTTAAGTAGACGAGGACTTGATCCATAAATCCTGCTGTGCATGGCTGGTCCTCAGTGCCTGAAGCAGAGCAGGTTTTCTAGGCACTGAATTAATACTTGCCAAATGGATGAAATACTTATAAATAATAACATACCCTCCACTGTACCTATTTCTGTGGAAATAATTCCCATCAACAAAAATGAAAGGTTCTGAGCAAATGACCTGGCGCAGATATGGAAAATATTCATGGGTGTTCCCTAGGAAAATTCCTGTCATTTTTTTTTTTTTTTTTTTTTTAAGCTCTAACTCACAAATGATAGATTCAGGAACTATGAGCTGTCTCTGGTGGGCTCACTGGAATCCAGGTGCAAGCCCTTGATTCCCTGCTGGTGTGTCTTATCAGCAACCTCTCAGTTTTAGAGGGAGTTGTCCCCTTTTTTCTCACTGTGAAGTTCTCTGATCAAGCTGCCGTGACCAGGAATAATTATATCATGCACAAAAGATCCATGCGGTCATTTGCTAGTGTGGAGCATTTGCCAGTTTATCATTTTTGTTTGTTTTTGAGCTCCGATTACATTTCTCAGGACCCTCTTTACGTAGCTTAAGAAACCTAGTGATGGCAAATGCAAACCTGTGTTGTTTTTCTCCCCAGTCTCCCTTTTTATTGAAGGTGAAACATGACATTGACATCTGTTTAGGTCATTGTTTTTTTTTTTTTTTTTTTTTTGCTTAGGTAACTCAGTACATCAAGATTTAGGATTTTTAGAGTTCATCTTCATGATCAGAGATTGGAACTGGAAACCTCAGGAAATTAATTGAGGGCACATCATTTTGACCTCATCCATGTGAATTTCTTCTTTATATAGGATGCTTGGTTCAAGTGTTTAGCTTCCTTGCTCCCTAATTCTGTGTCTTTGCTATTCCCAGCCTTAGCACCATTCCATGAAAAAAGTCCTTCACTCCTCCAATCCTTGCTGGTTCCCTTGGACCTCTGTCAGCAACAATGGCTCAATCATTTTCATCTGAAATCTCTGTTTTCCATCTCTTTTATGGTGGTGAGGGGAGGCAAAAGCATACGGCTTGGCTAAAGCTACATGGGTATTTCTCATCTCGTGGCAGAACGCCAGGGGTCTCTCTCCCTGGGAGGACAGATTGGCTGTAGGGGCTAGAAATCAGAAAAATTCAAGCTGCCGTGTCTGTGAATGAAATCTGCAGTGGTCAGGCCCGCACCTGCCAAGCTGTGGATGATGTCCTCGAGTTGAATTTGATTACAAATGCGTTAGCAGGGGAGAGTATGTCATCAGCTCCAAGCCTTCATTCCTGACTCAGGCCATGGGGTTTTGCTCCACACTCTTCCAGCCCACATGGGTGTGATAGCCCAGAAACTATCTAATTGGAATCAGTGAAAGGGCAAAGCCTGGAATTTGGGAAAGGCAGAACACAGCTGTTCTGAATTACAGACAGGTTGTCAACTTTTGCAGACAAAGAACCCGCTCTAGAGAGCAGGCTCTCACTCAGGAGGCCAGAAGGAAGGAGGGCCAGCAGAGGAGTCTGGCCTGGGAGAAATTTTCTCTGGGGCAAAATGTATATCTACAGTCTGAAAGTTCTTTGGCACCTCACTTATTCCACATGTGTTTGTACTGATCTGGTCAGAGACCTTGTTTTCCTCTGTTGCTCAGACTATATTTTTATTTAAATAGTTTACTCTGCTTACCATGCTGGACACTGCTGATAACAGCAACACTGATTAGGTACCCCTGATGTCACAGCTTCACACTGCTTCACGCTTCCCATCCTTTAGGTGACTGTACCATTTGAAAGACACAAAGCCTGGAACACTTACAGGGAATCACTAAAAAGCTTGAAAAGCAGATCCACACAACGTGATGAGAGACTGAGAACTGCACATCACAGCCAAACTTCTACTCTCAACTTGGCAGAAGGACATCTCCAACTCAGAGAGAAAACACCCTTATCCCTGTTAACTCTCCCTGCAGTTCTGATGCCATCTCAAGTTTTGACAACTATTATCATGAGTTCAGTGCTGCAACCAATGCCCTCCTGATTCTATTACCCTCCAAAGAGGTTATGGACTGTTGGACTGAACGGAGAATCCAGTTTGAAGCTTTGTGATGTTTAAAAAGGGGTAAGAAACATGTACAAAACTTTTTCTTGTCTTACGTCTTTTATTCTTTTGATCCCTTTTCCTAAGTGCTTTTCCTTCAGTCCCCTACATTTGATTTTCTATTCTCCTCAGTCCATTGGCCGTTAATACAACAATAATAATAAACAATGGCCACGAATAATTATGTCAATGGCAAAAGTTTGTTGAGTGCCTACTAAGCACAAGGTGCTCTATGATCTCATTTTCCCACTGTTTTCATTATGTAGATACTACGATATTTTTATTTACTGTGGTACCTCTTTCAAAGATGAGAAACCTAACATAAAAAGAAAGTTTGAGTAACTCCCCCCCAGCCAAAAAAAACCACAAAAAAACACAAAGCTGTTAAGAGGTGGAACCAAGTTTTAAGGCAAAAGGATTTGACGACTCAAAGTACGATGTGTGCACCAGTAGTATCAGCAACATCTAGGGGCTTGTGAGATATGCAGAATATTAGGCTCGACCCTCAGAACCACTGGATCAGAACCTACAGATTAACAAGATCCTGAGGCAAATTGCAGGCATCTTAAGGTTAAGAAACCCAGCTATGGTCGAGCATGCACATGTAATCATTCTGTTGCACTACCACTACCTTAAACTTATCTCTTCTATTCTTAACTTAACCCTCATAAGTTTTTGAATTATTATTCTTTAGATCACTGAGAGCCACGATGAAGATCTACGGAAGCAAGGTTTTTGAACAGGAAAAGCAAGAGGAGCCGACAGGAAATGGGAGAGGCAAACTGGGGTAATGTGGAGACCAGGCCGGGTAAGCCAACTGACTAAGTATCTCCCCATTATCATGGCTCCCTGGGTCCTAAAATCTGGAGTCAAGAAGAAAGAGGGAAACTCCTTCCCCAGGCTACCTAGAAGAAACCACAGTTTATGAAAGTGAGAGGGATTATTTGGAAGACTCAGAGACCCACTTAAAATCAGTCATCCCAGGTTTAGAGACAGTTTGAATCCATTTCTGCCTCTCAATGCCACAAAGCAAGCCACACTGTAAAATAAAGATTCATCACTGCCTGTTATATTTGGCATCCTTGTTGTGTGTTTTAAATGCTATCGCAGTTTGACCAAGTTTCGTTTGATCAGTAAAATGTCCTTTATAAATATTTAGACAAGATAAGGCAGTTTATGTCATTATAAATGTATATAATGCTTACTTTGTGTTTGTGTTGACAAAACATGGAATTCACAAGGTCTAGAAAATGTAGAAAGCTCATCCTCCTGAGACATTGTAATAGGAAAATGGGATTTCGGTCAAGGTCCTGGCCCTGAGGCTGACCTGGTCTTGTTCAGTCGGCCCTTTGCTTTATGGGTGTGTTGCCCTTAGCATCCCAATGATCACAGGCCTGTAACATGAACAAGCTGCTTTAAAGATCTGTAAGCAGAAGTTGGTCACTTTTTCAGGCAAAGGGTTTTTTTCCTCCATCAACATACAATAGCAGAAGTTGATTCACTTCAAGTTTTGCAACAAACAAACAAAAACAAAACAAAAAAACACTCTTATTCTTCCTCTGAATTCTATTTCTAGGAACACTTTTCATTGTATAATCCAAATTGTTACAAGCTAAGAATGAAAGTGCAGCAATAAGCTTAATGGAAGGCAAAGGGGTACAAATATGTTTTATTAACTCTAAATTCAAAGAGAACAGTCACTTGGACTTGCTGTGCAAGATGGAGGTGGGGTTGGGAAGGCTTCTGAGAATATATCTGTCAGGATTCTGAGTACTGATAGGATGAAGTTCAGTCCATTGATTTTGGAAGAGGCACGGGTAAGCTCTGACTGGTTGAAACAGGTCTTAGAAGTCTACAGAGTCATTGTTCCCTATTCTGACTCCTGTTCTGATATTTATCAGAGAAGCAAATGATATAAGCATCTGGTGGATTTCATGAGGTAAGTTTTCCTAGCCCAACCCTGGTCCTAAGCCCCATGATGACAATTCATTGCACAAGAGACTATCAAAAAATGTTCTGCATCAGGGCATCAGTCCAATTAGTCCTTCCTTTTGCTCTCATGACATTCACTCATTCCCTGAATACCCCCTCAAAGATCAGCCTTCTACCATTTGGGGCTTGCTTGTTGTGGACCGGCACAGATTCACATGTGACCAGGTAGCTGAATATGCACTGTGTTTGGAAACAATGCAAAAAACATGTTTTACACATACATTTTTTTCTCATATCTTTCTTCATACCAATATTGACTTCATATTACTTTAACAACCATTAAAGAAAAACCAAGCATAACCATGTTACCTATTACACTTTAGAATGCAAGAATAAAGGTCCAGATGGATTTTGTAAATGGAAACACACACTCAACATGTGCCTTTCTACTCTGTGGAAATAGGAAGGACAGGACAAAGAACAATGGCTACCTTTGGCATGGGGAACTGGCATGCTCCGGAGCAATAATAGGCATCAAAGGACTTGGGGGAGATAATCCATTCACTCCAGCCAATATCTGCAAAGTCCACTTTAAGGTACCGCCTGGCACAATTGCGAGGTTCAATCCATTGCTTTCTTCTTGCCTTCTTCAGGGTCTGTTCATCAAACTGGAGCGTCTGGCTCTTCTGGTGAGGTCCCTTTCTCTGTTTCTTTTTGTTCTTACTCTTTTCAGGGGGCTGAGTCTGAAGAGTCTTGTAAGGTTTTCTCTCCTCCCATACCCCATCCTCCTTATACTGATATTCTGCCCCAGGAAGCTCATTGTTCTGCAGAGGCAGCAGGACCCCAGCAGAGCGCTTCTTCCTCCGTTCAGTAGAAAGGGCAGCCCTGATATGGCTATCCAGTTTGGGCACAGCTCCAGTGGGGAAATTCCGGTGTCCTTGCAAGCTTGATACCACACTCTCGGGCTCAGAAATCGCAATATCATTGGCATACACCAAGATATAAGGCTCAGGAAAGGGTGTTATCTTCTTTGGCAGCTGGTGGCCTTTGGAAGTAATGTTAAATCCTATGAGGGACTCCTCATTCTCCTTGGCTTTCCTCAAAAGTTGAGTGATGTCTTTAGACAGCCAGGAAACAAAATCTCGATGAAGTTTCGCTCCATCTACTGAAAGATGACCCAGGAGTTGACTTTGGTTTCCGGTGGATTTGAGGATCCACGTAGAGAGCTCAATGTGAATGTGTTTCCTTTGGGAATGATGTGAGCATCCTTGGGACACAGGACAACTCAGGCTGATATTTATTAGCTCTCCAATATAGAAATACAGTGTGGCAGATAAAATGTTTTCAGACTTGGTTAGAGAAGTCAGGTTAAAAATATGCAGTTTCTCATTTTCAAGCATTCCTAGGAAGAAAAAAAAAAAAGAAAGAAAGTAAACAGGAGTAAACGTGACCCCTACCTCACATCATATACAAAAATTAACTCAAAATGAATGAATGACCTAAATATAAGCACTAAAATCATAAAATTCTTAGAGGAAAACATAGGGGTAAAATCTTCATGGCTTTGGATTTGACAGTGGATTTTTATATATGACACCCAAAGTGCAAGTAAGAAAAGAAAATAACATATAAATCAAAAAAGTAGATAAATCCATAAAATAGATAAACTGGACTTCATCAAAACTTAAAATTATGTGCATCAAAAGACATTATCGGGCTTCCCTGGTGGCACAGTTGAGAGTCCGCCTGCCGATGCAGGGGACACGGGTTCGTGCCCCGGTCCGGGAGGATCCAACAGGCCATGGCGCGGCTGGGCCCGTGAGCCATGGCCGCTAAGCCTGCGCGTCTGGAGCCTGTGCTCCACAACGGGAGAGGCCACAGCAGTGAGAGGCCCGCATACCACAAAAAAAAAGAAAAAAAAAAAGACATTATCAAGAAAGTCTGTACAACCTACAGAATGGAGAAAATATTTTCAAATCATATATATGATAAAATCTAGGACCCAGAATATAAAAATAGCCCTTACAACTCAAAACAAAAAGACAAACAAACCAATAAAAAATGAGCAAAGGAATCAAATAGACATTTCTCCAAAGAAGATATACAAATAGCCAACAAGCACATGAAGAGATACTCAACATCATTAGTCATCAGAAAAATGTAAATCAAAACCAAAATGAGGTACCATTTGACATATACTAGACTGGCTATAATAAGAAAAACAAGATAACAAGTGTTAGTGAGGATGTGGAGAAATTGGAACACTTTTACATTGCTGGCTATAATGTAAAATAGTTCAGCTGCTGTGGAAAACAGTTTGACAATTCCTCAAAGTTAAACATAGAAATATCACATGACCCTGCAATTCTACCCCAGGTATAAACCCAAAAGAATTGAAAACAGGTGTTCAAACAAGTACACGTACATGCACGTTTATAGCAGCACTACTCTTCACAATAGCCAAAAGGTAGAAACAACTCAATGTCCATCAGTGGGTAAATGGATAAATAAATGTTGTATAGTCATATAATGGAACATTATTCAGCCATAAAAAGGAATGAGGGACTGATAATACTACAATGTGGATGAACCTTGAGAACATTGTGCTAAACGAAAGAAGTCAGACACAAAATGTCCCATGTTGTACGATTCCATTTACGTGAAATATCCAGAACAGGTAAATCGGTAGAGACAGAATGCAGACCAGTGTTTGCCAGGGGCTGAATGTGGAGAAATTGCTTGATGGGTAGGGGGTTTTACTTTGGGATTATAGAAATATTTTGGAACTAGATAAACCTGGTGGTTGCATAACACTGTGAAGGTACCAAATGCCCCTGAGTTGTTCACTTAAAAATAGCTATACTTGGGCTTCCCTGGTGGCGCAGTGGTTGGGCGTCTGCCTGCCGATGCAGGGGACACGGGTTCGTGCCCCGGTCCGGGAGGATCCCACATGCTGCGGAGCGGCTGGGCCCGTGAGCCGTGGCCGCTGAGCCTGCGCGTCCGGAGCCTGTGCTCCGCAGCGGGAGAGGCCACAGCAGTGAGAGGCCCGCGTACCGCCAAAAAAAAAAAAAAAAAAGCTATACTTAAATGATGTAATTTTCACCACAATTAAACAAAAGGAGTAATTTTATCAACTGGATGAAGATTAAGGCAAGGGTCAGCCATTTTTACTAATTTTCTCTTTCCTTTACTGAAACACACTTGTAAACATAGTGGTATGAGAGCTGGGAGTTCTGGCTTTTAATTATGAGACTGCCAAGAACTATTCCTAGAATTTTGGCACAGTGTCATGATAGCATCTTATCTGAAGCAGCGTCTAGCCTACTGGTTACAAGCATTGGTGGAAGGAAATTCACTTTGATTCAAATCCTGGCTCAGCCACTTATTAACTATGTAACTATGTAACTCAGCCACTTATTAACTACGTAACTAGTGCTCTCATTCATTAAATGGAATAATACTCCTGTCATCAGAATTAAATGAGATGTGTGTAAATCAGTTCATAAAGGGTCCAGTAAGTGTTTCTTAAGTATAAATTATTATTGTTGTTCGTACTGGTGTTAACCATAATACAGGGATTACCCCTTCTTCTATCTTCCTCACAAAGTTAAGGGTGCAGGATGAGGGCGGGTAAGCAAGACCATATAGCTCCATCTTCAGATAACATCTGAAAAATGAGTCACACAGTCAAGCGTGTCATGAAGAATTAGTGCTGTTGCGGAGCTTGTCTAAAGTTTATGCAATTACATGAATATAAGAGTTGAATTGCTTCTGTAGAGTGCGACAGAATTATCGAAACTGGGCAATTTGTATTCCAAGTCTTCAGATGCAGAAATGAGAGAGAGTAACAGAATGGGCAATTGATTAGTAAGGGCAGAAATTGGTTCCTGTTCTTGAGATCATCTAATGACCTAATGGTAAGGCTGAGCTTAGGCTCAAGAATCCTCTGTCCTGGGATCAGTCACCAGAGCCTGGGCCCTCCTCCATACACTTGTTTCATATACATATTTATTTCAGAAACATACACGCAATCGTGAAATTATGCTCTTGATCAAAAACATATTTTAGTAAAAACAAAACATTTTTATAAAGATCTGGAAACTTAAAATGAGTTCATTGAGTCCCCATTTATAAGGGAAGTGCAGTGGGAAACATATTTTACTCATTTCTAACATTGTGTGAGGGAAAAGGAGTAAACTGCCATTTGTGAATGTTTGTGTAATCCATGACACCAGGATAATATTTTACAGACCTTTATAACAAAGCCATGGCATCAGGCTTGTTCAGACTCTAGCTTTAATTCATACTTTTAATTCATACATTCAAAGAGCGTGTACTTTTACCCAGATGGAAGTTTTAAATGGAAGGAAAGAGAAGTCACTCTGTTCTAAGTATGTGGCAATCAGATGGTTGCCAAAGGAACACACTGGCAGGGAAGAAATGAACTCCGAGGGATGTGGGTGATGGTGTCTTATTGGGGAAACCAATCCTACTCCTTTTGCCTACATTTTGCTTCAAAATATTTCCTTCTTTCACACATGTTTCCAGACACCTTGTGCTCTGCTGTTAACCAGCCTTCACCTTGTGTCTAATCTTCAGTATCGTCTCATAAATGTCACAGAACTCGCCATACTGCCTCTTCTGATGGCTTTAATTTTAATTCAGTGCCTTCGTTTGAAGTCAAAGCCCTATGGCCCTGCCTCAGCTCCACCACACCCAATAGCTGTACTCAGGCAAATTACCTAAACTCTTCAAGTCTCAGTTTGCTCACCTGTAAAATGAACCCAATAGTATCAATGGCAGAGTTGTGAGAATTAATTGAAAGAATGCAGGTAATGCACATAGCCCTTAGGAAAAACTCAATGAATGTTAGCTAACTAGACCTGCAACGTCCACTATGATAGCAACTAGTCACTTAAGTTTGAATTGAGATGTGCCGTAAGTGTAAAATACACACTGTATTTTGAAGCCTTAGTATAAAATATCACATTAATATATTTTATATTGATTACGTGTTGAAATCATAATATTTGGATACACTGGGTTAAATGTTGTGATACTGTGATTTATAATAAGAAATACATATTTGGTCTTCGTCTCCGTTTCTGGTCTAGAACTCCGAAAACTCTAGGAATTTCCTAAGTGATGAGAGCCGTGAGGTGTCCTTTGTTATGTTAATGAGGTGACTTTTGGAGGTCACCTAAGAATGGGGTCTGGCTGCCTGGGAACCAACCCTGTGATTGGGGATTTGCACTTTCAGCTCTAATCCCCACCTCTGGGGTGGGGAGAGGGGCTGAGGGTTGAATTAATCACCAATGGCCAATGATTTAATCAGCCATGCCTACATAAGGAAGCTGTAACAGGGAAGAGCCAAATGTGACTACATACTGGATCTGTTTCTTTTACTTTAACCTTTGCTTTCCGCTGCTTTTGTTCACCAAAAGGATACTGTCTATACATAATGGCCTGCCTCAGGGAACCCTGCCCCTCTGCCTGAATGTTAAACCAAAGTGCCTTTGTTCAGGGAAGCATCCGGACCCTGTCCACGTGAGGATGGCTGCAAGAAAGAAGAAATTACCACACCCCTTCCCCCGAGGCTGGCCATTCCAGGGGATATTTCCAAAACTTATGGCCTTTTTACTTTACTTCCTTATCTCCTCCCCCTCTCTGTGCTATAAAAGAAACGGGCATCCAAACCCTGATAAGATAGTTTTTCAGAGACACTAGTCTGCCATTTTCTTGGCTTTCCAATCCAATATTTTGTCCTGTCCTGTGGTGAGCAGAGCGAACTTGGACTTGGTAACAAAGCCTCCATAAAAATTTTAAAAAACAAGGTTTGGAGAGCTTCTGGGTTGGTGAACAAAATGGAGATTGGGGAGAGTGGAGCGCCTAGAGAGGGCATGGAATCTCCAAGCCCTTTCCCCTACCTTGCCCTCTGCATCTCTTTTATCTGGCTGTTCCTGAGTTATATCTTTTTATACTAAACTGGTAATCTAGTGAGTAAATGCGTTTCCTGAGTTCTGTGAGCCACTCTAGCAAATTAACCAAACCCAAGGAGGAGGTTGTGGGAAACTCCAATCTGTAGCTAGTTTGGTCAGAAGCACAGGAAACAACCTGGGTTTGGGACTGGCATCTGAAGTGGAGGACAGTCTTGTGGGACTGCGCCCTTTACCTAGGGAATTTGATGCTGTCTTCGGGTAGATGGTGGCAGAATTCAGTTGAATTCTCAGACCCCTTGCTGGTGTTCAAGAATTGCTTGTTGGTGTGGGTGCAGAACATTTAAAATGTAATATATTATTGAAATTAATTTCTCCTTTCACTTCTCATGTTTTTTAATGTGGCTACTAAAATTTTTAAATTACATATGTGGCTCACATCTGTGGTTCAAAGTAAATTTCTCTTGGACAGTGGAATGACCACCATTTTTGTGGTCATATAGTCCAAAAGGAAAGAAAAAAGGCATTGTTTTACAAAGGCGGTGAAGAATTAGGAATTTGCTAAACATGAATATGCAAACCAAAACATAAGTTGAGCAAAAGATTATTTTCTTGGAATGCAACACACCTTCCTTTATTAAGGACATTATATTAAGATAATTTTGGTGAATACTTTTAAATTTTCCCTCCAGCTGAAGCTAATCAGTTCAATCTGTAATCAAAAGTCTAAGACCAACAAACTGCTCTAAAATAGAGTTAAATGGGCAGTTGAGCAACAGTGCTTTATGGCAAAGCAATTATACACATAGCTTCAATTGTGTTATTTGTGTATTACACATATACAACCACTACAACCAACAAAGAACAGGAACTAAAGCAAAACAAATGTTTTACTTTAACAAATATGAATTGAACACCTATTAGGTGCTGGACCCTTGGCTGGGTCCGCTGCCCAGTGGCCACTGCTGTCCACACCAGGACAAGGGGAAAAGATCAATATGCAGGTAGCTACGCCGTGATGATGCTACTTTCCGTCAAAGGTGTTAACTATGCTTTTGGAGCACAAAGGAGGGAGCAATGAACTTTCCCCGTGTATGGGGAAGAGGGACATATGGGGAAGATGCAACCTTTAACCAGACTTTTAAGAATGAGGAAAGAAAGGCAAATATCATATGATATCGCTTACATTTGGAATCTAAAAAAAAAAAAAAAAAAAACTGATACAAATGCGCTTATATACAAAATAGCAATGGACCCACAGACATAGAAAACAAACTTATGGTTACCAAAGGGGAAGGTGGGGAGGGATAAATTAGGAGGTTGGGATTAACAGATACACACTACTATATATAAAATAGATAACAAACAAGGAGCTACTGCACAGGGAACTACACTCAATATTTTGCAATAACCTATAAGGTAAAAGAATCTGAAAAAGAATATATATATGTGTATAACTGAATCACTTTGCTGTATACCTGAGACTAACATGGCATTGTAAATCAACTATACTTCAATTAAAAAAAAATGAGAGGAAAAGGGAGTGTTGGGGAGGAGATAAAAGCAGCACATTCTAGTCACAAGCAGTGTTGGACATCTGGAAGATTTTGCATAAGCAATATTTCCAATGTTTAATGGGAACTTATAAAAATATCCCAGATTAACGTAGTTATTCGAAGTCCTTACAGACACCTAAACTGCCGAAATTCAGAAAAGGAATGGCCAATTCACATTTAGCTCCTAACTAAAGGTGTTGTATGATACCTAGCACTCGATGCCTTTGCTATTTCCACCCAGATGAGGAGATGCATTACCTCTGCCTGTCCTAGATCTCCCTCCTCCCCATGTCTTTTAAAACAGTGAGCTAGAAGTCTCAACAATTCCACAAAACATTCCTTGAACCCATACTTTATTTTTGCCTTCCCTGACTTTAAGCATTTCATTTCCGTGCAAGTCAATGCTCTTTTCTCTAAAACAAGTCAACAAGTACTTAGTCTTTATAAATGGACAAAAAGAGTAGTGAGAGAGCTGCATGGAGTTGAGTAGATGAGTGCAGTAGAGTATATAAGATAAGATAAATACCTCCCTGCAAGTTGAAATATGTGGTAATAATATCTATTCAATTACTCTCATGCTTTTTTAGATTTTATATTAATTTATCTTTTCAAAAAAGTATCTTCTCGTATACTTAACAACAGGAGTTTTGCAGTAGCCTTCTCTCTCTTCCCCATGAGTAGCAGACTTATCTGTGAAGAAGATATCTATGTTGAAATATCAGTGAATGGAAAATACTTTCGTGTTCACTTTTTCTATTCTTCTGAAATATTCCGATACTTACCTATTTGGAATCGATGAATCCGGAAATGGAGGTATACTTTCTGGTTAATAAGAACAAACATATAATAATAATATTAAAAAGCAATGGCAGATGTTATCAGGTTACAAAACAATAGTTTATGTATTTTTAGGCTGTTGGTAGTCTTCAGGTATTAGAGAACGTAACTGTGCCATGCCAATCCAATTCTATCTAGAGTTGCATGCTTAATTCTGGGTGCTCTTATTTTAACTAGCTTATTGATATAAAAGAGAGCAACTAGGAAAGTAACCAAGATGTTGGTCTTAAAGTTATTTCTTACAAATTTGAGTTAAATAGAGAATACCTGCTCTGGAAGAAGAAAAAAAAAAGGTTAATCGGTGACGTGAGAATTGTTTGCAAATATTTGAGGGGCTGCAGAGAGATCAGGGTTTTTCTTGTCAGTGTCAAAGATGAGAATTAAGTCTAAACGTGATAGCTGAATGGAACCAGAATCAAGGTCAACGTAATGACTTTCTAAGTGTCTAGCCTGAGGGTGAGACCCCTGTGGGACCAGGCAGACAGAAGAGAGATGGTCATAATTCAAGACTATTACAGGAGGATCTCTTTACGGTAGGGAAGGTGTAAAAAGTGAACTAGATAACCTCTCAGATCCCTTGCAAGGAACTACCATAGGCTATATTTCCAGCTCTTCCTAAGGAAATGTTTTTGATGCCAAAATATAACTACCAATAGGTGGTGCTGTTTTCTTACTGTTTGCTGGCACTAGCACAAGCTTGGATTTTTCCTTGCTGAGAATACGTCTACTGTGGTCTAGTTAGGATGTGCCATTGGCATGATAATCTTATTCTGAATTTTCTAGAGTCATAATACCTGTGAATTGGAAAGGGGTTTAGAAGTCAGGTGAGTTTCAGAGCAAGCCATACTTTCCTTTGCACATCTGTTAGGACTTTGCCGCTGCTGCCATTTCTCCCTGAAATGCTTTTACCCAACGTAGTTCTCCTTGATTATTATCCAGATTCTATTTTTAAGGCAAAGCAGAGGCAAGCTTGTCACGACAACCCACTCTTTCGGTTCAGACCCCTCCTCTATTACTATTTTCATTATATTGTTATTCCTTCCTAAGACCATAAATTCCGTAAAGACAAGGCTCTGTAGTAATTACATCAGACTCTTCAGTCCCGAGCGTGGGGCTTAACTCTTAAGCGGTGCTCAATAAATGCTTCTTTTGTGAATAAACAGATTTAGTCCAACCTATTCATTGTAGAAATGTAAAAATGAAGGCCCATAAAGGCAGCCAGCTGGTGAGCATTGATTTTGGAGAGGAACCCAGGTCTTGTACTACCTATATGGACTTTTTTAGGAGTTTGGTTATTAGATAAAGGTACAAGATCTATTTCTGTTTTCATCTGAAAAGAAAGCACCTGCACCTCATGAAACCAAGGGCTCAGTAAGGAAACTGTGACTTGGGACCAGCTGTACTATTGCGACAGTTCAATTCCTCTCAGGGAGCAGCTGAGGCAGTGCCCAGGGAGTGGTGAGTGGAAGGTCACCTTCGTGCTGGCCCACACAGAACGTTTTCAAAGGGAAATAGAATATACAATGGAAAGCTTTCTATGTAAAGTCTGATTTTAAAACAAATAGACTAAATGAAATCTTGATGATTTGTTAAATCCCCAGGAAGCAGGGAAAACATTTTAGTCATACAGAAAATATGTAACTAAGAACAACTCTTTTTTTTCCACCTCTTTCTCCAAACAAAGCACAGCTGCTAGAAATGCAGGGGTGCCTAGGACAGGACCATATACGCCCATGGTCACTGGCTGAATATTTGCTGTAGATTATGGAGTCAAGGCTGCAGTTCCTCTATGCCACCTTCGGTTTCTGGGCAAAGGTGAGATGGAGAGATTCTAAATAGAACACAAAGTCAGAATGTGGTTTTTCTTGCAGTGTTCCAGTCAAATAACTGACTTTTATGGGATCTCAAAACAACCGTTCTCTATGTCCAAAGTAAAACATGGCCAAAGATGGTATAATGTATGTTTTTCTAGAACAGCAAAATGTTCACTAATCAGTTTATCTGCTCTTAGCCTCCACCCGAGGGCATTCCTAGACTGTGAGCTCTCGGAGGGTAGACCCATGTCTGGATAAAGTTTTGAACTCCTAGTTCTTTGCACAGTCTGGAGCATTGATATCCTGAAAAATACTTGTCAAATTTGTTGAATGAGCAACGGTATAAACTTACCAGATTCTAAAGTGTTTCCTACTTCACACTAAAGTGAAAAAGCTTTCAAGTGAAAAAACTTTCAAGTCAGCAAAAGGCCTTCTTGGGGATAAGTACTGTTGGAGTTTCAGTTCATCAGAAAAGAAGCATTACAAGAACAGTGGTATATAAAATAGAATAGTTTTGCCATTCAACGTATATTTTGTAAAGTGCCTCATGGAAAATTCTTTCATGGCAATCTTATTTTTAAAGGATCCTTTGCCTGGCAAATAGTTTTTCTACTATTTTTTCTTATCTAGTCCTCTGAACATCTAATTCAGGTCAACTGAAATATTTACTGAGTGCCTACTGTGTGGCAAACTATGCCAGGCCTTCAGAATACAAGCATGAAATGAGATATGCCCTTTGCCCTCCAGAGACTTGGCCCCTGCCCCATCATCCTCTTTCTAGCAATCCTATCAGGCCCCAACCTCTCTGCAGCTGTGAAAGAAGGGTAAGACGTCTTTATCAACTTACTTTTGAACTCCTCCCCAGGGTAAAACTGTCATAAAGACATTAATATACCTTCCAAAGTGAAAGAAAGTTACCCTTACATAAGTTAATAAACCATTTCTCTGGGGGAAAGGCCCACTAAAAGGGCCAGATGAGACCAGAACTAGAACGTTAATCAATCCTAGATTTCAGACGCTGGTTATAAGATACTCAAAACTCCAGAGACGTGAGCTTAGAACAGAGTGTCTCAAACATGCATCAGAATCACCTTGATGGCCTGTGAAAACAGAGATTTCTGTGCCCCAAGCTCAGAGTATGATTCAGATGGTTTGGGTGGGCTGGAGAATTTCTAACAATTCCCGGGTGATGTTGCTGCTGCCAATCCAGGGACCATACTTTGAGAAAAATTAACATCAAGAAATCACTATAAAAAGGTGCAACTCTGCTGCACGCAGCCACCAAGGTTAGGACAGAAACGGTAATTTCTCGAATGTAGGTTTGGCATAGCACAGATTGTATTACAAGAGGACTACTACCGCTTCATATTTACGTTGCTACCCAAATATATCCTTTGTGCTACAAACAATTGCAATTATTAATGTTTCACGTAGGTTTAAGGTTTTGTGGGAAGCTAGAGAGAAAGAGTATCTCCAAATATTAAGAATACCTCATTTATATAGGGCTTCCAAACTTTTAATGCATTTTCACACTCAATTTTTTTCAATTAAGTTGCACCATCTTTCTGTGAGACTAACACAGTAGGTGTGACTTAAGCCATTTGATAGATGTCAAAACTAGGCCTAGCAATATTAGATAACTTTATTAATTAGCAATTCAGCCAAGATTAGCATTTAGATCTCTTAATGCTTAGCCTCAGGAAATAGAAAAACTGAAACTCTAGGAATTTATTCTCTTCTTGAAAACCATTTATCTTAGCCCATGCCTAAGTGCAGCAATTATACTCAACTCAAACAGTCTTTAGATTAATACCATGCAATTAAATTAAAATTTTCTTTGAAGGAAAAGCAAAGAAGATCATGTTGGGCTTCAATAGTTTTAATTGTAAAATCAGAGGACTGGGCAAAGAAGCTTTCATTTCTAAAGCTATTGGATGCAATTATTTTGTAAAAGGAATATTTAACACTTACTATAATATTTAATAGGAATATTTAATATTTACTCACTCAATAAAGGAAGAACATACTGAAGTTGGTAATACAGTAGGATCAGTTTGTCCAAACACTTTTATTTACAGTGTGCCCAAATAAAATCAAGGCACTGCATTTACTGTAGTTCTATTGCCAAGAAATGATGGGTCGTAAAGGAAGGTAGATCATTGAAGGAGTTAATAAAACCCCATGGTCAATTGGCTTTATGACTTACATGCCGATGTTTCAGATGAAAAAAGAGACATCCGTGCCTTTAATAATATCATCCCTGAAAATATTCTAGGACACAGCCACTACTAACATATGAATAGACTAGCAATGTTAATGGATTTTTAAATATATTCCATAGATGAGGGCTCTTCGGTCATACTGTCATGGTTTACGATGGTCCAAAGTAGATATTATCCTGGTATACTTGTGTCACTTGATTAATACTATGTCAGTGTTTCCATTACAAAATTCTATTTTCATGTGTTCGTAACATAAACCTAAAAATTCACTCTGAATTGAAACTTGGCGTAGGAAAGTTCAAATAGAGACTCTTTGTGATGCCAAGCTTCTTTCCACCATACCACTGAAATAAAGTTATTAAGATACTGATTACTAGGGTATACACATTGGATATACGAGAAAACCATTAAAATTTTAGGAGAAAAGTTCTGACGTAGGAGCACAAAAATCCTGAATAACAAACACAAAGTATATGCAAAGTTGCTCAATAATTTTCACTAGGCTTTTTGATAGGTATGAGCTTTATTATATCTAATAAATACAGCAAACAAATTGGGATTATATAAGAGATTTGATAGGTATCTATAACCAAGGATTAATTGTGGTAAAACATTAAAGAAGTGATGTGCATGACCTCTAGTGAATTTTTCCACAAATAAAGTAGCTTTTCTTTTAAAAGAATAATACCAGATTAGATGTAAAATAATAAATATTAATCCTATAGAAGAAAACAATGAAGGAGAATTCATAGGGAAACAGGCAAAATCAAATTTAATGACAGAAACTCTAAAATTACATTCAGAGAAGTTTAAGATATTTAATCAGGAAGATGGTAGAGTCGGCCCTTGGTATTCGCAGGGAACTGGTTGCAGGACCCCTACAGATACCAAAATCCACAGATGTTTAAGTCCCTTATATAAAATGGCATACATAGTATCTGCATATAACCTACCACATCCTCCCGTACACTTTAAACCATCTCTAGAGTATTTATAATTCAACAAAATCAAGTTTTGCCTTTGGGAAATTTCTGAAATTTTTCCGCTCAAATATTTTCAATCTGTAGTTGGATCCTTGGTAACCAGGGATGTGGAGGGCCAACTGTACAATGCCAACTGGACTCAAGTCCAAAAACTAACAATGTAAGTAAACATCCTGAATAAACAAATGAGAAATGAGACAGTTTTCAGTCATAATATTCACTTGAATTTTGCATATCTTCTTTCTTGAGAAATTAGGAAGGCTCTGAACCAATGTTTACCCAAATAGATATCTTAGAACCATAATTCTCTAAAATGCTCTCTTGGGGAGAAAGTGATCCACTCTTAAGAGGGTCCACTAGCATTTAAAGGACCTGAAAGGTCCCAAAGCAAACTGATCATTTTTCCCAAACTTATTTGACCAGGGAATGCAATTATATGTAACACCTGTTAACATCTTTTAAAGACCCTCTTTTAAAAAATTTTCTCCTAGAAAATAAGATGATTAGAAATCATAGGTTTTGAGATGAGCTCAGTATGTTCGAAAAACTGTCTGGCAAATACATCATGATGCCCATTTCTTCTTCCATTTAAGTAAGGGGTTGGACTTGCTTTCTTTAAAGCCTCTTCCAAATACAAAATTGTATAATCCCAAAATGCTTAAGAGCAGGTTTGACATCCACATTTCTATTTAATTTTTAGAAAAATCTGAACTGGGTCAATCAAGTGCTTATAAATTTCCACTGCTTAGATAAAATGTCTGTAACCCTTTTAATATATTCTGAATTATGTATATATTTTTAATGTACAAATATTCCTCTAGTGAATTATCTGCTTCGGCGATGTTTTTCATTGACCCTCATGGTCTTTTGGTCTCTTTGAGTGTGTCTAACTATACTAAAAAGCTAAATTTAAATTATTTTCTATGTAATACATTCTCTTTCTCTTTTCCATTAGCATAGATAATCAAGAATTCATGGTTTTATGGATTTTTAAATGTCAGAGATTGTAAAGCTGTCTTGTCTATTACAGTAAAAACTTCATTAAGGGCTATCATGTATTCAAAGTAGTGTGTAATTCAAAGCAGCTGCACATCCAGGTCCCCCTCTCCAGATGTACTATTGTTCTTGGAATTAAAACATCAGATAATCTAAGTACTCTTTAATTTCAAGCCTAGTTTCTAGGTGCCAGGAATTTCAAGGTAACTGTGTTTTAATAAAGTTGTTACATCCCCTTGCCATCAAATCCATCAAAAATGATGCTTTCCCACTGGCCCATGCATTTTACAGGACTGGCTCCTATTGGAATGATTGTTTAGCCCTTAATTATATCTTTCCTAAAGCCTTATATTTTAGACTTACACTTCAGAAACATGTCACTTTATAATTCTTCATTTTTAAAGACTTTTGGTTACAGTAGGAAAGACTCTTCCCTTTCTCACTGAAGGAAAATATTCACTTTTGGGTCTGACTTTCCTCAATTTTCTTTTCTTTTTGTCTCTGAAGTCTGTGTGATTTTTTTTTTTAAGGTGACATAAATCCACTGAAATGCAACCATTTTTGTAGTTACATGTCATAAATTAAAATAATGATAGTTTCCTGATAAGAACATCTGTGCTTTAATTGCTTTCCCTAAAGAGGTTAAATTTATGATTAAGAAAAATAAGATTAAGTGACTATGGAAATGATGAGAAACTAATGAACACAAAGTATGTATCTTAAAGGACCAAGCCAGGAGAAAACCTCATGTAACATACTCTTTTTTTATTACATAGAAGCCAAGGACAACTTAAACTAAGATTAAAATAAAAGCTGATTTCATATCCCTCTTGTCTTCCTTTAAGACGGTGTGTTTTTCTAAAGCTGAACTTCTCTGTCATCAATAATTTTGTAAATTACCTTTTACAAAGGGAAAGATAAAACGTATCTTTATGTAAACCCTTACACATCACAAAAAGACTTATGAGTTCTCCAAACTTACGGTTTTGGCACACCAACTGCACACCATTGAGGGAGGAGAAAAAGGTTAGCAGAAAGTGTATTTAGGATGAATGCCACCCACCATCAAGTAATGGTTTAAGTAGAAAGTAATCAGAGGGAGACCACAGCAGCTAAATTTCAACCAAAGATATTCTAGGTTTAGAACAATAAATAATTTTAATCAGGTATGTTCCAAGGAGCAAATAGGGCTCTAAGGCTATAACTCAGCCTGAATAAGCACTGGGAAAGTCTGCCAGAACAGCAGCCACTCCATAGATACAGCACACACCTGACCTTCCATTAAAATCTCTAACATCCTTGGTACGGAGAAGCCCATACATTGTGAAACTTAAACACTACGGACTAGAAAACATATCTAATTTATTAATGCAGACAGCATCTTTCGCCTGCATCAGAATGTATGTCACAAGCTGAAGGATGTTACAGAAATGCTGTTATGGATAAAGGAGAGAGACACACACGAAAGCCTTAGCACCTTCCTGGAGCCCTGCCTTATTAAAGCCAGAACTGCCTCATAATAAGGTCCTTCTAGTGTGTTAGTAACTAAACACTCTTGGAAGGGGTCCAAGGCGAACAGTCTCTCCAGAAGTCTCCAATGTAGTAACAGGACACTTCAGCTTCCACAAAAACCAGTGTCTACATTTGATGAATAAGTCATTAAGACAGTCTCTAGGATGTTAAAGGAATTACTTTTCTTATCAGGGCACGCAGCCTTGTATATAGGCTTCAAGCTGCAATTCATCATTTCAAGGGAACTTCTGGCCTCTGTATCAGAGTTTATCATTTGATGGTATAAGACTACAGAGAGGCTGATAAGGGACACTCTGAAATTATAATGCATGGAGTGAGTTGGACCCCAAAAGTAAAGGGGGCTGAGTTATTCAAATCCTTATCCATCTCCCACTCATGGTTCCCTCAGTCTAAAACAAACATACAAAAACACTATACAATAGTTGTGAATGAAACAAACCCACATGCTACCTCCAAACCTCGTGATTCATACTAAAATGAAACTTGCCGATACCAAAAATGCTATTCACCTTTTGGGTACCTCAGCTACTCCCTGGGAATAGTACCAAGAAAATGAATATTGAGATAAGAATGATTCCAGTATCTTCATTATTGCCACCTGCCTTGCCCACCCAACTACCCTTGTTTCTCCCACACTACTTCTTCATTGAGCTCTGCCCTTGGAGTTGCACTAAAGTAAACAGGGCATTCACTGGTGTGGTCAGCTGTCAGGACAGCCTTCTCAAGTGGCTGACACAGTGTGGATGAACCAGAGCAGGTTTCTGTTTCCGTAGCAAAGGCCAGCTCCTTATAGATCATGCTCGTGGTTTTAAGAAGAAAGTGAAATCTGGTTCAGCTCAGACTATAGCTGAAGACTCCTGCATTAGAAAGCATAATTCACGTTTATTGTAAATGTCATCATGCCTATGAGCTCTAGAGTATATTTACAGTGTCAACCTAGGGCTTTCCTTGATGGATGCTTTTGTGTTCCTCTTTTCCAGGAGTCCTACATATCAAAGCTTTGGGAGATTTCTTTCTAGTGATTCTGACAGAATTGATAGAGCTTGAGGCACGGCCTCCTTACTTGAAGTTCTTGGCTATTTTTCAACGGTTCACTGAAGACAGGTCCCTTTATCATGAATGTAGTGAACAAAAAAGCCTGGTGCATCCTCAAAGCACATAAACCGAGTTAGTGTCCAGGAAACTTTCCCTCAAGCTGTTAGCACAAGGGAGGCAGGCTGTTAGCATAAGTTATTCGCTTCACCGCAGGGGCCAGGAGAAACCTTGTTAAGCCATGAATTTCAGTCCGCAGTGATCTGTGTGTTGAAAAACGGGATGAGCAGATTTTCATCGGCGGATTCCAAGAGGTGTTTACATCCACGGCTGCTCCCCTCCCTTCCAGCTCCTCCCAGGGTGGGTGGTACAGCCCCTATTTGCCCAGATGGGTTTTAAATAATCGAAACACCCAAGCACCTGGTTTAGTTTGTGTGTTTGCCACCAAGGGACTATCAAGTAGAAAGTGTCAAATATAGTAACACAGAGGACGCGAGTTAAGAGGAGGTGCAAGGTCTGGAGAAACGACTGTCTAAAAGCCCAAGGGAAGGCATCTAGTTCAGGTGTGACTTTTCTCTCTGGTGCCCCCGGGATTGGCATAAAATGACATCTGCCTCTAGGTAAACATGGCTAAAGCCCAGTCCAAGGGAATTTCCGCTGACCGACTTAAGAAACATCAGCACAAGATACCCCAGAGAAGCTCCAGACACCCAGGGCAGGAGGACCCTGTGGGCGGGGTGGGGGGCAGCCCCTTCCCTTCTTTCACGCACTTCCTCCAGCCGACTCCCTCCAGGGCTCAGCGCCCTTCTCTCCACTTCTCCCTCTCAATTCGGACTCTACCATTGGGCTGACTCACAGGCGGGATGCGGGGTGTGACAGGACCGAGGGGCTCGGAGGGCAGCTGGAGGGCGAGGGAAGGTCTCTAGGTAACACAGGGCAGACGAGGAAGCCGTGGGGGTCCCGGGAGACACCTGGGGCGGGAGCGCGGAAAGGGGGCGCCTCGGGCACTCACCTGCTGCTGCGGCTCGAAAGCTGCGAACCGTGTTGCCCTCGCTCAGGGGCTGGGGGAGCAGAGGGGGCGAACCCCGTTCCGAGGACCCCGGTGTCCGCGCCGCCTCGGCTCTGCCGCCGCCTCTGTACCTGTCGTAGAGCCGCAGCATGTGCTCTGACACCTTGTCGAGCGGCTGCGGGAGGGGGTCTGGGCCACCACCTGCCGTACGGTCGCCTGGCACGGGCTCGCGGAGCTCCGGGAAATGCTGCTTGAGTCTCTGTCCGTGCGCCAGGCTCACGCACAAGCAGCCCAGCCATAGATGGAGCAGTCTGCGAGCCCCAGCCATAGCGAGGTCCGCGTCCGCTGCTGCGTCCTGGGGGCTCCCTCTTCGGCGCGCAGGGCCGGCGGCAGAGAGGAAGGTTGAACTCCCAACGAGCTGGGCGAGGGCGCCCGGAGCCCGGACGCTGCCTGAGCAGGACAGCGACCAGCCCCACTTTTTGCGCCGGTCGATCGCGGACCGGCAGGTGGGCTCTTCCCCGGCAGCGGCGCGGACCTCACCAGCGCAGGGCGCTGCCGGCGCAGTCTCCACTCGGACCCCAAGAAAGAGCTGAAGTCGTGGCGTGTGCGGCCGGGGTGTTTTCGGATCTGTCTGTACCCTCCCTCCCCGCTTTATTTTCGGGAACACCCGGCCGAAGTTGCTGCGCTGGGCACGGGGACTAGCGCCGTGTCGGGCGCAGAGACTGAGCGGGGTTGAGCGCCGCGGTCCTGAGGGCGCTCGCTCGCCTTTTGCAAGGATTGGAGCAGCCGCGGTGCGGCCAGTCCGAGTTTTGAGTGTATGCGTGTGTGTGTGTGTGTGTGTGTGTGTGCGCGCGCGCGCGTGTGTGTGTGTGTGTTGTGTGCAAGAGAGAGAGAGAGAGACTGCCTTCGTTCTCTGGCTGATCTGTACAGTCGGCAGCCAATCTTGCTGTATCCCTCGCCCTCGCAGACGGCTGGGACCCCGCTATAGCCGGGAGAGAACGGAAGGGGGAAGTAACCAGCAAACCAGCAGGGGGAGGGAGAGAAGAGGAAGCAAAGTTGGGGGTGGTAGGGGAGAGGAGGGGGGAAAGGAGAAGATCGAGGAAGAAGGAAAGGGTAGGAGGGACGGGGTATTACTTTTTTAATCCCTTCAAGAACATTGGCTATGTCCCGGCCAACAAGAGAGCAGAGGAAAAATAAACTTCTTCCTGGACACTTTCGCCTCTGATTCCAAACAACATCAAGATGTGAACACCATTCTCGCTTCCTTTCGTGGGCCTCTCGAGACCCAGGTTGCGGACCCTGCACCTGTGCCGGGTTGCCATCTCTCCCTGTCTCTCTGAGAGCTTACCCATCATCGCTCCTTCTCTTCTGCATCTTCACTTTGAATCCACCTCCTCCCCCCTGCCCCCAGGAGAAAAGTATGTGCGAGTGGAGTCAATCCCGTCTTAAAACAATAAACAAGCAAACACACTACAAACCCTCTCCCCCCCACACACACATTCCCCCTCGAGAGGATTCTCTGTAGGATTGTGAGCGGTGGTGAAACGGAAAGACTTCTGGGACATGCCAGAATCCAGAGTGGGCTCTCAGAGTTAGCACCTCTTACTTAGATCCTTCCTCACCCTGTCTTTCCTGGCTGTAAAATGGTGATTAAACTACTAGCTAACTAACATTTTACCCCACACTTACCACGCCCTAGGTACTCGCTGTTCTTTTGATTTCAAGTGTATTGTCTTTAAAGGATTTTAACGAGAAAGCCCATTTTACCGATGAGGAAACTGAGGCAAAAGGACACTCCTAGATGGCAGACCTGAACTCCAAACTCAGGGAGTCTGATTCCTGGGCTCAAGCAGTTAATCATCACACTATTAATAATGAAACTAGCATTTATTTAATTTATTTTTTAAACATCTTTATTGGCGTATAATTGCTTTACAATGGTGTGTCAGTTTCTGCTTTATAACGAAGTGAATCAGTTATACATATACATATGTTCCCATATCTCCTCCCTCTTGCGTTTCCCTCCCTCCCACCCTCCCTATCCCACCCCTCTAGGTGGTCACAAAGCACGGAGCTGATCTCCCTGTGCTATGTGGCTGCTTCCCACTAGCTATCTATTTTACACTTGGTAGTGTATATATGTCCATGTCACTCTCTCACTTTGTCCCAGCTTACCCTTCTCCCCTCCCCGTATCCTCAAGTCCATTCTCTAAGAAACTAGCATTTAAACTGAAGTTTCAGTGTGACAATTCAGGTACATGTTCTTAGCACAGTTCCTGGCCTCCTGCAGTAAAGACCCCAGTAAATGTCTGTTGCAGCGTATCTATCTGTTCCCTCGGTGGGAGCAGAGTGGGGTTTATGGAAAAGAATATAGGCTGTGCGATCACATTGGGCTTCCAAATCTCCCTTTCTTCTTTGAAGGTGAATAAGGACACATTCCTTTTAGAGTTTTGTTTGGATGACAATGGAAGACAGTGCTAAAGTGACTGGCACACTGGCTAGCCTCCAGTAGGGGCTCAATCTCTTTGTATCCCAAATTTATCCCAATGCAGACTACATCCTCCCCACTAAGTCACTTCTCAATCCTTTGTGGTTTGGATTTTGCCCTTGGCCACCCCTGGAACTGTTCTGCAGATAATAACACAAACTTCAAGGCTGGGTGTGAGACTTATGTGAGATCGTGTGTGTGTGTGTGTGTGTGTGTGTGTGTGTGTGTGTGTGTGTGTGTGTGTGATCTTCGCCTGGCATAAAGAACATAATAGCTTTTGTGATTAATAATGAAGACCCAATTGCAAAATTCAATAGGCCCTGGAAATTCTCTCCCCCTTTGATTTTCCTCTGTGAATCTTTGGTTCATTCTCTCTGCTTCTTGCTCTCTCTCAGCTCTGTGAGCTGCCTCCTCTTTCTTGGCCTGCCTTCAGTGTTTCTCACATGTTTATAACCTGCCCTGAGAGGATACCAAATTGAGAAAAAAAATCTCCTGCTTTGCTGGTCACCTCTGACCTTCAAATATATAGCTCTGGCACTCTCTCAGTCCCAGTCTGCATTGCTTAAATTTCACCCTCCTCCATTTTGAAACCATCCCCAAGACTTCCCTTCCTTTAGCTCCAGTGCATAGCTCCATTGCTACCTCTGCTACTTTGTACTCGATGTAATTTCTCCTTTTTAGAAGCTGTGCTGTGACTGCTGGAGTTGACCATATGTCTTCAACATCTACCCTTACTTCTTCCTAGATGTATACACTTTCCCTTCCTTGTGCTGCCATTTTCTTATTTGAGTCGTAAGTATAAAGTAATAGTTCCTGTTGACAGGGTCATTGTAAAAAATCATGGGACAGCCCATGTCAAGAGATTAGTACAGTGCCTATCACATAGCAAATGCTTAAGAAGAATCAGCTCTGAGCTAAGAGAGATTGCTTGTATGTTTTTGTCTAAAGCAGAGGTCAAAAAAAAAAAAAGCAGAGGTCAAGCCATACTCATCTTTATATTTTAGTGACCAGCCATTACATTCAGAGTAAACAAAGTGACAAGGAGATACTAAGCAGGTAGACTTACCCCTACCTGGGACTCTCACCTGTAATTGCAAGACCAGATTGAAAAGTGTGGATAAAAGCTGGCAAACTGAAGAACACTTGTAGCAGCCAGATCCTGGACCAAAAGTGCCTCATTTACAGCTAACCTACACCCAAGTAGATGGAGCAAGGGATGAACAGTTCAAGCCAGCAGCATAATGTTCTTCAATGACAAAGAAATGACACTCATGTCAGACCCTCTGAGTGACCTCCTGAGAAACTGAATTGAAAGCAAATTGAATTGGGAGTAATAGTTCCTTCATCAGAGTACCTAGAGATGCCATCTTATGATACTTCACAACCGTAGCACAATGTTTCTTTTATCAAAGTTCACAGAATCACAGATCTGGATGGTTTAAATTGTCTCAGAATGCTGGCATCTTTAGATGCCTTCCTCCAAAAGGGATGAAAGATGGGATTCATAATTCTGGCTCAGCATCTGTCTTACCTGATACTTGGAGGATTTGTAGCTATGCAAAACAAGGAACTTCTGAATTGAATCCAATGGTGGTACATGGTCTGATTTCTTGTTGAGTCTGGTTAATTAAAATCTGTCTTATATTTTAGTAATAGGAGTTTCCTATTTTTATCTTAGCGAGTAGCTGTTACTGTTACTGCCAACCACTGAATCATAAGACACATAGTCTCTTTTCCTAAACACAAGGAGAGTTAAAGAAAGACATTTCTGTAATTTAACAGCAGATGCAAATTAGAGATTTTAGTGGATTCCGTTGAGTTGAGCTCTACTTTTGACGACAAAATCATGTCTCTGTGTGTGTGTATATATATATATATATATATATGTATGTATATGTATGTCTCTCTGTGTGTGTATATATCATGTCTCTGTGTGCGTGTATATATGTATATGTATGTATAGACATGTATGTACATGTGTGTATGTATATATATAATGCATGTCCTCTTATTAGCCTTCTTAAGCACTATATACATTTATTTTCTAAAAACATCCTGTGGACAATTTTTATTGAATACTTACATAAGGCTGCAGTAGCAATTGTGGGGAAAATATATAAGAAGATTGTGTCTTAGGCTTGGAGGAGTTTAACCTTCTAGTAGGTGAATCAAAGAAAGCCACATGGGCCAACTAACAAATAATGGGAGAAGTAGCGTTCAACCATGTTTTGTAGACTGTATCACAATTTGCTGTGTCAGTCAAAAGGAGGAAATCAGTGGGAGATGGAGTAGCCAGAGAAGATTTCCTGGAAAAGGTGAGTCTCTTTTTAGCCTTGGAAAACGGGTAGGACTTTAGACAAGTCAAACATAAAGGACTTGTAATTTAGGAAAGAATAGCAGTAAGAGATGAGTTGCAGAAGTAAGAATGAGCTTGCCATGTTAATAAGACTGTGCCTGTTGGGACTAAGGTTGATCTGATTTGAATAGAGCATGTATGTATGCTGGAGAGTACAGGAAATAGAGATGGATTGTCGGCTAGAATGAGTTTATGGAGGACCTTGAATGCTAAATCAAGGGGAAAGTAGGGAACCATAGAATGTTTTTGAGAAGAGAAGCATTTCTAATGGTCCAAACTCTCCAAAATGGTCTGGAAAGTTTTAATAACTAATAAATTTCCTGCCTCTGGAAGTATGTAAACATAAGGTAGATGACAACTTGGAGAAATTTTAGAACTGATTCAAATATCAGAAGGTTGATTAAAGATATTTAAAACCTTATTAGTGGGCTTCCCTGGTGGCACAGTGGTTGAGAGTCTGCCTGCCGATGCAGGGGACACGGGTTCGTGCCCCGGTCCGGGAAGATCCCCCATGCCGTGGAGCGGCTGGGCCCGTGAGCCATGGCCGCTGTGCTCCGCAACGGGAGAGGCCACAACAGTGAGAGGCCCGCGTACAGCCAAAAAAAAAAAAAAAAGCCTTATTAGTTGCAAATTTACTTGACTGCAAGGAGATATATATATATATATATATATATATATATATATATATATATCTGATTCACAGTGGCTTAAACATGATATATATATATATCTGATTCACAGTGGCTTAAACATGATATATATATATATATATATATATATATATATATATATATATATATCTGATTCACAGTGGCTTAAACATATAGGGATTTATTCTTCATCCTGTTGTAAGAAATCTGCAGATAAAGAGCTGTTGATATTTGTTCAGTGGCTTGACAATATCATTAGTAATGTTTAGGTGACTCATCTTTTCTCTCTTACTGCCTCAGGGTCACCAGATGGCTCCTGCAACTTCAGCCATCCAGCCCTTGTTTCAGGAAGAAAGAAGGAGGAAAGGGGAGGCACCATCTATATCTCTTCCTTTTCATCAAGCAAAGCAAACGTTCTCTCAGAGCTCTGGCTGTTATCACTTATATCTCACTGGTTGAAATCTTATCTCATGGCCATCTTTACCTGCAGCCATTCAAAATTATCTGAATGAGGGGGACTGGAGTATCTTGTCTCAACCTGGGCACATTGCCATTGCAAATAGAATCTGAGTTCAGTTGTCAAGGAAGAAGGGAGAATGGAAAATGTAAAGTAACTAACAGGGTTTGATATAAGGACCCTCCCAATGTTGAGAGTCTATGAATCTTCAATCCATTTATTAGTTATTTTCTATTCTGCCTGTAAACTTGTTTAGTTTTTCTCCATTCTAAAAACAAAAACAAACATCAAAACTCTTTTCCATATCTATTTCACAAACTGTCATCCTCTCACTTTCTTTTCTTTGATCTCTGAACTTGTTTAAAAAGTAGTCTACACCTAATATTTCACTTTCCCACTACCACAAATAAAATGAAGTAATCACGTCACTTCATTTTATTTCTTACCATCTGTAACAAGTTCTTTGTACTCTACTGAAACTGTCCTTGTATTAGGCACTAACCTTCTAATCACCAATCCAACTGCTACCCTCCTCCCACCCCCACCCCCAGGCTTCATCCTTACCTGAGTGTTTGACACTATCTACCACCCTTTCCTTGAAACTCTCTTCCTTTTTTATCTTACCTATTCTGGTTTCTTCCTATCTTTCTGATTACACATATTGTTGTTTAATTCATTCAACAAATATTTAGTGTCTACTGTGTTTTATTTATTTATTTATTTATTTTTGCCTGCGTTGGTTGGATCTTCGTTGCTGCACACGGGCTTTCTCTAGTTGCGGCGAGCAGGGGTTCCTCTTCGTTGTGGTGCACAAGCTTCTCATTGTGGTGGCTTCTCTTGTTGCGGAGCATGGGCTCTAGGCACATGGGCTCAGTAGTTGTGGCTCACGGGCTCCAGAGCCCAGGCTCAGTAGTTGTGGCGTGTGGGCTTAGTTGCTCTGTGGCATATGGGATCTTCCCGGACCAGGGCTCGAACCTATGTCCCCTGCACTGGCAGGTGGATTCTTAACCACTGTGTCACCAGGGAACTCCTCTACTGTGTTCTTGATGCTTAGTTTGGTATTGAGAATACAGAGATGGAATGAAATTGTCCCTATCCTCTGGAAACTTGGTCTACTGGGGAGATAGGGATATTATCACTTAAGAAACCTTAAGATAATTTTGAATGGCTGAATAAAGTGCTACATGGATGAGATGATACTTGAACTGAGATCTGAAAGTTAAATAAGTGGTTTTCCAGGACCATTTCAGATATGATATTCCAGGCAGAGGAAGTATCCAGAACACAGAAGTAGGAGAGGCCTTTCTTCTGGGATGTTCTTCCAACTTCATACCAATCTCTCTCTCTATTTATTTCCTTGGTAGTTAAGTCACTTTAGCTATGTACTTTTATTTACTTTTCAGAAACTCCCCAAATGATTTTCCTAACCTACAAAATTTCAGACTCCATTTTTTATAAGCTTGTAGATGTTCTGTTGGCATCATAAATTCTGTGCATCTGTAATGAAACTGATCATCACCCTCCCCATCATCTTATTCTTGGTTTCCATTCTTCTGTGAATGGCACCATTATCCTTATAGCCATCTAGGTTCCAAGTCTTAGAGTCACATTTGCCTACTCTCTCTCTGACCACCATATCTAATCATTGCTAAGTCCCATGCAAGTTATCTCTGTGATATCTCTGCCATCTGTCCCCTTTATTTTTATTGCAATCTCTTTCATTTAGTTGCTATTATATTCTAATCTGGATGAACTGTCTCCCAAATGACTTCCGGTTCCTCGTCACTCCAACTGTTTTTGATTTCTATTGCTGCATAACAAATCACCACAAACTTAAAGGCATAAAACAATACCCATTTATTATGTCACAGTTCTGTAGGTCAGATCCAGGTGGGTTCATCTGGGTTCCTGCTCAGGGTCTCAGATTGAAGGTGTTGGATGTGTGGTGTTCTTATCTGATAGCTCTGAGTAAGAATCTTCTTCCAAGCTCATTCATGTGTTGACAGAATCCAGTTCCTTATGGTTATAAGACTGGGTTCTCATCTTTTTGTTGGTCTTGTTATAAGACTGGGTTCTCATCTTTTTGTTGGTCTTGTTATCAGCTCCCAGAAGCCACTTGCCATTTCGACCATGTGGTTCTCTCCATCTTCGAACCAGCAATGGAGAAGTTCTTGCATGTTTTATACAGTGCTTCTAATCTCTTTCTCCAGAAAGAATCCCCATCCTTTTAAAGGACTTGCCTGAGGTCAGGCCCACCCACCAAGGATAAGCTCCCCTTCTTAAACTCAATTTTGCCATATAGTATAATCACCAAAAGGATATCCCATCATATCTATAGCTTTCTCTTACACTGAAGATTGTACAAATGACTGGAGTCAGTTTAGAATTCTGCCTACCATGGTAATCATCTAAATACTGCTACTAGATTTATCCTCCTAAAACTTACTTCAGTAATATTATAAGCTTTCTCAAAAACAAATAAGTAATTGCTCATTACCAACTAAACTTAAGCAAAACAAAATAAATCCTCAGTTTGATACTCATAGCCTTCCACAGTATGTCCTCAGCCCTGTTTTCTGGTGTATCTCTATTCTTTCCCACATATTCTCTATGCTCTAGCCAGAGTAGATGGTTCTTTTCCACTTTTTTTCACTTGCAGTCTTCCTTTGCCTGGTTTGTAATCTTCAAGATCCATCTGAAAATGCTACCTTTTCTGTGCAGTGATTCCTAATCAGTCCAATGGCTTGTGAGCTCTTAATCCTTTAAATCTTCATAGCATTTAGTACCTCTTATAGCACTTAAGAGATTCTGTCATATGCTGCTTTTGTTTACTTTTATAAAGAAATAGCTGCTTCTCTAATAAAACCCAGCTCCCTCAGTGTTGGCAGCAATGGGAGAACATCCACCTGCGGAAGAAGTGGTTGGAACTCTTGTCTGACTCTCCATCCCCAGAGATTTTCCATCTGCCCCATCTTTCTCTGGCTGCTTCCTATTTTTACTACTGCACTGCACAAAAGGATTCTGCTACACCTTTCTCTCTCATTCTAGCTAAGCTTGAACACACAACTAATTTAATTTTGGATTTTTGTCACATAGTTGAAGCAAGCCTGGAACTTGCAAACAATAATTGACTAAAGGTTCATGGAAATAAACACACAGATATCAACATACAGCTCCATCATCTGACTTATACCACATTTTGATTTTCTGCTTTTTGGGTCTTTTTCTTCCTGGCTCCTGTCCTACCATAATTTTTGCTAACAATTATTTAACTGAACATCTATCATGTATCAAAAATCCCTCTACGGTGCTGGAGAGGCAATGGGAACAACATGACTTTTTTTTTTTTAATCTGGGGTCAAGTTAGTAAGACCCAGAGAGGCAGAGGCAAGTGCTTCCTCATCTATTCATTAATATTCATTGAGCATACGTTATAAGCCATACGCTATTCTAGAAGTTGGGGATATAGCTACACAAAAGACCATTGAAATCCTACCCTCATGGAGTTTATATTCCAAGAGAGATGGACAATAAAACCAAGCCAAAAATTTAAGAATTTCACAAAAGTATCATGAAGATAATACAGCAAAGTAACAGGATCTAGAATGGTATGTGTGTCTGGAAGGGGATGCTGGGGTATTCCAGGACGATGAGGTGGTCAAGAGACATCCTCTGAAGACCCAGCATTTGAACTGAGACCTGGAAGTGTCCTTACATTGATCCGACTTCTTATTAGATGCAAAGGCAGGGAGAGTTATTCATCTTTTACGCCCACCACCTTCCTCTAATTTCCTTACACTTCATTACATGCTTAACATAATATTTGTGGAACAGAATCCAACTGAATAGTGGTAAGATGAAGGGGTGTTGCACCAGACATCTCCTACCAAACACATTTGTTTTCCTATGTAAATACATAGAATAAAGCGTGTTTATCTTCCTATAACACAAAATAACTTGATTTTAGCTGTTGCTTATTCCCTTTTTTTCTGAATTCATTTCAACTGCTTTTCAACTAAGACATTCCTTAAAATTTGAACGATGTGAAAATTAAAGATGACTAAACAAATATAATAAGGAAAAAGAATTAGATCCTTAAGGGCAGAAACAGTATTTTATATACTTTCACATTACCCGTCGTCATAGGACCGAAAGCAAACCAAAATTAGCATCTTGGGATATAACTTCTCAGTCTCCCTTCTTCTGTGCCTAAGGCATAGAATATTTCCACGTGTTAATTATATCTTTAGAATCACACAGTATTTTGACTTTTTACTGTTTAATAAAAAATAAAGAAGTTATATTGTGAGGGGACTGGATCCTTTTTTATGCTTGACGATGTTGATTCTGCTTCATAATCAACATATCAGAACCACATGTACACTAAGGTTTTATAACTGACATGCCCAGTCATATTCTCCCTTGTATTATTCAATTCCACCTATACTGAAAATTTCAACTGATAATGATGCTATGAGAATATGCCATTGCACCTCCCCCCCCCCCCAAGAAAAAGGAAAGAACCTTACTTATAACAACTGATGTTTTTCCCCTTGGTAGAATGTTTTGTGTCATGCTTGAATCTCAGCATGAGAAATTTTGCAACCCTGTCTTGAAGCTTTCCTTCCACTGGTTGTTCATTTAGTCCTTGTGATTTGATAGCTGGAGTGTCTCCTCAAGTGCTGGTCCTATTGTTTTCCGAGTGTTGTCTATAGGATTTGCGAGTGGAACTCTACCTGCCATATTAATCAGCTTCTTCCTGCAGGTAGTTCAGGTGGCATCCTTCCTCTGGAATTCGTGTTTTAATTCTTACGGCCTCCTAAAGATCTTTTTACCAGCAGATTTCTCTCTCTTGGGCTTAGCTGTTTCTGTACATGGCAGCTTACTGCGTTTGATTCTTTTGGGAAAAGCCGTTACTTTAAAAAAAAAAAAAATCTCCTCTTCTTAGAATTCATCTCTCTGTTCTCCCTCACCCTTTTGGTGATTGTTTCCTAAACTGATTTCTAAAAGTGTAACACTTAAATTATTTTGTGACCTAGCACAATTCAGTGAACATTTCCATTCATATGTCCATAATACTCTCCCAGGTAGTCATGCCTCTAAGCCCCCAGAGGTGAGGATTACCTGGCAATGCAGAAATACATGTGGCTGTCCCATTCCTCTTCCGCTCTCAGGCTCACACCTCTCTCTCTACCTTTTCCCACTCTCTTAATTCCACCTCCTTTTGTCCCTCTTCCCTCCCAACTGGCCCTACCTCTAAATGCAGTCCATATGATGGTTGGCAGTAGGACTATGGATTGAAAAGGTTACTGACCCTCCAGTATCTGGAGGGAGGTGATCTCAGTTGTCACCTTGGCAACCCAGGGATCCAATCATTGGCATGGCTGCAAGCATCTGCCTTTTCACCCTGCAAATAAATTTCCAGGCGTAGCTGCTCAGATGACCCATGTAAAAGCCTTAACAGGATCAATTAAAGTTGCTTAGGTATGGTGATGAATCCTTTAAAAATATGGACAGATGGGGGGTGTAGAAATGATAAATATCACCACTGGGAACTAATTTTATTCTCTACTTTCACTTTAGGATTTCCAGGTGTTTTTCTGTCATTTCTTCCTTGAGGGAAGTCATTTCAAACTGCTCCTGGATATCTGCCCACAGAAAAGCAAACAGCTTTCTTTGACCACAAATGATCAGCACCAACAACTCCTCCACCCTGTTTTTCAATTTTTGAACTCTGGGGTAAATTCTTGACTTATAAAATTAAGATCTAGATAACTCTGGCAAGGAGCCAGCCCCTGCAAACCCATCTTTACTAGGCAATGAAGAGTGATTGCATAAATGCTATATAAATGCTTCAGGTCTCCATGTCGTCAATCCTGGTAACCATTGCTGAGCTGTAAACAGAGCAGGAGTGTCTGGGTAGTGCTGGGCGAGCTAAGTAGGATTTGGCTGGACCGGAATTAACATGGAATGGAAGCTGACAGATCCTGAGCTCAGCAAGACCAAAGGCTGCTTCTGTTCCATCTTTGTCATCCTACATCTATGCTAAGTATACATTTTTATTGAAATCCATATTTTGAAGGAAGTGTAAATAATTAACAAGAGATTCGTGATGATCTTTGTAGCTAGTTCAGCATATAGTTTTGAATTCTAAGGAATTGACAAGGAATACCCTCAAGGAATATGCTGCTGTCCTATGGCAGCTGTTCTTGCTTTAAAACACTCTGGTGCAAATTTCCTCCTAATGTGACACCCAAGCCAAACCAAAATGTGAATCTTCTCCAGATCAGCACACTTCAGATTTTATTTTTTTTCATAAAGCTTTCCTGGATGACTTCAGGCCATTATTATCTGATACATAAACATATGGGAAGTTAACTGACCATATAAAATGGGCATTTGTATACATTTGCGTCTCTATTTAGAATGCAGCCTCCTAAGAACAAGAATCACGTGTAGTGCCTGGGAGAGCTTTTTGCCTACAGTAGATATTCAGTAGCTACCCTTTAAAAAAGTAACTGAAATAAGAGCACTGAGGCACAAATAGTGATATCCTAGTTCTGTCACCTAAGATGACATAAAGATGAAAAAGAGAAGCTTTAAACTTGGGATAGTCTATTATATCTCCAAATCCCAACAGGGCTGTTATACAGAGGAAATTCATGTTGATAGCAGAAATGTGTTTCTTTTTTAGAGAAAAGCAGTACTACTCTTCCAGTGATGAAAAAGATTGGGAGAAAAAATTTTTTTCAGTACTTTTCTCTGTTCATTCAGCACTTGTACATAATGTGAGTGTAACTGCCTTCTCCAATATTTGTAAATGATGCATGTCATAAAAGATATGCAAGTGATCATACAGCAAACCTCAGCCCCTGAGTGCCTATTTCCCACTTTCCTTTTGAATCATGTGTAATAGACTGACTATTTGAAACTAATTTAGGAAATCAGATATAAGTTCCAACAAAGGGCAATAGACAACCAGGTATTTTTCTAGTGGTTTCAAATTGTTCCAATTTTTCCCCATTTAGGTAGGAAAAGGTCTTGAATGTTGCTGATCTTGGAAGTGCTGTGGGAAATGTCTGTCCTGCTAGGTGAAAGAAATCCCAGCTGGTGGCAGTGTTTGGATTGTACTCCCAGCAAATGTCAAGGCACAATTCACTTACTAACAATATTTGGGCACAAAGAATGGAGCGACAAAATATTTTCAGGGATCCTGCTGCTTAATGAGGAGGTGGCTCAGACAGAACCAGATGGGTCCTGACGTTAGAAACTTCTGGGCACAAAGATGATTCTTTTGTTCCCACTTCTGTCCTTAAGACAAAGCAAAACCTCAAAGTATACTGGTTGATTTAGTAGGAGAAGAGGTTTTCTCTGGAGATGTTCTCTGGGGTGGCAGCGCAGGGGGTGAACGGTCCCTTGGGCAGTAGACAGTGTGAGCAATGAGAAGGGAACAAACTGTCCATCAGCGGTTCAAAGAGCTCTTTTCCTTGGTTCCTGAAATTCATCCAGGCTTCAAGAGCTTCCTAATAAAAGGTAGGTTTCCCCGGGAGGGCTAACACTTTGAGCACTATCAACAGGTATCAGTTAACACCTTGAGGGAAACTTGGGAGAGTTGCCAGAAATTGGTAGAAAAAGAAAGGGAAAATAGAAACAGTCCCTGGGATAAAGTATTATCTACCATCCCTCCAGGATGGGCCCTGCTTTAATCTCCAGAACAAGTGGACTTCTGTCTTACCTCAGTGGCCTTGGGCAAGTCATTCAGCTAAGCTAGTTTCTGCTTTGTATGTTAGTAGGGGAGAGTAATCATTCTTTATCTCATGAAGGGTGTTGGGAGAATTTATGGTCTATAAAACATTTGAGATTTTTCAGTGTGAGGCAATTCATAAGTACAAAGTGTGATTAGTGGTTTTATTACAGGACTGTAAACTTGATCTATGTAGTATCATAATGGTAATATTTTGTGGAAGTACTTATCTCTAGTTCTGCAGAGAGGTGGACCTGTTTGTATCCCCTTGCCGGGCCATGGTAGAAGTCCTACTAACCACTGATGAATATAGAAGTCCTGATAGAAAGGAGATGTTGTTGACTTTTATTACCTAACACAGGTGTTTTATAGTATTTCTTATCAGAGAGTGATATCCGAATGCATAGCTAAGCCCCGTTCAAAGCAGTTTGGATAGTTTTTTTTTTTTAATCCCGTGAAAAAGTGGAAGGCCTTCTTTTCCATGTCCACAGTCATTTCTATTCTCCCCCTCTTCCATGGCAGCCACACTCGTCTTCATGCCAGCTTAGAAGAATCGCTTGCTGATGTCCCCTATCTCTGTCCACACAGAAACAGGACAAGAACAGCCGACGACTGCCTGGCTGCTTCATGTTTCGGGAATCTCCAGTGACTGTCCAGGGCCTAACAGAGTTAACACTTGAACTCCTCGGTCCAGAATTCAAGGGCTTCTAACTTCCATCAGCTTAATTTCCATTTCCATTTTTTCCATGAACTCAGTACATCCAATCATTTTGCCACTAATGGCTGACCCTCTGTGTCACAACTCCATGACTCTGAGGACAGTTAGAGCCTCAGTACTGTGAAAAGCATCTGGTTCACAGTAGCTGTTCAATAAAGAGTTGCTGAATGCAGGAATAAATGATTTAAACCCCGAAACACTTTTCCTCATAATCTGTGTTGTTGAGTCATCAGGCTCAAAACTCAATTCCTTCAGGCAGCCTTGTAATCCAGTGTGGTATATTTGCCAGAATAGGCAAACTCATAGAGGCAGAAAACAGATTAATGGTTGCCAGGAGCTGGGGAGAGTGACTACTTAATGGATATGGGATTCTGTTTGGGGTAATGCAAAGATTCTGCAAGTAGCTAGTGGTGATGATTGCACATGGGTATGTGTACCTTTATAATGGTTTAAACGGTAAATTTTGTGTTACGTGTACTTTACCATACACACACGCAAGCTAGTGCAGTGCTAAATTAATATAGTCTGACTTGTGATTGGCTAGATAACTTTGTGCCAACAATAATTGGAAAGATCCTGCAAATCTGTGTAACATTAATATTTCTTTTTGCCATGCAATTTACTGCAGGAAGAGACACTTTAATGTAGGATGATCAACTTGTCTTGGTTTGCCCAAGTCTATCCTGGCTTTAGGACTTAAAGCTCCAGGTCCCACTTAATCTCTCCATCCTGGACAAACCACGATGGTTGGTCACTGGATTAGTCAAGGTTCTCCTGCTCTCAAGACCTTCAACTAATTGGACGAAGCCCACCCCACTATGGAAAATAATCTGCTCTATTTAAGTTCAACTGATTGTGAAAGTTAATCACATCCACAAATATCTTCACAGCCACATCTAGACTACTGTTTGATGAAATAGGCACCATAGACTAGCCAAGTGGACACATTAAATTAATCATCACAGTCATGTCACTTTAAATGCCTCTTGAAAAATTTGATGTCTACAATAATACAATCTTGAGGAAACAATGGAAATAAGACATTTCAAAAAGAAATCTCAAAAAAATATGGATATTGACAGTATACTTTGCAGGGTACTAAACGTGAAGTGAGCTATTATTTTTTTTTTTTATAAAACTGACATAGAATTGTGAATAATACTTCAGAGTGATGAAATAGTTGCATTTTCAGTTAGAGAATTTCCAATTTATCTGAAATTGAATCTAGAAGCACAGAGCAGGTGGAAGAGGGTAGCATGTTATGCTATGGTGCACGTCAACCCAGTGAGATTATTGTTCTTCAAATACAGATACTGCAGTGATGGACCAAAGAGACAGTGGGAGGACACATTGAAAACACACTGGCTGGAGTCAAAGAGTTGAATTCAAATCTTGGTTTATACACAGTACTATATATAAAAAATAGATAACGCACAAGGACCTACTGTAGAGCACAGGGAAATATACTCAATATTTTGTAATAACCTATGAGGGAAAAGAATCTGAAAAAGGATATATATATATATATATATATGTATATATATGTATATATGTATACACATACATATCGGAATCATTTTGCTGTACACTTGAAACTAACACAACAATGTAATCAACTATACTTCAATAAGAACAAAACAAAACAGAACAAAATAAATCTTGGTTTCTCGACTAATGGCTTAGGGGACTTGAACAGGTTATTAAACCTCCATGAGCCTCAATTTACTCATTTACAAAATTTGTTGTAAGGTTGTTGGAAGGAGTACACAAATACCCTTTTCCTGCTGCAGTGTTTGACTCCATTGACACTCACTATATGGCAGCTACAGAGAGGGTAAGAGAGCGTTTGAATGGTTAACAGTCATTTCATACGCTATGAGCTGTACTAGTCATTTTACAGGCATTATTTGTTTAATCCTCACAATCACCAATTATGTAGTGATTGTTATCGGTCCTCATTTTACCAGTGACATAATCAGGCTTAGAGGGCTTAATCAATATTCCAAGGTCAAACACATAGTAAATGGTAGAACTAGGATTTGAACCCAGCTGTTGAGATTCTAGAACCTTCTAGCCTAATCCTTTTTTTTTTTTTTATAATGTTAATAATGCCTTGCAGGGTTACAGTGAGACTTAGAAATAATGAAAGGTTTTTTTTTTTAAAGAAGATGTTGGGGGTAGGAGTTTATTAATTAATTGATTAATTTTTGCTGTGTTGGGTCTTCGTTTCTGTGCAAGTGCTTTCTCTAGCTGTGGCAAGCGGGGGCCACTCTTCATCGCGGTGCGCGGGCCTCTCACTATCGCGGCCTCTCTTGTTGCGGAGCACAGGCTCCAGACGCGCAGGCTCAGTAGTTGTGGCTCACGGGCCCAGTTGCTCCGCGGCATGTGGGATCTTCCCAGACCAGGGCTCGAACCCGTGTCCCCTGCATTAGCAGGCAGATTCTCAACCACTGCGCCACCGGGGAAGCCCTAGCCTAATCCTTCTTGCACGTTGACTGTTTGAAAAAATTAGTTAAGGTTAAAGTTCCTAAATGAGGCTAAGTTTGAATAATTGTTGAGCCAGTTATTTCCTAGATGGATGTCCTTGGGCAAGTTATTTAAGCTCTCTCTATTTCTCTATAAATAGGAGTAATAATAATTATGGTCAATCCTTATTATGTGCAGATTCTGTATTTGCAAATTCACCCACTTGCTAAAATTTATTTGTATCCTCAAAATCAATATTTGGCACTTTTGCAGTCATTCATGAACGTGTGCAGTGTGGTAAAAAATGTGAGCTGTCCACCGTGCACATCTCCAGCTGAAGCTGAACAAGGCAACCCTCTGCTGTCTTACTTCAGCTCTCATACTATAAACAGGTGTCCTTTTCACAGTCCAGCTGATGCCATGTTTTTCACATTTTTGTGCTTTTTGTTGGTGATTTTGCCTCAATATGGCCCCAAGCATAGTGCTCTAGCATGTCTAGTGTTCTTAAGCACAAGGCTGTGATGTGTTTTATGGGAAATAAGATAATGTAATGGATTTAATACGATAATGTAATGTGCTTGGCACAAAGTAGAAACTCAGCAAATTATAACTAGATTTTTTTCTCTTTCAAGATGCTGTATCACTTCATTCTAATTTTTAGTACAAATTTTACTATGCTGTTCTAATATGTCATTTTTAAAAGTTACCTTTAAAAATACACGTTATAACCTATATCTCAAAGAAACAACAGAAAACATTTTTTGAATATTACAGTAGGAGGCAAAAACTGTTGCCTATTAGACCTACTGTGAATCCTCATGCGTGGATGCACAGAACTATGGAATAGAATCAAGTAATTAATGTTTCAAAAGACAAACTCTTATTGCCTTGATTCTCCCAATCATAAGAATAAAACATGGATTAAAAAAAATCAGGAAGCTTCTATAAATGCTCATACAATTGAACAGAATCCTTTACTTGGCAGGATTTTTTTTCTTTACTAAGGTCTTTTCAGTAGAACAAAGAAGAATGAAACACATCAAAAAACCTGTAAGAACTCATGTACTTCGTAAAAATATTGAATGAATAGCTCACTATTTTAAAACATTTTTATCTATCTCTGTTAGATTATACGGAAATGTTAATCTTGTTCAGCTGTTTTTGAGACTTTCATAAAATTTCTTAATTTCTCTCAAACAGGATAATTTCTTTACATCCTATTAACCTCGTCTCAAAAGAATATGTATTATTCTTTGGAAAGAAAACCTTTTAAGTTTAAAATTTACAAGATTGGTTTCAAAATCATTTAAATGTCAACACAATGGGTTTTAGTTTTCTGATTACTAGTCAGTTCTTTCTAGTAGGAAAGTCATCCACAGTGGAAACACGTGGCAAAAGCTTGTAGCCAAGGGGAGCTTTCCAGTCTTCTCTGGAAGCATTCTCAGCATACTGTGTTGTCTTTTGTTTCACTATTAGTACCTTATAATTCCCCCTTTGCCGTCCCCCAGGGTGGTGAACAGTGCCTAGTACAAAGAGGATGTTCAGTAAAAGCTTGTTGAATGAATAAACGAATTAACCAATGCTACTAACTTCCCAGTGTTGTGTGTGCGTGTGTGTATGTGCCCGTGTATGTGTGTGTATTTAGCTACAGCGTGTTTGTTGCTTTTCTTATCCAAGGCACATAGCTAGTAAGTAGCAGGGCAGGGTTAGGAAAAAAAAGTTCTTCCTGATCCAGTGTTCTTTACACTTTATCCTTAATCTTTACACTCTAATTTTAAATTTGGGATCCTTGAGACCTAGTGTGTTCTGACAAGGAGATCTTCTGGTCTGTGAAACGAGGTGAGTTGATAAAGCCACGTCCTTAAGAATAAATAAGAGGTCATTCTCAAATGTGTTTTTCTTCCTCTAGCACTTACCTTTTTTGGTGTAATGAATGATATCTCTACCAACTGTAAAACAAACTTAGCTCTAATGCAGCATATGTTAACATTAAGGATCTTACTGATGAAGTTAAGATAAGAAACCTAGAAATCTAAGAACCACTCTTGACCCCGGTGCCTGGAGAGCTGTGAGCATTTTGACACGTCTTATCACTTACCACCGGTTTGAGGAAAACTTACTGATTTCTTGGTTTTCTATGGTTCTTAGAATGACTTAGCTCATTTCTATTAGGAAATTATTCCTTTTCATGTGGAATTTCTCAATCAAAAGCTTCTCATAATTTTGCAATCTTTCCTTCCTCTTTTACCGTCTGTTTCTAATTGTTCTCGAGTTTTGCCAGTTCTTCTGGTAAAGATCTGATCCTTTTAAAAATATTCTCATTGACACCACTCTAGTTTACATTTCTGTGTCCTGAGGACTGTTTATGCAGCAACCTCATTAAACAGTTTTCTGACCTTTCAAATTCTTGATTCTCCTTCCCATCCATCCATTTTTGCATACAAGTAATGCATCATCTTTCTGCAGTACAAATTGATTCTGCCTTTTTTTTTTTTTCTGATAAAAACACATCTATGGTCCCTTTTGTCCATCTGACTAAGGATAAAAGGCCTGGGTAACTTAGGGGAGCTTCATCATCACTCTTACGTTTCTGTGACCTGGACATAAAGTTTATGCGCTATGCCCATCTTTGCTCATGGCTCTGTCCCGGGACTCAGCAGGGCATGTGGCATAGAGGAAGCACTCATGCCTAATTTTTGAGTGAACAAATCAATTTTAAAAAAACGGTGTTTAAATTCCATTTGACTTGGGTTTAACCTCTAAATGAAATAGGTAGTTCTGTGACATTTCATATTAATGTACATGGACTCACATACAAAGGCACTTTGAGTCTACAGGAGACATAAAGATATGAATTTAGTTCTAGTTTTGCTTCCCAGCCCACCTGTATGTATTCAAGTTTCCTTAGCATTTTGCCTTTATGTATTAAATTATCCAGAAATAGCAATAGTTCTTGGATGAGTGATTGTGTCTAAGACTAGTTGTTATTGTTTTTGTTGTTTTTATTCATATTCCAGTAATGTGGGAAAGTGATGAAACAATGGGAGTTTGATTATTCAGTTTTTCCCTATTTCTTCCAGACCCATTCCTAATAGTCTTCAATTTTCCTCTCCTATCACCATTTCTGGGTAAAAAAGATTAGTGGGAAATCTCTCCAATAAATATTATGGAAGTTCAGCCTTTTCTGCCTCTTCTCTATTTCATCTCTAGTGGTATTGCTATTCTGCTCCAGACTTGGGTTCTCTAAGGCTGCTTTATTTCTAAGCCAACTTTTACACTCAGGAGAGGGGAAATCTGGTCTTCATCTCACCAGGAGCAGATGTGTATCATTTCACATTATTAAGGCAGTATAGATCAGCTTGACCATATTTACTTCTAAATACAGGGGGAGAGTGTTTCAATCCTTAGTAGTTGACCACTCTATCCACTAAACCTCGTGAATTCTTTCTTGGATTGTGACAAAGTCTGGGCTCACCTGTGACTTTTTTATCAGCTTTCATGGGATGTCCAGACTGGCCTTTTCTACTTCTTCCTGGCACTTTTTCCCCTGCCCCTCCTCCCTTCTTCCCATCCTCTCTGCCTGTTACTGCTCTTGCCCAACATCTGCCCTTGGCCCAGAGGGCAATTTCCAGCTCTGGGTATTGTCTACTTTTTTTCTGTTTTACAACATCTCCTTCAGGGCAATGAACACACATTTGCATTTCAAGAGCAACTCCTGGCTATGTTTAAAAAGTACCACCCACAAATAATTAATATTTTAACACGAGAAACCCTGATTCCCCTTTCTGGTCTGTCTCCTCTCTGCTTTCAGAAGGGAGAGGGGGTTGGCCTAAGCTTCTCACACACTGCTTGCTTTGAGTGCAAGTGAAGCTTAAAATAGTCATGCTTGACTAATTGTGCTTTTCACACTTTGAACTTGTGATGACTGTTCGTCCATTTATGGTTGTAACTGCTCTCACCTTTTTCCTTGGGGACTCACCACACCTTGTTTCCTATAAACCATCCAATGTTTGACTTACGGAGGGAAAAAATGGAGACTCCCTTCTCTCATTCACACCTTCCGCAGACAATCCCTCTCCATCACGGAGAAAGATGATTGAAGACTCTTCAACTTCTTTTGTACAAATGCTCACTTCTCCCTTTCCCACTCTACCCTTAACCTCACCACCCCCCCACACCCCAGATAATGTAAAGGTAGATTGAAAGGGACAAAATCTGTGGAAACATACCAGGGACTTTTCACTTTTTTCAAGGAAGTGAAATAAAAATTACTTAATTGTGTAGAGCATTTGTAAATTCCAGAGTGCACTCATTTGAAAATTACAATGACCTTTTGGGGTAGGAAGGATTATTCAATTATAACATTATTACTATATACATTTTTCCTGAAGAAGAAACTGAGGTTTAGAGAAGTAGGTTACTTGATCACCACTCTGTCAAAAACCAAACAAATGAAAAAAAAAAAAAACAAAAACAAAACCCACAACATATATTAGTCTGCATTTCCTATCCTCTTACAGTCCAAGACCAAACCCATTCATTTATTCATTCATCCAGCTAACATTTCTTGAATTCCTACTATGAGTGAGGCTGTGTTGACTGCAAGACTGGGAGGTGCTTATGTTAGATGATGTGGCTTAAAGTTGTTCTACAGATGTCTTAATAAACCTCTTCCCCCTCCCGCCCCCCTCCGCCGCTTGGTGCTTTGACACTATTTTAGCACTACACAGTTGATTCTCACATATTACGCCATCTATCCTTCCCATAGTGGACCCATGGGAACTGGTTTTCTGCAAGCTTCAGTTAGAACTTTTGTAATTGTTTATTGTAACATTCACTTCTCAAGAATTAATGGCTTCTTATTTGTTGGACTCAGATTCTCCTGCTCATGTGCTTTTCCAGATTATTACTTCTATTTACGTTGTTTTTTTTGGGGAAAAAAATATCATGTATAAATATTTCTTATCCCAAGTTAACAAAGGTGCCATATAGATATTTCATTTGCCAACCTTCTATTAGACATTGAAAATAAGATATATGATTCTTAAAATATGTATCAATGCTTAATAATAGACGAATCAGAAAAGAAAATAGCAAATGAGTATATCTTTGTTGCAATACTTGAAATAACTTGGTCCTGGTGTAACAGGCAGTTCCATTCATTTGAAAATGTATGGAGGCAGGTAATGAGGAAGATGTGCTATTGTCATCCTAAAGTGTTTTTCCTTTAGTGAGCAATTAAAGTAATAACTTATTGGCACTAAAAAGTTGACAAAAATATTTTCTCACATTGTAAAGTTACTTACACAACAATACAGTAGCCATACACTATAAATTAAGGGCAAGGTAGAAAGTGAGACAATTTTCTAGGAATGGGTTAAATTATATCAACAAATCCATAGTAAAAATTGTACATCCTTCTTATTTTACAGAGCCATTTTTGAGGTAAGATGGCAATATACTTGTGTTGGCATCATCCAATGGTCAATTAAATTGATTCATAATCAGCCTAGATGAAATACTGAGTTAACTTTTATTGAGAACTTAGTATGTGCTAAGGACTACTCTAAGAACTTTATGTTGATTACCTTACTAAATTATCTTAACCCAATGAAATGCATACTATTATTATTCACTTTGCAGATGAGGGACCTAAAGCTTCATGGGGTTAAGTTACATTCCCTAGTTCACACAACAAGTGAGTAACAAATAGGGACTGTGCTATGAACCCAGGCAATCTGGTTTCAGAAACATGAACTCTTGAAATTAGCTCATTCAAGTCCAAGTTCTATCAGATACATTTTGAAAGATCACCCTCATAAAGCCCATTGATGATAGAGAAAGTAAAATTCTATTCTGACCATATTTTCCAAACAAAAAATTAGTACACACAGTTTGACAAACAGTAATATACTCTGTATGGCACAGAGGGGCCACTCAGTAATTGCCTGGGGTGAACACGGCAAGATGTTTGAAATCAAGGTTGTCTTGGAAACCCTTGGGAGATTTGGTGTTGTATACATGCTCTTCAAGGGGCCAACCATAGACTTTATGCATAAGGTGAATATGTGATATTCCGCCTCTAGAATGAAAGACTAGTTGATATTCTTTTGCAAGGTCTGTTGGTATCCATCTAGTCATTCACCTAGAATTGAATCATTTAATCTTTTGTTGACTGGTAACATTTAATCCATGGTAATTCATGTATGTATTGATTGAATACTTGACTTACCTGGTAAAGCACGAAGTCTAAAATCTTCTTTGTGTTATTTACAATTAACTTTAATCTAGGTTTGATGCAGAATTATAGAATTTTTTCCTGTTCAACTGGGGTAACTATGCTGGGGTTTTTCTTAAAAATGAAATAGTGTACACAGGTTACTATTTAGCAACCAAACATAAAATCAAAGCAAGGGAAGGGAAAAAGAAAGAGGAGAAGTTCTTTCTCCTTTAACTTGTTTATAAAAATAAAACGAACATTTCAAGAAGAAGCATTGTCCAGTTCCAAACTTTAGGAGGTTACAGCTTCCTAAATCACTTTGGAAAATTCCAACAACTCTGTCTCTCTATGAGGCAGGGACCCAGCAGCGATATTGATGAGTACAGAGTGGAAATTTCAGGATACTGTGTTAAGTCAGGTCTTTACATGAAAGAGAAGAAACAGTAGAAACAGCTTGTGTCTGGCCTGTTATCATTCCTGCAGACCCTCACCTCCTGATGCCATGGAGCTTCAAAAGAATCTTTCAAAAATAAATATAAAAGGTAGGACTTAGTTCAACTGACTTGGAAGACATCTTCAGCATCAGCAGTGATGTGGTAATGGTAGTATTATGAAATAGAAGGTGTAATTAACGAGTTCTTGTGATCCTGAAATAGTGTATTGGTGAAAACATCCAGACACACATAGGAGGGCTGATATAACCATAGGAGAGAAGCGATGTATTATTTACATTACACTGTTTCATCCAGTTGGTTTTATTTTTTTTTTTATTTATTTTTTTTTTTGCGGTACGCGGGCCTGTCACTGTTGTGGCCTCTCCCGTTGCGGAGCACAGGCTCCGGACGCGCAGGCTCAGTGGCCGTGGCTCACGGGCCCAGCCACTCTGCGGCATGTGGGATCTTCCCGGACCGGGGCACGAACCCGCATCCCCTGCATCAGCAGGCGGACTCTCAACCACTGCGCCACCAGGGAATCCCATCCAGTTGGTTTTATATTCCCAGTGACAATTTGTGTGTAGACTTTACATTATGTAATTTTATGTTTTTTCAAACTGATTTGCTCAGTCAAAATAATCCCTGAATGGGAATGGGTGCTATGCTTATGGGAAAGATGACAAATGGATATTATAAAGACAACTGAGTTTTTTTCAGGTATTCTCCTGTGTATGTGATATATATAATGCTGAGTCACTTGTACTTTTAATTGTTACATTCACAATATTTTCTTTAAAATGTCACCTGAATGTAGAGGTTTTGCCATCACCAAAGAATAAAAAATAGTAAAAATAAGCATATGAAGTATTCTTAGAAGCAATATATCAGGGTGGATAAGAGAATGAACGGGGGCTCAGCTCCATGTGTTCAAACCCCAGTTCTGCTGCTTAGAGCTGGGTGACCCTCAGAAATTTACCTGACCTCTTTGTGTCTCTGTTTCTGCATCTGTAAAATGAGGACAATTAACGGTACTTCCTTCAGAGGGTTGCTTAATTAATTAAGATTAATTAAGATCACACAGTCAAGTCCTTAGAACAGTGTATATATGCGCTAGCTACTTAAATTAACTGCAAATCCATTCCCTGCTGAAGAAATAGTTTGCAAAAGTGCAATCAGGAGAGCGTCCCATTCTAACTGAGGTACCTAAGCTCCTTCTTCAGGAGATAAAAACAAGAACCATAGCCTCGTTAATGTTACTGCACACCAACTGATGGTGTGTATCAATGGAAGATTGGAATTGGTCAGGGGAGACAAGGAGCAAGAATTTATCAGTGCAGACTAGATCTGGCAAAAATAGAGGTTCCCCTGTCAGGTTAGGCTCATTGTAGACCCAGACATAATGATGTTATTCTTGAGTTAATCCAAACCCCTTTGCACCTACCCCATGCTCGCTCACCAGAACCCTTCTGAGAGGAGTTTAGTTTCTCATGTGCTGGGGACAGAATAGACCCAATCAACCTGAGTATTACCATTTTCTTGGCATCTATATTTCTTTTTATAATTCTTTCTATAATTACATTTTGGGTCATATCAGATTCTGTAAGTTTTACTTCGAAACGTAATATAGTATTGTGCAGAAGTTCTCAAATTTGAATGGGTAAAACAATCACTTAAAATTTGTTTAAAAAATTAAATGTCTGTCCCCCTTCCCCAGCAACACACACACACACACACACATGCGCACGTATGCACACACACACACTCCAGCCTGGGGTCCAGGAACCTAAACAGACACCCCAAGTGCTTCTGATGCAGGTAGTCTTTGGACCACACTTTGTATTGGCATATCAGGGAAAATTAGCTTCATAATTAGGGATACCAGGGTTTGAAACCAAGCTTTGCCTCCTACAATTTGTATGATTTGGGGCATTTCTCAACATTTCTGAACTTCAGCTTCCTCTTCTTGTATAAGATGGGACTGATGAGGCTCTAGTGAGTACTAAAATACGTATTGTGGGGAAAGTGCCTGATAACTGTGTGGCAGTTATTATTATTCCATCAGTGTGAGGCAGGCTCTAGGAGCCTATTCATCTCAAAGAGAAGTGAAGCACCTATTAATATGCTCCAAACCATGAACGCTTGAGACTAGACCATAGAAAATGTCACCCCACCAAGATGCTACCAACTTAGTGTACTTACTTCAAGCGTCTAACCCACTGTGGGTGCTAATTGGAAATCAAACTCTTTCCCTCCTGCATAGACAGGAGGCATCCCTTATTGAGATCTTTTACTTCTATATCCTTTGTTTCAGAATTTCCAAGATGACCAAGCAAAGTTCCAAAACACACACTGGTACATCACATTTAGTCTGTTTGGGACAAACATCCCCAAAGTTAAAATACTTTATTTTACTTGTAGAATCCCTGAATCTTATCTATGAAGTTAAAAAAGTAAACTACACCCTAGTGATGCCCTTATTTGTGTTATAGAGATTTGAAGCTGAAAACGACCTTAAAATCATCTGGTCCAGATCCTGTCTAATGTAAAGATGAAGAAACTGAGGCCTGGAGATACTGGGAGCCAGGTCTCAATTCCTGTTTCTTGTCCCTTCGGTTCCTCCAGTTTTTAATGGTTCTCTAGGTAGATGTGTCACAGCTACTCAGAGAGCTCTGTTCCATGAGTGTGGCTCAGGAGGGGCAGGTTTCTTGGAGAATAGGCTCTGGTCATTGTAAGAAGGTGGCTGTGTGAGTGACTTTAACAGCTTTGCTTTGCTTCCCAGATGAGAATCTGACGAAGTCCAGGCACTTTGGAGACTGCTGTGTGCTGACAAATGGCTTGACAAATGGGAGACGTGAAGAGGGTGCTGGTGGGTGGGAGAGGGGCTGATTCTTCCCTTGGGAATACTTTAGACCAAAAGCCAAGGGCTACAAAGTGATTTCTGAGTGTGTGGCCTCATTGGATTTAACTGGACGGCTTCTTTTTGTCATGAGTAGTTTTGTATTTCACTTGATATGCAATGTCAATTATCAGAGAATTGGTCCTTTTTCTTATAAAGGCTAAGTTAGAAATTCATTTTGGTGTTAAACAGTGTATCAGGCAGGGTCATTATGGGAATAAAAGGAAGTGTACTTTGTGCGTTCTTTATAGTACTATAATCTTTTTTCTCTGTAAGGTATTAAGATCTGAAAGTTATATGCACGAACATTTAGACCTTAACCTTGGTTTGTACATACTGAGAAGGGTCAAAATTCAGCTGCTTATCCCAGAAATTAATTTTTCACTCCAAACTTTCAATGGGAGTGTTTTATATGCCTCTGGGTAAATTTATTTGACCCTCACAACACATTTTTGTTCCCCCATTAACAGATCCTGACTCTGTGACTACTTGTTGTATCCTATTTGGCCAAATGACTTTTGCAGGATGAATTATATGTGGTATACATCATTGGTAAACAGTGTCATATATAATTTCAGACTTGATAACCAAAGAGCAACAATAAAATAGTGTTAGGGAAAGAAAGAAATGAGGAAGAGGGGAAGGAAGTAAGAAAGAAGGAAAGAAAGGAGTAAAGAAGGAAGGAAGGAGTGACGGGAGGGATGGAGGGAAGAAATGAGGGAGGGATAAAAATACAAACTACAGGGAGAAATTCACTGTGTGACTAAGTTAAGGCCTAAAGGAAAGTAGTGTGTTTCTATGAAAATGAAGGGCTTGTAAAAGTAGAGGGAAGATTATGTGCAAAGGCAAAAGCTCTATTCCTGTTCATCCCTCTCTCTTTCTGAGAATCATCACTATATGCTACCAGATATTTCTCTCCTGTTGAAATATTTCATCGAAGACTTGTCTACTGTGTGACTATTCCCTTGTGTTCTGCTTCCCTACTTCTGGTAGAAGCATCAAGGGACTGAGAAGTGTCTGTGTTCAATGTCCTTAATGCCATCACTTATTGACTCTGTCCAGACAGTCTGCTCTAGCAGGAAAGAATGGAATTTGTAATCTTACATGTCAGACTAAAAGCACATGTCTTCAATATGTCTACAAGGTGGTCTTGCACAAGTTATAAAACCTCTCTGACTCTCAGTTTCCTCATCTGCTTAATGGGGATAATAGGCTTTTAGAGAGGTGTGCTGGAGGGGCTTGTACCAGCTCCTAAGAGCCCGGTGTGCATAACTCTTCTAACTCCGTGATCAGAGATGTCATATCAGTAGTTTGAAATTGAAATCGTAGTGGTAGAAATATTTACACTAAATAAATTGGCAAAGACTACAGATCAAGGCCCCCTTTTTATTTCAGAGAGCCTATTGTTAAACATTTATCAGTACATCTCTGCTTATGTATAAAATGAGATAATGAATAGGTTCTCATCAATTGTAGGGAGGCAATATGAATTTCCCTTCACCTGAGCCATCTCTATAGAGCACATGTGTCTGAAAATCTTTGATTTCAACACCTCTAGACAAAACAGAACGATAATAGATTTTTACTTGGAAACTTAATTTCATATTATATTATGTGACTCAGTTCTCTACTCTCTGTTTCTCTCTCTCTTTTAACCCAGCTCAGACAAGATCAGAAATTCAGCCTCTTTTCTCTAATTCTCCTTACCTATTCCTAATACAGTGTCCGTGGAGATCATTATAATATTACACTTTGGTGACGGTTTTCAGTGTGTGCATAGATAGTTCAACATCACTTTTAACGGACTAAGAGGCACAAGTTTAACATGCTAAGAGTTATAATGGATTTAACACATACTAAAGAAGGAGAAAAGATTTCACTAGGGAGAGGGTATTTGTGCTGATGTGCAAAATATGGTAAAATGTCCCTGGGAGAAAGGTGAGAATAAAGGGTAAGATAGGTAAGTGAGAGAAACCTTAGCTGTGTGAGGAAGGGCAGAAACCCAGGATACAGCTGATACAGGTCAGGCTGAGACTACATCTTAAAAGGCAGACAGAGCAGTTTGTACTTCCTTGACTAGATAAGGGAAGGCTGTGGAGTATGAAATAATCAGAATTTTACAAAGATAAATGAAGTAGTGTGAAAGATGAAATGAGGAGAGAAGAGATTAGAGAGTTGTGGAGAGTATCAGTCTCCCCTAGCTTCAGTTTCTTTGCCCATCAAGTGTGAACAGCAATGTTCTCTTGTAGGGGTTATGATGATGATCAAATGAAGCTTCATCTGTAAATGATGGACATGCACCTGGCACAGGATAGGTATCAAGAGGGCCCTTCTCTCTTTCCAAATTCCTCTCCTTATAGTTGACTTTCAATTCCCCAATTTCAATTAGGGGAAATAACAGCATGTTTCAGACAGAACTGGGAGCTGATAACATACAACTGGATGGAAAAGATGCCAGGAATCTGTATAGAAACAGATGGAAATTGTTTTCCTTAAAAAGACTGAAGACAAGAGAAAGATATGTGAGAGGCAGACAGGCTATGGAAAAACTGTTCTAGTGTGTAGTCTCTGACTCGCAGCATTCACGTAATTAGCACGTCCTGACAGGGGGAGAGTGGCCACCCAGCCTCTCCCTTTGAAGGGTCAGAGGTCATTGACAGCTGCTGCTTGGGCCTTTGGGGGGATATGCTGCTTGAGACCAGCTGGGGGAAATAGATCCCCAGGAAGAGTGGTCACTCAGTGATGAGAGCTCTGTTCCTTTTTCTTGTAAACAGTGAACACCCTTGAAGGCCCATCTGCACTTTTCCAATACATTCTGCACCTGGGTTTTTGTTTTCTTTGCTGAAGAACAGTTGCCTGGTATGCATCAGGAGTTCCCATCTGTCTCACAGATAGTCATGGAGCTCTTGACTGTGTGCATTTTATCTGAGAATGAGTGACTCAGTTCATTCTCACTCCAAATCAAAATCTCATCCTGGCTCCAAATCTCAATATTATGAATGTTTCAGTGGCAGAATAGGATTGTAACATAAAATATAGAATTATATACCTACATAAGACTTAGAAATGATAGACTTCTTGCCTGTCATTTAATGTAAGTCTTATTCTTCTTCAGACTTCGACTTCAGAATTTTTGGCAAACTGCAGTGTCTGCAAAAATACTGTTCCTCTGAAAATTCCCAAACACTTTACTTTTGTCATTTGGTGAGGAATACTGAAATTTGTATTTTATAAGTTAAAAAAAGCAGGAAACGAAGGAGAAAAATACTTGCCCATACCATTTTTGAGAGCCGGAGAAACAAAAGGGCAGATAATTTAGAAATCCAGAAGCACCCAACTTCTAATTCAGAGGACTTCACCACTAGGTGGCAGATCCTCTAGATAGGAGTAGGATTCCTATTCCCTCTTCCCGGGTTCTATCGAATTGCGTTCGCTGTGTGAAGTGGAAATCTGGTAGAGTGCCCTCAACCAAGACACAGTGATTCCAAAGTGCCTTTTTTACAGCGATGGGGTGCCACTGAAAAACAGTTCAGAACAGGTTTTGGCATTTACTGCCCAGTGTGCCTAGATGAGCAAACTAACTCCACAAAGATATGGATAACAGAACACTTATATGTGCTTTTGACAGAATTTTATTTGGTTTGTCTCTGTCCAAGGATCTTTACCCTTAAAATGGGGGATAATGTGTAACTTGCAGTGTTGTCTCAAGAGTGAGATGGAATAACCCTTGAAAGGTTACCTGGCACATACTAGTTCCTCCATAAATATTTGTTCAAAGAGTGACTGAATTAGTCAACAAGAAAATAGAGGTAGATAGTTTTCCTGAAATGCCCTGAATTGAACATGGCCTTGTCCAAAGAAAAGGAAACTTAAAAATTATCTTACAAGAAAATAAAGTAGACAAAATCTTTTTATAAAATACAAATATATATACATATAAATATAAAATACAAATATATATAGTTTAAAATACACTCTTCCAAAAATTTCTGCTAAAAGGTGACCTACTGTCTGGCAGTACTATGAGAGAAGAGTGGGTTATCACTCTAGGCCCTGGATGAAGGTCTATTGCAAATTCAAGGACCGTGGTAATTCACTAATAGTGTATCCTTTTTCCTTTGAGCTGCTACTTCTTTGAGGACTCTGTAGTTGCAGATGATGGAAAATAAAGTGTAAACTACTCAGTATTTTTTAGATGTTTAAAAAAATTGTCGACAATAATATAAATCCATGTCTATGTATTTTGAATAATTAAGTAAGTCCATTCTAAGCTTAAGACAGCTTCCAGGATTTACATGGTAAGAAGCTTTCATTCTGTCATTTAAAAAGCTATACAAATGGAAAGAGTAGGATATATGATGAACGTATAATCTTAAAAAAAAAAATTCTCCAAACTCTGTCATGTTAAGATACTTAGACATGTTCAGACACTTAGACACTAACAAAATCCACTAAAAACAAAATAAACACACACAGTACAGCCCCAGCTATCTCAGTTCTGCCATGTGATTCATTGTGTAGATGGCATAACTGCAGTATAAGTTTTCATGTATTTCAAAACAAAGTCTCCTAAAACATTTCACGAGTGAGTCAAATTATACACATTTTTTGGTTTATTTGTTTCTTGGATGGTAAGATTCCCTTTCATTTGACTCTTTATTTCATACACTATTCTCACTACATTTCTCTTTTCAACATCCCTGTAAGTTACGTTCATTATGAAGATGAAGACTCTGAGACTCTGAGAGGCTATTTTTCCTCAGCCACACAGCTATTACTACTCAGTAAAAACAGGATTCAAATCCAGACCTTCTGACTACAAGTGCAGTGCTCACTCACTTAGCAAGGCTGTAGGTTTCTGTGCGGTTTTAGAAACTGAATTTGGATCTGAATTAAGTGAGTTTTAGCTGAAAAGAGGACTGCTGGTCAAGTCCTATGTCATTTCCAACTGTAGCAAGAGTAAAGGAACTAATACTAGGCAGGTTGGGACAAGAAAAAAAAGAAAAAGAAAAAGAAAAATATTTATAATAAGATAAAAGAAACAATAAAGAAAAATAGAGGAGAAAATGAATGGAGACATGGGGAAGAAAGCCACACATGAGTTTTCAGATCATTTCTTTGGAGTTTGCTCCCTTCCACACCCACAGATCCCGTGACACATTTAGTTACTTCTGCCACGTACTTCTACAGAATACTGTATCTCTCAATTATTACCACATCATATTATATTGCTTGTTTAATCATTTCCTTGTTATTTAGTAAGCCCCATAGAGGCAGGTGATATCTTTCACACCTTTGAAATTGGTATGTGATATGCACTTACTAGATGTACTTTGAATGCATTAATAAATAGGTAGGGGATAGTCTAATACCTTGGGCTGCTTGGATGCCACTAAATTTTGCCCACATATATTCTACAGGGAAGGGATCTAGAAGCTGGAATGTTTGCTTGAAAGTGGATCACAAATGGTTGGATCTTTAAGGAGTTGCCGTTTGGACTGACTAATTTGGTATTATTCAACAAATGTAATGGATATTCAACACTTTAAATACATTGAGAGAACAAGTTCTCCTCTTTTGAATTTTGGATTATTTTCTGAATGAGTGCTGATTACACTCTGTTTCTTTTGGGTAGAGTTTTCAAATTACATAATTGGACACGATTCATGTTATACTCATATTAGAAAGTGAATTTATTCAATACTACCGAATACCATAATTTGGCAGTGGAAAGTTTATTTCTTTTTCTTCACTAATTTGATTAGGAAGCCCCTGTTTCATTCTCTTATAATAATAATGGCTGTAATGTTTTTGATCTGTGCCCGAGGTCATTTATATCTCAAGAGATTTATGTGTCTTTTCTATGTTGTTTCACTTCCTGAGTTTAAGACTATCTCTATTAAAATATTAGGTAATTAAATAATAGGTAAGGGAAAAATGTCTCTCCAGGGACAAAAACAATTTCTTTAAGTTTTATGTTATAATTAATAAGAAATATTTGAACTTTATAGAACCCTAGAAAAATTCTCTCTCCCTGCTATTTAAATCTTACTTAAATTGGAAAATAGGCATGTGTTTTTAGACCACAGAAAATCATAAAATGCAACTCTTCAGCTTACTCTATGTGTTAATTACTTTGACTAAATTGTATAATATGGATCGTGTTATTAACATCAAACTTAAACAAGTAAAGATTTTGTTCTTTGAAGCTTAGAACGCCTTTAAAATTCTGAGTTTCTGAGACACTAATCCTAATCTATCTGGTGAATAGTTCAGAAATGTATTGGTTAAGAAGCCTTGAAATTCTATTAAGTTTAAGATCAAAGAGAGCTGTGTGTATGGGTGAGTGTGTTTATGTGTCCTGTTCTTTGACTATGCATTTTCAGTTGTAAAAATGTCTTTCAATGGGCATATTCTGACTATGTGTGCTAATACAGAGTCCTCTATATGGAGGCAAGGCAATTGCTTAGGCTGGGGATAGGGTCTGGAATTTCTGAAAGGGAAGCAAATTTTATAAATAAGATTATTTGGTTTAGTGCATCTTTTTTTTTTTTTTTGCGGTACGCGGGCCTCTCACTGTTGCGGCCTCTCCCGTCGCGGAGCACAGGCTCCGGACGCGCAGGCTCAGCGGCCATGGCTCACGGGCCTAGCCGCTCCGCGGCATGTGGCATCCTCCCCGACCGGGGCACGAACCCGTGTCCCCTGCATTGGCAGGTGGACTCTCAACCACCGTGCCACCAGGGAAGCCCTAGTGTATCTTTTATCGAGAGTTTAAAAGCTTTATTTGGTCTAGTGTTGGTTCCTTCCTCCTCCTCCTCTTTCTTTTTCCTTCTTTCTTCTCCTCCTTCACTATCTCCAAGTTCTTAGTAAAGTCTGTTTAATGTGTTGGCTTATTACCAGTCATGCCAAGAGCAGGCAAGGGAAGTCATAGATGAGCACTGAGGCCACATAGACAAGAGAGCAGTGGCCCTGGATGATGCTGCGCTCTTGGCAGCCATAATTAACGGCCTTTCTCCCATATGGAGGATGCATTTCCAAGGAGACAAAAGTTAAGGTTACAATGCCTACTGACTTTTTCCCATGTGGAGATTATTTTGTATTGCCAACCTTGAAAAATCTTAGTTTATATTCAGTAAATAAAGATAACAGTCCTGTAATTGGGTACTGAGATAATGGTTGGGGAGTATATAAAGAAGAAGAAAGTGTAGTCCCAAATTTAAAGAATTTGAAATAATAAGAAAGAATATTAATATTTGCATCCTACATTAGATTTTACAAGGCACTTCAACACACATATCTCGTAATTTTGCCATCTTCTTCATTTTACAAATGGAGTGGTCACTTGCCTAAAGTCTCTGGTAGCTCAGCCTGGGTGACAGAGGGTGGCACAAAACAGATTTGCTGTTGTTCTGACTTCAAAGCCACGTGTTTTTAAAACTATTACATCATCTGGTGTTTTAATTTTTATCTTTTCCTTAAAAATTACAAATTATGAAATATTTATACATACCAATACTAAAACTTCAGAAAATAATAACACATACATATATACTACTACTAAGTCAAAGAAGGTATTCATTTTTCCCCTTTATTTGTTTCAGCTTTCTCTTTTTCAAAACCTCTCATTTTGAACAATGTAATACATTAAAAAACCAAACAATTAAAAAAATATACGTTGAAGAGCACTGTTGCAATTCCCATCTATCTCATACCCACCAACTATGGGTAACCACTTCTACTAGCTCCCGTTTTTCTGTCTCTCATTTTTGCTTCAGCAAAGAACATCTACTAACTGCTTAGTGCCAGTGATACACTAGTAAAAAATACAAACAGCCCTTGGACATTACAGTCTAGAGAGAGAGGCAGACAGTAAAAATATACACAAATAGTGGAAGTATTACAGATTGCAGTAAGTTACTTAAACAAAATAATAGATACTGAGATGTCAGTGGTTCTTAAAACTGAATGGGCACCAGAGCCATCTTGTTCTTTTAAAACAGATTATGTTAATACATCCACCTTGTAGAAATAAACTACATACAACAGAAAACTATATAGTAAAAAGCATATATATCCCCCAAATGCTTTTCCTCAGAGGTTAAGTTGTAATAATTATATGCATTGCTCAAGTTATTTTGTATATTAATTCAAACATATTTATAGGTACATATATAATAAGATGTTAAATATGACTTTTTTATCTCAGAATTTCTGCTGAGGCTCCAAAGCAATAGAGCTATTGCTCCTAGAGCAATAATAGAGGTACCAAGTTCTCCTTACATAGTAAAGCAAGATGCCAGACTGTCTATACAGGATGTATTGAGAAGCCATAAAGCTTGTGTGGCTGCTATTGGCTCATCACAAGGCAATAAAAAAAATTGGGAGAACAACATTTTTAGAAAGTCATTTTTCTGCTGTATGCGTTCCTTTTCCCAATGAGGGGCACTTGGGTGATCCTTCCTCTTCACATTAGCCCGCTTGGGAAAGGACACTTCAAGAGAATTGCTTAGAGATCTTGCCTTGTGCTATCTGGGGTTTGGAGGACACAGTGACCTTGACTCATGTTTGCAACGTCAAGGACAAGAGACTCTTGAGGGACAGAGCAGATTGAGGACTGCAAGTACCTATTTTCTGAAGGAGAAGATGCAGGGAGAGGCAAATGTAGGTGAGCGGAAGGGATTCTATTGAGAGTCATCTTAAAAGGGATCTCATCTAAGAGGACTGCCTGGAAGGGCCATGTAACCTCAATAAAAGGCTGGACTGTCTGAGTCCAAAGGCTGAAAGAATGACCTAAACAGTCAGCCAGAGGAGTAGCCAGAGACCATTTGGAGGTCTCCAGCCTGAAAACTCTGGCCTCAAAAGAAACCCGTAGGAGAAGAGTTATAGTGACTGTGCAGCCACCGCAGTCATGGGGAACCAATGCCAGGTTACAACTGCACCAGCTACCTAAAGCTGTGTTCTTTCTCCCCAAGCTCCTTTCATTTGAAGCCCCACCTTAGAAAGATCAGAAACAGCAGGTACTGAGTGGCAGAGGAGAATTACGAAAGTAAGAAAGGAGAATAGACAAGATGCTTGTCATGGTTTCCAAGCTAGGTTTCCAAGCCTAAAGCTAGCCATAGTCTTGGGGTTAAGGGAATGGGGTATTATTATATTTTAACTTTTTTACTACTTTACTTTTTAAAAAACTTTTTATTAACATCCGTTTAATGTAACATTTATGCTTAGAGTATAGTGCACAGCCTTAGGGAGGGGGTAGTTTTAAGACAAATTTTATATTATTCTATTTGACTGGTGTTAGTAAAACTATATCCCCTCCCCCCAATCCTGATTTTTAGCATTCACCGATTTTGTGAATGCTAAACGATTGACAACATCAAGCTACCAAAACTTTAACAACTAGCAGGAAAGGTCTCCGAATAGTAGATACATTTTAACCTCAACTGAGTCGGTGCAAACTAGTTGAGATTGTTCTGCAGTAAACAGAGAAGGGAAACGTTATAGGATAAGTTCTTCCTCATGGAGTCTAGGGTGGGGAATTGGTGTGGGTAAGAGAAGAGGCCAACAGAATCAGTTTAACAGGGAGTGTTGAGAAAGAATTACATATCTGTATGAGGGTTCTCCAGAGAAACAGAACCAGCAGGATATCTTTTTATCTATCTATCTATCGATCGATCAATCTATCTATCTATCTGTTAAAAGGAATTGTCTCAAACAATTATGGAGGCTAAGAAGTCCCAAGATCTGCAGTCTGCAAGATGGAGACCCAGCAGAACTGATGGTTTACTTCCAGCCTGAGTCCAGGTTGAAAACCTGGAGAGCCAAAGATAAAAGTTTCAATGCAAGTCCAAGTCAGAAGAAAAGAGAAGACCCATGTCCCTGCTCAAAATCAGTCAGGCAGAGAGAGAGGGGGAGAGAGAGAGAGAGAGAAAGAGAGAGAGAATTCTTTCTTACTCAGCCTTTTTGTTCTATTCAGTCCTTCAATGGATTGGACGATGCCCACCCACATTGGGGAAGGTAATCTGCTTTGGTGAGTCTATTGATTCTAATGTCAATCTCATCCAAAATCACTCTCAGGGTCACACCAGAAATAACGTTTAACCAAATATCTGGGTACTCCATGGCTAGTCAAGTTGACACATAAAATTAACCCACAAAAAATTAATCACAATATTTTTATTATTGAACTCAGCAGACTTGAGTTTAAATATCTGTGGAACAGGGTGTTAAAGCGACTTCCTAAATGTTGGCTAAGGCTGAAAGTGGAAAACAATAAGTGATAAGTATTTCCCTATTCTAAAGAGAATTACTACATTTACCTCTTCTTTTTGCATGATGAGTGAGCTTGTCTCTTAACTAGCAGGACTCAACTAAAGCATATAGGAAAGAAAATTATAATTTGGTGAAATCAATTTCCTAAAGAAATGTGTCGCAGTAGGAAATATTTTGACTTTTCTCTTCCCAGAGAAAAGAAGAGGGTACTTCTTTTCTCAGCCAAAGGAGAGTCTCTAAGTCAAGAAACACTTAAGAAGACTGGGCAGGCATGCACCAGATATTGACTAGGCTGAAGCACAGCTATGGGCATGGACCAAAGCATCAGGTATGATCTCAGTGCATGTTCTCTAGGGGTCGGGAGTGTATGTAGTTATAGGGATTAGTGGTTACTTCCCACCTGGAGAATTATGAAAGTGGGAAGCTAGCAGGGTGAGGAAAGCAGGCCACAGCTGGGTAAGCTGCCCATTGGTGGAGAAATAGAGCATGCCATTTCCTGAAGATCAGGGACATTTCGGATGGTGGCTAGGTCTGAGCTGTCTTGAAAGGAGCCTCCCCCAGAGTGCTGCCTGCTGGGCTGGGCCATGGCACCCAACTGAAGGGGGATATCTCATGACTTCTAATGACAGTATATGAATGTGCCACTGCCTGAAGATGTTGATTCCTTAGAGCTAGGATGTAGCTTTATTTTTAAAAGACTTTCCCAATTACTGAGTCGAGCTTAAGATCCACTGGATTTTTAGATGATAACCTCTGTGAACATCCCTCCACAACCACCTGCCTAACTATCTTCATTACTGCCTCCTCACAAGTGTAACAAACAATCTAGAAATAGTATACATTCAAACTTTTAAAAAACTGCAAGTATAACATCTAAATGCGAACATACATGTAATTAAAAAATGATGTTTTACTTCCCTTACTGCTCAAACAAATGCATACTCTTTACTTCTAAACAGAATCTTTTTCTTTAGCATATTGCTGTTACGTTGCTGTATACCCAGAAACTGCTAATCGCTACTCAGAGAAGATATAACTATCCTCAGTTCCACCCTATTTTAGAAATTGGCGGGATTAAAATCCAATAAAATAGATTAGCTTTCTGATATTTTCTTTTTAACCTTAAGATGATTTTGATCTCATATTTCAGCATCTTCTGTAATTTTCAGCAATCTCAGTTAAACTCATAGAAATCATACTATACAGCAGAAGATAACACTTGAATGATATACACATATTATATGCTTTTCGCATGGGAACACTTTTTGCTGCTAGTGCTTTTTGTTTATTTTAAGGTATAGTATTTTCCCCCTTGTTTCATAATATCACTTGCACTATAAAGGGAATGGCAGCAGAGTTTAGGAGAGCAAGCTGTTATAGATGAGTACACACCTGCTCCTGAAGCAGGTTCAGCTTTGACAGCTGTTCCCAAGAGCTGAGCTTCACCAGGTGCTTTTGATTATTACCATTTTGAGACACTGGCCAGGGAAATGGCCAAGATCTGTGCTTTTATGACACATGGCTGGCTTCAGGAATTTATTCATTAGCTTTGATTTCTAATCTATTGTTAAGATCTAGCTCTGAAAATTTGGAGAAACTGGGTAATTTTCCTGGAGTATGAACCACCGAGGGACCTGGCGTATGAGTTTCTGAAATTGTACAAGTCTGGCTGCAAGTCACATCCTTGAATCTCTCAAAACAAACAAAAAACATAAAAAAAACACCCAGCTCTATATTCCTTCTTTTAGACAGGGAAAGTCTTATACATGCACAGATAAATCAGATAATGGGCCCCTTCTGCCTCATTTCCATGCACAATCCTTCTCCTTTTGTCTTAATACCAAACTCCAGCCAACTGACACTGTTCTCCTCATTTCTCCCGCCTCAAGTTTCTAATCTGGTGTTATGCTGCCCCAAACAGATCCATATGATCACGGATTCCCCAATTTTGGGGACAGTGAAACATATTCACACCCAGACCACATCCATTTCAGAATATGTTCATCAGATGTGAATGCGGCAGAATTATTGATGCTCACATTTTGCACTGGGGCAGAAATTATTTGAGTGGGTTCAGCTTCTTAATTTCACTACGAGAAAACTTAGCTCTTAGCCTCCTGGAGTTAATATCCTGTGTATATCATTTCCTTCATTAAGGATAATATGATTGACCTGTTGCAAGTATTTGGATGGACTGACTGGCAGGTTTAGCCAAATTGGCTTTTCTATTTTCTATTGGCAAAAATACCATACAAGGCTCAGAAAGCCAGAGACTGAATAGGATTTCAGAAATGAAGATTTATTATGCAAACCCTGTGTAAGGCTGTCCCCAACATAGGGAAGTAGACTAGCCTGTTTAGAATATTGCCATCCAGTGTCCAAATGAATTATTACAATTTTAACCTTTCACACACAAGACCAAATGGATTACCACTTTATCAAAGATGTACAAAGCTAAGTGCCCTCAAAGATAAAGTATTATTCTGTCTATGGCCTACTTCTGTGCTCAGAAAAGAAAAGCATTTGCTAGTCTGTGGCCCTGGGCACAGAGAGCCTATAACTTACAAAGTTAAGGTTTAGGCTATAGTTGGAGATGACTACCTCTAAGTTTCCTGAACTTTCCTGGACATCATTTTCTTCAAGTTTTGCTAGTATTAGAGGACATAGTATGCAAAAATACTCTAAAACAGTGCCTGCATATAACAGGTATTTGACAAATATTAATGCCTTTTCCTTTGGCCAAGTAAAATTACATAGAAACGACTCTGAGAGTGGTACAAAAGCCACTTCTGTGCATCTTCTTTACGTATTAATGACATGCTTGGCCAACATTTTAGAAAACATTTTAAATGAAAAATCATACTAAATTATAAACTTTTAGCTCTTGGATAATTTTCAGCTGCTCCATGAAGATGCTGGGCTAATGTGTGCGAGTCAACATAATAAATAAAGCAAACTTTTCTCCCACCTCCGCCATGAACTCTGTGCCACTTTCACTAGGTTTACTATCGCTTAATGCCATCATCACTTTCCCAGTTTCCCGGCTGGAGATCACTAGGTCATCTGCAATGTCTTCCTCCCTCATAGCCAATAGGTCTCTAAATCATGTTAATACTACTTCCCCAATATTTCTCACATCTCTTTTCTTCTTTCTAGACCTCTGTCACCCCCTGATGATTCGTTCATGAATTATGGCAAGTGCCTCCTAAGTGACCTTCTTGTCTCTCATCTCTCCAGCTCCAATGTTTCCATTACACTGAGTGATTCAGTCATATCTCTGCAGAAGCTCAAGAACTAACCAAACCTCTCCTTTTCTCTCTTCGATCCCATGTCATCTAATCTACTAATTAAAATGCCCCTTCTTCCATTCTGTCTTACCTCAATCCTATTGATATTTCAGCTTTTTCTGTCTAGCTTTCCCAGGTTTGTCAATACAAAATACAAATGCATGGGTAGCATGCAGGAGACCTTTCATGATCTGGCTGTTGTTCACCTCTTCTTCCCATCTCGCCGGGCACATCCTGCTGCAGACACTTTGTTCCAACAAGCCTCGTTTATGCAGAGTTCCTCAAACACATCCTGTTCTCTCTCTGCGTCTTTTCCTGTAGATGTCTCACCTTTGCCTGGGTCTTTCCTCTCCTTCTTTAGGACTTATCTTAGGTATCGCCTCATCCAGAAAGCAGTCTTGGTGCTTCTTCTTTAGACTATCAAATAATCTTGTGAAAACTTCTGTCATACTCTTTACCCCATTTAATTAAAATCATTTATTTATCTATTCCTACTACTATGTTCTCAGTTCTCAGAAATTCTTAGAATTTCTCAGAAGCAGGTTAGTTCACCAAAAGTTGAATTATTGAAAATAAATCATGGAAAGCCCATCAGACCCTTAAGTGAATTAAACAAGTATGAAGTGGCTGGGAATTTAAGCTTCCTGTGGGCACAGCCCTATATTATTAGCTTTGGTGTCCCCAGTTGCTCCTCCAGTGCCCAGCAGAGCAGGCATTCAATACACAATGTCCCCAATATAATTGAATTACTTCTCCCTTTATGTCTCGTAAATGTTGTCAGTTCCAACAACACTGATTTTCTTGTTTCATAAAAATACCATTTTCCAACAGTGCCCTTTTAGAAGTAGAGTCAATATTATGTAGGAATAATGAAGTTATTTTCTATGTCAAGAAGGTGATTCTCTTTTCTGAAAATATTGAACCAGTTTCCTTATCCCTCTGTATGACTCCCACTTCAGCCCGTATAATTTGCACTTTCTTTGGCGAAAAAGTCCCAAAGCCAAGGAGGACATTCTTAAAACATTTATGTGGTTATCATTTCTGGGAAAATCATTGCCCTGTCATCCATATGTTTGGCACATTTGTCTCACTCTGTCTGCCTAGGGTTCTGGGCTGACATTGCTTAGAGACAACAACATTGTCATTTTCAAAATATGGAAAAATAAGGAAATCAGAGAATGGAGAAACAAACATTGGAGCATCATTAAAGAACCATATCAACCATAGGGAAATTGTTCAGACTACAAGAATGGTCATGGTCTGAAGATTATCTACAATGTTTATTGCATTGTATGTTACAGAGAGACCCAGATGATACTGTTGTATCAGAAGATTTTTATTATGACTGCCTTCTAAAACTGTAATATGATATTTACTCTTTAGTACCATAAAGATAATTCAATAAAATTAGTTTTAAAAATCTAAAGTGTTCCTTTTAAAGCAGATCAGATATGTTATACCAGTTCTTTAAACTAGTCATGAGGAAATGACATAAATGTGTGCATTTTCTACACATTTATTTATTCATTCTTTTATTCTTTTTGTTCAACAAAAAAAGTCTTGAGTATTTATTTACAATGACCTGAACTCAGAGCATTGGGGGTTCAAAGATAAAAGTCAAGATTCTTGTTCTTGAAAAGCTCATAGATTTAATAAGGACAAAACGACATTTCTGTATTAAGAAGTTAGAAGGAACTAAAACAAAATTAAGAGACATAAACAGGGTAAAGAAAGCACAGAAGAGAAAATGATTCATCTCCTGCTAGAGAAATCAGAAAAGGCCACTTGGAGGAGATGGCAATGGATTTTGAATTTGAAAGACAACTAGAATTTCAGCAAGTGGCGATGAAGAGGAAGCAATTCCAGACAAAAGATGTGCAAAGGCACAGTGGTGGGAAAGTGAAGGACCGATTTGGAGAGTAGCTTATAGACATTTCTTAGGTATGTAACGGTGAAGGGAAATAGTGGAAGATGTCTACAATAAAATTATAAATTCTTTTATATATAATGTTGACTCACTGGAGTTACACTTGACGGATGAATGGTTGCTGCAGTCTTGAGCTGGTATAAGAGCATAGGGATGTTCTTAAATTGACTAAACTAGCAGCACATGAGTATTCATTTTCAATTGCTGCTGTACCAAATTAATACAAATTTAGTGTCTCAACACAAAATTATTATCTTCTAGCCCTGTATAAAGGTCAGAAGTATGATGTAGGTCTTGCTGGACTAAAATCCAAGCGTCTGCAGGACTGTGTTCCTTTATGGAGACAGTAGGGGAGAATGATTCCCTGCCCTTTTTTTTTTTTGCTCTTTCCAGCTTCAGAGGCTGCTTGCATTCCTTGTCTCTGGCCCCCACCCTTCATCTTCAAAGCTAGCAACCTTACATCCTCTGACCTTTTCCATTTAGTCACATTGTCCTTGGATCACAGGAGGAAAGCTTCTCTGATTTTAAGAATTTGTGATTAGGTTGGGCCCACCTGAATAATCCGCAATAACCTCCCAATGTCTAGGTCCTTAAACTTAATCACATCTGCAAAGTCTTCTTTTGCTGTGTAAGGTGACAAAGTCACAGGTTCTGGGAATTAGGATATGGCCATCTTTGGGGGCCGTTATTCTGTCTTTCACAATGTAGGTGGATTGAAACTGGGAGGAGGCTCATCTTAGGAATTAATTAGGTGGCTTTTGATCCTCCCTAGGTAAGGAACAAGATGGACTTGGGCCAGGGCAGTGGCACTGAGAATGTAAAGAGGAACTGACACAGGATTGGAGATCTACCAGACAGACTTTGAACTAAGTAGAAGTCCTTGGATATCGTAGGATATCAATGGGAATGGAAGTATCAGGAGAAGTACAAAGTTTAGAAAGAAATATTACGAATTCCATTTTGAATTTGTTGAGCTTAACGTGCCATGACTTATTCAGGCAGAAAAATTCAACAGGCAGTTGGTAAAATGCATCTGAGTTTTGGGAGACTGGCTGAGGCACAGAAATGTTATAGTAAAAATATATGTTCCTGTATCAGGGGGCTATGCATACCCCTACTGACTATGTGATACAACAACTTAGATGAAACATCCTTATATAATGTTCATTGTAAAAATAAAAAACAGACTGCATCTTGTCAAATGAATACAATTAATGGAGGAAAATTGGTAGTCCCCAAATTGAATTCTAATCTATAATATTTTCTCATTTTATGTTGTCAGCTTTCAGAATGAAATGCAAGCATTTGACTTGGCATTTAATATTTCCACCCTAAATTTCATTATGTTTAGTAAATTTCTTTGGCATTTTTTAAGTGGGTTGCGTCTATTTCAAAGAAACATATCAAAATATCAAGCATTGGAATCTCAGTCTAATATCAGGGTATTGAGGTTTGCATCTCAAAAATGCTAACAGTTGAGATAGGATCATCTGTATTTAATTTGGGGTTTAGCCACCTCTTTCCTGGCCCTGCGCCCGTGTTGTTCTGCCATTGCCTACTGATGCTCTGCTGAAGCTAACAGAACATCAGGATATGTTTTACAATGGGCAACAGGAAGAATTCTGCACTTTTGGGTATTTTTGAGTTGTTCACTGGCCTCAAAAAGGACAATTAAAAGAAGACATAGCATTGAAAAAGAATGTACTTTTTGAAGATGACCTTAACTTTATAAATATGTTTCTCTTTTTCAATATTTTATTGCAAGGGGTTGTTTCAGGTCTTATATCAGTTAATTCTAACAAAATGTATATGATTATCGCTTTTTTTCATGTGAGGAATCTGAAGATTGGAAAATTAAATTGTGATTTTCTTAAAATAATTCAGCTAAAATGTGAATAAACTGGCACACAAATGAAGGTCTCTTGAGTCCAAAATCATAGCTCTTTATATTATGCTCAATTGTTCCTCAATCTTAAAAGCACAGTTGAAAGTTATAGAATAATGCTATCCTTGGTTGTTTCTTTGTCTATTGTCTGTGTTCCTCACTGGAAGGTAAGATCCCTGGGATCAGGGGCTTTGACTATATTGTTTACTGCTTCAGTCCCGGGGCTTAGAAGCTTGCCTGGCACATAGTAGGTGCTTAGTATTTGTTGTATGAATAAATAAATAATACACACTGTAACAACGTCATTGCTTAGGTAGTGAATATTCATATTTCTAGGCACTTCACAGTATGTGACAGTGTCAGATGCAGGCCTTCAGGTTGATGCTATGTGGTGCATGCAGACTCTCATCAGGAGACAATTGGATGAGGGCCCACAGGCTCTTCCTAAACCCATATGAGGCGGGGAGAGGCCCTGTACAATATTCTAAACTGTGTTTGACTGCAGTCAAGGAATTATGACACGTGAGAGCTGCACGGCTGAAGATGGGCCCAGAGCAGTTAAAGAAATTACTCAAGTAAACTGCAGGGGGTAGAACATCAGAAAATGAACCTGGATCTTCTAAGACTAAAGCTGGTGAAGGTTTTTGGGATGTTTTGGTATGTATGGCGTGGGAGAAGTAAGTAAGGGTACCTTCTTACTTTGCATTACAGATATGGCTGGGCAGAGTTACAGTCAACAATAACAGTTGTAGAATTTGGCAAATGTGTGTTTAGGTACAGTAATGCAAAATCATAGGTTTTTATCACTTACATTTCCAGGAGTCTCTTGAAGGTTTTTATTTATTTGATTCCACACCCCCACCCAACCCCTCCATGTATATCTGATTTTCTAAGTTTTCAGTTTCCTTAGTACACTTTTGGACTTAGACTGGAATTTCTCATCATTATAATAGTTAATCCATTGTACAGTGATAAATTGAAAGAAACACTGACCAATTTAAAAATAATTGGCAGGAATTCTGGGAAGGAACTGCTCTGTATGCCATGCAGCCTCCTCGGAGTTGTAGTCCTGGTCCTGAGGCAACTGGAGAGTGAGTGCATTGTTTATTTGTCTCTCCAAATCTCATCTTGCAGAAAGGAGGGGGAATGAAAAAGACACTGAAGCCATGTGGCTGACAGAGTCTTGGTGCTCTGGCCGGGTGTCAGGCCTGTGCCTCTGAGATGGGAGAGCCGAGTTCAGGACATTGGTCCACCAGAGCCCTCCTGGCCCTACGAAATATCAAACGGTGAAAGCTCTCCCAGAGATCACCATCTCAATGCTAAGACCCAGCTCCACTGAACGACCAGCAAGCTACAGTGCTGGACACTCCATGCCAAACAACTAGCAAGACAGGAACATAACCCTACCCATTAGCAGAGAGGCTGCCTAAAATCATAATAAGGTCACAGACACCCCAAAACACACCACTGTATGAAGTCCTGCCCACCAGAAAGACAAGATCCAGCCCCACCCACCAGAACACAGGCACCAGTCCCCTCCACCAGGAAGCCTACACAACCCACTGAACCAACCTTAGCCACTGGGGGCAGATACCACAAACAAAGGGAATTACGAACCTGCAGTCTGCAAAAAGGAGACCCCAAACAAGTAAGTTAAGCAAAATGACAAGACAGAGAAACACACAGCAGATGAAGGAGCAAGGTAAGAACCCACTAGGCCAAACAAATGAAGAGGAAATAGACAGTCTACCTGAAAAAGGATTCAGATTAATGATAGTAAACATGATCCAAAATCTTGGAAATAGAATAGAGAAAATGCAAGAAACATTTAACAAGGAGCTAGAAGAACTAAAGTGGAAACAAGCAACGATGAACAACACAATAAATGAAATTAAAAATTCTCTAGAAGGAATCAATAGCAGAATAACTGAGGCAGAAGAACGGATAAGTGACCTGGAAGATAAAATAGTGGAAATAACTACTGCAGAGCAGAATAAAGAAAAAAGAATGAAAAGAATTGAGCAGTCATAGAGACCTCTGGGACAACATTAAATGCACCAACATTCGAATTATAGGGGTCCCAGAAGAAGAACAGAAAAAAAAGGGACTGAGAAAATATTTGAAGAGATTATTGTTGAAAACTTCCCTAATATGGGAAAGGAAATAGTCAATCAGTCCAGGAAGCACAAAAAGTCCCATACAGGATAAATCCAAGGAGAAACATGCCAAGACACATATTAACCAAACTATCAAAATTAAATACAAAGAAAAAATATTAAAAGCAGCAAGGGAAAAACATCAAATAACATACAAGGGAATCCCCATAAGGTTAACAGCTGATCTTTCAGCAGAAACTCTGCAAGCCAGAACGGAGTGGCAAGACATATTTAAAGTGATGAAAGGAAAAAACCTACAACCAAGATTACTCTTCCTTGCAAAGATCTCATTCAGATTTGATGGAGAAATAAAAACCTTTACAGACAAGCAAAAGCTAAGAGAATTCAGCACCACCAAAGCAGCTTTACAACAAATGCTAAAGGAACTTCTCTATGCAGGAAACACAAGAGAAGGAAAAGACCTACAATAACAAACCCCAAAAAATTAAAAAAAAATGGTAATAGGAACATACATATCAATAGCTATCTTAAATGTAAATGGATTAAATGCTCCAAGCAAAAGACATAGACTGGCTGAATGCATACAAAAACGAGACCTGTATATATGCTGTCTGCAAGAGACCCACTTCTGACCTAGGGACACATGCAGACTGAAAGTGAGGGGATGGAAAAATATATTCCATGCAAATGGAAATCAAAAGAAAGCTGGAGTAGCAATTCTCATATCAGACAAAATAGACTTTAAAATAAAGACCATTAGAAGAGACAAAGAAGGACACTACATAATGATCAAGGGATCAATCCAAGAAGAAGATATAACAATTGTAAATAGTTATGCACCCAGCATAGGAGTACCTCAATACATAAGGCAAATGTTAACAGCCATAAAAAGGGAAATCGACAGTAACACAATCATAGTAGGGGACTTTAACACCACACTTTCGCCAATGGACAGATCATCCAAAATGAAAATAAATAAGGAAACACAAGCTTTCAATGATACATTAAACAAGATAGACTTAACTGATATTTATAAGACATTCCATCCAAAAACAACCAAATACAGTTTCTTCTCAAGTGTTCATGGAACATTCACCAGGATAGATCATATCTTCGGTCACAAATCAAGCCTTGGTATATTTAAGAAAATTGAAATCGTATGAAGTATCTTTTCCGACCACAACTCTATGAGACTAGATATCAATTACAGGAAAATATCTGTAAAAAATACAAACACATGGCGGCTAAACAATACACTACTTAATAACCAAGAGATCACTGAAGAAATCAAAGAGGAAGTCAAAAAATACCTAGAAACAAATGACAATGAAAACACGATGACCCAAAACATATGGGATGCAGCAAAAGCAGTTTTAAGAGTGAAGTTTATAGCAATAAAATCCTACCTTAAAAAACAAGAAACATCACAAAAAAACAACCTAACCATATACCTAAAGCAATTAGCAAAAGAAGAACAAAAAACTCCCAAAGTTAGCAGAAGGAAAGAAATCATAAAGATCAGATCAGAAATAAATGAAAAAGAAATGAAGGAAACAATAGCAAAATCAATAAAACTAAAAGCTGGTTTTTGAGAAGATAAAAAAATTGATAAACCATTAGCCAGACTCATCAAGAAAAAAAGGGAGAAGACTCAAATCAATAGAATTAGAAAGGAAAAAAGGAGAAGTAACAACTGACACTGCAGAAATACAAAGGATCATGAGAGATTACTACAAGCAACTATATGCCAATAAAATGGACAACCTGGAAGAAAAGGACAAATTCTTAGAAAAGCACAACCTTCTGAGAATGAACCAGGAAGAATCAGAAAATATAAACAGACCAATCACAAGCACTAAAATTCAGACTGTGATTAAAAATCTTCCAAAAAACAAAAGCCCAGGACCATATGTCTTCACAGGCGAATTCTAACAAACATTTAGAGAAGAGCTAACAGTTATCCTTCTCAAATTCCTCCAAAATATAGCAGAGGCAGGAATGCTCCCAAACTCATTCTATGAGGCCACCATCACCCTGATATCAAAACCAGAAAAGGATGTCAAAAAAAAAGAAGACTACAGGCCAATATCACTGATGAACATAGATGAAAAGATCCTCAACAAAATACTAGCAAACAGAATCCAGCAGCACATTAAAAGGATCATACAACATGATCAAGTGGGTTTTATCTCAGGAATGCAAGTATTCTTCAACATACGCAAATCAATCAATGTGATAAACCATATTAACAAATTGAAGCAGAAAAACCATATGATCATCTCAATAGATGCAGAGAAAGTTTTCAACAAAATTCAACACCCATGTATGATAAAAACCCTCCAGAAAGTAGGCATAGAGGAAACTTACCTCAACATAATAAAGGTCATATATGGCAAACTCACAACCAACATCATTCTCAATGGTGAAAAACTGAAACCATTTCTTCTAAGATCAGGAACAAGATAAGGTTGTCCCCTCTCACCACTATTATTCAACATAGATTTGGAAATTTTAGCCACAGCAATCAGAGGAGAAAAAGAAATAAAAGGAATCCAAATCAGAAAAGAAGAAGTAAAGTTGTCACTGTTTGCAGAAGACATGATACTATACATAGAGAACCTGAAGATACTTACAGAAAACTACTAGAGCTAATCAATGAATTTGGTAAAGTAGCAGGATACAAAATTAATGCACAGAAATCTCTTGCATTCCTATACCCTAATGATGAAAAATCTGAAAGAGAAATTAAAGAAATACTCCCATTTACCATTGCAACAGAAAGAATAAAATACCTAGGAATAAACCTACCTAAGGAGACAAAAGACCTGTAAGCAGAAAACTATAAGACACTGATGAAAGAAATTAAAGATGATACAAACGGATGGAGAAATATACTATGTTCTTGGATTGGAAGAATCAACATTGTTAAAATGACTATACTACCCAAAGCTATCTACAGATTCAATGCAATCCCTATCAAACTACCAGTGGCATTTTTCACAGAACTAGAATGAAAAATTTCACAATTTGTATGGAAACACAAAAGACCCCGAATAGCCAAAGCAATCTTGAGAAAGAAAAATGGAGCCCAAAGAATCAGGCTCCCGAACTTCAGACTATACTACAAAGCTACAGTCATCAAGACAGTATGGTACTGGCACAAAAACAGAAATATAGATCAATGGAACAGGGTAGAAGGCCCAGACATAAACCCACGCAAATATTGTCACCTTATTTTTGATACAGGAGGCAAGAATATACAATGGAGAAAAGAAAGCCTCTTCAATAAGTGGTGCTGGGAAAACTGGACAGCTACATGGAAAAGAATGAAATTAGAACACTCCCTAACACCATATATAAAAAGAAGCTCCAAATGGGTTAACAGACCTAAATGTAATGCCAGACACTATAAAACTCTTAGAGGAAAACATAGGCAGAACACTCTATGACACAAATCACAGCAAGATCCTTTTTGACCCACCTCCTAGAGAAATGGAAATAAAAATAAACAGATGGGACCTAATGAAACTTAAAAGCTTTTGCACAGCAACGGAAACCATAAACAAGACCAAAAGACAACCCTCAGAATGGGAGAAAATATTTGCAAATGAAGCAACTGACAAGGGATTAATCTCCAGAATTTACAAGCAGCTCATGCAGCTCAATATCAAAAAAACGAAGAACCCAATCCAAGAATGGGCAGAAGACCTAAATAGACATTTCTCCAAAGAAGATAAACAGATTGCCAACAAACACATGAAAGGGTGCTCAACATCACTAATGATTAGAGAAATGCAAATCAAAACTACAATGAGGTATCACCTCACACCGGTCAGAATAGCCATCATCAAAAAATCTAGAAACAATAAATGTTGGAGAGGGTGTGGAGAAAAGGGAACCCTCTTGCACTGTTGGTGGGAATGTAAATTGATACAGCCACTATGGAGAACAGTATGGAGGTTCCCTAAAAAACTAAAAATAGAACTACCATATGACCCAGCAATCCCACTACTGAGTATATACCCTGAGAAAGCCATAATTCAAAAAGAGTCATGTACCACAATGTTCATTGCAGCATTATTTACAATAGCCAGGACACGGAAGCAACCTAAGTGTCCATTGACAGATAAATGTATAACAAAGATGTGGCGCATATATACAATGGAATATTACTCTGCCATAAAAAGAAACGAAATTGAGTTATTTGTAGTGAGGTGGATTGACCTAGAGTCTGTTATACAGAGTGAAGTAAGTCAGAAAGAGTAAAACAAATACTGTATGCTAACACATATATATGGAATCTAAAAAAAAAAAAATGTTTCTGAAGAACCTAGGGGCAGGACAGGAATAAAGATGCAGACGTAGAGAATGGACTTGAGGACACGGGGAGGGGGAAGGGTAAGCTGGGATGACGTGAGAGAATGGCATGGACATATACACTACCAAATGTAAAATAGATAGCTAGTGGGAAGCAGCCACATAGCACAGGGAGATCAGCTCGGTGCTTTGTGACCACCTAGAGGGGTGGGATAGGGAGGGTGGGAGGAAGACTCAAGAGGGAGGAGATATGGGGATATATGTATATATATAGCTGACTGACTTTGTTATAAAGCAGAACTAACACACCATTGTGAAGCAATTATAGTCCAATAAAGATGTAAAATAAACCAAAATTGGTAAATTAAAAACTAAAAATTTGGTTTATAAGCTTACTGACCTTTTGACTTTGACATGTGGTTATGACTTGCATAGTAAGCACATTTTCCCCCACTATCACATGCCAGCTATGGAATTAATAAACTGCCAAGAAAAAGCAGAAATTATTTTTCAATTTTAAATATTACTTATTACATAATGAGATTAGCAAACACCTACTTATTTGATTTCCTGAAAGAAATAACCACAACACATTACTGGCTGAATGTTCATATTTTTTGGAAGAAAATTATGCCTGAGAAGGGGAAATCTTTCAGATAATGTTCTCTTTTTCCATTATGAGCCAGTTGAAAATGAAATAAAATATCTTTTCTTAAAAATTGACTGTTTTGATCTTTAAAAATAGATATTTTAAAAATAAGAATCATCAGTGGCAAGGATTGGGAGAACCAAAAGGAAGATTTGAAAGCTGGTAGTATTCATTCAGGTATTGTCCAAAGTGTAAGAACAGAGCAAATGAAATATTAGAGAAATTGAGATCCAAACTGGTCTGGTGAGAAAGAAATGAAAGTAAAATAAAGACTGATTCAAGGTATCAGTTACCAGGTATCCAATTCTTATGCATGTTTTCATGGGCTATTGGAGGCTGAAACCCACCAATTAGAAAACATTGCTTGATTTATGTTTATTTGCTGTTCATCATTAACTAATAATTTTCTGATTACTATGGCAGTACCATACAATTTAAAGTCTTCAAGGAGGCTGGTATTAAGTGCTATCACACTAGGAGGACTTGATGCAGTTTTCCTAACCTTATAAACACTAAATTATTAAATCTAATAGAGCCTGGAGGGAACCCCTATTAATTAAAGTCTGATAAAATGGATTGAAAAACATGTGATCGAAAGCAAACTTGTCAAACTGAAGAAAGATATGTGGTGCTTCACACACCCACTATTATGGCCTCAAGATGCAAAGGCATGATCTATACCTGTGGTTCTCAACTGCTGACGATTTTGCCAACCATGCGAGTTTTGGCAATGTCTGCAGACATTTTTTCTATTACAAGTGTGTAAGGATTGCTACTAGCTAGAGGCCAAAGCTGTTGCTGTACATCCTACAGCTCACAGAATATTCCCCTCTACAATAAAGAAGCTATTAGCCCAAAACATCAATAGTGCTGATGCTGAGAAACCCTGGTCTACATTACCTAGAGGGTTGGATAGGAGTCCTCTGCTGTCTTGTCCTCCCCTCCCCAACCTTTATTTTAAAAATAATTTCATCATTTGTCCCAATGAAGTATTTCTTGAAACATAAAGAGCAGTTGTAGCTGAAAATGCACAGGAATCTTGGAGATCCATTAGCTCTGCCTTCTATTGCCTTCTAAAAGCCTTAAGGCTTTTAACTGTAACTTCAGGGCTCTGAAGAATACAATTTAAAAACAGCCACTATGGAGAACAGTATGGAGGTTCCTTAAAAGACTAAAAATAGAACTACCATATGACCCAGCAATCCCACTCCTGGGCATATACCCTAAGAAAACCATAACTCGAAAAGATACATGCACCCCAATGTTCACTGCAGCACTATTTACAATAGCCAGGTCATGGAAGCAACCTAAATGTCCATCAGCAGAGGAATGGACAAAGAAGATGTGGTACATATATACAATGGAATATTACTCAGCCATAAAAAAGAACAAAATAATGCCATTTGCAGCAACATGGATGTACCTAGAGACTGTCATACTGAGTGAAGTGTCAGACACAGAAAGACAAATGTCATATGGTATTGCTTATATGTGGAATCTAATTTAAAAAAGGGTACAAATGAACTTATTTACAAAACAGAAGTAGAGTCACAGATGTAGAAAACAAACTTATGGTTACTGGGGATAAACTGGGAGATTGGGACTGACATATACACACTACTATGTATAAAATAGTTAAGTAATAAGAACCTGCTGTATAGCTCAGGGAACTCTACTCAGTACTCTGGCCTATATGGGAAAAGAATCTTAAAAAAAAAAAGAGTGTATATATGTATATGTATAACTACTTTGCGGTACACCGGAAACTAACAGAACATTGTAAATCAACTATACTTCAATAAAAATTAAAAAAAAAAAGCACTGCTCTCTCACATGTGTACCATTATTTTACCACTCTTAAAATAACTGCACAAGAAGAAGAAGGAATCCTTGCAGTAGTGTGTATGTATGCCCCAGGTACAAGACCCTTGAGCAGATAAGAAGAATCTTGGTAAAAGTGCATGCTGGGAATAACAATTGTCACAATATCTTTTGGTGCTTGGCATGATGAGCATAAGAGAAAGTCCTAACTCAGCCTAGGACAGATACACAATATAAATGACTGCTAAGGACAGCTGCATGCGTTCTGCTGTGGTTGAGGAACATATGTGAGTAGATAATTCAAGCAACATCCAAGTGCAGAGTGAGTGGAGACAGTGGAAATGTCACCATCTTCCAAGGTCTGGATAGATTTTACTTCATTGGACAATTAATTTAAGTGGCTAAAATTTATTGAGTATTTACTATGTGACAGATACTATTCTAAATGTGTACATTCCTTATATGACCTTTTGGAATTTGAAAATATTAAAGATAATGTAAAAAAATTATTGTGTGAACTATAAAAAACGTAATGAAGATGAATGTGCTCTAAAGGACATTAAAAGCTATTATAAGAAAAAAGAAATTAAAGCATGCAATGACCCAGCAATACATGAGATAGAGATACTAGAAATGAACTAAAAAATGGGTGAATTTATTATGATAAATTTGGGATTTTAAATTAGTGAAGAAAAAGTGAATTATTTTGAAAAATACTGGGACAAATTAATAGCTATTTCAGAAAATCATTATGTTAAATTTCCTGCATCATCCTTTACATCAAAATAAATCACAAATGTACAAAAATGTACATCTAAACAACAATAAAAGTATCAGAAGAAAAATTTTAATGTTATTACCATCTTGGAGTGGGGAAATCTTTCTGCCATTAAATGCAAAAGCTAAGCACAATTGAACTTGACTACTTAAAAATTAAATCCTTTTGCACAACAAATGTTACCATAGAAAATCAAATAACAATAAACTGAGAAAAATATTTGCATCACATATTTCAGAAAAAAAGAATTGTTTATATATCCCAAACTTTCCCAAATCAATTAGAAAATAAAGAACATCAAAATAAGAAGTAGGCAAAAATGCAAAAATACATAAAGGTATTCAATAAATACATAAAAATATGTTTAAACTCACTTATGATTAAATAAATACAATGAAACTACAATGGAAAACAAATATTTACCTATTAGTGAGGCAGATAATGAAAAGATCTCTAAGATGCAGTATCAGTGAGGAGAAAGATGCACCTTCATATGCACTTTAGGGCTATGAATTGGTGTAACATTTTGTGATGGCAATTTGATAATACCCATAAACATTTAGACATACCTTTTGACCTAGCAGTTCTATGTTCAGGAATTTCTCTTACATGTAAATTCACTCCATGGCAGAAAAATACATGAAAAAAGGATGTTAACAAAAGTATAGTTTGTGACAACAAACAGTTAAATACCATAAATACCAGACTGGTTAAAAACATTATGGCGCATTTCTACAATGGAACAGCATGTAGTACTTAGGAAGACTAAAATATGTTCATGTTCTCTTGGTCTTTGTCTTGCGTAAATAACTACAACAGCAGGCATCTTAATATTTATTGAAGTGAGTGGGTGACCTTCATTCTAAGTATGGAGCAATAAGAAGTGGCATGTAGCAATGATCCCAAGTATTTAGGGGAAAAAAAGCCACACATACATATACATGCAACCACAGACAATTTCCTGGAAAGAGAGAAAAGAAACCATTAGCAGTAGTCTTTTCTAGAGTGGACTGAGTACAAGAAAGCAGAGCCAGACCTACAGTGAGGTGAATTAGGCACCTAGGCTACAGGTTACAGGAAGCACCCTGAGATTAAGTATCTCCTTAAATTTTGTGCCCAGGCATCTAACTCACTTCACTCCCCACCCCCGACCTATGAGGGAGGGGACTTGACTTCCAGTTTTCTATTTTTCAATCCTGTTTGAGTTATTTGCCATGAGAAGGTAAATGTAATTTTGGAATTTAAAAAAAAGGAAATTACTTGATAAAATTAGAATTTAAGAATAGAGATTTCATTCTATAAAAACTCCAGTCCCTTATAAAGGTACTGAAGGTGACATTCAAGCACTTTAAAAACAGAATTGAGAACAACTATCATAAATATTGCTACAAAACTGATTTTAAATTTCAGTAAATATTATTGAAAGAGAGGATATATTAAAAATGAAAATAATATAGCCTTATACCTTAAGATTACATTAATAAGTACTGAAAAATGTTGGGAGTGGTAATAAATTGGGCACTTATTTATCAGACAAATAAAAACAGATATAAAGTAGGGTTGGTATTTTAAATTTCAGAAAAAAATAGGATGCAGGTTAAAAAAAAAAAAAAGGAAATTGAAGGTTCTTTTCTTTTAGTAAAGGTAAAACCAATGCTGACAATGCCCATGAAGAACAGCAAAAGAAGAGTTTCAAAATTAATTAAACAAAAATTTTTAGATTTACAAGGAATAATAAACACTTTTTAGTAGAAAGCTTGACTATATCTCTGTTAGCCTCTGATGGGCCAAAATATATACATTCATACATATGTACATACATACACAGATATACACATAAAACAAGAGATATAGGTACTTGGATAATATGTTAATAAAGTTTAAATGCATATTAAAACAATACTCAGTTTTTTCAACCATCTGTGGAACACTAAACTAAAAAAATAAAACTAACTCTAAGCTAAGTAACAAAAGAAAGCAATAAAATCCCCAGAGTAGGAACTATAAAGGCAAGGTTCTTTGACAACAATGCAGTAAAATTAGAAATCATGTTCACAACCTTAGACAAAAGTAATTAGGGTTACTTTGAAATTAAAAAAGGATTCAACAAAAATTTTGTGCTAAAGGCAAGTGCAAATCTACAAGTGTGGAGTACTTAATAAATAAGAAAAATGATAACACTAATTCTCAAAATTTGTTGATTGTGGCCAAAGCTGTTCTCAGAAGGAAAGATTTTGTGTTAAAAGCTTTCATTATTTTAAAAAAACACAAATAAAAAATAAATGACTAATCACAACTCAAGGAGTTTGGGAAAAACAACAAAACATACCTAAAAAGGCATAAAGAAGGATGTGGTGAAGAATAAAAATTAAAATAAAATTAATAAGAATCAATTAAAAAATAAAATGGTAAGCTCTTTAAAACCAAATATCTTATGAATATAATTAAGGGAAAAGGTCAACACAAATTTTAAAAATAGGAATTAGATATTTGATATCACAAAAAAGTATAGAGGAAATATACTATGAAGATACTATATACTATTCTATGAAAATATATTAGAAAATTTCAATGCAGTAGATATCTGAGAAAAATTTAACATTCAAATTGTCTCAAGAAATAAGAAGCATTATTTTCTCTTATCAGAAATAATCAAAAATTTTTTGTGAAAAGCTATGAGCCATGTGGTTTTACTGTTGAGAATTATGTCAAACTTTTTAAAAAAGATAGTCGAAATTCTACATAAAAACTTTTCTCAAATATGGAAAAAGCCAACTTTGATTTTTAAAGAGTCTTTTAAAGATAGTATGAAAAAACTATACTGTATACTTTAAGAGAATGAAAAGAAAAGCCACAGATTGGGAAAAAAATATTTGCAAAGTGTATCTGGTAAAGGACTTGTGTCCAAAATATACAAAGAACACCTAAAACAATAAGGAAACAGTCCAATTAAAAAGTGGACAAAATATTTGAACAGATACCTGACCAAAGAAGATATACAGATGGAAAATAAGCATATGAAAAGATGCTCAATATCATATGTTATTAGGAAATTGCAAATTAAAACAACTGAAATACTATTACATACGTACTAGAAAGGCCAAAATCCAAAACACTGACAACACGAAATGCTGACAAGGATATAGAACAATGGGCACTGTCATTCACTGTTGGTGGTACAGCCACTTTGGTAAACAGTTTGACAGTTTCTTGCAAAGCTAAACATAGTCTTACCATATGATCCAGCAATCACAGTCCTAGACATACACCCAAATGAGTTGAAAACCTGTCCACACAAAAACCTGCACGTGGCTATTTATAGCAGATTTATACCATAACTGCCAAAACTTGGAAGCAACCAAGATGCTTCAATAGGTAAGTGGATAAATAAACTGTGGTACATCCAGACAATGGACTATCATTCAGCACTAAAAAGAAATGAGCTCTCAAGCCATGAAAAGACATGGAGGAACTTTAAATGCATATTACTAAGTGAAAGAAGCCACTCTGAAATGGCTATGTACTACATGATTCCAGCTATATGACATTCTGGAAAAGGCAAAACTATAGAGACAGTAAAAAGATAAGTGGTTCCCAGAGGTTAAAGGAGATAGAGGGAGAGGGATGAGTACCTGGGCACAGGGAATATTTAGGGCTCGATATTTGGATATCTGCTTTGATAACTGTTATGGTGGATACAAAACAGTACTTATTTGTCAAAATCCATGGAACTGAATGACAGCACAAAGAATGATCCCTAATGTAAACTATGGACTTAGTTAATAATTTTTCAATTTGGTTTATTAATTGTAACAAACATAGCACATTAATGCAAGATGTTAATAACAAGGGAAGCCATGTAAGTATGGGGAGAAGAGGTATATGGAAACTATACTTTCTGCTCAATTTTTCTGTAGACCTAAAACTTATCCAAGAAAATAAATTCATTAATTAAAAAAGTTACATAAAATTCAATATCCAGTGTCCATAAATAAACTGTTATTGACAAAGAGGAAAACTACATACATAGAAAGCACTCTCATAAATAGAATTGCAGAAATCTCAAATAATATATGAGCAAAACAATTTGGATTGTCTATTGAAGAAATAATTCAAGAAGAATTTTTACCTGGAAGACATCTCAAAATTTATACACATAGCACACTGTACAACTTAATTTTATTCATAATAATTTCAACTGATGGCAAAACTGCATTTGGAAGGAAACACTGACATCCATTCCTGGTTAAGTCTCAAAGCAGCATTAGGAATAGGAGTATATTTCCCCCAGATTAAAATATTAATATTAAATCAAGAGTCAACATCACACTAATGATTTTTAACTAAGTGTGTTGCTAGTTTCAAGAGATTTCATAGTAGATATCTCTTGGGTGTCTTCCCAACTTATGATAATCTCCCCCTCTCTAGAAACAGCCCTTGAGACATAGGGATGAACTTCCAAGTGTTATGTCTACCATCCGACCTTGACTATTGCTGACTGATGCAGTGCGGGACACCTGACCCTCCTGTGGCTGATCAGGTTCCATCTCCTGAGAATTTGAAATTTGGGATTGACAGAGACTGGGAAGTGGATGGAGCTCTGCTTTATTTACTGACAGTGTTTGACAGAGAGGCTTCCAGAATTCTTTATTCTTTCTTTCCTGAGTCTTAGCTTTCAACCATTCCTTGGATTCTAGTATACTCCTATATCTGCTTAAATGTGTGAGATTTGTTTTTGTGGCTTGCAAACAACAACAGAAAGCCTCTGGTAACTCAGACACTAATAGGTGTTTGATGGTGAAAATGGAGAAGTGTTGATCAGTGGACAATTTGTGTGGGAACTTAAACAAACTTACAGAGCTGTCTTTATTTTGGAACTTCTCAGAGTCAATAAAATGCCACATTGTAAGTCTCTAGGAGAAATCTGTGGTATGCAATTTCTCAGTCTTATTCGACCACAGAAAATTTTAATTTTTGGAAGATACTTTAAAAAGACTAGTGTGCTACAGAACATACTTTGGGAAATACTTCCTTAGTGGTATTCCCAATAAACCAGCATGGTCATCCTCATGACTTCATATGGTTCTGGAAAGTCTTGGCCAATCCATGGAACACCTGTAACAATCTATTGGTAGCTGTAATGAGGAGGAAATCCATCCATAATAGCAGCAGCATCAGCAACAAAAATAAAAGCATAAGATCCCTCAGATTTCTTTTTAATCCAAGTTGGTGAATTTCTTGAGGGAAGCACTTATTCAGTATTGTGCCCCTGGAAGAGTATCTGGCTCACAAGAAACAAACAAATAAGTAAGTAGTGTGTCCTCTATAATTAAATAAGTAGATATTTCTTTTTAATTTCCTTGAGATTAATATAGTTTCTGGTTATTGTCGATTGTTTAAATCAGATTATTCTGGAAAATACAATAACATTTGAGGAGGTTGGTCATAGATCAGGCAGGTTTAATTGTATAATTTCTTATCTTAGAAAGCTGTGTTATAAAGCAGGAATCACACAAAAAGAATATTCATCCAGTCACATTGCCACTGCTGCTTTTCTTGCTTTTGTCACCACCAGTGAAAAGAGGAAGAATGAATTGCTACTCCAATGACTGAGTACCTTAGCATCCCAGACTTCTCCCTTTTCTCTCTCCTACACTCTCTCTCTACTCCATTGAACTGGATGCATTGTTTTGTCACAGAATTACCTGCTTTTCTGAAGATTCTCATTCATTCACAAAATTGTTATAGTTGTATTAAGGAGAACATAAATCTTCCCAGCCTGACAGTTCGATTTTAGTGGGGCTTGGCTCCCGACTGATGCTGAGTCAAGTTTCCCTTCTCTGGGCAAAAAAGAGAAGGACTTGGGGAAAAAAGAGAAGGGTGAAGGGAGGGAAGGAAAGAGGGAGGAAGAGAGAGAGGAAGAGGGAGAGGGAGGGAAAGGGGGAGAGGAAGAGAGAGAAAAGTGTGTCTGGAGAAACAGAGAGGCTGTTTCGTTGGAAAGAATAATGATGCACAGGGAAAAATACAGTAATGAGATAGAGCGGGATGTCTGATAGTGTTCAAGTGTTTGATTATGATTATTCCTGGGATGCAGGCATATTCCTTTATTTAGTTCTGGGAGACCCCTCAGTGTTTTTATAATAAGGCTTCAAATTGGTTAGCCATCACTTGCAACTAGAGTCTTGGACAATGCACTTAAACTATCACTTGGAGAAAATTACACTTACCTAGCAAGGTTATTCTGTTCATCTGAGGGAGTCTATAAATAGATTAGAAAAACAGCAAGGAGAAATCATAGATGTTTTGTATTTTGAAGGGACCTTCAAGAGCCAAAGTCTGGAGAGATAAAGTGATTTGGCCAATTACCAACATCAGCTTGCCAAACAGTCTGGTTCTTAATGCTCTTTACTTTGTATTGCATTGCTCGATTTCTGGTTTCATTTCCTTTCTGTTGGCTAGCTCATTCTTTGGTCCTGTGTCTTTGGCCCGCTGTTCTGCTGATTCTCACTTTCATTTCACATATTCCATTTCCTTGGCCCTGCATTCAACCATTAACTTCAAGTTAAAATTACTTTCTTCGTGTACCCTGGACTCAGGCACAGCAGCTTTCTAATTGCTCTCTCTTCTTTACTGGGTAAAAGTCAACCTAATGAGCTTCCATAAAAGGAATTTCCACTTACTAATAGTTGCATTAGTTTGACCTCAGTACTGCAACCACAGAGCAAGGTAAGATGTGAGAGATAAGCTCAACAAAATGGGATGTTATTTAAACATTTATAGGAATTGTGGCTCTGTTGACAGAAAGAATATGAAAAAAAATCAGAAATAGAATGAAACCTTGAATATCAGTCAACCTGGGTGGGTGCTGCAAATTTAAATCAGGCTACAAAACTAGGCAATATGACATCTGAATCCAAGGCCATCCACATTTAAAAGACATGAACCTCAGAAGGAACCCTCAGAAGTCTAGACTTGGCTTAGCATTGAACGAGACATTCTAATCATGAGAATGTCCTGGGTATTTGTAGTCCACAACCCGTGTTATGGGCCAAATTGTGCCCAAATTCATAGCTAAAGCTCCACCCCGCCCCCCCACCCCACCCCTGGTACCTCAGAATGTGATTGTACTTTGAGAAAGGGTGTGTAAAGAGGTAACTGAGTTAAAATGACGTCATTATGGTGGATTCTAATCCAATCTGACTGTTGTTCTCACAAGAATAAGAAATTTTGACACATGGAGAGACACCAGGGATGCCTGCACTGAGGAAAGACCATGCAAAGAACAGCAAGAAGCATGCCGTCTGCAAGCCAAGGAGAGAGGCCTCAGAAGAAACCAAACTTGTTGATAACTTGATCTTGGACTTATAGTCTCCAGAAGTGTCAGAACATAAATTTCTGTTGTTTCAGCCACCCAGTCTGTGGTATTTTCTTATGGCAGCCCTAGCAAACAAAAACATCCCATAACCTAACTCAAATCTCTGTTCAGTATTTACTATCATTAAATTCAGTTCAGAAGGTAAAGTAAAAATTACTTGTGATGACATAATTAATTTTTGTGTCTTAAACCATGGGACTAAATATAGGAATAATCTGTAAATATACAAAGTATTTTAAATATTTGAAATACCTACACTTAAAAATATTTAAAATAGTTAAAACATTTAAGAAACACTGGCATATTAGAGGATAGAGTATTTAATATGTAAGCATTATTTTTCCAGTTTAAAATGTTTACAAAACAGAAACAGACTCACAGGCATAGAAAACAAATTCAGTTAAGTCCCCTACACACGAACAAGTTCCGTTCCAAGAGTGCGTTTTTAAGTCCAACAAAGCTAGTCTAGGTACCCAACCAACACAACTGGTTATATAGTATTGTACTGTAATAGGTTTACAATACTTTTCATACAAATAATACATAAAAAACAAACAAACACAAAAAATAAAGAAAACATTTTAAATCTCACAGTACAGTACCTTGAAAAGTACAGTAGTACAGTACAACAGCTGGCATCCAGGGGCTGGCATCGAGTGAACAGGCAAGAAGAGTTACTGACTGGACGAGGGGGAGGAGGTGGGAGATGGTAGAGCTGAAGGATCGTCAGCAACAGGAGACGGAGGGCAAGCTGCAATTTCACTCACGCCTGATGTTGATGGCACAGGTTCTGGTTCCTTGCTGGATTCTATTCTTTCTACTCTCTTGAAAAAATGACCCAGTGATGTCTGGATAGTAGCTCTTTTTTTCTCATCATAGATGACATGGTAGCACTGGATTGCATTCTGAACCTTGCAGAAGGTTGCATTGCTTCAACCTTTGTGTACCATTCTACTTTCGGGTCCTGTGCCTCAAAAACTAACAGTACCTCCTCAAATGAAGAAAATCCCCTAGCCATTTGTTGTGTCGTGAATCTCTTCAGTTCTTCAGTTACTTCTTCTTCCTCTTGTCTCTCTTCCTCCTTGCTATGCACAGCAAGTTCCATTGTTATCGCTTGGCGTTTCTTAGCAGTACCAGCTACATCACCGCTGCTTTTACGCTTGATTCTGGACATCCTGGGCTTGAAATAAAGATACTGTACTACTGTACTCTATACAGTTCTGTACAGTAAAGTACACAAAAGCACAACCACTTGTAGAGGATGCACACATATGACAATGTACGCCAGGCACGTGAACTAACTTACGTGATTGGAGATGTGAACGTACTTTCACATCTTTGAAAGTTTGCAACTGAAGGTTTGTATGTAGGGGACTTACTGTTTATGGTTACAAAGGGGAAAGGAATGGGGAGGGGAGGGATAAATTAGGAGTATGGGATTAACAGATGCAAACTACTGTACATGAAATAGATCAGCAATAGGATTTACTGTATAGCACAGGGAATTATATTCAATATTTTGTAATAACCTATAATGGAAAATAATATGAAAAGTATATATAACTGAATCACTTTGCTGTACACCTGAAACTAATGCAACATTGCAAATCAACTATACTTCAATAAAAAAAAGAAAAAATATCTAAATTAGATCAGCTGAGAGGCAGCTCCTAGAAAAAAGGGATTAAGAGAAATTTAAATCTTGATAGAAGTTACTTTTATTTAAAAATAAAATAAAATGTGATATTTCAATAGTTAATTCAGACTATTTTAAATTGAAATTTTATAAATTTGTGAACTATATTTAAACTTTAAGAGAACATGAATCATTACAATTTTAATTTATTAAATTTATGACAGCTATTTAAATGTGTATGAAAGCTTATTTGTTACTTGGAAATTTGAATTCATTAGAAAATTGAATGTAATGAAGTTCATAAATAAAATTTAAAATGTTTAAAGGAATTTAGTTAACTGAACTATGGAAGAAATAAAAATGATTGCTAAAATTTCATCAAATCTATAGATAGAACAATATAATTTGTATACATACTTAAAATATAAGTAGAGTTTTGAACTGATAAATATAATAAATCAAATTATTTTATTTCAAAAACAATCTCAGACTTACAGAAAAGCTGCAAGTACAGCACAAATAATTTTTCCCCATAAAATTTTATAAATAATTTGCTGACATGATGCCCTTTGACTCCCAAATGCTTTAGTGTAATTTCCTACGATCAAGGACATTTTCTAATATAACCACAACATAATCATCAAAATCAGGACATAAACATTTTTATATTACTACCATCTAATCTTCAGAAATCATTCAATTTTCACCAGTTGTCCCCAAATTCCCTTTATACAGTACGAATCAAACTCAGAGTCTTGTGTTGCATTTGATTATCATGTCTCTCTAGTCTCACTCAATCTGGGACAATTTCTCAGTCTTCTACTTTGATGATCTTGACACTTTTGAAGACGTCAAGCCAGTTATTTTGTTTAATGTCCTTGGATTTGGGTTTGTCTGTGTTTTCTCTTGATTAGATTCAGGTTATGCAACTTTGGCAGGATTATTATAAAAGGGATGCTGAGTTCCTCTGTTGCATCTTCTTCGGTGGGGAACAAATTCAGTTCACCTCATTACTAATCATATTCTCTTTGATCACTTATGAAAGTGGTGTCTTTCAGGCTTTTCCATTTTTCCCTCTGTAATTAATAAGTATTTTATGTGAGATACTATGTAAATATCCCATTCCTCATCAATTACTCATTTACATAGATCAGTATAGACTCATGGTTTCCTATTTTACGCCTGTTGTTAATTTATTTTGATGCTCAAACTGTCCCAGATTTGGCCAGTGGGAACACTTTCAAGGTGGATTCTGTGTCCTTTTGATAAGTCCCCTTCATTTTTCCAGAACTGCTTTGCTTCCTGGCACAGAGATTCCAGACTCTTTTATTTTCCTTGCCTCAGCCCTGGAATCAGTCATTTTTCTAAGGATCCCTTCTTCCCTTTGGCAGAAAATGGTGTTGAGAAACTAAGATCTGGGTGCTAGGTGTGCTGTGCTCACTGATATGGGGTGCTGCTGCTCCAAGGCCCTCTCAGTGGATGGAGCATTGGAATATGCAGACATACACACATTAACATATATTCTGTACCTGTTGTATATATTGAAAATGATGAGATCACACCAATATATCCAATTCTAATTTAACACCACTCTACTCACCTAGACTGAGATCTGACACCTCGTGCCAGGCCATCACCTCCACCATGAATACAGCCTTGTCATCCCATTGCAACCGGGGAATTCCTGCTCCGGGATCTCCCACCCCCATACCCACACTGAGCAGACTTCTACCTTGCTTGGCTCCACCTAATTGCTTTAGAACTGGATTGTTTAGAAAGGGAAGAAAGACAATGGGAAGGAGAAGAGGAAGAGCCAAATATGAATCTTAAATCACAAATGGCCTCTGAACATCTTTTCTGCACAAAAGTCACCTGCAGGGGTATATTAGGAAAACATGTTCTTCACTCTTCTGAGGTCCTCATTTCTCTAAAATCTTCTGGTTTCCTTTAGATTTCATTTTCTCAGCTTTATTGTCATGGGGTTCATGTTGTCCAGGCACATAAACATATCAAACACTTCAATCATTTTATACATCATCTCATGGGATATTTCAGATTATATTTACTCATGTAGTGCTACTAAAAACCTTGTATTTATATTTCCTTATGCCTGTCTTCCAGTGATTTCGGGAGCTAGCACTGCCATGTGGTATAAGGCTTGGCCTGCTATATTTGGCAATAGTAGGACCCAGAACATTTTTGGAACATTTGGAAACGTGGAAAATCTGAGGTACAAAAGAAGTCACTAATTACTATATCTTTGAAATAGCCATAAGATTTTCTCCCATGAACTACTGCAATCAGCTTCAGTGTTTAGGGGGAAAAAATTTAGAAAAACCTCAAATCAGATTAAGAAGTTATTTGTACCACAAAACAGATAATCAAGATCATGATTTTCTTTCTAATTTCTTTATCAACTTTTATTATTCTGATTTGCCTTATAGCTACAGGACTCATTTATTATTCTAATTTGCTTCTGGTTATAGGAGTCATTTAAATTTAGCAAACCATTAGGAAACCATCTAACATGTTGGTAGTTAAGTCTTTCTTCTGGAAACGTGGTCAAAAATGACAGCTTGTATGTAGAGCTCTGTCTGGATAGGGGTTCTAGTAGAGTTGTCACCTGGTTGAGCCTAAAATACAAAAATCATATTGTTAATCAGTCCAGTCCATGTAAATAATTAGCATTAAATGAAATTTCTTCGTGCTTCAATGTTGCAGCAAACAGAACTAAGAAGGCTGTGGCCATGGAGATATGTTTGTGTTTCCCCCCAGATTCTTTTTCTCAGGAGCGGTAATAATTCCAATCAGGAGCTTTGAGGCTCTGGGTTGTGACATTACTGAAAATATCTAGGATCAAAGCAGTGTTCCCCAGGTTCATGCTTGTCTAGACTCTGCTGAACCCCATGGGTCACTAACTCTGCAAAGTTCCCAGGGGAGGGTTTTGTAAACACATGTGATTGCAGGGTAATAAGTCAAAAAGAATGCTATCTTGATTTCAAGTTTGTCAAATAAAAATGTCTCAAGTTTGGAACTGGTTCAGACTAGTGTAACTAACTATCTGTCCCTGGTGGGTTTCATAAAAAATTTCTTATCAGTTTAAAAACTATTTGATCTACTTTTTTTCCCCTTTGTATTGTAATCTGTGAAAAAAGTTTTGGTCCTTTTGCCTTTATTCACGATAGTCTGTCATGCTTACAGGCTCCTAGGGAATGCCTATGGGGGCAAGTGTTCACTAATGTGGTACTGGTAAGAGAAAACAGATGCTAAACGAGTCAGACAATATCTACAATTGCAAAATATTAGTCATTGGGCCTTTTCTATATTTGAAGTACAAAAGAATGATGTTACTCGCTCTCTCTCCTTCTCTTGTAGGAAGAGATGATAAGAAATTTAGATCTGGGACTAGAGAGAAGCTTTGATATTGCCTTTTCCCCATAGTATTCATTTTCTTACACTAGTGAGAAAGAATATATTTGACCCATCTTTGGTTAAATAGAGTTTGTAAAATTGTAAAGATTTTGAAATGGGTAAAACAAAAGGAGTGGGTGTCTCGAGTGGCTTACCCGTCCACGTTTTTGTGCCATTTTACAAATCTTTAAGTATTCTTGTCTACAAAGATGCAAATTAATTGCGCCCAGTGGCATGCAATTGATTATTGCCCTGTATTGGGACCTGCTTTGTACCAATTTGTAAATTAATTTTACATATTTTCCTTTTTGCTATTTTTGCGTTTTGTTTGTGTTTTCGGAACTTTTACAATGAATAAATTATTCCCCATTGGTGACAACAAAGATTCGAAATTTGATTTTACATCTTAACCTTAGTGATCTCTGTAAACAGATTAATAGATCACCGAGATTTATTCTTTCTTGAGGGAGAGATAACAGAGAATCTGATTTGTTAGCAGTTTTTCTTTATTTGTTTACTTGTCTACTTTGAAGAAATTAAGAATCCCATGTGCATCAGGAAAGAGGACAACTCTTTGATATATGGACTGGTAACTTCTTTGCATTTACTTTTGAACTGTGGCTAATGTTTAGATTTGAAGCTATACGTTCCCTACATGTCTGTGTGTATATATGCTTAGAATTCAGAAAGACCTTTACATCTTTATGTGTGAGTATGTAATATTTTCCTATCTCTGGAGGAATTCATAAATTAGATTTAAAAGTCTCCTAAATTAAAGAAACTCTGTTCTGATTGTTCTATAGAGTTCTTATACAAGTAAGTTCTTATGTAAGTCAAATATTTATAAACTTCCAGGAAAATATGGAAATTAAAGTTTGGATACTTTAAATGTGCTATCCTTAAAAAGTTATTCTCACAGAAATGTTTAAACAACTTAAGGTCATTTAATTGAGATAAATATTTGGTAAATCAGACTACTGTAATAATTTTGGTTTAATGCAAACAGCTTGTCCTCTGATTTATCAATGTTAGGTATAACATAAGCATATACATTTTATTCTACTGTACTTGGGTTTACTTTTTTTTAACTTATTGAGATATACTGGTCAAATAAGCTAACATTACTCTGACACAATCTTTAAGATAATGAGAAATGCAAGTCTGTATTCAACAAAATCAAATCATTTTTCTGACAACTTTATGTCAACAGTAATTTTGTTTTTTACTATGTCAGCTTGAATATAATTCCCCAGATCTTTAAGTAATATAAAAACTTAGACAGCTGTTAGGTTGAATTACATAATGAATATTCATATGATACCCAGATAGTTTCTAATTGTGATAGAATACTGAAAATTTGATGCCTAATTATTAGGAATAATTTTAAGTTTATATACTTTGCTTATATCCAATGGAAAGTTCCTATCTTGGGTCATGTTAATGAACTGTTCATTTTGTCTCTTTAAAAAGGTCTGTGTGTGGCTGTACAAAGATGTAATATAAACTTTGCTTGTCTGTTAAAATGCTTTTAGGAGAGAGACAGTACTTAGTTATCCACCTCTAGTTTTCTCTATGAAATAGAAGTTACTTTGGTTAAAAATCACAATTAATATGAATGGTTGAGACTACATCATAAGCAATAGGGACAGACTAATACCACTGTCTCTTTGCTTTTGTGTTTCAAAGAGAAAGTAGTTATATCCTATAGTGGAGGCTTTATAACAGTAAATAGTAGTAATTATACGTATCTATATACACATATAACACATTTATATATAACATACATTTATATATTTATATATTTATAAATATAATTTATATAATTTTTATATATTTATAATTTATATATGTTTTTATATATAAAGTCACTATTATAGGAACTTCCCTGGTGGCGCAGTGGATAAGAATCTGCCTGCCAATGCAGGGGACATGGGTTTGATCCTTGGTCCGGGAAGATCCCACATGCCGCGGAACAGCTAAGCCCGTACACTACAACTACTGAGCCTGTGCTCTACAGCCCGCAAGCCACAACTACTGAGCCCACGTACGTACCACAACTATTGAAGCCTGTGCTCTGCAACAAGAGAAGCCACCACAAGGAGAAGCCTGCGCACGGCAACGAAGAGTAGCCCCTGCTTGACGCAACTAGAGAAAGGCCGCGCGCAGCAACAAAGACCCAACGTAGCCAAAAATAAATAAAATTAAATCTTTAAAAAAAATCACTGCTATACACCGTTATAATTATACACAATATATATTAAACATAACTATATAATGTATATATAGTAGTGCTTTTCAGGCTTTTCTTTTTTTCTCTTTTGTTCTATCTCAGAACCTCTGTAAAATCTGGGGACTTACTGAAGACCACAAAGAAATTTTATGTGGATTATAACTGTCAATATTTACCATACTGGAAGTGGAAATTGAGCAAATTTAAAATACTGATTCATTTGATTATAGCTATGATGAATATAATTGAAATGTTAACAGAAATAACATCTTACTATTAATATAAAAATTATTTTGAGTTCATGGATCTCCTGAGAATTGCTGTGATATGAAAAAGCAAAATGAAGGACAAAATTTGGAAGTAAATTTTCCTTTCCTTGGTTTATAGTACTTGAGTCTGAATAGAAGTGATGAAATGTGCTAAAATTTTAGTTAAGTTTGCCCTGTCTTGATTACTGGCTAATTCCTTTGCCTACTATATGAAAGTCTTTTCTTTTCTTTTTTTTTTATACCTTCTGTGTAATCTGTCTAGGTAGCAAATTGTGTCTTACAAGAATAATTTTCTGTCCTTTATGATGAATTTATTACATCCTTGATTGTTTAAGAAAGAAAAAAATAAGAAACAAATAAAAGAAAACAAAGAACAAAAATTCCTCACTTATAAAGAGCTAAGGTTCTTTACAATCATGTTAATGTAATGTTTATTTTTAAATGTTTTATTGTCTTAAATGTTTAATTAGTCAACTCAGTATTATTTTTTGTAGCACCCTGATCCTATCTTAATCAAGTGTCCAAATATCTTCTGATAATTTTTTTCCTGATTTTTGACTTTCCATAATTGGATCCTAAGTATAAGAAAAATTAAATAAAACCTTCCAGATATATTTTACACCAGAAGCTATATTTGCGATTTCCCAGAGGGCCCCTGGAAAAATCATAAAGATTTATTTTTTCACCTTTGAAAAGAGGTGCCAGAAAGAATTAGATTTTTCTGTAGAATTCTGTGGGAAGAGTTGTTAAATCAGAAGAGGTGCTCAGCCTTGTCGAGGTTAGATTTGTATAGGTATAATATTATTAACATAAATATTTCAGATATTTTGTGTGCTTTTTGGGAAGTCCCTGGAGTTATGTCATTGCCCTTCTTGTCTTATAATATGGCTTTACCCTCAGGGAAAACACTGATTGCAACTCTTAGGAATATTTCCATCAGGTTTTGTTGTATTTAGCAGAGTTCTGGTGGTACTGAGCCTGATGATATTAGACAACAGTAGTATAATGTTATCTGTCATAATTTCAGCTCTTGTTTTTAAAGATACAAATGTTTAGGTCTTACTGCAGACTTACTGAACCTCTTACTTGATGTTCCTGTTATAAACAATTATATCTCAGGATTATTTTACGTCATATCTCAATAGTTCTTCCTCTATAAAATTATTTTCATCCATTTTTCTGAATCAAGTACAGCACTCACAAACTTCTTTTAAAATAAATTTAATCATTATCCTTAGATGGTTTGTCTTTTTTTTTTTGCGGGGGGGGAGGGAATGGCTTTATCATCTTTGTTTTGCATACCACAGAAAGCACTAACCATTTTGTTTTCTGCATTATTCTTATTATGAACCCTCATCAGACTGTTCACATTTGAAAATTATTAGTAATAAATCACTCAGACATTTTATGTCCCTATCACCTACAGATGGTATTGTTTTACTCTGATGCTTTCTTGAAGTCTCTCTTATAGTTACAGGTGAGAATCTGTGTCTTCAACTAAGAAGAAAAGTGTCAGAATATTGTAGAAAATAACTATACCAGGTACTTCAATTATTGACACTTCAAAGCTGAGCTGACATAGATTAGACAACTTCCAAACTGCACCGCCGATTTCCAGGTCCTGTTTTGGCCAAACGAGAGGACTGCAGAGGACAGCTAACCAAAGATCCAGTGGAGCAGGAATCAATTATAATAAGACTGAACGAACTAATAAGAGAAATTATATTGTGGCTATTTGTCTGGAATATTCTTGATATTCTTTTAAGCTTCTATTTTCAGATATATAAGAACTACCCTATCTCTCTCTTGTTAAGCAATATGTAACCTATTGCAATTTAGTAAAGTCTGCTTTTGTAAACTGAAGTGAAACATTTTAAAATGATATCTGATTCCCACTTCTCTTCCAGGATTCAGAAATTTATATTAAGTCTCCTTACTTTCCACGGCCATTTAGTTATTTGCATAGGTTCGTTAATGCTCTGTCATCTATAATTGTACATAATATAATTGTACAAATTATAAAATCAGGGCCTTGACTAGAATGTCATACTTGAAAATAATGCTTATTTAATCAGGTAGAAACAGCCACTCTTTTCAGGGATTAAGTTTGACTTTACTTATGGAAGCAATGTCTACGAAGCCCTGGCCTATTTCTTGACTTAAAAAGTCCAAGAATATTATATATTCTGTGTAACTAACTTGAGCATTCCTTAGGCTTGGTTTCCTAGCCTCAGGTCAACAAATAATAGAGAGGTTTTTAAAAATCCAATTTGAGAGTTCTTATGAAAATTTCCAAGCACAGTTTAATTTAGTATTTGTTCAAAATTGTATGGATTTAGGGTTTACATGGGCAACTTAAGGTATCCAATATGGTAAATAAAATTTTTACTTCACCTATGTAAAAAATCAGTCAACTCTAATGAGACCAACTTTATTTTATAAGAATAATCTTTCTTTGAAATTATTATGATAAAAAGAGGGGAGGAGACTGTCAGGGAAAATTGTGAGAGACTGTGAAAGGGCAAAAAACAAATGGTGACTATCTTGACTACTCACTAATTTAGGTTTTCTCATCTTTGATTGATATTACAACTCTGTAAGTGGTAGAAATCTGATAATAATGCAAATATTTCTTGTCTGTATAAATGCAAAGCAGTTGTGTTTGATGGACTGCAACTAAGTTTTGCACTGATTTTGATAGACCAGTTTTGCATCTAGTTGTAAATTCATTTCAAAATTTCTTTTTCCCTTTATATGTCTCTGCTCTGAATTCTTCTTGGAATCCATAGTAACATCTACCAGTTCCTCATTAATTAATGAGTTAAAAATCTTTGATACATGCTCATTTTATATCTATAACCTTAATGATAGATAACAAGAATGCTAGAAATAATCTCACATATACAACAACAACAACAAGCAATGCAGTTGGTTGAGAAAATTCTGCACTTAGAAAACTCTGACTCCAAGTTCACAGCACTGTAAGGACTTGCTAAAAGACTTCTGCCTGAAGTCACTACTAGGTCCCAGGAGAGATGGGGACTCCAAGCCAAATATAAAATATGAGTAAAACAAGACACTGGGATAAGATCATTGGTTATAAATTGCTGAAAAAGAATAATTGACCAAACAAAGTAAAAAGACCCTAAACTTACTCTACAAAAATCTGAGAAAAGTTATAGATTTAAATGTATAGAGGAAACCATAAACCAATCTACAAGAAAATATCATTAAGTACTTGCCCATTCTTAGTATGGGAATCTTTTTAAACATAGAAACATGGGAAGAAATCAGAAAGGGGAATCAATAGTTTGGACTATATAAAATTTAAAATTTGTATGCCAAAAATATTATAAATGTGAAAAGATAGATATCTAAATTGGAATGTGTCATGAAGAAATACGAAAGCCAAAGATTTTCTACCTTTCATACTTTAAATATAATGAAAAAAAAAAAACCTTACTAAAACTCCATAGAAAAGTGTGTAGAGGGCAATATACTAACATGCATGTGAAAGAAATGTTCATCCCTGATAATAATTGAAAATGAAAATCAAAGTGACCCTCAATTAATGTGAACTATAAAATTAACAAAGCTTCAAAAGTATGCAAAATAAATAGAGCATGGTTTGGGGGCAGTCTTAAACAGTTCAGGTATAATTGTAAATTGATATGGGTTAACTGCCAAGTGATTTGACAATATCTCTCTAAAGCTTTACAATGTATGTATCTTTTGACTAAGCAATTTCCTTTTTAGGAGTCCATCTTAAAGAAAAAAATCAGAAGCTTGGTTATAGAGAGTTGTTATTTAAACCTAGGGAGAAAAACAGAAACCAACCTAAATGTCCATCAGTGGGAAATCCTTATATAAATGATGAGTACTTTACAGGGTAGAATATTGTTTTACAGCTTGCTTTTTCCATTTAATAGTGTAAATAAACATCTATCCATACTAGCACATCAACTTCAATAAGTATAGCTTTAACTCATTTTTAAAGCTGCTTCATACTATTTCACTGTGATGATGTATCATAATTTATTTAATCATTGCCCAGTCATGGACATATGGATTATATCCAGTTTTTAACTATTCCAATAAAAAAATGAAATTCTTTTAGAACTTTCATTTTTTTCTAAGTTGATACACCATCAGGAAACAATATCTATTCACAGAGCACCTATTCAATAGCACATTAAACACGTTCTCTCATTTAATCAGCACAACAGCCTTCTGTAAAATGGTTGTTTTTTACAGATTTAACAGATGAGAAAACCGAGGTAGAGAAGTGCTCCGAAGGGGTTAAGTAATTTGCCTTAATCACGAAGCGGATAAGATCTATTTAACTCCAACTCATTTTACCTATTGCCCCTCTTAAACAGTTTTTCCCTGCCTGAGTCCTGGTGGTTATTCCCCACACTTTCCCACTTGTCCTGTTGTTCTTCTAGCCCCTTTCAATTGATCCCAGGCATTTTGGAGAGCCCTTAGGTCTTCAGTTCTCAAATGGAATTCATTAAGAGACTTAGACAGGTCTTGTGAATATCCTAAAATATTATTATATTACTCTGTGTCTGGCCCCATGTGTGCATTTTCTTTTCTGAGCAAATCCATAAAATGTATCAAATTGTTAAAATAAGTTGTGTTTCCCAAAAGGTTAAGAACCTATTCTCTGGAGAGCAGCCTCACGTGCTTGTTAAGGCAGTGTTCTGGGTTACCAAGTTGGGGCTGCCATTTGTTTGTTTGTTTTATTGTGTTTTTTACTCTTGCTTCAGCTATTTGAGGCTATGTGTATCACTGAGGCCACCAATATTTATGCTGAAGACATCCCAAGCAGCAATAACCATTTAAAAGTTATCAACATGAGATTTTTCTCTCTTGCCAATGGACTTGATCACTATTCATGCTAGTGTGTTCCATGTTCCAATATATTTCAATATCCCTCAACCTGCTTTAGGATTTTAGTGACTCAGAAACTGTAAGCATCTGCTGGGGTGGTGAATCGTTAAGGAGCTGACTATGTGTTCAACTGTTGAGACCCAGAAGAAATCATGCTCTCTTTGAATTAGAAATGATCCATTGCACCAACAATGACTCCACGCCTGACTCTGTGTTTCTGGTGCCTGCTTCTCTATCATTAGTTATCAGTCTTTGAAATCATGAAGGAAACAATTATTTTGTTCTTATTTAAACCTTTCATTTAGCCAAGAAACTAACCTTCCACTCTTTCCTTCCTTGTCCTGATTTGTGATAAATTTTGCAAAAAGTGAGCATGAATTGGGGCTAAAGCTCTCTTCCTCAAATTTCTCTATTCTCATTTCTGTTTTGGCCTGTTTTACCATTGGCATAATGTTTGATTAGGATTTCCTAGTCAGAGGCTTAAAACAACAATTTTCCTTTGTCATGTATGTTTTATTGAAATATGTACTTTTCTTTTCACAGCAGATATTCAACTTGGACAGTGAAGGGTTATCATTCATACTTTCATTACTAAGCATTGATATATATATTTATCTATATATATAAAATTTAAAATTATATATTTAATTTTTTTCTTTCCTCCAGCTCACCTTTTCTGTGCTACACCTTATATATGAGTTCATATATTGGACACTTAACAACAATGTGCTTATCTCTAGGGGTTGTTGCATAATACTGCATAAAAATTAAAATCAGTTTTCCAGGTTGAGAAGAGGTCATCACATTTAAGCTTTAGGAGTTTTAATTCATAAAAACCAAGCTCTGTTGTGTAATTTTTAATGTATTCCTCAAGGCCATTGATTTTAGCAGTTAGTTGAGTAAATACTTAATTTATATGTGGTGGACTTTCAGTTCAGGTATACCAGGTGATTGCCCAGGGGAGAAAATGTTTAAAAGCTTCTTAGTATGTGGGTGTTTTAGGGCTATAATCAACCAAACATTCAATAATTTGGGCAGCAAAACCAGAAAGTTGGCAAGGCCTCCGCTTTACTTAATAACTGTGACTGTGCCACTGTTAAAAAGCAACTTTTACAAGAGCTCTCTGAGGAAAATCCAGGAGCCAAAAAAGTGGTGCTGGTGATTCAGTAAGTATCCCTTGCCCCATTAATTCAAGTTTGCGTGGAGTTGAGGGAACGCTGTTGGAGACTTTGAAGAAATCATAGCTTCTCTTAAACCTATTCTAGTCAATATGGGTTCTTTTTAAAACTATCCAATAGGAAATATACCTTGGCCCTGTAAAAAGACAGACTGTAAAACTGAGGACCTTCAGTGAGGGTGGAGCTTCAAGAGAATAAATTCAAACCATCTGCCGAAAGGATGTAGGAATGTTATGGGCCACCATTTTGAGAAGAGAAATTTCAGCCTGTGACAGGCTCCAGATGATTTTAACATAGTCAATGAACTGGGAGGCAGAATTAGGAGGCAATTAACACCTTTCCTACTAATAGTAGCAAGTGTTTGGGTGGGGGGTTGTGGAACAGAGGAGAGAGGAGCTGTGAGGAGGTATTGCTGGAATCGTCCTCTAAATTCAGCAAACAAACAAGCAAAACCCCCCAAAACAAAAACATATGTTTTCATTAGTAGAAGTTATTTTTAATTTTAAACGTTGTTCACTAGATATTGTTTTGCTCGTAGAAAAAGAAAGTAAAATGTGGCTTTTTGATTTTTTGTGTCTTTTTGCATCTGTATCATATACAATAATGACTATACATTCATTTTAAAAAATAATAAAATACCAAGAACCTAACACAGCGCCATTGCCCTGGACACCTAGAATCAGCACTCCAAAGTTCAGCAAAGGACCCCCAGGGTTAACTCACCTACCAAGGACAGAAAAGCACCAGAGTCAATTACTCTGGCAATTTTCAACTCTTTGAAAATAGCATTAACTCTACATATGTTTCAAATGTCTAAGATCCTAAAATAGTTTAAAGTTAACCTCAAAAGTTTCCAGGATATTTTTGGCCCTCCTATTCATTTATTTAGCAAATATTTAATATTCAGTTTATTCATTCCACAGATGTTTACTAAGCACCTGCCATATGCTAGCACTAGAGACCAGAAAGGGTTTCTGCCCTACGTTTCAGTTTATGCTTTATAAGTCTCTGTCATGTATGTTTCATATAAGCCTCTGGGCAAACCTACCTGACAAAATGATTCTTGATGAGGCCATGACAGCAAGAATGAGTAACATCACCCTTATTTTTTAATGATCCAAGTAAGGAAGGAAAAATAGCGGCGATTTATCAGTGGAAGCATCTACTGCGGTCATTCATATTACTGTGGAGGTTATCCAGAAGCCTTTGCTGTACAGTTTGTACTTTGTAGTCAGTTTGTGCAGTCTCAGGAATGTGTAATTTAGGCTACTTAAAATTAACACTGTTGACTTAAAAGGTGTTTTAGAGGAATGAAGTTTGATTACCTTATGGACATATGGTAAGGTGAAACAATAGCTAATGATATATCACTATGAAAAGCAGTATATATCAAATCCAGCTAATCTTTAAGCTCACCTGAGGAGACATTTAAAAATACTCTTGGGCATATATCTAGAGAAAACCATAATTCAAAAAGACATATGCACCCCAATGTTCACTGCAGCACCGTTTACAATAGTCAAGACATGGAAGCAACCTAAATATCCACTGGCTGATGAATGGATAAAGAAGATGCGGTATATATATATATATATATATATATATATATATATATATATACATACAATGGAATACTATTCAGCCATAAAAAAGAATGAAATATTGCCATTTGCTGCAACACAGAAGAACTTAGAGATGATCATAGTAAGTGAAATAAGTCAGACAGAAGACAAATATCATATGATATCATTTATATCTGGAATCTAAAAAAACGATACAAATGCACTTATTTACAAAACAGAAATAGACTCACAGGCATAGAAAACAAACTTATGGTTTCCAAAGGGGACAGGCATAGAAAACAAACTTATGGTTTCCAAAGGGGACAGGCATAAATAAGGAATTTGGGAGTAACATATACACACTACTACAAACAAAACAGAGAAACAACAAGGACCTACTGTATAACAAAGAGAACTATACTCAATGTTTTGTAATGACCTATATGGGAAAAGAATCTGAAAAAGAAAAAAAAAAATGTAGAACTGAATCACTTTGCTATACACCTGAAACTAACACAACATTGTAAATCAACTATACTCTAATAAAGTAAAATATTAAAAAAATACAAATTCCTGGGCCTTGCCACAGACCTATGCAGTTTGAACCTCTAGGGGGTGGAGCTTAGTGTTCTCCTGATTGGCTGGCGTGAGGAGAGAGGAAGGGGAAATGCTATATAGAAGTGAAGGAAATTGCTACTAATCAAGCCATGGTGGGCTGGATGTTGATGAAGAGCTCTTGTGATAACAGTTTGCATTCCAAAGGAGCACATTTTTATGTTTGAACAGTTGTGATTTTCAAAAAGGGGAGACTGGGTTGGGGAGCGCCTGCTGTATAGACAGGAGTATTGATATGTAAAGAGAAAAGAAATACATCCTGCTAAATCAATGCACGGTCTGCATTGCATATTGTCCAAGTTCTGTGACACTCAGGGTGAACCAGAAAGGTTTATGCTATAATAATGTCTTTTGTTTCAATTTCTTACATCTAATAGAAACCACACATCTCTAAGATCTTTTAACATTTTTGTTTGTTTGTTTGTTTGCTTGTTTTGTTATCAGCTATTTATCAGGGAACTATATTCAAATGCACTCTATTAGACATGAAACAAAGTAACAAAAAGGAGCCTCTGTCTTACTGTATTTCATATTTTTCATACAATTGATTTTCTTTTGAACACCAATTGGAGTTTAGCCAACAGAAAAATAACCTCCTTTCAAAATGTCTTAATCATTTTTGTACTCAGAAATTTTGATTCTAAGTCATAACACAAATGGTACAGATTTTCATTAAACTGTGCAGAATGGCAAAAACTCACTAGATTTGGCTTCCACTCTTGGAGTTCAATTTTCTCTCAAAACTTCTCTGCTATTTCTCTCCTTCCTGTACCTTGGTCTCAACTGCTTGCAGTTAAGAATCACCTGGGAGTTTTTAAAAAGTATGGATGCCCAGGCCTTCCACCCAGACCAATTAAACTAGAATCTTTGGGGATGAATCTTTGGGGATCAAATATTCTAAAACTTTCTGGGTGATTCTGATGTCTGGCCCATGCTGAGAATGACTCTTTAGCCAAAAGGAGCTCCTCTCCCTTCCCATGTAGCCGCATGCTCTGTGCTTCCACACCTTTTATGTGATGTTCCTTCCTATCAGTATACTCCTCTGCTCCAGTCCTCATGTTTTCACCATACTCATCCTTCAAGATCCAGTTCAGATGCCATCTCCTTCATTAACTTTTTATTGAATGCTTTAGGTCCAAAGTAACTTCTTCCTCCTTTGAATTCTTGGAGCATTTTCTTTCCTCTCAGGTCATTTTCCAGCTTGCCATTTCTCTGCGTATTTTATGTTCTCACCCGCCCACCAATTAACCTATAAGCTTTTTAGGGCAAGAAACCCACCTTTCGGGTCCACTTTTTATACCTCACAGTGCCCAGTAGTTACTCAGTAAACATCAGACGAGGAACAGGAGGATGGAAGGAAGAATGAAGAGGCGACAGACTGACTAACATCCATCCAACTTTTTCTCTATAGTCATCCAGCACTAGAACTAACTCTCTTTCTCTTTCCTAAGTGTTGGAGTAAAGTGAGATCTCTCAACCACTTTTTCTTCATTGATATATTCTCTAAGTTTTGTCTTTACCTGGGTGGCCGGGTAGTTGTGATACTAAAAACGTAGCTCAGAAACATCCTAACTGGGGTAGGGCCCCTAATTCTGGTTCTCTTTGCTCTTCACCTGGATTACTGTTACGCTCTCATTTTCTCCAGTCTTTCTCCCTAGTCTGTCATAATCAACACCCTCTAATCTCCTTAAAACACAACTTTCTTCCTGTTATTTCCCTGCACAAGAGCCTGGGCATATTTCCCTATTTCCTGTCAGGTCTACTCCAAGGTCTTCATCAGTCTTGCATTCAAGGCTTTTCATGACCTCTCCATGCTCAATTCCCATTCTGCTCCTTCTCCAAACTAATTCAGCAGCCAAATTGAACTATTTAGGTTTTCTTTGCCTTTGTTTTACACTCATCAACCTTATCTTTGCTAATAGGTTTCATTCCTGGCATTATCTTCTTCTCCATCTCTATGAGTTCAATTCTTAATCATTCTTCAATTTCAGTTAAAAGATTACCTCCTCTATTAATAATCACCTAATAATCCCCAATGCTGTCCCCTCACCATCTCCTTTCCACTGGCTCCTGCCTCAGATCAAAAGTCATCTCTTCCACTGAATCCCCAAAGCATTTCTCTTTTTTGCAACATATCACTTTCTTCCTTATGTTGCAGTTATATTTTTTACATGCCTGTTTCCTTAAAAATCTTTCAAGCACTTAAAGGGCAAGGGTTGAACTCTTGCTCATCTTTACATTCCCTATGGTGTCTCAAATTTATGTTTAACCTCCATCGCTAGAGTCTACTAATGATGAACTCTGTGACCTTGAACAAGTCATTTAACCTGTTTGTGTCAATTTGTTCATAAATCAAAAACATATTCTAATTTAACAGTCTTAATTTGAGACAGCTTAAATTACATATTCCTGGGACTGCACAAGAACACTTGAAAGCACATACCAAATAAAGGTTTCTGCATAACCTCAACAAAGCCTACAATTATGGCAACACTAGCTGTTTCCACTGATAAGTTCCTGTAATTTATTTTCTGACTTACTTGGATCAATACAGAGTGGTGTGACTGTACCCTTTCTAGCTATCACTGTTACCTCAAGCATCAGTGACATAATCCACTCCTCAACTTTGAATTATTATAGCATTATATTTGTGTGTTTGGAGGGAATCATTCATTTAATCATTTGTTCCATGAATATTTATTAAGTACCTATTAACCAGACATTTTTCCAGGTGATATGTTCTCACATTAGTTAATAGAAGAGGGGAGGGGAAAGGAAAAAAGCTGGTGTAACTGTGGAAGATGTTTCCTATTTTAATCATTTTATACAATCTCTCATCTTATTAGTAGATCATGAAGGTTTTAGACCACCTATGTTAGGCTAAGACTCAAAGCAAACTCTTTCAGGTTAATGTTTCCTAAAAGCAAAAGAAAAATGCCTAGTTTTTCTCATTTGTCCAGATAGTGCAGAGGAGTGAGTGCAAACTGCCGTCCCCTCAGTCCTTCTAAAGGTAATACAATGGAAACATTTTGGTGGGTGTGAATCACTTAGACAAGCATTCTTCACTCAAAAGTAGAAACTGACCTTATTTTTTCCAGATGTTATACAGCTGCAGGGAAGTTAAAGTCAGTGGTCCTGTTTTCAGTGCAACCAAACTCTTATTGCATTGGGAATTTATTAACCAATGAACTCATATTACTTGTTCTAAGACCTGCACAATTTTCTTTTTTCCACTCTTACCATTCACAAACAACTATGTTTCATAGGAAACATGCTTCAGAATTAATGAGTCTACATCTGTGTTGTACAAAGGAAACACATCCTGTTTACCAGTGTTTCCACTTTTCATTTATCTTGACCCCTTTAGTTTTAAGCATAAAATATTTCAAAGAGAGTACTTGAAGGAGAGTTGAGTTGTGTTGTTCTTACAACATTTTATAGCACTTTATGGAGTTATTAGAAGGTGTTCATCTTAGGAAGAATTGTCAGCAAAGTTATTAAGAAGAATACTGACTATAAAAACGTAACTCGTATCGTTGTTTGTAGTTCAAAAAACTTGACATATTAGCTTATTTCTTCACTCTCCTGCAGGCCTGTAAGAGCTGCTATGTGGATGCATGAAATATAAAAGGATCATGGGTCTTTGACGAGGGTGAAAAAGCTAAGAAATCAGGTAGGTGATGTACATGCTACTTTTATATCTAGTCCATAAAAATGAAAATATATGTGTTATATTTTGTTTGAGAACACTTGTGTTTGGGAACAGAGTACCAGATCTCTTGAGATTATTGTGTTTTTATAGATAAGACTTTTTCAAATTGTGGTTCATGGCAATCTACAGCCAAATCACACTGGCCACTTATGAAAATATGTAATTCTGGGCCCAGTTGAGTCAGAATCTCTGTGAATCAGGTCTGAGCCTGTAGAAGGACTCCAGAGATCAGAAAACAATGATAACAACAACAACAATAAACTCTCATCTTCCAGTTGTGAACAGTAAAGCCTAGGGAGGTAAAGTGAATTTCTCAAGGCCATGCAGCCAGTTAATAGTAAAGTAAGGCCTAGAATTTTGTTTATTAATTCTGAGACCGACATTCTTTTCCAGTAAGCTTTTATCTTTAAAAAGATAAGCTTAAAATAAAATTTAAAGAAATAGAAGTACCCAAATATCATTGGATGTCTCACCCAATAATTCTTTACTTTTATCATTAATTAACCAAATCCTTGTTCATTCTCCAAGATTTTGGAAGTAACTTTCCTTCAGACTCATCATGAATCTTTTGAGTTATAAGTAAAATCTTCCAGGAAAAAAGAGGAAGACATTATATTTCATGGATTGTTGACTAAGTCTTTGAAAGATCATGATTGATTACTTTGTAAATGTGTGTTTTAGTTAAAGTTATTTGAACCAGTCAAGCAGCAGTTTGGATTCAATAATGATTCTTCAAAGACATAGACAAAAACTCTAATTCATGACATACATTCTTGATATATGTATATGGCATCAGTTAAAATAGAGCCCTAAAAGAGTCTGTGTGATATTCAAAACTGATTCAAAAATTTGTTTCATACATCTTAATGATGCTATAAATCAATTTATATCTTTTCTTATGTACATAGTTTAGCCTTCAAAAAGGAAAAGACTCTGTGAATGCTATTTATTAAGTTTTCTGTAATTTGCCTCAAATGATAACATGTTGACACCCATCTATGATGAGTATAGAGGCACCACCAGAGAGAAGATGCACTCATAAACTTCTCCGCTATTCATAGATTCATAATAAATATGGCCCTACTGATGTTCAGGTCCAGTCCCTCATCTAACTAATGAGAAACCTGAGAACAAAAAAAAAAAGAGTAATGTTCTTTTGAAGGAGATAGTGTTGTGTCAGAAACTGTCACCATGGTTGTTAACTCTAACTCTCCCCCTCCCCCAAGGGAATGTAAGCTGTGGGGAAGTGTTATCTTTGTCTCACAGGAAACCACCAGAAGAGAAAAACAGGAGGCCACCAGAACTGGTTAGAACCGGCCAAGTCTAAAATGGCTGATGACCTGGTCTTCAGTAGACCTTGAGCCCCATCATACACTCACTGTAATACACGAGCATGCTAAGTGACACGCTTGCCAGTGGCCATAACAGGAAGTACCGCACCATAGAAGGAAAAAAAGGAGGTGGCAACCAGTTCCAGGAAGAACCCCGCCTATTCCCAGAAAGCCAATGCATATGCCTCCCTGTCATTAACCCTACCTTTAAAAATCTTGCCTTGATCACCCCCTGACTAGAAGTTGATTTGTGAACTAAGTTCCGGCTTCTCCATTCTCTGGCCATTGAATAAAGCTTGTGTTATTTCAATCTCAGCATCAGTTTTGTTATTGCCTGTGCAAATCTGAACAGGAAAAGAAGCTCCCCTGCCAAGGCAGGGGTCTTCAGCCAGGCTAGGGCACAAGGGTGGTGGTGGGGGTGCTCCATAAGGCCAATCTAGTAACAGAACTGCTAGTTGTCTACCCAAACCTCTCTTCTCCCTTTTGTAGAACTCTTGTTTCTAGCTGGACATATGGCTACCTAAATAAAGATTACATTTCCCAGCCTTCCATGTAGCAAGATATGGCCGTGTGACTAAGCTCTTGCCATGGAACATACGTGACCATGAGTGTGGTAGCTTTGGGGAAACTTCCTTACAAGGCAGTGGGGGCATGTTCTTTGTACCTACTCACCTTCTTCCATACATTCTGTTTAAAAGGTGGTTGTTTTGGCTGGAGATCTATGTTGGCCTAAGAGGATGAGGGCCTCCTTGGCCCAGATGACAGTGTAGCTGCCACTCCAACTTTGGACAGCCACTATATAGACTTACAAGTGGGAGAGAAAGAAGTCTCTTTTCTCTTTAAGTCACCAGCTTGGGGTTTCTTGTGTTTGAAGCTGTATCTGATTCAGACAAGAATCTATTTCATGCTACAAAATTTCCTTTATTTATTTTTTGAGCACATAGTTACTAAGTACTTTTTATGAGCAAAGAACTACATTAAGTGGATATGAAACTAAATATTTTTTATTTTGAAAAACTTTTTGAAAAGGTTTTAGATTAAGACTCCCCTTTACCTTCAGTCCATCCTTTACCTACCCCAGGCATATCACACAATTTTATTCCTTCACTATGAAGAACTATTTCTCTTGACTTTGGATTTTAGACTGATACTGTCATGTGAGTAACATGTTTTCTAAAAGTTAGAAAAAAAACCCACCAAAGCAACCCAAGCACATACGACTTTTACGTTTCAACCTTCGCCCCCAGCTATATGACAAATCATGATTAAAAGTCATGATGTAAATATAGTCTTTGAAAATATGTAAGATGTAAACATTTGTCTTTGAACAAATTCAAAATATCATGGCACATGTTTTTAAAATATTTAAATCAAATGTATTTTCTAAGTTAATGCTCGGAAATGCACTAAACACAACACTGTTTTCAGTGTTAGTCACATAAAAAAAGGTACGTATGTGAGGTGAGAGTCTCTCTTCCCTAAATGACTCATCTCCCCTTTCAGAGCAGAAAGTTACTGGACTCCCCAGAATCAGAGCAAACAGATTTGCTGTCACTGGCTCCCTTACCTAATTCTGCTGTCAGGCATGGAGAAGTGTTCCCACATGTGAGTTCCATTTAAATTCCTCCCAAATTCTTCTTTGTTGATTTCTGATAATTTATTGTTTTGAAGTTTTTTTCTTTAAGGAGAGTAGATGCTCTAAGTTTCCACATATCTTTTCACTTCTAAATTTAAAAGCTTAAGGTCAAATATTTAATAATTTTTGAATGATGGTAGAGATACAATAAAATTTGAGGAGATACCTAAGTGTAAAAGCAGACTTACCTTAGGGTCCACGTTGAGAATTTTTCTGTCTCTTTTGTATTTGAAAAGTAAGCCTTCTGGATTATCAGCAATCACTTGGTAGTTGGGAGTTGAATTCCAAACAGCAACATGACTGTCCCAGTTGTAAAAACTATAGAAATAAATATTTATTAGGAATTAATATGCATAATGAATTAAATTGACAAATATATTTCAGAAAATATTTGGGGCAGTTCAGCTTCAAAATAAATGGATAGGATCACAGTCTATACAACCATGTAGACCACATGTGTGATTAAAATTCTTGCAGAAAAGATTAGACTGGGTTATTTTCAAATCATTTAGATACATATTTATGAATGTTTTGCATGATTTCCTGGTTTGGACACTCTAGGACCTAGGACCTATTCCAGTATCATATTCCCAGGAAGTCAAGAAGAAAATTGATGCAATTTAAGGCTATTTCTTCTAGTTCAGACTCTTCAGGATATTGAGTATTCAGGGTATTAAGAGACTGTTTATTGGAAGGAAAGGCAGGCTAAGTCACCTCTTTTCATTCAAAACAAATTAATTCATTTCTTTAAGTTTCTATTTTTCAATAATATGTTTCCCAGGCAGTAAGAAAACTACTTGTGTTTGAGAGGTTACCAGAGGCCAGGCATGATGTGATGTATTCTAAAACAACACCCATATGAATTTGCTCTTATTTCACAGACAAGGCAAGGATACTATGGGAGTTCAACTAGCATAGTTAACACCCTGCAACTAATACATCATAGGGTTAATATTTCAACCCAGATCTGTGTGTTTCAAAGCATATGCATGTTCTTTCTACTGTTCAACATTGCCTGTTCAATCCCTTCTTTGGAGGTTCGTCTATGGAAACTTTCTATTTTTTTCCATCTCTCATTTTATACTTACTTGTCAAAAACAAATATAATGCTGTTATGTTCATTGGAAGTATCCTCAATACACTTATTTTTACATATCTTATTCCCATTAACACATTTCTAATATTATGTTTGCTTTTAAAATGACAGCCACAGAGATAAGTCATGTAGAGCTCCCAGCCCAGTATGCCTCTCAAATATTTGTAATATTTATTTTTAATCATTTTCCCCTTATCCTATTTCTGGGTTGTTTTTCCCTCTATTACTCCTCTTCTTCATTTTGAAAGAGTAGATTTCATTGATTAAACTCACTCTGAATTACATTGTTTTGTGAGGCATCACCTTTTTGCTACTACCTGAAAATGTAATATGTTTACCCTCAAATTTTTTAATACTCAGAAAAAACTGATTATATAGATCATATATTTATATCTTTGGGGGTGCATATTAGTGAGAACTATTCTCTCTCTTCCCCTCTTACTCCTTCTATGGCCAAGACATTGGAGTGTCTGCCTTTTCTGAGGCACAGAGTCAGGAAAAGTGGTTTTCCAACCATCTCTGTCTGTTTAATCAAGCCTCTGCAAGAGAGCAGGAATGACTATCTGATTAGTGAACTGAGAAAAGGAGCTAAACATTCATGGCTTTCTAGGTCCTCACTTTAGCCAGCTTTCATGAGTGAAGTTTATCATGGCAGGCTCAATGCCCAATAGGGTGATAATAGGAGAGCAGCCTATAGTACTGGTGATAAATTCAATCCAGTGGTAAAAGTATTACAAGCCAATTTGACTATGCACCCAAGCTGGGTCCCCCAATTCAGTTTAATTCATAATAAAGAAGATAAATTGACTTCTATTCTCCTGGCTGTTCAGTTAGGAGATTCACAAATTGGAATAGGGGACATGGGTATGATCCTCAACTATATATATATATTCACATACATATATTTCTGAGATATATGGATATACATAATCCCAATAAAATGCTTGAGTCATACAGGCAGATTTTATATATATACACTTTATCAAAAAAAGTTAATTTGTGTAGCACGTGGTACTTTTGATGAAGTGATTTGGATTGTTAATCAATACTTTTGTTTTACTAGGCAGGGAAGGGAAACAGGTTTCATCTCACATGCCAATTCTAATAGCTAATAATTATTAGTATTTAATAAAGATAACTAATACTTATTTAATAAGCACCACACCATGTGTTGGGTACTGTTCTGAGACTAATGAATCTATTATCTCATCAACCTTATTGTCAACACCATGAAGTAGGCATAAAACTATCCCCTTTTATACATGCAGAGCCCAGGTGATCTTGAAGTGTACTTGTGGATGAAGATGAGGGACTGGATTTGAGAAGACATTGAAAAGTGGATTTAATGGTTATGAGAAAGACATCAATGAGATAAGAGTCTAGGATTACTCTCAGATTTCTGGTTTGAATACTTAAGCGGATGGAATTATTTACTAGGAACTAAAATACAAGGTAAGGAACAGATTGTAGGAGGTGAGGTGGGGGGCGTGTAGTTCAGTTTTAGACGTCTTGAACTTGAAATCCTTATGAAATATCTAAGAAAATGAAAGCAAGGATCTTGGTTTGTGTTGTTTACTGCCCTATTTCTAATTCCTTTTTTCAGACCATGCCTCACAATGGTAGATGCTAAATGCATATTAATGGAAGAAATAGATAATGGATGAATTTCTGAAGTTAGAGACTTTTCTTAGATGGAGTAATGTATCTAGAAGTGTTTAAATTCAAAGAGGTGACTGAGATGGACAAAGGAGAAGATGGAGAAAAGAATGAAATCTGGAACATCAATTTTATCGAGTAGGAAGAGGAATCAGCAAAGGAGAGTAAAAAACATTGATCTGAAGCATCAGAAAGAACCAGGAAAGAGTTACTTTTTTGCAAAAACTGAAGAGAGGAGAATATATCAAGAAATAGTACTTTAAGAAAGACAATAGTGTCAAATGCCTCATATATTAGATAAGGCATGAAGAGAGTTTATCAAAATTTGCACTTGGAAGGATATTACAGGAAAAGCAGTTGCAGTAAAATGGTGGGGGCAAAATTCAGTTATAGCAAATTTAAGGGCAAGATGGGAACAGATTACTGAATAAAAAATTCCTTTATTAATTTAGTTATAAAGTAAACAAGAAAACTAGGGCAGCACTGGGATATAAAAAATTAAAGTTCAGCTTTTTTTTTTAAAAAAGATGAAATATTCTTGAACATGTTTCCATGGTGTGAAGAGGGAAAAGTAGAGAAAGCAGGATCCTAAAGAGGCAGGAGCTATAAAAAGGCTTTGCCATAAAAAATTCTATATGAGAAGATGTATCTAATATACAACAGAACTATGATATTCCTATATATATGTAGGTTAATTTGATTTTAGTAAGAACCCTGCATATTATTTATTACTATTCCTATTATATGGATGAGTGAACTGGAGCTAAGAGAAGATAATAAAAAATTTGAAGTTTACATTATTAGTAAGTACTAGAATACAGTCTCAGACCTAGCCTATAGAATCTAAAACAAGTACTTTTTCTACAAATTTTTATTTTATTGTGGTAAGAACACTTAACAGGAGACTTGCCCTCTTAACAAATTTTTAAGTGTACAATACATTATGTTGACCGTAAGTACGATGCTGTACCGCAGAGCTTTATAGCTTATTCATCTTGTTTAAGTGAAACTTTATGCCTGTTGATTAATAACTCCTCAATTCCCCCTCCTCCCCAGCCCCAGGTAACCACCATTCCATTCTTTGAGTCTACGAATTTGACTATTTTAGATACCTCATATAAGCGAAATCATACAGTATTTGTCTTCCTGTGACTGGCTTATTTCACTTTTCATAATGCCCTCAAGTTTCATTTGTGTTGTCACATATTGCAGAATTTCCTTCTTTTTTAAGGTTAAATAATATTCCATTGTATGTATATACCACATTTTCTTTTTCCATTCATTTGTCAATGGACATTTAGGTAGTTTCCACATCTTGACTGTTGTGAATAGTTTCTTTTAGACCACATATAGTTGAGTGTTGTTTTTTAAAATCCATTTAGCCACTCTGTTTTTTGATTGGGGAGTTTAATCCATTTATACTTAAAGCAGTTATTGATAGGGAAGGATTTACTCTTGCCATTTTATTAATTGTTGTCTGTTAGTCTTGGAGTTCTTTTGTCTTTTTTTTCCTCTCTTGCTGTCTTCCTTTTTGTTTTGTTAATTTTTTATTGATATATTTTGAATACTTGATCTTTTTCTTTTGTGTATCTTCTATAAGTATTTTTTTGTAGTTACCTTGAGGTTAACATAAAATATCTTATAGTTGTAAATGTTAATTTTAAGATGATAATAACAAGTTTAATCACATACACAAACTTTACATTTTAACTTCTCCCATCCATGTACTTCATGCTATTGTCAAAATTTATATCTATTCATACTGTGTATCTTTAACTTTTTTGTTATAATTATTTTTAATACTTTTGTGTTATAATTTTTATAGTAGAATTAAAAGAGATTTACCCACTGCCATTACAGTAATACACTACTCTGAATTTTTTTATATATTTACCTTTATCAATGAGTCTCATACTTTCTTATGCTATCATGTTTCTTTTTAGCATCCTTTCATTTTAATTTGAAGAACTCCCTTTAGCATTTTTTATAGGGCAAATCTAGTGGTGGTGAACTTTCTGAGCATTTTTTCTATGTGGGAAAGTTTTTATCTCTTCTTCATTTTTGAAGGACAGTTATTCTGGGCATATTACTCTTTGGTAGTAGCTCTTTTCTGTCAGCAGTGTGAGTCTATCATCCCACTCCCTTCTGGCCTGCAAGGTTTCTATTGAAAATCTGTTAATTGTCTTATAAGAAGGCGAGGAGGGTCCATTGGATGTGACAAGTTGCTTTTCTCTTGCTTCTTTCAAAATTCTCTCTTTGTCTTTGATTTTTGACAATTTAATTATAATATGTGTCTTGAAGTAGATTTCTTTGATTTATCTGATTGGTGTCCCTTAAGCTTTTTGGATTTGGATGTCCATTTCCTTCCCCAGATTTTGGAAGTTTTCAGTCATTATTTCTTTGAATAATTTTTCTCATCCTTTATCTCTCCTCATTCTTGGAATCCCATAATATGTGTATTGGTTCCTTGATGGTGTCCCATAACTCTCTTAAGGTTTTTTTCACTCTTTTTCATTGTTTTCTTTTTGCTTCTCTGACTTAATTATTTCCAATGACTGGTCTTTGAGTTCATCGATGTTTTATTCTGCTTAATCTAGTCTGATGTTGAAACACTTTAGTGGGTTATTTTTAAGTTTAATTATTGTCTTTAGCTCTATGATTTCTGTTTTGTACTTTTTAATATTTTTTCCTTGTTGAATTTCTCCCTTTGTTCATGAATTGTTTTCTTGACCTCAGTGAGCACCTTTATGACAGTTATTTTGAATTCTCTTTTAGGTATACTATCAGTACCTTTCTGTAGTGTCAGTATCTGGAGATTTATCTTATTCCTTTTGGGGAGAACATTCTTGCCTGATTCTTGATTTTCCTTGACTTTCTGTGTTGCTGCCTGCATATTAGACAAAGTAGGCATCTCTCCTAGTCTTCATGGACTGGCCTTATACAGGAGAAGACCTCCACCAAGCAAACTGGACAGAGATTCACTGGCCTCTTCTAACTTTTTCCCTCCCCAGGGAGAAGCAGGCAGCTGTGGGTTTTGTCATTTGCTATGTGATGAGCAGGGAGTAAGATCTATGTATGATGTCTACAAGCCCAAGCTGCTGTCGCCATTTTCCTCCAGGTGCATGGAATGTGCCTGGCCCACCAGAACTCCAAGACTGGCAAAATTGAAGTTAGTCCTCTGGGGACCCCCCCCCCCCTTAGAAGAGCTGGGAGTCTGGATGCACAGACCAACCCCTGCCTCACTTGGGAGAAGCTGAGAGTTAGGGTGTTTCTTTTTCATAGTATGGTGCTATGCTGGCAGTAGGGATTCCAGTAAGAGGGTGTCCCAAACCTCTCTACTGGCTTTGGTGAAGCTTGCTTTGCATCTGCCTGGGGATACAGGGACCTTTCAATTAGTTTCTGGATTTATCACAAAGGGAATTTGTCTAGGAATTCTTGCTGAATCTGTGTATTTGTGGGAGGAGAGTCCAGGGCTTCCTACTCTGCTATCTTGCTGATGTCACCAATCCAAATGCTCTTTTTAATCTGCTATTTCTTGATTTCTTTATTTTTAATTAATTTTTATTGGAATACAGTTGCTTTACAATGTTGTGTTAGTTTCTACTGTACAGCAAAGTGAATCAGCTATACATATACATATATCGCCTCCTTTTTGGATTTCCTTCCCATTTAGGTCACCACAGAGCATTGAGTAGAGTTTCCTGAGCTACACAGTAGGTTCTCACTATTTATCTATTTTATACATAGTATCAATAGTGTATTTATGTCAATCCCAATCTCACAATTCATCCCACCCCACCTATCCCCCTTGGTATCCATTTGTTCACTATAAAACTTTTCCTAGAACTAACAAACATATGAATTTCAGCTAAGCAAGGAAAAGACAGAAAGAAAGAAAGAGAGGGAGAGAGAAAGAAGTAAAAAAGGAAAGAAAGGAATAAAAAGGGGAAAGGAAAGAAGAGAAAAGAGATTTAAAAACTTCCCCAAACTTAGATTCTCTCCAGGTCATCACACTTTTCTCCTAATATATTATAATTAAATCTATCTTCTCTATGCCAACTTACCTCGACCACTGTTCCATCTCAGTTCTCTCACCTGAGCTGCTTATTCACATGACTTGCTCAATTGTAAATACTTACTGGGATAAATCATAGACTCCTCAATCTCAACATATTAGAAAATAAATTTTTCCCACCTTCCAAACCTGTTTAAACTTTCTGTACTGTCTCTATCAATAAGTGGCACTCGAGGTTCCCTGGTGGCACAGTGGTTGAGAGTCCACCTGACGATGCAGGGGACACCGGTTCGTGCTCCGGTCTGGAAAGATCCCACATGCCGCGGAGCAGCTAGGCCTGTGAGCCATGGCCGCTGAGCCTGCACGTCCGGAGCCTGTGCTCCACAATGGGAGAGGCCACAACAGTGAGAGGCAAAAAAAAAAAAAAGCAAAAAAAAAAAAAAGTGGCACTCAATAAATGTTCATTGACTAAATTAATGATATATGTCCATCTTTATTATTATTTGTGATACAGCTGATTACAGTATTTTTAATTATTACAGAATTAAAATAAAGAAGTAGCAAGAAAATTTATTTTAAAATGTAATTAAGAGAATTGATCTAGAACATTGATCTGGGACTTAGGAAATCTAAACCCTCATGCAGTGGTTTCAATTTTCTCTTATCTAAAATTTAGAGGTTGAACTATATATTGCAAAGGCTCTTTACAATGGTAATAGATTGTTATTATGAAAGCCTCCTTTGATCCAATGAGTTCTTACACGTTATTTTAATTTACGTCTAAGTGGTCACATCTAGAAAATACTTGTAGAAAAGTTCAAACATACTGTATCTAAAATAGATAGAAGAACTTAAGGGGTAACTTACGTGAAATTATTTAAGGTTTAGGAATAAAAGAACAATTTTCCATTTGTTCCCCATGAAAAGCATCCAAGGTTTGGGCATTTTGTTGTATGAGAGTGTACTTATACACAACTTATACAAATAAGTTGGGATAATGAATTGAGATAAATATGTGTAAAATCTGTTCACTAAGTGATAAGGGGGTCCTCATGTATGTTTTTGGAAACAATTACCTGTTTGTCATCTATTTTACATGATAACTCCTGATACCAGAGAAAATATTTTTATGACATTACACGACAACAGAGCATTGGACCACCAGGGGGAGTAAATTTCAAAGCCGTGTCTCCAGAATACTTTGTTTGCCCTAGTTTTGCTCAATATCTTCCTTCAAATGGAGTGGAAATGGCATATTTAGGGAAATCATGAAAGCACAAAATGGACAATGCTATCAAAGATTAGAAAAATTTGCACTTAAAAATACATTTAAAGGCAATCCAAGGCCTTAGGGGTGAATACAGAACAAAAATAATGACTATAACAATTGTAGTCTCCAGTACATAAAGCACAGGGAAAAAATAAGATCACTACCCACAAGAACAGGGAATTTGAAATCACAGAGAACACATCACTGAAATAGAAGCTATTACCATCTAAGAGATTTTCCCCATGAATATAACCAATAGTTCATAATGATTAGGAGGGAGATGTTTCAATCTCTATTAATTATGGAATCTTTTTGGGTTTTAAACTGTTGGACAAGTAGGCATTTACAGTACCTAATACTTGAATATGCTTATACAGTTAAAAAAACATTTCATTTGAGAGAAAAATAAAGAATATTTATAAGATATAATTTTTAAGACAGAGAGATATTCATATTTAAAGGAAATTTGTAAAAAACAGAAATAAAATTAAAAACCTACAAAAACGTTTTTTGTGAAATCAAAAGATTTTTATTGAGGGACTTCCCTGGTGGTCCAGTGGTTAAGAATCCACCTTCCATCGAAGGGGACGTGTGTTTGACACCTGGTTGGGGAAATAAGATCCCATATGCCATAGGGCAACTAGGCCCATGCGCCACAACTAGAGAGCCTGCATGCTGCAGCTACTGAGCTCGCACACTCCGGAGCCCCCATGCTGCAACAAAGAGCCTGCTCACAGCAGCGAAATATCCCACATACCACAACGAAGATCTCACATGCTGCAACTAAGACCTGATGCAGCCAAATAAATAAATAAAAAGAAACACAAAAAAACAACTGACAGTGGTTTACACCAATAGTTCACGTCTTTAAAAAAAAAAAAGATTTCTATTGAAAAATGAAAATTCAGGGGATTTTATGAGAGTCATGGGGACATTTAAGCATTAAACATTATTGTCTCCTTTTTAATCTCTGTGTAGACAGTCTGTAAGTAGGATGGCTTTACAATTTTACTTTCTAAACTAGGCTCCTTCTGTGAAAGAAGAAAGCTGCTACTAATTGTGCCAACACAATAAGAGTAAGCCCAGACGATGCCAGGAAAACTGAGATGTGTGGTCTCTACACCTACAAACCATTTAAACACTGCTGTTTTAGAGCTGATTTATCCAATGTTTGTGCAAAATGTTTCCAAAGTTTTGCCATGGATTTGCCAAAAATATGATAAAGTTGTTTAAAAAATGCTAAAACATGTTTTCTTATGGTTGATACTTTTTATTTTATTTTATTGCTGTGGAAAAATTATATTATATGAAATTGCAATTGTGGTATAGAGACATGAAATTTAATCTAGAATAATAAACACTCCTGTTCTCTTTCTATTTTTCAAATAATATCAAAGCAGTAAAATATTCTATAACAAACTAATTTCCTGAAATATCATATTCCATGTAAAAATATAGGTTTGATCAGTTATTTTGGTTGGTAAGAATATGAAATCTAAAGTTTAGTGTTTCCATAAGTTAGTTAACTTGGCTCCTATTCATGACTATATAATGTATCTCTAACTTCAATCAGCTATTTAATAAATGCATATGCCAGTTGGGAAAATATAAATAACTGTTGAACAACCTACTGTAATTATTAAAATAATTGAGAACATTAAAAGCCCTAGTGACAGGTAGTCAGAAGGGTCATTCAATTCAATTCAACATGTCAAAAATGCAAACAAAGGATTATAATACAGCATGAAAAATGATACAATAGAAATTTGTGTGAGGTATTTTTGGACTGTAGAGGTCAAAAACAATACATATCTTGCTGAAATATATTTCTAATGAGATTTTCCTGATGGAAAGAAGCAGGGCCAAGCATTCCAGGTAGAAAGGATAATAAAAGTTAGATTAGATAAGAACCGAAAAATGTTCATGATCAGTGTTAACATTTATGAGAGATATTCAGTAGTTTATTGCTAATGAGGCAGAAAGCAAATTGCTGTGAAATGAGAATTGAATGTGAAATGTGATTATTAACTGTCTTCTACCAAAGTGCAGAAAGTTTGGGTGTGCATTCCCTTTGGGGACAGAGTGGCTCAGAGCAAAGGAAGCAAGGAGAGCTGGTAAGTTTGGCTTTCCTATCCCTTTAAGGCAGTGGATAGAAGGGAGTGTTCATTGCCAGTAGGCTATTGCTCTTAATTTTCATTTGAGTCAGAAAACAGATGGGCACCTGTCTATCATGTTCATCATATTATGTGCTCTGAACCCAAAGTGCAATGTCGAGTATATGGACTGGTTATGGAAGGTGCTAAGGGAGAGATGAATGTAATATAATACCTGGGATACTTGACTATTTGTGATAAGCCCCCAACGGGGACTTATCAGGGAAAGATTCTGAGGAAGTATTCCATAACTGCTTCTATACTCCTATGCTGGCCTCCTCACTGAAGACCCTAGCCCTCTGGTGGGATGTCTGGAATGCTTCATTGCTAGCTCCATGCAATGGGAAAGAAGCAGGTGATAATCACAGATGTACTTATAACCATATCTTCCCATAGTAAGGCTATGGAGATAGATTTATGAGTTACACAAAGCTCTTTCTGATTTTGCAATCAGAGCAAGTATTAGAAACATCCTGAGAAGTATTTGCAACTTCTCAGTTGCAAATCATAGAGTGAGAACCTCAAGGTCAAGCAAGAATGCCAGTAGCTAGTCCTATAGTGGCCATTCCCGGTGAAGAGATTGCAAAGAAAGCACTTTCCCAAGGCAGAAACCTGAAGGAATGGTACAGGGATGGGGTGGGTGTCCCAGAGAGCCCTACTTAATTTCATTCTCTTTCTGATATTATTATTGAAACAACTGACACTTGTTATTTTACATTGATGTAGTGCTTTGTCATCTAAAAAGAGCTTTCACGTTTATACTCTTGTTTAATGTCCAGAATAATGATGTATTAGGTAGGGTATTTATTTATAGCTTATTACAAAATATTGAATATAATTTCCTGTGCTATACAGTAAATCCTTGTTGCTTATCTATTTTATGTATAGTAGTTTGTATCTGTTAATCCCATACTCCTATTTTGTCCCTTCTCCCCTCCCCTCCCTCTCCCCTTTGGTAACCATAAGTTTGTTTTCTATGTCTGTGAGTCTGTTTCTGTTTTGTTATATGCATTTGTTTATTTTTTTGATTCCACACATAAGTGATAACATAGAGTATTTGGTTTTCTTGGTCTAACTTATTTCACTAAGCATAATACACTCTAGGTCCAACCACATTGTTGAAAATGGCATAATTTCATTCTTTTTTATGTATGAGTAATATTTCAGTGTGTGTGTGTGTGTGTGTGTGTGTGTGTATACACCAACTCCTCTTTATCCATTCATCTGTTGATGGACACTTGGGTTGTTTCCAAACCTTGGCACCTGTAAATAGTGCTGTTATGAACACTGGGGTGTATGTATCTTTTAGAATTAGTGTTTTCATTTTTTTTCCCATATACACACCCAAGAGTGGAATTGCTGGATCTTATGGCATTTTTTTGTGGAAACTCCATACTGTTTTTCACGTGGCTATATCGATTTATATTCCCACCAACAGTGTACAAGTGTTCCCTTTTCTCCACATTCTCACCAATGTTTGTTATTTGTATGCACATTTTATGTTTTTGATGTCACAGTTTACACTGAGCATACATAAGAGACGAGCCCGAGAAGGAGATAGAGAATTGCATACGAATGTACGAGGAGTAAGACAGTGCCATGAGAACCAAAAGGAATAGAAGGCATGAAAAAACAATGAGGAGATCCCCCTTGTCAAATGCAAGGAAGGAATGAGAAAATAACCAAAATGTGATGGCTATCATTGGTAACTGTTCTCTTTGGGGTTAGCGAGCATTTATCTTAGGCTAAGGAGATTGTATAGATAAGTAATCTCGGTTGCTTCTACTGGAATTACAAGATTAGAGTTCTGTTACTTAAAAATAACAAACATTCTTTGACTTAACATACTCTTTCTATCTGGAAGGTCTCAACAGCTCAAATTTTGTGAATATGAAAATATTTTGAACCATTGCTCCACTCAGCAACCTTTTACATTATGAATATTGCGATGTTCTTTAGGTTTACTGATCTTTCTATGAGTAGTATGCCAATTCTGCCCTGTAATCACCATAGTTTTCCTTCATATCTGTGGATATATTTCTAGAATTAGAATTTTCTAGTCATGACTATGTGACAAGGCAAGGCTTTTCATTAAAGAAATGTCAATATATTAGGGAGAGGAAATCATGGTGGGTCCTGGGTCCTAGGGACCAGGGAAAGAAACCAGAAGGGAAAACTGGAGTGTAAGTATGTTGTGAGGGAGACTGGCCACTCCCCCAGGCTCAGGCACTGTAATTGCGCTTTCAGGTAAAATGGCTTTGAATTTGTGTAAACTAAAAGAGATGTGCAATTTAGAACTATATTATAAATTAGTTTAATGAAACAAGGTTTAGAGTGAAGCTATGATGGAGGAACTTAATGCTGGAGGAGAGAGACTTCCTTCTCTCCTGCTATACTTGGAGACATCACCCAGGTTAGCAGTAGAACCCCAAGTCATTAAAGTACTTTTCTTAAGTGGATAGGAGTTTTGCTAGGCATTATCTGCCTGGTATGGTATGTTTGTCTAGGAAATGGGATCATTTGGCAGCACAAGTAAGATGATTTTGAGAACATTAGAGTCTCTGTGGTTAAATCACAATTCTCTAGAAAGGAAAGGCATCTGAGCTTCTAGGTGGCTGGGTTTCAACAGGGACAACGTGTTAAAAGGCGGCTCCTTGGCTACTGAAGATGGTTTTGTGACTTTGTGTCCTTCAAAGGATAGTAACCAAGACTTACTCACTTTGGAACAGGTAGGCTTGGTAGGCAGAATTCAAAATATCTTCTGTGGTCTCTGCTCTTTAGGGTTGGATCCGCAATATGTTATGTCACTTGGCAAAAAGGACTTCACTAATTGTTTGACCTTAAAATTGGGAGAAAATCCTAGATTATCCAGGTAGGCACAATGTAACCATAAGAGCCCTTCAAAACAGAAAAGCAAGCCAGAAGTCAGAGAAATTCAAAGCATGAGAAGGATTGGATGCACTGTTGCTGGCTTTAAGATGGAGGGACCACAGGGACCTCAGTTCTATAACTAGATAGAACTGAATTCTGCCAACAGTCTAAATGGGCTTGGAGTGTATTCTTCCCCAGAGCAAGCAGAAAGGAATGCAGTTCTGCTGACACCTTAATCTCAGTCTTGTGAGACCCTGAACTGAGAATCCAGCCACACCATGCCGACCTGTGGACGGTGACATGAGTGTTATTTTAAGCTGCTAAATTTGTGGCAATTTGTTACTCAGCATTAGAAAGCTAAGATAGTAGGCATTGTAAGTGCTTTGGAGTTAGCTTAAGGGAGTCTGTTGAGGATGAAATAAACATTTTATCACAGTTGGGAGGCTGGGATGGATCGGAGGCTCAAAATTTATTTTGAATATTAAAAGGAATGTGACCTCATTTTGTACTCAAGATTGGTGAAGCAGAATATCAGTTATAAATAGAATGTGATCAGGGAGAAATAACAAAAATAACACTGAAACAACACAGATGAAAGCAATGAGAATCCATGTAGTAGAAAAACAACCTTAGGCAGAAAGAGAAGCCAAACACTTCATAGCCTTTGACTTTTCATTGGACAATTTTGTATTTCTGTACATGCTATGGAAAACTATCTTCAAAAAGTTTATGTCTGGGGCTTCCCTGGTGGTGTAATGGTTAAGAATCCGCCTGTCAATACAGGGGACATGGGTTTGATCCTTGGTCTGGGAAGATCCCACATGCCGCAGAGCAACTAAGCCCATGCACCACAGCTACTGAGCCTGCGCTCTACAGCCCATGCTCTGCAACAAGAGAAGCCACCGCAATGAGAGGCCCGTGCCCCACAACGAAGAGTAGCCCCCGCTTGCCGCAACTAGAGAGAGACCACACGCAGGAACGAAGACCCAAAGCAGACAAAAAAAAAAAAAAGAGAAAAGATGTGCTGGCTCTTCTGGGACAGAATGAAAATGGGAGCAGCTATTCATTGGGGCCCATCGTGGTGAAGGTAGTAAGAATTGAGGGGGCAAAACATTAAGTGGAAAGAATCAGAGCTGCTCATTCAGCTCTCCTTCCTCAACTGACATATCTCCCTTGAAGGCCTTCTTTATTTAAATAATAAAGTGTTTAATGATTTATATTTACAAGTGAGACCATTACCTTATACTTGTTCTTTTATACCAGAGCTCTTTCTACTACACTACAATGCTACTCAGTCTTTTCCCTGCAAATGATTTTCCTTCTTCCCTTGATATTTTTTAACAGTGAAACAATGTTTTATCACATTTATGAGCCATGATCTGATGAATGTGAGTCACCAGTAAGTGATACCACTATCCACCCTCTCACCTAATCTAGAAATGTGGGTCACCTCAGGCTTTTCCCACTTCCTCACCCTGCATCCTCTCTCCCATCAAGTCTCATAGATGCTATCTCCATAACCTCTCATGTCCACATACTCCTCTCCAAATGCTGCATCTTCCGCCAATTCTTACCTGAATTAATACAATACCTTCACAATCAGTCCCCCTCCCCCTTTTGTCTGCATCCCCTATCATCTATTGTTCTTACAATCACAGATATCTTTAAAAATATCGCATCAGCTATTACATCCCTGCTTAAAATATTTTTCTGACACCTATGGCTTTCTAAACACACTCTGTAGCTTAGCACACTAACTCTCCAAAACCTGGAAGCTGCCTCTCTGGCCGCCCCACACACTCTCAACCCCAGATTTCTCTTAAGCTTTTCCCACTATCTGCATTTCTTTAAACATGTCATTCCAGGCCCTGCCAGTGCCTCTCTACTATTGGACATGCTGTTTTCTTTGCCTGGACTGTCCTCTCCACATTTCTTTTTCTCACCTAGTTAAGTACTACTCATTCTCCAAATCCGATAGCATGCAATACCTGCCAAGGGAACCTCCAACCCTCACCTAGCCTAATTTATATTCCAGTCTCTGGGCTGAATAGTTACCTACTAACAGAAACAAAAGTTCTGTCCTGTAACAATTGATTTACTATTCTGTCTTCTCAATTAGCCTGTGAGCCTCATTAGGGTAGGAACCAGCTTTATCTGACTACTCCTAGAGCTTCTTGTGGTACCTGGCACTTGGTTATTTCCAACAAATGTTTAACCTTTCCCTCCACTACCATGAGACTGCCATGAGGGATATGACTTGACTTTCATCTTCAGCATCAGCTTCTCTTTTGCTCTTGGGTCTACTGTCACCTTCTTTGTCCTTTCGTCTTCACTGCTCTGCTAAGAGCTTTGATTCAGGACATTATGAACTACTAATACATTAGCACAAAATATGTGACTTCTTTCATTTGCCAATGTCATGGATCTCTAATTGTCGGGCTGTATGCTCTGTCACTTTTAAGAGGACACATTTTTGTGTGGGAGGTGAGGCAGTTTCCTGACTGTCCTTCAACCACATCACATACTCAGCAACCTCCTTAGTTTATATAAAGCATAACTCTCTTGTCAGTATGACCGGAGCATCAGGCACCCCATTGGAAATTGAGTGGCACAGATCACTAGAGTTGGGTAAAACACACTGCCTTTAAAAATCCATTGTTTCACCCTTAAGAAAGCTGGTAAGATATGCCTTTGACAAGTATTTGAACTTGATAATAATGACAAAATGTAAAAAGGTAAATTAGCAATATTTTGTTCAGTAAAGATAGAGTAAGAAGACCAAAAGAGACTACGCATTGAATGTTAAAAAGCCTCCAGAGGAAATGAAAGGGAAGACATGTAGGTTACTGTTTATTTGATTGGCACATATCAAGGGATTTCTCAAGCTTAAAAGTAATGGAAGAAATCCTAAAGGAAAAGATAGATCAGTTTAACTTCATAACAATTTAAAATATTTTTATGTCATGAGAAGTCATAAATAAAAATAAAGGCAAACAAAAAATAAGGAAAATATGTGGTATAAATTATAAAACTCTCTTATAGAGTAATTTTTAAAATTTCAATGATCCTAACTTTTAACATTGGGAGAGACCAAGGATAGATAGATCACGAAAATAAAATAATAACCAAGAAATAATTGAAATGAGCATAAACTTTGCTAATAATAAAAAGAATGTTTTTGACTTTTAAAATGGGGAATAATTAAGAAGCGTGTAATACTTCCTACTAGCAAGGTTGCCATGAGACCATGCATTGATAGCTTGTGAGAGTGCAAGTTACTACATTTTTGGAAAGCAACTTGGCAATGTGCATAATAAGTTTTGTAAGTATTTATATCACTTGACCCAGCAATTCCACTTCTAGGTCGTATAGACAAAGATGTATGCACATAAAGACTCTTCACAGTATTATTTATAAAAATGATGGTTTGAAATCAACTTATGTGGTCCAAACTCTTATTCTAGGCAGTCAGGAGGCCAAATTCTTACTTAAACTGGGTCTGCAACTAGTAGTAGCGATGAGGAGTTAGTAGTGGGAAAAGGCAGACTGGGAGGTAGAACATGTAGAGACAGTGGTTTTTAAACAGCAGCTATTGTGAGTGTTTTTTGAATTGCAAAATCAATTTGCTGGGCCACAGTCAGAATGAAAATGCAGAATGGTGTAGAATGGCGTAGAAAATATTGGAGGGCACTTTACTGGGTAATTTTTATAAAATGTTTATCTAGAGTATTTATTTAGAGACTCAGGGCATCTCCTCTTCCCCTTTAAAAAAATGTTTTTTGAAACATTTCAAACACACCTAAAAGTAGAGACTGGAGTAACAAATCCCCATGTACCCATTATCTAGCATCAATAATTATCCACAAAGAGTCCCTCAGTTTCATCTCTCTCCTCCCACAAACTCACTCCCACCAACCAAATTAGCAAGTTCTGGACTTTATATCATTTCATCTGAAAAAACTTCAGTATGGATTTCTGTGATATTGTGATATAATAGGAAATATATATTTGGTCTTCTTCCCATAAACCCTTGTAATTTCTTGAGCAGTAGGAGTGAGAGGAGAATGTTTTGTTATTCAAAATAAGCCCTTTTCAACCATCCCTGAGTGTATGCTAATGAGCAGACTCTAGGTGGGGTCCTAGATAGCTTCAGGATGGGGGTTTGTTGCCAGAGGAATTGACCTTGTGATTAGAGGGTTAGAACTTTCAGTCCCACCCTTGAACTTCTAGGAAGGGGAGAGGGGCTGGCTGGAGGAGCTAGAGATTCACGAGTGGCCAATGATTTTGGAGAGATTTTGGGTTGGGGAACGCATCCCTGTGCCAGGAAGATGGTGCACCCCAAACTCTACAGGACAGAAACTCCTGCACTCTTGGACCCTTCCAGACCTCACCCTATGAACCTCCTTCTCTGGCTGTTTGTCTGGGTCTTTTATAATATCTTTATGATAAACTGGTAAACATTAGTAAATATTTCCCTGACTTTCATGAGCTGTTCTGGCAAATTATCAAACCAGGTGGGGGAAGGGGGTGGTGGGAACCCCTGACTTTGCAGCCATCTTGGACAGAACCGTGGGTACTTGGGGACCCACTGCTTTCAACTAGCATCTGAAATGAGGGCAGTCTTGTGGGACTGAGACCTTAAACCTGTGTAGTCTGACTCTAACTCTGGGTAGTTAGTGTCAGACTTGCATTAAATTGGAGGAGACCCAGTTGGTGTCCTGAGAGTTGGAAAATTCGTGAGGGGAAACCCCGCACCCCATATCAGGTGTCAGAAGTATTATAAGTAGAGAAACAGCTTTCCTTTAATCTCTAAAAGATAGCCCTTTTTAAAAATATAACCACCAGTTTTTATCATACCTTAATATGACAATAATTATTCAATACCACCAAGTACCCAGTTACCATTCAAATTTCACCAATTGTCTTATTAGTTTCTTTTTTATATAGAGTTTGCTCAAGTCAGAATCCAAACAAGGTCCCTATTTTGTAGGAGTCCTGAGACTTCAACCAATGGAGGACAAAGAGCCTTAGAGGGCACTGAAATTATTTTGAAATAATGCTTAATAATTGAAAATTGGTTAACTAAAGACAGCACCATAAAGTGAGGTACTGGCAGCTGTTGTAACTGATATCCATGAAGAATTTACAGAGAGAAGATAAAGTGTTTACTATATAAGATTCAGAGTTGCATATATACAATAAGACAGCAAAAAAACACATCCATGAACACACCTACGCATACGATTGACTACTTGACAGTTGCCGCCACCTTTGATAGAACTTTTCCCTCTTTATAGTAACATCACAGTAAAAAAGGGCAAATATGTTCTTGAATGCTTACTGGCCCTTAGAGCGACACATATACTATACATGCTGTTCTGTATATATCCTGAGAGACTATAATGAAAGGCAAAAGTGAAAGGTTGTAGTGGAAGAGATAGTGGTAGATGTGGAGAGAGGTACACAGTTTGGGACCCAGTTAGATTCAATTCCAACTCCACAAACAGGTGTGCCTGAGAATGTCTGTAACCCCCTCCCTGATTGGCTAGGGGCAAACTTGTATTAGCAGCAATCCTTTGAAGGCAAAGCCCGTAACAACCAGGAAGGAAACCCTCCTTGAGCTAGTGATGTTTTCCCCTTTGGAATAGGTTATTTAATAAAAATGTAAATGTTTTGCTGCTCTTGCCTTTGTTTAGCAAGTAGCAGGCATGTAACTGATTATATGGCACACATTTGACCTACAGTCACTGAACTGAACAGAATTTTGCCCAATAGCCAATCTTCTATCTCTTCCTAATATATATGTGTGTGTCTATGTATGTTATACATACATATATTTTATATGTTATATATCTTTGTATACTGTTTATATCATTTAAAATAATTGTAAAATTTTCTGTTTATGACATTTTAACATTTATAACACTTCAGGATTTTGAGTTAGGAGAGATTTTGATTTTCTCTTTTATACTTTATATGCTTTTATAGTTTACATGTTTTCCACAATGAGCATACAATAGTTTTAAGTCCAAAAAGAGCAAAATGTTTCTTTTTAAATAGAGGAAAAAGAAAACTCTTTATTATAATACATATATTAAATAAATAAAATACATGGTTTTCTTTTGTTTCCAAGTATGTCTGGACGTGATATGCTTTGCAAGATTATATGAAAAATCTTGAAGTATAAACTGGGGGGCTGATTTTGAGAAAAAATAGTATTCTTGAGTTTTTATCTGGGACACTAAAAATTGACATGAAATCCATCTATAAACAGTAAGTTATTGTTTTATTTTTGACAAAAATATTTAAAATTACCTCTCAAGCTTTTAGTCATAAAATCATGAAAAAGAGTTGTACCTGTTTCCTTACCTTTATATATTTAAATTTGAAAGTAAAAGTTAATGATATTTGTCAACTGTCTATCTCAAAACATATGTTCTATTCACATATACACAAAATAATAATAGTCATTTTTCAAAAACAGTAAACAAAACTGGTACTCCCATAAAAGGAGCATTATCACTGCTAATGGTATAAAGAACGACCTCCTTGGATAACTTCATTTTCTCTCATTGTGTTAGTTACTACTTATATTTTTAAAATTCCACATCCATTTCTCTGCCTGGACATCTCAGAGATTCAGAATTATATATCTATCTACTGTATTTTAGATATTCCACTGGCACTTTAAATGCAACATATCCAGAACTGAGTCCTTGATCTTCCCCCTGAACTACAGTTGCCCTGAATTTTCTTTCTTATATTTGTTGGTACCTCTGTTTATAGAGATATTCATGTTTTAGATCTGGAATTGGGCTTGACTCTCCTCTCTCCTCTCCACATAGCCCGTTTCCACTCAGTTCTGCCAGTTTCCCTTCATTAATATTTCTCATATCAGGTCCCTGGTCATCCTGCCTCCCTCGCTACTGCCCTAATCCAGGCCCTTAGCTTGTCTGTCTCCTTTCTTCCTGTCTTATATCTATTCAGTCCATCTTCAACACAGCCTCCAGGGTTTTTCTCATACTCAGATTTAACCACGTTGCTTCCCAATGCAAATCCCTTTCAATGACTCACCATCACCTGTAGCATAAATTCCAAGCTTCTTAATTTGGTTTGCATGGGCCTTCATGTCTTATAGCTCCCAGTTTGAGGTTTATGCTGTAGCAACCTTGAACTGTGAATAGTTCCTTTTCTATGGCATTTGTTGTTTTTTAGTTTTATGCCCTTGTTCATGCTGTTTCCTCTGCCGAAATGCCATTTCCCCATCTTCCATGCCTGGAAACGCCTATGCATTCCTTAAGAATGAGTTCTGTCGGCACCTCCTCTAGAAAGCCCTGTCTTTTCCCCACATGAATTCTTTCTATATTTTCCTCTATAATTGGATATGCCCTGGGCATATCTATATCTTTCTATTTCTAAACTGTTTTATAATTGTTTCTCTATGTCTCTAACTTTTTATTGGACAATGTGTTCCTTGAGGGAAGGAACTGTATCTTATCTTTTATAAAATCACTTAACGCTATGCCCAATGCACAGTAGGTTCATAAATAGAAATTTAGAAAATAAAATAAAGATATGTAGGAGGATAAACTGAACTATTTAAAGATTAAGGATATGAGAACTGGGCTTGGTGCTTGCATTTGTCAATTAATATGGGGGAAACAGTGTCATGAAAATTTAGACTGGAAGGAGACAAATGTGCATATTAATAAATAAGAAAATGGTTATTTAATTCATGAGAAATAGAATAAAAGTCAGGTTAATAGAAGTACTTTGTGGGTTTTAGAAGGATTAGGTTGAGTAACACTTGATAGGGAAATCATATTCTATTGGTAAGTTGGGTTTACTTTCAGTTACTTTTAAAAAGTTAACCACAGCCAAGAATAGAAGTCCTCATCCCTACCTTAACCACATCTCAACCTTTCCTTTCCCAAATCCCCATGTATACTCCTAAAAGTATTAGAAACTGAGGCCAGAGCTTCTCGCTTCCTGTGGCAGAAAGAAGTCATGGATATTTAGGGGACTTCTGGACATTACTAAAAAGTAACATAAAGAGACTGGAGGCTGAGGCGTCACTATTTTGTAGTAAAAGTCACATATCTTAGGGCAGGCTGGCTCAGAGACATCACACAGAAAGGAGCTAAAAGGAAGATGCATTATGGGAAGAGAAGGTAGGAGAAGGGGCTAGAACTAGAGGGTAAGAGGACATCCAAGTGGCATACCCTCTCAAGGCCTAAAGACATTATGTGAAGACCTAAGTCATGAATCTTGGCCTCTTCTGCAGTCCAGGAAGCAGGTTAGGTACACCGACACTACAATCTGGCTCATATTCTATATGACCCACCCCCGTTTGATTTGCTTAGCATTGATTCAATTTGGTTTAGTTAGGAAATACTTTCATCTCCAGTGGGATCTAGTGTGTATTCAATGGAGAAAAGATAGATGAGTCACATTCAGAGTGAGGAGCTAGGAGTCCAGCTCCATATTCATTTGATGGATATTGACAAATCTGCTTATGACCTTACTTGTCAGGAAGGAATTTTGACCAGGATTATTGGTCTTGCTCTATAAGTTTGAAAAGGTATGTATAATTGTAGAAGTAACTTCAGTGCAAGATCCTGGGGTGGAGCTGGAGATGGAGAAGTGCATCACACAAGAGTAGTATTTTGCATAGAGGAGGTTTTACAAGTCCAAATTTTTACTAAGAATTAAAAAAAAAAACAGTTTAGATAATTCTTTAAGAGAGAAGTTATGTCTGTGGCCTATATTGTGGAGCTGGATGGGGTATCCTAGAAGGCCCATGTACACTGGGGCACGTCAAACCCTGCCTATGCAAATGATCTGGGGTAGGCATCCTACTTTTGACACCTGAGGGAGTTAGGTTCATGTAAGAAAATTACAGCTCCCTTTGATATTATCTGGATGGCGATCTTTGCAATAGTAGTATCTAACATTGGCCTGGAATTATAGACACAATAAATTTTCCTTTAATGAACCTGATGTCCTGATTCTATGTGAACCAGATAAACCTGGACCAAAACAATAGAAAATGATGCCCACCTAGAAATGAAATGATCCAGACATTGAACTTGTGAGTCATGGATTTGACTCAGAGAGAAAATAGTTTCTCATGTAGCTTGTAAAATGAGAAGACTGCTTAACTTGAAGTAACGGATAATTCAGTTTCACCTGAGGATCTCATAGTAAGAGCTGAAGATGGAAAACACTGCAATAGCCTGAAATTATAACAGAAAATTCTACCCATTTGAATTATAATGTGCTGAAAACCGCAGATGACTGCATTTCTGTCTTAGACATGATTGTGACCTGAGGCTAAATTCTTGAACTTCATATACCACATTTGTCCAGTAAGTTGAATTAGAGGGTTGCATGGTAATTCAACATGGTTATTAAAACATACGGAGGCTAAATACTGATATAATACATTGGCTTATAACCTGAATTGTGGAATCTGGAAACCATTCTAACTAGGAATATTCTGTTTTGTAATTTGCTCCTTGTAGTATGCTTTAGGAATTAACATTTAGAACTAAATGTGCCTTTACTGAAATAATAATAAGAAAATAAACCTAAGTCCTCAGGGTTTTGGGTTCAGTGCCAGATTGTGGAAACTACAGACAGTCTCTGGCTTTTGCTCATACAATTTACAACCAACAGTTACACGTGCTATTGTGTGTGGGCTCTTCCTTTACCCTCCTGATTGACAGAAGGGCCTGTGCTGCTGCTGGAGACCTCAGCCACATCACAGTCTACAGATCTTTTACTTCTACTTAGCTTCCTTACAGATGGACACTGTAAGTAGAACTTACATCCTCAGAAACCACTTCCCTGAACCCAGAGTTTCCCCTGATTTAGGGGAAGCTGCTATTGAGGCAGCCCAGACACTGCCTGTAAGATTCCATTCAGCCTCTCTTCCTTACCTATCCCCCTCTCTTCGTCTACTGGAGCTGGATTGTGACACTTGTGCCTGAGTAAGGTAGGAAATTTTTTACCTTTAGTGTGGGAAAATTATGTTATTGGATATTATATATTATTAAATTATATTAGATATATTATTATATTAGATATTAGGCATAAACATTAGAACTTATAAAATGTTTTTTACATAAAACCACTACTATAGATAAAAGACAGTTATCAGTTTGCCATTAAAGTTTACAGACACCCCCCCACACACAACACACTACAGAAGTAATAGTATCATTGAACAGATCTGACTTCGATATGTAATATTGTTGGAAAAATACAGTAAATGTTTCTAATAGCCAGTTTGCAAACTTCTGGAATATAAATCATTTGTAAATTGGGGTCTACAAAGATAAGCTAGATATGATTAGTCATAAATTAGATTATATCATTTGTTAGTTTTCCCCACCATTTTAAAGTGGGGGGAAATTTTACTTTGTTATTCATAGCCATGGAAACTAGAAATTCATCTTGTAATTAGAGTCAAGGCATGCAGTAACAAAAGAGATATAGGCAAAATGCTTGTTTCAGTTGTGTTGTGAATTCAACTGAATCATCGTAGGTCAACTGGAGATTACCCAGTGTTACCCAGCTGCATTATGAGTTTAATAGAAAACCAGGGCAATGTAAGATACCAACATTTAAGGTGAAGAAATCAAAAAATCATGCTTGATTGGCATCTTCCTATCTTAAGAGAGGCTTTAAAAATATTTGCAAGGAGCAGAGCTAATGGTACAGCATGTAGCACTGAACAGACATCACATTTAATTCTAGTTCTGTGTCATTAATCTGGACAGGAAAGTATACCATTTCCTACCGACAATTTCTATATCTATATAGGAAAGCATCTGGAGTTGGTGATTTCTAAAGTCCCCTGGAATGCTATAATCTATGTTTTTGTCTAATGATTAATTTAGAGTAACAGTGGTGAATGGATTGCTACCCTAGGAAATTATACAGAACAGAAAATTGTGTGATGTATTCTGGAAGTTGTCTGTGTTATGAAATGAGCAAAAGAATCATCTATTGTGTTTTTAGAGCCTATTTATGCTGTATGAAATCCTTCCTCAAAGCACAAAAGGCTCAGATTCTTTGGGAAATGTGCCATGGAAAGGAAATGAAAGCATTAGCCTGGCAACTGCTGGCGGTGACTATTGAACGATTTGGAGGCTTGTTTATCTGAAGGTTAGCCAAAATTCTGGTAAAGAATATGAGCTGGAGTTCCCTCAAACACAACATTTTATGTGAGGCTTCCAATACTTGTGTAAGTAATTACACAGAAGAATAGCTTCCCTTGAATTATTATGATATTTCTAATTCCTTTTCAAATCTAGAAACCAAAAGACATTCAAAATCTAAAAGAGAGAAAATATTATTATTAGTTTTTCTTTTACCAAATTAAGACTGATATGAGGATAGAATTTTGAAGGGTAATGCATCTGAGAAGTGACTAAATTCATCCATAGTGACCATGTCATTTTTTGTCTAGACTTAGGTCCCCTGCCCAGATCTATTATCTGTAACAGAGTTGTCTTTCAACAGCCTCCAGGACATGGTTACTTGGACGTGCCACCTTCATCAGGAAACGCAAGTCCAAAACTTGCTCATCTTCTCCTCTTGAAAGCTATTTTTCCTTGCCCATTTCTTTTAGTATCACCCTGGCTAGAAATCTTGGAGTCAGCTTTGACTTTTCCATTCCTAATATCTTATACCCAGTGTGCCACCAGGCCTTTCCTTTCAGATAATTTCTTCCTTCCAAATGTTGCTCATAGTAACCACCTTCTCTCTACTGCTCCACACTTATCACTGTTGGGAAATGCTGGATTACTTAACTTCCTAGCTGGTCTCCCTATTTCCACACTTTCTTTCCTTGAATACACAACACAAATTACTTCACCCCAGATTTTATTCCCTTGTATTTTATCAGTTACCTTTTCAAAAACCAATAATAGTTCCATCCTTACACTTGAATTGAGTTGTAACTTGGCTGCTCAGCTAGACTTTCAATGTCTTTTATAACTTATTTTCTCCTAATTATATAATCCCAGCAACCACTATTCCCTTTCTGTTAGAATTTTCTGGAACCTGCCCTGGCTGAATTGAAAAATAAGGAATTTATTAAAGTATCGGAGGAAGAGTTCCCAGAACTCACCCAAGGGATTAAAGTAGTTCAGTTTCCCTTCAGCTGAACTGTAGGTATCATAATATCTGGGTTATTGGGCAGAGTCATTGCTCTGAATCTGCCCAAACACAGCTTGAAAACAAATGTCAGAAGGATCTTACTGATTCCATATAACTTAATTACATTTCAGGACAAAGTGCTACACTCTTTAAAGGAATACAAAAATATCCAGCACCCAAAAATGTAAAATCCACAATACCCAGTTCTAATCAATATACTAGATATACAAAGAAGTAGGAACATGTGATCCACAGCCAGAAGAAAATATCGATTAATGGTAATATACTCAAAAGTGACAAAGATGATGGGCCTAGTTTATAAAAGAGCCAGTATATATGTTTTAAATATGCTTAACAATGTACCTGGTAAAGAGAGAACATGGAAAATATGAAAATAACCCAAATGAAATTGTAAAGAGAAAAAATATAGTATTGGAAATAAAAAATAAATTTGATGGAATTAATAGCAGATTAGACACTGCAGAAGGAAAAACAATACCAGTGAACTTGGAGACACGGCAATAGAAGCTATCCAAAAAAACGTAACAGCTCAGTGAGCTAACAAAGGTGTAATTGGAGTCCTCAAAGGAGGTTAGGAAAGAGAGGGAGGATCCAGAGGGGATAGTAAAGAGGGAATTCAGAAAAAAATACTTGAAAAAATAGAGGCCTGAAATTTTCTAAACTTAGTGAACACTACAAGCCTGCAGCTGTAAGAGGCTCAATGAACTTCAAGTAGAAGACACATTAAAAAAAATACACCAAGGCAGCAATACACCGAAAATTGTGGAAAATATACCAAATTGTAGAAAATCAGTGATGAAAAGAAAAATCTTAAAAACCAGAGAAAAAAATACATTATGTGCAGATTAAAAAAAGGGATCAGAATGATAGACAATATCTCATCAGAAACTGTCTGCTAAAGAAAATGAAGTGACATCTTTAAAGTATCTAAGGAAAAAAAAATCTGTCAACCTAGAATTCTATACACAGTAAAAATATCTTTCAAAAATGAAGATGAAATAAAGATGCTTACAAAGATAATTGAGAGAAATTTCCAAACATTTTAAAACAACCCACAGATCAAAGAAAAAAATCACAAAAGCATTTAAAAAATACTTTAAATGAATAAAAGTGAAAAAAATATATAAAAATTTGTAGGATGAAGCTAAAGCAGTGCTTAGAGAAACAGCAATAAGTACTTATACTGGAAAAGAAAAAAGATCTCAAATCAATGATCTAAGAAAAAAAGGAAATAATAAAGATAAAAGTGTACTTTTATCAGTAAGATTGAGGACAGAAGAATGACAGAGAGAAAAATCTATGAAATTAAAACCTTGCTCCATGAAAAGATCAATAAAATTGATAAGACTCCAGTTGGCTTGATCAAGAAAAAAGAAAGTAGACGTATCCTACAGATGGTAAAGAGGATAATGAAGGACTATTATGAATAACTTTCTGTTAAATAAATTTAACAAATTAGATGAGACTGACAAGTTCCTTAAAAGACACAAACTATCAAAGCTCAATTAAGGAGACAGGTAACCTGAAGAATCCTATATATATGCTCATTCAGAGATGCTCACTGTCTTCATTATTAGAGAAATGGAAATTAAATCCACAATGATACACCACTACATTAGAGGTTCTCAATAAGGAGGTGGTCATTTGCCCCCAGGGGACATTTGACAATGTTTGGAGACAGCTTTTGTTGTTATAACTAGAGGATTGTTATTGGACAGGCATGTTTCTAAACATCCTACAATAAACAGAAGAAAAACTTATCTGGCGTCAAATGCCAATGGTGCTGAGCTTAAGAAACTGACACTACATACACAGTAGAGTAGCCAAAATTAAAAAGTCTCACAATACCAATGTTGGTAAAGATATGGAGCAAAAGGATCTCATAAAATGCCGGTGGAAGCAAAAAATGTTACAGCATCTTTGGGAAAAAGGTTGGCAGTTTCTTAAAATGTTAAACATGAGCTTATTGTATCCAACAATACTCCTGCTAGGTGTTTACCTAAGAAAAACAAAAACGTATGGCCACAGAAAGACTTGTTTATTGTCATAGCCATTTTATTCATTTTAGCAACAAACTGGGAAGAACTCAAATATCCATCAACTTGTTAATGAATAAACAGATTGTGGCATATCTATATAATGAAACACTACTCAGCAATAGAAAGAAATACACCATTGATGCATGCAACAGCATGGATGAATCCTGAAAGCATTAATCTAAGTGAAAGAAGCCATACTTCAAAGACTACATGCTGTTTAATTCCATTTTTATGAAATTCAGGAAAAAGACATATTATGGTACCAAAAAGCAGACCACTAGGGCCAGATTGGGGGTTGGGGATTGACTACAAAGGGGTGAAAGTTGTATTTTAGGGGGTGACGAAAATGTTCTACATTGATTCTTGACTGTGGTGGTATTTGGTGGTATTTGTATGACTGCATACATTTGCCGAAACTCACAAATTGTACATTTTAAAATCAGGAAGTTTTATTGTATGTAGATTACGGAATAAACCGATTAAAGGTGGAAATAAAGAAAGAAACTGCATTCCAAATGAGGGAAACTCCTTCTATAGCTCTGGGTTTCAGAACCACTCAGCCTCTGTCAAAATTGGGAAGCCCCCTGCCCAAATAGGAAGCTGCCTCTACAATTCCAGTTCCCTCTACCCCCTTCAGAGCCATAGTTCACACTCCCAAACTGGATGCTCACCACCTGCCTCCCTCTCCATAAACACACATCCAAACTGAAGTAGGGAAACCTATTTTTCAGAGTCTAGCTGTACTGGGGTCTGAGGAATGTGATTTTTAGCTCCAGATTCCATAGCACATTAAGGCATATTAAATGGAAGTTGGAACCAAAAACAAATGAGCCAGTCCAAAGTGTTCATCACAATTCTTCAGCTCACCTTAAAGTAGTGACTGGCTAGTCTCTTCCCTGCTTCTCTTCATGTAATTTATTTTCTTCTTTCTCATTTGGGATCTCTCTCTTGCTACCTTCCAACCTTTCTCTCTCGCTTACTGTCAAGTCCTTCTTTATTCTTATCTGGATCCTTACTATCTTTCCAAGCCTAGCTCCAGCCCTTCTTTCAGGCAATACTGCTCCTAGACCCAGGGAAGCAGGGCTTACATATCAGGGGCCCCTATTCTTTGGAGTGCCCTTCTAAAAAATGTCAAAATACCCTTACAGTGGTACTTAGTGGTGGAGATCAACTGTGGTAGGTAGTGCTGTATGGGTGGAGAATCAGACCACCAAGACCTGTGTTTTCCCTGGTCCCCGTTTTCCCCCTTGAAGGTCCTCTCTGACCCTCCTTTACCCCTAACTCATGCTTGTGGGATCCACCAGAAGACTCGAGGAGCTCTAGGCTTCATACTTTCAGAGTCTTCCTAGACCCAGTAGCTGGATCCTCTAGCATGAGATCACAAGAGATTGTGCTGCTAAGAATAGGGATGAAGTTGATTTTGAGTGAGCCTCACTTATGTCTGACACAGGAAGTATTCAGGACACCAGGTTACCCCTGATGGATGTGTCAACTTTGTCTGTTAGGATTGCAGCCCTGCTCAGGTCCACAGCACTCTATGGCCTCCACAGGTCCCACACAATGAAGAAGGCAGTGTTCCAGGACTGGTCATGTCTATCCTCTCCAAGGGCTTTCAACACTATTGCTCAACTGTGACAATTAGCTCTTCTGATTAATGTTCTCTCTTGACTCTGACTAATAAGATGACATATTGTTTGCCTAGGTCTGTCTTAGGTCATATGGATCTAGGGTTGTACCTTCTTCATTCCCATTGACCATGAGTCCCTTGCCTGTCTCCTGGTAAAGACAGGTGTGTGGTGATAATCTGATGCCCAGGTATTCTCTAACTTCAGCCTAAATGCTAATTATGCTGGTGGAGGTAGAATAAGTTCTTGGAGAAGGAGCACTGTATCTTACATTTCTTTTGCATTTCCAGTGCATCTAGCTCTATTAGGCACTAGCATGCCATTACTGTTGTATGTTTGTTTGTTTTTTCTCTGACAGATTGGAAGGCCCACAGAATACTTAATCTTCTCAATAAATCAAACATTTCATTCAGGGGATCAAATGCTTAATATTTTCTCTGAAAAAAGAAGCTATTAAATAATGTTGGCCTATTGCCTTGAGGTCAGCATTCCTTAAATTAAAAAAAGGAAAATACGCATTTTTTTCTTTAGATAATTCCAGCCAAATTCTGCTTGTGAAAGAGAGTGTCAGTTATGTCACAGACTAAACCATTTTGCATGGTATAAAAAAAGTCCAAGTAAATAGACACAGGTTTCTTGAATGTAAAACAAGTGCCTCTTCCTTTTTTGTAAATCATTTTCCCTTTCAAGAAGTACTTCTTATGGCATTATGTTGATCCTGACAGAAGCAATTCTGATTTCCTTCCTCTGGTATGTGGTATGGTTTTAAAGGTTGGTGTGATGTGCTTTGGTATGACATGAAAGTCATCATGAGATTTATGGAATTGACCAGCATCTTATTGCAGCCAGATTTTTTCCTAACAACCTAAGCCTGACATCAATTTGGATGATGAATGTACTCAACTTAAATTTCTTTTTAGCATACAGACAAATAAATGGTAAAAAAAAAAAAAAAAAAAGAAAAAAATCTGCCATTTGGAATAGATACCTGGCTCCGAATCTATCCAACACCGTGTTGGTCATAAAATTAAACCAAAAAATGTTTTGATTTTCTTCTTTAATCAACACATTCACTAGTATATTTGATATGAAAATTCTTGTAAAACCAATTTGTATTTATGTCAGAATAATGTCTTCAGAAGTGAGTTTGGCAGAATAAAATGGGAGGAGTGTATGAGTGAAAAAGATGGGAAAGTTTAGAAAAAAGAGTGATTGCAATAGAAAAGGAGATATTTTATATATAAGATGGCTTAAAAAAAACAAAATCAAGCAAAAACTTTAAATAATGGATCTAACCAGAGGCAGAGAAACAAAAAAGGAACAAACCACTTATGTTTCATTTTATTTAGATACTCTTGAAGTGCTCAATTGTAAATGTATAAATACTTTAAATATAAATACTTATTTTAAGAATAAAATGTTAAGTTTGGGATGAGTCAAAAAACTGAAAGCCAAAGATTAGGAAAAGTTTGTAAGAAAAAGTGTTACTGAACATTTATTACATTATCCAAATTGCTTTTTTTTTTTTTTTTTAATTTGGAAGCACTTCTAGTAATCTATCTTGAGAACTAGAGAGGGTGGAACAAATCTTGCAGAGAACTTTGACTTTCTATTTCCCAGACTATTTTACTTTTAGAGTAGAAAATGATAACACTGACCATTTTAATGAAGTCAATAACTTATGTAAAATAAACTGTCTATTTGGAGATAAAGTTCAGATGTAAACTTTGGTGTGCTAATCTGCTGGGCTGAGAGGACTTTTTATGATCAAACATACATTTAGTTATTCTGAACCTTTTCCTTGCATATTGAATTTAGATGTAAATATCAATTTGTGGACTTTTTAAAGTATGAATTAATTCAAGCAATTGTTATTAAAAACATAATTAATAGCAGGTTGTTTGAATTCCATTTATGGTTTTCAAAAATTCAATTATTTGACTAAATTGAACCATTTAAAAAACCTGTTTTCGTTGTAAGCTTGCTTCAGAAATTGAATAGAGAGTTTAAAGCACGCTGTTTTCTAAATTTTACATAGGCCATTTTTTCCTTTTAAAATCACAGAGATTTTATTTATCATTTTGGAATTTTGAAACGAAATAACTTGTAAAAATGAATAAGAATTTAAAAAATACGGTAATTTCTCTTTCCACTTGAAGTTTAAGAAAGGCAAGGCATAATAAAAAAAAACTTTCTCAGAATGAAAAATTTACAGCAGCAAGGCATACATTGTACATCAAATTTAAATGTTTCCTGGGACTCTAAAATACATATTACTGGTATGTATTCCTTTGGAATCATTAGACCATTACATAATAGATTCATTTTTCATATCTGTTTAGAACAGCTAATTATGAATTTATCATTAAGATTGTCACAATTAAATTACAAATTTTAATCTGGTGCCATAGCTGGAAGGAAACTAAATCTTGTAACAAATATCCAGATAAATTCTAGAAAATACTGAACGCTTTTTTACTGCAACCATGAACTAGCCCAAGCACTTGCTAAAGTTTGGTGACTATTGAACAAAATATAGTTAATTGTTAGTATTCAAGTAGTAAAAAATATAAAGTCAATTGGTAAAATAGATTTGGATTTAAATTCACAGCCACCACTCTAGACGTATATTTTAAGTATGTGTTTACAGGTTTTGCATTTGGAAAATTGGGGAGAATTGTGAGAATTAATGAAGTTGTGTATATATTTGGTAGAGTAAAAAGCCTTTACAATGCTATGAGACTTTCCAGAAGTTTGGGTCATAATGTCAGCATCAGGGCATGACTCTCATTAGCTGAGGGCTCAAATCAGGTGGGACTAGGGCAGAATGTGAGTTCAGATGTGTGCTTGTGCGCACACATGTACGTTAATGTGTGTAAGTTTAAAATGCATTTTCAAACATTTGCATTAGATCCAGAGTTATATTTTTGGTATAGATCATGCACAAGAGTAAAGTGATGATGAAAGAGGTGAGCATTAACACCTAAAGATAACTTCAATAAACTTGTAAACTGCTTCAGCAAATATGTCAATTGACAATTTGAACAACCTTAGCGATATTACACAAGGTATAGTACACCAATATCAACAAGGCAATTTGGCTTGCACACTTACTTCCAAAGGTCATTTTAATCTGGAGATGTAATGAGAATCAGCTCTTAAAGAAATGCTTTCCCTCTCCTGACTCTAATGTGTAGGGGCAGGTGCATCACCAAAGCAAAGTATGGAAAAATAAAATCCTGGCATGGGAGCAACTCTATCTTGGATCACTTCTCCACTAATTTTTCCCAAACCTTGTTACTTAAGCAGGTAGGAATGTCACGCTAAACCCATATTCTTAGAATATTAAACAAAGAAGCGGTGGAGAACAAAACTTGAACTCAGAAAAATATTCTTAAAGTTTAAACTCTATGGGACATCCTATCAGCAAAATAAATTAAGCGTACTTGACTGCGTTTTGCGGCTGTTTTCACAGCGTTGATAAATGTAACCCGCAGGATTTGTCCACTACCTGCAGTCAAGTCGTCGTCATATACAGATGTAAAGTGTCTCAACTGAAACACCAGAGTTCATTATGCACTCGCTAACAGTGATTATTGGGGACCACTGAAAAAGTAGTAGAAGCGTTTGTGAGAACTGAGAAGTTCCAACACCAATGAACAAGACACTTCAGGCTCCCTGAAGCAAAGTTTGAAACCATTTTTCATTTGCCTGTTAATCTCAAGATGAAAAAGCATGATGAAAAATTGCAAGGACGAGCCCTTTGCCACAGGGAAACTGCATTGAAAGCTAACAGTAACTAAAAGAACCGTTTCCCCACTGCAGCAACAAGGTGATGGGGCATGAGCTCCCTTAAGCTTCCTGGCAGGTTTCTCCTGGTGAACTTGATGTATTTTTGGGAACCTTTCTGGGTGAGAGAGATTCAGAGTAAAAACACTGTCAGGAGATTTTCTTTGAGTACTAAGACCATTACTGCCGTGTACATCCAAGTCTTTTGAATTCTAGTCTTTTAAAAAAGATATATTTTCTGGTTAAAAACTATTTTAGTGATTAGAAGGAACAATGGAAAGCAGCCCAGCAGTCTGTTGAAGAGCAGGAATTAGATAGCAGTCCTTATCTATGGGCAAACTCACCAGTAAGTTTGGTTTAATAGCTGTTTTCCTTTATTCCTGGCTTTTTTCACTGAATGGACTAGATTCAAATATAGTTACCATTAAGTTGATGGACTGAAATGATCAAATAATTGAAATGATGAAAGTTGGTTGGCAAGTAGTACATAGGTTTGCATTGTAACCAAGGAGTGCTCTTTTAGTGTAATTAAGCATTTCCAGTTTTTCCCAATTTCAAGAAATGGGGAACTTTAATTTATAAAGTATAGGGAGTGGGAGTACTGTGTCTTTTAAAAATTGTTTTAACTTATAAAATTTTGATCATGTCTTTATTACAAACTCATGTAGAATTTCATTATCTCACACATACTTTTAAAATATCATAAAGCTGGATATTCTAACAACAGCCTATCACATTGCAAAACCATTTTGCATTCATCTCCCACCGTACAATGCTTTCTTCCTCATATTCAGCAGATGGTTTTTATCGCCTGTGACAAAGGCTTAAGATACTCATGTTTGCTTCTTATGACACATATCACCTCACCGGCTTCCCTGAGGATCAATATCGGTTTTACTGCATATCAAAAGATTCACTTCTTCTCACTAAGATGTATAAGTGGATGATTTTTATTATTAGGCTTTTGTCCCAAATTCCAGTGCATTATCTTGAGTGCTAGGCTGAACCATGGATGGCTTTCCTAGACCAGGTTGACTTAAGGCCTATAAAAAACATGCTGAACAGCCTCCTTGTTCCTTTTATCTTGGCCTGGTCGCCAGTATAGGTTTCTCCAGATATTACCACAGCAATTGTGAGGAAAGGCAAAGCCCAAGGAAAAGTCCTTCAAGGAAAATGAGGGGGAAAAGAGCATTCCCTTAACTGGGGTATGAAACAAAAAGATGAAATTATCCAATGAAGAGCTTCTTAAACCATTCCCCATAGCATCCAAGCAAAAGGACCCTACCTGCCAATCTGACCAGGACCTTGGGGTGGGATGGGGTGGAGAGAGGCAGGTGTCTTTATGTCATTACTGCAGCAGGCCTCACTCATTGACTTGCCAATATGCACTCCACGACTCTAAAAATAGTTGAAGCTGTTCCCACCTGACTTTGAACCATGTTCTGAGATGCATTGCTTGGATTCAGGGTTCCTCATACCAAACATGTCATTCCTCCAATTGAATTTCAGGATTAAGCCAGAAAACACTTAGCATCATGCTTGGCAGAGAGCAATGAAGGCAACATTTCCAAAAACTATACACCTGAAACTGGGAAACCTTCAATTTTACTTTAAATCCATAGATAATTAGCTAATTGCACTGCACATGTATTGCTTAAAGTAGAATCTAAAGCACACAAGTATATCATACGAATCATTTTGAAATAATATTACCTCTATGAAGTGTATTGCCAAATAAAAAGTGATAGAGTTTCTACTAAGTATATGTGTTTTTGGGCAATTCAGAAATGTTTCTCTATGCTCCTGATTAAGTATAAATTATTTAGCTTTATTTTTCTATGAATCCCTGTATAAGTGCAGGGAGTAATAAAAATTTCTTGAGACTAATGACTATGTGTTACACTGCTGTGTATGTTATAGATAATCAAAATTATTTAATGGGTTTCACTGAATTGACTGATAGATGCCTCTCAGATATATGTTTCAGGAACTTTCTTACAACAAATAAAATAATTACAAACAGTCCCCAGCTTAACGATGCTTTAACTTACAATTTTTTGACTTTATAATGGTGATACGCATTCTGCAGAAACTGTACTTTGAATTCTGAATTTGGATCTTTTCTTGGGCTGGTGATATGCAGTATGATACTCTCTCATAATGCTGGGCATTGGCAGTGGCAGCAGACACAGCTCCCAGTCAGCCATGTGGTCATAAGTACATATGGATAAACCACCCATATGCTTACAATCATTCTGTACCCATACAACCATTATTTTTCATTTTCAGTATAGTATTCAATAAATTATGTGAGATACTTGACACTTTATCATAAAATAGGCTCTCTGATAGATGATTTTGCCCAACTGTAGGCTACTGTTAAATCAGCAGTCCCCAACCTTTTTGGCACCAGGGGCTGGTTTTGTGGAAGACAATCTTTCCACAGACCAGGGTGGGGTGATGGTTTCAGGATGATTCAAGTGCATTACATGTATTGTGCACTTTATTTCTATTATTATTATTACATTGTAATATATAATGAAATAATTATACAACTCAGCATAATGCAGAATCAGTGGGAGCCCTGAGTTTGTTTTCACTTGCCACTCACTGATAGGGTTTTGATATGAGTCTGCAAGCAATTGATTTATTATGGTCTCTGTGCAGTCAAACCTCTCTGCTAATGTTAATCTGTATTTGCAGCCACTCCCCAGTGCTAGCATCACTGCCTCAGTTCCAGCTCACATCAGGCATTAGATTCTCATAAGGAGCACACAGCCTAGATCCCTCATAGGCGAAGTTCACAGTAGGGTTTGCACTCCTATGAGAATCTAATGCTGCCACTGATCTGACAGGAGGCGGAGCTCAGGCAGTAATGCAAACAATGGGGAGTGGCTGTAAATACTGGTGAAGCTTTGCTTCCTTGCCTGCCACTCACCTCCTGCTGTGTGGCTCAGAGGTTGGGGGCCCCTGTGTTAAATGTTTTGAGCAGTTTAAGGTAGGCTAGGCTAAGCCATAATGTTTGGTAGGTTAGGTGTATTGATGCATTTTCAATTACAATATTTTTAATTTACAATTGGTTTATGGGGATATAACCACATTATAAGTTGAGGAAGATCTGTGCTCTAAAAAAGAATTTACTAGAGCAGTTGAAATAATCTTGTATGACAGCATGATTCAAATTTTGAAAAAACCTGTATTAGGATCTACATATTTATGTGTACCTATATTGATATCAATTTTGCTATTGCTAATTATATATCTTCACAACTAAAGGGATACCAGAAGGAAATATCAAAATAATAACAGTAATATCTTGGAGTGATAAAATTATGGATGATTTTAACTTTCTTTATACTTTTATATACTATTTGTCTTCACTAAAGGTAAATTAGCTTTATAATTACAACCAAAATAAGGGTGATGATAAGAACACTCATGAAAATAAGTGTTATGATAAGAACACCTAGGAAAAGTTCTTTGTATTTGATTTTAATTTTTTTTCTATGTAACTGTGATAGAACTAGAAATCTGCCTTCTGGATAATAAACAGAGGTAAACTTCTCCCTTTTCCATTCCCCAATTTCTCTGGAATTTTAGGTTCTTAGTTGGACCACTAGGAAAAATCTCTCCTTCAGCTATGCAGACCAATGATATATGGTCATAGACAACACCAACACTGAGGATTTCTTATCCCTGACACATCTGCAGACAGACATGTGATTTGAATTCTGAGGTCAGGGTGTCCCAGTGGGGCAACAGCTGTCAAAATGAAAGATGCTTTGTAACATTCCATAGTCTCCTCTATCCAAAAAGGTAGGAACTTTCAATATCATCTCACCAAAGATTTAGGTTTTCTCACTTTGTCTTTGCCAATAAATTCATTTAAAAGACTTATCTTTGACTGAGGATTCCTAAGAGTCTAGTAAATCATGATGACCTGGTTATAGTGTAATGCTTTATATGAAATTATACCAAAATATTGAAATAATCTCAATTTATTTGAAACATAATAATATTCACTGATTATTTATAATACGTATACATAAATGGCATATTTATGTGTAAATATAATTCAATAATCCACTACCATAATGTCCTATATACAGGTATAGCTCAGAGATATTTCAAGTTTGGTTCCAGACCATCAAAATAAAGCAAATATCACAATAAAGCAAGTTATATAAATTTTCTGATTTCCCAATGCATATAAAAGTTATGTTTATACTATACTGTATTCTATTAACTGTGCAATAGCATGTCTTCAAAAAGTGTGTCTTCAAAGTGTGCATAAAATAATGTACATACCTTAATTTAAAAATGCTTTTTGCTAATGTTCATAGCAGCACTATTTACAATAGCCAAGACAGGGAAACAACCCAAGTGTGCATCAACAGATGACTGGCTTAAGATGTGGTACATATATATACAATGGAATATTACTCAGCCATAAAAGAGAATGAAATATTGCCATTTGCAGCAACATGGATGGTCTCAGAGAATATTATACTTAGTGAAATAAATCAGAGAATACAAATACTATATGATATCATTTATATGTGGAATCTAGAAAAAGAATAAAAATGAATCGACATACAAAACAAAACAGACTCAGAGACGTAGAAAACAAACTTATGGTTACCAAAGGGGAGAGGGAAAGGAGAGGGGCAAATTAGGAGTATGGCACTAACACATACAACTACTATACCTAAAATAGATGAGGAACAAGGATTTATTGTATAGCACAGCGAACTATATTCAATATCTTGTAATAAACTATAATGGAATATAATCAGAAAAAACAACTTGAAACATTTTGTTGTATACCTGAAACTAACACAACATTGTAAATCAACTATCCTTCAATAAAAGATAAATAAATAAAGTAGTAGGATTTTTTTTAAATTTTTTTTGCCTAAAAATGCTATCATGGGACTTCCCTGGTGGCACAGTGGTTGAGAGTCCACCTGCCGATGCAGGGGACACGGGTTCGTGCCCCGGTCCAGGAAGATCTCACATGCCACGGAGCGGCTGGGCCCGTGAGCCATGGCCACTGAGCCTGTGCATCTGGAGCCTGTGCTCCACAACAGAAAGGCCACAACAGTGAGAGGCCCGCATACCGCCAAAAAAAAAAAAAAAAAATGCTATCATGCATCTAAGCCTTCGGCAAGTCATAATCTTTTTGCAACAGTAACATCAAAAACCACTGATCACAGATCACCATAACAAATATAAAAATAATGAAAAAGTTTGATATATTGGGAGAATTACAAAACTGTGTCACAGAGACACGAAGTGAGCATATGCTGTTGGGAAAACGGTGTTAATTGACATGGTGGGTGCAGTGTTGCCATAAAACCTATATTTGTAAAAAATGCAATAGCTGCAAAGCACAACAAAATGAGGTATGGAGATTGGTTCAAGATGGCAGAGTAGAAGGACGTGTGCTCACTTCCTCTTGCGAGAGCACCAGAATCACAACTAACTGCTGAAAAATCATTGACAGGAAGACACAGGAACTCACCAAAAAAGATACCCCAAATCAAAAGACAAAGGAGAAGCTGCAAAGAGTCAGTAGGAGGGGTGCAATCACAGTAAAATCAAATCCCATAACCACTGGGTGGGTGACTCACAAACTGGAGAACAATTACACCACAGAAATCCACCCACTGGAGTGAAGGTTCTGAGCCCCACCTCAGGCTTCCCAAACTGGGGGTCTGGCAATGGGAGGAGGAATTCCAAGAGAATCAGACTTTGAAGGCTAGCAGAATTTGATTGCAGGACTTTGATAGGACTGGGGGAAACAGAGACTCCACTCTTGGAGGGCACACACAAAGTAGTGTGCACATCGGGACCCAGGGGAAGGAGCAGTGACCACAGGGGAGATTGAACCAGACCTACCTGCTGGTGTTGGAGGGTCTTTTGCAGAGGCAAGGGGTTGCAGTGTCTCACCGCAAGGACAGGGACACTGGCAGTGGAGATTCTGGGAGGTGCTCCGTGGCATAAGCCTTCTTGGACTCTGCCATTGGCCCCACTGAGGAGCCTCTATTCTCCAAGGCTGGGTTGCTTCAGGCCAAAGAGGGAGGGAACTCAGCCCCACCGATCAGCAGAAAAGGGGATTAAAGTTTTACTGAGCTCTGCCCAAGAGAGCAACACCCAGCTCTACCCAACACTAGTCCCTCCCATCAGCAAGCTTGCACAGGCCCCTTAGATAGCCTCATCCACAAGAGGGCAGACGCAGAAACAAGAAAAACCACAATCCTGCAGCCTGTGGAATGAAAACCACATTCACAGAAAGATAGACAAGATGAAAAGGCAGAGGGTTCTGTACCAGATGAAGGAACAAGATAAAACCCCAGAAAAACAACTAAATGAAGTGGAGATAGGCAATCTTCCAGAAAAAGAATTCAGAAGAATTATAGTGAAGATGATTCAGGACCTTGGAAAAAGAATGGAAGCAAAGATGGAGAAGATGCAAGAAATATTTAACAAAGACCTGGAAGAAGTAAAGAACAACACCTAGAAGAGTTAAAGAACCAAAAAAGAGACATGAATAATACAATAACTGAAATTAAAAATACACTAGAAGGAATCAGTAGCAGAATAGCTGAGGCAGAAGAACGGATAAGTGACTAGGAAGACAGAATGGTGGAATTCACTGCTGTGGAAAAGAATAAAGAAAAAGAATGAAAAGAAATGAAGACAGTCTAAGAGACCTCCGAGACAACATTAAACGGGTGAATGTTCACATTATAGAGGTCCCAGAAGGAGAAGGGAAAGAGAAAGGACCCAAGAAAATATTTGAAGAGATTACAGTCAAAAACTTCCCTAACATGGGAAAGGAAATAGCCACCCAAGTCCAGGAAGGGCAGAGAGTCCCAGGCAGGATAAACCCAAGGATAAACACACTGAGACACATAGGAATCAGGTTGACAAAAATTAAAGACAAAGAAAAATTATTAAAAGCAACGAGGGAAAAATGACAAATAACATACAAGGGAACTCCAATAAGGTTAACAGCTGATTTTTCAGCAGAAACTCTACAAGCCAGAAGGGAGTGGCACAATATATTTAAAGTGATAAAAGAGAAGAACCTAAAACCAAGATTACTCTACCCTGAAAGGATCTCATTCAGATTCGATGGAGAAATCAAAAGCTTTACAGACAAGCAAAAGCTGAGATAATTCAGCATCACCAAACCAGCTCTATAACAAATGCTAAAGGAACTTCTCTAAGTGGGAAAAGCAAGAGAAGAAAAGGACCTACAAAAACAAACCCAAAACAACTAAGAAAATGGTAATAGAACACACATATCAATTATTACCTTAAATGTGAATGGATTAAATCCTCCAACCAAAAGACACAGGCTCACTGAATGGATACAAAAACAAGACCCATACATATGCTGTCCACAAGAGACCTACTTCAGACCTAGGGACACAGACTGAAAGTGAGGGGATGGAAAAAGATATTCCATACAAATGGAAATCAAAAGAAAGCTGGAGTAGAATACTCCTATCAGATAAAATAGACTTTAATACTTTTAATATAAAGAATGTTACAAGAAATAAGGAAGGACACTACATAATGATCAAGGAATCAACCCAAGAAGATGATATAACAATTATAAATATATATGCACCCAACATGAGAGCACCTCAATACATAAGGGAAATGCTAACATCTATAAAACATCCATCTGAAAACAGCAGATTACACTCACTTCTTAAGTTCACACGGAACTTTCTCCACAATAGATCACATCTTGGGTCAAAAATCAAGCCTCGAGAGACTTCCGGGAAGATGGCGGAAGAGTAAGACGTGGAGATCACCTTCCTCCCCACAGATACACCAGAAATACATCTACGCGTGGAACAACTCCTACGGAGCACCTACTGAACGCTGGCAGAAGACCTCAGACCTCCCAAAAGGCAAGGAACCCCCCACGTACCTGGTTAGGGCAAAAGAAAAAACTAAACAGAGACAAAAGGATAGGGACGGGTCCTGCACCAGTGGGAGAGAGCTGTGAAGGAGGAAAAGTGTCCACACACTAGGAAGCCCCTTCGCGGGTGGAGACTTCGGGAGGCGGAGTGGGGGAGCTTGGGAGCCGCGGAGGAGAGCACAGCAACAGGGGTGCGCAGGGCAAAGCGGACAGATTCCAGCGCAGAGGATCGGGCCGACCGGAACTCACCAGCCGAGAGGCTTTTCTGCTCGCCCGCCGGGGCGGGCGGGACTGGGAGCTGAGGATCCGGCTTTTGTCGGAGCGCCGGGAGAGGACTGAGGTTGGCGGTGTGAACACAGCCTGCAGGGCGTTAGTGCACCGCGGCTAGCCGGGAGAGAGTCCGGGGAAAAGTCTGGACCTGCCGAAGAGGCAAGAGACTTTTACGTCCCTCTTTGTTTCCTGGTGCACGAGGAGAGGGGATTAAGAACGCTGCTTGAGAGAGCTCCAGGGACGGGCACGAGCCGCGGCTAAAAGTGCGGAGCCCAGAGACAGACATGAGACGCTAAGGCCGCTGCTGCCGCCACCAGGAGGCCTGTGTGCGAACACAGGTCACTAGCCACACGCCCTTCCGGGGAGCCTGTGCAGCCCGCCACTGCCAGGGTCCTGGGATCCAGGGACAACTCGCCCGGGAGATCGCACGGCGCGCCTCAGGCTGCAACGTCACGCCGGCCTCTGCCGCTGCAGGCCCGCCCCACACTCCGTGACCCTCCCTACCCCCCGGCCTGAGTGAGCCAGAGCCTCCGAATCAGCGGCTCCTTTAACCCCGTCCTGTCTGAGCAAAGAACAGACGCCCTCCGGCGACCTACACGCACAGGCGGGGCCAAATCCAAAGCTGAGCCCCTGGGAGCTGTGAGAACAAAGAAGAGAAAGGGAAATCTCTCCCAGCAGCCTCAGAAGCAGCGGATTAAAGCTCCACAATCAACTTGATATACCCTGCATCTGTGGAATACCTGAATAGTCAACGAATCATCCCAAATTAAGGAGCCCTGTGGATGAAAGGCTCTTGGTGCTGCAGCCAGGAGTCAGTGCTGTGCCTCTGAGGTGGGAGAGCCAACTTCAGGACACTGGTCCACAAGAGGCCTCCCAGCTGCACATAATATCAAACAGCAAAAATCTCCGAGAGATCTCCATCTCAACGCCAGCACCCAGCTTCACTCAACGACCAGCAAGCTACAGTGCTGGACATCCTATGCCAAACAACTAGCAAGACAGGAACACAACCCCACCCATTAGCAGAGAGGCTGCCCAAAATCATAATAAGTCTACAGACACCCCAAAACACACCACCAGACGTGGACCTGCCCACCAGAAAGACAAGATCCAGCCTCATCCACCAGAACACAGGCACTAGTACCCTCCACCAGGAAGCCGACACAACCCACTGAACCAACCTTAGCCACTGGGGACAGACACCAAAAACAACAGGAACTACGAACCTTCAGCCTGCAAAAAAGGAGACCACAAACACAGTAAGATAAGCAAAATGAAAAGACAGAAAAACACACAGCAGATGAAGGAGCAAGATAAAAACCCACCAGACCTAACAATTGAAGAGGAAATAGGCAGTCTACCGGAAAAAGAATTCAGAATAATGATAGTAAGGTTGATCCGAAATCTTGGAGATAGAATGGACAATAGAATGGACAAAATGCAAGAATCAGTTAACAAGGACCTAGAAGAACTAAAGATGAAACAGGCAACGATGAACAACACAATAAATGAAATTAAAAGTACTCTAGATGGGATCAATAGCAGAATAACTGAGGCAGAAGAACGGATAAGTGACCTGGAAGATAAAATAGTGAAAATAACTACTGCAGAGCAGAATAAAGAAAAAAGAATGAAAAGAACTGAGGACAGTCTCAGAGACCTCTGGGACAACATTAAACGCACCAACATTCGAATTATAGGGGTTCCAGAAGAAGAAGAGAAAAAGAAAGGGACTGAGAAAATATTTGAAGAGATTATAGTTGAAAACTTCCCTAATATGGGAAAGGAAATAGTTAATCAAGTCCAGGAAGCACAGAGAGTCCCATACAGGATAAATCCAAGGAGAAATACGCCAAGACACATATTAATCAAACTGTCAAAAATTAAATACAAAGAAAACATGTTAAAAGCAGCAAGGGAAAAACAACAAATAACACACAAGGGAATCCCCATAAGGTTAACAGCTGATCTTTCAGCAGAAACTCTGCAAACCAGAAGGGAGTGGCAGGACATATTGAAAGTGTTGAAGGAGAAAAACCTGCAACCAAGAATACTCTACCCAGCAAGGATCTCATTCAGATTTGATGGAGAAATTAAAACCTTTACAGACAAGCAAAAGCTGAGAGAGTTCAGCACCACCAAACCAGCTCTACAACAACTGCTAAAGGAACTTCTCTAGGCAAGAAACACAAAAGAAGGAAAAGACCTACAATAACAAACCCCAAACAATTAAGAAAATGGGAATGGGAACACACATATCGATAATTACCTTAAATGTAAATGGACTAAATGCTCCCACCAAAAGACACAGATTGGCTGAATGGATACAAAAACAAGACCCATATATTTGCTGTCTACAAGAGACCCACTTCAGACCTAGAGACACATACAGACTGAAAGTAAGGGGATGGAAAAAGGTATTTCATGCAAATGGAAACCAAAAGAAAGCTGGAGTAGCAATTCTCATATAAGTTATATATATATATATATATATATATATATATGTAGTTTGCTTGAGTGCAGTGTTTTTTGTTTTCTGTACTGAATTCATTAGCATGGGTCGGTATAAAATTTAGCATAGGTCAATATGTAATTTGTAAACTAATAAGGTCTTAAAAGTGAGGAATTAAGTCTTTTAAATTTAATTATTTATTGCAAAGAGCAGAATAGCATACATAAACAGGTGACTAAGGAAAACTTGTATTCTAATATGGAACTCTCATGAACACCTTTTTTTTTTCTTCTAACGGTATGATAGTAGGCCATTTGATTATTTTTATGGCTTTAACTTTACAACAATGAAATATTCGTAAATTTTAAAAAGTATTTTTCTTTATTTGATGCGGGCGGGATACTGGAGAAATGAAAGGTCAAACATCTATTGAGGAATCCATACTTGTCTATATATTGTGTACTTTTATTTCAAGAACTGATTTAAAATTCCTAAAAGGATGCTATAATAAGTTATTATGCCATTTTACAGACTGAATTAAGTGAATTTCAGGGAGGTATGAAACTTGCCTAAGGCTATCCAGCTACCAAGCGGTAGAAGTGAGAATTAAATCCAGGTACACCTATAAAAAAAAAGAAAAAAAAAAAGAAAAAAAAAAAGAAGGCGAGGGCAGCACCAGGGTATGGGGTTGTTAGTTTTATAGGGGTGAGTAATTTCATACGCTGATGAGTGGGAGGAGTATTCCAGCTATTTTGGGGAAGGGGTGGGGATTTCTAGGAATTGAGCCACCGCCCACTTTTTGACCTTTATGGTCATCCTTGGAACTGTCGTGGCACCTGTGGGTGTGTCGCTTAGCTTGCTGATGTGTTACAATGAGTGTATACTGAGGCTCAAGGTCTAGTGGAAGTAGACTCGTCCGCCATCTTGGACCTATTTTGTTCTAATCAGTTTATGTTGTGTCCTCGGGCTATGTAATTCTTTTAAAGGTTGTGCCCTGCCCCCTTTCCTCCTGTTTCATATTGAATATATAATATTTACCAGAGTATGTTTTAATAATTAATACATGATATATTGTATAATTAATTTATATATCATATATATAATGATATCTATAGGTATTTGTTCTAATAAGTCATTAAAAATAAATGAATATTCTTTTTCAAAAAAAAAAAAAACTATACAAAGTGAAATAAACCAGACACAAAAGGCCACATATTACATAATTCCATTTCTATGAAATGTCCAGGATAAGCAAATCCACAGAGACAGAAAGAAGAGTCGTTGCCAGGGGCTGAGGGGAGGGAAAAATAATTGGGAGTGACTGCTAATAGGTAGGGATTTCTTTTTAAAGTGATAGAAATATTCTGGAATTAGACAGTGGTAATAGTTCCACAACTTAGAGAATATACTAGAAACCACTAAACTGTACAATTTAAATGGTAAATCTTACATTATGTGAATTATATCTCAATTTAAAAAAAATAAACTAGAGGCGCAATAAAAAAAAAATCAAGCCTCAGTAAATTTAAGAAAACTGAAATCATATCAAGCATCTTTTCCAACCACAACACTATGAGATTAGAAATCAATTACAGGGAAAAAAACGTGAAAAACACAAACACATGGAGGCGAAACAATACATTACTAAGTAACCAAGAGATCACTGAAGAAATCAAAGAGGAAACCAAAAAATACCTAGAAACAAATGAAAATGAAAACATGACAACCCAAAACCTATGGGATGCAGCAAAAGTAGTTCTAAGAGGGAAGTTTATAGCAATAAAATCCTACCTGAAGAAACAAGAAAAATCTCAAATAAATAATCTAACCTTACACCTAGAGGAACTAAAGAAAGAAGAACAAACAAAACCAAAAGTTAGTAGAAGGAAAGAAATCATAAAGATCAGAGCAGAAATAAATGAACTAGAAACAAAGAAAACAGTAGCAAAGATAAATAAAACTAAAAGCTGGTGCTTTTTAGAAAAAAAATTTTAAAGTTTTTTTTGTTTGTTTATTTCTTCTTACTATTTTTTAATATTTTTTTTTTTTTTTTTTTTTTTTTTTTTGCGGTATGTGGGCCTCTCACTGTTGTGGCCTCTCCCGTTGCGGAGCACAGCCTCCGGACGCGCAGGCTCAGCAGCCATGGCTCACGGGACCAGCCGCTCCGTGGCATGTGGGATCTTCTCGGACTGGGGCACGAACCCGCGTCCCCTGCATCGGCAGGCGGACTCTCAACCACTGCGCCACCAGGGAAGCCCTCAATATTTTTTTAATAAATAGGTTTTTCCTATTATTTTATAGAGCAGGTTCTTATTAGTCATCAATTTTATACACAACAGTGTATACATGTCAATCCCAATCACCCAATTCATCACACCACCACTCCCAACCCCCCCCCCACCCCGTGGCTTTCCCACCTTGGTGTCCATACGTTTGTTCTCTACATCTGTGTTTCTATTTCTTCCCTGCAAACCAGTTCATCTGTACCATTTTTCTAGGTTCCACATATATGGGTTAATATACGATATTTGTTTTTCTCTTTCTGACTTACTCTGTATGACAGTCTCTAGATCTATCCCATCTCAACAAATAACCCAATTTCATTCCTTTTTATGGCTGAGTAAATTCCATTGTATATATGTTCCACATCTTCTTTATCCATTCATCTGTTTATGGGCATTTAGTTTGCTTCCATGACCTGGCTATTGTAAATAGTGCTGCAATTAACTTTGGGGTGCATGTGTCTTTTTAAATTGTGGTTTACTCTGGGTATATGCTCAGTAGTGGGATTGCTGGATCATATGGTAATACTATTTTTACTCTTTTAAGGAACCTCCATACTGTTCTCCATAGTGGCTGTATCAGTTTACATTCCCACCAACGGTGCAAGAGGGTTCCCTTTTCTCCACATCTTCTCCAGCATTTGTTGTTTGTAGATTTTCTGATGATGCCCATTCTAACTGGTGTGAGGTGATACCTCATTGTAGTTTTGATTTGCATTTCTCTAATAATTAGTGACATTGAGCATCTTTTCATGTGCCTCTTGGCCATTTGTATGTCTTCTTTGGAGAAATGTCTATTTAGGTCTTCTGCCCATTTTTGATTGTTTTTTTTTTTCTTTTCCTAATATTGAGCTGCATGTGCTGTTTATATATTTTGGAGATTAATCCTTTGTCCGTTGATTCATTTGCAAATATTTTCTCCCATTCTGAGGGTTGTCTTTTCATCATGTTTATGGTTTCCTTTGCTGTGCAAAAGCTTCTAAGTTTCATTAGGTCCCATCTGTTTATTTTTCTTTTTATTTCCATTACTCTAGGAGGTGGATCAAAAAAGAACTTGCAGTGATTTATGTCAAAGAGTGTTTTTCCTTGGTTTTCCTCTAAGAGTTTTATAGTGTCCGGTCTTATATTTAGGTCTCTAATCCATTTTGAGTTTATTTTTGTGTATGGTGTTAGGGAGTTTTCTAATTTCATTCTTTTACATGTAGCTGTCCAGTTTTACCAGCACTGCTTATTGAAGAGACTGTCTTTTCTCCATTGTATATCCTTGCCTCCTTTGTCATAGATTAGTTGACCATAGGTGTGTGGGTTAACCTCTGGGCTTTCTATCTTGTTCCACTGATCTATGTTTCTGTTTTTGTGCCAGCAACATATTGTCTTGATTACTGTAGCTTTGTACTATAGTCTGAAGTCAGGGAGTCTGATTCCTCCAGCTCCGATTTTTTCCCTCAAGACTGCTTTTGTTATTTGGGGTCTTTTGTGTCTCCATACAAATTTTAAGATTTTTTTGTTCTAGTTCCGTAAAAAATACCATTGGTAATTTGATAGGGATTGCATTGAATCTACAGATTGCTTTGGGTAGTACAGTCATTTTCACAATATTGATTCTTCCAATCCAAGAACATGTATATCTCTCCATCTGTTGGTATGATCTTTAATTTCTTTCAACAGTGTCTGATAGTTCTCTGTATACAGGTCTTTTGTCTCCCTAGGTAGGTTTATTCATAGGTATTTTATTCTTTTTGTTCCAATGGTAAATGAGAGTGTTTCCTTAATTTCTCTTTCAGATTTTTCATCATTAGTGTATAGGAATGCAAGAGATTTCTGTGCATTAATTTTGTATCCTGCAACTTTACCAAATTCATTAATTACCTCTAGTAGCTTTCTGGTGGCATCTTTAGGATTCTCTATGTATAGTATCATGTCATTGGCAAACAGTGACAGTTTTACTTCTTCTTTTCTAATTGTATTCCTTTTGTTTCTTTTTCTTCTCTGATTGCCAAGCATAGGAATTCCAAATCTATATTGAACAATAGCAGTGCGAGTGGACATCCTTGTCTTGTTCCTGATCTTAGAGGAAATGCTTTCAGTTTTTCACCATTGAGAATAATGTTTGCTGTGGGTTTGTCATATATGGCCTTTATTATGTTGAGGTAGGTTCCCTCTATGCCCACTTTCTGGAGAGTTTTTATCATAAACTGGTGTTGAATTTTGTCAAAAGTTTTTTCTGCATCTATTGAGATGATCATACGGTTTTTATTCTTCACTTTGTTAATATGGGGTACCACATTGATTGATTTGCGTATATTGAAGAATCCTTGCATCCCGGGGATAAATCCCATTTGATCATGGTGCATGATCCTTTTAATGTGTTGTTGGAATCTGTTTGCTAGTATTTTGTTCAGGATTTTTCCATCTACTTTCCTCAGTGATATTGGTCTGTAAGTTTCTTTTTTTTTTGTAGTATCTTTGGTTTTGGTATCAGGGTGATGGTGGTCTCATAGAATGAGTTTGGGAGTGTTCCTTCCTCTGCAATTTTTTGCAAGAGTTTGAGAAGGATGGGTGTTAGCTCTTCTCTAAATGTTTGATAGAATTCACCTGTGAAGCCATCTGGTCCTGGACTTTTGTGTTTTGGAAGATTTTTAATCACAGTTTCAATTTCATTACTTGTGATTTCTCTGTTCATATTTTCCACTTCTTCTTGGTTCAGTCTTGGAAGGTTATACCTTTCTAAGAATTTGTCCATTTCTTCCAGGTTGTCCATTATATTGGCATAGAGTTGCTTGTAGTAGTCTCTTAGGATGCTTTGTATTTCTGCGGTGTGTGTTGTAACTTCTCCTTTTTCATTTCAAATTTTATTGATTTGAGTCCTCTCCCTCTTTTTCTTGATGAGTCTGGCTAATGGTTTATCAATTTTCTTTATCTTCTCAAAGAACCAGGTTTTAGTTTTATTTATCTTGGCTATTGTTTTCTTTGTTTCTATTTCATTTATTTCTGCTCTGATCTTTATGATTTCTTTCCTTCTGCTAACTTTGGGTTTTGTTCGTTCTTCTAACTCTACTTCCTTTAGGTGTAAGTTTAGATTTTTTATTTGAGATTTTTCTTGTTTCTTGAGGTAGGCTTGTATAGCTATGAATTTCCCTCTTAGAACTGCTTTTGCTGCATCCCATAGGTTTTGGATCATCTTGTTTTCATTGTCATTTGTCTCTAGGTATTTTTTGATTTCCTCTTTGATTTCTTCAATGATCTCTTGGTTATTTAGTAACGTATTGTTTAGCCTCCACGTGTTTGTAGTTTTTACATTTTTTCCCCTGTAATTCATTTCTAATCTCATAGCATTGTGGTCAGAAAAGATGCTTGATATGATTTCAATTTTCTTAAATTTACTGAGGCTTGATTTGTGACCCAAGATGTGATCTATCCTGGAGAATGTTTTGTGCACACTTGAGAAGAAAATGTAGTCTGCTGTTTTTGGATGGAATGTCCTATAAATATCAATTAAATCTATCTGGCCTATTGTGTCATTTAGAGCTTCTGTTTCCTTATTTATTTTCATTTTGGATGATCTTTCCATTGCTGTAAGTGAGGTGTTATTAAAGTTCCCCACTATTATTGTGTTACAGTTGATTCCCTCTTTTATAACTGTTAGCAGTGTCCTTAGGCATTGAGGTGCTCCTATGTTGGGTGCATATATATTTATAATTGTTATATCTTCTTCTTGGATTGATCATTATGTAGTGTCCTTCCTTGTCTCTTGTAATATTCTTTATTTTAAAGTCTATTTTATCTGATATCAGCATTGCTACTCCAGCTTTCTTTTGATTTCCGTTTGTATGGAATATCTTTTTCCATCCCCTCATTTTCAGTCTGTATGTGTCCTTAGGTCTGAGTGGGTCTCTTGTGGACAGCATATATATGGGTCTTGTTTTTGAATCCATTTAGCAAACCTGTGTCTTTTGGTTGGAGCATTTAATCCATTCACATTTAAGGTAATTATTGATATATATGTTCCTATTACCATTTTCTTAATTGTTTTGGGTTTGTTTTTGTAGGTCCTTTTCTTCTCTTGTGTTTCTCATTTAGAGAAATTCCTTTAGCATTTGTTGTAGAGCTGGTTTGGTGGGGCTGAATTCTCTTAGCTTTTGCTTGTCTGTAAAGCTTTTGATTTCTCCATTGAATCTGAATGAGACCCTTGTTGGGTAGAGTAATCTTGGTTGTAGGTTTTTCCCTTTCATCACTTTAAGTATATCATGCCACTCCCTTCTGGCTTGTAGAGTTTCTGCTGAGAAATCAGCTGTTAACCTTATGGGAGTTCCCTTGTATGTTATTTGTTGTTTTTGCCTTGCTGTTTTCAATAATTTTTCTTTGTCTTTAATTTTTGCCAATTTGATTACTATGTGTCTCCGTGTGTTGCTCCTTGGGTTTATCCTGTATGGGACTCATTGCACTTCCTGGACTTGGGTGGTTATTTCCTTTCCCATGTTAGGGGATTTTTCAATTATAATCTCTTCAAATATTTTCTTCGGTCCTTTCTCTCTCTTTTCTCCTTCTGGGACCTCTATAATGCGATTGTTGGTGCATTTAATGTTGTCCTAGAGGTCTCTTAGGCTGTCTTCATTTCTTTTCATTCTTTTTTCTTTAGTCTGTTCTGCAGCAGTGAATTCCAACATTCTGTCTTCCTAGTCACTTAACCGTTCTCCTGCCTCAGTTATTCTTCTATTGATTCCTTCTAGTGTAGTTTTCATTTCAGCTATTGTATTGTTCATCTCTGTTTGTTTTTTCTTTAATTCTCCTCGGTCTTTGTTAAACATTTCTTGCAACTTCTCGATCTTTGCCTCCATTCTTTTTCCGAAGTCCTTGATCATCTTTACTATCATTGTTCTGAATTCTTTTTCTGGAAGGTTGCATATCTCCACTTTGCTTAGTTGATTTTTCTGGAGTTTTATCTTGTTCCTTCATCTGGTACATAGCCCTCTGCCTTTTCATCTTGTCTGTCTTTCTATGAATATGGTTTTTGTTCCACAGGCTGCAGGATTGTAGTTCTGCTTGCTTCTGCTCTCTTCCCTCTGGTGGATGAGGCTATCTCAAAGCTGGTTCTTTGAGAAGATAAACAAAACTGATAAACCATTAGCCAGACTCATCAAGAAAAAGAGGGAGAGGACTCAAATCAATAAAATTTGAAATGAAAAAGAGAAGTTACAACGGACACTGCAGAAATACAAAGCATCCTAATAGACTGCTACTTGCAACTCTATGTCAATAAAATGGACAACCTGGAAGAAGTGGACACATTCTCAGAAAGGCATAACCTTCCAAGACTGAACCAGGAAGAAACAGAAAATATGAACAGACCAATCACAAGTAATGAAATTGAAACTGTGATTAAAAATATTCCTACAAACAAATGTGCAGGACCAGATGGCTTCACAGGTGAATTCTATCAAACATTTAGAGAAGAGCTAACACCCATCCTTCTCAAACTCTTGCAAAAAATTGCAGAGGAAGGAACACTCCTGAACTCATTCTATGAGACCATCATCACCCTGTTACCAAAACCAGACAAAGATATTACAAAAAAAGAAACTTACAGACCAATATCACTGAGGAAAGTAGATGGAAAAATACTGAATAAAATACTAGCAAACAGATTCAAACCACACATTAAAAGGATCATACACCATTATCAAGTGGGATTTATCCCAGGGATGCAAGGATTCTTCAATATATGCAAATCAATCAATGTGATATACCATATTAACAAATTGAAGAAGAAAAACCATATGATCATCTCAATAGATGCAGAAAAAGTTTTAGACAAAATTCAATACCCATTTATGATAAAAACTCTCCAGAAAGTGGGCATAGAGGGAACCTACCTCAACATAATAAAAGCTATATACAGCAAACCCACAGCAAACATCATTCTCAATGGTGAAAAATTGAAGGCATTTCCTCTATGATCAGGAACAAGACAAGGATGTCCACTGTCACCACTATTACTCAACATAATTTTGGAAGTCCTAGCCATGGCTATCAGAGAAGAAAAAGAAATAAAAGGAATACAAATTGGAAAAGAAGAATTAAAACTGTCACTGTTTGCAGATGACATGATACTATATATAGAGAATCCTAAGGATGCCACCGGAAAACTACTAGAGCTAATCAATGAATTAGGTAAAGTTGTAGGATACAAAATTAATGCACAGAAAACTCTTCTATTTGTATACACTAACAATGAAAGATCAGAAAGAGAAATTAAGGAAACAATCCCATTCACCACTGCAACAAAAAGAATAAAATACCTAGGAATAAACCTATCTAAGGAGGTAAAAGACCTGTACTCAGAAAACTATAAGACACTGATGAAAGCAATCAAAGATAGCACAAACAGATGGAGAGATATACCATATCCTTGGATTGGAAGAATCAATATTTTGAAAATAACTATACTATTCAAATAAATCTACAGATTCAATGTAATCCCTATCAAATTACCAATGGCATTTTTACAGAACTAGAACAAAAAATCTTAAAATTTGTATGCAGACACAAAAGACCCCGATTAGCCAAAGCAATCTTGAGGGAAAAAAATGGAGGTGAAGGAATCAGACTCCCTGACTTCAAGCTACACTACAAAGCTACAGTAATCAAGGCAATATGGTAGTGGCACAAAAACAGAAATATAGATCAATGGAACAAGATAGAAAGGCCAGAGGTAAACCCACGCACCTATGGTCAACTGATCTATCACAAAGGAAGCAAGGATATACAATGGAGAAAAGACAGTCTCTTCAATAAGTAATGCTAGGAAAACTGGACAGCTACATGTAAAAGAATGAAATTAGAACACTCCTTAACACCATACACAAAAATTAAGTCAAAATGGATTAAAGACCTAAATGTAAGACCGGAAACTATAAATCTCTTAGAGGAAAACATAAGCAGAACACTCTGTGACATAAATCACAGCAAGATCTTTTTTGACCCACCTCCTAGAGTAATGGAAATAGAAACAAAAATAAACAAGTGGGACATAATGAAATTTAAAACTTTTGCACAGCAAAGGAGACTATAAACAAGATGAAAAGAAAAGCCTCAGAATGGGAGTAAATATTTGCAAACGAATCAATGGACAAAGGATTAATCTCCAAAATATATAAACAGCACATGCAGCTCAATATCAGAAAACAAAAAAAAAACCCAATCAAAAAATGGGCAGAAGACCTAAATAGACATTTCTCCAAAGAAGACATACAGATGGCCAAGAAGCACATGAAAAGATGCTCAACATCACTAATTATTAGAGAAATGCAAATCAAAACTACAATGAGGTATCACCTCACACCGGTTAGAATGGGCATCATCAGAAAATCTACAAAGAACAAATGCTGGAGAGGGTGTGGAGAAAAGGGAACCCTCCTGCACTATTCGTGGGAATGTAAATTGATACAACCTCTATGGTGAATAGTATGGAGGTTCCTTAAAAAACTAAGAATAGAACTACCATATGACCCAGCAATCCCACTACTGGGCATATACCCAGACAGAATCATAATTCAAAAAGACACATGCACCCCAACATTTAATTGCACTGTTTACAATAGCCAGGTCATGGAAGCAACATAAAGGCCCATCAAGAGATGAATGGATAAAGAAGATGTGGTACATATATACAATGTAATATAAATAGGAACGAAATTGGGGCATTTGTAGAGATGTGGATCGACCTAGAAACTATCATACAGAGTGAAGTATGTCAGAAAGAGAAAAACAAATATCGTATATTAACACATATATGTGGAATCTAGAAAAATGGTACAGATGAACTGGTTTGGTTCATCTGTATGGGCAGAAATAGAGACACAGATGTAGATAACAAATGTATGGACACCAAGAAAAGTGGCTGGGGGCAGTGGTGTGATGAATTGGGAGATTGGGATTTACATGTATACCCCAATATGTATAAAATAGATAACTAATAAGAACCTGCTGTATAAAAAGATAAAATAAAATTCAATAAAATAAAATGAGGCATATCTGTATACCATTTTACTCTGTAAAAACAACTTACTCTTGTATTTGAACAGTTATAAAATCTAATTGGAAGTAAAAAGTTGTTTATCAACTTCTTTAAAAATTACTTCCAGAAATCTGCATGTATAAAAAGTGATGTTCTCTTGAAACCGTTTCTTCTGTGGTTAGCAAACCAACCATGCTTTTTTTTTTTTTCACCAAAGGCTGATGATGTACAGTCATCCCTCATCCACATCCTGGAGATACCAAAATCTAGGGATGCTCAAGCTCTTTATATAAAATGTGGTAATGCAGTAATTGCATATAACCTATGCACATCCTCCTGTATATTTTAAATCATTTCAATTCCTTATAATACCTAATACAATGTAAATACTATGTAAATAGTTGTAAATACAATCTAAATGCTATGTAAATAGTGGCCAGAGTATGAAAATTCAAGGTTTGCTTTTTGGAACTTTCTGGGTTTTTTGGGGTTTTTTTCTGAATATTTTTGATCCACAGTTAGTTAAATCCATGGATGTGGAATCTGCTGATATTGAGGGCTGACTACTGCAGTCCTAACTAGAGATTACCTAAATCAGATTTGAAAAAAAAGAACAGTACTAAAAACCAGGATCCATCTTCTGCCACATATTTATTGTAGATATGCAGATGGTTGAGACAGCTCTTACTTCCATCCTGGCCCCAGAGAAAGAAAGGGCTCTCTGGGTTACATGTTCTGCAGCTTCTCCTTCCTTAGGGAAAATGTTCAAACTTTTCTCACAGAGAAATGTAACTTCAGGGCATCTCACAATGAGAAAGAGGGAGGAACCTGACTCAGATGAAAAATATCACAATTTTACTATTTAAAGTTCCACTCTTGAATATGTGTAATAGTGTGTAACTTTAGAGATGGGGAGATCAGAGTATGGGGAGAGGGAAAGAAAACATTAGCCTAAGGCAAAAACTAATTGGCCAACTCAGGAAGAAGGGGGAGAATTTACCTGGCAATTTTTGAGAAGGAAAAATGAAAACTATTCTAAAACTTTGAAAGATTAATTTAGAGTTCTCTTTGGAAACTGTCGGCTTAATAAGTCTCTAGTCATATTTAAGCTAAACTAGGTATCCATATCTGAAAGAAATGAGAGAGTTGGACAAATAGCTGACAGTGATTGAGCCAAGAGGATAATATGTTAATAATTATTAAATCTGTAGTCCAGAAACCTGTCATTCTAGACAGTGGAATAAGATGAATATTTGCACAGTGACCAAATTTCAGTGGGTTTTAAAGTTCCAAGCAGATAAAACAAGCTGTCATATACCTGTGGCAATACCTAAGGACCATAAACATCTTAGAATTGACAAAGTGAAGGCAAACATCTTTCTTGAAAATGTTTACTATGATGGAATGTGAGAGCAAATGATTTCTGTCCTTTTTTCACCCTCAGAAAGACCCAGAATGTTTAATAAGAATATCCAGTAACATACATTACATAATTATACTGCTTCATCCAAGGGAGAAGAGAATGTCTCTAGCAGATCCTGAGGGCTGCTAAAAAAATCAACCCTTTGATAAAGCAATGGATTTCAAAAATTTAAATTGCTTAATATGTAGTGTGTTCGTGTGTGTGTGTGTGCATGCGCATGTGTTCATGTTCTAGTCTATGCTACAGATTCTATATTTGAAACTGTTTTATTCTGCATTGGGTATATTTTGTTTACCCTTCCACATTCCTTCTCCACCCCTTCATGCCCAAAGGGAGAGTCCTGCCTCAATACTCAACCTTGCCGTCTGATTTGTGCATAGTTGCTTACTATGGTGGTGACTTGTGATTTTTCTCATGCTGTTTCACAACTGTCCATTTTCCAGTTTTAGAACCAAAATTATTCTAGCACTTCATGTATTTTTCTCAAAGTATATTCCACGTGATAGGTGGTCTATGAAATTTACATTTTTACTGGCCTTCATAAATTCCTTTTAATCCCGCATTTTTTAAACCAACTTCACTACTCATTGACACTCAGCACTTAATGAAATAATTAACAATGCCTTAATATATTAAGCATCTCCTATGGGTTAGTTTTCATGCTAGGTACTTTACATGCGATACCATATGATCATATGATCCTCTATCATTTGAGGAAGATATTATTTATCAACTTTTATAAGATGTAGAAACTAAGGGTCATAGAAGTCAAATGCTTGTCCAAGATGACAGAACCAGAATTAGAAATGAAGGTTGAGTGATTCCAAAGCCCAGGCTCTTTAAATATAAGGCATATAACCAGACAAGGACATTGCTATTTTAATACCTCCCTATTATAATCATTGTGTAGTTATAGGAAATGGGCATGTATACATATAAGAGAAAAATATAAAAGAATTGATTTAGAATGACATAGGATGGGATGATTTGAATGCCATTCCGTTTCCTTTTTACTCTTCTGTCTTGTCCTGAAGAACTTTCTTAGTTCTCATATCTCTCTTCCTTGATTCACTACTATTCTCATCTACCCCTACCAACACACACACACACACACACACACCTGCAATTTCTTCCACTTTGATTTCTTTTCTCATCGAACTTCTAGAGTTTTCTACTCATGCTGTTTCTCTTTCTCCACCGCCAAGTCGCCTTTCAATCCACTACAATACAGTTTTCCCAATACCACCACCATGTGACAGAAACTGTTCTTATAAAGTTCACTAATGTTCTCCACATTTCCAGACACAATGGACTTTTTAAAATGCTCATCTTAATCAATAGATGACACTTCTACATTCTTTTTTCCCTAGCTTTACTGAGTTATAATTGACATATAACGTTGTATAACTTTAAGGTATACACTGTGTTGATTTGATACCCTTATATACTACAAAATGATTACCACCACAGTGTTAGCTAATACCTGTATCACATCACATAATTAATATTTCTTTTTTTGTGATGACATTTAAGCTCTACTCTCTTAGCAACTTTCAAGTATATAAGAGTGTTATTAACTATAATCACTATGCTGAATTCCATCATATGATTGGGTTCTGCTTTTCCTTCTATGCCACTGTACCTTCCTTCTGTTTAGTTTACTGGGTTCTTTTCCCTTCCCAACATCTAAAATTTGGCATTTTCACATTATATCTCTTCTATTCTTTTCCCTAGTTAGCAACATTCCTTCCCAGAGATTTAAATACTAATTTTCTGTTGAATACTTTCAAATTTGTATCTCTAGACCTATCTCATAGGTAACTCAGACTTAACATGTAGGAAAAGTTAATGATAATGACAACCGTTTTTATTACACATATTATGTGTCAGTCACTGTTGTAAGTACTTTACACACACTAAATCATACAATCCTCACAGTAACCTTCTTTGGTAGTATTATTATTATCTTTGTTTTATAAACAAGAATAATGTGAGAGTTTGAGTAATTTGCCCAAGATCACAAAGTAAGCAAGAGGCAGAGAAAGTTTTTGACCCAGTTTAGTTCTAGAGATCTTACTCTTTACTAGACTCTATATCTCTTTGCCTAAAATCATCTTTCCTCACTCTTCATGTGGAAAGTTAGGAAGCACTCTCCTCTTTTAGGAATAAGCCTACATTTTACCTATTCAGAAAAGCTGTCCTTACTCATCCTATCTGGAGCAACTCCTGCCTGCTTGTTCTCTCTTAGCCTCCTATTTATTTCTTTGAAATTATTTATTACAAATTGTAAGTCATGCAATTTACTCATCATTTACTTCTGTCAGATAACATGGATTGTTTTGCTCAATACCCATTCTAATCCCTTTCTGGTGTGCCTTCCTGAACTGCTGAGGTGGGAGGCCTAAAATCTACTTTTCTAAAATTACCTTGCAGCTGGGTTTTTCCATGTGATTTAGTTTCCACCATTTAGAAGCTCTCACAGGGGTAATTAATTTAGAAATAAGTTCTGTGGGGCCATAAGGAACAGTTTTGCTCAAACAGATTTTGGCAGAAAAGGCACAGTTCTAGAAGTGGCAGGTGTGGCAGAAAATTCAAGATACTGCAGCTCCTGATTGTTGCAGAACCAGCATGGTACTGGAGCTGTCAACAGTGGTAGAAGCTTCTTGATAATGTAGTTTCCTGATCGTGGTGGAAGTTGCAGCTTTTTGCCAGCTCAGTTCTGCAGTGTGACTTAAGTGTAGAAACTCAGTCTGGAGTCTGTTTCTTCAGTCCTCCAAATGATTTTATGAACTTATATATTTATAAGTTATATAAATATTCTTATTAAATTCTTATTAATATTTATATTAAATCTCTTTGTGCTTAAACCAGATTTAGTAGACTCTGTTTTCTGCAACTAAGAACCTTGGTCATTATATCTAATAATTTTTGTTTCTGTCTTATCTGCCAGAATATAAGCACTTCAAGAGAAGTTAGCCTTTTACTGTTGATTGTTGAATTCCCACTGTCAAGTAGAGCTTAGCTCATAGCAGGTGTTAATATATTATTACTGAATTTCATGACAAAGATTTAAAAATGTTTAATTTCTTCTACAATTATAGAAACTGCTTTGGAATACCAGCTAAAAAACTTCCTGCCAGCCTACCTTCCTCTTTCTCTATGTGTATTATATTTCATTTCAGCTTGGTCCTAGAATATGATGTATCAAGGAGACCAAGATTGCTGAATAGGTATCAGTTACTCACTGTTCCTAAAATTTGTCATGGTTTCTCATGAGCTTTTGCTCCTATTTGGAATACCCCGTCCTCCACTTTTCTACTGCATAGACTTTTACTTGTTTTTCAAGGACAAGCCAAATTATTTTCTTGCAGCAGCCTCTCCTGTACTTCCCCCAAGTGATTAATTAAGCACACCTTAATCTGTGTTCTTGTAATACATTGTAGATATTTTATTATAGTATTTATAACATTTTAATATTATATATTAATGTGATTAATAATAATAACATTTTATTATTCTGAGTCATTGTGTTACAATTACTAGGTGAAATAAAATGTATTGGTGAAGAACAACAAAATGCTTTTGTGAAAATGTGCTATAAACTCACAAATGTAAGTTATTTTTTCTTTCCATGTGACCAAATAGGGTTTATTCCAATAGTACACTCTCAGGAACTCTAACAACATAATTTTTATTCTTTCTCATTTTAAATCATGTCAAACTCACAGAACAGTACAAGAACAGTACAAAAAACTCTCATGTACCCTTTACCCAGAGACATTATTCAAGTTTTTCCAACTCTCCCAGCAATGTTCTTTAGGAAAGGGATCCATCCAGGATCATGTGTTGCAACTAGTTTTGTCTAGTCTCTGGGAACAGGTCCTCAGCCCTCCCTTGACTCTCATGACCTTAATATTTCAAAAGATTACAGGTCAGTTATTTTGTAGACTCCACAAGTTTGTGTTTGTCTGATGTGTCTTCACAATAACATGAAGATTATGTGTATTGGGCATATGGTATTTGTTTTTCTCTTTCTGACTTCACTCTGTATGACAGACTCTAGGTCCATCCACCTCACTACAAATAACTCAATTTCATTTCTTTTTATGGCTGAGTAATATTCCATTGTATATATGTGCCACAACTTCTTTATCCATTCATCTGTTGATAGACCCTTAGGTTGCTTCCATGTCCTGGCTATCGTAAATAGTGCTGCAATGAACATTGTGGTACATGTCTCTTTCACAAATGTAAGTTATTATCTTTATTTTTACATGCAGAAGCAGAGGAAAGTTATTGCTCAATTTCACTTATTTCTCTTTCCAGGTAGGTAGACCTCCAATTTATTCCATTTATCTTCTTTTTGTGGACTGACTTACACATGACCTGACTTTTGGAAGCCCAAGAAAGAAGGGTCAGGAAGCCTTTGGCATACACATGCTAATCTGTATGGCTGACTTGAAGTGTAGAAGCCTCCCTCAGAGTAATTCCTCAGAAAATTAAGAAACAATTCAGTTTGGAGCTAGTTCATTCCTGCATACAAAACATTATAATACTGTCCTCAAACAGATAAACACAAGTGAATGATTTTTACTTTCTTTGTTCCTTTTAAATGATTTATACTCATTTTCAAAATCATGCTGTATTGCAAGTATACCAAAATGACTACTTCTCTGGTCATTTAGAGAATTTTCTTTCATAGCATTTAATATATTAGGTGACTCATATTCAAACAATAAAAAGGTTTATTATTTCCAATATTTTCAATTTTCTTCTTTAGTGGCTTTTGTTAGCACATGTTTGAAAACAGGTATTATTTTGTATTTTGAATATTTTATTTGAAATATCTAGCATTTGTAATATTAATACATATCTCCACTGATTTTTATTTTATTTTTGTTAATAAACAAATATTTACATCAAAAATAAAGTAAAAAATCAAAGAGATAATATTTACAATATTAAACATAAGCCAGATGTGGAAGCATGCTATTCCAGATTAAACATTTACTGAGTTGGCAGAAAAAGACTTTCTTCCTCATTCATCCAAGCTAAGTTTTGTTTGAATGGATTCTAATTTCTTATTCCTTTACCCTTTTCACCATCTTTCTGTTGCTTTGTTTACGTAATAGTGATTTTTCCTTACCACTGCCTTCCACGGTTCTGTACAGCTGCTTCCCAGATGAGCTAAATAGCTCATCTTCATCTTTACACAAGTCTAAACTATGGTTTAATCCTACATGGCTTTCACAGACACAGTGACTGAAATCTCCTTGTGACAGTTCTCATATATACATGTATGTTTTTATTTTCTGCAAATATTCAAGTAAACTTGACTATAGAAAAGCACCAAACATCATCATCTGGTTCTGCATCCTTCAAATCTTACGTATTCTTTGAAAACTAGTGGAGACAAGGTCTCAAATTACGAAGAACATAAAGTATGTATTTGGAAATAAAGAAAATGGACCTTTCCAGCAAATTGAGAGAGTTTCTAATTTTTTTCTTTTCTACTAAAGGTTGATTAATTTCTACAGAGTATTTCACCCAAATGCCTTTAAAGTGGCTTCAATCAACGTGAGCTGATGAACTAAAGAAATAATTTCCTTTCCTTTTTTTACTGTGTTCATTTTTCTGCACTTTCTTGACAGTTCATCACAGACAAAGGACTTAAGCACCAGCATACTCTCCAACTTAAACAGTAAAATCCCAAGGATCGGACATGCAGGCTTCCATTCAGATGGATGATAATGGACAGAGCTTATGGGAACTAATAAGAAGGATTGTTGGCATTCCCAATGACTTGCCTTTTCATGTTGGACTTGTTTATTTCTTTCCTTATTTGAAGGTAAGGGAGGGAATTGAGAGGTTGAATTCTGGGTTATGGCTAAAGATGCTAAACCATTTAAAGTGCCATTATTCCATTTCATTAAATTTTGGCACAGAAGTGCATGCACATGTTACCAGATTGTAAGGTGTGTTCATGAATCAGAATTACACAGCTTGAGGGCTTATCTGGTTCACATTCTTTCTCAAAAAATGATTATGTAAAAATAAGTAAAAATCAAATATAAATGTTGATATAAAGTAAAGATCCTGAGAGTTAAAGAATAAAAATGTTGGTATGGAATTTTTAGATGCATGTCATCAAGTTAACTTCCCTTCTGTTGTGCCTTTACAAATTTATGTGTGATGGAACATAAATGACTCAGAATATGAATGTGTTAACAAGCCTTTACAATATTTGTGTGTGTGAGAGTTTGAATATATACACTGTATTGCTGTTTCCATAGCTAAATAACATCTAATTGTGCTAATGTGGGAAAGTCAGGAAATCAAAGAATTATATTAATTGTTTCTGAATTCAAATGCTCAGGCAAACTGCAGTTGGGTTTGCCTTCTTCAGCTGAGTGTGCCTAGGGCTAGGTGTGAAATCTTTGTATGTTCCTGGATCCTCTTATAGAAATAGACAAAGGTAAGACATAATTGAATCAGGATTTTGATTTCATTCTTCTCATTTGCTCATGAAAACAAAATTGAGAAATCATCAAATTGAACTGAATTATTTAATTCTTTTAAAATGAGCAGCCTTACTCTTAAAAGTAGGGGTAGGGAAAATAAAAAATAACACACAGAGTGTTCTCTTTACAACCAAATCTTTAAGATCAGCTTGACTTTTCAAATTGTTGTTCTGGTTTTGAAATTTATGTGAAAAATTTTGTAACATTTGAAAATGAAATCATATATTGTTTAAAGAAACTGGTCTCACGTTGCTTCATTCAATTTCATAAATTAGTAGAACTGGAATGAATTTAATTTTACAAGTAATTTGGCAGTTCAAGTTCTAAATTTTATAAGCTCTGTTATCCCGCCTTACTGCCCTACACACTCCTTTTATGTAACAAAGTAGAACCAAATGGAAATTTGATAATATAAAGAAATCATTTCTATACAGAAACCAGAAGAAAATTCAGATACTTTGTACATATCACACTCTATATTCTTGGACATTTATGAAAACGGTGAAAGATTATACTAAAATTTTAATTAGTTTTTGAATAAAAGAGGCAAGAGTGGGCATCCTTGTCTTGTTCCTGATCTTAGAGGAAATGCTTTCAGTTTTCCACCATTGAGAAGGATGCTAGCTGTGGATTTGTCATATATGGTCTTTATTATGTTCCATCTATGCCCACTTTCTGAAGAGTTTTTATCATAAATCAATGTTGAATTTTGTCAGAAGATTTTTCTGCATCTATTGAGATGATCATATGGTGTTTATTCTTCAATTTGTTAATGTGGTGTATCACATTGATTGATTTGTGGATATTGAAAAGTCCTTGCATCACTGGGGTATATCCCACTTGCTCATGGTATATGATACTTTTAATGTATTATTGGAGTCGGTTTTCTGGTCTTTGTTGAGGAGTTTTGTATCTATGTTCATCAGTGATATTGGCCTGTAATTTTCTTTTTTTGTGTGTTATCTTTGTCTGGTTTTGGTATCAGGGTGACAGTGGCCTCATAGAATGGTTTTGAAGTGTTCCTTCCTCTTTCATTTTTGGAATAGTTTCAGAAGGATAGGAGCCAACTCTTCTCTAAATGGTAGAATTCACCTCTGAAGCCATCTGGCCCTTGAATTTTGCTTGTTGGGAGTTTTGAAATTACTGAATTAATTTCAGTACTGGTAATTGGTCTGTTCATATTTTCTATTTCTTCCTGGTTCAGTCTTGGGAGATTGTACCTTTCTAAGAATGTGTCCATTTCTTCTAGGTTGTCCCTTTTATTGGTGTATAGTTGCTTGTAGTAGTCTCTTATGATCCTTTTTATTTCTATAGTGTTGGTTGTAACTTCTCCTTTTTCATTTCTGATTGTATTGATTTGAGCCCTCTTCCTTATTTTCTTGATGAGTCTGGCTAAAGATTTATCAATTTTGTTTATCTTTTCAAAGAACTAGCTTTTAGTTTCATTGATCTTTTCTACTGTTTTTTAGTTTCTACTTCATTTATTTCTGCTCTGATCTTTATGATTTCTTCTCTTCTACTAACTTTCTTCTACTAACCTCTACTAATAAACAAAACTTTTGGGTTTTGTTTGTTCTTCTTTCTCTAGTTGCTTTAGGCATAACATTAGGTTGTTTATTTGAGATTTTTCTTGTTTCCTGAGGTAAGATTGTATCACTATAAACTTCCCTCTTAGAACTGCTTCTGCTACATCCCATAGGTTTTGGATCATTGTGTTTTCATTTTCATTTGGCTCTAGGTAATATTTTATTTCCTCTTTGATTTCTTCAGTGATCCATTGGTTGTTTAGTAGCATATTGTTTAGCCTCCACATGTTTGTGTTTTTTGCAGTTTTTTTTTCTCTTGTAGTTGATTTCTAGCATCACAGTCTTGTGCTTGGAAAAGATGCTTGATATGATTTAAGTTTTCTCAAATTTACTGAGGGCTGCTTTGTGGTCCAGCATGTGATCTATCCTGGAGCATGTTCCATGTGCACATGAAAAGAATGTGCATTCTGCTGCTTTTGGATGGAATGCTCTATAAATATTAAGTCCATCTGGTCTAATGTGTCATTTTAAAGCATGTGTTTCCTTATCAATTTTCTGTCTGGATGATCTGTGCATTGATGTAAGTGGGGTGTTGAAGTCCCCCACTATTAATGTTTTACTGTCAAGTTCTCCTTTTATATCTGTTAACATTTGCCTTATATATTGAGGTGCTCCTATATTGGCTGCATATATATTTATAATTGTTATATCTTCTTCTTGGATTGATCTTTTGATCAGTATGTAGTATCCTTCTTTGTCTCTTGTAACAGTCTTTATTTTAAAGTCTATTTTGTCTGATATGAGAATTGCCACTCCAGCTTTCTTTTGATTTTCATTTGCATGGAATACCTTTTTCCAACCCCTCACTTTCAGTCTGTATGTGTCTCTAGATCTGAAGTGAGTTTCTTTCTTTTTTTTTTTTTGCGGTACGTGGGCCTCTCACTGTTGTGGTCTCTCCCTTTGTGGAGAACAGGCTCCGGACGCACAGGCTCAGTGGCCATGGCTCACGGGCCCAGCCGCTCAAAGGCATGTGGGATCTTCCAGAACTGGGGCACAAACCCATGTCCCCTGCATCAGCAGGTGGACTATCAATCACTGTGCCACCAGGGAAGCCCTGAAGTGAGTTTCTTGTAGGCAGCAAATATACAGGTCTTGTGTTTGTATCCATTCAGCCAGTCTCTGTCTTTTGGTTGGAAATTTAGTCCATTTACGTTTAAGGTAATTACCAATACGTACATTCTATGGCCTTTTTGTTAACTGTTTTGGATTTGCTTTTGTAGCTCTTTTTTTTCCACTTTCTTCTTTTGTTCCCTTCTCTTGTGATATGATGACTATCTTTAGTGTTATGTTTGGGTTCCTTTTTCTTTTTTGTTGTATATCTATTACAGATTTTTGTTTTGTGGTTACCATGAGAATTTTGTATAGGAGTCTGTATTTATAAATGCTTGTTTTAAGTTGCTGATCTCTTAATTTCAAATGCATTTTAGACACCCTGCATTTGTACTCTCCTCCCTCCATAATTACCATTTTTGACTTTATATTATACATCTAATTGTTTTGAGTATTCCTTAACTGTTTATTGTGGATACAAATGATTTTTACCACTCTTGTCTTTTAACCTCCCTATTAGCTTTGTGTGTGGATGATTTCCTACATTTATTGTACGTTTGCATTTACCAGCAAGCTTTTCCATTTTGTAACTTTCTTGTGTCTAGTTGTGGCTTTTTCTTTTCTGCCTAGAGAAGATCCTTTAGCATTTGTTGGAAAGCTAGTTTGGTGGTGCTGAATTCTTTTAGCTTTTGCTTGCTTGTAAAGCTTTTGATTTCTCCATCAAATCTGAATGAGAGCCTTGCTGGGTAGAGTATTCTTGGTTGTAGATTTTTCTCTTTCATCACTTTAAGTATATATAATAAGTATATCATGCAACTCCCTTCTGGCCTGCAGAATTTCTACTGAAAATCAGCTGATAGCCTTATGGGAGTTCCCTTATATGTTATTTGTTGCTTCTCACTTGTTGTTTTTAGTATTCTCTCTTTATTTTTTGTCATTTTGATTACAATATGTCATCGTGTATTCCTCTGTGGGTTAATCCTGTAGGAGAATCTTTGTGCTTCTTGAAATTGGGTGACTGTTTCCTTCCCCAGATTAGGGAAATTTTCAGCTATTGTCTCTTCAAATATTTTCTCAAGCTATTTCTCTCTTCTCCTTCTGGGACTCCTGTAATGTGAATATTAGCATGCTTGATGTTGTCCTACAGGTTTCTTAAACTGTCCTAATTTCTTTTCATTCTTTTTGATTTTTTTCTGTTTGACAGCAGTGATTTCCATTACTCTGTCTTCCAGCTCACTTATCCATTCTTCTGCCTCATTTAGTCTACTATTGATTCCTTCTAGTGTATTTTTCATTTCAGTTACTGCATTCTTTAATTCTGTTTGGTTGTTCTTTATATTTTCTAATTCCTTGTTAAAAACTTCTTATTTCTCACTCTATGCAACCATTCTTGCCACTTTTATTCAACACAGAAAAATAAATAAAAGGAATCCAAATTGGAAAAGAAGAAATAAAACTGTCACTGTTTGCTATGCAGATCCAGCTTTTCCTCAGGCAGCCCTGATGCCTGGCATTGACAGGGGGAAGTAGAGGCATCCTCTAGACCAGTGGTTCTTAAAGTGTGGTGCCTGGACTAGCAGCATCAGTATCACTTGAGTATTTATTAGTAATACAATTTCTCAGGTCCTACTTTAATTTTACTAAGTTAAAAGCTCTGGGAGTAGGGTCCAGAAATCTGGTTTTAACAAGTCTTCTATGTGATTCATGTGTATGCTGAAGTTTAAGGACCCATGATTAGACCAACTTTAACAGAAAACCCAGTGTATGGAATTACTGGACTACCATTGAGAAAGTTGACATTTTAGATCCAGTAGCCTCTGTTTTTCTCTGCTTCTATCTTTACTCTCTCCATAGTTTCCTCTTAATTCTAGAGACAGCATGATCATGTAAAAATTTAATTCACATCACTTCTATTACATTTACCCTTTTGTGCTTAAGCAAGCCATTAATCCTCTTCTCACTTGTGAGATTTACACGTAAGCATCCTTAGATATTTAGATTTTCAATCATCACCAGATTGATAGTGTTCCCCAAGTTATGAATGTTGGACTTTTGAACAGAATCTACCCTGAATGTATTGATTTGCATGTATTCAAAGAATAGGAACTGATCTTGCCTACTACTCCAGAGAGCAAGATGTGTTCCCTGAAGCATGTTACCTTCCTTTTTTGATTCCATGATGGTCACAGATATGTTATCTGAAGGAAGATTATCATGGAGTGTCCCTACTTATTTAATTAACCCAAATGGGATGGTCACCATATACGTGAGGCAGGGAACTTGCAAGAGGGTGGAGACATTATTTGCTGTCACAGAGTTTCTTCTTGCTACATAAAACAAAATTAATTTTTCAAAAGAAATAATGGGTTTGGCATTTTGTGAGCTGACCTAGGAAATGGACTGATAGTTTCTCTAGGAAAATGGTTCTGAGTTCCATAAATAAGTGCAGTTTTGGTGCACAGTTTATCTACATATTAGAAATTGTTTATGATTTCTGACAGCTCTACAGTATAACTTTATTTGAATTCTGTTATAACAAATACTGTCCTTTATTCTGATTTAGAAAATTAAATGAAAAAACTCTGGATATCAAGGTTAATTTGCTACTAATAGTCTTTCTTTTAAAAAACATAGATTTTAAATAGGAAATAAACAAATACATAAATGTTAGTTCATACTAGTTTAGCTACTATAAAATTTTCCCAAGGAAAATAAAATATAGCTTTTCAGAAGAAATATTTAATAATTCTTCTTTAACTAAGGGGTCAAATTGAGTATCACTAACTATAAGACAATTTGACATTAAGCACCTTCTGATATGATGCAATACATAGTTGTCACCAATAGAGAATTCTTACTGAAAAAATATTTACACTTAATACAATCAAGCTTTTAGACTTATCTCCCAGTTTAAAGAAAATACAGATATGAGAGAAGCAAATCAAATAATACTCCAAGGAAACAATCAGACAAATCCAGAATACAGGACAATGTAAAAGGCAACTGGCCTTATCTCTTTAGAAAAACAATATCACGACCAAGAAAAAAATACCTTGTTGGAAAGTAGGGGAGAAGGTGCTATCTTAGAATAAAAGAGAGTCAAAATACATAAGTAATGCAATTTTTGTACACTGTTTGGATGAAGGTTCACAAAACCAGCTACAAAACACTTTTTGGAACAATTAGGAAAATTTGAATATGAGCAGGATATTAGATAATAATAGGAAATAATTATTAATTTTCTTGTATATGATAATGGTAATGTTATATAGGAGAATGCTGTTATTCTTAGGACATGAATGGTGAAACATTTAGGGGTAAATCTGCAAGCTACTTTAAAATGGTACACACACACATACACACACAGCAACATACAAAAGAGAGATAAAGCACATTTGGAAAAATGTTAACAGTTGTTCAGTGTAGGTTGTGAGTATATTGGCATTTATTGTACTGTTATTCAAACTTTTCAAAAAATTTTTAAATTTTATAATAAAAGTTGGAAGAGTTGCACAGTTTGAATGTACTTAATGCCACTGGACAGTACACTTAAAAATGGTTAAAATGGTAAATTTTATGCTATGTATATTTTACCAAATTTTTTTTAAATGCTGGAAAAAATCTTGTGTAAAGAATAATACTGTCACAACCACAGTAAATGTTGTCAGTGAACTAGAGGTTGTCTCAGATCTCTAATTATTCACTTAAGGTTTACTCAGAGACACAATCTTCAGGGAAACACATTCTAGACAATTAAAGATACTACCAGATAATTGCTCTGGGATTCTGACTTTTTTTAAGGCAATGAGCCAAACAGCCTAGATAGAATTCTACCATAGAATAATGTAGACAGATATTTCATTAGGAATTCGGTAGGAACTATTCTAGTATATTTGGGTTTTATAGACCAACAGAAGGAGGTCCATCTTTCAGATCTCTCTTCTCCATCCTTGAGTCTTCCATGAGAGATAGTAGTTTGGATAAGGAAAAACTTTCCTTTGGATAAGGAAAAACTAAAATGAGTTAAGTATTGGAAAATTAAATTTATTTGTAAAAGAATTCCATGTAGATATTACAAAAATTATGTGAACCACAGTTCAGAGGATATGAATAGATTCTAAAAGTATCCTGGAACGTAACTGAGGTTCAACAAGTCAGGGCCATTTTTTTCCCTAAAGATTTTTAGGCTGAAGCCACAATTAAAGGCCACTTTTAATTCTGTCCTGAGCTCTTCCACACACAAAGCTGTGGGACACTATAATTCTTACTCATAGTGACTGAAAATAAAAGCCTGGTCAAGTACAAAGAGTTGTTTTCTGCCAAGCTCAATGAAAGGAGGAAGTGGCAAGGGTGGGTACAGGATGGCTGAAATTCCCCAGTCTTAACCATGGATAGCAGGATTGCTTAAAGTTCTGAAAAACAACCCCAAATTAGGTCTTGTCAAGTCAGATACACATCTGCAAAAGAAATATATGACAATGACTAGGATATGGATATGAGACCAAAGGGGAAAATATCTTTTCATGACAAAGTCCTAAAGTAGAATCATGTAGCATCGATTAAAAAAAAATCATGGGGCTCCCCTGGTGGCGCAGTGGTTGAGAGTCTGCCTGCCGATGCAGGGGACACGGGTTCGTGCCCCGGTCCAGGAAGGTCCCACATGCTGCGGAGCGGCTGGGCCCGTGAGCCATGGCCGCTGAGCCTGCGCATCCGGAGCCTGTGCTCCGCAATGGGAGAGGCCACAACAGTGAGAGGCCCGCGTACCGCAAAAAAAAAAAAAAAAAAAAAAAAAAAATCATGACATCTGGGGTTCCACAGATCTCTATTTGGTCCTGGATTGTGAGTGCAACCGTCTATGTGTAACTTTGGTTAAGCCAATTAACACCATTATGATGCATGTTCTTTGATGTTAAAATGTGAAAAATATTCCTAACCCATAAGGTTGTTGTAAAGAGTAAGTGAAATGATGTATATAAATTATTTAGCACAGTGCCTTGTGCACGGTAAGCTCTCAGTTAATTTTTATCAGCATCATAACCATCTCAGGCTTTGACTCAGACCAGTCACAGTGGTATGGAACAACCTGAGAGAGCCCAAGGGCTGAAGTTAAACCCACCCAGAGGGGTCTAGCAAAGGAGATCATGACTGGGCTAATGGCAAGTATGACTAAAAACCTAAGGTGGGAATTTAGACCGGAAGTCACAAACTCAAATGCCTAGAAGAATCTGATAGGTGTTATCTGAATGAGTGACTCAAGGACGACAGTGCAGTTAGTATGAGTGGGCAAGTCTCTGTTAATCTGATGAGAACATACCCCATCTCATGGAGCAGCTTCTATTTAATTCAAGATCATGGCTGGAATGAGAGAATGTAGGCTCAGTGTGGGAAGACCTTATCAGTTTTTAGGAGAATCTGCAACTCAAAGATATTTTATGTGACATTTCCTGTTTCTAGAACATTGACATTGACACAACTTTTAAATATATTGTGCAGGCCAAATAAAACATGTCTGCAGCCAGACCCTATTAAATGGTGATCTCTAGTTTATGACTTCTTGTATCACACCTACCTAAGATCAGTATTGGTCCTAAAGATCAGGATGGGAGTGAACCTCTGGGTTGGGGACCAGCAGACCAGAACAGTGCTGTGTGTGTGTGTGTGTGTGTGTGTGTATAAGGTGAGCCATAAACATGAGCTATATATGTCATTTTGAATTTCCTAGTAGCCACACTAAAAACAAGTAAGAAGAAATAGGTGGAAATAATTTTAATAATATATCTCATTTAACTCAATATATCTAGCATATTATTATGTTAACACATAGTGAATGTAAATTTATTAATAACATATTTTATATTTTTATGATGTCTTCAAAATCAGGTGTGTATTTTACACTTACAGCACATCTTAATTCAGGGTTAGTTACACTGAAAGTACTCAATAGCCATATATGGCTAGTGGTGACCCTACTGGACAGCATAGGTCTACAGTATGCTTCTCAAACTTTAATATGCATATTGAAATTTGGGGGATCATGTTAAAATGCCATTTCTGCTTCACTGGTTGGGATAGAGCCTGAGATCCTTCACTTCTTACAGGCTCTCAGGTGGTGTCAGTGCTCCTGGTCCATGGACCATGCTTTGAATATCTAGGAGCTAGATGGTTATGGCAAGTCTTCTTCAATCAGCACTTTCGCCCCCCAAAGCACTCCCTTCTCTTTCAAATTTAGCAAATATCTGTTGAAGAGACTAAATTGATATTCTAATGTTTGGTCACCATATTTAGATGTGGAATAATATTAATAACTTTAAAATAGGCAATATTTTATATACCCCTTGTAGAAGCACTGAGTCATTTACTCCTTTTTTTTTTTTAAACTTCAGAACCTGCCAATATGTTACCAGATGCTTTCATGAGAATGCGTTTAAGCACAGGATAAGTGCAACTTTATAGTTCTAACTTCAGAGATTTGGCACGTTCAACGTTTTAATAAAACAGACAATGGGACGGCAAGGGAAATTTGACAATAATACCTCTCTAAGCTTTAGTATTTAGGGGCATTCCTCGGTCAAGGGTATGAATATTTCATGGACTCTCCAAAGAGAAACACAAAGAGAACTTTTTCATTTCCTCCTGACCATTCTATTTGAGGGATCGGTAGAGCTCGACAGGCAGACCTTAGATCTTTGTTCAACAATACATAAATACAGAAATTTAAGCAGCTAAATGTGGGGCAGAATGTAACTCAAGGATTCTACATAGTGCAAATGTCCTCAGGATACAAACGCTTTTAAACCTAGAAGAGTGTTTTGGAAGTAAGCAGTGAATTCCTAAGAACTTGTTCTCACTTATCACTGTTTCACTTGTGAACTTTAGCAAGTGATTTATCCTCTTTTATCCTCCCTCAGATGTTAAGAATAATGCTTGTTGAACCTATTTCACAAAGTTGTTCTAGGGAAGTATAAAGGAACTTGGTAAATGGTAACATGCTATTTGCTTATAGTTTACTCACAATCATGCCCAAAGGAAGGTACTGAATTGTAAACACATGGTCAAGATGAAGTCTGAATTGACAAGGTGATCAAGTTCTCGGCCCTTTCTACTGCTGCATTTCATAACAGTTGCAGCTGTCTGCTCATATTTATGTTTTCCACAGTAAAAATGCAAGGCAGGATTCTAATCACAGAACTACTGTCTCTTCCTACACAGAATAAAACAGCATGTCAAAACATAAGTAAATAGAAAGGGACCTTTTGGAAGCTTTATAAAGTCTTTGTTTTAGTTCTGAATCAAACTAAGTGTGGAATTATGGATACCAAAGATATTTTTTTCCTCTAGTAACAACTGTTTAAGTCATTTAATGGCATGAAATCTCTTGAGTGAAATATCTGAAGTATGATTCTGATGGATGGCGTAAATTAAACTCAACATGGTAAAGTTTTACAGTGGGATCTTCGTAATAGAGCTAATTTTGTTTGAAAGCTCAGAAATCTGGCACCGAGGAGGAAAAAAAACCCAAAATGACAAAACTCTTTAATTGAGAAAATTATAAAATATTATTAAAAGAAATTAAAGGGGCATAAATAAATGTAAATAAATAAATGGAAGACTTAATACCATAAAGATGGCAATCAGTGGTACATTGGTCATAACTTGAAAGCAATTCCAATCAAAATTACACCATTTTGTGTGTGTGAATATTTGAAGTTGACTAAATTTATAAGAGAGAGTAAAGGACAAGCATAGACTAGATACGCTTGAAAAAGAAAAACCAGATGGAGAAATTGCCTTTCTTTATGTCAAGAATTATTATGAACATATAACAAATGAGTAAGATTTTATTATTTTAAGGAGAGACTAGTAAAACAAAAGAGTGAGCCCAGAAACAACCCAGCACATACAGAACTCAACTTTTGACACAAATGGTGTTGCAGATGTGGGAGAAGGGATAGTGGACTTTTCAATAAATGTTGCTAGGACACATTATTAGTCATATGGAAGACAAAAACAAAAAGTGCACCCTTACCTAACCACCATATATAGTTTTAAATTCAGGTAGGTTAAAGATATAAAATAAAAAGCAAAACTACAGTACTTTATAGGACAATATCTTTATGACTTCCAGAAAGATAGGAATTTGTTAAACAAAACACAAAAAATGCAAACCTCTGAGGAAAAGATTAATAAAATGAACTAATCTATCAAAACTTCTGACTTCTGACCATCAAAAGTCCATGTAAAGGAAGTGAAAGGAGAATTACATACTGGAAGATTATATTTTTCAATATATATAAGAGGCAAAGGATTAATCAATATTCAAAAAAACAGAAGGAACTCCTACAATTTATAAGAAAAGGAAGAATAAATAACCAATAGAAAAAATGAGGAAAAGTCTTAATAAATACTTCAAAGAAAGGAAATCTGAACAACCAATAAAAGATCCCCAATCTGACTAGTAATCACAAAAATAAAAATTAAGACCACCATGAGACATCATTTATAACTTAGCACAGTGGAAAAAAAAAGTTTGTAGATGTCATGTGTTGGTAAGGATGAGGGCTAATGAGAGCACTTATATAGTATTTTTGGTGGATATAAAATAGCATAACCACTTTGAAAACAATTTGGCACTATCTGTATACTCTTGTGCTTTCAGCTTTGTATTTTTTCATAAACTAAGGAAAATAATAAAACATTTATTTTGTTTTTCTGCATGAATTGAATTCCATTTCAGGGCAATCAAATAAACAATGAGGAAAAGTTATTCTCTGTGGAAGAATTCTAGTTAAAAAAATGCAGAATGAATGATAGAATTAGAAAATCACCATTATACAAACCTTAGTAAAAACATTTAGGTAGACTTCATTATTGTATGCTAAAACCACTGGGTGAAATTTGATGGGAATTTTATAATAGAGTCATCAGACTGACACCACCTGAACCCACTGATCAAACTCACAGAGTTTCACATTAAAAAAAAAAAACTTACCTAAAAAAAATTGAAACTGAATTTCATCAAGCCAGTTGACAGGAAATAGGAGAATAGAGGGAGTGTGTAACAAACAACAGCATGAGCACGATCAGTCACATTTAGAATATGACATTTCTTAGGACAAATGACCTAGTTTCTCCAACAAATCACAGCATAAAAGATAAAAAGAAGGAAGGGGGCTGTTATAAAGTAAAAGAATAACACAATATTATTTGGATTTTGATTTGGTCAAACCAGCTATGGAAAGATAACTTTAAGATAGTCAATGAAGTATGAATAAGGACTAACTAGGTATTAGATGATATTAAGGAATTATTTTGTTAGGTATAATTTCATGATGGTTTTATTTAAAATGTTATCACATGAAGATTCATACTGAAGTGTTTACAAGTGAAATGACATTTTATATTTGCTTTAATATAAACAGAGCTTTTAATATAACAGAATCTAGTATTTTTAGTAAATCGTTAGTTATAGAGGTGGTGGTGATGGCGAGGAAGAGGTCTAGGATAACATTTGGATTTTGCCTTGGGTTACCAGGGTGGTACTATTTGCCAAGAAAGGGGACACAGAAGCAACAGTAGGTTTCACAGATAAAAATTATTTTAATTTTGAAAATAAGTTTTAGATGCTAATGGGATACCCAGAAGGTTCTCAAGTGAGCAATAGGATAATTGAGTCTTAAATAAAGAAGAGATCTGTGCTAGGGTTATAGTTTACCAGAAAACTGATCAAATCACTCAAGAGAATGCATATGGTAAGAAAAGAAGTCCAAGGATGAACCCTGGTGATTACCAACATGCATGAAATAAACAAGGGGAGAGTTCAATGAGAAATTCTGACATAAAATGTTAGAATATTTGAATAGTTTTGAGAAGAAAGAATTAATCAGCATAAGGATTAACCAACAGTAATTAAATAATGTCGAGAAGTTAAATAAGATGAGAAATAAAAATAGTGCATAAGATTTTGAAATTGGCAGTCACTGGTGATTTTAGCAGGAATTGTTTCATTTGAATAACGGTGGCAGGGGCTTCCCTGGTGGCGCAGTGGTTGAGTTCGCCTGCCGATGCAGGGGACACGGGTTCGTGTCCCGGTCCGGGAAGATCCCACATGCCGCGGAGCGGCTAGGCCCGTGAGCCATGGCCGCTGAGCCTGCGCGTCCGGAGCCTGTGCTCCGCAACGGGAGAGGCCACAGCAGTGAGAGGCCCGCGTACCGCAAAATAATAATAATAATAAAAAAAAATAACGGTGGCAGAGGGCTAATTACAATGGGTTAGCACCTACATGAGAAGTGAGAGTTGGAGACACTTGTTCTTTTGAGGAGCTTAGCAGGAAATTATAAGAGAGGTAGAGGATTTCTTTTCTTTAATATAGAAATGGTTCCAGCATGTTTAGAGGCAAGATAAAAGAGCCAGTTGGGAGAGTCAGTTTGAGAATGTATATATATTAAAAAAGAGAACGATAGATAAAGTATGGCTTCAGTGAAAAGAAGGGTGAAAAGGATAAAAAACAAGTTGAATAAATTAGCTCTAACCAAGTCAAGGAGTCCTTTTCTCTCTGAATCTGGAAAAGTGTGGTGAGAGTAGATGCATGTATAAAGGAATATTTCACTTAATAAAAATGAACTACTAATTTTTTTCCCAGAAAAAATCTGTTTCAAAAAGTAGAGAGTGCAGCCACTTATTTTATTTCAGAAATGTCACCAGAAAAGCCTGAGTCACTCTGAGGGCATATACTCCCTCGTGGTCTTTGGGGAAGCCTAAGGCTTGCTGTGTTGGGAGAATGTGGACAAGTGTGTAGCGAATTGGGCCTCTGAGAGGTGGGCTGAGGGAAGGAGGGCATGTGGTGTTCTAAGAGTTAGGGGCAGATGTGTTCTGAACATAGATGGTGGGCCCAGGGGCCAGTAGCAGCCAGAATGGAATTGTGATTGGGAATAATCAGAAGGGCACTCTGAGGGGGGCACCAGCTAGTGAGGAAGCTGATTTTGGTTGACAGAGAGACAGATCAGGTGTTGGTTTCCATGTTTAGACTTAACGTTCTCTGTGAAATGTGAGGCAAATATGGACAGGAGTCAGGGTCAGCAGTTGAGAACAATGATTTTGAGAGAGTGGTGCAGCTTCAGAATATTTTGGGGGGGAGAATGGTAAAACTATGAATTGAGAAACAGCAAATAAATGGGTGGCTGAGGGCCAAAAAGGGGCTGGCTGAGTTTGGAGGCCATAAATTATTGGTAGCAGCCATCCACACCTTTGTGAAATTTCTTAAAATTTCCTTCTGCGTTACCCAGGGGTCAAGCTAACAGTGCAAGCAAGAGGATAATTGGGTCAATCTGCTTTTGAGGGTCATCAGGACAGATACAACCAAAGCACAAAAAGACATGGGCAGCTGGGATTATTGCAAGAGGCAAGTTAAATGATTTTGCTATGCATCTAGGTTGGATAGGAAAAGGGGTATGTCCATGAAATGGTGATGGGTTATGAAGTCTTTAGATAATAGCAAGAAGGATGGACACAAGAGGGCAGGAATGTCAGAGGAATAGTGTTGTTAAAAGTGTCAAATAATTTGCTGTACAGTGAAGTGGAGTTCCCTGTGCTATATAGCAGGTTCTCATTAATACCCCAATTAAAAAAAGTATTAAATAATCTCGATATGGCAGTGGAGAGTTAAAGCAGAATGCTGCTACTACTTTTGTGTTCTGTGATAAGTGAGAGGTATAGAATAAAAAGTTTAGCTTGAGAGCTATTCAGGAGGTGGTAGAAGGATCGGGATCTATAAGTAGGTTGACTTTGTAGAGTAGATCCTATGTGGTGAGATAAGGGTTACAGAGGAAAGGATAGGGGTCAATAGTAAAAAGAATCATGAGTAGAAGAAATCCCCAAATAGGCCAGTGGTGAGAGTAAATGAAGGTGAGCTACTCAGAGGCCTGGATTTTGGTTGGTGACCAAAAAAAAAAAAAGTGGGAGGAGAATGTGGAATGTGTTCCATGGACTGCTCTTGAGGCTTTTAGACAGATGAAGTCCCAAGTAGTGCAAGAGCCATGTGAGAGTAGCAAATTTTAGGCTCTACTTATCATTTAAAAGGAATGTCACTGAGAATTTACTTATCTTATCTCTGAAGAGTTCCTTTCCTCAGGCTGTTAATGGAAAATATGCATCTATGTTCATTCCCTGTTTTAAAATGTATTTACTTTTTATTCAAACCACTCATACCACATTCCTGCTATATATACATTAATGTTCCAGAAAATAAAATAAAAATCCTTATCTTTACCTCTGAGAAGCTTGCTCTCTTATTGAAGTTGTGAAAAATGTGCACAACTTACCTCATATCTGTGGGTCTTGGAAGAAGTCTTTTTTTTCCACTAAAGTAGACTTCAAAATCTTCAGTCTTTAGCCTGTGAGCATAGTCAATGTATCCTGACACCTCCTGCCCATGAGAATTTCTGTCACGAATAAAGATCACGGACTAGTACATAGAAAAATAGAGAATGCAGAGAGTAAATGAACAAAACTCATTTCAGTAAATTTTACATGATAATAAAATCTACAGTTATTGAGTGATACCTGTGTTATACCCTATTCTAAGTGCTTTATGCTTCATACTTACCATGATCCTATGGGGTAAGTATTATTATTTTCTCCTGGCAGTGAAGAAATTTATGAAAAGTTAACTGAACATGCATATAATGTTTATATATAGCAATTGTATATAACAATATCAATAAATAATTCATAGAAGTCTTCCTAAGGACAGACATTATTTTCAGTATTTGAAAATAAAACATTATTTACTTTTTTCCCAGTCCCATTGTCTTCTCTTTGTCATCATTTTGCAAGTTAAAAAACTGAAAAACAGAGAGGTTGAGTACCTCACACAGCTAGTAAATTGAGAAGCTCAGATTAAAACCCAGGCTCATGTGTTTGTACTTCTAATCATTACATTCTTTTTCCATTTAAACAGCTATATATTTTATGTTATATATAGAAAAATGGGGTCCCTTCTTTTTCTTATCATAAGAGTCAAAAAAAATCTCTACAAAATTAAAATCTCTTTGCAAATTAAAATCTTTTGGGACTTCCCTGGTGGTCCAGTGGTTAAGACTCTGTGTTTCTATTGCAGTGGGTGCAGGTTTGATCCCTGTTCAGGGAACTAAGATCCACATGCTGCACAGCATGACCAATAAATAAATAGTTTAAAAAAAATGAACCACTTAAAAAAAATCTCTTTACAAATTAAAATCTCTTTAGAAAATTAATTTTATAGGTCAAACCTATACAGAAAGTACATATTTCTCCTTTGTATCAATTCCTTCACAAATATCTTTGAGCAGCTACTACATGTGAGACACTGTTGAATGTGCCAAGGATACAGTGATAAGCAAGACAGTAAAGGTCCTGATCTCTTGGAACTTATGTTTAGGTAAGCAGAGACAGACAATAGACATGAAGAGAAAACAATACTTACAGTGAGGGATAAGTGTTATAAAGCAAATAAAGAAGATGGTTGGCTAGAGGAGTTGGTGGTGGTGAAGGCTACTTTAGGTAGAGTAATCAGAAAAGACCTTGAGGAGGTATTTAAGCCAAGACTTGAAGGCTAAGAAGAGGTAAGCCTTGTAAAGATCTAGAATAGGAGCCTATCAGGAAAAGGGAACAGCTGGTAGAAAGGCCCTAAAGTGGAAACAAGGTAATGCAAATAGAAGAATTGTAGTCTTTTCCTGCTCAAGCCAGTAGACATTGATCTCAAGTTCTAGGAGGAAAAAAAGAAAAAGAAAAAAACACTAAGTGTAATTGGAAAAGTTCATAATGTATTCATTTCCAAATCTAGATCAAAATGTAGAATTTCATGGAGAAGTTCTATATTTGGAAGAACCTGTAAACAAGCCTTCATTTTCCTCTTGAGCAATTACTGGATTGTTACTTGTTGGGTCTTTGTGTAGTCAATTATAGGGAGCACTAACACAGGTCGCCTCAGATAGCAGAGTTTCCAAAAGGGTGAAGTTAGAAAATTGAAATAATTCTTTCCCCTGCTACACCTATGAAAACAGGTTGCTAACAATATGCCAACAGAAAAATGGAGGAACAGAGACACAACTTAGAATTATTTGTTATTCTGCTGATGCTTCATCTTCCAGCTTACTATGGAACAGCATTGGGTGCTGAGCAGAATCCTGAGGCACTTTCTTAGCCCAAGGGGAGGGAGGGTTGTACTGGATTAGTGATGTTTCCCATAGATATGCCTGGATGAACTAATATTCATTGTTATTTCTGTGCCCAATTGTGTATAAACTCAATCCATAGTCCTTCTCATTTCCCCCATGTAACTCCCAGTTAAATTTATATGGATTTCTCCATGCTTTTAGTCACCTAGTTTTTACTTTATACAGCACAAAATTTAAATGGATAGTAACTTAGACTTCTTGAGATTCTCACACAACTAAACCAATAACTAACTTTGCTGTCCCTACTTAAACAAGGCCATGAGCTATACATATTTCATATGTAATACAAAAGGTGCTTGTAATCTTTATTCAATCAAGGCTGCTCCTGATGTAAGGCAAATCATGCAGGGACTGAGAGGGGGAAAAAGATCCAAAATAAGTCCTTTCCTTTCAAAATGGAACTCTATTAACAGAAAAGAAAGCTCCTCTGTCTCTCTCTGTCTCTGTTTTTGTCTCTGTTTCTCTGTCTTTCTCTCTTTAAATGAGAGATGGACCAGCCTTATTCTTCTAGCAGAATAGCATACCAGATATTGTAACTGACCTTCCTGCTGAAAACAAATAAGAAATCTGGATAAAATCTAAAAAATAACTTGTAACATGCATTGATACACTGGCAAGAAAATGATGAATACTCAGAGTCCAAGAAATAAATGAAAGCAGGAGCCCAGAGAGGAAAGCAGAACCCTAAATTCATCCTTGTCTTGCAGGGATTTGCCCAACCTTAGAGAATCTCAGCAAAGATTTCATGATTATGTCAGGTGGGGGTGACAGGAAACAAAATCCAGTCTTTCAGATAGAGAGACTAACAGGACCTATTGCAGCAACATAAAGCTGAGAAACAAATAAAGGATGAAAAAGAATCTCCACTGTGTTCAGAGAAAAGAAGAATCATTCCAGAGTTACATCCAGAGAAAACACTTTTATGGTGAACAATATATAGATTTTTTAGACCAAACAAACAAATAAATAAATAAATAAGAGACTTGGCTAACAACAGCCTCTTGCTCAAAGAAATTCTGCAGGATGTACTTCAGGCAAAAGAATGTGACTCCAGCTGGCAAGTTAGAGATAAAGAGTAGAATAATAAGAAAAAATAGAATAGATAAGGAATAGAATCAAATATTATAAATATATAGGTCAATATAAACAAATGTTAACAGTATCTTCTGTAATAAAAATAACAGTATGCCTAAAATTTTTTATATAAATGTATGTTTGGAGAAAGTTGTCAGAGTTAAAGTTGGAGTGTCTAAATTTTTTAGAATGAGGGCAGCTATACTGATTAACTTTAGAATTTGCTAAATATGTATGTATAAATTTGGGTCACAACAGGAGATAGTGTATATCATCTTTAAATTATTAGAGGATAAAACAAAGTGAGGAAAAAGCAATCAATCAATGAAACAGAAGGCAAGAAGGAAGAGGAAACATTTGGAAGAGGCAGGACAAGTAAAATACACACATGTAATGATAGTATTATGGGCTGTATTGTGTTCCCTCAGAATCCATATGTTGAAACCTAACCCTGAGTACCTCAGAGAATGTTTTAGACAAAGGACCTTTAAAGAGTTAATTAAGTAAAAATGAGCCCATTAGGGTAGGCCCTAATGCAATCTGACTTTATAAGAAGAGGAAATTTGGACACACAGAGAGACGTTGGGGGGTTGTGTGCATGGAGAAAAGACCATGTGAAGACACAGTGAGAGGAACCATCTGCAAGCAAGGAGAAAGGCCTCAGAAGAAACCAAATCTGCCAACACCTTGATCTGTTTTGGACTTCTAGCCTTGAGAACTATGAGAAAATAAATTTCTGTTATTTAAGCTACCCAGTCTATGGTATTTTGTTATGGCAGCTCTAGCAAATTAATACAATAATAATAAATTTAAATAATTAAGTAATTACAATAAATGTAAATGGCCAAATGTTTATGTTAAAAGACAAAGATTATTAGAGTGAATACAAAAATATGAAGTAAAATATAAGGTTGAAAATTAAATAATCAAAGAATACACAAAAGAAAGTTCCTATCCAAAAGAGAGCTGGTATTGGCATATTAATATTAGGCAAAATGGACTTTAAGGCAAAACGCATTACTGGAGATGGAGAGTCACTACATAATGATGAAAGATTCCATTTACAGAAAGATATAATAATTCTAAACTTGAATGAACCTTTGAAAACATAGCCTTAAAATAGCTAAAGCAAAAATTGATAGAACTGTAGAATAAGTCATCATCACTGTGGTAAATTTATCTCTCTCATTAAGCTCTAGATCCAAGAGAATAAATATTTAAATATTATAGAATAAATATAGATTGTAAAGAATTAAAATATACAAGCTTGACTGTTCAGTTTTTAACTTAGTCAAGTACCTAAACATCTTTAGTCTTTAATGTTCTTGTGGATAAAATGACTGATTGTCTAAAATGATATATATTTGACCATAATTTCACTATTTTACTTCATTATATATATCCTTGCCATGTGTGTTAAAGCTCTCTGCCCATGGAAATCTGAATAAATTTCAAATCTCACTTCTCTAGTCTTGTGAGAGTTAAGTGCCTGCTCTGTGATTTTTGTGAATCCTGAGATTTTGGGGTTTTCTGAAGCTAGATAACTTCAATTAAGGCCAAACTGGGTATAAGTGTGATTCCCTCCATGTTCACTGTGTGTCTTTGGGTGGGTTGTTCAAACTCTTAATGCCTCTCTATATTCATAAGTCCTATGCTCTTAAATAGGTTCCTGCAAAATCCAGCAAGTCTCTACACCAAACCAAACTGAACACCCCCCAAAACAAAACAAAACAAAACACACCAAAATAAACAAGAGGCCAAAATCCTGCTTGGACCTAAGCATTTAGTTAGTTAAGCCTCCTCTTTCTTTTTACTTTTTCCTTTTTATTGAAGGATAGCTGACTGATTCTGTATATTTTCACTTACATGTGAAATCTAAAAAATAAAACAAATATAACAAAAACAAGAAACAGACTCACAGATACAGAGAATAAACTAGTGGTTACCAGTGGGGAGTGGGGGGGGAGGGGCAAAATAGATGAAGGGGATTAAGAGGTATAAACCACTAGGTATAACATAAATAAATTACAAGGATGTAATATACAGCACAGGGAACATAGTCAATGTTTTATTATGACTTTGTATGGAGTATAATCTATAAAAATATGGAATTACTATGTGGTACACCTGAAGCTGATATAACATTGTGGTTAAGCCTTCTTGCAACCTCTCCCTTCTACCTGTTTGTCTTTCCACTCTACAGAGTAACAGAATAATCTCTTCCTTTTGTCTTGCATGAAACTGCTAAATTCACATTTAGGTGCTGCCAAAGCCTTACCTTCTGCCCTATTCACCCAATTTGTAAACAACATGCAAATACTGTTTCTTTCCCAACAGGAATTCTGGTGATCATTGTATTTACGATTCCTTTTATTTTCAATAAAAACAAAATGTTCAACTAAAATTTCTATAATTTTAGACCTAGGAAAATATTCAGAAGGAGCTGTTTTCACAAAAATCTGTACAGACCAAATGAAAATTACTTTATTCATATCTTTCCAAGTATGGTTACATATGTGTAAAAGTATATTTTTAAAAAAAACTTTTTAGTAAAATTAAAAAAAATTTGCTAAAATGAAAAATCTTCCTAATGAACAACACGCTTTATGAAATTATTTTAAAAATCTGGTTAGAACTGTTGATGTATAGTAATTGGTGATAGTCAGGAAATTACAAATTTAACTTTAGAAATGCATCATTAAAAAAGCACAGTGTAGGGACTTCCCTGGTGGCACAGTGGTTAAGAATCTACCTGCCAGTACAGGGTATATGGGCTCAAGCCCTGGTCCAGGAAGATCCCACATGCTGCAGAGCAACTAAGTCCGTGTGCCACAACTTCTGAGCCTGTGCTCTAGAGCCCGCGAGTCATAACTACTGTGCCCATGTGCCACAACTACTGAAGCCTGTGTGCCTAGAGCCCATGCTCTGCAACAAAGATGAGCCACTGCAATGAGAAGCCCGCGCACCACGCAAAGAGTAGCTCCCCGCTCACTGCAACTAGAGAAAGACCACACACAGCAACGAAGACCCAACACAGCCAAAAATAAATAAATTAATTAATTAATTAATTAATTTTAAAAAAAATCACAGTGTAGGGTAGCAGAAAAACAGTAAGACAGAAGAGGTGAGAGGTAGAGAATTAGAATGAAGTTAACTAATGCTCTTGATTAATTAATTTAATATGTTCATTTATAAAATGTGTATTTTCCTCCAACGTGAATACTAATTACTCCTACCATTAATATTACTATCTATCATCTATTAAGAACCCACTATGTTTTGAGCAAAATATTAGCTTTATATTTATCATCTTATTTAATTCTCTAAAATATATATAATGGCTAGATAGCATTATTATCCTCATTTTATAAATGTAGGACCTCAAAGCATTGAGAGTTTGAGGAACCTCCCAAAGGACATGCAGCTAGAGAGTGGGGCACATACACTCACACACCTACTTCCCATGAAGCCCATGCTCCTAACCACCATGCAGTGGACACACACACCTGGATCCAAATGCCGACCCTGCCACCTTCTTACTTTGTGACATTGGTAAGTTAGTTATCCTTTTTAAGATTCAGTTTCCTCTATTACAAAATGGTCATAACACCTGCCTCTTAGGGTTGCTGTGTGAATTAAATAAGACTATTTTTGCTAAGCACATAACAATGCCTAGTACATGATAAAACCTCAGTAAATATTACCTATTGCTTAAAAAAATTTTACTATATTGTCACTATTGTAGTTATACTGTGTTAAGAGTTTTGTCAATACCTTTGGGATAAGGAAATGGAATGATCATATCAGAATTCCATTACCTAAGTTTGTATAATTATGTTTAGGTTGCAGTACATGTTCAATTCATTTGTTAAATTTAGTCATCCTCAGTTAAAACTTTGGATGTATTTTGAAGTTAAAATTTAAACAATCTTTCCAGGTATTTATACAGGATGGGCCTAATTGACAGTAAAATCATGATTCTGGCATCCACAATGGATATAATAGGTTAACAGAGCCCCTTTGAAGAACCAGGTTTATTTCAGCTTGAGTGTGACATATTTTAGTAACTGAAAGCTTTTTTATTTGGATACCTCTGTTGTTTCAATAGGAATTAGAAAAATGTTATAAATAATTGTTTTAAACTTCTCTACTAACCTTTCTTTTTCTTTTAAAAAATATAATAGCTTTATTGAGGTATAGTTTACATAACATAAAATTCATTCTAAAGTTTTAAGTGTATAATTCAATGACTTCTAGTAAATTTCTAGAGCTGTGAAACACAATGTAGCTTTAGAATATTTTCATCACCCCAAAGAGATCCCTTGTGCCCATTTGCAGTTAACCCTGTTCCCACCCCCAGTCCCAGGCAATCACTAATCTACTTTGTATCTCTATAGACTTTCCTTTTCTGGATTTTTTTTTCATATAAATGGAATCATACAATATATGGTCTTATTCATTCTAATAACTTTTTAATCAGAGTTAATTTCCCAAAAGACACATGAAAACTCTATACTTTATATATCGAAGGGCTCTTTTAAATGATGATGCTATGTTTATAAGAGGAAAACTTCCAAAATGCTCATAGTCCTTAGATAAGACCCTTTAATCTTTTCTAGAATAATTCAAGTTACAACCAACACAAGTATTTCAGTAAATCAAATGATACTCATTTGAAACCATGAATAATGGTCTACATTTATTTGTAACCTAAGCAAAAGACACAGTTTTTTTTTTAAGTAACAAAAACAACAATGAAAAGCACAAGAACAAGCTATTGATCAATATCAAGATACAAGCATTCCTGAAATTGAAGTGGGGGGTCAGACACCAAGGAGCATGTGGAACCTGAGATTTTACTGAGATGGTCTGTGACCTCAAATGTGAATCAAAAGACTTATGGAATGCTTAGTTAGGTCCTCATTACTTCTCATGTGTTGGGAAAAGATGAATTAAAGTACAATTTAGACCATTAATATATCATTTGGATCTCTGGCTGCTTGTGTTTTCCCAGAAGTGGATTAAAATACAAATTCATAAACTTGTTATGAGTTGAGTACATGTGCTGCCTGATTTTTCTTGCCAAACACTAATGAGGAGGCATAAACCTGATACATCGAAACGGGACTTTTTCAACAGTGAAGCCAAACTCGGTTAAACAAAAAGCGCACTAAGCAGTATGTTGCTGCACAAAAACTGAAACATCCATTTCAGAGTATGAAAGCTGTCAGACAAGCTAAGTACTGGTGACTCCCCCACTGAGACTGTCAGCATGCTCCCTGATAAAGACAAATGAAGAGAGAATTTTATCTCCTAGAATTTTAAGACTCTGGAATGCCTTTATGAATCATTAGTTTTAGGGAATTGTTTTGTTTTGGAAGAGAAATGATTTTGCAAATGGAGTCTAAGTTTGGACAAACAATTGTTTTCTAACATTTCAAAAGGTCTGTCACTATAAATTTCTCTGATACAAGTTATTTTCCGAATTTTTTATGCTGATAATTATTTCAAAATTCTATATCTTCTTATTCATTTGCTATTAGACATATCTTTTCACTATTCACACACTTCTCAGGGTTATGTGAAAGACAGCTTTTGTCCTCCCTGTTGGAGCCTTATTCTCAGAACCAGCAGACTTTTCCCTCCACATCCTGTTGCACAAAGCAGGTCACAGGCCAGCTGAGATTCAAGAAGCAGGCAGAGTGACTTCTCTTCTTGATGGGAGCACTTGCCAAGTGTCATTGCAAAGGGGCACGGATAAAAGACAAAGTGAAGAATGGTGGCTATTTTTTGCAATCTATAAGTATTTACCATAAAGAACCTAAGAGTTTTGCTCATATTTCGACAGTTGGAGATTTGATTTCTGAAGGGAATCATTGACTTTATTAATTTTTTTTCTCTCCCAGCTTACAAAAATGTCCATATTTAAAAAGGTTCTTCTTTGCGTTACCAGTGAGGTTAAGAACTTAGGAACGTCTGATCTCACTGTTAGTATCCAAAATGTTCTGGAAATTTTAATGAATGAAAATAATATTAAAAGTATATATAAGCTCTAAATACTGGAAAGGAGAAAAATTATCATATTTGTATATAGAATGATAATTTACTTAGAAAATCAGAGACAGCTAACTGAAACCAGTACAAAATATCTACACAAAAAAATAATAGCTTGGTTTCACACTAGAAATAACCTATTAGCTATTGTGCATATAATCTTTATTTTCAGTATGCTTTTAAAAAATTATAACATTCTTCCAAACATCTTTTATGAAAAACTTTTCTAAAATAACATAAAAACTAAACAAAGAGGCTACATTGCTGAAGGAAATATATTATTATAAAATAAATGTATTAAAATTTTAAGCAAAATACCAATGGGGTACTTTTGATTCCTTAGAATTTTACCTTGAAGATCGTGGTTAACATTATCTAAGATAATTTTGAAAAGGAAGAATAAACAGCAGAACTTGCATTATTAGATATGAAGTTACAAAAATTAAATCTTATATCATTGGTAGAGTGACAGATGGATAATGGAAAGTAATACTTCAGAAACACACCCTTACACACAAATGTGTATGCGTATAGTGTATATGTTTTTCTATAGCATGATATTTTCTAAATTTTCTATAGTGAATGTATACTCTTCTTTAACTACACGACTCCAAAATCTTTTCTCCAAACATACCACTCTCTGAACCTCCACCTCCTATTTTTCTAGCTCACATAATCTGGAAGCACTTTCAGATCTTTGGAACTGCTGATCCATTAAACTACCATGTTTCAATGTTTACTACCCTCTTTATATACTCGTTTTCCGCTTTATACAGCTAAGATTCCATGGTGGAGCATCATAATTGTTCACTTGCATACCTCTTCAAATTCCTTGCACGTATCCTGTTACACTCATTGAAAAAATTCCAGTACTGTTTCGACCCAACTTTCCTTTTATTGTTTTTGCATAGCTATGACTGAGTTTGGCAAGAAAAAAAGAAAACTATAATGACTCTTCTCACAAATATTAATAACCATAAACTCCTTTGGACCTATAGCACTTGCATAATAATTGTCTATGATAAGCTCTTCCTCTCTCCCACACTCCCTTTTTTTTATATCTTCTCTCCTCAAACTTTCAACAATATCTTTTTTTTCCCTCACATTCAATGATTTTTCCCTCTGAAAATAGAAGCATCTTGGGAATTTCCTCTGCTTGTTACCTGAGCTCCCATAACAGTTTTAAAAATATTTTTCTTTTTGCACTTACTATTTTATATTGTAGTGTTCAAGGTCCTTGGAGACTGGAGACTATATCTTTATCTAACTTTGTATGCTTAATATCTCCCCTGGCCCTTGGTTCAAAGAACATGTATAACTAACATGGTTTTGGATTTGAGGTGATTAAACAAAGTCCAACAAGATAAACTGCGAGCGTGCTATTTATTTAATCATGCTTCACAGAAAGTGTCACCACGTAACAAAATAATACTAGTGCTAAGAGCTAACTTTTAAAGAATGTTTACTAAGTGCCAAAATTTCTCTCATTTAATCCTAACACAAGTCCCACAATGTAGGTAACATTATTAATCCTATTTTACAGATAAGAAAACTAAAGCAAGAGGAGGAGCTAGGGCCCAGGCTTATATGGTTAGTGTATCAGTCAGAAGTCCAACAGAAAGCAACGGCAACATTTGTGTATGTACGCAGGGATTAATGGATGGCATATATGGTCATCACAAGGGATCCTGCATGAAGCCAGGGCTACTAGTACTGAAACTGACACTATCCCTACCACAGGCCTCCCCCTCACCCCCAAGTGGGAGAGTTTATCAGAACCCAAGAGGGAAGGAGAGATGCACAGGCTGAGAGCATGCTGGAGCAGAGCAGATAACTGATGTCAAAGGACATAGATAGCTATATGTAATCTCACGGAAGGAGGATCAAGGGAATAAATACCTTCCTGCTGGAGCCTCATATTGGCCAAATCTAACCGGGTCCAGATCCCTGATACCATGCATGTACCCCATAGAAGCAGCCTCCCTAGGTAGAGAGTAGGGTGGAGAGAATAATGGAAGAGGCTATGAAGAAACAAAATCAATGTATGTGGAATAGTTAGTGATAATGCTGGGATTTGTACCCAAGCATTTGACTATGAAGCCTCTGCTATGCTCGTGGGGTGGCAGGCAGGAACAGAGGTTTCCTTTACAATTCAGATTCCAAAAACAAAGTGATTCTTATGAACAAAGGGATTTTTACTTCCTTGCCACCATTAACATTGATGGAACATTCATTTTGCAAGGATAATACAATTGCTTAGGAGAATAAGACAATCTGGGAATAAGAGAAAAATGACTATGACATCACATATAGATTCTTTTTAGCAAGCTGATAGGCACTTCGAATTTTGCATGGTGCTATTGGTTTGGATCAAAGGGCTTCAGGCATGATCGAAGACTAAGAAATCAGAAATAAGAGAGGCTGACAGAATGTGGTCATCCCAGTGGGATAACTGCATCCTGACAATGAAGATATGACAAAGCCAGAACATAGTCTCTTCAATTAACAAGACTAATTGTGGGTTAAAACCACTTCCTTAGTGAGGAGAAACTATAAATTGGTATCTGAACTCATTATATAGTGAGGTTCTATAATTCATTGAATATGAATGTGTAGTAAATTATTTAGCATTCTCATTATAGACTGGATTCTGTCAACCTCAAAAAATATTTTCATTGTCTCCATACAATTCGAAGTTAAAAAACTCATCTATATCTCTTAATATAGGCTTCTGAACAGAGTTAATCATACTTTGCTTTGGAGGGGCTCATTCAAATATACTTATTGAAAGAACAGTGTGCACTGGGCGCTGTCCTAGGTGCTGGAGATACAATACTGAACGAAATAAGAACCTGACCTCATGGAGTTCACAGTCTAATGAAGAAGACAGGCAACTTCTCCATATGGAAATCTGGAAGGAACTTCTTCTCCTTTACCATCTGGGCATTTTCTCTTATTCTTAGAACTCATTTTCTTGGAGGATTTTGTGGACCTCTGCCCCTATGCAGTATCTCCACAGAACCCATTTCTTAACTCTCCTCTCAACTATCATACTGTATCTTATTGGTCTCTTGACTGTCCCCCTGTTAGACTGTAAGCTGCTTGTGATCAGGGATGTTACCATCATGTACCTTTGTTCCTCCACAGTCAAGCCTCATGTCCAGCACAGAGAAGACATACAATAATGTTTATTGATTAAATGCATAACTGAACAAATGAGAGAAGAAAAATATCTTTCTTCTACCCACTTTCCAAACGTTAACCTCAAAATGGGCATGAGTCATATGCACACTTGATGGCGAAAAGTTAAGAGTCACAATTTATTGATAGTCCTCTATGTGACAGGGGCTTTACTTGCATTTCTACTAAGTAAATTAGGCATTTCTATTTTCATTTTTTTAATCACATAAGAAAAATATTATATTTTGCCCAAGGACTCACAGCTAGTAAATGGCCGAGTTGGAACTCCGAATGGAAGTTTCCAAACTCAAGTCTTTGTTCTCTCCAACACCAGACCACCTCCCAGCAAGCATGGAAGAATGTCTCAAAATTAGTTGTAAATTGTTGCTATGACAATGAGCACATTCTCTAGTAAGATGTCCTCAACCCTATGTATAAATTAGGAACATGGTGGGATTGTAAAAACTCACACTGCCATACTTTGCCTTCTATACAAGATTGTGCATGGTCTAAAGGATATTGCCAATCAACATTGCCTGGAAGTGAGTATCTTCTGGAGGAAACAAGAACTTATCCAAGGGTTTAGTAAGTGTCCACCTCTCTGTCCTCAGCCCCCAAAGAGAGGTGATGCTGTCCCACCCAGCAATCATAAGCAAATGAACAAAGGAAGCCTGTGCAGCATTACCTGGAATGTGAAATGCAGGGTGACCATGTGGACAAGTGATCCCCAACCTTTTTGGCACCAGGGACCGGTTTTGTGGAAGACAATTTTTCCACGCACGGTGGGGGGCAGGGTGGTTCAGGCAGTAACACGAGAGATGGTTCAGGCAGTAATGCGAGCGATGGTGGGGATGGTCCAGGTGGTAATGCAAGTGAGCGACAGGGAGTGGCAGATGAAGATTTGTTCACTTGCCCACTGCTCACCTCCTGCTGTGCGGCCTGGTTCCTAACAGGCCAGGGTTTGGGGACCCCTGATGTGGAGAGTTAAAGGGATTAGGTAAAAGCTAGCTGATATAAAAGTAGCAAAGTCCTAAACAATATTCAATGCTGAATACATTTCAGAGGTATGGGACGGGGAGTCAGTGGAGACGAGACTACTACTAAAGAAAGATTTCAGGTCATTCATTCATTCTCATGTTCAATGAATATTTATTGAGAATCCATAAGCAGATCGCTGTTCTAAACACTGATAATAAATGGTGAATGAGATAAGGTCCCTGCTCTCACTACAATGCTTTTCAGTAGAGAAAGAAGAATCATAAATAAGTAAACAAATAATTGTAGGTATAGATACTGTGCTGTGAGAACAATGAAGTTGATATTAATTGGAAAGGACCTAGCTACTTTAGATAGTGAGTTGAATCAGGCCTCTCTGAGGAGGAAATGTTTTAAGTGAAACTTGAATAATACAAAAGCCATGGGAAGATGCTAGGTAATAACATACCAGGCAGAAGGAATAGCAAATGCAATGGTCCTCTTACAGGAAATCGCCTGGCTTGTTCAAAAATACAGAAAGAAGGTCATTGTGTCTGGATTACTGTGAGAACAGAGAAGTGGATGGGGAAGGGATGACATGAGATAAATTTTAGGATTAAGTAGGACCTAAATTTTATAGGCTAAGTGGGCTCTAAAAATGGCTTTCAATTTGATTTAAATGAGATAGGTCTGCGTCTTTATTCCTGCCCTGCCACTAGGTTCATCAGTACCATTTTTCTAGATTCCACATATATGTGTTAGCATACAGTATTTCTTTTTCTCATTCTGACTTACTTCACTCTGTATGACAGACTCTAGGTCCATCCACCTCACTGGGGAGGCTGGGACGAAGTGAGAGAGTAGCACTGACATATAGACAATACCAAATGTAAAATAGATAGCTAGTGGGAAGATGCTGTATAGCACAGGGAGATGAGCTCGGTGTTTTGTGACCACCTAGAGTGGTGGGATAGGGAGGGTGGGAGGGAGGCTCAAGAGGGAGGGGATATGGGGATATATGCATACATATAGCTGATTCACTTTGTTATACAGCAGAAACTAACACAATACTGTAAAGCAATTATACTCCAATAAAGATGGGAAAAAAATGCAATAGGAAGTCACTGAGTAGTTTCATGTAACAGAGTACCATGAGTTTTAATTTAAAGACATCGCTGGAGAATTTAAAAGGTCTTCTGGAGAAGAAAGTATGGGGCTGGAGCAGATGGTGTTGTGAGAAGAATGGAGGATGGAACAGAAAAGACAACTGAGATGTATAAGACTTTGTTCCAACCTTCAGGACTAGAAGGCTGCTGCAACCAATATGAACACAACAGCCATAAATTCTATTTAGTCATGTTTTAGACAGTAAATTGGCATTTAACTTACATTATTGTTGACGAAATGATAGTAAGATTGGATTTAGCACGAATACCCCAGACCCTCAAATCCTATCCACTACCCACTCCTGCAAAGCATCTGAAGGAAATGAAAACTTAACGCTAGTGAACATTCCTGATTACTCGGAGGTTCTGTTGGCAACACGTGGTGTCATAGCCTAAGGACTTAGGCTGAATCACGTGAAAGGGCAACTGTTATTAAGGTGCCCGAGGTGACCCTGCATCTAAGATTATAGGTGGCTGAAAGGCATCCTCTTCCCACATCCCATTTAAGCTCACATCCAAGCTTCGGCTATTGTTATTAAAATCTAATATTCATTAAACGACCAAACTGGGTCATGCACTGTGTAGACTGGGCCATGCGCTGTGCTAAACACTTCACATGCATTATTTCATCTAGTACTCACAATGAACTAACAAACAAGCACACTTATCACCTCCACTTTACTGATTAGAAAACTGTGACTTGAGAGAAGTAATTTCTCCAAGTTATAGCTATATGTGACAGAGCTAGAATTAGAATTAGAAACACGCCTCTGGCTCGTTTTCTTGCCAAGATTTTCTCATTAGCCTGGTAAACAAAGAATTACAGAAGACGGCTTGGGTGAAAAGGAGACAAGAAGTTCCTCTTAGTCTATTTCAAGTGTCTTGGGTCACTTCAGACAAAATCTAGTACAGACAAAAAGGCATCCTTCGTGTGGTTTAGTTTCACTCATCATGGGATTTGGGACAAAAATCTCATTTTAAATGAGGGTACCCATTTGCCTGGATTATTACCTTAGCATTCTATTGGGAAAGTTTGTTGTCACACAAGTTTTAGTTGTCTGGGGATCAAATATAATTTTTTGGATTTAGATTGAAATATAACTGTAATACTACCTTAGATGTACATTACATTACCAAGCATAATTTTGTAATATTTTAATTACTTTCTTGGTTTCTAAAAATCTTGTTTAAGGAGTACGTTATAATAGGAATTTATGAGCCTGTGTGGATTTGTCTGCTCATCTGGGCAGCAGAACAATACAGTCAGGGACTGTGTTGGAACATCAACTTGGGGGCGTTGTAAAATGTTTTTTGCACAGGGACGTTTGTATGGTCACTTTGAGCATTAAGATCTTCAAGACCAGTGCTCTAGAGGTTATTTCCTTCTAGAGGAAGAGTTTGTGACCTTTATTGCCCATGAGACCACAAAATCGAGGCTAATTGAACAGCTAGGTTTCAATTAAGATGCCTACCTCAGCCAAAGATGATGCACTGATTCCACTGCTATGTGATAGAGCAAAGTGAGCACTGGTCAGCAGCTCCACTATTCAGTGTATGTTTATAAAGTGTTTATTGTTATTGTGTGCTAGGCACATGGATGAACAGGACACCATCTTTGCCGTCAATCTTCCTCCATTCTAATGTATAATGACATATTTATCCTTCTTGGAAACATTTAGTTGTCATGAGTGGCAGTTTGGGATAGTGGAAAGAGTCTAGACTGGGTAGGAGGGAAAGCATCAGGCGCTCTTCTAATCTCTGCCTTTAACCAGCTATATGACCAGAGATAAGCAACTTAAGCATTTTGTGACTTATTTTCCTCATATGTAAAAGGAAAGTGGCAGGAATGTTTAGACATCTCAATCTAAAAATCTAAGAGGTAAACATTTTTTTTGAGGCTATTTTAGTTTGGTGTTTTCCAAAAATTCTGGAATAACTTGTGTGCTTAATAAATATTAAATAAAAATAAGATCATCTTGATCCTCTTCTTCCTTTGCTCATAAGTCCAGAGGATCTTTAAAGAACTTAAAACTCTTATGTATCATGCTAGGGAAAAAAAATCAAAACAAACTCTGAGAATAAGCATAAGATAAAAAGAACTGCCCTTAATCCTAAACTCTCTGAAATTCAAAACATGCAGGATGTGGTTTAAGGGTAATGTGCAAATACAACATTGTGATCTCAAGATTAAAAAAATAATAAATGTGTGTTTATCTTTGTTATCTGCCCATTTAAAATACTTTTATTTTTAACCATGATAATTATGCCAAATAACCCAATAGCATCTACTTTTAAAACAAAATACCAACTTGTCTACTTATATTTACGTCATTTTAAAATATCAAGTCATCCAAGTCCTTTCTGTCTGTATGATTTGTTTAGGCACTTTAAGGCTATCAAACATGTAAACATTTTTGATAGTCATAGCCATAGAAATAGTTGATGCTATTTATTAATGAAGATTAATTAATGAAGATTAAAGCATAACATACAGCATCTAGTTCAAATCACATATTTTGATTATGAAAAACATGAATTTGAATGTGGATCACTCAAATCTGAAATGTCAGATTTGTGAATTTTTAATAAACATGAAGCTATTAACATCAGCAAAGCAGATAGATTAATAGATGAACTTTTTCAATTTTCCCGAGTTAAGCACCTAAAAACAATGTCTTTGCATAAGGGTTTGCACAAAAATTTACTCATTTGCAACTCACAACAATCCTGTAAGGCAGTTTCGTCATCTGTAGAACGAGTACAATCTGTAGAGTGGGTACAACAATAACACTTCAGATAAATTAGGCTTCAGCATGGGCTGGGGTTTTCCTTGCTGGGACCTTGATCGTTTCTTGGATGTTTCCAGAAACTTCAAGGTCTCAGAAGCAAGGAAGGCAAGTAAATTGCTCTAGTGTGGAGCCACAGAGCAGAGGAGGGGCTTTTATTACCTTGAAACACATTCAGGGGATTTTTAAAATGGGGATTCCACAGAGAATGTCTTTTCAAAACCACTTATCCCCTTGGGAATTCCCATTTGAGAATGTGATTTTAAGATGACAATGAAAGAGAATTTGTTTTTTATGAGAAATATACTTTAAAAAAATAAATTATCTTCTATTTTTTAAATATACCCACAGTATAGCCTAGTGGCATATGTAGGAAAGAAATTGCTACAGGGGCAATTTTGCAGGGTGAGGAAACAGCACAATGGCCAAGATAACTTAGCTTGCCTAGAGTTAAGTCTGCTAATGAAGGCCTGAAGGAGTAGGAGGCAGATCTCCTGATTTTTTTTTTTAATCCCTTAAAATGTTCATTAGATCACACTGCCTTTTTGTGCTCATAACTGGCCCATGAATTCACCAGTACAAGACAGTATTTCCTTTCCTGTGTATGATGCAAGAAAAACATGTGTTAAGCATTTCTGAGGACATTCTTTGCTGTTCTAGACAATGACTTGTCATTTTCTCAGTAAATGCTTACGGGTGATGCTGATAATGATGAGGAGGATGGGGGTGTGATACTGCTGAGCAACCAACAAATGTGCTATAATTACCCACAAGGGGCAGAACAGTATGATAAGCACAAGAGGAATATGAAGAAACATAATGAATATCATTTGCCACCACGTAGTTCACAATTCATTTGGAAGAAAATGTTAATCCATAGAAAAAGTAATGCATAATTCAAGGCAGCTCACATGTACCTACCAAATGAACAATCTACCAAAGAAACAGTTTAAATCTTTGGAAGAACCATATCACTGTGGACTGGCATAATCAGGATAGGTGCATTGGAAGAGAGGGATATGAATACATTTTGATGAATTTGTGGATTTGAGACAGGCAGAAATGTCCACATACCTAAAAAAAAATCGGCAGATGAGAGTCTACTAGTTTTCTCTAATGTTTAGGCAACACATTCAGTTAACGTGTTAGAAAAACACAATGAATCAATAACTTGGTTACAATGGAATTTAAAGAACCACAAAAAGGACTATAGGTCAAATATTTGTGACCTCTTACTTTAGCTCTTTTTTTCCCTTTTGATAGGCACTGGTAAAATCAATATCTCCATCTCAGCTTGTTAATTTATAAAAATAAGATAATTCTTGTCTTTCACTTCAAGAAAGATCATCTAACAAGTAATTAAACAATATATTTTAAATAGTATTACTAAAATTATTATATATCTTTAATTCAGGAAAAATAAGAATTCCAGTATAAAAATTACTCTAACAATAATGATTCTGAAAATGGCTGAAAGCCTGGAATTGTATTTAGCAGCACTATACAAAGATAAAATATTTGGATGAGTAATGTTTTAAATAAGTATTTTACTTAAAGTGAGTGACTTTAGAAAATAATTAAGATTAAAAAATCAAAAAGGCTCTTTTATTTTCTAAAAGTAACTCGAAATATTAAAATCTCCTACATCATCAAAATTAGGTGGTGGAACTAGAAAGGCTAGATCATGGACCCCAAGGATATCCATGTCTTAATCTCTGGAACCTGTAAATATGTTGCGTTACATGGCAAAGGGACTTTGAATATGTAATTAAGGTTAAGAACCTAGAAATAGAGAGGTTAGTGTGGATCATCTGGGTCAACCCAATGCATTCGCAAGGGTTCTGAAAAGAGGAAAACGTTTCCCACTGTGATCAGGGAGGAGCTGTGACTCTTGAAGAAGGGTCATCAGATAGATGCAACACTGCTGCATTGAGTATAAAGGAAGGGGGCCATGGGCCAAGGAATGTGGGCAACCTCTAGAAGCTAGATAAGAAAACTAATTCTCTATAAATCTGCAGAAAGGAACTCAGCCCTGCTGCCACTTTGATTTTAGCCTGATAAAACTCACGTCAGACTTTCGAACTATAAACTGTAAGATACTAAATTGTGTTGTTTTAAGCTTCTAACTTTGTGGTAATTTGTTATAAGTTGCATAGAAAACAATGCAGCAAGAAATTTAGACTACTTACTTGGCTTCTACATTAGAAGGGGTTATTCAATTATTAGTTACAACTACGGATTATTTAGAAAAATCAAATCATATCATTAATTATACACAGGCTGACGGTAAAAGTGCTAAATCAATTTAAGAATTACAGTAACTAAGAATTAAGTAAATAGGGCCAGTAATTGAGATACAGAAATTTCTCAATGCTAAATATGTAACTGTATCTAAAATTGAAAAGTAAAATGGAAAAAAATTGAGCAAGTTATGTCATTCAGTAATATGAAGATATCAGACAGGGACTTTTCACTCATTTCGTTCAGGTTCCCTAAAAAGTGTTCTCAGAAAAGTATATGAGTCTTAATGGCACCAAAGGATGAGAGATATTTCATTAAAAAAAAATTAAAGCTAGTATATTTATTTCCCTCTTGCTGCTATGAAAATTACCATAGACTTGGTGGCTGAAAGCAACAGATATTTAATTCAATCTCAGTTCTGGAGGCTGTTAAGTCCCAAATAAAGGTGTCGGCAGGTCTTCACTTCCTCTGGAGGCTCTAGGGGGGAGAATCTGTTCCTTGCCTCTTTAAACTTCTTGTGACTAAATTCCTTGGCTTGTGGCTACATCACTCCAATCTCTGCCTCTGTCTTCACATGGCCTTCTTTGTGTGTGTCTAATCCCTCCGTCTCTCTCTTATAACACTCGTGATGGCATTTAGAGGCTGCTTGCTTAATTCAGGACAATTTTTTTTTTCATTTCAAGGATCTACTATAATTATATCTACAGAAACTTTACAGTATATGTTAACATTCACAGGTTTCCAGGATTAGGACTTGATAGCTTTGGGATCACCATTCAGCCCACTATAGCTGATTTCTGGAGTGCTGGTAATAATGTTTTTTTGTTTTTTGTTTTTTAATCCTGATGCTATACTAAGTTGCATTTAGTTTAAGAAATATGTCTGACCCTAAGTCTTACCAAAACCTGCATTTTAACAAAATCCTCAGTTGATTTCTATGCACATTAAAATTTGAGAAGCACTATTCAATAAATAGTTGAAGGTGACATTGTCAGAACTTGAAAAGTGACTGGCTGGCAGTGAAGAGAAGTAAGGAGTAAGTAAGAAGGCAGTATGTAAGACTTTAGCCAAACTTTTATATTTTAAAGGAATAAAGTTTTAGGCTAAAGGAACAATGATTTTTGGGTCTAATGAGCACATTTCCAAAATGAGAGAAGAATGGCAGAGATATTTGAGTCAGTCTGTCACTGAAGTCTCTGAAATTATTCTCTGTAGGTGGATGCCCATTGTCCAGAGGTGCAAGTCTCTCCTGTAAGTACTGATGACAGCCTCCAGGCTCATCCAAAATGTTCCACAGCTAACATCATACTCAGTGACAAAAAGCTGAAAGCATTTCCTCTGAGATCAGGAATAAGACAAGGATGCCCACTCTCACCACTTTTATTCAACATAGTTTTGGAAGTTACAGCCATAACAATCAGAGGAGAAAAAGAAATAAAAGGAATCCTAATTGGAAAGGAAGAAGTAAAACTGTAAGAGGCCATCAGAAAACTACTAGAGCTCATCAATGAATTCAGTAAAGTTGCAGGATACAAAATTAATATACAGACATCTGTTGCATTTCTATATGCTAACTACAAAATATCAGACAGAGAAATTAAGGAAACAATCTCATTTACGATCGCTTCAAAAAGAATAAAACACCTAAGAATAAACCTACCTAAGGAGGTAAAAGACCTGTACTCAGAAAACTACAAGACACTGATGAAAGAAGTTGAAGATGACATAAACAGAAGGAATGATATACTGCGTTCTTGGATTGGAAGAATTAATATTGTTAAAATGACCATACTACCCAAGGCTATCTACAGATTCAATGAACTTCCTATCAAAATACCAATGGCATTTTTCACAGAACTAGTGAAAATTCTTTTAGTCGTAAAATTCAGAGCTTCCAAAACACTTTGGCCTCACACGAAGCATCAGCCATTGTAGTACTGGTAACAACATAATTGATACTTGCAACCATCAAGGGCTTATTTGACGCCTGGCACTCTCTCTGAAAGAGCTTTATGGTCTCAAATAATGTTTACAGCAACCCATGAAGTAAGGGAGGCACTTCACAGATGAGGAGACTATGGCCTTTCTTGCACATCTGGCCCCCGGTTGCTTCAGGATGCCTCTATCTCACTGGCATAGTGTCTTCAATCACAAGTGAGTATTAGAAATACTCACTAGTTCATTCATTCAGAAAATATTTATTGAGCGTGAGGTAATGTGAAGGAGCTGGGGTATATGTGCACTCTGAGGACAAAACAAAACAAAACAAAAACCAGAAAACCAAAAAACTGAGCTTCTTTAGATGCACATACAGTTAGGGAACAGCGACTATTTTCTGTATGAGATAACTGAAAGAGCTTTACCTTTTTACTCCTCTCTGTGAACTTGCAAACTTATCACTTCTATCTACTCTCCAATATACCACTGATTTGGGATGTTCTCAGCTGGCCTCCATTTCTTACTCTACTCTGGGCCAAAAATTAATCCCTGGAATTCACTGAGAAGGTTGATATGGGGTTGTCTGTGTATCACTGTATCAGTAATGTTAACACTAGAGAGACCATATGTTATTTCACATCTACCAAGGAAGCTTTTTCCTTCATTAGAATAGGCACAGTCTGGTAGACAGTTTTCCATGCAGGGTAGGTTCCACTGTTTGCTTGCATTTGAAATTATTTATTCATTAAAATATCTCCAATAATCAAGCAGTCATACTATTGGGGGAGAATGAATGGATGTATGAAATATAGAGAAAAATCCTTAAACATACTTTTAATCAATAATATCATGTATTTTCTTATTAAGCTTATTAGAACTGCCAAGTGGTAATTAAATTGTCTCATTTATGTTTTGCCTCTTTTCCTTCCCTCCTGATTTCCTAAAAGTACGTGCTGCACACACTGTGTGGCACACAGTAGGTCCAGTACATGGTGTTTCTCTCCCTCCTTGCAGAACTGTTGATAATGCTATAAATTAATGATGAAGCAGGTAGCTGGGGAGGGCAAGATTAGTGTTAGGGAGGTCTCATGGGTTCTCAGTTCCCAAATAAGCAAATGTTGATTTTAACTATCAATATTCAATATATTTTCAGGTTTAAGAACATGAATATATTTGTCTTCACTACAGCACTCTGAAATTAAACTGATAGTACTTCATAAAATAGGTTTATGGGCTTGTAAATTATGCCTTTTATTATCTGAAATATTTGACCTACTTTAGGTTACTATGTTCAGTAAATACTGCAAAGTCTGTTTTGCATAATCATATGCTAATTGAGTAAAGTAAAATATCATTAAAATGTATGGTTAAGGGCTTCCCTAGTGGCGCAGCGGTTGAGAGTCTGCCTGCTGATGCAGGGAATGTGGGTTCGTGCCCCGGTCTGGGAAGATCCCACATGCCGTGGAGTGGCTGGGCCCGTGAGCCATGGCTGCTGAGCCTGCGCGTCTGGAGCCTGTGCTCTGCAACGGGAGAGGCCACAACAGTAAGCGGCCCGCGTACCGGAAAAAAAAAAAAATATATATATATATATATGTTTTCTTAACCATATATATATATATATATATATATATATATGGTTAAGAAAACATAATTACTATAAACTCACAAAAGTTCAAGTATAATACTCTCTTCCAGGTATGAATATTTCAGGTTTAGACTCTTATAATACTTGGATTTAGAAGATTAAGAAAGCAAACATCAAGAGTAAAAGAGATATGCCTGATTATTTTTAAGAATAAGAATTTTTTAAAACTAAGTATCTCTAAATGGTAATAATTATGTCAAATTTCTTGAAATTTTGAGATATACTATCTTCTTGCTTCTAATGTACATGTAAAGTGAAAATGTTTATATTCAAATCTCTGATAAAAACATTTACTTAATCATTATATGTCTGTAATAGAAAAACACATTCTCTAAGTGGGACCTCAGGTTTTGTGATAACAAACACTATTGCTTTGCAAACAAACTAAAAAGGCAGTTTATTGTTTACATAGGCAGTCAAGATTAAAATAAACAATCTTAAATCTTTACATTTTAAATTAAAGCCAAATTAAGGAAAAATTAAAACTTTACTTTGAAATTTAATATTTTTAAAAAGTTGTATGAACTTTTTTTTGACTAGCTGCAACAGTTTTTTTATAATTTTTTGAACCAAATTATCAACGATCTTATCTTTGGTGAGTACATGTCTTACTTTTATTTACCAATGTACTTTCGAGCTATTTAGTCAACAATGTACATGTACCATTTCAAGTAAAGGACATATTTCCCAATGTGATGCCATAGAAAATAGTAAAATAAGACTTAATTTAGAATTTAAAAATTTCTTTGGGATTTAATTACTGCCTCTGAGAGTTGTCACCATGTTGCACATCATAGCGCATAGTATGCATGGTGTCCCCTGGAGTTGTGCAGTGCACATCCTGCATCACTGTACATGACAGCCCTAACTAATAGACACATGGGAAACCAGTTTCTGGGGAGACTCAAAGCCCATTAGCATTAAACAACAAATATTTTGAATCATCAGAGGAGTAAAAATCCATTCCTATTGTGCTCTTTGCTCTGACACAGAAAAACAAATCTGACACATGTTTTCTGTGGAAGCGTTATTTGGAAACAGCTCCTGTAACCTTGCCGTGGCCTAGATTTATTATGAACGGGCATAGTACAGTTCTGACATGCAGAATTATTTGGAACACCATTACGGAGTAGCAGTTCCTACTGATTGAAGGATTTGTGTTCTCTCTTTCACACAATAGTGACTGATTTGGGAATGACTGGAAATGGAGTATTATACTTTTAAAAAGTAAACAAAAAGGAACAGAGAATTATTAGATGCTAAAATGGTGTGTCCTCAATATATATTATCACTGTTACACATTTGGAAGATTAATGGTATAGCTTTTATTATTAAAATACCTCTATAATATGAATGCAGATAAATACCACATACTATTAGTTGTCAAAATTTATTGTACATAACTGTCTCTTGAGAAGGCAGTTAAAATGTAGTTTCTGAGCCACACTCCCAGAGAGCCTATATAGAAGCATGGGAGGGGACCTAGGATTTGCATTTTTAATAAGTATTCCTGAATTCCTAATGCCATCAGTCTTGCTCTCCCATTTTGAAAAACACTGCCATAAATTGTATATAATGGCAGCTCTCAGCCCTAGCATCTCTGAGAAGTTTTAGAAAGATACAGATACCTCTCCATATATTTATTCCATGGAGTGAACTCCAGACATGCCTTGATTTTAAAAATGCTAAAGGTGGGAGGGTGGAAGGGAGGGAGATGAAAGAGGGAAGACATATGGGGATATATGTATAGCTGATTCACTTTGTTATAAAGTAGAAACTAACACACCATTGTAAAGCAATTATACTCCTTTAAAGATGTTAAAAAAGAATAAAAAAAATAAAAATGCTAAAGGTGGGCTTCCCTGGTGGCGCAGTGGTTGAGAGTCCGCCTGCCAATGCAGGGGACGCGGGTTCGTGCCCCGGTCCGGGAAGATCCCACATGCCGCGGAGCGGCTGCGCCTGTGAGCCATGGCCGCTGAGCCTGCGCGTCCGGAGCCTGTGCTCCGCGACGGGAGAGGCCACAGCGGTGAGAGGCCCGCGTACCGCAAAAAAAAAAAAAAAAAAAAAAAAAAAAAAAAAATGCTAAAGGTGATTCTGACTCGCAGCTAGGTTGAGAAACAATGGGGTAAATAGAATTAACTTCTATTGGCTGTTCATTATTAAATGCTTTTAATATTTGACCTATTTAACTTAAGAGAAATAGTAAAACTTCTTCTGATATTTAGATCATGAAACTAATAAATTATATATAACATCCATTTCCATTAAAGTGTTTAAAAAATATTTTCATTATCTTGACCCCCTTCCCCAATACACCCTCTCCCATTATTCTTCAGTAAATGGCCATACCTTCTATCCAGTTGATGAGAGACTGTCTAGATAGTTGTTATGAGCATGGGTTTGGGAGTGAACCGTCCTTGACTGCAGCCCTAATTCTGCTATTTCCAATCTGTGCTACACTGCACACGTTACCCAGCATTTCTAAATTAGTAAATACCTCATAGAGTATTGTGAGAATTAAGTGGGATGATTTATGTAAAGTGCTTAATACAATGCCTGGGCCATGATGAGCTTTTTTAAAACTCAGTTGTTGGGAATTCCCTGGCGGTCCAGTGATTGAGTCCGCGCTTTCACTGCCGTGGGCTAGGGTTCGATCCCTGGTTGAGGAATTAAAATTATCCCACAAGCCGTGCGGTGCAGCCAAAAAAGAAAAAAAAAAATTAAAAAAAAAGTCAGCTGTTATTATCACTCTTAATTCCTGTTCTTCTCATAGGTAGTCACCATTTTCTGACTCTTTCACTTGTTAATCAGCTTGAATATTGTCCACTTGTATCCACTCTTGTTGCAATTACCCTAGTCCAGCCTATATGACCTTTTACCTGGATTACTACCATAATTTGGGGCCTTAATGAACATTTTCATTCCTGGAATGTGCTAGATTCCCTTTTGCTTCTGGGTCTATGTACATATATTTCCTCTGCCCAAAGCACATATCCATCTCTCCTCATCTTCTCCTCATTCCTCTGGAAGGTTATCCTTCCCTTCAACTAGGCTTGATCACTTTTCTATGGATTTGCCACCTTCATAATACACATGGTATTTTATTGTGATTATTTGTTCATTTGAGTACTTTTCATGCTGGGATATGGGAATCTGCATGGTCTTCACATGCATTATTTGACAACTGTGAATCCTATAACAAATTAAAAAATTTGATGACAATCTATAAAAATAAAATAAGTATGTTCTGGAAAGCTGGATGACTATGCATTTTAGTGTCCGTATTTATTTTCAATTTTTTAAAATTGTAAAATACATATAACATACAGTTTGTTATGTTAACCACTTTTAAGTGTACAGTTCAGTGGTGTTACATATATTCATACTGGTATGTAACCGTCACCATCATCCATCTCCAGAACTCTTTTCATCTTGCAAAACAGAAACTCTATATTATTCCCTCTTCCCTCCAGCCTGTGGTAACCACCATTCTACTTTGTCTCTATGATTTTTCAATACTCTAGGTACCTCATATAAGAGGAATCATATAATATTTGTCCTTTTTTTTGTGTGTGCCACACGGGCCTCTCACTTGTTGTGGCCTCTCCCTTTGCAGAGCACGGGCTGCGGACGCGCAGGCTCAGCGGCCATGGCTCACGGGTCCAGCCGCTCCGCGGCATGTGGGATCTTCCCAGACTGGGACACGAACCCGTGTCCCCTGCATCAGCAGGCGGACTGTCAACCACTGCGCCACCAGGAAAGCCCAATATTTGTCCTTTTGTTATTGACATTTCATTTAGCACATCTTAAAAGTTCATCCATGTTGTAGCATATGTCAGAATTTCCTTCCTTTTTAAGGATAATAATATTGCATTGTATATACATGCAACATTTTGCTTATCCATTCATCCATTGATAGACACTTGGGTTGTTTCAACATTTTAACTGTTGTGAAAAATGCTGCTATGAACATAGGTGTACAAGTACATTTCTTTGAGACTGTACTTTCAATTCTTTTGGGTATATATTCAGAAGTGGCATTGGTAGATTGTATGGTAATGCTATTTAAAAAATTTTTGGAACTGCCATATTGTTTTCTATAGAACCTATACCATTTAATTTCCATCAGCAGTGCACATGGGTCCAATTTCTCTACATCCTTCTCAGCATCTGTTATTTTCTGGGTTTTCTCTTTTTTTTTTTTTGATAGTAGCCATCTAATGGTGTGAGATGGTATCTCACTGCAGTTTTGATTTGCGTCTCCCTAATGATTAGTAATGTTGAGGTTTTGTTTTTGTTTTTGTTTTTGTTTTCATGTGCTTGTTGGCCATTTGTATATCTTCTTTGGAGAAATGTCTATTCAGGTCTTCTGTTGATTTTTGAATCTGGTTGTTTGGTTTTTGTTGTTGAGTTTTAGGATTTCTCTATATATTCTGGATATTAATACCTTTTGAAATATGTGAATTGCAAATACTTTCTCTCATTCTGTAGGTTGCCTTTTTAATTCTGTTCATAGAATCTTTTAATGAAAAATATGGTTTAATTTTCATCAAATCCAATTTGTCTATTTTTTCTTTTGTTGCCTGTGACTTTAGTGTCATATCCAAAAAATCACTGCCAAACCTAATGTCATGTCATGAAGCTTTTGTCCTGTTTTCTCCTGAGAGTTTTATAGTTTCAGCTCTTACATTTATGACTTTAATCCATTTTGAGTTAATTTTTGAATATGGTGGTAGGTAAGGGTCTAATTTCATTCTTTTGCATGTGGATATCTAGTTTCACCAGTACCATTTATTGACAAGACTGTCCTTTCCCCCATTGAATGGCCTTGGCACCCTTGTTGAAAATCATTTGTCCTTATATATGAGGGTTTATTTCTGGGCTCTCTGTTCTATTCCATTGATCTATATGTCTGTCTTTGTACCACACTGTTTTGATTACTAGAGCTTTGTAGTAATAGGTTTTCAAATTGGAGAGTTTTCCAACTCCACTATTTTTCAAGATTATTCTGGCTGTTTGAAGTCCTTTGAGATTCCATATGAATTTTAGGATGGATTTCTCTATTTCTTTAAAAACTTCATTGGGATTTTTATGGAGATTGCATAAAATCTGTAGATCACACTTGGTAGTAAGCACACTTTAGCAATATTAAATTTTCTAATCCATGAACATGGAAAGTGTTTCTACTTACTTATGTCTTCTATAATTTCTTTCAGCAATGTTTTACAATTTTCAGCATACAAACTTTTTACCTCCTTGATTAAGTTAATTTCTGAGCATTTTATTCTTTGTGATGCTACTGTAAATGAAACTATTTTCCTAAATTCCTTTTCAGATTGTTCATTGTTAGCATATAGAAATGTGATTGAGTTTTGTGTGTTGACTTTGTATCCTGATTTTTTGCTAAATTAATTTATTAGCTCTAAGAGTTTTTTTGTGGAATTTTTAACGTTCTCTACATATAAGATTGTATCATGAACAGACATAATTTTACTTCTTCTTTTCCAATATGGGTGCCTTTTATTTCTTTTTCTTGCCTAATTGTTCTCAGTAGGATTTACAGTACTATGCAGAATAGGAGTGGTGAGAGTGGGCATTTTTACTTTCTTCCTGCTATTAGAGGTAAAGCTTTCAGTTTTTCACCATTGAGTGTGATGTCCACTGTGGGTTTTTCATATATGGCTTTTATTATGTTGAGGTTGTTTCCATATATTCTCAGCTTGTTGAGTCTTTTTATAATGAAAGAATGTTGAATTTTGCCAAGTGCATTTTCTGCATCAACTGAAATAATCATGTAACTTTTTTCTCCTCCACTCTGTTAATATGGTGTATTACATTACATCTATTATCATATGTTGAACCATCCTTGCATTCCATAATAAATCCCACTTAGTCATGATGTATAATTCTTTTAGCATGCTGTTGAATTCAGTTTGATAGTATTTTGTGAAGATTTTAGCATCAGTGTGTATGTTTACACTTACTGAGATCTTTATTTCCTCATATGGCTTCAAATTACTGTCTAGTGTCTTTTCATTTTAACTTGCAGGATGCCTGAGCATTTCTTACAGGGCAGGTCCAGTGGTCATGAACTTCCTCAGCTTTGTTTATCTGCGAGTGTCTTAATTTTGCATTAGTGTTCATAATGTAGCTCCACATATCGAATATCAAATGAGTCACAATATGATATATCAAGGAAAGCTTCATAGAAATGAAAATAGAAGTGATTTTACTCTTGACATTTTATTATGAAAATTTACAAACATGTGGAAAAGGTGAAAGAATTATACAGTGAATCCTCATATACTTGGTGCCTAGATCCTATAATTAACATTTTTGAAAGCAACTCTATTCAAATATTAATTCTATAACTTTTTAGCTGGGTAACCTTGGGCAAGTTAACCTCTTTGAACTTCAGTTTCCTTATCTAGAAAAGGAGGATAATGACAGTACTTACTTTATGCATTGTTGCAAAGTTTAAATGTTAGGATCTGTGCAGAATATTTAACACACTATCAGGCACAAATAGATATATGCAGTCAGTGAAAGCTATAGTCGTATTTGTTGAATAAATGAATGAATGAATAAACAAAGGCATAATAAATTTCCTGAATCTTCTAAAGGAACTTTAATATCTATATTTCAGCTGCTGGATGTACAAAAGTGGTGTATCTATTTAAGAATAAGTATTCTGAAGAATATGAATATGGAAATTTTTTCTTTTTTTGTTTTTTGGAAATTGTTTCTTAATAGCTGAAACAATGTACCTAAATAAGCATTGTACCAGCCAAATTATTTATTATTTAAATTCTGGTTACATGCAGTGAAAGAAAGTCCCCAGTATATCCCTTGGATTTCTTTCATAAAAACAATAAAAAGACAATATGAGGGAATTGCTACAGTTTCTGATTTATTAATATGTAGCAGTGATTGACTACTGGCTATACTGAGTTTCAATTATCTGCTGGAGCAAAGAGGAGAGGTATGGGAAACAGGAAATGGAAGGGTCCTGGGAGCAATCTTGGCAACACAAACCAAGCCTCTTGCTCTCTCCAGGTTTCATTCCTGTCCCTGAGGAGTCCAAGGGCATGTGTTTAGGGTTAGGGCAAGGGAAGAGGTGCTAAGTAGGTCCAGGTGGAATTTTTTAAGGCAAACTGGCTTTTCTCCAGCTTCAGGTTTTGCTCACATACTTTCTACAGCTGCATTGCTCTTAAACCACAGCTGGTGCGTTCTCTCTGGTCCAAGAATGGTTTTGACTATTCCTAAGACTGATGTAAGTTATTTTAAAGACCATCAGAGAAATTGTTAATGAGAAAAAAATGAGACAAAACCAAAAGATTTAAATTTGCTAGAATCCCTAAACAATTTGAGATAGTACCCAATTTTTTACTCATTTTTTTTACAGAAAATTACTGTACCATTGACAAATACCAAAGGAAGCCATGCACAAGATAGGCTGTACAATATTCTAGAAAGAGTATATTGTATTAGAAGCTTGAAATCTAGTTTCCATGTTAACTCTGTGCCCCTTCTTATGTGGCCCTTGGTTATGTTATGATACATCTTTGGGTGCAATAATTTTCTATTTTTATGCCCTCTCATAAATCTTATCCAGTTTAAAAATTATAAGTGAATTGAATCTTAGGTTTTTGAAGCCACAAAATTATAAAAGTTAGCTCTCCTTTATTTCTCCTGTCATGAATAAGCATTAATCAAAAGCATTGAGTGTACTGAATATTTAAAATACCAAGCAGGCTCCTTAAAGATGTTAATTATTGTATTTGAATATATTTGAAATATTTATTTCATAACATGATGAATGTTACTACATATATTCCTATTTATTCATTACCAACTTAAATCATATTTTCTGAATTATTTAGAAAAATATTTCAAACTCGAATTCATAGAAGAAAAAAAGACCTTTGTTGTCAATTCCAAGAAATCCAGTTCTGAAAAGTTTTCAAATGTTAGTGAAGGCTTTTCAGGTTACGTGAATGCACCTGCTTGATCAGACCTTCAACTAAGTATTTTCATTGGCAAATGTGTAATTTATGAATAAATAAGAAGTTGGATCCTGAGAAAGTGGAATAATAAGCTCCATGCCTTCAAGTCTTTGTGTAAACTCTTGCATGAAGTTTCTACCCAACTTCTGCAAAATTAATTTCAGCAAGTCCAAGTGCTTGGGATACAAGGGGATGACTGCATACAGAGGCCTTTTCACAGTCAGCGGTTCTTTTCTATTAGCCCTCTTGGCAGTCCAGCAAGCCCTCGGGAGGGTCCTTGGTAAACTTCTTTCAGGTGTGTGTGTGTGTGCGTGCGTGCGTGCGCACACGCACGCGTGTGTGTGTGTGTGTGTGTGTGTGTGTACACTGAGCCAGAGGATGGTTACCCATCCACCCTCAGTCCAAACGTTTCCCCTTGGATGAACAATCCTGCACTGTGAGTGTTCTGCAGGTGTCTCTGGTGTCAGCCGGCCTCTGTTTATTATTGGTGTGCTGTGTACAGGGAGGCTTAGTGGGCCATCAGTAACAACTCTTGGCAAATGGGTCAAGGAAATGAAAATAAAGCCTGTGCAGCAGGAACTTCTAACGTCTGGGGTTTTGCTGGCAAGCTCTGCCTGAGTTCCTCTTTAGGTGCTACTTTAAAATTGCTACTTGTTTGACTTGGACGAGACTTCACATGGCGAGGCCGTGTGAGATATGTGAAGGGGGGGGGACCAGCTGCGAGCAGGTGTGCTGCTTTTCCATTTTAGCTTTCACCAGAACACATCCTCTGCTTGGTCCTGAGGCAGTTCTCTTCTTCAGAAGTTTGTTTGTATAATTTGTTTTCCAAAAGTGAGGGAGGGGGGTTACTATTAAAGGAGCTAAGAATCATTCATATGATTTTGAACTATTTTATTTTTCAAATCTATTATGCACAGTTGAATAAAAAGAAATAAACATCTTTTCAAATGGGAACCGTTTTCCTCCTCAAGTTACATTTTCAGAGACCCAAAACTAAGAATGGAGCTTCTTACCATGATTGTTCTGTGATGAATTTCCAAATGCCCCTTCATACATGGGAAGGTTACTGGTTTATTTACTAGGCTCTCTTAAAGTAAAGTGTATGAGATTTACAATCTTAATTACAATATTCAAAAACAATTTCTGCTGAAGGAATTGCTAATTTGTAGAAATTACTTAGCATAATTGTTTTATGATAATTCAGTTCTGTGATCCTCTTTGCCATCTTTCCCCATAACTACTCTAATAATATTGTGGACCCTATTCACTACATTTAAAGGGATGTGGTAAAGTTAAAAGTGGCTCAGGATTATTAGGCTGGGAATCTTTTAACTGGTTCTCAGTGCTTAAAATATTCCTCTCTGTCTAATGACCTCTAGTATTCCAAATGGCAGCTTATATTGCTTGAGAAGTTGCTATTTCTTATATTCATAAAATCTATCATCAGTCATAAATATCTCCATTCATTCATTTACTCACTCAGTGAACACTGACTGAACCATCAATGTGTGCCAGGCAATGTGCCCGGCAAGGCAAAGTGAAACAAAGAGAATGATGGTGTCTTTCCAGCCCCTTCTCTGCCCGCCCACCACACTGATCCATTGCGTCCACAGGTACCCTTTAAAAACATGAGTCAGATCACGTCGCCCCTCTGCCTAAAACTGAGCTACACCTCTAAGGCTGGCACCTCACTCTCTCCCACCTCATGTCCTGCCCGACTCTTGCCCTTAGTCTGCTCCAGCAGCAATGGCCTTCTTGCTGTTTCTCAAACACACTGCCCCCAACTGCTTGTTCTACAAATTGTAGCTGCATATTTCTTTATTAACGCTCTGGTATTTATCTCCTGATCCGATCCCGTTCTCATTAATCTCTAGCTTTGGTCTGATCTCTTATTCAAGTTTCACGAGGTTAGAGTTTTTTGTTGTTTCCCTCTTGTTTCCCCTGGGTCTGGAACAGTCCTTCATATAGTACAATTTCAATAAATATTTGTTCAATAACTGAATGAATGCATCCATATGTGGTCTTTAGGCTACTTAGAGATATGTGAAAAAAGAACCCTAATATATCACCATAAATCTTTAGTGTTATCGTATAAGATGTTATAGTGATCATATACCTGTCTATATTTCTTAAAATGGAAATTTACTAAAGTGTAAATCCACATGCTACTAAAGAAGTGTTTAGAAGTCAGGGAAAGCATCATTTATTTCAAACTTTATTATATTACTAACATTTCTTTCGGCTACTGTGATACAGACACTTTTATCTGTAATTCTCTTATCACTTCTCAAATTGTCTGGAGGCCAAAAAAAGAAAATAAGGAAAAAAAGAAAAGAAAGAAGGAAGGAAAGAAAAAAAGGAGAGAGGGAGGAAGGGAGAGAGAAAGGAAGGAAGAAAGAAAAGCTACTTTCTGAAAATTTTCAGCTGGTTCTCAAGAACTTTGGCTAGTTAGACTTTCGAGTTAGTCTTAGGAAAACTCATCACAGTTTGACTGTCCATGAGAATGAAGCCTTTTAAAAGGTCTCTAAAATAGTAGGAGCCTGGTGTTGACAACACTTGTATTTGTTTTTGTCAGTTTTATATTAAGACTCTCAGTACTTACTCAAGCTAAAAGCTTTTTTAGATTTTATGAGTTGGGATGTTTCCCAATAGACTTTTTTTAGTTTGGGTAAATAGAAAAGAAATGATTAAGGTCAGTGTTCACAGACATCATTCCTGTATCCTGGAAATGAATAATTCTATTGTTCTCTTACTTATCCTTATTATGATTGTAAGTTACAGCAATTTCCTCCTCTATACCAGTTAGCTGCTTTCTTTTTCTTTTTATTTGTCTAGACATCAAGTTAATTCTGACCACTTCCCTGGATTACTTGACCTGGAAACTTATTTCTTGTGGACTTGGTTTGTTCATTAGTACAACTTTTGTGTGAAGCCATTCTCAACAGTCTCCAAAATCTACCAGGTGGTTTGATCTCTTTTTTCAACTAACACACTCTTAACACTCCTAACCGTAAGTCTTAGGCTTCCTGCACTCCCTGATGTGGCTTGCCTTTCGTCAGTATTTTTACACCAAGGCTCTTCTAAAGACCTCCTGTGACTTTTCTGAAGCCCACAGACAGTTTTTACTCTCTGAAATTTTTCTCACATACTTGAAGCCCTCATAAATCCTACACAGCTTCTTCTCCTAGCTGAGGACTGACTGCTCAAATGTTATTATTTTCAGCTTTCTCTTGCCACACATGAAATCAGTTTCATATACAATGACTTCCTAATATACCTAAGTCAACGAAAATCACATTCCTCCAGTTCTCCTTGTATTGCACGTGTCCTCCAATTCATATAAGCAGTCATTTTTCTCACTCTGAGTTACATGTATACACTTTCCAAACCTGGTTTATAACAGTATGAAGTGAAAGTATTTTCGTTCCCCTCCTGGGTTATTTTCTGTTGAGAGAGAACCTCTCAGCTTACCTCCCCTTCAATGTGCTCCAGTAATTTAGGTGTTACTTTCCTTTCTTTCTTTTTTTTTTTTTTTCCTAAGATTTTTAGTGAGTTTTATTTAATTCAATTGAATCATACCATAATGACTTAATAAGCAAAAATCTTAAAGAGTGGGTAAAAGGACAGCATTTCAAATAGGCAATATGAAGCCTAAGGGAGGGGGAGAAGAAGAGAGAAGGGATGGTTCACCAGCCACCATTTTGCCAGGACAGTATATTATCCTGTTTGGTTTGACGGAACAGGTTTTTATGGGTAATATTTCCCAATCCAAAATCAGGGACTACTAGGTTGTTGTTATTGTTTTTTTGTTTGTTTGTTTGTTTTTTTCGGGACACGGGCCTCTCACTGTTGTGGCCTCTCCCATTGCGGAGCACAGGCTCTGGACGCGCAGGCTCAGCGGTCATGGCTCACGGGCCTAGCCGCTCCGCGGCATGTGGGATCTTCCCGGACCGGGGCACAAACCCGTGTCCTCTGCATCAGCAGGCGGACTCTCTACCACTGCGCCACCAGGGAAGCCCATTATTGTTGTTTTTGTTTCAATAAAAATCATATGTACTTAAGGTATACAACATGATTTGATATACACAATGAAATGATGACATCTACATCACATTTTAATGTGAAAGTCATTGTTTTTAGTTCCTTATGTCAAAGTGTTACCAAGGCTCTCCAAATCTCTATTCTAATAGTTCTCTTTGATCTGCTTTTTCCAATTTCAGCAAATTATTGTACATCTAGATTATTTTTTTGGTGGGTGAAGGTGACTTGATACAACAGTTCCTTATATTTCCTTGAGAGAATGTAAAAGAATCTAATGATATGTTAAAGAGAAGAGTAATGATGCATTTACAGTTGAACTTTAATATTCTATTACCAGCTAAGATGTTGTCAGATAGAGCAATGGAACCAAACATAATATAGTAGACATAAGTACATACAAAATAATTTAGTATATGAAAAAGTAGTGTTTTGAAACAGTGGTAAAAGAACAGTTTATTCAATAAAAAGCTATTGGAAAAAAACTGGCAAACTATTTGGACCCAAGCAAAAGAAAATTTTTAAAAATTATTTTCTAAAATCAAAATAGATTACATATTGATTAAAGCTGATTAAAACATAAAAGGAAAACTATGTAAGCACTAGAAGAAAAATAATAGCACTAGAAGAAAGTTGGAATGATGATGAACATAACGAACATGCCACCAAAGCCATAAATTAAAAAAAAAAAATTCCATAATAAAAAGTTTTTTTAAAACCTTGATTTTAAGACACAGATAAAATTAAGAGGCAAAAAAAGTTTGGGAAAAAATATTTGCACCTACCTATAAAAATGTTTTTGAACAAGAAATAATTCTAATTACATACTACGTGTCAGATTTGTCCTATATGTGAATCACTGATAAAGTTTCTAGTCTAGTGGAATTAAACATATTTTATTATATTAAACAAATATCCACATGGGTGAATATAGAGTTAGAACCTATGATAAGATCTGTGAGGAAAAATTGCATGATGGTATAAAAAAATAATACCAAGGCAATCTAATTTGTATTTTGGGGTCAAGAAGACCACATTAAGGTAGCTGGATTTGTAATGTAATTTTAGTATATTCATATTAATACTTTAAAGCCAATTAATTTTAATTTATTCATATATCAATACTTACAAAATATATAAACTGTGAATATATACATGTAAATTATATTATCATTTATATATCAGTCTGTATATTAATATACTATATATTATATCCCATGTATTCTCATCACTTGATGAGAAGAAAGGGAATGGATTCACATTAGCACAATTCATAAGAATGAAATGCATATCAAAACTCCAATCTATTAATTTTCACAGAGTATATAACTGACATGAGGACCAAAATATTTGTCTTGGCTGACAGTTGAAAAAAATCTCCTTGTGAAAACAAACTGATACCAGAAGGTTTCCTGATTTGTATTGTATCAGGGAAAAAAAGTGATGGTACTAAAAGATACCTGTTTTCAAATCGAAATAGTCCCATTATACCATTTTCTATATTAGAAGGATGCATTTTCCTTTACTGCTGAAGGTACACTGATATTTTTTTTCCAGACTTAATGTAGATTCTACATTTTATTTTATCTTTCTTATAGTTTAATTATTGGTTCTAAATTTGGAAGAATCTTATCCACAACCATTCACAAATCATTTGCAGGGTGAGTTGCTCCTGGGGAAATTCTGCATATATTTTATATGAATTATTATCCTAAAGAGGGTGTCTTTTTTAAAAACCTTATTCTCTAATTCTGATGTACTCTACTAATTCATTGACTTTACGAGTGTCTTTGTAGAAATGGTTTGTCAGATAGGAGTTTTATGATTATGTTGTAATAATTTTTTTCTGATTTCAAAATGTTTTTGTTGATACAATTATCTTTGGAAAGTAGCAAAATATTTCTTATTTTTAATGTTACAAGTATTGTAAAAATATTTTATTGGTAAAAAATATTCACTGCAGTTTTCCATCACCACTCCCAACCCTAGTTCAATTCCTACTCAGAGGGAAACAATGTTAAAAATTTGACATATACCTTTCTAACCCTTTACCTATGCACTCACATTTAATCATATGTACTATACACAACATTCAAACATAATTGTGGTCACAGTTTACACATTGTTCTACTTGCTATATTTTATTTTTATGATTGACTTGGAGAACGTTTTAAGGCTCCACAGTATGCTTACAACAAATTGATGGCTATAGTACCTATTTTAATAGATAATTGTTATTAATGTTTATTGTGATAAGCAATGTTTGCTACCTTATTTTTCCTGCCATCTTATTAATTTTTAAAGAAATGTCTCATCACTTAATACCATTATATATTTAGTTTGATGTCTTCCTCTTTCTTGAGTTTTTTCATGTTTATTATTTCAACCTTCTTATATATTAAATATAACTAGAAAAGAAAGGGTCTGTAGTTAGTGACTTTCTGAGACCTGACTCTGAAAATTATTTTCAATATTGGGAGTTTCTTTTATTTCTTTGTTTATTTCTTTCCTTGCATTTTCTCAGTCTTATCCTTCTAGAACTCCTATTAGACAAATAGTGGAAATTGTAAATTTATCTTTTGTGCTTTGGCTTTTCTTTCACATTTTCCATCTCCAGTTCCTTTTGTGTTACATTTTAGAGATTATTTTGATCTTCCAGCTCATCAATTCAATCTTCAAAATGCATCTATTTTGTGCTTCAACCCATATATATATATGAAGCTATATTATTTAGATTATCACACATATCAATCAGGGTTCCAGCTGCCCTCTGGCTAGATTAGGTAGAAAAAATTTAATAGATTAAATTAGATGTTTACAAAATCATCTGAAGGTCAGAAGGAGCAGTCCATAATTGGGAAGTCCTGAAACAACTCGCAGAGCATGACAGAACTGGCCAGGCTGAGGGCTGCTACTTGTGCTGCTGCGAAGAATCTGCCACCACAACTGCTGGCTCCATGTCTAAGTGCCTCAGTCCCAGCTCAGGGATAAGGTGTCATTACATTACATCTCTGCTGGCTACAGAACATGCAGCCTCAGCCATGACATGTACCAGTAAACAGATGTCACATGCTGCTTCTGAATGCCCCTGAAGCCAGAGGACAGACATTTGGAACTCTGCTAGAGCTGCCTCAGAAAAGCCAAATGCCTGCCTGACTGTACTTGCCAGCAGACACAACAAAAGCAGCTCAAGTGTGGCCTCCACCTCAGCATGTTCACGTCTGCCTTCCAAACTTCACACATTGCATTCTCCTTTTAAGAATCCATCTAGGTCCCACACAGATACCTAGAGGGAAAGGAGTTTGAGAAATACAGACTTCCCAGTCTCTAGCACGCAATAGGGAATGTTACAAAGGGGTTGGAACAGAGTTGAGAAAGGAAATCTGCTGCATTTGCCACATCATAGTTTTAATTTTACAAAGGTTTACTTCTCTTTCTTAGTAGCTTAACTTTATTTTATAGATGCAATATCTTCTCAACTGTAAGTACATTAAATGCCAATTTTAAAGTTTTTCTCTGTTTGGTTGCTAATTCTTCTGTTGAGTTTGGCACTTCTCTTTGGCTATTGGTTTTCATCAAATGTTTGGCAAGTTTGTTTATTTGTTCATATTTGTACTCAATAATTCCAGTTTGCCTTTGGGCAATGTAGGTGCTGACTGCATTGGCCAACTTCTTCTGACTGGTGTGTGTGTGTACGTTTGTGTGTGTGTATGTATACATGTGTGCCCAGAACATGTATCCATTTGAGATGTATGGGTGGCATGTCTTCTAGATTTTATATGTCTTGGGTGGCATGTCTTCTAGATTTTATGTATCTCAGGGCACTATCCTGATACCTGGGTCAGAATTTTCAATGCAAACTTTATCCTAGGAGCAAATTTTATTCTTTATTTTATTTTTTTCTCCTTTACTGTCCTTATGCAGATAAGAGGTTACCTCAGACTTTGCCCGGCTTATTTTTCTAGCGTCAATATTCACTAGGGACTTCCTCTCAGCCAAGCTGTTTAATTTGTTAAGAAAGAAAATGAAGATTTTTTTTAACCTTCATTTTAAATTAATAGCTGAAAGCAAGTAAAAAGAACTCTAATTTCTAAATACTCCAAGGAAGTATTTTAACTCATGCATGTAGAGCTTAAACTAGTTGGAGACGTTAAAAGGACTCCCAAATTACAAAGAATCTTAGGAAAAAATCATATGAACACAAAATTCACTGGGGAGTTGATTTCTTGCATATTTTTCTGTGGAATGTGTGTTCTGGCTCAAGTATTCCCCTTTCGTTGAAACTATCTAAAGGCCTTCAAAATCCACTATAAACATGAAAAAAATGCCTCTCTATGGGTTTACTAATGACATGATGACACTCATGTCCATCTGGGTTTGATACCAAATGCCAACATCAAGTACACTTCCAGAGCATGAAACAGGCACATGCTTTTAACAAGTTTGGGGGTTCCTGAGGAACACGTGTGGATGTCTCAACAACATTTTAAAAGGAAAGAACATCATTAGCTCACTTGTTTAAGGGAAGTGATGAAGTGTAATTGAATTCAACTTATTCAAACACACTTCACAAATCTTTGAGCAGTAGAATTCTGCTTCTTAAAGTTCTGGGATAGTGCAATGACCAAAGACAGAGAAAGAAAAATAGTTGTGCTAAATAAAACTTGCCAGTACTTTTGAGAGATAGCTAACATATATGCAGTCACATCAGATTGTAATATGTAGAATAATGTACACCAACTTTTAAAAACATAATTAGAAAAGAGAAAATAAACACAATCAAATGCAACCTATCTTTACTTAGCAATGAAAATAAATTCAGACAAAGTGACCAAACCGATTTTACAATAAGCTAAGGACTTTTCCAATACTCCTTCAAATTTGATTTTTTTTTTTCTGGGTAAGAAATTATACCAAATTTTTGGCTGCATTGGGTTTGGCTTCATATCTATACTTATATTTCTGACAATGATTTTTGTCAGAGTGATGATGTTATTTTCATTTATTTGTTAGTTTCATAAACCCATTATGGCTACTCCACATATCCCCTCCCCACCCAATAGATGTTTAAATAAACTCCGGTTTCCTAAACTTCTGAATTCTGTGTGAATTAAATCAAAGTCTTGATTCATGTAAGTTCTGCCTCATTTGGTACAGATTTAGTTGATGAGCCATAGGTTTTATTGACAAGCCCAGAAGACTTATTATTTGGAACAGATACCTACTGCCAATAAATATACTAGGATAAAAAGAAGATGTCCTTCCTGTAAATACATATAGAGAGCCACTTTGCCTCATTGCTTGCTATCCTATATACAATGCTCCTTGATTTTCACAAAAAAATCATTTGAAGAATTTAATATAGTTTTAAGAATAAACCTTTAAACTCCAGAAATATTCCTTTGTTCATGGAAACCTGCCTTTCATAAATCTAGTTGTTGAGTGATAGAAAACTGCTTCTCAGTTTATGTCAAAGACCCAGTATAATAATTTTCCTCATCTATTTAATGACAAACGTTTTCTTCTGTGTTAATAAGTGTACTTTAAGCATGTGGATTTTTACTTGCATATCAACATCTGTGAATACAGGTAGAATGAGTATTTATATGGATCCTATAATTTAATATGTGATGAGAGGTTTTCATATTAGTCTTATATTAAAGTGTTCAGTTAAAATATTTTAAAGTTTTAAAGCAACAGTTTTCTCCTCTAATTTAACATTTTGTGAAAGTTAATAGAACACTAAAATAGAAAATAACACTTCATGTGAAAAGTCAATAATCTCTTAAAGAAATGTCTGCAGACTTTAATGGGTATGCTTGTAAATAAATATATTAGTGATATTGTTAGACCCAATGTGAAATATGGAACCAACATACATTGTAATGATTAATATAGAAGTCTCAACCATATTGTAGCCAGTCTTTAGTATAAAGTGATCTGAAAATTGTTCATGCAAATTATGATTAACCAAAGTGTTTCCTCTGTAGCCATTCCATTTTTAACACAAATGCTCTATTTTTCCTAGGTGAATGTTTTATTGGTTTGAAAGCAATGTAAAAACTATTCCTGCTAATTTGACCATATTGGTTGTCTGCACTGGACTGCAAGGTCCAGATTAGATTGTAAAGCTCTAAAGGTTTATCAAGCCCTCTGCAGTGCCTTGAAAATAGTAGGTGGTTCAATAAGTACTTACTAACTAAATAAATGGAATAAATGCAAGCTACTTTTCATGATAAATTTTAGTGCTTCCACCACTTTTTAGAGCCTCTTTCTTCAGTTTAAGTGCCATTTCATCTTGGAAGCTTTCCTTGCTGAATTCCAAAACAAAGGAGGGGACTCTTTTATGTAATATGTAATCCCACTACATACAAATTTCTATCAAAACATTTGTCACCTGTACTTTAATAGTGTCAGTACATCCAACCACCTCTGCAATCTTGTGGGAGGTAGGAACTATGTGTGCAGAGAAGCTTATGGCACCTAACAGGTGATCAATAAATGCTGAAGCAAAAAAAAAAAAAAAAAAAAAAAATCAAGGCAATCGGAAAACCGTTCCTTCCAGCTATGACTCATTGGTCAACTCAGCTTACTGGGTATAGACGATAGACACAACCTAGTCGCCATTTTTACAAGCTTAACTTTTGGAATTTTGGAATGTATAAATACATTACTGACTCATTAAAAAGAGACTTTATCTCCCACTGTTGAAACTATGTGGCTGCTATTGCAATTCCCTTTCACATAACTTAGTTGTTCTTCAGCTACTTCATACATTGCATTTTTATGTATTTATGACCTCCCATAATCCTGCCTTATTCTAGCTTTTTTTGATTCCCTGATTCTTTCCAAATTTCTGCCTTTGTGTTTTGTTCTGCTTTTACACCTGCTCTCCTTTTCATCCAATTTTGGCTCTGGGCCTTCAGTTTACACCAAGATTAACCTCTCAAGTCTGAAGTGCCAGACGCCTTATCTTCAATCTTCGATGCCCTTTACCACCAACTCTCCAGTAGTGCAGCTTCTCAACTCACTGCCCTTTGAACACAAAGTGGACACACCTGACCCAGTGTCACAAATTTTTGAGTCAGCCAGCTGTGGTAAAGGGGACAGTCTGTAGCTGCAAAACTAAGTAGGCCATAAGGAGATAAAACCCATGGCCTTAGTTACGGTCTTTGAAGCACTAACTATGTACAACTCAATGAAACAGTCACTAATACATCTGTCATATTAACTTAGATGGCAAATTTGGATTACATGTTTTCAAGCATGCAAACATTTTCATCTAAAGAATTTACATGAGAAACAAATTATTATCATAGCTGATCACAATGTATACAATTAAGTCATATGTTAAAGAATAGCTACACTGTGATGGCCATATATTATATATAATATTTGTTTTGGGAATATATCATATTTTTTGCAATTGATGATGGATACATATGCTTCTGGCTATCAATGTGACATGTATCACTGAAAAGGTATTTAAATATACATTTTGCATATTTTAAATATATAATTTGTATACTAACAATATCTTGATAAAAGATGATTGCAATTTAAATGAATTGTTTTGAATGGCAGATTTTTCAATAAATTTACAGAATCATATTATTCATAAAGTTCAGAGGTGATTTGGATCAATCAATTAACATTTATCACAGCCTATGGCATTAAAATTGCTCTAAGAAGTATAAAAATGTGTGGGGATAAGATTTCAACCTTATAAGGTTTATAGTCCTTCATGTGCAAAGGCAAAAAGGGAAGACAAGATAGGAACCAAATGAGTAGGGCTGATGGCCTTTCAGTGAAGGTTCAGAACAGAAAGCGTTTGTGTCAGGCTGGAGGGATTTAATTAGAGAAGGTTTCACCACATAGGGAGGAATTGAACAGAGACTTGAAAGATGGATAAAATGATGCCTACATATTGGCTTCCTGAGGCTATCATAACAAATTACCACAAACTGATGGCTTAAAATAACAGAAATTGATCACAGTTCTGGAGCCCAGAAGTCTAAAATCAAGGTGTAGGCAGGGTTAGTTCCTTCTGGCAGCTCTAAGTGAGAAAGCATCCCATGCTTCCCCCTAGGCTCTGGTGTTGCAACAATCCTTGGTGTTCCTTGGCTTGCAGATGCATCCCTCTAATCATTACCTCTGCCTTCACATGATTTTCTTTTCAGTGTCTTTCTGTGTCCTCTCTTCTTAGAAGGACACCAGACAAGAGATTTAGGGCTCACTGTAAATCCAGGATGATTTAGCCTCAAGATTCTTAAATAATTACATCTTCAAAGCTGCTATTTCCAAATAAGGTCATATTCTGAGGTTCTGGATTAACATGAATTTTGGAGGGACACTATTCAACCCACTGCAGATGGCTAGGCAGTGCTCACAGAGGTAGAGGACTCTGATTATATTTCTTCAAGGACTCGGAAGTAACAAGTAAGTTACTAGACATCAAGATCAGTCTAAAAAATTGCAAATTCAAAAAATAATTAAAACATGGCTTGCCAGATAATATACTTCTGGAGGAAAGATTTAGCCAGAGGATACCTGGTGTGTATTCTCCAATAAACAACAACAGCAATAAAAATAGCTCTCAATTTGAGAGTGCTTACTATATGCCAAGCACTGTTATAAGTGTTTGACATGTTGATTAGTATTTAGAATTTTCACCAAGACCCTAAAATGTTGATGAGATTATTAGAGCCACTTAGATGAAGATACTGAGACCCCGAGTTGTTACATCACTGGCCCCCAGTCATGCAGCTGGTCAGTAATGTGACTAGACCTCAGATCTGGACAATCTGAATTCAGTAGGCCATGGACATTTCCAAACACAATATTGATGTAGCCCTATAGGAAGGGATACACCAAGAAGAGGAGTTTGGGAACAGCTTTGGAAGTTTGTGAGAGTCAGGTATGGGAAGTTCTGCAAGGAACAGAGTCACTGAAGTTTTTGGCAGGATGCATAACATGATAGAAACAAGGAAATGGGAAGATTGTGCCAATGGTTAGTGTCCGGGAGAGATTGAAGAATGAGGATCTTGATGCAATCCGTTAGGAGACATTTGCACTAAGAATCCTTGCAATCAACAGTCAAGAACAAATAAGGGTCTAAACTAGGGCGGTGGTAATTGACTCATTTCAAATATACACTTGGAGGGAATAATCCTGGCTGTGTAGAGATCTCTCATTCCCCTTCTCTCTTTCTCTTTCATAGAATTTAAAGATTCTCTCTATGCAGTTAAGAAAAAGTATGAAACATTATCGTAGAACACTTGCATGGTTTATTCTGTGGACAATTTTACTTCCTTAAAAGTTGCACCTAGATCGAAACAATGCAATCCTCCTGTTTCCACCCAAAGGATTTAGCTATAATACACTATCAACAAAACCATGAGTGATCCCTTCCCATATAATTACAGGGTGTGCCACGGTACAGATGTATCCATGCAAAGCAGGAGTAGCCTGCAATTAGTCAGAATTCTGCAGCAAATGTGGTTAGAGGCAAAAGTTTTACTCTAAATTTGACAGCTTGAGCTATAGCTATAAATAGTTTGTTGGGTTAAATTTTTTTTTTTTTTGGTCTTTGTCAGGACATTTTTGCTTCATCTGAGCATTTTCTGCAAGATAGTGAGTGTTACAGCTATGGATGCCATATGTAAAAGCTGTTTTTGCTTTGGATTGTTTTTCTCTCCCCACTCAAAATGGTCTGAATAATCCATTATGAAAATGTCTTTGCATTTTCCCTGCATCTGGAAGGTATGCGTATGAATTTATAATGCTTATGTGAGGCATAAGTTAGTGGCTAATCCATCTGATTGTAAATCCTGTGACTATGTACCGTGACCACATTAAAACTTAACCACAAATAAAAAGGGAGAGTGGGCTCTAACCTATAATTGTAGCTCTTAGAATCAAGACTCTTGCAAGCATTTAGTCCTAAATGTGTCACATGTAAAAGATGCTTGAAAAATCATATTAGTTAATGTCTAACATGTGCAGCACATGAAGTGACAGGTTAGCAGCTTTTGTAATGCTTATTTTATGGAAAAAGAGAAAAGGATCACTACATATTCAGTGCAAAGGCAGTAGGGTTGACCACATAACATATACTGAAATCAAAGATCTTTACTTCACAAAACTCAATAACTTCCCTGCACGTCAGAATTAACAATGTATTTTAGAGTAATGTGGAGTATACACTTGAATTCAGAATTAAGTTAAACAATTTTTTTTCATGAAATCACAGTGCTGTTCTGCAGGAAAATAACTTAAGATACAGACTGACAACACATCACTATGTTTGGTATTTCACGTTAAACTAATGCTTCCACCGTTGTGCATGCAAATGCCTTCACAAAGGTCATCCAAGGTAGCAGCACATTATGATCTATGAATGCCAAATTCCTTCTTCAAACAGAATTGTGATTAGTAACCGGCGAATCTGGTTTTGTCATAATGATAAACATATGGATCTTAGAAAATTTTAACAGCCAAATTAATTGGTTTGACTCAGTATTTCAGTATCAAAATGGAAATACTGAAATATAATCTTGTGAACTTTTGAATATTTATATACGGAATCCTTTAATTTATGCATAATATTTTTAAAAGTTCCATATTAAAAAATTAAATGCTTATGTCCCCCTTTGTTTTCTTTGCTCTTGACTAACAGGGTTTAAATTGCTCACAGTCCATAGGCAGGTTCTCTTCCTGGTTTTTCCTGTTTGTGACGTCTGCACGCAAATTTTTGAAATAGGGCGATTCAACCAATGAGGTCGCCCCACCCACCTCCTCCCCTCAACTGTGACTTTTAATTATGACACAATGAAATGGGTTATGTTTTCATTTTAACTCCAAGATCCACCATTACTGAACTGAGGCTCCCTAGCACGTAAGTTTTGAAATGTCTGAAAACTGTTATTTGTCAGGAGAATATAATAAATTACTATCAGAATTTTTTTTTTAATGCATGATCTTTGTCATGTTTATTCAATGTGAAAGCCCTTCTTTAAACCACTTAGAGCAAAAGAACAGCATCTTTTCAGTTCATTGTGCCATAACCTAGGATTGATACCCAGGGACCTTTATTAAAGATCAGATTTTAAGAGTGTATTTTCCTACTAAAGTCTTTTCATTAAAAATTAAATCATTTTATGTATTGTACCTGAGTCACTGAATTTTTTGAAGGATGAAATAAATATCTCAAATGCTTTCTGATTTTTCTCTGGTGCTTTGTGACGAGCACAACCTAAAATATGCATGTTATTGCGTAGTTCAATATCTATTAGTTACTTCACAACTGGCAGACATATTTATTAATTTTGAATTTAAACCAAATTAACTCCAAAAACTGCAATGTAATTCTGTGTTTTGATTCGTGAGATGGTTATGCATTTACAGCATACATACATTTCACTGTAAAGATAACTTTTCTTTAAAATATTTGGCTTTATCTGTAGGCAAAATGGAGGACCAAAGTGTTTTATATTTATTCATCACCCGCATTATAAAAAAGTTTATATATTTTTTTATTTTAATTTTTTTTTTGGCTGCGATGGGTCTTTGTTGCACGCGGGCTTTCTCTAGTTGCAGCGAGTGGGGGCTACTCTTCGCTGCAGTGCGTGGGCTTCTCATTGCGGTGGCTTCTCTTGTTGCGGAGCACGGGCTTTAGGAGCGTGGGCTTCAGTAGTTGCAGTCGCAGTGTGCGGACTTCAGTAGTTGTAGCACGTGGGCTCAGTGGTTGTGGCTTGCGGGCTCTAGAGCGCAGGCTCAGTAGTTGTGGCCCGGGGACTTAGTTGCTCCGCGGCATGTGGGATCTTCCTGAACCGGGGATCAAACCCGTGTCCCCTGCGTTGGCAGGTGGATTCTTAACCACTGCACCACCAGGGAAGTCCCAGTTTATATATTTAAATTAAAAAATCTGTCTTTAAAATAGAGAACCCTGTTTAAGGGGGATAATTTACTTCTAAGAGAAGAAGCACAACTTTACTTCTATAAACCACCAGCCTTCCTTCAGTTGACAAGTTTGACACCTCATGAGTAGGTCCCAGGGTAATTCTTTCTTATCTTCAAAGCATACTTAATATGATTCAGCCTATACTTTTACAATTATTAACAGAGAAAATGATGTCTTCAGATGATTAAAAATCAACAAGATACACCCTAGAGATATTCTGGCATTTTCTACCATCTAATAGGTTTTAGATTTTCTTAATATATTATCATCTAAGAGGAAGTGAGTGCTGTGTGTGAACAGATACCTTGGAAGCCCTGTCTCCCTCAGGACCTTTGAAAGCCTTCAACTTCCTTTAGCGATGTCTGACACCTCCTTGTTAACCCAGCAAATTCCAGTTCATCCTTCAAAGCCTACCCTAAATGTCCAGGCCTTCTGTAGTTTCTACTGACTCTTCTCAATCACTGGAATTAATTATCTCTTCATTGCAGGTCCAATTGCACTGGAAAATGAACTCCACAGGGCAGGGATTTTTGCTGGTTTTGCTTGTAATGTATCTCCAGTGGTACACCTCTAGAACACTGCCAGGTTCATGATAGGAGTTCAATAAAATTTGTTGAATGAAACTCTCTTTGTAAATTCCTTAGTATTTTCACATTATATTTTGGTTGTGTATCTGACTGCCATAGGAAAGTTTTTCAAGGACATCTTTACAACTCCAGACCCTAGCACAGTGCCTGCTACATAGTAGATGTTCAATAAATACCTAATGGACTAAAGTTTAGTAACACGGTTTTAGAAAGCAAGGAAAGGGTCTTTTTCTGAAAACATAAACAGAGGTAGAAGATGCGGAATTATGAATTAACCTCTTTAACAGGACTTGATGTTAAATGATAACATTGGCAGTGTGCTCATCAATGACTGGCACATAGAATATATTCAAGAAATTGGGCATTTTCAATCATTAAATCAATCAGCATGATTTGACTTACCTCATTTTTAAGAATGTGCAAAGAGAAGTGAGTCCACAACCTCCCTTAGTTGCTATGTAGTAGTTTACTGTTCTGGCATTTAAGACCTCCTTCTTATATCTGATTTATTATTATTTTACATGTTATTAATTATTATAGTTCTCCCCAAGTATGTTATAGGATTCTTACATTTGTTTATATTCTCAGAGCTTTTAGCACATTACCATGCTCTGAATAGGTATTCAAAGATTAATTGCTAGAAGTATTTTTGCTTTAATTTAAAATCACTTATTTTATGAAGTAAAGAGATATAGTCCCTGATTTTGTGAAGCATTATAATTCAGTGGGAAGACCTTACTTACATCAATTTCCTCTGAAGGTTTGTGGTTTTTTTTTTTAAATGTGTGGTGATAAAAACTGCACTCTGATAAGCCTTAGAGATACAGAGTATAGTGAAAACTTGCAAGTGTTATTTTTGTATTTTTTAATATCATCTATAACATATGACATTCTCAAAATTTCTTTAACTTAAACACTGCACCCTGAAGTTTCTGTTTGTGTTCCCAAAATGAAAATCTTAATAATGAAAATGTAAAGTTTTGCTTCTCTGTACCTTAGTTTCTTTTATCTATAAAATGGAAATGATAATAATGGGATGACTGCAAAAATTAAGTGATAATATAGTAAATTCTCAAACATGGCAACACTCATTTCTTTACATCACATTTTCTGTAAGTTTGACTATTCTCAATTTGTCAAGGTCATCTGGAATTTAATAGTACTCTGACATAGTATTGTTCCTTGAAATTATTTAGAGATCAAGTATATGAATAAAGACGACAAGGAGCATGTATAATAATAGCAAATCAGTAGAAATAGTATCTAGAGAGTAGAGAAGAATGAAAGAGACAATGGTTAAATGCTTAAATTTATGTATTATCTGCATGAAAATTTCACAAACCACAACAGAAGTCTGTGTAACTATATGGATAAGAATAAAGTAAATTTTCTTAAGTTCAGTCATGTTTGCTAATATACTGACAATATGTATGCCTCCATTATACTCACAAGTTGATTTACAAAACCATTTTAGAGGTATTTTTCCTAATATTTCTAATGATTCCACTGTTATATGTAAAGGTAAAAAACAAATCAGCAAATTCTCATTTATCTAGATGGATTGTGTGTGCTCCAGTTAATTGAATATTTTGGTTATAAGAGTGTTATTACCTCATAATTTATACATAAATGATCAATTTTCAAGAGATTAAAGTTATAGCTGACACAATTTAATAGTTCATTAACCACTGCTCTAAATGTTTTACATTTATTAACTCAGCTAATCCTGACAACAACCCTCAATTACAGTTTAAGTAACTTGTCCAAAGACTCACTACTAGTAAGTGTTAGAGACAGGATTCACACCCAAGAAGACTGACTACAGAGTCGTGGCTCTTAACCCTTACATTATGTTGCACAGAGTCAGGTATAAAACACTTAGGTTAAGAAGACAATCAACTAAGACTTTTCTAGATCAGAAACTATGCGTCATTCTTGGAATCCTGCTCCCTCATACCCACTATCAAGTTGATAATGTCCATTCAGCTCTACTATCAATCCCCCTTCCCATGGCACCCCCATGATCACCACCTTAGTTCAAAACTTCCTCGTCCTTATAGGGACTACTGCAATAACTTCTCAGTTAGTCTGTTTGCTTCCAATCTGTCCACCTTAAACCATCTTTCAAACTGCCAACAGAGTGACACAAGTTGGTCATATTATTCCCCTGCTTAAAATATTTCTTATTGTCTATGGCTGGATCAGTCACTGTGGTGGCTGTGTGGCTATTAAAGCATTTGAAATGTGGTTAGTCCTAATTAAGATGCACCATGAGAGTAAAATACACATGGGAATTTGACAACTTAGTATAAAAAAATGTAAAATATCTCATTAGTAGTTTTTATTTTGATGATATTGAAATGGTAATAATTAGCCATATTGAGTTAAATAAAATATATTTTATATATTATGTATAAAATGCAATGTATTATATTCTGTATGTTAAGTATCACTAAAATTAATTTACCAGCTTTTTTCTTTCTTAATATGGCTACTAGAAAATTTTAAATTACATATGTAACTGGTGTTGTTTTCTACTGGACAGAACTGACCCATAGGATAGGATAAATGTAAGCCTCCCCTTGATCCAGTTTCCACCTTCCTCTCCAAACCCTTAGCTGATCAATGAATCAGCCCATGGTCCAGGCTGTGATTCAGTTTGGTATACACTCTGTGACCCAGCCTGTGATACTTTTACATTCATTCAGACTTCTAAGTATCCTAATCTCTTTGATGGAAAGCCTTTCAATTTTTTTATTCCCTTGGTGAAATCCTAGTAACATTGCAAAACTTATTTCAATGCTTTTCTTTACGAGATCTTATCTGATCTACCCAGCTAACATTGACCACTTCTTCATTGATGATGCCCCCATATCTATATGTATGTTAATAATTTCCCTTATTGCACTATATTGTAATCATTGGTATACACCTATCTCCTGTAACAGGCTGAGAGTTCTCCGACAAACTCTAGATGCACTTAATAAGTGTTCATAGGATGAAAGAACATAAATGAAATTTGGAGTAAAAATTATTATTATTATTTTTTTGCGGTACACGGGCCTCTCAGTTGTGGCCTTTCCCGTTGCAGAGCACAGGCTCCGGACGTGCAGGCTCAGCGGCCACAGCTTACGTGCCTAGCCGCTCCACGGCATGTGGGATCTTCCTGGACCGGGGCACGAACCCGTGTCCCCTGCATCGGCAGGCGGACTCTCAACCACTGCGCCACCAGGGAAGCCCTAAAAAATTATTTTGAATTATGTCCTCAACACTGATTACATAGGGGAATTTTAAATTTTTATTTAAATTCTAATATGCAGATAATGTAAGAGATTGAGCTGAATCTGTTAATTATTCTATTGTATGCCATTTGACACTCCTTTAAAAAAATACATCCTTTATATCAACTTCCTTGCCATTAACTTTTTGTCAATAAAGGACATTTCCTTATTTTATAAATAAAGATGTTTCCAGGTTTTGGTTTAAGGTTAATGAGAGATTTCAGTATAAAAGAGTTACCAAAATCATACAGATTAATAATGCAATAATGCATAATTTAGAATGGCAATTTGTTACATATTGTATTTTTTTAACCTTAGGAAATTCATTATAGTTAAATGAACAAAAATTGCTTGTATAGAAGAAAGGCCAAGTGAAAGACAGTATAATCTTTTCAAATTATACCAAGTGAGGGAGATGGAAAGAAATGAAAGAAGGCATGGTGGGGCTCATTTCAAATATTGACCTTTTTCCCAGAATTTCTTCTAAACACTGGAGGTTTCAAATATCAAAGACTGTTTTTGATGGCAGAAAAAGTGGAGTGCATCTGAGAGCTTCTAAGATGGTGGAGGGAAAATCTGAAGTGCTCATAGATGACCACTAATGAACCGACATCATAGCAGCTAATAATAAAACCGAGTTGAAGGCATGTATTAGAGAACCCATAATTCTATTATTCTTTTAAAATGAAATATGATAGAATGAGAATAAGAAATGAAAAATAAACAATACCACAATCATATATACCACAACTCAAAGAATTCAACCACTTCTAAAAACATATATCTTGAGTAAATCCAGGCCTCAAAACGGATATGCTTAAGTGTTCTAAAACCTCTGTCCCCATTGCATTCAAAATACATTTAAAATTAGTTATTTAATCCCTATTTCCATTCCTACATTCCCTGCATCTAGTCTTTCTGTTGTAAAAGAAGACAGGTGTTGGAGATAAGAATGTTTTCAAATCCTTTAATTAAAATGATGAATAAAACAATCCTATTTTGAAAGTTTTAGGCTAATTCATTTTGAACATTTAAATCATGTTTTGAAAAGTACAGTGTTTTGTTCTTTGTGCTAATTTGTAACTTCCTGCTTCAGCAAAAATGGCTTTATAGAAACACACAACATGTTTCTCTGACATCAAAAAGTGCTTGCAAAACATTGTTGTGCTGAATTAGTTGAAAATGAATCAGAAACATAAGGATTGCATTTCTACTGAATGTCACAGGAGCTTGAATGTAAGAAAGCAAAGACTGCTTTGGGCAGAATGGTTTTGAGACTTTACTTAACCCATTCTTGTGAAAGTCAGAGACATCTTTTTCTGCACAAAGGTTTGCCTCTTCCAATTTGATGGACAATCTACATTGCTCTCTTTCGTCCTTCCCAGTTGATGCTATAACTCTACAGAGCTTGAGAAGAATCTGAAAACAATCCACCAGTGATGAGTGGAACATGACTGACACCCCTTCATGATTTCTTCTGCTAACCATGAGTAATAAAAAGCAAGATTCTGACTTAATTCATAAAACTGATTTGGAACAAATGCTTTAAAATACAGCCTTTATTCTCTCTTATAGATGTAAAATTAATGAACAGCCTATCAACTTCTTGTCAACCATTTTTTTTTTTTCTGATCTTTATAATTTCACCGAAATTATAAAGCCTGAAACATTCTTTATTTTAAAATCTATTTTATCTGATATGAGTACTGCTACTCCAGCTCTCTTTTGATTTCCATTTGCATGGAATATCTTTTTCTATCCCCTCACTTTCAGTCTGTATCTGTCCCTAGGTCTGAAGTGGGTCTCTTGCAGACAGCATATATATGGGTCTTGTTTTTGTATCCATTCAGGAAGCCTGTGTCTTTTGGTTGGAGCATTTAATCCATTCACGTTTAAGGTAATTATCGATATGTATGTTCCTATTACCATTTTCTTAGTTGTTTTGGGTTTGTTTTTGTAGGCCCTTTTCTTCTCTTGTGTTTCCCACTAAGAGAAGTTCCTTTAGCATTTGTTGTAGAGCTGGTTTGGTGGTGCTGAATTCTCTTAGTTTTTGCTTGTCTGTAAAGCTTTTGATTTCTCCATCGAATCTGAATGAGATCCTTGCCGGGCAGAGTGCTCTTGGTTGTAGGTTCTTCCCTTTCATCACTTTAAGTATATCATGCCACTCCCTTCTGGCTTGTAGAGTTTCTGCTGAGAAATCAGCTGTTAACCTTATGGGAGTTCCCTTGTATGTTATTGTCGTTTTCTCCTTGCTGCTTTCAATAATTTTTCTTTGTCTTTAATTTTTGTCAATTTGATTACTATGTGTCTCGGCATGTTTCTCCTTGGGTTTATCCTGCCTGGGACTCTCTGAGCTTCCTGGACGTGGGTTGCTATTTCCTTTCCCACGTTAGGGAAGTTTTCGGCTGTAATCTCTTCAAATATTTTCTCTGGCCCTTTCTCTGTCTCTTCTCCTTCTGGGACCCCTATAAGGCGAATGTTGTTGCATTTAATGTTGTCACAGAGGTCTCTTAGGCTGTCTTCATTTCTTCTCATTCTTTTTTCTTTATTCTGTTCCGCAGCAGTGAATTCCACCATTCTGTCTTCCAGGTCACTTATCTGTTCTTCTGCCTCAGTTATTCTGCTATTGATTCCTTTTAGTGTACTTTTCATTTCAGTTATTGTATTGTTCATCTCTGTTTGTTTTTTGGTCTTTAATTCTTCTAGGTGTTTGTTCTTTAATTCTTCTAGGTCTTTGTTAAACATTTCTTGCATTTTCTCCATCTTTGCCTCCATTCTTTTTCCGAGGTCCTGGATCATCTTCACTATCATTATTCTGAATTCTTTTTCTGGAAGGTTACCTATCTCCACTTCATTTAGTTGTTTTTCTGGGGTTTTATCTTGTTCCTTCATCTGGTACAAAGTCCTCTGCCTTTTCATTTTGTCTGTTTTTCTGTGAATGTGGTTTTCCTTCCACAGGCTACAGAATTGTAGCTCTTCTTGCTTCTGCTGTCTGCCCTCTCCCATTTTTTTAAGTAATGACTAACAATACATTTTTCTCTTTATTTGGATTTCACTTCACAGAAAATTTCACTAAAAATTTTAGAGTAAAGGGATAAAAATCAATACATTACTTACATTTGTTATTCATGAATTTTATTTCATAATGCTTTTTTGGGGGGAGGAATAACTATTGCAGGTAGAAAATTCTCAAAAACATTGTTTAAAAAATTAATCATTTAGCATCAGAAAATAATTTTTGAAGCTCAAAATTCATTGTTTTTGTTGTTGAACAAGAAGTAGGTGTCCCTCAGTTACATGTTCAGGAAATAAGAAAATTGGATATCATTAGATCCCTACTTTCAGATAAATATTATGGGAGGACCAAGCCCAGAATCTCCCTTTGATCCATAGCTAAATATGCCCAAAACATAAGATGACCAAGTTTTTAGTTAGACCTAAGAGTTGTACATGGATATATGTTGATCTTGCAAAATTCAAACTGCTTACACAAATTGGGTTGTGGAAGGGATAAATGCAGAAAATCTATCTGAACAAACATTTCAAAATACAGATTATGTTTATGTAGGGATATAAAGAAAAGAAATTCCAAGTGTGGTTTACTTAACAACCTTCAACTATTTGCCTAACAATACTGTCTCAAACCCACAGCCACTGAAAAAGTAACATTTTTATGATTAAATAACATTATACTTAAAATTCATAATCACTATAATGACAGCATCATATATTAACACTGATTCACCCAGAATTTCTAGAGTTGCAGCGCATTTCTACCTTTTCTAAAGGTTGTTTAATTCTTTCACTATCGCTAGGAGGCATTTTCCTACTTACTTGTCTGGTCTATCACTCATGGTTTATGAATTTAATCCAAAAGAATACTAAATCCTACTGCAACTCAGTCAGAAAATTCAACTTTCTTATGAGACCAAATCAACCCAGATACAATTTTGCTGTACAGTCCTACCAGATGCCTACAAAAGCTTTACTAAGTCAATAGTGTAAAACAGAGATTATATTCTGTTTTTTTGTTATTGAAGATCCAACTTGGTGCCACTGAGATTAGATTTTCATTTAACTTTAAATAAATATTAATTTTAATATTCACATGTAGTAGATGACCATATTGGAAAATTATTACCTTATAAAAATTTCAAGCTACATACATAAAATTATAGGTAATAATCTGATAACACTATATAAATTTTCAGATCAAATTTATTGTAACATCCAGTTATTAATTTCAACTGATTTGGTGTGTTTTCTGTTTAGTAGCTCTTGGTCAAAGCTGTTAATATTTGATAACCCTGCTCCTCGATGTTGTCTGCCAAGATTCTAAGAACATGTGGATAATTAAGATTTTATGCATTTTAAATATATATTTGTCAGTATTTCCTTGAGAGGGAATATGGTCTCAATTTCCTTTTTCAGTGAGCTTCTATAGTTTATACTGATCATTTATGTAGGCAACAATACACCTTAACTCCTTGAAATCTTTACTCATTGGTCATTATTCCCAGGCTCATTTTCTTTCTAAAGTCAGCTCGCACCTATTTAAGGATTTGCAAAAGTGCAGTAAAGCGAAGACTGGGGGAAGAGGCAGAGTCAAGATGGCGGACTAGAAGCACGTGGAATTCACATCTCTGCACAACTAGGGCACCTACCAGGTACTGGTGGGGGAACACGGACACCTAAGGGGACGGGAGGTGCCCCCAGTGACCGGGTAGGATGTGGGGCTTGGAGGGAGTGAGGGGGAGTGAGGGGTGGAGGAGAAGTGGAGGCAGGAGGGGACTGGAGCCCCTGAGGGGCGGCTTGGGGAGGGGAAGGGATCCCATGCCTGAAAGGGGAAATTGGGGGACCATTGCGAGGGCAGAGGATCAAAAAGGGAGTGTGGCCAGGTTTCCCCTGCCCACTTGGGCCCCCTGGCAACCTGCTGAGATCCCAGGCCTGATCCTCTGTACACAGAAGCCCCCTCCAGATGCCAGCAACCTGAGGGAGTGGGAGGGAGGGAAGGCAGAGCAAAAGTAAAGGCCAGACCTATGGGACCAGCACCTGTGAGGGGTGGCTGGGGGAGGGGAGGGGTTCCTACACCCAGTGGGACCCACCCATGGTTAGGGGTCCAGCAGGGTTGGGGGAGACCCTGGGGGGGGAGCACAGAGGAACGGAATGTGGCCAGTGATTTCCCTGTCCACTTACTCACCGGGGAGCCTGTTGGGCTCCCAGGCCTAATCCTCTGCCCTTGGAGCCACCCTCCTACCATTCAGAGTCCAAGCCCCACCCCTACACCCCCACCCAGGGCCCTATCTCTACACTTGGAGACCCCCTCTGAGACCCCCTCCAACCGTGCTGGGCCTAACCCCCACCCACACACCCTCACCCAGGGCCTTACCTATAAATTCCAGAATTCCAAATTCCAGAGGCCCCCCTTTAGACATGCTGCCTCTCCCCTTCCACGCACATCCTAAGCAGAGGCCCCGCTCTGCGCTTGAACGTAGCCCCGCCTAGGCCCTGCCCCCAAGGGTTTTTCCAGCTTCATGGGTCCTGAGCCAAGGCCCCCCCCAGCCACCTAGGTCCTGCCCTACCCTAAACCCCGCCCCTGCCTAAGTTCCACCCCCGCCTAAACTCTGCCCCCATACCCAAGGCTTTTTTTTTTTTCTTTTCTTCTTTTAGGTTGGGGTTCTTTCTCCTTGTTGTAGCTGATTCATTTATATTTTTATTTTTTCTAATAAATCTTTTATTGTTCTAATTTTATTTTATTCTTTATACTTTGTTATTGTTCCGCTTCTTTTGGCTTGTGCCCACCCCCACTTTTTTTTTTCTTTTTTCTGTTGTGGTTTTGTTTTACCTTGTTGCAATTACATTTTTATTTTTAAAATAAAAAAAATATTTTTTATTTTTCCTAATATATTTTTTATCTTTCTAATTTTGTTTTATTTTTATTCTTTGTTATTGTACTGCTCCTTTTATTCTTTTTTTTTTTTTTGCCATGCCACGCAGCTTGTGGGGTCTTGGTTCCCAGGCCAGAGGTTGGCCAGAGCTCCTCTGGTGGGAGCACAGAGTCCAAACCACTTGACTAACAGAGAACCTCAGACCCCAGGGAATATTAATCAGAGTGAGGCCTCCCAGAGGTCCCCATCTCAGCACCAAGACCTGGCTTTACCCAACTTCCCACAAACACCAGTGCTGCACACCTCAGGCCAAACAACCAGTAAGACAGGAACACAGCCCCATCCATCAAAAAATAAAATGAAATGACAAAAAAATATGTTACAGATGAAGGAGCAAGGTAGAACCCTATAAGGTCAAATGAATGAAGATGGGATAGGCAACCTACCTGAAAAAGAATTCAGAGTGATGATAGTAAAGATGATCTAAAATCTCAGAAACAGAATGGAGAAAATACAAGAAATGTTTAACAAGGATCTAGAAGAACGAAAGAGCAAACAAACAGTGATGAACAACACAGTAACTGAAATTAAAAATATTCTAGAAGGAATCAATAGCAGAATAACTGAGGCAGAAGCATGGATAAGTGAGCTGGAAGATAAAATGGAGGAAATAACTGCTGGGGAGCAGAATAAAGAAAAAAGAATGAAAAGAATTGAGGACAGTCTCAGAGACCTCTGGTACAACATTAAACGCACTAACATTCGAATTATAGGGGTCCCAGAAGAAGAAGAGAAAAAGAAAGGGTCTGAGAAAATATTTGAAGAGATTATGGTCAAAAAATTCCCTAACATGGGAAAGGAAATAGTCAATCAAGTCTAGGAAGCACAAAGAGTCTCATACAGGATAAACCCAAAGAGAAGCATGCTGAGACACATATTAATCAAATTATCAAAATTAAATACAAATAAAAAATGTTAAAAGCAGCAAGGGAAAAACATCAAATAACATACTTGATGGAATGTTAAGGGAATCCCCATAAGCTTAACAGCTGATCTTTCCACAGAAACTATGCAAGCCAGAAGGGAGTGGCAAGACATATTTAAAGAGATGAAAGGGAAAATCCTACAACCCAGATTACTCTGCCTGGGAAGGATCTCATTCAGATTTGACAGAGAAATCAAAAACTTTACAGACAAGCAAAAGCTACAAGAATTCAGCACCACCAAACCAGATTTACAACGAATGCTAACAGGAAACACAAGAGAAGAAAAAGACCAACAAAACCCAGCCCAAATCATTAAGAAAATGGTAATAGGAACATACATATCAATAATCACCTTGAATGTAAATGGATTAAATGCTCCCACCAAAAGACACAGACTGGCTGAATGGATTAAAAAAAGACCCTTATATATGCTGTCTACAAGAAACCCTCTTCAGACCTAGGGACACGTACAGACTGAAAGTGAGGGGATGGAAAAAAGATATTCCATGCAAATGGAAATCACAAGAAAGCTGGAGTAGCAATACTCATATCAGATGACTTTAAAGAAAGAGTTACAAGAGATAAGGAAGGACACTGCATAATGATCAAGGGATCATTCCAAGAAGAAAACATAACAATTATAAATATTTATGCACACAACATAGGAGCAATACATAAGGCAAAAATAAACACCCATAAAAGGAGAAATCGACAGTAACACAATAATAGTGGGGGACTTTAACACCCCACTTACACCAATAGACAGATCACTCAGAAAGAAAATAAGTAAGGAAACACATGAAAAAGCATTAAATGACACAATAGGCCAGATAGACATAACTGATATTTTTAGCACATTCCACCTGAAAGTGGCAGAATACACTTTCTTTTCAAGTGCACACAGAATGTTCTCCAGAATAGATCACATCTTGGGTCACAAATCAAGCCTTAGTAAACTTAAGAAAACTGAAATCATATCAAGCATCTTTTCCAACCACAACACTATGAGACTAGATATCAATTACAGAAAAAAACTGTAAACAATACAAACAATGGAGGCAAACAGTGCACTGCTAAATAACCAAGAGATCACTGAAGTAATCAAAGAAGAAATTTAAAAATACCTAGAAACAAATGACAATGAAAACATGATGATCCAAAACCTATGGGATGCAGCAAAAGCAGTTCTAAAAGGGAAGTTCATAGCAATTCAAGCTCACCACAAGAAACAAGAAAAAACTCAAATAAACAATCTAACCTTACATCTAAATCAACTAGAAAAAGAACAAAAAACCCCCAAAGTTAGTAGAAGGGAAGAAATCATAAAGATTAGAGCGAGATGAATGAAATAGAAATGAAGAAAACCATAGCAAAGATCAATAAAACTCAAAATTGGTTCTTTGAGAAGATAAACAAAATTGATAAGCCTTTAGCCAGACTCATCAAGAAAAAAAGAGAGAGGACTCAAATCCATAAAATTATAAATGAAAAAGGAGAGGTTACAGATGACACCGCAGAAATACAAAAGACCATAAGAGACTACTACAAGCAACTATATGCCAATAAAATGGACAACCATGAAGAAACGGACAAATTCTTGGGAAAGTACAACCTTCCAAGACTGAATCAGGAAGAATTAGAAAATATGAACAGACCAATCACAGGTAATGAAACTGAAACTGTCATTAAAAATCTTCCAACAAACAAAAGTCCAGGACCAGATGGCTTCACAAGAAAATTCTGGCAAACATTTAGAGAAGAGTTAACATCTATCCTTCTCAAACTCTTCCAAAAAATTGCAGAGGGAGGAACACTCCCAAACTTGTTCTATGAGGCCACCATCACTCTGACACCAAAACCAGACAAAGATATCACAAAAAAAGAAAATTATAGACCAATATCACGGGTGAACATAGATGCAAAAATCCTCAAGAGAATACTAGCAAACAGAATCCAACAACACATTGAAAGGATCACACACCATAATCAAGTGGAATTTTTCCCAGGGATGAAACGATTCTTCAATGTATGCAAATCAATCAGTGTGATACACCATGTTAACAAATTGAAGGGTAAAAACCATATGATCATCTCAATAGATGCAGAAAAAGCTTTTGACAAAATTCAACACCGTTTATGATAAAGAGTATCCAGAAAGTGGGCATAGAGGGAAGCTACCTCAACATAATAAAAGCCATATATGACAAACCCACAGCAAACATCACTCTCAGTGGTGAAAAACTGAAACCATTTCCTCTAAGATCAGGAGCAAGACAAGGATGTCCACTCTAGCCACTATTATTCAACATAGTACTGGAAGTCCTAGCCACAGCAATCAGAGAAGAAAAAGAAAAGGAATACACATTGAAAGAGAGGAAGTAAAACTTTCACTGTTTGCCAAGACATGATACTATACATAGAAAATGCTAAAGATGACACCAGAAAATTACTAGAACTAATCAATGACTTTGGTAAGGTTACAGGATACAAAATCAATGCACAGATATCTCTGGCATTCCTATACACTAACAACGAAAGATCAGAAAGAGAAATTAAGGAAACAATCCCATTTACCATCGCAACAAAAAGAATAAAATACCTAGGAATAAACCTACCTAAGGAGGCAAAAGACCTGTACTGAGAAAACTACAGAACACTTATGAAAGAAATCAAAGATGACACAAACAGATGGAGAGATATACCAAGTTCTTGGATTGGAACAATATTGTGAAAATGACTCTACCACCCAAAGCAATCTACAGGTTCAATGCAATCCCTATCAAATTACCAATGGCATTTTTTTTTTTCGGTACGTGGGCCTCTCACTGTTGTGGCCTCTCCTATTGGAGAGCACAGGCTCCGCACGGGCAGACTTAACAGCCATGGCTCACGGACCCAGCCACTCCACAGCATGTGGGATCTTCCCGGACCGGGGAACGAAACCACGTCCTCTGCATCGGCAGGCGGACTCTCAACCACTGCACCACCCGGGAAGCCCACCAATGGCATTTTTCACCGAAGTAGAAGAAGAAATTTTACAATTTGTATGGAAACACAAAAGACCCCGAATAGCCAAAACAATCTTAAGAAAGGAAAACGGAGCTGGAGGAATCAGGCTCCCTGACTTCAGACTATATTACAAAATTACAGTAATCAAGACAGTATGTACTGACACAAAAACAGAAATATAGATCAATGGAACAGGATAGAAAGCCCAGAGATAAACCCCCTCACATATGTTCACCTTATCTTTGAAAAATGAGGCAAAAATATACAATACATGTAAAAGAATGAAATTAGAACACACCCTAACACCTAACAAAAATAAACTCAAAATGTGTTAAAGACCTAAATGTAAGGCCAGACACTATAAAACTCTTAGAGGAAAACATTGGTAGAACACTCTATGACATAAAATCACAGCAAGATCCTGTTGACCCACGTCCTAGAGTAATGGAAATAAAAACAAAAATAAACAAATAGGACCTACAGAAACTTAAAAGCTTCTGCACAGCAAAGGAAACCATAAACAAGATGAAAAGACAACCCTCAGAATGGGAGAAAATATTTTCAAACAAAGCAACTGACAAAGGATTAATCTCCAAAATATACAAGCAGCTCATGCACCTCAATATCACAAAAACAAACAGCCCAATCCAAAAATGGGTGGAAGACCTAAATAGACATTTCTCCAAAGAAGACATACAGATTGCCAACAAATACATGAAAAGATGTTCAAGATCACTAATCATCAGAGAAATGCAAATCAAAACTACAATGAGATATCATCTCACACCAGTCAGAATGGCCATCATCAAAAAATCTAGAAACAATAAATGCTGGAGAGAGTGTGGAGAAAAGGGAACCCTCCTGCACTGTTGGTTGGAATGTAAATTGATATAGCCACTATGAGAACAGAATGGAGCTTTCTTAAAAAGCGAAAAACAGAACTACCATATGACCCAGCAATCCCACTACTGGGCATATACCCTGAGAAAACCATAATTCAAAAAGATACATGTACTACAATGTTCACTGAAGCACTATTTACAATAGCCAGGACATGGAAGCAACCTAGGTGTACATCAACAGATGAATGGATAAAGAAGATGTGGCACATATATACAACGGAATATTAATCAGCCTTTAGAGCAACGAAATGGAGTTATTGTAGTGAGGTGGATGGAGCTAGAGACTGTCATACAGAGTGAAGTAAGTCAGAAAGAGAAAAACAAATACCGTATGCTAATGTATATATATGGAATTTTAAAAAGCGGTACTGATGAACCTAGTGGCAGGGCAGGAATAAAGATGCAGGTGTAGAGAACAGACTTCAGGACATATGGAGGGGGAAGGGGAAGCTGGGATGAAGTGAGAGAGAATCATTGACATATATACACTACCAAATGTAAAATGGATAGCTAGTGGGAAGCTGCCTCATAGCTCAAGGAGATCAACCTGATGCTTTGTGACGACATAGAGGGTTGGCATAGGGAGGGTGGGAGGGAGGCTCAAGAGGGAGAGGATATGGGCATATATGTATACATATAGCTGATTAACTTTGTTGTACAGCAGAAACTAACACAACATTGAAAAGCATTTATACTCCAATAAAGGTGTGAAAAGGGGAAGATGGTGGAAGAGTAAGACGCGGAGATCACCTTCCTCCCCACAGATACACCAGAAATACATCTATACGTGGAACAACTCCTACAGAACACCTACTGAATGCTGGCAAAAGACCTCAGACCTCCCAAAAGGCAAGAAACCCCCCACGTACCTGGGTAGGGCAAAAGAAAAAAGAATAAACAGAGACAAAAGGATAGGGACGGGACCTGCACCAGTGGGAGGGAGGTGTGAAGGAGGAAAAGTGTCCACACACTAGGAAGCCCCTTCACGGGCGGAGACTGCGGGTGGCAGAGTGGGGGAGCTACGGAGCTGCGGAGGAGAGCACAGCAACAGGGGTACGGAGGGCAAAGCGGAGAGATTCCCGCATAGAGGATCAGTGCCGACCAGCACTCACCAGCCCGAGAGGCTTGTCTGCTCACCCACCGCAGCGGCCGGGGCTGGGAGCTGAGGCTCGGGCTTCGGTCGGAGTGCCGGGAGAGGACTGGGGTTGGCACCGTGAACACAGCCTGAAGGGGGTTAGTGTACCACGGCTGGCCAGGAGGGAGTCCGGGTAAAAGTCTGGACCTGCCAAAGAGGCAAGAGACTTTTTCTTCCCTCTTTATTTCCTGGTGCGCGAGGACAGGGGATTAAGAACTATGCTTAAAGGAGCTCCAGAGATGGGCGCGAGCCACGGCTAAAAGCGCGGACCCCAGAGACAGACATGAGACGCTAAGGCTGCTGCTGCCGCCACCAAGAAGCCTGTGTGCGAGCACAGGTCACTATCCACACCCCCCTTCCGGGGAGCCTGTGCAGCCCGCCACTACCAGGGTCCTGTGATTCAGGGAAAACTCCCCCGGGAGAACGCACGGCGCGCCTCAGGCTGGTGCAACGTCACGCAGGCCTATGCTACCGCAGGATTGCCCTGCACTCCGTGTCCCTCCCTACCCCCCGGCCTGAGTGAGCCAGAGCCTCCGAATCAGCAGCTCCTTTAACCCCGTCCTGTCTGAGCGAAGAACTGATGCCCTCCAGTGACCTACATGCACAGGCGGGGCCAAATCCAAAGCTGAGCCCCTGGGAGCTGTGAGAACAAAGAAGAGAAAGGGAAATCTCTCCCAGCAGCCTCAGAAGCAGCGGATTAAAGCTCCATAATCAACTTGATGTACCCTGCAGCTGTGGAATACATGAATAGACAATGAATCATCCCAAATTAAAGAGGTGGACTTTGAGAGAAAGATTTATGATTTTTTCCCCTTTTCCTTTTTTTGTGAGTGTGTATGTGTATGCTTCTGTGTGAGATTTTGTCTGTATAGCTTTGCTTCCACCATTTATCTGAGGGTTCTATCCATCCATTTTTAAAAAAAAATTCTCTTAATAATTATTTTTATTTTAATAACTTTATTTTATTTTACTTTATCTCCGTTCTTTCTTTCCTTCCTTCCCTCCTTTACACAACAAATCATCCCAAATTGAGGAGATGGACTTTGAGAGCAAGATTTATGATTTTTTCCACTTTTCCTCTTTTTGTGAATGTGTATGTGTATGCTTCTGTGTGAGATTTTGTCTCTATAGCTTTGCTTCCACCATTTGTTCCAGGGTTCTATCCATCCATTTTTTTTAACCTCTTAATAATTATTTTTTATTTTAATAACTTTATTATATTTTATCTTACTTTATTTTATTTTACTTTATCGCCTTTCTTTCTTTTTTCCTTCCTTCCCTACTTCCTTCCTCTCTCCCTCCCTCCCTCCCTCCTTTCTTTCTTTCTACTTCTACTAATTCTTTCTTTCTACTTTTTCTCCCTTGCTGCATCCAGGAGTTAGTGCTGTGCCTCTGAGGTGGGAGAGCCAACTTAAGGACACTGGTCCACAAGAGACCTCCCAGCTGCACATAATATCAAATGGCGAAAATCTCCCAGAGATCTCCATCTCAACACCAGCACCCAGCTTCACTCAACGACCAACAAGTTACAGTGCTGGACATCCTATGCCAAACAACTAGCAAAACAGGAACACAACCCCACTCATTAGCAGAGAGGCTGCCCCAAATCATAATAAGTTGACAGACACCCCAAAACACACCACCAGACGTGGACCTGCCCACCAGAAAGACAAGATACAGCGTCATCCACCAGAACACAGGCACTAGTCCCCACCACCAGGAAGCCTACACGACCCACTGAAGCAACCTTAGCCACTGGGGACAGACACCAAAAACAACAGGAACTATGAACCTGCAGCCTGCAGAAAGGAGACCCCAAACACAGTAAGATAAGCAAAATGAGAAGACAGAAAAACACACAGCAGATGAAGGAGCAAGATAAAAACCCACCAGACCTAACAATTGAAGAGGAAATAGGCAGTCTACCTGAAAAAGAATTCAGAATAATGATAGTAAAGATGATCCAAAATCCTGGATATAGAATAGACAAAATGCAAGAAACATTTAACAAGGACCTAGAAGAACTAAAGATGAAACAAACAATGATGAACAACACAATAAATGAAATGAAAAATACTCTAGATGGGATCAATAGCAGAATAACTGAGGCAGAAGAACGGATAAGTGACCTGGAAGATAAAATAGTGGCAATAACTACTGCAGAGCAGAATAAAGAAAAAAGAATGAAAACAACTGAGGACAGTCTCAGAGACCTCTGGGACAACATTAAATGCACCAACATTCGAATTACAGGGGTTCCAGAAGAAGAAGAGAAAAAGAAAGGGACAGAAAATTTTTGAAGAGATTATAGTTGAAAACTTCCCTAATATGGGAAAGGAAATAGTTATTCAAGTCCAGGAAGCACAGAGAGTCCCATACAGGATAAATCCAAGGATAAATATGCCAAGACACATATTAATCAAACTGTCAAAAATTAAATACAAAGAAAACATATTAAAAGCAGCAAGGGAAAAACAACAAATAACACACAAGGGAATACCCATAAGGTTAACAGCTGATCTTTCAGCAGAAACTCTGCAAGCCAGGAGGGACTGGCAGGACATATTTAAAGTGATGAAGGAGAAAAACCTGCAACCAAGATTATTCTACCCAGCAAGGATCTCATTCAGATTTGATGGAGAAATTAAAACCTTTACAGACAAGCAAAAGCTGAGAGAGTTCAGCACCACCAAACCAGCTCTACAACAACTGCTAAAGGAACTTCTCTAGGTAAGAAACACAAGAGAAGGAAAAGACCTACAATAATGAACCCAAACCAATTAAGAAAATGGGAATAGGAACATACATATCAATAATTACCTTAAATGTAAATGGATTAAATGCTCCCACCAAAAGTCACAGATTGGCTGAATGGATACAAAAACAAGACCCATATATTTGCTGTCTACAAGAGACCCACTTCAGACCTAGAGACACATACAGCCTGAAAGTAAGGGGATGGAAAAAGATATTTCATGCAAATGGAAACCAAAAGAAAGCTGGAGTAGCAATTCTCATAACAGAGAAAATAGACTTTAAAATAAAGACTATTAGAAGAGACAAAGAAGGACACTACATAATGATCAGGGGATTGATCCAAGAAGAAGATATAACAATTGTAAATATTTATGCACCCAACATAGGAGCACCTCAATACATAAGGCAAATACTAACAGCCATAAAAGGGGAAATCAACAGTAACACATTCATAGTAGGGGACTTTAACACCCCACTTTCACCAATGGACAGATCATCCAAAATGAAAAGAAATAAGGAAACCCAAGCTTTAACTGATACATTAAACAAGATGGACTTAATTGATATTTATAGGACATTCCATCCAAAAACAACAGAATACACATTTTTCTCTAGTGCTCATGGAACATTCTCCAGGATAGATCATATCTTGGGTCACAACTCAAGCCTTGGTAAATTTAAGAAAACTGAAATCATATCAAGCATCTTTTCCGACCACAACACTATAAGACTAGATATCAATTACAGGAAAAGATCTGTAAAAAATACAAACACATGGAGGCTAAACAATACACTACTTAATAACGAAGTGATCACTGAAGAAATCAAAAAATACCTAGAAACAAATGACAATGGAGACACGACAACCCAAAATCTATGGCAAAAGGAGTTCTAAGAGGGAAGTTTATAGCAATACAATCCTACCTTACGAAACAGGAAACATCTCGAATAAACAACCTAAGCTTGCACCTAAAGGAATTAGAGAAAGAAGAAGAAAAAAACCGCAAAGTTAGCAGAAGGAAAGAAATCATAAAAATCAGATCAGAAATAAATGAAAAAGAAATGAAGGAAACGATAGCAAAGATCAATAAAACTAAAAGCTGGTTCTTTGAGAAGATAAACAAAATTGATAAACCATTAGCCAGTCTCATCAAGAAAAGAAGGAAGAAGACTGAAATCAATAGAATTAGAAATGAAAAAGGAGAAGTTACAACTGACACTGCAGAAATACAAAGGATCATGATAGATTACTACAAGCAACTCTATGCCAATAAAATGGACAACCTGGAAGAAATGGACAAATTCTTAGAAAGGCACAACCTGCTAAGACTGAATCAGGAAGAAATAGAAAATATGAACAGACCAATCACAAGCACTGAAATTGAAACTGTGATTTAAAATCTTCCAACAAAAAAAAGCCCAGGACCAGATGGCTTCACAGGTGAATTCTATCAAACATTTAGAGAAGAGCTAACACCTACCCTTCTCAAACTCTTCCAAAATATAGCAGAGGGAGGAACATTCCCAAACTCATTCTACAAGGCCACCATCACCCTGATACCAAAACCAGACAAGGATGTCACAAAGAAAGAAAACTACAGGCCAATATCACTGATGAACATAGATGCAAAAATCCCCAACAAAATACTAGCAAACAGAATCCAACAGCACTTTAAATGGATCATACACCATGATCAAGTGGGGTTTATTCCAGGAATGCAAGGATTCTTCAATATACACAAATCAATCAACGTGATACACCATATTAACAAATTGAAGGAGAAAAACCATATGATCATGTCAATAGATGCAGAGAAATCTTGTGACAAAATTCAACACCATTTATGATAAAAACCCTGCAGAAAGTAGGCACAGCTTTCCTCAACATAATAAAGGTCATATATGACAAACCCACAGCCAACATTGTTCTCAGTGGTGAAAAACTGAAAGCATTTCCACTAAGAGCAGGAACAAGACAAGGTTGCCCACTGTCACCACTCTTATTCAACACAGTTTTGGAAGTTTTAGCCACAGCAATCAGAGAAGAAAAGGAAATAAAAGGAATCCAAATTGGAAAAGAAGAAGTAAAGCTGTCACTATTTGCAGATGATATGATGCTATATATAGAGAATCCTAAAGATGCTACCAGAAAACTAGTAGAGCTAATCAATGAATTTGGTAAAGTAGCAGGATACAAAATTAATGCACAGAAATCTCTGGCATTCCTATACACTAATGATGAAAAATCTGAAAGTGAAATCAAGAAAACACTCCCATTTACCATTGCAACAAAAAGAATAAAATATCTAGGAATAAACCTACCTAAGGAGACAAAAGACCTGTATGCAGAAAATTATAAGACACTGATGAAAGAAATTAAAGATGATACAAATAGATGGAGAGATATACCATGTTCTTGGATTGGAAGAATCAACATTGTGAAAATGACTCTACTACCCAAAGCAATCTACAGATTCAATGCAATCCCTATCAAACTACCACTGGCATTTTTCACAGAACTAGAACAAAAAATTTCACAATTTGTATGGAAACACAAAAGACCCCGAATAGCCAAAGCAATCTTGAGAATGAAAAACGGAGCTGGAGGAATCAGGCTTCCTGACTTCAGACTATACTACAAAGCTACAGTAATCAATACAGTATGGTACTGGCACAAAAACAGAAATATAGATCAGTGGAACAGGATAGAAAGCCCAGAGATATACCCATGCACATATGGTCACCTTATCTTTGATAAAGGAGGCAGGAATGTACAGTGGAGAAAGGACAGCCTCTTCAATAAGTGGTGCTGGGAAAACTGGACAGGTATATGTAAAAGTATGAGATTAGATCACTCCCTAACACCATACACAAAAATAAGCTCAAAATGGATTAAAGACCTAAATGTAAGGCCAGAAAGTATCAAACTCTTAGAGGAAAACATGGGCAGGACACTCCATGACATAAATCACAGCAAGGTCCTTTGTGACCCACCTCCTAGAGAAATGGAAATAAAAACAAAAATAAACAAATGGGACCTAATGAAACTTCAAAGTTTATGCACAGCAAAGGAAACCATAAACAAGACAAAAAGACAACCCTCAGAATGGGAGAAAATATTTGCAAATGAAGCAACTGACAAAGGATTAATCTCCAAAATTTATAAGCAGCTCATGCAGCTTAATAACAAAACAACAAACAACCCAATCCAAAAATGGGCAGGAGACCTAAATAGACATTTCTCCAAAGAAGATATACAGACTGCCAACAAACACATGAAAGAATGCTCAACATCACTAATCATTAGAGAAATGCAAATTACAACTACAATGAGATATCATCTCACACCAGTCAGAATGGCCATCATCAAAAAATCTAGAAATAATAAATTCTGGAGAGGGTGTGGAGAAAAGGGAACCCTCTTACACTATTGGTGGGAATGTAAATTGATACAGCCACTGTGGAGAACAGTATGGAGGTTCCTTAAAAAACTACAAATAGAACTACCATATGACCCAGCAATCCCACTACTGGGCATATACCCTGAGAAAACAATAATTCAAAAAGAGTCATGTACCAAACTGTTCATTGCAGCTCTATTTACAATAGCCCAGAGATGGAAACAACCTAAGTGTCCATCATCGGATGAATGGATAAAGAAGATGTGGCACATATATACAATGGAATATTACTCAGCCATAAAAAGAAACGAAATTGAGCTATTTGTAATGAGGTGGATAGACCTAGAGTCTGTCATACAGAGTGAAGAAAGTCAGAAAGAGAGAGACAAATACCGTATGCTAACACATATATTTGGAATTTAAGGGAAAAAAGTGTCATGAAGAACCTAGGGGTAAAATAGGAATAAAGACACACACTTACTAGAGAATGGACTTGAGGATATGGGGAGGGGGAAGGGTAAACTGTGACAAAGCGAGAGAGAGGCATGGACATATATACACTACCCAACGTAAGGTAGATAGCTAGTGGGAAGCAGCTGCATAGCACAGGGAGATCAGCTCGGTGCTTTGTGACCGCCTGGAGGGGTGGGATAGGGAGGGTGGGAGGGAGGGAGACGCAAGCGGGAAGAGATATGGGAACATATGTATATATATAACTGATTCATTTTGTTGTGAAGCAGAAACTAACACACCATTGTAAAGCAATTATACTCCAATAAAGATGTTTTTTTAAAAAAAAAAAGTAAAGAGACTCAGATTTTAAGAATTCTGCAAGGTCAGTGAGAATCAGATATCATTTTAAATGTATTATTTCAATTATAAATGCAGAGTTACTGTTTTGAGTTGCAAATAGCTTAAGAAAAAAGAAAAAGGACTTCCATACATATCTGGAAAATGGCACATTCAAACAACACCAACAATATTGAAAATAAATAGACAAATGTAATTTCTCTCCTTGGTTCACTCAATCCTATGTAATTAGTTGGGTTTTTTTTAATTTGTTGTTTGTTTTTCTGCTGGAGCCTAGGTTACCCATACGCTTGCAGGTGGCTGACTTTTTGTGGATTAAAATAAGCCTTGGTTATTTCGAGTCAGTTCACTGGTATGGTCTGAAAGTTATCTGAGTGATGTCTGCTCAGAGGCTCTACCTGCGAGTCTACGCTTTAGTGTCAATAGTTTGAAGTGCCTGATGGAGTACTTTTCCACAAAGTTCTGAGACTTTCTTGAAAGCACATTTTCTGGGGACTGCCCTGGTGGCCCCAGTGGTTAAGAATCCGCCTGTCAAGGCAAGGGGACACGGGTTCAAGCCCTGATCCGGGAAGATCCCACATGCCACAGAGCAACTAAGCCCACAAAAAAAAAAAAAGATGTGAAAAAAAAATGCAGTAAAGCACGTGTTATTTTACTTCTCCTTCACCAATAATGTGATTATTGGTGATTTCAGTATTAGATTCTAATGTGCATGAAGGGTTTACTCCTAACTTATCAAAATATGTACCACGTCTCAGTAATTGCTGTAACTGCTAATATATATTGAAGACCTCCCATGTGCAAGAATGGTACTAAATACTTTCTGTGGATTATCTCACTTAATCCTCTCTACTGTTCTTGAAAGTAGGTATCATTATTCCCATGGTTATCCCCTCGTCTAAGAGTCAACGAGGTTAAATATTTGTCCAAGTTCACACAGTTAGGAGACAACAGAGCTAGGAATCAAATCCAGTCTGTCTGACTTTAAAGCCCACAGACTTAAATAGTTTTTTCCCCTGAAACCCTCATTCATAACAGGGAAATTTTACCTTTTATGTTCATGAAACAAAAGGAGACTTGCTAAGTAATGTATTTCCTTTCTCTAGAATAATAATGAAAATTACAACCAGTCAGAAAATTCAACTTCAAACTTTGTTAATGTTAAGATCTAGTTAAGGTCTAGTCATTGAAAATTTAAGAGATTTTTTGTTTTTCCCCTGAGGGAGAAGGCATGCATGTTTGGCCTTATATCATTAGAAATTGCAAAACCTCACTTATATAGTTCATGGTTTGAGATATATTCAAAAATAAGTGTCCCATTAGAATTTTAACATGGGAACCGTTTCTGCTATTCAGGATTTTGGATGGAATATTACTAATCTCATCCTTAATTAAATGTTCTTTGCTTACATGTCTTTAGCAGGTAAATCTCCTAGTTTATCATCTGTATGCTGATTGTGGTTCAAGATGAATCCCAGTGTCTATGAAAAAGAAAATCATACTGTGACAATTAAGACAGGGACTTCCAAACCTTTTGGAGTTTGTGAAATCTGTCTGTGTTGTACTGCAAAGTGGTAGTGTGAACTAGAAAACAATGGAGAACATCCTTTGGCCACAGGTAAATTCATATTTCAAGGAAACCTACGCATTTAAAATGGAACCTGGTGGTTTTCAAACTCGTAAATAGTAAATGAGAATAATGCTTCAATAAAAATGATAACACTTGATCCTACTTTATGCACAAAAGAACTATAACAGGACTTTGCATGGAAATGCAAAAAAAATGGATTTGTGAGGAGAGAATATAGTGATGTAGACTCTGACTTATTTGATGGATGATCTTGAGCAAGTCTCCTACTGATTCCTACTAAGGAAATAAAACACTGGTATATTAGTACCTACCTTACCTAGCCATTATGAGTAGAATATGTGAGGGTAGAAAGCACATTTTCATTTTTTTCGAAAGCAAATTAACTCTTAGGTGAGGGGTCTATATCAGCAAAATAATTGGATGGCTAACATACAGAGAAAGTTAATGCAGTTTTAAAATGTGTGAACAGGTGAATAGATTTTCATCCTTGATGAGGAGAATTTAGCTGAAATGTAGTAAATTCTAGGTTTGCAGTCAGGAACTGGTCCCACATCTGCTTACTAAGAGTTATTTTCTTGGGCAAATCTCTCTTATTCAGAGGTTCTGTTTGTTCATCTCCAGGACAGTGATAAACATCAGCCATGTGAAGAATAAACACATGTCAAAGAGCCTAAACATAGTATATGCTTAATAATGTTTGGTTTTTCATTCACAGATGGTGAAAGTAACTGAGCAGTGATTTGTAAGGATGTTTAGGATAGAATGATTTATCAGCGTTTTAACAAACTCATAATAATCCTATATCAGGTAATTTTCTGTTAGTATTAACTTTTATCCAAGTTAATGAAGTTATTTAAAGTAAGTAGAGTAGATTAGGTTCTAACTGAAATCAATTCCAAAAGTTCATTCTGCTTTCCTCGCAAACCCCCGCCTAAGTATATGAAGAAATCAGTTTGGCACTTAAGTCACTCCAACATAGGAGTAAGATATTTCTCAGTTTTCAGGATTTTGGTGGTAAGAATAGCTTCAATGACATTCTAAAGACCTGACAGACTGAAGCACCTTCCTTCCTGCCCAACCCTGGTCAGAACAGGCCAGTTTTATATTTCAATCAGATGTATAGCTGTTCACCTATACTTCCTAGAATTTGAGACTTTCTCTTAGTCAAAATCCCTCCGTGTTTTAGTGTACACACATGCAAAATCTCCAGATGGAAAACTAACCTCACACTATATGTTAATCATTATTCAAGAACTGTATTTCAGCAACCCTCAAGTGACTTGGCAATGTGCCAAGGAGAGCAGATATAGGAGATGAAGAAAGTATTAGATGTTTATGTTAAGTTAACCACATTTAATTTAAAGGTTTATCCATTCCAATGAAAACCAAAGCTTTGAAAATTCACGAACATATTGTCTAACCCTAAACCACTTTTTAATAAACAAGGACTTTCCAGTTACCACAGAAAATCATGTTTCAGAGACCTATCATGTGTCCTCTTGTCCTCTATGTAATAGCTTTTTTCATCCTCTTGCTTCCACTGCTTACCCCCACCCCTCCATAGAAGCTGACCAGTACAAACTGTGCAGTTAATATGGTTGGTAGCCAGAAGAGAGAGACTTTTCAAACAAAATATTCATAATTCTAATAAGATACTACTTACTAAGTACTTAAGATGCACTAGCAATGAGCTCATCACTATACACACACACACACACACACACACACACACACACACACAGACACACACTTCAAAACCAATAGAGAGGATTATATCAAACATATATTTATATATGTAACATATGTCAATACATTTCATTTAATAAAATAACCAGATATGGGTTATCCTAGTTTTTAATCCATAAATATAGATGAGGAAACTGAATGCTTGACAACTAAAATTAGATACCCAAGTTACCAAACAGCTAGTTCAGCTAGTTGTTGGTACAATAAGATGCATTTCTGCCTCTCCTCCAAGTCTATAAGATTTTATTTCTCAGTACTGATTGCTTACTGAGTGTCAGGCACTGTGCTCAGGTACTGAAAGTACATAGAGTTGCCCCTTGGTATCTGCAGGGGGATTGGTTCTAGAGCCCCCTTGGATACAAAAATTCCTGGATGCTCAAGTCCCTTATATAAAATGGCTTAGTACATTAGGCTCTCCTCATCCATGAGTTCTGCATCCATGGGTTCTAAACCAAGTCCTTTGCCTTCAAAGAGTTCACAGTTGAGTTGGGGAAACCCTACATTGTCTTATCATTTTCTATGTTTGATTAGAACCTGGAACAGTGAGTCTCAAAGTGTATCCCTACATTACCAGTATCAACTTCTCCTAGAGACTTGTTAGAAATTCAAAATTTCAGGCCACTTCAGATCTACTGAAACAGAAACTCAGGAATCTGAACTGCAACAAGCCCTTCAGGTTTTGGTGCACACTGAAGTTTGAGGGCCTAAGTACACAGGGATTAGAAAGAAACACACGGGAGAAAAGGGAACCCTCCTACACTGTTGGTAATGTAATGTGGTGGTAATGTAAATTGGTGCAGCCACTATGAAAAACAGTATGGAGGTTCCTCAAAAACTAAAAATAGGGCTTCCCTGGTGGCGCAGTGGTTGAGAGTCCGCCTGCCGATGTAGGGGACACGGGTTCGTGCCCCGGTCCAGGAAGATCCCACATGCCGCAGAGCGGCTGGGCCCATGAGCCATGGCTGCTGAGCCTGTGCGTCCGGAGCCTGTGCTCCACAATGGGAGAGGCCACAACAGTGAGAGGCCCGCATACTGCAAAAAAACAAACAAACAAAAAAAAACAACAACTAAAAATAGAGTTGCCATATGATCCAGCAGTCCCATTCCTGGGCATATATCTGGACAAAATTATAGTTCAAAAAGATACATGCACTCCAGTGTCCATAGCAGCACTATTTACAATAGCTAAGACATGGAAACAACCTAAATGTCCATTGAAATGAATGGATAAAGAAGATGTGGTACGTATATACAATGGAATACTACTCAGCCATAAAAAAGAATGAAATAATGCCATTTGCAGTAACATGGATGGACTTAGAAATTATCATACTAAGTGAAGTCAGAAAGAGAAAGACAAATACCATATGATATCACTTATATGTGGAATTGAAAATATGACACAAATGAACTTACCTACCAAACAGAAACAGACTCACAGACATAAAGAACAGACTTGTGGTTGCCAAGGGGGAGGGCAGGTGGCAGAGGGATGGACTGGGAGTTTGGGATCAGCAGATGCAAACTATTATATATAGAATGGATAAACAAGGTCCTACTCTATAGCACAGGGAACTATATTCAATATCCTGAGATAAACCATAATGGAAAAGAATATGAAAAAGAATGTATATATATGTATAACTGAATCACTTTTCTGTACAGCAGAAACTAATATTGTAAATCAACTATAGTTCAATAAAATAAATTTAAAAAAAAAGAAACACAGATGTTAACTTGGAGGTTAACTGATACTTGAGCTATGGGGAGGATTTATAAATTTTTTCCAGGCAGAATGGACATTAACAAAAGCAGAGAGGAAAGAATGCCATTTGTTTGACATTCCTAGAAATTGAAAGTAAGAGGCAAGGGATGGTAATAGATACACTGGAATTGGAGTGTATGTGTATGCCTTAAATATTGCAGGTCTTATCTCATACAGTGATTGGTATAAGGGCTGGAGCAAATAACTTCAGGGACCCACTGTGAAAAGGACCTGGAATTGATGTAAGATTTGGGTTTCCTGTTTGCCATCTGCTACAGACCATGGCTTTCTGGAGCTTCCTCAGGATGCTCTTAGGTAGTGTGAGGAAGACACTTTGCTGTCCAGTGCTGGGAGATAAGGAAAGAATCAGAAGAAGGGAGGGAGCCTCAGACTCAGGTGCTTCTATATAGGTGCAGAAGCTCAGGGACGCAGCTGGGCTGTGACAGATGTAAGCAAAGGTGACTGAGCTGGAGTAAAGAGAGGGAAGAAAAGGGGTGGAAGGATAGCAAAAAGTGTTTTAACTAAAGTTCCCTTTATTCTAAATAAAACAGACACACACAACAATAACAAAAACAACATAGGGGGAATTAAATTAACCACATAGATATGTATGGCTATTATATAGTTACTATAGATAGTTCACAGACCAGGAGATAGAACATTATCTGTACTTCATCATCATCTAAGATACTATTGACAATGACAGGGTCAAGCATCAGCTCTGCACACTTTCATTTATTCCTTCTGTTAGTTTCCCAGCAATCTGTTATTTACAAGTTTGGGAGTGTTATTTTATAATCATCAAGCCCATTTTATAGGGACAATCTCTGAATATCTTACCTGTCCATTTTATTGATCCAGTGTGTCAGAGGGACAAACCTCTTAGCACAAATGGTATAAACATTTTGAACAGTGAGGGATTATATTTAAAGTGAATATTTTGTATCAATCACTGGGGAATCTGAGTTACAGAATGTGGCTGACTTGAGAATTGGTAGCACTGCAGCAACCCAAAAGCACTTTCGAACTCTGGAGCCTCCAGTGGCTGAGGCACAGCTACAAATTTAGCATTCCCTCATTTTAAACATTACAAAATATTTTAGTGATTGTCTTGATAGGATTCCAGTAAAAAACAGCTGTCAAAATGTATCATATATTTGCAAACCTCCTACACAGCACTGTTACTATAATTGGTTGAGGGTTTTTGTTTTTTTTTTTTGACTTTAAAAAGGTTGGGCAAAGCGTAATTTAGGTTTGGTCAAACTTTTATTAATGTTCACTGGAGGACTATAGTCCATAATTAGACTTCAGTTTTTAAGTATTTCATATTTGAAAAGTAAGCAAGCATAGAGGTGGCAATTTTTCTTTACAGCTTCATTAATCTGAAAGTCAAACCCTCTTGGACTGTAGTATGTACATAGTATTGCAAATCACCACTTTTTAATCTGCTGTATCTGCTCCATCAAAGAGCCAAAGTAATTTGGTCAGCAGTGTTTTCATTGGTTTTAATATCTCCTTCCCCACCCCCTTTCCACTCCAAACTATGACTTAATTGCACTAGGGTTATCCTTTTAAAGCCCTGACATTAAAATAGCCTGGAGTACTATAGTTCTTTCTGCAGAAACCATAGTCCACTAAACAGAGGGTCTATTTCACCAGCCACATGTCTATCACGAGGTCTTAGAGTTTAGGGTAACTAGTTTACTGGTTAAATCAGAGCCAAAGACAATAGCAATTCCAAATTGCAAGATTTCTAGAAAATATGTGGAGGTCCTTTCTGACATTGAAAGGAAAAAAAATTAAAACTTATGAGGTTTTTTTTTTCATTATTCCATTCTGCTTGGCCCTGAGCATTGAGCTTTATTGCCAGACTCAAGAAAGGTAACTCAAAAATATTATTTTAGTGCTCTGAGTTACTTTAACTGTGTTTTGAAGCAAGGCACTTTCCTATATTGATGAAACCAATTACAGACTCTTTCAGTTAAAAAAAAAAGTTACACTGTGAAGAATATTAACTCTAGTAATCACTGGGAAAAATATCTATTCATATGGCTTCAACAGGCAGCTCTATATGCCTCATGATCAAAACTTCTATCCTGACTTTTTATGCTCCATGCGGTCTAATGACTCTTACTATCTACAGACGTTGCTGTGTCATCATTATCCAAAACAAGTGTGTTTACGTAAGGCTCCATAATTTCACTTTAGCAAATGAATGTTTGGCGCATTTAATGCATGAGCCCAGCAGAGTGTTACTGGGGTGATTAGAATATGGATTGAAATTTTGACCATGGAAATGAAAAGAAAATGGTGATCCTAGGGATGCTCTGCAAGAAAAATTCTAGACATGACGGAGAAGAAAACACCTTAGCTCAAGGACAGAAGTACGTGGGATACCATTGGTAGAGGTGGGAAAGTAGGGCGCCATATATAGATATCCCTGAAAGTATAACCTTTTGTTTTCATCAGGGAACTTTTAACACATATAAATAAGAATCTTAGCTTTAAATAAATAAATAATGACAAGCTAAAGATGAAGTGCTAAAGCCACAGTGACATGGAAAAAGAGGTTTCTTTTTGTCGTTAGGGTATTCACAAATACTTTCTCAAATAAAAGTGATACTAAAATTTGGCAAAATGTATCAGCCAACTTGATTCTGTTAAAATAATGTTTTAAATAAAATTATTGGATACAACTTGTCTTCTTTATCAATCAGAAAGCATTTACCTGTTCTGTAATATGGAACATGCCATATGAACAGCAGAGCATAAGGGTATTTGTACAGTCATTAAACTCTTGACTTTATCAACTGGGTAAAGCCTTCTAAACATACAGTTGGTCCAAAAAAAATTCAATATGAAAGGATGAAGAAAAACAGGCTATTTAAAGCAAGAAGAAAGAAGGAATATGGATGAAATATTAACCATTCAGAATATTTTGGTGAGCTAAAATTTTTTGGAAAATCCCCTAAAACTGTGCTCTACATAGGGTTAATTTTTCACTTTACTTACAATTTGCTTCTTTCCAAGTAAGTTATTTACTAATTAAAGGTGTAGGGATGTTGGGCTTGTAATTCTGTTTGCCTCCGTGGAACTTCTTTGCCCGTTTATGCCTGGCTCCATTCCCTGAAGACTGATCCTGAGAAGTGCACTCAAGGCTCCCAAACTGGCTGGCTTCTGTTTGGGTTTGGCCAATGGAGATGCCAGGAAAGTTGCTCCAAATGCCTTAATATACATGAAATCTCTTTGAAACAGCCTTTTGCAAAGATATATTATTTTAAGCCTCACTAATATTTACTACAGTTTTAAAACAAAGATATGTTTCAACATTAAAGTGAGAGAGACATTGTTTTACATTCTATAGTTTTACATTCATATATGAAGGAAAATGAGTTGCTGAACACATTAGAATTAAGTAATAAATAACTTTTACTGAGACAGTTAACTAAAAAGCATTGCATTGTGATTAAGAGAGCAGATTCTGGAAAAAGACTGTATAAGTCCTAGATCTTGGGGTTTTTTTTTTAGGTTTTTTTATGATTAATTAATTAATTAATTTTTGGCTGTGTTGGGTCTTCGTTGCTGCATGAGGGCTTCCTCTAGTTGCAGCGAGTGGCGACTACTCTTCCTTGTGGTGTGCAGGCTTCTCATTGCAGTGGCTTCTCTTGTTGCAGAGCACGGGCTCTAGGTGTGTGGGCTTCAGTAGTTGTGGCACACGGGCTCAGTAGTTGTGGCTTGTGGGCTCTAGAGCGCAGGCTCGGTACTTGTGGTGCATGGGCGTAAGCTGCTCTGCGGCATGTGGGATCTTCCCGGACCAGGGCTCGAACCCGTGTCCCCCGCTTTGGCAGGTGGATTCTTAACCACTGTGCAACCAGTGAAGTCCCCAAATCATGTTTTATCACGTAATAGCTATGTGACCTTGGACAAATTACTTAAATACTCTGTCTTAATTTCTTCATATTTAAAATGGAGATAATAACATACTCTTGTATGGTTAGCCAGTCTCCAAGGTGGCCCTTGATGGTCCCTGCCTCCTGGTATTCACGTCCTTGTGTAGTCGCCTCCTACACTGAATAGGGATAACTTGTGTAAGCAATAGGATGATATGCAAGTGGCAGAGTATCACTTCCAATACTCAATCATGAAAGACAGTGAAGCTTCTGTCTCTACCGGATCATTTACTTTTCTCTCTTGAAAGTGGATCCTCCAGCCCCAGTCAAGTCTTCGGGTGTCTGTAATCCCAAATGGCATTTTAACTCAAACCTCACGAGAGACTATGAGTCAGACCAGCATCAAATAAGCTGAGTCCAAACTCCTGACTTACAGAAACTATGAAACAATGAATGTTAAGCTTTGGTGTAATTTATTATGCTGCAATAGGTAACTAATATACCCTGCCTGATAGGTTGTAAGATTAAATGAGATAAGTATGTGAAGCCAACAGAATAGTATCTAGAATATAATGAATTCACAGAAGTGTTTGTAATATTCCTGAGCACCAGTGTGTTTTAGAAACTGGGATATATATACATATATATATATATGTATATATATCTCTCCTATCCTCTATCCTAGTTCATATATGTATACATATGTATTGTCTCACTTAAACCTCATATGGTTAGCATTCTTTATGTTTCAGGTGTCCGAAGACTCAACTCAAACTGGCTTAACTGAACACCCCTCCCCTCATAAAATAAAGAATTTTTGGTTGAAGTAACTAAAAAGACAAGGCAAGAGCTTCTTTCACAAACTGCTAGATTCAGGGGCTTACACAATACCACCTTGTCTCTCTCTCCATCCTTGCGCTTTGCCTTCTTCCCATGTTATTTTAGTTCTCAAGCTCTCCCCAGCAAAGGCTCCCAGCAGCTTCGGCCCTAGATTCTTCTCGGTTCCAGTCCAGTGGGAAAAAAATGCCTCTCTCTCCCAACAATCCCAGAAAAATTCTCATTGTATCACCGTTGCTCTGACTGGACAACGTAAATGTCTCTGACCCAATCACAGAGCCAGGGGAAGGGCACCATAATTGGTCAGGTTAAATCACATGCTTCCTCTGATGAACATAGGTTAAAAGTAGGGGAGGGGTGGCTGCCAGAGGAAAACTAGGGTACTAGGGTCTCATGATTAGAAGAAGGGTAAATGGATACTGGGCAAAAATAATAAATATCTCTCATACCTCACAACAATTATATGAAGTAGTTGATATGATTATTACATTCCACAGGGGACACTGAAGTACAGAGCTTGAGTGGCTTGCATGGACTTGCACAGCCACACCTGGAAAGGCCAGTCAGATTCCTGATTCCATGTGCTACACCACATTATTATATTACCTCTCTAAGTGATCCTATGAATTATTATTTTACTGTGGCTTGGTGATTTGAGTTATTCAGACACTACACCTGTTCCACTCCCTCTCTTCTAAATTATACTCCTACCCTGTATAATCTGGTCAGTTTCTTCAATTATCCTATATACTCAGCTATGAAACCTAAATTTTTGAGTCATGGTCTGGGCTATAGAAAATCAGTGTACAATCTTGTTAATTAAGCCTTCCCTTGTGGTTACTGGATGAACAAGTGTTAATAATTTCCCTCAGGCCTTGCAAATGGTCTTATTCTAGTTTCCAGCAAACCAAGATCAAGGGCTGTGACAGTCAAGTTTTTATTGGCTATTCTTTCTGCTCTTTATGTAATCTAACCCTTGAAGATTAAATCTCAAAAACAATCTACCGTTCTAGAATACTATACAAATATATAGGTGCTTACCTATTCGTCTTCATTTAACATATCAGTATTGCATATATCTGTTTTATTTGACATCCACTCTTATCCCAGGCTCTTTTTTTTTTTTTTTTTTTTTTTTTTTTTTTTGCGGGCCTCTCACTGTTGTGGCCTCTTCCGCTGCGGAGCACAGGCTCCGGACGCGCAGGCTCAGCGGCCATGGCTCACGGGCCCAGGCACTCTGCTGCATGTGGGATCTTCCCGGACCGGGGCACGAACCCGTGTCCCCTGCATCGGCAGGCGGACTCTCAACCATTGCGCCACCAGGGAATCCCCCAGGCTCTTTTGAAGTACCACTTTAATATTGCTACTGATTATTAAAACCATTCTTAAGTTTTTCAAGATCAATGATATTAATCAAACAGTTCTGATGATGATAAAATAATTGCCCTCTTTGTCACTTTCCCTGAAACAAAGAAAATAGTATGACTTTTCCCCCAAAATAGGATTCTTTAAACTACTCAACAATATCAGATACTTGAAGGCATTAGAATTTTCTTCTTCCCTTCCTTAATATCTCATACTATGAGATATGAATATCTTAATATCTCATACTATGACTTCTTTAACTTGATTAATTATAAATCTCCTTTAAAGAAAACAATATGGTATGATAATGTCTAAATATGAAAAGTATACAATTATGAATGTCATAATTATGTAATACACATTTTATATAAATTTCTTATGGCTGAAGTTTGTCACAAAGAATCAGCATAAGCATGAAAATACATGGGTTTGGGGTCCAATTCATAGGCATAACATACTTAGGGAAAAAAATCAACTTAACCCTTTTTTATTTATACCAACTGCATTTCTACCATAAACATAGATTTTTATTTATACATACCAACTGTATTTCTACCGTAAACATAGACTGTGTGTATTTAGTCACTGACTGTGCAATCACTGACAGGCTTAGATATTACTTTTACATATGTTTCTTTCCCAGATTCAGTTGTATAGGCATATAAGCAAAACTATTTGAATTTTCATTAGTATAAGTCATTAGGAATAACTCTATGCATATGATCAGAGACAAACATTTTTCTAACTAAAAGTCTGTAGCAACAGATTTGAATGGGATTATTGGTTTTAAGTGAACTATGAGGCCAATAAGAATCATTTGCTTGTTTCTAAGGTTACCCGGAATTTAAATATTTTCCTTAAACACTGTGTACCTCATATAATTTCTATACCCCAAGCTATGATGTTGTAAACATTTCAGTTATTCATTTAACAAAAAATGTCTGTGTAGGCCTTATATGTAGTATGCTCTGCTAATTGCTATGGGAATGCCAAGAAGTACTTTGCCTGATTATGTAGTGGCAAAGATGGGATTCTGAGAAAGTTGCACTGCCATTCAAGAGCTTGTAATGGCACAAAGAGACCATCAGAAGTCATAAATCCCAACATAAGCCAACATATTATTAAATGCCAAAAGGATGCATTGGTATAGGCAATAGCAGCCAAAGAGATGCTGGGGAGCAAAACAAGGAATGGGAGTGGAGTGAGAAAAGGAGGCAGTGTCTTAGATAGAGTTTGTTTGGAGAATGAATAAGAATTGCAAATGTGGAGGGGAGGAAGGAGAACAGTTCAGGTAAGGACAAAAAAGTATGAATCCAAGCAAACAATGAATAATCATGGCAACAAAAATGGAAATGTGGAGAAGAGGAGAGGAAGGTCCAGAGGGGTGGAATGAGTTGTATGAAATAATGTAAAAGTGGAATAAATAAAAGCAGAGGTGTTTTTAAGCTGTGTTCCATGGAGCCAGGAGCTTTTATTCAATGGGATTCTGGAGACCTTTTTTTTTTTTTTCCCAATACCTATTACATACTGGAATTTCACATATGCTTTCTTCAAAGAAGAGTACTACTCTTCTCACACATAAATAAATAAATAGAAACTGACAGCCAAAGATTGAGAAGAAGACACTACAATGCTGAGTAGGGGAGTGACAAGGTGAAGATCTAGGAAATGATGTGCCAGCTGGATGAGAAGAAGAATAAGTGTCATTGTGGTGGGTGAAGAGTGGAGGCAGGGCTGGAAGAGGCCGGAGGAAATAAAAGGGTTACAGTCTGTTACAGTATATATATGAACAGTGTCTGAATATCTTAATTTATTATCTTGAGGAACTGAGGTGTGTAATGACAGGGTCTGGACCCAGCTGTGGTGAAATGAAGAAGGAATAACAGATTCAAAGGGAAAGAAGGCAAAAAATTCTTGTTATTATCTCTGCAACACTGTGCTAGACAGTTGACTTGCTGAGGTCTCACTTAATCCTCATGCCACTCCAGTAAAGTAGGATAGATAGATAGCTAGGTGCTGGGCCAGCTGTGACCTGAACTTAGAGTCACAAAAAATAACTTTTCTGTCGCAGAACTAGATGACATATTGAAATAGAGATGTTGGCTCAAAAAATTCTCAATTATTAAGCCCATTTAGAAAGTATGGAAGAGCTGAAAAATGAACTAATTTGTCAGGGCATACAGTGTAAAGATTAAGAGCACAGACACTGGATCAGAATGCCTAGCTCAAGTTTGCACTTTCCCCCTGGTTTGCTATGTGACACAGGAGTGAAGTACTTAAACACTCTGTGCCTCAGTTTTTTCATTTTTAAAATGGAGAGAATAAATAGTGCCTACTTTCTAAGTTTGTTCTCAGTACTAAGTGAGTTAATATATGTAGGATGCTTAGAACACTGTTGGGCATATATTAAATACTATATGTGTTAGTTATTTTTATGATGGTTCAGTTAACACATGGTAACTGTACAAAAGCATACAAGTGAAAATGTGTGGGTTAACCTATACATTCAGCAAAACTGCAAAAACCAAGTACATATACACAAATAAGTACAAATAAAATTGAGGAAGTCTGGATAAGATTGATGGGTTGTATCAATATCAATATACTGGTTGTGATAGTGTACTATAGTTTGTAGGATGTTAGCAAAGGGGAAGACTATGCAAGAAGATATTATTTCCTACAACTGCATGTGAATCTACAATTACTCAGAGTATAATTTAAAGAAGGTGTGGGTTGTTCTCTATCTCTTTATAAATCTGTGGAAGAAATGGCTGTGTTGCAGTGCACTGATTTATGTGAAGGGGAGGATTTCATGTAATTCACAGAGAACAGTCATCTTTTAAGGACTTAAAAGCAGTTTGCACCAGCAGTGTGAAAGGAGGTGGTAGAAAACCAGTGAGAGGAGGAGGGGGTAGTTAATCAGTAATTTTCTACAAAAAATAAAAATCAGTTTGAATAGCAGAGCCTGGATGATGGAGAAAATATTCCATAATCCCAAGGCTGTCTCAAGAACTTGTTCAATTTGTTCATTAAACAACAATGCCCAGCTGAGAGATCAGCAAAGGCAGAAACCCAGATCCCAAACAAGTGGCCTCCGCTAGAACCTTTTTTCTAATTCACACAAAGGAGCTCTAAGGACCAGTACAGGTACACAGTAAGACTTGCTCCTCTCCAAATTGGTGTATAAAGCACATTCTGTACAGGTGGTTTGTAAATATCTGTTGCATTTTAGCTAGGAAGTCTTGAAGTAGTGTCTACATCACAAATTTGAAAGAAAGAAGAAAAAAATTTAAAAATGATTCTAAGCCTCTATAAAAGGACTGAAACTTTGGAATCTAGAATTGTTGCTTTGACTTTTTGTGTTTCTGAGGAAATACTTGGGATTTCGGTATAATAAAATAATTCCAAAGATATGCCTTTTTAAAATATCAATTGTAATCTCATTTTGTTCAACTCAAATAGCTAGAAGTAATTTCTTTCTCTTTTTAAAGTTTTGGCTTTTTTATTATAGAAATGTTCTAAAACACAAATATAGGTATAGTAATATGGTAGATTTCCTATATTCATCAACAAGCTTCAAAAATTATCAACATGGTGGGACTTCCCTGGTGGTGCAGTGGTTAAGAATCCTCCTGCCAAAGCAGGGGACACAGGTTCCAGCCCTGGTCCAGGAAGATCCCACATGCCGCGGAACAACAAATCCCATGTGCCACAACTACTGAGCCTGCGCTCTAGAGCCCACGTGCCACACCTACTGAAGGCCACGCGTCTAGAGCCCGTGTTCCGCAACAAGAGAAGACACCGCAATGAGAAGTCCATGCACTGCAACGAAGAGTAGCCCCCGCTTGCCACAACTAGAGAAAGCCTGCGTGCAGCAATGAAGACCCAACACAGCCAAAAACAAATAAAATTAATTAATTTAAAAAAATCATCAACCTGGTAAATCTTAAATCTCCACTGAATTCTATTAAAGTAAGTCATGAATATCATATTATTGTGTTTGTAGTTTGGTACATGCCTCTAAGAGTTAAGGGCTTTAAAAAAACATATCCAAAATAGGATTATCACACCTACAATTCCCCAATTGTTTCGCAAATGTCTTTTTTGAGTTTATTAAAATCGGGACACATGCAAAGTTCCAGCACTGCATTAGATTAATATGCATTCAAGATAATTTCTCCTCTCCCTCCCCCTCCCCTTCCCCTTCCTCTTCCTCTTCTCTTCTTCTTCTTCCTTCTCCTCCTCCTACTTTTCTCCTCTCCACTTCTCCTCTTCTCATTCTCCTCTTTGTTCTTCTATCTGTCTGATGCAGAAACCATATGCCATTAGAATTTTTGACATTCTGGATTTGGCTGACTTTATACCTGATGACATTTAACATGATCTTCTATATCCTTATAGCTTTTATAATTATATTTATAGCTTTGATCAGATTCATCTGGTTTCCATAGTTTCTGGTTCATAGTTAGGTGTCAGTCTTGCTACAGCTTCACTGAGGGAAATGTGTTTTTTTTTTTTTTTCCTTTCTCCCTCTGGCTGTTTTTACAATTTTTTCCTGTTTTAAATTTTCAGAAGATTTTTTTATGGGATACATAGGTGTGGGTTCTTTTCATTCATACTCTTTAGGACTAATAAGGTTTTATTAATTTATGATATCTTTAGTTTATTATTTTTTTAAAACTAGTATCTCTTCAAATTGTGCTTCCACATCATTATCTCTCTCCTGTATATTAGAACCCCTGTGACAGGTGTATTAGGCTTTTTCACTGGGTCCCATGTGTCTTACATTTTTTTAATGTATCTTCCATCCTTCTTTCTTTCACTGCTTTAGTATAGTTTTTATCTGCTACTAAACATATCTGTTGTGCTCTTAATTTCATTAATTGTATTTTTCACTTTTAGAATTTTCTATTTTTGCATACATTATGACTCTATGGTGAGTTATCAATACTGTCATTTATTTTCTTAAATATATTAATCAGTTGTTTTAAAGTCTACACCTGGTAACTTCATTATCTTGACACTTCCAGGCTCCCTTTTTATAATTTGTTTTCCCCTCTTGCTTTTCACTTGTCCTTGTCTCCTGACATTTCTGGTAGTTACTGATTAAATGTCAGGCATTGAGTATGAAATATTATAGAAGTTCTGGATAAAGTTATGTTCTTCCAGAGAGGATTTACTACTCTTCAAGTTGTCAAGAAGAGTTGGTAAAAATCAAGGACTTTGATCCAATCAAGGGCTGAGAGGGATCAAAGATGGGAGTTAGGTTTTGTGAAGTCTTTCTAGTTTTGAGTTTGCTCTTAGTCATAGACCATAGCCTTTCTGAGGTCTCAACTGAAAAACATGTATTTTCCAAGGCTCTTTGATACTTTTAGGTTTCCTTTCTATTATGGCACTGGCAGCCCTAAAATCCAATATTTGTCCCTCCATTTCTGTGAGAGAGACATAAAGTCATGTCTGCTTTACCGGCTAGACAGTCTCTGAGAAAACCACTCAACTCTGCCCTTGTCCTGCAGAGCAGCCACAGACATTATGTAATCCAATGAGCATGGCGTATACAACAGGCCAGATCTGGCCCTCGGGTAGCAGTTTGCTGACCCCTGCTTTAGGTTATTGTTTTCTGTTGCACCTCAGGGCTGTGACTAAAATTTGCCTAATATTCCATGGGGAAAATGGCAAAGGAAGTTGAGTCACCTAAATTTCTTTCTGGAATGTGGAGCCCTCAAATGCTGGCTGCTTTGGTTGTTGTCCACTGATTAACTTTAAAACATTGTATTTATTTATCTATTAATTTTTTATCCTGCCTTTATAATTATACTAAGTAGAAGAGATGGTCTGATGATAGAGATTACTCCATAGTAGCCAGAAATAGAAGTTTCATTTACCTATCATTCTTCTTTTTTGATTATGAAACTGTCTTCCACACAACCGCAGTATTCTTTGAGAGCTTCCTTGATTTCTAGCATGTCAGGATATTCTAGGTTTATGTCCTATGTTTGGAGGAGGGCAAGCATTGCAATCTTGACAGGCTGGCTTCACTTGAAAAATAAAGACATGAAGTAGGAGATAAGAAATAAGAAATACGTTTTTAACTGGGGGGATGGGGGAGGGAAGCAGGGAGCAATCCAGCTTAAGTGAACAGCAAATCAAAAGCCCTGAAATGGAAGTTTGTGTGGAATGTTTTAGGAACAGTGAGAAAGTCAGCATGGATAAAACTGAAGAATAAGTGGCGGGGGTGTGGACAATAGTAGAATACGTTAAAGGGTAGAGGGATCCATACGGTATAAGGCCTAAAATTTGCTAAGCATTTACTGAGCATTCTTCAGTTTTCTACATGTATATAATATAATAAAAATATAAATGCTGTTAAAAATTGAATGTAGAAAAGATGGAAAGAAGAAAGCTGTTCTAGAAAAATATGTAGAGATAATCTTTTCTAATTCTTATAACACTATGAATTGTATATTAATATTTCCATTTTATAGATGAAGAACTTGATGCTTTGAAATGTTATATAAAAGGTCCAAGATCCCACAACTAATAAGAGATAGAACTAAGAATCAAACTTCAGTGTTTTACATCTGTATGACTTGTATTTCTCCATATGCCATGCTGGAAAATGTAGAAGCGTTAGTTAAGATCAGCACTGATGTAATTAAAGAGAACCTTGCCTAGTCTGAATGAAAAGTCCAAGCAAGCACATGAGTGACTTAACAGTAGGTGAGGCCAAACAATCAAATGTCCTAGTGATAGAAAAGAGTAGATCAAGTAGGTGTGGGGGCTGGAGTAGAAACGGGAGATATGCAATTTCATTATACTTTATGGAATTGTAGCAAATATTACATCTGAATACATGAAAAATTATTTGATTTTCAAAGATGAGAAACATTTGTTATGGCTCCCTCCCAAAGGTAAGCATTTCTCTATTAATATAAGATGAGGGTACAGAATAGGAGGAGGATTAATCCTCTTTGGTGTGTGTGGTTTAGATCACACCTGAAATTTGCAAGCTGGGAACCACACTTGAAGAAGCAATAAATGATCAAAGTGGAATATGTATAAAAGAGAGTGGACATGGTGATGGGGCAACCAGTCTCCAGAAAGGAAATGTTTAAGAAAATAGTGTTTAGAGTGGAGGAGATTTTAGGAGTAAATGGTGAAGTATTTGTTCTATTAAAATGTTATAATCAGCTCAAATGACTAGACTTATTCTGTTTTGTCCCAGAATGAATGTGTGTGTGTGTGTGTGTGTGTGTGTGTGTGTGTATTTTTTAAGTACTTGATCTACTTGAAAATGTAATCAGCTACCTCTGCAACGGTTCTTAATTCTTTTGAGGATGCTCACATTTTTGGGAACTTAAGATATGAAAACTAACACATGAATCCAAATATTTGCATGTAACTTCAAGGTGTTATATGATCCCTAAAACTTGTTTAGGTACTCCTATGGCATTTGTGACCCCAAGTTAAGAACCTGGGAGAGATTGAGAGTTCTCTGTTCTAGAAACATTTAAGTAGAGGCTGAGCAACCACTGTGGCCTGACATTGTAGAGAAGCATGCTTTGTTGAACTTCTGGCTACGGTCCTAAAATAAGTGTGAAAATTGCCAAATTAGCATGATATATCTCTATGTTCCCTCCCTTGATCACCTGTACAAGGGTATCCTTGTATCCTAAACAGTCATAAAAGCCTCATTACCTTGAAGCATTTCATCCATTGCACCTTTTAAAATATTTCCATGGTGTTAGAATTGGCAAGAGAATACTTTGAACCTGGTGGCAACGATCTCAATCCAGGGGGACAAAAAAAGTAAAAGAGATGCAACCTGAGCCAGAACCACCATCTACTCTACAAGACAATTTCTTTTATAAAATGCCAATATCCTCAAATGGCATCAAATTGTCATATTTATTTTGTTGACTCAGTTGGTTCCTAAATTGCAATTTAAATCACTTACTGGAATATTCCAATGTGTTAAAAATAATATCGAAGCAAACAAAGACTCATGCGTTTCTCACTTCATACAACCATTTTGTTTATGAATTTACATCCCAGACAAACTTGTTTTATTTGGATGGCCAGTGTTTCAGAAATATTCTCCAAAATGCTCCCAAGCCCAAGATTTTAAACTTTTGTACAAACATATTTGCACTGAATTTTTTTTCACTTTTAGTGTTCTGGTGCTTCTTTTAGTTAATTTTCAAATTATTTCTTGTTTTGCAGTGTAGTCTCAGTCAAAGAATGCTTGGTTGGAATTTGGAAAACTGTGCTTTAATTTCATTCCCTAAACTGATGAACTAGATGATCTAAAATTACACCAACTAAACAGAGCCAAATAGCAAGAAAATAAATATGGTGTGTTACAGATGGAAGAGGCCTAGTCATGAATTAGTGAATAGAATGAATGAATGACTATATAAAATTGACTATCCCTTATTTTTGTTATTACACTTTAAATAAATAATGTATTATGTATAATTATTAAAGTAATGCATAACCATTGAGGAAAACCTGGATATACAGAGATGCATAAGGAAAATATATTTTAAAATCTGTAACTCTAGCAACCTGAGATATTGAAATTATGTTGTAATACTTTATTGTCTTCTTTTATACCTTACAAATATCTCTCTCTATACTACATATTCATTTTGATTAGAAGCATATTTATACATAGGTTTATAGCTTAGTTCTCCACTAAGCAATATCCTCATGAAATTGTTCTGAAACTAAGTTTTTAATAGCTACATCATAGTTCACCAAATGAAGACAACTTTTTAATGAGTCTTTTCTTTGGATGTTTAGTTTTATCCAATTTTTTAAAAAGTATGACTGTGATGAATATCCTTGCCTGTAAATATTTTGAAACAGAACCAATAGATCAAAGAATGTGGATGTTCTAAGCTTTTTGATATATATCACCAAGGTATCTGCCAGAGAGTCTGTCTGTTTTCCAGATTCATTTTACCAGGACATCATTACCCTGATACCAAAATCAGACAAAGACACTACAAAAAATGAAAATTACAGGCCAATATCTTTGATGAATAGAGACGTAAAAATCTTCAACAACATATTAGTAAATTGAATCCAGCAATATATAAAATGTATCATATAACATGATCAAGTGAGATTTATTCTAGGAATGCAAGGATGGTTCAGTATCTGCAATCAATCAATCAATGTGATATGCCACATTAAGAAAAGAAAGAATAAAAATCACATGATCACCTTAACAGACACAGAAAAAGTACTTGATAAAATTCAACATCCATTTGTGATAAAAACTCTTCAAAGCTGGTATAGAGGGAACATATCTCAACATAATAAAGGTCATTTATGACAAACCCACAGCTAAAATTATATTCAGTAGTGAAAAGCTGAAAGCTTTTCCTTTAAATAAGGAACAAGACAAGGATGCCCACTCTTGCCACTTTTATCTAACATAGTATTATTGGAAGTCCTAATCACAGCAATCAGACAAGAAAAAGAAATAAAAGGCATCAGAATTGGAAGGGAAGAAGTAAAACTGTCACTATTTACAGATGACATGATGCTATATATAGAAACCCTAAAGTTTCCACCAAAAAACTATTAGAACTAATAATGAATTTAATAACATAGAAAATACAAGCTTAATATACAGAAATCTGTTGCTTTTCTAAATATATACTAATAATGAACTATCAGAAAGAGAAAGCAAGAAAATAATCTGTTTAAAAATCACATCAAAGGGCTTCCCTGGTGACACAGTGGTTGAGAGTCCACCTGCCAATGCAGGGGACATGGGTTCGTGCCCTGGTCCGGAAGGATCCCACATGCCACGGAGCGGCTAGGCCCGTGAGCCATGGCTGCTGAGCCTGCACGTCCGGAGCCTGTGCTCCGCAACAGGAGAGGCCACAACAGTGAGAAGCCCGTGTATCAAAAAAAAAAAAAAAAAAAACACATCAAAAATGTCTAGGAATAAACTTAACCAAGGAGGTGGAAGACCTATATTCTGAAAACTATAGAACATTCATGAAGGAAATTGAAGATGATACAAAGAAATGGAAAGATATCCCATGTTCACAGATTGAAGAATTAACGTTGTTAAAATATACATATTACCTAAAGCAATCTACAGATTTAATACAATCTTATCAAAATATCCATGACATTTTTCACAGAACTAGAACAAATAATCCTAAAATTTATATGGAACACAAAAGACCTCAAATAGCCAAAGCAATCTTGAGTAAAAAAGAACAAAGCTGGAGGTATCATGCTCCATGACTGCAGACTATACTACAAAGCTACAGTAATCAAAACAGCATGGTACTGGCACAATAACATGGTACTGGCACAAAATCATTGATCAACTGAAGAGAACAGAGAGCCCAGAAATAAACTCACACAAACTCACACACTTATAGTCATTAATCTTTTCTCACACCAAATATAAAAGTAAACTCAAAATTGATTAAATACCTAAATGTAAGTCTGGAAACCATAAAACTCTTAGGAGAAAACATAGGCAGAATACTCTTTGACATAAATTGTAGCAATATTTTTTTGGATCTGTCTCCTAAGGCAAAGAAAACAAAAGTAAAAATAGACAAATGGGACCTAATTAAACTTAAAAGCTTCTGCACAGCAAAGGAAACCATTGCCCAATCAAAAAAAAAAAAAACAACCTACTGTATGGGAGAAAATATTTGCAAATGATATGACCAATGAGGGGTTAATATCCAAAATATATAAACAGCTCACACAAATCAATGCCAAAAAGAAATCTTATTAAAGGATGATATGAATAGACATTTTTCCAAAGAAGACATACAGATGGCCAACAGGCACATGAAAAGATGTTCAAAATCACTAATCATCAGAAAAATGCAAATCAAAACTACAATGAGATATTATGTCATACCTATCAGAATAGCTATCATAAAAAAGACCACAAATAACAAATGTTGGCAAGGATACGGAGAACAGAGACCCTAGTACACTGTTGCTGGGAATGACATTGGTGCAGCCACTATGGAAACAGTATGGACGTTCCTCAAAAAACGAAAAATAGACCTACCATATGATCCAGCAATTCCACTTCTGGTCATATATATGAGGAAAATGAAAACACTAATTTGAAAAGATACATGAACCTCAATGTAGCATTATTTACAATAGCCAAGACATGCAGGCAACCCAATTGTCCGTTCTCTATGTCTGCATCTTTATTCCTGCCCTGCCACTAGGTTCATCAGTATGGCTTTTTAAAATTCCATATATATGTGTTAGCATATGGTATTTGTTTTTCTCTTTCTGACTTACTTCACTCTGTATGACAGATTCTAGGTCCATCTACCTCACTACAAGTAACTCAACTTCATTCCTTTTTATGGGTAATATTCCATTGTATATATGTGCCACATCTTCTTTATCCAATCATCTGTTGATGGACATTTAGGTTGCTTCCATGTCCTGGCTATTGTAAATAGTGCTGCAATGAACATTGCGGTACATGTAAAAGATACTTAGTTTTTATATGCACTTTTGTTTTGTTTAAATTGGTATTACTCTTATTTTTCAAAATATAAGTATTACTATCCTTCCTCCTAAGAAAGTATTTGTGTCAAATTTTGGTGACTGTGAGGTTAACTCTTGTGCCTGGAAAAATTAATTATAGCTATTTGGATTCTTTAAATACTAAATTTAATAAATTCACAAAATCACAGATCTATTTTACCTAAGACTTTAACTTCAAATTTTAAATTATCTGATATTTGTCTTCATTATTATTTTCATAAATTGAGTAAATTTTAACAATATCTTTCAAGAGAGCCTTTGATTAATGTTTAACCAGTCTAATATAAACAAACTGAAATTTCTTAACAACCTCTACCATTTACAAACTTAGTTAATTAAATTTCTTGAAACACTTTCAACTACAGCTCATGTATAAATTTGTTTTTAACTTTCTTTTCAAGTAATTCAGTTATTCCAAGTTAGAAGTTTGCTGGAGTACTTAAATAACTTTAGTAACCCAAATATATTAAACTCTGAAGTATGACACCTAAGACTCACTAATAACATGAAAAATTCTTTTATAACTTTAGACCTACAAATTGCAAGTCTCAAAAAATTACTCAGGTACACATTTAATTGAAATCTAAGGCTCACCTGCTAAATATCACTTCCAATTTCCTTATTAAAATATTTAAAATATCAAATAAATGACTGATAAAATTATTACAAAAATCTGCATTTCTAGATTTAACAAAAACATAAGGCCATGCTTACAATTTACTCTATCACTTATATTTGCAATTCTAATACTTCTGGAGTTTTAAAGAAAATTATCCACCAAGGAAAAAAGAAAATTGGGATAACCATTTTTTTGCAGAATGAAAGAAAAAATGGACTGCAGACATCCAGATGGATTTTTCCCTTGCCAAACAGGGACACATTGGGCCACTAGTCACTATAACAACCATGGATTCAAGTCCATACCTTCCACATGGTGCTGGCTAACATCAACTCAGGGCTCTCAACTCAGGAAACTAGCAAAGAATATCTTCTGTCTGGTTTGAGTCATACCCTACTCACTTTAATACTTACTAGGAGTCCATGAATCTATCCCCTGCTTCATGCTATTCTGAATTTGTTTCATATTCTTACAGTATGCCAGGCCACAATTCTTAAAGGATATTTAAATGATATCTGATTATATTCCTTATATCTGAGCTATGCTGGTTCTGAGTGCACAATAGGAAAATGTGCTTTCTCAAGTGGTTATAGACAAATATTAACCTAATTATATGTGAGATTTTAGTTTAATGATTTATATAGAGTCACTATTTTATCCAGCCTAGAGATGAGTTCCCTGAAATGGGAGCATCATCTGAATAGAGCTGAATGAAATTAATAGCACTTATTCCCCCACACTATTGTGTTCCATGTCTTTATATGTCAGTCATATCCTCTTTTCCTCACAACCTCTGAAGCAATCAGATGCCTGCACCACACTTTTTTCTGGCAACTCTTGACATTTTTGTCATGTTTCTTCAGACTCCATTGATGTTTATAATGTCCTTTGTAAAGGAAAAAATTTCTACTAATTTCTTATTGACCACTGATCTTTACCATTTATTTGGTTGCTATCTTAAATGTGCTTTTCTGCCAAGAGTCAGTAAAACCTTAGATTTTCATACCCTATGTGATTTGCCTACCGTTGGTTAGCCAGAAATGATAGGTCAAAACCAGTCATAACAACCTGAAGTACTGGCCAACAACACTCAGGGCAGCAATTACAAAATATGTCAGTCACTGCTAATGGTCCTCTGATCTTCATTTTTCTATGATAATAAAAAAATTTGGCTGAATCTGCCATTGTTCATCAAAGACTAAATTTCTTAGAGACCTTTGCAGCTAGAAGTGGCCATTTGACTAGTCTCTATAAAAAATGGGATGTGAGAGAAAGCAACTGTTAGTCATTCTCTTAAATAGAAATGTCCATGGACATGCCCTCTCTGTTCCTCCCCTTGTCCTTGTTAGCTAGAGTTACAGCAGGGGTCAGAGGAGCCACCTTAGAGTACATAATGGACATAATGGAAGACATGTTTTTAGGATGGCTGAGCAACAACATGGAAGGGGCATGGGTCTCTACCATATCAGACCTAATTGCTTATAGTTAGCCTAATACTTAAGTGAGATTAAAAAACCTATCTTATACTTTACCATTTATTAGTACTTGAATAGACTTCTAACTAATAATATAAGCTGAAAAGTTGCACACAAAAGTGCCAGAGTAGTTTTTATTGGTTGAGATCATGTGATAGATTTTATTCAATTGAATTGACTGGGTACAAGAACAAATTTAGTTATATTAACTGTACTAACCAGTATTGTAATTAATGTTTATATATGTAAGATGTTTCTGTATCAAACACCTATATTTCTGAGCAAATATGGATTTATCTCTTTATGGGTGGGAGGTAAATAAATTTGGTCTGTGCCTGATACTTTTAAAAAGCATGTACATCTATCCTGGCTTTAACATATTAAATTATGAAATATGCTTCAGAATAACTCTAGGAGATGGCAGTATAGCCTAACATTAAAAGAAGGAGCTTTAGAGTAAAAGAGGTCTGGATTTAGATTATGCCTATTTCAAGAGATTAAAAGTTGTCTCACACACTTCAACCAAACTAGAGGACCTCTAAGAAGAGGAGCCAAAGAGAAAGCAGTTATCGCACAAAGATTTGTGAGTATGGATTGGCCTAATGGAGTGAATGTCATGGAAATTCATGGAAGCCCCAAAACGTCCTTGAAAAAATTCTATTAGTACAAACATCTCAAGCTTGGCTGAAAAGGACAGAGGAAGTACAAAATGAAAGGAGGCTGTTAGACTGCTCCTTCCCCACCCCCGCCCTGAAATTCTGCTGCCAAGAAGCAGGCAGATAAACTACTCAACTGCAAACTACTTTTCATAAAGAGAAAGGATGACTCAGAGGGTGAAACCTAGAGCCCAGAGGGTGGAATGAAGAGCCACAGAGAATTATTCACAGCCTTTACAAAGTAATCAAGAAACTCTGGATTACAGAACTGTTTTGGACCAGTGACTCCTTTTGACCTTCCATTTCTCTGCTTTTGAACCAGAATGTTTATAATCTGATATGCCTGTCTCACCTTGTATGTTGGTAATGCTGTGAACAGACTACTTTTCTGTTTAATTTTATAGATCTACAGATGGTGGGGAAGTGTGCCCCAAGAGTTGTATTTATGGATTATGGTAGGAGCCTCATCTATACCCCATTAAGATGATTTGGATGATGAAATGTTTTTAGTTTAAGCTAAGGAGATTTAGATACAATTTTGGACTTGACCTGAATGGATTTTGAAATTTTTGTTTAGATGATGAGATTTTGGACTACAGCTGATGATGTGATGGGATAAGTCTTCGGGGGACTTCAGAAGGGGAGTGAATGTATTTTGCATTTGTAAGGGCAGACAGTTCTGAGAGGGCCTCCAAGATTTTGGTACCCTGGTGTATACACCTTGTATAGTCACCTCCTTTCAAATGTGGGTGGAACCTGTGAATATGATGGAATAGCCACTCATTTTCAGGTTAAGTTTTACGCCAAATGGTGATAGGATTGTCACTCATTGATTACTTTACATTATATAAGACTCCATCATAACAATCTATAAAGGTATCTAGAAGTCAGAGGGATCAGCTTCTCCTGGCCTGGAAGAAAGCAAACACTCACATTGTGAGCTTCTTATGGGTGTCAGCTGGAAAGGAACTGTGGGCAGCTTCTAGCTGCTAAGAGCAGTCCCCTGCCAACAGCCAGCAAGAAGACAAGGACCTTAGTCACAGCCACAAGGAAATGAATCATGCCAACAACAGATAAGCTTGGAGGAGGTTCTTGAACTTCAGATAAGAATCACAGGCTTGGTGAGACCCTGAACAGGGGACTGAGCTAACCTGGACCTGTACTTCTGACCTATAGGACTATGAGATAATAAATGTAGCCACTAAGTTTACGGTAATTTTTTGCACAGCAATATAAATCTAATATAGCTATGAATAAGCTATGTCACACTCAGTAAAATTCTATAACAGACTCACTAATTCTGAGTTAGAGAATCAGTAAAATAGGATAGTAATACCTCTGTCATACTACCATGTATTGAATGAAATAATTCTCATTAAGCCAAAGCAAAATGTCAGGCACCTAGCAAGCAATTAACTATATATATATATATATATATATATATATATATATATATATAATTATTTCCAAGAAAATTATAAAAACCTTAAATTTTTCTTTCAACTGACTATATTGACTTCTATCAAAGGCTTAACCTAAGGTTATCTAATCTGCTCTGCTTACCTACTTAATCTTCATCTTTAGAAAGTATTGCTGTACATCACAGATCAAATTAATATCTCTTGTTGCCTAAAGCTTTACTTGAATCCTCTCAGACAGCATTAATCAGTCCTTCCTTGGAGCAACCACAGTATTTGTTATTTGTAGGTCTACTTAAGGCATACTTTATCATCCTACCCTCTATCTGGATGTTTGTATGTCTATATTCCCCTTAAATGGCAGACTGTTTGAAATGTTTTATTCTTCCTGGTATCTCTGTCTTCGACCCTTGACCCCAGAATCTAACAAAGCATCTGGTACACAGTAGAAGCTTAATCAATATGTACTGAATTAAAATGAATCATCAGAAGGAAATTCTACATGATGTATTCAGTTAATAAAACACTTTGAATTTCCCATAACAAAAAAAAAAAACTGGTGATTTTCTGTATACTTGTGATGGTTAAATATTGGACCTACTTAGGCAAAGCAATAGAATAGGCCTGCTGAATAATAAATTTATTTTCATATTGCAAATATGAATCTATCTTTAACATTGCTAGTAATTACATGCTAGTCTTTATATAGTATGGAACAGCCAGAAAATTTATAAAGTTCAGTTAAAATCAAATGTTTTGTTCAGTAGATATGAATAAAATATCATCTGGATAGATTGGATTTTTTATATTTCCACTGAATTTTTTTCTCATTAGAGATTGTTGAACAATCTCTATCTCCTTGACTTTAGGGTAAGCCAATTATACTTAAAATAGTAAACAGATACAAGTTACTATTAGGTGATGCCTTCTTACTTCTCAGGTGTATGCATCGTACGACTTCTTGATAACATCTGTGGAAACCTCTACGCTTTTTAAAAGCTGTGTTTTAGAATCTTAGGTAGCATTTTTAAAGTTTGGTTACTGATGATTCAGCCTTCCTGAAAGGGAAAAAATGGGTGCTAATAATGTTGATGGCACTCTGGACCTCACTTATTAAAATGCTCTCACTTGCAAAACTGAAACACTAAATATATTTTCAAGTCCAAAGCAAACATATTGTGTATAACTAGAAATAATACATTTTACTAGAAATTACAGCACTAGTTTTAAAACATCAATGCTAATATTAATTTATTTGACAAAGATGTACATAGGGTAATTAAAAGGAAATGATAAATAACTAGTGGAACAAAAAATAGAGATTCTCCTTTGATGAAGGAGAGTTGTATTTGATAAATAATAAATGGAAAAATCAACTTAAGTTCTTCAAAAGAATGAAAGTCATCCAATAATAGAGCAATAAGTCAGGTGATAAAAGTCATAAGAAGGAGACAATTGAATACTGAAAATAATACCAAGTCTGTTATTGTCCTTATTGCATCATTCAGGGCTTAACAGAAATGCAACAAGACTCATATCTGCTTAAAACTAAAATCTGCTCCTTTAAAACACATACACACAATCACACACAGTTTTTAACAAGTTGACTCTCCACTTAAGATTCTTAAATCAAGGAGTTAAATAGGAATGAGGAAATGGCTTTATAGCAATTTGCAAAGCAAAATTTGATGAGATCCGGCAAAATTTCAGTTACTTAGACCTCAAATACAAAATGTCATTTCTAGAATGTTATCTGGCACTCACAAAATCCCAACATTCATGATAGTTCTTTTTTTGTTGTTTTTTGGTTGCTTGCTTGGTTTTAATTTGTGTGGCATAATAAAGAGAGTGAAGGAATGAGTCAAAAACGTCTGAAGAAGTCTCAAAGTATTTTAGAACCTCAATCTCACTCTCTGTAAAAGAGAAATGGTACTCCTGTCTGATTTAACTCTGTGTGTGTGTGTGTGTGTGTGTGTGTGTGTGTGTATGTATGTCTGAGGGCTATGTAGAAATGTTGTCAAAGTGTTGTATTAGCTGAAAAGACCCCATAAATGATATAAAACTAGTCTTTGGCTATTGCTAATGATTTCATATTTCAACTGTGTAGAGAGGATAAAATTCAATTATCTTAAGCGCTTAAAAATGAGCAAATTATTTCCTGTATATATTACACATCTGTATAAGTAGAATATTTTACCTAAACAACAGTTTAGAATTCTAGTGTAACATTTATTGTCCTTGTGAAAGTTGAAGCTATTTTCTCATTGTCTTTTGATCTCTATTGTTGTTGACATTTCATACTATTGTGTACATTTTAACTTGTCAATCTGTTTTTCTTTGGTAGATGACCTGGATTTTTTCTATAGTTATTTTGAGTATTTTCTTTGTTCTTGTTGCTATACATTTCACTATGTTCTGTCTAGGTGATGGTTTATTTTTATTTATCCTGCTGTTAACTCATTATGCTTCTCAAGTCTTAAGATTCATGACTTTCAACTACTCAAAAAAACTGGGGACTATTGTTTGTTTAAATTTATTTTTAAAAAATTTTACTTTTAAAAAATTGAAGTATACTTTGATTTACAGTATTATATTAGTTTCAGGTGTACAACATAGTGATTCAAAATTTTATAGATTATACTCCTTTTATAGTTATTATAAAATATTGGCTATATCCCCTGTGCTGTACAATATATTCTTGTAGCTTATTTATCTTATACATAGTAGTTTGTACCTCTTAATCCCTTACCGCTCTCTTGTCCCTCCTGGCTACTGTTTTTTCAAGTACTGCTTCACTGCCATTTTCTCTGTTCTGTCCTTCCGAAACTTATAGTAGATGTGTGGTCCAACATCTCATTTTATCATTTGTGTGTCATAACCTCTTTATTAATTACAAAATATTATATCTCTATACTGCATTCTGGGTAATTTATTTAATTCTATATTCTGAATTACTAATTTTCTCTTCCATTTTTTAATGTTATTTAATCTGTCCATTGAGGTTTTCCCCTCCTTTAATTATAATACAATGTTTTTATTACATTTTAGAAGTTCACATTAGTTCTTTTAAAATTTAACATTTTCATAGTGTCTTGTTCTTTCTGATGACCTATTTATTTTATTTTTTAATCTATTCATTTAAAAACACTAATTTAAAATTTTCAATCTAATTATCTTAAACTCTTGAAACTCTAGTTCTTTAGTATATTTATGTCTACCAATTAATATAAAGTGAATTTTCTTGATATGTTTTATAAAGCATAAGGCTTCCTGAACCACGTGGGTAGAGTAAATTTGGACCTCAGCATGGGCTAGGCCCACATCCAGCAGTTAGACTTCTCTTTTTTTTTCCCTTCCTATGCAGTATCTTGGAAAAACAGATAGCCCTCTTGTGCCATTAGGCAGGTTACCTGCAGTCCACTCTTTCACCAAGTGTACATGTCACGGATTGGGTTCTCTGAAATACAGACTGAAAAAAGAGTTTAGTGCTCAAGCCATTAGGAATGCTCTTGGGATTAACACCTCTGGAAGGAAAAGAAAGGAAATAAGATTGGACAATGGAAGAAGTTAAGCTGTATGCAATTACATTAAATGCCTCTGCTGACCTTATGTGTGGCTTTGGAGTTGGGATGGCCCTTTATAGTTTTTTCTCACTGAGGAAACAGGGCCAGGTCTTTATACCCTTGTCGATCAGTCGTTGGATGCTGGCCGCCCTGGGAAAGGGGCATGGCTCTGGTGAAATAGCTCTCTTTAGCTGAGGCAATTTCCAAAGGGGGCTGGTAGCAAAGGACTGTCTGCCAGGCACTCCTAACAACTGGAATAATAAGCATTTTATTGAAAGGGGATCTAGAAATATGTCATTCACTACAGTACAGACTTTAAGGGCCCCAACTCCCCTCCTCTGGTGGGCTCAAGACCACATTTCCTATTCCTACATGAGCATTAAACTTACGCTCTAACTTACTGACATCAAAACTACAAACTCAATTCTCACCATATTCCATCCCCCACACCAGGACCAGGTGCATTAATAGTCCATGAGCTTCTAGTTCCTGTTTATAATTAGTGGAGTCATCCAAACCAAGATATTTTTGGAAGTCCACTTACACTTGGATGGCAGGACTGTCCCAGGCAAAAGGAAAAGCATATCATTTATTTCATGTATCTTTCTTTCTTATGATTTTTATCCATGAGATCAACATTTTTATATTTCATCCCTAGCATTTCTATGTATGTGTGGGAAGTTTTTGATGTTATCTTAGTCCATCAACTTGTAAGAAAAGAAACGTAGGTTTTCAATTTTTAAAACTTAACCTAAATTTATCAGAATTGCATCAAATTAATATATGCATATACTGTTATATTTTTTACCAAGTTAAAATCCATCACCATTTATGGAATAATCATTTATCTATTGATTTAAAATGATACTTTATTATATTTGAACCCCAAACACACATAAACATGCACAAAGATATTCAACCACATTTCCGTTCTTGTGTTTTCTATTCATCTCCATTAACCTGCTAATCTACTTCTGTACCAATATCACATTATTAGATATTTGTAGATTCATATTTCTTTTTACTATACAGGATTCTCTTATGCTCTCCTAACATAGGTTGACTATTACTTAAAAGAAATATTAAAATCGCCTTTAAAACTGCATAAACTTGCATTGGAAATTTGATCAGAGCTTGTTAACATTATTTAAAGCCTGAATTTTTTTGTTAAGCTATTTCTCTAATTATTGTCTAATTATTTTATATTTATTATTAATTTTCATCCTTTACAGAGTTGGCTATTGTAGATATAGAGGAAATCTTTTGCTTTTTTTCCTGTATACATTGTAGGCATCTACTTTATTGAATATACATTTTAGGTTTTTTTAAATAAATTTATTTTTATTTATTTATTTTTGGCTGTGTTGGGTCTTCATTGCTACACGCGGGCTTTCTCCAGTTGCAGTGAACAGGGGCTACTCTTTATTGCGGTGCGCATGCTTCTCATTGCGGTGGCTTCTCTTGTTGCGGAGCATGGGCTCTAGGCACGTGGGCTTCTGTAGTTGTGTCTCGTGGGCTCTAGCGTAGGCTCAGTAGTGGCACACGGGCTTAGTTGTTTCACGGCATGTGGGATCTTCCCGGACCAGGGCTCGAACCTGTGTCCCCTGCATTGGCAGCCGGATTCTTAATCACTGTGCCACCAGGGAAGTCCCTATACTTTAGTTTTTATAGCCTGGGTATTTGAATCTAAGGTGAAGCATTCTCTCTTTTCCCTCTATATTGATACAAATATATAAATTTTTCAGTTTTGAATAGTGCCGCACACCATTGTAACTAGAGATTGACCATGCTGATAACAACAGGAAGTAATGCACCCACGATTGTGGTTTCTTTAGTAGTCTAATTCTAAGCAAAGTTCCACTGTGGTTTAGTTTACAGGAGAGTCCTCTTATATTTTCCTTTGGAAAAACAAAGACCATCATAGTGACCACCCAGAAGTAAAGGACTTGTTGCTAAGAGGATATGGAGAGAGAAAAAAACATTTTCTTAAACACATGTTCTTGTTTATATTATACTTTTAGACAAATTTAAATTGAGATTTTTTTTAAAAAATGCAGTTTCTATCTGATATAATTATTTCTAAAACATCTGCTGTGAGACAATAATATCAATTAAAGCATACTTTTATCTAGGACCAGAAGAACTTTTAAATGACAATCCTCAGATAACTGAATTACTATCAAAATGAGTATGGGGACAGGAAGAAATTAAATATATTTATAACAGTTTACCAAAGAAACAGTAAATTGTTCATCACAGGTTACGCAGTCCTCCTGGGGACTCAGCATTCTATTGATAGTTATCCTGAACTTTTTTCAGTTCTCGCAAGACACCATGATATCTCTTGGTTCTGGGGCATTTCACATGTTTTCACACGTTCCTTCCTCTACTTCTCTCCCCCATCATCCATCACATCTGTTCACCCATCAGGTATTAGTTTAGATGTCTCATTGCCCAGGAAGTCTTCTCTGGTGAACTCTTTTGGAAAGGCCTCTGCTGTTCCCATTTTTACGGGTACTTCTTGTTACACTTTTATTTTGTTTCTTACATTTTTGTCCCTGAAAAAAGTTGACTTTTGAGAAGAAGTGGCATTCTTGTTTAGAACCGTATCTTCAACAACTAACAAGGGGCTTGGAAACTTGTAAGTGCTTATTAAATAACTGTAAAATAAGTGAAAGTATATATAAATGATTTTTTAAAAAGAGCAGTGTGGTAGTTTTGTACTGTGTCAACTTAGCTAAGCTGAAACTGTTTCTCAGAATACCCTTCTCTGGATAATTCCTGGCTAAATTTAGGCAAAAGAGAAATTTGCACAGGGTTTGGAAATTGGAAATTACCCAGTGGCCATTGCACTTTGAATGCCATTGTGGTTAGATATGGTGGAAATAGATGCAGAGGGGGTAGTGGGTCTTAGTTTGTTCTATCTCTCCCTTGCTCTATGTCCAGCTCTTCTTCCTTCCAGACACCTAAATTATTCCCCAACTTCTTCCACAGCTATGTAAGATGCAATTCCTACAATGGGTCCATTATTCCATAATGCTCATAGTAGTAGTTCTGCTTTGTGATGAAACCCTGATTGATACAAAAAGTAATAACCACTATTTCTCTCTCTTTCAGGTTATTTCATACTTTGTTAAACATGCTAAAGATCAAAATTCAGGTTAGTGATTTCTTAGTAGATGTTCATTGCAGAAATAAATTGAGCCAATATGAAAATTTAAAAAGACAGTCTAGCTTTGTGAAGTTTATGAAAGCCATAAAGTTGACTAAATCAGGGTAAGCTAAATAAAGATTTTTCTCCGTCCTTGGACATATTTCTTAGACTTGTAAAAAGGTTGTCTGCAGCTATGGGCAAACTTACCCATAACACAATCCCAAATAAAAAACTGCTGTGATAAGATCTAGAGGATTTTTTAATATATAAGAAAAAAAAATGCTTAAGGAGATTAAGTCTATATTGAGGTAAATAAAGCTATGGAAAATCAGGAATAAAATATGGGATAAAGTTATGGAATTAATTAAGTTAGTAAATAAATTCAGTGTAAAAGTTATGCAAATCATCATTATTTCTATTTTTGTTAAATCCCTGTAACACTGATATCAAATACTTCCAGTTTTCTATGTTTATGGCAAGTCTGTCCTATACTCTAACAACAAGAACAACAATAACATAATTCCAAAAAAAAGTATAATAATTCCACAAACAAGTGAAATAATGGTGGTGTCAAAATTGCCATGGATATACAATAGTCAATATTATTAATTTGATATTTTTTCCCATTTCTTTACATAGGTCAGAATAGTTGTTGAAAGGAGCAACATAAAACAACAAAACCAAACATATAAAACAAAAGACAACTTTGCTCACATTTTTCTTCTATGGTTTTTAAGCACAACTATAATCATAACTACTCTCCACTCATAAGTTTTTAATGAGTACAAATGAAGTTCAAAGTATAACAATGGCATTCAAGTTTTTTGCTTTAATAGGATCTCAGACTACTTTAAATCTTTTTTCTCATAACTTTATCTGATACACATTTGGCCATGTAGGAATTGTACAAATTCTACATCAACTGTTGGACTGTGAGCACCTGGAGAATCAGTCTACATACTGACCAAGTTTATATCCTCCTTCAGAGCCTAACACAGTGCCTGGCAAATAGAGGAATTCAGAAAGATTTATTGAAATAAAGTGATTCACTAAAACCACGCTAAAAAAAGAAATAGGAAGTTTTAAGCACGAATATTACACAAATCAAGTTTTATGTCTTTTTGTGGTCATGACTTATTTTTTATAAAAATATAAATATATTTTTCAAAGTAATTTGAGTGAGCTTCACCACTTCTTTTCCAGAGTTAATTTTAAGAATAAGAATCCAGGACAGTACAAAAAACATTAATAATGCTTTCCTGCTATTTTAATATTTAGAAGATGGTAGGAATTCTTTTTGGCCAATACAATTTACCCCGATTTTATCCATATTTGAGGAAGTTTACTTCTGCTTTCTGGACATCTTTGACATATAATTCTCTCTGTTTTGCTAGCCTTAGAAAATATACCATCTTTACATGCCTGACATACACTATTTTGCAATCAATTTAATAAAAACTTTGAAAAGGGCAATATTGTTATATCTGTATTAATATCATTTAGGTCCACAAAGTTATGTCCTTTAGAAATTCTTTATTATCCTTTATTGTTTATATAATGCATATGTTATAAAACATAGGTCCAGGAGGAAATACCAGTTTAATTCAACTTAGATTGGGAAAATTAAAAAAGTGATTTTGTGGAAAAGTTAGAACTAATGTTTAACAATGAAAAAATGTCTACATTAACTTGCTAATGTCTAATACTAAGCTAGCAATATGAATAATGGAATCTTACCTCTGGTAAGAAACTATAGAAGCTTTCAGGATAAAGGTAACAAACCCAATTGTTTGTAGTCATGAGAGATACAATTTTAAAATTATTTTTTGCTGAATTTTGAATCTTAAACAATCTTTTTTTCTTTTATTTTGCGGTACGTGGGCCTCTCACTGTTGTGGCCTCTCCCGTTGCAGAGCACAGGCTCCGGACGCGCAGGCTCAGCAGCCATGGCTCACGGGCCCAGCCGCTCTGCGGCATGTGGGATCTTCTCGGACCGGGGCACGAACCCATGTCCCCTGCATCGGCAGGTGGACTCTCAACCACTGCGCCACCAGGGAAGCCCCAATTTTAATTAATAATATATTTTTAAAATTGAACTTTCAGTAGTTATCAAATATCTGATATTTTACTTCTAATTATAATTTTTCTTTCTCTTTTTAAAAAATTCTGTCCAATGTCTCATATAAACTAATGAAGAGAGATTATAAAAACTGACTTACCAGAACATTAGAAAAACCAAACAGTGATGTGTTATGGGAATAGAAAAATAGTACTGATTTCTAGGTGTGGTTTGAGTGATTATTTTCATTATTTTAAAATTGATTAAAACCCCAACCATGGTGTGGACATTCTTGGGGAGGAATCAGTATTAGCTGCATGTAACCACAAATATCAACTACATTATTTTGTAAAAATCCAGTACATTTTAGGACATCATGAATTCTAGGTAATGATAACAATGATAACTCCTTTGCATCATCTACTGTTTGGCACACTTCTTTCTCCTTGAAATATTCTTGATCGTGATCAATCTAGATACTTTATAGACAGCAGAGGCCAACAAACATTTCCTGCTAATTGGCAGATCAGTATTTTAGGCTTTGTGGGCCATACAGTTCTGTGGCAACTACTCAACTCTGCTCTCCTAGCACAAAGCAGCCATAAATATTTCAAAGACACATGGGTGTGGCCGTTCCAATAAATTACTGAAAAATACTAAGCAAATAAAGTTCTAATAAAACTCGATTTATGGACATTGAAATTCGAATGGCATAATTTTCATGTGTCGTAAAATATTACCCTTCTTATGAGGTTATTTTAAAAATAATTTAAAAAATATGAAAACCATCCTTAGCTCCTGAGTGTACAAAACAAGTGATGGGCTGGATTTGGCCTGTGGGCCATAGTTTGCCAACTCCTGACACAGAGTACTGAGGAGCCTGTCAACTGAATTCAGTTGTGGGATAATAATCTTAAGCCCACTGATGGTGGTCAAACAGGAAACTAATCACAGGTTTTCATACTTAAAGAGTAAACTGTAAAATGTTTGTATAAAGACAAATAGATGCAGTGACACTGTGCAAAGGCAACCAGCCAAATATCTAAACCATACTTTCTTCAAAGAAAGAAAAAAATGAAAAACTTGGGGCACAGAAAACAAAACTAATGAAGCCACATATTAATCTAACATGTTATTTGATTGTCTAGCTGGAGAACTATTACAATTGATTCAAAGTAGGCATAGTATTTTCTACATTAAAACTACCTAAATTGCAAAGCAGAGGTACATGGGCTTCCTCTGAAAATGAGACAGGCTGGGACCTGGGACCTGGGACCCTTTGCTGCAGTGCTTGCATCTAGACAAACGTCTCTTCAAGCAACAGAATACAAAGAAAAGATAAGGGACTAAAAATAACATACTCAGTTGGAGCAAATTATGAACAACATGATACAAAAAGACCAAGTGCCACTTCTGAGGTGTTGGGGGAAAAAGCAGGGTCCTGCATAGGATCCCTACACACAGCACCACCAAGTGGGTGGGTGAGCAGAACACCCAGGCCACCCTTCCTGCCTGACCCCAGGATCTACCCTTACCCTCACCCTACTTAAGGAACCAGCTCGCCCCCCACTCAGGGAGTGAGCAAGGGAACCTGTTACCTGTTTTCACTCCCTCGTGTTGTAGCATGAGTCCCAAGAAAGCCTTGCCTGAATTTCTTGTCTGGCTTCTTATCAATTTCTATTGATTAAGGAATCCAAGAACCCTGGTCAGTGACAAGAAGATGAAATTTTGAGGGACAACAATCAATTTCTATTGATTAAGGAATCCAAGAACCCTGGTCAGTGACGATGAAATTTTGAGGGACAACAAGGGGTCTAACGGAGGACATGTGTTTTCCCCTTCATTTCACGACCTTGGGTAACATGTTTTCTTGAAGGTGAGAGAGCAGAGTCCACACAATATAGCTCTCAGATAACTCTAATGAGAGAGACCATGGGCAGGATGGGAAGGTTGCCCTAAAACTGACACTAGCCCTTTGTTACCAAAAGCACCAAAGGAAAGAAACAGGCCTGCTTGAACCAGTCTTTTTTATTTATTTATGTAGAAGTACAAAAATACTTGCTAGTAAAATGAACTAAGCAGATGTTTCTGCTGGCCACAGAGTTCTAATGAAAACTTCACTGCTCACTGCCCAAGAATTAGAAAGGGAGCCCTTGAGTTTCTCAAGGATTCACAAAGACCTATCTAGGACCTATCTTGGATTATGTTGGATTTCCACTTCCCATTTAGCTCAACTTCTACTTTCATTATCACCCTGAAGAGTAAAGGGTGAAATTAATAATTGAACGAAATCATTTTCTACACAATCTTTTAAGTATTTGTTCTACATGATTTATGGTCCTTTAATTTCATTCTCAAAGTATTTTGTCATAATATATAATTGAGAAAACATTGAAGAATGGTTTCAAAATCAATCAAATGAAATGGAAAGAAGTATTAGATTTTAATGTCTTACAAAGAGTTTAGCATTTTTCACCCATGATTTGTGTTTGGTTGTTTTTCTTTTGTTAGATCTGACTCCAGAGCAGGCAATTTTGTATTTAGCCTAATGCCTATTGGTTCTACTCACCTCTCTCAAAGAGCAGACCAAACAATGGTACATTATGACTCTTTCTATAAAACTATCAGGCAACAATAGTAGAGAAATAAAACCACTGCCCATGTATCTACCTCTTCCCTCTTCACCCCGTCCATAGACTCGGCTCTATCTCATTTGGTTACTATCGACCTAGAAAACCTCAGACTGCCTGGACCTCTAAGACTAAGATCCTTGTTGCCGATTGACCATTAATGACTTAGAAATGAAAACCTGTTTCCACACAGGAGGTAGACAATACCTACAATACCTTCGACAACCTGCAAACACAACTTTTCTTGAACTCATCAGAGTTGAAGTCACAAACTAACTAACATGAAGTCTACGGAAAGGCAGGCATCTCCACAGACAGAATACAAGTTTTCTTGCTTACCTAGAGTGGATCCCAGTGAAAAACTGGAAGAATTCAGCTAAAAATTTTAACAAACTGCTGAAGGCTGACTGTGGACAGCAAGAGAATATAGAACATGTGAGAACCACAAACACAAGGGAAATTCACACAAGCACTCAGGTTCTTCCTGCAAAAAAAAGACCAGTGAGAGTCATGAGAAAGTATATGTAAGGCACATGCCTAGGGGAGTTGAAGAGTGACCACTTTTAGAAAAGGCTCAACACCTGACCAGATCTTCCTCTTATTTCCCTAGGGGGAGAAAAGGCCTTAAAATGGTGGGGGAATGCCAAAAAAACTGTCACTCTTAGGGACCTCCTGAAAACTCACTGCAACTAGAAGAACGGAACTAAGAAAAAGTCCACTTTGCCCCTGGAGGAGGAGAGAGGAGGGGGATACATGTATGACCCAGACCTGAATCCGGGATTGGGACAGAGTCACTGAGAATGCCTTATTTCAATACCCATTGACAAAGTGCTTACCTACACCTAGTTCTTAATCAAGAAAAAATGCCCCTGCCCCCCACCCCAGCAGGATGGCAAGCACTGAGTAACAGCAGTCTTCGTACTCTTGGGAGAGGGACAAGAGGTGGTAGGAAGATAGTCTAAGGCACTATGCAAAGGGAAGACCTAAAGTTCAGGGTGGAGCAGCCTAAAATAAGTATATTAGAACAGAAAAAAAAAAGAAGAAAATCAATAGTCCCTAGGTATTCATCTCAGAGAGACAGAAAAACAATAAAAAATAAATGAAAAATACAATGAGGGGAATATAAAAGATAAAAGCAATAGAGTGGAATCTCATAGACAAATTTAGATCTTTGATAATAATAATAAAAATGTCACCTGGTGATACTGACTGTTCAACAAAAGAGAGAGAGAGAAAGCATAATCAATTCCAAGAATGAAAAAGGAACATTACTTCAGGTCATACAGACTTTAAAAAGGTCAGAAAAGAGTTTTACAAAGTTTATGCAAACAAATTGGAAAATCTGTGAAGATATAAAATTCCTAGAAAAGCACATCTCACTACGTTGACATAAGAAGAAATAATTTCATTGAATACATAAATAAAAATCTTTCTTACAACAAAACTCTATCTCAGGGCTTCCCTGGTGGCGCAGTGGTTGAGAGTCCGCCTGCCGATGCAGGGGACATGGGTTTGTGTCCCGGTCCGGGAAGATCCCACATGCCGCGGAGCGGCTGGGCCCATGAGCCATGGCTGCTGAGCCTGCACATCCGGAGCCTGGGCTCCACAACGGGAGAGGCCACAACAGTGAGAGGCCCGCATACCACAAACAAAAACAAAAACAAAAACAAAAAAACAAAAAAACAAAAACAAAAACAAAAAAACAAAAACTCTATCTCAGATAGTTTCATCAGTAAGTTTTACTAATCACTTAAGGAAGAAACAATGTTAATCTTGTAAAAACTCTTCCAGAATACTGAAAAAGAGAAAATACATCCAAATTTGTTTTATGGGGCTAAGATAATCTTGATGTCAAAATCTGAAAACATTACAAGAAGAGAAAATTACAGGCCAATCTAATCAATGAATATAGCTACAAATATGCATGTTCAAAATATTAACAAACGAGGGAATCCGCCTTCCAATGCAGGGGACACGAGTTCCAGCCCTGGTCTGGGAAGATCCCACATGCCGCAAGGCAACTAAGCCCGTGCGCCACAACTACTGAGGCTGCACTCTAGAGCCCACGAACCACAACTACTGAAGCCCGCACGCCTAGAGCCTGTGCTCCTCAACAAGAGAAGCCACTGCAATGAGAGGCCCATGCACTGCAACGAAGAGTAGCCCCCGCTCACGGCAACTAGAGAAAGCCCACGTGCAGCAACAAAGACCCAACGTGGCCAAAAATAAATAACTAAATAAAATTCTATATAAAAAAAAATTGACAAACGAATTTTAGTCATATATAAAAAAAAAATCCATCATTGCCAGGTTAGGTTTATTAATATTAGAAAATCAGTTGAGGTTATTCAACACATTAAGCAGAATAAAGGGGGGGAAATAAAATTATTCCCTCAAATAACATCCAGAACGAAGCATGTGTAAATTTGTGATTTAAAATATCTCAGCAAAATTAACATTAGAAGGGAATATTCTTAATTTTATAAAAAAAATCAACAAAAACTTTAAGCAAATCTCATAATTAGAGGTAAATCTTTCCCTCTGACACCAGGGGAAAAAAATGGTTGCCTGCTATTAGCAATTCTATTCAAATTGTAGTGGAAAGCCTCATCAATGAAATTTTAAAAAAGGAGAAAAGTAAAAAGAGCAACATCTATGAGTTTTAAAAGAAAAAAAATAATAGTTTATTTGTGTATAATATGATTGTGTATATAGAAAATGCAAAAGATTTTTTTAGAGTAAATGAATTTAACCATTTGGCTTGATAGAAAGTTAATATTTTAAAAAATCAATCATATTTGTATTTAAGAGCCACAAAGAGTTAAGAACATGACATTTTCAAGTTATCATTTATGATAATAACATCAAACACTTATAAATCTAGTAAAAAATTTAAAACATTATCTTGAATAGAAGGAAATATCATATTCATGAATTGAAAAGGCCATTTTTTTACAGGCTCCCGATTTTCTCAAAATGGTTTATGAGTCAATAAAATTCAAAATTCCATCCAATATTTTTGTGAAAATTGACAAAATGACTGTAAAACAGTTATGGACGTGCAAAGGTCAAATAGCCAAGACAACCTTGAAGAATAACAAGATGGGAGAACTTATTCTGCTTAGCATCAAGGTGTGTTTGTGCAAGTACAGACAAATAGATCAATGGAACAGAGACAAAAGTAGAGACAGTTCAATGGAATCAATCATCTCATTTACAAGAAAGGTGCCTCTGAAGGGTAGAGGGGAAAGGAAAGTTGTTTCAATAAATGGTCCCAAATCCAAGGGATATCCATACAGGGGAAAAAAATAAAACCTGACTTCCCTACCTCATTTTATGTACAAAAAACCCATTCTAAGTGTTTGGTAAACATAAATATGCAAGATAAAATGGGATAACATGGGAGAGTATCTTCATGTCATTAGGACAGGGAAATATTTCTTAAACATGGCAAGAAAAAGGCACTAACCATAAGAAAGAGATTGATAAATTGGAGTACATTCATTTTGGGAGCTTCTCTTCATCAAAGACACCATTCGAAGAATGAAAATGCAAGCTATATGGCAGAGATATGTGCAACCCATGTGTATTAGTTTCTAAAGCTTCTCTAACTGATTACCAAAAACCAATACAACAGAAAGGTATTCTCTCACACTTCTGGGTGACTGAGGTCTGAAATCAACATCACTGGGTCAAAATCAAATTGTCAGCAGGCCCTAGAGGGAGAATCTCTTCCTTGCCTCTTCAGGCTTCTGAGGCTGCGAGGACAAGGCTCTAAGTCCTTGTCGCCTTATCTTCTATGTCTTCGCCAAATCTCCCTCTGCCTCCCTCTTTTCTTTTTCTTTTTTTTTTTTTTTTTGGCGGCACGCGGGCCTCTCACTGCTGCGGCCTCTCCCGCTGCGGAGCACAGGCTCCGGACGCGCAGGCTCAACACCCATGGCTCACGGGACAAGCCGCTCCGCGGCATGTGGGATCTTCCCAGACCGGGGTACGAACCCGTGTCCCCTGCATCGGCAGGCAGACTCTCAACCACTGCGCCACCAGGGAAGTCCTCTCTGCCTCCCTCTTAAAATGATGTCTATGATTGCATTTACAGTCCATCCAGATAATAAACTGTCATCTCTCCATCTCAATATCCTTAATTAATCACTTCTGTGAAATTTCTATCACATAAAGTAACATTTATAGGTTTCAGAGATTTGGACCTGATATATCTAGAGGGCTGTTATTCAGCCTACTGCACCATGTACCAACAGAGGGCTCAAATCTAAACAATATAAAGAATGCTTACAAATCAACAAGAGAAAGACCAAGACAATAAAATATGAAGCACACAACTTCACAAAAGAAGATATCTAAATGGCCAATAAAGATAACCAAAAAAAAAGTCAACTCTATATTAGAGTTTGCAGGGAAATGCAACTCACTAGAATGGCTAAGAAAGAGACTGACAGATCTCAAATTTTTCTGAGGCTCTTGAGCAACTGGAAGTCTCACACATTCCTGATGGGGATGAGTTAAAACTACTATGGAGAACTGCTAATATTTTGTACTACACGAGGAGCTAACGACAAAGCAATTCCACTGCTAGGTCTATTTCCTATATTGATGTATAGAATGTATAGAGAAGTATAGAAGTATAGATGTATAGAGAAGTCCACCAAAAGACAAGTCAAAGAATGTTCAAAGCAGCATTATTCATAATAGCCAAGGGTTGGAAACCAACCCAAATGTCTGTCAACCATATAATGGATACATAAATCCTGGTGTATTTATACAATGGTATATTATTTGTAACAGATCTTCAGCGCTCCATCCATATGTCCTTGTACTCCTTTGCCATCTTCCTTGGTGTACTTTCATTTTCAGCAGCCAACACCTGCACCTAGATCAGAAGGCTGTCTTTAGACTACAGGAACCTAATTTATTGTGCACCCAGAGAGCCAGAAGTGCCTGAAAATTTATGTACCTTATGGGCAACCCTTAACCAATGAGTGACAGGTGCAAGAGTCTAAGTTTCCCAACTCCTCTAGCCCTGATCCAGATAGCTCTGTCTTCAAGTTACGCTGCACAGGGGTCCCCTGTGAGACTGGGCACAATTCCTCCTGGCAACTTTGCTTTATATTGTACTTACCTTGCTTGGCCTCTAACCTTCTCTATCCCCCTCCCACAGTCCCCTACCATTTTTTTCCTTGGGATTTTATTAGGAATGATAAAATCAGTTTAACATAATCTGTTATCCCAGGTTTTGCTTCTGGGGAACATAATCTAAGACATTTTCAAACATGAAAATGAATAAACTATTGCTACACACAACAACATAAATCCCACAATAATAATACTGAGCAAAATAAGCCAAACACAGAAGAATACATACTGCATGGTTTATTTACATAAAATTCAATACCAGGAAAAACTAATCTATATAGCTATAAGTCAGGATGTTGGTTTGCTTTACGGAGGAGAATAAAAAGGAGGAATAATGTATCGGTGATGAAAGAGGTTAAAGGAGGGCTTCTGGGATGCTGGCAGTGTTTTATTTCCTGATCTTGGTGGTATTTATGTGGGTGTGTTCACTTTGTGATAATACCTTGAACCACAGCTTGTGATTTATGACTTTTTTTACATTGAATAGAATATTTAAATAAAGGTTTAAAAAATTAACAACCGCATACGTAACTATCATAATAGCTATAGCATGGTCTAAGTTATCCAGGAATCCTCTATTTCTAATTTACGTTACTGCAGAAATAAATTTCAAATTAAAAAATATATAGAATGAATTATTTAATATATGACCAAGAAATTGGATCATGTCTCAATCATAAGTAATTATTCAAATCAAAATAATAAGCTGGATGTGCATATAAACTCTGTGATATAAAAGACCAATTTTAGGTAATGGTGTAATTTAAATACACTTATTTTGCTAGCCTACCATTTTGCCTAAAATTAACCTTAATAATACTCTTAGAAAGTTCTTCTTAATACCAGTTTCAGTTGCACTGAGAATTATCTTGGTAGTGTAACAGAATTGAGAGGTAGATAATATATTTAGATGTAGAGAAAGTATAGATTTTGAGAACCAGGTGCTAGATAATGGGCTTTCAAAAATATTTAGAGTTGCCTGCTTCCTCTGGACCAAAAGTGATAAAGGGGAATCAAAGACAATTTCCAGATCCCTGGTGGTGCAGTGGTTGAGAGTTCACCTGCCGATGCAGGGGATATGGGTTTGTGCCCCGGTCCGGGAGGATCCCACATGCCGCGGAGCGGCTGGGCCCGTGAGCCATGGCCGCTGAGCCTGCGCATCCGGAGCCTGTGCTCCACAATGGGAGAGGCCACAGCAGTGAGAGGCCCATGTACCGCAAAAAAAAAAAAAAAAAGACAATTTCCAGCTACTTGAGAATTTTGGTTATTCATCACCATTACCATTATCATCATCATCCTTGTCCTAATTTTCAGCTTTGTCATAAGTAAGTACTTCTACTTCATATCCTTAAGTAAAGGCTCCATAAATCACAGTCTGCATTATTTTAAGAACATATTAGATTTCATCTATTGAGATTTTTCTTATTTAAAAATGCTGAAATGGCTTTTTCCCCCCTAATGACAGATGCATTTCTTGAAGTTGTTCTTGGTATCCAACTTTACAGAGACATTGTCTGTAATACCACAGACTGGATGGCATATAAACAACATAAATTTATTTCTCACAGTTCTGGAGGCTGGGATGCCTAATATCAAAGTGCCAAAAGATTCAGCGTCTGGTGAGAACCTGCTTTCTGGTTCACAGATGGCTAGCTTCTTACTATGTCCTCACATGGTGGAAGGGAGAAAGGAGCTCTCTGGGTCTCTTTTATAAGGGCACTGATCACTTTGATGAGGTCTCTGTCCTCAGGGACACCTGTCCACCTCCCAAAGGCCCTACCCTACTTCCAAATACCATCACACTGAGGATTAGGTTTCAACATATGAATTGGGGCGGGGGCTCAAGCATTTGGTCTATAGAAGACATATTAAATTAGTATGTGGAAAAAGTAATAGTAATTATATTGCAAATAGAATGCTTCATCTTTTCAGTATAGGAATAGTTGCAAACAATAGAAATGTAAGCTGAACTTAAACCAGTCTGATTATGTTTTACAAAAATACAACACCATTTCTTTCAAAAGAAGATTTAATATTTAACAAAAAGAAGACAACTCAAATTAGGATGTCTGCATACCTTTATAATTTTTCACTTCCTGGTTTACAACTTGTTAATTTTTTAAAACTTAAATGTAATTAAAAAAATGGTCTTTTTCCCTCTTTTAAACTAAATTACCTAACTCTTTTTCATTTCAGATTCTTATTCCAGAGTGATAGCAAAGAGGTAAAACTATAGGGAAATGTATTAAGGCACATTCACTTGGAAATAATTTTGGAAAACAGACCATGTATACACTTATAACTAAAACAATCTTTAATATAGAATATTTCTTTGAACTGAATATTAATGCAGAGGGCTTGGAATGTTTCAACATTTCTCTTGCATAAATAACAGCTAAGGACATTATACTTACTTTGCTCCCTGAAAAATTAATCCTACTCATGCATACAATATTATTATATTCAACATATTAAGTATTTATTGAAAATGACTATAGCCCTAAAATTCAAACCTGTCATCATGTGATATGTATGTGAATTTAGGAATATATATTTCCTCTACCATGAAACTTTCCCAAATTTCTTTGGCTGGAATTAATTGTTCTACTCTTTTTGTATTCTAATTTGCTCAAAAACATACTATACAAACTTATATTGTGCTCCCCAAAATTCATACGTTGAAGTCCTAACCCTCAGAATGAATGGATTTGGAAAATGAGCTTTAAAGAAGTAATTTAAGGTAAAATGAGGTCATGTGGGCTGACCCTAATCCAATATGACTAGTGTCTTTATAAGGAGAGGCAATTATGACACAGAAATACAGAGGAAAGACCATGTGAAAACACCAGAAGAAGGCCATCTACAAACCAAGCTCAAGAGGCACCTTAGAAGAAATCAAACCTGCTGACACCTTGATCTTGGACTTCTAGCCTCCAAACTGTGAAAAAAAAATTTTCTGTTGTTTGAAGCCATCCAGTGTATGGTATTTTGTTAAGGCAGCCCTAGCAAACTAATAGAGTACATAATTTTACTCTTTAGTTAGAGATAATTGTACAGGTGAATATTTTAGACATTGGAGAGCAGGGATCTCATTCCTTTCCTCTTGTTCTGCTCCCTCTTCCTGTCTTTTCTTTGTCTTCTTGCCATTCCTTCCCATCTTCTTCTTCTTCTACTCCTTCTTCATGGTATTTCTCACAGTACCTGTTTGTCAGTTAATTTTTTAATAAATAAAAATTTGTGAGCAGCAACTCTGATATTCAGAGAAGGCAGAGTAGAGAAAATCATGGAAACACTTTTGGAAAAATGAAAGTAATAACACTAACCTGAAATTTTCAAAGAATAAACTTTAAAAGATAAGAAAATTGGAAAGACAATTCTCTCTTTTGAACAAAGCTCCTCACTTCCTTCAACTTTTACTACTCTGAAGGCATGTAACTGATAAGACTTTGTGTTTGGAAATTTATCATGCTGTCTGGAATTCATGCTTTCCTCTTCCTCCCTCCTTTCTCAGGCCTATATTATAAGTTGACAAGTAAAAGGTGAACCAAACTTCTGAAACTCTGAACATGGTATTAACTTGCAGCATTCTTTATGATTTTGTCTTTCTTGAAGAATAGTTTAAGCAGAGTCTGACATAATCCAAAGCATGTTTTGTTTCTGATGTTGTCACATGATCAAACCATGGTATTGCAAAAGTAACTCACACAGGGGCTGCGGCTTTCAATATGACTTAAACACAAAGAATCCTCTTCCCATTTAAGTATGCAAAGCACTTAACAATGATCTAGATGTGTCAAGTATATTGTGAATACTTTAAAGTGATATCCTTTAATTTTTAAAAATATTACTACTTTTGAATGTAATTCGACAAGGGTAGCAGAGAGACTTTTCATTATAATACCATTTTAAACAGTTTAAATGATTTGTCATGGATTTGTATAACTTATTCATACAATATTAGAAATTTTACTTTAGAAAAAATAAGTATTGGCATGTGTCATATTTTAAAATATATTTTATAGTATAAGCAATAATTTCATACAAAAGATTTATCTTCCTAAGTTTTACTTTAGTAATTGCTAAGATTTATTAATTGCTTACATAGTGCTAGGTACTGTGATAAATGCTTTTTAATCCTCACAACAGCCCTATAAGATGAGATTTTATTTCCATGTTATACATAAGGAAACCAAAACAAGTAGCTTGAACAGCTCTTACGTGGTGCAATGAAGATTCAAAACCAGGTTGTACATTCCAAAGCCTTGTACCTCATACTCAGTATTACCTCCATGCATTGAACACCATGTAGCATTATTATTCATGATTCCCTAACTATTCAATAAATGTTTTAAAATAAGTGGATGAATGTTCTTTTTCTATTTAATGGCATGTAAATAGAGCCCTACCATATATGTCTGCACAAATGTTTCCTATTAACTAGTGAATGTGAAATGGTTAAAGAGAAAAAAATCATATCATTCTATAGAGAAAGAGAAAATTAAGAGAGTTGTTAATTAGGAAGTAGTATGGTATTCATGCTGCTGTATTGTATATATGGGCAGAAGTTTACTTTTAATATTGGACCCCAAATGTTTACCAAAAAGAAAGATTGAACCCCACCCATTGTTGCAGTGTGGCAAAAAATACACAGGCTGAACATATGGGCAAGTAATCAGAATGTACAATTCTTCCAAGAGGGCAAAGCCAGTTCCAGGTCTATAAGCAAATGGTGGCAGAGCAAATGGATGAGAAGAGATCGCCTTAGGGATATGATAAATAAAGACACTGTATTAAAATCAATTTGAACAAATTCACAAACAGTGATAACATCTAAAACCAAAAAAGGGATATTCCAGCATAAATGAGAATGTGGAAAACACCATGATACATTTTATCCATTCAACAAAAATATACTAAATAGGGCTTCCCTGGTGGTGCAGTGGTTGACAGTCCACCTGCCGATGCGGGGGACACAGGTTCGAGCCCCGGTCCGGGAAGATCCCACATGCCGCGGACCGGCTGTGCCCATGAGCCATGGCTGCTGAGCCTGTGCGTCCAGAGCCTGTGCTCCGCAACAGGAGAGGCCACAACAGTGAGAGGCCCATGTACCACACACACACACACACACACACACAAAAACTAAATAGTTACTAAGTGTCAAAAAAGAAAAAACAGTTATGTTTTCCTGGAGTTTACAATCTAGTAGGGAAAACAGACACTCATCTAGGAGAGTGAAAAGAGATAAGGTTAAATAAGTCAACAAGATGAAATTATGCCCAATTGTTTAAGCTACATTAAGGGATAAAGGGATTTTTATTACCCCAAAAGCATGGGAAATCACTGAAGGGGGTTAAACAAGGGAATGACAACTTAATATTTGAATTCTATCCTTTTTTTTGGGGCGGTGAGCCTCGAGGCATGTGGGATCTTAGTTCCCTGATCAGGGATCAAACAGCCCATGCCCCCTGCAGTAGAAGGGTGGAGTCCTAACCACTGGACCACCAGGGAATTCCCCTGCATCCTAAATAGATTACTCTTCAATGTGAAAAAGGCACTGGGGCTACAGGGTAAATGTAAGGGTACTAATTAGAGAGCTGTTGGTGTAATCTATGACTTGATGGTGGCTGAAAAGAGAAATATTTAATAAATAGAAGGCAGGATTATGCAGGTGACAGTATATAACAGTTGAAAAAGAAAAGGTGGGTATAAAGGATGATTTCCTAGAACTTGGACAATAGGTGAGATTTACCTAACAAGAGAACATTGGAGAGTTGTAGAAAGTTCATGAGTTCATTTTTGGACATATTTGATTTCAAGTGCCTGTAAGCTGATAAATCAGGAATTCAGAAAAAATGTTTGATCTGTAGATATAAATGTGTAATTTTTCAGCATATAGCCATGAATACAGATAAGAACACCTGACATGGAATAAACAGTGAGAAAAGAAGAAAGTTTGAGTGAGATCACTATGAATTTTACCATTTCAAGTTGGATATCATAGAATTTGACAAAAAAGACTGAGAGTAACAAAAAATCAGCTAAGTACTAGCTGTGTCAGGGCAGACAAAGGAAAATGCTAATTGAGTAAAACTAGCATGCAGTCAACTATGCGGAATGCTACCAAGATATTATAGTAGGTGAGAATGTAAATAACACAAAAAGAAACCATAGGAAATCCTAAAGATGCCACCAGAAAAATACTAGAACTAATCAATGAATTTGGTAAGGTTGCCAGACACAAAATTAATGCACAGAAATCTCTGGCACTCCTATATAATAACAATGAAAAATCAGAAAGAGAAATTAAGGAAATAATCCCTTTTACCATCACAACAAAAAGAATAAAATACCTAGGAATAAACCTACCTAAGGGGGTGAAAGACTTGAACTCAGAACGTGATAAAACACTGATGAAAGAAATCAAAGATGCCATAAAGAGATGGAGAAATATACCATGTTCTTGGATTGGAAGAATCAATATTGTGAAAATGACTATACTACTCAACACAATCTACGGACTCAATGCAACCTCTATGAAACTACAAGTGGTATTCTTCAGAGAATTAGAACAAAAAATTTTACAATTTGTATGGAAACACAAAAGACCCTGAAGAGCCAAAGCAATCTTGAGAAAGAAAAATGGAGCTGGAGGAGTCAGGCTCCCTGACTTCAAACTATACTACAAAGCTACAGTAATCAAGACAGTATGGTACTGGCACAAAAACAGAAATATAGATCAATGGTACAGGATAGAAAGCCCAGAGATAAACCCACACACATATGGTCACCTAATTTATGACAAAGGAGGCAAAAACATACAATGGAGGAAAGACAGCCTCTTCAATAAGTGGCGCTGGGAAAACTGCACAGCTACATGTAAAAGAATGAAATTAGAACACTACCTAACTCCATACAAAAAATAAAGTCAAAATGTATTAAAGACTTGAATTTAAGACCAGACATTGTAAAACTCTTAGAGGAAATATAGGAAAAACACTCTCTGACATAAACCACAGCAAGATCTTTTTTGACGCACCTCCTAGAGTAATGGAAATAAAACCAAAAATAAACAAATGGGACCTAATGAAACTTCAAAGCTTTTGGACAGCAAAGGAAACCATAAAAGAGACAAAAAGACAACCCTCAGAATGGGAGAAAATATTTGCAAATGAAACAATGGACAATGATTAATCTCCAAAATATACAGACAGCTCATGGAACTCAATTTCAAAAAAACAAACAACTCAATTAAAAAAATGGGTGGAAGACCTAAATAGACATTTAACCAAAGAAGACATACAGATGGCCAAGAGGCACTTGAAAAGATGCTCAACATCACTAATTATTAGAGAAATGCAAATCAAAACCACAATGAGATATCACCTTACATTGGTCAGAATGGCCATTCTCAAAAAATCCAGAAACAATAAATGCTAGAAAGGGTGTGGTGAAAAGAGAACCCTCCTGCACTGTTGCTGGGAATGTAAATTGATACAACCACTATGGAGAACAGTATGGAGGTTCCTTATAAAACTAAAAATAGAACTACCATATGACCCAGCAATCCCACTACCAGGCATATACCCTGACAAAACCATAATTCAAAAAGAGACATGCACCACAATGTTCATTGCAGCACTACTAACAATAGCCAGGGGCTAGACCTTCAAGATGGCAGAAGAGTAAGATGTGGAGATCACCTTCCTCCCCACAAATACATCAGAAATACATCTAAATGTGGAACAACTCCTACAGAACACCTACTGAACACTGAAAGAAGACCTCAGACTTCCCAAAAGGCAAAAACTCCCCACATACCTGGGTAGGGCAAAAGAAAAAAACAGAGACAAAAGAATAGGGATGGGACCTGCACCTCAGGGAGGGAGCTGTGAGTGAGGGAGCTGTGAAGGAGGAAAAGTTTCCACACACTAGAAGCCCCTTCACTGGTAGAGACGGGGGGTGGTGGGGGAGAAGCTTCAAACCACAGAGGAGAGCACAGCAATAGGGGTGCAGAGGGCAAAGCAGAGAGATTCCCACACAGAGGATCGATGCTGACCAGCACTCACCAGCCCGAGAGGCTTGTCTGCTCACCTGCTGGGATGAGTGGGGGCTGGGAACTGAGGTTCTGGCTTCCGAGTTCAGACCCCAGGTAGAGGACTGGGGTTGGCCCCCTGAAGGGGGCTAGTGCACCGCAGCTAGCTGGGAGGGAGTCTGGGGAAAAGTCTGGAACTGCAGAAGAGGCAAGAGGCCATTGTTTTGGGGTGCGTGAGGAGACGGGATTCAGAGCACTGCCTAAACGAGCTCCAGAGATGCATGAGAGCCGCAGCTATCAGCATGGAAACCAGAGATAGGCATGAGACGCTAAGGCTGTTGCTGCAGCCACCAAGAAGCCTGTGTACAAGCACAGGTCACTATCCACACCTCCCCTCCCAGGAGCCTATGCAGCCCACCACTGCCAGGGTCCCGTGATCCAGGGACAACTTCCCCGGGAGAGCACATGGCATGCCTCAGGCTGTTGCAAGGTCATGTTGGCCTGTGCCACCACAGGCTTGCCCCGCATTCCGTACCCCTCCCTCTCCCCGGCCTGAGTGAGCCAGAGCCCCCAATCAGCTACTACATTAACCCTGTCCTGTCTGAGCAAAGAACAGATGCCCTCAGGTGACCTACATGCAGAGGCGGGGCCAAATCCAAAGCTGAACCCCAGGATCTGGGCAAACAAAAAAGAGAAAGGGAAATCTCTCCCAGCAGCCTAAGAAGCAGCAGACTAAATCTCCACAATCAACTTGATGTACCCTGCATCTGTGGAATACCTGAATAGACAACAAATTCATCCCAAAATTGAGGCAGTGGACATTGGGAGCAATGATATATATATTCTTTTCCTTTTTCTCTTTTTGTGAGTGTGTATGTCTATGCTTCTTTGTGTGATTTTGTCTGCATAGCTTTGTTTTTACCATTTCCTAGGGTTCTCTCTGTCCATTTTTTGTTTTGTTTTGTTTTGTTTAGTGTAGTTTTTAGTGCTTGTTATCATTCGTGGAATTGTTTTTTGGTTTGGTTGCCCTCTTCTTTCTTTGTTCTTTTTTATTACTTTTTAATTTTTTTATTTTTAATACGTATTTTTTTAATTTAATAACTTTATTTTTTTCTTTCTTTCTTTCTTTTTTTTCTCCCTTTTCTTCTGACCCACGTGGCTGACAGGGTCTTGGTGCTCTGGCCGGGTGTCAGGCCTCTGCCTCTGAAGTGGGAGAGCCAAGTCCAGGACATTGGTCCACCAGAGACCTCCTGGCTCCATATAATATCAAATGGTGAAAGCTCTCCTAGAGATCTCCAACTCAAATCTAAGACCCAGCTCCACTCAATGACCAGCAAGCTACAGTGCTGGACACCCTGTGCCAAACTAGAAAGACAGGAACACAACCCCACCCATTAGCACAGAGGCTGCCTAAAATCATAATAAGGTCACAGACACCCCAAAACACACCACCAGACACCTGCCCACCAGAAAGACAAGATCCAGCCTCATCCACCAGAACACAGTCACCAGTCCCCTCCACCAGGAAGCATCACAACCCACTAAACCAACCTGAGCCACTAGGAGCAGACACCAAAAAAAACGGGAACTATGAACCTGCAGCCTGCGAAAAGGAGACCCCAAACACAGTAAGTTAAGCAAAAAGAGAAGACAGAGAAACACACAGCAGATGAAGGAGCAAGGTAAAAACCCACCAGACCAAACAAATGAAGAGGAAAGAGGCAGTCTACCTGAAAAAGAATTCAGAGTAATGATAGTAAAAATGATCCAAAATCTTGGAAATAGGTTGGAGAAAATATAAGAAACGTTTAACAAGGACCTAGAAGAACTAAGGAGCAAACAAACAATCATGAACAACACAATAAATGAAATTAAAAATTCTCTAGAAAGAATCAATAGCAGAATAACAAAGGCAGAAGAACGGATAAGTGATCTGGAAGATAAAATAATGGAAATAACTACTGCAGAGTAGAATAAAGAAAGAAGAATGAAAAGAATCGAGGACAGTCTCAGAAAACTCTGGGACAATGTTAAAAGCACCAACATTTGAATTATAGGGGTCCCAGAAGAAAAAGAAAAAGAAAAGGACTGAGAAAATATTTGAAGATATTACAGTTGAAAACTTCCCAAATATGGGAAAGGAAATACTCAATCAAGTCCAGGAAGCAGAGAGAGTCCCATACAAGATAAATCCAAGGAGAATCATGCCAAGACACATATTAATCAAACTATCAAAACTTAAATACAAAGAAAAAATATTAAAAACAGCAAGGGAAAAACAACAAATGACATACAGGGGAATCCCCATAAGGTGATAAGCTGATCGTTCAACAGAAACTCTATAGGCCGCAAGGGAGTGGCAAGCTATATTTAAAGTGATGAAAGGGAAAAGGCAACAACCATGATTACTCTACCCAGCAATGATCTCATCCAGATTTGACAGAGAAATTAAAAACATTACAGACAAGCAAAAGCTAAGAGAATTCAGCAATACCAAACCAGCTTTACCACAAATGCTAAAGGAACTTCTCTGGGCAGGAGATACAAGAAAAGTCCAACAATAGCAAACCAAAAACAATTAAGAAAATGGTAATAGGAACTTACATATCAATAATTACCTTATATGTAAATGGAGTAAATGCTCCAACCAAAAGACATAGACTGGTTGAATGGTTACAAAAACAAGACCCATATAAATGCTGTCTACAAGAGACCCACTTCAGACCTAGGGACACATACAGACAGAAAGTGAGGGGATGGAGAAAGATATTCCATGCAAATGGAAATCAAAATAAAGCTGGAGTAGCAATTCTCATATCAGACAAAACAGACTTTAAAATAAAAATTATTACAAGAGACAAAGAAGGACACTACATAATGATCAAGGGATCAATCCAAGAGGAAGATATAACAGTTGTAAATATTTATGCACCCAACATAGGAGCACCTCAATACATAAGGCAAATGCTAACAGCCATAAAACGGGAAATTGAGAGTAACACAATCATAATAGGGGACTTTAACACCCTACTTTAACCAATGGGCAGATCATCCAAAATGAAAATAAATAAGGAAACACAAGCTTTAAATGATACAGTAACCAAGATGGACTTAATTGATATTTATGGGACATTCCATCCAAAAACAACAGAATACACATTGTTCTCAAGTGCTCATGGAACATTCTCCAGGATAGATCATATCTTGGTTCACAAATCAAGCCTTGGTAAATTTAAGAAAATTGATATTTTATCAAGTATCTTTTCCAACCACAACGCTATGAGACTAGATATCAATTACAGGATAAAATGTGTAAAAAATACAAACACATGGAGGCTAAATGATACACTACTTAATAACCAAGAGAGCACTGAAGAAATCAAAGAGGAAATCAAATATACCTACAAACAAATGACAATGAAAACACAATGACCCAAAACCTATGGGATGCAGCAAAAGCAGTTCTAAGAGGGAAGTTTATAGCAATACAATCCTACCTCAAGAAACAACAAACACCTCAAATAAACAACCTAAACTTACACCTAAAGCAATTATCAAAAGAAGAACAAAAAAACCCCAAAGTTAGCAGAAGGAAAGAAATCATAAAGATAAGATCAGAAATAAATGAAAAAGAAATGAAGGAAACAATAACAAAGATCAATAAAACTAAAAGCTCTGTTTTGAGAAGATAAAAAAAATGATAAAACATTAGCCAGACTCATCAAGAAAAAAAGGAAGAAGACTCAAATCAATAGAATTAGAAAGGAAAAAGGAGAAGTAACAACTGACACTGCAGAAATACAAAGGATCATGAGAGATTACTACAAGCAACTATATGCCAATAAAATGGAAAACCATGAAGATATGGACAAATTCTGAGAAAAGCAAAACTTTCTGAGACCGAACCAGGAAGAAACAGAAATTAAAAACAGACCAATCACAAGCACTGACATTGAAACTGTGATTAAAAATCTTCCCACAAACAAAGCCCAGGACAAGATGGCTTCACAGGGGAATTCTATCAAACATTTAGAGAAGAGCTACGCCTATCCTTCTCAAACTCTTCCAAAATATAGCAGAAGGGAGGAACACTGCCAGACTCATTCTATGAGACCACCATCACCCTGATACCAAAACCAGACAAAGATGTCACAAAGAAATAATACTAAAGGCCAATACCACTGATGAACATAGATGCAAAAATCCTCAACAAAATACTAGCAAACACAACCCAGCAGCACATTAAAAGGATCATACACCATGATCAAGTGGGGTTTATCACAGGAATACAAGGATTCTCCAATATACACAAATCAATCAATGTGATACACCATATTAACAAATTGAAGGAGAAAAACTATATGATCATCTCAACAGATGCAGAAAAAGCTTTTGACAAAATTCAACACAACTTATGATAAAAACCCTCCAAAATGTAGGCATAGAGGGAACTTACCTCAACATATCAAAGGCTATATATGGCAAACTCACAGCCAACATCGTTCTCAATGGTGAAAAACTGAAACCATTTCCACTAAGATCAGGAAGAAGACAAGGTTGCCCACTATCACCACTCTTATTCAACATAGTTTTGGAAGTTTTAGCCAGAGTAATCAGAGAAGAAAAAGATATAAAAGGAATCCAAACTGGAAAAGAAGAAGTAAAGCTGTCACTGTTTGCAGATGACATGATACTATACATAAAGAATGCTAAAGATGCTACCAGAAAACTACTAGGTTTAATCAATGAATTTGGTAAAGTAGCAGGATACAAAATTAATGCACATCTATCTCCTGCATTCCTATACACTAATGATGAAAACTTTGAAAGAGAAATTAAGGAAACACTCCCATTTAGCTTTGTAACAAAAAGAATAAAATACCTGAGAATAAACCTACCTAAGGAGACAAAAGACCTGTATGCAGAAAACTATAAGACACTGATAAGGAAATTGAAGATGATACCAACAGATGGAGAGATATACCATGTTCCTGGATTGAATGAATCAACATTGTGAAAATGACTATACTACCCAAAGCAATCTACAGATTCCACACGATCCCTATTAAACTACCAATGGCATTTTTCACAAAACTAGAAAAAAAAATTTCACAATTTCTATGGAAACACAAAAGACCCCCAAAGCCAAAGCAATCTTGAGAAAGAAAATGAGAGCTGGAGGAATCAGGCTCCATGAATTCAGACTATACTACAAAGCTACAGTCATCAAGACAGTATGGTAGTGGCACAAGAACAGAAATATAGATCAATGGAACGGGATAGAAAGCCCAGACATAAACCCATGCACATATGGTCACCTTATTTTTGATAAAGGAGGCAACAATATACAATGGAGAAAAGACAGCCTCTTCAATAAGTGGTGCTGGGAAAACTGGACAGCTACATGTAAAAGAATGAAATTAGAACACTCCAAAACAGCATACACAAAAATAAACTCAAAATGGATAAAGACCTAAATTTTATAGTGTAAGGCCAGACACTATAAAACTCTTAGAGGAAAACATAGGCAGAACACTCTATGACATAAATCACAGCAAAATCCTTTTTGATACACCTCCTAGAGAAATGGAAATAAAAACAAAAATAAGCAAATAGGACCTGATGAAACTTAAAAGCTTTTGCACAGCAAAGGAAACCATAAACAAGACGAAAAGGGTACCCTCAGAATGGAGAAAATATTTGCAAATGAAGCAACTGACAAAGGAGTAATCTCCAAAATTTACAAGCAGCTCATGCAGCTCAATATCAAAAACACAAACAATGCAATCCAAAAATGGGCAGAAGACCTAAATTTACATTTCTCCAAAGAAGATATACAGATTGCAAACAAACATATGAAAGAATGCTCAACATCACTAATCATTAGAGAAATGCAAATCAAAACTACAATGACGTAACACCTCACACCAGTCAGAATGGCCATCATCAAAAAATCTACAAACAATAAATGCTGGAGAGGGTTTGGAGACAAGGGAACCCTCTTGCACTGTTGGTGGGAATGTATATTGATACAGCCACTATGGAGAACAGTATGGAGATCCCTTAAAAAACTACAAATAGAACTACCATATGACTCAGCAATCCCACTATTGGGCATATACCCTGAGAAAACCATAATTCAAAAAGAGTCATGTACCACAATATTCACTGCAGCACTATTTACAATAGCCAGGATATGGAAGCAACCAAAGTGTCCATCAACAGATGAATGGATAAAGAAGATGTGGCACATATATACAATGGAATATTACTCAGCCTTAAAAAGAAACGAAACTGAGTTATTTGTAGTTAGGTGGATGGACCTAGAGTCGGTCATACTGAGTGAAGTAAGTCAGAAAGAGAAAAATACCGTATGTTATCACATATATATGGAAACTAAAAAAAGAAAAAAAAAAGGTTCTGAAGAACCTAGTGGCAAGATAGGAATAAATATGCAGACGTAGAGAATGGACTTGAGGACGTGGGGAGGGGGAAGAGTAAGCTGGGATGAAGTGAGAGAGTGGCATGGACTTATATATACTACCAAATGTAAAATAGATAGCTGGTGAGAAGCAGCCACATAGCACAGGGAGATCAGCTCGGTGCTTTGTGACCACCTAGAGGGTTGGGATAGGGAGGGTGAGAGGGAGAAGCAAGAGGGAGGAGATATTTGGATATGTGTATATGTATGACTGATTCACTTTGTTATAAAGTGGAAACTAACACAACATTGTAAAGCAATTATACTCCAATAAATATGTTAAAAAAATAGCCAGGACATGGAAGTAACCTATTGTCCATTGAAAGATGAATGGATAAAGAAGATGTAGCACATATATATAATGGAATAGTACTCAGCCATAAAAGGAAACGAAATGGAGTTATTTGCAGTGAGGTGGATGGACCTAGAGTCTGTCATACAGAGTGAAGTAAGTCAGAAAAAGAAAAACAAAGACCATATGCTAACACATATATATGGAATCTGCACAACAGAAACTAACACGGTCTTGTGAAGCAATTATACTCCAATAAAGATCTATTTAAAAAAAATAAAATTATTGCTTAAAAATGCTAAAAAAGAAAAAAAGAAAAGAAAAAAAATCATAGCCAGGATTATTCTTATTGTCCATGGCTGCCAAGAAGATAGTAAAGAAAAGGAAGTGAAAATTTGCTTCAGAACTCTATTATATAACTATCTTATATATAGCTATCGTCTCATGAAGAAGATTAACAAACTGGACTACATTCATATTGGGAGTGTCTGTTCACTGACACCCCATTAAGGAAATAAATGTAAAGGCAAGGTACAGAGTGAGAAATCATGTTTACAATCCATGTAATGGACAGAAGCCTCAATACAAAGTATGTAAAGAATACTTATAAATCAACAAGCAAAAGACAAACCAATAAAAAATTCACAATTGCTTCCACAACCTCACCAAAGAGATATCTAAGTGGCCAGTAAACATATGAAAAAAATTGTCAACTCCATTAGAAATCAAGAAAATGCACACTTATACCACAATGTGGCACCTCTATAAACTCACCAGAAGGGCTATAAAAGGTCAACAATCCCATGTTTTGGTGAGGTTGCAGACAAACTGCAAGTCTCACACACCAGTAGGCATATAAACTGTTAAAACTACTATGGACACCTGTTAATATTTTCTACTAAATGTGGGCCTAAAAACGACCTATGGTCCAGCAATTCTACTGCTATTTCATACACACACACACACACACACACACACACACACACACACACACATATGTATATTTCCTATAGTAATGTTTGTACAAGTCCACCATAAAAGAATGTTCACATCAGCATTATTTGTGATAGCCCAAACCAGAAACAACTCAAATGTCTGGTGTTTGTTTCCTCTATCTGTTATTGACCCTAATCTTTCTCTTACAAAGTTCTGCCCAGTTTTAAATCATATTTTCTAAGAACTGTGTCAACTCTCATATATATCACATCAAACTCACTGAAATTAAGGAATCTCCCTATCCATATCAGAAATAATTTTAATTAGGTAAAATTTGTGTCACAGCAGAACAGACACATGCACATAGAAACAAAATCATCACTGGCTGGCTAATAGCTGCCTCTTGCTATTCCAAGACAAACTACAGGGCTAAAACCTGTGGAAATCTGGGAAGTGTCATTATAAGAATGAAGCAAAAAGACATGGAAAAAGGGAAAGAGAAAAAACATGATAGACATCAATCTTTGCTTGGAATATTGATTTTTAAGAAATCCAGACAAGGGCAGTTAAATCCCAGCAACTCTATTCAATGTGATAAATCTTTATCACTCCAGTAATATGATGTGTACCTACTAACTGCTGGGTGCTAAAGAACAGCTCCCCTTAAACCATTGATAATCCCAATGAGCAGATTAGAAAGCCCTCAGCTAACAACTGCACAGCTAATGAAGGCATACAACTGTGCTTAAGGTTAAGTACCAACAGTCCTGGCACCCTCCTTTTTTTTTTTTTTTAAAGTGACTTCTCCTCGTCAAAGTAATTTGATTAGTCGTGAAATCACAGACTCTTGTTTAGAACTACTGCCTTGCTTTAGGGAAACAGAGCTGGTTGCTTGGGCTATTGTCCATAGATACGCTAATGGCATCTGTACTGGAAGAAGAAAACAGACTCATCTGTAAGCCAGCTGAGCTCCAAACACAAGGTTGCCATTTGTTCGCTCACTGATTAATTTCATTGAGGCTTTCTAGTTCCACCATGCTCCTCCTTAAAAAAACTAAAATTAAATAAAGAAAGCTTGGACCCAGGAATATTTCTTTTTTGTGCATGTAGCCATTCTTTTTTTCCCAACTTTGCAAAATGTGTTCAGAAACATTGGCTATATTGGGAGCCTCAAAGTTCATTAATTTTAATGTTATTTTGTTCTCTCGAAGCAGTAAACAATTAGACTACCAAATGAGTCTGTATTTCCTATGATTATAATTTTTATCTAGAAATATGTTCAGTGTGCAGGCTGTTGAATGTGCTAACTTGGGAAGAGCACATGCCTTTAACAGAGACAATAATATTTGCTTTCGATGGTATTTTACAATTTTCTAAGTGTTTCCATTTGGAGGCTATACCAGATTCAATTAATCTGCACAACAATATTACTTATAGATAAAACAATTCCAACTTATAGATGGTCCCAACATGAAAATGTTTGTTAAAAAATAGAGATTTTAAGCAACAAACCTAGCTGGAACTCAGGATTCTGGTCAAAATGCCTTTTTCTCCAGTTTCAATTTTTATTTTATATTTAATAGTGATACTTTTAATGTGACAAACTGCATTCTCTCGACCTTAATTATATAATCAACTCATTAGGATATAATAAGCATCACCTTAGCATCACTTGATTATTCAGTTTATTAATTGCATATCTTCTTTCTTATTTTTGGCTCCTCTTATTCTATTTGTGAAAGCTCTTCCACTCAAAAATGGCAACCCCACCCAGTCCCTAGAGCTGGAAAGGAATTATTTTGTGCATCATCTACTTATGTTCTAAAGTTTCATAAATTTAATTAATTGTTGATTTGAGATATTCTGCCAATTGTTTCAACCAATTTACTTCTGAGTCCACCTTAGACTTTGGTGTCTGGAATTGATGTGATAAATATTATGCCCTTTGCTTAAAACAGAATTTGACTACATTAGTAAAATTAAGATCAGTATCAAGCTAGCATCTACATTTATTGAAATCTTAAAGAGCCGTGGAGTAAGTTCATTTGTAAATTTCTCAGTCATGTACTGTGTATATATTAAACTATAAACTTCCTTCCATACCTGATATATTCTGAAACTTTACTTAGTAAAAACTTAAAGAGCGTTTAACCATAGTACACATGTATAAAGAACTTCTATATACTGCTTGGAGCAAATAAATTTATATTCCTACTGGATGTATTATTTCTAAGTCCTCTTTATATTTAGATATACTTTACAAATATATGGAACCTATTTCATGGAAATGTTGTCTAGTAAATCAAACTATTCCAGTGCTTTTTTGAGATTAATACAATTCTATTACAATAATGGAGGACAGATTAGCTAAACTATGAAACAAAGACAAACAATCAAATATCCAGCTCACCCAGGCAAAACCTATAAATCTCCTTTATATTACAGAGCATCAAATCCTATCTGCAAAGATTTCGACGGTCTCTCTGACATACACCAGTGGCGCCCTCTCCTTTTTTTTCCTGTATCTTTCTCTGCTTCTCCATCTCAGTAGGTCTAAAACCATCTTCCACCTGCTTCAGATAAACTTAAAATTGGCCTGTAAATAGAGATTTCTTCCAAAACCAAATTAAATAGAAAGCAGAAAGAAGAAGCAGAGAACATTAAATTTCCTTTAGGCTCCCTGCCTAATTCTTCTTGGGCTCAGAGCCCAATTTCCATTGAGCCCATTCTGGTTTCTTTAAAGCCATGGATACAAAGGCCAGTACTTATTATCATTATCACTCAGTCTTACCCAACTTGTCAATTTCTGAGGACCATTTCCTAGTTCCTAGTTTGTTTTTCTAATGCCCTTATTTGTGCACACAAGCTTTGAATGGGCTTGATTAGGTTACTTTTTACAGGCTAAATGAAAAATGCATTTCAGTTAGACTATATACTATCTTTTTTCTATTTTCACTATCCACTTGAATAGAAGTCTATAAAAACAGCCATCTGTCCCAATACTAGATTATTTTCACTATAGAATTAACTCTTGTTTGACTATGAATGTAATTGTAATCATTAGTTACTCAAGGGTGATTAGACACTAAGGAGCTGACCCATCTCTGCTCCTGAAGGAAGTCACAACCACCTGATTGATATCAACCTCTAAATTTGATGAACAATGAAATTTTAGCACCCTAAAAGCTGAATAGATTCTAGTGAAACCAAGTGCAAAAAATGTTACTTCCCTTAGTATAATAGTATATATTTCCAAATTAAATATTTTCACAAATTAAGTAGGCTTACTTCTCAAGTCACTCATTTTTAATAGATTCTTATAAAGCACTATGCTGTGCCCAGCTCTTTACATGTGGTATCTAATAATATTTTTAAAGCTACTACTTATTAATAACATTATGTCAAGGAACTATATCAGAAACGTAGCATGCTTCATTTATTTTAGTCCTTAGAACATCCTCTAAATTGGAAGGTGGCCCCTTACTGATGAGTAAACTGGCTCTAGGAGATTATTTGCCTCAGTACAAAAATCTAATGAGTGGTTGAACCAAGACTCAGGCATAGGTCCTTTTTGTTTTCTGTGATATTTCCAATTTTTTACTTGCAGAAAAGCTCCAGGTCCTAAATTGCTTGTACCTTGGGTTTTTACAACATGACTACCTCAACTCAGATAGGACTGAGAGCCAGAAGATTCTAGGAAATTGAGGTAGAATTTGAATTCCTTGGGAAATTTCTTAGCTCAAGACACATATCAGGCAAATGAAAACACAATCACACAAATCCCTACTGAGGGATGTTCTGACCAGTACTCCTCCAAATTGTCAAGTCTTCAAAAACAGAGAAGCCAAGAAGAGGTAAGGAAACATGGTGACTAAATCTAATGCAATATCCTGGGTGGGACCCTGGAGGAGAAAAAGGACCTTCGGTAAAAACTAAGGAAATCTGAATAAAGTAGGGACGTTAGTCAATAATAATGAATCAATATTGGTTCATTAATTCTGATAAATGTTTCAAACTGATGTAAGACATTAATAGTAGTGTAAACTGAGTATGTGGTATATGGGAACTCTATATAACCATCACAAATTTTCTGTAAATCTAAATCTATTCTAAAATAAAAAGTTTACTAAAGAAGTTTAAAAAATGCTACTCTATACTTCATTTTTACTAAGTGAAACCTACAAACACAATTCTCAAACTGAATGCAAACTTTTTGAAGACTTCCTAGAAACATATAGAGGAAATTTTATTTGGTGCAGCATACCCACGTGCAATATTCCAACCTGCAACTTAATTAATTAAGGTTTGGTTCATATTATGTTGGATCTGCTGGTCATTTTAATAATATTTTTATACAAACTATGTCATTAGTTTCATACATACCATCAAGGCAAAACTTTTCACAAACTCCTTAACTCATCTCATTCTGTTTCTTTTTTTTTTTTTAACATCTTTATTGGAGTATAATTGCTTTACAATGTTGTGTTAGTTTCTGCTATATAACACAGTGAATCAGCTATATGCATATGTATATCCCCATATCCCCTCCCTCTTGCATCTCCCTCCCACCCTCCTTATCCTATCCCTCTAGGTGGTCGCAAAGCACCAAGCTGATCTCCCTGTGCTATGCAGCTGCTTCCTACTAGCTATCTATTTTATATTTGGTAGTGTATGTATGTCAGGGTTACTCTCTCACTTCGTCTCAGCTTACCATTCCCCCTCCCCATGTCCTCCAGTCCATTCTCTATGTCTGTGACTTTATACCTGTCCCACCCCTAGGTTCATCAGAACCATTTTTTTTTTTTTAGATTCCATACATATGTGCTGGCATATGGTACTTTTGTTTCTCTTTCTGACTTACTGCACTCTGTATGACCGACTCTAGGTCCATCCATCTCACTACAAATAACTCAATTTTATTTCTTTTTATGGTTGAGTAATATTCCATTGTATATATGTGCCACATCTTCTTTATCCATTCATCTGTCGATGGACACTTAGGTTGCTTCCAAGTTCTGGCTATTGTAAATAGTGCTGCAATGAACATTGTGGCACATGACTCTTTTTGAATTATGATTTTTCTCAGAGAATATGCCCAGTAGTGGGATTGCTGGGTCATATGGAAGTTCTATTTTTAGTTTTTAAAGGAACCGCCATACTGTTCTCCATAGTGGCTATATCAATTTACATTCCCATCAACAGTGCAGAGGGTTCCCTTTTCTCCACATCCTCTCCAGCATTTATTGTTTGTACATTTTTTGATGATGGCCATTCTGACTAGTGTGAGGTGATACCTCACTGTAGTTTTGATTTGCATTTCACTAATGATTAGTGATGTTGAGCATCTTTTCATGTGCTTGTTGGCAATCTGTATATTTTCTTTGGAGAAATGTCTATTTAGGTCTTCTGCCCATTTTTGGATTGGGTTCTTTGTTTTTTTGATATTGAGCTGTATGAGCTGCTTACATATTTTGGAGATTAATCGTTTGTCAGTGCTTTGTTTGCAAATATTTTCTCCCATTCTGAGGGTTGTCTTTTCGGCTTGTTTATGGTTTCCTTTGCTGTGCAAAAGCTTTGAAGTTTCATTAGGTCCCATTTGTTTATTTTTGTTTTTATTTCCATTTATCTAGGAGGTGGGTCAAAAAGGATCTTGCTGTGATTTATGTGATAGGGTGTTCTGCCTATGTTTTCCTCTAAGAGTTTGATAGTGTCTGGCCTTACATTTAGGTCTTTAATCAATTTTGATTTTATTTTTGTGTATGGAGTTAGGAAGTGTTCTAATTTCATTCTTTTACATGTGGCTGTCATTTTCCCAGCACAACTTATTGAAGAGGCTTTCTTATATCCATTGTATATTCTTGCCTCCTTTATCAAAGATAAGGTGACCATATGTGCGTGGATTTATCTCTGGGCTTTCTATCCTGTTCCATTGATCTATATTTCTGTTTTTGTGCCAGTACCATACTGTCTTGATTACTGTAGCTTTGTATTATAGTCTGAATTCTGGGAGCCTGATTCCTCCAGTTCCATTCTTCTTTAAGATTGCTTTGGCTGTTCGGGGTCTTTTGTGTTTCCATACACATTGTGAAAGTTTTAGTTCTCGTTCTGTGAAAAATGCCATTGGTAGTTTGATACGGATTGCATTGAATCTGTAGATTGCTTTGGGTAGTATAGTCATTTTCACAATACTGATTCTTCCAATCCAAGAACATGGTACATCTCTCCATCTGTTTGTATCATCTTTAATTTCTTTCATCAATGTCTTATAGTTTTCTGCATACAGGTCTTTTGTCTCCTTAGGAAGGTTAATTCCTAGGTATCTTATTCTTTTTGTTGCAGTGGTAAATGGGAGTGTTTCCTCACTTTCTCTTTAAGATTTTTCATCATTAGTGTATAGGAATATAAGATATTTCTCTGCATTAATTTTGTATCCTGCTACTCTACCAAATTCATTGATTAGCTGTAGTAGATTTCTGGTAGCATCTTTAGGATTCTCTAAGTATAGAAGCATGTCATCTGCAAACAGTGACAGTTTTACTTCTTCTTTTCCGATTTGGATTCATTTTATTTCTTTTTCTTTTCTGATTGCTGTGGCTAAAACTTCCAAAACTATGTTGAGTAATAGTGGTAAGAGTGGGCAGCCTTGTCTTGTTCCTGATCTTAGTGGAAATGCTTTCAGTTTTTCACCATTGAGAATGATGTTGGCTGTGGGTTTGTGATATATGGCCTTTATTATATTGAGGTAGGTTCCCTCTATGCCTACTTTCTGGACGGTTTTTACCATAAATGGGTGTTGTTGAATTTTGTCAATAGCTTTTTCTGCATCTATTGAGATTATCATATAGTTTTTATCCTTCAATTTGTTAATATGGTGTATCACATTGATTGATTTGCGTATATTGAAGAATCCTTGCATTCTTGGGATAAACCCCACTTGATCATGGTGTACGATCCTTTTAATGTGCTGTTGGATTCTGTTTGCTAGTATTTTGTTGAGGATTTTTGCATCTATGTTCATCACTGATATTGGCCTATAGTTTTCTTTTTTGTGTGACATCTTTGTCTGGTTTTGGTATCAGGGTGATGGTCGCCTGGTAGAATGAGTTTGGGAGCATTCCTCCCTCTGCTATATTTTGGAAGAGTTTGAGAAGCATAGGTTTTAGCTCTTCTCTAAATGTTTGATTGAATTTGCCTGTGAAGCCATCTGGTCCTGGGCTTTTGTTTGCTGGAAGATTTTTAATCACAGTTTCAATTTTAGTGCTTCTGATTGGTGTGTCTATATTTTCTATTTCTTCCTGGTTCAGTCTCAGAAAGTTGTGCTTTTTTAAGAATTTGGCCATTTCTTCCAGGTTGTTCATTTTATTGGCATAGAGTTGCTTGTAGTAATCTCTCAGGGTCCTTTGTATTTCCGCAGTATCAGTTGTTACTTCTCCTTTTTCATTTCTAATTCTATTGATTTAAGTCTTCTCCCTGTTTTTCCTGATGAGTCCAGCTAATGGTTTATCAATTTTGTTTATCTTCTCAAAAAACAACCTTTTAGTTTTATTGATATTTGCTACTGTTTCCTTCATTTCTTTTTCATTTATTTCTGATCTTATCTTTATGATTTCTTTCCTTCTGTTAATTTTGGGGTTTTTGTTCTTCTTTCTCTAATTCCTTTAGGTGTAAGTTTAGGTTGTTTATTTGAGAAGTTTGTTGTTTCTTGAAGTAGGATTGTATTGCTATAAACTTCCCTCTTAGATCTGCTTGTGCTGTGCCCCATAGATTTTGGGTTGTCAGGTTTTCATTGTCATTTGTTTCTCAGTATTTTTTGATTTCCTCTTTGATTTCTTCAGTGATCTCTTGGTTACTTAATAGCATGTTGTTTAGTCTCCATGTGTTTGTATTCTTTACAGATTTTTTTCCTGTAATTGATATCTACTCTCATAGCGTTGTGGTTGGAAAAGATGCTTGATATTATTTCAATTTTCTTAAATTTACCAAGGCTTGATTTGTGACCCAAGATATGATCTATCCTGGAGAATGTTCCATGAGCACTTGAGAAGAAAGTGTATTCTGTTGTTTTTGGATGGAATGCCCCATAAATATCAATTAAGTCCATCTTGGTTAATGTGTCATTTAAAGCTTATGTTTCCTTATTTATTTTCATTTTGGATGATCTGTCCATTGGTGAAAGTGGGGTATTAAAGTCCCTTACTATTATTGTGTTACTATTGATTTCCCCTTTTATGGCTGTTAGCATTTGCCTTATGTATTGATGTACTCCTCTTTTGGTTGCATAAATATTTACAATAGTTATATCTTCTTCTTGGATTGATACCTTGATCATTATGTAGTGCCATTCTTTGTCTCTTGTAATAGTGTTTATTTTAAAGTGTATTTTGTCTGATGTGAGAATTGCTACTCAAGCTTCCTTTTGTTTTCCATTTGCATGTAATATCGTTTTTCATCCCCTCACTTTCAGTCCCTATGTGCCCCTAGGTCTGAAGTGGATCTCTTGTAGACAGCATATGTATGGGTCTTGTTTTTATATCCATTCAGTCAGTCTATGTCTTTTGGTTGGAGCATTTAATCCATTTACATTTAAGGTAGTTATCAATTTGTTCCTATTACCATTTTCTTAATTGTTTTTGGTTTGTTTTGTAGGCCTTTTCCTTCTCTTGTGTTTCCTGCCTAGAGAAGTTCCTTTAGCATTTGTTGTAAAGCATGTTTGGTGGTGCTGAATTCTCTTAACTTTTGCTTATCTGTAAAGGTTTTAATTTCTGCATCGAATCTGAATGAGATCCTTGCTGGTTAGAGTAATCATGGTTGTAGGTTTTTCCCTTTCATCACTTTAAATATGTTTTGCCATTCCCTTCTGGCTAGTAAAAGATCAGCTGTTAACCTTATGGGGATTCCCTTGTATGTTATTCGTTGCTTTTCCCTTGCTGCTTTTAATATTTTTTCTTTGTATTTAATTCTTGATAGTTTGATTATATGTGTCTCAGTGTGTTTCTCCTTGGGTTTATCCTGTATGGTACTCTCTGTGCTTCCTGGACTTGACTATTTCCTAACTTGTGTTAGGGAAGTTTTCAACTATAATCTCTTCAAATATTTTTTCAGATGCTTTCTTTTCCTCTTCGTCTTCTGGGACCCGTATAATTCAAATGTTGGTGTGTTCAGTGTTGCCTCAGAGGTCTCTGGGACTGCCATCAATCTTTTTCATTCTTTTTTCTTTATTCTGCTCACTGGCCATTATTTCCACCATTTTATCTTCCTGCTCACTTACCGTTCTTCTGCCTCAGTTATTCTGCTATTGATTCCTTCTAGAGTATTTTTAATTTCAGTTATTGTGCTGTTCATCACTGTTTGCTCTTTAGTTCTTCTAGATCCTTGTTAAATGTTTCTTTTATTTTCTCCATTCTGTTTCTGAGATTTTGGATCATCTTTACTATAATTACTCTGAATTCTTTTTCAGGTAGACTGCCTATTTCATCTTCATTTATTTGGTTTTGTAGGTTTTTACCTTGCTCATTCATCTGTAACATATATTTTTGTCATTTCATTTTTTGTTTTTGATGGGTGGTGCTGTACTCCTTTCTTACTGGTTGTTTGTCCTGAGACATCTAGCACTGGAGTTTGCAGGCAGTTGGATAGAGCTGGGTCTTGGTGCTGAGATGAGGACCTCTGGAGGCCTCACTCAGATTAATATTCCCTGGGGTCTGAGGTTCCCTGTGAGTCCAGTGGTTTGGACTTGGATCTCCCTCCACAGGAGCTTGGGTCTGACCTCTGGCCTGAAACCAAGATCTTGCAAGCTTTTTTTTTCCCTTTCCTTTGTGCTTAGTCTGGTTTCACTTGCTCACAGGATGCTGTGTGCAGAGGCCTTGCCCCCAGCACCTCAGACCAGAGTTCCTGGTGTGATGTGGCTGTGCCCATCACTTCAGCTTCAGGACCATGGGCAGAAGTTGCAGACAACACTCAATTCAAGATGGCAATCTCTCATTCTGTTTCTTTGTGTTTAAAGTGGGGATAAAAATTGATAACCCACAAGATTGCGTTGGGATGAAATGAGATAATGATATCAATACTAGTAGTATAGATGAACCTATTTCCAGAGCAGGAATAGAGACGCAGATGTAGAGAATGGACATGTGGACACAGTGGGGGGAGGGGAGGGTGGGATGAACTGGGAGATTAGATTAGACATAAATATAGTACCATGTGTAAAATAGATAGCTAGTGGGAACCTGTGGTATAGCACAGGGAGCTCAGCTCGGTGATCTGTGATGACCTACAGGGGCGGGATGGGGGTGGGGGGAATAGGAGGGAGGTCCAAGAGTGAGGGGATATATGTATACATATAGCTGATTCATTTTGTTGTACAGCAGAAAGTTACACAACATTGTAGAGCAATACTCCCCAAAAAAGACTAGTGGAAGATCTTTATATGTTACCTCTTAAAATATATTGTACCCTATTCAAACATTATTTTTGTTGAGTATAGGACATCATATTTTGATTCCCTGCTTGTAACCATCTGAACACTTTCAGGGTCATGTGGAGCAGATTAGAAATATCCCTTTCAGATTTCACTACAAGATGGGCTAAGGCATATGGCCTCTGGATGAATCACCAAACATGAGTATTGAGGTTTACAACACTGTGATGTGCAGCCACCATTTCTGAAGATTTGCTGTGTCACTGCCTCAAGGTCATGTCCTTCTCTGTGACTTAATGCCTGCCTACACTGTGGAGTTGGCTTAGACACTTTGTATGTTTATGATCTTCATTTTAAAGTCAGTGTTTATCTGTCCTTTTCAATTTTTTTTGGGCAGATGAGTCATTTGGCTTTGTCTTGGTTGAAACAAATAATACATTAGAAATTCCTCTTTGGTAGGGCAAGCCTTAGTTCAGAATGCTTTTATTCATCTACCAGAAATGTTTTCTTATCCCTCACTGCCACATATAAGGTGACCAACCCAACTTCCCAACCAGTGGAGTAGTATTTTGCATAATTTTTGAAGTGATCTGTATCTGAGATGATTTGGATTTTTTTCAATCATGGAGCTCACTTTCTCAAGTTGAGGAGAAATTTGAGGCTTATTATTATAAAAGGTGGTCAAATTCTTAAAAAATCAATGTACTTCCTGTAAACTATATAAATGACTAAAATGAATAATTTATATGCTGGGTAGATCTTGTGTGTTAATAGGAATTAATAAAGTGAACAGCCTTTAAAAAGGAAAACAAGAGAACCATAAAAGGTAAGAGAAAGGAGGTGCTCATAGGCAGGAAGCAGGACTATCTGCCCAAAATGGTGCCCTAACATTCAAAATGTCAAGGCTGACCTGCATTAGTAATATATGTATATCAAGTTTTTCAAAAGTGAAAATAAGTGCCTATTCATCTATTTTCCACTATTTTCCTCCTGTTCTTATGAACTATAGTAAACATCTCTGAGTTGGCTGGTCAGGGTTACAGAGACACAGACATAGCAGGGATTACAACTACGACCTAAATGAGGCACAGTGTCCTTGGATTCTTTCTAGGACATCTGAACAATGGAAAGACAGCAATAGCACTTCTTATAAGGTCATTATATTGCTGTCTTTAAAATGAGATGTCTCTGTTGTGAAGAAACTGCCATCTTATTTTCCTACCCTTTTCTTCTATTATCTTCTTTCACAAAAAATCATGAACATTCAGTCTTAACCTGAATTACTTAAGTAATGTTATTGTATTCTTTTAAGAGATAAATGAAATAATCTAACTTACAGTTTGTAGCAAAATACAAAGATATTATCTTTATGGAAAACTCACATCTGTAAAGAGTTGAAAACAGATTGAACTAAATTTCCCAAGGAACAGCCTGGGTCCATATTTACAATCTGGCAGTAATCATATTTACTATAAATGATGAAAAAGACCACTTGTGTTATACATGTAGGCATGAAAGACCTTTAGATACATTTGCTTTTATGGCTTCTGACATGTGGCAAATTAAGTCATATTTTATAGATTTCAATTCTACTCATTCTCAAATACCACTGAGCAGCTGAATAGTCTCTTTTAAAGATCCCTACTTAGGCTAAGCCAGAAAATAGTTTATGAAAACCAAATCATTATATATTGTAGACTCAAAATTCAATTTAACATTATTTTATATTTATAATCATTTATATGCATGTATTAATGGCTATCATAAAATGCATTTCCTATTTTATCGGAGGTCAAAAGCTAACCATGGGATCCAATAAACCTGTGTGTGTGCATGTGTGTGTGCGTGTGTGTGTCTGTGTGTATGTATGTGTGTGTATATATAGAAAATAGTATAAATAAATATAAATTATCTAAAGAATTAAGTTGGGTTATGATGTTCAAAATCTTCCTTCCTTTTTTGTCATTTCTAGCAACATGTTATATGTGTATAAGTCATAGTTCTACAAATACTTTTTGCTGAATATTTCTGTGCTGGTTTGAGATTGCTCCTTTACCATTTACATTCCAAGTTACAGGATTAGCATAGGAAATTCAAGGAATTATGGACCAAAAGTGAGCACTGCTCAATGTGGAATGAAGCTTGGCTTCTGACCACACATGACAGTACATTAACTTTTTAAAATCAAGTGTATTTTATGAATTTAAATGCATATTTATGTTATTTTTATGATTTTGGGGGCAAGGATTTAGATCTCCTCTATAAGGAAGAAATAAGAATTGTTTTATCTATCTAGACATATTCTTTCAAAACCTAATATTTCCTTGTGTAATCAATATCTCACTAAATGGGAGTAAAACAGTTTGATTTAATTTTAGAGGCAATATGTTCTCTCAGATCTAACTCCTAACTGCTGATGAAGAGAACAAAATTCTATCTTGTCTGAAAATGTTACCAGCTACCTGAACTTGAAAAAGAAACCAATGACTTCAACCCAACTTCTTCCTAGAGATAAAAATCATACCCGACTGTTTTCTATTAACTAATTACCTGCCAACATGCCTCAAAGAAACCCTAATACTTTAATGATCATTTACAAAATAAATTTGAAAAGTTGCTTGAACCTTGTTATGAACGAAACACAGTATTATATAACAGAAATATTGTGTGTATAAACATACACTATATATATGCTCACACAATGTTTCAATGACATATAAAATAAATATCAAATTTGACAACAAGCTACACAATCAGGTTGAGTCAAATACAGAAGTTGTTAGATGCAAATATTCTTCAAAATTATCTCACTTGTAGAAAACCTTTTCAGATCCTGATCTCAACATTCTGATAAAGAGCTCTTCCCTTACCACCTATCAAAATAGCCCACTCATTCTCTGACCTGTCAGTTTTCTTTATAGCACTTACCAGAGGCTGACATTATTCTTTCTATCTGTCTGTCTGTTTATCTGTCTGTGTCTCTTTATCCTAAGTATATGATAGATTTGTTTATGGTCTATCTCTACCATTATAATTTCACCTCCCTGAGGGTAGGGAATTTGTTTTCTCTCCTGCTACAGCCTAGAACTAGAATGGTGCCTGGCGCTTTTTAGAAACTCAATAATTATTTCATGAATGACTAAGGAAATGAATAAATAAAGTTAATGACTTTTATTAGAAACTGCCTTATTTTTCCTATAAGAGCTCTATCTATACACTTCTTATTTATTCCCTTTCTAATGCCCTACGTTAAGCTGAGACAAAATTAGCTGTTCATTAAAATTGGCATAAGTTCAAAGAGTAACTTGGTAGTTCATTAAAAATTTATTTGCATGCCTTTACAAGTGTTAATTTATATTTAATACCCATTCACAGATTTTCAGTTATAGTTCAGGCTAGTAGATTTATGTAAACTTCAAAATTATTATCTGCAGAACTTAATATATTATTGTCTCAAAATTATAGACACATGCAGATGATAAGCAACCATAATCACATTACTGATGTGGGCCCAATTAACACTGATTTAGTAGTATACGTGTATATTCCAGGGAGTTTTGAAAGTAACCCATGGCAAATGCTTCAATAAGGCTTATAATTCATCAAGAGTTAGAAAACAATGCTAACTTTATTGTCATAGCTCTTGGCAAATAATGAAAAATTTATCCTGAAGTTCATTCTTGCTGCCTTTCCTCAAAACATTTCTTGAGAGTCTATTATGTAACAGACTCTTTTCTAACATGAGGAATACAGAGAAGAATGAGCTCAAAGTCTAGAGTAAACAGAAGAGAATACAGCAATGTGACAATTACTCAGTGTGGGGACTCAGGAAAGGGTATCAGAGAATACCTTTCTCAAGTTAATCTTGAAGTTAGAAGAGGAATTCATGGGGGAAAAGGAGAAGAATAATGACCCTTAGGGACAATTGCTACTCTGCATCTAAAAGTTGAATTGGAACAGTAATAATTAAATATTACAGGGTTGCAAAATAATTCTTCTCCAGTTGCTGTTTCTTTTCTTACTTATAGATGAAAACTTGTATGCATGTCTTAACTAACCCTTGTATGTGGTCTCACTGTGTTCTGTATTTCCAGTCAAAAGGGAAGATACTTTCTTAATTATTGAAAAGCTGAGGAAGCAAGGTTAATGTGTAATCGAAAAATAAGCAGCAGGTCATTCTATGCATCTGGAAACAGCAAGGAGATCTAATAGGTCAAGGTGTGTGATTCTTAAAGCAAATTCCCAGAGTATCTATGGCTTTCCTCCAAGTAAACAGCAAGATTTATGAAGGAAAACCATTAAACTGAACACTTTCTTTCAAATATTCCAACCTTCCTGGAACACTTCCAATCAGATTGGTCTTTTTCCTGCTTTCAGTGTCTACACTCAAGACATACAATATATATATTTTTAATGCAGGGAAATATTTGTACAGCATTTTAAAGGAGAAATCACATAACAAAAAGAAAAGTTTATGAAAGCTTTCAGAAATGAGGCAATTTGGGGTTATAGCATAGCAAACACATGAGAAGCTGATAATAAAAATTTTGAATTATAGAAATAAATCAGTAAAGAACCACACTGAGGGCTGATGAGAATTTAAAAAGTCAGGGAATTTTTAGAATTCTATACCTAGGAAATGAAGTGGTCATAATCGTGACATTCATTATGAGAAAACTTATGAAAAGCTGATGAAAATCAACTTGGCCAAAGGCTTCTATAGTTTTAGGCCAATGAACTTAAGAATACAAAGTCACTCACTACTAGATTATGGTGAAATCAAGGAATTCTTTTCCTTTCCATTGGTAAACTGAGCTTGCCAAGGCAGTGCTAAATGAGTGAACGATGAGGGCGAAGAGATGGAGTGGGCACTGGGGTAACACCCAGTGATAACGGGATTAAGTAAAAACAAAAACATGTTAAGAACCAACCACACCTGCACCCATTAAAGCCTAGTAATGGCCACTGGGCCCTGACAGAAACCAGAACGTTTGACTTCTTGTAATTGAAAGTTACTTTACAAGCCATTATTGTGCATTTCCCCATGCATGCCTTCCTTTTTATTGTCAGTGGAGGATTCTAGGAAAATTGCCACAGGGCTTTTTTTTTTTTTTTTTTTTTTACGGTACATGGGCCTCTCACTGTTGTGGCCTCTCCCGTTGCGGAGCACAGGCTCCGGACGCGGAGGCTCAGCGGCCATGGCTCACGGGCCCAGCCGCTGTGCGGCATGTGGGATCTTCCTGGACCGGGGCACGAACCCACGTTCCCTGCATTGGCAGGCAAACTCTCAACCACTGCGCGACCAGGGAAGCCCGCCACAGGGCATTTTTAAAATGCAGAGGATCTGGTGATTTTACTGTGTCTGTTTTTTTACCCATATAGTCTAACTAAACATTTATTCCAACAATGTGGAACTACCTTGTACCTACTTCAGTATGTGATTTGATTGGCACTTTGAAGCTTTCAAAAGTTAAAAAATAAATAAATAAACCAGGGACCTACTACTCTCACAAAGGTTTTACTTTATATGAAAAGTAGGTGTCATCTTTAAACACACACACAGAGAAAAGAGGCACATAGAATTAGGTTATATGTTTATGAGTCAGAAGATCTCTCAAATCATTACAACAGAAAGTCAACAGTCAACAATTTCTATACTTACAAAGCATAGAAATAATAGAGAGGAAGTGCTATGTAATTTTACCATCTCAGGAATCTCATAGTAAGACTAGAAAACAAGTGAAGATGAAGGGCAGATAGGAAGAAGAAAGGCATGAGAAAAGAGGGAAGAAATGAATCAACTCGGTATGTATGGGAATTTCTAAAGTCGTTCAGTACTTTAGCAGTGTAATTAAGCTAATGGCAGCCAATGCACTGCATGGAGGTGTGATAGTTGTAAGGAACAGTGTATTGGTTATTTACTGCTCAAATGACCCCTAAAATTTAGCAGCTTAAAATAACAAACATTTATTATTTTACAGTTTTTGTGAGCTAAGAATCTGGTCCCAGCCGAACTGTGTGCCTCTGTCTCAGGGTCTCTCAGGAGACTGTAGTCAAGCTGTTGACCAGGGCTACAGTCATCTCAAGGCTTGATTGAAATAAAGGATTAATTCCCAAGCTCACTCAAGTGGGTTTCTTCCCAGGACTGCTCATAACATGTCAGCTTGCTTCCCCCAGAATGAGCCATCTAAGAGAGAGTGCTCAAGAAGGAAACCACAGTCTTTTTATAACCCAATTTCAAGAGTGACATACCATAATCTCTGCTGTATTCTATTTGTTAAAAGTGAGTCATAAAGTCCAACTTATTCGAGGGAAGGAGGTAGCATAAGTGCATGAATATCAGGAGGGGAGGACCATTGAGAGTTACCTGCCTAAGAGGCTGCCAATCACAAACATATGTAAATTTCCTTCCAGGCATGCTTAAGGTGGCACTGCTGAGGCTGAGGGGTCAGCAACCTATAAAAGCTCTGAGGTGGCACTGGTGTAAGCCAAAGCTTTCACACAGAACTTTATATACTGTTCTGCCTATGAGACCAAACTGGTGGCCTCAGTTCCAGATGACTAGGAAATCTGTGAAAGCTTTGTGGCAGCACCCAGAGTAGACCCTTATTAGGATAAAGATGCAGCTACCTTCCATTCTTTTGTGTAATCTCAATCTCATCATTGAAGGGGGACAGCCTACAACAGCAATCTGCAATCTTTTTTTTCCATCTATCTAAGAAACTTTGTCTTGGTTAATCGAACTCACTTTTCCTGATCACAGGAAAAAGGAGTAGATCTCTTTTGGTTGTATGTGGGTTGGGGGGAGCAAAGGCATCCTTTAAAAACTGAGTGTACATTGGTGCAAAGGTCAAAGCAAGATACTGAATAGGTAGGCAGGAACCAGCAAAACTAGGCTTTATCTCTCACCCTAAAAAGCCTAGATTTGCCCTATGGGCAATGTGTGACTTCTGAAGGTACTACGTTTTATAGAGATCACATTGATAGTAACATGGAAAGAGTGGGTTTGAAGGCTATGTTTCAAGGATGATTATTTCTTCAAGTCCTCATATTTGGAACTGGTACAGGAACTAAGGGACAGAAAAGACACAGAGAGAATGGAATTGAGAGATTTTTTTAAAAGTAAAATGCATGAGATGATGATAGATTGAATGCAGAGTATATGGAAGAAGGAAGGATTTAGGTTAGTTCCCAGTCTCCTAGTTTACTTGATGAGATCAATTGGGAAGACAGAAGGAAATGTAAGTTTGAAAGTAATTATAACAGGAAAAGATAAATATAGAATATGGCTCTGAATAGTTTCATAAATCTGAGGTCAAAAGCAAATGAAGAAAGAACTAAAATAAGTGTTGTTCCTGGAAAAAGAGTATTATTTTAAAGAAAACAGAATCTATAGTAACATTCTTCAGTCTACTGTTTTTTGTTTTTCCACAATATTTTTAGTCTATTACTCTGCTATCATTGTAATATGTAGAAAGTGCTAAGCCAAAATTTTTTAGACTCAGAATTAAAGAGAAAAGCACTAAGATTAGAGTAAATAATATTCTACAGGTTTGGAAAAATAAGGGGATAAAAAAAGAATATCACTATTGTGCAATAAATCATATCAGTTTTAAGACTACTTACTGAGGATTGAATATGGAGATATTAAGGATAGTTTCCTTTCCAAAACCAACTGGAACTTTGTTATTGCTATTAATTTTTAAATTGTAATATGTTCTGAAGGAAAATCCCTGACATTCATGGTTTTAGACATAGCAATTGTTCTTTTGTTATTCATTAAATGCATAATTGACTTGAGCTTTTCTTAGACTGCCAATTAACAGTTGCGAAAAGAAATTCTATTTATAAATTTACTAATATTGCTGTCACTTCAAAATAGGATGAGGAATTTCCGAACATATTTTGCCAGTAAGTTCACATTTGTTTTCTAGACCATTTTCTGAAATATATTTTGCTTGTCAATGGAAGCCTAGGAAATCAGGACTCAAGACCTAAAGATCTGTCCCAAATCTAACAACAGAATATTCTTGGGCAACATCTTAAAATGATTTTCCTTGATTTGGTAATAATTATAATAATAATAATATTGTTACTAGTTTATGATAATAATGACAATTAATACATAACATTTATTGAGTTTTTACTAAGTAACTGGCCCTATGTAATGCTTTTTATGTCTTACCTTTCTTTAAATTTCTTAATATTTTTATGTGGTACTATTATTAGCCTTATTTTTAAAATGAGGACACCAAGGGCCATGCTTCCACAAGACAATAAGTGGTGGAAATAAGATCTGAACTCATGTAGTCTGGCTTAAGAGTCCATTACTCTTAACCACCTCTACATATTTTTCCAGGCATTTGTTGTCCTTAAAGCAATAACACATGATAGTGCATGTAAGTTAACACAATTCATATTCTACATTCTTTATCCTCTTGGAGGAGTAAAGTGAAGTACAGCCTAGTTAAATAATTTTCAGAAGATATTCTAGCTATTTTAAAATATTATAGCAGTAAAGTAGTAAATAAAATGTTCCAGAAGGAAAATAAGAACATGTAGATACCTTCGTTAAATGACCTGGAATGCTGACTATGTCATATTTTACTAGTGAGCTGAAATAAAAATATTTTTTCTAGAAAGGATACATAGACGTTCTTTCACATTGAAAGTAAATATTTTCCTTAAAATATCTAAATGTTATCTTGGAACATATAGGACATTGCCCTAACTCATGGCGATCTATTTTCTTTTATTTATTTTTTACTTTATTTTTCCTGGAAGGCTGGGGGTGGGGTGTGGAAAGAAGAAACCTTTAGATTTTCTCTGAGGGAAATTACTGAACTGAAAGAAAAACAATACAATCATGAAAAGTATTCCTAGATGAGAAAAGACCAACTGATAAACACATATCTGCATCCAGCTGATTATATAATACCTCATGGGTGTTGTGGTAATACTGTCAAAACATGGATTGTATCTTTGAAATATCAGATTTAATTTAAATCAATTTCAAGCCAACTACTTTATTCCACCATTGGTGAGTAATACAGCCAGTCCCCACAATGTTTAAGTTAGTGAAGAAATGGAAAATCAGGAAAAGAACATATGCTAGTTTTGATCTGCTATGAATGTGAAGTGCCAAAAGCATTACAGAGAACGATAGCTCATAACACATTTCAACGCCAGTGAAGTGTGGGGGAAAAAAGTTAATCTTCTTGATACATTTTGTTTTTTCTTTCCTTTTAATTCTCATTATTTGATAATTACTTATTCAACTTTGAACACAGGTTGTATAAATATATTTGTTTTATTTTTAAATATATTTAAAGTAAGTATATTTAAATATACCTATATATTTAAAGTAAGTATACTTTAAATATACCTAAAATAAGTATAAAAAATTTATTTGGAGGCTTTTTAAGAGACATTTTCTTCTCTCTTCTAAGATAAACTTACCAAGTATTAGTGATCACCTAATGGGACAGTTTTTTAAAAATGCAAAAGAAAACCCACCCAAACACTTGAAAATTACAGACAGCTTCAGTATATAAATTTTAATGTTATAATTCTAATTATGTCATACAGAAAGAGTCTTATACATACAAGCTTCTGGTTAAATTTGACAGATTGAACACACTCATTTACCTCTGCTCCCTCTGGAAAGCCTAATGAAACAACAGTAAAAGGATACAGATTGCATGAACTCACAAGAGCAAAGAGAATTAGGGAGGAAATGAGTGACAAAGAGAGAAATCCACAAAACCACAGAAGATATCAAGCAGATTGTTGAGTACCAGTTAACAGCAGAAGAGGTTGATGCCCAAGTGTTCTCTGCATAGGGGAAAGAAAATGAGAGGCACTCGGTGTAAGAAGGTTCCTCTGGGAACGGGGCAGAAATCAAAATTATGTGAAAGCCTAAATGGATACCACTTAGAACTATCTTCCATCCCCTCCCTAGGTTTGGCAGCCAGGAAAGTGTCTCTCCTTCCCTTACCAATGCAAGAGTTCAGAGAAGTTGAAAAACACATGGTCTCTGGAACTCAGAAATCAGTCAAGCAGGAGGATCAGAAGCCACAGTGAAAACAGGATCATGAAGTGAAAGACAACAAACTAGAAAGTCTGAATAAGAAGACTCCAGGGCTTCCCTGGTGGCGCAGGGGTTGAGAGTCTGCCTGCCGATGCAGGGGATGTGGGTTCGTGCCCCGATCCGGGCGGATCCCACATGCCGCAGAGCGGCTGGGCCCGTGAGCCACCATGGCCGCTGAGCCTGCGTGTCTGGAGTCTGTGCTCCGCAACGGGAGAGGCCACAGCAGTGAGAGGCCTGCGTACCACAAAAAAAATAAATAAATAAAAGAAGACTCCAGCCCCTTGTTCTTAACGCTCAGGTTGGCAGTGAAGTCTATAGTTGCCCCTTTTTAATCTCCATTGTGGGCAGAAGATTAGAGAAGTCCTCACTGGTGCTGACCTCTGGAGAGAAAGAATCTGACTTGGAGTAGGGCTCCCATAACTAATTAGGTTCTTCTCCACTCAGTACCTCCATGGTGAGATATACTTTTGTACCTTTGGAAAAACTCAGCCACACGGATAGAGACCTTCCAAATGGCCTTTTCAGTGCATTTTCTTAAATATAAGTAAACCAAGGATCTCCAGACATTGGAGGGAAGTTTCTAACATAAAACAAAGGTGATAAAAAAGACAAACTGAAAATGAGACTTGGAGACTTTCTTCATGCTAATGAAGAAAGCAAAAATAAAAACCTCAAAATATATAAAATTAATATCCTCAAAGAGTTAAAAGAAAGAAGTTCATCCATGATATAGAAAAGAAACATTCAGAGAATAAGGCAAATCTTTTGGGAATTAGAAAAATAATGAAAATAAACTATTCAATAGGAAATATTAAGAAAGTAGTTGGATGTAGTTGCGTATTAAGGGTGGGATGATGGAAATGGTCTTACCTGGGTACAGGCAAGAAAGGGGTGCACTGTGTGTAGAAAATTTTAAAAGAATAAAACCAACTAAAAGTAGTCTGCTTTTTATTAGTATCATGAGCCAACAATTCTAAACTGTGTCAGTGATAAAACAGTCTTATCCATAACAAGTTTGTGTGCATCTAACTTCCAAACAGTTGTTGCAGTTGCTGTTGAGTCTATGAAGAAATGAACTCAAGGAAACAAAGATATGGACGGTACTAAAATTTCTGGAATTTATTGTGAAATGAAATGAGATATTTATGTTTTAACAGAGATCTATGTATTATCATTTCTTACCTTGTATAATTTTGCTTCCCTTCCCTTTTTCCTTATGAAATTAGCTGGTGGTTTGTCTATTATCTTAGGGGTTTTTTTGTAACAGCAAGGTTTTGAATTATTAGTTAGGTAGGCTATTTATCCATTGTCTACCTCATTATCTCTACTTTTATATTTAATAATTCCTTTGAGCTTCCTTTGATTTGTTGTTTTTTATCTAGTTTTTTTTTGTGGGGGGCTGTAGGTATTCAACCCATTTATTCATTTTATTTTTATATTTTAATAGGTACCATTGACATACATTAAATATGCACACATATAAAGTGTACTATTTACGTTTTAGCTACGTAAAACCATCCTGACAATATGGATAATGAACATACCCATTACCCACAAAAGTTGTCTTGTTGCCTTCCATACCCTTCCTCCTACTTCTCCCCAACCTCTCATCCCAAGACAATCACAGATCTGCTTTCTTACACTGTAGATTAGTTTGCATTTTTAGAATTTTGTATAAATGGAATCATCTATGGACCCTTTTATCTGGCTTCTTTCACTCAGCATAATCATTTTGGGATTCATCCACGTTGTAACATGTATCAGCAATTCATTCCTTTTTTGCTAAGTAGTATTCCTTTGTATGTCTATACTACTGCTTTTTTATCCTTTAGCCTGTTAATGGATATATGGGTTGTTCCCAGCTTGTGACTGTTATGAATCATGCTCCAACCATTCACGTACAAGTCTTTGTATGAGGGTATCTTTTTGATAACTGACTAGGAAAATAAGTCATATAGTAGGTGTATGTTTAACAGTTAAGAAACTGCCAAAAAAGTTCTCCAAAGTGATTGTACCATTTTACATTCCCACTATAGAGTATGAGAGTTCCACATCCTTGCCAACAGATGGTATAATCAGTCTTGTTTATTTTAGACATATTAATAGGTGTAAAGTGGTATCCCGTTACAGTTTTAATTTGCATTTCCCTAGTGAGATTAGTAACGTTGAACACTTTTTCAAGTGTTTATTTGCCATCCATGTATTGTTTTTGGTAAGGTATTTGTTCAAGTCATTTGCCTGCTTTTATTATTGCATTGTTTGTACTCTAATAATTGAGTTTTGAGAGTTCTTTATATATTCTGGATACAAGTCTTTTATCAGATATATGCTTTAAAAGTATTTTTACCAGTCTGTGGCTTGTCTTTTCATTCTACTAAGTGCATCATTTGAAGAATAACATCCTAAAGTTTAATAAAATACAATTCATCAATTTTCCTTTTATGGATTATGCTTCTACATATGTTAGAAAACCCACAACTTGTCATTATTTTTGCTTTAAACAGTTTATTATATTTTAAATATATTTAAATAAATTTAAAAATCTATTTACCAATGTACTTATCATTTCTTGTGTCCTTCATTCCTTTGTGTAGATCCAGGATTCTATCTGGTGTAATTCTCCTTCTGCTTAAATGACTTCCTTTAACATTTCTTGTAGTACTGGTCTGATGGCGATGGATTATTTCAGCTCTTCTATGTTTCAAAATGTCTTTATTTTGCTAGTTTCTTGAATAATTATTTTGTTGGGTAAAAAGTTCTAGTTTGACAGTTTTTTCTTTCAGTTGTTTAAGGACGTTTCTCTACTCTCTTCCCACTTGCATTATTTCCTACTAGAAATATGCTGTCTTCCTTATCTTTGTGTCTTTGGATATAATGTATCTTCTCTCTCCTCCCCTTCTTTCTGCTGCTTTTAAGATTTTTATCTCTGATTTTTATCTCTATCACTTGCTTTAAGGAATTTGATTGTGTTGTGCCTTAGTGTAATTTTCTTCATACTTCTTAGACTTGGGGTTCATTGATCTTTTTGGATCTGTGGGTTTATAGATTCCATCAAATTTGGAATTTTTCAGCCATTATTTCTTCTCATTTTTTTTTTTTTTTTTGCTATCCCTGTCTTTTCTTTGTGAACTACAATTGTACATATATTAGGTTGTTTGAAGTTATCCCTCAGCTTTCAAAATTGCTATATTTTTTTCATTTTTCTTTCTGCATTTAATTTTGTATAGAGTCTGTCATTAATTCAACAACTGCATCTTTTTTGTTAATATTTTTCCTCAATGTCTAATTTACTATTAACCTTATCCAGTATATTTTTCATTTCAACTGCTATAGCTTTTATCACTAGAAGTTTAATTTGGGTCATTTAAAAAATACCTTCCAACTCTATTTTTTGCATTGTACTCGGTATTCTTTTTTTTCTTTTCTTTTCTTTTTTTTTAACATCTTTATTGGAGTATAATTGCTTTACATTGTTGTGTCAGTTTCTGCTTTATAACAAAGTGAATCAGTTATACATATACATATGTCCCCATATTTCTTCCCTCTTGCATCTCCCTTCCTCCCACCCTCCCTATCCCACCCCTCTAGGTGATCACAAAGCACCGAGCTGATATCCTTGTGCTATGTGGCTGATTCCCATTAGATATCTATTTTACATTTGGTAGTGTATATATGTCCGTGCCACTCTCTCACTCTTTACTTAACATGTTCAGTCTTTTCTCTAATTTCTTGAACATATGGAATACAGTTATAATAACTATTTTAATATCTTTGACCATTAATTCTATCATCTGTGTCAATTCTGAGTCTGTTTTGTTGGTTGAGTTTTCTCCTCATTCAATAGAATCTATTATGTGTAGTATTTTTCTGTTTCTTTGTATTTTTGGTAATTTCTATTAGATGCCTGACATTGTGAATTTTACTTTTTGGAGTGCTGGATATTTCTGTATACCTATAAATATTCTTGAGCTTTATTCTGAAGTTGTCTAATTACTTGGAATCAGTTTCATCCATTCAGTTTTGTTTTTAAGGTTTGTTAAGTGGAGCCAGAGCAACATTTAGTCTAGGGTTAATTTTTCCTATTACTGAGGCAAACCCCTTCTGAGTACTTTACCTAATGCTCTGTGAATTGTGAGGTTTTCCACTCAAGTTACTGGTCCTGTGTTGGCTTTAAAGATTGTTCTTTCTAACCCTTTCAGGAAACTAATTCCCCCCAACTCCAGACAAGTTGCTCACATGCATTACTAATACTCAGCTGATTGCTTGAGAGAGACCCTCTACAGATCTCAGATGTTGTCTCTCTGTGTAGCTTGCTCTTCTCCAGTCAACTGCTCAGTGAACCATAGCTGTCTTGGCCTCCCCAGGTTACCAATTTCATCTCTTCATCTCATGGAGACTTCTGGACTCTGCCTGGTTTCCCCTCCCTGCATTGCAACCTATACACTTTCTCCAGGCAGTAACCTGGGAAAACTGCAGGGCTCATTTCATTTATTTTCCATTTTCAGGGGTAACTGCCCTTTGTTTTCTTGATATCCAATGGCAGGACAACTGTTGTTTCATACATTTTAATCTATTTCTTTAGTTGTTTCATGAAGAAGGTAAATCTGGTCCCCATTACCCCACAATAGTCAGATATGAAAATATCTTAACTATTTGTAAACTATCCAGGGCTGGTATCTTGTTCACCTGCTTCTCCCCCACTTCTCCACCTATGCACTAAGATGGTAGCAGCAAAGGTCTTAATTTAATAAGTTTTTGGATTTTCTTCTGATTACTGTTTAAATATATGCCATTGGTCCTGATATGTAGTATTTTTAATTATTATTACTATTTGCAAATTCTGTTAGATCAGTTTATTTTTCCCTTTTTATCTGAAAGTTGTTTAATAGAAGATTTTATTTTTAATTTACAGATGTAAGGACCTTTTTGGTCTTTATTTTATGAATAATTTCTAATTTTATTGCCTTGTGATTGAAGAATATTTTTTGTAATATTTTTACATCAGGATACTTACTGATGTTTTATTTGTGACCTAATATATAATTGACTTTTAAAATACAAATATGTTTTTAAGAATTATTTTATTTTTTGTTCTTATTTTCAGTACTTTTAAAACCTTCTCTTCCATTAAATTCCTAAAGTCTCCCTACCATCAATTGTTTACTCTTTTTTTTTTTTTGGCTGTGCTGTGTGGCTTGCAGGATCTTAGTTCCCTGATCAGGGATCAAACCTGTGCCCCCTGCACTGGGAGCACAGAGTCTTAACATTTGGACCACTGGGGAAGTTCCCAATTGTTTACTCTTGACAACTGTTCCAAAATACTATACAGAGACACCGCTACTGTATGTTTGCATGAATGAAAATAACTGTTTTAAGCACATTCCTTATTGAAGAGATCCTTTCCCCCTCCACCTGTATATTCAATTCACAGAAACAGTGACAACTGTTCCAAAATACTAAACAGAAACATGGCTCCTATATGTTTGTGTTGATGAAAATAACCATTTTAAACACATTCCTTATTGACAAGATTCTTTCCTCTCCATCTGTATATTGTTACTTTTTTAATTTTTTAATTTAATTTTTATCTTATATTGGAGTATAGTTGATTTACAGTGTTGTGTTAGTTTCAGACCACCTGTATATTCTCCAGTTCACCAAAAAATTGAGCATAATGTGGGTACCACAGATACCAAATTGAAGACTTGGTCCCTGTCCCAGAGGAAGCATGGTAATCTGCCATGTCTTTTTTTCTCCTTGAGTTTTGCTAGAATCACTCATGGTTTTGTTCCATATTTTTAGGTACAATGTTCCAAAGAGTTAGTACTGCCATGCAATATTACTCAAATTATTGTAGAGTCTATCTATAAAAACTATATTAATGATCACTATAACAATATTGTGTACCATCTTCACCTCTTCATGTTCTCGCTTACCCTTCCCTGAGTTATAAAGACTCTGGCTTCAACAATTAGTAGGGCATTACTATTACCAAGTGTAAAGTTAAGGAGAGGTCATAGAAAAATAATACATACCGGAGAATTAATACACAGTTATATTATAAAACTAAAAATGGTCAAAAAATTATAGTGATTAATAATAAGAAGGTATTTGTGAAATGGGGAAAGTCAAATGCTTTAGCTAGCACACAGTTGCACATGTAATATTTTATAAAAGTAAGACTTCATGATTAATAGAATAAGAATTAGACAAACTGCACCTCAATTTTTATTTGCACAGTATGGTGATAAAAATATCAACTTATGGGGTTGTTGATAAGATCAGAACTAATGAATGCTATGCTTGACACATAGCAGGTGCTAGATATATGGTAGTTCTCGTTTTCATTATTAGTGCATTCTTATATAAAGATAGACATTAAAAAAAATTTTTTTTTAAACAGTGATCCTGAAACATAAATAACTTAAAGGCCTTTACAGGATACATTTTGGGGGAATTTAGATATTTTGTCTACCAGTAGTTGGAAAGAAAGAGTAGTAGTCATATGTGATTTTTGCTGACCTGAGTTTATTTCCAGTAACACACAGTGGTCACAACAAAGCATTCAAATATGACTTTGTATATCTCAAATGTCATGGGAGAAGCTGGAACTACACAGAACAAAATCATTGCCAGACTTTCTGGTTCTCTTCTCTCATTTAAAAACAGCTAACTCAACTCATCCTTCGGTTTTTTGCTTAAACACGCTCACTTCCTTAGTGAAGCCATTCCCTTTAGGCTAGACTCCTCTAAGTGTCCTAACCTCAAATTCCCCTATCATAATATTCATCACATTTTTTCATAGTTATTTTTTAGCTGTATGTCTTCTCAATATATTGCAAACTCCATAAAAATAAGAGGCCTGTCTGTCTTATTCATTGTTGTTGCCCCAGCACTACACAGACTGTTTGGCACAATGTTGTCAACTCATTATTTATTAAGTAAATGAATAAATTCCCTAACAGACATGGAAATTTCAATGTACAGCCAGAGATAGTTCTAGAATCTGGGTCTGAAGTAAACACCAGAGAACATGCAAGCACACTCCTCCAAACGTCTTGATAGAATGAGAAAATTTTATCTGCATCCCCAGAGCAACTTCTCTATCATTGATAATGATGACAGACCTTCAGAGACCTTCAGGATTGGCATTGCTTTGGAACCAGCAAAGATTCCTTAATCTACAGCTATGTGTTGAATACTTACATATTCAGATTCAACTAAACTAGATTGTAGAGAACTAGCTATGTACTAGGCTAAGAGCTATGTGCTTTATCATGCCATTTTACTCAGTGGCACAAACTATAAGGGTGTAGGATGATCATTTCTACTATAAATAAGTAAAGTGGCCATAAAATATGTCATAACTGATCAAAGTCATGTAGCTTGGTAGTAGAAGAACCAGGATGCATATACAAGATGTAAGTTTACATGTTGGGAGTGAGTGTTTTAAGGTAAGACACAGTGAAGTGATTACATTCAAGTTGTTTTTGCATGGGTGTAAGCAGGTGCACATGTCACCAATGGACTCAACTGAAGCTCAAACTAACGTAGTTATATCATATATTAGGAGCCAGAGTTATCCTTACTGACATTCACTTGTTGTCAGACATTAGATATTTTAGCTTTCTAAGCTTCCTTTTCCTTATCTGCAAAGTGAAACTATGTGCCTTGTTTCTCTCACAGGATCGTTGGGAGGAACAAATAAAACACCCATATTGAAGCCACATTGTGTTAACATATCGCTTCAAAGTTTTTAAGGGATTGTTAACACACCTATCATATTGATTTTCTTACTCTATTTTACTGAACAAGGTCTGCTTTCTTCCTTCTTTCCATTTGGAGTTTTATAGCGTTATAGGTTACAACTCCTGCATTCTTTCAGTCCCATGAACATTATCCTAGTAAGTTTACAAATAGGAGAATTATTTTCAGTTTCTGACATAATGAAAATCAAACCAGGGTCCCAGAAAAAGCAATTGCTTACAGTACAGGTTTGTTATCTCTTAGGTACACCAAAATGGGTACAAATTCAAGGTTTGATGGAAACACTGGACATGACTTTTAAACGTAGCTCTGCATTCATTATCATTGCAACCATTAGTTTGAAATCCTTGCCAATAAAATGGGGATACTAAACTCTAAACTTCTTAAAATCATCAAATGTCATCAATTTTTTTTTTGATATTTGAATTTTATTTTATTTTTTTATACAGCAGGTTCTTATTAGTTATCCATTTTATACATATTAGTGTATACATGTCAGTCCGAATCTCCCAATTCATGACACCACCACCCCCACCCCACTGCCACTTTCTCCCCTTGGTGTCCATACATTTGTTCTCTATGTCTGTGTCTCAATTTCTGCCCTGGAAACCGGTTCATCTGTACCATTTTTCTAGGTTCCACATACATGTGTTAATATACGATATTTGTTTTTCTCTTTCTGACTTACTTCACTCTGTATGACAGTCTCTAGATCCATCCATGTCGCAACAAACGACCCAATTTCGTTCCTTTTTATGGTTGAGTAATATTCCATTGTATATATGTGCCACATCTTCTTTATCCATTCCTCTGTCGATGGGAATTTAGGTTGCTTCCATGTCCTGGCTATTGTAAATAGTGCTGCAAAGAACATTGGGGTGCATGTGTCTTTTTGAATTATGGTTTTCTCTGGGTATATGCCCACTAGTGGGATTGCTGGATCATATGGTAATTCTATTAGTTTTATAGGGAACGTCCATACTGTTCTCCATAGTGGCTGTATCAATTTACATTCTCACCAACAGTGCAAGAGGGTTCCCTTTTCTCCATACCCTCTCCAGCATTTGTTGTTTGTAGATTTTCTGATGATGCCCATTCTAACTGATGTGAGGTGATATCTCATTGTAGTTTTGATTTTCATTTCTCAAATAATTAATGATGTTGAACAGCTTTTCATGTGTTTCTTGGCCATCTGTATGTCTTCTTTAGAGAAATGTCTATTTAGGTCTTCTGCCCATTTTTGGATTGGGTTGTTTGTTTTTTTTTTTAATATTGAGCTGCATGAGCTGTTTATATATTTGGAGATTAATCCTTTGTCTGTTGATTCGTTTGCAAATATTTTCTACCATTCTGAGGGTTGTCTTTTTGTCTTGTTTGTAGTTTCCTTTGCTGTGCAAAAATTGTTAAGTTTCATTAGCTCCCATTTGTTTTTATTTCCATTACTCTAGAGGTGGATCAAAAAAGATCTTGCTGTGATTTATGTCAAAGAGTGTCCTGCCTATGTTTTGCTCTAAGAGTTTCATAGTGTCCGGTCTTACATTTAGGTTTTTAATCCATTTTGAGTTTATTTTTGTGTATGGTGTTTAGGGAGTGTTCTAATTTCATTCTTTTACATGTAGCTGTCCAGTTTTCCCAGCACCACTTATTGAAGAGACTGTCTTTTCTCCATTATGTATTCTTGCCTCATTTGTCATAGATTAGTTGACCATAGCTGTGTGGGTTAATCTCTGGGCTTTCTATCCTGTTCCATTGATCCATATTTCTGTTTTTGTGCCAGTACCATATTGTCTTGATTACTGTAGCTTTGTAGTGTAGTCTGAAGTCAGGGAGTCTGATTCTTCCAGCTCTTTTTTTTTTCCTCAAGACAGATGTGGTTATTTGGGGTCTTTGTGTCTCCATACAAATTTTAAGATTTTTTGTTCTAGTTTTGTAAAAAATGCCATTGGTAATTTGATAGGAATTGCATTGAATCTGTAGATTGCTTTGGGTAGTATAGTCATTTTCACAATATTGACTATTCCAATCCAAAAAACATGGTATATCTCTCCAACTGTTGCTATCATCTTTAATTTCTTTCATCAGTGTCTTATAGTTCTCTGCATACAGGTCGTTTATCTCCATAGGTAGGCTTATTCCTAGGTATTTTATTATTTTTGTTGCAATGGTAAATGGGAGTGTTGCCTTAATTTCTCTTTCAGATTTTTCATCATTAGTGTATAGGAATGCAAGAGATGTCTGTGCCTTAATTTTGTATCCTGCAACTTTACCAAATTCATTGATTAGCTCTAGTAGTTTTCTGGTGGCATCTTTAGGTTTCTCTATGTATAGTATCATGTCATCTGCAAACAGTGACAGTTTTACTTCATCTTTTCCAATTTGTATTCCTTTTATTTCTTTTTCTTCTCTGATTCCTGTGGCTAAAACTTCCAAAACTATGTTGAATAATAGTGGTGAGAATGGACATCCTTGTCTTGTTCCTGATCTTATAGGAAATATTTTCAGTTTTTCACCTTTGAGAATGGTGTTTGCTGTGGGTTTGTCATATGGCCTTTATTACGTTGAGGTAGGTTTCCTCTAGGTCTACTTGCTTTTTTTTTTTTTATCATAAATAGGTGTTGAATTTTGTCAAAAGCTTTTTCTGCATCTATTGAGATGATTATATAGTTTCTATTCTTCAAACTGTAAATATGGTGTATCACATTGATTGATTTGTGTATATTGAAGAATCCTTGCATCCCTGGGATAAATTCCACTTGATTATGATGTATGATCCTTTCAATGTGTTGTTGGATTCTGTTTGCTAGTATTTTGTTGAGGATTTTTGCATCTATATTCATCAGTGATATTGGTCTGTAATTTTCTTTTTTGTAATATCTTTGTCTGATTTTGGTGTCAGGGTGATGGTGGCCTCATAGAATGAGTTTGGGAGTGTTCCTTCTCCTGCAATTTTTTTGGAAGAGTTTGAGAAGGATGGGTGTTAGCTCTTCTCTAAAGGTTTGATAGAATTCACCTGTGAAGCCATCTGGTCCTGGACTTTTGCTGGTTGGAAGATTGTTAATCACAGTTTCAATTTCATTACTTGTGACTGGACTCTTCATATTTTCTATTTCATCCTGGTTCAGTTTTGGAAGGTTATACCTTTCTAAGAATTTGCCCATTTCTTTCAGGTTATCCATTTTATTGGCATAGAGTTGCTTTAGTAGTCTATTAGGAGGCTTTGTATTTCTGTGGTGTCTGTTGTAACTTCTCCTTTTTCATTTCTAATTTTATTGATTTGAGTCCTCTCCCTGTTTTTCTTGATGAGTCTGGCTAATGGTATATCAATTTTGTTTATCTTCTCAAAGAACCAGCTTTTAGTTTTATTGATCTTTGCAATTGTTTTCTTTGTTTCTATTTCATTTATTTCCACTCTGAACCTTATGATTTCTTTCCTTCTGCTAACTTTGGGTTTTGTTTGTTCTTCTTTCTCTAGTTCCTTATGGTGTAAGGTTAGATTGTTAATTTGAGATGTTTGTTATTCCTTGAGGTAAGATTGTACTGCTATAAACATCCCTCTTAGAATGGCTTTTGCTGCATCCCATAGGTTTTGGATTGTCGTGTTTTCATTGTCATTTGTCTCTAGGTATTTTTTGATTTCCTCTTTGATTTCTCCAGTGATCTCTGGTTATTTGGTAACATATTGTTTAGCCTCCATGGTTTGCGTTTTTTACATTTTTTCCCCTGTAATTGATATCTAATCTCATAGTGTTGTGGTGAGAAAAGATGGTTGATATGATTTCAGTTCTCCTAAATTTAGTGAGGCTTGATTTGTGACCCAAGATGTGAACTATCCTGGAGAATGTTCTGTGTGCACTTGAGAAGAAAGTGTAATCTGCTGTTTTTGGATGGAATGTCCTTTAAATATCAATTAAATCTATCTGGTCTATTGTGTCATTTAAAGCTTGTGTTTCCTTATTAATTTTTTGCTTGGATGATCTGTCCATTGGTGTAAGTGACATGTTAAAGTTCCCCACTATTATTGTGTTACTGTTGACTTACTCTTTTATATCTGTTAGCACTTGACTTATGTATTGAGGTGCTCCTCTGTTGAGTGCATATATATTTATAATTGTTATATCTTCTTGGATTGATCCCTTGATCATTATGTAGTGTCCTTCCTTGTCTTTTGTAACATTTTTTTATTTTAAAGTCTATTTTATCTGATATAAGTATTGCTACTCCAGCTTTCTTTTCATTTCCATTTGCATGGAATACCTTATTCCATCCCCTCACTTTCAGTCTGTATGTGTCCCTAGGTCTGAAGTGGATCTCTTGTGGACAACATATATGTGGGTCTTGTTTTTGTATCCATTCATTGAGCCTGTGTCTTTTGCTTGGAGCATTTAATCCATTCACGTTTAAGGTAATTATCGATATGTATGTTCCTATTACCATTTTCTTAATTATTTTATGTTTGTTTTTGTAGGTCCTTTTCTTCTCTTGTGTCTCCCACTTAGAGAAGTTCCTTTAGCATTTGTTGTAGAGTTGGTTTGGTGGTGCTGAATTATCTCAGCTTTTGCTTGTCTGTAAAGCTTTTGATTTTTCTGTCAAATTTGAATGAGATCCTTGCAGGGTAGAGTAATCTTGGTTGTAGGGTCTTCCCTTTCATCACTTTAAATATGTCCTGCCACTCTCTCCTGGCTTGTAGGGTTTCTGCTGAAAAATCAGCTGTTAACCTTATGGGAGTTTCCTTGTATGTTATTTGTCATTTTTTCCCTTGCTGCTTTTAATAATTTTTCCTTGTCTTTAATTTTTGCCAATTTGATTATTATGTGCCTCAACGTGTTTCTCCTTGGGTTTATCTTGTGTTGGACTCGCTGCATTTCCTAGACTTGGGTGGCTATTTCCTTTCACATGTTAAGGAATTTTCCAACAATAATCTCTTCAAATATTTTCTTGGGTCCTTTCTCTCTCTCTTCTCCTTCTGGGACCCCTATAATGTGAATGTTGCTGCATTTAATGTTGTCCCAGAGGTCTGTTAGGCTGTCTTCATTTCTTTCCATTCTTTTTCTTTTTTTTGTTCTGCAGCAGTGAATTCCAACATTCTGTCTTCCAGGTCACTTATCCGTTCATCTGCCTCAGTTATTCTGCTATTGATTCCTTCTAGTGCATTTTTCATTTCAGTTATTGTATTGTTCATCTCTGTTTGTTTGTTCTTTAATTCTTCTAGGTCTTTGTTAAATATTTCTTGCATCTTCTTGATCTTTTTCTCCACTCTTTTTCCGAGGTCCTGGATCACCTTCACTATCATTATTCTGAATTCTTTTGCTGGAAGGTTGCCTATCTCCACTTCATTTAGTTGTTTTTCTGGGGATTTATCTTGTTCCTTCATCTGGTACATAACCCTCTGCCTTTTCATCTTGTCTTTCTGTGAATGTGGTTTTTGTTCCACAGGCTGCAGGATTGTAGTTCTTGCTTCTGCTGTCTTCCCTCTCACAATCAAATTTTAAATAGCAATGTTATTTTAAAAATGTATGTAAGGAAGACATCCATTCAAGGGAAAAATGTGTATTTTCTATATTTAAAAGCAACTTTTCTTTTTTAAAAGACAAATATTTTATTTCTGAAAAGCGCTTTCCCATAATGTTAAATAAATTGATGAACAATGGAATATATTTCTTTGACATCACTCTGTAGGCTCATTTAGGTGTTTTAGAAGTGCAATATTTATGACAACCCTCAGGAAATTAAAATATATGCTATTTCTAGATGAGAAACAAGAAAAATAATTTATGCCATCACAAAACAATGCTTTTTGTGGAAAATATTTCTTGATCTGTTATTATCAACAGCAAAGAGACCTAAGTATTGCCAGGATTCGCAGGGATATCAAAATATATCTGTGGTAAGCCAACTTGCCTTTTTTTCTTTTTCTCGTCTCTTAAAGTTTGGGTCATACAGAGGCAGCAAAATGTTTTGTGTTTCTTTTTCTGTGTTCCACCCAAATCATACATCCAAGTTTCCGTACTATTATGTTTATATAGTGAACTTCAAATACCTATTTCCTAATTTGGATTGATCAGAACATCTTCAAAACATCTGCCCAACTTGGTACATTGCCCAGGAAGTCTAATGACTTTTGAGAAGAGAAAATGAGATTTATTGGCTAAGACAGGGAACTACCTGGAAAATTATGAGGTTTTAGTAAGACTATCAGTACTCCTAAGTTTGCCAAGAGTCAGCCATGTGGAATGCAGTAAGAACTCTAGGCAGCCTTAAAATAAACTCTTTGATTAAATGCAATTATAAAAAATTGTCAGCTGTCAGAATTGATATTTTTCCTTGGAATAATGTAAGAAGTCATCAATGTCGGAAGTATGATTAGTAGATTTCCAAAACGGGCTCAATTTTCTACATGATATGGTCTGGAGGTAATGGAAAAGCCAGCTTTCTCAGAACTCTATCTCCCTTCCAAGTTCTAAGATGGAGATGCTTACAATTTGAGTTTCTAAACAGGTCTTGTAAAACTTCCAAAGAGAAGGGACATATAGCGAAGTAAGGGTGTAACATAGAAAGACAATCTGGATTATTGCCAAAGAGCATTAAAAGAGAGCATTTTCCTTGATGGATTCACCATTACTCCAAGCCTATCCTCAGGGTGTCAGACTTAGAATTTGATCTGGGAGCATTCTGGGAATGGATTTGCATCTCAGAAACTGACTCACATTAACCAAAGGTGACAGACATGTAACAGATAAAACCAGATGCTATTTTAGGGATTAAAATTGAGAACTATAATGGACTGTGTATCCAGGTACTTCACCTTTACTCAGAGAACCCTCTCCAGGTAGTCCAACCACAGTGAAAGTTATATTATAATCAGACATTTGCTTTGAAGGACAGAATCTGAATACGGATTTTTTTTACTATGTAATTTGCATGCTTATATTCATGATACAGGATCACTATTTTAAAATTAGAGTTAGTCCTTCTAGGAAGCAACCCACTCCAAGTTATTCTGAAGCCTCTCTCTTTACTTTCTATCCTTGTATAGCCCACTCTTCATATAAAAACATCCTCTAGGAGAAATATCCCACTGAGTCACTAATAATCATAGATGTTAAAATCAGTTTCTCAGATAACTTTTATCCCAAGAGGTGGGAAAGAGAGCATTAAATCACAGATAACCTAGTGAAGAGGATAAAAGTCAACAAGAGCTGCTTGTAAATTTTGGCGATTAATCCTTTGTCAAACAACCCAATCCAAAATGGGCAGAAGACCTAAATAGACATTTCTCCAAAGAAGATATACAGATTGCCAATAAACACATGAAAGAATGCTCAACATCATTAATCATTAGAGAAATGCAAATCAAAACTACAATATGATATCATCTCACACTGGTCAGAATGGCCATCATCAAAAAATCTAGAAACAATAAATGCTGGAGAGGGTGTGGAGAAAAGGGAACACTCTTGCACTTTTGGTGGGAATGTAAATTGATAAAGCCACTATGGAGAACAGTATGGAGGTTCCTTAAAAAACTACAAATAGAACTACCATATGACCCAGCAATCCCACTACTGGGCATATCCCTGAGAAAACCATAATTCAAAAAGAGTCATGTACCACAATGTTCATTGCAGGTCCTTTTACAATAGCCAGGACATGGAAGCAACCTAAGTTTCCATCAACAGATGAATGGATAAAGAAGAAGTGGCACAGGTATACAGTGGAATATTACTCAGCCATAAAAAGAAACGAAATTGAGTTTTTGGTAGTGAGGTGGATGGACCTAGAGTCTGTCATACAGAGTGAAGTAAGTCAGAAAGAGAAAAACAAATACTGTATGCTAACACATATATATGGAATCTAAAAAGAAAAAAGAAAAAGGAGAACCTAGGGGCAAGACAGGAAGAAAGACACAGACCTACTAGAGAATGGACTTGAGGATATGGGGAGGGGGAAGGGTAGGATGGGACAAAGTGAGAGAGTGGCTTAGACATATATACACTACCAAACATAGAATAGATAGCTAGTGGGAAGCAGCCGCATAGCACAGGGAGATCAGCTCGGTGCTTTGTGACCACCTAGAGGGGTGGGATAGGGAGGGTGGGGGGGAGGGACATGCAAGAGGGAAGAAATACGGGGACATATCTATATGTACAACTGATTCACTTTGTTATAAAGCAGAAACTAACACACCATTGTAAAGCAATTATACTCCAATAAAGATGTTTTATAAAAAAAAGTCTACAAGAAATAAGGGTGAAGAGACAAGAAGGGCTGAAAATATATTCTACTACTTCATAAATTTAATAGGGCCTGCTTTGTAGCTTACTTTTGTTTGGGTATGAGCAGACTCCTCCAGAGTTTAAGCACCTGTCTAATGACTGCAAAGTTGGAAGTTAAATGCCTCTTTGAAGCGTGGGCAAAAGCAGTCACAAAGCCCACTCACTTGACTACTTTAGTAGACAAGTTTATTTAGTTTTTATTCTGAAAGTCATTAGTATTTTATGCAAACTTAAAGTTATAAATAAAATAAGCTTGGTTACATAGCATAGTAGTTAAGACCATAGCTCTAAAAAAGATCTGGCTTTGAGTCTCAGTTCACCCAATTCCTAGCTGTGTGACCTCTCAACATGGAGATAATGAGTACCTAACTCAAAAAGTCACAGTAAGGACTGCGCTGGAGCATATAAAGTCTTGGCAGAGTTCCTGGCACCAAGTAAGCTCTCCATAAATTCTGGTTGCTACTGTTGTTGCCACTGATGTTACCATTGCTGCTATTGGTGATGTCTTTGTGGGATTCTTCTGATATCCTCGAATTCTTCCTACATTCTAGAGAACAATTTATTTTCTATGGAACAAGAACAGCCTACTTCAGACCATCATCATCTCTTACTTGGCCTCTTGCCTTGAAGTCTGATAATTGTCTTTTCAAAATTGCACACAGCTGCCTGTTGCACAGCTGGATATGCAATTCTTCTGACTTCAGCTCTTCAGTGGCCTCCCTTCAGGGGCTCAAACCTGTTAACAGAATCCTTGTAGCCAAGATTTTGCCCAACTCTCCAGCCTCTTCTTTTTACTTTATGCTCCATAAACACCATTAACCTTTAGTCTATTATACTTCGTGCTGTCTCTCACCTCCACGCCTCTGCTCCAGTTTCTCTGCTCTTTTGGAATGCACTTTCATGCCCCATCCATCAGGTTAATTCCGGCATATTCTCAAATAGTCAGTTCTTACACCCTCTCCTAGGCTCCCAACTCAATGGTTGGCTCACCACTATTCCCTAGCACCCAGAATAGTGCTTGGCACACTGTTGGCTCTCAAAGAATGAATGGATGAAAGGATACCCCTCTGATAGGGTACCTCTCCCCCCTACAGAGAGATGATGAAATGGAGGCATACGAAAGTTTCTGTTTACAGGTTCAAAGTACAATACTGGTCAGAGTGTACAAAACATGTGAACATAGCAGAAACTTTAGTACCATTTTGTTAAATCTAAAGGTCAACAGATCATTTTTGGACAAACTATTCACTGACTTATTGAATTAATCAAGTTATTATGGAAAGACAAATGATTCCAAATCATTTCTATATCTGATTTTTAAAAAGTCTTTGGCTCTACAACAACATTTTGTTGTTGATTTGAAAGTTTACAGTTTACTCATTTTAGTGAAGAAAATAATTAAAAATTGTTAAGTATGGATCATAAAATTATTCATCATTACTGACTTACACATTTAATTTGTTCAAGTCAAAACGACAATTTTTTTTTGTACAGCCAGCACTGCAAGCTCAAGCTAGTAGCTAAGAAACGAAGATTGCCATTGTTAGCTGGTCTTCATCATACTTTATGTTATCACATATAACCTAGATTCTGGACTTAGTACTTATCTGAAGTTTTTGTTGATACATGAGGTTAAATGAAGCCAATCTACTCTATCCTGGCTGTACTGGCTTTGCAATATTAACAGTGGTACAGATGCAGGGTTTTCTTCTCAGTATGCTAAACAGTCATAATTCAGATAGTACTTAAGGAGCAGATGTTAGGAGATAATGGTTCTCAGGGCAGTATGGCTGTTGAGAAGTAACCACATGTGTTAAATACATAAAGGGTGCATGTTTTCAGACACCTGCACCTTTAGCTTTCGAGAAGTATGGTTACCTCATTACCACAGCCTCAGCATGTGTGAACTTACAAGAAGTTTGGCTTCATTAAACTTTTGAGGACTTTTTGAACAACATTTTAAACTAGATAACTATTGCCTCTTCAATACTAACATGAAAATTTAATGTTAGTACATTAAATTAATTTTACAAAATTTAATTACAGAGGATCCTGCGGTTTAGAAATGCAAGCAAAATATAACTTTAAACATCGGGATGATAACTGCAACTTTACATTTTGATCTGCTTTAAGAGAACAGAATCAATTCTTAGAATTTGTGTTCTACAATGCCTGGTCAAAGAAGTATCTCTTAAGCCTACTGGGAGGGTCTATCTTGAAGTAACCTTATTTGATGAAAGATAGCAACTCATTTTTACAGCATAATTAGGAAATATGTCACTCTGGATGAGAACATCTCCAACATGACTAAATACTTCCACTTTTTAGGTTCATAATTTTAAAAATAGCAATAGTGAACACTAGTTTAAGGAAGTATGGTACAATGGGAAGACCTTCAATCTTGGTTCCAGTTAGGTGAGAATTAGGACCATGGCCCTGCTACTCACAAGGTATGTGGCCTCAGACAAGTCATTAGCATCCCTTAGGCTTAATTTAATCATCTGTAAATTAACATAATGTTACTGACCCTGTAAGGTGGTTCTGAGGGTTACTGTCAAGCACATAAAAGGAGGCCAAAAACTAGCCAGTATTATTGTTCATTCTATCATTATCTGCAGAGACTGATGAAATTTTAGAGCAAAAAACAAAACAAAACAAAACAAAACTAACAACAGCAAAAGACAATAGAAAGAGAAGTATAGAGACTGCAAAATCAAACACTGTCAAGGGCAAACACTGTCCTCCTTGAGCAACGAGGACAAAGGGTAGAGGAGGGGAGTCCTGGTAGAATCAGGAAATGTATAAAAGCCTCTTTAAGGCTTTAGATTCAAATCTTTTAAACATCATGGACAAAAAGTCTCACTTCAGTTCTTCAAATTAGATACCAGGCCATCAATCTGTAATGCATGATATTCCAACATAATTATTTTAAAAGTAAGAAAGTCATTGCTCAGAGAGACTGTTACTTGTCTTAATCACCCAGCAGCTTGGCAGAAGAGTTGGAATTAGAACTTGCTTCCCTGGTAGGTTTACTTGAGCTTCTTTCTCTCAATCACAAGTTTGTCCCTTTTTGGCATCCCTAAAAAAATCAAATTTCCTTTTCTGGTTCTGTATGTTGCTTTCCTTAAACAAAGGAAACCTTTTTTTCTCAATCATCCTTGACAATGAGAAGACTTCACCTACCTCCACAATGGGTCTCAAATAATGAAGCTCAGATAAAATGCTCTCCCTGTTCACATTCTTCTGATTTTTTGACCTTGAAGATAGCTGGCTACAGAGCTTCCTTCCCTCTTTGAGCCCCAATTTTTAGTCCTATAAAAATTTGTTCAGCTACTCGATTATCACCATGGCCTTATATAATTCAATCTTGATTTATCATTCTCATCATTCTGAGATCAATTTCTCCAGCTGGCATTCAGATAAATTTGACAGTTTCCTAATAGCTATTGATTTTTATTGGTTATCAGAGATATGAGAAGTCAATCAATTGTGCACTACTTACTGTATATGCATAGCTGTAAGTATTAAGTATACGTGTCATAGTGTGCTGTGGCTAAATAACTGTGAGAGTTGTTAACATTCATTATGTGCTTTATAACTGTCATAGGGACTTTAAAGTTAAAATAATTTTAAAGAAAATGAGAGTCCCTGTTATCTACTGGCCCAAGCTCCCTCCTTATCTTCCTGCCTTTCTTCCCCAGATATGTCTTGAGCTCCGACAATGTTGAAGCAATGTGTTTAAGCAAAACCCAAGATTTTTGCACACTGCCACCAACATGAGTGAAATCTAGATCACTGTATAAGTGTTGACTTAGCAAAACACACTTCTTGTTCAACCAGTCTGATCAACCCTGTGCCTGATGACCCAAAGGAACCAGGCTGTGTTTGTGTTGCATTTTATCTAGCTTACAGATGACGGAACACCATGGGCCTCTACTGAATCAGATTGTCCAGCATCTGAACTACTAGGGGATAGGTGAAGCACTAATACACTCAAATTGAAGAAGAAATTTAAACTTGGGAAGAAACTTGCTCAATAATTGTTCTTATTCATAGAGGTAGCGATTTATATCAAAATATGAATGAGGATAGCAGCAATATTTAACAGTGCTTCTGACAACCATGATATTTAACCCAGATTACATATACGTTTTACAGGCTTATACTTGTTTGCAACCTTGGCAAAATTTTCTTTTGTCTTTATACTTTACAACAGCATCAATTACTTTCATTTACCAATACAACAGAGAGGCTGTAAGTTAAAACATCTTTCAAAGAAGCCACTTCCTTTAACAAATGTAAAACATGTGGAAGAATCAAACAGCTAAAGTCCAAAAAGAAAAATGGATTTTTCTAGCTACTGACTGATATCTAAATGCAAAAGCACTTGGCTATAAGAATATATTTGCCTTCATTATAACACTTACTGGGCTCACATTGGTTTGGTACACTTTTTCCAGCTATTGGAAAAAAAGCAAAAGTGTTAATAGCTATAGTATTTATAATAGTAAAAACAGAGCTGACATTTATTTTGTGTGACTGTTACAGGTTTAAGATTGATACTCTACAGATCAGATGTCAAATTAACCATACCCTGATTCCCTCTTTAAATATAGTTTTTCTTTACATTTAAAACAATGCATATAGTCATCTATTTTAATATTTTAAGTTGTGCTCTTGGTTATTAGTAACTAAAAGTTCAAATTCAAGGGCATTTTCTTATGATTTATCATCCTTACATGTTATTTGCTTTTTAACCACATTATTATTGCCTAAGTGACTCTCTCCACTGAAAAAGCTATTTGAACATGTCCATATGTACTTCTTTCAGTATGTTAAAAATACTAACATCAAAGGCATTTTTTCATAAATATTTTACACTAATTTAAAATAGAATCCTAGCAAACCTTGTAAGAAAACTACCAACTGACAGTCTTTCCCAATTGAATATCTCTATAAAGGGAATAATTTGAACTGTAAATAGTACATTGAACCTAATAAAGAAAATGTCAGACATCATGTGGAATGTTGGACTCACTTTCACTTATATTCAGTAAAGTAAAAAGAATCTGGAATACATTCACATAAAGAGCAAAAAGATTTAAAATAATCTATCTCCTACTAGGATTGGACTCTTTCCTAGGTGGTCTGCAAAGACAACAAGAATGTAAAAGCACATAAATAAGTCACAGGATGTTATAAAAACAAAGGAAATATAGTGAATAATATTGTAACAACTAGTGATGGATGATAACTGGTCTTATTGAAGCAATCATTTCATAACATATGAAAATATTGATTCACTATGGTGTACCACTGAAACTAATATAATATTATATACTAATTAGAGCTCAATTAAAAAGTGTAAAAGCATAAAGCATAAATTTGATCAGTCCTTTTTTTCCAAGCCAGCACAAAAGGAGGACTGGTTGAAATCTAAGAAGAAAACATGGTGTAAGCATCAAATGATCAAACTGTGAAAATTAAATCAAGTGAAACAATTTAAGTGAAAAACTTGCCCACAGTTGGGTTTGCTGGTAAGCAGCTATCACTCAGATATACTAGTGAAGTTAACATTCCTGACTGCTGTTGATACTGGGTCCAGATTTCCTGATTTGAAACCAATAGTGTCAAGATTAAACTACCTGTCCCTCATGGATGAAAATAATTGAAAGCTCCTGATTTGTGTTGCCTAGATCTGCATATAGTTCCTCTTCAGATTCCGGAATTTTTCCTTCCTCCTAAGACCACTTTCTATAATTCATCACAGCTAAAGTGGTGGTGGCAAATAGCCACATGTACAATGATACTTTCTTGAACTAGAAGAAAATGCTCATTTACTACAATTTTGTGTTTGCTGCACAGATAGTTAAAATTTAGTAACATGTGTGACTCACTCAATGAAGTTTTAAATATTCAAAATTAGAAATAATGGGATTACTGTCCAGAAAAGAGACAGAAATAAACTTGAATGGAACATTTGGAACTTTAGAATTCATTTGCAATGCCTAGAACAGGAAGAGTGGGAATTAAGAAGTGTTGTGAAATAAATAAATACTTGGCAGGTTGAGCTATTGATCTGTAGTAATGGTGAGGTTGTGTATGCCCTAGAAGTTACACAATTCTAATACACAAAATAAATGATAATTATGGCATCGACTAAAGTAAAGGCGATCTAAACATCAAAGTGAAGAAGTACATTATTGGTGATTATAAAGATTACCAGGAGAGAAAGATACAATAAGTTTGTGTTAGTTGAGAGACTGATAAAATGGCAGATTAACCAATGTAGCTAAAAGAAGGAAACAAGTTGCATAAGAATGAAACTGAAGACACAATACACTGATGAGGAAAAATTGGAGGCTGCTATGGCAAGGTAACCATAAATAATGAATGAGAATGAGGGGAAGTTGAAAATATTGGAGTTTCTTGTTTTATAAATTTGATAATGCTGGACATGAGCAGTTTTGAATGACACATGAAGGAGTCTTGCAAGTGGATAACTGCCATGATGTACCAATGAAACCTAAAAGAGCCAGGAAAGATGAGAAACTGTAAGATCAGAACATTAAGACTGTCATTATGTAAATGTTGAAGTTACTAAAAGTAAATATAACTAATGCGTAAAAGAAAAAAGTGTGAGTTTGCTATTAATATACTTGAGGAGGATAAATTCATTCACTCTTTCATACAACCATCTAACATTTATTGAGTTCCTTCTGCTTTTCAATGACACTGAATCAAGTGTAAGAAATTACATATTTTTTTTATCTTAGAGATAAAGGTGGGAACCAAATTTATATGGGAGTAACATGAATATCAAAAGAAACTCAAAAGAACTTAATTCTTTCATCAATACTAAACCAACCCTAAAAGAAATGTTAAAGAGCCTTCTCTAAGTGGAAAAGAAGTAAAAATCTATAGGAAAGAGAAAATCCCACAGGAAAAGCAAATATATAGTAAGGACTGAGGATCAAACACTTAAACCAAGAAAGTGTAAAAGAAACTATAACTACAATAAACAGTTAAGGTATAACAATGAAGATGTAAAATATAACACCAAAAACACAAAATGTAGGGGGAGGGAGTAAAAAATTGTAGATCTTTTAGAATGTGTTTGAACTTAAATGACTACCAGTTTAAAACAAATAGATATAGTGATAGGTCAAGGTATATGAACCCCATGCTAACCACAAATCAAAACCCACAATGGGTACAATACTAAAAAGAAAGGAACACAAGCATGCTAACAAAAATCATTAAACCCCAAGGAAAGAAACACAAAGAAAAGAACAATGAAGAACTACAAAACAACCAGAAAACAAGTAATAAAATTGTTATTTGCAGTAGGTAAATATTTATCAAAAATTACTTTAAATGTCAATGGACTAAACACTCCAATCAAAAGACATAGGGTGGCTGATTGGATAAAACAAACAAACAAGCAAACAAACAAAACCAGGACCATTCGATATGCTGCCTGCAAGAGACTCACTTCAGGGTTAAAGACACACACTGACTGAAAGTAAGGGGATGGAAAGAGATGTTTCATGCAAATGGAAACAACAAGATAGTTGCGGTAGCAATACACATATCAGACAAAATAGTCTTTAAAACAAAGGGTATAACAAAAGACAAAGAAGGGCATTACAGAATGATAAAGGGATCAATACAAGAGACATTAAGCTCATTAACATATATGCATCCAATACAGGAGCATCTAAATATACAAAGCAAATACCAACAGACATGAAGGGAGAAACTGACAATAATACAATAGTAGGGGATTTTAACACCATACTGACATCAATGGACAGATCATTCAGACAGAAAATCAATAAGGCAACAGTGGTCTTAAATGATGCAATAGACCAGTTGTACTTAATAGATATCTGTAGGACATTATATCCAAAACAGCAGAATACACATTCTTTTCAAGTGCATATGGAACATTCTCCAAGATAGGTTACATAATAGGCCAGAAAATAAACCTCAACAAATTTAAAAGGATAGAAATTATATCAAGCATTTTTTCCAACCACAATGATATGAAACTAGAAATCAATTACAGAAAGAAAAAGGGGAAAATAACAAACACATGGAGACTAAACAACATGCTGCAAAAAAAACAATGGGTGATACTAAACAACATGCTATTATAAAACTAATGGGTGAATAAAGAAATCAAAGAGGAAATCAGAAAATACCTTGAGACAAATGAAAATGGAAATACAACACTCCAAAATCTATGGGATGCAGCAAAAACGGTTCAAAGAATGAAGTTTATAGCAATACAAGCCTTCCTCAAGAAACAAGAAAAATCTCAAATAAACAACTTAAACTACCACCTAAAGGAATTAGAAAAAGAACAAAGCCCAAAGTCAGCAGAAGGAAAGAAATAATAAAGATCAGAGAGGGAATAAATAAAATAGACATCAAAAAGAAAAGAAAAGAAAAGATCAATAAAACTAAGAGGTGGTTTTAGGAAAAGATAAATAAAATTGAAAAATATTTAGCCCAGCTCACAAAATTGAAAAATCTTTAGCCCAGCTTTTAGGAGAAGATAAACAAAATTGAAAAATCTTTAGCCCAGCTCACCAAGAAAGTAGAGAGGACACAAATTTAAAAAAAAAGAAATGAAAGAGGAGAAATAACAGCTGATACCAATTGGACAACCTAGAAGAAATGAGGAAATTTCTATAAAGATTCAACCTGACAAGACTGAATTAAGAAGAAACAGACAATTTAAACAGACCAATCACTAGCAGTAAAGTTAAATTTGTAATAAAAGCACTCCCAGCAAAGAAAAGTCCAGGACTGGAGGGCTGCATGGGATAATTCTGTCAAACATATAAAGAGGAGCTAATACCTATCCTCAAACTATTCCAAAAAATTGAAGAGGACAGAAAACTCCCAAATTCATTCTACCAGGCCACCATTACCCTGAAATCAAACTAGACAAACACTACAAAAAAAGAAAATTACAGGCCAGTGTCTTTGATGAATATACAAGCAAAAATCCTCAACAACATATTAAAAAACTGAATCCAGCAATATATAAAAGGATCATACAACATGATGATCTTTGGAATTTATTCCAAGGAGGCAAGGATGATTCAATATTCACAAATCAATCAATGTGATATATCACATTAACAAGGCCAAAGAAGTAAAAGCAAAAGTAAGCCAATGGGACCTAATCAAACTTAAAAGCTTTTGCACAGCAAAGGAAACCATTGACAGAACAAAAAGACAATCTATGAAATGGGAGAAAATATTTGCAAATGATGTAACTGACATGGGGTTAATATCCAAAATAGTTAAACAGTTCATACAACTCAATATCAAAAAAGCAAACAACCCAATCAAAAAGTGGGCAGAAGACCTGAATAGACATTTTTCCAAAGAAGACATACAAACAGCTAAAAGGCACATGAAAAGATATTCAACATCACTAATTATTAGAGAAATGCAAATCAAAAACCACAATGAGGTATCACCTCACACCTGTCAGAATGGCTATCATCCAAAAGTCTACAAATAACAAATGTTGGTGAGGATGTGGAGAAAAGGAAACGCTTGTACACTGTTGGTGGGTATGTAAATTGGTGCAGCCACTATGGAAAACAGCATGGAGATTCCTCAAAAAACTAAAAACAGAACAACATATGATCCAGCAGTTCCATTTCTGGGTATATGTCTGGAAAACATGAAAACACTAATCCAAAAAGATACACATGCCCCAATGTTCACAGCAGCACTATTTACAATAGCCAAGATATGGAAGCAACCCAAGTGTCCATCAATAGATGAATGGATAAAGAAAAGGTGGTATATATATATATATATATATATATATATATATATATATATATACACATACATATATAAAGTGGAATATTATTATATATGTATAATGGGATATACATAAAATGTATATTTTATATATATATATATATATAATGGAATATTACTCAGCCATAAAAAAGAATGAAAAGTCTGCCATTTGCAGCATCGTGGATGAGTCTAAAAAATCTTATGCTTAGTGAAATAAGTCAGACAGAGAAAGACAAACACCATATGATATCACTTATATTATGTGGAATCTAAAAATGAAACAAATGAATGTATATAGCAAAATAGAAACAGACTCACAAATACAGAAAACAAACTAGTGGTTACCAGTGGGGAGAGGGAAGGGGCAAGGGGCAGGACAGACGTATGGGATTAATGGACACAAACTACTATGAATAAAATAGAAAAGTAACAAAGATATATTGTATAATACAGGGAATTATAGCCATTATCTTGTAATAATTTTTAATGGCATGTAAGCTGTAAAAATGCTGAATCACTACACTGTACACCAGAAACTAACATAATATTGTAAATCAATGTACTTCAATAAAAATCTTAATTCTTATAACTCTTAATTTGATACAGAATTTTATTTTATAACATCACCTATTTTTCTTATGTTTTTATTTTAAAATAAATACATCAGATATTTACCACCTCCAGTCCTTGACCTTTATGAAATATCACCTTATTTACAGCAGAATTGCTGGACCGATTCAATATTTTTAAAAACATAATCTGAATTGGAATCAGTAATTGGAATCTAAACTCAATATTTTCCTCTTTTTCTATCCAAATACACTTATCCAAATTATGATGATCACAACAGTGAAAGTGATTAATTTTTATAAATCCACCAGAGAGCCTCCTGGAAATTACAGTCGCTATTAAAAAGTAATATTAACTAAACCTTATATTAGGAGATAAAATGTTTCATGGTTTTCTTTATTCAGTTAACATTTTCTGAATACCTACTATGTTGCAAGCACAGTGAAAGAAGAAGATAGAAACATAAGTAAGATTTGAAGGCTGTATTTGGAAAATTCATGTTCAAGTCATTGGAGACAAATGCTAACATGTAATATAGAATACAATAATATCAAAGCTATAAAGAACCTGCTGGGGTGGGAACAACTAAATCTGCTAGGAGAATCAGGAAAGGCTTTAAAGAATAGTTAGTAATGAAGCTGTGTCATGGATGCTGATAGGGCACAAAATGTTTAGGGACGTTAAATGTAGTTTGGTTAGACCACTGAGTGAAGGAGAGGATCACATGCGGTGGTGGTGAGTGGGAATGACGTAGTAAATTATTTTCTCAAAACATGCATGTATGATTTTATCCTTCATGTAGAACTCTTTAATGGCTTACCCTTCACTTTGAATAAATCTAACTTCCTTTTAAAGTGTGAAATACCTTGAATAATGTCTTTCCCTCCATCTATGCCACTCTTTTCCTCACATGCTATGCTACGTCCCACAAAAACAAATTTAGAAACATATTTACTGAGACCTATTCGGTGCTGGGGGTGCTGATGACCAAAACAGGCTCTGTCTCAGGATCTTTGCACACATTGTTCCCTTAATTAGGACACCCTTCCGTCCATTCTTTGTAAGAACAGCTCTTCTTATCATTTAAGTTCAACTTCGGTGTTCACCATAGAAAAGGATTCCCGATTCTTCGATATAATGGCGACTGATCATTTATTCTTTTTCAGTTTTGCTTGTTTCTTCCACTAGAATGTAAACTCCATTAGTAAAAGGATTTTTGACTTTTTTTTTCTCCAGTAAGTCTACAGTGCCTAGAATAGTGTCTGGCTCAGAGAAAGGAACTCAGTAAGCATTCTGAATGAATGAATGAATAAATAGCATTAGCTACACTTTATAAATATTTCACACGTTTATTTTTTACTTTATTTTACTTAATTTTATTTTATTTTTGTTCTGCTATCCAAACTTGAGTGAAAACCCATGAAAGCAGGAATTAAGCCTGTCATTCACCCTGTACCTTCTCACCAAGACTAACACAGTACCTGGCATCTAATAGGTGCTAAATATTTATTAGATTAATAAATGGAAAGAAATGAAGGAGTTGAGGAGGTTGAGGAGTTTAGTAACTGCAAAGATGTAAATCATAGAGACATTCTTGATGAAGGTGCTGTATAGCCAATACTATATACGACATCACTTAGAAGCACACATCAAAACAGACATCACTATCACCATTGACCCACAGATAGCTGCACGATTCTAAAGCAAGAAAACTTTTCCTTTAAAAGGACAGATAGTAAATATTTTAGATTTTTGGTGGTAAAGACACAAAATTGAGGAAATTATGTACTTATGTAATTATAACAATAAACATTTTATTGATGAAATTCAAACAATAATAGTAATGATAAATTCAACTTTTTATAAGACAAGCCTATTACCAAAAATTGAATTCCTTGTTTTTTTAAATAATAATTTACTTAATTAAATTTCAAATATATTGTTCAAATCAATTGCAAATGCTCATCTGTTAATGCTGATCTTCGATGAGATTTTATGTATTTCATATTTGAGAATGTCTTTTCACAAGACAGGTATTGCCAACTACTGATATCAATCTATAAAAATATGATTTTAATTGAGTATATTCATTCCTTGGAAGGAATCTGTTTAGTTCTACTACATTAATCTTTTTATATTTTCCCTTAAGCATGTTATTACACTGCAGATGAATCACTTCTAATTGAGAGTTATGTCAAAGCTTCTCAATGGCACAGTTAAGTGGATTTTTAATTATTGAAATTTTCTTTGTACTTACATAGAGGTCTGAAAAACACTACTGGATCTATAGCTTGAGTTCAGAAAATATACCCATTGCAAATTTGTGTGGAAATGGAGATCTTGCTTTTCATTTTACCATTCAACAGCAATGGAAGTGTATAAAGCACCTTGACATCACTAATGTGTGGTAGGCAGAATTCTAAGATGACTCCCAATATTCCCACCCTCTGTGTACACACCCTGTATAATCTCTGAGACTGTGAGGGGATGGAATTTACTCCCATGATTAGACCTGACCACAGGAGCCCTTCAAACCTGTTCTAGAGGTCAGAGATAGAGGAAGTCTAAGATTCTAAGAATGAAAAGGATTTGATGCACCTTGCTGGCTTGAAAATTGAGAGTACCATGTGGAAAGAAATGTGGGCAGTCTCTAGATGTTGAGAGTGGTTCTTTGATGAAGCTGTCAAGGAAACGATTTTTTTGTCCTAAGACTAAACGGAATTGAATTCTGCCAACAAAACGAATGAGCTTGGAAGTGGATTTTTCCCTAGAGCGCCCTTAGGAGAACTCAGCCTGGCTGACATCTTGATTTCAGCATACAGAACTGTGAGTTAATAAATAGGTTTTGCTTTAAGCTGCCTACTTTGTAATAATTTGTTACACATCAATAGAAAAGTAATATATTTAATTCAAACAACATAAGTCATTGTTGAAATGACTTTACTGCAATAAAAATTGCACATATATGCACTGTTTTGCTTATAAGTTTAGGTTGAATCCATTAAGAAACATTATCAAGTCTGAAGCAAAGCTAATTTCCAAAATCATTTAATATTCAAAAATAGTCATTGAAGGTTTTTCTTCCTATTCAGAAAAACTTCAATCTCAGCCTTGAGTTAAAAAAGAAAACTATAATAAAACTTGACCACTGTTACACCATTGAACTGCCACATGGTGGGACAACTCAACATATTCAGTCTCTATTTCTGACAAAAAAATGCCTAGAAATGACAGTTGTTAATGCCACAAGAGTGAACGAAGTTCACCACTAACACAATTAGCCCAATAATACACTATAGATTCAAATATTTCCCACAAAGTCCCTGGTGATGAATAATAGTTTAAACACCTTTTCATTTTCACAAACTTTGTAAATTTGTATAACTAATCCTTCTCTGCTTGATACATATCTTCAACACTATTATAACGTCTTAGCTGATTCCGCTTCAGGTTGTACTGAATTAGTGTTTTTTTCAAGTTCTTTACAAATTTCTTGCCTGTGGTCTATTCATAGGGGCTAATTCTTCTGTTACTTTACACTTGGCATTGACTGTTCAAATTAACAGCAGTATCAGCAACATTCGTGGGCTGATCAACAGCCAAGGAAATCACTTGTTTTGTTTTTCAACTGACTATTGATGTTCCTCCCAACATCCTCAATTCTTTCAGCAACTGTTCTTACCAAAAAGCTAATAGTCTTAAACAAGTTTATTTTCTCCTGATACATTTCAACTATTGCAATCAAACATGATTTAACTCAACATCAGCAAATGACTTTCCTTGTTTAACAAATGAATGATTCAGAAACTTACTATGGTTGCATCTTCATTCTCATTTTTATTTTTGTGAAGGAATTCTGCTATGGTGAGAAATTCCATTTTAATTTTCTAATTTTTTGACTATTGTTTTCTTATCAATTTGGAATATTAGTAGTGCATGCTTAATTTGGTGATGTTGACATATTTTATTATTTTAGCACAACCACAGTGCCACTGCTTTGCCAATGACATGATATGACCATACGTGTGGCACTTGAAAGACTACATAGAATTATAACTGTGTCACTGTGATTTGAAGTGCACTGAACAGCAATGCAAAGTGATGATAGCATACCATACAGTGGTTGCTACTTAATTTTGTCATTATAGCATATGAACTGCCATAGGTGATATGTAAACAGATGAGCATAAATAAAACTAAAAAAGCTTTATTTTATGGGCACTGAAATTTGAATATAATTTTCACGTATCATGAAATATTCTTTCAATTTTTTTAAACCATTTCAAACTGTAAAAACCACTCAGCTTATAGGCCCAACAAAAACAGACAGGCCAGATTTGGCTCACAGGCCATAGTTTCCTAGCCCCTGTTCTACAGCTTAGATATTTCATGTTCAAAGGGAAACTGGGTGGGTTATTAATCAGGAACTTCATGTGTCACTACAGAATTCAGGTTAAATACGGGTGGCACAAAATATTCATTTCAGAAACGTCATTTTGCATAAGGCTTGATGTAAGATGCATGATAAAGGAGTTGAACATTGAAATATTCCTTGAGTCACTCCTTAAGGCAGTGTTTCTGTTTTTTTTTTTAAACATCTTTATTGGAGTATAATTGCTTTACATTGTTATGTTAGTTTCTGCTGTATAACAAAGTGAATCAGCTATACGTATACTTATATCCCCATATCCCCTCCCTCTTGTATCTCCCTCCCATCCTACCTATCTCACCCCTCTAGGTCGTCACAGAGCACCAAGCTGAACTCCCTGTGCTATGCGGTTGCTTCCCACTTGCTATCTATTTTACATATGCGTTGACATATATACACTACCCAAGGCAGTGTTTCTTGACATGTGATCCATGGAGCAAGCACCTTGGAGGGGGTGCTGATAATAAATGCATATTCATGCCCTTCTAATTTTATTTCATTGGAAATCTACACTTCTATTAAGCTATCCAGTTAATTTTTGTGTGTACTTAAGTTCAAGAACAACTTTCTTGATATGGAGATACTTTGGCAGGTATTATTTAAGTGATGAAATCAATGTTTCATGCTTATTACTGAAACCAGAGAAGCCCATATGTATATCTAATTATCCATAGAAATGTCAAAACTGACTGTAGCATAAAACTATTCAGTAAATCTCACTCTAGCGAATTGGTATGAGAGCAAAGGGAAACTGCAAAACTCAGTCTTACATGCATGCTAAACATACACACGTGGTACACACACAGAGACATACACATTGCCACACAATCCTCTGTCCCATAGCAGGAAGAAATTCAATGTATCTACGAAATTTTTATAAATTTCTCCTTACAATTATTCAGGCTATAATTCCATATATGATTTCATTAATGATTATCAGGAATTTGTACATTTGCATGTTGGGAGGGTATTAGGAGAGAAGAGAATAATAATTTCAAATATGATTTGAATTCATGTTTTTCCCAGAAACCTTACTTTTTTGGGAAAACCTTTATTCTTTGAAACTTTGAAGCTTGTGCTAACTAGTGAGGCCAAGACTTAATATAAGTAATTTTTCCTTTAATCCTTAGACAATATAGGGATTCTGGAATATTCTCATTTGTTTTAATTAAAATTTTTAACATTTTAAGATATGTTCACACAAACCCAACTCCCAAATATGAGAAAAAATAAACAATATTTTCTTAAGACATAGCACAGACCACAAAGTAACAAAGGTCAATAATGATGACAATTTTTTAAGGAATGCATCTGGGCATACTTGCTAATGAGAGCCTACATTCAAAGTCAAGTTAAGATTATAAGAGAATTATAATCTGAATTTTGAAAAATCCATAGTAGGCTTTTAAACATAACATATACATTAACATAACATAGGCACTTAAGCACATTTGAGAAACTTGTACTTACCATTTAAAAAGCAAGAGTTTTTATTTATTGCATAAACAGTATTGAGGCAATAGCAGACATTTTTTAAATAAAAAAAATATGTAAAATCTCACTACTTTCACAAATGAATATTATCATCCTCTTTAGTCAAAACGCACTCACTGTTTTTTAAATTTTTTTTTGTTAGGTGAAAATTTTAATTAAGAAATAGTCTGGAAATTCATAAAGGACATATCAGCTAAAAGAACCTTTGTAACAGCTTTATCTCACTACAATTTATATACAGTAACATTCACCCATTTAAAATATATAATTCAATCGTTTTTACTTTATTTACAGAACTGGCCAATAACTAAATTTTAGAATATTTTTTAACATCTTTATTGGAGTGTAATTGCTTTACAATGGTGTGTTAGTTTCTGCTTTATAACAAAGTGAATCAGTTATACATATACATATGTTCCCATATCTCTTCCCTCTTGCATCTCCCTCCCTCCCCTCTAGGTGGTCACAAACCACCTAGCTGATCTCCGTGTGCTCTGTGGCTACTTCCCACTAGCTGTCTATTTTACATTTGGTAGTGTATATATGTCCATGCCACTCTCTCACTTTGTCACAGCTTACCCTTCCCCCTCCCCATATCCTCAAGTTCATGCTCTAGTAGGTCTGTGTTTTTATTCCCATCTTACCCCTAGGTTCTTCATGACCTTTTTTTTTCCCTTAGATTCCATATATATGTGTTAGCATACAGTATTTGTTTTTCTCTTTCTGACTTACTTCACTCTGTATGACAGACTCTAGGTCCATCCACCTCACTACCAAAAACTCAATTTCGTTTCTTTTTATGGCTGAGTAATATTCCATTGTATATATGTGTCACTTCTTCTTTATCCATTCATCTGTTGATGGACACTTAGGTTGCTTCCATGTCCTGGCTATTGTAAATAGAGCTGCAATGAACATTTTGGTACATGACTCTTTTTGAATTATGGTTTTCTCAGGGTATATGCCCAGTAGTGGGATTGCTGGGTCATATGGTAGTTCTATTTGTAGCTTTTAAGGAACCTCCATACTGTTCTACATAGTGGCTGTATCAGTTTACATTCCCACCAACAGTGCAAGAGTGTTCCCTTTTCTCCACACCCTCTCCAGTATTTATTTTTTCTAGAATTTTTGTTCATGGCCATTCTGACCAGTGTGAGATGATATCTCATTGTAGTTTTGCATTTCTCTAATGATTAATGTTGAGCATTCTTTCATGTGTTTATTGGCAATCTGTATATCTTCTTTGAAGAAATGTCTATTTAGGTCTTCTGCCCATTTTTGGATTGGGTTTTTTTGTTGTTGTTGTTATTGAGCTGCATGAGGTGCTTGTAAATTTTGGAGACTAATCCTTTGTCAGTTGCTTCATTTGCAAATATGTTCTCCATTCTGAGGGTTCCCTTTTCGTCTTGTTTATGTTTTCCTTTGCTGTGCAAAAACTTTTAAGTTTCATTAGGTCCCATTTGTTTACTTTTGTTTTTATTTCCATTTCTCTAGGAGGTGGGTCAAAAAGGATCTTGCTGTGATTTATGTCATAGAGTGTTCTGCCTATGTTTCCCTCTAAGAGTTTGATAGTGTCTGGCCTTACATTTAGGTCTTTAATCCATTTTGAGTTTATTTTTGTGTATGGTGTTAGGGAGTATTCTAATTTCATACTTTTACATGTACCTGTCCAGTTTTCCCAGCACCACTTATTGAAGAGGCTGTCTTTTCTCCAACGCACTCATTATTTTTACAGTTGCCAATCACAGTGGGGATAAGACTTTGTGTCCTTGGAAAAATAAGAATTTTCCACATTGCCTCATCGTCAAGGGTCATGTATAGTTGTGGCACTGAACAGGTGAATTCTAAAACAATTCAACAGTTTTCAAATGTTGGATAATGAGTTTAATTGCTGATTTCTTAATTTTAAAAATGTATTCAAACAAGGTCTAACTAGAAGGAAACCAGCCACATGTTCCCAAACATGAAGTGACGCTTAGGGTTAGGTAAGAGATAACCTTCCATATTAGATTAATATACCAGTTACTGTTGTCACAATGCCTACTAAGCAGTTAGCATGGCACCAACTGTGAGTTATTCTACAACCCTTTTCCTCTTTTCCTAGGCACACAACTAGATTACATTCTTAGCTTCCCTTACAATTAGGTTTTGCCACATGACAAAGTTCTGGATAATAGAACAAAATTTAGCACATTCAATGTGCTACACTTCTATATTGGCCCATCAAACTTCCCAGAAGCCAATTTCCAGGAACCTTCTCATTCTTTCATTGAGAGGAGACAACTATACAACCTTGGAAGCCATGTCTTGAGTATGGCAGAGACTCCATTAACCTGGGTTCCTGAATGACTAAGCGGAATGAAACATTCCTTACTTTCCACTAAACTGGAATAGCTCAGGACTGTTTTGTGAGCAAGAAACAAACTAGTTGTTCAAGCAATTATAAATGTTGTGGCACATTTTTTATAGCAGTTAGTATTACCCTATTATTATGTAATTGGGGATATAGGCGAAGAGGAAGTTACATTTTCTCTTTCTTCTTTCCGAGACAAAACTGCTAGCACTCCTTTCAAAAAAAATTAAAAAAAGAAGAAGAAAACTGCTAGCACTCTTTTCCCTCCAATGCCTGTCAAGCACTCCTGACTTTATTGTCATTACTGTCTCTAGTTTCTACTTGAACCTGTATTAGAGTCTAAAGCCAATGGTTCTATGATCTCCTGTTTATACAAAAACTGGGTGAGCCTTATCCAATTACTATCATTGTATCTAAAATGGGAAAATAACCATTTAATCCTGTAGTCTTAGTTCTTCTTAACTGACAGCTCCAGTAATGTAAAACCATGTATATCAACATTCTATAAAACAGAATTTTATATTTATTAGAATTGATTGAAACCTCCATAAGTGCTTGGTACATCTGCAGATATAGTTCTATCTAGGGCAGGCTGGTATTACATTAGATTATTTTTTAGCAACCAATAGTTATCCATTTTGTTAATATTAAAGGCTTGAAGAAAGGCATGCTGCTTCTGCAATTTCAGGAATGTCTAATCTTTTGCCAACAATAACACTGACATGTAATTATGCCTTTTATCTGCTATGTCTATCAGGAACCTAATCATAAAATGTAACTGTACAGCATCATGCCTTATTCTTAGAAATGAACAAAAAATGAGATTCCTTAATTGCAACTTGCATCATCTCTATATGTATCTAATCTCAACTAGGTCTTCAATTTAACTTTGCATTCCTTAAATTCAGCTGACAACCTATCTTATTTCCTATGATAGCCCTTCCAGAACTTTTCTACTCTTCTTAAGTGTCCATCATCTCCAACCCTGCATTTCTCATTTTCAGCAGTTATGTTACTGAGAAGATGCAGGCCATCATAATGAGTTCACTCAAATTCTTCAACTTTCACCTATCTATAAAATAACTCTCCAGCATCTCTTTGAAGCTTTATCATTCACTACCTCCTAGACTCTAGATACAGCCCCATCTTTATTCTTGATTCAGTTTATTTTCACCTCCTCCAGGTTTTCTCTATCAAGCTTCCTCATTTTCCCAGTACATACAATTTTCTCTTCTTCTCTATTAATTTTCTCAGTCTAAAGCAAAATTCTAAGGACAAAAAGAAAAGAGAAAGGAAATCTTCCTCAGGAACTTTCAACATTATTTCACCTTTCTCCTTTTTACTAACAAACTTTTAAAAGGATAACCTACATTTTCTGCTTCTTTTCCTTTCCCAGCTGCTGGTTTCTTAATCAGTTTTAATCTAGATGTATGAGGAAGTGGGCTGGATATTGTCCACTGAAGATGGGCTAAGATAGGCACAGAAATAGAAGAGCAAAGTTGAGACAAAAAGACAACGTTTTTGGAAGGAAATATATTTATCTTGTTGGGTGGTTGTAGAGAAAGAAAGGGAGAAAGGGCTGAGAAAGTAGACTATGATAGAGTGTAGAGGGTCCTGAATATCAACATCTATGTAGCATATTCAGAAGTTTCATTACAGTTATTTTTAAGCAAATAAATATTTCATAACCTTTAAAAGCACCAAAATATGAGAATACACTTTAAATTCAGGAAAATGGGTAAGTAAGGAAATTTAGCTACTCTTCTTGGTCCCAAATCCTTGTATTTTGCTACATCCTATCACTTATTCCTTGCTATTATATTCTTCTGCCTTTTGACCAAATCTAACTATCTACGTCCTTATCACATTACAACAATTCACAGCTTTCTTTGCCACTATCAGAACTGACATTTTCGTATTTTATATTTCCCATAATAAATGAAGTACAGTGAAGAGAAATCTGAGTGTGTAAATAAGCCATTAATACAGGATATTCTCGTTAAAAAATGAGGAATAACTAACCGTTTACCATCACTTCCGGTATTTCTTATGGGCTTTTTGAGATATGATTCTTTCACAAGATTGCTGTGACTATAATGGGGAACTTACTGAAGAACTAATTTAGCCTTACAAATAGATTTGCTCTTTCAGGAATATATACAATTGTCACTGTTCCTTCTAAGCTTTCTCATAGAGTTATGGTGTGTAATGGGTTTTGGGTGCCTGCTGAAGCAAAGTCCATGGGCTAACCTGATATGTGCATAACTATCTACAGGAATTGATTTATTGATTGTTGACTTGTTGATTTTTTATGTGTTCCATACACTGTTCCATATGCTTTACATTTATTAACTTATTATTATTATTTTTTTTAAAAAGAAAGGTGGCTTGGAGAAGCCAAGGGTTTGAGCTAAAGTAGAAGAGACAGGATCTGCCCAGGTAGATGAGTAGGTGGCCCACGCTCTTTTCATCACATAACTGGGACTTTTCCTAAGGCACCAAAAGCTGCTACTGCTATGTACAACCTTTCCCAAGTCCCAGTAAAAACAGTTCATGCAGACAACAAAGGCAAGGAGTGTTTTTACAAAAATATCACAATTTAAGGGAAAGTGACCTGAGAAAGAGATGTTCTATTTTCTCCCAATTACAAGCAAACTTGTGTGCATCAGTTTACCTGGTTTTCAGATTAGATATTGCTCTGTAATAATTAAATAGAAATTTGATTATTTTTCTGTATGGAAGTGAAGGGCCAAGATTATTTATGCACTGTTGATTACAGAAGGACAAATGGGCAATAACAGAGAAGACAGGGGTGGAGACCAGAGAGAATTCTATAGATATTTCTAAAAATTTCTATAGATATTTCAATTTTGTTTATAGGTCTTAATTTTCCAGGGTTCAAGTCTTACTGTTTAAAATTTTCATCCTTGGTCACAAGAAAGTTCCTGTTATTCTGTACAGAAGGACAAAAGATATGCCGATGATCAATATCATTTCAATAACTGACTATATTAACACTTCATTGTCTTTAAGGAGATATATATATAGGGCAAGCTAGACTGATCCTTCCTTAGGTCTTCAAAAATTGACATTTCCTCTAAGGTCATAGGGTGTTAGTTACAGACAGCAGTAGGTCAGTAGATCCAGGTCCAATCAAAGACAGTCTTTGATCACAAAGATTTCAGTTTAATGAATAAGAAAACTACAGATGTTAATTGAGGTTAACCTGAAGCAACCAAGACCTATTAACTTCTTTATTAAGAAGACATATGCTATGTTTGTGTTAAGGGGCAGGAGTAGATTCCCCTCCAGTCCCACTAAGACAAAACAGGTCATGGAAGGTGAAACAGACGTAAGTAGGAAGAAGACAGCTGAGTCTATGTTGAGCTGGAGGTTGATCTAACTATGAAGGATGGCATTAGCACAGTTTATTTCCATAATACCTTTCCAGAAAGTTAAGCATTTTTTCTTCCATTATGTCAATTTTTCCAAGGCTAGTTCTGAAATGCTCCATGAATCAGAATACAGACTCAATTGGAATAGTTTCCAGTTTATCTGATGAGGCTTATTTGTTATATGATACAAGATTTTAAACCCCATTAGCAGTTAACTAGCATGAAATACTTAATATAGGCAAACTTAATTGAGACTTCATATGTTTATTTTTAAAAATATAAAATGTAAAATATTTGCAGATTCATTTCTTTCTTACTTAGCAGATGTTGTGAGGCAAAATGGGCAGGAAAAAAATATTCAATGAAATTCCAGAACTTACCCAAATAGCAAAAACTTTAAAAAAGGAACAGATAAAAGTAGTTGCATGGTCTTATCTGAGTACAGTTTTCTAGAATGACCTAACATCCATCACAGACATGCAGATTAGCTTGTACCGATGCCAACATTTCAGACATTTGGTAAGATATTTATCTCCATTCCACTAAGGAACAGCTTAGTGCTGTATATTAAAGCAGAAAAATAAATTATTTCTGCAGCATTTCCAAGAGAAATTTTCTGTGCCATAAGTTTTTTTAATTGATAAATGTCTTTTAAACAGATGGGAAAAATGCAATAAACCAAGTATGGATTCATGAAATGTATGGAAAAAGAGTTTCTGGAAAATGAATATTTACAAACATTGAAATACATCCTCTACATTGTATTAAGCAAAAGAAAATACAGGGTAATGAGTATGGAGAATGAGAATGAGAACATCCTAACCTTGTGATTAACTGAAAAGGGCTGAGAAGATTTTTGAAAGGCCATTATAAAAATAAATCTATTTATGCATCTCCTCAAGCATCACTGTAGAGTTTTTCCACTCCACCTCATTCTCCCACCTGTTTGGAAAGATATGTCCTGGCAGTGTGTCTAGAACCTAATATCATTCCTAACCACATACAAATTGAATTCCAGCCTCATAGCATCAAATCTCTGGGGAATAAAATCTGGCCACATACAAAGAACACAAACTGTTCCTTAACAAGATGGCAGGTATTTGGCACATGATTTGGGTTTTGTTTAAACAAGCTGATTAGCAGTATCACGTTGGCAAGTTCATTGTTTATAATCATTCTATTTCATTTGCCTATTAAAAGTAGAAGCACACATTCTGTTTTATAAGCCTGGTATGAATCAGTACGGATTTTTTTTCCTCTCAAGTAAATACTGCATAGATAAAATAAGGGGGAAAAAGATAATTTAAGTACAAGGGATTTTAAAGCCCACCAACATTGTTATAAGGAAAAGGTTTCTGCTAACAATTACCCCATTAACAACATTCAAACTATTGTGGAAAAAAAACAGACAAATAGACACACCAGTAAATCTCACTGTATTTCCTGCCTAAAATCAGTTTAGATAAATGGACTCACATCTAGGATTATTATTTTTAAATATCACTTTCAAATCCTTCTTGCCAAAGGAGTCTTAGCACTTCCTCAAGAGAACCAACAGATTTAGGTATTCTTGAAAAAGCAGTAAGTTCATTAAAATTGTTTGATGACTGGTGTTTGACAACTGAATATTAGGATTTAGACATTTTTAATATAAATAATATTTCTGTTTTCACAGTGTCCAAGGTATGAGAAATCTGTTCTCTATATCCTCTCACTCGTTTAATATCTTCCTTTCTAACCCAACCCAAAGATTCTTCAATCATATCCTCAACTATATGATGCTCTTGATTTATCCATTCTTTTAAAAAAATATTGAAATATAGTTGATTTACAGTGTTGTGTTAGTCTCAGGTGTACAGTAAAGTGATTCAGTGATACATACATATATAAATATATATATTCTTTTTTTTACATTCTCTTCTATTATAGGTTATTACATCGACTTTTCCACTTTTGTTCTCAGTTCTAACCTGAACTCTTGTTTTTAGGATCACTGTCCATTATCCCTTTTATTCCAAGTATGGGAAGCAAAATAGTACAGTGCTTAGAGACAATAACTTTGGTAACAGGTAGTCCTGGGTTCAAGGCCACACAGTCCAGCTTAGCCTCTCAAACTCCAAGCTTTCTCATCCAGTACCCATCTTGCTTGGCTCTGAGGGTCCAGTGGGATAATGCATTTAAGTACTTAGAACGGTGGCTGACACAAAATAAGTATGCCTTTTCATTAGTAAATAATTAATATTAGTTTTTATTTTGATTTTTATTGAGTATTTTCCTTTCCTTGCCATCCTCTGGCTTTGTATAAACTCAGTCTATAAATATATTAAATCTATTTTTTTATTTAAAATACTTTAAGATTTAATTTTTTTTTTAATTTTTTTTTTTTTTTATTTTGCGGTACGCGGGCCTCTCACTGTTGTGGCCTCTCCCGTTGCGGAGCACAGGCTCTGGACGCGCAGGCTCAGCGGCCATGGCTCACGGGCCCAGCCGCTTCGCGACATGTGGGATCTTCTGGGACCGGGGCACAAACCCATGTCCCCTGCATCGGCAGGCGGACTCTCAACCACTGCGCCACCAGGGAAGCCCTAAGATTTTATTTTTAAAAAACTTTATTAAAAAATTCTTCCTCTCTCTGACTACTGCCATACATATTTTTCTCTCATCTACAACTTCTTGAACGAATATGCTAGACATCCTATCATCACATTCTCATTTTATTTATTCCTGAACAAATTGGTTTCTGTTTAGTTCCCAAACTCTAGCACGTTTCTTTAGAAGGCAATCTTACCTACTCACATTCTTCTAGCCAGATCCCTTGCTAGAACTGCAGGCTCATCTTCTGGTGGTACGTTGCTACCTGAACATATGACTGGCACCTCAGACTCAGTAAGTCTAAATTAAAACATTACCTTAGTTTTCAAGTATACTTTGCCTCTTCTATTGCCCATTCCAATTAGTGGCACCATTACCATCCATTTGATAAAATAATAAGTATTATATTAACTACAAACTATAACAGCAATGACTAAAGCTATCTGAATGTTTACTGTGTGCCAAGCACTGTTCTAAGTATTTACAAATATTAACTCACTAATGGTCCAAAAAATCCTAGGAAGCAATTACTACCATAGCTGATGAAAAGCAGGCTTAAGAAACTTGCCCAAGGTTACACAGCTAGTAAGTAGTAAAACCAAGTATTCTGCCTTTGGAGACTGCATATTTAACCACTTTTGCTATACTGACCTCTGCTTAGAAGACAGAAAGATGAAAGTCACCTTTAACTTCTCAATTTCCTTCACCTCCTTTATTGGGCTAGTATACCAAATTCTACACATTTTATCTCCTATATACCTAACAAATAGATTGCTTCATATTCTCATGTTATCTCACCTATGTGGTTACTACATTCTTTGCTTCTAGTTCTTTCCAATCCATCTACCCTAATCCTGCCGAAAGGATCTGTCTAATATTAAATCCTGATGAGTTACTTCCCTGCTTCAATGGTTCCCAATAACTTTGAGGATAAAAACTAAGTTTCACTATACAGATACTGCCTACCTCTTCAATGCCAACTCTTGTCATTTTTATCCACACATGTAACTAGGGATCCCAAATTGAGTATAGACTGTGTCCAGAGCTGAAGTTCAGGCATGTGTGATAACCTAGCAGTCTATTGAGGCAGGGACTTAGGAACTTTCTGGGAGAATTAAAACCCAGGGACAAAAAAACAAACCCAGTAAACCAAGAACTAGCTGAAAAAAATGGGACATGAGATTAGGATTCAAGGTAAGTTTGAAAGGTAACATAATGAGTTAAATTTTTGAAATATTGAGTTTGAAGAGCCAGTGGCATATCCATATGGCAATGTAGAATAAACTAGTGTAAACTTGCACTAGTAACAAAGCCCTGGTTATCAGAGGTAAGGAGTTATTTCATATATAGCCATTGACCATCTCTTCAACTGTTCTATGGAACTTGACTACCTGTAACAATTGAAGAAGCCACAAAGTATTAGCTAACAGCATTTCTCGGGCAACTCTAATAAGGTATAAGTCAGAGGAAAGTCACCTTCCCATTGCCCATTTTGCCACAGATTGCTTCCCATCTTGGGCACTATGGGGATTCAGAGTGTTTCTGGTACTGCCTGGTGGAATAATAAGTATGCTTTCTGCATCTGGGGAAAATGTGGCAGGTGGTTGGGAATTATGGGGTCTGGAAAAGCAGCCATAGATAACATGGTATCTGTTGGAGCAGCAATGAAGTTGTAGAGTGAAATGTTGACAGGCAACCCATAGCCCAGCAGACAGCCTGTCCTGCCCAACAGAGCAAATGCAGAACCTGTTTGGAACAAAGTTTTTTTTTATAAACACGTCTGAGATAATACTGACTAGTCTCAGACAAAACTAAGTTGCTGGGGTGAAGGGATGTATCAATTATACCCTTTTGGGGTCTGCGAGCTTAAGGCACTTACTGCAGAGGAGAAAGAAGTTGCAAAATTTAATTATCACTGTTAAGTGATTTCTTTGGTACCAGTAAGCTTATGAGGACTGAGGAAATTCAAATTGTGCCAGAAATATTAAACATTTAGTAATTTTCCAAATAAGCTTAACATGCTTAGGATTCTAATTCTTATCTGTGTTGGAATTATTTTGCGGCATATGTTGTGAAGTCTTTGAAGGCAATGATCATCTAACTAAGAGAGTGCTTAATATGTAGTAGGCACCTAAAAAATATTTACTGGATTGAAAGTCGAGAAAGAAATCCAATTAATTTAACTTATTAAGAAATTCAATTGCAGTAGAGTCAGTCATTCTTTTATTTATTCAAAAACATTCATTGACTACCAGGTCACTGGGCTAGATTCTAGAGATGTAAATGTACTAAAGAAAATATCTGTCCTCAAGGAGCCTATGGTGATAGAAAACAGTAATGGCAACTGCTAATTTGGGGTATTTACTATAGGACAGACACTTTGTTAGTGTCTGCAAATGAATTATTTCATTTAATTCTCACAAAAATAATGATGAAATTTGGAATATTCCGCCCATTTTATAAGAAGTGGTCCCTCAAAGATTAAAGTGATTTGCCAAAGTCATACATTTAGGAAGTCAAAGCACCAGAAGTTCAATTTTGGTATCTATGTTAGGTCAAGGCTCCCATTCCTCAATCTTCCATCGTTCAGCTATGAAGTTGACAATTTTTGTCATATAAGGTACTATTTCCATTTAAATATTACCTGTCTAAAGCAATACTGTCTACAAAACCCTTAGTTTGATTTGTTATAGTTCTTTTCTTCATAATATTCATTAAAATAAATATATTTCTAACAAAATTAAAAGTTTGTCCTCATGCAACCACAAGTTATCTTGACTGCCACTTTGTATGGACAGATCTTGAGACATACCGCCCCATGTCACGCGTGGTAAATTGGAGGGCTAAAGTGAAGCTGAGTAGTAGCATCCATAAATCTTGCTCTTGTCCACTTCCATTGTGAAAAATCTAAATGTGATGATCACGCTTACCTTTCACCCTGGTCCAAAGCCACAATTCTACAAATCTAAGAGGTTTTCATGACCCTTCCCAGGGAGTGGCCCCTACTACTGTCACCCAATGTCACTGCTGAGGTTTAGCCTAAATTGTGTAGGTTCATAACACCAAGTCCAAAAGGCCAGGAGCCACTTGATTCTTGTTTCAGTCTGTCTTTTGCAGTTGTGGTTTATTCTGTTTATGTATTCATTTGTTTGGAGATGAGGCTAGTCGTGGCTCCTGTACTTGCTTGAATACACTTGGAAAGCTGAGGCAATAGGGCTCTATTATGAGAGTGACAGCAATTAAAAAGACAACAAAAACAGTGATTGCACAAACACAATTTGCTTCTAAAATTACCCCCAAACCTTAGGCTATCCTATAAAGAAATTCATCCTCCTCAAGGTCCCCTTTAACCAGGATCTCCATTTCTGAGATAGATCATTTTCTTGGTAACTAGAAATAACTGCTTTAAGGAATGTTTAATTTTTAAAGATTTAAGTACTTTGATTAAAATCTTTTTAAAAGCATCAGTCTTTATATGGTCTCAAATATACTGAACTTCATTTTTTTCCACTGACACAACAGAATATAATCCAAATTGCTTCTCTTCACAAAAGGTCACATGTGATTTGTGTCTGGCTACCTCCTCCCACCCTCATCTCATACCACTCTTCCCAGTGCCTAAATAGTCCAAGTATATTGGCCTTCTTACTGTTCTTCATGCACCTTAAATTCATTTATGCCTCAAGGTCTTCACATTTACTACTCCTTCTGCCTGGAACACTTTCATCAGTTCTTCCCTTTGCTCTTCCAGCCATTCAGCCCTCCTCTCAAATGTCACTTTCTCAGATAAGCCTTTCATAACCACCTTTGAAAGTCTTTATCATGCCTTGTTTTCATTCCCTTTTGTATTTTTCCCATGAAATGATCAAGTTTATTTTTATTTATGTGTGTCCCCACATAGAACGTAAATTACATAGAAAGAGGAGCTTTGCCTGTTTTATCCTCTGTTCTATATTTTCAGTGTCCATATCCTTACTCGCTGTTCTATATCCTTATTCGCCATTCTGTATCCTTACTATATAGAACACAGAAGACAGTAATTATTAAAGAAAGAAGCATTTTAGAGACCAGGTGATGAAGTCTGTAGATTCACTGTACTTTCACAGATCATGTGCTGCTTTCTTTATTTTTCTGTCTCTTATCTTGGTATTTGATTGTCATTTGTCACTTTTAACTGCTGTCAGGAGGTTCTCCTCTCACTATGGTGCAGGAAAACCACACTATTCTGCATAATCCAGCTTCTCCTCTTTCCTATATGTCCACTGAACAAATGACTCATTTTAAATTAGTAAATTTAAGCCATAGTGACTCAAATTTTTCTTCTATAATTTTTTTTTTTTTTTTTTTGCGGTACACGGGTCTCTCACTGTTGTGGCCTTTCCCATTGCGGAGCACAGGCTCCGGACGCGCAGGCTCAGCGGCCATGGCTCATGGGCCCAGCCGCTCTGGGGCATGTGGGATCTTCCCAGACCGGGGCACGAACCCGTGTCCCCTGCATCGGCAGGCGGACTCTCAACCACTGTGCCACCAGGGAAGCCCTCTTCTATAGTTTTAAAAATACTATATACATGAGGCTTTTGTCTATATATGCCCAAGTTTTTGTACCATTTAAGGTGATAAAAATGTGGTTTGCATTGGTGGATTTCTGATACAGTCAACTCTAGCTTTATGAAAGGAGAGGAACATTTGAGGATGTGGTGGTGGGGAGTAACACAAACAAAGTTTATACAGGTGCTCACATCCATTTGGGCCATATTTTCATTCTGAAAAAAACAAAACAAAACATGTGGATGGATAAAATACAGCTTGCCCCATCTGGGTAGTGAAGGTACCTGCCAAGGACGGCAACTGGACCTCAATGCATGTGAGGAAGCTGTCCCTGGAATAAGGTAAGTGGGAAGAAGCTAGGTGGTAAAAAGCAAAAAACAACAACCAAAAAAACCCAAGAAGGTTCTAGCAGTCCATATATTATCACTAGACTTAACTGGTAAGATATGCTAATGAAATCAATTTTACAATATACCTAGGATTATCCAGAATAGTCCACACTGCCTATTAGTTAACAACACAGCAAATATTTCCCCAAATGAATGATGAGGTACGGATGTGCTATCGAAATATTATCCTGTGCCTAAATAAGAAAACCATGTGTACATTCATATTAATGTGGCTCTCATCACATATATGTGTATACTTAGTTTGTTTAATGATGCTATTTTGAGACATTTCCAAACACTATAGAGTGTATAGGGTTTGTTAGCAAACCTAAATGGTCTGATAACCACTAGAACAATTTTAGCACCCCAAATTTGGCCCCTGCATCTAAAAATAGGTCAAGTTATGGAGACTCATGGAAACTACACAAATGAAGTCTTGGTTTCTGCTTTGGACTCTAAACCGTATAATGCATTTGTTCTGCACAATTAAATCACAGTAGTTTTTCTTTACGTTACTTTAAAAAGTGTCAGATTCAAGACACAATGAAAAAAATTTCAACTAAAAACATGTTGTAAATAATCTGAGATTTCTTAAAAATAGTAAACATATTTTCCACCCACAATTGACATTTATGAATAATAAACAATTTCTAATGAAAGTAAAACTTTTTGAAGAGCTATTGCCAAGTTAGAATTCAAAATATCAATTAAATATTAATTATTCTGGCAAGTAATAATTAAATTCACAAACACTACAGATACTGGCAACTCTTTTGCACACCTGTTATTACAAATTACAATGAAATTTAAATATTCAGTGTATTTGGCAAGTCATCTACTTTGAAGCTATGTTGGTAGATAAAGTTGAGAGCAGTATATAGATGTACCCTGTTCCTTCCTACTGAGAAAACATTACCATATATAAAACTACTGGTGACCAGCATCTGGTCTTGCAAAATAAGAATAAAAAACACAGACTCCTCCACTCTCAGTCAGGTGGCATGAGTGCTGAGCTTTTTGCTTTTCATTAGAATCTGCAGGAAAGAGCTGAAGAACGCCTGTCTTGTGAGACATATGTATTGACCTCAAAGGGTGAAATGCAGGGCACTATTTATTCAGGTGAAAAAATACAAAGCTTTGCGTGTTGTTCAGCAGTGATCAAACAAAGAAGATTCCAAAGAATGTACTCCACGTGTGACTTTCAGAACTCAACTGTTGTATTTCCAATATTAAGTGGTGAGGCAGAAACACCAGTTCTTAGGGCAGTGACAATTTTATTCATAGTAAACTTTAAAATGGAAGTTTTAAAATAATTTTTATGTATAAATAGTAAATACTAGGAATGACTCCCTCTATGATTAAATTTAGCTGTTTATGACAGCTATAAGGGCATTAATCTGCTGAGATGAAAGAATGATTTTTACAAATTATTGTGTTGGCCAAAAAGGTCATTTGGATTTTTCCATAAGATGTTACAGAAAAACCTGAACAAACTTTTTGGCCAACCTAATATTTTTGTTGCAAAGTTTCTAATGATGGAAGCCAATACTCTACATTTTGGATAGTCTTTAGATGACGAAAAATGGTCACCATTTTCCATCATGTAAATCTGATCAGGATGTCATCATCAAATTATTTACAAAGCACCCGTTACATACTTGCTAGGTGATGAGTATGAGACCCAAACTCTGATCTCAAAGAATTTACAATTGTGATGCCCACCCACCACCCACCCCCTTCCCCAGTGATAAATCCTTCCTCTGTGTATCTTTAAAGCTTTCGTCAATAGCAAGCTATTAATTTTATCTTCCATGGCTCTCAGTTTTCTTACTTATAAAATGAGCTTATTAAAATAGGTCTCTTATAAAGCTCCCTTTAGGTATGAAAATTCTGAGATCCTACAATAACTAATTTCAAGAGTTTTGAGGCTGAGGAGATCCAGGTTGGTAGAGCTGGAGTTTGAGATAAGAATGTGAAATATGGAGGTTTAATAAATAGAGAGGAGGGAGGAGCACATTCCAGGGAAACGGAATTGGGAGAGCACAGATTAGAGGAGAGTTGACATAATAGTTTCAAAAGTCCAGTGATGGGTCAGATTTGTTCAAGTGAAGACACATTGGAGGGTGGCAGGAGAGAAAGTTGACTGGTAAGTTGGGCCAGATGGCATAGTGACTTAATTACCCAGCTCAGGGTTCAGGATTTATTTTAGAAGCAAGAGTGTTTTCTAAGGAGAAGGGGTAACTTTTGCAAAGTACGTTTTATAGAGATTTATGAAACTGATATGTGTGGGTATTTTAGAGGTGATAAGTCCAATTAGCAAGCTATAGGGATATAGGAACAAGTATATAAGGAGCATAACTCAGGGGGTTTCAGCTGGATGTGTAAAGGGAAAAACAGAAATGTTATACCATGCACATGGTCTCCAAATCACTGCACTGTAGAGTGGAGATGAGTTTTACATGCAACTTTGGAGGAAATTAGTCCATATTTTCATTTGATAGGGCAGATGCTTCACATTGAGGTAGAAATCTAGGCTCAGGAAAGGACATATCCTGGTTAAGTGCCAAAGATATGATCAAAAATTATATTCTCTGGAAATCTTCTTGCTCCTCAGAATTAAGAATGGCATCTATGTGCTGCCACTGCACCATAAACCCTGCCATTGTGCAATAGCAATAAGACCCATGAAATAGGGAGACCTGGGGCAGCATTTCTGTATCCAGTAGGGTGACAAAATTTTTCTTCACATGCATTTGTATGATCATAATGAACTAAAAAATTACTCAGCTCTAATGATTCTTTTAGGAAGAGAATAATATTTGTAATGCAAATAAAAGGATTTTTATAACATAATCTCAAAAAGGAGCAAGAAGAAAGTACAAAAAAGCTAGAGAGGCATAAGAGCAACTGGAGGGCAGAAGGTTGCAAAATGTGGATTTCACTAGATAGGTCAACAATCTAAAAAGTTCTCTTAGGAGTTGATCCTAATAGCATCCAAATGAAATTTTCACCAAAGTTCTCATGGATTTATTTAATCCTCAATACGTAGTCTATATTTGGTTGGTTAGGGCAAATTTGCAATTAAATTGTGAAAATGGTTCTTAGCATGTTACCTCTGGGGTCCTCTTTTCTAACTTAGTTCCCACAAGAAGATGAAAAATATTAAGAACCTGAATCACTCAGTAATACTTGTGCCAGATATACTATGTAGATCCCATGGCAGGCATACTTAATGAGGGAGTCAGTTGCTGCCTCAGTTCTAATTCGGCCTTTCCCAGTGTCCAATATGTTTCTCTCAGATGAACTGGTCCACTGGGAGCTTCAAAAAGTCAGGGTGTATGAAGAGAAGGAACAGGAAAAATTTCAGCATTATGACAGTTTTCTGCAAGCTTTATTTTTTACAAAGTTATGCTAATTGATTTCCATGGTTTAAATTAACCAGAGCATAGGCACCTTAATTAATCAAAAAATCCCCCTTAATATCAATTCACACACATGCTACCATTCCACTGTAGAGTAAGATATTTCTTCATTGTCCTACATATGGTCCAAATTAGCACCTGCATAGTTCAGTTATTAAATGAAAAACAGCCCTTTACTTGACCTAGAGAGTTCTTGTATACAAGAACCTATCCAACAGCATTATGTCTTCCCTTATCAGATGTGTGTGGTATGACATAATGAATGTAACACTTCAGTGCAATTGGCAAGATTTCAATTCCCAAGCACGGGGTCACATTTCCCTGCTCATTGTTTTGAAAGCAGACATTATGTGTTGGGTAGCTAATGGTGACGCTCTGCAGTTTTCCCCTCAGAGATCTCAAACCAAATCTAAGAAACTAGTAACCTAAATTTAATAACATTCTGAAAATTCATTCGCTGAACAAGAGCTTCTTAGAATAAGTGATGAAAACTACAGAGAAATGTTAGCTGAATGTGTGAGGCCAGCCCCAAAGTCTCTTTTATCTGAAAATTTTAAAGGACAATAGCATTGTATAGAGTATTCAATTCTGGCTTTGTGGATAAGTTTCCTATTTGTGTCGTCTTGATAAAACAACATCCAGATACAAATTTTAAATAATTTTCTAATATCATTTAAATTGTGTATAATTACACAAATAATACTATCGATATCATTGTACTGTTTATATGAACTTAAGTATTTTACCATTTCTATTTTTAAAATTTTTTCTGAGATGTTACTGGGACAGACATAATATACATGTATGTCTGAAGTGCCTAGGCTTCAATGGAAGAGAAACAGTTTTGTTTTTTGTTTTTTTTTGTCTTTTTTTTTTGCAGTATGCGGGCCTGTCACTGTTGTGGCCTCTCCCATTGCGGAGCACAGGCTCCGGACGCGCAGGCTCAGCGGCCATGGCTTACGGGCCCAGCCGCTCCGCGGCATGTGGGATCTTCCCGGACCGGGGCACAAACCTGTGTCCCCTGCATCGGCAGGCGGACTCTCAACCACTGCGCCACCAGGGAAGCCCTGAGAAACAGTTTTGAGACTGTGTAAACAGACATAATAGAACCTACAGAAAGATGTACTTTTACTCAGAAAAAGTGTGAAGGTAATTGTAATAAGAGTTTTTAATGATGTAAAGCCTAGTAGTCCTGGGTAGGAGTGGCTAAACCTTATCCATTGGGTGAAGAACAAGAAAAATGGAATTCATTTCAAAGAGAAGGGGTCTAGTTTAGATAATATTAATGACTTCCTGATTCTAAAAAATTAAACCAGCATATAATAGTTAGAAAGATTAAAAAATAGATATCTCAGGATAAATGGCAGAAATGAAACAAAGAAAAACATCTTAAGATGACCTGGAACAACAAATAATGGTCACTCATACCTAGAAGCTTACATTCTGATTAATCAGTTATGGAACAGAAAAGATACAACTACTCTGGCAAAGATTCAGAAATGGACAACTGCAATTAGCAAGGATGGTATGTAGCTCTCCTACAAGATTATATTAGAAACAACTGGGACTCCAGTTTGGAAAGTGAAATTTAAAAATAGATATGATTAAAGTCTATAAAATCCTAAAACTTATAAAAATGGACTACTCCCCCAAATGTTAAGACTAGAACTAATGTGCACTCCTTGACACTCAAAGAAAGACATTTTATAATACAGAAAAGAAAATACACGAGATTTCCATAACACAAAAGCTCTTTAAATAAATACTTATTGAGCATCTGTTATGGATAAGGCACTGTGTAAATAGTATGTACTCAATAAATATCTCATAAATTTTGTGCTATTCCTATTTTTCAAAACTAAAATTATAAAAACGTTCTAAAATATTTATTTTAGGCAGTTCAGTAGTAAACATATGGAACTCATTAACCTTAAAAGCAAAGCTAAAAATACAAATATGTTCAAGAGATATTTCATTAAATTCAATGTGGATAGATCCACATTAGGTTAGTTAAAAGAAAATGGAGATTTTCCAGGTAATCCTGTAGGTTTTATGTTATAAAATAAATACCAGTCTCCTCTATTAAACATCTTTTGGTAATGATAAAATAAGAAAATATGAGATAGAATGTTCAAGGGGAACTTCTGCAAGACTTTTTGAGCTTATGAAAATTTAGACATCAGCCACTAGGTTTTGTTACTAAGAAGCATGAAGACTTACAGATATTTAAGAAATAAATAATATAATTACTAATGTATTGGCATGGAGCAGAATGTATTGGAAGACCCGTTGAGATATTTTCACTTTGTGAACTTAAAAATAATAGTTTATAGAGTCTTCATATTTACACTGTATTCTGCCCACCACCATCACCACATCAGCCCATAGAACAGCAAATTCATTCTCGTATTATCTTTAAGATAAAGGTGTTATACTAGAGAAGGAAAAAGAATTTGACAAAAATCTGTGGACCAGGTTTTTAAAAATGGGCTGAATGAGAGTTAATTCACAACCTGTAAATCAGCAGCCTGCATAGAACGTTGAAGGATGAATTGATACAACGTAAGAACTGCTCTCTGGCAGATGACCTCAGGGCTCTGCTCTTGGTACCAATCTTTTCAACCGTCTTATCAACAATTGGGATGATGACAGGGAAGGTTTTATCCATTGGCAGCCTTCAAGAGCTAGGAGAAAGGGGTAGGATGTCAGAAACATTGGAAGGATCTCAATGGGCCAGATTTGATAGAGTGAAACTTGAAAAATAAAATCTAAGTGATATGCATAAAATGCTGGCTTAGTGGGGAAGATCTAGCCTAAAAGCAGTGAAAATACGACCTTTGAGAAAGGGACTTCACCTTCTCAGGCTCAGTTCCCTCATTTATGTGATGGAGGCAGTAATATGGTTGTCACAAAGAATAAATGCGCTATGCGCATAGAATGTACAGCTTAGCACTCAAATCTTAGCTATTGTTCTTCTTATTCAAAAGAATATGAAATAAACAACGAAACAGATCACAGTTTCCTACCCCAAATGTAAGGTGAGAACTTATCTGATAATAATAATTGTGCATTAGACTAAAAGTTTGATTTAGACTGGACTGGACTTTTAAAAACTGAAAGTGAATTTGAATTAACCGTAAGACTATCTTTAGTGGGAAAAAAAAATAGAAAACTAAGCCTGTGATATTGTCCAGGGCAAAGGAAGGCAGATTCCACAGGACAAATCTAAAAGCAGCGGTTGGAGAAGAATAAAATTGACCTTTTTTGTATATCCCACTGAAATCAGCCCGTTCAACAGCTAATTTCTCCCTTTTCTCTTTCACTTATATTCCAATATCACCTTGTATCTCTTTTCTCTACCACTTTCTAAAGTTGTAAGTTTCCAAGGCCCTTCCCCAAAGTTCTGGGAACTTTTGGTGGTCTAATATTCTGCAAGTTCTTGAATTCAAGGGCTGCCTTTGTATTGGGCTACATGGATGCAGGCATGAGAATTAGCCCTTTGGCAGTTTAAACACACCAAAATGTTTCTCACACAAAGCATTCATGAGCTTAGGGGACTTTATTGAATATTTCGTAGTTACTGGTCAGGATCACAATTATGCATCTTATACATCTTGCCATCTGTTAAATTACCTTTGGCTAATGCTATGCTACATTACATTCTCTTTCTAATTTCATCCAGTTTTTATGCTTCACCCTTCCCTTTCAACACGTCAGGAAGAGTTCTCTCCTTTTCTCTGCTTCTATATCTCTAGGTCCCTGGGCAACTAAAGATGTGGGTAGTCCTAATTCTAGTTCAGATGCATAAGTGGAAATGTCCTCTACTGCCCCAGTTTCCAGCATTCCAGCCCCAAACTTTCCAGTTCTACAAGCTTCCCACCGCCTTTCCTCCACTGGCCTCTCCTAATTGTTTGCTTCTGGTGCTAACCCCTTGTGATTTTTCTTGTTTACCCAACTTACTTCTTTCTGCACACCTGGGTACAAGTTGTCTTTCATCCTTTGTTAAACTTCCACCTTGTCAACCTCCTGATTGATGGGGCATTAACAAACATATGCATGTACAGAATTCACAAGAGATTTCCCTTTGCCACAGGAAGGGCTACACATATATTCGATAGAGAGAAGGACTACTTTTCATAATCATAATATTAGCTAGGAGTCGGTAGGGAAAGGAACTAAAATGCTATCATGCAGAATTTCCAAAGATTATATTTTTCATAAAAACTTCAGAGTTAGAACACATCTAGACATAATCCATTTCAATACCCTCAGTATAAGGATAAAGAAACTGAGGCCAAGATGGATTAAATAGCTTGCTGATGACCACATAGCTAGTTAGAGGCTAGAACCAGAATCTCTCAACTTCTCAACTGTTATTCAAGGTTGTTTCCATTACACAATAATGTCTTCTTTGTATTCTAATGGTTCAGGTATTATTAATATCCAAAAATATGCAATATTCTCCTGCACTAAAAAAACAGATGGAATACTAATTGCTTTGATTCTATGCCCATTTGTGTGGCTGAGTAAAAAGAGGACAAAAAAATGTGGTTGATAACTAAAATTCATATGAAATTTCAAGGCACCCCAAATAGTCAAAACAACCTTGAAAAAGAACAAAGTTGGAGGTCTCACATTTCCTGATTTCAAAACTTACTACAAAGTAATCAGTGTGGTACCAGCATAAAGAGAAGTATAGACCAAGAGAATGGAATATAGAACCCAGAAATAAACCCTCACATGTATTCTCAAATGATTTTCAACAAGGGTGCCAAGACCTTTCAACAGAGAAAGAATAGTCTTTTCAAATGGTGTTGAGAAAACTGGATATCCACATGTAGAAGAACAAAGTTAGACTCTTACCTTAGAGCATAATCAAAAAATGAACTCAAAATGGATCAAAGACCTAAACATAAGATCTAAAACTATAGAATTCTTAGAAGAAACAAAAGGGGAAAATCTTCATGACACTGTTTTTGGCAATTATTTCTTAACTATGACACTAAAAGCACAGACACAAAAAGAAATGTAGATAAATTGGACTTTATCAGAATTACAAATTTTTATGCATCAAAGGATATTATCAACAGAGTGAAAAGACAGTCCACAAAATGGAAAATATTTTCAAACCATACATCTGATAAGGGTTTAATATCCAGAATATATAAAAGAACTTCTATAACTCAACAGCAAAAAAACAAACAACCCTATTAACAAATAAGGCAAAGGACTTGAATAAACATTATTCCAAGGAAGACATACAAATGGCCAATAAGCACATGAAAAGATGCTCAACATCCCTAATCATTAGGGCAATTAAATCAAAACCACAAAGAGACACCACTTCACACCCACTAGGATGGCTACTATCAAAAACAAACAAACAAACAGAAAATAACAAGCATTGGCAAAGATATGGAGAAATTAGAGCATTGCTTGTGGGAATTTAAAATGGTATAGCCACAAAGAAAAACAGTAGAGCAGTGCGAAAAAAGTTATATAGAGAATTGCCATATGACCCAGCAATTCCACTTCTGGATATATGCTCAAGATAACTGAAAGCAAGGACTTGAACAGATATGTTTACACCCATGTTCACAGCAGCATATTCACAACAGCCAAAAGGTGGAAGCAACCCAAATGTACATTGACAGATGAATGGATAAACAAAATGTGGTATATACATACAATGGAACACTACTCAGTTTTAAAAAGGGATGAAATTCTGACCATGTGACAACCTGGATTAACCTTAAGGACAGTATGCTAAGTGAAATAAACAGTCACAAAAGGAAAAATATTGTGTGATTTTACTTGCATGAGGTACCTAGAGTAGTCAAATTCATAGAGGCAGAAAGCAGAAGGGTGGTTCCGTGGGGCAGGGGCTAGCTATTTTAGAATGGGAAGTTATGGTTTAATGGGTACTAAGTTACTGTTCGGGAAGATGAAAAAGTCCGGAGATGGATGGTGCTAATAGTTGCACAACCATCTGAATATACTTAACGCCATTTGACTGTACTGTTTAAAAAAAGTAAAATAGCAAAATTTATGCTATGTGTATTTTACCACAATATAAAATGTTGGTCAATAATTCCATTCATATCTCAGTAATCCTTAATCAAAACCATGCATACGTTCAAAATATTTAAATATTCAAGGTCCAAAAACTGAAAGCTAAAAGCTGTGGGGATACAAAGAAAAAAACATAAACTATTTCTTAAAGAAAATTACAAAAGAGTAGAACAGAAAAAAATCATCATGTAAATAAATGAATTCCAATGTATAAAACGATAAGAGAAGTAATAGATTTTGAGTGATCTAGGAACTGGAAGATTACATTTGTAAGGGTGAGGTTAGGGCCGATTATGGGAAGAAAATGCAGAATAAAGCCTTGACCACAGGAAATTCTGGTTTAGGTATGAATAACAAAAGCAGTCCTGTTTGTCTGTAGTACAGAGTAATGGAAGGACAAAAAGAAAATAAAAGTAGATGAGCTGATCTTGGAGAGCCTTGAATGCCAGACTATGGAAATTGAAGGCAAGCCAGTCATAAGAAATGTTCAATCACTCTTCATCCCTTGGGAACTTTGATGTTAGGGTTTCTGCTTCAGCTGTCCAAAATATCAGATGGTACCATCAAGGTTTGACAGAAGATATGGTGCTTGGTGAGTGTGACTACTGCATCTTCTTGCTTAGCTCCTCCCTATTTGGAGGTATCTATGTCACATGTAGAAATCTAGTTGCAAGACAGTCTAGAAATATGTAATTTTATTATTTTCCGGCATCTAGAATTTGAGAAGTCAAAATAGAAAGGGGCTGGAATGGCTGTTGAATGAGATACTCTGCTATCAGTATTGAAAAGCTAAAAGTGATAAGCCTTGATGAGTATTGTGGGAGATTAGGTTAGAAGGAAGATATTATCTATAGGATGATATCCATGTTCCTGGCCTTTTCAAGTAGTAGTGGGGAAACACGGGGCTTGGAATAGGGGTAAATGAAAAATAATAAGTTCTGTTTTGGAGAAGCTGAGTTTAAAGTGTCTGTAGAACAACTCAGTGGAGATTTCCAGCAGCACTTGATGATATGGTTCTGGAGTTCATAGGAGAGAGCTGAGATGAAGAAAGATCTGTTAGCCTTGAGCATGAGGTGAAAACTTGGGGAAAAAAAGAAGTACCCAGGGTAGAGTAAGTTTAATAAGAAAGGAACATACAAACACGAATAAAATTCAGATATATTTAAGAGGCTAGCAGTGACATGAGATGCTGCTATGAAAAAGTACCAGGTCTGGAGTAGGAGGGAGAGTTAGAAAAAGGCAAAAAGCTTAAATGGCTAATACTATCAAATGCTACAAAGAGAATTCAATCAAGTCTTAGAAGCGAGCAATAGATTTAGCCACGGTAAACAATTCTAACCCCAGATGTCTCATAATTTTGAGACATACAAGTAGTATATTAAAAAAAATTTTAATGATACTTTTGCATTATCAATATTTAGAAAACATTTTTAAAATATTGATAATAATTCAAAATCATTTTTCACTTCAAAATTCATAATAATGGGTATCAAAACTATTTTTATACTTTAAGTGTTAACTTTCCTTCCAAGGAATCCTTTAGCATTTAGAATCTTCATGGAATAAACAAGATTACTATAGATGAAAGTTACATGTTTTCAGCAGTAGTTTAAATAGTAGATGCTGACCCCAAATACAAATGATAATCAACATTTTTCTTTTTGTTTGGAGATTTTTTATGAAAAAATCCAAAGCTTTTTTTAAATAATAAATTAAAATTTAAGTTAATAATAAGGTACGCTCAGAGAGGTAACATTTTCAAAACGTTAAAAATTTTAAAAAATTTAAAAAGAAATAATTTAAAAATAGAAGAAATGTATGGCTGGACAGACACAAGAATTGAATAAAAACATGAAAGCTAATGAAAAGTCACAAAGTTCTAGCTTTGTCCTAATAACAAGAAATATATGGCAGGGAGCACATTAATTATTTCACATGGCTTTGATAAAAGCAAATGACTATCTTCAATAACCCAAAATTGTATTAATAATTTTGAGGGGTAATCATAAAAAAACTAAATAGAATTTTTTGGAAACTTTGAAAAGGAAAAATTTCTCTAGCTTTTGTCAAAGAATTTTCTAAAAATTTTCAAAGTGTACATTAAGTAACTTAAAATATATCTCAAAGGCCCCATAACAATAATAGTCCATTTTGTACAGTATCAGAATGCAACAATAATAGTTCTGCCTTAAAAATGTTCAATGCAAACTGAAATAGCCAAGAAGATAAAGTCACACTTTCTTTTTAATCGGAGCTGAGCATTGGTCTATGCATATTCAAAATGATGCTGCACAATTTACTGCAGCTGCTCATTTTGAGCAGATGAGAGGAATTCATTAAAGCAACTTCAAACCACCTGACTTCCACCTTCAAATAGAAGAAGTAGGTGGCAGAGAGCAGGGAGATGGTTTACATGTCAACAAAGCGAAGAGGGTGACAAAATGTACATTTCTTTGTGATATCTGCGAATATTTTCATAAAACGCAGCTGGCAGCTTTCCAGCTTTCCTTGAAGGGTCCCCACGTTTATAATTTCAGTAGCTAAAATCCACATAATTACAATTTCAATTTCACTTTGAGGATATTGTTGGTCTTCTTTTGTGCCTGATCAACTGAACAGCTGTGTCTTCAAGTTGAAGTGTCTACTCACTGTTTCAAACATTTTAAGGAAATAAAATGAAGATAATATTTGGAACTATTATTAAAAGGAAAAAATATTCTCATGCCCTTGGAAGATGAGGGGACTGCTTTATTATTCGCTCTTCAAGAATGATACATGCAAAGCATTTGTGAAGCCAACACAGCTGCAGGACCCACTTACCATACCAAGTCTGTCTACCCAGTATCCTTTCTAGCTTTTATATAGATTCAGATTTAAGACACATGAAATGTATTTCCTGCCATGATTCCAGAATATATTGGTTTTTAAAATAAGTATTTCAGTGATATTGTATCAGGCACCAATGGAAGATAGCTTATCTTAGTACTTTTCAGTGTCACCTTTACTTCATAGTAAATCCTTTCTTTCTATCCACTATGCTAGAGAGACTGTTTAGCAAATAATTACTGGAAATGATAAATGGACAACTGATATGTTATCAATAATTTAATGGAAAAAACCTATTCAAGTTAATCAGTTTCACTGAAAACCTTCACTGTCTTTCATTAGTTCTGTGCAGAATACAAACTCCTAGGACATTATCTTTAGAAATAAAAGTAATAAGTTAATATTGATAATTAGGTGGCATTGCCTAGAATTCACCCTTAATGTCTTTTATGAAAATATTCCCTTGGTCGGGGGGGCTCTGACTAAAGGGACTAGGAAACAGAAGTCTTGGAATATTTCTTACTTATGTAAGTGGAAATATCTATTATTTTTTAAAACCAATATTTAGAATAATGAATATAAAATTGCACAAATTAATAAATTAGTGCAATATAGGTGGTGTATCTGTGGACACTCTTACATTTGTGTGCTTACTTTAAATTTCTATTGACATTTTATCCCCAGATAATCATTCATTTACGTCAGAAAACTTCACAATAAGATTAACCAGACCTGAAACACAGCGTGACCAAAAAGCTGAAAAAAGGAAAGAAACCAAGAACCATAAACACATTATTTAGTATAGGGTCTGACAAGACCTAATAAGAACTATCAGGTCTTTGGAGCACCGCAGAATTTAAGAAAATTCCATGAGCCATCTACACTGACCAGTAAATACCACCTAAATACCTGCCATCTAACTTTATGCCTTTCTTTTTGTGCCTCTCTTTATCCTAAGAACATAATGAATCACTAAATATGCTTCATCTTCCTTGAACATCAGCAATTAGACAGATACACATGAACCCAATAATGTATTAGTATTGTTGATCTTCTTAATCAGCTTTCAGAAGATGCCTATCATTCCCCAGTACTCCAACATTATGGAGCTTTATAATCAGGTTAGCAACAATTTGAAGCAAATCTTATACCTGAAATGGAGTAACTGCAACGAGTGAGTATCTGGAGAAAAAAAAAATCAGCTTAATGCTTGCCTATTGCGTTCGTATATAAAAATGAATTCTCCCTAATTAGCACACTATGCATACCCACATCTACATAACAGACATTACTAGTATGTGAGCAAATTGGACACAGACTTCATGGCAGTGAATAATTTCATAAAACACTCACATGAAATGTTCAGCAAGAAAAGAACACTACATGGCTGTCTAATTTATTGAGAAAAAATATCTTAGACTATGAAAAATTTTCAATATTGGAGTGCAATAATTCAAGTGATAAACTTCAAATAATTATAGTGAAAATCAAAACCATTTTAATATAAAAATGAAGTGTTTCTTGATGCCATCATGAATATCCATCTTGTATCATATAAAGTATTATACAACTGAGTAGCCACTTTAGAGATAGTTCTTAATTTTCCCTTTGCTTTCAGGATGTCAGCTGTCTCCTCACATTTTTTTGTCTGTGCCTACCTCACAAGTACTCTCCTCTAGGAGAACTGGGAAACCAGATAGTGAAATTTATTATACACTATATTTAAATTAGATGGTCAGGATTATGAATAGCCCTTTTTATATTGTCAAAACTTTTAATTTTATCCTGCCTTTCCTAAATAGCATATATTCCATAACTATCCTAAATTTATGCTATTTTATTAACCTTCTAAAGAATATGCACTATAAGTAAAATTAAAACACAGAAGTATTTTAAGTTTGTGCCATTTTTGTTTATTATAAATAGATAAATATATACATATATATTTATTACTTTACTAACATGGATGTATGTTTAAACACAAATCAAATATATTTTTAAAGGATGCAATAGAGATGAAATATAGAATTATTTTTTAACATCTTTATTGGAGTATAATTTCGTAGTGTATATATGTTCATGCCACTCTCTCACTTCGTCCCAGCTTACCCTTCTTACTCTCCATGTCCTCAAGTCCATTCTCTAGTAGGTCTGCGTCTTTATTCCCGTCCTGCTCCTATGTTCTTCATAACCTTTTTTTTTTTTTTAGATTCCATATATATGTGTTAGCATATGGTATTTGTCTTTCTCTTTCTGACTTACTTCACTCTGTATGACCGACTCTAGGTCCATCCACCTCACTACATAAAACTCAATTTCATTTCTTTTTATGGCTGAGTAATATATATATATATGTGCCACATCTTCTTTATCCATTCATCTGTTGATGTACACTTAGGTTGCTTCCATGTCCTGGCTATTGTAAATAGGGCTGCAATGAACATTGTGATACATGACTCTTTGTGAATTATGGTGTTCTCAGGGTATATGCCCAGTAGTGGGATTGCTGGGTCATATGGTAGTTCTATTTTTAGTTTAGAATATTTTTTAAATAAACATGCTTCATTTCCCCTCCCCCCCAAATTTACATCTAACACTTTGTAAAATAGTGCTTTAAAAATCTGGTTCTAAATTTGGATTAGCTGCCCACTTGCTCTTGATGTCTGTCAGAACTGAAAAAAGATAACCCACAAACTTACTTAGATGCAAGTAGAAAAGTTACAAACCAAGATGCACTCACTAAATCATGACACTCATTTTTCAATTACATCCACAAATTACACAATTTTTTTGGTTAAAATTCAGCTAGCAAATTTTCATCTTCTCTAATGTTAATTTTTTTCCAGACAAATTAATTGAAAGATATTAGATATTAGAGCTTTTATCTACTTTTTAAATGTCTTTTATTTAATCTAGTCTCCCTAAAGGAAGATTTTCCTCACTTAGAAAATTTATTCAATGTATTCATCATTAGTATCATTCCTAATCAGCAGGCTTTCTTTCTTTCCCACCCTCACTTTCTCCTTTCTTCCATCCTCCCTCCCTCCCTCCCTCCCTCCCTTCCTTCCTGCCTTCCTCTCCCCTCTCCCTTTCTCCCTCTCTCCTTTTCTTTCATTTTGCAGAAATATTTGTTAGTTTCTTGTCCATTTTCTGAAGGTTAGTTTAATTAAAACTAGATACTATAATCAGTAAATCCAATTAACTTGTCACACATGAACTGCAATATGTTAATATATGCTGAAAGGAAGAAAATAAGTAAAGGTACCACTAGCCAACTGCTAGAGTTTTTAAATTCCAACTTGCTCCTCAATATATCTTGTTACTGTTCATAACCAATGGCCATAGACCATATAGATTGAATGAAAAAAAAAACAGTGCCAATCCAGCCAATATATATTTTAATACTAATAAAGATTAATTTCTTCCTAACTTTATATATTCACAACAAACACAAAATGTTCTCAGCACAAAAAAGAAATTAAAATTATGTGATGTGATAGAAGAAGTAGCTAAAGCTACAGTCTTAATCATATTGAAATATATAAACGTATCAAATCGACTTGTGGTACACCTTAAACTTACACAATGTTATATTGTCAATTATACCTCAATAAAAAATAAATTAAAAAAACAAATATAAATATAAGTGTTAATGTTTTCTTCCTGCACTACACTGGTTTGTCTTGCCCACCCTTAAGGTTTGCACTTTGGAGACCACTGATATAGACATTGAGGAGAAATGCTTTTTGAACAGGAGGATGATATTGATAGATCGATGTTCTAGGATGTTCACTCTGTGTAGAGAATAAATTTGAGTAGGCAATATGATAGGTCAATAAGGTCATTTGTAATTTTTAATTTGTTACTACATACATAATCTAGCTGAGTAAAAATGAAGCCCTAAAACTATAGCAGTGAGAGAGAAGGAGGAAAGGAAACAGATGGCCAGGGTGGAGTCACTGGAAATGAATGGGGGGACAAGTTCAGGGTGCCTCCTATGACTCTTATCTGCACCATTTGGCAGTAGCCCTGCAATTCATCAACACATAGCACAGGAAGAGGAGGTTTAGGGTAAGTGTGAGGAATTATGCATCCACTTTAGTATATGTTTGCTATACAAGTAGGGCATGCAGCTGAATATAGAAATGTGGAGCTGAGAAAAGAGGTTTGGGATAAAAATTAAACATCATTTCACAGTTTTAAGTGGACAGCAGAAGCGTGGGCCATTGTCTCTGAAGGCCATCGATAACAAGAGACAAAGGAGAGAAGAGGCTCTATGTCTTTTATTAACAATTTTCATATAGTATTAATGTTTTAGACTTGTCTATTCACCATTTGGAAAACATGGGGGCCTGAATCTGAGACTCTATGGCAATAGGGCACATGTAAGATAAGTAAATTGGGAGTGAGTCAGGTTTAGAAGCTCAAGCTCATTAATATGCTTCTTGGGGAGAACTTACCCAAGGTATTTTGGCAGAGAAAACTGAACAGCCATATCAGGAAGGCATCCACCAGAGAGCAGTGAGAGAGCACCAGAGGCAGAACAGAAACACAAGACAGGTAGGAAGGAGGTCAATACAGTGTGGAAACATGATGGGGGAAGGGGAACCAGACATGAAGGAAGTACCTGGCACACAGGACACATTCAGAAGTATTGACTATCACTGTATTTATTTTAGATACTTTTGTGATTTCAAAAATTATTAAAATATTTTAATAGCTTCTTCAAACAAAGCCTAGGCATAATGTATACATAAGGGATAATAATGATAATAACAACTTGTGTAACCACCACCACTTTGAACATTCTCAGTAACTTGTTGCCCCTATTTACCCTATTCACACTCCCTTTCCTCTCTCCCAAAGGTAACTACTAACCTAAAATTTATGTTTTTCATTTTTTACTTTTCTCTATAGTTTTCCCAAATATATAAATACATATTTTCTAAAATATTGTTCATAAAATTTTTGTACTTGGTGAAATTTCACCTCATGCAGAGAATTCACTTGATGACGTATTTTTGGCACTGTTGAAGTTCTATATCCATTAACAACAGTATTTCATCATCTAAAATGTACAGTGTCCCTTCTAATGGGAAACATTTATTGGCAACCATGCACTGAGTTTCAAATTTTCATCAGATGAAAATTTCATTGTGACAATCACAGCCTAATTTGTCTTGAGTGTTTTGAGAGACTTAATCATTACTTTTTATCTCCTAGCATAAGTGTAGATTTTCATCTTCGTAGGAATTCTCTCTTCTGTTCTATTCTCAAAACCACCCAAATACACTAATTCTGAGTAGAGTATGTCCTAGATTTTAAGAGCATTATCTTTCTTTTAGAGAGAATTCATTAGCCCCAGAACATTTTTAAGGCCTTAACCTTGCAACTTAAGTGAATCCTCAAATTCATAAATATATGGACTGTTTAAATAGGCTTTGACTTTGTCCTGAATGAAATTGAATAATATGTAGTGGATTAATATTTCAAAATTTATCTGAGTGCTTTTTCCTTTTATGTGCCCATTTACAGCCCCATACCACACACAGACCCCCCCACACACACACGTGCATGCACCTAACAGACTAGACAAAGAAGCAAGATATTTAGACTAGACAAATCAAATTATAAATATCTGCATTTCAAAAATGCCATAAACAAAATATCAAAGCAAGGGACAGGATGAGGAAAATATTGGCAACTTAAATGACAAAAGGTACCGTATAAATTCACAGAAAAGTACATTAATGTGCAATTCACAAAAATATAAATAGCCAATAAATGTAAAATATGTTCAACACCAAAGAAATGATTTTTAAGCAGAAAACTACAAAGAATAAAAATAACAAAAACAATGATGAAATAATGATGCTACCTAGGATGGGAGAGTTTAGAGAAAGTAGGCATTTAAATTGGATAGCCCTTTCACACTATGAATCAAAAGCCTTAAGACACTTACTGCCTACATCCTTGTACTGTCCTCTAAGAGATGGGCACAAATATTTAGGTCTCAGGTAGTTCACATTCATGGTTACATTAGAGGCAACATGAACAGTGTAAATGCCCACCACAGATGACTAAATAAAATATGATATATCAATATGATAACATTTGTGTAAGCCTTAAGATCCCGTTCTTAAAAACTGATTTAGAGGACTTCCCTGATGGCGCAGTGGTTGAGAGTCCACCTGCCTCCAAGATAGTTAGTGGTGGACTTTCTGAATCTAAGAGAAAAGGACAAATAAAGCAGGAGGAAATGATAATTTCTTAATTTAAATTCCACTAATTTGGAATTTATTTTTAAACTTCAACAGTAATTACCTTAAAATGAAGGGAAATTGTTTGACTAAAGTCATAAATTATTTTCCATTGCACCATATCAGTATCACTGTCTCTGCCTCTGGTCTCTACCTCCTTCAAATTATGCCCAGTAAGTAGATCCGAAATATGGATCCATCAAAATGAATTAAATTAAAGTTAAATTTAAGTGTCATCTCCCCTATGAAGACGCTTCCCTACAGGCAGAATTAGTCATTGTTTCATAGGTTCTCCCATAATACTTCATACCCTTCTTAACAGATGTTCCATAAATTAACAATCAGTGTCATTTGCAGACTCAGGCAACGTCAGTGGCTCAAAAAAGACACTTACTTAAAAGGTCCAATGCCTCGGCCTTCAGGCAGCTCCCTCCCTCCCGATTCCAGGACCAATCGCTTCTACCCTTCTTTATAAGTACTTTCCGCTTCTCTTGTACCATCCTTTGCTGAGTTTCCTCTCTGCAATTACCTTTCCCTCTATCTGCCAGAAAATTTTAAGACTGAGTTTAAACTTACTTCCTATGTGAAGTCTCCCCTATTCCCTTACTGGGAAGGAAGCCCACCATCCACTGATTTCCTTTGTATCAATCTGATATTGTCTTGTTCCTACTCTTCTTTCTAGAGAGCCCAGGCAGGATCTGAATCACTTTTGAACATTCTAAAATAGAGTATTTGAAGCATATTTTGATAAAGAAATACTTTTTTGATGAAAACTTATATTAATCTCCCAATATATTAAAATGTGCCTTAGAATTTCTTGTTTATGTTTGCATTTATGATCTTTACTTATTTTGTAGTTGATCAGTGAAAACAATGAGGCTGTTTTGAGAGAACTTTGAAAAGAGAATCTGAGTAACATTTATTTTCATGCCTAACAGCTGTACTTTTTCACTTATTTCTGAATTTTCTCTAGGTTGTGCAATATCAAAAAATCATGACTCACACAATTAAGTTGCAAATGGTAATAGATTTTTAACTCCTTATTTTTCAGTCTCAAGATCTTTCAATAACATTGCCCCAGAAGCATGAAAGAGGAATAAAAGGAAATGTCAAAGTTGAATTATGGTAGAAGGCCTCTTCACTGACAGACTGGTAAGTAGTCTGTGTGTCAAAAAAACAGTTAAGGAGAGGATTATGAAAGGATACAAACAATTTAATTTTTCACGTAAAACATACAAAGGTCCATATTGTGGCCGTTTAAAAATTTTTTTTATTGCGGTATAGTTGATTTACAATGTCGTATTAGTTTCAGGTGTACAGCAAAGTGAATCTGTTATACATATACATATATCCACTCTATTTTAGATTCTTTTAGATCCTTTTCCCATTACAGAGTATTGAGTAGAGTCCCCTGTGCTATACAGTAGGTCCTTATCAGTTACTTATTTTATATACAGTAGTGTGTATGTGTCAATCCCAATCTTTCAATTTATCCCATTTTAAAACTATGGATAAGCCTTTTCTAAGTAAGCAGCTGCTCCTCAGATCTCCTTATGCATCATCTATAAAGTCTAGTATCTGTTTCTTTAAAACATGACAGGAACTCAAAGATATTTAGAAGCAACTGGCACATGAAAATCATCTAGATTTTTATGATTCTTTTTCCAATAATTTATAATTATTTTTTCTACACCTAATTTAACTGTGATTTTAACCGAAACTTTCCAAAGCATTTACCTTACTTTTCTTAGAAACAACATTTCTTTTGCTCCCGTATTTCATCTCCTTACGTAACACTCAATTACGTGAACAATTAAATATTAAATTTAATGTAATGGTAAATAAGAGAACAACTAGCATACACAGGTAGGGAAACAAAAATAAATGGCTCTTGAGTGGCATGGACATATATACAGTAACAAACGTAAAATAGATAGCTAGTGGGAAGCAGCCACATAGCAGAGGGAGATCAACTCGGTGCTTTGTGACCACCGAGAGGGGTGGGATAGGGAGGGTAGGAGGGAGGGAGATGCAAGAGGGAAGAGATATGGGAACATATGTATATGTATAACTGATTCACTTTGTTATACAGCAGAAACTAACACACTATTGTAAAGCAATTATACTCCAATAAAGATGTAAAAAAAATAATAAAAAAGTAATAAAATAAATGGCTCATGATTAGGATACAGCACAGCTAGAGGGAGCAGGAGTGCACAGGGCTGCAGCGGAGTATTTCACTAACTTTGAACACCCATCCTACCATGGGCTTTCAGAGGAAATGGATCATTTCATACTCCAGTGAGTCATGAAATGTAGATTTAGAGGCTTTCTACTGTACTAATTACTTAACAATATTTGGAATCCCTGTTAGAAATATAAACTGGAGAGGAAACAAAATACATGTGAAATCTATCTGTAATGCCATTTTAGTACTTGCCGTTAAAACATTATTTCATGTTATTCAACTGACAACAAAGATAAGAGCATCCACCAAACAAATGTATCTGAGACTTGACTGATTTTTAATTGAATTCTATGTGAGTAAGTTGAATTGATTAATTAATGTTCATTGACTCCCAAAACATGCAATAAACTGTGCTCAGTTCAAGAAATAAACTGATAAAAAGATCTATTCCTTTATAGAACCTATATTCTTTAGAGTTGTAGTCTCTAAACTTATTGTTCACACATCTCTACCAGTAAAAATATTTGAGGATTATATATATCTCTTTATTTATAAATATATGCTTATCTATATAATCATCTATGTACATATATGCATATATACACATATATGCATGTTTATATATGTATATTTATAAATTATATGATGTACATCTGTACATATTATGCTTTATGAAATATTCACAGTCAACTTTGGATTCCATGGTTCTGAATGTAGGAAAATTATTTGTTACTTCCACCATTTTACATAAGGGGACATGCACAGAAGTGAGTTTTTCTTTTTAACATGACCAGTGCAAAGATACAGTCATCAATTTGATAAAAAAATTTATCAGATGAGTCAACTGCACCATGATTGAGAGTTTATTCCATGGTCTACACCAGGGGTCCCCAACCCCAGGGCCATGGAGCGGTACTGGTCCACAGCCTATTAGGAACCTGGCACACAGCAGGAGGTGAGCGGTGGGCAAGCGAGCAAAGGTTCATCTGCCCACCTGCCGCCCCCCATTGCTCGCATTATTGTCTGAACCATCCCCCCTCCCCACCCCGTCCGTGGAAAAATTGTCTTCCACGAAACTGGTCCCTGGTGCCAAAAAAGGTGGGGGACTGCTGGTCTACACCAGAAATAAATACACCTGTCTTCATAAGTAAACAAACTGGTGGACCTAAAAAATTTTACAATGCACGGTGAGAGTTTTTTAAATTATATTTTAGGGAATGTTCACAGAGTTTCTGTGAAACCCTAGCATTCACTAGCACATGGTTTGAAGGACACTGCTCTCTGGTCTGGGGCATGTAGGTCCACTGTCTGGCACAGACGCTCTCTCCATAATATTTATTATTTGACATGTTATTTTAAGGAGAATTGTTCATATACTTTAACAATAAACTACTCCTACACTTCATTTTCCAGTGCTTGGAAATATTTATATATTAAAAAAACTGAAAAATCTAATTGAAATCCAATTTCAAGTCTTTTTTTTTCACTCTATATATTTCAAAATCACAGTGTCAGATTGGAGAATATAATATAAAACCAAAACATTATTAAATATTATTAAATAATTAAGAATATTTAATATTATTAAATATTATTAATATTATTAATTATATTTTTAAATATTATTAACCCATTCTGCATTTATGTTACTTTATTAGCACATAAAATATGGCTTATAGTTTGGAAGGAGAAAAAAGAGGGAGAGGGAAGAGACAGGGGCAGGGAGAAAAGGGAAGGTGGAAAGAAGAACAAAACAATATCAAGAATTTCCACGTTACCTGGAGTCTAGGATTTAGAGAAGACAGTGAATATCACCAGTCAAAATGCATTGTTTTCCAGGAATGAATATGATAAAACTGTGACACATGACCTTGTTTTCTGATAAAACTTTCAAAATGATTTGGATTGCTTTTTTTCTAACCTTTCAAAACACTCAGAAATTAAAGTGGCTCACACAGGAGATAATTAATTAAATGTAGAATTTGTAAACATGAAACTGAGAATAAGACTTTTTCTGGAATAAACTGCAGCACTCATATTCTGGGTAGTAGATCTATTGTAATCAGCTGATGAGAAATTAGGATAATAAGTCACCAGCAATCAACAATTTAAATTGGATGCAGGAAGCCAGCATTGGCATGGTGCTGTTTGGTGACAGGAAAGACATCATGGGAGAATTTCCAGGCTGACTAAATATCACATCTGGGTGAAGCATGTCCACTCCTTTCTTTTTCTTTTTTTTTAACAAATATTGCATGGGATGAAGGAATGTCAAGGCGAAACTTTCTAATACAGATGCAGAACACATGCATTTGTGCCAGCTCAAAGCAAGATTACAGACACTGGAGGCACTGTTGTGGTTTGGCAGTTGAAATCATCCATTTTCATTAACTTGTGGTTCAAAGATACAACCGCGTTTAGGAAAGGATGCTGCCTTTTCGGTGACTGTGTGTTAAAAGCTCAGTCCTAAAAGCTAAAGAGTGAAACAACCACATGTTTGGAGATCATGCTAAATTTCAAATATTTCAGACTGAAAGCAATTCAACCACAGTAAAAACACAGGTTCTAAACAAACATTCTTTGCAGATAATGTCTACCAAGCACTTTCCTCATTTTTACTTGATATTGTTTGTGAGAAAAGGCACAGCCAGCACTTAACCTTCCGAGTCATGAAGGCCTTGGAAAATATGCCAAGTAATAGAAAGAAACCCACACAATAGAAGCCAAATGTCTCTTCCCCACCTCAAAAATAATCCAAGTGATGGGAAGACATTTCAAGCACCCAGAGAGCTATTAGTTCTCCCATTTTTCCTAGTTATTTTACATTTCATAAGTTAGATGACTTGCAACTGACTGTTGCAGGGTGACCTAAAGAAGTAATTAATTCAGCTTCTGAATATAACATTAATTTAAATCAGCTATAATTCTAGGCAGTTACTTGCATTATATAAAGTCAAACCTCTTGCTCTCAATGTCGTCTACTTGGATAATGGCATTCTAATCTTTCAAGGCAAAATAAAAGTCAGACTACCTCTACAATATAGAGGGGAGTTTTCCCTGGCAATATGATTTTTGACTAGTATGGACCATAAAAATCACAGGGTTTAGGAAGTGGAAGATAATTTTTCATTTTCTAGTTGGGGACACAGGTCATACTTTGCCCAAGAAAGGGAGCTGATTAAAGGCGGGGACCCAGCAGCACCACTCTGCTGTGGGATGCTTCCCAACTGCATAGCTCCAGTCACACTGAACAAGTGTGGCATCAGGAGATTCACCGTCACACGTGGGCTAGACATAGGGGAAAAAATAAGCCCTAATTATGTCCCATAACCAATTTATTTTATTCTTTTAATTCTCCTGTGTTTCCAAACTCATACACTAAACTCTTACTATACAAGTGTGATTTTATTGGAACACCTAAGAACACATCAGAAGAAAGGATATTCCTGACCCCGTAGCCTCATGCTACTCATATCATGTTTGCTTTGACATTCTCTCACTCCAATTACTTTATAAATATTTGACACCCCACTCCACTCTCCTTTCGTTGTGTGTGCGTCTAATTTGCACACATTTTCTAGGGTGAACCCATGTGTTAGGTAGAATAGTGGCCCCAAGAGACACTCACATCCTGATCTATAGAACTCAAGAATATGTTGGTTACTTGGCAAGGGGGAATTAAGGTTAGAGATGGAATTAAGTTTGCTAATCACTGACTTTGAGATGGGAAGATTAGCCTGGGTTATCTGGGTGAGTCCAATGTAATCATAAGGGTCTTTATAAGTGGAAGAGAGAGGCAGAAGAAAGTAAACACAAGAGATGCAGCATGGGAAACATGCAGCCCAACATTCGGAGAGGGATCACAAACCAAGGAATGCAGGTGGCCACTCTAAGCTGGAAATGGCAAGGAAACAGATTCTACCCTTGAAACTCTAGAAGGAATGTAGCCCAGCCAACACCTTCATTTTACCCCAGTGATACCTGTTTCAAGCTTCTCACCTCCAGTGTTTTAGAATCATGAATTTGTGTTGTTTTAACTCACTAAGTTTGTGGTAATTTGTTACAGCAGCAAAAGGAAACTAATACAGGGAAATAGAAAAAACCAAAGTGGATAAAAGATGCTAAATATTGGACTTTCTGAAGGCTCAAACTGGGGAGAATCCACTTCCAAGTTCATTCTCACAGCTTCTGGCAGGATGAGATGAAGTAATTCATGGGCTATTGGACTGTGGGCCTCACCTCTTTGCTTGCCGTTGAAGTACAACTCTACATCTGGATAAATGATAGACATCTCTCTGGTTCCCCTCTTCTGCCTCTGTGTGTTACAGTTATAAGAACTATAAGTATTTTAAAGACCCTCAACATTTGTTGAGATGGCAAACATTGGAGAACAGTGTTGGGAAAGATGCGCAATTCAGCTTGAGCAATGTCAGGTTTCCAGTTTTGATCTAATGAAGAGCATCTGTATGTAAAGTAGGTACTCTGGAACTCAGGCAGGAAGTCTGAGCTGGAAGACATAAATGGGGTAAGATTTCTGTGGGAGAACGTTGTGTCACAGAAGCTAGATTAATAAAGTCTTTCAAGAAGGAAAGCAACAAACACTGATGAAAGATCAGTGAGAGTGGAGGTGAAAAATACTTCTGCGTCTAATATCCTTTTTTCTTTTTTTGCTCACAGTTTTGCTATGAATTAGGCATTTTAAAAATTATTTCATTTCATAATGAAGCATGAGAAATATTGCCCTATGAAGTTAGGCAACAGGCCCAGAGTCATACATAAGCCCATTACAGGGGCAGCAGCTGCCTCAGGCATAAAATTCTTCCAAATAGGTTGCAAAATCCACTTAAGGAACGGAAGTTGGCATTCTCTAAACTTCTGAATTAGGATTCATAGAACACTTAGACAAATACTTATTATTGTTTCCTTCAACCCAATTACCAACTGATCTGTAATTCCATGGGGATACAGGAAGAAGAAAATAGGATAGTAGTATGAAAAGTCCAAAATATGAAAAAAGTCAATATAGTTTTTTTATAAAAAGAACCATAAAATTGAATTGTTAAGTCTGGTTTCTGGTGTTGGGTGTGTTACTGAAGGATGATATTGAATAATTCAGTCTCTATACCTGTTTTCTCTTTAATTTTTAATTAAATAAAAGTATATTCATTATCATCAGTGAAACAGTGAAAAGATATGTAAAAACAAAGCTATTAATCCCTCCATCACTCTTTCATTCTCATTCCTCAAAAGTCAGTTAATGCTAATAGCTTACGATGTATCCTTTTGCATTGATTTTTCATATTAATAACATGATATATAAAAATATACACAAGACACATGCTTTGTTTTTATAAAATCTGGGATCATAATAACTACATTACCCTATAACTGGCTTTTCTCACTTGACAAAGATATATTGGAAATACCTCTAGTCCAGTAGCTATAGAGCTAACAAATTTATTTTCAAATAACTACATAGTATTCTCCAGTGTGGATGTACCATAATGAATTCAACTACTTCCCTATTGATGGACATTAGAGCCATTGACACTATATCTTAGAATTTGCATGATGCAAAAATCAATATCTCATACAGATACTAAAGCAGCCTGTACTGCCTAATGTTACAAATATCTTTCAAAAGACATATTACATTGTAACATGAAAATTTTCTCTTTTTTCCTTTAAATCTATTATAAAATAATATCTTTCTGATTATTGATGAGAGTTACACAAAAAACTCATTCTCAGCTAATTTCCTTGATTCTTATTTTTCTGAAGCAAAGAGAACTGAAGCAGTAAGAACAGAACTTCCATATGTTCCCTCAATCATACCTACCAATCCCTTCATCTGGACCCCAAAACTCTGTTTTCCCTTATCATACAGGATGAATCATCCATCTTCCTATCCAAGAGCCAACTCTCCAACTTGCATGCTGGATGCCATTGCCTCTCACCTATTCAAAGACATTGCTCTAGAATTCTTCCCTTTACTTACTTTATCATCACGTTTCCTTCTCTAGTGGATTTTTCCATCAATAAACAAATATCCTACAATTTCATCCACTTCAAAGCAGACAAGCCAATGACTCCATGACCCCTCTTTCCTCTCTAGCCACTGGCCTCTTTCTATACTCTTCATTATGGCAAAGTCTTCTGATAAATGGTAGGGTCTTTCACACTTATTCCCTCTTCTTCTTTTTTTTATTGGTCCCACTCCACTCAGGTGTCTATCCTCACCCTTCTCTTCAAAGCAGCTCTTCATGAAGTCACCAACAACTTTCATCTTGCCAAATATAATGACCACTTGTTTGTCTTCTCCTTCCTCTACCAGCAGCATTTGACCCAGTAGGTCACTCTCTCCTTCTTTAAACAATTCCTTTACTTCTGCTCCAGTTTAGCATCTCTCTGGATTTTCCTCCTATTTCATTCAAGTGTCCTTAGCTGTTTTTCTACCACTAAAATGTAAGCTCCATGACAGGAGAGTCTTAGTTTCTGTCCCTTTTATTAACTGCTTAATATCCCAGCACTTAAAGTAGGGTCTGGCATGTTGTAGCCCATGTAGTAGGTCTATGGTATGCTTGCACAACTATTGACTTTTCACCAAATTACCGAGGTAGATACTGGTAATTTTGGCACAGTGAACCTCAAGAGTTCCTACTAATTTGTAAAATGTCTAAACAATTGATTACATTCTCTCATAAATCAACTTTTCTCCTGACTTTCCTAGTTCAGTTAATAATGCCAACATTCATTTCCCTGCCTGGCTAGATTATTCAGAATAGTACTTAAATCCAAATTTAATCAGTTGCCAACTCCTGTGAGGTTTTATGTTTACTGTATCCCTTCCAACTGCATCCCTTGGCCTCTATCCTTCCATAGTTTAAATTACTCTTCACACTGTTAACAGATTAATTCTCCTAGACAGAAGATTTAGAATGATAATTTGCAATTTATAAATTTTTTAACTCCCTAAAAACAACAGATTAAGCACAAACTCCTTAGACTGGCCTTTAAAGGCCCTATTAAATGCAAACCCATCCCCCCTCCATTAGCTTCATTTAGTTACCCCTAAATATCCATGAAACAGAACCATCCCTTTTTCCTGAAGTAGGTACCTGTCATTGATTTTACAAGTTCCTCGCTACCCCAAATGACCCCTTCATTAAGTATTTGCCGAATTGTACTTTGCTTGATTTCAGCTTACACAGATTCTCCCTATCCCATTTGCTTAACTCATATGATACCTTTTCCTGTTCAGCTCAATGATATGTGAATGTCCCCCACTGTGTGGCCATATCCATGTGATGCGCTTTCTACTCTTTCTTGTTACAATCATTTGTACTTTCATATGAAATGTAAGCTGTGGGTAGATTTCTTATTCATGATTAAATTCTGTATAGCACCTAGCACAATACCTTGTACAAAGTATATAGTTAATTTTAAAAGTAATTAAACTAAGGTGATAAATAGGGCAAAATGCTGTGCAGTCTCTGGATAAATACCACTGTGATATTTGGATTTAAAAGAGAAACTTTATGTAGCCAAATATGCTATGATGAATATATTAAATTTGCAGAAATGACTTTTAAGTTATAGATATGATGATGTTATAACTATACTGATTTAGTTTTTAAAATGCTTTGATGATCAAAAAATCAAGTCTTTCAAAATAATACTCTGTATAATAAAATTTTTCAAATTCATGTAATTCATCTGATATCACATTTAGCAGTTATTAAATTTTTCTATCTATAGTGACAGACTTACCCAGAAAATTTAGCTAATGGACATAGCATATTTATTTACATAACCCATTAATACCTGCATGGAAATGTAAAATATTTTTATCTAGATTTTGTTGAGCAAAGTATGGATGATATTCCCTAATGGTTAACTGCAGAGGTTGTCACTTTCTATATACAGGGGACCACTAATTAATCTTGAGTAACCCTCTGAGACACAGAATGTAAGCAATGTGCACACAGGAGAAGAACAATAATTCACCAGAAAATAGACACAGATTAAAAACAGACTACATTTAAACAAATACAATGAGTATTACAGGTGGTATCTAGTGTCACTACTGGAGTTCACTTTGGGGGAATTATAAAATTCCCAGGATTAATCGTGAAACATGATTACATGTGTTTCTTAGCACTCCGTGGAGGAAAATATGTGAAGATGAATTTGGGGCTGCTGCTTAACTAACCATTGGCAATGGGAATACTCTGAGTACTGCTCTGTTTTCACAGGCTAATCAGTATTAAGCTCTGAACTTGAGATAGGGTTACTGTGCCCAAGGGCACAAGACCTGAACAAAACAGGTGGCTAATTAAGAGGAAAGAAGGGTAACCTCATTGGGTAGGCAAGCAATGCTACGGGCCAAAATGACCTGGTCTCAGTCTACTGTTCCAGCTCTCATCTCCTCTCAGCCCTGACACACCCACACATATGCCTCTGGCATTCGAGCAGATCTAAGGACTCAGCATTTTCCTAGCTGCTGCATATCAGAGCTGGATTCATGGGCATACCTCCCAGCTGTCACATAGTGCCCTGGACTCAGAAGAGCCCCACACTTGGTTTATTTATTTTTTTATTGTGATAAAATAGACATAACATAAAATTTACCATTTTAATCATTTTTAAGTGTACAGTCCAGTGGCATTAAGTACATTTACATTGTTGTGCAACTGTCACTGCCATCCACTGCCAAAACTTTTTCATCATTCCAAACAGAAACTCCGTATCACTTAAAAAGTAGCTTCCCATTCTCCCCTTCTCCAACCCCTATAGCCACTTGTCTACTTTGTCTCTTTGAATTTGTCTACTCTAGGTACTCCCGTATAAATGGAATCATACAGTACTTGTCCTTTTGCCCATACTTGAATACTCCACTGTCACTGCCTTGAAATTCTTAATAATTTTAGAACAAGAGCCTCTCCAGTTTCATTTTGCACTGGTCCTCTCACAAGTTATGTAGCTAGTCCTTCTGTGAATAATTGTGATTACCTCCATCTTCTCCACACCAAAATCATCTCCATGTCCTTCTAAGCTTGACTTAAATTTCATCTCTTCTATGAGATGAATAACAGACGATACAGCCCACTACACTCCTTAGAGTGTTTGTATTTACTCACTGATGGCACTCTTCACATTGTATTGTGATCCTTTCTTCTTAAATCTGTCTTCCCTGCTAGAGGAAATGTCTTACTTATCCTTGTATCCTTCATGCCTGGTGTAGTTCCTGAATTGTTCTCCCCCCGCAAAAATGCGTATGTCGAAGCCCTAATCCCCAGTATGATAATATTTGGAGATGGGGCCCTTGGGAGGTAATCAGGTTTAGATGAAGTCATGGTAGGGGGTTACTGCACTCATGATGGGAATACTATCCTTATGAGAAAAGAAACCAGAGAGCTTGTCCTTGTTCTTTCTGTTGTGTGAAGACACCTTCAGAAAGTGGACATATGCAAGTCAGGAAGAGAGTCCTTATCAGAAATCGACCATGCCACCACCCTAATCTCAGACTTCCAGTCTCCAGAAAATGTGAGAAAATAAATTTCTGTTGTTTAGTTACTGAGTTCTGTTGTTTAGTTACTATTACTCCATGATATTTTCTTATGGAAGCTCAAGCAGACTAAGACAATCTGATACAAACTGAGTGCTCTAACATGTTCACTGAATATAAGAATGGCTGCATGCTCCCATAGTGGATCACAATTGGCATTTTTATAGGACTTTAAATTTAGTAAGAACTGATGGGGAAACGATAGAACACTGGGAAATGTGATAGCTTTGGTGTCCAGAAACTCTAGTCAGGGACTTGGTCTAATCACTGAAACTGTGAGCTGTAACCTAGCACTTATATTCTCAGGAAAGCATGACCCAAGTCTTAGACTCCATGTGTTAGTCATCCAATAGGCGTGCCCTAGTGTTTCTGATTCTGGAAGTCTCTAGATCCCTTTTTTTGGAATAAAAAATAAGAATAAGGCTACCTTACTTGTTTGTACCTTTCATGTCCACCTTGTATTCTCATCTGGGGACCTATGACTAGACCTAAGAAGGATGGCTAAATAGGTTTCAAAGCTTATATCAGTATAGTGCATGATAATATATAAATGTTGAAGGAAATGTCCTCAAATTGGATCCCTTTGGCATACCTTAACTCCTTGCCACACCTCAACAAATAAACTGAATAAAAGTTCTCCAAGTAGGGAATTAAAGTAGTACTGTGCAGAGTCTACGACAGAAGGTTGGTGTTATTTGTTTCTAGTCTATCAGCCACACCCTTACACATTGTGTAGCTCTGGAACAGCCACACTCTTACACATTGTGTAGCTCTGGAAATAAGGCTCTCTGAGCCTCAGTTTCCTTATCTGTCAACACAAGAGGGTTTGGTGAGGTGAATCTCTCCCTGAACTCTAAACACTACAAAAGTCGCCAGTTTCCCTCCCATCTCTATAAGTGCAAGTAGAAAGTTAAAGAAGCATTGTCTTTATTGCTAGAAATCAACCATGATACTATAAATTAAATATTATTTTAAGAGAGTCAACTGTGTGTGACAAAAGAAACACATTGTACTGACTCTTTACCAGTGGCTTCTCCAGTGAAGACTGGGAAGTCAGGCACCATGACCTTTGGTTGAACTGCTGCTTGGACATGTTGTTTTTTTAAAGGACATGATAGAGATTACAGACTTTTGTTAATTACTCTTTTGCCATTCTTTTAAGTCATCTAATCAGCTCGTTCTAGTGTTTCTGTTAGCTCCTTTTCTATGGAATGAGACTAGCTTACTTGCTTGTATCTTTCATGTCAACCTTATATTCTCATTTGGGGACCTACGACAAGTAAACGAGCCTGGCTGGTGAAGAGCTTTACATAAAACGAAATGCTATAGTGCTGGGAATTCTTCTTTAATTTTAACTTTAAACTCGATCTTTCGGTTGCATGACTGACCACCTTATTATTACCTGTACTGAAAAAGGTCCCATCAATACTGAATGTCTTAGGTCCACAGACCAAAGACAAATGCTGCCATTGTGCACCACGGTATAATCTGTCAAGGAAATGCACAGGCATTGACAACCATTTCTTTCCAAAGTAAGGGAGTTTTACAAGAATGAAAATGCATGTCTATCACTTCTCCTTTTTACTGTACATTATATTATATCTATTATACCTTGCTGACAATGACTTTTTTTCTCATTTACCCTCTATTTTGTTGGAATACAATTTAGAGAATATTATCCATACCTTTTATATAGCCTTTCCATACTAAGATTTTATGTTCATTAAACATAATACAATGGGTTTTAGATTCTTGATCTCTAAAAAAGGAACAAAAGTAATTTATGAAAGACCCAGGCTTTATAACATCCATGGATGGCTATAATCTTTATTTTTGATTGGAGATTCAGAGTAAAGTTTCAAACTATTTTTTGATAGGCACATTGAACAACACTTCTTAAAACACTGCAATTGTTCTCTTTTCTAGCACACACTCATACCTTAGTTCTCTACACCAGGGGTTGGTGAACTTTTTCTGTAATGAGCCAAATAGTATGTACTCTATATTTTGGGAATCATACAGTCTGTGTTATAATTAGTTAACTTTGTCATCTAGCACAAAAGCAGCCATAAACAATATGTTATTGAACGAGCATAAATGTGCTTCAATAAAATTTTATTTACAAAAATAAAACAGGCTGCATTTGGCCCACAGGCCATAGTTGCTAACTCCTGCTCTATATTATTCTATATATGGTGTTGTGCAAATCATAAATATAGGATGCCAAGATATGTTCATTTAGAACAAGCTTTTTCATCAACTATGTCACTTTGGGCACATCTCTTAGCCTCTCTGAGCTCCCTAATTTGTAATGTGAAGGTGTCTGGTCTAGGTGAATGTTAACAAATCCTAACATTTCAATAGTCACTTGAGCATCCCCTTCACTACTGGTGGACAAATGCTAAAGAAGCTAAATGCTACAACTTGTGAACAGGTTTTTTTAAATCTTAAAAAAATTCCTTTTTGCAAAATATTTTATTTTTTATTGCTTTCCTTTGAAAAGTAAACTTTTAGAACCCCTCAATAAAATTTCTGAGTGGTTATAAATGAAACACTCCATTCATCCATAACTGAACTTTTAATATTGAAAAGGAAGGGTCTGAGAAGGAACTGGCTGTGACGTCTGATACTGCTTTAATGGCCAAAGTTAAGGCTGCTGTTCTGTCCTCTTTCTCCCTCTCAAATCGCTGTCTGTACCCCTGAAGAAGAGAGTGAGCTTTCAGGAGAAGGAGGGGCCTTTATTTTCTGAACCTTCTGAGGAATATTAGTGACCATGATACGTGACAACTGCGATAGTATCCAAAAGGTTTGTCATTTTGGTAATAATATAGTACTCCTATTAACTAACTGAAATGCTGATAAGATTTGCTATTCATGGTACATTTACTTTGGGTATTAGTGAATTTATGTGAAGTTTCTTCCAAGAAACATATAATTTATAATTCTATCAGAATGTAAAATTATCCAATTATCATATTTAACCAAAGATCTAAGATCTCCAAATTTTCTGCAGTTACCTAAGGTAGTAAAGTTGAATAAGTGAGGGCCCATGATTGTTAGAACACTACAAATTGATAGATGAATGCCTGCTGCTACTTTCAATACTAACATGGGTCATAAAAATCCACTTCCTAGCAAATTACTGCTGTATTACCTGAGGGGAATCTGAGGGCAGCTGTGAAAACGTAAGTGAGCATGTAAAATAATGAAATGACCTGCTTATTTTACCTTTACATTTCTCTTTTATTAATTTCAATTCTAAGAATAAGTTACAGATAAAGAGTAAATAGCAGTCACTAACATACATTAAATTTATGAGCAATTTTGTTTCAGAGAACTTATCTTAGCTTTTAATAAAATGCTGTATTTTAACAAAATTTAAAAATGTAAATCTATTTTCTTTGAGAATTATTTATTTTGTCTAAACGTAATGGAAGTAAAGTAGGAAAGTGAAAGTGGCTGTTAGTTATAGGATGGCTGTTTGCAGCAGGAAGAAAAAAGGAGAAGGAAAAGCAGATTCTAGATCTGTACTTCATGGTAGGGAGATTGTATTCCAGATTCAATATTCTGGGGGGGCTAGTTCTCTCTCATGAAACACACTTCCTGTGGGGAAAGCTGCATATATGACAATCACTATTTCAGCTATTTCCAGCTTAGTTCCATGTATGTTAAACATCAACATGAGCTAAAATGTTATAAATGAAAAGTTTCCATAAACATTCATGAAATTCATTTCCTACTTTATAATTATAAGAATTACAGAATTTTATAAAGCTAGATTACTCTAAGGGTGCCTATATTAAGAAAGTACAATTTTTGTACAATTAATTATTTCATATATTAAATTCCTTTGGGAGACAGCATAATACGAAATGATTTACAATGACCTCAGTGGAATACATAATGTTAATTGTATTTCACTATTCACATTTTGATGATTTCAAGTTAGAGAATGCATAGCCTATAGCTTTTATATTTTAGCAATTCAAGTTTAACAGGCATTCACTAAATGGAACTCTTTGTCAACATAACTTTAATACAACTACAATTAAATGATAGTAGATGTTCATAATGATGTCTCCAAAGAACTTAAAAAAAAAAAAAAACCCTAAGTGCTTTTAGAAGCTTACAAAATTCAGATTAGTAGATCCAATGTGGTTGTGCTTTTGAGTACAATTTAATAATTCAATTATAGTAGCCTACCAAAAAAGTGTGTTTTGTCGCCCATGTTCAACCTCTATGCTCTAAGATCACACTACTTTACAATCATTGCAATCAAGGTAGAATGTTTAAACAGCTAAGTGAAAATGTTAAAAAAGAATAGCAAACGTTAATAGAGTGTTTATAAAATAGCAGGCATACTCTTTTAAATGTGCCTACGTATATATACCTATATATATAATGAAAATGACAGTCTGAGGAAGATATTGTCTTCTCTATTTTACACATGAGGGAACTGAGAACCACAGAGATGATCTTGCCCAAGAAGTTGACAGCAGAGCTCATTTGAAGTGAGCTTAATCTGGCTCTAGCCCCTTCACCTCTACTCTTCACCATTATTCTGTGCTATCTCATGAGTTTTCCTCTCAGTGAGCAAGAATTTACACTCAGATTTTTGTTTTAATAGTTTCATGGTTCTCATTCTCTGCATATTAAAAATGTTTAAAGGGGGAAAAAATATTAAACCATGAAGAAAAAAATCTGTAATTAAGACTAATTATTTTCAGGAAACATTGCTTCTCATACATTAATGCAGTTGGTATTAGTGTACAAATTTGAGCAAAGTAAATAATCAGTACAGTTCAAAATAAATTATTCTCCCGTGAAATTCAGAAACAAAGGAGCAAGATTTAATTTTTTAATGGTAGTTATAATCTTAATTAGACTCAAAGAAAATTCAAGAAAGAAAGTATCTACATTCCTGATAGTATCCTGCCATATATAAAACCCTAAAGCCATGGCATAATCTAATAAAATGTGTCCTAAGAACAAAAAATTAAACCAAGTAATAAGGTCTATTAAAATTACCAAGGTAATTTTTAAACTCTAATTTAAAAAGTTAAGTAGTAATGTTCACATTTTAAAAAAAGAAGATTCTATTACCATAATGTATATGATTTACAAGTTTCCCAATTTTAAGAAGTGTTAAGATAAACATTTAATTTTTTTCAAAAATGGCATTTTAAAGAGATGAAAAATAATCATGTTTAATATATGCCCTTTCAGCACATTTTTATGTCTTAATTGTTGTATCAAATAAAAGTCACTCATATAAAATTTTTTATTCATCATATTGTGAGTTTTCAACACAATATGGATTGTGCTTATTAAAATTACATTGTTCACATAGATTATTTTTACTCTCTTTTCTCTCTTCTTTTACAAATCAGGTAAATGGGTTTAAAAAATTTCCACTAGTGAGATCTTAGGATATATTTAAATTTCTATTTACTTGATAATATTTTTTCCCTAGTTCAGTTATCATTGTGTTGAATATATACAAAGAAACTTGCAAAAAGGCACCTCCTCACCAAAAAATGATTTTACTTCTCATTATACACATGAAAAGTGGTAAGTGTATGTATTCTCATAAGCATGTATATGTAAATTAGTCTGCCCCACATAAGTCATTATTCTTGTTCTTTGTTTTCTTCATTGTATTGTAGTTACCACTCTACATTTACTTATTGTTTATTGTCTATCTCTCTTAGGGAGCATTAATTTCCATGATATCCAGGGACTTGTCAAGTTTTATCACCAGCAGCTAGCATTTGCTAAGCACATAAAAGATGCTGAATAAATGTAGATTCATTGAATGAATGAATAAATGGATTAACTAATATGGAGAAAAGAATAAATAAATAACTCAGTGTTAATAATAACCAGGAGTATTTGGCCTTTGTGAAAAGAAAGTCATATTGTTATAAAAACAATTTTTTTTTTAAAGGGGGGAATCATTCTTTTTTTTTTTTTAATTTTATTTATTTATTTATGGCTGTGTTGGGTCCTCGTCTCTGTGCGAGGGCCTTCTCCAGTTGCGGCAAGCGGGGGCCACCCCTCATCACGGTGCGTGGGCCTCTCACTATTGCGGCCTCTCTTGTTGCGGAGCACAGGCTCCAGACGCGCAGGCTCAGTAATTGTGGCTCACGGGCTTAGTTGCTCCGTGGCACGTGGGATCTTTCCAGACCAGGGCTCAAACCCGTGTCCCCTGCATTGGCAGGCAGATTCTCAACCACTGAGCCACCAGGGAAGCCCCATAAAAACAATTTTGATACAAGAAAATGTTTTTTTTATTACGAAGTGTTCATATCATAATGAAATAAATCAATAAAGTGGACTACAAAATGAAACCTCAGATAGAATGTTCTGAATAACTCTAATTTTCCAAAATGCTTTTACTATTGTTAACATGACAAAAGCAATCATAGTCCATGATGATATGGATTAAAAAGAAAAAAAATTGAAAGAAATTTATGCAAATTGATTTGAAAACAATATGTTCATACAGTCAGAATTATGCTAGTATTTGAACATTGCAAGAGGCAAAATGAAGTACCTTCTCATTTTCAAAATGAAACAGATAAATACTTGAACATCTGAGCTACTAGGATTATAATATACCAAAAAGCATAAAGGAAAGGATGCTAACTTAATGGAAAGTTATTAAAAGGGAAGAAATGCATATGGCCAGGAATCCCACCATATATATTTTTCTTTTTTAATGTTTAATCTTATCAACTACTAATTTCCAGCCCTAGTGTTTAATTCATAATTTGTGCTTCATACTTATATGAGCATCTATTTTAAGTATTTGCGTTAAATCTTATGATGTTTATATAATTTATCACTTAATAATGTATATTTAAATATAATTAACAAAGCATATATTATATAATATAATATCAACAGATATTTCATATAAAATCAATTATAAAATAATAATGCAGTTTACTATTCATATCTACTAATCTGGTAACATTCAATAATCACAAAATCAACACTTTTATTGTTTTTTATTAAAGTACCGTTGTATCTTTTATTAAAGTTAAAAAGATAATCCTAGTGACTATACCAGTTTAACATATCAAAGACTGGGCCAATTGATGTGAACACAATGTTAGTTTATAATTAATTTAAACAACACTATTCTCTAATACAGGAAGTAACTGTATTTTATGAATATCCCTACAATTGATCATACTTCTCTTATACTTTCTAATTTTAATATTTTAACAGTCTAAATGGCATCTTCCTGTCATTAAGGGGATTTGGTGAGGGTCTATTCTCATATTAGACCTAATTAATCTCCAAAATATGTTGTGCTAAAGTAATATGTTGACATAACTCTTACGTATGCTTGAGTGAAAAAAATAATTTACAAGTCTGCCTATACTTGGCATTGATTTCATGGAAAATCTACCATGAATCAAGTAATATCATTTAAGTTCTTATTAAAAAAATATCATGCAGTTATGGTCAATATATTACTTAATAATAAATGGATCATTAATTTCCATCCATAGTACTAACATGTAATGAATAAATAATTTAAATGCCATGTACTAAGTAATTAAGTGTATATGCTGAAAACTTTATCATCATAACTTTGTTCTTCTTTGAATGAGTCCCATGGCCCTAAAGCAATGCATTTTCCAGGCCCCTGGGCTATTTCAAACTTTTGACAAGCTTATCCAAGTAGAAGAAAAATGAAAGATTTTCAAGGAAGAAAATCAAAATACAGAACTATTTCTGTTTCCAAAATATAAAGACAATTGATATTTTCAAATACTATACCAAGGAAACTACTTTATAAGTTGTAAAGTTTTAGGAAACTATTGAAGATACATTTATAAGCAAGCCCTTAAAAGAAAATAAGAATCCTGAGATATTGATTTATAGTTGTGATGTAGTGTGTGTGTGTAGATCATATATCTTAGCAAAACTGGAACTTTTACAATTGAATTATTAATATGGTCTCAAAATTTCAACATATTGCATCACCTAATTTGGTGGTTTGTTTTTTAATTTTCTAAGAAATTGTGTAATTTGGAATGTGTTTAGAGTCAGGATTATGATCACCAACTATCACTGAACTGTAGATCTACTGAAGTGGCGGTAATCAAAGTTTTGCTATTAAAAAATAAGCTTATGTCTTTCATTTGCCTTGAATAAAATATGCCTAGAATAATATCAATGTTATAGTTGCCAATAAGGTCTTTTCTAAAGCATTCCAAAACATAATACTTCTTAAGTTTATTATCTCATAATTTATTTAAAAATTGCACTCTTCTAAATTTAGTTATCACTCAAGCTACAGTTTTTAAAACAATGGTATTCACCAATTTACAAAGTAGAAGACAAATTTAGAGCAGACTGCAAATTTTCCTTTTAAAATATCTTTAAAGACAGGACTTTTCTGATAACTGCTATAATGTCTGGCATATGCAACTTTCACAGACGCAGAGTGATGAGGTTGAATTTGAAATAATTTTACTCTACCATTAGTCAGTGTTTTCCTTTTCTCTGTCAGAAAAAAATATAAATAAACAGACAAATAACAAATCTTGCTTTTATTCCATTACTTCCATTAACTTCTGGAAGTCCTATTGAAATATGTTGAGCCTCTCAATCTACCCTCCGTATCTCTTGGTTGTTTTATATCTCCCATCTCTCTGCCTCTCTGTGCTACATTCTGGGTGAGATCCTGAGTCCAATCATCCAGTTCACTAATTTACTCTTAGATGATGTTCAATCTAGAATTTATTCCATCTAATACTTTTATTAACTTCAATAAAAATAGCTGTATTTCCAAAAGTGTAACTTGGCTTTATTCATATCTAATTATTTTTATTTCTTTTCTGCCTTTTTTGTTTCTTAATTTTTGTCATGAATATTATTATCAGACTATTCCCTAAAATTAATTTCATCTTGGGTGCATTCTTGTGAACATTTACCTAGTTTGTTGGCTGTGTTTCTTAACATTAAGTTTGCTCATATACTTTGGAACCTTGGTTTGCAAGTTCATTTGAATGAAAGGAATCCCCTCTCTCCTCCACCTTTTCCTTCTCACTTCTCTCTCTCTCAACTATTATAAGCCCTTCTTATTCTTCTGTATTTTAGTTTTATCCACTTAGGCTCCTAATGAATTAAGTCCAGAATCAGACAATAAAATAGGTCCTTCTTTGTGGTATATCAGTGATAACACAGGCTTTAACCACTAAGCCAATGAGCAACTTGACTCATTTTCAATTAAAAAAAAAAAAAGTGATGTATTGGTAGTCTTGCCTACTTTGACCTACAGTGTCTTATAATGCCATAGTCCCAAGCTCACAATCACAACCATAATTCTAACCTCCTTTCCTGAGTGGCGCCAGAATAAGCAAGAGTCATTCCCATCCCAGACATGAAGCAGTAAGCCCACTCTCTCTAGTTTCAAGTATTACATAGAGACTTTTAGACCATGTGACTCAAACCATGTTTTGGGTCTATAGAGATCCTAATCTTGCTTTTGAGCCCAGCTATATCTTTCAGATATTCTTTATTTTCATCTTTCACTGCTATTTTTTGAAGCAGAGGTGGTGCTTTAAATATGAATCCACTGTGTTATCCCAACCTGTAATGCAAGTTATTGTTAAAAACATATGTATAAGAAAAATTATAAAGACTGGTAAAGTTAACATATTACGAGAAAAGATGGTTTTAGAAAAGATGCCTATGTAAAAGTCTTTATCTAAGAAAGAACGTTTTGGCATACTGAGATTTGAAACAGAGCGCTGATCAACATTCTCTGATCTAACTCATCTGAGGATGGCCTGATCCAGACAGTAGGGCCATGGTGCAGGCAAAATCATTCCATGTTGATGTGAAGAAGAAAACAGAAGCTCCCCCATATAGGTCACAGTACACCTGGACTGTTGTATTCCTATTCAATGCCCGTCTTCATCTTACATCCCCTCTCACCTGACTATTGCCACAGTCTCCCAATTAGTCCCCCACTATCAGTTTCTCCTCTTCCATGACCAGAAGAATTACTATTCTAATAAAAATGATCATGGCAGATCTTTGTATTAAAGAATCCAATTGTTCCCCAACCTTACAGAAAAGAGACTGACTTTCTAAGCATGACACTCAAGGCCTTTAGCATCTGGCCCCAACTTGCTTCTTCATGCTCAGCTTGTTGTATTGAACTTTAAGTGCCTTCTTTGTCCACAAAAACATTCCTAACACAATGCTTCACTCTAAGACTATAAAAGTCTTTTTCCTTAATACATTCCCCTCAGCAGCCCACACTTCCCCCAATGTCCTAGAAAATTCTCACTTCCTTAAAGATCCAGGCCAAATATCTGCCTTTTCTGCATGCCCCAGCACTGGGTTGACACCTCATTTGAAGCACTTATCATACTGTATTAATTATTTATAAGCAAATAATTACAACTAAGATCTTCTAGAAAGAGTTCTTATCTCCTTCACCCCAGGATCTCCAATGTTTGTCTAACTATTAGTTGAGCTTTTTACTCAGTGAGTCCAAAAGCAATATTTTTAGAATCTGGTATTTAATCTTTCATAAGTCTTCATAATGTTAACTACTCTCTTAAATAGGTTCCAAGCTTACTCCTTGGGAAAAGGGAAGAAGTCCTCTTCAAGTGGCAACATTCACAGCACACATTTCAAAGCATCTTGGATAAAACTGATGTGGCTTCACACCCATAACTGGATCCCGGAAAAAAAATATTTTTCATAATATACCAAATATTTAAGGCAATAATTGAAGGAGGGAAGCTCTCCACTGGAAATACTCACAGGGACCACTAGAAAAGGGTGTCAGTGACTTTACTAAAGGTCACTCACTTGATGAAGTAGATAGAGCTGTTGAGACAGTTCCAGAGCCTGGAAGTAGCAGTCACAGAAATAGCTCCAATTTACCTAAATAATGTAGGCCAAGTGCTCTAAATACTTGTGTCATTTAGTCTTCATCACAAACCAACCCCCAAAGGCAGACATCATTTTTCTTATTTTATATACTAGGAAAGTAAGGTTTATAGAGGATAAATAGCCAAAAATCTCATAGCTAGAAAGTAGCTAGGCCAAAATTTGAACCCAGATCTACTTTGCTGTAAAGCCAGGGCTCTGACTTTCTACAGGGCACAGATTTAAGGATACAAAAGAGACAGGAGAGACTATCAGTCAGTCAGTGTAAAGTTGATTAAACATGACCTCAAAGAACTAATTAAATCAAGGGATGAGAATGATGACAGGAATGAGGAGTCCAACCTGAATTTATCATCAGGAATAAAGCCATTCCCCTGAAGCAATAGTAACGTAGTCTTAAGTTCACTCAATCGTAGATCAAACAGAAAATACAAATGAAAGATTTATTAAATTCATTTCAAAACTGTTTTATGAACATCTTTGAATAAAGTCACAATAGCTCTCAATCACAAAGCCCTTTCAGAAATCTTCCTGTGCTATCTCTGAGAGTAGAACTACACCTCCTTCATTACCAAGACATCCCTGGCACCTCTGTAGTCACCTCCTTTTCAACAAATTTCTCTTTTCATTCTTCTCTGGAGTCATCCACTGATAAGCCACCCATAAATAAAGTTATACATTGTATTACTGCCCTTATCAATAAGCAAGGGTAATGGCAAACATTCAACTCCAAAGATTCTTATCTATAAATTCACTGCACAGCCTTGACCACTGTAATCTGCCTACAGGTGTTGAGACAAGTGTGTACTGTTGCATGGATTTTTTTGTATCTTTTTTCATAAATGTAACTTGTGAAAATATATGCATTCAACCTAAGAACAATAACAGTAACAAAATGCTTTGTATTTTATATCACATATTTTAAAATTGTTTCCACAACTCTGTATTATCTCATTCTCTCAATGCTTTTGACTACTAATGGCATTTTTCATTAATATATCAAAATGTTTATATGGAAATTGGAAAACAATAAGTTTACAGATCATTTAGTCATTTTTATAGTAGAAAATGGACTGCTAACAGCATCATGACAAATTCTCTCAACCTCAGCTTAGCCCATTGCAATAGAGAAAAAATATTACAAAATCATTGTATTAGATGCAATCACCCTGGAATATATCCCTTAACATAAAATGCATATGTGGACAGATATTTTACGTCGGCAAATCAAATCAACTGTCACAGAGAGTGATAGGAGCTTAGAGAGTGAGAGGTTTAATAGGTGCTTAGTGAAGATCTGTTTGCACTGTGTTTTGAGATGAAGGAAAATATACTTTATTTCAGTCCTTCAAGAGTACTAAATATCTGCTGAATATTTAACTACATTCTAGATACATAATATGTGTAAGGCATCTAGTTGGGTGGCTGGCACATTAAATATAATATTTTCTTCTTTCCTTCTTTTAGGATTGAAGAAGATAATAAAGGTTAAGGAAATGAGTAATTAAATGTTTTCCAACATTAAATGTATTCAGAAAACGCCATGTGTCTAAACAGGAAGTTCAATTATCGAAAAATACAAGATAGAAATAGAATGTCAACTCTAAAGGGCCTTCAGTGCCCTCTGAAAGGCCACTGCCTTGAGCAGGCCACTGCGACCTCGTGGCATTTTGATTCAACAAGTTTTGATAAGCAATGTATCCCTAACATATCACAATGAAGTGTAAACTGGAGTAGGGATCTTTCCCAATTATTTCCTTTGGTGATAAACTGATTCTCACTGGATTTTAATGCTGTATAGGTAATTCTTTTCATATCTAGTTTGTATTTTCACAGGTTCAGACAAGTCAGTCAATTCTAATAAAATATTCAACAACTTAAAATTGTCCCTGAGCTCTGAATGTCTTTGCAAAACTGAAAGGTAACCAAAGATCACTTTAGTAATTGTGATATCATGATTTATAAGAAATAAATATAGACTTGGTCATTCAGATGACCAAAATATATTTCTCATATATATTTGATCTTCATCCACGTTTCCTGGCTCACAGCTCCCAAAACACCTGGTATTTCCTAAGCAATAAGAAGAATAAGAACAGCTTTTATGCCAATATTTGGTCTCCTATCCTCAGTCTCTGAAAGTGCCTCAGAGCCACAAAGATGAAATGGGTGTTTTGTTATTCTTGACAAACCCCTTTCCATCACTATTGAGTCTACATTCATATTATGGAAGGTGACTTTTGGAAAGTACTAAGGATGAGGGCTGGTAGCCAGGAGAACCAGCCATGTGATTAGAGGGCTGAAAATTTCAGTTCCCCCCCCCCATGATTTCCAGGGAGGAGAGAGGAGCTGGAGGTTGAATCAATCACAAGTGGCCAATGAGTTAATCAATCATGCCTATGTAATGAAGCTTTCATAAAAACCCAAAAGGAGGGGGTTCAGAGAGCCTTCAGGCTGGGGAACCAGATCACTTCCAGGTGCCACTATGCCAGGCCCCAAGCTCCACAAGTATGGAAACTCTTTTGCTTGAGACCTCACCCTATATATCTCTTCATCTGACTGTTGATCCATATCCTGTAATATCCTTTGTAATAAATCAGGACTCTAGTGAGTAAACGGGTTTTCCTGAATTCTGTGAGCTGTTCCAGTAAATTAACCAAACCCAAGGAAGGGGTCATGTGAACCACTGATTTATATAGTCATTGGGTCAGAAGTACAGGTAACAAACTGGACTTGTAATTGGCATCTGAAGTAAGGAGTGGTCTTGTGTGACCAAGCCCTTTACCTGTGTAATCTGATGCTATCTCCAAGTAGATAAGTCAGAATTAATTCAAATTCTTGGACATGTACTGGCATCCAAGAATTGCTCATTGGTGTGAGGAAGCCTACACACACACACAGACACACACACAGACACACACACAGACACACACACACACACACACACACACATACACACATGCTGGAATTGGGTCCTCCTGGACTAATAAATTGGGTCCCCCAAAAGAGTAATAAGTATTACATATATAGATGTCACACTTCCTCTATTTTTTAAAAATAATTTTTATTATGAGTTTCACATGTGCTTTAAATAAAAATTTTATTTCATTCCTGCTATTAGAAGGTACTTATTTTAAGCCCTTAACTAGTAGTTTGTTCTATTTATAATATAGTAAACCCTACTCTAACTACAATAAGTAAAAATCCACTTGTTATTAGCTATCTCCTCTTCAATTGAATTGGGAAAAAATGATATATATATTTTAGTTTATTAGTAATAAAAATCGTGTTAATAATCAGAGTTCAGTGACTGATCTGGCTGCAAGACCCTTCAGAAAGAAATCCCTTCCTGCTACCTCAACTATTTTTATATGATTTTAGTTTGTGCTTCCATTTTATCTTCTAAGACTTCATCGATATTTACCTAATATGATTTCACCTCTAAATTACTTTTATATATCTCTAATTCTTTTCTTTTTTTTTTTTTTAAAGAAGATGTTGGGGGTAGGAGTTTATTAATCAATTTATTTATTTTTGCTGTGTTGGGTCTTCGTTTCTGTGCGAGGGCCCTCTCCAGTTGCGGCAAGTGGGGGGCCACTCCTTATCGCGGTGCACGGGCCTCTCACTGTTGTGGCCTCTCTCGTTGCGGAGCACAGGCTCCAGATGCGCAGGCTCAGTAGTTGTGGCTCACGGGCCCAGTTGCTCCGCGGCATGTGGGATCCTCCCAGACCAGGGCTCGAACCCGTGTCCCCTGCATTAGCAGGCAGACTCTCAACCACTGCGCCACCAGGGAAGCCCTCTAATTCTTTTCTAACACAGTAGAGGTTCTTAACTTTTTTGTATCCATGGTACAATTTTGAATATAAGAATACTTGATCACAAACTTGAAAGACTTAATATTTAATTATTATCAAATTACGTATTTGCTTGGTTGTCCTTCAGTCCTGTGTCTGTTTAAGAAAAGCTGTTTACTCTCTTTACTTACATGCTCATGAGATAAAAATCTTACATGTTGTAGATAATACCTTTTTCTTTAAATATAACTTGACTTCATACAATACCTCCTACCTCTTAATTCCAAGAGTAAACCTTGCTCGACCTCTTATTTTTTCTTCAAAAACCTAAAGAGTAAAAGCTTATTCTTTCCAGGCTTGACCTTCATTAATATAACCATAAGATGCTTATAGGTTATAACGGATTCTTAACCCTTCATTGTAATTTTGTATGTTTGGGGGCAGCCAGAAGGCTAGGGCTCACAAAAAAAGAGCTACTTTGGCCTGGTTCCAGTCTTGACACCCAAAATGAAGTTAACAGTTTACCTGGGAAGACACACAAACAAAATTTACATGAAAATAGAATATGATACAACATAATACAATACAACACTATGATACTTGTTATAATTTTACTTGAGGTTAACTCTTAGACATCTGAGGTTGTATTAACCAATCAGAGGAAATAGCTCCCCTTTCCTGGAGAGGGTTAGTAACTAAGCTGTGGATAATTACGGTTAATTACCAGCTCCCAAGCAGCTGAAGGAATGGCGTTGAGAGTAACCCCCAGACTGCTCTACTTTGAAGGAGATAGTGAGGGCCCAGATACCCACCCAACTATACCTACTCTACTCCATGCCCACAAGCAATTATGTGTTTTTTTCAATAATGCCCTTCAGGTCTTGTAAAAGTTGCTGAGTGAAACAGGGGAGACAGAAATTAATTCTAAGCTAACATTGTTGAAAATACCAAGATGCATGCCCACCTAGGATGAATCAGTGGTGTCAGTTTTCTATTCTAAAGTAGACACATTGCAGTTAGGCATTAAAATATTCCTAAAGATTTACTTTGTAAAGAAGTTTGACTTCCAATAACCCATAATACTTTGTTATAAATAGATTGAAATATTAGAAAAAAGTAAACACATTGTTATTTACTTTGCACTTGTACAAGTTTGCTTCCATATCATTATTTACCTAGCCAATGAACAATGTTTGACCAGTAAATAGCCAATGATTTCTAAATTCTGCACTGTTTACAGTTCCCTAAGCTCAAATCAGGATTTCTAAAGCCTAGTACACTAATTTGTTCATATTAGTAAATATTAGCAATTTCAGTTCTCAGTATTAGCCAAAATTTGACTACACAGAGAGAAGGAAAGAGTTAATGAAATAAAAATACAGAGATTTTCAAGTAAAGTATACTATTAAAATACAAATGAACTTTTAATACTCTTTACCATTGAGGAAATCCATAATAGAATATGGTATTTAAAATATAATTAGTTGATAAACATTTAAGTATATCCATAAAGATATGGGAAACTTGAGCCTATAGTTAAAAATAGTTCATAAAATTTTGGTACAAGTGCAAGCAAAGGTGTCTTCTTCTTGTTGACATTAAAATCATGTTTTTCTCTTCTGATCAGAAAACCTTTCGAAACATGTCAACGTCAAACAACATTTTAATAGCATGTGTATGCAATACTTTTTCAAAACTTTTGGTAAATGGGACTAACTCATCTACTTTTTTATAGGCAGGGATAACTAGAAATTTTATTATTTAGTTTTGAAGTAAAGATCTATTAACACTGAAATCCAGGTAACTGACATTCAATGCAATAAGATAACACATTACTGAAGTATAGTTGAGTTACAATATTACATTAGTTTTAGATGTACAGCATAGTGATTCAGTATTTTTACAGACTATGCTCCATTAAAACTTATTACAAGATAATGGCCATAATTCCCTGTGCTATGCAATATATCCTTGTTGCTTACCTATTTTATAGATAGTAGTTTGTATCTCTTAATCCCAAACCCCTAATTTTCCCCTAACTCATTTAAATTTGACTTGTAACCACATTTAAAAAGAGCCACATTGCCAGAAATTGACAGCATTTATTCTTACAAGTTTAAAAAAAAAAAAAAGCGTTGTCCCATATTACCTAACTTCTCTGTCAAACAAACTACATGAACTTTGACTCCTAACCTTTCAGGAGTGCAGCTAGGCTTCCAAGGACACAGTGACACATGCTTTTCCAGCAGAAGACCTGGCCCCAGTTCTTCCCCATCACCCACATCAAATCAGAGCCATCTTCACTAATTAGAGTATCTGTGATATCTGCTACATCAAGATCTCCTTTTTCAGTAGAAGTGCCTTTAATTTAGAGACAATGCCTCCCCACTGCCATGTACCTCTGTCATCTGTATTAGATATAGAGCTACAGGGACCTGGTCACTATTAGTCGTACAAATGCACTTCCTAGGACACTTTCTGTCAGGAACACTCTATGTGTTTTGAATCACCCCTTGAGACAAAATATTCTAAGATAGCAGTTAATTTTAATAAAAACTCTTCTCATTAAGATAGGAAGAATATCATAATTTCAGTGTAAACTGACATTAAAAATCTGTTGGGGTAAACCTAACTTGTAAATGGATGATTTGTTATATATACAGAGAGAAAAAATGGAATACAGATTACAAATGTACTTAACGAATAAGACAGGGGCCCATGAATAATAGCATCAATTAACAAAACCCAATTCCATACTAATTGGGAAACAACAGTAATAACTTAAAATAATTGGAGAGAATGAATCAAATATGTTCCAGCCTGCTTTTTTTGGCAAAGGAACAGTAAGAGCATGGCCAACAGTGTTCAGAGTTATAAACCAAAGACAGACATTTGTTTTCCCCATCACTTCTGTCTCAGTTAACAGCATTTTGGGCAAGTGTTAGTCTTTGTAGTGTAGATGGATTGTAAAATGCAGTCAGTGCAAAACACCACCATCATATGTACAAAGGGAAATGATGTTGAACTAAAAGACAGTGGTTCTCAGATTTAAGTGCCTAAGCCCCAGTCCCTGATGACCTAATTCAGCTTTCTACAAAGAGTAACATAGGTGATTCTCATGGAGGTGACCTGTGGATTGCATTTTGTAAAATACTGCTACATGGTAGGGGTGCATATCAGTAAAACATAAAAGCCAGCTGAAATGGGGCAGGAGACAAGTGCTTCTGTTTATCCTGATTGGCATTATGTATGTGACTGAGTTTTGGGGAGAGAGTGAAGGAAATAATGTAATTTGGGATTATAATGAATTGAGTTTAAGGAACTGAGTTATTTAAATTTATTTGAGACAGCCGAGGGGCCACATCAGTTTTAGAGTTAAATGATTCAGGCAGTGACAACAAAAATATGTAAAATAATGTATTAATTATCTTTAGAAAATGAGAGGTTCCACAAAAGACATGATACCAATGACTTCAAAGCTCTGTATATTTTAAACATTTCTATGGATCTCCCTAAAATGAATTCTCTACTTCTTGCTCTGACAAACACACTAGACAACATTTACACTCACTGTATAGGTGACTTATGTCAGCCTTCTGACTTTTCCCCCCAGGATTAAGGTAAAATATCCTGAGTTAATATCCCAATTCTGTTGCTTACTATCCTTGAGGAAAATTGCATGCCTTATGCCGTAGCTTACTTATTCGTGAAATAAGTAATGTACCTCATGTACTTATTTGTGAAATAAGTAATGTACCTCATGTAAGGTTGTGAGCATTAAATGTGAAAGAGCCTAATAAAATGTCCAGCATGTCATTGTTATTTTCCTTTCTCTCCTTCCCTGTTAGTTTTTACCTTCTCGCTATGGTACTTAATTGTTTTGTGTTCGTGCTTCTTATCTTCTAAAGGTGAATAAAACAGAAAAATAAGCTTCTTAAGAACCATGCATTAAATGGAAGAAGACTTGGAGTGATAGCCCAAGGCCACAATGTTAGGGTTTGGGGTGTTCAGAGGCATTTTGCACCTAATTGAGAGGATTGTTCAAAAGCTATTTAAGTGGAAATAGTATTAGAACACTTTAAACCACAGAAAATTATTTAGTATAAGGATTATCTAGGTAAAGAAATAGGAATAACTCAATTTTCACAAATCATTTATATAGATAAAGAGATTCCACAAAACACAATACATTTTTTTGGAAGTCCTAGCCACAGCAATCAGAAAAGAAAAAGAAATAAAAGGAATCCAATTGGAAAAGAAGAAGTAAAACTGTCACTGTTGGCAGATGACATGATACTGTATACAGAAAATCCTACATATGCTACCAGAAAACAACTAGAGCTCATCAATGAATTCAGTAATATTGCAGGATACAAAATTAATACCTGGAAATCTGTTGCATTTCTATACACTAACAATGAAAGACAATAAAAATAAATTAAGGAAATAATCCCATTTACCATAGCATCAAAAAGAATAAGATACGTAGGAATAAACCTACCTTAGAAGGCAAAAGCCCTGTACTCAGAAAACTATAAGATACTGATGAAAGAAATCAGAGATGACACAAACAGATGGAGAGATATACCATGTTCTTGGATTTGAAGAATCAATATTGTGAAAATGACTATACTACCCAAAACAAACTACAGATTCAATGCAATCACTATCAAATTACCAATGGTATTTTTTTGCAGATCTAGAACAAAAAATCTTAAAATTTGTGTGGAAACACAAAAGAACCCGAAGAGCCAAAGCAAACATGACAAAGAAAAACAAAGCTGGAGAAATCAGGCTCCCTGACTTCAGACTATACTATAAAACTACACTAATCAAAACAGTATGGTACTGGCACAAAGACAGATTTATAGATCAATGGAACAAGATAGAAAGCCCAGAAGTAAACCCACATACTTATGGTCAACTAATCTACAAAGGAGAAAAGAATATACAATGGAGAAAAGACAGTCTCTTCATTAAGTGGTGCTGGAAAAACTGGACTGCTACATGTAAAAGAATGAAATTAGAACATTCTTTAATACCATACACAAAAATAAACTCAAAATGGATTAAAGATCTGAATGTAAGACCGGATACTATAAAACTCTTAGAGGAAAACATAGGCAGAACACTCTTTGACATAAATCGCAGCAATGTCTTTTTGGATCCACCTCCTAGAGTAGTGAAAATAAAATCAAAAATAAACAAATGGGACTAATTAAACTTAAAAGCTTTTGCACAGCAAAGGAAACCATAAACAAAATGAAAAGACAACCTACAGAATGGGAGAAAATATTTGCAAACGAAGCACCCAACAAGGGATTAACCTCCAAAATATACAAACAGCTCATGCAGCTCTATATCAAAACAAGAAACAACCCAATTAAAAAAAGTGAGCAGAAATCTAAATAGACATTTCTCCAAAGAAGACTTACAGATGGCCAAAAAGCACATGAAAAGATGTTCAACATCGCAAATTATTAGAGAAATGCAAATCAAAACTACTATGAGGTATCACCTCACATGGGTCAGAATGGCCATCATCAAAAAGTCTACAAGCAACAAATGCTGGACAGCGTGTGGAGAAAAGGGATCCCTCCTACACTATTGGTGGGAATGTAAATTCGTACAGCCACTATCAAGAACAGTATGTAGGTTCCTTAAAAAAATAAAAATACAGCTACCATACAATCCAGAAATCCCACTCCTGGGCATATATCCAGAGAAAACCATAATTCAAAAAGATACATGCACCACAGTGTTAATTGCTGCACTATTTACAATAGCCTACAGATAAACAGAAGAAATTGATAGATGAGTGGATAAAAATGATGCAGTACATATATACAATGGAATATTACTCAGCCATAAAAAAAGAATGAAATAATGCCATTTGCAGCAACATGCATGGACCCAGAGATTACCATACTAACTGAAGTAAGTCAGAGGGAAAAAGACAAATATCATATGCTATCATTTATATGTGGAATCCAGAAAAATGATACAAATGAACTTATTTACAAAACAGAAATAGACTCACAGACTTAGAAAACAAACTTATGGTTACTGAAGGGGAAACATCAGGGAGAGGGATAAATTAGGAGTTTGGGATTAACATGTATATGCTACTTATATAAAATAGATAATCAACAAGGGCCTACTGAATAGCACAAGGAACTCTACTCAATATTCTGTAATAACCTATATGGGAAAAGAATCTGAAAGAGAATAGATACATGTATATGTATAACTGAATCACTTTGCTGTACACCTAAAACTAACACAATATTGTAAGTCAGCTATACTCCAATAGAGATTAAAAATTTAAAGAAGAATCAAAAAACACATCATATTAAAAAATAGTAATTCATTTTTAGCCTTATATATGGTTGAGGTTGTTTCTATAAATAGGATATTAGTTGATAAAGCTTCAAATAGATACTTCAGATGTCTTCTCATCAGACTCTAATGTAATAATTTCCAGACAAATTAAATTTGCATTGTGCTTTTGACATAAATTTTTTAGTTTAGTAACACGCTGGGTCAATCCACCCTTTTCACTAAGTTTTAGGCTCTGTTTTTTTAGTTTACTGTTTTTTGTTTTTTTTTCTCCTTAGGGGAAATAAGAAAATGGACAACACAGGGTAAGAAACAAGGTACAGAGACAGAAGAATTATATATTTCCTTTGTGTTCTGAAAAAAGTAAAATACAATTTTTTTGCTAATAATTGTGGTGGATAACTGTATTCGTGTCTTCTTCACAGTATCACTAACCTAAGAACAAATGGCACATACTTTCTCCTTGAGGGATGACAACAACTACAACAAAAACTCTTTACACTACGACCATTATCAGTGATTTGTGACGTTCACACAGTATTCATTCATTTACCTAGTTGACTTTTAGGATATTGACCCAAACTTTTTCCCTCACCCTCATGTACATCAGACCAGATTTGTATTTCAAGAATTCTCTACCTGGGACAGTGTATGGAGTTCATGGTATGGGCAATAATGACACAATTTGTTTTTTCTCATTGCTTAGATCCAGACCTACCATAGAGAGTGGTAGCACTACCAGTAATGTATTCAGTCTCCTGGCTTCCCTTTCATCCTTCAGTAAATGGGGAGTTAAGAGACCAAGTCCTCAGAACTTTCAAGAGAACTCAAGAGAGTTTGCTCAATGGAGTTCAAATATCAGGCTGAAAGCAAGTTGCAATTTTGACTTGAACCCTGCTTCCTACTAATGTCTCAACCCAGGTGTGACCTGCATTTGATAAAACATTAACTTTGTTCTCTGTGTAAATAAAATGGTGGCTGTCCAGGTGCACCTGCTGTATGGTATTACAGGCAAACACAAAGTTATCAGAGGGTAAGGTAGAAAAAATAAACAGAACAAGTGTGCTAAGGGACATATTTAGATTGCCGTTGTAGATTATGTATACAGTTAAATCTTTCTGTCAAATAAGTTTAATGCAGTTACTGAATATAATGTATAGCTCACATGGAAGCTAATTTCCTCAAGGTTCCCTGATTTAGGGGAATATTTTTAAAACCATCTTATGTGAGAATGTTTTAAATTCTCTCAACAATTACATAACTGGAAGGTACTGAAAAGTACTGTGGAGAAAAGAAAAAAGTGTTGCTAACTGAATTTGGAATAAGCTATGCTTCCTTTTAATATCTTTTGTGAAATGACAGAATGATAGAGAGTACTGGGCACATTTATTACTGACAGGTGTAATTTCACCCCTACTTGAAAGGCCATGACTTTAAAAGGAGATGAAAGCCTCCAGCTGATGAATGGGGGAAGAAAAGTCTGACAGGAATAACACGACTGTCTCAAGGGAATTGAGTCATGTGGTCCTGCGGTTTACCATTTGGCCATGAAGTTACAAAGATTTACAGTGTGCTCTGAAGGGGTTTGGAACCCGTTTATTTGCATTTACTTCTGGAGAGCTGATAGAACAACTTAGTGAACCTACAAACAGTGTGACCAGCTCATCCTGCAGCTGATAATGACATAATGCTTATAGGCCACCCAGAGCAATTGAACCATGACTGATGAAACCCTCCTGCCAGCAAGTTTCTGGGCTAATCACAAGATTTAAGACAGGGACCTGGGGCTCCCCTGGTGGCGCAGTGGTTGAGAGTCCGCCTGCCGGTGCAAGGGACATGGGTTCGTGCCCCGGTCCAGGAGGATCCCACATGCCGCGGAGCGGCTGGGCCTGTGAGCCGTGGCCGCTGAGCCTGCGCGTCTAGAGCCTGTGCTACGCAACGGGAGAGGCCACAACAGTGAGAGGCCCGCATACCGCAAAAAAAAAAAAAAAAAGACAGGGACCTGGGTACAAAAAGTTTTTATAATTATCACTGAACACAAACCACGGGTTTACATTTAGAAAGGATCTTATGTCACTTTTTTAGATTGTATAGTATTGAGAATAAGGTCCCAAAGGACTTTTTAGCTTTAAGTCCATTCTGATAAAAGGTCTTTAAATTGTATTGATTAATTAAACCAACATACTATTATCATTAAGGAACTGGGCTTAGCAACAGTGAGTTTAAGAAAAATTTTAAATGTGAAGGAGAGAAGATGTAAGTGCAAATTACTATAATATAAGGAAGAATGTAATGAGTGTCACAGGAAAGACATGGGATAGAATGGGAGACAAAAACAAGAAGTGGCTATTTCTCTTTAGATATCAAATTAGCATACCATTTTGTTAGAATTTACTCTTTGGGGAGAAAAATAATTGCAAACCATATATCTGACAAGAAGTTCATACCCAAATTATATGAGGAGCTCATGCAACTCAATAGCGAAAAAACAAATAATCCTGTTAAAAAAATGTGCAAACAATCTGAACAGACATTTTCTAAAGCAAACATAAAATGGCCAACAGGTATATGAAAAGCTGCTGAACAACACTAACCATCAGGAAATGCAAATCAAAACCACAATAAGATGTCACCTCACACCTGTTCAAATGGCTATTATCAAAAAATTAAGAGATAAGTGTTGGAGAGGATATGGAAAAAAGGGAACCCTTCTACACTGCTGATGAGTATATATATATATATATATATATATATTCAGCCATAAAATTATAATTATGAAATATTATTGAGCCATAAAATAGAAGGAAATTCTGCCATGTGCAACAATATGGATGAACCCTGGGAACATTACACTAAAAGAAATGAGCCAGACACAGAAAAACAAGTACTGTATGATCTCAGTTATATGTGAAATCTTAATTAAAATAGCCAAACTCACAGAAGCAAAGAGTAGAATCGTGGTTGCTAGGGGCTGCGGAGTGGTGGGGTGAGGGAGGAATGGGGAGATATTAGCCATAGAGTATAAGATAAATAGTTATAAGATGTATAGATTCTGGGGATCTAATGTACAGCATGATGACTATAGTTAACAATACTGTATAGTATACTTGAAATTTGCTATGAGAATAGATCTTGTGCTCTCATCAAAAAATGTATGTGAGGTGATGGACATGGTAACTAGCTTGATTGTGTTAATGATTTCATAATATATATGTAGCTCAAATCATCATATTTTACATTTAAATAGATATGATTTTTATTTGTCAATTATATCTCAATAAAGCTGGAAAAAATTGCTCTCTTCTCCTTAAATGTGCATCTTTTTACTACTTCAGCACTATGTCCCTTTGGGGTGGATTGGGGGTTCAGATGAATTCAGAGGTATTCATTCCCGTGAAACCAGTGTAATGTCTTCTGTGAACAGAGAGCAGACTCTCATTTCCCTCTGCATCTTGCTGATGTTATTTAATTTTATTAGAGCTTCTATTAAATTAAAGAAGTTAATGTGATCAGAAAGAGGCACTACAAAGGGGAACTGAAATCTCTTCAATTAATAAATTAGATCTACCTCATAAAATATAAAGATTAAATAAATATGCAAATTACCTGAAAATCCACAGATATTAATGAGTATTATTCTGCCTTTTGTAAAGTTTCAAGAAACTTCCCATGGGTAAAATGTTGGCTGGATATGATTCAAAGAAGGAAATAACTACTAAAATGCATTTGGTTTGTTCAAAGACAGTTTAGAATTTTTGGCTTCTTTTCACTTTATCATTTTGAGGGTCATTTATGAACTATTAAAACAAAATCATTATTTTACCAGACAAAAATCCACTAGTGGGCACAGGGATATGGTCACAAAAAGTCACAGAATGTAGCATACAAACAGGCAAATATATAGGCCGGCTAGGTACCACTGAAAAGTTACCAATACATACTGTTATACATAAAATAGAAATTATAAAAAAATTCACTAATGCCATATAAACAAAAAGACAGGGAGAGTTGTAAATATTCAAAGCACCATTAAAAAATCGTCAGACCACTCCTTGATATTTACCCAAAGAACTGAATGCTCACATCCACAGAAAAACCTTCACACAGATGCTTGCAGCAGCTTTATTCACAACTACTAAAACTTGGAAGCAACCAAGATATCCTCCGGTAGGTAAATGGATAAATGAACTGTGGGATATTAATCAATACTAAAAAGAAATGAGCTATCAAGCCATGAAAAGATGTGGAAGAAACTTAACTGCATATTGCTAAGTGAAAAAAGCCAACCTGAAAAGTCTACATACTATATAATACCAACTATATGACATTCTGGAAGAGGCAAAACTATGGAAACAGTATAAAGATTAGTAGTTGCCAGAGGCTGGGGGACAGTGGGGAGTGATGGAAAGGCAGAGAACAGAGGATTTTTAGAAACCCATAGAATGCACACCACCAAGAGTTAACTATAATGCAAAGTATAGACTTTGGGTAATCACAGTGTGTCAATGAGGTTCATCAATTGTAACAAATGAACCACTCTGTTGAGGGATATTGATAATGGGGAAGGCCACGCATGTGTGGAGGAAGGGGACATATGGGGAGAAAGTAATAACTATGAATATTATTCAGATTTCTTTTTTTTTTTTTTTGGGTGGATGCAAATCTTTTATTATCTCAACAGAGATTTGTGTTTCTAGTATACATTTTTAACTATATGCTACCCAAGTAGGTAAAATGCTTTTAGATAAAAGTAAAGCCAGTCCCCAAACCAGGGCTTCTTTTTTTTTTTTTAACATCTTTATTGGAGTATAATTGCTTTACAATGGTGTGTTAGTTTCTGCTTTACAACAAAATGAATCAGTTATATATATACATATGTTCCCATATCTCTTCCCTCTTGCGTCTCCCTCCCTCCCACCCTCCCTATCCCACCCCTCCAGGCAGTCACAAAGCACTGTAAAATTTTGCTAGTATAAATAATTATAGACAAGGCAAGAGTCCTACTGATTTACAAAGTCATGTTATTTAACAAAATGTAAACGTTTTTTTCCCCCAAAACAACCTTAAGTTTCTGGATATAGTAAGGTGCTCAAATAGCAAATAGTATAGTTATACAAAAAGCCCTCAGAAACTTTTCCAAGAAATTCATCCCTACATTTCTTTATATTGAGTTATAAGCCCTAATTTAAAAGTCTCACACACTTTGTGAACCTCAAACAATTGAAATAAACTTAAATGTAGGTAATCCCAAATCATTTGTAGAATTAAATTTTATCAGGAAATATTTTCACACGTTTCCTTATTTTCACCATCCACTCCCTCTCAACCTCTCTTTCTTTCTCTCTCTTTCTGCATACATGCCCACAGATACACACACACATACACACACACACAGACACACACACACTGTTAGCTTTACTCAGTTGTATATAAGAATTCTAACCCTTTTCTGACCCTCAACATGATTATTCTAACTCTCTATTATTCCTCATTAAACCTCCTGGCTTCATCCCATTAGGTAACACCTGCTTTCTATCAATGCCAAGAAAGACAGGTTCTTTAAATAAACTTTCTTTACAAAATAAGAATAAAATGTAGGCGTTGTATGGATCTTTAAAAAGCAGAAATCTAGGTTCTTTTATTACATCCAAAATGAGTTTTTCTATATGAAAGCCCTCCATTTACTTCATAAAAATTGGAAAACAACAACATCTGTGTATTGCAATAAAAGCACTACTTGTAACTGCCATTCATCAAGCCAGTGAGTAATTTGGAAAACGGTAGCAGTAGACCTTGGAGTGTAGTATATGTAGGATGAAGCCAAAATGTTTTTCTAACTTGTAAAGGAAACTTTTCCACGAGCACTACTTTCTGCCAGTTGCTTCTTCAAGGTATGAGCAGCATCAGCTTCCTGTTGATTTAACTCCAATAAATTGAGAGGAAATCCAAATGAGGCATATTCCACAGGTTAACAAATGGTCCTATTAGAGTATAATTTGAATCCCACCTTCTGTTATTGTTGACATCAATCATCAATCAGGCATATTGATAATATGAGAATATTGATAAGTAAAATGAACAAAAAATGTGCAACCTGCTATTAATCATTTAAATATTTCATTTACTTTCCTTTCAAGAACCCACTTTCCAATGTTGGTGAAAACAGACATATGGCCCAAAAAAGGAGAGTGAAACAGAAAAAGCAAGAAGCTTATAAATTGAATAATCTACTTCCTAATTTTTTAGGTTTAACAATACTTACGAATGGTATTAAATTTAAGATGGTTCATTTGTGAATGTGAATGTCTCTATGCATTATAATTATATTTTATATGTATATAGAGACATATAGAAATATAGATAAAGAGTTATATAATTATAATGTAGTAGATTCAAAAAGAAATTTTAGCTAGGAAATGTTTTATAAATGTCTACATTACATTCTAATGTAAAATAAAAATAAGCAAAACTACCTCATGTAACCTTCACACTCTTATGTTACGTGAGCTTTGAGTCCAGTGCAATTTCCAAGTGGCCCCTCTATGATGGATTCATGATCGTAATTATATTCCTATTCCCAAAGTGTTAGGAATACAAAGCAGATATTTCACCTTTACAGTGTTACCTTTCCCAGTTCTCTTTGCACCACTTCATGGAAAAACAAGTCCTCCAAACAATCCTCATTCTGGACCTTCCAACACTCATAGCTTTCACTCTGCAGTCAGAAACCAAGCTATGGTCAACTCCTTTGGTTTGCTGAAAAATGACCCAGTGTTTCCCTATTCTAGTCAGAAAATACTGAGATTCTTATATCTGTGAGTTTTTTCTTTCTTACCATTCATTTTTACCTATTTCTCCCATATTTACAGCTCTAACTCCTGGCATCATCAACCTTCTCATCTCCCTCCTCTCCTCCCTCCCTCAATCACTCCTTCCCTTCCTTCTTTTCTCTCTCTCTTTCTATTTCTCTCTCTCTGTGTCTATATCTCCCTATCTCTCTGTCTCCCTCTCTCTAATTCTCTCCTCTCCACCACCTTTTTGCTTTTAACAAATGCTGAACACCTAGACATCCTCATGTAGAGAATACACTGACAAACAAGACAGACACGATCCTTAGGGCGCTTCTTGCTTCTGATCTAAGGAAACAGACATTGAAGGAAAATGCAAGTGTGATAAAGAAGTTTAGGGTATGACAGGACCATACAATAAAAATATTTAACATTCTATTTCTTATATTCTTTCTGAGGAAGTAAGAGTCAAGCTGGCCTCTGAAAGATATAAAAATTACATAATATTTTAAAAGTATGCAAATACAAAGATATAAAGCATAGTAGAAAACTTGTAAGTAAAGGCAATCATAATCTTGTCTGAAAGGTCCCTCTTCTTCTCCACTTAGGTAAAGGAAACTGTCCCCAAGAGACTAGCCTTCTTTACTTCTTTCCCTCCCTTTCTATCTCCTTCCCTCCCTTCCTTCTACGAATATTTTTCTGAATGCATACTGTGTTCCAAACACAAGAAATATCAAATGACCATTATCAAAATTATTTAACAATTATTATCACAATTTAAATGCACAAATACCCTGCTAGAAGTTTATTTTACAGAAACTCAGTTAAGATAAGGATATTTGTTAGTTCTGTAACAGCAAAAGGTAAAAAGAAAAAAATTAAATACTTATCATTTGTAGTATGGATTAAAAATTATGGCATATACACACAATGAAATATTATGCAGCTTTTAAAAAGATTGAGGTAGATCTATATGACCTAATATCACAAGCTAATTAACATATTTTGCTACGTGGAAAGAGCAAGCTGCAGAAGAGTATATACAGTATAATCTCATTAGACTATATATGGAAAAGGATTTCTAAATCTGTATCTGTAATTCCACTTACAAGTGTATTTATAATTCTATATATGTCTATAACTATTGGGTTGGCCAAAAAGTTAGTTTGGGTTTTTCCATAACATCTTATGGAAAAACCCAAACTAACTTTTTGGCCAACCCAATATATACCTGTTTCTATAGTGATGGCCATACATCTTTGTACATCCGTAGAATTTTTCTGGAAAGTTTTACGAGATACTGTTAGTTGCAGAAGGAGTAGTGAGATTGGAAATTGGGACTTTCACTTTTAAAATGTATACCTATTGTTAAGACTTATTTACTTGCTAACACATTTATTTATTTATTGTTTTTTAATTTATTCATTAGGTAGAATAGTTGGGAGCTTCACTGACTCTTTTTTCAACAAGTGGAGTGGTCCCTCTTAGAATTACAAAAGAAAGGCAATTTGGTTCCTGTTGCCCTAAGAGGACTTGTGTGGACTGGCTACAGCTGTCCTTCCCTGGAAGCAGGGATGTTGCCCATGAAACACACAAAACAATGCAGCATGACTAACTTTTGTTTAAGTACTCAATATATTAAAATTTTGAAAAGTGTCCTTAAAAATGATAGGTAACAATAGGTGAATCTGGGTAAAAGGTATACAGATGCTGTCTATATTTTTCTTGTGTCTTTTCTATAGTTTAAAATTATTTCTCAAGAAAAAGATTCAAAAACAAAAAAAGAAAGCTGGCATAATGAAGTGTTATCAAGTAGGTGACAAAACAAACTTTTTTTGGTTTTCTATAAAAACAAATAAATGTCCTCTTTTCATTTCATTTGTAGGTTATGTTTAGAGCCAGAATGAAATACCACAAGCAAAAAGCTATTCTTGAAAGAACATTCCTAACATTTGTTTCTATTTCTTTTATTTAAAAGGTAATGTAGTAAATCAGTAGGAGTATTTCATAATGTTATTTCCTCTTGGCTATATAATCTAGTTTTTCAGTTTTCCAGTCTGTATCTAGAGTTAGATGTATTAGTGTAACTTCTTTTATGTTTAAGGAAAAATTATTATTATGGAAACACATTAGGAAAATCATTTTGGTATTTTTCTTCTCCCATTAGGCCACTTTTTACCTTTGGAAAATAAAGTCACAGACATACTTATTAAGCATTTGGTTGAAAAGTAAATGTTGTTCAAAAGAAAATGTATTTGTACAGAAGTATCTCTTCAATGAAAATCATCTAACTCCCACTTTTTAAAATATGAATAAATTATCTTAACATGACCTCAAGTAGGATACAAATAACAATTTCTCTTTTAATTGAGGTATGAATTTTATATAACTCAGCCATGAAAAATGGAGCTTTAAGTTTTTTTCTGTATAACTGAACTTACCTCGTGAGTCCCCATTTCAACTGGTGGCAAAATATGTAATCGTGCCAGTGTAAAATAAACTCAGTTACTTTAAACACTTTCTCTGAGAAAATATTCTGATGGCTCAGAATTCTCCTCCTCCCTGTTCTCTTTTTGATCCTCCCAGGGTTAAATTTTTCCTCCTGGTATCACACTGGCCTCGGGGGACACGTGTCCAATCCAAGGTCACTGACATCTACCCATTCTGCCTTTCTGATGTGAATTCATACTTTTCTGAATTCATACTTTTGTACGACTCATACTTTGATTATTGATTGTTTTCCTGTGTTCACCTTGAAACATGGGTGTCCCTCTTTGCTTCCTAGTTGCCAGTCATGGGCAAACACCACCAACACTTTACAGTCCAGATAGAACATGGGGGTTATCAAGAGAAAACTGACAAGCAGAGAAGCAGCAGAACACACAGCATTCCCAGCCCTCAACTCTCATCATCCACTGCTCATATCCATGTGCACATGGCCAATGTTCCAGCAGAGAGGAAGTTCGCGTCAGTAACACCCCACATATTTGTAAGGCTAAGGGTCAGGGAAATCTATGAGATCTGTATCAGTAGAAACCTCCTCATCAGGGGATGGCCCTGTTAGAAAGGGGCTGCCTCTGGACCCCAGTGACTGTTCTTCTGTTGAACTAACTTACACCTTCTGAGCCAGTTCTCTGCTAAGCAACCAAGAAAGGAAAAGAGGTTAGTCACCAGGGCTGCTGGATTTGTCTCTCATCAACCTAAATCTAATGATTAATTACTTTTTATATTTAACTTTTTACCCTGGAATTCTCTGGCAGAAGGCAAAGATCTGATATTTGGTCTTCTCACCTAGTAGTTTCAATAATTTTTCATTTAGTTCTATTGAACTTTGAAAAAAATGACATCATCGTCCACTATTGATTCTTTGAATTCTTCCTTTCCATGTTTACATATACGTTTTTTATTTCATTAGGTTATTTCTTAAGCTAGAGCCTTTAGGGTAATGATAATCGTACGCAACTGCAGTGATTGCCAACATTCCTGCCAGGTAGTCCAACTTTAACAGGTCTGCATCTAGTGTTTCATCCCTGTATTCTCCTCATCTACACTTACTTGGAACCTCTTGATTTTTAAGAAAACTGCCTGTTCTACCTCTTACTCCTCCCTACAGAAATGGACAAGTTAGTAATCCTTGCTTCTCTCAACTAGGTAGAGCTAAAAAAGCTGTAACTGTGAAGTGGTGTAGTGATCCTAGGTAAATGAAAACTCCACTCTGTAGAGCGAACTTTCCCTTTAGACTAGTTGCTCCAAAATCTATCCTGGGAAAAAGAATAGCAATGGCAAGCCCATTTGCTTTCATCCTAAGCCACCCATTCAATATACATTTATTTATCTGTTTGAAGATCAATATCATTTTCCCATTCTGTCTGATTTTAGGATCTTCTCTAAATCAAATCCAAATTTAGGTGAGGAACAGAGAAATCATATATAATGTCCTCAAACTCCAACAGTATTTATTGTTTATTTATTCATACAACTTACATCTCAAAATGTACAAACTATGGTATATTTTCCATTAAGGAAATTTCATCAAATGAAAAATTTTAAGTATCCAAATCAGATAAACTCAAAATTTAGGCAAAAGTTAAGTTATACTAGCACAAATTTCCACTTTAAATAATGCTGTATGATAAAACAGTGAGATTTAAAGCTTAACCTCTTCAATTTACCTTGTTAGGTAATTAAGGTAGCTATAATAACCTGTCACCTCTGAGTCTCAATTTCATCACCTGTATACAAAACGTAACTGAACGTTATTAATCTTTCCTAGTGATGCCATTCTTCAACCCTCTGGGAAGGTCACTACTTTATATAATAATCTTGTGTGTAAATCTTTAATATTTATTGAGCACTCACTAAGTACATCACACACTCTGTCTCATTTAAAGCATTCCATAATCCAATGACTGAGAGCCACTATCATCCTTATTCCATAACTGAGGAAACTGAGGTACAGAAAGGGCATATCATTTTTCCCAAAGTGCTCAAACTAGTAAATATCAGAGCTCAGCTATAAATCTAAAACCCTGAATCCATCACCTACTATTTTTTAAATCACAGAATAAGTCTAAATCCATTTATTAGAAAAGTTCTTCCTTATATTTTGGAAACCCAGAACCATTCCTTTAGGAGCTGTCCATTTCCATGGAAAAACATCTTAATTTTTCAATGATGAAAAGAAAATAAACAGCCACAGTATTTAATAACTGTCATGAGAGCTACAGTACAGACTTGATGAAGCAGTCTTAATTTTGCCACTTTTTGCAGCTATAAAAGACTTTAAGACAAAAACTTATTTTTTGTTTCAAACCTCATAACAGCACAGGGAGGCCAGTCTGTATTATCATACATTTGCATTTGGAAAATAAATTTACACTGTCAAAGGAGAAAACCGACAAACAGAAGCTGATTAAATACTTGAAAATAATTCAAGTCACTATACCACTGAAGTGATTCCAAAAAGTGACATGGATGTAATATAAGATCCTGAACTACATCAGAACTCCAGGAATTAGCAAAAGGGTAAGAGGGGAGTTCATTCACATAGAGGAAGAGAAAATTTTCTTTGGACTAGTTATATCAGATAATATGTTTGTTTAAGGAAAAATAAACAGGTGGGAAAAAGTTCTGCATGCCTAACATGGAAGGAAAGCATATTTGTGTCTAATATACTGCAGAAACTGTTTTAGTACAGCTCATTCTTTCAAAAATACTGCTCCCATACAGTGGCCAAGGTCAGTTTGAATTTAGGTAATCTGCTATATATAAGTGCGGATCATATATGTTAAACTGATCTCAGAGGTATTCGGACACCCTACCTTTTAAAAATATTTTCTCTGTTTATTATTCATGGATTACTAATTTTTCTCTTTGAGATCTGGTCATCTTTAGCTTTTTGTTTTGTTTTGTATCCCAATTTCAAGTGTATAACATCCAAGTTTCCAACTGATAATCAACAACCTTTATTCCTTCATCACTAAAGGCACATATTATGATTTGGTCACATGCCTTATAAAAACACTACTGTAAATGTTTCAGGAATAAATGATCCCTTGTAATCTAAACACAAGTTTTCAGACCTCAAAGATTTCCTAGGAGTGTAACAGTAGTAGCTTGCAAGATCAGGAGCGGCAGTACCTCATTTTACATGAAATTCACAACAACATGGTCATGAGGTACACCCAAGAGAGTTTTGAGTCTGCATTCATTGTTAATAAGGGTCCTTAAATTCAATGCCTCTGCAATTCTGAAGTCCCACTTTGTGGACTAGTGAAAAAAGAACAGAACTGGACATGAGGGCATTTATTTTCTAGACCCCGCTGGCCACAAACTACATGACTTAACCTCTAAAAGACTCAGTGTCCTTGTTTCTCATTACCAAACCTCTGTATGACAGTAGAGAATCAAAGGTGGTTCACAGGATAGGAATATTAGGCATGTGGCTGTAAAGAGTCAAATACTGTCACTGCTGGAAAGAACTTAGAAAAGCACCTTGTAACAAAGAGGTGTCTCAAAGAAGCAATGATATCACAGGAAACGATCTGGGAACAAATTACGTGGAAAATGAAGAAAATTACAGAGTTGTGGACTCACTAGCAATATAAGTGACAGACCTCTAAATTAGGTATATGGTGTGATGGCAGGGATCCATAATTCATGTTACACTCTTCATAACATCTGAAACAGTGCATTGCATAAAACAGGCACTTCGTAAATGTTGCAACTGAAATGAATGCATGCTCAGGGACTTTTTCTTCTTGAATTTGGCTGAATAAAAGCTACTCTGCACAGTTTTTACTTTCACACTGTTGGAGGTGGCTGGAGGCCAAATGTGACATTTGGGCATGCATCATACCATCTTGTGGATATTCCTTCTCGCAGAGGTGAAATAAATTGACACTGGAAGTAATTTACTCTGACAAGAATGTAGGCAATATTTCAGCATTAGGTGCCCCACTCAAGACTACCTAAAGTGAGAATTCAAACAAAGATGGCTTCTCTCAAGATTTCCTTCCTAGAAAAGCTGAGGAAATATGATCTGGATGACAGTAAGTTAGACATAGTTGAACAGTTTTGCTCAAACAAGGTTTGAGCTTGGGAGCAATGTCAGCTAGAGGAGGAAGGTTTCTAGTGCACCAAAGATTTCAAGATATGATCCTATAGTATCCAATATTCCCTATTAGTCCCTTGCTTATCAAATCTATAAATGTTGAATGTCTGTATGTATGACAGATAGCTAACATGTTGGATTAATTATTTAGAATTCCAAAATATCCTGATAGGTTGAGACAAATAACCCAAATAACATGAAAACCTCATAAAATGCTCAAGAAAAAAATATAAATTGTTGCTTTTATATGCCAGCTAATTAACTGCATTAGTGCAGAATGAAGCATTTGGCTTAACAATTCATATTAAAAAATATGACATTCTGGCTTGCCATAACATTGAACTAAGTTTATGTTCTGCCTTGACTGTGGCATAAGCCAACACAATCATGGGTTGCACTACTGAAGGTGGTATCCAGATGGCTAGAATCTATAGTACACTCTGCCCTATGTTAGTATGCTGTACTCCACACTAACATGTAACAGAGTACTGAATGTAATTTTAGGTGACGTGTTGGCATGCCCCTGGGCTCTGTCTTCAGGCTTCTTCTCAATCTATGCTCATTTCTCTAGCAATAGCAATCAATCACATAACTTTAAGCAGCATCTTGCACGCTGAACACTCCTAAAACTTTAACTTCAATGCAGACCTCCACTTGGAAATCCAAATTTTTATATCTATGCCTGCTTGGCGTCTTTGTTAGGATGTACAATAGGTATCTCAGTGGAACTTGACCTCTACTTCACACCATATTTGAAAAAGTAATTGCAGGTAAAATATACATCTAACGTAAACATTAAACAATAAAACTACTAGACGATAACATAGGAATATATATTTATGATCTTGGAATAGCATAGATATCTTAAACAGGATAAAAAAAAAGCTCTAGCCATAAAGGAAATGATTAATAAATTAGACTACATTAAAACTAGGAACTTTCATTAAGAGAGCAAAAAGTCAAGGTACTGAGTGGGAGAAGGTATTTCCAGCACAAACAATCAACAAAGACTTTTTATCCTGAATATATGGAAAATGCCTTAAATCAATTAGAAAAAGGCAAAAAAATACAGCAGAAAAATGGAAGAGTCTTGAACAGACACTTCTCGGAAGAGGATATCCAAATGACCAATGAACACATGGAAGACCTCATCAATAATCAAAGAAATGCAAATTTAAACCACAATGAGATAACATCACACACTTATTAGAATTCTAAAATCAAAAATTAAAATAAATGAATGTTAATGAGACCGAGGCAATAGGGACTCTCCTACATGATTGCTGGGAATGTAAATTGGCTCAATCACTTTGGAAAGTGTTTGGCATTATCTACTAAAGCTAAACATATATATAACTTATTACCTGATAACTTCATTTATAAGTATCTATCCAATAGCTATAGAAATATTCATGCACATATGCACACAAAGGTGTGTGCAAGAATGTTCATAGACCCATAATTCTTTGCAGTCCTAAACTGTAAACAATCCACAGTCCATAAGAGTAAAATAGAAAAATAAATTGTGTAATTATACAGTGAAAAACCACAGAAATGAAATACTATATACTACAACTACACACAACAACGTGGATGAGTCTCACAAACAACATACTGAGTGAAAGAACTCAGACAATCCGGTTTTATTTACATAAAATTTCAAAACTGACAAAACTGTTCAATGGTGTTAGAAATCAGAATATGACTATATTTGGGGGTAGGAGAGTAGTGAATAAATGGGCACAGAGGGGGCTTTTTTGATATCTATAATGTTCTTTTTCTTATTCGGGGTATTGATCAAAGGGTTTGTTCATTCATGGCAATTTATGAAGCTGCACATTTACAAGTTGTGTACTTTTATATGTATGTTATAATTTAATTTTAAGAAGTTTGTTAAGGGACACTGAAAATTAGGGAGTTTCAAGAAAAAAATCAGAATACTGAATGTTTAAATAAAGAGTGATTGAAGGAGATAAAAAAGTTAACTTAAAAAGGCCAGAAAATGTAAAAGAAAAAAATGAAAGCTATCCTCAAAAATCAGTGTGGCAGCAGCATTATTTTATATTATTCCAGAAGACAAGTAACTAAGAGGAGGCAGATTTTTCCCAGCTCTAACTGTTAGACTCTGAAATGTAAATGACAACCTACAGAGAAATGAGCTCCCTGCCAATGAAAGTATTTAAACTATTCTGTCAGAGAAGCTGAAAAAGGGATTTCCATATTGGAAAAGGGTTGAACAAGATGCACTCTGCTCCCTTCATTTCTAAGATGCTATAGTTCATGATGAAATTGGTGTCAAATATATCTTGTCTTTCTCTCCTCCCTCCCTCCCTTCTCTTTGCCCTCATTCCACAATCCCTCTCTGTCCCCCAGACTCTAAAAAGATAACAATAGAAAATGAGATCTTTTGTTTTCCTAATTCTATTTCCTTCAGGTGAATCACACGAAGACTGGTAAGTGCAATGGCAGCCCTCACCATGGGCCAGATGTAGAGTGCTACATAGTCCATGCCCTGCCAACTTCACTTCTCCCAAAAGAGAAAATATTTTGGAACTGGATGTTTCTTCTCCCCAAATATTATACCAAGAATCTTTAAGAACTCCACTACCTCAGAAAACACACAAGTAAATACATACATAATAAATATTTCAAACCTGACTACAAATGCCAAAGTGGTATACAGAATTCTTTCAACAATACCTTATCCCTTAGGTCTTCAGAGCAACAGCATTTGGTTGAATTTTATATTCATTTCAGCATATTAGTTCTCAAATAATTGAGATGTCATTTTATTTTTAACCCCAATCCAATAAGGTAGAAAGCATTTAATTAAGAAGTCATCTTAGTTCTGGCCTATCAAATAACACCTATTGCAAAGCCACACATACACACAAAGTGTTGAACAAGCCCCCTCAACATAACGCCCAAAGAGTTCCTATATAATTTGGGGCATATATTACATTTCCTAGTATTCCTAGAAATCTTTAAAATATGGGAAAATGTGCTTTACCAAAAATTACATTAATAAATGAACAGAACATTTTCTTGTATAATTTATAAATTATACATCTATATGAGCACACTATGCTCATTTCAAACGTTAGATTCTTGGTGGTGAGGATACAGTGGCATAATTCTGTTTTAAAAAATAAAGCTCTGTAACTATCAAGGATTAAAATATACCTGTCATTATTAATAAAAGAGAATCAGGTATAACTGGGCCTATTCACAACGGAGGAAAGGAAGAATGGATGGCAGGAGGGAGTGGGGAGAGAACTGCACCCAAGTAGGGAACCAGTTTTATCAGCCGAGCCTTGGAGAAGCTCAGAACTCAGAGATTCCACTTACATAAGTGTCAAAGGCTAAGAAGTGAGCTAGAAACAAGAAAGCCAATCAAAATATACTCCATCTGCATGAACACAATTATCAGTAGCTAGACAGTCATGATCCTCAAACACCCAAAGAATTGAAGATTAATATCTAAAGAAACTGCACAAAGTCCCTGGGGAGAATCAGAACAGCCACGGAACAAAGTCTTCCATGTTTAAGAGGGCTGCTGCATTATGGTAAGCTCCTTGACCAACCACAGGTTAATGCAAAACCCATCAGAGCTCATAGTCAGCTTTTATGCTGCCTTTTTCTTAAACATGAATGAAGAATCTTGCAACATGATAGACAAAAATACATAAAAAATGATTTCCCCCAGAAGACAAAGAAGTAATTTTGGCAACAGAGAAAATTAACAAACAAAAAACCAAAACCTCTAGTCTCCTCAGGGGTCACATAAGAACACAATACTAGGATGAAAGAACATCAGCTAGAACAGTGATATATTAGTCTGTTGATCTCAAATGATAAGACCATGGCAGTAAAGGAAGAAGAGGCACAGGTAATCAAAGTTAATAAATTAATCTTAGACCTTGGGGCAATCTTAGAAGCTGGAAAATACCCAAATATTTGGAAACTAAATAATAACTTTTAGATAACTCATGGGTCAAAAAGAAATCCAAGGAGAAATCAGAAAGTAATTTGTACTGCATATCAAATGAATTGCATGAAAATGAAAACATGACCTATCAAAATATCTGCTGGAGCTAAAGCAGTGCTTAGAGTGTAATATATAGCACTAAAACACCTGTATTAGAAAAGAAAAAAAATCTCAAATCAATGACTTAAACTTTCATCTTAAGAAACTAGAAAAAGAACAAATTAAACCCAAAGTAAGCAGGAGAAACAAAATAATAAGGGGCAAATATCAATGGCATAACCAATAGAAATTAATAAAGAAAATCAATGAAGCAAATAACTGGTTCTATAAGGAGACCAATAATATTGATAAACTTCAGGGCCAGACAGCTCAGGAAAAAAGAGAAGACACAAATTACCAATATCAGGAATGAAAGTGGATATCACTATAGATCTAACAGATAATAAAATGATCAAGGAATATTATGAATAACTTTGTGCTAATAAATTTGACAAATTACAAGTGCCAACAAAAAGTGAACATTCAATAAAATACAATTATCTTAATTGTAATTTGTAAACACTGCAAAGGCTCTATGCTGATCAAACATGAAGAGGAATAGAGATTTCTAAAAAAAAAAAAAAAAAAAAGAGTGACAGATAAAATGATCCTTCTGAGCTTTTCTTCCATCTCCCAAGAACTAAAGCTGAGTATAAATGTATTTGGCCCCCTACCATGCCAAAGGAAGCAGGTATTCTTGCTATCTTGAGTTTAATGAAGACATTGGTATAGATCTGGTCCCTCCCCTGGAACCTCTCTACCCAAGATTAGTAAATATAGAGACCAGCAATGGTCAGACATGTAGAACTGGTCCAAAGAAAGGCACCTGGCAACACTACACTGTTTTTCTCATCTAAAGGAACACAAACTTGTCATGTGCTTAGAGCTATAATACATACCTTTGCTTGGACTGGAGAATGTGGGAAAAAAGAAGAGCACTTAATTAATTCACCACATACTGGAGTTAAAGAGGAAAAGAGAAATCAACACGGCTGCTAAGTTTCTGTTTGTGATCCAGACCTTGCTAAGAACATATCTACTAATCTCTTAAAGTTCTAAATTATATTCAATTGAAAAATCAAAAGAAAAAATCTTTTGAATATGATATAATTTTTTCCTAACACCACAAACATTAAATTAGAACTATTAGGTACTACAACTTTCTGTCAAATTCACCATCATGTTTTGCAAATTGTGTTGAGCAAAAATGTTAATAAATTTTAAAGAGCAATCTTTGTTATATCCCTCTTATTGTGCTGAAGGTCAGCTCTACTATTTATTACAGTAAACAGCTAATTTTCAGTAGAAACTTCCTTATGAGATCCTCTGTTAATTTCAGGAAGTGAAACTACCTGTTGACAGAAGAGCTAGTTAATTCATTCATTTATAAGAGCATATTTTATGTATCAAGAAATTTTCTTTTCCTGTTGTTTTTGTATCACTCACTTTATGAAAATCATCGTGTTTGTTAACATTAAGTAGCCAGAAGTTTTTTCTTAAAATTTATGGATTGAAGAAAGAAATATTACTATATGTTACATCAATGGTCAAATAGCCTCATGAATATACTGGTCCTCCACTGCACATGTCCAAATACAAAACAATCTGTAAATGTTTCCTCGCTTATATGGAGTAACAGATGTATAATTTAATTAACATATAACATTTAAAAAGTAAAAGCCCTTGTGTATGTCACCACAATTGGCACATCCATTAATTTTACATTTCACTGGACTCAGAGCATTTTGCATTGCATCTCTCGAAAATTTGTTTCAATTAACCTTTGAATTGCTGTGTGAGAAGTAAGTACACAGAACTGGGTTTAGAGGAAGTAATAGGTTTCTTAGATTCACATGGAGCATGAATCCATAGATTCCAACTCTACCAATGCTTTTGGAGGTTTATTCTAGATGAAATTGGAAATATCATATTTCCACAAAAGGATTTTGCTAAATGATTATCCCCTCTCTATCAGAGATAAACTTTACTAATTTTAAGAGTGTAGGTTCCCTTGCTATAAACCAGGAATTGGACTCTAATTTAAGCAAAATGGAGGTTTTATTGGAACAGTCCTGCAATATCTCCCAGATTCAAAGGCAGGATTGAATGTTCAAAACTTAAGAGTAGATACATAGGCAGCTCAGATAACTCAGCAGTTGGAGTTCATGGACCATTTCTCTTAGCATCAATGCCTTCTTGGTTGTGTATCTCACCATTTCTAATGTCACTTCCCACCAGAGAACATCCTATTGGCCCAACATGAATCAGTCATCCAGAGCATAGGGGAAAGCAGGACACCTGTGGCCTCTAGAGGCCCTCTTCTGGATCTGGGTTCCATTCTCAGAGGCAAAAGAATTGTGAACTGCCACCCCAAAATTTGCCCTGTGCGTTTGACCTCTTGGCTGCATTTTTTTTTGTTTATTTCCTTATAAAAATTTAAAGGGCTTCTCTGGTGGCGCAGTGGTTGAGAGTCCGCCTGTCGATGCAGGGGACACGGATTTGTGCCCTGGTGAGGGAAGATCCCACATGCCGCGGAGCGGCTGGGCCCGCGAGCCATGGCCACTGAGCCTGCGCATCCGGAGCTTGTGCTCCGCAACGGGACAGGCCACACCAGTGAGAGGCCCACGTACCACAAAAAAATAAATAAATAAATTTAAACTCACTCATTTAAAATTTTTTCCAAAAATATTATAATCTTTTTTCCTTCCATTTATGACTATGAAATATTTCAAGCATAAAGAAAATTACAAAAAATATTAACATGAATAATATTTATTAACATAACTACCATAACTAATACATCTTAGCCAACATCCAGCTAAGTAACTTGCTTAAATCTTTACATTCTCCCATACTGGCATCATAAATTTTAAAGAAATAAAACATTACATAAAAGCCTGTTCTTCAATTCTATTCTTCTCCTCTCTTTCCTTTCCAACCTCTTCTTACCTTGCACAATATAACCACTTTCCAAAATCTGGTGTATATTGACCCCATGAAGTTTTTATACAATTAGAACTGAGTATATCCGTAAAAAATGATCAGTGACTTTGTACGTTTTTAAAGCTTACATAAATGTTTTTAATAATGGTATTTGTTGAGAATTTACTGTGCTCCAAATAGAGTTCCAAGCACTTTGCTTGTGTTAGTTCCTTTCAACTTCACACCAATTCTACTAACTTAATACTGTGATTAGTTCAATAGGCAGATAAGGAAACTGAGACATAGAAAGGAACAGAGCTTGTCAGTGACTGAGGGAGGGCCATCCTGCACATGTCATTCTGAAACACACTTTTTTTTCTTTTAACATAAAATGATGTTTTTAAGATGACTCCACGTTGATATACAGAATACACCTAGCTTTTCACATTGACTGCTGTACATCCCACTCCATAAATAGACCACAACTTGTTCTCATGTCTGTGAACATTTAGGTTATTTTGCTATTCTAAGCAATGCTATAATGCACTTACTTGTAATCATCTTCTTATATATATGATCGACAGTTTCTCTTAGATATATATCTACCAGTTTAAAGATCGTGTACATCTTTTTTTCAACCAGATATTGCTCTCTGAAGTGCACTTAACAATGCACTCTCCTGCCGTCTCTGAACCTGGTTTCCTACTTCTTCACATCCTCACCTGCATTTGGAAAGATCAGTCTTTTTAATTTTTGCCGTTTTTATGGGCATGAACTGTAACTCATTTTAATTTTCATTTCTCTGATTACTAGCATAGCTGAGCATTCTGTCTTTTCACACTCCAGTACCATATTGACTTAGTAATGATAGATTTTTAATGTATATTATTATCTGGTAAAACTGGTTACCCACACCATTATTCTTCTTTTTCAGAGTTTGCCCATTATTTTTAGAAATGTAAACGTCATTCATTTACTAAAGATCACTGATGGCCTTAATTAAAAAATAATTTTTCTGTGAATAAACATTCTGGGAATATGACCCAGCAATATATATATATAATATAATGTGTACATATGCATATGTGGCAGACCCCAGGAACATCTAGGAGCTCATCAATCACATTTCCTTTTCCTCCTGTCACTCAGCTAGACTGCATTTCCCAGTCATCCCAATTAGGTGAGGCCATGTGACTGAGTCCTAAGCACAAGAAGTGGGACAGAGTACTGTAAACAACATGTCCAGGCTTGACCCATAAAGAAACATCTGCATGATTCTCCTCTCTCTCTTCCCTGAGTGGATTCTCAATAACAAGAGCATTTTCAGAAGCTACATAATGAAGATAATAGAGCACATCTATCAATACAGGTTCCTGAATGAATGCAAGAAACAGAAAAAGCCCTACTGTGAGTTTAACTTGGACAAGAGACTGAGCGTAAAATGAGAGAGCAATAAATTTTTATTGTATTAAACCACTAAGATGTGTTTTGTTTTCTTATACAGTTCACTGCACCATAATTAATACTTTGCATTATATGTATACAGATTCATAACTTTTATCTGAAATCTCTGGAGCTAGAATTGTTTTAGAATTCAGAATATATGGATTTTGGTAAGCATGGTAGATATTCAAATATCAATCCACATTCCCACAGAAGCCTAGGACAGCACCCATTAACCTAACGCATTAATTTTTCTGTGATGAACTAAAAGGATAGTCACACTAAATGAGATAAACTCCATAAATAGCCTCATGTCAGGTCAGGTTTCAATGCCGATTTACTTTATTCCAAACTTAAAAAGTCCTTTGGTTTTCAGAATTTTGTGGATTTTAGATTGGTGGTTAAGGGACTGTGGACTTGGAAATTCACAAAATCTTTCATATCAGGGCACTTGCTGTCAGTAAACTGGTGCTTTCTTAAAAAGCATTTTTAGCTCTATTTTCATTTATGGAGAAAAGTGATGCATTCTTAGGATGTTCAGACCTTCGTTAATATCTAAACAATTCTACTACATTTCACCATTAGACAAAGAACCAAGGTAACTGGTTTGCACAGAACATTGGGGATATAATAACTCCATAATGTGGCAAAGAGATTCATTTTCAAATTTTGGTAACCATATATCAACTTTACTCTTTTTCATATCCCACAAACAACCAAAAGCATCCAAAAATATTGTACTAGATGTGAAAATGCATTGTGTTTAGCAGGTAATAAACTGTATCTCCATTCCTTATAATGACTTTATTTCTTACTATATTCACAAACATATCTTTGGTGAATGCACTCCAACGTGAGGTTGGTTGCTCACTCATGAGTAGAGTCACTAGTCATTGATTCTGTCAATCCTAACAAAACATTCTATCTATATGGGGACATGTACTAGTGGAAATAAGACTTAAATGGGAAAGCTTATTAACATATGCAAAATTTCTGGACCTGAAGACCATGTTTGAACTTCTGATTATTTGTAAATGAAGAGGCCTTTGCAGTATAATACATTTTATTTTAATTCAAATGATTATGGAAAGGTAACACTAAAGAAATAAATTTTTGTATAAAAGTGATTGATAAATTTAAATATTTTAAAAATATTTTTTGTCTATACGATTATATTATTGAAAGAGGGGCATTCTTTTCTTTCAAAAATGGCTGACACTGAGCTTTTACATCTGAAGAGTATGTTGGTGGGGTCCCTCCTAGATCCCCTTTTCCCAGGCTGGTACACTCAGTTCCAGATGCTGCAGGTGTTAATGGCTAATGGTTCACACTTGCACTCCCCTCAGAAAGGACCGTCCTTTGGTGACTGGAGCCACTTTCCCTCCTCCCCCAACCCCTGTGGCAGCTGAGAATTAATTGATGGAGACAGGAAAGGGGACAGAGAGTGTATATAAGCACATCCCCCTTACCTCAAGGCAGAACGAATCTGATACGATTCATGCTCCACAGCCCCCTGTGTGATCAGACTGAGGCTAGATTTCCACTGAAACCACATCTCTGCCTACCTTTTTCTTCTATACAATCATGCATCCCTCATTCCCTTAACAGGTTTCATATGCGAAAACTTTCTCATGTAATCACTTGCACCAAAATCTGCATCTTAGACTCCACTTCTAGAGGACCTGAACTAACACAACACATACTACTTATAATTTATTAAACACCTACTAAGGATTAGGTTTATTTGTGCTTTAAACATGGTATAATTTTATTCTAGAAGTATCTGAACTATATGAAAATTATGATCCCCATATGGTTGGTGGGGAAACTCAGATTGTAGAGTTGAAGAACTTAGTGTATAGTAAGTGGGAAATCCAAGAATCAAACTCAGCTGAATATGGCTCCATAATCTCTACTCTTTAGAATTTCTTGCTGCCTCTGTATCATACTTTTATCCAGAAAATAAAAAATTAAACATCTACTTGACTATACTTTTTTTTAGTGAAATGGAAGTTGATGTGCATTCTATTTTCCAAACATTGATGTAATTTGTTTAAAATGAAGGTAAGATTGTATGAGTCATATAATTTCCATAGGGTTTATTAGTGGACAAGCATGGATTCAATTAAAAAGGAAATAAACATCTGTATAATACCTTCATTTTCTTGAAAGGGAACATTTTATATAAGTTGGAAAACAGCAAGGAGGGAAAAGATCATGTCAGCACAATGTTACTGGTCATATACAACGCAATCTTATGTTTCATAGAGATTTCAACACAGGAAATGGGTATATTAGGAACTGCCTAATTCATAGGTTTTCCTGCCCCACATACAGTAGTTTCTTTGAATGACTCTGAAGGAAAACCTGTAAGCAGTGCTTTTATACCAGCTTCAATAATGCATACTTCAAAGTCCAAACTAGTCAGCCATGTAACTGTTTACACAGTCAACATTCAGTGGGAAAATAAGTGTCAACAGGTTCTATTTTCCCAACGCATAACAGCTGTGACCCTTCATTTCCATCTTCATCAGTCTCTGATTAGGAAGGGACTTTTTATTTTTGTTTTTGTGGAATCAATAAATGCAGGATTCTTTGTTTACTACCAACTGAAAAATAACAACTCCCCTCACCCACCCCCACCCTGCCACTTAGCTACTTAAAAGAGTTATGTAACCCTATCACACTAGAAACCCTGTAGGGAAGGCCTGTGTCTTTTTAGTCTTTGGAAAACAGCAAATATTATGGCAAAGAGCAATGTGGTTTGCACAGAGCAGAAAACTAATGAAATGAACTGTGGTTTCCTATATGGTTTCCTATAACATTAAAAAAAATCCATAACATAAAGTCTTTTTAAAAATACTCTGATTGCTATAATATCTTGCCAATGACTAACAATCTTTAGATCTCTAATAAAATCTATTAGTATCTATGGTCTCAAGGAACCCTTTCCACGATTTTTTCTAAAAAAGGATTAAAAACTATTCAATGCTTACCTTAAAAACTATAAACAAAAGTATTGCATACGTTCTACAATTTCTATTTTATTTACAATTTTAGCTCTAGCAATGCTACATTTTCTTTTACTGCAGAAATCACATTATTTATTTTTATTTAATTTATTTTTTTATACAGCAGGTTCTTATTTGTCATCCATTTTGCACATATCAGTGTATACATTTCAATCTCAATCTTCCAGTTCATCACACCACCTCCACCCCCGCCACTTTCCCCCCCGCTTGGTGTCCCTACGTTTGTTCTCTACATCTGTGACTCAATTTGTGCCGTGCAAACCAGTTCATCAGTACCATTTTTCTAGGTTCCCCATATATGCATTAATATACACTATTTGTTTTTCTCTTTCTGACTTACTTCACTCCGTATGACAGTCTCCAGATTCATCCACGTCTCTACAAATGACACAATTTCGTGCTTTTTATGGCTGAATAATATTCCATTGTACATATGTACCACATCTTCTTTATCCATTCGTCTGTCAATGGGCATTTAGGTTGCTTCCATGACCTGGCTATTGTAAATAGTGCTGCAATGAACATTGGGGTGCATGTGTCTTTTTGGATTATGGTTTTCTCTGGGTATATGCCCAGTAGTGGGGTTGCTAGGTCATAGGGTAATTCTATTTTTAGTTTTTTAAGGAACCTCCATACTGTTCTACATAGTGGCTGTATCAATTTACATTCCCACCAACAGTGCAAGAGGGTTCCCTTTTCTCCACACCCTCTCCAGCATTTGTTGTTTGTAGATTTTCTGATGATGCCTATTCTAACTGGTATGAGGTGATATCTCATTGTAGTTTTGATTTGCATTTCTCTAATAATTAGTGATGTTGAGCAGGTTTTCACATGCTCCTTGGCCATCTGTATGTCTTCGTTTGAGAAATATCTATTTAGGTCTTCTGCCCATTTTTTGATTGGGTTGTTTGTTTTTTTAATATTGAGCTACATGAGATGTTTATATTTTTTGGAGATTAATCCTTTCCCCATTGATTCATTTGCAAATATTTTTTCCCAGTCTGAGGGATGTCTTTTCGTCTTGCTTGTAGTTTCCTTTGCTTTGCAAAGTTTTTAAGTTTCAGTAGGTCCCATTTGTTTATTTTTGCTTTTATTCCCATTACTCTAGGAGGTGGATCAAAAAAGATCTTGCTATGATTTATGTCAAAGAGTGTTCTTCCTATGTATTCCTCTAAGAGTTTTATAGTGTCCAGTCTTACATTGAGGTCTCTAATCCATTTTGAGTTTATTTTTGTGTATGGTGTTAGGGAGTGTTCTAATTTCATTCTTTTACATGGAGCTGTCCAGTTTTCCCATCACCACTTATTGAAGAGACTCTCTTTTTTCCATTGTATATCCCTGCCTCCTTTGTCATAGATTAGTTGACCATCGGTGCGTGGGTTTATCTCTAGGCTTTCTATCCTGTTCCATTGATCTATATCTCTGTCTTTGTGTCAGTACTATATTGTCTTGATTACTGTAACTTTGTAGTATACTCTGAAGTTAGGGAGTCTGATTCCTCCAGCTCTGTTTTTTTCCCTCAAGACCGCTTTGGCTATTCAGGGTTTTTGTGTCTCCATAAAAATTTTAAGATTTTATGTTCTAGTTCCGTAAAAAATGCCATTGGTAATTTGATAGGGATTGCATTGAATCTGTAGATTGCTTTGGGTAGTATACTCATTTTCACAATATTGATTCTTCCAATCCAAGAACATGGTATATCTCTCCATCTGTTGCTATCATCTTTAATTTCTTTCATCAGTGTCTTATAGTTTTCTGCATACAGGTCTTTTGTCTCCCTAGGTAGGTTTATTCCTAGGTATTTTATTCTTTTTGTTGCAATGGTAAAAGGAACTGTTTCCTTAATTTCTCTTTCAGATTTTTCATCATTAGTGTATAGGAATGCAAGAGATTTCTGTGCATTAATTTTGTATACTGCTACTTTCCCAGATTCATTGATTAGCTCTAGTAGTTTTCTGGTGGCAACTTTAGGATTCTCTATGTATAGTATCATGTCATCTGCAAACAGTGAAAGTTTTACTTCTTCTTTTCCAATTTGTATTCCTTTATTTTTCTTCTCTGATTGCCATGGCTAAGACATCCAAAACTATGTTGAATAATAGTGGTGAGAGTGGACATCCTTGTCTTGTTCCTGATCTTAGCGGAAATGCTTTCAGTTTTTCATCATTGAAAATGATGTCTGCTGTGGGTTTGTTGTATATGGCCTTTATTATGTTGAGGTAGGTTCCCTCTATGCCCACTTTCTGGAGGGTTTTTATCATAAATGGGTACTGAATTTTGTCAAAAGCTTTTTCTGCATCTATTGAGATGATCATAGGGTTTTTCTTCTTCAATTTGTTAATATGGTGTATCACATTGATTGATTTGCGTATATTGAAGAATCCTTGCATCCCTGGAATAAATCTCACTTGATCATGGTGTATGATCCTTTTAATGTGTTGTTGGATTCTGTTTACTAGTATTTTGTTGAGGATTTTTGCATCTATATTCATCAGTGATATTGGTCTGTAATTTTCTCTTTTTTTTTGTAGTATCTTTGTCTGGTTTTGGTATCACGGTGACGGGGGCCTCAGAGAATGAGTTTGGGAGTGTTCTTTCCTCTGCTATTTTTTGGAAGAGTTTGAGAAGGATAGGTGTTAGCTCTTCTCTAAATGTTTGATAGAATTCGCCTGTGAAGCCATCTGGTCCTGGACTTTTGTTTGTTGGAAGATTTTTAATCATAGTTTCAATTTCATTACTTGTTATTGGCCTTTGCATATTTTCTATTTCTTCTTGGTTCAGTCTTGGAAGGTTATACCTTTCTAAGAATTTGTCCATTTCTTCCAGGTTGTCCTTTTTATTGGCATAGAGTTGCTTGTAGTAGTCTCTTTGGATGCATTGTATTTCTGTGGTGTCTGTTGTAACTTCTCCTTTTCCATTTCTAATTTGATTGCTTTGAGTCTTCTCCCTCTTTTTCTTGATGAGTCTGGCTAATGGTTTATCAATTTAGTTTATCTGCCCAAAGAACAAGCTTTTAGATGTATTGATCTTTTCTATTGTTTTCTTTGTTTCTATTTCATTTATTTCTGTTCTGATCTTTATTATTTCTTCCCTTCTACTACCTTTTGGTTTTGTTTGTTCTTCTTTCTCTAGTTCCTTTAGGTGTAAGGTTAGATTGTTTATTTGAGATTTCTCTTGTTTCTTGAGGTGGGCTTGTATTGCTATAAACTTCCCTCTTAGAACTGCTTTTGCTGCATCCCATAGATTTTGGATCATTGTGTTTGCAATGTCATTTGTCTCTAGGTATTTTTTGATTTCCTCTTTGATTTCTTCAGTGATCTCTTGGTTATTTAGTAACGTATTGTTTAGCCTCCATGTGTTTGTGTTTTTTACGTTTTTTTCCCTGTAATTCATTTCTAATCTCATAGCGTTGTGGTCAGAAAAGATGCTTGATATGATTTCAATTTTCTTAAATTTACTGAGGCTTGATTTGTGACCCGAAGTGTGATCTATCCTGGAGAATGCTCCGTGCGCACTTGAGAAGAAAGTGTAATCTGCTGTTTTGGGATGGAATGTCCTATAAATATCAATTAAATCTATCTGGTCTATTGTGTCATTTAAAGCTTGTGTTTCCTTATTAATTTTTTGCTTGGATGATCTGTCCATTGGTGTAAGTGAGGTGTTAAAGTCCCCCACTATTATTGTGCTACTGTTGATTTCCTCTTTTATAACTGTTAGCAGTTGCCTTATGTATGAGGTGCTCCTATGTTGGGTAGATATATATTTATAATTGTTATATCTTCTTGGATTGATCCCTTGATCATTATGTAGTGTCCTTCCTTGTCTCTTGTAACATTCTTTATTTTAGAGTCTATATTATCTGATATGAATATTGCTACTCTATCTTTCTTTTGATTTCCATTTGCATGGAATATCTTTGTCCATCACCTCACTTTCAGTCTCTATGTTTCCCTAGGTCTGAAGTGGGTCTCTTATAGACAGCATATATATGGGTCTTGTTTTTGTATTCATTCAGCGAGTTTGTGTCTTTTGGTTAGAGCATTTATTCCATTCATGTTTAAGGTAATTGTTGATATGTATGTTCCTATTACCATTTTTTAAATTGTTTTGGGTTTGTTTTTGTAGGTCTTTTTCTTCTCTTGTGTTTCCCACTTAGAGAAGTTCCTTTAGCATTTGTTGTAAAGCTGGTTTGATGGTGCTGAATTCTCTTAGCTTTTGCTTGTCTGTAAAGCTTTTGATTTCTCCATCGAATCTGAATGAGATCCTTGCCGGGTAAAGTAATCTTGGTTGTAGGTTCTTCCCTTTCATCACTTTAAATATGTCATGCCTCTCCCTTCTGGCTTTTAGAGTTTCCGCTGAGAAATCAGCTGTTAACCTTAAGGGAATTCCCTTGTATATTATTTGCCATCTTTCCCTTGTTGTTTTCAATAATTTTTCTTTGTCTTTAATTTTTGTCAATTTGATTACTATGTGTCTCAGTGTGTTTCTCCTTGGTTTACCCTGCCTGGAACTCTCTGCCCTTCCTAGACTTGGGTAGCTATTTCCTTTCTCATGTTAGGGAAATTTTCTACTATAATCTCTTCAAATATTCTCTTGGGTCCTTTCTCTCTCTCTTCTCCTTCTGGGACTCCTTTAATGTGAATGTTGTTGTGTTTAATGTTGTCCCAGAGGTCTCTTAGGCTGTCTTCATTTCTTTTCATTCTTTTTACTTTATTGTGTTCTGCAGCCGTGAATTCCACGATTCTGTCTTCCAGGTCACTTAACCATTCTTCTGCCTCAGTTCTGCTATTGATTCCTTCTAGTGTATTTTTCATTTCAGTTACTGTTTTGTCATCTCTGTTTGTTTGTTCTTTAATTCTTCTAGGTGTTTGTTAAACATTTCTTGCATCTTTTCAATCTTTGCGTCCATTCTTTTTCTGAGGTCCTGGATCATCTTCACTATCAGTTTTCTGAATTCTTTTTCTGGAAGGTTGCCTATCTCCACTTCATTTAGTTGTTTTTCTGGGGTTTTATCTTGTTCCTTTATCTGGGACATAGCCTTCTGCCTTTTCATCTTGTCTATCTTTCTGTGAATGTGGGTTTTTTTTCCACAGGCTGCAGGATTGTAGTTCTTCTTGCTTCTGCTGTCTGCCCCCTGGTGGATGAGGCTATCTAAGAGGCTTGAGCAAGTTTCCTGATGGGAGGGACTGGTCCACATTATTAAATACTTGTCATGTATCATGCAGTGTGCCAAATGTTTAACCTTTATTTTCTTTTCAATACTCAATCATTATTAAGATGAGGGTACCCTTTTAATCTCTACATTACAGAGCAGGACATTGTGGTTTAGGGAAAAGTAGCATAGTCCTTTAGAAATTTGTAATACTGGGTAAATAGTAAATCTGGAACTTTAGACTAGTTACTGTCTACTGCAAGTTCTATGCTCTTAGCCACTGAACTACACTAAATCCTCTAAAGCCAGGATCACACTTCTCTTCCCATAAATAAAATTATCATCAGCTGTTTATATGCTCCATTGAATCCCCCAAACAGAAATGCATAAACAGTATTCAAAACTTCCTCTCACAATTTCCTTATCAAAAAAACAAAGTTATCTCCTGAATTACACAAATCCATCCTTTCCCACCACTCATTCTGTCATTTCTTTATCCCAGCCTTTTATTATCTATCTGAAATGTTACAGTGGCCTCTCAGTTGATCTCCCTGTCTCATATCTCATCTCCTATCTCTACAGACACGTGCTTTTCCTTACATCCTGTCCCCGATGTACTCTTAAAATACACATTGGATCACATGGACCATTTGTCTAAATTCTTTCATGGACAGCCATCATCTTCAGGGCATTACCCACGCTACTGAGCACAGCACAACAGAGCCCTCCGAGCTGGCTGTCACCCACCACTTTGGCTTTCTTGCCACATCTCCCACATTTATTTGAGACATATTTACAAGGTAGAGTTGACCAGGTTTGGTCACCAACTGGGTGTGATAACTGAGGAATAAAAGAGGAACAGAAATTTGATTTAGCTATAGATTAAATGTAAGCATCTGAGGTATAGCAATGTGGAGATAAACACTGGAATAGAGTTTAGATCTTCTTCTCCAGCTCTCTACTTAACATCTCAACAACTTCTTTCGTCAAAGACAACTCAAACTCAGTATGTCCAAAATCAGACCCATGATCTCTGTACCCCATTCCCCATCTTTCACTGCCCCATGTCTCAAAGAGTAGCAGCACCTACTATCCAGCTGTGAAGGCCAATTATCCATGGCCACTCCCTTTGCCTCAGCTCCCTCCTTAGCCATATCCTAACTGTCACCAATTCCTACCCACTTTACCTTCTAAATAACTCTCAAATCTTCTTTATCTTCCCTATCATCTTCCTGGTCCAGGCTACCATCTCATCTTCTCTTATCAGATCTTGCAATGCATTTATTACATTGCAAAAAATAAAGCATCTGCTTTATGCTTTCTATAAATTATTCTCTATATTGATAGCACACTGATCTTTTTTGTCTAAAACTCTGACCATATCATCTCTCAACCTACTTAAATGCAATCAGAACTTTTTGTGTTTTTCATTCATAGCACTTATCACAGTTGCAATTTTGCTTTATCTGTATGTTTACTTGATCATACACTTTCTTTTCCAAGCAACTCTAAGCTCTGTAAGGCACTTGCCATCCACTGTATCCCCAGAAGCTCATATAATGCCTTGCACAGAACCAGTTATCACCATTTACTAAATAAGTGAATAAATTAATAAATAGATGGACAACAAAGAGCTAAGCCTCTGTAGCAAGAAGCATACAGTTAGTGAGTTCATGGGTCTGGGTGATTCACCAAGGGAAAATGTGTATAGTGGAAGAGATGCAGGTCAAATGGAGGTATATGGTGGTCAGCCCAAGAAAGGGACTGAGATCAAAATCAGAAGAAAATTGGAAAACTATAAGATAATCATGTCACAGACACCAAGATAGGAGAGAAAAAAGATTAATCAACTATATAAAAAACTCAGAGCAGTTTAGAAAGAAATTGGATACTACTGTCTCAGAAGAACTCATTTTATCTCTTCACTCTGTTGTCTATCTAGTCTTTTCTTTATACAATCATCACATCTTGACCTCAAATATTTTCCTTAGTCTCTATCATGAACATGAAATGCCCTCAGGATGTAACATCTTCATTCAAGAATCCTCTGTAATTCAAGCATTTCTATTAAGACATTTCTGGAAATTGTAGAAAAAAATTTCCCTTCAATCCCACTCTCATTTAAATATTTAATTATTTAACATTTCCACTGATTTTTCTGAGAAAATGCATTTTGCACTATCCCATATGTTCACACAATGTGTTCAGTTCTCTGTGAATTTTTTAATGTCCGCTAGCATCACTATGATTTGCCTCTGATCTGAGTTTCTGGATATCTAGAACCAGGCCTGTTTAACGTGCTTTCCCAAGCACTTGTTATAAACATACACTTAATAAATGGGTCATTGTGGTGGCAGTGTTAAACACTTCATAGCATGAGCAATAAGAAAACTACACTTTCCCAGGAAACAATAAATCTGCTTACCAATGAGAAGAAAATGGTTAGTCTTTTAAAAAGTTTTAAATCTGAAATACATGAGTCATGAGGTAGAAATGTTTTCTTATATGAATAGCTCACATTTAAAATAAAATTAAATAGTTATATTACTAAGAAAAAATACTTATTGTAGCTGTCATTTGAAGTACTACACAATTAATCCTTTCAAACATTTTTGTACATGAATTACACATAAGGCTCAATGTTTTGTCTAAACAAAATGCATGGAGCATCATAGTAATTTAAAACAGAGTATTTTGGAAAAGATGTAAAAAAAGAAATGTGTGCTTATACATACATATATATATATATGCTTATATATAGTGCTTGTATATGTGTGTATATATGTGTATATATACATATTCATATATTATACATACACATTATTTTGTATATATTATATACAAAATTCAGAGGCAATCATGAAATAATACTAATTCTTGAATTAAATTGAGTTACCTCTGGCTTACTACAAGCTTCTTAAAAACGGACTTATCTAAACAATATCTATATCTAGAACATCTGACCCACTGAGCCACTGAAAGCTTTAAAGGAAGTACATTTGCAAGAATTTTTATTCTTTAAATAGCAGCTATATAAATTTCTAATTTTCATAAAACCCTATTCTCTCCCAGGGCATAGCCCAAGACTACACACCCAAGCAGCAGCTTTGTGGGAATGGTATAAATGTATATAATAAGCAAATAATCCTATAACTTGCACATTGAAAATATTAGGGTGGAGGCCCCTGGAGATGAGGGGGCAGAGAGGAGTGCTGTTTTCCTAAGCTCCAGGCTCTATAGCAGAGTAAATTCAAAGCCTAAGTGGAGAAAACTAATAAATCACATTTGCAATTAGTTGACCAGAGGGAGAAAGAGGACACTCAGAGCAAGATCCAATTACACTAAATAGCATTTGAAACCTGGGATCACCAAACTTAAAAATAAAATAAAAAGTTATGAGTGTGGGAAAGTAAATCTAATCTTCTTCTAACTTCCTAGCTACATTTAAAGAAAATTACCTAGGAAAATTGCTATGAAATTAGCCTTCAAACCTTATTAGGCCATGCAGGTCAAGTCAGCTACGTCAGTTCTAAAACTCTAACATAATTTTTTCTCGTATGTACTTTCAATAAGATGAAACAAAAAGAGTAGCAAATGTGCCTCTGGGTTGAAGTTCTCCATTTATTTTGACCCTACACATTATGTAGAGAAATCTCAATGCTCAGGAAATAGTCATTTCCCTCAGAGAGTTCAGACCTCATAAAATTCACATGTAATTTCTGCTGACAGTAAATTAATATAGATTCAAATCTCATGAATATTGTATATTTTATAGGACTACTTTTAAAAAAGCATATCCAGTTAGTAAATGGATTTTAAAGTAAGCCCATGATCCTAATAATTAGATCTTTCTAAAATATATTGTATTCTGTTGTAAATTGTTTGCTCTAAAACTATTTGGAGTCTTCATTAAGACAAGACTAGGACATACAAAATTAAGCCTTAAATGCCACCCTTGATACAATGATATGTAGTCTGCTGATTATAATAGTATCACAAATTCAAAGGCCCAAATAAATGACCATATGTTATTTTCAAAGTCAGCAAGCAAGCTATAAATCTAAAAAAGACGCTTCTTTCCAAATCAATGACAACCTACCCAACATTAAATGACTTAAAAAAAGTTAAATTTATGATATTTTCTAAGGGGAAAAAACCCATAACGATGTAATTAAAGGTCATTTGGAGTAGCAATGTAGAAAAAAAAAAATAGATAAACTCACAGCAGAGCTATCTCATCTTCCCAAATCTAAATCCATCAACCTATTTGGCAGATGTGCCTATATACTCTTTCTTTCCTCCTGCTAGTGGCTTCTGCCCCTCTCAAAGACAAACCCTTTCCTGGTGCTCTGAATCCCAGCAAAGATCCCCTTTGTTCACTGTGCCATCAATATCCCTCTCTCTACTGGGTCATTCCCGTTAACATAAATTTGGTTAATATTATCCATCTTAAAACAAACTTTCTAGACCCCCAGCCCTGTACCAGCTGTCATTCAACATCTATGTTAGACTTCACTGCAAAAATCCTCAAAAATAGTTGACCTCCTTATCTTCACTTACACACTTTCTTCTTTTCTATACATACTCCAACGAGACATTTAACCACAGCCCTCCACTGAAACAGCCCTCAACAACATACTCAATGATACTTACTTAGCCAAAAACAATAGCAAACTTTTCATCATTTGTATGTCCCCCCCCCCCGCTCCAAAAGATATGTTGAGATCTTAACACTTGGTACCTGTGAAAATAACCTTATTTGGAAATAGGCTCTTTGTAGGTGTAATGGAATTAATATTAAGTCGTATTCAACCAGGGGAGGGGGTGCTAATCCAATGACTGGTGCCTTTATAAGAAAAGAAGACAGAGATACAGATACATAAGGAGAATGCCATGTGATGATGGAGGCAGAGGTTAGAGTGATGTCTCTACAAACCAAAGAACACCAATGACTCTCAGACACACCAGAAGCTAAGGGAAAGGCATGGAATAGAGTCTCCCCTAGACGCTTCAGAACGGTTCTGCTGACACCCTGACTTCAGATTTCTGGCCTCCAGAAGAACTGTGAGAGAACAAATTTCTGTTGTTTCAAGCCACTCAGTTTGTGATAACTTGTTATGGCAGCCATGAGAAACTAACAGATCATCTTATTTAACCTCTCAGCAGCATTTGACATGGTGAGCATTCCTGCCTTTGAAATTTTTTCTTTTCCCATGTCTATAGCATGGCTCTCACCTGATTTTTCTCCTACCTGTTACTTCTCAGGTTCCTTAGCTAGTTCTTTCACACATTTCAGACCTCTAAATGTTGCAGTGTCCTAAAAATCTGTCATAGAACCTCATTCTTTCTACCCGCACTCTCTGCCTGGTAAACTTTTGCAAGCCCATGACTTAACATACCATTTAGATGTTGATAGCTTTCAGATTTATATCCTAGCCAAAACTTCTCCCAAGTTCCAAACCAATATATGTAAGTAACCAATCAACTTCTCCACTTGGATATTTAATAGGCATCACAAAATTAATATAGCCCAAACAGAGCTATTTCATTATTGATTCCTGAAATAAGTTTCCCTATCACAGTAAGTGCCACCATCATCCCCACCTGTTCAAACTAAAAACCTAGAAGTCATCCTAATTTCCTCTTTTTAATATTCCACATCCAATCCATCAGTGAGTCCTGTCTGCTTTGCCTCCAAAACATAGACACAATTCAGTAACTTCCCTCCATCTCAACTACAACCATGATGTTTTGAGAGTTTCATCTCTTGCTGGTTGATTATAAGAGCTCCCTAACTTATCTCCTTGCTTCTGGCTCTACACTTCTTTACCACATTCTTCTACCCCACACAGCAACAATGAGATCAATCTTTCTAAAGTGTAAACCAGATCGGGTCACTTCTCTGCTAAAGATCATCTGTCCACCAACTTTCTATCACAATAATAAAAGAATAAATATAAAAATTTAAAAAAAGATAAAATCAAAATTCCTTAAAACCTACATGATCTGGCTGCTGACCTCCTCTCTGATCTCATCTGATTTTCTAATTCCCTTCAATAGCTGCCTTCCAGCCATTCTGGTCTTCTTACCATCTCTTGAATATGCCATGATTGCTGTTATCGCAGGAAATTTTAATACATGTTCCTTCTTCTTGGGATATTTCTCCCTCTCAAATATTTATCTCTTTGGGGTATCTCACCCTTCAAATTCCATGGCTATCTTCCTCATTTCATTCAAGTCTCAACAGATGTCACCTCCTTAAAGTAATTTTTCCTGTATACAGTAGATAAAGCAACCAACCACTGTCTATTCAATCTCTCTATATTCCATATTCTAATTCTATGTTCTTCATAGCACCTATCCAGAGCTGAAATTAATTGTTCCATTTTTATTTTGTTTACTAATTTTTTATCTCCCTCTCTAAAATATAAACAGTTTAAGGTCATAGATTCAGCAGTGCCCCAGTGTCCCAGCGACTAAAACAGTTCCAGGCTTGAGCAGGTACACAAGAAATATATGTTGAGTGACTGGAAAATGGATGGGAGTTGGCCAAGAAAATACACAGGTGTATCATTTAGGAGGCTGTTACAGTAATATATTTAAGATATGAAGGGTGTTTGAATCTAGATAAATGGTATTTGAGATGGTGAAAAGTGAAGCGATTTGACACATTTAGAAGAACTTAGTGGCTCATTCAACATGGGTGAAAGAGAATAAAGAGTTTATTATGGGACTTCCTCGGCAGGCCAGTGGTTAAGACTTCACCTCCAATGGAGGGGGTGCAGGTTCCATCCCTAGTCAGGGAGCTAGATCCCACATGCCTCGTGGCCAAAAAACCAAAACATAAAAAACAGAAGCAATATTGTAACAAATTCAATAAAGACTTAAAAAAAAGAAAGTTTATTATAACTAACATCTGATCTGGGTAAATGAGTGGATGATGCCATCATTCATTGTTAAAGGAAATACCAATAGGATAGAAAGGTTAAAAAGACATTTTTGAGAGGAAGTACACCATTGCAGTAAAAAAAACATGGGCCTAGCGTCTCTAAAGCTGTTTGTGTTTGTTGATGCTACTGTTTAACCATGGGCCATTTTTTTTTTTCAACCCTAAGAAACCTTATTTCTATCCTTCCTATGAATGAAATTTGTTCTTGTCAATTTTTTTTTTTCTTTTAAATGTGCATGTTCCCAAATACAACAGATCCTTTTTCAGTTCTTATCCTACTTGATCACTGATGATCGTTTGTTCCTTCTTGAAAGTCCTTACCTTGGATTCCTATATCACCACATTTTTCTGCCTTTCTTCCTACCTTTCTATCTTCTCCTTCTATTAATGATCAGATAAATTCCAAACTTTTCTGTTGTGACTGACTAAGTCTAGTCCCCACCCATATTTCCAACCTCACTCAGCCCACTTCCACCAAGAAACTTTCCCTGCTTTCAAGTCCAGGATCATTCTATACAATTCTCTAATGAAGGCATGATTTGTTTTTCTTTCTGAAGAACACTGAGGATTTTATCTGCATGTGAAATTTTCAAGGGACATGATAGTGAGAAAAATGCCAACTTTTTTATTGAGAAAACTTTGGTAAAAATAGACATCCTTATAACATATTTTTCTGTTGCTCTAAATTTTTCATTGTACTACTTCTGATTATTTTTCTGTAATTCACTATTACAGTTTCAGCATGAATATTTGTCTATTTTTATCCTTAACTTGGAACATTTTGAGACTTAGAGAAGACTGTTATCACCAATATTATATTAGCAAACATGAAAGCAAATATTCCAAATAATATTAGAAATTTTAAATATTTGATCTAGCACATATTTTAATAAAGCAAGAGCATGCTCTCCTTGTATGATTCAAAATCATATCTCTCCATTATGTGGTTTCTATCACACCTCCTCAGATAGGACGATAGGACGACTATAGGGGTAGCACAAATCAGGTAGGTGGGGGAAAACATTGGGGATGAGTGGATGACATGATTTGGAGAAGTGTAGTAGGAGCTTGGGTTGAAAAGAAGCATGAAGTTTCAACATAGGAGTAGCACAGAGTTGGAGATGACAACCAGTCTGCCAAATACAGACATTTTCCCCACAACAGATACACAGAATACTACTAATATTTTTCACCATTTGGCTACTTCTACAGATGTAAATTGGAATAATTTTTTTCTACCTATATTCTTATAATATATAAATAATAAAGAGCTATATTACATCCCTCATGAATTACCTTTCAGAGACAGTAGTAAACGTTATGTTATTAACTAACTATATATTATATACTAACTGTGCCTTTAAGGTATACATTTTTAGCCTTTGAATGAAATGTACTCACGCTCACTATTCCATTGCGATTGTCTTCTTCTCTCACTGCCAGAGCCTTCAGAAAATTATCATGCAGGTCTTTACCAGCACTTGTTAATGTCCTATAAAAAGCAGGTCTTCAGTTATAATATATTAGATAAACAAATATGTTGAAAATACCCTGGGTACAAAAAACAATGCTTGTTTATTCCAAGTGACAATCCCTTTAACACTAAAACTATATATACACATTATACAAAATCATTATAAACCATAAACAATTATTATAATCTATTAGATACTTCAATTTAATTTCAAACAGTTATACAGTATTTACAAATAATTGGAATCAAGTTTATAAATAATATCAATACTGACACCAGATACAGTTAATTCCATTTATGTGCCCATATTATTCTTTTTATCATGCCATGAAAATTCAATATATTTATTCCCCTCACTACAAAAAATAATTTTAAATTGCCTGTAATTTAAGTACAATTTATTAATTTAATATAAGAAAACTAAAATATTAGCCACTTAAGCCAATTCAGTTACTGGAACAGAGCACTGTTTTAGTTTTATGAGTGGAGATAATCAAGGCAAGACAGGAAACTAGGTTATCTTTGCCAGATAAAAGAAAGCATTAGAGAGAAGAGGGGAAGATGGCGGAAGAGTAAGACATGGAGATCACCTTCCTCCCCACAGATACACCGGAAATACATCTACACGAGGAACAACTCCTACAGAAAACCTACTGAACGCTGGCAGAAAACCTCAAACCTCCCAAAAGGCAAGAAACTCTCCACGTACCTGGGTAGGGCAAAAGAAAAAAGAATAAACACAGCCAAAAGGATAGGGACGGGACCTGCACCAGTGGGAGGGAGCTGTGAAGGAGGAAAGGTTTCCACACACTGGGAGGGCCCTTCGCTGGCGGAGACTGCGGGTGGCAGAGGGGGAAGCTTCGGGGCCGCGGAGGAGAGCACAGCAACAGGGGTGCGGAGGGCAAAGCGGGGAGATTCCCACACAGAGGATCGGTGCCGACCAGCACTCACCAGCCCGAGAGGCTTCTCTGCTCACCCGCCGGGGCAGGTGGGGCTGGGAGCTGAGGCTCAGGCTTCGGAGGTCGGAACCCAGGGAGACGACTGGGGTTGGCGGCGTGAACACAGCCTGCAGGGGGTTAGTGCACTGCAGCTAGCCGGGAGGGAGTCCGGGAAAACGTCTGGAGCTGCAGAAGAGGCAAGAGACTTTTTCTTCCCTCTTTGTTTCCTGGTGCACGAGGAGAGGGGATTAAGAGCCCTGCTTAAAGAAGCTCCAGAGACGGGCGCAAGCCGCGGCTAAAAGCGCGGACCCCAGAGACGGGCATGAGACGCTAAGGCTGCTACTGCTGCCACCAAGAAGCCTGTGTGCGAGCACAGGTCACTATCCACACCTCCCCTCCCGGGGAGCCTGTGCATCCCGCCACTGCCAGGGTCCCGAGATCCAGGGACAACTTCCCCAGGAGAACGCACAGCGCGCCTCAGGCTGGTGCAACGTCATGCCGGCCTCTGCCGCCGCAGGCCCGCCCCACACTCCATGCCCCTCCCTCCCCACCCCACCCCCCCCCCCGGCCTGAGTGAGCCAGAGCCCCCGAAGCAGCTGCTCCTTTAACCCCGTCCTGTCTGAGCGAAGAACAGACGCCCTCCGGCGACCTACACACAGAGGCGGGGCCAAACCCAAAGCTGAGGCCCTGGCAGCTGTGAGACCAAAGAAGAGAAAGGGATATCTCTCCCAGCAGCCTCAGAAGCAGCGGATTAAAGCTCCACAATCAACTTGAGGTACCCTGCATCTGTGGAATAACTGAATAGACAACGAATCATCCCAAATTGAGGAGGTGGACTTTGAGAGCAAGATTTATGATTTTTTCCCCTTTTCCTCTTTTTGTGAGTGTGTAGGTGTATGCTACTGTGTGAGATTTTGTCTGTATAGCTTTGCTTCCACCATTTGTCCTAGGGTTCTATCCGTCCATTTTTTTTTTTAATTTTTTTTTCTTAACAATTATTTTTTATTTTAATAACTTTATTATATTTTACCTTTTTTTTACTTTATCTTCTTTCTTTCTTTTTCCCTTTCTTCCCTCCTTCCTTCCTTCTTTCCCCCTCCCTCCCTCTTTTCTTTCTTTCTTTCCTTCTATCTTTCCTTCTATCTTTCTCTCTTTCTTTCTACATCTACTAATTCTTTCTTTCTACTTTTTCTCCCTTTTATTCTGAGCCGTGTGGATGAAAGGCTCTTGGTGCTGCAGCCAGGAGTCAGTGCTGTACCTCTGAGGTGGGAGAGCCATCTTCAGGACACTGGTCCACAAGAGACCTCCCAGCTCCACATAATATCAAATGGCGAAAATCTCCCAGAGATCTCCATCTCAACACCAGCACCCAGATTCACTCAACAACCAGCAAGATACACTGCTGGACACCCTATGCCAAACAACTAGCAAGACAGGAACACAACCCCACCCATTAGCAGAGAGGCTGCCTAAAATCATAATAAGTCCACAGACACCCCAAAATACACCACCAGACATGGACCTGCCCACCAGAAAGACAAGATCCAGCCTCACCCACCAGAACACAGGCACTAGCCCCCTCCACCAGGAAGCCTACACAACCCATTGAACCAACCTTAGCCACTGGGGACAGAGACCAAGAACAGCGGGAACTACGAACCTGCAGCCTGCAAAAAGGAGACCCCAAACACAGTAAGATAAGCAAAATGAGAAGACAGAAAAACACACAGCAGGTGAAGGAGGAAGATAAAAACCCACCAGACCTAACAATTCAAGAGGAAATAGGCAGTCTACCTGAAAAAGAATTCAGAATAATGATAGTAAAGATGATCCAAAATCCTGGAAATAGAATAGACAAAATGCAAAAACCATTTAACAAGGACCTAGAAGAACTAAAGATGAAACAAACAATGATGAACAACACAATAAATGAAACGAAGAATACTCTAGATGGGATCACTAGCAGAATAACTGAGGCAGAAGAACAGATAAGTGACCTGGAAGATAAAATAGTGGAAATAACTACTGCAGAGCAGAATAAAGAAAAAAGAATGAAAAGAACTGAAGACAGTCTCAGAGAACTCTGGGACAACATTAAACGCACCAACATTTGAATTATAGGGGTTCCAGAAGAAGAAGAGAAAAAGAAAGGGACTGAGAAAATATTTGAAGAGATTATAGTTGAAAACTTCCCTAATATGGGAAAGAAAATAGTTAATCAACTCCTGGAAGCACAGAGAGTCCCATACAGGATAAATCCAAGGAGAAATATGACAAGACACATATTAATCAAACTATCAAAAATTAAATACAAAAAAAACATATTAAAAGCAGCAAGGGAAAAACAACAAATAACACACAAGGGAATCCCCGAAATGGTTAACAGCTGATCTTTCAGCAGAAACTCTGCAAGCCAGAAGGGAGAGGCAGGACATATTTAAAGTGATGAAGGAGAAAAACCTGCAACCAAGATTACTCTACCCAGCAAGGATCTCATTCAGATTTGATGGAGAAATTAAAACCTTTACAGACAAGCAAAAGCTGAGAGAGTTCAGCACCACCAAACCAGCTTAATAACAAATGCTAAAGGAACTTCTCTAGGCAACAAACACAAGAGAAGAAAAAGACCTACAATAACGAACCTAAAACAATTAAGAAAATGGGAATGGGAACATACATATCGATAATTACCTTAAATGTACATGGACTAAATGCTCCCACCAAAAGACACAGATTAGCTGAATGGATACAAAAACAAGACCCATATATATGTTGTCTACAAGAGACCCACTTCAGACCTAGAGACACATACAGACTGAAAGTAAGGGGATGGAAAAAGATATTCCATGCAAATGAAAACCAAAAGAAAGCTGGAGTAGCAATTCTCATATCAGACAAAATAGACGTTAATATAAAGACTATTAGAAGAGACAAAGAAGGAACTACTTAATGATCAAGTGATCAATCCAAGAAGAAGATATAACAATTGTAAATATTTATGCACCCAACATAGGAGCACCTCAATACATAAGGCAAATACTAACAGCCATAAAAGGGGAAATCGACAGTAACACATTCATAGTAGTGGACTTTAACAGCCCACTTTCACCAATGGACAGATCATCCAACATGAAAATAAATAAGGAAACACAAGCTTTAAATGATACATTAAACAAGATGGACTTAATTGATATTTATAGGACATTCCATCCAAAAACAACAGAATACACATTTTTCTCAAGTGCTCATGGAACATTCTCCAGGATAGGGAGAAGACTCAAATCAATAGAATTAGAAATGAAAAAGGAGAAGTAACAACTGACACTGCAGAAATACAAAAGATCATGAGAGATTACTACAAGCAACTCTATGCCAATAAAATGGACAACCTGGAAGAAATGGACAAATTCTTAGAAAAGCAAAACCTGCCAAGGCTGAATCAGGAAGAAACAGAAAATATGAACAGACCAATCACGAGCACTGAAATTGAAACTGTGATTAAAAATCTTCCAACAAACACAAGCCCAGGACCAGATGGCTTCACAGGCGAATTCTTTCAAACATTTAGAGAAGAGCTAACACCTATCCTTCTCAAACTCTTCCAAAATATAGCAGAGGGAGGAACATTCCCAAACTCATTCTATGAGGCCACCATCACCCTGATACCAAAACCAGACAAGGATGTCACAAAGAAAGAAAACTACAGGCCAATATCACTGATGAACATAGATGCAAAAATCCTCAACAAAATACTAACAAACAGAATCCAACAGCACATTAAAAGGATCATACACCATGATCAAGTGGGGTTTATACCAGGAATGCAAGGATTCTTCAATATATGCAAATCAATCAACATGATATCCCATATTAACAAACTGAAGGAGAAAAACCATATGATCATCTCAATAGATGCAGAAAAAGCTTTTGACAAAATTCAACACCAATTTATGTAAAAAACCCTGCAGAAAGTAGGCATAGAGGGAACTTTCCTCAACATAATAAAGGCCATATATGACAAACCCACAGCCAACATCGTCCTCAATGGTGAAAAACTGAAAGCATTTCAGTTTAAGATCAGGAAGAAGACAAGGTTGCCCACTCTCACCACTCTTATTCAACATAGGTTTGGAAGTTTTAGCCACAGCAATCGGAGAAGAAAAGGAAATAAAAGGAATCCAAATTGGAAAAGAAGAAGTAAAGCTGTCACTGTTTGCAGATGACATGTTACTATACATAGAGAATCCTAAAGATGCTACCAGAAAACTACTAGAGCTAATCAATGAATTTGGTAAAGTAGCAGGATACAAAATTAATGCACAGAAATCTCTTGCATTCCTATACACTAATGATGAAAAATCTGAAAGTGAAATCAAGAAAACACTCCCATTTACCATTGCAACAAAAAGAATAAAATATCTAGGAATAAACCTACCTAAGGAGACAAAGGACCTGTATCCAGAAAATTATAGGACACTGATGAAAGAAATTAAAGATGTTACAAATAGATGGAGAGATATACCATGTTCTTGGATTGGAAGAATCAACATTGTGAAAATGACTCTACTACCCAAAACAATCTACCGATTCAATGCAACCCTATCAAACTACCAATGGCATTTTTCACAGAACTAGAACAAAAAATTTCACAATGTGTATGGAAACACAAAAGACCCCGAATAGCCAAAGCAATCTTGAGAACGAAAAACGGAGCTGGAGTAATCAGGCTCCCTGACTTCAGACTATACTACAAAGCTACAGTAATCAAGACAGTATGGTACTGGCAGAAAAACAGAAAGATAGATCAATGGAACAGGATAGAAAGCCCAGAGATAAACCCACGCACATATGGTCACCTTATCTTTGATAAAGGAGGCAGGAATGTACAGTGGAGAAAGGACAGCCTCTCCAATAAGTGGTGCTGGGAAAACTGGACAGCTACATGTAGAAGTATGAGATTAGATCACTCCCTAACACCATACACAAAAATAAGCCCAAAATGGATTAAAAACCTAAATGTAAGGCCAGAAACTATCAAACCCTTAAAGGAAATCATAGGCAGAACACTCTATGACATAAATCACAGCAAGATCCTTTTTGACCCACCTCCTAGAGAAATGGAAATAAAAACAATAAATAAACAAATGGGATCTAATGAAAATTCAAAGCTTTTGCAAGGCAAAGGAAACATACACAAGACCAAAAGACAACCCTCAGAATGGGAGAAAGTATTTGCAAATGAAGCAAGTGACAAAGGATTAATCTCCAAAATTTATAAGCAGCTCATGCAGCTCAATAACAAAAAAACAAACAATCCAATCCAAAAATGGGCAGAAGACCTAAATAGACATTTCTGCAAAGAAAATATACAGACTGCCAACAAACACATGAAAGAATGCTCAACATCATTAATCATTAGAGAAATGCAAATCAAAACTAGAATGAGATATCATCTCTCACCAGTCAGAATGGCCATCATCAAAAAATCTTGAAACAATAAATGCTGAAGAGGGTTTGGAGAAAAGGGAACACTCTTGCACTGCTGGTGGGAATGTGAATTGGTTCAGCCACTATGGAGAACAGTATGGAGGTTCCTTAAAAAACTACAAATAGAACTACCATATGACCCAGCAATCCCACTACTGGGCATATACCCTGAGAAAACCATAATTCAAAAAGAGTCATGTACCAAAATGTTCATTGCAGCTCTATTTACAATAGACCGGAGATGGAAGCAACCTAAGTGTCCATCATCGGATGAATGGATAAAGAAGATGTGGCACATATATACAATGGAATATTACTCAGCCTTAAAAAGAAACGAAATTGAGCTATTTTTAATGAGGTGGATAGACCTAGAGTGTGTCATACAGAGTGAAGTAAGTCAGAAAGAGAAAGACAAATACCGTTTGCTAACACATATATATGGAATTTAAGGGGAAAAAATGTCACGAAGAACCTAGGGGTAAGACAGGAATAAAGACACCCACTTACTAGAGAATGGACTTGAGGATATGGGGAGGTGGAAGGGTAAGCTGTGACAAAGCGAGAGAGAGGCATGGACATATATATACTACCAAGCGTAAAATAAATAGCTAGTGGGAAGCAGCCGCATAGCACAGGGAGATCAGCTTGGTGCTTTGTGACCGCCTGGAGGGGTGGGATAGGGAGATTGGGAGGGAGGGAGATGCAAGAGTGCAGAGATATGGGAACATATGTATATGTGTAACTGATTCACTTTGTTATAAAGCAGAAACTAACACACCATTGTAAAGCAATTATACTCCAATATAAATATGTAATAAAAAAAAGAAAAGAAAGCATTAAGAATTCAAGAGAGAAATGACTTTCTTTGGAAATAAATTTTAAAGAAAATTTATCACAGTGATCTTGATCAAGCAACACTGAACCACAAAATAAAGAGTGCGTTCAAGAGTGATTTGAGAAATAATAAGCATTTCTTTATTTAGCAACTTTCTATATATTCAACAAACATTTCTATTGCATGTACATTATGTACCAGGAACAGTACTAGGGACAAAGATAAATGAGACATAATTCCTGCTTTCAAGTTGCCTGTGGTCTGATGGAGGTGAACAGATACAGGAACATTATAATATCATACCATGTGATAAGTGTAATAATAGAGATATGGATGGATATTGAATCATAAGAGAAATATCTTACCTATTCAAGGAAAAGTCACTTAATCTTTTTTTTTTTTCACACACACACTGTATTTTATTTTTACAAGAGATAAATAAGTCACTTAATCTTACGTTTTAAAGCCATCGTTGAACTAAGTGTTAAAAGATGAGACAGCATTAGCCAGTTTGGGGGTGAGGGTGGTGGGAGACGGAAAGAGTTTTGAGTAACTTCAAAGGAATTAAAGAACAGAGATGAAAAACTGCCAGGTGCCCTTGGGTAACTGCAAAACAGTCAGAAAGTAAGCACAGGAAGTGAAGGAGAAACCATACAATATTAATAAAAGCTAATATTTTTACAGACATACTGTTGTAAATATTTAGTTAAGGCCACTCAGCTAATCGGAGCAGACCTGTTTGCAAACTCAGGCAGTCTGGTTCCAAAACTGATTCTCATAACCATTAGGCCATGCTGCCTTTCCAGGAAGGCCTTGTGTGCTACATTAAGGAGCTTGAGCCTTATCTTGTAGGAGATGTTGAATCACAAGTGTCGTATGCAAGGAAATAAGATGGTCAATTTTGTGTTTCAGTAATAGTATCCAGGCATTGTGATAAACATAGCATGGAGGAGAGCCACAATGGAAAGATTAATTAGGGAGCTTTAGTAAGAGATGATGAAGACCTGAGTTAAAGCAGTGGTGGTAAAAATAAGAGGGGATAGATTAAGGAAATATTAAAAAGGGAAGTAGACCTGGTGATTTCTTTTTGTGAAGAGTTCAAGATTACTACCAGGTTTCTTTAAATCAATATAGGCATGTACAATATGTAACCTACTGATAATTTTGTTGAACTATAAATTCAACTCGTTAAGTTGATCACAGTTTGTCAGCTTTTCCTTTTCTAGTTTTATGTGCCTTGGCTTATAGTATCAATATCAACTAATAATCAAAATATCTAAATATACATAAACTACTCATTGGTACCAATGCAGAGAATCAGATATTTGAGAAATTTCTCAATTTATTGTGCTATTCAAAATTGAGTCTTCCATATTATAATACACCTATGCACTGCTCTGACATTAAATCTCCAAAATATCAAATTTATTTTGTCAGAAGCTTGCCCAGAAAACATGTATTTTTTCTCCATTGCTCACAGGTTAATCTTTTCATCACTGGTCAGTTTCTACCTAATTTCCTGCTTATGGTCTATATTTAAAACCAGAACGAGTTAGAAATTCTTTGTGAAGTTTGAACAGAGAATTAGTTTTACAAGTGTATCAATCAGGACTGGTTAGGTTATGCTATAGTAACAAGTGGCCCAAATGTCTGTGGTTTATAATTACAAAGGATTATTTCTCAATAATGCTATGCATCAATAGCAGGTTGATTGTGGCTCTTCATCTTGAAGGGATGAACTGGGAGGCTCATGAAATAGCCTCTATCTGAAACATCTTTGGTTATTGTGCAGAGGGAACATGGTCACATGCTGGCTCTTAGAGCATCTGCTTGTAAGAGACTCATGTCACGTCCACTCACATTTGATTGGCCAAAGCAAGTGCCATGCCTGAAATCAATGGGATGGAAAAGTATAATACTGCCCAGGGAAGAGTAGCAAATATCTGTAAACAGTATCCTATGTACCCCTTGCTTCTATAGCATAACCAAACAAAGGCTGAGAGTAGATAGCTCAGTAAACAAGAGCAATAAAGAAAACAATTTCTGAGTAAAATTTAAAGGTATACAAAATGTGTTAAATAATGTGGTTCATTGCAATTTAACCAAATAAAGATGCTTTTGTAAATTAAGATCACTAATCTTAGCTCCAAAGCAGAATGTTTTCCCACAGACCCATAAAACTTCTAAAAATTATGGTTGAAGGAATGAAATAGACTGGTATGTGGTCTTCTGTGATAGTCATAAACACCTGTTGGTTTTGCCTCCCTGACATTCCTTCCTACTTTTGATAACAGAACCTAATTTTTATTTGGAAAATGGTCCCTCCCACTTGCTATGCTTTGTTAACACAGTCATTTAAGGTACCCACTCACTCACAACTCTTACCTCCCAAACCCCAGCGAATGAATATGCCTCAAGCTTAACCAATATCACTTAACCTCAAGAGAACTTACATCATAAACAGAGAGACACAAGGATGAAAAGCAACTGGAATTGTAGTGATTGTCCTTAATTCCTACTACATAACCTCATCATTCAACTTTTTCTTCAAATCTATGATAACCAGTGCTCCTCCAATAAATCTCATTTTTTAATTTAGTTCATTAGAATTGGTTTCTATTGCTCACAACCAAAACCTATAATTGACATGATGGTTATCTAGCTAAGATACTGCAGAGCTCCTAAAGGTTTCCATATAGTAAGTCTACTCTCCACTCCTCCCACCTCCCCAAATACACCTGACTTTGCTGTAAATCTTTAGAACATTACAGATAAGTTAAAGTCCAATTTGATCACCAACTCCTGCCTCAAAACACCAAAGGTAACCATCATTATCATTTCTGCATGCATCCTTCAAGGTTATTGTCTATTGTTTACGTATATACTTGTGTACCCATTAAAGCATATATAGTATCATTTGGTGAGTTGTTCATTTTATCACATATTTTTCAACTTACTGTTTTGTTGCATTGTTGTTATTGTTCCTGGGAGTAGATGTTTATGAGAGTGCCAAGGAAGATCAAAATTATTCCCAGGTTTATCAGACGTGAAAAGTCAGAAGAATAGATTTCTAGGTACCATTCACTAGCAGGGAAGGAACTCCTAATATTCTGCCAGGCCTAGCTCACTTGCAAACAGCTGAGGCTTTTAGCAGGTATCTGGGCAGGGCAGGAAAAGGAAATAATTGCAGTAGAATTTTTGCTGTCCCTGGACACTTACTTTGACCCACACTGTTTTCCCTTTTTCCATAAAAATAAAACCCTGGTTTTCACCTGAGCATGTAGCTTCCTGGAATAAAGACTACATTTTCTAGGCTTTTTTGCAGGTACTTATGCCCATATGACTAATTTTTGCACAATGGTATCCAAGTGAAAATTACATACAACTTCTGTACTTAAAGGGGGGGGTGTCATTTTGCCTGTAGTTGGAATGCCATACAATGACTGTTGCTCCAGCTGCCATCTTGACTTAAGTGGGAGGCCACTGTTACAGAGAAACAAGAGAAAGAAGGAGAGTCCCTGGCACCCTGGAGGACCAACCCAGCCTTGATTGACACCATCTGGACATCTGGAATATGAGACTAAAAAGGGTTTATATTTGGTTTCAGCCACTGTCATTTTAGGTTTTTCTATTATTTTTAACTAAACTTAATCTAAACAGATACATTCACCATATGAAATTGCTCACCCTTCCGACAAAGATGCTGTTGTGGGATTGGCTTGGTGATCAAACTAGACTTTAACCTTATCCGTAATATTCTGAGGATATCACAGGAGACTGTATTACTTATCTAATTAAAATGAATTGTTTTTTAAATAGTCAAAATGTTAAGTATTTTAAATGGAAGCATGAGATAATGGAAATTAAGCTGAAATATAAGATGGGACATCAGTCTTTAATTCTTATCCATTTACCAACTGATTAGTCCAAGTCATCATGTTTTTCTGAACCTGGATTTCACAATGGGCTAAATAATCTCTAAGCCCCCTAGCAGTTGTACAACTTGTAATGTAAAATGATCATACTCTATCATCAATCACCAAACATCATTAATTTATAATCAGCTTAAGAAATGTGACTGTCACACTGACAATACATTAAGAGCATATTGTTCAAGTCTTACATACACAGACTTACATCATTTCTTATAACCTCTATGAGGAAGATAAAAGTATTTTTGTTCTATAAACTGGGAACAGAGAGGATATGGTCTATAACCCCTAAGCTATTTGCAGCAGAGTAAAACAAATTATATAAATAATCAATTATTATAGCATGCTACATCTGAGAACCTGAAACTTCTCAGCAAGGAGAAATATTGGAAAAGAAAGGTAAGACCGAGGGTGTGGTAAGGAATTCTTAAATCTTTAACATGCATTACTCTTACTTACCTAGATTTATTTAACAGTCAGTGACCTGAGAAACCTTGCTTAAGTAAATATTACAAAAGGAGTTACTTCCTCAAGAAGTGAAGTAGTTCTGTTACAAAATCTGAGGGCTATAAGTTTTATAAAGGCAAATACTCCATCTTTGTTTACACTCCACACTTTCAAAATGGCATAAAAATCATACGGATGAGTTAAATTTTACCAACCTTGTTTAATCATTAGCTAAACATATTTATATAATTCTACATGAATGACTAAATATATTCTCAATCCTCAAAAATTAGGCTACTGGCTTTATGATTTAATTATGTTGCTTATATATCCCACATTCACATTTCATGTTTCTAGAATTTACATTCAACTCATTAGCACTTGTTTCAATATGTAATTCAACCTCTCTGTGCCTCAGTTTCTTTAAAAGGATCTTTAGTAACTCAGTTTGGAAAAATTAAATGGAGAGTATAGTAAAAAATAAAGTAAAAAATAGTAAATGAGTAAAAAATTTATTATAAAAACTCTATAATATTATCTTCTAAAGAAACAAGCACACTTTTTATGAAAAAGTAGTTTTCATAAACAGCTTTATTTCCCATGATGAGTTTACTGACAAAACTATTTGTATGTATGTGTATTTGTATGGTCTCAAATAATATAATTTTGATTTTTTAGAGGCCAAAATGGAAAAAATTGTTTGCAAAGTTGATAAAATATATATATAATTTTAGTTAAAACAATGTGTGAATTTTTAGATAAGTCATTTGAGTGTCTGAGTATGAAATTGGGAGATATGTTTTTATAGTCCTTTATCATAGGACATCTGTTGCTTTGTCAGAGAGTGATGATCTTGCACATTTTTTCCAGGACAACATGATACCTTTTGTTTTGTCCTTTACATAAATTAGGAGGAAAAAAATCTTATTTTTCCCCCAATAAAATGTTTTATGAATATTTTTAAATTGGTAAATCTTCACATTTCTTTTCTTAATTTGTCATTGTATATTTGCTCTGTATTAATCAGCTCAGGCTGCCATAGTAAAATACCATAGTATTTTATTATGCCCACAGACTGGATGGTTTCAATAACAGAAATTTATTTATCACAGTTCTGGACATTGGAAGTCTGAGGTCAGGGTACCAGCATGTTCTGTTTCTCTTTAGCTTGCAGCTGGCTGCCTTCTCACTGTGTCCTCACACAGCAGAGAGAGAACAAGAGCAAACTCTTTGGTATCTCTTCTTATATGGGCACTAAGCCCATCACGAAGGCCCCATCATCATAATCTCATCTAAACCCAACTACCTGCCAAAGGTCAGTCTCCAAATACCATCCCACTGGGGGTTAGGGTTTCAGCATATGAATCTGGCAGGGTGGGAGTGGGATGAGAGGTGCACACAATTCTATTCATAGCATATTCTTTCCCCCTTCAGAACTCGTTTCCCACATTTTATTTTTTCTTGCAATATTCTGTCTTGCTTGCCTTATCACTTCTTTGGTACAACTTTGATATTTCAAATTTTCTTTTATCATGTGGGATAACTTAGCAAGTTTTTACCTCTTGAGATATGCTAGATTAAGTTACTGCAGTAAGCTATTTGTTCCTCTCCAGCTATCCTTAGCAAGGTGCAAACAATTTCAAGCCAGATAACCACAGAAAAATTCCAAATGCCTGACCATAGGAATTTGCCTCAAATAGCATAGAGAAAAACTTCCTTTTCCTTATCTTGAATGTGAATTTAGATGAAAATAATACATGCATTATAGGACTATTTTAACTTTTATATGTGTGGAATATAACTAACATACATAAAAGCAGCATAAAACTTCGTTAATCTGTTATGACAAAGCCAACCCCTGTAGCTCATCACTTAGTCAAGAAATAGAACAATAATGACACTCCAGGACCTCCGCTTATTCCTTCCTGCTCACAACTCCATCTCCCACCACCATCATCACCACAGGTAACCACTTTCTTACTCTTATGAAATCCACTCCCATGCTTTTCCCTTATCTGTCTTCAACTTTCATGATCATCATTACCTTTTATCACTTAAGTATGTATCCTCAAACAATATAGTTTAATTTGCCTGTTTTTGAACTTTCTACAAATGGGATCATGAAGTGTGTATTTTTAACATACTGTTTCTTTCATTAATATATTTGATGTACATTTTTGCATACATGCTGATGCATGGGGCTGTACCTCACTTTCACTGAATTCTTTTACATGAATATACAATTATTTATTTATCCTTTTTAGTAACATAGACCTCAAAGTTGTTTCTCGTTTGGGTGTATTATAAACATGCTGCTAGAATTTCCTGTACATGTGTCCTGAGCGTAAATTTCTCTAAGATATGTAGCTAGCAATGGAACAGCTGTGTTGTAGGATATTTGTAACTTTAACTTTACAAAATAATGCCAGCTTCTTTCCAAAACTGTTGAACCAATTTACACTCCTACTACCAGAACATGAGAGTTCTTTTTGCTCCATATCATTCCCAAAATGTTGCATTTTAGGACTTTTTAATATTAAGCAACTCAGTGTATTTGTACTAGTATCTCATCATGTTTTTAATTTGCATTTCCCTGATTACTTTTATGTTTTGTATGTACATGCTTTTATGTCTGATTTGTATGTCCTCTGAATACCAGAATGAATACCAGAAATTGTGTAGAAGGAAAAAAGCAACCAGTGAACAATTTCAAGTCCTTTCCTTTGAGCATAAATCCACCTTTAATACTGGAGGGGTGATTTTTTGAAGATCCAAGAGGAAAAATATAGTGGAGCTAAATCCAATGTGTGGTTTTTGAGTCTCCTGTCTTTTCGTGTAAGCTATTCTTGGTGGCTTTTCTTTTCTTAAAATGTAATTGAAACAGTGTTCCTTAGCAGTCAAATCAGTCAGGAATACATTTGGAGACATTTAAGGTTTAGGAACTTTTATACCATATACTGTGATTCCCACAGAATTTCCAGGAGGTCATCAATTTATATTCTAATAAATTTCAGAAAAGGAGACTACTTGAGAAATGAGATTCATTTATTGGTGAGAAGGAATGAGAATCAAATTTCCATTAAGAAGATGAATGGTGCCACCTTCCCCACCCTTTTCTGTGTGAAAGAGTTTTTAAATTATCAAATGTACAGTAAAGCTATCAACATCTCTGGGAAAAAACTTCAACTGTCAGAAGCACACGGACGAAAGACAAGAAGTGCTAACATGCACACTGGACAGCTGTTTCTTTTCATTTTCTATTTTGAGAAAAACCCAAGTGGGAGTCCTGAAAATTCTGTGGTATCTTACATCAGTCAAACTCCACTTCGCCTGGATGAAAATTTGTGCTTTTCTTTGAGGGAACGAAATGGTTTGGCTTCTGTGTGAGAAAGTGTCAATGAACTCCTCATTTTTTAGTACATTTGGCAAGTTTCTCTAATTAATTCTTAAATATGGTAGGTTAAGATGTTCTCACACTTTGAGGAGAAAAGAAGTTGCTTAGAGAGAAAATAAATGCTCGTAGTTTCTGAACATGTTTGCTTTTATTCTGTAAACACATTAATATATAACTTTGCTTTTACCCTCCTCTGGGAGGGAGCTAAATCTTTTATCTGTTTTGAAGTATATTCCCTCATCTTCTGGTTATATTTATACAGTAAAGCCAGTGAGAAAATAGAAAGCAAGGAAAGTAACCCCTGGTTTGATATGCTTGCCTCCAAACTCCTATCTGTGGGAATCAGCCTTATTGCTCCATAGAACGCTGAGGTTGTCATGCACATGAGGCTTTAGAAAGTTGAAGGTCTTGAGGCTCAACATCTTTATGCTAAATAGCTAGTCTTTATGTGTGTGTCTCTTGTTAATAATTTTTGAAAGATTCTATATAAAGAGGAAGACAATTTGATACAATGGAATTCCAGGGGGCAATTCCTCACCAGAGAAAAGCAGTCTAAGCAGAAGCCCACACTGCATTTCTCAACAACTGTATGAGGCAGTAAGGTCTGTCATGTATTGGGAATAGTGGACATATGGGTGCTCAGAGCAGAAGAGTATACAGACGAGGGGGGCGCTGTATGGGAGGAGAGGGGTATCCATGTGGGACCTTGAGGAGAAAGATACCTAAAGAAGGCTGTTAGGAAGGCTTGCTGCCTGATGTCCTCTGTATGAACCCCTGTGTTAGCCCTTTAATAAAAGTTGCAGTACTGTGATGCAAGTCTGACCCTTAGTGAAAAAGAGAGTTTAGAAAAGATGGGACAACATTAGAATGAGGAGACAGAAAGAGAGACCTAAACTGCTATGCTAAGGAAGGTTCAGCAAAGCTCTACGTATGTCCTTAAACCAAAGTCAGCAAATAAAGAGTTACAGCCCCCAGAAATGGATCTGCCCTTAATATCCCTGCCATACTCAGTAGCTGAGGGAAAGCAGCCTATGGGAGGTGTGGCCTGGGTGCAAATGCACAATAGGTTTCAAAACCATCTGAAGGGGCCCTCAGTTAATTACACTCCTTATGTGAGGTACATTCTCCTAACAACCACAATCTCCTTTCATCCAAAACAAAAATCCTGAGGTTCAAAATCACCAACACAATAATTCACTTGCTTTATCACGAATAGAGTCTCAAAATAAAATTGCCAATATTATCATCAACAATGTGCTTTGAAAAAACTTTAAGACTTTTTGCAGATATTTTTTTCCTTAGGGTATATCCCAGTAGAGATGCATGACCACACTACTGTGTTGTAAAGTCACCACACTTGAAAAACATCCCTTCTTTATAGCTTTGATCCCAGCTAGATACATAATTAGGTTCATTTATTTAATTTTATTTCACTTTTTAAGCTATTTTAAAAATTGCCTTATAATTATAGAAAATACTCTTAGAATTCTAAAGTCAAATCTACAATTTAGAGATTTAAAGAAGTCTAGCTTGTATCTCTCCCAGTTCCCTCTATCCTGTTCTATTCCCTCCCTTCTATATAGATCATCATTTTAAATAAAAGGATTAGCTTTATATTGCCTTTTTAACTGTTATTTTTTTAAAATATAAGCATATCTATCTATCATCTAGCTAGCTAGCTCTATATTTATTTTGTAAATAGTAGCATCCTATACTCATTTATCTCAACCTTGCTTTTTCACTTAGCATTATATTCAGGGAATTATGCTATAGCAGTAAGAGACATTTTCACTCCTCTTTTAGTTGCATAGTACTCTATTATAATATAGTCACTTAGCTACTTATGGTCATTTGGGTTGTTCTCTGTTATTTGTTATGACAAATATTGCTTATAGCTTTGGGCATAGGTCATTTCATATTTTTTGCCAGTATATTTTTGGAATAAATACCTCGGTGCAGAATTCCTGGTCAAAGAGTGCATGAGTATTTTATTTTGTTAAATATTATCAAATTCTTCTTCAAGGGGTTGGGCATTTTGCAGTCCTCCCTGTCATTTATAAGAGTACCATTTATAAGTTTCTGCACAGACTTGCCAAAAAAGTATGTTCCAAAGCTTTTAGATTTTTGCTGATTTGATAGGTGAGAAACTATCTCAGTACACTTTTTGTATTTATCTTATTTTTTTAAAAAGTTAACATATTTTCATATGTTTAGACTATTTGAATTTCTTTTTCTGTGAACTATATGTTGATATCTCATTTTTCTATAATATTCTTGGCCTCTTTTCTTCTTTAAACATGAAGAATTTTAGCTATTCTCTGTGATATGAATTGCAAATATTTTCCCAGTTTTTCATTTGTCATCCTACTCTGCTTAGAGTGCATTTTACCAAGAAATGTTTTATTTGTGTTATCAAATTATCAATCTTTCCCTTCCTGACTATGGACTTTGAATCACTTACAAATTATGGAGGAATTCATGTTGTTTTCTTCTAGAACTTGAATGGTTTCTTTTTTTATTTGTTTTAACATTTATACCTCTAATTCCTTGGAATGTACCATAATTGTCTGTGTGATAAATTGATCCACTTCTAACTTTTTCCATTTGCCTATTCCCAACACCATTTATTTAAAAGTCCACCTTTGTTTTTTACACTGATTTGAGATGATGTCTTTATCAAATAATGAATTTCCATATATGCCTGAGTCTATTCTTATGTTTTCTATTTTGCTCAGTTGCTTTGTCTGTTCGTACATTAGTACCACAGTATATTGATTATAGAAACTATATCTTTTAATATCTGGTAAAGTTACCCCCTCTCACTGCTATTCTTTTTCAGGGTTTTTGTGGATATTCCCACTTATTTGCTTTTTCCAAAGCAAATTACTTTTTAATTTTATAATTAAATTGTCTAGTTCCCAAAATCCCTCAAAAACTGATGATCATTTACCAGGATTACTTTAAATTTCTACATGTCATAACTTATGTTTCTAAAGATGGTTGCAACAATATCCCCCATCTCATGCATTCTTTTTCTATTTTATAACATGAGTTTTGCTCTCTCTCACTAAGAGGTAGAATCTACTCCTCTCTTTGACCTATACAATATAGCAGAAGTGACATTAAGAAATGACATTAAAAAGGCCAGAAAGCTTCCACTTCTGCACTTTGGGGAAGCCAGCCACCATGTGTAAGAAGTCCTGCTACTCTGAATCTGTCCTATTATATGAAATTCCAAGCTAGCTACTTGGAGAGTCCACATGAAGAGAGGGAGATGTTTGGCCAGCCCCCAGCCATCCCAGATGAGAAGACATGTAACTGAAGAAGCCATCTTGGATATTCTAGTTCCAACAGATGCCACACAGAGTAAAGATAAGCTATCCCCACCAAAATATGCCCAAATTGCAGAATCATGAGCAAATAAATAAATGATTACTATTAACCACTGCGTTTTAGGTGATTTGATTTGTAGTAATAAATAACCAAAATAGAAATGATCAAGATTTTTCTCCTTAGCATTGTTTATATGATGGATTTTATTGTTTCCTATCTACTTCTATTGAATCACTCCTGTTTTCTTAGGATAAACTGCACTTAATCATGATGTATTATTTTTTGATGCACAGTTGTAATTTATTTAAGATTTTTGTACCATATTCATAAGCAAAGTTAGTAGCCATCTCTTTACATATAAGCTTTGTAAGTTTTGTGAATCAATGTTAAACACACTTCATAAAATGAATTTAGAAGTTTTCTTTCTTTTTCAATGTTCTGAAGTAGTCTAATACCTGGGACTATTTGATATTTAAAAGATTGGTGGAATTCCTGTGACACCACTGTGACTGGAACTCTTTTTTGGTGCAGCTCCTTAACTAGTTTGAATCATACTAGTTAGCCATAAAAAAGAACAAAATTTTGCTATTTGTAGCAACATGGATGGACTTGGAGGGCATTATGCTAAGTGAAATAAGTCAGAGAGAAAGATAAACACTGTATAATATCACTTATATGTGATAAAAATACAACAAACTAGTGAATACAACAAAAAATAAGCAGACTCACAGATATAGAGAACAAACTAGTGGTTACCAGTGGAGAGAGGGAAGGGGGAGGGGCAATATAGGGGGAGGAGAATAAGAGGTACAAACTATTACGTATAAAATAAACTACAAGGATGTATTGTACAACATGGGGAGTATAGCCAATATTTTATAATAACTATAAATGGAGTATACCTTTAGAAATTGTGAATCACTATATTATATACTTGTAACATAATATTGTACAGAATTATGCTTCAATTAAAAAAAAAGTTAATTTCAGGCCTGTGTCAATCCAGGCCTGCCTAAGAGAACAATCTCTAATCCATTTGCACAGAACTGTTTTCTTTAGAACTACAGAATGGAGATAGATATGGAATTTCTGTCTGCTCATCTGCTGTATGGGACTGCACTGGATTGAGGGAGCTTTAAATTGAAATGTAGGCCTTGACTAGAACAGTGTAAAAGATTGGCATGAAACTGGAATCACAGCTTCTCCGTGTCATGGTTATCCACATGTATCCTGGCTCCTGTAGACACTGTGTACCTGAATTATTGCTATGCCTTTCAAAGAGAGTAAAATGCTTCACTGTTTTATCTCCAGTTCTATATTTTCCATTAATCTAATAAATGTAATATTTTATTAAAACCATGTGTTTTCATGAGTCTGATCACCAAACTGAACTCATAAATACTATCATACTGTGCACCATCTACTTCATTTCTGTCTATAATAATTGATCTATTTACACAATCTCTTCCATAACCAATTTTGGATAGTTGTATTTTTCTGGAAAAATTTATCTATTTCATCTATTGTTTACAAATATAGTCTCTATTGATTTTTTTAAAGTCTTCTGTTTTAACAGTTAAAACACCCTACCATTTCTCATTTTATGTACTTGTAGTTTCTCCCTTTTGTCTTAGCTGGGTTAGCTAGCTGTTTGACTATTCTGTTAATTATTTTTCAAAGAACTGGCATTTGGATTTATTATTAATTCTACATTTTTCTCACTTTTTTGGATTTTTTTGTTTTTGTTTATGTGGTACGCGGGCCTCTCACTGTGTGGCCTCTCCCGTTGCGGAGCACAGGCTCCGGACGCGCAGGCTCAGCGGCCATGGCTCACGGGCCCAGCCGCTCCGCGGTATGTGGGATCCTCCCGGACCGGGGCACGAACCCGTGTTCCCTGCATCGGCAGGCGGACTCTCAACCACTGCGCCACCAGGGAAGCCCTTATTTGGATTTTTTAATTAATGTCTTCCTTTTACTTTTGGGGGTACTCTGTAGTCCTTTTTCTACCTTTTGAATTGGGTACCTAGTTCATTTGTTTTTATTGATAGAGATATTTAATGCTATACATTTTTCTCTGAAAACTGCTTTAACCATATCTGTAGATTCTGATAGTTGTATTTTCACTATTTTTATTTTAAAGAAATTCTGCTATTTCATTTTCTGTTTCCCCTTTGACCCAAGAGTTATTTAATAATATGATTTTAAAAGCCTCATTTTAAAGTCGTTTTTATTGTTGTTGTTATTAATGTCATTTAATTGGATTGTGGTCTGATAATGCTCTTTGTAGTAATCAAGGGAGTGAAATTTATTAAGGGGATATATATATATATATTTTTTGGTGCACATGTGTGGCAAGATATAGTTCAATTTGCAGAATGTTCCATGTAGACTTGAAGAGGTGAAGTCTTTGTTATCAGAGTTCAGAGTTTACTATATACTAATAAAAACGGATTTATTAATTACATTGTCTTTCATCCCTCTAGTAAATATTTGCCTGCTTGTTCTGATTTGGATTGAGATAAACGTGCTAAAGACTTCTATTATTAGTGTGTTTCTGCCATTTATCACTTCCTCTACTGTGTTTCTGCTCTATCAATTTGTGTTCTTGGGTTATTAATTGGGTAATATTAACTCATATCTACAATTGTGAATTATAGCTTTAAGCACTATATTTTGTCCTTCATTGTCTGTTAATGCTTTTTTATTTTAATACTAATTTGTTATATGTCAAAATTATAACTCTTTTATTTGTGTCTGGAGTATTTGCATTTTTTTATTTTTACATTTCTGTATTTCTCTAATTTATATATTTTATATAAAATATGGACCATTTTGTTTTTATAGTTGAATTAAGTTAAATAAATAAATGATTGATTTTTTTTTTTGAGGTAATTGATAAATTTGGTAATTGATAAATTTGGCCTTAGTTTGTGTCATAATGCTTTATATTATAATCTGTCATACTGATTCGTATTGCATATAGTGCACACACACACACACACACACACACACACACACACACACACGGTTTTTCCACTATGAAGATACATCTTTTTTTCTATGTATTCCCTGGCATTATGAAGGTCCTGTATTTTGTTCAAGTGATTACCTTTATATGAAAACACCTTTATATAAAACTCTTGCCCATCTCTTTTTCTTTTTAGCTAATGTTCATTGTTCCTACTATGAAAAATATTGAACTTAGCTAGCAGCATTTTTTTCTACCACTCTTTCCTATCTCTAAACATCTAATCTGGAATCATATGCCTTTTCCTCTCAGTTAATACCTATAAGGCAGTTAGTGAATTTACTTTATTCTTCGTATACTTTCCCTTATTTTTGATAGCTAATTCTATCTGTATTGCCAGTGTATACAACAATGTTATACTATATTCCCTCACTTATATTCCATTTAGTCTTAGTTTTACAGATAAATATATATTTATTGTTGACCACGAGTCCTTTGATTTACGTCTTTCTGGTCATCTTGGTAGTCTGAAGTGTCTTCTTTAGTTAATTCCTCGGGAAGGCTCATGGGAAAAATATTCCTGAGTTTCTGCATGCCCAGGAAAGCGTGTTTGCAGCTTTTGTACATGAAGTTTAGGTTGGCCGGAAAAAAATCCTTGGCTCATAATTTCTTTCTTTGAGTCTCTTAAATGTTCTCCATTATTTGCTGCATAAAACACTGAAAAGTCTGATGACAATCTGAGCTGCTTTCCCTAAGAAGTCTTTTTTGCCTGTATACCCAGAGGCATTTTTTTTTCTTTTTCCTAAATTCTATTTTACATGTCTTGTAGGCTATTCTGTTTATTTCTGGAAAAGTAGTGTGCCCTTCCAGTCTTTTATTTCCGAAAATTTCCTTAAAGTATAATGCTTAGTTCTAATTTTATGTTGTTGTTTTGTTTTTTTTCTTCTCCAGGCACTCCTACAACGTATGTGTATATGTATATGTATATGTATATTTGTTATTCATGTTCTTTATCCTTGTTGTGTTAGCTCTTCAATTTTATAATAATGGGAAACCAACATGACTGTTTTTCTTATTAACATTATCTATAAGATAGAACTATATATCTTACTCTGCTTGGTGAACTCACTCTGATTGACATACCCAAGTTGAAAAAAAAAAAAAAAGTAAAAGACATCAGACAAATGCAACATTGATAAAAACGTCTGCTGCCTGTTAGCAATTCTTGGCAGCCCAGAATGAAACTAGAATGAAAAAAGATCGTTGATAACAACAGTATATAATGCAGTAGTATTGCTGTGGGCTCTAAGATAATTTATGCAAGGCCCTTAGTACATTGCATGGCACATAGTAAGTGCTCAGTAAATAAAACTATTTTTGTTATCATTATGATTATTATTGCCATCATTTGATGGAGGATCAAAACAGAGAAAGAGATATCTGGTGTAGTAAAGTTATACTTTAACATTTAAATTTTGAGTCTCTTTTATCTTCACCTGCCTCTCTCTATGCTCCAATCAAGGAGATATGTGGGCTTCCCAAATAGGTAAATCATAAAGTATCCATCTAGACCATTGCTTTTTAAAAGATTTATTGGACACTGTGTTAGACTGCATTTTTCAAAATGGCAGCAATAGTATCTCCCATCCTACATACTCGTATGCATTGCACTCGTGCCATCCCTCCCAGCAGAAGGAGTGGTCTTTTTTTCTCCACCTCCTTGAATCTGATTATTTTGAACAACAGAATATAGGGAAATAACACTGTGCCAGTTCTAAACCCAGCTTGTACTTGAATTGGCATCTTTCCTCCTTCTCTCTTGGAACATACTGTCTCAGAAGCCAACTGCCATGTAAGCCAGCTACACTGAGACAACATCCATGCTGTGAAAAGCCCAAGCCACCAGAAAAAAACCCTGGAGAGGGAGCTGTCACTTGGAGAGAAGGAGATGGAGAGACAGACAGACAGACACTGGTAGACAGAGTACTGAGTCATTTTGACATTGTTGGCATGTTGTCAGCTGAAAATTCTACCATAAAAATTTGATTGCTACTTACATAATCTAATGTACAGGAAATGCCTTTGTAAGGATCTTAATACCGCATTTTTATTGTTTAATAAAATGAACAAGTAATTGTAAAAACTACACTTAGTATATGATATTTGAAACTCCACAGAGTAAACGATTTAAAAAATATTATTATTGCTCACAACTTCAGTTGAACAGTTTCCACAGTTATGGGAGTTTTGGCTTACACTGGAAGTCCACACCTGACCAAATATTGGCACAAATGTCAGTTAACAGAGCTACCAGCAGCATGCCCCATGTCACTTACCCAGCATTAATAACATATATATATATATATATATATATATATATATAATTTCTTTATCAGCTTTCTGCTAAGTTTGTAAAACCCACCACTTCCAGAAAGGGGAAAAAACTATAACTGAGAAGCTCTTCTTATATGGTTATAGCATAGCCCAGTATATGTGAAGAGGTAATTTTTGTCCTTCATATTTCATATTTAGAAGTGTGTGTCTGTGTGAGTATCTGTGTGTATTTGTGCATGTGTGTGTGTGTGTTGAGTGATACTTTAAATATTTAGAAAATATTCTAAGTTATATACGTTGCTACAGCCTGAATCATATGAGACATTAAGTTAGGAACAATGTTAATTTTAGGATAAGAATGGTAGGGATTAAAAGAAGGATCAGGGTCAAACTCTAACTTCATTTTCCATATGAATAATTAATAATAGTAAAATAAAACAGAACCTATTTTGAAGCCACTTAAGAAGATGATATTACCCAGTCAAAAATCTAAAGACTTTTTTTTCTTAACATCTTTATTGGAGTATGATTGCTTTACAATGGTGTGTTGGTTTCTGCTGTATAACAAAGTGAATCAGCTATATGTATACGTATATCCCCATATCCCCTCCATCTTGCGTCTCCCTCCCACCCTCCCTATCCCACCCCTCTAGGCGATCACAAAGCACTGAGCTGATCTCCCTGTGCTATGAGCTGCTTCCCACTAGCTATTTAAAAAATCTAAAGACATTTAAGCCTTAAATTGAGACATGGCTACAAAAAAGTAAAATTTGCCTATATCAGATCAGCCCAACTTATGTAGATACATGTGTACTTAAATGTAGGAAAGAAAGAGTTGGATATGGTGACTCAGGATTCAGATGATTCAATTAAAATATAAAGGGATCTTGCACTTAATATCAATCAATAAATATTAACATTGGATAATTTTTTGTGAGACAAAATTTTCATGTCTTATTTATAATTTTACATGCAATACATGCCTAATATAATATTTAGCTCAATAAATATTGTTGAATAGACAAATAAAATCTCCTGTGATAGATTAATGCTATATTGTGTAAAATTTTAAGTAGCTGCATTTTTTTTATTTCTACAATCACATATAATAATTATAAAATATTAATTAGAATGACATTTTGTAGATAGTTAAATTTTGCATAATATAAAAATGTTATTTAATGAACTGGTAAAGTTTAAGGAGTTTGAATGAACAGAGGAAAATTTTGACAAAGGATAATTTCCGTAGATCAATTTTCATATTTTCCTCTTACCTTGCAGCAATGATAAAGTGCATTTATAACATACAAACTTTTTTCTGTCTAATAAACTTATCAAACATTATATTCTGCTTTCAATAGTTTTTCTAAAATCCCTTTTTATCTCAATTCCTAAAACACATAAATATTCTCAATCAGCTAAAAGAAAAATTTATTAAAATTCAGTATTTAATATATTTCTATGAGAGCTCATTTACTCCTTTAAGCAGCAAATCACAAAGTATGTTCAGGAAAAGACTAAGTCTACAAGAATTTCATCAAATACAAGAGTTTTTATTGTCACCCTGCTGAAAATCCACAGTGCACATTAGTGTATTAAAAACATGGAAAACTCTTATAGTAATCTTTTTAACTGTGCCTAAACTCAGTGTTTCCAAAATTCATTTGACCACAGAATGAGTTTCTGTCATTTCACAGAACATCTATTAATATATGTGTAACAAGTATATACATAAACATATAAAATATGTTTTTGGAAACATTGTAAACATTTCAATAGTTTAATCATGCTATGTCCTTCCCTCTCACTTTTAACCAAGTCTTGCTAAGTCTCCCTCTATAATATATCTAGAATCCATTCAACTTCCTCTGTCTTCTTTGCCACTATCCTAAATCCAACCCATAGTCATCACTTATGTTCAAAATTACAATAGCCTCTTAGCTGGCATCTCTAAGTTTACTCTCCAGTCAGTTTTCCTCATTGAAGCCAGAGTACCCTAAAAATATATGTGTCTGTATGTGTTTGCATGTGTGTGTGTTGCTTGCTTGATTAAACCCTTCTAATTAATTGTTTCCTGCAGAACTTGGAATAAAATATAAAAATCACAAACCTGTCCTGAAAAGCGTTGCAAGATTTTTCTTGCCACTCTCTCCCTCTCACTACTTTGACTGTACTGGTCATGTACAGTTCTTGAAACATGTAATGCTGTTTCTGCCTCAGGTCTCCCTACAAGATGTTTCCTTTGCTGAAAATACTATTTGGAATATTCTTTTGTCTCTCTAATTCCTGCTTATCTATAATATATCAGCTTAAATGTCACATCCGCAGAGAGCCCTCCCTGACCTCCTTTCTAATTTCGGCAATTACACAATTTCAATGAAAGATAATTACAGCACTTGAAAACACAGCAGATTAAAACTAAGGTTTTATTACAAAAGAAAGTAATACTAAGGGGAAAATGAGTTAAGCAAACCATCATATCCTGATCAGAGCTTTAATTCACACAAACTCACACAGAGTGAGGAGATTGGTAGGGCCACAGTTTCCCTCACAGGGAAAAGACAAAACACACTGCAGTCATACAAACTGAATTTCTCATATCTTAGAGTTTTCATAATTAATTATGTAGATGGATATTTCTAGCCTAGCTCTCATGTTTTACAATGTTTTTTTCTTATTTTTCTTGTGAATATGCCTTCAAACTTGATTCCCTTGCCAATCCTTGGCCAATGGCTCAGTAGTGGCCTAGTACCATGATAATAAATAAACTACTTGGAATTCCTACCACATTATTTTAGAGTTCACACGGAATCCTTTTCTTTTTCTTTATAGCGCTTATAACATTTATTTTTGTGTTGTATTGGGAAATGTCTATTATCCTCACTGGGCTGAAGCTGGTGAGATCAAGAACCTTATCTACCTTGCTTAACTCTGCATACGCAATGAGCAGCAGAGCGCTTCAATAAATGTCTGTGAACTGAGTGAATTATTGTATGAATTACCTACTGTATCAGTTACTTTGATAAAAACTAGAAGAAGAAATGTGATAATATATCCTCCTCTTAAAAAGTTATAAATGGGGCTTCCCAGGTGGTGCAATGGTTGAGAGTCTGCCTGTCAATGCAGGGGACACGGGTTCGTGCCCTGGTCCAGGAAGATCCCACATGCCGTGGAGTGGCTGGGCCCGTGAGCCATGGCCGCTGAGCCTCCACGTCCGGAGCCTGTGCTCCGCAACGGGAGAGGCCACAACAGTGAGAGGCCCGCGTACCGCAAAAAAAAAAAAAAAAAAAAAAAAAAAGTTATAAATGAAATAGAAGAAGACAGAATATTAAACAGAGAATTAGAAGTTTGATAAAACCTGTGAGGTACGAGTGCCAAATAAACCTGTAGAAATGGCATATAACACTACATCAAAAATATCCTAACGTTCTCTTAACTAATGTAAAATGTTAAGAAGAAAAATATTCATAATATGCATATGTAATATATATATATGTATATATTTAATGCATTTATAACTTTGATTGAACTAACCCAACTGTCTCTTGGAAGAACTGTTTAATCCTTATAATGGTCAAAACTACCAACCACAATGAAGCAACATGAAAACAAAGTGTTCAAATAAACATAACCATGTTTATATGGAATACACATAAACAGAGAAATTATATTTCTGCAATGTCTAAGGAAAGTTAGAAAAAATGGCATGTATACTATTTCTCACAATAATCTTTCCTGTCATACGAAACATTTATTTTCTGTTCATATTATGTCTAAGTCACATAAAATAATATCTCCATCATGTTTCTTGGAAAAGGCAACATACATTACTAAATATCTTAGAGGAAGAAAATTTCTTTTTTGTAACAAGGTTTTAATTTGACTAGGACACAAAGATCAGAGCAAGAAGTGAATCATCTGCTTCTCTGATCCTTCTCTGTGGTTAGCAGCTCTGATAATTATCAAGAATAAAAATCCCCATCAAAGAAACATATGAGAGTTTTGCAAGAGTTGAAAAAATTTGTTAGATAGCCCCCTGCTAATCACTACAAAGGTTCCTTATATGACATAGGAAAAAAATTACTTGGGGCCATTTGTGGCACATTAAGAACTCTTCATTTTTTGTAAGTTTCAAGTATACATTATTTACTTTACATCATGGAAATAAAACCTACATATAGAGAAAATACACACTTCATCCTTCTTATCTGAACCAGAGGTTTTTAGCTTGCTATCCATGGGTAGGGGTGTGCTGAACATCCTGACGTATGATCGCCAACTCTGTCTTTCCTCTCTCTGTTCCACATAAACAGACTTTGTTTTGGTTTCTAACTAAAGTTATTCATTGTAAAGAGTTGTTTTCCTCTAAATCTCTTTGTGTCATCAAAATAGTCATAAAAGTCTATATTTACAACTGAAGTTTACAAGTTAATTTGCCTACTTTTCATTTCCTGTCATTGTTTGCGGTATTGGAATTACACAATCTTGCAGCATATTATTTGTTTAACCCACTTACAATTTCTGTCTTTCATCATATGGTTCAGTAGATACTTAAGTTTCAAGCCATAATTATTTTATTGATATTCATGTTTAATTAAAATAGTTAAACATATTTTCAACGATTTATGTCTGGATTCTCTATTTATTAAAAGAAAATTCAGGAAAATGTAGACTCCTAGAAAGTCACTGTATATCTCAATGTTCTTAGTTGCAAACAACAGAATCCACTCTGGCTAGGTTAAGTATAAATCAAATTTAATCAAAGGATCTTAAGGAGATCACATAACTTTGAAAAAGGGCAGAAATCCAGAAACAGAAGCTACTCAATTACTTTGAATTGATAGCTTTAGCAAAAACACTTAGCCTCTGCACTTAGCCAAGACATTGTGCTTTTATAGACTCCATAGCTCTTATCAAAAATACTAAGACTAGATTCCAGAAGATTCTCCACTGCAGGCCCCAAGAACTAGATGCTTTACTCGCCAAAAAAATGTATTCCCAATGTCTTGATTCCCTCACCTTGGACACCTCCAAATACAGATCTCTTGCAAATCAAGAGATTTGTAAGTTGAAGTCACATGTTCATGCCCTAGAAGCAAGAGAGGCTAGGATAATGATCCTGACTTCTACTTTGAGGAAGCATTCTGTGTTTTGTTTTGTTTTGTTTTAATTCTGTATTTGTCTATTTGGCACTGAATAATCACAGAGCTAAATTAACAGCTAAAATTGTTTACATCTCCCTTGCAATCCAGCTTTTGCAGGTATATGAAGATGATATTATAAACCCTCCAGCCAATCAAGACTCCATACTCCCAACCAACTCCTTTACCTAACTCTCACACACCAAGCCAATATTCTTCTTGTCCTAAATCACCCAGAGCCAGGTACCAAACAACTAGAGACTACCCCTATTGCCCAGAGCCGGCTGACGTATTCAAACTAGCCAACCCTAAGTTGTTTCCCTTGCCCTGCCTTGCCTTTCCCACAGAAAACATGATAAAGGCTCTCAGCCACGCTCTCCTGCTCACTCCTGCTTCGGCCTCCTGACAAAACCTGGTGCTTCTCCAGGTAGCCCTCTGGAGCATGGCATGTCCCTTCTCTTAGAAAATGTAAGTAATAAATTCTTCTTTCAAAGGCAGATATCTCCTTGCCTGTCACCTTACCATATCTAATTAAAACAAAATCCAGGGTACAAATCTTAAACCATGAGTCCAAGGCATATAATCTGAAGAACCATCCAAATACAGGTGTTTCAAAGATGGTGCAAAGCCACAAGTATGATAAACGACCAGTACATCTAATAAGCAAATGAGATCATTTTAATAATAGAAAGTTTTCCAGTTAATTAAATTTAGTGAGAGAAATTGTAGACAAATTTCAATTTAGGATACTTCCCTGGAAAACCACCAATATGTCCTTTAAACTTGTCCTTAACCTGAAGATGTCTTTAGTGCTGTGAGACAAGTAAAAGCCTACTAAGGAAGTCACAGTGTAGAAATGTGAACCCTATTGTTTATACAACACATTTTAAAGTACCTTAATCTAAGAGTTGTGGATGATGTAGCACTCTTCTATGAGTTTTTGTTAATGAAATAATATTCATCTAATGAATCTCAGAGTAGGATAATTAAAAGGTCTTTAAATGATACATGTATTTCATGACTTAGAGTTACCTAGTGGAATAATTATGCAGATTTGTTTATGTAGAACAAAACTAGAGTCATAAAATCAGAGAATCTAAGGATTCCTACCCAGTGTAGTGAATCCTTGAAAGGATTCACTACACTGACATCCCTGAAAGGATGACATCCTTGAAAGGCAGTAATTAGTGACATCCTTGAAAGGCAGTAATTTGGATTCTGCAGCAATATTTTCCACGGCAGGAAATTTTTGAAGGCCAGTTATCCCATTGTTGAGCAGTTCTAATGATTAGAACATGGTTCCTTACACTGAGTTGAAATTTTCCTCCCTGAAATTACTACCTACTGCTTCTAGTTTTGTTTTCCTAAGCCTCACAATTATGCCATCTATCGGGCATACCTTTAACTATTTGAGGATAGCTTTTCTGTGACCACCTTATACCTCACCTCTTTATGCTAAATATCACCAGTTCCTTAACAACTTCAACACACATGGTTCTAGAGCTCTCATTAGTTGATGACCCTTCTCTGAATAACCTCCAATTTTAAAGTATTTCCTATAAAATAAAGTTCCCACAATTCAGAACTATACTCTGCAGATGGTTAACTGAGAGTACAATGGGAAAGCATTTCTGCTCTACACTTGTAAGCACTTACATCATGCTGTTGACATAGACTGATATTAACAAATCTTAAAGTCACTTCTATCTAATTGCCCAAGGTATTTGCAAGGTTCAGTCATACACCATTAAAGCTCAAGGCTAAAAGAATGACTATCAAGCTAGTAAATTTATCAAAACAGGAAAAGAGTTTGTTAAAATTCCTATTCTTAAGAATCAAGGTTCTCTTCTAGTGTTAATATCGCCCCTTCACTAAGTGTTCACCAATCAGTTGTCTATTTATATGTTCCAAAACAGGGCTAGGGATTGACATGAAGTTCCTCAGTCTAGAGTGTCTGAAACTGAATTCTTTTCCCATTTGGAAAACTAAAGTAGGATCCCCTGTCAGGTCTCTCACTCTTAGAAATGACTCTGAAAACAAAATGGCCACTCTATTCTACTCCTAACATGTGAGTTCTGGAGGCTAAAAAATGGGACTTAGAAAATATGCTTCATGCTTAACTTTTTATATGTTTATGGTATGTGCTTTGCCCTACCCAGGTTGAAAATGATTCTCCTCAATGAAACAGGCACACACACAAATTAGCTAAACTATGAGTCTCTTACCTTTGTCATGTAGTTATAGCCCATCATCTCATCCAGGACTGGCATGAGTGGGATGAGAGTTCTCTTTTAATCCTTACTATTTTTATTGTTCAGAAATCAGGTTAAAAAAAACCCTGCGGAATCTAGAATTCTTAAAAGACTTCTTGATAGTCTTACAAATTTCTCTCTGGTTATTCCTATTATCCAAAGGTTTCAATCATTCCTACATTTAAAAAAAGAAGGGAAAAAAATCCATGTCCAATTAAAAATACTGACGAATAATGAAATCCATTTATTTTCTTTAAATTGGAGATTGTCATTCATAAATTTCCCAGCGTGATTCTTAAAATATCTTTGTCCTATAAATGTGTTAGTAAAAGAAAATGTCTTTAATAACAGGAGCCCATGGCTTACTTTCTTTCTGGTTTTTTGGTTTGTTTGTTTTGTTTTTGTTTTGTTTTGTTCTAATTTTTATTGGAGTATAGTCGCTTTACAATGTTGTGTTAGTTTCTGCTGTACAGAAACTAACTAAAACTATACGTATACATATACCCACTCTTTTTCAGACTTCTTTCTCATTTGCCCATGGCTTATTTTCTGAAACAAGAAGAAAATGTCTTTATATTCCCGACATAAAACTATAAATTAAAAACCTTATTTTTTATATTCAACTGATTACCAACTGTGGAAGTAACCAGATAAGGCACAAGATGGACTAGCGCATGCTAAGCCCCATATCAGCAAACCAAAACTTATCTATGTTCCTATGCTTGACTCTCTCAGAAAGGGAAAGACTGAGTCAACCACTCAACACTTGCCAGCTCAGCACAAGTGACCTGACCCGGCTCTAATACTTCCCTTTTTTCCACCCAAGGAAAGTAACCCTGCTTTAACTAATCAGCAAATGCCCAGTGTAAATTTCTTCTGCTTCTCACTTTGGTCTATAAAACCCTCTTGCCTTATACAACTCTTTGAAACATGATTGTATTTTCTAGACTAGATGCTTCTTGATTCACTAAATAAAAGCCAACCGGATCAGTAAATTGTCTGTGGAAAATTTTCTTTTAACACCATAGTAAATCATTTTGTTTCTGTGGATAAATAGAACAAAAGTTAAATTTGTTAAACCCTAAGAAAATCATCAAAATCTTAAGAGATAATTTTCTATTTCTAATTATCAAGATTAATTGTGTGTTGTACTTAAAGTACATTTAACTACTAAGACCAGGCCAGCATACATTGCCGATGGAATCACCTCACATAGAAATGTTATAAAAGTTATCTGAACTTTATAAACCTTAACAAAAATATATCAGAAAAATTTTGGTTGATTTCTTTATGAGTTTTATGTTTAATTTGCGGATAATTTGCTTTTAAGGAAAGATTCATAAAAAAATTTTTTGAGCTTTTTTTAATGTTATAAAATAACAAAGTCATTTCTCAAAGGTTCAAAAATCAGAGATAAACAAAAATAGAAAAATAAAATAACCTTTAATCCACCTCCCAGAAATGAAAACTTTTACTGTTTGGGGCAAGAATTTTAAATATGTAGCATTCAGGACATTAGTATCCTTTTCTTTACTTATGGCAGTTATCAATAATTAATCTTAGTATTCTCTCCCAGTGATGACAATGTTTGCCTCACAATTATTCTGAGTCCAGTGCTGGATCTAATCAACAGTTATGTATATTCCCATTATTTTTACATAATACAATGCAACGTATCTGGGGTTTTATTTCTTAAGAAGTCAAGAACATATTCCTAGGTTATAAAACAGTTGTTGTTTTTTTTTTACAATATTACTTTAAAGGACAACTTAGTATTCAATTGTATGCGGGTTCCATATTTTACTGTAGAAAGCTTCCCAGGTTTTGTCTTATAAATCTCTCTATGATGAACATCCTTGGACCATGTGTGCATATGATGTGAATTCATTGACATTAAAATGCTTCTGATATGTATTGCTAAATTGTTGTTAGAAGGTTTTTTGATTGTTTTGTTTTGTTTCAAACATTGAAAGACTGTGAGAAACGGCTGGATCTTACATATTTAGTCCATACAATCAGCCACAATCCTTTTTTAAAGTTTCCCTGAGGCCGGAAACCCAGTAGCTTTGTTTTGCCAACTGTTAAGGCTCTTCTATAATTAAAATTGCAAAAGGTATACACCCTGAAAGGAAAAAAGTATTTAGTGGCAAAAACTTCCTTTCTAGCTAGAGTCAAAAATAAGGTTTAACGAAGAGACTGCGACATTCCAGTAAAAGAATTTATAAATAGGAATCCTAGAATTCCACACCTGTGCATACTAATAAATGTTAACAACATTCACTCAAGTTTGTAAAGACTAAAAGGTAGACAGCTTTAGGGAACCATGCTTGAATACCGTGTTTTTATCTTTTGTGTTTGGCCAGGTAACCACTGACAGCTTCAATTACCCAGCTACTATTATGCAAATGAAATTGAAGCCAGAAGTCGTGCACCTGTGCTTGCCTCTGGATTTAATATTTCTAATGAGTTCTTAAATCCTGTTCCACAGACAAGCATGTGAGATTGCTCAACTCAGATTACAGTAAAGCAGGTAAAAAGCTTTTTAAAGGAAGACAATACTTTCAAGGAATTCAATAAGGCATAGTACATATAAGGTTTAGACATTGTCAGATGGAAAACAGACACAACAAGAATATAATAAATTATTAAGAAGTTTTTTAGTGTTGAGATGCTTGGCCCAGTGACATTAAAGTAATGGGAAGAAAAAGGTAAAGAACAGTACTTAGCTATCCATTAGGTTTCTCCTTGTAGGAGGTCCTTTGTACTCGCTTGGCAGACAACTTTGGTGTAACTATATCAGATCTGTGGTCTCTCTAGCTTTGTGGAGTTTTCTTTCTGCTTTATAAACAATGTGTTCAACTTAAAGTTTATTTGCCAAATTTTTTACTGTGTTACTCAAATAACATATAGATTTCCAAATATCAATGAAATAACAACAATAATAGTAGCAGTTAACATGTAATTAGCTCTTACCATATGCCAGACATAGGCTGTGGAATTTCATAGGATTTACACAATTTACCAATATTATGTCATTTAATCCTCACAACAAACTAATCAGAAAATAACTATTGATCTTATTTTACAAACCAGGAAACTGAACCTTAGCCCACCCATATGATTAAGGGACAGAGCAGAAGACAATTCTAAATCTACCTGACACTACAGAGAATGGGCAAGATAAATATGGCTTTCCAATCTTACATTCCAGAATGTTGCAGAGAAATGACCAAAAAAGTCAAGAAGTTTATAATGGACTAATAACTATTTTTTAATATCTTGTTCCCTTCTAACAAACCTTTTCCCAACACTTAGCAGTAAATATCTAGAAAAGTGTCACATTCTTCCTTATGCTTATTTCTCTTATTTAAAAAAATAGAAGTATTAAACCGTGATAAGATATTCCCAAAATAGCCAGATCTCCAAGACATTAAATACTCAATTGAGATTTTAAGACAGCTCAAAGTAGGAAGAAGAAGAAAAGGCAGTAGGGAGAAGCACCGCGTCATCTTCGTCTTTGTACCTTAAAAAATCATTCCCGGAGTCTCATCACCTGTGCTTGCCTTTTACATTTTAATGGTCAAAATTGGGTCACATGGCCATGTCTAGTTGCCAGGGAGGCTGAGAAAGCAAGTATATTTAGCTGGGCACATTTCCACCTTGAACCAAATCAGAGATCTCTCTTTAATGAAGAAAAGAATGGATATTCAATAGGTCACTATCAGTTGCTTCTCACAGACTAAAATAGTCTTTCTGTTTTTTTTTTCTGTAGATTTTCAAAGATGATAAAAGACTATAATTTAGTATTATAATTAAAATATTAATTCTAAATTGGAAAATTGTATCAGCTGCAGGTGGAGTAACATTTGAAAACAAATCTTTGAGCCACAAGCTCAAATAATAAAAACTAGTAAAATTATCAAGTACTTCATTTTGCACTTTAAGAATTATTTAAAATTATGTTCTAAACATTAAAAAGCAATGTTTAAATTGAAATATAAAGGTAGGTAACAAAACTATAATTTGAAAAGATACATGTACCCCTATGTTCATAGCAGCACTATTTACAATAGCCAAGACATGGAAGCAACTTAAATATCCATTGACAGATGAATGGATAAGTAATATGCAGTATATATATATATATAAAAATACACAATGGAATATTACTCAGCCATAAAAAAAGAATGAAATAATGCCATTTGCAGCAACATGGATGGACCTAGAGATTATCATACTAAGCAAATTAAGTCAGAAAGAGAAAGACAAATACCATATGATATCACTTATATGTGGAATCTAAAATACGATACAAATCAACATATCTACGAAACAAAAACAGACTCACAGATATAGGGAATAGACTTGTGGTTGCCAAGGGGTACGGGGGTAGGGGAGAGAATGAATGGGAATTTGGGATGGGCAGAGGCAAACTATTATATATAGGATGGATAAACAACAAGGTCCTACTGTGTAGCACAAGGAACTATATTCAATATCTTGTGACAAACCATAATGGAAAAGAATATGAAAAATAATATATATATACATATATATATATGAGTCATTGCTGTATAGAAGAAATTAACACAACATTGTAAAAAAAACTACACTTCAATAAAATTTTTAAAAATGATAAAAAAGAAATATAAAGGTAAAAAATTTTAAATAATTCACGATTTCTTTCTTTCACTCACATTTCACATCTAAGACATCAGGAAGTCTTTTGAAAGCTACCTTCAAAATATATCTGGAACCTGGCCATGGTTTTCTATTTCCACCCTCTTACCATCCCAGTCAAGCTATCCTCAACTCTTGCCTAGATTATAAAACTAGACTTTTAACTGGTCTTCCCACTTCCTCTTTTGCCTCTCAACACAGCAGCCACAGTCATATTCTAAAATGTAAACCATTTTTGCCTCTGCTTTTAACCATCTAAAAGATTCCAATCTTTTTCCAAAACAAAACTTCAAGTTTGTATGTTGACATACAAACTTGATCACAAGGCCCTATGTGATCTCTGCCATCACCGACTCCCACATCACAGATCTTGATCTCATTTCCTATCGGCTCTACTACTTATCCACTCTAGCCACTCCTGGAAGCACACGTCCACCTCAAGCTCTTTGTACATGCTTTCACTCTGCCTGGAGCACTTTCTCCCCCAAATTTGCTTGGCTTTCTTCCTAAATTTCCTTTCATTTCTTCTTCACTCTCATCATATTGATTAGGCATTGCTGGGGGACACTATGGAAAACGGCAGCCCAGCCCCTCTCCTCCAGCATTCTGTATCCTACCTCTTCTGCTTTCTTTTTCTTCTCTGCATTTATCATCCTTGTAACATACAATACATTGTCTTGTTACTTATTTATTGTCTCTCTTCCCTCCACAGAGTAGCCTCTATCAAAGTAGGGACTTTACTTTTTGTTAACTGATGAACCCTTGTGCCTGAACATGGTTGATACATAGGAGATACTCCATAAATACTTGTTGAATGGCTTGATAGACATCATTATTTAATAAAAAAAGAAGAAATGCCTTATAGTTCAGAAATAGAAAAAGAAAACTAGATTACAGCTTAATTAAATGACTTTCTTTTTTGCATAAGATTTCTACAAATGATATTCTCTAGAAAATATCAACTTGGTAGCAGGGTACCCATATTATCTTAAAAACATTTCACTTGACTGTTTCAGGAAGTATTTATATGTTACAAATAAAATCTATACTATTTCTGAAAGAAATCACTAATATTAACATGATATATTTTGCTACTCTTGGCATTTCAAATTTTGAAACACTATGATCATAGTTTCAGACATATTTTCAAATATATTTGTGATGTCATTGCAATTACATTCCAAGGCAAACATCGAGATGTTGAAACCCCTTGTGTATTTCACATAAATATTCTCTCCATACTAGTGAACGTGTGACCTGCTTTGCTAACTCACATGCATTTTAAAAATTAGTATTTATAGTCTGTAAGGAAAATATTTCAACTTGGTGATTTATACAATTTCTTCCCTCAGGTCACATTCTTTTTCCCTCACTGTGTTCAAATACTGCTTTCAAAACAAGAGATTAGGTGTTTTAAAATTTTTGCACCATATTAGAAAAAGGAAAATCTGCTGTCTTTTTAATTTGTATGTAATTCACTGTCCTTCCTTTGGGTCCACAGGTCCTCTCACCTCCCTGGGTTTTTCTTACAACCTACCTTGTTTGCCAACGAAAGGAAGGCCCTGTGTCTAAACAGGGAGTTAGCAAGTACAGGTGAGCAAGGAGTCCTTAGACTCTCTCCATGCACACAGAAAAGAAAAACAAAAGCTAAAACTAAACACAGCAGCTCCAAAATAGCTCTTTAAAATATTTCTCTGCTAAAATTCAGGATAAAAATGTGTTCATGTGAAATACATGACTGTATTCCAGCAATGGTTAAACCACATTAGGGTGACCCAAATGGCCAACTAATTTTACTGTAAATGAGTGAAACTATCAGCCAGATTGAGAGGAAATAAACAATCCAACATAGAGATACAAAAGCATTGAGTACTGTTTTGAAAATTCAACTATGTTAGTTCATGTTTAGAAAATAAGAACATTATTTGTCTTATACAATGCAGTATACTATAAAAATGAACCAGGAAAGGTTTCTCAAACTGTTCACATGACTAAACTGAGACCTGAGACATGAGTCATACCTATTCTCAAGAAGGAATTGGAAGAGAGCCTATGAGCAGAGAACACAGCACATGCAAAGGGCTGGATGTAAGAGAATATGGTGCAGGCAAAGGTGCAAGAGACTGGGGCTTGAAGAATCCAGCAAGGGAGAAGAAGACTGTTGCCAGATCACAGAAGTCACTGAAATGTTTCATTGAGTTTGAGAAAGATTGTTTTGGCTACATGCAGAGAGTAGATTGAAATGAAGATATTCTGAAGGCAGATAGAGAAAGTTTGTGGGAGTAATCCAAACAAGGTAGTTCCATGGCCTGAAATAAGATAGTGAGTGAATAGAAGTGAATGTATTTGATATCAGTAAGGTAGTAAAAGTGGCAGGATTTAGGAATTGTTTGGGTAGACCAAGAAAGGAGAAAAAAATGGTCAGAATAAGCAAGAGATATTGGGACACTGAAATTAAATACCAGAATGAAAGCTGGAGTGAATAAGATGAGTTTAGTTTTGAATACACTGTCTTTAAGGTTACTGTAGAATATTCAAAGCCAAAATCCAGGAAGAACCCTTGTCTCTTCTCATCTAGTCCATGAGCAAAGCCTACAGGCTTTAACTTCAAAATATATCCAGAGTCTGATCTGACCATTGCTCACCATTTGCTCTGCTCTTATCCTAGTCCTAGATATGGACTCTTGGGATTATTGCAACAGTCTCTTAATTGGCCTCCTTGTCCCTTTATAATTGATTGTCAATATAGCAGCCAGAGTGAACCCTTTAAATTTAAGTCAGATTGTGTCATTGCTTGGCTCAAAACCCTCCAAAGACCTCCCATCTCACACAGAATGAAATCCAAAATCTTTAGATATGACCTTGGGCATAGCCTCCAAGGTCATGCCCCTCCAACTAGCCTCTCTGATCACATCTCTAACTATGCCGTCACCGTTCTCCTTGCCATTTCTCAAACAAGCCAAGCACACTCCCATCTCAAGGCTCTGTACATGTTCCTCTTTCTGCCTGGAACACTTTGTCATCAGATATCTGCATAGCTCACTGCTATACTCATTCACTTTATTAGGAAGGTTTTCCCTGATGAACCCATCCTGAGCCTATCTAAAATACCACCCTGCCCCTTTCAAACTGTTTAACCATTTTTACTTTTCTTCATAATATAGTACTCATCACTACCTGAAATTATACTATGAATTTATTTATGTGTCGATCATCTATATCCTTGTATGGAATGGAAAATACATGAAAAAAATTGGTCTGTTTTGATCACTATTCTTATCACTTAGAAAAGTTCCTGGTCATATTAGGTGCTCAATAAGTAAATTTTTAATGGATTCAAGAGGAGATATCTAATAGGCAGTTGGATATATGGGTATGAAAAGACCCTAGTAAACTTGAAATAAAGCTTTGGTGGTCCTTAGTTACAGTAATTAAGGACATGAGAGTAAATGTTTCCCAAGGAGAAGAAACTCTAGCATTGACATAATTGACATAATTGACAAAACAATCACAGAACAAAAGTGCTAATACATGTCTCCCAAATCTGGATGCGGGGGTTCCAACTTTCTTTTACAGGTTTTATTCTCCTATTTCTTTGATTCTTCTAGACATCTCTACCTGACTATCACACAAGTGTACCGATAGATAGCACCTTTCTTTCCCACAGGCCCATAGTTATGAAGCTTTATCAAACCTAGTGCCTAAATTATCTCTTGATTCTCTATCCTTCTCTGTCCTTCTCTCCTCTGCCACTGCATTCATTCATCCACTCATTCAAAAAATATTTATTAGCTATCTATTACACTCTAGATACCATACTAAGAGCTGGGAATGCCAAGATAAATAAATCAAGAAGCACACAGTTTAGTGAAGATGACAGGACTGTAAATAATTATAATACAATGTGGGACATTGTGATTAAAAACACAATGTTGCACGAGAATGCAAATTCACATTTTTGGAAGTGGGTTGGCAGTGATTGTGACCCGTGTCTGGAAGATAATGAGGACTGCAATGCAATGTGGGAGAGATGTGGCATTTCTGAAGGGAAAACAAAGGGCAAGTTCAAAGCTAGGGAGTGGGAGGTGTGAAACAGCATGAGATGTTTCTGGAACATGAGATGCTCTTAACTGTGTAAGGCTCTAGTTTAGGGTATAAGGCAGTAAAGTGACAGGAACAGCAGAACTTAATAACTATCAGCAGAAAACAGGAAAGATTTTTTTCTAGAAGAAAGGAATATTGCCAAGAGTGGTAGGTTGAATTCTCTGAGAATCAGACTTTGAGCTTCTAGGATTATGTGTATGAGGTTTATTGGTGAGTGTTCTCATCATTGCTGTAAAGGAATGTGCAAGGGGAAAAGTTTAACTATACTGCGGTTGCAAAAGGGGGTCTCACGGAGATGTTATAGCTCTTCAGAGTTATTCCAATTCAAGGCAAGAAGACCAGACATTTATATCCTGACATCAACTGGTTATTGGATGTGGGCTGCGTGTGAGGTCTGGGTAGTAGGCCTGGGAGGGGAGCCAGGCAGCGTCCTTCTGTAAGGGCAATTCTTGGAGAGGAGCTCAACTGTTTGGCTATAGCAGCCAATAATCTCCCCGCAGCTGGAGAAGAAGGGCCTTAATCTGAAAGGGGGTTGCTATAGACAAACGTTTATGTTCCCCCCAGATTTATATGTTGACATCTAATCCTCAGTGTGATGGTATTAGGAGGCAGGGTTTTGAGGAAGTGACTAGGTCATAAGAATGAAGCCCTCAGGAATGGTATTAGTGCCCTTATGAAAGAGACCCCAGAGAGCTCCCTCGCTCCTTCTGCCATGTGAGGACAAAGTGAGAGACAGCCTTCTATGAACCAGGAAGCGGGTTCTCATCAGACATTGAATCTGCACAGCCTTGATTTTGGACTTGCCAGCCTCCAGAACTGTGAGAAATAAATTTCTGTTGTTTGCAAGTCACCCAGTCTATGGCATTTTTGTTATAGCAGAGTGAAAAGAATAAGACAGGGATCTAACCATCTCTCCATGATGTCCACTACAAATGGAGACACTTAGACATTAGACTCAGAAGGTTCCATGAACCATGACTCTAAAGAAAAACGGCTGGAAGGAGACACAGGAAAGTACTTGCCTTTTTCTTTTCAAACAAAGTGGCATAAGCATGTTGTAGGGAAAGATCCAGGAGCAGAATAAGGTTGCAAATATAGGAGAGAGGGTCTAATGGGCTCAAAAGAGGACTAGAGGAATTCTAATGATTGGCATTAAATTCAAATATGGAAGGGCTTCCAGTAAGATGAAAACTATCGAAGAGCTTCCGTTATATCTCCTTCCATTTATTTATGAGAATAACACACAACAAAGTGAAAAATGCAGCCACACGAGAAACCAGAAATCTTAATAATCTACCAGACTGCAAGAATTGTCCATTATCCAAAATGTAGAAGGGGCTCTGAATCAGGAAATAGGAGAAGGAAGTTAAGGGTGAGAGCCACCCTCAGCTGCTTGCAAGCCTAATGCAGAGATCACAAAATTTGTCAACCAAGAAGACAGCAATAATTCTCTTCAAGGTCTGAGATGGCTAAGTTCTTTAACCACCCTTCTCCAACAATTCTTTTCTTTGTATAACAACATCATAGAGTATCCCTTCTTTTCAAGCATACACACAATGTTGGCAAAAGCAATCATAAGAAGCCATAAAGACTTAATAAACTCTGAAACAGAGGGGGCACACCACGAAAGGAAAGGGCATAATGGAAGTGCAGATGTGAGAATGGTTATGCAGTTCCAGTGAAATGGACAGCAGACCAATCCTGCTAGGGCAGCATGTACAAGAGAAAAAGGAATCACTGGTGAAAGATGGGGAAGGCCTGATTATAGAGGGACCTTCACTCTCTGATTTTAGCTTTGCACACTGTCTTCTAAACAACAGAAAGTTGTTAAGGGCTTTTGTAAAAGGTGGATAAATGAAAAAAGTGGTATTTTAGGAATATGAATAAGGCCCTATGCCCTTCTTTTGCTTCTTCATTGCCAACACCTACATAGGCAAACATTGTGAGAAAAGATGCAATAAACAGAAAAAGGTCACAGGCAAATTCTTATAAAACCCTCCAAGTCTCTTCCTATGCTAATCTGTCATGAAAACTGCTTCTAATCTGAGTAGGATAATATTTTTTACAGAAACAAATGTTACTGTTAAGATTAAAAATTTTTACTAGCAAGTCCCCAATGATTCCATGACAAGCAAGCGTGATGTAGCACTAAGGAGCACATTTCTGAAAGATGATGATGAATTTATATAAAGAGCAAATAACAACTGCTAATATTACCTGAATATGTTTAGTATGAGCTAGGCATTCTATTAAGCTCTTGTGTGCTTTATCTCATTTGATCCTCGCAATAATAAATGAGGTAGGTATTGGATGAGGAAAATGCAGCTTGAAAAATTTAAGTAACTGCCCCAAGGCCACACAGCTGATATCTTGCTATTGTACACTGTACTTTGGAAAGAGATGGAAAAAGTTCAAAGTGCACTTTTTGTCTACTTAATTGTAACATCTTCAAAATAAAGGCCTTATATACGTGTTTATTCAAAAACTAGATATTAGGCTCTTAGGATGCGTACAGTGCTGGCAAGACTGGGAACTAAAAGGGGTATAAGACATGATGCAATAGAACAGCTAAGTAAATCCATTCTGCTTGTCTATTTGTTTATGTTTGTTGGTCAGTTTTAATTAGAATCACAGTACATAGCTTACAAACTGTAGAATAACCTTATTTACTAAAACAACAAATTACCAAGAGAGCCCATTAAAAAAATGGCAATACCTCATTTGATTTTAAAGTTATAAACGCAATTGTAGGATCGTACTAATGCAAAAAAATCTATACTCATTATTAAAAATCGTTAGAATATTTAGAAGGTTTCACTTCCCTTTTTTTTTTTTTTAACATCTTTATTGGGGTATAATTGCTTTACAATGGTGTGTTAGTTTCTGCTTTATAACAAAGTGAATCAGTTATACATATACATATGTACCCATATGTCTTCCCTCTTGCATTTCCCTCCCTCCCACCCTCCCTATCCCACCCCTCCACGCTGTCACAAAGCACCGAGCCAATATCCCTGTGCCATGCGGCTGCTTCCCACTAGCTATCTACCTTACTACATTTGTTAGTGTGTATATGTCCATGACTCTCTCTCGCCCTGTCACAGCTCACCCTTCCCCCAGCCCATAACCTCAAGTCTGTTCTCTAGTAGGTCTGCGTCTTTATTCCTGCCTTACCCCTAGGTTCTTCATGACATTTATTTTTTTCTTAAATTCCATATATATGTGTTAGCATACGGTATTTGTCTTTTACTTTCTGACTTACTTCACTCTGTATGACAGACTCTAGGTCTATCCACCTCATTACAAATAGCTCAATTTCGTTTCTTTTTATGGCTGAGTAATATTCCATTGTATATATGTGCCACATCTTCTTTATCCATTCATCCGATGATGGGCACTTAGGTTGTTTCCATCTCTGGGCTATTGTAAATAGAGCTGCAATGAACAGTTTGGTACATGACTCTTTTTGAATTTTGGTTTTCTCAGGGTATATGCCCAGTAGTGGGATACCTGGGTCATATGGTAGTTCTATTTGTAGTTTTTTAAGGAACCTCCATACTGTTCTCCATAGTGGCTGAACCAATTCACATTCCCACCAGCAGTGCAAGAGTGTTCCCTTTTCTCCACACCCTCTCCAGCATTTATTGTTTCTAGATTTTTTGATGATGGCCATTCTGACTGGTGTGAGATGATATCTCATTGTAGTTTTGATTTGCATTTCTCTAATGATTAATGATGTTGAGCATTCTTTCATGTGTTTGTTGGCAGTCTGTATATCTTCTTTGGAGAAATGTCTATTTAGGTCTTCTGCCCATTTTTGGATTGGGTTGTTTGTTTTCTTGTTATTGAGCTGCATGAGCTGCTTGTAAATTTTGGAGTTTAATCCTTTGTCGGTTGCTTCATTTGCAAATATTTTCTCCCATTCTAAGGGTTGTCTTTTGGTCTTGTTTATGGTTTCCTTTGCTATGCAAAAGCTTTGAAGTTTCATTAGGTCCCATTTGTTTATTTTTGTTTTTATTTCCATTGCTCTAGGAGGTGGGTCAGAAAGTATCTTGCTGTGACTTATGTCATAGAGTGTGCTGCCTATGTTTTCCTCTAAGAGTTTGATAGTTTCTGGCCTTACATTTAGGTTTTTAATCCATTTTGAGCTTATTTTTGTGTATGGTGTTAGGGAGTGATCTAATCTCATACTTTTACATGTACCTGTCCAGTTTTCCCAGCACCACTTATTGAAGAGGCTGTCCTTTCTCCACTGTACATTCCTGCCACCTTTATCAAAGATAAGGTGTCCATATGTGCGTGGGTTTATCTCTGGGCTTTCTATCCTGTTCCATTGATCTATCTTTCTGTTTTTGTGCCAGTACCATACCATCTTGATAACTGTAGCTTTGTAGTATAGTCTGATCACTTCCCTTTTTTTAAAATTTTATTTATCTATTTATTTATTTATTTATTTATTTTTGGCTGTGTTGGGTCTTCGTTGCTGCATGTGGGCTTTCTCTAGCTGCAGTGAGCGGGGTCTACTTTTCATTGCGTTACGCGGGCTTCTCATTGCAGTGGCTTCTCTCATTGTGGAGCATGGGCTCTAGGTGCGCGGGTTTCAGTGGTTGCAGCACACGGGCTCAGTAGTTGTGGCTCACAGGCTCTAGAGCACAGGCTCAGTAGTTGTGGCACACAAGCTTAGTTGCTCCACGGCATTTGGGATCTTCCCGGGCCAGGGATCGAACCCGTGTCCCCTGAATTGGCAGGTGTATTCTCAACCACTGCGCCATTGGGGAAGCCCTCACTTCCCTTTAAGTTGCTAAGACAGAATGCTATTGAAGAGATGACACACAGGTTTTTAATTTAAATTTGCTTTTTAATAAATATACATTAGCATAAATAGTAGAAACTATGTCACTAGTCTCTAGAGATTTATTATTTTAATTTACTATGTATTAGTCATATTTGCATGAAAGACTTTTTTAACTGGGCAGTAGAAAGATTTGGGGCCCTAAAGGAATAGAGAGTTATTTTTCACTTTGAACTTCTGTTTAATATTATATAATGAATTTTCTATTTTCTATGCCAAAATGTAGTCTTTCAAGCTACTTTCCAAATGAATACAATTTCTTAATTTCTTGATTAAAATTCCTGAGCAATTCATCTCAGTTGAAGTTTTCTGAGTATTTAATTGCGGCCTATCTTAGTCCATTCGGGCTGCTGTAACAAAATACCACAGACTGGGTAGTTTATAAACAACAGAAATGTATTTCTCACAGTTCTGGAGGCTGAAAGTTCAAGATGAAGACACAAGCATGGCTGCATTCTCTGGAGAGGGCTGTCTTCCTGGTTCATAGTCAGCATTTTCTCTCTGTGTCCTCATATGGTGGAAAGGACCAGAGATCTCTCTGGATCCTCTTTTTATAAGTCACTAATACCATACATGAGGGCTCCATCCTTATGACCTAAGCACCTCCCAAAGGCCCCACTTCCTAACACCATCATCTTTGGAGGTTAGGACTTCAACATATGAATGGGGGGTACGGTATAAAACAATCAAATCATAGCACATCCCAAGTAGAGGACCCAGCTGAGCTATGCCCGGACTCCTGACCCTTAAAAACTGTTAGATATATGACTGCTAAGTAGTACGTGTATGTACTGTTCTCATTCTAGAATCAGCTGATATTAAAAACTAAACAAAGTATCCATATCTCCTATATGATTGCAGTTTCCTGAATTAACTCTCTGATCAATTATTCATCTACTAAAACAAAAAAAAATTAAATGCCTATTATGTGTCCATCAACAGAGGAATGGATAAAGAAGATGTGGTATGTATATACAATAGAATATTACTCAGCCATAAAAAGAAATGAAACTGGGTCATTTGTAGAGACGTGGATGGACCTAGAGACTGTCATACAGAGTGAAGTAAGTCAGAAAGAGAAAAACAAATATCGTATATTAACACATACACTTGGAATTTAGAAAAATGGTATAGATTATCTTATTTGCAAAGCAGAAATAGAGACAAAGACATAGAGAATAAACATATGAACACCAAGGAGGAAAGAGGTGGGGTGGGAGGAATTGGGAGACTGTGATTGACACATATACACTATTGACACTATGTATAAAATAGACAACTAATGAGAACATACTGTATAGCACAGGGAACTCTACTTAATGCACTGTGGTGACCTAAATGGGAAGGAAATCCAAAAAAGCAGGGATATATGTATATGTATAGTTGATTCACTTTGCTGTACAGTAGAAACTAACACAACATTGTAAAGCAGCTATACTCCAATAAAAGTTAATTATAAAAAAAAGCAATAAATGCCTATTATATGTCAGACCTAGTACTTCATGCAGAGGCTAAAAAGTAAGCAAAATCAGACATAGCCCCTGCCTTCATAAAGCTTATTGTCTAGTGGAAGAGAGAGACGTTATTCAATTAACCATAAACTCATTTATAACATTGAGACTGCTATAAATTCCAAGAGGAGGAATTTGTCATAAGAAGAGTCTATATACATAGAGGTCAGAAAGTTTCTCTGAGGAAGTGAGCTGGGTGATGATGAGAGGTAAAATCTTTCTAGGTGAAGGAAGAAAATGTATACAGAGACCCTGTGGCAGAAGGGAGAAAAGGATCTTTAAAAAGCTGAAATGACTGGAGCAGACACAGTGAAGGGGAGCAGTGAGGGAGGAGACCAGGGATCTTGATAGGAATGACCAGTTAGCAGGAGCCCTGGAAGTTTTGATAAGGAGTTTTATCCATCAAGAACTCTTGAAAGCCTTTGGAAAGATTTAAGCAAAAGGGGGACATGAATATATTTGCATTTCAAAGAGATCACATTGGCTATATGGTAGAGAATGGATTGGAGAAGACCAGAGTGGATATAGACAAACACATTAAAGAAGACACTGCAACAGTCCAGATAAATGATGACGATAGACTGGAACAGGTTCATAAGAAAGGCTGAGGAGGAGACAGATGGAAGCTGGTAGATATAGATAAACATGTTAAGATAAAATGCACGTGTTGGTAATGGGTTGATTTTCTAGGGAGGCAATAACACCCTAAGATGACCCCCAATGAGTCATGCTCTTATATAATCCCCTCTCCTTGAATACAGGTGGGACCTGTGACTTGATTCTAACTAATAGAATATGGCAAAGGTAGTGGGATCTTACTCTTGATTAAATTATGTCATAGAAGGCTGTCTTAACAGACTGGAGAGAGATTCTTTTTCTGGCCTTGAAGAAGCAAATACCAGATACCGTGAACTGCTTATCAAGATGATCATAGAGCAGGGAACTGTGGGTAACCTCTAGGACCTGAGGACAGCCTCCAAACAACAGCCAGCAAACAGTCAGGGCCCTCAGTCACACAGCCACAAGGAAATGAACTTCAACAACAACCAAAAGGAACTTGAAGTAAATTTTAACCTAGTCAAGCCCTCAAACGAGAATAAAGCCCTGCTGCAGACTTTCCCGGTGGCGCAGTGGTTAAGAATCCATCTGCCAATGCAGGGGATACAGTTCTATCCCTGGTCCAGGAAGATCCCACATGTGCGGAGCAACTTAGCCCGTGGGCCACAACTACTGAGCCTGCGTGCCACAACTACTGAAGCCCGCACACCTAGAGCTCATGCTCCACAAGAGAAGCTACCACAGTGAGGATCCCACGCACCACAATGAAGAGTAGGCCCCGCTCACCGCAACTAGAGAAAGCCCACACGCAGCAATGAAGACCCAATGCAGCCAAAAATAAATAAATTAAATAAATAAATTTATTTTAAAAAAAGAATAAAGCCCTGCTGACACTTTGATCACAGCCTCGTAAGATCCTCAGCAGAGGAGTCAGCTAAGCTGTGTGCGGACTCCTCCTGACTCACAGAAACTGTGACATAATAAATGTGTGCTGTTTTAAGCCACTAAATTTGTGGTAATTTGTTACACATCAGTAGATAACGAATACATCTAGAAAAAGAGAGATATCTAGGTTCTGGCTTGCATAGACAGAGGGTGTGGTGCTTTTCATTGAGTGAGCAAGGATTGGTAAACACCCAGATTTAGAGACAGACAATTAGTTTTGTTTGGGGCATGTTGAATTTGAGGCTCCTTGAAACACTCAAGAGGCATGGTAATTAGATATTTGTATATGTGGAGCTAAAAGAAGGCTTAGGCTAGATCAATGGTGATTTTGCCCCTCAGGAACATTTGACGATGTCTAGAAATGTTTTTGATAGCTACAAATGGGGGTTACTACTGGCATCTAGTGGGAGAAGCCAAGAATTCTGCCAAACATCCTCAAATGCACAGGATAGATCTCCATACCAAAAAAATCCCACCCAAATTATCGATAATGCTAAGGTTGAGAAACTCTGGGCTAGATATATAAATGTATACATAGGTGTGTGAATAATGTATGAATCAATGGGCATGGTATTAGATTATCCAGAAAAAAAGCATAAAGTGAAAAGTTGAGACAATTTAGAACTGAGCCTTCAGTAAGGTCAACATTTTATGGCTGGAAAGAGAAAGATTAACCTGAAAAGGAAACAAAGATGGAGTTGCAAGAAAAGTAGAAGAGAGTACTATATTAAATAGAAGTTTGAGTTCTTCCAGAGTTTGTCCTAGGTATTTCCCCTTCTAGGCTGTATTCTCCTTCAATTATCTCATCCACGATTGCGTTTCAAGAGAAGTGAGTGTTCCAGGGTTAATTCCAAGGTTTGGGTGTAAAACTCAGTGGTATATGACTTGATTCCTATGTTCTCAGATATATGTGGATTAGTATAAAAAAAATCACCCAAGTCAATTTCCATTCTTAGCTAACATGCCTGGCCAATTAAAGCATTCACCCAATAATGAACACATTATAACATTTCATCAGAGTAAGCAAGTTTATGTTCAATTTATCATAGTGTCCATGGTCTTAGAAATTTAAGTCACTTCTTCTCTCAGTCTTTCCTTGTCCAAAATGAATCCAAAGTATTTCATCTGTTCTCAAATAAATATCTACACATCACTCTTCTTTCATGCCTTAGAGGGTGTTTGAACATGATCTTCTAGGCATGGGTAAAAAGAAAGTCTCCTGGAGGTCAAAAGACATCCTTGAATTTTAGTGGTCTTAATGACTACAGTAATTTGAAAATCGTTGATCAATTTTCTTGTCATGAATAAATATGTGAAAAGTTGCTCAACAACACTCATTAATAAGTACAGTTGACCCTTAAACAACGTGGGGGTTAAGGATGCCAACTTCCCTCAGCGTATTGAAAAATCAGTGTTTAAATTCATAGTCAGCCCTCCAGCCCTCCTTATTGGTAGTTCTCCATCCACAGATTCAACCAACCGGAAGTCTTGTAATACTGCAGTACATATTTATTGAAAAAAAAATCCACTTATAACTGGACCCACACGGTTCAAACCTGTGTAGTTCAAAGGTCAACTGTACAGGTAAAAATATAGTGGGGTATCATTTTTCATTTGGAAATTTGAAAAGATAAAAAAGAAGTTTGATAATAGCCGGTGGTAGCTGAGTACAGTAAATCTCATAGCCCATTTTTAGGAATGTAAGTTGGTAAAATTTGGGGAGGACTATTTGGAAATATCTATTAAAATTTAAAATATACATAGTTTAGCCCAAGGATCCACTTCTCAGAATTTACTATACTAATACACTAATAAAAGAAAGCAAATATATTAATATATTCACTGTAACATTTTAAAATTTTTTTTATTGAAGTATAGTTGATTTATAATGTGTTTGTTAGTTTCTAGCATACAGCAAAGTAATTTAGAGATATATATATATATCTGAATGGTTTATCACAGGATATTGAATATAGCTCCCTGTGTTATACAGTAAGACCTTGTTGTTTATCCATCCTATATATAATAGTCTGCATCTGCTAATCCCCAAATCCCAATCCATCCCTCCTCCACCTCCCCCCTTCCCTTGGCAACCACAAGTCTATTCTCTATGTCTGTGAGTCTGTTTCTGTTTCAAAAATAAGTTCATTTGTATCACATTTAAGATTACACATATAAGATTACACATATATTTTTCTTTCTCTTTCTGACTTACTTAACCTAGTATGATAATCTCTAGGTCTATCCATGTTACTGCAAATGGCATTATTTCATTCTTTTTTTATGGCTGAGTAATATTTCATTGTATATATATACCACGTCTTCTTTATCCATTCACCTGTTAGTGGACATTTAGGTTGCTTCCATGTCTTGGCTATTGTAAATAGTGCTGTTATGAACATAGGGGTCCATGTATCGCTTCAAATTATAGTTTTGTCCAGACATATGCACATGACTGGGACTGCTGGATCATATGGTAGCTCTATGTTTAGTTTCTAAGGAACCTCCATACTGTTTTTCATAATGACTGCACCAATTTACATTCCCACCAACAGTGCAGGAGGGTACCCTTTTCTCCACACCATCTGTAGCATTTATTTGTAGACTTTTTAATGATGGCCATTCTGACAGGGGTGAGATGATACTTCATTGTAGTTTTGACTTGCATTTCTCTAATAATTATCAATGCTGAGCATCTTTTCATGTGTTTTTGGCCATCTGTATGTCTTCTTTGGAGAAATATATATTTAGGTCTTCTGCCCATTTTTTGATTGGGTTGTTCGTTTTTTGATATTGAGTTGTATGAACTGATCATATATTTTGGAAATTAAGCCCTCGTCATTCATATTATTTGCAAATATTTTCTCCCAGGCCATAGGTTTTCTTTTCGTTTTGTTTATGGTTTCCTTTGCTGTGCAAACACTGTAGCATTTTGATAAAGGTAAATAATTGGGAAAAATCTAAATGTCCAGCAATAGGAACCTGGTTAAATAAATTATACGACATCCATATATTAAAGTAATGAGGTAAATCTATATCCACCAAGTGAAGTGATATTTAAAATATATTGATAACTGATTAAAAAGGTCACAATATATTATTCCATTTATATGTAGAAAGTACATGTATGTGTACATATATAAAAATTATATACATTTTCTATTAAAAAATGTCTGAAAGAATGACTACCATAATATTTTCAGTAGCTTACTCCAAGGAGTATATTAAGGATATAGACAGAGAGACTTTTGCTTTTTATTTCACACAATTTTATTTTTTAACTTTTTAAATAAATATATATTGTTTTGTAATAAAAATATTTTAGAAAAACTATAATACAAAAACTTTTAATAAAAAATAGCAATAACTTCAACCTGAAAAATTCTAGTAAATAGTGCTAGTTTCAAAAAAAGATTAATTATATTCTTTCTACATATATGTGTATATTTAAAATTCTCCTCAAAAATAGATTTAATAACATAAAATAAACTTTCCAGTATGAATGACATATAGAAAATAATACAGAAAATTTAATATATTTTTAAAATATTTCCCTTAAAAGGACTTGAATATGGTTGAAGGACAAACTGGATAAAAGTCAGAATAAAGAAAAGAGATTTATAAGAATGCAATATGATTTTTTTTTAAATAAAGGGATGCTTATGGGGTAGTTTGGTGAGGAGGATCCTAAGGGCCTGAATTATGTAGCCAGAATGTGGAAAAATAAAGGAGGTCAGAACAGTGGTAAAGAAGACTGCAAATAGGGAAATGGCATTGAAGATAGATAGGAAAAAAATGCGTTCTGGATATATTTATGAGATAAAATAGGTAAATGTTAACAATTGACCAGAAATTGGGGGCAAGACTATGGGAGGAGTCCAAGATGACTCCCAGTTTCATGGGAGATGAGAGTGAACCCAAATAATGCAATGAATATTGAAGAATCTATTTCAAGCAGGACATACAGTCATTTTTTAATGGATTTAAATATTAAGGTAAAGGAAAATTTGGGGGATTCAGTAAATAAATTCTGGGAACACTGGGCAGGTGGTAGGTGATCATCCTGGGGTAAGTGATCATCAATGAGAGTCTTAATAATATTACCAAAGTTCTGGCAAACAGTCAGGCAGCAATCGCTGGTGGGAAAGCTTAGTAAGTTCTAGTAAGCAACAAGCTTTAAGATTCAGGGTTCCAGGGCTGGCATCCTATCTTTGGCCACATAAAACAGGACCTTAGGTTGAGAGAAGTGAATACTGAGAAGGATATCACATAGCACTCTAGCTTTCAGAATCTGTTTTATGTGCTCTTCTGTTCTTCAAGGTCATATTCTTCCTCCCATTACCCTAAGATTCTTCACTTGCTAGGACACCAAAAATGAATACTAGGAAATCATTAGATCTGAAGATGTTAGATTTCCAAGACATTTGTGTTTAATGATTAAACTGCCGTTTAACTCTTAATAACATAAAAGCCTTTGAGACCTAAAGTGATAGTGAGGGAGATATCTTTGAGTAAAAGGTATCTCTTGGCAGTCTTCAGCTCGTATACTAGCAGTAAAATCTTACTTTGTCTACTTAAAAAAAACTCTTCATGGGGCTTCCCTGGTGGCGCAGTGGTTGAGAGTCTGCCTGCCGATGCAGGGGACACGGGTTCGTGCCCTGGTCTGGGAAGATCCCACATGCCGCAGAGCGGCTGGGCCCGTGAGCCATGGCCGCTGATCCTGCGTGTCTGGAGCCTGTGCTCCGCAACGGGAGAGGCCACAACAGTGAGAGGCCCGCGTACCGCAAAAAAAAACCTCTTCATACTTAAATTCCCCTTTCTACAACTCCTCCTTCTTCCTGAGCTTGCTTTAAGTCTCACTTTAATACATTTGTATTAGTCTAATTTCTGCTGTTAGACTGTGAGCTCCTTGAAGGCTGAGAATACGTCACCTATAATTTTATTTTTGGCACTGAAAATAGCACAGTGGGGGGTAATCGGGAAGATGGCAGAAGAGTAAGATGAGGAGATCACCTTCCTCCCCACAGATACACCAGAAATACATCTACATGTGGAACAGCTCCTACAGAACACCTACTGAACGCTGGCAGAAAACCTCAAACCTCCCAAAAGGCAAGAAACTCCCCACGTACCTGGGTAGGGCAAAAGAAAAAAGAATAAACAGAGACAAAAGAATAGACGGGACCTGCACCAGTGGGAGGGAGCTGTGAAGGAGGAAAGGTTTCCACACACTAGGAAGCCCCTTCGCGGGCAGAGACTGCGGGTGGCGGAGGGGGAAGCTTCGGGGCCGCGGAGGAGAGCACAGCAACAGGGGTGTGGAGGGCAAAGCGGAAAGATTCCAGCACAGATGATAGGTGCCGACCAGCACTCACCAGCCCGAGAGGCTTGTCTACTCACCCGCCGGGGCAGGCGGGGCTGGGAGCTGAGGCTCGGGCTTCGGTAGGAGCGCAGGGAGAGGACTGGGGTTGGCGGCGTGAAAGCAGCCTGCAGGGGGTTAGTGCACCACGGCTAGCCGGGAGGGAGTCCGGGGGAAAAGTCTGGACCGGCCAAAGAGGCAAGAGACTTTTTCTTCCCTCTTTGTTTCCTGGTGCACGAGGAGAGGGGATTAAGAGCCCTGCTTAAAGGAGCTCCAGAGATGGATGCGAGCCGCGGCTAAAAGCGCGGACACCAGAGATGGGCATGAGACGCTAAGGCTGCTACTGCCGCCACCAAGAAGCCTGTGTGCGAGCACAGGTCACTCTCCACACATCCCTTCTGGGGAGCCTGTGCATCCCGCCACTGCCAGGGTCCTGGGATCCAGGGACAACTTCCCTGGGAGAATGCATGGCGCGCCTCAGGCTGGTGCAACGTTCTACTGGCCTCTGCCGCCGCAGGCTCGCCCCGCATCCACACCCCTCCCTCCCCCCCGGCCTGAGTGAGCCAGAGTCCCCGAAGCAGCTGCTCCTTTAACCTCGTCCTGTCTGAGCAAAGAACAGACGCCCTCTGGCAACCTACACCCAGAGGCGGGGCCAAATCCAAAGCTGAGGCCCTGGGAGCTGTGAGACCAAAGAAGAGAAAGGGATATCTCTCCCAGCAGCCTCAGAAGCAGCGGATTAAAGCTCCACAATCAACTTGATGTACCCTGCATCTGTGGAATATCTGAATATACAACAAATCATCCCAAATTGAGGTGGACTTTGAGAGTAAGATTTACTATTTTTTCCCCTTTTCCTCTTTTTGTGAGTGTGTATGTGTATGCTTCTGTGTGAGATTTTGTCTGTATAGCTTTGCTGTCACCATTTGTCCTAGGGTTCTATCCATCCTTTTTTTTTTCTTTTCTCTTAAAAAAATTATTTTCTTAATAATTAATATTTATTTTAATAACTTTATTTAATTTTATCTTACTTTATTTTATTTTTTCCTCTTTCTTTCTTTCTTTTCTCTTTTTCTTCCTTCCTTCCCTCCTTCCTTCCTTCCTTCCTTCCTCCCCTCCCTCCCCCCCTCCTTCCCTTCCTTCCTTCCTTCCTTTCTCTCTCTCTCTCTCTCTTTCTTTCTTTCTTTCTTTCTTCCTACTTTTTCTCCCTTTTAATCTGAGCCGTGTGGATGAAAGGCTCTTGGTGCTGCAGCCAGGAGTCAGTGCTGTGCCTCTGAGGTGGGAGAGCCAACTTAAGGACACTGGTCCACGAGAGACCTCCAAGCTCCACATAATATCAAAAGGCGAATATCTCACAGAGATCTCCATCTCAACACCAGCACCCAGCTTCACTCAACGACGAGCAAGCTACATTGCTGGACACCCTATGCCAAACAACTAGCAAGACAGGAACACAACCCCACCCATTAGCAGAGAGGCTGTCTAAAATCATAATAAGTCCACAGACACCCCAAAACACACCATCAGATGTAGACCTGCCCACCAGAAAGACAACATCCAGCGTCATCCACCAGAACACAGGCACTAGTCCCCTCCACCAGGAAGCCTACACAACCCACTGAAACAACCTAAGCCACTGGGGACAGACACCAAAAACAACGGGAACAACGAACATGCAGCCGCAAAAAGGAGACCCCAAACACAGTAAGATAAGCAAACTGAGAAGACAGAAAAACACACAGCAGGTGAAGGAACAAGATAAAAACCCACCAGACCTGACAAATGAAGAGGAAATAGGCAGTCTACCTGAAAAAGAACTCAGAATAATGATAGTAAAGATGATCCAAAATCTTGGAAACAGAATAGCGAAAATGCAGGAAACATTTAACAAGGACCTAGAAGAACTAAAGAAGAAACGAGCAATGATGAACAACACAATAAATGAAATTAAAAATACTCTAAATGGGATCAATAGCAGAATAACTGAGGCAGAAGAATGGATAAGTGACCTGGAAGATAAAATAGTGGAAATAACTACTGCAGAATAGAATAAAGAAAAAAGAATTAAAAGAACTGAAAACAGTCTCAGAGACCTCTGGGACAACATTAAATGCACCAACATTCGAATTATACGGGTTCCAGAAGAAGAAGAGAAAAAGAAGAAAGGGACTGAGAAAATATATGAAGAGATTATAGTTGAAAACTTCCCTAATATGGGAAAGGAAATAGTTAATGAAGTCCTGGAAGCACAGAGAGTCCCATACAGGATAAATCCAAGGAGAAACACACCAAGACACATACTAATCAAACTATCAAAAATTAAATACAAAGAAAACATATTAAAAGCAGCAAAGAAAAAACAACAAATAACACACAAGGGAATCCCCATAAGGTTAACAGCTGATCTTTCAGCAGAAACTCTGCAAGGCAAAAGGGACTGGAAGGACATATTTAAAGTGATGAAGGAGAAAAACCTACAACCAAAATTACTCTACCCAGCAAGGATCTCATTCAGACTTGATGGAGAAATTAAAACCTTTACAGACAAGCAAAAGCTGAGAGAGTTCAGCACCACCAAACCAGCTTTACAACAAATGCTAAAGGACCTTCTCCAGGCAAAAAACACAAGAGAAGGAAAAGACCTACAATAACAAAACCAAAACAATTAAGAAAATGGGAATAGGAACATACATATTGATAATTACCTTAAATATACATGGACTAAATGCTCCCACCAAAAGACACAGACTGCCTGAATGGATACAAAAACAAGACCCATATATATGCTGTCTACAAGAGACCCACTTCAGACCTAAAGACACATACAGACTGAAAGTGAGGGGATGGAAAAAGATATTCCATGCAAATGGAAACCAAAAGAAAGCTGGAGTAGCAATTCTCATATCAGACAAAATAGACTTTAAAATAAAGACTATTAGAAGAGACAAAGAAGGACACTACATAATGATCAGGGGATCAATCCAAGAAGAAGATATAACAATTGTAAATATTTATGCACCCAACATAGGAGCACCTCAATACATAAGGCAAATACTAACAGCCATAAAAGGGGAAATCGACAGTAACACATTCATAGTAGGGGACTTTAACACCCCACTTTCACCAATGGACAGATCATCCAACATGAAAATAAATAAGGAAACACAAGCTTTAAATGATACATTAAACAAGATGGACTTGATATTTATAGGACATTCCATCCAAAAACAACAGAACACACATTTTTCTCAAGTGCTCATGGAACATTCTGCAGGATAGATCATATCCTGGTTCACAAATCAAGCCTTGGTAAATTTAAGAAAATTGAAATTGTATCAAGTATCTTTTCTAACCATAACGCTATGAGACTATATATCAATTACAGGAAAAGATCTGTAAAAAATACAAACACATGGAGGCTAAACAATACATTACATAATAACGAAGTGATCACTGAAGAAATCAAAGAGGAAATCAAAAAATACCTAGAAACAAATGACAATGGAGACACAATGACCTAAAACCTATGGGATGCAGCAAAAGCAGTTCTAAGAGGGAAGTTTATAGCAATACAATCCTACCTTAAGAAACAGGAAACATCTCAAATAAACAACCTAACCTTGCACCTAAAGCAATTAGAGAAAGAAGAATAAAAACCCCAAGTTAGCAGAAGGAAAGAAATCATAAAGATCAGATCAGAAATAAATGAAAAAGAAATGAAGGAAACGATAGCAAAGATCAATAAAACTAAAAGCTGTTTCTTTGAGAAGATAAAAAAAATTGATAAACCATTAGCCAGACTCATCAAGAAAAAAAGGGAGAAGACTCAAATCAATAGAATTAGAAATGAAAAAGGAGAAGTAATAACTGACACTGCAGAAATACAAAAGATCATGAGAGATTACTACAAGCAACTCTATGCCAATAAAATGGACAACCTGGAAGAAATGGACAAATTCTAAGAAAAGCAACCTGCCAAGACTGAATCAGGAGGAAACAGAAAATAGGAACAGAACAATCACAAGCACTGATTTTGAAACTGTGATTAGAAATTTTCCAACAAACAAAAGCCCAGGACCAGATGGCTTAACAGGCGAATTCTATCAAACATTTAGAGGAGAGTTAACACCTATCCTTCTCAAACTCTTCCAAAATATAGCAGAGGGAGGAACACTCCCCAACTCATTCTACAAGGCCACCATCACCCTGATACCAAAAGCAGACAAGGATGTCACAAAGAAAGAAAACTACAGGCCAATATCACTGATGAGCATAGATGAAAAATCCTCAACAAAATACTAGCAAACAGAATCCAACAGCACATTAAAAGGATCATACACCATGATCAAGTGGGGTTTATTACAGGAATGCAAGGATTCTTCAATATATGCAAATCAATCAATGTGATACACCATATTAACAAATTGAAGGAGAAAAACCATATGATCATCTCAATAGATGCAGAGAAAGCTTTCAACAAAATTCAACACGCATTTATGATAAAAATCCCTGCAGAAAGTAGGCATAGAGGGAACTTACCTCAACATAATAAAGGCCATATATGAGAAACCCACAGCCAACATCGTCCTCAATGGTGAAAAACTGAAACCATTTCCATTAAGATCAAGAACAAGACAAGGTTGCCCACTCTCACCACTCTTATGCAACATAGTTTTGGAAGTTTTAGCAACAGCAATCAGAGAAGAAAGGAATCCAAATTGGAAAAGAAGAAGTAAATCTGTCACTGTTTGCAGATGACATGATACTATACATAGAGAATCCTAAAGATGCTACCAGAAAACTACTAGAGCTAATCAATGAATTTGGTAAAGTAGCAGGATACAAAATTAATGCGCAGAAATCTCTGGCATTCCTATACACTAATGATGAAAAATCGGAAAGTGAAATCAAGAAAACACTCCCATTTACCATAGGAACAAAAAGAATAAAATATCTAGGAATAAACCTACCTAAGGAGACAAAAGACCTGTATGCAGAAAATTATAAGACACTGAGGAAAGAAATTAAAGATAATACAAATAGGTGGAGACATATACCATGTTCTTGGATTGGAAGAATCAACATTGTGAAAATGACTCTACTACCCAAAGCAATATACAGATTCAATGCAATCCCTATCAAACTACCAATGGCATTTTTCCCAGAACTAGAACAAAAAATTCCACAATTTGTATGGAAACACAAAAGACCCCGAATAGCCAAAGCAATCTTGAGAATGAAAAGCGGAGCTGGAGGATTCAGGCTACCAGACTTCAGACTATACTACAAAGGTACAGTAATCAAGACAGTATGGCACGGCACAAAAACAGAAAGATAGATCAATGGAACAGGATAGAAAGCCCAGATATAAACCCACGCACATATGGTCACCTTATCTTTGATAAAGGAGGCAGGAATGTACAGTGGAGAAAGGACAGCCTCTTCAATAAGTGGTGCTGGGAAAACTGGACAGGTACATGTAAAAGTATGAGATTAGATCACTCCCTAACACCATACATAAAAATAAGCTCAAAATGGATTAAAGCCCTAAATGTAAGGCCAGAAACTATCAAACTCTTAGAGGAAAACACAGGCAGAACACACTATGACATAACTCACAGCAAGATTCTTTTTGACCCACCTCCCATAGAAATGGAAGTAAAAACAAAAATAAACAAATGGGACCTAATGAAACTTCAAAGCTTTTTCACTGCAAAGGAAACCATAAAGAAGACCTAAAGACAACCCTCAGAATGGGAGAAAATATTTGGAAATGAAGCAACTGACAGAGGATTAATCTCCAAAATTTACAAGCAGCTCATGCAGCTCAATAACAAAAAAACAAACAACCCAATCCAAAAATGGGCAGAAGACCTAAATAGACATTTCTCCAAAGGATATATACAGACTGCCAACAAACACATGAAAGGATGCTCAACATCATTAATCATTAGAGAAATGCAAATCAAAACTACAATGAGATATCATCTCACACCAGTCAGAATGGCCATCATTAAAAAATCTAGAAACAATAAATGCTGGAGAGCGTGTGGAGAAAAGGGAACCCTCTGCACTGTTGGTGGGAATGTAAATTGATATAGCCACTATGGAGAACTAAAAATAGAACTACCATATGACCCAGCAATCCCACTACTGGGCATATACCCTGAGAAAACCATAATTCAAAAAGAGTCATGTACCAAACTGTTCATTGCAGCTCTATTTACAATAGCCCGGAGATGGAAATAACCCAAGTGTCCATCATCAGATGAATGGATGAAGAAGATGTGGCACATATATACAATGGAATATTACTCAGCCATAAAAAGAAACGAAATTGAGCTATTTGTAATGAGGTGGATGGACCTAGAGTCTGTCATACGGAGTGAAGTAAGTCAGAAAGAGAAAAACAAATACCATATGCTAACACATATATATGGAATTTAAGAAAAAAAAATGTCATGAAGAACCTAGGGGTAAGACAGGAATAAAGACACAGACCTACTAGAGAATGGACTTGAGGATATGGGGAGGGGGAAGAGTAAGCTGTGACAAAGCGAGAGAGTGGCATGGACATATATACACTACCAAACGTAAGGTAGATAGCTAGTGGGAAGCAGCCGCATAGCACAGGGAGATCAGCTTGGTGCTTTGTGACCACCTAGAGGGGTGGGATAGGGAGGGTGGGAGGGAGGTAGACACATGAGGGAAGAGAGATGGGAATTTTATGTATAACTGATTCACTTTGTTATAAAGCAGAAACTAGCACACCATTGTAAAGCAATTATACTCCAATAAAGATGTAAAAAAAAAAAATAGCACAGTGTTTTGAAGCAGACATTTATTAAATATTTGTTGAATGAATGGATTGGTTTTCAAGGTAACACTGTCTAATAAATAAAAGACTGATTCAGCAAATTATCTGATGTCTTATTCATTTTGGATGAATTTCAGCTGCTTCTATAGTGACGTAGGGCATTCCTTGAAGTTTACTTAAAATGATAAAAAATCTCTGGTTTAAATACCATAATGGGTATTTTTATCATTCTCTCTTTTGAAAATATCATCTCATGTAAGGCAAGATGGATTTCTATTGTATGAGCATAAATTACAGTACAGATAGTACAGATTTGTTCAAGAGCATACTGTGATAAAAATCAGAACTGGGTATGAGATTCAAAATTATAGGTTCCTGTTCTGCAACCACTAGGCTATTAATGAAAAATTTCCCCTTAATTTATTGTATCATTTACTTGTATTTACCTTTTATTTCAGGGAAATTTCTGAAAGTGGTAAAATAACTCTTTAATATTTTAGTTAAGTAATTTACCACTTTCAGAAAAGTGTATAAAACATTTGGCACAGAACAAGACATTTTATGCATGTTAAAATAAAACCATTTTCTTACTTTTGTCATAGCCAAAGACTACTTGTGATAACATTCAAGTATAAAAACATTAGTTTCATATAACAGAAATAGAAACCACTTCAATTTAAATCAAGGAGTAAAATATTCAAGTGAACATCAATTTTGTGATAGTCATATAATAATTAGAATAAAATTTATCTCTTATTTTGCCTAGGGAAAATCTGTACCAAATCTGATATCATTTGGTGAAAGTTTTACTTACAATACATACAAGAACTGGTTTTTGTCAGTTTAATCCTTCAGGAATGAACCTAAAATCTCCATCATTTCAGTTATTAATATCTAATTTTTTGTACTATTTTTAAGTTTTCAAGTGATCCTAAGACTTTCTCTTGTCTACATATTTGGTGTCATTGCTCTTATGGCAAAAGTTTTCTCTATTTCTTTATGTACATAATTCCTTTGTCCTGTGAGCTCATTTTTTTCATTTTTTATAAAATTTTTAAAGTTTACTTTTTATTTACCCTTTATTACAAAATATGGGCTATATTCCCCATGTTGTACAATACATCCTTGAGCCTATCTTACGCCCAATACTTTGTACCTCGCACTCCCCCATGCCTATATTGCCCCTCCCCCTTCCACACTGGCAACCACTAGTTTGTTCTCTATGTCTGTGAGTCTGCTTCTCCTTTTTTCACTGACTGATAAAAAACTTAAATTGATGGCCCACTATTCACAAGCATGGCACACTGTGGTATGTGTTTTCATAGACATCATAACCCTAGTTCCATATATCTTTATTTTTTCTTCATTTTCTTTTTTGTTTCTAAATTATATTTGCTTGCTATAAAGTACCTTAAATTATTTGTAGGATAAGTTAGAACATAATTTATAGTTTTTTTAAAACCACCATAAAGTCTTCTTAACCACAGTTTTAAGTTTTAAAAAGGTGTCAACTATCTTTAAAGTCACTTTTCTGAAAGTATATATGACTTAGGTGTTTTCTGCTAGCACAACCACTTATGCGTGAGTAGATATGAATCATCAAGGTCTCATCTTCTCACATACAAGGCTGACCTCAGTACCTTGAACTTGTACACGAGTGGGGCATAATTTGGTGAAGGTGTATTATAGCTGAGCTACTGCTTGTAGGGAATGTTTAATGATGATCCATGGGAAATTTTTCCCACATTTATTGGGATGTAATTGACATATAACATTGTGTACCTTTAAAATGTACCAGGTGTTCATTTGATATACTTACATATTACAAAACAATTACCACTGTAGCATAAACTAACACTACCATCACATCACATAATTACCATTTCCTTTTTGTGAGGAATATATTTCAGATATACTCTCTTATTTTTCAAGTATATAATACAGTACAAGTAAATAATACAGTATTTCAAGTATAATACAGTACAGTACAATATAGACACCATGCTGTACACCAGATCTCTCAAATTTATGCATTTTCTAACTGGAAATTTCTACCCTTTGGCCAACAATCCTCCATTTCCCCCAGCTCTAAGGCCCTGGTAACCACCATTCTACTCTCTGTTTCCACAAGTTTGGCTTTTTAAAATTCCACATATAAGTGATATCATACACCTATTTATCTTTCATGTCTGACATTTCACTTAGCATAATGCCCTCAGGTGCATCCATGTTGTCCCAAATGGCAGAATTTCCTTCTTTCGCATAGCTGAATAATATTCCATTATATATGTATATACCACAACTTCTTTATCCATTTGTCCTTGATAGACACTTAGATTGTTCCATATTTTGGCTATTGTGAATAATGCTGCAATAAACATGGAAGTGTAGACACTTCATTGGGATTCTGTTTTCATTTCCTTTGGCTATATACCCAGATGTGGGATTTCTGAATCATATGATACTTCTATTTTTAATTTTTTGTAGAACCTTTATACTATTTTCCATAAATGCATCAATTTACATTCTCATCAACAGTGTTCCCTTTGTTCCGTATCCCTGTTCCCCATCAAAGGTTCCCTTTGTTCCGTATCCTTGCCAACACTTGTTATTTCTTGTCTTTTGGATAAGACAGGTTTGAGGTGCTACCTCACTGTGCTTTTAATTTGCATTTCCCTGATGTTAGTGATGTTGAGCACCTTTTCATGCACCTTTTAGCCATCTGTATGTTGTTTTTAGAAAAATGTCTATTCAGATCCTCTGCCCAATTTTTTTTTTTTTTTTTTTTTTGCGATACGTGGGCCTCTCACTGTTGTGGCCTCTCCCGTTGTGGAGCACAGGCTCCAGACGCGCAGGCTTAGCAGCCATGGCTCACGGGCCTAGCCGCTCTGCGGCATGTGGGATCTTCCTGGACCGGGACATGAACCTGTGTGCCCTGCATCGCCAGGCGGACTCTCAACAACTGCGCCACCAGGGAAGCCCCCAATTTTTATTCAGATTGTTTTTGTTACTGAGTTGTATGAGTTACCCTTTTATTATATATATGGTTTGCAAATAATTTCTTCCATTCCATAGGTTACTTTTTCATTTCGTTTTTTTTTTTTCTGTTAAAAACTTTGATTTGCGTAGGGAGGTATCTTATTGCTCTTGATCAATGGGGCTGTCATATGAAAATGAAGATACATTTCAGAATACACTCTTAATAAATTTACTGATACTTCATGTGTACTAGATAATGTTCTAAATTACTGAATAATAATGCTTGAAATAGGTCATTACTACTTATCCGCATTTTATAGTTTAAGAAGCTGAGGTTATGTAATTGCCCCAGTTACACAACTAATAAATATTAAAGTTGGGCATCTGAAGATAAGCATTTACTATGTGATAATATCTGCTTGTAGTGAGAAAACACATACCCCTAAAATAATGCAGCACTATTTTTAAATTAATTTTTATTGGTGTATAGTTGATTTACAATGTTGTGTTAGTTTCTGCTGTACAGCAAAGTGAATCATATCCACTCTTTTTTGGATTCTTTTCCCATATAGGTTGTTACAGAGTACTGAGTAGAGTTCCCTGTGCTATACAGTAGGTTCTTATTAGTTATTTATTTTATATATAGTAATGTGTATAAGTTAATCCCTGTCTCCCAGTTTATCCCTCCCCCCCTTTCCCCTTGGTAAACGTTTCCTTTGTTTTCCTCTGACTGGGTATTTTCAAAATTCCTATCTTCTAATGCACAGATTCTTTTTCTATTTGGTCTATTCTGTGGTTGATGTTTTCTATTGCATTTTTTATTTCATTCACCAAATTCTTCAGCTCCAGAATGTTTGGTTCCTTTTAGGACTTCTATCTCTTTGTTAAATTTCTCATTGTGTTAATGATTTCATTGAATTGTCTTTCCGTGTTTTATTGTAGTTCACTGAGTTTCCTTAAAACAGCTTTTCAAAATTCTTTATTGGGTAAATCATAGCTTTCCATGTCTTTGGATTCAGTTACTGGAAGAGTATTGTGATCTTTCATAACGTTTCCTTGACTTTTCCTGTTCCCTGGAGTTTTGTATTGCTGTCTTCACATTTGAGTTAGCAGTCACCTCCTCCAATCTTTATTAACTGACTTCAGTGTAACAATACCTTCCATCAGTCCTGGTAGACATTTTGAGGCTTTCTCAGACCTTGTATATCCATACTTCTTGCTCCCACTGTGGCATAATTCTTTGTTGTTTTTTTTTTTTTTTTTGCAGTACTCGGGCTTCTCACTGTTGTGGCCTCTCCTGTTGTGGTGCACAGGCTCCGGACGCGCAGGCTCAGCAGCCATGGCTCACGGGCCCAGTTGCTCCACGGCATGCGGGATCTTCCCAGACCGGGGCACGAACCCGCGTCCCCTGCATCGGCAGGCGGACTCTCAACCACTGCGCCACCAGGGAAGCCCCAATAATTCTTAAGCTTGTATGTCTTCTCTCAGTCCTACAGTGCAACAGGTTGGCTGCTGATAGCCTCTCTTTGTTTTCCTGAATGTAGCCCTACCATGGGACTTTTTAGTGGTTTCCCTCTGGCCCACAGAACCTGGCCTGCTTTCTGTGCTTGCTTACTCCTACCAAAGCTCACTCTCCCTGCTTTCTGGAGTGACCATAGGGAGCCAGCAGCAGAGTAGGGGGAAGTGGGTAAAGGCATGCAGGTACTGCAGGTACCCAAAGGCCAGTTGGGGGAATTCACACATGAGGTTTCCCCAGTGGCTCATGGGCAAGCTTCCTAATGGAGTCCACTATGCAGCCATCAGAAACTACATCCCTTTAATACCTTCCCAGAATCACATCTGCCTCTTTCCCAATCTCCTTCTTCCTCCCAGTCATGAAGCTCTCAGTTTAGGACTCTGGATGCTGGAAGAGAGAAATGAGTCTCTTTGGCAGCATCCCGCACAGCTGGAGAAGCCTCACATTCATTCACCATTTCTCCCTTCTCCCATGGGAGACATCTCAGGCCAAATGGGTCTCATTTAGGCCTAAGCTGTGCCACCTGGGAGATGGGTGATGTGGGCGAAGTCAAGTTATTCTCCTTATCCACTCCAATTCATCCAAACTCATATTTTTTTTCTCTCCAGCAGAGTGCTACAACTTCTTCTCTGGAAACCTAGATTTCCACAAAGGCTCTCTTGTCCCTCCATGGGTAACTGCCCAGGTCAGTGTTCTCCAGGTGCTCTGGACCACTGCCGAGAGGGCTGGAACTGCTTCACAGGCTACTGCAGGGTCCACAGCTGGTACTGAGGTCTGTCAGTCTATTACCCGATGCACAGGTGGGCGATACTCTTTCCAGGTCCCTTGGCATATGGTACTGGATCCCACAACTCCCACAGAGGCAGTTTTATTTGTGGATGAATAAATGCCAAATTTTTGTTGTTATGGGGGTGACAAAAACGAGGAATGTCTTATGCTACTGTGATGGTGATGTCACTACCATCTTGGGAAATGTTTTGACAATTCCATATTAAAGGTAAAGGTAAAGGAGGAAATTTTAAGGAAAAAATTCTTAAACAATCAGTAGATTCTTTTGGCAGATCAAAGTATAGCCCTCCCTAATGTGTCAGAGAAGGTAATCACAGAAAAAATGCTGACAGAGAACAGGACCAAGTGAACTAACTCTAAGGTATGCTGCTAAATATACCCCAGCTAGCTGGTAAAAGTCAACATTTTGGTGCTCAGAGGAGATAAAATGAGTTAAGGAATGCCCCTCCCAGAACAATGTTTTAGATAGGCTTGTTTCTCTCTGCTTGTGTCATATGATACAATTAAACATATTAAGTACTCAAAACAGAGTGAACACATAGAAAATTAAATAGAGAACTTTTAAAGAGCTTTAAAAGTCAACATGTGCTTCTTTTATACTGTCTTCAAAGATCTGTTGGCAGCTCTCCAGTAAGACCCCCAAACTCGTGGTTGTCTAGAATGGAGATGGGGAGGCAGGCAAGGAGTAGAAAGCCTGTATCTCTTTCTGTCCTGGCCCATCCCAACGCTCACTAACTATAGTTCTTACACTATATGAATCATAAAATTATGTGCTCAGAACTCAAAACGATGCTCCAGGTATGGACTAACTTGTAGGTTTCTGGGCTCTTACCCACTTTGCTTTTGTAACTTCTAGTGAGTGACATATATTTGGGGATCCATGATTTGGGTCCTTTGTATGGCAGTGTTGACACATATTTGGCTATGGTCAGTTAAAGCCCCTACATTTTCCAGTCCTAAACTGCTCTTCAGCTCGGCTTACCCCCACACCACCACACCATTCTGTACTTAGCTTGTTGACTTCTTGAACATGAGGCTAAAATTGTATATTGGTCCCGACATTAGATTACACCTCAATGTTTTTGGCCCATTCCAGTCTGTTCTCAATTTTTTTTTGAAATCTAACTCAAATGTGTTGATTCCTCAAAGCTTTAGGTAACTGCAAATGTATTTGTTCAACAAATAGTAACAGAGTGCTTTCTATGTGTTAGTAACTATGCTAGGAAGTGAGGTTACAGATATGAGAAAGACAAAAATAGTTTTTATTTAATCACCAGCATTGATGAAACTTTTTTACTCCTTTACAACCAAGCCTTATGGTCTACTACTCCTGCCCACATACGCTGTGGCTCTATCCATACTCAACTTTACAGCATTCACTTTACTTGAAAAGTACTTGCATAGTTGTATTTCTTAGTGTGTGCTATTCCTGCTGCCTGTTACAGCTTCCCATGCTTTTTTTCTAAGCAAAGTCCTACTCACTTTGTGAAAACCTAGCTTAAATGCCAAACTAGACTGTTCTGAGCAAGCTGAGGGTCTCACAGTCCCATTCACCAGGGCAGGAAATCTGATGCATGTTAAGTCAGCATTCCCCTCTCAGTCCTGTTATCTTTCCACCTAAGGTGTAACCTTCGTCGGTCATTTTCTCTCTCTTAAATTCATATCTCCATACATTTCTGTAATTCCTCTCATCTGACCAAACATTGGTTTTCCTCCCTCTAAAAACAGAGTGGTCCCAAAAAAGTATTTCATGAAGAACAAAGAGACATGCATTCTGAACATTTTCACTGAATATCTTCTCTATGTCCTTGCCTTGATTCAAACCTGGTTTCCCCATATAGAACTCATGGGTAAAATCCGCTCATTTCCTCATATTGTTTTATGTTAGAGTCAAGATGACTAGTTATCATAATCCCAGCTCCTCAATGATGCCTCTACATCTTTATGCCTACAGAATTCCATGAGAACCTCTGATCTTTAAAGGCTTATGCTGCATTCCAGCTTTCTACCCTCTAAATCTCCTTGTTACTATTTATCTATCAATCTCTTAGCCATTGCCCCACATTCACTGAAGGCTTCTCGCTTCTATCAGCATTATTTCCTGTACACCAATTGTTAATATCACCTTGAGTATCTTCAAAGTCCAAAAGCACAAGCTTAATCTCTCATGCTTCCTCATCTTCAGTGAACCTCACTTCTACTCCACTTTACCACCCAACTCTCTTTTCTGTATCCTGGTTCTTTTCATAACCTGCAACTGGTCCATTGCCAAACTCTGAAACTCAAACAACCACACCTGTCCATCATCCTAGCTCTATAACTCAACTTTTCTCCCCCTTGCACCAGGTGTTAGGTTTTAGTAAGGTACCCAATTTCTAATGCTTCTACTTTCTCCCTATCAAATCCACTAATCATATCTCTACTTTATCTCCTCTCATATTCAACTCCATAGTGCACCGTACCAATTGCTCTTACTATGTCAACTCCCTCGCTTATCCCTACAATACACCCTCACTGATTTAAACTGAATGTCTTCCTTCTAAACCTGCAAAGCTGTACCTTGCTAGAGAAAATAAGTAATGCATGTCAGTGTCACTAAATATCTGTGGCCTCCAATATCAACAGCTCACTTTACTGTCTAGGACACTTTTAGGTATCACTAGCAAATGCCCTTTCCAGTCCTCATGCAGCCTTTTCAAAAAAATCTCCACTCATCTCAAAACTCTGGCTATACCCTTGCTCAATATAAAATAATAACCTTAGCATTACACAACAAAAATTAAAGCCAACAGCATCCCCTCAATTTTCTGCCATCAGACCTACAAACTTAGCTGCACCAACATGCATGTTTTCTGTCTTCTCTCCTGTTACAGTGGGAGAGGGGTTTGGCCCCCCAGTAAGGGCAATTTTTTACTTATTCCAGCAATTTCAATATGTAGTTATTGAACTTTGAAGCAACTATGCTTTTATCTCCATTATATATTATTTTTACTTAAAAAAGGACATAAAATGATACTTTTTTAACAACTAAAAGAGGTAGATGAAACTAAGAGAAAGGAATGAGAAAGGTAGGGAAAAAATTGCCGGGTATACAAAAATGTGGTTAGGAATGAAAAGAGGATGTAGAGCTCAGTGCTTTGATGGGATTCAATTGCAACATCAAGGGACTAGTGGGCTTTAAACAATCATTTTAATTTGATAGTGGCTTGCCGGTCACCTTTTGGTAATTCACCTGAATTAGCCCATTTTTATGCCAATAATTCTCTTCCAATTGACTTGAAGAAAAACTTTTAAAACTCTGATCCACTCTGATCCTTTCTTTTCCCATCACATGCTATTACAGACACTTATAGTTTATTGTAATTATTGACTACCTCTTAGTTTAATTGTAAAATTGGCTTAAGTGTTATTAAATTCCTGAAAGATTAATAACATGATCAAAGGAGCAAAGCCCATTTCTTAAAGTGCAGTTCTCAAACTCTGCTTTCAAATTACCGTCCGAAAAGTTCATGGCCTACTGATGTCCCAAGCTTTCCTCCTCTGTAATATGGTGCATTTTTAAAATTGATGTTAGGCTGAAATCACAAGCCATCTCTCTGAACATGAAAGAAATCTGTAACATAACATGGAAAGTATATTTTTAAGGGGCTCCAGAATAATTATGGATAAGCTTTCAACAGCAAGTCTGAAGAAATTCATGGGCCCACCATTCACCATGACAAGAAATTCAGTTATTTCATGGGTACTCTCCCCTCCACATTGTTTTTTTCTTCCTTCATATTTAAACGTATATGGGTTAAAGTTTCTCAGTTAATATCTCACTTGGGGTAATTTAGTTAATTCTCCTTTAGTGTATCCTAATAAATGTGGATACTAATGACTGGCTATTTTTCAAGTAAGAATTTTATTATTCGCATTGTAGCTTGGATGACTTGAAAAATAATGCCATTAACTTAAAATAAATTAATATATTTTTAAAGTTTAGAAAACTATTATTGCTACTCATTTATTCATTTAACAGATATCTGTTAGGTGCCTACTGCATAGCAGACATTATGCTACATCCAGGATGATGCTTCCAGAAGCCAAGAGTTTACCTGAGGATGAAGTTGACTAATGAAGCTATAGCTTCCAAAAGATCTTTCCTCTACTGAATAATAACACAGACTCCTAAGTACTGCACAAATAAAAATCTTAACATGTTAGATATGTTAATATGTTAGGGGAAAAAGTGGACTTGCATTTTTGGATGTTTTGAATAAAACATGTTAGAAAGGAGTAATACTTTTTTACTTTAAAGAACGTGGCAAAATATTTGGAGGAATGCCTCATAAAGCAGCATTGGTAAGAATGACCAGGCAGAAGAACTGATGTTTATTATGATTGGACACAATTTGCACCACTACGTGTGAATCACAGCCTGAAAAGTTCCAGAATTTTTTAGATTATAAAAGCACATCACAAACAAATTCTCTGTACTAGGTAGGATGTACATATGCTGTATCAATCAAAGCACAATATCGTTGAGAGTGAAAGACAGTGTTATGAATTATTATGCTGGGATAACTGACACAATCTGACACTATCCAGACAAAGTCACAAGCAAAAATGGTCTCCTTAATATCAGGGGACCAAAGAATGAATGTATAATTCTTCCATACATTTTTATTTAAATGGAAATTCAGCAAAGTTTAAAAATTTGAACTCAGCTTGGGGTATAATTGGAAATATTCTTGATCTACTATTTATTTTATGCCTTCAACAAAATTTAAAACATGTAATTAATTTATTTTAATCATTATCAGTAATCATTTATGTGGAGACAGAAAGAGAAAAATTCTAAAAATGTCAAATATGGTACTAGATGTAATTGAAGTTAATCCTCTAGAGACAAGTACAAAGTATTGTTTTCCTCAATATTATTATTACTTAGTCATCAAATATATTTTACTAAACTTTCTTGGTCTTCACATCCAGAGATTATTTTTGCACAAAGGCTCTAATGTAATTTCTCTGCAGCTGGATTATGAGAAGTTACTTAACACATTGGTTGAGAACTGATTAAAGGTGCTTATCAGGTTACATTACAACTGCTTGAAATCATTTATTTATGGATTTATTTAAATATTATTGCCCAACTACTTCCCCCTAAAATGGCTCTTGTTGTGAGGTTATATCTTGAGTACTCTTCAAAGGAGCTGTGGGTATTTCCTAGGCCTGGCTATCCCAGAGAAGGTCAGTGAAACACTTCTGAGAGAGGAAAACTGATTAAAACCCATTTGTATTGCTCTAGCTTTGCTACCACTTAAAGCTGTGTTAGCATCTTTTGTGCATTCCCTTCAGGCTCTCTCTAGGCCCCAGGAATAATGTTGCTGCAATTGGTGCATATGTGTATTTTAATAGGGTTGAAAATGCAGAGGTGTGTTTGAATAGGTTTTAAAAACTTCTCTATTCATTATCAATTTTCATTTAAAATTCACAAAAATTCAATTTTTATTTTTTAAAAAATAAAAAATGTTGAGGCAAGTAAGCCAAAAAGATGTCAAAAGGAAATAGGCCCATTTATATTTCTTGTATTCAACATGCATTTGTTGAGCATCTACCCTAAGAGATACAGTGGGTAAACAAGACCCCCAATATCTGTGTTCTCATGTCTCCCCTTCTCAAAGTTATTCAAATACACAAGACAATTTTAGGTAGTGGCTTAGGAGCTGTAAAGGAAATAAACAGTACTCTAAGTAAGTGAATGAAAGACAGTGACTCTAAATAAAGACTGCTTATGTTAAACTACCTTAGTTTCTAGATTCTTCTCTTTACCTTTCCATGACACTTACTTTCCCTAAATATTAGAACCGAGGTTATCTACTTCTCTTTACAGTTAGCTTTACCCCAAGGGTGTCAGCCACCTCTCCAGTCACTCATACCCACTAATACAAATCAATTGGAATTGCAAAATTCCAATTTCACTACTCCAGTGCAGGGGCACAGATTTTTTTCCATCAGAGGAAGGGAGCCACAGGTAAAGCTATTAGTAGGTCACACCTTAGTGTGTATTTGCCAGTGGGTATGGTCCCAAGTGCTGATTACGTAAGAAAAAAGAGTTTTGAATTGATGGGAAGGGGCAAGAGGGTAAGAAGTTATTATTTTAACACTTTGTGATAAGGCAGACACAAGAAAAGCACTAGAGAAATGGACTTTCGAAAACCAGTGTGGGCAGCTTAAAGGCATTATTTTTTTAAGAGTGGCTAAAAAGGGAATATTGAATACTGGAAAAGAGACAAGAGCGCAGAAGGGGAGATGGAATGCTATAAAAAAACAAATTTCAACAGCTTCATTATTTTTCCCAGGCCAGGAGAGTAAAGGTGTTATTGAAAAGTCTGATTTCTCTCCCCTTATACCTAGAGAAAGGCAGCAAGAGTAACAATGGTTTAGGAGAAAGCCAAATATAGGGACATGGAAATTCTTCAGCTATATATTTTCTATATACATATAATATATATAGACACACACACTCATATATATACACACTTGTGTATATATGTGTGTGTCTATTATATAGAGAGACACCTTATATATATACATACAATATATACAGAATATATACATTCTGTAATCCTCACAGAAACCCTATGAAGTGGGTACTGTACTAGCATAATTTGTTTCACAGATGAGGAAACTGAGGCACAGAGAGGCTAAATAATTTCCCCAAAGTCAAAGTCACACCACCAGCAGGGATATGAGCTGGGATTTGAACTCATGCAGCCTGTCCTTTGTGTTTGGACTCTTGACCACTATGATATCCAATATTGGGACTGGTGTCAGGGGCTGTGGGAAAGGTACAGTTGTTTACAATATGTTAGCAGTAAAGTCTAAAATTTAATTTTCAAATTTGCACTTTGTAAACTATAACTTCAAATGCTCCCTGATTGAATTTAATAAAAATTTTAATTACACTGAATGTTCTTTATCTAAGCATGCAAGTTTTTAAATAAAAATATGAAGTACAAATCAACCAGTTTTGCACTGTATTTTCACAAGCTGGCTTTCAGCATGGATTTCAACACTAGAATTTTGTTAGAATGTAAATATGGCCTTACTTCTGTGCTTTCTAACTTATGTACCCTTCCATTACAGTGGCTCTGGTGAGCTAAATATTTGTGATTGTATTTAGGTTAAAAAATTTGCAGTGACTTTGAAGCTATATGTTAAAGATTCATGGCATCTGGTTCCTATTTACAATCTTTCAGTCTTCCAGGATACATTAATGAGGAACACAATGAGGTAATTTGGATTTTTACAGAGTTATGCTTATTGATAAACATTCTCCCTGATGCAGTCAGACATGACCATACCTAAAAATTATATGGATTACAAAATATTTCAAATTCCATACTTTTAAATAATGTAATGATAAACATAGAAAACAGGTACCAAAGGGCAAGGAATCCTGAAATACGTTAACAGTACTAATCACTACAAAGTAGAAATCAAATAGGAACGTTTTTTTCTTGAATTCTGTACAAAATTTATTACTAAATTGCCAAATAATAAAATCAAAAATAGTCAGCATTTATTGAGTGATTATTAAGTACTAGAAATTGTTCTAAGAATAATACTCCTTATAATAACTCCATCAGGTAGTTATTATTATTCCCATGTTTCAGATGAGAATACAGAGACAGTAAGAAGTTAAGCCACTTACACAAGGCCTCAGCTGCTAAACAGTAGAGCTGGGAATTTGAACTGAGGCAGTCTGATCTCTTGAGCTTAACTGGTAGCTTCTGTCCTATAGTACCCCACTACTAAATGGCTCTAGTTGTCTTGTTGGGCAGCTCACACATATAATATATAACTTACTCAATAAAAGCCTTGAGGACTGCATCGTCATCTGGGTCCAAAATATGCGTCACTACACTGAGTACTGCCATTTAGAGCTATTCTCCATGTGTGCTCCATAAGCATACTACTGCTCTATAAGTTGTTCGTTAGAAGTTGAGTACAATTTTCTCTTGCAAGACACAGCTCTTCCTAGCATAGCAAGTTGCATCACTTTCTCCCATTTTCTTCAAATTAGTAGATATTGAGGTAATCAATCAGGGAGATGGCTGATGGGAAAAGATGTGTTTTATTTTATACATACATAAAAAACTCCCAAGGTACTAGTATATAGTGTGTAAAATGTGTGCCTGCCATCTCTACCAAACAGAATTGACTTTCTATTATTTTCCTCTTCTATGGTTGTACTTCATCTTCATTTTAATCTGATTTCACACATATAAAAGTGTTGGGAGTTAGAGCTGAGCAATTTGGTTTGTCCCAGGTCCTAAAAAAACTGAAGGGGGCTGAGGGGACACTCTCTTAAAAAAAAAAAAAAAAAAAACTTACATATGTTGATCAATAATTAAAACTTAAGAATTTTTAAAAAATCAACTTCTAGGCCTTATGAATCTCTCAGGATTTCATATGAAATCTTAGCCTCAATGTAGTAATCCTTGCAGTGATCCTAAGAGAAATTAGCATTAAGGCAATTCCTGAGTTAATATAACTTTAAAGAGAAGAGGACCTGTTATTTTATGCTTGGTTTGACTACAGTTATTGGACATACCATTAAGATATATAAAGATTCTCTTCAGTCAATCTTTAGGTCAAATGATGGGTCTGGGGTCAGGTAGCTTTATAAATGTTGCAATATGGTTTGTCTGAAGATTCTGGTCTTTAATAAATTCAAGAAAAAGAAATACACCCTAAGTGCTGCACAATGACGAATTTCATTATCACATCCATAGCCACTAACTTCATTGTTAGTAACTACTGACTTACCAAAAACCAGATATTAAAATATCAGTCTATTCACTTTAGTATAAAAATATGAACTGGTAGTTTTGAATACTTCAATATATTAGTTATATTAAACCATTATTTTATTTCTTCATAGAAAATATTAGCCAAATTAAGATAGTAATCATTTTTTTTTTTTTTTTTTTTTTTTTGCAGTACGTGGGCCTCTCACTGTTGTGGCCCCTCCCGTTGCAGAGCACAGGCTGCAGACGCGCAGGCTCAGCGGCCATGGCTCACGGGCCCAGCCGCTCCGCGGCACGTGGGATCTTCCCGGACCGGGGCACGAACCCGTGTCCCCTGCATCGGCAGGCGGACTCTCAACCACTGCGCCACCAGGGAAGCCCCAAGATAGTAATCATTTTATCAATTCAGGAAAAATCATTTACAAATCAGTATTGACTATAGCTGTAATACACTCAAACATAAATTATCAAATGCTATGGGCATCTCCTGTATTTCATGTCAAAAGTAACAATCACCAACATCAATAGAATGCTTCCCATGTGTCTCAGTTCTAATCATTTTATATGTACTTAGTTTATTCATGAAGTAGGTACTTTTACTATAGTTATGGAGAGGCACAAAGAGGTTAAGTAGATTGCCCAAGATAATATATAGATAAGTGAAGTGGGACTTGAACTCAGTCCAACTTGAGCAACCATGATCTTAGCTTCAGGATGGGGGCTGGCTGCCAGAAGAACCAACTACGTGTTTAGACAGCTGGAACTTTCAGCCCCACCCCCAGAACTCCAGGGAGGGAAAAGAGGCTAGAGGTTGAGTCACCAATAGCCGATTTAATCAATCATGCCTGCATGATGGAACCGCCATAAAAATCCCTAAATGACGTAGTTCAGAGGGTTGGTGAACACATTGAGGTGCTGGGAGGATGGTGTGGTCTGAGAGGGCATGGAAGCTCTACACACACACACCCCTCCCCCCATACCTTGCCCTGTGCATCTCTTCCATCTAGCTATAATTTTCTTGCGTTCTGTGAATTGTCCTAGTGAATTATCAAATCTGAGGGGAGGTCATAGGAATCCCTGAATTTGTACTCAACCATGCAGAAATGTGGGTCTCCTGCGCACCTCACTTGTAACTGGTGTCTGAAGTGGAGAAAATCTTGGGACTGAGTCCATAAACCCGAGGAGATGGACACTAATTACATATAGTTAATATCAGAATTAAGTTCTAGGACATTTGGTCGGTGTCAGGAAGGAAAACAAAAATAGAATAGGACACACATTTAAAAAGTATCAGCAGGTCCATTTCATCAAGGAATTTTATAACTATAAAAATATCCAATATATTTTATTATTTTTTTGAATTTTATTTATTTTTTATACAGCAGGCTCTTATTAGTTATGTATTTTATATGTATTAGTGTATATATGTCAATCCCAATCTCACAATTCATCCCACCACCACCACCACCCACCTCCGCTTTCCCCCCTTGGTGTCCATACGTGTGTTCTCTACATCTGTTTCTCTATTTCTGCCTTGCAAACCAGTTCATCTGTACCATTTTTCTAGATTCCTCACATATGCATTAATATGTGATATTTATTTTTCTCTTTCTGGCTTACTTCACTCTGTATGACAGTCTCTAGGTCCTTCCATGACACTACAAATGATCCAACATCATTCTATTTTTATGGCTGAGTAATATTCCATTGTGTATATGTACCACATCTTTTTTATCCATTCGTCTGTCGATGGGCATTTAGGTCGCTTCCATGATTTGGCTATTATAAACAGTGCTGCAATGAATATTAGGGTGCATGTGTCTTTTTTTTTAACATCTCTATTGGAATATAATTGCTTTACAATGGTGTGTTACTTTCTGCTGTATAACAAACTGAATCAGCTATATGTATACATATATCCCCATATCCCCTCCTTCTGGCCTCTCCCTCCTAACCTCCCTATCCCACCCCTCTAGGTGGTCACAAAGCACCAAGCTGATCTCCCTGTGCTATGCAGCTGCTTCCCACTAGCTATCTATTTTACATTTAATAGTGTATATATGTCAATGCTACTTTCTCACTTCGTCCCAGCTTAATTTCCCCCTCCCTGTGTCCTCAAGTCCATTATCTACATCTACGTCTTTATTCCTGTCCTGTCCCTAGGTTCATCAGAAACACTTTTTTTTCAGATTCCATATATATGTGTTAGCATATGGTATTTGTTTTTCTCTTTCTGACTTACTTCATTCTGTATGACAGACTCTAGGTCCATCCTCCTCATTACAAATAGCTCAATTTCATTTCTTTTTATAGCTGAGTAATATTCCATTGCATATATATGCCACATCTTCTTTATCCATTCATCTGTTAATGGACACTTAGGTTGCTTCCATGTCCTGGCTATTGTAAATAGTGCTGCAATGAATATTGTGGTACATGTGTCCTTTAGAATTGTGGTTTTTTCAGGGTATGTGCACAGTAGCGGGATTGCTGGGTCATACGGTAGTTCTATATTTAGTTTTTTAAGGAACCTCCATACTGTTCTCCATAGTGGCTGTATCAATTTACATACCCACCAAAAATGCAAGAGGGTTCCCTTTTCTCCACACCCTCTCCAGCATTTAATGTTTGTAGATTTTTTGATGATGGCCATTCTGACCAGTGTGAGGTGATACCTCATTGTAGTTTTGATTTGCATTTCTCTAATGATTAGTGACGTTGAGCTCCTTTCCTGTGTTTGTTGGCAATCTGTATATGTTCTTTGGAGAAATGATTGTTTAGGTCTTCTGCCCATTTTTCGATTGGGTTGTTTATTTTTTTGATATGGAGCTGCATGAGCTGCTTGTGTATTTTGGAGATTAATCCTTTGTCAGTTGCTTCATTTGCAAATATTTTCTCCCATTCTGAGGGTTGTCTTTATGTCCTGTTTATGGTTTCCTTTGCTGTGCAAAAGATTTTAAGTTTCATTAGGTCCCATTTGTTTATTTTTCTTTTTATTTCCATTTCTCTAGGAGGTGGGTCAAAAAAGATCTTGCTGTGATTTATGTCAAAGAGTGCTCTGCCTATGTTTTCCTCTAAGAGTTTGATAGTGTCTGGTCTTACATTTAGGTCTTTCATCCATTTTGTGTTTATTTTTATGTATGGTGTTAGGAAGTATTCTAATTTCAGTCTTTTACATGTAGCAGTCCAGTTTTCCCAGCACCACTTATTGAAGAGGCTGTCTTTCCTCCATTGTTCATTCTTGCCTTCTTTATCAAAGATAAGGTGACCGTGTGTGTGGATTTATCTCTGGGCTTTCTATTCTGTTCCATTGATCTATATTTCTGTTTTTGTGCCAGTACCATACCATCTTGATTACTGTAGCTTTGTAGTATAGTCTGAAATCTGGGAGTCTGATTCTTCCAGCTCCGTTTTTCTTTCTAAAGATTGCTTTGGCTATTCAGGGTCTTTTGTGTTCCCATACAAATTGTGAAATTTTTTGTTCTAGTTCTGTGAAAAATGCCAGTTGATAGTTTGATAGGGATTGCATTGAATCTGTATATTGCTTTGGGTAGTAGAGTCATTTTCACAATGTTGATTCTTCCAATCCAAGAACATGGTATATCTCTCCATCTATTTGTATCACCTTTAATTTCTTTCATCAGTGTCTATAATCTTCTGCATACAGGTCTTTTGTCTCCTTAGGTAGGTTTATTCCTAGGTATTTTACTCTTTATGTTGCAATGGTAAATGGGAGTGTTTTCTTAATTTCACTTTCAGATTTTTCATCAGTAGTGTATAGGAATGCAAGAGATATCTGTGCATTAATTTTGTATCCTGTTACTTTACCAAATTCATTGATTAACTCTTGTAGTTTTCTGGTAGCATCTTTAGGATTCTCTATGTATCCACAAACAGTGACAGTTTTACTTCCTCTTTTCTGATTTGGGTTTCCTTTATTTCTTTTTCTTCTCTGATTGCTGTGGCTAGGACTTCCAAAACTATGTTGAATAAGAGTGGTGAGAGGGGCAACCTTTTCTTGTTCCTGATCTTAGAGGAAATGGTTTCAATTTTTCACCATTGAGAATGATGTTGGCTGTGGGTTTGTCATATATGGCCTTTATTATGTTGAGGTAGGTTCTGTCTATGCATACATGTTGGAGAGTTTTTATCATAAATGTTTGTTGAATTCTGTCGAAAGCTTTTCCTGCATCTACTGAGATTATCATATGGTTTTTATCCTTCAATTTGTTAATATGGTGTATCACACTGATTGATTTGCATATGTTGAAGAATCCTTACCTTCCTGAGATAAACCCCACTTGATCATGGTGTATGATCCTTTTAATGTGCTGTTGGATTCTGTTTCCTAGTATTTTGTTGAGGATTTTTGCATCTATGTTCATCAGTGATACTCGCCTGTAGTTTCTTTTTTGGTGACATCTTTGTCTGGTTTTGATATAAGGGTGCTGGTGGCCTCATAGAATGAGTTTGGGAGTGTTCCTGCCTCTGCTATATTTTGGAAGAATTTGAGGATAGGTGGTTAGCTCTTCTCTAAATGTCTGATAGAATTCACCTGTGAAGCCATCTGGTCCTGGGTTTTTGTTTGTTGGAAGATTTTTAATCACAGTCTGAATTTCAGTGCTTGTGATTGGTCTGTTTATATTTTCTATTTCTTCCTGGTTCAGTCATGGAAGGTTGTGCTTTTCTAAGAATTTGCCCATTTCTTCCAGGTTGTCCATTTTATTGGCATTTTGTTGCCTTTAGCAATCTCTCATGATCCTTTGTATTTCTGCAGTGTCAGTTGTTACTTCTCCTTTTTCATTTCTAATTCTATTGATTTCAGTCTTCTCCCTATTTTTATTGATGAGTTTGGCTAATGTTTTATCAATTTTGTTTATCATCTCCAAAAAACAGGTTTTAGTTTTATTGATCTTTGCTACTGTTTTCTTCATTTCTTTTTCATCTTGTCTAATGTGTCATTTAAAGCCTGTGTTTCCTTATTTATTTTCATTTTGGATGATCTCTCCATTGGTGAAAGTGGGGTGTTAAAGTCCCCTACTATTATTGTGTTACTGTCAAGTTTCCCTTTTATGGCTGTTAGCATTTGCCTTATGTATTGAGGTGCTCCTATGTTGGGTGTGTAAATATGTACAATTGTTATATCTTCTTCTTGGACTGATCCCTTGATCATTATGTAGTGTCCTTCTTTGTCTCTTGTAATAGTCTTCATTTTAAAGTCTATTTTGTTTGATATGAGAATTGCTACTCCAGCTTTCTTTTGATTTCTATTTGCATGGAATATCTTTTTCCACCCTGTCACTTTCAGTCTGTATGTGTCTCTAGGTCTGAAGTGGGTCTCTTGTAGACAGCACATATAAAGGTCTTGTTTTTGTATCCATTCAGCCAGTCTATGCCTTTTGGTTGGAGCATTTAATCCATCTACATTTAAGGTAATTATTGATATGTATGTTCCTATTACCATTTTCTTAATTGTTTTGGGTTTGTTATTGTAGGTCTTTTCCTTCCCTTGTGTTTCCTGCCTAGAGAAGTTCCTTTAGCATTTGTTGTAAAGCTGGTTTGGTGGTGCTGAATTCTCTTAACTTTTGCTTGTCTGTAAAGGTTTTAATTTCTCCATCAAATCTGAAGGAGATCCTTCCTGGGTAGAGTAATATTGGTTGTAGGTTTTTCCCTTTTATCACTTTAAATATATCCTGCCACTCCCTTCAGGCTTGCAGAGTCTCTGCTGAAAGATCAGCTGTTAACCTTTGGGGGTTCCCTCGTATGTTGTTTGTTACTTTTCCCTTGCTGCTTTTAATATTTTTTCTTAGTATTTAATTTTTGATAGTTTGGTTAATATGTGTCTTGGCATGTTTCTCCTTGGACTTATCCTGTTTGAGACTCTCTGCACTTCCTGGACTTGATTATTTCCTCTCCCATGTTAGAGAAGTTTTCAACTATAATCTCTTCAAATATTTTCCCAGACCCCTTCTATTTTCTCATCTTCTTCTGTGACCCCTATAATTCAAATGTTGGTGCATTTAATTTTGTCCCAGAGGTCTCTGAAACTGTCCTCAATTCTTTTCATTCTTTATTCTTTATTCTGCTCTGCAGTACTTATTTCCACTATTTTATCTTCCAGGTCACTTATCCATTCTTCGGCCTCAGTTATTCTGCTATTGATTCCTTGCAGACAATTTTTTATTTCATTTATTGTGCTGTTCATCATCATTTGTTTGCTCTTTGGTTCTTCTAGGTCCTTGTTAAACATTTCTTGTATTTTCTCCATCCTGTTTCCAAGGTTTTGGATCATCTTTACTGTCATTACTCTGAATTCTTTTTCAGGTAGATTGCCTATTTCCTCTTCATTTGTTCGGTCTGGTGTGTTTTTACCTTGCTCTTTCATCTGCTGCATATTTCTCTATCTTCTCATTTTGTTTAACTTACTGTGCTTGGGGTCTCTTCTGGAGGCTGCAGATTCACAGTTCCCACTGTTTTTGGTGTCTGCCCCCAGTGCGTGAGGATGGTTCAGTGTCTTGTGTAGGCTTCCTAGTAGAGGGAAATGGTGCCTGTGTTCTGGTGGGTGGGGCTGTGCCTTGTCTTTCTGGTAGGCAGGGCCATGTCAGGTGGTGTTTTGGAGTGTCTGTGAACTTAATATGATTTTAGGCAGCCTCTCTACTAATGGGTAGGCTTGTGTTCCTGTCTTGCTAGTTGTTTGGTATGGGGCATGCAGTACTGGAGCTTGCTGGCCTTTAGGTGGAGCTGGGTCTTAGCATTGAGTTGGAGATCTCTGGGAGAGCTCTCTTTGACTGATATTATGTGGGCTGGGAGGTCTCTGGTGGACCAATGTCCTGAACTCAGCTTTCCCACCTCGGAGGCTCAGGCCTGACACCAGCCCAGAGCACTGAGATCCTGTCAGCCACATGGCTCAGAAGAAAAGGGAGAAAAAAAGAAAGAAATAATAACAGAAAAAAAAATTTAATAAATAATAAATTACTAAAATTAAACAAATAATAATAAAAAACAAAGAGAGCAACCAAACCAATAAACAAATCCACAAATGATAACAAGCACTAAAAACTAAACTAAGATAAACATAAAAACAAATTAGTCACAGACAGCAAACCCCAAGTCTACATTTGCTCCCAAAGTCCACCACCTTAATTTTAGGTTGATTCATTGTCTATTCAGGTGTTCCACAGATGCAGTGTACATCAAGTTGATTGTGGGGGTTTAATCCACTGCTCCTGAGGCTGCATGGAGAGATTTCTCTTTCTCTTCTTTGTTCGCACAGCTCCTGGGGTCAGCTTTGGATTTGGACCCACCTGTGAGTGTAGGTCGCCCTCAGGCATCTGTTCCACGCCCAGACAGGAGGGGGTTAAAGCAGCAGCTGATTAGGGCACTCTTGCTCTCTCAGGCTGGGGGGGAGGGGTACAGTAGTCATAATTGGAATGCGGGGTGAGCCTGCAGCGGCCGAGGCCAGCGTGACATTGCAACAGCCTGAGGTGCACCATATGTTCTCCTGGGGAAGCTGTCCCTGGATCACAGGACCCTAGCAGTGGCTGGCTGCCGAAGTTCCCAGGGAGTGGGAGCGGGGGTGTGGATAGTGACCTGTGAACGCACAGAGGATTCTTGGTGGCTGCTGCAGCAGCGTTAGCGTTTCATGTCCATATCTGGGGTCTGAGCTGATAGCCACGGCTTGCACCCGTCTCTGGAGCTTGCGTAGGCAGTGCTCTGCCTTCTGTGGGCACACAGGAAAGGAATCCCCTCTCCTCACGCACCCCGAAACAATGGTCTCTTGCCTCTTCGGCAGCTCCAGACTTTTTCCCGGACTACCTCCTGGCTAGCCGTGGCGCACTAGCCCCTTCATGCTGTGTTCATGCCGCCTGTCCTCTCCCTGCGATGCAACCGAAGCCCGAGCCTCAGCTCCCAGCCCCAGCCTGCCCCGGCGGGTGAGCAGACAAGCCTCTCGGGCTGGTCAGTGCTGGTCGGCACCAATCCTCTGTGCGGGAATCTCTCCACTTTGCCCTCCGCACCCCTGTGGCTGCACTCTCCTCCATGGCTCTGAAGCGTCCCTCCCCACCACCACTCCGTCTCCGCCAGTGAAGGGGCTTCCTAGTGTGTGGAAACTTTTCCTCCTTCAGAGCTCCCTCCCAGAGGTACAGGTCCCGTCCCTATTCTTTGGTCTCTGTTTTTTTTCTTTTTTCTTTTGCCCTACCCAGGTACGTGGGGAGTTTCTTGCCTTTTGGGAAGTCTGAGGTCTTCTGCCAGCGTTCAGTAGGTGTTCTGTAGGAATTGTCCCACATGTAGATGTATTTTTGGTGTATTTGTGAGGAGGAAGCTGATCTCCACATCTTACTCCTCCGCCATCTTGAATATATTTTATATCTTAGAACTGGCTGTACATGAATAACTATCTTATAACAAAGTGTGAACATAAAGTTCCCAAATAAAAAATGAACTCTACAGGCAATAAATTAGACAATAATACTGCCCTTGTACTGAATAAGACTTTAAACAAAAATATTTAAATTTATAATTAAAGTTACCATTCTTTGAATTTCTTCTGACTTATTATTGAGATAACTTTTTATTAATTATTGATTTTTCACTTGAGAAAATTGTAGATTCACATGCAGTTAAGAGATATAATACAGAAAGATCCCTTGTATACGTTTTCTAGTTTCCCCCAATGGTAGCATGGTAGTATAATACCATTATAGTATAATATCCTAATCAGAATATCAACATTGATACAATCCACTAATATTATTCAATTTTCCCATTTTATTTGTACTCAGGTATGTGTGCATGGATTTGGTAGTATACAATTTTATAATATGTGTAGCTTCCTGTATGTACCACCTAGCCAAGATACTGAGTTCCATCACCATAAGAATCCCTCCTGTTGCCCTTTTGCAACCACATTCATCTCCCTCCCACCTCCAACCTTCCTTTGTTCCTAACCTCTGATATCCACTAATCTGTCCTACATTTCTAAAATTTTGTCATTTAAAAAATGCTATAACTTGGAGGGTATTACGCTAAGTGAAATAAGTCAGACAGAGAAAAACAAAAACTCTATGATATCACTTATATGTGGAATCTAAAAAATACAACAAACTGGTAACTATAACAAAAAAGAAGCAGACTTACAGATACAAAGAATAAGCTATTGGTTACCAGTGGCAAGAGCGCAGGGGAGAGGGGCAATATAGGGGTAGGGGATTAAGAAGTACAAACTATTATGTATATAATAAACTACAAGGATATATTGTATAACACAGAGAATATAGCCAATAGTTTATAAAAACTATAAATGGAGTATAACCTTTAAAATTTTGAATCACTATATCATACATCTGTAACACAATATTGCACATCAACTACACTTAAATTTTTTTAAATGCTCTATAAATGGAATCAAGGTATGTAACTTTTGGTGATTGGCCGTTTTTTATTTTATTTTTTATTTTTTTTAGTACGCGGGCCTCTCACTGTTGTGGCCTCTCCTGTCGTGGAGCACAGGCTCTGGATGCACAGGCTCAGCAGCCATGGCTCACGGGCCTAGCCGCTCTGTGGCATGTAGGATTTTCCCGGACTGGGGCACGAACCCATGTCCCCTGCATCGGCAGGCAGATCCTCAACCACTGCGCCACCAGGGAAGCCCTGCTTGGCTGTTTTTCACTCAGCATAATTCCCTGGAGATTCACCCAATTTGTTGTACGAATCAGGTCCTTTCTTTTTATTGCTGAGTAGTAGTCCACAATATATATGTACCACAGTTTGTTTAACCATTTATCTGTTGAAGGGCATTGGGGGTCATTTCAGCTTTCGGCTATTCCAAAGAAAGCTGCTATGAACATTGTACAGGAGTTTAAGTGACCATACGTTTTCATTTCTCTGGGATAAATGCCTAGGAGTATAATTACTGGATCATATGGCAATTGCATGTCTAGTTTTATAAGAAACTGCCAATTTGTTTTCCAAAGAGGCTGTACCATTTTACATTCCCACCAGTGACAGACCTAGTTTCTCCACATCCTCTCGAGCACTTGGTATCATCACTATTTTTATTTTTTCACTTTTGCCCTTCTGATAGCTGTGCAGTAACAACTCACGGAGGTTTTAATTTGTGTTTCTTTGATGCTGAACATATTTCCATGTGCTTATTAGCCATCTGTATATCCTTTTCATTGAAATGCCTCTTCATGTTGATTTTCCATTTTCTGTTTAGACTATATTTTACTGTTGAGTTTTGAGAGCTCCTTATATACTCTACATTTTAGTCTTCTGTTGATAAATAGCCTGCAAATATTTCCTCCCAATCTGTAGCTTTTTTCATCCTTTTGACATAGACTTTCACATAACAAAAGTCTTAAATTTGGATGAAATCAAATTTACCCAGTTACCTTCTATGGGTCTTCGTTGCTGCTCACAGGCTTTCTCTAGTTACAGCGAGTGGGGGCTACTCTTTGTTGCGGTGCACGGGCTCTCATTGAGGTGGCTTTTCTTGTTGCGGAGCACGGGTTCTAGGCACGTGGGCTTCAGTAATTGTAGCACGCAGCCTCAGTAGTTGCGGCTCACACTCCAGAGCGCAGGCTCAGCAGCTGTGGCGCACAGGCCCAGCTGCTCTGCGGCATGCGGGATCTTCCCGGACCAGGGCTCGAACCCATGTACCCTGCATTGGCAGGCGGGCTCTCAACCACTGCAATCCTGAATTTTTTAACTTAATATTTTCATGTATACCTTTTTCTGTCTTTTACTTTCAACCTAACTATGTCATTGAATTTGAAACAGCACATGGTTGTGTTATTTTTTTAAGCCACTCTGCCAATTTGTCTTTTGATTGGTATATTTTGACTGGTATCATTGAGGTGTCAATGCTCTAGAACTTAAGTCTTCCCTTTTTATTAAATTTTTTTCTGTTTCTTTCTCCTGGAACTCATTCTTCTGTTTTTCTTTTCTTGCCTTTCTGTGGGGTAACTGAATATTTTTTAGGATTCCAGCTTGATTGATTTATAGTGTTTTTGACTGTATCTCTTTGCGTAGTTTTCATAGTGTTGCTCAGAGAATTACAGTATACACGTGTGACTTATAATACTTTACTGGTATCATCATTTTTACCACTACTATTTAAGTGTGGACACTTCACTTCCATTTAAGTCACTTTACTTTCCTCATCTTTAAATATCATTGTCTTGTGTACCAGATGGTTACATCTGATAATTCATAACTTTGTTATGATCATCAGAATAGGATTTATAAAGCACAGGAGAAAAAGGATAGCCCATTATATGTAACCACACCTCTGATTTTTTCATTGTTTCTTTTCTTCTTGCTTCCTGAACATCCGAGATTTTTTCTTTTACAATTTCCTTTCTGGATATTCTGTAAGGCTTCTCTCATTCTAATATGCTATGAATTCAAAACCTTTCCAGAGAAACTGAGTTTAAAATAGGCCATCAAAGAAATAAACATTTTAGAAGTCTGAGATTGGAGTCAGAGATGGTCTAGAGCTGGGGGCCTTACTGGAAAGACCACACCAGGAAGTTAGAGGGAAGTATATATCTATGAAGGAAGATTAATTTATACCCTCCACAATTATGTCTTGGACAATACTAAATTGAAAGAAATTTACCACTAAAGTAAACCATCCTAGAAAGGCCTTTCATTCAAACATTATAGAACACCTATAATGTGTCAAGAACGGTGCAAGGTGGGGGAGATGCAGAGATGAGTAATAAATGGTCCCTCTCCTAATTAGTGATTGACTCAGACAGAGGTACCTAGCAGCAAAGCCTGAGTCAGGTATTCGGGTACTTTTGTACCGTTAAGGGACTGCTCAGAGGAGAAAAGCAGTGAGGGAAGCAGGATAAGTCAGAGGACAGAGGATGATCAGGGAATCAGTTTTGTGATAAATCCATGTTTTTTCTAGGTAACTTTATCATTACTCACCTCAATGAAACAAAATGTTCAATCTTCAAAATGTATGGTGATTTTCTGTTGCTGATTAGTTAATTCTAACATCGGTAATAGTCAATTCTATGTGAAGAAAGAATAATTATGTATCCCTAATGTATATGGCCTAATAAATTCTGTTGCTAGTTACTATTTTTTTCAGAAATAGGCAACTTTATAAGATCACAATATAGAGTTCCAATGTTCACACTTAAAAGTCAAGATTGAAGGTTTGACTAAGGAAAACTGCTATGAATGTATATAACAATATATTTTTGACTACAAGCCACATTCACACGTGTTTATTCACACATAACAAAAGATTTGGTGTTTACTCAGCTTTCATTTCATTTTAAGTAAAAGCCTACTTCATGTGAAAGCAAATACATCTTAAAACTTTGTTTCCGGGCTTCCCTGGTGGCACAGTGGTTAAGAGTCCAACTGCCAGGCTTTGCTGGTGGCAGCAGTGGTTGAGAATCTGCCTGCCAATGCAGGGGACACGGGTTCGAGCCGCGGTCTGGGAAGATCCCACATGCCGCGGAGCAACTGGGCCCGAGCCACAGCTACTGAGCCTGCGTGTCTGGAGCCCGTGCTCTGCAACAAAAGAGGCCGTGACAGTGAGAGGCCCTTGCACCGCGATGAAGAGTGGCTCCCGCTCACCACAACTAGAGAAAGCCTTTGCACGGAAACTACAACACAGCCAAAAATAAATAAATTTATTTAAAAAAAAAAAAAAGGAGTCCATCTGCCAATGCAGGGGAAATGGGTTCGACCCCTGGTCCGGGAAGATCCCACATGCTGCGGAGCAACTAAGCCCATGCACCACAACTACCGAGCCTACACTCACTCTGTAGCATGCGAGCCACAATTACTGAGCCCATGTGCCACAACTACTGAGCCCACATGCTGCAACTAATGAAGCCTGTGTGCTGCAACTATTGAAGCCTGCGCACCTAGAGCCCATGTTCTGCAACAAGACAAGCCACCACAATGAGAAGCCCATGCACCACAACGAAGAGTAGCCCCCGGTCGCTGCAACTAGAGAAAGCCCGTGCACAGCAATGAAGATCCAATGCAGCCAAAAATAAATAAATCAAACAAATAAATTTTAAAAAACTTTTTTGTTTCCTCTGTGTGCAGAGTACTACTGTCTATAAATACTCACATTTAATTCCGCCTCCTCTACTCAAGCTTGTTCTAAAATGCTTTCACATAAATTCAAGATTTAACAATATATTTTAGCATGCTATAGACTAATAAAAATAAAGGGTGCCATGCTTTTACTTTTTATAAGTTGTTTAAAACAAAAATTACATAATTTCACATATTTAGAGTACATGAGCAAATGTGTTTATTATTTAATTTATATAAGCCATAATTAGGTGTTTAATTCCAACCATACCATATCCTGTGGTTTAAACATCTTCCCTCATTCCCTTCATTAGTCACCAAGATCATCATGGAAACACCTGGGGGCAGGAAGTTATCTTCCAGATTTATAGTCAAGAAAGGCTAAACTTCTAGAGCTGACCTCCAGTTCTAGAAGTTTGTGGTTCTCTGTCTAAAATGTAATCTCAACCGTTTCCCATATTGCTCTGTTGGCAACTTGTCATTTGGCCTGTTCTGGTGTCTGGAGAGCTGTGTTCCAGAGAAAATCTATAAACACCGAGTAGAGGAGGCAATTCACCATGAACTTGGAAATTTCTCAGTGTTGGATCTGGAAACCTGAAAATCTCTGAGGGTGGCTTTTATTTACTTATTCTTAAGCACAACAGATAGGAACTTATTTACCCACGGTGCTTTTGTATATATGATGGAGAGTATCTGGATTCTCCTCTTGTATAGATCTCAAATATTCCCAAGGTCAGGGCAACCCCTATTCTACAGTTCCTGTAGAAGATACTTTTGCCAATCAGAGCTGTATAAAGAGCTCCATATACCAGCCAAATGGCCCCTGAAATGTAGCTAAGGAAGCAATTCTCCACTGTCATCATATGAACTGTGGTTGTCTACTGAGTTAAGGATACGTATTAGTTAAAACTTTCAATATATTTGAAAAAAGAGATGTTTGAAGTAGGTATGAAGCTCTACCCACATATTCAGTTGTAAGGGAAAACAAAACCTTTATTTTTCTATAAAAATTTAATTTCTGAACTCACCAAAACTCCAGCTATTTTTGCTTAGGATTGAGTCTACATGCCAAGGGTCTAATGTAGTATTAAAACATAGGGTTGGGAGTGTTCCTTGGTGACACCTGCCCAGGCTCACACGTTCTGAATCTTACCTAATCTGTGGTCTGGTCCTTGGAAGTCAGTCTATTGAGGTTACAATTCTGTCAAACCTAATTCTCATTCATAGGATCTTATCCAGAAACTCTCTCCTTTATTTTCATAACCCTTTTGGGTGCCTGAGGATTTTTAGTCACTGCAGAGCATGGTGGTCCATGGGAAAACTATGGGTTAACCTCAGGGCAGTCTGCTTAGACGTGTTATGTAGCCATCTCTACTTGCCAGGTCTCCAGGTCCCAGGCCCTTCCATAAGGGTAAGGTCTAGGTCTCCTCTGCTCTGGGATCTCAGTTGAGATCTCTATTGATCTTCACCTGGGGCTCGACTATTAGAGGGAGGCAATCAGGATACATGACTCTTTTCTCAAGGATCCCCCAGACTGAGATAAAGCCTTGATCAATTCTCCTTTGAATTTCTCCCCAGCCCCATTCCTATACCCTCCTGAAGGAAGACATTCTCTTGCTTTTCCCTTTATTCTCAACTTTTTTCTGAGTATTCCCTTCTCTGGAGAAATGAATAAAGACTTCCGCAGCATACTGAATAGCAGATGGACCAAGATCCACCAAAATTCTGGTTAAGAAAAGTGGAATATAATTAAAATACTATCGGCTACAAATGATTTCATTTAATGTTTATAGGTTGATTCACAGTTATTTATTTTTAATAAAGGACTGTTGAGCCTAACTCTTAAAATGGATATAACTTGCATATAATACCTTCTTAAAACGATTACACTTAGGTTAATTTTTTCATGTGTATCACATAATTAATTAGAATAAAATTGTAAAATGACATTTCCTGTACCCAACATAATCTAGAACTGATAGCTTTATCTATACACATTTTTCAGACAGCAAAGTGACTATAAGCATTTACAAATCAAGTTTATTTTAACAATTTTATGATGATCTTCTAACATATATATTTTTACTCCTCCTTAAATAAGGAATAAGACTAGACATGAAGACGCCTTCTAAAATTTTTTCCCAAATACCCATGTTGCTTCAAAATGTTTAATATCTTGATAATGTATTATAAAGTTTAATCTCTGAACAATACATATGGTGCTGACTGCAGGACTGACATTGCTATTCCAGGCCATCAATGTTCCAACAAATTTATGCAATGTGTGGTAGTCTATTTGGAGACTTTATGAGACTTTTAAAATATCTGAAAATGTGAAACAACTGGACTTTGTTAAAATGATATTCTGTTGTATATGGTGTCAGGAATAAAATAAAAATTAATTCTTACTTTGTTTTAAACTTTACCAAAAGTATAGTCAACATTTGGTTTTCATTATTACACCTAAGTTCTAAATGAAGCCAGTTAGCTCTTAAGAAACTGTTATAAGAAGTTAGATTCATCTAAAGCAACCTACTTGACCTCTTTCCTTCCTTCAAAGAGAAGTAAGATGTTAAAATACAGATCATATACAGCAAAGGAAACCCTAAACAAAACGAAAAGACAACCCACAGAATGGGAGAAAATGTTTGCAAACGAAGGCACCAACAAGGGATTAATCTCCAAAATATACAAACAGCTTGTGAAGCTCTATCAAAAAAACAAATAACCCAATTTAAAAAAATGAGCAGAAGATCTAAATAGACATTTCTCCAAAAAAGACATACAGATGGCCAAAAAGCACGTGAAAAGATTCTCAGCATCACAAATTATCACAGGAATGCAAATCAAAACTACATTGAGTTATCACCTCACACCAGTCAAAATGACCATCATCAAAAAGTCTACAAACAATAAATGCTGGAAAGGATGTGGAGAAAAGGGAACCCTCCTACACTGTTGGTGGGAATGTAAATTGGTACAGCCACTATGAAGAACAGTATGGAAGTTCCTTAAAAAACTAAAAATAGAACTACCATGTGATCCAGCAATCCCACTCCTAGGCATATATCCGGAGAAAACTGTAATTCGAAAAGGAACATGCACCCTAGTGTTCACTGCAGCACTATTTACAATAGCCAAGACATGGAAGCAACCTAAATGTCCATTAACAGAGGAATGGATAAAGAAGATGTGGTATATATATACAATGGAATACTACTCAGCCATAAAAATGAATGAAATAATGCCATCTGCAGCAACACGGATGGACCTAGAAGTTATCATACTAAGTGGAGTAAGTCAGACAGAGAAAGATAAATATCATATGATATCAGTCATATGTGGAATCTAATTTTAAAAATGATACAAACGAACTTATTTACAAAACAGAAACAGACTTACAGATATCAAAAACAAACTTATGGTTTTTACCCTTACAAAAGGGAAACGTGGGGGGGGGGATAAATCAGGATCTTGGGATTAATATATACACACTGCTGTATATAAGATAGATAACCAACAAGGACCTGCTGTATAGCACAGGGAACTTTATATTCTGTGATAACCTATATGAGGAAAGAATCTGAAAAAGAATGAACATATGTATATGTATAACTGAATCACTTTGCTGTACACCTGAAACTAACACCACATTGTAAATCAACTACACTCCAATAAAATTTTAAAAATAAAATAAAAACAGATCCTAACACTAATAAAGATTATTGAAGACACTGAACTTGGATTTTATCTAGGATTTCAATCTGATAATGGGCAATAAATCAACACAATTCCCCAAGAGAGAAAATATGGTCTAAAAATTAATCAAAGAGTAATAAGGGTATTATTTAAAATATTTACTAATGAATAGTCAAGTTGTCAAGGTTGCCAACAGTATGTTTTAAAATTTAATTCAAAAGGTACCCATGTACTATTCATTTAAGAAGAGGTTTGAAAGCATCAAACAAATCTTAGCATACAATAAAGATAATTATTAGATATACAACAAATAGTATTTCTGTGACACTGGTAGAATCCCAATAGAGAATATATATGTGATTCATTTATTCAACAAATAATTATTGAACATGTATTATGATACAGTTACTGAATGTGTAGTGGTAAACACTTGGTACTTGCCCTCCATGACGGCACATATGAAAATAGGCAGGGTGATAAGGTGCAAAAATATGGCTTAGTATAGGATGCAATGACTGCAGCTAAGAGGTGCAGCTAATTCACTCTTGACATGGGGGCAGGAGGGGAAATAAAGCCTTCCCAAAGGATGTAAAGTATAAAATAAGATTTGAAGAATGAATAAAATTACAGGGTGAAGATGGAGAACATTTCATTGTGTTTCATTCATTCATTCATTTAACAAGCATTGTTATAACCCAGCCAGGCACTGTTCTAGGCATTTGAAAATCAGCAGGGAGAAAACTAGTCTAAAGTCCCTATCCTCCTGGAGCTTATATTCCAATGTGGAGATACACCATGACCACATAAGCAAGTAAATACATATTCAGTCATATGGTAGGTGGTAGGGTTGGCCTCACTGAGAAGGTGATGCATAAGCAAAGGTGCAAAGGAGGTAAGGGTGTGACTCACGAGGAAGGGTATGATCTGGAAGAAGAGTGTTCTAGGCAACAGGAATAGCAAGAGCAGGGTCCTTGAGTTAGGAGTTTGCGTGACATGTTAAGGTCAGTGCGGCTTCTGTGAAGTAAGTAATGGGGAGACTGGTAAGAGGTAAGGTCAGAAAGGTGAAAAGAAGCCAGTTTGGGTAGGGCTTCATAAGCCATCATGTGGACTTTGGCTTGTACAGTGAAGGAAAAGAATATGTACTGAAAGTTTGGGGTAGAGAACTAAACTGATCTAAATTAATATGATCATTCTGACTATTGAGTTGAGAAAAGAAAGTGGTGGGGAAGCAGGAAGGGCACAGAATCAAGCAGACCAGTTAAGAGGCTATTGTATGGTATATATATTCCAGGCTAGAAATGGTGGTGTGTAGACCAGAAAGGTAGTAGTGGAGTTAGTGAGCAATGATTCAATTCTGGATATATTGTAGAGGTAGATCTTACATGATTTGCTGACAGATTTGATTTGGGGTGAGGTAGGAAGAGAAGGATCAAGGTAACTCAAATATTTTTTGGTCTGAGCAGCTGGATGGATAGATCTTCCACTTCCTGATATGGGAAAGCCTGTGGGAAAAAGAAGGTTTGGAGATGGAGTGAGAGGTCAGAAGTTCAGCTTTGGACGCAGTAAATTTAAGTTGCCTGTTAGACATCTAAGTAGAGATGTCCAATAGGCATCTGAATATAAAAGTCTGGAGTTTATGGGAGAAGTCTGGAAGTAACAACATGTAGGTGGATATGAAGAGGTCAAGATCTTAGCTCTAGAATACTCAAGCATTTATAATTATGGAATATTAAAAGTAACCAGTCAGTGAGACTGAGCAGGAATGACCAATGAGGTAGGAAGGAAACTAGAGGAATATGGTGTCCTGAAAGAGTCTTAGAAACCAAGCGGAGATGTTGTTTCAAGAAGAATAAAGTGATTGTCTCTGTCGGATCAGGACTGAGGATCAGCCACTGGAAAAAACAACATGGAGATCAGTGGTGACGTGAGCAAGAGTAGATTAAGTGGAGAGAGGTGAGGATGGAAGGAAGCCTGGTAGAGTAGGTTCAAGAAGAGAAGCATTGCAACTTTATGATAGCGAAAACACTGGTATGTGTTTCAAGTCATAGCACCCTGCAGTAAGACCGTACCAGAGAGCATTGCTAATAAACTATCTTTCTTGCTAGTGAATACTGTCCCTCCAAGATAAAATGGTAATTATCATGTCACAAAGGTAGGTACAAAATACCCCATGATTGTTTTAAAAAGTGAAATGTCACATTTAAGTATCTTTTCATTGGGAATTTTAAAAAGGAAGACTATTTAATAGCCATGTTTTTAAGATGATAGAAAGCAAAAAGGTTTTAATAATATTAAATGGAAAAATTATATAAAACTCACTGGTTCAAGAAATCATAAAAGAATAAAACAGATTTTGTACACTACATGGTGCTAATCAATAAATCTGAATACAATTTTTTCTAAGGTGAGAAATAATAAGAGGAGAAGACTTGGATGCAGAAAGTATAAATAACTATCTCAAGTAGTTTTGTTGTAAAGAGAAACAGAGAGATGGTATGATATGTGGAGTGAAATATGGACTTAAGATTGGGATTTATGAGATAAGAAAAATTACAGTAAAATTTTCCACTGACATGAATGACCTAATAGTGAGAGAAAAGTTTATGTTGAAAGAAGACAGGGTGCCTGGAGAGATGTCCTTAAGTTGGCAAGAGGGGACTGGCTCTAGTATATCAGTGTGTGTGTGTGTCACCATATTGTTTTTCCAGTAAATTTACTTTAGATAGTCAATAGAGCTGATTAGAATTGAAGAGATAAAGGGAATCTGAAGACAACACCTACTTGATACAGGATAGAGTCATTACAAGGTTTATACAACTAAGTTCTTACTGCAAAAGTTTCTTCCTTATTTTGTTTATTACATTAGACAGAAAACAAATCAAAATAAAAAATTGCATTTACGGGACCATCTCTTCCACAGAATTGGTTGAATCAGAAAAAAAATTATACCTTTCTACCACACGATAAAAAAATAATTGTTATACTGAACTATATCACAGAATAATATCTTTGCACAGTCCTTCTCTGTGAAGAAAGTTATTACATGGATGGTCAATTTATTTGGATATTAATATTAAAAAGGAAGAAGTGTGGAAATTTCAGAATATAGGTAAACGAGTAGAAAAGAATCAAATTCATACTGCTTCCCCTAAAGAAATAACACCTTTCTCAGTATAATCTAAATATAGGTTTTAAAAATTTTTTTTTCCTAGGGTGCAGTAGACATGACATAATTTTAAGGTCTCAATTATGTATTATTCTTGTATACCAGCTGAGACCAATTTTAAAATTGTATCTAGCTAGTATAATTAAAGTTATTTTGGTCTGACTAATTATAGTGTACAGTATAAAGACAAAACTGACACAAAAGTGTCATCTGTCTTTATATGGAAATCAGTTGTAATTTATTGTTTTTGAATCAAGAAAAGATAACATAAATCCCCAATAAGTGAAGCTTCTGGAATCTGCGTCCATTACAAAAGTTCCTAAAGCTTAGGGTTTGGCACTTGTAATGTGTTTCTGCTGTAAAAGCATCAGATAGGGGGCTTGTCGAGAAGAAGAGCCAAACTGCAAGCACCCAGACCAGGTAGGAGGCCAACGTGGTGGTTTTCTCCGGCGGAAATGATGTGATTGGACCAGGACAGTGGCAGTGAAAACTGGCAGATGTCAACAAATTTAAGATCTCTTTTTGAACTGGGATCAACATAATTTGGTGATCGATTAGATTTTAATTAAAAGTCACTCTTCCAAAAGATCCAAGAGATCCAAAGATCCAAGAAAGTGATGCTTCTAAAGCTAGTATTATTAAATTAATGCAACACTCTGCATGTACTCTTTAGAAAATTGCCTCAACTCTTGCTATAGGATATAGTTCTGAAGGCTCCCAAACACACTAACAATATTTTCAAATAAGTATAATCAGGATCTACCTTAGAAGCAGATGGAGTGGGAAGACCATGTGATGCTCCAAAGAATGCCCCTCCCATCACATTGCCCAAGGCTTGTTACTCTGAAGTTTAACTATTAGCAATGCCTTCAGGAATCTATGGCAACATGATGACCTAAGATGATAAGGACAGCTCCTTTCCCCAACTACCGACATACAGACACATATATGTTTCTTATGAATATGAAGAAGTAAACCTCCATAAAAAGAATGTGAGCAGATATGAGATACAGGAGAATCAAAATCTCTAGAACTGGAAATAACAGGACAATCTGATACTGAGTTTTAAATGACTAAGAGATGGATTCTTTGAAGTAAATTCAGTTCCCCAGTAAAATGCAAATAACTCTGGAAAGTACTGTAGCCTTATCATCTAAAAATGAAAAATATTGTTAGATAGACTTTAGTTCATAAGAATTGGATTAATCACCATGGGCCATGCATGATCAACTTTTCTTTTTTTCTGTATTTTATACTGAACTTCCATGAACTGAACAACCAACTCTGGAACTAGAACACTGACAGTAATTCACACCAATCTATGTGTTATTTTCTTATATCCCACTGCTTTTGAGATGCTTATCAGGTAATTGAGAGTTGAAGTTTATGAGGCAGATAAAGAATAGCTAGGAATAGCTAGGGTGTTAGGAATAGGAGAAGAGCTTTGGGGAACTAATTCAGGAAAAAAGGACAAACTTTGTCCAGTTCACAATTCAGTCAAGGGCTTCCTGAGTATTTTTTTAATTAATTTTTTTTATTTTATATTGTAGCATAGTTGATTAACAATGTTGTGTTAGTTTCATGCATACAGCAAAGTGATTCAGTTATACATATACTGAGTACTTTATATCAAGACATCAGTCAATATATTGACACTCATTCAAGTGACAGAGAAATTAGTTTGTTACCCTAATTCTGTTTCCCTACAAAACCATGAACAGATATAAAAACAGGTGGTAGTAAAAATTTCATTCTAAGAATTTCATAGAAATAGCAAACCACACTTTCATTTAGCTAGTCTAGCCTCAGTGAGATCTCCCCTCTGACAAGTACACTTTCTCACTATACTATTATTATCTCTGCATCTACACAACCCCCACAATTTCAATAGTCACATTACTATAAAAAAGAATATTTCCCACATCTAGAAATCTCTTTATGTAAATATGTGTCTCAAACAGTCTCACCTGGATTTACTACAACCAAAAATTCTTAAAATGAGGACTGATGTTAAAATGTATCTATCTACCAAACTCAGTCTAGAGATTTATGAATAGTAGAATTTTACATTTAAAATCACAAGCAATTCAATGTCATTTTTATCACTTACATCTAAATGTCATCTCCCACACTGAGTCAAGAAAAAAGCATAAAATAAGTACATTCAAACTTATCCACAAGCAGAAAATGCCAAGCAGATATTAAACAAAAACAAAACAAAAAAGTCCCCACAAAGGTATGACCCATAGGATTTCCTTTTGAGGTAATAAAAAATATCTTTTCTTCATGTATTATAGACTTTAACCCTTCAGAAAAAGTATCTTCACATATATTACTATACATACTTATATCTTAATAAGCACCCTTCTTATATCACTTAATATCTAAGTGTCTTGGGAAATAGGCTAGGAAAATAAGAGGTAGTTGAACTTATTTTTCGTAATGATATTCACATTTTATACAACTTCCACTTTTAAATTTTGTACAGTAATAGTCATTTTCGTATTGTTATTTTTAACAGTTTTATTGTATCATTCCTAGCCTCTGTCCAAACAAATACAACTGCACAGGAAAATGATGAAAGCTTATGTCACTCCCCTGTAGTAAAAGGATATCATTTCATAGGTCAATTAGCACCTACACAAGCGAATTAATGCAGAAAAGAGCATTACTTTAAAATGTAACAAGCTTGTTCCTCCATTCAGAAAATAACTGGATTAAATTTTGGTCACTACATGTATAACTTAGCAGTACAGTTCAATATTTCAAAGAATATAAAAGAAATAAAAGTTGCAAATCATAAGTACTAAATATATTACTACTCTAGAAAAGAATTGTGAAAAGGTAAGATGTATTTCCATCTCTTTTATATATATATGTGTATATATATATATATATATACACATACATATGCCTTCTTCATCATATATGTATCCTATATACATATATATCCTTTCATATATATGTGTGTATAAATATAGATATATATATACATATACACATACATACACACACACATAGAGTGAGATAGAAAGAAAGAGAAGTCCTTTCATATATGCCCGTCTTCATCTTCCTCTTCATTCCTGTTCCTTTTAGCCTTAGTAACCACATGCTACCCTTTTCTCAGCCCACTTGCCTTGACCTTGCCAAAAAGTGCCATGTAATCTCTCATTTCTAAAGTGCTTTCTTACATCTATTTTCCACAAACTCCCCAAAATCTTAGAAATTGAGGTCTTAATAAACAAAAACTAAAATAATTTAATGTATTTCCTTCCCAGTAGTGCATATGTTTTTAAAAGGGAAGCTTCATTTTATTCTCTGAATAGAATTTTAGAGACGCTGTATTCCAAAGGAAAAAAATCTATAATGCTGGGATTTTAAGTACAATTTAAGTACATATATAAGTAAAAATAAAAAGGTAAGTTAAAAAAAATCATAAAGTACAAAATTTGAGTAAAAATGCTGGGCAGCTGGCTACTTTGCTACTTTGTATGTTTTTTAAGGCTTTCCTTGGACATGAGCTCCAGGAAGGACTATCATGTATGTGATACCATCTCTTTGTTTTTTCAAATCCATCCAAGTCTCTCCATCTTCCTAACGTTACTTAATCATCATCAAACTAATGGAGACATCTCATCATCAACCTAAGATATCAATTTAGATCCTTTCTAGGCCTATCCATCTGCTCTTCACATTGCAGGCAGAGAATTAGTTTGTTTTTTAAGTGCAAAACTGATAACACCCAGTACTTAAAATGGTTTCCCATTATTCTCACAATACAAAACATACGCCTATTCTACAAAGACCTACCTCTACTGTGCCATCTCCTACCATGTTCTCCCTTGCTCTCTCTGTCCCAGACGCACTGGCATCTTTCCCCCATGCTTACCAGGTTCTCTCTACCACCAACTTGATCATCCATCCCATCTCAGAACATGTATCAATTCCTCAGGGAAGCCATTCATAACCTCCTAAATCAAGTCAACCTCCCCCCGATGATAAGCACAAGAAACGCCACATACCACCCCTTCATAGGACTAGACAGTTTGAATTATATATCTATTTGCATGATTATTTGTTTAGTATCTTTCTTAACCACCATCTATAAAATTCACAAATGCATGAACCTTGTTTCTTTGCTCACCATCTCATCTCTAGTTCTTAGCAGTGTGCCTGGCACAGAGTAGGCTATCCATAAGTATTTGTTGAATGAATGAATGGTTCTGATGCATAATAGGAAATACCACCCGATCAACTAACTAAAGCCTGAACTTTAATGCCGTGGGCATCCCTTTCAACTCAGTCTTACAAATATCTATTTTTTCATTTACTTTGTGGCCAGCACAAAGGTGAATAAGACAGCTTCTTCCCTCAAAAGGCTTGTAGTTTGAACATACAGGTTGATATATAATAAAAAAGTGACAACTCAGAAAGTGACTGCTTAATACAAGTCAGCCACTGTTCTAAGAAATAAATACCTACCTAGTGGACAAGTAAGTTCTTTACATGAAATATCTAGTCTTTCTAGAAATTTAGAAATGCTTGATGTATTTAAAGGTAGAAGTAGTGGAATAATGCTTCTTGTAAATAGCTTGTAAAAACTGACGGGAAATACTATCTTTGGAAATAAAATTGTTAAACCTCCTCTCTGAACAATATACTCTGTGCTTGTTCATTGGGTTGAGGGAGGTGGGAGGGAAGACTGCAAAAGATGTTTTGCTAGTGCGTACTAGAACATTTCAACTTATCCATTGCTCTATATGTTACATGCATTTTGTTTAACTTTATATATTACATATATACTGGACAAATGGGTCCCAATTTTATAATATCTAGTCTCTAGATATTAAAAAGGTTACCAATGTATGACACAAGTAGAGTCAGTAAACTAATACATTTTGTACACTTTGTGTTAAAATTCATTGGAAGGGGGCTTCCCTGGTGGCGCAGTGGTTGAGAGTCCACCTGCCAATGCAGGGGACACGGGTTCGTGCCCTGGTCCGGGAAGATCCCACATGCTGCAGAGCGGCTAGGCCCGTGAGCCATGGCTGCTGAGCCTGTGCATCCGGAGCCTGTGCTCCACAACGGGAGAGGCCACAGCAGTGAGAGGCCCGCGTACCACCAAAAAAAAAAAAAAAAAATTCATTGGAAGGCCGTCTTCTGAAAAGTACCTTTGGAAGTGAAATTGTAAATCACATCTAAGTGACACACATGCCTGTACTCGCCCACTGTTGGATGGATGGCAGAAAGGAGGAATTGGGAGAAATGAAGGGTTCTAGACTAGAATGTTCCTAGGTAGAAGACACTTTCAGATATAACCATTGTTACGTGTGTAGTTTATTCAACACTACTGTGTATACACTTAAGTCCTTATTTAAAACATCTAGTCTTTCTAGATGTTTAGAAGTGCACAAAGTATGTTAAAGGTAGAGGTAGTGAAACCGCACATTTCATAGATATCTTTTTGTTAAAATTCATGTGAAATATTGTCTTCTAGAAATGGAAAGATCAAAATGATCAAACCACCTCTGTGAGCAGTACACATTATTTTATTTGTGCTGGTTCAGGGAGAAAAAACAAAGGTGCAAAGGGCTTTATACCAGTATGTTTTTAGTTAGGCAAGATTAACCATTGTCCTATATGTCTCTGCATTTTGTTTTACTTAGCTGTGTATACAGTGTACATAAAGGACAAACGTCCAAATTTACAACATCTAGTCTTCCTAGATGTTAAAGAGGTGGCCAGTGTATGACAAAAATAGCAAATAAACACACGGTGCACACTTTGTGTTAAGATTCATAGGAAAGACTTCTGAAAACAACTGGAAGAAGTGAAATTGTTAAAATCCTCTCTAAGCATTACAGATGCTTATTACACTTGTCCACGGGGTTGACAGAGATGAGAAGGGGAAGGGTTCTAGGCCAGAGTGTTCCTGTTTAGAAAACACTTTGAGATTATAGCCTTCGTGTGTAGCTCATTCAATGCTACTACATGTATGTATAGTGGATAAACTAAAATCCTTATTTGACATATCTAGTCTTTCTAGATGTGTAAAAGTGCACAACATTAAGTTGAAAGTAGTGAGTTAAAGTAACACCTTTTAAGTATTTTTTTCTGTTAATTCATAGGAATGGTTGTATTTGGGGAGTGGAATTATTAAACTTGAGTCTTGGAGAGTAAGCTGTTCACTGGGTAGTGGGGGAGAGGAGAGGGGACAGGGAAGGAAGTAGAGAGAGAAGGGTTCTGTGCCCATGAGTCTTTAGACAAGTTCAGATTGTCTAACCACTGTTCTATTTGTGCATTTTAGTTAATATTGCTATGTAGTAAAGAATAAGCAAGTCCTAATGCCCAAAGTATATTAAAAGTAGAGGTAGTAAAATAACCCCTTAATAAATGTCCTTTTGTTGGTTTTTAGGAAGGGCTGTGTCTTCTGGGACTGTCTATGTTAATCCACCTCTTAGAGCTAGATGTAGTCCTGTACTTAGTCGCTGGCTGATGTGCTGGAGGAGGGGTAAGAGGAAGAGTGAAGGGAAGGGCTCCTGACTAGTATCTCCATATCTATAAGACAGTTTTAGGTTATAAACTTAGGTCTATATGTGTATTTTTGTAAAGTACCTATCTTTATTATAGCCAAGGTTCATTCTTTATTTTGCAACATCTAGGCTTTTTAGATGTTCTGGGGTGACTATGTATGATAAAAAGTAGAGCTAGTGAATTAACTAATTTGTAAATATCTTTGTTAAAATTGATAAAAAAGCAGTATCTTGGACATGGAATTGTTAAACCATCTCTGAGAAATGTACGTCAGGACTTGCTCATTAGGTTGACAGCAGAGGGCAGTATAAAGGGAGGGATGCATGTGGATGTGCTCATATTTATATTTTGATAATAACCATTGATGTGTGTGCATCTCTCGGCTGTACTATAGGAATACATTATTAAGTAATTCAATGGAAACATACATCCTTGCTAACACTTTAATACTTTAGATCAGATAATGAATCATCTTAGAAACATACTTTGTGTACTCTGTTGCTTTATGTCTCATTTTTAATTGAAAATTAAGGGAATGTAGTATTTTAATCATAACTCTGCCAATATCTTTATCTAGAGGCCCATTGCCATTTTTGACTTTTATGAAATTTTTGTTGCCAAGAAAGGCAGGATTACATTTTTTCCTTCCAGATTGAGTTGGTGTAGTGTATTCTTGTTTATCAGAATATTCATAGCTTTGGGACTTTGAAACGGTAAACATTCATGATGTGTGAAAAAACATGATACATAACTGTATGATCTTAATTATATACAAATGGATTTTTAGTTGTATAGATACACAAACGAGACCTGGAAGGACACATCAAACAGTAACTGCTTGTGATCATGGATGACTTTGTTTTTTGCTTCTTGTGTTTTTTGGTTTCCTATTATGCACATGTTAACTTTTAAGAACAAATGTCATTTTAAAAACCTTAAAAAAAAAGAGAGATACCTATGGCCCTTACAACAACCCTATGAAGTACTATCATAAACTTGTATAAGATCGCGCAGGTAACAATCAGAGGAATCAGGATACTGATTCCAGGCAGTCTGTGACCTGGGTCATTGCTCTTAGCATCAATACAACACTGCCTCTTGTGAGCATGATACAATGGGAACATAATAAAGTCACATAAAAAGTTCTACGAAAACCCGTAGTGTAGGAAACTTGCAGAGGCGCAATATTTCATTGGACTTTGAATGATGAGTAAGAGATGCTCACCAGGAACAAAATGTGGAAGAAAAACGACAATCTAGGTAAAGAAAACAGTGGAAAACAAATGACAAAGTATTAGGTGTACATTTATGTTTAGGGACCAACCAAGTAGATCAGAGGGAGTTCTAGAAATTAGATGAAAATTAACTTGAGATATGTCAGACTTCAAGTCCTAGACTGAAGGGTTTTAACCTTATTTTGTAGATGATAAGATAGCACTGAAGGATTTTAGTCAGGTATCGTTACCATGAGAATGATGTTTGGCAAATTCAGTTTTAGACAGGATGCAAGAATCTTGCTTGTTCTTCTACCTCTTCATGACATCATTTCCACCATGCCTTCAAATTCCATCTCAATTATCAGTTCCTCCAGGAAGTCTTCCCTAACCACCCTTTCCCCAATGGGTCAGATTCTTCCTTTTATTTTTCTAAATTATTTATTTATTCTCATAGCTCTAATGGAGCTTTATTCTAACACCTACCACAGCTTGTAACTATATGTTTCATGGGTCATCCAGGCTCATGAGCTAAGAAAGGGTTTGTATGCATATAAAACTGGGTGTTATCAGTAGTTGAAGCCATAGGAATAAACGAGATGGACAAAGAAAAACATGCCAAAAGGAGGACAAAAAAGCATACGTGAGAAACCTAACTAGTAAAGTTAGGTAGAAGAAGTAGATCTGGGGAAATAGCCAAAAAAAGGATCCCAGAAGGCAGAAGATAAATTAAGAGAGAAGTGTGACATGGTAGGCGGAAGCTGAGATATTATCGAGGAGGTGTTGGTCTCAGTGACAAATGCTATCAAGAGATTGGGTAAGATGAAGATCAAAAACAGTAGTGGACTTAGATTTTTCCAGAAGAACTCACAAAATGGTGGGAGGAAATCAGATTGATATTTAAGGACTGAGAAGTAAAAGCAGTGAATACAGACTGACATCTTCAAGACATTCTGTGGTAAAGATAACCATAAGGATGTCCTGGAGAAATCAAGAGTTGAGAGGAAGCTTGTTCAGACATTAAAGGACAACAATCTCTGTTTGCCAGTTCCATGTAATTCCTCGGGTTTTCTGTGATAACTCAGTTTAATAATTCCTACCATGGAGGGCAGATGGTCTTTCAAAATCCTAGAGATCTTTGGATCTCACACTTTCTCTCACATGCCCTTCAGGAAATTAACAACACGTTTCTACCCTTCCCCACCCTTGTTCACTTCCCTACCTAAACTTTTACTCCCCTCTAGAGTTTGATCAATTGTGCACCAGGTTAAATTCTCAGTAAATGAAAAGCGTTTAGTCAGGATCTCTTATTTGCCAGTTTCTATCTGGAACCACCTGAGTAAAGGAAATCTGCAAATTTAATTTACTTGATAAGTGGGTACGTGGGGCAAAATTAAAGAAAGCATCAAATTTGACTCATTCATCTAAGCATTTCATAAAATAAAAAGAGTAGGAGAGGGATTATATCATGGCCTTTTATAAAATCAGTCATCTTGATCAAGAATAATTAAAAATCCCTTGTGGCGCAGTGGTTGGGAATCTGCCTGCCAATGCAGGGGACGCGGGTTTATGCCCTGGTCTGGGAAGATCCCACACGCCGCGGAGCGGCTGGGCCCGTGAGCCATGGCCGCTGAGCCTGCGCATCCGGAGCCTGTGCTCCGCAATGGGAGAGGCCACAACAGTGAGAGCCCCGTGTACCACAAAAAAAAAAAAAAAAGAAAAAACAAAGAATAATTAAAATGGACCACCCAAAACATAAAAGTATTTCAAATTATTTACCATGGGGTAAAATATTGGGCAGTTGGGCAGAACTGAGCAGAACCAAGACAATGAATTATAACCTTAGTAAAATGATCAGAATAATTAAAATTCCTCCTAAAAAATGAAAAACCATATCTTCCAAACTACTAAACTTTACATGTTTCATTTCCTCTATTATGTTATAAACAAGAAAAAATAAAGAGAATAAATATTACATCAAACATAGTGTCATCTGTGAACACTGTAGAAATATTTTTCTGTGTTCAAAAATGTGGAGACAAGTTCAAACTGTTAAGACAACTCTTAGAAACCTACTCAGTTACATGAATAGAATTTTTTTATTTTAAGATTAATTTTAATAAATTAATTGTGACATATGTTTATATATTTATATACTATAAATATACACTTATTTCTATTTATATATAAAAATAGAAATTAATAAAGAATACATTATTGTAATTACAAAAGAAAGTGTCTCCTGAGAAAAATTAAGTCCACTATTAAGCACAATACACCAATTCCATTTTTAGTACTTTTGTTCCCATTTAAAACAATTTCAATTTCAATAAGCAATAACTCATATTGTAAATACAAATGTCCAAGAGCAGTGATAAGGTAAGCTAGAGTTATGAAGGCCCATGTTATCTTACAAATTATCAGGAGGGTTGACATGTACCAGTCTGTACTTGCTGTGACCACACATTTTACAAGCTTAATGTACCAGTCTGTACTTGCTGTGACCACACATTTTACAAGCTTCAGTGGGCTTTATTAAAACCCCCAGTTTCAGAAAAATCAGACTTAGACAGCTATCATTTTAGTTATATGTCCACATTTTATTTAAGTAAATAAGATTGCCTTCCACTTGGTTATTCCAGTAATTTTGAGTACTTAGAAGATCCAGGAAATCTAAAGTGCCACAATGAGCACGTAGGCGGCCTGCTGGAAGGGAAAAAAGGTTTTAAAAAAAGAACTAAAATCACTTCCTGTGGTTAACGTTTTAGAACCTAGTCCAGAACAGTCTGTACCAATATTGTGGGTTTGTTGGTATCTTATTTATGAGCATCGGAAACAGACTTGCACTGGTGCCATACTCTGAGTAGGACGCACGTGTAAGACAGATGGAACTTGTATTTCTAACAGATATAATTAAAGACTTATTGAATATAGTGCCAAATACCACAAATATTAAAACATTTTAGAATAAATTTACCATTGCTTTGACAGCAGTTTCAACAAGATAGCTGGTTATTCCAACAAATGAGAAATTGGATATATTGAAATAGCAAAATTATTGCAATTTAAAATATGGTAGCTTGGTATAGTCTAATTTTACTAATACTGTACAATCTACACAGATTTAAATTTAAGGATTTTATTATAATAAAATATATCAGGCTCTTGTATGTGAAAAATTAGGAGACAACTTTTAAATGAGCTCTTCCAAGGAGATATTAATAATCAGGAGAGAACAAACTCAAAGACTAAACACTGAATGAAACTACCTTCCATACATGGAAGAAGGCGACCCAAAGGAGACTGCCCATTAAGACACTACTCTCTCACAGTTTCTCACCATATTCTTCTGGGAACCCCTTTTCAATAATGCCAAAAGCATCAGAGAGTTTAATTAGGAGAGTAGTATTAAATGACCAATGGATTGATTAACTAGAAGTCACTGGTGATGCTGACAAGGGCAATTTTAGTTGAGATGGGAGTTCATCCCAGATTGCAGTGGTCTGAGGACTAAATGGAAGTGACTTCCATTTAGTGGAAGACAGAGGTAATATTCCCTCTGACCAGAAAACTCAAGTGTTAACATTTCAAAATGCAAATGCATAGGCCTGTCATAAAAAAAGAGCAACAACAACAACAAAATGAACTCAATGAAATAAGCAGGTTTCTAAATTCCTTAGAGCTAGGCTGGCTATTAATGGCTATTTTATGTAAATAAAATATGAGATTTAAAATGGCAAGGCTTAATTAGAAGTTATGAGACATTTTGCCATCATACTCTAGAATGTGGGCTTTAATCAGAGAAATACTGACTTTATGTTTATTATTAAACTTAGAAAAAGAGCTATCAAGAGGAGGTAGAGGAAACAACCTAAGTATGCATTATGGATGAATGGATGAAGAAAATGTGGGGTGTGTGTGTGTGTATATTCAGTCATAAAAAAATGAAATCTTGCCATTTTTGACAACACAGATAGACATTGAGGGCATTAGGCTAAGTGAAATAAGTCAGACAGAGAAAGAAAAATATCATATGATCTCACTTATATGTGGAATTTTTTTTTTTTTTTTTTTTGCGGTACGCGGGCCTCTCACTGCTGTGGCCTCTCCCATTGCAAAGCACAGGCTTCCGGACGCGCAGGCTCAGCGGCCATGGCTCACGGGCCCAGCCGCTCTGCGTCATGTGAGATCTTCCCGGACTGGGGCATGAACCCGCGTCCCCTGCATTGGCAGGTGGATTCCCAACCACTGTGCCACCAGGGAAGCCCTTATATGTGGAATTTAAACAACAACAAACCTCATAGATATAGAGACCAGAATGGTGGTTACCAGAGGCAGGGGATGGGGAGTGGATGAAACAGGTGAAGGGAGTTAAAAGATAAAAACTTCCACTTATAAAATAAATAAGTCATGGGGCGGTAATGTACAGCGTGGTGAATATAATTAATAATACTATAATAAATATTTGAACACTACTGTTGGAGTAAATCTGAATAGGTCTTATCACAAGAAAAAAAATTTTTGTAACTATTATACATATGGTGATGGATGTTAACTAGACTTATTGTAGTGATCATTTCGCAATATATGCAAATATCATTATGTTGTACACGTGAAACAAATATAATGTTATATGTCAATTATACCTCAATTAAAAAAAGAGGAGATAGAACTAAAATGGCTGAAGTCGCTCATGGACGTATACTGCACCCACCCACTAAAATTAACACAAATTAAACAAAAATATTGAAAGTAGGCTAAAATCTCTTTTTTCCACTTAGATGAATATATATTTTTTAAAAATATGTGCACACTGTTAACAAGAGACATACCTATATCAAAATACAAAAAAAAAAAAAGGGAAAAATTAAAGGGATGAGAAAAGTACATGGGGCAAATGTTAGTGGTATGTACAATAATGCAGAAATGTTAATGTCAGAAACATTAGATTCAAGGTTAAATCATTACATGGTAAAAATAATATCCATTAGTGTTCTAGTAAGCAAATTCAAGTTTGAAGCATATTATCATTATTTTATTATATTACAAGAAAAGAATAATGTGAAATATAAAGTACAATAAAAATCCTAAACATGGCACATCCATATTATGATATTGCCATTAAAAATTATATTACATGAAATCACTATCTTGAAGAGTTATTTGTGCTCACATGTTCAATGAAGCATTATTTATCTTATCCAAGGTATAGAAACAACCTAAGTGTCCTTTAACAAATGAATGGATAAAGAAAATGTGGTTTAAATATACAATGGGATACTATTGTGTTTTTAAAAAAATCCTGGCATTTGCAACAACATGGATGAACCTGGAGGGAATTATGCTAAGTGAAGTAAACCAGACAAAGAAAGATAAATACAACTGTCCTCGGTATCCATGAGATATTGGTTCCAAAACCCCCCACAGATAAACAAAATCCATGGATGCTCAAGTCCTTATATAAAACGGTGTCATATTTGCATATAGCCTATGCACATCTTCCTGTATAATATAACTCATCTCTAGGTTACTTATAATACCTCATACAATGTAAATGCTATGTAAATAATTGTAAATAAAATATAAATGCTATGTAAATAGTTGCTGGTGTGAGGCAAATTGAAGTTCTGGTTTTTGAAGCTTTCTGGAATTTTCTTTTTCAAATATTTACCATCCGTGGTTGGTTGAATTTGCAGATGCAGAATGGATAGGGAGGGCAGACTGTACTACATGGTCTCACTTACATGCAAAATCTTAAAAAAACAAAACAAAAAAAACTAGAACTCATAGAAACAGAGTAGAAATGGTGGTTACAAGGGGCTGGGGTGTGGGGGAAGTATGGAGAGGCTAGTTAAAGGGTAAAAACTTTCTGTTATAAGATAAATGTGTAACATCGTGACTACAGTTGATAATACTGCATTGGATAATTGAAATTTGCTAACAGAGTAGTACTGAAGTGTTCTCACCAAAAACTAAAAAATAAAAAAGTTAAATATGTGAGGTGATGGATGTGTCAATTAACAGTGGGTATCCAGAAATCCTTTCACAATGCATAAGTATATCAAATCTTCATGTTGTATGCCTTAAATACATAAATTTTTATTAAAAATATATTTATAAATAAATAAACAATAAGTTACAAAAAATATGTAATGATTTTGAACATTGCCCATAGTATACTATTAGGTTAAAAAGCAAGTTTCAAAATGGAATGTATAGCATGATCCAAATTTTAAATAATATATAAAATAGAGATTCACATATATATATAAATAAAGGGAAAGAAATATATCAATATACCAAAACAAGGTGACAGAATTACAGGCAATCTTTATCATTTTTGCTTATTTTTTTATTTTCTATATTGAATATCATTTTTATAAAAGGTTACTTTTAGAGTAACAAGTATTAACTTTATCTTATTTGATACTCTGTTCCTTACCTTTTAAATGGACATATTTCTGTTTTACTTCAAGAGTCTCATTTATCAAAGCCACTTAAGCAAATCTATGTCAAAAGAAATGACAGCAAACTACTGGTTCCCAGTGCGGGGCGGGGCGCGATACAGGGATGGGGAAATGGGAGGTACAAACTACTGGGTGTAAGATAGGCTCAAGGATGTGCTGTACAACACAAGGAATATAGTCAATATTTTGTAATAACTGGGAAGTGTAAATGGAAAGTGACCTTTAAAAATTGTATAAAAATAAAATTTTTTAAAAAGTAAAAAAAAGAAATGGCCAAAGTCACTTATTAACTAACAAAACTTGCATTACGGCTTTAAGAAAATTAAACAAAAAAATTGATATGAATTGTATAATTACTTTGGTAGAAATTAAAGAAAATTTTCTTCTAAATAAAGAAAAACTATCATTTTTTTACTCACGTTAAAAATTTCACAATAACCAAAAATTGACAGCTAAATGTGTCTGTGATATTTATATGATTTCTTAAAATGTTATGTTAAATATATAGGTAAAATTTGTTCTTGCTGCTGATGCTTTTCTGCTAGTAAAGTAAGCGATATAAGGATACATTTCAAGAAGGAAATCAGAGTTTCAGCCAAATTAAATAGTTTTTCCTTCTCCTTCCTCTTGCTACCTTCATTGTAAAATGTAAGCTAATACTGAATTTTCACATTGCGGACGAACACCAAATCCATAAAATCTAGCCTACCTTTATATGCCTTAACAAAACAAAATAAAATTTAGCATATAAATTGTGATGATTTTCTTTTAAAAGATGAGGTAAAACAGAGACATCTCTCTGTAGATTATAGTTGAGAAATTGCTGGACCTGGAGTCAAATATACTGGAATTAAGACTCTTAATTGCCACAGATGATCACTTTGATTTTTCTGAGTCTACCATATGTATTAATATATTGCTTTATTCCACAAATATTGACTATGTGTATATTCCAGTCACTAAAACATAAAGGTGATATTAGAGCAATGGGAAGGAGAAAGAGACTGGGTCTCAGCTGTCTTGAGGGTTTCAATTCAGTGGAGTAAAAGACAATAAATAGCTGAATAACTAAACATAATTATAAATTGTAATTTTTTTAAAAATGCTGTGAAGGAAATAAAATTGACATAGGGTTAAGGAGTAGAGGATGGGTTAGTTAATTCAAGTGATCAAGGAAGACTGCTTAAAATAACTGCCGTATGAGCCCAGACCAGATGGATGAAGAGTCACACATGCAGAACATGTAGCAGAACAATCCAAACAGAGGAAATACAAGTCAGGGAAACAAGAATGCACTTGGGGTGTGACGAATGGAAAGGAGGCTATCATGGCCAGAGGGTCATGAGCACATGAGGACAGGTAGAGTATGAAATACAGATAGAAAGCCAGGAAACTGTCAAATCATGTAGGGACTGATAAGCCACAGTAAGAAGTTTAGATTTTACTCTCTATATAAAGGGAAGCCAAGCAGAGGTTTTAAGCAAGGGAGTTACCTGATCAGATGTATGTTTAAAAAAAAAAAAAATCGTACTGCCTATTATGTGAAGTACTACAGGAGAGCAAAACGTGGGAACAGTTAGGGTACTTTGATAATGACTTGGTCTAACATAGTGGAGTTGGGGATAATGGGAAGAGGAGCAGTTTGGGATGAAGGATGGGTTTGGAAATCAAGCAAAATGTTAACTTCAAGAATATAATACAACCAGGTATGAGATGTTGATGACACAGTTCAGGTTCAAGTTCAAAGAGAGGCCAGAGCTAGATATAAAGTCATTAGCATATAAGGAATTTTAAAGGCATGAGAATGTATGAAGCATGCAGTTAAATGAAATAAATTATAAATACTATATCGACCTAAAGGGTTGGTGAGAGACTTGTATTAAGCATCTCTTTATTCTGATGCTGTGACAACTGGGGCCTCGCTGACCCTGGAGAGTTGGCCCCTCCTTGGGCTAGCCAATTTCCTAGAGACAGTAAAGGACCCTCCTCTCCTTACACCTTTCGTGTATAAACCAATTGATTCAAAGCCCCAACCATATATACTCCCAACCATACCTTTTATCAGACTCTCACACCACAAGCTACTATCATCCTGCCCTAATCACCAATCCCAGGTATCATACAACTAGACACAGCCTTATATATACTCCAGAGCCTGTTGAAACCATTTAAACTAGCAACTAGCATTATACTATACCAAGGTGTATTTCTTCGTTGACTCCTTTACACATACTTGCAAGTCCCTCCACTTTATCCTACATAAAAGCTCTCTGCCTTTGACCTCCTATTGGTTACAACTATTTTCCCTGCATCCCCCAAAGAACTAGTTTATCATGAGCCACTACACGCTTATTTACTTTTACAAACATCTCTATCATTAACCCTTCTTGACACTGGATTGTCAAAAATATTAACTCATGAAATCAGGTGAGAATGAACTGAAAAGTAGAAGCTTTTCAAAGTTATTACACACAGATATGGGCTGTATAATATCGTGTTTACCTGACTACAACAAAACATTTCCTTAACTAGAGAAAGAAAATGGCTATATTACTCTTATGTCCTATTTATGAACGTTAACTATGGTATCTGTATGCATATCATATGTGCTGTCCTGCATAACATATTTTCCAGATGAGTTCTTTTTTAAAGCCTGAGCAAAACTCATTATTGTTTAAGTGCTTTTATCAAATGGCATTCAGAATTCTAAGTTTAATTTTCTACCTCTATTTTTATGAACATATGAAACTTACAAAAAAATCTGGTATCCAGCCTATATAAATTCTATTTTTAAACCATGAAATTATCCTTAGAATTTTTTTTAAATCTTTCTCATTAAAATAATCATTACATAAAATGTGTGGTCTTCCTGAAAAGCAAATTACAATTATTTTCATTAGAGTTAAATAATTTTGATCCACAGCTTAATGACATCCATATTAGACAAAATTAAACATATTAAAAAAGCATTTCATGTCAGAATATTTTTACTCTTGGCAAACACTGTTAAATGCTAGATTGAACTTTTTGTTGGGAGCATGACAAGCTACTCAGGCACTGTTAAAACAAAAGATTTGCCTTTCGTAAAATGGAGATGCAAACAAGATTAATTAACCAAGAAAAACATCCTCTTTATAGAAATACTAAAGAAAACGAAATTTGTATAATAAAAAGTTATGAGTAGAGCTGTCTTTAAAAAGGTAGTAAGCCCTTCTGTAGAATATTTTACTGAATTATTGGAAAGTTGTAAGGGTTTAAATTTTATACATATTTAATGCACTGGATTTAAAACTATGAGATCTCAAAACAAATGCGTTTGATTTTTTTTAAGTGCCAATTTAAACCAAAAAAAAAAAAAAAATCCAGGAAAGTTTTGTCAAATGTGAAGAACGTAATTGGGAATTCCCAGAATATATAAATTATATTATTTCTAGAAGAAGAAATATCGTATAAAGAGGCACTTGGTTCAGCATTTATATAATATCTAACCTCTGTTATAATCCAGGAACAACTCAGGGTATTAGTGAACAAGGCAGAAGAGGTTTCTGCACCCATAGGTCTTATACTCTATAGGGTGGACATTGATAAAGTAGAACAAAAGTAGATGGTGACTTGTTAAATCAAAGATAGGAGGCTTTGTAAGAGAGGCAATACAGGCAGGCTGAAACAGAGAAGTGAAACAAAGAAAGACCAAGTACCAAAGAAGCTAAGGTTTAGAAGAGTCAAAGTCAGGAGGCATAGGTAAGTATTCTGAAACCCTCAGGTGACACAGCCTTGAGAGGCTTTACCTAAGGCAAAAAGACCCATATATTCACCACGTGAAAAACAGTAGTGAGAGGATGAAGAGACCCTTATAGACTTGTCCAGGATCCCCTGAGTTGGGTAGATTATATCAAATTTCACAGAGCAATATTCAGTAGAACAGAAAGAGATATGTCAGGGAAAAAAAGAATGTATATTACTATTTATAAAAACCTAAGTCATCATAGTTGACAAAGATCATTGTTGATAAAGTAAATTTTTTTAAATTTTATTGAATGAAAGATTCTTTAAATTCTACAGTGCTTTCCAATCTTCAAACATTTCACACACATGATTTCATATAATCCCATAATAACCCTTTTTCAAAATCCCCTATTCCTATATTGCCCCTCTCCTCTTCCCTCTCCCCACTGGTAACCACTAGTTTGTTCTCTATATCTTTGAGTGTTATGTTGCCCTATTTTTATTTTATTTATTTTTTTGTTTTTTAAGTTTTTTTTTCACACACACACACACACTGTTATCTTTACGAGATAAATAAACTGACACCAAGCATTGTAAATGGATGACCACAACAAAAGCAACAATGATCGCAATTACCAAACACGAAACACACTCATACTATGTCATAATATTGACATTCAGTCCAATAATCCTCCACTGTAACAGCTCCTGATAAAGTAAACATTTTTTAAAAAAATTAAATGCATCTTCCATTATTGCTAAAATAATGTACTAAATAATAGTTAGAAATTACTAAATTTATTTTTTGCATGCCTTTGGTGATATAAGTTCTGTATATTTTCCCAAAGTATTGACATAATTGAAATAATGTTACACTACAGCAGCACCTAGAAATGGGGAGAAAAAAAGCCAACCTATATAAAGTGCCTAAATATACTTGGGACTTGACATTCAAGAAGAAAGTTCTGCTTACTATAATGTTATAGTCTATAGGAGATAGTATAGATCTAGAAAAATATAAAGTCAAGTTGCAATGAGGACTCCAAATGTCTGAAGCAGTTGGCTGATCACACAGGCAGGTTGTCTCATGTAAACAGGCTCGGGGGATACTGATTTCTGCTAACCAAATCCCCAAGAGATTGCTATAAAACCAGACAGCTCATCTGCATTGGGAACTGTAACTGCCAAAAAGAAATTCAACAAAGAAAGCATATTTAAAATCAGAAGGTGGCTTCAACGGTCATGATTCCAACAAGAGCAGATAGTTGAATAATCTTCATGGTCAATAAAAATAAAGTTATAATTAGTAGCCTGATAGATCATAACTTAAGGATATATTTGCCAAGTAGTCTGACAAGTTTGAATGCTACGGTAGAATCATCAGAGGAACTTGTTTCAAAACTTCTTATACAAAAGCAGTACCTTATTACAGTTAGGTAGCTCAAAAGGTGGGAAAATGAACTCTGATTCCTAGCACCAGAGATAAAGAGGTCAGCTGTCTGAAATAAAGTAGGTTTTTATATGTAACCATGGTTACTTGTACCTCTCCAGCTAGACGAATATCCCAATGCCTTACATGACATAGCTCAGCTAGATGAAGGGCCATGTTTGCTTTCTACATTTGCCTTCCTTAGCTTCCATATTATCTCTTGTCTTCTTGTGACACTGACTGAAGTTGAAACTTCATCCAGTAACAGACCCTTAATTTTCATGCTGCCCAAAGACCAGTTGCTGGTACATTCAACCCTACCTCTCTCCTTGGTCAGCAACTGAAGAGAATTGCCAACTTCAGGGCTTACCAAGATGAGCCAATAAGTGAGCAGCAGACATCTGAATGGCAGCTCCCAATTCAACAAAAGGATACATGAAATCGCTTTAAAAATAATAGTAAAAATACCTTTAGATCTACCTTGTTGGAGAAATCTATGTTGTCCAACTAGCAGGAATCTAACTCTGGACCCATCTCCAAGAAGAAACAGAAAAAGTAGAGAAGAAACATTCAGGGAGGCCACAACACCTTTGGCTCCAGCTGACCCTTTCTGTTAAATCTAAATAAATATCATTGTTCTTTGAAGACAAGAAAATGGAGTAATTACTTTTGTTTCAGGCAACCATTAAGGTGAATCTGGGCAGTGCCAAGAAACACATTGACATAAGCTTGCCATCTGATTCCAGGTTCCATGCTAAGCATCTCCTTTTCTTTCAACAGAGTTTTTCCTTTGCAAAAGATATAATAATATATTCAGTTGATTAAGAGCAGTTACCATGGTATTTTGTTTGTTGCTCTTTTACCTAGCACAGAGCCTGCTCCATAGTAAGGTACAGTCAATAACCACTAGTGAATAAATGAATGGATGGTTTTAAAATTTCTCAGCTGCAACCACAATCCAGCTCTACCTTTCTGAGAAAACATTCCAGTATACTTGATTGGGATTTTTACGTGTTTCCAAAACTCCTCAGGATTCATTTACACCCACTCTCTTGGGTTACTTCTGCAGAGAGTTGTTCCAGTTAAGTCTTCATTTTACTACTTAAACATACAAAGGCTCAAAGTATTTTAACATTCTTAGAGATCTCTTCACAGGTTCATCTATATACCAATTGGAAATATTATTTTGTCTAAAATTATTATTTTATATTTTATGTATACTAGTAAATTATATTGATATTCTGTCCAAAATTATTACTATTAACTTTTTAGTGTCAAGCTTATTTGAAGTCATGATATTTAAAAAATAGCAGGCATAAAAGTTTGAAGTTGCTATAAGCTATATCACTTTCCAACAGAGATACAGAAAACAGACAAGATACTGAACCATTACTACTTTACCATCTATTGCACTTTCCCATGGATGAATAATTAGAAGACAATGTCAGTCCTCAAATAATGTCATTTTTTTCCCCAAATGTTTCTACAGGTATTATAGGAAAGTAAATTTTCTTACATAATTATAATTACTACACTTAACAAAATTCCATTAATATCATTTAATGTCATTCCTATTAAATTTATCCCAATCATCTTCAAAAATATCTTTTAATAGTTGGCTTATTAAAGTTAGGATCCTAACAAAATCCACACATTTAATTTAGTTTTTTAATTCTCTTGTAAATAAGAACCACCTCATTCCACCCACCTATCCATGTCATTGACTTGTTGGAGAAATTGGGTTGGTTGTCCTGAGAATACTCCATATTCTGAATTTTTCTGATTGCTTCCTCTTTTATAATTCAGCTCGTTCGTTTATCCTCCATATCTCATAGAAATTGTACTTAGAGCTAAAGGCTATATTAGTCAAATTCAACTTCTTTAGCAAGACTACATCATAGATGGTGCTGTGAAATATATACAGCATCATATGAGGAAACACATAATGCCTCTTTGCCTCCATTTAGTGATGCTAAGCCCAGGTGATTACAGCTCAGTCCTTCCATTATAAACTTCCTTGTCACTCTTTCTCCTAATGGTTTAAGCATTCATCGCTGCTACTAATTCATTTATTTCAATAGGATTGCAAAATGTGATTTGCTAATGCTGTCATTCCTTCTATGGTTCTTAGCTGGAATTTTCCTATAAAAAATGTTCTCTCATCAACTAGGGCCATTTCTACCCTGAAATATAATTTGTATAGGACAAATAGGAAAATTTTTTTTTTCCTTTATCCCAGCTATATAAAAACATATGCAATAAAAAAGAGCAGGAACACTTACAGTGACCGGGTTAGTAGGTGCTGAAATTTGCAATAATTTTTCTTTATGTTTAAAATTTTGTATAATAAAATTGCATTCATAATGGTAAATTAAAACTAAAATTTGGGGGCTTCCGTAGTGGCGCAGTGGTTGAGAGTCCACCTGCCGATGCAGAGGACACAGGTTCGTGCCCCGGTCCGGGAAGATCCCACATGCCGCGGAGCTGCACCCGTGAGCCATGGCCGCTGAGCCTGCGCGTCCGGAGCCTGTGCTCCGCAACGGGAGAGGCCACAACAGTGAGAGGTCCGCATACCGCAAAAAAAAAAACAAAAAAACTAAACTAAAATTTTTTATACAATTGTTTCTGATGGAGGAAGGCAAATCTTATAAGAAAAAAATTTTTAGCTTGTAGTCCTGTACTTCAAACAATTTCTGCCATCAGTATTCACTTCATTTACACTCATTCAGATAAAAATATTATTAAGTTACAGTTATCATTTATCTTAACACAACAGTGCATCTTGTTAGGTATCTTTAGTGAATATGATTTAGATGTTTTTAATAGAAATCAATTTTTTATATTTGATCTCTTCAATTATTCATTTTATTCAGGCATTACAGTTACAGAGAAACTGAAATTAATAATATTTAGCAGACAATTAAAGTTTGTTTAAAAAGCTACATTTCACTAAGACCAAAAAACCAGGAAAAGAGAAAGGTAAACATATGCAAGTTGAAAGCAAGTCATTTATTATTTTAAAAATCACTATACTATTTCAATACCTCTTCCATATTTGAATCAAATGAGCTTTTCTCTACCATGTTTAGCATTAAGAATTTGCTCTTTTAAAGAAAATTTTTGAGACTGTTATAAAAACTAATGCTTTCAACACTATTGCCAAAAAATCAGGTATTACAAGTGGTGTAGAACAAAACAACAATTTGAACATTCAAGTATCCTAATTATTTAATTGTAAAAGAAAATGTTTTAACAAGAGATTCAAAGTTTACTTAAATAATTAACAGCAACAACAAGAGTCTAGGTCTTTGATTCACAAAGGGTCTGGGACAAAAGGAAGAAGGAAGGAGGAAAGTTTTAAGAACACTACTTTTAAGATATTTTCAACATTTGATGTACACAGTTTTGAACTGACTACTACAAACTACTCCTGAAGATTTTTTATTATTTTCATTCAGATTTTAAAAATTGACCCCATACTTCATCTAGTTATAACTATACTTTAATCTTGCTTAAACACATTTTAAAAGACTATGGAGAAACTTAGTATACAATGAAGACAAAATTGAGAATGACAAAAAGATTTTTAAAAATATTCGTATCCATAATGCAATGAAGAGAATAAAAAGTAGGAAATCATCAATGTAACTCATCATAATTAGAAAGAAAGAGAATGATAAAACTGCACCTGGTGTACTAGTTTTCCACTGATGCTATAACAAATTACCACAAACTTCGTGATGTAAAACAAAATATATGTATTATAGTTCTGTAAATTAGGGCTCTAGGGGAGAACCCATTTCGTTGTCTTTTTCACATTCTAGAATGCACCTGTATTCCTAGATTGTGGCCTCCTTCAATCTTCAAAGCCAGAATGCAGGTCGAATCCTTCTCACATAGGATGCTGTGATCACATGACTTCCTCTTCTGCCTCTCTCAGCCACTTTCAAACACCCCTGGGATTACAATGGGCCCACCAGGGTAATCTAGGGTAATCTCCCTACTTTAATGTGAGCTGATTAGCAATCTTACTTCCATCTACAGCTTTATTTCCCCTTTGTCAGACAGGTAACATTCACAAATTATAGGGATTAGGACATGGACATCTTCGGAGGCTCATTATTCTGTCTACCTCAGTTCTCTTTGAAGTCCCTTCTTTGGAATTTACATATACACTAATAAGTACATTTAAAACACTAAAGTTGAGGTGACATTTTCACCGAGAGCTAGTGTTCAGAGAGACACCTGATTCAAATTTCAGCTTCAGCATTTAATGGCTATTTGATTTAACATATTTTTGAAATCATCTGGGCAATGCTTTCCTTACCTAAGAAACTGAGACAAAAAATATCTCATAGGATTATTGTGAGGATAAGGGTAAATTACGTAAAAGATTGGACACAATACCTGACTTAGTATAATCAGTCCTTCAAAAACACTAGTTGATATTATTAGATTATTGAAAACAATATACTATTTGCTACCTCCTCAAATATCTGCCCAGAGTTAAGACTTTTTTCCTTAATTTATTCTCTACTGCTTTGTTCTTTATTGTTTTACTAACTTCAACAATTGCTAAAATGCATATGTCACGACAGCCTGAATGCCAAGATATTTTATTAAGTGCATGTGCTAAAACTTTCTTATTTCTTGGATGACTTAATAAGAGATTTCTTAGTAGTGTTAAAATCTTGAGTGGTATTTTAATCTTTCCAAAAGGAATACTTTATGGGTAATATTATTATTAAACAAATGATAGAAATATCATCTAGACAAAAGTGACAGTCCTTGAGACTTCACTCTGAATTTCCTCTCATGCTCTAATATCGCTTCATGGTCAGAGAAAAGAGAAAGGGCAGTTAGAGCCAGTACCGATATTACTACAAACAGTAATATGTACTTTCTTATTGATCTAGTACACATTTCTGGTAAAAGAATTTCAAGCGTCATAAAATCTTTCCTTAAATTCTATATTCCCAGATAGAGTTGCCACCTGTGCAGTTATAGAGCCATTTTACACTTCCACTTCTTTTATTATTATCCAGTTTTAGATAGTAAGCCTTTCTCATATATTCACTCAAAACGTGTGTTCCCATATTTTCAAATAATGCCATATATACCAGAACACAAAATATTTTGTCTTTCCACTTCTTGGAATAGGATTTCTAATTAAATGTGTGATATTGAGCATTAGCCATGTACCAGGTCCTAAAATAAACCAGGCTCATATTGAAAAATTCTTAGAGGAACAGAATATAAATGGGGGAAAAAAATACATGGTAGCACCGCTATCACCATCTGTTAACTGGTAACAATAAAGACATACTCGTTCAATAATATTTTCTATTTTCAGCTTAGAAGTAGGAACACCTGTATTTTAGCCCCAGCTCTGCTACCAATCAGCATGAAAATTTTAAACAAGTCACTTTTAAGCACTCAGGGTCAGGCATGGTATCCTCAACCTGTAAAATAAGGAAATAAAGACTAGATTTCCAAGTTTCCTTCTAGTTTTAAAACTTTATCCACATTTAGTGGCTACAGTCAGTAATCAAAATTCTCTAAAAAAAACAAAATTCATATTAGCAAAATTATTTCATGTGTACTTTGCAAAGCCAGTAAAACAGGTGAATTTACTCTTTCAACAGAGTTTTTTAAAATGCCTTAAGCTGAGTGCAGTCTCTACAGTGAGTTTCAATTTTGTTAACTTAAAAAAATCAATAGCTCACTAATACACATAGATCTTAAAATATGTTATTTGCTATGCCTTTGGGGGGATTTAAGTGGTGGTAATTAATCATTTTAGCACATTATTTTGTTTTTGTGGCATAAAGAGATTTTTCAGAAACAACCAGCTATGAACTTCACAAGAGCATCTTCATTTCAGTGAAGTACTGGCATCCTTGTCTAGACTATTTGTCTTTACAAGTCAGACCCCAAATCCTCAGAACATCTATTGGCTGCCTCTACTGATACTAAGCCTTTCCAACAAAGCGCTGCCTCTTCTTAGAAGTATCTATTACTATGCTTTCCCATCTGCCATATATGACAATGTCATTGTCTTTGAACATGCCATTTCTGCTTTCATGACTTAAAGAGACTAATAGTCTAAAAATATGTCTTTGGGGCATTTTGATACTTTTCCAGGGATAATGACTGACTTTCTGGCCATCAGTTGATATTTAACAATAGCACATACTTGTTCAGATAATTTATTAGCTAAATTAATATAGAATGATTTTTTAAAAAAATACTTCATGGACAAATGCATATTTTATTGCACTCTGTAAATTGAGTAGAGCTATGAATAATGAGAACAAATCCAATACCAGAACTTCAGAGGTTTTTCTACACATACTGTAATTGGAAATTTATTTTGATTGGACATACTATCTTGAAAATGTAATTCTTTGAAACAATCCATCAAATAAACAACCAGAAGCATCTTTACAATATCCACTTAGACACTTTTATCCTTGGAGTACTATGCAATCGATAAGGAAGCATGGGGATAATACTTGAACAAAGAACACAGTTAAAAGTTTTGTATTAATTTGTTTTTAAGGAAAATGCCCTAGTACATTAAGGGAAAGAATAAATCAAATAGGTACTGCCCAGGTTCACATTAAGTTGTTATAGATGGGTATAACCATTAAAAAAAACGTCTGGATACAACTATTAGCAGATATTTGGCCAGCATAAATCAGAGCACATGTTTTAGCTCTATGGCAATAGGCTGTGAGCTTTCTGTCACTTGGTTCTCTTAAGGCTTCCCAAGATGTGTTAATGTTCCAGGTGTCCACTTAATTCAGTTAGTACTGAATAAGTACAATATAAAGATTTTTCAAGATGTAGTCTCAATTTACTGAACTAACCAATTTCATTGGACTAAAGTGATGTAGCACTTTCTAATGCTGCAGTAAGTTCTACATGACCACTTAACATTAAAATACCTAATTTGAATTTTTTAACTAATGGATTTGTTTACAATGCCATTATTCCAAATAGACCAGTTTTCATAATAAATAATTCATTACTTTATCAGTCTGGGGCAAAAATTTGCACTTTTGACCAGAAATATGTCCTAGTCTTACCTCACAGTTGTAAAAACCAATTAATGATAGAAACATTTATTTAATGTCTAATTTGGTGCTTTCTCAGAGTGTGTTCCACAAAATTTTAAAGTATTTATCTGCTTTTCTTATGCATATTAGCATATTAAATGATCTGAGAAATCTGGCAAAAAAGAAATCAGTTTGATTTTCTTTAACTCGGCATTTCCCAAATTTTTTTGACTATGGAATCCTTATATCTGATAAAAGATATTAACCTCATGCAGAGAGTACTTTAAAAGGCTTGGGATAGAAAAGATACCTCCAAGTTTTCATTGTATACTTCATTTCTAATTCTTAAATAATTTGTTTTCAAGTCTTTCAAATCTATATCTTTTTACTTTGAGCCCCCTATGTCTCATTCTCTTTTTTGTTTTAATAGAGACTATTGATAAACTGGCAACCTTAAACTCAACTTTTACATAATTCAACTCAATGCAGTAAATATTCACCAAGGTACTGTGCTTGGCATTGTAAAACTGTTATATCACTCCTTAGCTTTCACTTTGATAGACTAAATAGACCAAAGTCCTACTATTTTTTTTCCTTATAAATCACAATTTATACCCATTTGACCATTCTTCTGGAACCCTATCTTTTCAAAAATATCTACAATCATTTTGAATTGTGATAACCGACACTAGGCATATCAATCTAATGAAGACAGCATACTCCAAGAATCAGGAACCACTTTACACATCAAGACCTGTCTGACATTACTGTTGCACATTCCCTTTTTAAAGTAGGCTTCTTTGAAAATTTTATGTGAAATCAACACATCAACACCCTCCACTCCCACCCTCATCCCCCCAAATATGTTTTTTTTTTGCCAGGGCACTCCACTACAGTCATGTCTTTCTAAGCAAGGATTTTAAATTTCATAAATAAATGATAATAAATGATAATAAATATATTAAGACAGGGAGTTAAACTTTCAATCTAAGGAACATGCAAGGAAATAGAATCAACTCACACCCAGCTATTGCATTCAGAAACAAAATGGTTTCATTGGGTGCATATATTTATTGGTGCTTAAAAATTGTCAGTCTCTTTCGACCCTGAACTTCCAGTAAATTTGTTTTTATTTTTAGGCTTATTATTGTTTTATGAAATACACAAAAGATTATTTATTTGATCATCTACTTCTAAAAATATTTGCACTGACAATAATCCATTAACTACTTTAGAGGCTAGAGGACTATGCTAATGGAATACAAAGAATTTGTAAATTTTTATTTATAGGCATTATTATTCCAGATAAGTATGATAAGGACATAAATGAAAGGCTATCAAGCACAAAGAAAAATTCATTAGAACAAAATAAAATTCTGTAGGGTAAGTAGAATGGAATTAAAGTCAAACATTAGTGACAAACATTTTGAATTGTTATGGAACAGCTTGTCTGGGTTTTTAAATGGGAAATAGTGGACATATCTGCTATGGCATTTAGTTTCCATTGGATACATTTTAAAAGGTGGCATACAATATACCAGGTGTGACATTCTTTGTAATAATTTAAATTATGGTGAAAATATTAGATATAAACTTAAAAAATACATGAGGAGTGTAGAATTTTTCAAAATTCTTCTAGGAGTAGATGAACAATATGTTTGAAGACCACTGATTTAGGAAACTGGGGGAGTAAACAAATGCACTAGGGAAATATTGTAGGATTGCAGGAGCACTAAGGGTTCATGTAGGTTAGTTCTTAAGAATTCAAAAAAAGACCAGTCACTTTTGCAGGATTTTCTCCAGCTATGTTCAGGTCTGCAAGTGCAGGTGTGGAGAGAGAGGAGAGTTGGATTTAACCAGAGCTGGAGTTTTGCCAAGCAACAATAATAAAGCAAAAAATAGAAGCAAGTAAGTTGACAATGTCTGCAAGGGAGGGATTATAATGATGCACTATGGAATTCAAACTAACTTGGGAGGGAAATGGGAGGGAAATGGGAGAATAGGGACTTAAGGGATAGTTTTTAAAAGGTGTAGGAACAATGGGCTATAGGGCTTATGAGAGTCAAAGAATAAATCTAGAGAACTAAAGAGAGACCTGTGGAAATGTCAGTGGTGGTGTTGAGAAAATGAAATATTTGAAATTGAGATTATGGAGGGACTGCAGATATCCCTGCAGTCCCAGGGGTATGAAAGTGTAATGCAAGGTCTAGGGTCTGATGGTGTGATGAGTGGATAAGGTTCATTGCTGGACAAGCTCATTGGAGGAGAAGAAAACCAGGATCTGAGTAGGCAGACTGAAAGGTTTACCTCCATGCTTATTGAATCCCCAAGAGTATGATGGGCATGGGGATTAAGTTATTTAAACAACAGGCCATTTGACTGAGGTGACTCTAATGTCTTAGAGGCCTATATAAGTAAGCAAACTAAAATCTAAGCCATAAATTCCTCAAGGTTACAAAATTGAAACCTAAGGACAACCTATCAGAAATAGCCAGCAAGGCTTTAAGCTGTAGTCAATAAATAATTTCACTGCTTTGCTTCTGCCTTTTCTCTATCAAAGTCTCTCCCTGAGCTCCTGTTGGTGGAGCTCTCCTAACCACTTCTGGTTTGGTGTTGCCTGATTAAAATCGTTTTTTGCTCAAATAAACTCCTGAAATTTTTCATAGGCTTCAGTTTATCTTTTAACAGTTTGAAAAGACTGACAGATCCAGGAGGTTAAACTGAAGTTTGTAGAGAACATCAAGAAGCAGGGGTGGTAGATGATGTAATCTGAAGACATGATTTTCAAAGCTGGGAGACTGGAGCACACAAAGGAAAACTGTCCAGAAACAGCAGTCTCAGGGGTATGAAAGTGTAAAATTCATCATCATTCAGGAGGGCTGCAGGGGAGATAGTGTCCTTGAGGAAGAGCCAGTAGGCAGTGAAGAGAGTGATCAGACAAGAGCTTCAGAGAGCACAGTGAAAGGGATCCAAAACTTGGAAAGAAATTGAAGATAGAGTCAGAAAAGGAGATGCATAAGTGGAATGAAATTCCAGGGGATAAGGACTCCTGGAAATCTTGAGTGTCTGTATAACTGACAGTGAAACAGAACATGAGATTAATCCTGATGCCATTATGGGAGAACCACTTGGACCCCAAGAGTTGGTATAAAGATTAATTTAAGTGAAAACATTTGAACTATAGAAGATGCAGAAAGAAATATTATCTGAATTTCATCTATCTGAAGTAGAGTCTTCCAAAAATACAGCTACTTTTAAACCCCCTCCAAGGGAGTTTCCTATGAATTCAGCTACCATGAAGACAGACTACTCATTCCCGTTAGCATCAAAAAGCCCAACAAAACTTTCCATACCTTCCCAGTGAAACCCTAACCCAACACCCCACCCTTGGAAGTTTGGTATATAAACCTTTTATCTCTGGCTACTGAGTGAGTTACTCATCACTGAACACCCCACATATACCCCATACCTGTGAACGTACAAATGAACCTTGTCTTTTCTCCTGTTGATCTTTCTATTGTCAATTTACTTCCAGGTCCCCAAACACTAGACCCAAGTTGGAAGAGGACAAGTTTTCATCCCAACACTATCAAGGCAGACAGAAGTGGTTGGTGAAGTTGTGAGTGTTAAGAAAGAAGGGATCTTTCCAGGAGCTTGGAGATTCAAGAACTCCTTCATTACTCTTGCCATTGATGCTTTAGTGGTTGGAGGAGGGACAGCCTTATTACAGCACTTCATCCATTAAAAAAACAGACCACTTGGTTTCACCAGGGACCAGTAAGAGTTCAGCAGCCTCTGCCAACTAAAGAATGTCACTAGCCATCTGGCTCCACAAGGATTGAGTCACTAGCCACTGCATTCGCTGACCTTCAACACACCCTGAAAGTAGTTCAGGACAGAAATCAGGAATGAGTGACTGTGCTCTGGGAAAACCACCAGAACATGTCTTCAGACAGATATTTTCAGGAGAAAATTTTGTGAACCCAATTTCTTGCATCTTCTCATACTTAGAAAAGCACTAAAATCATTAAGTAACATATCTGTGCCTTGTGACTAGCAGTAACCTTCTACCAAGATGTGTGCTTGATTGCATGCACCCCTTTTCTATAAAGGTACTCTTCACATATATGCTGACCTTACCTCTTTGGAGCAGTTCCTCAGAGCTGTCTGAGAGGCTGTATCCTGGGCTATAGTGCTCAGTAAGTCCCCAGTAAAACAGAACCTCACAGCTCTCACAGTGTGCATTTTTATTTCAGTCAACACCTCTTTCTTTACTGACCTCTGGGACAGCACATTCTCCTGCCTTCCACCCTGCCTCACTGACTCTCTTTCTCAGTGTCCTTGCTAGATCATCCTCCTCTCCTAATGTCTAAATTTTGAAGTGGTCTGGGACTCTGTCCTTGGCCCTCTTTACTTCTATCACTTCCCCTGGAGGCTCTCAATTAGGCCCACTAAGTTAGTTTTAAATACCTGTGTTCTCATCACTGAACACCCCGCATATACCCCATACCCGTGAACATTCATTTGTCCGTTTATTTGTACTGCACCACCTCAAGTCAGCCAAGGCACCATGTTCTGCTTCATTTCCTCACACTATCAATTAACACTTAAACCTGGATTTCAAATTGATGTGTTTACTTCCTCACTAGAATATAAACCCCATGAACACAGGCATCATGTATGTCTTTTTCATCTCTGTATCCCCAAAACCTTGAATGATAGTTCCATGACCAAATAATATTGCTGAAAGAATTGAGGAATAAGTGAATGGTCAATTTATAAATATATTCTTTACATTCTCATTTTTTTTTTGCTTTATATACTAAATCTCAAATTCTACTCACTTATATGACTCAGTTTAATTCTTCTTTGTATTCTGCAAAATATTTCTAACCTGACCCATTTCCTGAATCCCATTATATGATATAAAGCCATATTTAAATAGTTGTCATAGTATATTGATGGTGAGATGCAGGGATTTTTCTTTCCTTTTTATAACTGAAGTATAATTGACATATAACTTTATATTAGTGTCAGGTGGGCAACATGATGATTCAATATTTGTATACACTGAAAAATGATCACAATAAGTCTAGTTACCATCTGTCAAGATACAAAATAACAAAAATTCTTCTTCTTGTGATAAGAACTTTTTAAGGTTTACTCTCTTAGCAACTTTCAAGTTTCTTGTTTTTTTTTCTTGTTGAGTTTTATGAGTTTCTTATATAGTTTAGATCTTAATCCCTTATTGAATATATGCTTTGAAAATATCTTCTCCCACTCTGTACCTTTGCTTTTTCATTTTGTTGATAGCTGCCTTTGCTGTGCAGAGCTTTTTTTTTTTTTTTTGCGGTACGCGGGCCTCTCACTGTTGTGGCCTCTCCCATTGTGGAGCTCAGGCTCAGTGGCCATGGCTCACGAGCCCAGCTGCTCCGTGGCATGTGGGATCTTCCTGGACCAGGGCACAAACCCGCATCCCCTGCATTGGCAGGCGGACTCTCAACCACTGCGCCACCAGGGAAGCCCTGTGCAGACCTTTTTAGTTTGATGTTGTCTCACTTGTTTATTTTTGCTTTTGTTGCCGTGGCTTTTGGTGTTAAATATGAAAAATCATTGTGAAGACCAATGTCAAGGAGCTTGCCATCTGTATTTTCTTCTAGGAGTTTTATGGTTTCAGTTCTTACATTCAAATCTTTGATCCATTTTTTAGTTGATCTTTGTGCATGGTATAAGATAGTAGCTTAATTTCACCTTTTTGTGGCTGTCCAGTTTTCCGAATACTATTTATTAAAAAGACTGTCCTTTCCCCATGGTGTATTCTTGACTCCTTTGTTGGAAATTAATTGAGACTATATATGTGTAAGTTTATTTCTGGTTTCTCCATTCTCTTACAGTAATCTATGTGTCTGTTTTTATGCAAATACCATACTTCTTTGATTACTATAGCTTTGTAATATAGTTTGAAATCAGGACGTGTGATGCCTCCAGCTTTGTTCTTCTTTCTCAAGATTGCTTTGGCTACTTGGGATCATTTGTGGCTCCATACACACTTTAGGTTTATTTGTTCTATTTCTTTGAAAAATGCCATTGGAATTTGATTGGGATTGCACTGAGTCTATAGATCACTTTGGGTAATAGGGACATTTTAACAATATTTATTCTTCCAATCTATGAGCACAGAATATCCTTCCATTTATTTGCATCACCCTCAATTACTTTCATCAATGTGTTATACTTTTCAGTGTACAGGTTTTTCACCTTCTTGCTTAAATTTATCCCTAGGTATTTTTTTCTTTTTGATGCAATAGTAAATGGCATTGCTTTCTTAATTACTCTTTCTGATAGTTCAGTGTTACTGTATAAAAACACAACAGATATCTGTATATTGATTTTGTACCTGCAACTTTATTGATTTTTTAAAATTAATTCTAACAGGTTTTTTTTTTTTGATGTACTTGTTAGGCTTTCTATATATAAATAATTTCAATTGCAAATAATGACAGTTTTACTTCATCCTTTCCAATTTAAATGTCTTTCATTTATTTTACTTGCCTAATTTGCTCTGGCTAGGATTTCCAATATAATGTGGAATTAAAGTAGTGAGAGTGGGCATCCCTGTCTTATACTTCATCTTAGAGAAAGATTTCAGCTTTTCACCATTGAGTATGATGTTAGCTGTGGGTTTGTCATATATAGCCTTTACTATGTTGAGGTATGTTTCCTCTATACTCACTTTATTGAAAGTTTTTTTTTATCATAACTGGATGCTGAATTCTGTCAAATGTTTCTTCTGCATCAATAAAGATCATCATATGATTTTTATTCTTCATTTTGTTAATGTAGTGTATCATGGTAATTGATTTGTAGATGTTAAACAATCCCTGTATCCCTGGAATAAATCCACTTGATCATAGTATATGATCCTATTAATATACTGTTTAATTTGGTTTGCTAATATTTTGCTGTGGATATTTGCATCTAGGGTCACCTGGGATATTGGCCTATAATTTTCTTTTTGTGTGGTGTACTTCTCTGATTTAAGTATCAGTAATGCTGGCCTTGTAAAATGAGTTTGGAAGCATTCCCTCCTCTTCAACTTTCTGGAAGAGTTTAAGAATAGGTAATAAATCTTTGAAAGTTTGGTAGAATTCACCAGTGAAGCCATCTGGTTCTGGACTTTCATTTGGGGAGAGATTTTTGATCAGTGGTTTAATCTCCTTACTAATAATTAGTCTATTCAGATTTTCTGTTTCTTCATGATTAAGTCTTGGAAGAGTGCATGTTTCTAGGAATTTATCCATTTCTTCTATTATGATCCTTTGTATTTCTTTGGTACACCTTGTAACTTCTCTTTCATTTCTAATTTTATTTATTTGGGTCCTCTCTCTTTTGTTCTTAGTGAGTCTAGCTAAAGGTTTGTAAATTTTGTTCATCTTTTCAAAGAACCAGCTATTAGTTTCATTGATCTTTTCTACTGCATTTTAGTCTGTTTCATGTATGTCCACTCTGATCTTTCTTATTCCATTCTCTCAGCTAAATTTGGGCTTCATTTGTTCCTCTTTATGTAGTTCTTTTAAGTGTAAAGTTAGATTGTTTATTTGAAATATTTCTTGTTTCTTGAGTTAGGTCTGTATCATTATGAATTTTCCTCTTAGAACTGCTTTTGCTGCATCCCATAAGTTTTGGTACGTGTATTTCCGATTTCATTTGTCTCAAGGTATTTTTTTTTTATTTCTCCTTTGATTTCTTCCATTGGTTGTCCAGTACCATGTTGTTTAATCTCCACATATTTGTAATTGTTCCAGTGTTCTTATGGATTTCTAGTTTCATACCATTGTGGTTACAAAAGATGGTTGATATGATTTCAATCTTCTTAAATTTATTGAGGCTTGTGTGGCCTAACATATTATCCTTCCTGGATAACGTTCCATGTGCACTTGGGAAGAATGTAGTCTACCTTTTTTGGAAGGAATATTCTGTATATATCTATTAAGTCTATCTTGTCCAATATTTCATTTAAGGCCAATGCTTCCTTATTGATTTTCTGTCTGTATGACCTATACATTGATGTAACTGGGGTGTTAAAATCCTCCATTATGGTATTGCTGTCAGTTTCTCCATTTAGGTCTATTAATATTTGCTTTATATATTTGGGTGCTCCTATGCTGGGTGAATAAATATTTACAAATGTTATATCTTCTTGTTGGATTGACCCCTTTTCATTATGTAATGCCCATCTTTGTCTTTTATTACACTCTGTTTTAAGGTCTATATTGCCTGAAATAAGTATATCTACCTCAGCTTCCTTTTGGTCTCCATCTACATGAAAAATCTTTTTCCATGCTTTCACTTTCAGTCCGTGTGTGCTTACATCTACAGTGAGTCATTTATAGGCAGCAGATAGAGGGGTCTTGTTTTTTATCCATATGGCCAGTCCAATCCTTTTTTTAAAAAATTTTACTTATTTACTTTTTATACAGCAGGTTCTTATTAGTTATCTATAATATATATATTAGTGTATATATGTCAATCTCAATCTCTCAGTTCATCCCACAACCAACACCCCCACCTTGCTTTCCCCCCTTGGTGCCCATACATTTGTTCTCTACATCTGTGTCTCTATTTCTGCCTTGCAAACCGGTTCATCTGCACGAGTTTTCTAGATTCCATATATATGTCTTAATACACGTATTCATTTTTCGCTTTCTGACTTACTTCACTCTGTATGACAGTCTCTAGGTCCATCCACATCTCTACAAAAAACCCAATTTCATTCCGTTTTACAGCTGAGTAATATTCCACTGTATATATGTACCACATCTTCCTTATCCATTCATCTGTCGATGGGCATTTAGGTTGCTTCCATTACCTGGCTATTGTAAATAGGGCTGCAATGAACATTGGGGTCCATGTGTCTTTTTGAATTATGGTTTTCTCTGGATATATGCCCATTAGTGGGATTGCTGGGTCATAAGGTAATTATATTTTTAGTTTTTTAAGGAACCTCCATACTGTTCTCCAAAGTGGCTGTATCAATTTACATTCCCACTAACAGTGCAAGAGGGTTCCCTTTTCTCCACACCCCACCCCCAGCATTTGTTGTTGGTAGATTTTCTGTTGATGCCAGTTCTAACTGGTGTGAGCTGATACCTCATTGTAGTTTTTTTTTTTTTAATTTATTTTTATTTTTGGCTGTGTTGGGTCTTCGTTTCTCTGCGAGGGCTTTCTCTAATTGCAGCAAGTGGGGGCCACTGTTCATCACGGTGCGCGGGCCTCTCACTATCGCAGCCTCTCTTGTTGCGGACAACAGGCTCCAGATGCACAGGCTCAGTAGTTGTGGCTCATGGGCCTATTTGCTCCATGGCATGTGGGATCTTCCCAGACCAGGGCTCGCACCCGTGTCCCCTGCATTGGCAGGCAGATTCTCAAACACTGCGCCACCAGGAAAGCCCCCTCATTGTAGTTTTGATTTGCATTTCTCTAATAATTAGTGATGTTGAGCAGCTTTTCATGTGCCTCTTGGCCATCTCCATATCTTCTTTGGAGAAAGGTCTATTTAGGTCTTCTGGCCACTTTTTGATTTTTTTTTTAATATAAGCTGCATGAGCTGTTTATATATTTTGGAGATTAATCCTTTGTCCATTGATTCATTTACAAATATATTTTTTCCCATTCTGAGGGTTGTCTTTTCATCTTATTTATAGTTTCCTTTGCTGTGCAAAAGCATTTAAGTTTCATTAGGTCCCATTTGTTTATTTTTGTTTTTATTTCCATTACTCTAGGAGGTGAGTCAAAAAAGATCCTGCTGTGATTTATGTCAAAGAGTGTTCTTCCTATGTTTTCTGCTAAGAGTTTTATAGTATCTGGTTTTACATTTAGAGTTTATTTTACATTTTGAGTTTATTTTTGTGTATGATGTTAGGGAGTGTTCTAATTTCATTCTTTTACATGTAGCTGTCCAGTTTTCCCAGCACCACTTATTGAAGAGACTCTTTTCTCCAATGTATATCCTTGCCTCCTTTGTCGTGGATTAGTTGACCAAGGAGCATGGGTTTATCTCTGGGCTTTCTATCCTGTTCTGTTGATCTAAATTTCTGTTTGGGTGCCAGTACCATGTTGTCTTGATTACCATAGCTTTGTAGTATAGTCTGAAGTCAGGGAGTCTGATTCCTCCAGCTCCGTTTTTCTTTCTCAAGATTGCTTTGGCTATTCAGGGTCTTTTGAGTCTCCACACACATTTTAAGATTTTTTGTTCCAGGTCTGTAAAAAAATGCCATTGGTAATTTGATAGGGATTGCACTGAATCTGTAGATTGTTTTGGGTAGTAGAGTCATTTTCATGATATTGATTATTCCAATCCAAGAACATGGTATATCTCTCCATCTGTTTGTGTCATCTTTGATTTCTTTCATCAGTGTCTTACAGTTTTCTGAGTACAGGTCTTTTACCTCCTTAGGTAGGTTTATTCCTAGGTATTTTATTCTTTATGTTGCAATGGTGAATGGGATTTTTTCCTTAATTTCTCTCTCTGATCTTTCATTCTTAGTGTATAGTAATGCAAGAGATTTCTGTGCATTAATTTTGTGTCCTGCTACTTTACCAAATTCATTGATTAGCTCTAGCAGTTTTCTGGTGGCATATTTAGGGTTATCTATGTGAAGTATCATGTCATCTGCAAACAGTGACAATTTTACTTCTTCTTTTCCAATTTGTATTCCTTTTATTTCCTTTTCTTCTCTGATTGCTGTGGCTAAAACTTCCAAAACTATGTTGAATAATAGTGGTGAGAGGGGACAACCTTGTCTTCTTCCTGATCTTAAAGGAAATATTTTCAGTTTTTCACCAAGGAGAATGATGTTTGCTGTGGGTTTGCTATATATGGTCTATATTATGTTGATGTAGGTTCCCTCTATGCCTACTTTCTTCTTTTTTCTTTTTTTTTTTTTTGCGGTACGCGAGCCTCTCACTGTTGTGGCCTCTCCCGTTGCAGAGCACAGGCTCCAGACGCGCAGGCTCAGCGGCCATGGCTCACGGGCCCAGCGCTCCACGGCATGTGGGATCTTCCTGGACCGGGGCATGAACCCATGTCCCCTGCATCGGCAGGCGGACTCCCAACAAATGCACCACCAGGGAAGCCCCCCTACTTTCTTTTTTTTATCATAAATGGCTGTTGAATTTTGTCAGAAGCTTTTTCTGCATCTATTGAGGTGATCATATGATTTCTAGGCTTCAGTCTGTTAATGTGGTGTATCACATTGATTGATTTGCGTATATTGAAGAATCCTTGCATCCCTGGGATAAATCCCACTTGATCATGGTGTATGACCCTTTTAATGTGTTGTTGGATTCTGTTTGCTAGCATTTTGTTGAGGATTTTTGCATCTATATTCATCAGTGATATTGGTCTGTAATTTTCTCTTTTTTTTTTTTTGTAGTATCTTTGTCTGGTTTTGGTATCAGGGTGACGGTGGCCTCAGAGAATGAGTTTGGGAGTGTTACTTCCTCTGCAATTTTTTGGAAGAGTTTCAGAAGGATGGGTGTTAGCTCTTCTCTAAATGTTTGATAGAATTCATCTGTGAAGCCATCTGGTCCTGGATTTTTGTTTGTTGGAAGATTTTTAATCACAGTTTCAATTTCATTACTTGTGATTGGTCTGTTCATATTTTCTATTTCTTCCTGGTTCAGTCTTGGAAGGTTATACCTTTCTAAGAATTTGTCCATTTCTTCCAGGTTGTCCATTTTATCGGCTTTATCAGCACAGAGTTGCCTATAGTAGCCTCTCAGGATGCTTTGTATTTCTGCAGTGTCCGTTGTTAGTTCTCCTTTTTCATTTCTAATTTTATTGATTTGAGTCCTCTCCCTCTTTTTCTTGATGAGTCTGGCTAAAGGTTTATCAATTATGTTCATCTTCTCAAAGAACCAACTTTTAGTTTTACTGATATTTGCTACTCCTTTTTGTTCTTTCTATTTCATTTATTTCTGCTCTGATCTTTATGACTTTTTTCCTTCTAGTAACTCTGGGTTTTGTTTGTTCTTCTTTCTCTAGTCTCTGGGTGTAAGGTTAGATTGTTATTTGAGATATTTCTTGTTTCTTGAGGTGGGATTATAATGCTATAAACTTCCCCTTTAGAACTGCTTTTGTTGTATCCCATAGGTTTTGGATTGTCATGTGTTCATCATCATTTGTCTCTCTAGGTTTTTTGATTTCCTCTTTGATTTCTTCAGTGATCTCTTGGTTATTTAGTAACTTATTGTTTAGCCTCCAAGTGTTTGTGTTTTTTATGGGGTTTTTTTCCGTGTAATTTATTTCTAATCTCATAGTGTTGTGGTCAGAAAAAATGCTTGAAATGATTTCAAATTTCTTAAATTTACCGAGGCTTGATTTGTTACCCAAGATGTGATCTATCTTGGAGAATGTTCCATGTGCACTTGAGAAGAAAATGTAATCTGCTGTTTTCAGATGGAATGTCCTATAAATATCAATCAAATCTGTCTGGTCTGCTGTGTTATTTAAAGCTTGTGTTTCCTTATTAATTTTCTGTCTGGATGATCTGTCCATTGTGTAAGTGAGGTGTTAAAGTCCTCCACTATTATTGTGTTACTGCTGATTTTCTCTTTTATAGCTGTTATGTATTGAGGTGCTCGTATGTTGGGTGCATATATATTTATAATTGTTATATCTTTTTCTTGGATTGATCTCTTGATCATTATGTAGTGTCCTTCCTTGTCTCTTATAATATTCTTTATTTTAAAGTCTATTTTATCTGATATGGATATTGCTACTCCAGCTTTCTTCTGATTTACATTTTCATGGAATATCACTTTCAGTGTGTATGTGTCCCTAGGTCTGAAGTGGGTCTCTTGTATACAGCATATATACAGGTCTTGTTTTTGTATCTAATCAGCGAGCCTGTGTCTTTTGGTTGGAGCATTTAATGTGTTCACATTTAAGGTAATTATCAATATGGATGTTCCTATTAACATTTTCTTATTGTTTTGGATTTGTTTTTGTAGGTCCTTTTCTTCTCTTGTGTTTCCCACTTAGAGAAGTTCCTTTAGCATTTGTTGTACAGCTGGTTTGGTAGTGCTGAATTCTCTTCGCTTTTGCTTGTCTGTAAAGCTTTTGATTTCCCCATCAAATCTGAATGAAATCCTTGCTGGGTACAGTAATCTTGGTTGTAGGTTCTTCCCTTTCATCACTTTAAATATATCGTGCCACTCCCTTTTGGCTTGTAGAGTTTCTGCTGAGAAATCTGCTCTTAACCATACGGGAGTTCCGCTGCATGTTATTTGTCGTTTTTCCCTTGTTACTTTTAATAATTTTTCTTTGTCTTTAATTTTTGTCACCTTGATTACTACATGTCTCGGCATGTTCCTCCTTGGGTTTATCCTGCCTGGAACTCTCTGAGCTTCTTGGACTTGGGTGGCTCTTTCCTTTCCCATGTTAGGGAAGTTTTTTACTATAATCTATTCAAATATTTTCTTGGGTCCTTTCTCTCTCTCTTCTCTTTCTGGGACCCCTACAATGAAAATGTTGGTGTGTTTAATGTTGTCCCAGAGGTCTCTTAGGCTGTCTTCATTTCTTTTCATTCTTTTTCTTTATTCTGTTCTGCAGCAGTGAATTTCATCATTCTGCCTTCCAGGTCACTTATCCTTTCTTCTGCCTCAATTATTCTACTTTTGATTCCTTCTAGTGTATTTTTCATTTCAGTTATTGTGTTGTTCATCTTTGTTTGTTCTTTAATTCTTCTAGGTGTTTGTTCTTTAATTCTCCTAAGTCTTTGTTAAACATTTCTTGCATCTTCTTGATCTTTGCTTCCATTCTTTTTCCAAGATCCTAGATCAACTTCACTATCATTATTCTGAATTCTTTTTCTGGAAGGTTGCCTATCTCCACTTCATTTAGCTGTTTTTCTGGGGTTCTATCTTTTTCCTTCATCTGGTACATAGTCCTCTGCCTTTTCATTTTGTCTATCTTTCTGTGAATGTGGTTTTCGTTCCAGGACTATAGTTCTTCTTGCTTCTGTTGTCTGTCCTCTGGTGGATGAGGCTATCTACGAGGCTTGTTCAAACTTCCTGATGGGAGAGACTGGTAGTGGGTAGAGCTGGGTGTTGCTCTGTTGGCCAGAGCTCAGTAAAACTTTAATCCACTTGTCTGCTGATGGGTGGGGCTGAGTTCCCTCCGTGTTGGTTGTTTGGCCTGAGGTGACCCAACACCGGAGCCTACAGGCTCTTTGGTGGGGCTAATGGCAGACTCCAGGAGGGCTCATGCCAAGGAGTACTTCCCAGAACTTCTGCTGCCAGTGTCCTTATCCCTGTGGTGAGCCACAGCTACCCCCCCACTTCTGCAGGAGACCCTCCAACAGGGTCTCAGCAGGCAGGTCTGGTTCAGTATCCCACAGGGTCACTGCTCCTTCCCGCTGGGTCCTGATGCACACACCACTCTGTGTGCACCCTCCAAGAGTGAAGTCACCACTTCCCCCAGTCCTGTCAAAGTCCTGCAATCAAATCCTGCTATCTCCCAAAGTCTGATTCTCTGGGAATTCCTCCCCCCGTTGCCAGACCCCCAGGTTGGTAAGTCCAACGTGGGGCCCAGAACCCTCACTCCAGTGGGTGGACCTCTGTGGCACAACTGTTCTCCAGTTTGTGAGTCACCCACCCAGGGGCCATGGGACTTGATTTCACTGTGATTGTACCCCTCCTACCATCTCACTGCAGCCTCTCTCCTGTCCTTCAATGAGGGGTATCTTCCTTGGTGAGTTCCAGTGTCTTCCTGTCAATGACTGCCCAGCAGGTAATTGTGATTCTGGCACTCTTGTAAGAGGGAGTGAGCGCCTTCTACTCCACCATCTTGAACCCACCACTCCACATCTTTTGATTGGAGAATTTAGTCCATTTACATTTAAAGTAAGTTTGATAGATATGTACTTATTGTCTTTTTGTTAGTTGTTTTCTGGCTGTTTTGTAGTTCCTCTCTGTTTCTTCTTCTCTTGCTCTCTTCCCTTATGGTTTGATGACTTACTTTACTGTTATGCTTAGATCCCATTCTCATTACCTTTTGTTTATCTACTGTTCATTTTTTAGATGTGGCTATATGAGGCTCACATATAATAGCCTATGTATGTATATTTGTGTATGTATAGTAAGTTCCTTACATATGAACGAGTTCTGTTCCAAGAGCACATTCATAAGTCCAACTTGTTCATAAGTCCAACAAAGTTAGCTTAGGTACCCAACTAACACAATCGGCTATATAGTACTCTACTGTAATAGGTTTATAATACTTTTCACACAAATAATACATAAAAAACAAACACACAAAAAAAGAAACATTTTTAATTTTACAGTACACTACCTTGAAAAGTACAGTAGTACAGTACAACTGCTGGCATATAGGGGCTGGCATTGAGTGAACAGGCAAGAAGAGTCACTTACTGGAAGAGGGAGGGGAGGTGAGGGATATAGCTGAAGGATTGTCAGCAATAAGAGATGAAGGGCAAGCTGCAATTTCACTCTTGCCTGATACTGATGGCACAGGTTCTGGTTCCTTGCTGGATTCAATTCTATCTACTGTCTTGAAAAAACGATCTAGTGATGTCTGGGTAGTACTATACCAGCTACATTATCACTGCTTTTACGCTTGCTTCCAAACATCCTGGGCTTGAAATAAAGATACTGTACTACTGTACTCTATACAGTACTGCAAAGTACACAAAAGCGCAACCACTTGTAGAAGATGCATGCATGTGACCATGTATATCAGACATGTGAACTAACTTATGTGATTGGACATGCAAATGCACATTCGCATCTTTGAAAGTTTGCAGCTTGAAGGTTCATATGTAGGGGACTTACTATATATATATCATTCTATTTTAAGTTGTAGCAATTTAAGTTTGAACACATTCTAAAACACTACATTTTTATTCCCCCTTCCCCACATTTTATGTTTTTGACATCACATTTTGCATCTTTTTATTCTGTGTAACTAATTATTGTAGTTATACTTATTTTTACTACTTTTGTCTTTTAATCTTCATACTAGCTTTATAAGTGATTAATCCCCTACCTTTACTATATATTTACCTTTACCAGTGAGATATTTATAATCATATGTTTTCTTGTTATTAATTAGTGCCCTTACTTTTCACCTTAAAGAAGTCCCTTTAACATTTCTTTTAAGGTCAGTTTAGTGGTCATGAACTCCTTTACTTTTTGCTTGTCTGGAAAACTATCTTTCCTTCAATTCTGAATGATAATCTTGCCAGGTAGAGTATTCTTGCTTGAAAGTTTTCCCTTTCAGCACTTTGAATATATCACGCCACTCCTTTCTTGCCTGCAAAGTTTCTGCTGAAAATCTGCTATAGTCTTATGGAAATTCCTTTGTATATAACAAGTGTTTTTTCTCTTGCTCTTTTAAGATTCTCTCTTTAACTTTGATATTTTACTTATAATGTGTCTTGGTGTGAATCTCTCTGGGTTCCTCTTATTTGGAACTCTCTGGGCTTCCTGGATCTGGATGTCTATTTCCTTCCCCATGTTAGGGAAATTTTCAGCCATTATTTCTTCAGATAAGTTTTCTGCCCCTTTCTCTCTCTCTTCTCCTCCTGGGACCCCTATAATGCAAACGTTGTTCTGCTTTATGTTGTCCCATAGGTCCCTTAAGCTACCTTCACTTTTTTAAATTCTTTTTTCTTTTTGCTATTCTGTTTGGGTGAGTTCCACTGGCCAGCCTTCCAGACCACTGATCCTTTCTGCTTCTTCATCTAGTCTGCTGTTGAACTCCTCCAGTGTATTTTTCAGTTCATTTATTATATTCTTATTCAACCACAACCTCCGTTTGCTACTTTCTTGTATTTTTTCTTTGTTGAAGTTCTCATCTTTATGACCATTACTTTTAACTCTTTATCAGCTAACTTACTTATCTGCATTTCATTAAGTTCCCCACCCCCCACCCCAGGGATTTATCTTGTTCTTTCATTTGGAACACATTCCTCTGTTTCCTCATTTGCTTGACTCTCCATGTTTGTTTCTATGTATTGGGCAAAAAAGTTCACTCTTCCAGATTTGAAGGAGCGGCCTTATATAAGAAATGAATCTTATCATTCAACCTTGCCCTAGTTCTTAGTTGTCTCTCAAACCTTTGTGATTGTTTAAGCAGCCTGATTTATTCTTGATAGGTCCCAGTTACTGAGGGTGTGCCAAGACCTGTCAGCATTCCAGAGGGAGGGATCTCAGTCAGCACAAGTTTCAGGCTGAATGGAAGCCAGACCCTCAGGCAGCAGCTTTTAAAGTATGCACACATATACAGTCCTGTGGGACCTCAATCATAAACCCTGCTGGCTTCCAAACCATGTGATCTGGACGTGTCCTCTTCATTAAAGTTACAAAAATCAGGGGTCCAGACAAATGTATAAGCTCCTTTCTGGGAAGTACTGGCAAGCTGTAGCAAGGCCAAGGGAGAGTGCAAAGATGGTTCCCCTGGCCCACATACTCTGAGAGCACCTCAGTAGCCTCTAGATGTGTGAAGTCTGTTGCTCAGACTGAAGCTCCAGGACAAGTAAATAGGCCTTTTTCACAGGATGACTGGGGATGTGTTTCAGTCTACTGTCTGTGCAAAGCCTGCCAAGAACAGTCTCTCTGATTGTTTTCAGTTCTGCAGGGGACAGAAATGCACAACCTGATGGCAACAAGCATCACCAGCTGTGTGGACTGTGTGCCCCCATGAGCTTTAGCACAGGGACAGGAGAGTGTGAGGCCAGTGTGCTCCTGTTGGCTTTAGCAGGCCCATAGGTGAGCATGAGGCTGGGGCACACCTACCAGCTTTTGTGGGACTGTAGGAGAGTCTGGGGCCAGGGCATGCCCACTGTTGCTAGCAAGGTAGATGATGAACACAGAAATGGCACCCAACATCACCTCTTTTCCCAGAGAGAGTGCCAACAGGCTCCTGCCACTCCAACAGATGTTTTAAGATTAGCAAATGAATCTCCTTCACATATGATCTATGTGCTTTTCAAACTGCTGCTTTTGTGCTGGGTCCCAGGGTGAGTGACTCTGTGCATGAGTCCTTCAGGATTGAAATCTCTGTTCCCTATAGCCCGTTGGGTCTCTTGGATGTAAGTCCCTTTGGTTTTCAAAGCCAGACCTTTTGGGGGCTCCTCTTTCCAGTGCAGGTCCCAAGGGTTGGGATGCTTGACGTTGGGCATGAATGCCTCACTCCACAGAAAGAAGCTCTGTATTTGTGAGATCCCTCCTGACTGTGGGAGGATCGAATGTTTGGTGAGACCACGTCTCTGCCTCTCCTACCATCTCAATGTGGCCCTTTTATCCTTTATTGGGGAGGAACCATTCAGCTAGTTTTCAGGTCTTTTACAGAAGGACTTGTTCCAAACGTAGAACAATTGGTTCTACATACACAATTTGTGTGTCCATGGGAGGGGCTGAGTCTTTAGGATCTTCCTACACTGCCATCTTGAATTGCCCCTCAGAAAATTGTTTTAAAGTCATATTTGAACATATATACTCTTCATCCCACCCTACCATGTCAAAGAAGAAAACTGAATTTGTTTTAGATTGCTTGCTTTTTATAGATGAACAGGGAATTGTTCAATACCTCACTAACCTTAAGTGCTCCAAAACTGACTTTATTGTCCCATCCAGGAAATTTCTAGGTGGAAAAAACATTTTCTAATTACAATCACTTTCTTCCATTTTAAAAATAAGGAGCATTATTTGTCAGATCTGTAAACTCATTGCTCAGCTTTTTGAAAAGAGTCATAATTCAGTAAGTTAAAACTATATATAAAATCATATTTACCAGATAAATTATGTACCCAAACATTATTGTTCAAATAAACACATTTTTCTTATTCTATTATTCAGCATGTCCTTTGCTTAATGAAAATGCTGATAATACAAAATTGGAGAAACCTGAGACACAGCCATATGTGATGAAAACAATTTTTTTTCTAGCTCCCTTGAGATATATAATTGAATATTAATGTTATGTAAGTTTAAGGTGTACAACATGTTGATTTAATATACTTAATATTGCAAAATGATCACCACCATAGTGTTAGCTGCATTATGTCACATATTTCCATTTCTTTTTTGTGGTGAGAACATTTAAGATCTACTCTCACAGCAACTTTCAAGTATATAATACAGTATTACAAACTGTAATCACTATTCTGTACCTGAGGGCCCCAGAACTTATTCATTAAATTTCCATTTTAATTTCAACATATTCATTAAATTATTCAATTAAATTAAATTTATAATTCAACTTTATTCATTAAATTAATTTAATTTCAATTTTTAAATCATAATTTTAAATAGTCAAAGCATTTTAAATAGTAAAAAGAATGATTTATAATAAACTTTTTTAGTAGTAGAAATTTTTTAATAGCAAAAAGATTTTTAGTTTTAATGTAGTTTATAATCAACCTCTTTTTGGTAATTCATGGACTAAAACAAAATTTCTAACTTTTTTGAACAGGCTGTGCTCTTTCTATTTTACTCCCAAAGGGCACAAAATATATAAATAAAAGAGATATTCCCTGAGAGACAGTCCACCTCCCTAAAAAAAGTAGCATCTTGGATTTTTTTTTTTTTTTTAAAGCATGGGATGTTTTAAGCCTATCGAAAACTACAAATTTAAAATTAAACCTTAGAACCACTTGGGAAGGATTAATGATACTGGCCTCAGACTCATTTTACTGAATTTGTTTTGTAGAAATATGTTTTTGGTTTTGGGGATTCATACATCTCTACCTTCCGCCTAGAATATTCTTTACCCAGATCCTTACCTGGCTGGCCTCTACTCACCTGTCAGGTCTCAACTTGGCTGTATCCCCCTCTGTGTACAGGCTTTCCCGGTCCCACAGCATCTGGGTTAGGGGTCCCTCCTGTGGATTTCCAGGACATCCTGTACTTCTCTTCTTATTTATTCTTATTGTAATGGTCTATTTGCTTGTCTCTAACCCCTAAACAAGTTTAAGCTCATTGTGGGCAGGAGCTGATTATCTTCTTCAGCAATGAACTTTTGGAAAGCATAATTTGTTTCATGAATCAATTAATCACATCAGTCACATTCACTGTAGTTGAATATAGCCACAGTACCTGCTATTTCCCAAGAAATTTGGAGGTCAGTGCACTCCACTCACTATTCATTCATCAGGTTCTGAGAGCAGTGGCACATATTTTGATGAAAAGATTAATTATGCATCAAATTTTTCATGAAAAGTAACATCTAAAAACTTTAACCATCACTGCAAAGTTGTATTGTTATAGATTTCTTTTGCTTTAATATCTTGTACCTGAAACCTATGAAGCCTCAAAGAAACATTATCCCCCTCCTGTCTTGCTATCTATTTTGCTAAATAACTAACTCATTTTAAGTCCATGATCCCTATTTTTCAAGAGTTGCAAATGGAGAGAAATATCTTAAGTCCATATAAAAGCAAAAGTTACATGAAAACAACTCCCCCGCCCCACTCCCTTTTTAAAGTTCAACAGTATTTTCAAGACATAATCAATTCCAGTTTAGGATTTTAGAAAATGTCTGTGTAACATTCTAAAATGAGTGAGATTCAACAAACTGATTTATATGAAATTCCAAGCTTAGGACTCCTGAGTCAACATTCTAACAGTGCTAGCTAGTGAAAGTGCAGGGACAGTGTGGCCTGCCATGGCTGAAAGCAAACTGAAAGCTGTGAGTGAGGGATGGCTGCGGGTCATGTGCTGCCAAGGCCTCAATGTAAACACAGGTGTGTGGGAAGGCGCGCAGGGCTCTCCCATCTAGCAGCTAAAGAAACACTGGCGGTCACGCTGTGGAGTCTGAATGCGAAATTCTGAAAATAGACCGTTTTTGTAAAATTGCTACATCTTAATTCGCAAGTTAATACATCCTCAACTTAAAGGGTCCATGAAGCACATCTGAACCTCATATCATTGTTTTACATTGAAAATTTTAAGAGATGGAAAGCAGATCTTTTTTTTTTCCCCTGCTGAGCATCTCCCTGCTGAGTAAGGTAGTTTGAAGTTATTACCACCTCATTTGCTGGCATTTAGCAAGGATTCTTTTTATGGTTGCATGGAATTAATGCCACAAGAGGATTATTCTTGCCAAAGTCTGTTAAATGGCATAGCAGTGCTTTTTAAAAATATATTAGGACTATGCCATACATTACCAATAAATGTATCAATAAAAATAACATTTGTTAATAGGTTTGGGTTTGGGTTTTTTTTTTTCTTTCAGTTTTTAGGCTTTTGCTCTTTTGAAGTTGTTTTGGTTTTATGTGGGGTTTTTTTGGGGGGGAAAGGGTGGGTTTAGTTTTCTGATATATCTGTCTGTTATCAAAAACAGTGTTAAAATAGTGTATAATAACTTTTAGGGTAGCCAATGGTTATAAATATAGGTTGTAGCACACCATTTGTAAAGCAATTATACTCCAATAAAGATGTTAAATATATATATATATATATATACACATACATATATGTTGTGAAGGCAGACAGTCTCAGTTCATATTTTAGCTGAACAACCTATGAGGCTTGAGCAGATTATGTAAATTCTCAAGCCTCAGGTCTTCCTTTACAAAATGGAGATAAGTATGATAGCTCCCTGTAGGGGGTTATTTTTTTGGTTATACAGTGCCTGGTAATAGTGTAAAATTACTATTAATCTCATTATTACAACTTTTTAATAATATCAACTTATTTCATTTAGAATTTAACTTCATTTGATATGGTTCCCAAACTGCTTGATTGTATGAAATGATTGACTATAAAATGCAAATAAATAAATTTGTAATTAACTTCTCTGCTAAAATATAATCTCTCTCCCCTATTCTATTCTATTTTCTCAGTTTTGAACATTTCTCTTGAGTCAATTTTCTGCTGTACGAAAGATGGTACTTTGGTAAAAACTGTCGAAATGCATCCCAGGATTTCATTAACAACATGTCATGCTATTATTCCTGATTCACAGAATAACTGACAAATTTTAAGTCAACATGAAATTGAGACAACTGTCATATCCACAACTGAATCTAAAGAAAATAAAAACAAGTACGGGCCATTAAATGACATCAAGTGACTCAGTAACAATACATATAGTAACAATTACAGTTGTATAAGGTACTTAAAAGTATCACATTTCCATTTGAGGTGATATCTACACGAACTGAATACCATGTTCTTAATGACAAAATGAATTTTATTTATTAAAACATTGCCCTAAACTTTGTTCTGGAAGTCAGTATACTCAGGCACAGCAATAGAAAGAGAGGGAAAGAGAAGAAGGCAGATGCAGAATCAATTCATTCATTGTTTCTCCATTCATTTAACAAATGGTATCTATGTGACCAAAATTTTGTATACATCAGCTTCGACTTGTGTAGGGCTTTGTTATTTACCAAGCATTTTTACACAGATTTTCTTATTTAATCTTCATAATCCATTTAAGAAATGAGGGAACTGAATATATGAGATGTACAAGGTAGCAGAGGCTTGTGGTTGGTTTTCCTGAATACTGGCTAGTGCTCTTCTCACTATGTGGTCCCGGAAAATCATTTTTCATTATGCAGAGGAGAGACTGAGCATGAGGAAGCTTATGTCCACAGAAAGAACACAGAGGCATTCCTTCAGTATGGAGACTTTTCCTGGTATTCCTAACATTCTTAAGTAAAGTCATTTTACTAAATCAAATGATACTCTTAGGTTTTTTCTTCTTTCTCTCTTCTATTTTTCACTAAGACAAAAAAAAGTAAGTGTGAAGGAACTTATAATTAGGGACTTATACAAAATATGGTGAATTAAAAAAAAATAGAACCAAGGAACTCAGGGAAGTAAATGTATTATACGAGAAGTCTTGAGTAATTGATGGGATTGAGTATCAAATTGGGCCCTGAGTATCTTAGCAACCAAAGTAAAAATGAACACATGAAAAATTATATAATTCTCATAAGCAGAAATGAACAAGAGCACTTATTTCTTGGGGAAAAATAAAACATTTTTCCTGCCATTAAACCTTTAAAGGAAATTTATCACCTGTTTTCTTTGATTGGACACCCACAGATAATATATTAAATGATGCCCTTTCCTAACATCCTAACCCAGCATCCTCCTATATATTGTTAGCTATTGTTAATACTATTATTATTAATATTAAATGTATAATAATGCCGAATTTTTTATGTGTTTTCACACAGAATATCTTTTGAATTAGGTACTGTCATTATTCCCACTTAATGGATGAGAAAAACTTTGTACACATGAGAAAAACTTAGTAGCTTGCCCCAGGTCACATAAATAGTAAATACTCATGCATTTCATCATAAACACTTATGCTCATCCTGTTACTACAAATCCCATGTTCTCTTTCAGATAAAAAGACAGCACAGCATTGGCAGTCAACTCTGTGGCCACAGCCCAGAAGAGTGGTTCTCAAAACCAGCAGGCATCAATCACCTGGAGGGCTTGTGAAAAACACAGATCACAGCCCCCCCATCCCCCCGCTCCCCCACCCCTCCACCTCTCCCCCACCATCAGAGTTTCTGATTCAGTAGACTTGAGGTGTGGCCAAGAGAATTTGCATTTCTGACAAGTTCCCACATGATATTGATGTTGCTTGGTCAGAGACCACTTACTGGGAACCACTGGCCTAGAATTTTAAAGCTTCTAAATATATACCTCACTGAGATAAAGAATAATAAAGAGGAGTATCAAGAAATAACATCCCTTTCTTTTTTTTTTTCAATTAGGGTATTTTTTTATTGTGGTAAAATAAACATAACATAAAATATGCTATTTTAACCATTTTTAAGTGCACAATTTAGTGGTATTAATTATTCACAGTGTTGAGCACCACTACCACTATTTACAAAACTTTCCATTATCCCAAATAGAAACTCTGGACCCATCAAGCAATAACTTCCCATTACCCCTCTCTCCAGCCCTTGATAAACATTAATCTACCTTCTGTCTCTATGTATTTCCTATGATATTTGTCCTTTTGTGCCTGGCTTATGTCAAGGTTCATCCATGTTGTAATATGTATCAGAACTTCATTCCATGTAATGGCTGGATATTATTCTATTGTAATTAACATCCCTTTCTAAACCACATTTACCTACGAGTTTTCTAAAGCTAACAAAGGAACCAATGTTCACTTTGGTTCTCACTATCTTCTTTTATTAAAGACATTTACAATGGTCACATTTCTTTTGTTCAATCTTATAAGTGAAAAATCTGGATTACATATAAGGGCAAAAAAAACAAACAAGTAAAAGACAGGTAACACAATGCCTATGTAGTATCAACTTTTTCTTTCTCTCATGCACACTTGTATCATATCACTTAGCATTAAGATCTACATTATTTAGTCTCTACTACATATTCCAGTGTTGGAGGACACATGAAAGGAAAATATTCTCCCACATGTTGAATAAGAGGGATACAGGTGCAGGCAAAGTTGTGGACTTAGAAGCCTGCCAGACTGAGACAAGGCAAAGAATTGGGGAACTTTCTGGGAAGAGATTCAGGAGGCAGATGATTTTACAAGAAAGGTGGAATGGGAAAAGTTGGAGAGGGGAAGTGGATTAGTCTGGAGAGGAAATCTAGAGCAAAATGAAGATGAGAAAAAAGCAGAAAAATGAAGTAAGGTTTGCATTTTAGGAAGTGGTTAAGACACTGGTACCACCAAGGTATTGGCTTAGAATGGTTTTAGCTGCTCTGCTCCAATCACTATCAATATCCCCAAACCTGGCTGGGGTAGGGTAAAGGAGGGACAGAGGCCCTGATTGATAGCATTTGCCAGTATGAATGGTGTAAAGGTGTAAACACTCCCACCTTGGCAAATTTCAAGCTACCAACTGATGGCCTATCTGGGAAGAGAAGTGCCCAATGGTCTTGCTAGTTTGTGAAAGCTGGCTCCAGCACACCCCTGCCCCAAACCCACCCAGGAAAACACAACCTCAGAGAAAATCAGTAGACCCACTATTCAACACAGCTTCAAGACAATAGCTCTACAGCCTTCTTCACAGCTCTCTGCTAGAATGTTGACCCTAAAGTCCTCGGTAGAATGGAGAACTATCTCTTCTCTGTAATTGAGAGCGAGGCATGGGATTACCTTCTTCCAAGTTTCTAAACAAGCCTTAGCCTGCAGCTATTTCATCTTTTGGTACTGACATACATCTCTAGCTGCTTTCATTGTACATACACCCTGCAGTGTAAGGGTCTGAGGTGATGCAAGACTGCAGCAGCCTGGGTGACAGAGCATTTGACGGGGTGGTAAAGATTACTTGAGGTCAGCTTCAGGGGCTACATCAGCGAAAACAGAATTCAAGCGCTGAGGGATGAAAAATGCTGCCTTCGGCTGACTCTCTGTGATATGGGGTGGGCTGGTAAGGGGAATAAGGCTCTCTACCACAGCTGGCTTCAAAGTAACTAGAAGGAAAGCAATTGCCCAGGAGCAGAAGGCCTCCATGACCACCTACCATAGTTCTAGTGCTGGTCAACAGTCCATAACAGGACCATACCTCCAAACTGAGCCTTCAGGTTAAACATTTTGAAATATGGTTCTAAATGCTTTGTACCTATTTTAGATTTTTAGGTATATTTATTTTAAAAATACTTTGAGAGAAACCATCGCATATTTTGTTTCTTCCAACGTTGATAAGCAATTCACAGAGAATTTTTAAAACCTTAAAATACTTGGTTCCTTTTGTTTGAAAGAACATAACAATGACTATCCTGGTGGTATTTCCATGACTTATACTTGTTATTCCTTTTTTCAGAAAGGGTCTAGAAACATTTGGGCTCAAAAAGGGCTTCTCATTTGTACTTTGTGCCATTTTTTTTGTACGCAAGTCGATGCCATTCTGGTCTGAGATGACATTACATAAAAACTAGATGTATTTCCCTTGATTATTAGCTCATATACATTTTAAATTACTAGAAAATGATTTGAGTTTTTTAAGGTACCCTGAATTATTTTCAGGCATCCTCCTTTAAATTAGAAAATTGCAACTGGGGACCTCAAAAACTGGAAATTCTGTGCTCCTCTGAACCTGTGCGAGGATCTGTTTCTTCCCAGAAATTATGGCTGCTGAATGAAAGAGGAGTTTACATTCGTCTGTGTGTGAAATACAGCTTTAGTTGCCCGGCTGCAATCCTCAGGGTTGTGAACATTAATCACACAAAGTGTTTATTCATTAGGCACTCCTTTTTTGTCTTCTTTGGGACTGCCTGTCTCAGGAGCCTTGCTCATGTATGTCCAAGGAAAGAACAGTCTTCAGAGGGTTAAAACATTAAGGAAAAGCTCCAAAACGTGTCGAAAGGCTGTGATTTGTTAGTTTGTGTGTTGGCTTGGTTTGTTTTTTTCATTCTGTGTCACTCACTCCATTTCTTCCCATGGTTTCTTTCTCTTTCACTCTCCCAAGGGGAGAGAGGGAGGGACAGGGATCTATTTTAATTTCTTCATAATATAGCAACAGTTTTTAGGGTGTGGAAGGGATGGAAGGGCAGTGATAGACATAGAAAACTGAAGTATTTGGTTCCCTCACTCCAGTCCCGATGCATAATATCAGGTTGCTCCCGGGATCTGTGGGGCATTTTGGAATCTTTGCCTCTGCGACCCTCTGCCACCTCTTTTCTAAAGCAGCCCACCTTCCTGTCTCTCCCTTCACAGGGAATTATGACCTCCCAACATCACTGCCCTCCTCCCCTGCCACCTTAGTCTGTATCTCTAGCATTTTTGTTATCTAAATTTGGTTATCATATAAAACAGAAATGCCAAATTCTATTTTTGTCTATTCTTGACTTATGTCTGCTGGAAAATAAGGTCCAGTACATACAATGCATGGTAATTTAATAAAATAATCCAGATCATTTAGGTTACACCCACACCCAGGAATCATAATTTTTATTGCATTATTAATTGTAAATCAACTTTGATCAATACCTGAAAGCAACTTAGCCATGGGAAAATCATTTTTACATGGAATTATGAAATAATTTATAATTTTAATGCCATTCTTAATAAAAAAAGTTTAGGCTCATCATAGAAGAGAAAAAAATACTAGCTAGTTTTATCTTGCCAGAGTAGAAAATTAAATAACTGAAAAAGTAAAAGACATAAAAGTGTTCTCTGCAGTTCACAGGTTCATTGTTTTTCTATTAATCAATAATATGCCAGGTACCTTTTTAATATGAAGCTCACTAGAAGATGTCAAAATATTATGAGAAAGTAGAAGAAACTATAAAATCTCTGGAATTTACATTTTTATGTCATTTGGTAAAACTCACAGAAAGTTCAACCCATTTAAAATTTATTAAAAATGAATTATTTCAGTACTACTAACTTTATCTGCAAATGGCAAATGCAAGAAAAAGTGTGTTTAAGAGGAAAGGTTACAAAAATAATGGAAGTAAAACAAAAACAAAATGTTTGCTAGTTTGCAGTTTATTTTTTAAGCCTTTGAAGTTTGGAATTCTGGACGATATACCTCATCTGTAAAGCTCTAAAATGTTAGGAGCAAAGCTTTAAATATTGGAAAATTGAAAGACACTCAGTGTTTTTAAAGTTCTGCATCACACACTATGGGTGTACCATTTAGCACTGCAACGTTTTGAATGGCCAATGAATGTTACCTTTTTCACTCCTTAGGTAAAAATCATCATTTTCTTAGTGAATGCTGAAAAGAGTAAAATGCACAGAAAATACAGCACATAGTTTCATGTGTCTTGAATTAAGCAGCCACATTCAGTTTCCTTTAGCTTAAGGACTAGTAATGTTAAGTAAATGTTACAGTAAGCAATTGGCAGCACAGTAATGTTAAGGTTCTAGCAAACTTCTACATTTTAGGGAGTTATAATTTGGTTTTAACATTGGCTCCGGGCTTAAACTTGGCATGGAAGTTCTTCACTAGAGTGTGCAATATTTTTTTTCTTTTACCTTACAAAATAAAGTCAAAATTAGTTTTCTTGTTATTTAGTCAAAGGTGGCCAAAAATAACATGGTCTTGGCTAGAATTTAGATACTTTTATGCATCTCTCATTTAAAGTCAGTTTTAACTTTAAAAATGAAATGTTGCAGACATTTGTAGATAATGAAGACCAGGTCTGACTGGCAGAGCTTTAACGTTTGTGCATATGAGCCTATGTCATGGGAGTGATAATATTACCTAGTAAGCAAAATATCACTTCAGTGAACGTCTACTGTGTTTAGTATAATGTTATGAACTGAATTGTGTCCCCCTAAAATTCATATGTTGAACCCCTAGTGCCCAATGTGACTGTATTTAGAGATAGGGCCTTTAGAGAGATAATTAACGTTAAATGAGGTCATAAGAGCGGGACCCTAACATGATAGGGTTGGTGTACTCATAAGAAGATATGTTTAATCTCTTTAAGGTCATTTCCTTTTGTTCGTGAAATTCTTCAGAGCAGTTTCTTGATTATACCTCATGTTCTTTCTTCATATAATTTATAGCATTCATTCCTAATTGGTTCATTCCTATGATAGTGTTTCTAAAATAGCCATTTGCTATACATGATTTTCACAAGTTTTGCTTTTCTTCTGAGTGTTTAATTTCCTGTTTCTTTTCCTCTGTTACATAAAAGTTTTAATAAGTCTTGTGTTAAAAAGATTTTTTTAATATTTAGTCATTTTATTCTGACTTACTGTTGCCAAAAGATAGATTTTGAAGATTTTTCCTGTCCCACTCACTATCTGAGGGGAGCAGGTGATTTATTTTCTCAGATGCACAACTTCAAAACAACCTGACATGCATACCTTCCCCTTCTACTTCCCGTTTTGCTCAGATATTCACCTGGTCCTATTCTGTCATCCTTAGGAGTCAACTTCTCCTGCCCTCACAACCTCATCCTCCAATACTCTAGACTGAAGTGGTATGTTGAAGAAAAAAAGAACTAAAACTTCCAGTATAGGCTGTTATTAGGACTCTGTTACCATTGAAAAGGGAAATTTAGGAACAGAAGGAAGTTTCCCTGGGTGATAGGCTGATGCGTGCACTTTGGGACATGTTGAGTTTGAAGCATCTATGGATCATCCAGTGAATAGTTGAATAAACAGATCTGAAACTGGGCAGAGGTTGGGACTGTTGTAAATTGGGAAAGCATGGGTGGGAAGAGATCACTTAGAGTCTATAAAGAGAGAAGAAAGCAAATCAGTACCCCCAGCATGAATAGATAAATTGATGGTGGGAGGGCAAGAGCATAGAGATAGGAAGAAAACCAAAACTATGTGTCAAGGTAAAATGTTGTGGTGGGGGTAAGGGAGTGACAACAGCATGAGATCCAGCAGAGAAATCAAGGAAACTGAGACAAGAAGGGTGCTGATGTACTTTTAATTTAAGAACTACAAAGTCTTGCTTAACAAACAAGCAAAACAGTGTAGTGAAGCAATGGAGACAGAAGTCTAGCTATGGTGGGCTGAGGAGGAGAAGAGTTATGTAGATAGCTCTCCCAGAAAGGTTGCTCATAAAAGAGAAATAGAGCAGGAGTTCAAGGAGTTTAAAGGTTGAGGAAGTTTTGTTTACTTGTATTTGTTTTTCATAGGGACAGAATTGACTATATACTGAGGAGGAAAAGTATCAGTAGAGAGGATGATGTTGAAAATACAATAAAGAAAATGCAATTATTTTCTCACTCAAGAAATTTGTTTTGAACACCCACTATGTATCATGTACCGTGCTTCATGTTGGGGATCCAAGGATGGGTTAAATTAGCATGACTGCTGCCCTGTTGAGATTCCCACATGGACCAAAGGCTCTAAGAAGGTAAATGAGATGAATATCCAAATGGAGCTATTAGCCTCAAGGAGAAAGAGAATCAATTCTTTCATAGAACTAGGGTAAAGTGATGAGTGAAGGCATGTTTGTAGATGGAGGGAAGAGCAGGATAGGAGTTGGGTAGGAGTTTGAAAAAGTTCATACATCGAGGTCTTTCCTATTTCTATAATACAGGATGAAAATCATATACCCAAATTAGGATGTTCATAGTAAAATAAATAAAATAATTGTTGAATGAAATGAGAAAAAGAAGAAATATGATACACAGGGTGATCATTGAGCACAACTGACAATCCAGCTAAAGTTGAAGGTGGTAGATTTTGGTACAAATCCACACGATGGTGAGAATTTCTCCAGTGCCACTCAGTGACAGACCAAACATGGGGAAGAAAAAAAAGGCAGAGGTGTGGATCTATCTTTGGTTATGATAACACCAAATGCTATAACAGATTAACTTAGAAATTTCAATTGTTTAACAAAATAGAAGCTTATTTCTCATTCATTTAAAATTATTTAGGAGTAGGGATTTATGCATGAAGTCATTTAGGGAGTCAAGCTAGTGAAGGCTCACCCATCTTCAACATGTGACTTCCAAGAACACCTTGAGTGTTGTCATCCAACCAGCAGATGGGACTGGGGGAGAGATGAAGGGTCATGCGAGAGGTTTATTTATAGACCAGGCCTAGAAGTGGTACACATTATTTCCACTCACAACCTATTGGCTAGACCTCAGACACATGCTAAAACCTAATTGGATGCCTGTGTGCTAGAAAGAAATTTAAAAAAAAGGTTTTCAGTGAAGAGCTAGCCAAGTTGCTGACATAAGGGGTAGGTTTCAGTAAGTTAGGATGGATGGATGGATGGATAGATAGACAGATAGATAAAAAGAAAGATAAAGAGGAAGATATAGATGAAGGAAGGAAGAAAGGAAGGGAGGGAGGGAGGGAGGGAGGGAAAAGGAAAGAGGCAAAGACAGAGACAAGCTAAGAAGTTGAGAACACAAACAAAGGAAGATTTAAGTAGTAAGAGAAAAATGAAGTTAAGCCAAAAGGGGAAGGAGAGATGGAGTATAAGCAGTTAAGGAACTGGAGATTAAGATTACCAAGGAGGGGAGAGAAACCTAGAAATATTAGAGACTGTGACTAGAAGTAAAGTTAGTAGAATTTTGGAGTCCAAAGAAGGAGGAGTACTGGGAATGAGAGGTTCCAGGATGTAGCCATCTGGCAGGTTATCGTAAGAACTGTGAACTTTCAGAGCTGTGTGAACCACAGGAAGTAATGGTAAAAAATGAAGGCACTTGGAATGACAAGTAAAATTTTGACCTAGGTGCCAAAGCCCTTGACAAACACAAGAGGTGGATTAATATGTCATAGAAGGATGGAGATGGATGTCAGGAATAAGTCTCAAAGTAGAAGGAGGATTGTTACTGGAAGATGCAGGAAATGGTGTAGAAAATCAACAGGGAACTACAAGCTCTGTGAAACATGGGATGGATAAATAGTCTCTCTTGCAGATGGCTGCCAGAAAAATCATATCCTCAGCAGGGGGACCTAGCTTCAGTTAGGGCAAAAATGAAGTGTTGCATGAAGCAGTCTATGAAAAATGAGTGTTAAAGTATAATGTAGTTAAAGAAGGCCTGGAAGGCATTTGAAAATGACCCATGGGGCAGGGAAGAACCAACAAAGTTAGGGCTGGCTCAGAAGAAAAGCTATGACTAAAAAACCTTGAATTTTTGAGCAGTAGCCTATGAATCAAGGGCAAAAATGAGATGGTACTGTATGATGGTACTATACGGAACTCTTGCACATCAATTTGTTCCAGTGCCACCTGAAGATCACAGAAGAATGACGTTTGTTGCCTCTAGCCATAGAGGCCCTGGAAGCTGAAGGTTTCCCCTGTGTCACACCTGGTATGGCTAGGGCCCTCCATCCTTGGGGATCAGGCTCCCTAGGCCCATGGTGCAAGGTACTGCTCTAAGGTGGGAATGGATTCCCTCCTACTCAAAAGATCTGACAGCCTCTATCCTACTGAGTCAGGAAGAAAATCTGTTCTGTACCTCTCCTTACTTTCAAAGATTGGGCTCTCTCTGGCCTTCAGGACTCCAGGCAGAAGCTCTAGGAAAATATCAATAAATGAGGGAAGGAAACGCAAAGGACCAACAAATAATATCTCAACAAGTTAACATATATTGTTGTATCAATATTTATAATAAATGAAGTATTAAGAGCACTCTAGGCACGCAAAGAATATATTAAAAGCAAGAACTTTTCCTGCTACCCTGCCAATGCATCCAAGCCAAAGCGATTCAGTGGTTAAACATCTATCACTCCATTTAATTTTGCGTAAGTGAGAAAACTCAAAGAATATGTTTTAAAATACCACAAACAGGGTAGCCTCTTTGACTCTCTTCTCCAAACTAGGGAAATTACCGAAAACAACTTTCCAACATGTCCCAATAATGATTTCAGGTTTCAGAGATGCTATTAGGGCATAGGCAAATAACAAAGACAGTTACTCAATGTCCCATGTGATTTATTGGGGGGTTGGGGGGGAATGCTGCCTGTGGATCATCAAATAGTGTAACCCTTCCCTTTCAATTTAGCAGTTAACTCAATAATTTACTTCTACTCTGCTTACTTCAAAGTTGTATTTGAAGTGGCTACATTTTGGTATAGTGTAAACTACTTGTGCAGTATAACTCTCCTATTTTCACTTATTCTCACAGCCTCATAAACAAGAAGAACACTATCACTACCCATTTGCAGATGAAAACATTTTTATAAAAGCATTTGGAATGACTGACTACTGCCTCCTCCTCAAAATACTTTTCTCTCTCGGTATCCAGAACACCACACTCCCTTTGGTCTCTTCCTGGCTAACCCTTCTCTGTCTCTGCTAGGAAGCTCTTCCTCGTCACACGGACCTCTATGTGCTGGCATGTGGCAGGGCTCATTCCCTGTAACTCTTCTTTATCTTATCCATTCACATGACTTTAAATACTACTATACTTGAATGACTCACAAATTAATATCTCCAGCCCAGACCTCTCCACTGAACTCCAAAATGCTTACCCAACTGCCCTCTCCATCTCCACTTGGATTTCTACATGGCATCTCTAACTTGATATGTCTGAAACACAAACTCTATAGATTCCAACCCTCCATAAAATCCTCCTCATGACCCCACACCCAAAAGCACCTTTCCTATCTCCTTTACCTGCTTTATTTTTTTCCAAAGTACTTATGACCATCTATCATACTATATATTTTTGGGTTTTGTTTATTGTCTATCTTTCCCAACAAAAACATAAGCTCTGTGGATACAGAAATTTTTGTACGTTTTGATCACTGTATTGATCACTACTTGGTACTTAGAGTAATGACAGGCAAATAGTAGATGCTCAATGAATACCAGATAATGAATGAATAAAGGATAATTCATTGATGTGTGAATCACTGAATATTGTATACTGGTGACTGTCAAAATTTGTATCTGAAAATAGTAACTTTAAAACTTTAAAGGCACTTCAAGGAGGTGCTTATTCCCTTGGGCTATATGTCATAAAATGAAATAGGTCAGTGTATTTTTTTCCTGCTATCTAGGAATTTTCCTCAACTTTACTGGTCCTACATTTGAAATCTTTTATTGTGCCTATATTTTTTAAAAAATCTTACTTGTTCTCCAAGTGTTGTTTTCACACAGCATTGTATCCTTGTTTTTAAGAATACTGAATAGAGTGTGAAAGTGTATATGAGTGTGTGGTGGGAGAATTCACTAAAATCCCCATATAATTTGAATAAGTATCTGTTTCATTTGTGACTGTGTGTGCATTTGTAGGCATTTTAAAATATGTTTACCCTAGTTTTTCTTTCTTATGTTTCAAGTTTTCCTCAAATATCTGTTGAACCTTAGTCATCTTTTCACATTTAGGAATGAGGCAATAAAAACCTAAATAACGTGGCAATGTGTGCACAGATGCTGGTGGAATTTTTCAGTGATGAACTGGTCCTTATGCTTGAGAACTCCTACCTCCCAGAATGCTGAGGTCTTTGATCTCAGCACCAACTCCCACACCAGCTGTCCACATGCATTCAGACAGTCACATTTCTAAAATAAGGAACCTTCCAACATTTTGCTTAAGTGGGTTGATGGTCATTGTTGGGTACCCTGTCCACCATGTGAAGTATAAGATTATGGTGACCTTCCATATATAGATCTTAATGGCCTTGTTTTTCAACTCACTCTTCACTCCTGTTGTTCATCAGAACTGGCATCCCAGAATCTTGAGGCTCTCTAGGATTCAGCAGGGTAGATCAACTCCCTCCCAGGTCCTGGCCTCCTCTATCCTGCTTCTTCCAGTAGCTCTCCCCAAACTGCTTTCTGTCTGCCAGAAAATTGCTGAAAATTGTCAACCACTAATGGTCACCTCCTATTATCTTCAAAATGATGTATTTATATGTTTTAATCCCTTTGAGGTGTCTGAAATGGTAAAGGACACCGTACCATGTGATTAGTGTGCCATCATGAACCAAAAATCTCTGACCTTTAAAGCTACTGTAAAGCTAAAATGCTAGGAAAATAGCTACTTAGGTAAAAACGAACATCAGGCTTGGGGATTATCTTTAAGGAATAATTTGAGGATTAGGTATAGTGAATTTTTAAAAATTTTTCTTCAGAGCATTTCTAAAGCTTGTTAAAAATTTCGATTACTGGGCCAAAATACTGACTAATTAAATTAAGATGTATAGGACAGGATACATGCACAATAAATTTGGGAACAAATGAATTAAAGGGATGATATATGAGAACACACCTCTTAGTATTAGTACTCTTAAAGGAGTGTAAATGCCTCTGCCTGAAAGCTCAGAGAAAACTCTGTTGTCTATTAAAAATTGGAGTGCTTGTGATATGCAAGGTTCATTAGACAAAAGCATGATCTCTCCTAATAGTTTTTATTATTTTAAAACCTTTTCTTAAACATAAATAAATAAAAGGGATTGAGTTCTCACTGCTTACTCTATAGCCTTGTAGAATAATAGGTGAGTGCATGCTATATCAATCACATGAAACTTGATAAGACTGCAGTTTCTATGAGACTCTACTCAGGGCTTACGTTGACTCCTGAGTCAGGCATCTTAATAACCTGTGCCAATGTTAGTTCCTCCTCTGCTCTCAATCCCTGTGCAGACACCAGGTGCTGCTTTAATATAAACATTCTAAGTACCAAATGCATCATCATGGCCATGTGCTTTTACTACCGTTTCTCACGGTGTCTCTGACTTCAACTAATAATGCAAACATCATTTTCAAATTAATCATCAACAGAGTAGTGTGAATTGTTTTAAGTTAAATTAACATCCCTGAAGATGACTAATGGAAAACACCAGTGTGAACAGATGTTTTCATTTGGAAAAATGTGTTATATCCCTTCAAACAAATCCCATAATCTAACCCCACAACTCCTACTGCTTAACAAGTAATCAAGTAGAATACAATAATTTAATTACCTTATTTTTCAGACTTATTGTTGTTGTACCACATTGTTCTCATTCAGCTTGGTTTGACGGCCCTTTTAATGTTAGTAGTATTAACAAAAATAGCTTTAGCTCCAAAAGGCATTAAATTTCTGTCATCTAAAATCAATCATGAGATGTATTTTACAATAGTCTTTACCCAAACAGCAGCATGTTAACATAACTCAGCTAGTTCCATACAGGATACCCAAGGCCTTTACAAACCTGAGAGACCAACAATTCTCAGAAGAAATTATAAAAGTAATTTTATCCACTTCTCTTTCCCAGAAGTGACAGTAGCCAGAAGAAAACTAATTTGGATTCACATGTCCTGTAACTTATTCTGCTGGGCGTTCCTCTGTATCAAGAGGAACAAGTGGGGAATGAAATGAATAGCTGAGGGCCTGTTTGCCCCAACAGGATGATATAACCGACTAAAATATACCCACAGAGCCATGCAAAGACTAAACTGCTCCTTTAAAGTATGGAAAGAATTCAGGTTACGACATACAGCTTACTGTATGCACCAATCATGACGTGGCAGCACTCCCAGGCAGAGGGCAGGCTTGCCTGCCTCAAGTCCCCAGCAAACATCTATCAGCAGAGTCGTGTCTCTTCAAAGTGAAGATATCCTAAGGCCTTCTGGAAGTTACTTTTATATTTCTTCTGGTGGGTTTATATGTTTACCCTCACCAACTGTTCTTGTACCCATGAGGCACAAGTTAACAGGTAACATCCCTAGCATTTTTCTGAGCGTTTACTGCAGGACCTAAGTGTTTACTGGTGCACCATCAGTTTTCTAGGAACAATTTTCCAGTTAACAGGCTCAGGATTTAGGTATGATGGGATCTAGTCTTTCACTGAGTAATTATCAGATCAATATAGACAGTCTTAAATGAGGCCCCATCTTCTCAGTAGCATAGTTTGTTAGAGTAATGTGCGAAAGTGAGGAGGAGACTAAATTAATCTAAGCCATCTATCACTGACATTTCTAGCCTTTGTATAATGTTTTGTATAACAGTTGTCAAAGAGGAAAGGAAATGAATGGCTTATATTGTCAAAAGATTGAAAACAAACACTAAATCAAGCATTAAAAAAAGTTTAAATGAAAGCAGTATTTCTGTAGATAATCAACTATATTAATTGTATACCTGACAGAACTGTTTCCTTTATCATTACTGAATATCATGAAAATCATTCCTACACTGAAAGATATTAACTCAAATTTTTAAAAATGAGCTCCTACAGAGTCTCAATTGCATTGCTGCACCCCTATTTTGGGCTGAACTGTATCCCCCTAAAATTCATATGGGAAAATGCCAAGCCCCAGTACCCCAGAGCATGATTATACTTGGAGATACACTGTATAGGCAGACCCTATTCCAATCTGACTGGTGTCCTTATAACAAGAGGAAATTTAGACACACGAATAGATACCAAGGATGTCTGTGCACTACAAGAAAGCAGCCACCAGTAAGCCAAGGACAGAAGCTTCAGAAGACGCCAGCCCTGCCAAAATTTTGATCTTGGACTTCCATCCTCTAGAACTGAGAGAAAATGAATTTCTATTGTTTAAGCCAGCCACCAAGTCTGTGATACTTTGTAACAGCAGCCAGAGCAAACTAATACAACCCCCATTCACTCAACAAATACTACCTGAGCACCATCATGGGCTGGGAGGGTGCTAGCTACTGGACTGAGTACAGCACTGGGAGACTGGTCCCATCCCAGCTGCTCAGTGCATTACAGAAACACTTCACATAATTGAGAAGCACAATTACTAAAACACTGTATAAAAATCGACAAAGAGTTTTCAACTTCCCAAGAACAGTTATCTTCCCTAATCTACTTTATCTTTACCTCATTTGTTTTTTTATTCTGATGAAAATTATCTAACTCCTTCACTGCCTGTTTTCAAAGATGCTGCTTCTTTCAGCCCTGATAATTTCACCAGTTATTGACACTATTCTCCCTTGCTGCATTATAAAGAAGTGACTCACAGCCTTTTTTTCATGACACACATAGAAATAAAATTTTCACAAAACTGACTCTGGGAGCATCTATATAAGACTTAGAGGAAAAAAGTGTTACATTTCCTTTGCATTTTATGATTATAATATAAATAAAATACAAAGTATTAGGGAAGATTTAAAATATCGACTATAAATGCACTTTCCCAAAAATGTTTTCTAACTTTTAATAAGAAATATGAAATTTCTTCTGTGGACATAATGCTTTAGTATACAGTTTTATGTTCGAAATAGCTATACACAAATCCTTATCAAGACTTTTTAATGATGATCTCCTTAAATTTTTCATAGTGATATTAATGGCAAATTTTGTTCACACAAGTAGGTGGTATCAAATGAATATACGTTGCTTGTATTTCAATTGCTTTCTTACAAAATTACCAGAATTCAGATAATTCTGTTTAAATTATATCAATATTTCATGGGAGCAATCAGTCCTTTAAAATGTCTTCCCTCTTTTTTGTGTGGGACAAATTTAACAATGAACAGTCTGGTGGTAATGCTGACTTTAAACCTTCAAGTATTTAAAAATATTTAAGATTTTCCTTAATCCTACACAGATGTTGCTTTGCTCATCTTAAATGTTTAGGATTCAGATTTTTCCATTAACTCTATCAGTACCTGTTAAAATACTTTAATTAAGCTCCTTAGAAGCTGAAAAAATACAAAATGCACTATTTTGAAAGCCAACAACAATGCCTTTTAAAAATATGCAAAGTAAGAAACCAGTCCCTCCTCTTCCTTACACTCCTTCATCTCTCTCTCTCTGTCTCTCTCTCTCTGTCTCTGTCTCTGTCTCTCTCTCTCTCTCTCACACACACACACACACACACACAATTCATCAATAATTTTATAAATTCTTGCCTAAATCTCCTTGAAGAACCAATGCACTTCAGTATGAAATTGTGTTCTGATCATATTTCTTTGAATAAAGATGAAAAAGATATTTTAACAGCTTGGATTTAATTACCATTATATATATATTACCCTCATTTTTTATTACCAATCACCATTTTAATAACATCTTTTAATATGGACTGTAAATCTATGGACAAACACTGCCATATGTAAATATATCTAATGTGAATTAAATAATGTATTTTTGAATTCTAGGGTTTAAAAAGAACTTTTGACGTAAATCTCATGTTTTCCTACAACCTAACATAACCTTCAATGCCCAAAGATACTTTGGTGACTGCTTCCTTAGTATGTTATTGGTTTCAAGTATCCCTTCACCACTTTGAACATTTTATTCTCAGATATTTGATATAGAGCTTCTTTGGAACAAATAATATTCTTCCAAGCATTTGTCTTCAGGGATTCCAAGCTGTATGATATTAGGAAGTATATTACTTCTGTGGAATCATCCACATGTAATGAAAACTTTATGATGTACTATTCTTCTGGATTCATGTTGTCTCTCTCATATTTGATATGAACGTCAACATATTTACTAATAGCATTGTTTGAAAAGGCAACTTTTTTATTCTCTTCCCCTCTTTGATATCAAATACAGTATTGATAAGTTTTTATATAGGCTGGTAAAATTAAAGGTTTGCAGTTATGTGAGGTGTCTTTTTGTCTAGCACTAGGACTTAATTCTAAAACTAGCTTCTTGGGCTTGATTTGCTGTTATAAGCAATCTCAAAATAATGTTTTTTTTTTTAAATTTTGTGCCAGCATAATGTATTTTGCTCCACTGCTTTATTGCATATCTTTTCCAGGCAAGTAAGACATGTGGGAAGAGGAAGAGAGAAATTATTGGGGGACCAAAAAGCTATTTGAATTAGTAACAAGGTAATCTACCTTATGAATCAGTAACCTTCTAGCTTTGAGAAAGAAGTTGTACATTTTGGTGAAAAATTAATATCTATAAGTATTGAATTGAATTAAAAATAAAGTACTGAAGGAGACTGTGGGACTCTCTAGCTTCAGAAGATAAGTTTGTCAGTGTTTTTTAGATGTTGGCATTCTTAGAAATTATACAAAACAAAATGGATTGAAAACTTGATAGCTAAGCACATGGTTAGCAAAGTAGAAAATATTATAAATTATTTCATTTCATTGTAATCCTGGAAAATTCAAAAAATATAATTATCAATTATGATCATTATTTTAAATGTTTTTAAAAAATAGATTTCTGAATCCAGTAAGACACACAATCATGTTTAACAAAATTATTAAATTATTTTCATTTATTTGCTTTTAGAAGTAAACCTTTTCTACCTTTACATGAAAAAAGTTGTGAAATTGCATCAAGAATCAGGTTTGGCTAATTGTTAATATCAGTAGCCAATAAGGAAATAAGGAAAACAAGAATGAAGCTAGAGATAATTTAAAAAGTAATTGTTTTTATTATAAAAATAATAAAATTAAGCATGAAATAATTTCATTGTGAAAATTCAGAGGAAAATAAATCTTAAGAAAAACTGAATATTTTACTTGTACCCACAAAACAAAGAACTTTATTGATAAACATCACGACTTAAATAATAATCAGACTATGGTAGGAAAGTGAGTGGGATAGTCTCCATGCCATCATGCAAACTCTGACTAAAAATCAAAACAAAATAGAAAAATGCAGGTGGTATATCTTTGCCCCATTGGGATATAAGACCATCTGCAAAATGACTCTATACTTTGCAGACTGTACCAGAGGAATATGTGGATCTTCTTGTCTTGACTTAAATCTCCAATAAGTACATTAAGCTGCTTTGCCTGATGTTTTTAATTTAGCTCTATCCAGAGGGAGACAGAAGATTAGATGATCACTTGGGGTATGTTTCTGTCACAGGATCAGTAACTGCCTCATCATCGTTATATACACAAAGCCCAGAACACCAAAACTCTCACTTAGAAATATGTTTGATAACTTTCTATACTGGATATGTCATAATTTCATTAGAATAATAAACAAAATACCTGCAACTTGAATTCTAAGAATTATCTGAGGCTGACAATAAAGCATATTAACTGTTAAAATTGGGTCCGGAGATGTGTTTTTCTCTATTATGTTCAATGTTACTAACACCTACACAATTGAAAAAAAAAGGCCTAAGTATAAACCCAATAACCAAAAAGACACATTATTGTACCTTAAAGATCTACTGAGGAGTATAAAAGAATATTTAAATAAATTAATAAACAAATCACATTCTTGTATGGGATGACTCAGTTGCTATATTCATTTATCTATTTATCTATCTGTCAACTATTAAGTGCAATATAAATTAAAATACCAAGAAAATGTTGAAATCAGACAGAGGGATTATACATTTCAATTGGAAAAATAAGGAGGAAAGTCTAGAAATTTCTAAAAGAAGTCATATAATTAAAATAGCTTCTTAATGAATTTAAAAAATTGATAAACATGAATGCAACAGAAGTAAAAAAAAAAAGCTTAATTCAGATAAGAATTTATTTTAATTCCTTAAATGACAAAGGTAACATTTCAAATCAATGGAGAAAGAAAAAGATTACTCAATAAATTATCTTAGAAAAACTAGATAACCTTTTGGAAAATTCTCTACCTTAACTCTTACAAATGGATGAAGCATGTCTCTCTCTCTCTCTCTCTCTCTCTCTCTCTCACACACACACACACACACACACACACGCACACTCTCTCTCTCTCTCTCTCTCTCTCTTACACACATAAAACCATAAATTTGTAGAAGAAAAAAAAATTAAGTTTATATTGTCAGAGTTAGGATGACCTTTGGAAGCTGAACAATAAACGGATAAGTAATGGGACACCTCCTGCTATTCCTCAGACACACAAGGCCCACTATGGGCTCAAGGCCTTGCATTTCCTGTTGGCTTTTCCTAGATCTCTTCCATCCACCCTCAAATAGGGCCCAAACAGCCTCAAGGTTTGCTCACTTATTTCAGATTTTTATTCAAATGTTACTTGCTCAGTAAAGCCTTTGTTCTCAAATGGCAACCCACTGGAATCTTCCTATTCCTCTATTCCTTTACCTTGCATTAATTTTCTCCTTAGTACTTGACACCACCTAAAATATTATATGTCATTTAATTTATCTCACTTATTATCTGACTTCCCCTACTAGACTGCAAGTTTCATGAAAGCAAAGGTGCTTTTTCTGTATTGTTCCCTTCTCAGTGCCTACAAGACTACCTGGAGCACACAAAGTGCTCAAAACATATTTGATAAATGAAGAAAGAATGAATAAAAAGTCAAAGGAGTAAGAAGAAAGCCTAGACAAAATGGTGTAATTAAACAAGAATGGGTAAAATGACAATGGAGCCGTAAGCTGTAAGAGATCAAGTTAGATAAGCAGGCAAAAGTACACGTTAGCACAAAAATGAGAATGTCACTAATGACTTTGGCAAAAGCAGTTTGGGAGACAGTTCTCCATGGAGCTCTCATTTCTACACCCATTGCTAGTAGGGATACTGACTGTCCTTTATTCCAGAAGATCGTTTCAAGTATGTTTGTATTGTGAACAGCCTTGGCAGATGTGGTATTTACTCTGCAGTAAGAGACACATTTGTTTACAACTTTGGAAGATAAAGACATTGTCTCCCCTCTGTAGCAAAAGGCAGGATGCTTACTACCCATTAATAAAAAATCTGGGCTCTGTATGCTCTGGATTCTTCTCCTGTAATGCAACCCATAGAGTGTGCAGGTATCAGCTCACCCTCTTTGTGTTTCCTTATGGGAACTGGAGCCCAGAAAACAGGTGCAAAAAAATGCTGATTTTCTGGTTGCTGCTAATGCTGTGAATAATAAATTATTCATCATCTCTGACCCAAGAGCCTTGTCTCCTGTCAGCATCTATAAACCTACAGCAGGCTAACTTATTAGTGTGCAAGTAGGGTAAAATCCCAGGCCTTTTTACAGTTCTAGATAGAGAGATGGCAAAATAACAGGATTTTTGTATAGCTACACTAGCATTAGCACTGATATAGTAATTTACTTCCACTCAATGCAGTACTAAATTACACCTTCAAAACTCAAAACCATCATTCAACTTCTCTTTCACCTACCTGATATTCATAAATGCATAATAGTTCACTATTATGTAGGACAGTTCACTACAGTCATTTATCTGGCTCTCATAACTCTTAGCTACAAACAGTATACACACTCATATCTTAGGAGAAGTATGAGAATATGAAGCAGAATTTACCATTCTACCTGAAGTATGAAATAGAACTGTTCCAACCAATTCATAAAATCATGAGCAAGAAATAAATGATTATTTTTGTATGTCACTGAAATTTTTATATTGTTTGTTATGCAGCAATAGCTGACTGACACAAGACCCAAATATCAACCCTCTTAATGTAATAAAAGTTTACTTCTCCCTTGTGAAATATTCTTAAGGGAAGCAATACAGAACTAGTATGGGAGCTCTGCTACACAAAGTTACCCAAGGACAAAAGCTCCTTCTATCTTATTGATCTACCTTTCCATCAAAATCATCCTTAGTTCTTGTTCCAAGATAGCTCACTACCTCATTTGTGTTTGAAAAAATGGGATAGAGGAAGGGTGACAGAAATGCAACACACTTGCCTTTTAAAAACATCCCAGATTCTGCACCCACAAAGTCTCCTTACATCCATTAGATATTAGTCATATGGCCACACCTAACTACAAGGAAGGTTAAAAAAAACTTTATTTTTGGCAGTCCTGCACATAGCCAAAACTCAGGGGCTTTACAGGCATACCTTGTTTTGTTGTGCTTCTCTTTATTACACTTCAGAGTTATTGTGTTTTCTACAAATTGAAGGTTTGTGGCAACCCTGCGTGGAGCAAGTCTATTGGTGCCACTTTTCCAACAGTATTTGCTCACTTCATGTCTCTGTTCACAGTCTGGTTAACTCTCACAATATTTCAAATTTTTTCATTATTATTATATTTGTTGTGATGATCTGAAATCTGTGATCTTTAATGTAACTACTATGACTCAACTGAAGGCTCAGATGATGATTAGCATTTTTTAGCAATAAAGTACTTTTAATTAAGGCATGAACGTTGTTTTCTTAGACATAATGCTATTCCACATTTAATACACTATGGTATGGTATAAACATAACTCATATACACTGGGAAACAAAAAAAATTGTGTATCTCAATTGTGATACTCACTTTATTGTGGTGGTTTAAAATTGAACCTGCAACATCTCAGACGTATGCCTGTGTCTCTGTTAAATGAGAGAATGGACATTTAAATACAACTAGCATTATTTGCCACAGTCTATTCATGTGGCAACCCAAATATCCATCACAATCTCTCTCCTTCACATAGAATACACTGATCACCTCCACAAAGGAGAAAATTCCGAAGTCCCACTGGTTACTGTACCCAGCTAAAAGTCTCCCCTCTGGATGATGTATAGCCCTTTCCCTTCATTAATCATGGATGTGGAGCCTGATGATTTGGCAACCTACAAACTAAAACAAGTTTATCTGTCCCCATACACTCAATACTCATGGCTTGTGAAGAAGTAGATATTGCAAACTAAACTGCCCCTATTGAGCAAAGAGGGATTGGGAAACTTACAGCAGTCTCTGGGCCATGGCAATAATCAAATCCTACTAGATAGGCGTTACAAATATTCCATGAACCAACAATGGATTAGTCTCATCTGGAAGGCCCTGATTCTGCTTTCCTGGAAGAAATGTGTGCTTTCTTCCAAAGCCTTTGGTTCTACCCCCTGGCGGGTGCTTTCCTATCTTTTGTCCTCCCTTGCCATGAATCAAGCAGGTGGTACAAAGATTGCTCTTCTTGGAGACTGCAATATTTTTGTAGCCTTCTCCTTGCTGGTCCAGATTTGGCGGCCCAGGAATTTTCTAAAGGGTTGAACAATTACAGGCTTTTGCAGGCTATGTTGTTGTTCTGTAGCCATACAATTCCCTCAAAACCTTAGCAAGATTCCAGGCAATTTGTTTTGGATTAGTTCCATATGTAAGTAACTATAGCCAAAGATTTAATCTAGATGTACTCTTTAAGCCTGAAGATGCTTGTCTTTTCCTTATTACCCTCTGTGTTTCCTTACCCCCTCTCTGGATGGAAGCTACATCCAGGCTATCTAAACCATTTTGTTTGGGTGGAAAAGCAATACTCTTAATTTGATTTTGCTTCTCGTCTGGCTCACAAATCTGGCAGGACATTGAATTTATCTCCTAGTAAGGCAGTGGCTTTGAAGCTACCAGCTATAATTGCTTTGGTTTGGAATACAGAAGGAGTTGACTTTTTCAACCCTCAAAGGCCTCAAATTATAGGACTCTCAGTGAAATTATTTTGCTAACCTGGCACAAAGAGCCTTTCTTAACAGAACTATATGCCCTTCCACCTCTGCTTGCAGACTGGTTAACGCTAGCCTGAGTTCATCTCTGTCATAGGATTTTGCTGGAAGAGCAAGAAGCTGCCAACACACATGAAGATCCTGCAGCTTTCCAGTGATTTCCCCTAATGTTATATATGGCCTCCGTCACCATTTAATCTGCCTTCTAAAATACTGTAATCAACAGTTATATCAATGTTTTGCCTCAGCATATCAGGGATCAACCAGCTTTTCAACTTCCAATATCTGTGTCTGTGCTTCCTGCCTCCCAAGTGCTAAACATATTATGCCACAGACCTAGGTTATGCCACTTCATGCACCCCATTTCTGGTACCAAATTCTGCCTTAGGAAATGCATAACAGAGATTCAAATACAGTCCATAAAGAAAATAGGGCTTCCCTGGTGGCGCAGTGGTTGAGAGTCCGCCTGCCAATGCAGGGGACACGGGTTCGTGCCCCGGTCCGGGAAGATCCCACATGCCGCGGAGCGGCTGGGCCCGTGAGCCATGGCCGCTGAGCCTGCGCGTCCGGAGCCTGTGCTCCCCAACGGGAGAGGCCACAACAGTGAGTGGCCCGCGTACCGCAAAAAAAAAAAAAAAAAAAAAGAAAGAAAATAGAGGTTTATTCCTTTCACATTACAGTATGGAAATGATAGTCTAGGGATTTTATGAGGGACCCAGGCTTTTTCTATCACGTAGTTCTGTCATCCCTCAGATACTGCTCTTATCCACATGGTACAAGATGATCCATCACCATAAACACTTTTCAAAGCAGCAGGATGGGGAAAAGGTGGCAGAGGGCCAGTGCTTCATCCTTTAAGGAAAATCTGGAAACCGCACACATCACCTCCAAGGGAGCTTAGAAAATATAGTGCTTACTCTGTAGCCACATGTCCTGCTACAAAACAAGAGTCCTTTCATTATAGGAGAAGAGGATCATGGATATCAGGGAGCAAAAAATGTCCTTGCTACAGCCTTAAAATAAGTGACATTATTGGGATCTAACATGGTGTTTTGTGAACCAGTATTTATAACAATAAGAACTAAGGTGAATAGGACATTATTTTAGGAATAACTGCTCACCTAATGATATTTATAGAATATTTTCCAAGGTATAACATCCAAAATATAAATTTTGATATAAATAAATGTAAATTTAGTTTACCTTTTGCATTAAATATCTGATACATAATAGGCATTTGATAAATAATTGTTGAATAAAGAATGAATGAACTGACTAAGCAACAAATATTTACTGAATCACTGCAATGAGGCCATGACTGTGTAGACACCAAAGACTTATTAAAAAATGGTATGACATATGGAAGGGGTTGGCAGCATTTTACTTGATGATACTGGCAACGTGAAGCGCTATACACATCTAATAAACATATAAAATAATAATAATATATAAATAATAAATATAATAAAGAAATTTTCTACACAATTCCCAATGATTATACAGAAAAATAAAACTTCCTAAATTAAATTTTTTCTTAAAATAATTTTATAATTTCAAATAAGATAAAAAATTGGGTATCCTTTTTTTAACTCACTCTTAGTAAGAAGGTTACTCTAAGACCAAATGAATTAATTGGTATTTATTTATGTAATTTTTATATTATACTGAATCTTACACTTAAGATTTTAGTAAAAAGTAACAACATATTTAGCATGAAATTGTGACATGTAATTATTTGCTTAAAATTGGAATGGTTTTCAAGTAATTTAAATCAATGACACATACATGAACTATTTCTTTATAACCATCAAAGCTATTTGTGCTTACATATGAAGAATAAAATAATTCATTTGTAGTTTTGAGAAACAGAGAAAAGAAGAACTTGAACCAGTACTTTCAATGAGGTAAATTATTCTTCTCATTTTTTCACAAATCTTTCTCTTTTCTATTCTTCCATTCCTAGAAGCAGCATTTAGTTATCACCATGGATTATTTTTAGGAATGCATTGCTATAGACTATTGGGATATACTATTTTGAAGGCTGTGCACACATTAAGGGAAATGACCTGTTTATAAACATATATAAAATGTTTGTTTTATAATCACTCAGGTACATGACACACCCAGATGTTTCTACAGAATAACACCTTAGGAGAAATCACATATCGTTAGGCTTTTATAACTTTTTTTCTCTGTAGTTTTGCATATTTGGGAATGAAGAGATGAACAGAAAAAATTAAGGACAATAGGTGCAGGAAAACAACTGCTCAATACCTGCCTTGTCACACAAAGAACAGATATTTTTTTAAGTCTCCTTGATGAGAATAAATTTTTGTTCTTTGAGAGTGGACAAAGTCATTTATTGCTCTATCAAGCATATAAGGTGAGCAAAAAAGCTGAGAAGTATTTTTCATTACAACACATTTATTAAAAAATATAAACATTGGTGAAAATATTCTGGGAAAGATGGCAAGCTAGGCACACTCATTTCTCTCCATCCAGCTCCAGATTCCCATTAACATGAATGAAAGTATATAAAAAATAGGGTGTACACTGTATAAGAACTGGAAACTTTGTGCCAAAAAATGACAAAGACTTTTTTTAGAAATAGCATAGATAAAACAAATGAAAGAAAAAAACTATGTTCTTATTACCAATATTTTATCATCATAAAATAGTTTTCATCTTTATTTTTTTTATAGATTTTTATAGATTTTTTATAGATTTTTCTATCTATAAGTGTAATTTAGACATTCCTTCATTTATTCAACAAATATTTATTTTCGTGACCAAGGCAGTGTCCTAGGCCTTGCTATTCAAAAAATGTTCCTATTCTCATAGAGCTTACAATTTACTGCCATGGAGAACAATAAATGAGTTTGTGAATGTAGCACAGTATCATAGGAGGTACTAAAGGAGGCACGATGGTGGGCAGCAGCTTGGACACTCACTAGAAGAACAAGCCACTCCCCAAACAGAACGTTTGCAGCCACATATCAATGGCATTCAATGACTGGTGAGTTGCCAGGAGCAGAATTCAAATTATAGGGTTAATAGGCTGTGACTCTGATAGATGCGCCACGGCTTCAGTAGGGACCGCTCCTCTCTAAGGGTCTGAGCCTCGCCAGCTTCTCCCCCAGGAGACCGTTGCAGTCGGCCAGCCGCTGCTCTTTGGTAACTATGTGTGATCGAAAGGCCGTGATCAAAAATGCCGATATGTTGGAGGAGATGCAACAGGACTTGGTGGAGTGTGCTACTCAGGCATTGGAGAAATGTAGATAAGGACATTGCTGCCCATATCAAGAAGGAGTTTGACAAGAAGTAGAACCCCACCTGGCACTGCATTGTGGGGAGGAACTTCGGTACTTACGTGACACATGAAACCAAACACTTCATCTACTTCTACCTGGGCCGAGTGGCCATTCTCCTGTTCAAATATTGTTAAAAGCATGGACTGTGCCACACACCCAATGATCCATCCAAAAACAAGGACTGTAGCCTAAATTCCAAATACCACAGACTGAAAACTTCAGCCTTGCCCAAGGGAACACCTCGACCTTTATTGTGTTGCTTTGTACAGGGCATACTCTGTACTAGTTTGTTGTGGTTATAAAGCAATTAGCAAAACAAAACAACAACAAAAATAGGCCATGACCCTGAAGATGAAGAGGCTTCTATGATGTCCAGGCAGCCCACACCTCAGGAAGACTAGGCACGGATTTCCCAATAACCAAGTGACTGCCAATCCAAACAGAGAGCCAGAAATAGAAAACTGGCTTTAACTCAGCAGCTTCTCCAAGCCTATTAAGAACAATGAAGAAAGAGGAGGAAGAAGAAGGGGGCCGGGGAAGGGAGGAAGGAAGGGAGATAAAGAGGGAAGGAAGAAGGGAAGGAGGGGAAATGGTGAGGGAAGAAGGAGGAAGGAAAACCCTGCAGAGATGTGGTTCCTCTGCTCTGGAGCCCCACATTCCACTGAGGACTTACCGCATGCCAGATACCATTCCAGGTACAGAGCAAAACATGACATTTCCTGCCCATGGAGCTCACATTCTAGCAGGAGAGGAGCTAGCAAAAGTACAAAGGAAGTAAAATACACAGTATGTTAGGCAGGGATAAATGCAATAAAGAAAAACTTAGGAAGGAACATAAATAAGGGGTGTATAATTTTTCAATAGGTCAGGGAAGGTTTCACAGAAGTTAGTTTGGGAACAAACCTGAAGGATGTGAGGCAGTGTGCCATGAGTAAATCTGGGAGATGAGATTTCCAGCAGAAGGCCCTCGGGCTGAACCATATACGGTGTACTGGAGGAACAGCACGGAGGCTAGAATGGCTGGAGTTGGGAAAATGAGGGGTAATGAGATCAAAAAGACAATGGACTAGAGATGTGTTAGAAGAGAAAGAGAAGTGAACGACGGCTCTTAGATTTTTGGCTGGGGATACCATTTACTAAAATGGAAAAGCCTGCAGGACAAGCCAATCTGGAAGGTACAATCAGGACTTTATGTGTATCAGATATTAAAGAAGATATATGGAGTGAACAATTCCATAGTGAACCTGGAGATCAAGGGAGAGGTCTAAGTTGGAGACTTATGAGTAGGCAGTTGTCAGAGTACAGAGTGTATTTAAAGCCATGCTAATAAATGCAATCATCAAGGATGCAAAGAAGACAAGAAGAAGAAGAAGTTCAAGGACAGCCCTGGAGCATGTCAATATTAAGAAATCAAGAAGATAAAGAGGAACCAGCAAAGGAAATAGAGAATGAACAGACAGAGAAGAAAACCTGGGGAAATCCCAAAACTAAGTAAAGAAAGTGTTGCAAAGTATTGAAAAAGATCAGCTCTGTTGGATGCTTCTGGAAGTCAACTAAGATGAGAACTAAGAATTAGTCATTGGATTTGTTTATTGTCTTCTCTCCTGCTATAATGTAAACATCATTATGGTAGGAAGTTTCTTCCTGTCTTGGTCATTAGTAAATTCTGAGGGATAGAACAGTGTCTGGTACATAATTCATGTTCAATAAATGCATATTAATAAATGGATGAATCTCTGTTGTGAATATAAACATAAAAATAAAATATAAAGTGAAAAATATTTTATGATGGTGAAATGCTTGTAAACATTGTTAGATAGAAAAAAGTAGAACTTTGCTATAAAGCTTCAGGTTCTACATAGCACCAATTTAACTACAAAATGCACAGAGAGTTGATAGTATACAGGAAAGAAAACTTGGAAATAAAAAAATAATTTGCATCCCTAATTTTTGCTTTAGCATCCAAATTACTTATTTTACCTAAACCTTGCATATTTACAAACATGGCCGTTTTACATAATGTTTTGCAATGGCACATTACAAATTACAGCTCTTAATCCCAAATTAACTTCTTTCAAAAAGCAATATTTAATTCTATTGGAAGACACTGAAGAACTCCACTAGAATTACATTAGTTGTTCAACATTTCACAGCCTGCTTGAAACCAAGCAGGACCCTGTGGGGCCCTCCCAGGTACAAAAGCCTTTTCATGTCCCCACTTTCATTTGTAGGGAAAAGACTTCAGCCTCCTAAACCTTTCCTGAGTTTCAAAGGTCAGATTCAAACAGTTACTAAGCAGGGAAGTGAAGGAATGCAGAAACAAAGGAAAAGCAGTCAAACAATAGTGCAGCAATAAGGTCCTAGCTCCTCCTCAAGGGATGTACCTAACTATCTTTGAGTTCTTCGGCAGGAAGTAAGGACTCCACCCAGGTGGAGGACGGTAACTTCAGGCTGAGCACAAGATCCCTGGAGCACCACCCTGTTACCTCACTGCCAACCAATCAGACGAAAATCACACAACCTGGAGCCCGCAACCCAAATTCTGCCTTTAAAACCTCTTTCCTGAAAACCATCATGGAGTTTGGGTTTTTTTAGCATGAGTTGCCTGTTCTCCTTCCTTGGCCCTCACAATAAACCTTTCTCAGCTCCAAATTCTGGCATTTCGGTTTCTTTGGCCTTACTGTGCGTCAGTCACACAAACTTGGATTCAGCAACATGCTCACATTCTTAAAATCAAATTTTAGACTCACACTATAATAGCCAATCTGAGTCTATACTCTCTGAATACCACTATAATATTTTCCATGAGGCAGAGTCCATAGTTCTAAATGACGTAAAATTTCAGCACTATAGCCACCAAAATAAATTAACAAGTGAGAATGTTGATGGCATAGTAAGAGTACAACAGTAACATGTCATTAAATGAAGTTAGAGCAGAAACATTTCTAAGAAGTTCCTACTTAGATTTTATCCTGAGATATATAGATATTTCTATAACTTACCAATAATGTAATTGTCATATTATCAAAGATACAAATTCAACATATATTTTCTCACCAATTTTTAGGCAAAAGAATATTTGAGTCTTTCAATTAAATGTGTCCTATTTTTTCAACAAGTCTAATGGAGAGTTATCTTATTCAGATAAATAACTCTAGAGCAATTAGTTAGTCCCAGCTGATGACTGATTTTACAATATTAGTTGAATATTGGGTGGGATGCAAGGAAACCTACCAGAATTTTCCTAGGCAATTTGCCAGAGAGAATTCTTGTCAAGGAAAACAGTGCTGTGATTTCAACTTTGAACCCTGAACTGTACATTGTGTGAACATGTCAAATACTCATCCCCCAAATAACCTCATGCTCTTTCTGAAAATCTTGCCAAATGCAATGAATCTGATTTAGTGGAAAAAAAATTTTAAGGCCAAGAAAAATACACACGTTGTATATGGAGTGTCAGTAATTCCGGAAATATTAGTTTACCTCTATTCATGATTTCACTTTAAAAGAATGCAGTGTTGTTTCTGCTGAAAATTTTTTACCATAATTAATTCATTTTTCTCCCAAGGAAACATTTTCTTCATATGTTACTACACTTGTACATTATTTTCTTAGAGTAATTAATTCAGCTTTTTCAAACATGATGCTATTAAGGTCAAGGTTTCAGATTTTGCACCCTCAGCCATTCCCCATTCCCGGGCGGATCACTTAAATTATTAAAATTACATGCTGGGACCTAAATCCTGCCCACATCACTTTATAGAATACAGATAAAAAATAGTCCCTGCCTGTTTTCAATATAAAATAGACTTTTTATAAAAAGATGTTGGATGGATAGGAATAGTGGAAGAATGAAAATAGAAATTTTATGGAATTAAGAATCAAACTGGAAATAAAAGGACAGTCATTAATGGGAAATTCTGTGATACAGAGCCAAGGAATAGCATCAGAACAGGTGTCTGAAGTAACAAAACAGGAGTAAGTTTAGCTGTTCAACAAACTGCTAAAAATGCATTCCTTCAATTTCTGTGGGTTTTTTTTGGGGGGGCGGGGAGAACACCTTCTGCAATGGCCTGCACTCTAGCATATTAACCTTACTAATTATTGTCCAAGAAATGTAAAGTTCAAATGAAGACTTATCCCTTAAAATCACCTGATGATTCTTCTTTTTATTTCATAATATCTAATATATGGCAACTAGTCGCTATTTAGTAGCCATTTGTGAATAAATATAAACAGACAAAAAAAACACATCAGGAAACTAAAACAACAATGAAAAAAATTTGAATCTGCTATTTAATATAAAAACATGAAGAGTGTGACTTCCCCTGCCCTTTTATACAAGTTATAATCATTATAGGTAGTTGAAATAAAAACAAAATGTCCTAAATGCCTTCACCCATATATTATAATGTATCTTTATATCTTGTTTAGATACATAAATTGCTGTTTAATGCAGTACCTTGATTTGGGAAAGGAAAAACTACACTAACAGTGGCAACTACCTCCTATAGAAGAGTAGGTCTTAATCTTACAAGGGTCAGAAACTCTTTGAAGACTGAATTTTAAAACAATGAGCCCTTTCTACAGAAATGTGCACATCTTACACAAAATACCATACCCAATTTGGGGACTGTTCATGCCATTCATTGGAACCTGAAAAGGTCCATAAGATGCAGATTAAGAGAACTTCCTATAGAGGAGATGACAGTAAAGTTACAGATTTGTTATTAACTTTAAAAAGCCAAAAAGATTAATTATATCAGTTCATAGTATAACATCCCACATATTGTAGAAACCAAATAATTTTTAACTTACATTTCCCAAGCTAAAATTGGTTTTAATAGTCATTAATAGACTAAAACTTATTAATTGGTTATATGCAAAGTAAAATAAAGTGAAATATATTGGAGAGGAATTATGTAGTTAAATAAATTTGGATTATTTAATTATGTAGAATTATACAGTTAAATGCTAGATTAAACTAAGTTAAGCAAGAATTTCTTTACTACATAACTTTTGAGAGTTGTTACTATATAAATATACAAAAATGGGATAGATTATGTACCATTTTCTCAACTTTTTTTGATCATGAAGTCCCCTTTCCCTCAAAACACCTGTTACCTGTTGTTGGAAATTACTTTTGATGGGTGTGGTAAGAGCTACAATTGCTTTTATTAATACTAAATTTTGAATAGAAATAAATCTACATTTAACTTACATTTTATTCCTCTTGAAAGAAACCAAGATATCAGAATAAAAGAAAAATAATATATCTGAGCAAATTTCTTAGAAAATTTCTTTAGATCAAAACATGAGAGAAATTCAGAGAGGTAAGGCAGGTTCACAGGTAACAGTGAGGCAGGTTGAGCCCATCAGAGAGGGACCCTGCTAAGACGGTGAGGGTAGAAAATTCAGCCCACATATTGTGGGGCTAGAGCAGCCCTAAAAATGGCACCTTTTTACAATTCTTCCCCCAGTGGGAGTGTTTTCCTCTACTTTTCACAGACACTGTGTATATTAGCAGGAACACTGAAGCAAGGATACAGATATTGAGAAATACAAACTAATTTCTTAAACCAAACTTATATTTGGTTTTTTAACACATTTTGCACTTCTTTCGATAAGCATTCCAAATTTCTTACCATTCGTAACCCAAAGAAAATGAGAAAGAAACTTAATGAAAGCAAAAATGACAAGAACTAAAATATTGCCCTACTGGCCAATGAACTTGACCCTACTCCCATACCTTACCCCTGACTGAGTATGGAGACTATTTTGTAGTTCCTGTGCTCAGCAGAGTGGCACTGATATTACCCCATCTACAGCACTTTATCTCTGGTTTATCTTTTATAAGTAATAAGTGGGGCAGATGAATGGTAGTTAAGCTAGAGTGAAACAAGGAAGAGGTAAATGAACTATTAGGTAACTGATGGTTGAAGCAAAAAATGTAACACTGTCTGACTGATTAAATATATGGAGAGGAGAGGTTTAAAACAATTATGTTCTAAAAAAAGGAAAATAAAATGATTAAACGGTAGGTAAGCCTTCTATATTTAACTCAAACGAGAAAAATGATAATAGCGGCAGACTGTGATAAATTACGTACATATAAATATAATTAATCAAGTGCAACCACCAAAAAGCTATGCAAAAAGACACACCAAAAACAATACAGATACTGGACACCCTATGCCAAACAACTGGGAAGACAGGAATACAGCCCCACCCATTAGCAGAGAGGCTGCCTAACATCATAATAAGGTAACAGACACCCCAAAACACACCACCAGACGTGGACCTGCCCACCAGAAAGACAAGATCCAGCCTCATCCACCAGAACACAGGAACTAGTCCCCTCCACCAGGAAAACTACACAACCCACTGAACCAACCTTAGCCACTAGAGGCCGACACCAAAAACAATGGGAACTACGAACCTGCAACCTGCGAAAAGGAGACCCCAAACACAGTAAGTTAAGCAAAATGAGAAGACAAAGAAACACACAGCAGATGAAGGAGCAAGGTAAAAACCCACCAGACCAAACAAATGAAGAGGAAATAGGCAGTCTACCTGAAAAAGAATTCAGAATAATGATAGTAAACATGATCCAAAATCTTGGAAATAGAACGGAGAAAATACAAGAAACATTTAACAACGACTTAGAAGAATTAAAGAGCAAACAAACAATCATGAACAGCACAATAAATGAAATTAAAAATTCTCTAGAAGGGATCAATAGCAAAATAACTGAGGCAGAAGAACGCATAAGCGACCTGGAAGATAAAATAGTGGAAATAACTACTGCAGAGCAGAATAAACAAAAATGAATGAAAAGAATTGAGGACAGTCTCAGAGACCGCTGCAACAATATTAAATGAACCAACATTAGAATTATAGGGATCCCAGAAGTAGAAGAGAAAAAGAAAGGGACTGAGAAAAAATTTGAAGAGATTATATTGAAAACTACCCTAATATGGTAAAGGAAATAGTCTATCAAGTCCAGAAAGTGCAGAGAGTCCCATACAGGATAAATCCAAGGAGAAACACACCAAGACACATATTAATCAAACTACCAAAAATTAAACAAAAAGAAAAAAATATTAAAAGCAGCAAGGGAAAAACAACAAATAACACACAAGGGAACCTCCATAAGGTTAACAGCTGATCTTTCAGCAGAAACTGCAAGCCAGAAGGGAGTGGCAGGATATATTTAAAGTGATGAAGGAGAAAAACCTAAAACCAAGATTACTCTACCCAGCAATGATCTCACTCAGATTTGACAGAGAAATTAAAACCTTTACAGACAAGCAAAAGCTAAGAGAATTCAGCACCATCGAACCACCTTTACAACAAATGCTAAAGGAACTTCTTTAGTCAGGAAACATAAGAGAAGGAAAAGACCTGCAATAACAAACCCAAAACAATTAAGAAAATGGTAATAGGAATATACATATCAATAATTGCCTTAAATGTAATTGGATTAAGTGCTCCAACCAAAAGACACAGACTGGCTGAATGGATACAAAAACAAGACCTGCATATGTGCTGTCTACAAGAGACACACTTCACACCTAGGGACACATACAGACTGAAAGTGGGGGATGGAAAAAGATATTCCATGCAAATGGAAATCAAAAGAAAGCTGGAGTAGCAATTCTCATATCAGACAAAATAGACTTTAAAACAAAGACTATTACAAGAGACAGAGAAGGACACTACATAATGATCGAATGATCAATCCAAGAAGAAGATATAACAATTGTAAATATTTATGCACCCAACATAGGAGCACCTCAATACATAAGGCAAATGCTAGCAGCCATAAAAGGGGAAATTGACAGTAACACAATAGTAGGGGACTTTAACACCCCACTTTCACCAATGGACAGATCATCCAAAATGAAAATAACTGAGGAAATACAAGCTTTAAATGATACATTAAACAAGATGGACTTAATCAATATTTATAGGACATTCTATTCAAAAACAAAAACAACAGAATACACTTTCTTCTCAAGTGCTCATGGAACATTCTCCAGGATAGATCATATCTTGGGTCACAAGTGAAGCTTTGGTAATTTTAAGAAAACTGAAATCATATCAAGTACCTTTTCTGACCACAACGCTATGAGACTAGATATAAATTACAGGAAAAAATCTGTAAAAAAAATACAAACACATGGAGGCTAAACAATATACTACTTAATAACCAAGAGATCACTGAAGAAATAAAACAGGAAATCAAAAAATACCTACACCAAATGACAATGAAAACACAACAACCCAAAACCTATGGGAAACAGCAAAAGCAGTTCTAAGAGGAAATTTTATAGCAATACAATCCTACCTTAAGAAACAAGAAACATCTCAAATAAACAACCTAACCTTACACCTAAAGCAATTAGAGAAAGAAGAACAAAAAAACCCCCAAAGTTAGCAGAAGGAAAGACATCATAAAGATCAGATCAGAAATAAATGAAAAAGAAATGAAGGTAATGATAGCAAAGATCAATAAAACTAAAAGCTGGTTCTTCGAGAAGATAAACAAAATTGATAAACCATTAGCCAGACTCATCAAGAAAAAAAGGGAGAAGACTCAAATCAATAGATTTAGAAATGAAAAAGGGGAAGTAAGAACTGACACAGCAGAAATACAAAGGATCATGAGAAATTACTTCAAGCAACTATATGCCAAAAAAATGGACAACCTGGAAGAAATGAACAAATTCTTAGAAATGCACAACCTTCCAAGACTGAACAAGGAAGAAATAGAAAATATGAACAGACCAATCACAAGCACTGAAATTAAAATTGTGATTAAAAATCTTCCAACAAACAAAAGGACCAGATGTTTTCACAGGCGAATTCTATCAAACATTCAGAGAAAAGCTAACACCTATCCTTCTCAAACTCCTCTAAAAAATTGCAGAGAAGGGAACCCTCCCAAACTCATTCTACGAGGCCACCATCACCCTGATACCAAAACCAGACAAAGATGTCACAAAAAAAGAAAACTACAGACCAATATCACTGATGAACATAGATGCAAAAATCCTCAACAGAATACTAGCAAGCAGAATCCAACAGCACATTAAAAGGATCATATACCATGATCAAGTGGGGTTTACCCCAAGAATGCAAGGATTCTTCAATATACGTAAATCAATCAATGGGATACACCATATTAACAAATTGAAGGAGAAAAACCATATGATCATCTCAATAGATGCAGAGAAACTTTTGACAAAATTCAACATCCATTTATGATAAAAACCCTCCAGAAAGTAGTCATAGAGGGAACTTACCTCAACATAATAAAGGCCATATATGACAAACCCACAGCCAACATCGTCCTCAATGGTGAAAAACTGAAACCATTTCCACTAAGATCAGGAACAAGACAAGGTTGCCCACTCTCACCACTCTTATGCAACATAGTTTTGGAAGTTTTAGCAACAGCAATCAGAGAAGAAAAAGAAATAAAAGGAATCCAAATCAGAAAAGAAGAAGTAAAGCTGTCACTGTTTGCAGATGACATGATACTATACATAGAGAATCCTAAAGATGCCACCAGAAAACTACTAGAGCTAATCAATGAATTTGGTAAAGTAGCAGGATACAAAATGAATGGACAGAAATCTCTGGCATTCCTATACACTAATCATGAAAAATCTGAAAGTGAAATTAAGAAAACACTCCCATTTACCATTGCAACAAAAAAAAATAAAATACCTAGGAATAAACCTACCTAAAGAGACAAAAGACCTGTATGCAGAAAATTATAAGATGATGAAAGAAATTAAAGATGATACAAATAGATGGAGACATATACCATGTTCTTGGATTGGAAGAATCAACATTGTGAAAATGACTCTACTACCCAAAGCAATCTACAGATTCAATGCAATCCCTATCAAACTACCACTGGCAATTTTCACAGAACTAGAACAAAAAATTTCACAATTTGTATGGAAACACAAAAGACCCCAAGTAGCCAAAGCAATCTTGGAAAAGAAAAACGGAATTGGAGGAATCAGGCTCCTGGACTTCTGACAAAGCTACAGTAATCAAGACAGTATGGTACTGGAACAAAAACAGAAATATAGATCAATGGAACAGGCTAGAAAGCCCAGAGATAAACCCACACACATATGGTCACCTTATTTTTGACAAAGGAGGCAAGAATATACAATGAAGAAAAGATAGCCTGTTCAATAAATGATGCTGGGAAAACTGGACACCTACATGTAAAAGAATGAAATTAGAACACTTCCTAACATCATACACAAAAATAAACTCAAAATGGATTAAAGACCTAAATGTAAGGCCAGACACTATCAAATTCTTAGAGGAAAACATAGGCAGAACACTCTATGACATAAATCACAGCAAGATCCTTTTTGACCCACCTCCTAGAGAAATGGAAATAAAAACAAAAATAAATAAATGTGACCTAATGAAACTTAAAATCTTTTGCACAGCAAAGGAAACCATAAACAAGATGAAAAGACAACCCTCAGAATGGGAGGAAATATTTGCGAATGAAGCAACTGACAAAGGATTAATCTCCAAAATTTACAAGCAGCTCATGCAGCTCAATAACAAAAAAACAAACAACCCAATCCAAAAATGGGCCAAAGACCTAAACAGACATTTCTCCAAAGATATACAGATTGCCAACAAACACATGAAAGGAGGCTCAACGTCATTAAAAATTAGAGAAATGCAAATCAAAACTACAATGAGATATCATCTCACACCGGTCAGAATGCCCATCATCAAAAAATCTACAAAAAATAAATGCTGGAAAGGGTGTGGAGAAAAGGGAACCTTCTTGCACTGTTGGTAGGAATGTAAATTGATACAGCCACTATGGAGAACAGTATGTAGGGTCCTTAAAAAACTAAAAATAGAATTACCCTATGACCCAGTAATCCCAATACTGGGCATATACCCTGAGAAATCCATAATTCAAAAAGAGTCATGTACCACAATGTTCATTGCAGCTCTATTTACAATAGCCCGGAGATGGAAACAACCTAAGTGTCCATCATCGGATGAATGGATAAAGAAGATGTGGCACATATATACAATGGAATATTACTCAGCCATAAAAAGCAACCAAATTGAGTTATTTGTAGTGAGGTGGATAGACCTAGGGTCTGTCATACAGAGTGAAGTAAGTCAGAAAGAGAAAAACAAATACCGTATACTAACACATATATATGGAATCTAAAAAAAAAAAAATGGTCATGAAGAACCTAGGGGCAAGATGGGAATAAAGACACAGACCTACTAGAGAAGGGACTTGGGGACACAGGGACGGGGAAGGGTAAGCTGGGACAAAGTGTGAGAGTGGTAGTGTATACATAGACATATATACACTACCAAATGTAAGATAGCTAGTGGGAAGCAGTAGCATAACACAGGGAGATCAGCTTTGTGCTTTGTGACTAGCTAGAAGGGTGGGATAGGGAGGGTGGGAGGGAGGGAGACGCAAGAGGGAAGAGATATGGGGATATATGTATACGTATAACTGATTCACTTTGTTGTAAAGCAGAAATTAACACACACACATACACACAAAGAACAATACAGATAAATGAAAATCAAGTTCTAAAACAGGTTCAAGAAATACATAGGAATATAGGCAAAAGAAAACAAGAAACAAAAAATAAAATGGCAGACTTAAACCCCAACATATCAATACATACATTATATGAAATGGCCTAATACACTTATTAAAAGACAAAGATTGGCAGAGTGAATTAAACACATGGACTAACTATATGCTGTCTAAAGAAACTCACTTTAAATGTAACAATATAGGTCACCTGGAAGTAAAAGGATTAAAAAAGACATATCATGTAAACATTAATCAAAGGCAAATAGGAGTGGCTCTATTAATATGACATAAAATAGACTTTAGAGCAAAGGAAATTACCAGAATCAGAGAGACACATTATCTAGTTATAAAAGGATAAATCGACCATGAAGACATAACAATCCTAAATGGGTATGAACCAAATAACAGAGCTGCAAATTATGTGAATCCCAAACTGCTAGAACTGAAAATAAAAAGAAGTAAATTCCAAAGTATACTTGTAGACTTCAACACTCCTCTCTCAACAATTGATAAAACAACCACCAAACAGAAAATCAGCAAGGACATAGAACTTGACATTATCAAACAACAGAATCTCAACATTTATAGAACAGTTCACCCAACAACAGCATAATACACCTTCTTTTCAACTGCCCAAGAAATATACTCCAAGATAGATGTTCTGGGCCATAAAACAAGTCTTAACAATTTAAAAGAATTCAAATCACATGCAGTGTGTTCTTCAAAAAGAGATTAAGCTAGAAATCAACAAGAAAGATAATGGGAAAATCTACAAACACTTAGGAATTAAATAACACACTTCTAAATAGTAAATGGATAAAAAAAGAAAGGGTCAAGAGAAATTAAAAATACATTGAACAGAATGAAAATGAAAATACATCATCAATTTGTGGGAGACTGCTAATAGTGCTGAGAGAAAAAATTTATAGCGTGAACTGAATGCAGTAGAAAAGGAGAAAATTCTCAAATCAATAATTTAAGCTCCCACTTCAAGAACCTTGAAAAAGAAGGACAAAATAAACCCTGAGCAAGCAGAAGGATGAAAAAAAGTAGAGAGCAAAAATCAATGAAATTGGAACAGCACAGAGAAGCCAGAATGGGCCCAAACAAATATAACCAATTGTTTTTTGACAGAAGTTCAAAAGCACTTCAATGTAAAAAAAATCACCTTTTCCATAAACAATGCCGGACAATTAAACATCCATAAACCAAAAAATAAAACTCACCTAAGTCGCACTCTTTATACAAAAATTAGCTCAAAATAGACCACAGATTAAATCTAAAATATATATAACTATAAAACTTTTGGAAGGAAAACAAAATCCTGAAGATCTAGGATTAAGCAAAGCCCTCTTAGTCAACATCAAAAAGAAAAAAATGATAAATTGGAACTTATCAAAATTAAAATCTCTTGTTCTGCAAAAGATCATATGATAAATGTGAAAAGACAAGCTACAGTCCAGGAGAAAACATTTACAAACCACATATTTGCCAAAGGACTAGCCTAAAATATCTAAAGAACTCTCAAAACTCAACAGTCAAAAAAAAAATCCGATTAGAAAATGGGAAAAAGACATGAAGAGACATGTCAACAAAGAAGATATACAGATGGCAAATAAATACAAAAAAAATATGTCCAGCATCATTAGCCAGTAAGAATGCCTTAAAACCACAATGAGATACACCTGCAAGAATGGCTGAGATAAAAACTAGTCACATGCCCACATGCTGGCAAGGATACAGAAACTCTGGATCTCTCATACTTTGCTGTTGGGAATGTAAAAATGATACAGAACTCTAAAAAGTGTGGCACATTCTTTAAAAACTTAAATGTGACGACCATATAACCCAGCAATTGCACTCCTGGGCATACATCCCAGAAAAATAAAAAATTACATTCACCAAAAAACCTGTACACCCATGTTTATAACAGCCTTATTCATAACAGCCAAAACAACCCAGATATCCGTCAATGGGTAAATGATTAAACAAACTGTGGTACATCCACACCATGAATAACCACTAAGCAATAAAAAGGAATGAACTTTTGATACACACAGTGACCTCAATGAAGCTTCAGAGAATTACGCTGAGTGAAAAAAAGCCAATCCCAAGGTTACATATTGTATTACTCCAGTTACATAACATTCTTGAAATGACAAAATTATAGAAATGAAGAACACATTTATGGTTGTCAAGGGTTATAAGGAAGGAGTGGTGGTGAGTGGGAGTGGCCATGGCTATAAAAGGGCATTAGGACGGATCCTTGTAGTGATGGAAATGTTCTGTATCTTGACTACATCAGTGTCAATGTCAAGGCTATGGTGTGTTACAGTTTTGTAGAATGTTGCCACTGAGGGAGAATGGGTAAAGGGTACATGGGATCTTTGTATTATTTCATACAACTGCAAATAAATCTACAAATATCTCAAAATAAAAAAATTTAACTGAAGAACATTTACATAAAGAACAATAAATATGTTACCAATCTTTATTACCAACAGAAAATTAAGAGATGCTTGTGGAAATTAATACATGAACCTTAGTTTCTTTATTCAGCTCCATCACCTGTCTTGGTTTTATCTGGGTTTTATCTCTGAATTTCATCTAAAACCAACCTCTTCTGCCAAAGGCCCAGGCCAATTCTGTGCTTCTAGCTGGCTGTATTCCACATTGTCTCCCAGCAATGCAATGTGGTCCAGAAAGAAAGCAAGAAATTTATGAGCTTTTTAAGTATTTGCCGACCTTTATCTTCTATGCAAAGGTACTATTGTGAATCTTTTTTAAATCCAGTGAATCATGAGTACAGACCTGTCAGAATGGACACCAGACCATGAAAGTCTAGGTAAATATTTAGCAAACAGCTCTGCGGGGGGATGGTTGGGGAAGTTTGTGGAGTTTGCCAACTTGTGAACATTCCTGCCACGTTCTATTTCAAGCTGCCAATGAACCTGGAAGAGATATGCAGAATTGCCACTTTTGAGTGAATATATGATACCAAGGACTGAAAAACGAATACTAAAATCCCTAAGATTTTGACCTTCAACCTTTAAAACTTGCAATGAAACTAGGAGGTATGCGTGAATTGAAGTAAACTTATGTGGTGTTAAATTAAGTAAACAAAGAAGCCATCAGACTGCGGTGGTACTAATGTCTGGGTGGCCTATGTAAGCAAACCAAAATCTCAGCCTGTAAATGCCTCATGGTTTTGAAATCAAAATGCTAAGCACAACCAATCACAAACAGCCAGCAGGGCTTTAAGCCAATCAATAATTTCCTTTCTTTGCTTCTTCATCCTCTCTAGGTAAGTCTTTCCCCTGGCTCCTGTCCAAGGAGTGCTCCTAACCACTTCTGGTTTGGCACTGCCCGATTCAAGTCAATTTTTGCTCAAAAACACTTTTAAAAATTTTAATATGTCTCAGTTCATCTTTTAACAGTGGTCACTCAAAATCGGTCACATTTTATTTTTTCTGAGTATCTCTTGCTTAGTAGGTTTAATGATCAAAGGCAGGTGAGTGCTGCACGTGTCCTTTTCTACAACTCACCACCAGAATATGTGAAAAACAAAGTTAGCTTCACAATGAATTCCCCCACATGTATAAACATTTATAGAAAGGAGGCACAAACCCAGGTCTGTAAGCGAGATGAAGTCCTCACTTGCCCTTGGGCTCTCCAGGAAGAGCCTCACATTAAAGATTCAGAGACAAACACAGCATTCTGTGGGCAGGATGAGCTGATCTGAGTGCCTAGCTGAATCACACAATGGCCCATCCTTTAAGTGTTGGGATAAAGGACTGAAGGAAAGTCAACATATCTGTATCAATCTGAAGGGATCAAGCTGAGGGACGCTCCTAATTTTTCTACCTCAACCATGCAAAAGTGGTGGTGCGTTATAGTGTCTACCCAATCCACATAAATTGAAAGCTCCAATTTAATCAATGAAAATCTTTTTCTAAAATCACTTATGATAGTTAATAAACCCTCTCTTGCAGATTCAGATAATCGTCTCTTTGAATGCTAACTAACTTCCCTTAGCCCGTGGATTCCTGATTAGGTCATTTCAAATGTTAACGGTTGTGGTTTAAAAACAATTTACAGGACTTCTCTGGTGGTGCTGTGGTTAAGAATCCACCTGCCAATGCAGGGCACATGGGTTCGAGCCCTGGTCCGGGAAGGTCCCACATGCTGCAGAGCAGCTAAGCCCATGCACCACAACTATTGAGCCTGCGCTCTAGAGCCCTCGAGTCACAACTACTGAGTCTGCATGCCGCAACTACTGCAGCCAGCATGCCTAGAGCCTGTGCTCCACAACAAGAGAAGCCCTCACACCACAACGAAGAGTAGCCCCCGCTCGCCACAACTAGAGGAAGCCCGCTCACAGCAACAGAGACCCAACGCAGCCAATAAATAAATAAATAAACTTATTTATTTTTAAAAAAACAAAACAATTTACACATATATATCACACTTTCTATGCTTAAGTATTTAAAAGTAACTTACAGACAATACAACAAAAACCATCTTTTAGATCTGTTGCAACATTTTACTTCAGGAAAATGCTGTATTTTTTAAAATGCCAGAATATATGTGGCATAAATGTGCCTTTTTTTTTTTTTTTTTTTTTGTGGTACGTGGGCCTCTCACTGTTATGGCCGCTCCTGTTACGGAGACAGGCTCCGGACGCGCAGGCTCAGCAGCCATGGCTCACAGGCCTAGCCGCTCCGCGGCATGTGGGATCTTCCCGGACCGGGGCACGAACCCGTGTCCCCTGCATCGGCAGGCGGACTCTCAACCACTGCGCCACCAGAGAAGCCCAAATGTGCCTTTTTGTTAGGGAAAAGCTCAAAAGACTGAATTAGCTTCAAAGAGCTGAAAATAGCATTTTGGTTCATTTGATTCTCACATTAAATAGTAGCCAACCTATTTAAATAATCAGTGTATTTCATAATTTCTTTGAGAAAATTTATTTGAATATGTACTAAATATTATACTACAAATGATAGTAGCTAATATTTATTGAACGTTTACCTAGTCCCAGGTCTTGTACTAAATACCTGACACAATTTACCATCTCATTTAATCCATACAGCAACCCTCTTAGTAGGCATTACCACTTCCCCCATTTTATGTGCGAGAAAACTGAGGCTTAGAACTTTTAATACCTTCTCCATGAATAACCTGTTAAAAAATGATGAAATCAAGGTTCTAACTCAGATATTCTAGTCCCAAACACCTGCTCTTAACCACTACCCAATGTTTTGTATGTTAAACAAGCACTCCAGGCCGTCTCCCTGGAGATTCTGATTCTGCAGGCCTGGGGGACCCAAGAATCTACATTAGCAAGAAGTCCTCCCGTAAGCAGATGTGATAGGGGGTCCCTGGAGAAAGAGAACCAGGCATGGCTTTCTTGACATAAGAGAAGCTATTTTGGGCCTGAGCCATTTTGTGATCTAAGCCGGGCCACAGTGCTTGTCCTTGAACAGATCTCAGTAATTAATGATCCTTAGGGAAGTAAGGGAATTCAGGAACAAAGGAAAAGCAGTCAAGAAACAATAGTTCAGTGATAAAACAGAGTCCTAGTTCCTCCTCAAGGGATATAACATGATAATCTGATACATATCTCTGAGTTCTGCAGGAACAAAGGCCCTCACCCAGGTGAAGAAGGGATGATGATGTTGACCTTTCCAGACTTCAGTCAAGCTAGAGCTTGGCCTCTGAAGACCTTTGCCCCACTTCTATGCTGAATTCTCCTCTGCTGAAACCCCTTCATGAATATGCATGATGTTTAGTTTAAAACTTCCCCAATTTTGCTGTTCAGGAAGACATTACTTTGGGAAATATCCCTGGTGTTCTCCTTACTGCTGCAAGTAATAAATACTTCCGCCTCCCGATCTTTGGCTTGGTTGTGCCTTTTGTCTTGACACTCACCAAGGTGACACACACAGAAGATCTTATGAACAAGCAAGTTTGGGAAATCCCACACTATGTTATGCTGAATCTCTGAAAATTCTAACATATATGTCACCTAATTTCTAACATATATTAACCTAAATTCATACATTTTATTTGTTTTCTTTACATCTTTATTGGATTATAATTGCTTTACAATGTTGTGTTAGTTTCTACTGTACAACCAAGTGAATCAGCTATATGTATACATATATTCCCATATCTCTTCCCTCTTGAGCCTCCGTCCCACCCTCCCTATCCCATGCCTCTAGGTCATCACAAAGAACGGAGCTGATCTCCCTGTGCTATATGGAAGCTTCCCACTAGCTAGCTTTATACATGGTAGTGTATATATGTCAATGCTACTCTCTCAATTCGTCCCACACTTCCCTTCCCCACCTGTGTCCACAAGTCCGCTCTCTACCTCTGCGTCTCTATTCCTGCCCCGCCACTAGATTCATCAGTACCACTAAATTCTTACATTTTAGTTTTTTTGTGTACTTTTTTACCTAAGGATGAAGAACAGCAGATACTTTTTCATCTGTATCTATTCTCCACCTTTTGAGAAAAACTCCATATTAGAGAACTCCATATTCCAATATAAAGAAAATATCTAGAGTCTTCCAGAAAACAGAGCAAAACATAATGCATTGATCATATTAAAATATACAGTAAAAAAATAAAGGCTAATAAGAATAACTTTTTTCCCTTTCATAATTCCTTTTAAAAAATAACTGAAATAATCTCTATTAAATAAGCATTGAATATGTTCAGGTAAATAAATGTGGAAACAGTCAACATGAAATAAGTCTAATATTTGTTAAAAGTCAAGTAACAAGAAGAAAACTGACAGCCCTAGGAACTCTGTTAAACTGTCTTTGGTTGTGTTGGGGAGGAAGTATCATTTTCCCTCCACCTTTCCAGGTTCTCAGTTGAGATCATCTATAATAAATCACAGATTAACAGGAGAAAACAAACAGAAGCTTAATACTATATATACATTTTATAAATATGGGAGATACCCAGGAAAATTGGGTACCCAGGAAATGGCCCAAGCAGCGCCTTAAATACCATCTCCACCTAAAGACAAAAACGTTGGGGTAGGGGAACCAGTTATGGGAAATCATCAGGCAAAGCACAATAAACAAGGCTAACACTGTTATACAGATTTAAGTCATAGCCTTCTCCATGATAAGAGTTTCTAGAGATTTGGTCATCATCCTCCTCCTGTTACAGCAGGGTGACATCCTTCCAAATGGAGATTTCCCTTATAACTGTCAACGTCTCTTACTTCTATTCAGTTTTCGAAGCTTTTCTGTTCCTGTTGTTTCTTTAAAAATAACCAGGTAAAGATAATCCTTATGCCAAACAGGCATATTTTGGGGTGGCAAAATCTGCTCCCCTTCCCTTCAGAGATCAATTTTATTAAATATATTGATGTTATCAAAATTTTAATATACATAGCTGTCGACTAAATGATCCTTTTCTGTGTGTTTAGATAAAAATTCTACTTCATCTATAACCTTAAATACACACACACACTTGAAGCATTTCTAGTGAGCACAGCTTTCATCAAGCATTTTTACCAGTCTTTTTCACTTTAACCTAAGAGTCTGATATTTTTACACAAGACTATAATCATTCCCCAGTGTAAAATCACTCCCCAGGCCATTCAGTGGCTTAACTGGCAACACCGCCTTTTTACTAACAGCTCCACAATAAAGGAAATGTTTTTAAACAGTGAATATGTAACAAGGCAGCATGTGATTAAAATTCAATACATTATCTCTCTCGAATTTTATTACTGCAGGTGCAGAAAACAACTGTTCAGAGGCTTGCTAAGGGCAAGGTTCCCTTTCATTGAAAACAATTCTATTTATACACCTGTTTTACAAGGATCCTAAATGAAAAGACCTAGGAACAGATAATGGAACAAGAAAACAACACTAAACATTTTCTTCACAAAGCCTGAATCAGTTCTCCCCAAGGACAAGAAAGGGTGAGAATAATCCTTGGTCTAGCAAAGGTATCCCCAGAGCTATGTAAGTGTGTTCTCAGAAATTTATCTGTAGTAGTAAATAACAGGAAAATATTTTTTATTATCCCCCAATGGAGAAATAATTACCAGGAGTAACAGCTAAGCATTTTCTCTGTGCCATTTGTTATACAGTTATCCTTTTCAATTCAATAGGTATGTATTAAGCAGCTATTATTCATTCAACAAATATTTATTGAGAGCTTACCATAGGTCCTCAGAGTACAATGTGAAAAAAAAAAATCATGTGAGAAACTATGGGCTAGGCCTTGCAAGAGGTAAAAAATGACTAATAAATAAAACAGTCTCCAGGAACAGATGGTACCATTCCTTCCAAACAATCCATGGACAAAGTGCTGATTCTGGCTAGGCTGCCCTTAGAGTGTGTAGGGTCTCTGTCTATATAAACTAGTTGATTAAATAATGTATTTTAAAAATTCATGTATCTATATGATGTCTAGTGATTGATAACAATTTAGTAAAATGGGTAGAAAACAGGTATTTAAGTATTTTTGTATTGTCCAATCAGTGTGTGTAAAACCAAGTACCCCTAAAACCGAGTTTCTCTGTCAGATTAACTTCTTTATCCAAAACTTTATTCTCTTTCCTGCCCTGCCCTCTGTTCCCATCAGGATTGAGAAATATCAAAGAAAAAGAAGGGTTGAAAGAAAAAGCAATTAAGCAAGAAAAGTAGCTTAAACAATAATTCAGTGATAAAACAGAGTCCTATTCCTCCTCAAGGGATATACATAACAATCTGATGCATATCTTTGAATTGCTCTACAGAAACTAAGATCCCCCTGCCACCCAGGTGGAGGTCAGGACACAATGACCACAAGCACCAGACCCTAAACTGGTTAGAACCAGAAGGTTGATGGTTAAGATTCCTAAAACATCACCCTGTTACCTCACCACCAATGAATCAGAAGAAAGTCCATGAGCTGCAACTCTCACCCCAAATGTTGCCTTTAAAACACCCTTACCTGAAAGCCATCAGGGAGTTCAGGTCATTTGAGCATAAGCCACCCATTCTCCTTGCTTGGTGCCTGCAATAAATGCTATACTCTCCTTCACCACAACCCAGTGGTGTCAGTAGATTGGCTTGGCTGTGTGGTGGGCAAGCAGACCCAAATTCAGTCCAGTAACACATGTGACAATTCCTCCTAATGTCTAGGTAGCATCCCCTCTTGAACAGGTCCAGGAACTATCTCTTTGTGTTCTTTATTATCAAGTGTGCTTTTCTTGGTTAATTTCCTATCCCCTTCAGCAAGTAAAAGCTAGCAGCACTATTATTACTCATAATGCCATGACTCTTTGGCACTTGTTTGTATTGAAACAATATACACATTTTTGCCTCTGCACTTCCCTAATACCAGTTCTTTCATGCTAATTACATCATTCCTTATGCCTCATCCCTCATGCCACTCGTGAATGCTGGCATGGCATCCAGTGACATTCAAAAGATGATACTTGCTTTACTGATGATAACCACAAAAGCAAGTCTTACCCAGAGCATGCAGGAAAGTGTGAATGATAATTCATTTTCTGGTCATGTTAAATTTACCTTTGGATTTTTATAACACAGAATAAGCATCTTTCAATAGTGCCTCTTCCTGAAGTCTTCTGGTTATAATCACTGCATTCATAGAATGTGGATTCTTTTGAAACCACAACCCTGCCTCCCACACACTGCCACTAGTGTCCTGGTTAGGGGAAGAGCCATGGTCCGCAAGAGAAGAGTCCCACCAGAGTAAGGAATGCCCCTCTTTTCCGACATGGCTTAAGACTGACCAGGAGAACATGCATCTACATAGATCAGAGACAAGAGAGGATATCAATCAGTAGGGCCCACTGGTGTTGAGAGCAATGATTTCTAAAGTTCTCAGAGGCAGGGGCATGCCCACTTTGGAGGAACACCTGCAGAGAGGTGGGTGGCTGCCCTGGATGCCAGTAGTGGGAGGGGTGGGCAGGGGTGGGGAGTGCTGAGAGTAGAGTAGACTCAAGGCAGCACCACAGTTGGAATACACTGACAATGCCTACACCTGCCCAAGTGGTTCAAGCACAAGGTTCTTTCAGTCTCCCAGAGCCCTGAATTTGTTCAGTGACCTGCATGGTGAGTCACCAATAATCTGTATGTCAGTACCATTCTTGTGACTCAATCTTGCCCAATCAGAGAAAGAATTACTGCACCAGTGAGAAGAGGGATCTTCCCAGCAGACTGCCCCCCAGAACCCCAGCTAAACCATGGTGGACTGAAGTGACCCCAAAAGCTCAAAAGCTCCCGTGACATCTAATTGGCTTCATCCTCAAGGTAGAGAGTTGGAGAGCTCCCCCAGCAGGAAATACAGGAACTGCAGCCCACACAGTCCAGAACTTGCCAGGTGCTGCTCCAGAACCCACCACTGGTCTTAACAGGTCCCAGGAACCAGAAGAGAACTCCAAACATTTGAGGAAAGGGCTTCTGGCAACCAAACTTAGCTGGGTGTCCTATATTTTTATTTGCTAAATCTGGCAATCCCAACTATATCAGGCTATTCTAGGGATTACCAATAGTCCAGTTATTATATCATGATTTCTCCATTATTAATTTTGATTAATTTTTGTCATTTAGAATAGCTTTTTGATGGTCTGAATATTTTTCGTTGCATTTGATCCCAGAAGCTCTGAAATCCAGCCCATCATAATCCAATTAAATTTTCAGGGTTCCTTTTCTCCTTTCTGTTCATTTATTCGGGAAACATTTATTGAGATACTATTCTTGCCTGGCACTGTGCTCTATTCTTTTTCCACTGTTTTCTTATTGTATTTTTTACCCCCAGTTTTATTGACATATAATTGACACACAGCACTGTATAAGTTTAAGGTGTACAGTGTAACGGCTTGAATCACATATATCATGAAATGATTATCACAGCAATTTAACATCCATCATCTCATATAGATACAAAAAAAAAGAAAAAGAAAAAACCACTTGTCTCCTTGTGATAAGAACTCTCAGGATTTACTCTCTTAACAACTTTCAAATATATAACACAGCAGTGTTAGCTGTAGTCATCGTATTGTACATCACATCCCCAGGACTTATTTATAACTGGAAGTTTGTACCTTTTGACCACTTTCCTCCAATTCCCCCTCCCACTTCCATCCAGCTCTGGCAACCACAAATCTGATCTCTTATACTATGAGTTTGCATTTCTTCTTTTTCTTTTTCCTTTTTCTTTTTTGGTTTTAGATATAAGTGAAATTATACAGTATTTGTCTTTCTCTGTCTGCTTATTTCACTTAGCATAATGTCCTCTAGGTCCATCCATGCTGTCACAAAAGGCAGGATTTCCTTCTTCTTAATGGCTGAATAATATTCCATTATATATACCACTTTTCATTTACTTTGAACATACTCCCAGATATGGAATTGCTGGATCATGATAGTTCTGTTTTTAATTTTTTGAGGAATCTCCATACTGTTTTCTGTAGTGGTGGTACCAGTTTACAATCCCACCAATACTTCACGGGGGTTCTCCTTTTCTCCACATTCTCACTAGCATTTGTTATCTCTTTTTGGTGATAGCCATTCTAAGTGGCATGAGCTGATATCTCACTGTGGTATTTATTTACATTTCCCTAATAATTAGTGATGCCGAGCACCTTTTCATATACCTGTTGACCATTCATATAGCTTCTTTGGAAAATGTCTATTCAGGTCCTTTGCCCATTTTTAATTAGATTATTGTCATTTCTTTTTATTTTTTGCTATTGAGTTGCATGAGTTTTTTTATATATTTTGGATATTAACACCTTATCAAATATATAATTTGCAAATATTTTTCCCATTCTGTAGGTTGTCATTTTATTTTGTTGATAATTTCTTTTGCTGTGCAGAAGCTTTTTAGTTTGATGTAGTTTCACTTGTTTATTTTTTATTTTGTTGCTTGTGCTTTAGGTGTCATATCCAAAAAATCATTGCAAAGACTTAAGCTTTTTTCCTATGTTTTCTTACTTGGAGTTTTATGATTTCAGACCTTACATTTAAGTCTTTAATACATTTCCAATTCATTTTTGTGAGTGGTATGATACAGGAGTATCCAGTTGCATTCTTTTACATGTAAATATCCAGTTTTCCCAGCACCGTCTATTGAAGAGATTGTCTTTTTTTTTTTTTTTAAAGGCTATATTGAATTTGTTACAATATTCCTTCTGTTCTATGTTTTAGTTTTTTGGCTGCAAGACATGTGGGATCTTAGCTCCCCGACCAGGGATCGAACCTGCACCCCCTGCATTGGAAGGTGAAGTCTCAATCACTGGACTGCCAGGGAAGTTCTGAAGAGAGTATCTTTTCTCCATTGAGTATTCTTGTCAAAAATTAATTCACAATATAGAATATTTCTTAAAATAATGTTTTCAAGAAAGGCACATAGGTAAGGATGTGTTAGTTGATGATCAGTATGTTTGTCTGTTATACATATACAGTACAAGTATCCAGGCAGAAAAAAATAGGTTCTCTACATGAAAATATGTAAATGACTGTGAAGGCTATTTTATATACATTTTTGTGTATATAAAATGTATACTGATCATCTACTAATACTTTATCCTATCTAATTACCCTATCTAATGGCCAAGGCAGGGTATTGGCTGCCTGAAGACTATATCTTACTTATCAGTAAGTAAGATACTTGGTGCTCAGTCCTGGTACAGGGTACTTACTCAATAAAAACTTGTGGAATAAATAATTGAGTTAGTTAACTCCTTTTAAGGAAAAAATAACAGGATGAGGAAAAGTAAAAAGCTGAAAAAGTGCAAGGCCCTGCAAGTAATCTCATTTGTAAGAAACTTAGGTTCTATGTATGAAGGTCCTGGGAGATGCAGTTAGAAATGCAGCTCACTAACCATGCTGTGGAGGGCTAAGTGGAAGATTTTTTTCTTAATTTGGGTAGCACTGGAAAAACCAATGCTTTTAGATTACTAAGGAGGAAAACTATTTATTTCCTAAACTACAGAGGACTGTTTTCCATCAGGTATGTAATACCAGTGACTTTATAGGACACTGAATTATGGTGGATAGTTATGAGTACAACTTCAATGGAATGAGAGTGTCATTCCAGAATCATTGCGTTCTCTGTTTCCTTAAACCTTGGTCAGCTTTAAGCAAGGCAGCATTTTTTCACTCTTTTAGTATTTAGGGAACAAATCACATGCTCTTTCATAATAGTATACCAGCCCTTGGGACTGCTGTATTCACATTTTTGTATTTTATCTCATTAAGACAGGAAAAAAAATGACTTTGGCATTCACTTCTCTAAGCCTTACTAATGAATGGTCTCTTAGTGAACTATACTAAATAACTGTTCTTATCACATGGACTTTTGCTGACAACAATAATGCCTAAAATTAATTTATACATAGAATTTAGTTTCCAAAAACCCTTTCATATATAATGACCTTTTCTGAAATTCCAGGATAAAGTAGAAGGATGAAGAAGACTAATTAGAATGGTGGGGTTCTTTGTTCTTATTGTTGTTGTTTTGTTTTGCTTTTGTGTAAAAGATTCCTTTGAGAATTGGATAAAAACTCACCCACAAGATCTGCATATAATATCATGGAGTTCCCAGACCCTCTAAAGGCCATTCATGGAATCTCCTCTTTAAGGAGTTTGGGGAACACACGTTCAAAACCTGATTTGGTCTACATTAAATTATTTTCTATTTTTTTCCTACTTATCTTTCTTATCCAAACATTTTAAATAAGAGAAAGACAAGACAGAGGGAAATAAAAATTCATGGGACTATAAGATAAGTAATCAGTAAGTGCTAATTATTTAGAAAGCTACTGTACCAAGACCACAAAATGTCATAAAGTAGATATATCAGTCTCCTAATTTCTCAACATGGAAATCAGTTTGAATTAAAACTGGTCTAAAATCTAATTTCTGTTTTTTTATTCTGCAAATGCCTATGACAATCTAAAAAGTACCACACTAGGGATTATGGAGAAAGCCAAAGGACTAAAAAAAATCTATGTCCTCAAGGAGACTCTAATCTAATAGAAGCTCTAAAAGCTTTACATAAGTAATGATAATGCAAGACTGAATGTGATTTGTCATGAGCAAAATACAGATAATGTGACAATATGTCATAAGCTCCCAGAAGAAGAGAAGAATAGGGCTATCAAGGTATAACATGGAAGATTTCATGAAGTGTCTCAGTTGGGCTTTGAATAATGGATAGGATTCTACAGCATATGAGGAGGTTAAGAAAGACAGGTGCCTGGCATGAAGCAGCCCCAACACTTGGTTATTCAACAAACAAACAAAGGAATATGAAAAGGCAAAGAATCAGGGCAGTCCAAGGCCTGTGTGAGCCATAAGAAGCATCTTATCTTGGTCAAAGTAAATAGCAAGAGGAGAAGTGAAGAATTCGATAGTAAAAGTAAGTTGGAACAATAAATGAAGGGAAGCTGAGTGAACAATGAGTGAAGAGTAGCCCCTGCTCGCTGCAACTAGAGAAAGCCCACGTGCAGCAACGAAGACCCAACGCAGCCATAAATAAATAAATAAATATCTCTCAATTATTTGCTGGATTATGACCTAGAGAGAAGCAAAACCAGAGCTCTGTTTTAGTGAGAGGAGAGTAGGATATAAGATCCAAGGGCAGAGATGAGGGCTGGGAGCCACAGAATCATGGGGCAAGTCATAACCACCCCCTTGTCAAAACCTCCCTAAAACATGGCAAGGCATCACCCAGCATCTTAGGTGCAAAGCTCTGGAAACACTCTTCAGTGTAATGAAATATAGAATATAATTGGATTTCAAATTGCCACCCAACAGTGAAACTAATCCTTCTGTAATAGTAAAAATGACCTAGTATTGGCAAAATAGAAACACAACAGGCTGAGCGCCACCTCAAGGAAAGAGCCACAAGCACAACATCTGAGCATTTATTCTTGATCTCACATGCAGAATGGGGCTATCTTACTGTTGGTGAGCTGTTGTGATAGAACTCCTGCCACGGTGCCTTCCTTTTCTGAATGTCAGTGTTATGGGCCTTTACCAAATCGCCAGGTTTCAACATCTATACATGGGAGATCATTTTAAATTAATTTTTAAGTCAGTAATTATAACACAATGATGCAATTTATAAAGTAACTTCATTTATTTGGTTTGCTCATTATAACAGCATCTTTTGAGAAATGTCCTCATTTTACTCAAATCAGTGAATGGTAGGATGAAGTTTATGGAAATGTCATAGAGAAACTTGCTATACTTCTTTTATTTCTGATGAGCAGAAATGTGTGGATTTACAAGTTCAGACAAATAGGTAGTGCTGCCATTTATACCTATGTAGCCTATGCAGACAATGAAATAATCAGCACTCAAAAGAAATGAACTATCAAGCCATGAAGACATGGAGGAAACTTAAGTGCATATTTTACTAAATGTATAAAACAATCTGAAAAGGCTGCATACTGTATGATTACAAAGATACGATATTCAGGAAAAGGTAAAACTGTAGAGACAGTGAAAAGATCAGGGATTGATAGGGGAGGAATGAATAGATGGAACACAGAGGATGTTTAGGGCAGTGAAAATACTCCATACGATACCATAATAATGGATACGTGTCATTATACATTTGTCCAAATCCACCGAATGGACAACATCAAGAGTGAACCATATTTAAGCTATGAATTTGGGGTGGTTACAATGTGTCAATGTAAGGTCATCAATTATAAAAAATGTACCCCTCTGGTAGGGGATGTTGATAATGGGAAAGGTTATGCACGTGTTGGAAGGAGGCATATGGGAAATATCTATACCTCCCTCTCAATTTTGCTGTGAACCCAGAACTCCTTTAAAAAGTAAAGTCTTAATTAAAATATTTAAATACATATACACATATATAAAACAAAATTCAAAAATTTATTTCACTCAGATTCAATGTGTTGAGGTAGGATTATACACAAATTAATAATCCACTATACAAGTGGCAGTAATTTTTATGCAAGTGGTAAATGTTTGAAAGAGTATTTTTTTATTTGACCTCCTTTACAGTATAGAATTATTTGGGGAAAAAACTCAGAAATGGAAAATTAGTAACTTTTAAGCCTCCTAAGTCATTTTTTTAGGCCTGAACTGCACCTTAGTTAATCCAGAAAGACTGGCAAATTTCCACTAGATATGTTATCACAGCCACAATTGTAATACTACCAAGGAACACTAGATAGAGGTTCTATTTTTATTTTTAAGTTGACTTAATTAAGCGAATATTTATTGCACAACTACTAGACTTTTGTTAGGTGAATGGTTTTTACACTGTGACATGGTCCCTATCTTTATAATTTTATTAATTTATCTATATTCATTCAATACAACTATGGCTTCAGCACATCTGTATTCCAGCCAGGGGTCTGGGTTGGTAGGGTCACCCTGGTGAATCAAAAAGTTCAACAGTCCCTTCAAGGTCCCTAACATAAATGTATATGAAACTATTCACATAGAATGCACATGTGAAAATGAAAAGTAAAATTAAAATAAATATGTCAAGAAAGATGAAATTCCTCTACGGTACACCAAGGGTAATTTCATGTGGATGCTGGATGTGGAAAAAGGGCTAGAAATCGAAGTAGAAGATGGAACCTATTAGGATATAACATATATTTCAGAGAATGGGGCAGCGAGGGTTCCATACCCCTTGACAATACTTCTGCCACAGCACTCCACCCACATCTGTTCTATCTTGTGCAGTTGCACATGAGATTTCATTTGCAAAAAGATTCTGCTGAAGGAAAAACAAAAAACAAAAAAAATTGAAAATCACTGACCTATTTACTATGCTTCATTTTATTCCTTAAACTTGATGCAAAACCACTTTAGAACTATGTAAAAATCCTTTGATTATCAAGGATAAAGTTTTGAACTGGTTTCTATTAAAAAATTAGATTTGGAATAATATTCTTCTCTAGCTGCGTTTTCCAGACATATCCCACTACACCAGAAATGCCCATCCATTTCCTGCATGGCCTTCACACCCCACTCCAAGACAATGACTGGGTCTGCTTTTCAGAGAAGATATTCATGCTCATTAAGAGGACAACGGACCATAGACTTTGCTCCCTTAGCCAGAAGTGACAGGACCTGGGTCAATCACACTTTTTGCTCCTAGAAATTTGCAGTTGTGACTCATGACTTTTATGAGTTTCTGATTGCTTGAACAGAAAGATATATAAGGCTGCATCCATCATTTTATGTCATAAACACAGAAATAGAGAAGCAGGATTGTAGCTAAAGACAGAAAAGAATGACACAGATAGGCAGACAAAAGCTGAAGTGAGTGACCATGAGACACTGGAGAGGCAGAGAAAGAAAACTTCATTCCTGACTTTTTAGTTCCTGGGTTCTGCTGCCTTATGAGACCCAGCCATAAAATGGGCTTCTGTTCCTTTCATCCAGAAATCTAAGGCATCCACCACTCTCCACAGTTCCTCCAGTTTCTTGGTGCCTTCATTGTCCCAGACTTTTCTTCCTCTTTTTTACTCTTGTAGAGTGAGTTTCAGACTCAGAAGTCTGTATATTACAAACAGGGTTTTACTAAAGGTAATAAGCCACATTTGCAGGTGTTAGCCCCTGTCTGCATAGCTGCAAGCAGCCCCAGCTCCTGAATCTCACCTTGGGAGGTGTCACAGGTGAGCTCATGCACAGTCCTGTCATCTTTCCCCACTCTGGTCCCTCTCAGGAAGCCTGCTGCTTGTACAATCATTTAAGGGTAAGACTTCAAAGCTGTGGCCAGCACCACAGTCAACACCTAAGTAATGACACTAATGTCTGGGTCTATACTTGGGTCTACGGTTGCTGTCCAATTCCACTCTTCCTATTCTCTCTTAAACCCATTCCAATTAGACTTTTACCCCTATAATTGATGTCATCACACAGGCAGCTTTGGGATACAAATGTAACATCTTTTCTAGCCTTTTAAACTCTGCTGATAAATCTTCGTTATAAGCCTAGAAATTTTTAAGGGTCTGTTTAAGCAGTGTTTGATTGACATTTTGTTCCATTTATAAAATTAAATACATTCAAACATATTAAAGTGCATTCATAAATTCAATATACTCAATTTCCTTTTTAAATACTTCAATTATCTTCCTGGAAAAAAAGCTTTCCGAAGCATTTAAGTATTTTTTATATATTTAGTAAATTAAACATATAAAAAGGGTAATCTTAAGTTCTCTTAAATGTTCTAATACAACATATAAATTTAGAAATATTTATACATAAAACCACAAGTTGAAACTACTTAGTCAATTATACATTTTAATTTGAAGCTACCAGGTTATCATTTTAAAAGCTTGAGATCTGCTCATTTGAAGCAAACACAATGCTAATTATGAAGATTCTTCCTTAACACAGAGATATTAATGCTCTAAAATTTTGAGTCTTAAACACTTTTACACTCATTTTAAATCTTCTTGAGGTTGAAAAAATGCATACTTGGGACTTCCCTGGTGGCGCACTGGTTAAGAATCTGCCTGCCAATGCAGGGGACACGGGTTCGAGCCCTCGTCTGGGAAGATCCCACATGCCGCTGTGGGATCCCACATCCCACAGCAACTGGGTCCGTGAGCCATGGCCGCTGCGTCTGCACTCTAGAGCCCGCGAGCCACAATTACTGAGCCCACGAGCCACAACTACTGAAGCCCACGTGCCTAGAGTCCATGCTCTGCAACAAGAGAAGCCACCGCAATGAGAAGCCCGTGCACTGCAAGGAAGAGTAGCCCCTGCTCACTGCAACTAGAGAAAGCCCATGCGCAGCAACAAAGACCCAACGCAGCCAAAAATAAATAAATAAATAATTTTTAAAAAACTGCATACTTATTAAGGAAGACAATCACCATCCCAATTAACTGATATTACTTTAACCAGAGATTTGATAAAAGAGTGAATAGCCAGATGGATGGATATGTGTGTGTGTCAAAGTGCCATTTCTGATGTTCATAATCCAGCAAATAATTGAGAGATATATCTACACATTGCTGCATTCCTCAATGGGCATAAGCTGCTGGAAAGAATGTCTCTCTTTCCCGTACTGCACATCGTATGTGCCCACATGTCTTGTAGTTACCCTACTTAATACATATCCTTTAGCTCTCTCTCCCTATAGCAAGCTCCATGGCACTACACTTGCCAAGTGAGAATGAATCTCTCCCTCCTCTGTGCTTCTGGAATATGTTGTTTATACTTCTCTTATACCAGTTAGCACATTCTGCTTCAAGCAATATATTTAGTTGAATTTATGTGTTAATCTCTCTGAACTATAAGTTCCTTAACAAAACAAAAAGAGCTTTTTCATGCTTAACTTTTATCCTAAAATGTGTCATGCAAAACGCATTCATTTTAGTCATAGCTTAGAAGAAACAAATATTTATTTGAATTGTAAAGGTTTTATGTTAGTGTTTAATAAGCAAAAAAATAAAAACACTATGTTGATTCAAACTATTAATTAGAAATAAGGTACAGAAAGCTTGGATTATTGAAATGACAGTTATGAGATTTTCCATAGGCAAGGTGATCTCAAAAAGACAGGCAGCACGGTATGAGGCCAAAAGCATGGTCACTAGATTGCCGGAGTATGAATCCTTACTCTTCTACTTACTAGCTGGGTGACCTGATTCATTAGCTAACCTCTTTGTGACTGTAGTCTACATACCACATACTCTGTTTCTTATTCCATAAGAGGAGCCTAATCAAAGTCCCATTCATAGGATGAGTATCAGGATTAGATGAGATAATACCTTCAGAGCATTTAGATGATTACCTGTCATACAAAAAAGAAACCACTGCATAGACTGTACCGTAGATGGTGCCCTCTGTGGCACTGACAGGAAGTGTTCAATAAATGTTATTTATTATCTTTCTTTCTCTTTACTACAAAGTAAAAGAAATCTAAATTATGGAATACAAAAGAGAAATTGGGCAAAGAGAAGTCTTATCCTAGAAAATAATATTCAAGTGCTCTTAACATTATTTGCCCAATAAGCTTCCCAAGAATCACAGCAATGAAACAGTAACAAAACAGGGTGAAAGACTTCACATTTCTACTACCCTAACAAATTAAGACTTCATAATACATAGCCGCAGGTTCTTTAAAGTTTATCATTGGAAAGATTAATGAGAAAGGTATTATTTTTCTAAAAACAAGATAAATACTGTAGTATGTTAATTGCTAACTTTTTTTAAAAAATAGATTGTTTATATCCCTTTTATCTATTTAGATTTTCCCAGAAGTATTTTTACTAGAAATACAAAGAGTCAGATTAAGTTAACTCTAAACAAACTTTAGGCAGTGATAAAGTTAAATGAGGTATTGATTGAGGACCATTAAGAATCAGTGAATCAAACATCAAATTAAACATATACCATTTGATTCATTTAAATTTCCTCTAAAATAGTTATATTATCATTTTGTGTTTAACTTAATTGTGGAAGTTTGCAATATCCCATGTCACTCATGTCTTTAGGAAGTATAGATGCTCAAACTTCAAAGCTTATTTGAATTGTAAAGTTTTTATGATTCATGAGGCCACTATTCAATTGTCCTAACTATAGATCAAATAGCCAAAGTAAATAATCATCTTTGGTTACATAAAGTGCTGCTTTAGTGAAGGGGAGCAATTTAATTATGATGTATATCACAAAACATCACAAATTTTGCTTCAAATCTAAGTCTGGGTCATCATTCATTCAACACATATTTCCTTATAGTCTAATGATGATTATTACTTTTGTACCCACATTCTGTTCTTAATAATAACAGAAGCTGGCATTATTAATGAAGAACACATCTAAATGTGTATAACCTCTCATTAGAACAGAGACAAACAAGAAGTTCGAACAAGAATTCTGCCTTTGTCACTAACTCATAGAAGGACCTTAAGCTAATGACTAAATTCTCGAAGTCTTGGTTTCCTTGTATGTGAAAGGAGAAACACACCACCTGCCTGTGATTGAGATAATTTAGTGCAATGCCTGCCCTTCCATATCACAGTAGCTAGCATAATCCCTGAATTACCATTGCATTACCAGAAAGCTCCGGGAAGAAAGAACATATATACTATAGTTCTACAAATGAACAGGTAAGAAATACTTTCTCCTCTCTGGTCCAGTCACTAATATCTATGTAGTTAGAAGGAGATCAGAGATACTCAGGGGAACACCGGGTAGCCCTTTGATCTCTGCCTTTGCTGAATTCTAGCTTCTATCCTGGGATAGATACTAGTAACTGACTATCTTCCAGGTAACTCTGAAAGAGTAGAAACAACATGCATAGAATCTCAAAGTGGGAAGAGTTTCAAACAGAGAAACTGGGTAGCTCTCTGCACTGAGGTGGAAGACACTTAAACCGTCCTAGGCAGATGGCTGTCTATTCCTAGTTTTAAAGATCTCTAAGGATTGAATTTCCCTATATTCCTTGGTTACCTGTTTCAATGTTTAATCCCTTCTTCATAGTTATGTCCATCCTTATGACCAACTGAACTTTTTCTCTGGCTACAGTTTAAAACTATTTCCTTTTATTTGGTCTCCTGTGGAAGTAAAGAACATCTGTTCTGCATCTTCCATATAATAACCTTTCAAATACTTGAAGACAGTTAAATCACCCCTTAGTCTTCCCTTCTCCAAGTTAAACAGTCCTGATCGCACTGAGCCCTCTCTTAGGAGCTAGTCCCTGTTCCTTACATCACTTTTGCTGATCTTCGCTGGACCTTCTCCAGAGTCTCCATGTACTTTGCCAAATGCAAAGACCAAAATCGAACACAGCAATAATGCCAAATAAAGCAAAAGGATTACTTTTCACTTCTGTATCCCTCTCTTGATAAAACATTCCAAGTGGTGTGCTTGCCCTTTTTTCCAAAAATATATTGCTCTTTCTAATCCTCCTTGCTTTGTAATCATGTACGCTATCATCTTGTGGTACCTTCCTCCAAGGCTCTGATCAGATTTTGGGTGCTTCAAATAATTCCTCCCTGTCAGTAAGGACCAAATTTAGAAGTGCACAGCTTCAGCACATTTTTCTACCTTCTATCAAAGCTAAAATAGAAAAGCTGTGAAAACAAAATCAAAATTCACACAATCCATGAAATAACCATCAACATTTACATCTTGATGACATTTAAGAAATATGTTTTCTTCACATGTATGTAGAAATCCATTTTCTTCTAAGTTAAGATGACATATTCTGACAGATTTTATAGGAGTAACATGTAAACAAGTAATAACAACACCAGAAACTAAAAGGTTAAAATTTACAGATGAATTTGTCAATAAATTTGTAAAATTGGTGAGGCCAGCACATTTTAAATCTGATTTGAGTTTCATAAGTTTAATCTAGACTCTATCTTTTAATGATATACATTAAGCATTTTCAGACACATATTGCTTTAAATGTTTAAATGTATTTATCAAGGGATACATTTCAGAGGGTGTTAAGAATTGCCAGTAACTCTAATTTTTTATCTTGAACTATTATAAATAACTATATTTGAAACCAGCTAATAGTTCTCATGTTTTTTCTGTTTACCTTCATGAAGCTACCGAACTATGTACAAATTCTCACTTCACAAACATGTTAAGCCAGAATTATACAGTTCCCTAACACATATATTTATCAGTTGTTCATATTTTTAAGACATCACTTGACCACTTTATTGTTTAGGAATGCTAAAACTGAAAGACGTAAAAAGAAAAGCATTACAATGATTTGAAGAAAAACAGTAAAGGCAATGTTTTCATTTTAGAAATTAATTTTTTAAATAGGGAATTTTCTTCCCAATTTGTTCCATATTTTCAGAGCCTCTTCTGGGTGCCTGCCATTCTTAACTATTCTCTTAAACAGCAGCACACAATCTAAGTAATGTATGGCAGAGAGGACAATATGCATCTCTGTTTTGTGTGTGACAATGCAAATGTATAACTCACTCCATGACTCTTCATAACCTCACACCCAAATTAATTTCACATTCTGACTATCAAAAGACACCTTAAACTAAGGGAGAAGACAAATTACAGACTAGAAGGAACTACTTGAAGTATACAATCCTGAAACAAGTATAAATAAAATATTCCTGCAAGAAAATAAGAAAAGCTCAAAAGAGAAACCTACATGGCCGATAAACATATTGGTATTTTCAATTCAATTTCTTTCGTGATTAGGGAACACAAAACTACATTGAGAAGTCACTTTAAAAACATTCTAGTGGGCTTCCCTGGTGGCGCAGTGGTTGGGAGTCCGCCTGCCGATGCAGGGGACACGGGTTCATGCCCCGGTCCGGGAAGATCCCACATGCCGCGGAGCGGCTGGGCCCGTGAGCCATGGCCGCCGAGCCTGCGCGTCCGGAGCCTGTGCTCCACAACGGGAGAGGCCACAGCAGTGAGAGGCCCGCATACCGCAAAAAAAAAAAAAAATTCTAGTGACAAAAATAAAACAAAATTCTGACCATACAAGTATTGGGTGGGATGGAGAGCCAAAAGATATTTTATTAATTGGTAGTAGGAAGGCAAATTGGCTCAACTACTTTGGAAGTAAAATTAAACATTCACATACTCTACAACTGATATATCCCAGTGTGTGGGATATGCCCAGGAGAAACATGCATTAGGAGATATGTTCACAACAGCAAGACCTATAAGCAACCCAAATTCCTATCAACAAGGATGTTTAAGACTCAGTGCTGATACCATCAACAGAATGTTATACAGAAGGCAAAAAATAAATAAAATATAGCAACACACAACAACATGAATTATTCTTAGTAATAAAATATTATGTGAAAAACTAAATCCCAAAAGAGGATATTTAGCAATACCATCCTTTGTAAAGTCAAAACAATTAAAATTAAAAATTTACTTTTTAGGAACACATATAGATATAAAATTATATTAAAAGGAAAGCAAGAAGATAGTGAATGCAGAATTCAGAATGTTGGTTAATTTGTGATAATAGAAATGAATCAAATTATTAAAAAAATGGGCTCAATCTCTCTTACCTCTCCCTACAACTACCCCCTTTGCAATATCATTTTGCACCTTCTTCCATCAAGAGGCAGAGTCTGTTTTTCCATCCCGTGAGTCTGGACTGGCCCTGGGACTCGCTTTGGTGAATAAGATGGTATAGAAATGATAGTGTGCTGGTTCCAAGTCTGGGTCTCTCTCCCTTAGATCCCTGCCTCTGCCAGGAGAACATGCCCAGGACCCGTGCTACTAACATTCTGGAAGCAAATATACAAGATCATTAAATAATGTGTGCTGAATATATCGACATCCCTATGCCTCTTTAAAATTATTCCTCTTGGGTCTTTCCTGTGTGTGATTTACCTTTTTTTCAGTTAAGACATGGCATATCCTGATGGGTAGGTATAATAAAAAATATCACAAATAATTCTGCAGTTTTTGATCAGCCAATTTAAAAAAAAGCATGTGAGCTGATAATAATTATTGTCAAGGCTAAATATAATAACTATATCCAGGATATAGTTAATACTTTTTCAGAAGCTGAAAAAAGACAAAAATGAAAAAAAAATAATATGCTCTTCAGAAAATGACAAAGGAAATTCTGACACATGCTACAACATGGATGAACCTTGCAGGACATCATGTTAAGTGAAATAAACAAGTCATAAAACAGAGAATACAGCATGATTCCACTTACATGAGGTATCTTAGAGTAGTCAAATTCAGAGACGGAAAATAGGTTGCCAGGAGCTGGGGGGAAGGGGAAACATAGGGAGTTTTGTTTAACAGGTATAGAGTTTCAGTTTTGCAAGACCAAAAAGTTCTGGAGATTGGCTGCACAATAATGTGAATATACATTTCTGAATTGTACACTTGAAAATGGTTAGGATGGTAAATCTTATGTAATGTGTATTTATACCACAAATATAGAATTTATATTATATATATTATATATATTATATATTACATATAATTGTTACTTAACTATTGACTTGTTAATCATTGCCATTGATTCACAATCTAAATTAGGAGCAATTTGCCTAAGTACCTAATTGCACATAGACGTAAGTTTGGGTTTGTTTTTTTTTTTGCGGTACACGGGCCTCTCACTGCTGTGGCCTCTCCTGTTGCGGAGTACAGGCTCCGGACGGGCAGGCTCAGCGGCCATGGCTCACGGGCCCAGCCGCTCCGCGGCATGCAGAATCTTTCCAGACCGGGGCACGAACCCGTGTCTCCTGCATCTGTAGGTGGAATCCCAACCACCACACCACCAGGGAAGCCCAGATGTAAGTTTTTAAAAGATATATGGAGGTATAGGTTTTGGCAGTGTGATTTATTTTGATAATGTAGGTTCAAAGTGCGTGTGTTACATTTCTGAACTCGGGTGAAGCTCTTGGGTGCCATTTCTGGGACTCCATTGTCAATGCTGGATAAACATTAGTGTTGCAAATTGAATGACAAATCATTTTACTGCTACCTTGTCCATAATACATCCAGCACCTGGCACTCTCAAGTCCTGAATCAAAAAGTCATTTATTCAACTAGTAGTTGAGAACCTACAATCTATCAGGCACTAAGGCTGACTTTGGTGAGCCAGTGGTGAGCAAAAGAAAAACACCTGTTCATACAGAGCTTACATGTAGCTGAGGAGAAAGACTGCATATATCAATCAATCAATACAAACAAAAACCTATGAAGTTTTTTTTTTTAATTTATTTTTATTTATTTATTTTTGGCTGCATTGGGTCTTCGTTGCTGCACTCAGGCTTTCCCTAGTTGCAGCAAGAGGGGGCTACTCTTCATTGCAGTGCGCAGGCTTCTCATTGTGGTGGCTTGCCTTGCTGCAGAGCATAGGCTCTAGGCATGCAGGCTTCAGTAGTTGTGGCACACGGGCTCAGTAGTTGTGGCTCGTGGGCTCTAGAGTGCAGGCTCAGTAGTTGTGGCGCACAGGCTGAGTTGCTCCGTGGCATGTGGGATCTTCCTGGACTACGGTTCGAACCCATGTCCCCTGCATTGGCAGGCGGATTCTTACCCACTGGGCCACCAGGGAAGTCCAACCTATGAAGTTTTTGACCTCAGAGAAGAATAAAATAGAGCAATGTTGAAGCAAATGACTGTGGCCAGATTAGATTGACAGTCTGGGGATACCTCTATTGAGATACTGAGATACGGACTGTGATCTGAATAACATAAAGAAGCCGGCCACATAATGATCAATCAGGCAGAAGAGTTTTCCAAACAAAAAGAACAGCTAGTGCAGAGTCTATATCAGGAACAAGCTTCATGTTCACAAAAGAAACAAATCAAAACTGTCAGTTAATATTGAAATAAAAGAGGAAAAGGATTCAAAAGAGCAGGATCCTTTTAAACCTATGCGTAACAGCCTTGGACTCCACAAACAAGTTACTGCCTCTAGCCCCTTTTGCTTGAAGATTATTAACTTATTACAAGTAGAAACAATCCCTATTAAAAGGAAATGTTTTGTTGCACCTATGTAAACAAATTTTATTTATTTATTGCTGCAGGGTTTTCCAAAATTATTTAGATTTAGACTATTTTTCAATCATAGAAAAAAAAATTTTAAGGAGTCCAAATTTATTCTTAGGCTGAGAAAGTCTGTTATCGCTGTCCAAATCCAGGTGCAAAAACATTTTTGCTAATGTTACAAATTCACTACTAAGAGAGAAAAGCTACCCAAACACACCTGCACCTTTTCAGAACTGATTTAATATTGTGTTAAAGTAAACATATTAAAGACATGAAGTTTAGTCATCAAAAAGCTCTACTGCCCAATTTGCTACTTAAAGTGAATTAAACAAGCTACTTGGATTCTGATAAAGATAAACCTTCGCATTTTGTGAATTCTGTTTCAAATCCAATATTATCAGGTGGTACTTGGTGCTTATAATTTCACTTTAGTATTACCTTGGTCATAAGACATACGTGATTAAGAATACACAGAGTAATGTACTGAATATAAGGAAGAGGCTATGTACTGAGGATATGGCATTTAATGACATATTTCATTACATGAGGCAAGGAGTGTAGTAGTTAAGAATCCAGGCTCTAACACCAGACTGCTTGCGCTTCATCCTACATCTACCTCTTAATGGTTGTTTAAACTTGTATATAAACTCTATGTCCTGAGTTTTTCTACTGTAAAATGGAGATAATTATACTTATATCCACGAAGGTGGTTGTGAACATTAAATAAGTTAAAACACATAAAATGATCTATGGTGCCTGGCACATATCAGCAAATGATAGCTACAATACTACTAACTATTATTACTATATTATACACAAAATACACTCAGATCACTATACTGTCTAACTATTCACTGCCATGAAAGTTTGTTTCTAAATACATATATATGTATATATTCTTGTTCTATGATATATGGATATATCATTCAACATACAGATATAAAGAAAAAGATAATATATAAACTAAAGTCCAAAATTAAAAAGTCATAACAGGGCTTCCCTGGTGGCGCAGTGGTTGAGAGTCCGCCTGCCGATGCAGGGGACACGGGTTCGAGCCCCGGTCCGGGAAGATCCCACATGCTGCAGAGCGGCTGGGCCCGTAAGCCATGGCCGCTGAGCCTGCGCGTCCGGAGCCTGTGCTCCGCAACAGGAGAGGCCACAACAGTGAGATGCCCGCATACCACAAAAAAAAAAAAAAAAAAAAAAAAAAAAAGTCATAACATTAGCCCAACAAATAGGGAAATTAAATTTTAATGTTAAAAATCTAGTAGCTTTATGATGATAATTTGTTTGAAAGATGTGCCATACAATCATTTAATGTTATGGCAAAAACAAACAAACAAAAAACCCCTCTGGTTTAAAAGAAAATCTATGTTTTCTAAAATGTATAAGTTGTGTCAAGTAAAGAAATTAGCTCACATCTGGAAATTATTACAACATTTTAATTGAAAAAGATCACTTACAATCATCTTGATTGGGATAATTCTACTAGTAGGATTCTGTACACTGGAAAGAACTTAATGCTTACTACCTGTCTCTAAAATTAATACTGATGCTAATAAAATTCATAGTATAAAATTTTAGAAATCATTATCTGAATTCATATATATGAAATGTTATATATATATATATATATATATATATATATAAAATATATATTTTATTTTCTCAATGGATGTTTGCAATTACCCTTGAAAATATGTTTGAGGAAAACAAGGGTGTTTACGATGTACTGAACTGACTCATGAGAAACTGGAAGAAACTCTGTTTATCTTGCTCCTGACACCTCTCCTTATTATACATTGATTACTGGAAATGAACCTCTCTAACTCTAAGTAGATGAAAGGACCATTGTAGTGAGGTTTCGCTATCCTTCTCTCAGATCAAATATATGATTTGATGGTTATAAAGAATTTTCTCATCAAATAAAAACTAAAACAGAAAAGAAAAATAATTTGTCAACTAAGCAAACTAGTTAATCGAATATGCTAAAAAACTTGAGAGCAACATATAGCAATGTGGAAAATAGCTATTGTTCCATTTACTTATTTTCACTCAGTAGTGACTCTAAACACATTAAAAGAGAAAGGGAGAGGAAGAAAAGGGAAAGAGAGAATACGTGTGTGTGTGTTCTGTGTGTGTGTGTAGAACATAAGCATTTTTTAGGTTCTCCAGGCTCAATCTTAATACCATTTCAATGTTAACCTATTATAATAAATACAGTAACCAGGGGTTAAAGGAATTAATAGATTGTTAACATAGTAAATTATTCAATGACTTGATAAAAAATGAACACTTTCATGGGCTTGAATTTAGTTTTAAAACTTCATTCAAATTAATAAAGATAGCAAAAAGCTACATGCCACAGATTTACTTAAATCATTCCATTTCTTTTTTCAAATTTTTTACCTAATAACTTGTAATAATCAGGTTAAGACTCATTAAACTTCTCACTTAAGGCATGATACTTAGAAAATGTTTAAAAATCTCTAGTAATCAATTCTTAAACTAGAAAACCACTGTGGGCTTTAAATCTTCAGCTACATACCAACTGAAGGACTTTGGCCATGTTTCTTGATTTCTCTGTGCCCAATTTCATCATCCATGAAATGGTTTTAATAAGTAAATACTAAAAAAAGCATTTTAGTACTAAATATCTGAATGTTATTATGTGTTCAATAATGTTAGCTATTTTCATTATCAATTAAACAATCGAGGCAAAAAGTAAAAATGCCTCTAACTAGCTCAGTTAGCCAATGAGTTACCCAGGTAGTAGATCTTGATTTCTTAATGACAGAATCAAGCCCCTGTCTTCAAATAAACATTTTCTGCCAAAGTCTTATCATTCTACTCATCCCTGTTCCCCTGGTACAGTTAAAACCAAAAAGTATTCTATTTATCCTTCATCCCTCAGATACCACTGATTTTCTGCTGGGGTTTTTTGTCCATTCCAAGCACAGGTCCCTTGCCTGGACTACGGATTTAGAAACAGCTGGGGACTGCCTTGTTTCTTAGTTCCATGAGGACCAGACCTATGTTAATTAAGTGTGTTTTTAAAAAATCCTTAGACTCTTAAAATGGGGCTTATAAAAGATTGATTTAACCCCAGAGGGGAGAGGTGGGGGAATGAAATAGGGAGATGGTTAGAAGGTAAAGCCCTGAAGAGAAGAGTTAGTTTGTTAAGGTGATACCAAATAAAGTGATTAACAGGTAATATTGGTAGAAAAATCCAAGAGACAATCCAGATAAGTTGCTATTATCTGAGTCCAAAAATGAATAATAAACCTGACCAACTTAAGTTCATACCAGGAATGCAAGGATAGTTCAGTATTAGAAAAACCTTAAGTATCTTTCTTCACTTTAATAAAGGGGAAAAAAAAACCATATGATCGTCTATCTCAGTAAACTGAATATAGAAGGGAAATTTCCAGGTCAAACACATACAAACACACGCATGTGCACACACACACATGTGCACGGACACACACACACACACATACACCACTATAAACAGGGAAATAGTAGACATCATCCCTTTAAAATCAGGAACAATATAAGAAAGCCCACTATCAACATTCCCATTGACCCATGTACTTGAGTGCCTCACAAGGACAGTTAAAAAAAGAAAAACAAATTAAGTGAAATAATTGGAAGAAACAATATGATATCATTATTTGCAAATGATAGGATTACCTACATTGAAATCCCACTGCCCCAAATAAACTACTAACAAATTATGAGAAATATAGTATATATAGTGCAATTCATATTTCTGCAAAAATTTAAACATGATTTTTCTAGAAAGCATACATTTAAATGTATGAAAGGAAGAAAGCGAGGGAAATAAATTAAATATTCTAGGGTAGGTATATTAGGAGGAAGAGAAGTGCAATGAAAAATGGGGCATAAAGAAGGAAAACATTACAATTTTTTCATTAAAGAGAAGCCTAGTAAGGACTCATGGAAATAGCATGCAATGGAAAGAAGAGCACAATCAGATAAACTCTGTGTTCTGAGGTCCTTAAATTAAAAAGGGACTGGGAAGCATGACATCAGCTTTGCTTTCTGAAACAAATACCTTCAATGTTCTTGGTATTCTTTTTAAATTTTTATTGAAGTATAGTTGATTTACAATGTTGTGTAAGTTTCAGGTGTACAGCAAAGTGATTAAGATATATATATATATGAATATATAATTTTTTTTTACATTCTCTTCCATTATAGGTCATTACAAGATATTGAGTATAGTTTCCTGTGCTATACCGTAGGTCCTTGTTGGTTATCTATTTTATATATAGTAGTGTGTATATGTTAATCCCAAACTCCTAATTTATCTCTCCCCCACCTTTGGCAACCATCAGTTTGTTATCTATGTCTGTGAGTCTATTTCTGTTTTGTAAATAAGTTCATTTGCGTCTTTTTTTTAGATTCCACAAAAATATAAGTGATATCATATGATATTTCTCTTTCTCTGTGTGACTTACTTCACTCAGTATGACAATCTCTAGGTCCATCCATGTTGCTACAAATGGCTTTATTCCATTGTTTTTTTATGGCTGAGTAATATTCCACTGTGTGTGTATGTATGTGTGTGTGTGTGTGTGTATATATATATATATATATATATATATATATATATATATATATATATACACACACCACATCTTCTTTATCCATTCATCTGTCAACAGACATTTAGGTTGCTTCAATGTCTTAGCTATTGTAAATAGTGCTGCTATAAACATTGGGGTATATGTATCTTTTAGAATGATGTTTTTCTCTGGATATATGCCCAGGAGTGGAACTGCAAGATTATATGGTAGCTCTATTTTCAGTTTTTTAAGGAACCTCCATACTTTTCTCCATAGTGGCTGTACCAATTTACATTCCCACCAACAATGTAGGAGGGTTTCTTTTTCCCCACACCCTCTTCAGCATTTATTATTTGTAGACTTTTTGATGTTGGCCATTCTGACCAGTGTGAGGTGATACCTCATTGTAGTTCTGATTTGCATTTCTCTAATAATTAGTGATCTTTTCATGTGCCTCCTGGTCATCTGTATGTCTTCTTTGGATAAATGTCTTTTTAGATCTTCTTCCCATGTTTTGATTGGGTTGTTTGGTTTTGATATTGAGCTGTATGAGCTGTTTGTATATTTTGGAGATTAATCCCTTGTCAGTCACAGTGTTTGCAAATATTTTCTCCCACTCTGTAGGCTGGCTAGTTTTGTTTGTTTATGATTTCCTTTGCTGTGCAAAAGCTTTTAAGTTTAGTTAGGGCCAGTTTGTTTATTTTTGTTTTTCTTTCCATTACTCTAGGAGACAAATCCAAAAAGATATTGCTGTGATTTATGTCAAAGGGTGTTCTGCCTATGTTTTCCTCTAAGAATTTTATAGTATTCAGTCTTACAGTTAGGTCTTTAATCCATTTTGAGTTTTTTTTGTGTGTATGGTGTTAGAAAATGTTCTAATTTCATTATTTTACATGTAGCTGTCCAGTTTTCCCAGCATACTTATTGAAGAGACTGTTTTTTCTTCATTGCCTCCTTTGTCATAGATTAATTGACCATAGGTGCGTGGGTTTATCTCTGGGCTTTTGACCCTGTTCCATTGATCTATATTTCTGTTTTTGTGCCAGTACCATACTATTTTTATTACTGTAGCAATGTAGTATAGTCTGAAGTCAGGGAGCCTGATTCCTCCAGCTCTGTTTTGTTTTTTTTTCCTCAAGATTGCTTTGGCTATTTGGGGTCTTTTGTGTTTCTACACAAATTTTAAAATTTTTGTTTCTAGTTTTGTGAAAAATGCTATTGACTGTTTGATAGGGATTGTGCTGAATCTCTAGATTGCCTTGGGTAGTATAATCACTTTGACAATACTGATTCTTCCAATCCAAGAACATGGTGTATCTTTCTATTTTTTTGTATCATCTTTGATGTCTTTCATTAGCATCTTATAGTTTCACAGGACAGGTCTTTTGCCTCCTGAGGTAGGTTTATTCCTAGGTATTTTATTCTTTTTGATGCAATGGTAAATAGGATTGTTTCCTTAATTTCTCTTTCTGAACTTTTATTGTTAGTGTATAGAAATGCAACAGATTTCTGTATATTAATTTTGCATCCTGCAATTTTACTGAATTCATTGATGAGCTCTAGTAGTTTTCTGGTAGAGTCTTTAGGATTTTCTATGTATAGTATCACGTCATCTGCAAACATTGACAGTTTTACTTCCTCTTCTTTTGCAATTTGGACTCCTTTTATTTCTTTTTCTTCTCTGATTGCTGTGGCTAAGACTCCCAAAACTATGCTGAATAAAAGTGGAGAGAGAGTAGACATCCATGTCTTGTTCATAATCTTAGAGGAAATGCTTTCAGCTTTTCACTATTAAGTATGATGTTAGCTGTGAGCTTGTCATATATGGCCTTTACCATGTTGAGGTAGGTTCCCTCTATGCCCACTTTCTGGAGGGTTTTTATCATAAATCGATGTTGAATTTTATCAGAAACTTTTTCTGCATCTATTGAGATGATCATATGGCTTTCATTCTTCAGTTTGTTAATGTGGTGTATCACACTGATTGATTTGCAGATATTGAACCATCATCACTTCTCTGAGGACAAAGAAATGCCAGGAAGAATCCTAACAAACAGGCCTTGCTAAGTTTCCCCCAGTTTACTATAATTACCTCATACTCCTTAACCTGTCATATTCCTTGATAACTGTCCACTTTTCATCAAACCTAGTATAAAATACTCAGGTCTGTTTCTTTAGGTCTTTATTTCCTCTTGAAGGATCCTGTATCATGTAAAACTTATATTAAATAAATTTTTATCCTTTTCTCCTGCTAATGTGTTTGTGAATTCAATTTTCAGATGCATCCAGGGACCCTAAATGGGTCGAAGAAATTTTTCCCTTCCCTATAGCTCTCAGAACCAGGAATATCTACACTTTTTGTCAATGGTTTTGTTGCTCCAGGTCGACATAATGAATTATGTAATGTAAATATTTACCTCTTTGCATTATCTTCCCAAATCTGGCATACATTTTGGGCACTAAGCTCAACCTCAGCTTCACTGCATTTCTTCCACCTTTACTTTTTCTTCCCTACCTTTTAAAGTCTTGTTGCTATGAGATATTCCTATTTCCCTTGTAAACTCATAGTCATACCTCATATTCTTTTATAGAGATGCATATTTAGATGCTGATAGAAAGAGGAAGGAATGGAATGAGGAAGGGACAGGAGGAAAGAGACGTTTTGAAAGCTGTTTCACAGATGTATGATCAGGCAGCATGGTATTAGAGAATGAAGAAAGCTGAGATTGAGCAATCAGGTAAGACATCGCAATAAAAGTCAATCTGAAGAAAAATTGGATTAGCAACGTGTAAGTAGAGTGAAAAATGTGTGAACGTAGGAGCAAATGTGAACAAAGGAGTCAACAGAAATCCATTGTTAATTGCCTTTTAGAATTGCTCACAAGTAGACTTTGAAGATATTGTAAAATATAACGCCTATAGAGTTTTTTAAAAAATGGTATTACCGGCATTAAAAAATGGAAATTTTTTATGGGGAGTGGATCTGTAAGGGAACAATAATGAGACCTTTTTTTACTATTTTGTTATTGCTTTGACAACACAGTATTAAAACAAACATGGAGTTAAAAACCCAAGAAAGAAATCAGGAAAACTGGAAACGTAAAAGTGGTTGATATATGAAAATAGTGGAGTATTAAAAAGGGTGAAAAAAACCAAAGAACTGTCCTTTGGGAGAGATCCAAATTAGTGAGAAGGAAGAAGATACAGCAAAGATAGTGGACAACAGCAAACAGAAGAAAATGGGAGGTTAAAGGTAATAAAATTCAAAGGGAACATTTCAAGAAATGGATAATTCCAAATTGCTGTTAAAGGCATTAGTAGACATCAACCAAGCAAAGTGAATCTGAGAAGAAATCCTTGAATTTGCCTACAAAGGGACTATGAATGAGTATTGAATGAATCAACACAATTTAAATCAAGAGCTAAGTTAAGAACACAAAAGAAACAAATCTAAATAATATTCTGAAGAAAAGGACTATAACATTTTTAAACATGTGAATTTCATTTGCTTTTGATTAATCATTAGCTGAATTGTTATCAATATTGGATTTTGTCTACATAGTTTTCTCTGTGACTATTTTTAGATTTATTTTAAGCTCAAATAGGCTAAGATCTATAAATGTGGCAATGTTAACAACTTGCCAAATAGAAAAATAATCAATTCATCTAAGCAATGGGTCCATTTACTCTCTGAGGCAGAATTAATTGCACTTATGAGCACGTTCATATAAGTACTCAACTAAAGAATAATATGGATATACCTGTAGACAGACAGACAGACAGATAGATAGATAGATAGATACAGATAATATGATGTTCCTTGGAAATATCAACACCATCTGTAATTGCTTGCTTGTTGGACAGAAAGGGAGGGAGGGAGAGAGAAAGAGAAGGAAAAAAAGGGTGAAAGAGAGGCAGAGGGAAGGAGGGAGGAAAGGAGGAAAAATTCAGTGTGTAATCTCAGTAATGTTACAATATCCAACTAGTTGAGAGTGAGCATTTACCAGTACCATATATTGCAGACTCAGAAGTGGAGCTAAACCTCAAGAATCCAGGGACTTGTAATTATTATAAAGACCAACAAGCTCAGAGTCAAGGACCCTAACCTTGAAAGTCATGAAGTTTATTGAACACAACATCCCTTGAGGCAAAATAGATAGGCGGTCAACAAAGGTACTACTCAATCTGTATCACAACAAGAAATCAAAGTTAATTATCTGAGGTTGAAGGCAGCCATCACAATAGAAAGTCAGGATGTGTTGCCCAGTATCTCTACCTGATCCAGTTCTCAGACTAGGAACCTGCTGACTAAAGAAGTTACCCTGTGCTAGAGGAATAGACCTGTAACACTATATCAATTATCCATTGCAATGATTCCCTCTGTTCTTCCCCCAAGGGATCTTTAACCATTTACTTAAATGAGTAGACACTAAGGAAAGGAGAATAGCCAGATAGTTGATAGAGTATTGGGTGCAGGGTCATAGCTGAGATTGGTATCTGGAGATCCAAAGCAACACCATGGTCCCACTATTAGAGTGAAGGCATAGGAGGGTAAGATAACACATGGAATCCTGGCCAAGGGTTGGTTTATAATAGGTCCACTGTGTCCATGGATCCACCCAGGGATTGTTGATCCGAATACATGCAATGATCTTATTCCCAAATCAGGTCACATGCTAGGGTACTGGCGATTAGGATTTCAACATACCTTTGCTGGAGAACACATTTCAACCCATAAAATTCAAGGATGGCCTTAAATTACAGTAGGGAAGAAAAACTTTCCCAAATGGGCAGAACTTCAGGTGACACATCTGATCACCCACTTTGTGTAGAAGGATAAGGAAAAAGAAATGTCCCAAAGATTAGAAGAGACTCATAAGCAATGGTGAATGGACTGGCTGGCTGAGCAGGAAACTGTGAAGAAAAAAGGTGGAGACTAGGAATGTCTGAGTCACGTGGATGGACATAGGGGAATGAGTACAAGTGTGGAGATTTTTATAACACCCACCAAAAATGATGCACTAAACAACCCAAACAGACAAAAGGGCTCAGCCAGTCGATGTCAGCCAGCCTTGTCAGCAGTCTTCTCAATAATGGCATGATGGACACATGAACAATGTAGAGCAGATGAAGGTTATCCAAGGACCCAACAGCATAGACTCCCACTTACCAAGGCCAGCCTAGCTACTTCTACTTCTCCATGTCCAATTTGCCAGCAACAGAGACCAATGTTGAGCCCCTGGTAGGTCATTATTCCTCAAGGAGAACAATGGACCCAATTTGACTACACTGGGTCCTTTTTATAAACCAAGAAGGGACAACAGTTCATTCCCACAGGAATATCTACCTATTCCAGACATGAGTGTGCCTTTTCTGCCTCCTTGGTCTTAGTTGGCCCCACTATCTGGGTACTTACAAAATGCCTGATCCACAGGCATGGAATACAACACAGCATAGCACCCTAACCAGGGAACCCGCTATACAACAAAAAAGGTGTGGGAGAGAGCTCATGACCATGGGATCTTCTGGCCATATCACACAGTGCCCCATCAGAAGCTGTCAACCTGAAAGTGTTGGAATGGTCCACTTAAGGCACAGCTGAATCACCAGCTTAGAGGCAATATTGTTCAAGGATAGGGCGCCATCTTTTAGAACACTCTCACCAGGGAAAACAGCAAGTGTCTCACTGAACTACAAACTATGGCTGCCACGTGAGCACTTTGAGCGTCTTGTGCCCAGGGAACAGCAGGCAAGACAGAGAGACACTATCTTGTGAAGAGTAATTGCTGCTGATCAGCAAGAGAGATAGGACTGTTGTTACAGAATGGGGGTAGAGAGCAACAAGTGACAAACTCGAGCGGCCCACCTAGCTACCTCTTGGTACTCCCTTATAGAGTTTTAAATGAGAATGAGAAATGCAACAACCCCAGCCTAAGCACAGTAGGATTACCAGGGCCTCCACCATCTTATGATTGAGACTCAGAGAGGTGACAGCTGAAGGCAGAGGATTTAGGATGGTTAATGGAAGAAGGAGATGATGAGAACCACCTCTGGCCTCCAGACCAACAGCGGTGTTGGGGACTAACTTTCCTCTTCTGAGTATCCTGCCCAGGAGAAAGGCCCTTGGTGCTCTGGAAGAACTGCTCCCTGCATGCACAAAATGGATCTGTATGTCACAAGGGGTGAACTGTGGCAGGCATATGGACACATCACTCAGATACCCCTTGGAGAAAGGCCTCTCTGCCTGGCTGTGAGGAGTTGCTGAGCTGACAGCCTCCAGCTGTGAACATTTCCAGGGTCTGCCTCAGTTTCAAGCTGAGATCACACTTTTGGGGGCATCCCTCAGGCAATGACTGGGCACAGAAGAGGTACCAGGGCCTGAACATTTCACCCAATGTGGGACTTCTTTAATGGACAGCCTTTACCCTGGAGCTTTCCACTGTGCTGGGAGAGTCTCTGTAACTTTGGCATCAAGATTCTGACCCTGCTTAGTCCTGTTTCCTCACTTTTCCTTTCACAGGTGTTACGTCCCCATCAAACCTTCTGCACTCTTAACCCTCACTGTCTGCTTCCTGGAGCAGCTAGTCTGTGACAAGCCACAACTCCATATTTTTTGTTTAAGAGCTATAAAATGTATCAGAATAACTTTTAAAACATAAAATATTTGAAACAAAGCAAAAAGTTGAAACCATTTCACAGAAGCCAGATTTTATCTAGCAGAACATTTTAAACTTACAGAAATTCATTTAATTCACTAGCATATGGTATTCACTTTTGATCATAAAGTGAATGGAGTAAAGTCATTTTACATGAAACAAATTTTGGCCTTTTATCCAACTTCATCTTCATAAAATTAAAAGAGCATGTTATCAATTAATAGGTACTTCCAACTCCTATTTTTAAAAACAAATTGAAGAAGAATACTCCAATCACACCAGAAATAGTTGACAGTTGATAAACTGACTAGATTGGCTAGAATAAAAAAGGCTGGGGACTTGTCCAACTTTTAAAATTTAGTCCCAGATGTACCAGAGGATAAAAGGACACAAGAGCCTTCTCCTTAATCACCACAGATACCCTCTTCATTTCAGCAAAAAGGATCACAGGGATCCCTATATATTCAGCATCTGAGACTCCTGTCAAGCTCACTTTACAAGAATTCCCAAAGGCTCATCACAAAGTCTCTTGAGAGGATAGCAACAACCAAGCAGTATAATTATCAGTTCCATCAGGGCTGCCATTTATTCCATCTATGTTTCAGATTCTGTGTTTCAGTAAAATAAGGTCATTATCTCAGAAGCAGCTTTAAGAAGAGCTAATTCATCTCCTAAAAAGATAAGCTGACCCAAAGTGAAGAGGCCAATGGTCTTACAAGCTCATCCAGGAAAGTGTTCCACCTGAGAGATGACTCAGTTACAACTACTAACTAGATCCCAAGAACCCAATATTCAACTTCTGTGCAGTCAAAGTCTATCTCTCCATCACCCATAGAAATCAACTGAACTTCTCACTACAAATAGAAATTCTCCAGGACTTATGATAGGAGCTACCTCAGTAACCACCAGCTAAACTTATCCCATCCCTTCTTTCCAAACTTTATAGTCTCTGCCTTGTGGCTACTAAACCCAGCTGGCAAGAATCTCAGGGTAAGAGAGATGAGAGATGCTGTTTACATGATAGTGAAGCAGAGATGGCTTTGAAGCAAAGCTTGAAGAAGCTAGGAGAATGCAGAGCCCACCTACCACCACCATTGCCACCACCACCAATCCAGTACATGTGGAAATGAGTGGCCTCTAGCTGGCACAACTTTAGGGGGGAAAAAAAGTCTTAGCAAGGGAATAGGCACAAGTTAAAACAAAGAGGTAGAGAGAATGATTTGTGAAGAAGAAAAATTTATCATAGAATTGAGGCAAAGTAAATGTGTCCATCTTCATACCCTTGTTTGCCTGCTTGGCTCCTACTTATCCTTTAAAGGTAAATTTAGCAGTCATGCCTCAAGAAGAGCCTTCCCTGTTCTCCACATCCTTCAAATCTTGACTTAGTACTACTTTAGGGTGTTGCCACAACACCTATGATAGCATACGTTATCTTCCGTTGTAACTGCCTTTTTTAATTGAGATATAATTCACACACCATAAAATTCAAACTTTTAAGGTATACAATTCAATGGCTCTTAGTATAGTCACAAAATTGTGCAGTCATCACCCATCTCTAATTCCAGAACATTCTATCACCTCAGAAGGAAACTCCATACCCATTAGCAATCATTCTTCTTTCACTCTTCCTTCCAGCCCTTGGCCACCACAAATCTACTTTCTGTCCCTATGGATTTACCTATTCCGAACATTTTATATAAATGGGACTATACAATTTACAATCTTTTTGTCTGCCTTCCTTTGCTAAGCCTAATGTTTTCAAGGTTTACCCATGTTGTAGCAGGTAAGAGTACTTCACTCCTTTTTATGACTAAATAATATTCTATTTTATCTATGTACCACATTTTTTAATCCATTCATCAGTTGGTGGACATTTGAGTTGTTGCTTCTTTATGGCTACTATGAATAACATTGCTAGGAACACTGGTTTTTAAGTGGACCTCTGTTTTCAATTCCCTTGGATATACATCTAAGAGTAGAATTATTGGGTCATATGGTAACTCTATGTTTAACTATTTGAAGAATTGCCAAACTATTTTCCATTGTATACTCCCACCAGCAATGTAACTGTCTTTCATTTATCTAACCCTCAAATTTCTTGAGGTCAGGGACTAAGTCTTATGTTCTACTGTATCCCCAGCACCTAGCATAGTGCCTAATGGCGTATGGTTGTCTATGAGTATTTGTGAAGTGAATGACTAAATAAAGGGTCAAAATAATTGTTTTCACTTTATGACTTCTTCTGGCAAAATACTTATCAAAATACCCCCTCCCAAAATCTTTAACCAGACCCTTTTTATCTATGAAACTATTCTAAGTAAGTGACATACTCTTAGTGCCAGCACTTCTTGAAACGGGTGCTCTATGATTGCTAGTGAAGAGGATTGTGATCTGCTTGGGGCTGCTCACCCACACATTAGAGAATTTAAGATAATCTGATAGTAGAATCACGTGTTTCCAAGTTGGTACCAGTTGGCGGGCAGTCACATGTTCATGCATATTTTCAAAGTGATCCTCAAGCAAATATAGGCACAGGACATATTTGGTGTCCACACTCTGCTGGCCCTGCTGCCAATAATACTACAATGGACCTGGCAGGGAAGGAAAGAGGAAACATATGGGGCCCATCCCACTACAAAGGCAGATGAGAAGATGCGCAGATGAAAAGGCTTTCCGATTCTAGCAGCTCTGTGTGGGGATTAGTCTCCCAAGACTGGCACTTAAGTAGGCTGATGACTTCCAGCTCTGGCCAGTTAAAGAGACTATCGATAGAATAAATACTCATTTTGAGCCAAACACAAAATGAACATGTACATGGATAGAATTTATACTGTAAACATGACCAAGTCCTCTTGATATAAAATAGGATACATCTCTAATAAAATATGAATATACATTAATTCCTTATAAAATCTCACAAAAATCTCTATACTTCTGCTCCTGACTGATAAACATTTATTGATTAAAAACAGAAAGAGAAGACTCCCCTGATGTTTTATATGACACATCACATGTACACATATATTTTGCATCATTTCAATTTTCTACAAATAGAAGCCAAATATACTTGTGTTGCATAAACTAGTGAAGTTTTATATAAATTTACCTTTGGTAAGAAGAATGGCCCCTTCAAAGATTCCCATGCCTAATCCTATTAGTATGTTACAGTACATGACAGAAGGGACTTTGCAGATGTAATGAAGGTTATAGACCTTAAAATAGGGAGATTATCCTAGATTATCTAGATGGACCCAGTGTGATCACATGAGCCCTCAGAAGGAGAGATTTTTCTGTGGCTGGAGTCAGGGAAGACTTGCATAAGGAGAAGTCAGAGAGATTTAAAGGTTGGCAGGATCTTGACCCATTCTTGCTGGCGGGCAGCCACATGGAAAGCATGAGAAGGAATGTGGGCAGCCTACAGGAGCAAAGAGGAGTCCCCAGATTGAGGGGTGACAGGGAAATGAGACCTCAGTCCTATAATCACAAGGAAATGAATTTGGCCTGAATGAGGGTGGAAGCAGACTCATCCACAGAGCGTCCAGAAAAGAACTCAGTCCAGCCAACACCAGGATTTTAACTTTGTGATATATGTAGCAGGGAATCCAGCTGAGCCACTGTACTCTGATTTCTGACCTACAGAACTATGAATAAATACGCTTGTGTCGTGTTCAGCGACTACATTTGTGGTAATGTGTTATGACAGCAATAGAAAACTAGTATATTACTGAATGTTACTGTATTAAATGACAATATTCTAGGGTTCTGAAATACAAGAACCACTAGAACAATCAATTAAAATTGCACATTCCCAGAACCAATTCACATTCCACTACCAAATGTTATTTTTATAATAAATACATGGGAGACTTCTACTCATAATTACTGGGTATTTTTTAAATGTTATCTAAGAATAATATACCAATTTCTAAGTAATTTTTCTCACCAACATTTAAAACTTTAGCATTCATTTTTTAAAAGTAAATAGATAATTACTTTGTCAAGTCTTTTTCAGATTGTCTTAGTTTGATACGGTTCACTTTAGGTGTACACCTCTTTCCTAACATACTTTACTAGATTCATATTTTATATAACCACATTATGAGTCATATTAACAAAAGCCAGTGATCGTTTAAATAGAGTTCAATGAATCAATGTCTACAAAAACGTGAGAACATAAATGAAGCCAAAGATTTACAGGCCTCAAAAGTACAAAGAACTCTAAGGCAAAGGTCACTCATATTTTTAGTATATAAATGTGTAAAGCCAATAATACTGAGCTATGTGTAAACAGGACTTTATTGGTATGATGGCCATATTTTGGTATTTATATTTTTAAATTTGTAGCTCCCAGTTTCATGTGGCTTTATCGCAATATCACAGTTCCTCCAGTTCCTGATCTGCAGAACAAATGCTTGGAATATTCCAAGTTCTACCTGCTCCAACCAATGTTTCTAAATTAAAACAATGCCAACAAAATTGGATTTTTCCAGAGACTCTACAATATAATATAAAATCCATTTGGAACATGGACACTTACTTTTTCTGAGTTCTTTCAGCCAACCTTGCAATCTCTATAGCTGCCTTCCTTGCTTCAAAATCTTCCCTTTTCACCACCTCTCCAGTCCCGCGGTAGCCTAGCTCCACCAACTGGCGGGCCAGGCCTTCATCCTAAAAAGAAAATCAATTGTTACATTTGTGGATTAATGAGACATCTTATTTTATCCAATGTATACTGAATAATTGTTTTAAATGAAAAATCAAATGGAATATTTAAATATGAGACGATCTATTAGATTGAAAAGTTAGAATTCTTTCTAACAATAGTTTTATAAACATCTGATTTGTCATCCCTTTCCCAAAGATGTAAGATGAAAAAAAAATAATAATAACATCAAGCACTAAATTTTCTCTAAGGGATTGCAGGACAAAAGTCTGTAATGTTTTTAATCAATTTATGAAAACAGCTGTAGGTAATAAAGTATCTTTAGAACAATAAAACTATAGACAATAGTATTTATACAAGAAAGACTTTTTAAAAACCAACTGCACAAAAAGAAAATTGGGTTGCTTTCAGCAAGTTCAACATTTCAGAGACTTACTTCCTTGAAGTCAATTAACTGATGACACAGAGCATTATAACTTCAAATACAAAACAAAGGGCAGATGAATTTCCTATTTGAGTAGAAAGATATTGTTTCTATGTAATGTTGGTACCAATAAAAGCAGAGAAGTAGAAACCCAAGAAGATGACAAGAAGCTTCAAACTGAAAAAAAAAAAATTTCCCCACAGTCCTTTAGACCTTTTATATTTCAGTTACTTTAAGAACTGTCACACACATTTTTGTCACTTGCATAGCATATTCAAAAAAGAACAGCATTTCCCCAAAACTTGAATAGGTGACATTTTACTTGAAGTTACTAATATAAAGGCTTATGTATTACATAAAAATATGTATATTAACATATTACATTATCCTTACATTAAACATGAAATGTCTGAAATATAGAGAAAACAGCATATATTTTATTGTTACAGACCCTTACTTACTACATCACTGCTGAATGCGAGAACTGTCTAACAGAATTAAATAAGAAAACTTAAGATTCGTGGTTAATAATCTAGACAACCCATGGTGGCTATTTTAAAATTCCAACTATTCTAACAGAAAAAAATTAGACACCATCAACCTAGAAAACTTTGCTACTTTGCTTTGCTAAACACTAAAAGCAAATTGCTGAACTCTGTGTAGCAATATGGATACATTTGCCAAGTTAAGGCAAAGCACCAGGCTTTGCACAAGGGCGCTTTGCCTTCTTTCTGACTTGTTCCCCTGCTCACTATACTTGCTATCCCAGGTTGCTTTAGTGCGAACAACAAAACTGAGCAAATGCCTCCACCTAGTGGAGTTAATATTTAAATGAAAAAGCGATGCAGATTTCGGGTTTGATTTACAAAAGTGGAATGACTTTCTTAAATACATTACTTAAAGTGAGCTTACGGGAAGAACTCGCAGTGAGCTCTGCTGAGACTGTGGGGTTCTTCTAGTGGAATATAAGTTGCTTGTGGTCAACAGAGTATTTTACATAATAAAGGGCATTAAAAATTTCCTGTACTAACTTTGTATATGGAATGAATTATGCATTCCTGTGTGCCTTACCTGAGCCACACAGAATCATTTGGATAGTTCTGCACTCACTGACACTCACGTATATTGCTACAAATGACAAGATCAGATACAAAGTTGAAGCTGTTGCCCCACTTAACCATTACCATGTTTTAACTGGTGGAATTACAAGCCATCTCTCTCCTGTAAATGGTCAATAATCTTTAAAGAATTATCTTTAAAGAAACTGAGAAATAAAATACTTTTATTTATTCACGTATTTAGCATTTCTGGTGATTTTCATTCCTTTGTGTAGACCTAAGTTTCCTACTAATATATGATTTTCCTTCTACCTAAAAAACTTTAACAATTCTTATAGTAAAGGTCTGCTAACAACAAAAGTATTGTGGCTTCTGTTTTACTGAAAAAAATATTGACTTCATCTTAATTTTTTTCTTCCAGTTTTATTGAGATATAATTGACTTATAGACATCACGAAATGATTACCTTAGTAAGTTTAGTGAACGTCTATCATCTCATATAGATACAAAATTAAAGAAATAGAAAAATATATTTTTTTTTCCCTTGGGATGAGAACTCTTAGGATTTACTTTCATATATAACATAAAGCCGTGTTAATTATATTTATCATGCTGTATATTAGATCCCTAGTACTTATTTCTCTTATAATTGGCAGTTCAATACCTTTTCACTGCCTTCATTCAATTCCCCCTCCCTCCACACCCCAACCTCTGGTAACCACAAATCTGATGTTTTTCTATGAGTATGTTTGTTTGTTTGTTTTTGAAGTATAATTGACCTACAACACTAAGTTAGGTCCTATCACACAACATAGTGATTCGATATTTCTATATATTACAAGATGATCACCATGATATCTAGTTAACAAATATGTCACCATACAAAGATATTACATAGTTATTGACTATATTCCCCACACTGTACATTTCATACCTGTGACTCATTTAATTCTGTGCAACTGGAAGATTGTACCTCTTAATCTCCCTCACCTATTTCTCTCCTCTCTCCAGTTCCCTCCCCTTTGGCAACCACTGGTTTGTTCTCTGTATCTCTGACTCTATTTCTGCTTTGTTATATTTGTTCATTTGTTTTGATTTTTTTGATTCTACATATAAGTGAGATCATACAGTATCTTTCTCTGTCTGACTTATTTTACTAAGCATAATGCCCTTTAGGTCCATCCATGTTTTCAGAAATGGTACGATTTCATTCTTTTTTATGGCTGAGTAATATGCTATTGCAACCACATCTTCTTTATCCATTCATCTGTGGATGGGTGCTTAGGTTCCTTCTATATCTTGCCTACTGTAAATAGTGCTATGATGAAAACAGGGGTGCATGTCTTTTCAAATTAGTGTTTTTCATTTTCTTTGGATAAATACCCAAGAGTAGAACTGCTGGATTGTATGGTAGTTCTGGTTTTAATTTTTGAGGAATCTCCATACTCTTTTCCACAGTGGCTGCAGCAATTTACATTCCCACCAACAGTACATGAAGGTTCCCTTTTCTCCACACCTTCGCCAATACTTGTTATTTGTTATTTGTTAATAGTCATTCTGAAAGTTGTGAGGTGATATCTCTTTGTGGGTTTGATTTGCATTTTCCTGATGACTAGTGATATTGAGCATCTTTTCATATACCTCTTGGCCATCTGTATATCTTCTGTGGAAAAATGTCTATTCAGATTCTCTGTCATTTCTTTAATCAGGTTGCTTGGGGGTTTTTTGATGTTGAGCTGTATGAGTTCTTTGTATATTTTGGATATTAACCCCTTCTCAGATATATCATTTGTAAATATATTCTCCCATTCAGTACGTGGCCTTTTTGTTTTGTTGATAGTTTCCTTTGTTGTGCAAAAGCTTTTTAGCTTGATGTAATCCCATTTGTTTATTTTTCCTTTTGTTTTCCTTGCCTGGGGAGAAATATCCAAAAATATATTATCTAGACCAATGTCAAAGAGCACACTGCCTATGCTTTCTTCTAGAAGTTTCATGGTTACAGGTCTTACATTGAAGTCTTTTGGTGCATGGTGTGAGAAGGTAGTCCAGTTTGACCCTTTTGCATACAGCTATCCAGTTTTCCCAACAGCATTTATTAAAGAGGTTGTCTTTTTCCCCTTGTATATTCTTGTCTGCTTTGTCAAAGATTAATTTCCCATTAAAGTGTGGGTTCATTTCTGGGCTCTCTATTCTGTTCCATTGATCTATGTGTCTGTTTTTGTGCCAGTACCATGTTTTTTTGATTACCATAGTTTTGTATTATAGTTTGAAATCCAGCTTTGTTTCTTTATCAAGATTGTTTTGGATATTTGAAGTCTTCTGTGTTTCCATACAAATCTTAGAATTTGTTCTAGTTCTATGAAAAAATCCCATTGGTATTTTTATAGGGATTGCATTGAATCTGTAGATTGCCTTGGGTAGTATGGTCATTTTAACAATAATTCCTCCAATCCATGAGTACTGTGTATCTTTCCATCTGTTTGTGTCACCTTCACTTTTCTTCATCAGTGTCTTAAATTTTTCCAAGTACAGGTCTTCTGCCTCCTTAGTTAGATTTATTCCTAACTATTTTATTCTTTTTGATGCAATTGCAAACAGGATTGTTTTCTTAGTTTCCCTTTCTGATAGTTCATTGTTAGCATATAGAAAAGCAACAGGTTTCTGTATATTAATTTTGTATACTGCAACTTTACCAAATCCCTTGATGAGTCCTAGTAGTTTTTTGATGACATCTTTAGAATTTATTATGTATAGTATCATGTCATCTGCAAACAGGGACACTTTTACTTTTTCCTTTCCAGTTTGGATTCCTTTTATTTCTTCTTCTTCTCTGACTGCTGTGGTTAGGATTTACAATACTATGTTGAACAAAAGTGCCATGTGTGGGCATCCTTGTCTTACTCCTGATCTTAGAGGAAACACTTTCAGCCTTCCACTGTTGAGTATGATGTTAGCTGTGGGCTTGTCATATATGGTCTTTATTACATTGAGGTATGTTTCCTTTATACCCACTTCGTTGAGAGTTTTTATCATAAATGGATATTGAATTTTGTCGAAAGCTTCTACTGCATCTATCGAAATGATCATATGATTTTCCTTCATCAGTTTGTTAATAGGGTGTATCACTTTGATTGATTTGTGGATATTGAGCCATCCTTGCATCTCTGGGATAAATCTCACTTGATCATGCTGTATGATCCTTTCCATATAGTGTTGAATTCAGTTTGCTAATATTTTGTTGAGAATTTTTGAGGCTATTGGGCTGTAATTTTCTTTTTTGGCCTGATTTTGTCTGGTTTTGGTATCTGGGTGATGCTGGCTTTGTAGAATGGGTTTGGAAGCATTACTTCTGCCTTAATTTTTTGAAGTGTTTGAAAGGTATAGGTGCTAACTCTTCTCTAAATATTTAGTAGAATTCACCTGAGAAGCCATCTGGTCCTGGGCTTTTGTTTGTTGGGAGTTTGTTTATTACTGATTCAATTTCATTACTGGTAATTGGTCTGTTCGTATTTTCTATTTCTTCCTGGTTCAGTTTTAGGACATTGTACATTTCTAGGAATTTGTCCACTTCTTCTAGGTTGTCCATTTTATTGGCATATAGGTGTTCATAGTAGTCTCTTATGATCCTTTGTATTTTTGTGGTGTCAGTTGTAACTTCTCCTTTTTCATTTCTGATTTTATTTGTTTGGGTCCTCTCTGTTTTTTCTTTGATGAGGCTGGCTAAAGGTTTATCAACTATGTTTATCTTTTCAAAGAAACAGCTCCTAGCTTCAATGATCTTTTCTATTGTTTTTCTAGTCGCTACATCATTTATTTCTGCTCTGATCTTTATGATTTCTTTCTGTTTACTCACTTTGGGTTATGTTTGTTCTTCTTTTTCTAGTTCCTTTAGGTGTAAGGTTAGGTTGTTTATTTGAGATTTTTCTTGTCTCTTGAAAACCTTCTTTCATTATACACTTCCCTCTTAGACCTGATTTTGCTTCATCCCCTAGATTTTGGATCGTTGGGTTTTCTTTTTCATTTTCCTCCAGGAATTTTTTTAAATTTTCTCTTTGATTTCTTCAGTGATTTCACCTTAATTTTTGAAAGACATTTTTGCTGGATTAGTGTTCCAGGCTGACTTTTTACCTTTCAGCACTTTAGAGATGTCATCCCATTGTCCCATGACTTGTATTATTTCTGATGAGAAGTTCAATCTTTCCTGTCTGAACTCATCGTTGCATTCCTATGATAAATCACACTACTTAGGAGTAGTATTTAGTAGTCTCTGATCTATTATTTCTTAATATAGTCCTAGATCATTTTTCACTTCTTTTCCTCCAGTTCATAAGTAAAATTAGTCTTTAGCTTTCCATTTTGTGCTATTCTTCTCTAGATTGATGTCAGGGTTACACAAGTCCTATAAAATGGTTTAAGAAAATTACATGCTTTTCTTTTCATTAATTTTTAATTATATAAGTCAGACATAAATACATTCTCCTTGTGAAAAAATTAACATGTGGCAGATGTAGTGAATTTGTATTCTGTCAACTTAGCTAAGCTGGAGCTTTGTTTCCATAATTTTTCTTCCTTAGATAGTTACAGGTTACATTGGGCCACAAGAGACATTTGCAATAGATTTGGAAGACAGAAAAGGAGAAGCCATATTGTTCTAGCTCTTATAGAAGCTTCTCCTGTACCTCCTCCAACTCCTGGGCCAAGTGCATGAGTGTGTTAAGCTCTGTGACTAAAGGTGCCAGCTTCTTCTGCAGATCTCTTCTACCATCAAAGTTGGAGGTGTGAAAGAGGTGAGGGCCTGATCCAAGTTCCAGTTTGTCCTTATGAATTCTAGCTCATCCTTGCAGGTCTGTTTGCCCTTGTTTCCCATAATTCTCATGTACGTTTCCTTCTTGGCTGTCTGTCCTAATGACTTCAGGTTCCAGCACCAGACACCAAAGAAACAGCCTTTCATTGACCATTTAAACAGTTCTCATAATTGTATAGGGGCAAATCTCTATAAAAAAGTAAATACATGTGACACACATATATCTACATCTACATATATATGTATGTGTGTGTGTTCTGCTTCTCTGACTGAACCCTGAATGAGTCACAATTAGCTATTGGCAATGGTTCCAGAGGAACAGAAATTTAAGGGTGGGTTCTCTGAGTTGGTTCTGGGTTACCTAGAATTGGTTCTCTGATCTTATTAAAAGTATTACAAGCCCTGTTTACACTAGAAAAGATTATACTGTAGTCAGTGAAATGCAGAGGCCAAGTTATTTATCACCTTTAAAGACATGCAATGAAAACAGAGCTTTAGGTAACCAAGTGTTTGCTTCCAGAGGACAATTTAGTGGCAATAAGAAACATAATGGTATTGGTTGCTTCCAAGTGTGTTGAAGGCCTTGGGAAAAGAAAATGAGAAGCTCACGGTTTGGGGATTAGCCAGCCATTTGGTGGCAGGTTAGTTACACAGGACTACCCACATTATGAAAGGGGAAAATATTTGACATAGTTTCATGATTTTTAAAAGCTTTTTTCCATAAAGATATTATGCCATATATACACAACTTTTCAAATAATTATTATTTTTTAGTATCCATATAAGAATTACCTGTTTGTTAAATTTGCTCATTTTTCTATTGGATTGTATTTACTATTGATTTATAAAGCTATATTCTATACAGCAAGTCCTTGTTGAGTACACATTTTACAAATATTTATTCTCAGCTAGTTGCTTATCATTTGATTTATATTTTGTCATACAGAGTTTAAAAATTTTGGCAAGGAAATTGTATATGAAACCTTAATAAAATACACAGAAAAACTGCATCGGTGCATTTAATAGAGAAAAGAAAGCTTGAAAATAAACAGCTAACCATTTAACTAGAGAAAGAATAACAAAATACATCAAAATGATATAGAAGGAAAGAATAAAAACAACTGAATGAACTGTTCATTTCATTATGAAACTGAATAAAATAGAAATTAAAATATACAAATCCAGTCAGCTTTAATTGTCTAATGAAAGCCAAGAGCTTATTCTGTTTTTTTTAATTGAAGTATAGTTGATTTCAAGAGCTTCCTCTTTGTTTTGTTTTTTTTACTATTTACTTATTTATTTATTTGGCTGCACTGGGCCTTAGTTGCGGCATACAGGATCTTCAGTGCAGTACATGGGATCTTTAGTTGCGGCATGCGGGATCTTTAGGTGTGGCATGCGGGATCTTTAGTTGTGGCATGTCGATCTAGTTCCTTGACCAGGGATCAAACCCAGGCCCCCTGCACTGGGAGCGCAAAGTCTTAGCCACTGGACCACCAGGGAAGTCCCTCAAGAGCTTATTCTTTTAAAAGACCAATAAAATAGATAACATTTGGCAAGATTTATGGTGGAAAAGAAGGAATACACAAACAATTTTAGAAATCAGAAAAGAGCCATAACAACAGATAAAAGAAAACTACATACAAGTTTATAGTAATAATTTGAAAATCTGTGTAAAAATATATGAAGCATTTGCTCAAGTTATGAATTCAGAAGAGATCTGTAGGTGGTTTTATGAGTCCTTGATTTTTCCCAAAAAAGGTCTTCATTTTGCATTCCCATTTGAATATTAGTTTATTTAGTCAGAGTCCAGGCAGGAAATAGATGATGTATTTAAATGGAGTAACTGAAGGAAACTGAATGGCTGAGTTAATTTACAAAGGTATTCACCAGGTTAAGAGAAATCCAAGTGGGACAATGAAATACCCTGCAGCTAGCAACAGCAGTAAGCTATTGTATTAGTAGCCATTAACCTATGCAAATGAGGTAAGGGGAGGGAGCAACTAATAGGACACAGGGAGATGGCTGTAGGACAGTGTTATCAGACCCTGAGTTTTGGCTTGGTGGAAGAAAATATCGACTGCTAACCTGCAGCATAGTATGGAAGGAGTCTGAAAAACAATGCCCAGCCTCCTGGCTTCTAATTTCTTACTGGTGCCTCTTATTGGCTGAACCCAACTGGCCAAATGTAAAGGGAGTCCAGTTGAAGTAGTCAACAGAAATCAACCTCTTGGGGCACACAGCACAGAGCACGTTGGGGTAGGATAGAACTCAAGGTAAGACAGAATCTCAGGGGCCAAACAGGGACAGAATATAGCCAGGGACAGAATTCTAGGCTCAAAGTAAAGTTTCCTAAGAAGTTTAAAGATATTACTCCATTTTCTTCTAGGAATCTCTATTAGGAATGCAAAGTCTAGGATCAAGCTGATTCCCATTTACAGGTTATTTGTTGACACTCTGAATTATTTTTAAAATTGTGGTAAAATATACATGACATAAAACTAACCATTTTAAGTGTACGGTACAGTGGTATTAAATATATTCATGTTATTGTGACATTATCATCACTACCATCTGTCACCACAACTCTTTTTATCTTACAAAACTGAAACTATGTGCCAGTTAAACAATAGCTCCCCATCTTCCCTTCCCCCAAGGCCCTGGCAATGACCATTCTACTTTCTGTCTCTGTGAATTTGACTACCCTAGGCACCTCATATAAGTGGAATTACACAGTGTTTGTCTTTTTGTGGCTACTTATTTTGCTTAGAATAATGTCCTCAAGACTTCCATGTTGTAGCATGTTTCAGAATTTCCTTCATTTTAAAGGCTTAATAATATTCCATTGTAGATATATACCACATTCTGTTTATGCATTCATCCATCAGTAGACACTTGAGTTGCTTCTACCTTTGGCAATTGTGAATAATGCTACTATCAACATGAGTATACAAATATCTGTTGAAGTTCCTGCTTTCAATTCTTTTGGCTACATAGTATCCAGAAATGGAATCTCTAGATCATATGGTAATTTTCTTTCTAATTTTTTGAGGAGCTGCCATTTATTTAATTTATTTCCGCAATGGCTGCACCTTTTTACATCCCCACCAGCAGTGTACAGTGTTCCAGTCTCTCCACATCCTCACCAACACTTGTCATTTTCTACTTTTTTTTGATAATAGCTATCCTAATGGGTGTGAAGTGATATGCCATTGTGGTTTTGACTTGCATTTCCCTAATGATTAATGATGTTGACACCTTTTTATGTGCTTATTGGTCATTTGCATACATTCTTTGGAGAAACATCTTTTCAAGTTCTTTGCCCAATTTTTAATTGGATTATTTGCTTTTGTGTTGTTCAACTGTAGTTTTTTCCGTATTCTGGATATTAACCCCTATCAGATATATAATTTGCAAATATTTCCTCCCATTCTATGGGTTGCCTTTTGACTCTATTGATGGTGTCTTTCAATACACATAAGTTTTTAATTTTGATGTCATGTAATTTGAATTATTTTTGAACTATCATTTTATTCTCAGAGTTCTGTAATTCTACCACTATCTGCCAAGGTGTGGATCTTTTTCATTCATCCTACTAAGCAAGTGATTGTAAGATGGGCACTTACAATCTTGCACTTATCTCCAACACAGAGAATTTTTGTTGTTGTTGTTATTTCATTGATTATTTTATCCCCCTCATTTTCTGTATAATTTCTTTCTGGAATATCTATTAGATAAATATTGAGCCTCCTGGAATTATTTGTTCATACTTTCCTTCATATAATTCTTATTTTCCTCATTTTTTTCTTACTGCATTCTGGGTAATTACATCAACTTTAACTTCCAGATCATTAAATTGTCCTTTAAAAGTGACATTCTCCTTCCATTAATTACCTCTTTTAAAAATGTTATCAAGTTTTTAATTTCTAAGAATTCTTTCTTGCTCTCTGATTGCTCCCTTTTCATACCAGTCTATTATTTTGCTTACAGACTTCATATTATACATATTAAAATGCCTGTAAGGTAGAAAATTGGAATTTATTTAAAGTTGCCTCAGGGTTTTGAGTGTTTTGTTTTGTCTGACATTACTTGTTCTCCTCTATTCATCTTAGGCCCTCTCTTTCATGCTCCTGTGTTCCCTCAAACATCTCGGAATACATAGTTATGAATAGAGAACTGGGTAATTAGCAAAGTCATTAGCATGGATTCCCTCTATAGTCGTACAGATCTGATTCCCTAACTGGTTTCTCCTCTGAATAGATGAACTGAGGAAGTTATGTGTAAAAGAGCAGAGTATAGCAATGTACAGACTCCACTTGAGGATGCGGACATGAAGAAGGAAGGCGGTCTGGGGTAAATTCCACACTCTCCAACCTAATTACCAAAATAAGAAGGACTTGGTAATAAGTGTAACTCTCTCCAGATTATCTTCTCCTCTCCAACATCTATTCTGGACTTCTAGCACTATCTAGCTACTTCACACTTAGTTTTGATTATCTCTCAAGCCCCTTTACCTGCTCCAGGACTCCTTGCTAGGCACTTTTTTTAGAGAGCAGTTCTCTCATTTACCCTTGGGTTAAACATTGTAGGTATATGCTGGGGATAGGATACACCTCTGGCTTAGCTAATGCAGAATTAACTTCTTTAATCAATTATAGGTTCTCTCTTGCTTTTTGTATTATTGTTATCTCTGACTTTTCTCTAAATCTGCTTTACCTTCCCAACACTGTTCTTATTTATTAATTTTGGGCTATGGTTTTCTCTATCTTGTCAATCTCTAACTTATCAGAAATAAGCACAATTTCTGATCCTGTAGAGTAGCATCCTTTCATGTCTCCTAGTGCTATTATAGATTTATTCTATTTCATATTTACAAGGAAAATGGATAGACAGATGACGGGTAGGAAGGAAAGGAAGGAGGGAGGAATGGGGGAGGGTGAGAGGGAGGGAAGGAAGGAAGCAAGCAAGCAAGGAAGGAAGCAAGCTTGATTATATCCAGGGCTCTACAATCCACAGTGTCTACTTCAGCCACAACTTCTTCTTTTTTTAATATACCTAAAAAGCTTCAGAAAAACTCTCTTGCCTCTAGTTGTAAAACAATCCAATCCATCCTTCCAATGGAAGACTGAATGATTAAACCAGAAAGTGTCCATTGGATTTAGTGACACATCCCTCACTTGTCACCATGGCAAGAACAATTTCTATTGAATGTGAAGATGGGAGCCAGCTAGCAGTGGGTTGAAAAACAGAAGATGGAGGAAATGAAGATTAAGGATTTTACAATTCATTCAAAAAGGATAACTGTAAAAAAGGAAGAAAAGACAGATATGGAGGGGAGAATGGGAGATACCTCATTGAGCACAGAAGGGACTGTTGGAATTAAAGGTGAGAGGAGCTAATCAATAGAGGTAGTTCCCTAAATATATGAAAGGAAAGGGTAGAGAATGCAAGTGACCATCATCAGTCAAGCCTATTAGTTGTAAACAGCAGGGTTTACTGTAACCAGTCCAAGCATAAAAAGGAATTATTAAAATACAATAGCTCAAAAGATCCCTGGGAAAGTGAAATTTGAAGCCTACACAGCCAGAAACAATACTCTAAGCCATACAAACTATTTCAGCAAATATCCCTCACTGCCACCACTGAAAACATATACTGCAACTCATCATGTTGACCTAGGACATTACACGCCTGAATTTCTGCCACTGCATCAACTGAAAGTCAAGAGCCTCAACCACCTCAGTCAATACAAAATGGATTCTACATGGTGCTTTCTTCCTCATGTCACTCTTTTCCTATACAGCAGTCTCATGTAGGTGTATATGATTAGCAGTGCCTAAGTCACACAAGGATACACTAGCAGCAAGGAAAACTGAGAAGATGAATTTCTGCCTCTACCTTAGGGAGGTGGGACTCAGAGTTGGGAAAATTCCCAAAACATTATAATGATAATGGGTGTTCAAATGCCAGATTCAGTATATTCAGATAGGCACCATGCATGGTAGACACCATCAACACAGGTGGGAAGGAAGAAAGGATGGGCAGAAATTAAGGTGGTTTTATAAGTTTCATGGTAGAAAACTGAAGAGGGTTCCAGTCTGATTGACTCTTTTTGTTGATTTGGAAGATGAAGTCATCCACTAAGAGCCTGAAGAGAGGAAAGAAAGTTTGAAAAACAAGCTGGGGGTGGGGGGCGGTGGAATCAAGGAAGAGCAATAGGCAATTCGCAAAAGAAATGCAAATGGCCAGGAAAAATTTAAAAGATGGTCAACCTCACTAATAATCAGAGAAATTAAAATTAAAACAACGAGGTTTTTTTCACATATGATTTGACAAAAAATAAAAGGGTCGACAATATCAAGTGCTGGTGACTGTCTGAGAGAAAAGGTGTCTCATACATGCTGGTGGGAGAGTAAATGACTACTCTGGAGGGCACTTTGACCATGTTTATTATGACCCATCAATTCTACTTTTTGATTCATTTACAACTGCACACAAAGAGGATGTACAAAAGACGTTCATTTCACTGTTGTTTGAGATATTGCAATAAGGAAAATGAACTTCCAAAGGACCAACCTAAGTAAACAGTGGATTCAATGTAGCAACTTATAAAGAATAGGAAGACCTATATAGAGTGACATTAAATGGCCTCCAAGATTTAATGTCGATTTTTTTTGTTACAGAAAGATATAAATATTACTTTTTGTGTGGAAAATATAAATGAAGAATAATATATATATTTACATATAATGAAAATATTTATGTAGTATAATACTGAAGCCCATGTGCCCTGGACCCCGTGCTCTGCAACAGGAGAAGCCACGGCAATGAGAAGCCCCCGCCCGCCGCAACTAGAGGAAGCCCGTGTGCAGCAACGAAGACCCAACGCAGCCATAAATAAATAAATAAATAAAATTTATTACAAATATATACATTTTTGAAGACTACTCAGATGTATGCAAGAAGAAGAAAGATACTGGGGTAAACTTCAGCCCTTGTTGCTGCAGCTTGACTCAGAACCACACAACTACCATCTCCTACCTCTGCCACCTAGTCTAGATTCTCCTCACCCTCAACTAACACCTCTGCTGGTCTTGGTAGCATATCAAGTGGTGTGAGCCAGACCCTCATTCCTGAGGGCTCTGAAGCCCTTTTCAAGTCTGGGTTGCTGCCCTTGTACATTTACCACCACAACTGAGAGAGAGATTACCAAGAGGCATCCAAGTGAGTCACCAGAATTCCAAACACATTCCTTCATGACTGATTTTATGAGTCCTAACTTTTCCTGACAGTAAAGCTCAATTATGCTTGCCGAGATGGTGACTCTCTTCTTGCCTCCTGATTCCTAGACAAGGAGCCTGAAGATTCCAGGCAAGAGTTATAACTTCTAATTCAACTGACTCTCACCAAGTCACCTGATGGCATGTTCCCCCATTTAGTACCAGGACAATTAACCCGCAGAGCCCCCAGTGAGGAAAGAAAGTCCAAATTCTTTAGGTTAGGTGCTTTAACCTCTTAGTTCCCAGAAAAAGGGAACAAAGCTCAGTGCAAAGATCTTGGATGCTAAGTATATGCTGTATCATGGTGGACGGCACCCATTCTCTGAAACTATCATCTCCAAATTGGCACTTATTTATGCTTTTAGCAACCCATTCCAATGATCTATCTGCTGGCAGCTCTGAATATTTCGGACTATATCATTAAAAGTGAACCACATGCTCAGGTCCTTATTCCCACAGCTCCTCTGTTGTAGCCTAGGTCCGTAGTCTGACACAGTGGTAAATGGGACCCTGTGCCTGTGGATGAAATAGTCATTCCATAAGACCCCATCTATAGATGCTATGCAATTCCCATCAAGATTTTAATGACAATTTTTTACAGAAGTAGAAAAAAAATCCTAAAATTTATATGGAACTACAAAAGACCCCAAACAGTCAAAGTAATCTCGGAAAAGAACAACAAACTGGGAGGCATCACAATTCCTGATTTCAAGCTATATTAGGAAATTATAGTAATCAAAATAGTATGGTAATGGCATAAAACAGACACATAGACCAATGGAACATAATTGAGAGCCCAGAAATAAACCCATGCATATGGTCAACTAACATTTGACAAGTGAACCAAGAATATTCAATAGAGAAAAGACAGTCTTTTCCATAAGTGGTGCCAGGAAAATTTGATAGTCACATGTAAAATAACGAAACTAGACCCAAATCTTACATGACTCACAAAAATTAACTTGAAATGGATTAAAGACTTAAATGTAAAACCTGAAACCGTAAAACTCATAGAAGAAAACAGGAAAAAAGCTCATTGAAGGGTCTAGGCAATGATTTTTTGGATTTGACGCCAAAAGCATAAGCAACAAAATCAAAAGTAAATAAGTGGGACTATATCAAACTAAAAAGTTTCTGCACAGCAAAATGATCAACAAAATGAAAAGGCCACATATGGAATGGAAATCATATATCTGATAAGGAGTTAAAATCCAAAATATAAAAAAAAGAAAAACTCATATAACTCAATAGCAGAAAAATAAACAATCTAATTTAAAAATGGACAAAGAACCTGAATAGACATATTGTCCCAAGAAGATATTCAGATGGCCAACAGGTACATGACAAGGTGCTCAACATCACTAATCAGTAGGGTGAAAATCAAAATCACAATGAGATACTACCACAGCCTATTAGAATGGCTATCATCAAAAAGACAAGCGATAACAAATGCTAGTGAGGATATGGAGAAAAGGGAATGCTTGCAGCCACTATGGAAAACAATATGAAGTTCCTCAAAAAATTACAAATAGAACTACCACACAAGCCAGCAATTCCACTTCTGGGAATACATCCATAGGAAACAGAAACACTATGTTGAAGAGATATCTGCACCCGCATGTTCATTATAGCATTATTTACAACTGCCAAGACATGGAAACAACAACATAAGAGTCCATCAACAGATCAATGGATAAAGAAAAGTGGTGTACCATTCAGCCATACTGAATACTATTCAGCCATGAAAAAGAAGGAAATTCTGCCATCATCAACGACATGGATGGACCTTGAGGACATTATGCTAAGTGAAATAAGTCAGACTAAGAAAGACAAATGCTGTATCTCACTTATATGTGGAATCTAAAAACAAACAAACACACACACAAAAAAACAAACTCAAAGAGATCAGATATGTGGTTACCAGATGAAGGGATTGGATGCCCGTGGTCAAAAGGTACAAACTTCCAGGTATAAATTAGGCCTGGAGATGTAATGCACAACCTGATGACTATGGCTACCATTGCTGGGTGGTAGAGCTGAACGTTGCCAAGACAGTAAATCCTAAAAGTTCTCATCACAAGGAAAACACCATTTTTTCTTTTTTTCTCTTTCATCTACATGAGATGACAGATGTTAACTAAACTTATTGTGGTAATCATTTTGCAAAATATGTAAGTTAAGTCATTATGCTCTATACCTTAAACTCAGGCAGTGCTATATGTCAATGAGATCTCAATAAAGCCAAGAGAAAAAAATATTCCATTAGGTAGCAGAGCAGTGTTATGACTACAGCCAGAAGAGCAAACCCATTACTACCAAATGTGGCTGTTCCTATCACACTGAATTGCTGACCCTTCCAAAGTTGAAGGGGCCCAATGCTTTCAGTTGCCACCAAGTGGCTAGTTGGTTCCCTTGAAAAATGGTGCTATATCGGAGGCATTCGACTTGCTTGCTGACAGTCGAATGCCTGTCATCCAAGTTGGACATTCTGAGGTAGCCAGTAGCTACATCAGCCTTGACAAGTGGAAGCCCACCCTACTGGGCCCATGTGTAGCCTCCATCTTCCTCCCTGTGCCCATCATGCCAGCGCTAAGGTGGCCAATGAAAGAGGCTGGTTGACAGCAACTGTCTTAACCAATGCCAAATTTAAAAGTAAATTTCTTTACCTTTCGCCTAAACATGGTCACCATTTCCCATTTTGCAGAACTTTAAAATTCTGATTGATGAAACAAAGTATTAATTTCTCACTCCTAATCAACGTTAATGCTCTTAGTTTCTAATTCACGTGAAAAAAAAAAAAACCTCTGCCTTTAAAAAAGTTGAAATCCTTCTTAAGGATATCAAGCTTAAGCTTGGCAATTTTCCACAAGTGCTACAAAGATGATTATAGCCTATTGGGATATTTATTGTCTATATTTCATTCTTGTTTATTTAGATATTCAAAACCTTAGATGCAAACATTGTTTGGCACCACTACTATTTCCCCTTCATTGCAGTGACTTCCATGCAAGGCATAAAACGGAACCTTCATGATTTTAAACATGTTATCTGTATAAAATATTCAAAAGCTTGTTTTTGAAATCAGAAGATATGTTGGAAATACCACCTGGCTTTTTTTAACAGTTAATTCCAGAAAGATCAAATTATCTGTCCAAGGTCACACAACTTGTTCTTAGCAGAGATAGGACTAAAATTAGATGATTCTAGCTCCTTAAAATTATGTTCCTATCTAGAACATGAATGTGTTTTGCAGGATAAGCACTTTTCAGACCTTGGAATCTACACTGAAGTAAAATCTCACTTTGAACACGATCACTGAAGTCCAAAAATTTCAGTCCCCTAAACGGCTGAATCACGTTGTTGCGCATAAGGAGTTTGGGGATTGACTGCAGGATACAAATCCTTCTCAGACTCAGGTATGGTGTGACCCCAAACAGAGGCCCTTGTTCTTCCTGGCCTAAATAGAGAGGGGCAATTGGCGGCTCTGTGGCATGGGTCCAGGGCAGGAGAATCCAAGTCAGTGCCCATTTAGTCGGCCTAGTCTGGGAATACGCCACGGCTCTAGGGACCACTGTCCACCTCCTGCTTCCCAGGACCCGTAGTCTATTATTTTCCCCGCGCAACTTGGTTCTCCCCAAAGAGCACAAGAACTCCATCCCTCCGCGCCGCCCCCCCCCGCCCCCTATCAGCTTCCTGCCCATCCCCACACCTTTAAGAGGCATGTCGGAGGATGGCTGCTGAGAGGAAGACAGTAGCCAATCCCAATTACGTCCGATTTTGCTGTGTTGCAGGATTTTTTTTTTTTTTAACTATCAACTATAGTTGTGAACAATCAACTCGATAAAAATGAATCAGCTCATGCCTGCAATGCCAGGGAGCTGTAACGTGTATCCGTAATTAAAGGGCTTTCTGAGTCAACTAGCTTGGGGTGGAAGTTCATGGAACCAAATGCCTAGTATATACTAGATACACCTGGGAGGATACTGTCTTCTGTTCTTTAGTACAAACTGGCAAAGGAGAGAGAAACAGTGTCAGACCTGAATTGCAGACCCCGGAAGGGTCTCAGTGGGCCTCGGAATCCAGCCCCGTTCCTCAAAGGAGTAGGACTTTGGAAAGGGTACGGGCCAGGAGCGGGGCGACGGAGGCCGCCGTACAGACATTCCAGGCCCCGCAGCGAGTGTACGTGCGCGCGCGTGCGCGGTTCTGTGCCGGTCACGGACGCCAGGGCCCCGAATTCTGTACGGACCCAGGCCCCGCCGTACAGCAGTCGGGAAACTGCGGAGTCGGCCGTTCCCGCGGTCCACCGCCAGGCGGCGAACACCCCACGACGCGGGGGCTCGGGAGGCACCGAGGAACGCGAAGCTGTGGCCACCCTGCGGGGCTGCCGCCCTTACCTCCAGGTAGTACAAGTCCAGTGTAGTAATCTGCGAATCCAGGAAATCTTCATAGGTGTTGAACTGAGTGACTATATTGTCCACGGTGGTCCACCCCTCTTCCTGATCCATTGCGGTTGCCTTGGTCGGAGCGTCCCCAGCAACGGAGGCGGGGGGGGGCGGGGGCAGGGTCAGAAGGTTCCACCCACTTCGTCCCTTCCAATCAGTTGGGAACCGGTGCGGAGCTGTGGACGTTAATCCCACCCCCGTGTCTTGCTAGCGTTTCAGGCTTCCTTCTAACTCCTAGGAACGCCGTCTCAAATTACCCAGTCCAAGTTCAGGTCTGACACCATCAACTGACCGGACTTCGGCGAAACATGCACCCACGGGAGAGATGCAAATTGCAATCCAAAATTTAAAAGAATATGTAGACAAAATACTATAGATCAACGCTCCTAATCTTGTTCTAAAACAGTGCTGTGAAGGACAAAAATTTCATGGTTAGTTCTCAAGTAACTGAAGATCCACTTTTGCAGGGAGAGTATCGCAAAACAAGTTTCTGGAAATGGTCTTGTGAACAAATCCGATAACAAAATACATTAATGATTGTGTTATTTCAAAAATTTTGGTTACAAGGAAGAATTTGTGAATTTCCTAAAGGAAAGAAACTCAACGAAATGTCTTTGAAGACCTTTTTTGGCCCCAAGTGCTTGGGTTTTTTTTTTTGTTGTTTTTTTTTTGTTTTGTTTTCCAAGTGCTTGTTTTTAATTTTTTTTTTCTTTTTACTTTTTAAGTTTCAGTAAGCACACAATGAAAGACCTTGGCTTGTTGAAGCTGTCTTTTTCAAAGGGTACAATATCTGTGGAAACTTAGACAGTAAAGGTTTTTACTAAAGACTTTTCCTTTAGAACAGTTTTGCATTTTTAAAACATGGATTTAAAGTAATCCAACCTGGCAGCTGGCAAAACTTTTCAGAATCCATTTTTGGATTTTAACGTTCTACAAATGGTCCTTAGGAATTAACACAGAATACAACACTTGAGCCTGAGGTAGTTGCTCTCTAAGTACTTATTGAATTGATTCTGAAGATTTTCACAGAAGTGCAAAAACATTTTTTAATGAAAACATCTGGTAAGATACTTCACCTTGAGTTAGCTTTCTTAGTTCAAAAAGTCATCTCAAAATTAGGATGTCATGAATGTACCAAGTTTAAGTGATGTAAACAATAATCTCTAGGATATTACTGACTTGTCTTTTAATTAATATATTCTGAAATGTTTTAAAAGGCACTTTGGACATTATTTTTAAATGCAATGTAATCATTTAATTTAGGAGAACAGAAAGAAAGGAGAGAGAAACACTGGACACATAATAACAACAACATTAATAATAATGATACCATTTATTGAGTGTACCCTGCATACCAGGCACTGTCCTAAGTGTCAACAAAGAATTACATCTTTAACTAGTATTTATGCTAAAATTAACAACCACCAACACTTTGATATCATCTAATCTAAAAAGATTTTCATGTCTAAAAAGACTTGAAAATTCAAACAGCCCAAGGATGAGAAGAAATCCATGTGACTTAAGACATTCTAATTGTAAGGGACACAGGTCTCAGTATTCTCAATTATCCAGAGAGTTCTATAAATGCCTCCTGAAAGAGGCATTATTCTGGATGAACTGAGCATAAGGAAAGGCTTAGAAAAGTTCTAGCAACTTACTATGTATGGAAAATATATATTTGTTTCAGTATGATAATATTTATTAAAACTTTACCATGTGCCAGCCCTGTTCTAAATACATACTTTACATTCATTATCTTGTTTAATCATGACCTCAAATCCACCAGGAAAGTAGCACTAGCGTTATCCATAATATAGAGACAGAATGAATTTTAGGGGATTGGCCAAAGTCCTAAAGATAAAAATAGCCACACAACAAATTACTCCTGATTTCCCAGAAAGAGAAAGCAGAGGTGAATAGAGGTTTGAAAGGCCACATGGAATTAACTATGAAAGTTGGTTTTTTTGTGTTTATTAGAAAAATAAGTCCAATTGTGAGAGGGAATACAGGTCAGTGCAAATAAAGGAGCAAAAGGTGATGGCATATTCCGAGACATGGAGGCAAGGAAGATTGTGTAGGGAAGAGCTGCACATCGATCCGACAGCTGTGAGGGATCCAGTAAGGAGAGCAGAGGAAAGGAAGCTGACTAAGGAGGAAAACTGGTAGGAAGGTTTTGAGTGCTTGGATGAATCGCTTGCAGAGATAGTAATCGTGGAAGAAGAGAGGGTAAAATGAAAATGACTGTGAGTGATGATCACGTACTACTGAACAAAACGTGTCTTACTCTTAAAGCCTCCAGAGTGCTTATATTTATTATATTAGCTTTGAAGTCCTCCTCCATCACAATCTCATCGCTTTCAAGAAACTGTAAAGCATCTAGGGAATCTTTGGGTTCATTAAACTCTGGCAGTTTGATTACAAGGACCTATATGTTAGTAAAATGTGAGGTTATTGTTTGCCTGTATATCATTCTATTATCTATTATCCATTGTGACTATGCATTTTCAATGGAAACCTCATTAAATCAACAGCTCTTTGATGAAGTAATCTCTGAAACATCTAAATTTAAACAATCATGAAAGTATTTTCAGTCAATGAATCTAGTAATGTGTTCCAACTCAAAACACTGAGGATGATTTTCAACAAATTAGTTTTTCTATGAATAGTGAAAGAAAAAATGAAAATGTGTAAACATAGGCTTGGTTCCCACAGAAAGGCTTGCATGATAGTAGGCCTAATTCAATTGTATTTTGCTTAACTTTCAATTTAAGTGCAAAAGCAGTTTCAAACCTGTGCCTGAGAAATTGCATGAAAGAAATTGCGTGACATAGCACAGAGAGATCAGCTCGGTGCTTTGTGACCACCTAGAGGGGTGGGATAGGGAGGGTGGGAGGGAGGGAGATGCAAGAGGGAAGAGATATGGGGACATATGTATATATATAACTGATTCACTTTGTTATAAAGCAGAAACTGACACACCATTGTAAAGCAATTATACTCTAATAAAGATGTTTTAAAAAAAAAATGCGTGAAAGAAATTAACAAGTTTCAGCAGGTCTCTATTTCCTAATGCAAAGTCTTTGTTATGATCGGGAAATACTTTATTTTGGATAACATGAATTCTTACATAAAGTTGAGGATTTTTAAAGATTGAAATCTGAATTTAGCACCCAATCCCAGATATTCCATTTTTTTGCAAGAGGACCAGCAAGGATTATGTATATTCACAACAAAACTCTAAAAGATAAAAGAAACATGTGCTATGTAAGAGTAACAAAATATATACCATATTTAGCTTAGTTTACTGAGTTTAAAAAACTGACACAATATCAAAATAAAAATCATAGGACTGTAAGCAAAATCTAAACATCATTATCTCTTTGAAATAAAAAGGCTCTGGTATTATACTTACTTGGTGAAAGTATATGAAAGAATTTCAAATTAAAGTCTATGCTTTTCTATGTCCAAATATCTAGGAATATACCATGAAATCTGGGAAAGTGAATAGAAAACATACTTTTGATATTTTGACGTGCTAAGAAGGGGAATGCCCTGCTTATTATGTTAATAAGATGCTAAACACTCTAAGAACTTGAAGCTCTATTAAAATGGACTTAATACATTACCATATTGTAAGAAAGAAAAACATATGCTCACGCTAAAAAGATAAGAGATTTGTGTCTGATGTTACCCAATTGCTTGTAAAGTTTCTGTGGATTACAGATGAGGACTATTGCTTAATCATCAGCTGAAGAGAGCTCTTTTGTGCTTTATAATAATGACGACACTGAATTTAAGATATTTGTTGTGATGAGATCACTGGACTTCCACACCGTCTTATTTATTAAAGGTCCTGGAGTTCTGGTTCCACAGCTTCTCGGTCATGGAGACATGATGGGTTCGTGTGTCATAACTCCAGAGTTCTCTCCTTGCCTATATCTGACAGTGTAAAAGGAAGGATCCAGAAGAGAGAAAGACAAGTGTAAGAGGGAACTGCTCCCAGGAGTGGAGATGACAGGTGTCAGAAGCTAATAAAAGTTTGAAAGTTACGGTGCTGTGGGATAGATGATGGATATGGTAGCCTCAACCATCTCCTTGGAACAGAAAAAAACTTGGGCTCTCAGTGACTCTATAAGATTTTCCTAACAATTTCACTGAAAATTCCCTCACCCTCCTTGCCTATATGGAAATCAGGCTCTACCCTGAAACACCACTTCCCTTGAGTGACCAAACACTCTCAAAAGACATCACCCGTGAATAGACCGTCACCACAATCAATGCAGAGCTGCCAGTTTCAAATGGCTGCTCAGCACTGCCCCCGATCTTTCCTATGTTTTTTCCCTTCAATTCTCTCTTATTTCCTACAATGACTTTTCCTACTCTCTCTTCTCTCTTTGCTCCTATATCCTCCGGTCTCAAAGCGGACAATCTTAACTCCTACATCACAAGGGAAGAAAAGGTCTTCAGATTAGATATCCTGTAGTCAAATATACAAGCTAACTCACATATCAATCCTTTACTTCTTCCCTTTTGTTTCAAAGGAAGATATTCATGTGCTCTTAGACCTTCATTCTACACTGGTTCTCTCCTCTGCCTTCTCGGGATTTCTTACTTTCATTATCCCTTCTCACTACTGTATCACTATCTCTCTTCCTCTCTCTTTCCCTTCCTCTCTCTCTCTCTCTCTCTCTCTCTCTCTCTCTCTCGTACTTCCTTTCCCATTTTTAAAACAAGCAAATGAACCCCAAAACAACCCCCCATCAACCCCACAGCCTGCTTCAGCTATAGGCTCTCTCATCTTTCACAGCAAGGCTTCTTGAAAGAGTTAGCAACAATCCCTATCCCCATTTTCTTACCTTCCACTTTCGGCCCAGCACATTCCAATCTAGTGTTACACACTGTTCCATGAAACTATCTTCACCAATATGATCTCCTACGCATTTTTTCTGTCCTCATAGTACTTGACTCTCAGGGGCATTTGCGTCTGTGACCACTCCCTTCTCTTCAAAACTCTCCCATAGCTTCCATCACATTACTTTGCCCTAAGCCTAGTTGGTTGGTTGACTAGTTGGTTGGTTTTCCATTAGCTGGGTTTTTTTCTGTCTCCTTTGTTGGCTCCTCTTCCCCTTAACTAGCTTTTAAAAACTGGAGAGTCTCAGGGTTCTCTCGTAGGCCTGTTTCTGCTTCTATACTCTCTGACTTTGAGACTAAATCCACATCCATAACTTATAACCTACATGCGTACAGTTCCGAGGTTTATACAACTAGCCCTGTCACTCTCCTGAGCTCCAGCCCAAATAACCAACTGCCTACAATACATCACCAGATGATAACATGTATAAAATTGAATTTTTTTCTCTTCCCATGCTTCCTAAACTTGCTGCTCCCCATGTGTTCCCTCCTTCAGTATACATCTTTCTTTCTCCTCTCTGTGGTTCATGGAAGAAACCTGGAAGACAGCTGTGATCCTTGCCTCTCCTTTACCCTTGAAATATATGACCTGTTATTTCAGTCTCCCAAATACATCACTTGAAGGCTTCAATTTCTGTCCAATCTCATTGCCTTTGCTTTCTTGCCTAAGCCAGAGACTGACATCTAGACTCCAAAGATAGCCCCTTTTCTGGTTTCCTTAGATCCCATAGGCACCCTTTCCATTCCACTCTTCACAACGGAGTCGAAGTGTTTATTTAAAAACACTGATCTGATTTCAGCACACTCCTCTGAAAACCTCCACGGGTTTCCCTTTGTCCTCAAGAGTAAATTTTCTTTCCTTTTTTTTTTTTTTAAACATGGCTGACAAGGCCATCCACATTCTTTCATCTGACAATCTCTATCCTCCGTCTCACACATTACACCTAGGAGAGATGGATTCTAGAAACCTTTGGGGAAGAAGCTGTATAGAGGAACAACTGATTTCAAGTTCAACACATACTTTTACCCTCAAATAAGATTCAGAAAATTTTCATTTCAGATCAAACTTTTGCCTGCTCAAAATAAGAAATACAGTGATGTGGTTGGTTTTTAATGAAAGCTTGCAACTACTTAATAAACTCAAATAATGAAGCACTGATGTGAAGGTAAAAAAAAATTCAGATGAAATTTCTGGAGGAAAAAGAAAGTGACACTTTTAAAACTCCAGAGACAAAGTGGAAACAAGCTGCTTCCCAGAGGAGTATATTTAGCACCTCTAAAATACGCACTGACCTCTATAGAATTCATCAGAGGAGAAGCTTAATCTATTTTAAACCAACATCTTCTTTCTAGCCTCTGAGTACAGTGTCAGGGCTCATCAGGTACTAAAGTGTTTTTGCAGCCATGGTAATAATACAACTCCAGTCACAACTAAGCCAATACAAAACAGGGAGAAAGATCACTAGACTTCTTTAATCGCTCTAGAAGAAGCATTAAAGGAAGGGACGCCAATTCCATTAAGAGGAAATTCACTCATTGAACTTGGCTCTAATTCTCCAGGATATCAAACATTCTCTGACTACAAATAAATTAATCACAGTAATTATAATAAAAGATGTTTTGTCCCATCTTTCCCACTGACGCTTACTTATCAAAGCAATAAACTTAATCACTCGGCAATAATTTAACATAACCAGATCAGGCACTGTGCTAGGCCCTGAAAGTGCAACAAAAAATAAAACCTGGTCCTTTATAGCTTCAAGGATATTATAATTTAGGCATGAGAGATAGCCTGAACTGGTAGTTGGTTGAGTAAAGGAAAAGAAGAAGATGAACTAAGCAGAATTGGGAAACACATTTTTAAATAAATGAGGAAATGAAAAATTTATAGGAGTTATGATAAAAATATTTACAGTGTACAGAGTGGGATATAGGTGAGAAAAATTGGTTCTATGTGTGAAGGACATACTTAATAGAAAGAATGCAAGAATGTTGTATTTTAAGAAGTCAGAAAATAATTTTGTCTTCTCTAAGAGAACTAGATGATCTGTGAGATCACATCTAGCTTCAAAATTCTGTGATACTCTAACATAACATAATGTTTATTAAGTGTTTGGATTTAACCTAAAGAAAGTCTCTGAAAAGAGGGGGAAATAGTAGAATTGCTCCCCTATAATGGGTTTTGCCTTAAGAAAAACATATATTGTACTAAATTATTTTATGACCAAAAATCTCAGCACGCTTGGCAAGACTATCATATTGTCTTAGTGTGTCCAAAAAATGTGAATTTACAATCTTCTCTCTTATTCAAAATTGTCTCTTTCCTTCTCCCTCCCTCCACCACTACTACCCACCCAATACTGACATCTACACAGCAATTTAATTTTTGAATGTTAAAACAGATCAGATGAATATTATTTTTAGGAAAATTCAGACTGATAAAGCTAACCCTAGCCAAATAATCTGAACACAAAATATATTAATATCTTAGAATGTATTTATGAAAAAAATGAAAAGCTTATATAAATAGATACTGTTACCACTTGCCAAAATGATGTGGTTAACTTTAGCTAAGGCACACAAAAATATTAATTTCAATAACCAAGAGTGAATATTTCTAGCAACTACAGTGTTTCAGCAATACGCACATTAAATGTGAAGTTATTTTAATGAACATAACATGAATGTGTTATTGTGTGACCGTGTTAAAAGATCCCCAGCTGCCACCTTTTCTATCTGGACCTCATTAACACTTTTATTTCTCAGTCCTTTTACCTTTCTCCTCAGACTTCTCCTTTTCCATGTCCATTCAGAATATCTACTGTCATATATAATGCCCACATTTTCTTTTCCAAAATTGTTGCTATTCTCAGAATTTCAAATTTCTTTAAAACTTGTTTGCTTCCAGGACACATTAGTGTTAGTATCTCTGATTTGCATTATAGAACATTGAGACAGATGAGGTGATGGCAACAACACAACTGAAATGGCTGTGAGTGAGTCTGTGATAAAGTTTTATCACATAAAGTGTAGCTCTATATGCATACCTATCAATAACCAAATGCATTAATAATGATAACTTAGGCGTCTGTTTACGATACCATGTGTAATGCACTATGCTTCTAATTTTTTCCCTTTCCATTTACTATTTAGTTTATGAGTCAGTTACTGGATTTTGAGGGATTTTGTAAAGGGGCTGATAATAAAAATTGATTGCAAAGTACTCTGAGAGCCTTTCATGGTAACCACTCCAGGGAGCAGAACACTGTTTTTACTTTGTGTTCTTTCATAATGTTTCCCAGTAGATTACATATTCCAGAAAGAGTGTACATGTAGTATAAATTCCTGAATTTTTAAAAAATGTAGTTTAAGAATATTGTCCCTTACTTTAATTAAAAATCTAGTTATTTGCCTTAAAGTATTACTGCAATGGCAGCTACCAAGAACATGTGACTCTACAAAGCTATAGTAATCAAGATAGTATGGTACTGGCAGAAAAACAGAAATATAGACCAGTGGAACAGGATAGAAAGCCCAGAGATAAACCCATGCACCTATGGTCACCTAATCTCTGACAAAGGAGGCTAAAAAAATACACAGTGAAGAAAAGACAGCCTCTTGAATAAGTTGTGCTGGGAAAACTGGACAGCTACATGTAAAAGAATAAAATTAGAACCCTCCCTGACACCATACACAAAAATAGATTCAAAATGGATTAAAGACCTAAACGTAAGGCCAGACACTATAAAACTCTTAGAGGAAAACATAGGAAGAACACTCTATGACATAAATCACAGCAAGATCTTTTTTGACCCACCTCCTAGAGTAATGAAAGTAAAAACAAAAATAAACAAATGGGACCAAATGAAACTTAAAAACTTTTGCACAACAAAGGAAACCATAAAAAAAGATGAAAAGACAACCCTCAGAATGGGAGAAAATATTTGCAAACAAAGCAACTGACAAAGGATTAATCTCCAAAATATACAAGCAGCTCATGCAGCTCAATAGCAAAAAAACAAACAACCCAATCCAAAAATGGTCAGAAGACCTAAACAGACATTTCTCCAAAGAAGACATACAGATTGCCAGCAAACACATGAAAAGATGCTCAACATCACTAATCATTAGAGAAATGCAAATCAAAACTACAATGAGGTATCACCTCACACCAGTCAGAATGGCCATCTTCAAAAAACCTAGAAACAATAAATGCTGGAGAGGGTGTGGAGAAAAGGGAACCCTCATGCACTGTTGGTGAGAATGTAAATCTATACAGCCACTATGGAGAACAGTATAGAGGTTCCTTAGAAAGCTAAAAATAGAACCACCATATGACCCAGCAATCCCACTACTGGGCATGTACCCAGAGAAAACCATAATTCAAAAAGACACATGTACCCCAATGTTCATTGCCACACAATTTTCAATAGCCAGGACATGGAAGCAACCTAAATGTCCATCAACAGAGGAATGGATAAAGAAGATGTGGCACATATATACAATGGAATATTACTCAGCCATAAAAAGGACCGAAGTTGGGTTACTTGTAGAGACATGGATAGACCTAGAGAGTGTCATACAGAGTGAAGTAAGAAAGAGAAAAACAAAATATCATATATTAATGCATATATGTGGAATCTAGAAAAATGGTATAGATGATCTTATTTGCAAAGCACAAATAGAGACACAGACGTAGAGAACAAAGGTATGGATACCAAGGGGGGAAGTGGGCAGGAGGAACTGGGAGATTGGGATTGACACATATACACTATTGATGCTATGTATAAAACAGACAACAAATGAGAGCATACTGTATAGCACAGGGAACTCTATTTAATGCACTGTGGTGACCTAAATGGGAAGGAAATCCAAAAAGGGGGGATATATGTATACGTATAGCTGATTCATTTTGCTGTACAGTAGAAACTAACACAACATTGTAAAGCAACTATACTCCAATAAAAATTAATTTTAAAAAAGAAAAAAGATGTCTTTTGCCAATCATTCTGATTAAACTAAGTCACTCAATGTTTCCAAATAATTATTAATACAAAGGAGGAAATCTAATTTTTAAGTTAAAACAAACTAAAAATATGCTAAGTAATTTTAAAATAGAATTAATGCTTCTACTGATTTCTGAAAGTTTGGCCTGCATAATTATTCAAGAGTAAAGAATGATATTATTTTTATGAAATACTTGCACACTTTCTATTATAGGCCTATATTGACCAATATACGAATTTGTTCCTCCACATGCTAATCAATCTTAATCAATAGCTTTCTTAGGCTAATGTAATTTTTATGTAGGTCTTTGGATACTAACAGAAAAAAAGTAATTAAACGTTTTGTTGGGTCAAGAAAAAACTATTTAAGACAGTTTTCCTGAGAAGCCAGCATTTAACATATTGTGTTGGTTTAGGTTCGAAAAAAATCAAGGCCCAATTATGTTTATTTAGCTGGGAACCATAGTTAAATCCTATAAATCCTTTATATCTTACTTTATTGAGAGACAGTGATAATTACAGCTTCAAGTCATAGTTAAACAGTGAAGTTAATTAAGAGAAATGAGCTACATAAAACAGAGACCATGTTTTCTTCCTTTTGTTTTTGAAGTCATGAGCTCTTCAATCCATAAACTCTGCACTCAAGACATTAGATGACAGCTGGCTTCTAATCACTATTCAAAGTTTTTGGTCCAGAACCAATTGCCCTAATTTATACACTGTGTTCCAACTAGTTTCTGACCTCTCTATTACTGATTAAGTCTGTTACTCTTCCATTTACAATCTGACTTTGCCTTTCCACCCTATATTTTACCCTACTTCCCCAGTTATGACCTTGGCCATTGCTTCTGGCCTGGAGATGGATTTTTCTTCCACGTTGCTTCCTCTTTCCCTGAGTAATGCATTTATTCCAACTTCCTGTGGGTGGCGCTCCTGCCTGAGTCTCCCCAATCTGAAAGCATGATCCAATGGTTACTTCTGTGTCTGCCAATGGTGCCCTTCAGGAACAGCTTTACCTACAGGTGAAAGCTGTAATACGGGGTGGTTTGAAGGGCATCGGGCCTGTCAGCCAAAAACTCCGCGGGACGAGGATCATTAGTGTTGCTCCTTAAAATAACTTTGTTGTTTTGACTCTGAATCCTTCTTGCACCCCTCCTACCTTTTCCTCTTTGAAATAATTGTTTCCCTACATGATTATTGAGAACTCAAGGTTTCCTAAGATTTCAACAATTGCGCGTTAGCAGAACGGATGGTGCTTGGCAAGCAAGATTTTTACGTTTCTTGTAATCCTTTTATTCTACTTTAGTATTTAGAAAGGAAAAAAAAAAGTGTTAAAAATAAGTTTGCCTAAAGACAAGAGATTGTATGCACCTAAGAAGAGAGTGGCCCAGGGGTGATGGCAACAGAAGTAATGGAAACTGTAACCAGAATGAGAAAAATCCAAGCAAACACAGGTACTCAGGGAACATTCCTCACCAGGTGATTCTACCTCCTAAAACACAAGAAGTTCTGAGTTTTCCTTTCCCTGTGGATGTTATTTTCCTTATAAATGCCTTCTGAGGGCTTCCCTGGTGGCGCAGTGGTTGAGAGTCCGTCTGCCGATGCAGGGGACACGGGTTCGTGCCCCGGCCCGGGAAGATCCCACATGCCGTGGAGCGGCTGGGCCCGTGAGCCATGGCCGCTGAGCCTGCGCGTCCGGAGCCTGTGCTCCGCAATGGGAGAGGCCCGTGTACCGCAAAAAAAAAAAAAAAAAAAAGAACACGTTAATTAGTAAATGGATCATTAAAGATACATTTAATTAATTAATTAAGCTGCTTACAACAGCACAGTACTTCCTGGAACAAATGGAGACCTAACCATGTTGATTTGGGGTAGGGAGGGATGAGGAATCAAAGGAGTGAGCTTGGTCCAGGTGAGGTAACCTGTTTGGTAGAGATTTAAGAGCAGCCAGTGATAAACGTGCGGGAATACAGGGTGATGGCGTGTTGGGAAGGACTCACCAACATGACTGAGAGATGCATAAAGGAGGGGCAGAGGAAACCGAAGGATCTTTTTAATCTACAGCTTTAAAAAATATTTCTTTATTGAAAATTGTAACACACCAAGAGAAAAATACCCAGAATGATTTATATCAAGTGAATACCCATATTAACTCCCCCAAGGACAAGAAGTATCTCCAGTACCCTCCCAAATCCTTTTTTCTCCTTCTACTTGCTATTTTCTCTCTCCCCTACCAAAACGTTACAGTTGTACTGATTTTTGCACCAGTCTCTCCTCCCTCAAAGGGAGATCTTAACCAAGTTTACCATTCTGCCCGGGGTTTAGAGTTAAATTGCTCTGAAAATGTGTGCTCCTTGCAGAAAAGAGGAGTGACCATGGAAACGTACACATAGGAGGATGTCTTAGAAAGAGTAGTTAATATCTACTCTCAGGCCCAGCTCCAATATTTACATGGCCTGGAGCCCAATTCTCCCCTCTCCTCTCATCCCTGATGCACATGCAAAGGTTTATTCTGGGTCCATGCCTAGCCTGACCACCCTTCAGGCAGGGTCCATACACCTGCAGTGTGGAGGCCCTGTTAACAGAGAATTCTGGAATCCCAGTACCAAAAGCCCAGTCTAAAAGGAAAGGATCCAGATCTGAGTGGAGTTGTTCTTTTCACCACTTAACTCTTCAAATTGGGAGGGGCATGGCAGGAAAAGGAGGGTACACTTAAAAATACAGAGCCCAGGTCTTCCCTGGTGGCGCAGTGGTTGAGAGTCCGCCTGCCGATGCGGGGGACGCGGGTTCGTGCCCCGGCCCGGGAAGATCCCACATGCCGCGGAGCGGCTGGACCCGTGAGCCATGGCCGCTGAGCCTGCGCGTCCGGAGCCTGTGCTCCGCAGCGGGAGAGGCCACAATAGTAAGAGGCCCGTGTACCGCAAATAAAAAATAAAAAAATAAAAAACAAATACAGAGCCCAGGCTTCAGTGTCCTCCTCCCCATCCCCCATCATGAGGAAGCAGATTGATTGTGAGCAGGGCTGAAGGACCAAAGGGCAGTTTATAAAGTGGCCCGTATCCCATAATGTGACTGCGACTAAGAACACTTGCTAGCCCCTACTGGGCTACAGCTACACTGGTCCTCATTGCATTTGGCCATTTTTTTTTTTTTCTTGAAAAGGGGGAGAAGAATAAAGGAGTAAGTGGACTAGAATCCAGCAGTTTTTTAAGACTAACAAAATATCTTGTCATTCCTCCCTGTTCAGACTGGAGGGAATCTCAAGTCATTTAAAATTGTGACACCATACCATAAGTTGCCCAATGTCACATTTCCACTGCTGACTTTCCTGTCAGGTTGTATGCACACACACAATTTTCATTTAAAGTGACTTTCAAAATTTAGTTTAAGGCATGTACAAGACTTTATTAACATCACTTAGAATAGAGGGTGCTTCCCTATGAGTGAGAAATCATGGTGTACAAATATGGGTAAAATTTCTGATTTCTCTAGAACAAAGGTCAAATGTGTTAACCTCTGCTCTCTGGGTCCTAGGAGAATAATCTACTTTACAGCTTAAAAATCATGTTTCATTTTACAGATGAGGAAACTGAACTCCTATGAGTCTAGACATCTAGACCGTACTTTGCGCATTCACACTATGTGCTTATAAATATCTGTTGGATGATGGAAATATTACCCAAAGGCAGAGTTAGTGACAGAGCCAGTGTTAGAAGCCAGAAGGACTCCTAGTTCCTGGTCAGTCGTTCTGGCACTATTCATCCTCACATTTTCCCTAGCCATAGTCAGCAATGCAATAAGACATAATTGTAGTCACGTAGGTCTGAAATCCAGTAAGGAAAAGAATGCACTCCCAATCACAGAAATGCATCTTTGTACACTTCTAGTTAAATGAAACATAATGCCTATCCTTTTAAAGGGCAGAACAAAATGTCTTTGCCTGATGCTCCATGGGCACAAGACCCTGGCAAAAAGGAAGCTATTCTAACCTTCTGCTCAAATGAGGTTTGAAGAAGTGTTTTAACTTCTTTAGCCCAGATGCACCAAAAAAAAAAAAAAAAAAAAAGTTTTGAAGTATATCCAAATGTACCTAAAACTCTTTCTTCTGAAGAATTACTAGACAAAAATCTGGCCTACAATAACTTCCTAGGTACCTTAGCAAAGGGCCAGTGCTGATTTTATTTTACAGTATTAAATATTTTAACACAATAGTTACTTGAGACAGAGAACCGGATTCAGTGAGTCCTTTATTAATAGTCTATTGTTTTTTAAAATACTACTACTACAGGGGACTTTCCTGGCGGTCCAGTGGTTAAGACTCCATGCTTCCACTGCAGAGGGCATGAGTTTGATCCCTGGTCAGGGAACTAAAATCCCCACATGCCACAGCGAGGCTAAAAAAATAAATAAGTAAAAATACTACAATTACAGATCTGCTGAAAGCATGGAGTCATTCCCTACTAAACCCATGTTCCAAATGTAATTCCATCTGCTTGATACTTTGACATTTTAGGAAAGGAAAAGCACAGAGTGAAAGATGGCAAAGAGCGGGGAAATTTTAATTCAGAAGCGCAACAACTCACTTAGAAGAGAGTTTTAGGGAAGCAGAATCCAAAACCACTGTGACTAATACATTTTTCAGATTTATTAAGTAGAAAGGCTCAGAGGCAAAAGAGAGACAAGAGGCAAACAGAACTGGCTCTTGCGCCAGCTCTTCAGGATTCTGGTGCGATGCCCTAAGATCATTTTTGTAGCTGGGCAAGAATGACAGGTTGTAAACGTATAACTCGTTGGCAAGACAATACTTTCTGAAAATAGTCTTTTCTACTGAGATATCAACAAAAAAGATGGATATAGGGGTTACACCAACTGTTTCTCTGGATATGGTGCACCTGTTAAAAAAGAAAAAAGTCTAAAGAATTTGTTCTCCTATTTCACATCCCTTGACCTTTTCAACTATAACTTCACAATGCTAGTAAGCATTGTGACATACCAAAGCTTAAATGAGTCTGTATTTTCGAAGTATAGTGGATGTTTCTTCATCCAGAACAAATAAAGTTCTCTTCAGAAATGTTTCCTTATTTTGCACAGGTATAACTGGAAAACCCATGTTGAAAGGACTGGATACTTAAAAGTGTGTGTTTGTTGCCTCAGAAATAATGCTTTCCTTGGCCACAGCTGTATTTAAATATAATTCACATACCATATAATTCACAAATTTAGAGTGTATAACTCAATGGTTTTTAGTCTATTCAAAGAGTTGTGCAACCATTAACGCAATTAGTTTTACAACATTCTATCACTCCCCAAAGAAACCCTGTACACTTTAGTTATTCCCAGCCAGCCAGACTCCCACCCCCAGTCCTAGGCAACCACTAGTTTACTTTCTGTCTCTGTAGATTTGCCTATCCTGAATAATTTATGTAAATGAAATCTCAAAATACATGGTATTTTGTGTTTGACTTCTTTCTCTTAGCATCTGGTTCATCTATGTTATAGCATGTATACACACTTCATACCTATTTTTAGCCAAATAATATTCCATTTCATGGATATACCACATTTTGTTTATCCATTCATTAGTTGATGGACATTTGGGTTGTTTCTACCCTTTGACTATTATGAATAATGCTGCTATGAAAATTAATGTACATGTCTTTGTATGTATATGTTTTCATATCTGTTGAATATATACCGGGAATTTGAATTCTTGGGCCATGTAGTAACTTCATGTGTGACTTTTTGAGGAACTGCCACACTGCTTTGCAAAGTGGCTGTACCGTTTTACATTCCCACCAGCAGTGTATAAGGATTCCAATTTCTTCACATTCTCATCAACCCTTGTTATCTGACTTTTTGATTATAGCCACCCTAGTGGATGGAAATATGGTATCTCATTGTGACTTTGATTTGCACTTCTCTGATTAAAAAAACCTTTTCATGAACCTATTGACCATTTGTATATCTTCTTGAGAGAAATGTCTGTACATATCCTTCGCCCATTTTTTAACTGGGTTACTTGTCCTTTCAGTATTGAATCATAGGAATCCTTTCTATATTCTAGATACAATCCCCTTATCAGACATATGATTTGCAAATAATTTCTCTCATTCTGACAGTTATCTTTTTTTTTTAACATCTTTATTGGAGAATAATTGCTTTACAATAGTGTGTTAGTTTCTGCTTTATAACAAAGTGAATCAGTTATACATATACATATGTTCCCATATCTCTTCCTCTTGTGTCTCCCTCCCTCCCACTCTCTCTATCCCACCCCTCTAGGTGGTCACAAAGCACCTAGCTGATCTCCCTGTGCTATGCGGCTGCTTCCCACTAGGTATCTATTTTACGTTTGGTAGTGTATATATGTCCACGCCACTTTCTCACTTTGTCATAGCTTACACTTCCCCCTCCCCATATCCTCAAGTCCATTCTCTAGTAGGGCTGTGTCTTTATTCCCATCTTACTCCTAGGTTCTTCATGACCTTTTCTTTTTATTCTTTTTAGATTCCATACATATGTGTTAGCATACGGTATTTGTTTTTCTCTTTCTGACTTACCTCACTCTGTATGACAGACCCTAGTTCTATCCACCTCACTACAAATAACTCAATTTCGTTTCTTTTTATGGCTGAGTAATATTCCATTGTATATATGTGCCACATCTTCTTTATCCATTCATTTGTTGATGGACACTTAGGTTGCTTCTGTGTCCTGGCTATTGTAAATAGAGCTGCAATGAACATTTTGATACATAACTCTTTTTGAATTATGGTTTTCTCAGGGTATATGCCCAGTAGTGGGATTGCTGGGTCATATGGTAGTTCTAGTTTTAGTTTTTTAAGGAACCTCCATACTGTTCTCCATAGTGGCTGTATAGATTTACATTCCCACCAACAATGCAAGAGTGTTCCCTTTTCTCCACACCCTCTCCAGCACTTATTATTTCTAGAATTTTTCATGATGGCCATTCTGACCGGTGTGAGATGGTATCTCATTGTAGTTTTGATTTGCATTTCTCTAATGATTAATGATGTTGAGCATTCTTTCATGTGTTTGTAGGCAATCTGTATATCTTCTTTGGAGAAATGTTTATTTAGGTCTTCTGCCCATTTTTGGATTGGGTTGTTTGTATTTTTGTTATTGAGCTGCATGAGCTGCTCGTACATTTTGGAGATTAATCCTTTGTCAGTTGCTTTGTTTGCAAATATTTTCTCCCATTCTGAGGGTTGCCTTTAGGTCTTGTTTATGGTTTCCTTTGCTGTGCAAAAGATTTTAATTTTCATTAGGTCCCATTTGTTTATTTTTGTTCTTATTTCCATTTCTCTAGGAGGTGGGTCAAAAAGGATCTTGCTGTGATTTATGTCATAGAGTGTTCTGCTATGTTTTCCTCTAAGAGTTTGATAGTGTCTGGCCTTACATTTAGGTCTCTGATCCATTTTTAGTTTATTTTTGTGTATGGTGTTAGGGAGTGTTCTAATTTCATACTTTTACATGTAGCTGTCCAGTTTTCCCAGCACCACTTATTGAAGAGGCTGTCTCTTCTCCACTGTATATTCTTGCTTCCTTTATCAAAGATAAGGTGACCATATGAGAGTGGGTTTACCTCTGGGCTTTGTATCCTGTTCCATTGATCTATATTTCTGTTTTTGTGCCAGTACCATACTGTCTTGATTACTGTAGCTTTGTAGTATAGTCTAAAGTCACGAAGCCTGATTCCTCCAGCCCCATTTTTCGTTCTCAAGATTGCTTTGGCTATTCGAGATGACAGTTGTCTTTTCACTCTTTTGGTAGTGTCCTTGGAAGCACAAAAGTTGTAAATTTTTATAAAGTCCATTTAATCTTTTTCTTTTGTTGCTCATGTCTTTGGTATTGTATCTAAGAAATCATTGCTAAATCCAAGGTCATGATGATTTATCCCTATGTTTTCTTTTAAGAATTTTATAGTTTTAGAGATTCCATTTAACAAATTTCAAGTTAATTTTCACATGGAGTATGCAGTAGTAGTCCAACTTTTTTTTTTCAAGGTGAATATTCAGTTATCCTATTGACATTTGTTGAAAAGACTCTACTTTCCTCATTGAATGGTCTTGGCACCCTTATTGAAAATCAACTGACGATAGAGATGTTGATTCTTTTCTATAGATCTATATGTCTATCCTTATGCCAATACTATGCTGTCTTAATTACTGTTGCTTTGTAGTAGTGAGCTTTGAAATTGGGAAATTCGATTTCTCCAACTTTGTTCTTTTTCAGAATTGCTTTGGTTATTTTGGGTGTTCTGAATTTCTACATACATTTTAGGATCAGCATGTCAGTTTCTACAAAGAAGCCAGTTGGGATTCTGATAGGGATTTCTAATCCATGAGCACAGGATGTCTTTCTATTTATTTAGATGATTGGTTTCTTTCAACAATATTTTGTAGTTTTCAGAGTATTCGTTTCACACTCTTTTGTTAAATTTACTCCTAAGCGTTTTATTCTTTTTGATGCTATTATATGAATTAAATTGTTTTAGGTTTCATTTTTGGATTGTTCACTGCAAGAGTATACAATATATACTCATATATATATATATATATATATATACACACACAATATAGATTTTTTAAAATTTTATTTTATTTTATTTTATTTATTTTTTGCGGTACTCGTGCCTCTCACTGTTGTGGCCTCTCCCGTTGAGGAGCACAGGCTCCGGATGCACAGGCTCAGTGGCCATGGCTCACGGGCCCAGCCGCTCCGTGGCATGTGGGATCTTCCCGGACCAGGGCACGAACCCACGTCCCCTGCATCGGCAGGCGGACTCTCAACCACTGTGCCACCAGGGAAGCCCCTACAATATAGATTTTTATATATTTATCTTACATGCTGCAACCTGGCTGAATTTGTCCATTACTTCTAATGGTTTTTTAGTTGATTCCTTAGTTTCTTCTATATACAAGTTCATGTCATCTCAAATAGAGATAGTCTTACTTCTTAGTAATGCCTTTAAAATAATAATTTACCACATTTTAGCCTTAAATGAAATCATTGAGTATACTAAGTCCAAATGTAAGAATTTATACATGGATTTTTCATTTTTGTCAAATCTACTTTTCACTAATATATGATTCTCTGATAAATATTCCTTTTCTTCCCTTTTTTTTCTTTTCTTAAATATATGCTTGGACCGTTGTTTCCTCTGACCACTTTACTTCCCCAGAGTAAAACTGTTACCTTTCTGCCAAAAAATAAAGATGTTATTACCATTTATTTTGAAAGGATTATGTTATCTAACCAATTGCAGGGTCAGTAGTATCTGATTCAACAAAATAAGACAAATTTCTTTAGAATAGAGTTTTACACAGCAATCAAAAGTACAGAAGAGCAATGTCACATCACTATGGCAGTAAATTTGTAGTAATATAAATAAGACAATAGAACATCTGCCCACAAGAGGCCAATTAAAATTTTGATGTATGTGTCCCCCACATCACAAAACATAAATACCTGCCACTTATGGCTAATTTCTCCTCTACAGAAGAAAAATGCCCCTGTAGTCACTTTGTAACATATTGAATTAAAAAACAAATCTACCAGCATTTGGCACAAGACTAATAGCAAAGCAATAAAAATTAGTCAAGAATTATATAATTGATTCTGGGAACACTGTGAAGCTTTCAACATGTCTCTCTGTCTCTGTCCAAACTCCATCTATCAGCCACATATGGCTGTCTTCATTAGAATTATGTTTCTGAGGCACTCATTAAGGAGCTCAGCTGATGGGTTACTGTGTTACCAAAGAGGGTACCGAGTTCAGGAGCAACCTCCTGACCCCAGGTTGTGGAGTGATCCCAGAACCAATGTATATTATAAGGAATATGTCCATGAAATTTCTGAGAAAATATCTCTTTTAAGGAGTTTTATCTAGAAGTTAGGAGAGTGACACACAGAAAAAGATGCTGCATTTAGAATGAGGTTAAAATCCTTAATCAGAAGGAAATAGATTAATCTGTGATAGAACTTCAGCTCTGTTCTGGGATATTTTGTATTACATGCTTCTAGAAGTGAAATATATATAATCACAGGAAAGGTTTAAGTAATTAGTCTTCTAGTCTGGCTGGTTATATTTCATATTTTTAACCACTGCCACTCATACATTTTTTTAAGACCAAGCTTTAACTGTTATAAAAACAGTTATTGAACATATATTAAAATTTGGCAGAGTTGATAGCCTCCGTTATCATTAATTCATAACAAAACAAACCACGAGAATGCTTACTTACAAGTGACTTATCCGAACATGCCTCCACAAACTGTACTTAAATGCTGTTGATTTCAATCTCAGTGAAAACACTGGAGCATCCCTATTAGTAAAGAGGTAGGAAAGTCAGTCTAGAATTGACTCCAGAGCCTTAGCTATTAACCAGAATAATCTGAATTGTAGTCTTGGATGTACCCTTTTGTGGCTGTGTCATATTGGGTAAATCACAAAATCTCTCCTAAGCCTGCTCTCTTCTTTGTAAACTGAAAGTAATGGAACTACTTAGCTTAAGAGTTATCTTAAAAGATGAAATGAGAATATGTACATTGAAAAATTTAGCACAATGCTTGGCACATGGTAAGTTCTCATATAGACTTTGAATTCTATTCCTTTCTTTGCCTACTAATCTGAAAATCTTAACTAATAATTTGTCTTACACTCATGTTTATTTTAATTATAATTGAGAGCTAATAAGAATACACTATAATTTCCTCTTATAACATATATATTGATACTGTCTACTATTAGTATTACTGAAACACTTTAAATTTAAAAGATAAATATATAACATATCATATATATACCATATATGCTGTATATAAAGCATATATATTTATGTATAAAGTATATATATGCTATATATATTATATATATAATTTTCCAACTTTTGTACCTTAGCATTCACTTTACTATCTCCTTTACTTCCAGGAAGGCAGTACTACCTGGATGGAGGACTAGCAGATAACAAACCACAGCCTGCATTGAACCATATGCCCTCATTAATTCAACAGCTGCTATGATGTCTAGGGTGTATATTTTTCAGAGGCACTAGGCACACAATAGATGAGATATGACAACCCTATTTCCTCTATGTATCACCTAGAGGTCTTAGTATTGTACCTAGGAAATAGTAGGAGTTCAAAAAGTGTTCAATGAACAAAAACTACATCCTGGTGAAAGATAGGGGGGAGACGATAAGGTAGATTAAAAACTCAATAATACAAAAAAAGTCCCCTTGGATATGCTATAAAGCAATATAAAAATATTTACTCTGTTTTGATACATATTACTGATAATTATATATTGGTACAATAGAACTTTATGCAATTTATAAATAAAGATATAAAATTTGGGGTTTGGGTTCAAATAATCTTTTATTAATAGGGTTAATTTTAAAAGGTATGGAGACTTTGGTGGGGGGTGCTGAAATAGCTTTCACTCATCTACCTATACATCTATCTACCTATTGATCCATCCATCTTTTTTTTTTCAGCTTGAAATTTCTCTCACCTGAAATTCTTGTTTAAATCCAGATATGATGGAAGAGAAAACGGGAGGTACAATTGATCACCAGTGGTTATAAAATGGATTGTGAAAAGTCTCTTAACATCTAATTCCCCACGCCTCACACACATCATAGCATCCAAGAAACTCTACTTGTCAAACTCTTAATATGTATTAGAAATATTTCACAACTCATAGTTGGAGAACTTGTCTTGATATACAGCTTGCATCTCTCTTGCTGAATTAAAACAATCACCTTCTTATAAGTCCTCAATAAGATTTGTAGGAGTTTTGGACTGTTATTTTTGGTTTGTCTGTTTATTTTCATAAAAGAACTATAATTGCCTTTGTTTGTGGATGAACCCAATACTCTAATTCACCCACTTAGTGGTCTTTTTTGTTACAATTTTCTGTTATAGATTGTCCCCTATATAGGTGACCTTCCCTTATAAACATAAAAAATGTAATACATATTTATATCATGTTTGTGTTATAAATATATATGAAATTGAAAAGGATGAGATAAAATGTAATTCATAAAGTTTTAAATAATTTTTGTTATTTACCAATAGTTCAAATAATTTTTGTCTCACTACTGTTAATATTTTAATTAAGAGCAAAATGATTGAGTGCCTTGTAATGTTTTTAACTTGATTTAACCCTTTGTGGTACAGCAATTCAAAGCTATGGGTCTAAATTCAGCATGTTTCGATACACGATTTTAAATAGCTGTTGTAACTGAAAAATATTCTTCCTAAGCTTCATAGACCCATATGGGAGAGGTGCAACATAGGCGCAGCTTGTTGAATCACAATAGCATTTTTCAATCTCATCTGCCAATTAGGTAAAAGAGTTTTGTTGAAATCCAGCAAATATATCTCTGTCTTCCCTGATAACAATCTTTCATGCTAGTTAGAAAGTACTGTGCATCTTTAACTAGAAGAGGTCTCATTTCCTCCAGTTCAGTACTTCCTGGTTCAACCTCTAGTCCTGGCCCATGTGACTGCCTCCAAGACCATGTTTTGGTTAAAGAGAAGGGAATAGTTTTGCTATTAAGGCTGCAAATGTGTGTGTGTGTGTGTGTGTGTGTGTGTGTTTGCGCGTGCGCGCACGCATGCGGATGTGCACGCACTCACACATGCACACACGTGTATCCATAGGCACATATGTATTTTGAGATTTGTTAAAAGCATGTAAATGAAAACTGGCATTTATCAATTGACCTATGCCTCAACAAAAATGAAAGTTTATATGAACCTCTTAAGTGAACTTTTCTGACTTAATAATACTTGGAGATACGTTAGAGTAAGAGGGCAAAAGGGAAGGTAGTGAGAGAGAGAGAGATGGGAAAAGAGTCCTTTTATGCTACAGCAGAATGAATATTTACAATATTAATATGTAAGAAGAATAGAGTACAGGAACAATAAAGCCAGAGGCCATATCTGTCTCCTTCCTAAGTACTCCATTTAGAAACTGATCTTTGCACGGTTTCCAAATCTAGTGGTTGAAACCAACCATGATGAATGGACCGTAATAATTATATGATACGCTTCATATGGTACCTGTCAGAATCACATACTATCTGGAGCATACTATCTGGAGCATCATTTATGAGAGGACGGGAATGTGCTTCTCAGCTTATAAGTTGACTTGATAATAAAAAAGAATCATGAAATCAAATTTAAGCACATCTAATCGCAGCTTGTCAAAAAAGGCAGCCAGAGAAACTTCTTATTTTCTATAGCCAATTCCATTCCTTTCATGAAAACTTGATTTTACAAGTACCTGAATGGATTGCTTTCAACTGATTTTACAGTTGAAAGAGGTAAAGTGGACACTCTCAGTTCATAGTGTGAACTCAATTTCAGGAATTTCTGTGTTTCCCTTAGAGCATCAATCTTATTTATCAAAAGGGGAAAGGTTAACTCTAACAAATGAAAGAGCCAAAGGAATAAGACTCAAGGATTGAGATCTGTGATGCATCAGACCATGTTGTCTCTTAATAAGTAAATGTACAAATATCTGCTTTGCATGAAACTAAAGAAGGTGGAGGAAGGGTATTGAGTAGCACAGACAAGGAAACAGGTGCAGGGTACTTAAGTTATTTGACCTCATTGTAGAGCTTGTTAGTGGTGAGGCAGGTGCTCCAGTGTAGATTTTCTCCCTCTGAGACCAAGTTCTTTCCATGAGCCTCCCTACTTTCCCCTCACACAGAGCACAGTTGCAAAAGGGGCAGTGGGCTCTGTTCAAGGGTATACAACTCTACTTGTGCATGTGTCCAGCAGCCTGCAAAGGCTGCTGACAGGTCAGACTAGGAACAATGGCAGTGGCCTTGCAATCTAGACAGTCTCCTAATTGTGACAGGAGCTCTGATAACTCAGCTAACTGATGGCTGTTATCATCCCGTACTTAAATTGTGTTTTTAAGGAAATATCACTAACTTTCTCTTATGGTATCTTAAGTTCCAAACTTCAGGTCTCTACAACAGTGATTCTCAACCCAGGACACCACATTAGTCATCTGAGCGCGCCTTAAAATTATGGAAGCCTGGGACCCCACCTCAAGGAAAATGCAATTGCTAGGATGTAGCCCAGAGTGGAGTTTTTTTCATTTGCTTGGTTGTTTTTTTGGTGGTTGGTAGTATTTTTTAAAGTGCCCCCAAGTGATGCTAATGTGCAGTCACGAGTTGAGAATCACCTTTAAACTGCTCCACTGTTAAGCTGTCCTTATGAAAGACTCTACTGTGAGTGATAGACCAAAGTCATAGCTAATATCCCAGGTCTTTTGAGCCTTTCTTTAGGAAAATTGTTCTAAGACTGTGTTCTCAAACTTTCCTATTCATGAGGATCCTCTGGAGAGCTTGCTAGAACACAGATTTCCATGCCCTCGCCCAAGGTTTCTACTTCAGTAGGTCTAGGATGAGACCAGAGAATTTGTATTTCACAGGGGATGCTGTTGCTGCTGGTCTAGGGACCACACTTTAAGAACCACTACTCTGAGCAGTTGATAAAAGCCCACCAGGTTTCTTCTTCCTTAATGATCTTTCCCCACAGAAGGCAAGATTCTTTGACAACTAACTGCCAAGTCCCCTTCTGATCAGTACCTAACCTCTCGCAAATGTACATCCCTCTGAGTGGCTTTAGTAAGCGTCTAGCAGATTTTATCGGCTAGACTCTGCCATTTACTTTTAGTTCTTAAAGAACAGCTCTCTTTCCCTCAAAATATTTCTAATGCATTTGAAGAGTAACCTTCTAAAGACATGATCTTTTTCCACAGATGCAGCACAACTGTGATTACACTACACTGTCTCTTGTCCGTGCCAGGTAGATTTTGCTTCTTCGTGCAGTACAAATAAGTGGGTAAAAATGCCCCTGATTTTCCTTCTAAATGCATTAATTCAAGAAACCTGCTGTTGGTTAATAGGAAACTGATATTCAAAGCCGGGGGGACACCAAGGTAAACATAAATCGGGAAGATATGAGGATCATTTAAAATGTAGACTAAAAAAGGAACTAACATTTATTGAGTGCCTACCAGGAGCCAGAGCATTACACATTTTTAATTCACAAGATGGCCATCTGTGTTTTAGCAAGGTGCTCCAGGTAATTCTTATGCAGACTAACGTTGGAGAACAATTAATCTAAAGAAATAAATATTTGAATGTTGGTATTTTAGAAAAAAAAAACACTTTGGCATTTTTAACGGGTCTGGTAAGGTTTCCCCTGAAAGAGAAACATTTAATGAGAAAAGATAGCTGGGAACTTGGGGAGATTACTGGGGGCGGACAGGAGCGATGTATAGAGAAGAAACAGAGCTGTCATCTGTTTCAAGCAATCCATGTGTGTGCCCTACCGCCTTACTATGGGGTACTCGCAGAATATGCTAGGGGACCCCTTTTGGAGAGGTAGAAGAAGGAGCTTTTATTTTATTTTATTTTAAACTATAGTTGATTTACAATGTTGTGTTAATTTTTGCTGTACAGCAAAGTGATTCCAAGATATATATATACACACATATATATATATATTTTTCAGATTCTTTTCCATCATAGGTTATTACAAGGTAGTGCGTATAGTTCCCTGTGCTATACAGTAGGTTCTTGTTGTTTATCCATTCTATATATAATAGTCTACATCTGCTAACCCCAAACTCCCAATCCTTCTCTCCCCCTTGGCAACCACAAGTCTGTTCCAAGAGTGATGTTTTAGACATAGCCTGACTCAGTGACTTTCAGGGATTACACCATTCTGAATGTTCATAGGACAGCCTCACAAGTATGTCAAAAATAGAGATGGAGTTCAGAAAGAAATCGGACTTGTGGGGAAGGATGGGTGATACAAAGCAGGGGAAGGAGGGAAAATGCTGCCAGAGTCAGACAGATTCAGACTTAATTCCAAAAGTCACTTCCTAGCTGGTGATCTCAGGTAAATTACATAATCTAACTCAGGTTTTGTCCTTATCTGTAAAAGGGGATAATCATACCTACCTCAGAGAATTGTTGAGAGGATTACAAGAGATAATGACATGCTTGGTACCCAGTAGGAACTCAATTGTCCAAAGGCAGCTGGCAGACCCACTCTCCCTCTGGCATAATGGAAGTAGTCCTACCTTTTTTCTTAAGCTGAAGCTTTTCTAGGTGGGTTTTTGCTTTTCATTATCTGCTTTGTCTTGTATGAATAGAAATGACCAAAGAGAAAGAGCTCCGTCTTCCCCTGCGAGTAGGTGGGAACTGGTTAGTAGCAGCTTGTTCTCTCATCCGGCTCTCAACATTTCCAGTCATTCCCTCCCGGGGGGTGGGGGTGGGGGGGATGCCACCACAGGCGTGTCTATGTGCTCTTCCAACACAGCCAGCTCTGCTCAGAGACTCAGCCTTAATTAGTCATTTACCTAGCATAATTCAGCAAATCTGTGTTCTCAGTAGAACTACCCTATATAAAACTTAATTTATCTATTTCCCATTTTGCCTCAAAAAGGAGGAGGAGAATGGAGAAGGAGAGGCAGAATGGAGGAGACTTAGGTCTTATTTTTTCTTCAATGTGCCTGGTTTGGATTGGGGAATTTTTAAAGTAAATACTTATGATTCATAGATGAATTCTGCATGCCAGCTACCTGTCAAGTGTAGCAAGTCCTCAGCCAGCTACTGCATTAGGTTTTGGTTTAAAGCCACTCTAAATGATTTATTGTTTTTAAATTATTTACATGGTATTGTTCCTTTCTTGTAAAATGCAATAGTGCTGTCAGGAACAGCACAGCAGCAAGGTTATGAATGGAACTACAAGTAAATCAAGGTAATTAGAAGCTACCAGTTGCAAATACATACAAGTTCTCCACCAGCCAGCCACCAATTCACTGACGATAATACAATTTGCATGATTTCCTGACATTATACTTGCCACATATTTTCATTGCATGCTTACTGTAATTACTTAGGTCATGATCTCATGCTCATGGCAAGCAGAACTTTCACTGAACCCAGCCATGACTATTACAGATGCTTAGAAATGAAGCAGGTGGAATTAAGGGAAGAGTTCCCTACATAGTTTTAGGGATCTGTGATGTATCAACTGAATTTTGACAGCTAAGAAAAAGGGAAATATTCTCAACTACTCCCCAGCTACAATCAGGTCAAATTTTAACGAGACAAACGTATCTCAAAGACAGGATTTGGGTCCTGAGTTTTGTGATGATTGATTCCTACCATTTGTTTTCTGGTTCTTTGATGTAAAATTTTTTTAAATTGAAGGTGATATTAATCCCTGATATGTAAGTGTAACAACGGAAAGAAAAATTGTACGTTATTCATCAAAAATCAGAATGGACAAGTAAAAAGGATTCAATACCTTAAAAGATCAGTGGGCATCTCCAGATGTATAGGCTGACATACATGTCATTCAGTACCCATAATCCTTATCCAGCCAGTCATTTTGTTATTTCTCAGAGCTTGGTGCATCTCTCCTGTATACCAACACACAGATTCATAAACTCTCCACGTGCAGGCTCAGAAAACCGAATTTACATCTGACCATTTGCTCTTCTTTTCTAAACCCTATATGCCCCCTGCACCCTACCCCCCATAGCTGTCTCAATAGAGAAGGTAACATTTAGGTTTTGAACGGTGTAATATATAACAGAGTTTCAAGGATGAACACACTGCTTTTAAGCTAAAACTTGGGGAACACAGGGGCAAAAAACAAACCTGATTTGGTTCTCAGTTTTGCCCTGTGATCCTAGAAGACTTAATCCCTCAGCCTCCGTTTCATCAGCCTGAGAAGGGAGAAATTACTCATTCACCTACAGTGGTTGTGAGGGCTAAAGATATAGGATGAAAGCACTGAGCACTGTACCTGGCCTATTAGAAGTAATGGTCGATTATGAAATGAAAAACTAGAGCTAATTATCTGGAAACGACCTTATTTCATAAGTCTTTTAGCAAGTCCACATAGAATGGAAAGCTTTACTATGAAAATTTGTGTCTGAGTTAAAAGAAAACTATGAGACAGCAAGAAAAGGAGCCTTACTTTCTAGAATTCAATAACACTCCACCAGACCTGAACAAAAAAGGAGAATTTTATAAATGAGTCCTCTCTCTCCCGACCATGGAAAGCAGCTTGTGGCATAGCAATAAAAGCAACTTAACGTTGAGATAATCATATCTTAGGAAGTTAACACGCCAAATCACAGTACTCCCAAACACAGAGGTATGTACTGGTAAATCTCTGAAGTAGTGAAATTCATGAAGGATCCCCAGATCTTAGCCGGGCTCTGGTCAAAGTGACAACCATAGTTACTGGATTTACCTCCTCTAGAACTGTTTTTTTATTTTATTTTTTTTTAACATCTTTATTGGAGAATAATTGCTTTACAATGGTGTGTTAGTTTCTGCTTTATAACAAAGTGAATCAATTATACATATACATATGTTCCCATATCTCTTCCCTCTTGCGTCTCCCTCCCTCCCACCCTCCCTATCCCACCCCTCCAGGTGGTCACAAAGCACCGAGCTGATATCCCTGTGCTATGCGGCTGCTTCCCACTAGCTATCTACCTTACGTTGGGTAGTGTATATATGTCCATGCCTCTCTCGCTTTGTCACAGCTTACCCTTCCCCCACCCATATCCTCAAGTCCATTCTCTAGTAGGTCTGTGTCTGTATTCCTGTCTTACCCCTAGGTTCTTCATGACATTTTTTTTTTCTTAAATTCCATATATATGTGTTAGCATACGGTATTTGTCTTTCTCTTTCTGACTTACTTCACTCTGTATGACAGACTCTAGGTCTGTTACAATGCAGATATCTCTTTGCTTTGTGTGAATATGTTGGGGGAGGGGTTGCTTTTGTAATGGTAAGGTATATGAACTTGTAGTAACATACATGCAATCTTTAGAAAAGTGGAATAAAAGTCCATTGTAAATAGTTTGTGTTAATTACCGTTAAAGATTACATCAAGCTCTGCGGTAGGTTTACTCATCTTTAATTATATCCATTTTTAGACCAGTAGTAACTTATGAGATTTCTGGAATGTGTTTAGTAATCCACTGAGGAGACTGACTCAGTCACAGCAGAAAGATTTTCAGAGTGTCCAATTGCCATGACTGTTGCCTTCTATCACTTGCTACCCACACTTTTACATGAATAGAGAATGCATCAAAAGTACAGAGTTCAATTAACACAATAGTAAGCATGATGCTATTATGTAGATGGGACATATTTTTTATTGGATCATATGAGTGGTCATAACTTCTGCTAAAAATATGTGTGTCATTTTCCTTAAAGTGCCCTTTCCTTTGCCCCCTACTGAATTCTGAAGACAAAACAGACTATCTTTTGTAGAACACAGCCGGCCGTTCATTTTCTTGTTGTTGCTGAGAACAAGAGTGTTCTCATTTCTCCCACTCAAGATATGTGGAAAATGAATCTTAACTCTCTCAGAGACAAGATCAGAAGCTTGGTTTAAAGCCACTCTAAATGATTTATTGTTTTTATATTATTTACATGGTATTGTTCCTTTCTTGTAAAATGAGTACCTCACTACTAGAATGTATGGCTTATCACTGAAATATTCAAGCACATCTTAAGGTCAGTTCCTATGAGGGCTATTACCATGGTTTTCTACTTCAGTGAGATTTTCAAAAAATGGCTTAAATTATAATTAATGTAGCAGCTGGTCAATCAACATATCTAAAACTAGTGAGTTTTATGTAATTTTAAAAGCTTAAATTTGGATAGTGCCTTAGAAGCAATTTAAGATGCAACTTCCTACATCTTACTATAAACATTTCTATCTTTGTCTTGTTTTTTGTCACATTTGTGTTTATAACTGTAAGATTTTCTCTCTCTCTCTCTTTAATTTGGAAAATATTCACTGTAAGAAAGGAAAACAAGTCTTAAAAGAGAATTGAGTTTCTATATCAATAGGTTAATGGGAGCTACATTAGGAAGTGTGATTTATTTGGGGAAAGTCAAGTTGAAAACAAGATTTAAATCTAGTAGGAGAGTTTAAAAGTTTTGGTTACCTCTAAATTGAAATAATCTCATCAACTCCTTCTACCTCAGAGTGGAATGTTATTAAAAGACTTTCGAGAGTTGACCTACATCAGAAAAGAAAGTAATCTTTGTTAATTCTTTCATTCATTCAATTAACTGTACTGATTAAACTAACCATGTCTTATTGATATCCTCTCCCCCTTCTCGCCCTGTAGTCTGTAATTATTAAGTAGATCATTTCTGAGTGCACCATGTTCCAAAGTTAGAAGGACTCTGTGTTCTTACAGAAGACTTTGTCTTATTCCTATTCATCCACTAAGGTCTTCCTAAAGGAAGCTTACAGAGGTCTGTGGAGTTTTGGCGGAAGAACAAAGAGTTCTCCACAATATCATTTACAGCCTAAACAGAGGTTCAACCCTAAATGTAGCCAGTTTGGAAGCTGGACTGGAGGGAAAACAGCAGAAAACCCAGCTGTGATGGTGAATTTTATGTGTCAACTTGACTGGACTAAGGGATGCCCAGATAACTGGCAAAACATTATTTCTAAATGTGTTTGGGAGAGTGTTTCCAGGAGAGATTACCATTTGAATGGGTAGACTGAGTAAAGAAGATCACCCTCCCCAGTGTGCTTGGGCATCCTTCAATCCACTGAGGGCTTATATACAATAAAAGATGGAGGGAGGGTAAATTTATTTTCTCTGTTTGAGCTGGGGCATCCATCTTTTCCTGCCCTTAGACATCAGTGTTCCTGGTTCTAGGCCTTTGGACTTAGACTGAATTATACCATTGGCTTTCCTCGTTCTCCAGCTTGTAGATGACAGATGGGGGGACTCTCAGACTCCATAATCATACAAATCAATTCCTATATAAATTGCCTCTTTAGATAGATAGATAGATGATAGTTACATAGACAGATAGATAGATTGATCCTATTGGTTCCGTTTCTCTAGAGAACCCTGACTAATTCACCAGCTCATGCTGCTGGGGAACTTTACAAATCATCAACTTAATCCCCATTAAGATATCCAACCCCTTCCAGTTAATTCATGGCAGGGCCAAGGTCAGGAAACTGACTCACATCTGCCAATTGCAGCTCTTTCTATTACAAGCAGTTCGCCCAATGGCTCCCCACCTTGGAGAATGCACCCAGTAAATGGAACAACTAACAGAAGAAGTCTTCTTTAGTCATTTTTACAGATTTGTACATAGTTTGTGTTTGATAAATATTATCTGATAATAAAATGCATAGCTTCTTAAAACTGTAATAACCCAACATATGCATTTCTAAAAAATCACACAATACACAAAATTATGCAATAAAAACCACAGGAGAAAATTGGGGGGGTGTTAGGAATACAACACTCAAAACTTCCTCAGGTGACCCATTAAAAAAGGGATAGAAACCTAATAAAAATGACAGCACAGATTATACATGTTAAATGGTTAAGAAATATATACATATGTATAGATATAAATATAAATATGCCATTTTACCTTTTCAAAAGTCTTAAGTTTGCTTATACTTAAGTTTCCAGTATAAGTAACAGAGAAAGAAAGCGATAGAAAAAAAGTGAGACAATACTTTTATAATAAAAGAGCGCTAAAGAGAGGAAAAGAACACAGATGAAAAAAATATCAAAAAGGCTAAGAGGAGAAAGGGGGAAATTAAAAGGAGGGAGGGTGCCAGACTGTGTGACCAGGGTGGCTATAGGGAGGGGTGTGGCTTGTGAGTTATTACCAAGTGGTTTGTACCAGTCTGCTGCGGCTGCCGTCACCAAAACCTACAGAACGGATGGCTTGAACAACAGAGAGGGTAGAGGGAGCGCTCTGCTGCCTCTTACTCTTCTTATAAGGACACCAATCCCAACCAATCCATCAAATTAGGGCCCCACTCTTATATACTTGGCTAACTTTAATTATCTCCTTAAAGGTCCTATCCTCAAATACATGGGGGATAGAACTTGGACATATGAATTTGTGGGAGACACAATTCAGTCCATAAAATGGTTGAAGGAGGGTTGTCTAAATCAAGTGGAAAGTTGTAAAACCAGATGTGGACAGGTGTGACTCACTGACTTCATGAGAAGTGTGCAGTGTATGTTGTGTATGTCTATGCAGTTTGGTTATCTGAAATGCATAATATTTCTCATGGATGAAATTTCATATAAGCAAACACAAATTCTCATTTTGTTCAAGTTGTTCCTTTATATATCAATCAAGTTGGAACAAATTAGTGTTCTCAAAAGAAGCATCGCAACAAAACTGACCATATTCATTCATTCAATCAATAAATATTGGGTGCCTCCTACATGCCAGGCACATTGCTTGGTGCCTGAGATACTGCAATGAATAAACCAAACAAGGTGGCTTCCCTCAAGGAGCTTACATTCTACTGGGAAGAGACAGACTACTTACATTCCCCTGGGGAAACCAATAAACACAGAAGGATGTAAGATAATTAAGGAGTATGTAAGATGCGCTAAAGAAAATAAAGAGAGGATGATATGAACTTGGGGAAGAGGCTTTAAACAGAGCTATCAGAGAAGGCATCTCTGAGGAAAGAGAGAGAGTGCAGTTGGTGGAGAACTGGAGGGAAAGCATTCCAAACCATTGTGTTTGGAGCAGAGGGAGTGAGGCTGCTGGAGAGTGGGAGATGTGATGGGAGAGTGAAGAAAGGACCAGGTCCATTCTAGTGGGCAGAGAAGGAAATAAAGTGTTCTGAGCAGGACTTTGACATGATTTAAGTTTTGAAAATTTTACTCTGATTTCTCTTGTAAAATCCACTCTTGCGAGAAGAGAGACCAGTTGGGAGGCTGTAGCAATAAATGGAGCGAGAAGTGAGGGTGGCTTGGACTGAGGTATGGAGTAGAGAGAGAGGATTCAGGATTTATTTCAAAGGTTTGGGCAAAAGGAGTTTCTGGTAGGTTGGATGAGGGTTATGAAAGAAAGGGGAGGCACAAGAATGATTCCTATTAGATTTTTGGCTCATGTCACTAAATATATCATCATGCTGTTTATTAAACTGTGGCAGTCTGGATGCTTCAGCTGTTTGGGAACAAGGGTTGAGTTTTGGACAGTCTAGAGCTCAAATTCCTGTTAGAAATCCAAGGAGCAACGTCGATTAGGCAGCTGATTATGTGAGCCTGGAGCTCTGGGAGAGGTTGAGGCTGGAGATTTAAATTGGAGAGTCATCAGCATACAAATCACACAGAGAGTGAGTTTTGAGAGAGTTGAAAGGAGCCGAAAACTGAGCCCTGGGGTCCTGCAAGATTTAGAGGTCAGCTGCAAGAGGGGTAGCCCAAGAGATGAGGAAGGAACGGCTCATGAGTGTCACAGCAGTGAAGAGGGAATCTGCACGGAGCTAGCCACTGAGCTGGCAGGAAGACCAAGGGCGTGTGGCACTTTGGAAAATAACTAAAACATGCGGTTCGCAAAGATGGGAGTGACCAACTTTTTAAGAGACTTTCAGAAATGGTGGTGGTAAGTCTCAAAATGATTACATTCCTTGCATAATTTTAGGAAAATACAGTCCAAATGCTTTGGTATAACACATACAAACACATAGACAGATGGCCAATATCTTGGTGGAGTGAAGGGTTGATGCTTTAAGATCACACTTCGGATAAAAAATAATTTAGGGGTTGTATAGCCACTGAAACTTCTGAATTTGGCATTGCTTATGAGTATAACGGTCTTTATGCCCATGAAAATGTTGAAATACATCCCCCCAAATGTGGAAGGTGAAACTTCTAGATCCTATTCTTGTTCCTTTCTGAGTTTTCATTGGCAATCCAAGGTAACCCTTGGTGTTTAGTGCCCATAGTACATTTTCCTGGAGAATGGATTCCCTGGAAACAATCTGTGGCTGACAGTAGCACACAGAAGGTTTATTGAGGAGTACGCTCGAGAACAACTTCCCTAAGTATGGTTGCCAAACTTAGCAAATAAAAATACAGGGAGCCCATGCAACATCTGAATACACTAATACTAAAACATTATCTGGTTTATACCTGGAATTTTAATTAAACTGAAAATGTTGTATTTTATCTGCATCCTTACCTGTAAGGAGGTGAAGAAGGCAGGTTAGAAGGAGGTGATCCTTTGTATGATTACAACAAAGGCCTCAGATGATCCTGGGGGCTCTTTGAAGCTAGCGTGGTCCTCCTTATTTATTGCAAATTGTGGCAAGTGGGCTAGGCCATTGAATCTCTGAATCAGCCAGTCACTGGCCTCATGGTGCCCCTGGGAGTGGGTATAATCTTGGACAGGACTGTTCTCTAAGGGCCAAGGGCCACAGCCTTGAGTAGGTGCATTTCTGGCAGCTGGGGAAGGAGTGTCACAGCACTGAAGAAGGAATCTGCACGGAGCACCACAGGGTTCAAGGTTCAAATGCCAACACTTTAGAAACTATTCATTTCCTTCAAAGTGTTTTAAATATACATCTAATTAGGTAAGGTAGCTAAATATATTCTGAAAACCAAAAGTGCTAAGTTAAAACCAAAAAGCACTGTTCCAATATAAGGTAGTAGTAGTAATTAGAGTAGTCAAGTTCTGATACTAATATTATTGCCTACCTGGCCCAGCCCCTCCACTATAGCATGTATAGGGCTTATTTGCTGAATTGTCCATCTTCCCATCTAGACTAGAAGCTTCTTGAGAGAAGAAGCCATGTCTTATTTATCTCTGTGTACCCAACACTTGGTACTGTATTAGGTATACAGTAGGTACTCAACCAGTGTCAATGGAAAATAAAGAGGCAGGAGATGAATAAGTAAGCCATCCAAATGATGGTTTACAACAACTAGACCCACCCTCCATTAGGGTGCAAGGAAGGTAATATATTAGGTCCCAAATCTATGTGAGACTTCATTTTCATTTTTCCTTATATTTTCTTCAGCGATACAAAACTGGTAATACCCTCTCTGGCCTGTGAGTTTCTTTATTAGGCAATCAGAACCCTGACCATATCTTAAATCATTTGGTTTATTAGATATTCACTTAGTGCATTACTGTTTCAATGCACCATTCATGACAGGTTTTAAAGAGTTAAGGAGACAAGAACCCTTTCTCATCTGTGTGCCTGCCTTTGGGAAGTTTTGAGAGTTTCCTTCCTAAATGGAAGGTGGCATTGTACAGTGAAAGCCCTGGTGAGAAGTCCGAGAGGCCTCTATTTCTCCCTTAACCTGCAACTTCACCTCTTATGAATGCTTCCTTCCGTTACCCCTTGAGTGAGTCACACTGATGCTTGATGATAATCCTCTGGTGGACATACTTCTCCTCCCAGAATGAGTGTTGACATGAAGAAGTCTCCAGATTCCCTACAGCCAGATCAGTGATCCCAAATTTTAACCACATTGGATCCTGCCTGCACATCCTGCCTCTGGCTCGACACCCACCTTTCCTCCCACAGCATGACCGTGACCACAGAGGCAGACACTTGCAGGGTGGTCCTCTGAGCACACCCTGGGGGCAAGAGACACGAAATACTTATTGACTGCGGGCCAATGTTACAGGAACACTGACTGAAAGAACTGCAAGGGTGCCTCTGTAACACTCAAGGTAGACACCGCAACATTTGCCAACCCCCTCACATGTCCTGGGGGAGGTTGGTTTGCAGTAATCTTAGCAGCCCCCAAAGCAACAGCTGTTCTCAAAGGGAGTCTGATATAATCCTTTGTTTAAGACCAACAGTGGGAAGTAGTTTTGTTTTGTTTTGTTTTTAAGTTCTAAATTGTTAACAATTTTTCCAGCTTCCTGCAAACAGGTAGAATAGAGCTGAACATTTAGGCAAGACTCAGGGCCACGTTCACGTTTTGATTTTTTACCCACACACTTGTTCCTATCCCATGGACATCTTCGTGGGAAAAATATTAGACTCTGGGAAGCACAAGTCAGTTTTTCCCATTTCTAAGCAATACTGAAATCAGTTGGCCATTGATCTTCCAATCCCTGCGATCAGGTCAGTGTTACAATAGATAGAATTAGAGGTCTCCATAGAAAAATGTACGTCCCATTTTCCTATGTTCTATTGTCTTCCTAATTGTCTTTCAATGAGTGTAGAATAATCTTCCATCTTTTTCAATAACCATTAGAAAGCATGCTTTCCAAAGGGAGCACCAAAGAATGTTCTGAAGTACTTCCAAAGTTATAATGTAACCTGCAGCTTAACCTTTGGGGTCTATTGTGGTAAATAGTATCCTAACATATTACATTCTTTTGGCAAGAATAAGTGTCATTTTTAACTAACTGAGAACTGGATAAAATGCTCAAAAGAAATAATCCACTACCCTGACAATAGAAGCAAGAATGTAAGTTTCCTCCCAAACAGGTGCTATGTTTAGTTCTATCCCTAGAACCCCAGCGCTATGCCAGTGTCTTGTAAGGGGTTAAATGAACATTGAATATTTTTATTAGAAATTTATTAGAGATTTCTGCCATAAATTATTAGCAACCAAGAAATCATTACCCTTTTTAGTTTGAGTGGGTTCCTTTGGACCTTGGAGTTTGCTGGACAGAGTTGATTTCTTATCATTAAATGTTAAACTCTCTTAACTAGTGGAGAGATCTTGTGGTTTGTGCTCTGTACCAGCACATTGGGCTCTGTCTTTTTCTCATTTGCTCTCTTGCTCTCCAGACAGTAAAGGCTGAGAATCTCAGGTAGCATGATTTCCAAGGTGAAAGCAAACTCTCACTCAGAGCTGACTCAGTTTTATAACCCAGTGATATATAAATGTGGCAACATAACATTTACAGGAATTGCAGGTCTCAGAGGATATTTATAGTAGTCATTGCCATGACTGTTATTCTTTCATTACCCAAACAGAAAACATGTTTTCGCCCCTTTGTAATGCATCTTATATGCGAAGAGAGAGAAAGAGAATAGACAGAAAACATACAACTTTTGACTGCTTTTCGCTTCTAGACTTTAAACTCGTCCTGTCCCATTCTCCATTAGGATGTTGACTATTAGGGAGGTCTTTGTATCTTCTTCTGGTGCATTTAATATTCTAGTATATTTCCACTTGCTCTCAGGAGCCTTTTACAGAGAAGAATGTAGAACAGCTAGCAAACTTTTAAAAATGTAAATATATAACTGTGTCAAAGTATGGAAACAGGTTATGGAATGCATGCATCCCACAAAGAGAGCCCTATGGAAGATGAAGCAGGGCTGTGGCAGCAGAATGATAATTGCACTCTGGAGAGTAAAAGACATTGTGTTGCCTCCTCAGCAGAAATTCACCTCCCTGTATGAAAATCTGTCAAATTTTCCAGTTTCCCACAGAGGGAATGATAGAGAATTTAATGAGAAACACATTGGAACGGGACCTGTCACTGTGTGATTATGCATTCACTAATCTCTCTGTAGGGTACAGAAAAAGGCGGTCTTCTCTGAGAGAGTTTATCTGACAAAAGGGAAAAAAACATGTCTAGAAACAAATTACCAAAAAGTAATGTCTTCACCCTCCCACTGATACCTACTGACACCCCACTGGACTGCTTATTTGGCCTGCAAACAGCAAAATCATCAGGATTTGCACAGTCACCTGTTTTTCTGATTGTCAATGAAACTGAAGTTTCATACGATGACTAATTGATTGATATTTAAATGCAGCTTGCAAGTGCCTGATATTTCTAGTCTGGATTTGGGATTTGTGTGTGGGAAATCCAAGTAGAGTGAGGGAAGCAGCCAGTGTTCTTACTCTTGTTGTTGGAGCCATTTTGTATCTCACAGGAATTCTCTTAACCATCATCACCCTCTTCATCAAGTAAATCTTATTCAGTGCTAATATCCATCCTACAAGCTTTTTTTTTGAGCACCTAACATATTCCATATAGGGACCTGTAGATATAATTATATAGCCAGTACTTTGAATAAATAGAATGTCCAATAGCCTCCACGAAGTGTTTAATTCAGAGGAACACATCATTCAAAATTGCTATATCAGCTAAGAACATTTCTTAAGTTCATTTTATTAGCCTGAACTTGGGTTGGGCAACGTGCAAGGAGAGAGCAGCTATATTCCCTGCAGGAGTTCAAAATCTAAGACTATGTTGATGTCAACCTCTACAAGGAACATACTGAACAAGTATTGAGCAAATGAAGAACTGTTTCACTAGCTGAGTGTCTTGGCGAAGCAGGATCTCAGAAAATACTGAATTATTGGGATAGTAAGGGAATGGTGGTGGAATGTCATGAGTTATACATATTTGAAGGAGTGGTGTCAAGATGAGATTATTCATATTTCTTCTTGAATTTCTAGAAGGCTTCATGGAGAAAGTATGATTTGGGTCAAAACAGAGATGTTCAATAATTACACGTTTAGTTAAGGTCATGAACTATGTATTATCAACAGTGATGTTACTCTGACCGTTCCTATCTGGATTAATAGGAAATTTGATTTAATTAATAGGAAATTACTGCAAATTTGCAAAGTCCCTTATGAAAAGGTAAGCCCAGGGGAATTCCCTGGTGGTCGGTTGGTTAGGACTCACTGTCAAGGGCCCGGGTTCAATCCCTGGTTGGGGAACTAAGATCCCACAAGCTTCTTGGCAGTGCAAAAGAAAAAAAAAAAAAAAGAAAAGAAAAGTAAGCCCAGAATTGATTCCCATTTTTTAAATGTCTTGATCCAATCTCACACTCAGTTTATTTTTCTTCTTAATCTAAGACAAGGCCTTTTTAAAATATCTGTTTATTATTTCTTTCACAATTCTTTTCATGTGGTTGTGCAATTTCAACTGGACATAGACTTTTAGTTTTTCCTGAAGAGGGACCATGTCCTCTTTTTGGTACGTCAACATTTTAAGACTCAAACAATCACTGATGACAAAGCTGAAAATGACGCTTGAGATAGCATGGGTGAAACAAGGCCTAGAGATTGACCTCTGATAATCACACATCAGAGTCAGGAAAAAGACAACTTAATAAAATTAGAAGTATGTAAGAGCTATTGCTTCCTAATCTAGTATTTTTATTACATAAAATTGTTTAAATACTGATGGATGATTTGTAGCTCAGTTGTCTGATGGTATCTCTGAATGTTGTATGTGATTCTTTTTTTTTTTTCTTTACATCTTTATTGGAGTATAATTGCTTTACAATGGTGTGTTAGTTTCTGCTTTGTATGTGATTCTTGGATGTAAAAAATGCCTCCACTGACTCAGGCTGGGTTCTCCTCCCTTCTCTCCTGTGGAATGACATAGAGGAGGTAACGCTTTTCTTGGACTAATGCCAAATCATATGATAATCTTATTTCAAAAACCGACTAGTACAATTAGATGACTTACAAAAGAAAAATAGAGGAGTCATGTTCACTTACCTAAAAGTCTCTTTTGGGCTTCCCTGGTGGTGCAGTGGTTAAGAATCCACCTGCCAATGCAGGGGACATGGGTTCGAGCCCTGGTCCGGGAAGATCCCACATACCGCGGAGCAGCTAAGCCCGTGTGCCACAACTACTGAGCCTGTGCTCTAGAGCCCACAAACCACTACTGAGCCCGCGTGCCACAACTACTGAAGCCCGCGTGCCTAGAGCCCATGCTCCACAACAAGAGAAGCCACTGAAATGAGAAGCCCGTGCACCGCAACGAAGAGTGACCCCCCACTCCTGCAACTAGAGAAAGCCCGTGTGCAGCAACGAAGACTCAACACAGCCAAAAATAAATAAATTTTAAATAAAGAAAGAAAAGTTTCTTTCAAAATGTGCAAAAAGATGATTGGCTTAAAAAAAGATTTTAAGTGATCAAAATTTAGTTGTAGCAATGAAATAAATCTTGAAGAAGGTGTAGAATTCCTTGGACAAGATATTTTTGTTTTCTTCCCATTGCAGCATTGTCTACAATACTGTTTTTATTTTTAAAATTAACTGTACAAGAAATTTTCTGCAGCTGTAAAAATCGTGCCAGAATTCAAGTTTTTGGTTAGTGCAGTATTTTCATTTCGTGATTGAAAATGTGGGAAGTTATAGCTTAATTCCGCTGTCCTTTGGAAGGGTAAAAATGTTAATGTAAGACAATTGTTCAGTTTTCTATTTCAAGATCAACTTTACAGAAAATTTACCTACTAGATTTATGGTGTTTTATTTTCTGGTACAAGAAATAAAAGCATCTAAGATGATATAACTGTTAAATTTAGAAATAACTTTTGTCAGCGTCCTTTATCACCATCACACAGTTTTATACAGCTGAGTCACTATAACTCAGCTAAAAGAACTAAAAGATAATTTATATATACCCACACTCTCAAATTAGTTTCTTGAGAAAGAAGTGACAGTATATTTTGCGAAATAAAAACCATGATATTATTACATCTTATTGAAAACCTCTATTTACCTCTACTGATGCTCCAAATAAAGATTATCTTAAATTAAATGAATGTAATTAATAAAGCTGAAATGTCATGCTGAAGGTGTTTGTCATCTCTCTTCTAGACAAATGAGGTTCCAAAATTGTAATGTAAAATTCATTGACATTTTTAGGTGAACACAATCTCAATTAAACAATTTTATTTAATATGAGATAGGTCTAGTTACTTCAAAATTACCAAAACTACATAAGCAAAGACCCCTTTTAAAAAGGCTAGGGGGCTTCCCTGGTGGCGCAGTGGTTGAGAGTCCGCCTGCCGATGCAGGGGACACGGGTTCGTGCCCCGGCCGGGAAGATCCCACATGATCGCGGAGTGGCTGGGCCCGTGAGCCATGGCTGCTGAGCCTGCGCGTCCGGAGCCTGTGCTCCGCAGCGGGAGAGGCCACAACAGTGGGAGGCTTGCGTACCGCAAAAAAAAAAAAAAAAAAGTGCTAGGTATTGGTAAGGAATTATATTTATACATATTTTCTCTACATGAGTTCTTTCAATTAATTAATTTAGGTAACTTTTTGCTTCAGTGAGGTTTAATTAAATATAATTGTGTATGGCCAGTAAACTAAAGAGAAGTGTAATTTAAAGTTATTTCTTTTTAATTTTAGCTTGGCTTTAAATTTTGAAATTAATGAATCCTGACTTGCATAATATATATTTGGTAGCTATTCTACTTGAACTTCCAAATGCTAATCAAATCAAACTAGGAGTACAAGATAAGGTAATTTTTTTAGTTTAACATAAATTACCAGCAACATTTGTCCAATACAATATATACATTAACTTAGTTTGTTGTTAATCATCATTAAAGTCATCTTTTGCTTGCCCATTTAGGGACATATTTCTACTGTTCTCCTGTTCTGCAATTTTATTTCTCATGTGTAGTAAGAACTTGATATACAGTGTACAATTTTTAACGATATATTAAAATAAACTAGAGGATTATTTTTAGCTTTATACCATGTATATATGTGATATACCAATTAGATAAGAGTAAGACATATCTGTGTTGGCAAAATTTCATTTCATTTAATCCAGGAGATTTTTAATGTATAAATTAGTTAAAACTATTGTAGCATTGTATTTTGTTTTTAAAAAATCATGTATTAAGGGATGTCCCTGGTGGCCCAGTGGTTAAGACTCCATGCTTCCACTGCAGGGGGCACGGGTTCCATCCCTGGTCGGGGAACTAGGATCCGGCATGCCTCGTGGTGCGACAAAAATAATAATAATAATAATAATAGATTTTAAAAATAAAAAAATTATGCATTAAATGCAAACAATGTTTAATCATATTATTAGTTTTATAATAAAACACCATACTAGAGTATACGTGTGATGTTTTACTTGATGGATGGATTTTATATATATTGTATAAAATATATATGTGTATAGTTTCCATTAAAACAAAGCAGTCTGCTTAAATGGTAAGTAAGGTCAATTTTGCTGAGTTTCTATTTTGCATTTGTGCATCAAAATAAAACATACTTTGTTTTTAAAAGAAGTTTAGCAATATCCTCTAAAAGAAAAGAAACATGCTTAACTACAAACCATAAACTTTCTGTGAATGCTTTTGTTCTTCCTATGAGACATACTTTTAAACATTAGCTTTACTGTTTTTATTGCCACATTTCTGAAGATAAACACTTACGTTTCATAGAACTCCATAAAAATGATTACCCAAGAAAATAAATTATATAAATTTTTTTAAGTTAAATTTTCTGTGATTTATGCCCAACATCCAGCATTTGGGTTGACAATTAAGTGCCATTTTCAACTCATCAAATTCCCAAATTAAGTTTCCCATATCTCACAGCCAACTTTTTAAAAACATACATCAGAAATTTTCCTTATAAAAGGGTAGATCTATTCACTGGGATGGTTACCTTTAGGATAGGAAACTCAAAGTGTGTTTAACTGAGTAATAAGAATATTTTTGACAATGGGACTTGACATGGGTAACTGTTACATGATTCATCTCCTTCGGTTCTCTGTGTGTTTCCACTAAGTGGGTTGCTCCCTGTGGATCTATACAGTGGAGATAGCAGAGGGTCATAAAAGAGGTATTTTAAGCACTCTGGTTTCATAGTGTATGCTTGATGGACAGAATAAAATGTATTCCTCCAGCAGTTAAAGAATGAGGGCAGGGTAGATAAAAGGAGAAGTGAAGGCAAGGCAGAATTAGATATCAGTAAATGCTGCAAACTCAGTGTACTTGTACCTCTAATCCTCTTCCTTATCTCCAACTTTTAATTCCACCAAAAAAGTCCTTATATTTTCTCCTTACTTCCAATTCATTGTAGCCCAGCCACCAAAAAGACAGGATTCCATATAATAGCATGAATTTATACACACACACACACAAATACACACACACACACACACACACACACATACAAACCCAAGCTCAACATCTGGTGCTGTTGAAGAGAATTTAAACATTTTAAGATGCAAGACTAACTTACATTATCTGAGGTATGGTAAAAAAAAAAAAATAATCACAATAAAAATTAAAAGTGCAATGAATAAGAAAAATGAAAAATAAATCCACATGTTATAAACAGGTTATAAACACATTTATAATTCATAAATTGCATTAAAATGGCTGTTTTATGTCTTATTAATTAAAAATAACAAAAGTAAGAAAATATGCTCAATGCAAGGTACTTTAAAAAAAACCAAAACCCAAAAAACAAACGTTAATAAAATATTTTTATCTGCATCAAAATAGTCTTTGGAAACCAAAAATAAAAATGTATCGTATGCTTTTTCAGGTTGATCTGTAAAAGTCAGAAAAATACATAATCCCCACCATTTAACTTTCTGGAAACAGAGTCCCAGTATGCACCAAGCATAAAGCAAAAGGCTTTATGTCATACTGAACTAAAGCAGTGAGCTCCCTGTATTGGTACAAAGAATTCCAGTTTAGTTCCTATCAGGAGACATTTTTGTTTCAGCCAAACTGAAACAAATGTCCTGACTTCAGTACAGTGTAGTGTAACTGAAGCTGTGTCCAAAAAGTTGTCTTCAGAGCACAAAGACACCTACAGAAACTCCTGAAGGGAAGGCATGGTTTCTCACAAGGCCAAGATGAATATTATCCAAAGCGAAACTTGAGTCTGTATTTCACTGTGTTGGGACTTCTCCGAGGTGCGGAGAGGGGAACCTTTGGCTTGATGGGATTAGGTGGCTTTTTCTTTTCAGGAACAGTAACTGTGAAAGAAAGTTCTGGCTGCTCTGATTGCTTGAATCTTGGCAGAAAGTGGGTAGAGATGTGCTGAGGTTTAACACGGGGGCTGCAGCCCCGTTTAGCTTTCCCTCTCTTGTTCAGGGCCACGTACCACTCCCGGCCCGTTTTTTCAGTTCGGTGTATTGCTGAGGCATAGGTATTATAGCTGTTTTCTTGAAATCGCTCCCTGAACTTGCAGTCATCTGTAAATTTGGCCTAGGGAATAAAAGAAGAAGAGGAAATTCAAGTAGTGATAATATTTTCAGCATGTAATAAAATGAGGTCTTTTACTGTAAAGAAAAAACAAGAATTCTGTTGACCCCTGCCCTCCTACTCCATTCTCTTCTATAAAGACACATTTGCTTCTTTTAGAGTTGCTTTAAAATTACTATTTTTATTTCTATATTCCTACTTTATTCATCTTTGTAATGCTGATTTCTGTTTATTATGTACAATCGTGAAATAATATCAATGTATATAAAAGTGATAACAGGAACTCGTATATTTAAATTCTATTACTCTTTCTAATTACTTTGAAATTTTTAGTTAAAAAGTTAACTTATAAGATTTTTCCCCCTCTTAAGCCATCAAGAAAATAAATAGTACTATATTATTCAGAGGAATGGGGTCATATTATCCTTTGAAACAAGAATACATTTTTCAATCTTATCAGCATGCTTCATGGTGCTGAGAAAGGGGTAGCATATGGCCCTATTAATATTGCATATGTTAGAGTTCTTTAGGAGAGAGTGTATCTTCACACAGTGATACAGGAGAGTATATTTGATGGCAGGAAGAAAAAAATTACCTTTGGAGTCACTAACAATACTTCAGCCAGATCTCTCTCTCTCTCTCTCCACACACACACACACACACACACACACACACACACACACACACAACTCTGCCCTTGAAATGCTCACAGAAACAGTGGATTAAGCAAAGAAGTAGACATCCATCACGATGCAGCTTGATAAATGGAATTATGACAGCGGTATGCAGAGGATACAATGATAGCATAGAGGAAGGGCATCTGAGAGAATGGAGGTAGCAGGGAAGAGGGCAGGAAGTCTTCCTAGAAAAGCTGACTTCTGAGCTGAGTCTTCAACAAGGTGTGAGCAAGGCAGGTGACGTGAGAAAGGATTTCAGGGAGCAGAACTGGTGTGTTCACAGGTCAGCAGGACAGCACTATAAGTAGTTCAGTGTGATTTCCACTTAGGACGCATGGAGAAAGGAAGAAGAGATGAGGACGACAAAGCAGGCCACAACAAGCTCTGAAAAGGCTGAGTTTGCCGTATTGAGGAAATTGAATGACCGCAGTACAGGGGAAGCAAGTGAGAATGTGTCAGACAGACATGCAATCAAATGCCAATCCTGCCAGTTGAGTTCTCAGCTTTAGGCTCTTTATCCACAATCCTTGCAACTGTAGGGCTATTGTGAGAATCAAAATATTTTTCTAAGGAAAGGATCTGGAGCTCTTATCAAATACAAGATTCCATAGCCCCCAAAGAATTCAAATCCCTAACCTGGACTAGACCAACATGTTTCACAATTTCAGGGAACACCATTTGTATGAACGTCCTGGGCTTAGAAATACCAAATATCTTGACTCCTATATAAGAACACTACACATACACACACACACACACACACACACACACACACACACACACACACACACACACAGATATGATTCTGTCTATATCAAACCAAGAGGTTCTAACATGGAATGAAAAGTCCTTTAATTCCCTTGGTTTTCTAATAATGCCAAACTTTCTTCTGCAGTACAGATCCCAACGCTGTAATATAGAAGTCTGAACATTGCAAGGCAGTTTACACAGAACTACTGTTGATGGCCACATGGAATTTTTGTGTGCAGGGTACTGACAATATCAGGAGACAACCAGTTTCAGAGTATTTCCAGCAGCACATTTATCTTATGTACGATAGTCTATCCAGGTTATTTACATTCGAGTGTAGTTCAATCAATAAAGCTCTTTATTTGGAGGCTATGAAGCTATATATAAGCACTTGTCTACTGACATACCCTGGACTGGGTCTCTAGCAGGCTGTAAGCCGCTATTTTAAAGAACCACTGCCAATGACTTTCTCTCATCCCATCATAACCTACAAGCCCATGACCAGGACAAGGGTGCTATGTTGCCATTCCTTTAGAAGAGCACACATTTATTGTTCCTTATTTTTTTTTTAATTAAAAAGTCTTTCTTACAAGTCAAACATAGATTTGTCTGCTTAGCTCTTGAAAGGACTTCAATGCTCTCCCATTCAATTAGATAATCCCAAAGTTTTACTTTAAAATAAAAGCTATAACCATCTGGAATATTTTCTGCTACAGAAAAGACCAAGCATTTTAGAAAGGTGTGGGAGATTTCACTAAAAACGGTAGCAGGTATATTTACCCTGCCTCAGATTTTTTTCCTAAAATTTATTTGAATAACATTTTTAATGTATAATACATTATAGACCTGACTTCTACCCTTGTTTCACACACAAAAAATCATTTTCCTGAAATGAAGATAGCAGTGATTGCTTTATTCAATTTTGACAGTTAGATTTTTTTAAGTGTACTGCATAATTTAACCTTATTTTTTCCTTAATGGTGTCAAAAAAAAATAAAGAAGGAACATGTCTTTTTTAATTGATGTGGCCAACAGACACACATGCGTGTGCATGCACACATACACACACACACACGGTATATTAACCTATAGCAATTCCATCTTACTGTCTTTCATGGGGTGAAAACCTACCGATGCCACCCCCGAAAATTATTCCATCTGAAAACTTTCTCTTTCCCCCTCAAGGTTCATGTTCTAAGTTCTTTCTTAAGAGAAGACTTAAAGAGGATGGCTGTTCAGGCTCTAGATTTTTCGAGGGTCACCTAACTGTCACATGGGACACGGATGTTCAGAATTCTGAGGACCCACATTACTTGCTGGCCCTCAGCCATTCCAAACCCCACATTAAAACAGGAGTGAAGGCAGTCAGACTGTTTTGGATTTCTTAATTGACTTCTAATTTAATATTTTGTCTGAAAAATTCTTCCAGCTATGATGGAACAAAACCATTTGAAACAAACATAGTGAGTTTTTCATCAGGAGATCTGGTTTCTTCTGGAGGGATGGACTGTCCCTGTCAGTATGCCCGGCCCTGTTCAGACAACACGGCGACTTTAAGCAGTTCATCTCTGTCCCTAATGTTACGTATGAGGCATCTTCACAACAGAGTCACCAAGCAGCAGAGCCATTTAAATATATTTACCATTTACCATTACACAATTTTAGATAATAAACTTTCCAGGTTACTTTTAATTTTTGAAATCTCCTTTGAATTGTAAAAAGTGCTTTAGCAATATATATACTTTTAAAACAATAGAACTGGATTATTTCCCTAGAAAATGGGAAAGGGATGTAAAGACTTTATCTACAGTTCAGCTGTGAAGTAGAGAGGTAAATCTAATTTCAAATAAGCTATGAAATCAGGACCCCCATAACCTCCACCCTACCACCATCAGCCACTACAACAAACGCATTCATTAAAATGTTCGTAAAGAGCCCCTATCTTTGTTTCAAACTCAGTTTTTTGTGGATTCATTCCACAGATATTTATCGACTGTATATCACATGCCAGACACTGTGCTGGTTGTCACTTTTACAATGAAAAACAATATAGCCATGGTCCTGCCCATGTTCTTTGTTGACTTAAATTATCTATGCTTTTCTCTATAATTTCTCCTTGATCTTGCAAGTGTAAAAATAAGTTATAGTCAACAAGCCATAATTGCAAAACTAACAAGTTTAAACTGGCTGATTTCTACGTAATTTAAAGGAGTCTTAACTGAAAAAAACAGATGAAAATTAAATTAAACTACTTTTGCCTGAATATGCAAATGCAAATTATTCAGAGGTTGGGGCAATATAGTGCTATTAAATAAAACAAGAATTTTGGGCTTAGGAGGATACTTTACCTTGATTCTACTCATCTCCTCGTGTGATGTGGGCACACAGTGAATATTTAAAAGAAAGGTCAAATTCAGTTCAAAGAAAGTAAAACTTTGACTGTGATATTCCAGAAAAGACCAATTCTGCTTAATTAAAATCTGAAGGTCAATTAAACCAGAGAATTCTTTCTGAAACAATATTTTTAAAAACTTTCTAAAACCTCTTAACATAGATTTGTTCCTTAGTAAACGTGCTCTATGATGATTGAGAATATTGTAGCAAATGCGTTGAGGCTATGCCTACAAGTCCCGATCCTCATTACGTGTGACTGAAGAAGTAAATACGCATTGTATGAAAGAGGTATATAAAGAGGATTGAACTTGGACTAACAGTAGTACAAACCCTGGAGTCTGCAGATTATTTAATCATTTAATCAATTTTACTTCTTTATTTCATTTTGTTTTCTTTGATTTGCCTCTTTCTCTTGAAAAGCTTTATAAAGTTAAGAAATAATTGAATATAAGTAACTAAAATGCTATTATAGACTATATAATATTATTAAATAATTAAACTATTATTATAGACTGTAATGAAAACAATTAAAGACCAGATTGTGCTCTAAGCAAAGTTTTCTTGCTGCCTGCATCCCTACACTTCTTGTTCCCCTGCCTCCTTTCAATGCGTTTTGGTTCCCACCCCTAGTCTCACCAATGGGACTGTCCGGGTCAGGTCCCCTAAGCCCAGGCTGTTTTGTATGGCTGTGTAGGATGTGCCCAGCACAAAAGCACCCACCTTTGGTGGTGAGTGAAGGCTGAAACTGCTCCAACTGCTCCCAAGCAGAGAACCCCAGAACAGAGCAGCATGCATGTACAGGAGCTGCCTCTTTCTCTTTAGTTCACAAGCCTTATATGGGTCAGTTGATGTATGACCATCTCCAGAGCATGGTCATACTTCCTGCTTGGCACTAGGTATCTGGCCATTCTGTGTCTCAGTTCTTCATGCAACCAAGGGAATATACAAGTTGGATTTAAATCAACCTGAGGTAAGGTAGTGAAGAATGCTAGCCACATGATTTCTCCTCCTCTGAACCTCTTGAATTTGACTTCAAATTACTCAGGGAGCCAGGTCAAAATGCAGATTCCCAAGGCCCTATCTCCAGAGATTGTTTTAGTAAGTCTGAGCTGAGACCCTGGAATCACATCATTAACCAGCATCCTGTGTGATCTTGATGCAGGTGAGGTGAGAACCACACTTGTAGAAACATGGTATAAGATAGTTCACTGTCTGATGCTCTTAATAGCTCAAAAAAGTTGGGCTATTGAGGGCTACCATGTGCCAGGTGTTTTACATATATTATTTCATTCTTGATATAATTCCATGACTATTAGGATGTTATTACCTGATTTTCCAGACAGAAGAGTAAAGAAAAGAATTAGTCTAAATCCCCTCATTTATCACGTGCCAGGGTAGGCCTGTGACTTAAATCTCACCTACTGATTCCTAGATTCAAACTCTTTCAGTAACACTGTACAAACACAAGGCATCTCCTAGGTTTCTATATAGTCCTACCTGCCCTGCAGTTGCTCCATATTAAAATACTGATGAAAAACAAGTGCCATTCCCCCAACCATCTAAGACGTAGAACACCATCTCTCACTTTAGGCTGAAATGGATCTCTGAAATTACAAGTCGATTCATCACAGGCAGATTTCCTCAATAAAATAAGCCCTCTAACCAGATTTACATAGTGTGAAATTAAGAGAAAACTGACATTTACTGCAAAGGTAGAACACTGAACTCATTTTTTAGCCTGAATTACTAGCTATTCAGTTTTACTATGTAAATTGAAAGCTCTTAGAGGGCAAGGCGAGTTTCTATTCAATGCCTTTATAGAGCTCAGGGTCTTGACTGCACGAGTGGAGTGCTTAATAACTTATTTTTTTAATGATGATGATAACCGTTACTCAAGATTCCGTTTCCCCTTTCAATAAACATGCCCAGCTTTAGGGGCTGCGGACTCATCCTCACTCTGCCCCCAGCTCAGGAAGTCTAGTCCAGACTCTCATCCCGGGCAAGCCAGCTGGCGCCCTCTGAAACCAGGAAAGGAGGCTGTTCTAGTCCTTGCTTAGGACTGATCAAGCACACATTCCATGCCTATTTCGTAAACTCTGCAATTAGCTTTCCTTCCAAACATGATTCCCTAAAACCCTGAGAAACAAAAATAATTCCACCACGTGCTTCTTTCTGTATCTTTAAAATGAGCTAAAATGTTTTTCCCCCAACAGGCAATAAGTGAACATGCATACTTAATGAAAAGACTGAAGAATTCATGATAACCACCTTTTTCAAGATTGAGATTTTTTAAGGGGAAAACCACAATGCACAAGAAGGATCTTAAAAAATTATGAGATTATGACCATTGGAAATCCTTGCCTCTTTAAGATCTTGAACCTGGGAATTTTGCTTTCAAATTAGGTTCCTTGGAAAAAGGAAAACCCAGGAGAAAAGGGGCTACTGTATGCAAGACGAGTTTGGACCTAAAGAAAAAAGGGGCAAATAATAAATGGGATTTGTGGCTGGTCTAAATATCTGAGGGGGTCACAGCTGCCTGACCCCAAAATCAGAAAGTATTCTGAGAGGAGATAGAGGATCATCAAACAGCTGCCTGAGAGCAAATTCAGGAAGATATGTTCTAACATTAAATGCTGAATACTTTCCAGGAACTATTCTAAGTGTTTTATACATATTATCTCATTTAAAATGCTCAACTATCACCATGTATTTTTACTTTAATTTTCTTCCATTTATAGCTGATAAAACCAAGGAATAGAAAGATTAAGTAAAATGACACAGTGTATCTCAAGTAGAATGACACAATTGAACTGTGCTCTTCACCACCACACTCAAGACCTTCTACACTTACATCTGGACCCACCTCAGATAAATCCAGAAAGGCTGCCTATGCAACTTTGGATAAAGACAATAAACCTGAGGAGAGAGCACAAACAGACAGGCAGGCAGAGGTAGAGACCAAAAGAGAAGGGTGCTCAGCCCCACAAAGCACCTCAGTCTGGGAATAAGTCGAGAAAGAGGATACAGGCCACAGTGAAGGCTCTGACTAACCCTCATGGCTCTTGGGGAAGCAATTACCTGCTCTTACTCTCAGTGATTCCCAAGGCATCTCGAGAAGAAGACCAGACACCTTCATCCTTGTAAAGAATGCTGAAAAAACCCTGCACACTAGGAATTTAAATGCATTGTCTACTTAGGGTCTGTCAGTCAAGGTCTTAAGCAGAGCTGCATGGAGATTACTATGAGTATATAGGTGGACTGAGTGCATGAGCAGAGCACACCGAGATGGCTGAAGTTCAATGAAAACTTCTCTTACCAAATTAACAAACTTAGCACACAAAGGAAATCAGCATATATGTTGCCTAAGTTTAAACTTTCTGGCCTGATAATAGTGTTTACCATCTTCCTGTCCACTGACAATGAAGCATTTTCTAAATGAAGAGTTTCTGTGAACAAAACAGATCTCTTTTCTGTTCTGAAAGTACAACCTAAAAGGGGTTCCCTATGCAACTCATCTTCACACTGAATAACCAACATTTATAAAACTGTGTGACAAGTTTTGTGGTGCACACATCCCCTCCTTTCTAGACTTTAAAATCAAGTAGGAGACACAGAAGTAGATGGGGAAAAAAGATCCTCCAAAAGGGTTTGGAATGAGAGAGAGTGAGAGAGAGAGAGAGAGAGAAGCCACCAAAAATATTCTAAGGATGAACCACAGTATTCATTCTTTAAAACGTAATACAAAAATATTATTAAAACATGCAATTAATAATTCCTATAAAATAATAGCTGAAAACAGTGTAAATAGTTCCAAATGAAACAAAATACCTTCTTTCAAGCTAACTTTTCCCTACCAAGTATTATAACATTTAAAAGGAGAGAGAATTTTTGAATTATGTAATTCTGGTTCAATCAATTGTTACCTGTGGTAACTTAGGAAAATATTTAACATCTCTGAGACTATTTCCTCACCTAACTATGTAATGAGATAATGTGAATGAAAGAGATTTTAAAGAAATATGCAAATCTTTTACCTCTGCCAAGTAGCTAATTTTTAATAGTCTGATTGTTACTATAAAAACGAAGTTGAAAATCTCCTATTATCCATGAGTATTTCTCAATACGCTATAGGTTTACTTTCCCCAGAATTATATGACTACTTTAGATTTATAGTTCACATTTACTCTGTAAATAAAACCCTAAAGTTACTCTTTATTTATTTAAATTTTTTTTCCAGTTTTATTGGGATATAATTGACATACGACATTGTTTAAGTTTAAGATGCACAACATGGTTTTATATACATATATTTTTGAAATGATTATAAAGGTATTCTTTAAATGCCTCTGCACAATTATTAATTTAAAGCAACTCACTAATCCTAAGCAACATTTAATCCTAAAAGTATAAGGGGTTTTAGCATTTTTAGTGGTGATGAAATTTTGTAAAAACCAAAACTAAATCAAATAATTATATTTAAAGCTAGCTATAAGAACAATTTTTCAACATGTTTAACTAGAAACTGAAAAGAGGAAAGAAACCATCTGGCATAAAACTAATAATGGTTAGAATTAACACTATTTCAAAATTCAACTTCCTTAAAAATAAATCACTTTATAATTTAATTAGGTTTCCATCTAGAGAAAAAGTGCTAATAAATGCTAAGAGAAAGTGGGCTTGGACAAATGGTTTAGAAAGAATCCACATAATCGTAGGGCTTAATTTTTTATCTACAATTCAGCTCAAAGTCATCAGAATGACTTTTATATCAAAGGGCTTCAGTGAGTGACAAGAGCAAGGCTTGCTTTGTACTGTTTAAAAGTCATTATTCCATGAAATAACTTTAGCCTGCCAAGATGAGAAAGAATAACAGATGCTGTTTTTGCATTATCTGCATTATTTCGGCCAGCCATCCTTAGACATTTGGGTCAAGTTTCTGGAAATTTGTTACTTGCATTTGACAGAGGAATCATGTAACCTAACCTTTCAGTTTGACCTTTCTAATTGGCATCCATTTGTAGTACTTCGCTTTCTGTTGCAATTATCCTTAAGCTGCCCCAAGGTAGTCTATTTTTTTGCATGTACTAAAGCATGAATCAGAATATTTAAAAAATTAAGATTTTCACCAAAAACAAGCAAACCAATAAAAGAGAATTTCTTTTTAGGCATTGCATATTGTTATGATGCTTAGATTTTGAAGGTGTTTCAATCTTTTACCACCTTAAAGTAGATCGAGGAAAAGTTATTCAGTGTAGATGCATTTGATCATTGTTTTTTATTTTGTATGTGGATTTTTAAAAATCAAATATTTTTTAAAAAATAAAATGGCATGTCCTACTTTTCCACAGCAATGAAGAACGTTTTTCCTTAAGATATGTAATAAATCAAAGAGCAATTATTTTATGAACACTGTATTGTGGTTTACTAGAATATAGTAACCAGCTCAGAAGATGAAATAAGTAAATCTGGTTATAATGCTTGTAATGGATGATCAGAGAGGTTACCAAAGATTTCTCATCTATCTTAATAAACTGGGATTTTAGTAGTTTATTATATTTAGAATATATTTAAATTATCATTCAATAATAGGTAATATTTATTGAGTACTTACAAGGTATTTAATATTGTTCTAACAAGCTTTATATGCATTATCTCATTTAATCCTCAAATAACTGTAGAAATAGCTTGAATTCTACTGTCTCCTCCAAGAGATATTAACAAACCACATTTAGATGTTAGAGAAAGGAAAATTGAAAGTCTTAAACATTAAACCAAGTGAAATTGTCATTCAATTTTTTAAAGATCTGTAAAGAAGAAATCATAATTAGCAAGTTCCAATTGATTGCACTCAGTTAAAACTTCCTATATACTTTGAAAACTGGAAAAGTGATATTTCCCCAATTTGTTTAATAAGAATTAAAGTGAATAAGGATTAAAGGAGTAGCTTTAAAGAAGAATTGCTTTTTAAAATAATTTAATATGACAAAACTCAGTACACTACAAAAAAAGCATAAATCACTTTTAAGGGCTGTGCATACTACTAATACTAATAAACAGAACCTGTGAGCGGGAAAACTAAGCTAAATATATTTTATTATCTTTAAAACATTTTAATGCTTCCCAAGTAATGCACATTTTCAGAACAAAGCATAGAAATCTATAATTTGTAAATTGATTACAAACTGTGTTAAGTGGGCTGAAGAAATTTTTAGGAGTGCAAAACTAGTCTTCATAGTTTTAAGAAGTGTTTTTGATGCAACAAAAAAACAAGATGAAAATTTCTCAAATGAGTCAAATTAAATTTCTCTATTAAAGGTCAAAGTCTTCTCACTATTTGTTTCTTCCTTCCATACTTATTAATATGAATATACGTTACATTACTTAGACTCTATTTTTGACATCATGAGTAGCTTTTAAAATTAAGAACATGATCTACCGAACACACACACACAATCACCATAAACATGTAAATTAAAAACATAGTATTTCCATAATATTTCTCCTCACTTGGACCACTTTTAAGAAATAAATAATGGCAATCACTTAGAAAATGCTGTTTTCAAATACACTTACCCTTAAAACTTTTTGTGGATTGTATATTATCTTCTCAAGTAAATAAAATATTTAAACGATTACTTACAAAAACACATACATTTCTCTTGGTTTAATGTACATATAATTTTACAAAAACAAAAAAACATTAAGTTCTCTGGGCAAATTGTCCTATCAATTTGGAAAATCACTTCATTCCACTTTACAAATGTAAAATCTCTATAACACCTTTAACAAATATAAAGTGGTTCTACTTACACTTGCATGGAGTTTTCCTTTTTTTGACATCGCTAAAAATTTGTTGCTGAAAACTCCTCGTATTCCTACAATCCCCTGAGACACAGCAAATATTTCCAAAATACCTAGGATGACAGAAATCCCAAAATAAAACACAGACTCTTCTATATACCATTGTGAAGAATTAAATTTCTACGTAGATTGTCTCCATTCTTTATCACTGTGATTTTTTTAAAAGTATTTAACATCTTTATTTTTTGTGACATTTATTATGTAAAAGAAATAAAAAGGTCTAGCACTCAGGTATTCATTTAAAATGATAAATTTCAAGGTTCAAAAATTTGTGCTTCATTAGTAATTCTTTTTCTCCTTACAAATGATAAGTCACTTTTAGTAATCAATGTTTGACAGTAGAATCTTTTCAAGTTCTAAAGGAATGGCAAAGACTTTTTAAAATGTTTTACAAAACAGTTCTCATGCATTGTTTTTCTGTCAGAGATAATATAGTACTTTTAATATTAAAGCACAGAAGATGGTACTCAAGATTAGTATAAATCATTGGAAGCCTTGAAAATAATACTTATTTACATAAAAGAAATCCCTCTTCTCAAATGATCATAATACAAATCGATAAATCAATATATATCACACTCTATCATTTAGTGACTTGCTCATTTAAAGAGTATACATAAGATACTGAAAGCAATATAAATAATCTGAGACTATTGGCTCAGTGAAGTGTTTGATGGATTATGGTTTGAGACATCTTGCATTTTGAGTGACTTTTCTGGAAAAAATTTAATGAGGTATTTATTACGTTATTGTTTATATTTGGCATTTAGTAGTCAGAATTATCAAGTCGATGTCCCTCTGTCTCCTTTAATAATTTGAAAGTCCACATCCACTGGGTCAAGAGAGTCACACACCACAGTTTAGAGTATTTTAAGAAGATGAAACTCATAGTTTGTATATAATTGGGATTCCTGCCTGTTTACCATAAACTTGTATGTAATGTTATATGAACAGAAGAAAAGCATAGAGCTTTTTGTTAATTGCCTACAACAAAATGCAAAAAAAAAAAAAGGACAAAATAATATGGTTCACTAAAGCTAAAAAAGGACTTCTCCTGGAAGAAAGGAAGGAAGCAAGCAAGGATGGGAGGGAGGAGGGAAAAAACATCTCAACATTTCAATCTGTAATATTTTGAGTACATATTCTAATTAGAATATGTCAATAGGACTATGACAAATAGAGAAAATCACCAGGTTTTCTTAAAATAGCAGTCTCCCCCTGCAGTATTTGAAGTACATATAAAATTATTCAACTTACCAAATGCAGTGTATTGTGGCTACACATATATATAATACATGTAAACACATATATGAATATCGTTATAGAGCACTTATGTTGAATAATGCGACCTAATACCTATAATTGTAGCAAATACTGTCGCTTATTTATTTAACCTGATTTCTTAAAAATACTTGATCAGAAAGTTCGTGAAGGAACTATTGATCTTGTGATAAGAATTCTTAGCCTAGAGGAAATAAAACACATCTCAAGAAAATTGCAGCTACCACTTTATTAGTGGATATTTCTTTAAAACAAACCAAAAAAAATCTAAAAACTTAGAAAGGAACTACTTCTGCTTCTAGGAAGAAACTCCTAAAAAAAAACTGTCTCAAAAAATTCTTTCCTTCAAAATGTTTTCAAAATGCTATTTACAATAGATTTTGCTATGCAAATTATTTGACTGTGATGCATACCCCAAAAAGATTTAAAAGCATTATCATTTTATGAAATAGTAACAAAGCACACAGAATCCTTTGTAAAGATAAATTTACTACACAATGTAGTGCTGTAATAATATTATTAATAAAACATGAATAGAACATCTGATATCAAAATTACAGAATGATATTGAAAAACAGCATTAATGATTTTGGATATTTCAGAGATGGGGGATGTGATTGTGAATACTGTGTAAATGTCTGTTAAAAAATGAGACAGGGAGAACATGAGAAATCATCTATGTGTAGAATGACAGCCACAAAAGAGACAATGTGGAGTTGGTAGAAAAGGAGACTTGACCATATGTTTCCCCCAATTTACTCCTGGTTCTGCTTTGTTAAAGGTTTTTTATACCATTGTCTGGAAAATTACCTGGTTTTGTAAATGCAAATCTATTGTGTATTAGTGGGAAAAAAAATACATGGTAGCATAAAAGATAAAATTCTCATTAAGCATATATGTTTGCAGGCTATCATTTAAGAGGTCAAGACAAAAGGACTCTGTACATACTTCTTTAATGGGAGCACTGCTTTGCTTATGTAAACTATTGGTTTCTGACAATATATTCTATTTTTAAGAAAGACCCATTTTGACTCAATTTGTTTCCCAATACACTGTACATTCTGCATGTATCTGTTATATAAATTTGCATTGTAATAAATTTTAAATATGGGGAAGATGAAATAATATATGTGAAAGTGTTATTTTATTACATACTACGTGGTTTCTTTTCTTGTAAGTTCCAGTATAAAAAATGATATAGTGCCTGAGAATGAAAAGATTTTATAATATTAAGAAAATTATACTTAATTGAAAGCTTAAAAACATACTTCTACATACATCATTCTATTTAAAATTATGAAGAATGCAGGAAAGAAAAAAGATGAGATTAGATGAAATAATTGTTTTTATTCAAATAGGCAACTTTGGTATGATGTTCTAAATAATGTAATTATGGTGTAATATTAGGAACCTTGTTAAGATCATAGTTTCCAAAGTAATTTCAACAGCAATTTCATGATGTCTTTTTTCCTAGAATATAGGAGCAGATTCTACAAACTCCACAATTTAACCTCCTGCCCCCGCTCCCCAAGATCACAGGCCTATTGATTTTTCATGCCAACTCTCAGTAACTCATTAAAGAATTCTAAGTATTTTAAACCCATGTGCATTAAATCACACGTATATAAATTCCAGAAAATATTTCTCTAAAACTGATTTATTTTTTCAATTTCAGTAATTTCCTCAGTAATAATAAATTTGATGGGAATTTACAATTCACATGGAAGCCCAGATGGTATCCCTAAGCAAAATTGTGGAAGGCCAACTGTGTCTCACAGATCATAGATAGTCAATGAATGTTTGCTAAATTGGATTGTTTCTTTGACCTTCTCACTACCTCTCTTCCTTTTCAGGACACCCCATGTGTACACATGTATGGACACATGTCTTAGTACTCTCCTGCTATTTTGGCCCTCTACTGCTGGGGGAGTGGGGCAGGGAGAGAGTTAAAGTGCAAGTGACAATGTGTTATCTTTCCTAGGGTGTTCACATTTAAGAGGATCAAAAGAAAAAAACAGTGCTTAACTGAAGGAGTTATTCTCTCTTGGTGGAATTTTGTGATTGACATCTAGGTTGAAGGATCCAAGAACTCAGTGTCTCTCAGATTATACACTGTTTACTCCACTTACTTACAAGCATAAGTATGCATTACAAAGTAAAATTATTCTGGATATAGATTTTCTTACTTAGTCCCCTCTAGAGTTTTTAATACATTAGGACTCTATCAATGATGGTTGATATAATTATGTAGACTTCTCCTTTTTCTCTCTTTTCTCAGTGAATGAGAAAGATATACAGATATTCCATGTATTCAGAAGCTATCAACAGCCCATCTGAAAAATCCTCAAAGAAAAATCTTTTTTTTTTTAGATGTTGGGGGTAGGAGTTTATTAATTAATTTATTTATTTTTGCTGTGTTGGGTCTTCGTTTCTATGCGAGGGCTTTCTCTAGTTGTGGCAAGCGGGGGCCACTCTTCATCACGGTGCGCGGACCTCTCACTATCGCGGCCTCTCTTGTTGCGGAGCACAAGCTCCAGACGCGTAGGCTCAGTAGTTGTGGCTCACAGGCCTAGGTGCTCCGCGACATGTGGGATCCTCCCAGACCAGGGCTCGAACCTGTGTACTCTGCATTAGCAGGCAGATTCTCAACCACTGCGCCACCAGGGAAGCCCCAAGAAAAACCATTTAAAACTGAAGTTTCTCTACTTGTGCTCACACAGCAACAAATATGCCATGTCTTTATCAAATCTGAGTCTTGAAATATCCAGTTTAGTAGTCTTCATTGATTAAGTTAGCAACATAGAAATTTCCTACTTGAGTTTTTCCATACAGAAGATAGAGATTCTGGTTTATTTAGGCTTTGGGGACTATATAAAGGTTGACTGTACATTAACATCAAAATTGATAGTGAATTCAGATTTTTTAAAGTTAGTAAAACTGAGGGTTTGGTTTAGCCAAAATACATAATTGGAATTTCTATATTTTATGTAAACAATTTGGCTTTGTGTAGCTATAGCCTTAAGCTTTTGCTCCCTAAATTGACAATTACTTGATTGCCTATTCTTCAATGGCCCAAGGTAAGCCAACAGAAGCATTGTTTTGGAATTAAACTTGAAAGCATAGAAATTAAAACAAAGTCTTTGTTTCTATTCAGTAGTGGGATTTTATCACCTATCTTGTCTTGCCCATCTTTCTTCACCCTTCCCTAGTATTTCCTTATAATAAGAGTTTATGTGCAATGAGCTTGATTCTTTTATCTGTCTTCAAAACCTGAGATAACTACTGTATAAGAGAAGCTAGGAATATATTAAGTGGTATTCCTTAACTAAACAAATTATGTTTCAAATCTATGGTCAGTGTACTTCTGATAGCCAAACTAGAAAATATTCACAGTTTGCAAAAATTTTAATGTCAAAAGATAGTTGTGAAACATATATTCCAACATATATTCGTTTCTTCTGACAAACATTACAGAAAATTATTGAGGTTAAAAGAACTTGTGAGAATGTTTGGCATGGCAAAGTTTTGACTCTTTACAGAAGTAGCAAGCTGTGACAAAATAATGTAAGTTTTCTATCACTGCTAACTCACAGACCGTAGAATTAGATGATGAGGTAAAACTCTGATGTATTCTCCATGATCCTCATGGTCCGAGCTCGCTCAGTTTCTCTTGAGAGACTTGGACAAATGGTTCCTCATCTACTCTAACCAACATTCCATAAACAACTCCTGAGTTTACATTTTGTATCAGGAAACCATCAAGTGCTATCTACAAAGAGGTATATGACCAACTGCAATTAGCAGGTCCTGTTTCTCTTTCACAGCTACTTAAAGACAGAGATTCATTTTAAACTTCCAAATGACTTGCTATCCTTTTAAACATGATGTATTTCATAAATTCTTCATGGATCTATGGTAGCGAAATCTTATGATATATTATTGGACATTCCAGACATCACAAAGCTGAAAATCACCATGATTTAAACACTTAAATTATACTTTCCTCTGTGAGAAAAACCTATGGAAGGCAAAGGAAAAAAAAAAATCCCAACTAACCCCAAAGTAATCAAAATAACAAGCTTGGTGAGCTAGGTATCCTATGTTGGGTACATGAATAAATGGATGAATGAATAAGTGAATGATTGCAAGCCAAGTGAAAGGCACAGACTAAACTCTGAAAGGCTGTTATAAACTGAAATGAATTAGGAAAGTGTTCGTTAAATTAAGAAAGTTTTATTTAGGCACTTCAGTTTTGTTTAAAAAACAAAGCAGTGTTTTGTGTCTGTTCTTTGTTAGATATCTTTCAAAGTGGATGTTAAAATAAAATGTACCTTGGAAATAAATACTGGCCAATGTCTTCTTTAGCTGAATGTGTTCTTTGTTGATCTGTTCTCATTCTCCTTTCTATCCTTTTCTACAATTTCCCCTCCACAAGGCCTAAGCTGCAAAAATCTTTGTCTCTTATGGTTTCTTCCAAGAGAAGAGGGTGAATATCTTGGGAATAAGTCTGGTTTTCAGAGATCCCTAGCACACCGAAACCCACCTCCCACACATCCTTTTACCCCCTGGGGTCCAATCTGCCCTCCTTACAGGCTAACTTTGGGTGTTCCCTTGGGAACACAGAAGTTATCCTCTGTTGAGGCTGATTTTTTGGATAAACTGCAAGAAGAACAGAATAGAAAGAGTGTTCATGTAAGTGAAAGGGGAAAATACTACTAGAAGTGGGGAATAGGGCTCTGATGGCTGGTGGAGGAAAAGAGTTTGGTGGGACAAAATGAGGACAAATGGAAATACTGAACTAGACACAACTCTTGCTTACCCTTAAATCTCAGGAAATTCCCCTTCGCCCTAACTGACCTTGCCTTTTATCACCGAAGATGGTCAGTTGCTTAGTGAGTGTAATGAACCTTAAAACATAAAAGCAGACACCTCTAAGGAGTGTGTGGGAGGGCCTGGGACTCGCTGGGGCAGACAGGGAAGGCCCCTCTCGTGTTTGCTGCTCCAGGCCACCTCGCCACGTGCAACACAGACAGCTGGAGCGGCAGAGCCCGAAAGACCAGTCAGGGGCAGGAAGCTGGCGTGGACCCGCTCTCCTTCCGGCGCGAACCGCCCACTTCCAGCCTCCTGAATCCCCCGGAGGAAGCTTGCCGACCAGCCATCCCACAGACGTGCACACCTCCAACCCTTGTCGGGGGCGGGTGCCAGATGCCAGCCCCTCTGTGGAGCCCGCGCTCCTCCGGAGCTTGGGTAAGAAGAAACCCGTCGGGTCGTTGGTTTGAGACGGAGAAAGTTAAGTACACCTGGGAGCCACCAGGCTGACACTCCGGAGCCGGGTGACCGTGTGCGCATCGGTATCTCCTGGCCATGTTTCCGCTCTCCCTGGGTCCCTCTGAGGCCCGGGCTGTGCTTCTGTCTGTTGGACTAACCCCGGCTGGAAGACCATCTGGCCCTACGGAGGAAAAGGCCCGCAGAGATCTCCCCAGTCCCGCATGCAACAGCAAATCATCTCTCCCCTCTGCTGCCTAGAGGGGCAGTGAGAGGAATCAGAGGAATGGCAGTGATGGTCTGAAAACTCAGACGGGGTGGAAGGGAGGAGAAGATGAGAAAGGAGGGAAAGAGAGAGAGCTAAACTCCGAAAGAAAATTTAAAACTTGGCTTAAAAAAAAAACCTACAAAATTTTCACCTGTACCGAATTGAACCGCCTCTGAATTTCTTCTAAAATAAAGAACTTTCCCCTAATTGTCCTTGGGGACCAAAGGCAAGCCACGCTTCCTCACAAGGTCTGGTCATAGTTTCAAGATACTAAAAGGTGCTAAACCCAACTCTGCAATTATTAATTCTAATGTCCATCACGTCTTCCTCTCTAAACGTGTCCAGTTTTCTAGATCACTGTCTTCTTCCAAACAGGGAATGTCTGGTCTCCCGTATAATATACATATATATTCTATATGTATATAATGTGTAAATATGTACGTATCTACAATAGACATACACATATGTATATATACATTATATATAATATTAATTTGGGGTTATGGTAGCCGTTGTGAGGGGCAGTATGTGAGATTTGATTATTCTAAATGAAACTGTTCAGTTATGGGCAGGGAAAAGGGGTGCGCTTTGATGCCCAGTGAAAAATGCGAGTCTGGTAAACAGAAGCTAAACGAGGAGAAAGGAGATTTTTGGTTTTTCTCCAGGCACTGGCTGGAGCTCCTCTTTGGGACCAGGGCAAACTGGAAACAAGGTGCCTGTCTGCGCCAGCCTCCGGGTAGCCTATACCTCAGTAATCGCCATTCCTCGTACTCACGAGAGGGGAAAGTGTGTGCCCGCCACGTAGACGCATCTCCACCCAACCCGCCCGGCTGTTTCGAGGGCCGGCTGCATCCCAGTGGCCGGGGCTCCGGAAGGTGGGCTTGCAGACCAGGGAATCACCAGCTGTCCCCTCCCGAGGCTCCCGCCGCCCGCTTAGGACAGGTTTTGTAGGAGAGCAGGCAACTTACTTAACATATTGGCTTCGTGGGAGCCATTGACTTTGCCATCCGGGTAGATCTGCAGATGGAAACCGATGCCCACTCTGCAGTAGAGGCTGCCGGTCCGGCGCCCCGAGGGGGTCCACTGGAAACTGCTCTGCTCCAAGCCATTTCCTTGACTGCCCAGAGGAGCCCTGGGGGAGGAGGAGACAGAGGAAGAAGAGGAAGACTTCGTGCTACTGCTGCTCCGGCTGCTGCTGGCTCCTCCGTGGTTCCTACCGGTGGCAGCCTGTCCGGGTTGCCCTTTGGGTGCGAGGCGCTCCTCCCCTTGAGCCCAGGCGCTGAGGATCAGGTGACTGAGGAAGAGCAGGAGGAGGAAGGACAAGCTCATTCTTCCAGCCGCGGGGGTCCTAAGTGCATTTTGCAGGGCTGGTTCTGGGCTCTGTAGCCCGCGCGCGGCTGTGTGCCTCTGGCGCTGCCCCCCTCGCCGCACCGGGTGGACATAGCCTCGGGGAAGAGAGAGGGAGAGGGGGAGAGAGAGAGAGGCCACCCGAACGGATCTCGGCGCTGGCACTGGGATATTTATAACGCCAGTGATCTCACTGCTCGGTGCACGCCTGCGAGGCTTCCCCTCACCCGCCGCTTTGTGTACTCTCCGGCCGGTGCGGGGAGGAAGCCTCGCCGTCCCGGGGGCGGGGGTGTGGAGGAGGGAGGAGACGGGAGAGGGTGAGTGGGAGGAGAAGCCAGGCGGAGAGAAGCTGCGCCCCGACGCTGGGCGCGCGCACACCGAGGCCACGCACCCCAGCACTTCTCACGCGCCACACGGCCACCCTCCACTCGAGCTAACGCTGCGCGGAACTCAGCTCCCCGCGAGCCCTGGAGTCCTCCTGGGGCAGTCACGGGAATGGGAGGGTGAAACGTGGGAGTGAGTTCTCGTCTCTCGCACCTCTGCCGCAGGCTTGCGTCCCAGCAATGCGCTCTCGCCTACCCAGGACACAGTTTCCAGGTTCCCTTCCCTTTGCCCAGCAGACCCGACTGTTAACAACCCCTGCCCCAGGGATCTCTCGGGAACTGCGTCCCGCCGAGGGATCCCACCGCTGCTAGTGTTTGCGGCCAGGATCCCACCGCTGCAACTGTTCGCAGCGCAAGTTGGAAGGCTTTGATGTGGCGCGGTGGGGAGAAGGCTTTTGTTGCTGCTACTGATTTACTAAAGAGCTAATGAATGGATTTACTCAGCATTTAGAGAGCCGCCCTAAGCCTTTACGCCAGGGCTCGAGCTGCTTTCCTGTTGGGAAACTCTTGGTCGCGCTAAGCATAATGCCACCGAATTTGTTTTTCCTTCTGGGAAGCTCTAGGTCTGCGCCCGGGAGAGTGAGCGCACACGCACACCGTGCTCGGAGCCGGGCAAGAGGGGTAGGGTCTGGGCACCAGCACATGTGACTAACTGTCCAGTTGTCCTCTCTCGCCCCAGGATCCCCGTGGCAGGAAGGATTAGCTAACGGCTCGCTTCAGCTTACTCAGAGCTGCCATTGACTGAAGGCCGACTCCAATGAATGATTAATGATGCGCGCGCTGGATTTCAGGAAACCTGAGAACGGAGAATTCCCGTGTATGCAATGCCCCTACTGTCATTTATCTGAGAAATATACCTGGCTTGCATTCTTGAAATATTTCCATCTGAAAACATATTTGAAGCTTTAAACTACACTCCGGCACATTATTCATCGCTCATTTTAATGAAAAGGCTGTGATTTGGACCGATAAGGTCAATTCATATAAGCCAAGGTTGATGCTAAGAGGTGGCTTTCTCCATTTTTGAGACCCACTTAAGGATTCCTATCTCAATAATGAAAGGCATATAAAACATATGTTTATTTTTCAGGATTGGAAATCTCCCATGGTTAGAATACTTAACATCAAGGCAGCTGTAAACAGAAAATCAACTGGACAACTTAGTGAAGCCACGGGGTGGTTGGGGGGGGGGGAAGAAAGGGCACATCACACATAGATGTGCATGGCCTGGGCACTATATAAGATGCTGTCCTGGGCTGAACACCCCTTCTTTTTCCGCTGTGCTAGGCTCAAGCTTTTTGCTTCTGGTTTAACCACCATAGGTAAGCAGACCCTTGCAAGGCAATCCTGAAAGTGGACATTGAGGACGGGTGGTCCCTCAGGACTATCCACTTGACTGGCATTGCCTCTTTCCAGGGTTAATGATTGTGGAATGCTGGGCCTGGGCACTGTGCTTTCTGCAAGTGATGTCCTTGGGTCTCTAAAAAAGCTGTCAGGGTTTAAGACCCATTGGTGGTGCTGGATGCCATCACTAAGTTCCCCTGTGTGTCACCCATTCCTCAAGTGACAAAGATTTTCCAAAGTAAATCCAGTTGCTTGTGTCTCACTGGAGACACTATCAGGCATTATCAGCCTCCTTCCCAAACCCAGGAGGTCAAAACCACTCTGGGGCTGAGCCTCTGGAACTGAGATTACGCCTTTTCTCTTCTTCTTTCTTTCAGCTCCTCAAGCCCCACCCCCAGTGAAAGAACCATTCCCGTATCCCTCTCATGTCCTGCAAGATTCCAGCTGGGGGTCAAACTCTTGTCTAGGGATGGCCCAGGAAGGCCAAGACACTTGCTCAGGTTTTAGCCCAGCTCAGCCTGGAGGGTGGCAAGGTGCACTCCGACCTCCTCTGGGGTCTGAGGTTGAAACTTTCAGAAAAGCAGAGCATTCACTAAGTGGAGAGCACTGACCAGCTCTTGTGACTGAGTTTGGCAAACTAGACCTCAGGTTCCTTCTCAACTCTCCTGGATGCTAGGAGACTTTTTTTTAAAGTGCGCCCTTAAAACGGAATCGGTATGGTGTGCGTGAGCAAGTAGGGTGGGTGCCAGTAACATTTTAAAAATCTACAAGAGGGTTGAACATGTATTTGGGTCTTTTTTTTTTTTTTTTTTAATGTAAAGACCTGCAAAAACTGAGCAGTGAAAGAAGACAGCACTGCGCCTGTCCCGTGCACTGAACAGCCAAACTCCCTCTCTCCGCAGCTCCGCCGAGAGAGGAGCCAGTCGCCCTGCGCTGCCGGCTGCGCCCTCCCTGGCCAGCGCGCTGCCTCACGCTTGGCGCAGCAGATCCGCGGAGCCTGGGTGCACCGCAAATCTGCGGTCGGAAAAATTCTCATTTCACGGTCTTGGCTACCCGGGCTCTACTCCCATAAATTCCACTCAAAAGAGAGTGCAAGCTTGTGCCACTTTTTTTTTTTTTTTTTTTTTCCTGGATCATCAAAAGCCCCCTGGCTGGAGACGATCCCTCAGTCCATTCACAGGCCAGTGAGCCTGGTCAAGGTCGCCAGGGCATAGGCGGAGACGCGCCCGCGGCCGCTGCGTCGTGCTGTTCTTGATTCATGCGCTCCCCCTGCCGCGGAAGCAAGGTCGGGGAGAAGGTGCAGGCTCCTGGCTACCTGCAGAGATAAAGGCTAGTTTCCACTCGTCTCCACTGGACGGGGCACCGAAAAACTAACAAGTGAATGGGTCCCACCAGTCATCTAGGCATAGCTCTGGTCCCCATCTCTTCGGGTTTACCTTCCTCATCTCTTCAATCCCTCGGCCTCATGTTCTGTAGCCTCACCACCTCAGGTTCACCTTTCCTAGCCCCAGCACCTGAACTTTCTTTCCAGGCCTCCCCTAGTTCTGTGTGGGAACCAAAGGATGAATTTCTCATAGGTCTTTTGTAGCTATAGCTATGATCCAGTTACTAGCAACAGGAGTCAATTCAAAGCAAGATACGATGACTTGTATCCTCAGGCTGCCACTTAAAAGTCTAGGAAGAAAGAGATCAGGGCAAAGACAAGCTTCCCTTCACCCGAGGGACAAGCTTACTAATTACAACCCTCCTCTGGTTGTAAACAGATGTTGGAGGTCTCTGAGACCAGAGCTCCAGCGGAGAGGCCAAAGCCTGGTCCGTCCTACAGTGCATCACACTGTGATGGAGGGAAGGACCAGAGATAGATGGTGGGTTAGGATGAGCAACCCTGGGCAGTGCAAACCACAGTGCGCGGAAGGCTCTCCAACCCACGAACGAGGCTGCCAGGGTCCCCGCGGACCTCGCACAGGCTTCTGTTCAGAGCAAGTCAGTCTCTCCTCATTTCTTCTGCTGGAGGTGCCCACAATCTATGAGGTTTGCCTAGTCTGGTTTGTTGCAGTTCAAGGCAAGGACTGGTTTTCTTTGCTTGATTCTAGCAGACAAAAGCCCAGAGGATTTCAGAAATTTTTCCTAAGTGAAGGGCTTGAATCTCGCCCTCCCTCTCCATCCCTGCCGCCCTTCCACACACTCAGAGGCTGAATCCAGACAGCAGCACCGCTTTTTGCTAACCAGGTCCCTGGTGACCCCACAATCACTTCTAGTTCCATAGGATTTTTGTCAGAGGCACAATTGCATTGTGGGAGGACTCAGGCGCTGACCCTGTTGGGGCCGTCAGACTGTGTTCTTGCCAGGACCCTCTATTTCCTCCAGGCCTGGCTTCTCACCAGCCAAGTTGGCAGCAATTACAGGAACAAATAGCATGTGGCTAAAGGAGCCCTGAGCAGGCTGAGCAGGGTGGGAAGGGCTGGCTGTGCGGGAAAGAAACAGAGAGCGAGGGCGCACAGGCAGGGTGCTGACAGAGTGATTAGGCACTCTGCAGGTCCAGAGGTTAGATCTCTTCTTCTTTCTCCAGGGTCTATTACTTCTTGCTGAAGAGGCAGCTGTTTTGAAATGGCCACAGGCAGCTGGTCTCCTCCATATCTGTGGAGTCAGAAAGCAAAGCAGCCCTTGCTAGTAGAAAGAGATCTTTTGTGAATTGACTCAATGAAATCCGTTACTTTTTCTCATAAAGCTCATTTCTAGTGCTTTCCAACTAACCTGGTGACTAGTTTTGCTTTAGTTTCTGGTACATCCATGCACTGAGTCCCAAAGCACTACAGGCCCCCAGTTATCTCAGCACACAATATCCAATTGCAGGAAATAACTGCTCTTAAAGTACTAGAAGCCCCTTATCCTGTCCAGGGCCAGCCATTGAAGATGGAGGATGTATTTCCTTGTACTGGCTACATATGAGTACAAAAGTCGTGATCTGAGATCATGCCACCATCCCCTGACCCAAACAGAGCCCACTTTGCCTTTATGATGGGTTTTGTTCCTGGCACAATCTGTATCTAATAATGTCTAGAGAGGTCGTTCTGAGCATAAGAGGAGCGGTGTGGTACTTCCAGTCTCAATTTTCAGTAAGAAGTGGGTGAGGTAGCAAAAAGAGTGAGGAATCAGAGACTTTTCTCATCTCTCATCTTTATCATGAGAGATAAAGAGGGTGAATTAGAGTTGCTGCTATTGTTGGTTTGTATCCAGAGAGACAGGCCATAAGCAAATGGGCACTCATTCAAGAAAAATGAGGGTGGGGGGATGAAGAGAAAGGAAGCACAGTGTCCTCTTCTAGGACATCCCTTTTGTGCCAAATGAGACAGGAGGAAGAGAACAGAAGTGAGACCAAGCCTGGTACCAGTAATAAACAGATAGGAAGCTGCTGAAACCCAGGACACATGGGCTATCTTTTCACCGACCCAGTCAAAGTCCATTTGTTCAGAAAGTAATTTGATCAAAGCTGATTTCTCAGACTAAGTCTGAGAGCCAGTCCACACAGACAGTTTTTTTTTTCCCATAATAAGATGCTTATTTTTCTTCAGTTGTTAAAGCAGTATGGGGACCAAAATTGAAGATGCAACTGTTGGCTGGGAAGTACACAGAATTTGAAAGATATCTTCAACAATACCAAGTGGATGTTTTGCTTCAGTTTAGTTTTTTTCCCAATAAAACTTTAGACATCTCATTCTAGAGAATTACTCCTTTCATACTTTTTTTATAATCAAGAACTTTCTGAGAAGCCCAAAAATCTTTTTCAGCTTAACCAAAAGCTGTTAAAAAAAAAAAAAAAGCGTCCCATTCCTGTGTCCTCTAGAAGAATTATTTGTGTACTGCCTTTTTTATTTCTTTAAATTTTTTTTTTTTTTTACATTGAAAAATACCTAGCTGAAAAATCCAGGACCGTTCTTTTGGCAATCACAGTATAAAAGTATTTAATAATCACAGCATGTAAATTATTTATTACTCTATTTTAGTGAATCATAATACATTACTTATCCCTTTAATAATTATAGAGGGCTTCCCTGGTGGCTCAGTGGTTGAGAGTCCGCCTGCCGATGCAGGGGACACGGGTTCGTGCCCCGGTCCGGGAAGATCCCACATGCCGTGGAGCTGCTGGGCCCGTGAGCCATGGCTGCTGAGCCTGTGCATCCGAAGCCTATGCTCCGCAACGGGAGAGGCCGCAACAGTGAGAGGCCCGTGTACCGCAAAAAAAATTAATAATAATAATAACTATAGAAAACTGAAATAAAATATGATCTTAGTATGTAATACACTAAGAAAATCAAAATAAAAGGCATAAAAATTTTAAACTTGGCTAGAGAGTTAGGAGAGGGGAATATAAAGGCCTACAAAATTGAAAATTGTATAAGCATTTTTAAACCATATATGATGAATAATAATTATATTGTTTACTGGACAAAAAGAATATCTATAAGTTTTCCACTTCTGTAAATTTGTTAAAATAAAGAAACTCCTGATGGCAAAAATAATAGTAATAGTAATCACAATATGCAACAGCTAGAATTGAACTACCCATATGCCTCCCTTCAGCTCCCATGTAAACATGGGATTGAAAATGGAGCAGAGGGACTTAACAGTTATAATTTATTTTGCATATTGTGATCATATATGCATAATATGAAAATCATATTGATAAAGTCCATGACGTCTTCTGACCTGTGTCCTCACCCTTGGTGCATTCCACCCTTTGCTTTTCATTCCACTCAGATCAGAGCAGTGAGAGGATCCTTAGCTCCTGAAACACAAATGAGTGACTGATGTATATTCACAGATTTTTAAGAAAGAAATATTTACCTTATGCACACCATTCTGCTATCTGCCCTAGCTCTGAAGCTCAGGGATGTTTCCTAGGGGAGGAGTTGAGAAGCACACAGCATATTACTATCAAGACTTTTCCTGGTTGTAAATGAGGCCATTTCCTGCTGGGAGGCCGTGGGGCACACAGTGGAAGTCGCTGTAATGAGGGTCACCACCAAACGTATTGTGATTTGAGTGTTGATTAGCTGTTTCACTTTTCTCATGGATGTATATGGGGCTCTCAAGTAAATCATAAGCCCCTCAAAGGCAGTCTCCTTCAGCATACACTGCCTTGTAATCCCCCAAATGCACAATAACATAAATTCTAAATGAGGATCCTTAAGAGGGATGGTTTCAAAAGATGCCTTAATAATCATTTCAATCTCTCCCCCAAAGAAGCGAGAACTTTAGCATTTAAAAGTATATCGTAATGCTGGGTGATCTGTAGTCTGTCATTTCCTCTATCCAGGGGAACAGAGAATTTGGGAGAGTGTAAGTGCACATGTGTATGAGTTTTCATCGTCTGCATTACCGTAGCTCTTAATTACAGTAATCATTTTCACAAATGGGCTTTGTTTTCTACTCTGGCTCCTTGGCTTTTGGCAGGCTGCACCGGGCAAACACCTGTTGTCTGGTTGTACAGAGAAACACCTGTCAGTGGAGCCAGTAAGTACTAATGTAGAGACTGTCATCTGGGGTCTTGGGAACCTTTGCTATTGTCAGAAGAAAGGAAAGAGCACCTGCTTAGGGCCCGGGAGGGCTGAATAATAGCTTACTGACTTCTGACAGAAGATGTCGATGAATCCCTTCCCTCTACCTACTCCCCAGAAATGCAGCCTGGGGCCACAACATCTGTTAATGAGTGAATGAATGTGGTCAGGTTTGAGGAAATTCCTTTCTAAAGGAGACTGTAGTTTAACAGATATGAGGGCTTTGAGGCATCAAACTATAAATGGCTTTTATGTATGAATATCCAGTTGCTAAGAGTAGATGAAGGGAAGCAAGAAGAAAAGAGAGAGGATGGGAAGAAATGTTGGGAGAGCAAGAAAAATGGGACAAAGATGATTTTTTCCATATGACAACCTCCTTCAGAAAATCACCGTTTGGAGTGCATTCGTGATACTGGGCTGGTCCTATGTAGAGACAGGTATAACCAGCTTAATGGACTTATCTGGAAAAAGTCAGTGTCAGTTCCTGAACTTATCGATTATTCTTTGACAGTTTAGCTATTTAGATACAGTTTATGTCCACACATGGAGAAGGAAGAAAATGAAATGATACAAAGTTTTGGGAAGGAGAGAGAGGAGATTAAAAGCCTACATTTTTCAAAGACAGATTTTAGCACCAATATTTATTTTTAGATTTCCTAACCTTTTGTTTCCCATAATCGAGATATATAGAAATCCACGCCAGCTCAGAGAAACGTCTTGATCCTGCCTCATCTGGTGAAAGATAACCCACAAAGCTAGGGAGTGTAAGAACGGGACCATCGAGCCTTTCCATTTGTATCTCTTTCCAGTAGGAACTGTTTTCCACTATATTGTGTGGGAGGAACTGTCAGCTTGAAATGCCTCCTCCAGATGGATTTTGCTTCTCTCTTCTGTCCCACTGTCTCCTTTCCCTACATTATGACTTTTCCTAGGCTCAGAGCTCTCTTGGCATTAGATAAAAAGAGGAAACGGGGGTGCATGAATACAATCGTAGGTAAGGAGAGCAGAGAGGAGAAATCATGAAGAGAACTTTTAATCTTGGATTCACTCTTGATTTTTCTCTTTCCTGCACCCACTATATGCAATCTATCAGGAGCTCCTTTTGGCTTTATCTTCCAAATATATGTAGAATCCACACACTTCATACCATCTCCATTGTAACCACCCAGGTATAAGCCATCATCACCTCCCAAAAGACCTTGCTTTTGGCCTTTCCACCCTTTCAGTTTATTTTCAATGCAACATAGTAATCGTTTTCAAAAGAAAAGTCAGTGTATGCCACTCCTCTCCTTAAAACTACCAATCACTTCTCATTTCACACCTAAAATAAAAGCTAAACTCCTCCCAGTGGCCTTCCAGCCCCTAACTGAACCCCAGGCTCACTCTGTTCAAGCCAGACTGGTTCCCTGGCAGTTCTCAAAACTTAGCAGCCACACGTTCATCTTACGACATTCACCAAGGTCACTTCCTCTGTTTGGACTACTCTTCTCAATATATTTGTCTCTTTCACCTTTTTCAAGGTTTTGCTCATATGTTTTCTTCCCAAACATTACCTGCCCACCATATAGAAAACTACAGGCTCCACACTCCCTAACTTTCATGCTGCTCTTCTTTTTAATTTTTTTTCCACAGCAGCTATTTGTTTAATAAACAGTTATGTGATTCTTACTATCAATCAGGCATTCTTGCCGGGTATTATTTCATCAAATGCACATAGCAACCTATGGAGTAGACTCTATTGTCTTGTCTATTTTGTAGTCATAAGAAAACTGGGGCACAGAGAGGGTAAGTAACTTACCCAAGTCACACAGCTAGGGAGTGGTAGAGCTGAGGTTTAGACTCAGTCTGATTCTAGGAGCAATACCCTTACAAATGTCTTCAAAGTACTTATCACTTTCTAATATACTATAGGATATACTTCTTATTATATTTATTGTTTATTGTCTGTTTCACCCTGCTAGCATGTAAGCTCCACGATGGTAAGGATCTTTCTTCTGTCCACAAATATTTATCATTCACCTAGAATGATGCTTGACATATACTGTGGGTGCCAATAATTATTTGTTGAATGAATAAACTGGATGATTGAGAGTCGGCTCCCCAGCTTGAGATACATTATTTTGGGTTCATTACCAAAACATCCACTTCTCAGTTTATCCTCCAGGGACTTCAGGTAGAATAAGAACAAGGAGAAACAGCATTCTAGTTCAGATATTTTATTTCACCCTACAATTTTTTTTTTTTTTTTTGCGGCACGTGGGCCCCTCACCGTTGCGGCCCCTCCCGCCGCGGAGCACAGGCCCCGGAGGCGCAGGCCCAGCGGCCACGGCCCACAGGCCCAGCTGCTCCGCGGCACGCGGGATCCTCCCAGACCGGGGCACGAACCCGCGCCCCCTGCACCGGCAGGCGGACGCTCAACCACTGCACCACCAGGGAAGCCCACCCTATAATTTTTGAATGAGAGAAACTGCCTCAGAGATGCTGCTGTTATTTCTCTCTAATTTTTTTTCACTGTAAGTTTCCTTTACAGCTCCACCCACTCCTCTCCACCCTATATTTGGAGTGGGTAGATGCGAGAAGAGAGAAGTAAGGAAAGGAGTGAGGGTCACACACACATACTAAACACCAGTTATCCTTTAAACCTTACTTCCTCTAAGAATTCTGTAATAATGACAACACGAAGAGAGACGGATCTGGAGCCAGAAAATGGGGATGGACTATGTGATAGCAATGGAGCTGGTTCTTTGTGGTACCCACACTTGACAAACAAAACAAAGCAAACCTCCTGCATCCAGATTTTTTTAAATTCCAGAGTGGAAGCCTGCAGTGAGTGCTTCACAACTCAGTTCATTTTGTAAAGACAACAGGGGCAATGGTGGAAAAGATCCCTAACAAGAGCCAATATACCTGAATTCTAATCCCAATTCTAATCCCAGCTCACCTCCACACATAAACACACACACAGTCACTGTGTGGTGACTCAAACCTTAGAGTCTCATTTTCATTCTCTGTAAAAATAGGGGTAATAATTTCTGTTTTGTTGTTCTTTGTTTAGAGAAGTAAATAGGAGCACAGGTGTGACTATAAATGTGAAATTATCACACAAATTTAATTTATAATTAAAATTATATAATTATAAAAATTATAGTTGTTCATGTTAAATTTGTCAGAATAATGCACTTCCTTAATATACAAAAAACCTAACAAGGTATGAGTATAAAAATATTTTAATCGGTTCACCTTGCCTTTGGAGAAATGTAGACGGTAAAATAGATAAATTTAATGCGCTGGTGTGTCATAATTTGTGACAGAAGACACAAGACAGAGGAACTCGGTCCAGCAACTTCTTACAAGGCTAGATTGTGATTCCCTATTGGTACTTCAGCAGCTGAAAGACAATCACAATGAACGTTTTTGAATTATAAGATGAATGAGATTTATCGGCCTTATTTTGAGGAAAACCAAAGGAAAGGAAAATAATCAAAGTAAAGAAGCCCAATCTGCATTTGCAAGTGTCTTCTTCAAATAGTGATCCTAATACTGCTAGTACTTCTAAAAGCAGCAAGAGGCACTGGTGTGTCGTCTTTTCTGACTCTAAGGCCTTTAGCAGGTACAGCAGTTTGCAGAGTAGGAGAATTTATCCAGATAACTTGTCCTTTGAAAGAAAAGGAGTTCTGGTCAGATTTCCATATGGGAATACCTTGGTAGCAGACACATTGACGCCATGGTAGTGAAAGCTACTTGTCTTAAAATCAAACAGATAATTTCCACAGACTGCGTTGAATAACCTCACAGTGTCTGAGGTGCCCGAGGAGAGCACTTTGAACAAACTCTAACCTGTTTTCACTGCATTTTCTCCTTGAGTAAAACTGAGACACAAACGTGTCAGTTTTAAGAGTTTTCCTTATATATGATTAATTTTCAGAGTTTTTTTTAAAAAGCATTTTAGGACCTCTTACTTCATTAAGGTTCATCTGTAATGTGTTTTGATTTGTTCGGAGAAAGATGATCAACAGGGCTGTAGGTTTACTATAACAAGGCCTCATAGGGAAAATAGGGGGGCATGTCTAAGATTAAAAATTTTAAAGGTCAATGTGTTTTAAGAAAACAAAAAAATCAAAAAGAAACTATTTCAGTGGCAAAGACCACTGTTGGTTTGTTACCAAGGTAAAGCATTTTGAAATATTTGAAATTGTCATGGAAAATATTACCTTTGCGGGCTTCCCTGGTAGCGCAGTGGTTGAGAGTCCACCTGCCGATGCAGGGGACACGGATTCGTGCCCCGGTCCGGGAAGATCCCACATGCCGTGGAGCGGCTGGGCCCGTGAGCCATGGCCGCTGAGCCTGCGCGTCCAGAGCCCGTGCTCCGCAACGGGAGAGGCCACGGCAGTGAGAGGCCTGTGTACCACACACACACACACACAAAATTACCTTTGCATTGATTAATAAGGAGGTAGGAAACTCTTGCACTCTCCATTGCAGTTGTTTCACACCTAATCTATTGACATTGAAAGCAGGACTGTTAACAAAGCAAAATCTGGGGGACACTTTGGTTACAGCTTCTTAAAGGGAATCACAGGAAACTAACTTCTATGTAAATTCTGGGAACCAGGAAGTACGGTACTGAGATCTTAATATGAATTGAAACAAGATGCAGGCCCAACAAGAGGAAATCAGTACCTAAACATGAGGATTAGAGGCTGATTGGATGAATTATGCAGCATTACTCCTCTCCACAAACACACCTGACCTTGGCACATGAAACACACACTCAATCATGTGCACAGGCATAATACTCCGAGCTCTGCAACCTGGACCAACTTTCTTAACCTCTCTGAACCTCACTCTCCTCACTGGTAAAATGGAACTGGTGATAACCTCTGTCTCCAAGTGCTGTTTTGATTATTGTTGTAAAAGCTAAGGAACTAATGCACATAAAAGAAGCAGTACTATCCTTTCCTGGCACGTTGGGTGCCTCAGTACTGTTAACCATCAAAATGCAATCCCTCTTTTCCACTCACTTATTTTGGGGGAAATAATGTTGGAAGAGAGAGGGCTTCACATTTTGATGCAAGTTAACAAATGTATCTAAATGGGCCTTCCTTTTCTAAGTCAGATTTCTTCAGTTCTGTGAAAGGAAAAGTAAATGCTCTTTATCCTGATGGGTAAAAATCACAAGGGATTTCCTTTGTCATAAATATCAGAAACAATGTCATCAGATGACACGTAGCGAAGTGATAGGCCTCCAATTTACCAACAATAGTACACAAGTTTTGCAGGCTATGGAATAATGATCACTCATGTCTTCCCATTTCTGGAGTGATGATATTCAGGCACCTATATCATGTGTTCTCCCAGTGCGGGTAGCATATCTTTTCTAGATACCAAAGACACCTGCCACGTAATGCCAGAAAAAAGCCTTCAAATGACACTCCGTTTGTCACGTCCGTATGTCACAAAAAGTATTCTTCTTGCAGGGATTTTCCTAGCCAGTCCACATATTAGAGGCATATTAAAGAGTCCTTCCTGTATTAGAAAAATAAAACATAAAACACTCAAATAAAAACAAGTGCAAACAGTCCAGGGTAAGATTAGAATTTCCAGGAAGCACACATATATTTCTGTGTTACTTGCTGCTTCTTTACATGAAGCCCAAGGAGCAACTGGACAACAGTAGTCAATGCTCTACTTTATTTCCATTTTGTTTTTTGTTTTTCTTTCTTTTAAAAATTTACATATAGTAAAATTCATTCTTTTTTGGCGTACTGATCTCAGTTTTACAAATGTATAGACATGTAACCATTGCCACAATCAAGACCTTCATCTGGTTGTAATTGGCCCTAAGATATATGTAACAAAATATAAATACAAAGTGTAAGTGATACGGTCCTTTAAATGGAAAACACAAAGAATGGGGGGAAATGTTAGAAGAAAGGTACATGGGCTTCTGTCTTCTGAAATAAGCCCTCCACTTCCCACAATTTTTCTTAACTAATTTCTTCTCTTTTGCTCCTTTTTTTAAAAAAAACGATCTCAGCTTAAAAGCTGTTTCCTCTCAAGTGCCTTCCCTGACTCATCTCCCACCCCAAATCTAGATTAGGTCCTCCCTTGAGGTCTTTTCAATGTATCCCATTCTTTATAAAGTATTCTTACTTGCCACAATTGTATCTATGCAGCTTTATTCTACATAGCTTTTTACGGGATAATTAACCAAAGTCCATCTCCCACATCACCTAAGCTGAAAAAGGAGTTGAGAATACAATTGGTCCTGCTAGTCTCTCCAAAAATGGTATTTTCTTCAACGATTTTTTTCAGGCTCAAGGGTAAAACAAGCCTAATACTACCAAATTCCTTTTTTATCTGTTTCATTTATTTTTTAAAATTGAAGTATACTTTACAATGTTGTGTTAGTTTCAGGTGTATAGCAAAATGATTCAATTATATATACATATGTATATGCATGTATATATTATTTTTCAGATTCTTTTCCATCATAGGTAATTGCAAGATATTGAGTATAGTTCCCTATGCTATATAGTAGGTCCTTGTTTGTTATCTATTTTATTATTTTTATTTTTAAATGTTTCTTGGAGCATAGTTGATTTACAATGTTGTGTTCATTTCAGGTGTACAGTGAAGTGAATCAGTTATATGTATACATATATCCACTCTTTTTTTAATTTTTAGATTCTTTTCCCATATAGGCCATTACAGAGCATTGAGTAGAGTTCCCTGTGCTATACAACAGGTTCTTATTAGTTATCTATTTTATATATAGTAGTATGTATATGTTAATCCCAAACTCCTAATTTATCCCTTCCCCCTCTTCCACTTTGGTAACCATAAGTGTGTTTTCTATATCTGTGAGTCTATTTCTGTTTTATAAATAAATTCATTTGTATCATTTTTTTAGATTCTGCATATAAGTGACATTATATGATATTTGTCTTTCTCTGTCTAGCTTACTTCACTTAGTGTGATAATCCCTAGGGTCCATCCATTTTGCTGCAAATACCAATATTTCATTCTTTTTAATGGCTGAGTAATATTCCATTGTGTGTGTGTGTGTGTGTGTGTGTGTGTGTATAGATAGATAGAGATATAGATATTTATTTATTTATATATATACCACATCTTCTTTATCCATTCATTTGTCGATGGACATTTAGGTTGCTTCTATGTCTTGGTTATTGTAAACAGTGCTGCAATGAGCATGCATCTTTTTGAATTATAGTTTTCTCAAGATATATGCTCAGGAGTGGGACCATACCATACCAACCTTTCTCTAATGGTTGGGTAAAAACTGTGTGAAAGTAAAGGTCAATGTGTATAGCTGAAAATCAGCATTAGGGTTTATAAAGTACATAAATGAAGTTAAATGTGGAGGCTTCCTTGTATGAACTTGTTTCCAACCAACAAATTGCATGAGACCTACCACCAGTCTCTCTCCTCCTAGGGTTAGACTCTATAGTCAGCTACACTTTTCAGTAGCTTTCAATGGACAATCAGCTCTAAGCCAGGCTGGCCCACAAAGGTTGATCTAAGTTCAAATACTGGCAAGAAAGGCAACCAAAATACTAACAAATGTTTCTTTCACTTTGTCTTACTACAGAACCAGCAGCCATATAGAGTATGGCTTACACACAGAAAGATCTTAGAAGGGAGTGCTCGTGACTGATCATTTCTCCTTAGTTCTTCACGTTACAGTGTGCAAAGTGTCACATTGGTTTATTCAGTCCTTTGAATAACTGACCAGGTAAAAGGAGACAAAAAACCTTAAGCCTACTGCCTTTCATACTATTTTTTTTCCATTACTCTAGGAGGTGGATCAAAAAAGATCTTGCTGTGATTTATGTCAAAGAGCGTTCTTCCTATGTTTTCCACTAAGAGTTTTATAGTGTCCAGTCTTACATTTAGGTCTCTAATCCATTTTGAGTTTATTTTTGTGTATGGTATTAAGGAGTGTTCTAATTTCATTCTTTTACATGTAGCTGTCCAGTTTTCCCAGCACCGCTTCTTAAAGAGACTGTCTTTTCTCCATTGTATATCCTTGCTTCCTTTGTCATAGATTAGTTGACCATAGGTGTGTGGTTTTATCTCTGGCCTTTCTATCCTGTTCCATTGATCTATCTTTCTGTTTTTGTGCCAGTACCATATTGTCTTGATTACTGTAGCTTTGTAGTATAGTCTGAAGTTAGGGAGTCTGATTCCTCCAGCTCTGTTTTTTTTCCCTCAAGACTGCTTTGGCTATTCAGGGTGTTCTGTGTCTCCATACAAATTTTAAGATTGTTTGTTCTAGTTCTATAAAAAAATGCCATTAGTAATTTGATAGGGATTGCATTGAATGTGTAGATTGCTTTGGGTAGTATAGTCATTTTCACAATATTGATTCTTCCAATCCAAGAACATGGTATATCTCTCTATCTGTTGGTATCATCTTTCATTTCTTTCATCAGTGTCTTATAGTTTTCTGCATACAGGTATTTTGTCTCCCAAGGTAGGTTTATTCCTAGGTATTTTATTCTTTTTGTTGCAGTGGTAAATGGGAGTGTTTCCTTAATTTCTCTTTCAGATTTTTCATCATCAGCATACAGGAATACAAGAGATGTCTGTGCCTTAATTTTGTATCCTGCAACTTTACCAAATTCATTGATTAGCTCTAGTAGTTTTCTGGTGGCATCTTTAGGATTCTCTACATATAATACCATGTGATCTTCAAACAGTGAGAGTTTTACTTCTTCTTTTCCAATTTGTATTCCTTTTATTTCTTTTTCTTCTCTGATTGCCATGGCTAGGACTTCCAAAACTATGCTGAATAATAGTGGCGAGAGTGGACATCTTTGTCTTGTTCCTGATCTTAGGGGAAATGCTCTCAGTTTTTCACCATTGAGAAAGATGTTTGCTGTGGGTTTGTCATATATGGCCTTTATTATGTTGAGGTATGTTCACTCTGTGCCCACTTTCTGGAGAGTTTTTATCATAAACAGGTGTTGAATTTTGTCAAAAGCTTTTTCTGCATCTATTGAGATGATCATATAGTTTTTACTCTTCAATTTGTTAATATGGTGTATCACACTGATTGATTTGCACATATTGAAGAATCTTTGCATCCCTGAGATAAATCCCACTTGATCGTGGTGTATGATCTTTTTAATGTGTTGTTGGATTCTGTTTTCTAGTATTGTGTTGAGGATTTTTGCATCTATATTCATCAGTGATATTGTCTATAATTTTCTTTTTTTGTAGTATGTTTGTCTGGTTTTGGTATCAGGGGGATGGTGGCCTCATAAAATGAGCTTGGGAGTGTTCCTTCCTCTGCAATTTTTTGGAAAAGTTTGAGAAGGATGGGTATTCTCTCTTCTCTAAATATTTGATAGAATTCACCTGTGCAGCCATCTGGTCCTGGACTTTTGTTTGTTGGAAGATTTTTAATCACAGTTTAAATTTCATTACTTGTGATTGGTCTGTTCATATTTTCTATTTCTTCCTGGTTCAGTCTTGGAGGTTATACCTTTCTAAGAATTTGTCCATTTCTTCCAGGTTGTACATTTTATTGGCATAGAGTTGCTTGTAGTAGTCTCTTAGGATGCTTTGTATTTCTGCAGTGTCTGTTGTAACTTCTCTTTTTTCATTTCTAATTTTATTGGTTTGAGTCCTCTCCCTCTTTTTCTTGATGAGTCTGGCTAACGGTTTATCAATTTTGTTTATCTTCTCAAAGAACCAGATTTTAGTTTTATTGATCTTTGCTATTGTTTTCTTTGTTTCTACTTCATTGATTTCTTCTCTGATCTTTATGATTTCTTTCCTTTTACTAACTTTCGATTTTGTTTGTTCTTCTTTCTCTAGTTCATTTAGGTGTAAGGTTAGATTGTCTATTTGAGATTTTTCTTGTTTCTTGAGGTAGGTTTGTATTGCTATAAACTTCCCTCTTAGAACTGCTTTTGTTGCATCCCATAGGTTTTGGATCGTCGTGTTTTCATTGTAATTTGCTTCTAGGTATTTTTTGATTTCCTTTGATTTCTTCAGTGGTCTCTTGGTTATTTAGTAACATATTGTTTAGCCTCCATGTGTTTGTGTTTTTTACGTTTTTTTCCCTGTAATTGATTTCTAATCTCATAGTGTTGTGGTCAGAAAAGGTGCTTGATATGATCTCAGTTTTCTTAAATTTACTGAGGCTTGATTTGTGACCCAAGATGTGATCTATCCTAGAGAATGTTCTGTGCACACTTGAGAAGAAAGTGTAATCTTTTGTTTTTGGATGGAATATCCTATGAATATCAATTAAATCTATCTGGTCTATTGTGTTATTTAAAGCTTGTGTTTCCTTATTAATTTTCTGTTTGGATGATCTGTCCATTGGTGTAAGTGAGGTGTTAATGTCCCCCACTATTATTGTGTTACTGTTGATTTCCTCTTTTATAGCTGTTAGCAGTTGCCTTATGTATTGAGGTGCTCCTATGTTGGGTGCATATAGATTTACAATTGTTATACCTTCTTCTTGGATTGATCGATTGATCATTATGTAGTGTCCTTCCTTGTCACTTGTAACATTCTTTATTTTGAAGTCTATTTTATCTGATATGAGAATTGCTACTCCAGCTTTCTTTTAATTTCTATTTGCATGGAATATCTTTTTCTATCCCCTCAATTTCATTCTGTATGTATCCCTAGGTCTGAAGTGGGTCTCTTGTAGGCAGCATATATATGGGTCTTGTTTTTGTATCCATTCAGCAAGCCTGTGTCTTTTGCTTGGAGCATTTAATCCATTCATGTTTAAGGTAATTATTGATATGTATGTTCCTATGACCATTTTCTTAATTGTTTTGGGTTTGTTTTTGTAGGTCCTTTTCTTCTCTTGTGTTTCCCACTTAGAGAAGTTCCTTTAGCATTAGTTGTAGACCTGGTTTGGTGGTGCTGAGTTCTCTTAGCTTTTGCTTCTCTGTAAAGCTTTTGATTTCTCTGTCTAATCTGAATGAGATCCTTGCCGGGTAGAGCAATCTTGGTTGTAGGTTCTCCCCTTTCTTCACTTTAAATATATCATGCCACTCCCTTCTGGCTTGTAGAGTTTCTGCTGAAAAATCAGCTGTTAACCTTATGGAAGTTCCCTTTTATGTTATTTGTCATTTTTCCCTTGTTGCCTTCAATAATTTTTCTTTGTCTTTAATTTTTGTCAATTTGATTACTATGTGTCTCAGTGTGTTTCTCCTTGGGTTTATTCTTCCTGGGACTCTCTGCACTTCCTAGACTTTGCTGGCTATTTCCCTTCCCATGTTAGGGAAGTTTTCGACTATAATCTCTTCAAATATTCTCTCGGCTCCTTTCTCTCTCTCTTCTCCTTCTAGGACCCCTATAATGTGAATATTGTTGTGTTTAATGTTGCCCCAGAGGTCTCTTAGACAGTATTCATTTCTTTTCATTCTCTTCTCTTTATTCTGTTCCATGGCAGTGAATTCCACCCTTCTGTCTTCCAGGTCACTTATCCGTTCTTCTGCCTCAGTTATTCTGCTATTGATTCCTTTTAGTGTATTTTTCATTTCAGTTATTGTTTTGTCATCTCTGTTTGTTTGTTCTTTAATTCTTCTAGGTGTTTGTTCTTTAATTTTTCAAGGTCTTTGTTATACATTTCTTGCATCTTCTTGATCTTTGTTTCCATTCTTTTTCCGAGGTCCTGGATCATCTTCACTATCATTATTCTGAATTCTTTTTCTGGAAGGTTGCCTATCTCTACTTCATTTAATTGTTTTTCTGGGGTTTTATCTTCTTCCTTCATCTGGTGCATAGCCCTCTGTCTTTTCATCTTGTCGATCTTTCTGTCACCTTTTATAATTTTAGGCTGGGGGAATAGGCCACACCAGCAGCCAAGATCCTATCAATGAGGAATTCTTGCTACTCCACAATTAAATATTCCCACGTTCTCTTTCTCAGGTGATCATTGGATCTATAGCAGCCCAGCCATGGTCTCCATGGTCATGAACTCCATTACAGTGGGAACTGTGTTTATTTTCGTCATTAGTTGAATCCACATGATGCCAGCAACTGAGAATGCACTCAGGAAATATTTGTTGCCTGAGTGGAAAAATGAATGAGTGAATGCATCAATGGGTTCTGGTTCTGTCTCTGCCATCGATTAACCATGTGGTTGCCAACTTCTTTATTTTCTCCATACATCAGGTTTTCCTCAACAGTAACATGTAAAATCTGAAAAGCAATTCAATTAGATAATCACTAAGAGTCTTAAAAGAAAAAGACAGATGTTATAAACATAGGATCAACAGAAAAAGTCACTTATCCCTACATTATTTCAGGTTTTATAGACCACATTAGAGCCTATTTCAATTAAACTACATTAAATGATGGAAAGAGTATAGCTTAGTCCTGGCAAGGTTGATTATTGGTATGTGGTTTTGCATATTATATAAACTGCATGGACTTTCATTTTCTTATATACAAACTTAGGAGAAGAATCAGATATTTCTGACCATTTTTATCACCAATATTTGATTATTCTAGTTTTTTTAATATATTTTTTTGTTTAAAGTTACTCTTTTTTGGGAAAATTCTTGAATTAGTGTCTTTTAAATACCTAATTTCCAATAACTTTCTTTAAGCTTGTCAAACTAACAAGTTCTCTAAACCTTATAAAGACAATAAATATTGTAGAAAACAGTTATTTCTGAAAAAGACAATAGAGAGTATATACAAAACTAGGAGAAACAAAGCATAGAGGAAAAGCTGATATCCCAGGAGATGGGGATCACTGTGCTTGCAGAAGGATTAAGATAAGGAAACATGATCACAGCATCCTTGCCACGAGAAGAGTACTTACAAGAGTGGATTAACATAATTTCATCTTCCAAACTCTTCACTTTTTGTTCTCTTTGAAACAACAGTTTAGATTCAAGCAGAACACTTTTACTTTTCCCGGACACAAACAGCTTTCATTATAGCAAGGATTTCTTTTAGCATTTGGAAAATTGCCAAAGATCCAGGATTTCTCCAGATTTTAACCACATTTCTGACACTGTGTATCCAATAAGATATGACACATGGACATAACAGGTTCCTAGAGGTTTTTTTTTAAGAAAATAAAACTCACTTTGTTATAATATTAAACCTCTCTTAGACTGACAAGACCAAGCATGATCAAAATATCTTTTATTATGTTCTTTCCCATTGTTTTTAATGACACTGCTTTGCATTTGATGAAATAAAGGCTCACGGTAGGGAACATGCCCTTATTTAGAGCAATTAGATTTAGGAATAAATTAGGTGTGGTCCCAGGGCCAGAAACTCAAGAGAGACCAAAGATTCTCTGAAAAGAAGCTAGACCTGTATATAGTCACATATGATCCATTTGAGGAAGAAAAAGTTGAGGCATTTTAAACAAATTTTCTGTCTAGTGAACTTTCTTAAGATCTCAGACTTTATAAATAACAACAGTAAAATAGGAGAAGGGGCACAGAACAATGATAAATGCATATAAGGAGCAGAAAGAAAAATTTTGAAAGGGTGAAGAGCAAAATGGATCAAGACAATGGAAAGACTCTATTTTTGCGATGCCAGTAATTAATTTTTAACTTTCTAATGGACATCTTCAATGAGTCTCCCAAAGACTCCTAAAACTTTATCATGTCCTAAATATAATTCATTATCTTTATCTTAGATTTGATCAGAGCCTGAGACAAGGATTGGGTGTAGATAGTTTATTTGGAAGATAAACCTAGGAAGCAGACAAGAGAAATGAGAGAATGAAAGCAGAAATGAGGAGAGAGCCAAAAAAAAGGATAGATTATTGAACTGGTTTCCAGCATCAGTAACTGGGGCACAGACCCACAGGGGACATGCTGGGCACCTTGTAGAAACTGGCTTAAAATTGTCTCATAGAAGGATGGGGAAGTTGGAGCAATTATCCATTGATTCCTCTTCCTCCCACTTCCAGGCTGCATCTACGTGCTGGATGAGGGTACTGTCACCTTAGAATAAAGCCCTGTGGTAGAAAAGTAGAGAGGTACATTTCCTGTTTGAGATGGGACCCTGGCGATACACAAGGAGCTGCTTACTACAGCAAGGATGAAATATTTGGGCAAAAGAGAGATGGTGCACAGCACCACAACATCTATTAATATCTTCACTCCAAACTGCTCCTCTTCATACATATTCACTTCTTCCTTTAATGCAATAACCCTCTACCAAGTTTCTCCAAGCCAGAATGCTTTGAGTGATCATATTCTTCCCCATCCATCATATCTAATATTGAAGTTTGCTCTTTTCACACTTTTTTATAATTGTTGTAAACACACACATAACATAAAACTTACCATCTTAACCATTTTTAAGTAGTGTTAGTTCAGCAGTGTTAAGTACTGTCACATCGTTGTGAAACAGACTTCCAGAACTTTTTCATCCTGCAAAACTAAAAATTTATACCCATTAAACAACAGCTTCCCTTTTCCCTTTTGTCCTTTTAAGTCAGGAGACAGGCCACGTCAGCACCCAAGATCTTATCAACTGGGCACTCTTGCTTCTCCACTATTAAATGTTCCCAAGGTCTTTTTCTTATGTTATCATCAGATATATAGCAGTTTGTTCAAACAAACAAGATGAAGGTTATTTTAATTTTAGTATTTAAAAGAATATAACTTTTCATTGAAATATCATTAAAGAGAATTAGAAAGCTATCAGAAGGGAGTGGGAGGACAAATCACTTATGATTCTAACCCCTAACCATACTCGCAGTCAATAATTCTGATCTGTTTATTTTCTTTTTCACTTCTTTTAACAAGTAGTGTATTTTTCACATAGTTTTAGTCACACTGTATGTACGATTTAGTTCCTTTTAAAATTTTAACATGGTGAACACAGTCAATGTGAAAATGGATAATGATAAAGCCCTACATGTAGGCTTAAAAAAAATCAATATCTCAGGTACAAGATAGATGGGGCAGAGAATCTAACATTGTTTGTGTTAAAACATTCACAAGTACAACACAGGTAAAAGACCTTGGGACTGTTAGTTTGCCGCAATCTCAATGTAAATCTCTATTGAGACAAGGCTTCTCAAAATCAATTGCAGTATTGGGATACTTTAGAAAAGATATGGATAGGACTTCCCTGGTGGTCCAGTGATGAAGACTCCATGCTTCCACTGCAGGGGGCACATGTTCCATCACCGGTCAGGGAACTAAGATCTGCACATGCGGTGCGGCAGGGACAAAAAAAAAAAAAGAAGATATGGAAAACTGTTTCCAAAACAGTGTGACATATTTTACAATGGGACCAGAAAGTTACAGAAAATACAGTATAAAAGATCTGATAATATTAGTATTTGATTGAATGATCAGAGGATGTTTATCATAGAAAATAGAATTGGAAGGACTATACCTCTTTTTGGAGTTATAACTTTTCTACATTTACTTGGTTGTGTTCCCAATTTCAATCGAAATATAAAAGTGAGGACTTAAACAAAACAGAGGCCTTATTGCCATAACTATTAGAGTTGAACAGTGATTAACAGGATCCTTAATGATTCATGTATGAAAACCAAGCATCTCTTAGGGATAAATTTGTCACTGTATAAATTTGTCACTGTGTATAATTTCCACACCAGAAGAAATTCTAAAAGCAACTTCAATTTCATGTATATTTCATGTATAGTTATAGCATAGATTGAGATTTACTTTTAAAAATATGTTTTGTATTTTTAGATATTAGTTTAAATTTTAAAAAGAATGCAAACATTCAAATAAAAGGGACCTATATATTTTTTTTAAATTAGGGTATAGTTACTTTACAGTGTTGTGCTAGTTTCTGCTGTACAATGAAGTGAATCAGCTATATGTACACATATGTACAGATCCTCTTGGATCTTCCTCCCATCCCTCCATCCCACCCATCTAGGTCACCACAGAACATGGAGCTGAGCTCCCTGTGCTATACAGCATGTTCCCACTAGCTATCTATTTTACATATGGTAGTGTATATATCTCAATCCCAATCTCCCAATTCCATCCCACTCCCCCTTCCCCCAACCCATGTCCACACATCCTCTCTCTACATCTGCATCTCAATTCCTGCCTGCCAATAGGTTCATCTGTACCACTTTTCTAGATTTCACAAATATGTGTTAATAATATACGATATTTGTTTTTCTTTTTCTGATTTACTACACTCTGTATGACAGACTCTAGGTACATCCACATCTCTATAAATGACCCAATTTCATTCTGTTTATGGCTGAGTAATATTCCATTGTATATATGTACCACATCTTCTTTATCCATTCATCTGTCCATGGACATTTAGGTTGCTTCCATGTCCTGGCTATTGTAAAGAGTGCTGCGATGAACACTGGGGTGCATGTATCTTTTTGAATTATATTTTCTCAAGGTATACGCCCAATAGTGGAATTGCTGGGCCATGTGGTATCTCTATTTTTAGTCTTTTAAGGAACCTCCATACTGTTTTTTTATAGTGGCTATATCAATTTACATTCCCACCAACAGTGCAAGAGGGTTCCCTTTTCTCCACACCCTCTCCATCATTTATTGTTTCTAGATTTTCTCGATGATGGCCTTTCTGAACGGTGTGAGGTGATACCTCATTGTAGTTTTGATTTGTATTTCTCTAATAGTGATGTTGAACATCTTTTCATGTGCTCCTTGGCCATCTGTATGCCTTCTTTGGAGAAATGTCTGTTTAGGTCTTCTGCCCATTTTTTGATTGGATTTTCTGTTTTTCTGATGTTGAGTTGCATGAGCTGTTTGTATATTTTGGAGATTAATTCCTTGTCAGTTGGTTCATTTGCAAATATTTTCTCCCGTTCTGAGGGTTGTCTTTTCATCTCATTTATGGTTTTCTTTGCTGTGCAAAAGATTTTAAGTTTCATTAGGTCCCATTTGTTTATTTTTATTTTCATTACGCTAGGAAGTGGATCAAAAAAGATCTTGCCATTTTATTTATATCAGAGTGTTTTTTAAAAATGTAATCAATGTTGGTTAGTAGTATGTTCCTCCATGCCTTTTTCTGTGCTATTTCAAACACATATCCCCAAATATATATATTTGGGTTGTGTTTTTTTGTTTGTTTTAAGAAATGAGACCATATAATACACATGATTGTGCTTCCCTCATATAAAAATATGCCAAGTGTGGCCTTCTTAGACTAGATCAGTACATATGAATCTAGTTCATTCTCTTAAATAATTGCTCTATGTTCCATAGAATCATATACAATAAATATATATTCTTTCACTGTTACTTAAGTTGTTTCCAGTATTTTTTAACCATAGTTACTTGGAATGCAAAACTTTCAAATGTACCTTTGATTTTATTTCTGTGGGATAGATTGCCAAAACTGGGATAGCTGGGTCAAAGGTTATGAGCAATCTTTATTTGAATAAATATTGCCAGATTACTTGTCAAAAAGCTATATATCTCTCCACAGACCCCCTCCACAATGCACAAAACTCTTGATTTTTCACTTTTACAGAAACATAGGTATTCCGGAATTTACACTTACATCTTCAATTGTTTTAAAAGATTTGCTAATGAGATTGGGCTATTTTGTATCATTCTAGAACATAGAACTAGCATAAGTGAAATTAGCTTTTGGCTTGGTATAATTTTTCTAGCAGTGAGAGCTGTTCATAAATGAAATAGACTGCCTTTTTAAGAGATCACTTTACTGTTTCTAGCTGTGCTTCAGAAATAACCTCCTTAAAAATAATCCTTATGGGCTTCCCGGGGCTTCCCTGGTGGTGCAGTGGTTGAGAGTCTGCCTGCCGATGCAGGGGACGCGCGTTCGTGACCCGATCTGGGAAGATCCCACATGCCGCGGAGCGGCTGGGCCCGTGAGCCATGGCAGCTGAGCCTGCGCGTCCGGAGCCTGTGCTCCGCAACGGGAGAGGCCACAGCAGTGAGAGGCCCGTGTATCGCAAAAAAAATAATAATAAATAATAATAATAGTATAATAATAATAATAATAATCCTTATATTTGCATAATAGTTAATTGCTTACATAGCATATTCATATCATTTGATTTCTATTGATCTTTGGATCTGCATTAATCTATTATTCTATAGAAATGTAAGTTTTTAAGAAATCTTGTTTTCTGAAAATGTATATTAACCTCTAACATACTCTCTCACTTCCCTCGCTCTCCCTCTTCCACCACCGAGTTTTCTCTTTGGCATTTTGGAAAAAAACCCAGAATATTATGGGGCACATCATTCACCCAGATGTATGTGGCATAATCATCAATATCCTAATTATGTATCTTTCTTTTTTTTTCTTTTTCTTTTTTTTTTTTTTTTTTGCGGTACGCGGGCCTCTCACTGTTGTGGCCTCTCCCGTTGCGGAGCACAGGCTCCAGACTCGCAGGCGCAGCGGCCATGGCTCACGGGCCCAGCTGCTCCGCAGCATGTGGGATCTTCCCGGACCGGGTCACGAACCCGCGTCCCCTGCATCGGCAGGCGGACTCTCAACCACTGCGCCACCAGGGAAGCCCCTAATTATGTATCTTTTACAGATCGTATACCAAGTTAATATTCACCTTAAAATCTAAGTTTAATTCAGACTTACCTGTAAACGTAATAGGGCTCTTTGATTTCGACTTATCTCTATCACCTTAGCTAACATGAGTGTTGCTGAAACCAAACTTTTGCAAAATATCCCTTCCTTCGTCTCCCCCAAGTAAATTTTGATATGACAATCAAAGGAGAAGACTTTGAAAACAAGCTTAATGGAGTAGTTTTAATTAACAGTTAGATTTTATTTTGGTAGAAGTTGCAGTTCTTAGAAAGCTGGGGAGTGGAGGAGTGGGGAGTGTTCTTAGAACAGTAAACACCACAGACCTCAGAACTTGGTGGTTAAATATCTAGGCAACAAAGAGAGTGAGTACACCAGCTCAAGGACAGATGACATGATATTTCCCAGATGTCACTGTTTAGTTGTGTCACTGTCCAGCAGCAGCCACCAATTAAAAAAAAAAAAAACCTTTTCCCCTGAAGGAGCATAACCAGCACTGAAGGCAGCAGGGGAGATGTTGGCAAGGTACCGGAACAGGTGGCAGCAGCAGGTGTGATAGGCGAGAGATGACAAGGGCACAGAGTGTGCTGTTGGCAAGCTGTCGGTAACCAGAGTTCAGGAACTACTGATAGCAGAGAAAGAGCAGAGATGATGGCACAGGGATAGAGGAGCAGGGCAGAACAGACTGTCATAGCAGGGTGACAGGTACCCCCTGAACAAACAGGAAATGTGATAAGAGTGGAAGTGGTGGCCTGCAGCCCCAAATTGGCTTGGGAGGATCACACCATGATGACAGTGAAGCCTGCAGTACCCCAGCAGACATGCGAGTCACCCAGAGCTCCCATGCCAGAAGGCAGTCCACACACTGCAGCCACATGGAGAGAGGAAAACAAAGAGAAAAGAGCCTTAGTGTTATTTCTTTTTTTTCATCTATTGTTGATGATTTGCTTTTTTTCCACTCAACCATGATCTGAGAGGAACATCTGGGTGTCCCCAAATACTCTATGAACCCAGAGTTCTTAGACTGAGATTAAATATCTTGTTATAGCCCCAATTCTATCTGCTTGATAGCTGTGTTGAGACCACATATCAAGATGGCTAATTACCGATGATTGTAAAACACTTCTCTCATACAATTCAATTGAGTAAATATTTACTGATGCCAGATTACTGCATTAAAAGTCCTATAAAATAAGGAGTCACTGAGGATTGCTACTGTGCTGCATTTGGATACTGCCTTGTCACTATGTAACTATATGATTACATACATAATTCACTGCGATAGAATTGCATCAATATTTTATTATGTTTGTTTTGACAAGTTGTCTCACATTAGAAGATATTCCTCCAGGATTCCAAAGTGTCAATCTTGCTGAGGGGAGAGTTGAGTTGCAAAGCAGAGTTTAATTTCAGTACCTTACTGTATATTATGTTTTTTAATACACTTAATAATTTTTTAAAATAAATATTTTTATTTTTGGCTGCATTGGGTCTTTGTTGCTGCACGCAGGCTTTCTCTAGTTGTGCTGAGCGGGGGTTACTCTTCGTTGTGGTGCGCGGGCTTCTCATAGCAGTGGCTTCTCTTGTTGCAGAGCACGGGCTCTAGGCGCGCGGGCTTCAGTAGTTGTGGCACGTGGGCTCAGTAGTTGTGGCTTGCAGGCTCTAGAGCTCAGGCTCAGTAGTTGTGGCGCACCGGCTTAGCTGCTCCGCAGCATGTGGGGTCCTCCCAGACCAGGGCTCAAACCCATGTCTCCTGCATTGGCAGGCGGATTCTTAACCACTGCGCCACCAGGGAAGCCCATTAATAATTTTTTAAATGGAGGTTCTTAAAATGTCAACCTATAGATATGACTAGATTGGTTTATTCATTCAAAAATTTTTTCTTAGTTCTTACTTTGTACCAGGTGCTGTCCTAGGTACTAGAGGTGTCATAATAAACAACAGCAACAAAAAACAAGCAAGAATTTTGTTGAACTTTCATTGCAGTGAAGGGCAGCAAATGATAAATAAACCACTAAAAAATTAATCATAGTAAGCAGGATGGAGATATTTAGTTGGAGGATAGAATGTTGCTATTTTATATAGAGTGATCAAGGACAGCTTTTTATTTTTATTTTTTTAACAAATTTCCATTGCAAAGAGATTAAAATGTGAGGAAGCAAGCTGTGCAGATATGGACAAAAACATATTCTGAAAAAGACATGTCTGGTGCAATTCAGGAAGGGCAAGGAGGCCAATGTGATTGAAACATAATGAAAGAGAATGAGAGTTATAGGAGAACAGGTGGATGCTTATCATGTGCGACTTTACAGATGATGGTAAGGATTGTGAATTTTATTCTGAGAGGTAAGGGAAACTGTTGAAGGTTTCTGAGCAAAATTATATGATCTGACTTAATTTTCCAAAGGGTCACTCTGGCCGTTGGGTAGACAATAGACTGTAAGGGGCACAAAAGTCAAAGCTAGAAGTCCTGTTAGAAGACTATTGAAATAATCTAGTGCTGAGATGATATGGTTGGACTAAGGCATTTGCACTGAAAGAAACTGAAGTGGTTGGATGCTGGATACATTTTGAAGATAGACCAGCAGGAGCTACTCATGGATAGAATGTATGGAGTACAAGAGAAACAGAGAAACCAGAAAGGACACAAAGATTCTTGAACTAAGCAACTTGGTAGAAGGGATATGCCATTGAGTGAGATAGGGAAGACTCCTGGAAGGGTCGATCTGGAGAAGAAAATCAATTGGGAGTTCTATTTTGGCTATCTATTGGGTAACCACATGAAGACATTGACTGGGTATTGATTGTAAAAGTCTGCAGTTTGGGAGAAATTGGCTCTAGAGATACAAATTCCAAAGCCACGGGTGTATACATGAAACAAAAGCCCTGAGGCCAGACGAGGTCACCTGGGAAACTTGTGTAGATACAAATGAGGTCTAAAGGTTTTTTTTAAAACACAAAGTAAAATTATTCTTTAATTATATTTTCAAGCAATCCAAATGAGGTCTAAAGACTTTAAAGTTAGGCTACAAATAAAATGAAAACAAAACAGACTGAAAACCCCTGGCCAGTGAGGTAAGAGAAAAACTGAGAGAAAAGTGGCCAGAAACCAAGAGAAGAAATTATTTCAAGGAGGAGGAAATGAGCATTCACATTAAATGTTGACAGTTCGGGTAGATAAGAACGAAGAATTTGACCATTAAATTTGGCAACAAGATCCTCATCAGTGACCTTGACAAACGCTATTTTTCTAAATGGTGAGAAAGAAAGCCTGATTGCAGTGGGTTCAAGAGAGAACAAGAAAAGAGAATTTGGAAAATTTATTCATTCATTCATGAATTTTGTTGTTCAGGGGATCTAAGAAATGGAAAGGTGGCTAGAAAGGAATGCAGGAATGAGAAAAAAAGTTTTTTAAGATAGAGGGTATTAATCGTATATTGGTATCAAGACAAAATGATAAGGTAAGAGGAAAAACTTGATGATACAAATAAGGGAGGAGAGAAACGCTGGGATGGGACTCAGGGCTCTAGAGTAGGTCAGGATCTCTCTACCTCAGCACTACTGACACATTGGGCCAGACAATTATTTATTGTGGGGATTCTCTTGTAAACTACAGGACTGCTTAGCAGAAACCATGACCCTACTATGCATTAGATGCCTGAAGCACCCCCTCCCCTATAGTCAAGTTGTGATAATCAAACATGTCTAGACTTTGCCAAGTGCCCCCTGAGGGATAAAATCACTGAGAACCAGTGGTGTAGGACTTGGTCTTAGGCAAGAGTACAGATAGTTCACCCACAGTAGCAAGGGGAAAGGCAGAGTCATGGATTCAGATAATCTTGAAGATGTGATAACGGGAATATAAGGATTGATTATGTAAAGGAGAAAGAATGTACTGGAAACTGGAGAAGAGAAGAGCAGTATCTCAGAGAGTGGGAGAATGAATGGAGTAGGGAAATGTAGTTGGATTACCAGAGAGCCCTAAAGCTAATGGTAATTAATTTAAAGTAAAGCCAATCAGCATGGTTAAGGCATTGTGACTATGGTTGTGGGTGAAGGACAATATCCTTAGAGGAAGGCAGATCAAAGAACTGCAAGGGTATTGAAGGATGTATAATATGGATATGGAAACCATTAAGAGATAGTTCAGATATCATAAATTATATACATGAGGGGGGAGAGGAGATAACATCTTCAGGAAATAAGATCTGGGCATCTGTAGACATCTCCAGCAAGGAGCAACAAGGAGGGTAGCAAGTGGTATAATCCAATGATATGACTCCAAAGCTGGGATTCAGAGAAGTGAGGGGCAAGAACACATACCTCAATTCTGGCTCAATGGCACAAAGGGACTGAAAGACATAGCTGTGACTTGAGAAAGCTGTCAGGGAAGCACAGCCCCTTGTTTAGAGGGGAACAGAGATTAAATTAGAGCAAAAAGATGAAGGAGCATTTAGAAATGCAGTTGAAGACATCGTGGATTTTTCTCATGACAAAACAGGAGCTTCAGATGTCACAGTGGAAAAAGGGTGAAGGCTAGGGAAGAAGGTGGAAAAGGGTTAGATGAAACGTGCAAAGTTGTAGGGAGATGAAAACCTTCTGGATGCAGTCAGCCAGAATGTAGGACATGGTGGCATTAGTCCTAGTAGTCTCCTGGGCCAAGCTCTTAAAACATTTTGTTTGAAGAAGTGCATTTTATGTGGCTTCCAATATACACTTTCACAAACGAACACTTAAGTTAGCCGTGGGTGAGACTTTTTATGGACTCTCTTTTCTTTTCCTATCTATGCTATTCTCTCTACAATGTTGTAGCCCACCAATAAGATTTATAACCCACTAATAGACTATGCTTAGCAGGTTGAAAAATGCTATCTTAATCAGGTTGTGTGGAGGGAAGATTGTGAATGGCTGAAGAAAGAAGCCTTGTCTTAAATACTTTTCAGTCATGGGGAACTAAGCACAATTCGCCTATAATGGATATGAATTTCCAAATTCTTAGGTGCGAGGAATATAATTCATCTTATGTAACAACTGAGTTTATTTCTCTGGGTCCTTATTATGTCAGACTGGCAAAATACTAGTGATTCCTGGGATCTTCATCCCTCTCTCCATGTTGGGGGCAAGGTGGGGGAAAAGTAGGGAGTCTTGGCTATTAACTGTTTGTGAATATAGGTTGCCACTGGAATGACCATTCATCCACCCTGAACTATCCCTTCAGAATTATTAAACTTGTGCTGATGTATGCTGTATTTGTAGTATGAATTCACCAGACACTTTTCTCAAAGGTTTTCTTCCTCTCTGACAATGCTACCTGAGCCTCAAAGCCCCCAAATATCTCTCTCCTCATATGTCTGCCTCCAGGCTACCCTTACCCACAATATTGGAGGTTGTGCTTTTATTCTGTGGGTGGGAGAGCACTACCTATGCCCTTGAGTTCTGAGGCACCCTGTTGATACCTGAGAATTCCCTTGTCCCTGTGTCTTCATCCACAAACCCTCTCAGTTCTCCTAAGTGTTGTTTGGATTTTCAGTACCCTGAAATACTTACATGGTGCTTCGGCTTCCACCCAGCCATGTAGTTCCTCTAGCACAATAAAGTGTATAGTCAGCCACTTGCTCTGATGGAGATCAGGGGAATAGGAAATACAGAGAAAAAGGAATTTAAATTAGCAACTCAAGGTATTACCTAATCACATTAAGAAGCTATTCGTGACTACTCCTAATAGACACCTCTAACAAGGGTCATATTTTGAAAATTGTAAATATGCTTCTCTCCTTAATCTTTCTGAGTGTAAGATCTTTACCAAGCTGATCCAAAATATACAACTGCCTGGAAACAGAAAATAATGGTAAGAATTTGCTAGAAAACATGAAGAGAAAGGATAAAGTAATATTTTACTTCTGACATGGAAAACAGGATTAGGCAGCAGGGCTAGTTAGGAATAGCTTTGTCAAATGGACTACTGTCTTGATAGACCAGGGTTTATCAACTTCAGAAAAGCTCCTCTGTTTTGGGGGGACTGTCCTGTGCATTGTAGGCTGTTTAGCAGCATCCCTTGCTTCTAGCTAGCAGCACCCCAAGTGTGGCAACCAAAAATACCTACAGATGCTGCCAAATATCTCCTGGAGGAAAAAAAAAAACATCCTTAGTTGAGAACCACTGTGGTAGAAGATTTAATGAATTCCTTTTAGTTCCATTTAATATATCAAGCCAGTCCTGAAGGATTTACATGATAGAATCTTCCAAAGGATGGAGAAAATATCCCTTTCACCTAGAGTAGCTAAGCCATAGAAAAAAGATATAATCTGAAGAGAGGGGAAAATGTACAATTAGGCAAAATACCCCCTCACTTTCTTTAAAACAGTAAAAATATGCTTCCACTTTTGGTCCAATTATCATCCTCTAGAAATCAATTTGATTATTTATTTAATTGCTATTCTATTTAATAGCACTTCAGCTATTTGAGGACAGTTGTCATGTCCAATCTAGTTCTTCCTCTTTTTGAGTTAATCTTTCCCAATTCCATCAACCAATTTTGCATATTGGTAAATTTTTGCTGTGAATCATTTTCATGGGGGCCCTGGAGGATAAAGCATAAGGTGTCTTTGTCTCTGTGTGAACTTAAGCAAGAGGATACATACTCAGGGCTTCTTTACACACTCAACAGACATTCCTCTTAAGACACTGACAATATCCACAATTCTGTTTCTTTCATGAATGCATAATTATCTTATAATATCCCTTATTGGCATCTTACAAAAGTGAGGGTACTCACTTCTGTTTTGCTAGCGGCAAGCCAGGGTCTACTATAATGACTCATAATACTCAAGAAGTATGGGAGAACCCAAGAACTCCTAGGACTGGAGACATCAGCCTCTCATCTAAGCTCCAAGATTAATGGTCAGTGTGACCCTTACTCGGTGACTTAAATAACTGATATTTCTTCTTTTTAACAATAATTGTATCTTTTTACCTGTATCCTGAAGCTGTAACATGATAACTACTGCCTAAAAGGGTAAGAAGTAATGATTGAAAGAATCCAGTAGCAGTTACAAGAAATTACCAAAGGAAGAAAGAATGGGGAGAATATGCTAGAAAAGAAGTTAATAGCCACAGAAAGGAAGGTGTGGGGGTAGGGGGAGAGGTAGAGGAGGAACAATAGTAGGAAAATAGCCAAAAAGTATAGGGTGCGAATACATGCTTTCTCCTTCTCCTTTTTAGGAACTGACAACGCCTAGTCAGCTATAGCACCTGGAAGGAGGGAGTGGTGAGGGGAGGGTATGGAAGGACCTGAGGATAGAGAAACTGAACACCTGAGAAAGGAAAAGGAAGGAAAGTGAAACTACAGAGAGAGGAAGTGTGAATATTCAAAGGTATTCCAAGAATTGGTGTATCCCAGATGAAAGAATGGAAAGTGAGCAGAAGGAAGAGAAATCTGAATTTAAAATAGAAATAGGTAATCAGAATAAAATGTAAAGAAGGCAACAAGCAATGAGACCTTTGTTAAAACTCACCTAAGAATAGATAGCTTAGAGCTTCTCTCAGCTTATTATAAATTATAGATATATTTATATATTATATGTTCTATATCATACAATTATAAATATTATATTTATATATTATATTATATATATATTATATTATATATATACATAATTTCCAAGAGAGTTAACTAGGTGATATAGTCAAAATGAGAAGGCATTTAGGAGTCTGCTAACTATGATGCTGTGTAACAGGGAATGTTGGTTCATTTGACCAGCAGGGAAAGTTGAATGGTTTTCCAAATTCTCCTTATATGTTGCCACGGTAAGAAAGAATATTTTACAGCAATTGTGATTTCAAGAATGAACCTATGTGGGCTTCACTGGTGGCGCAGTTGTTGAGAGTCCACCTGCCGATGCAGGGGACACGGGTTTGTGTCCCGGTCCGGGAGGATCCCACATGCTGCGGAGCGGCTGGGCCCGTGAGCCATGGCCGCTGAGCCTGTGCATCCGAAGCCTGTGCTCCGCAACGGGAGAGGCCACAACAGTGAGAGGCCCACGTACCGCAAAAAAAAAAAAAAAAAAAAGAAAAGAATGAAGCTATGTAATTTAAATTTTGGAAGGAGAAAATGTATGAAACATTTTCAAGGAAACTGGGGGCTTGGGTCTAGTTTTATGATATGTTTGTACCCATGTTTTGTAACAATGAAATATTAAGTTCTGCTTAACACAAGAGGTCACTGCAAAGAAACCAGGCCTGATTACTTGACCTCCTCTTTTACCATACTGTACATTTGACTTAGAAAATAAGCACAGGGCAAATTTAAAAAGTATTAGAATAAAGAAATATTTATTTTAAAGTTATTCTATTGTGCTTTTAGACTGACTAACTGTAGTAAGCAACCAACCCAACTGACTTGACCTCAAAATGGCTATGTTTATTTGTTTGCCATGAAGTCGGGGAGGAGGCTAATGTATCATTTCCAAAGAAGTGCTTGTAAAAATTTAAACCTCAGAATGAGAGGAATAAGTATGTTAATATGCTATTTAAAACATTATTTCTGGGTGGGGGAATAGGATGACAGTGGTCAAAAGGTACAAACTTGCAGTTATAAGATAAAGAAGTATTGGGGATGTAAGGTACAACATGATGAATATAGTTAAAACTGCTGCATGGTATATTTGAAAGCTGTTAAGAGTTCTCATCACAAGGAAAAAAAGATTTTTTTTTTTTATCTATATGAGATGATGGATGTTAACTAAGCCTATTGTGGTCATCTTTGCACAATATATGTAAGTCAAATCGTGCTGTACACCTTAAATTTATACAGTGCTGTATGTCAATTATATCTTAATAAAATTGGAAGAAAAAATAAAAATGCTTAAAATGATATAACACAAAATGTTATTTATTAATTTTAAAACTAAAAATACATTTGTGAATCATTTCCAGGGTTGCCATGAAGATCAGATGAGAATGTGTAAATGAAATGCTTTGGTAAGTATAAAATGCTAAAGAAATTCAAGCTCTATTATTCATATTTCTTCTGAAATAAAAGTCATTGAAAATGTGCATTTCTGATGGCTCAACTAAATGAAAACATTAAAATGATAAACTACATGTGAAGAAAGATAATTCAATTCCTACACATTTAGAGGAAAATAAAGTTTGGAAGATACAAATATTTAAAAGAGAAAACCAAGTAATGTGGACTAAAGTTTAAAGAGGCAAAATATTTACTACTGTTAGTCTTATAAAGAGACGATCACCCTTGCAACATGGAAACTTATGAAATTTACTCATGGGGAAAATTTCTGGTAGAAATACCTTGTATTTGTAGGACACATTTCAGAAGGAATAAGAAAAATAGACAAGCAATAGTTTTGTTATAATGTACAATGTTAATAATAAATGATTTCGTAAAGATGGGGAAGTTTAGTAAAGAGAAATAGTGCCTCAGATCATTTAGATAACTGGCACAAAGATAAATTAAATTAAATTAAAGTGATATAAAATAAAATCAAATGTCAGTAAGCAATGGAAACCCTGTAGAAGATGAGTGTCAGGAATGAAGGGAGAGTTTCTGGATAAAAGCTGCTTGAAAGAGTGAGGGAGGAAGGGAAGAGGTGATGCAAAGCAGACCAGCTTGGTGCCAATGCACAGGCAAGCCAGGGATCTCCTGACTGATTTCAGGAAAATGTGAAGTAGGGTCAGCTTCATGGTCACGTGACCTGTGCAGGTGCTCAGGGCCCTAGGCTCAGAAAGACCCTGCTTGGTTTAACACTCTTCTCTTGCTACCTTGAAATTCTTAATAATTTTATCCTTGAAATTATGTTTCAGATATGAAGTCTAGTGGGACAAGGAAGCATGTGGGAGAGCAGAGAAGATATGCCCATCATGAGTGTCCACCTCTGCTCCTCGCTGCCCCACTCACATTTCATGCTTGTGATCCCCATGAGCATAGAATACCAGTGGACCCATGATGTGTGGGAGTTCATTGAGGCACAAAGCCAGTACCAGGTAAGTTTGATACATCTAAGACCAAGAAAGGGGGATGAGGGAGCACGGCTGACAGTCCCCAAGTGCCACACTTTCAGTCTGAACCAGAACTTGCTTTGAGAGCAGAAAGAAGGCAATGGTGGTGTGCTGCTTTCTTGTATTAGCCAACAACTTATGCTGAAAATAAAGACATAGAAGAAAAGGGAAAGATAGGACAATGCACAATTTCTTTTCCTTTCAGGCCTTCCTTACTTATCAGGAAGCCAAAGGCAAAGACTATTGGTAGAACGTGTGCCTATTAAGAAAAGAAATAAAAACAGTTGAGTTAGTTTTGTGCAGATTGCCGCTGTTCTGGTAAGAACAAACTACAAAGCCACATGTATGAGGTACAAAATAGAATTGTGTAATTTCAGTGATTGATTCTGCAAACTTGTTCAATATTCTTCTATTTACATTTAAAACTAGCATCACACAATATGAAGATAAACAGTAAACTTTATGCAATAATTTGCATTTTTAAATTTTCTTTACTTAGAACCATATTAAATAGCTAATAATAAAAAAAACAAGCTGAGAGAGAGAAGCAGAAGAAAAGGAAAATCTTTTTTATTTTAATACCTCTAACGGCGCTCTTCTCCTGCTGTACTCGTTGTGCACTGGGCCCTGCAAATGCTGTAGCCAGACTAGTCTGGGACATCTCCACCACCTCCCAACCATCACCCAAAATCCCTCTCCACCTTCTTACTGGGGCCTCAAATTCTGTTAAAATAACACAAAGTTGTCATTCAACAATTGCAAAGAAGCTTACAATGCTCAAAGAGGTGTAATACAGAGAGCAGAGATTTGACTAAAAGAGAGGAATCGAGTCCCAAAACTGTTACCATGTGTATTTGGGGAAGTTACTTACATATTTTTGCCCCTAATTTCCTCAACTGTAAAATGGGCTAAATCTGTGAGGCCACTTCAAGCTCCAAGGAATCTGTAATTATAAGAAATTACAGACAGAAAAATTCCAGCTAATAATAATTAAAGAAGAAATGTTAGAATGTCACCATTTTTCAACATTTGATGAAATAATGGATCAAGGCAATGACCATCAATGGTCATTATCATTCCTAAGTGAAACAACAGACAGATGGCTCCTGATGCATGTTCACAGTACCACCTATGAAGAATTCTGATCAAGTCTCTAGAGATCTAACTGCCAGTTTACATGAAATAAAGGTGACAGAGAAACATGATTTAATGACACTACCATGCAATCCAAAAAACCTAGAATGTAGGAAATTTTATAAGACAAATGGCCAATTTTTTCATGAAATAAATTACAAGAAAAAAGTAAAGAAAAGAATTGTAGATTTTAAAAGGTTTAGGAAACATATAGATCAGTTGCAATTTAGATCTTAGTTCAAACAGTTTGTAAAATTAGTATGGGACAACCAAGGAAATTTAAACACTGATTTGATTTGATACTTGATGATGTTAAGAAATTAGTCTTAAGTTTTAAAATGTGATCATGGTTTTTTTTTGAAAATTTATCTTTTAGGATTACATATGATTTGCTGTCTGGAACATGCTTCAAAATAATCTATTAAAGCAGAGAGTGGGAAATTAGAGATGAACACGAATTGGTCATGAGTCAATTGTTGTTGAGTTTGGGAGATAGTTACATATGGGTTCATTATTCTATTATTTCTACATTTGTATCTGTTTGAAATTTCTCATAATGAAAACCATCCAGAATTTAATCATTTACTGCCACTATCTCTACCACCACTAGCCTAGGTAGAGCTGCAATCACTCTCACCTGAATTATTGCAATGTCTCCTAATTAAACACATTGATCCCACACTTGTCTCCCTCTACAGTCTATCCTCAGCACAGCTCCTGGAGTAATTAGTTTAAAATTTAACGCAGAAATGCAGCAGATTTCTATGTATTAATTTTGTATCCTGCAACTTTAACGAATTCATTAATGAACTCTAGTAGTTTCCTTGAAACATCTTTAGGATTTTCTATGTATAGTATCATGTCATCTGCAAACAGTGACAGTTTTACTTCTTCTTTTCCAATTTGGATTCTTTTATTTCTTTTTCTTCTCTGATTGCTATAGCCAGGACTTCTAAAACTAAAACAAACAAACAAACAAATGAACTTACTTACAAAACAGAAATAGACCCATAGACATAGAAAACAAACTTATGCTTATCAAGGGGGAAAGGAAGGGGGAAGGGATGTTAGGAGGTTGGGATTAATACATACACACTACTGTATATAAAATAGATAACCAACCAACAAGGACCTACTGTATAGCACAGGGAACTATATTCAATAGTTTGTAATAGCCTGTAAGGGAAAAGAATCTGAAAAAGATTCTTTATATATATATCTGAATCACTGTGCTTTACACCTGAAACTGACACAACTGTAAATCAACTATACTTCAATAAATTTTTTTAAAAGAAAAGCAAAGAAAAAAAAAGGTGGATAAAATAAAATTTAAGTCAAATCAAGTCACTGAAGGTGGAAAAGGGCTTTAATAAGGAGAAGCATTAGAAGCTTTTGATAATAATCCAGGCTTGGGCTTCCCTGGTGGCGTAGTGGTTAAGAGTCCGCCTGCTGATGCAGGGGACACGGGTTCGTGCCCCAGTCCGGGAAAATCCCACATGCCGCGGAGTGGCTGGGCCTGTGAGCCATGGCCGCTGAGCCTGCGCATCCGGAGCCTGTGCTCCTCAATGGGAGAGGCCACAACAGTGAGAGGCCCACGTACTACAAAAAAAAAAAAAATCCAGGCTTGAGATCATCTTTGCTTGGATCAGGCAGTTGGTAGTGGCAAAAATGATGAGATGTGTGTCATATTCTGATACATTTTGATATAGAGCCAACAGGATTTATTGATCGTTTGCATGAGGAATAGGAGAAAAATAGAGGAATCAAGGATAACTCCAAGGTTTTTAACATGAGACATTGTAAGCATGGAATTGTATATCTTTTATGAGGAATAATCATATTTTCCAAAACCAAAATTAATTTACTAGGAAGAGAAGCTTTGTTTTACATTTCTGTAAATCTCTTTACTAACTGGATTCTCCTATCTGCATTCAGTCTGTTGTGACAGCACACCACCTATTGCCTCTGAAACACCCCAATCCAGTGTGAGAGACTGAGATTATATGAGTTAGTATTGACATTATGGACTCCCCAAAAGTATCTCAGGGAGCTCTGAACTTTCAGAACTGTTGTAATATACCACTGGTAAATATATAAGTTTGAATGTCTGTTTTTACTTCTAGAATATGGCAATAACAATTAAATCAACTCAGATTTTCAGAGGCACAACTTTTCTCCAGCTTTCAATATCCACCTTCTATGTCTGGCACAAAATGAGCATTCTTTAAATGTTGGTTGAATAAATCACAGGCTCCTTATACTTTCATTGGTTAGCAGTATTCATTATAACAGTGCCAAGACCAATAATGGACTACTTATTAGTCAGTAAATTTTAAGCAGCAGTGTTCTTAGGAAAAACTGGACAAAGTATTTAATATGTAGTTTAAAATTGTGTTGTATCTGATATTTTAGTACACACCAATGGTATATTCTTTATACCTTTGGCTTCAGATTTCTCTGACAAACAGCCTTAGAAAAAAGAATTTCAATTAAGAGGAAACCTAAAGATTAGGTCAGAGGTTTTAGCTCTGATTATTTTTCTAGGATTAGCCTCAGCTTCACTCACATTGAATAGACTAATTCATGTTGTATGCAATTTATTTGGAGTACTGAGCAACACAATAATCCATTACAACTCAACACTTTCAAAATAGTGATTACCCTGTTTAATAAGAATAATATTTTATTACATTATGCAGATTAAAAACTAATATCATGTTCCCTAACTTAATAAAAAGTGACTGTCAAAAACCCAGCAAAGTCATAATGACATAATAAAAATTTTCCCATTAAAGTCAATAGAAGACATAGATGCCCAATATTCCTTCAATTCAGCATTTTAAAGATCCTAGTTAAATGCAATAAACCAGAAAAATAATAAGAGGTATATATCTTCAGAAGGGAGAAATAAAACTGTCGTTGTCTGATGATATGATCACTGATGTAAAAATCATCTAAGAGGGTCACCTGACAAACTATTAGAATTAAGATTTAAAATTAATATTTAGAATTAATCCATTTAGGTAGACAGACACAAGATCAATCTTTAAACGTCAGTAGCTTTCTTTTACACAAGCAATCATGAGAAATGGCAAAAGAATAAAAGGTTTCATTCACAATATCAATAACTATAGCATGACTGTGAATAAAGCTGGCAAGACCAGTGTATTAGAAAAATACATTAACTGAAGGACATAAAGTGACATAAAAATTTCAGAGATACATATTCATTGATGAGAGGACTCAACATGCCATTTCACCCCATACTGATATGTGAATTCAATGCAATTATCGACTTTCAGTAGAATTTTTCAGTAACCTTCATAAGCTAATTCTAAAATTAATATGAAAGAGTAAATGAACAAAAATAGCAAAGATAATTTTGCTATTAAGCTTGCTATTTGAAGAAAGAAAAAAAGGTTTTGATATGCCTGTTAGCAAAACATGGGCTACTTTTTAAAATGTGTGTTACACAGGTATGCATGAATAATAAATAATAATAAATTAATAATAAAGTGCCCAGGAATAATTCTGTGAAATTAAGGAAACTTACATTATCATAAAAGTAAGAAGATGTCAACTATTCATCAAAGGGTATAAGGAATATTTATCATCCATTTGGGGAAAAGAATGAAATGAGATTTTTACCTCACACACAAAAAATAATCCTCAGAAAATCTGAAGACTTGGTGAGAGACCTTCAAGATGGTGGAGGAGTAAGACATGGAGATCACCTTCCTCCCCACAAATACATTAGAAATACATCTACATGTGGAACAACTCCTACAGAACACCTACTGAATGCTGGCAGAAGACCTCAGACTTTCCAAAAGGCAAGAAACTCCCCACATACCTGGGTAGAGCAAAAGAAAAAAGAAAAAAACAGAGACAAAAGAATAGGGATGGGACCTGCACCAGTGAAGGAGGAAAAGTTTCCACACACTAGGAAGATCCTTCACTGGTTAAGACTGGGGGTGGCAGGGGGGAAGCTTCAGAGCCACACAGAGGAGAGCACAGCAACAGGGGTTCAGAGGGCAAAGCGGAGAGATTCCCGCACAGAGGATCGGTGCCGACCGGCACTCACCAGACTGAGAGGCGTGTCTGCTCACCCGCCGGGGCGGGTGGGGGCTCGGAGCTGAGGCTTGGGCTTCGGAGGTCAGATTCCAGCGAGAGGACTGGGGTTGGTGGTGTGAACACAGCCTGCAGGGGGCTAGTGCACCACAGCTAGCCAGGAGGGAGTCTGGGAAAAAGTCTGGACCTGCCTAAGAGGCAAGAGACCATTGTTTCGGGCTGCGCGAAGAGAGGGGATTCACAGCACCACCTGAACGAGCTCCAGAGACAGGCGCGAGCAACGGCTATCAGCGTGGACCCCAGAGACAGACATGAAATGCTAAGGCTGCTGCTGCAGCCACCAAGAAGCCTGTGTGCAAGCACAGGTCACTATCCACACAGCCCCTCCAGAAGCCTGTGCAGCCCGCTACTGCCAGGGTCCCGTGATCCAGGGACAACTTCCCCGGGAGAACACATGGCCGCATCAGGCTAGTGCAATATCACCCCGACCTCTGCTGCCACAGGTTCTCCCCACATTCCGTACCCCTCCCTCCCCCTGGCCTGAGTGAGCAAGAGCTCCCTAATCAGCTGCTCCTTTAACCCCGTCCTGTCTGAGCGAAGAACAGACGCCCTTAGGTGACCTACATGCAGAGGCGGGACCAAATCAAAAGCTGAACCCCAGGAGCTGTGTGAAAAAAGAAGAGAAAGGGAAATCTCTCCCAGCAGTCTCAGGAGCAGTAGATTAAATCTGCACAATCAACTTGAAATACCCTGCATATGAGGAATACCTGAATAGACAACAAATCATCCCAAAATTGAGGCGGTGGACTTTGGGAGCAACTGTAGACTTGGGGTTTGCCTTTTGCATCTAATTTGTTTCTGGTTTTATGTTTATCTCAGCTTAGTATTTAGAGTTTATTATCATTGGCAGATTTGTTTATTGATTTGGTTGCTCTCTTACTTTTTTTATATATATAGATATATATTATTTTTCCTTTTTCTCTTTTTGTGAGTGTGTATGTGTATGCTTCTTTGTGTGAATTTGTCTGTATAGCTTTGCTTTTACCATTTTTCCTAGGGTTCTTTCTGTCCTTTGTTGCTTTTTTTTTTTAGTATAGTTTTCAGTGCTTCCTCAGTGCTTCTAATCATTGGTGTATTTGGTTACTCTCTTCTTTCTTTCTTTTTTTTTTCTTTGTTTTATTACTGTTTAATTTTTAATAAATGTTTATTTTTTACTTTAATAACTTTATTTTTTTTCATTCATTCTTTCCTTTTTTCTCCCTTTTCTTCTGAGCCCTGTGGCTGACAGGGTCTTGGTGCTCCAGTCAGGTGTCAGGCCTGTGCCTCTGAGGTGGGAGAGCTGAATTCAGGACATTCGTCCACCAGAGACTTCCTGGCTCCACATAATATCAAATTACAAAAGCTCTCCCAGAGACCTCCATCTCAACGTTAAGTCCCAGCTTCACTCAACAACCAGCAAGCTACAGTTCTGGACACCTTATGCCAAACAACTAGCAAGACAGGAACACAACTCCACCCATTAGCAGAGAGGCTGCCTAAAATCATAATAAGGTCACAGACACCCTAAAACACACCACCGGATGCAGTCCTTCCCACCAGAAAGAAAAGATCCAGCCTCATCCACCAGAACACAGGCACAAGTCTCCTCCACCAGGAAGCCTACACAACTTTCTGAACCAACCTTAGCCACTGCAGGCAGACACCAAAAACAATGGGAACTATGAACCTGCAGCCTGCGAATAGGAGACCCCAAACACAGTAAGTTAAGCACAATGAGAAGACAGAGAAACAAACAGCAGATGAAGGAGCAAGGCAAAAACCCACCAGACAAAGCAAATGAAGAGGAAATAGGCAGTCTACCTGAAAAAGAATTCAGAGTAATAATAGTAAATATGATCCAAAATCTTGGAAATAGAATGGAGAAAATACAAGAAACATTAAACAACGACTTAGAAGAACTAAAGAGGAAACAAGCAACGATGAACACAGCAATAAATGAAATTTAAATTTCTCTAGAAGGAATCAATAGCAGAATTACTGAGGCAGAAGAATGGATAAGTGACCTGGGAGATAAAATAGTGGAAATAACTACTGCAGAACAGAATAAAGAAAAAAGATTGGAAAGAATAGAGGACAGGTTCAGAGACCTATGGGACAACATTAAATGCACAAACATTTGCATTATAGGGGTCACAGAAGAAAAAGTGAAAGAGAAAGGGACTGAGAAAATATTTGAAGAGATTATAGTTGAAAACTTCCCTAATATGGGAAAGGAAATATTCAGTCAACTCAAGGAAGCACAGAGAGTCCCATACAGGATAAATCCAAGGAGAAACATGCCAAGACACATATTAAGCAAACTACCAAAAATTAAATACAAAGAAAAAATATTAAAAGCAGCAAGATAAAAACAACAAATAAAATACAAGGGAATCCCCATAAGGTTAACAGCTGATCTTTCAGCAGAAACTGCAAGCAAGAAGGGAGTAGCAGGACATATTTAAAGTGATGAAAGGGAAAAACCTACAACCAAGATTACTCTACCCAGCAAGGATCTCATTCAGATTCGATGGAGAAATTAAAACCTTTACAGACAAGCAAAAGCTAAGAGAATTCAGCACCACCAAACCAGCTTTACAACAAATGCTAAAGGAACTTCTCTAGGCAGGAAACACAGAGAAGGAAAAGACCTAAAATAACAAAGCCAAAACAATTAAGAAAATGGTAATAGGAACTTACATATTGAGAGCTACCTTAAATGTAAGTGGATTAAATGTTCCAACCAAAAGACATAGACTGGCTGAATAGATACAGAAACAAGACCCATATATATGCTGTCTACAACAGACCCCCTTCAGAACTAGGGACACACACATACTGAAAGTGAGGGGATGGAAAAAGATATTCCATGCAAATGGAAATCAAAAGAAAGTTGTAGTAGCAATTCTCTTATCAGACAAAATAGACTTTAAAATATAGATTATTACAAGAGACAAAGAAGGACACTTCATAATGATCAAAGTATCAACCCAAGAAGTAGATATAACAATGGTAAATATTTATGCACCCAACATAGTAGCACCTCAATACATAAGGCAAATGCTAGCAGCCATAAAAGGGGAAATTGACAGTAACACAATCATAGTAGGGGACTTTAACAATTCACTTTCACCAATGGACAGATCATCCAAAATGAAAAATAAATAAGGAAACACAGGCTTTAAATGATACATGAAACAAGGTGGACTTAATTGATATTTATTTGACATTCCATCCAAAAACAACAGAATACACTTTCTTCTCAACTGTTCATGGAACATCCTCCAGGATAGATCATATCTTGGGTCACAAATCAAGCCTTGGTAAATTTAAGAAAATTGAAATCATATCAAACATGTTTTCTGAATACAAGGCTATGAGACTATATATCAATAACAGAAAAAAATCTGTAAAAAATACAAACACACAGAGGCTAAACAATATGCTACTAAATAACCAAGAGATCACTGAAGAAATCAGAGGAAATCAAAAAATACCTAGAAACAAATGACAATGAAAACACAAGGACCCAAAACCTATGGGATGTAGCAAAAGCAGTTCTAAGAGGGAAGTTTATAGCAATACAATCCTACCTCAAGAAACAAGAAAAATCTCAAATAAACAAGCTAACCTTACACTTAAAGCAATTAGAGAAAAAAGAACAATAAACCCCAATGTTAGCAGTAGGAAAAATATCATAAAGATTAAATCAGAAATAAATGAAAAAGAAATGAAGGAAACAATAGCAAAGATCAATAAAACTAAAATCTGGTCCTTTGAGAAGATAAACAAAATTGATAAACCATTAGCCAGACTCATCAAGAAAAAAAGGGAGAAGACTCAAATCAATAGGATTAGAAATGAAAAAGGAGAGTAAAAACTGACACTGCAGAAATACAAATGATCACGAGAGATTACTACAAGCAACCATATGCCAATAAAATAGACAACCTGGAAGAAATGGACAAATTCTTAGAAAAGCACAACCTTCCAAGACTGAACCAGGAAAAAATAGAAAATAAAAACAGACCAATCACAAGCACTGAAATTGAGACTGTGATTAAAAATCTTCCAAAAAACAAACGACCAGGACAAGATGGCTTCACAGGAGAATTCTGTAAAACATTTAGAGAAGAGCTAACACCTAACCTCAAACTCTTCCAAACTAGAGCAGAGGAAGGAACACTCCCAAACTCATTCTACAAGGCCACCATCACACTGATACCAAAACCAGACAAAGATGTCACAAAGAAAGAAAACTACAGGCCAATATCACTGATGAACATAGATGCAAAAATCCTCAACAAAATACTAGCAAACAGAATCCAACAGCATATTAAAAGGATCACACACCATGATCAAGTGGAGTTTATCCCAGGAATGCAAGGATACTTCAATATAGGCAAATCAATCAATGTGATGCACCATGTTAACAAACTGAAGGATACAAACCATATGATTATCTCAATAGATGCAGAAAAAGCTTTTGACAAAATTCAACACCAATTTATGATAAAAACTCTCCAGAAAGTAGGCATAGAGGAAACTCACCTCAACATAATAAAGGCCGTATATGACAAACCCACAGCCAACATTGCTCTCAATGGTGAAAAACTGAAACTATTTCATCCAAGATCGGGAACAAGACAAGGTTGTACACTTGCAATCTTTACCCAGCTACCAATGGCATTTGTCACAGAACTAGAACAAAATATTTCAAAATTTGTATGGAAACACAAAAGACCCCAAGTAGCCAAAGCAATCTTGAAAAAGAAAAACGGAGCTGGAGGAATCAGGCTCCTGAACTTCTGACTATACTACAAAGCTACAGTAAACAAGACGGTATGGTACTGGCACAAAAACAGAAATATAGATCAATGGAAAAGGATAGAAAGCCCAGAGATAAACCCACACACATATGGTCACCTTATTTTTTGATAAAGGAGCCAAGAATATACAATGGAGAAAAGACAGCCTCTTCAATAAGTGGTGCTGGGAAAACTGGACAGCTACATGCAAAAGAATGAAATTAGAACACTCCCTAACACCATACACAAAAATAAACTCAAAATGGATCAGAGACCTAAATGTAAGGCCAGACACTATAAAACTCTTAGAGAAAAACATAGGCAGAACACTTTTATGATATAAATCACAGCAAGATCCTTTTTGACCCACCTCTTAGAGAAATGGAAATAAAAACAAAAATAAACAAATGGGACCTAATGAAACGTAAAAGCTTTTCCACAGCAAGCAAAACCATAAACAATACCAAAAGATAACCCTCAGAATGGGAGAAAATATTTGCTAATGAAGCAACTGACAAAGGATTAATCTCCGAAATTTACAAGTAGCTCATACAGCTCAACATTAAAAAAACAAACAACCCAATCCAAAAATGGTCAGAAGACCTAAACAGACATTTCTCCAAAGAAGATATACAGATTGCCAGCAAACACATGAAAGGATGCTCAACATCACTAATAATTAGAGAAATGCAAATCAAAACTACAATGAGGTATGACCTCACACCAGTCAGAATGGCCATCATCAAAAAATCTAGAAACAATAAATGCTAGAGAGAGCAATCCCACTACTGGGCATATACCCTGAGAAAACCATAATTCAAAAAGAGTCATGTATCAGAATGTTCATTGCAGCTCTATTTACAATAGCCATGGCATGGAAGCAACATAATTGTCCATTGACAGATGAATGGATAAAGAATATGTGGCACATATATGCAATGGAATATTACTCAGCCATAAAAGGAAATGAAATTGAGTTATTTGTAATGAGTTGGATGGACCTAGAGTCTGTCATACAGAGTGAAGTAAGTCAGAAAGAGAAAAACAAATACCGTATGCTAACACATATATATGGAATCTAAAAAACAAACAAAAAAAAATGGTCATGAAGAACCTAGGGGCAAGACGGGAATAAAGACACAGACCTACCAGAGAATGGACTTGAGGATATGGGGAGGGGGAAGGGTAAGCTGGGACAAAGTGAGAGAGTGGCATGGACATATATACACTTCCAAACGTAAAATAGATAGCTAGTGGGAAGCAGCCACATAGCACAGGGAAATCAGCTCAGTGCTTTGTGACCACCTACAGGGGTGGGATTAGGAGGGTGGGAGGGAGATGAAAGAGGGAGGAGATATGGGGATATATGTATATGTATAGCTGATTCACTTTGTTATAGAGCAGAAACTAACACACCATTGTAAAGCAATTATACTCCAATAAGGATATTTTAAAAAATTAGAAAATCTGAAGACTTAAATAATAATTATAACAATAAAATGATATAAGAATTAAATGAAAAAATCATATATAAGATAAATATATAAAACATATATTTGTTGTGAGAGTGGGAGTGGTCTTTTTAAGCAAGATACCAAAATTAAAGTAATAAGAGAAAAAATTGAAAAATTGACCACATAAAAATATTTTAAAAATTATGACAGTGAAATCATAAAGTTAAAAGTCAAGAGAGAGACTTGAAGAATATTTGCATAAATATAACAAAAAATGACTTGACAGTCAAAATATGTAAAATCTCCTAGAGATTAGTAAGAGAAAGCACATGATGCAGTAGAAAAGGGGCAAAAAATATGAATAAGAAATTCACAGAGGAAGAAATACAAATACCTAATAAATGTACAGAAATATGGTGAACATAATTAGTATTAATAACTAGGCAAGTACAATTTCAAACATGAGATACCATAGAAATGATCGAAAATGTAAAGGTAGGTAATGACTGTGGACCTGGGTGTGAGGAGTCCGCTCTTCTGCAATTGCTGCTAGTTGAGAGGACACTGGTGAAACACTGAGAGACGTTGGGAGAGCCATTTGGCAGTATCTGTTTACATGTTCAGTGCCTCTTTCCTATGATCTAGCAATTCTCTTCACAATGTTCAGTGTAGAGGAAGGTTTGACCATGTGTAGGAGAATATACACACATATACACATTGTTTCTAAGAGGAAAAAGAAACGACTGTGCTTATCTAGGAAAATGGGTAATTCAGTTATAGACATGTTCATTCTCAAAGACTTTATGCTGTAGATCAAAAGAATGAGAGGGATTTATAGGAACCAACATGTACATAACTCCAACATCTTTTTTGTTTTTTTTCCTGCAGTACGCGGGCCTCTCACTGCTGTGGCCCCTCCCGTTGCAGAGCACAGGCTCCGGACGCGCAGGCTCAGCGGCCATGGCTCACGGGCCCAGCCGCTCCACGGCATGTGGGATCTTCTCGGACCGGGGCACGAACCCGTGTCCCCTGCATCGGCAGGCGGACTCTCAACCACTGCGCCACCAGGGAAGCCCCCAACATCTATTATTGAATAAAAATCAAGCACATAAATGACAGAACAATTTGTTCGATGTTATATAACATTTACTTTAAAAACACATGTACATAAAATGAAACATGTAGTACATGTATATAATAGTAGTATGGTACATAAAACATGTAGTACATATGTATAATAATAGTATGGTGTATATTCTAGCTGTTTGAAACATTTGAATGTAAATATGTATCACAAGATCTGGAAGAATACACAAAAGAAGCTATCTTTGGGCCGCTTTGGAGATTAGACCTTGTAAACAATGGAAGTGGCCTCGTCTCTGTAATATTTCAGTATTTTACATGGAGAAGTTATTCTTGTATTATATTCGTGCATGAAAATAAATTCAACAAGTAATACTGTTCAAATTAGGTATTATATGTAGAATGATTTAAATCATACCTGCTGTTTTAACTTTTGTTCTCAGATATCAAATATTTTCTTCAGTAAGATCTTTTCAAAACTGGTAGAAATTATGTTAAAAGGACCTCTGTTACAGTGTACTTAGGTGAGTGTTGAGTGAATGATATAAAGAGATAGTCTTTTGGCAGGTAAGAATAAATCTATGTTATTTCCCTACGAATGCCTCCATTTCATAGAGAAATGAGATATTGCAGTATTTCTGAGTTTAAAAACTGCTGACTTGGGATAATTTTTTTTTAAGAATAACTGAAAATCAATATAGTTATGAAGAGGACATTTATTCACCTGGGAAGCCAGAAAATTATAACTTTATGTCAGACAGCTTAGTGAAAAGTACACAAGACTATATATACACAAAGATATGCTTGCAAAGTGACTTTTTATGTACAAGTAGTGGTACTAACAATGTAATAGCAGCTTGTGAACATTTTCATGCTAGTCAAGCCTCAAGCAAAAAAAATGTGTTAGATAAACAAAAATACATTAGGCATTCACATTTTAGAGTCATTGCTTTTTAAAAAGTGATTCAGAACATGAATCTAATGGATCACTAGGGAAATTAAATCAAGAATGATGAAATTCAGAGATTCGATTCAACAGGTGTTGACACTGGATGCTTTTCATCAGCACTAGTGTTTGTGACAAAAAGCAGAAATTGAGCAGCTGTTTCTAAGTCTTAGGAAGACTGTACTCTGGTTCTTTCACACTAATACAGCATTTAAAAGTCCATGAAAGCTTCAGGAAATAGACACATGTTCTAGACGCTAGTGTTCAAATAGAGATATTTAAATAATCAAAAATAATATAGACTTAATTAGATATCTAAGAAGGTCATTAAAAATGTCACAATAGAAAATATACTTGAAACATAAGGATGTATGACCCAGTATTAGAAAGATTTCAGGAAAAAGAGTGAGAAATAGAAGAAATTTTTCTGGGAGGAATCAAAAGTTCCAACGTGGAAAACAAAGTCATGTATAAAAGATTCAATGACAGGAATCAAAGCTAAATTTTTCTGTTTTTACAGGAAATAAGTTGAAAAAGTGACCTCTAGTGGACTCTTAGATTCATGTATAAAGTTTTGCATTTTGACCCAGCAATCCCACTACTGGGCAGATACCCTGAAAAAAACATAATTCGAAAAGATTCATGTACCGCAATGTTCATTGCAGCTCTATTTACAATAGACAGGACACGGAAGCAGCCTAAATGTCCATCAACAGATGAATGGATAAAGAAGATGTGGCACATATATACAATAGAATATTACTCTGTCATAAAAAGAAACGAAATTGAGTTATTTGTAGTGAGGTGGATGGATCTAGAGTCTCTCATACAGAGTGAAGTAAGTCAGAAAGAGAAAAACAAATACCATATGCTAACACATATATATGGAATCTAAAAAAAACAACAAAAATATGGTCATGAAGAACCTAGGGGCAAGACGGGAATAAAGACACAGACCTACCAGAGAATGGACTTGAGGATACGGGGAGGGGGAAGTGTAAGCTGTGACAAAGTGAGAGAGTGGCATGGACATATATACACTACCAAACGTAAAATAGATAGCTAGTGGGAAGCAGCCGCATAGCACAGGGAGATCAGCTCGGTGCTTTATGACCACCTAGAGGGGTGGGATAGGGAGGGTGGGAGGGAGGGAGACACAAGAGGGAAGAGATATGGGAACATATGTATATGTATAACTGATTCACTTTGTTATAAAGCAGAAACTAACACACCATTGTAAAGCAATTATACTCCAATAAAGATGTTTAAAAACAAGTTTTGCATTTTGAAAAAAATAAAAGTTTTTATTATGAATATAAGTTGCTGAAGACACAGAATCTTGATAACGTATCTTAAAAACAGATTTAGTAACATAATGCATTTATTTTGATTGTTTTCAAAATTTAAAAATCATAATTTCAAAAAGAGTTCATAAATTCTCCTGATATAATCTAATATATTTAAAATAAACTTTAGAGGACTTCCCTGGTAGCGCAGTGGTTAAGAATCTGCCTGCCGATTAAATTGCTGCAGGCGCTGCGGGCTGGTTGTGGGCTTTCTCCGTCTCAAGCGTTCGTGAGTTAGTTCCGCCGCTCGTTCTCATCTTCTGAAGCCTAAACCGGCTACATCTTCCTCCTTCCTTCCGCCAGCAGCCGTGTCATTGCGACTCCGCCACCATGTTCGAGGCGCGCCTGGTCCAGGGCTCCATCTTGAAGAAGGTGCTTGAGGCGCTTAAGGACCTCATCAACGAGGTCTGCTGGGACATCAGCTCGAGCGGCGTGAACCTGCAGAGCATGGACTCGTCCCATGTCTCTTTGGTGCAGCTCACCCTGCGCTCCGAGGGCTTCGACACGTACCGCTGCGATGGCAACTTGGCCATGGGCGTGAACCTCACCAGCATGTCCAAAATACTGAAATGTGCTGGCAATGAAGACATCATTACACTAAGGGCTGAAGATAATGCGGACACCTTGGCACTTGTATTTGAAGCTCCAAATCAAGAAAAGGTTTCAGACTATGAAATGAAGTTAATGGATTTAGTTGTTGAACAACTTGGAATTCCAGAACAAGAGTACAGCTGTGTAGTAAAGATGCCTTCTGGTGAATTTGCACGTATATGCCGAGATCTCAGTCATATTGGAGATGCTGTTGTAATTTCCTGTGCAAAAGATGGAGTGAAATTTTCTGCAACTGGAGAACTTGGAAATGGAAATATTAAGTTGTCACAAACGAGTAATGTTGATAAAGAAGAGGAGGCTGTTACCATAGACATGAATGAACCAGTTCAGCTAACTTTTGCACTGAGGTACCTGAACTTCTTTACAAAAGCCACTCCACTCTCTCCTACAGTAACACTCAGTATGTCTGCAGATGTACCCCTTGTTGTAGAGTATAAAATTGCTGATATGAGACATTTAAAGTATATTTGGCTCCCAAGATCGAGGATGAAGAAGGATCTTAGACATTCTTAAAATTCAAGGAAATAAAACTAAGCTCTTTGAGAACTGTTTCTGAGATGCTCGCACATACTTAAGTCTGTTTTGTCTTTGTACCTCTGAGTACATATGTAGATATTGTTTTCTGTAAATAACTTTTTTTTTTCTCCATTCTCTACAGTTTGTTCAAAGAGTAAAGTCCAAAGTCAAATCTGGTCTTGTTAACCGAGTAATAACTTTGCCTTACCTAGGAATACTCCTTATAATTTTTATAAACAAAAGGGTTTTGACTCTAAATGCAGTTTTAAGTATTGTTTTCAATTTAAATAAAAGTCATTTGAATTTCAAGCATCACAGGACAGTGCCTTCATTTGGACCACGATGGTTGCAAGTATCCTAGAGAATTCACAATTCAAGCAGCTCATGTAAATGAGCTTATTTTTTCAGTCTAGAGCAGGTTGATATGACATTAGATACAGTGATAAAAAGTATTCCAGATACAGCAGGTGACAAAGTATCTTGGGGGATTCATTTGCCAAACTTATTTTGGTATTCTGACTTAAGCTCAAGAAATGAAAAGGGGAGAGTAGAACAAATACATAATATTTTGTCAGTTTTGCTAGCAGAAACTAACACTTTACAGAAGCTTAATGTACCCAAAGTTCTGTCAGCTTTATAAGACTAGCATTGTTACAGGGCAGTGTTTCATTAGCCTAGGGAGCCTTGTACAGGAGTCTTGGAAGTTTTAGTAGATCTGATAGGTCCCAAGCAGTATGTTTGTGCAAAAATAATTTCTCTAGCGTAAGTAACCTTTTATGGGGACTTATTCCCTTAAAGGAATAAGTCCTTTAAGGTGGCTTAGTTCCATGGATGTTGGATTCAACCAAGAAAGTGAAAAAGGCCAAGCAGTAATTGTGCTACAAGGTCACAAATTGGCATGCTGCATATTGAGAATTCCTTTATTGTAGTCCTTTTTTCCGGTGTATTTTGTGTTTGGTGGATTAAGTGACAGATTTCTGTCGTACTTGCAGTGACGGTAGAACTCACTGTATCCAGTAGGTAACTATTCATTACCTTTCTGTGTGCCTGGGTTTGGGGAAGGATATTGGCTGCAAAGGGGCCTGATGGAAATTTCTGGAGTGATGAAAATATTTTATCTACATTGTGATGATGGCTCCAAGACTATATGAATCTCTCAAAACTAATCCAATTGTACTTTATCATATGTAAATTATACTTAATAAAGTTCGACATTTAAAAAAAAAGAAAAAGAATCTGCCTGCCAATGCAGGAGACACGGGTTCAAGCCCTGGTCCGGGAAGATCCCACATGCTGCAGAGCAACTAAGCTTGTGCACCACAACTATTGAGCCTGTGCTCTAGAGCCCATGAGCCACAGCTACTGAGCCCGTGTGCTGCAACTACTGAAGCCCGTGCTCCACGACAAGAGGAGCCACTGCAATGAGAATCCCGTGCACTGCAACAAAGAGTAGCCCCCGCTCGAGGCAACTAGAGAAAGCCCGCCCGCAGCAACGATGACCCAATGCAGCCAAAAATAGATATAAAATAAATAAATAAATTTATTAAAAAATATAAATAAATAAAGTTTAAAAAGTACTTTTCACACATGGAATAGCGTTTATCGGCCAAAAATGCATTTCCAGTCGGACCAGGACAGACACGGTTTAGATCTATAAGGAATGAGTGATAGGATCTCACCAGCACTTGCCTCTGTGGGCCGAGTGCTTCTTTTCTTTCACCTCCCACTTTGCCAGTCAACAGCGCACCTGCAAGACTGACCCACACCACGTGCTGGTTCCTCACATTCTAAAATAAGGCTGGGGCTTCCCTGTTTGTGCAGTGGTTAAGAATCCACCTGCCAATGCAGGGGACACGGGTTCAAGCCCTGGTCCGGTAAGATCCCACATGCTGCAGAGCAACTAAGCCCGTGCACCACAACTACTGAGCCTGCGCTCTAGAGCCTGTGAGCCACAACTACTGAGCACGCACGCCACAACTACTGAAGCCTGCGCACCTAGAGCCTGTGTTCCGCAGCAACAGAAGCCACCGCAATGAGAAGCCCGTGCAGCACAACAGAAATTAGCCCCCGCTCACGTCAGGTAGAGAAAGCCTGTACGCAGCAACAAAGACCCAACGCAGCCAAAAATAAATAAATAAAATAAATAAATTTATTTTAAAAATAAATAAAATAAGGGTGATCCACATAAAAGAATGAAATAATGCCATTTGCAGCAACATGGATGGACCTAGAGATTATCATACTAAGTGACGTAAGTCAGAAAAAGACAAATACCATATGACATCACTTACCTGTGGAATCCAAAATATGACACAAATGAACTTACCTATTAAACAGAAACAGACTCACAGACATAGAGAACAGACCTGTGGTTGCCAAGGGGGATGGGGGATGGGGGAGGGATGGAGTGGGAGTTTGGGACTAGTATATATAGACTTGATAAACAGCCAGGACCTACCTACTGTATAGCACAGGGAACTATATTCAGTATCCTGTGGTAAATCATAATGGAAAAGAATATGAAGAATAATTATATATTTATAACTGAATCACTTTGCCATACAGCAGAAATTAACACAACATTGTAAATCAACTATACTCCAGTTAAAAAAGTGAGGCCGATCCTCTGCAGGGGCTCAAATCCTCTGATGAATAAGTGCCACAAACCAGCACCAGTTGTTTCCTGACTTCAGGATCTTGAAGGAAGTTCATTAAAAAGTACACGTTGGAGACAAGATGTTGATTTACAGTAGGGTGATAAAATAGTAAAAGTAGAAGAGGTTCTCACCAAGTTAAAGATGATATTTCTCTTCAAAAATCACGATATAGGGGCTTCCCTGGTGGCGCAGTGGTTGGGAGTCCGCCTGCCGATGCAGGGAGTGCGGGTTCGTGCCCCGGTCCGCGAGGATCCCACGTGCTGCGGAGCGGCTGGGCCCGTGGGCCGTGGCCGCTGAGCCTGCGCGTCTGGAGCCTGTGCTCCACGACGGGAGAGGCCACGGCAGTGAAGGCCCCCCCAAAAATCACGATATATTCTAATAAAAAAAAGAAGAACCATTTTTTCCCAAAGAGCAAAAAAAAGTTAAGATGAAATTTCTTGAATATAAAAGCAAATATATTCAGAAACTGTATTTTCAAGTAAACATAGAAATTCTGTGCAAGTTCCAAGGAGCATAGAAAATTCCTGGAATGATCATTTTACTCTTTCTAACCCAGAGAAACTGTAATTTTTGATTAGAGTTAAAAATTAATTAAAAATTAATTTCTGAAAATTTGTAAATTAGTAATCATCTTGTGGTGAGGAGATTTTTAGAAGGGGAACTTTATAGGTCTTCTTTAACTAATATAATGTAGTTTTATGGGACTAATAAGATTTCAGTAACCGTTGAAAACCTCTTGTAGCTCAACCCCACACCCATTCAGAGAAATATTAAAATGGAATGGGGTGTGTAAGCTTAGTATTACTTTCATCTATTTTTCATGTTTTGTTTTTCCTTTTTACTCAATTCCTTTAGAATGAAAACTACAGAGCCACGAATTTTTCATCCTTCCTGGTTTAAATTCTTCTAGCATCCAGGTAATTTAGGAAAAAAGGAGAACTGGAAGGCTATTTAAAGAGATAGGATAATTCTTTTCCAAAGTTAAACGTAGAGATCTGAAAATATTCTATATAGAATCATCTTTTAGGGCTCTAATAGGATAATGTGCTAATAAAAACCTTGCTTTTATTCTTTTTTTTTTCTTTGAATACAGACTTCTTAGCGACCACTTGACAATTTGTCTCACCAGCCTATACAAGTGCTCGGAAAGTGCCTTACGTGCTTAAGAAGCCAGCTTATCAAGACCTCCCATGCTGCTCACTCTGAGTCTGAGTGAGCAAACAGGTCTGGTCTGTGTGCCCTAAAGGCCAGCATTCCTGGGCTCCACCAGACCACCAGGGAAGGGAGCTCTCTGGAGTAGTGAGCTTCCAGAGGAGTCTGGGGGAGTGGATTTTTACCCAAGATGTTGAGGGGAGGTAAGGAATCTATTCTGTCAAGTGGAGGAGTCCGTGGTTCAGGCTCCAGCTGTATTTGTCTTAGTTTCCCACCTGCAATTCTCAGGAAAAGAAACAGCCTGCATCCCAGGAAATCTCCTTTCATAGTTTCCCAGTAACATCCTCTTCTTTGTACACATAGAGTACCGAAGATGCCTCCCTTCATTCACAAAAGGGAGAAAACAGTTTATAAAGTTGAGTAACCCCAAGGAAATGGAAAATTCACAAAGACCTAGAAAGTGGGGTTATGAAAATAATTTTTATGCATCTAGTGCCTACTAGGTGACTTGGACTTCCAAACTTTATCTCCAATCTTTACAACAACCTTATGTGGTCTTCAATATTCCACTTTATAGGGGGGAAAACTGAGGTTCGGAAAAGTAAGGTGACTTGCCAACAGTACACACTGCACAGATAACTACCGAGAAGGAATGCTATGGTCTCTCTGACTCTGATACCTGTTTTTGGAGTCAGAAAACCTAGGAAAGCAAGAAAGGGCAGTGGTCTTTCCTTAGGTCATCAGTAGTCTCGCTATCTGAATAATCATTCTTATTAGCTGCCTAGCCAAAAATTCTGAACCCTGACTTAAGTTTTTTCCCACCAATGAACCAAAAGAAAAAAAATCTCTAACAAGATGAAATAAAATAAAAACTTGTGACTTTTTTCAGTCCGCCTAGAAGCCAAATTCATCCACTCAAATACACAGAGGTGTTAAAAATATCATATATAAGCCCCAAATGAAGGCTCTACCTCTAAGGTAGATAGAGAAAGCCATTTAGGCAGCTTGTGTAGTCTGTCAATTAATATGCTTTACAGAGTGCAGAAACAAGAGGGCAAAGAATTGTTATGATTTGAGATACTGAAAAAGAAACAAAGACTTTGAATCTCTCAGGCATTTGTTTGAGTCTTAGAATAGTGGAATATTCTAGGCTGCTTGCCAAATGAATGTTTGGTTGAATATAAATAAGCTTATTATCATGCATATGTATAAATGTGCTCAATAGAACTGAGGGTTAATAAAACATTTTTCTGTTAAGCAGACCAATATTTTATCAGAAAGAACTATTGTCTGTTTTGCCTGTATTTCTGGGACATTTTTCCATCTTAACTCTCTCTGAATTCTAAGTACGAGCAGTATTTCCAAACTATTTCATTATACTACAACTTCTTTCTATCAGGAGCCATAGAAAATGCCTGGAATTTAACATGTACGACTTCAAAAATTTCTTTTCATTTATTGTGAAAAAAAACCTTTGACTTTTTAAACTCTGCTTCCCTGGAATGTGTATCAGATGAAAGTGCATTTGGATAATAAAAAGGAAAAAATCAATGCAGTCAAAGCAAAGTTACCTTACAAAGTACCCATTCCATGAGTCTGTACTTAGGATGCCTTCTTTAGTTGAAATGGAATATTTTAATAATAGATTCCTAGAGCGGGAATCATCTCATTATTTCATATGTTCTTTAGTACTCTTCCACTACAAGGCAGGAAAAATGCTATCTTAAAGAGAATAATAATGGTAATCAGTTGACAGATGTATCTGTTCAAGGAACAGATATATTAAATTATGTTGAAATTTAAGTCATAGATCAATCTGATAGGTTTTTTCAAACCTATAGCGACTGCTTCCCTAATGACATGTGTCATGATCTTTAATTTGTCCTTGTCACATCCAACCATTGTTTCAAGCATGCAGTATACCCCTCTCTCATATTTTATTGCTGAATCTACCTACGTAACTGAGAAATTTGACGACATATAACAGGCTGGTGACATTGATAATGAAAGTGATGTGAAGCAGCCATGTAATCTGATAGAATAAAGAGTATTTCACACTATTAACTGAAATTTTTACCTCTGAAACTAGATGGATCTGGTTATTCATATAGAAAAAGCAATAGAGGAGAAACAGTTATGCATTCTAAGAAGACAGGTAGTTTCTAGCTACATATTTGAGACTTAGAACATTATTTTTCTTCAGTTTTGCTTGTTTGAAAATAGAATAGGTAAAATGGGCAAAAAGTATCACAATATGCACCTAAGAATCAATTATTACTAAAGAGAGCACACAAGAAGAGTTTCTAGGAAGAAAAACTGAGACCCTAGATGTCTTCTCTGTTCTCAGCTGTCAGTAGCAACTTTCTGTGACTTTATTAGAATAAATGTACTCTGGAGCTTCCCTGGTGGCGCAGTGGTTGGGAGTCCGCCTGCCGATGCAGGGGACACGGGTTCGCGCCCCGGTCCGGGAGGATCCCACATGCCGCGGAGCGGCTGGGCCCGTGAGCCATGGCCGCTGAGCCTGCGCGTCCGGAGCCTGTGCTCCGCAACGGGAGAGGCCACAACGGTGAGAGGACCGCGTACCGCAAAAAAAAAAAAAAAAAAAGAATAAATGTACTCTGGAAAATTAGCCATTTCTCTCTCTTTTGTTCCTTTTCCTTTCTTGCCTCTGTTGGGGGGTGAGGGTGGGACAGAAAAAGGGACAAGAAAGGGAAGTTACTAGAAATAATACAATTAGCATTCCCTAGGGCCTTATCTCTGGATAAAGCATCAAACAGAAGTTTGATATCAATCTTTCCTATGTCTTCTAACTATTTTCTTAATGCTCATATAAATGTAGTTTCTCACAATTAATTATTTAAAGGTTGAGTAATTATAGCAAACTACCTATCTGTAGTATTTCACGACACCTACTAACTTAGCATGCTTCCTTATTTCCTATAGACATAATGACATTTGCACATTAAATCCATCCTATTTGAAAGGGAAAGACTTCTACCTTAATGCTGTACAGCAAGAAATTGTATCCAACAATTTGAGCCAAAACAATTTGATAACTTAAGCTCCCTGAATTACATCACCTGAAATAGGACCTCTTCCGAGGGCATACACATAGTAGGGTTAACTAATTAAGGATTGTGACACTCTTGTTACATACCAAGGGCTATTAAAAGGGAAGCATCTTTAAACTCTCCTTTCCTTCCCTGGCCTATGGTAAGAAAGACCTACAGAATTACCAAGTAATTAATATTATCCTTCATGCTTATTAAAGGTCAGCAACAGTAAATCAGTTACTAGCAACTTCCTAAAAGTTTAGGACAGGAAACAATAAAGGATGCTATATCAAAACAGAAGCTGCAAGGATAACTTAGCTGGATAGAATGTAATTGCTGAAGTTAAAATTAGCCAGGTCATCTTACTCTTATGGAAAAAAAAAAACCCTGGGAACCTGGCAACCAAATAAATAGATAGGAACTTCATTCCCATTAATAAGCTTCTTTCAGTTTTGTGCTGAAACATTACTCCAAAGACATACACCTATTAACTCACCAACACTGGTTCCTAAACCAAGTTTGGGTACTCTCCTAATTATTAAAAAGACCGTGACCTTAATAACTATAAGCATGTATTATAGATATATAATCTGAACATATTAGAATTGAAAATGTCTAATAAATCGTGTAGTTCAACCCCATTTTTTTAGATGAGGAAACAGTCCAGAGCTGTGACTTGCCCAAGCTCAGTCAGCTATATTTACATTGGTTGTTTACTATATTACTGACCTTTTGTGGGTGGTAAATATTTAATATTTAGTTGTAAATTCTTTTGTCACTAGCTAAATATCTTTGATAAAGATTAAGTTCAACTTTATCAAGCAGCATATACTACATGTGTATGAGCAGTTGCTAAATAAAAGTAAAGAATATATAAAAGTCAAAGGTGGTATTGCAGCTAAACATGGAAGACATCCTTTCATTAACAAAGTGTAATTATTCATGATCAAAAAACATTTTAAAACATTTCTTGTACTAACCATTTTGTAGTTTAAACCTAAATTACAACCAGATGATTCTGCCTATTTTCCACTAGGTGGCAATATATCTTTTTCTTTACAGTCTAAATTTGTTTTTCCAGGGTATGATGAAAATTACTTTTTTTGAGTAGTTTTCCTTTTTAGTTGACCCAACTGAAATTAAGACTAAAGAAACCTTAAGAAAGAGGCACAAGGAATTAAAGATGTATTAAGATAGGGAACAGGGTTGTCTTATAAAACCCAGAATTAAAGTTAATAAATTTCACTTCACATATGCTCATAATTAAAATTTACATTAAATTTACATGATCACATTAAAAATTTGGTAGTGATTTATTTTTTAATTGAAATCAGGTTTGTTATTTATTGTTAGTAGCAAAAAGCACTGAAAATTTTCTTAGTCCTGTTTAAAACATCATCCTCAAGATTAGGTCATAGCTTTCACTTATTTCCATAGCCTATCTTCCATCAAGATTTTGAAAAAAAAACCTCATTAAATCACTTTGTGTGTGTGTGTGTGTGTGTGTGTGCGTGTGTGTGTTTAGTTTGTGTCCATACTAGATATAAGTTGGTTCTGAATGAATAATAAGACAAATCCTATTTTCTTTAAAGTCAGATAAGTTTCAGAAAACTTTGACTAATATATTAGCTTTCAAGGGCTACCATAACAAAACAGTGCAAACTGGGGGTCTTATACAGCAGAAATTTCTTTTCTCTCAATTCTGGAGGCTAGAAGTCTAAGATCAAGGTGTTGGCAGGGTTGGTTTCTTCAGAGGCTTCTTTCCACGACTCGCAGATGGCAGCCTTCTCCTTGTGTCCTCCCATGGTTGAACGTCTGTGTTGTGTGTGTCCTAATCTCCTCTTCTTACAAGGCCACCAGTCATATGGGATTAGAATCCACCCATATGACCCTATTTTAGTTTAATTACCTCTTTAAAGGCTCTATCTGCAAATATAGTCACATTCTGAAGTACTAAGGGTTAGGGCTTCAACATATGAATTTAAGGGGGGGAACACAATTCAGACCATAACAACGAGTAAGTCTGTATACACAGAATGCCCCATTTTCTAAACTGAGGTATTGTAGTAGAACCAAAAATCCTAGATTGAAAGTCCAAGTTCTAAGGAAAGACCTTAGAGATTACCTAATCCACTGATTATTGACCCTTGCCACACAGAAGAAATTTTAAAGCACACCAATGCCTGTTCCCAGACCCAGATATTCTGATGAATTAATTTGCAGTGGGACCAGTCATGAGTATTTTGAAAAAACTTCCCAATCATTTCTGAGACCTGAGTAGAGAATCACTGATTTTAGACAAATATTTCCCAAAGGCGGTTAGAGAATCACCCAGAGGTTTTATTAAAATGCAAATTCCTACACATGGGCCATTGCTGTCTTCATTCTGAATCTCCAGAAATGGAGCCATGTCTTTTTTATCAGGTGCCCTAGTAATTATTATGAACCCAAAAGTCAGAGAAGCTCTGATCTAGTCTAACCCTCTCATTTTACAGGTGAAAAGGTTGAGGCTTGGTAAAGTTAGTTCATCCAAGGTCACACAGCTAGAGAACGGCAGAACAAGAAGGAGATTAGATGTTAGATCTGAAATCTAATCTAATTTTTAGCAGGATTCTCTGTTCTAATATAGCACTGTGTGGACATTAAAACGATCTTGTAGCTCTGGTCCCAGTATTAGACTGCATCTACCCTTGAATTCAGGTGTGTCCTGACAAACTTAGAAGTCCAATAGGGCAGGCTCATTACAGTTATATTTCCATTAAAAATGCATTCCAGGGCTTCCCTGATGGCACAGTGGTTGAGAGTCCGCCTGCCGATGCAGGAGACACGGGTTCGTGCCCCGGTCCGGGAAGATCCCACATGCCGCGGAGAGGCTGGGTCCGTGAGCCATGGCCGCTGAGCCTGCGCGTCCAGAACCTGTGCTCTGAAATAGGAGAGGCCGAGGCAGTGAGAGGCCCGCGTACCGCAAAAAAAAAAAAAAAAAGCATTCCGGGAGCCTATATTGTGTTCAGTGACAATGGGCAACATCAGAACTGATGGGTTATTGTGAATACTGCATTCCTCGTCCACCGTGCTGCCAGGCTTTGCTGGCTACCTCCTCAGATTTAGGCCTGAGTCCTAGGTAGAAGCTGTAGTAACGAGTTAGCAAATTCAGGGAGATGAAGCCAATGGTGGAGACTGTTTCCCTGGCACCAGTAGCTTCTGCAGCAGGAGTCCTTGGCTTAGAATCACTCACCATTAGAAACGGCAGCCTCTGTGCAGGCATCAGCAGAGAAGCAGCAGTGGTTGATTGGTCATCTGGAACAGGGAGCAAACAGGTAGCTCAAGAGATTTTCAATTCTGCTGCTATTAACTATCCAAAATCCATGGGTCAAGAGGGCTTTTAGGAGCTTGGGGTCAGAGTATGAGTTGGTGCAGGCTGTGAACACACATATACAAGTAAGTTGTGACATGATTTTAGAAAACCTAATGTATCGAAATCCAAAAAATAAAAATTAAACCCCTCAGCGGGTGATGATCCAAGAACAGTTAAAAATTTTTCCATAAAGATTTAGCTTAAAGGTTTTCTTTAACAGAGGCTTTCTTATGCATTTATATTGTTTTGTTGTTCAAAGTGACCAAGACTTGAGTGAGAAAAGAACAGCAAAATGTAGACATGTTATGAAACACCGGAAATGGAAAAAAATCGATCTGAAACAAAGATAGAGCATCACTGAAGAGTTTTTTTAATTTAATATATATTTATAGCACTATAATTCAATTTAGCCTCAGTATTTCAGAAACAGAGCAATTTTCTAGACTGAGGATGCACACATTTTACTTTAAGTTTCTATAGGGCTGGTTGCTGTTCTAACCCCTGCACTGTATTTCTCAAAGTGTGCATCGAGAACCACCTGCTCTAGAATCACCTAATGACTATTTAAAATGCAAGATTCTGGGCCCCTCATGAGATCTACTCAATTTTTGGAGGTGAGTTTGAGAATCTGCATTTTTAACAGCTATATAGGTGATGTAGAGATTTCCCTCTCTCTCTCTAGGGCCTCTTTAATCCCAAAGATATTACTTTTCCTCTGCTCTGGGAGCTCTTAATAACTCTTTAATAAAACAGTAATGATAGAGATGATAGCTCTTTCTATCATTTCTGATGAAAATTTCTGAGAATGTGAGTTTCTGGGAATTACTTTCTTTTGGAGTTGTTCTCTCACTGAGTCAATGAAATTGTGAACTTGTTACAGAAGTCCTCTTTTTTTCAGTATCTTTACCTGATTTTCCAGTTGACTATGCTCCTGGGTCCCTGAACAGGCTGTTGTAAAGAACCGATATGACACGGACTCAGAAACTGTACATATTAAACTTTAAGTTTCTTCTCCTGAAATGTGTTCAAAGGAAAGCCACCATCCCAGAAAAGAGAAATTTGTGTTATCTGAAATCCCAGGTTCCTGTTTTTGAGGTGCTATAAAATTGCCTTAATACCAAAATAGATGTATTTTGAATATTTAAAGGATTTAAGAAATTCAGATGTGAGCTGCTGGCAATCTTGTAACTTGATGAAACTTGTCTTACCATGCTATTATCTTTACTATGCGTGGAATTAGATTTTTGAAAGGTAGGTTTTCTAAATATCTCCCTGGTTTTAAGTTTAGACATGTTTGCAAGCTTAATAAACACTTTCAAGTGCAGTCTCAAAATCAAAGATCTCTGATATGAAAGCAGTTTTAGGCATTATCACCCCCAAAGAGAAGTACCTCTGCATACCAATGTCTCATCTTTCCTTAGATTGTTCCAAAATTAGAAATTAAGCCCCAAAAAGCAAACGGAGGAAAAAATACCTTCAAGTCAATTCAAATTTTTTTCTTCCTATTTATTCATACTGGTGGGAATTTTCTCTACCATCTCTTTGCTGGAGGGGAAAGGACTAAGGGAGATCTCATAAAGCCATAAGGCAGAGGCAACTGAGGATGAGAGGTTCTGAGATGGAATTCAGAGAGCACATTAAATGTCCATGAAGATAAACTTCATGGCATTCACTATTTACCTCTATCCAGCCCTGCTAAAGCAAATAGTTTAACTTACACTCTCTCCAGAAGGATTTTAATGGAGAAGTCTGATTTACCCCTCTTTCTAGGAGGGACCCTGCAGTAATATTTCCTCCTTTTTTTTTTCCTCCACCTCCATTTTGGACCCCCTGAACCTAGAGAATCCTATGGATACTAAGATTTTTCTAACTGCATGATTTGCATCATTTTGGGGGCTGGGTGTCGCTGTTTGGCTATGTTTTTCTTTTTCAAAGACCAAGTGAAATCTTGCCAGAGGGGAAAACAGATCTTACTTCGTTTGTCTGTCTGGGAGGAAAAAAGTCATCAAATTCTTTCAAATGCTTTTTTTTTTTTTAAGTTGCACGCTTCACCAAAAAAGTTACTAAATACTGAAAAGTCTACTTTGAGTTCTACAAGCAATAGTGTAACACCGGCACACCCAGCTGAGATGAATCACCAGAGAAAAGTGTAATCATGCTACATTTTCCCAGATTCCAAAGAAGATTCCCCCAAAGAAGATGTGCTCTGGGTTGCTGGTCAAGGGTGTGCCTGTTTTCTGGATTTCTCCTATGAAACCCACAGTCCAGCTTTTCTCCAGAAAAAAAAAAAGGCGAGGGGGGGGGCTGGGATGAAAAAATTTGGAATTGGTGGCTAGACATCTGAAAAGAAGTGAAGGGACAAAGAACTGATAGAGTTAGTTACTTTTCTCCTATGATGTTTTCTTCCAAATCTCATTCCTGTTCTTGGTTTACAAAGGTTCTTAATATTTCCCTGAAGAATTTACTCCCTGGAAGATTTGGGAAAGAGAAGAAGATAGTGTAGGTACTCTTCAAATCTCCATTATAAAAGGAGGGGAAATGTACAATAAAATGCATTCTAGCTCAAGGTCCATTTAAAAACACTAAAACACGTGAGCTGGAGTCAGGGCCCCCTTCTAATGACATTGACTCATTTTTTAGTATAATTCATGGATCCCCATGACCTGCAGACCCAGAGTTGTCTTCATTAAGCACTGAGACATCTTTCTAAGCAAGATGCCCTTTGTTACATGGTACTCAGGAAGAGAAATGGGCTACTCTTCTACATTTTGATCATCTTTTCTACAGCAAGGCAAATTATAGCTAGGACTCCTCTTATAGCCCATTTCATTCTTAGTGTTTTGATTGCATATAAGTTTTAAGTGCCGGGAACACATTGTACTCATAGTTTAAGATTATTCTAACTAAGGCAATTAAGACTACATATCCCTGGATGGCTTGCTTGATTTTATTTCTCAAATATTTTTTTCAGTGACCCTTCTGTAAGTTTGGGACATAAGTAAGAAGCATTGAGTAGTTAAATACACATCCACAAAATCAAACCAGTTGTTACTCCCACCTGTGCTTAAAAATGAGCAAAGATCATTAAAGAAAGTCAAGACCACAGCAGATTTCTTATAGTGGTTCCTGAGGATTTCTTATAGAGGTTCCTGACCACCTGAGGAAGATAAGTTGAGGCTAAAAGTATATCTCTTTCACCAACTGCGAAGTCAATCGTGTATAATAGTATCAAAGCTTCTATATGAATGATTTTATTTGCTTTTCAAGACACATCTGTGTGATAAACCCACAGGTAGTATTATTCACAAGTTCAAGTAAAGTAAACTGAGACACATAGATGGAAGGGTCACAAAATTCAGACAGGCTTTCTGACTTAGGAGCCACTATTCTTTCCATTACATTCTGGTATTGCATCTCAGCTTTCTGTTCCAAGATGACAGCCATACCAACAACACAATCCTAAAACTTGATAGAGTGGGACCCTTCGGAGGTTTCCTCCTGGGTAGGTTGTGAGAATTAAACCAGGTCAACATATGAAAAGTACTTAGAATAGTGTCTACCAGTTCTGTGTCTATGTGTGTACTAAAATGGATATGTACATTTGTATATGTGAATATATATATGTGCACATAATATATACATATATGTGTAAATATATACTATGTGTGCAAACATGCATACATATATATTCCAGCACACACACACACACACATAACTTGAAAAGGGATAAGTAAATAACAATTATCATAACCAGGTTAGCTATTCAAGTAGAACACCTTACCAGACCTCTAAACCTAGAGAGTTTTTAAAAAGAACTTTTTATAAGAACTTTTACTTCAGGTTCTTCATCCTCTAGTCCTGGAAAATAGACATGTTTCTAAAAAGTTTTAAGTCCAATTTAAAATAAGAAAAGCAAAATTTGCCTTAGGAATAGGATCTGTGAAGCAGAGAGCCAGAGAGTGCCCCTTCTGCCCGCCCAGCCAGATTATGGAGCCAGCAGGCACTCAGGTCCACCGGCCTAACACTTAGGTTTCTGCCTCATCATTCTAGGCTTCATGGCCCACCTGTCAACCAAAACACATTTGGAAGAGGAAAAGGAGGTGGCCCAGCTTCTCACCCATCCCCAGTTCAGTTTCTGGGCTGAACTGGGAATGGTGTGAGGTATTTCTACACCCCCTGGAGGTATTTTTGCACCTTCAAGGGACGACAATATTTCCAAGCAAGGCCAAAAGCACATCAGTTCAAAAGTCAGGACGGCTCCTTCCTCTCCTTGGAGGAACTGTTCAAGAAGCGACACACACGTGTGTGTGTGTGGGTGGGTGTTGGGGGGGGGGCTGTCTGGGTGGGTACTGGCATTTGCCCATCTCTTTGAAAAACCGGGTAGGGTGTGCAGTAGTCCTCAATGCCCAATAAATTGACAGTGCAGTCTCCCGTTGGTCTGGTGAGACTACCATAGGAGTTAGTTGCCTGAATGCTTGAGAATCATCAAAGAGGGGTTTCCTAATAAAACTTCAGGAAAGATCTCAAATCTCCAGAAGTACTTAAGAGACGGAAAAGAGCGTGGAAGTCAGGAGGGATCGAGGGAAGGGGAAACGGGAGATACCACAGAATAAGCTAACCGATTGCAGAATATGGGATTGGGCAAGGGGAGAAAAAAGAAATCTAAAGCCTTTTTTAGATTTGCGCGTGGATCCTCGGTCGCCGCGCTTGCCCGCGCTAGGTCGGTCGGTCGGCGATGATTCGCTTACGCGCCGAGTCTCTGCGCCGCCGAGGGCTGAGGGCTGCCACAGACCTGGGCTTGTGCGCCTCCCTAAGGGCATCTGCCCGGGGCCCTGCAGACCAGTCGTGGACTCCTCCACCCGAGCCGGCTGCACGGTCCTAGCGGGCGGAAGGGAGTCTGGGCCGATCATGGACACGGATGGAGAAAGAGAGGAGAAGCCCCTGACTCACGAGGCGAGGCCGCTTTGGGGCCCTCGGAGTCGGGGGAGTGGTCGTTTTCTGGGTATGACTTGTCCCGGGTGTCCCAGGTTTCCGCGCTGGGGGTCACGCTCACTGGACAGGGAGCCTAAAGAGATAAGCTGCGGGAAGGGCAAACTTAATAGAGGACGGAAAGCGGGCGGTGCACAGCGGTTCAGAGACGGGAGTGGGAGGGAGAAATGCGCCATGCCGCTGGACCCCTGTCCCTTCACCTCCACCGAGGCGCCCGACTGCGGCGGCGGCGGCAGCACGTGCTCGAAACGGGCTGGCCCGCGGGCGCGAAGGCTACACAAGGTCCTCTGGGCCTCGGAGAGCCACAGAGCCTAGGAGTGGGCCCAGGACCTTGGGAACTTTCCCAGGTGGGTCCGGTTTCGGTCTCGGCTCTCCAGCGCCTGCGAACAGGTGCAGAGATGTGCGTGCATTCTTTCCCCAACCCTCCGGTTTCCGCACGCCTGTACGCGTCAGCTACACTCTGCAAGCTCATCTTGGGAAAATAAAGGCGTCCCCCCTCCCACTCGCAAACGCCCAAAGAGGAGAGGGGTTCGCAATCCGCGCAGAGAGCACGCTTGGAGATCGCAGACGCTAGGCGCCGGGTCAATCTCAAGCATTCTGCCCCTGACTGGGACACAGCAAATGCTGGTGCGGCAGCTGCTTGAGCTGCCTTTTCCCCAGTCTTCGGGACGTGCGATTTCGGCAGGCACTCGGAGCTCAGGCCCCCAGCCTGGACTTCACAGCACAAGCCTGCATGACCCTGTGACCTTGTTTGCTCCGCAGCTGGGTGCAGACATTTACGCCTACGGCTTCAGCCCGCAACCTCAGCTAGCCTGGCAGATGAGTGGGGTTATGGGATTTTAGAAACTCTCATTTGACAAAGTTAAGATACATCCGAAAGCTTGAAAATGCAACATTAAAATAAAACATTTCTCAGTTTGTCTTGGCTGAAGGCAAAACTAGCTTTGGGCACCCTTCCCCTACTGCTTCCAGCCAAAGAAAGTCTTGTAAGCAGACTGGTCAGCAAAACTGCCCAGCCCTAGAGTGTCTGCCATTAACACACCTACCTGGATTGCCTGGGCATTAGCTCAGCCAAGGCTCGGCTTCCTTCCTGATTGTGTGATTAAATTAATGACCATATAAAGGAAAACACAGGGGGAGCTCAAAATTGTCTACATGCGTTCTTCAAAAAATAAGATTCTACACTATGGGGAAGTCTTTTTCAAAAAGCAGTATTTACTTACTGTTTCTGTAGACCTAAGTTCATCTTTGAATCCCCAACATGTAATAAAACTAGTGAAAGGAAGATTCTGGAAGGATGGGACAGAAACAAAGGGGCATTCCAGGGTTTTTGTTTGTTATTTGGTTTTTGTTTTTAAGTTAGGCCCTATGCAACCTGGGTTGGTTGGTTGGTTTTTAAGAAACTTTTGCTCTAGAGATCTACTAGTGTTCCAGGCATGGACAACTTAGTCAGCCTCTCAGGCATAGTGGTTTAAGGATCTCTTGCGGCCCACCTTCCATTTACCTCCAAATATCTTTCTCACTTCTTGCTATCAAATTTACTCCAAAGCAATCTTGGCCTTTTCTCTAGAAAGCCTCCTATAGATTTCATTGGAGCCTATTAGATCATTAGAAAAAACAATTCTCCAGTGCCAGAAGTGCTTTAAAGATAGCAGAACCTGTCTCACTCATTGTACAGATAAGAAAACCAAAATGCAGGTAAATTAATGATACCAATAATGATGCAAGGTCATACTCGTCATGCAGAGAAGAGTTAGAACGGGAATTTTGGACTGTTCTTCTCATCACACTTTGCTGGGGATTAGTGTTTCAGATCACCTAACTGTTGCCTAGGAAAAGTGAGATCAGGCCTCAAAGAAATGTAGCACAAAAAGTACTTGGATAATCTTAAGAAAGTCAACCTGCTTTTTCCACCAATCACACTATGGATACGTCTCTTTGCCTTACCCCTGGTCTCTACCTGCCTAATGGTAACTCGTTATGTAGTCCTCTTAAGATAATGAAGGTTTCAAAATCCTTTTAGAGAAAACCATCGAAGGCCTGCAGTGAGACCTTGTGCAAGTTTCACATTTCAGAACTTTTCACAAATATCCTTCTTCTGACATAGGGGAGGGTTGGCAAGATGTGAAGGAAGGAATTACAAATGGGAAAGAACACCTCTTGTGATAGATAAAACAGTGTAATATTGGTTTCTAGAGCACCTATGGAGTGACTCTGAAGATGTCCCTGGATTAAGTACAAGCTACCCTAAGACCTAAAGGATCATCATTCATTTGGTTTTGCATCTAATGGTTTCTGGACATACCACATGCACCTACATACATACGCTCTGTTTCAGAACTGTTGTCACTATATGAAGAGTACAGAGGGACATTTCATAAGACAAAGGGCAGGGAGAGGAGGAAAGTTCTCAAGGTCTTCTGTATTGTAATGCTCCAGGGCTAGTTTTTTTCCAGAGGCTGTGCAGCTGTTCAAGTCTGTGCAGGGAAAACTGGGCCAATACATACACTACCATGGCCATTTCACCTTGGTTTCTAAAGAAGCTCTCCATAGAGTCTCTTAATGGGTAATGACAGAAAGCTGAAGGGTTCTAGAGCACAAGATACTCTTCCATGTAAGCATCACTAGTAGAACCTAAAGTGGGCTTTTCACCTGGTCTCTCTGATCCAGGTCTGAAAATTATTTGTCTTTGGCCACTTGTGAAAATGCTAGTTATCCTGCTGCTGAAAAGAATGATGACATCCCAGGGACAGGTTAGCTTCATAGCAGGCATCTTTGTTTAGATGATTTGTCCTTTGATCAAGAAGCTCAACATTCTCCAGATAAAGATTTTCCAAATAATAATCAGACTTTGTCTTCTCACTTTTAGGCTCAAAACTGGCTTAGAGTAAATAATACAAGTGGGGTAGGGTTTATCGTTCCTCTGTTCTGCAGTTTCTTCCCCTTCTTTTCGGGCACTCAATGAAAATATATGGTACATACTCAGAGTATAGCCCTTAGCTACAAAAAACATTTTAAAACACCTTCCCAATAATTGCTTTGAAGAAAATAGTCATTTATTGTCAAAGCATCCAACATATCCAGATAATCTATATAAAGTTTAATAAATCTTTCCAGGGATAAAAGAAACACATAACTATTCAGACTCCATTTCACTGGCACAAAATTACACTTTGTATTAAAAGGAAATACATATTTACATAATGATGACATTCTTCATTGAAGTCCATAATCATTTCATGATACATGCACTTCCCCCTGGAAACTTAAATTGAATGGTGACCCTCTTTTTATTTGTTTTGCTTATTTTTGTAGGAACACAAACTGTAATCAAGAGATGCAGAAAGCATCTCACCCTCCTCCTTTACTTTATATCTAAAATAAATTTTGCCCTTACATATTATTCCATCTAAATCGTAAGTGCTTAATAATTTAAGTAGAAACGTATGACAAATGCATCAATATGTTGCAATATATGATATTTTAAAAAATGTACTTTGTTTTGGGGAAAGTGAAAATACGTGCATTCAAAAGAAAACCTCTTAAACACCCCACCCAATCAAAAATCCACCATCTTGTCTCGTGTGTGTGTGTGTGTGTGTGTGTGTGTGTAGTGTAGGTCACGGGTAAACACTTGGATGTAAAGGTTGGGGGGGGCAGAGCACGTGTGTGAGTGTGTGTGTGTGTCTGGGTGCGATGTTTCAGGTCACAAGGAGGTGGTGGATGTCCTCGTGTGTTTGCTCCTGCAAGGCTCGACTGTGCGTGTGCGCGCGTGGAAAGCTGGAGTCCTTTCCGTGTCAATTATGCGAAGTCATGTGCCTGGAGAGGTGGTGGCGCTCCCTGAAGGACTCATTGCAAATGGGGCACTTGAGTTTCTCCTCCCGTCTTCGTTTCACCAAGGGCTCCATGGCGTACTCCTTTTTGTGATGCGACCTCATGTGGTACACCAGGTCGGAGGTCATGCGGAAGGAGGCATTGCACTTGGCGCACCAGTTCTGCGCGGGCAGACACAGAGAGGTGAAGGAGGGCGGCAGCAGCGTGAGCGCCGAGGGCAGCTGCAACTGCAGGGGCCCCGCGGCCGCAGCCGCCGCGGCCGCCGCGGCGGCGGAGCTCTTGGGCCAGAAGGCGGTGGCGTAGAGGAAGGGGCTCTGTTTAGGCAGCCCGCCGCCGCCACCGCCACCGCCGCTCGGCAGAGACCCGCAACCTCCGTTCAGGTCCGCAGCTCCTTGGAGCTTCACGGCCAGAGGATCGGAGGCGGCGGGGTACAGTCTGGTGGGGCCCACACCGTCTCCGGGGTGGCAGGGCTCGAGCGCGCTCAGCTTCTGGCCCAGCACCAGCGGGGACAGCTGAGAGAAGGAGCGCGCCGGCTGCGAGAAGGCGCTTTTGCGCTCGTCCGACGCTGCGCCCTGGCCGCCGCCCGCCCCGCCCGCGGTCCCAGCGCCTGCACCGCCCCCTGCGCCGTTGCCGCCCGCACCGCCCAGCTGCTGCACTGAGGTGAAGGCGCTGCCCCGCGCCGGGCTGCCGCCCTCCAGCCGGCCGGGCAGCGCTCCCCCGGGCCGCGGGGCCAGCAGCTTCTCGGAGCCAGCCGGCGACGCGGCCACGGGCGTGGAGGAGCCGCCGCCGCTCGCGTCCTGCTCCTCGGCGGCCATGCTCCCGCCGTCGGCGGCCGCCTCCTCCTGCACACCGGCCGCTCGGGACGCCTTCTTCACCTCCACGAAGGCGCTGCGCTTCGCCTCGCCTGTCTCCGGGCTGGGCGGCGCGAACAGGCGGCTGTTCTCTTCCAGGCCGAAGTAGCTGCCCGAGGCGCGGTACTGTTGGGGCGTGCACACCAGGTCCTCCTTGGAGGCGGGCGGGGGCCGCTCGGCGAAGCGGCCCCGGCCCCCCACCAGCGCCGCGCCGCCGCCGCCGCCGCCCTCCGCCGCCTCCTCCGGGAATTTCCTCTTCCCTTTGCCCACGCCCGCGGCGTTGCCGTCGGGACTCAGCTCCGCCCCCTGGTGGTCGCTGCAGCCGCTGAGGCTCCTCACTGGGGAGCAGCTGCTGGCTCCCCCGGAGTTCTCCAGCTCCCGCGCCAAGTTGTGAAAGTCCGTGGACGGCTTCGCGCTGCTGCCGCCGCCGCCCGCCGCAGGCGGGTTACCGCCCTCGGGGGAGGGGGCCGGGTAGTGGTGGACCGGGCCGGCTTTGCAGAACTTGGGGCTGGGACCCAAGGGTGCCTCCTGCGGCTGCGGCGGCTGCTGGTCCTTGCCGCCGCCGCCGCCCCCGTGATCCTTGGTGCCCACGCCGCTGCCTTGCTCCTCTCGGGGGCTCACATCAACGCTGTGAAGTCTCTTGGGACAGCGGAAGCGCAGATGCGCCACATAGGGAAACTCAAACTGGAAACGTTGGCTGCATTCCAGGCATGTGTAAGGGGACGACCCTGCTTAGTGAGCAAACACCACATACACACAATTGCGCGCGCGCGCGCGCACACACACACACACACACACACACACACACACCACATGATTACTCAGCATCGTCTCTAGGCCAGTTTGCCATCACCCCCTTCACAAAGCCACCTTCGCTTCTCAGGGCCTGAGTGCCTGAGTACAGAACATCGTGAAAGACCCGATCTAACTTTCCCTCATGATTTGAGGGGAGTGCAGTCATTAAGCCAAGCGTGCCCCGAGTTATCCTCACCTAGCTGTCCCAGCTTCCTTCCGGACTATATCTCAGAAGCTCCCTATGAGGCACTCCAAGGGAGGAAAGGCGCGCCGAGGCGCCAGAGTGAGCCCCGCCGCTCCCTGCGTCGCTCCCCCGCTAGCTAAGTGCCCAGACGCAGGTCGAGAGCCAACCTACCATTCATTTTGCTGTGGGATCTAGAGGGGCAGAGCAAGAGTAACTCAGTCAGTTCTTTCCCGTACCAAACTAATAACTCCTCATCTTTGGCAATCCTGCGGAGAGAGCGGTAAAACAGCTGTCCGTTTTTTATGTAGGCTTCAAGGTTCTGCTCTTCTTTATCTCTGGCTGATTGGACCAAACGCAGCCACATCAGACCTTCTGAGGAACCATTCGCCGCTGAGGTGTCTACCTACAGTTTAGAAAAAAGAAAGAATACAAGAAGGAAGGGGATGAGGGAGGGAAACTCTTGTGAGAGAATGAAGCCTCAGGAGCCAGGGCCATTTCCTCTGTTATTCTTTCCCAAAGAATTATCTGAGGTCAAGCTTCCAAAAACTTGACCCGAGTTAACATCCATCCTCATGTTTGTGGCCGGCAGGTAAGATAATATTCCTAGAAAGCTGCATCAATTATGTAGATTATTTAAGTCATCGTATATTGGTTGAACACCAAGTTAGCAAGTTTCTTCTTACAATTCAAATAGTGTTAACCTCTTGAGAATTGATTGCTAAATTATATCACGTTGCAAAAGTATGGGGAATTTTCTTTGTCTTAGAAGTAAAAAGCAGGCTTAGGTTTTAAAAATTATTCTGTGGCATTCACTCATCTTCCTAATTTTGGCTTAAACAATTAATAGTTCTTTGTAAAGAAAGAATAGGAAGTGAGAGGACTTTTCACACTCAAACATATGACTTTAATGATGTTTCATTGTCAAAACATTAACATTTTTATTTAAATACAAACTCTAGGCACTAGCTAGCTTAACCAGAAAGAGTAATATTCCAGGGAACAAGAGGCCTCTTGGGATTGGAAGGCAAATGCACCCAATATTTATAATAAAAGTACTTATAGCAAGTACTTAGTATGCAAATAGCCTCAACCCTAGTGAAACCTCCCAAAATGTTAAGGAAGTGGTGGTCATCTCCAGGAAAGCCCAGAATTGAGGCACTGATTTAGACATATCTGGCATTCAAAATCAATTTTTGTCACTTATTTTGGAAAACCAGTTGACAATACTTCTGAGTTTGATTTTCCTTTTCTAATTTTTGGTGTGTAAAATAGAATGGCACGTATCATTGCATTTTCTACATTCAGAACCTGTCTCAGCTTGCCATTAGAATGACTCTTAGTCCATTTTCAAAAGGATATTACCTTCATAACCCTACACAGCATCGGCCAAGACTTACCCGGAAGATATAAGGGACCGTTCTCTTGTCGGTGGACTTGAGAGCTATGAAAGCTATGCTGTCGTACAGAGAAGTATGGCTCAGGACGCAGGGACCGAATATAGCGTTCTCAGGGATGTCGCAGGTGGTGTAAACGCTGGTGAAAATATCTGTCAGACATTGTTGGACAGCTTTGGCATCTCCATCCCAGATGCCTCTCTGGATGCCCGAATCCTCCATCACTGAAGACAGATACACAGGACAATTGAAGCGAGTTACATTACTCCTTTTGCCTCTATGAATCCAGGCAGAACGTTTTGACAACTAGACAGATTTTTCTTGAATTTGCCTGGTTTTTGCATCGCTCTTATTTCAAAAATAAAGCCAATGGCAGATTAAATCTGGCATATTACAAAGATGCCAATGAAGAGTACTTTCTTTTCCTTTAAAAATTATTTAAAAAAATTGTGATGGGGGAGCTCAGAGCGGACTGACTGCTAGAGAGAAAGAAAAACTGGGCTAGGAAAGAGAAGATCGCTTTTTTCATTACCTTGGGGGAGGATGGGGGGAGGGAGAAAGAAGGGAAGAACAATAGGATTTTTTACTAGCCTACAGACTTTCCAGACTGAGAGAAACTTCTAACCCTTGGGAGAAAGCTCCTCTCTTTTACTCTTATGTATTGAACTGGGCACCGGGGAGCTGATTTTATTCTATTTTTTCTTCCAAAGAGGGGAGCAGCATTTGCGAGCAGGCGGAGACAGCAGAGCATGGCGAATGGATTTCAAGTAGAGTGTCAGGGCCACTGATTCCATGTCAGCTAACCTTTCTCTGCAGCCTACAAGAGGGGACGTGTGTCTGCTCATTTCCATAATCCAACACTGTCCCTCCGAGGGCTTTAATTAAAAGCAGCAAGCAGAGGTAATTATTTTTTTCTCGACACGCTTATTTATGGATGAGAGTGAATCCCAGTTACCTTGTTATACAAGGGGGTGGATAGAGTCGCATGAGCCTCATGAAGTGTGCAGGTATAAGGCACGACGGAAGGGTCCCCAGTCTGAAATACCGCGTGTGTAATGATTGGTGAATGCTCACTCCCCCAGATAGGACCTTGTCTGGGCAAGAGGGGGCAGCCCCGCTTGAGTAGACCTCGGTGGGCTCTCCAGCTGTTTAATCCGCAGTAATTCAGAAAGTGATGCCCCGATGGAGAGCTCTCTATTATTAAGCTGTCATAAGGAGACATTTTCCTTTCTTTGCCACTGGACACCCCCACACACACAAGACTTATCATTAAACAAACAAACAAACAAAACAGATATTTAAAATTTAAAGTGGCTTTAAACTAACTGCATTGTTTACTCTTTCTGACTGATTAAAAGATTCCTCCAAGTTGTTGTTTTTTTCCCTAATAACGTCTCCATAGGCAGTTATTTAAGTATATTTTGTACAATTTAAGTAGCAGGAAAGGGAAACCTAATTCTTTTCCTCAGAAGCTGTTCTTCATGGAATAATATTAGTCATGTTCATTTTTATCTTAATGTCTATTAACCAATTAATCTTGCAAATGTGATTACAAGGTAGTGCTTTTATTTATTTTTTTTCTTTCCAGCTAACAGAGCATGAAACTTTGGTCAGCCTCTTTTCCATTCACTCTGCTACATCCCCCAAATGTCAAGTATGGGCTGTATATGCCAGGCAGGAATAAGAGAAATTATCCATACAGTAGAAACTTACTTTATTATGCTACAGCATCTATCCCTGGGCATTTTACCCAACACAAGGTAGCCCTTCTGATTCCAACTGCAAATTTAAATACATTTTAAAAAATCCTTCAGAATCTGTCAGAACCTCCTTTTCAACGGAATCCTATTCTCTCCTTTTCAATTTCCTCAATTCAGCGTTTTATGCTCCAATTTTTCTCTTCCTTTTAAAAGTCTCTTTCACACAAGCGTTTCATTGTGCCGAGAGGTCGCCCCGTCACTTCGGGCAACAGCAGGGACCAATCATTAAAATGCAGTTCTACCTAACAATACGGTGAAAAGATCCTCGCTACGCCGCGCTAATAGGGGTTCGCGTCGCCACGGCGGCCGCCACGAGCCTCGAGTCGGTCACAATACAACTGGGCGAGAGCCTGGGCTCTGCCGCCCGCGCGCGGTCGCCTTTGCCACCTAACCTTTCACAGTTCTGCATCCTCCTCTAAGCCCGGGTTCTCAGACGCCCGGGGGATCCTCCCAGAGCCCGCTGGGCTCGCCGAAAGCCGTCGCTGCCGCCGGCCGCTCGCCCTCCCCCGTAGGCAGGCATTGTCTGGCGGCCGCGCGCTCCCCAGTCGCTGGCTTCTTCGCCAAAGGGCTCTCCACCCCTCCTCCCTTTGTATAACCCTATTGGCAGTAGAGATCCCGTCAATAATTATCCCCCCCCCCTTTTCTGGATAATGAGAAGACGGAGGACAAAATGTTCCACTCTCCCTACCAAACCTGCCTTCCTCCCATCCTCCTCTCCCATCAATGCAAATAGACTTACCAGGAATAAGGTCAGGATCAAATCGCCCAAATAAGGCCACCTGGAACCGGGAGATGCAATCGAGTGTTTCTTTTGCCTACTGTATCAATGTATTTCCATGTCAAGAGGTGTTGGTGTTGCTGTCTTGTAGCCTCTGCCTAAAGAGAGGAGAGAGAGATGGAGAGACGTGGAGAGAGAAATGAGGGGAGAGTGAGAGAGAGAGAGAGCGAGAGAGAGAGAGAGAGAGAGAGAGAGAGTTGTACAGATGGACCCGATGCAGTGACTGACTGGCACGCAGACACACACTTTTTGTTTGCTGCACATAATCTGCCCAATGACGCGTGACAGCCCACGTCCCCTCCCTTTAACTCTTTGCTGGTCTGGGCGCTCCCTACGGCGGCGCCGCCTGCCTGGAAACCTTCTCTCCGGCCTGCCCGCGCCCCGCAGCCCCGAGCGCTTTCGCCAAGTGGCAACGCCTCTCCGAGCGCGGCCCGGCCCGCCTCCTCCTAAAGCCTCGGGCCCTCTGAAAGTAGTGGTGGTGGTGGTGGCAATCAGTTTTGGGGTCGGAAATGGAAGTACCAAAAGACCTGGAGAGGGCCTTTTCCCGTTTCGCTTGGCACCTGGAGAACCTCTGGCAGACAGCTGGCCACTCAGCGCGCGCACGGATCCCGCGCGCATTGCCTGAGTCTGAGTTCTGTGAAGGGAAAGGGGGCTGCGGTTTAGCCCCGAGGGATTCTCTGGCCCTCCAGCCGCGGCTGACACGAGCAGCTAGTTGCCAGGGGGTGATAAACCGGCGTCAGCTCTCTCCAGGAGCGCTCACACTACCAAGCCCTCACGAGCAAGATTCAGAAAGGGTGCGCTTTGGTGAGAACTTGGCTCAGTCTTTCCTTGAACACGGAGATGGGTAAGAGGGATGGGGTAGGGACGCCGCCAGACCTCCGAAAGGGATTTACAAGGGTCTTTTGGTCCCAGCACACACTTACCTGGGCGGGGTAAGGGGTGAGAAGGGGACTGGTGGGAAAAACCCAGGTTACGGGACTCAAGCTTTTCAGGCTCTTCCGCCTTCAGCCTGGCGCGTTCTGCATAATCCCCAAGGGGGTCCCTTGCCGGGGAGGCAGGTAGTCTAAGACCCCCCCAGGGGTGGGAAGGGTGAGTTAAAGTAAAAATTATTACCGAGATGGGCTCCGGAGAGCTTTTCACGTCCAGCAGGTGGTGGAAGAGTGAATGGAGTGGCCAACGCCGTCTCAGGAGCCTCGTTTGTGCGCTAAGCCACTTAGAGGCGCTGGCTGGCCCCTTTAGCGCAGCAGTTGATGCTAATGACTTGAGGTCTTTAACAGCCTGCAAGTTGACTCCTTCAACAGGGGCCCGCAACACATTTTCGCTGGGGGATCTCGGGGTTCATTTTCGACATTTAACTCTCTGCTCCTAAGGGAAGAAAGACCTTTGAGTGGTATAGACAGTCCCACTCCTTCAGCCTCATCCACAACACCACTACGTTGAAGAGGGCAATCAGTTAGCTTTAGGATAAATCGGACGTGTAGCCGCTACAGTGGACAAAGCAGAACCACGACTTGAGAAGACAACCTAGTTTTTAGCCAGTGTTTAAATAAGGTAAGTGGATTGGGGGTTGGCAAAGAGCAGCCTAAAAGGAAAAGGTGTGTGCAATGTTACTCTGATGCTCCTGTGGCTCAGAGACCTCCCTCCGGAACCCAGTGAGGCAACCAGGCACGGAGCGCCTTTCTTCGCTGGCGCCTACCATACAAGGAAGCCTGGAAAGGATTTTGCAGAGGAGGAAAAAAAAAAAAAAAGTGCGAGGAATTTCCCACCAAATTCTCCTTTCTCTCTCTCTGCCTCCCTCCCACCTTCTGTCTCTCTCTCTCCCTCCCCTTCTCTTTTCATCCGGCCCCCACATAAGTTCTGAGTCCTTCTGACCAGACAGAGCTGTTGTCTAGGATTAAGCTGGGACTTGGAGAAAGAAGGGTTGCAAAATCCCCAGATACTAGGAAGTAAAGGAAGAATTCTCCCTTAAATGTTCAGGTTAGCTATTGAGTTTTCAAAGAAACCTTCTCAAACTACAGTTGTCTTTCATCTTAACATATCATTTCTCTTATGCACATGTGCACACTTTAAAATAGTTTGCTCAAGGGCAACTCATGTAATGACCAAAGCTTAATGCTGAGGGCTCTCACATGTCTCTATATAAGAATCTGCAAGGTATTTAGCCACCAATTGGCTTATACCTGGATGCTTCATTCATTACTCCCCCCATCTCACTCACACACATGCATTCCCCCTTCACTTGTTTAAAGAAAGGGTGATGGGATTAGAAATGTCATAAGAATTGCCTCAAACATCTGAAAAATAACTTGCAGTGTTGAAGAATTCAATTAAGTGAATTCAGAGAAGGAAAAAGTAAGGGCAGGTGACACACAGGTATAAACAACAGCAAATTAAGATACAGAAGTAGCCATAAGAGGGTTGTGGTCCCTTAGAAACTACAGCAAAGGTGTGTGTGTGGACAGGGGGGAGGAGTGCTGTGTCTTCGAACCTAATTCCTAAACTGTAGGGCCTTCTTTTGCTTTTTGTTTGTTTGTTTGTTTTTGTTGTTAAAAGAGAATAGGGAGTTTGCCTTTCCCAGGAAAAGTCATCAGTCCATGCATAGACACTTTTAAAAAATCCTCTTACATATTGTAAATTTAAAAGCATCACCCCAGAATATAAGCATTCTGGAAAACCTTAAAATCTAAATGGCAGGCATTTTTCTTTTCCCCAGCCTTTCCTTTCTTAAATATAAAGGGCACTTAGACTATGTCTCCTTTGAGGTACTGAAACCTAGACTCCAATTTGTATAAAATAACAGATGTTTCTGGTACTGAAATTGGGGGTGAGGGAGCTTGACTTTCCAAATCTCAAGCTAGAAAATAACTAAGATTCTATATATCAAAGAGGGGAGAGATGTATTGAGAATCTGGCCATCAGATGATATTTCCTCTCAGTTTCACTTACCTGCCCACTAATTAGATTTCTGCTGCTGATTTTAGATATAAATCCCCAGATAAAAAATTTCCTACATTTTATGAATCCAACCAACTCTTTGTCTTATGTATTAAATGATTCAAACAACAACCACAAACCCACAAATATAGGTAAGAGCAAGTTTGAAATTCCTACTTTGAGGGTTTCCCAGTACTTTAAGTGATACACATTTTGTTAGGTAATATAAATGGTCTAAATGAAAATTGCTAATTGGAGGTAAATAAAATCTACAGATTACTTTTATTTTTTTTTCAGAAATTTATGGGCTAAAATGGTGCATAAGCCACTTTGAAATCATTCTGCATTATTTCTTACTGGAATTCACTGGTACTAAATGAAGAGTTGAGGCATTTATTCAGCCTAAAACAATACTATAAAGATGCATCTCGGTCAATAGTTTTATATAATTCACATGGAACAATGGGTTTATGCATATATTTGGAGCTCTTTTCCCTGGGATTTTATTTCCAATTAAATGATTAGAGAGATGACTATGAAGAGTGAAGGTATTTTTGCCTTGCCCCACTTTAACAAGGCTTCTTGCAGTTATGGCAAAAAATACATGTGTAGACAACTGCAGTATTGTTTTAGAAGAGAAGTCTGGAGAGAGGTTGATGAATGATTCCCGAGGTGGTGCCTTTTACGACCTAAGTGAGAGGATGGAGAAAGGGTAAGAAAGGAAATCTGATTCTTGAGAGCATTAGAATGGAAATGTCGTTTCTCCTCCCAGGGGAGAGAAAAGGGGCCCCAAATATCTCAACTTCTGTAATCGGAAGCAGGTAAAGTCTCTACGAATAACTCACTCAGAAGGATTATTACTTTATAAGAATGAAAACACATTATTTTTCTTTCTCTATCACTTTCTAGGTCCTGGCTCATCCCCTTCTAATTGTATCACCAAAGCACTACAGCAGCAAAGGCTCAGTATATATATATATATATATATATATACACACACACACACACACACACACACACACACACACATATATATATATACACACACGCATATATATATATATATATATATAAAATATTATATATATTTACACACTGGAAGACAAGAGGATGCCAAAGAAGCAGATAGATGGTGGAGACATTTTCCTAAACTTTCCTACAGGGAGGTCTCTGGAAGGGGCTATGAGGAGATTGGGGAAGGCAGAGAAAGGAGCTTCATGGAGGGGTGTTGCATTGCCGTAGCCTCACCAAGGAGGGTAAGGAACTTTCTAAGGGATGACTTAGAGGCAAGAAGAGGGAGACTTGCTGAGCTGGATAATGGTTTACAGGGATGGGGATGGGGCACTTTGTTTTTTATAAGTATTCATGGCAATTTCAGTATGGGTCTGTTCCTCACCAAGAGTTACAGTTTGTTCAGTAGGTCATAAATGGTTTCCCGGGCTCATTCTTGGACAGCCGGAAACTCAAAGGATGGATAATTTTGTAGCCTGTGAGGAGGGACTCCAGGCTTCCAACTGCAGGGATCATTATTCCTGACTCACATTTTTCTCTTTTCAGCTTTTCCTCTTTCTCAATAAATAGTAACTGTTCTTAATCCTGCTGCTACTAAAGCTATCATCATTATAGTTATAACCTACATTTCTCAAGTTTAAAACCTTCTCTCTGAGGGATCTCAAGTTCCACATGCCCTTCCTTTTGTGGGAGTTCAGCTTCAAGCTGAATAGCCTTTGAGAGCTTTGTGTAATTCATTTTCTCTCCTGGATCTAAGTTGTAGTCAGCTGGCTTAATGGCTTCTGTGAATGACTTCCAGCAGGGCAAGCAAACTGTGGTAATATTGAAGGCAACTACTACAGATCTGAAACCAATGCCTCATGCTCACCTAGTGAATGTAACCTGTGAACCAGATCTAATATGCAGCATCCTGACCCCCTGGATTCTCCCAGATTTTATACCCCTCCCCAGATGAATATCTAGAGATTTAGCAAGGAATTTTCTGTCAAATCCTCAGGTTACAAAGTCCTTCCCAGAATCATACACACAGCCCTTGAATGTATCTTAGTAGGAGGAGTAGGGTAGGAGGAAGGAAATGTAGACAGGGCATAGTCAGCCCCTCTGAGCCTCTCTCTCTCTGGGCCAGGCTTTCCAGGCAGACAGGGGACCAAGGGGTGTCTAGCAGTCTCAAATTGGAGGGAACATCAGATTTTGAGAAGACTGACTCTAGGCTTTAGGAATGTCACCAAGTTGAGAGGCTCTACATCAAATTTCTTTCCACAGCCAGGAGAAGGGGCATGATCACAATACTCAGTAGTACCTGAGTTCCACCTCTTTTCCTCTTTATTTTAGGGTGAGTGCAATTCCTGAGTTAAAAGAGAGGTGCTTATTGAAATAGTGGGTTCATACTAGGCAGAATCGACTCCCTGGAACCTGGTCAAAGCTAGCCCTCTAAAATATGGACTTAGATCGTAAATTGGGCTGCTGGGGGATGAGCAACATTCTTTCCTGGGAAGGGGGCCTAGTCAGAATGCACACATGCCCGAGACTTTCTAGCTCAGAATCTGTCCTTGGCATACTTTCCTGAAGCCTGAGGAGAGAGACATCTGATTTTCTCTAAGGAAAAGAGAGGCAAAAAAGAAAAGGAATGAAAAGGCTTGGAGGAGTAGATATCACTCAGTGACCACAACAGTGATGATTCACATTTCTTTGTTAGAGCCTTGGAAATAGTTTCATTTTTTCCACAAACTATGTTCTCATACCCAAACTGCTACCTGGTCATCTTGCAAATTGGATTGAGTGAAAATTATCTTTTATGATTTCAGTTCAAATTAATTGCAGGTATTCCATGATTTAATCCAGGGGAATTAATCTAGCATCAATGGGGGAATGTCTCCCCAAATACTATATGGAAGGTCTATAGCTTTTAACAGATTTGCATAAGCACTAAAAAACTACCAGAGTAGGTTTTCTTCAATTCTAATACTTGGAGAAGTAGTCCTTAAGGAATTCAAAGATCAGCTTGTCACAAACAACTGTAATAACACTACTATAAACAATATTGTATACACATTACAAAGTGGCAAAAATAATAGGCAGGGGGCTTGAAACTTATATTTGTTCTCTTGTACCTGGTTATTGAAAAGCCAATTCCCACATTGATTTGCTAGTCTTCTGGTGATGTGATATAAAGGTAAGCAAGATATAATTAATAATGTCCTCTAAAGTTTTAAGGAAAATCCATATTTTTAAAATAAATAATATCCAGAATTGTCAAACAAATCATTCACAAAATCCTAAGAAGAATAAACATATTGACTTTAAAGACCTGAATGTTCACTTTCCTGAAGGCCTAGAATTCAATTTAGGTCTGAACAATTTTATACCTGATCAGACATGGTTGTGTGTGTGTGTGTGTGTGTGTGTGTGTGTGTGTTACAGAGAGAGATTTTTCTTGGCTGCATATCTACAAAGCAGTCACTTCTCCTTGTTGCATGTTTTCATGTAAGATGGTTTTGAGAAAATGTGTGAAGTCATATAGGAGAGCAATTGGTCTTGGAGAAGCAAAACAATAGAGTTCTAAAGAATATATTTTATACATATGATTTTAGTAACAAGTAGCTTGTGTATGTGATCAGATGCCTCGTAGCATTATCTACATGCTAGAGTCAGTTTACCTGAGGCACTAGGAGGTCAACGTTTCCAGGGATCCTCTGAACTTGGGAAAATGTCCTGGGGAAAGTCAATGCTCTGAGAGTGGGGTCGGTTCCATTTCTTACCTGGGGGACTGAAATAGTTCTTCTATCCCTAAAGTCACTGACAGCTGAGTTTGGGCCCAACGTTTGGGCCTCAAAGCAAGGCAGGGAAGTGCTTGCGAGCCGCAGACCATTCCTGATGTCTGGATCTCCTGTGTCTATGTCTCAGTAGAGCTAAGAGTACGGAGAAGGCCAAATGACAGAGACGGGCTTAGATGTGGGCTAAGGAGGTCTCCCTGCGAGACACCCAGGGAGGGCATTACCCGGACAGTATCACAAAGGGCAGACAACACTCCCACTACATTTGGGATGAGTCATCAGGGAGTGACACTGGACAGGACCTGGGAGGAACCAAACAAGCCTTCAGCGGAGGGTTACTCTTTTAGAAACAGCGCTAGCAAACCAGGAACGTGGGGCAAGAAGAAGCCATGCAGCGCTCTCAGCGCGCGGCAGACACCCCCTGGACTAAGCTGGGAGCAAGTGGAGTTAAGCCTCCTCTCCTCCAAGTTTTCCGTAGTCTCCAACCTCCTATCGCCTCCACGGAATTAGTGCCAACTCTGGCCTCCTGCTAAGCGACTGCTTTCCGTGTGGAAAGGCTTCCCGAGCGCTGGGCTTTCGCATACACCAGCTCCCTCCCTCCCATCCCCCAGTCCCCTGCGCGGTCCTCGGCCGCCGCCCCCCTCCCCCGCCCCCCTTTCCCAGGGCACGGGGTCTGTGTTCTGATGTCTCACTAGCTGGGCTGCCAGTGACCTCTCCCAGCCTTGGATTTCCTCCTCAGGCAGGCTAAGGCTGGCAAGAGCTGCCTCCCGGGTCGCGGTAAGGACTCGGTAAGGGAACAAGGGCGAGCGCGCTTTTGAAAGCCAGTTGCTGAGCAGATGGTAAAGGATTACTTCCAAGAGCCGGGGTTAGTTTCATTTCAGCCTTGGCCATCCCAGAGAGGTCTCAATGCCTTCATTAAGGAACATTCTCAGACGTCTAGGGAACTGACCCAAGCACGAGCAACAACTCAGGTTTGGGCCGCAACTCCATCAGGGCAACTACCTGTGTTCGAATCCCGGCCCGTGACGCTTGGCGGATAATTTAACCTGCCCGTGCTTCAGGCCTTCCTCTGTGAACCGAGGGTAATAAAGGCAACTCCTTTCATGAAATTACCGTGAGGGCCGAGTTGGTATTTAGCAAGCGCAGAGAACACTGCCTGACACACAGTAAATACCTATTTCAGTGCTGGCTACTGTTACCGTTAGTAACACTGCCTTAGCTTCCTTTTCAGAAAATTTAAGAATTGTATTGTGCACCCGCCTTCAAAGCCACTCAGTGAAGGCTGAGGATTTCTCGATGTTTCTAGGAACACCGGAAGGAGGTACTGGAGGATAAAATAAGCAGGCGGGAGGAATGCGTCAGGTGTTCAGGAATCCCTTCTACGGCCAAAGGAAGGGCCCAAACAGACTTTACGGAAGAGCGAGCTGTTTTTGGCTGGTAGGCTGGGAGATTGGACTTCTTCTATCCCTCATCCCGGCCGTGAGTCCTTTCTTTTGACCTGGCAGCGGCGCAAGTTAGAAACGCAGGGAAGTCCGGGCACTACCACCCGATGGGGTAAGAAGCCTGTGAACGCATCGCTGATTGGCTCAAGTGCCGCGGCCAGAAAGCCAAAGCCTGGCCGGCCAGAGAAACCTGAAGCCTGGGTCGCCCGCTCCCACCAGGGCTCAGGGCCTCGGAGCGGCGCGGCCCTTCTTCTCCCTCCAAAGGCCGGGGATCAGCTGCGGCCCTCGGGAACAGGCGGGCCCGGAAGCAGGGTGGGCATCCCCGTACCTCCCCTCCACACCCTAGCCTGGGTAGCTCTGCGGGACGTGGCGTTGCAGCCGGGACCTCAGCCTCGCGGTCCCGCCCCGGCCCCGCCTCGCCCCAGACGTCCGCACGCGTTCTGCGCGGGGCCTTGTGGGCCGCGCGGCCGACGGAGCCCAGTCTTTGGGGCGGCGCTGCCGGGCAGAGCCTTCTGCCTGGGCCCCATCGGCTTCGCGCAGCCGCAGCCCTGGGCAGGCGCGCTCCGTTTGCCGGAGGCCTACAGTCTCACACTCTGCGAAACCTCTTGCCCGGGCAGGGATAGGTAACAGAGATCAGTGTGGGCTCTTTCTTCTGAAGGGTCCTGGAACCAGTGGTTAAGAGGTCAAAATTTGGGATCCTGAACACTTCTGTTTGAACCCCAGGTCTGCAGTCTACTAGCTGTGTGTCTTTGAGCAAATCACCTAATCTCTCTGAGCTTTAGTTTCCTTATTTGGAGAATAGCATAAACACCATTTGTCTCATAGGGTGGCTATGAATATTGTAAAAGCAAGCCTGGGTTCAGAACCCAGCTGGACCACTAGCTTGGGTTAACTTCTCTGTTCTTCTATTTCCTGTGAAGGAAGGGGACGTGTGAACTAGCATTAATAATACTTAACTCAAAGGGTCATAAGAATTAAATGCAATAAGCCTATGGGAGCATTCAGTCTAGCACATAGTAAGAGCCTAAACAGTTAATTAAAGCGCCTCAGTGCCTGCTACTTTGAAATGCTGAGTAAACATAATTTTTAAATCTTAGCTCTCCTAATCTTTGTATCCTCTTCAGAGAGAAGCAGAATGCAAAGGTGCATGTTGCTGTGTGGGTTGTGGTGCACACAGAATTGGGAAGAAGCAGCTTGTGGCAGTAAGGTAGGTGACACTTGTGAAACCTGCATGCCTTTCCTTCTTGGCCTTTCCTCTTCAGTTTCTAGGGTCAAGGTAATAGAATAGGAAAGGCAGGGTAGAGGAACTTAGAACATGGAAGATGCTCAACAAATGTTTCTTGAGTAAAAAAATGGCATTTCAGATATTAATGAGGCAAGGAGTCTGTCTGAAATGGAATGGAGGACCCAGAATTGGGGTTGTCTTCCATCTCTCTGCACCTGGCTGCCCGTAGCCATGTTACGAGCATTTCTGAGTGACATTATGTCTTGGCTTCTGGGAGGGGAAGACACAGGGGTGAATTATCTTGGGGTGAATTAGGCCTTTAGTGGAGGGTTGGGATCTGTATATTCCCCAAAGCTTGAAAATTCAATTAAGAGTCCAGGAGCTCACATTCACAGACATCCCTTAATCATCCTTAGAGCTCAGACCCTTGCAAAGAAGGGGAGCATACGTACATCACCATATGCCTCATCACTGCCCCACTCCTTCAATACTAGTGTCTTCTGATTTTTCAGATGGAAGCACTAACATGCTTTTTTGTTTTCTATAGATAATAGGATAATGGAGGATGATGTTTTACCAGGAACTAACAGGACATTGGGGGAAACATGGCCCCAAACAGCATTCAAGACCATACCCTTCTGCTTTATTCCTGAGGGCAGAGAATACTGATGCAGCAACAGCAATCTAAGGTATTTTATAAACTTCTGGCTCTTCTTCTGCTCTCCTCTCAGACCCTGACTAAAACCGTGTTAGCAGAAAGGAGAATGAAATGAAATAAAACCAATTCCTCAGTGTTTCAACACCTGCCCCCCCGCCCCCCCCCCCCCCACCCAGGGCAAAGGCAACAACTGGTGAGAAGGAGCTGCAACTTGGAAAAGATTTATTTTTCCTGGCCATAAATCTCATCCCCTTGTTCCTCTGCCCAACGAAGCATGATAAAGTCCTTTTCCATAAAGTATTCAGTATTAGAGCCACAAAGCTCCCCCAATCAGTAGCCATCTGCTTCTACCATAACTGCTGCTCCTGAAGCAGGGAAAGCAGAGCAGAGAAAGGGCAGCACTGTTAGGCTGCTGGACAAATGAGGAGACTGAATAGCTTTGGTTTTCCTTGTGTATCTGTATCTATAGAGACAGGAGAAGAAAGGCCGCATTATATTGATACAACAATTGTAAAACAAAACACGGAAGAGGCATCTAAAGGGCAATATCGCATGCATCAGGGGTCTCCAGATAAAAGGGGAACTAACAGATTTATAGAAACCTTTAATTGGTTTTCAATTGGAAGCTAAAGAGGCTGAGGCGAAGCCGTGAAGAGTGGCAGAGTGCTCTCCTTCAGCCGTCTGGGAGGCGTGATCGATTTCGCGGAGGGCGAAAAGAAGAATCTGGAACCCGCCCGGCGCCTCGGCGAGGGCAGGGAACAACTCCATGAGCTTTCCTCTTGGGCCAGGGAGTTACTGATTTGATCATAAAAGCAGAATCTCTCAATCGCTCTCTCTTTCTCTCTGTCTCCCTCTCTTTTTCCCTTCCTCCCACCCTCCTTCAGACTAGTAGGCAAGTGGAGAGGGAAGGAAAGGGTGCAAAAGTAAATATAACTTTATATTCCTGGAAGAAATAGACCCCAGCGTAAAGACACCAAACTTTAAACCTGTTCATGCGCTAGTAGGGAGGCCTCTTTGGAAGAAACAGGAGTCCCGCCCTCACCCTACCCCAGCCCTCTCCTCCTTTTCTAGACCCAAACAGGAAAAGCTAAAAATCACTGGAGACTCTCCACTTAATAAGGGAGAAGTCTTTGCTTGAGGCCACTGGGTTTGTCTCAGAGCGGATCTCTCCACTATGCAGACACCGCGCGCTTTTACTTAACCCCTTTCTGCCCGGCCGGCGGCAGCCTCCATCAGCCTCTGCGGACAGCGCCCACCCACACAGCAGCCCCAGACGTCCGTCAGTCGGCTCCTAAGGCTAATTTATTGGCCCGACCCTCCATTATCTTTTTCGATTTCCTAATTAATCAAAGATAAAAGGCAATGGTGCAAATTACGATTATGAGGGAACTGGAAGACCGTTTTGAATAAAATGGAGAAGGGGAACATGATTGATTGAACGGCAGGAGAGTGGATAGTGAAATCTCAAGTGCGAGGAACAGGCCTCAGAGGGTGAAACCCTGACCCCTCCGTCTTGCTAGCTGACCCCTCCGCCTGCCCTAACACCGTCGCAACAGGACAGCCCCAAATGAGGTCACTTGTGTCCGAAGCCTTCGGAGGAAAGAGAACTGGGTTTCCTCTCGGGGGTCCAACCTCACTAGGCGCCTAACGCCTAGCTAACTCTACCCCACCCCTCCCACCATCCAACACACACACACACACACACACACACTCCGCAGCCACCCCTGAGGAATTTCAGGACTCCTGGCCGGCGATCCCATTCCACAGCAGCAGCGCCTTTTGACTGAAATGCACCCCATTATTGCGACACTGCGCCGCGTCTCAAGTCTCTCACGGTTTTCCTTCTCTTTGAATATTCCTCTAGCGAGGCTAACTCTTCGTGAAATTGCAGGAAAACAAGTCTAGTAGGTCAGAGATTGCATTTGCTCGTGTAAGGGATTAATAGAGCCCCTGTCTGATGCTGCTTTCCAGAATTACGTTCGGGATTAAAAGGCAGACACGGCACGGCACACATTTTGCATTCTCTGGTGGTTGTGATTAATGTTTCCGAGGGGATTTGTACTGGGAGCTTACGGAACGTGCTCTCGGGGGTCTAATGCCCGACGACCGAGAGCAGGGACGAGCGGAGGGTCTGTGGGCACGCGCCAGAGCACTGGGGGATTAGAGGGGACGTCAGATGGGCGCGCGACGCCAGGCGCCGCGGCCTTTTAGCGCCTTCCTCCCTCTACCCCATCCCAGCACAACTGCTACGGAGGACCGCAGTGAGGACTGTCCGGGAAGGCGGACTTTAGGTCTTATAGGGGTCTGTGTAAGGGAAAATGCCCTCGAAGTGTCCTGACTCTGGGGTGGGAGAAGGGTGCTCAGTACCAGGCCGCTGAACTTCATACATCCCTCCAGTAAAGGGAATTACGAGCTCCGCGTTCAGGTGAAGCGCTGCTCCCAAACGCAGCCCCCCCCCCCCCCCCGCGGTCCCCCAGTCAAAGAGTCTCCGGGCCCAGGCCAGGAAGAGAGTAACCTCAACCCCAGGAGCCACCACTCTCAGAGCTGCTTTCGGGGAAAGCCGGGAGGCACCCGTGGAGAGGAGCCAGAGCCTAGGCACGAAATACATCCCCCTTCCCACCGCCCCAGGGGGCGCACAAACGCTGACCGCGCGGTTGGAGGGACCAGGGAAGGAGAGGAAGGGTCCAGGATGCAAGGGGGCAGGCGGGGAGAAAGAAGGGAACCTGGCAAGCAAGAGAAAAAGAGAGGCAAATAGGAAGCGCGAGAGAAGAGCAGAGGGAGGAGGGCGGAGAAAATGGGGAAGGGGGTGGTCGCAGCTGGTGGGCATTACCGCTCTCCGGCAGAAGGGGGCACCTTTCCGGCCCGAACAGCTTTCCACTGGGCTGGGGCGGGATGCCCAGGCGGAGCCCTCCCTCGGCCCCAATCTCCGGGGTGCTGGGCGCCCCCTCCTGGCGGCTGGGCGGCGCTCCCGGCGGTCCAGCGGGTGCTCGGGTCCCGCGCCTGCTCGGCCCCCGGCGCCGGGGACGTGGAGGTGGTGCCGGGAGGAAGGTCGGGAGACGGAAGGGGGTGTGAGGGTGCTGAGGCGGCGGGCAGGCTCCCTTCCCCGCACCCTCCCCCGCGGTCTCCTCACCTGGGGCCTGCAAGACTCTTTCCCTGCGGACGCGGCTCCTGCGCGCCCCTCAGCGGCCCGGCTCCCGCACCATTCCGAGCCGGCGGAGCATCCCGCCCTCCTCGCCGAGCGGTCGAGGTCTCAGCCGCAGCAGCTGGGAGGGAGGGAGCGACCGCCGGCTGCTGCCGGGCGGCGTCTAGGGGCCGCGAGCCGAGCGCGAGGAGCCGCCATCTGGAGCCTCGGCAGCGGGCGGAGGTGCGGGTACAAGGGAAGGGGCCTAGCAGCTCGGCCAGAGGCGCTCAAGGGGCCCGGGTCCGAGCGTGGGAGCGGATGCCTGGGGGTGTGGGGGGAAGGTGTGTGTGAGGAGCTATGGCCCCTGGGGAGGAGGAACAGGCGTCTGCCCCCTTTAAGCGCCCGGAATTCCGGGTCAGTACCGACCGGCAGGTCTAACAGAAAGAGCGGGGGGCCCCGCGTGGCAGTCCATCCTCCTACCAGCTATTTCGCCTTGGCGGGTGGAGAGCTGTGTGTGTGTGGGGTGGGGGGGGGAACCAAAACACTCCTAGACGCGCACATACCCGCTGCCCGTCAGAAGTGGTTTTCTCATTTCCCTTTCCTCCCACCTTGTCCATCCCACTCCAGGAAACAGTCCTCTCCACACGGCACGGATTTTTGGACACCTCCACGTTACTTCAGACAACTACTTAAGCCAGAAAGTGGGACAGACACTGACAGGATATCACTCCTGGGGATAAATACCATCTAGTTTCCGGTGGACGGTAGAAAAGGAAGGGGGAGGGGGGAGGGGAGCTCATCCTTGTACTTTTAGCGTAGGGAAGGAGAGGATAGGGTGTGTCCTTTCTCCCCTCTCCTTTTTTCATTTCAGACCCTCCAATGTTTTTATATCTTTAACTTAAAAAAAAAATTCCCCTTTCCTAAATTTAGATGGTGGCGGGGAGCAAACTCATGGAAGGGGAAAGGTGATGAGTGTGGGAGAGAGCCAAGGGAGCCGGTCAAACGGACTCAAGCTCTCCAGCTTCGGGGCTATCTCTGAGGGAGATGCCCTCAGCCACAGGTTTTAGCTCAATGTAGGGGGGACTGATTGGGTGTATGGGTGGTGGCGGGAAGTCTGGATTAAAAAACAAAAAGGTATACCCACTCCCACCTCAAGGCATTCTCACTCCCACCTCAAGGCATTAAAAGACCCCCCCCCCCCCGCCCCAGCTGTCTCGTGTCCGGCAGAATGGCATTATGTAAAAGATCTGGCATGTCACCCAGTGGCACATCTGGTAGGTGTAGATGACATTCATTAGCACAGGGCTTCTACTCTGCAGCATGCCAAAGCCCTGACAGAGATGCCCGCTGCCAATCATTCATTCGCTGCCAATCCCAGAGCGGGGACGGGCGGGATGGCTCCCTTCCACCCTGGCACCAGGACTGGAGCAAACAATGTGTTGAGATACGAAGAGATGAAAGCGGAGCTGAGGATGCGCGGCACCCAACAGATGTATCCCGTGAGGAGATAACGGTGCGAAGAGTCATTTAGCAAGAAAGCATATGCAGGATCTCAGGAGGGAGGCATGGGCAGGGGTCTGCCTGCCCAGGGATGAGCTCAGGCAGGGGCAGGGGAACCCCTTCACAACCTCAAAGTTGAAGTTGCTCCTCTAAAAACACACAAAGATCAACCGCCTACCACCTTAACTGTAAGACCTCTTTCTCCCTTCCACCCTCTCTCTCTCTTTCTCTCCCCACCCCTGCCCCACCCCATGTGTACCTCTGTTTATCTAACCAGCTCTGAAAATATGAACTTCTCTGTTCTCCTCAAGGCTTTCTGATAACTGATATAAAGAGCACCTTTCCGTTTTTAATGTTGCACAGTCCTCTTTGCCTTGTAATTTGAGGAGGGAGGGAGGCTGTCAGGCTATCTTTACTGCATTTGAAACGGTAAAGTGTGTTTGGGGGACTAAAGTGTTGCATATGTTAACAACATGAATGAAAGAAAAAGTAAAAGTCTTATTTCAATTCCTAGCCTTTCAAAGGAGTTAGAGACGAACAAGGGAAAGCAAGGGAATTTTTAAAACAGCGAAGGATGGATAAAGATAAAATCTAGGATAGAAGTTGCCTCTGAGGTTGTTCTTTTTCTTAGGCTGGGTTGTGGTTACCTAGGTAGTCAGTGTATTGTTTTTCTTTATGTCATGCATATATTTTATAAATATTCTTTTTGTCCATGCAATATTTAGTAAAACAACAACAAAACTCAGAGGTTTGAGGGCTTGTGGAACTCAGTGTTTAACTTGAGTATATTCTTTATTGAATACATACATGTATATATATAATGTATAAAATTATAATACTCTTTTTAGTATAAATATACTATGAAAAAATTGGGGTATTCTTATACTGGCTCATGGTCACAAGATGACTGCTATAATTCCAGGCATCACACCATTGTTTTAAGCATGAAGAAAGGAACAGGGCAAAGAAGAGTAGTTCTTTCCATTTATGTGAAGGAAATACGTTCACTTTTTATTAGCCAGATTTGGGTCACCTGGCCACAGATACCTGCAGAGAAGTCTGGGAGAACTGACCTTTAAAATGTAAAAAGATAGGGATAAGGTTGTTGGAAATAGTTGTCGAGTTGCAACCAAGGGTGTCTGGCAAAAAAACTCAAGGCGAAGAAGACTGCTAGCAGCAGACAAGAGTAGATGATCAAGTTTTATCATATTGCTTTAAATAAAAGTCTTTTCTTTTCACTATAGTCATTAAAACTTCTCAGTCAGGGATACAGTACTTAAATTTTGCAATTTCTTTGTAAATTTCATCAAATTCTATTTCAAAATAAGGGCTCAAGCTTAATCAATATGAGACAGCAGACATAAAATCTGACATATCTAAATAAAATTAGTTTTTTGGAAGAAAAGTATAACTAGAACTTTTTTACAAATCTAAATGAAACAAGGAAAATGGCTCTTGTTAGAAGGACTAGAGTTTTGATCCCAGCACTGCATCACTAGATGTGTGACTTTGGGTATTTTACCTGTTTAAGTCTATGTTCTTATCTGTAAATAGGTTAATAATGTTAATAATGCCTTGCAGGGTTACAGTGAGACTTAGAAATAATGAAAGGTTTTTAAATGTAGTCATTGTTAGGGACCCAGCAGGAATCAGAATTTAGTCCAAATGGATCGTATGAAGAGACTACTTAAAAAGATGTGGGCACAGTTATGGGAACAAATGATCTGATGAAGCACACAGAAAGAGCACCACAAGAAGCTCTTAGGAGAGGAATTAGTGTTTCTAGAGCCCAGTAAGGACTGGAACCTTGGAGGAAGGGCTCAGTGAGAGTCATAGGGATATAGCTTCTGCCAGAGAGGCAGTGGCATAGCAAGGAGGAAGCAGGGATGAAACACCCTATCTTTCTCTTTTCACATCTTCCAATTTCATGTTGATGTCTTTCATTGGCCAAACCCAACTGGAAACTAGCTGGCAATGGACTGGAGCATGATGATGAATCTACATGGGTCAGCTCTTAAGGACCCCGAGTCAGGCATAGAAGGCTGGAGAATGGGTCTTGGGGAGACAAATGGAGAATAATCAGCACAAAACTATTATTATTCATCAAAAAGGTTGTCTGAGAACCCTCCCTGCAAACATCTTTTCGAAGCACAATTCCAACTGGAGGTAAAAACTTAACAGGCTTTGTAAACCTAACCATCCAAGTTTTTAAGAATCATCTCTCAGAGCACTTTGGCTGAAAGTTCCTACTAGCACTCATGAAAGATTTCCAGAGCTCTTGGCAGTCTTTGCAAGCCAGGACCTGGAAGAATTTCAAAGTACAGCCTATTCACTTCCTTTGGGCATCCCCAGGTCTCTCATCATTTTGTGGCTTCCTGTTTTGGGATCAGTCTTGCTGGGCCTGGTTAGTCACTTGCTGACTGTTGCTTTCAAGGAAGTCAGCCAAGATTCAGCAAAAAGTGACTACTTCATAACAAATCAACCCCACAGCAATAGGAAATCCTATTAATGCCTTTTCTTGAGTTCAAAGTCTGTGTGGACTTCAGACTGAAGTAATTTTTCCTCTTTCCAGTTTTGCCGTCCCTATCCTTTCCTCCTATACTTGAACTAACCCGTAGTCAAAATGATGAAAAACAGTGGAAAAGAAACATATTGTCTTTTCTAATTGTAGATAAAAATTATAACTAATAACAGAGTCTTGAGTGTTCCCTCTAAATATTAGCACAATCAGAAACCTCATTTATGAATTTCCTAGACACTAAGAGTTTAAAAAATTGAGAGGCCTGATATAAAATTAGCAATCACCGTTTGTTTTTTTTTTTGGTACGCGGGCCTCTCACTGTTGTGGCCTCTCCCGTTGCAGAGCAGAGGCTCCGGACGCGCAGGCTCAGCAGCCATGGCTCACATCCCCAGCTGTTCCGCGGCATGTGGGATCTTCCCGGACTGGGGCACGAACCCGTGTCCCTTGTATCGGCAGGCAGACTCTCAACCACTGCGTCACCAGGGAATCCCAGCAATCACTGTTTTAATGGAGAGAAACAAATTAACTATAGAAAAATTGAAAATTAAGAGTGAGCAGCAAAGATGAATAATTTTGGAAGTACCATATACAGCTAAACAATGAATATAACTGAAACAGACCAACTTCTGGCGTGACAGCATGGGGAACTCTGTTGACTGATTCATGTAAAGCCTCTGAAAATGGTCCTAAAGGCAAACAGCAAATGAAGAAATACCTATTCAAGAAGATCTATGACAATTTGGTAAGAAAGATGAGAGTCTGCGGTATTTGAACTAAGACCACTCCCTTCCAAACCCCCCTCCCGACTCACTGAGGCATAGACTCAACTCTGGACTGCTGCAGCCAAGAACACAGGACTCCCTCTATCCCCCAGGTCCCAACTGGAGGATTTTGTTTGCAGTAGGGGTAGGATCCCTGCTTCTGCCTCTAGCTGCCTGTTGCTGAAGCTAAATCTCAGGTGAGTGTGGTCAGGAGATGGCGCTTCCTTCTTCTGCCCAACCCTTACTTGTGGAATGAAGGTTCTCCTTTGGGTGTGTGGTGCGTTGAGAATCCTGGGGCACAGCCATCACCTTCCCCAGTCTTTAAGGCAGAGATTCCATGCCAGGAGAAGCGAGCTGAGAGGACTGCCGGCTGCTGCCATCCCCAACCACACCCCCACTCCTCCACTAAGTGCTCAGCTCCTAGAACAGGGGTGTCACTCAGAGAGAAGCTTGTCACTGTTCCCACCCCCAGCTCCAGAGCCCTGGCTCAGAATTTTGCCTTGGGGTGGGGGTGGGGGGAAGGAATTAGGTCCTGAAGCAGATAGCTCCTCATCTTTTCCTGAAAGAATTGACTTCATTTGCAGCAGAGTGGTGAAGTTTAAACCTAAGGCCTTCTTTCAGGAACAGTAGAGGTTGTGGTAAAAGGCAGTTGGGAGGAGATCTGTGAATCTACTGAAGATGAAGCCTGGATTGTAAGCCAACTAGTTTGTGTGAGCGAACTTGGAAATAAGAGCTGTAAGTAATCCTTCTGGGGTTAATACAAATATCAAACATTGACCTCAGAAACTGTTCCATCTAAAGAGCCACAGTGTGATTGGGTTAGTTTTAAGAGGAACTCTGCTCCTGGGAACTGTTAGTTTGTTTGTTTTTTAAAACAACTTCCCCCAGCTTTATCGAGGCATCATTGACAAATAAAATTGTATATAAAGCGTACAAGGTGGTGCTTTAATATACGGATACTTTGTGAAATGATAACCACAGTCAAGTTAATTAAAGTATTCATCACCTCATAGTTACCTTTATTTGCTGAGAATGCTTAAGTTCTACTCTCTTTGCAAGTTTCAAGTACACAGTACAGTATTATTAACTATAGTCACCGTGCTATACATTAGATCCTCAAAACTTACTCATTTTATAACTGAAAGTTTGTATCCTTTGACCAATATCTCCCCATTTCCCCCACCCCCGACCCCACAGCCCCTGGAGACCACTGTTCTATTTTCTGTCTCATATGAGTGTGCAACTTCATTTTTAGATTCCACATATGAGTGAGATTGTACGGTATTTGTCTTTCTCTGTCTGGTTTATTTCACTTAGCATAATGTTATCCATTGCAAAAACAGCAGGATTTCCTTCTTTTTTATGGCTGAATAATATTCCATTGCCTATATAATATATACCCCATTTTCTTGATCCATTCATCATCCATCAACAGACACTTAAGTTGATTTCACACCTTGGTTATTGTAATACTGCAGTGCACATTGGGGATACAGATATCTCTCTGAGATGCTGGTTTTGTTTCCTTTGGATATTTACCCAGAAGTGGAATTGCTGCATCATATAGTAGTTTTATTTTAATTTTTTGAGGAACCAGCATACTGTTTTCTATAATAGCTTTACCTAAATTTACATCATCACCAACAGTGTACAAGGGTTCCCTTTTCTCCACATCCTCACCAACACTTGTTATCTATTGTCTTTTGAATAATAACCATCCTAACAGGTATGAGAAGATATCTCACTGTGGTTTAGATTTGTATTTTCCTGATGATTAGTGATGTTAACCATCTTTTCATGTGTCTGTCTATTGAGCATCTTTTTGTGTACCTGTCTATTCAGATCCTTTCTTCATTTTAAAATCAGATTATTTGTTATTTTGCTATTGAGTTGTAGGAGTTTCTTATACATTTTGGGTACTAACTGCTTATCAGATAGATGGTTTGCAAATATTTTCTCTCGTTCCATAAGTTGCCTTTTCACTTGGTTGATGGTTTCCTTTGCTGTGCAGAAGCTTTTTGGTTTAATGTAGTCCCACTTGTCTACTCTTGCTTTTCTTGCCTGTACTTTTGGTGTCATATCCAAAAAATCGTTGCCAAGACCATTGTCAAGAGGCTTTTCCCCTATGTTTTATTCCAGGAGTTTTAGGGTTTCAGGTCTTAATTCATTTCAAGTTAATTTTTAATTAAAGCTTAATTCGTTTCAAGTTAATTTTTGTGAGTGGTGTAAGATAGGGTTCCAATTTCATTCTTTTGCATGTGGATATCCAGTGTTCCTAACATCATTTATTGAAGAGTCTATCCTTCCTCCATTGTGTGTTCTTTGCACTCTTGTCAAAGGTTAGTTGAGAGTGTATGCATAGGTTTATCTCTGCACTCTCTATTCTGTTCCATTGGTCTATGTGCCTCTTTTTATGCCATTACCATGACGTTTTGATTATTATAGCTTTGTAATATTGTCTGAAATCAGGAAATGTGACGCCTCCAGCTTTATTAGTTTTTCTAAAGATTGCTTTGGCTATTCAGGGTCTTTTGCGGTTCCATACAAAATTTAGGATTGTTTTTTATGTTTCTCTGAAAAATGCAAAGGCACTGTTGAGAACATTAGAGTAATAGGCCAGGAGTTAGTAGAGTTTAATAGCTAGGTGTGGTCAAGGAAAGAGTGGAAGAGAATCCTGCTGGTACCAGTCATCCCAGAGTAGAAAAATAAATAACCCAGTTAAAGAATGAGCAAAGGAATTGACTAGACATTTCTCTAAAAAAGGTGGAAAAATGGCCGGTGGGCACATAAAATGATGCTCAGCATTATTAGTCATTAGGGAAATGCAAATCAAAACCACAATGAGATACCACTTCACACATACTAGTATGGCCATAGTAAGAAAGACAGACAATAACAAGTGTTAGCAAGTATGTGACAGTTCCTCAAAAGGTTAAACATGGAGTTAACATATGATCCAGCAGTTCTACTCTTAGATATACAGTCAAGAAAATTGAAAACATATGTCCACACAAAAACCTGTGCACACATGTTCAAAGCAGCCTTATTCATCATTGCTAAAAAGTGGAAACAACCCAAATGTCCATCAGCTGATGAATGGGTAGACAAATTATCCTATATTCACACAATTAAGTAATATTTAGCTATAAAATCTATTAATGTACTGATACAAGCTGCAATATGAATGAATCTTGAAAACTGATGTTATGGGAAATAAGCAAGACATATTATAAAAAAACAAATATTATACCATTCCACTTATATGAGGTAACTAGAGCAGCAGATTCATAGAGACAGAAGGTAGAATAGTGGGGGTAGGGGTAGGGCAGTTATGGTTTAATGGGTATATGGTTTGGAATGATGGGAAAGTTCTGATGATGGATAAAGATTGCACAACAGTGTGAATGAACTTAATGCCACTGAACTGTACACTTAAAAAGGGTTTGAATGGTAAATTTTATGTTACCTATATTTTACCACAACTGAACACATTGCAAGTGAGGGAACATTTAGTGATGGGGTTTTCTTTGTGGGGGAGAGTAAAGAGACACATATGGTGGTAATATATCTATCTTCTACTTAAACTGGTGAAATACTCGTTCTAAAGCAGACTGTGAAAGGATAACTAGTTATCTTACAATCCTTAGAGCTGTTGCTAAAAAACTATATAAAAATATATAGTAAAAAAAACCAATGAATAAACTGAATGAATACTCAAAAATGTTTAAATACAGACATATAGATCAATGGAACAGAATAGAGAGCCCAGAAATAAACCTACACACCTATGGTCCCTTAATCTAAGACAAAGGAGAATATACAATGGAGAAAAAACATTCTCTTTAGCAAGAGGTGTTGGGAAAACCAGACAGCTATATGTAAATCAATGAAATTAGAATATTCCTTCACACCATATACAAAAATAAACTCAAAATGGTTTAAAGACCTAAATATAAGAGATGACACCATAAAATTCCTAGAAGAGAACATGTGCAAAACATTCTCTGACATAATCGTAGCAGTATTTCCTCAGATCAGTCTACCAAGGCAAAAGAAATAAAAGCAAAAGTAAGCCAATGGGACTTAATCAAACTTAAAATCTTTTGCACAGCAAAGGAAGCCATCAACAAAACGAAAAGACAACCTATGGAGTGGAGGAAATATTTGCAAATTATGAGACCGATAAGGGGTTCACATCCAAAATATACAAACAGCTCATACAATTCAATATCAAAAATAAAACAACCAAATCAAAAAATGTACAGAAGACCTAAATAGACACTTCCCCAAAGAAGACATACAGATGGCCAACAGGCACATGAAAAAATGCTCAACATCACTAGTTATTAGAGAAGTGCAAGTCAAAACCACAATGAGGTATCACCTCACACTGGTGAGAATGGCTATCATCAGAGTCTACAAATAATAAATGCTGGAGAAGGTGTGGAGAAAAGGGAACCTGCTTACACTTTTGGTGGGAATGTAAATTGGTGCAGCTGCTATGGAAAACAGTATGGAGTTCCTTAAAAAAATAAAAATAGAGTTACTATATGATCCAGCAACCCCACTCCTGGGCAAATACCCAGAAAAGATGAAAACTCTAATTTGAAAAGGTACATGCACCTCAATGTTCATAAAAGCACTGTTTACAATAGCTAAGACATGGAAACAACCTAAGTGCCCATTAACAGACGATTGGTTTAAGAAGATGTGGTGTGTATATATAATGGAATATTACTCAGCCATAAAAAAGAACTTGGATGCTTCTCAAAGGCATTAGGCTGAGTGAAAGAAGCTAATCTGAGAAGGTTATATACTGTTGTTTATATTTATTGGACATTCTCAAGAAGACAGAACTATAGTACTGAGAAGTGGAGTGCTGCTGGACATATAGCTGAGAAATGTGGAAGTGGCTATTTCATCCTTATCACTACTTTAGGGATCTTGAGTTATTTAGAGGCTGATCTCAGGAAAATTATGACCATGAGGTGGTAGTTGCACAAACAGGCTTTATTTGGGCACTTTGACAGGTTTGAGATGCATGAGACTGTCCAGAGGGGCTACCATGCTGAAATGGAGCAGGGCAAGGGAATTCCTGAGGGAAAGGTGTCAGGAGAGGTGATGTTGCCCAGCAGCCCAACAGGGAATCTCTGAGTTTCAAAGGGTAGCAGCAGTTTAGGATCTTTACTGCTCTAGAGTTTGTCTTATCTATGGCTAGCAGATATTGTGTGCAATTTTATGGGGTATGCAAAGCAGGCATAAATTGAATTTGAATTTGACACTGGTGGAGTTGATGGTGGAGCCTTCTGTGAAGAAATAAACAACCTAGAGGCCAATATACAGAGGCTATCTCTGGCTCATTTATATAACAATTTGGTAATGGGTAGAGGCTGGAAGAAATTTGAGCACATAATAGAAAAAATCTAGATTGCCTTGAGAAGACTGTTGGCAGAAACATGAATGTTACAGGCAATTCTGGTAAGGGTGCAGAAGAAAAAGAGGCACACATTATTGGAAACTGAAGGAATTTTAAATATAACTGGAAGAATTGTTATAGTGGCAGAAAACTTGGCTTCATCGTGTTCTACAGTTGTGGAGAGAGCAGACATAAGTGATGAAATTGGATATGTTGCTGAAGAGATTTGCAAGCAAACTATTTAAGATGCAGTCTGTTTTTTGTTTGTTTGTTTGTTTTTTATTCTGCTTAGCAAGATACAGGAGGAAAGAGGTAAATTGAGGAAGGAACTGTTAAGCAAAAAGGAACCAGCATTTGATGATTTGGGAGGTTCTTGGCCTATCCAGATTTCAAAGGATGCTAATATTAGGAGACTGACTAAGGAAGTGTGTTCTGGAGAGAAGGCCAAGGTTATGGCTGGATAAACTTTTGCTGAAGCAATTAGTCATGTGACTCATGGATCCACTCAATTATCTTAGGAGAAGGCAGGAATAGAGATAGGGTTATTCTGGAAATATCTCTGAAGGACTCTCTTGTCTAATGCTATGGACCCTTGTGACGTATAAGGGAGACCCACAAGGTTTTTGAGAATGTTACATCAGTAGGAGCACTGCTAGTTTGGACTGAAAGGGACAGAAACAGAACAAAATGAGAAAGCTGTTAGGCTTCCAAAATTACTCAAGCAGTAAACTGCAACTGCAAATATATGCTACCCTTCAAAAAAAAGTAATGATGATTCCAAAGGTGCAGCCACTGCAAGTTGTACAGAGACCTATGGAGTTTAAGAGGGCAGAGCATTAAAACACAGAGTATTATTCATAGGGTTTGAAGCCTAATGAAATTTTCCCTTATGTATTTCTAACTTACCTGGAACTGGTGACCCCTATATTCCTTCCAATTTCTCCCTTTTGGAATGGGAATATCTATCCTGTCTATATCTGTGTCTAGCCCACCATTGTATTTTGGAAGCAAGTAACTTGTTTTCTTGGTTTAGATATCCACAAAAAGAAAACTTTTGTCCCAGGATGGATCATACTCAGAGGCTAACTTATACCTGATATAGATGATGAGATTCAGGACTTTTGAGCTGATGATATTTCAATGAAATTTTGGACTTAAGAACTGATGCTGTAATGTGTTGAGATTTTGGAGGATGTTGGGATAGTGTGAATATACTTTACACATGAGCCAGATATGAATTTTGGGGAACTAGAGAGTGGACTTTAGTAGGTTGAATGGTATAAGATATGGCCACATTCTAATCCCTAGAATCTGAGAATGTGATCTTATTTGGAAAAATGGTCTTTACAGATATAATTGTTAGGATTTTAAGATGAGATTACCTGAATGGGCTCTAAACCCAATGACAAGTGTCCTTATAAGGAAGACAGAAGAATGACACATAGGAAGATGAGAAGGCCATGGGAAGATGGAGGCAGAGGCTGGAGTTATACAGCCATAAGCTAAGGAATGCCTGGAAGCACTGGAAGTTGGAAAAGGCGAGACATTTTTCTTTCTTATTGTCTTCAGATAGAGTAACACCTTGATTTTGGACTACTGGCCTCCTGAACTATGAGAGAACTCTTTTCTGTTGTTTTAAGCCACAGAGTTTGTCATTAATTTGTTATGAAAGCTCTAAGGAAACAAATATACCTACATTGTTATGTTTTTAGATTTAGAGCTGTGTTCGAGAGGATCACATTAGCATTATAAAGAGCCCTCATATAGTTTTGGTTTCTTTGTATAAGTTTGGGAGCCTGAGATTTTTGGTTCTGGAATGATTGGGACATGGGAAATATGGCCTAAGTTTACATAGACCTCTTTACAGGCCCTATACAGAGCAAACTTTTAGGAAAAGCTTAAGATTCTATATCACCTGTATTTTTGCATCTAATTGGGAAATATATAGTTCCTCTGGAAAAAATATCTTGTTTTTAATTTGTGGTGGTATTACTTCTAAAATAGCATGTAATTCCAACATACAGTTAAAACATAAGGACACGAGGACAACCTTTCTGAGCTGGGTTTCTCATCTCTGAAATGAGAAAGCTCTAATATCCAATGTGCAGAATTGTTTGTTTTTTTAATGGGAAAGAATATGAATGTGCTTTTAAAAGTGTAAAGTACTACTTGTGATGGTTAATTTTGTGTGTCAATTTGACTGGGCCATGGGGTGCTTAGGCTAAATACTATATCTGGGTGTATCTGAAGGTGTTTCTGGATGAGATTAGCATTTGAATTGGTGGACTCAGTAAAGTAGATTGTCTTCCTGGATGGGGGTGGGTAGCATCTGATCTGCTGAGGTCCTGAACAGAACAAAAAACAGGAAGGGAGGATTCATTCCCTTGTTGCCTGCCTGCTTCAGCTGGGACATTGGCTTCTTCCTGCTCTTGGACTAGGCTTTATATCATTGGCTCCTCTGGTTCTTAGGCCTCCAGACTAGGATTGGAATTACCACTGGCTTTCCTGGATCTTCAGTTTGCAGATGGCAGAATGGGGGACTTCTCAGCCTTATAATTGTGTGAGCCAATTCCTCATAATCTATCTGTCTATCTATCTGTCTGTCTATCTGTCCATCTTTCTACGTTCTAGTTCTGTTTCTCTGGAGGACACTGACAAAACACTACACAGATCTACTTTAAAACTATTAATATTATTGGATGATTTTAAGCCAAACTATTACAACTTTTATGCTTTACCTTGTGTTTTTTTTTCTCTCACTTCTTACTCCATTAAGTTCACTCATTCAACCAGGGTGAGGTATCCTAATATTTTATCAGTTTGCACAATTTTGGATGACTTCCCTACTCCAGACCATTTTCAGACTAAGAATTTTACTTCCAATTTTTGAGACTATTAAAAAGAGTAAACTGCCTTTGGAAAATTGTGAATAAGCAGTTCTCTCCTAGGATTAATATATTCACCAAGTCATTCCCATTGGGCTATCACTTACCTATTACATACTAGAGCTATTCAGCTATTTTGCTGTTTTTCTTAGTGGTAAAGGTTGGTCTTTTGACTTCCTGGATCCAATTCTCAGGTACCAGCAGGAGATAGCATCAGCTTCAGCAGATAAAGGGCTCAGTGCAACAAGACCACCCTACACTTCAGATGGCAATCACAAGTCCCTGTGATTCTGACCAACTGGCAACAAATTGGAGATTGCAATGACTCCCTCCAACTCAGGATGCCAATGGCAAGTCCAGGTTTTTACCTGTAGTTCTTACCAACTGGCTGTAAATCAGAGGTTCCCACAACCCCTTTTTTGGGTTCAGTTAATTTGCTAGAACAGCTTACAAAAATCAGAGAAACATTTTACTTGCTAGATTACCATTTTATTACAAAGGATATTAGAGAATACAAATCAACAACCAGATGAAGAGATACATAGGGCAGGGTCCCAAACAAAGGAGCTTCTGTCCTCCTGGAGCCTGGGGCTCGGACAGGTGACATGTGGAAGCGTTCTGGTTCCCCAACCTGGAAGCTCTCCAAGCCCCCTTCAGGTTTTTAGAGAAGCTTCATTACATAAGCATGATTGATTAACTCATTGGCCATTGGTGATTGATTCAATCTCTACCCCCTTTCCTCTCCTTGGAAAGCAGGGTGTGGCACTGAAAGTTCCAGCCCTCTATTTATGGTTGGTTACCCTGGCCAAAAGTCAGCTTGATTAACATAACCCCAGTTGTGGTGCAAAGGGGTTTGTTATGAATAACTAGACACCTGTTTGACTTTTATGGCTCTGAAGTGTTTTCAGGAACTAAGGACAAGAGACCAAATATTATAACAAAAGATGCTCCTATTACTGTTATCGTTCAGGAAATTTCAAGGGATTTGGGAGCTGTGAGCCAGGAACTGTGAATGAAGACCAAATATATATGAGAAATATATTTTGGTCATATGAATGACCGATTATATGTATTTCTTATAAATCTTAACATTACAGTTGGCCATGGGATTTTTGTTTATTTCTCTGTTTTGAGAGAGCCAAGTATTCAATTATACTGATTTTAACTTCAGAGTCTTCTTGTGTCTAAGAACAAAATAAAAAAACCGCCTAGATATTAGCTGAAAATCTCAGTCAAAAATCTAAATAAATATTGCAAAATAATTCCTGGTATTTGAATTTTTCTGTTTAACCTGGATTTTAGATGTCACTGACTGTAGCTTTCATGTTAATTAATTTCAATCAAATGGAGACTGATTTTAGCAAGAAATGTCAGAAAGAATAAGATAAGAAAAATATGTCAACTCTCACTATTCATGTTGCAGCCTTTAACTCCAAAATAATAGTTGAAAGGCTCTCTAAATTTATTCATGCCAAACAGTTACTTCCCATATCTAATTCATTACCATATAGCCGTGTTAACTCATGGTAGATTCGTTTCCTTTATTTGCTTTCTCTGAAGGCATTTTTTTTCACTTTACTGTTTACTGCTTGTCCAATATTTTGTTTTTTCTACTATTCTTTGTTCAAACTGCAAAAATCTGAAATAAAAATATAATATAGAAGTATAGGCATCAGCTAACATTTTCTATGGCATATGGTACTTCAGATGCCATATGTACCAGTGTTTAGTGATTCTGGCAAAGAGGCATAGAATGGTGAAATCCAACTGCCAGGATTGCTGAAAACAAATATGTAAATGCTCCAGGGCTTTTGTTATTCATAACATACCTCTAACACAGCACATACAATATGCTGTTCATTCTGTAACTAGTATAACTAATAAACCACATTTTCCTCTCTTATTTTTTAAGGCATCTCCAAGTTTGTGTGGTCTTCTGCCTCTAACCTTGAATCTCACTACTGAACTCTGCATTTCATGAAGCTCATATTAATGAAAGAGGCCTAGGGGAATACATTTATCCTTTTTCAAGGGCATTTATTTATTTTTCAAATTAAAATCCAAAATCTTCTGCAGGCCTATTCTATGAAACAAAGAAAACACACTGGTCATGTTCTCTAGACAGCAGTCATTAGGGGAAAGCAGCTAACACCAGGAAAGGCAAATTTGGGCAGGAGAACAGGAAAAGTTACTTTACTGGAAGGCTATTCAGTGGTCTTCCCAAAAGTAAAGTTCCATAGGATGTAATGTGAGAGGAGGTCTGCAGATATAATTACTTTGAAAAAGGGAAATAATGATAGTTTTAATAACTTTTAAGCCCATATAAAATATCACAGTTTAGAGAATAAAAGTTGACCTTGTTTGTTTTGCTGGGTTTTTTTCCTGCTGGTTCTTTTCTGTTTCATAGATAGGAAATCCACACAAAGTGGAAAGAACAGCAGACCAGTAGCTAGAATACTTAGAGGTCACTACTTTCCACTTGTCATCAGACAAGCCGTTTAACCTCTTTGAGCCTGTTTCCATATGTACGATGAGGATAATATCTTCCCTGGGGATATTACTGTGAGGATAATATGATATAATCTTTCTGGAAGTGCACTTATCTAGCATTATTATTATTAAAAAGAAAGCATCTGTAGATTTGCTGGTAGTTTAGAGACCTAAGGAGGCTTGTACTACTTACCAGTGAGTATTTTTCTGTACACAGAAAAACCTAGAAAGAATATTGGAAATGGAAAGTTGTGAAACATGCCAATAAGATTGTCAGCAATGGAAATGGCTCCTTCTGGGTTTAATCCTTTTAAGTTGAAATCAAGTGAAATTGACATTTTATAGGTCAAAAGTGGTCTAATATAAGAAATTTCACTTGTTTCTCCTTAGCTCTTCCCCGTGATTCCCCATGATCACACACACACACACTCATACCCTTTCCTTTCAAGCAGTAAAGAGTAACTAGAAGAGCAGTCTGATTTCCATTTCTGTTTAACAGCTTCTTCCCTTTCTATCACCAGCAATAAATCACCAGATTATTTTGTTTGTAAGTTAAGTGCCTCTCAAATGTGGACCTCTCATGTTCACTGCTATGCCTCAGTTCATGTCTTCATGTCTTGTTTAGATTATTGAATTATTCTTCTACCTAATAGTCAACATAATAATTCTGTGGTGGCAGCAATAGTAGTTTGAAGGCATTGGGAAGGGGAATGACAACAGAGTCTGCAGGGGGGGTCAGGAAACTGCCTCCAGGTTTAGTCTGAGACCCAATGTACAATCATGAAGAGATGTTAAGGACATTAACAGAAGGTTGGGAGGAGAAACTGAATGCCTAGGAAATGGGTGCTAAGAGCCATTCCAAAGAGGAAGATAAAATCAAGAATCAGGGAGCTCTAGGATAAGGTAACAGAACTCCCATTAGAGCAGTTACTGGAATTGCCCATCTTGTAGTCTCACTGTCAGACATTGGGACTGGGAGATAAACCTCTTCTTACCTAAAGGTGAAAATAGTCTGGAAGGATTGTTTCTCTGGGAAATTTGAGAACTTAGACTTTCTATAGGAAAAGTCGATGGAGTTATGTTATAGGGACCCTATAGAAAAATCCCCCAAATGGGCCTGAGGTCCCTGGTATGCTACCATGTAATAATAACTTTTCCTTCCCGTGGGTACAGATAAGACTGGTATAGTCCAACTATTTTTCTTAAACAAGGTGGCTCAAGGTTGCTGGGCTCCTTTTTGAACAGTCCCATCACTGAATTGAAAGAAAAATGAATCCCTTTTTAAAAGCTCCTTTTGTTTAGGAATTATACTTGATTAGTATTTTGATATGTATATATCCATATATAAAATAGGGAAAAACTTGTCTCTGAAATCCAAGGAAGATAAAAGGGTATTACAATTGAGTTTCACCACAGGTGAAATAGTTCCAAATTTCTGCCTGGAAAAAAATAATAAAAAATACTAAGTGTAAGAACACTATTTCTCCTTCCAGCTATGGCATATTGGACAAACATGCAGAGGATCAGCAATTAAGAGCAAGTAATCCCTTTATCACTGGGCTCCAATTACTGAGGAAATAATGCCAATTCTGGGACCATTAACAATTAAAATCTTTTTATCTTCAGACAAAGATGTCTAATTTAGAGAGGAAAGCATCCTCAAATTCATCAGAAACTGTGACATATTGTTACCCTAGTTTTATTATGGACCTAGGACTTACTAGATATATCTGCTCTACTAGAGAAGTCCTTCAATAAGAAAAAAGTAATAGTGGCAATGAAAGCTCAAAATAGCTTCCCTCTGATCATTAGAAGGAACCAATGTAATGCAGACCTACTCCAGAGGATAGTATCAACCACCATCAGTCTAAATTCTCAAGTGAGACTAGGTCACGATGCTTGCTTAGATTTTTGGATAAAGAAGTTCGAACTCCCCTCATGAACTTCTAATAAATACATTTTGAACAATTCAGGAAGGACAGAGAAAAGTACTTCATAACAAAGTAGGACTCCCAAGAACAGTAGACATATTAACCCAGGACAGACATTAATCAATCAATCAATTAACTCAATACCCTAGAAAGAGATTCTGTAAGAGACTCTGGGGATAGAACATAAATATGACACAGTCTCAACCATCAAGGAGGTTATATACTAATAGGAGAGAAAGAAGAGAAAAGCCAAAAGACCATGAAGGCCTTACAGCCATGGTATGAGGTAGCGTGATACATTCTGTTTGGGTTGGTCAGAGAAGGTTTCACAGGAGGATTGTCTGAGATTGATATTGAGAGATGAATAGGGGCCTACTATAAAGGGAGGGAAGACATCATAGTCAGAGTGAACAGCATATAGTGGAATTTAGAAGGCCCAATCATATTGGAAAAAGCAGGATATAAAGATTGGGATTTATGGGAAATATGGGTTGCAGAGAAGATAAACTAGGGAGATGAAGAAAAAATAGAGATTTGGAAACTTGGAAATGCAGTAACTAGATTTTATTAGTAATTTGAAAAATAAGGAAATTATTGGGTTCAGTTATTGTGATCAGTCAGCTAGTAGGTGGCTTAAAATTGGTATAAGTTGGGCACACTTCCAAATGACAAGAGGTAGTTAATATATCTGTATTTCTGGATTTTCACATCTTCTCATCCCTTTATTCCCTTTATCACCCAACCCTCACTTCACTAGATATCTCTGTAGCTAATCTGCATGGCACTGTGGCATGGTTAAACAGCTGGGGGTTTGACAGCAACTGATTTTATCATAGACTGTTGTGCATGACTTCAGGAGTTACACCAAAGACATTTCTTGGATGCTTTAAAGCTGCTGGTCATGCTCCTACTCCAGCCTGATTTTGCCCATTCTTGAAGTGACCTTCTTCAGATGCAGAGAGAGAAACGGATTGAGTAAAACATTTGCTCATCTACTGGAACAATAGAAGCTTATTAATATTCTTGTATTTTAAAACATCTTCTGTTTACACAATGACTGTACCTATTCTTGTGGACGATCTAAGACATACAGAGTTGATGCTGAAAAATGCATTCTAAATAGAGCTAAGTGCTATAGTGAGGAGGTAGGATCTCAGCTTTATTCCGTAAACTTGTATTTTCTAAGTAAATATTTATCATTATAACAATAATTATTATTATAATAACTCAGGTACAAATGTTGCCATTAAAGAATTAAGAAAACATCTCGCTATATCCATCTATATCTATATATTGAATATTTTATAGAATATCTATATATACATATATATGCACATATGTGCACACACACACATGCCCCCATGCACACGCACACACACACAGAACATACTTTAGAAAAGAGCCAAACCCCTTTATGACAAATTTTCCAACAGAATAAACAATCTTGAGTATGATGCAAAGCTTGCCAAGTCTTGTCAGAAAGCTCTTGTAGCTCAATACAATTGTCGGATGGTGAAGAACCACTAAAATAACCCCTTCACTCAGACTCCTGTGATTCTCTGCAGGGAGCTTTCAATGCAGTTGTCACTGTGAAAAAGCAATCAATTTTAATATATAGATACAGAAGGTGAAGGCATGTGAGTATACGTGTGTGCATGTGTGTGTGCTCTCTTGAATATGTATGTATATAGAGGAAGAGTTAAGGTCTTTGCTCTAATAAAATATGTATGAATAATTGGGAGAAAGGTTCAGTTAGGATTTCAGTGTCTTGTTTTTCACTCAGTAGAGCTCTAAACAATTTTTATTAGAGCTAATAAAGATTTCTGTATAGGTTATATTAATAGACTTTTAGTACACACCCCATAGGATAAAATAGTCACATTTTTCAAATGATAGGATGTGATTTATTTGGAGATTATGAAATAAATTGAGAGTTGTAACCAGCATTTTACAAAATGAAGTAGACTAGAATAGAAAACTATGAGAAAGTGTATATAGCATATAGTAAGTGTAAGTATTATTTTGTAAAACCTTTGTCTGAGTGTGTGTATATGTGTGTATTGGATCATAATTTCCACTTTAAAATGGTTCTATAATTTTTTAAATGTTGAAATTTGCTGACTGTATTAGTTGGCCTTGGTTGACATAACTAAATACCATCAACTGGGTGGTTTAAACAACATGAATTTTCTTACAGTTCTGGAGGCTGGAAGTCAGAGATCAAGTTGCCAGCATGGTTAGATTCTGGTGAGAACTCTCTCCTTAGCTTACAGACAGCTGCCTTCTTCACACAGTGGGGAGAGAGAGCAAGCTCTCTGGTGTCTCTTTTTATAAGAGCACTAATCCTATCATGAGGGTTCTATCCTCATGACCTCATCTAAACCTTATTACCTCCCAAAGGCCGCTTCTCCAAAACCATCATATTAGGGAATTAGGGCTTCAACAAACAAATTTTGGAGGGACATAATTCAGTTCATAGCATTAACATACGGTTTATATCTTAATTTTGTCTTCAGTTTACAGTATTCTTATACTGGAGACTGTGAACTCCCTGAAAGCAAGTATTGGATGTATTTTACCTTTTACCCTCCAAAGCCCCAGCAGTGTCATACACTTACTGGAAGATCACAAAATAGTTATCAAACAAATGTGAGATGCTTGTATTTAGAAGAATAATAAAGATAATAATTTGCATGGATATGGTACTTACTACCTTTCAGAATGCTTTCCATCAATGATCTCATTGATAATTCAGAACTATTCTTTTGGAAGGAAGCAAAGAGAATGTTGCATTAGTTAGTTTAATTATTTCTTAAGCTTGTTCCACATTACAGAGGTACACAATAAAGACATTATTTAAGTAGACCCTAATATTTGTGTTAAGGAAGGACCCAGGTTTTATGGGGCCTGAAGTATGTAGAATTAGGGAGAATTTCATTAAGAACGAGAATACAGGGACTTCCCTGGTGGCACAGTGGTTAATAATCCACCTGCCAATGCAGGGGATGCGGGTTCGAGCCCTGGTCCAGGAAGATCCTACCTGCCTTGGAGCAGCTAAGCCCGTGCACCACAATTACTGAGCCTACGCGCTAGAGCCCACGAGCCACAACTACTGAGCCTGCGTGCCACAACTACTGAAGCCTGTGCACCTAGAGCCCATGCTCTGCAACAAGAGAAGCCACCTCAGTGAGAAGCCCACGCACCACAAGGAAGAGTAGCCACTACTCGACATAACTAAAGTCCCCGCGCAGCAACGAAGACCCAACGCAGCCATAAATTAAAAAAAAAAAAGAAAGAAAATTTATTTAAAAGAAGGAACAAGAATACAAAATGATGAATAGAAAATTAAGTGCAGTAGTGAATATTTATTTAGAAGGAAAAAAGAAGTTGCACAACTTTTAAAAATTGACAAATGCCTAATTTCCAAATGGGTATTGCTAAAATATAGAAATAAAATGGATATTTGTAGATTAACCCTTTATCCTGTGATTTTGCTTAGCTCACTTACTAGAACTAGTAGATTCCTTCTACTAGAACTAGTAGATTCCTTCTACTAGAACTAGTAGAATCTACTAGTAGACTAGTAGATTTTGTAGATTCCTTAGGATTTTCTACACAGACCATGTACACTTTATGAAAAAAAGAATTTTTTTAAATTTCTTTTTTTCCCAACATGAGTGACTTTTAAAATTATTATTATTATTATTTTGCCTTGTTTCACTGACTAGGATTTTCAGGGAAATGTTAAATAAAAGTGCTGAGAGTGATCATCCTTGCCTTATTCCAAAATTACAGGTAAAGTAGCCAGTCATTCATCACGGAGTATTCTATTGGTGATAGAATTGTTTTTTTTTTTTGGGAGGGGAGCGGTACGCGGGCCTCTCACTGTTGTGGCCTCTCCCGTTGCAGAGCAGACTCCGGACGCGCAGGCTCAGCGGCCATGGCTCACGGGCCCAGCCACTCCGTGGCATATGGGATCTTTCCGGACCGGGGCACGACCCCGTGTCCCCTGCATCGGCAGGCGGACTCTCAACCACTGCGCCACCAGGGAAGCCTGGTGATAGATTTTTTTATAGATTATCTTTTAGGTTGAAGAAATTCATTTCTATCTACAGTTTATGGAGAGTTCTCTCACAAGTGGATGTTGAATTTAATAAACCATTCTTTTTTGGCATTTATTGAATTGATCATTTCAGCAGTTTGATTATTATGTGCCTTTGCATGTTTTTCTTCCAGTTTCTCCTGCTTGGGATTCATTGAGTTAGATTTGCGAGTTTAGTACTTTAATCACATTTGGAAAATTTTCATCCATTATTTTTTCAAATATTGTGTTCTGTCACTCCTTCATTCTCGCCTTTTGGGGTTCTAATCATGTAAGTTTGACTAGATTACTGATGCTCTGCCCACATATTTTTCCATATTTTTTTCCCTTTTGTCTTTCACTTTGGAAAGTTAATATTTTTATGTCTTCAAATTCACTGATATTTTCTTCTCTAATGTCTAATTTGCTGTTGACCCCATTCCATGTCTTTTTTTTTCTTTTTAGATATAGTATTTTACATCTCTATATGTACAATTTTTTATATAACTCCCATTTATTTCCTCATCATGATCATGTTTTCTGTTACCTTCTTAAATATAGAGAGCTTATTTATATTAACTGTTTTAATATTCCTGTCTGCTAGTTTCATCATTTATGTAATGATGTTTCTGTTTCTCTATACTTTGAATTTTATTCTCGTTATGAGTCATATTTTCTTGTTTATGTGCATGTCTTGCAATTTGTCATCAGGTACCTGGCATTGTGAATTTATGTTGTTGGTTGATAGATTTTGATTATTCTTTTAAGTAATGTTAGATTTTGTTCAGGTCTATAGTTAATCAATTGTACTTTTTCAAGGGTTAATCTTTATCAGTATAGAGAACACTTTAGTCTGAGACTAATTTAACTCCATTACTAAGACAATGCCCTTCTATGAATTCCATCTGATGACCATGTATTATGATATCTTCCCACTCTGATATGAAGAGAAACTATTTCAAGCCTTGTGTGAGCTCCAGAATTGTTGTCTATTCCTCTTTGGTATTTTCCCCCGACCCTGCATATTTTTTTCTTGACTATGTGCAGACCAATACTCAGCTAAAGGCTCAGTGGGATCCCTCTGCAGAGCTACAGAGCTCTTTCTATATAGAGCTCCCTCTTTTTCACTACTTTGAATGCTATCTCTGTCTTCTCAACTAGGCAATACTGATGATCTTTGTTTGAGTTCTTCCTTCCTGTTCCGTGGACTGGAAACTGTCTCCAAGCAGTAAGCTGGTTAAACTGTAGGGCTCAACTTGTTTGTTTCTGATCTCTCAGGGATCACAGTCCTATGCTTCTTGTTGTCCCATGTCTGAAAATTGTTTCTTCATATATTTATCCATGTTTTTAGTTGTTAAAATTGGGAAAGTAAATCTGGTCTCTGTTATTTCATCTTGTAAGAATTTGAAGTCTACAATATTATATTTAATGTATACATAGTATTCCATTTGATGGATACCATAATTTAACTAGTTGCCTGTTGTTGGATATTTACATTTTTCCAATCATAAAAATCTTATGCATAAACATTATGAAAAGTATTATGCATATATATTTCTACATTTGTTTAATTTATTTTAGATGAAATTTCTGGGTCGAAGAATGTAAAAACCAAGACTTTTGGGATAAATTGTATGGCTCTCACTTATCCCATTTAAAATAAGTGCTGGGATTCTTTAGGAACTTACTAAATAGCAGTCTTCTTCAATATTCAATTTTCAAATAAACTGATATATAATATAAAGGAATGCAGTAGGCCACAATAGATCCTTGTTGCCCAGAGAAAGTAAGTTAAATCATGTGAAAGCTAAATGAGCCTGCTAACTGAGCCCAGGGTTAGTAGAATTGCACAGGTACAGATAATGCTGGACCTGGGGGCGGGGGTGGGGAGGCTTCACTATAGGACAGAGTCTGTCTCTGAATGAGTAATAGGTGGCATGTTCCCAGTAGAGGACCATTGGCAACAGGTTCCCAGGAAGAAGCAGGAAGGAGCTGAGCTAATGATGTTCCAGTTCATTCTTCCCAAATCTATCAAACCGATAAGTCATTCCACTTCCTGGGGTAGTTAAAGTTGTGTAAAAATCACCAGCAGTTACACTAATTAAGGTCTCTCAGTATAGAAGAAAATATCAGGAGGTAGTAAGGCATGTTTCTCTGCTATTAAGTTAGTAGTTATCAGTAACTTACTATACACCTAGTAACATGTATTGTCTCATTAAATCCTTGCCTTAACCCTACAAAGTAGGTACCATTTTACAAGAGAGGCTGAAGATCTGTATGGAGGAGGACCTAGACTTACTCAGTAGAGTTCACAGTATTTCTGTGACTTGCAGGCCACCTGAATCAGAAGAACTTAGGTAGCTTTTTAAACTGCAGGAGTACAATTTTCAAAATATGTGGAAAAGTTTAACTTTTATAAGATTTTCATATAACTGAATATAATTTCTGCCTAGAGCCAATGTTTCCAATGATGACAGAAACATTAATCTACTGACCTTCAGTTAAACCCAGGAATTCATTGATTATTCTGTCACTGTAAGTTTAAATTTATTCAAATTCAGAGTTCGGCTCTACCCCCTTTTCCTGAGATTGTATCTAAGTTCCATAGTTAGTTTTAAATGGTTTCGTGGCATCAGAGGTTTGGTCTAAATTGTCCTTCAAGCTCCCTGATCTTTGCTGACCAGGAATTTCTTGTTCACACCTAATTCTATTCTCTGTCTTCAGGGTTCCTTTTCCTCTAGTTGGGTAAGCTCCATCTTTTCTTGGGCTCAGGGTGGGTGGGAAAATGGGGTGTTATCTGACTCTTCCCCATATCCATTGTCTATGGTATGATCCTTGAATTTTGCCGTTCACCATAAACCTTTTTTCCCCCTTTCAAAGTCTTAGGCTCTGTGGAATTAAAATTTCTTTTGAAAAATAGTAATTAGATTCTTGTTTTTATTATTTTTTTGTCCTGAGGTAATGCTGCTTCTGACTGAATAGGAGAAGAGCAACAAGAAAATTTAGTAATGGGGTGAAAAATGGGGAGAGAAACCTCAGCTGTTATCTCAAAATATTAGTCTCTTTTGTGAAAATGCAGAAGAATATTTTGAATCAAAACCTCTGGGCCTGGGGCCTTGGAATCATCATTTTAACAGGTTCCCCAGTCTGACACTGAACTCAGATGGATTCCAGAGGATTTCGAGGAGACTGGAGATGATCTAGTAGGTGTCATAATGACATGAAAACTTGGCTGCTCACACTAGACATAAAAATTTTAATTTATTATAACGCCTGTGCTAGAAAATCAAGGAGCCTTCCATAAAGTATTATGTTTTTCCCTCTTATTTCTGCACTTTTCTCTGGAACTTTGCTTTCTTCCTCTGTATATTCAGTCTCATTTACCCAAGACTCCACTCCTTCCCTGTCCTAGATGTGGGGAGTGGGTGTGAATGGGTGGGAAGAATAATAGTTATTGGGCATCTGTGATGTTCTTGAAACTTTATATGATCTCAGTTAATCTGCACAACATTCAGTTAATTCTCAGAAAGGTTAAATAAGTTGCTCAAGATTGCACAGGTAGCAGGTGGCAGATCTGGGATTAAAATCCAAGCCCATCTGCTATCAAAACTGGGCTTTAATTACTTCACTTTGCTGCTTTCCTTGATTAGAGGCGTTAGTGATGCCCCCGATTCCCTCATCATCAACATCTCTCCGACTTCCCAGCCATATGGAAGGCCTAATCCTCACTTTTTCTTTTTCCCATATTAATTATCAGACCGAGTCTGTAAAAGAAATTTTATATGTTGTATTGCCTTTTCTGTTTTAGATTTCCAATGATAGTACTCTTGTTTATATGGCAATTTACAAAGTGCACTATAAAGTCATGATTTAAGGCATCTTGATTAATCCTGATGTGGATTTGAAGCTCAGGCTAACACTTGTGTGGACAGGTTAACCTCAGAAATCCCTACAGTTCTCTTTTTTTCAATTTCTGTGTTAGGATCCATTTCACAGAGTTTAAAAAAACAACACAATATTTCTTCATCTGAATGAACTTCTTCAGGTCTAAGGTGTCTAAAGCTTCCCTTTGTGTGAGGTTATCTTTCTTAATGGCATTTTGGTTCAGAGTGGTTGAATTGCAAATTGTTAAGAGAAGACATAGGACAGGGACATGAGAAGTGAGGGGAGAAATTTCCAGAGGGGAGAACGGATGGGAACAGTTGTTAATTGCCTTTTGGCCCGTTGGCTCTTTCAGATGCCCCAAGGCCCAGCATCCTTTAATACACAGCCTCACCTCTTTCTTGGTCTCAGGTGGATGTGACTGGCTGCATACAAGGACTCTCCTCTTTGTGCAGCCTGCTGTGCTGATGCACTTGCCTTTCTGTCTTTTTACATCTCTGGAAAGTGTTAAGTGTATTCATATACTTCTTGATGTGCTCCAGGGTATTATATTATTATAATATATTTAAAACATATATATCAAAAGCATTTTCTCCTTAATAAATGAAGGAAAGTGTGAATTCAGTTATTCTTTGAAGACATTAAATCTATATACCGGGGGTGCCATTAGCATAAAAATCGTCCTCTTGAGCCCACCTTAGCTGGATAGTGTGGACTGTGCCATGGCAGCATTTAAACTTGTCAGTTAAAACGATCTCAGTCTCTTGGTTTTAAACAGCCCCATGTTATATAACTCTTCAGACAGTCCAAAGTTCAGCTTTCTATGACTCCTCCTCTCCTATCCTACTTGAAAGATATCTGGATTCAAGAGGACTTATGTGTCCTTATGGTTGTGTTCTCCCTGGGTTCTGGGCAACACCCCTTGTCCCTCTTCACCGTAGGGACTCTTATGGACTCACTTGCAGAAGTCTGAGGCTAGTGAAACTTGTTGTCTAGACTCTTGGTGTGGCCAAGGCACTGTGATCTTCCACTTATAGAAATGCCTCCACCTGAACTCTTGGTGGCGTTGCTGGTCCTCAGCAGCCTCGACAATGATGTCACCTCATTTCTCATCTCACCCTAGTAGGTCTTCTTGGGTCTCAACTCAGTTATATCACACCAGAATTTCTAAATGTCTGACAAGCTTCACAGAGGAAGACTCAAAAGGTACTATTTCTTGCCCCTTTTTTGTGCCTAAGTGTCACATCAGTTTCTAATCTCTACCAGATATCTTGTGTTGATGATGGGCAACTTAGGTGACCATGCGCCAGAATTCCAAATGAAAAAGGGAAGAAACTTTTTTTTAATAAATTTTTTTAAAAATTTATTTATTTATTTAGGCTGTGCCAGGTCTTAGTTGCGTCATGCAGTATCTTTGAGGAGGCATGTGGGCTTCTTAGTTGCAACATGTGAACTCTTATTTGCGACATGCATGCGGGATCTAGTTTCCCGACCAAGGATCGAACTCGGGCCCCCTGCATTGGGAGCGCAGAGTCTTACCCGCTGGACCACCAGGGAAGCCCCGGGAAGAAACTTTTTACTTCCCGCTCTGTTTACTATTATATCTTAATATGCATTCCTCCCCAGAAGCAGCACTAGAAACAAATATTTGAGTGCACATATTTGGGAGAGGATCTATGGAGACGCTGGTAGGGGATTAAGGAAGTGAGACCAGGAAGGGAATAAAACCAATAAAGAGTGCATTATTAAGCAACTTAAGATGTGATTTGAGACAGAGTAGAACATAAGCCTCAGAGTTATCTGTTCCAAGGTAGCAGGGAGTTGGAATACTTATATACCACGTCCACCAGTCAGTAATTGAGGGTTGATCTTATGGGGTATTCATTTTCAAGATCTCTGTCTGCTGTGTGTGGAGGCAGAGCAGGCTTTGATGGCCAGAGAAAGCCATCAGGCAAAGAGATGAAGGTGCTGTAGTTGGAAGTCAGGCTGGCGTGCACAGATGGTAAGGGCTGAGGGGATATGGCTGGGGCATCAACAGCATCTGCTTCAGTCTACTTCTGACACCACTTAGATACACTCATGACCCATGATGAGTTTACTTGCTTCTCTCACTGATTCTTCAAATTTGTGGCTGGTCACAGCTTAAAAAAAAACCACAAAACAATACTAAAACCCCCAATAGTAAAAGTTGCTATACTACCTGATTATCATTATCAATCACTATACTGGTTGATATCAAATAGAGAGAAGAATACCTGGAATTCACTGAAGCACCTCTTCATGCCTGATGGCAACCACTAATGGAGACAGTAGAAATTACAGCAACTACAGCAGACAAAGGCATAGTAACTACGGGCTCAGGCTGCTCGGGGTTGAAGGTTTGGGATACCTGAGTGAGCAACGAGCAGAAGTGCTGTCCGTGGGTGGGGAGAATCTACAGTGTATAATAGAGGAAGAAAACATAACAGGATTAGTGGGACAAATTACAGACCCCGCTCTGTAGTGAACACTGTGATTGTAACTGGAATTCATTTATTTTCTTCCTCTATTATATACTGTAGATTCTCCCCACCCACGGACAGCACTTCTGCTCGTTGCTCACTCAGGTATCCCAAACCTTCAACCCCGAGCAGCCTGAGCCCGTAGTTACTATGCCTTTGTCTGCTGTAGTTGCTGTAATTTTCTACTGTTTCCATTTGTGGTTGCCATCAGGCATGAAGAGGTGCTTCAGAGAATTCCAGGTATTCTTCTCTCTATTTGATATCAACCAGTATAGTGATTGATAATGATAATCAGGTAGTATAGTAACTTTTCTCTGTCTGAAACAACATGAGTGGCAGGCAGCTGCAGCTTTAAGTTTATAGGAAAACTTAACCATGTCTCCTGGTAGAAGGATTCGCCCTCCACTCCCCCACCCAGGATATAAGGCGTCTAGTTCTATAGAGTTTAAAAGTGTGGAATGGGCAGCACAACTCCCCTCAAATGAGTCACTAGGAACAATGGTGTGAGAGGCCATTCCTACTTCACTTTTTGGTAGTGAATTCAGCACCATATAATGGCCATTGTTTCAAAGTATATAGCCCATCCTGAAGGACAGCACCTAGTGTTGCAGGGTGTCAACACTAGTTAGCAATTGGCTTTACCTTTAGGAGGTCATTCCGATGGTCTGTCAGGCTTGCAGCTTTCTGGCTGATGCTGTATAGGGTAGGGTAGGGGATCCAGTGATCACGTATTTACTTCTTTCATTATAAAATGTTTACATTGTACTAGTATTATCTCAGTCTTTGTATCCAACAGCCATGCAAATATTTGGGTATTCTACTTTTTATGTGTAAAATTTCTTGTAAGTTGTTATAGGTCACTCTGGGGAAGTGTAAAAGGGATCACTATTGTATATACTTGTGTGAAGGTCCTTCCTCAAGGAGATTGAATTCCCTTTTGATCAATGGCCTCTGGGTCTGAGAACTGGCCGAGATCTTGGAACTGGTTGAAGAATCTTGACATTTAATTTTAGTAACTGACACCAATCTTCTGCTTTCTTGCTCTTGATCTTTTTCGGTTATACAGGTGAAGCAATACCCTGTCAAGTTTGTCTCTTGGAATTCCAAGGTCTACTAGCTGTTGCCATATGGTCTCCGTGGGAAAGGTCCCCTCACTGTCATCCCATCTTTGCTGCCTATGTCCATCTTACTTCAGGAAGTTAAGTGCTACCACCTGGCCTCTCCTATTTTGGAATTCTGTCTTCCCCATTGAAAGTAGAGAACCCAGTGACTAAAAGAGGATAGCCGTTCTACTCTATGACGCTGGTGACTTCCTCATTGCATTAACAACAGGAGTATCCTTTGGGTCCTCCTGAGGAACAGAGCTGATGATCTCTGGTCATACATAAAAAATCCATTGTAACATGTTCATTTCTCTGAGCCTTTTGCCTCCATCATAAATACTTTGCCAAGGCAATTCTGTTTCATTTACTACAGGCCACCATCATCTCCACATTTCAAAGAGCTATCCCAGCAACATGCTAGGATTGGCTCAAAGCATCTTTGTTCCCAGTGTCCTGAGTCATGAGAGAGTAACTGTAGATCAAAACTCAAGACTCAAAGCTGCTTTATATCTGCTTTATATCCTATACTCTCAGATCCATTCTTGAGCATGTTTTCTTGGTTCCTATGGTAATGAATTATTCAGGTTCTGTGGCTTTTTTGGTAAATAACCTCTTTCTTTCCAGCAGAGACAGTACTTCCCTAATTTAAGCTGGACTGAAAGTTGTTCCTGATTATTGTTCTAAAATAGTGGTTCTGAGAGTGTGGTGTCCAGACCAGCAGCATTAGCATCACCTAGGAATTTGTTAGAAATACAAACTCCCAAGTCCCATTCCACACCTACTAAATCAGAAACTCTGGGGGGTGGTAACTCAATAATCTGTGATTTAACATGTACTCCAGGTGATACTGATGCATGTTGAAATTTGAGAACCACTCATCTAAAAGCAGTGAGCAGCAGTGGGGGCAGATCTTGAGGAATGTAGACATCATCTTGTGAGTCATCTCCCTTAGGTAAAGACTCTTCATAGTCTCCAGGCAAGGAGAAGCAGTGATCCTCTAACAAGGAGGAGAGAGTTGCTTTTGCTACCAAGTTTTAGAGAATTTAGTGGTTCAAAATTCTTATGTGTATAAACCCAGGTGTTCTTTTTCCAGATTTTAAGTCCCCTTCTTCCCCCTCAGGGCAATACATTTAGCACAGGGACTTGCCAGCGGATTGTCAATTCAGCTTTTATTTGTAATGGCTACTGTCCTAATAAGATCCATAGCCTGATTTTCAGCACAGTCTGCCTTCTGGCTGCTTAAGAGGAGTCTCTCTCTCTCTCTCTCTCTCTCTCTCGTTTTTTAATATTTATTTATTTATTTGGCTGTGCTGAGTCTTAGTTGTGGCCCACGGGATCTTTTAGTTGTGGTATGGGGGATCTTTAGTTGAGGCATGTTGACTTTTAGTTGCGGCATGCAGGATCTAGTTCCCTGACCAGGGATCGAATCCGGGCTGCCTGCATTGGGAGCACGGAGTCTTAGCTACTGGACCACCAGGGAAGTCTGAGGAGAGTCTCTTTAAATACTGCCATAACAGACCAGTGGCTTTCACACTGTTTTGATTTGAGAGCCCCCTGGTATGACTGTGATTTTCTTCCTCCATCACTTGGATGACACAGCAACACACAAGTCCACAGGTATTATCATTACCCCTGTCCCTTTACCTCTCAAAACCCAGAGATGTTGCATAAGCCAGTGCTCCTCTTCCACATGAATCCCATCCCAGTTCACCATCTCTATGACTCTAATTGTGTTGTTACAGTACTCTTGGAGTTACCACCATCTCATTGCTTAGTCTTAGTTTGAGTTCCTCCAGCAGAGAATTCTAAGACAAAGATTCAATTTCATGCAGATTTAACAACTCCCATCTCATTGCCCAGAATTGTGGCACATGGCCTAATTGTACTGATGACTATTCATTGAGTGTTTGTTTTCCTACCCACTATAATGGGAAACAGTAAGAGAGAAAGGGAATAGAAGTGGATATTGACTCAGCCAAACAGCAATGTTTGCCCCAGAAAGTATATAAAAAACATTACATACAAACATGCACACTCATACATGTCTGAAAATGCATATGTATTTTGTTCTAGCTTCTGTTCATATAACAATGTACATCTTTTCTTTTCTTTCTTTTTTTTTTTTTTTTTACGTGGGCCTCTCACTGTTGCGGCGGGCCTCTCACTGTTGCGGCCTCTCCCGTTGGGAGCACAGGCTCCGGATGCGCAGGCTCAGTGGCCATGGCTCACGGGCCCAGCCGCTCCGCGGCATGTGGGATCCTCCCGGACTGGGGCACGAACCCGTGTCCCCTGCATCGGCAGGCAGACTCTCAACCACTGCACCACCCGGGGAGCCCTCTAATGACTTTTAATGTTACACTTTCCTTTCTTTGTAACCCAGATTCATATCTAAGGTAATTTCTGAATTATCTTTTAATGGTCATTATTGAAACTGATAATATTAACTGTTGGTCAAAAATCAAATATGAGTTTCTTGGGTATTGGGTATATTATTGAACTGGTTATTGCTGGGTGCCTAAGGCCCAATCCTACTGGAGATCCTCTGCAGAATCATGTAGAATATACATAAACTTTTCTCTCCAAAATACAGGAAGCCAAGACTTTTATCCAATGACTGTCTGCATTTGGTTGAGGGTTAATCCTTGGGGATCCTTGCACTTCTGGCTGCCCAGGAGGTCTAATTCAAATGAAAGAACTCAGAATAACTCATTCTTGAGCTAATAGTGGCCTGTAATTACATTGTAATCTCCCATGTTATACTCAAACTCACTTTATCAAATAGTTTCTTTTTCTGACAGAAACAAGAAGTAGACAATGGCAAGGGTTGTAGGAGATTGTATGATATTTCAGAGAGTGACGGATCCAGAGAAACAGCTTCCCAATCTGTTGGGCGTGGATATTTTGCCTTCTCCCCATTCCTAAAGTCTCATTCTATGTGGAAGGTATTTAATTAGTGTGGCATTCATGCCTTCTGCCCGTGCCCTTACTCTTCCCTTAGAGAGGAAAGAGTGACTTATCTGATAGTTGAGTTTGGGAGGAGAAGCTAGGCAAGCATCATTTACCTCTCAACCCTCTTTTCTCTTGGGATCCTGCTGTACAGAAACACACACACACACACACACACACACACACACACACACACACAGCAGTTTGACTCCTCCTGGGGTAAGTTGTACAGGGCAGGCCTCTCCACTCAGGGATACCTGTGCTGGTAATTTCCCCTGTGGTTGAATGGGTGAACATAAGGAAAGCCCCTGGCCTGTAAACTGTGCTATTTTGACTTCTGGCTGCTTGATTCCCATTGGCTTTCCTCTTAATTAGCCCAAAATATGGTTATGGAAACAAGGGTATTATCTATTATTCCCACCCCAATATTGTCCTACCTTCAAATCAGAGACAGTTTGAAATTTCCTGACAGACTTTCCTTTTTGTACGGAGCAACTTACCTACGACAACAGATGTAATGTTCCGTAACTGCTTGCGGTGAATGTAGTTCCTCTTCCACAAATCCTATGTCTACAGTTAGATTTGCATTTTTTTTACGAAATCAGGCATATATTTCACAACTTTGTTAGAACTGTGGTATACTTTTAGTCATTCTATGATTTCATTTCCTTACAAAATCCATTCTTTTGGACATTCTTAATGGACAAAAGTTATTTTTCTTTTGTTAGTAACATTCATGCTGCCCGTGGTTAACATTGCTAATTGTTACCATAATAAATTGCCTTTTTTTCCAGGCATTAAACTGGACTGCTCAATGACAAGTGTTTGATAAATCTGATATACAGATACTATGCTAATTTGGGTTCCCTTAAAGCAGAGACCGAGACAAGGGTGCCACTACTTTATTTGACTGGGGGTAGGGAGGGGATCTGGTTAGAAGTTAGGAGAATGAAGCAGGGAAGCGGGGAGAGTCTACAAAGGGTGTCAGTATTCCCAAGTTGCTTTCTGCTTTGTGTAACTAGAGCTCAGTTCTATTGGGGATCCTCTGAGGAATCAAGTAGAATGCACTCAGAATTGTTTCTCCAGAGAATGGGAGATCAAGAGGCCAGGTCATCTGTCTAGTGACTCTCCTTCTCAGCTGATTGAGGGTTGTCCTTGGGAGAATTAACTCCCGCCAACTTCTGGGCTGCCCCTTGTGCAGGCAGAATGAAGAAAGGTGGAGTGATACAGCAGGGACTTGAGGGGGCTGGGGAAACTTGCAGCCGGCACGGGATCTGTCCAGCACAGTGTCATCTGACACCCAGGATGAACTGAAGGGATGTGGCACAGGGTTCTGCTTCAAGTATTACCCAGAAAATATCCAAAAGAGAGCAACCATTTGCTAAATTCATCCCATCAATCAGTACCTTAACTGTTGACCTGGTATGGCTAAATAACTCTTTGCTTTGAGTCCTTCCAAATTCCAGAGCAGTTGGAATTAAGTTGCTTTGAGTCCTTCCAAACTCCAGTCCTTCCAAATTCCAGTCAGATATATCTATATCTATCTCTCCATTGATCGAGTCAAGATTTTCTTTATGTTGCACTGATTTTGAGTTAATGACATGTGTTACTGAAGTAATAATTGTGTATTGATATTAATTCTTAAATAACATAATTGACAGTTCATCAACTTCGTCCTTGTAAGGAAATTGCTTCTCTTTACTCATGTATGTGTATATCTCTGGTACAAAAGTTGGGATTGTCTTGTGATTTCAAGATGATGATTATCCTGTTGATTTACTTTACAAGAGTGAAGTCAGGGCTTCATAGGTCACAAAGTACATTCCCTCTTGAATGGTGCTATTGACAGGGAAAGAGAACTGAATTTGAAAGGGAATTGAATTTGAAAGCTTAGGTTATTGAGTGGTGGGTGCTGAAGAGAATATCTCTCAGGAAGCCAGCCAGAATCTGGATAGGATGAGCAACTTAAGCGCCAGAAAAAAAATTCAAAATTCATAGTCCAGGTTCTCTAGATTCAATTTCTTTCTGTGTATTTTTGTTGTTGCTGTTGCCCTCCAGCGTTAAATAAAATCTTGTAAAAATGTTTTAGTCCATTTTCTGTCATTCTCATGGATACTAAGTAAAAGATTTGGCGTTCACAACTGGCTCTTAATGTTAAGGGATAATAGCATCCATATCTTATGTCCTGGTGATGGTTTAGGAGTAAGCAATTATCCATTTCACACTGGGCAGACCTTCTCTTCTTTGTCTTTTGTTAAAGAAGGTAGTAGTTTCCCACAGGGTCTGACTATGAAGAGTTAAGGGTGTCCTTAACAATTGCTTCACCTTCTATAGAGTTGATTTAATTCATTTGTCTTCTGAATCACATAGATTCAAAACCATCTCTTGCACTGAAATAACAATTATAGGGTTTAATTCTTCTCCATACATTTAGTTTTGTGATCTATTCAACCACTTAAAGTTAGGGATTAGCTCAGAGGCCAGTCTTAGTAACATCTTTATAAACGATATGGAAAAGGAAGTGTTCACAATGAAATTACCAAGCTTGCCAATAACCCTAAGCTCTTCTCATTAATAAAATTCCAAGCTGATGGGGATAAACTGCAGGAGGACCTCATGAAGCTGTCTTAGTGGACAGAAAATTGACATATGAATCTTAGAGAGGACAAGGATGAGATAATGAGCCAATGCGTTTAGGAAGAAAATAATCCAAACTATGCCTGCAGAGTGATGGGCTTGTATCTATCCACTACAACTCAGGGATCATTGTAGACTCTTCTCGGAGGACAGTGACAAGTCCATTAGAGGCAGATAAAGTTCTGACAATCACCAGGAAGGGAAGGGAAACAAAATAAAACACAGTATCCTCCTCTTACAGAAAATCATGTTGCAGATGTGCCTGTCACTTAAAGGTCTGATCTCTATATTCAAGAATATAATGAAAAAGGAAGCACTAAAGGGTAAGACTTCTGAAACAACGAAGAAGAATGGCAATGCTTCCACATAAATGCAGACTAAAAAGATATAAACTCCAACATAGAATGGCAAAGTTTGATAGAAAGTGGAGCCAAAATTTTCAAAATCCTGAAGGATTCTATTTTGTATATGAAAACTAGGTAACTCTCTTAAAGGAGGCAAAACAAAGACAAAAACCAAAAGACATATACACACTACTGTATATAAAATAGATAACTAATAAGGACCTACTGTATAGCACAGGGAACTCTACTCAATACTCTGTAATGGCCTGTATCAGAAAAGAATCTAAAAAAAGAGTGGTTATATGTGTATGTACAGCTGATTCACTTTGCTGTACACCTGAAACTAACACAACATTGCAAATCAACTATACTCCAATAAAATTTTTTTTAAAAAAAGGAATTTTAAATTGATAGATTCAACAGAAAGTGAATTTATGAAACTCATTTCCTGGAGAGAAGTTCTTGATGAAAGTAGAATTTCCAAAAAGAATTTAATAAACTCTTGTGGTATACATTTAAGTTATTATTTAAGGGGGAAATAATGATTGTGGATTTATTTCTAGCTTTTTAAACTGAATATTCTTATTACTTATCCTTTGGTGTCCATCAGAGACCAAAAAAAGCAGGTTCTCAGGACCAATAGTTTCATGAGTTGAGAAGTTAAAAATGGAGATGTATAATACATAAGTTTTGCAAACATCTGTCACATCATATTGTTTAGTTACTATTGGGACAAGGCAGTGAGCATCTAACAGATTTCATCTTTGTAAAACAGAAACATTTTTCTTTCTTAAGCAAATCAATGAATTATCATCTGGGGAAGATTAGCCAGTATTAGAAAAATCCCTGCTGAAACAACCTGGAAACACAAGAATATTTTATGATTTGAGTTTACGTGTCTAAAATAACTGGACCACAACCTTAATTATTTCAGTACTGTTGATTTTCAATAACTAAGAGTAGCCTGGGGTAGAATCAGTCAACTGTAGTGTGACTTGCCCTTGATGTTATTCAAAAACGACTTTAGAATGGTTAATTTGATAGCTGTGCATAGACACAGTCTACTTCTAAGGAAATTATACTTTGTTGGCTACAATCTATTCTCATTTATCTAAAGATTTTAACGGATTGAACAGTAGTAAGAAAGCTAAGAGAGAGGTCAACAAACATTTTTTGAAAAGGTCCAGATAATAAACATTTTAGGCTTTCTGGACCACATGGTCCCTGCTGCAATTATTCAACTCTGCCATTGTAGCACAAAGACAGCCCTAGATAATATACAAATAGGTGAGGCTATTTCTTCCAATAAAACTTTGTTTCCAAAGACAGAAACCAGGCCTGATTTGACTTGTAGGTCAGCTAACATCTAAAATAAAGGTGAGCTGAAGTTAATGAAACATAATTCATGCAAGTAGAGGCATTAAATTAAAGCATATATTTTATAGAAATCCTCTATAAAGTTTAACTTGTGTATAGAGTAGGACTTTACTTTTAAGATCTGTGCTGCTCTTCCCAAGGTTTTCTGTTGAAAAAGAGTATGGGATTTGCAGACAGAGGGCCTGGGCTCAGGTCCTGCTCTTCCACTTTCTACCTGTGTGACCTTGAGCAAGGGGCTTTAAGTCGTGGTTCTTTCTTTATAAAATGAAAATTTCTTTATAACAATATTTATTCTGGCTCTCTTTTTTTTTTGCAGTACGCGGGCCTCTCACTGCTGTGACCTCTCCCATTGCAGAGCACAGGCTCCGGACGCGCAGGCTCAGCGGTCATGGCTCACGGGCCTGGCCGCTCTGCGGCATGTGGGATCTTCCCAGACCGGGACACGAACCTATGTCCCCTGCATCGGCAGGCGGACTCTCAACCACTGCGCCACCAGGGAAGCCCTATAACAATATTTTGTTGTGAGAATTAAATGAGATAATGAGAATTTTGTAAAATATCACCTACCAATACTTAAATTTATAAGCATCACTTACCCTGGGCTGTTGGTTAACAAGAGCCATTTTCCTCTCTGTGAGTAGTTTTACAGGCTAATTAGCTTCATTTACTTCCCCTAAATGAGAAGTAGGTTAATCCAAGGAGAATCTGGCAATATAATTTACTTCACTAAAATAATTAAATTACCCATTAATCGTTAGATTTTAAGAAATGTACACTTATAGAGAAAAAGAAACCTTAGAGTTTGTAAAAAGAAAAATTAAGAAAAGTTGTAGTAGCTGATATAAATGATAATACGAATTTAAGAAGAAAAAATGTAAGGGGGCAAGAAATTAGAGAAAATAAAATAAGTAGGAGATGGAACATAAACCAAGGGGCAAACCAAAATAGGACCAACAATGGTAGTTTTGGGGGGGAAAAGCATTAAAAAGGCAAAGTTAATAAAAGTAGGTCTAGTTCAAGGTAAGTATCAGGGTGAGCTGGCAAAGCACTGAATAGGGAGTTTGCAGCTCTGGGTTCTGTCCCTATGACCAGTGTGACCATTTTGCCTTCTTTACTTTGTTTTAGTTTCTACACTTGAGACCTTCCCGTGTGTATCTGTGTTTCCTGCAGGCATCCAAAAACAAAGACCAGGGAAACATTTCAAATAATAGACCACAGTTCTATTGGTTCTGCATTTCTAATCAGAGAAAGCTTCCTTGAGAAAAATGACGCCCATGTGCCCTGACTACAAAATGAGTTAAGATAAATGAAGATTAAATAACAGACTTGTTAATCAGAATTTGGGGTAGACTTAAATTTTCACAGTCCATTTTCTCGCTTTCACTTTCTCGCGCTCTCAAGCCTGTACTCCTGCTTATACATTCTCACAACACACATCCACACCCACGCACGCCTGTCATACTTTCTCTACCCAGATGGATAAAATGGACTGAAGTTGGGTGCACCAATGTGTCTTTTATAATCAGTATTCACTGTGTCAGAGTCAGACAAATGAGGAGAAAATAAAAAGCATACTTCTTTTTGAAAGCATAGGGAAATGACATTCCTGTTTTTCTTCATGTTATGGCTTAATCCAACCTATCTAGGTACTGCGTTCATATTAAGTGGATATTCAGTTCCACCATCTGGCAAACAGAAGGTTAAAAGTAAGACTGTTTAAAGAAAAACACACAATTCAAGAGGGTTTTATTTTCATCTCAGTAAAGAAGTATTTGAAATATGTCTCCTCATTCCCAAACATAGTTATTTCAGTCATTGGATTATATGTAGTCTTGGCTATACCAGCAAAAAGATGTAAAAACTCTGAAGCATTGTATCTTTTGTTATCTTGGAGTTGTGAAGATTTGGAATTTTGGGCTTAATGGCAAAGGGGGAACAATTAAATGTTGGGAACAAGGAGAATGGGAGTGGTTTGATATGCAGGAGAAAGGAATTCATTGCTTTGAGGAGAAACACTGAAAATTCTGTGAAACATTATCTAGGGTTCCCAAAGATGAAAATCCTCTTAGAAGAAAAATGTAAGGTCAAAATATTAATGACATTTCCATATTTTTTTCTGAGTTTAAGAGTGAAGGAGAATGTATTTTGGATACTTTCTAAATATCCAGGGGGAAAATACAAGTTCTGGCAGTAGGACCATCTCTCTCTGTTTCCTTTTCCGCGATGTAGGTAGCATTCTATAATGAAAAGCAGAATTTAATAGGGCTTTCCTCCAGGCCCCAAACCCCCCATATTAATAAGATAAATCATTCTATATTCTTCTTTTACAGACCTTCTTTTTTTCCTGATTGCAAACTTACTTAGTCCCCTTTCAGCCAAAGGAAAAAGATTCCTAGGACTATGCTTTCAGTATATGTTCTTCCAAAAGGATTGAAATAGTCCATCTAAATTCTTTTATTTTTAACCCAGTTGACAGAGAAAGCCAGGAGACATAAGCATTACAGGTTTCCCCCAGAACTCTCCTCACTCCAGGTCAGTTATGGCTGCTACCACCAAGTAGAAGTAGATAGCACATGTATATGCTCTGAGTTTTAAATTCTATTTTTTAAATATGTTCTCATCTTATCTCTATCACCTAAACTCACTCCTAGGACAGTAGTTTCCAAACATAACAAAACCATTATTTTAGTCAGTAGCTAAAGCCATGAAGACTTGAAGGAAGGACCTGAATTGGGTTGAAACTTATTTCTAGATTGCTTTTAGGTAGTTATAGATACCTGAAGTAATCAAAAGCATGCACTTAAGTAAGCTTTGCAGAGCAGCTTGTCAAAGTCTGTTTGCTTAAGAATACCCTGTTTTTGCTCTTTTTTTTTTAATGCATTACAGAAGAAACACTCCACTATGGTAACATGATGAAAGTGACACTGATTTGGAATGTAAATATACGCAGGGTGTTTTAAACCGACAGCATTTCGTATGTAAAAATACTTTAAAAATATATATACTATATTTGAAACAATTGTCAGAGAATAAAACAATCATTGTATTCTAATTTTTAAAGTATGCATTGGAAGAGGATATTCACTCAGGGTATAATTTTTACTTTGGAAGAAAACAGACAATATCTTAGTTATTTTTTAATACTTGGCTATGAAATGGAACGGGTTGAAGAATTAGCTTTTCGTTAGGTTGAATCATATGAAATTGCTGATATTCAAAAATTTTTAACCAACGCAGAGGGTAATTTCACATGGTTCAACCTAAAATATAGGGCTAAAATAAAATATAGAACCTCCTCAAAGAAAATATCTTTTCCAAAAAAGGGATACTTTTTAAAACAGCAACTCTTTGTTATACTTTGAATAACATCCTAAGTTTTATAATTATACTACTTGTAATTTATCAGGTAAATATTTGTTCATACAGTTTCCCAGTACTATTTTCTGGAAATCAGGTGGAAACATTTAGAGGCCACATTAATTTGGGGCTCTAGTGTAGACTAATGTTCCTCACATTTTTAAAGTCTTGAATAATAGCCATTGGTTTGTCAGCATCAATTTGATGAATTATGGTACATTTTCACACCCATGTATCCACCACAACAATCAAAATGTAAAACATTTTCTTCACCCCACATTATGCTCCTATACGGGCAATGCCCCCATATCCCTAAGCGACCAATGATCTGATTTCTATGACTATAGATTAATTTTCCTTTCATAGAACTTATAAAAGAAGAACTGTATAGTATGTACATTTTGTTCCTAGCTTCAGCCTGCATAATGTTTTAGAGATTCATGCATGTTGCTGTGAGTATTGGTATTCATTTCCATTTATTGCTGGGTTGTGGAATTCCATTATATGACTATATCGTAATTTTGCCTATCCATTCACCTGTTGATGGACATATGGCCATTATCAGTTTTTGGCTACTATGAATAAAGATGCATACTAGTGTATAAGACTCTATATTTTCATTTCTTTTGGACAAGTACCTAAGAATGGAATTGCTGGGCCATAGAGTAAATATATGTTTAACTTTATAAGAAATTGCCAAGTTGTTTTTCAAAGTGGTAATACCTTGATTTTTGTTTCATAGCCTTTTTGTTAATTTTCTTGTCCCTGCTGTAATAAATTACCATAAATTTAGTGATTTAAAACAACACATATTTATGATCTTACAGTCTTGGAGGTCAGAAGTACAAAATGAGTCTTCAGGGTAAAGTGAAGGTGTTGGTGGGGCTGATTTCTTATGGAGGCTCTGAGAGGAGAATCCATTTCCTTGCCTTTTTCAGCTTCACATGGTTGCCTACATGCCTTGACTCACGATCATTGTCTTGCTTCTGCCTTTACATCTCCTACTGTCTCTTTGATCTCCTGCCTCCTTCTTATAAGGACTCCTATGATTACACCAGATTTACCTGGATAATACATGATACTGTCTCATCTCCAGATTCTTAATCTAATCAACCTGTGTAAAGTCGCTTTCAACATGTAAGGTACAGACTCTGGGAATTAGGACCTAGACATCTTGGTGGGCCGTTATTCAGTCTACCACATCCTCTAACCTTATAATCAAGTAATTTCAAATAAAATTACTCATTTACCCAAAACTTTAAGGTGCACGCACATTTTTTTGCATACCTTCCCCAGACTCAGTAACCACTAGTAATTGGTGGTTACCATTTGCCAAATACTGCAGCATTGAGTTGGCAAAAATGTAGCATGATGTAGGATTATGGTCTTTTTTTGTCACTTAAAGGACAAAAAAAGGCAAAAGAAAGTTCAGTCAAGTGTGTGGGGATCTCAGAGCAGATGGGACCATTGTGTTGCTCCACAGGGTATGGCCACCAAACTGCAAAGTATGGAGAAGCCCACAGTCCAACATCGTGCCTGAGTGGTAGATTCACCATGGCTGAAGACGTCTGATTGGTGAGTCCAAGGACAGCCTCTCAGAGACCCATGCACCCTAGTGGGAGAGGCAAGAGCTATGTGTAGACCAGGAATCCCTAAGGGAAATAGGGGTTTATTCACTGATGACTAGAGGCTATGACAGGACAGACTTGGCTTCCAAGTTAGGACAGGCATCAAGTGACAAAGCAGTACTCAAAGACAGAATGAACAAAACACTCAGCATTGGCTAGTGACGATGGAGGATAGCATACTTTGTAGGCATTCCTGGCCTGAAGATTATAAGAGGTGTGTGAAAAGTTAAGGGAAAGTCCTACTAACATGTGAAAGAACATAGTTTTCATTTTTTAAACGACAGAACCATGGTCTGTGGCAAAACTGAGGTCTCTTAACTGCAGTTCATTTCTTTTCTATAATATCATATACATTGTCTTCCATTTCATGAACTCTTTCCTGCCCCAACTACTCTAAGATGACGGTATCAGATGATGGTGAAAAGGAAGGCACTCAGGTTAGACAATCTTCAAGTCACACAAAGCAAGGCAATATTAGCTGTCTGTTGCTAATTAAAGCTTGAAAATGTGTCACTGGGCTGTGAATATTTTCTAAAGTTCATCATTTTGGCAACTTAATGTGAGATATTTTATAGGAGAGGGTTGAGTAGGAGAAAAAGCTGATCTAACTGTGTTTCCTGCTGGTTGTAATCATGTTTGTCACTCACCTGCTTGAACTGCTAAAACCCTTCAGGAGTCTGATTGTAGAAGCCTCCTGTTAGTGGAGAAAAGTCTTCCCTGCCTCTTAGCAAATCATGGTAAACATGTCAACACATTATGGGATGTGGTAAACTTTTGAATATGTGAACATCTGATGAGGAGAACTTTTTGATCGGAACTTTTATGTTGGTTCAACAGGCAGGACTAGTTATCTGATTTGTTTACTTTCAGGTATCTGAGACAGTTATACACACATGCTGGGATTTGGGGTCAGCTCTCTGTGAAATGAATGGAAACACATTTAACGCATGGGCTTTTGAGTCTCCCCCACCCCTCCTAGTATTTTTAAATGGGAGGTCCTGCCTTTAGGATAGCGCCTAGATTTTCTAAAATAGATACACTAAATCCAGTACAAAATGTGGTTAGTTTTTTTTTTTTTTTCCGGGTGTTTGCAGCACATTTGTACAAGTTGTGAAAAGACTTGTTTTGCTGAATTTTCATTAGCACAATTCTTAGTGAGATAGTAACATTCAATATCACTGACAAATGTATTGGGCATCTCTAGTAAGAATTTTTCTAATTATCGGATTTGTAGATATTCAGATGTTGGCAGACATTCTAAATACTGAAAATTTAAAGATTCTATTACTGTGATGACCCTAATATTCCAACTAATAATAACTAACGCTACACTTTTTTAGCACTTCTTATGTTCCAGGAATTGTCCACAGTGCTTTCCATATGTTACCTTATTAATCACAACAACCCTATGAGATAGGTACTACTATTATCCCCATTTAAAAGATGAGGAAACTGAGAGGTTCACTACTTTTCTCTATGTTACATAACTTGTGAGTGGTAAAGCTGGAATGTGAATGGAGTCAGTCAAGCTCTATAGCCAATATTCTTAATCTCCATGTTAACTGTATCCCACTTTCTTTAGTCTTTATTTCTTAATTTTATTTTTTATTAAGACTTTATTTTTTAGAGCAGTTTTAGGTTCACAGCAAAATTGACAGGCAAGTGCAGAGACTTTCCATATACCTCTACCCCCACATGTGCACAGCCTTCCCCTTTATCAATATCCTTCACCAGATGGCACATTTGTTATAATTGATGAGCCTATATTGATACATCATAATCACCCAAAGTCCATAGTTTACATTAGGCTTCACTCTTGCTGTTTTACATTTTATGGGTTTGGATAAATGTATAATAACATGCATCCATCATAATCGTATCATTCAGAGTTATCTTCACTGTGCTAAAAATCCTCTGTACTCCACCTATTCATCCCTTTACCCCCAACTCCTAGCCACTGATTACTTTTATTGTCTTCATAGTGTTGCCTTTTCCAGAATGTCATATAGTTGTCATATAGTTGGAATTATACAGTATGTAGCCTTTCCAGATTGTCTTCTTTCACTTGGTAATATGCATTTAAAGTTTCCCCATGTCTTTTCATGGCTTGATAGCTCATTTCCTTTTTAGCACTGAATAACAGTCCATTGTCTGGGTGTACGACAGTTTATTTACCCATTTATCTACTGAAAGACAACTTAGTTGCTTCCAAGTTTTAGCAGTTATGAATAGAGTTTCTGTAAACATAACATGTTCAGGTTTTGTGTGAACACAGTTTCAGCTCTTGGGTAAATACCAAGAGGCACTATTAGCTTTGTGAGAAATCACAAAACTGTCTTCTAAAGTGTCTCTACCATTTTGCATTTCCATCAGTGATGAGTTCCTTTTGCTCCACATCGTTGTCAGCATTTGGTGTTGTCTGTTTTCCAGATTTTGGCCATTCTAATAAGTGCGTACTGTTATCTCATTTTCATTTGTATTTCCTTGATAACATGTATGTGGAGCATGTTTTTATATGCTTATTTGCCATTTGTGTATCTTCTTTGGTGAGGTGTCTGTTAAGATCTTTGGCCCATTTTTAAAAATTGGGTTGTTTGTTTTCTTATTGTTGAATTTTAAGAGTTCTTTGTATATTTTTGGATGACAGTCTCACTGTGTGGCTTGTCTTCTCTTTCCCTTGACACTGTCTTTTGCAGAGCAGAAGTTTTTAATTATAATGTAGTCCAGCTTATCAATTATTTCTTTTATGTATCATGCCTTTGGTGTTGAATTTAAAAAGTCATAACCCTACCTAGGGTCATCTAGGTTTTCTCCTATGTTATCTTCTAGGATTTTTATAGTTTTGCTTTTTACATTTAGGTCTGTGATCCCCTTTGACTTTGTGAAGGGTGTAAGCTGTGTCTAGATTCCTTTTTTTTTTCATGTGGATGGCCAATTATTTCAGCACCATTTGTTGAAGAGACTATCTTTGCTCCATTATACTGCCTTTTCTCTTGTGTCAAAGATCAGTTGACTCTATTAATATGGGTCTATTTCTGGGCTCTCTAATCTGTTCCATTGATCTGTTTGTCTGTTGTTTCACAAATACCACAGTCTTGATTAGTGTAGCCTTGTGCTAAGTCTTTTTTTCTCAGTGCTATGTGAAAGGGGGAAATTTGAACCTGATAAAGGTTAGAATGTGAAGCTAATATGACCCTCCCTTTTTTTCCTGCAATATTTCTAAGTCTTCTGCTTGAATGGACTTCAGAACACTGTGGATGTCTAATGAGAAAACTGTCCTGAGGTTTTCCTACTAAAACTTACAGTTTTTACAAACTACCCTGCCAAATTGTTCCCAGCCCTTTGAAAGTAGTTTTTTCACCAATATCTTCCCATCAGTGGGGTACTTAGGTTCTGAATCCCAGTCAGTGGCTGGGCCATTGATGCTCCCAGAGTTACAAAAGCCCTTTCTGCAAAGTTTTAACAGGGTTAAACATGGGGTTAAACTCCATCTGGTTTTCACCACCTCATATCAAATGAACATCTTGGTGATAATCTAGTCTTCACCTGATGCTGAGAACTGATGCTATCTAGAACTTATATGTACTCAAATAGAAAAAAAATCCTGAATTTTTCCTGTCTCAGCAGTTAACATACTGTTTTCTTGCTTATCTCTTCATCTAGATTATAAACTCTTTGTGGTTAGAAATAGTGTCTTCTTTACTATTGTATATCTAGTACCTAGTGGTATTCATTGCCTAAAATGAAGGCTTATATCAAGTAAGATTCCTTCAGTTGAAAACCCAACTCAAACAAGTTTAAGAAAAAACAAACCCAAAAAACTCATCACATTATTAGTTCATGTACCTGCAAAGTCCAAGCCTCAAGTAATGTTATCAGGAACTTGTTTTTTTCCACTTTTTACTTTCCTCTCTGCTGTATTTGGCTTCATGCTTAGACAGGACTTCTTTAGATGGAGGCCCTTGATACAGCAAATGCAGGTTTTTAGTTCTGATTGGGCCCAATTGAAGTCAGGTAGTGTTAGTCCTCCAGCTTTATTCTCCTCTTTCAGTATTGCATTGGCTGTTCTGGATCTTTATCTTCTCCAAATAAATTTTAGAAATTGTTTCTTGATATCCCCAAAATAACTTGTGGAGATTTTAAGATTGTATTGAATCTAGACTGGGAAGAGCTGAATATTGACTGTGTTGAGTCTTCCTATCGATGAACATGGACTATCTCTCCATTTCTTTAGTTCTTTGATTTCATTCATCAGTTTTTTTTTTTTTTTTTTAACATCTTTATTGGGGTATAATTGCTTTACAATGGTGTGTTAGTTTCTGCTTTATAACAAAGTGAATCAGTCATACATAAACATATGTTCCCATATGTCTTCCCTCTTGCATCTCCCTCCCTCCCACCCTCCCTATCCCACCCCTCCAGGCTGTCACAAAGCACCGAGCCAATATCCCTATGCCATGCGGCTGCTTCCCACTAGCTATCCACCTTACTACATTTGTTATTGTGTATATGACCATGACTCTCTCTCGCCCTGTCACAGCTCACCCTTCCCCCTCCCCATAACCTCAAGTCCGTTCTCTAGGAGGTCTGCGTCTTTATTCCTGCTTTACCCCTAGGTTCTTCATGACATTTTTTTTCTTAAATTCCATATATATGTGTTAGCATACAGTATTTGTCTTTTTCTTTCTGACTTACTTCACTCTGTATGACAGACTCTAGGTCTATCCACCTCATTACAAATAGCTCATTTTCGTTTCTTTTTATGGCTGAGTAATATTCCATTGTATATATGTGCCACATCTTCTTTATCCATTCATCCGATGATGGGCACTTAGGTTGTTTCCATCTCCAGGCTATTGTAAATAGAGCTGCAATGAACATTTTGGTACATGACTCTTTTTGAATTTTGGTTTTCTCAGGGTATATGCCCAGTAGTGGGATTGCTGGGTCATATGGTAGTTCTATTTGTAGTTTTTTAAGGAACCTCCATACTGTTCTCCATAGTGGCTGAACCAATTCACATTCCCACCAGCAGTGCAAGAGTGTTCCCTTTTCTCCACACCCTCTCCAGCATTTATTGTTTCTAGATTTTTTGATGATGGCCATTCTGACTGGTGAGAGATGATATCTCATTCTAGTTTTGATTTGCATTTCTCTAATGATTAATGATGTTGAGCATTCTTTCATGTGTTTGTTGGCAGTCTGTATATCTTCTTTGGAGAAATGTCTATTTAGGTCTTCTGCCCATTTTTGGATTGGGTTGTTTGTTTTCTTGTTATTGAGCTGCATGAGCTGCTTGTAAATTTTGGAGATTAATCCTTTGTCGGTTGCTTCATTTGCAAATATTTTCTCCCATTCTGAGGGTTGTCTTTTGGTCTTGTTTATGGTTTCCTTTGCTGTGCAAAAGCTTTGAAGTTTCATTAGGTCCCATTTGCATCAGAGTTTTGTAGGTTTCTTCATATAGATCTTGTACATATTTTATAAGATTATACCTAAGTATTTCATGTTTTGGGGTGCTAATGTGAATGGTATTGTGTTTTTAACTTCAAATTCCACTTGTACCTTGCTGGTATATAGGAAAGCAATTGACTTTCACCTTGTATCCTGAAACCTTGCTATAATCACGTATTAGTTCCAATAGAGGTATCTTTTGTTGATCCTTTCAGATTTTCTACATAGACAATTATGTCATTTGTGGATGAAGACAGTTTTATGTCTTCCTTTCCAATCTGTATTCCTTTAATTTTCATTTCTTGTCTTGTCACATTAACTAAAACTTCCAGTATGATGTTGAGAAAGAATGGTGAGAAGGAACATCCCTGTCTTGTATATGTTCTTAGTGAGAAATCTTCAAGTTCCTCACCAGTAAGTATGATGTTAGTTATGGGTTTTTATAGATGTTTTAAATTAATTTGAGGAAGTTTCCCTCTATTCCTATTTTACTGAGAAGTTCTATCATGAATTGATGCTGAGTTTTGTCAAATACATTTTCTGCATCTATTGATATGATCATGTGATTTTTATTTTTTATACTGTTGATATTATGTACATTAATTGATTTTAGAATATTGAACCAGACTTGCCTACCTGGGGTAAATCATACTTGGTTGTGGTGTATAATTCTTTTCATACATTGTTGTATTCAATTGGCTAATATTTTATTGAGAACTTTTGTATATGTGTTCATGAGAGATATGGTCTGTAGTTTTCTTTCCTTGTTGTGTTTTTGTCTAGTTTTGGTATTAGAGTAATGCCACCTCATAGAATGAATTAAGAAGTATTCCCTCTGTTTCTATTGTTTGGAAGTGATTATAGAGAAGTAGTATAATTTAAATGTTTGATAGAATTTACACATGAGCCCCCCTGGGCCTGGTGATTTATGTTTTGGAAGATTATTAATTATTGATTCAATTTCTTTAATTGATATAGGATTATTCATATTGTCTATTTCTTCTTCTGTGAGTTTTAGCAAATTGTGTCTTTCAAAGAATTAGTCTGTTTCACCTAGGTTATGAAATTTGTGTGCACAGAGTTGTTTATATTATTCATTTATTATCTTTCTAATGTCTATAGGGTCTGTAGTGATTTCCCTTATTTTATTCCTGATATTAGTAATTTATGTCCACTCTCTTTTTTCCTTAGCCCAGCTAGAGGCTTATCGATTTTATTTATATTTAAACAGAACCAGCTTTTGGTTTTGTTGATTTTCTCTATTGATTTCCTATTAACAATTTCATTGATTTATCTTCTACTTCTTATTTCTTTTCTTCTACTTACTTTAGATTTAATTTGTTCTTCTTTTTCTAGTTTCCTTGGTGGAAACTTAGAATATTGATTTTATATTTCACTTCTGTTCTAATATATCAATTCAATGCTATAAATTTCCATCTAAGCAATGCGTTTTTTGCATCCCACAAGTTTTTATAAGTTCTATTTTTATTGTCCTTTAATTCAAAATATTTAGGTACTTAATCCATCTTTACTTTATTTTGTATATGGTGTGAGAAAATGTTATAATTTCATTCTCTTACATGTAGCTGTCCAGTTTTCCAAGCACCACTTATTGAAGAGACTGTCTTTTCCCCATTGTATATTTTTGCCTATTTTGTAGTAGATTAATTGACCATAAGTGCATGGTTTTATTTCTGGGTTAGTAATTCTTTTCCATTGATCTACGTGTCTGTTTTTGTGCCAGTACCATACTGTGTTGATACTGTAGTTTGACAGTATAGTCTTAAGTCAGAGAGAATGATACCTCTAGATTTGTACTTTTTTATCAAAATTGCTTTGGCTATTCAGGGTATTTTGTGGTTCCATACAAATTTTAGGATTACTCTACTTTTGTGAAAAATTTCATGGGTATTTTGATAGGGATTGCATTGAATTTATAGATTGCTGTGGGTAGCATGGACATTTTTTAAAAATTGAAGTATACTTGATTTACAATATTGTGTTAGTTTCAGCTGTACAGCAAAATGACTCACATATATATATATATAATTTCAGATTATTTTCCATTATAGGTTATTACAAGACATTGAATATCATTCACTGTGCTATACAGTAAATCCTTTTTGCCTATTTTATGTATAGTAGTTTGTATCTGTTAATCTCATACTCCTAATTTGTCCCCCTCCCCTGCCTTTCCCCTTTGGTAACCATAAATTTGTTTTCTATGTCTATGAGTCTATTTCTGTTTTGTATATAGATTCATTTGTATTATCTTTTTAGATATCACATATAAGTGATACCATATAATATTTGTCTTTGACTTAACTTCACTTAGTATGGTATTCTCCAGGTCCATCAATATTGCTGCAAATGGCAATATTTCATTCTTTTTATATCTGAGTAATATTCCATTGTGTGTATATCGTAGTATAGTTTGAAATCAGGGATTGTGATACCTCCAGCTTTGTCCTTCTTTCTCAAGATTGTTTTGGCCATTTGGGGTCTTTTGTGGTTCCATACAAATTTTGGGATTATTTGTTCTAGTTCTGTGAAAAATGCCATGGGTATTTTGATAGGGATTGCATTGAAACTGTAGATTCCCTTGGGTGGTATGGATATTTTAATGTTTCAAATCCATGAGCATGGTATATCTTTCCATTGTTTGTGTCATTTTCAATTTCTTTCATCAGTGTCTTAGAGTTTTCTGAGTGCAGTTCTTTAACCTCCTTAGTTAGATTTATTCCTAGGTATTTTATTCTCTTTGATGTAACTGTAAATTGGATTGGTTTCTAAATTTCTCCTTCTGATAATACATTATTAGTGTATAGAAATTCAACAGATTTGTATACATTAATTTTATGTCTTGTAACTTTACTGAATTCGGTTATTACTTCTAATAGTTTTTTGGTGGTGTCTTTAGGATTTTCTGTATATAGTGTCATGTCATCTGCAAACAGTGACAGTTTTATTTCTTCCTTTTCAACTTGGGTTTCTTTTTTTTCTTTTTCTTGTCTGATTGATGTGGCTAAGTCTTCCAATACTATGTTGAATAAAAGTAGTGAGAGTGGGCTTGCTTGTCTTATTCCTGATTTTAGAAGAAACGCTTTCAGCTTTTCACCACTGAGTGTGATATTAGCAAGTTTGTCATATGTGACCTTTGTTATGTTGATGTAAGTTTACCTCTATACCCACTTTGTTGAGAGTTTTTTCTTACTATCATAAATGCATTTTGAATTTTGGAAAAAGGTTTTCTACATCTATTGAGATAATGATATAATTTTTATTCATAAATTTGTTAATGTGGTTTATCACATTGACCGATTTGTGAATATTGAATCACCCTTTCATCCCTGGATAATCCTACTTGATCATGGTGTATTATCCTTTTAATGTATCATTGAATTTGGGTTGCTAATTTTTCACTGAGGATTTTTGCATCTATGGTCATCAGTGACATTAGCTTGTAATTTTCTTTTTTTCTGATGTGCTTGTATGGATTTGGTTTCAACATGATGCCTTCTAGAATGAATTCAGAAGTGCTCCTTCCTCTTCAAATTTTTGGAGTAGTTTGAGAAGGACAGGTATTAACTCTTACTTAAATGTTTGGTAGAATTTACCTGTGAAGCTGTCTGGTCCTGGGTTTTTGCTTATTGGAAGTTTATTATTATTATTACTTATTCAAGTTTATTCCTGGTAATCAGTCTGTTCATATTTCCTAGTTCTTCTTGTTTCAGTCTTGGGAGATTTCATGTTTCTGGGAATGTATCCATTTTTTTTCTAGATTGCCCATTTTACTGGTATATAATTGTTTGTAGTAATCTCTTATGATCTTTTGTATTTTTGTGGAGTCCATTGTAACTTCCCCTTTTTCATTTCTCATTTTATTTATTTGGGATCTCTCTCACTGTTTCTTGCTGAGTCTGGCAAAATGCTTATCAATTTAGTTCATCTTTTCAAAGAACCAGCTCTTTGTTTCATTGAACTTTTCTATTTATTTTTAGTCTCTATTCATTTATTTCTGCTCTGATCTTTGTTTTTACTTTCCTTCTACTAACTCTGGGTTTTGTTTGTTCTTCTTTTCCTACTTACTTTAGGTGTAAGGTTAGGTTGTTTATCTGGGATTTTTCGTGTTTCCTGAGGTAATCTTGTATAGCTATATACTTCCCTGTTAGAACTGCTTTGTTGCCTCCCACAGGTTTTGGATTGTTGTGTTTCCATCTTCATTTATCTCTAGGTATTTTTTGATTTTCTCTTTAATTTCTTCACGGGCTCATTGGTTGTTTAGTAGCATACTGTTTAGTTTCTACGTGTTTACATTTTTTGTAGTTGTTGTTGTTGTTTTTTGTGGTACGTGGGCCTCTCACCACTGTGGCCTCTCCCACTGTGGAGCACAGGCTCCAGATGTGCAGGCTCAGTGGCCATGGCTTACGGGCCCAGCCGCTCCACGGCATGTGGGATCCTCCCAGACCGGGACACGAACTTGTGCCCCCTGCATCGGCAGGCGGACTCTCAACCACTGCACCACTAGGGAAGCCTGTTTCTTTTTTTTTCTTGTAGTTGATTTCTAGGCTCATGGCATTGTGATTTGAAAAGACGTTTGATATGATTTCAGTCTTCCTAAATTTATTGAAACCTGTTTTGTGGCATGTGATCAATCCTGTAGAATGTTCCATGTGCACTTGAAAAGAAAGTGTATTCTGCTGCTTTTGGATGGAATGCTATATAAATATATAGTCCCTCTGATCTCATGTGTCACTTAAGGCCAATCTTTCCTTATTGATTTTCTGTCTGGATGATCTGTCCATTGATGTAAGTGAGGTGTTAAAGCTCCCTTGTATTACTGTGATACTGTGAATTTCTCCTTTTATGTCTTTTAATATTTGCTTTGTGTATCTATGTGTTCCTATGTTGGGTGCATATATATTTACAATTGTTGTATGTTCTTATTGGCCTGATCCCTTTATCATTATGTATTGTCTTTCTTTGTCTCTTGTCCCACTCTTTGTTTTAAATCTAGTTTGTCTGATATAAGTACTGCTACCCCAGATTTCTTTTCATTTCTATTTACATGGAACACCTTTTTCCATCTCCTCTCTTTCAGTCTATGTATGTCTTATCGCTGAAGTGAGTTTCTTGTAGGCCGCATATATATGAATCTGTGTTTTGTATCCAATCAGCTACTCTGTGTCTTTTGACTGGAGCATTTAGTCCATTTACATTTAAAGTAATTATTTATAGGTGTGTACTTATTGCCATTTTGTTAATTGGTTCTTGTTTTTATACTTCTTTTTTCCCCTTTTTTCTTCTTTTGCTCCTGGTGATTTGATGACTATCTTTAGTGTTATATTTGGATTTCTTTTTCTTTGTGTACCTATTATAGATTTTTGGTTTGTGGTTACCATGACATTTATATACAGCAATCTATATATATACAAGGTCTTTTTAAGTTGATGATTTCTTGAATTCAAACGCAATTTAACAACCGTTTGTTTTAACTCCCCCACCCAAAGTTTATTGTTTTTAACATCATATTTTACATCTTTCTGTTTTGTATATTCCTTAACTGCTTATTGTGGATATTGATGATTTTACTACTTTTTTTTTTTTTTTCCGGTACACGGGCCTCTTACTGTTGTGGCCTCTCCCGTTGTGGAGCACAGGCTCCAGACGCACATGCTCAGTGGCCATGGCTCACAGGCCCAGCCGCTCCGCAGCATGTGGGATCTTCCCGGACCGGGGCATGAACCCATGTGCCCTGCATCGGCAGGCGGACTGTCAACCACTGCGCCACCAGGGAAGCCCTGATTTTACTACTTTTATATTTTAACCTTCCTACTTTATAAGTAAGTGGTTCATCTACTACCTTTACTGTTTATTTTTACCAATGAGATTTTTCCTTTTGTAAATTTCAAATTTTTGTTGTGTTCTTTTCTTTTCCACTTAGAAAAGTCTCTTTAATATTTCTTATGAAGCTGGCTTAGTAGTGCTGAAATCTTTTTAGCTTTTGCTTGTCTGTAAAACTCTGTCTCCTTCAAATCTGAATGATAACCTTACCAGGTAGAATATTCTTAGTTGTAGGCTTTTTCCTTTCATCACTTCAAATATAACATGCCACTCCCTCCTGGCCTGCAGTGTTTCTGATGAAAAGTCACCTGGTCATCTTAAGATAGCTCTCTTGTACATAACTCGTTGCTTTTCCCTTGCTGTTTTTAAGATTCTCTTTTTATCTTTAATTTTTGCCATTTTAATTACCATGTATCCTAGTGTGGATCTTTTTGGGTTCATCTTGTTTGGGACTCTGTGTGCTCCTGGACCTGGATACCTGTTCCTTTCCCACATTAGGAAGTTTTCAGTTATATTTATTCAAATAAGTTCTTTGTTCCTTTCTCTCTTTCTTTTCCTTCTGGGTCTCCTATAATGGGAATGCTAGTATGCTTGATGTTATTCCAGAGGCCTGTTAAATTTTCCTCAGTTTTTAAAAGTCTTTTTTCTTTTTTCTGTTAGCTTAGGTGATTTCTACTACTCTGTCTTCCAGTTTACTGATCTGTTCCTCTGTATCGTCTAATCCACTTTTGATTCATTCTGGTTTATAGTTTTTAAATTTCAATTATTGTATTCTTTAACTCTCATTGTTTTTTCTTTGTATTTTCTAACTCTTTGTTAAAATTCTTCTCCAAGGTTATTGAGCATCTTTATTATCTTTACCTTTAACTCTTTTTTTTTTTTTTTTTTTGTGGTACGTGGGCCTCTCACTGCTGCGGTCCCTCCCACTGTGGAGCACAGGCTCTGGACGTGCAGGCCCAGCGGCCACAGCCCACGGGCCCAGCCACTCCATGGCATGTGGGATCCTCCCAGACCGGGGCACAAACCCACGTCCCCTGCATTGGCAGGCAGATTCCCAACCACTGCGCCACCAGGGAAGCCCACCTTGAACTCTTTATCAGGTAGGTTGCCTATCACCTTTTCACTTAGTTCTTCTTCTGGGGTTTTAGCATATTTCTCCTTCACCTAATTTTGCTTAATTCTCTGCTTTTATTTCTATCTATTAGTTAGGTCTGTTACATTTCCTAATCTTGGAGAAGGGGCCTTATGTATGTGATTTTCAGTGGGGCCCAGCAGCACATCCCACTCTGGCCACCAGAACAGTATGCTCTTGGGGGTGCCCCTTACGTGGGCTGTTTGAGCCCTTCTGTTGTGGTAAGGCTGAGTATTGTGGGTACCCTGGTAGGTGTGGCTTGCCTATGGCCTGTTTGTCACCAGGTCTTGCCTCATGCAGAGGTTGCCAGCCCACTGATGGGTGGGGCTGAATCCCCACATGCCTGGCTGCTTGGCTTTGGGGGTTCTGGAAGTGGTACCAACCAGTTGGTGGGTGTGCAAGACCATGGTGCTAATAGGCTGAAGGGAGGACTCCAAAATTGTGTTTTGCTGGCACCAGTGTCCTCATGGTAGCACAGGCTCCCCAGAATAGCTGCTGCCAGCTTCTGTGCCCCTAGGAGGAGTTCCCATTGCTTCCTACCTCTCTGGAAGGCTCTCTAAGATCAACAAGTGGGTTTGATCCAGGGTCCTTTCAAATTACCACCTCTGTGTTGGGTCTCAGAGCATGTAAGATTTTGTGTGTGCCCTTTTCCTGTGTCTCTCCAGCTCTCCCATAAGCAAGCCCTGTTGGCTTTCAATGACATTCATTCTGGGGCCTCACCTTCCTGGTGTAGGACCCCTGGGCTGGGGAGCCTGACATGGGGCTTGGACCCCTAACTCCTTGGGGAGAACCTCTGCACTTGATTGTCCTCTCATTTGTGGTTCACCTTCTGGGGCTGTAGGTCTTGAATATATCCCACATCCTCCCCTCCTACCTATCTTGTTGTGGTTCCTTCTTTATATCTTTAGTTGTGGAAAATCTTCTCTGCTAGTCTTCAGTTGTTCTCATTGATAAATAGTAAATAGTTTTAATTATGGTGTCCCTGTGGGATGAGGTTAGCTCAAAGTCTTCCTATTCAGCTATCTTGGTGCCTCCCCCTTTGCTTTTTATTTCTGGTGATTCTATTGATATATCCTCTAGACCAGAGATTCTTTACTCAGCCATGTCAAATCTACTAATAAGCTAATCAAAGGCATTCTTCATCAAAGCCTTCTTCAAAGGCTACAGTGTTTTTTATCTCTAGAATTTTTTTTTTAGGATTTCATCTCTCTGTTTACATTGCTCATCTGTTCTTGCATGCTGTCTACTTTATATATTAGAGTCTTTAGCATGATAATCATAGTTGTTTTAAATTCTTGATCTGATAATTCCAATATCCCTGTCATGTCTGGTTCTGATGGTTGGTCTGTCTTCTCAGATTGTGTTTCTTGCCTTTTTATATGCCTTGTCATTTTTTCTTGATAACTAGACATTTTGTACTGGGTAAAATAACTGCTGTAAGTAAGACTTGAGTAATGAGTGAGGAGTTGGTTGAGGGGAAGTGTTCTATAGTTTTATGATTAGGTCTTAGTCTTCTAGTGAGCCTACGCCTCTGGACCGTGAACTTCACAAGTGTTTCTCGGTTTTTCTTCCCTCCTTAGTTGGGACAAAGTGGCCAGAGTGGGCTGGATTTGGGTATTTCCCTTCCACCAGGCCAATTAGGCTCTGATTATACCCCAGCAGGTTACGCTCTAGTTAACTAGTTTCTCCTGAAGGAACAGAGTGCTCCGGCATATTTCAAAATGGTTCCCTTTTCCCTCCCTTTGTCAGAAGCACAAGAAGATTTTTCTCTGATATTTACTATGGGAACCTGGTCACCTTCTGTAGATAACTGTCACAATATTTTGGGGCCTCTCCCTGTGACTGGGTCCCTCTGGAGTTTTAGCTGCCCTCACTGAGACTCCAGCAACTCATCAATTACAGCTCAATCTTTCCTACTCCAGCACGGGTTCTCATGGTGGTTTCTACTTGTGAGTCTCTGCTCTGGTTAAGCCATGAGTCCTTGTGTTCACCTGTCTCTCCAGTCTTGGGGGAAGTAGTTTTCCCTGTATCCTCCTCTCTCTTAGGGATCCAAGAAGAGTTGTTGATTTTTCAGTCTTTAACATTTTACTTGTTGTTAGAACAGAGTGGTGACTTCCAAGCTCCTTATACATGGAAACAGACACCAGAAGTCTAGTCTTCATCTTTTTGTTTTCCATTTTCCACTAATCTTCCCTAATTTTCTTTCTTATTCTACTTCTCTCTTTTACTATACCCTCATCATCCCCTTTTTTCCTTTTTACTGGCTTCCCTTTCTTCTCATCCTCCCCTTGTTTCCCTTCCTTTATTTTCTTCACCCCACTTCTTCTGTTTAAGGTTACTCTTCCAAACTATTCTCAATGTAGGCAGTGTATCACTAAACAAACATAAGTGTTTGAACAGGTTTTAATTAGAGACTTTAAAGAAGAGTATAGGTTAGAACTGTGAGATGTAACATTGGGAGAAGTAGGGAAGGAGCTATTTTACCATTTGGGTTGAGACTCCATTCATTTAAGGCATTGAATTTCCATGGGTGTCCAATTTTGTGGTCCTAAATGGCTTTTTTCTTCCCTGTTTTTTTTTCCTCTGGGGAATTATGAGGGGAAAAAAGCAAACGATAAGGCAGGATATAGAGGTGATTCATTAACCATAGGGTGGTTTAACATATGAACAAGACTGGGAGTGGTAAATGACTCAGTGAGAAGCAACCCAGGGAAAATCTCCCATGAGAGAAAGCAAAAAATTACTTGAAAGCTAGGTGTCCTTTGGGAAAGTTGTTAAATAAGATCTTTAACAGACAGAATACCTGGGAGGTTTGAAGAATTGCTCTCTTGTTCATGTCTGAAGGTTTTTTTATAAGTAATTCTCTTCCCTATTTTAAGATACAAAAAGAAACTATAAGAAATAAACAGGTAATAGGTAATATTCATCCAGAATATCTTACTTTGACTTATCTTCAAGTTCATTAATCCTCTCTTTACCTTATCTAAGATGCTCATGAACCCCTATATTAAGTTCCTAATTTTGGTTATTGCATTTTTCTTTTCTAAAATGTGTTTTGTTTAGAACTAAATTTTAGTTCTCTGTCAAAATTCTTTTATTTCCTTTAACATATCAAGCATAGTTATTTTAAAGTTATTGCTGATATCTCTGTGGCTCTCTTTTTATTTTCTCATGTTTTTCTTTTTTTTTTTTTTAAAATCAGGTTCTTATTTCTTCTTCTCTTATTCTCCTTTAATTTGGATTGCATGTCTGACCTTGTATATGAGACATCGTTGAGATAATTTGAGGCCTAAGAGATGGTATCTTTCTCCAAGAGATTTTATATTGGCTTCTTTGATTTAAGACCACTCTTCTATGGCTTTAGTTCATACAGGGGTTAGGATAATTTGAAGCTGAGCTACAAAAAGACCTGTTTTTTCTTCAGCCATCACTGACATTGTTCTAGTATTCTGAAAATAATACTTCAATCCTTGTCCCATCCCCTGCCCCAAATTTTCTGGCTATCTATTGTCTAGAGCTTAAAATTTCAAACTGCAGTGTTGGTATTCACAGTTCTCTTAACTACGACCCCTATTTTCCTTTCCTATCTTACCTTCCATTATTCTTCAAAATGTAGTTCCATTTTGTGGAATAATTTATCTAGCACTCCAGCGATATACTCTTCCACTTTCTCATTTTTGTGCCAGCATTCTGTCTGGAAAGCTTTTCTCTGTTTTCCAAATCCTCATCCTTTTCACCTTCTAGGCCTTCTCCAAATTTCATCTTGTTTATGAAGCCCCTTTTCACACCCAAGCTCATGTCACTGTCTGCCTTTTATAGGTTTTGTCCTCACCTTTTATTTAGCAAGTATAATGTACTTACTGCCATGCTAATTAAGACAACAGTGATTTATTTTTCCAGCTAGGCACTAGTTTCTTTATAGCAGTGCTTTGACTCCCTCTCTTCATTATTTCTGCAGCACGCAAAATTTTATATATAATAGTTTAGTATACAGTAGTTGCTTGAACAATACAAATCTATTTTAACCCACTGAGATTTTTATAAAGTCTTATCAAGCCATTGCTCCTGGGTACACATTACAGCCCGAGTCAACCTTTCTCAGATTTAAGTAATGTGGGGCTTCCTTCTAAAAGGGCCCTGATGGGCTCTGAGAGATGAATTAAACAGGAAAGGGTGGAGAAAAGATATATTAAACATCATGTTTTCAGTAAAAAAAAAAAAGAAATTTCTTATAGTGGTTCTTAAGTAATTAAAACAAAAGTTTGGGGAATAAATTCTCTATACTTATTGTCCTTATATTAATAAAAGCACATTTACCAATCAAATAACAAAATCAGAAAGCCAATAACATTAATTTAATATAACAAGTGACATTGTTTTGCTAAGACTGAATCACTCTTTGGTACAGATTTCTGTGGAGCAGGTTTTTTGTAGTTGAGAATGCTTATACTACACTATATTTGTGATGACTCAATTTTCTATCACTTTTTTCTGCTCAAATGCCACAAACACTTTTTAGAGTATGCCATAACATAACATGACTTTCATTTGTCAGAAATATTAAGGTTCTCAATTCTTTTTACTTGTTAACTTAATACTTGTCATTCAAATAGAATTTGAATTTTTAAATTTTAAATATGAAAGACAATTCTATGTTTTGGGCATCTCTATCATAAGGTGGTCATCAAGATGATCCAGAATGCATTTACTATATATATATAACATATATGTATATTATATATGTATGTATATAATATATATATATTCTTCAATCTGTGAATCCCCCAAATCATATATGTGTGTATTATATATATAGTACATGTACATATATATATGTGTGTGTATATATATATATACACACATATATATACATGTGTGTATATATATTCTTCAACCCGTGAATCACCCCAAATCATGTCATCAGACTTTGTCTGATTCAGCTAAAACTTACTTAATCTAAGTCTACAGATTCAGCTCAAGAAACACTTGCTTGTTCCTTTTGTATCAAAATGTCACACATTCTCAATCCTTTATAAAAAGCTATACCTGATTGCATTCCCACAAATTACTATTTTAGATTCAAAAACTTAATTATTCCTAAATTCCTATTTCAAGCCTTCAGGTGGAAGTTAATTTAACAATATACTGTGGGTTTCTCTTTTCTATTTGAGCATATGGTTCAAGAATCTTATCATTCAGCTTGTGGCATCTCTGTATTTGAACTCATGTTCAGGTGTCTTTTGACTTTGTTGCATAACTGAAAGAAGTTGCAGTGCTTGAGACATTTGATTCTTTCAGTCAACAGAAGATGATCTCCTTCCTAAATTTCCAAAATTCCAAAACTTCTTCTAGTTTTAGAAATTAGAAGAACAAACGTCACGAGCGTCTCTTTCCTTTCTTTTGTGTTGGTGGGGCAGATGCTTTGGCTGTTTCACATCCTCTCTGCCCACATCTAATTTTAGCTGCTGCTGTCATGTTCTGTTTCCTGTAAACTGAGACTCACCTCATGCTGATAGCATCCACTATCTTGTATCTTTCTACTTTCTTGCTCAATGCCTACTCCAAAGCTATGTGAACCTACTTGTGTTTTTTGGAAGTGTAGGGATATTAACACTCCCAGGGTGGCCCTCTATCAACAGAGCCCACAGATAAATGCTCCAGTACTATCCTGTTTCTCAGGTGAGCATTCTAGGGAAGTTGAGCTCCTATCACCTAGAAAGCAAACTTGATTATTAAACCTTATATTGGTTCTTCTCCTCCCCTAATTTATTCCTCCTACTCCTTCATGCCTGTTCCAGAGATCATCTTCCATATAAATGACCTCAAATTAAGTTCTTGTCTGATGTTCTGCTTTTGGGGAACCCAAATTAAGACAGATTGTTCCTTTATGAGTTTAAGGATGGACTACAACTATAATCATTTAACAGATATTTACTGAGACCTACAGTGTTTCAGGCACCACTCAATATTCTGCTGGAAATGCAGAATGAAGAAAACGGACTAAGAATCCTCCTTTTTTTGGAAGATTACACTGTAGGGCAAATCAGTTAAGGCTCAAAGTTTTTCCATAGTGAGTGAATTTAGATTAGGATTGTAAAGAGGCAGATTGGGTGGGATTTGAGAAAAGATTAGACAGAAAGATCCAGAATCTATGGTAGTGGAGCCTAAGTCTGTTCTTCATACAGAGAGAGACAGGAAGCCACTAGTTTCCTGGAGGGAGAGAGAGACAGTTACAATTTGTTAAAAGTTTGAGATGGGCAGGGGCCAAACTCAAGCTTTGCCTCTGTCACTATTTTTCATAAGGATTAAGTCTAGTTAATAAATAGGTACTTAATAAATAATTTTTGATTTACATACAAGTTGGCATTTAAGTCCTTGTTCTACAACTTACTTTGAACATATAATTTAACATCTCTGTACTTATTTCTACATCTACAAATAAGGATAATGACATTGACCTCATAGGATTGTTGTGCAGTGTAGATAAAGGATTATAAGTGAAAAGCACATTTTAAACTGTAAAGCAAATATGAAAATCAGTTGTGGGGTCAAAGTGTAAAAGACTGTACCTACTAAAGTCCAGGCTAGCAAATACTCCTTTAGGTGTGCCGGAGAAGTTCAAGGCCTCGTATGGAAGGCTCTGTGACTATTGAATTGGTCATATCTTGCTTTTTCCCCTACAACTATCAATGCAACTAAGCACCTCAATGGGTCAAGCTCTTTGTTAATTTTGACATTTGGTACTATCAGGTGTTATCAGCTTGCTATGACTTATAATCCATGACTAATCATAAGTGGTGCTGAGGTTTTTGTTGACTGGAAATGTAAACACAAAGCAAGAAAATTGCCCTTACAAGAAAAACGATATAAGGGTATTCTTTTCATTTGTAGACCGTGGCAGAAAAGTCTCATTGATGTCAAACAGCATGGCTCTACCATGATGCGTATTTTCTTTCTTTTTTCCCCTGCGTGCTTGAGAATGCCAAATTAAAAAAGAAAACAGCATCCTTGTGAGCCATTGTCCTCAGAACTATTAGGCAAACGAATGAGTATTTCATAGACTTAACGTGACAATGAATTACACGTCCAAAGCAGGTTGTGTGTGTGGTTTAGCAAAACAAAATTAACAGTCATTCTAGGGAAGGACATTGCCACAGCTTTGGCATAATTAGGAATCATCATAATCAAATATAGGAAATTGGCACATCTGCTTTTCAGGCTGTTGATCCAACTGTGAGGCTGCCTGTGCGCACTGGCACAAGTGGTTCTGATGCAGCTCGATGTGTTCTGCAAAGCTGTATTTGCATAAATATTTACATAATTTTCTCCAAACACCACTATAAGCAGTTGTTTTTTTATCACTTTTTCTCCCTTGGGTTATTATTTCTTCCCATCCCTACTCCTGATGAAAGAGTGATCACTTGTTATTCTGAAGATTTCTCTTTCTTCAGGGGAATTTTAGAGAAAAACCTTGGAACCTGAGAATTTTATAAAATAACCGTGAGATGGAGCAGTACCTTTTACTTGGTATATTTTTCTAAGAACACAAAAAGAAAAACTACACTTCACCCAGCTGTGGGAGCACAAAGCAGAGAGTAGTTGGGGAGAGAATCCGCTCGGGGTTTGAGATTGATCAAAAACAGAAAGTCAGATGAGGTGAAGTGGAATAGCATGGCCTTAAAGAAGTCATGTCTCCACCCCACCCTCTATTTCCTTCAGTTATTAAAGGTTAAAAACGTCTCCTACAGAAGCATTGGTTGAGCTGTTTAACTTTTAGTTACTTAATAATTTTGATAGTTTCCTTTTCCTTCAAAAGAGCTAAAAGATCTCTCGTCTCCTCCAGTTTTGATTTTCTATTCTGCATTTTTGAAACTACAATGTATTTTAAAACAAAACATCCTTAATCCTTTAAAAACATCCAGTTTAAAAAAATCTACCATCTTCTTTATTTTCCAAGCATTGTTTTGCTTACTGATAGGCACAAGTGTCCTATTTTTATTAATAACATCTAAATTGCAACAGTGAAAATACTTTACAATGTTCTAAATATTTATAAAAATATTCCTCCAATGTGTAAGGCCTGTTTTTTCTATTTTAATATGAACCCTTTTCTTTTGATGCAGACTTTTGCTGACATATCCCAGTGAGTGTGGGATTTGTACATTGGAGGGTGGTGTAGGATATATTTTTATAACAAAATAATTGGGAGGTTTACACAGGGAAAGATATGTTCATTTTTCCTTACAAAATCATTAGACAGAGGCTACTTTTCAACAATTCGCAAATAGGAAAAGACAAAAAATCCTAAGTAGGAACAGGCAAGAAAATTCCCTCAATCATATCCCCAAATACAACTTACATTGATATATAAATTATGAGATATTGGTAATTATCAGTTGTGTGGTTAGTTATGTGTATATATGAATGCTAGATTGTGAATGGGGTGCTTGTGTTAGGTGCTTATTTTAAACTTTTTACTGAGCTTTACATAGTTTAATTACAGAGTATAAATCACTTCTTTTCAATGAATCATTCTGTTATATTAAACCATATTGAATCATAAAAACCTTTTCAAGTAATATTAAAAGGCATTTTAGGGCTTCCCTGGTGGCGCCGTGGTTGAGAGTCCGCCTGCCGATGCAGGGGACACGGGTTCGTGCCCCGGTTCGGGAAGATCCCGCATGCCGCGGAGCGGCTGGCCCGTGAGCCATGGTCGCTGGGCCTGCGCGTCCGGAGCCTGTGCTCCGCAGCGGGAGAGGCCACAACAGTGAGAGGCCTGCGTACCTCAAAAAAAAAAAAAAGGGGCATTTTCCTCTTTTCCTCTGTCATTCTTAGAGCATTGTTTTTTATTCCCATGCTTGTTTCCCCATGGACCCCAGGTAACTGCTGCAGCATCAGAAAACACAAGGAAGACAAAGGGTGAGACCTGGGCTGTTGGGTATCCTCCCTCCCCTGCCACCGAGAACCCACTTCTTCTCTTTTACTCTCTTTTCTCCTAGTATCGTCTTACCCTTATCTTGTCACTCCTCACCCCATACTTTTTCTCCCTTAAGTTTTCCAGATGAGCTGACAAATCCATGTCAATAAATGGGACCACTGGTTGCTTTCATTTTGCCTGTGGAGGATTCTAGAAGTTTAAGTACTCGAAATGATCCAATAAGTCAAAGTCAGATTTAGGAATAAAATCAAGTGTCTAACGTTTGATTCATAGTTGTCTTGTACTAATAACTCATTAACTTTTTTATTACTTTATAATTTAAGTAGAATGTTTTTCTGTGATGCACATATACACCTCTGGATATTTTAAAACCTTAAAAAACCTGACATATGAATGGTGGTGGCGGTGGTGTGTGTGGACAAATCATTCTTGTCCATCTATTAACAAGATGTTAAGAGTTTTAAACTTTCTCTTTCCTTCTAAATCTGATAACTCTGGATTTTTCCTTGTTTAGTCCTGGGATTAAATACCTATGTTATGTCTTTAGTTAGTCATGGTTGTGATCTGCTTTAACAGCTGAGGAATTGTCAACAACTTCTTTGATCATATCTAATCTCACTATCAGCTAGCAATTTAAAATTTATTTCTGCTTGCATTTACCTATGGCAAGACTTTTTTAAACTCCACGTATGTCTTATAATATTTGTGTTTTATAATATAGTTATTATCATTCCTATCTCTACTTAAAGTTACTCTAAAAATATATAATACATACTTCAAAGTTTGAGCAAGTGTTGTGTGGCAAAAAGAGCTCTTTCCTGGGAGTCTAGTGTTCATGTCCAGGAGCTCCAGTTTCTTATCTGTAAAGTGAGGAAATTGGACTAGAGAAAATTTTAGTCGGCATTTATTGAGCACCTATCATATGCCAGCAACTGTTGTAGGTGCTGGTGAGAAAAAGAGATTCTCAGTTCAAGCTTATTATACTGTTTGGAGAAGAATCAATTCAAAATATCATAAAAAGTCTCTATTAGGAAATGCATAAAGTACTAAGGAACACAGAGGGTGCATTTATCTTCCTCCAGAGGGAGTCAGGGAGAACTTCTTGGTGTAAATTCTGTTAAGATGAGAACAGAGGGGAGGGATAAATTGGGAGATTGGGACTGACATATACGCACTACTATGTATGAAATAGATAACTAATAAGGAACTACTGTGTAAACAAGGAACTCTACTTAATACTCTGTAAAGGTCTATATGGGAAAAGAATCTAAAAAAGAGTGGAGATATATTTATGTATAACTGATTCACTTTGCTGTACACCTGAAACTAACACAACATTGTAAATCAACTATACTCCAATAAAAATTTTAAAAAAATAAAAAAGATGAGAACAGAGAATAATAAGTAGCAGTAAGACAAAGAGAAGTATTTAAGATAGAAGTCCCCAGTGGTAAAAATGCTATTTTGGGGTAATTTCAACTGCATTTATATAATAGTTGAGAAGACAGAATTATTTACCTTTTAGAAATATGGAACTTCGGGCTTGATCTGTAATGAGAGATCCTTAATTATTTTTAATTTCCTGTTATATTTTTCTTCTTCAAGAGCTCCCTCTGGGCCTGCTAGTTCAGAAGAGGAATATTTGTAACATGAGCTACATAACTGATATAATAGGATGTTCAATCTGGAAATAATCTGCAAGTTTAATCAGTCCAGCCCCCTTACTCTGCAGAATGTGTCTTTAAGGCAAAGAGATTAAGCAACACATCTACTAAATTTTCATAGCTGATGAGTGGTTGAGTTTGCATTAAATGTAGTCTCTTTCCTGGTTTAGTGGTGGTTCTCCTATCTCAGGCTGTCTTTTCATAACATGATGATAAATAAATGGACATTTCCATAGTATTTTATATTCAGGTACCAGTAGAAGAAAATTATAAAAAGGAAAAGAGGTGGAAATGGAATGATACATTTTCTGTTTGTTTGGTTTTGTTTTGGTTCTCTGGTTAGTGGTTTCACTATTGTGATAGTTACAAATGTGTCTCTAAAGTTTAAAAAATGGACCTATCGACTCTTGTTTTCTTCAGGACACATTTTATTGTTAATTATATATCTATATATCTGTGCTAGTATTTTAATTGAGAAATAAATATTTTAACCTAGAACAGTTAATATAAGTCTAAATTTCTCTTTTCATAATGCTGCCTGATTTTCTGGTACTATCTGTATCTGTAGTTACAGATTACTTATAAATTCTTACGTCAATTTGGTTGGTCAAATATGACAGTGGTTAAGAGTTTGGGTTCGGATAAAATTATTCATTAATTCTGGACTGAGTATTTATATTAGATGACTTTAGGCAAGTAGTGTAACTATTCTCTATGATTCTATTTCTTTATCTGTAAAATGGAGATGAGATTGTGATGAGGATTTAGTGAGATAGTTTGTGTAAAACATTTAGCCTAAGCTTAGAACTGTTATGTCGGTTGCTATTATTGTTGTTTTCATAAAAGTCAAGGTCTCAGTATAAATCACGGTTGGAGGTGGTCTCCAGAAACACTGCTTACAGAAGTACTTGACAAAGCATATAAAAAACAAAGTTTTACATTTGTGGAATGGATCAAACTAATTTTGATATTGATGTTACCACTGCTGTTGCTGGAAACCAGATTTAGTTTATGGGTCTTGGCTGCCAGATGAATGAAGCAGAGAGCCAATTTTGTATAAGTGGGCCCCACATGACTCCTGGGAGTGTCCCTAATGTGAAGAAGGCATAGTGTGTTACAGCTGCCAGGAGTGACATTATCCAGATAGCTTGGCTCGACCTGGTCATCCCACCCTATTGGCAGCAGGACAACTGTGAGACACAAACAGCCTGGGCCAGGAGAAATAAGCCACTGGGGAATGTGGGAAGGGGATGCAGAGAGCTTGTGGAAGGACAAGAACAAGGAAGAGGTTTGGGCAATGATGTGATAAAGTAAAAACTAAAGTAGATCAACCCCATGGGATTCCAACTGGGAAAGGTAGAATAATATTTTTGAGATATTAATCAAGTTTTTGTTGGCATTTCCCATTCCCACTGTCCTTCCTCTTAAGCTCATCTTCCACCCTCTTCCTCTTTGCAGACTGAAGCTGGTTGGCACATGCCCTGTGGACATGACACTGAGGACCAGATTCTATCTGCCCATCCTCCACTCTTTCTGCCTATATAAATACCTTGGTACTGAAGAAATCCCTCTGATTGTAGATGCATCTTGAAAAAGGGAGTGGGTAGTCACAAGGATTGACTGAAATTGTTTACTTTTTACCCCAGTAGAAATTTAGTAGTTAGAACAACAGAAATAATATTAAATTCTTGAACATCTTGATTTTGAGCATGAGATTCAAATGTGAAACATATACATTATATATAGTTTTCCTCTTAAATTTCCAGTTTCTATCCAAAGTAGCCATTAGGTAAAATATCTTAAGAAAGATTCATATTTTTGCAATACTTGTGAATAAGGAAGTTTCTCACGAGGATTTCACTGCTGTTCTTTCTTTTTTTTTTTTTAAAGAAGATGTTGGGGGTAGGAGTTTTTAGTAATTAATTAATTTATTTTTACTGTGTTGGGTCTTCGTTTCTGTGCGAGGGCTTTCTGTAGTTGTGGCAAGTGGGGGCCACTCTTCATCACAGTGAGCGGGCCTCTCACTATCGCAGCCTCTCTTGTTGCGGAGCACAGGCTCCAGACGCGCAGGCTCAGTAGTTGTGGCTCACGGGCCTAGTTGCTCCGCGGCATGTGGGATCCTCCCAGACCCGGGCTCGAACCCGTGTGCCCTGCATTAGCAGGCAGATTCTCAACCACTGCGCCACCAGGGAAGCCCTCGCTGCTGTTCTGTGTAATCATGAAGCCAATATTGATGCGATATAATTCCATTTGAAAATAACGACAATAAGACCTGAAACTTTCTTGCTGAACTGAACTAAACCTCTGTCTGAGGGATAGGTCTTTGTGTTCATTCTTTCAACAAACATTTACTGAGCACCAGTTTTTGATCAGGCACATGCTTGGCACTGGGGATTTACTGACAAGAAGCAATGATTTACAGAGAAGCTAAGAGTCTACGTGAAATCGTGATGGGAGTATGTTCTTACAAGCAATTTTCACATAAGATTATTTAATCATAGACTTAAGTGGAAATTGGATAATCTATAATTTCCTCTCTTAATCAACATTCTCATTCCCTAAATAGATTTGGAGAAGGCCAGGATACTGAGAACACTGTGGGCAAGTGTGTTCTCATTGGTTCATCTGGATTGCTAATTCAAAGTATAAGACCTCACCTCTCAATTACTCACTTAACATTCCAGTACATTTTTGGAACAACGGATAATTTTGGAGGCTGCCAAGCAGATGGATAAGTGGTAACTGACTTAGCAGATCTAGGAAAGCTGAAACCTAAGCTTACCAATAGGCTAATTAAAACTGCTGAACCCTGGAATTGCTCCTGAATTGAAACCACAGGTGCTTCTGAAGGTGAGAATGCAGGGTGGGGCTGAAAGCAAGAGAATAGGTTGACAGTGTTGTGTTATAAGGAGGAGCTCCCATTCCCCCTATTCTATCTCCTCCCCAAGCAGAAGCCTGCAGGTTAACTGGTTGAACCAAAGATGTTTTGCTCATAGAGATTCCAGATACAGTTAAGAGTGGAGAGGAGATACCATAATAAAGTGGTATGTGAAAATGTGAAAGTCTGCATTATGAAAAATGAGACTCTCAGAACCCTTTTCCATGGGGTTCTTAACATACAGAATACTGGAGGCCAAATTTATATTCTTCAGGCAGGAGATTGTAGGATTCTTCTCTGGGAAAACACAGCCCATGGGGAAGAAAGAAAAAAAAAAAACCCTATAGATATCACAGCTCTTTTGGAAAAATAAGGGGAGAGAAATATCTACATGCAAGGCAGTGATATAAGGGAGTTAAATCTCTCTCTTATAGCATGTTTTCATTAGTGAAAAATCAGGGTATATCACAATAAGCATGTTATTTGTTATTACATAGTATTGGAAATATAAAGATAACACCAGAAGATGCTGTTAAAGTATTTGAAAGTGGATTTAACTATTTTCCTCTTCTTATCAAGGATTAGGAGTGGGGTAAGAAAATGAGAAAGAAACAGTGCTAATTCTAGTTAGGAAGAAGAGAGATATCTTTCCTAACTAATCTTTTGTTGACTTAATTCCTTTGTGGAACAAGGTGGCATATAAATAATTCCAAAGTATTTGCTAAGTACCTACAAGGTGCAAGGTACTAATTTCAATTATAAAATTACATAGTTGTTATATTTAATAAAAGTACTTTAACTTATATTCTTTCACTTTATTTTCACAATTACCCTGTAGAATATGTAGGACAACACTTTACAGCTGGTTTTGTTAGGAGGTAAGAAATAGGGAGGGTGGTAAAAAAAAAAAAGGAAACTAAAGGAGTTGCTTAAACACTAGCATAGCTATGGAAGCAAGATAGAGACGATAGGGCTTCCCTGGTGGCACAGTGGTTGAGAGTCTGCCTGCCGATGCAGGGAACACGGGTTCGTGCCCCGGTCCAGGAAGATCCCACATGCTGCAGAGCGGCTGGGCCTGTGAGCTGTGGCCGCTGAGCCTGCGCGTCTGGAGCCTGTGCTCCGCAGCAGGAGAGGCCACAGCAGTGACAGGCCCGCGTACCACAAAAAAGGAAAAAAAAAGGGACAATAATTTTGTTATAGGTACCTCAGTGTGACCATTTATTAATTTTCAGTGAAAAGTACAACTGCCAAATGAGTTTTAAAATACTGATATCACCTGGTATGCACATCCTCTCCCCTGTAAAAAAATGTTTCCATGGAAATTCAAATTGGTTGGTAGAAATGCAATCAGAGCATAGCTATGGGATGATTTTCATGGCTGATATCATCAAATTTTGACATGTGATGTCCCTCAACACATGGTCAGGCGATATTTGCCAAGCAACTGGAAAGTCCATGTCAGATGGCCAAGTCATCTTCATCTCTGGGTGGTGCTGAAACTACACTGACAGAACTGTGTTCTTTGACTTCATGCAGACCATCTGGTGACACTTATTCTTCAGTGATCTTTCAGTACAGTTGTTTAGGTTAAAGCCTTCCCTTATATCAAGCCACATTCCAGTCATGCCTTCTTAATGAGTATCACATATTTTAAATAATTGGAAAACTCAGCTTGTGCAGAGATTTAGAATGAGTAATGTATCCAGAAGGTTTTCTGATATACTTATAAGTGCATTACAAGAAAACCCAACAATTAATGAGAATGAACTTGAGTTCATTTTGATAAGATGAAGCTAAAGATGATTACTGGATTAAACAAATATAGTGTTAGAATCATAGGTGCTAGTGTCAGAATATAGAATGCACAATCTGTGCTGTTCTTTATATTATGTGTACACTTAAGATGCTATCAAACTCTTTTAATCACTACCCTGTTAGAAGCTTTGTTTGTCTTAGCTAGTGAAATGTCACTTCAACAAAACCAAAAGAATTTAAAAAAATACCCACATGCTTGGAAAGCAGAAAATAGCAAAATGTGGGAAAAAAGTCATCTTTGTAAGGAAAGGTCGGCAGAAACATATGGATCCCAAGTGAAATTAAAATAAGGTTTCTGTACAGGCTAGATACTCTGGCAGATAACGGTGCCACAGGCCAGACAGAAGGTTCCCAAGGCCCCAGGCTGCTTTCTTACTTCTGCTCCACTGAAGACTTTATCCAACATTATTTTGGTGATAACACTTGTTATACATCCTCTGGATCCTCAGATGCTAAATCATCCTATAATAGACTTTATCCAGGAAACCTAAAGGCCAGCCATATTTCATCATTTTTAAAGTTTCAGTGATTATAAAACAGCCATCTGTACATGTCTGGAAGCATATTTTTATTTGGGTTATTATTTGATAAGGTACAGACAACCCAATCTTCAATCCTCTCTGATGTGTCTATTTTTTTTCAAGTCCATAGGAAATTTTGTTATATATTTTTAATTTATATTTTATTTAGTTGAAATGCACAAGACTTCTTAAAGTCTTTTAACACTTTAAATATTTCCTATTTAAATATTAAATAGGAAAAGAATAAGTCATTACACAAAATAACAAAGAATACGTTCACTGAAAACTATTTGACAGTATTATTTCATGGAAAAAAATTTTTTGATTAAGCAAACTGCCCATATGATTAGAATTGGAGACCATACATAATCGTCCTATACAGAAAGCCCTCCTGGAACTTTCAATCTAAAGCACAGTCTTTTACTCTTGTTTAATATTAATGTATTACTAATTAATTTTTATCTATTAGATGCTTTTATCACCAACCAGATTCAACATAGGGAGAGAGTGAGTTAGATGCTACAAAAGTAGCTTTGAAACTCAGCCCTAGCCAGTAATCCCTCCCCTGAACCATAGACCTTTGAGCCTACGTAGTTAAAAAGATCTGACCCTAAGCCACCTGCAACAGATGGCTGGCATTCTGCCATTAGATATTTATTCTTTGAGATTAATGTAAATATGCAAATATCGTTGGTCAGCTTGGAGATGGGTAGAAGGAAAGTTAACGCATTAAATATTTATTAGTGTTGCATATATTAGTGTGAATTTTTTTATCAGATTGTTTTGTCTTTATGAGGAACACTTGAAGAACTTGTTTGTTTTGGACAAGAATTGCAGGAAAGGGTACTTTAATGGGAGCAAGTGAGAGAGTAGCTGAGATGGACCTGGTAGAAATGGGAGGGGGGATGGAAGTTAGGAGAGCGCTGGAGAGTGCTGCTTAGGGGTGAGCCATACTAATCACATTCCCAGCAGGAAACAGATGAAAAACATTCAAACTGGATCATCTAATGGAGAGGTGATTTATAAAGGATGAGGTAGGAATAAGTCAGGAAGGAGTAAAATCTTGAGCTGTGCAGAGAAATTTGCCTGACAGAAGCTGTGCCCTTTGATGGGGAGACCCTTCAGAACAAGGGCAAGGCATCATGGAAAGAAAAGTACACAGGGCATCCATCAAAAGACTTGCCCTTAAGTCTCTGTTCTTCAGTGTACCAGCTAAGTCTTGACTCTCTATGCATCAGTATTCTCATCCAGAAGATATAGTACCTTTTCCAGAAATTCATTGTCAGATGGTATCATTTATATAAAAGCTCCAAATACAGAGCCCTACAGAGAAGGAAGGTTGGAAGAAATGAATGTTTAATCTCAAGGATGTAGACATTAAAGGCACAGGTAAAAGGAAAGGAAGACCTTCTTTAACTGAGGCAGGTTTTAAGGTTAATATATGGAAGGTGATTAATCTATATATATGTGCTCACAGACAAATGTTTCAGAGATTTCTTTGTATAAATACGGATCAATAAGTCAGCAAGTTAGAAATAGTTAGAAATAAATTAGAAAGAGGTGGGTGGACAAATAGGGAAAGGGAAAATACCAAAAGAAGTCCAGAACTTTTTCCTGAATCATTAGGATCAAGAATATTAAATATGTATTTTGCTAGTAGAGGTCTTACTAAAGAGAGAGCCAATAATGCAGACACAATCACAAGGTTCATCCCCACGTGCACTGGAAACGGAATAACCCATAGCTTTTAGCAAAAGGGTGATTGCAAACGTTTTGTCATATTTCTTCAGAAATTTATTTTACACTCAGATACACACTTTTAGCCTGCACTGTTAACTCTCTTAGTAAGCCACAGCAAGGAGACTTAGAAATGTTTTTTTTTTCTTGTTTCCCTGTGGAACTAGCTTTCAGTTTTAAATCCCGGCATAAAGTAATATATGAAGAATGTCAATGCACTTTACCTCTTACAAGATACTCTTGTAAGAAAAATGACTAGTTAAGAGGGATGATACAGTTCTTAAGTCAGCATCAGGGAAAAGAGAAATTTTTTGTTTGATCTCATGAGTTTGGTATTGTGTTGTGTTACCATATAACACGAATGCAGTTTAAAATTCTATGTGAAGTCTCTCCGTTTTGACTGTCAATTCAGGGTGGAAAACCATTTTGTTAGAAGTGTCAAGGATATGATGAATGGTGAAGATATCAACTTTGTTAGCATATTTTTTTGACTGCCACATGATTCTTCTTGTACTATATCATGTATGAACAAAAGAGCATTAATGCAAAGACTAGAAATTCAATGAGTTTTAAACTAATCACCTCAAGGTGCAATGAATTTATCTGCGATATCCTTTACATATTGATGTTTGTGCCTACTCGGGCTCCCTTGGTTTATATTCAGTATTTGTGCCACAGAAGGGAAATCATTAATGAGTGTCTTTAAAATGCAAATTTGTCAAGGTCAGAGTTTCAAAAACAGAAGCTTGTTGGTTGAACCATGCACTGAATTTTATTTCTTTTTAGTAGTTGGTTAGATTATCAATCAAAATGTTGACTGTAATTGTTTAAAAATTAATTTATAAAAGTCATTTTCAGCCTTTTCTTTGTCTAGTTGAGCTTCATGTGAGAGAAAAATCTTTTAGACAGAAAAGAGATGATCGGTATAAACAATACACATATTGTACTCTGTGGAACTGACGTCTCCCAAAGAATTTTGCTGTGAGCAGAATTTTTGTAAAGTGAATCTTGCTCCCTCCATGACTCTCCTTATAAAAGAGGGGCTACTCTTCTTGTGGGGGACACCTTCTAAGGTATCTTCCTGGTATGCCATCTCTAGGAAATGTCCTCTCACCACCAGGGTGAGGCCCTGTCTGTCGTGTGTCGGTTACATGTTCCTGTCTCTGAACTTGAGTTTCAGTCAAGGATGGACATCTGATCCAAACTAGACCAATACAACAAAACCTTCTTTTTTGGAAATTAGAAATTGGAGCCTGCATCTTCCAGATTAGACTCTAATCCCATCTATAAGTGCCATTACACTCTGCTCTGGAGTTTCTATGGGACACTTTGTAGCTTAATGCTATTTCCTTTTGTCTTTCCTTAGTTCACCTTGGGATCTGTTACTATAACCAAATTTACTTCTTCCTTGGGGTGAACCCTATGAATGGAATTGAAGACTTTGGTTTAGAAATGTCAGGCTTGGGATTTCCCTGCTGGTCCAGTGGTAAAGAATCCACCTTACAATGCAGGGAACGCGGGTTCAATCCCTGATCAGCCAAGTAAGATCCCATATGCAGCGGGGCCACTAAGCCCACATACCACAACTGCTGAGCTTGCACACCACAACTAGAGCCCACGTGATGAACTACAGAGCCCACGTGCTCTGGAGCCCGTGCTACAACTAGAGAGAGAAAACCCGCACGCCACAACTAGGGAGAAGACTGCGTGCCGCAATGAAATATCCCGCATGCTGCAACGAAGACCCAATGCAGCCAAAAATAAATTAAATAAATAAATTTAAAAAAAAAAATCTTAAAAAAAAAGAGAAAGAAATGGCAGGCTTACTACCTACTTTCAAGACCTTCTAGGACCCTATTCCAACAATGAGATTCCCCATGTGCTGTTTCCTCCAAGCCTTCTCACCCAGTCTTCTGCACAGCCGCCAGTCTCCAGCTTTTTTCCCAGGCAGAACTTTGTTCTCGACTACATGTGTTGACTATTTCTCCGAGGCAAAGAAATTCCTTTCCCTTCCCATTCCTAAAAGTGTCATTCTTCTAATATTACCGTTAACTTTGCAGTTTTGAATCAACCTAGGCTTTAGTATTTCATTAAACACAAGATAAAAAGCAAGAAAAGAATACCAAATTTTATCTATTTTGAAAATAGTTTTAAGTGTTCTCAGCTCCCCAGTGTCTTTCTTCTCTAATTTGTCTCACTAAAGCAACCTGGTTATCCTTCTTAAAGCAAAGCTCTGTTTGAACTCCTCTGGTGTTTAAAATTTATTATTGTCTCCACAAAAATGTCCATAACATGAAAAGGTTTTTACTGAAGGCCTAGGTTGGCTAACTTTTTCATTAAAGTTCAGATAGTAAATATTTTAGGCTTGTGGGACATATGGTTTCTGTCTCAGCTACTCAGCTCTGCTGCTGTTGTTAGCGCAAAAGTAGCCACAGATAATGTGTAAGCCAATGGGCATGACTGTGTCCAGTAAAACTTTATTTACCAAAACAGGTGGTGGGCAGTATTGACCTAAAGCCTTCTATGTATTGGACCTTATCCAGCTGGATTAGTTTTACTTTCTACTCTCTCCCTTCACACACTCAGGGCTCCAGTGACATTAAGTTTTTTCCGTGCCTATTAGGTACTCTGTACATTCACTGCTCTGTGCTTCGGTTCCCTTGGATGGAGGCTGGAGTGGAGCTCAGGGAGACTGTTGTGTCTCCAAGCACATTTTCCGTAAGAGGTGACTTAACATTAACTTTAAGGTATCATGTAGTCATACTACTTGTTAAGAGTATGATGACAATACTCTAGAGAAAGCATAATAAAATACATGATTAAAACACAATACTAATCCTATGAAACAGGTAAAGAATGTAATCACAGGGTTGTGCCTTAAAAAACATATGCTTGCTCTTCTACACATCTTAATTGATGATGCCATCTTTTCACCATCCCCCATCTTCAGACAGAAGCTGTTTATGCCTTTTCTTTCTGCAGACTCTTCTTCCCTTCATCTGGGCTAATCTTAAAAGCACTACCCATCTTTCAAAATGCAGACTAAACGCTCTGCCCTCCATTGATCCGGATCTTTCCAGCTATGAGTAATTTCTCACTCTTCGGAATTCCTGTTATACTCCATCACATCATTTTAATCTTGGTATTATAGTTATTTAATTATCTTAGTTCAATAACTAGAATATCTCACTAGAGTATCTCTTAATAGACTGTCTTCCAAAGAGCACAGATCAGTGTTTTGCAAAGAGTGGGCATTACCTATTTGTTTGATTAATAAATTTAAAAAATTTGTAAAAATGAATTTCTTCAAATTGAGACTCCCTTTATCTGATGAACAAGTGTTAACTCTGTAAAAAGATCAGGGTCAAAAGCAAACCTCTGGTTTACTAAACTTTTAAAAATATCCTCAGGCACTTGTGGTCCAGTGTTGGTGAACTTAAGCTGGTATTTTTGCTAGCCAGATTTGCTACATATGAAACCCATTGGCCATTTGGGGATTGACAACTTTCCTACTGCTCCTTTCAAAGAACCTCCCAAGAAAACTGGGATAGATAATCTAGGTGCCATATGTGCTGTTAAAATAAAGTTGGATATGCACTAATCAAGCGGTTTCCATGAGAAACGCAAGGACTCCAAAATATGAAAAATCTTTTAAATTGTAGTACTTATGGTAGGCACTCCAAATAGAAAAATTACATTTCAAACTTTTTTTTATCTTAAAAAATAGTTTATACCACAGCTTAAATATCTTGGAGCAGAAACAATGTGGCTGTTTAAAATGTTATATAAACAAGTTTGGAAGAAGGAAAAAAAAAGTTTCTTTTTCATGTTGCCTACAAAGTCTTTAAATATAGTGCTTAGCTTAAAAGAGAGATTTTTGTTTTCACTTTTTGAAAATGGTGGAGACATAGGTATGGGGAGCCCTTCTCACACAACGGATTGCAGGCAAGGGAACAAGGATAACCAAAATTGAATTGCCTCAGCTGAATGGATGGGCTAAGAACATCTTCATTTAGGTATCATCCCCAGGATAATTGTCTTTTTTATTTGTTTGTTTCTTTTGAGGAAGGTGTCATTCTTAGCTATAACTTGTTTTGTCTCCCTTCTGAGTTGTCTGTTTCTATCTATAGCCACTTCCATTCTTTGAACTTTGTTATTTAAAATTCTTACTTCTGTGTTCTTAGGAAAACTAAAAAGATTTGTATTTGTCTTACGATATCCTCCAAGAAGTCGATTGGATCTTCTTATTTTTTTAAAAAAAATTCCATTATGTAAAAATCTATTGATTTGCTTACTGTGAAGGTCACTTTTTTAGTTGAATGATTCTTTAAATTCTGTTGTGCTTTACAATTTTCAATTTTATACTAAGTGAAATAAGTCAGACAGAGAAAGACAAACACTGTATGATATCGTTTATATGTGGAATCTAAAAAATACAACAAGCTAGTGAATAAAACAGAAAAGAAGCAGGCTCACAGATATAGAGAACAAACTAGTGGCTACCACTGGGGAGAAGGAAGGTGGGAGGGGCAATATAGGGGTAGGGGATTTTAAAAAAAGGATTATTGTGGGATTATATGAAATCATGTGTGTGAAACTTTTGAAAACTGTAAAGCACTTTTGAAAACTTATTTGTTCAAGTCTAATTTCCCTTTTTCCTTCGGAATATCTGAGTTTACCAAGGAGGAGAATAATATCAAATGAGTGCAATGGATAATTTAAAGATTCACAACTTCTTCTCTTTTTTTCCATTTATAACCTTTTATCATAATTATAAATGTCAGCAAAATGACTAATGTAAAGTTCACAGGGATTATAGAATATTAGGACTTAAAGTACTTGAAAACAGAATTTGGTCTAGCTAATCTAAATGAAAGGGATTTATTAAGAAGTATAAATTGCTCACAGAGTCATCCGGATTGTTGAAGAAGGAGAGGGAAGCCTGAGCATTCATGAACAATTCCCCCAATACACTCCAGCACTGGGCTGGAAAGGAGCTGCTCACCCTGCTGAGATTAGGGAGGTGAACCCCGAAGCCACTGAATGAGCCTCACATGCTCCCTTCTGCACACAGCCTCTGTCATGACCTGCATGCGCTGCCTGTCTCCTCAGGGAACTTGGTTCTGACCCAGAGTCTGGCATGAGCATATATGGGTGGATTCTAAACCATGAGGAAAACCTGTAAGGGAGTTTAGGAAATGTCCATTTTTTTAACCTCTTTCTAACAGGCAGAAAGACATGCTAGAGGGGAGCTGGATCCGTGTTGAGTGAGTTTATTCAGTGTCCACCATTTCAGGCAACTTTTCTCTTTTCTTTGATTCCCACCACTTCCCCAGCTGGGATACTGATAAACAGCAAAATGACTAGAATTTGAAAACTGGCTTATGACTCAAGTTGTGTCAAGATGCATCATAGACCTACGAGAAGAATAACTCTTTTCTCATATCCTTATGTGTAACTTCCTTTTCTAGTGGTGAAAAGTGTGTTATTTATGTTTACTTAATTTATCTATCCCTCTGTATGTAACCACCTTCTCATCGCCACTGTTACCCTCCCCCAATATTGATACCCTCATGCTTTAGGAGTTCTGACACTGTCACCACCTGTCACCCCCACTCAGACACTGACACTCTGTACTGGTTGCCACCCTGCCCTGGGGTGGCACTTTCTATAACCCATCTGGTCTCTGATACCCTATGCAGGTGACCCCTGATAAAAAGCCCTCCATGTGTTACATGGGTTTCAATATCCCCTGCCACATGTTCCCCATTCTGAAACTTTCCTTGCCCTGCTTGGGTCCAGTTCCATCCCAGGCTGGTTCCCTTGTGCAAAATGTCTTTTCACACTGCTCAGGCTCTTATACCCGGCACTGTGCTGCCCCACCCTCGACTCATCCCCCCTCATGCTCCAGTATTCTGGACAGCTTGTCTTCCAGTGTAGACTCTCTTCTTACTCTGTTCATGCTCTGACACCCTGCACTGGGGTGACCTCCCTACGTGGAAGTCTGTGCTCAGGCTCCAGCTTCTCCACAGTGGACTTCCTCCCCTGTACAGAAGTCTTCCTCCCCTCATTTAGGCTCAGAAACCTCACACTGGGCAACACCTGCTCTATACACACACACGCACAGGTAACCTCCTCACCTGGCTGGTTCTTTGACTCCTTATGCTGGGCCACTGCCCTCCCACGTGGATATCCCCCTCACCCTTTTTTGGCGCAATATTCCATGCCAGGCTGCCCTTCCCTGCAACAGGGGAACACTCCTCACTCCGGTTGGCCTCTGACACCCTGCCCTCAACTACTATAGCTTCTCTCCACTAGAAGGCCATTTGCTTGGCACCACATAATGGCTTTTGACCTGAACTGTTCAGTAACAGAATGCAAGGGAAGAGAAAGAGGAGATAGAATCTGGCACCTGGAACATGGTGTCAGGGAAATGTTGTACAAAATGAGGCAAGTCCGAAAGGTATAATTGTGTATATGGGGGGCCCGGTGACTATCATGGTTTCTCTGGAGCACAGAGTACATTAGGGGGCTTAATTTGTTATAGGTGAAGATACAGAGCTAATTTGTAATACTATCGTGGAGGGCCTTAAATGGTTAGGAAATGGTATCTCATTGGTGACTATTAGTTAGGTGATGAGTATGATTGGTTTTGCACTTCAGAAAAATAAATCACAGCAAAGTGTGTAGGAGGCGTGGGACGACAGAATATTATTAGAATAATTTCACTAAGAATTGAGAAACCGACCTGGACCAGGTCTGCTCTAGAGGGCATGAGAGGAAGAGATGCCCTCACAGGACTTTATCATTCCAGGATGCCAGTCTGAGCCTGCGCTGGTTTGTGAAGGTCTGAGGTTGCACATGAGATAAGACGTTCAGCAAACAAGCTGCCAGGTGTTTGGCTTTTTGTGGATGTTCTGGTTGCTGGAATTTGACTGCTGGCAGCTCACTGCTGAGTCCCTCCTTATAATTGTCCTAAGCCAGAGGAAGCTGCCTTGCCCAACGTTATACTTTCTCTAAAGGGCAGCCCCATTTAATGACTGGTCCACAAGGAGATACAAAACTCTGGCCCCATTGCCTCATTCGATTCAGGACAACTGTGAAAGGCCATTACGGGGGTTGGCTGAGGCTTCCTTTGCAACTGTTTCATGTGTCAACTTTCTCTCTGACCATTTCTGCTTCCCTCACCCCTCATGGGTTTTCTCCTGAGAGCATGACCCAATATACCTCCTGCAGGCAAATCCCGGAGTCTCAGGTCTGTTTCTGGGAAACTGGATTTAAAATACACCCAATCTGGGCTTCCCTGTTGGAGCAGTGGTTGAGAGTCCGCCTGCCGATGCAGGGGACACGGGTTCGTGCCCCGGTCCGGGAGGATCCCGCATGCCGGGCGGAGCAGCTGGGCCCATGAGCCATGGCCGCTGAGCCTGCGCGTCCGGAGCCTGTGCTCCGCAAAGGGAGAGGCCACAACAGTGAGAATCCCACATACTGCAAAAAAAAAAAAAAATACACCCAATCCCAAATGCAGATGCTAGTAACCATTCTCTGTCGTTGGCTACATTCCCTGTTGGTCATACATAGAGATATGAACTTAGAAGTAATTGCCCCTTCCTAGAGCATTTTGTTGACTCTCAGGAACTAGTTCAGACATTGGGGAAATCTAATTCTTTAACGACTATACTGACAGACTTTAAATAAGCTTTGTCATCTATAGGTAGATTTATTATCTTCCTGTGAATCACGGTAGTTATCGTATAATGAGTCACTCTACACATAACGTGAATATGAATCACTTCCAGTGTGGTACTGTACTGCCAGGAGAGCCATGGATGGAGAGCCATGGAGTCACTGTGGATGTCATACAAAGTTGTCTACTTGTAAATAATATAGATTATATGATTTTTTACACATAAAGAATACATTTATTTTTATTTTCCTGTGTCTATTATTGTTGCTTATTTGTCTCTTTTGTTTGTTCATTGTTGGGGTCAGGGGAGATAGAAATTCAGTGTAACCATCCCCCTCTGCTTAAAAATCGGCATTCCCTATCCCATCCTATCTTGATTTAAAATAGAATTAAACAGTGTTCCAGCATGTCTGTAATGGTACAAAAGTCAGTTGGAAGGCTTACCTGGCCGGTGTCCAGCTGACACAATGCCCGAGTCCTCTCACCTGAGAGGGGGAAGAGAAAGTGTTGTTGTTGTGACTGCTCCTTCTTCATGGCTTGTGGAGATTCCTAAGTCTGCCCTTGCTTTCACCTTCCCTCATTATTGCTTAGAAATAGTGTGGCCAAAAGCGTCCTTCAGGACAGGGGTCCCCAACTCCGGGGCCATGGACTGGTACCGGTCTGTGGCCTGTTAGGAACCGGGCCGGACAGCAGGAGGTGAGCGGCGGGCATATGAGGGAAGCTTCATCTGCCGCTCCCTGTCGCTCTCCATCACTTGCATTACCGCCTGAACTTCTCCCGCTGTCCCCCCAACCCCGTCCTGCCACCCGTGGAAAAATCGTCTTCCAGGAAACTGGTCCCTGGTGCCAAAAAAGGTTGAGGACCGCTGCTTGAGGGACCATTCCAGGGACTGCCCCAGTTTTAGCGCTGAAAGTCCCATGTCACTGGACACCCCTCAGTCTGGAACAAATTGGGACAGTTTGTTGCCCAAGTAATTAATGACCTTCCCACTAATTTATATTAGATGAAAGTGATTTGATTAATTATTGGCCGGTGCTAGGTGAGGCCACATCCCTGCTTTGCTGTAGATCTTATATGAGCAAATGAGTGAAATGATAGAAGTTCCAGAACTGGGCAGAATTAATTACCCAAACAAACAAACAAAAGAAAGGTAATACACTTTGGTATGCCAATCACCTCTGCTGGCCTGGGTCAGGAAAGAAGAACTGAATGAGAGGAGTCTAGGAGGGCCTAGGGATTATGAGGAAGAACAAGTTTTAAGTCCAAAGTATTTTGTTTTAGTTTGGGCCTAGCACAAGATAGATCCTTAGACTAGTGTGTGGAGTCCCAGAAGCTGAGCAGAAAATGAGTCAGGAAGCTGGGGGAAGAGGAAGCCAACGTGAGTTTAAAATACTTCCTCCTGAGGATAGAGTACATGGTTAGCATTGTGTCTCATATTTCTTTACCTTCTATCCCCTCTTAACTTGAAACCATTTGTCATTACTTTTGGGCAGATTTTTCCCCCTAGATTTTACTCAGTCAGGTACTGATATGATATTAATTGGTAAAAGTATATGCTATCTTGGATTCTGTCTTCATTAAAACTAAAGCTGAAAATGAAGACCAGTTTTAACCAACAGTAAATAATAAAAACCTTGAAAAAAAAAACTTTAACAGCTGTTAACACAAGTTTCCTGAAAATGTCAGCCTGTTCCAGTTTTGCTGTGGGAAGTCAAAGAAATTAATGTATCTACAGTTGGCCCTAAATTTGAAATGAGAGGTGGCACCATATCCCTGGAGGCCTGATGGCTGCAGAAGAATCAGAGTTTCAGAACCTTAAGAAGATATGAGACCAAGGAGCACAGAATTAGGATGCTTATAATAGAGCCATCCCTCTCATTGGACTTTATTTCTGGAGCTCAGTTACTTGAAAACAATGGAGGATTTGCATTTCTTTTTAACAAAAGTGTAAGTTATCTTCCACTCAGTCAGCCACTTGCCCCATCAGAAGCCTCCCTACCCCCCTATCAGGTAAAAAGTGGTGGATCCAGTAGATGATAGTGGAATTTCCATCCCTAAGTGGCAGACATTTCCAAACTGGGGATCTACCTGTATTTATTGAAGCTCTCATCCATTCATATCTCTCAGTTCAGCCACTATAGGGGTGATGGTCCAAGGTACCATTTTATTGTGTCCTGATCCTGCAGTAGCCTCCGGACCGGTTTTCCTGCTTTCATTCTTGCTGTCTCCAAATTCAGTGTGTCATATCAGCTAGAATGATCTTTGAAAAATATGGATCATATCACTTTATCCTATTCTCCACCCCTGGAACGCCTTTAATGGGCTCCAGTCTCACAATATAAAATATCTGAATTCTTTACCACAGTTTACAAAGCACATATACTAGTCCCTGCCTAGTTCTCTTACTTCCTCTTTCACACAGAACTCTAGCCACACTGTTTTTCTTTCTGTTTCTTGAATGTTCTAAGCTAATACTTATGGAAAGTTGGAGCAGCTGGGAATGTTTCCCCCTCTAGTTCTTGGAATGGCTACCTTCTTTGTGTTAGTCATCTAGCTGGTCATTCTCTATCATATTACCATATATTAAATCTCTGAAAACTACCTTCTAATACAGACATTTACTTACGTATTTTTGTCTGTTTTTCCTCCTCAACCAGACTGCAAGCTTCATGGAAACTGGGGCTTGTCATCTTGTTCGGAGCCTTAACTCTAGGTCCTAGAACAGTGCCTAGCACATAGTAGGTACTTAATAAATCTTTGTTAAAGTGGCAGGTTTCTATCCTCAGAGAGCTTGCAAATCTGGTTGTATGTCAAAGATTATGTAAATGAAAAGTTAAATACTCAAGACAACCAATAGAATTGCTAAGACAGTATGTGATTAGGTAGTATATGAACTTTTGATCGTAAAGCCTTGATTTAATTCAAATGAAAAGGAGGAGGTGACACTTCACATTACTGTCAATTATTGGTGTTTATACCAGTGAGATTGGTAGCTTCTAAAAGCCAGTTTCTGTCAGGGGAAGGCAGGTGTCACAGGTGTGGTGGGGGAGGAGGGAGGGAATGCAAAATAAGTAAGCAGAGAATCCGAACGCCTGCAAACTTTTGCTCTTGCACAGTTTGGCAAGGGTGGCCTAGCTTGTTGCAAGATGCAACGCTTAATATCTGGAGCTTGAGATAAATGACAGTGGGATGAAATATTTTGAGGTACAACTGAAGAGTTCAGTTCCCACCCCCGACCCCACCCCCATTCCCACCACCATGCTGGTTTCTAGGCTTGGTGAGATGAAACAACCAAGTAGGTTTATAGAAAAAGAGGAAATTGCCTTTCTTAGGTAGCGGTGCAGCAAGTGTGCTTGTGGTCATAGGGGTGGGGCAGAGTGCAGGGGGGGGGCATCGCCTCTCTTGGGATGGCTGGACTTCAGTTTCCCAAACCATGGCGAGGGCTGCTCTGCACAGCTGCTGAAATAGGCCGAGGCTGCAGGATACATGGAGATGTTTAGTTTCTAGAGGACATCTGTTTTTCTAAACTACTTATCCCCTTTCCAAAAACTGACAAGCGTTAGTCATCTTCAGCTCGGCACGAACCCACAAGCGTGCGTGTGTGTGGCTCGGCGGCCTTCGGATCAGGCCCGGCCCTCGGGCGCACACTGACACTGCGGGCACCCGGCCAGATCGCGCTTTTGGCCTGCTGTGAGTGGCTTCTCCGGAGCCACCAGTCCCGGGGCCAGTTCAGCCTCCTCCCCTAAAGGGGACCGCCCGGCTGCGCTGTGCCGGAGTGGAGTACGAGGAAGAAAGTTTGGAGTGCAGAGCGGAGTTGGGCCGCCGGAGGAAGGGAACCAGAAGAGAGGGGTTTCCAGTCCAAGTTTGCGCGGCGGCGGCCGCGTCCCGGGGGTGCCTGTCCCGCTTCGCGCTGCAGCAGCCGGAATCGAGCCCTCCCGGCGGACTGGAACTCTCGGTCCGGGTTCCAGACGGGCGCTAGAGGCTCGACCAGAGGCCGGGGAGGAACTTCTCTTGCAAGCTGTCGCCGAGGGCCCTTATTGTCTGCAGGAACTCTCCGGAATCGGGAGGGGGAGGACTGGATCGCTCTTCCACTGGGATTCGTCAAGAGTTCCGGCGGCAGCTGCGGCGGTTGCGGAGTCTCCCTTTGTCCTCCTAGGACCTCCCTCCTTCCCGGTCTCCCTCCTTCTGTCAGTTAGTAGGTCCTGCTGACCCAGGCGCCGGCGCCCTAGCTGCTTGCAACCCCCCACCCCAGGGTGCGTCCCTGGTAACTCCTACCACCCTAGCGTCGCCACCGAGTCGAGCAGAGGGGGCTGTGAGCAGGAGGGAGTCGCAGACCCCTGGCCGCAGGATGGTGGCGGGGCTCTCCCCGGCGCGCAGTCCCGGGAGCTGGCTGGTCCCCGGGCTGTGGCTGTTAGCTCTCAGCGGTCCTGGGGGGCTGGTGAGCGCCCAGGAGCAGCCCTCCTGCCGTGGAGCTTTTGATCTCTACTTCGTCCTGGACAAGTGAGTGCGGGAGGGAGATGCAGGGTCTTCTGGTGAGAGTGGCACTGGGTAGTGAGCTGTGGCTGGGGAGGCTGAGATGTATGTGCGACCTGGGGAGGGGTGTGGGTAACCCGGTGATGGGTGCCCTGTTGCTATCTCTGTCCGAAAAGCTAGCGCTTTCGGATCTTTGCGGGCTGCGGGGTGATAGGAGGATCCCTGAGCTGCTAGGCTCGCTGGGAGATGGGTAGTCACTGCTGGCCAGTTGTGGAGTTTCTTGGGAAATGGGAGTGCGGCCACTTGGGATAGCCTTCTGCGACCCTGTAACCCAGACAAGACTCTTTCTCGGCCCCTCTGTCCTCAGCGCCTCACGCTGGCTAGAGTTTGCCTGGTTTTATCCTGATCACAGCGCTTTCATTGCAGCTAGGCAAAGTCTAAGGTTAACATACCCGGTGTGGTTTACGTTTCCTTCTAAGGAAAGCTGTGTTTATTTTGAAGAGCTGGGATCCTACTCCAAACAATTAGCAGGCAGGTGGTCCCTGAAGATGGGTTGACTTCCTAGATTCTCGTAGCACCTAAGTTTCAGATGCTGATGCTGTTACTTTGCTTGAAGAAGAGATCAGATTAGGCCCCAGTAAATGTGTTGCTTTTATGATCAGTTCAATTTCCTTTTTCAGGTCTGGGAGTGTGGCAAATAACTGGATTGAAATTTACAATTTTGTCCAGCAACTCACAGAGAGATTTGTGAGGTATTTCTCCCACTTTCCATTTCTAAGCAGGGGAGTTTAATGTGGAGGGAAGTTGGAAACCATTTGCAGGGAAAGCCTTTACTGAAATGTTGATTTTTAAGTGCCTCAGGGTCTTATCACACACATGCTGTTATTAGGACAGCCCTTCAGTTGTTGAGGGCTTTTTTCATCTGGATCCCAGAAACTTGGCTCAGGCTCTGGGGAAGTATCTTCAGATACAATTACAAATGTCTTTTCCTTTCTGAATTTTCATCTGTTCTGAATTTCAGTTATGCTTTCTCATAATTTACCACATTAAAAATTTTATGCTAATAGTATCCATAACATAGTTTCCTTTCCATACAATTCTTAGCATTGTTGAGGTCCTCATTAAAAAAATAATAAGTGTTGGTAAACTTCAAATGAACACACGTTAATAACCCACTACCAGGAAAGGCACTTGTGTGTGTTTAAAGAAACGACTTGTGTTTACGCAATATGTGGGCGTGTGGCTGGTTTAAAATTTAACTGTTCTATATATGCAATAAGCCTTACTAGGAAAGATTGGTTTCTCTCCTATAAAAAGCATAACTGCTATGAAATCCAGCTTACTCTCTTATTTAGAGGTAACCAGGAATTAGTGGCATCCCTATTTAAAAATAACCTTAGGACACTAGTCTTTTGAGCCTTTTTTTTTTCTCCTTTTTTTTTTTTTCCAGAAGAAAAAATGCAATGAGCAAATGCAAGTTTATCAAGATAATGGAAAGGACATGAAAAGGAGCTGTATCATTAAATATTGCTTCTTTCAGTCTTGTTAGCCCAAATGTTTTCTGTAAAACAGGCTTGGATGATCAAAACATTTTGAAAGTCATGTTGCAAGTAACTTCAAACAATCTGTAGAGGCCTAGGCAATCCTTGCTTTTAGTTATTGGCAGCAGTAAGTTTATCCCTATAAAAATGTATGCTTGTCCATGTTTAATCATCAGTCTCCTGCTTAAGAAGCCAAGTATAACACTCATTTCTGGACAAGGTCTGAGGTAAACTTGTCTAGGAGAGAAAAATAAACAAGGCCCTATATCCTTAAATGTCAAAGGCAGAAGAAAGAGTTGTTTATAAATTGTCTGATTTAATCCAAGAGTGTGCAGAGTCCCATAAATTTTGATCAAAAGCAGTGGGTCATTTCAGTATATTTCCAAGAAGTGGGGCTCTTATTTGGTCTGGTTTACAAATTGGAATTCTATAATACACAGTTCTCTGGTTCAAGTTTAGTTGCTCAGTTACTAACCAACAGTGCATTGTAGAAAGTAAATAAAGGGTGACTGCTGAAGAGAATGACTTTTCAAATATGTATAACCCTTTGATATCATTCTGCTCTTCAGTTTGTAGGTCTTACTTGTGTGTAGGTCTTACTTGATGTAAATCTTCAGTTTCAGATCTTAGTAAGAGTTGCATAGAGTGTCTTCGAAACTAGAACCATTCTGTGAGATCAAGGCTTAAAGCTTAAAAGGTGTAGCTAACCAGGGCAGTTGTTGCCAACTGGAGTGTGATATTTGAGACTTGGAAAATTGAAAATGTGATTTGTTCTTCTGTTTCACATTGCCCATGACACTCTTTAAGTAATCTTACTTCAGGATAACTTCTGTATGAACTCCTTTTCATAGCTGTGGTAATTAAATCAGATGGACTGCTCTCCAGCCCTAAAATTGCTAATGATAATCACTCTGAAGGGATTGGCCTCCTAGAAGGAGATGAGATAGAACATCAAAGGAAGAAGCGCTTTCTACCAAAAAATTTTCCATTGGCCTACAGTTCATCTTTCTAGTTAGCCTCTACCTAAACAGTCCTATGGGTCAGGGAGGAGTGCTTGAGTGCTGAGAAGCACTGACTAAATCCAAAATGACATATGCAGTAATGTTGAGCAGAGTTAAGTGTATCTACTTAGGGAGTTCCATTTAAAAGAAGCCTGAACCATTCAGTGAGACTGATTTTAAATGAGACTCCCTAGCTATACATCTGTATTATATCAATATTTCTTTTAAAAATGTTTTAACTGCCTCTTTTCTTATTTTGCAGCCCTCAAATGAGATTATCTTTCATTGTGTTTTCTTCTCAAGCAACCATTATTTTGCCATTAACTGGAGACAGGTTAGTGCATTATCGTTTCACTGCAGGCTTTTAGTAGAGACTAATCTTAAAGGAATGACTGATATTTCCAAGTGGTGATTCAGGCCTCTCAGTGGAATCAAGCAAGTGCACAGACAATTTCGTTCTCTTCACTAATAGAGGGAAAAGGAGGTATGAATAATATAAAAGAGCAGGTAATCTGAAAATCGATATCATTCATATTGGCTGTGGAATGTACAATGAAACCCATATCTCTGCCTTAGTTGTGTATTTACTACCTCCTACTTTTCCCCTCTCTGTTACTGTAAGTAGTTCCACATCTTTCATGTTTAGATGTAATATATTAATCAACCAGGAATTGGAAGAATTTTAGGGAGGAGAAAGATATGGATCCATTTGGATAATCTACTAGATTGAGCAGACGTCCTGAATCTCCAGTCTTACTCTGAGGTCCACTGATGCTAAATATGTTTACCTTTATAAAGGAACTTGCTTTCATTTTCGTGTGTGTGTGTGTGTGTGTGTGTGTGTGTATGTATTTTTTTTTTCCCAAACCAATATCATAGTATTTTATATGACCATTTCTGTGTCATTTGGACCCATCACTGTGGCAAGTTAGAAATAGTCTTTGACATATTTTAAAGAGTGGTTCTTTCCATAGTGGGAAGGGAGATTTTCTACTTCATTTTTACGTCTACTTCATTTCACACAAAGTATGCAAGATAGTTCTTGCTCAATTCTTGTTGAATGAATGAATGGGTTAGTGTTATTTTGAAATCAAATTTCTCCAAACCGTAGTTTTAGCAAGGGAGGCTGTTGTATCTTTTTTCACATAATATGTGGATATCTGAAAAGTTTTGTCTTTAAAGTATTTTTTTTTTTCCTTTAAAAACATCAAGAGGGCTTCCCTGGTGGTGCAGTGGTTGAGAGTCTGCCTACCGATGCAGGGGACACGGGTTCGTGACCCGGTCCGGGAAGATCCCACATGCCGCGGAGCGGCTGGGCCCGTGAGCCATGGCCGCTGAGCCTGCGCGTCCGGAGCCTGTGCTCTGCAACGGGAGAGGCCACAGCAGTGAGAGACCCGTGTACCGCAAAAAAAAAAAAGTGTCGAGAAAGCATAATATTTAAAGGAACTCAGGGAGGTAACATTTAAAATTCACATAATTGATTTGGAAAGTCAATCAAACTTCTAATTTCTTTGTGTTTTAAGTTTTACTTTTGCTGGAGAGGAAATCTCTCTGTAGGTGGGGAGTCCATCTTATGACCTCAGTCTCCTCATTTATATTTCCTCTCATACATTTTTATGTGCATCTGGGTCTCATCAAGGGCCAGAGCAACAGTAGTCCCTAACAACCCATATACAACAGCTTTTTATACCCATTGATATAACAGTCCTTGCCTTCATGAAAAGAAGTTTTCTCTATTGCCCAGCTTAATTTCCAAAGAAACAACTTTTGATTCAGCCTATCCATTAGGACAAAAAAAGAACCAAGTTAACATTTATGGAGTATGTATAGAGAAAAGGATTTAGAATAATGCCAGACACACAGTAGACTCTCAGTAATTGTCAGCTGCATACATTGTGCCAGGTTCTCTGTGAGGTACTTTACATGTGAATCCTTCAGCACTTTGATAAAGTATAGTCACAGGTCGGCAAGATTGGTATTGCATAAACATGCATGGAAAGGGTTTAAATCATGTTCATCTCAACTAGAGATTCTTCCCTTATCATTGGTTGAATATGATAGGGGAGAGGTTAGAATGGGATAAAGAAGCTTCTATTTCAAAAGGCAGCGTAATGTTGCACCTAAAATTTGCTGAACCCATTTACTTGCCAAATGGTCATGGACAAGTTACTTAGCCTCTTTATGCCTCAGTTTTTTCCATTTATATAATGATGATGATGGTGGTGGTGATAATAATAATACCTACTTCATAAGATAGCTGTAAGAATTAAAGTCAATGAATGTGGAGAATGTAGGACAGAGTCTGGCATATGTGTATTCAAGAGATGAGGGCTTTTATGTTGCTATTATTATTATCTGCAGCTAGGGAGTATGTAGTATTTTAATGATCAAGAAGAATTATGCTTATATAAAGGGATTATTATCCTGCTTGAAAGGATTTATAATAAAATTCCAGGAGGAATTTTAATAATGTTACTTGCACTTTTTTTTTTTCCCCAATATAGTTGGCTCCTCTGGTTCTTTTTAAATAGAAATAAGTTCAGTTTTAACAAATTGCACGATTTGGCACGTTGCATTACTTTGGGGTGGCAGGATGTACACTGAGAAGGCCTGGGTTAGAGCTCCAGTTTTGCTACTTACTGATTAGAGACTTGGGGTAAATCATCTACTCAATGTGTCAGTTTTTATGTTTATAAACTGCAGACATAATCCACCATGTTTTCTTAAGAGATTTGTGAGGATCAAAAATAAGACAATGCATAGAAAAGTTTTTTGTATATCACAGAACAGTCTGCCCTAAAGGATTATTTTCTAAACCTAGTTTTTCTTTTACTAATTTTATTTAACTAAATCAATGACTTTTCAAATTTCTATGGTCCTCTATATTTGGATATAATGTCACTTTTCGTCCATTATACAATTTTAAGTGTGTAGAAACCATTCACATATTTAGATGCAAGATCACTGAACAGATGTTTCCACAACTATTGGGGATCCTTGTTTCAAGAGCCTAGAAAGGGGAATTCTATGTATAAACTTTCTCGATGTCACACTAAGAGATCTGAGTGCATGGAAGATGCAAAGGTCAAATATAGCAGGTTTCACAATTTTGGTTCTATTACTTATAATTCGTCAGTACCTTGGTAAATATGAGAAGTACCTCTTTCATGTTTCTCAGAGTGTTGCTAAATATTTTCAGTAGAGATGAAGCAAGATTGGAAGACAGTAAGTCCTTGCAGTAGGGCTGTGTCTTCTGTTAGGGTTTCAGCATGAATTCGGTACTATGTAAATGCATGAATAGAATAATACACATGGCAAGAAATGATCAGTTATGCATTTTATATACTCATGATTTAAAAATATTATTATTTTGAATAATTCAATTTGAAACACTCTCTTTTTTTCTTTTGCCCCCATGATTTTTATCTTCCATATATCTGTTAGTCCATCCATCTACCTACCTACCTACCTGCTTTGCCTGCCCTATCTGTATATGATGTATTGAGCATTGTAGACTCTGGAGGTAACACAAGGATGAATAATCTATGTGACAGTAGGGGACTGTTTGTGTACACAAACACATACACAAACACATATAGCTCAGGGCTGTATTATAGGATCAGGTAAGAGGAAAGTGCTGACTGTTGATTCAATATGGAAATATCCAACCTCTCAATATTAGAGAATTTGAATCAGGACTAATTTTAAAGGATATTCTTAGCTATTGTGTTGGGGGTAGTGAATTATGCTTAGTTCTGCTTAATGTAATCTTAATGATGTAAAAGTGAGTTAATCGAAACATTTAGTGAACAATTATTATGTGCTAGATATTGTGCAAAATGCTTTCCATTCATTACTTCACTTAACCCTTATATCAACTCCATGTAACAGATACTGTTATCTCAACTTTATAAATGAGGAAACTGAAGCTGAGAAAGGTAATGTAACTTGTCCAAAACACACAATTAATCAGTGGTGGGCAGTATATTAGCCAGAATGGTCTCTTAAAGCGTAAAGTAGATCATGCCCCTCTTGTGCTTAAGACAATCTAACGGCTTAGAATAGAAAGCACACATTTCCCAATGGCCTAAAAGCCCTACCTGCTTGCTCACCCAAACCTTTCCTACAACATTGTATGCCATAGCTTTGTATACTGGCCCTCTTTCCATTCCCTGAACAGACCAACCTTCTCTCTGCACTAGCAGTTTTGCTCTGTCTGCCCCAGATCATCCCCTGACCAGCTCATGCTTGTTATTGAGGCCTCATCCCACGCATCACCTCCTTTGAGAAGCCTTGCCTCGCCATCAGGTGTAAAGAAATCCTGCCTCACCTCCCTGGTAACGTCTCACAATACTCTATTTAGTTATCACTTTTTGAAATTGTTCTGTTAATCAATTTATTTTATCTCCATAACCCTAATGTAAACTGCATGAGAGCAGAGGGGTCCTCTTTGTCTTGTTTACCTTCACCCATATATCTAACACCTAGAACAGGGCTTGGCCCATAGTAGATGCTTGTAAATATTTGTTGAATGAATGATTGAGTTGGTCTGACTCTAGAACCTGAGTTATTAACTGCTATCATATATTTTCTCTCCTTGAGAGGTGATAAATGATGACTTATATTTGCTAATTTTCTCATTTTTATTGTTATAGATCAGTTACAAACATTTCCAACTCTCTTTTTGATATAATTGTCCCCAAATTGAAAAAGTCATATAATTGTTTGAACTGAGAATAATAATCAATTACTTAGGAAAAAATATTCCTTAGGCAAACTTGTGGGAAATTAAAGAGAAGTCGTTTGATTAAATTTATATGAAAATTTAAATAATATACACATTTCTATTATTTGAAAGGATTTCTTCTAATTCCTTTAAATCTGAATTAAAAATTTACTTGTGATAAAATAGTCTTTTATAAGAGTTGGTAGTTTATAAATTGGTTCATTCATTTTGCAGTGAAATTTGTCAGTATCTGTAAAAGTTTAGAAGTCTGTTATCAGCAATTCTACTTTTTAGGACTATACCCTACTGAAATACTAACACCAGTGTGCAAAGATAGGTATGTGCAAAATTAAATACTGCAGCATTGTTCATTATAGTGAAAATTGTAGTAAATCTAAATGCTCGTCAATTGATGATACTATAATAAATTTAGACATAGAATGGGATACTATACAGTCATTCAAAGAATTGGAAAATCCATATATATCACCATGAAAATATATCTAAGATATACTAATTGAGAAAAGCAAGTTGCAGAATACTCTGTTAAAGATGATAAATCAAAACAAACCAAAAATTTACCTGTTTTTATGGTGTGTGTGTGTGTGTGTATAATAATGAATGCACGGAAAAAAGTCTGGAAGTTGAGCAACAAGTTGCTAACAACAATATTGTCTTAGCAGTGAGATTCAGGGTGGGGAGAGCCTTCATGTTTTTAATTTCCGTACATCTAGGTTATTCAATTTTATTTCAATGACAATGTAATACTATTATTAAACAAATATTTAAATTAAAAATAAATGTTATTGACTTCTGTAGCCAGAGACAGCTATTTTGGAATCAAAATGGAACTCAAGGGTTGGAAAGAGTAAGCATTAGGAATAGAGCATATTCAGCTGTTAACTTGGAGGATCCTGAAGTCTCCTTGTTAAAATGAAAACACCAGGATTGGACTTTGGGTTAGAAAGACATAGGAGCTGTATACTAGCTGTGTGACTTTGGACAAGTTATTTCACCTCTTGCTGCCCAATTCGCTTGTCTGCTAAACGGAGCTAATCATTCCTACCATATAGAAATGTTGGGGTGATAAAATGCATGCAATGCATGAGAAGGCCTAATTGATGACTGGTTGGAAAGGAGACTGAGGTTGAAATGGGATTTGGAGGTTATCATTGTTCCGCACCATCACCATCATGTGCCAGGATTCTAGCAGAAGTTTGGAGAAGTCAAGTGACTTTGCTCAAAGTGACACAGCTAAGGAGTTAGAGCCAGAATTCACACCTGGGTGTGGCCCGTGAGCGTGACTACCTAACCACTGCACTGCCTCAGACTCTCTCTGTTCCCCCCTTCTCCAGTTTTCACAATTAGTCAGAATTGTCATAATTCAAAGACATATTCATCCTCTAAGTGTATTCTGTTCTCTTACAAACCAGTGACTCAGTGAGAGGAAGTGACTCTATTGTTTTTGTTTTGATTCTATTGGGGAACTACTTATTCCTGTTTAGAAAAGTCAGTTTGGGCCACACGTTTGGTAATCCTGAGAGGTCTGGGCATGGCAGCATCTTGGATTCTGGTTGTGCATATGTGAACAGTTACTTTCAGTGAAGTCCCATATCTGCTTAATGAGTGTGTTCTAGAAAATTAAATACATTGTTGCTTGTGCCTGGAAGACAGACCTGGCACACTGAGGTGGTAAAATGCAGAGGTTGGTTTCTCATGGCCCAGCAAGGCATTGAATGGGGACATGGAGTGTAAGCATTCAAGATACAGCAGATGTGAACTTTGGATGTGATCTGTGTACCACACTTTGGTAAGTGTAGACTAAATTGGAGAAAAAATTTTCACGAACCCAGATTGTGTGGGGCATTTTTTAAGCAGATATTTTTGAATCTAGGACTTGGATTCATTGGTCTGGAATCTGGACCACAGAGACCTTGGCATATATTGGCTTTAGAGTGACATGTTAAATAAAGAATAAGCAAGTTTTTATATAAAGTACAAGTTACTAAGATGTAACTTGGGATGTATTAGAAATGTTTGTGTCTGGAAAAATCATCTTTTACTCTTTTGAAAATTTAAAAGAATTTTTAAGTTGAGGAGCTAGTAGGGAATAATTTTTTTTTTTTTGGCAATTTGTCCTTCACACATACGTTGTATAGCAGTATATGATGACGCAATTAAATAGATAGCTAGGATGGGTATAGTATTTGAATGAATGAACAAATTTTCCCACATGTAATTTTTCTAATTTTGTCAGACTGATTAATATTGTGGTTTATTAATGGAAGGAGACAAAATTAGTAGATAAAGTTCATTGAGCACTTAATATGTATCAGACATTTTGCTAAATGCTTTACGTAATAGCTCAGGTAAAGTACAATGCTAAGCGGATTCTAAATCATTTCTATAGACATGAATAACATCTTGAGAACATTGTTATGTTTCATATTTTACTCAATCAACTAAGTTTTACCTTCCAAGAGAAATTTAATTATGTTATGTAACTGACTAATTATAAAATTCTTGTGTATGCCTACATTTTGTTTGCAGTTTTGTTCATTTCAAGGACTAATATCTCTGGCTAATATTCTCTTGAGGATAAAGAACAGAATTGACCTATGATATAAATACCTATAGCATTTATGATTATGCAGTTATCTAAATTGGCATTTGATAGCATAGCTGCATGAAGCTTTTAGCTTTTGTGATAGATTGCTCTTCTGTGACCTCCAATGAAACACAGAATACATACAACATATATGCATACATGTGTATACATGATTATATATGTAATATGTATAATATATATAATATATGTGTATGTAAGTATTTTTTATTTAAATATATAATTTAAAAAATCTGGGTTGGGCCTATGGCTTACTAAATTTAACCAATGGAATGCAGCAGACATGAACATGAAACTGAGCCTCCAATAACAATTTGCTCACTGCTCCTCCAGTCTTTACTGTCAGTCTTCTCAAGGTCATTTGTCTTTTACCTTAGTCACAATTTCTATTTTGGTTATCTATTACTGCATAATAAACTACCCTAAAATTAGCGGTATAAATACAATTTATTGTTTCTCATGATATTGTGCATTGAATGCACAGTTCTCATGCTTCACATGTTGTCAGCTGGGAAGCTCGAATGGCTAGAAGAGTTGAAATGACCTCACCCAGGTGGCTCGCAAGTTGGTGCTGGTGCTGGCTGTTGTCTAGGAGCTCAGCTAGGACTGTGGACTGGAGTCTTCATTCTCCTCCATGTGGCTTCTGCACATGGCTAGGTTGGGTTTCCTCCTCTGCATGGTGGTCTCAGGATAGTTAAAGTTTTTATATGGCAGCTAACTACCAAGGGTACAAAAAGGAAACTCCCATGCCTTATTAAGGCTTAGGCCTGGAGTTGGCACAGTAATCATAGAAAAGCACCCCAAAACTTAGTGGCTTAAACAACAATTTTGTTATCTCTCACAATTCTGTGAGTTGATGGCTCAAATGGAAGGTTTCTCTGTCCCATATGATGTTATCTGGTGTGCTATAGTCATAGAGGGTGGTTGTTGATTCTGAAGCACACCTAGAGCTGGAATAACTTGGTTCTCCTCCATGTGACCTCTGCATGTGGCATGGACTTCTCACAGCATGATAACTGGGTTCTGAAAGAGCATTCCAAGAGCAAGTATTATAAGATGAAGGAAGCAAAGTCTCTAGTTCTCTTAAGGGTTGGACTCAGCTGTCTAAGAATATCATTGTTCTATTGCCAAGCAGTAACAGGGCTGGGCCAGATTCAAAGGGATGGGGTATAAATTCCATCTCTTGATGGGAGAGTGGGCACATATAGAATGGGAAGGAATTGATGGAGGTCATATTTGGAGATTATCTACCATAGTTTATCAGGAAAGTAATAATGAAATTCCAAAGATGAATCTCTTTCAGAAATAAACAAGCCAGCTTGGAGAAAAATAAAATAAACCTTGTGTGTAACCAAAATAACAAAGTAGATTGGTAATTTTGGCACTGGTCTTTAGATTTTGGTGTAACCCATAACCTATGTCAGCAAATTTTGACTGACAGATTTTATTTACTTTTATTATTTATTATTAGCCTCTCACTCTCATTTCTCTTATTCTTTTATATAAATTAAAATTGTTTATTAGTAACATTAATACTTTCTCTTTTGTTTTTATTATTTTAATATTAACATTATTTCCTTCTTGAGTTAGTTTAGAATAGATGGGCACATTTCCTTTTACCTTTGTGATTTTGAATAGTATTATTAAATTCAAACTCTCAAAGTCTTAAGAATTAATATGTAAAAATGTGAGAATTGAAGTTTTATTCATTAGAAATGACAATTTTCCTAAAATATTTTAAAATTGTGCTATAAAAGGAATACATTTTAGGATTGTTGGTACTTAACTGTTCAAGAGCAATACTGAATACTTATGCATATGATTTGGAGTTTGTATAACTTAATATGAAGTAAAAATTCTATGTGTTTTATGAGGGACTAGTGAAGGGAAGTTCTCAAATGAGGCTCCCAACTGTGACAAGCAAAGCCGATAATTCCTACTTACATTCCCTTCTATCGGTAAGAGACAGGGGTACCGTGAATTGATATAGACAGTTGGTATTGATTATTGAACACCTAGGTGCCATTCAGTGTACCAACTATTTACATGTAATAGTCTCTTTAATTTTTATAACAACTCCACTACATAAGTACTATCAATATCCCCATTTTCAGATGGGAGAAATGCACGCCCAGAGAAGGTACTTAACTTACCAAAGTCACAAAGTTACTAAGGCTAGTAAGTGTTAGAGCTGGGAATTAAGGTGGCCAAGGCCCCATGCTTGACCTGTGGGTTGTGTTCATGGTTTGATATGTAATGAAAGAACTGAGGGTGAGCTGGCAGATGACCTTGCTCAGTCCCTGACACGTTATGTGTTAAAAGAACAATAACTAATATCTATGTGACACTCACTTTGTACCAGACACTTTATATGCATTAACTCCTTTGATTTTCACAGTAGCCCTGTGGAGTTAGTGTTGATGTTACCTTTGCTTAACATGAAACAACTGAAGGATGCAAAGGTTAGATAATTGGCTGGAGCTCTCTGGCTCCAGAGCCTGGAGTCTTATCTATTGTGCCATCTGTTACCTCAAATCCAGCCTGCCACCATTTATAGGTTTTCTAGAAGAGCAACATAGCAGTGCAGAGGACAAACTGTAATGAAGAGGGTTTGTTTTGGGTACTATTCACTTCCTTTCTCCTGTCTATCTCCTCTAACAGCCCTTCTGTACAGGTGCCCACTACCTTCTGAATGCTCAAAGCTGCCAAATAACATTATATTATAAACATGATAGTAGGCATCTAATAAATCTCTATGGAATGAGTGAATGAAAACTCCATTGGGACAGCCATTCTTATTTACATTTTATGGCTATGGAAAGTGAACTCCAGGAAGTTAAATAAGTGCAGATGGTTACATGGTTTGTTTGTTGCAGAACCAAAGTTTCAGTTCATCTCTGATTTACTCCAATCCCTGAGTCTTCCCATCTCATTCTGTAGCTTTCCATGTAATTCCTTTCTAAGACCTTCTCCTTATTAAAACTTCAGTATAACACTTTCTTCCCTCTTTTCTCTTTTCCTTTCCCCTCCTCCTTTCTGGATCTATATCAAATATTTTCAACCCTCAGTTTACTGAGCTTGCTCGCCTTGGAATCAAGAAGAAAGAAAACTGAGTGAACAAAATCCTACTAACAGGGGAGTGATGAATATCAACGATAACCACCATAGTAGCTGCAGCTAACTCAGTACTTATTATGTGCTGTTTAATCATCACAATGACCCCATGGCGTGGGTATTTTCATCCTTATCTTATAGATGAGGAAATGAGATTAGGCTTGGAAATAATCCATGTTCTCTTTGGCTATAAACCATATCATTCCAGAAACTGTATTTTACAGTTTAAAAGATTATCCTAGTTACCCCAAAACTCCTTTGATTGAAGAACTGACTGGAAAAATAGGTAAGGAAAAGAGCATTCCAACAAAATGGAAAGGTTTTAAAATTAGATTAGATCAGAGGTTCCTAATTCTGGCTGCACATTAGAATACTATGGGGAATTTCCAAAAAATACCCTGACCCCAGCACACACCAAGTGGATTAGAATTTCTTCCATTAGAGTCCAGAAGAGATTTTTTTTAAAAGCCCTTCAGATGATCCCAGCATCCAGCTCGAGGGAGAACGACACTACATCTGTAGAGATGGGTGTAAAGGTAGCTGTGGACTAAGCATGAGTCATTCTCATATCACCGTGTAGGATCACAGCATTCACATGTGGTAGGTGCTCAGCAAATGTGTGTAGACTGATTGACTGAAACCTGGAAAGAGCTTTAAAATCTGGAAAGTTAAGATGATGCTCATTGAAAAGTTCAGGTTAAATATACAGATATATTTATAAATGTATATCTTTAGTCACAAGTAGAAGGTACTTAAAATTATGCCTTAATTGTGCTAGTTGGGCAAGTCATTGGGCAAGTCAGAATTTTCTGCCAACCATTTTATTATGCCACTATTTATAAAATACATCTTTATTTTAGTTATGACATCATGCACACCTTCCGCAGTCCCAAGTGTTCTATGGATGGAGAAAAGCCCTTGATGTGGCACAGTGCATGGCAGTTGTGGTTTCCTTCCCTTCCCTTCTCTTGTCTACTTGTCCTGCCTCTTCCCTTTTATCTCTTCTTTTCCCTACTCAGCAGAGAAACTTGAGAGATACTAACAGAGCTGAAAGTGTTAATTTTATAGATTAAAAAAATGAGTCACTGTGTTTTTGTCTCCACCTCCCACCCCCTGCCTCATTCTCTCTTTTCAATCAACATAGTTATAAAGTCAAGAAGAGAGTTGATTAGTCCCCTGATGTTCAGCAACAACAAACAACAACAACTGCAAAACAGTAGTTTCATATCCTATTTTATTTGTTTAAATTCTGCCTCTTTCCAAAAAGTATTTGAAGCTACACAGAATATAATAACATTGCAGAAAATTAATAACATATAAAAAGAAAATTTAAGATCTTGGAAAAGAGGGTGTAGCAATATGATAACCATATGAACTTAGCAGAATTTTCTGAATGAGTAAGAAATTTATCAGGGGGTTCCTGATAGGGCAAGAAACAGTTTACATAGCTGTAGTTAGCAGAAAGGAGGAAGTATATAGTGATCACTCAGGGATGGCAAAGAAACTTCTGCTGTGTGACCTCATAGGGGACTTTGTGTGTCTTGAGCAGCACCCTTAACGACAGCTTCACAACAAACACCAAAGTAGTTTCGATATTGCTGTTCCTCGTAGCTGAAGATAACCCTGAAGCCATAAGACTCAGTGAAGCTGATCTTCTAAGATGATGTTGGATTGGAGCTGATCTCCTTAACATACCCATTTTTTTTTCTTCTTTTAATTTTTATCATTTTCTCCCTTGCTTTCCCTTAGAGTTTTCTTTAAGTCACAGTATAGATGGATGAGTTGTGTTTTTCACCTGCTACATAATTTTGTTTCCCCCTTAGTTTACCATTTACTAATAGAGAAATTTAGAACTTATTTTTAGTTTCTTGGGAGCCTCCAAAGACCCTATCTTGTTTCCGTTTCCATTTCCCATTTGGTGACACTTGTTGATGGAGGAGAGGCTGACAGATTATGTAGTTACTCTGGAAAGTGACAGACCAGGACTCAACGTATGTTGATGTTATTGGCTATGGGCAAGGAACACTTTTCCTCTTATGACTCTGCAGCTGTAAAAGTAATGATGCAATTCAGAGCAGCTTAGAATATTATGGTGGCAGGTATAGGTACACATAGAAAAGCAAGAGGTGCTCTGCTTCCTCCAGTGAAATGAGCCATCAGAGACCTACCTTCCCAAACACTCTGAATCCCACATTTGGCAAGTTCTTTCAGCTTAGAGTCTTCTGCTGGTGTTGTCTGGTCCTCAGAAGTAATGATGAGCTGAATCTGAACTGAATGGAGAAGGTGATTTTCACCAAGCAAAATTTGTTTGCGTAAACTTGGATTTCAGTTGTCTTTTTCATTTCTCTTTTGGCAGCAAACGTTAATGCTTGAGGACATGCTGCCACTCAGTTTTGTGAAGTACCAAATATTTGGTTTTTATCTGCATTCAGACAGAATCAGTTTCAAGTTGTTTCTGTAGATATTAAAACATAAATATTTAGATAAAACAAGTTTATAAATTATGTAATTTACTCCATCATCTGTGGAATTATGAATTTTTTTCCTATGGTAGATTGAAAAATTTATTGAACACTTACTTTGTAAAAGGCATCATAATAAGTAGTTAGCGCAGAGTTGGGGGATACATTAAAAATAATAGACATGGTGATAGTCCACTGTAAACTTCCAGTCTAGTTAAGAAGTAAAAAAATTAAATTAAATTCATTAAATTATTTTTAAGTAGAATGTTTTTAAGAAACAGAATTATTCAATGTAGTAAAAGTTGAACATGAATATGTTTGCGGCACCTTCGAAAAAAGAGTACATTGAAGTTAGAGATAGGTTCAGAGTAGGTAGATTTTAAACCAAGGATTAAGAGACAATCAACATGGGTTGGTAGAGACGACTGAATTAGGAAGGAGGAAGATTAGGATTATACTGTGAAAGTTGTCTTGTGTTATCTGGAAACTTCTTGAGATGGAGAACTTGTCTGATAATAATTTTCATTACAATATTAAAATAGAATCAATAAGTTACTTTAAAAATGTGAATGCGGCTCTGGTGAATGACTCATTTATTTCAAGTATTGGAAACACACATTGCAGATGACAGAATAATTTTTTTTTACTATTTTTGACATTTGTTTTAATAGTGTATGATGTATACATATCATACACATATGTGTATGGTATACTTATATATGTATATACACACACAAATATATATATGTATATAAAATTTTGTGTGTGACCCCAGTAGGTTCCTTGATGTTCAGATAATATACTTTTTACAGTTAATTATTTAATCTATCATCCTCAGGAGTGTGGATGCTCTTCATGTTTTATTTAAAGCATTATACTTCAGTTTACCATATCATGACTTTTTTATTTAGAAAGATATTTTTTTTGCTTCTATTTAAAGGCTAAAATTCTGAAAATAATATTTTTCAGATCTCTCCAGATCTTTTAATTTTAAAAAGAAAATTTGACTTTGTTTTGGATTGTTTTTGCAACACTTGTATTTGTGTCTTAAGATTCTTGTGATTTATTTTCAAAGGGGTGTCTGGAATCTATATTTAAAAAACCTGAAAAATGAGTCTTTTACTTATACACACAAAATAGCTGTTAATATTGTAGTCATACTTTGTTTATACATACTCCATTGAGACAGCTAATTAGTCATGATGAGAAAGATTATTCTATGATTTTTCCTCTTTTTCATTTATATTGTCTCTGTCAAGAACCATTATCATCCATCCATTCATCCATCCAATCATTTATTCTTTCATTTGTTCATCGAATATGTATTAAGTACCTAGAATATTCAAGAGAATGAGCTGGTATCTGGATGGGTGAGAAGAAGCCACAGAAGTGACTAGATCATGAGACTTTGGGAGACAAATATAGGAAATGTTAATTTCCATAAGTAAGGGTTAAGTAACGTGCCTTAGGAATTTGCAGATAACACAGAAGATTTCTGACTTGTAGGGGGGTGGGGTGAGTGCTGCAGAAATACTTTTTCACTTAAGTTGACCTACTCCATCCTTGTTTTTTTTGAATGCAGGAAAATGTTTTACTCCTCAGCATTTAGTAAAACAAATGTGATAGAAGATATCTGTTCTCAGCTCAAAATGCCTAGAATATGCCTGGCTTTTTCAAGACATTTCACATTGTTAGTACTTTTATTTTTTATGGTTACAATACAGATATTGTTAAATACTCATTAAAATGACAAAAAGTATGAGGAGCTATCTGCCCTCAAAGCCCATGTTCTTTCCTTTCCTTCTTACTAAAGAAACTTTAGTTGCAAAACTGCCATGCTTTTTGAGAGGTGCTTATGATGATCTTTCTTCATTTTTCTTTTGTTTAATTTGATATTATATTATTTTCAGAGGCAAAATCAGTGAAGGCTTGGACAATTTAAAACGTGTTAGTCCCGTAGGAGAGACATACATCCATGAAGGACTAAAGCTAGTAAGTTCTTTTACATTTATGAGTATGGGAGAGAATGTTTTCTTACTCTGTAATGAAATAAATTATAACTCTCTAGTAAAACTCAAAGACCCCATTACATGTTTATCTTAAAATTAAAAAAAAATGCTTTTAGTTGTTCTAGGGATAAGACAGATAGAAAACATTTACCATGGTGATAAGAAAAGTTTGGTTGGCATTTTGCCTTTTATGGAATTTTCCATTTTCTCTATGGCTATATTCAGAGAACCACATTTTCTTTGTGGTTATAGTCAGCCAAGGCTAAAATCTTTATCATTTAAACCCTATACTAACTACTCTATAATGTGAATATATGTATATTTCAAATTAAAATAGTTAACACAAAATACCCTGTTTTAAAAGCCAGTTCATAATATTTTGATTTTGTCAGACTTAAAATTCAGCTTGATGGAACATGCTGGTTAAAAGTTAAGATTAACTTATGAGTTGGACAATTATTCTTCATTTTCAGGCAAATGAACAAATTGAGAAAGCAGGAGGCTTAAAAACCTCCAGTATCATAATTGCTCTGACAGATGGGAAGTTGGATGGTCTGGTGCCATCATATGCAGAGAAAGAGGTGAGTATTGAACTGAAACTGTTCTTTACACCCCAGTGTACTTTGCTGTATGTCTCTGCATGTATTAGCCTGACATTTGAATAATTCACCTCTCTGTCTTCCTCTCTCTGTCCCTCTCTCATTCTCTCAACAGGCAAAAATATCCAGGTCCCTTGGGGCTAGAGTTTATTGTGTTGGTGTCCTTGACTTTGAACAAGCTCAAGTAAGTCCAGCAGATCTGCAGCCTTTAATCTAAATCACATAACTGTCTTAAGGAGAGTTTATCAGATTTTTTTCACTGATGACTTATTATGACTCAAATCAGTCATTAAAGATTTTCTATAAAAATGGCCCCATGTCTTGAGCTCTGGGTTAATAATGTCTGAATTTGACAGGCTTCATTACCTAAGCAAGCTGAAGACAAAGCTCTAATTTTCTTGAACATTTATTCCATTTGAAGGAACTAATATTGGAAAAGCTGTTGGGTTAAAACAATATGCATACTCCTCTTCTTTAACTCAACTGACAAGATTATCATGACAAGTCTTGTTCAAATGTTTTAGTTTGAAAACTCAACTCAGGAGTTCAGGGATTTGGGAAGTCTGTGTAGGAGAAATCTTTAATAATTTTCCCTAAAGAACCAATTTTTTTTCATGAATCTTTGAGGGTTTATGTATTAAATTTATTTCCCACTCACAAAATGATTTTACATTTAAATATTTGGTTGAGTGTGACTGCGACTCCTGTGTCTCATGACATTTACAGCTAGTAGAACTCTGAGCTGTTTGGAAATTGAAACTTGATGCCAGTGTAAAGGGGCTGTGCCTGATCTCAGTTTATTTTTTTGTGATGCATTTAGAGTAACACTAGTCCCATCACCTTCAGTTCCTGACAGTGAATTAATCCTCTGGTGTAATTTTTCAGGTGAATGTAATTGACATGTAATGAAGTGTATAAAATGTTGTATGTCTCAACCACCTCTCAATTAAAATTTCCTCCTTTTTCTAAAGCTCGAAAGAATTGCTGATTCTAAGGAACAAGTTTTCCCTGTCAAAGGTGGATTTCAAGCTCTTAAAGGAATAATTAATTCTGTGAGTATTTCTCTGGGGTCAGGAAAGGCTCGTAATTTTAGATATATTTTAAACTATAGGAAGTAATCTTGATATACAGTTCAGTGGGTCATTATCTTGAAGAAAGAAGTTAAGAAGGAAGTTTGTTGGGTATTGCAAATGCAGGGAAATTGTAAAAGATCTGGATTTTGTTTGTTAAGTGAGATTTGGTATTAATTCTTGCAAATTGAGCTCTGTGAGCCTGGGTTTGTGATTCCAAGTTTAAGATTTTCATAAGCAGTCTCAGAGCACGCTTTGAGCATGGAGTTCCTCACTGTCTTGATATCTTGAAAGTTTTATGGGCTTTATAGAAGAGTAAAATAAAAATTTGGATTGGAATGTGTGATTGCTTCCTCCTCCAAATATGGTATTTCTTAGCTATCAGTCAGGCAACTCGAACGGGTGGCAGAGTATTTGACTGCGATTGTTGTTCTTTCCATTTTAATGATTAATAGTTTCACTGGAGCTCATAATATTTCTGTTTGGAATTCAGTTGAGCTGCCTCTGGTGATCATTAGAATCCGGGCCATCCTAAACAGGGTATGGGGAAGTGGAGTGATGAAATGCAAAGCAAAACTCCTGGGCTTTCACAGCTGAGGTTTATGTTTCGTTTTACTGCCTTTTGCTAGAAGCACCAGGAGCAGTTGCTATTAAATATTTATGATATTTTGGTAAACAACATCCTAAAATAGAAGTATTAGAATTATTAGAATTAAAAACCTAGAATTAGAATATATTCTCTAAGCCAAAGCTTTTTCTTTAATCTTTGGGTATTTCTTGAAGGAAAAAAAATCTCAGGTTTTTTCTGACATTTGGTTCTGGAATTTAAAACTTGTTTTTAAAAATCATGTTTTTCAGAAACAGTGAGATTTATTGAATTTGCTTTTGGTAGTATGTAGACTTTTTTCCTCTTAATAAATGGATCTTTTCAGGAAAAACATACAATTTGATTCTAAAACATATCAGTACGACTAGTGGACAGGCCAAATATAAGTGCAGAATGGAACAGAGATTCAATTATTTTAGGAGTTTACATATGTGTTTAGTTTCAGGAAAAAAATTCAGTGTAAAAAAGTAATAAATACTTTTGTAGGTGGATTCTAGGTACATACTCTACAACTGTGATTTGTTTTACAATATAGGAAAATGTATTGACAATGCAAAAGGGAGGATAATTTGACCCTGTAAAAAACAAATCAGTGTATTGTATTTTAAATAGAATTTTATTGTACTTGGGAATTTGTAATTATTTTTATATTTATACTGGGAAGGAGAAAAGACCTCTGTGGGTTTTCCCCTTTGCAATTTTTTTTTTCTCTATATAAAAGGATTAATTCAAAATTCTCCAGGTGACTAACTGGCTTTTGAAAACTCTCTTTTTGTGGGTTATGACTACAAATATCTCCTTCAAAGAATTAGTAGTTGACTACTGGAGGAGATAAAGTTGTTATTGTTTTATTATATTTATTTGTTCAATTTCACTTTTTAAATTTGTATAAGAAAACTTTAGACTGGAATTTCGAACTACAGTGTTTCTCGCCTGAAGTTCTTGATGGACTTTAGCTCAAGTATGTTATGTCGAAAGATTTAGCATGAACTTAGACAAATTTTCGTTATTTTAGCTACACATTATGAACAAAGCCTCTTGAATTTCATCTGGAGGGGGCTGATGGGTATAGCTATCATCTCATTATAGTTAAACTGCAGCTATTTTGTCACAAAAGGAGTTATAAGTGATCCTGAGCGAAGCCAGACTCTGGAGAAACCCTAGCAGTAACTTGGGAGAGTAGGCAGGTAGACAAATGGAGCATTACAATCAAAGTTGATCTCACTAATGGTTGAGATTTCTATCAACATGATAATAGCTTGGGATTTCTGCCCACTTTGTAGAAATTTAAGGCACTAAATCAAGCACTTTATCTCTCTTCAAGGCAGAGATTGTACCCCCTCTGGTAATATACAAAAGCTGTACTTCTGCCTCAAATTTGAATTACCCTTTATATTTACAAAGTACCATCATATCTTTAAAAATTATATATGGTATTTAAACACATATAGTGTATTTCAGGGTAAGAGCTGAGAGAAGAGACTCTCTCTCTGTTCTTTATGGTTTACCAAACTAATGGGTAACATGGTACTGTGGAATGTATTTACACAAAGCTAAGCAAATGGAAGAAATCAGAAAATTTAAATCTTTCAGATGTTTGGTACTCTGAAGGCAAAATATTTGCTAAATTGATTGATAATTTATTTTTCCTGCTAGAAGTTATTTAAATACATCTGGCCTTATTAATTGTCAGTGCATTAATTTCCCTGAAGTTAATCTTTAATTGAGAAAAAGTGATAACATGGTTTTCTTGTTTTCTTTGTCCTCCCTTCCCCTGCCCACTAAAATCCAGTGACCTAGATGGTCTGGTCCCCTTATTGTAAAAGACATCACATTTTGTTAAGGCATAGTTTGTTTAGAATCAACTTTTTAATCAGCAAGGATAAGAGTTTAATTTTGGAGCCTTTCTTCATTATAGTTTTTTGGAAAAAGAAGAAACACTATAGTAGTTCTAACTTTTATAACTTCAAAACAAGGGACTCTAAAAGGCCTTTGTTATGAAAATATTAACAACTTAATACCTTTTCTAAAATTTATTTGATTCGGAAAATCATTTTAATGCTCTATTTTATTTGGAGGGAAATGTATCATTTCAAAATTTTTAGATTTCTATCCCGGCAAACATGATACGTACATAACATTTTTTTGTACTATTGGTTTAACCTCTACTCTTAATTAGCATATATGAGGGTTTAGAATTCATTATCTCAAGGAGGTACTGGTGAAAACCTTTTCCTCTTTTTTACCCTCCTTTTCCCATTGTATAATGTATTCTTTCATTTCCTCATTTATTGAGCTCTTACTATGTTAGGGCATGGTATTAAGCTTGGAAGAGGGGACACAAACTTATATAAGACAAATTCTTTATTCTAAAGGGGCTGGAAAATGACGATTCGAGGTTTGGAATATGGTGGCGCCCTGCGAGAATTACAAAGTGTGGGAATTTGGAAAAGGGAAATTGCAGTGAGTCACCCTATGTGATAAAAAGGAATCCTGTCATGCAGTTTGTGTTAAAATACCAATATGGCTAGAGTAACGTTGGCAGAGAGGTGGAATGAGTTTGGTTATGTGAAGTCATGGGAGGCTTTTTGTGGTGGGATCTGAACTGTGCTCTGACAATTGGAGTAGATTTAATTAGAAACAAGGAACACAGAACTTCAGAAACAGCCTGGGCTGAATGGCTAAGGCACAGGAGGGTTTGGCTTGGATGGTGGAATGATATGGGGGATAAACATTGGTAGGTAGGTTGGATCCAGATTATGGAGACCCTCAAATGTCTGAGTGGTGAAATGGCTCTTTTTGCACAAGTAGTTGAGGAACCATGGAAGATTAATTTAGAGCATGAAATTTATAACAGTGAAAGTTCAGGTAGAATATGCTTATGGTAATGTATGGGATGATTTGAAAGATGAAAAGCTGTGTTATGTCTCTTTCAATAGTGCTTGTGAAACATGGTGAAAGGAAACCTAACATAGTGAAGACGATATGAGATTGGAAAATACGAAGACCTGAGTGTGGGTTCCAACTCTGCCACTGCCTAGCCATGTGACCTTGTGTACCTCCTATAGTGTAATCTCTCTGAGTTTTAAAATTCTCATCAGTCAAATGAGGATAATGATATCTATATCAGTGAATCGTTTTGTGAATTAAATTAGATAATGATTAAGAAGGATCTAACTCAGAGGGGCTGACTTTAAAACATGTGGTAGGAAACTACGAATGGCTGGAAGCTAGGACCATGTAGGATGGCATTATTGATCCTTCTGTAGGGTAGTCCACTGAGAGAGATGGCCAACATTCTAAATGATCAATGACTTAGGTCTAAAGAGGGGTGGTATTGATATGTGCAAGGATCAAATCTAGCAAGTGGGTCGTAACAACAAGGATTTCTAGATGGTGTAGCTGCGCAAAGTCAAGTATCTGGCTGTGCCCTAGTTCCGAATTCTCAGGGCATAGGTCTAGGACCCAGCCGACAACTGGAAAAGAAGATTCAGAATTCCCATGGCAAAAGCTATGTAGAATTTCAGAATCCTCCATTCAGAAAAAAGAGCCACAATTCTTGTGGGGGATCTTGTGGTGCTAAGTAGTGATTCAAAGTAGAAATGTTACTTTGTTAAGGGGAAACCACAGGCCCAATGGACTATAGTTCCTTAGGGCTAATTTCAGGCACTGGGATTCTAGGTCTTTCACAATAAAACTAGGTCAAGGACTGCAAGGGAAGCAATTAATAAATTCTCTGCCCTGGTCAGAATTATGTCAGGAACAGGGTGGGGCTGAACCTCTAGGTATGAAACTGTTTGATCTTTCTGAGCCAGGCTCTGAAGCGTCTGGCAAATATTAGCTGGCAAATGCTAGTTGTTGTTGTTAAAATTGTGATGGCTGTGAAAACTGGAAATAAAAAGGTAAATGTGGGAAGCTTTAAAAAATTAATAGAACCTGGGAGCTCACTGGATATAGGATAAAAAGGACAGAGAGGGCAGTCAAGTGTAACTTGGGCCTTCCAACCCTGATAATATGAGTATCTAGAAGCATTGAAAGTGAACGCTGTTTTCACAGAGGGGTCGGAGTGTTAGAGGACAAAGTGGAATTGGGCAGGAGGGCAGGGAGAGAAGGTGAATTGGGCCTGGGAAGAAATCCCGGTGGGGGATGTCCCTGAGGGAAGTGGAGATCCAGGGAAATGTTCAAATCAGAAAACTGCAGAATTGAGTCATTCTTCCTCCTCTTGTTCTTTCTCCTCTCCCTTGCCCACCAACACAAGGATATAATTCTGTTTTCCACAGATCTTAGAATTGTTAAACAATTATATTTGGTTTCTTGGAAAGGTGATTGTAGAACTTTTATTAGAAAATAAAATTGTCTTCAAACTAGGATAGGTCAGACTAACCTGTGAGTACCATGTGGTTTCTAGTGCAGTGTTTCATAAGGCAGTGCTGTGTAAGAGAACATTAAAAATAAAACAAAACCACGATTAGTGAATAACAGGGAAAGAATAAAAATCAAAGTGATGTGGAAAAGCCCCTCCTTTTTTTCTAAAAACAAGACCATGAGATGTTTTACTCTTTCCAATTATTTCCATAATTTGTTTTTGATAGCACACCTCAAAAATATTAAGCATAAGAGATAAATCAGTTGTGAAGCTGTTTTTATAAATAACCCTGATCCAAAAGAATTAAGAACACTGCATCCTAGGGGATGGCAGCAAAGTTCCTAAGTGCCTAATGGGGAAGTAAAGGAGCCTAAATAGGAAAGGAATGAGCACTCACACGTGTAGGAAATTTAAATAAAACTGTAATAGATTGTTTACTTTTTTACTGAAAAAAGTAAAATATACATTTAAAAAAGTAACTTCATTCATAGTGCTGGAAATATAAGCTTCATTTGACCTTTGGAGCCAAGTTGTTTTTCTCAGTAATACCTATTGTTGTTATTATTATTTTTAAAAAGTATCTAAGAAAGGTGTCTATGTTTTAATGGAATGAGAAGACATTGTAGAATCATTTTCTCTACAGGAAAATCATTTTCATAGAAGAGGGTACCTAATAAACATTCTGATAAGACTTTAGCTTAAATGCTTTTAGCAGGTTCTGCTATGAATGTTGACTGCTTAGTTGTGGAAATGTCTATTTATAAAATTATGGTTTAATGAAAAACCTAAAGTCTGAGCTAACTATAAAGATATATTCACAGGAAAAAAAAAGTCAAACTGGTACAACTTACTCAAAATTGGAAATCAGTTTCTAGGACTCCTTTTTAAAAGGACGGGCTGTAGCATGAGGCTCACCGTGCATCAGATTCTTCTGGGCTTCCGTTTATCTGAGGATCTTTAGTACTGAATATAGATAAGGTGTCTCCTTATAACATCTTTCACATTAATGGTTAGGAAGGTTGGGACCATATTTCCCACCTCCTCCTTTTTTTGCCTAATACAGTGTTGGGTTAGTAGTTATTGCCTAATTCATATTTATCAATGAATGAATAAATAAAACCCATGCTTCTTGAAAATATTTTTATATTTTTAAAATATAATTATGGTGTGTTTAAGCATTAAAAAAATCAACTCCTTTTTTCTGCCAGGAAATACTTTATTTTGAATTGACTTCTGATTCCATATTATTTTGACTTTATCCTCTTATTTATATTCCACTGTATTAAGACTTTTGGTTACAAGTGACAAAAAGCAAGTTCATACTAGCTTAAGGGGAAAAAAAAAAAAAAGAGAGGTGTGGGCTTATCTAACTAACTGGGTGGTCCAGAGGAGGAAATTGCCTCAGGTACAGTTAGATCCAGGGAACCAGTCCATGTTCTTAAGGTCTCTCTTTGTAAGTTTTGCCTATGATTCTATTTGCCTCATTCTCTCCTTGTTCCCATGAGTGGCTGTTGAAAGTAATTGCCAAGTGTTTCAGCTTACATGGGCCTCAATTAGCAAGCCCATTGGAAAGAGAGAGCTGTTGTCTCTGGGCATCAGTATATTCTGTCCCAGTTAAGGACTCTGATTGACTCAGTTGAGTCAAGTGCTTATTCCTCTAACAATTACATAGTTAACAAACATATTTGGACCAGCCTGAGTAACATGCCCACCCCTGTGATGAAAGATTGGGAGCAAGGTAGAGAGGGCTAATGATTGACAGCCTCACCAGGACCACATGGAGTAGAGAACAGTTTTCCCAATAGAAAGGGAACACTTCATAGATGTGTAAGGATGAAAAAATGTTCTGGGTAGGGAAGAAAAATCAATAGTATTACAGTCCACTGTATTAAAATACATTTAAAATATTTTTGACATATTCTAATAAGGCACTCCATTCCTTCTAAATTCCAATTAACTAAAAAATACAAATAGAAAATTTGCTTTAAAATAGTCATTTAATTTACTGAAATTTTATAATCTTGACATCCTTTGTCCAATGGTCTATTTGCATTTGCATGATAATTTTACTTAATAATAACATTATTCTTTCCTTCTTTCTTTAGTTGGGATTGTAGTATAAGGAAATCAAATCCATTTTGGAAAAATAATTACAGTTTTTTTGTGATATTTTGTGAGAAAACTAAAGTGGTGGCATTAGGTTACATAGCGAAAATTAAGTGCCAAATGTTTGCTTCTTAACATTAATTTTGGGCTACAAAAGAAGATGACCTTTAGAGGCTCACTTGTTTTTGAAAGCAAATTCAGTTGAGTAGAAGGACATTAAAAAGGGGGATAAAATGGTTAAGATTTATGATTAAATGTACCATCAGTGTAAATTATGATGCGTAAATGCGTAATTTCTCAGTTATATCTCATTTTCCCTCCTGAAATAATAATTCCTAATTTATTTGGAAGCATATTTTTGAACTTACTGTGTTCAAGACACTTTTCTGATGTTGGGTTACAGAGATGGATATGGTACCCTTGACTTTTCTGAGCTTACAAGTTTTAGGGATATGTGTTTGTAAAGTCAATAGAACTGATAAAGCTTTTTTTTTTTTTTTTTTTTCTATTCTTGTTGCATAGGGAAATAGTTTATTTGCCACTCTGGATTTCTGAAAAATCAAATAGAACAAGTATAGACTTATCATGCTTGTCAGGTCTATTTCATGTTTTATTTAATGAAACAAGGGAGTGGGTAAAGAGGACTAATATGAAATAATATATGCATCAAAATGAAAAACATGTTGGGACTCAATTTCTTTAGATTCTGAACAAATAGTACATTTATTATTACTTTACCCCATAATTTCAGTGCACTTTTTATGGAAAGTCTATTTATCCTTTAGGAAAGCATTAAATGATTATTCTTAGTTTGTACTGAACAAAAGAAAGGAAAAAAATCAGAGACATATAAACTTTTGTTTCATATCACAATCCACTTTGGGGCGTATTTCTATGGTATAGTGAGAAAGGAAGACCTGCTATTATGATTTGTTATGAAAACCCAACTTAAGAACTTAAGAACTTAAATGTCGTTTCGCTATTTTCTTTCCCAATTTGTGATATGGGCATAATTTCACCAACAGTATAATCAGAACTACTCATCTGTTATGTTTGGAACAGAGAGGAGTAAAAGGCAATGATTATAACTTACATTCTTCCCTAGATTTATTAGAGTAAAAGTTTGTTTAGAATTTGTCACTTGTGCTTATACTACTCACTTACTTGCAAAGGGAAAGAAAATCCATATTTAGAAATGGGTCAGTGCAGAGCATGCTGTATTGAGCAACTGGCATTTTGGAGCTCCAAGCATTTAAAAGAAACAAACACAACCAAAACACATAACTACAAATTGCAATTGTTTTTCATTGACGTATTACCTCTTAGAGAAAAATATATTTGGTAGGAATGTTTCACACCTAGAGAGAAAATAAAATCATATCTGAATGTTGAAAGGTAAAAAAGCAAACAAGAAAAGATTGTGAGAAACATCTTTCCAGTTGTTTTAGCTGCTTATTTTATGCACATGTGTGGCTAATTACTAAAGCTTCATTTTAGGGAGATCTTTTTTGGGGAACTAATGCTGTGCAGTGATTTTTCCTTATGAGATTTAAACTTGGAATGCTTCATATTTGGGATGAACTCCTGTAGTGCTTAAGCTTCTCAGTGAGTCAGAAAAAAAGTAGCTTGTGTTTTTAGACCTTATTATTATTCTTACTGATATTTTCTGACATGCTGTATGTCATGGAAATTAGCAGTTTCTATTTGTTAGGATACACTGAAGGTATTTGTAAATTATCTGTAACGTTCTGTTGTACATTATGTTGTATACTCAAAGTCAGTGTAGAAAATTATTGCCAGAATGAATATTTTGAATTTTGAATAAGGTTAAAAATGTTGGAGATGTTTGGGTAGCATATTGAATTTAAGTGTGAAGAAATAATCTGTGTTTTGGGGAAAATTTTTTTTATTTAGAATTGACCTTAAAAAAGAAGGTCACATTCATTCAATGGGACTTAATATCCTTTTGCTCTTTCACATATACTATCCAGAATCAGCCCTCTTTTTAAAAGAAGATGCATATCTTAAATTTGTTTCTTTTCATGTTGTTTTTATTGTTTCTTTTTCTCTTTGTTAAAAAAAAATGTATTTTTGCATTTGGCTCAATGCCTTATGAGCGCCATTGATTACCAAAATTTGAACTATACAAATAAGTTTTCCTTTCATTGTGTGTGACCAAAGATGTGACTTGATTGACTCAAGTAGCCCCTCATTAAGCTCTGTAATTTTAAATATACTTAACTGTTCATTGTTACATACCCCATTTATTTGTCTTATAGCCAAAATGCTTGTGCTTTTTATTAGAAAGTTTTACATTTACTCTTCTATTAATTCAATAAATATTAATTGAGAAGCTGCTATTTATAACATTGTGTTATATACCTTTTATATTAGGTTGGTTTTAAATATGAAGTATTATTATTCATTATAAAAGTTTTTACATAGTTTCTTCTGGAATGGGCTCTATTTTCCAAATACAGTATCCTTACCATCACCATTTAGAAATTGCAAAAAATATAGATTTTTAAAATCTGTCTTGGTTTATACTAGTTGTAGGAAGTGGGTTTTTGTTTGTTTGTTTCATTTAAACTGGATGCTTGATCTTCAAATCATAAGACCTAGATATTGCTCCCAAATTCAACATGAACTTCCAAGACACTGTAGGTCCTAAGTAATATTTTACTTCAACCCGCCCCCATCTTAACTAATTCCATGCTAAATTTTATCTTGGATATAGCCCAACTATAATTCTCCACTAATTAATCCCATTTTATCTTCAATGCCAGAAGAAAAAGGCCACAGCTATATTCATTGTATGCATTTTTTAGGGCCATGATATGGCTTTTACTACTCCCTACATGTTCCATATTTGTCATTATAGCATGTCCCTTATGTAAACATGTTCAGGAACTTACAAGATCTCAATATGGTTTCATATGTATCTTACAAGATACTCAAAATATCGTTGTTTCATATGTATCTTAAAATATCTAAGAAAGAAGAAATCAAGTCTGATGCTATATGGTTGTTTCTGCTATAGATGTTTCTATGATTAACACTGTCACTTCACCTGGTTATTATTCAGTCCTTATAAAGATCCGATCCTAACCCTATAGTCAAGCAGGATAAGAAATTGCTTCGTGGCCACTGGGATTCTTGGAAGAGTGTGTCTCTGACTTAGCAGCGGTTCTCACACAGCCACAAATCTTGCCAGATCTGGCTCCAAAGTGCATATCTGCCCTTTGTTGCTCTGTATGCAAATTGGGCCTTTAGTGAAATCCTGCAGCCTGACCACATGCACTAGATGCAGACTCAATCCAAATTAATTTGGAATATGCCTGGAATATCCAGGGTGAAACACCATTCTGATACTCCAAGTCGAACTTCTGGAAAGGGACAGCACAATGGAATCTACTTTCATCTCCTGCCAAACATCTGTATCTCAGAGAGGCCAGCAGGCAGAGCTGACTCCTAAGGCTGCATCTCGTCTTTCCACTAACCAAAACTAACCCAGAGGGGGCCATTACCAACCTTATCTTATCCTACCCCACTCCCTTGACAAGTAGAGAAATTCATGTTTACGGAGTTCACCAAACTATTGAGAGTATTCTGATGATCTAAATTATACAGAGAACGTATCGAAATTGTATACAAGTTAGAAACAACAGAAAATAAATAGCTATAATTTGTAAGGATGAATGCTATTGTTCCGCCTGCAGTTTTATCCCAAGCAACTCAGAAGAGGGGAAATACTTGGATTTTCACTTTCTTATGACATGTATTCAAGACAAATACATTTTAAATAGGACAGAAAGTTTTGATAATGAGAAACGACAGTGACTGTTATAGGGATTAAATATATAAAACCATCTTTAGGCATTTAATTCACAGTTTGGGACAACAAGCTGGAATGTAGACATTTTACACAAAGTAACAGAATTTAGAATTCTATATATTTCAGCATCTTTTCTATTATAGATTTTTATTGGTTTATGAACACAGGTCTTGCAGATGGTCTTGTGTATACCATCAGCTGCTCTGCCTAGACCTCTCCCTCCTGGAAGTTCACACTTTTATCTCCTACCCAACCTGTGCCCTGTGGGTGTAAATGTAGGCTGAAAACGTTTAAAGACCCTGTGGTTCACAAATACTGGAGGGAAAGAGACTAAGAAAAAGAGTAACAGAGGGACAGACATGTAGGCAGACCTTGTTTTCCAATGTTGGCATCCCATTTTAGAAAATGTTTTCCCTCATGCTGCTTGCGTTTCTTGCTTTTCTAATGTTTATGTTGCCTGCATTTCCATGTATAGGGATTTTCATGGCTTAACAAAATATCCTCCTGAGGCTATAATCCTGTCCAGGTTGTTCGAAGGGTCATGCATTCACATGTTGACATTCATATATTAGTATGAATACGTTCATGACATGAGAACAGCTATGTTGAAGTAGAATATTTGGGGAGATAGGGCAAACGTGGATCATGACTGTGATTAGAAAAAGAGTGTCTCTGTGTGTCTAGCAACCCAGGTGAGACAATGAGAGGGGAGGGACAAAGACTCATTTAGTCTGTATCAAAAATTTGCTGCTCCACATCAAGAAAAAACAGAGAAAAACCAAACCAAACCAAACAAAATCACCAAACTTCTGCCTTCTGGCTCTGAATGTGCCTTTCTGTTTCCAGGACTCAGGCAAATTCTAGAGTTTTAGAACTATAAAACCTAAATACCACTGACATCATTACTTTTATGGAAAAAAAAAATCTGTCCTGGGCTTTCCTGGTGGCGCAGTGGTTGAGAGTCCGCCTGCCGATGCAGGGGACATGGGTTTGCGCCCCGGTCAGGGAGGATCCCACATGCCGCAGAGCGGCTGGGCCTGTGAGCCATGGCCGCTGAGCCTGTGCGTCCGGAGCCTGTGCTCCGCAACGGGAGAGGCCACGACAGTGAGATGACACATATAAAAAGTAATTTCAAATGGATTATACAGATTTGTATATAAGAGCTAAAATCAGAAATGTCTAAAAGAAAACTTAGGGAAAAATCTGTCCTAAGATCAAATAACAAATTAATTTTTCTAAGCACCGTTTGATTTTAGTTTCCAAGTGCTTGTTGTGTTCTTATACCAGTATTAGGACCTCTGGTATAGCTTGTTGTTCTGGTAGCCTGGCTTGTCTTTTAGCTTCTGGATGATGCTGAGAAGTAAAAAGTACAAGTGTTTTATCTGTACAAAACCAAATTTGAGAAAGAAAGCAGTAATAAAGTAAGACAATAGAGAAAAATAAATACATAAAAAGAGAGAGGCCCCTAACCATTTGGGTATCCCATATATTACTAACTCATAGGATGATCTACAATTTGAATTTATTCACAGTCAGTGGTGTTGGGAACTTTAAAACAAACCTGTAAAACCCCCATAAATAAAGGTGAAAGCTTAGTGACATAATTTTGAAGATAAGAAATAAGTCTGATTTTAGATTGTTTTTGATAGTATAAAAGGTGTCCAGGCAAAACAAGCAGGTGAATTTCACTAGTTTGTTGGATATTAGGTTTTGTAATGGGTAGACCATTTATCACAAGTCTGGAGGGTGGCAGAGGGCACTGGTTAGAGGAATGGGCTTTGGACTCAATCAAACCTGGGGAGATCTGGCTCTGCTATTTAAAAGCTAATTGTTCTAGGACAATTTTTAAAAATCTCTCTTAAGTTCCAATTTTCTCATCTGTAAAATGGGGATAAAAATAGTATGCATTCTTAAGACTTGGAAGGATTAATTGAAGAAATTTATATAAAGTGCTTAGCACAGTTCCTAGAACATAATTAGCACCCAACAAATGGTAATTATTATTATTGTTAGAAATTCTTTTGAATTTTTGACTGCTGCTGGTTGTACTGAATTTACAAAGTTTGACTTTTTTCATCCGTATTAACATTTGAGGATTTAAAAGTAGGGATTAGGTAATAATGTACATATTTTTTTCATTTATAAATATTCCTTAATACTAATATTATTTTTTAAGTGAACAGATGCTTCAGTAGTATACTTTTTTCATGGTGATCATCAATTTCTTTGCCAATTTATATATATATATATATATATAATATATAAATGGACTCCAAAGTCTCAAATGATGCAATTTTGCATCTAGTGTGTTGATGACTTAGAGAACCCTGGTTTTATTAATAGCATTTGGTTTGCCTTTAAATTCGTTCTATGGTGCTATTAGCTCTCTTGATGTCAACTAAGGCCGAACTTTATTGGAAACTATTTTCTGTTTCTGTTGAGACTTAATGAAGGCAGATGGCAACACATATTTGAAGAAACATCCTTACAAGGTCCTCTGTTGTACAGGTGATGAAAGTGCAGAGTATGAAAAATAATGCATCAATTATCATAGATGGGACACCTGATCCAATGTTCAGTCAATCAATAACAGTATTTAAGTTGGTAAAAATTAACTAGTGTTTAAAAGTAGTTGTCCCATCTGTCAGTTGTCATTTAGTGATGACAATTTTAATGTAATAGGTCCAGGTTGAGGTCTTGAGCATTTGAACTTGTGCAATTACTTGGCGAGACTAGATTATGAAGTGCTTTGTATTTATGGAAGTGCTTGTTTAAAAATTTAATGTAAACTATTTGCATATGAATATTAAATCACAGCAACTTCTAGTTGTTCTTTTCTTAAAATAGCAACATGGTAAACTCTAGATAGAAAAACCAAATTTAGAGCAAATTTTATTTTCTAAAATGCATACACTTTCTTCTCTCATTTCTTTCCCCACCACATTTTCTTGCTCTCTATTTATCATGTGAAGATGGTTTTGGTGAACTTAGTTTCAAATTACGGGTCTTTGGATTTCCAACCTTTACAATTTTTTGAAAGGCTAGATGCTTTTTCACATAAATTAACTTTATTTTGCTTTATCTTGGTCTTTTTATGATTGTTGATTTGCTTTCTAGATAGACGTATTTAATATTCTCATTAATTCAATTAATGAGAATGCATTCAATACATTCAATCTGTATTCTCTAAGCATTTTTGTTGTTGTTGTACTGTGTGTACAAAGCAATGTGCTAGTCTTGGAAGGCTAGCACAGTATAATATGATCCCATTTCTATGCTCAGAGTTTGTCTTCTAATAGAGGAGGTGATTCAACACTCAATAAGATCCTAAGAAATAAAAAAAATCGAAATAAACTTTAGAGAAAGGTAGTAGTGTTCTGAGGGGGATTCATCTAGATTTTGTCAGATGGTGATGCCAGTTTAATGACTCATGGTCTAAACTGCTTGTTTTTCAATGAATGTGTTACCTGAATCACTTTTTCATTCAATAATATCATTTCTATAGAACTCATTTTGTTAAAATAATTATGAATATTAAACTAATGTAAGGGTATTCTTATATATAAATGTATATTACACAAGTTACTGCAAGATGTAACCAACCTTTAGTTATTCTTAATCTCTGTTTAATGTAATTTAATTTAATTAATCTCAGACTTGAATAGAACATAAATTTCTAAATTATCCTGAACTTATTCTTGAAAACCAAAATACTTTACAGGGGATAAACAGGGTCTGACTTCAGAACAGTAGACCATCAATGGACCTTGAAGGTGTTTATTCTCCAGTCTTAAGGAGAGATCCATTAGAATTGATCATTTGATCTTGCTATTAGAACTACCATTTTAGAAATGTTATGATGAAACACATCAAATCAAAAGAGGAAGTCAACACAAACTTTGTCTTAACAGTTTGAGATCTGATTTAATTATGGCCAATATTTTTAGGAGAAAGAAAACCAACATAATTTCAGAAATTCACACAGGTCATTCTGGGTTGCATAGTCTTTGACACAGCTTTTGGAAAATCTCTTTATAATTTCTTGATTTACCTTATTCTAAGGAATTAAAAAAAAATGATTTCTATTTCCAATAGATGCAATCTTTAAGCCTCTCTCATAATTTTCTTGATGTTCAAAACATTTTTCTGTAATGCTGATAGAGGTGTGCCTAAAATAACTAGTAAAAAGATTGTAAGCTGTAAGATCAGTCCGTTTCCTTAACAGGATTTATTTTAAAATAAATTCTTTCAAGAATTGTCACCAGATAAAATAGATTTGGGGGGCTTTATGTTTTCTTTTGACCGTCCATTTTCGAGGCTCAGTTCTCATTTTTATTTCAAATTGGTCAAAACTAAAGCAATGATACCCCAATTTTGCTAGTTAGGGTATTATTAGCTTCATATTCCTTTGGCAAAACCTTTTTAGCTTCATATTCCTTTGGCAAATCTTTTGTATTCTGTTCCTTTCAGAGTCTTGTTATCTGAATTATGTCAAAATATTTAAAGATGATAGTGATTTGAGATACTTCCCTTCCAAGAGGACACATTAACCTTTGACAATGGTCCTCAATTCTTAAATGAAAAAAGGTACTCACTCGTCAAAGGAGTGTTGATTATCGAAGATAAAATAGCAGACCACAAGGTGTTTGGGCCCTGACAGTCTTTGGGTGACTCTGGAATCTCTTTGGTTATTTATGAGTTTAAATAGACCTCACTTGGAATTTCTCAGATATAATATTTTATTCTATTTGTTTCCTAATTACTAAAGCCTCAATCACTCAGTGAAAAGTGGATTCCCTGGGAAATGACCTTAAAAAGTGCAAATGTTTCCTCTTTCAGAGAGGCATATTCAGCAACAAAAATTCCGTGATTTGACCCAGCTGTATTTTAGAGTCTGACAATTTATATTTCCATTGTTATTAAAGAAAGCACAGAAAGCATTTCTATATCCTGCTACAGTCCTTCCTTCCTGTTTTAGTTATGAGCAGGAGATGCTAGAAACTACTGTACATCATCTGTCTTTAATGTCTGTCTGTCAAGAAAAAAATGTCGTTCAAAGATCATCTGGAACTTGTCTGCCTTTGCTAATGTAGTGCAGAGCAGTTCTAAAAATAAAGGCAGGATTGTTGAGTCCATTAGGAGCAGCTTATTTCATCATTGTTGTTTTTCGCTTGTAGCCTTGTGCCTTGTATGGTGGTTTCTGTTTCTCAGAACAAGCTAAGAAGAGCCATTCTGTTCCTGTGCTCTGGGAATGCTGGAGTAGAGAGTCTGTCTTTTTGAGAATAATATTTGGCTCATACAAGGGGCCTGTGTTCTGCAAGTGTAATGTTTGATGCATGTAAGGAGGATTAGCGTCCATGGGAATTGAGGCAGAGAAATTGAATAGAAATGCCAGAGTCAAATAAAGAAGTGTTTATTTATTGATATTATGTTGACCCTTTTAATAGAAAACATTAAATTAGCATAATTAAATAGGAGGTCTGATTTTGCTATCTTGTTTTTGCCTGATGGGAAATTCAGCATTGATTTTATGGCTATCAGGAAATTTTAGTTATCTTTTCATGTCTAAGGTTCCCAGACTTTGAGGCAACAACCCACTTTATCTGTGCTTATCTGTATTTATTCTAATCAAATAAGAGTTCCTACAGAATACAATCTTAGAATATATGCTGAAAGACGACACCGAAATTTCCTAAGAGCTTGGTAGCTATATACAAGATGGTTAATAAAATTTTCTCTGCCATCTATTGAAGTTAAAGGGAGGACCACAGATTATTAGTAACCTTATAATTCACTTTACATGTTATGATTTAGTGCTATACCTTGGTCTTCTTTTTTTCCTTTTTAGATACTAGCTCAGTCGTGCACTGAAATCCTGGAATTACGGCCCTCAAGCGTCTGTGTGGGGGGTAAGTGGTTAGAATTTAAAAATACCTTGTAAGAAGTTGTACTTTTTTCCTAGTTAAAATATACAATTTGAAACTCATGTTGGAAAGAGAATAGCAAAATTAATTTTTTGGCATCTTTTTCTGTAAGAATTTTTAAATAATTCCTTGAAATATTTCTATTTTAAATTCAAATTTTTAAGATTGGAGTGTTATTTTAAATAATGAACATATTGTGCGACAGGCTTTTAAAATCTTCTGTATATTTAGTTCATGTTTGAGACCTTTCCTATTTCAAGTAAAATAGAAAATTTTCTCTTTTATCTGATTATACAGTCAGGTATCTGTAGACTTTGAGCTCCGTGCCTTGATGACCTGGCCAAAGTACAGTACATGCCAGCTCAGGGCCCCTAAAGAAGTGATTTATGGGTGGAGGGCAAGAAATAAGCAGGTGGCTTCATCAGCTGTTCTAAGAACAGACTAGGATTTTAGCACTTTCAAGCCATCCGCCCCAAAGAGAGTGCGGTTCTCTCTGGCCTATACTATTTCTACTTCAGGTCTTACCTGGAGTTCATTTTAACCTGACTTTTCTTTCAAAAGGAAAAACATTGGGTCTGGTGGGGAAGGAAATGTGCTGTGCAATTTACTGCAGAACCTCCCAACTGCTGGACATGGGATGAAGTTCTACATCTTTTAGACTCCTCCATTAATGATTACTGAGACATTCAAGAGGAATAGTGCGTTTGAACATTCCAGAGCAGGATGGCGTTCTATGCATTTAGAATTTTACCTAATCCTCATAACAACACTATTCGACAGTTTTAGAATCCTGGGTTCACGGATGCGGAAACTGAGACAGAGACATGTTCAGTACTTGCTATTAGTAAATATCCTGTTAGACTCTTGTCTGTCTCACTCCTAAAGCTCATGTTCTTTTTCTGAGTCACATTTTAAGTTTCACTTGCACTTTATTTTAACTTATAAGAAAATTCCTTTCATAATACACTGAATGGAGAGTGGCATGGCAGTATTTTCTTCCACAGTTAATTACTCTATATGTGTTAGATTATTGCAGATAAGAGGTCTCCGAGAGGATTGAAAGTTGATCACTATTAAAATAGTTGACATACCACCTTGCAACTAAGCAGCAAACATTTAGTTGCCAATCAAAACATTGATTGGCAGCTAAAATTTTCTTCTAGCATATTATTTCACTTTCTAACATTTAGTGACTGCTCCTCTTACACAGAATACGAGTTCAATCAACCTCTTTTACCTATTGGCCATAGCTTTTTATTAGTCCAAAATGCATGACCCTTGATGAGTTATAAGTTTGTATGCAACAGAAAATAAAACTGGAATTAAGGATGTGAAGAAGCTGTTAAAGAAGAACTATGTACAGTGTCATAGATTAAAGAAAATATAATGCATGACTGTTCTAAGAACCAGATAATATGAGGCATTAACTTCTTTACATTCTCATACCTCAGTTCCTAGACAAGAGGAAAACAAAGTTTTCTTTCCTGTGGATATTTTCTTCAGGATAGAATTTGGGCAAGTTTGTATGGTATTTGTCTGGGATGACTGTCATGCTTCAATTCTAAAATCTTGGTCACTATTGGAAAACACTTTGTTCAAAAAATAAAATAACGCATCTCTACATGGCAGCGAAGAGTATCTTCACTGTACATACCTGTAGGGTCTAAGAAAGCAAGTAGGACCATGTCTTTGTTGTTATTACTTGTCTGAATAGTACTAAAAAATTCATTCTTTGTACCTTGATACTTTTGTTTCAAGTTACGCTTTTTGTTGTTGTTTTTTGTAAAGTAATGATTAAATTTTTTATTTTTCCTTTCACTTCTAGAGGAATTTCAAATAGTTTTGAATGGAAGAGGATTCAACTTGGGCAGTCGGGATGGCCGTGTTCTCTGTACTTACACTGTTAATGAAACATACACAAAGAGTAGGTCTCCATAATTTCAATATTCCTTTAATATCTCCATAGTATATCAGCATCAAGTGTTTTCCTCTTTTCCCCAACTGAAACCAACTATGCTATATTTTTTTATCAGAGGGGAAAGAAAGGAAGTCCAATGATAATACAAGTAGTAATAATAATTACTTAATAGTTATTTAATAATGGCAACATTTGTTCATAAGTTAATAAATGCTGGACCCCATCCTAAGTAGCCTCATTATACAAATGATGCCCTTGTGGCTGAAAGAGTCAAATAACTTGCCTGTGGTGACACAAGTAATAATGGGCAGAGCTGAGAGTCGAACCCAGTTTTCCTGACTGTACTCCGTACGGACTTTATCCACCGCCTGATTTAATTGCCTCTTTCTCCAGATTTGTTTCTTGTCACTCTTGCCTGAAAATCTAACTGTCTTGGACTACTCTACTACTTATTGCCTTATTCTATTGCCACTTGTTATCTTTATCTAATTTCCCAATAATTTGTCAGCCAGTTTCCTGAAGACGGGCTTTTTGCCTTATAGATATATCTCCAATGCCCACCTGGCACAGTGTTTGTTGATAATTATCATATTTAGGGAATTAGGTTTTATTTTCCCTCACTTGGCTTTCAAAAAAGGAGAAGATGAGTGTAACATTTTTATCTTCATTTTGAGAAAAACTTCTGCTCTTTAAATAGATCTTAGTATGCTGAGCATTTTGGGTCTCTATTAAGACATTTTCTCCTCATTGATGATTATATTGTCTTCTAAAATTTTATACAGTAAGACAGATGCTGCAACTCTGTGAACTCTGGTGGAACTATTTTTTGAGAGGTTCATCTACAATTTTGTTGTTTATCTGATGGTTCTAAACCCTCCAATTAGCACAGCTTTGGCTACATACACAGTCACTGCTCCATACTTTGTTGAATTAAAGTGGTGAGGATCTCAGCATGGTAAATGCCATCAGTAATTCCTCTCTTTCTTATTAAGATCATCGTTTTGGTAAGGAAAGACAATAATATTAGTAAAAAACTTTCTTCCTAGTAGCTTCTACAACTGAAGAGGACAAAATAATTTTACCGTTTTTATTCAGTAGTCATCTGTATCTAAGCATTAGCTTTACCTTACTCCTTTTGATTACATATTTGAGTTGATTATAATATAAACATATTTTACACATAACTACATAGGATTGAATGTATTAAAGTAAATTTCAAATAAATTGAGTCAGATTGTATTTTCATCATTTGTATTCTAATATTACCCATCTAATTATGTAACTTTTCTGAGTATTTATAGTCTAGATCATTTTTCTCATATGCTATTAAAATTGCAAGGCAATTTAAGCATTCTATAAAATGTGTTTATATATTATAAACCCAATTATTTTGGGCTTCCCTGGTGGCGCAGTGGTTGAGAGTCCGCCTGCCGATGCAGGGCACACGGGTTCGTGCCCCGGTCCGGGAAGATCCCACATGCCGCGGAGCGGCTGCGCCCGTGAGCCATGGCCGCTGAGCCTGCGCGTCCGGAGCCTGGGCTCCGCAACGGGAGAGGCCACGGCAGTGAGAGGTCCGCATACCGCAAAACCCCCCCCCCCCAAAAACCAATTACTTCATTAAACTCTTGAAAGAAATGTATTAGCCTTTGGACATTTGTCTTCTCTATCATTTTTAAATTCTGCTTTTAAAATATATATAATTTTTCCTTGAAAATCTAATATATTGGCAAAATTGAGGGAGAAAAGGTGATAATTTTATAGTATGTACAAGCTGTATGTGAACTTTATCTATATCAAAAAAACATAATTTATGATTTACCAGTACTATATGTCAATGAGGCATATAATCTCTTCCTGTTTTTCATTCTGTGTTCCTTCTCCTCTTTCTTTAGATGAGTATCTTTTTGTTCTTTTCATGCTAATGTATCTAATGTCCCACACTTGAACTCTGATTGCTGCGTCTCTTCATATTTTTAATGAAACTGTGTGAGATACATAAAACCCTTTATTGATTAAATGACATTTTATTTTATAGGTGTAATGCCAGTGAGTGTGGAAAGTAATTCTATGCTTTGTCCTGCACCTACCCTGAATGAAGTTGGACAGTAAGTACTTTATGAAAAACATTTAAAAACTTTTTAGCTACAAATTATAAGGAAATGGTCACAAAATATACATTGGTTGTTTTATTTTATCTTTTCTTGATATACAGATTAAACATGAAATAGTAAATCCTAGACAAATCACTCTGGTTAGTACTTTAACTATACATATTCTTAGTAGGTTGAAAAGGGTAAAGTCTGTTTTATCTTGTTTTTAAATATTGATTAAAAGGCTCTATAAATATTTATCTCGATAGATTTGAGAAATATTGTTAGAGCCTTTAAATAATAAAGCCATAGCCATTATTTTGAACTTTAGAGTATTGAATTTACACACACACACATACACATACACACAAGAGTTTCAAAGTGGGATTTTGACTAATGACTGTAGTGTTTAAATATTAAGATTGAAGAGCAAAAGGAACATGGCTCAATAAGGCACAACTTAGACTAGGAAATATTTGTGCATTAATTTGTGTCCCAGTCCTGTTAAGGAGTATATTTTCATGTTCTTTGGTGTGGCAATAAACCATGATAGCTGGATAAAATAAGGGATATTTAGTTTGGAAGAAGGGCTTTTATTTTAATCACCTATATACAGATAACTTCACCATCAACTTAATATTTCCATGTGTGATTTTTTCCCCCTGCCCTCTCTATTATGCAGGAAATGATTGCAAATATTTCAAATGTTCTCTTGTCCAACAGTAGTAGATGCAATATGCTTAGGATAATGGATAGGATACAGTTTTCAAGAATCACTATATACTGATCTCAAACCTTCCTCTGGATCAGAGGAAACTAAAATACATAAGGCCCCAATCCAAAGTCTGGATTAGTGTTCAGAGAGTGAAGATTATATTTTCCTTTGTGGAACCTAAGAAAATCTTAGTAGTTTGAAGTTCACTTGAGCACTTAACTTTTGTGGATGCTTAAGTATTTAAGATATCTGTTGGACATCACTTCTGGTCATCCAAGTAAATTGGAGCAGTATCAGCTTTCTATTTGAAATTGATTGAAAAGAGCTGCATAATATAACTTATAAAAGCAAGACTATCAGAATCTATTTTCTTTCTATAAAAAAGTATTCATTTTCTGAGTCATATAATAATCTGGTATTGGTAACATGCTTATGGCCAAATTAGACTGGCCTTGGAATTTAAGGCCCATCCATTTTGTGTGGAGCCATCTGTACCACAAGGGCACAGTGGGACTTAATGGCTTTCTGAGTAATAGTCTTGTATTAGCAAAGATAGATCTGTTGACTTAGAAGTTTGGTCTTATTTTATTGAATCTATAAGTCCATATTGATTCTCCTGATTGTTCTGCCCAGTCTGCTTTCAGAGCTCTCTCCTCTCTCTTAGTCACTGGCAGCTCCATCCTTTTTGTTGTTCAGGTAAAAAACCTTTGACTCATTATTGATCTCTTTTATGCAGCCCATAAGCAAATCTCAGCTCTGATTTCAAAACATGTTCAGAATCCAGTCCTTCCCCACCACCTCCACTGATACCACCCTAGACCAAGCTACTGTCATTTCTTGCTTAGGTTATTAGCCTCTCAACCCATCTTTCTTCTTCTGTTCTTGGCAAAAGTGATCCTGTTAAAACAGATCAGTTTATGTCAGCCCTCCACTTAAAATCCTTGATATGTGTTCCTCATTACATTCAGAGTGCAAGTCTAATCACTGCAGTGTTCTATAAGGTTCTACAAGATCTGGCCCTCACTGCATCTCCAACTTCATCCTCTTTTTGCCCCTTCTGTTATGGTCACACTGGCCTCTTTTTTGTTCTTTAACCACCTGAGCTTATTCCAGTGGCTTGAAAGGCTCCTTCCTTCTTGTCTCACTCTCTCAACTTCAAGTTTTGTTCAATATATCACCTTCTCAGTAAGCCCTTGCCAGTCGCCCTATTTAATCATACAATCTTCCCCCTCCCATGAGTTTAACAGTCTCTATTCTCTTTTCATGGTTCACTTTTTCTCCAAAGCATTTAGTTGTTTGTTATTGTGTCTCCTTCCTGCTGGGATGGATTTGGTTTATTTTGTTTCTTTCTATATCTCTAGCACTGACACAATGCCTGACAGATAGTAGATTCACTAAATGTTTGTTGCATGAAAGAATGAATACATTTTTCTCAAACGTTTTGATTTACTATTTATATAAAGAGCTAAAAGAGTGCATTTGATTACTGGGTATATCAGGTAGGAGAAAGATGATCAGAATTCTGTTTGGGGGATCATACCATTTAAGAGAGCAGGAAATTATCTTGACCTTTTCATAGTAATGACTAGTTAAGGAAGACAGCTTACTTTCTTCTCCAAAGTAGTTATAAAATGCAATATACCTGTTCTATCCAACACTGAATTTGTTTTCTCTAGAATTTGCCTTGGGGCACAGTCTCCTTTTTAAGAGACTGCCATAGATACTGCTGGTATTCTTTAGTGATTTGTAGATTGGCTAAATACTCAGAAGATGTGATTTCTAAAAATCATATAAGACATAATAAATATCAAGCACGAGAAAAAATCATTTGTTTGCTTTTTGACATTAATATTTCACCTACAAGCAAGCTGAGAATGTTTTGGAAAGCGATCTGTCTAAAATAATTACTTTTGCTTCTTTTTTGTCTATCAAGTACATGACACCACTGAGGCAAAATATGTGAAGATTTTATTTATTAATGTATCGGACATTTGGCGACATCATTATTTGTTCTACTAAGTATGTTGCAAGTAATTTGGACCTTTCCTTTGCCTTGAATTTCCTTCAGATACTTTTGTAGGCGATGAGCTCTCTTATGAGATTGGATTCAAATCAACACAACTGAAACAGTTTAGCCTTGTAAGGTGACTGTGCTTAATATGTTTGTCTAATTAGCTTTTGGCTAAGGATTCAAAACCATTAAGTAGCTAGTTAGCCTATGTTTCAAATAAACACATCTTGCCCAACAATGAATGAAAGTTTTTCCTGTGTGAGGGTGACAGATGTGGTGATGGTTCCCCCTGTCCTCTCACTTAAATAATTAACAGCATTCTGGTGAAGTAACCCTAGACAGACAGCCTCAAAGCCAGATGCACAGTCTCAGAGCTGGAGCCATGGACATGTGTCTCGTCTCATTAGTGTGCTCTATCAGTTCCTTTCTCATCTTTATGTTACTTCCTGAATTACATTTTCTTTGAGGATTATTCCTTTAAAAATCCAGGGCTCGTGAATTTTGGTTTGAAAGAGGATTAACATGAAGATGTTTTACTTGGAGATGGGAACTAAGAATGTAGCAGAGTAGCTAGGACATAGGTTTGCATTTGGAAATTGATGTCGTGGAGTAAATAAAAGTTAAAGCTATCTGGGCAAATCTTATCCAGGTTTATCATTGCTTAGCATTGTTGGAATGGGTCTTTGGAGTCCTTTCTTTGAGAGACATCTCTATGTATTAAATTTCTTTATCTGGTACAGAATTTTAGACTAAAATGAACATATTTTTAGTTTTTAAACAGAAAGAATATAAAGGTGAGATTGTTCTTTCTGAGATTGTTCTTTCCTATTTTTTTTCATTGGACACAATTTAATTTAAAAATGTCATATGGTTAAACAAATTGTCTTACCTAGAAAAATCTGTAGATTGTTTGGGAGTTTTTCTGCCAGTGGTTCATTTGATCCAAAATGTCTTAAGTTTGAGTAGGAAGGACTCTGTGAAGCTCTGCAGATCCTACCCTTTTGAGGGCAGTGGCCTCCTTGTGTAATGTGCAGGTATCACCCGTTCTTGCAAAATGGGCTTATTCTCTGACCCTTGTTTAGGAAGACATCAACAATAGCACAGCTGCTCTGCAATAGTTGAGATCTCAGACCTGTAATTTGGCAAGAAGAACAGAGCAAATTGGGTAAATATACATAAACACATTGTGAAGAAAGAAAAACAGAACAGAATGAACCAGAGCCTGATCCTACAGCTTGTTTGATAGATTTAAGGAGGCATATGGTATAGTTAAATGTGCTTTCAAAAACATTGGCCAGAATCTTCTGGCAAATATGAAATAAATATCTAAATCAGATGAAACTGATAGTATTAGTTCCCTTAAAAGGCAGTGTGGAAAGACAGTTGACAGAGGGTTTAAGTAAGAAGTGGTGGGACATCAGTGTATGTGGAAATTTTTAAGCATCTGATACTGAAGGATCACTGAGATGCATGTGTGGCAGACTTGGGGTTAGAGCCTGACTTGGTAATGGAATCTTATTTTCCTCAATATTGTGATTTTTTAAAATATAATTCATCTTGCCTGGAATAAATTAATTCCATTTCCCTTTCTTGGTTTGACAAATTCTGCCTTTAGCACAGCTTCTCACATGAACAGTTAAGAGAAATATATATATACCTATATATGTATGGTTATGTGAATTTATTTTATCAATCTGTTTTTTTTGAGAGGGAGACATGATTTTTTTTTATTAGAAAAATTTTTTTTTATTAGAAAAATTCTTTAAAAAACTAAAACACTGAGGTGATGAATTGGTCGTCAACAGATGACTTGGTGGATGAGGCTGCTTTGGCTGCACTGATCTCCCACTTCCTCCCTTGTTCAGGGTCCATGTCAAAGCAGCGCCATAGCTGCAGGGCCCCCATCTGGGCTCATGGTTGGACTGAGGACCTGAACTGTGTGACCTTTGAGCTCAGCCACCTTGGTTCGGTACTTACAAATAGCAAGCTGGTTCTGGGCAAAGCCATGACCTGAGATGAGCTCCTTGTAGTGAGGGGACCAGAGGATGGAGCACACTTGGAAGCATCCACAGCACTCAGGCCCCATAGTAGACATTCTAGATGTGAATGTGTCAATCACTGGGTCTCCTTCTAGTTGCCAGGACCTTGGTCTGTCAGGGACACCAAGCTACAGCCTTGATAGCCCCTTGACACTGGGTGAATGTCTTCAGGGGAACCCAGCCACCCATTCCAGGAGCACTAGGCCACATGATGACCAAATATTGTCCATCTGTACACCTACACAATCCCCAATTCCATTATCTTAGTAGCAGGTAATGCAACCATAACTTTATTCTTTCTTCTTTTCCTTATGAGGAATGAGACTGGATTTATTTATTTTTAAAATCATGGACACCAGGACATTTGTTATATCTTTATTTTGAATATAAACATTAGAATCTTGGTGAGATTGGTTAAGGCTGAGGAGCCTCTCAGTTTTTATATTTCTCTGTACCCCTCCCCCAATGGTGGAACATTTATGTATTCATTCACACAGTGTATTGCTTTCTGATTATACCTATAAATGTGATAAGTTCACCTAATCTGCATTGCATCTCCATCCTAAATTATTATATTCAGTTCTAGAAATTGTCTCTTAAGAGGAACAATAGTTAATTCGAGTACGTCTAGGGTGGCCAACAAAATCTTGCCAAGTGTGAAAATACTGAATTAAAATACTGAAAAAGACACGATTCAGGTGTGACACATCGGCTCTCCAAATGTCAGGTCTGTCATGTGAAAAGAGAGATTTGACTTATTCTTTATTGCTCCAAGAACAAGAGAAAGAAAGAGTGGAAGGTAAAAGGAGGCACATTTCAGCTCAATATAAGAAAGATTTTTGTAAAAATTGGAATCATTTAGTGAGTTTTGGTAACTAAAGGTGTTCAAAGAGGGACAGCTATGTGATGATATGGAAGATATTCCTTAAATATGTATTTAAATCCTATTATATATCTGCTTTTAAATTTTATATTATTAAAGTTTTTACTATTACTAAAATATTTGACTTTTTTGGATGAAAGGCACTAAAAATTGAGTGATCATTTTGAAGCATCTTTTTAGTATTTAAAAAGATATACAATGCAGTTAAAATGGGGTTATTTTCAGTATAATACTGAAAATATTTACAATAAAAGTGTAGGTGTGACGTCCAGTATAATTCTGATATAGCTTTTTTTTTCTTCTGAAATCTAGCAATCTTCCTGACTGCAGTGCTTGTTTTAGTTATATACATATATTGAGTATCTCAAAAAGAAATTATTTTATTCAATTATTTTATCCTTTTACCCCTTTGAAGAAAATATCCTTAAACAAAACGTTAATTTATATATATATATTCGTAACTAGAAGTAGAGTCTTTATTCACAAATATGAAACCTTATTTTCACCTCATAATTTATTATGCATAAAGCTAACTTTTAAAAAGCTCTGCAGAGTATTAAATAGTAGCACTTGATTTCAAAATATCTTAAGTCACCATAATTTTAATAGCTTTTTGAGTAGTTGCCAGTTTAATTTTCAGTATGTGCAAATTGGAGGTAAATTATTTATTACTTCCAGCAAATGTCTTTCACAATTTTATTTAATTTTTTCATCTTTTTAAATGGATCATAAAATGGCAGTCTTTTATTGGACATCCATAAAGTCAGCAGCAAATAAATACTTTGCAAATAGGTTGCTATGATTGAAATGTCAACCATATTTTATGCAATATGAAATTTCCTCAGATCAGAGTAGCCCTAACATATGGCAATGAGCTGTTCTCCTGTTCTGGAATTGTCTTACATCATTAAACATTAAATTAAAGCACTGTGACCGTTAGGACTTTGAATTTTATTTACTTATATATCAGAATACTATTTAATAATTTCTCATGTGGAATGAATTTAGTACCCTTGAATTTAGTTTTATCACTATTTTTTTTTTTTTTTTTTGCCGTACGCGGGCCTCTCACTGTTGTGGCCTCTCCCGTTGTGGAGCAACAGGCTCTGGACGTGCAGGCTCAGCGGCCATGGCTCACGGGCCCAGCCACTCTGCGGCATGTGGGATCTTCCCGGACCGGGGCATGAACCCGTGTCCCCTGCATCGACAGGTGGACTCTCAACCACTGCGCCACCAGGGAAGCCCTAGTTTTATCACTATTAATTGAAGACCAATTGACATTAAAATGCACTTCAAGCAGTCTTTTTGTTAAGTTGTTCAGGTTTCTTCTATCCTTCTACTTAAATGGTCTGAGGATGGAGCAAAGAGCCGTTGAACATATTTGTAAGCAATTCTAAACAATGTAGAACCAACTTATAGAAAAGGAAGTTGAAGGAGTCCTCAGTTCTGAGCCTCGCCTTCCCTGACCACCCAGAATTATCTGTACTGTGGGCCAGTCTTGTCTCAGAAGAAGGTCTTTCCTTGTCTTTCACGACTTCATAGTCTCACCTCCGGGACTGTTTCTTCTCCAGTGTTACCTCCGGCTCCTCTTCTTACAGTTCCTAGTCAGTTTTCACCATGGCTGGATTCCTGACCCATAAACTCACCTTCTCTAAGTCTTCCTTTTCTTGCTATGAGTTCCAAATCTCCAGACAAGATCTTTCCCTTAGCTTGAAACCAACCAAGTGTCCACTATCCAAATGTCAGCTCATTAACTTGGATTTCCCTTAGGCAAATTAAACCTGAAGTTCCCAAATTAAACTCATGTACTTCTGTTCAAACCTGTTCCTTTCATGTTTCCTGTGCAAGATTACCCACCTTCCTGTGCAAAACACAAACTTTGAAGCCATCTTTAACTACTCTTTCTTCCTCACCTCCTACATCCTATAAATGTCCAAGTCCTTTTTAATCCAACTGCTTAATACCTCTCAATTTTCATTTCAGATTACCCTCATTGACACTATTTGGTTCAGTTCTACTTTGGTCCTTATTTGAAATTCACTGAGAAATTCTTTAAAAAAATTTTTTTTAATTGAGGTAACATTGGTTTATAACATTATATAAGCTTCATGTATACAAATATTAAGGTTTGACTTCTGTATACACTACAGTATGCTCACCACCAAAAGTCTAGTTTCCATCTGTCAGCATACAGTTGACCCCCTTTACCCATTTTGCCCTCCAGCTCTTCCCCTCTGGTAGCCATCAATTTGTTCTCTGTATCTAGGCACTTGTTTTTGTTTTGTTTTGTTTCTTTGTTTTTATATTCCACATATGAATGAAATCGTACATATTTGTCTTTCTCCATCTGACTTATTTCACTTAGTACCCTCAAGGTCCATCCATGTTGTCACAAATGTCAAGATTCCATTTTTTTATGGTTGAGTAGTATTCCATTGTACATAGATACTACGTCTTCTTTAGCCGTTCATCCATCAGTGGGCACTTACATTGCTGCTTCTATATCTTGGCAATTGTAAATAATGCTGCAGTGAACATTAGGGTGCATATATCTTTTTGAATTGGTGTTTTTGTATTCTTCAGATAACTACCCAGAAGTGGAATAACTGGATCATATGGTAGTTCCATTCTTAATTTTTGGGGGAACCTCCATCCTGTTTTTCATAGTAGGTGCACCAATTTCCATTCCTACCAATAGTGAAATACACTATGACATTGTTAACTGGTCTTCTCCTGTAGAAATTTACTCTTCCAATCCATGCTCTACGATGCAACAAGTGATCTTTGTAAAACACAATTCTGACCATATTTCTGCCTGGCTTAAAAACTCATAAGACTAATTCTAAATATCTAAATATGGCATCCTGGGTTCTTCATTATCCTTCTCCTACTCTCCTTTTCAGCCTCAAGCCATATATTCTCACTCTCACATTCTGTGTTGATGCCATATTGAATGGCTTTTATTCCTTGACTGTTCTGTGCCTTTCTTATCTTCCAGCTTGTCAAATAGTGCTCCATCTTCTTGGGTCCCTTTTTAATCTCTTTTCCTAACTAATTCTTGATCATCCTTTAGGATTCATCATAGAGGTGACTTCCTGCAGGAAATCTTTGTTGATGCCCCCGTGCAAGGCTCAGTCGGTTGTAACTCCCACATGATCCTCTAGTACCTTTGTGCTTATACCTATTTTAGTTAATATCACATTTTATTGTAATTGTTCATGTGGCTTCCTTTCAGTTACATTGTAATGCTGTGTTTCATTTGTTATTGCAGCCCTATTACCAAGCACAGCCTAGGTTGGCCTATTGTAGGCAATTTATAAATATTGGAGTAATAGACTGAGTGATTGATTGAACTTACTGGCCAACATTCAGAAACCAATTTGGAGCACAGTTTTAAGTGTTAGGTTCAAGCACACAGCTCAACATAGTTGCAGTGCTGGGTTTTATCAAGATAACATTTTGTAACAGGAAGGAAATAGCTTTGAAAATTTTCTTTACATGAACTTGCATGCCATTATATGTTATACTAGGCATTTTTGGAACAATTTAGCTCTCTCTATTTTTATATGGAATTAAGTGAAGAGAAATTCTTCAAAGTAAACAAAAAAGTATTAGGCAATTATTTCTTTGCTGCAATACATTCTTCTATATTATCTGTGCTGTTTTATAATTTGGATCTAAAATGTTTATATAAAAGTACCTTGATAGCTGAATAATTTTTTTAGACAAATAGTCAGATGTTACAGTAATTTATAGAGTACCCGCTGTGTTCCAGGCACTGTGTTGGACATTTTATGTACATTATTTTATCAAGCTCTCCTCCCCAAAGCAACTCTGAAATAGGTACAGTTATCCCCCTTTTACACATTGAAGAATGCAAGATTGAGAGGGTAGTGACTAGGGTTCAAACCTATAACTCCTGATTCCCCAACACGTGGGCTGAATCTATTATCCCCTTTTTCAATTTTATTTTATTCTTGGGACAGATAAAGATAAACTCTTTACTCACCTCTCCTTTATGGAATTATGTGAAAACAATATGGCTTTAATACATTTTTGCCCATAATAAAGTTTCTGTAACTGAGAGTATGAGTTCTACTGTCCTAAATATACTAACCAGCAATAAAAGTTATATAGCAATCAGAATGAGAAATCCATAGATACTAGCGCAAGTTACATAAAATATGACAAAACATGATATACGTATATTGGAGTCTTGGGGCAAAGAAAGGTCAAGGTATTGAGTCTGGGTTAGAGGGTGAGATGGGTTTTATCAATCTGTTTGCCAGCAATGGAGTAGCAGAGCTTTGGACAAAAGTATCAGCTCATAGCAGTGCCAGTATCATACCAATAATTTCAAAATTTTTTCTAAAGAAACAACAAAATTTAAAAGCAGAAATAACTTTTAGAGTGTGTTTTCATGTTTGCAACACTTCTGAAAAAATTTCCTAGCAAATATATATACATATAAAAATATACACATATGTTCACAAATAAATATCATATAGTAAATGCCATTATAACTATGAGAAATATGTGAATATAGTAAGAAATTGGAAGAGTGACACTGGAGAAGTGAGACAAAGCTCTCGCCAGTGAGTGAAATTTAGATGTAAGACCCTAAAGCACTTACTGAGGATTAAGGTGGTATGCAGTAGAAGTGAAAGCACTTTGACTACAGAGCCAGAGAAGTCCAATATTTGGGTAAGTTACCTTTTTAAGCTTCAGGTCCTTTATTTGGAAAATGGAGATAATGCTATAGCCGCCCTCAGTGGGTTGTTGTGAGAATTAAGTGAGAAGATGTGTTAATGTGTTTAGCTAATAGAAAGGAATCGGGGCTTCCCTAGTGGCGCAGTGGTTGGGAATCCGCCTGCCGATGCAGGGGACACGGGTTCGTGCCCCGGTCCGGGAGGATCCCACATGCCGCGGAGCGGCTGGGCCCGTGAGCCATGGCCACTGGGCCTGCGCGTCCGGAGCCTGTAACTCCACTTTGGGAGAGGCCACAGCAGTGAGAGGCCCGCGTACCGCAAAAAAAAACAAAAACAAAAACAAAACATAGTAAGGAATCGATAAACACTGTTATTATGAGTACTGTTGTTTCTGGTAGTGGTTTGATCGTGCTACTACTGCTCTCAGGAAGGTGAATATTATATTGTTTCAACTGAATCCATGTGTCAGAAGAATCATCCGGTGGCTTTCCATGTCTGTGGAGACTAACTCAGTTTGATCAGACACCAGCTACATTATACTAGACTGAGATTTTAAGAATAATGTGCAAATTGGTTTGGTTGCCTACAAGACCTCATCAGCATGCTATGGGAAACTATAGAAAAGAGTGAATTTTGTTATAAAATACATCTGTTCTTATTCCATTTGGATAAGCATTAAATGTTTCCTTCATTAATTAGAGAACTGGTTCATTTCTGGTGAGTTCTACGTGCCAGATTATAAACAACTTTGGTCAATGTCTACTGATCCCTTTAAAGTTGAATCGATAAGATTACCTGCAACAATCATACATTATTATGAATCCAGTAAACTTCCCCCACAAACCAAAACCGTGCTTTCTGTGTCATATGCTTTCTGGTACATGCTTTAAAGTGGAGGAATTAGGATCTAGGAAACATTATTTTTGGATTGAACTATGCTTAATCTTCCAAAAAAACAAAGCAAAACAAGGCACTGAGTTCTGCAGAAAAAGCAAGTAGGTTTAAGTTTTCTTTCTTAAATAAGCCACTTGGCATTCTGTGTTGGAATAGTTCAGAAGTTTAGTTAATTTGATATAAGTACCCCAAGTTCTTGTTCTTTTCTGGATTTAGCTAAACTTTTTTTTTTTTTAACAAAATGTTTTAAAGGGAATATTTTACAAGGAATATTTTTAATAGGAGTAATCCTGAATTTTGAAGAAGAGTTCAGCTAGAAGTTTGCTAGTCCTGTCTTTCCTAGGGGTTCTAGCCCTGTAAGAATCCAAACTAAATATCACATTGAGGGAAAAATACACATTAAGAACTTTCATTTCTTCAAGCCTGTGTGGTATGATGGAAAGAATTCAGAATTTGTGAGAATCCTAGCTTTACCACTTTGGACAAGGTAATTAACATTTTGGGACCTATGTACCCCAGCTGTAAAACTGTGAAACTACTTACTTTAAGAGTTCTTTTAAGAATTAGATGAGATAATATCCATAAACTGTCCAGGATAGCATCTGGCCCATGGTAGGGACTGAATAATATTTCTCATCTCCTCTCCCTAGCATCATTACTGAAAATCTTACCAGTGGCTTGAGATTGCTTCCGTTTTATCCTAACTCTCAATAGCTAATAGTATTTGGCACACAACTCAAGGCATAGAGAAGAAATCGTCTAAATTTAGAGTAATTAAGGCAAAGTTTCTGGCTTTTAATTCTTGGAATTTAGAATATTTTGTGAGCATTGGAGCATGGTGTTCTATAGAAGCTAGATTAACAAAATGCTGCCTACTGCTTCCACATTAATAAATGGATAGCTTTGTTTTGTTGGTATACTGATTATTCTGTGGTAATATACTTCATAAACTCTTTTGGAAAAGAGCTGTTTCCTCAATACTTTAAAAACTCCTTGTCATCTTTTTCTCTTTGATATCTTCTTAGAGCTATGAAAAAAAAATCACCTACTGATCCCAAATGATAAATTATTAGAATCTGAATCAATGAAATTGTAAATATTTTAATTGTATTATTAGTTGAAATCATATTTTCAGAATGAGAGCTATATTTCTTAGCAATGGACAAAAATTATTCTCCTTTTGTTCTACCTTTGTCAGGATATTTTAAAATCCTGAACATTTACAACAAATGCCTACAAATATGTAAATTGCGTTCCTTTTTTTTTTCATTTAGTTTACTCTGTCTTTCATGATCACTTTCTCTATATTTTATCTTTCAATGGTTTGTTATTTCCATTTTTTTAAAAATTTTATTTTATTGAAGTATAGTTGATTTACAATATTGTGTTAGTTTCTGGTGTATAGAAAAGTGATTCAGTTATACATATATACATTATTTTCCATATTCTTTTCCATTATGGTTTATCACAGAATATTGAATATAGTTCCCTGTGCTATACATTAAGACCTTATTGTTTATCCATTTTATATATAATAGTTTGCATCTTGTAATAACTATTTTTTTAATATCTTTATTGGAGTATAATTGCTTTACAATGTTGTGTTAGTTTCTGCTGTACAACAGAGTGAATCAGCTATATGTATACACATATCCCCATACCCCCTCCCTCTTGAGCCTCCCTCCCATCCTCCCTATCCCACCCCTTTAGGTCATCACAAAGCATTGAGATGATCTCCCTGTGCTGTGTAGCAGCTTCCCACTAACCATGCATTTTACATTTGGTAGTGTATATATGTCAATGCTACTCTCTCGCTTTGTCCCAGCTTCCCCTTCCCCTCTCTGTGTCCTCAACTCCATTCTCTACATCTGTGTTTTTATTCCTGCCCTGCCACCAGGTTCATCAGTACCGTTTGTTTTAGATCCCATATATATGTGTTAGCATATGGTATTTGTTTTTCTCTTTCTGACTTACTTCACTCTGTATGACAGACTCTAGGTCCATCCACCTCACTACAAATAACTCAATTTTGTTTCTTTTTATGGCTGAGTAATATTCCATTGTACATATGTGCCACATCTTCTTTCTCCATTCATCTGTTAATGGACACTTAGGTTGCTTCCATGTCCTGGCTATTGTAAATAGAGCTGCAATGAACATTGTGGTACCTGACTCTTTTTGAGTTATGGTTTTCTCAGGGTATATGCCTAGTAGTGGGATGCTGGCTCGTATGGTAGTTCTATTTTTAGTTTTTTAAGGAACCTCCATACTGTTCTCCATAGTGGCTGTATCAATTTACATTCCCACCAACAGTGCAAGAGCTTCCCTTTTCTCCACGCCCTCTCCAGCATTTATTGTTTGTAGATTTTTTGATGATGGCCATTCTGACTGGTGTGAGGTGATACCTCATTATGGTTTTGATTTTCATTTCTCTAATGATTAGTGATGTTGAGCATCCTTTCATATGTTTGTGGGCAATCTATATCTTCTTTGGAGAAATCTCTGTTTAGGTCTTCTGCCCATTTTTGGATTGGGTTGTTTGTTTTTTTGGTATTGATCTGAATGAGCTGCTTGTATATTTTGGAGATTAATTCTTTGTCAGTTGCTTCATTTGCAAATATTTTCCCCCATTCTGAAGGTTGTCCTTTCATCTTGTTTATGGTTTCCTTTGCTGTGCTAAAGATTTTAAGTTTCATTAGTTCCCATTTGTTTATTTTTGATTTTATTTCCATTTCTCTAGGAGGTGGATCAAAAAGGATCCTGCTTTGATTTGTCTCATAGAGTGTTCTGCCTATGTTTTCCTCTAAGAGTTTTATAGTTTCTGGCCTTATATTTAGGTCTTTAATTCCATTTTGAGCTTATTTTTGTGTATGGTGTTAGGGAGTGTTCTAATTTCATTCTTTTATATGTAGCTGTCCAGTTTTCCCAGCACCACCTATTGAAGAGGCTGTCTTTTCTCCACTGTATATTCTTGCCTCCTTTGTCAAAGATAAGGTGACCATATGTGCATGGGTTTATCTCTGGGTTTTCTATCCTGTTCCATTGATCTGTATTTCTCTTTTTGTGCCAGTACCATACTGTCTTGATTACCGTAGCTTTGTAGTATAGTCTGAAGTCTGGAGCTTTGTAGTATAGTCTGAAGTCTGGGAACCTGATTCCTCCAGCTCCGTTTTTCTTTCTCAAGGTTGCTTTGGCTATTCAGGGTATCTTGTGTTTCCATACACATTGGAAATTTTTTTGCTCTAGTTCTGTGAAAAATGCCATTGGTAATTTGATAGGGATTGCACTGAATCTGTAGATTGCTTTGGGTAGTATAGTCATTTTCACAATGTTGATTCTTCTCATCCAAGAACATGGTATATCTGTCCATCTGTTTGTATCATCTTTGATTTCTTTCATCAGTGTCTTATAATTTTCTGTATACAGGTCTTTTGCCTTCTTAGGTAGATTTATTCCTAGGTATTTTATCCTTTTTGTTGCAGTGGCAAATCTGTTCCCTTAATTTGTCTTTCTGATTTTTCATCATTAGTGTATAGGAATCCAAGAGATTTCTCTGCATTAACTTTGTATTCTCCTACTTTACCAAATTCATTTATTAGTTCTAGTAGCTTTCTGGTGGCCTCTTTAGGATTCTCTATGTATAGTATCATGTCATCTGCAAACAGTGACTGTTTTAATCCTTTTCCAATTTGTATTCCTTTTATTTCTTTTTCTTCTCTGATTGCCATGGCTAAAACTTCCAAAACTATGTTGAATAATACTGGTAAGAGTGGGCACCCTTGTCTTGTTCCTGATCTTAGAGAAAATGCTTTCAGTTTTTCACCATTGAGAATGATGTTGGCTGTGGGTTTGTCATATATGCCTTTTATTATGTTGAGGTAACTTCCCTCTATGCCCAGTTTCTATTTCCATTTTTATATTCTTAAACAATGATCTTGTGATAATGGTAATGTCTAGAGACAGGGAAAAGCTGAGTCGGATGGAAGTATTTTCCCCATTTTAGGTTTTTGTGAACCTGAAACAATCTCAGCATTTTTCTGGATTAAGGAATTTTTTAATTTAATTCTTTTCCTAAAAATGTATTACTTTAAACTGGAACAATGACAACAACAGGAATTTCTTCATGTTTCTATTGACATTAATGCTTCTTTTAGGAACAATTAGATCACTTAAGGAATTTGCCTCTGGCTACTAGAACTAAGAAAGAAAAACGCTAAGATAACCGATCAAATGCTTTGACTTTTAAAGTAGACTCTCTGGCTAATTCTGAATAATTTAAGGAAAGAAAAATTTTCCACAAAACTCCAGTTTTTAATTACTCTTAATTATTGTTTCTGCATTTTCTTTCAGAACTCTTGATGTTTCAGTGAGCTTTAATGGAGGAAATTCTGTCATCTCAGGCTCACTAATAGTCACAGCCACAGAATGTGTAAGTCACTGTTCACATAAAGTTACTTTTTAAAAAATAACTCTCTCCAGAAATAATTTATGGACCTTCAATATTGTTGCATCCTACAGTAAAGAAAGTACAAATAGTAACACTGGAGACCATTACAAGAAAATGTTTGTATAGAAGTTATTGTAGGTTGTTTTGTTTTTTCCTTTAGTCTCCTTTAAAGGGATTTTAAAGAGTATACATTATATTTTGATATTTATAAAATTGAAGTCATATTTAAATATTAGAATAAGGTAGGAAAATGATTTCCAAATGAAACATTTTTTTCTTAAAACATTAACTATGTAAAGGAAATAATGTCTTTCTGTTAATGAAGGTTGCATTATAGTATCTAAGACATTTATCATGTTTTTTAAATTATTAGTGCATCTTAATGAGTGAGCTTATTATTTTGTCCCTTTTAATGTTGGTGCTTTCTCAAGAGTAAGGAACTTGATTCTGAGAACTTTATAATATCTTGGTTTGAAACTACACTGAAACTATAATTTAGTTAAGATGGTTGATTTGCATTACCTAAGATGCAATATTTGGATATATAAATTCCATTGATAAGAGAGTGTTTTCCTTATAGTTAATTTTTTTGGTTTATCTTGACATTAGATTGTTGAACATGAAAACACAAAGCACTAAAAGGAACTGATAACATGGCTGATATTCTTATGAGTGCATTTTCTTTGTTAAAAATATATAAATCAATGCAAAAAAAAAAAAAGTCCTCCCCTTCAAAAGACCAAAATCCCAAACCTAAACATTTTCTCACATCTCATGATTTTTTTTTTAACATCTTTATTGGAGTATAAAGGCTTTACAATGGTATGTTAGTTTCTGCTATATAACAAAGTGAACCAGCTATACATATACATATATCCCCATATCTCCTCCCTCTTGCATCTCCCTCCCACCCTCCCTATCCCACCTCTCTAGGTGGACACAAAGTACAGAGCTGATCTCCCTGTGCTATGCAGCTGCTACCCTCTAGCTATCTATTTTACATTTGGTAGTGTATATATGACCATGCCACTCTCTCACTTCATCCCAGCTTACCCTTTCCCACCCCGTGTCCTCAAGTCCATTCTCTACCTCTGAGTCTTTATTCCTGTCCTGCCCCTAGGTTTGTCAGAACCTTTTTTTTTTTTTTAGATCCCATATATATGTGTTAGCATATGGTACTTATTTTTCTCTTTCTGACTTACTTCACGCTGTATGACAGTCTCTAAATCCATCCACCTCACTACAAATAACTCAAATTCATTTCTTTTTATGGATGAGTAACATTCCATTGTATATATGTGCCATATCTTATCCATTCATCTGTCAATGGACACTTAGGTTGCTTCCATGTCCTGGCTATTGTAAATAGTGCTGCAATGAACATTCTGGTACATGACTCTTTTTGAATTATGGTTTCCTCAGGGTATATGCCCAGTAGTGGGATTGCTGGATCATATGGTAGTTCTATTTTTAGTTTTTTAAGGAACCTCCATATTGTTCTCCATAATGACTGTATCAATTTACATTCCCACCAACAATGCAAGCGGGTTCCCATTTCTCCACATCCTCTCCAGCATTTATTGTTTGTATACTTTTTGATGTTGGCCATTCTGACCAGTGTGAGGTAATACATCATTGTAGATTTGATTTGCATTTCTCTAATGATTAGTGATGTTGAGCATCATTTCATGGGTTTGTTGGCAATCTTTGGAGAAATGTCGATTTAGATCTTCCACCCATTGTTGGATTGGGTTGTTTGCTTTTTTTGATATTGAGCTGCATGAGCTGCTTGTATATTTTGGAGATTAATCCTTTGTCAGTTGCTTCATTTGCAAATATTTTCTCCCATTCTGAAGCTTGTCTTTTCCTCTTGTTTATGGTTTCCTTTGCTGTGCAAAAGATTTTAAGTTTGATTAGTTCCCATTTGTTTATTTTTGTTTTTATTTCCATTTCTCTAGGAGGTGGGTCATAAAGGACCTTGCTGTGATTTATCTTATAGAATGTTCTGCCTAGGTTTCCCTCTAAGAGTTTTATAGTGCCTGGCCTTACATTTCGGTCTTTAATCCGTTTGGAGTTTATTTTTGTGTATGGTGTTAGAGAGTGTTCTAATTTCATTCTTTTACATGTAGCTGTCCAGTTTTCCCAGCACCACTTATTGAAGAGGCTGTCTTTTCTCCACTGTATATTCTTGCCTCCTTTGCCAAAGATAAGGTGACCATATGTGCATGGGTTTATCTCTGGGCTTTCTATCCTGTTCCATTGATCTATATTTTTGTTTTTGTGCCAGTACTGTACTGTCTTGATGATTGTAGCTTTATAGTATAGTCTGAAGTCAGGGAGCCTGAATCCTCTAGTTCCATTTTTCGTTCTCAAGACTGCTTTGGCTATTTGGGGTCTTTTATGTTTCCACACAAATTGTGAAAATTTTTGTTGTAGTCCTATGAAAAACGCCAGTGGTAGTTTGATAGGGATTGCATTGAATCTGTAGATTGCTTTGGGTAGTAGAGTCATTTTCACAATGTTGATTCTTCCAATCCAAAACATGGTATATCGCTCCATCTGTTTGTATCATCTTTAATTTCTTTCATCAGTGTCTTATAGTTTTCTGCATACAGGTCGTTTGTCTTCTTAGGTAGATTTATTCCTAGGTATTTTATTCTTTTTGTTGCAGTGGTAAATGGGAGTGTTTCTTTAACTTCTCTTTCAGATTTTTCATCATTAGTGTATAGGAATGCAGATTTCTGTGCATCAATTTTGTATCCTGCTCCTTTACCAAATTCATTGATTAGCTCTAGTAGTTTTCTGGTAGCATCTTTAGGATTCTCTATATATAGTGTCATGTCATCTGCAAACAATGACAGTTTTACTTCTTTTATGATTTGGATTCCTTTTATTTCTTTTCTTCTCTGATTGCTGTGGCTAAAGCTTCCAAAACTATGTTGAATAATAGTTGTGAGAGTGGGCAACCTTCTCTACTTCCTGGTCTTAGTGGAAAAGGTTTCAGTTTTTAACCATTGAGAATGATGTTGTCTGTGGGCTTGTCATATATGACTTTTATTATGTTGAGGTAAGTTCCCTCTATGTCTACTTTCTGGAGGGTTTTAAATCATAAATGGATGTTGAATTTTGTTGAAAGCTTTTTGTGAATCTCTTGAGATGATCATATGGTTTTTATCCTTCAATTTGTTAATATGGTGTATCACATTGATTGATTTGCATATATTGAAGAATCCTTGCATTCCTGGGATAAACCCCACTTGATCATGGTGTATGATCCTTTTAATGTGCTGTTGGATTCTGTTTGCTAGTATTTTGTTGAGGAGTTTTGCATCTGTGTTCATCAGTGATATTGGTCTGTAGTTTTCTTTCTTTGTGTCATCTTTGGTTTTGGTATCAGGGTGATGGTGGCCTCGTAGAATGAGTTTGGGAGTGTTCTGCTGTCTGCTATATTTTGGAAGAGTTTGAGAAGGATAGGTGTTAGCTCTTCTCTAAATGTTTAATAGAATTCGCTGTGAACTCATCTGGTCCTGGGCTTTTGTTGGAAGATTTTCAATAACAGTTTCAATTTCAGTGCTTGTGATTGGTCTGTTTATATTTTCTATTTCTTCCTGGTTCAGTCTTGGAAGGTTGTGCTTTTCTAAGAATTTGTCCATTTCTTCCAGTTTGTCCATTTTATTGGCATGTAGTTGGTTGTAGTAATCTCTCATGATCCTTTGTATTTCTGCAGTATCAGTTGTTACTTCTCCTTTTTCATTTCTAATTCTATTGATTTGAGTCTTCTCCATTTTTTTCTTGATGAGTCTGGCTAATGGTTTATCAATTTTGTTTATCTTCTTAAAAAACCAGCTTTTAGTTTTATTGATCTTTACTATCTTTTCTGTCATTTCATTTTCATTTATTTCTGCTCTGATCTTTGCTGCTATCTTTGGGGCTTTTTTGTTCTTCTTTCTCTAATTGCTTTAGGTGTAAGGTTAGTTTGTTTATTTGAGTTGTTTCTTGAGGTAAGATTGTATTGGTATAAACTTACCGTTTAGAACTGCTTTTGCTGCATCCCATAGGTTTTGGGTCATCTTGTTTTCTCTGTCATTTGTTTCTAGGTATTTTTTGATCCCCTCTTTGACTTCTTCAGTGATCTCTTGGATATTTGGTAGTGTATTGTTTAGGCTCCATGTGTTTGTATTTTTTATAGTTTTTTACCTGTAATTGATATCTTGTCTCATAGTGTTGTGGTCGGAAAACATACTTGATATGATTTCAACTTTCTTAAATTTACAAAGGCTTGATTTGTGACCCAAGATATGATCTATACAGGAGAATATTCCATGAGCACTTGAGAAGAAAGTGTAATTTGCTGTCTTCAAATGAAATGTCGTATAAATATCAATTAAATCTATCTGTTCTACTGTGTCATTTAAAGCTTGTGTTTTCGTATTAATTTTCAGTATGGATGATCTGTCCATCAGTGTAAGTGAGGTGATAAAGTCCCCCACTATTACTGTGTTACTGTCGATTTCCTCTTTTATATGTGTTAGCATTTGCCTTATGTATTGAGGTGCTCCTATGTTGGGTGCATATAGATTTATAATTGTTATATCTTCTTCTTGGATTGATCCCTTGATCATTATGTAGTGTCCTTCTTTGTCTCTTATAATACTCTTTATTTTAAAGTCTATTCTTTCTGATATGAGAATTGCTACTCCAGCTTTCTTTTGATTTCGATTTGCATGGAATATCTTTTTCCATCCCCTCACTTTCAGTCTGTATGTGTCCCTAGGTCTGAAATGGGTCTCTTTTAAACAGCATATATATGGGTCTTGTTTTTGTATCCATTCAGCCAGTCTTTGTCTTTTGGTTGGAGCAGTTAATCCATTTACATTTAAGGTAGTTATTGATATGTATGTTCCTATTACCATTTTCTTAATTGTTCTGGGTTTGTTATTGTAAGTCTTTTCCTCCTCTTGTGTTTCCTGCCTAGAGAAGTTCCTTTAGCATTTGTTGTAAAGCTGGTTTGGTGGTGCTGAATTCTCTTAGCTTTTGCTTGTCTGTAAAGCTTTTAATTTCTCCATCAAATCTGAATGAGATCCTTGCTGGGTAGAGTAATCTTGATTGTAGGTTTTCCCTTTCATCACTTTAAATATGTCCTGCCACTCCCTTCTGGCTTGCAGAATTTCTGCTGAAAGATCAGCTGTTAACATTATGGGGATTCCCTTATATGTTATTTGTTGCTTTTCCCTTGCTGCTTTTAATATTTTTTCTTTGTATTTAATGTCTAATAGTTTTATTAATACGTGTCTTGGTGTGTTTCTCCTTGGATTTATCCTGTATGGGACTCTCTGCACTTCCTGGACTTGATTGAATATTTCCTTTCCCATCTTAGGGAAGTTTTCAACTATAATCTTCAACTATTTTCTCAGTCTCTCTTTTTTCTCTTCTTCTTCTGGGACCCCTGTAATTCGAATGCTGGTGAGTTAAATGTTGTCCCAGAGGTCTCTGAGACTGTCCTCAATTCTTTTCATTCTTTTTCTTTATTTTGCTCTACTGTAATTATTTTCACTGTTTTATCTTCCAGGTCACTTATCTGTTCTTCTGCCTCAGTTATTCTGCTAATGGTTCCTTCTAGAGAATTTTAAATTTCATTTTTTGTGTTGTTCATCCTTGTTTGTTTGCTCTTTAGTTCTTCTAGTTCCTTGGGAAATGTTTCTTGTATTTTCTCCATTCTATTTCCAAGATTTTGGATCATCTTTACTATCATTGCTCTGAATTCTTTTTCAGGTAGACAGCCTATTTCCTCTTCATTTGTTTGGTCTGGTGGGTTTTTACCTGCTTCTTCATTTGCTGTGTATTTATATGTCTTCTCGTTTTGCTTAACTTACTGTGTTTGGGGTCTTCTTTTTGCAGGCTGCAGGTTCATAGTTCCTGTTGTTTATGTTGTCTGCTTCCCGTGGTTATGGCTGGTTCAGTGGGTTGTGTAGGCTTCCTGGTGGAGGGGACTGGTGCCTGTGTTCTGGTGGATGAGGCTGGATCTTGTCTTTCTGGTGGGCAGGACCACATCCGGTGGTGTGTTTTGGGGTGTCTGTGACCTTAGTATGATTTTAGGCAGCCTCTCTGCTAATGGGTGTGTTTGTGTTCCTGTCTTTCTAATTGTGTGTCATGCGGTGTCCAGCATTGTAGCTTGCCGGTCGTTGAGTGGAGCTGGGTCTTAGCGTGGACATGGAGATCTCTGGGAGAGCTTTCACTGTTTGGTATTATGTGGGGCCAGGAGGTCTCTAGTGGACCAATGTTCTGAACTTGGCTCTGTCACCTCAGAGGCTCAGGCCTGACACCTGGCCAGAGCACCAAGATCCTGTTAGCCACACGGTTCAGAAGAAAAGGTAGAAAAACAAAGAAAGAGGGCTTCCCTGGTGGCACAGTGGTTGGGAGTCCGCCTGCCGACGCAGGGGACATGGGTTCGTGCCCCGGTCCAGGAAGATCCCACATGCCGTGGAGCAGCTGGCCCTGTAAGCCATGGCCACTGAGCCTGTGTGTCCGGAGCCTGTGCTCCGCAGCGGGAGAGGTCACAGCAGTGAGAGGCCCATGTACTGCAAAAAAAAAAAAAAAAGAAAGAAAAACTATAAAATAAAGTTATTGAAATAAAAAATTATTAAAAGTAAAAATAAAAAATAATTAAAAAAAGAAAGAAGAGGGCAACTAAACGAAAAAACAATTCCACCAATGATAACAAGCACTAAAAACTATTCTAAAAAATAAACAAAAAAACCCTCAAAAAATGGACAGACAGAACCCTAAGATAAATGACAAAAGCAAATCTACACAGACAAAATCACAAAGAAGCATACATATACATACTCACAAAAAAATAAAAAGGAAAAAATATATATATATATATTTAAAAAAAGAGAGAGAGCAACCAAATTAATAAACAAATCTTCCAGTGATAATAATGTCTAAATAAAAAACTAAGATAAAGATAACACCAGAAACAAATTAGATGCAGAAAGCAAACCCCAAGTCTACAGTTGCTCCCAAAGTCCACCTTCTCAATTTGGGATGATTCGTTGTCTATTCAGGTATTCCACAGATGCAGGCTACATCTCGTTGATTGTGGAGATTTAATCCGCTGCTCCTGAGGCTGCTGGGAGAGATTTCCCTTTCTCTTCTTTGTTCTCACAGCTCCTGGGGTTCAGCTCGGGATTTGGACCCGCCTCTGCGTGTAGGTCACCTGAGGTCATCTGTTCTTCGCCCAGACAGGACGGGGTTAAAGTAGCAGCTGATTCTGGGGCTCTGGCTCACTGAGGCTGGGGAGAGGGAGGGGTACGGTTGCGGGGCGAGCTTGCGGTGGCAGAAGCCGGCGTGACGTTGCACCAGCCTGAGGCGCGTCGTGCGTTCTCCCGGGGAAGTTGTCCCTGGATCCCGGGACCCTGGCAGTGGCGGGCTGCACAGGCTCCTGGGAGGGGAGGTGTGGATAGTGACCTGTGCTTGCACGCAGGCTTCTTGGTGGCTGCAGCAGCAGTCTTAGCATTTCATGCCCGTCTCTGGCATCCACGCTGATAGCTGTGGCTCGTGCTCTTTTCTGGAGCTCGTTTAGCTGGTGCTCTGAAGCCCCTCTCCTCGCGCACCCGAAAACAATGGTCTCCTGCCTCTTAGGCAGGTCCAGATTTTTTTCTGGACTCCGTCCTGGCTAGCTGTGGTGCACTAGCCCCCTTCAGGCAGTGTTCACGCAGCCAACCTCAGTCCTCTCCCTGGGATCTGACCTCTGAAGCCGAAGCCTCAGCTCCCATCCCCCACCCATCCCGGCGGCTGAGCAGACAAGCCTCTCGGGCTGGTGAGTGCTGGTCAGCACCGATCCTCTGTGCAAGAATCTCTCTGCTTTGCCCTCTGCACCACTTTTGCTGCGCTCTCCTCCGTGGCTCCGAAGCTTCCCCCTTGCCACCCCCCGTCTCTGCCAGTGAAGGGGTTTCCTAGTGTGTGGAAACGTTTCCTCCTTCACAGCTCCCTCCCAGAGGGGCAGGTTCCATCCCTATTCTTTTTCTCTGTTTTTCCTTTTTTCTTTTGCCCTACCCAGGTACATGGGGAGTTTCTTGCCTTTTGGGAGGTCTGAGGTCTTCTGCCAGCCTTCAGTAGGTGTTCTGTAGGAGTTGTTCCACGTGTAGATGTATTTCTGATGTATTTGTGGGGAGGAAGGTGATCTCCGCGTCTTACTCTTCCGCCATCTTGAAGGCGCCACCTCCATCTCATGATTTTATGGTTTTATATTTTAATTTGAGAGACATCCTTCCTCCAGCAAACAAAACAAAGCAACTCAATATTATCTGTAGAGAGATAGTTTGTTTCTTGTTGTAAGAAAACATTGCAGGGAAAACAAGCATCGATATGGACTCTTGGGTCACTATTGAATTCCCTGGATAACTCTTTAACAATGCCTGTTTTTATTTTGAAAATAGCTAGTTGTTTTTTTTCCCCTTTTTATCTTCAATTCATGTTGCAATTTATAGGTTTTGTGGATGTTGTAATGTGTAGGTTTCCTGGTCCCTCAGGATGCGGTTGAGATTACAGACATTTGTGGTATATGGTATCTCAGTGTTTTGCTCATTGAAATAACGTTCTTTCTCCAACCCCTTCCTATTCTGTACCTCCAGCTGTCTTTTTTCACCTCTCTTTCACAGAAGCAGGGAACAAATCTTTGTCTGCATCCTATAACCATGCACAGTTTCTGTGTGCAGGGATGCTGAAGCTTAATGACTCATTTGGAATGTACAGGTTGTTTGCTTCCTGGAAAGAGGAAGTCTTTCTAGGTCTTGCTAGTTCTAAGGGGACCGTAACGTGACTCGAGGTGGTTTTAAGAGTAAGGTGATTTCAGAAAAAGGAACATCAGTTGTGTCAGAGATGGAGAGAAAGTTTGGCGGCACGTTGTTATATTAAATAAGGCATCTGAATATTTTCCCTTGAGAAGAGATTTAAGCAAAGCCTTGAGGAAGGTGAGGGAGTGAGCCCTGAAGACCATGCAAGGGAAGAGTGTTCTTGCGGAGGGAGCAGCTCAAACAGAGCCTAAGATGGGAGTGTATGTGGCTGGTTTAAAGAGGAGCAAGGCAGCCAGTGTGCAGAGTGGAGGTAGCTGGGGGAGGAGGCCTGAGATGAGTAGGAGAGTGTGGAGGGAGGTGAGCGATCATGGAGAGTTTTGTAAGTCATTGTAAGATTCTGAGTGTTTTTCTAAGTGAAACAGGAGCCACTGAAGGTGACATGGTGTGACTGTGTTTTAAAAGGATCATTCTGACTGCTGTGCAAAAATAGACTTTGCAGGTAGGGGCCAAAGTGGAGACCTGGAGACCAATTCTGTGGCTAGTTCAGTAATCTAGGAGAGGGGATGGTGGCTCCACTGGGCAGATAGCAAGGGAGAGGGTGGGAAGTGGTTAGATTTGAATATATTTTAAAGGTGGATACTACCGGATACCTAGACAGATTAGATACGGGTGTGAGAGAAAGACAATAAGGACAGTTCCAGGCTTTTTCACCTGAGCAACTAGAAAGATGAGTTGTCATCAGGTAGAGGCGTTTTTTGAAAAAGATGAGGAGGTCTGTTTTGGAAATGTTGAGTGAAAGATGTCCATTTTTCATCTCAGTGGGAGTGTCAGAAAGGCTGTTGAATACACAAGTCTGAAGTTCTAGAAGGAGGTCTGGATTGGAGGTGCACATTTGGGAGCTGTTGTATGGAATGAAAAAGTCAACCAAATTCCACAGGATTTTTAATGAAAAAAAAAGGAGCTTTTAGTAGGTAGAGCAAGAAGGGAAGGAAAGCTAGAGAAATGTTTTGTATTTATGGAGGAACCGAGATAAACTGGGTCTTGAAATGAGAGCAGGTCTTAGGCAAAGAGAGAGGAGGGGGGACCATTTTACAGATAAATAGCAAACAGAAATTGAAGGGAGGAGGGACAAATTAGGGATACAGGATTAACAGATATAAACCACTATATACTGAATAGATAAGCAACAAGTATTTACTGTATAGCACAGGGAGCTATACCCATTGTCTTATAAAACCTTTAAAGGAATATAATCTGCAAAAATACTGAATCACTATAGTGTACACTTGAAATGAACAGAATATTGTAAAGCAATTATACTTTAATAAAAACTGAATTAAAAAAATTGAAAGTAGATATATTTGGTTGGGGTAAAAATAGTGGAAGGAAAGCTTGGAAAGAGAAAATTTAGATCAGATTATCCATGGCCAAAAAAAAAAAAAAAAAGAGCTTAGAGTTCATCCTACAGGTCTGTGGTTCCTAAACTTCAGTACACAGTGTTAAAATGAATGAAGGGAAGAAAATCTTCCACTTTCATGAGAGACTGAACTCAACTCTGCTGAGACAAAGGGCTAGAGTTTTTTTTTTCCGTCCAGTTTTATTGAGATATAATTGACATACAGCACTGTATAAGTTTAAGGTGTACAGCATAATTATTTGACTTACATAACCATGGGATAATTCTTTTTTTCTAATTAGATTTAACCATTATATTGATTTAAATGCAAATATGTCTGGTGTGTGGTAGTAATATCACCGTTTTATAGAAGTAGAAAGTGAGAATGGAGCTGATGAGAAAGTACCTGCAGATGTGTGCATTACACCTCTATTCAGAATAGAAGAAGACAGTGGATAATATTATGATAAATACCGCCCTTGTATTTATGTGATACCTAGCCTTTCAGGCATATTTGGATGTGATAATTAGGAGAGATGAAGTTAGTAAACTTACTCATTCTTGGATGATACTTTTGGCTCTTCACAGGCATTCGAAAAGCCAAACAAAATGAAACACCATTATTTAGCAATTGATAAATCCTTGTGGAAATCTCACAAATAAGGAACCTCCTCTGTTCTCCAAGAGCATCCGGGCTCGTTCTTACTAAGGCACTTATGTCACTGGGTTGTCATTTCCTGTTTACTTCTCGGCCTCTCTCTGCAGTCTGTGCCTTGCTCATCGCCTCCCTCTCAGTGCCTGGTCCTTACACGAGGCAGGTGCTCCAAAATTATTTGTTAAAGGAATGAATGACAGTACCGGCATATTCAGTTTAAAAGTAAGGAGACTAAGGTTTGGACTTAAAAGATTTAAGACTAGAATCTGAGGAGGGTTTAGACTTAGGCCGTCCATTCTTTTCGTCTGTCTCAGAAGATCTAAATGTGTCTCCGCTTTAAAACATTCAGTGAAAGATGTCTTTTTTCCCCCCTTGGAGCCACTGCTCTTCTGATTCTTTTAGAATAATAATACTAAGAACAAATTTTATAAGCACTAATTAAGTGCCAGACACTGTGCTAAGCCCTACACATGTGCTCAGCACTTCATGATTTCATTTAATTCTCACCACTCAAGAGGAGGCTATTACTATTACCTGAATTTTACAGATAAGAAAACTGAGGAACAGAGAGCCACCTCCAATCTTTAGTGCACATTGATGCAAACACATTAGAAGATGCTTCTGCTAGTAGGTGGAGTCAACCCTCAGCATGCTACACAGCTTGTTGAGCAGAATATTGGCTGATTTCAGCTTTTGCTGCCCCCGAGAAAGGGGAGACTTGGAGCCTGGAGGCCCTGGGGTTAAATTGCTTGCACAGTTTCATAGTCGAGTAAATGCTAGAATTGGGAATTGAACCCAAGTTTGTCTTCCCCTGGCCTGAATACTTGCACAATCTTCCATTCGTTACCAGGTCCTAATTTGATTTATATAAGACAGAGGTTGGCAATTTTTTTCTGTAAAGGGTCAGATAGTAATTATTTTAGGCTTTAGGGGCTATACAGTTACACTACTCAACTCTGCCATTGTAACCCAAAGGCGGCCATAGACATATAAACAAACGGGCATGGCTGTGTTCAACATACCATATACACTAGAATTTGAATTTCATGTATTGATAATACATTTTTCTTTAAATTTTTTTCAGCTATGTAACAATGTAAAAAATTTGTTTTAGCTTGCCAGGCATCTTATGAAACAGATGAGCTGATTTGGCCTTTTGGCCATAGTTTACTAGTTCCTGTTATGGAATATTTCAAAAGAATCTAGTAAATGAAATCATCACCTATTTTATGACTATTTTTTCTTCCCCTAGCTCTAAATTCATGGAAGCAAAATTGTGGAGGTTTAGTTCCCCATTTCTGTGTCTGTTTTATTCTAATGTGGTTGCTGTGATTAATTATTTTCTAGATAGATTGCAACAGGCTATTCACACACTTTTGAAATTTTTGAGTGATTCCTCTTTTCCCGTAGTTGTTTTGCAAGTACAGTAGTGACTCTGATTTGTTTTCATACGTCTGTTATTCTGTTAGCTAGAATTTCAGTTCTATTTGGCGGAGTGAAGTTTTTCGTTGTACATTATAACTTCCTTTTAATGAAGAAAAGGAAATTAGATGCAGATGAAGTTCAAAGACTGAATGTGTCCAGGATGACTAGAAAATATATGCCTTTTACCCTAAAATCAAGCTCAAGGTTCTGGTGTGTCCCCAACTTAACCCTTAAAAGAGTTTTGGCTTCAAAGCCTTGGCCAACATCTGGGTACTAAATCTCCAACTGGCTCCTCAGCTAACTGTCTTTGTAGACATCTGAAAATGCTACTTGTTCAGAACTATAGCTAGGAAGAATTGATCCAACAAATGGCCGATTGGAAGGTCATCTAACAAATGGATATTAACCCAACAATTGGCCAATTCTCTTTGTTATAAAGAGGATTACTGCTTTCCAGAAATTTGTGTTTCATTATTTTCTTCAGCTGCTTCAGGTACTACCAAGCCCTCTCAAATTCTATTTTTCAGACAAAGTTGTCTTTTCTTGTTCTTGCCATGAGCCACTCATTCGACCTCCTCTCCCTTCCTGGGCTTTCTTATACTTTCTCAGGAGGTCCTTTCAGAACCCCAGACCAGGCTAGTTCCTGCTTTGCCCTGTTTCTGTTGTACTCTCCTTCCATACGTCTCACATTTATGATTGTGTGTTCAAGGGTTGTCCCACCAACTAACCTTTGGGCTTCATGAAGACTTGTGCAACATGATAGCTTTGGCAGCTTTTTAACTGCCTAGTGTTTAAAGAGCAGTACACCTAAACAGAGGTGAGAGGCTTTTAGTTTCCACCTATGATACATAACTCTGCGTAACCAGATCTAGTTTCATCTGACTCTGCAGTTTGCAGCATAGTATCTGCTCATAGGACTGAAATCTGTGTGTTTGACCTTTTCTTAATTTGTTTATAAAGTTATGTGAGCAATGAAATTATTTCCCTTTCATGGCTGAAGTCTTTCATGCTCTGATAACGGCTCTGGCAAGTCAAAACAAAGGAACTGGGAAAGCCTAGATTTGTATGCAGTGAACTGAGCTAATGTCTGGGACCGGGGCATCCAGGGCTGTGTTTATGGCAAGTTCGGGTTGCATTAAATTCTTTGCTTACTGTGACCTGTTTTCCATCATGCTTCTCTTAAATGGGATAAAGATTAAGTCTGTAGGTCTTCAGAAAGTATTTTCATAGTCAGTTTTCTTGTAGACTAATTTTCAGAATCAGTTGAGATAATAATATTATTATACTAAATGTATGTTTGCATCTGGATGTGCATAATGTTTTGTCAGTGTTCCTAACTGGGGCATTTTTGAAAGAAAATCCAAGAATTTTGACTGCCTATCATGGCCAGCCCATCTACTTTATATTCTGTCAGTATGATTTTCCGAATTTCCTGCTCATGACACATTTGTAAAAAGAAAAAACTAACCACTAAACTTTTAGCATATTCACACCCTCCAGTTTCACGTCCTTATTTCTGAACATAGGATTTGAATTCTAAGAAAAGGGAAAAACAAATGTTCATACAACCCTTTTGGAAGTGGTGTGCACAGCCACATGGTGAGCATTTCCATGGATGTCATGGCTCGATCCTCATGTGGGAAAGGTCTGGTGGGGAAGGCTGCATTCATTCCATACATGAACGGTCACAGGTCGGGGTTATCTTATGTAAGACCTCATATTTGAAGGTGGAATCATGAATTTATACATTTGACAACACTTCTCCCATAGGATATCATAGTTTTCTATGTATTTCTTTGACATTCTTTTCCCATTATATTCTTGTTTGTCTAGATTTCAGAGCTTAGTATAATCAAGCTTATGGAGAATTGTATGATTTGTTCGTGAACGTTTAGAATTCTGTGTAGAAAGTTGCACTTAGAGTGTTTTCATAAGCATCCTGATGTGTGCTCTGAATTACTTTCTTTGGTTTTGAGGACAGAGAACTTAGATATTTGCCAGGAAATTTCCTATAAAGTATTTATCTCCTCTCTCTCTCTCTCTCTCTCTCTCTCTCTCTCTGACACACACACACACACACACACACACACACACACATGCACACGCGCACACACACACAGAACTTTCTGTGTGCAAGACACTGATTTAGACGTTTAGGTTACATCAGTGATCACATGTTGAGCTTACACTTTCATTCTACCAAACTGTACATCAAGAAGTTGCAAGATGACTGCATGTCTTCTCATTTCTTAAATTAATTTTTTATGGTAAATATGTGGTAACATCTTGAAGTGCCTTAAGAATGGTCTAATAGTAAATATTAGAGCTTCATGAAGATTGTATGTGTATGTGTCTGTGTGTGAAGTTTCTGTAGTTATTTTTGTTGTCTTCTGAAAAATAAATTAAATGACATACTCAAGGATTCTAGGTGATATTTTGGTGGTGTCTGTTTTGGTTCATTTGCAACCTAACATTAGTTACATAAATAGCTTGTATGGTTATTCCCTCTTGCATCCAGATGCAAAATTAGAAATCAAAGGATAGCTTTAATTGTTCATGTATACTTGATTCTTAATCTTTTCCTAAAAAAATTTCTGAAATTAATACATGTTTTATGGTCTATGCTGCTTTGAGAATTATTTTTAAAGTTTTTTTTTAATGGATTTACTAAAACTGAAGTGCTGTTAGTAATCAACATCTTTGAGAATTGATCTGTTTGGAGATAGTTTCCAAGTCAATATATGGTAATCGCTTTTTCTTTTTTTTCCATTGTGATACTAACAAATGATATAGGGAAACTGTGACACACATTTCAAGATTTTTGTGATTAGCTATACCAAGTATATTTTGCTAGCACTCCCTAAAGTATACTTTTGAAAAGTACCTTCTCTTCTCTTTTCAGTTATTTACAAATAACTGTTTACATAAAAATCATTATCTCTTTTTTTTTTTTTTGAGCAATAGTTAATTTTAATTAATGATCACCAAGTCATAGACTCACAGATGTTGTAAATATTCATTTTTTAAACCACTCTTGTACATTTTCCTAAATGGTTCCTTTTCTAAAACAAATACCCACAATCTCACCCCTTTGGGACATAACTTCTTTTTTTTTCTTTTTTCTTTTTTTTTATTTTTTATTTTTTAACATCTTTATTGGAGTATAATTGCTTTACAATGGTATGTTAGTTTCAGCTTCACAACAAAATGAATCAGTTATATATATACATATATTCCCATATCTCTTCCCGCTTGCGTCTCCCTCCCTCCCACCCTCCCTATCCCACCCCTCCAGGCGGTCACAAAGCACCGAGCTGATCTCCCTGTGCTATGCGGCTGCTTCCCACTAGCTATGCATAGGTTATTATGTATTACAATTCAAATTCCATTATAAAATGTTCTAATTAAATGCTACCACCATTGCTGCTTCAACATCTGAAAGTCTCTTAGCTTTGATCAATCCTAACATTTCCCAAAATGGATTCTAGGAAATCTGAGTTCTATAGGATATTGATAATGTTATGAGAAAAAAAAATTGACCTGTGTTGATATAAGTTGGACTGTTCTTTTTTACTACAGAGCCATTCAGGGCTTTAAAAATATGCTAATGTGTGCAGTGCTTTTTTAAGAGAAATAGCCTGGTTATAGCTTTGCCACAAAGAGTTTATGCTTTGGGAACAACTGACTTTCTTATTTTGTAGATTAGAAAATGGGGTCCCTGAGAAATTAAACAACTTGCTTAAAATTAGACCTCCAGACTAATATTTTTAAGACAATGCTATTCTAAGATGGAAACTGATAGGTTCTTCCCACTCAGCCTTTCTCTCTGTCAGCTCTTGGGCTAAATGTGGCTGTTGCCTTGACTTCTGGGCTTGTACTACTTATTTGTTTGGAATGACAGGAAATGTATCCCTGAAAAGCTGCCTTATAAAGGCCCAAATTTCCACCCAGACAGTGTATTGATTTATTTACAGTTTTTTTTTCTTCCTTGAAATCTTCTCCTCCCCCCGCCCAAAAAAACCCCCACAAACCAAACATGATTACTGGGGATCCTGGAGAGCAGTGGTTTGGAAGAGACAGCTCGTTCTCTTGGAAAATTTATCTCTGCACTAAAAATTCAGCAAACACTCTTCTTTGTTTTTGTGGCTTTTTCAGTCTTATTTATTTGGAGTTCATTCTCTTAGTAAATAGTTTTAAGTGCCAGACATGGAGTACACATTATTAAGTAGGTTGGGCATAGGTGCTGCCTTCCTAGAGCTCACAGTGAATATAGAAAAGACAAATTAAATAAAAAATTGTAGTTCATCATAAATAAATAAGCAAATAAATCAGTAAATATATTGTGATAAATGCTAAGATTAAAGTACAGAGAACTATGCCTTGTACAGTAAGGAGGGGCATTTTCTAGCCAGAAGGTACAAGGAAGTCTTCCTGAGGAAGTGGCTTAAGCTAAGCCTTATAGGATGTGGAGGTATTTGGTAGAAGAAGGGGGTCAGAGGCAGAGCCCAGAGCAGGGGTGTTAGACCTGGAGGAGATCGTCATTAGAAAGTGAAAAAGCACCAGTGTGGTTCTTGTGTGGGTAGTGCTTGAGCTACCCTGAGGCGTCTTCTGATATATGAACGCATGAGGTTGCATTCTTTTCTGATGCGTACAAGAACGATTGTTGCTGGTTTGCCACCTGATTGGTGATTTTTGATAATCATCTTGTCCTACCATTTAAATATATAAAGTAAATAATTTTCCATTATCAAAAAGTCTGGGAAAATTCTGCATAAATTCTGCCTAGAGGTAATCATGCTTGTAACCAGAATAATCCTTTCCCAGAGACAGAAGGTAGGGACCGTACAGACCATTCGCACAAACCCGAATTGTGATTTTTCCTTTTTTTTTTTAAGGCATAATTTCAAACAGTTTGGAAGATGTTTATACTAATTACTGCCTATCTCAATATACATGAAATATAATATAAGGAAATTTAATACAAATAGATTATAATATACTTAATATATTATATAAATGTAATAAAGTAAACTATAATATAAATAGGGTATAAGGTAATTTATAGAATTTAAAGGAATATGAGAGAAATCTGGTTTAAGATTATGATGTTTTCTGTAACTTTTTCTGATGTTTCCTTAAAAAATATGTGTTTGGGATTTGACCCTAAACTTTGCTGACATCCTTGTTTTTGTTTTGTGCTTCCTCTAGTCCAGTGGGATTGCAGCCATCATTGCTATTTTGGTGTTACTGCTACTCTTGGGCATCGGTTTGATGTGGTGGTTTTGGCCCCTTTGCTGCAAAGTGGTGAGTGAGGATTTGAAATCCTACTCTTTTTTTTTTTAAACATCAAGGTGTAAAGTAAGGCTGAAATATGAATCAATATTCAACAACAGCAAAGTTTCAACTAGCAAATTGAATTTTAATAGTTTTTGTCATTATAATAAATTGTATTCATGCATGCCAATAAATGTTTATTATAAAACTTCATCAAAAAAAGGCTTCAAAATCAGATTTGGGGGAAGAAGGGGAAAAGAAGGTAGGACAGGTTGTAGGAATAAAGGGTTTTCCATGCAAGTACAAAAGAATTTCAAGAAAATTGAATGATATGTTCTGCTGGATTCATTGAGAGAGGTTGATAATCTGTCAGTTTGTTTGGTTTTTTTTCAGTGCTTATTGAATGTTTCATTACTTCTTTGAAAGATCTACTATTTCAGGACCTTCTCTGTTTGCCTCTTAGAAAAACATTTTAGAAATAAGTCATGTGCAAATGTTAGGGTATCTGTTAAACAGTCACTTTTGAAGTTACAGCAGCTGATTTCAGGTTGTGTCATCTTTCATGTTTGAGTCAAACCGCTGAAAGAATATGGGTAATAAGCTTTCTAGCGCTACTGTAACAAATTGCCACACATTTGGTAGCTTAAAGCAACACAAATTTATTATCTAAGTTATGTAATCACAGATCCAACATGGGTCTCACTGAGCTAAACTGGGTTAAAAGGTATCCGCAGTGATACATTCCTCTCTTAATGCTCTAGAACAGAATCTGTTCCCTTGTGTTTTCCAGCCTCTAGAAGTCACCTCCATTCCTTGCCTTGTGAGCCCCTTCCTCCACCTTTAGAGCCAGCCACGTTGCATCTTTGTCACCATTATTCTGTAGTCACATGTTCCTCTGACTCTGAGCCCAGCTGGGAAAGGACCTCCAGTGTTAAGGAACCATGTGATTAGGTTTGACCCACCTGGATAATCCAGGATGATCTCCTATCTCAAGGTCCTTAACCTTAATCACATCTGCAAAGTCTCTTTGGCCCTGGAAGGCAATTTATTCACAATTCCAGGGAATTAGGATGGAGACATCTTTATAGAGCCATTATTTTTCTTGCCACAGGGCAGAACATTGAGTAAAAAACATCAGCACATTTCAAGCAATACAACTTGGATTGTTTAGGCTTCGTAGAAAAGGTTATTCTGAAGAAGCACTCCTTCAAAGCATGCTACTACCTATTTTGATAATATTCCTTTCCTTATCAGCACTTTATACAGAACTTTATATTCTGTAGGTCAGAGTAGTGTTTTACATAATATTACTAGACTGCCTTTTTCTCCCTCCCCACTGCTGACTGATTTCCACTTCCTTGCAACTTCAGGCAGTGCTTTGTATTACTCCTGCGTTTATTATTCATTGTACTTCAGTCTGCTTTCATGAGACAACTTTACAATCCTTTATCTCAGAGCAGTTGGCCCATGGAGGAGGCACAGAATTAACTTAGACAACAGTAGAGACAAGAAACATCCTGTCTCTTTGCTGAACTAATCAGTTTCCTGCTATAGCAATTTATGCTCAAACGGTTTCCTGTAGTAATCTTGATTGTCTTAGATATGGTGATTTTAGGCTAGCTAGCACTCTTGAGTCTCAAATTAAAAAGCAAAAAGGTGCCTTAATGTGATGTGTGCTCCTTGTTTTTCTAATTTAAACTTCACAATGGTGGATTTCCTTATTTCATTACTTTGCAATTTCATATAATATTGACCAGAGGGCTCAGAAGTGTCAAAGTGGTATTTTATTTTATATTATTATTTTTTTTTTTTTGCGGTATGCGGTCCTCTCACTGCTGTGGCCTCTCCCGTTGCGGAGCACAGGCTCCGGACGCGCAGGCTCAGCGGCCATGGCTCACAGGCCCAGCCGCTCCGCGGCATGTGGGATCTTCCCGGACCGGGGCACGAACCCGTGTCCCCTGCATCGGCAGGTGGACTCTCAACCACTGTGCCATCAGGGAAGCCCCAAAGTGGTATTTTAAAAGGACGCTTGTGAAGACTGAAATGGGCTTCTTTGGGAGGTTGCTAGATGTACTCAAATGAAGTCTCCACCATCAAATGGGGTATTATAGAGAGGATTCAATCATCAGGTGGTGAGAATAGATCCATTCCATCCCTGGGTCTCTGCAGACTGGGAATCATGCAGTATATTTCTTTATGCAAGGCACAGAGGGACACCATTAAGGCATGTTTTTACAATGTCAGGAGGGCTTCCTATTCTCAGAAGCATCATGAATGCTTACTAATTTCTGCAACTTACTTAATAGAGAGAAACATCTTTATTTTACATTTAGAAATACAGACTGTAGAGCAGCTAGCCCTGAGTATGAGCTTGCATTTAGACCTAGGAATAAATGAATCAGAGCATAAAACTTAAACTAGGTTTAAACTAGGTTTAAAAGCAGGGAGAGAGAGAGATTGGTTCAAGATAGTGGCGTAGAAGGACATGCGCTCACTCCCTCTTGCGAGACCACTGGGATCACAACTAACTGCTGAACAGTCATTAACAGGAAGATACTGGAACTCACCAAAGAAGATACCCCACATCCAAAGACAAAGGAGAAGCCACAATGAGACAGTAGGAGAGGCACAATCACAATAAAATCAAATCCTATAACCGCTGGGTGGGTGACTGACAAACTGGAGAACACTTATACCACAGAAGTCCACCCACTGGAGTGAAGGTTCTGAGCCTCATGTCAGGCTTCCCAACCTGGGGGTCAGGCAATGGGAGGAGGAGTTCCTAGGGAATCAGACTTTGAAGGCTAGCAAGATTTGATTGCAGGACTTCGACAGGACTGGGGGAAACAGAGACTGTACTCTTAGAGGGCACACTCAAAGTAGTGTGTGCGTCAGGACCCAGGGGGAGGAGCAGTGACCCCATAGGAGACTGAACCAGACCTACCTACTAGTATTGGAGGGCTCCTGCAGAGACGGGGATGGCTGTGTCTCACAACGGGTACAAGGACACTGGCAACAGAAGTTCTGAGAAATAATTCTTGGTGTGAGCCCTCCCAGAGTCCACCATTAGCCCCACCAAAAGGCCTGTAGGCTCCACTGCTGGCTCAACTAAGGCCAAACAACCAACGGGGAGGGAACTCAGCCCCACCCATCAGCAGACAAGTGGATTGAAGTTTTACTGAGCTCTGCCCACCAGAACAACACCCAGCTCTACCCACCACCAGTCCTTCCCATCAGGAAGCTTGCACAAGCCTCTTGGATAGCCTCATCCACCAGAGGGCACACAGCAGAAGCAAGAACTACAATCCTGCAGCCTGTGGAATGAAAACCACATTCACAGAAAGATAGACAAGATGAAAAGGCAGAGGACTATGTACCAGATGAAGGAACAAGATAAAACCCCAGAAAAACAACTAAATGAAGTGGAGATAGGCAACCTTCCAGAAAAAGAATTCAGAATAATGATAGTGAAGATGATCCAGGACCTCGGAAAAAGAATGGAGGCAAAGATGGAGAAGCTGCAAGAAATGTTTAACAAAGACCTAGAATAATTAAAGAACAAACAAACAGAAATGAATAATACAATAACTGAAATGAAAAATACACTAGAAGGAATCAATAGCAGAATAACTGAGGCAGAAAAACGGGTAAGTGACCTGGAAGACAGAAGGGTGGAATTCACTGCTGTGGAACAGAATGAAGAAAAAATAATGAAAAGAAATGAAGACAGCCTAAGATACTTCTGGGACAACATTAAACACACCAACATTCACATTACAGGGATCCCAGAAGGAAAAGAGAGAAAGAAAGCACCCGAGAACATATTTGAATAGATTATAGTCGAAAACTTCCCTAACATGGGAAAGGAAATAGCCACCCAAGTCCAGGAAGCGCAGAGAGTCCCAGGCAGGATAAACCCAAGGAGAAACACGCTGAGACACATAGTAATCAAGTTGACAAAAATTAAAGACAAAGAAAAATTATTAAAAGCAACAAGGGAAAAACAACAAATAACATACAAGGGAGCTCCCATAAGGTTAACAGCTGATTTCTCAGCAGAAACTCTACAAGCCAGAAGGGAGTGGCATGATATATTTAAAGTGATGAAAGGGAAGAACTTACAACCAAGATTGCTCTACCCAGCAAGGATCTCATTCAGATTCAAAGGGGAAATCAAAAGCTTTAAAGACAAGCAAAAGCTAAGAGAATTCAGCACCACCAAACCAGCTCTACAACAAATGCTAAAGGAACATCTCTAAGTGGGAAACACAAGAGAAGAAAAGGACCTACAAAAACAAACCCAAAACAATTAAGAAAATGTTGAAAGGAACATACATATCAATAATTTCCTTAAAAGTGAATGGATTAAATGTTCCAACCAAAAGACACAGGCTCACTGAATGGAAACAAGAACAAGACCCATATATATGCTGTCTACTAGAGAGCAACTTCAGACCTAGGGGCACATACAGTCTGAAAGTGAGGGGATGGAAAAAGCTATTCCATGTGAGTAGAAATCCAAAGAAAGCTGGAGTAGCAATACTTATATCAGAAAAAATAGACTAAAAAAAAGTAAGTTACAAGAGACAAGGAAGGTTAATACATAATGATCAATGGATCAATCCAAGAAGAAGATATAACAATTATAAATCTATATGCACCCAACATAGGAGCACCTCAATACATAAGGCAAATGCTAACACATATAAAAGAGGAAATTGACAGTAACACAGTAATAGTGGGGGACTTTATCACCTCACTTACACTGATGGACAGATCATACAGATTGAAAATTAATACGGAAACACAAGCTTTAAATGACACAATAGAACAGATAGATTTAATTGATATTTGTAGGACATTCCATCTGAAAACAGCAAATTACACTTTCTTCTCAAGTGCTCATGGAACATTCTCCAGGATAGATCAAATCTTCAGTCACAAATATAGCCTTGGTAAATTTAAGAAAATTAAAATCATATCAAGCATCTTTTCTGACCACAATGCTATGAGATGAGAAATCAATTACAGGAAACACAAACACACGGAGGTGAAACAATACATTACTAAATAACCAAGAGATCACCAAAGAAATCAAAGAGGAAATCAAAAAATACCTAGAAGCAAATGACAACAAAAACACAATGATCCAAAACCTATGGGATGCAGCAAAAGCAGTTCTATGAGGGAAGTTTATAGCAATACAATCCTACCTCAAGAAACAAGAAACATCTCAAAAAAAAATAACCTTCCACCAAAAGGAACTAGAGAAAGAAGAACAAACGAAACCCAAAGTTAGTAGAAGGAAAGAAATCATAAAGATCAGAGCAGAAATAAATGAAATAGAAACAAAGAAAACAATAGAAAAGATCAATAAAACTAAAAGCTGGTTCTTTGAGAAGTTAAACAAAATTTATAAACCTTTAGCTGGACTCATCAAGAAAAAGAGGGAGAGGACGCGAATCAATAAAATTAGAAATGAAAAAGGAGAAGTTACAACAGACACTGCAGAGATACAAATCATCCTAAGAGACTACTACAAGCAACTCTATGCCAATAAAATGGACAACCTGGAAGAAATGGACAAATTCTTAGAAAGGTGTAACCTTCCAAGACTGAACCAGGAAGAAATAGAAAATATGAACAGACCAATCAAAAGTTATGAAATTGAAACTGTGATTAAAAATCTTCCAACAAACAGAAGTCCAGGGCCAGATGGCTTCACAGGTAAATTCTATCAAACATTTACAGAAGAGATAATACCCATCCTTCTCAAACTCTTCCAAAAAATTGCAGAGGAAGGAACACTCCCAAACTCATTCTACAAGGCCACCATCACCCTGATACCAAAACCAGACAAAGACACTACAAAAAAAGAAAATTACAGAACAATATCACTGATGAATATAGATGCAAAAATTCTCAACAAACTACTAGCAAACAGAATCCAACAGCACATTAAAAGGGTCATACGCCATGATCAAGTGGGATTTATCCTAGGGATGCAAGGATTCTTCAATATACATGAATCAATCAATGTGATATACCATATTAACAAATTGAAGAATGAAAAACATATGATCGTCTCAATAGATGCAGAAAAAGCTTTTGACAAAATTCAACACCGATTTATGATAAAAACTCTCCAGAAAGTGGGCATAGAGGGAACCTAGCTCAACATAATAAAGGCCATATACGACAAACCCAGAGCAAACTTCATCCTCAATGGTTTGAGAGCATTGCCTCTAAGATTACTGAAAGTGTTTCCTCTAAGATCAGGACGAAGATAAGGATGTCCACTCTCACCACTATTATTCAACATAGTTTTGGAAGTCCTGGTGATGGCAATCAGAGAAGAAAAAGAAATAAAAGGAATACAAATTGGAAAAGAAGTAAAACTGTCACTGTTTGCAGATGACATGATACTATACATAGATAATCCTAAAGATGCCACCAGAAAGCTACTAGAGCTAATCAGTGAATTTGGTAAAGTTGCAGGAGACAAAATTAATGCACAGAAATCTCTTGAATTCCTATACATTAACAATGAAAGATTAGAAAGAGAAATTAAGGAAACAATCCCAGTCACCATTGCAACAAAAAGAATAAAATACCTAGGAATAAACCTACCTAGGAAGACAAAAGACCTGTATGCAGAAAACTATAAGACACTGATGAAAGAAATTGAAGATGATACCAACAGATGGAGAGATATACCATGTTCTTGGATTGGAAGAATCAATATTGTGAAAATGACTATACTACCCAAAGCAATCTACAGATTCAATGCAATCCCTATCAAATTACCAATAGCATTTTTTTACAGAACTAGAACAAAAATCTTAAAATTTTTGTGGAGACACAAAAGACCCCAAATAGCCAAGCAGTCTTGCGGGAAAAAAATGGAGCTGGTGGAATCTGACGCCCTGACTTCAGAATATATTACAAAGATACAGTAATCAAGACAGTATGGTACTGGCACAAAAACAGAAATATAGATCAATGGAACAGGATAGAAAGCCCAGAGATAAACCCATGCACCTATGGTCAGCTAATCTATGACAGAGGAGGCAAGGATATACATTGGAGAAAAGACAGTCTCTTCAATAAGTTGTGCTGGGAAAACTGGAAAGCCTCATGTAAAAGAATGAAATTAAAACACTCCTTATCACTGTACACAAAAATAAACTCAAAATGGATTAAAGACGTAAATGTAAGACCAGACACTATAAAACTCTTAGAGGAAAACACAGGAAGAGCACTATTTGACATAAATCACAGCAAGATCTTTTTTGACCCACCTCCTAGAGTAATGGAAATAAAATCAAAAATAAACAAATGGGGCCTAATGAAACTTAAAATCTTCGGCACAGCAAAGTAAACTATAACCAGGACGAAAAGACAACCCTCAGAAGGGGAGGAAATATTTGCAAATGACTCAATTTACAAAGGATTAATCTCTAAAATATACAAACAGCTCATACAGCTCAATATTAAAAAAACCAAACAAACCAATAAAAAAATGGGTAGAAGACCTAAATAGACATTTCTCCAAAGAATACATACAGATGGCCAAGAGGCACATGAAAAGCTGCTGAACATCACTAATTATTAGAGAAGTGAAAATCAAAACTACAATGAGGTATCACCTCACACCAGTTAGAATTGTCATCATCAGAAAGTCTACAAACAACAAATGCTGGAGAGGGTGTGGAGAAAAGGGAACCCTCTTGCACTGTTGGTGGGAATGTAAATTGATACACCATTATGGAGAATAGTATGGAGGTTCCTTAAAAAACTAAAAACAGAATTACTGTATGACCCAGCAATCCCACTACTGGCCATATACCCAGAGAAAACCATAATTCAAAAAGACACATGTACCCCAATGTTCATTGCAGCACTATTTACAATGTTCATTGCAGCACTATTTTCATACAAATTTTAAAGGCTACACTCCATTTAAAGTTATTACAAAATAATGGCTATAATCCTTGTGTTGTATAATACATCCTTGTAGCCTATCTTACACCCAGTAGTTTGTACCTGCCTCTCCCCAGCCCCTATATTGCTCCTCTCCCTTCCCCACTGCCATATCTAAGGTGCACTATCTGTAACAGGCTTTGCATTTCAATTGCTGATGGAACTCAGATGGATAAGACTTTATCCCCACCAGGACCAGACCTCAGCAACACATACAGGAAGCAAAGCTTCTTTCAGGGGATTACAGTGATCAAATCTTTCCAGTGGCTTCTCCTCATCCCTAGGGTTAGTTCAAACTTCCTCAAAGACATAGGAGGCCCTCCTTAATGGCATTCACGCCTGGATCCTAAACCATCTTTCACCACTCCCTTTCCCTGGCTCACTTGGCCTCACCTAGGACTTCCCAAAGCATGCCCAAATAACTTGTAATTCCACACACACTTCATGGGAAAAGTCCCTCATCAACTGCCAACATCTTATTCATTATTTAAAACTCAGTTTGGAGTCAGTAGCTCCATCCGGTTTCCCTGAAACAATCCCTCAACTCTGGCAAATCCCTCCTCCTTTGTGTTCTTTACACATGTTGCTATTGGGGTGCCCATAACCCTCCATTCACACTTTGCCCACTCTTCTGTGTTTCATATTAAAATGTGAGTTTCCATATCATATGATAGTCATTTCTGGACCCCAGTTCCAAGCCAGTATTGGCACATACTAGATTGCAAAGGGCTGAATGCAGAATTTACCTCTACCTTCTCCTTGCTTTTTTTTTTTTTGAATTTTATTTTAATTATTCTTTTATACAGCAGGTTCTTATTAGTTATGTATTTTATAAATATTAGTGTATATATGTCAGTCTCAATCTCCCAATTCCTCACACCACCACCACCGCACCTCTCCCCACCTTTCCACCCCTGGTGTCCATACGTTTGTTCTCTACATCTGTGTCTCTATTTCTGCTTGCAAACTGGTTCATCTGTACTATTGTTCTAGATTCCACACATATGCATTAATATACAATATTTGTTTTCCTCTTTCTGACTTACTTCACTCTGTATGACAGTCTCTACAAACAACCCAGTTTTGTTCCTTTTTATGCCTGAGTAATATTCCATTGTATATATGTACGACATCTTCTTCCTATCCATTTATCTGTCTATGGACATCCAGATTGCTTCCGTGACCTGACTATTGTAAATAGTGCTGCAATGAACATTGGGGTGCATGTGTCTTTTTGAATTATGGTTTTCTCTGGGTATATGCCCAATAGTGGGATTGCTGGGTCATAGGGTAATTCTATTTTTAGTTTTCTAAGGAACCTCCATACTGTTCTCCATAGCGGCTGTATCAATTTACATTCCCACCAGCAGTGCAAGAGGGTTCCCTTTTCTCCACACTCGCTCCAGCATTTGTTGTTGTAGATTTTTTTTTTCATATCAGCCTATTCAGATCACCTACTTCTTCCTGTGTGAGTTTTGGCACATTGCATCTGTCAAAGAATTGATCCATTTAATCTGTTATCAAATTTGTAGGCATAAAATTGTTTATAATATTCTTTTATTATAATGTTAATATCTGTGGAATCTGTATTGATGTCTCCTCTTTCATTTCTTTTCTTTTTTCTTTTTTTTGGTAGATTTTTTTATGATGGCCATACTGACCAATGTGAGGTGATACCTCATTGTAGTTTTGATTTGCATTTCTCTAATAATAGTGATGTCAAGCAGCTTTCCATGTGCCACTTGGCCATCTGTATGTCTTCTTTGGAGAAATGTCTATTTAGGTCTTCTACCCATTTTTGGATTGGGTTGTTTGCTTTTTTAAATATTGAGCTGTATGAGCTGTTTCTATATTTCGGAGATTAATCCTTTGTAAATTGAGTCATTTGCCATTATTTTCTCCCATTCTGAGAAGAAAGTGTTGAGGGTTGTCTTTTCATCTTGTGTACAGTTTCCTTTGCTGTGCAGAAGCTTTTTTCATTACATCCCATTTGTTTATTTTTGTTTTTATTTCCATTACTCTAGGAGGTGGGTCAAAAAAGATCTTGCTGTGATTTTTGTCCAAGAGTGTTCTTCCTATGTTTTCCTCTAAGAGTTTTATAGTGTCTGGGCTTACATTTAGGTCTTTAATCCATTTTGAGTTTATTTTTGTGTATGGTGTTAGGGAGTGTTCTAATTATAATCTTTTACATGTAGCTGTCCAGTTTTCCCAGCACCACTTATTGAAGAGACTGTCTTTTCTTCATTGTATATTCTTTCCTCCTTTGTCATAGATTAGTTGACCATAGGTGCTTGGGTTTATCTCTGGGCTTTCTATCCTGTTCCACTGATCTATATTTCTGTAGCTTAACAATTTTTAAGCAGCATTAAATTATTAGGGATCATTTTGCACTTTATCATTATCAGTCATATTACTTTTTCATGGGAAATGAAATGTATTTATTTCAGCTTGGTGTTTTACAAATTTCTTTGGTTTGATTGTCTTTTAAGTACTAGGGCCAAATATTTAACCTTTTAACTAAAACATGATTAAACAGCTTATAATGTCTGTTTTCAGGCACATTTAGATTATGTCAGCAATCACCTCTTTGGGAATCATACGCTCAGGAGCTCTTATCAAGATAGAAATACTGGAAAAAAAAACCCTGAACGGAGGCACCAATATCTGTCACACATTCTTCATTCAATCATTTCATATTTTTTTAAAAATATCTTATGAAATAATTTAACCATTCATTGTTCAGCGATTAAAAGTTCACAGATATTTAATTAATGACTCAGAGATGACAGTGTTACTTACATCTTAAGCAGTGGTTCTCAGGTGTTTTTCTGTTCCAAATAACTGGAAGGCTCTCAGAGTAGTAGCTGTCAGATTTCCATTGGTAGTGCCTCTCTCTGAGGGGAAAGGGTGGTTGAGTGAGACATCTCCAGGGATCAGTATGGTTTAGGAAAGCCCCTCCATTAGGCTCAATAATGATCCCTAAATATATCCAGGTCTTAATTCCTGGAAACCATGAATGTTATCTTACATGGCAAAAGGGACTTTGCAGTTATGATTAAATTAAGGATCTTGAAATAGGGAGATTATCTAGGATGACCTAGATGGCTCTAAATGCCATCACAAGTGCCGTTATAAGAGGGAGGCAGAGGAGATAAGACCACAGAAGGGGAAAAGGCAGTGTGACCATGGAGGCAGAGATTGAAGTGATGCAGCTTCTAGGCAGGGAATGCTGACAGTCACCAGAAGCTGGGAGGGGCAAGGAGCAGATACTCCCCTGGCTCTTGAAGAAACAATCAGCTCTTCTAACACCTGATTTTAGCTCTGTAAGACTCTGTTTGGACTCCTGGCATCCAGAACTGTAAGAAAATAAATTTCTGTTGTTTTAAACCACTAAGTTGGTGGTAATTTGTTGTAGCTGCTTTAAGAAACTAATAGATTTCCTAAATGATTCTGATAATTGCCAGGGTTGAGAATCACTGCTCAGGGCTCTTGATTTGGGGAATTCACATGTAATATGTTTCTAGTTCAACTCATTACAAAAACTGTTTATGAAGTACAAGAGGTTTTAAGATGGTAGATGGTTCCACGACAATTAAAACCAATATGCATTCTTTAAAATTAGAATTACCATTCTGTTTTGTTTTGGGTAACTGTAAAGTAAATATGCAATGCTTTATATACTGAGTAGAATTTACTCACTGTTTCAGAGTGACCAGGGATTTGTCGAAGAAACAGGTTTCTAATTTTCAGAAGTATCCAACTTATATATGTTATTAGAACCTATTGACAGCAAAGCTCCATGGTCAGCTTTCTCAGGGTGCTTGTTATTTGATGTAAGAGGCCAGAACAATCCCATTCATATTCAGATACATATCACTACTTCAAGATTATGACAGACGAAGACAAATACCATATGTTTTCACTTATATGTGCAACCTAAAAACAAAGGAACAAATATAGCAAAACAGAAACGGACACAGATACAGAGAACAAACTAGTGGTTGCCAGAGGAGAGAGCAGGGGTGATGGGTGAAATAGGAGAAGGGGATTAAGAGGTTCAAACTACAAGTTATAAAATAAATTAGTCATGGGGATGTAATATACAGCACAGATAAAATAGTCTATAATATTGTTATAAGTGTGTATGGTATAAAAATATTGAATCACTGTGCTGTACACCTGAAACTAATATACTATTTTAAGTCAATTATACTTCAAAAAATTATGATAGTTCCTAGACCTACTATTATATTTCATAATTTAATGAATTAATAAAGAAGCACATAGTATTTCTGTATCACAGATTTGGTTTCTTGCTTTTAAAAATAGATTTTTACAGTTATATTTCAATACAGTTGGATTCCTTTTAATCCTGTGTATTTTAATTTAGCTTATTTATTCTGGGAAGGGGTCCATAGGTTCACCAGATTGCCAAAGAGGGACATAGAATAAAAAAGGTTAGAGAAACCCCCCTGCAATAGAATATCTGGCCACCAACAATGCTTTTAATATGAGACTATTTTAAATTTTTCAATCTTTCAGTTCATTTTAATGAGTAATTTCAAGGATAAAGGAGAGAGATGATATCATTTTAAATGTTGCAGAATTGTGTCCTCTGTGTACCTAGGTTTTCCATGACAAATAGGATCTAAACCAGTGATATTTGGAGAACTTTATCTGATGATAATAATAATAGAACCCTTATGCAAAGCTGGAATTTTAGGTGCTACCATTAGTGAATTACAGAGTATGTTGAGTTTGCAAACTATTCCATAAGGGGGAAAGTTTTCATTTTTGTGTGAAGTTATTTCTCACCGTCTGTTTACGAGTCTGTATCCTGCTCATTGAGTAACCTCACATCCATCCTTTAACCGCTTCTCTATAACAAACATCAGCAGCATCCTTCCATTTCTCTTAAATTAAAAAAGGGGGTAAGAACGGTTAAAAAAATCATGTACTGAATCATGAGTGAGATATCAGAAAATACAGCTCTTTTCATCATTGTTAGCTTAGAATGTATGTTGAGTTTATGGCAGATCTGTTTTACTATCAGGACAGCAGAACTGACAGTCCTATAGTTGCATCATTTGGAGTAACCAGACATTCTCCAGAATTACAGATGTAAGGCTAATGACGTGGGAAACAAAGGCTTTCTGGAGTGTTTTCAATTAGAGTATGTTATCCAGCTGCAAATAAATGTCTAAATATGCTGGAAATGATAAATGTTCACTTTGATCTAGTGTCCTTGGCCAAAGTTCTCCATCTGCAAGGGAAAATTGCAAGCTCATTTTTCCTTAGTGCATTTAAGACATTACAGAAAGATCTCATAAATCTTAATTTTAAAAAAACATTAAAAAAGTTATCTTTTTAAAGCCCAATTTTCTTATAAGTAAGTTGAGCTTTCGTGATGAGGATATATCTGACTGGAGCTCTATAGAATCATTTTCTTAGCCAGCAACAGCTGTGCTGTTCCTTCCAAATAGTAATAATGCTTCTACACTGCACTTGTTTTTTATTGTTGAGGAGGGCTGTTGGTGCCTTTATTGAGTTACTTTGAGAGCAGCCTGATTTTTTTTTAGAATGCACAATAAAACAGAAGTAATTTAAATTTTTAATATGCCTTCCTTGCACCATTAATTAAAATGATTTATGTTTGGTTGCCTCCTTGAAATAGAGTGTGTTGTTAGTACTTATTGCTTCCATGGTGATGTTTTCCAACAGAGCATCATTTACAAAACAAGGTATCAAACCCTTGCTGGTCTTAGTTTATTTGCTTTGACAGCAGCACTTTACTTAACTCACACTGTTCTCCCTAGTCCTCATTTGACCTTTAAAATTATATTTATTGTCCAGACTTCCAAGTAGCTGTTTATTTGTTCAAAGCAGACTCTTTGAACATTGATGAGTCTGTCAAGGAGGAAAGGAAAGGGAGGTGAGATAACCTCGACTATATCTTGGTCTGGATGTTGAAAGCACCTAACTTTGTGGGATTCAGAAAAGGGCTTCCCAAATACTTATGTCAGAATTTTGTATTCATGAGAGGAAAAGCACTACACTTGCTCTCTGATTTTATCAAAAAGAAAGGGAAGAATGAAAGGAAATCCTACATATATTTTAAACAAGTTTTTGTAAACACTAAGAATGATTTGTCTAAGTCTGTGGGCTCTTAGGCGCTTAGATGACATTGCTGATAAATTGGGCATTTGTTTCTGTCACTGGCAAGAATTGGTTCTGAAATACTACTTGATCTACAGTCGTTATACAGTATCTTTTTTTTTTTTAATCCAAGGCAGTTCACTGTTGACAGTTCTTTTCACTCTTTTCTGAATATTGGAACATATGATTGCATCAAGCTGGCTGCAGGCTCCTGTACTGACATTTTCTAGCTCAAAGAATGCCCACATCACTCGAACATTTGAAAAGTGTTAATGAGCAGATCAAAAGGACTGTTGCCTGAAGCAGCTAACTTTTTTTTTTATTTAAGAAATCGGCTCTCCTCCAAACTGAAATCTTCATTCTAACAGCTAAGTAGATGAGATGTAATCCTCCCTGATGATGATAATAACAAATGAAAAAAAAACTTGGAGAAGAATCAAAGTCTGCATATGGTTCACAAAGTGGTGAAAGTGTTTTCCAGAATCTTCAATACCGAGCTGAAGGATGCTAAGTGGAAAAAATCCTGGCAACTAGGCAATATTATGCCTTTTAAAATCTGCAAATTCTCATAAAATATGGTGCTTATGAATACATCCTTTTCAAAGATGAATGTGTTCTTGCACTATTTAATACAAGAATGGGATTCTCATGACTGTTATTTTTAATGTATTTGGACCAACAGTCAGGTTTCCTTTTCTCCTGCACTAATTTTACTGAAATGTAGAAATATCAGTGGACACAGACTTTTGCCATTTTTGGCTTTGGGGCTGAATTGTTTCAGATTATTTTCACTCTCCTTTGTTACTTATGAAGCTGTGTGGTAGAATGGAGAGAGGGAGCATTTTGAAACATCACACACACACACAAAACTTATTTCCTTTTCCAACATTTCTAGGGCAATGATGGTGGGCATATGAATGAATATGTTATGTACCTATAAAATGGAGATGATAACATCTATCTCACACAGTTACCATAAATATTGATCTATATCTGTCTATCTGTATCCATCTATCCATCTATCTAGCTGTCTATCCATCCATCTATTTAACCATCCATCCATGCATGCATCCCAGCAAGTAATAAACTCTCAACACATCTTAAGCCTTTTCTCCTGCACCCTTTCCCTTTGCAATCCAAACCTTATTTTAAAAGGATGTCATGTGGCAGAGGAAGTTGAACCCAGAGTTTCGAGGAAGATGGACCAGCTTAAATACTAATTCTAATGTTTTCCCTCTGTGTATCCTTGAACAAGTTACTGAATTCAGGCCTCCCTCTCCTTGTATTTAAAATAAGCATAGTAACTGCATAGGATTATTATGAAAATGAGAGAAATATAGAGTGTGTGGCATATGGCAGCACTAATAAATGTCGTTATTGTTGATAGTATTAACGGCACACAGATGAGCCTTTGCTCTGCTTCAGTTTCTGAAAGTGCTATTATTTGTTGTGGTGGTGGTGGTATCTCTTAATTTACTAGGTCAAAATTTGATTTATGTAGAGTATTAAGGGTTTTGTTTTCATTGTTAACAATGTAGAAAATATACTTGCCAGGATTTCAAAATCAATTTAAATTTATAATAAGCATACATAAGATTAATTACACATTATTGGAAAAACAAACCCTAAAGTTCTTTTCTGGAATAAGGTGAATACAAATGTATGTAGACATATGGCCTACTTAATTATGTAAAGGCATAGAAAAAAAAGACTTGGTGGAAATATTGTGATATGTATTTTTTTTTATCATTCTATTAGAGTTTTCATTTTGGAAAGGACCTACAGTGAATCAAATGTATTTCCCAGATGAAGAAACTTAGCATGGTCTTACATTTTCCCATCTGTCTTTGAGTTCATTAGCTCTCTGACTTTACTGGTTGAAAGAGAAATTTGATACTTCATTTTCTTTGGAACTAGCAATATTTTAGTTTCATGGAAATCTTTCTCTATTGGTTATCATTTATATCTTTTTTTTTCCCTCTGTATTTTTCTTATAAATTTAGAGGTTGGCTATGAGCCTTTGCGAACATTCTCAGCTAGTTTCTTCAGCTCACTTTCAATCATATTTTTAGTATCTGTTGTTTGCAGAGCACTTTATTAGGTGCTGTGATATTTTCAAAGAGGGAGAAATTATATTGCCCCTAAGAAATCTACAGTTTTGAGGGGTAATTGAAAAATTCCAAAATAAACATACAAACCCAAACTGATGAAGCATGAATTGTTCAGCTGTGCAGCACGTATCTTGTTCGAAGTTTTAAAGCTTCTAGATAAAGCGATAGAAAGTTGATAGACTACTCTGTAATGGCTGGATGGGACTTAATATGGAAATGGTCATTTTTTGGGGGGTAGCAAAGGGATCTTCAGTCAGCCTGGAGTTAGAGGTACACATGCAGGGATGTTTGTACATAGGGTGTTAGGGTCGAACTATACCGTGCTGAGGTATAGTTCTTGACAATTCAAGAGGTGGCTCATGTAGATGTACTGAAAAAGGAGTTTGCATTTTCCAGGTTGTGGCTTATGATAACAGATAAAGAGTCTCTGATAAAGAAGGCAAAGATGCTTCTCATTCTCCTGCTGTGAGTTTGTCACCAGTGGTCATATGAGGATTTTAAATTGAGACTCAGTTTACCCATACTAATGCTAAAACTTGATGCTGTGCAGGATAATCAGCATGATAAATATGACATGAAAAAGGAAGTGTTATGGAGGGGGATTTCGGTAATTCTTAGGAGATATAACATAGAACAGGGTTGGGGATACTATTTAAGTCCTCAGAAATTTATATATCAGTACAAGATGTACACGTAATAAGTAGAGTAAATTTGAAATCCTCACAAGGAAATCAAAATGAGTTCGAGTACATTATACTCAGACTTAGTGGAATGAAGGACGTACCTTGGGCTTTTTCTAGTGAGAGAACTCTGGAGAGCACTTTATGTTAGTTTGTAAAACTGAGTGGTAAGCTTCTTCCCAAAATTCAGTAATTCCTCAAGTTCAGTTGTGGCCACTGGAACCTTTGATCCATTTTGACTAGAGAAACCATCAATTGAGCTTCTATTAGAAAAATAGTGACCTGGCTACATAGGTTAGAATGAAGGATGAGTTAGAGATAGAGGAACAAGCTAGAGGTCTAATTTAGCTACAAATAAAGCATGTAGACATTGCTGTCAAAATAAAGCTATGGTAATTATAGACTATCAATCAATGTTATCAATATGTTATTAGTTAAAATGCATAGAATCAAAGTGAGGATTGCTCGGGTGCATCTGTTTTGCCTGAGCACCATGCATTTAATTATAATGGATCGGCCACACTTAAAATGTTATTTATCGGTTCTGGAAACCACATTTTGAGATATTGTTCAAGTGAATATATACTAAAGAAACTGACCAAAATGACCCAATAAGTCAGACCGTTACACAAAAAACGGTTGTGATGTTTCGCTTCCAGATGTGTAAGTTCAATAGATATATGGTTATTATCCAAGTATTCAAAAATAGGAACTGCTCTTTTCTGGAATTAAAAATAGTTGTGTGTATGCACGTGTTTCCACACTCTAGGATCAGGACTAAAGTGTGGAAACTACGGAGAAGGAGGCTTTGGCTTCTTTGGGGGGAAAATTTTTCAAATGATGTGAGTTCCTTGCCAATGGAATAAATTGCTTTGTGAAGTTGTGAATTTCTCTTTATTGCAGGAATTCAAACATAGTTGGACTACAGCTAGGTGGGAATTTTTCAGAAAAATGAAGTTTTGGTTGGATGTGTATTGGAGAAGTTGAAAAATATTGTACTAGATATTTTTAAGGTCCAGAGATCTTGAGTTCATGATTTTAGGTAGTGATAGTAGGAATGGAATGCAAAGAATCCTTCCTTCTTCCCGTGATCTTCCTTCCTTCCTCCTCCTCTCCCTTTAACCCTTCCTCTATCTTTTTTTTCTCTTTCCCACTTTCTTCCTTTTTCTCTCTTCCTAACTTCCCTTCTTTGCTTCCTTTGTGCTAGACACTCTACTAAGTACTGGGAATACAGTGAGGAACAAAGCAGACATAAAATCCACCCTCTTAGAAGTTACAGTGTTTTGGAGTTAGAGAAAATTATCAATTGTGACCAATGCTAGGGGAGAACAAATAGGCATCTGTACATATTAAGGTAACCTGATCTGCTTTGGGAGGATTGGGGGAATTCGTGGTGGGGAGGAAGAAAAGAGGAAAAGATAGAACAGGAAGAGGGAGAGAGAGAGAAGAATGTTTCAAAGAATCTTTTGAACATGGTAGATGATTTGGTGAAGTCATTTAGAAGTGAGAATAAATTATAGATTATGAGAAAATTTTAAGGTTGCAACTTTAAGGAAAGAGTGATTTACTTGAAAGAAACAAGGAAGATAGGAAGAAGAGTTGGCTCTTAAATGAAGCTTATTAGGTTGGTTTTGACCCTGTTGACTGTGAAATATTGATAGATCTGGTTTTCATTGATTGATATTGGACGTGCAGGTTGATAATATGAGTGCTTCCTCTTTATAAAGGAAATGCACCTGTAGCTTGATAACCTTTATTTTATTTTACCACAGTATTATTTTAAATCTTTATCCTCTCCTGGCATTTGTTTCTGGGCTAAATGTAAAACTTCACAGATTTCTATCCTTCAATATTAGTAAAAAGAACTGGGATTTTATGTTTATTGATAAGACAAAATTGAATTAAACAGAAGGGTTAAATAGAAATAGCAGCATTTCTTGTAGCATTCAAAAGTTTGAATGCTACAATGAGCTAGTTCAAGATTCATTCAGATTAAATTACTGTCCAGTTATATCTATGTAATTGTAGTTACTGTTTGCATTTTTTCCTGAGATTTAGATCTAAACTAAAATTTGAGGATGAAAGTAATATATATGAAGAAAATTATGAGTCAATTCACTAAACATTATCAGTAACAACAAAAAAAAACTTTCATTATGAAAAATTTCAAACATATACAAAAAGAAAGAGTGAAATAATGAATCTCCCATGTCTACTTAGTTTCAATGATTCTCAATTTATGGCTAAATTTATTTCATATATGACCTCTTTACTTCCCCACCCCAAATTATTTTGATGAAAATATCAGAATTATATCATTTAATCTGGAAATGTTTCAGTATATATCTTTAAAATATATGCAGTCTTTAAAAAATATATTCATGATAATAGGAATATACCTGAACAGTAGTAATAATTCTTTGATGATATTCATTTTCAGAGCTACTATTGTTTTAAAATTTTAAAACTTTAATGAGATAATTGAAACATTTGACTTTAGATGAAGTGAGGCAGTTATATTTTCAAACAGTTTTTCTTCTTAGTATAGAGACTTGGATGTGTACTCGAATTATCAGACACTACTGGCCCTTGGTCAGTAATTTTCTATCATGATGGTATGAAAGTCCAGATACCCCAGTACCAGTAAAGGTCATTTAAATTTGATCTCAGTCTGTATTCCTCTCACATAAAGAATTAACCACATCAAATTTCATGAAATAATATATTGAGTAACGATTCACAGGAAAGGACTCTTGGCTAAGAGGTTGATTTGTTTCTAGGTTAAAAGGTGGGGAAAGAGAGTATGTTAATTTCTCTATTATCTCATCCAAAGCAAGCTAACTTTGTATTGTCAATTTGTGAAAAAGTCAGTGAATCATAGCAGGAAGACAGTAAATTTCTACTCCATTTGAGTGGACATATTGTAATCTAGTGAAAAATGTTTGCATTAGAAGAGCCACTTAGTGCAAGGTATTTGACAATTTTTGCTCTTGTTATTTACCTGAAAACTGAAGCTATATCTGTATCATAAAGATAAAATGAATGAATGTGCTAGTTAGCTAGCTAGTTAGTCAAAGAAAACCTAGTAGTTGCTAGTTAGTCCAAAGCTAGTTACAAACAAGCCCAGGTTCAAAAGGGAGGCATATGTTTTGGGAGGCTAGCTTCATCTGGGACATCTTTGGTGCCACCACAGTATTTTACTAATCTAATTATTTTTATACATCCTTTCTGTCTCCTCCCTGTGCCACTGAAGTTTCTGCATTTGATTGTTTTTTTTGGTTTTATTTTTTTTGGTACAGGTTATCAAGGATCCTCCTCCACCACCACCCTCTGCACCAAAAGAGGTAAATGAGTGCCTAATAAGTGATGTGGGTGTATTTAGATATTATCCCTAATTTGATCAATTACATTGTATTAGATAACTGTGATACCTATGTATTGACTTTTGAAATTATGAAAATCAATTATATTTTGTCTTCTCATGATTTCTTTCATGTGCTAGAGGAATGGGACTTTCACACATTGATAAATGTAGACTAGCCATCAGGATAAATAGTACATAGAGATTTAATTTACTTTTTATAGCAATATATCAATAGTTCTGCTGTCACTTGTCTTATTTACAAAAAGTTGGAAGATCCAAGCTGGCAGCTTAAAGATAGTATTACTTTCTTCAAAATGATTATTACTTTTACATTACTCTGTTAGCCAAAATGGTGTTAGCAACAGAAAATATGGTGTGCATTTTCAAAGCTTCTTAACTACCTATCTTTTCAGTACAAATTTCGCAGAGTTTAAATTTACACATACATTGAGGCTTTAAATGATCATTGAAATGCGGTCCTAATTTTAATGTTTTATCTTCTTAACTATGAAGTGATGAATAAATCTGGAAAAACCAAATGATGCTCATAGTTAAGGAGCAACTTCTGGTAGCCTAGTGAAATAAGGTAGATTCCTCAAATTGTGGAATGGAAGGAGTCCTCATATTCTGTAGAGCCTCACTTGAAATTTATGCACATAAGCATAAGTACATCCACATGTGCTATATGTAATTTTTACTATATTTTGTCCATATCAGTGTCATTATTCAGAAAAATATTTAAATGTGAGTTGGTTCTGACTAAGCAATATTTTAAGAAATTAATTAAACTCAGTTTTAAAAACTTGTATCCACATAGGAGGAAGAAGAACCTCTGCCTACCAAGAAATGGCCAACTGTGGATGCTTCTTATTATGGTGGTCGAGGGGTTGGAGGAATTAAAAGAATGGAGGTTGGTATCTTGAAAAAAAATTAGAAGCTGCTAATGTGGAATATGTAGTTTTAGAACTATCAAGCCGTGGAAACTGTACTTTTCACAACTCAGTATCCTAATACCATCCATTTTTACTTAGCACTAGGTCTTTTTTGGACAAATTTTTTTTCTATGGAATAATCCTAGCCATTTCAAAACTGTTCAAGAAGAACTGACTTCATTAGTCAAAGAACTACATTGATAAGATTTCTGAATTCTAAAGGGCAAAACAAAATTAGGGTTTTTTTTTTTTACTATTTTGGAAAAAATTCCTACGGAGAGCATGAACTTTGAAGAAGCCAGATACTTAAAGTTGCAACAATGCTTGTCTTTGAAAAGATCCAATAGTTAAGTACTCTTTGAGGAGAAAAATATTAAAATATTCAATATCATGGATAAGACCCTATCACAAATGTAGAGGAAGTACATTTAAGGCTTTTTTTTTTTACAGGTTTTAGTTACCACTTATGAATAATCATAATTAATATTAAATATCATTTATAGACTATTAAATTTTTAGACTGGCAAAACATGTGGACTAAAATTGAACTTAAATATTATATCTTGAAGATGAAATGAGGTCTTCTTACCACCACAGAAGTATTTTTCAAAGTGATGGATTAATTAATAATAAGCAGGCACTGTCAGCACTGAGCCCTTAACAACAGTATAGATAGGCCAACATCCCACCCGAAGGAGAAATTGGAAGAATTTTCTCATTGATATGGTGACATTATTATTAAACACAGATCCTGGCATTTCTTTCTTATTAGTTATTCTTTAATTTTATTTCTCAATAAGAAAGAATTTTTAAGTGTTTTGCAATCATTGCACGTCTCCTACTGTCATATCTGCTTTGTCCCATTACTGCCAGCAAAAATCAATAAGCTAATTAACAAGCTCACAACTGTTGCAATTTTCTTTTCTTTCTTTTTTTTTTTTTAATTTTTTTGTTGTGCCACGTGGCATGCAGGATCTTAGTTCCCCGGCCAGGGATCAAACCTGTGCCCCCTGCAGTGGAAGCGTGGAGTCTTAACCACTGGACCACCAGGGAAGTCCCACAATTTTCTCTTTTTATACATTTCAATAACATTCAGGTTCCCAAGGAGAATTTCCCATTTTCAACATAAATTTCAGTACTCTTCAAAAGAAGCCCAGACTTACTTAAATGACTGTCATTACTAAAGTGGTTATCTGATAGTCATTCTCATTTTCTTGACCACATTAGATCTTAAAATAATGCACATTTTCCTAAGAGCTTGCCACTTTATTGCTGATATCTTCTGAGACAGGTACCTCATTGCCAATAAGCCATGAAAAAGGCAGGTGCTAGAACTTACTACATTTGTCTTTTGGAGAAAATATTGCTTCTGTGTTTGCAGGTGGGTAATTGGGAATATCAAGCAGTACAAGAGAACATGGTGAGGCTAGCTCTTGTTGCTTGACATGGAAGGAAGGTCATTTTCCTTTCATTTGCCTTTGTTGTGTCATTCTAGGATTGGAGAGGTTGGGGAGAGTGTGGACTGGATGTCCCTACGTATTAAAAAATACAATTGTAAATAAAATCATTACATATGAATATCCAAATATGATCTGTCATAGCTTATTTTTAGTTTATTTAGTCTCGTTCCAAAATGTGTGTATAAAAAGATGTATGCAGGGGGAAAAGGGTTTGACAGGAAATAGCACAACATGTTAGTAGCTGTCTCTGAATGGAGTGATTTTCAATTTGTGTTATATATTTCCCTGTTTGTTCCCAACTTATTTGACAGTGAGCATGTACTAATTTATATTCAGAATAATAAACTTAATTCCATTTTGAAATCCACACATATAAAATACCACATGACAATGAGATTCAGATATATTAGTTCTTGCTAAAAGCACGAGGAATTGTGGCAGGTTTTTGTTACTCCAATATTCCATGTTCCAAAGATTAAGATCTCTTTCTACAGAAAAGAAAAGTTTATGCATGAGCTACTGAATGGGTTCTGAGTTAAAAGGCATATTATTGGAATATGGTCAAGAAAGCCAAGGGCCCATGGACATTCTTGAGTAACTCACATTTCATGTTTTAAGAGTTATTGACTCTTTTACTTAAAATGTAAAATTTAATTTAATTCAAATTTAATTGAAATTTATTTATTTGTATTTTAGTTATTGACTGTTAATTAATGTGAAGTTATATTGCCCTAGCTTTTTAGCTGAAGAAAATTTATGAGAAGGACTCACTCACTTTTAATAAATCAGAGTTCATTTTAGCCATGGATAATTTTGGCTATGTTTTATGTAGTACTCTATCAACAAAATGGAAATGAGAATGAAGAAAAAATGAGAAAGTAAATGTGGGCTTCACAAAGGGGAAACACAGTATGTAAAAATACACAATAAAAAATAAACTGAGGGACTTCCCTGGCAGTACAGTGATTAAGACTTCATGTTTCCACCACAAGGGGCACAGGTTCAATCCCTGGTTGGGGAACTAGGATCCCATATGCCACACAGTGAGGCCAAAAACAACAAAGAAAAAATAAACTAAGAATTTAGTGCCTTTAGACTTTTTCAAACATCAACTAATTTAAACTTGGAGAGGAAAAATAGAAAACATAACTTGTTTTAAAACAATGCCTATTCAAACCTGAAAAGTATTTTCCTTAAAAAAATTCCCCAGTTTAAACTGGGGAAAATGAAAGGAATTATAGAAATTATGAGCACATCTGAATTAAAGAATAAATCTTCATAACTCAATGTTATTTTAAGCCAGTATAGGGATTTTACCTAGAAATTTTTTCTTCCTTCTAAATATTTAAACACTATTATAATCGCAGTTTGCAGAAAGCTGGAACTGAGCTGATGTTAATAACAGCTGGTAGCACAACTGATCCACAATACCTAATGGCTTCAAATGTGTGTTTCTGCCAGTTCCGCGTGAAACTGTTTTTGTTTCTTTTCTCAATTCTGAAATTGCTCCTTTATGATACAACCTCCAAATATGCTGTGGAAATTATGGAATTTCATTGTTTATCATGAAAGCCAAGTAGAATTGGAAGAATTTAGCTATCAAGCTTGCACTTTTTTTTAAATAGTAAAAAGTCAGATATATTAATTCTGTTAAGTCTGCCTTTAGCAATCCATTCTTGTTATTCTTTTATCCTTTTTGACTATCTCAATGTGGTCAAACTAAAATATTAAAATTTATACATATAAGTGTATATATATATATTTATTTGCTTTTAAGAGTTTTAGGAAAACTCTATATAAAGTGTTTCCTAGTTTGAGTGAGATTGAGTGAGAATTGATTGTTGTATTATCTGTGGTGATGGTGATAATAATGATAAAACAGCTACTTCATGAACTAACACAATGGATTTATTTAATGCATTTCCTTTATACCTCAGCAACTATGTATCATATGTTTAGAAATGCAATGTTGGGTCAGAACTCTAGTTCAACTGTCTTCGTGTTCTTTATCTGAGAATGGTACAATGATACTTGGAGGAAGAATATGAGTACCATTACCTCTAGAATATCAACTGTTAAGGCTGGGTTAGTTAAAATCTAAGTTAAAAATCCATCATTTCTGAATGGATCTAAATTTTACCTACTTATATTTCTACTCTGAATTACTTCTCTCTGTTATGATACTCATATGTTTATTTGACTAGGTATCTTCATTTGTTTTTTATTTTTTCCCTTAAAATTGAGACTTTACAACTGCAGGAGATGTGTCCTGGTTTTAGAGTTTCTTAGTTCAATTTAGATATATCTAAAGATTTTTAAAGTTTTACTTTATCTAGGTGAAGACACTGTGATTTGAAAGAGAAGGTCATTTCTCTGGAAAAAAAGCCAACTATCTAGTTCTAAAGGTTTAATGGTATTTAAAACCATTTTAACGACCTCATAAAGAACATTCTAGTACCACTGATAACACTGAAAGATACAGATACATTTTAATGACTCAACAGAGTCCACTTGAAATTGAAAACCTACTCTAAAATTGTAGTAAAAAAAAAGGTAAAAACATCTAAGTAAGCCTTATCAAAAAGCTATGAATAGATCTTTCTATGAACAGTAATCATCTGTATTCCTACCCACTAATTCAGGTCATTAAAATGGTTTTAAAAAACATTTAATCATTTTTTCTTTGTAGAAATTATTCAACTCTGGTGAGCCACTGTGTGCCCTAGACAGGCCTTCCTGATTCTTTTTAGAGCTTCACTTATCTTTGTCTTCTTTGGTAACATTCTTGGTTTTTAGACTTCTCTACTGTTCCTGGTTGGACAAAGCCTTTCTCCAGGGGCCACAACTTCTTCACATGCCCACACATGAAAAAATTTGGCTAAAATGTAGCCAATTTTAATTGAAAAGTAAAGAAAACATCATTTGACCTTTTTGTTTTCAATGTCTAGGTTTTTCAGAGAAAGGAATCCTCCCAAATTTGTGGAATTCCCTGGTGTCCCTGAATTTTTCTCTTCAAAGCAGAGTCTTTTCAGATTTGTCTTCCTCAATGAAAAACTGATATGTCAAATAACCATACCCATATGAATAGAGGAAATAAAGACTGAGAGCTACTTTACAAAAAGTTGAGAAAAATATATATAATTATTTTATTTCCAAAGGCTAAAATTTAAATCATACTTTTTGCCTTAGTCAAACTTGATGGAAAGTTTGGAAGGAAAAATTAACTCCTTTGTATAAAATATATTTGTAAAATTCAAACCTATTTGAAACTACTGCACCCTTCAGACTACATATGTTCAAATCCCTGTCCTGCTGCTTACTAGCTGTGTGGCTTTGGGCTCATCACTTAACCTCTCTGTGTCTCGGTTTCCTCATCTGGAAGCAAAAACATAGTATCTATCTCATTGCATTTTTGTATGGATTAAATGCAGCTTGGCACATAATAATCATTCAATAAATGCTAATTATCATCATCATTATCATCTATTTCACCCAGTGCCATCAGTATATACAGGTATGTCTTTAGCTAGAAGGAGAACATACCTAATTAGAGAATAGAATTACACACTGTCATGCATTTCGTATGTAAAACACAAATTAACTCCTTATTTGAAACAATGGAGAAATGGCTGCATCAAATTTAATAGATGCCAGATTTTTATAAAGGATCTTTATTTCTAGGATCTTAATATTAAATACATGAGTGGTGAGAAACCTATTAAATCTCAGAAGAGTAGGAATTTGGAGCTAGGATACCTACTCATCTTTGGACTCTGAGGTGGTGAATCAAAGAACCAACTAAACAAGAGCCTGTTCCTCTAGGCCACTATATGTCTGATATCAGTATTTCTCTTTGTTTTAAAGGTTCGTTGGGGTGATAAAGGATCTACGGAGGAAGGTGCAAGGCTAGAGAAAGCCAAAAATGCTGTGGTGACCATTCCTGAAGAACCAGAGGCGCCCCTTAGGCCCAGACCACCTCGACCCAAACCCACACTCCAGCCTCCTCAGACAAAGTGGTACACACCAATTAAGGTGACTGTTCAAACTTTGTGGGATTTAACGGCAACTTCCTAGAGAAAGTGTAATCCTTTTAGTCTCCCTGCCTGCCCCCGCAACCATCTGCAGGAGCACCAAGGTATATCAAATAACAGACATTCAATTTACCTTATAACAACTGAATATTTGTCAGTAACAAGAAACTCCATTTTTGTTATTTATTTATTCGTTAAATTTATGAAAGAAATGAGAGGAGAAAATAAGGCTTTACCTTCTTCTTTTTAGCTCATTTATTTAACAAGCAGAGGCCGAGTACATTCCCCAGGTATTTACAGATCACGTTTCCCTTTAGGGTCGGCTGGATGCGCTCTGGGCTTTGTTGCGGAGGCAGTATGACCGGGTGTCCTTGATGCGACCTCAGGAAGGAGATGAGGTTTGTATGTGGGGATGTGTTAGGAAAATAGTGACCGCTCAGGTGTGTATAAGGAAGGGAGGGAAATAATAATCAAAAAGAACCTAAAGTCCTCATTACAGCTGAAGAAGGAATTATTATTGTCTCATGCAAATTCCTATTACGTAGGGTGCTTAATAAATGATTATCTATTGTTAGAATATGTCTTCAAGCCACAGTTTAACACGAGGTCCTTTTCAAGTAACATAAAAATTAAGGTCTGCTGTACACATACTTTAATAAGCACACTCAATGCTTCAGCCTTTGACTTGGACGGCGTCACATTCTGTTCTGAGGTTTTTTACCCAGCGGGGAGGACAGAGTGGGGATTAGTAAGTCTTGCTAACATTTACTAGCATTGAGGCCTGGGGTACATGCCTCAGATCCTCTGTCGCTTTAGGTATAAATAAGTATTTTCCTGCCTTCAAAGTTGATTTAATCTAATTTCTTGAAAATGTGAAAGTGCTTTGAAAGTTATAAAGCGTTATGGACATCTGCAATGGTGAGATACACACACACACTTATGTATAAAAATACATACATAAATACATACACACATATATGTGTATGCATTTTCCCTATCAAGGAAGCCTTTTTTAAAAAAATATTTATTTAGTTAGTTGTGCCAGGTCTTAGGTGCGGCTCGCAGGCTCCTTAGTTGAGGCACATGAGCTCCTTAGTTGTGGCATGTGAACTCATAGTTGCAGCATGCATGTGGGATCTAGTTCCCTGACCAGGATTGAACCTGGGACACCTGTACTGAGAGCACAGAGTCTTAACCACTATGCTACCAGGGAAGTCCCAAGGAAGCCTTTTTGAGGCTTTTTTATTATTGGAAATTTGGCTAGAATTACTCCAGCTTTATAATTTCTTTAATATATAAGCACTATTTCCTGTTGTATCGATATAAGAAAAATAGTTTAAAACCTTTTCATATGCAACAATGAGCAGGTTTGGTTCAGAGACACAATACTGTTAGTAATAATAACAGAATATTTTCATTGTGTGTCAACGTGATCATCATTCTGTTTTAACAAGTGCATGAACTTCATTGATTTCAGCTTCAGAGGACATTAGGTTATTCAGGTCTGATGGGCTTTTTTTTTTTAAGGATGAAATAACTGATGAGATTAATATTTATTTTTCAGTGCCAAGCTATATTTAGTGTTATATGATTCTAGCTAGGTGTTTAAAATACCAAAACATCTAAATTTTTAGATCTTACTTCTATGAGGTGGAGGTAGTTTTATAAACATCTGAGTTCAGCCATTTGGAGAAGCAATTTAAGAAAATATTCCTGGAATATTCCCAACAGATCATTTACCCTTTGCTTGGACCATAAGTGGAGAGAACCAGGTGGTTTATGAAGCAGCCTCTTTCATTACCAAACCACTGTGGTTAATAGAAAATTCTTATATTTAATGAAATTTGTGCCTCTGTTTAAATTAATGCATGATCTGGAGTTCTGCTTCTGGAACAACATATAACAATACTATTCTTCAATATTCTAGACTTTTACTTTACAGGTTTTTAAATTGTTTTCATGTATTATCTTAGTTTTCTGTCCCCCAAGTTAGACATTAGTTTATTTGTTCAATAATTTTCATCTTTTTGAGTGTTGGGTATAGTGCTAGCACTAAAGATGTATTAGCAAAAACAGAGAGTGGTTCCAGCACTCTTGTCAGTACTTTCTGTATTCTTTTAACGCTCATGATTAAAATTTAGTTTTTTGGCCTTTTTTCACTTGTACTAATTTTGACTTAATTCAATAATTTCTGAATTATAAATATGCACAAGTAATGGCATTAGGTGATACTGGGGAGTGGGTACAAACTATAACCTTTGCCCTTCAGAAACTAAAATTTGTTTGGGAAACAAGATACATACAAAAATAAAATTTATTCCAGAATGTGCTCTGGGCCATTTATAGGTAGGTGTCAAGTACTCTTGAGTGTATAGAGGAAGAGAGATTAACTCCTCCTGGAGGAATTTGGGAATGCTTCTTCAAAAATACAGGCCTTCTATCTTTGAAAATGAGTAGGGATTCATCAGGTGAAGTTAGGTGGAATGGGTATTTCCACAGATGAAGCATCATGAATAAAAATCTCTGAGGCAGCCAAGAACAGTGGTTTGTGGATAGTCTGGGGCAAATATGACCTTCAAAGTCCAGGGGAAGAGAAATTTTTGACAATACTCTGTGATAAGTGTCTTTTGGTGTCCATTTGATCAATCTTGATGTTGTGGTTTATACTTTGTGTCCTATTTAATTAATCTTTCCCTACTCTGATGTCATAAAGATGTTCTTTTGTATTGTCTTCAGAAAGTTTTAAAAAATTTTACCTTTAGTCCATCTGGAATTTATGTTTGTAAATAAGGTAAAGCAAGGAACTAATTTTATTATTTTCTTGTGTGTGTTAATAGTAAGCTGTCCCAGGACCATTTATTATTTTTATTTATTTATTTTTCCATGTGTTTGTGTTTTTTACGTTTTTGTTTTCCCTGTAATTGATTTCTCATCTCATAGTGTTGTGGTCAGAAAAGATTCTTGATATGATTTCAATTTTCTTAAATTTACTGAGGCTTGATTTGTGACCCAAGATGTGATCTATCCTGAAGAATGTTCCATGCACACTTGAGAAGAAAGTGTAATCTGCTGTTTTTGGATGGAATGTCCTATAAATATCAACTAAATCGATCTGGTCTATTGTGTATTGTCTCTATTTAAAGCTGTGTTTCCTTATTAATTTTCTGTTTGGATGATCTGTCCATTGGTGTAAGTGAGGTGTTAAAGTCCCCCACTATTATTGTGTTACTGTCGATTTCCTCTTTTAGAGCTGTTACCAGTTGCCTTCTGTATTGAGGTGCTCCTACGTTGGGTGCATATATATTTATAATTGTTATATCTTCTTCTTGGATTGATCCCTTTATCATTACGTAGTGTCCTTCCTTGTCTCTTGTAACACTCTTTATTTTAAAGTCTATTTTATCTGATATGAGTATTGCTACCCCAGCTTTCTTTTGATTTCCATTTGCATGGAATATCTTTTTCCATCCCCTCACTTTCAGTCTGTATGTGTCCCTAGGTCTGAAGTGGGTCTCTTGTAGACAGCATATATGTGGGTCTTGTTTTTGATCCATTCAGCAAGCCTGTGCCTTTTGGTTGGAGCATTTAATCCATTCACATTGGAGTTTGTTTTTGTAGGTCCTTTTGTCTCTTGTGTTTCCCACTTAGAGATGTTCCTTTAGCATTTGTTGTAGAGCTGGTTTGGTGGTGCTGAATTCTCTTAGCTTTTGCTTGTCTGTAAAGCTTTTGATTTATCCTTCGAATCTGAATGAGATCCTTGCTGGGTAGAGTAATCTTGGTTGTAGGTTCTTCCCTTTCATCACTTTAAATATATCATGCCACTCCCTTCTGGCTTGTAGAGTTTCTGCTGAGAAATCAGCTGTTAACCTTATGGGAGTTCCTTTGTATGTTATTTGTCATTTTTCCCTTGCTGCTTTCAATAATTTTTCTTTGTCTTTAATTTTTGCCAATTTGATTACTATGTGTCTCGGTGTATTTCTCCTTGGGTTTATCCTGTATGGGACTCTCTGCACTTCCTGGACTTGGGTGGCTATTTCCTTTCCCATGTTAGGGAATTTTTTGACTATAATCTGTTCAAATATTTTCTCGGGTCCTTTCTCCTTCTGGGACCCCTATAATGTGAATATTGTTGCATTTAATGTTGTCCCAGAGGGCTCTTAGGCTGTCTTCATTTCTTTTCATTCTTTTTTCTTTATTCTGTTCCGCAGCAGTGAATTCCACCATTCTGTCTTCCAGGTCACTTATCCGTTCTTCTGCCTCAGTTATTCTGCTATTGATTCCTTCTAGTGTATTTTTCATTTCAGTTATTGTATTGTTCATCTCTGTTTGTTTGTTCTTTAATTCTTCCAGATCTTTGTTAAACATTTCTTGCATCTTCTCGATCTTTGCCTCCATTATTTTTCCGAGGTCCTGGATCATCTTCACTATCATTATTCTGAATTCTTTTTCTGGAATGTTGCCTATCTCCATTTCATTTAGTTGTTTTTCTGGGGTTTTATCTTGTTCCTTCATCTGGCACATAGCCCTCTGCCTTTTCATCTTGTCTATCTTTCTGTGAATGTGATTTTTGTTCCACAAGCTGCAGGATTGTAGTTCTTCTTGCTTCTGCTGTCTGCCCTCTGGTGGATGAGGCTATCTCCCAGGACCATTTATTAAAGGTTCTTTTTAAAGAAAAAAAAAAAAAGATAGTCTGGAAGTTGGGGATTAAAACCAGAATGGAAGGTTGGGAATAGACGATAAGAAGTCTTTGAGTTTGGATAAATTGATATATTTGTGCTTTTGAATGGTGCATTGTACTCATTCTTTCATTCATTCAACAAATATTTATCTAGTGTCGAACGTGTACCAAGCACTTTGTTAGATACCAAGTAAATCTAACATTCTTCTTAGATTATAGTGCTAGAATATTTTACATGTTGCCCCAGCAGGTTAAGTCATCATTCATTTTTCCATAATTGAAGAATGTTGCTTCCTTTATTTTGACTAAAGTTTCCTTTGTTTTTTAGTAATTTGGTCACACTTCTGTCTTATATAATCCTAAAGCCTTTTATTCTAACTCTTGGGGTTAAATTGTTTCAAAATTCAGAATTTTTCAGATTTTAGGAATCTGATACAGTCCATATATCATATTTCATGTAAAGCATCATCTCCTCAGCTCATTACTGAGACATTCTGCTACAGAAATATTAATTGTTACAAGTGGATAAAGACCATAAATACTCTCAAGTTAGTTCAGATCAGGTTTTGTTGACAAACTTAACATAAAACTTTCAGTTTTCAAAGATTTTGTATTTCAACAATATAAACAAAAGATAGTAAACTTTTATTGTGTTATTAACTAAAATTCCAATATTTTCACTCTTCACCTATAGACATGATTTATGGTTTTTTAATTTGTTTTTATTTAAATGCAGGACTTTAAGCTTAGTAAATATCAATTGTTAGTGCAATCAATTGATTTGCTTTTCCATCAAATATATGATTCTATATGTGCCTGACACAGTCTGACTTAATCATTTTTCATAGTACCTATTCTTGATGGCTTTGCTGCTTCCAGAATTTTTGTCACTTAGTTCAAGCCACTGTTCAGACCTTAGTGGGGTACTCCATGAGAGCCTTGGTTGTCTAGGTTGACACTCTACACAGTTAATTGACATGAATACGGTAAAGCTAGGAGCCCACCAATACTATAAACTCAGTTTACCATCTTACTCCAAGGATATTTAATAAATTTTGTTAAATAGTTTGCTGAATTTAATTTGTTTAATAGTTTGCTGAACGTATATTTATGTATTCCCCCATCCAACCAAACCAGTGATCCAAAATTATTTGATCATGGCAATTAGGTAAGTGTGACATGATTAGCTCTTTTGCTTCTGATTCTTGCTATGATCCTTTATAATATTTATTATTTTTTTAAACTGGGGTTTGATGTCAACTCTATAGTTACCAGCATATAACTTTTTTCCTTTAGACAACCTGAGAGATCTTTGCCATCCCCTTTTTTTTTCTCATCTCCCCATTTTTCATGTTTCACAAAGATTATTAAGAATATCTGAGTTTCTTTCAACTCCACATCATTTGTCAGATCCTCTTTATTTGATGGAATTAATGCCAATGTAAAATTCCCGTCCCCCATACATACATGACTATAACCTGTATTTTTTCAGAGACTAAATTATAGAATTACACAGCAAGAATCATTCTAATACTGTGGCAGAATTAGTGTTCTGTATTTTATTTGTACAACTGAAGAGTCCCTACATTTGTTATATATTTACATTATGTTTTAGGAAGTCAGCACACTGTTTCGGTTGTATGATCTCTAGAATGCTTTCCTTCCCCCACTCCTTCCTTCCTTCCTCCCTCCCTCCTTACCTCCCACCCTCCCTCCCTCCCTGCTTTCCCTCCCTCCCTTCCTCCCTTCCTTTCATTCATCCATCTAATCTGTTTCTTCTCGAACACATTTATCTTCACTATGCTTTCACTTAACACAGTTGCTAATTTCTTATACCAGTTTATGCATTTCTTATACACTGTGCTGATTTTCTTTTTGGCTTCTTCTTCTGAATGAAGTATTTCAATTGCTCTATTCTTTTCCTTATGAACACAGTAAGTATTGTTATTGGTAAGGCCAACCCATGTGACTCTGTGTACTTGTGCCCCAAAGAATCTGAACCAATCATAGGACACTTACTCATAGTAAATATTTGGTGGATTTTATTTAAAAGACTTTATAATAACTGGAATAATCAAATATTATTATCCAAAAAGTAATATTTAATTATTTGTCTAAATAAAATCATGTTTGCATGGTTCATGGCATAATCTGTATTATAGTAGACACTCCAGCATCCCACAAATTTTATTTTAAAAAAAGGACATATAATATTTTTTAAATTCCAGTACTTTTTTTGCTTTAAAGTAGCTTTCATTTGAGAAACTTTATTTACCTAGTAAGAAATTGAGGACCCAGAGGCAGAAAGAGAATAAGGGATTTAGAGGATATTTGGCCCAGCTAATTTTGATGTATGATATAAAGCTGGGGTGATTTGCTTTATCTATGCATGAGAAAAAGACCATGGCTCACTGTTACCTTCTGTTGGTGGTAGAAGTCACCGTGGCTAGTTAGTTAAGCTCTCAAAAATTAAACTGCCTGAACTCTATGGTTTTTATCAATTTAGTTTATATAGACATGGTTTGTCTCATAGGATTACATGGGGTAGAGAAAAATTTAAATTTAGGTGACTAAGATGTCCAAGTAACAGTGTCCTCTAGTTTTCTGGCCATTCTTTGCTTTGGATTTTCTAGGCAAGCCAGGGCATAATCGTTGAATGAGAAAGTGTCTTGGAGTTTTTTCTGATAGCTTTAGATAACTAGACTTACCTACGATTAGGTTCCATCAACATAAGGAAGGGTAAAATTCTGTCTTCAAAGTTACTCCCCTGAAACCAATCAGTACTTGATTAAACTAAGTTAAAATATTGATCTCAAATTACTCAGACTACTCATGAAAGATTTCATAAATACTATATATATGGTATGTGTACTATATATACGGTATATGTAGGTATATATATGTATTCATATTGATTCCACTAAAAAGGTTTGTCTCTGCATATCAAATAGTTCATTGGAACAAATGTTATTAGCTATTCAAGTCCAGTTCTTTTTAAGAGAAACTTTCTTATCAACATATCAATTGGTGAATAAATTTTGCAAATAATTTTGTTATTTTCCTGTGCTTGTAAAGGCTTGTGTATGTTTACTTTTGATTATGCTTCTTATGAAATGTGTGTATGGTATAGGAGGGGTGTGGTGTGTGTGTGTGTGTGTGTGTGTGTGTGTGTTTAAAGCAATTTGTACATTGCAGAGATTAGGAGGACTTTTGGAAACATTTTCATATCATTAGACATGGATGCAGTTTGCTTCATATTGTCAAGAAACAAATGAGAATGCTTTCTCATTTCTGAATTTTAAAGATATAGTCATGCTTTTCTTGAAAAAAAAAAAGACACAACAAACTACACTGCTGGAGAGACAGTAAAACACAATTGTTTTCAGGTTGTGGCTGATGGTTCCAAAATAACACAACCTCTGCCTAGTCAACGGCGTGTTTTCTACCTTGGAAACCAATCTTGTCATTTATTTATAAATTGTTTACTGCAGATTCTGCCTCTTGAGAGTTTAGTTTAATAAACAAATCAGCGTCCGTAGAACTAAACCGGGAGTCACACACACTTACTGTGCAAGTCCCGTCACGCTGAATTTCAAGCCAAATACTCTCCTTTTATGGCTCAGAGGCCGCACCGGGCTCATTTGCAAAATTCACCGCTGAATTGAAGTCCTTGATCAAGTAATTGAAGTTCAGGCATCAAGAATCCAAGTGGCGCGAGAGATCTCTCGCTCTGCCCCTCACTCCCGCTACCTATGGACGCCGCCAGCCCCTGCCGAGGTGACGGGGTCCGGCAGCCGGGCCTGGGCTTTGATTGTGGCTGCAATTCCTCGCAGTCATGAATGTTGCAGCGCGCCGCGCGCTTCCAGGTGTGAGCGAGCAGGTTGTCACCGACATCTGTTTGCAGCGGCGGCAGCGGCCGCGCCGGCCCGCAGCGAGCGGCCGGATTGTCAGCGGAGGTAGTTGAGAGCGGCAGGAACGTTTTGGTCTCACGCTCGCTGCCTGGAGGCTTGAAACACCAAAGGTAGGAGCGGGGTGGACACAGCTGCGCTCCCTAACTTGCCTTAGGCACAAATAAAGAGATCTAATGCAGTTTGACTCCGTGGCGGTGGGGAGACGAGGACAGAAAGCCACTTCAGAGACAACTTAACGCTGCAACATCTGCCGCCAAGTTTCCAGGGAGTGACGGGGGACAGCAGGTACAGATCGAAGTCTCCACATAACCTCCATTAAGCCGTGGACTCTTTTGAAGGGCCTCCATCAAACATGCTGGAGTCCGCAGCAGGAGTTTTGTTTGGTTTTCAAAGCGGTGTTTTGTTTTTGCAATAACAAGGTAATTTATAAATGATGCATTACCATGCGTTCTCCTTTTTTATCTGAAAAGAGAGAGCCAGAGAAGCAGCAAAGCGAAGAAAGAAGAAAGCGCAGCACTAGTTTGGGAGTTGTTCCACAAACCAATTAAATCTCCAAGGAGCTTCCTGTCTGTAATCGAGGTTATGTTAACCTTCAGACCGCAGTCCCTCGTTCACCAGTAAGCAGACAAATTTAAATACGGCAATAAAAGAATCCTAGTGATAGTAACATCTGTGAAGTACGCCCACTATGTCTGTTTTTAAACTTAGGGCTTTTTATTACATGGAGATGAAATAGAATTAGATTTTTTCCAATGTATTTCATTTTTTAGTAAGACAAAATTTAGAAAATTGCATTGACTTTTTTCCCCATTTATAAAGGTTTCATACTGATAGTTGGATATTAAAACTTAAAAGTAAGAATCACACGTTAACGGAAGCATTTTTCTCTTTTGAGGAAGTTCCCCCTCTACCACCTAGATCCAGCTGGAAAAAAATTTAAGGATTTGTATAATTTTCGCTGGGAATATTGCAGAAACTCATAATTGTGCACACACACATCTATGGCATAACAGATTTGGTTAAAATATTAGTCTGGCAAGTAAAGCTCCAGGGTATGGTAAGGTAATAAAGATTCCATGGTAATGTAAACTTTTATCATTAATAATATTTAGGCTGCCTCACCTGAGGAAATAGCTGTGCCACCACTGAGATAAAGGAAAGGTGCTGACTTGAAGGTAGCCTTTGGAGTGGGTGCAGCTGGGGAGCAATGGCCTGGGGAGAAACGCGGGCATGTGGCAAAGTTTTCATCAGTCAGTGGTGAAATAAGCAACATAAATGCGTAGTGAGTTTCCAATCAACCTAAATTTATTACGTGGAGAGGACTTATGTTAATTGTGCAGATATTTTCTTTTTTTTAAATGGTTGATGGTAGCTGCTTTTAATAAAGAAAAATGTTCATTATAACAGAACTCAATGCCAGTCCTCTGATTTTTAAACAATCTACAGAAAAAAAAAAAAAAAAACCAACCTGAGACCATAGGTAGCACAGGTTCATTTAAAGGCACCACAGAAGCCTGATAACCGCAGTGGCAGATGATTCAGGCTGGACCTCTGGCTTACATTTCCAGTTCTAGATTTATGTTCACTCCTCTGTCAGTCCTGCTTCTGAATTCTCATGCTCAAAACAAATGGCCTCACCCTCTTCAATGGCGGCTTCCTCAAGGATTCTTACCCTCCCAAGGATCACTCTGAACTCTGTCATGCTTACAAATCACCCAGTGCTCTGTGCTATCAAACCACTTCATCTTCAGATTGAAGAAGCATCTGGAAGGCAGAGATTTTGTGCCACACTGCCTTTAAGTTCCCCATCACATTTGCAAAACGTAAACCAGTTGTGTGTGTTTCTGAGCAGTTTGAAACCTTCACTCAGATGATTTGATATGTCAGATGTTTTCAGTGCTTGGAATTATGATGCTAATGACTGCATTCTTTTTTTTTTAATTTTTATTCGAGTATAGTTGCTTTACAATGTTGTGTTAGTTTCTACCGTACAGCAAAGTGAATCAGCTATGTGTATACATATATCCCTTCTTTTTTGGATTTCCTTCCCATTTAGGCAACACAGAGCATTGAGTAGAGTTCCCAGTAGGTTCTCATAGTTGTCTTTTTTTTTTTTTTTTTTTTTTTTGCGGTACGCGGGTCTCTCACTGTTGTGGCCTCTCCTGTTGCAGGGCGCGCAGGTTCAGCGGCCATAGCTCACGGGCCCAGCCGCTCTGCGGCATGTGGGATCTTCCCGGACCAGGGCACGAACCCGTGTCCCCTGCATCGGTAGGCGGACTCTCAACCACTGCGCCACCAGGGAAGCCCCGTAGTTGTCTATTTTATACATCGTATCAATAATGACTGAATTCTTAAACTTAGTTTTTCGATTCTATGAAAATATTTTGTGTCCTATAGCCAAACTTTGTAATAGATTTTAGGCGCTGTAAGATAGCCCTTTATTTTAGCCTTATTGACTCCGTCCTATTGAACACAAAATGCCACAGTGCTTTCATACTTTTCCTTTTTTATAGTTAAATGAAAGAAAAATATCAAAAATTTTAAAAATTGTAAAGTGATTGCTTACATTTTATTTCTATAAGTTCTGAAATTTTGTGTGGTCCTTTAGGCCAATTATGTTGCAACATCACTGGGAAAAAGTACCACTAGACTTTTCTATCCCTTATGTTACTACCAGTATCTTTCATTCTTATTATCTCTTGTCATTATATTTCAGGGCATCCTTAAAATACCTTAACTATCCCGTTTAAATTAGTAGAAGGAATTAACTTTAGTTTATACATATTTGAAAGGCAAATTTTTACTAGAATAACTCACGTCATGAACACGCCATTGTTACAATTCCACAGTCTGATTTATGAGTGTGTGTGTATGTGTGTATATTTGTATGTGTGTGTAAAATGTTTAATATAAATATATGTATATATATATTCCTATAGAACATATTTTCTCAGTGTGTATGTCATCAACTAATGTCTGTTTCGGTGGAAAATAACAAATTCGTGAAATAGAGCGCTTTTTGATGCCATTTCATAATTTAACCAAAATCATCTCTTAATTATGCATATAAGCTGGCAAAAGTGTTGACTCAGTTTGGTTCCCTAAAGTGAAATACAGAATATGCAAATTTTAATCATTTAAATTACCAAAAAAGCTTTATTTTTTTCAGAGAAAGTATAAATAGAACTTAGATATTTAATTGGCTTTTTACCCCTCTGATCCAAAATAACTTGTATTTAGTGGCATCATATACATGTTATGTATTAACTTATAAGTTTAGGTAGAGATATTTCTTGGTTAATATTGATCAACAGTGCTTTGATAATCGAGACAAAAATTATTAAATTAGTTTAAATATCTTCAAATTAATGCACTGAGTTTAGAAATAAACCTTTTTTGTCAACAGTGAGCACACTAAAAGAATACTTTGAAAATATCAAGAGTTAGCATTGGTTGTCCAGGGCTAAGTATATTATTTTCTTAGGGTCAATATACAGCTTTGATGTTGAGCACCTTAAGGACATCAATTAAATCATCCAGCTGGGAGCAGAAATGTCAGCAAAGATAGAATTTTTTTTTTTTTTTTTTTGAGGTAAGCAGGCCTCTCACTGTGTGACCTCTCCCGTCGCGGAGCACAGGCTCCGGACACGCAGGCTCAGCGGCCAATGGCTCAAGGGCCCAGCCGCTCCACAGCATGTGGGATCTTCCCAGACCGGGGCACGAACCCACATCCCCTGCATTGGCAGGTGGACTCTCAACCACTGCGCCACCAGGGAAGCCCAAGATAGAATTTTTAACCTTTCTTTTCCTGTGACTGAGTACTTTTTGTGTAGCCTTTATTTAATTTTAATTACAGAAGATTAGATTTGTATTTATTTAAATAAATCATTTTAAAATTTCTAATAATTTACAAAAATCTATATTATTTTGTATATGTTAAATATTCAGTTTTAAATTTAGAGCTCAAAGGATATAGTCCAAGGAGGGGAAAAAGTACATTATTTTGTAGACAGTTTATTACTTTAACAGAGTGAATAATGATGGTGTCTTTATGTCTACCAGACCCCCATTTATAAGTTTAGTTTAAGGCAACCTGCATAACGCAGTTAAGAAAATTGGCCTGAGTAGAAAGCTTTTATTGCCCCCTTTTAAAAATGAATTTATATTAATACATTACATAAATATATACTTTTAAGGAGAAATAAATGACATTTTGGCTAAATAGCTTTCATTTCCTTTTCTTTTTCCAAATAAAATACTATAATTTTTATAATATACACTTAAAATCTAAGTAAATCATCTTTAAAATTGCTTCACATAAACATATATTCTCCACTAATTCTGCTCTAAATCAAATCACAGCCTCTAACATTTGAGAAATTTGAAACTGTTGTAAACTTTGAGGTATAAAATAAAAATGATTTACTGTTCAAACTTTGCAACAAATTATGTTTGCGTGCAGTGGACATTCACTTGTTTACCATTTTATTTATCTGACTTTGGATTAAAAATTAACTGTTTTTTTTATTTCAAAGGGTTATAAGAAATTTCTTTTTTTTTCTCCTAATGCTTTTTTTTTTTTCAGTTAATGAAATTGGGATAGTTTGACAAACTCCCATTTCAAAATAATTTTATTCACTGATTATACCTCATATCACTCACTCTAGAGAGCTCTTTTCACTTAGAAAATATGTGAAAAAAAGATGGTTCTAATTTCCTAAACTTTAGAGTCCCATGATTCTTCTTCAAAAGCAGGTTAGTGTACTGAAAATAATACATATTATATATTGAATATTTTTTCATAATCCTGTCCAGTATCAAGCACATTTTGGTTTGCAATTACACACATATTATATTATATCATATCCTATCTTAACTGACAGAGTCAGTAAATCTGTAAAACATACTTTAATAAAAAATTAAAATAGCACATTTATATACATAGCATACAGATAAGAGGTCGAGAATAAAGAGCAATTACTCTCCAATTATCTTTAACACTTTCATTTCTCTCCTTTCTTCTATCTCCTAACATCAGTTGATTCCTACAGTTTAACCCTTGACCTTATGTTTTCTCTCATCCTACTTTCTCTAGAGACCATATAGAGTTTCACTGCTTTGCTATCATCACTATACACACCATTTTTAGACAATTCTATCCTCCCTCCTCCATTCTACTTGCATGTCTTTGAAAGCTTATATGAATTTTCATCTTGGATGTCTTATTGTCACCATATTCTCTGTGTTTAACTGGATTACTGTATTCCTTAAGTATGGCTTTCACATTTTAACTTTACTGCCAGTTATTCTAACTGCCCTTCACCTCATGCATCTAAGCTGAGGCCTGCAGACCCCATGGTTTCCACAATGCAGTGAGCAGAGTTAAGACCTTAACCTTCTAAATCTGGGTATGATGTCCTATGCCAAAAATTCTCAATATTTCCCTATAATGTGCACAAGATGTTGATTCAGTGAACAGAATTGTGTGTACTAATGTCCCTTTTAGTTTTATTATAATTGATTAAAGTAAAAATGAGCTATGAATGAATTTATGCGTAAACTCTACTGATTCTTAAGCGATACATCATTTTGACTTTGTAGAACATAAATGTTTTTTGTTATCAGGACTTATTATTGTATCTTCATGACTCCACCCTGAAACTAAGCTAAGACATCAGAGCAATTCTTAAATTAGACAAACTTAAATTATCTCTTATAAAGATATGGCTGAGGATGCTGATACATAAAAATGCAATTTCTGTGGAGCTAAGATTTATCACTTTGGGATGATGATTAATTTTTAATTTATAATTAAATCTATTGAACATTTTCTGAGTTATAAGAGCATGACACAATTATTTTCTCTTAGGTTGAATTCTGAATAGATGAAGGCTTATAATTTTTATTAATTCTCTTTATCAGGATATGTTATTATTTTCTTGCTTGCAGTTGCCTTTTTCTCATTTTTTTAAAAACAGATTTAATCTTTGTTTCATATTTGGTCCAAGAGAAGTTTTCAGTGATTGAAATTCTTGTAAGATATATATTTATCCATGTGAAATCGTACATTGCAATGTCAGTCTCTTGCATTATCATCTTCTGTCCAGGCCTACATGTGGCTTATGCCAGCTCTGAGCGTCTCATTAGTCCAGTTTATAGAAACACTGGCTTCTCAACAGTGACAAGAAGGCTGGTGACTGAACTCAGTCCCTACTCTCCAGAAGAAGTGTGATGGCTTTATTTGTCCTCTGAATCCAGATTTATGAACTAGTCCTATGCTGTTAACTAGATTAGTTTCTTTTCCATTAACTGCTTAAAGTAGGGCAGCTGAGTTGTTTGTAAATTTGCTAATGTCTACTTCGTTAATCTCAGATACAATAGGCAGCAGATAACAGGATCAAAGTTTCAGGACCTCAGGTTTTCATGCTGAAATAAGCATGGAAGGGTCAGTGGAGTGGGGAATTGAAGAGATGGGAGGAAGTGTTACATTGGGGAAAAGGGGCTGACTTCTGTCATTAATCTTAATTAATTGCTGAGAGTTTTAAATCTGAGTTATTAATACTGAAGTTAAGCCCTTAATACACTGTTCATGCTTTGGCATCAGATGCTCTTTTATAAGATGAGAGGTTTAAGAGAGAGAGAGGAGTGTGTGTGTGTGTGTGTGTGTGTGTGTGTGTGTGTGTGTGTGTGTGTATCTTACATAAATATTTTCATTTCCATCTTTCAAAGATTTCCCTGGGTTAATATTCAGGCCTTCACCTTTTGACAGTTACTGTAGGGCAGTTAGGAATTATAGACAAGTAACAATAAATCCAAATAAAATTCCTAGGCATAGCAACAGCAGTAAATCTGAATAATGTTACTTTCATGTTTACCAACATACAAAATACTTCACTGAAGAGGAAATGTCAGATTATGAAATAGAAGAAGGGAAGATTAGGAGCAGAAAGGGGAAAAGAAGCAAATAAAAAAGGAAAAAGGAATGAAGAATGGGGAAGAGGGCTTCCCTGGTGGCTCAGTGGTTGAGAATCCGCCTGGCAATGCAGGGGACACGGGTTCGTGCCCCGGTCCAGGAAGATCCCACATGCTGGGGAGCGGCTGGGCCCGTGAGCCATGGCTGCTGAGCCTGCGCGTCCAGAGCCTGTGCTCCGCAACGGGAGTGGCCGCAACAGTGAGAGGCCCGTGTACCACAAAAAAAAAAAAAAAAAAAAAAAGAATGGGGAAGACATTATTCTTCTGAAAAACTTGCAGGCAATAGGAGAATTAAATGTTTATTTAAGTAATAAACTACAAATTGTATGTTTGTATGGTTCCATATTCCACTGTTGCAAACCTAATCATTGGGAATTAAACAGATTGAACCTTGAAATGACTAAGCAGCCTTTCCTTAAAATTCTTATTTTCTCCCCACTGTGGCTGTTCCACTCATGTTTGTCAGGTTTATCTCCCTTTACTATTAAATCTATGTTATTATTCCGTGATACTTTTCAGTGTGAAACTACAACTAACTGTATTAATTGTGAGTATTTTGGCTAGGGAGGCTATGAAAAAATGGCTTGCAGTTCTTCCAGGGGAAATCTTCAAAAAGCAGATAAGGCTTAAAGCTTCAGAATTATGATTTCGGAATTATATTTCAAATTCTCCATGTATTTGGGCAAAATGAAAATATCTGTAATGAAAATATACAACACACTAAATTAATTTTTACAAGCATATCTTACTTCTGATGACTGTGAACTAAATTTCAGTAGCAAGTTATAGCCAGTGACTTGAATATTATTGTTTACAAATTTAAAATCACAAATTTGGTTTTGAGATATATTATGTTTACTCTTTTTTTTTTCTTTTCTTTTCTTTTTTTTTTTACAAAAGGTTATTCTTAAATGTACAATAGGTTCCAAGACAACACTTCATTCTAGCTATAGGTGGCAACAGATGTTATGGCAGGGAATCCAGATGTTTAATCCAGATGTTTAAACAGGAATGGAACTAAGGATCATCATTGCCTCAGGCACAAGGAACAGCTTACTTTTTGCCAGATTTCTTAATTCCACCTGTTGCCAGGGGGCCTTTCCCCGCCGCCTTTGCTTTAGCTCCTCGAGTTTCTTTTGCTCCTCCTTCTGTTTCTGCTTGAATGCCTTATCTCGTCCATCTCCTTGGCTTGCTTCTTGGGCTGCTTCAGGGGCTTCTTCTTGCCACCTCCCGGACTATGTTTACTCTTTACAGCAGTGTTTTCTTCCTTTTATGATTAGCTTTAAATATAAATAAGATAAAACATGAAAATGAAATAGCATTTATTTCTTTATCTACCTATTTATTTTTGCACACTGGAATTATTGGAGAGACAATGCAAAAATCTGCATGTATCAAGAGTTTAAATTTTCATTTATAGGCAGTGGAGAACCAGTAAAGTTTTGGAGCTGGGTAGTAACATGACCAAATGAAATTTGGGATAGGAGTGGAGATAATATGCATTTTTCTGTACAGTTTTACCTGGTATCAATGCTTTTATATTTATATCTAGTCTTTCATCATGAGTTGCAAAAAGAATCATACGAAAATGATGATATAGTAAGCCTGATGGATTGTCAAGTGGTTAAGTGGTTTCTTGGATAAAATAACACATTTTGCTATTAGAAATCCCATTTTTTTGAACACCAACTTAGGTTTATTAGCTTAAAAAAATAGAGATTCATGGCTTCATGTTTTTTTCCTGATTTGTCAGGGGCCTAAGGATCTTCCTTGCTTCTTAGGAACATTTAGATAGGTAACTGAAGCTCAGACTGGCAATACAGAGGTACGTGAATGCACGTATTTATTCATATGTGCATGCATGTGTCAGGGTTGTTTATGTGTCTGATGGGGTGAAAGCACGGCATTGTGCTTGTTGAGAGCACTCATAATTTCAGGAAAGAGGGGACACTTTCACCTCATGGGAAAGACTTAGGACTCAAATCCAGCTAACAGTCATTGAGCACCTACTATGTCTTAGGTATGTTCAGTTAGGTGTGGTCAACTCTTAGTGCTAAGAGTTAGGTATCATTTTATTCTCATTTTATAGGTGAAGAATACGAGACTCAGAGAAATTTAGTGCATTTGCCAAGGTTACACTGCTGAAAAATAACACAGCCTAGATTCAAACCCAGGTTTTATTTATTTCCAGTCCAGTGAGTGCCCCATCGTGCCATGTCATCATTGTCCAGTGCGGCACTTTATTCTTCTCCCTGTTCAGTCAGTAACTGAGTGCGTTAGGGCTTTTATACAAGTAGAGAAGTGCTTTCTAAATTTCCAGCTTTGAATCTGATTCTCTTGGGGCCCAAATGATCAGTTTTTATCTATGTCTGTATCCATAAATTGTTTTAGCATGTACAGTTGAAATTCAATCCGCAGCTGGTTGAATCTGCAGATATAGAAATCGTGGGTAGGGAGGACCAACTGCTTTGCCATTTCATATAAAGGACTTGAACATCAGTGGATTGTGGTGTCCTCATGGATCTTGGAACCAATCCCCTGTGGATACTGAGGGCAGAGGGACAACTGTATTCAGAATGCATGCATATTACCCTATTATTTATATATATATACATACTTTTAAAAATAATTTAACTTCGTATGCATCTATAAATGAAAGATAATATTTAGAAGTGGCAGTAAATTCCACAGAAAATTCATGAGCTGTGTGGAATAAGGAACTTCTGCATCATAAAGGACCTCAGAAGTTATGTAATTTAATGCCTTCTTATACTGTAACTTACACCGCCACCTCAATTCTGGGCTCTGAAAGGAAGAGCATGTTCAAAGGCACAAGATGGATGAAATAGTTTGTATGTTCCATGAATTGCAAGTAGTTTTCTAGGAGGTAAGTTATGGAATGAAGGCAGAATTACAGCAATTCCTAAAGCCCTTGGTGGCATATTAGAAAGATCACTACATTAAGAGTCAGATGTGTGATCTCTATACTGTCATTGATTAGCTTGAAACCTGGCACAAATTTCCTCATCTCTCTGGTCCTCAGTTTTCTCATTTGTATTTAGAGAAATAAGTGATCACAAAGATACCTTTGAATTCTTGTCTTTTTATGTAATTCCAATCAAGGCAGCTCCATGAAGATGGGACTTTTCCTGTCATGCTCAATAGGATAACCCCAGGACCTTGTGCACTGGCTCTCAGACAGTAGGCTATAATAATCTTTGAGGAATGAAACAATTTTATGTAGGTTGAACGTTTTGGTCCATTGTTTACAAATCTGTTTAAATTAATTCATACTTTTTTAGTAATTAGACATTTCATGAGGCCATCAATAATTAATAAATACATATAAACATTTTACAAGTTACTGTAAGAATTAAAAATGGCATATATCCCTCAATATCCTGAAATACGCTTGAATAACTATAGCAACACTATGATTCTAGATCCATAATGGATATTTTACTACTATTATGCTTTAAATAAATTGAAAATAACTGCATATGGAAGAAAGTAAAGGGGATACGTATTTAAGAGAGTAGCATAATTAAATTTTATGCCAGTTTTCTGTCTACATATAAGACTTGTCTATTTCTTGCTGCTTCTTTCAAAAAAAGAGAAGATATTAATATGTGATTTTGGATTAGCTCCACTGTCATTTTGATATGTGGCAATTTGCTGCCTTGTGTCACAACTGCAAAATAATTTAAACACAAAATTTCTTTTATTTAATACTATTATAAGGATTGAAGTACTAATGTGTTCTTGTCATTAAATATATATAGCTACATGGAACTGCTCTCCCAGTGGGTCATTCGGAAATTGATTTTCTAACTTGGGCTAACGATAGTGGACAAATGTTAAATGAAAATCAATCACTTTGATTTAAATCAGCTAAATATACTCCTTTTATTAAGTGATCTTTTTCCCTACAGCTAACTAGATGACAAATTACATTTGTGGTAACCTCTAGCCTTTGAATGCTTTTAACTTAAACCTCTAAGGACAATGGTTTGATTGTATATAATTTTATTCTTTTTTAAAAATAAATTTATTTTTATTTATTTATTTTTGGCTGCGTTGGATTTTCGCTGCTGCGTGCAGGCTTTCTCTAGTTGCGGTGAGCAGGGGCTACTCTTGTGGTACGCAGGCTTCTCATTGCTGTGGTTTCTCTTGTTGCGGAGCACGGGCTCTAGGCGTGCGGGCTTCAGTAGTTGTGGCATGCGGGCTCAGTAGTTGTGGCTCTCGGGCTCTAGAGCACAGGCTCAATAGTTGTGGCTCACGGGCTTAGTTGCTCCATGGCATGTGGGATCCTCCCGGACCAGGGCTTGAACCTATGTCCCCTGCATTGGCCAGAGGACTCTCAACCACTGCACCAGGGAAGCCCCATAGTTTTATTCTTATATTAGAATTATCTTACTCTTGATTAGTTAGATAAAAGTATTTTTAGATATTATTTATAAATAGAAAAATTCTGTATTAATATTATTTAAACAATAAATTGTTAGATCTTTAATATTTCAAATCTATATCAGAAATATTTCATTACGAATACAATGTAGATAGAAATAGCAGTATGTTATTGGGAAATACAAGGATCTAGCAAGACATGGAAACACAGTTATCTTTAACTTCATTTTTACAACTAGAAAAGATAAAAATCAGGAAAGACCCCAGTGTAATATATACCTTAGATAACTGCATTCATGTGACAGTGTCAGGATCCAGAACTGTGATGACCAGTGTAGAAAGTCAAAACTTGAAGAATATACTTAACTTAAAAATTAAAAATATAGTTTCATGGAAGTCAGTGTACACTGTCGTCATTGATAATATCATCATCAGTAATGAAAAACCAGCATAATCACTAGAGCAGCAGCTATATGCCAGGCACTGTACTAATGACCTTACATGTGTTACTGTAATTCTCAAAACAACTCACTTTCCTTATCTCCATTTTATACATAAGGAAACTGAGGATCAGAAAGGACAAGTAAGTTGCCAGCATCACACAGAGAGGTGGTGAGTGAGTGTTATTAACTTTGAACTTTAAATAGGTTATAGGAAAATTAGTGTACTATTTAATTATGCTTTATGTCTTAAAACTAATTTGCCAATTATAAGATAATGCACCGCAGTTCAGAATTGTGCTTTAGTTGTAGTTTATAGACCCTTGCACTGAACTGAGAAAGTTATAAGAATGAAATTAAATTGCAAAGTCAAACATAGAAATAGGAATTAATAGTCAACTATTTAAATAACATAGGAATCATTAGTGACTATTTAAATACAAAATATCCAGAACATAAATGTTAAGTATTTTACTCACGTTTTTGTAAATATTGGGGTCAGAAAATTATCTGTAGATTTATTTGGGGGCACCTACAGACATTATGCAGGGGCCAAGGTTTAGGAACAATTATAAAACATATAGTTTCTTTTAAAAAAAGGAATAAAATATAATTAGTGGTAGAAAATATATTGACAGGTTATTCTTAATATAAAACTTTAAAAATTTGATTTTTATTTCTAATCTATAAAATCAAACTAAAAAGAAAAGTTCCATCCAGAGACTAAGATTATGACACAATTCCAAGTTATGTTTTCCAAATGTGCTTCATATCAAAACTCATATTCACTATAGAAAGGTCATAATTTTTAGATTAGGATACTGTTGGCACAGTCAAATAATTTATTGTTTAGAATCCCTCTTAATATCTAGTTTTCAGACTATTTCATCATCATTTGCGACTTCAATTAAATTTATATTGAATTTACTGTTTATTTCCTCGATCATTCTCTCTTGCTCAAGCTCTCGTTTTGATCTACGAAGCAACTGATTCCACTTGTCAAATTTATCCCTTGATCTAGCTGCAAATAGCGTGCCCCAAATCATCCCAAAAAAGCCCACTGAAATGGTTTTTAAAGTGTCTTCTCAGGTACATTAGTGAAAATTGAAGCAAACAGGCTTCCAGCCGTTACTTTTAAGACAAATCACTAGCGTGTAAGTAGAGGGAACTGAAGGTTGAACTTCTGTAGGTTGATGGCCCACAGTGTAAGTGGTCCTTATGTTCCTTTCACTTCACATGGGGAGGCCAGGGTTTCCTCATCATAAAGCTGCTTTGATCAGGCATCTTGAAAGACTTTCATTGTCATGACATGCTGATATTGTCATTATTACTGTTGCTGTTGTTATTTTGCTGAGAAAATACCTTTTTACCAAATTGCAAGAAATAATATTTCCCTTATTTCCAAGGTATCATTCTCTGTACTCCCTCTCATATAAAAATACTAATATCAAAATTAATAGTAATGATAAGACAAATTTATGTAACTGAAGGCATAAGAATAATATCCATATAAACTATGTTTCAAAGCTTAAGTTACTATATTTTTAGTAAACAGTTCTTCTAATTCTTTACAAACATTTACTGATTTGTTTTTGAAATCTTTTTAGGAATAAGAAATGGGGAAAACACTGGAATAATGAATGGCATTAATGAAATTGTAATATATGGCCTATAAGATTGCAGGTGAATATCTCTTTGAATTTAAAAATTATTAATGCTAGAATTTTTCTTTTTGGTGTGTTGGAAAACATGCATTTAAACACATTTCTGACTTTTGTCTTTTCTGAATTTTTGGTTGAAATGTTCTTTAGTAAAATTAGACTGAAAGGAAAATGAAATATAATCTTGTCAATAGTTTCTTTTTATCTGAATTAAGAGAAACATTTTTAAAAATTTAATGATGACTAGATAGTCCCTAACCTTCTAGAAATTTATGATCTATTTGGGGCAGAGGATAAAGTAAAACTTCAAACATTATAATTCAAAGCAGAGCAAGCAAATTTCAGTTAAAAAGAAAAAGTAAAGCCAATTGTACAATCTGGATGGATTCTAATTTCTAATCCAATTCTCTACCATTGTAAGGCCTTGAAATCTAAGGTAGTGCTGCTTTTGATAAATACCGTATTTGAAGAATGAATATTTTTGCTTTATGTTAATTCTTAGTAATGCATACACAAAGGTATTACAGATAATATATACTATATATGAATACATCAAAGAATGGTATAAATATATATAATTGCATATGTACATATATATATATCCACAATTATAATTCCACTTCAAACAAATGGTAGTTTGAAAAAATGAGGTGAGGCATAAAAATAAAATTAATATTTTTTTGTTGAGAACCCTGTATTTTTAAGCAGTCTTTGAGACCCCAAAATAGTTAGTACATAGTCTTCAATAAATTTTTAATCTATTCAAAGGACCAAGAATACATATATAGAAAATAAAATAATGAAATATTTAAGTATCAACTCAAGGCAGTAACAAGAGATGTAGCAAATGTGTTGCCTAATTAATTTCCAAATGAACAGTCTAGACATTAATTGCTCTTTGAGTTATCAGGGAAGAGCACTTCAGACAAGGAGGTAAGATGACAGTTTACAGAGGAAGAAAGATTTGAATTAACCTTGAAGGATTTGTATAGGTAGAGAAGGCAGAAAAGTTCACATTTGTTCCAGGACAGTGGCTCAACTATTTGTTTTAATCACTTCCAAGCTACAAGTGGGAACATAATGGGGAATAAATCTACATCATATCCATTTCTGAGGGATCTAGTATATTAGACTCACATTTAGCAATCAATGTCCAGCAAATATTTCCCTGTACTGTTTCTCAAGCTTTTAGGCTTTTGCCCCACCAGACAAATCATTTTATTGAATTTTGTTTTCTAGTCCTGTATTAGGACCTCATGAAAACATTTTTTTAAAGAGTATTAGCTTCATGACAGGCAGTATACACGGATAGATTGAAGGAAAGAACAGAAGGCTGAGCTAATGCAGGAACCACTGAGTGAGGGCACCAACCAGGGCAAGGAACAATGAGTTTCCATCGGAATGGGAAATAGTTGAAAAAGGGCCTCTAACCGGACTTGATTACTAAGGGGAGCTAGATGTGTGGCAGGGAGAATAAGTAGAAGAGAGAGCACCTGGGGATGGTGCCCTGGAATTGAGCTTGAAGAAAAAGTTGGAAATGCTCAGGAGAAAGTAAGAAATATTGGGTTTTGGGGGAAAAAAAAATCACACCTGGACATGAAGACTGGAGAGGCTCCTTAGATAATTGAAACTGTGTTTAAGAGACTGAGGATCAGTTTTCTCCTACTTTAGTACTGGGTATTTTTTCTTGTGGATCAAAATTAACATCTAATTTTAAAATTAGAATTAGCATCCCAACCTCTCATTGGCATATATTCTTATTTTCCAATTCTTTGCCATTTTTGATAATATGAAATATACAGAAACTGAAGGACTGTTGGAATAATCTACGATGGAGGGTGGGTCAGCAGAGGGAATGAGGGAAAAGGGAGAAGAAGAAATATTAGCTTTGGTTTGTAAAATTCTGAAGCTATTAACTTGCTCCAGCTATTTTCATCAGCTTAATTCTCTCAAGAGATGTAGACCTGTAGCTACTGGAGATGTAGTTTTCTTTTTCTCCTAAGGTAGTAGGATTTTCACAAGTCGACAGGGAATAACTGAGAGATGAGGGTCTGTGGGCTCTTGTGAACCATTGTATCTGGAAATAAAGTGTTAAAGAATAATGTGAATGATGATATTGGATGTTTTGAAAGGAATGGTTCAAATAGTAACTACTTAAGTCTTAAATAGACTAGGGAAAGAGTATAAGTAAAGATATGATACAGGAATTTTTGGCTATTTTCTACAGCTGTTACTAAGATTGATGATCCAACAGAGTCTTAGGATGACTGTTTAGTTTAGAAGAATGTGAACAGGTACTGAATAAAATAATGAATATTGAGTAATTTTTTTAAGAGTAGAAGTTTTCTAGTAGTTTTATAGACTTAGTTGGAATCATGCATATTCAAAGAGGACAGCGGTGATATGATAGCTGTTCTAGTCCTTTCCTAATCCTAAAATTTTGAATATAGTCATCAGTTATGTGCCTTATTTTTTAAATATCGGACCATAATTCATAAATTATACTATTTGTAAATTGATGTATTTTCAGCAAATCTTTGTAGGAATGATACACATTCACTAACAGAAAGCATTTAGATTCGACCAACTTGTTCAGTGGCTTAGGAAATAACCAAAACTTATCCCGTACCTTCAATGTATCAGCTATGTTGCATTCATTTTTCACTATAGTCCTCATAAAAAGTAAATTCTCCATTACGCACATAGGATGTTAAAAAAGGTTAAACAGCTGGCAAGCAGTAAAGTTTAAACTCAGTTTGATGATACCAAAGTTTTCATTTACATTACACTGGAGTTAGTGACTTGTAAAGATATAATCTACCAAGAAGTAAATTCTTGGGGCATTGAGGGCACTGAGAGTTTATGTGCATGTTTTTGTGTGTATATTATTTATATATTTTAACCTGCAGTATTGGCTTGTGCTTTCCCAGGAAGAACCTCCTTAGAGATAGGGATTATGGCAGTATGGTCACCCACCTGGGATGGTGACAGCTGCTGCAGCTGAATCCAGCCCTTGTCATCATTAATGACCTGCATTTGACACTTTATCCCAGCCATCCTTGTTTAGTGTACAATGTATTGCATTAGAATAATTACTACCTGTCATCCTCTATTTCACGGGCAGCTCTTAGTCATCTCAGACATGTAAGTGTCATGTGATAATATACCAAACCCTTCTTAGCTCCTGTGTTCTCATCCTGTTTCTGGATACCTGTGTCCTCTGTCTTTCCTTTTTTCTCATGATATTCAAAAATATTTTATATCTAAATTGAAACATTTTCATTCTGTCACTCATATGGAAAGGATTCATCTCCTTAGTTTTTAAGTACTAGCCAGACATTTATTAAGGGATAATATCTTCTGAACATAAAGCATGGCCAACAGATTTAGAGTCTCTATTCGTCCTGCTAAAAATACCAGAGAGCTAGAATAGAAATCAGAGAAAAGGATAGTAGTGCTGACTCAAAGAAAGGGATGACCAAATCCAAAGGGTATAAATCATATACAGAAGGTATTATAATGCCTTTAATAAAAACATTTTTTAATTTAAAGATCTGAGTTACTTCCAAGGACAATTTCCTCTCTTCCTTCCTTCCTCCCTCCCTCTCTCCCTCTCTCCTTCCTTTTGTTTTTGCATTTAAGTTTAAGGGAGACACAGGGGATTCACTCAATTACTGAAATGGAAAGGACCTGCATCATGATTTTAAGTCATCATAATATTATTACATATTTATTTGAATGGGTTTAGAAATTCCTTTGTTACAGAGATTGAAGACTGTGACTTTCTTTTTAAAACTTGTATTATCTTTGTTTTGCTTAAAACTCATAGGCATCTGTTTTGGTTTATCTTACTTAGGAGAGTTAATCTAAAATGTGCTTCTGAATTTTTTTGTGTATCTTAATTTGACACTTCAAGAAAACAAAATGTCATGCCTGAAATTTGGAATAACACATGCCTTGTATTCATTATGTAATTTACCCCAGCTTTATTGTCAAAAGACCAGGTTCACTTATCAGCTTTTGAATTTACTGATTGGCCCCAAGCAAATTGTATAACCTCTCTGAATCTTTTTTTTAAACAGGATTTTTCAGCTGAGGCTTTTTATCTGAACCAGAGAACAGGAAAGGTAATTTAAGGAATTATTTTCTCATTCTCCCAAGGATGCTACACAACTAGCATGAAGCTTGGGTGAGAAGTTAGCTTATCATATACAATGGATGCCTCCAAAGGTCTTAAGGCACTCACAGAAGCCCTGTTGAGAAAGGCTAATGAGGATTAATAAAATTCCACTATACATATTTTTGCCACTATTTTTCTCATTAACTGAGAAAAAGCTTTGGTTTTGTAAGCTAGAGGTGAATGCCATCAACTAGCAATTTATTTTCTTTAGTTCCCAGATTATCTCTCAATGAAGAGGAGATTTCTCTGAAGCTAAAATTAATTTATCAAATATGTACCTTCTGGATAAATTATAACTTTATAGCAGTAATGAACAGAGAGGACAGGACAGAAATCTGTTTTTAGATGGGCTTATTCACATATATACTTGTGATATTAAGTTTATGTATACATTATATTAAGTTTGGAAAGCAAACTTTTTTAGAGTTTTGTAATGTTGACTGGCAAGATACTTAACAGTAGGTAGTAATTATTGTGCGTGCCTATACATATTTGCCATAAGTTGTATCATCACTCAAAAGTGACCTTGTTAGGTGAGGGGGAGAGCAAGAGACATACAGTGCCTCTTGAGAGCAAGTGGAGTGATGCGTATCAGGAGAAGACACTAAAGATTTATTGTCGGTGGCGAAGGAAACACAGATCTCTGCTTGTGCAATAAGTATTTTTGACATCGCCCACAGTAAAAGGTGATTGGAAGCTGTAGGTTAGAAAATGTTCTGCTGGAGCACAATAATAAACATTTTTATGTTGTTGTTTGTATTTTGAGCTTGTCTTGCTATTTAGTCCCTATAGCACTTAAAACATGAATGATGGTCATGCCAAACAAATCCCTGTTGTAAATAGGACCTTGCTACCCACATAATCAGATTTACCTAATTGAACCAATATGCAAGAGCAGATTTGGTTATGAGAAGAGGTAGCAATGCAGAGCAACATAATTATTATTTCTTCTTCCAATTTCATATTTTGCTTATGAGCACTCTCTTCCCTATTTACATATGCTAGTTTAAAATAAGACAAATGTGGACAGCCACATGTAAAAGAAGGAAATTAGAAGATTCTCTAATGCCATGTGCAAGAAAATAAACTCAAAATGCATTAAAGACCTAAATGTAAGACCAGAAACTATAGAACTCCTAGAGGAAAACATAGAACACTCTTTGACATAAACCATAGCAATATATTTTTGGATCTGTCTCCTAAAGCAAAGTAAATAAAAGCAAAATAAACAAATGGGCCTAATTATATTTAAAAGTTTTTGCACAGCAAAGGGAACCATCGACAAAATGAAAAAGCCTACTGAATGGGAGAAAATATTTGCAAATGATATGACAAATAAGGGGTTAATATCCAACATATATAAGCAACTCATACAACTCAACATCAAAAAAAAACCCAGACATTCCAATTTAAAAATGGGCAGAAGAACTGAATAGACATTTTTCCAAAGAGGAAATGCAGATGGCCAACAGGCACATGAAAAGATACTCAACATTGCTAATCATCAGGGAAATGCAAATCAAAACCGCAATGAGATATCACTTCACACCTGTCAGAATGGCTATCATCAAAAAGTACACAAATAACAAATGTTGGTGAGAATGTAGAGAAAAGGGAACCCTTGTACACTGTTGGTGGGATGTAAATTAGTGCAGCCACTGTGAAGAACAGTATGGATGTTTCTCAAAAAACTGAAAATGGAACTACCATGTGACCCAGCAATTCCACTCCTGGGTATATATCTGAAAAAACCAAAAACTAATTCAAAAAAGATACATGCACCCCTGTGTTCATAAAAGCATTGTTTACAATTGCCAAGGTGTGGAAGCAACCTAAGTGTCCATCAACAGATGAATGAAGAAAGAAGATGTGGTATATATATACAATGGAATACTACACAGCCATAAAAAAGAATGAAATTTTGCCCTTTGCAGCAACATGGATGGACTTGGAGGGGTATTATGCTAAGTGAAATAAGTCAGACAGAGAAAGACAAATCCTGTATGATATCACCTACATGTGGAATCTAAAAAATACAGCAAATTAGCTAATATAACAAAAAAGAAGCAGACTCACAGATATAAAGAACAAACTAATGGTTACAGTGGGGAGATGGAAGGGGCAATATAGGGGTAGGGGATTAAGAGGTACAAACTACTATGTATAAAATACATAAGGTACAAGGATATATTGTACAACATGGGGAATATAGCCAACATTTTATAATAACTGTAAAGGGAGTATAACCTTTAAAAACTGTGAATCACTGTATTGTGCACACCTGTAACTTATATAATATTATACGTGGACTATACTTCAATAAAATTTTTAAAATAAAATTAAGAAAAATAAGACAAATGCGAATAATCCACTTAGCCTGAAATTTGGAGAGAGGAGAACAATTCTAATTGGAAGAACTGCTTAACCCTAGGGTAGCTGTTCTTAGTGGTCTTAAGACAGCCCCATCGGGCTGAGAAGTAGGGATTACAATTCAGTTGTTATAGTTGGTTCCCATTTGTTTCTGGCAGAAGAAGTAGGCATCTTACATATAGAAGAGGCTCATAGCAATTTGGAATATTATCTATGTGAGTATATAAATTTTCACTTTACTGAGAAAAGAGATAAAGCATTGTGCCCTTTTTTATTGTATATGATATCTAAATCCTAAGGTGTTAGGATAGGACTTTAGTTGATAGGACATAAACTATCTGGTATAGATCTTCAGGTAGCATTAATCGTCCTAAAAAAGTACATGCCTTCAATTAATTAAAAAATAAAAACAGGGAGGGTTTTGTGCTTACTACCTATTGTCATTCTTCTTTTTTAAATTTTGGACAGTTCGTGATAACTGTAGGAAAGCTGTATTTCCTCTGAAGTTTCCATGGGAACAGAATAGGGCAACCCACATTCGATGACTGACTGAATGTGGGCTTGACAACTTGAAGCTCCAGAAATCCCCATGGAGTTGGTTGAGGCCTCTGTTGAAACTGCAACACAAAACAAATTCACACTTTGCCCAGTCCTACTCTCTTCACAGAAATAGGGGTTGTTTCTGAAAGCACTCCTCAATAAACATTTTGCACACAAATATTCATCTTAGTCTGTTCACAGGGGCACATGACCTAACTGACTTATGATACCTGGGTTCCATTCCTGATTGTACTGTTTACTGTGTGCCCTTAAGCACATTCTTAGGCTCTCTAAAACTCATTTTCCTTTTTTTTTTTTCTTTTGCCGTACACGGGCCTCTCACTGTTGTGGCCTCTCCCGTTGCGGAGCACAGGCTTCGGACGCACAGGCTCAGCGGCCATGGCTCACAGGCCCAGCCGCTCCGCGGCATGCGGAATCTTTCCAGACCGGGGCACGAACCCGTGTCCCCTGCATCGGCAGGCGGACTCTCAACCACTTCGCCATCAGGGAAACCCCCTTTTTTTAATATTAAAAAGGAAAATTATTTTATAATACCACTTACCACACAGTGTAACTGAAGATTAAATGAGATAGTAAAGCACATAGCCCAGTAATTGAAACCCAGAAAGTTTTTAATAAATATTTGCTATCATATACTTATTATATTTCCAAAGTTAGCAATCTCTGCTTCTCAGTTTCCTCCTCACTCTACATTTTACCACTTTATATATTCTGCTCTAGGAGAGAATAAATTTAAATTAGGCTCTAGTTTGTGTAATTCAGATCTTTTATGACTGCATGGGGCTCCTTCACCCATTCTCCTTCTATCAGAAGTATGATGGCTAAACCTTTTGGAGAAGTGCCAAGTGAGCACCACAAAGCCCATCTGAATGGCCATAATGCAAATGGATCTAATGAAAACTGAATATGTTGGTTTCAACTTGTATTGAGGATCTCAAATCGGTGGAGGGTAGGTTTATTAAGACAAAACATAAAATTGCCTCTGTGGCATTATTTTATGCCATATAAATACCCTGCTTCATTTTTGTGAAGATTGTATGAGTTAATACATGAGCAAATGCTCGATAAATGTTAACAAATATTTGAGCCATTAATAACAGTACATGGGAAATCAGTGCATTAATTCCAAAGAAATGATGTAAGATGGATGATGATTGATTTAAAAATCTGGAAGCTGGAATTGTAATGGAAAATTTGAGGAATATGATTATTCCATCTTGAGGTTAACTACTACTATATAAAGAAACTTTGGGGTATATTCCTAAAAAAGGAATTTCCAGATTGGACTTTTGTACATATTACTTAATGTACTAAGTTGTCTTCTCAATCTCCACCTATTTGCCTTCTCACCTTTACCTTCCGTGGGTGATTCTCTGTAGGAGAAATGTGGCGGAGGGCTGAGGGAACCTCACACTCATCATTGAAGTAGCCCTAGTGTGGACGAGTCTGTCTCCACCAAAGCCACTTGAAACTAAGCCCAGATTCATGAGTTAAATAATTCGGGTAATGTTTGAAAAAACAACAATGATCTGTTTGAAAAGCACTTATGCTTGATTTTACCAAGTTTAAGAATAGAAAATAGTGGTGTTACTAGGCAATTACAAAACAACTCTGTAATTTTTTTTTTTTTTTTTTTTTAACATCTTTATTGGGGTATAATTGCTTTACAATGGTGTGTTAGTTTCTGCTTTATAACAAAGTGAATCAGTCATACATAAACATATGTCAACTCTGTAATTTTAACTAAACTTCTTTACCTTCCTATTGGCAGGGATCACTCTACCGCAACCTCAAGCCCTAGGGAGAAAACACTCGGCTAAGAAGGAAGGAGAATCAAAGGGGCAGGAGACTCTGGCAGCAGGGGTGGACATGCTTAATGTATTTAAAAGATTAATAGACTATTGAAATTAAAATTGCCAACACAAAGCATGTTGTACTAAACTCAGGAATATATGTGTAACAACCGTGCAGGCTACAGCTTAGGCCAATGGCTAGCTTTTATATGTGACAGACATAGCGTAGGGCTTTTTTAAAATTCTGAAGTCTGAAAGAAATACCTTTTATTTGTCACACAAATTAGAAATATACACTTAAGTACAAGAACTCATATTCACGTTTTTTTTTCTCCTAAGTAGTACAGTACATCATTTTTTTGGCGTGGTGCCAGAATACAATACTGTAAAAATCTGAACCTTTTTTTCCTACTGCAGCAGTTTAAAATGGTCATGTGATTTAGTGGTTTTAATGAGTATAACAGTAGTAATGATTCCTATATATAATACAATACATTAACCACCATGGATAACAAAGTAGCAATACTTAAGGTAATGTACTTCTTTTTCAGCATTATTCAAATTTTTCTATAGGGACTGAACTGCGTATAGAGAGCTTGGCATGAAACTGCAGAAGCATTTTGGATACACTTAATGGGCTTGAATCGTAGAGCTCTCTTCTCTTTCCTGCTTTTACGTTGCTGTTCTGCAGCTCACAAAGATATCCTCCGGAGTAAAATATTCTGTAATTTGTATGAGTAGCACTACTGGTGAGGTTAGGCTTTCCCAGCCTCTAGCAGGTTTTAATTAACTTGATGCAAACTCAGAAGTGAATGACACTCTGCCTTCAGACTTAGCAAGAGAACTTGCCATTTCGTTCAGTGTTCTTTCCTTCTGACCATCTCTGTCTAAATGGGCGGTAGTAATGTTTATAATCAACCTCATGAAAGCTTTGCAAAGAGTTGAAATAGCAAATTCCTAAAAAAAAAGGAATGGATAAGGTAGTCATTTATTAGTAAAAACTAGAATAAAATAGTAACCAGGTGTCAAAATATCATTTCTTGTTTTCACTGAAAAGCAATGAAGTATTCAAAAATATTAGGGTGCTTCAGGGCTTCCCTGGTGGCGCAGTGGTTGAGAGTCCGCCTACCGATGCAGGGGACATGGGTTCGTGCCCCAGTCTGGGAAGATCCCACATGCTGCGGAGCGACTGGGCCCGTGAGCCATGGCTGCTGAGCCTGCGCATCCAGAGCCTGTGCTCCGCCACGGGAGAGGCCACAACAGTGAGAGGCCCGCATACTGCAAAAACAAAAACAAAAATATTAGGGTGCTTTAAAGACACCAGCACCGTGCTAGGTAGCATGGTTGATGTTCAGTACAAATATTTGGCTCCATATTAATTGCTTAATTGCTCCACTTAATTGCTCAAGTTGTACTTTGTCAGTGACACAGCATTTGATGATTTCTTTATTTGTGGTTTAGATAATGAAACAGAAATCTGTTGTTTGAGAATGGCACAATCCAGGCAGTATCTCTATCAGGGTAGATATGAGTTGCAAATTAGAGTTGCAAAAAAGTGGCCCAAGGGAGTGGCAGAAAAGTCACTTGCAGATAGATAATTTTCTGCAAATATACTATAGTAAGAATTTCAATAAACATACATCCAAAGGCATATAATCAGGAACTGGCTGCCCTAGCCTAAACTTTTATGGATATTGCAAACAATCTTCCACAGAATTTCTTCTTCTGCCTTGTTTTTTTGCGGTACGCGGGCCTCTCACTGTTGTGGCCCCTCCCGTTGTGGAGCGCAGGCTCAGCGACCATGGCTCACAGGCCCCGAGGCTCCGCAGTATGTGGGATCCTCCCAGACCGGGGCACGAACCCGTGTCCCCTGCATCGGCAGGCAGACTCTCAACCACTGCGCCACCGGGGAGGCCCTTCTGCCTTGTTTTGTGCTATTTTAGATGGTTATATGAGATTGGTTTTCAAGGAATTTTTGAGCCAAATCTGAATCTTTTGAGGTTTTCCTATTACTGGTGATTGCCTCATTAAGAAACTGAAATGGGCACTTAGTTTTCTTAATGCTACTGTTGAGGCTATAGTGAGTGATTCCCATTCTTTATAACTGAATTAAAAGATTAATTAAATGTATGGGTGTTTTTAAGCTGTATAAAATTAGGGCTCATTCATTTATTAATCTCTTAAGAATAAAGCAAAAATAATTATCACTAATACATTTTTCCTTCTTTCTAACAAAGATTAAAATGAGAAATGCCTCCAAGTGATTGAATGAATGCAAAGTGAAATTATTCCTTACTTGCTGACTTTGTGTCTAGAGTTGTGCAAGAAATAGAAAATTAGAAAATATAAAAATAGTTCTTATTCTTGTGTAGTACTAGGTAGGAATGATTATAAGTGCAAAAGTCATTATAATCCAGACTATAATAAATGGCCGGAGCTTAAAGTGAATTATTTTAAATATTGTGCAATAATTTTTAAATTAATTGCTTTCTGATTGTTTCATGTGTTAGTTTTTTTCTCCTTCAATATCTTTTAGGTTTAATAAGAGATTTTTATTTCTTTTGCATCGTTCTCCAATCCCTGAGACCAACTTGAATACTGTTGAAATATTTCACTATTTCCTTCCATCAGCAATTATGCCTGAACTTTTATGAGGAAATAAATTATCTTAAAAGGAAAAGAAACTTTGATAGAATTAGAAAAATGTGAGAACATTTTGGCTGTTCGTTTAGGTTTTAGATGTGTGATTAAGGGGAAAACTTCTTGTGTGGGAATCCTCTAAGCAGGATTTTAAAGTACATTTATCCCTTGGTATCTGTTATCCACAGAGGACTGGTTCCAGAACACACCCGCACCCTGCCTGCAGATACCAAAATCTGCAGATGCTCAAGTCCCTTATGTAAAATGGTAGTAGTATTTGCATATAGCTTACACACATCTTCCTGCATATTTTAAATCATCTTTAGATTCCTTATTATACCTAATACAATGTAAATGTGCTTTCTGGAACTTCCTGGAATTTTTTTCGAGTATTTTCAGTCTGAGGTTGGTTGAATTTGCCAATGCAGAACCCACAGATACGGAATTGTGGATAGGGAGGGTTGAATGCAATGCTTCCAATTATAGTGCTGATTTAGGAAAGAGAATGGTAAGAGTTTTGAAAGAGAATAGCCAAGGTTTGATGACAGAAGATCTGAAAATAACAGTTAAATAGCATTGTGTCATTTAAAAATGTATCTGAATAGAGATTGATTAAAAATCCAGTGAAAAAGAATGCACCTACGACTAAATAACTAGGTTATTTGTAGTACTTTTTTAAGAGCTATGATTGAAACAACTGAACTCCTGGGACTTCTCTGGCGGTCCAGTGGTTAAGACTCCATGCTCCCAATGCAGGGGGCATGGGTTCGATCCTTGGTTGGGGAACTAAGATCCCGCATGTAGCAGGACTCAGCCAAAAAAAGAAAGAAAGAAAGAAAAAAAAAAGAAAAAAAGGAAGGAAGGAAGGAAGGAAGGAAGGAAGAAAGAAAGAAAGAAAGAAAGAAAGAAAGAAAGAAAGAAAGAAAGAAAGAAAGAAAGAAAGAAAGAAAGAAAGAAAGAAAGACAACTGAACTCCTTTAAACAGAAGCATCATAGTGATACTGGCAATGATGTGGTCACTCCCTACATTTAGGACTATGAATAGCATCTTAATATTAGAATGTGTGACCTGTAATCAGGTTGTACATATGTCAAATCCTGATAAATCCTATTTTCTTACAACTTTAGAATGGGATCAGAGTTTTTGGTGCTTATTTCTCTGAACAGGAATTTATCATTTAAGAAGATAGATCCTACTGGAAGCTAAGTCATCTCCTGAGAGTACATTAACTCAAATGTCACTCTTCAACATGGCTCTACAATAGCTAGACAGCAATAGAAATGCACTACATATTAATGCAGTGAACGTGAAATAGTAAATGCTCCTTCCAAAAACAAGTAGCCAGTGTACACACAGTTGGGCACAGCATTCTCATTCTAAGTCACCTTAGATTCCTGTCCTTTGATTGAATTGTAAACATCTTAAATTTTCTTCACATCACATAACATTTTACAGCCAGGAGAAATAAGACTTTCTTCCCACTTGATGTCACATACCTTAGGCACCTAAGCATACATGTCAATGTGCTGTCTTGCTCTTTGGTTTCTACTTTGCTTCCTCATATTCGTGTTTGACGCAGCTTTCACCCAAGTTGCTTCTCCTTCTGGCATTTCCCCCAGTTTTAGGTTCCCTTTTTTCCAGTCCAGCTGGCCTTTGAGCTTCTCCTTTCGTGTTCAGTATTTCTCCCTAGACAATGTGCCCCCCAACTCCTTGTCACTACTTCATTTTTACATTTGTGGTCCGTGATGTGCCACCACAGGTTATGTATAATTTCAGGACTGCTGTTTCTAGTTGAGTAAATTATGTTCTGCATAAAGGTGGAAACCAAGGGACTAATGGGGGCAGTCCCTGAAATCCAGCCCACTTTGCACTGCCAAGCTGAGTCTTGAGGAAAGGGTGCTTGTTTTGATTGACAAATGCAGTGCCTTTTTTTTTTTAAAAAAAGGGACATACAGTTTTTAATCTCTCCATGTTGGTGGAGGGCATGCATTTTAATTTTAGGAGCATGTTACAAACCTGTCATTCTTAGCAATGGCCAGCACTATTTCGTTGTTTTCTAAATAGAATGTCCGTGGTCAATCTTCTGAAAGCACACAAGATCTCACTCTGATGACTATGTCTCTTTCATGAAAGAACCACTGAATAGGTAGATATTTCTTTGGTTTGGAACTTGACTAATGGAGGCTTTTTTTTTTTTTTTGGCTCCAATATCTGCTCTGAAGTTTTATTTAAAACAATCCTATACACCAGACTATTTGCCAGTTCATGTGTGTTAGACAGAAACAGTGGTAGGAACACATGGCACTTATTAGTGTTCATCATGTGTGAGGCATTGGACTTCCTGGGCATGTTCATGGTCCTCCCACTGACTCCGTGAAGCTGTGATGTTGTCCACAATTTATAAATGGCAAAATAAAGTGGAAAAGATACATTGCTCCAAGTCAAATGACTCAAATGGTAGATTTGGTTTTCAAAGTTGGAAAGAGACTACATGCTCCTTTCATCTTATTCAAAAGCATTGACAGTCATTTACTGATACTATTTGTCACAGAAATTCTGTTTTACTGTTTTTTCATAACACACTTTTCATGTGCCACAGTACATATCTGAGAGAAAACTCAATATTAACAGCTATTTAGTTTCTTTAGGTAATTTGATTCAATGGTAAGATTACAATTTAGAAAAAGTTAACTTTAATTTGTGGATGGGTGTGTGTGTGTGTGTGTGTGTGGAATACGGTGGGATAAAATATGTAAATAACTAAGGCGGTAAAGTTTTCTTTCAACTCTTTGTTATAAAACAAACATACTTATTAAACAAAAATTGTAAAAGTTTCAGGACAGAGAAGAAAAAAGTATCTTCTTATATGTATCACACAAACCAAAGCTATTGAAGAAAGTATTGGGTTGGCCAAAAAGTTCATCTGGGTTTTCGCAAGATAGTGTGGAAAAAACCCAAACGAACTTTTTGGCCAACCCAATATTACCTCAAAATTTTTCTGAACTTGTTTTTTTAAATATAGATGAACTCACACTATATAAATACTAATTTCTGCCCTGCTTTAAAATTGTATCATTATTGTTTTTTATATTGTTACATAGTTTATATGCTAACATTCACATAAAATTTTACTAAACATTTTACTAAGCATTTTACTGTGGTCAGTGTAGGAATCCCTGTGTTTGGATATTTAATAATTTTTCATGGTGGGAAGGGTAGCATTATAACTAATGCAGCAATGATTACTTTTATTCCAAGCTGGGTATTTTTGAGGAGAAAATAAATAGGTTTATAATGAAGAACTAGGAAGGAATATCTTTTGCCAAGGAAAATGCATCACTCTTTTATTAAGAATTGTTGTGAGCCATTAAATAATTATACGAAGAAATTCTTTCTGTACTGCTGTTGCGACCCTCCTGGAATGCCTCCTTCACTAATCTTCCTGCTTCCTCTAGGCTGAAGACCTTCTTCTCTTCTTGGTGGCACTTTTCATGAAACAAACTTAACTCCAGGGGCTTCCCTGGTGGTGAAGTGGTTGAGAGTCCGCCTGCCGATGCAGGGGACACGGGCTCGTGCCCCAGTCCGGGAAGATCCCACATGCTGCGGAACGGCTGGGCCCGTGAGCCATGGCCGCTGAGCCTGCGTGTCTGGAGCCTGTGCTCCGCCACGGGAGAGGCCACAACAGTGAGAGGCCGGCGTACCGCAAAAACAAAAACAAAAAAATCACTTAACTCTAGGGTAAGGCATAGGTGTGATTACTAAACACAGTTAATTTTATTAATGTTTTGCTCATATTTAAATTTTACCCAAGTATGAATATTGAAGGCCTTAGTTAATTTACCAAATAATGGATATTTTGTGAGCATTTTAAATTTACAGTATGGTGATATGATTTGGTCTTAAAAAAAAAAAGAAGAGAGATAAACTATGGTCAAAGTAACATTATACCAGCAGTTTACAAAAAGTTTGAATGGATATCGGAATACTGTTATTTAATGTGTAACCACACGTTACACATGAGTGCCTTTATTCACTCCTTTCTTCTTTGATATTCATTCAGTCAACAGTTGACTACTTTGCACTGAGACAAGTGAACGAGATAGATCAAGTCTCTCTTTTGGTGGAGTTTAGCTCAGGAGACAGAAAACAAATATTTAACATAACTATGAAATGTGAAGTTCTTTGAAGAGTGGTATGAATGAGAGTAAATAGGGGAGGCATATTTTTGTATGTTAATAGGCACACGATAATTTCAGGTAGCAAGAGCTATAAAGAAGACAAAATGATGTAAGGAAATAGAGAATGGCTGGAAAGAGGCTACAGATACTCAGATGCACGTGAATTGTGAATGCATTCAGACAGTTGCAGGAATTAGATTATCCTCATTTAGTGTTATTTCTAAAGATATATCACTTATCTAAATACCATCTAAATTAATACATTTGTGGCAAATAAATTAAATATGCTCGTTTGTTCAAGAATATCTAATGTTGATCTGGGAACAAATAGTAAGCTCTTACAGTTGCAGCTTTAACCTTGCCAATCACAGACTTCCTGTAAGTGCACTGCAGTTATTTGGAACCTTTTCTGGGTTGGCGTTGGCATTCTTTTGCTAGATTACATTTATGCATTAGTACCATCTGTGCCTGCTGTACCTTCTGTGAGTGAGCCCTGGCCAAATGACTGGCATTTATCTGAAAGTGGAGAGAGAGAGAGAGAGAGAGAGAGAGAGCGAGTAAAAGTGAAAGAAAGAGAGGGAGAATGAGAGAGATCCTAGAGGATTTATTCTACTCACTGTTGGCACAAGTGCAATTTAGGAAAGGATAAAATATTCGCAGCTGGTGTCCCTGACTTCAACCCTTATAAAGTTAAGTCTACTCATTTGCTTTCTCTTAAAAAAAAATATATATATATATATATATATATATATATAAGCTATTTACTTTCAGTCTGTGATATGCAAACAAGGTTAAAACCAAGTATTTAAATAAGAAAATACAAAAAAGCACATTTGCAAAATTTTCAAGTTGAGAAAAATTATGTACAATTTGAATATATGAGCACTTCTTCTATGACAGAGAATATACATAATGTAAGTTTGGTTTTGTTGATTAGATTTGGTAGACTGCTTGAATTGAACTCTATTTTGGTAAATGTGTTGAAATCGAGTCTTAAGAATATTACAGTGATAGGTAGGAAAAGTATGGAACATATAATCAGTGTACTGAATTTATTCTGTAGAATCTTTCTGAGAGTATATCATTTTAAACTATATGGTATTGCAAAATAGATCAGCAACTTTCATGCCTAAAACACACTTTAGAGCTGTAAATGGAAATAAATAGATAAAAATAATTCTCTGATTAGTAAAAATAGATGTGGAAGAGTCCCAGCTCATTTACACTATTATCTGTTTTTACCTTATACCTACTTTCAGTGGACTTGGTTATCTGGTTTCCATACTTGTGGCAAATTAGAAGCAGTACAGTAGAATTGGGGGCAGGGGCTGCGAAAGGTGGATATATCACAGTAATGAGAGGAAGGAGTTGCAAGGAAGAGAATGAGAAAACTGATGGACACAAGACTCAAACACTGCAATCGGAGTTGTTTAATGTAAGAAAAAGCAGCTTCACATTCCCCAAAATGCCCTAAGGACATTGCTGGACTACATTCTGGTATAATCATTGATATTCATCATTACGAAGCTTTGTCTTGGATATGAGAACATGGGCAGATAACTCAGTGTAGGAAGATAGAAATGTGAGTATGTTATTGAAAAGAGTTCCATCCTAAACGGAAAGTAGGTAAAGCTTTAGGATTTAATGTAGTTGATCCACACCTATCCTTACATACTAGTTTGTATTGTGCAGGTGCTGAAGATCTGAGTTCATTTTCTATGGTCATAAATATGTAAGGTCTCTCTCATATAAGTTCCTTTTGAAAATTTTATAATTCTTTTCATAACGTTCTTCAGATTTAATTTATAAGGTATTTAATTTCTGAATTCTCACTGGATTTAAGTTTCATAAATGTAGGCATTTTCCCTATATTCCCATCCAGTAATATTTCATCATCTCTAATGTAATTTTAAAATATCTATACATATATACAAAATACAGAATTTTATTAGTGCTTTAGTGGTGATGATTATGGGTGTTAGAGGTTGACTCTCCTGGGTCTGGAGCTGCTGTTTACTTGCAATGAACTTTAAAGTAAAGGATTTGCCTTCTCCAAGCATCAGTTTCCTCATCTATAAATTCAGGATATTAATACCTGCCGCATCAGAGAGATGATTAAATAACCCCAGTGCTTACAAAGTCCGTAGAAAAGCACTTGGTAAATAAGGACTAAATTGTATAATGGTTAGTCATAATTCTCATTGCTGTTGTTGTCAGAAAACTATTGGTTATATTCATGTGGAATATAGTTGGTTATGGTTCAAATTATACTTTTAAAAGTGACTGTAACTGGTTTCTCTGCTTTACTATTTTATGTATATTGAACCATGTATCAGTTTGGAAAGGTCTTCAGAATCACAGTGGTATTGCCAAGTTAGCACTAGGAGAAAGAAATGCCATAGTAGCTGCTCCGGTCCTAGGCACTGGGTCCTGTCTCATTTGGAGAAACTAGTGGTGGCAGCAACGTGAAGGACAACTAACGAAAACTTTTATTCTTTCATTAACAGTTAGAATCTTTACATTTTTGTCTTTGATGGCTGAGTCTGTGAGCCCAATGGTTGTCACCTATGTCCACCAGATGGTAGGCAAATAGGGGAGAAGGGCCAACTTGAATGGCTGAGGGAACAGAAAAGAGGCTGGGGGAAAACCAGCAGCACCTTTGTCTCCCAGTCTCAATTACCAGGATAATTGTTCCACTCTGAATTACTTATTCCCAACTATTGCATATAGTCAAGACTTTGTTAGCACTCTACAGGGATTCAGATAGTAATATATATAAAATTCAATTTGAGTTAACTTTTTTTTTTTTTTTTTGGTGGTACGCGGGCCTCTCACTGTTGTGGCCTCTCCCGTTGCGGAGCGCAGGCTCTGAACGCGCAAGCTCAGCGGCCATGGCTCATGGGCCCAGCCGCTCCGCGGCATGTGGGATCTTCCCGGACCGGGACACGAACCCGTGCCCCCTGCATTGGCAGGCGGACTCTCAACCACTGCGCCACCAGGGAAGCCCTGAGTTAACTTTTGAAATGTCAAATATTTTCTTGGCTATATGTCTTGCAAAAATACTAAGCAATAATTATTTTTTTCATGCCATCATTAAAATGAATTGACTATCATGACAGATAAAATAATTATGATAAATATATACATAGATAACCACATATTAGTAATGTATAATAAAAATCTGTTATATCTTTTAAAGTAAATTAATAAATATTTTTATTTAAACATATCTTCCATAATATTCCTAACAATTATTACTGGTCTATGAGAACTTTTTGATTTTTTTTTATATCTTGAATTCATCTATCACTATAATCTATAAATTATGGTAATAATTCAGTTGATTTTTAAATCTTGTAAATAATAATTATTTATTGTGGTAAATATGTATAACATAAGATTTACAGTTTTAACCATTTTTAGGTGTAAAATTCAGTACCATGAAGTACATTGACACTGTTGTGTAGCCATCACCACTGTTCATCTCCAGAAGTTATTCAACACTCCAAACTGAAACCGTGTACCTATTAAACAATAATTCCCCATTCTCCCTTCCCTCTAGCCTCTGGTAACCATTACTTCTTCTTCTGTCTCTATGAATTTGACTATTTTAGGTACCACATAAAAGTGGAATCATACAATACTTGTCCTTTTTTGTCAGTCTTATTTCACTTAGCAAAGTGTTTTTAAGGTTCATGCATATTGTAGCTTGTATCAAAATATCATTCTTTTTCAGCCTGAGTAATATTCCACTGTATGTATATACCATATTTGTTTATTCATTCATCTGTGGATGGACATTTGGGTTGTTTCTACCTTTTGGCTATTGTGAATAGTGCTGCTGTCAACATGGGTGTACAAATATCTCTTTGACTCTCTACCATCAATTCTTTTGGGTATATATGCAGTGGATCCATATGATAATTCTATCTTTAATTTTTAAAGGAACTGCCATACTATCTTCCACAGTGCACCATTTTACATATCCCTCAGCAATGCATGAGGATTCCAATTTCTCTACCTCCTTGCCAACACTTGTTATTTTCTGTTTGTTTGATAATAGCTATCCTAAGAGGTGTGAAGTGGGATAATGACAGTTTTGTTTTTTAGCTTCTACTTTTCCACTTATTTTTTTCCTGTTTGTAAACAGGTGGTATGTACTTCCAACTCAGGCATTTTGCTTAGCATAAGAATACAAAGACAAAAGACTTATAAGTTATGGTAACCTCATAGCAGCTTTTCCATATAAGAAACACAGTTGGACTTCTTAGTTCATTTAAAAATATCTACAGACATGTTATGTTTAGCTGTCTCCACATTTGCTGAAATTGAAATATTTTAAAAATAAAATTGTTACTTTCACATGCAAGTCTTTACAGATCTTTAAAAATTCTCATTTTCCTTTCTAAGCTTAAAATCAAATCTCTTTGCTTTAGTATGGCAACAGTCTCACTCATCTTTGCAGCCACATAAGCTAAAACTTCTAGATGGAAGTTGACATGTGGTTTGTAAAATGGTAAGGTTGTAACTACAACCTTCGGACATCAAGTTAGACACACTCCTAGCTCATTGATGACATGGTTTAATAAACTTTTTTTTAATAGACATGATTGGGATTGCTATGTTTTGGTAACAAATATTCTGGTTAACTAAATCCCCTCAAAAACATGCACAAGAAAATATGAATGATAGTTATTAATTCTTAAATAAATTGTATCCAAATTCTCATTTCAAAATATTGGTTGACTTATACAACACATATCAATCATTGTTAATTCAGCAGACCTTTGTCCATCTTGAAAGTTTTCCAAAACCAGAATTTTGAATCAATTTTAAGACTGCAGTTCTCCCAAGGTAAAGAACATAGGACATTGAAGTGATTGTTTAAGAACACACTGATTGGTGGTAAATTGTAAGATCATTTTGTTCGGTAAAATTTGTCTTTTTCTCATAAAAGTGAAAAGCAACCAAAGAAAAATGCTTTAAAATTTCTTGTCTAGATAACAGCTAAAGGATGTTAAATTTTTCTTTGCTCAGTACTGACTTGTTCATGGACATCACCTCTGTAATAACGTAGTTAAGTGGATAGATGGAAGTTGTTAACACTGGTAGTACTCACTGGTTGCTGCTAATTAATTTATTCAGTGGCTGATTTGTAAAGATGTTATTTTTAATATTGCTCAATAAGAAAATGACCCCAAGTCACACAAAGGGAAGGATTCTCTTGATCTAATCCTTTTAAAATCTGGGATGGGGCTTCCCTGGTGGCACAGTGGTTGAGAATCCGCCTGCTAATGCAAAGGACACGGGTTCGAGCCCTGGTCTGGGAAGATCCCACATGCCGCGGAGCAACTAGGCCCGTGAGCCACAACTACTGAGCCTGCGCGTCTGGAGCCTGTGGTCTGCAACAAGAGAGGCCACGACAGTAAGAGGCCTGCGCATGGCGATGAAGAATGGCCCCCGCTCTCCGCAACTGGAGAAAGCCCTCACACAGAAACGAAGACCCAACACAGCCAAAAATAAATAAATAAATAAATTTAAAATCTGGGATGAATTTTGTAGAACCTGAACAATGAGCTATCAACTGTGGAAATTCTAAGTCTTGAAGGTTAGTATGATTATAGCAGAGAGATTATATTTTTGTTGATTCTGCGTCTCAATAACTGGTATGATTTGAAATTACTATAAAGTAAAATTTGTGCCTGGATTTCGGATTTGCTTTTTTCTTATTTCCATATGCTCTGTCTTAAACATATGTTAAGTTGTATATTTAAAGCTAGAAGTACCAAAAACCCACATAAAAATATGTTTTCTTCATTATCAAAGGCTTCAATGCCATCATCATTTAGAAAAAAAGAGAAACAGTGAATATAATTTAAGTCTGTAAAACAGACTTTTAATAGCACCATATAGGGGGAACATCTGGCTTTCTTTTTGCAAGGTACATTGATGTTGTCAGTAGAGACTGAATAAAAATGCTGATGTGATTGTCCAGGTTTGGGGTTTGCCAATACAAGCATATTTCATTCAGTCAGTCTTCTCTAAGTTCTAAAGATAGGTGTTGACTTTGAAGAAAAAATACAATGATATATATTTAGAATGACCCATCTTCCTCATTTAAATCTAAAAATGTGCTGCTGCAGTTGGATTTTTCTCAGGGATGCCATTCAAACCACACATTACATTGTCATCTCACATAGGCTTTCTATCTGTGACGGTGGGATGGTAGGTTAGAGTATGACAGCTCAGCACAGCTTTCATTGTGCTGTTGTACGGATGCATGACTACCAGCGCCTCTCTTTTGTTTCAGTTAAAGAGACATTTTCCAGTGGCAAGGTTTTGGCATTGAATTTTCATTGTCATATTTTAAAAGTGTGACAGAGACTGAACTTAAAGAAAGCAAGCTTTATGAACACTAGATTTTTTGCAGTTGCAAAAGGCAGTTTCTTGCCTTTTCCTTTCACGTTCCTGACTCTGAAGAATGTTCTGTTCACCAGTCCTGCCATAGAATGAATACTTTTCTAATAATCTCTTACCAACAGAAGAACAACTCCAACAATGCATTGTAGATTAAAGACTTTCTCATTAATTTTAAATAAGTAGTAACTGAAATTGATTTATCAAGTCATATTTTATTCTTTTAAAGAATGTTTTCATTCTTTTCAAGCCCAAATCTCTACTTGTTGATAAAGAGTTCAGTATCCACTAAATATTAATCTTTCACATTTGTCAGCAAGTGTCATCAATTTTAAGAGGGTTTTAAAAATATGTGTTTTGGGAAATCTGCATGAATTGTGCTGTATTGTTTTCAAATCTAATAATGTTAGTAATCAGAAAATATAGAATAATTCCTCCTGATACATAACCTGGTCTCTGGAATTTTTATTGACACACGTAGAGATAGTAAGTGGTATGCCACTTGTGTGAAGAAACACCATGTTTCTTCAAATACTGATTTCTTTGACAGGGAATAACAGAGTCATAAAGGAAAATAAACACCCACAAAATCAATTAATTAATTGGGCACGATTTAATATTTCAGTACTTCATGACATGTTTACATGTGGTTAGGTTACTCGTAATGACCACTTCTTGCTTGTCAAACATGTGTTGTATTTAGATCTAAGAATAATAATGGACTCAGAATACATACTTTTATCTTCTCTGCCTGTTGGAGGTTTCAAGCCTGAAGCAGACCTCACTTCCTACCATCTGCTCTCTATTTAAAATTTATATCACGTTCAGTTCCTCCCTGATGCCTACTTGTTTTCCAGCTTAGAACACTTCTATCCTCCAGTTCAGCCATTTCCCTATTATGCCTAGCTTTGGGCTGACATATAGGAAAGGAGACCTCTAGGACTGCTAGAATATCCATGTCACAAAATAAGCCAGGAAGACTTTTGCCCTGGAACAATTGCCACTATTGCTTAATTACAAGTCAGTTAGCAAAAACTGAAGTGTAGTTTTATAGTTTTGTGTTTATATGTGTAGGCAAGTGAACCACTGTCTTTTATTTTATAGCTTACTAATCATCGTGTAGTTAGATTGAACTATCTCAATATTCATATGAATATCTATTATCAATATCAATTACATGTTTTAGAGAGATGTTAGCTGCATAGATCAAATTTAGTATTTCAAACCCAGTAGTTATCATTAATTCAGAAAATATGTTTAAACACAAACTGTAGGGTGAACACTGTCCTAAGCATTTACAAAATGGTAATGAAAAAAACGATCATGGAACTAATAGTCTGGGAAAGAAGATAGAGTTTAAACAAATACTTAAGATTTTTTTTTGTTAAAAAAATTAAAAGATTTGTTATACTGCTGAACAAATTTTGCTATCATCTGAATCTAATTATATTTTGTAGTAGGATATTAGGCTAATTATATTATTTTTAATTTAGAAAATCATTTTGTCTTTGAATATCAGAATTTGTTTTTCTGAGCTAACTGAAAATTTATTTCTATATTCACATCTGTCTATCTATATATCTTCCTATCTATTTATCTATTTGTCTATCAATATCTATCTACCTATCTACATATCCATCCATCCGTAAATCATCTATTTGCCCTAACACAAGACCCAATACCTGACTTGTAGATAGACCTAAACTCCAGTTTCTGGATCTGGGATTTATGTTGAATAATTACGTGTAGACAATCAAATGGAAATTAAATAATCAAATCCAATCATTTTTAATTGTTTGACTCTTAAATGTACATGTCTTCAGCATTTTTGAGTTCTATGGCCAAAGAAGCAAACTGTCATTTGTATATAGAGGTAACTTATTACACATGAATAAGTAATTAGTATTCTGAAACACTATCACAATCATGTTTGTCTACTTATTTGAATATATCTATATGCTTATCTGTGTATTAATGTTTAAACTTTGAAAGTTTATTCTTTCCATTTGAGTGAGATTATTTCTCTAGAGATGGTTTAATATTACCTCAATTATTTTAAGAGTCAGTCTGTTAGTTGAGATGTTATTTAGGCTAGGAATGTCTGTATTGGTCAAGGGACAAAATTCATGTTTAGTTTCTTTTCAGAGTGTGAAAAGCAAGGGATTCCCATTAAGTGCCATCGTATACTCATTGATAAGTGAAGTGACATCTGGGTCACAGTGGCATCTATCTTTGCAATATAAATCCCTGTGGCTATATGTGAAAGGCACGTTCAGACTTGCATGTGCACATAAAAGCAGGGATAGTCTTCATGCTGTTATTGGCCTAATTTTAGTATAAACGATTTAAGGTGCTACTTGAAGTTTTGTTCTCCTTGGTATAAATTTAGCAGTAAATGTAATCATTTGCCTGCTGCTCTAGCAGTTTAGAATGTAGAAGTGTAATGTGAAGAATTTTAATCCACATTACTTATGTGTTATAGAAAAGCATATATCATCTGATATCATACATCTAAATATTAGTCTGTAATAAATACTCAAAATGAAATCCTGACTTTGGGGATTTGTATGTCATTATTAAATATAAAAATGAGTTCAGCAATTGTTTAAAATTGGTTTTACCAAATGTAATAAAAATACCTAAAGCATAAATTTGTTGTGCAAAAGTTGAATACATACGTATGTCTTCCATTAGGACTGAATGCCTGGAATGAGTTCACTAAATACTTGCTGTGCTGAAAGAAAACAGCATCACACTAATTTTCCAGATAAAGCATTAGGTAGATTTTTAATAAAATTTTTTCATTTATAATCTAGAAAATTATCTATAATTACCCTTCAAAATGAAGCTTTAAAAACTGTACATTTCTTTAAGGTATTTTTAATTGGTATTATCCATCAGGTATTAATTTTAAAACTTAAAGTGAAGTTTTTAATATTTGTTTTTCTTTGAAAGAGGCTGTTAAATGATTGGACTTAGTCTCAAATTAGCTGGGAATTTAGCTCTCTGACAAATGACCAAAGAGCTGTGAATACTTTTAAGTAGAGATAGCTAATGAAATCATGTGCAGGCTGAATTCATCAACATGTTTTTAGGTATTAATTATTTTTTTAACTGGGACAACAAACACTGTTTTAGAGTCCCAAAAGTGAGGATTTAATTCTTAGAAACTAAACTTAGCTATAGAGAAATCATTGCATTCCTAGGATCGTATATATTAGCAAAATGTCTCAATAAATGTTTTTCAGTGATAGTGATGTATAAGCATTCAGGGTTTCTCTTTAAATGTGCCTAAAGCAGTTTGATAAGACAAATAAATATCTCAATGCCTAATTTCCTAGGAAAAAGACAAATGAATTGCATGTAAAAGTTTTGCTCTCTGATGTTAACAACTGAGGTTAAAATTTTAAGTCTAGAAATACTCAAGTGAAAATTAATATTTTCGTGCTTCATTCTTCCACACTGAGTCAATTAATTTATTCTATGTATGTCCCACCTGATTGAACAGTAGTGATATAATAAACCTTTCATTTGGATTTGTCGCACATTCATCTAAATACATAATTAAAATATGGATTAATTAATAACTAAATAATTAATATGGATTAATTATTATCTAAGTCAGCCATTATTTGACATAATGTTTGGAGTTTGGGTTTTTATTCTGATTGTTGAGTGTGTGGGGGAGAGAGAGATTGAGAGAAAGTTTGTGTGTGTGTGTGTGTGTTGGCCTTAAGAACTTCGAAGAGTAAATCACTTAACATCTTATCTCAGTCTTCTGTGAAAGAGATGAGAAGGGATCCAGATGTTTACTTTTAGTAACTTGGCTTTTAAAAAAGAATTTATAACAGCTACTGCTACAAGGCTTTGCATCATAGGCTCTCTGCTTCCTGTCTGACTTTATCTTCCACTTTCTTCATTGCTCAGTCTGCTCCTGCCACACTATCTGGATTACTTGTCTACAGATATGCCAAAGACGCTTTCACCCCAGGGCCTTTGCACTTGTTGATTTCTCTACCAGAATTATTCTTCCCCAGATAGTCATAGTTTCATTGACCTCCTTATAATCTCTGCTCTATGCCACCTGAACATCTTTATAAAATTACAGCACCTCCAGCACTGGTCTGCCACACACATGATCATATATACTGACATCATATATACTGACTCTACCCCCTTGCTATGATTCAGAATCACCTTTTTCTTTTGGAATGGATTATTCATAAGTGGTGCTGTGCACTGGGTAACACGTCACACCAATTGTTCTACTATTTGTGATGCCAAGTTTGATCAGAGAAACCATATTGTAAAAGCCTGATTCATCATATTGATTATTATATATTTTTGACATGGTGCACATTAGTCTTTGATAAATTTCTTTAGTTTTGGCATAATATGTCCGAGACTCATCTTTTACATTTTCTGTTTCAAAAGTAGAATAAACCATTCAACTCCAAGGAGCATTAGATATTTTTAGTAGATAATGGCATTTAGAGAACACATTTGGATACTAGGGGTGCTAATTGTTATTGGGTTTTCATTGCTTCTAAGCATTTTCAGCAGGTAGAACTAGGAAATTCAATACTTTTGAAAAAATCATGAGTTTATGGTATACTTTTTTTTTTTTTTTTTTTTTTTTTTTTGTGGTACGCGGGCCTCTCCCGTTGCGGAGCACAGGCTCTGGACGTGCAGGCTCAGCGGCCATGGCTTATGGACCTTGCCGCTCCGCGACATGTGGGATCTTCCCGGACAGGGGCAAGAACCCATGTCCCCTGCATCGGCAGGCAGACTCTCAACCACTGCGCCACCAGGGAAACCCTATGGTATACTTTTAATTCTGATTTAGCATTAAAGGATCTTAATGCTGAATGTTTTTGAATTTATACTTGCACCCCTTTTCTCTTACATGAAAAATCTTGTCCTTACCAATATTAAAATACTTATTTGCTCTATCCTATAATATATATAGGTACAAATTAATAATAAAACAGTCTTAGTAAAATTAAGACTAATGAATGAAATAAAACATTTTTTGCTGGTGTATTTATCCTTAAATTATATTCTGTAGTTGGTATACAAACACAATACTGTGTTAAGTCACTTGAAGTAGTTCTTTTGTCAATGTGGTTATGTATCCAGTTCATTTGTTTCAATTTATTTCCAGTTCTTTTGTCTACTGTATTTTATTTCTATCTGTCCTACCCATTCTTTGTTCTTCTGTTTCTCCTTTTCCGCTCTCTTTTGGATTAATATAGTATTTTTTTTTGTAATCTATTCCATCCCCTCTATTATCTTTTTAAGCTATACCTCTGTGCTGTTTTTCAGTGGTTGCTCTAGAGATAACAATATGCTTCTTTAACTTTTCACAGTCTACAATAATATACTAGTTTAAAATAATATATAAATATTACCATGGCCTAACTTCCATTTACCCCTCTATTTCTATGTGCTCTTATTATCATATGTTATAGTCTACATAAGATATAAATTCAATAATATATTTTTCCAAATTTTGATACTATTGTTTTTGTAATCAATAGTGTCATAAGGAAATTTTCTTTTATATATTTATATTTCATGTTTATGCACATATTTACTTCTGTTTCTCTGTATTTCTTCCTGCACATCTAGGCTTCCATCTATTGTCTTTTCCTTCAGTTTCAAGAACTTCATTTAGCACTTGTGGTTGTTGAAGCCTGTTGTAGATAAATTATGTCAGGTTTTGCTTGTCTTAAAATGTCTTTATTTTGCTTACCTTCTTGAGTGGTATTTTCTCTGGATATGGAAGTTTAGGTTGACTTTTTCCCTACCCATTTAGCATTTGAGAGAGTTCCACTGTCTTGTGTTTTCCACTGTTTCTGATAAAAAGTTGGCTGTCATGCTTACTGTTGTTTTCTCTGTACAGAATATCTTCAGCTGGGGGATGATGAGGGACAGACAGGTATACTCTTAGGATTTTCTTTGGCTTTCATAAGTTTTATTATATGTTCCCTGATAAGGTTTTCTGTGTATTTATTCTGCTTAAGGTCATTACGTTTCTTTGATCTGTAGGTTTATGCCTTTCATCAATTCTAGGAAATTCTTAGCCATTATTTTTTTCAAAATTTTCTTCCCTATTCTTTCTTCTCTCCTCTGGGACACCAATTACTCATGTGACAGATCATTAGATATTATCCCACTGGTCTCAGATTCTCTTTAGTTATTTGTTGTTTTTCAATTTGAACAATTTCTATTCTCTTACCTTCAAGTTCAGTGAGTTTTTCTTCTGCTATGTTCAGTATATTTTTACATGAATCAAAAACATTCTTTATATCTGGTATTGCATTTTTGTTTCTAGTTTTTCCATTTTGTTCTTATTCAAAGTTTCCATAGTTCTGTGGAAATTCACTATATTTTTACGCATGCTGTCCACCTTTCTCATTAGAAGTTTTAACATTTTTATCATAGTTATTTTAAAGTCCTTGTTTATTAATTGTAGATTTGCCTATATTAACTGTATTTTCCATTGATTATGGATCATATTCTCCTGCTTCTTTGTGTGTACCATAATTTGTGATTTTATGCTGGGCACTGTCATAAAAAATAGAGACTAATTTAGATAATATTTACTTCTAGAAAGATGTATACCCTTCCTCTGTCATGTTGCTAATCTGTGGTTGACCTGGGTCTTGGTTTGTTGCCATCTTAGTTATTTTTAGTTCACTACTGGTTTCCAAAATTTTGAGAGTAAGATCAGGGATTTTCCTTTAGCAGAGCTCTCTTTCTTTTCCTTTTCCTGTCTCTGTCTCTCTCTCCTTTACAACCCACCTATGAGCTTCTTGGTTGCAGGGGAGTTCTCTTTTCTATTCAGCTATGAGGACCATACCTTCCCTATGCCCACCAACCACCACTTTCTGTACTTTGAGAGACCTGTTTCCATATTGATTTCCTGCCTATAGTCTTTGACTGGCCCTGTTCCTTGCACTCTCAGAAGGCCCCATGAGTCTTGGAGAGCTCTTTCTCAGTTCTCTTCCTCCCAGGTTTCAACAGGCTACTGACATGTGGTTCAAGAAGGCCCTGTGTCTCTCAGGGCTATTTTTCTCATTCCTCTCGCCATTCCCCAAATCTTCAATAAGCTGCTTCCTTTCCCTTAGGGAAGGCCCATGTGTCTTTGAAAAGGTAATTATTTCACTGCCCTCCTGCTTTTCTCCCTAGCCTTCAGTTGACTACTTCTTCTATGTAGGGGTCTCTCTTAGCTTTCCTGCTATGTCTCCAACTTTTGGGAGGGTTCTGCCTTGCACTTAGTGAAGGCAATTTTAGCCTTCATATCTTACTATTATGAAGTATGAGTTAGATGTTTCATTAAATGCCAGCTATATGCCTGAATCTCAAAAAAATAAAGGTACATGGCTATTTGCAAAATAAATATTAACAGTATGTATATAGTCACTAACATTTTGCAGATGCCATAAGAGAATGAAGAGGAAAAAAAATTTGAAGGTGAATTTATCAGGCAAACTCAGTACTTCCCTTCATGACATTAACTGAATATCCATATGGTGTGTTGTCTCCACTGTAAGGTGGAACATTTATAGGTTGAGCTTCCGTTAGAAAAAAGTATATGGAACTTATATTTCAGCTCAAAATATTTCAGTTTTTTTTAAAAGCAGAGGATAACACAGATTCTTTTATATATTATATATATGTATATATATCTTTCTCTTTGTGTGTGTATATGTATGTATATATGTATATGTTTGTATATATATTGCTGATAGTTGCACATAGTCCTATTATACTGTTAGTATTAAATACGTAAGGACTACTAACTTGTCCTTTTACTTAAAAAAATGAGGTAAACCTTTCAAGAATTTCTGACATTCAGAGAGAGAGAGAGAATAGTAGGTGCCTTCTCTTCACTCTGTACCTCCAGTTGCTACAGGAAATCTTCACTCAAAGAGCCTATTGTGTTAAGTCAACATTCTTTCCTGATATTTGTGATTTCCTGGACCTCTTGAATTGTCTTGTGTTTGTTTCCTTGTGTATCTGTGCTTTGTATACAATTTTAAATTTGAATCACTGTTCACTGTTGCACAAAGCATGAAGGTTTAGTAAACTCTTTTTTAAAGTGGAGATATAAATAAATCAACTATCTGTGTTTGAAAAGTCTAAACCAAAGTGTAGTTGTATGCTTCAGCTTGTCAATGGATATTTATGAGGTGAGCATAATACTATTACAGTTATAGCAGTGAAATATATCCTGTGCAGATAGCTAGTAAAGGAGCTTGCAAATGTTAATGCCTGCAGAATTTTAATGCTCAAGAGATGGGAAATGTGGCACTTGCTCTGGCTAATGCTACTCTGGTCACAGTGAAAATGAATTGGCAAAATCAGTTTTCAAATATTGCAACAGAGTTGGGGTCTATATACTTAACCAACAGCAAATATATTGGTTCCTACTGTTGTCTAGTTTTTATCTCTTGGTTTAGTTAACTGAAGAACAGTAACAGCATTGGACATTTTTATTTTGGGCACCAACTTTCCACTCCTACTTATTATGAGACCTAAGAGAAGGTATTGCCAACAATGAAACGTCAATTAACTTCTTACTCTAATAGATACTTGGTGTTGCCTGAAAATCACTTAAGTAGAGTTAAAACTGACAGGTTCTAATTGTGAGTTTAGCCTTTGTTATGACCAGAGTTCTGTTTGTGATGTATCCTTGGTATATTCTGTTCCTTCTTATACTGATGGAAGGTGAGTAATGGAGTAAAGCCTCTGCACAGACCACTGCTCTAAGAGATGGATTGGGATAAAAATAAATTTATAGTTTATAAAGAATCATATTGTGCTTATTTTTCCTAGCAGTCAAAGAAAATGAGGTTAAGCTCTCAGTCTTTAGACCTAGGGGTTTTATTCTTGCAGAATAACTTTTGGGATTTTATGGAATAGTATAGTTTCAGCATGCTTTCATGTATAAGCTTCAAATTCATATTAATTATCTGTGTTAACTTAGTTAAGATTAAATTCAAATTAATTATCATTTGACATCAGCTATCTGAACAGTACCTCAGTAAGTCCTACCAGAATAAGAAAAGACAACAAAGAAGGGAATTAGACATATGATCTTTTGTATAAGGTAGAGGTTGAGGTAAAACATTTGTTGGAGGGTTTTAAAGGTTTAGATGAGTGTGGAGTCTTTGTGATTAAGAAAGTTGAGAATTAAGAAATATATATGTTTCCATTTACTTATACCTAATCTACCTGTAGAGAAATATTGAGAAAAAAATACAATAAAACTTAAGGATAAAAATAGAGAAATAATCATAGGCCAAAGTTAAGATAGCTATACCAGAAAATGTACACTAAGAGTAGCAATGCTTTTAGAACATGATGTAAGTCTGAGTTTTTTGAAAGTCAAGGCACAAAGAGAAAGGCTGAGTTACATAATTGGCATTATATAATAAAAGGGAAGCCCATGAGCTTACCAGAAGTGACATGCTTTTTCCTAGCTAGCTCTGAACTCTCAGAATTGATCCCTTAATATCAACATCCTCAATAGCAATTTTCCAAAATACAAAATTCTCTGTACGTAACCAAAATTCATGTGAGTTCTAGATATGACCAAAAGTTGAAGGGATAATGCTGTAATGTTGTCATAGATTTATTTAGGAAGGTATTTCTAAAGGAAAGTAAAGAAACCAAGTCCAGGTATATTGACAGTTTACTGGTGATCTGGCTTCACATAAGTATGAATAGCTTGAATAATAGGTATCAAACCACATTTTTAGGGTCAACATAAACAAAATATTATACTGAACTGCAATTTTAAAGGGTAGATGAGAGTGCATCTTCTTGGTTTGGATTAGGGAAGGCTTGCATGTGCCTGCTTGTTCCATTCTTGTGCACAATTCCAGCCATAGTGGTCCCCGATGCACCTTGTAGAACCCCCAGGACTTCATGGACTATAATATGAAAAACAAAAAAACCACTGACCTAGAGAAATCGATGGCTAGCATTTCACTTAGAACCTCACTTTCAAAGATAGTTTTGCCAACTGATCTGGAGAGAAAGGATTCAAAAATTATTATTGATAAGTGCCTGAGGTATAAATATTCTATGTTGTTGATTGAGTGCAGATATATATGTGTGTGTGTGTGTGTATATATATATATATATACCCTAGATACTGTGCATGTCATTAGAAAGTTTGATGTTGTATGAAAATTAAAGATTTACCTTATATTTTTATTTAAATATAGTCAACTCCAGTATGCACAGGGCTTGAGGTAGGCCATGTGTGCACATGTACACACACATGCGTGCATGCATGCACACACACATACACTTTTTAAAATAAGATTGCTGATTGCAGCCTGGACAAATGCTTGAACAGGCATTTTATGAAAACTCTTAGAATTGTGTACCATAAAAATGAAAATGCTGACTGTGGATTATAAAATTTATTAATCAGTGGCTTCTGCCATACTCTTGAGTAGAACTGCATACACGTGGGTTCATCAGGATATTAACTGTAAAAGACAACCTAGAGACAAGTAAATGAGTTTACCTATGGGAACAATGAATGCTGAAGAACTTTGGTATAGTTGGTAGATGGTGGTAATTCCTGAGAGTAGTCAATTGGTTCCTGTAATGACTTTTAAAAACATAAATATAGATGTTTAGAAAAGGCTGTATTTTTGCTGATTGAATTTGGTCTTTGGAAACTTATTTTTTGTTTTGTTTTGTTTTGTTTTGTTTTTTGCGGTACGCGGGCCTCTCACCGCTGCGGCCTCTCCCGCCGCGGAGCACAGGCTCCGGACGCGCAGGCTCAGCGGCCATGGCTCACAGGCCCAGCCGCTCCACGGCACGTGGGATCCTCCCGGACCGGGGCACGAACCCGTGTCCCCGCACCGGCAGGTGGACGCTCAACCACTGCGCCACCAGGGAAGACCTGGAAACTTATTTTTAAGCTATCAAATATATAAATATACAGAAAAGATATAAAGTAGAATGTAAGAAATAATATGCAATTCCACTACTCATAGCATGTTTGGTGTAGTCTCTTGTCTTTTACTTTTTCGATATACATTGCATAATTATAATTACGTATACATACAAGTTGGCATTTTTTCACTTATTTCCCTACATCTTTAAAATTTTTTTTAATTTCTATTTTAATGGCTACATAACCATTAGATTAATCATAATTTAATTATTCTCTGATTGTGAGACAGAAATAAATATAAATGTACTGATTATATTTTTCACATTATAAAAATCCCATGGTAAACATTTTGAAATCTTTGTCTAGATACTTTACTTTACAGATACTTTGCTGAATTCCCAACATGAAATTACTGAGTCAAAGAATATAAGCTTTTAAAGACTATTATTACATATGTTGCTTATATATAGTTTTTGCCAATTTATATTTTCCCTAGCAATGCATGAGAATTCTTTTCTTGCCACAGAAGCTCACTAATTAGGCAATGTTGCTCAATATAAGGTTGCATAAGATGGTTTACATTCAATGGGAGGCAGTTTTATTCCTTTTAAACCATAATTTTTATTAGGCAAATAAAATGTCATACCCAGATTACAATACAATGATGTCAATTATTAATATATAAATAATTCTAATATTCTACAACTTATTTAAGTAAGTAAATATGCCAATAGTAATCTTGTAATAGTAATAGTAATAGTAATAGTAATTTGCCTGGTTGTTTAATATGTTGAGAAGGTAAATTATAACCTGGTCAGTCATTATCTGAATTATCACAATTTTTAAATTAATGTACTTTAAATGTACTTGGCTATAATCTAAAGTCAGTACTTAAATTCTATTTGTTCAACCTAGCTTTATTTTTTTTAATATTTAAGAAATTTTACTCCTAATCTCTATGTAATACAAAATGAATAAATTTTACAATTATTTCATTGCATCCAAGGAATTCTATATTCCCAAGGCAAAAGAATGGAATACATACATAGTTCATTTTTAAACTAATGCAGTTCTAAGGACACTCATTTAATTCAATTTTACATTGACTATATGTTCTTATTGTTGAAATTTATGACCTAGTGACTTATGCGGCATGATACCAAATTCAAGTTGGTTGAAGTGATTGCCTAATTGAATAAATAATGTGGGCATTACCTAAAGCATCATGACAACAGTATACTTTGATTTTACCCATAATTTAGATGCATGATTAGAGCATGATTTTAAATCAAGAAAATTATTTTTAAAAATATTTAATTAAAAATTTGAAAATATAGAGAAAATTAATGTTATTTCTCCACATTAATAATTATGCTTTATATTACATGCTTTATTATTCCTTAAACACTTATGCCACCTGAATTCAAGTTTTTTGAATTATTTTGTAAAATATAAAGCAAACATAATGTTACACATTTGTTTTAACTCTTGCTAGCAGATCTTGTGTTCATTTGTTTTAGCATATTACAAGTTTAGTGGTTTATTTTAGAGACTATATAGTCCTGTTACCTGATACTAGTATTAACCTCTATATAGGGAATAAAGTATTAAAATTATGTCTCTATGTATATTTCTGTATATTTAGGTTGCATTGAATGGTTTATTATTAACCTACTCAATTAACTTTTTAAAAATGTTCAGAGCTTGTATTATTTGTAATTAAAGTGAAATAGTGTCAGAAAAATAAACACTATTACTACTAATATTTTCCATTCTGTACCAGCCAATGATGAGTTGTATGCTCAAGTTATTTTACATTGCTTTACTTGTTACCTTGATAACATACCTTTATTGTATAGGCATTGTAAGCACGAGGATATGGCAGACCTGTAAACCCTGTCATATCCCATTTCCTGTGAATAAAAATTGCTCTGCTGTGTTCTGGCCTAGACTGCTTGCCATGATATCAATGGCAGCCTAACATTCTTGACCTTAAACATAATTGGCATTATATTGATGGGTTTTGTAAGATAGTATTGAGCAGTATTCAAAGGGCCACAGACTCTTAATCACAGCCACTTGCAACCAGGGTATGGTGCCTTGATTTTAGAATATTCTGGTAAGTGGATGGTAGCAGCTAGCATGAAATAATCCCCTGGGAGTAAGGTACCTGATGGAATACTAAATAAAAATTTCCTTTGGCCAATAGTTTCTTTTTTTCTTGATTATTCTTTATCTTTTCTCTTTAGAACTACTCTTTTCTATTTTCTCCATATTATCTTCTCTCCTTTTCCACTGTTGTATTTTTCTCCTTTGTAATCTCTTTTTTCCTCTCTCAAATTCATACTTTTTCTATCTTCCCATTTTTAAGGTCTGGCTCCTCCCCCAGTAGAGGTCTAGTCATCACATATTCATTCTTTTATACATCATCTATCCATCCACCCACTTGTTTCTAAGTGAGGATTTATAACAAGTCTGCTCTATGTTAGACGTTGTGCAATGACATCGTAGAGGGAAGATGGATAATAACTATTTGCTTTTTAAATGCAAGTTTATTATGTGCCAGCTACTGTTCTAAGTGCTTTATAAATCTATATTAACAGACTTAATCTTTATAACAGTCCTAAGAATAGGTCCAATTTTTTTAAATTGTAATTAGTCACTTATTTCTTATTTATTTATTTGTTTGTTTGTTTTGGGTTGCATTGGGTTTTCATTGCTGCACGTGGGCTTTCTCTAGTTGTGGCGAGCAGGGGCTACTCTTTGTTGTGGTGCATGGGTTTCTCATTGCGGTGGCTTCTCTTGCTGCAGAGCATGGGCTCTAGGCATGCGGGCTTCAGTAGTTGTGGCACGTGGGCTCAGTAGTTGTGGCACACAGGCTCTAGAGAGCAGGCTCAGTAGTTGTGGTGCAACTACAACTTGGGCTTAGTTGCTCTGCGGCATGTGGGATCTTCCTGGACCAGGGCTCCAACCTATGTCCCCTGAAGTGGCAGGCAGATTCCTAACCACTACGCCACCTGGGAAATCATGAATAGGTCCAGTTCTTAATCCCCATTTTATTGATGAAGAAACCATAAGTTGTTCATGGTCACACAGTTAATAACAGAGCTGGGATACATATTCAGGCTTTGGAGCTCTCAGATTTAACTACTGTTACTTTTCCTTTTGATCTTGAAGCCAGCAATTATGGTGTAATGTAGTTTGGCTGTGGTAGAGATGCAATTTGGGGGAAGGAGCCCCATGACTGGGAGGGCTGGGAAAGGCTTAACAGAGGAAGTAACTTTTGAATAGAACTCCTCTAAGTTACCAACTTCTAAATTCCTGTAAAATAAAACATTATCAGGTCTTGATAAAAATGAAAAACACTGAGTCCATGATTGAGGGTGAGGAGATATTTGGTTGTTTTTGTCAATATGTGTGCTAAAACACGGGGGTGTATATTGCATGTACCAGGGTTTTTGGGTACTTGAATCAACAGACGTGCGGCAGCTGATGATTAATACTTAATCCCAAGCTTTGGAAGAGCTGAAGTAAGGACCTCAGGGTCAAAATCAATAGGGCTTTCTTCATTTGAGTTGCTAGATCTTTAATTAAACTACACCAAATGAAATAGAAAATAATTTAGGTCTGGAATAATTTAGGTGTTGAGGTGATTTTGAGAATTCAGGTGAACTATGAATTTCACTTTTTAAACCCTCCAATTGCATAAAATAAATGAATCAGAGTCACCAGATTAATCTGGTGTGTGGAACAGAAACGGTCCGAAAAAGAGCCTTATATCTAAATCTACTTAATTAGTGATAAAATGCAAATAAAAGTAGAAATTCATGGTAACTTCTTTTCAAAATTATACAGAAGAGAAAAAACTTTTACTTTTTTGGTCCATAATAAATACACAAGAAAAGATGTCATTAATGCATATCTTTGTTTTCAAAATGTCACTCCTCATATATTTGTTTGATTCTGGAAAATTGCCAGGAGATAATATTTTTAATATTCATCACTGTTTTAATATTCATAGTTAAAATCTATTTCTCATTGTATGTATAGTTATACTATCACACTGTCATGGCTTAGAAGGACTGATTTGCCCAAATATTTATTATTTATGTCATTTTTCTGCCCTCTGAAAAAAATTTTTAGAAAAGGGATATATCATGAGAATAACATTTTTTAATGTTTCCTTGGCACATGATGCCAAATGTAGCTAATCTGGAGAAGAGCATCTTTTCATTTAATATTCATTCTAAAAATATTCTTTGAAGGTTCTAGGTAATACAAAAATACAGTCTGAGTACATGACCTATGACCATTGCATTACCAAGGAATTTTTAGCTCATTCTAAGGTAGTCTTCTCCATGCTTTTCTCCCACTTCCTTTTGCACAGATATTATTTGTAGACATTAGGCACAAAGTAAGTAATAAATTTGACAATTATAGTAATAATGTTACCTCCAAAATTATTAGAAGACAGATAATTTGATGAATATTTGCCTTTTAGGCAAGAGTAAATGTAAACTAGTTTGCTTTTATGCTTTTCTGTGTTTTCATTAATTTCTGAAATTTCCAAATTTGTTGAACAGTCGCTTTTGAGAGGAAAATAGACCAAAATCTTGTTTTTACATTCCAGGCTTTCTTCTCCAACAATATTTGTTGTTCCTTTTGAATGTACCATGTACACTGGATGTACCTGATATTTGAAACAAATGTATTGTTCACATTTAGAGGGAAATAAAAAGAAGTTCTAATATATGAAGTTAGAGAGCAGATATTATGAGAAATAGAAAAATCTCAATAGGGTGATGATCTGGACCCTAAATTAGAAAGCAATATGCTACCTTTTGGCTTATTAAGGAATCTAGACATGATTTATATAGTACAAGACATCAGCAATGTCACACCAAGGAGAGGGAAGAAGGGGATCTTTTATTACTAATTGGAAACTTTATTTTCAACTAATTCTTAGATTATTTATAATTACATATGAAACAATGTGTTTCCACACGCTTCATTGAACTGCTAAGGAATTGGAATGGCAAACTCTCTTTGGAAATGTGGAATGCAAATAAAGTCACCATATATAGAGACCACATAATGGTGGTGTGCAGTTGTGAGAAATGATCAACAGTGGACAAGATTGCTAGTAAATCTCTTGCAAAATCCTATTATAAAATGGAAACACAAAGAGATGGCATCTCTTCCCTTTCTCCCTGACTTCTTATCCTCAATCTCTTCCGACTTCTTAAATACACTTCTCATGCATACATTTTAGAAGCACCAGTTTTATATCAGTTTTAAAAGCACCAGATTGTATAAATGGGACACTTCCATTTTAATACATTGTAGAAACATACAGGGTTGTGGCTTTGATATTTTTATTGCTCGGATAGTAATGCTATTCTTTAAATAGCAATAACAAAGTTCTGTTTTCCGTAGTGTTTTTTCCACTCTAATTTTACCATACCATCGTGTAGGTGAACTTGCTGTGGAAAAGATCTGAATGAACCATCATGCTTTGACCCAAAGAAAAAAATTATGACTTCATGTTTCATCCTAACATTGACCTTACCTTGGGTAATCGTTTGTTATATCATAGTAGGAAAACTAGGTGTTCTCATGCTTTTTTAAAATAATTACCTCTGTATTTCAATAAGGATTTGTTTCTTTCCTAGGGCCGGTGCATAAACTTCTCTCGAGTTCCCTCTCAGTAAAAGGAAAACAGGAAGACCAAGAGGTATGAAGATGGTACATCTTCATGATGCAGATTTCCAACCAAAGAAAACAAAGTGCATTTCAGAAGTTTTTGGAAGAGCAGCTTTATTCCTCTCAGTCAGGAAATGTTTTCTCTGCCTTCTGCTTTGCTTGCATCAAACATTTTCAAACCCTTGTTCTGCCATCTACATGGGAATTGATGAAACTCAATGGTAACACATGATTCAGGATATTAAAAATAAAAAGGAACTTTAATGTACATGCTGTGGTTTATACAAGAAAGTTTTTTTGAATGTGTAAAAGAGGAAGAAACAAAAGCATGAAGATGATATCAAAATAGAGAGCACAAAACAATTGGCCCTGGTGAATCTTTAATGGAGAAAGGAGCATTTTACATGGAAACATGGCACTTGTGTGTTTACATGGCAAGATTCTTAGCCAAAGGCAGAGTATGAAATCTCCCACCAGGCTAAGCAAATAAAGGAGTCTATTGCCTTATAGCTGTGTCAGATCACAAAATCCTTCCAAGTCCACTACCACGATGTGCCTTCCGGGAAGCTTCTGACTGGAAAATCTTGTCATTCTAACACTGAAAAGTGCACACGTATGACAAAATGTAGACAGGATGCCTCAAGGTATCAGTAGCAAGCAAGATTTTGCCCTTTAGTTTTTGAAGGCACCTTTCTTTCATTATGCACTTGGGAAAAGAAGAAAATTAATAGAGCATTATTCCACAGGAAGACGGCCTCTAACTAGAGATCTTCAGTGGAGCTTAATGGACTCATGATTTGAGAACTTGTCCCTGGGATTGGTAGATTTACCCCTCTTTCTATGTTTAGGGCTTAGTAGTACATAAAGCAGTAATATCTGTAAACATACCTAGGAGTTTGTTTTGCTTTTAATTTAAAGGAAGCAGTAACCACAAAGCTTCCGCTCAGGGTATTTTCTTCCTCCAAGTCTCCAAGGGCTCTTCAGCGTCACAAGCCAGCAACTCTCTTTGCATGAAAATTTCAAAATTTAATTAATATAATTAAAGGCAACAGCAAGCAGCAGCCTGTGAAGATTTTGCTCATCCTTTTTATGCCTTTTGACATTGAATGACCTATTACTGTATGCGCATTACTTGGATTTTGAGGGGCACTCTACCTTGGTTGTGATTCAGTAGAGAGAAAAAAAAGGCCTCCTCTCATCAAGTTATATATTAAATTTCAGGAGGGTCTACCACCACAAAACATCGAAAATGTATGTATTATAATTTTTTTAGAAAAACCACCGTGTCACGTCAACGATGCCAAATTATGTTAGCGTGAGCGGAAACACTGTGGGGGAGGAAGAAGGCAGCAGCTGATGAAAAAAGCTCAAATGATCTAGTCACTTTCGATACTGTACTTCAGATGCGAAATGGATATTAGACTGGAAACCTGACAAAGCGCGCCTGCTTTGATGTGAACTGGTATAGACAATGACCAGTGGCTGGGTCAGTGGGATGTCTCTCTGCGAGCACAAAGGCTTATCAAATGACACTAAAAATAAGTTCAACAACCATCACATTGGAAGGGAGAAGGCGAACATTTCATGTTTGGCGGGCATGTGAGTGCACAAGATGGAAACAGTGATTCGGAGCATCCCAGTATAATTACCCCCATTGCGCGCTTAATGGAAATTTCAAAGGATGGGAGTGATTCTGATGGTTGGTGTCCAGATTTGTTGCACTGCTCCAATAAGCCTTGCTCACACACACAAATTTTTATACATAGATATATGTATACATATATATCCTCTAGCTTGAATCTTTTGCTCAAGTTTATTTATGTCACTGGCTGGCTGGATCCAAAGTCATGTGTCTACATATTCATAAATAAAATTTTACCCGTGCCTCGGCTACCATTTTTCTTTAAGCCCACATGAACTCAAGCCTTGTTTGGTTGAATATTTAATTGTCTTGATTAGTTTCAGGGACAGAATTGTATCCAGTTCCAAAATGTCCATTATGTTCACAAATGGTAGTGTTGGTACTAATTATCCATGTTTGCAAGTGTGACTTGGAAACCAGATATACACCCATTGAGTTCTTGTAGGCCATCGTTCTACATTTGCATCTGGGGCAGGGCCTACTGCAATTTTCTTAAATTGGCACCTCATTTCTAACTAGTGCACACCCCGAATTTAAGAGCCTCAAGGGTACTACAGAAGCTAAGGCTGCTTCTTTGGTAGTTCCTTTGAATTTGTCTAGTATCATGGCAATTGTATGATACTTTTATTTTGTACATGAGCAGTGTAAGTAGACCTTTGCCCTTAAATGGCAAAATAGCTTTCAGTAGATTGTAATGAAAATGGATTTCCAGTTCTAATACCACTATGAAGAACTCTCAGTGAAGAGGGACAGGCAATGGTCTATGTAGAGACTAAAAAAGTATCATTCATAAAGTTCAAAGACAGATGGAATTTTATTGCACTTAAATGTATGAACAAGATCTAGGTTATGATTTTCTCTGATTATGCTAACTAGCAAATTGAGAAGAATTTGCTTTAAAGAGTACTGTATTCTCACCAAAGGACTAAATTGAACACCCCTACACTTTTCAACCAGGAAAATGAAAGGTTAAAATAAAGCCATTTCTATAAGTTTAGTAACATTTTATATTTTATATAGAGAAACAGTTCCTGTTTAATTTTTTGGACATAATGTCAGTCAAGATCTACTTTCTGTGAGTAAATTAGTTAAGTCTTTATCCATAATCCATTTGTGTTGCATAAGGTTGCAAAAACAATTAAGTGGGAAATGACTCCTAACTTATGTGTCTACTCTGCCTGGAAAGAAAGTTTTGAAGGCATCTATATATATTTCATAACAATGTCTGTTCTTTATGGATTTGATCCATAAATATTTATCTATCTGAAAACTTTGATACTTGGAATGTTTTCCTTAAAGCATTTGGTGCTCCAAGAAAAAACATTTGGTGCTAAGAGTTGCAGCACTGATGCCTTTCCCCAAGTTAATTCTATTTTAAATTTTTATATTTCCTTCCCAATGAGATGCAGAGTAAAATTTGAGACCCTCCATTAAGTAGGGAGCAGCATCTGTCATCCATGGATAATTACTCTTTTGGCAAAAATATATAAGGTTTAAACCTCCTACATTTTAAATTGTTAGAAAAAAAATGATTTGCTTATATTTTTCCTGAATTTTATTCTAACCACTTTAAATCATAAGTTATTCAGTATTTGTTTTTCTAATAAATCCTTACTGGATACAAGATCTGGGTGTCTCTGTGAACTTAACTTTATTATATAAATATCACTGACCATTGTTTACTGCTCAGAGGCAGTTTATTAGGTTATTTTAAAAATTAAAACAGCCTATATTATGGCCAAGAAGGTGTCTAAAATATTTTTTTGATTGATCTGCTTACATATATTGTTTTTCAATCTTAAGAGGGCAAAATATAAACGGGTAACATTTATGAATATTGTAAACATTGTAACTTCCTCTTCTATCACAAAGCCTTGTGGTTACTAGATTTTGTACAGTATCACACTTTAGGAAGTTCATTAGTATTTTATTGCTACTGGAAAATTTCGGTGGGTATATGTGCACAGGAGAGAAATATATACATTATTTTAATATGAAAGGAAATACATATTCTAGAAGCAGAAAATGACTCTGGTACATGTGTTGTATGTTTAAGGGAAGAAACAAGCAGGTGAGGCTGAAGAATGTTGTCTATCTGCAGGTGATGAAGTGGGTGCAGCCATGTACTCTAGTCTCAGAGTTAAATTAATATTTCACTTAGTGAATTTCTCTGGCTTATTTCTGAGAACACTTCAATTTGGGTATATTTCTACACTTATTTGTATCTAATTCAGTCAATTTGATAGAAGAAAGAAAAACTTGTTTTCTTTCTCATAATGTAGCAATCCCTGTGCTGGATCTTTTATGCACTTTAATTTTGGGCTCTTCTGCCAAAAGAAAATGCTGATAAGTACACCATGCAAATTTATATTAAAATGTGCTTGTTCAGATTGCTTTGCAGGAACTATATTAAGGTAAAGTGTGTGTGTGCGTGTGTGTATGTGTGTGTGTGTGAGAGTGTGAGAAAGAGAAAGAGAGAGACATGGAGAGATTGAGAGAGACATGGAGATTGGCTCAGAGTAACGTGCTACCAATTCTCTTGGCTGAAGAATCAGATGATGGAGGGACTAGACCTAGACCTAGCCACAGCTAGCTTGATTATTAAAAGAAACACCAGGAAATTAAAAGTAGCTTGTATTCTATTTGCTTAGGTACTTGAATAACTGGAAAAATAAACTGCCTTTCCACTCCTACTCTTTGTAGTGAACTACAGAGCACAACAGCCTTTGTCTAAGAATGTAACTCGACCAGGAAGGGTCTTGCAAGTCATACATTCAAAGCTTCAGCTGAGTTCCTCCAGGGAAGTGAATCTCAGATCTGAGTTTTGCCATAGAGGCTGGACAAAACTGAATTTCTCTGCATAAAACAAATCTTGGAGGGATTCTCCACTCACCCCACCCACCCGAAATTGAAGGGAAATAAAATGGAGAAAAAAGACCAGAGAGAGGAGGGCTGAGCAACATTATAGGAGGTAAGAGCATCAATTTAGAAAATGACAGAGGAAATTTTGTGTCTTTAAGAATGGAGATGCCTGCTATTCCATTTTAAATGGCATTGCATTCCTGCAATGTACACCCTTCCATCTCACAACTTCAGTTGTCTGCTAACTCACATTTTCTGTCACTTAAGGAAGTTGGCTGAATTCAAAAAGAGCAAGATGATCCCTCAAATTAATATAAAAAATAAGCCTCTGAAAATTTGCAGATATTGAAGATTGGTTGTTCCAAAACTGATGAATGGATTCGAGGTAATAGTATATAGATCTTAAAGAGCAAGCTTTCCTCATCTGTTCACTGTTTTTTTCACAGAATAAAAAAATATTTTGAAAGAAAGGAGAGTGATTTTAACATCAATAAAACTAACATCTACTTCAAATATTGTTCAAGTAGTAACCTTGAATGAGACATCAATAAAACTGATAAACTCTAAAATGTTAGAAATAAAAGGGATCAGATTCTCTAGCTAGATTTCCCCTCAAATACAACATCATGTACCAATAGGTCTTGAGTTTTTAGGAAAAATTATGAAATTCTATACATTATCTAGGAACTGTGTTCATGTTGCTCATATTTTTTGTTACTTTATGTATCTATGTCCATACACGCACACACACACAATCCTTTCTAGGGAAAAATGCTAAAAGTGACTCACAATATGAACTTTTATGTGCTTCACAATCCTAAAGATATCCTTGATTATTCATGTGACACAATATGACATCTGAAAATGATTTCTCAGCATGTTTATAGATAACCGGGCAAATTACCTGAAAATATTAATAACTTGCACTTATATATCATTTTATAATTTTCCAAAGTACTTCAACACGTGTTATTCATTGTTTTTATTTAATAAACAGATACTGGCTGCATGCTGTATATTCAGCTCTAATTTAGCCAAAACCTAGGCAAATTTAAGTGTGAAATTGAGGTGTAAGGGAATGGATGGAAGACAGAAGAGATGGCCTTCTCAGGATGCTCAGTAAAAAAAAAAAAAGTCTTACAGCATGAATCCTGAGTGGCCCATTGGAAAATAAACCCTGATCACATAAAATGAGATTTAATGCTAAATGAGGCCTCTTTCATATGGGCAACCCTAGATAAACTCTGTACCACCGAGCGTATCTCATTTTGCTGCCACACTATTTCCCGTGTATGTTTAACGGCCTTCTTGAGGGAACAGAATACTTTTAAATCATTCTATTTGTTGCAAAACACTACTTTAGTCTAATCACAGATAAGTTAAGCCACATAAAAATGTAATATCCTCTAAGTGTAAACAAAACAAAACAAAATAACAAAAATGATGAGGTTAAGATTGAGATGTTTCCTAGGAAAAAAAAAGGAGGTTTCTGTAGGAAATTGTTTTCAGGGCCAGCTGAAGGACATTATGATAGAGATCATTGCTTTAACATAATTTCAGAGGCAGTTAATGTTGAACAAGAAAGGAAAGAAAACCCAAGATAGTGAAAGGATAATTAATTCAGTCTTAGTTTTAATTTCCAAGGATAAAGTGACCCTTAACAGTGGTCAACTGAACGACTAGGTTTATATTTTGCTTTTCTACTTTGTGATAATGAAACTGTTCCAGGTGTTTATTCTATTTTGACATCTGTGTTTCCTCCCCCATTTTACCCACTGACCTACACAAAGCAGGTGAAGAACGGTGCTGTTTAGGGTAAAGGCGGGCCCCGCAAACCTTCAACCACACCCAGCACCCAGATTTTCTGAAAGCCCCTGGAGAACGGCAGAAATGACATGTCTGGGGTGGAGTCCTGGGGGTGGAGGAAGTTAGTTGTGCTCAGTAGTCAGAAATGTAAAGACTCCCCCCTCCCAAACCCTTGCCAGATGAGTGCAAACCATGCCTAAGCTTAGAGAGTTTGTTCTGTTGCCAAGAGAAAGGAGCCAAGAACCGACCAAGAAAGTCAGAACTCCTGCAGCAGTTGTACCAGGGATGAAAAACAATGGTAAGAACAAAGCCAGAGAAAGGAAATTGCACATTCATTAGCTTAATTAATGAAGATTGGCAGGTGCCTACCTTGTGCCGTTCTCTGTACTGGGCAATAGGATACTGCAGCAGGAAGGACAAGTTGGTCTCAGCAATCTTACTGGCAAGTGGAGCCAGACCCTGAACAAGAAGATGCGAGACCAGGAGTCGCGTAAAGGAGAAACACAAAGTGCTATAAGAGCTTGTAATGGGAAGGGACTAACCTAGGCTGAATCATTAGGGAAAGCAGTGAAGTTTTTGCTGAGACTGGGAGGATGAGTAGTGTTTCCTCCCTCCCTCCCTCCCTCCCTCCCTCCCTCCCTCCCTTCCTCCCTTCCTTCCTTCCTTCCTTCCTTCCTTCCTTCCTTCCTTCCTTCCTCCTTCAGTCCTAACCACTTAGCAACATAAGTAGAACATAAAATGGCAGAGTTTCTGGCACATAATGGGCCCTCAGTGATTATTTGTTAATGAGTTAAAAAAATGATTATTCCGACTTCTAGCTCCTCCAAGACTGAGTAATCCCATTTCTCCCATGTCCTCCTTATTACAACTAAAAATCCCTGTACCTAACAAATGGCAAAAAACATAGGAAGTCTCTGCAAAGTGGAAAGGAGAAGGCAGACTGCTTAGAACTTGAGGAAAAACCTGCAGGTGAGTCTCCTGGCTGCCTGTATCGCCTTACCCCAAAGAGGGTACTTCAGGGAGAGACCCACCGGTCATGGGGGACTGACACCCCAATTGAGGCTGATCTTTCTCTCTCCCTTCTCTAAGAGTTGTTCCATCCAGTGCTTGACTGCATTGTATTTTCCTTGGCATCTCCAATACCAAAATGCAATGGGCAGAAAGAAGTGTTTAGGGTCCTCCTGTGGGACTGGTAACAGGTACTCTGCTCCACAGCTATTTTCAACTTTTTTATTGTGGTAAAATACACGTAAGATAAAATTTACCACCTTAAGCATTTTTAAGTGTATTATTCACTGGTGTTAAATACATTCATAGTGTTGTGCTGCCATCACCACCATCCATCTCCTAAATCACACAATTAAGCATTTTTGGACTTGTTGCAATGTTCAAGCGGTTTGGCTACTTTCATCATTTTTACAAATTGACTGATGTGCCATTTCCTTCTTTTTTTCTGATTGTAGCATAAGCTTTAAGCTTTCCTCTGCAAAAAAGTATAATTAACATATTTGGGTGTGTGTGCGTGAGCATTCTTTTGAACTACTTCAACTTGTTCATTCAGGTTCAACATTAAAAGTCCTCAACGCCACAGTTACAATGAGATTCCCATTTTGGAGGCTACATTAGTATAGTAATGCATTTCATGCTGGTGTTCCATAATTTGCCTAATCAAATAAAATGAGATCAAGCAGTACATTGGAAGGGTCCGAACTCCCCATTCATACAGTTATATTTAGCTAGTTACATAAGAAATTACTTTTTTCCTAAGGTTTTGTTTGCATTTTTTTAAGCTAGTTAGAAGTCAGAATTTAATCAGTATACTTTATTACTCTCCTAAAATCTAGTGAGACGATTTCCCCTACTGAGTAATGCCAAAATATATGAGAACAAGGTATGCGGCTTAATTAATTAATATATAGATATTTACTGATTACTGGCTACACACCAGGCACTTTGTTGGCCACTTATTCACAGCAGTGAAAAAGGCAGAGACATGATCCTAACCTTTCATGAAGCTTCTTATCTCCAATTTTAATAGTTTTCTATTGCTGCTGTAACAAATTATCATAACTCTCTTGTCTTAAAGCAACACAAATTTATTCTCTTAATGTTTTGGGGAGTCAGAGGTCTGACTGCATTCCTTATGGAGGCTAGAGAATCTGTTTCTTTGAGGTTATAGGACTGAAGTGTCTGTTTATTGCTGGCTGTCAGCTGACTGGCATTCCCAGTTACTACCGGCGCCCATCCTTGCCTCGTGGCTCCTTTCCTCCATCTTCAAAGCTAGCAATGGCAAGTCAGATTTTTCTCACTTTGCATCTCTTAACCTACTTTTTGCCTTTCTCTTCCACTTTTTTAAAAAAATTATTTATTTATTTATTTTTGTCTGCGTTGGGGCTTCGTTACTGCGCACGTGTTTTCTCTAGTTGCGGAGGGCGGGGGGCTACTCCTCGTTTCCGTGCGCGGGCTTCTCATTGCGGTGGCTTCTCTTGCTGCGAAACACGGGCTCTAGGTGCATGGGCTTCACTAGTTGTGGCACGTGGGATCAGTAGTTGTGGCACAGGGGCTTAGTTGCTCCGTGGCATGTAGGATGTTCCCAGACCAGGGATCAAACCCGTGTCCCCTGCATTGGCAGGCGGATTCATAATCACTGCGCCACCAGGGAAGCCCCTCTCTTCCACTTTCAATGAGTGATTAGGCTGGGCCACCTAGATAATCCAAAATAATCTCATTTCAAGGGCCTAAACCTTAAATAATATCTGCAAAAATTTTTTGACAAGTAAGGCACCATATTCACAGGTCCCAGATATCTGTGGGTGAGGAGAGCATTATTCTGCCTCCCTCAGTAATGTGGAGAATGAATTTAAGAATTAGGCCTGTGAAAATATCTTCTTGAAATAATTTTATTTCGACTAACAGTTTAAATTCATATCATATGCTTTGAGAATGGAACTAAATTAAAAATTACACTAATTCTCATAATGCCATTTAAAAATTTCTGTTAGTTTTAATTTCAGACAAATCCAATTTATTGAAATCCATGTGGAAAAATTCTGTTTTTCCTCATCCCAACTGAGATGTCTTTTCTAACAATTTTGAATATATATTTATTTTGGCTGCGCTGGGTCTTAATTGTGGCATGTGGGACCTTAGTTGCGGCATGTTTAGTTGGGGCATGCAGGATCTTTAGCTGCAGCATGCGGACTCTTAGTTATGGCATGCAGGCTTCTTAGTTGTGGCATGCATGTGGGATCTAGTTCCCCCACCAAGGATCAAACCTGGGCCCCCTGCATTGGGAGCGTGGAGTCTTACCCACTTAACCACCAGGGAAGTCCCATCTTTTCTAAAAATTTTGAAAAGCTCAACATTCTCAGATTCTTTGTCTATAGTCAACTGGCCACACCTACCATACAAATTCCTAGTTCTAAATTATAGCTTTCAATTTTCCCATTGCAAGTCTAAAGGACACTGCTGGAGGATATATATATATATATATATGCACATACCTATGCACAAGTTTCCAGTATCATATATAGCTCTACTGCAATTGAGAATAAATAACTCTTCAAGAAGGCAATTTTGATATCTGACATAAAATCCTTAACATGAGCACTCTCTAGACTCAAATAGGTTTGCTTTATGTTTCCCAAAAAAAAAAAACCAGTCAGAGGTATGAACAAATATATAGCCATATGATTGAATACCATAGAACTACCAATAATAATAAAATATTGGAACCTGACTAAATAACAATAATAGGGTATTGGTAAAATAAATTCTGGTACATATGATATATTGAAGAATACTCGATCAAATGGGAAATGTACATGCCAACAAATATATATATATATATATATATATATACTTGTTGAAAAACACTAGGTTATAAAATGTAGGTACACTATGATTTTCATCATAAAAACAATTAAAATCACAAAATAGAAATAAATGCAGATAAAAACTTAGAAATATAAAATTTAGATATTGAAATAGATGTACACAAAAAGGTTGAGTTCAACATGCAAATTCTTGGGTCCCGCTCCTGACCTGAAACAGAAATAGAAATTCTGAAGGTGGGACCCAGCAATCTGTATTTTAACAAGCCCTCCCAGAGATTTTGGATATATGCAGAATTTGAGAATCAGTACCTTGTTTTGGGTGGTTAGTTACACAGGTGCAATAAATTATCAATAAAACTAATGTTTAGAAACTTTTATTTTATTAACTTATACTCATTTTTTTTTAAAAAGCCAAAAGATTCACTGTCACCCCCCCAAATACAATGACTTAAATTTGGGCATGAAAATAAAAATAACAAAAATAACCCACCAATCAATATAAATGCCACAAGAACATAAAAATTACCAAAGAATATATAAAGTTTTGTAAGGAAATCACAAGTGATAACAGAAGAGTAGATTTCCAGGAAGCACCTGAAGTTAAAATAATGTGATGCTTTATGACTGGTTTAAATACTCAAACTTGAAGAAAAGTTAAATGGTTAAATATTTTGGAAATATTTATTCGTTAGTCTGTGATATGAGGTTAATATATAAAAGAAAAAATGCAAGTCAGTTTTAATTAATTGGACAGAATTCTGTATAATATTTAATGCTCTTGAGAGAGTGAGATATCAAAGACCTCTTAAAACAGAGGTTTCTTCAATATCCTGCTCAAGGTTTTAGCTTTAAAGCCAGGATTAGTTGTATGGAACAGGGAACATCTTTATATTCAGATAATCTAGTCAATTACTGGACAAGTGCTAACAGCTGTACTGCATTATAGACAAAATATGAACTCTAATGTAATCCATCATACTTAATATATATTTGTACAAGTCCCTGAATGCCTATTTGCAGGATAAAGTGTAGTAGTCCTGAATGTATTGAAACATTTAAGGAACAGTGTTGTTAAAGTGGAGGTCAGTGTCATACCATTCTAGGAGGAAATTTTAAAATCCTTTGAAGTCTTTATGGGCAATGTTTTGGGTTTTTTTTGCGGTGCGCGGGCCTGTCACTGCTGTGGCCTCTCCCGCCACGGAGCAGAGGCTCCGGACGCGCAGGCTCAGTGGCCATGGCTCACGGGCCTAGCCGCTGTGCGGCATGTGAGCTCTCCCCAGATTGGTGCACGAACCCGTGCTGAATCGGCAGGCGGACTCTCAACCACTGCGCCACCAGGGAAGCCCTATGGGCAATGTTTTAAAAATTCAAATACTTGGTAAATTTTTATACATCTCCCTGTATCACTATCATTCTGATTTTTTTCTTAATGGTAAATTTAATCCACAGGTGGGAAAAACTCACTTTTGAACGGGGTAAAAAAAAATCAATGGAAACCAATGGATTTTCACAAAACTCATTTATTCTAAATATAGGGTAGCATAAAGAAAATAAGAATCCAACATTATTTGGAGTGGTTCTCTAAACTAAACAGTTGTAGAAACAGGGAAATTTATGGAGACATATCTCCTGGTATAAAAGCAAGGTATGGGACAGAGTTTTTGATATTAACTGTGGGCAGTGACTTAGGAAATATCCACTAGGATGTACCACTGTCATCTCACAGTCAGCAACAACAAAACAATTAATAATCTCTCATCTTGACGCCTACATAGCTTGGCATTTCCTACATCCATCAATTCATCAATCAATCATGACATCTAGAAATCATAACCAATTTCCTCCTCTCTTTATTCTCCTATTTCTTACTAGTACTAGTTTTTCCTTTCTCGTCTTTGCTACTCCTAGTCCTGCCAATTAAATCTTAGGCAGTACTGTTCAACAGAACTCTCTGTGATAATGAAAAACGTCTATGAATCTGCACTGTCCAATATGGTAGCCACTAGCCACATGTGGCTAGTGAGCACTTGAAAGATAGCTAGAAAGAGTGAGAAAATAAATTTTCAATTTTATTTATTTTAATTTAATGTAAATCTAATTTATCTACATGCTATGACTAGTGTCTACTGTATTGGATAAAACAGATTGAAGGCTTCATAAACTCACCTCATCCATACACACATTTAGTCATTTAAAAATACCTTTTAGGGAAAACCTCCTGTGTACCCAGGCATAGTGAAAATTCAAATTCCCAAAGGGTCTAATGGCAAAGAAAAGAAAATGATAGAGGTATGTGCACCGGGTGCTGTGAGAGAATGGACAAATGCCAGCTAGGTGCTGAGAAAAGGCTTCTTGAGGAAGGTGGTGCTTGAAATGAGATTTAATGGGTAACGAGTACAGAGGAAAGAAGGGCAGATAGAGAGGCATGTAAAATGTTAATGAGGTAAAAGAGAGTATGGTCCATTTGGGGGGAAATTATAGAAGTTCAGAGTCAATGAAACCTGAAGTAAGGAAAATGTCATGAGATGAGATTAGAAAGTTAATCAAAGGCCCAAATGTCATGTCTAACCTTTTTTTTTTTCTATTTTAAGGTTCTTAGAACATATTTATTATGTAATGGACTAATTGAGGTTATTTTGCTTTTTATTTGTTTATTTTTAAGCAAAAGAGAGATATAATTAGATATGCATGTTAAAAAGGTTATAAAATGCAAGACGGAGAATGGATTGGAGGGTGCAAAATTTGTAGGGATGTCAGCTGGGAGATTGTTGCCATGATCTTAGCCTGTAATGGCAGTAGACAGAGAAAGTAAAATGTACTGGAAAAAATATATTGCAGATTTAGAATCAACAAAATTTGGTGATTGATTACCTGTATGATGCGAAGATAGGGAATCAAGACATCCTATACTCTGACTCCGGCAAAGTTGGCTCACAAGAGACTGGTGATGTCATTCATTAATGTAGGAAGCTTTGACCTGGGCTAAAAGTCATTTCTAAGATAACTTACATTGTTGGCAGAAGACCTCAGTTCTTTGACAGAGGAACCTCTTGTTAGAGCTCCTTGAGTGTCTCCATGGCATAGAAGGTTTTTCTTTTTTTTTTTTAACATCTTTATTGGAGTATAATTGCTTTACAATGGTGTGTTAGTTTCTGCTTTATAACAAAGTGAGTTATACACATACATATGTTCCCATATCTCTTCCCTCTTGCGTCTCCCTCCCTCCCACCCTCCCTAGCAATGAGAGAGAGAGAGAGAGAGAGAGAGAGAGAATGCTTTCAATGACCCAGTCTTGGAAGTTGTACACTATCACTTCCACCATATCCTACTTGTTAGAAGGGAGCCACTAAGTCCAGCTCATGCTCAATATGAGGGTATTTGGCTACACCTTTAGAAGGAAGGATGTCAAAGAATTTGTGGACATATTTTAAAACTACCTACACTACTATAAGGGGAAATATGAGCTTATCTATTATAATAGTTAACTTTGCTCTAAATAGGGAAACAATGAGTTTAGTTCTGGTCTCACAAGTTTACCTTTGTGAAATATATACATGACAATTTTCAGTAGAGTTTCAGATGTATGGTTTTATATCTGAGGAGAGAGATTGATTGAAGCCATGGGAATGGATGAAAATAACTCAAAGAAAGTTTGGAGAGTATAAACAGAAGAGGGCCAAAGACAGAACCTCTTCTAGAGAATCTTTTGTAGGGAATACCTACAGTAGGAAGATACTGATGGAAGTGAAGCCCAAAAATGATTCTAAAAACTAACAGTCAAACTGTGTGAGGAGAATGAAGAAAGAGTGATAGTATTTTGAAAAGGAAGGATTGGCTATGATGCACATCACTTTAGGTTATATGCTACTCTGGGAGACGAAGATTCAGGGAAAGGATGGTGATTTTTAGTTATCTCTTATATTTTACTTATTTATTCAATAAGACAGAGTTCAAGAAAACATGGCAAAATGTCTACATCTGTTTAATTTGAATGGTAAGCAATGAATGTCTCATATTGTTATATGTACTTTTACATTTGAAACACTTGTATATTTGAAATACTTATATTAATAAAATTCAAAAGAACTGATTAACTTTGCCAAATCCTGCAGGAGGTCAAGAAGGGCAAGCACTGGAAAATGCCCATTGGATTTAGTAATAAAGTGGTTAATAGGATTTAGTAATAACGTAATAGGGTCCTTGATAAAAACAATTTCAGTGAACTAGTGGTGGTAGAAGCCAGATTCCAGTGGGATAAGAAGTTAATATAGAGAGGTTGGCTCAAAAGGTCAGAAATACATCTTTGTAGGATCAAAATTATAGAAGTTATGATACTTTTGTTACTGCTCCCTTTTAAAACAAGGTAACAAATTTATTTAGAGACTAAGGGGAAAAAGCAAAGAGGGAAGACTTGTAACACCAGACCAAAACCCCTAAAGAGCAGAACAAGATCCAGAATGCAGACAGGAGCCTTGCCATAAAAGGACATGGGTCTTTCTCTTTTTTGTGTGTGGTGGGGAAAAGAAAAGTGAGTGGGTAAAAATAGTGGTTCCTGTCACAGTAGGAAAGTGAGGGAGCCACTGAGACAGAGACAGATGAGAATGGATAGCTTGATGAGAGTGATGAAAGTCTGGTAACTGTTTCAGGAATCAGAAACTGACTTGTCACCAAACTGTTCCTAGTGCCTGGGAGTAACTGCGTGAGTTACACAGGCTGGTTTCTCAGAAGCAGATGGTGAGATGGAGCTTGGGATGTGAATGTTTATTGAGGATCACTACCTATGAAGGACTGGAAATCATCGCATGATTTTTTGCAGGCCACTGGGTGAATAAGCTGTGGATCATTCCTATAGTGAAAATAAGTGTATCGATATAAATCAATTGCAAGAATTTAACATTGAGTGAAAGAAAAAAGCAGCCGAATTTATCTACGATATGATAAAATTTTTCAATTTAAAAAACAAAACAATAATGTATTTTATGTTGTGGATAAATATAGAGAGTAAACGTATGAGAACATTCCTGGGAATTATGCAAATTAACTTGGTTACCTCTGGTAACTGATGAAATGTGAAGGAATGGGAGGCTCTGTGAGGCAAATAAGTTAAGCCTTGTGCTTGACACATAGTAAACACTATAGGTGCTAGCTAATATAATAATAAAACATGTTAACATATGTTTATTCTTACTGGTATACATGCAGGCGTCTGTTATATTGCCTCTTTGTTTGTTGTATGTTTGAAAACTGCCATACTAAATGATGAAAAAACCCCAGCACCATCAGGGACCCTTTCCTAATTATACAAGGCCAATAATACTAATTTCCAACATAACACGTGACTTTAATCTCAACTATCTGAGGGTCAAACCTCTTTGAATTGGTGAACGAGTGAAAATGTCAAGTCAGACATATTCTTTGGCTGGACACACACATGCACACGCATATTCACACACAAGAGCATCCTCTTGGTGTAACATAAGCACCAATAACCTCATTTAAAGGCTAAGGCCAAGTGCATTTGTCTTTTCTCTTTACCTGATGAATTCTTCAAGGGCAGGACAGTGTCCCTTGATGCTCAGCCAGCCCTCCCTGGCGTATTGTGAGTACTCAATAAATAATAATTAATTCAGTAATAATTAATCCATTAATAAATAAGCATGCATTTACTCAATAAATAATAATTAATGACAGAATGACTGAAAAGAATGGCAAAACTTGAATAAAATGTTATAAATGAACTAAAACTGTTTAAATCTAACTAAATGTAATTTTTGTGGAAGATGTACTTAGAACTTGAGTCCTATGAATTTGATATAGATATTTATGTCTTAGATTTTAGGACACTCTTGTTCTTTTAGTTCATAGTGCCATCAATGTCTCAGCTGTATTCACATCATTTATATAAACCCATATTATGCATGTGTGCATATATATATGTATATATACATATCCCTACATATATACACATATTTATATATTTGTACATGCATAAACACATTTTTTTCCATCTCAGTCTATATACAACTGACCCTTGGCAAATCCGTGAAGCATTGCATTTAATCTTTGTGGGTGTGTATACAGGAATAAGCCACTCCATCTTGTAACCCTGCTGACCCTGTGATGGCCTCCTTGTGCCCCAGATCTTCTATGCCCTATGTCCTCAACTATCATAGGTGTTAGCTAATATTATTACTGTCAGATTACTATTTAGTTAATCTCATAAACTAATTTGTCATGAGGCATTAGTAGCTCAATGTATTACTTTCTTTCCTTAATAAGGACTGTTGATACTTTCCTCTGAAAAAGTGGTTGCATGAATTCCAGAAATACCTCTGTTGGAATTACAATTAAACAGGGATTCTTTTGATGCTACTCAAATTATGGCATATTTACATACTCTTGCTACTGAGTTCAGATGGCAAGTGAAATATAAATTCACCATGTCATCTGTTTTCAGACATCTAGCTTTTTCATCGAATAGATGAAACTATTGGAAATATTGATTTTGCATTATTTTACGTTACTTTTAGGTTGTACAGACACAGTCTTATTAAAAGTTAAAACAAATTTCAAGAGACCATTTGGTAAACAGAGCAGCACTTGAAAAATCAGGTGATATGTTGTAAATCAAGCTAAGTTGATATGACCACAATCATCTACCAGATTTCCAGTTTGTTTTTCACTTGGATATTTTATCTAAGACTCATTCATTTACTCCTTTCCCCTCAATAACTGCAATTGAAATGAATACTGTTCATCTCATTCAGGATCCACTATGTGCCTCTTAGAAAAACAAATAATTTCTGTCCTTTCTGAGTTCATTCCATAAAGTAACTACCAAGAGTGAGTACCACATTCGAAGAAACATGTAATTCAGACAAGGCTTTTACTGATGAGAACAATTATGCTAAAGCCTGAAACCTTTTTTAAAAGAGGATAAAGTAAGAAATAGATGTAATAAAAGGAATGAGTCCTTTAGATGACAATGGGGTGATAATACAAACTTGATGCTGTGCTTATGAGTTATTATGTTATTTTAGCCTAATGGCCCAAAAGGTCCTTTAAAAATCATCTAGGTGAATGGATATATATCATGCGGAGACAATAGCGTACACGGTTGTTTCCATTTGGCTTTAAAATAAACTTCAAAGTCAGAGAACTTTCTGTATTATGTTGGGCTGTCAAATTATGTACTTTTGAAAGGCATGGTTTTCATATGCATATTTCATATGCAAAATATCTTCCCAACATGTGCCTATTTTAAAAGAATTCTTTTACTTGAAATGTAAAAACACAAAAATAAATACCTTAATTTAACCAGGAAATTGGTTGAGTCTTCTAAGGGAGTAACGAGTCAATTCTGCCCCTTTAAAACTCACCTTTGTCTCTAATGCCTGAGCCAACATTGAAGATTAAAGACAGGATTCAAAGAGGGCTATTCTTCATATTTTACCTGCTCATTAAACGCCAAGATAGTTTTTTACTCAATTATACATCTGCCAATGAAAATAGTGAGCAAAGACAACCTCAAGGCCATGTTTTCATTTCGATCATTGTTCCCTAGTGAATTACAAGGTTGCGAGCTCTCCTAAGACAATTTATATTGATCCAGGCTTCATAAATCTGGTACAGTAGACTGAGTTGCTGAGCTGTATGTTGTGATCACGTCTTTATACCAACAACATTAATCACTTGCTCAAGAGGAAGTAGCAGTTCAAGAGTGTTCTGTCTCACGGTTTCATCAGAACGGACATTTTAACAGAAGCCTTTAATGTTGCCCTTTCTCCCCAGCGGTTTCAGTACTCACTCATCTCTATAGGTTTCCAAGCTCTAATCTATCTTGTCCTGCTTCTTAGGCAATGTAAAATGAGCAAAATATTTACAAAGACTTATATACCCATGAGAAAAATATTTCTTTTGTAAGCTACAATTTCTAAAGATGGAGATACAATTAAAAGGACACTAGATGCACTTGCCTATGGAAAAATTTAATCCTCCATGTCTACAGTCAGTCAAAGTTGAAAATGCATCTGAGAGAAAATGATTTTTATTTAATTTTCTCCTTCAGGAAATATTAAACTTAACCGGAAACCAGCCAACGCATCTGTCTCTGAAATGTTCCAGGGCAGAGATACAAACAATGGTTCCAATAGATTATGCATCTGGCCACCAATATTTTAAGTGGAGAAGAGGAGGGCTGTGACTAATACACAGGAAATTATGTTATTTGACAGGATATTATATTAGAGAACAAAAAACCCCCAAAATTGGGCTAGTATGAATGAGATGAAATAAATGAGATTGTTTTAGGTATCACATACTGTAATCATACCATTTCTTCCCATTGTTTTAGTGGATAAACAGAAGGAAGTGTCACTTTATGTTTTTTACTAAAGAATCAATAAAACTAAATGCATTACATGCCCTTTTACAAACTGATTTTTCATTTGCCCTCTTGTAACTGTTATTAGGTAACTCTTATGGGAGACTGAATTTCTTTTATTTGTAAAGTAATTTATAATCACATAGTCAATTATTTTAAAAAGTAAGATACATTTTGTTGAACACTATTCTCCCTGACACTACTGGCTAGTCTATAGAACATTTCTTTCTTTCCTTTACAGTAGTCTCTTAAAAAAGGAAAAAAAAATCTTCCATGAAGTACAAAATATGTAGGGGACACTTAGTTTTAATTCTTAAGGCAAATATGATGGCATTTTACTGGGGAGAAACAGAAGAGTTCTCAATATTTTTGTTTCTTACCAGTGTGGAACACGTGTCACACTTTAAGAAAATGTTGCTCCTGTCCTTTGTTCCATCGTTTGTGATAATTTTAGAAAACCACTTAAATAAGAGTTTAATTGTATACAATTTATCAGACTGATTTCGTTCATATTGCTGGCAGTTTTAATTACTGTTGATAATATTGATTTGCCAATTATACTGAGTCTGGAAATAGGAAGGTCAATTGAATTGACTTTTTAAAAAATATAAAATGGTAATAATTTTCCCCAGCTTTTTGTACAAAAGACTAAAGTTTTAATCTCATTTCTGCCACTAACTGGCAGCTTTTAAAGCCATGGATTCTCTCAGCTTTATCTGTATGATAAAGACCATTTTTAATGCTACAATCTAATATAGAACCAGATTGCTGAAAGATTTGTTCACTGCTTATTAAGTTCTTTTTAAACCATCCGTACCTGAGCTGCATGTTGCTTACAATAAAATTAAAATGAGTCTGTAGGTAATAAAGACATTTAGAAGAATGTTGGATAATACAATTCAAAGCACTAAAAACAATACCAGCACTAATATTATTTTGTACAAATACAATGCAATATGATAGCAAAACCATTGTAGCAATAAAATTTTTATGCTGTAGAATAAGTTTACAAACAGTCTAATAACTACCAAGAGATTCTGACCTAAAGAAGAAGGTAGATTGAGATTTATGATGAGATATGAATCCTCCCATTAGTAGAATCCATCAGTTTTGTCAGGTCCTGAGTTTGAACTCTGCTGGAAGGCTGGAGAATCTTCCACTTTGGAGCTTGTTTCTGTTGTTTTTCTGTTGCAGCCTGAAGGATGCTAACTTCCAGGGCACAGGGCAAGCCTCATCTGTTTAGCCTCATTATTAAGGGAAGGGCGTTTCAGCTTTAGTCTCTCTGGGAAGGGTGGGGATGTAAATGGTTTATGCTCTTACTTGTTAATTTTAAGTACATGCAGAAAGCCAGTGGTTGAATACTAGCTTTAAGACCAAAATCAAAATGAGACAAATGAAAATTAACAAGTTCAAGACATCAGACTAAAAGATTTATGGTTTTTCTAGAGAGATGCAGGAAAATAAAGATTAACTGCACAGACCTGGATAAATATTTGAATCAGCACTTTCTTCTTGATACCCATTTACATTCCTTTTAAAGGCCCTTTTACGTCTTCCAGTTTCCCTGACATCTTTCTGCTTCACCTACCACCTCTGGAAATACACTTGCTGTATTTCTCCTGCTAAAAGCTCAATTTATTGAGCCCCAATACTAGCATATTACCTCTATGATAACATTAAATCTATATAATAACTTATGATGTATGTACTATTAATAGTCCTTATTTACAGATGAAAAGACAAAGACACAGAGAAGGTAAGTGCCTTGTCCCAAATTACACAGCCTCTAAGAGTCAAGATTTTAACTCAGACAACCTGATAGAGAAGGGATGCTTAACCATCCAGCTAAGCTATTGTCATCTCTTCCTTGCTCTTTGCTCCCTCTTCCTCAAGTATAACTTTGTGCCTTTACATATCTAATATCTAATATCCAATTTAATCTTTGCAAATGACTTTGAAAGGTAGGACTTAAAATCTTCACAGATTAAAAAAAACAAAAAAAACCCAAAACATTAAAGTTCAAAAGGTTGATTAACTTGCCCAAGTTTGCAGGGCTAGAAAGTGTTGCTGACACCTGAATTTGAACCCGTATCTAGCTACCTCCAGACTTGTGAGTCTTTCTACCTTAGAGACAAAATTTTAACAACAGAATTTCTTCCCAGGCCTATTTGTGTTTAGATAAATTGCTAGTCCACAAACTGTGACAATTCAGGCATCTGAGGAAGTTATTTGGGAAGACGGCGTAGGATGAAGGCTCCTTAAGTGACACTTCCTAGAGGTCACTTGTTCCCCTTCTTGTAAGGCTGGTGCTGAGCTGCAGTGTGAAGCGTATGCAATGGAGACTTGTGGGCCACTTCTGTCTTCACCCACGTGCACTGCCAGGTAGTCAAGGTCTGCTTGGCGTACAAGGATTGCTATCTAAACTTGTCATTTGACATTTGTTTGGCCACTGGATAACATTACCACTCCATCCGTTTGGAATCTTCTAAATTTGGCTCTTCTTTCCATCTAACCTGGACAGTTCAAACAAGGTGGCTCGTTGTGATCAGGCTTCAGCAAGTGCTGTAGAGAAGGGATTTTTAATGGATCTTTGGAATCCATTTCCGTATATGATTTACCTAATTAGGTTTTACTTAAGCTAATTTTAAAATAGTTTGCATTCTTTGGGAAAATATATATGAAAGGAACCCAGAAGTGAGTTGGAGGCCAAGAGAGAACCAGGCAGTATGAATGTAATCGAAATAGTGTGGCATCCACACAAATTGTATATGTACTTTTCAGAATCTTGAAACCTCGGTACTGTTCTAGTCAACTGATATGTTAAATTTCCCTAGGTCTTATTTTCCTTATCTTTAAAGGCAAGACATTGAACCTGTAGCGTTTTAAGATCTTTTCCTAAAAAACATTTATCTTTTCTATACTATAATTAGCTGTACTCATATATTTTTACTTTTTAAAATATATATGTTATCATTTCATGTATTCATCACTATTTCATGTATTCATCACTATTTCATATATTCATCTTTTTGTCATCTCCCCAAATTTATTGAGAGCCTACTAAGTGCCAGGCACTGTGTTGACTGGGGTGCAATACAGATAAATAAGACATAGCCCCTGCCCTCAAAGAGATCTCTGCAAAGAATAGGATAAAACTATACAGACGGCTAATGAAATTCTCACGAGTGACAAACTTGCCAGAGATGACAGAAGACAACTGCTTTTCTTTTCATCACAAAAACATACAAAAGGTCCATTTACTTCATAAGCCAGCAGGCACAAGCCATTCTAGCCACAGTCCTACCTTCTGTGCAACTTCCTCAGAACCAGAAGTTTTTTCTTTTTTGCTTTTTTTTGGTACATAAATGAATAATACAAGAGACAACTAATAGCCAGTTTATACTCCCTGCTGTCCTTCCAAAGCTTCATAGCCCAAAATAAAGGTGCTGCGGAGGTGGAGAACCCAATTTCCATTCTAAGTTTCACACAGTGGGTTTCAGTCAATTAAAATTTCTGTTCCTAAGATACAGTTGCTTATGGAGGCAAGCAGCACCCACATTTTTTTGGAAACAATGGTCTTGGTCTGGAGGAACTATCTTCCCCCAGTCCTTGCTGAGACCCCAGTCAAGGGAGTCTAGTCAGTTGCTGTGAGGATGTCGTAAAGCCAATTTCATTTCCTTTCCCAGGTGTCAACTTCTTATTACCTCGGGTTTTGACTCCTCTCAGTGACATGCCCATCTTGGGAGTGGGGGAACAACGTGTTTGTCGTTCTTTTTATCCTCACTAATGCATTGGAACTAGGCCATCTGGCTGCCTTTTGGGTAAATCCATTTTATAACAAGATTTGTGTGTGTGTGATTCAGTAATTAAGCCCCTTTGGATAGAGTTCAAGATGGACCTGCCTTATGCTGAATTTTGCTTTATAGCAAACTGTTAGCCACAGGTGCCAGTGATTTATAAATCAGGATGAGAAATCTCTTACAGATTTCAGAAAATTAGTCATTGCTCCAAGTTTCCTTTGACCTTAGTTTCACTCTTCTTCAGAGGTGAGCGAAGTAAGAACATGCTTAGAGTTACCCCTGGTCTAGCATTGCTAAGATTGTTATCTGCCAACTTTATCCTAAATCTAACCAACTAGTGCTAAAATGTTGAGATTAAGACAGGAGACTCTTGATGTTGTTACTCATTGCTAATGTATTAACATCATAATAGACTTAACTATTCACTCATTCATTTAAAAATCATTGCTAGACACTAGGCTGAAGATTCAGAAATAACTAGAGAAACTCATGAGTTCAGCTTCATTATAACATGATTCATTAGACACCAAATGGCCCTTTCTTGTCATCGTTACATGGGGGCTTCAAACATCAAAATGTGACATGACATGATATCATCTTTGTAATATTTTCTGAGAATAATTTATTTTGAGCAAATTACCTTGCCATGTCTTAAACTCAAAAAGTGTAAATATTACAAAAATGTGGTTAAAAGTCAAGTGATCAGTCATGGTTATTTCTGATATCTTGTGGGGAAAATTTCAACTTGGCTAGTTGTGTTCCCAGTTTCTTTGGCCATGGGTAGTGGAAAGTTATAGTCAGTTTGAGAATTTTCTTCTGGTCACTGATTCATATGAAAATCCCTTTGCAAAACATGATTAATTTGATTGGACTCTACTTCTTTGGTTTTCTTTTTGCTGTCTCCTTTTACCCACTTTCTGGTTGATGAGATGAGCCATCTCTCAACAGGTCTGCGTGTTTTCTTAGCTACGATGTGGTTATAATGTCATTCATATCAGCAACACTGAGAGCTTCTTTGACAAGGAAAGCAACCCTTTGTGACAGTTAATTGGGTAACAATTCACTTTTTTTTTTCAATTCACTTTTATATCGAGCTAAATTGTTGGAATCTTTTAAAAAGATAATGAACTTGGAACCTCTTCTCAGGCATAAGAAAAGCTTGCCTTGGGAGAAGTAGGCTATTTGAGTTCTGGCATTTTCCCCGCTTGGACATAGATTTGCTTTCCTTTTTAAGACCCTATGAATGGTTACTGTGGTCTAGCCTCCTTGAGTAGAGACAGAATGATCCTGGAAATTCACCAGATGGTAACAGACTTCAGAAAACAAGGTGACTTTTACCTCCTTGTACTTCTGTGTTGGCCGACATAAACCATACCCTCACGAATGGTTAGCTGATGTTTGTAATTAGAGAAGAATGTGCTATATGGCTTATGTGTTGACTCTGCAAGGACTAATAGGGTTACTTAATGAGTTTGGGGTCCTAGACCCATTACTGGAATTACATTTGGGGTCACATTTGGAAAGGTTTTCATCTTGCTTTCACTGAGGTTCTTAAAAGCTGCTTATACAGTTGTAATTCACTTTGAAACTTCCTGAAAACAAACTTCGTCGAGAGATTTTTTAGGGCATATTTAGTTCTAGTTGGGTCTCAACTAAAATTATCTAAATTATCTAAGTAGATGCCAAGACACACTGCCATCTAGACATGTTCACAAAAAGGCAAATTACTGCAGGTGCAAAACCCTCTCAAGAGCTCACTGAGTTAGATAAAATTAAACACAGTTCATTGCAATATTGTGAAATGTATTTTTGTCACACTTTCTTGTGAGTACTATGGCATGATCATTTCAAAGGATTATCAAACTGATCTTGTAATCACAGTATTTTTGTGTGGTAGTGGTTTTTGACTTGTGGGCTTTATTCTTCTTGACCACAGTTGAATGCTGTGGGGATAATGATAACTGGATGACTATTGGAAGGGATTAAAAAGTATACTGATGAATTTTACAGCTTGTTAGCTGGAAGCCCTCCTTATTAGTGAGGGGATAAACTCCAACGATTCTCCTGATGAGAGTAAATTCCTACAGACCTGTGCTTCCTCTGGCCAGTGTAAGGCAGTGTTTGCAGACTACAGCACCTAGTGTTAAAAACCTGGGCTTAATTCAGTGACTCTGAGCTAATGAAGCCTCAAGTGAACAGGGGTAGGAGGCAGAGTGAATATTTGGAACTGCAAACAGAAAATGTACATCAAGAGGACTGCCTGTGCTGGTCAAATTAGTGACCAAGGCAATGGAGTGTGTCACTGTATAAACAAATGACTTGTTTTTATTTTTTTTAGGAGTCAAACCTGAGATTAAGAACCAGCAGGAGGTGGGTCAAAAAGGATCGTGCTGTGATTTATGTCATAGAGAGATCTGCCTATGTTTTCCTCTAAGAGTTTTATAGTGTCTGGCCTTACATTTAGGTCTTTAATCCATTTTGAGTTTATTTTTGTGTATGGTGTTAGGGAGTGTTCTAATTTCATTCTTTTACATGTAGCTGTCCAGTTTTCCCAGCACCACTTATTGAAGAGGCTGTCTTTGCTCCATTGTATATTCCTGCCTCCTTTATCAAAAATAAGGTGACCATATGTGTGTGGGTTTATCTCTGGGCTTTCTATCCTGCTCCATTGATCTATATTTCTGTTTTTGCTCCAGTACCATACTGTCTTCATTACTGTAGCTTTGTAGTATAGTCTGAAGCTTGACCACCACCCCCTTCTAGAGAAATGGAAATAAAAGCAAAAATAAACAAATGGGACCTAATGAAACTTAAAACCTTTTGCACAGCAAAGGAAAAAATAAATAATGCGAAAAGACAACCCTCAGAATGGGAGAAAATATTTGCAAATGAAGCAATTGACAAAGGGTTAACCTCCAAAATTTACAAGCAGCTCATGAAGCTCAATATCAAAAAAAAAACCAAACAACCCAATCCAAAAATGGGCAGAAGACCTAAATAGACATCTCTCCAAAGAAGATATACAGATTTCCAACAAACACATAAAAGGATGCTCAATATCACTAATCATTAGAGAAATGCAAATCAAAACTACAATGAGGTATCACTTCACACCAGTCAGAATGGCCATCATCAAAAAATCTACCAACAATAAATGCTGGAGAGGGTGTGGAGTAAAGGGAACCCTCTCGCCCTGTTGGTGGGAATGTAAATTGATACAGCCAGTGTGGAAGTTCCTTAAAAAACTACAAATAGAACTACCATATGACCCAGCAATCCCACTACTGGGCATATACCCTAAGAAAATCATAATGAAAAAAGAGTCATGTACCACAATATTCATTGGAGCTCTATTTACAATAGCCAGGACATGGAAGCAACCTAAGTGTCCATCAACAGATAAATGGATAAAGAAGATGTGGCATGCATATACAATGGAATATTAGCCATAAAATGAAGCAAAATTGAGTTATTGGTAGTGAGGTGGATGGACCTAGAGTCTGTCAGACAGAGTGAAGTAAGTCAGAAAGAGAAAAACTATTACCATATGCTAACACATATATATGGAATCTAAAAAAAAAAAAAAAGGTTCTGAAGAACCTAGGGGCAGGATAGGAATAAAGACACAGTCGTAGAGAATGGACTTGAGGGCATGGGGAGGGGGAAGGGTAAGCTGTGACAAAGTGAGAGAGTGGCATGGACATATATATGCCACCAAATGTAAAATAGATAGCTAGTTATCAAATGTTCTATCCAATGTTCTATCAAATCTCTTTCTTTGATGCTTGTTCAGACCATTCTTAGTAACTGACCATTTCATACTTTCCAATTGGGGTGACACAGCTAAATCAGGAAGCTTTTCTTTTTCCCATTTGAATCATAGATCCCTACTAAATTTCTCTTTTACTGTTTTGCTTTTAAACAAAATTTAATATAGTTTATTTCACAAACAGGCTAAGAAAAAGAGAAATTATTCCTCATTCTTTGAGTGTAAAAGAAGAGTAATAATCTGATACTGAATGTCTTTACAATAGTGTCTAGCTTTAAAGTATTTCAGAAACACAAGTGTTAGAAGAGAGAGAAACATATGTCTCAGCAAGCAGGTGGCTGTACAAAAAAAGGATCTCTATAATGACTTGTCTGCATTTCTGGAACCTTGAAATACTGTACAAGCACAGCCTTAATATAACCATAACAGACAGCATAGTGTGACTTAATGATCAAATAATAAATAGCAAAGAAAAAAAATTAATCTACAGGTGTTACATGGTGAAGCATGAAATGGAAACCCTGAACCATGGGGCAGAACTCAGCCAAGTAATTTTAGCACTTCTGCAGGATTTAAAGATCTCTGGATTGAACTAAAATCCTTTTAAGAAAATAAATATTATGTCTTTATAAAAAATGTTTTATTCATATGTACTCTGTCTATTATGGTAGAAATTATTTCTAATTGGCTGATACTCATTCATTCAGTCATTTACTTAACAAACCTTAACTGAGTGCCTATTCTGTGCCAGACCTCATGTGAGGCACAATAGAGGCAAAGACATCTCACAGTTCATAGTCTAGCAGTAGAGATGAATAGCAACTGTACAATTACACTACAGGATGATGAGTTCTGTGATGAAGGAAGCAAAGGATGCTGTGTAAGGAGGGCCACCTAACCCTGCCTAGAAGACTCTCAGAGGGAGCTGATATTGAGCCAAGTGAGACTAACGTAGAAGAATGGTTAGGAGGGTCCTTCTAGGGAGAGGAAGAAGCAGGTACAAAAGCATGAGAGACTTGGGTCAAATCAGTCATTTGGAATTGAGTACACTGGTATACAGGGTGCAAGGACTGGGCAGGTAAACTTAGATAAGTGCCATTGTAGGATTTAGAAAGATCAAACTGGTGGCAGTGTGGCTTGTAGGTTAAAGGGATTACAAGTGAAGGTGGAAAGACAAAAGGCTATTATAGTAAACAGAGTGAGAACTAATAAGGTTCTAAACCAAGGTAACGGCAGTTGATATATGCAGATGTCAAGATCTAAGGAATAATTTAAAAAGTAGAATCACCTGAAAATCATGAGAAATTTGATATGAGATAAAGGAATAAAAGAAGGTGTTGGGTCAAAGATGATGTTCAGGTCTCTGATCTGAACCATGGGTATGGGTCTGACCATTCACCTAGATAGGGTAGTCTGGGAAAAGAAGCTGATATGGAGGGAAACTGATGGGTTCAGTTTGGGTTGGGTTCTGTTTACAGTGTCTTTTTAGGCATCCAAGTGTAAATTCCCATAGGTGGTTGTTTATGAAAGCCTAGAGTTCAGGAAGGAGATATGGGCTTAAAGATGTATATTGGGAGTTATTGTATAATAAGAATGGTTGATGCCATTATTATGAATATATTATCCAGGAGGATTGGCCAAGGGGTAAACCTAGAGAAATACTGATTCTTAAGGAGCAGATAGAGAAAGAGGAGATTATAAAAGAGACTGAAAAGCAATAACTGATGAAGTCCAAGTGTAACCATGTGAGAGTTGTCTCCTGGAGTCAAAGGGCTTCAAAGAAAAACCCTGGGTTCCAGAGGCAACTACTTCAGCACAATCACGTGAGTTAGGGTTACAAAGTGGAAAGAGTGATGGTATAAATTATCATTCAATATAGAATATAATTGAGAATTAAAGGGATTGTGATGGTTGATTATATGACTGGTGCCCAGTGTTTTGGTTAAACATCCTGGATATGTCCATGAGGGTATTTCTAGATGAAATTAGCATTTGACTCAGTAAACTGAGTAAGGGAGATTGCTCTCACCAGTGGGAGTGGACATCATCCAGTCAGCTGAAGGCCTGAATACAACAAAAATGCAGAGGAAGGGAGAATTTGCTCTTTCTCTGCCTGACTACTTGAGCTGCAACATTGGTTTCTCTGGCTCTCAGACTGGGATTTATACACCATTGGCATTCCTGGGTCTCAGGCCTTCAGACTTGGATTGAAATTTACACTGTCAGTTCTCCTGGTTCTCAGGCCTTTGGACTTGGACTGAAAGTACACCACCAGTTTCCCTGGGTTTTCAACTTACAGACAGAGTTCTTCTCAGCCTCTATAATCATAAGAGCAAAATCCTTATAATAAATCTCTTTCTATATCTCTAATTATATCATCTATCTCTCTACCTCTCTCTCTCTATCATCTATCTAAATAATCTGTTGGTTCTGTTCTTTTGGGAAAACCTGACTAATACAAAGATTGTTATTAACAATTATGACAGGACAACAAGTGTAAAATAGATGTTTTGCAGGACAGCCAGGATGCATGGTCATCCTACATTTGGAAGAATTATTTCAATGATGTGGTAAAAGTGAAGCCTGTGGATGGCGAGAGTTAAGGAGTGAGGTGAATGATAAGAATTAAAGTACTTGTGTACAGACTTTTTTTTTTTTTTTGCAATAGCTTGTATTTAAAGGGGAGAGACTAGATGGGAGTTAGTAGGAGATACAGGGTTAAAGGAGAGTGTTTTGCATGGTAGAGGCTTGAGCAATTTTGTATGCAAGAGAGAAAATGTCAATGGAGAGAGAGAAGTCAGAGGACTTACGATAAAAGAGAATAAATGACTGAACAACTTCTGTATGGAAGCTGGAGGGGATGGCAGGATTAGCTTCAGAAAAGAGGATAGAATATTTTGTCTAGAGAAACAGGAGAAAAAAATAGAGAACAAATGTAACATATGTGAAGGTGGGTGAATATGAAGTTGGATAAGTTTTCACCTGATTGTGTTTTCTCTGTAAAATTGGAGAGGAGGTCTTGTGCTGAGAGTTAAGGATGAAATTATGGGATAGGGAGCTTGTGAAAAGTAGGTAAGCTTGGAATGGTTATCCTGGATAGCGAGAGACCAGCTGATTAGAAACATACTACAGAATTTTCAGGCAATATTAAGGGCCAACTGGACACCATTAACTTACAGTGACACAGAGCTACACAGTTTTATGGTTTATTCCCACATCCCAATCCATTTTAAGTAGTGGGGATTGTGGCCTTGACCAGATTGAGGTTATGGCAGGCAGATGCAGCAGAAGGGAGCAAAGAATCGAGACACAAAGAAGTGCCTCAAATGCTGGATTATGGCCCACATGGGAAATGGGGACAGGAGGAGGCTGATAGATGGGCAAGAATGGAACAGTCAATAAATTTCAAGTCTAGTTAAGGATTAGAAACGAAGATGTTAATAGTACAAATAAGAAAGCTAGAAGAATAGGAAACTGTGCTTCAAGAGTGGACATAGAACTTCAAGATTTCAGAGGTGCATCAGCTCTGGTGGGGTCTGGTGCTTATGGTGAGTGTCTGCAGCAAAGAGGAGGTGCTGTCTGATTGGTGTTTCCACATGCATGTGGGAATCCCTAATTATTATGATAAAACTTAGAGCAAAGAGGAGAACTTTAAACCAAATACAAAATTAGATAACCGAAGTGGACAAAAATATGGAGAAGATGGGAGTGATATAGCCAGACATATTTTTACAAGTATTTAGAGAAACAAAGATTTGGTGTCGCCAAGTGGAGTTGAAGCTACAAATGCTGCCTTTCAGCCTAACTCCCAAGAAGGCTCCAAGAGGTGTGATATCATCAGAGTCACATTTTCACAAAGACATTGAAATCAAGGGACCATTCTGTGATGAGGAGAGTGGAAGGGTTGACAAGGGTAAGAGGACTGGTTAAGAGAAAAGAAAAGAAGACCAGCTTGGACATAAGCATATGGAAGAAAAAAGTGTAACTGAGAGGTCTGTCTGCATTTTGGGAGGTGGGCAGAGATGATGAGGAGTTTGTCTAACTTTCTACCATGTTCTCTTCTTCATTCCTGGTGAACTTAATAGCACCTGATATATATGTGCAGAACGTGAGACCTAAGCTCCAAGAAAGCAGGAACTTGTAGTATTCTGTTTGCTGCTGTATCCAAAGCACTCCATAGCACACGGTCAGTGTGCCAAAAGTATTTGTGGGAGAGAGGAATAAATGATTCCTGGGAGGTGGACAATATAAAAGAATAATTAAGACCCTGAGCTCTCAAATCAGAGAGCCCTGAGTTAGGATCCCAGCTGGGCCATCTTGGGTAAGTTGTTTATTTTCTTTAGGTTTCAACTTCCTCATCTATAAATTATAAGTTGTATTAGTAACTATGCTTCAGAGTTTCCAGAAGCACCTGGCACCTAGTTAGCACTCAATAAATGGCAACTATTGCCACCACTATTGCTTTTAACTGCTTTATTTGGTGGGAAGAAATATAGTGTGACAATAGTTTGAAGCTAGCGCTCTGATTAAAAATTAGGTTTCTAAGCAGAATATTGGTAAGAAATCCTAGAAGGGGTGTGCCAGGTTCAAGATTAGTTAAACTGTTAGAAAGAGAGAATGCCTTCCTTGTGCTTTAATAACCACTACAAAATTTCTACTCAGTTACTCTGAACAAGTGCTTTTGGGGATACCAACTTCCTGGGTAAAACTTGGATCCTCTGGGCAGAATGACAAGGATGCTTTTTTAATTCAGTGAATAGTGCAGTTATTTCTCCTGTTTCAAATCTACACTTACCTTTGAAGGAGGGTGTGACTGTGGTTTCTAGTTAGTCTGTGCCTTTCCTGGATTTTCTTTGATTTTGTAAACTCTTGTGTTCCAGTGATAATCACTGTCTAAAGTATTCATTTTTCCCAGAAATCCTGAGTCATGAATAAGAAATCTTCACACAAAATAATTTAAGTCATTTAATTCATAGGAATATTATACTGTATCAAATGGGCATGTGGAGAATTTGGCTGTGATCTCTATCAGCAAACCCATTTATCTTAAGCAAGTATGACATTTTATTCTTTTCCTGGGTTCGCCTTGAGATCTTGTACCTTAGTTGCATCTTGGCCTTCTTGACTCTATACTTGGCTCTAATTCATTCTCTATCAGCCCTGGAAACATCTTTGCTGGGGATAAGTAACTCCTTCCTTCTCCAAAACTCACTCTAATAACCTTAGAATGCACATGACTCATGGGGAAGCTATGAAAATCACTTCCAACCCTTTTACACTGATTCTGGTGCAGCCTACCGTTTCTTCATGCTGGGATCCTTTTGCTTTCTTGCTTTAAAAATCCACAGACTGCAAAATAGCCCTTACCCATCTAAGCAACTTTCCATGCAAGTCATCAAAATTCACCCTGATTTTCCCAAATAGTGGAGGTAATTTGATTCCTTTCAATGTTGAAACCACTTTGGTGTCACTAGATCTCTCATTCCCCCTCCAATCCATCAGTGAACTTAGGAGCCTTCTCAAGATTTTGATCCAATGCTAAGGATGGAGTCCAACCTTCCTGTGACACTTCCTTGATTTACGGTTGTGGTGTTTTTCAAATAATGTAAGTATTGGGCATGAATATTTTAAAATGAAACTTGAGATTTTTTTTTTCAACAGAGCCAAAGCCATGAATCGCTCATGTCTGCTCTTCTATCTAGTTTGTGCTGCTGGCTACAAAGCCCTCCTAAAAGCCCTGACAGTTCAGGGGTCTTGAAATGATGAGGTGACTCTGTTGCTATGGTGATTCTGTAGCTGGCTAAGGGGTCACAGGTTGGTTTACCCAGCAGGAGTTTTTGCAAAAATAACTTTGATGAGAGTAAAATAAAACTCCTATTTTTGTCTCCCTTGGAGGCTGTAGTAAAGATGAATCAATAAATATATTTTCCTTAATTAACCCTGAAGAGAAAATGGGAGAGAAGTTCAGAAGGCCTTTGGTAAAAGAAGTTGCTGGAACTCTACTGAAGCAAGTGCTGATATTGTTTTTAAGGTCAAAGTCTAGAAGACTGGAGTTTAACTTGATTTGTTTCTCCTGTGATACGTGCTGAGAACAGAGGTTCAGGGAAGTTGAACCCCCTTTATACAGAGATTGAATTATGTGGTCATGAATTTCTGTAGGACTAATTAGCTTTAATCCAATGAGAAATAACTTGATAGAATAAGCATATAATGCCCAGAACAACCAGAGGACCTGACAATTTTTTCATGCTATGCTGTGGCTCTAAAGAGCATTACAATATTAAGCGGAATGAGACAAACATTTTACTTATTTTCTTTCTGCTGCTCAATTTGTTACTTAGCATCCTGACAGTTGTAAGTGCAAAATAATCTGTGAGGGAATTAGAATCTAAATCAGGCTTATATAACTGTGTTTGTAACTGCTAAACTTATTTGGAGATAGATGCAATCTAGCCTGAAGGATTCTTAAAAAATGTGTTTTACTGATTAAAAGATAAACTCATACACACACATACATATGTTCATAAATTGATCATTAGATAAGTATTAGTATGTAGTTATTAGGTTGTTGTGTATGAGCAAATAAATGGAGAAATTTATGGCACTGAAGTAGGCTCAATGGAAGCATAATATCTTATGTATATTACCTCTTCAAAACTGTCTGATGAATGAAGGAAAAGATGAATGAAAAACATACTCCTCTTAGGGTATTGGGGCACCGTTTTACCTGAAAACCTCATGTGAATTTGTATTTTACTATGTATTCATATCTGTCTTAGAATTATAAGTGTAACATCTCGTAATAACTTTTAAAGAGGAACAAAAATAGTGAAATCTTTGAATAAGATGGATTTTTCAGAAAGATGTGTTCAGTCTTTATCCTACACTTTTGTGTACCACTGGGCACCTTGTAGTGTTGCCCAATTCAATGCTTGTTGCTCTAATTCAATTGTTGTAGAAACACTAGGGTACCTTTTTGAAAATGCCATTGCCTGGGCCTCACTGAAGTCTAGTTAAATCTGAATCTCTGGGAAAGATTTTTCTACTCTCCCCAGATGAATCTAGTGTGTGCCCAGGGACAAGAGCCACCTCTCTACCTAAAGACTTAGCCAGTTTGCGAAACATGGATAAGGTTATATTAGACACCATCTACCTGTCTCCATGTCACACCTCTCTTTGAAATTGTTTCCTTCATCCCTGGAACCTTAGAACAGCTGTAACTACAATGGGGAACTGATTGTAGGGAAGTGGAAACCTGGTCCTCATGGAAACCCAAGCCTTGTGTGTAGCCCCCTTTAGATCCTGACGAACAGTATCCAAGCTACTGATTCAACAGCAAATAAACAGAGCTACTACTTCTTAACGCTTGGGTCACTGATTTTTCTTTTTTGAAGTAACTTCCTATATCTTAAGAAAATTTTAATTTGACAAAATCCAAATTGTTGATTCCTGGAAATCTTTAATAATTATAATTTTATCAGTTTTAAAACCCCACAAAACTCTCCTACAATATTTTCAGTATTTGCTGAAGGATAACATCCCCCTTGCCTTAATCATGTGCCAGATTACTCGTAAACCTGGACCATATGCCACTGCAATTTGCTGATGGGCCCAAGCTGCTTTGGTAGATAAAAAAATCCAAGGGGATTAGAATGGCTCAGTCCTCACTGTGAATAGAGCAACGACAGTAGGCCAGATCCATGCTCTCCTGTCTTTCCTTCTCTGTCCATTACCTATAGTCTCTGCCCTTAGGTCATTAGTAACTCAAAACCCAAGGGTCACATCAGTGCCTGCAAAAATGTATTTCACCCTAATAAGGTCTTTCTTTAGACACTTAGACAGAAACCAAGTTTCAGATAAACACAGAGCATGCAAGGGATGAAATAGAGATCGTTATATGCAAAAGTACGAAATATTTCCCCAATTTTGGCTTTAGGGTGATCCTGGGGGGGAAAACACTCTACAATTGATGAGGGACATAAATTGCATCTTTCTCCTTTACTTGGCTCCTGTGTCCTGTCTAGCACAGTTAATGATGTTATTCTCTGCCATCAACGTTTGAATGACTACAAGTTTTTCTATTTGTAATAAAATGGACCTCTATGACTCTTGACTTGAAATCAGAATCAGGTGGTTGATTAAATTATTAAAATTTAAAATGACCTTTGGGAAAATTTAATTTTCTGAAAGACACTTTCCCACACTTCCATTTTTCTTTTCTATTGCAAGTGAAATTTGCTTCAAATAAGGAGGTCATTGTGATTTATCTCTTGTATTTTGAGATCCGTTTTCTTGATAGCAGCCACTTGTTTTAAACATCTGACATGGTGTCTCTAAAGATAAAGCAATAAAGTATATTGATTTGAAGTATACTAGCTATTCATACAACTAAGAGTGCTTTATACAAATATAAAACAGTAGGAAAATGCTAGTTATTCAGATATCTGTGTTACTATTAAATAATTTGCATACTGAACAGTCATGTGTGGATTTCAGAGGGTAGGATACTTAAAGTTTAGAGTTGGAAGCACTGTAGAACTCATCCAAACCAACGCAGGAATGATCTGCATTTTGTTCTACTCAATTCAAGAGTCTTCTCTAAATATCCCTGAAAAATATTATTTGAACACTCCTAATGATGAAGAATGCAAGAGAATCATTCTTTTTATTGAATTTGAATCTTACACCCTATAGCTATTATTTATATTTCTGCCTTTTAGAGCTCAGCAGAATAACTTTAATTTTGTTTTTCTCCATGACCACCCTTCACATACTTGTCTGAGAGACACAACTCTATCCTCAGGAATGTGACAGTCACAATGGCAAACTTTGTAAAAGCATTTGCCTTTCACTAGCAATCCCACTTCCTATATACAGGGAACAATGTTCCAACAGCATTATCCAATATTACAATCAGCCAATACCAATATATGTGTTCAAAATGAATCACACACATATTGACTGAGTGTCTTTTCTTGGCAGTCAGAAAGGGATCATGCTCTCCTGGGAATCCTCCTTACTTTCTTTTTTTGTGTAACATTAAAGTACAGCTTAATTAGAAGATCATGAATCATACTAAAAAGCAACTCAGATCCCTTTCATATTCCCTGTGGTGGGGAGTTCTTTCTTAATCACATGTAAATTTATTAATAAATTAATTCATGAACTTCTTATATTGTCTCTTAATCAAGTTTCTTTTAGTTGACAGTGACACAAACATAACTCCAACTCCCATTAGAAGCAAAGGGATTAGTACTAAACATTATTGTTATTATTGCACAAGCAAGATTCAGGTAAAAGATTGCAATGTAACCAAGACTTCCTTTCTCTTGATCTCTTGACATGTGGGGGAAAATGCACTGTTTTTCTTTACTCTCACGTGACCCTCACACTAAAAACATTTCTGACACCACATGTGTAGGTTTATTTCCTCAATGATCACTTCTCCAACACCAGCTGGGTGTCTTACAATTCAGCTCAGTTCTGACACTACTTACCTGGAATTAGCATCAGATCACACAAGTTAAGGGTTCAGTGCCATAAGACTGTCCCCACTTCAGGTGCCAATCACAAGCCCCAGGTTGTCTGACTAACCAGCTATCAAACAGCCTTTCCACAACCATCTCCTTGGGTTGGATAATTTGCTACAAAACTCACAGAACTCAAGAAGTCATTTATTTACAGTTACAGGCTTACTATATAATAAAGGATATGATCGAAAGGATAAAGATGAACAGCCAGATGAAGAGATACAGAGGGTGAGGGCCAGAAGGGTCCCAAGCACAGAAACTTCTATCCCCACGGAGCTGGGATGCACTGCCCTCCTGGAACGTGGATGTGTTCACCAATCATACTTTAGAAAATTCTACAGCGGCTTTACCATGTACACATGATTAATTATTAACTGATTTTCCAGCCCCCTCCTTCTCTGGAGAATGGGGGGATGGGGCTGAAATTTCCAAACTTCTAATTATGGCTTGGTCTTTCTGGTGACCATCCTGCAACCAGAAGCCCACCAAGAGTCACCTCATTAAAACAAGAGATGCTCTTATGACTCAGGAAATTACAGGGGTTTTAGGAGTTCTGTGCGAGGAACCAAGGTCAAAGACCATATATTAGCAGGAACAAGAGGCAGAGACCAAAATATGTATCTTCACACAGAGGGAGAGCGTGAAGATGGCACCTGCCTTCCAAAGTCTCTGTACAGTGAGCATTTAGATGTGTGTTTAATCAGAAGCCTGCCCCTTGGGCTGCAGCTGTGAAGATAAGCAAACAGACCTCTTTCACAGGAAGACTGGGTGTTTCAGTCGGCTTCTTCTGCACTTGGCTCGGGGGTGTAGCTGTGGTGAGTCCTCACTAGCCATTTAAGAACTGGTTCTCAGTTCACTATAGCCTTGTGGGTCTTGTGGACACAAGCCCCGTGGACTTTCAAAGCTAGATGTTTTGGGTGTCATCTCTCAGGTGCCTGGTCTTAAAAGTGTAGCTGCCATATTTGAGGTTGAAACCATTCGCTCCTCAGGAGAAGTTTGGGGTTGTAAGTTATTACCTGATTGTGTGGGTTGCTGTGCTGGGGGTGAGGTTTATGATGAGATAGTGTCTCAGCCTCTCCTACCCATTTTGATGTGGGTTTTTCTTGTTCATCCAATGTGTGGGAGTTGCTTCGCTAGTTTTGGGGTTTCTCTCTTAGGTGGCTGTAGAGTTGGTATGTCCATGGGAGGAGGTGAGTTCAGGATCCTTATACATTGCCCTCTTGAACCTGATCCTCTCTGGTTGTCACATATCTATGTGCAGGTTGGTCCCTGGATCCCCAGCATGTCCAACTTGGGCTGTAATCCAGTTTGTATGGGTTGGAGGGAATTCAGATTTCTCACTCTTCCAGATTATCACTTGATCTGTTATTGTCCCATTTTCTCCAGCTATAGCACAGGCTATAGTATAGAGAGGGAAGCAAAGTGTCTAGAAGAGAACTATAGATTCTCCATTGTTTTCCACTAGTTTTTGTAAGTCTCATTCTGTCCTACTCTAGATAGGTGTTCTCCATGTGGCAGGTGACATGTTTACATAGCCTTGAATTCATAACATCCCAATTCAGTGGGCCTTATAGGAATGAAAAAGTTCTTGTAAGCCTCTGCATCAAAAATTCTAGGGTTGCTGGGGCTACATATATACAGCTGAACTGGTGACCATGACCACTGGATTGACATCATGATTGGTCAGGCCAGAGTCACATGCCCCACTTTATACCCAGGTTCCAGTACCTGCATTCTTACCTGGTCTCTCCATCTCCTTTCTATATTGATATGGAAGGCAAGGTAGTGTGGTTTAATGTGAACACCATGACCTTAGGACTTGAAATTCCTAGTGATTTTTGGTATTTTGAAAGCTGAAAAATATTTTTTTAAATTACTATGATTTTACTCTACTGAACTCCATCCATGAAATAGCCTAAAAAAGTGAATACAGGGCTTCCCTGGTGGCGCAGTGGTTGAGAGTCCACCTGCCGATGTAGGGGACACGGGTTCGTGCCCCGGTCCAGGAAGATCCCACATGCCGCGGAGTGGCTGGGCCCGTGAGCCATGGCCGCTGAGCCTGCGCATCCGGAGCCTGTGCTCCACAACGGGAGAGGCCACAACAGTGAGAGGCCCGCGAAAAAAAAAAAAAAAGTGAATGCATTTCTGAAAATAGTTTTTTTTTGTTCTAAGATTAATTATATCATCAAACCCACACAAAACATCTGCCATGAAGAAAAGATATAAGGTAGATTTCTTTACAGTGATTAGAAAACAAAACAACAGAATTTATAATTAGGGCTCTGAGTTATGAGAAATGTCTTTAAGCTATTAACTTAAAAGGATTTCAAAGTCCCATTTTGTCCAATGAAAGCTTAGCAATACCAAACTGTATAAAGATGTATTTATTTAGTTTTGATGGTTAAATAACCATTAAAAACTCTTAAAATCTTCAAACATCTTAAGCAATTCTTATAAACAGAATACAAGATGTGGGAAGTGTGAAATCAAAAATGTTTTCACTCATTAGAGATGACCTTATATAGTTTCACCACTTATGAGTTATCAGGACATCTGTAACTTGTGAAAATGATTTTCCTATCTTATTCCCAAATATTATATATTTTCCTTTATTTTTGAAAACATGTATATATGCAAACACACATATTGAGGGATATATTTTTCACATTTACTTAGTTATACCAAGTTGTCAAAATAGGAGTTAAAAAATCCATTTGTTAAGACATCCCAACAAAGACATAACTAAACATACCACCAAAATTATGCATGGCCTGGCTCCTTCACAGAAAAGGTCACCTTTACCGAGGCATAACAAACTGGTGCATTGGAAATTAGAGAAACATCAGTAAAGGCAAGTACATTTTTCACATGTGTACTGAAGGTACAGGAAAGTGAGCATAAATTTTAAAAAGTTTTAAAAAGAGAAAAATGGGGAATGGAAGATCAATGAGCTGGACGAAAGCGTTAAGCAGATAAAGAATTGGAAATCTGTTTCAAATCTGTTTCCACACAATCACTTCAAGAAGAAGAGAGAGGCAGTGTTTTAAACAGACAGATTGGAAAATTCAGGCTGACTTTTGGGTATAATTATGCCAGTTGGCACCTGTATTGGGTGCATCACATGCACTGCCTCACACCTTCTTGGGCCACTTTTTACTCCAGCCATTGCTGCAGCAACCAGTGGTGTGCAGCCCTAACAGGACTTGGCCTCAGCTTCACAGCCATATCTGCATCTCCATGGAGTAGGGTGAGGCAGAAATGATGCCCACTGGTGCCACCTGCTATGGGGAAAAGTAGAACATGAGAGCAGAAAAGGGTGTCAGCGTATGGAGCGGGGCAGGTTGCAATTTTTAGTAAGGTGGTCAGTGAAGGCCTCACTGGGAAGGTAATATCACAACAAAGACCTGAAGGGAGTGAGAGAGTGAGACACTCTGGGACAAGGGCCCTGTGGACACAGGAAACAGAGTGCAGCAGCTCTGAGGCCGCAGCATGGCTGGAAGGTTCACAAGGAACCCAGGAAACCAGTATTCCTGGAACAGAGTGAGCCATAGAGGCAGAGAAGCAGGATCTGAGGGAGGAGGTGATGGTGCCAGGATATCAAGAGCCTCATAGGCCTCTCTAAAGATGACGTCTTGGACTCTGATGGGATGGGAACTCAATGGACGGTTTTGAGAGAGGAACCAACATGTCATGACTGGTGTTGAGATTAGACTGGAGAGCATGGGTCCAAGTGTGGAAGCAGAGACATCTGTTAGGAAACTATTGCAATCATTTGGTAGAGAGATCATAGCAGCTTTGCAAAAGTTGGGAGCAATAAATGCAGGAAGGTGAGGTGAGATTCTGGATTATTTAGAAGGTAGAACTTGTAGAATTTGATAACAGGAAGATGTGAAACCTGAGGAGAGGAGTGAAAAATAATTTCAAGGTTTTAATTGAGATACAGGAGGAAGAAATTGCTATTAACTGAAACTGGGAAGACTTTGACTTGGTTGTTGTGTTTGGGATTAAGTTTTGGATACAATAAGATTGAGATACCAATTAGACATCAGAATGGAAATATAAATTAAGCAGTATGCTTAATTTGTTATGTGTATGAGTCTGGAATTCAGAAGAGTGCCTGGGATGAGTTGTGAATTGGGGAGTCATCATCATCTAGATGGTATTTAAAGTCACAAAATTGGATGAATCACTGAGGTAGTGTGTGCAGGGAGAAAAGAGGTATGTGGACTGAGCTGTGGGTCACTCCAATGTGTAGAGGTTGGTGAGCTAAGGAGCAGCCTGCAAAGGACCAGAGAAGGAGTGGACATTGAGGTAGAGGGTAGCAAACAACTTCTAAAGGGAAGACCAGAATGAAATTATGGCTGAAGGGGATCTGTGAGGGCAAGAGAAGGATTCTTTGGTTAATTTTGGAGAGATAATAGCACGCATAGAAGCTATTGGTAGACAGGGAAAATTGGTGATGCAAAAGAAAAGAAACAATTGTGGAGCTATGGCCTTGAGTAAGCAAGAGGCCATGTGACTTCATATACAAAGGACCTTTAATAGGAGCACAGGTTGTACAAAATGACAGGATAACAGGAAGCAAGCTAGGAAGGATACGTGGGCACAGATGCTGAGAGGAGGTTAGATGTGGTGATTCAAGCTTTCAAGCTTTTGAGAGTTGTTTTTTCATGGTTGCTATTTCCCTGTTAAACAGGAAGCAAGGTCAACGGATGAAGTGATGATTGGGAGGAGGTGTTGGGTGCATGAGGACAGAGGAGGTTTGAAATGATCCTCTGGAAGTGTGGGAGAGCTAATGGATTAGGGAAACATACATTGTCTCTGAGCTACATTAGGGACCTGTTTGACAGTGGGGCACATGCATTTAAAGTTGTGTGCTTTTCTCAGCCATGTTCAGCTGCGGGGAGGAGCAGAGCCGTCAGAGTCGAATTTAACCAAGATTGGGGTTTTGCCAGTTTGATACGGTAAAATGAGAGAGAGCAGGGGACTGAGCGTGTACACAAGGAAGGAATTTCACAATAGCAATGGTTATATACTGCATCTTCATGTTTTCTTTCGAGTAAATTCCCTCATCTGACTTTAGCCTTTCTACTAAGGGTATCACCTCTTATTCATCCAACTTTGGAATCCCAGAATCATTGTTGTGTCTTCTTTCCTCTCACTCTCCAAATATACCTAATCACCAAGCAGCAGCTGTCACATCATTCCCACCCTCACCAGGGTCACTGTCACAGAAGGCAAGTGTAGGAGCTGCTGATGCATGGAACAGAGAGAACAGGGTGAGGGGGACACAGCAGTCTAGTGTCAGAAGATGGAGGGTCTAGAAATCTGAGTTAAAGGATACTATGCTTAATTAAATTCTCCATCCCAGGAGAACCAGGAAGAAGTTGCACGGTTCTTTCTGACCTAACCTTAGAAATCTGAATTAAAGAGTAATCTGTTTTTGTAAATGACTTTCATTGGAACGCAGCCACATCCATTTCTTTACATGTTGTCTATGGCTGTTTTAGCACTTCAACAGCAGTGTTGAATGATTGCAGCAGAAACTGCATGTCCTGCAAAGCCTAAAATAGTTACTATCTGGTCCTTTATGAGGAAAAGTTTGCTAACCTCTAATCTGAAACACAAAGGAGTGTCCTAAGTGGAAGCTTTCAAACTGATCAGCCTTGACCTTTGTTGTATACTGACCCTTATAACATGTAATGGAAACCTACAGTATTTATAGAGCAATATCTACCCAAAGATCAAATTCCTCAGTGATATTAAAGGGCCATCACTACCCCTCATTTCCTATCTCCAGAGATGTTCCCTAAGACAAGACAAAACACACGCACTGCACCCAGATTTAAACCTTAATTTTGGGATGTTTGCCAGACCAGATGTTTAGAAAAGCTAAATACCATTGATTTATTTCTTACCCTTTATGAGGCAACATTAGAGACAATGGACCTTATCAGAACAAATGAGAATAAACAACAGAATGCAGATCAGAGGAGAATTAGGAAGAAATTCTATTGGACTTTATGATGCTATAATTCATTTTGTATGTAGAAAATCGCTAATTATTAGCAAATTGTAACCTGCACCAACCGAATTTTATCTCATGGCAGCTGTGCAAGGATGGACTTTTCTGTTTCATGACTGTCACTCTTCCTTGTACAGTACTGTGAGCATAATTTCCAGTACCCTGAGAATGCTCTCCTGCAAAGGCAATTAATCACCCATCAAATGCCTTTTGAGCACTTAGTACACAGTAGAGGCTGGGAAAACAGAGATTAATAAGCCCTGATTGCCACCAACAATATTGCAGTACAGTGGCGATTTGCACCCAGAACTGCAACTATTGTTCTTAAGTTGTTTTGGATCATAGACCCTTATGAGGTTGTGATCAAACATACAAATCCTATTTTTAGAAAAAAAAAATGTGCCAAGGCACATATAAACATAATTTTACATACAATTTCAACAGATGTTTTATTTACTGAAAGTAATTTATGAAAGTCCATATGGGAGTTTACCCCGTTTTTAGAGTCCTTGAGGTATGTAGCATGGGCACAACTGAAGAAGTGAGCTGGGATGTGTGTGTGTGTTTGTGTGCATGTGCAAGTGCCTTATTTTCTTCAGGAGATTAAGATGGGAAAATATAATATTTTCTAGGTGGGAGGAATGGTTTATGCAAAAGTAATGAGACATGATACAGCAGGGGAATCCAGAAAGTCAAGGCAGTTTGGTCTGACACATTCCTAGGTTTTGTATATTGTATGGGTAGACTTGTCACTTTTCCTGAAGAACTGTATGTCCCTCAGGGGGATACACACTATGAGACATACTGTTTATCACATAACACTTAAGGACACATATTTGTTTGCCTTTGGCTGGTCGTTTATTGCTGATTTTCTTGATTTTTTTTTGCTTGCTTTCTTTTTTAAAAAAATTAAAGTATCAATTTATGCTACAAAACAAGGATCTTTATACATACTATAACATAGAATTTAATCAAACTTCATAGCAATCTTGCTAGGTAAATTTTATATCACCTCTAAGAAAACAGATCCAGAGAGGTAACGAATGTGATCAAGCCCACACAGCTAAACATGGCAGAGCTGGTAACAGGACACCCTTTTTTTCTGACCCTAGGTTCTATTCTCTTTCCTCCGGGCTTAAGACACTGCTCCAAGTAAATTTTGTATTGCAGGATAACTGATCATTTCTGGCTAATGTAGAATACTCCCTAGAGTAAGTCAGGATATTAATGAAAACCATACTTTTAATTTAGTATTTTACATAGCAATTTAGTTTGGACCAAGAATTTTGGAGGGAATAGGACTTATTTCTAGTTTTCTGTGATCTTTCACTCTTACCTACCCTGACTCTGGTTTTTATTTTGGTAAAGAGGAAGCTGGAGGAAGGCTTATAGCTGGGATTGAACTGAACAAGTAGGACAGACTGGTGAAGGCTTGGAAGGGCTAACACCTGGATTACAAAGCCCTGGGAATTCCTCCAAAACACAAATGCCAAGCAGTAGACAAAATGACTCAACATCATAAAGAGAATTACACGTTAAGAAGTTTCTAATACATGTTTTTAGCCTTCTTCAGGGGTAGCGAAAATTTATAATGACAAAACCACAAAGCAGAGAGGGCAATGATGGCCGAAGGACAGGAGAAAGTCTACATATTCATTCACACATAGAGTCCTCTCCCATGTCCAAATGTGGCTTGAATCCTGTTAGCTTTGTTTTTCGACATAATAGATTATTTCTACAAGGTCTTTACAAAATTTAAACACAGTTAACAAATGAACTCATATTGACATTTACATGCCAATTAAAGACTACAGGTTCTGAGGTGATAGAATAAGAAGGAAGTGACAGCACCCAAGTCCATCTTGGCTGTGATAAGATTCAGGGAGACCAGACTTAAGAGTGGTACTCTGACATCATATGAGGGCAGTTTTGGGATGTCTAAAATCCAACAGAAAAAGAAAAGTGATTGAAGATGTCAAAGGGAGGAGGCTTCAGTAGATTCATCTGTCTTGCTTCGTAAGTTATGCTGAGGGCCTGCTCTGAATACAGTACGAGAAGATCCATCGCTTGGTGAAATAATTTATAATGAGACATTGGATCATAGTCATAAGAAAGGGAAAGAAAATGTGAAAGGCACCTCCCAGTGTTGCATAAGTGACAGGGAAGCAGATCTGGAACAGAAAGTGTTGAGCACGTTTGTCTGTCCCCAGTGGAAGAACAACCTCTAACCCCATTAACCCAGAGCCAGTCAGGTCACAGCTCTGTTTATGTGAAAGTTTCTGTGACCTTTCCGGCAGCATTTCCCCTCAGCTGGATCCCAAGCACAGTCCCGTTTCACAGCCTTGCATCATCTCCTTGGAACCAGGCCAGGTGGAGAGGGAACAGCTGGGAAGGGATGACTGTAAAAAGCCCCTACGATTCTACAGAGGGTCCAGAAATCCCCTTCACTAAGTGAACTTAAGGAGCCCGAGGGCACTTTCATCAAACACAATGGCAGTGTGAGGAGAGACACAAAATGCAAGTTGATTGGTGTGACCACAGTGCAGGGCAAAAGACATTTGTAATGAAGCTAAAAGTTTTATATATTTCTTAGCATTTGGTAATATGACCACAGACATGTTCACTAAAGCCTAGGAACAGATGCTCTTGATTCAACAGTAGGGCATAAAGTCCCACAGCAAATACATAAAGTCCCACTGTATTTTCATAATTGAAATATACAGTTTAAAGACACTTTCAATTGTTCAATGTCACTGCACACATTATGACTCATTTAAAAAAGAATCTCAGTTTCTAAAGTGACTCTTTAGTGGGTTTTCAGTAGATCCATAACATGAATTGAAATTATTTTGAGTATCAGTTGGTATCATTTAATCTTATCTCATTGCTCTAAATTGAAAGCCACTGTTACTCAAGCATATCTTGGAGAGATATGATGCCATTTTCCCCCTCTAATTTGGTTATTTGAATACATTTCATTGCTGTTTCATGATTTACAAGCTGGGTATTACTGTGGAACTTTTAATTCTCTCTGAGCCTGTGTAATTGCAGCTACAAGATGGAGATGCCATCAGAATCTACCTGATACAGTTGTTTGAGAATTAAGTGGGATAATATATGTAGTGCTTAGCAAAATGTTGGGACATAGGAAGTGCTCCGTAAGTGCTGGCAATAATAATCTTTATCATCACCATCATTATTCATCTAACTTCAGGTTAGTCAGAGGATACATTAATTTTAAAATGATAAATTTTACATTTGAAGATAGCTTATAACTTCTGATTATTAACTTAATGCAATTAACAATACTGTCTAATTTGAAAATGTACACAAATTTCAACATCCTCCAAATTTGCTTGGTAAGGGAGTCATATGTACAGAGGGAGAGGTGCTTTTTTTAATTATTTAAAAATTTTTAAATATCCAGGTTTAATTTTCAGGCATGATAATGTTTCATATTTGGGACCAATGTAAAAATCTCAATGATTAAAATTTGTTGATAATCATATTTGCATTAAACATTTAATCTAATCTTTAAATCTAATATGCCAACATAGAGTCTTTGATGTTTTAAACTTTGTTTATTCAAAGAAAACATGGAAACATTTGTATACCAAAGTGGAATGCTTTAAAAAATGTGCCACTCAGAGGAAGTTGGGAACAATGTTTGACCTCAAACCCATCTTGTTGGCTCTATTTTAGGGCAGCAGATTCTCAAGCCTTATTGAGAAATGTTCAGAGATGAGTAGAAAGTGTTTTGAAATCAGGAAAAGAAGATGTGTGTCAGTGCTTATCTGCCACAGCAAGGAGACCTCCTTTGTTTAAAGGCCAGCCAAGTATTGTCTTTGGATCTTCATGTACGCATCCCAGTGACATAAATGGGAGTGTCAGGTTGAAATCCTTCCAGACTTGGAGACCTCATATTCTGGATTTTTTAGACCTTGATATGAGAATAGTTTCCAGGCTTAGAATCAGATGTAATGAGAATGAAATAGTTTTCTAAAAGCTTCAAATCTAATTTAATCAGGGTAAGTCCTGACATAAACTTTCCTAGGCCCCTGTGTAGAAATATAATGCCTCAAAGTGGTTCACACTTTCATGTTTCAGAAACTTTTCATTCTGGCTTACCATGGCCTTGGCTTCCCTAATAGTAATTTTTCTTAGACATTCTCTGAAGGCAGATTCTAAGACAAAGGTTTCTGTATAGGTAGTTAATTCATGTATGGGTGTAAAACGAGAAGCAAGTGATTGCAGAAAGCAAGAAGAAATGGTGGAGGGTTGAACAGGAAGAAGGAAAAGCCAATGCAGGGACTGAGTTGGCCACACTCAGTTCTGTGGTTCCTTCTGAAGAGCTTTCTCGTATGTGTTTCAGAATTGATCAACTGGGTATCAAAAGGAATATCTATCCTTAGCTTCTGCCCCTCATTTGTCAAGGGAAACTTCACTGATCCTCCCTTGCAGTTTTGAATGATGTATAAGTATTTAAAGACTTCCCATGCAGGTGCATCAAACCCAAAACCAAACATAAAGCAAAAAACCCAGACAGGAATTGAGAGATATTAACACAGGCCTGAGTCAAGTGCTGTCAGGTTGCACCTGTGGGAAGCTGGTTGAAGCCTTTGAAGAACTGGTCACCACCGCAGTTCTGGAGTAAGATGTAGAGAGGATTTGAGGTAGAGCCCAAGAGGTATCTGCTACTCTTCATCCCTTCCACCCCTCGGTTTCTTTCATTCCCTTTACAGTGTCCCTTTCAAGGTAGTGGCCAAACTTGCAAGGACTTAAGAAAAGAGGGTTAGTTGAATGAGCTGTAGCCCTCACTGCTGTAACTAATCCTAAAGCCATAATCAGTATCTCCTCTCCTCCACGGTCCATTCTGAATTTCCCTTAAATGTGGCAAGACAGTCTAGTTGTGTGCCCGGTGGAGTGACCCTAGACCCTTATCCTCAGGGTTCAGAATAAAAAACATATTTTGGAGGTCTACGTGCCATCCTCACAAGATGCCGTATCTGACTGGTGCCTTTGCCAGGCAGTCCTATTCTATTCTATCGTTATCTATTCTACTCAGGCAAAGTGCTTCTGAGTGATGAGGTGCATAATAAGTCTAATGCATTCTGTGAATAGGTACCCATTCTTATGTCTCTTTTGCTGTAAAACTGGTCTGTAAAGAATTCTTCTTTTCAAGATGAAGCAGACAGAAGAGGGCAAGTATATGATAAATGCACGTGCAGCTTTCTTTGTAATCTAAATAATGATTTTGGGAGGGATGAAACCCACAAGGGTAACAAGATTCCTTTTGCGAATCATTCTGTAAATTCAAACTGCTATGCAAATGTTATGATGGTTAATAGTTATCACAGGATAGGGATTTTTGGTAAGAGAGCCATCCACACTGGTGAGGAGCTATTTTTTTGGTTACAGAAAGAGCTAGGCTGATGCCCCGAAGTATGTGGAAATCCCTTGATGTTTGCTACCAATTCCTCCCCTTTCTTCTTCCCGTAGAACAACTGTTCTTAGCTTCCTTAGCTGTTCTTAGCTGTTCTTTAGCTTCAGGAACCTCAAATAGTCTAGGTAATTTAGAAAAAGAAAATGCAGTTTGAAAATCTGCATTTGCAAAGTCCAAGAATAATTTATAGTCATGGGTTCAAAAACCAAATTTTTATTGCCTTCTCACCAGCTTCAAAGTGTTTTGTACCAGAAGAAAATTGCAATAGTGCAGTATGGTACATTTTTCAACTTTGAATAAAGACTGCTTGAATTTAGACAGAGCACAAGACACAGAGAGAGAGAGAGAGGCCTCGGGGCAGGCACATCACAGCAAGCCTAGGAGGCAAATGAAGTGGGTCTGTGCTGCCGCTGGAGCTCAGACAGTGAGCACTGTAGTTACTCACCAAGAATCCAAAGTACCAACTGGGCTACAAGGGCCATGAAGTAGCTGGAGTAAAGTGAGAACCTGTGTTTAAAGACAGTAGCTTCAGGAGGCTGAAAGCAGGTGTATTAGCTCACCCTTTCTGTCCGATCCTTGTGGAGTTTATTGTAAGGGTGTCTTGGATTTTGAGCAGTTCTCCATGGTGAAAAGAGTCTCCCTGGACCCTACAGATGACACTTTCTACACTCAATTTATTACAGGGTGTGGACGTATTCCCCTGCAGAATGAGATGATGAAATCTGAATGTTTCAATGACATCATTGAAAGTGAAAATGAGGAAAATATGGCATTAGAGCTAGAAGAGAAAACATGCCACCCAGCTCCCAGACCAAAGAGAATTTTCTTCTGGAGACTCCTCAGAAGACGGGACTACCTCATCAGTGGCCCCAGGGAGGAGGAAGGACCGCCCCCAGCGCTGCACCCGCTCTCTTCGCAGAACCAGATCTCAATGCCAAGGGGCACGTTCTCAGTGTTTTGTCCTATCTGAGTTGTAATAGGGCACATCTTAAAATGTAAAAAACAACAACCAGTCTGTTAGCGTGAGGCAATGCTGTATGTGATACCATGTCGATAGGCAGGCATTAGGTAAATCCTCTAACAGTCGTGCTGGAGGAGACTCTGTAGCTATAAAAGGAAAACCCAGGTGTCAAGTCTGGTAAAGACTGTACAAGGTGGAAAAGGCCCAAAGGAAGGACGTTGGTATCAGATGGTTGGCTAGTCTCCTCAGGGGTGGTTGCTTCTGGTGGAGGGCACTCCGTAGTGGCAGTAGCTAGACCATTCTTGATGAAAGAAAACTCATGCTAGGTAGTCTGTGTATAGCCTCTGTCCCTAACACGATGGCCACATCATTCACAACTCACTGCATCAACCACCCTGGGCTGAGTAAATAAGGTGATTGACACTAGCAGGATGGATCATCTTGTCCAGTTGGTTGTTGAGTACATCTTTTGTGATGAATGCATGTCAGGGGGCGTTCATGCGAGACATAAGTATTTGCATACTCTATGGCCACTTCCAGAGTTCCATCTACCTGCTTCTTCGCCAGACTTCCTTACTTCTGATTATTGATCGTTTTTCCTTCAGGCACAGGCATCAGTGTGTATTCATAACTCAAACCACTATCCCCACCACACATGGTAAACAATAAACTGTACTGCTCACAATTTTGAACACAGACAATCTCATTCACCTCAGTCTTTTGAGGACACCTCTGTGGAAGGCTGCAGTGTGGCAGCAGTACATTTCCTGCTAGTCCTGATGTATTACATCTTCCCATCCATGGACCAGACCTGAGTTTTTCCTCCTCTGTCAGTTGATCATAATTGTTTCAGGTTGGGTCTCCCAGGATGCACACTCTGTTAAAGGCATTTAACATGCAGGGGGGTTATTAGAGTGTGCTCTTGAGGACAGTATCTGTGGAAGGAGAAGGGGTGAGGCACAACTGGGCAGAGAAGGGAGCTGTGATGCAGTATCTCTGGAGTGCCTCCGCCAGCCCTGCAGAGAAGACTGAAGACCAGGAGACTCCTGAGAGCTGTCCTGAGCTGGGACAAGAGAACCAGATATTTATATGCCTCTGCCAGTGGTCACTGAATGTCGGCTGCTGAAGGAGGGGAGTGATCTTAGGAAAGGAAGCTTTATCCAGCTAAGGCAATCCCCAAAAGGGCTGACAGCTGAGAGCTGGACATTACAGTGTGTGGGATAATGAGTCCTTTGTTCCTGAAGGGAGATCTGGGTGGTGAATCTCAGCATACGCCAGAGCAGTCAACATCTAGAAGGTATGATCTGAGTGAAAGGCATTGGTACAGCAGAGATGGTTTTCAAGGGAGTCTCTTCATGTAATTTGCTTGTTCTTTCTGAACCTGCTCAAGTCTGAAACCAAATAAAACTTTGTTCCCTTTCATACACAGGATTGTTGCTGTGCCCACTGGACTTTATGGCCTGGCTGATTTTATAATACCCAGCTCACGATGGGCAGCTCTGGCCCCATAGTCATCTGGTATCGCAGGTACGGCTCCAGATCTGAATACTCATATTTTGAATTTATGGGAGACAAGCAAGCTAGATTACCATCTAGAAATGTATCACATTCGTGAAGGAAACATGTAGCTCTGCTTTCAATCTCTGTGGTTTATTGATGACTCTAGCAATTCCATGGAGAATTAGGGTGTTAGAACACTAGGGTACAAATCAAAGTTGAAAGTTAACATACGGTGGAACAAAAAAGAACATACATGATATAAGGTAGGAATCCTTACAAGGTATCTTCAGCTTGCTCTTTTGGAAAGCAATATCTGAAAGTCACAGTTGAAGTTTCTTTGTTTATAATGTTTTCTTCTCAGAATGTAGTTTCATAGAACGCTTAGATTACTACAGATCTTAGCATCTTAACATCCAGAGATCTTAACATCTTCCAGTTAGTGCCTTTGTCTATAATTAAATGCCTATGTTTAAAAAATCAATCCTCTGGAATATATACCAATCTTTTAATAATCTATTTTAATACTTGATACCTGTAAGTGAATACTTCTAATATCTATACCTGACCAATAGATGTAGATATTAGGAGAATTTATGTATAAATTATTTATAAAGGTATATAATAAGTAAAGTATATAAATACATACATATATACCTCCAATATATTATATACTCCTGGTATATAAATAGGAAAACTTGAGAGAAAGTTAACCTAAATTTCATGGCCTATGCATATCTCAAATCTGCAGTATTATATGGTGATTTTAAGAGCAATTATTTGAACTTTGCCCCATCAAGATTTGGAGTCTAAAGTTCCCTCCCTTTGAACCTGGGCCAGCTTTAGTGACTCTCGTATAATTAACAGAGTTTAGTAGATGTGAGCTCTCTAACTTCAAGGCCAGTCAGAAAAGACCATGAAGCTGGCTACCTGGCTCTCTTGGAAAGCTCACTCTGAGAGAAGTCAGAAACCATGTAGTAAGTCTGATTATACTGATACCACAATGCTACAAAAGTAGACACTCTGGTCAACAGCTAAGCCTCCAGCCTGTAATCAACTCCAAGTGTAGCATTTGAGAGCCGTCTTTGACAGTCTACCCATTCAGACTTTCGTCTGACTGTGTCCCAACCAACATCTGAGTGCAGCCATATCAGAGACCCTTAGGGCGAATGGCCCAGCCAAGCATTCCTCAAATTTAAATCTGTAACATGAGAAGCAAAGTGAAATGTTTGTTTCTATAGTTTGGGGTTATTTGTTAGACAGCAATAATACCCGATCAGTATGTGCCAAGTGCTCTGCTCTGCGCTCAATCAACTCCTTTAAATCTTGACACTGATGCAGTGTAAGTGTTATTTCATTTTAGAGATGAGGTGTTGAAAGTGGTCATCGAGAAGATGTGACTGCCGGTTGACCCCCGAGCTGCACCTGGGCAATCAGACGTTCCCCATCCCCTCCCCTGTCTTCAGAATGTATGTTCTGCCCATCATTCCCACAGCAGGAGCCAGTTTCAAGGATGGACCCTTCAGAGAGCAATGTGTTGTTAAGACCATCTGGACAGTATGTGACTGAACCCTATTAAGACCTCCATATGTTTTTAAGATTCTGGCAGGTGGGTGTGGAAATTTACTCTTCTTGTGGCCGTGCAAGACAAGTCTTCATGTAAGTTCCCTTGCTTCTTAAACCTACCACCTACCAATATAGAGTGGTCTGCCTCTTTCTTCAGTCTCTCCTTGCCCTCCATGGATGGGGGCCAGTTTCAAATTTCATCTGGGAAACTCCAGGGGTCACAAAGCAAGATGATGAAAGTGAGTTTCAAAGAGGTTAACACTCTCCTAATGGCATGCAGCTAAGAAAAGGCAGAGTTGAAACTCAAACCCAAGTCTTGTTAACTATAACCTGAAAAATAGGATCTAAAGGATCTTATATTTGTAGAGTAAGGTCCACTCCTTAAGCAGGCAACATATCTGATATTGATTGAATTAGAAGTAACCATATTTAAATAAAATAATTAAAACACTTTCTAGAGTTCAGCATGTGCAGGCTGGAAATGAAAACTTTGGATGAGAGGGCCCTAGTGAAAAACAAATTTAACTATTACCATATGAACACTGTTGCCTGAATAATGATGATGCCAAATGGCTGAGCAAAAGGTATTGGAAATAATCTGTAACAATTTTTGTAAAGATGTTTTGGCATAAAAATGAAGAGCAATTTTATTTTGAAATACTGAGAAGCATGAGTGAAAATATAATTAGTACCTGTAAAAAGTGAATAATTCAGGCGCTTTCCTTTAAATGACTTTTGATTAAATTCTAGTTCTTCCATATGCCATTACCCACTTAACCTAACATAAAAAAGGAGAAATCAGTTGTGTTTTTTTGCCTTTCATCTCCTTTATACATCTACTGTCAAAACAGAAATATCAAACTTAAACTACCGTATCATATGCCAAGACTAAATGTATTTTTTATTTGTTCTGATTATGTATGTGGTTTGTAGTATATTTATACCAAATAAAAGCTCTTTTCCATTTCTATATTCTACTTCACTTATGTAGTCTTTTACATATTAACTGAATACTGGCAAAGAAACTTTTTATCAGTAATTACCCCTTTACCTCTCTGATTGCTCTTTTATCTCCTTCTGAGGCTTTTTACGTTATCCCTGTATGATATTTAACATTTGGGGAATAGGTTGGATGTTTAGGGTACATTTATTAGGATTTGGTTTGTTTGCTCCATGGTTCTTGAGTATTCATACGTGTAAGAATCACCTGGGGAGTGCATGATTAAAACTGTAGATTCCTGGGCCATATTGCCAGAGATTCTGATCTGAAGGGTGCAGGGTGGGGCTTAGAGATTTATATTTGTAAGGAGGATTTTAGGACTTTCTCTTGCAGATTGTCTGAGTATCATATTTGGATAAACTGTCTTAACTATAATGCCAGTAATTTCAGTAACTGCTATCAGATTGCATGATGCCATTTACTATAAGTTGCTAAGCATGTAGACCTCATCCATATAAAGGTATAAAATTTCTTAAAAATAAAAATCTTTAAAAAAACCTTTCATACTTTAAAAACATTCCTCAGAATAAATAAACGCTGAAAGTAAAAGCAAATATATTTATTATAGCTATTTGAATTATTAATTAAAACACAATTTTAGCAAAATTTATAGTATGCAATAACCTTAGCACAGAATGTATGCTTTATAATACTGATCATAATTATATATTATTATATGTTTTATTACATAAAATAGATTATAGATAATATATATATTATATGTCATAATTATCTAGAAAACATAACAGTTATAATTATACATTAATTAAAATAATCATTGTTTAATGATTATTGTTTTATTGTTTAATTCATGACAGTCTGCAAATAATAAAAGGTAGTCAAGGTTTAAGCAGTTACGTAGTGCTCGCAAGCTTGTTGCTTATTTATTCACGTGCTTGCTATTGTTTTGAAATATCAGAGGTTGCTATAAAACCTATGAATGCTCTTAATGACTTAATTGCTCTTAGAATTGGGCTCCGAACGCGCAGGCTCAGCGGCCATGGCTCACGGGCGCAGCCGCTCCGTGGCATGTGGGATCTTCCCGGACCGGGGCATGAACCCGTTTCCCCTGCATCGGCAGGCGGACTCTCAACCACTGCGCCACCAGGGAAGCCCTAGAATTGATTTTTTACCTGTATACTCTTGTCTTTCAGATTATTTACCTCCAGTGTTTCTACCTAAAATTTCTCCTCATAATCTACAAACTTGTCATATCTTATCTTAAAATGATCATCAAGTGAAATTAAAAATGGAAAGGGCAAAGCCAGTAAAATTTCCCTCACCGCAATTCATTTTTGTATTAATTCAGCAACAAACCTATTAAGTAATCTCTATTACCAGATAGTCCCTCAGTACTCAGAATATAAAATAACACAAAGCAACTTCTCACTAAGATGTTTAATATAATAGGTCTCTGTACTTCAAAATCTGTTTTCCTGAAGTAATCATTTCTCTTCTATATCCCTTCTTTGCTATTAAATTAGTTAATGTAATATATTAAGAGAAGGAGCTTTGAAGTCTGCATTTGTAAGGACTCGATTCAAATCCTCTCTCATCAATGAACTGTGATGTGGAATAAGAATAATTTCTTTATCTATAAAATAAGGACAATAATATTTAATTCACAGAGGTTTTATTTTCAAAGTATTTCAAAGTTTTCAAAAATAAAATAAGGCAATGTGGAGGGCTCTACCTCCAGTATGATAGTGTGGAGAGCTCTGCGAACCTGCTTCCCAGCGAAACCAATAAAAAATGTTAAAAAAAAAAAAAAAAAAAAAACCCAGCCATTTAAAGCCTCTGGAAATGGATCTAAGGGCATACAGCAAATGCAAAAGTATTCATTCAAGAAAATCTACTAAAACTTGGCAAGAGTAGCAAGAGTCAATGGTATTTGAACCAAGATCCACTCCCTTCTTTTCTCTCGAATCTTAGCAAGATGGAAATTCCACTCCAGACTTATATAACCAAGAACGCAAGACTCCCTCTCATTCTAGCTCCAAGTCAGAGGGTTATTTTCCTAGGAGGGGCAGGACAACAGCATTTCCCACCCTGCTCCTGGTTGTCTCTTGCTGAACCTAAGTTCTGAGCAAGTGTGACTGACAGGTGGGAGCTCCTTTCTTCTACTCAGCCCCCACTCATGGGACAGAGACTACCTCGGGTACAGCACCACTGACAATACAGAAGCCTGTCCTTTTCCTTGCATGTAAGGTGGAGGTTCCACGATGAGGGAGGCAAGCTGAGAAAACCTGAGGCTACAGTTTGCACTCAGCACTCTGCTCCAAAGCTGTATGTCTTACCATTGTCCTCACACCTAGCACCAGAACCCTGGCTAATATATTTTGCCTGAAAGGAGAATCAGGCTCTATGTTAGAAAGCTCTGAATCTTTTCCCAAAAGAATGACTTCATTTGCAACAGAGTGTGGAAAAATTTGAACCTTGGGGAGTTCTCAAAACCAGCAGGGGTTGTGGGAACAAACATTTGATAAGAGATTGGTAGATTCATTGGGAATATACGCAGAAGTGTTGGCTAGCTCTTTGCCAGGGAGAGCCAGGGAAAGAGACAGTTGGGAAGAGTACTCCTTGGGTCAGAGCAAATCTCTAACACTGATCTTAGGAGCTGCCCCTTCAAAGCAGCCTAAATTTCACTGGATTGGTCTGTTAAACAATTCATGCCCAGGACATTGCTGAAAACAATAAAGCAATTAGCTGGAAATTATTGCAATTTAACAGGTAGGTGTAGGCAGGGAAAGAGACAAAGAATGTCCTGCCAGATCACTGTCATCTGAGGGTGATGTGGGCTATCCAAGGCTGTGTGTTTTGATGAACAGCATCAGAGACTTCATGGAGTTGTGGGTGGCAGTGAGATGGGTGATATACTTCACAAAAATAGTACAGTCAATAACAATAACAAGCCCTGGAGGGGAGGGAACAGTACTAGAATTGCTTCAATGTATTATCTATAATGTCATTTCCAGCAAAAAAATTATGCAAAGCAGCAAGAACATAGGATCCATACATTGGGAAAAAAACAGACTGTAAGTGACCAGATGTCAGATTTAATAGATAAATACTTCAAAGTAGCATTATAAATATGTTTAAGAAACTAAAAGGAAACTATGATTAAAGACATAGTGGAAGGTATAATGACAATGTTGCAACAAGTGGAGAGAATCAATAAGGAGCTATAAATGATAAAAGAAACTAAGTGGAAATTCTGGAGTTGAAAGTTTCAATAACTGAAATGAAAAATTCATTGGAGGGGATCAGCAGTAGACTTGAACAAGCAGAAAAAATAATTAACAAAATTTAAAATACATTGGTAGAGATTGTACAATCTGAAGAGCAGAGAGAAAAAAAGAATGAAGAAAAATAAACAGACACTCAGAGAAATATGAGACAGTATAAGTACACTAACACACACGCAATGTGAATACCAAGAAAGGAGACAGAGACAAGAGCAAAAAAATGTGTTTGAAGAAATAACTTGCCAAATATATTGGAAGACATTACACATCAAGGAAGCTCAACAAACTCATAGGATAAATGCAAAGAGATCCACAAATAGACAAGTCATAGTAAAAGTGGTGAAAACCAAAGGCATGGAGTAAATCTTGAAAGCAGAAAGAGGAAAATGACTCATTGCTTATAGGGAATCCCAAGAAAATAAACAGTAAATTCTCATCAGAAATAATGGAGGTCAGACAGCAGTGGGATAACATTTCCAATGTGCTCAAAGTCAAAACTGTCAACCAAGAATCCTACATGCAGAAAAGCTATTGTCCAAAAATGAAAGTAGAAAAAAGACATTAAAAGGTAAACCAAAAGTGAAAGAAGGTATTATTCACAGACCCATCTTTGAAAAATACTGCAGGTAGTTTTTCAGGCTAAAAGCAAATGATCTCATTTTTTCAAATCCACACAAGAAAACAAAGAACACTGTAAAGGAAATTATGTAATTGTGAAAGAGAAGATAAATGTATATTTCTTATCTTTTCTTCTCTTAACTAATTTAAAAATCAATTATATAAGACAAAACAATATGTATATAATGGATTGCTGAGCCTATGACTCATAGAAAAGTAATATACTTTCCATTAACAGCACAAAGGAGGTAGGTGGGAACACAGCTTAACTGGGCTAAGGAAACGAATCCAGATGCTAACTTGAATCCACAGAAACAAATCAATACATCCAGAAATGGTAAATGATGAATATTCTTGGCATTTCCCATAATTCCTCTTTGCTGAATGTGATACTGACTTTACATGCTCTGTTTCTTACCCTTTCCTGAAATCTCAAGTAGTTGCTGCACTGGTGTGCTTTTGCGATGCAAGAGGGAAAGGAAAGAGAGAAAAGATCAAGAGGCAGGAGCCAAGGATCAACAAGGGGCCCCTCTGCCACATTTCTCAGGGGAGCTGAAGATGGGGAGTTAGGAGAAGTATGTGAGGAAAGAGGACTTAAAGAAGGATAGTTGTGGAATCCCATCAGGATGTTCAATCAATTTGTGTAAAAAAAAGGGAACCTATTTTGAAATTAACTTTTATTTGCTCATCTGCTCTTTTGATAGAAAGCTCTCCAAACTACACTAGGTCTTAGGAAAATAGTACCCACTACATTCTCTACTAGCTTCTGCTTCAAGTGTTTCATTAGTGATTTTTTTCACCTTATATCTTAGACATTTTGCCACTTGGCTTGAGTGATAGTTTGTATTTTTTAGATCAATAATGTTAATTAATAATCATTTCATTATTTTATAAATAATATTAATCATTAACATTAATTATTAACATTTCCTAGACAAATAAGAAGCAGTTTGGGTAGTATAATCATTTTCACAATGTTGATTCTTCCAATCCAAGAACATGGTATATCTCTCCATCTGTTTGTATCATCTTTAATTTCTTTCATCAGTGTCTTAAGTTTTCTGGACACAGGTCTTTTGTCTTCTTAGGTAGGTTTATACCTAGGTATTTTATTCTTTTTGTTGCAATGGTAAATGGGAGTGTTTCCTTAATTTCTCTTTCAGGTTTTTCATCATAAGTGTATAAGAATGCAAGAGATTTCTGTGCATTAATTTTGTATCCTGCTACTTTACCAAATTCATTGATTAACTCTAGTAGTTTTCTGGTAGCATCTTTAGGATTCTCTGCGTATAGTATCATGTCATCTGCAAACAGTGACAGTTTTACTTCTTTTCCAATTTGGATTCCTTTTATTTCTTTTTTGTCTCTGATAGCTGTGGCTAAAACTTCCAAAACTATGTTGAATAATAGTGGTGAGAGTGCTATACTACCCAAAATAATCTAAAGATTCAATGCAATCCCTATCAAACTGCCAATGGAATTTTTCACAGAACTAGAACAAAAAATTTCACAATTTGTATGGAAACACAAAAGACCCCAAATAGCCAAAGCAAACTTGAGAAAGAAAAATGGAGCTGGAGGAATCAGGCTCCCTGACTTCGGACTATCCTACAAAGCTACAATAATCAAGACAGTATGGTACTGGCACAAAAACAGAAATATAGATCAATGGAACAGGATAGAAAGCCCAGAGATAAACCCATGCACATATGGTCACCTTATCTTTGACAAAGGAGACAAGAATATACAATGGAGAAAAGACAGCCTCTTCAATAAGTGGTGCTGGGAAAACTGGACAGCTACATGTAAGAAAATGAAATTAGAACACTTCCTAATACCATACACAAAAATAAACTCAAAATGGATTAAAGACCTAAATGTAAGACCAGACACTATAACTCTTAGAGGAAAACATAGGAAGAACACTCTTTGACATAAATCAGAGCAAGACCCTTTTTGACCCACCTCCTAGAGAAATGGAAATAAAAACAAAAATAAACAAATGGGACCTAATGAAACTTAAAACCTTTTGCACAGCAACAGAAAACATTAATAAGACGAAAAGACAACTCTCAGAATGGGAGAAAATATTTGCAAACAAAGCAACGGACAAAGGATTAATCTCCAAAATATACAAGCAGCTCAATATCAAAAAAACAAACAACTCAATCCAAAAATGGGCAGAAGATCTAAATAGACATTTCTCCAAAGCAGACATACAGATTGCCAACAAACACATGAGAGGATGCTCAACGTCACTAATCATTAGAGAAATGCAAATCAAAACTACAATGAGGTATCACCTCACACCAGTCAGAATGGCCATCATCAAAAAATCTACCAACAATAAATGCTGGAGAGGGTGTGGAGAAAAGGGAACCTTCTTGCACTGTTGGTGGGAATGTAAGTTGATACAGCCACTATGGAGAACAATATGGAGGTTCCTCAAAAAACTAAAAATAGAGCTACTATACAACCCAGAAATCCCACTACTGGGCATATATCCTGAGAAAACCATAATTCAAAAAGAGACATGTACCACAATGTTCATTGCAACACTATTTCCAATAGCCAGGACCATTGCAACACTATTTCCAACAGCCAGGACATGGAAGCAACCTAAGTGTCTATCGACAGATGAATGGATAAAGAAGATGTGGCACATATATGCAATGGAATATTTCTCAGCCATAAAACGAAACGAAATTGAGTTACTTGTAGTGAGGTGGATGGACCTAGAGTCTGTCATACAGAGTGAAGTAAGTCAGAAAGAGAAAAACAAATACCGTATGCTAACACATATGTATGGAATCTAAAAAAAAAAAAGAAAAAATGGTTCTTATGAACCTAAGGGCAGGACAGGAATTAAGACACAGACTTAGAGAATGGACTCGAGGACACAGGGTGGGGGAAGTGTAAGCTGGGACAAAGTAAGAGAGTAGCATTGACATATATACACTACCAAATGTAAAATAGATAGCTAGTGGGAAGCAGCTGAATGGCACAGGGAGATCAGCTCAGTGCTTTGTGACCACCTAGAGGGGTGGGATAGGGTGGGTGGGAGGGAGACTCAAGAGGGAGGGGATATGGGGATACATGTATACATATAGCTGATTCACTTTGTTATACAGTAGAAACTAACACACCATTGTAAAGCACTTATACACCAATAAAGATGTTAAAAAAAAAGACAATGACAAACTTGATTCAGGATTTAAGAAGAAGTCAAAGTTGATAAATTTAACTTGGAGGCCAGAATAATAGTGATGTCGTTAATAAAGAAAGAGATGTTGGGAAAAGAATCAAATTTACAGAGGGAGACAATCAGTTTTGATCACATAATCTTAAAGATGATGCCCATTAGAAAAGTGATGCACCTAATTCTCCTGATGTGAGAGAATCATTTATAAATAATTAATAAAGAGAATTGCAGTGTGGGGATGGTCAGGGTATGTTCATAGAAATTTGGAGTTTTGTAGTATCATGCTTATAAGGCCATGACAGGCAGAGTATAAAATGGGATTGTTCTGATCCAACATGATAATTCATAGACATTTTTAAAATTTTATAGCGACTGAAGTCTGAGAACTGTGTCATATATCTTAGATTCTCAGAGATTGTTCCTGGAACACAGTAGGCACTCATACTGTCTGATGATGATTAGATTATTAGAATTATGCAGATCTCTGAAGAGGCAAAGATACGTTTCAGGGTCATTTGAACGCTGATTCTGCTTTCTTCCTCTGGGTGGTATGTAGCCTTGCAGATGCTGGATTTGATACAAAAACAAGGAAAAGTCTAATTTATGTCAGTATTCACTTAAGTGGAAATGTATTGATTTTTTAAAAAAACCCTCTATAGCTGCCACTGCTAGCACTCTACCCACATCTCCTCGGCTCTCTACCATTTCATATACACAAGGCTGCAGTCAGCTTTTATTTCTAACAGCCAGCACCTGTGTCTCTTGGTAGACGGATGCTCTCAGACCTTCAGATTCCCTCTTCTTACCTGCACAGAGATCTCCAATGCCTGGGCGCTACTCCTCTTGCCTCACCACCATGGGCAATGTGTAAGCAATGTCTGGTCAGAGAGGAACTAATAACTCAGTCCTGTTGCCATGTGATCTAGGATGATGTTGAGAAATGACCCACACTGTCTCCAGAGCTCCCTTGTGGAATTGAGCCAAAGTCTTTCCTGGGACTTAGCTTGCTATGGTTTCCTTGCGTGGCCTCCTTTCCTTCCTGATTCCTCTTTCCTACTCCCGGAAACAATTTTTCCTGGGAACACTTCCTAATAAAACACTTTACATAAGTCCTCATTTCAGAGTCTAAAACCAACTTAACTGAGGTGTATTAGTTTTCCATTTGCTACTGTAATAAATGACCACAAATTTGGCGGCTTACGATAACACGAATTTATTATCCTATGGTTCTGTAGGTTAGAGGTCCAACAGGAGTTAAAGCCAAGTCACTGTTAAAACTAATGCCTGGACTAAAACCAAAGTGTTGCAGGGCTGCATTCCTTTTTCAAGGTTTAAGGGGGGAATGTGTTCCCTTGCCTTTTCCAGGTTCGAAAGGCCACCTATATTCTTTGGCTGATGACCCCCTCTCTCCATCTTTAAAGCCAGCAAAGGCTAATCGATTTCTTCTCACATCACTCCAACTTCCTCTTCTGCTCCCTCTTCTGCTTTAAAGGACACTTGGGATTATGCTGGGCTCACTTGGATGACCCACCATAATCTCATGTTAACTTCAGCTGATTAGCTAACTTAATTACATTTGTGATCTTCATTCCCATTTTTCCAGGAAACTTAGCACAGTCTCAGATTCTGGATGTGGGGGGCTTCATTATTCCACCTATAGCAGTTGTTAAACCCCGAGTATAAAAAAGGCTTGTGGTGAGAAAAATCAGACTGTGTTCTCAGATCAGGCATTATTCTACTCTGTTCAAAGTGTTATCAGTTTCTGCCTTTTTTGGGGGAACTGGAGGCCCAGAAAAAGTCACATCAAGATAAATTATGTCTGTTTCTAACTTGTTTGGTCCATCTTGCTTCTGTTAATTATTTGTGTCCTTGGCTAATTAAGTTTGGAGTTTAATCTGTGTGTATCTGGGGAGGGTAGGGGAGTCTATTCTTGCTAATCCGCAATTAACACAAAAGACTGTAAGTTCAGCAATGATGATTGTAATGCAGTATTTTTTTCAGCTTGGACATAAAGAATAAAAAGTGTGAGCAATACTCCTTTGCAAGCAAATTCTCTTTCTATCTCAGTGTTCTAAAAGAGATTGAGTAGCAACTGCTGGAGGATATTGTAATAAGAATTCAAAGTTTGACACTTCAAACTAATATAATATTGTATGTTAATTATAACAATGAAAAAGAATTCAAAGTACGATGGGGGTTACATAAGATTGTGTCTGAGATATCTTCTATCATATGTTTTATTATTGTAATGATAGCAACACAATGAAGTTAATAATGATTTGGGAGCTGTCTTTACTTTACAGTATAACTCAAGTTGCCATCAGCAAAGCAGAAAGGAGACCGTATCTGCAGCCAAAATTGCCCACATTCTAACCAATGAAGTAATGGAAAACAAACTGAGAAAGGACAGAATTCTGAATCATGTTACCAAGGAAGCTTTTAGGTTTCCAGGGAAGTTTGGAAAACTCTCCTTGGGATACTCTTTTAAGGGACACCGAGCCATGAATTAGGTGCTCATGTGAAAGAGGACTTTTTGAAGCCAGAAGAAGACAGATGTTTACATATGCTTATGATATTTTATTTGAAGCCAAGGAAGGAGACACTAGGAGCGTTTGTCATATATTAACTGTTGCTGAGAAACTAAGAAAGGTATTTCCAAAGTAAGATGACAGCTAACTCTGGAAACCCCTGGGGCTGCTTGCCAAGACTGCAAACCCATTTGTCACAGAGCCTGTGTAGAACAGAGCTTCTTCTAAATTTATCGTTTCCATTCGTTTTTGTCATAGAATTATAAACAATGTGAGGTTAGACACATGAAATTGCTATATGTGTTGCTTCTTTTAGCTCTGTCAGAAGCAGCTTTGTTTAATATCAACTGCACTGCTAAAGTCTATGAGGACTCAAATCCCACTAGATCCTAAAGTTTTAAAAGACTTAGGTATGGTTATCTTGTTCCTTTCTGTATGCTCTAAATTGCCCCAATGAATGAATGAAAGAAGAGAATGATGAATTGTTGACTAAAAATCAGTGTAGAGGTGCTTCTTCAATGTTTTGTGAAATGTGATGTTGAGCAGATATGGTAAATAGAACCATGTGAAATTGTCTATATATTATTATTACTGATCGACACAAGTGGTGATTTCTTATGGTATCTAAGTAGATGACTAGTTAGCAGTTCACTTGTCTTTCCTCTCCCCAAAATATCTTATTCAGAATAAATCAGTTTATTAGGCCCCTATTAAGGTCCAGATATTCAGATAAATGTTTTTCCATGTTACCTTATTTAACCCTTAAAACAACCCAAGTAGGCAGAATTCTAAAACGGCCTCTGAGATCCCTACCCCGGTGTACATTTTTGTACATTATCCCTGGGACTGTGAATCTTGTAGATTTTACTTACATAATTACATTATGTTAAGTAGCACCACTGACTTTAAGAAAGAGAGATTATCTGGGTGAGCCAGACCTAATCACATGAACCCCTTAATAGCATGAGTCTAGAGATCAGACACAGAGGATTTGAAGCAAGAGAGGGATTTGATGTGAGGGAGATTCTTCTGTTGCTGGCTTTGCAGATGAAGGGAGCATGTGGCAGGGAATGTGGCAGCTTCTAGGTATTAAGTGTGGTCCTACACCTACAGTAATAGGAAAACAAAAGACTCAGTTCAACAACAGCAAGGACATAGATTCTGCCAACAGCCCATGTGCTTTGAAGAGGAGCCTGAACCACAGATGAAAACCCATAGATATAGCTGACACCTGGGTTTTACTGGGTGAGACCCTGAACGGAGAACCCAGTCATGTGTGAGCTATAGAAAGGAAGAGATATTAACTTTATGTTGTGTTTAAGTTCCTAAGTTTGTAGTAGGTAACTGGTTACACAGCAGTAGAAAACAAATACAGATCCTTTAAGCCTTTTCATTTCATTTTATAAAAGAGGAATGGAGACCTAGTAGTAATGCCTAATTTTCTCAGAGACAAACAGAAAATATTTTAACACAAAGATTTTTGACTATGTGGTTAATATTTGTTTTTCTAATATGCCCTTTGTAAAGAAAAGAGGTTTGGAAGAAGTGAGAAGTAAAGTTCTGTCAAGTCAATGGTATATTCTCTGTAGATGAGAGGTCACAAAAAAGTCATAGGGGGACTTCCCCGGTGGCGCAGCGGTTAAGAATCCGCCTGCCAATGCAGGTGACACGGGTTCGAGCCCTGGTTCTGGAAGATCCCACATGCCGCAGAACAACTAAGCCCATGCGCCACAATTACTGAACCTGCTCTCTAGAGCCCACGAGCCACAACTACTGAGCCCATGTGCCACAACTTCTGAAGCCCTCACACCTAAAGCCCACGCTCCTCAACAAGAGAAGCCACCGCAATGGGAAGCACACGCACCACAGCGAAGAGTAGCCCCTGCTCGCTGCAACTAGAGAAAGTCCACACAAAGACCCAAAGCAGCCAAATAAATAAATAAATAAATTTATTTTTTAAAAAAAGTCATAGGGAAGGTCCCTTACTTGTGGCTCCACTAGACCTTTTACATTTCTGTGTGTTTTAATCAGGACCACAAAGAGCCTCTGTGAACTCAATTTGAGTATGATCAAAAGTGTTTGGCAAGAAAGAATCACATGGTGTCAGATGAGCTTAAATATCTTTCGAAAGTGAGAGATGAATTTGCGGTTTGTGGCAACTTCCCAGAGTTCATGTGATTTCTCCTTATTTCTTTCTTTCTTGCTGAGAAAACAGCACACCAAACCCAACATGTGATGAACTATTTTTCTTATAAATCACATACTATTTCATCACATGTTGTTGTGTTTCCTGTGGATCTCCAGGACTAAGAAAAGCAGCATATAGCAAGATTGCCAAGAAAAATCCATATCTTATTACATTAAATGTTTTGTGTGTGTGTGTGTTTGTGTGTCTGTGTGTGTGTGTGAGAGAGAGGGAGAGGGAGAGATAGAGGGTGTGTGTGTGTGAGTGTGTGATATCATTCTGACTTCTAAAACTATGGCATGTGATGGTCATATTTTATATAAATCATGTAACTAAGAAAAATCCTAAGATTATTTTTCAAGTTACTCATAATCCCAATACATAGAAATTTACTGGTTTTTAAAAATTAGCTTTATTCTAGACATAGATTATTTATTTGCAGATAAAATGATAGACAGAACAAAAATTAATATACTATAATAACATTTTGAAATAAACAAAATAGAATTTTACTTGGAAGAAAAGAAATTAAAGCTATGCTGAACTTTAGATAATTAACTTCCTTACCCCATGACATGTTAGTTCTAGAAGAACCTCTGAAGCAGAAGTGGGAAAACTTTTTCTGTAGAGAGCCAGATAGTAAATATTTTAGGCTGTGGGCCACACACGTTCTCTCTCATGTATCCTTGTGTGTGTTTAGGGGAAGGGACATGTATTTTACAACACTTTACAAATTTAAAAACCACTCTTAGATCCAGGGCTGAACAAAAACAGGCCATAAGCCAGAAATGGCCCAAGTAAGAATAAAATATTATGACAAATATTAAAAGATTAATTTTTAGGCAAATTCTTTTATTAAAGCAAAATATACTAAGAAAATACACAAATCATGAGCACATAACTCAAAACATTTTCATGAAGTGAACTCACTTGAGGAATAAACTGAACTGGAGTAAAGAAAAGGTACATTTTTACCAGCTCTGAAGCTACCCTTCTGCCTGTGGCAGCCATGGAGGTGTTGCCCCCATCTATCTTCAAGAAAAGACTTGCTTCAGCTGCCTGGAGTGCAAAGAGTTGACTGCCCTGAGCTGCAGCTTTTTCAGCACCTGTGGCCCCTGAGGCTCAGTTCTTCTTGGGCAACCCCAGCCAATAGCTGAACATAGTGGGGTTATTAGAGCCTGACCATTTCTGGCCAATGTAGAACTCTTCTATTTGGCAGTCTTTTTGTGGAGCTTCTCATTGCATTGGCTGAGACTTTCTCAAATCTGCGTTATGCTCTGAAGCTTATCTCAATTCTGTTTTCTCGCACAGGTGTCAGAGCCGCACAGGGTATAGAGACTTTCACTTCTCAACTACACTACCACCTACTTATATTTTTCAAGTGTTACCTCTCAGAAACCTATTGCCATCCTAATCCGTCTCAGCATCTGCTTCCTGGAGGGCTCAGACTGACACCTGTCCCCTTCCATCCTCTCCTCCATCATATCAAGCATAACCACTACCCTCACTTTTAACTCCCTAGGTAGTTTCCTGGATTAAACTGAGTATCAATTGAATCATACACTGTGTAGTAGTTTGTAACTGGCTTATTTTATTCAATATTTTGTTTGTGAGATTCATCTTTCTTATTCTTATAGTTGTAGATTGTTCATTCTTTTTCATTAGTTTTCTATTGTATGAATATACCAATATTTAGTTATCCATCCTATGATAGATGGACATCAGGTTGTTTCAAGTTTGAGGTTATTATATAGAGAGTTGCCGTAAACATTGTTGTTATGTGTCTTTTGGTGAACATTTGATTCATACCTTTTGCTTGGGTTTATACCTAGGTGTGCAATTGCTAGGTAGGTATACTATATGTATATGCTCAGTTTTAGTCAATTTTGTCAAACAAATTTCCAAAGTTCTATTATGAATTTACACTCCCATCAGCAATGTATGATAGCTCCAGTTGCTCCATTAAAATTTTTTTTTTTTAGCCATTCTGGTGGGTGTAAAGGTATATTACATTATAGTTATAATTTGAGCTTTATTGAAAAATGAATGCAGTTTATATGTTTAGTGGCCATTTGGATGTTCTCTTTTGTAAAGTGTCTCCAGGCATTTTGCACACTTTTCCTTCTATTGTATTCATTTGTATGCGTTTTTCATATTGATTTTTTGATGTTCTGGAGAAGAACAAAGCTGTTATTTATATATATTCTGGATAGTAATCATTTGTTGAATATATATATAGTTCAAATATATTCTACTCTTTTTTACTCTTCTAATGATGTCTTTTCATGAAAAGAAGTTCTTAATTATAATGTAGTCTAATTTATTATTTTTTCTCTATGGTTAATGTTTTTTTGTATTTATTTGCCTACCGTAGGAGATAATGTCATGAAGATATTTTCCAGAGTCATGAAGATATTCTCCTATGATTTCTTCTAAAAAGCTTTATTGTTTTTTTTGTTTGTTTCTTTGTTTTGCGGTATGCGGGCCTCTCACTGTTGTGGTCTCTCCCATTGCAGAGCGCAGGCCCCGGGCGCACAGGCTCAGCGGCGATGGCTCACGGGCCCAGCCACTCCGCGGCATGTGGGATCCTCCCAGACCGGGGCACGAACCCGCGTCCTCTGCATCGGCAGGCGGATCCTCAACCACTGTGCCACCAGGGAAGCCCCAAAGCTTTATTGTTTTAATGTTTACCTTTTGACTATATTTTTTGTGTATTAAGTGAGGTGGTGATCATGATTCACTTTTTAATATGAATATTCAATTTCCCCAGCACCATTTATTGAAAAAGCATCTTTTTAGTGATGCATTAAATAGACATCTAGATCATAAAAGAAATGATGCTTTCTTTACCCTCAATTTTGTTTTATTGGTCTATTTCTACTTCTTTGCCTTATTACCCTATTTTCCTAATTATTACAGATTTATAATATATCTTGATATCTAACATTGTAACTTCCAGCTTTGTTCTTCTCCAAGAATGCCTTGGCTATTCTTGGGCCTTTACATTTCCATATAAATTTTATCATCAACTTGTCAATTTTCACTCAGTTCTATAAATTAAATCTATGGATCAACTGAATGACAATTGATATTTTTACAATACTAAATCTTCCAAACTGTGAACATGGTATGGACTTGTGTATATTAAATCTTCTTTAATTACTCTTACTATTATTGTGATTTCTTTTTTTGGTGTGGCGGTCTTGTACATATTTTACTATATCTATTTCTAGATATTTATTAGTTAAAATAATTTTTCTGCAGATTTTTTCAGACTTTCTATATAGCCAATCAAATTGACTCTGAATAATTACAGTTTTATTTCTTCCATTCCAATATTTGCAACTTGTATTTCTCTTTTTTTTTGTCCTTTTTATCAACACTTAAGGCTACCAGTGCAATGTCTAGCAGTACTAAAATGATGATAACAGGCATCCATATCTCATTCTCAATCTTAGGAGAAAAAGTTTCAGTAATTTATTATTAGGTAGAATATTTGGTAGATTTTTTTGTAGATAATCTTTCAAAGATTAAAAGAATTTTTTATTATTATATAAATGTTGAATTTTGTAAATGCTTTTTTGCATCTATTGAGATTATACCATGAATTTTCTCCTTTTGTTCATTTATTTTCTATTAAGCCAAATTTATATTCTGGAGTAAGCTCCTTTTCCTATATTGTTGTATTCAGTTTTCTAATAACTTGTTTAGAATTTCTGCATCTATTATTATGAAAAAGAATGGTCTGTGATATTTTTCCTTTGGTATTCTTGACAGTTTTTGTATAAAGATGACCTTGGACTCATACATGAGTGTTCCTTTTCTATAATTTCTGTAATAATTTTGATAAATTATTTTTCTTAAAACTGTGGAAAAATTCACTGGAGAAACCATCTGGATCTGGTGCTTTCTTTGTGATTTCAATTTCTTTGATAGATTTAGGATCATTAAACATTGGTGTCAACATTGGTAATTTGTTTTTCTAAGGAATTTATCTTAACTACAGAGTCAAATTTTTTGGTGTAAAGTTGTTTCATTGTAGTTTATCCCTAATTTTTTTTTATATCTAGAATCTGACTCTTGTTTATTCTTTCATCACTATTATTGGCAATTTGTGTTCTTTCCCTTTTGGGGGAGGACATCTTTCTAGGAGTTTATCAATTTAATTAATTTTTTTCTAAGAACTGACTCATGGCTTTGTTGATATTTCTCTACTGTAGTTATTTTCTCTATTTCATTGATTTCTGCCTTTCTAATTTTATTTTATTTTTCCTTCTACCTCATTTGGGTTTGATTTACTACTCTTCTAGCTTCTTAAGGTGAAATAGTAGGTCATTGAGGTACACTTTTCTTCTTTTCTAATATAAGCATTTAGAGTTATAAATTTTCATGACTTTAGCTATTTCCTAGACATTCTGATATTTTCTAATTCGAATATTTTCTAATTATCTATTTTCTTATTTCTTTTTTAATGTATGACTTCTTTAGGAGTATGTTGTTTACAGGTATTTGCAGCTTTTCTAGCAATATTGGTTATTTCTATTTAATTCTGTGGTGTTAAGAAAACTTACTCTGATATATTTGTTTTCTTGATATTTATTGAGAATTTTTTTCTTGGCCCAGCATATGTTTTAGTCTGATGAACATCCTTTGTGTACTGGAAAAGACAATATTTGTGCCACTTGTTAGGTTAAATGTTTATTAACATCAAGTAAAGTAAGACGGTTGATAGTATTATTCAAATATTCTCTAACCTGTTTGATTTTTTTGACTACTTAGTCTATCAATTACTGACAGTATGGTATTAGAGCTTCCAGCTATGAAGCTGTGTTTTTCTATTTCTTCCTTTAGTTCTATCTGTTTTTCCTCCATGTAGTTTGAAGTTCTGTTATTAGGTGCATGTACATTGTGATTTTTATGTCTTCTCAATGGTTTGTTTCTTCTACCATGACGTGTTCCCTTTATCTCTGGTAATACTCTTCAAAATCTATTTTTTAAATGTTAATATAGTCATGACAATAGCATGTGATATAGCATAATTTTCTTGTGCTTATGGTTTTCATGGTATATGTTTTCATATTTATTCCAGTTTCTGTCTTAAAAGGAATCATTTATAGAAAGCATATACTAGTTGAATCTTACTTTTTTATAGTCTGACAATCTCTGGGTTTTTTTCTTTTTTTATTAAATGCAAGATTCTTTAAATTCTATAGTGTTTTACAAATTTCAAAAATTTTTACACATATGTTTTCATATAATCTCATAATAACACTTTTCCCCCTACCCCTATATTGCCCCTCCCCCTGACAATCTCTGATTTTAAATGGAATCTTTGATCATTTTTTATAGAGTTCAATTATTTCATTTCATTGGATTTATATCTACCATTTTGCTATATGATTACTCTGAATGTCCTTTTATGTGATTTTCTCTATTCTAACTGAAAAGTTTTTAATCACATAGGTTGTAATTTTTTGTTGTTGTTGCTTTCAGTGTGGCTTTCTTCTCTAAATGTATCTGTTTTTCTCTTACAATTTGTTTTTTTAAAAGCTTGGTGGTCCAATCTCATCTCTTGATTTTGTGTAATTTCATCTTTGAAAGTTTTGTAGTATTTGTTGGGTTTTTTTCATATACAACAATGCCTATGAAGAACTATTTTTATGATTTTCTTTTCTGTTTCCATAGGTATTTACTTTTGTGATATGTGTCTTTCATTTGCATTCACCCAATGTTCCAGTCCTTTATTTATCCCCTTCCCTACCTAAGAGTTTCATGCTGATTTCATTTGTTATCACTATTATTATTTTTTATTGATGTCTAGTTGATTTACAATATTATATTAGTTTCAGGTGTACAGTACGGTGATTCAATATTTTTATAGATTATACTCCATTTAAAGTTATTATAAAATACTGGCTATAGTCCCTGTGCTGTAAAATATATCTTTGTAGCCATTTATTTTATGCATAGTATTTCCCACTTTTTAATCCCCTACCTTTATGGTTCCCTTCCCTCCTTCCCTTTCCCCACTTGTAATCATTAGTTTGTTCTCTATATGTGTGAGTCTGTTTCTGTTTTCTTATATTCATTCATTTGTTTTATTTTTTAGATTGCACATGTAAGTAATAATATAGAGTATTCGTCTTTCTCTGACTTATTTCACTAAGCATAATACCCTCCAGGTCCATCCATGTTGCTGCGAATGGCAAAATTTCATTCTTTTTAATGGCTGAGTAGTATTACATTGTATATATATATTGGGTTGGCCAAAAAATTTGAGTAAAAATAAAAGACACATTTTTTCATTTTCGCCAAGAACTTTATTGAACAACATATTCACCCTTTTGTTCCACTACCTTCTGCCATTTTTCAGGCAACTTCATAATTCCATCTTCCCAAAATTTTTTATCTTTTTGAGCAAAGAACTGTTCCAGGTGCCTTTTACAGTCTTCCAGGGAATTGAAAATTTTTCCATGGAAAGAATTTTGTAGACAGAAATAAATGAAATCTGAAGATGCAATGTCTGGTGAATATGGAAGATGAATCAGAACTTCCCAACCAAGCTCTAACAGTTTTTGCCTGGTCATCAAAGAAACATGAGGTCTTGCATTATCCTGATGGAAGATTATGCATTTTCTGTCAACTAATACTGGATACTTTTTGTCAAGTGCTGCTTTCAGTCAGTCTAATTGGGAGCAATACTTGTTGGAATTAATCGTTTTGTTTTCTGGAAGGAGCTCACAATAGAGGACTCTCTTCCAATCCCACCATATATACATCGCCTTCTTTGGATGAAGACTGGCCTTTGGTGTGGTTGTTGGTGGTTCATTTTGCTTGCCCCATGATCTCTTTCTTCCATTCCATGTTATTGTACAGAATCCACTTTTCATCACCCATCACAACTTTTTTTAAAACAGAACATTTTCATTACGTTTAACTAGAGAATCGAATGAGGAAATATGGTCAAGAAGGTTTTTTTCACTTAACTTATGTAGAACCCAAACATCAAAGCAATTAACATAACCAAGCTGGTGCAAATGATTTTCAACACTTGATTTGGATATTTTGAATATGTCGGCTATCTCCCACAAGGTATAATGTTGATTGTTCTCAATTAATATCTCGATTTGTTCGCTATCAACTTCAACTGGTCTACCTGACCATGGAGCATCGTCCAGCAAGAAATCTCCAGCATGAAACTTTGCGAATTACTTTTGATGAGTTTGATCAGTCACAGCACCTTCTCCATACACTGCACATATCTTTTTTGGCGTTTCAGTTGCATTTTTACCTTTCTTAAAATAATAAAGCATAATATGCTAAAAATGTTGCTTTTTTCTTCCATCTTCAACATTAAAATGGCTACACAAAAATTCACCAATTTTAATGTCTTTTTTTAAATGCACACTGATATGACAGCTGTCACAATCTAACAAAACTGTTTCGAATGAAGTTAAAGACAACTAAGTGCTGCTAGAGCCATCTTATGGAAAAAACCGAACCTTTTGGTCAACCTAATATATTCACCACGTATTCTTTACCCATTCATCTGTTGGTGGACTCAGGTTGCTTCCATATCTAGGCTGTTGTAAATAATGCTGCTATGAACATCAGGGTGCAGTTATCTTTTTGAATTAGTGTTTTCATTTTCTTCAGGAGTGGAATTGCTGGATCACATAGTAGTTCCAATTTTAGTTTTATGAGGACCCTCCATACTGTTTTCCATAGTGCCTGCACCAATTTACATTCCCACCAATGGTGTAGTAGAGTTCCCTTTTCTCCACATTCTTGTCAACTTTTGTTATTTGTAGACTTTTTGTTGATAGCCATTCTGACTAGTGTGGGGTGATATCTCACTGTGGATTTGATTTGCATTTCTCTGATGATTAGCAATGATGAGCAACTTTTCTTTTGCCTGTTGGTCATCTGTATGTCTTCTTTGGAAGAATGTCTGTTCAGTCTGCCCATTTTTAAAATCAGGTTGTTTGTTTTTTTGATATTGAGTTGTATGAGCCATTTATATATACTTTGATTATTAACCCCTTATCAGTCGTATCATTTGCAAATATTTTTTCCCCTTCAGTAGGTTGTCTTTTATTTTTTATTTATGTATTTTTTTTGCTGTACGCGGGCCTCTCACCATCACGACCTCTCCCGTTGTGGAGCACAGGCTCCGGACGCGCAGGCTCAGCGGCCATGGCTCACGGGCCCAGCCGCTCCGCGGCATGTGGGATCTTCCCGGACCAGGGCACAAACCCGTGTCCCCTGCATTGGCAGGCGGACTCTCAACCACTGCGCCACCAGAGAAGCCCCAGTAGGTTGTCTTTTCATTTTGATGATGATTTCCTTTACTGTGCAGAATACTCTTTGATATAAATCGTAGCAATATTTTCTTGGATCTGTCTCCTAGGCAAAGGAAACATAAGCAAAAACAAACAAATGGGACTTAATTAAACTTGATAGCTTCTTTTATTATTATTTTGAATGAAGCTAATTATCTGTTAAAGAATCATGTGGGGAGAAAAGAAATAAGCCAGTCAGCTTCTTCATAGGATTACTGTTGCAAATATACTCAATAGATTTGTCATTTCCTTGCCCTAGGGACAACTTTCCTGTTGCTGTTATTGTTGTTGTTATTGTTTAAGAGGCTTATTGAGGAAGTCTTTGGGTCACAGCTCTCTGTGTTGCTACCAGACAACCAGTTTGTACTTTTTCTCCTTGATCCTATTTTACCTCCTAGTGGCTCCCTGGGCTACCATGACGTTCATACAAGTACCTGATCAACACATTTTCTCCTTTTGCTACACCTCCCTTCACATTCCCTGGTCACACACAACATCTCTAACAGGGTCTTATCCATTTTCTCATGTGATACACACATGCCCCTAGTTCTCTTCTCTCTCAACAAGAGATATTTGTATAGATCACTTGAGATAATGCTTCTTAATTTAGGAAAAGTATTTAAAAAATTGGTCAAATTCATCTTTCTTCTGCATTTTGGTCCAGATTCTGAAGGATTTTGCAAGTGTGCTTTGAGTTTCACATTTTCTATATTTTAACTATTTATTATTTTTCATGAATTTTAAGAAAAAAAAAGAAATTAAAAAAAGGCTTTATTCTGCTATATTTAACTGAGTCCAGCCAGTACTTTTTGAAGTTTTCAGTTTATATTGCACCCTTCAGATAAAAGTAATAAAGATAAAGTGATGTCAAAGATTTGAGATGCTTCCTTTGAGCATCACAGGTGTTTTAGGATTTCTTGAATCCTGGGGTACAAATTTTACTGCATCTTGAATAAAACCCTCAGCTCAAGCAGTATTTACTGAAGGAGATATAGTAGTAGTACAGAGGTTAATATTGTTTTGAAGTTACACAGGCCTGGGTTAAAGTGTTAGATCTAACACAGACCTGTTGTACAGTTAGGAGAAAATTCCTTAATTTCCGTAACTCCTAATTTCTCTCTCTGTATGTTGGTGATGAAAATACCCACCTCACAGAGATGTGGTAGGAATTAAATGAGATAACTCAGAAAGAACAATTGCTACATAATTGTTGCTAAATAAACAGTGGAATTATGATTATTATTCTACATAAAGATGTCTGATAGAATCAAATTGTGAAATTCTTATAAAGTTTTATTGCAGAATTCCACCTTTCATAATCCTTGGGTAGAGAGATATATGTAACTCTCCACATACAAGTAAAATCATTTTGCTGGAGAAACAGAAAACTGGTAAACAATAATTCCTATGTCCTAGGACATTCGTATATGAGGGTTGAGCTTACTGGGAGAAAAGTTTTTCTCATGGAAGTGTATGCCAGCTGGTGGTATGTTATCTTTGTCTTGTCTACACCCTGACCTTTCAGCTTTATAACTTCCAAACGTTTATATAATGAGAACTGCCCTTTTAAAATTGACCCAGTGATTAAAACTGAAAATGAGAGCTGAGACTGTTCTCTAATAAATAGGCTGGATCTGAGCATACATCTGTCCAGCAAAACTCTTCTAAGCAAGCAGGCACGCATTTCTTTGCTTGTATCTAAAAAGTGAAGGTGGCATTTATACCGTTCAATAATTTTTCTCTCCGTTGATTCAATGGTGAGATCTAAGTTGGCAAATGCTACAGTCCCATTTATACTACTCCTAGGCTATCTTTCAAGTATTCAGCTTTCAGATGGATGCATCCAGAGCGTTGTTGGCACATACATTTCTTATAAATTTCAACTTATAAGAAAACACTCCTTCAAGAAGAGAACTGTAGTCAAAGCAGAACCCACTCTACTCTCTTGGCAGTTCATCTTGCCAATAGATCTCTCAGTTCCATCAAAGTTTCCCAGATCCTATAACAGGTTTTTTTAATGACTTTCCAATCATACATATAGCTTTCTTCATACCTGAATGGAGACGTGTTGCAATTATTCAAAACCATCTTTCTCAGTGACTAACAGATAAAAAAAATCCCCACAGCATAATAGAATACCCATAGTAACTTCAGCTTTATACTTTTCAAAGAGCATAAAGATTTATAGGAAAGATTAAGTAACAATACAATATTTTTATTCAAATCTAATTGAAATCAAGTCACAGATGTGAATTGGACACAGGGATTTTAATTTCTTCTTTTTCTTACCTTTCTTTCTTCTACCTAAATTCTAGTTACAGTGGCTTCTTATTTTTTAGAGCATGCTAAGTTAGATCCTTTTGACTAGTTTTTAGGACCTTTATCATTAGCTGATTCCTCTCCTTGGAATACTCATTCTCCATATTTTAATATGACTCTCAATTCAAAAGTCACCCCTTCAAGAGGCCTTTCCTGACCATCACTGTTTAACCCAATGCCCTGTTTTATTTTCTTCAGAACACTTAAAAAAATTATATAAAGTTGTTTTTTTTTTTTTTTTTTGCGGTACGTGGGCCTCTCACTGTTGTGGCCTCTCCCATCGTGGAGCACAGGCTCCGGATGCGCAGGCTCAGCGGCCAAGGCTCACGGGCCCAGCCGCTCCACGACAATGTGGGATTCTCCCAGACCAGGGCACGAACCCGTGTCCCCTGCATTGGGAGGCGGACTCTCAACCACTGCGCCACCAGGGAAGCCCTATATAAAGTTATTTTATTTGTTTTTTTCCTACAAAAACATTCTCCCTCCACTAGAATGTAAACTACATGACAGCAGGTATTTGTGTTTTTCACTATTTCCCTGTGTGTAGAAAAGGCTTGTAATATAGTAGGTGCTCAATAAATAGTTATTGAATAGAGGAATGAATGAATAATATTTGCCAACCAGATTTCAGCTTTCTTCTAAGCTTCACTGAAATTTGATTCCAACACCTTTTGTTTTAAACTAGGACCTCAAGCTAATCACATTAAGCCATCGTGACCACACTTATTTCATGTGCTCTCTGCTTTTCAGGGAAATAGAAGGTGGTTTCTTTCATTTCAAAAGCCTGAATCTCCTACTTGTCCTTCCACTAAGTCTTGTATCTGAATTTGAGGGATGCATCTAAATTTTACTCATTTGTTAGGAAAAGACAATTGAAATCACTGGGTCAAATAAATGGGACTCGCTGTTCACTTTAAAGTAGTTCTGTCTCCCTCCTGTGGGAAACAAAATGTTCATGACATCTGAATATCCCTATTTAGAATATTTAATCATTTAAATATTCAAGTAATAATAATAAGTTTTTCTATCATTCAGTAATCTATAACAATCCTGAGAGGATAGTGAAGTCTCATCACTTTGTAAATGTACTTTACTATCGGAGCACGGCACCATTTTGTGTACTTTAAGAAATACTAATTGATAAAAGTTGAGGCATGTAAGGGATCTCAAAATTATCCAGTCCAACTACTCTTCCAGTTTCTGGATTCTCTGCATATGATTTCTTCCAAGTGATTGTCTTGTGAGTCTGTATCTAAACACCTCTCTTAACAGGATTGACATAATGACTTGAGACAGTAAATCCTATCTTTGGACAATTTTGATGGTTTAAAGAAAATTTTCCCCTTATGCTAAATATTTTTCTGAGGTGTACTTCAATTGGTTCAATTTATACTCCATGGTACACACTGAACAACTTTATTTCCATTTACGAAAATAATTTTTCATTTGATATTCCTATTGTGAAATAACAAGGACTTACTGAAATAATATAAAAGTATATAAAATTAAAAGTATCTCTTCCTCACTCCATCTCCTAGCCCTAGTCTCCAGAAGTAGCCACTATCAAAAATTTTCTTGGGGAGTCTTTGAGAAAATTCTCATCTAAAAACATATATACCTACTTATACAGATATAAATTATCCATATTTTTAAGTACAGATTGGAATGTAACATACACACTATGCTGCCTTATTTTTTATTGTACAGTGGATTCATATTTCCCTATGAAAATGTACAGACCTACTTCATTCCTTTCATTAGGTACAGAGTATTCCATTGGAAAAATCCTGATTGATATAAGTTTACATGCATTTATGAGTCTACGTGTAGGATAAATTTTCCAAAAAGTTTTGTTAGATTAATTTTTCTTTTATTTCTGAGCAAGAATTTTGCTCTTTTTAAAGATAATTAATTACTACTTTGTTCTAAAGTGACATAACACAATTACTTTTTTTTTCAATTTTCATAGCAAGTCTTCTCTTTGATAGGAAAAAGCATGAAATAAGTATATTGTGCCTGAGATTCAACCTTCTTTGATTTTTAGAAAAATGAGATGAAATTCTTAACATTGCTTTTGGTTAGTACCTTTAAACCTAGAGCATATATATATATATATATATATATATATATATACACATTGGAAATAATAGCATGTTTTTACAGAAAAATTGTGAGAAATTAGTTGTTAAGGAAGTGACTGTTTTCTTTATTGGCCTTCAAAGATAAATGTCTAGAAATGTATCAACTTATTCTTCTATAATAAAACCATTTTATTTTGAAATAACTTTAAACTTACAGAAAAGTTGCAAATATATAGAACAGAGAGTTCACACATACCCTTCACTCAGATTCCCATAATGTTTATAATTTTCAAAACCATAGTACAATGGTCAAACCAGGAAATTAACATTAGTATGCTCCTATTAGCTGAACTAAAGACTTATTCAAATTTCAGTTTCCCCCTTATATCCCTTTTCAGTTCCACAAACCAGTTAAGATCCCACATTACATATAGTTGTTGTGTCCTTTGTCTTCTCCAAGCTGTGACAGTTCCCGAGTCTTTCCATATCTTTTGATACTTGATAATTTTCACACTCATGGTCAGTTATTTTGTAACATCTGATGTTTTCTCATGATTAGAATGAGGTTATGCATTTTGGCAAGAAAACTACAGAAGTGATGTGCCCTTTTCACTGCATTATATCAAGGGGAAAATGACTTTTATATGCATTATAACTAGTAGTGTAAACCTCAATCACAAGGCTAACATGGTGTTTGTTAGGTTTTTCCAGTGTAAATTTACTATTTTCCTTTGGCAATTGATAAATATCTTGGGAGAGTTATTTGAGGCTCTGCAAATATTCTATTTCTCCTCAAACTTTCATCCACTTCCTTTTTCATCCACTGGTGGATCTTGCTGGCAACCATTGTAACTAGGGTGTTTACCTAATGATAATTCTGTATTTCCCTGTCTTTCTACATTTATTAATTGGAACTCCTCTGTAAAAAGAGCTGCTACTTCCTTTATTTATTTACTCAATTACTTATTTATACCGATATAGACTCAAGTACATTTATTTTGTTCTATAGGTTATAGTTAAATACTATCATTATCTTTTGTTCATATTGCTCCAAATTTGGCTATTGGGAGTGTAACAAAATACCACAGAGTGGGTAGTGGTACATATCTCACAATTTTGGAGGCTGGAAATCCATCAAAGTGTAGGCAGGTTTGATTTCTCCAAGACCTCTCTCCTAGGCTCACAGATGTTTGTCTTCTCACTATGTGCCTTTTGTCTGTGAGGCACATCCTTTGTGTCTCTCTTTTTATAAGGACACCAGTCCTAGGGCCCCACCCTTATAATCTCACTTAACTTTAATTACCTCCTTAAAGATCCTATCTCCAAATGTAGTCAGTTGGGAATTAGAACTTCAAGGTATGAATTCAATATGTAACTGCATTTATTTATCTTCAAGCGTTTAGCAGTCAAAGCTGGCTGCTGCCCCTTAGCCTCTCCTTCTACTCTGACAATCTGCTTCTGTTCGGGCTGCCTTGTTTCCTTGATTCCTCATTCTACCTTTTCTCTCCGATTCTCTAGGATGAAAAGGGCGATGATGAAGCTCTCACATTTTTTCACTCTTTGCATTCTTATTGCAGAGTCACTGTTTGAGCACTTCAGGCCTGGATGATTGATTATAAGGAGACTGCATAATGAAAAGATTGGTAGGTGTTGATGTCCTCTCAGAAACTTTTGTTAGTTTGCTATAAATTCTACCGGGTTTGGCAGCCTTCCATCATAGTACATGGCTTCTCTGTGCTTTCCTAGTTCTACTGCAGATGGAGTTTTCCCCTCTGTTTTTCATTCTCTTTATTGTTTTTAGTTGGCTTTGAGAAGAGCGGTGTGAAATGCCTTTATTTGGCCATTATCGTTAATTATGGATAAACTAAGTTAGTCATTGATATTATTAATATTATGGAAATTCTAAAGAGAGAACTGTGAATATTAATGGAGATTACATACTGATGAATTTTAAAGCTTTCCTCAAAATATTTGTTTGTGATAAACATAATAATAATTAAAATAAGAGCCACCAACGTTTATTGAACTCTTACACTATGCCCAGTATTGTGCTAAGTATTCATAATGAAAATCTAATGAACTCTTATGACCACTCTAAGACAGAGATAATAGTGTTACATTTTACAAATGGCAATACTTGTTCAAGGTCACAAGTATGATAAATATTAGAGTTGGCTATCAAATGCTTGTCTATCAAACTAAATAACATATTTTCAACCACGATCTTGTAGAGATTATCTTAAAAGAAACAAAACCAAAGAAATAAATACAAAAGAAACAACAACAAAACACCCCTCAATATCTTATAATACCATTTTCTTTACTGAGTATTCTATTTCCAATAACTTCCCTACAATATATGTTAACTCATAAATGTACTCATAGAATAAAACAAACACATATATGTCATGGTCACTATTATGTGTAATTTTTCACTTACAAAAGCAACATATTGTCTCTACTCTGAGTAGCCTATCTGTTTCATAGTTATTTATTTCCTTATACACAAAATCTACACGGGAAATGAACCCTGGCTCTGGTTACTTTGTACTAATATAGCCAACACAAATTGATGCAGTTTTCTCTCCATGCCCAAATATCTATTAACATGGAGAAAATCTGGATTATCTGGTACTGAATGTGCAAAAATGAGTTTAGCGCTCTGTGCTGGATGATTGATTGAATCCTTGGATCAGCCTATCAAGGTTTAATTGAACTACAAATCCAATGATAATTGGAATAGAACTCTGGTCCAAAACAGGACACCAATAATCTAAGCTTTAGTTAATGAACAGAGGCAAATGGAGATTTCTGCTGTATTCATGGCATCCTTTGATTGTATCAGTCATTCAAAAACTATGGCATTGTAATATTTACAACGAAGAGTTATATAAAAACAATTATGCAGTAGTCACTTTGTGCTCAGTAAATGAGTTTAGAAAAATAAGATATAACAATGGAATATTTAAAAATACCTTCATCTGTGTTTCAGCTTCCTCAAGGCTCTATGTTTCTTCATACAGTATTAATGCAGCACTAGGTACATAGTGGTTGCTAAATTCATGTTTTATTTGTTTGTATGAATGGTTAGTCTTTGGAGGAAATAGATGAGTAGATGAGGTATAATAGAATCCATTCATGATAAAAGTTTTATCAGTTGATAAAAAGGTTTGCTTACTGAATAAGATGTACATCTAGTTAGTACTGTAGTTGCCACTGTCAGCATTTTCATCTGATATTTTGAGTGAGCTCATTGGCTTAGAATTACCAAAATTAGTTAAACTGCATGCAAATTCATCTAACATTGTCACTTTGTCAAGGTTTGAGAGCTGTGATGCTTATTTCTGAAATATTTTGGAAAGTTATTACTTAAAAAATTCACATTTACAAATGTTCAAGAAACTGAAGATAAAAGTGATTGAATAAATCAAAATGACAAAGTTGTAGAGATGGAGAAAAGATTAGAGGTTAGGAGGGGTTAGATATGAGTGAGAAGAGGGAGAAGGTGTGACTATAGAGGGTAGCCTGAAGGAGATTGTTGTGGTGATGGAATAGTTCTGTATCATGAACGTGGTGGTAGTTGTAAGAATCTATACACATAATCCACATGCTTTAAATGGCATGTGTAATAAAATGGCACAGATACATTGTATCAATATCAATTTTCTGGTCTTGATATTTTTCTATTGTTACATAAGATGTAATCATTGGGGGGACCTGGGTAAATGATACACAGGACCTCTCCACTAGTTTTCTTACTTCTTGTGAATCTATAATTATTTCAAAGTAAAAGTATAAAAATGATTGGTCAGAGTTAATCTTGGCTTAGTATAATAGTTGTATGTTTCTTTTCCTTACCGTTTACAGGTAAAAATTTTCTACAATTCTAGTTTGAGTGATGCTATTTACAAGCTGTACATACTTGGACTTTTGACAAGAAGTTGCAGGTGGCATATCAACTCATCAGCTGCCTCATGGACTCTTGTTGCTAAGTGATAAATGCATGACATTCAATCTGATACTTTTCTTTAGATTGCAGAATATCTCAAGTGTTTGGGTCCAAACACTGTTGTGACACTTGCTGGTTTCTACCTTTATTGCAAATATGGTTTTATATATTTCACCAGTATAATAAATGTGAAATACTGTAGTTGTACTGATTTTATAGGTATCTCTGTGATGTCAAGTATACTTTGAAACAATACATCCATATTCTGTAATTCACTGATTCTTTCTTGTGTTTATATATAGATTACACTTACATGAATGGTGTAGAGCTTCCTCATAATACATATATAATGCTGCAAGAACACTGCTAGGATCTTAGTATATATGTATAAAAGTAGATGAGAAAGATATTAGAAATCTCTTTCCTTGCCTATCTCTGTCAATACTAGGAACCCCAAAAGCAAATATACTATCTCATTGTTTCAATTTGCAGTTCCTTAAAAACTAGTGAAACTGAGAAATAATATTTATTTCCATTTGTGTTTCCTAGTTTATGAATTGCCTCTTTGTAGTGATTTGCCTATTTTTTTCTACTTAGATAATATTCTTTTCCCAAGTGATTTAAGGAGCTGCTCTGGCTAATTATATGGAGATTTTTTTTTTTTCCCGGTACGCGGGCCTCTCACTGTTGTGGCCTCTCCCGTCGCGGAAAACAGGATCCGGATGCGCAGGCTCAGCCGCCACGGCTCACAGGCCCAGCCGCTCCGCGGCATGTGGGATCTTCCCGGACCGGGGCACGAACCTGCATCGGCAGGCGGACTCTCAACCACTGCGCCACCAGGGAAGCCCTATATGGAGCTTTTGTTGTATATGTTGAAAATATTCCTCAGTGTATCTTCAATGGGCGGAAGGTAAACATGGGTGTACTCAAGAAATTGATGAAAAAAGCAAGCAAACAATCAAGCAAGCAAGCTTGCTGTGGCTGATGCACAGAGAGTGAAAGGAAGCAGGAGTGGAAAACTGTGACAAGTATAGAAACATGTAGGCTGTGTAAAGGTTTTTAGTTTTTATCCTAAAGCAATGAGAAGCCACTGGAATGTTTTAAGCTCAGTGTGGGTAGGATGAAGTATGGAGATGATGGTGGTGTTGTAAATGAGGTTTATTATAAAATATCTTTAAAAATAGTTTATCTAAAACTTTTAGCAGGGCTTCCCTGGTGGTACAGTGGTTGAGAGTCCGCCTGCCGATGAAGGGGACACGGGTTCGTGCCCCGGTCCGGGAAGATCCCACATGCCACGGAGCGGCTGGGCCCGTGAGCCATGGCCGCTGAGCCTGCGCGTCCGGAGCCTGTGCTCCGCAGCGGGAGAGGCCACAACAGTGAGAGGCCCGCGTACCACCAAAAAAAAAAAAAAAAAAACTCTTAGCAAAGAATGGAACACAGGGGACTTCTCTGGTGGTCCAGTAGTTAAGACACCGTTCTTCCACTGCAGGGGGCATGGGTTCAATCCCTGGTTGGGGAACTAAGATCCCACATGCCACACAGTGTGGCTAAAATTTAGGAAAAATAAAAAAGAATGGAACATAGTAAATATTTAACAAATATCTGCTGTTCATTGTTAATATGAATGTAATGATTACTATTAACATTTCTGTCAGAAGGAGACTGAAGTCTGGTGAGGCAAAATAATTATTCCAATGACACAGCTATAAAGAATCACAGATAGATGTTTCTAGGCTAGATCTCATTCTCATTCTGATATCGAGTGTAAGAATGTCTACAGCGAGAAATTCATGAGCTCACAACCCAAATCTAGCCTGGGGAGTGATCCTGTTACAGCCTAGACATTAGGAGTATTAACAACAAAAATTAAACCATGCATTAGGTCACTCTCACAGGCATCATACCAAGTGCATGTGATTAATGTATTGGAGGCCAAAAGACTCGGTTACAATAGTGTTTACACAGACTAGGTCTTGGGAAACAGTATTATCCTCATTGTAGAGTTAATCGGCCAGGATTTACAAGTGCCACTTTTCAAAATTAAATAATCTACAAGCTTTGTGTTCACAAACACGCACATACTCTATGGGTCCTCAATAAATGTTAGCTGACTGACTGACAGATAAACACCCCCATAAACAGATAAACACCTCTAAGTGAAGTGTAGCCATATATTTAAAGAGGCGCTATCAGATCTACGTGTATAAACTAGAGATTAAATATATGAGAAACATAGCAAAAATGCAATAGTGAGCTGCTTAAATAGCAAATGAAGATAAATTCCAGCAATTATTAAAGTATCCCAAGTGAAAGTTTTATAAAGTAACTCTACTCCACAAAATACACGCTCTTCAAAGATCATAAACAAATCCATTTTTGTAACTTTAAATCTTTACCCCGCCTATCAATTAACTTGCAAATAATGGAGACAGTGACCTTGTTAATATGTGTGGTATTTCTTGAGAAGGAGGTATAGCATAAGGAAACAGCAGAGACAAAACTAAATTCGAGAAGTGGACATTTGATTACACCCTCTCCTCTCAGTTTACAGTATGCTAAAGTCTTATTAACTATTCTTACCTAAATTAATGAGTAGATTCCTAATAATTGAAATGCAGCAACGCAAACTAACACTCTTGAGTTTAATACTTAACTAGTTTAATGAGCTTAGGCCAGATTTAACCTTTCTTAACATTTTTTGCTCTCAATGGGAATAATTTAGTAAACTCTTTCTTTAAATGTTTCATTAAATATGTGTAATATCTGGTACAGTGCTGGATATTTAATGAGCATGAAATAAGTCTTCTTTGCTGATATTATTTACTAACTCATAGTGATGATGACAATTTCCCCCGTAACAAAGCTCTCCTGACAATGGGACTGTAGTGAGGAGTTCTGGTTGAGGGAGTTTAGCTCACAGGATGAGACAGTAGATTAGTCTCTGGAGGACAGGACAAGTCTGGTTAAAAGGTGCTCTCCAGGTTGGCATAGGCTGGATGCTTGAAGTGTGTAAGTTACTGTGGCCAGACCCAAAGGAGAAACTGAAGACCACAAGCTCACCTTAAGGGGGAGGATAAAGGAAGCAAAGAACTTTTAAGTATGAGTTAAGAGGAAATCCAAACCCTGGAACAAAGACATGATCCAGCCTATTGCATTAAAGGGCCAAGAAGAGGGTTTTGTTGCTGTGGCCATTTGTATGTTTTGTTTTAAGAACTTGGAGGCCCCATTCCTTCAAGTTATATTGTGTATTGAGACTAACTGAACATTTTCCAACATCACAGTCACTGCTTCGTTTTCTACAGAGGTTAGAGGTTCTTTGTAAGAAGCAGTGAAAAAATATAGTGACATATTTTAAAGGTTGATGCAAGTAGTAAAATTTGTGAATACCATATTAATAGAGTATTAATGAATACTATTATTGGGGTAGAAAGTGGCTCATAAATATCTAAAATTATGCTCTTTCTATATCCATTCCTTCACTTCCCTTCTTTTGCTAGAAGTGGGGCTAAGATTGAATGGAATATACAGGCCTGTTGTGCTAAGCGTTAAATTTATCTTCTAAAATGAAATCAGATGTTTTCTTTGTAGAGTTCTTAATAATCCTGTAAGAAGTTATTTTTAGGCCAAATTTAGCTGAAAAAATTGATGTTAAGGGAACAAAACTAACAAGCCTAATATTAAATAACAAGTAAGAGATGGAATTTGAAACTAAGAATGTTTAAAATTCAGAAAGACATACCATGTTTCTGGTTGGAAAGACAATATTACAAGGATGTAAAACAATCCCAATCTATATACACACAATAAAACTGCAATCAGAATTCCAAAGCAGCTCATTTTAGCTGATCAAAATAATTTCAAGTCTGTTCTCTATGTCTGTGTCTTTATTCCTGCCCTACCACCTATCAGTACCTTTTCTTAGATTCCATATATGTGTTAGCACACGGTATTTGTTTTTCTCTTTCTGACTTACTTCACTCTGTATGACAAACCCTAGGTCCAGTCACCTCATTACAAATAACTCATTTTTTTCCCTTTTTATGGCTGAGTAATATTCCTTTGTATATATGTGCCACATCTTCTTTATCCACTCATCTGCTGATGGACATGTAGGTTGCTTCCATGTCCTGGCTATTGTAAATAGTGCTGCAAAATAAAACAAAGTGAGAGAGTAGCATTGATATATATACAATGCCAAATGTAAAACGGATGGCTAGTGGGAAGCTGCTGCATAGCACGGGGAGATCAGCTCGATGCTTTCTGTTTACCTAGAGGGGTGGGATAGGGAGAGTGGGAGGGAGGCTCAAGAGGGAGGGCATATGGGGATATATGTATACATACAGCTGATTTACTTTTCTGTACAGCAGAAACTAATGCAACATTGTAAAGCAGTTATACTCCAATAAAGATAAAAAAAGAATGAAATTTAAAAACATTATTACAAAATATATATGGAACAATAAGAGTGTAAGAATTGCCAAGAAATTTTGTAAAAGAATATAAGGGAAGAACTTCCCCTATCAGTTAATAAGACATTATAAAGCTGCAAACAGAGCAATATGACAGTGGCACAGGAATAAGTGGATAAATGAATGGTTCTGGCCATAAACTAAAATTACATGAATAAATTTCTTAAGGGCTACTTACCTCTACCTATCTCTATTTCTATATCTACTCCTAACCCTAATGCTATCATTACTCCTATTCCTACCCCACTCATATCTCTATCTCTTTATTCTACCAGGACCAGAACTCTCCCTCTCTCTTCTTACCTATCTATCCATGTCTATCTCCATCTATCTATCTATCTATCTATCTACTTATCTAATATATTTATATCTATGCATAGATATGGAGCAGGGAAGAACCCAAGATAACACAGATGTATCGGAAAAGACTGAGAGGTTTGATTACAGAGAATATTTTCAATGTTTTTAGAGAAAATACATCAGCAGCAGAATCAAAAGATAGATAATATAATTTAAAATGTCTCCAACACATACGATAATGGGCTACTCCTAGTACACAAAGAGATTTTACTAATTAATAAGAAATAAATCAAGCAGCTCAATTGTAAAATGTATAAAGGAAATAAATAGGCACATCAAAATCTATATGGAATGTTATCTCTGCAACAATGTCTCTTATTCATTAAGACACAATTAGAACCTCTGTCAAAAATTAGTCAGAATTCTGCCAACTCTATTCCTCACAATTTTCCTTTAGGTTCTCCTCTTACCCTATGACCAGAGAATTCAGTACTCTATAAAATTGGCTCTTCCCTAAAATTCTTTCTTCTCCAAAATTTCTAGACCTTCTGATTAAAATCCCCCGTTGATTAGAGCTACTAATATCAGCTAGATATTGATTTTTCAAAATACACACTAAGGTAAAAGAAGGCTTATGCCTTTTAAGGGATCTGCATTTGCACAAGTAAAAGACACAACTGTTTGATCCTGTTTTATAGGTTGAGGAGACAGAAGGCTTCTACTGATTGGTTTTACAAGATTCTGGAAAGGGCTACTTTTAATATTAGAATTAAAATTCGGGGATAATTATCTTCTAAAGAGGTTATTCCTTATCTTCAGAGATGTAAATACTCAACATAAAGTACTCAAGCTTATCTTTTAAAAACATGCAGCAATTATCAGAGAAGACCCAAACCCAGAGAGATTTGTGCTATATACATTGGATTGACTTTATACTGTGGCCCAAAGGAAAAATGCCACAGCAGTGATACCTGATATTGCAATAAAGTCAGAAGAACAGTAAAAAAGAACTATGCAGTCAGAAGCAGAAGTTGGATCACTTATGTACCTGGGCTAAAAGATGGCAAATGCCAGAAATCAATGCAGATAAACGTAGAATATTTCATCTTGAGAAGAAGCAGAGTGAATGTTCAAAAAAGTAAAATAAATAAAAAACAACAACAAAAACATTGCATCATATTGCCCGAAGAACAGATTTGAGAGTTTTGGAAAAATTCTCTAAAGTGGGCAATACATTGTATAGCTCTCCAAAGATGAAGGCAAAAAGATGGTGACACAGTTCCCCTTGAAATACAACATAAACCACAGGGAAAAGGGAAGGTTTTCAGATTCTCTCTAATGAAGTAACTAAACCTCTGGAGCACATGGCTGTTATTAGCCAGATCTATGGATGGAAAAGCCTGAGCGGTGAACACTCATCATAGACAATTTTAATAGCACCAAAAATTAGAATTTAACTTTCTTCCATATTTTTTGTCAAAATATTTCTATGAATTCCCCATAGGCAGTAAACCATGTATCATTTTAAGAGTTTGAATATGTCAATGACCTTGTTGTTAAAAAGAATAAACATTTTTACACAACACTAACCTTCTAACCCAATCATCCTTCTCAAAATATTGAATTGAAAGATGTACAAATTTTTTCTACTTTAGAAACACATTATTTTGAAAATAATTCCTGTTGATAAATGCTTATTTCTTCTCTCCCTAACTCCTTCTTCTCTCCCCTCCCTAATTTTATCTTTTCTTCCCAATAGCAGTTGATAGAAATTTGTTTTCTTTTCCCTAATTTTCTACTGCTGCTATCTTTTGCTGTCCTTAGGAAGATCCTAAAAACTTATTTACTAGTTTTTATTTCCTACTGTATTACATTCTTCGGTATCCTTGCCATAACAGATATGTGATTAACATTATTGGTGATTAGAGAATAAATTTTATAAGATCAATAACCAGTGAAAATCTTATAGAAATTTTTGCATGCTCACCGTGTGCCAGGCATTAAGGGCTTTATTTTTTTTATTTTTATCACAGTTTATGAGCTAAATCTTGAAATTACCCTACTTGCAAAGGAGAAAACTGAGGCTCAGAGAGATTAAGATTACAGGGCTAGTCACAGCTAGAGATGCGGTTCATAAAGGCAGAGATGTCTGAGTCTAGAGTAGTACTTACACCCTACTGTACCACTGCGAGATAAGTCCTGGAAACAAGACTTTTAACTCTTGTGGGGACACCATATTCATTAATAGTTTCAAACAATTCAAGGCATTGAGAAATAACATTCCACTATGCAGTCCAATGATAAGTGAGGAACTGTGCCAAGTCCTGGGAGAGAGAGGGTTTTCCATCTCTCTGCCTACTGCTTCTCATTTCTTTATACTTGTTTGTAAGATCAAATGCAAATGGATGAAATATTTAGTGAACAACTTGGCTTTATAAAGAAGACGTGCAGCCTGCTGGTTTCATAGATTTTCCAGACAATCATTCTTCAGACGTATTTACTTTTTGCTGTTTCAGTGGATAAAAGGGACCAAATTGAAACTCAGCCCTCATCTTCATCTCCTGGTTGGGACAAAGGTAAATATACCTTCAGGTTTGATTCAGTAGGAAAGGCACATCCAATCTCATTTCAATAAGCATCTGAGCAACTATCAAAGATCCATTACCTTTAGAAGGAGAGGGAAGAAATGAATGTCAGATTATTAAAGACATGACATCCTAATTAAAAGAGTCTGTGTAGAACGCCAGAGCGGGTATAGACAGAGCCAAAGTGACTGTGAAATCTTGTCTCTGCAGATGTCAATAGCCTAAGAGCAGATCCTTTAATTAGAATCTTCTTTTATTTTGTCTACGCTCTAGACATGAAAACTCATTGCAGTCACCCTGCCTAGAAGCTGAGTTGCTTAGAACAAAATGGCCTGTCCTGGAAAAAGAAAATCACGGTCGTAACAGTCCCAGTAGATAAATACGTATATAGACTATCATTTTCTTGTAGCAAATGGTAAAAAGATATGCGGGTGACAGTGAGAGAGTCATGCGGAGGGCCTGCTTTATCACATACCTCTGACTATGTTTCCCAAGAAGCGCTCCTCACCTATCCCAGGCCCCTGGCCATCATTAGTCCTTGCACATGGAAGCAATGAAGGTGCCTCTTCAAGTAAATCATTTGAGGATTTTTATAATCTCAAAAAAATTTTTCTAATATTTTTTTCTAAGTTTTCCAGGTTTAAGGTTTTAACGTTTTTTTACAGGCTGCAGACGCGCAGGCCCAGCGGCCATGGCTCACGGGCCCAGCCGCTCCGTGGCATGTGGGATCTTCCCGGACCGGGGCACGAACCCGTGTCCCCTGCATCGGCAGGCGGACTCTCAACCACTGCGCCACCAGGGAAGCCCTAATCTTTTATTATTTATTGAGCAGCAGTTTCGTAGAGCATGGTGAGAAACCCTGGGTAAATAGTTGGATGCAAAATCTGTGCCGTCCAATGCTCTATTAAAAACTAATGAGTTCTTTCTTTTTCATATTATCACTGTTCTATCCTCTGGTGCTTAAAAACTAATAACATGTGTGTTTATAAACCTTTGGCTGTTGATCAGTAAAACTGCTGATAAATATATTTTAGAGATTGCACGGGAAAGTCTGCATATAAGTTTTTTCTTCAACCACTGGAAAGATCATAGGCACCTATTTCAACTGAACGTATTTTCCAGTGTTTTTTTTTATGATATCGGGATAAAGAAAATTACATATCAACATAACAAAATAAAATAAATCTATTTCAAACTGCAACTTTGAAAATTAATCAGAAAAGATGTAAATAAGACAAATGCTATGGAATAAAGTTAAATATTTCTCACTTCACTACTAATGAGGATCTGATAAAATATTTGCAAATCATTGCAAATAATGTCTTCTTGTTAGAATTAATGAGAATAAAATGAATAAGGAAGAAATTACACTGTTCTAACTTCTTTTTTGAAAGTCTTATGTCTGTATTTATTTCTGGTATCAAGTAGAATTGATTTGCATCTGCCTTTTAAGTCTTAGAACTTAAAAGGTTCTGGTGGTTAGAAATTTATGAAACCTGAAAGGGTCTGACCCTTATCTAATGAGGAAAAAATAGAAAGCAGGCACACTGAGAATCAGTACAAAATATGAAGTCATAATGACTTTGACTATTGAATTATTATTCTTGTATTATCTATGCATTTGTAAGTCCAACATATATAGGAATAAGGGCAGGAAGAAAGAAAGAAAAGAAAGAAAAGGATGGAAAAAATGAAGAAGGGAAGAAGGAGGAAGGTGAATGACGAGTGGTATGTGATGAGAACTGAATCAAATATAAAAGGGCTTTAAGTCCTATGCTGCTTATTTAACACAATTCTAGCTGTATTTTTTCTCAGTTTTATAATGAAATATCACATCTATTCTTTCAAGATAAATATCATTCTTCCTTCTCTTAGACTATGATTTTGAAAAAAACTTTAATTTTGGATTATGTATGCCATTTGGACCTTCAATTTATTTGTGGCAGCAAGCACTCTGATGAATGTACTGTTTGTCCTATAATTGCTGTCTTCCAGTGAGCATTTTGTTCCATTATGATCTCCTAGAACATTTTATTCTCAAAAAGATATGGCACAGACTGATTCTTCATTTTAAGGATGCTTCTTTAACTTCTCCAGGTTTTAAACTAGTTAAAATTATATTTTGAATAATAAAAAGTGGGGGAGAAAAGAATTATCAGGACTGGGACACATTTTAAAATTCATATTGAATATTTCTTTTTATTTTGGAAATGCAAATATATCATGGAATGTAGCCTAACACTTATAGACAACTCATTCATGACATGCATTATTAATATAAATATGTGGATGGAAACAAATTTTGTTGTAGAAATACAGAGTGTTTTTTAGCAAACTATGTTTTTTAAACCTTTCCTTATGCAAGCTTTGTCATGAATGCAGTAATGCTGATTTTAAAATAAAGGCTATCAGTGAAAGTATTGCTGGCTTTTTTGATAAGTAAAGAATAATGACTTTATGTGTTTTATGAATGTTACATTGTTTCTTACAAGCCATCTCTGTGATTTTTGAAAATGAAGAATGAGTGATTAGGAGAATGTGCATTCTATTTCAAGCATATTAAGTAATTTAATTCTCAGCAACATTGTATCAAGGCCCAAGTGAGACTATCTTGTAAGAATTTACTATAGAAATAAGTATTTTCAATGTATATATACTTGTAAAAAAATGATCTGTGGTGACACACAGCATAACAGGATGGTTGGAAATAAAGTTAGAGAGGTCAAAAAACATATTCTTCAACAAAATGTGGTTGACGAAAAAAATTACAACAGGCCCAATGATTTATATTTAAATATAGCTCTGGGCTTGCAGATTGCCAAGTCAAATAAGAGTATATTTCTCAATGTATGACAAAAGAAAACATACCAAATCTTCTGACAAGAAAGATGCAAACAATGTGGTAAATAATTCTGCAAGGAAGAGGCCAATTCTCAAGGCACAGGTTATAGATGGACTTATGCAAGTATTTAAATAGAAATTTCCTAGCTGTTTCAGGAGAAGGAGAGAATATTATTGCTTCCCATGACTGTTAATTTTTTATATCCAGCTAATTTTTTACATCCATTTACTAATGTATTATATAACAATGTTCTATACATTGGGGTGAGCAGCACCTTTCTCATTTGTAGTTAGTTCTCTGCCTGAAATGCTCTCCTTTCCCACTACATTTCAGTAACTTCTCACCCTTTAAGGCTCATCACAAACTTCATCTCTTAAAGGAATGTTTCTCTAGACATCCTGAAGCTTTCTCATAGCACCCCAGTATGGTACTTTTCATTCTATATTGTTATAGTTGATTCACTTCTCCTCACTAAACTATAAACTTCCTGAAGGTATGGAATATCTTGGTTAATATTTTATTCCTAGTACTTAACATGTCTTTGACACCTAGTAGATGCTCAATAAATCTTTGGTGGATGGAGGAATGGATGAATAAGTGAATTTAGGGTTGCACTGAGGAGTCTTGTCATCAAGAAAAATCCTTGTCGTCAAGGGTTTGGGGCCAGGCAGTTGGGTGGGGAGAAGGAAAAGAGGGGGAAAGACAGCACTGTGTATGGAGAGGGGTGGGCTTATCTCAGCTTAGAGCTCAAATTTCACCTACTTTCTAGTAGCTTCCCATTCATTAAAAGCCAGCATGGATATTGATTCTTGTGAGTGGAATTAGGTGAGGGATGAGAAAAGGTTTTACTTAATCACTGTTCCAAAGCTCAAGCTGCTGTATATTTGGAGGCTGAAGGAGAGAATCAGAGAAAATCTTGATAAAATTCTATTCTAGAAAATAGATTTTTCGTGCATTTGTTTGTAAGTGTCTTTATCATAGTTGCCTTTGAGGAAGGCAATTTATATTTAGCAAGAACTGGTATTAATTAGTATTCACGTGCATGGCCTTTCTTTCTGTTTGTTCTGATGTTCCAAAATTGCAAGGAAAAAGTGCCTGCCATTTAATTATATTAAATCAGATATGTGAACAACAGAATTCTGGCGTCAAGGACTGTATTAGCAAATTGTGCCAATTAGAAACACACAGCAAGTACCATGCACTTTCCTTTTGCATTAGTGGCTTTTAAATCATATAGTGGCACAGTAACAAATACAGCTAGCATGGTATGACTGTCACATTTTCCACACGTTCATTTTTAGCTACTTTGCCTTTTAAAGAAAACATACAGTATGCTGTAGGCCTACACATAAAATGCTTCCCAAAATATGAGATAATTATATGCTTAAGGAGTAATATGCAAACACTCTTCTTCAGATAATTATGAACACTTATTTTTCCACATGGGAAGCTAGCCAAGAAGTAAAGACATACTGCACTTTGGGAAGTCATCCGTTTTTAATACACGAGACAGTGCCCTATCAAGTATCACAAAAAGAAAGTTAACAGATTTCTTGTAATCAAATGAAAAACCAAAAGTAAAACAAATTTTTAAATGACAATTAATATCCATCACACAGTGCCCCATTAAAAAACAATGCTATGAAGGGACAAAATCTGCTATAAGAATAAATTTTGTCAGCCATAAATAAACATTCAATTTTTTAACAGATTCTGAAGATATATATATCTTCCTCCAAGAATATTCTTTGAAAATTAATAGAAATTGAAAAGTAAGTTTGTGTAAGCCATACTTTTGGGTATCTGTTATTTACACTTAAGTAAATCTTGATTAATTATGGTAAAAGATGGTAATTATAGCATTGAAGGAAGAAGATGGATAATTGAAATATACAAGATGCTAACTTATATTTTTGTCCATTGTTTAAACATTCTAAAATCTAAACTTTTACCAGGTCTCCATTATGATTTTAAACTAATTTGAGTATTAGGAAACTTTAAATTCTATTGCTTTGGAAATTTTATTTATTTAAGGGTAAAATAAGCTGATGATTAATTTTAGTTTCTTTTAAGGTGTTTTTGTACATATTATTAATTTATTGTCTCTTGTTTTTAAAATTTGACTAATACTGTAATACTATCTGCTAAAGAAATTTTAAACATTCTTTTATTATTTTAGGTAAAGTTTACATAGAGTTAGATTCACAGCCAGTACTTTAATGAGTTTGACAAATTCACACAAATATATAACTAACACCCCAATCAAAGAACACTGCTATAACCCAGAAAGTTTCCTCATCCTCCATTGCATCAATCTCTCTCACCCACAGACACTCTTTTGTTTCTATCAACAAGAGTTTAGTACGTTCTTGAACTTCAGATAAATGGAACTACCCAGTATGTGTTTACTTATGCTATTTTTTTGAGAGATTTTTGAGATTTATCTCTCTAGTTGCATGTATCAGTAGGTCATTCTTTTTTTATTACCTAATAGTACTACATTGCATTATATGCAGCAATTTATTTATCTTCCTTCCTTCTGGCACACTTTTGGATTGATTCCAGTTTGGAACAATTATTAATGAAGCTGCAATAAAAATACTTTTACAAGTTTTATGTGGACCTATGTTTTGATTTCCTTTAGGTAAATACTAGGAGTTGAAAGGCCAGGTCATATGAAAAGCATATATTTAACAAACTGACAAACAGTTCTCCAAGTTTGGGTCAGTTTATACACTCACCATCATTATATAAAAGGGATTCATTTGCTCCACACCCTTGTCAATATTTTGTGTTTTCAGTCTTTTCAGAAGTGTGTTGCTTACTTTTCAAATATTGGAGAATTTTCTAGATATCTTCCAGTTACTGACTTCTAGTTGAAATCCATTATGGTCTTAGAACATGTTTTGTGTGAATTATTTTCTTTTACATATGGTAAAGTTTGTTTAATAGCACAGAGTATTGCCTATCTTGATGAAGACTGAGTTTATGTTCCAACAATATTATACCCCCTCACATGTAGTAAGGACCTTATAACAGTGTGTTCCTAATTCCTTCCCCTCATCCTTTGTTGTACTGTGTCATATATTTTAGCTTTTACATGTGCTATGAACAGCACTGTTATCTTTTGCTCCAGTTATCTCTAGAGCAGTAAAAGTTAAGAAAAACATAAATTTAATTTACTTAATTTATTCCTGTTTCAATGCTCTTCATATTTTGTGTAAATCTAAATTTCTTACATTCTTTCTGCCTGAATAACTTTCTTGAGTATTTATTTTCAAGATGGCCTGTTGGCAATAAATTCACTAATTTTTAAAAATTCACTAACTTTTTGCTTGTTTGAGAAAATATTTATTTCTCCTTAATTTTTGGATTATATTTTACTGGTATGGAATTCTAAATTGATAGTCTTTCTGTTTCTTCCAGTACTTGAAAGATATCACTCTATTATATCTTTTCTTGCATGGTTTCTGATGAGAAGTCTACTGTAATTCTTAACATTATTTCTCTGTAGGTAATGTGTCTTCTTTCTCTGCAAGATTTTCTTTTCGTCTTTGGTTTTTAGCAATTTGAATATGATATGTATAGGTGTTCCCTTCCCCCTCCTAAACCAAATGCTTTTCTGAGATTCTTAAATCTGTGGTTTAGTGTCTTGTCACTAACTTTGGAGAATTCTCAGCCACTATTTTTTCAAGTAATACTTTGACACTGTTTGCTCTCTTCTTCTAGAATTCTAATTATACATGTATGTTAGACTGTTTGATATAGTCCCACAACTCATGGACACTCCCTCGGTTTTCACTTTTTTCTCTTTGTGTTTCAGATTGGGTAATTTTTATTGACTTATCTGTGAGTTCACTGATCTTTTCCTTGTTTGAATAAAGTGTACTGATGAGTCCATTGAAGGCAGTCTTCATCTCTGTTTTTGTTTTATATTTCTAGCATTTCCATTTGATTTTTGTAGTTTTTATTTCTCCCATGAAAATATCTATCTGATCTTACATGTGGTATACCTTTTCATTAAGAGCCATTAACATGTTAATTATAGTTATTTTAAATTCTTTGTCTGATATTTCCAACATTAATGTCATATTTGACCCTGGTTCTGATGAAAAAAGTCTTTTCAAACTTTTTTCTTTTCTTTTTTTTTTTGCATTTCCACATGCTTTGTAAATTTTTGTTAGAAGCTGGACATATTGTATACAAGAGTAGATAATGAGATAAATACTCTTTTATACTTGGATATGTGTGTGCCTAGTCTTATGCTAGGCTTTTAGTGTGGAGGATTGTGTTAATATACTCAGGATTTGGGCTGGGTTTGCAGTTTGTTGCACAGGCTTCAAATCCCCTAGTTATAGGGTGTGGATGAGCTTTCCAGAACGTTTTTACTCAGTACATTCTCCCCAGAGAGAAAACAGCTCTCTAGCTACATCCCTTTGTTAAAATTACCAATGCTTGCTGGCAAGGTGATGGAAGGTGGAGGAGGGGGAAATGCTCTCTGCTGTTCTGATTAAGCCTCATTCTTAGGCAGGGTGAACCTGCATCTCAGTGTGGGGTGGCTTTCACAAGTGTTTTTTGCTCTTGCTCCAGTTAGAGTACATATAATTTTGCTTAGCACACATTCCTGCCCCTTCCACAGAGGTAGAACTTAACTTTTTCTCTGTTTCTTTTCTCTAGCTTTAATGGGTTCCCAACAGTGCCCTAAGCAAGAGTTTTGTGACTATTCTCCCTGCAGACCATCTCCCTCTAGGGGAGGTAGGGGAGATGGGTTTGGGTGGAGTTTTGACAGTGGCTGCAATTCCCCGCCCCCCCCCCCCCACCACCGACAAGTGTCATGAGGTAACTATTCTCAGGAATCTACACAATTTTCTCTGAGCATCTGGTGTGGTTCATGGAGAAAAAATTACGTTAGAGGGCACAGACTACCCTATAATTGCAGCCACAAATGACTTTATACTTTCCTATCAATAGATATTTGGCCTTTAGTAGTTCATTTAAACATATTAACTGACTCTTTTTACAGCCTTATATGGCATCTGGTGGCATTTGACTCAACTATACAAATTCTGGGCTCTTTTTTATCCATGAAATTTCTGCCCTGAAGTTAAAGCTTTCTGATAGATTCAAGAAAAAGTCATTAATTTGAAGTTTGAGATTTTTTTTTTTTTTTTGGTAATGGTGAGATCAATGTTCTTTACTGCTCTCTATATCTCTGAGATGAAACGAAGTTTATCTATGTTTTTAGTATATCTATTTTAATGGGGGTGAAGTGGTATCTCATTGTGTATTTTAGTTGAATTTTTGATGGCTAATGATATTGAGCAGCTTTTTATATGGTTATCAGCCATCTGTATATCTGTAGTGTAGTTGAAAGAACTTTATGTGCAAGTTTTTTTACTTGGTTTAAAACTTAATTGGTTAATTGGTTTTTTGGTCTATTATTGATTTATAAGTGCTCATTACATATTTTGAATACAAGCCTTTGTCATATAGATGTATTGCAAATATTTTCTCCCTGGCTATGGCTTGCCTTTTTATTTTTTAATTATTGATGAAGAGAAGATTTTCATTTATATGAAATTCAATTTATCAGTTTTTATGGTTCTTGTTTCTTGTGTCCTTTTGAAAAAAATATAACCTATTCCAATAACAAAAACATTCTCTTATTATTTTCTTGTAGGAGCTTCATGACTTTAGATGTTTAAGTCTATGATCCATTTCAAATTAATTTTTGTGTGTGGTACAATGTAGGAGTGAAGGTTCAATTTTCTTTTCCCTAAATATTTATGTACTTGTTTCTAAAAGCATTGGTTGAAAAGTGTTCCTTTTCTCTTGAATTATGTTGATACCTTTGTTGAGAAACAGTTGGCCACATATATGCGTGCCTATTGCTGTATTCCATATTCTTACCATTAATATACTTGTCTATCCTTAAGCTGATACCATACAAGTGTGATTACTCTAGCTTGATTGTTCTTCTTTGAGGGTGTACTGAAGTTGGATGGTGTTTTATGTTGTGGTGAGAGGGAACTGGAGTTAGATTCATAAGACTCAGAGTCTTGTGTCTGTTTCAATTTCATTAGCCGTGAAATGAAACCAAGACTTTTAAATCTTCTGAGCTCTTCTACCTTCTCTCCCACCCTCTTTTCTTTATTGACTTTCTTTTTTCCTTTTTATTTTACATACTAAAATATAATGTCTACCTTGCCTACACATCATGTAAAAATGCTTTGAAACAGCATTGCTCCATATAGAGTTATAAAGGATTTTGTATTTGCGTTATGTGAAAGGTCACGTGTACCTCTTTAGAAGCTTCAGATTTTTTATTTCTGATTTTGACTTAAAGACAAGGAGAACCAGGGACACAAAGCCATAGCAGAATGACTGTTGTATTTCAATTAAAACAGGGCCTCTTTTCTTCTCATTACCCAATACTTCTAGCTATAGTCAGGTAAAAACCCAATTAATTATTAATTGATGTGCATTAAAATTCATTAACTCTTCATGTGAGGCCTGGGCTATAATTAACTGTCTTTCTTACCTTTTGTTCTGAAATCTCTAGGTAGAAGATCCCATCGCTAATAAGAAAGAGGGAGACAGTTTTGCCGCCAGTAGTTAGTCAGAAGCAAGGTCTTCAGAAGGCTGGGTGACTGAGTGCCCAATATCTGATCATAACCAAGCAGCATTGTCAAATCTCCCAAATCTATTTTCCTATATGAAGTTTATCTTTGACATATTTGAAAAGGAAAAAAGAGTAGTAATAGTTACAATGTTCTGTTCTCATGATATTTGCACATTAAATTACACTTTGTGTATGTCTTCAACCTAATAAAAATTTATATTCAAACTTAAGATCCAAAAAAAAAATACTCCCTGAATGTGCAGTTTCAAATAGATAGTTTTAAACTTATCAATTTTAAACTAAATGTATTGAAATCACTATATATTTTCTTAAAAGACACGTTACAAATGAGTGATAGACAAAATAAATTATCTCAGACTCAACAGAAGTAAGAATTTTCCTAAATAGCTTGCATTAGCTTCTCAGCATGACATTTGGACAGATTTACAGTCACAGCTATGTTGGAGCTTTGGTATCTGTAATCTACAAAAATAACCAAAAAAAAAAAAAAAACCCCCAAAAACCCCACTGTTATTTCCTATGATCTCAAGCTCCTTAAAAACTAATTATGCACAGACTTTAAGGGAAGATTTTAACCCATTTTACAGTGAATTCCATCCATGTGTATACTCAAAAGAAGGAAAATCATGTGAAATGAGAAAGAAATCTTAAAATTTATAAAATTTAGAGAAAATCATTAAGAATTTTCAGTCCTTCCATTTCTCCACTCTCTAAATTGGACAACTGGGGCCCCATGATTTAAATGACTTTTCCAAAACTATAATTCTGGTAAGTGCCAGAATTGTAGGACAAACCTGTTTTCTACCTGGTTCACAACTAGTTCTCTCCAGGACATAAAAAAATTAACTCTTAATTCATTCCTGAATCTAGAAAACTCTCACTCATTTTTATGTTAATCTGGAGATACTATAGACAGCTCAAGCTCCCAGAAGATAACAACTACGTGTGATGCTCATAGTTGATATTTATTTCAGTGCTATTATGTTCTAGGCTTTGTTCTAAGTATTTACATCTACTAAATAATTTAACCCTTAGATTAGTCCTGTGAGATAGGTCCTATTATTATTATCTCCATTTCACAGATGAAAACACTGGGGCTCACAGAAGCAACCTACTCAAAAAAAAAAAAAAAAAAAAGTGAAGGTCCATGCTAAAAGCCTATGCTCCTAACCTCTGCATACGAACGTCTATATATAATAATGACCTACTGTGGTTAAGTATACATATGAGTCCAATTCCATAATATCAGCATTATGAGAAATTCCTCCAAACTTTTAACAAGATTTTCAAATAATTACCTATTGAACTACAAATTAGACAATATCCTCTTAGGTCTTGCTGCTTTAGATTCTCACTAGTGCTGAGGTGAGAAATGATTGAAGAACAGGGTTCTATTTCACTACTCATATATTTAAATATTGAGAAATTATTGAATAAGGTATATTCTGATTCTTCTGGGTCTCTTTGCTGACTCTTCCTCCTCTCAATGTCAATTACCCAGAGCTAGGTCCTGGGTCCCTCTTCTCCTACATTCTCTCACTAGGTGTTTCCATTCAGTCACTGGGCTTTAAATCCATGTATATGTCCATGGCAACTAAACTTCTATCTCTAGCCATGACCACTGAGTTCCAAATTTAAATATTTGTTGATGTGCCATTTGACATCTCCACTTGAATTAATAAATATCTCAGATTTAATATAACCTAAATAGAATTCTGTAATCCCTTCTGTTCTTAAACACAGATCAGAGAACAAAAGCAAAACCAAAACTTATTCTTAGTTCAATATTTTCCATGTCAGTTAATATCACCCTTATCCATCCCCCAAATTAGAAGTCATTCTTAATCTCTGTCCCCTCATCTTCCACATTCAGACCTTTAGCACATGCTCTCAATTATTCTTCCAAACCATATTTCCTATCTATTGTCTTTATTTCTTCTTTCTGCTATCATTCTAAGCCAAATCACTTACATCTCTCACCTGGATTACTTGGGAGCCTGATATTTGATGTCCTAGCTTCCACTCTTTCCCCCTTATAATAAATTCTCTATATACCAGCTAGAGGTACATCTTTAAAATGTAAATCTCAGTATGTTGCTCATGTCACTTCCCTGCTTAAAGACCTCCAATGGTTATCCATTGCACTTAGAATAAAAACGAGCTCTTCACTATCAGCTCCCATAATCTATAGGATCTCAGTCTCGCTTACATGTCTGATTTCATTGTCTGCCACTTCCCGCTCTACTAATTATGTTCCAACCACAAAATTTTGGTTTCAGTTGCTTGAAAAAGCCAAGCATGCTTTACCTTGGTGCTTTGCCTCAAGACTATGTTACTAAAGATTGGGAGTTTAAAAAAAACAAAGTCACCAAGGTACTCTTGGAAAGGGGGTTCCTTCCCCAGCCTCCAAGTCAAGTAGTTTCAGAAACCTCCTCAGAGTACTCGGTGTGGGGTGGGAGGGGATGAAGAATACAGAAGCTGCTGCCTGACTTTCATATGAAGATGTCTGAAGGCTAATAACCTGAGAGTGGAGTAGAGAATATTACAGAAAAAGGAAGTTGGGCTTCCACTGATGGAAGGATAGTGTGAATTTCCCAGTGGGGTTAGTCAGCCCTTGAAGGATAGGATTTGAAATTGAACCCTGTCTGGAGGGGCAAGGTATCCTCAACAGACTGTCTGTGTGGAATGGACTGCTGAAAGCCAGGGGTTGAAGGGCTATCATGAGCATTCAGCTGGAAAGAACATTTCCCATACCAGGAAATCCTTCATGAAAGGTTAACAGCAATAGTAGTGCTATGGACTGAATTATGTCCCCCTAAAATTCATCTATTGCAGGTCTAACTCTACCTGGAGGTGAGGCTTTGGTAGATGAGGTAGGTTCAGATGGGGTCCTGAAGGTGGGGCCCTCATGACAAGATTAGTGCCCTTATAATAGAGACATTATAAGAGAGACACTAGAAAGTGGTCTCTCTCTCTCTCTATCTCTCTGCAATGTGAAGACACAAAAAGAAGGAAGCCACTTACAAGCTAGGAAGCAAGCTCTCACCAGAAACCAACCATGCTGGCACCTTGGTCTTAGAATTCTAGCCTCTGTAAATGTGAGAAAACAAATTTCAGTTCTTTGCCAGCAAACTAGGAAATTTTGTTATGGCAGCCACAGTTAAATGGTTTTCATTTAAAGATAAAAATTTTCTATAAGTGAAAGAACACATTATTTATCATTTGCCAGACTCAAAGAGATAATGCCATCCTAAAGCTTGAAAGGCAGCTAAGATTTTACTCTTTTCATGTAATCCTACCTCCTTTGCTTGATCTGGCTGGGCTTGAAATGGCACCTAGTGAGTTGGGGAGGAGACAGTACATGGAAGAGGAAGAATCTGACCAAAATCCCCTGCTACTTCAAGGGGATTTTCTGAGTCTGAGTCATGCCTAAACTAGAGGAAAAGAGAATCTTTAAATTGGATAACAGATTAAAGGTTTTTTTTTAATTAAATAACTTCAAGCTTTTCCACACATGAAAAAATATGAGAAAAATAATAAGATCCACCTAAGATTTGATCCAGAGTCAAGGAAGAACTATTAAACAAAATCAGCTTAAATGGATAGTGATAAAGTTGCTCTCTGTTTTTCTCTGCAAAATACAGATTATTGAATTAACCAGATATACAATTAAAATAATGCAATACCTACCAAAGAAAAGCATGGAAATGACCTATAGGAATACACAGATTATTGAATTAACCAGATACACAATTAAAATAATGCAATACCTACCAAAGAAAAGCATGGAAATGACCTATAGGAATACACAGAAGTGGTGGGAGGGGAGAGCTTGGAACAATTCATGTTGCCTGTTGGGTCAGTAAGGCTACAGAAGGAAAAGTGGCTTTGAGCTGGGCCTTTAAAAATGAATAGAACATTCTAAGATATAAAAGGGGGGAGGAAGATAAAGACATCCCAAGAGGGGTAAATAATGTAGCCAAAGGAAGAGAAATGTGAATGTCCCTCAGGGCTCATGGCATGGTGCTTAGTCAAGCAAGCCTAGAGAAGAAGGTGTTTGTGGCAGAGAAAGTTGGAACTGATTCTGCCAAGGTAGGCTGGGGCCACCTGTGCCTTGTTAAGTAATGTGAACTTGAACGATACATGTAATGGAGAGTCACTTAAGATTTTTTAACAGAGAAATAACCTTGAAAATTATGTGCATGTAGTAGTAAAGGAGATTACTAATGGAACACATACAGAGAGATTAAAGTGGGAGGACTGAGAATGGAACCTGGGGAAAACTCTCCTGTATAAGTTGAGCAGAGGAAGAGGATCCAGTGAAAAGTCAAGGAAGAGTCATAGAGGGAGAGAAAACCCAGAAATACAGGGTCATAGAAGCACAATGAGAAGAGTGAGTTTAAGAGGAAGTGGACAATGTCAAATCCTGCAAAGAGATCACAAGAAAGATGACTGAGAAGAGACCACAGGTTCCAAACTTGTGTTTTAATTTCCATATTTAGAAAATAAAGACCATTTTTCAAGTATGGTGTTGCAAAACAAACAAAATGAAACCACACAAAACTAAACACTAAGTTCTAAGAAATCCAGATTTTTCAAAAGTAACTAATAGGGGCTTCCCTGGTGGCGCAGTGGTTGGGGGTCTGCCTGCCGATGCAGGGGACACGGGTTTGTGCCCCGGTCTGGGAAGATCCCACATGCCGCGGAGTGGCTGGGCCCGTGAGCCATGGCCGCTGAGCCTGCGCATCCAGAGCCTGTGCTCCACGACGGGAGAGGCCACAACAGTGAGAGGCCTGTGTACTGAAAAAAAAAAAAAACAAACAAACAAACAAAAAAAAAGTAACTAATAAAGATTTAAATTATTTTTTGCACCCTTAGAGAATCATAGAGTATGATGAGTATGCTGTGAATCATAAAGTATGCTGTGAAACTCAGAGGTTTTTTTGTTTTGTTTTGTTTACATTGTTTTATGTTTCCTCCAATTTTAAAGAGTCATCCCAAGATTTGGTAACTGAATATATAATAAATTTTTTAAAAGTCGTGCAAAATTGTCATTTCACCAAAAGTTACATTAAAATAGTAGAAATAAAGTCCTTTCTTTATATGTAAATGTAACTGGGATTTTACAGCCAGGGGGACCTTCGTGTCATTTAGTACATCCTCCCCACCCAGAACCCCCAATTCTGTTTTGCAGATGAGGAAACTGAAGTTCAGAGAGGTCAAAGGACTTTCTCAATATTACTTGGATAGTTATTGACAGAAATGGGAATAGAAATCAAGTCTCATGATACCTTTTTAAGGGCATTTTTTTACTATATCACACTGGTGCTTCTTAAAAATTAGTGACTGGAAAGTAGAAAATGATCATTAGCAATGGGATGAAGCCCAAGCAGATGCTCTGATGAGGTAAAGCTTATGGCATGGAGCAGAGACACAATTAACAAATACTGTTGGATTTGCCATGGAAGAAGTGAGTTTTATGACTCATAACAAAACTCCACAAAGAGGATTTTGGCAGTCTCAGGTCAACTTTCAGCAGCCCTTGCTTAAGACTCAGCTTGCTTAATGGGCTGAGCTACCCTAAGTCCTCCTGGGGCTCAATAGATAAATGACTATGGTCTTTAGACCTTGAGATTTGGAGCTGAAGCTGCTTGTGCTGGAAGAGGCAGATTAGCAATGACTGTTAATATAAAAGAGCAATAGATCAGTGGGATTTAAATTAGGGGAAGCAATGCCAGTTCTCTTCTGAGGGCATAGAGACATCATACAAGGAATAGGATGAAAGTATGTTCTCAACTATACCTTAATCACAGAAACTTGAATCAGCAAAGTCATGTATGAGCTATGTCTTCTCATCTTTTTGCCCCTTCATTCTGGGTCACACCAATAAAAGTATTATTTTCTACCTATGCCAAGAGATATACGTTGCATTAAAACAAAACATAAAGTAAAAATGGGGGAGTTATTTGTTTCTCTGAGTAGCACAAACAATGATGAAACGGCAACAAAATCTAACTCACAAATCTACAGGGCAGGTAACTCCTACATCATTAACTCAGGCAGCCCTTCTAATGGTTGTTACCAATTTAACATCCAAACCACAGAGCCTTAAATTTGTGTCTTTCTTCTCAAGACCTCTAGGGTTTCTGGAAAATTAAATAATAATTTTTTTTAATGGGAAAAAAGTCTTCTTTAAAACATATGGATACATAAATAAATGAAGGCATCTTTCACCAGCCGCATGGTCTCAGAGCCTGGTAACTGGTGTCAATAAGATGTTCTAGTCCTGGGGGAGAGGAACTTGGTCTTGCTGTCTGTGTGGATGACCTTTCAGAGTTTAACCAGTTGAAAGAAATTTTGCTGAACTTCCTTCACAGTCAGTGATACCGGTGAGATTGGATGTGCTTGACTGCATTCTCTTTTACCCCTAGAAGGGTTTCTCCTCAAAGGGGGCTGCATTAGCTTATTTAGAAGCATTGCAAAAGTGATGCTAATTCAAGTAAAAGTTCGTTTCTTGCAAAGCCCTCTGGGGAACTTAGATGGTTAGGTTTTCAGTTTTAGACTGAAGAAGAGAATTCGTGAAATAAGAAGATGGGGCTGAGCCTTGCTAGTCTTATAATAATAAGGACTAAGAAGTGTGCACTAAATCTGCTGACAACTGATGCATTTTAGTTATGAAAATCTCTGAACGAATAACGTGCTGTCACAAGTTTGCTGCTTGTATTGAATTCTAACTTCCATTCTGTTGCAGAATTTTCACATTGGACTGGGTTTGATATTTCACTCTGCCAAGAATAATCGTTAAAGAAAGTGGTGCATACAGACCACTGTAATTCATTTAAAAATATCAATCCTACAGTCTCCTTCCACTCAAGATTGTTTTTACAAACCCTGACAATATTATTTTCTCTTGAGTGATAGATCGATATCAGCAGTCTTGAAGGGGGGAAAAGTGCTATTGGGAGAAGTTCTGAAAATGTAAAGCTCAACAAAATCCTTAAAAACATAAATCTATTGTTATTCTTATTTCACTAATCCTAAATTTTCTAGCATTGCCTGTGATGTCTTCTTACTTTATTAAGCAGGAGGGAGCATGCCAGTTAGAACAGTAATTAGCAAAGTGATGAAGCCAACGTTTCTCATAAGTTGCTATCAAAATACACCTATTGAGACTTCCCTGGTGGTACAGTGGTTAAGAATCCACCTGCCAATGCAGGGGACACGGGTTCGAACCCTGGTCCAGGAAGATCCCACAATCCGTGAAGCAACTAAGCCCGTGCACCACAACTACTGAGCCCGTGCTCTAGAGCCCGTGAGACACAACTACTGAGCCCGTGTGCCACAACTGCTGAAGCTCGCGTGCCTAGAGCCCATGCTCCATAACAAGAGAAGCCCCTGCAATGAGAAGGCCGCTCACTGCAATGAAGAGTAGCTTCCGCTCGCCGCAACAAGAGAAAGCCCCCGTGCAGCAACGAAGACCCAACGCAGCCAAAAATAAATAAATAGATAAATAAACACACACACCTATTTTTCTTTGATTGCTTTCCTGCACTCTCCACTGTTTCTGAATCTGGAAGTTTGAGGCCAGCAGAGAGATCAGATGGATTTGGTGGCTGATGTGAAGGCACAGGACAGCAGCAGACATGCGCTTGCCATGGATGGCCACACCGAGACCTCTGGACCAGTTGCTTCTGCTCTATGCTCTGTGGCTGTCCAGTGGGATGACCACACCCTCTATTTCCCAATTACAGCTTGGTTGCTGTAAAAATGATGACTAATAATTGACTCATGTTGATTGTTCTTCATTTGTTTTGAGACACATTTTATTAAGTATACTTTCCCAACTTGTAAGTTATATTCTATGAGAGGTAACCCCAGAAAGTCACCCTATTTGGAATGTACCATGGGAAGGAAGGAAAGGGAGGGAGGAAAAGTGGGTAGTGCATTCACTCCATGATTCTTCGAGAAATGAAATTGCTACCAACAGGTGTCACTCTGACAAATTCCTAAGCAAATTTTAGAGGTTCGGAGAGATGTTTAAGGGGCCTGCATTAGCCAGCAGCTGTGAAGATCACCAGCGAGACTGAATGATCCTCTGCATAAACTGGGCATAAGCCCAATGAACAGAAAAATGGGGAGTGGGGAAAACAGGTATTTTTTTCCATACTTCTATGATTCCTTAGAAATTACTGAGGTGCCCTTTGAAGACCGAGAAGGTGTGTAGGGCATATTGCTCTAGTCATTACTATCTATAAATGATGAACAGTCCCAAATGACAGTCTCTGTCTGAAGGAAAAAAGACAAATTTAGAAAGTGTCTTTTCAGCCCACTGAAGCAATGTCATCACCCAGCATTTAAAAGAGAAACAACCACAAGTAATAAATAGTGATTATTCCAAATATGCAGAACATAGAGACCGCACATTACTGCCTTGAAAGCAGAAATGTTTTCTTCTTTTCTGAAATCAGTGACCCCCAAACTCTGTCATTAGTAAAAATAATTAAAAGGTGCTCTAAGAGGGAATGGATGGATGATTGCCACTAAGAGGCACATTCTCATTAATTTATTACTGATTTTAAACTTTGCTTCATTAGGACATGTCTGTTGAAGGCCATTTAGGACTCAAGGGATTTGCCTGTACTTCACGTTGCCTCTATATTGGTTCCAGGGAAGGAGGATCATTTCAGTTTGTTGTACTCCATGGACCTATACGTACAGGGAGATGGAGGGAAATCTACTGCCTTGTAAATCTTCCAATCAAGGAAGTGGTCAACTTCTTTAGGATGTTCTTGGGACTGACTGGGCTTTTAGGAGTCAGTTCTGGGAAACAATCATCAGCTAAGCAAATTGTGAAGCAGTTCACATGTCATTTATGCTTCTGCCTCAGTGAGAAGTATGAATAAAATTCGACCCTGTCCCAGATAAATTAGGTAGATGAAAGCGCACTAGGCTTAAATTCCCTCAGTATCTTTAGCTCTGTCTGTGTGTCCAGCTGTCACATACTTCATGAAGATTGCCTCATGGGAGAGGGTGCACTCCCCTAAATGTCTGATCTTAAGCCCACGCAACAGGTGTCATCACACCTGACTGTAGAGGGTTCATCTGAGAAATAATCTCTAGATGAGTTCACAGAGCAGAGATCTTTTTTCTTTTTAAAATACTCTTGGCCAAGTAAATTATTCTAATCATGTCTCTGCCTTAGGGCTAAACATCTACATCTATGTCTCTTGGTTTCCCCGTGTATATCTCTTGTGATGGGGGTGTAAAGACGTAAATTGATCTATCCCAGAGTTGGGCTACCACTAAGGAGACTGGAATTAGGCATTTGTTGGCTGTCTATGGCATAATTTGCTAGAGCTTGTCTTTGTCTCCTATAAAATAGCAAATGCCATACCAAATAGCCTTGAACTTTATTTGAAAGGATCAACTATTTAGGAGTCTCTAGAGTGAAATTTTCCCCATCGATATCATTGTTTTCATTTCCACAAAGCCTAACACAAAACCTGGTATAAAGTAGACCCTGAGTAAATGAATAATTGAATAAAGTGTTAGTTCATGTCATGGATGCAGTGGCCTTTTTTATTCTTTTCCACATGGTGTTAGGTATAGAGAATGAATCTAAGACCATCTGAAATAAATTCTTGAATAAAAACTGGAAATCATATTTGCTTTAGTCATGTAAATAAAGTATTGCTTTGTTTAATTTGGTGGAAGGCTTGGAAATCTGGATTATGCTTTTAGGTATTTTTTAAATGAACTTATTTATGACAAGAGAACATCCAAATTGCCATGGTAAAATAAATGCACAAAATGAACCCATTATCTAATACTCATAGAGCACTGTTTGTCAATGATTAACAAATCCAACTGATATTAAGAACTTAGCCCCTTCTAATGGAGCAGACCACAGGGAAATATCAAAGAAGTGGTAACAGCTGGCTTGTTAATATTCTCAGTCTTTTTTCTTTTACAAGAGAAAACAAATGGGAAAGCACAAAAGTAATTATACAGTAGTCCTCTTTAAGATAAACCATAAAAAGTAAAAGTACCGACTAGACTGAGAGCATTACCATATCCCAGATCATAAATTCTAACATTGGATATCAGGAATATAAAGTGTTATTAGCTTAAGGAACACTAATAGATAAGGAATTGATTTTATTTGGTAAATACTTTACTATAAGAAAGACACAATCACAGATCCTAATGGAGAGGAGCATTTATCTCATTAAGTCACTACTACATGCCATCTGTATCCAAGTCAAGCCCCTATGAAGGAGACTTTCGAATAGCAAAAAAGAGCATAGAGAATGCCAAATCTTACCTTGCCCTCGTGGTTTTTAAAAAATCTCAGTTTATTTTGAACCATTATGAAAGTAGTTATTTGAAATGGTAAAAATGAAAGATAAATACAGAGCTAATCCTTTCAAGAAAAAGGTGCTACCCTGTCTTTCGTATTTCCTCTGCCCTTCCTCACTCCCTCCTGAACACACAAACTGGGTCAAAGTTCACTTGGTCAAAGAAGTCTTCCCTGACTCTTAGATATAAAAAGATCCCCGCTCATATAGAGTACATGTTGGCTAGATCATCATACTCATCATATGCGAGTTTGTTCCAAACTTTTTAGTTCCATTCTTTTTAGTACTCAGTAGAGTGCCTGGCACATGGTAGATATCCAATCTCTATTTGTTAAATGAATGAACAAGTGGATAAATGAAACACTTAAATGGTAAAGGTTCAACTGTCCCAGCAACACCTTAAACCAAGTAGAGATTTTTAGATAATATTTTATTAGTATTAACTGAAAAGATACATTTAAAAACACTTTTTAATCAGCAGAACTTTATGCTTATTAGGCCTGATATACATAAAGCAGAGAGGGCAGTTAGATCCCTCTATAGCCTCTGGCATTAAGATACTACTTAAATTCCTAAAAGATCATTTGTGGAAGATAATCTTTCTCTGAGTCATTGTAAGTGCCAGTTCTCAATGACTTCTTGGATCACCTGAAATTTTTTTTGGTTTTTCAGCATCTTTATTGGAGTATAATTTTCTACAATGGTGTGTTAGCTTCTGCTGTGTAATAAAGTGAATCAGCCATACCTATACATATAACCACATATCCCCTCCCTCTTGCGTCTCCCTCCCACCCCAACCAACACACCCCTCTAGGTGATCACAAACACCAAGCTGATCTATCTTTGCTATGTGGCTGCTTCCCACCAGCCATCCATTCTACATGTGGTAGTGTATATATGTCCATGCCACTCTTTCACCTCCTCCCAGCCCACCCCTCCCACGCCGCATCCTCATGTCCACGCTCCACATCTGTGTCTTTATTTCTGTCCTGCCCCTATGTTCTTCCGAAATTTTTTTTTTAAGATTCCATATATATCTCTTAGCATACATTATTTGTTTTTCTCTTTCTGACTTACTTCACTCTGTATGACAGACTCTAGGTCCATCCACCTCACTACAAGTAACTCAATTTCATTTCTTTTTATGGCTGAGTAATATTCCATTGTATATATGTGCCACATCTTCTTTATCCATTCTTCTGTCGATGGACACTTAGGTTGCTTCCATGTCCTGGCTATTGTAAATTGTGCTGCAATGAACATTCTGGTACATGACCCTTTTTGAATTATGGTTTTCTCAGGGTATATGCCCAGTAGTGGGATTGCTGGATCGTATGGTAGCTCTATTTTTAGTTTTTTAAGGAACCTCCATACTGTTCTCCATAGCGGCTGTATCAATTTACATTCCCACCAAGAGTGCAAAAGAGTTCCTTTTTCTCCACACCCTCTCCAGCATTCATTGTTTGTAGATGGTTTGATGATGGCCATTCTGACTGGTGTGAGGTGATACCTCATCGTAGTTTGTATTCTAGATTTGCATTGTAGATTTGCATTTCTCTAATGATTAGTGATATTGAGTATCCTTTCGTGTGTTTGTTGACAATCTGTATGTCTTCTTTGGAGAAATGTCTATTTAGATCTTCCGCCCATTTTTGGACTGGGTTGTTTGTTTTTTTGATATTGAGCTGCATGAGCTGCTTGTATATTTTGGAGATTAATTCTTTGTCAGTTGCTTCATTTGCAAATATTTTCTCCCATTCTGTGGGTTGTTCTTTCATCTTCTTTATGGTTTCCTTTTCTGGGCAAAAGCTTTTAAGTTTCATTAAGTCCCATTTGTTTATTTTTGGTTTTATTTCCATTTCTCTAAGAGGTGGGTCAAAAAGGATCTTGCTGAGATTTATGTCATAGAGTGTTCTGCTTATGTTTTCCTTGAAGAGTTTTATAGTGTCTGGCCTTACATTTAGGTCTTTAATCCATTTTGAGTTTATTTTTGTGTATGGTGTTAGGGAGTGTTCTAATTTCATTCTTTTACTTGTAGCTGTCCAGTTTTCCCAGCACCATTTATTGAAGAGGCTGTCTTTTCTCTATTGTATATTCTTGCTTCCTTTGTCAAAGATAAGGTGACCATATGTGTGTGGGTTTATCTCTAGGCTTTCTATCCTGTTCCATTGATCTATATTTCTGTTTTTATTCCAGTACCATAATGTCTTGATGACTGTAGCTTTGTAGGATAGTCTGAAATCAGGGAGCCTGATTTCTCCAGCTCCATTTCTCTTTCGCAAATTGTTTTGGCTATTCGGGTTCTTTTGTGTTTCCATACAAATTGTGAACTTTTTTGTTCTAGTTCTGTGAAAAATGACATTGGTAGTTTGATAGGGATTGCATTGAATCTGTAGATTGCTTTGGGGAGTATAGTCATTTTCACAATGTTGATTCTTCCAATCCAAGAACATGGTATAGCTCTCCATCTGTTTGTATCATCGTTAATTTCTTTCATCAGTGTCTTATAGTTTCCTGCATACAGTTCTTTTATCTCCTTAGGTAGGTTTATTCCTAGGTATTTCATTTTTTTATTGCAATGGTAAATGGGAGTGTTTCCTTAATTTCCCTTTCAGAATTTTCATCATTAGTGTATAGGAATGCAAGAGATCTCTGTGCATTAATTTTCTATTCTGCTACTTTACCAAATTCATTGATTAGCTCTAGTAGCTTTCTGGTAGCATCTTCAGCATTCTCTATGTATGGTAGCATGCCATCTGCAAACAGTGACAGTTTTACTTCTTCTTTTCCGATTTGGATTCCTTTTATTTCTTTTTCTTCTATGATTGCTGTGGCTAAAACTTCCAAAACTGTGTTGAATAAGTGTGGTGAGAGTGGGCAACCTTGTCTTGTTCCTGATCTTAGTGGAAATGCTTTCAGTTTTCCACCATTGAGAATGATGTTGGCTGTGGGTTTGTCATATATGGCCTTTATTATGTTGAGATAGGTTCCCTCTATGCCTACTTTCTGGGGGGTTTTATCATAAATGGGTGTTGAATTTTGTTGAAAGCTTTTTCTGCATCTATTGAGATGATCATATGGTTTCTATCCTTCAGTTTGTTATCACATTGATTGATTTGCGTATATTGAAGATTCCTTGCATCCCTGGGATAAACCCCACATGATCATGTTGTATGATTCTTTCCATGTGCTGTTGGATTCTGTTTGCTAGTATTTTGTTGAGGATTTTTACATCTATGTTCATCAGTGATATTGGCCTGTAGTTTTCTATTTTTGTGACATCTTTGTCTGGTTTTGGTATCATGGTAATGCCAAGGCCACAAGGGTGGCATTGTAGAATGAGTTTGGGAATGTTCCTCCTTCTGCTATATTTTGGAAGAGTTTGAGAAGGATAGATGTTAGCTCTTCTCTAAATGTTTGATAGAATTCGCCTGTGAAGCCATCTGGTCCTGAGCTTTTGTTTGTTGGAAGATATTTAATCACAGTTTCAATTTCAGTGCTTGTGGTTGGTCTATTTATATTTTCTATTTCTTCCTGGTTCAGTCTCAGAAGGTTATGTTTTTCTAAGAATTTGTCCATTTCTTCCGGGTTGTTCATTTTATTGGCACGTAGTTGCTTGTAGTAATCTCTCATGATCCTTTGTATTTCTGCAGTGTCAGTTGTTACTTCTCCTTTTTCATTTCTAATTCTATTTATTTGTGTCTTCTCCCTTGTTTTCCTGATGAGTCTGGCTAATGGTTTATCAATTTTGTTTATCTTCTAAAAGAAGCAGCTTTTAGTTTTACTGATCTTAGTTATCATTTCCTTCATTTCTTTTTCATTTATTTCTGATCTGATCTTTATGATTTTTTTCCTTCTGATAACTTTGGGGTCTTTTTTGTTATTCTTTCTCTAATTGCTTTAGGTGTAAGAATAGGTTGTTTATTTGAGATTTTTCTTGTTTCTTAAGGTAGGATTGTATTGCTATAAACTTCCCACTTAGAACTGCTTTTGCTGCATCCCATAGGATTTGAGTCATTGTGTTTTCATTGTCATTTGTTTCTAGGTATTTTTTGATTTCCTCTTTGATTTCTTCAGTGATCTCTTGGTTATATGGTAGTGTATTGTTTAGCCTCCATGTGTTTGTATTTTTTACAGTTTTTGTCCTGTAATTGATATCTAGTCTCATAGTGTTGTGGTCAGAAAAGTTACTTGATACGATTACAATTTTCTTAAATTTACCAAAGCTTGACTTGTGACCCAAGATATGATCTATCCTGGTGAATGTTCTATAAGCACTTGAGAAAAAAGTGTATTCTGTTGTTTTATTCTGTTATAAGATGGAATGTCCTATAAATATCAATGAAGTCTATCTTGTTTAATGTATCATTTAAAGCTTGTGTTTCCTTACTTATTTTCATTTTGGATGATATGTCCATTGGTGAAAGTGGGGTGTTAAAGTCCCCTACTATGATTGTGTTTCTGTCAATTTCCCCTTTTATGGCTCTTAGTATTTGCCTTATGTATTGTGGTGCTCCTATGTTGGGTGCATAAATATTTACAATTGTTATATCTTCTTCTTGGATTGATCCCTTGATCATTATGTAGTGTTCTTCTTTGTCTCTTGTAACAGTCTATGTTTTAAAGTCTATTTTGTCTGATATGAAAATTTCTACTCCAGGTTTCTTTTGATTTCCATTTGCATGGAATATCTTTTTCCATTCCCTCGCTTTCAGTCTGTATGTGTCCCTAGGTTTGAAGTGGGTCTCTTGTAGATTGCATATATATAGGTCTTATTTTTGTATCCATTCAGCCAGTCTATGTCTTTTGGTTGGAGCAGTTAATCCATTTACATTTAAGGTAATTATCGATATGTATGTTCCTATTACCATTTTCTTAATTGTTTTGAGTTTGTTATTGTAGATCTTTTCCTTCTCTTGTGTATCCTGCCTAGAGAAGTTCCTTTAGCATTTGTTGTAAAGCTGGTTTGGTGGTGCTGAATTCTCTAAGCTTTTGCTTTTCTGTAAAGGTTTTAATTTCTCTGTCAAATATGAGTGAGAATCTTGCTTGTTAGAGTAATCTTGGTTGTAGGTTTTTCCCTTTCATCACTTTAAATATGTCCTGCCACACCCTTCTGGCTTGCAGAGTTTCTACTGAAAGATCAGATGTTAACCTTATTGGGGTTCCCTTGTATGTTATTTGTTGTTTTTCCCTTGCTGCTTTTAATATTTTTTCTTTGTATTTAATTTTTGAAAGTTTGATTATTATGTGTCTTGGCATGTTTCTCCTTGGATTTACCCTGTATGGGACTCTCTGCACCTCCTGGACTTGATTGACTATTTCCTTTCCCATGTTAGGGAAGTTTTCAACTATAATCTCTTCAAATATTTTCTCAAACCCTTTCTTTTTCTCTTCTTTTTCTGGGACCCCTATAATTCGATTGTTGGTGTTTTTAATGTTGTCACAGAGGTCTCTGGGACTGTCCTCAATTCTTTTCATTCTTCTTTCTTTATTCTGCTCTTGTGGTAGTTATTTCCAATCTTTTTTTTTTTTTTTTTTTTTTTTTGCGGTACACGGGCCTCTCACTGTTGTGGCCTCTCCCGTTTGCGGAGCACAGGCTCCGGACGCGCAGGCTCAGCGGCCATGGCTCACGGGCCCAGCCGCTCCGCGGCACGTGGAATCCTCCCGGACCGGGGCACGAACTCGAGTCCCCTGCATCGGCAGGTGGACTCTCAACCACTGCGCCACCAGGGAAGCCCTATTTCCAATCTTTTATCTTCCAGGTCACTTATCCATTCTTCTGCCTCAGTTATTCTGCTATTGATTCCTTCTAAAGAATTTTTAATTTCATTTATTGTGTTGTTCATCTTTGCTTGTTTGCTCTTTAGTTCTTCTAGGTCCTTGTTAAATGTTTCTTGTATTTTCTCCATTCTATTTCCAAGATTTGGGATCATCTTTACTATCATTACTCTGAATTCTTTTCAGGTAGACTACCTATTTCCTCTTTAGTTGTTTGGTCTGTTGAGTTTTTACCTTGCTCCTTCATCTTCTGTGTATTTCTCTATCTTCTCATTTTGCTTAACTTACTGTGTTTGAGGTCTCCTTTTTTGCAGGCTACAGGTTTGTAGTTCCCGTTATTTTTTGCACCTGCTCCCAGTGGGTAAGGTTGGTTCAGTGGGTTGTGTAGGCTTCCTGCTGGAGGTGACTGTGTTCTGCTGGATGAGGCTGGATTTTGTCTTTTTGGTGGGCAGGGCCACATCTGGAGGTGTGCTTTGGGCTGTCTTTGAACTTAGTATGATTTTAGGCAGCTTCTCTGCTAGTGGGTGGGGTTGTGTCCTTGTCTTCCTAGTTGTTTGGCATGGGGTGTCCAGCACTGGAACTTGCTGGTTGTTGAGTGTAACTGGGTCTTAGTATTGAGACAGAGATCTCTGGGAGAGCTCTCACCATTTGATTTTACGTGCGTCTGGGAGCTCTGTTGTAGACCAATGTCCTGAATTCGGCTCTCCCACCTCAGAAGTTCAGGCCTGCCACTCAGCCTGAGCACCAAGACCCTGTCAGCCACACGGCTCAGAAGAAGAGGCAGAAAAAAAAGAAAGAAAAAAATTAAATTAAATTTAAAAGTTATTAAAATAAAAATTAAAAAGTTATTAATATAAAAATTAAAAAGTAATAAAAAAGAAGAAAGCAACCAAACTATTAAACAAATCCACCATGATAATAAGTGCTAAAACTATACTTAAAAAAAAGGAGAGACAGAACCCTAGTATAAATGGTAAAAGCAAAGCTATACAGACAAAATCACACAAAAAAGCATACACATATACACTCACAAAAGAGAAAAAGGAAAAAATATATATATATATTAAGAAAAAAAGAGATCAACCAAATAAACAAATCTACCAATGATAATAAGTACTAAATACTAAACTAAGATAAACATAAAACCAGGAACAAATTAGATGCAGAAAGCAAACCCCAAGTCTACTGTTGCTCCCAAAGTCCACCGCCTCAATTTTGGGATAATTTGTTGTCTATTCAGGTATTCCACAGACGCAGGATACATCAAGTTGATTGTGGAGATTTAATCTGCTGCTCTTGAGGCTGCTGGGAGAGATTTCCCTTTCTTTTCTTTGTTCGCACAGCTCCCGGGGTTCAGCTTTGGATTTGGCCCCACCTCTGTGTGTAGGTTGCCCTCTGGTGTCTGTTCTTCCCCCAGACAGGAGGGGGTTAAAGGAGCGGCTGATTCGGGGGCTCTGGCTCACTGAGGCTGGGGAGAGGGAGGGGTACGGTTGCGGGACGAGCTTGTGGTGGCAGAAGCCAGTGTGACGTTGCACCAGCCTGAGGCGCGTCGTGCGTTCTCCCGGGGAAGTTGTCCCTGGATCCCGGGACCCTGGCAGTGGTGGGCTGCACAGGCTCCTGGGAGGGGAGGTGTGGATAGTGACCTGTGCTTGCACACAGGCTTCTTGGTGGCTGCAGCAGCAGTCTTAGCATCTCATGCCCATCTCTGGGGTCTGTGCTGATAGCCGCGGCTCTCGCCTCTCTGTGGAGTCGTTTAGGCGGTGCTCCAAATTCCCTCTCCTCGCACACCCCGAAACAATGGTCTCTTGCCTCTTCAGCAGCTCCAGACTTTTTCCCAGACTCCCTATCGGCTAGCTATGATGCACTATCCCCCTTCAGGCTGTGTTCATGCAGCCAGCCCCAGTCCTCTCCCTGGGACCCGACCTCCGAAGCCAGAGCCTCAGCTCTCAGCCTCCACCCATCCCAGCAGGTGAGCAGACAAGCGTCTCAGGCTAGTGAGTGCTGGTCGGCACCGATCCTCTGTGCGGGAATCTCTCCTCTGCACCCCTGTTACTGCGCTCTCCTCCGTGGCTCCGAAGCTTCCCCCCTCTGCCACCCGCAGTCTCCACCAGTGAAGGGGCTTCCTAGTGTGTGGAAACCTGTCCTCCTTCACAGCTCCGTCCCACTGGTGCAGGTCCTGTCCCTATTCTTTTGGCTCTTTTTGTTCTTTTTTCTTTTCCCCTACCCAGGTACGTGGGGAGTTTCTTGACTTTTGGGAAGTCTGAGGTCTCCTGCCAGCGTTTAGTAGGTGTTCTGTAGGAGTTGTTCCACATGTAGATTTTGTTTGTTTGTTTGTTTTTGGGTTTTCTTTGCAGTACATGGGCCTCTCACTGTTGTGGCCTCTCCTGCTGCAGAGCACAGGCTCCGGACGCGCAGGCTCAGTGGCCATGGCTCACGGGCCCAGCCGCTCCGTGGCATGTGGGATCTTCCCGGACCAGGGCACGAACCCGCGCTCTCTGCATCAGCAGGCGGACTCTCAACCACTGCGCCACCAGGGAAGCCCTGTAGATGTATTTTTGATGTATTTGTGGGGAGGAAGGTGATCTCCATGTCTTACTCCTCCATCATCTTGAAGGTCCTCCAAATCCACCTGGAATTTTAGTTTCAGTTTTAAATCGGAAGAGAATCCAACTAGTTATTATTCATTTAGAACTCATTCCTTAGGCCCTCTTCTTCCAGCTCTTTGAAATAATAAACTTCCTAATCATATCAGAGTATTTCCCTGCACACAACAACTTACACTAGGTCTAGGGACCCATGCTGAAAGAATCTAACTGTATGTGGAAACTATTTGAGGATAATTTAGTCCAGCAAATAAAATTTAAGGCAAGAGATTGGTAAAATCCAGTTCTGCTAAATGGAGAAGCATTATGATTTATCACCTTATACTTTGTGTAGTAATCAAGCTCTTTCAGTTTAAGTATGTCTGAAACAAGTATATAAAAATGAAAATTAATGTTCACACACCTTCATGAATACTAAATGGCTTAGATGGTGAAATAAGACAAGGAAGGAAAGTAAGGTGTAAAATATCATTCACAATTGCTTCTATTTCACTCTTTGGTGGAAGAGGAATTCTTGATGTAGGTTCCAGCTTTTAGTTGTGTTGGCTTTGAAAGATGGTGACAGCACAATGAATTAAGAAGCTGCTGTAAACAACTTGTTTTGAAATGAGCATCCACTCATATTTAATTGTACATTGTTGAACTTGAAAATGGTTTGGGGTTTTTTTTGATAGTTATATTTATAATTTTTATATTAACAAAATGTTTTAGAAAGGTATTATGTAGCAATCTTTTACTAATCATCAGATCTGATTACTGTTTTCTTTTTAAAATTATTTTTATTGGAGCATTGTGGCTTTACATTTTTGTGTTAGTTTCTATGGTACAGCAAAATGAATCAGCCATACATATACATATATCCCCTCTTTTTTGGATTCCCTTCCCATTTAGGTCACCACAGTGCATTAAGTAGAGTTCCCTGTGCTATGACAGTATGTTCTCTTAGTTGTCTATTTTATGCATAGCATCAATAGTGTACATACGTCAATCCCCATCTCCCATTTCCTCCCATCCCCCCTTTCCACCTTGGTATCCATACATTTGTTCTCTACGTCTGTGTCTCTCTTTCTGCTTTGCATATAAGATCATCTATGCCATTTTTCTAGATTCCACATATATGCGTTAATATACATTTGTGTTTTTCTTTTTCTGACTTACTTCACTCTGTATGACACTCTCTAGGTCCATCCACGTCTCTACAAATGACCCAATTTCATTCTTGAGTAATATTCCATTGTATATATGTACCACATCTTCTTTATCCATTCCTCTGTTGATGGACATTTAGGTTGCTTCCATGTCCTGGCTATTGTAAATAGAGCTGCAATGAACATTGTGGTACATGTCTCTTTTTGAATTATGGTTTTCTCAGGGTATGTGCCCAGTAGTGGGATTGTCAGATCTTATGGTAGTTCTATTTTTAGCTTTTTAAGGAACCTCCATACTGTTTTCCATAGTGGCTGTATCAATTTACACTCCCACCAACAGTGCGTGTGGGTTCCCTTTTCTCCACACCCTCTCCAGCATTTATTGTTTCTAGATTTTTTGATGATGGCCATTCTGACCAGTGTGAGGTGATACCTCATTGGAGTTTTGATTTGCACTTCTCTGATAATTAGTGATATTGAGCATCTTTTCATGTGTTTGTTGGTCATCTGTATGTCTTCTGTGGAGAAATGTCTATTTAGGTCTTCTGCCCAATTTTGGATTGGGTTGTTTGTTTTTTTGTTATTGAGCTGCATGAGCTGCTTGTATAAAAAATGGTTTAGGGTTTTTAAATTGCTCCTGAAGTTACTTTTATTTCATTCCAAGAAAAAACCCTCAACTTTGCAAATATTTCTTTTCTGTTTTTATGTATATGTGTGTATGATAATTGTTCTTTGTTTCATCTTCACTTTTGTGTTTATGTTAAGTATATGTCTGTGCATATGATAATTGCTATTTTGTTTCATCTTCTTTCAGCCTCTTTTGTTCTTTTTGATTACAAAATAAGTAAACTTAATAAAAGATTATTGGAAATAAGCATTAATCTTAAACCTTTTAAAGGAAAATAATTAATGATGTCTTTTCCTTGTGCCTATTTTCAATGTATAAATATTAACAAGGATTCAGCACTTAAAAGAATAGTGCTTCCAATTTATACAGTAGTGTGAGAAATTACTAAATACATAGATTCAAGCATCTATCCTACTCAAGCTAATATTCTTCATATTAAATACCTAATGATCCCTAAAGGAAAACTGCAATGTACCAGAGAGTTTTTGCACTTAACAACACTCTTCACTGGGAATGCAGCAATATATAATGTAGCTAATTTCAGTATGATTTAACTTTGCTCCTATAATTATAAGTGAAAGCTTTGCTATCCCAATATATATGACATCATGGTAATCTTTTTAATAAAATTTCAGAAGAATGGAGAAGGGAGGTTTATGCAGTGATATGGGTTGAGGGATCTTAGAGTGAGTACAGCAGAATAAAGAGGATGAGGCTGTCGAGAATGTTTATAAATACTGATAAAAGGCTGACGTGTGTAGCTGATGAGAGAAGAAAGTAAATTCAGGTGGGGTTAATGAATGAGGAAAGTTGTCTTCATTAAGTCTAAGGCCTAATGAAATAGGAGTAATGGACTGAAAACTGGATGAATGAGAGTATTTTCAAAGTGGGATAATTAAGTTTTCAGAGGTGAAGGAAATCCCAGTAATGATTAGACCAGGAAGCATCAAGAAAATGTGCTGTGAAAATAGAGAAGGGATAACAGAACTTTGAGACTACTTAATTGAAAAAGCAATGACCAAAATAGCAGTAGCATTTGGGGCTGGAGGAAACCTGTGACCGAGATGCCACAGTTATCAGGGAATTTGTTAAGGGTCACTTGGAGGTAGGCAAAATCGCAGGGGGTAAGGCAATAGCAGGAGAGCCAGAGCTCAAAGAGGGACTTATCCCTGGGGTGTCAGAGCAATGGATGTATGATCTAGAAGCCACAGTGAAGAACTGTAGAAAGCTAGTTTTGTTGTAGACAGAGAAAAAGCAGGCTCTGTTGTGAGACCTGTAAGTGTGGGTTCTTTACCCATGGGCCAAGTTTCCATAATGGAAGGAAGTGAAGGAGCATCGTGTGAATAACATGAGACAGTACAGGATGCTAGCAGACACTGTGCTGGGATCCCACCCAGATCCCCTTTGATCCCTTCTATGGGTTCTGTGGGACCCGCTGCCTACATCCCCATCCCCATGCCGCCATCCCCACAGCCCTTAGGATGAAAGCCCTGCAAACTGACCTTCACAGAGTTTCCAGATTAACTAATAAAAATCCAGGATGGCCAATTAAACTTGAACTTCAGGTAAACAACAAATTTTTTTTTTAGTATAAGTTTGTTCCATGTAATATTTGAGACATACTAAAAAGAATTCGTTGTTTATTTGAAATTCAAATTTAATTGGGTGTCATCTTTTATCTGTCAACCCTCCGAGGGGACCAAACTTGCAGGTGTAATTTAAGCTGCAGAGCTCCTCTGAGGGACCAGGTGAGGCCAAATCTATGCCTGAAAAGAAAAGGGACACTTTCCTGACTTCTTCCCTCTCCCTGCCCTGCTTCCTGGAATCTCTGACAGGTCTCTCCCGGTACCACAGTGGGTACCTTGTACACAATGCTTGTCTCAGGGTTTATTTCTCCAGGATCTGAATTAGAATGAGGAATTTACTTTGAGAGAAACTGAGTATAAAATTGAAAGAGTTTGCAGGGACCATGAGTCAGGAAGGAGCCAAAGGAGGGAAATTTGGCCCAGTTTTATGGATGAGGAAGTTTCTTAACTTGCCGGGCTAATAGAGATAAAAAGTGGCATTGCTGAGGTTCAAACATAGGTCGGTCTAGTGCCTGAGCCTTTGCATATGTTTCCACCTACACTCCCTCCCTAAGGCAGAGAAAGGAGCACGTAAGGGACTGGCTGAGCACAGGGCCTTGACAATAGACCACTGACTGCCATCCACACGGTGAACAATATGCTTATGTCAAAGGAAGGAGCCTGGTTTGTATTTTGTGTGGTGCCTCAGAGGAACAGAGATCAGAGCAATGGATGGAATGAACTGATTTCAAGGTCTGAGGCCTGAAAGGAACACTTTGGTAAAATTGTTAGAGTCCAGAGGTAGAATGCTTCCATATGCTTCCTGAGCACTGAAGCCATTGGTAGCATCTCCCTGTGGCACTGGGAGGACCAGAAGTGGAATGGAAATCAGCTTTCCAAATGCCCTTAATAGAACATACACATGCTCTCCGAAGACTTTCCAATATGAATCACTTCTGAGCTTATAGGCACATGTTTCTCCCTTATTAATTAAATTTTCATTATGAAACAAATTCCAGGTTAAAAATCAGAAAGATTTTTAGGTGAAAACATGAAGACATTATTTTTAAAGTAAAATGTATTTACTTAAGGTGCCTTAGTAATTTATGTAATGCTCTTTGTGATTTCTTTAGTATGACCTATTTTTTAAATTCTCAACACACATTCCTTAAATATGAAATATTAATGATACTTAATAAATAATAATAGTTATTGTTTTTCAATTGGAGGAGATTAAAAGTTTGGGGAATATGTGGCTAGGGGATGTGGAATACATCTTTGGCATTTGGACAGCTGGGTTCCAAAATTTGGAGCTAAGAGGCAAGCAAAGAATGTTTTATTGCCAGTATCTAAAACAAATTTTATTGGAAACATTTATGTTTGTAGCTTTGAGTAGTTTTTATAGTGAAGAGTTCTGAAAACTGCCATAAAATTTTGCCTTGGGGGTTATGATTACATTTGTATATTTCTCAAACTTAGATAAATAAAAAGGACAGTTTTTACTGTGAGAGCTTAAAAGGTTAGAGAGGTATTTGGTCTGTGATGAACTTTTATAGGTTTGATGTTATAGAAATTTATTTTTAAAGTATCAATAAAAGTACAACTTTAGAGGTCTTGATAAAGAAATTTCAGGAAACTTGATGTTGAAGTTTCCATTCAAATAGACTCACCAAGATGATTTAATTAACTTATTGTACTATGCAAACTATCTTTAATATTGGCTGATGCTACAATTTTATATGGTTGTGATATGTACTTTATAATGTTTTTGGTGGCTAGATAGTAACAGAAAGTAGAATTTTTCTTGCTAGAGCTGTTTAAGCATCGGCTGGACAGCCACTTGGCTTGGAAATTATAGAGAAAATTGACATCTTAGAGGAGACCAGATGAACCCTAAGATCCCTTTCCAAACCAGACATTTGATTTTTCAGCCGTAAGGAGATAGTTTAAAAATAAGATGTGGAAATGTCCCCCTTTCTTCCTCTTCTTCACACCCGAGGTTTATCTTGAAAAACAGGTTCTATACCAAAAAGATAAGAGGAGGTAGAAGGAAGAAAGGGTGGGAGGGAGGGAAGATAAAAAGGAGGGGGTTTTTACAGTATAAATCATGTATCACACGTGATCTAAAATAACTATGTAAAGAAGGAAATATATCCTCATTTTCTAAATAAGGTAAATGAGTCAGCATAGAGCTAGAATTCAAACTCGAGTCTCCTTGATACCCAGACCTGTACGTTTCCCCATTATATCAGTTTTTAAACTTTACTACTTAGAGTGAAAGTTGAGATGGAAAGTAAGGAAGTGATTGTCAATTTATTATGCATAGTAATTAATATATAATAGAGAACATGGATTTGGGCTTCAAAGGCAATTGTCTGGAAACTTCTGGGTGAGTCAATCAATCAACAGATATCTACTGGGCACCTATTATGCATCAGACACTGTTCTAGGCATGGAAGACTCTGCAGTAAACAGAGTTCTTGACCTTAGAAAGTTTACCTCCTAGTGGGGAGGAGTCCAACAAACATAAACATAAGACAATTCCAGGCCTTGATAAATGCTTTGGAAAGAAAAAAACTGAGCAAAAAAGTAAATTTGGTTTGGCTAAGAGTGTAAGGGAGTGAGGATGGCAGGAAAGGTTGAATGTAATTCACTGAGAGCATTGAAAGCTATGCTAAAGATTTGGGGCTTGATCTTGCAGGTAGTGGGGCATCCCATATGATTTTTTTTTCTGGAAAACTACATGATTAAATTTGTGTTTTAGACAATGGCCTCTACTGGTAGTATACAGACTGGAATGGAAAGGCAAAACACAAAAGGAAAAAGCAGGAAGCTCTTCTGGCAATTCAGGAATGAATGATGAAATTACCAAGGCAATGAGGTTAGATTCATGGACTATTAATGAAGAATAAGGGCAGGTATTAATGACTGGGTATAGAGATGAGGGAGACGATGAGTTGCACAGGCTGAATTTGCTATTCTTGGATAGAAAGATAGCTCTCTTAGTCTTAGAAAGATGAAGGATATAGAAGGAGGCAGAGAGAAAAACAATAAGATGTTTTCCCAGAGATTATAAATTTGGTTCCAGACAGGTTGAATTTAAGGTACTTGTGGCATCAGTCAAGTTGATTTTTTTCAGTGGTCATCTGGAAATATAGTGTTCTGTTGAGAGCAGTTGGGTCTGTAGATAAAAATTAGGGAGTTAGCAACTTAGATGTATTAACTGAAGCTATGAGAATGGATTGAAGATGACGTTACAAAATTTAGGAGAAATGGATATTACGTATACATTAAGAAATGTTTGTGATCATCCTGCTTTTCTTTAGAAACTAATATAGTAAGAACCAAAGCTACTTGAAAAATATGCAACAAAGGAAGTTTCCCTGGAGTGTGCCCTCATCTTTTGCTGCCTTGTTACCAGTTTTCTCATCCTCTCTTTCACTCTTACTTACTATTACTGTGCAACTTCTTCATTCAAGATAGTTCTCCCTCTCCTCTTTTCTCTTCAATCTCATTCTCTCCCTCCCCATATGCATACAACTTCTCACTTGGTTCTAATGGCATTTTATAAGATACTCAGCATTTTCATTTCCTTTGTGATAAAAAAAACTCTTAAAGAAAATTAAAGTTATAGGAAGAAGAATGCTCTTATATCAACCTTGTACAGATGAATAAGAAGGTTACCATGGTATACTGGAAAGATCAAGAAATATGCTGTCAAAAAACCTGGGTTTCCAGTCCAGCATTTCTACTATGAGCTAGCTCATTTACATTAACCCCTTTGAATTCTGTATTCCTCTTAAGAATACACACTTCACAGGACTGTAAGAAGTATTAGACAAAATGATATATTTAGATGTGTTATATAGAGGGCTATACATATATTAGGTTTTCATCTACTGTCTGGTTTACTCAATAAATGTTTGTTGAATGAATGATCACCTCTATTAAGGATTCTTGGATCTTCCGTTATAGATCTGTCACTCTCTACAAGATTGTTTCTTTAAGCCTTTATAACTGCCAAGATTTCTGGCCTTAAGTATGTGTTTACTACCCTCCTGTATTTTTGGTTGCACCAGCTTTATCTTAAGTAGAAAAGGTATTACATTATCATATAAAATGGGTATCATATAATTATTATTAAATTATGCTAGCAATAATACAAAATTTTTCTTTTTGGGTATGCCTTTGCAAATATCTTGATTTCTCTTTTTCTCTAAATCTTTTTCATTCAGTTCTCAACTATACACAAAGAACATAAAAATATTTTAAATACTCTATAAAACTAAACATAAAGGTATAGCAACCAGAGAAGGCTATCATTTATTTAAGTTCTCGTTCAGCCATGATTTTTATATTGCCTACTAAGTCATATTTACCTGATAATATTTTTCTTTACTGTAAAATATTCAAAACTGACTTGGAGACTTGTATTAAAAACTTGAGACTTGAAAAAAATGATTATTTCTTAGACCTCCTGATGGACCTCTCAGTATAATGATTTGACCTCAGAAGGCATTGTGCTCCAGTCTGCAGCTTGCTTTCTTTTCTATGAGATACCATGAAGCTCCATTCCATGTTATGCTAATAGATTTGGTTAGATCTAAATCGAGTACAAATGAACTGTAGAGACTAATGACGAGGAAAACATAAAACTAGGCTATAGGCTTCATGAAAACAAAGGCAATGCCAGATATCTTTAATATATTTCGAGATCCAGCATAGAAATCATTCATAAAAGCTTATGTTGAAGTAATAAATGTTGTGTGCAGCAAGTTTTAGATTATGATTTCACAAATATTATTTCATGCAATTTAGAGTTTCTTTCTCAATAATTAGAAAGCATGCACTTGCTGTCCATGGGCTTCTTGCTGTTCTGTCAGTATACCCAGCTTGTTCTTATTTGGGGAACTTTGCCTTAAATATTCTTTCTGAATGGAATTATCTTCCTTCATAGACCTATATATAGTTTGGTCTCTCACTTTGTTCAGGTCTCAAATGTCCTTTAGAGAGTCACTCTTTGACCACATTTAAATAGTGTTTCCCTTCCTTATCCCTAATTACCAGTCTCTGTCTCCTTTTTCTAAAAATTTTTATTTATAATTACCAGAAAGTAAACATTTACTTTACACTTTTATATTGTCTGTCTCCCCACAACCCAATAGACTATAAGGTTCACGCAGGCAGGGTTCTTGTCTGTGGAGATCACTGCCATATCTCCAAAGCTTAGGAGAATACCTGGCAAGTATTAGGCGCTCAGTAAAAATTTGTTGAATTGATAAATGAATTCCTGATATTTATATTTAATTTATCTCCCAGGAATCCTGGAAGACCTTTGAGAGAAGAAATTAAATCCTATATCCTACCGATCCATAGAGCATCAAATTCACTGAGTAAATATTTAAATAGACCATTTATTGAGGACTTATAAGCCAGGCACTTGCATTTTCCCACTTAGTCCTTGAAACAACTTTCTGAGGTAATTATTATTACCCCATTTTTATAAGGAAACTGACACAAAAAATTAAATAATTGCCTCAGAATCATTCTGCTGTAAGTAGCAATGCTGGCATACAAATCCCATTTAGTTTGACCCAAAACCCTATGTTATCTATCACTAAGTTGTAGTCCACTTCATATGGAAGCCTTTAGAAGCCTCCTGAATGGAAACACCACATTTGTTTCTATTCTACAATCCAACGGCAAAATTTTCCACAGCCTACCTAGAACTAAATCTTAAATTCAATCTTGAGTTCAACAAGTCAGCCTGATGCCAATGCTCTCAAGATTGGAAACATGCTTTCCAGCCCCAAAAACCGATACTGCAAAAACAGCTTCCCTGGACCTAAGGGTGCCCAAATTTTCTTCTATTATAATTCTTTCGTCCATAACATTTTACTACCACATTTTAGCACCTGGGTGAATGTTATCTGTTCCATATCCCTCCTTTGGGCATCATATAAGTACAACTTTATTAGAATCTGTGTTGTTACTAATACACTAGGTATAAAATAATTTGATGGACAGCAGAAGTTGTCAATTCATTACTGACAAAAATAAATACCAAATATTTCAATACAGAATTGGTCCCCAGGATATGAAATCAAGGAGAGAACTGTCAAAGAAAACTTGTATCGGACAAGTTAAACAGGCAAAGAAGACTTTACTTTTTACTTATATCTTAAGCAATTGAAATAATGTGCAATTCATTGCATACAATTTCTTGATATTTTCATTATGCATCATACTCCTAAGAGTTTATTTCTCTAATTTATTATATATGCTTAGTTGTTTTGAGTAATTGGGAAAAGGTATAATTCTGTTTTTAATTCTAGTAGTGGCACCTTTTATAACAAATAATGATGTTAAAACATATTTCTTAATCTATCATCCTCGGAAATGAGGTAATATCTAGTGAATACCCACTGTGAAATAGGAATAAATTAACACTCTTACAGACACTTTTATCCCTTCCCTCTTTCTTCTGTTTCTCAAGTTTTGTTAATTTGCTCTGATTTTTTTCCTCCAATCTATTTTAGGAGACATGTTATTATTATTTGTTACATGGACATGAGTGCCTCAATGACAGCCTTAGGTCCCTGTTTAAAGAGATTCAATGATTCCTTCCACTCCTTTCATACCACACCTCATGGTTGGTTAATTTATACCCCCAAGGTAAATTGAGAACATAGTTTATTCTGTGCATCACATCAGAACTAGTGATTCAACAGTGGTGAAGGCAGCCTCTAAAACTATCCTACTTGACAGTAGCTTCCAGTGTAGTAAACAGAACTTCCAAATGAGGAAAGGAAAATTGCTTCACTTTTCTTATACTTTTAATAATGTTCATTAAAAAAAACATTTCATTTCATTCTTTTACTTTTCCTTGAGATCTCACTTGATAGTAGGAACCTCTATGGACACTCCTGTCTCATCATTTCATTTGTGTTTCTAGGCATGCATACTTGACATTTTAAATTTCTATTCTGTTTAATTCTCATAGCTTCACAAGCAGCTCTTCAGTTTACCTCTGAGTAAGGAATTTTCCCTGTCTCGTCTGCTTCATTCACTCTCACATATTTGTTTTGAACATTTGGATTTGTGCTTGTTCAATGGTGTGTGAGTTTGAATTGCCAGGGCGGGGTGGGGGGTGGGGTGGTGGTGGTGGTGGTGGAAATAATTTGACAATGTAAAGTACTCAAAGTTTAAAAGCTTAATTATGTTTCAACTGTTCTACCACTTGTCAGAAGCCACTATGTTAAATCTCAGATGGTTATCAGGAAATTTCTGTGTCTTGAAAAGTATCCTGGGAATGAATTTTTAAAGCATTGTCTTAACTCATTTCCTTACAAATCTCTTTTCATTCACAAATCATTACCACTTCCTTACCAAGTTTCTTGTGAGAGGGGAATCCCTGACAGACTTAAAGAATCACACACACACACACAAAAACAGAGCATCTAAATTGTCAAATGGAAGGAAATTCTAAAAGGTAGGAAACTTTGTTTTAATTCCACATCAGAAGTCCTTTAGCTGTCAGTGGTGGTCTATGAAATTATTTTACTAATTTATCCCTTTGTGAAATGAAGGGAGGAGAAGGAAAGCAGTTGCCCTTAAATCATTGTCTTGAAAACTTAAGAGGGTAGCATGGCCTGGGTAAGCCCACTTGCAAAGAGATTTGGAAAGAAGTGTCACCTAAGCTGCCTTTCAACAGAATACATTTTTCTTAAAAAAAAAATCCATAATACAACTTTTTTCATAAAAACTCCATTTTATATTTCTGAAAGCTTCACAATGTGTATTAGTACATAAAATGTTCTATTATGTCTTGTGAAATATAATAAACATATTTAATTTATTTATTTATTTATTTATTTATTGATCAGCTCATCTTTTTCCCAATTTAATTCAGTTCATTCCTCCATGAAACATTGAATACCAGTTTGTTGCTGTTGTCCTAGGAAACATAGTTTGGGGAACCTTGCCTTATGGACATGCTTCTCACAAAGCCTATGGCTTTGAGATTTAAGTTAATGATTTACATTAACTTAAGGATGACAGAGACTCATTTTATTTTGCACTTGACTCTTGACTAACTGGAACACGCAAGTATACTTACGTCTGCATAGAAAGAATGCTATGTTGAAAAATTCTGTCTCTATACTTAGGCTCAATTCTAGAAATAGGATGAATATGTGGCTCTTTGTTCCCCAAATACTAACCTAACTCTTATCATTCCCAAATGCTGACACTTTTCTATATCATTTTAATGCATAAAAATGAAATCGTATTTAAGCTAATATTATTGGATGTATGTTCACTCTGAAGCATTATTAAGAAATACCTTAAGTTCAAAATGATTCCTTAAATTCAGAGCTAGAATGGAACACAGAATTAGTGAGATCATGAGGGAAATGGACAACTTTGTTGGCACTTGAAAGGAAATTTCCTCAACATAGAGGTAGAGAGACTACTACAAAGATAAATTTTCCTGACTTGAAAATTTGGTCTACTACCTACTCTAGCTGTGTTACATAAAGTCACTCCTAAATGCACATTTATAAAGTGATTTTCTAAAAAGAATGTACCAATTGTTATTCAATGGTATTGTGTGGTAGATGTATCTCATTGTACTCTTGCCAGCATTATTATAATATTTTTTATCTTTGCCAGTTTTATGTAAAATAATCTCATTTCTTTGTTAGAAATTATTTGTGCTTAAATATTTTTTTCTGTGAACTATATTTCTATCTTCTCATGCAACGTGTATTGGCTATGTAGCAACTAATAATTTAATCTGAATAATTCTGTCCCCTTAATTCACTTTTGTTCTCTCAATTTTCCTGCTTTATGAACACACTCAGTGAGTATGAGGTGTAACCAAAACCAATTTGTTGTCTTATCTCAATAACCTTAGCGTGTGATTTGATGATTAAGTCACTCAAAACTGTTATGAGAATACAGTGGAAGATTGTTTGTGCATTCTATTTACCATGATATTTTTAAGTTGGCTACTTTTGTCAATATTTTTAATTTTAGCCATTCTCTTGGATTTGTAGATTTTAATTTACATTTTCCAGAAGAATAATGATTTTGAGCATCTATTCATGTGTTTATTGGTCTTTCATATATTTTCTTTGTGAAATATCTGTTGAAGTCTTTTGCCCATATTTTACTGTTTTTTATTCTTATTTTTGAGTTGTAAGAGTCATATATATATAGTCATATATATAAAATATAGTTTATATGTATTTTTTCAGATATGTTTATTACAAATATTTTCTCCCAAAGTGTGGTTTGCCTCATTATTTTCTTGTTTATGTCTTTTGAAGAGTAAACATTATTAATTTAAATGAAATTCAAAAATTTCTAATTTATAAATTTGTTATATTATAAGTACTTTTTGTTTTCTGTCTAAGAAATCTTTACCTACCCTAATGTCACAAAGATTCTCTACTCTGCTTTCTTTTAGAATTTTTATGGTTTTAGAGTTCTCATTTAGGACTGTGACTAATTTCAAATTAATTTTTGTGTAGAGTATGAGATAGGGCCAAGGATTATATTTTGATCTAGTGTCATTTGTTTAAAAAGTTATCCTTTCCATTAAATTATTTTAGCACTTTTGTTTAAAATAAATTGACTGTACTGTGTGGGTCTCTTTCTGGAGTCTCTTTTTTGATCCATTAATCAACTTTACAATTTTTAGTCTATCGCACATTCTCATAATTATAACTTTATAGTATGTCTTAAAATCAAGTAGCATAGGCTCTACAGTCTTCTTTAAAAATCTTTTGAAAAGTTATTTTAGCTATTCTAGCTTTCTTATTCCACTATTATTTTATATTTCAATTTTAGACATTATGTATTGATTACTTAATTCTCAAGAAGGGAGTTTAATTATCCTCCTTTCCCCAACGTAATTTAATCAAAAATTTTGGTTAAATCAATATTCAATTTATTGTTTAGCTGATATAGATGATTCATATGATGTATAACAATTTACATTCTCCTTCTTGTAAAGAAAAGTTTCTTGTATAATTTTTGTTTCCCTTTGCCTTGCCTTACATTTCCATTTGTTTAACCTTAGATATAGCTATCTTTAATTCTCCCCTAACTCTACATTAGGAATTCAAATCTCTGCAAAATGTTCAAATATATTATTAGTACTCCATCATCTTCCTGTTCTAGTAATAATATTTTCTCTCTAAACCTGATATAAAGTTCTCATCCCAGAATTTATCTCCATTACTCTGGTAATCCTTTTCATTTATCTCCTGTGTTATATTAGGAATTTCAGTTTCCTGCATCCTATATCTTCTTTTACTTAGTATGGAACACATCCTCCAGTGGCTAAGTAAGAAATGGTGGACAGCAGCTAAATTTTTTGAGAAATTGTGTTTGAATAGTCTTTGTTTTTCCCCAACTGACATTGTGAGTGGATGTAAAATTGTAGGTTAGAATTCATTTTTTCCCTTAGAATTTTTTTGGTATTACTTCTTTTTTTTTTTTAGTTTGCTATGTTTCTGCTGAGAGGTCTTCTGTTATAGTTTTGAGTCTAGATCCTTTTATGAGTGTGAGTGTATGTTTGGATGCTTTTAAATTCTTTTCATCCTCATTTATCTGAAATTTCATGCTAATATACCTTACTGCTGGTCTATTTTGTTTATTGCACTAGGTACTTTTGGCACTGTCTGTTTAGACACTCATGCTCTTCAGTTTGGGCATATTTTGTGGAATTTAAACTACAATTACCTGGTTTCATTTTCTCTTTTTTTTTTTCTTTTGGAAAACCTGTTATTCAGGTATTGGATTGCTTGGCCAGGTTTTCAAATTTTTCTCATCTTTACTTTGCTATATTTTATATCTTGGTACTTTTATTTTAATTTCTGGATGTTTGCTCAGATTTATTTTCATATTCTTTTTTTTCTTGAATTTTTTTACTGTAGTAAAAAACACAACAAAAAATTTATCATCTTAACCATTTTTAACTGTATAGTACAGTATTGTTAGCTATAGGCATATTGTTGTGTAAGAGATCTCTAGAAGCTATTCATCTTGCTGTGCTGACACTTTACATCAATTGAACAACTCAACATCAATTGAGACATTGGGCTATAGGAGTAGGGGGGGGGGTCTCACTTTTCATATGTAGACTTTCACATAACTATGTTTTCATTATAGCCTTTCTACCCTCAGCTTAGCTGGGTGATATTATGGCCAGGGTCCTTTTGGTTCAGTAGAGAGTAAATTCTGGATATAAGATAAAATATTTATAATGGATATAAGAATGGGAATGGGTGATAGTTACTTTGCTGTTGGTGGATGGACAGGGTCTGGAGTCTCCAGTAATATTCTTTATTGCCTTGAAATAAAGACTGAGTAAATGCTCACTGGTTGGTTGATCTTGTCTTTCAGCATTAGTGGACTGATTGCTGGCCTGAGGAGCAGATAATTTAGTCAAAAGAAGTACAAGTTCAAGAAAGAAAAATATTGATACTGTTGAAAATAAAAGTTATTAAAATTGTTAGATTCCTGAAATTCTAATGGTAACCCATTAGTGATTGTGAATATATGATTTCCTCACAAAGTCATTTTTTTGTTTGTTTGTTTGTTTTTTTGGCTGTGTTGAGTTTTTTTTGTTGCTGCTTGCGGGCTTTCTCTAGTTGTGGTGAGCAGGGGCTACTCTTTGTTGCAGTGTGCGAGCTTCTCATTGCAGTGGCTTCTCTTGTTGCAGAGCACAGGCTCTAGGGTGTGCGGGCTTTGGTAGCCATGATGCACAGGCTCAGTAGTTGTGGCTTGCAGGCTCTAGAGCACAGGCTCAGTAGTTGTGGTGCATGGGCTTAGTTGCTCCGTGGCATGTGGGATCTTCCCAGACCAGGGCTTGAACCCATTTCCCCTGCATTGGCAGGAGGATTCTTAACCACTGCACCACGAGGGAAGTCTCCAAAGTCATTTTTTAAAGAAACAATATAGAATTTATATCTATAATATTTAAAACTCTGCTGACATAAGCAGAAATATTAGAATCTTAAATGGATAATCACTGAAGTGAACCCACTTAGTTTTTGCATGTAGAATTCTAAATATCTCTGCCAATAAGATCAGAAATTTAAGAAATTCTTTAGGAGAACAATTTCATTTCCCCGAATATCTCATCATTTTTCTTCTGAGGTTTTTCATATAGGCTATTTAGGTGAATATTAAAAGTGTGAATGGAAATATTTTGTACCCATGATGTTACAGATTGGCATCTTCAAAAGACAAGAGATATTGCCAAGTCTATTGCTAGTCAAGTTTTATAATTTACAACCTGTGCAAACTGTGGGCTGAGAACCACAGCAGTTGTGCTGAGCATTTCTGGGAAGTTACCATCATTCCAGGACCAATTATTAAAACCTCTTACACATATTAAAGCTATAAAGATTAAAAATATAGCACATTTGTCATTAAATATGGATGACTTCATGTAATATGCATTATATACAAAAACAATGTCCTGCCACTTGAGCTTTATCACTACCCTACGGAAAATCCACAAACCCAGAGTCCCACATCAAAACTCATTTTGGCAAAGCCAAGGAACAACTTTGTCATGCAGAATAAACACAGATGTTCCACACTCAGGCAACTGGCTAAGAGGAGATGGTACATAAGGGGATGCATAGCTCTGTAAAAGATAATGCCTTCTTACACACCCTACAGCAATCTTCTGTGGAGGCTGCAAATGCTGTTTTAAAGGACTGATTCTTCCATTTAAAAAAAAATGCCTTTCTCGACTATAGCTGTTAACACACTGAACTAGTTCTCTCTGCATGCATGCGGAAGTATAAGCACACTGTCTGAGGTTGTAGGTTTGGCTGTTTTGGAGCTAAAGGAGAACTAAATTTCACATGCATCTTAAGCAGTGCCTTTCTGGTCAGTGATTTATTGATTTCTGTCTGTAAGGTATAATATTAATAACCATATTAATTTTAAGAAGGTCTGAGGAAGGAAAAGTTTCTAGCCTCTTCCATTAACTGACAGTTAATGCTGGGTGGTTCCAAATGACCAGACAGCTATAATTGACTTCCTTTGTTCCTTTCATTCTCAGCTAATTGCAATAAAATATCTCTGCTAAATAAACATTTCTGGGACTCAAATGTATTTCCCCCAGGAACAAAAGAGTTGTAAAAGATGAAGAACGCATGTTTGGGATTTCTGATATGTGGCCTAGAATTGCATTGACATTCAGTTATGGCCTATTTAAAATACCTGCTCAACATAGAGTTTTCCCTCTTTCCCCATATTGTCATGCAATTGAGGAGGAAAGGATAGGGTATGACTGGAAAGAGAAGGATAAGATTTGGGGCTATTGAGATTTTGGAACTATACAATTTTTGTGAACACCTCAATCTTGAAATAGTTTTAATCTGAAATAGATATGAATCTCATGGAGGAGGGGAGTGTTAGATGGCCAATAAAATCTCCCTCTGTTCTGCCAGCAATGTTGTCTTGGTTATAATGGGAAATCAATCCTACTAGTCATATTCTAGTTAGTAGGAAAATATATAAAAAGCATTTTAGGAAACAAGTAACCTCTTGTGAAGACCAGGAGTCTTGCCCATCATCTTCCATCATCTTATATTTTAAGTATCATGCCTTAGGTGTGACAGGCAGAAAAGTTCAGACTGTGTTCCATTTGCCTTTCATGCTGCAAGTATTTCTGCTCTCTTCTGCTCTCCTTATTGCAATGTCCTTTACACTTTTCTAACCATGTACCTTACCAATATTTTGAATACAGATGCCATATATATGTTTATTGTTTTAATGACTTATAAGAATAATATATTATATACATTGTAAAGCATAGTCAAAAATAAAAATCAAAAACAGAAGTGGCAAGGATAAAATTTTAAAGGGAATTTTAATTTTATTTCTTATTATTAGTTTAAAAACCCTCTAATATTGTAATTTTATTTTAGATCATAGAACCCAGAACCATGTAATCAATGTGACTATGTTTTACAAATCTAGCTTAACCCTCACAATACAGCAATTTAAGGATCTGGTTCTAAGTGCAGTTTACTTTGATACATGGTTATAATAACTGCCATAGTGAAAAGATACTTTGTGCAAATGTAATGAGCCAAATGGGACATTTTTGGCTGTCATTAGTAAATCATGATACTCATTTAAAAAAATCCCAATCCCCCAATTAAGAAAAAACATTTTTCTTAAAATTTGACTCATACAGTTCCATCTTCCCTGATGTCAATCAGGTTTCTTTGCAAACTAATAAGTGGTTGTTATACTAATTTTAGCAAATTGCTTCAATCCACTGAAAATTTTATTTTTGAGTATTCAGCATGCACAGATTTGAAAATCTTATATAGATTTATTTATTTGGGGCTAAAAATATTAATTCCCATTAATAATGGGAACATTCCCAAATATTAGTTTTCAAGATGCCCTCTCCATAGCCAAGTTACTTTCTTACTTATTATTAAAATGTTACCTTTACCTTGAAGGAACATGTTAATATTTTCCCCCAATTATCTATTTGGTAGCATACTCCTGTCAGCCACTTGTCATCGTGGAAAAGCTCAGTAAATTTGCAATACTTTACTTTTAATTAAAAAAAGAGTAACTCATATTTTAATTCAAACAACTGTTCATACTTTAACCACAATATAATTAGTGAATCTCTGTGAGCTAAAAAGGTTCCTGATTTCTCCCTGTTTTATTACAAATGATATGTGTATTCTATTATATTCGAAATATCTTATCCTTATACACTAACTATATTATGAAATACTCTAGTGTTTTTCTATTTTTCATTTCAACTTCTTTTCTACAATAGTTTTCTAAAAATGATATAATGAATAAAATTCATAAACATTGCTACTGATTAATGTAATCCCAGAATTCCTTTTTAAATTCCATTTGGAGCAACAGCTCAGAGTTTGGACTTCCAAAGTTGGACTTATATCAAATATTGTGCTTAGAAATATATTATTTTTATTTAAAAAGTCATTACTGTTAAAATATATCTCCTCTGATATAGCTTTTCTTAAGTGACTCATACAACAATAGTTATTTGTGTATTTCAGTATTGAAGTAGAATCTGGAAAACAGCATAAGCTGAGACAACACCTGTGGGCAGATGATTGTTGGAAAAGGTAACCTGAATGAAACTCCCTTTCCCTCTATTTCTGACTTCCAGCTCTTTTGTCTTTGGTCCTGGGACCGAGGGACAGCTGGGAATGAGTCTAAGGCTCTGTTGAGGTCCTTTCAGAAAGAATAGAAGAGCTGACAATGAGTTTCCCCCATCTTTCCTGCTGTGCCCCATCCATGGGTCCCTTTCAGGGGCCTCAGCAGGGGCTGACAGCCTACCAGATTCTACAATGCTGGTTCCTGGAGGTAGAGATTTTCTCTGATATTCATGCATTTAGGACACTTCAGAAAATAGAAATAAATCCCATTAATCCAAGAAAAAAAATAACAAAGTCAGAGAGAGGAAAAGTCCGAATAATCAGTGGCAGGTCCAGTGAAACAGAACAGCTTGGGGACACAGAGAAATACATAAGTTTTAAAAATAAAATAAAAAACAAGTCAGGAGATTTGAGTGCCACACACACACACACACCAAGTTTCCTGAAGCTTAAAAAAAGTCTTAAACTGAAAATCCAGTAGATAACATGAAGGAGAAAATGGTCACTGTTGATATTTGTATGAATCATGTTGTTGTCTACAAAGAAAATATCAACATATTTTAAAAAGTAGAAATTATAGAGGTTACTCTGATAATAAAATTTAAAAATAAAGTGAAAAAAAGCTTTACCTACATAGAAATTAAGAAGTATACTTAAAGAGCAAGTAAAGAGAAAATTTAAATCCAGATTAAAGAAAATATTAATATTAGAACATATGGTAATGGAAAAGTTATAGGAATATTTATACTTTTGTTATTAAAGGTGAATGGCCAAAAGAGAAAAAACTGAAGATATTAGAAGACATTAGAAATAGAACTGTAAAACGCATACCAAGAAACTAGAAAGATGGACTTATTAAAGATAAAAGTTGAAATTTAAATAGAAAATTTAAATTGAAAATCAAGAAAAAGAAGGAAAAAATAAATTCAAAACACATTTCTTTGAAAAAGATTATGATAGAATTACCTCAAGGGGAAAAGTGAAAGAAAAACAGAAGAAAAAGCTATGAATTAGAAAAGAGACAAAATTATAGATGTAGAGATATTTTAGAAATTTTCATTTCCTTACAGCTTTGGGGATCAGATTTTATTAGATTATCATAATTTCTGCCACATAATGTGGCTGGTGAAGAGATCACACTAAGAGTAAAAGTTGCCCATACTTGTATTCTAGAATACTTTTCTTCTTCTTTTTTTTTTTTTTAACATCTTTATTGGGGTATAATTGCTTTACAATGGTGTGTTAGTTTCTGCTTTATAACAAAGTGAATCAGTTATACATATACATATGTTCCCATATCTCTTCCCTCTTGCATCTCCCTCCCTCCCACCCTCCCTATCCCACCCCTCCAGGTGTTCACAAAGCACTGAGCCGATATCCCTGTGCCATGCGGCTGCTTCCCACTAGCTATCTACCTTATGTTTGTTAGTGTATATATGTCCATGCCTCTCTCGCCCTGTCACAGCTCACCCTTCCCCTTCCCCATATCCTCAAGTCCGTTCTCCAGTAGTCTGTGTCTTTATTCCTGTCTTACCCCTAGGTTCTGCATGACATTTTTTTTTCTTAAATTCCATATATATGTGTTAGCATACGGTATTTGTCTTTTTCTTTCTGACTTACTTCACTCTGTATGACAGACTCTGGGTCTATCCACCTCATTACAAATAGCTCAATTTCGTTTCTTTTTATGGCTGAGTAATATTCCATTGTATATATGTGCCACATCTTCTTTATCCATTCATCTGATGATGGGCACTTAGGTTGTTTCCATCTCCGGGCTATTGTAAATAGAGCTGCAATGAACATTTTGGTACATGACTCTTTTTGAATTTTGGTTTTCTCAGGGTATATGCCCAGTAGTGGGATTGCTGGGTCATATGGTAGTTCTTTGTAGTTTTTTACGGAACCTCCATACTGTTCTCCATAGTGGCTGAACCAATTCACATTCCCACCAGCAGTGCAAGAGTGTTCCCTTTTCTCCACACCCTCTCCAGCATTTATTGTTTCTAGATTTTTTGATGATGGCCATTCTGACTGGTGTGAGATGATATCTCATTGTAGTTTTGATTTGCATTTCTCTAATTATTAGTGATGTTGAGAATTCTTTCATGTGTTTGTTGGCAGTCTGTATATCTTCTTTGGAGAAATGTCTATTTAGGTCTCTGCCCATTTTTGGATTGGGTTGTTTGTTTTTTTGTTATTGAGCTGCATGAGCTGCTTGTAAATTTTGGAGATTAATCCTTTGTCAGTTGCTTTGTTTGCAAATATTTTCTCCCATTCTGAGGGTTGTCTTTTGGTCTTGTTTATGGTTTCCTTTGCTGTGCAAAAGCTTTGAAGTTTCATTAGGTCCCATTTGTTTATTTTTGTTTTTATTTCCATTTCTCTAGGAGGTGGGTCAGAAAGGATCTTACTGTGATTTATATCATAGAGTGTTCTGCCTATGTTTTCCTCTAAGAGTTTGATAGTGTCTGGCCTTACATTTAGGTCTTTAATCCATTTTGAGCTTATTTTTCTGTATGGTGTTAGGGAGTGATCTAATCTCATACTTTTACATGTAGCTGTCCAGTTTTCCCAGCACCACTTATTGAAGAGGCTGTCCTTTCTCCACTGTACATTCCTGCCTCCTTTATCAAAGACAAGGTGATCATATGTGCGTGGGTTTATCTCTGAGCTTTCTATCCTGTTCCATTGATCTATCTTTCTGTTTTTGTGCCAGTACCATACTGTCTTGATTACTGAAGCTTTGTAGTATAGTCTGAAGTCAGGGAGCCTGATTCCTCCAGCTCCGTTTTTCGTTCTCAAGATTGCTTTGGCTATTCGGGGTCTTTTGTGTTTCCATACAAATTGTGAAATTTTTTGTTCTAGTTCTGTGAAAAATGCCAGCGGTAGTTTGATAGGGATTGCATTGACTCTATAGATTGCTTTGGGTAGTAGAGTCATTTTCATAATGTTGATTCTTCCAATCCACAAACATGGTATATCTCTCCATCTATTTGTATCATCTTTAATTTCTTTCATCAGTGTCTTATAATTTTCTGCATACAGGTCTTTTGTCTCCTTAGGTAGGTTTATTCCTAGATATTTTATTCTTTTTGTTGCAATGGTAAATGGGAGTGTTTTCTTGATTTCACTTTCAGATTTTCATCATTTCTTATTCTCTTCAAATCCTACTCCAACCAAGCTCTTGCCCCACCACATCATTGAAACTCCTCTGGTCAAAATTACCACACCTTTGTGTTGCTAAATCTAATGTTCAGTTCTCAGTCTGCATCTTTTCTGGCCTTTTGGCAAGATTTGACACAGAATTACACTTTATCCTTGAAATGTTTTTCTTCTCATGAGTTCCCAAGACCTCAAACTTTCCCCGCCTTCCTGTTACTTCACTGGTCATTCTTTCTCAGCTTTCTTTAATAAGTTCCTTATGATCTCCCTAAACCTCTTCCTGTTAAGATGCCTTTGATCCACTTGCCTTCACGACTTCACCCAGCCTCACGGCTTTAACTACCACCCAATCTCCCAACAACTATTCACACACACACACACACACACTCTTGCCCTACTCCATTTGCCATCTTCCCCATTTCCATCCTTCCAGTTGTTCAGATAAAAACTGTTGGCACTGCCCTCAACTCCTGCCTTTCTCTAGCATCCTTGTCCACTTTGACAGGAAATCTTGTGGTTTTACTTTCAAATTATACCCAGGAACCACTGGAAGACAGAACAATAGAAGTTACTCAATGTGAATAACAGAAAGAATATAAACTGGAAAAAAATGAACAGAACCTCAGGGCCTTGTGGGACTATAAAAAAGGATCTAACATGCATGTCATCAGAGTCCTGGAAGGAAAGGAAAAAGAGAGCAGGGTGGGAAAAGTATATGAAGAAGTAATGACTGAAGACTTCTCAAATTGCCAAGACATGTAAGTCTACAGATTGAAAAGGCTGAGTGAAACTCAAACAGGATAAACTCAAAGAAATACACACCTAAACACATCATAATTAAAATTCTGAAATAAAGAGACAGAAAAAATCTTGAAGGCAGCGAGAGAGAAACGTCACCTTACCATTATGGTAAAAAAGATTAGAATTACAGGAGATTTTTTATCTGAAATAAGTATACAAGAAAATATCATATGATACAGCAGTTGTATACCTGGGCATTTACCTCAGCTAAATGAAGACTTATGTTTACACAAAAACCTGTGCAAAAATGTTTGTAGCATCTTTATTTGTAATGGACAAATTGTGGAAATAACTCAGATGTTATTCAATGGGTGAATGGTTAAACAAACTGTGGTACATCCATGTCCTGGAATACTATTTAGCAATAAAAAGAAATAAATTATTGATACATGCAACAATCTGGATAAATCTCCAGAGAATTGTGCTGAGTAAAAAATGCCAGTCCTAAAATGTTACATGCTGCTTGATTCCATTTATATAATATTCTTGAAATGATACAAGCATAGAGATGGGTAAGAGATTAGTGGTTGCCAGGGATTACAGAGAAAGCAAATTGGGAAGAGGTTGTGGCCATAAAAGGGCAAAATGAGGTATCCTTTTGGTGATTGAAATATTCTGTATCTTAGCATATCAGTGTCAGTATCCTGGTTATGATATTGTACTATAGTGTTGCAAGATGTTACCATTGGGGAAAACGATTATTTCTTACAACCCTTAATTATAAAATACAAATTTGGAAAACAAGCAGAGTAAGCAAACAAACAAAACCGTGTATTCTTTCTAAAGTGTATGATTTTCTTATTACAGTGCATAGTACGCATAGTCAGCTGGTAACAGAGCAGTCAGAACTGACCAATATCATAAACCCTAGCTGTGCCCATAATTAGCCATAGTTCATTAATTGTGTATGGTTCAAGACACAAAGTACTTTTCCCCCTGATCTTCTAATCAACTAATTTTTCCTCAGAAAGTAGAAAATAGTCATTGGAATAAGTATCAGACAGTTTAAATCAGAAATAATTAATTACACTCAAATCTCTGTGCAAAAGATTCAATGCAAGTAATTTGGAGTCTTCAGGCCTTACTGAGTAGCATTTAATGATCTAGTTGTTTTTAGTTGAGACACAATTCCAAAGTAATTTGTTGTAGGTATGAGAAGCACTGATAAAGAAGGTCTTTCCTACTACAGTTGTGAGTATTCATAACTGGAAACTTTTAAGCCCTCTGAGGATTTGCTCAGAAGCTTTACATTGCAGAGCCAAGTTGTCTGGGAGTGTGTGGCCACTTCCTCCTGTCTTAGATCTAAGAACTGCTGTGGAGCCGTCTGCCACCATGTGAGCGCCAATGACACTATCGAAAGTTCAACTGTAGTGGGGCTCCTGCTTCTTCCTTTCGTCATTATGCAGCAAGCAATAGTACAGGTGCTATCTCTAGCTTCATTCATGTGTGGTCAAGTCTCACAAAGGTCCCTTCTTTATTAAACCTCAGGGAGGTAAACATTTAAACTATAACTAACCCCCTGGAACAATTATTTTTTCTATTAGCCATTTCATGACTGAGTTGGACTAAGCCTGAAACATCTGCACCTTACACTTTGTCCCCGAATGCACCAGATCATCAGCACCTTGTTGGGAGGCACTGACTCTTAGCAAATATTGTGTCCTCATCACTTGTCATAGTAACTCCTGAGAGTAAGAGCTGAATAAACACTGCTGGAATGCAAACTTCACTGTTGTCTTATTTTAAGAAACTGCCACAGCCATCCCAACCTTCAGCAACCCTGAAGTCAGCAGCCATCAACACAGAGTCAAAAGCATCCACCAGCAAAGACATTATGACTCACTGAAGGCTCAGAAGATAGTTAGCAGTTTTCAGTGATAAAGTATTTTTATTTAAGGTATGTACTTTGCTTTTTTTAGATATAATGCTATTGCACATTTAACAGACTATAGTATAGTGTAAACATGCTACATTTATGTGCACTGGAAAACCAAAAAATCTGTGTGACTTGCTTTATTGCAATATTCATTTTATTGAGGTTGTCTGAAACTGAGCCCACACTATCTCTGAGGTATGCCTGTAATCAATTTAGCAATCTTTTTTATTATGGTTAGTACTTTTTTAATTTAAGAAATTCCTCTCTAATCCAAATATATGCTTCAACATTGTCTTCTAAAGTTTTACTTTTCACACTTAAGTGTTTATCTGTAACTAATTATTATGTACAGTATGAGGTAGGCATTCAATCAGATTTTTTTCATATGGTTGATTGCTCCAGCACCAGTTATTCAATAGTCCCTGCTAGCTACGCTGATCTGCAATGCTTCTTCTAATCCTTATCAATCACAGGTCTATGTCTTTATGGCTTCCTTGCAGGCTTTCCATTTTTTTCATTGGTTATTTTGTCTTATTTCCATTGGTCAAACTGTCTTAATTTCTAGATCTTTATCTAAACCTTGACATCTTGTAGGGTAATCTCTCACCGTGATTTTCCTTTTCAGAAATGTTATGGCTCTTCTTGCCTAGTCGTTGCTTTAGCTTGTCAAATTCCATGAAAAACTCTTTGAGAGCTTCACTGTAATTACATTGAATCTGTACATTAATTTGGGGAAAATTGACATCTTTGTGATCTGAAGTTTTCCTAACATGAAATTTGGGGTATCTACTCACTTATTTTTTTGTATCTTTTAATATCATCCAGAAAAGTTTTATAATTTTCTGCATACAGGTCTCATGCATTTTTGTTAGATTTTCTCCTCCAAGCACCTTAAACATTTTATTCTATTGTAAATGCTTTCTTTCTCTCTACATTTTCTGTTTGTTGCTGGTGTATATGCCAGTCACATTAATAACTCCTCTTATTTCTAAAAATTTGTCTAAAAATTTGTGTTTAGATTCTTTGGATTTTTCTATATAACAATATCATCTGAGAATAAAACATAAATGTCTTTCTATCTAATCCTTATATCTTAAATTTATTCTTTGTCTTTACTGTATTAAATAAAACCTCAAGAGATATTGAATACAACTGGTGACAGTGGTCATTCTTATCATTTCCTTATTCTGAAGGTAGTGCTTCTAATACTTTCTCAATATTGAATAACATTTACTTTAGATTTATATTGTATGTAGACAGTGGAATATAGGGCATAACTTTGGAGATTAAATTGTGGTGATATTATTTATTAACATCAGAAATATAGGGAAATGAGCAAATGTGAGTAGGAGTAGAGGGCAGAAGTTCAACTAGCGAATGGTAACATACAAGTCCAAAACTGAACTCTTCATCTCTACTCAATGTGCAAGTATGTTCATCCTTCAAGCCCCTTGTATAACATTCTTTGATTCTTTCAGGAAATCTTAGACACATCTTTCCCTATATGTTCATTAAACTATGTGCACAACAGCTTTGCAGCATTTATAGCACTGCATCGAAATAGTGTGTTTACATGTTTAGTGGCCAAAATCCTATCTGCTATTCTTTTCCATTTTTCCAATCCACAAAAATCTCTCAGTTGAAAATTCCTGTCAATTTGTCACTTTATCTATGAAGCATACTTTGAATCCATTTGATTTCATCCTCACCTTTACTTCTTTAGTCTAAGCCACTATTACTGCTCACCTGGGCTGGTATGGTCTCCTGTTGTCCCTGCCCCATTCTTTTTTTGTTGTTGTTTTAATTTATTTATTTTATTTTTGGCTGCGTTGGGTCTTCATTGCTGTGCACAGGCTTTCTCTTGTTGCGGCGAGCAGGGGCTACTCTTCGTTGCGGTGTGCGGGCTTCCCATTGTGGTGGCTTCTCTTGTTGTGGAGCACGGGCTCTAGGTGCGTGGGCTTCAGTAGTTGTGGCACGTGGGCTCTAGAGTGCAGGCTCAGTAGTTGTGGCACACGGGCTTAGTTTCTCTGCAGCATGTGGGATCTTCCCGGACCAGGGCTCGAACCCGTGTCCCCTGCACTGGCAGGTGGATTCTTAACCACCGTGCCACCACCCTGCCCCATTCTTGTTCCACCCCAGTCTGTACTCCATATCACTGTACTGATCAATTGAAATTATAAATTAAATCAAACCACTTCTTTGCCAATGGCTTCCCATATGCTAGGAATAAAATTCAGATTTCTTACCTGGGTTTAAAAAGTCCTGTGTTGTTTGACCTCTTTTTACTGCATCCCAGAATTAGTGGCCTTCCTTTAGTTGCTTGAGCAAACCCAACTCAACCAATCACTACCTCAGAGAGACCTTCACTAGTAGAAGAAATAAGACGAATAATATATACACTTGTATATATAAGTAGATAAATAATAACACAAATAAATAATAACCTAGTAGAAGAAATAACACAAAAAATAAATCCCAGGAATAGAGAGCAGCTACATAAAAACAATGTAAGAAATAACAACAATGTAAGAAAATTCTCCAGGGAATATAAAATTAAAGCTTAGGCCAAGTTAATAAAGTGCAATGTTATTGAATTTTGACTCAGTAGTTCTGGGGGGTGGTCTGGGTTTTTAAATTTTTAATTAGTTAATTTAAATTAATTTTAACTTTAATATTGGTGATTCTGATGCAGACCATCTATGGACAACACTTTGAGAAATATCACTTTAGGAGTTCAAAGAAGGAAGACAACCTGGAATGAAGGGAGTTAGGAAATGCTTCATGATAGAGAATGGTTATAATCTGGGCTTCATAGGGGTGTTTGATTTGACATGGGGAAGTATGAAGAAAAAGCAATATCATTCAAAATAGAAAGCACAGGAGTAAAGATTTCATAATATAATGGTTTCTAGATAAATAAGAAAAATTATTGACTATTCAAATAATTTTTTTAATTTAAGTTTTAAGATTTCAAGAATACTCACGTATTGTCAATTATTCTCAAGCTATGGGGTAAACGTTCATTTGCATTCCAGAATATATTACAGTTACGTTACTAGCTACTATAAGAGAATACCAGCCCAGCGCCCTGAATTCATTTCCATCAGGTCAGAGAACAACTAAGGTTTTAAAAATTGTGTTACTTTCTCTGTATTGAGGTCATAAAACTGACCTGAGTCTCAGCACAGGTGGCCACTGCCTGCGTGAAATGTCCAAGCCTGTAAAACAAGAAGGTATGTCATGGATCTGTGGTGATCGCCGACAAAATGAGCGCCTCCCTCACGGCATCTGCCTGAGAACTGGCATAAGTCAAAGACTTCATACGAGGCAGAAAACACAAAGCAGCCTAATTAACAAAATCCTTTCCCATGGAACTTGCACATTTATTTGGGAGCTGGGGCACCAATAAGTAGAAATGTGGTTTGAATGACTTGTTTGTTTTCTACAGATTTCTACAGATTTTATTACCTATTAATAACTCACTAGTTATCAGTGAGAACTCACTAGAAAGAAGTGAGTTCTTTAACTTACCCAGATGATCGTTTTATTTCAGTAGATTTTGTGGCTACTGATGTCCTTTCTTACTAATCACAGATGAAGAATTCTATAATTAAATAATTTTATGATTAACTAATACTAAGAGTTCAATCTTTTAGTTTTTAGTAAACACTATCTTTGTCATACTTCTGAGATTTTTGGCGATTTCTTTAGGGGTTTTTTTGGGGGGGAAAGAAGGAGTCAACCTGTTCAAACATGACTGCGATGCTGCCTTTATAATATATTACAATCACCATATATGGAAATATACTGATTTCTAACTTAGAAATAGAACAGCAAAAAATAGAATATTTATATTTAAGAATGGATATTTGCATTCATCATTGTTTCTGGTCATAATTTAGCTAATGAGGCTAGATACTGACTTCCTCATGGTATATATTCTCTTTCCTTTAAAATATTCCCTACACAGGTTTATATAAGTTCAGAGGTATTAGCCTATATACCTCATTTGCATACTAGAGAACAGAAATATAATTGAGTTATTTATTTTGTCCTGGGGAATATGATGAATGGAACAAGTAGGAGCCTCAAGACTGCAACATTAAGAGACTATTTCATAAGGACTAAAGATGAGTATACGCTACAGCTACCAGTTACCAATGAAAACGAAAAAGCATTTTTTAAAGAGAGAAATAAAAGTAGTGGCCTTTGAATATTGTCACTCGACCTTCCAGAACAGCAGAATCTGGAAGCTAAAGTGTTAACACCTATAAGCTGTTCAACAAGGGAATATATACTGTTAAATATTGGGAGTTATTTAAAATGCCAGTGAGTATAATAGCAGTGCTCTGAAATAACCATTTCATCTGCCTACATTACTCTAAAATTAATGAATAATGAAGCGATGCCCTTCACATTCTCTTCCCTTTCCATTCCAAGATATATTGATCAGATGACATTTATTTAAGTTTGGGATAATGTATTAATTTCAAGATAATTATTCAATATACTTTTGTCACTGTTGATATGCTTCAATGTCATCCAGCGGCCGGGGGATGAATAAACTGTTATCTGACATTGCTGGACAGGGTGCTAGAAATAAATGCAATTTTTCTCCTTGAGATTCACTGACTTGGGTTTTTATTTGGGGAGGGGCATGGAAAAGGAGAAAGCTGAAGGTGGAGAGAGTATGATGATGTAACCTGCAGGTTAAGAGGATAAGGATATTTTAAAAGATAGTTCTTTGGGACAAAGTGCTTTTCCATTGTTGCTGGGGTCAGACTGATCCTCAGCAAAGCTGACAGAGCCCATCCTTAGTGGATGCCACTACAATATTAACACTCATTTAGAGCAGATGTGGCTAAAAGCATGAAACATTGAACAAACAGCTGCCACAGATCCAGTGCCATTGCATAAGCACTTATGTTCTATTAATGCAGTGGATTGCTGAGGCCAGTAGGGCAGACGTTATTCCCCACAGTTCTTTAGCAGATGGGCCAAAGGATGGTTCCTTGGAGAAGTGCTGCCCTATTGAAGCAAACCCTCCATCTTATGTAAAGATTCTAATACAGAATCATCTACCCATAAGAAGGATGCATCTAAGGTCAGATTATGCTCTGTCAAGATATTTTGCAGAGGTGTACTTCAGTATGGGTTCATTTTATTTTACTGTATTCCATTTTATTCTATTCTATTTTGATTTTGATAGTGTGCCCATGCTACAATGTTATTTCTTTCTCTTTTCTTACCTTGTGATTGTGTGTGTTCACACATGATATGTAAAAGGCTGTTTCTGCACATACAATAAGTCAAGATCTTGTACTTCAAACTTGCATCTCTGCTTACCTGATTCAGTGGGCTCAGACATGATGCTTCCATATCTACAACTGCCAATTTGAAACCTGTTTGGGCTTCTGAGTTTTTCCTCTGTTCACTGGGACAAATTGAAATTTAGAACTACAAAGCAAAATTATCCAACATTATGGGTCATAACTATAATCTGTTCATGATAAAAATCAAATCACCTGCTCATCTGCAGTGCAGAAGGCTACATGGTAGTATTTGCAAGTTTAAAGAGAAAAAGAACAGGCAATAATTCTGGCTTGTTGTCTCTCAGGCTGATTTGTACTCTGTTGCCATCCCACTCCCCCATGCATATGAGAGTTGCTTGGGTAATTAACCCTTAACAAGCCAACATACTGATCTCCAGCAAGTGGGTAATTCCTTCAAATTGAGTGGAAGCAGAAGAGGTGCTGTATGGGATTATATTTTTAAGGCTTCTCAAAGAACAATGTTTCCTGGCCATAACTGTACTTCAGCATATTATGTTCTCTACTCCAATGTCAGTAGGAAGGAGGAAGAAAGAGAAGGAGTGGGTGAAAGAGAGGGTAAGTGGAGCTATAACTGGAAAATGACAGAGGAAAGCAACCAGCATTCCATCTATTCACTCTCCTTGAGGTGGGGCACATACCATGTGCCAAGCACTATTGCAAGGATACAGTTAGGGATATATTCATTATGTCAATGATCGCATGAAGTTTTGATTTCAACACAGAGCAACTGATGAAAAAAACAGTAAGGCAGTAAATTAAACCAATAAATTAACCAGATCATTTCAGATTTTGATAAGTGCTATAGACAATAAAACAGGAAAATGTATTAGAGAGTCCCACGCGACAGCACGCTCCTATAGACTGAACGGTCAGGGAAGACTTGTCTGAGGAGGAGCTATTCAAGTGCTGAGATCTAAAGGGTGAAGATGGGAGGTACAAGAGTCCCAGGTGGTGGCACAGTTAGGGCAAGGGTCCTGTGGCAGAAACAAGCTTGGTCTGCTGGAGGACTGGAAAGAAGGCATTGTATCTGGCTGTGCTTAAAGCCTCCGCATTATGATGTAAATTCACCCTTTTGAATTATCTCAAGGTGGGAGTTGGGGGAAGAAGGGATACAGAAGGAACTTAGCCCTGTAACTTTGACCCTGTGCAGGTAGTGTGTCCCCTGAGGACCCCTGAACAGTAGTAGTACACATGGCTCTGTTCTGTAGTCAAGATTGCCCTCCAAACCCCCTAGGCTGCTCTCTCAGGGACATGACACCCAGAAGGGAAACAGGCAGGTAACTGTGACTGTCTCTGTTCAGCCATAGTCTGCTATCTGTTCTTCTGACAGCAGTGTCCATATTCTCAAATATGAAGGACAAAGTGGAACTTTATCATGGGTCCAGCAAAGGTCAGAAGAGAGCTGAATAATGCCTTCGAGCTTACCCAGGTGTCTCAGAACTGAACGGAACGAAATGAGCTGAGAATGATACCACAGAGGAAGTCAGCTCAAAATGTTCTCCTTTTTTTTTTTTTTTTTTTAAACCTAACTTGAAACAACTCCAAAGCCAGGAAGCAGCAGCTCTAAACAAATTGTGTTAGATGCTGCTTAGAAACAGCCAAGAGACAAGGAGAAGTGTGAAATGACTCTGTCACGTAAAATCTTCACTGTTCTTGTGAGAGAGAAACGACGGAAGCCTACCTTTCTTGCAACTCTGGAATAAAAACATGAGCAAGCCCCACGTTAGCAAGTTGACATTGATAACAGCAAAAGAAAGGGGGGATATGTTAGCCTGATAATAAAACCTCACACTGACCTGGAAAAAAGACGAACTGAGGTGTGGCAAGGGAGGGACCCTGTACCCAGGTCCAGAAACTTGCATATCAGCACAATATTTTAGAGACAATGCATCTGTAGCCTTTGCTTGAACTTAAAATTGCCACCTGGTTTTCTTGGCTTTATTTTTAGGATCGTAGAATCAAAAAGTTCTTGATGAATTGGCACATCCGGTGATTTTCAAGATGTATTTTCCTGAGTCCTAGAGCTTTAGCTAAGATGTTTATCCCCTGGGGATTGAGGGGGTTAAGAAGGTGAAAAAAGAGCTTTCAGCTCCCCACCCCATTTCTAGTTGGTTCCGCTTTTTAAAGAAGCATAAAAAGAAACATTGGCTTTGTAAAGACAGGAGGTGGAAGGAAGTTTTAACTGAGGCAATATGGTCTCCTTCTTCTTTTGGGTAAGTTTGATTTCTTGGACCTCTGTGATGGTTTCAAAGCACGGATTGCAATCGAAATGGAATTTGAGTGGACGTAGCAGCATTAATAGGCTTTTTACAAGACTCCTTTCTCTGTTTCTAAAAACTATCACAACCTGTCTTGTTCACCAGTATTCTCATATAGTTCCTGGCATATGACTGATTCTCAGTGACTGAAGCTCGCTATAGTAATCATCATTATGTTGTGGCAGACGAAACTCTGACTCCTAGCCTAGGGCTCTGTATGATGAGGCCTTTGGTGCCCAACCTTACCCATGCTAAGGCCTAGCCAGGTGTATCCCTTCTCCTTCATGCAGCCTCCTTGTACCATGCCAGGCCTCACAAATCTCTCACTTCCTCCTAGCCTAGCTGCAGGAGGAGTCTAGACACAGTCTCCTTTAAGGCTGGCTGCTAATTCTTTCATTAGTTTTGCTCTGTCAACACATTGTAATGCCCTTAAAAGCACAGAGTTGGTCTTAGTTTTTTTAAGTGTATTTTTTGAATATGTAAGTACCAGAACAGTGCTGAACTCATTACAGGCGAGCAATAAATATTTGTTGATTGCTAGGCCTTTCTCATTTCAGAAACATTACAACTTATTGAAACGTCTTCCAACTTGGAAAACAACTCTTATAACATCTGCTTCCTATATTATCTCTGCTCTTGAAGGGATTTAGAACAAATTCTATAATAAACATTTTTCCCTTCTCTAGTACATATATACTCCTATTCTAGACCAAAGTGAAGAGAGGTCTGTATTCTACTGTCTTTCAGTCCTGTCATTTGAGGTGAATAGACCATGGGCACACATACATTGGCACCACTCAGAGTTTTATACACTCCATCAACTGACATGCTGGCTTGTGTGTGAAAATGCCATTCGGAACTCCTGGATTTCCATTATGACTCTACCTCAAATTTTGCATGACCCTAATTCCAAAACATCATATCTATATTTTAAGGTTTCTAATTTCTAAAATGGTTGGATAGCATTTCCTCCTCTAATTTTGAGCAGTGTTCTAAGTCTGATTTAGAGGCCGTCTGTCAGGTGCATAAAAACCAGAGATCATTGTTATTGTGTCTCCAAGACACTATTCCAAGAAATGTAATTCCCTGTCCTCAAATGCAAGTTAAATGATATAGCATACGCTTTGCTTGCAGCATTGATGACTCTGGTAAAACTGCCACCTGGCTAACAAGCCCAATGAGAAATGTACAGGGGGCTCCGATGTCATTTATAACAATGCCTATACATTGGATAACAAGGGCAGTGTTGGCTCCCACCTCTGTTGGCTGTCTTAACTGCTGGAAAGACTAATCTGCCTTCTGAGCTGCTATTGGCCATTGCCACCTGCTGACTCTGGCACACGACTCCCCTGGCTCTCCTCCTGGTGCTGTCCTGGCAGCCTCCCGAAACTGCCAAGTTAGAGCCAGAGAGCGCAGGGACGGTTGGAGCTTTCACATTGCTGAGGCTGCATCATGCAAACTGGCTGACAGTGGGGTGTCTTGCTACTCTCCAGGGTCAGTGTATTGACTGCTGTGGTGACCAGCTGGCTGGCAGCAGCGGTGATTGGAAACTGCCCCTGAGAACGTCACATATTGGCAAGGAAAGGGTACCGAGGGAGCAAGCCTTCATAGAGAAAATAAACAAAGCTTTATGAGGTAGCTGTGAGCATTTTCTATCCAGCCTGAATTCATTTTAGGCATTCAAAACTTTTCTCAGAGTTGCGTTTAAACATTTATATTTTAATCTTGCAACTCTTCATTCCATTGGGTTTACTTTTTTTTTTTGGCGGTACGCGGGCCTCTCACTGTTGTGGCCTCTCCCGTTGCAGAGCACAGGCTCCGGACGCGCAGGCTCAGCGGCCATGGCTCACGGGCCCAGCCGCTCCACGGCATGTGGGATCTTCCCGGACCGCGGCACGAACCTGCGTCCCCTGCATTGGCAGGCGGACTCTCAACCACTGCGCCACCAGGGAAGCCCCATTGGCTTTACTTTTAAGTTCTTACCTAGAACTGAAATGTTCTCATTTAGTACAGGATGGGTCTAAGTCTGTCTGGGGTCACAATGGTTTCTGGTGGCAGGTCCATAATGAAACATCAGGGTGCTCACCGTGTCTAGTGCTTTAAACACTGACATAACTTGTTTCTGTATTTAACCATCTGCGTAACAAAAAGCGTTTATATGCATTGTCAATACACTTAACAAATCTCCCTTAATATGGGTGGAGTTATTTATGAGCTGTTGTCCAAACCAGGCTGCAAAAGCCCCAGTTGGAGTCACAGCTGACTCTGCACTGTTAATGCCCAGCACAAACAGACTCATAATAATAAACCTAGCATTCCAGGGAGTGTGAATCCTGCTGCGAGACTGAGGCTTTCTGGAGTGTTTTAAAATATAGATTTTGTTTTTATACAGATATGGTGAGGCTAACAGCTCAGGAGACAATTGCCATTGAAAAGAGATATGTTGGTATATTCACACACACCAAGAGGAGGAGGCATGCCATGCCATGGGTGCCACATGGGAAAGCACCAGGGTTGGCCAGGAAGCAGAGGGAGCACAAGGAAAGCACGGGCAAAATCCTCGACTGCGGTTTCCATAGGAAGGAACAGGCCAGGCAGGGTGAGCAGGTTTAGGATTGGCAAGTTTGAAGAATTTCAGTAGGTTCTGGGGCAGAGGGGCTGTCCCTGGTTGTGAGGTACCTTGACCGGGATGATTAGGGCAGAGGCACAGTGGCCTCTTGTGTGTAAGAGCCCAACAGAGGAAGTGGTTGCATTATGGGCTGTGGATAGGTTAGTCTGACACGAAAAACATGCTCCCAAGTAAGTTGCTATCTCTAGGAATTAGCTAGCCCTGGGCAGGGCAGTAAGGCCCTGGATGTGGAAGCATCAAGAGTACATAATAGGGCTTCCCTGGTGGCGCAGTGGTTGAGAGTCTGCCTGCCGATGCAGGGGACACGGGTTCGTGCCCCGGTCCGGGAAGTTCCCACATGCCGCGAAGCGGCTGGGCCCGTGAGCCATGGCCGCTGAGCCTGCGCGTCCGGAGCCTGTGCTCCACGACGGGAGAGGCCACGGCAGTGAGAGGCCCGCGTACCGCAAAAAAAAAATAAAGAGTACATAATAAAAAGAGATGCCTAACACATGGAGTTAACCAGCACGCACAATATCATGTTGCAGTGGATTTACGACAGCAGAGATGTAGCTTATTTGCTCTTTATATTGTCTTCACCGAAGAAATCTCAAATCAAATAGTCCTTCAAATTTTCTAACTGCGTGTGGTACAGCAAGGAAGGGTACAGTAACCTGTGACACAATATTGTCAGCCACAATTACTACATGGGTATGTGCAGAGAGGGGGGAAATATGAAGAGAAGGAAAGAAAAGAAACCTCATCAGAAGCATAACTATGTTCAGTAGTTCATGGTGGTTGATCCATTTGATATGCCACAAATCTGATGAGGGAAGAGACATATTAGAAAAGCCCCAAATTCTAATTTTGTTTTGTTTTGCTTTTGTGTGGCAGGGAGCAGGGAGCTTTTATTTTGACTTGAGATTATGTGGATTGTAAGCAATGGTCAGTTGTGACAGCTTTGGAGGGATCATGACCTGGATTGGGACCCTGGCTCTGGCACTTCGGATTTCTGTGATAATTAGGTTGACTTTGCTAGGTTTAAGTTCCTTTATCACTAATATGGAGATAATATATGGAGATAATAATAATAACTTGAGTAAGTGCTCCAAAAAAATGTTAGCTTTAAGTAAGTCAAATCCCATTAGAAAGAGCCAGAATGATTTGATCAATCTTGCATCCAGTATATGATTCTCCCTCTTATAGCAAACCCTTATTAACAAATATAGTATTTTCATTTTCCATTTCCGTCCCCTTCATCTTGATGTTACATTTCTAATTTTTCTACCAAAATTGATTCTGAAGAAAGGGTAATTTGAGCATGTATTAGCATTAAAAAAGAACACAAGAAGACTGAAAAGTACAGACATTCTACAAGGGAAGGTTAACACGTCAAGAAATTGCTCTAGTCTTAGTGAAATCTTGCGTTCTGATTTTCCTTTTACTTACATATAATAGTTGAGAGATATTTATAACCTTTTGCTTTTTTGAAGCTGTGTAGGCTCAAAAAATGTTCTATAGGAGAAAGAAGAAAAAATTTAAATTACCCATAGTATTTCACTCTATTTTCATGTTTTCTCATTGTCTTTTTTCCCTAAATCAGTATTTAAAAATTATAATTGTTGCTCATATGATACATGTAATTCTTATCTTTTTATTTAACATTGTATCATAGCTGTTGCATACTCTATTGTATCATTTGTAGTGTCTAAATAATCTCTTTAATACTTTTCTGGTTATTATAAGAATTATTGAGACAACTGAGAAAATGTGACTATGGAACAAAGATCCAAGCTGATGCCAATGGGCTAGACCATCTCGAGGACACACTTGGGAGGACCAACTTTAAAAAAAAAGAAAAGAAAACGTTTTAAAACATCAAAGAAATTTATTCAAAAATATGGATTTCTGCTTTTCTTGAAAACCTGTACCTGGCAATATTGCATCTGCATTTTCCTGTGCAAGAATCTTTGGAAATAGAGTAAGATCCCCTTGCTACTTGGAATGAGCTTTTCAGTCCGTTCAGCTATGCAATCTCCTAAACCCTGTTGCTCCCACTCACTTAATTTAACTACATTTGAGACTAAGAAGATTTAGGGAGGATTTGAGCTAGGTGCATGGTTGAGCTAGATGCCACTAAGGTCACACCAAACCATAAGAATCTAAGGCATTCATTTAGCCATGAGGTCCAAGGACAAGAATGGTGGTAGGAGTGAAACTAGACAACTCACTGGATATGGCATAGATGAAGGAGATTAAAAGATACAACATTTGAGTCTGGTTAAGTGGAAGAGTAAAAAGTTGGTAGATGACAAATCTGGCTTTTTATCTATGGATGATTTTTTTCCCCCCAAATACTTTTATTGCTGGAGGAATTTAAGAGTATAAATTATTACTATTTTTTTGCATTAACTATGTTGCTTCCTGAGGCAAATATGGTTCTTAAGAATGGCCAGCAGCATCTTTGATTTCTCTTTCAGATATTGAGCTGAGACCAGAGGAAGAACTGAACTATGGTTGACAAAGTCAAGCCATCAGGTCAGCCAGGGTAACAGGCCCACTTTATTCTTCCACAATCTGATCACATTTTGGGTGTTGAGCCAAGTCACTCTGTCCAAAGGAGAAAAGACTCAAGACCTCCTCACAGGAGAAATTATTAGAATAATTAGAACATCAGCTTGATGGACATGACGACTACTTTCAAGAACTTAAGGGTGTATTTGTATGAAAAAAGAATTCATTTCCTATGGGTGACCTTGAAGTATAAAATTAGAAATAATAAGTAAAAATTCTACTTTGGCAGGTTTAAGAATAACTACAATGAAGACCCTTCTAAAAATTAGAGGTTGTCAAAAATAGAAAAGTCTCCCTGGAAAGTAGTGAGTTTCCTTTCACCAGAGACTCTTAAACTGATAGATAACAGTCGCAACTCCGAAACACAACTTGCACTTCTAGTACAGCCAAGAACTTGAGAGTAATCTTCTATCTCCTACTCAGATCTGTACTGGTTGCCAAACTGCAGGGGAGTAAAAGGCTCTGCGTTATCTTGATAGACGAGCTGGAGAATCCCACACAGCTGTGTTGTGGAAATGTTCTCCATTTCCCTCATGATAACATTGAGTCATAAAAGAGAGAAATGTACATTTATTTGCCAACTCCACCTGTCTGTTGGGCCCACCATATCTATATTAGCATCAAGGGAACTTGCCTATAGTGCTGAAATTTTTACCAGTAGGAGAGAAGCAACTGTTCTTTCCCTTAAATTGTGGTTAAAGCCAGTTCCTTTTTTCATCAGAAGCTAAATGATAAAAATTGAGACTTGGATGACTTGTTTGTCGATATTTACATTTAGTAAAGTGTTTGGAACCAAAAATCTCGAATCTTTTGAATTTCACATTTTAAAAATTTAGAACTAGGGTGAAAATTACTTTTGTTCTGAATCCAGTATGAATAGAAGAAACAGTCTTTTATTTAGAAAAGTGGAAGAAAAAAAAGACTATTTTTGTTTTCTAGATAAAAGCAAGATCAAATGGAGGAAGAAAAGGAGGTGAATGAAAATTCAAGAGGAACAATATTTTCTTTAAATTCAAAGTCCTGGGATTTATTCTTTCCTTTTCTTAAATTTCTTGGTAAATTCATTATTTCTGAAATCACTGCAATGACATCTTTTCCATCATCAAAGAGGAATAATTTTAGAGTTGAGTGGGAAGTGAGTTTTCAATCTATCCAGATTCACTGATGCACTAATTAAAGTGGCTCTTTTCTTTTTATTTATATTTGCAATTAGATCATCTGCTTCCTTTATACTTTTATTTTTTATTTCATTTTTTTATTTTTTAGTTTTTTTAACATCTTTATTGGAGTATAACTGCTTTACAATGTTGTGTTACTTTCTGCTGTATAACAAAGTGAATCAGCTATACGTATACATATATCCCCATATCCCCTCCCTCTTGCATCTCCCTCCCACCCTCCCTATCCCATCCCTCTAAGCGACCACAAAGCACCGAGCTGATCTCCCCGTGCGATGCAGCTGCTTCCCACTAGCTATCTATTTTACATTTGGTAGTGTATATATGTTCCCTTTCACTTTTAGGACCAGATATTTTAGGACCAGATATTTTAGGACCAGATATTTTAGGACCAGATATTTTAAAAATTGAACCTACTATATACCTTTGACCTACACTTTCATGTTGAAGTGTAAGTATGACCTAGTATGACAATGTATGTTGTTCTGTTTTTAAGAATAATGAGAACACCAAACAGAAATAATCAATAACAAAAAACAAGTTCTCTGGACCAGAAGAACAAATCAGACCTGGCAGCTGTACCCACCACCTTCACCATGTGATTGATAACTGTGATTTGCTGACTCTCTCAATTAATCCGGTTTCATTACAGTCTGAGAAATACGCCAAGCACTCATTTTGCTTTTATTATCTTTCTAGCTTTGTACTTGCATGAAATGCCCAAAACTGGCATTTCAGGAAAAGGATAGGTAAATTAACTATAGCCAGAAAAAAAAAAAATCAGTTCCTTCAATGTGACCCTGCAATCAGTATCATATTGCAGTATTTTCAAAAAACATATAGAAACGCACACTTATCATTCAGGGTACTGCAAAGCAGCACACAACTTGTTCTAAGTTCTTCCAATGTGCAGCTCCTATGTATATTTGACTTTTATTGTGCTAATAAAATCCCCTTTCTGGTCTCAGGTGAATATCCATTTTCCAGTCCGTTGTGACAATCTCCTTCCTCTGCATCTACTTGGTCACTGATCCACACAGGATATGGTTTTGTAATGACCTTGAACTAAAGGGGCAACATGGAACCTTATGACTCTAGCAGTTTTTGAGTGTTTTAATTATGTAAAATTTGAAAACAGCAAAAATGACAAATTTTGCCATTTTCTGGATAGTAAATATGAGAACATGTAGACTGTTTCCCACAGCATCTTTAAGACTGGGGACTCCCAAGCTTTGAACTAGCATCTCAGGAAATGCCCAAGCCTTTACAAGTTTAAATAGAACTTCTAACTCTGGTCACTAAATGCTGGGGTCAATCTTAAGATAGAGGTTAACTCTAGGTGTTAACTTTGTTTGTATTTTCTTTGATAACTTTAGTCAGAAATCCAGCTTTTGCCCTTTCTTTGATTTCTACATTCTGCAGTCATCAACAGGATGGTGGTGGATTTGTTTCCAAGTGTAATCCAGATGTATTCCAGACAATCAACATTTTATATGGTGCCACCTTAGATAATAACATTTTGCATTTGATTTTTATTATAATGCAGATTAAAAAAACACCAGGAAAACACAAGTTGACCCCTCTTGAATTCTTTTTCCAATCTGGGTATTAGTATTTTCATTGATATTCTCCTTCAAAAGTTAACACCTAACAGTAGTTTTACCAGTTACACTACTCTTCTGGCCAGTGCCCCACTGGGGCTCTTTACCATTGACCATGTGTTAGGATGGAATTTGAAATGGGATCTTTCTCCCTATGATAACAACATCCCAACCTGAAACTTAAATCTGGGCCTTTTTACACTTGGTCCCCCTCCAACCACTTTCAGCATAGCTGCTTCTTTCTTACCTCATCCACTCTTGCTTACATTCTTCCCTGGGCCATTCGTAAGCAATCTATTTCCTGAACTACATGGCAAGTTCTTTCAGTGTTAGGGTCCCTTCCAATGAATCTCTGTGGTCTTCCCAGGTCCAAACACAAATCTTTGATGTAATAAAGCATGTACTAACCTTTTGATATGTAAATAAATAGAACTGAAAAATCATCTCTATCATACTGTTCTTGGGTAAGGCTAATGTAGAATATTAAATTTTGCTTGCTTAACATTTACCTTAATTTTCACATTAAAATTTTATCATTTTCCTAAGATCACAAACTTCTAAGTATGAATTTTCTAAAAGTTCTGAAATTTAAAAATATTTGTGTAGGATTATGTGTAATTAAAAAAAAATTCTTTGAAGAGTAAAATAACTCCATATTAAACTCTACTTTTCCACTGTTTTCTACACATTCTTATTCTTGTAAAAGCCTTTCATAGATAATAGTGTAGGAAGCCTCATGTCTTTCCTTACAGATTAACAGACCCACCGAAGGCAGAATTGTCAGTGAATGATATCTCTATTCGGTGACAACATCAGCCTTTTGACTCAGTCCAGTTTTCAGATGCAATCTCTCCTGCATACGTTTAATAACTTCAGAAACACCACACCTCTAGAATAAAGCATTCATGAGAGAGATTGCAAAGAATGAAAAGACAGAGGATGTCCAGGAAAAGAAGAAATGCTTAACGATTTATGTCATATTTCCATTAAAATTATATATTAAGCACCATGCTTACATACAAATTTCACAAGATCCAGATGGTACCATACCTGTAATGCTGCTTTGTTGGGAGACTACCTCAGAGCTGGTTCATAATCCCTTTGTTTCTAATACATCACAATGATATATGATGTTTACTCCCAGGGGCCGAACACTTTTTTTATGAGCTTGGGCATAAATGACATAATATCCAGATTATGTGCATTTCCTGTTTTAATCATTGTAGCACTACCTCTTTTTCCTATCACTGATCTTACGCTGAGGAAAAAGAAAAAAGGCAAGACTCCAAACCAGTTGTCAGTTGTGTAAACACAAGTGTGGAAAGAAGGTATAAAGTCTTATCATAACATGATGCCTTGTAGAATTTTTAGAATGAAAAGAAACCTATCTCATTTTTCATTCAGCTATTAAGTTCCAGGCACCACTCTCTGAGTTTAGAAGCTAATAGCTCCTGAAAAAGTGGAAGACTTTGATTAAGCTCTTAGAGAGTCAATCAATGATGAACACAAACAGAAGAAGCTCCTGTTCTCATGGAGTTTAGAGTCTAGTAATCTTTAGCATGAAAAGATATTCTACATGCTTACCTCCATGCTATGTTACACTAGGTCAGGAATTGGCATAACCATGGCCTAAGGGCCAAATCTGGCCAGCCACCTGTTTTTGTAAAATTTTACTGGAACCGAGCCATGCCCATTCATTTACATATTGTCTGTGGCAGCTTTTGCACTGTAGCAGCAGAACTGAGTAGTTGTGATAGAGGCCATATGGCTTGCAAAACCTAAAATATTTACTATCTGGTCCTTTACAGAAAAAACTTGCTGACCCTTGTACTAGGTGACACAACAACTTATAGACAACAACTTTATCTGTTTAAAGCTGGATTTAATCGCTACACCTTATTGTGTTTTATCAGTGAGGAAACTGAGGCCCAAAGAGGTTAAGTATCCCATTAAATATTTTAATGAAAATCACACAATCACCAAGAGACGGAGTCAGTATAAAATGCTGGTCTTCTGACCACGGGTGGCAGTCCAAGGTCTTTGTTTATTCAACAGCATTCCTTGTGCTAAATCTGGTTGTGGGACACAGCAGAGGGGAAGACGCTATATCTAGGGAGCCTACAGTCCAAAAAATTCCATAGCTCAAAGCACTTCCTAGACTTTAAGACCCCTAGAGCTTCTATGTCACGTAAAAGAGAGTTGGTAAATTGTTCCCATCTTACAAAGTAGGAAAGAGACTGTCAAGATGAGCCCCTATTTGCTAGAGAAGGTGATAAGAAAACTACTTTTTAATTTTATCCTCCAGGGTTCTGTTTGTGAAACAATAGCACTGGACTCAAAGTGCATTTTTGAAAATTAAGAAAAAACACTTTGTATGCATCCCTGTCCTCAGCACCTAGCAGCACTTCGTACTCAATAACAAAAATGTTCTACAGGAGGTTGAGAAGAATTTGGCCCTGCAAAAAATACTTTGCTCTAAATTTCTGATCCTAAAAATATTTCTTCATATTGGATTTATAAGAGTATTGCCTTTGGCTTTCAACCGTTGCTAAAGAAAATGACTAACCAAGTAGAATTTTTGTAAGCAATCTTGGACCCTGAGAGTCTTTAAAATACGTTTTTGACTTCTCAGATCTTAACTCTAGAATTTGAATTCCTTACATAAAAAAAAAAGAGCTTGAAAAATACTCTTTTAAAATATACTAATTTTAGTCAACAAATCAGTGACATGCCAAGCTATATTGAAGGCTGAGGAAAAAGGAAAAAACAGTAATACTGCTCCTGTCTTTCCTTAACACTTTGATATTTTATTTCTCATGGATTTTTTGCACTAATTGTGACTTTTAAAAATCTTGCATAAGAATATTACTTATGTTGATAACCAGAGGTTTTCGGCAGCCCCTTAAATTTAGCTTCAAAGGCAAATGCCTTACTCACCTCATTCTAGTCCCAACCCTGCGCAAACCCAAATATTTTAAAAATATTTTTCTTTTACTGAAAATATTGTGTAAAATAAAGCTTCAGAGAAAAATTCATTTTGGCATTCTTTTCCTTCATGAGTTCATTCTTAGCTTTACAATAACATAAATATTTGTAGAACACTTGCTTTTCATCTGATTGTCCCCTGTGACTGAGGTGTCACAGGAGGAAAGAGTAACCTGTATTTGGGTGATAGCTGTTGGTCAGTGCTTCGCAGTGGGTGAAAGAGACCTAGGTAACAGCTTCAAGTTCTGGGGATTTCTTCTTTTTATCCTTTCGTCTCCATTTTTAGATGGATGTAAACTACAATCCTGGTAAGTCAGCATCTCTCTTGACTTTTCCTTCAGTGGTCATCTTAGGGGTTCTATACACGGTGTCCAAGAATTCAACTCAGTTCTGACACTATCTACCCAGAGATAGCATCAGATATCCTGATAGCATCAGGTTAAGGGTTCAGTCCTACAAGACTCTCCCCTGCCGCCTACATACTTCAGTTTCAAGCCCAGACTGCTACCTGTGTTTCGGATCAACCAGCTACAGGTTGGAGGTTCCAACGACCCCCTCCTTGAACTTCAGATGCCAATCAAAAGTCCAGGTTGATACCTGGACTTCTAACTGACTGGCAGTAAATCAGAGGTTCCCTCGATCCTTTCTCCAGTTTGATTAATTTCCTAGAGCAGCTCATAGAACTCAGAGAAGCATTTTACTTAGTAGATTACCAGTTAATTATAAAAGGATAGAACTCAAGAACAGCCAGATGAATGACATGCATATGGCAAGGTATGTGGGAAGGGGCAGTGCAGAACTTCTATGCCCTCTAAGGCAAGTCACTCTCCCCAAATCCCCACGTGTTCACCAACTCAGCTCTCTGAACCCAGTCCTTTTGAGTTTTTATGGAGGCTTTATTACATAGGCATTAAATAAATGGTCATTGGCAACTGATTCAACCTCCTGTTCCTCTCCTCTTTCCAGAGGTGTGGGGTGAGACTGAAAGTTTCAACCCTCTAATCATGGGGTAGGTTTGTATGGCAACCAACCCCCATCCCTAGGTGGAGTCTGACGTCGCCTAATTAACATAACAAAAGACATATTTATTACTCTCAACCCTTAGGAAATTCCAAAGGTTTGAGGAGCTTAGGGTCAAGAACCATGGAAGAAGACCAAATATATATGAGAAATATATTTTGGTCATCTAAATGACCAAATATATATTTCTTATAAATCACAATATCACAAGCTTTTAAAAGAATAAAAAGCAGTGTATAAAATAAAATACTGTATAGCAGGTAAATTATGTAATGAGCACTTGAATCAGAAATGAGTGTATCACTTTCAGAAGGCCTCATTTTTTTTACTTATAAAATAAAATTTTCCTATTTACATAAAATATTTTTGGATTTGTAAAAATTCCATTTGACAGAATTTTTCAGGAATATATTACTTGCCTTCTGTATTAGTCTGTGTCTGTTCAGGAAAATATTGATATTTCAAACAGAGAGATACAAGTAACTGGATACAAAAGTGACAGAATGGCTGGAGGACCCAAAGGAAAGAAGTGAAGTAACCCAGATATTAGTAAGTATACAAAGCTGCTACCACTCCTAGAATGGAGGAAGGAAAATCACCCAGATCCATGGTCACTGTGTAGCTGAGGCTGCTGTAACTGCTGCCACTGGAACCAGTTGAAGGAAACCAGGAGCTCATATTGCGACTGACATTGCAAGATCCCAAAGCCTGTAGCTATAGCTGCTGTGTTCTAGGAGCATCTGAAGCACCTCCTGTTTCTATCACCTCTACAAAGAAATCTGAACAGAAATGTGGAGTCCATACTCCTGTGGAGGAGCTTGTACCTCTGCTGTTTTTCCACGACTGCCCAAGGCACAGCCTACAAGAGAAAAGCACAAGAAATATATCTTGTGTCCTTTCAGTTTATATCTTTCCACCACCTCCCACTGTAGGAACAGGAAGCCAGCTAGCAAGACGGTGGGGGTGGATGGGAAATGTAGTTTCCAGGCTTCTAGCCCCCCATGACACAGAACAGACCACAGAACAATGGGAATGGATAAAGAAAAAAAACAGATAAATGATGTCACAACCCTATATATTGTATAACTGGTAAATATTTTTTTCTTCTTCAAGCACTTTAAAGGGATAAAAGTTAAAATAATAATTATACTTGCGATATTATTTATTTATCACTTACATAATTATTTAATTCTTGTGCTTATTTAATTCCTATTACCTAAGGGAGATCAGATACCAGTATGTGTTGTCTATCTCAGCCCATTCTCATTCCAGGGGCAGCTACTACAGTTGCAGGCTCTCTGCTCTGAACACCTGCAATACCGATGCTGACTTAGACCACCAATCTGGGGTTTCCAGGTCTACCCTCACTTCTGAACAACTGACTACAAACTTGGGGTTCCTAATACCCCTCAGTTTTAATAACTGTCCAGAACAACTCACAGAACTCAGGAAAGCATTATGAGAACAGTTTTATTAAAAAAAAAAAAGATGTAAATCAGAACCAAACAAAAGAACATGTGCATAGGGTGAAGTCTGAGAGGGTTCCAGACATGAAGCTTCCAGTGTCATCTCCAAGTGAAGTCAGAATGCATCACTCTCCCAGCACATCAGTGCCTAACAACATGCACCGAATATTGCCAACAAGACGGTTCCTTCCAGCTTTTTTTTTCTTTTTTGTGGTACGTGGGCCTCTCACTGTTGTGGCCTCTCCCCTTGCGGAGCACAGGCTCCGGACGCGCAGGCTCAGCGGCCATGGCTCACGGGCCCAGCCGCTCTGCGGCATGTGGGATCTTCCCGAACCGGGGCACGAACCCGTGTCCCCTGCATCGGCAGGCGGACTCTCCTGCGCCACCAGGGAAGCCCTCCTTACAGCTTTGATGTCCAGAGTTTTACGGGAGTTTCATTACGTAAGCATGATTGATTGAATCAGTGGCTATGTGACTGAACTCCAGCCTCTCTTCCCTCCCTGGAAGTCCAGTTGATAGAGCATGGCTCAAAACCCCAACTCTCTAATGACATGGTTGGTGTTTCTGGTATGGTCAGCTTCATGATCACAAACTATTTAGGGGCCCACCATGAATAGTAAAAATACTCTTATTACTCCAGAAATTCCAGAAATTTATAGGATACCTCTCAGGAACCAGGGAGAAAGGCCAGCCAATTGTTTATTATACAGGACCAGTTTTTTAGCCAATTCTTAACAAAATGGCAGACTCTTAGAATTTTCTTTCATGTCAATAAATGAGATCTGAAGTATTCCTGCAACAGAGCCAAACTGGCCTCCTCTCTCAGGGTTATTAGAAAAAGCCTCTGCACTTCTGTGACTGCCAGTTTCAACATAGACACATTCCATCTGCATCTAGGAACAAAACTGCCTTTAACCCCTATAATTAAACTCTGCTCAAAGCTTCTGTTTGTCTTGCTTTTGCCCATCCAGGTAGATCCCTTGGGCAATGACTGCCGCATGAATTTAGACTGAGTATCTTGATCCCCTTTGAACAATACAATTTTGGGCTGTGGTTACTCTCTACTCTCACTGCCAGTTCACCATTTAGGACCCAACAGAATGTATGACAGAATAAAGAATTAGATTTCAGACAGAAAGCTTATCATTAATATAAGCTTGCCAGGTGTTTTTGAGAGAAGGAATTAACAGAAATTATTCCCTAATGGTATTGTATTGTAAAGAATCTTTCAAAATAAGTTAAAAAGTAGAGTCAGATCTGATGATTTTCTTTGGCTGTTACTTCATTAATTCCTAAGAAAATTATTAAGCTTTATAAAATGCACAAATGATTGCTTCGTTTGTTTTAGCAATCTTTTCAACTTTATGATCTGGCTGATTATAAGATTATTAAACTGGCTTAATATTACCTACTATTGGCATGATATTTTAGAAAATATAATAAGAATGCCAAATGTGGAATTGAAAAATAGGTTATCACTTTCCATCATCTTTGGCAGAATAATGATAACTTGGATTATTTCAGTGAAATTTCAACAGAGGGGCCTATAGTAAATTAAATTATTGATCAAAATTGTTTAGTTCCCTCTAGTAATAACATACATCTATACTTTGCCAAGGCCTTGGGGTAGACAACGTGTATTTCCCTAACCCTCAGCCACGTGACTGGCTTTGGTCAAAAAGATGTGAGCAGATGTGACATAAGCAGAGTAGGGAGATGTGCTTGTGTCCGGCCATGGCTTGTGTGCTTCTGCAGTTACCATGAGAAGAACTAGCCTTGGATAGCTAAAGAAGTAGCAGCCTGGACCCCAGAATCATCACACATGGAGGAGACCTGAGTCTAACCCACAGCAGTGACTAGAGAAGACTTGGACACAATCCCCAGCTTGGAGCCAAGACCAGCTGAGCCCAGCTTGGTCAGCCAAGCCCTAGCTGACCTACAAACACACAAAAGAGAATAAAGGGTATTTTAAGCCACTGAATTTTGTGGGCTGATTTGCTAAGTGGTATTATTGTGGCAATATTGACTACTGCAGAAATTTGTACCCGGAAGTGGGGTGCTGCCATAACAAATACTTGAAATATGTGACATCCTTTTGGGGATAAAGTGGCAGAGAGCAAAGAAACTTTGATGAGTCTGGAAAAATGTTATCTGGTGTCAAAACATTTGGTAAAACTGTCACCTCTGACAACTCCAAAGAAAGAAAAGAGGTATCTATTGAACTGCCAGCATTGGAGAAGATTTCCAGCCTAGAAGTTGAAAATATGCTGATTGTAACCAGATGCATTTGATAAGGTCCTACAATATTGAGATGAGCTCAGACAAGAACTCACTGGTGAGCAGGAATAAATGATTGTTGTTTTAAGCCACTGGGTTTTGGGGTGCTTTGTTACACAGCATTATTGTGAGACTAGTTGACAGATATAGGACCTAAAGTTTACATTAGTTTTAATCCAACATCCCTATGGTCTTTTTTCCTTATACAAATTTTGGCTAATCTCTATGCTGGATGTTATAAGGAATACAAAAAAGAATTATTTAGCTTACAGAATTTTTAGTATGTGTGGGTAAACTTTATTTTCAGATGAAGTAATTTAAAATATTGTATTTAATCAAAAGATGGTTAATAATTTTTAAATATCAATGATTTTATAAATACAAATATATACTACATATATATTTTTTAAACAGGCTCAATCATCCTTATTATAAGACATATTTTAAATAATGAAGAGTTGATGAAAACTCTGAATAATTCAGTGATTAAATTATATTATACTTACTAGTTTTGCATTTCTATAAGAGAATAACAAATATTCTTCTGTTTATTTTAATTTCTGGTGAATGCACCTCTGACCAAATTAAGACATCCTGCAGTTGAACTAAACCAATAGGGCCTGTGTGATTAATTTGGTTTAAATCACTACTGGAGTCTTAATTCTAGAAAGAGACCTCAAATTCTAGCACGGTACAAGTCAACAAGGTTGCAGTGCCAGGGTTAATGTTTATGTCTGTGACCTGGCTCAGTATACTTTCCCCAAATGAAGACCAACTAAAAACAGTCCAAACACGAGATGGGCTGCCAGAGTAGATCTCCAGCATTACAGCAACTTGTACATAATTTATTCACCTAGGTTGTCTGATTGAGAAGGAGTATCTATATCTATAAAGGGCAAATCCCTGGCATGCAATGATACCAAAAAGTTGTAATATAATGAGAATATGAACATGATTATTATGTGGCCAAGAAGTTCATCATCTGACAGAAACAACAACAAAGTCCACACCTTGTATTTGCTTAGGAAAATTTTGTGCACTTTCTCAATCTGTTTTTTACCCACCCTTCCTCTGGTAGCCCATCCATCCAGAAAGAGAAATAAAAGTGCAACATGGACACAAACCAGAATAGAAAAGAAAAACCCTCACTGTTACAGGAATCCACATAGCAAACTTCAAATCTCAATTGTGTCAAGCATTCCAAGTTTAAATACTTTAAAATATTTGCTCAGTGTATACATTCAAACATATCCCAAAAAATCATCCAGTAAAAATGATTTCTTATCCCTCAGTGAGCTTTCCAGTCATGAACCTCGTAAGAGGGACACCTTACCACACGCCATAGATTTCTTTCTTTCTTTCTTTTGTAACTGGGAAAAATTAGTCTGTTTCCATTGCTTAACTTGCAGTTTTATTCCCTATGCCAAACCAGACCTTTGGCTGTCCTTTCCTTAAAAATATAAGCTTTCCTAGTATTAAGGACTTTGAAAATTATTCCACAAAAAGAGGTTTATTATTTTTTCTCAGCTTTTGTTTTGTTTGATGAAAAATGAAATATAAAGAAACACACTGTTTTTAAAGCCTCACTTTAATTTGTTGGGTGATGATGGAGCTAAAATATATGCTGTCAATATGGAGTATGAAAAGTCAGGAGACATTTCCATATCAAAGAGACTAACTGTTAGTAAGAGTAAGCTGAATGGAATCTTGGAGCAAGATTTTATTCTGTAGGATTCTGTTTGTGATTTTTTAAAATCCCTTGTTAATACCTTCCAGATCAATGGAAATATTAAAGCCGAAGTAATTTGCATCCATCAAATGTGATGAGACCCACTGGCATCAGGGCTATGGAATTTTGGGCTTCACTTGCCCTGGGAGTTCAAAGGCTATAGCAATAAGCTATTAGCATATTTCCCACAGACAGGGCAGTGGAAGGACTGACTATTTAACCAGTGCCAAAACATCACATTGCACCTCCTCCACTTGAGAACTGAACCTGTCAGCTCCTAAATTGTGTGCATTTTCAAGCAGTTAGCACAGTTTACTGTCTGAAAACCATCACATCATCCCCATTCTTTTTTTTTTTGCGGGACGCGGGCCTCTCACTGCTGTGGCCTCTCCCGCCGCGGAGCACAGGCTCCGGACGCGCAGGCTCAGCGGCCATGGCTCACAGGCCCAGCCGCTCCGCGGCACGTGGGATCCTCCCGGACCGGGGCACGAACCCGTGTCCCCTGAATAGGCAGGCGGACTCTCAATCACTGCGCCACCAGGGAAGCCCCAGCCCCTTAAAGCAAATTGCTTTATCAATGTTAACTTAAAGGATAATGTTATACTTCCAGCCATATTTGGCAGACAGGAATCATGTGTTCCGTGTATGTTTTATCATTGACCCAAGAGGGAGGAGTGGGGACCACTGCTCACTTTTTTGGGGTATCAAGAGTGGCTGTTTTCTTTTCTTTTTTTTTTTTTTTAAGTAAATGAATCCAGTAAAGCTTGCACTCGATTATTAGGAGAATCTGATGTCATCGCAAGAGAAACTGGTCAGGTTTCTATGGTACTTCACATCTGCAAGACACAGCAGTATTTCCCTCAGCTATTGATGCTGCTACTAAAATTAGGACCAGGAACTCCACAACTTAAGCAACTTAAGCGGGTTTGGAAATAACATTTGTTCATGTTCTCTTTATACCATAATGGTTTTGGTAAGTAAAGTATGTGGAAGGAGCTCACTGTGGGATATGTTTCTACATATTTAGCAGTAGCCAAGTTCAAGGGGTATGATGCCTGTTTGAGATATCTCAAACTCCACTTCACTGGGTTGGAATGCCCTGCCCCAGTTTAGCTCAGAGATGATATTTCCTCTGGACTGGAGTTATAAAGAAAGCAATTTAAAATGCATAAACACAGTGCCTGAGCCATGCCATAGATCCACCACCCAGAAGGGCATTCACACGAAGCACTGCCTCACTTCCTAACTGCTCAAATGAGGGCCTCATTCCCTTCCCAACTATTAATATTCATGTGAATTTGTACCAAAGGGTTCAGGCAGAATGAAAAGCAACATATTGGAACATCACAGAATACCTTGAAATTTCTAAGCCCCAACTTTCCCCAGAATATGCTTTACGAAATGAAGAATCAATGATGTTTATTTTACCTTAATTTTTGGTATAGTGAAAAAATAATAATAATAGAATTGGGTGTCAGGAAGCCTGAGTTTTAGCCTTGGCTCAGACACCAAATAATTAGATAATTCAACCAATTTTTATATTTGTGAACGTTCACTATATGCTTGTCACAGTGGTAATTGCAAGAATATAGAGGAAATTCAGTCTTTGCTCTTACAAAGTCCATAATCTAGTGGTAGGAACTAAACAGATACTTCGTTTAGTAACTAAACAGTAACTAAACAGATACTTACTTTACTTTTGGTAAAGTAAGAACTGTACCAGTCTACAGATGCTATCAGTAAAGTGGAACGGTTAAGGTAGCTGATTTTTTTTAGTTGTGACTTTATGATTTGGTGTTAAAAATATATCTCACAACTCAAATATTTTCAAAACATACAAGGTACCGAGCACTGTGCTTTGTACTTTGCATGCGTGTTGCTCCTTAATTTCCACAGGAACTCAATGAGTCTAGCTAGCTACTACTGTAGAGATATTATGGAACTGGCCCAAGGTCACACAGCTGGTTAGTGGCAGACCCAGAACTGGAACTGTCTCCAAAGGCCATCATGCTCTTACAGCTGATATAAAAACCAGCTCAAAATAAGAGGAAACTAAGACTGTTTATCAGGGATGTGATTAAGATGCAATTATAACCTGCAAGATAAAAAGTCATGACACATTTTCATGGTGGAACTGATGTGCTAAGGGGAAGACTGAGCAGAATCACTTCTAGATCACATCTGTTTAGAGATTAAGTACAGATATGTACTATTATATTTCATAATTTATGTTTTTCTTATTAAATAATAATCAAGAGAAGAACGTGAGCTGGAATGTGGTGGTTGAGAATCATAAAACACTGCATACATTTACTGTTGGCTGGCTGAAGTAGAAACCATTTAATGATCCACAGAGGCAGCAGCGTGGTGTCCTGGAAAGAGCCTGGCCCTGGGAACGGAGCTCTTGCCAGTGACTCTGCATTGCACTGGGAACTCATTTCCTTTAACAGGGATTCAGTGCTCATATCCGTAAAATGAGGATAATGGATCCGGTTCAGCTTTTAGCTTTTGTGACTGTTTCCAAAGGAATTAAGCTCCATGATACTGATGGTCTGACTTCAGAAGTAGAAAGCCCAATGTCCGTTAAATACACATATTGATTGGCCCTTGGCCTTTGTTTCCTGTTAGAAACACTTTTCCTTTCTGGAACCCTCACCTAAACACACACACACACACACATACACCTACTCCTCCTTTCTCTTCTTTATCTCCATTCCCCCCACCGCCTTTCTCTGTCTCTTTCCTACCTGGCTAATCCCTAGTCATTTTTTCAGGTCTTAACTTGGAAATCACTGTGTTTGGGAAGATTTCACTGTCTCCCAAAGTCTTGGTTACGTGTCCACTTACCAACATCTATAAAAGTACTATATGTACTTCCTCTGTCACTGAGTTTCTGTGAGGGTTAGAGTATGTAAGATGTATAAGTGCTTGGAACCATGCTTGGTACATAAAAGTACTCAATAGCTAACATTGTCATCACCACCATCATAATGATTATTGAACTTATGACACCCTGTTTCTTATTAGTCTCTTTGATTCTCTGTGTCCTCTACTAAGTGTTAGCTTTGAGGGGGCTGGGACCATAACAGTCTGACTTGTTGCATCAGCAGCAGCTTAGCACTATGAATGACAAGAGTAGGTAAATGCGTCCTAATTACTTAATGTTAAATTAGACAAAGCAATTTACGAACGGAGACTTTCATTCATGCAACAAGCAAGTTGAGACTTTAAGCATATTCTTGTGGAATAGACCGAAGCATGTGATTTAAAATAACATGATGTTATGAGGGCTGTAGTAAAGTTTTGAATTAAGTTTTATGGAGACACAGAAAAAGAAATAATTGACCTCTTCTGGGGGATGATGTATACTAGAGTTGAGCTTTGAAGAGCCAGGGTGATTTAACATAGCACATGTGAGGGCGGGATTATTCCATACAGGAAAAAATGGTATAAATAAAAACATAAGGTGGGAAACTGCATAATGGATTTGTACCACTGACTTCTTAGATCCTTAGGACAGTGCAAGGACAGACTTTTAAATGCCTTAAATGTCATGCTGTTATACGGTGATACGAGGCTTTCAAAAAGCTTTTCCTCATCTCTTAGTCATTGCTCAACCCCCTGCAGTCTGTAAGCATTCACCTAAACTATTACATTGGGACATATTTTGACTTTCCCTTTAACATTTCCTCTTCTCCACCCTCTGCCCCCATCCAATCAATGACCAATTCTATTAATTCTACTTCTGGAACACCTTTCAAATTCAGATCATCATCTCCATTCTTTCTGCCACTAACTAAATTCAGGTCATTAAAATATTGTCTACCTGATCTCCTACTCACAACATACCCTTCACACTGTGGCCAGTTACTTTTGAAACATTGAACATTGATCTGATCCATTAAGCTTCTACTCTAAACTTTAAATTTAATCTGCCAGAACCAGATTTAATCTACTTTTAAAATAACATTTTGTGTGTTCATTTCAAGAGCACATATGCTAAAATTGGAATGATACAGAGAAGATTAGCATGGCCCCTGTGTAAGGATGATGTAAATTTGTGAAACATTAAAAGAATAGTAATAACATTTTGTGAGAAGAAAGTATTTTAGCAATGCTCCACATGCTAAAAGAGTCTGCATTTTCCTTTAATACTACTCTAATTATTAAGAGCTTAATCAATGAGGTCATAATCAGTGGCTAAATTATCACAGGTCTGGTGAATAAAATCAACCTTCTATGAAAAACATTTTAAAGGTTTACATGAACAATATATAACAAATATCCTCACAAATATAGTTTGCTATTAAAAAGTTCCTAGTCTCCAGGTTATAAGCCAATATACCTTTAATCTATTTACACAATCTCTTCATTATTATAGAAAGCTCTTTTCTTAGAGAAGCAACTTGGAAATTCACTTTCTGATAAGATTCAAAATAAATATCAATTATTTTACTAGAGGTTACAAAATCATGCTTTTCTAATTTATCATTCTATTAACATCTTTCAGTGAGAATTCTTCATAAAGAACTTTCCCTCATTAGCCAGGGCTATTTGGTTATTTTCAAATTTAGTTCCTAAAGGAAAAACAAGATAAATATTTATTCTTAGTTTTTTGCTTTTAAATAAAGTGATTAATGAATTGAGTTTTGTTTTGTTGGTTCTCTCCCATGTATTATGAACTTATGGAATTTTATGTAATGTATGTGTTCCAATAAATTGTATTCATTATTCTTTTTGATGCTCAAATTTTACTGTCTTTGGCTATTCAGATCTTCTTCATTTTAGTGTCTATCTATGGCCTTTTAACATAACTCATATTCTTTGATAGCTTGCATTGTGGCCTCCCCAAAATCTCAGGTTAATCTTATAAAGGCTGCCCTAGACTTAAAAACCGTCATTCTAGGGGCTTCCCTCGTGGCGCAGTGGTTGGGAGTCCACCTGCCGATGCAGGGGACACGGGTTCGTGCCCCGGTCCGGGAAGATCCCACACGCCGCGGAGCGGCTAGGTCCGTGAGCCATGGCCGCTGAGCCTGTGCGTCCGGAGCCTGTGCGTCCGGAGCCTGTGCTCCGTAACGGGAGAGGCCACAACAGTGAGAGGCCCGCATACCGCAAAAAAAAACAAAACAACCTGTCATTCTACAGGTGCATTTGTGAAAATGTAATAAATACAGACCATAATCCAGTTAATAGATATGCTTATGGCTATTAAGTTATGATTGCTTTTCAGTGGACCAAAGAAGGAAACTAGGAGGTTGGTTTTTTTTCTTTGTCAATTCATACAGATATTTCCAATTTGAATTGAATTACAAGATTTTTTTACCTTTACTTTTGTACCTACATATATATATATATATATATATATATATATATATATATTTTTTTTTTCCCTCTTACTGTAAAAACTTTTTTTTTCCTAACTGCATTAACATAATTGCTTTCTTAACCCTGGTTATTTACAAAACAGAGCCTGAGGCAGATTACTTGTTAAGGCTTCATTGGAAGGTGCAAACCTAGGTAGGTAGAGTGAAGGTAAAAGGGAATTGAGGAAAGGGAAGAAGCTCAGTTATGTAGAAAACATTTCAATCAGGCTTTCAGAAACCACTGTGCCTCAGAACAGCCCTTGCAGTGAAAAAAGTGAGGGGAATTAATTTTCAGGCTTCCTCCTGGATCATTGGTCAAAGTTCACCCCAAGAGTTGTTAGTGGCCCTGCACTTTCACGTGTGTTGCCTAGACCTTTCTAGGAAGTCACTAAGGACACCAAATCCCACACTCTATTAGGCCACGTATCATCTGAGTGCACAAGAAATGAGAGGAGCTAGAGTGTTTTGGGGTCTTGTCAGGTCAGATCGGGCATTGGAGCTGATGCTCCTTCTATGGCAGACATGGGGAAGACCACGCCCTCACCCAGAGGAGTCCAAGACAGCCAGGCACTTGGAGATGAGCACTTGGAGATGAGGCAGTGGCAGCAGCAGCTGGGGCTCTCTCTTGAACAAGCAGTCAGGGGTCAGTGTCCTCTCTGGTAGAACTCTAAATGTTTTCACATTAAAACTGAATCCAAATCTTTAAGCCAAACTATATAGCTTCAGTAGAAAATGAATGGAAGAAAAATAATCTAATACTCATCTTATTTTTAAGCATTATCTGCAGAAGTCCACAAATTAGGTCTTATGTATAATTTCTTATTTGCATTATTCTCATGCACACACACCCACACAGATATGACACACATACTTTAAAATGAATAATATCAATAATATTTCTAACAATTAGATTATTGAATAAAATGTAAGACTTTTTTCTAACTGGCCTGATACCCTTCTCCAGGGAAGACCTGTGAACCTGAGCCAAAAGGCTGGTGTACACTTGTTTACTGTGTAAGCAAGAGTAGAAAAATGTGATGTACAGTGGAAACTTGTACAGAATAAATAATAGCTTTGAGAAAAAAAACAGTATAGAAAAAGTAAAAAAAAAAAAAAAAGACTTTTTTGCAGCTCAATTTTTCTTAAGAATATATTCCATACAGTCAAAATACGGAGTATAAAAGGATACACAGTCATAATACTGAGTATAAAAGTCAATTACAATAAGTATTAACTCTGTGTGTTTATGTCACCAACTTGATATAGAGCTGGTTTATTCATTTCAGTTCTGTTGAGTTTATTAGAATTAGCTATTTATTTTTTTCACTTTAGGTTAATTTAATTTTTTGAGTATGAAAATAATATATGTTCCCAGGTGAAAATTATGTAAAAATACATACTTAGAGAAGTCTTGTTACATAAGTTAACTGCTCTCTTTATCTTATACCTCTTTCCCATTTTAAGCAACCATTTTTATAACATTGATATGTCCTTCCAAAATTTTTTTTGCAACAATACATCTATATTTATTTTTCATTGCCACATAACACCCAGGTAGCTTACTATTAAAAACAATTTTGCATCTTGATTTTTTTCATTTAATATATCCAGTCATGCCTTATCAGTCTATGCAAAACTTCCTCATTCCTTTTGACACCTGCATAATATTCTCAACTTAATTTTAAAGAAGACTAAATCAGAGGTATTGTAGTTCTAATTTTTCATTCTCAAGTGTCAGTACAATTTTGGGCACCTAGGTGGCCGATAAGAATATTTTACTGTAAATTGTATAAAAGTTTGCAAACACTTCCTCCTCTTCCCAGGTCATCTTACTAGAACACCTAATCCCTCTAACAACCTTGTTATGGGCTGAATGTTTGTGTTCCCCCAAAATGCATATATTGAAGTCCTAACCCCCCAATGTGATGGTATCAGGAGGTGAAACCACTGGGAGATAATTAGGTTCAGATAAGATCATAAGAGTGGGGTCCTCGTGATGGGATTAGTATCATCATAAGAAGAGGCAAAGAAACCAGTGCTCTCTCTCGCAACCATATAAGGACACAGCAAGAAGGCGGCCAGCTACAAGTCAGGTGAGGGATCTCACCCAGAAGTGAATCACTTTGATCTTAGACTTCTTAGCCTCCAGAACGGTGAGAAATAAATATCTGTTGTTTAAGCCACCCAGTCTATGTTATTTTGTTGTAACATCTCAAGCTAAGATAAACCTTCAACATTAGTCATTTATGGACGTATTTAAATAAAATAAATAACAAGCCCATCTATGGCCTTAGAAATTACGTGTATTTATGTCACATGAGTATGTTTTTTCAGCCAAAGCTCCAACAGCTTTCTTATACCTCTTATACCTCATAACAGGTGAGAAGGAGCTATCTTCTTTGGAACCATCCAAGGGCAGGCATGTCAGATGATTGACATGATCTCTGTCCTCAGTGTTTTTGCTATGGGGTTGTTTAGCCTTCCCACACAGCTGTGGCTCTCCTACACTTCAGCCTTTTCGTTCAGTGCAGAATAAAGAAAAAAATTAGGGCATAGGGCATTGACATATTAGACAGTACTAAGTACTATGATTTGCTATGTTTTAACTAGGGAAGAAAATGGCTTCTCCATTGTCTCTTAACTCTAGTTCTATGTCAATGTTATCACATCATTTACTGAACATAAATTTTTAAGCAAAGCTATATGGTTCCATTATAAGCTGAATGAAAGAAGTATTAGTGTTACTCATCTATTTTTTCTCATTGTAAAAATGCTGCTATATTTTGGCATGGAATTGATGAACAAAAGGCTTTAATGATACAAATAATGATGATACAAATAATTTGACCTTATTTTACCATTTTTCATATAATTTTACTATTATTCATATTATTACTATTATTCATACACTAGCCCTATTAACCTAACTTTACTATAGAACATCTCCAAACACTAAATTTGCTAAGATGTTTTCTTAATATCAAAGAGAGTCTATAGTGAGAACTGAAGAGGTAGTGTTTTGAGTGTCTGCTCCTGGTTTTCCATTATCCCTTACATGAGGAAACAACAATCTAAGCTTCTGCCCTCTCTCCATGTTCCTTTACTAGCTCCTTTCCACAGAAGAGAGAGGGGATCGCATGATTTGTCAGACAATGAGACAATCATTGGGCCAAGTGTTCAAATGAGAAGGCTTACTGTGACTTAAAGACAGGATCCTGGCCTTCACACCTGATTTACTACCCTCTGGCCTCCATACAGACCAGGTGAACCTCTTTGCTCTCTGTCTGTGATTAGGTCAATATAGCATCTGGTTTGTTAGAGTAGATGGCCAGGTAGTAGTGCCAGGAGAATTATATGGTGGGGTAGAAGATTTACTGAGGCCCTTCTCCAAAGCAGACATCTTGGACAGGTGTCAAGAGCTTAACCTTATATTAATAATGAATCAGTATTTTGTACACCATTTGACATTTGCCTTCTGTCTTTAAAACTCAGCAAAGAGAAGCAGGTATATTTAGGCAGCATATTTGAGTACTAGCACTTGACAATGAAAACTCTATAATGCCATTCCTTACCCTTTTTGTGTCCATGGAACATCTTCCTTTACTCCCATCATCACCATAGAACATCCATTAACCTATTTTCAGACTTTACAGATCCACAGACTCAAATCAATGAATAACAGATTCTGGACCTAGATTGGCTGAGTTCAGAATCCCTGATCTCCACTTACTACACTGTGTGATCCTGAGCATCAGTTTACCTTTCTGTGCCTTAGTTACCTTGTTGTTCAATGGCAATATTAATAATATAATATGAATAACATAACAATATAATATAAAATACCATATTATTATAATTATATAGCTAAAATTATAATAATCCTAATCCTATGCAGTAGGACTTAAATAATATGAATATATATAAATATTACATACATATATATCTCATACATATTATATATATAAAACAGCACCTGACTTATGAATTGGAAATTCTGGTTTAATGTTTTCATTATATTGTTTTTATAATCTTTATAATTTATTCCACGGTAGTTGCAAGAAGACAGGTAGTACTATCTCAAAGATATAACTGAAATATTTTTTAAAAGATATATATATGTATATATATGTTAATGTGAATATTTGCTAATAATATAATAATGTAATATAATGTGAGTAAAATCAAACAAAAAATTAAAAATACTTTGTGAATAAAGAGAGACAACTAAATGCAAAATAAAATAGATATTCTTTGATCTGTGATAGTTTAAATGCAGATGTACTTAAAAGTAGGAAGTTAAGCTCTGGAGGCCCTTTGCAAGCTATAATTCCATAATATAAAAAGAAATGTTCCCAGTTTTGAGATTTATGCATGCACATTTTCTATTAAGATATACATAGAGAAAGAAAGTTAGGTAGGGTAGACATACATTGTAATTCAGATTTGCCTACTTACAGATGGTAACATTCTGTGCAATAATAATGCTCTTGAAACCATTTGCAAATTTGTCCAGCAACAACTCTGCCTTTAATGATGAAGTTTCCACAGTGGCAGATGGCAGAGTGAGCGGTGAAGGATGCTGCCGACCCACCAGGGTTATGTCTGTCACTAAAACGATCTGGCTCCAAAAGCCAGAGTCTGTTGAGGTCACACTGGTTATTGCTCCATTGGAATGACTTGATTGATCACATTTGTGGTTATTCTATAAATGATGACCTTTTAGAAGGGATCCTGGCAGTTTCATCTTGCTGTAGGAAAGTGATATAGAGAAACATACAGTGTCTGCAGTCTATCGACATATTAGAGAAACAAAGGAGCAATTTATGTAACAAAAAAAAAATACATTCACTGATGTTGCTGTTCCCTCTTTGTGTCTAAATGGTTAGATAGTCTACAGAAAAAGCACAATACTACTTTTAATATCCATGTCATATTTAGGAAGAGAAAAGTAAAGGGAACAAGACAAGAAAATATATTATTTAATGAATTTTAAAAGTCCAGCAAGGATTATTGTTCTAATGGGAGCATATAAATATTGAGATCCAGTTACTCTCTAAGCACCTAAAATTGGCAGATAGCACAGATAAAAGAAAATAAATAAGTAAACTTCAGTGTCCAGGTGAACCCTTGGAATACTTTGAAGGAAATTATATACTATTCTATGGGAAATTTAACATAATATAGCACTTTTAAAGTATATTGTATTGAAATTGCCAAGTTCCATTTATAGTGTGATATTTTGGGATTAATTTATCAATAGTGAGTATACCTTTCAAAATTGAATTTACTGTCAGATCATGCCTTAGGCACTGAAAGGAACAAAGCACATCTCTCACTCTGTATTTATTGAACAGTAACATACAAAAATTCCACAAAAATATTAATCCTCTCATGTCACTGATGAAAATAAAAAGCATAAAGCTGCTCATTAATATTAATAACAATAATAATCATTTATAATTACTTGTCCTATTCAAAAAATTCTAAGTATTTTACATATATTACCTATCTTCAATTTTTTTTGACAACCATGAGACTTATTTAGAGATTCCATGAGGAGCCAGGTCTCTGATGTACTGAACCAGCAAGAGATGTTTGTTAAGTTTTCAGGGAATTTCACAGAACTAGAACAAATAATCCTAAAATTTATATGGAATCACAAAAGACCCAGAATTGCCAAAGCAGTCCTGAGGAAAAAGAACAAAGCTGGAGGCATAACCCTCCCAGGTTTCAGACAACACTACAAAGCTACAGTAATCAAAACAGTGTGGTACTGACAAAAAACAGACATATGGATCAATGGAACAGAACAGAGAGCCCAGAAATAAGCACACACCTATGGTTAGTTAATCTTTGACAAAGGAGGCAAGAATATAGAATGGAGAAAAGACAGTTTCTTCAGCAAGTGGTGTTGGAAAAGCTGGACAGCTGCAGGTAAGTCAGTGAACTTAGAACACTCCCTCACACCATACACAAAAATAAACTCAAAATGGCTTAAAGAATTAAATATAAGACAGGACACCATAAAACTCCTAGAAGAGAACACAGGCAAAACATTCTCTGACATAAATCATAGCAATGTTTTCTTAGGTCAGTCTCCCAAGGCAATAGAAATAAAAGCAAAAACAAACAAATGGGACCGAATCCAACTTAAAAGCTTTTGCACAGCAAAGGAAGGGATAAACAAAACAAAAAGACAAGCTATGGACTGGAAGAAAATATTTTCTAATGATGTGACCAACAAGGGCTTAATTTCCAAAATAGACAAACAACTCATACAACTCAATAACAAGAAAAACAAACAACCCAATCAAAAACTGGGCAGAAGACCTAAACAGATATTTCTTCAAAGAAGACATACAGATGGTCAATAGGCACATGAAAGGATGCTCAACATTGTTAATAATCAGGGAAGTGAAAATCAAACCTAGAGTGAGGTATCACCTCACACCAGTCAGAATGGCCATCATTAAAAAGTCCACAAACAATAAGTGCTGGAGAGGGTGTGGAGAAAAAGGAACCCTCCTACACTGTTCATGGGAATGTAAATTGGTACAGCCACTGTGGAAAACAGTATGGAGGTTCCTTAAAAAACTTAAAATAGAGTTGTCATATGATCCAGCAATCCCACTCCTGGGCATATATCCAGAGAAAACTCTAATTCAAAAATGTACATGCATCTCTATGTTCACAGTAGGACTATTTACAGTAGACTGATTTCCATGGACAAATGAATGGATAAAGAAAATGTGATATATATATATATATATATATATATATATACACACAGACACACACACACACACACACACACAGACAATGGAATACTACTCAGTTATAAAAAGGATGAAATAATGCCATTTTCAGCAACATGATGGACCTAGAGATTATACTAAGTGGAGCAAGTCAGAAAGAGAAATACAAATATAATATGATATCACGTATATGTTGAATATAAAACATGATACAAATGGACTTATTTACAAAACAGAAATAGACTCACAGACATAGAAAACAAACTTACAGTTACCAAGGGGAAAGTGGGGAGGGATAAATCTGGAGTTTGGGATTAGCAGATACAAACTACTATATATGAAATAGATAAACAACAAGGTTCTACTGCATAGTGCAGAGAACAAAGAAATAAAATAAATTTTCAGGGAATTTGCAAGCTACAGTTAAACATGGCCATTGTTAAAAATTAAATTATATAGACTTACAATGACATAAATTGTATTAAATACAAAGGTAATAAGAACTCAAAACTCATCCCATTTTAATTATTTTACTACATTTCACTATTATCTCTGTTCTTGAGGTTTTTTACATGTATTCTTCATGCATGCATATGTATGGAATACTTGGGCTACTGTGCATTTTTTCCTAACTCTGTGTTCATTGATGCTATGCTATATAGGTAGCTTGAAGTCAGCCACAGTGGGAATATTCATACCATGGAAATTGGCAAATGCTGTAAATCAGGGCTCTCCCACCCTGAGTCTGTTGTTAAACAATACTAGTCCACTACTATGTGAGACATGTCTTTCTGACTTCAAGGTACATTGTTCAGTAAGCCATGCTGTTTTTGAATGGCTTGAAGCATTTTTTATACATATGTTTTAGGTGTATAGCATTACAGTTCAACATATGTATACACAACTGAGTGATCATCATCACAAGTTTAGTTACCATCCAACACCATACAGCTGACCCCCTTTACCCATCTACCCATCCCAATGCCCTTCCCCTCTGGTAACCACTAATCTGTTCTCTATATCTATGTTTGTTTTTGTTTTCTTTTGTTTGTTCATTTTAAAAAATAGATTCCACATATGAGTGAAATAATATAGCATTTGTCTTTCTCTGTCTGCTTATTTCACTTAGCATAATGCCCTCAAGGTTCATCCATGTTGTTGCAAATGGCATGATTATATTCTTTTTTATGGCTCAGGTATATATATCACATCGTTTTTATCCATTTCATCCATCAATGGACACTTAGGTTGTTTCCACATCTTGGCCATTGTAGAAATGCTGCAGTGAACATAGTTGTGCATATATCTTTTTGAATTAACGTTGTGTTCTCCAGATAAATACCCAGAAGTGAAATAGTTGGGTCAGGTGGTAGTTCTATTTTTAATTTTTGAGGAATCTCAATCTCTATACTATTTTCCATAGTGGCTCCAACAATTTAGAGTCCCTCTAACAGTGTATGAAGGTTCCTTTTTCTCCACATCCTTTCTAACATTTGTTATTCCTTGTCTTTTGATAATAGCCATTCTCACAGGTGTGAGACAGTATCTCATTGAAGTTTTGATTTGCATTTCTCTGATAATTAGTGATGTTAAACATCTTTTCACGTGTCAGTTGGCCATCTGTATGTCTTCTTTGGAAAAATGTCTATTCAGATCCTCTGCCCATTTTTAAATCAGGTTGCTTGCTTTTTTGTTGTTAAGTCATATGGGTTCTTTGTATATTTTAAATAGTAACCCCTTATTGGATATATAATTTGCAAATGTCTTCTCCCATTTAGTAGGTCCCCTTTTAATTTTGTTGATGGTTTCCTTTGATGTGCAGAACTTTTTTGCTTGAAGTCATCCTTTTTGTTTTCCTTGCCTTTGGAGTCAGAGCCACAAAAGCATTGCTAAGACCCATGTCAATGAGGTTACTGCCTATGTTTTCACTAGGAATTTTATTGTTTCAGGTCTTACATTCAAGTCTTTAATCCATTTTGAGTTAATGTCTCTGTGTGGTATAAGACAGTGGTCTAGTTTCATTCTTTTTCAAGTGGCTGTCCAGTTTTCCCAACACATTTATTGAAGAGATTATCCTTTCTCCATTGTATGTTCTTAGCTCCTTTGTTGTAGATTAATTGCTACATATGTGTGGGTTTATTTCTGAGCTCTCAATTCTCTTCCATTGATTTGTGTCTGTTTTGCCAGGGCCATACTGTTTTGATTACTATAGCTTTGTAGTATGAAATCAGGGAGCATGATACCTCCAGCTTTCTTTCTCAAGATTGTTTTGGCTATTCACTGTCTTTTGTGGTTCCATACAAATTTTAGAATTATTTGTCCTAGTCCTGTACAATACGCCATTGGAAATTTGATAGGGATTACATGAATCTATACATTGCTTTGGTAGTACAGACATTTTAATAATGTTAATTGTTCTAATCCATGAACATGGTACGTCTTTCAATTTTTTGTTTCTTATTCAACTTCTTTCATCAATGTCTTACAGTTTTCATAGTATAGGTCTTTTACCTCCTTGGCTAAGTTTATTCCTAGATATGTTATTCTTTTTATTGCAGTTGTAAGTGGGATTGTTTCCTTAATTTCTTTTCCTAATAGTTTATTAGTGTATAGAAACACCACAGATTTCTGTATATTGAGTTTGTGTTTTTTACTGAAATCATTTATTAGTTCTAACAGTTTTTTAGTGAAGTCTTTATGGTTTTCTCTATATGATATTATGTCATCTGCAAATAGTAACAGCTTTACTTCTTCTTTTCTAATTTGGTTGCTTTTTATTTCTTTTTCTTTCCTAATTGCTGTGGCTAGGACTTCCAGTATTATGTTGAATAAAAGTGGGGAGAATAGGCATCCTTGCCTTGTTCTTGATCTTAGAGGAAATACTTTCAGCTTTCTGTTCCTGAGTATGATGTTAGATGTGGGTTTATCATATATGACCTTTATTATGTGGAGGTACCCTCTATGCTCACTTTGTTGAGAGTTTTTATCATAAATGGATGTTGAATTTTGTCAATTGCTTTTTTGCATCTATTGAGATGATATTATTTTTAGTCTTCATTTTGTTAATGTGAGGTATTACATTGATCAATTTGCAGATGTGAAGCCATTGTTCCATCCCTGGAATAAATCTGACTTGAATGTGGTGTATGATCCTTTTAGTGTATTGTTGGATTTGGTTTGCTAATATTTTATTGAAAATTTTTACATCTATGTTCATCAAGGATATTGACCTGTAATTTTTCTTTTCTTTCTTTTTTTTTTTTTTTCTCTTTGTGTCTTTCTTTGGTTTTGGTAGTAGGGTAATACTGGTTTTGTAAAAAGTGTTTGAAAGTTTTCCCTCCTCTTCACTATCTTGGAAGAGTTTGAGAAGAATAGGTATTAAATCTTTTTTGAATGTTTTGTAAAATTTGCCATAGAAGCAGTCTGGTCCTGGGCTTTTCTTCGTTGGGAACATTTAGATTACTATTTTAATCTCTTTATTAGTAATCAGTCTATTCAGATTTTCTGTTTCTTCCTGGTTCAGTCTTGGAAACTAGTATGTTTCTAGAAATTTATCCATTTTTTTCTAGGTCGTCAAATTTGTTGGCATATAATTGTTTATAATAGCCCATTATGATCCTTTGTATTTCTGTAATATCAGTTGTTATTTCTCCTCTTTCATTTCTGATTTTATTCATTTGAGCCCTCTGTCTTCTTGGTTAGTCTAACTAATGGCTTGATGATTTTGTTTACCTTTTCAAAGAACTAGCTCTTATTTTCATTGATCTTTTATATATTTTTTAGTCTCTATTTCATTTATTTCTGTTCTGATCTTTATTATTTCTTTCCTTCTAATAATTTGGAGCTTCATTCATTCTTTTTCTAGTTCCTTTAGGTCTAAAGTTAGATTGTTTATTTGGGATTATTTTCTTGTTTCTCAAGGTAGGCCTGCATTGCTATGAAATTTTCTCTCAGAACTGCTTTTACTGAATGTTATAATTTGGTATGTTGTATTTCTGTTCTCTCATTTGTCTCTAGGTATTTTTTATTTCTTTTTTGATTTCTTCTATAACTCATTGATTATTCAGTAGCATGTTGTTTAATCTTCACATTTTTGTGGGTTTTTTCCCATTTTTTTCTTTTTTGGCAAGGTAGCGCAAGATCACAAAAATGGATCCTGCCAGTGTCTCAATCACCAGGGAGCATCCCCACTGGCTCCTGACTCTTTGGCAGAAGCTCCAAAATTAGTAAGTGGGTCCCCTTCACCTGTGGTCCATGTGCTTTACAGTCTGGTGTTTTTGTGTTGATTTTCAGGTCAAGTTCCCTTGTGAGTGCTTTACAATAATGTTTTCCATTCCCTGTTTTTCTATAGTTTTCTTGGATATATTCCTTGTCAGTTTGCAAAGCCAGATGTTTTGGTGGCTAACCTCTCCTCTGCAAACTTTAAGGGCTGGAGTGCTTGATGGGAAGTTCAGACCTTCAGTCCTCAGGAAAAATAACCATATCTTTGTGATCCTTCCTGGTTGTATATCACCATGGCTGGGGTTGTGTTTTTTTCCTTGGCATGACTGTATCTCTGTTTCTCCTCCCTGCTTTGATGCTGTCCTTTAATCCTTTGTGGTGGAGACTTTGTTCATCCAGTTTTCAAGTCCCTTTCCAAGGGAATTATTCCATATATAGTTGTAGATTTGTTGTATTCATGGGAGGAGGTGAGTTCAGGATTTTCCTACATGGCCATTTTGAACCCTCAAAGCATAGATTTTTAATATGGTGTCTACTGGCTTTTTGGGAGAGATGTATGGGCTTATGTATAAGCTTTTTCTGGAGAGGTAGTCCATAGCTTTTATTAGATCCCCAAAGCTTCACAGCCTGAAATAAATTTTAAAAAACTGATAAAAAGCCATTTCTGTAGAAAAAATTCTGTATCTTCTACAAATATTCTTTTCCTCTGAAATAAAAAAAATCAAGTAGCCTGCAATAGACATGATTAATAATTTTGCCCATACTAATGCCCCTTAGGTACATATTTTACCCTGTAAAAGCTTTCTTTACTCTTTCTTTGCTGTTTCCTCTTTAAAAAGTCCCTACATTTAGCAAAAAAGACTCCTATAGCACTAAAAAGAGTAAAATACCTAAGAATAAATTTAACCAAGGAAATGAAAGATCTATACAACAAAAGCTGTAATATATTGATGAAAGAAATTGAGAAGACACAAATAAATGAAAAGATACTCAGTATTCATAAATCAGAAGAAGTAACACTATTAAAATGACTGTACTAACCAAAGATAGATTTTACATAATCCCTATCAAAATTCCAATATTATTTTACATGGAGATAGAAAAAATAATTATAAATTTACTATGGACTTAAAAGACCCCAAGCAGCCAAAGAAATTTTGAGAAAGAAAAGAGTTGGAGGCATCACTCTTCAATAAATTGTGCTGGGGAAACTGAACATCCACATGCAAATGAATGAAATGGGACACCTATCTTACACCACTCACAAAAAACCCTCCAAAAAACAAACAAAAAAACCCTCAAATGGATTAAGGACTTAACCATAAGATCTGCAACCATAATACTCATAGGAGAAAACATAGGGAGAAAATACCTTAACATTATTCTTGGCAATGATTTTTTTTGTATATGATGCTAAAAGTATAAGCACCATAAGCAAAAATCAACAATTGGGACTATATAAAACTAAAAAACTCTTGCACAGCAAGGAAACCAATCAACAAAATGAAAAGGTAACCTACAGAATGGAAGGAAATATTCACAAATCAGATATCTGACAAGGAATTAATATCCAAAATATATAAGGAACTCACACAACTCAATAGCAACAACAACAAAAAACAATCTGATTAAAAAATGGGCAGGGGACTGGAATAGACATTTTTCCAAAGACTTTCACATGGCCAACAGGTGTATGAAAATGTGCTCAGCATCACTAAAAATCAGGGAAATGAAAATCAAAACCACAATGAGATATGACCTCACATCTGTTAGAATGACTATTATCCTAAAGACAAGAAATAACAAATGCTGGTGAGGATGTGGAGAAGAGAGAACTCTGGTGCACTGTTGATGGAAATGCAAGTTGGTGTAGCAACTATAGAAAACAGTATATGAAGGTTCCTCAAGAAACTAAAAACAGTACTACCATATAATTCAGCAACCCCAAATCTGGGTATATATCTGAATGAGATAAAATCTCTACCTCAAAGAGCTATCTGCACTCCCATATTTATTGCTGTATTATTTACAGGAGCCAAGATATGGAAACAACTTAAGCATTTGTGGATGGGTGAGTGGATAATGAAAATGTGATTATATATATACACACACACACACAAACACACACATACACACATACAATGAAATATTATTCAGTCACTAAGAGGAAGGAAATCCTGCCATTTGCAACAATATGGAAGGACCTTGGGGGCATTATGATACAGATAATAAGTCAGGTAAGGAAAGACAAATACTGCATGATCTCAATTAATATATAGAATCTAAAAACATTAAACTCATAGAAGCAGAAGAATGGTTGTTGTCAGGGGCTGAGGGGTGGGAGAAATAGGGAGATGTTGGTCAAAGGGAACAAACTTTCAGTTATGAGATGAATAAGTTCCAGGGATCTAATGTACAGCATGGCGACTATAGCTAACAATAACACAATGTATTCTTAAAAGTTGCTATGAGAGAGCTTTAAAGTTGTCACCTTAACAACAACAAGAACAAAATGGTAATCATGTGAAGTAAAGGATATGTTAACTAACCTTACTGTATTGTTTCACAATATATACATGTATCAAATCTAAAAAATGATATTTGGCACACGTTTATTCTAAAATATCATTTATTTTAACTGAATTTCAAACCTAACTAAGCATTCTGTATTTTATTTTGCAACTCTACTCCTAAAGGTATTCTTTCCTCATTCTTCCACTTACTTTTTCTTCTTACTAAGAAATCTACTGGATTAATGGACCACAGCTTGGTTTTTATATTAATTATGTGATTGAGTTAGTTATATCTGATTTTAATTTCAGTTCTAACCCTTCCAAATTTTGGCATTGGGAAAATTATTTAACGTTTCCAGGTCTCAGTTTTCATGTCTGTAAAATAGGCTTTTGTAGAATTGATTGCTAACAGGTTAAATAAGATAATATATGTAAAATTACATATTATATATAACATATTGCATATGTAGTATCTGCCAGTTAGTAAGCTCTCAGTACACACTAGCTCTGGTGATGATGATGTCATCATCATGTTTTCACTATCATGGAGCTGTAGCCCTCTGGATTACCACTGAATTCATCTCACCCTCGTTTCTTGGCAGACATGCACTCCCTTTCTCATCCTATCTACTTTTTCTGGAGTGAATCATCAAACTAATATAACCAGTCCCATACATCACTATCAGAACCCCAAACTTTCACCAGATTTTATTTCCTGGTTTTTATGTTTTTTCCCCCCTAGCTTTATTGGTATACAATTGACATATAACATTATGTAATTTTAAGGTATACAACATGATGATTTGATAAACTTATACACTGTGAAATGACTACCACAGAAGGGTTAGTTAACACCTCCATCACTTCACATAATTACCATTTCTTTTTTCTGGTGAGAACATTTAAGATCTATCTACTCTCTTAGCAACTATAAGTATATAATACAGTGTTGTTAACTAGAGTCATCATGCATTGGATCTTCCTGGTTTCTATATTGATGTGGCCTGAACATGCTCGTTTATGCTGAGGGATCAGGGCCAACTCAACCATAACTTTGCTAGCACTGGCCAGACAGCTGGCTAGTGAGGAGGAGAATAATGACACTATTGAGTCTGAATTCTGCTAAAGCTGTATTAAGGCCTTTTGCATATGGTTTTATTTAATCCTCATAATAACACTATATATAATACTATTGAAATTTTATAGGTAATGGAACGGAGGCCTTAGAGGTAAAAGAAGCAAAAATGGGAAAAAGTTTTGCATTTGGATATAGTTAGGGACTTCTTCATACTTAGGTAATTACAATAATTTACATTGGTATAGGTATTCTTGAGGTTTTAATTTTTCTCCAAGGATGTTCACATATACAATCTCATTTATCCTTACAACCATCCTATAACTTTGAAAAAGTAATTATTATAAAAGTAATTATTGTCTCCATTACATAGGCAATGAAACTGAGACATTGGGAGGTTAAATGTCCTGTCCAGAATTATGCAGTAATTAGAGTAATTACTGGAACTGAACCCTCTAATTCAATACCCTCAGTTTTTCCTGTTGAACCATCAAGGGCAAATAGCTTTTGTCGCATGTAAAACTGCTGATCAACTGGTATTGGCTACTTGGAATGCCATGTTATTAAGAATTTTGAGACCATTTTTAGGTTCAACAGCAAAGAATGCCGTAATAAATCAGTAATATCTGCCACGAACATGAGCAGTGAGGATAATAATGATGATCTGAAGGGAAGGTATTGAACAGACTAGTAAAGGAAAGTATGTGATTTGCAACATAAACAATAAATTACCAAATTTCAAAGTGGCCAATCCCACATAGTTCTAAGGGTTCTTTATTGAAAACCCAAAGTGATGATGCTGTGTCACTTAATTGCCCATAAGAACAAAAGGATGGAGTAATTCATTCCAAGTCACCACTTGCCTTTCCTCCACTACAATTTGTTTCTCTTACAAAAATAAGACTTTAGTTGATGCGGTTGAGTTTAAATGTTCCTTTCACTCATGGCGTATTCTGATAAAATGACAGTTCCATTAGTGGTAATTTTTGTGTATGGACTTACAGCAGAAGAAGGTGTTCATGTACCCCCCTTTCTCAGGTGAGTAACTTTAAACTCATGGAAGGTAGACTGAATTATATGCACACATGTTTTAGTGCTTCTTATTTAACAATTAATGTTTATATATGTCACTGTCACAAATCCTGGTGGGCTGGGATTTAACTTAATGTGTGAAATGGGGCCAAGTTCCTTCATGACTTTAGTGCTCTTTTTCTTTATCTATTAATTGAAAAAATTGGAATAGATATTTCATTGATTTGTTTATCAAAGACCTACCATATCAAAGTACAACAAGCCAGCATAGATCTGTTTCAACTCTATCATTCTAGGAATCTGTGCCTATATATGGAGATCATTATAGTCAAAAGTATTATTTTGTTCCTAATCTTCCTTCAAAGTTTATTCCCTCACAGTCTATCTGATGTGCTTACTTCACACTGTCCTCTGCTTCATAAAGAGTACCATTTTTTGATGGCATCCAGTTTGACTTGTAGGAGTAACTAGAATAATAACAAATTTTGTATGATGAATATATTTGTTAAAACCTTTTAAATCTCAGTTCAATGATTCATTCTGATATTTATAGGCACATAAAGAATATATTACACACACACACACACACACACACACACACACACACACAGAGCTCCTTGAAGTCAAAGGTTATATTCATAGTTACATATATGACAGAATCTAACAAAACTGTCATATACACACTAAGTAATCGATAAATTTTCTCTGCAATTGAATGAAATGAAATACTTATAGTATACATATATGCAATATATATCGTATACGTATATACAATCCTTATATATCTTTGTGCCTTCAAACACTATACTGTCAAAGACACTCATAAAATAGATAGCTTAGCACACTGGTTAAATGGGTGTGATTTATTATCAGAAAGACCTAAACTCAGATACCTGCTTTGTCATTTTGGACCTGTGTGACCTTGGATAAGTTCTTTGACTTTTACAAATTTCAGCTGTCTCAACTTCAAATGAGGAAAATAATAATACTTACACTGTGCTGTGGTTGTGAGGTTTAAAGGAGATAAATTATATCTTTTACTTAGCAGAGCACTTTGTACAAAATAAGTAACCAGTAAATAGTAGCCAATATTATAATTAATAATCAAAGATGTTAATCTTAGCATTATTATCAAAAGAGAGTGGGTTTTTGAAGGTTCTTCAAATAACTTTCCTTCAAAGGAAAGTAAAAGAAATTAAATATTGATATGTTCAAAGACTGCTTGTGTGTAATTTGCATATCATGCCAAATTTAAAAAATATTATCTCATTAAATTCTCACAATCAACTTCTGAGGCAGCTGTTATATCTATTTTACAGAAAAATTATGGAATTTCCTTAAAGTCATACAGCTGGTAACTCACAGTTATGCAAACACAAATCTGTACCAAACTATGATACATCCAGCTCTACACTAAATATATAATCTGATATTTATTATGTGACCAAAGAACCTAATATTGCTGATAAGTGTACAATTTGAATTACTTAAAGAGTAGAGGCAATAATCTTAAGTATTTTCCCATGAACTTGTGTGAATGTGAAGCAAAAAAGAGCAAGTAAGGGGAAGCAACCCCAGGAAGATATGCTCTGATCAAACCATCAACAGAATACTAATACAGATTCTTCCAACATTTTAATTATAAACACAGCTCTCTTCCAAACTCCTACAAATTGAAAGTCTTTAGAAACTGCCTAATTCCCTCAAACTGAATAGAGAGTCATCTAACATGTATAAGACAACTCTGAAAATTTCGGCAAGCTTCTGTCATGGTTTTTCTTTGTAGCTCTTGTAGGTTTAGGACCTGTATCGAGAAAGTAAAACTGAGAAAAATATCAAATCTTTTGATTTTTTGATAATGGGGTCCCAATTACCCAAAGATAACAGATGGAGCATTGATAATGGGATTATCATCCCAATCATCCAGGGTCATATGAATAGTCTTATGGGAATTGTGAGGTTACAGTTTAGAAGAACAGATCTCTCTATTCAGCCATACCAAGAGCAGCTCACCTTACAAATAAAACATAAGTCCTCAAAGTAAACCACTGGAATTAAAAATTAAAATATTCAAATACATACAACACTTTAAAAATATATCACTGAAAAATTTTAAGGATACCTCCCTATGTTGTGAGATTCGTATAGGAGAGTCATAATAGCTTCTCCAAATATCTGAGGTTGACTTTATTCATTCATTTAACAAACAAACGTTTATTGAGCACCAATATATGCCAGGCATAGTTATAGGTGCTGGTTTACACTAATAAACAAAATGGGCAAAGTTCCTGCTCTTGTGGAACTTACATTTCAGTGGGAGAAACAGTAAACCAATAAACTCAATAAAGGTATAACATAAAACATGGTACTAAGGGCCAAGATGGAAAATAAAGCTGTATAAAGGGCTAGAGAGTGATTAATTTTGGAAGAGGAGTAGTTAATATTTTACAGTGTGTGGACAAGAAAGTCCTCTCTGATGAATAGGCATTTGAACAGAAACATAAAAGAAGTGAGGGAGGGAACCATACTGAAATCAGAGAGAAGAGCATGGAAAATGGAGGGGAAAGCAAGTGCAAAGGCCCTGAGACGGTAGTGTACTTGGTGTATCCAAACCACAGCAAGAAGGCCAAAGTGATTGAAACAAAGTATAAGATGAAGGATTAGAAAGTATGCTTTTTTAAGACACCCAGCTTTAAACTATGTAATTATCTATTGGTCTCCTCATGAAATGAGATAACGAATCCAAAAATTTCAGGTGATCTTTGCTCCTATGAAGCCTCGCCTCCATCACTGCTGGGTCTGTCATGAGGGAGTCAGAAGTAGTGATGAAAGGCTGGCCAGCCCAAGTCGTTATCTGGCACTTAATTGGCAAGTAATTATAGCTTCATTTTAGTTACATGGCTGCAATTTAAATATTTTTACAATTTTAGACAATAATCCTGAATGATTATGCATTTTGTGAACGAGAACTTATGCTTCAATTGTATGTGGCAGAAAAACGATGTCATCAAGAAAAAAAGTTTTTACTGAGAAGCTTTAAACAGTATACTCAAACTGATATTTGAGATAGTTCATAGTCTATTCATAGAGTCTTAGAGATGTACTCCAACTCTCCACTGATTATTTCAGCCAACGGCCAATTCCTCCTATGACTTGTAAAATATTGAGTAAAACATTGCTTCAAATGACCACCCATTACTTCCCTATCTTCTTCCTAATTCACAGGAGACGTTTTTGTTTTTATAAATGAAGAAGTTCATAAATTACACACTCACTGATATGATAATATTTCTTGCTTTCATGGTCTCAATTCTTGATAAATCAAGCATCAGAGTCCTTTGAAAAACATTATGTATTGGACCTTTTCTTTTTTTTAATAAATTTATTTATTTATTTTTGGCTGCGTTGGGTCTTTGTTGCCATGCACAGGCTTTCTCTAGTTGCAGTGAGCAGGGGCAACTCTTTGTTGTGGTGCGCAGGCTTCTCTTATTGTGGAGCACAGGCTCTAGGCGTGTGGGCTTTGGTAGATGTGGCATGCGGGCTCTAGAGCACAGGTTCAGTAGTTGTGGCACACGGGCTTAGCAGCTCCGCAGCATGTGGGATCTTTCCGGATCAGGGATTGAACCTGTGTCCCCTGCATTGGCAGGCAGATTCTTAACCACTGCACCACCAGGGAAGTCCTGGACCTTTTCTTACTGAGAAAAAAAAAAATGAAGATTCTGGAAAGAATGGAACTTTGCAATATTATTTATTGAATATCTGACTTTTTTAAGATGGTTTCCTTATTATCAGAATCAATATGCATACATTTTATTAATAAATAAATTGTTTTAATTGCCAAATTAGTACACATTAAAAAAATGTTCACTGTGCTTCAGGAAGCGTAAAAAACACTTGACAGTCATGGGGTCACTTTATCATAATATAAACGTCTTTCTGACCATGAGGTGACTACTTGTCTGTTCAATTCTGACCACCTGCCTTATGAGAGAATGAAAGGCACCAGCAGAAAACAGATCAGATGGCAGAATTTGGGAAAAAGCCAGTTTGCAGAATGTGAGATTCTACTGAATATATTATCAAAAGGTCCCATATTGAACTTTTTTGAGCACATAGAGGAGATGACTATGGTAATTAACTGCTGCAGTTTGGTTCAAGTTTAACCAGTGGTCATTATTTCAATGAGATGGTGTAAACCTCTTTCTTAGTTTAGTGAGAGTTTATTTGAGCTTATTCAGAAATTCCAAAGAAATTCAGACATCAGAAATTCAGAATTTGATTAGGAAGAGTTTCCCACAGGTGTTAGGTTAAAATCACAAAGTACTTTAAATCCACGATACCAGTCAACTCCAACCCTACACTTCAGGTTCCCTCAGTGCCAATTTTTATATGATCTCATAAAATAAGAACCTTGCTTAAAACCATATTCTACAGAGCCAAATTTTAAGAGCTGTAGGGAACTCGACTGAACATAAGAGTTTTTATAAAAAGTTTTTCTTAGATCAACTATTATATTATTTCTGGAAAAGGTAAAGAACTTAGTTTCCAATTTGTTTAAATGGGGTTGAAGGAAAGGGGAATTTTTTTTTGACATTCATTAGGAATCTAAATGTACCAAGGAGGGCTGTAAAGTCATTTTATTGAAGCTCATTTAGATTGGAAGCAGAGGAACATCTGTAACTACTCTGAAGGGGACTCTGGAAGAACTTTTTATGAGTAAACTGGGATTGTTGCTTTTAATTATTTGAGTGTATAGATTACTCAGTAATGTGTGTAAAGGGCTATTTAGCTACCACCTCCAGGCCACGTCATTGAAATACAAGAGGATCTTTTTTCAGTTCACTTTGCTTGTGCTCTGTAATTTAAAATATAATCTTGAACATAACTGAAGCAAGTCAAAGTGTGCTTTGTTTGCAGCAATGACTTACTGTGAAATTCCTTTGTGGATTTACTTTTCTGTGCATCATTTCACAAGACTCAGAAATAGCTAAACTGTTTTGTTTTATATTGGATTCCAAAGGCATAGTACTTTTTTTTCTTAAGAACTACTCATATGTAATTTTTTTTTTGGAATTCTGCTGCAGGGGTTTCCATAGTTAAACTTTGGCTTTAATTCTTAAAACATTTAAACTGAAGTCCCATTAGGTATTTTGTTTTTGAAGGAGCCAACATCATATGGTTCCAACATTAAAAAATAAAGTGATGTCTTCAGCCCCTAAGCTGTAACACTGAGGAGGGGGAAGGATCACTGCCCTCTGTTTGGTTATGAAAGGTGGCTAGACCATAACTTACTGTCACATCAGTCCTTATTTGACAGAGAAGACATTTAATGAATGAAAGGTCATTATATTTTACCCTTTTTCTTAATCAAACATGTAAAGGGAGCATAGATAATGACACACACAGCATTTTACTGCATTTCAAATGCAGTATGTTTTATTTTATAGGATGCATCTTAATGAGGGAGAATCATTCTAGAATTTCTGCTAAATAGAAAAGAGTCAGGATTTTCTAAAAGGGTTCTTAGGATAAAAGGAGTCTCATTTCAAAATGTAAGCATTTTTTCATAACTTAGATATAAACAATTAACAGGAATTAACCATGTCTCAAGTCACAAGACCACACAAGGCATGGCTAAAATAGCGTTAATAATCTGTGCAAACAAAGCCACTATCTTTGGTTAGATTTTTTTTTAATCTACTTAACTTGAGGATAGCTTGACTTTCATGGAAATTCACTAAACTATGTCTTTCTGACTATTCTGGCTAGAGCTACAATTAGAGAAGATGAATTTTCAGAAGAACAAGCTTTAAATTGGTCACCCTGGCATGGCAGATTTTATTATGGATGCCTATGTACTCTTCAGAAAGACACTTCTCGACTCCCTGGGAAGAAAGCATATGACTGAATTTCAGTAGTTCAGTTTTTACATTAAAATATGGCCAGTGAGGGGTTCCAATCTGTCAGGGAAAAGTGGCCATGCGGCCAGAGTTATCATTTTACTTTGGGGGTCTTGTGTTTGCCAAGTGGTCAGCCAGCTGTCCAGGCTTTTAAAATGAGGAAACTGAAAAATCTGAGAGGTAAATTGCACTGAAACATATAATATTTATTAAACCTGAAGGATTTTTAATAAAATTAAAGAGAGAGAATTGCTGTTTTGAAATATGGAGTCTTAATAAACATTCTCTTAAATTTTATGTAAACAGTTAAGTAGGAAATCAAATCTCACATAGCTGTGATCACTGTTTCATGGTACAAAGAACATGGGCATGAAGGCTGATAAGCCTGATATCAGTTTGCCACTGCTATTCAGTAGTTGTATAAACTTCTCTCTGAGCCTCAGTTCTACTGCCTGTAAAATGGGAAGAAAACAATAATACATAACTCAAAAAATAATTGTAACCATCTGTAGTAAAGAACATTAATTAAATTCATTGTGGCAATCATTTTGCAATATATACATGTATCAAAATCATTGTTAAGCGCCTAAAACTAATACAATGTTATATGTCAATTATCTCTCAATAAAAAAGACTGAAAGAAAACAAAAAAATGTACTTTGATAAACAGTAATATATTTAAAGATCTTGGCAGACAGAAGACAATAAATTACAGTAAACTATTTAAATGTACCTTGAAGGAATAGCAGTTAGAGGCTGTGACTTGAAAATAGATTGCTAATTACTTATTAGCATATACCAAAAAGGGTCATAATTTCTGAATATGTGTAAAGTATCAATGCAAAACATTATCAAAAGCCTGTCTTTTCATCTGAGTAAGGAGGTTGGAAGTTAAGCCTTAGGAGTAATGGCTCCAAACCAAAGAGATTTTCTTGCTAATAAGGTTAGATTTGTCTTGCCTACTTTCTTGGGGAAGCCACAGGGAAGGCTGCAGCGCAAAGTGCCAGCCAGTCACGTTTGCATGAGATAAATAATCAGTTGTGAGTTCAGTGTGTGATTCTCGTTAAATTCCAGACATTGGAACAGCTCCCGAAATGTATTGCCACGACCACAGCTACCAATCTCTTTTGCATCTCATTGGCATTTGAGGACGTTAATTGACTCATTATTGCAATTCATATTCAGGAAAGGAAGTTGATTAAGGAAGGCAGATGCAGACTCTCCAGACACATTCATAGCTGCGTTGTTTGTCCCGGCAGTTTACTTGAGTTATTAGAATATTTAGGAAGCTATAGCCAGAGGGACAGGGAACGTGTCCCACTAAGTGTCACACTTACAGAATAGATTTTTACTAAACACAATATAATTTTTGAATAACCTTATTTTACCTTCACGTCTAAATAGCAAAGTTATTTTCTTAGCTCTTTTATACTAATTATAGCCACTCCATTTTATTTTAATTGCTCTTCTGGAAAATTGGTTTCTGATCCTTATGTTGTATCAAGAAATATTTTTTAAACGTTAATAAAAAGTATCTCTAGACTCTATTGGGTTAAAGAACATTTAAATATTAAATAAAATTAGTAAAATTTTATAAACAGCTGCAATTCTTAATTTTGATTAAGATGTGATAAACTTATAGATCAAATGTATTTCACTATTCCTTTAAATGGTTGTTTCCTTTTGTTACTTTGCTGATCTTTAAATAATTGGACTAATTTCTATTTTTTATGTCTAATATTGCATTCAGATAGTTATATATATAAGCATATATGTCTGTTGGATGAGAGCTTTCTATTTCTATACTTGGAGTCACCCGCATTTTTAACTGAGTCTGAGAAGTATTCTCAATCATTGATTCTCAGTAATTTGGGAAATACTTTCATAAGTAAAATGTTATATAATTCTGAAGTCAGTTTAGCAAAAACCATATAATTCACTTGCTGCTCTTTATATTGAATTTCCTTAATAATAATTAATTTTGAGAAAGTTATTTTTTATCTTTACCTTAAATTTGAAAGTATTGTTCAGACCTTACAATGAATAGTTTTATTACCTAAAAGAAACAGAAATTGATCTATAAGAATTTCATCCAAAACAACTAATCTTACAAAAATCTTGTTTGGTATTAAGCATAGTCATCACTGTCATTTAACAATATCTTTCCTCTCCCAACTAGCTATTGCTCAGAATTAGCTAATTTTATCTTCTTCACTTGGTCTGTATCAACTAGCCTGAAAGCATTAAAACATGTGTACAGTTAATAAATTTTCTTACACATATATAGATGTACATGAAATAGAGATGAAAGGCAAAATTTAATAGATCTTTATACATTGCCCCAATAGTTTTTCTCCACTAATTTATTTTGACTCCACAGCAAACAAATCAAGGCTCACTTTCCTCAAATATTATTAATTTTAAGTGTTAGTAACATTTCAAAGTGCTTTTTCTACAAAACTTCAATTCAATAAAAATTTAATGAGTAATTATTATATATGTGTCAGATATTTAGGGGTGGGGCAGTGGTCATAGATTAATAATGCATAATCTCCACTTTCCAAGAGCTTACATTCCAGTGAGGGGAGAGGGAAGCACATACAAATTTCCATATAATAATACAAAGCATGATATAGACACTTCAACTGAAGAATAACCAAAGTTAAACGAGAACTCCAAGGAATGAAGTGACAGTCATTTTTAGAATCTAAAAGGAAGATCAAGGAAAGTTTTGTGTCTGGACCTTAAAGAGTATATATGAATTTGATTACAAGGAAAAAGAGTCATTCCAGGTGGATGAAATACCTTGAACACAGGCACAGAGACAATGCTCTGGGAAGAATAAGTAGTTCTGAAATGATTGAAGCTTAGGGTAAGAAAGTGAACCAAGAGATGAGGCTAAAAGGTAGTCAGAAGTCAGACTGGGGAGGGCTTTGAAAGACACATTCAGGAGTCTACACTCTATTTTATAGACGACTTAGAGCTATGAAGTTTCCAGCAGGACATAGAGTGTGGTGACGAGAGGTTACCTGAGCAGATTGTATTTCAGAGAGCTAACCCTGTTACAAGCAGATTTGATACACTGTAGTAAGAAAGGCTTGGAGATGCGATGTTAGGGAAAGTGATTAGAAAGATATGACCAAAGTCCAAAGTGGCTAATTACCAGCCCCAAAGAAGAAGCAGTGGGCATAGAAAGTGGAGCGCATGTGTTTGCAGAATGGAGATACAGAACTCTGTGATGGGGAACTAGGTTTAAGTGTGAGCGGAGGATGCTGGGGAAAAGGGAGAGAAGAACAAAATGATAATAACTGCAAGATTCTTAACTGAATTATTGGCTTTATGATTGATATGAGAGAGGGAAGAGGAGAGAGAGAAGAGAATATCTAGATGAGGAAATATCCAGCAGGTCATAGTAAATGTGGGTCAGGGCTAGAAAATTATATTAAGTCTCTCAAATAGAAATGGGAATTGAAGCTTTGGGGGCAGATAAAAGCATCTGTGAAGATGGTCATACCATGAATAGAAGCTGGAAGATGAGACTTTGCAAACGCCTATGGGAATGTAATGGCCTGATGGAAGGAAAGGAGTCAGCAAAGTCTTCTTGCTCTCACAAAACTTTAGTTTATGAAGACCCAGAAAACATGGCAAGCTTAAAGTCCAGGCAGCATGAAAAAAAGAGACTAGACAGACACAATTACAGGCAAGGCAAAGGCAAAAAGTCTCACTTTTTATTCAAACATTTGTTCATTTCTGCAACATTTACTGTGCATCTCTATGAGCCAGACATTGTTGCTAGGTCTCAAAATATATATGATAGCCCTAAAATTCCAGACTGTTCTAAGTAATCTCATGCAATCCTTTATTGATTTTTTCTTTCCTCACATTTCCATATTAAGGACTAATACTTATTAAAGTTTTTCCCTCCTTGTGTAAATATAATTATAATTAAAATATGACTATAATAAAAGTAGTATTTGATAGTCTAATAATACTTTTATAAACATTTGTTAATCCTCCCAGCAATCTTGTGAGGTTGGCAAGATAAGTATTGTTATCATATTTTATATGTGAAGAGTGAAATTACCAAATACAGTGTCTTGAATGCAGTAATTACTCAATAAATATTTATTTGAATCAATTCTACAGACAGCTTGTTGCAAAAATCTCCCCAAAGAACCAGGTTAAAAATTTATATAACCATCTTATAAAATTTTATATAAGCATCTCCCATCATCCAAAAAAAAAAAAGACTCCTTAAACTTAGAAAGTAAAAATCAGGTGAGATGGTATCTACTTTTTGTCGAACCAAAACATTACATTCTCTCTCTTCTCCTCACCATCACTAAATACCCCCTAACCATATGTGTCCCAACTCCAATTTAGATATTATGCCCAAATAATGTCCCTTCCAGGTCTCAGAAACCTGTCTCTATGAAATAAAATCTATCTTCTATGTTATTCTCCCATTGCCTTTAGCTTTCATTGTTTCCTCTTCATAGAGAAAATTTATTCACTGGAGGTCTGCAATACTAGTTACTTCCAATAAATGTCACAGTATCCTCTTCCATTAAAAAAATTCTTTTAATCCCACAATGATACTTTCTGAAAGACATTAATTTGCTAAAATTGTCCAAGGGCTTCATATTAAGATAAATACCTGAAGTCAACCCTGTGTTAAAGGGCTTATATTATATTTCCAAAGCAGGTTTAAAAAATAATTATGTCTATGTGATAGCTTCAACCAATTGACAAAGGCTTCCTGAAACACTGGGTTAAGAAGAGTTTAGTGAGAAAAAGTGCCGTGAGTGATTGTCAATGACTGTCAAAGACACAGGGGAGGAAGGGGTAAAACATGTGCTGAGTATTTCACTGTCTTGTTCTAATGGCAACTTGAATCAGACTGCTGGGATCAGATTATGAGATTTCCGGAGTGAGTACTGTGATGTTCTGCTCTCTTAAAATAAGGTCAGGCCTAAGGATAAAGTACCCCTTTAAGTGAGGAATGTAACCTTTGGCTAAGAAATCTGGCATGTAGTGCTGAAGATGGCGGTTAATGCTTTAATTAAACACAGAAGTAGAAAACTGTTTTAGTCAATTCCTAATTGCATGTTTGCAAATACTTTTAACCTAAGTCTCTGTTTTCTGCACTAACCAGCTGACATTGATTGCAGAGGGAAGTGATAGGAAATTTAATTCAAGTGAAAACTAAGCAATTGTTTTGAATTTGTAAAATAAATTCCTCTCTAGGGGGCCTATGGAGCTAATGGGAATGGGTGTTAGACATATAAATCCCCACACACATCAACGTAAACAGAGATAACTAAACAGGACTGGTTATGATAATAGAGAAAACTCTCTAGAGGGCTTCACACAAATGGACACATCCAAATGTTATTTTGTTCGTTAACTTTTCCTAGCATTGAACATCTCTGAAGCCTGTTTTATCTTAAAATGAATTGCTGTCCCAGACACTCGATCATTCCCTTCAGAGCCAGAGTTGCCTCCAATTTAGTGACTTACTCAAGGTCACTGAACATGAGGGGCAGAGTAGAGGATATTTCAAAGGCTTCTGAGTTCCAGACTGCTGCTTACCCACTGAACCTCACAACGGAAAATGTAGAAAACCTGCAGATCTATTTATCTACATATTTTCTTTGGCTGAAATTGTGCATTTATAAATTGAAACCTTCACTCATGTCATGGTGCCTTCATTTCAAAGCAGTTAGAAAGAATTTAATTCAACCTTGGGCAATTTATGTTTTTAAATTATTCTGGAATTATATAACCTGACATAGAAGGACCTGTAGATTCCACAGTGCAAAATGCAGCAAGAAAATCGTTTAAAACTGAGAACAACAATGAAAGATATCAGGTATTCTAACATGATTTGATGAAAGTTAGTCATTGAGTCATGAAAACTCTCCATATTGCCCTAATACTATTATTCCATCTAATATTTCAGATTGATTTGTTTTCCAGAATACTTGTTTTTACTTCCTGTGTCTCTTGCGTCAGAAATAGCATGTCTGCAACCAGTTAACCTGCAATAACCAGAGCCCAATCAGGAAAATAGAAGCCGCTGTAGATATCCCAAATGAAGACATTTAATTCAGAGTTACATGGGTTATGGAAGATCTGAAAGTCAAACAGAAGATGGTGAGACAAACCAAAGATCAGCAACAACAGAAAGTACCACCCCTAAAGCTGGAGGAACAAAAGAAAGAGGTGGTGTTTCCAGAACCCAGAAGCCAGGGCCATTCAGCAGGAGCTAGAAGGCTGTGAAGAGTTGCTCACTGAGAGCACTGTCCAGTAGAGGCTGGCAACTGGAGGAGGCCAGCCACATGTGGAAATGCCAAGGGAGACAAGGGCGGGGGGTGCTCTGACTTCCCGTTCTCACCCTCCACTCTTCTAGGAGAGATAGGCAAGACCATTTTCGATGGATACAGTATACAAATACATACAGTAGGATTATACTAAAAGTAGGAAAGAAAGTCTTACAAGGAGCAATCTCCAATTTCCCTTTCACAAAAGGCTTTTTTGAATGTGCCACACTGGTTCTTCTGGAGTAGAAATGATACCTTCTTGGCTTCTATACTGAATTATGTAGTGGTCTTTATAGGACTAGAAGTAAAGCTTCCAGATATGGATTCTTTTTTTACAAAGAAACATAATGAGCAGTCTGTGCTCTTCTTGTTCTGAGTTATGATTGTATGTATCAAATTTTACAAGTAAAAACAACACCCTAAACTACAATTGTAATCACTACCACTAAAGATTTACCATAAGGTCTCAGAAGGTCAGGTCCAGAAGGGATCTAGGAACTTATGTATTCTAACTTTTTATTTTAGATCGGGGGAAACTGAGATCTCATGAGAATATGACTTGCCTACGACTGGTCATTTCCATCTATCACATTCCCAGTTCCTAGTGTCTGTACTTTCAAAGTACTGGGCTATCATTTTATTTTTTTTAGATAAATGTATGTATTTTTTTTCCTTTTTTAAATTGACGTATAGTTGATTTAAAATGTGTTAGTTTCAGGTGTACAGCACAGTGCTTCAGTTCAGTATTATATATATATATATATATATATATAATATTATTTTTCAAATTCTTTTCCCTTACAGGTTATTACAAAATATTGAGTATAGTTCCCTGTTCTATATAGTAGGTCTTTGTTGGTTATTTTATATAGAGGAGTGTGTATATGTTAATCTCGAACTCCTAATTTATCCCTCCCTCCTTCCCCTTTGGTAAACATGTTTCTTTTCTATGTTTGTGGGTCTATTTCTATTTTGTAAATAAGTCCATTTGTATTTCTTTTTTTTAGATTCCACATATAAGTGATATCATATGATATTTGTTTTTCTCTGTCTGGCATTACTTCACTTATTATGGTAATCTCTAGGTCCAGCCATGTTGTGGCAAACGGCATTATTTCATTCTTTTTTATGGCTGAGTATTATTCCATTGCATATATACCATATCTCCTTTATCCATTCATCTGTCAATGGACATTTAGGTTGCTTCCACATCATGCTTAATGGTGAAAAGCTGAAAGCATTTCCTCTAAGATCATGAACATGACAAAGATGCCCAGTCTCACCACTTTTATTCAATGTAGTTGTGGATGTCCTAGCCACAGCAATCAGAGAAGAAAAAGAGTAAAAGGAATCCAAATTGGAAAAGAAGTAAAACTGTCACTGTTTGCAGATGACATGATGCATCATAGAAAATTCTAAAGACACTACCAGAAAGCTACTACAGCTCATCAATGAATTTGGTAAAGTTGCAAGATACAAAATTAATGCACAGAAATCTATTGCATTTCTATACATTAACAATGAAAGATCAGAAAGAGAAATTAAGAAAACAATCCCATTTACCATCACATCAAAAAGAATAAAATACCTAGGAATAAACCTACGTACAGAGGCAAAAGACCTGTACTCAGAAAACTATAAGACACTGATGAAAGCAACTGAAGATGATACAAACAGATGGAAAGATATACCATGTTCTTGGATTGGAAGAATCAATAACGTTAAAATGACTATAATACCCAAGGCAATCTACAGATTCAATGCAATCCCTATCAAACTACCAATGGAATTTTTCACAGAACTAGAACAAAATATTTTACAATTTGTATGGAAGCACGAAAGACCCTGAATAGCCAAACAATCTTGAGAAAAAAAAATGGAGCTGGAAGAATCAGGCTCCCTGACTTCACACTACACTACAAAGCTACAGTAATCAAAACAGTATGGACTATCATTTTACCCATCTAATAGGGTGACTTTATAATTTATGAAAATTTTCAACGTTCTATTGAACTTTTTGATTGAAGATAGCACTTGGGCAAGTCAATAAACAATGAGAATAAATATTCATCAGTGCATTATCCATTGTCTGTATGAGCAAATGGTAAATACTGCCAGCTCTTGAGAATGACTACTTGATTTCAAACTCTGATTCATGATGCCAAATGTGGACAAAGATGGATAGTTGGCAGCTGCCTAGCTTCTCCAGACCTCCTTTTCTTTTTTTGTAAAATTAGGACAACCACAGCACCTACTTCATGGGGTTGTTACAAGAAATGAATGAACAGAAATGCATGGAAAGGACTTAAACTTATCAACTGTGCATAATATGTTCTGTTATTAATGCTAGTTGTTAGTATTGGGTGCTTTGGATTCTGAGTATACTGGACATTTACATCTTCCAAAACAAAACTGGAAAACATTGCCCTAATCCTAAGCAGTTGGAGACACTAAATTTTGCATCTACTAAAACTTATAGTTTACTACAGGACAGAAAGGAATTTATATTTGAGAAATGGTTAAATTGAGTTACAAGACAAGAGTCAGGTGATATAAGAAGATTTGTCCTTTATCAATAAAGAGTTCATAAGAAGTTTAAAATGAGTTGCAAAAGCACAATCTTAAAGCAGGAATACACAAAATAGCAAGCAAGTAAGTTTTTTAAGGCGTATAGCCAAAAACCCAAAGCCTATCTAGACCAGAAGCTTGTAAGTCACTCCTTTATGGAAGATTTTGGAGTAATTGAGGTGGTTGGATTTGCTTGGATGGGAAGATTTGGCCCCTTTCGAAGCTGAGATACTGCTGAGATCTATTTTTTTTTTCACATTTTATGACAGAGTTTTGCTTGTTATCTTCAGCTTGGCAGAGTGTGGTCACAAAGATGCTTATATCTTCTAGGCTGCCTGTCCCTGAAGGATTCACAAAGAGGGAAACTATTGAAATTGTTTCCTCAATCTTGAGATTTTTTTTTTTTTACATTACTTTTGCTTTAGCAAAATGCATTTATTCAAGCACAGTCTCGTCTGCACTCTAGAAAATGTGACACCATTTTGCACTGAATTTTTTAAACGCAAAAAAAAAAAAAACTGGGCAATTAACAGATATAACTTCTTGTGATTCTGTTCCAATAATCTTGGAGAATTGTTATACTGTAAACCCAGAAAATTAACATTGCCAGATAAACAGTCTGATTATATCTGGCATGATCAAGGTTTTGTGGTGAGAAAATGTAGTTTCCTAAGGCCTCTGACAGAAAGCTACTCTGAGACCTTTTCAAAGGTTTTCAGAAGTTATTACTAGAGATTAACTATGGCATGAACAAAAAGGAATGAGGTCTTGTTTATAGTTAGCCTGTGGCTCTGAGTTAGCAAGTTCTCTCTTAAATGATCAGTATTTGAGTTCTGGGTGTTAATGAGCGAAGGTTAGCCAGAGGGAATGTGGATGAGGGGAGGAAAAGACTCAATCATTCTCCACGGCGGGCGGGGGGGGGGGGGGGGGGCACGGGAAATAAGCATTAACATAAAATCTCAATAACTTTTAGAAGTCAAATTATGTTTTAATCAACGCCTCCAGAATAAACTGAAGAAGTCCCACTGACGTTCTCAGCTGTAAGAGTAGAAGTCTGGTTTCACATTTGCATGATTTTGAAGGTCAAATGCCTGCTATCCAAGTCTTACTGATCCATATGGACTAGAAATGCCACAATATGCAATCATCATGAGGCAGATTGTCTCCTGTAAATCTGTCCTTGCTGTAACACATTCAAAATGTACCGTATTGGCTAGATTATAAATCCTTTCAGGAAATTCATGCACATTTGTAGAAGCAGCTTCACATTGATGGATGATGGCATAGGTGTTCAGAGAACCCTTAAAATAATTTATCATATGTATAAATCTGGTTTTCCATGTGTCTGGATTTCCTATGATTCCTGTGACCAAGGTATACCTGTAACTCAAAATCCTATTCCAGAAATAAGTAAAGCCACCTTTAGTCTGCTCCCATGTTTTCTACAGATATAGCACCTGTGGATTTTGTATTATTCTGAATCATAACTTTATTTGCTAAATAGAAATTCCCTTAAATGGACATTTAAACTTTGAGAATGTATTCATCAAAGGATTCTTCTCTATATTTGTTTATTTCCATTAAATAATCAATGTCTCTGGTATGTTTAAAATATTATTTATTTTATAATTATTTAAATATACACAACATTTTTAGAAACACAACCCTTGTATAAAAGAAAGACAAATGATTTGACGGTGATTCCAAAAGATTCCACTGTGTTGTTGAAGTTTAATAATTTTTATATACCTATTTTTATGGATCTTCTAGTATGTACTACATATTATTGAATTCAACAGCTTCCACTGTACTCCAAGCAACTTTCTTTACAGAAAATAAAATATTTTTCCTTCTCTCTTAGAGATCATGTACCCCTAGTAGCATTTGTGAAAGTAACATTTTCCATACTTGTAAATAGATATATTAGAGCCATTCCATGAATACTCAGGAAGTACTTTCCAAAAAACAAAAAAATTGGTGAGTTCTAATTTCAATTGCTTGAAAACATTATATATCATCAGAATTAGAAGGCTTTGCTTTTAAATAAATACTCTTATTTACCAAATAGAAACTGAAGTCCAAATTGAAGCAACCAAATACAATCAAATGGTGAGTTTGTGACTGCCTTATAGCTAAGACTAGAACTTGAGTTAGCTCTCAAATTAGTCTGTATGTGTTTTCTACCATGTTGCAATGCCTCTCAATCTAAAAAAGTAATATTTTATAACAAAAATCAGATGCATTTTTATATACTAACAATGAACTACCCGAAAAAGAAGTAGAGGAAGCAATCTCATTTATAATACATCAAAAGCAACAGAGTACTTAGGAATAAATTTAACCAAGGAAGTGAAAGATCTAGTCACCAAAAACTATAAGACATTGATAAAATAAACTGAAAAAGACACAAATATATGGGAAAATAGTCCATGTTCACAAATCAGAAGAGTTAATGCTATTAAAATGTCACTACTACCCCAAATCATGTACAGGTTCAATGCCATCCCAAACAAAATTCCAGGGGCATTTTTCACAGATATAGAAAAAACCATCCTAAAAATTCATACGGAACCAAAAAAGACTCCAAACAGCCAAAACAATCTTAAAAAACAAAGCTGGAGGCATCACACTTCCTAACTTCAAACAGTATTACGAAACTATAGGAATCAAGACAGTATGGTAATGGCATAAAAACAGACACACAGAGCAATGGAACAGAATTGAGAGTGCAGAAATAAGCCCACACATATATGATCAACTAATATTTGACAAGGAAGCCAAGAATATTCAATGGAAAAAGAGTAGTCTCTTCAATAAATGGTGTTGGGAAAATTGGATATCTACATGCAAAAGGATGAAACTGGTCCCTATCTTATACCACTCACGAAAAATAACTCTAAATGGATTAAAGACTTAAATGTAAGACTTGAGATCATAAAATTTCTAGGAGAAAGCATAGGGGAAAAGCTCCTTAACATTGGTCTTGGCAATAAGTTTTTTTAATATGACACCAAAAGTATAAGCAACAAAAGCAAAATTCAACAAGTGGGACTACATCAATCTAAAAATCTTCTGAACAGCAAAAGAAACCATCAAGAAAATGAAAAAGCAACCTACAGAATGGGTGAAAATACTTCCAAATCAGATATAGAATAAGGGGTTAATATTCAAAGTATACATGGAACTCATACAAATGAATAGCAAAAGAACAATCTGATTTAAAAATGGGCAGGGGGGCTTCCCTGGTGGCGCAGTGGTTGGGAGTCGGCCTGCCGGTGCGGGGGACACAGGTTCGTGCCCCGGCCCGGGAAGATCTCACATGCCGCGGAGCGGCTGGGCCCGTAAGCCATGGCCGCTGAGCCTGGGCGTCCGGAGCCTGTGCTCTGCAAGGGGTGAGGCCGCAGCAGTGAGAGGCCCGCGTACCGCAAAAAAAAAAAAAAAAATGGGCAGGGGACTTAAATAGACATTTTTCCAAAGACAACATACAAATGGCCAATAGGTATATGAAAAGGTGTTCAACATCACTAATCATCAGGAAGTTGCAAATCAAAACCACAATGAGATATCATCTCACACTTGTTAAAATGGCTATTATCCAAAAGACAAGAGATAACATAAGTTCTGGTGAGTATGTGGAGAAAAGGGAACCCTCATGTACTGTTGGTGGGAATGTAAACCAGTGCAGCTACTACGGAGAACAGTATAAATGTTCCTCAAGAAATTATAAATAGAACTACCATATGATCCAGCAATGCCACTTCTAGGTCTATAGCTAAAGGAGATGAAATCCCTATCTCAAAGAGATATCTGCACTACCATTTTCACTGCAGCACTATTCATAATAGCCAAGATATGAAAAAAACCTAAGTGTCTGTTAATAGATGAATGGACAAAGAAATTGTGATATATATATATACATATGTATGTGTGTGTGTGTGTGTGTGTGTATACACACACACACACATACTGAATATATACAGTGAAATATTATTCAGCCAGGAGAAAGAAGGAAATCCTGCCATTTACAAGATGGATGGACCTTGAGGGCACTATACTAAGTAAAGTGAGTCAGACAGAGAAAGATACATACTGTATGATCTCACTTATATGTGGAATCTAAAAACATTGAACTCATAGAAACAGAGACTAGAATGGTGGTTGCCAGGGGCTGAGGGGTGGGAGAAATAGGGAGATGTTGGTCAAAGGGTACAGACTTTCAGTTATAAGATGAATAAGTTCTAGGGATCTAATGTACAGCATGGTGACTATTGTTAACAATACTCTACTATATACTTGAAAGTTGTTATGAGGGTAGAGCTTTAAGGTTTTCACCTTAACAACAACAACAGCAGCATCAAAATGGCAATTATGTAAGGTGAGGGATGTGTTAACTAACCTTATTGAGGTAAAGCATTTCTAAATATATGTGTATCAAATCATCACATCATACACCCTAAGCTTACAAAACGTTATATGTCAGTTATCTCTCAATAAAGCTGGAAAAAGAAAAGAGTTAATGAGAAGCTGAATAGATATTTCACAAGTTGGTTTTTGTTTGTTTGTTTTGTCCAACTGATGTCTTGTTTTGCACTCTAATTGGTTTACTTATGGCACTTCCCAGAAAGTAAGATATCATTCATTCATTTATTCAATCATTCCACAAACATATCCTGAGAACTGGTTGTATAACAGGCATTCTAGTGGGTGATACTTCAGAATTTACAATCTAGTAATATAACCCAGTGTACAGCAACACAAGAACAGATGAACAAAGGGCTTCCTAATACAATCCTTGTATTTGTTTCTCCAAGTAGCCTTAAAATAAGATGTAAATTCTGGAGCCACACTCCCTGGTTTTGATCTCAGCTGCTTGCTCTTAGGAAAATTACTAACTGTCTCTGCCTCAGTTTCCTAATATGTAAGATTATAATACTTTCCTTATAGATTTGTTTGATGATTAATTAACTGGGTTAATAAATTGACATAACGTGAAGATCTTAGAATCACACCTAATGTATAAGAAGTGTTCAATAAACATTAGATAGAACTATTATTATTATTATTATTACTTTTATTACCATCAATAATAAAAATTCTCTCCGCAGATAGCCTCCAGGACAACTATGGTCTGAACTCCATTTCATATTCTTTTAATCCCTTCCAATTCCCCTACCTCCCCTTTAATTCCCACAGAGTATCTCAATTTAAGGTTCATTTTAATGGCTATTTCTGCAAAGAGAACATTTAGCAGTTTGGTGATGAAATCAGGGCAGCTTGAGATGTCGCACTCTAACTAGTTACACTGCACAAAGCCTAACAGTTTGCTTTCTGTTTTTAAAGAAGCGTTTCGTTTAGCCATCCTTGTGGCGGCACATGTAATTGAAAAGAGGCATATGGAGACCAGCATGGAAGCCTAACAAACACTTCAGAGTGCCTTAAAAACTATGCTAATCAGTTTGGGAAACCATGTTTTAGTCTTAAAAAAAAAAACAAAACCTCAAAACTCCTCAAACCTAAGGTGACTTTTAAAGAAATGTTATCATTTCATTGATATTACCTAACACTAGTTTATTTCCTCTGCCCTGGCAGATATTGGAAATCCAATTAAATCATATAAAAAAGAAGAAATGAGAACACCCGTGACCTGCAGTTTAGTGGAGCAGAAATGAACTCCTGAGGGAGGTAAACCAGGACACGGTCAGAGTGTAGACTGCCTCTGTTGCAGGACAGGGAGAAGCCACACTGGCTCACAACACTCCTCCCCCTGCAAGAAGGCACTGAGCATTACCTGAAAACAAGAAAGACATCAGATGAACAGACCTTTATAACAGAATGTACATCTGCCAAGACAAAAATACACGACAAGCTTCTGGTGCTGGCACGCTGACAGTATGAGCAAGCTGTCTTAGTAGTGATTTTGCAAATCATTTGAGTTTAAATTCTATATAGGCCGTAGGGCCCCTGGAGCATCACTTTCTATATTTGGCTTCCTCATTTAGCTGTGTTTGGAATAAATAGGCTATGGGTAAAAATCATGCCCTTTAAGAGTTTTGCATACACAGACTAGTTTTGCATATATATTAATATGTGAACGGAGTGATTGATGTTAGCCTATGCACATGCGCGCACACACACACATACACAGAAGCTTTCTAAATGTATTTTTAAGTTGTTTTCCTGTGTGACTTTTTCTCTCTCTTTTTTTAAGTTCAGCTCTCTGGCATTTAGTAACCCACAAGCTGCTGTTTCTTTTTCCAAATAAGTTCAGCTTGATGGAGAGGCCAAGAAAAATGAGCCCAACTGATGATTGCAATCTCGAAAGAAAATATGCTTTTTATCAGAGACCACATGTTGCCAATGCCAATTAAAGTAAAACTGGGAGATTTTCTCTGATACCAACCTGGAGAGCAGTAATGGTGAGCCAAGTATAAAAAAAGAAAAAAAAGTAAGCTTCAGGTGGAATTGTCAGGATGTCCATTGAGATGAAATGCAAAAATTTAAGGTGGAAAGTGTTACATGCCTTGTAGATTTAGCAATTTGTTTACCAGCTAGATAAGAAGTTGTACAAAAGCAATGTCATGGACTTTGATTTAAGCTGATCTAGATGAAATCCTGGCTCTGCCACTGACTGCCGGAATCTCCTTCACATCTCTGAGCCTTAGTCTCCTCATTTATAAATCAGGAATCACAAAATTCTGTTTGGATTTTTAAAAAGTGATAATGTGGATTAAAGCATCAGTTTCACAATATTTGCTTGATAAATGTTGAAAGAGAGAGAAATTAATTGATTCATTTGTAGACAAGTGCTTCAATAAGGAGATCATGTTCCTTTTCTAAAGTGTTATGGGCAACCATTTAGACACATTCATCTTGTAAACATATTAAGTATTATGTGCATTACTTCAGTGCCTTTCAAAAGTTGACGAGGAGTATTGTAATGATGTGATTATGGAAAAGTTTTATTTTTGACATCAATTAATGACATACCCATGAGGTCATATGATCACACTCCGTCAAAAAAGAATCACTTTTTCTACTAGCTTGGGAGGTGCAAGATGTCAAGGTTAAAAGGTTCACTTTGGGGTTTCTCTGACTTAGCTTCCATCATCCCTAAAGTGTTTATGCCAACTTTAAAAGATTATGGTAAGGGTCAAATGAGAGGAACCATGCAAAATTGCTTATACCCAGAATATAGTAAAGGTGAGCTCCTTTCTCCTTTTCCTTCTGGTGAGTTGAGTACCTTTTACATTCTTAAGAACTAGTAGGAATTTGTTGACTAAATGGGCTGGGTCTGAAAAATAGGTACAAGAGCTGAAATTCTCAGATGTAGATCTTGAAACATTTTTGTGCTTACCAAAATGTTGAACTTGAGAGATTTCTTAGAAGTTGGTGAAAATAATTATTTTAAAAGTTACACTATGTAGGATGTAATAATTACAATCTGAAAACCAGGTACTGAATATATACTTTTTCATAATAAACATGTTTTTTATGTAGAACTACCACTTTTCGCTTTTAAACCTTTTCAAAATTTATAATGAATAGAAGACACTTGTAGTGTGCTTTACTTACTCATCATTTATTTGAATACTTAATTCCACTAATCCTAAGATTCTGGAAATTATTTCTTTTTAGAAAGATTCACTGTGCATATTTGTGGGAAAAGACCAAAAATCTCTTACTTAAATAAAATGATTTAAGGAAATAAAAACTTCCTTAAATCTCTTACTTAAATAAAATTTATTTATTTAAAAATAAAATAATATAAGGAAAATTATATTATTTAAAGTCAATTAAGGAGTTTGGAGTTTCAAGAAGCAGATAATCAGGTCATAAATGTATATCTTGACAAAGCCTGAGTGAGTGCTAAGGTCAATGAAGGAAATGAGTTTGTATTAATGTGTCATTTCAACTCCTCATATTTGGACTCAATCACAATAATCATGTGCATTTTGTCGACTTTCCTGGGTATTATGCTCTCCCACCTCTGAGAGTGAATATAGAGTTACAAGCTCGAAAAACTAAACATAGTATAGCTGGGCTACAACTTTGTTTGAAAAGAACATCAGTTGAGAAGTTCTTCTATATTTTTCTATTCTATAGATCCTTCACAGTGTTTTATTCCTCTTCCCACATAGCTCTAGTTTTCTGAAATTACATTAAGAGGTTCTCAGGAAAACAATATAAATTTCATTCATACTATTCATCTGAGTTAGTCATGAAAATAAACAGTTATTTTATTTCTATAAAAGTGGACTCAAGTTGAGTACACACAAAGACAAGATAATAATACCCACTTTTCAAGCAACCTGGATATTGTTGTTATCAGTTACCAAAGGACTGATCTGAACAGAATGTAATTTGTTTTCACAAGGGGCATATATATGTGGATCTATCAGCCCATTATTGTTTATCTTTACAGTTATCCTGTGTTGGTAGACTTTGCTAAAAATGATGGAAGCACATTGTTAACGTAATTATCTATTATAAAAAAATAAAAAGCAATGTAAATATTCAATAAGGTTAAAATAATTATGTAACAGTATATATAATATTAATATTCATGTGATTAATTTTTTAAAATTTGACTTATAGGCACTCATAAAAAAAATTCTTGGGTTTCACCTCCTACCTATTAAATCAGGGTTTTCAAGGAAAGAACTAGATAATCTGCATTTTTAATAAATAAATCAAGTGACTTTGGAGAATGTTGTACTAGAATGCAACCTTAATGTGAAAGCAGGACTGTTACTGTTTTGCTTGCTACTATAATGCCCTGTATATCATAGGCATTCAATAAATTTATGCTGAATGAATGAACTTATCATCCTCTATGGAAAAGTATGTTATTTTTAATAATGATTGTAGAAAGTATATAATAATACCAAAAGGTGCTCTTGATATAATATTTAATGAAAATAGAAAATAAAAAATTGCACTCATTCTAAGGCTACAAATATTTAAAAAGACATTTTAAATGAAAAAAAAAACCTTAGCCATCACCTATATAAGAAAAAGATAATACATAGAATTTCGCCAGAATTAACATTTTTGCTTTGCAAAAGACACTATCAAGGGAATAAAAAGGTAGGAGAGAAAATATTTATGAAGTTAATATCCAACAAAGAACTTTACCAATAATATGAAAAGAACTCTCAAAACTCAACTGTAAGAAAACAAACATAATTTTAAAATAGGAAAAAGATTTGAATAGATGTTTGACCAAAGAAGATATCTAGGTGGCAATAAGCATAAGAAAAAGTTGTTTAACATCATTAGTCATTAGGAAGTGTAAATTAAAACCAGTATGAAATTCTACTACACATATGTTAGAATAGCTAAAAAAAAAGTTGACAATACCAAGTACTGATGAGGATTCAAATTAGAACACTCATTCATTTCTAGTGGAGATGCAAAATGTTAATGTCTCTTTAAAAACAGTTTTGCAGTTTCTTATAAAGTTAAACCTACACCTACCACATGGTTGAACAATTCCACATCTAGAAATGAAAACATATTCACACACAAAATAATCTGTACATTCATGTTTACAGCAATCTCTAAAAACTGGAAACAGTGCAAAAGTACTAAAACTGGTGAATGGTAAACTGTGGTATAGCCATGCAATGGAATACTCAGCAATCCAAAAAAAAAAAGAAAGAAAAATGGATTATTGATCCATGCAACCACATGGATAAATCTTAAATGCATTATGCTAAGTGAAGGAAGCTAGGTACAAATTGCTACAACCTGTATGATTCTACTTATACAACATTCTGGAAAAGGAAAAACTATAGGGACAGAGAATAGATCAGTAATTTCTAGCCATAAGAATGAGGGGAGGAGTTGACTCCAAAAGGCTAACATAAGGGTACTTTTTTAGGGCAATGGAACTGTTCTGTATCTTGATTGTGGTGATGATTATGTAGACATATGCATTCATCAAAATTCAGAGCTATACAAAAAAATAATGAATTTTATCATATATATACTAAAAAAAATAAATTTGAAGAAATAGAAAAAACACCCAAATGAAATACAGTAGTCATTATGATATGGTGGTGAATTTCTTTTTCTCCCCTTCACTTTCTAAATTTTTCTGTGATGTGGTTGAAATAGTTATTTAAATAATAATTAAATTATTTATACATAAAGTAAAAGATTGTATAATAACACTATGTTTGATTAGCAGAGTCATGTGTCATTTGGTCTTCCTCATAAATTAACATTGCATTTGCTTTTGCAGAAATAAGAGTTACTCATTACTGGTTGCATATCAACTGATTGAAAAAAAGGGTCAACCAATTACATATTTTCTCTATATGACACCCATCTGTTTAATTGCTGTACTTAATAAAAATATAATCTTTCTCTATATGCTCCTTCTTTTTTTTTTTTTTTTTTTGCAGTACGCGGGCTACTCATGTTGTGGCCTCTCCCGTTGCGGAGCACAGGCTCTGGATGCGCAGGCTCAGCGGCCATGGCTCACGGGCCTAGCCGCTCCGCGGCATGTGGGATCTTCCCGGACCGGGGCACAAACCCGGGTCCCCTGCATCGGCAGGCGGACTCTCAACCACTGCGCCACCAGGGAAGCCCTATGCTCCTTCTTTGACTCAAGCTTTTTGCCTCTCCCTCTTGTTTGCTCCTCTCACATCCACACCCACGCATACATGTACATATATGTACACATTGCCACACACACTGAGACACACTTGTAACACATTGTGAAAAATTCCTGCACATTGTTCAAAATACAGCTTTGAAATGATCTTTCTTGGAATCCCTCTTTGATTCTTCTGCCCAACTTTCCCTCCATGGATTTGCCCCAAAGTCCCCTTCTCTCCCTGCATGGCAGAGTTCACCTTGAACTTACAATATTGAACTAAAATGCTATTTTCAGGTGACTTCACTCACCAACTAGATTATAAGGTTCTTACAGCAGCTTGTCTAATATATTTTTATACCCCCAACAGTTAGACAAAAGCCTGGAACATGGTAGCTACTTGACACATTTGTAATGTCCTAGGCTGAATTGAATAAACCTACTGTTTTGTGTTTATTAGTTAATTATAGTGGTATAACCATATTTTAGTTGTCTAGACAATCCTTTTTTAAAGAAAATCTTTTTTTAAAGGAAAAAAATCCCTCATTGCTAGATACTGGGCGTATTGGTATATGTCTTGTTTGAGTTGGACAGATTCTTAGAACCATACACCTTGCTGGGCTCATTCACTGAGTGCCTCGTATGGGCAACATCCTGACAGCTCAGGGAAGGTATGTTGTCATAAACCCTTTAATAATGCTAATAACATGGCTGCTTTCTAAGATCTTGTTAGTTAACTTATTTTACTATTTTTTTCCAGAAAAACTGTTAAGAAACCAAATGAAGCAGATTTAAAATTCATTCACTTTAAAAAGTTAAATACTACATAGAGTCTCTGTAAGAATCATATGATGTTACTTTCTAAGCAACATAATAAATCTTCTGGTCTCCCAAGGAGCACAAGATCATAAACTCATAAAATCAAAATAGATGCAAGAAAGTTACCATCTCACCCCATTATTTTATTTGTAAATTAAATCTTATACACACTTTATCCAGCTATTTAATAGCAGAATCATAATCAACACTTAGAGTCACTGAAACATACAAGACATAGATTAGTAATTCCTTTTAAAAATAGAACAATGAGGAAAAATAAGAATGTATCAGTGTACAACATGAGTTACTTATAAAAACCATATGATCATCTCAATAGATGCAGAAAAAGCTTTTGACAAAATTCAACACCGATTTATGATAAAAACCCTCCAGAAAGTAGGCATAGAGGGAACTTACCTCAATATAATAAAGGCTATATATGACAAACCCACAGAAAACATCATCCTCAATGAAAACTGAAACCATTTCCGTTAAGATCAGGAACAAGACAAGGTTGCCCACTCTCACCACTATTATTGAACATAGTTTTGGAAGTTTTAGCCACAGCAATCAGAGAAGAAAAAGAAATAAAAGGAATCAAAATCGGAAAAGAAGAAGTAAAGCGGTCACTGTTTGCAGATGACATGATACTATACGCAGAGCATCCTAAAGGCACTACCAGAAAACTAATAGAGCTGATCAATGAATTTGGTAAAGTAGCAGGATACAAAATTAATGCACAGAAATCTCTTGCATTCCTATACACTAATGGTGAAAAATCTGAAAGAGAAATTAAGGAAACACTCCCATTTACCATTGCAACAAAAAGAATAAAATACCTAGGAATAAACTTACCTAAGGGGAAAAAAGACCTGTATGCAGAAAACTATAAGACACTGATGAAATAAATTAAAGATGATACAAACAGATGGAGAGATATACCATGTTCTTCGATTGGAAGAATCAATATTGTGAAAATGACTATAGTACCCAAAGCAATCTACAGATTCAATGCAATCCCTATCAAACTACCAATGGCATTTTTCACAGAACTAGAACAAAAAAGTTCACAATTTGTATGGAAACACAAAAGACCGCAAATAGCCAAAGCAACCTTGAGAAAGAAACACGGAGCTGGAGGAATCAGGCTCCTGGACTTCAGTCTATACTACAAAGCTACAGTAATCAAGACAGTATGGTACTGTCAAAAAAACAGAAATATAGATCAATAGAAAAGGATAGAAAGCCCAGAGATAAACCCACACACATATGGTCACCTTATTTTTGATAAAGGAGGCAAGAATATACAATGGAGAAAGGACAGCCTCTTCAATAGGTGGTGCTGGGAAAACTGGACAGCTACATGTAAAAGAATGAAATTAGAACACTCCCTTATACCATACACAAAAATAAACTCAAAATGGATTAAAGACCTAAATGTAAGGCCAGACACTATAAAACTCTTACAGGAAAACGTAGGCAGGACACTCTATGACATAAATCACAGAAAGATCCTCTTTGACCCACCTCCTAGAGAAATAGAAATAAAAACAAAAATAAACAAATGGGACCTAATGAAACTTAAAAGCTTTTGCACAGCAAAGGAAAACATAAGCAAAACGAAAAGACAACCCTCAGAATGGGAGAAAATATTTGCAAATGAAGCAACTGACAAAGGACTAATCTCCAAAATTTACAAGCAGCTCATGCAGCTCAATATCAAAAAAACAAACAAATCCAAAAATGGGCAGAAGACCTAAATAGACATTTCTCAAAAGAAGATATAAACATTGCCAACAAATACATGAAAGGATGCTCAACATCACTAATCATTAGAGAAATGAAAATCCAAACTACAATGACAATGAGGTATCACCTCACAGCCGTCAGAATGGCCATCATCAAAAAATCTACAAACAATAAATGGTGGATAGGGTGTGGAGAAAAGGGAACCCTCTTGCACTGTTGATGGGAGTGTAAATTGATACAGCCAGTATGGAGAACACTATGGAGGTTCCTTAAAAAACTAAAAATAGAACTACCATATGACCCAGCAATCCCACTACTGGGCATATACCCTGAGAAAACCATACTTCAAAAAGAGTCATGTACCACAATATTCATAGCAGCTCTATTTACAATAGCCAGGTCATGGAAACAACCTAAGTGTCCATTGACAGATGAATGGATAAAGAAGATGTGGCACATATATACAATGGAATATTACTCAGCCATAAAAATAAACAAAATTGAGTTATTTGTTATGAGGTGGATGGACCTAGAATCTGTCATACAGAGTGAAGTAAGTCAGAAAGAGAAAAATAAATACCGTATGTTAACGCATATATATGGAATCCAAAAAAAAAAAGAAAAGAAATGGTTATGAAGAACCTAGGGCCAGGACAGGAATAAAGACACAGACATAGAGAATGCACTTGAGGACAAGGGAAGGGGGAAGGGTAAGCTGGAATGAAGTGAGAGAGTGGCATGGACTTATATATACTGCTAAATGTAGAATAGATAGCTAGTGGGAAGCATCCCCATAGAACAGGGAGATCAGCTCAGTGCTTTGTGACCACCTAGAGGTGTGGGATAGGGAAGGTGGGAGGGAGACGTACGAGGGAGGAGATATGGGGATATATGTATATGTACAGCTGATTCACTTTGTTATAAAGCAGAAACTAACACACCATTGTAAACCAATTATACTCCAATAAAGATGTTAAAAAAATGAGCTACTTGTTTTTTTCTTAAAAAAAAGAAAAAAAATTAATATGTTTTTGATTTCTAATGCTTGTGTCCAACATGAAGGGCAGAATAACAATGTTGGACTTCTGGATTTAACTTACTATTGATATTTTTGAAAGTACTGAAGGTGAGAAGTTTGAAGAAGGCAAATGTGATTCCTAAGATATAAATTCCACAGTGCAACGATTCTTTATCATAGCAACTAGGTCAAGCCTATTCAGAAAGGCAAGGAAAAATCTAATACTTTACAAAAACCTGCCTCACGGTAGACAAAGAGAAGCTCGATTTCCTAGAATTATCAGTGTCTGAAATATCCAAAAGACAAAATCTTTGTATGTACATTGGAAAAAAAATGGCCAAGTTCTGTCTTTGAGTCTTGCTCTTCCATGCCACCAGTAGTCAACAAGGATGACTTACAAGCCTGTTAGCAGTGCATACTTTCAAAGACAGGTGGCTAAGGAACCGTAGCATGAACAAGCTCTACTCCCAGCTCATCTTATAGAAACATCCACTCAGTGTGACACTTGCATTTGACCCATATGCAAAGAGTTTCACCTGATACAGGGTGACCCCATTAAAAATAAATACCTGTCTCTTCCATCCCAAGCTTTCTTGGTTTAGCAACACAGCATCCATTAAAGGTATTACTGAGGGACTCAATCACTTGTCTAAAAGGGATAATGAATTGAAAAGTGCTGTGGGCACAGAAGTAGCATCTCCATGGTTAACAAGAGACCCATCAGGCTCAGTTCAAAAGAGGAGAAGTGACAAAGCCAGTCCCTATTGACCATGAATTACTTCTAACAAAAATAGCAACCATGTTTCTCAGAGAGACACTGAATCCAGCTGGGTTTTTAACCTCAGCCCCAGTGCATGTCTCCCAAGCCCCACTGCCCTTGGGTCTCATGACCATCAGAACTTCTGCAGAGATAATAAATGTCCAAGCTTAAGTGTTTCATATCCCTTTGATTAAAAAATCCAAACATGTTTTTCTGTCACTGCCTCTATGCAAGAAATACTCCTGTGGGTTTTTTTTTCAGTATAAAAATTAGATTAAACAGCATGCTTTGCAAACAACCGATAGGAATGCTAATTAAAGGACAGACTTCACAGCCACATAAAAAGCAGCTCTGCACAAAAGTCTTCACATTCCATCTGAAATCTGGTGTTAGCAACTTGGTCAGACGGAGCTTGTGTGAACTCTGTTCACTAAAGATAGAACACCAGCAAACAGGCTTAGCAAAGAAAGATAAAATCACTAATATAAGCAATGATCTCCTTACATTTCTATTATGATTGGTAATATTTGATTGGTATGGGTGAAAGCTAATGTCTTGATTACACACTCCAGCAAAGAAAGTGTTAGAGAAGCCTGGGTTTGTTCTGAGAAAGGCAAAAATATAATGCTAAACTGTGATCTGACTGCTGAAATGTTAATATACTTTTTATCATTGCTCAGTGGAACAAAAGGCTTAATCAAGAGAATATCTTAATTTTAAAACCACAACACAATGGAAGCATAGATACAGCATAATCCTTACTTGAACTATTTTTTCTCTAATTTGGGCATCACTTATTCCTTCCCTAAACTGATATTGAGTATACCAAACCCTGTGCTTTGGATTAAGGATACAAAAGTGAGTAAATCATGGTCTCTAATCCCAAAACATGACACTCTAGGGAGGATGAATGATGCTTGAACAGTTGGTTACAGGGTAAGGTAATAAAGACAACAAGAGTTAAATGCACAGAATATTCTGAGTCTTTTAATCTAAGAAATGTGTGTTGGTGTGGCTACAGCGGAGCGAAGGGAACTGACCAGAGAAGAATTCCTGGTAAGGGCAAAGAGGAGGTAAAATATATTTCAGATGGACAGGGCATGAAATTGGGGCAGTGTGTGAGTGTTAGAAGTCATTTATCATTCCTTGAATGTACAGAATCAAAAGGTGTTGCAGGAGCTGATGTTGGGATTATAGGCAGCAGCCTGATGAGGAAGACCCTGGCACACAAGGTGAAGAAACACAGTCTCTGTTCTTTAGGTCAGGAACTTATCAGAGATTCCAGTGGAGGGCTGGTGTGTGCAGTATGAGGAGTAGCCCCAGCTAAGTCTATCATGCTCTTCGCTTAGGAACCATATATTCATTCCTTCAACATATAACCGTTGAGTGCTCACTTGGTGTCAGGCAATGTTCTGGGCACTGGGGATATAACATTGAACAACATAGTTAAGGTCTTCCTTCTTGTACAGAGTGATTAATGGCGGACAACTGGAAAATTTTAAGTAAGATTTTAAAACTTTCTGTTATGTGGAGGATGGATTTGGTGGGGTCAAGGTTAGATGCAAGGAAACAAGTTAGGGGGCTCTTGAAGTAATCTGAGAAACTCTAGAGGGAGTCAAAGGATAGACAGTGGTAGTAAGAATAGACAGGGCCTAATTCTGGAAATATTTAGAAAGCACAATCAATAGGACATGATTATTGGAAGTAAGTTAGGGTAGAGTTGGGGGATGTGAGGGAAGGAAAAAGCTAAGAAGGAATCCTAAATTTCTGGTGTAGATTAGTGGGTAGATAAATAATTTATTAGGAGTAGTCTATCTTTATCCATGAACACTATAAAATGCATGGGAAAATATATATAGCATTACCTGCAGAATTACATGGAGTATCTACATTCTATAGAGCAGTGATCCCCAACGTTTTTGGCACCAGGGACCGGTTTCGTGGAAGACAATATTTCCACGGATGGGAGATATGTGGGGGGTGGTGCAGGCAGTAATGCAAGGGATGGGGGGGATGGGAGGGTTCAGGCGGTAATGCGAGCGATGGGGAGCGACGGGGAGCGGCAGATGAAGCTTAGCTCACTGACCTGCCGCTCACCTCCGGCTGTGCAGCCCGGTTCCTAACAGGTCATGGGCCGCTACCGGGGATTGGGGATCCCTGATATAGAGGACTACAATAAGGATGGCATACAGCTGTTGATCCACAGTGTGGCAGGGAAAGATATTTAGTGATATACCAAAAGAATTTCAGAAACAGGACATTTCTCTTTTCTCTCATAAATAAAAATGTATTATCACATTAGCAGAGGGTTTAAACAAAGGATCTCAAAAATTCTGAAATTTTAAATTTATTTTAATCACCACTTCTCTGTTTCTATTGTTGGTCATTGTTCATATTAACACTAGCATGAAATAACTATGGCTCAGGTGAGAAAACAATGCAACTGACACTATATTTTCCTCTGCCAATGACTCAGGAGGGAAGGAATCCACAAATTAGGTTGCCACATGGTGTCAAAGAATTAATTCCCACTCGATTCTGGGCAGACTTACAAGCTGGGTTCCATCCATAAGACTGATGGGAATTCTGAGGTTTGGTTTGCGTGGTGATATTTTCTATTGCCATCAACAACTGGACATAAGAATACGAATCACTGAAGAACTTGTTGTTTTTGCTGCTGTATTATTCAGAGACACTTGGGAATTGTTCCACATTTGGAAGTCATTCCTGACCTGCACTGGATAGTTTTGCTATATTTGTCATGTTGATATCTTCTGGCAGGAACACTTACACATTTATTGTAAGAGCTTTATCAGGGGACAAAAATATTTTGGATATGCCAAATCAAATTATAGTGTACTTGAACAGTCATCATCTGTCTTATATCCATGATTAGCATTCATTATGCAGCATCAATAAGATTTACATTAGGATTAATAGACATCATGGAAAAAATTCATATATATTTAAATGTTTCCTGCTGAAACCAGTACTGCTTAAGGAGTCATTATTCGGCATAACTGGATCAATTGCACCCATAGTACGCTCACAAATATTTCTAATACATATTGGCTGGAACTCAAATTACCTTTAGGCAAAATGGTAAAGTAGGACAAAGTTTTTCTTTGGAATCTCCTTGTTTCCAGTTTACTCAATCATTCAAAGTTTATTTATTGAGTACCTATTTTGTACTAGACACAATTCTAAGCAAAAAGTTCTTATCCTCTTGGAGATTACCCTTCTTCTAGTCCTAATTCCCAGCCCTCAATTTGTCCTCTTGCTCTAATCTTCCAAGAAATATAAATTACTGCTATTCTTCTTCCTCATTTCTCCATTGAAATTATCCCATTCATTAGTGATCACCTTTACAGGGGCTACTGGGGAAAAATACCTTATCTCAAAGATATTACTAAACACTGAGAAATTCAGTTATATGTCTGGCTGATGTGGGAAATATTTGAGGAAAATGGAAATAATTTGGAACTCTCATATGAAACCATGACGCATAAAAGCTATAGCTACTGGAAGATGTGGTGGCAGCATAATGCAGGAGGGGGTGAGTTCTGAAGCCAGACAGACAGAGGTTTAAATCCCAACTGCATTCTTTCCTAAAAGTGTGACTTAACTTGCCTGAAACACACTTTCCTAGACCTTACTAGTGAATACTAGTAAAAGATTAGAAATAAGATATATTCAGTGACAGGCATGAAGTAAATGCTCAAGAAGTTATTTATTTTCTCAAGATTGAAATTGAGGAGTGTACCCACCATCGGTCCTATTTGTTCTGTGACTATATTGTATATAGATTTGCCTTTGGGCTCATGGCACTGTTAAATGCCACTGAGTTTTAAGATCTCTGCAGTTTGGGGAGAGTGGGGGGAGAGGAGGATTTTTTTTTTTAAATTTTGAAATAATTGCAGTAAAGTTGGATACTCAGTACAAAGAACTTTTCATTTTGCTAAACCATTTAAAGGTAAAGTTGCTGACCAGAAGTGTTATTAGCCATGATTACTTTAACATTTATTTCCCACAAAGACTTTTTTTTAACATAACCACAACAAGACTATCTAAGTTATTTTATTGAATGTTCCTCAATTTTAATTTGTCTGATATTTCATCATGCTTAGAGTCGCATTGTGCATCTTTGGCAAAAATATCAGAGAAGTGATGCTGTGATCTTATTGTAGCCTATCAAGTCGTGCACAGTTTCAATTTGTCCCATTGCTGAGAATATTCACTTTGGTCGTGATTAATGTTGTATCTGTTAGGTGTCTCCACTGTAAAAATACTCTTCCTTGTTAAATTAGTACATATTTTGTGGGGTGGTACTTTGAAATTATACATGTCCCACTTCTGATTAAAATTTTATATATTCATTTGTTTATTTTCATATAATATGGACTCATGGATTCCGATTTCATTTGGTGCATTATAATCCATTACTACCATTCTTCATTTTGATGTTAAAACTGTCCCAGATTTGGCAAGTGGAAGCTCCTTCAAGAGATCTTCTGAGTCCTTTTGGCATGTGTCTGTCATTCTTGCAGCACCACACAATGCCCCAGCCACATCTTTGATGTTCTCTGCCCCCAGCCCTGGAAATCCACCATTTCTCTAGGGAACCCTGTTTTCTTTTAGCATAAAATAGTATTGTGAAGCCAGTATCTGGGTGCTAATTGCTATTGGGGTGTCTCTTCTCTCAGACCCTCACAGTGGACAACAGTAGAGAATATATGTATGTATATCTAGATCTATATTTATTTCTATATGTATTAAATGACATTGAAAAATGAGGTCACACCAATATTTTCAAATCCAATCCAACACCACAGGGAAAGAAAGGGAAAATAATAGAAAGGAAGGAAAAAGGGAAAGAAGGAAAGTAAAAGGAAGGGAAGGGAAAGGAAGGGGGAAAGGAAAGAAAGAAAAAAAGAAGGGAGAAGCAGAACTCTGTGATATTTCAGATACCAGTTAAGAAGAGCTTGAGGAGAAATACAAATTCATATTTTGAATAGAATGACGGCTGAGGCTTAATAAAATTCATGTGTGTTTACTTCTGCTTGCACTCTTAACAGTTGGGCTTGCTTACTCCTATATCTCTGTCTCTTCATGAGAACATGAAGAAGAGCTGAGGCTATTCCAGAGCAGCCATCAGTCAACTGACCTCCAGATACATAAAAGAGTCCAGCCAAACTAAGCAAAGCTGCCTACCCCAATCCATAGGTAACTGCTAACACGTGGGGAACCCAGCCAAGCCTAGAAGAACCTCCCAGTTAACCTGTAGTCCTGTGAACAATAATGATTTATTTATTATTTTAAGCCACTGAGGTTTGGGGTCAAGTGTTATATAGCATTATTCTGGCCTGTTGAATTAAACTAGAGGTTATATTATGAAACCAGAAATACTCTTCTCCTATTAATTATACATTTTCTGTAGCATTTAGTATTCTGTAGGCATTGTTTTACTCAAAGATGGATAAATGGACTATGGTGAGCTTTCAGGGTAAGGAAGATGTGTATGAATGAGACCACTGTGATAGGATCTCATCTCTGTCTGATTCACTACATGACCACAGACTATAGTCCGTAGCCACATAGTGAGCTTTTCAACAGCATGGTGTATTATTTTTCTTTGTATATCTAGCACCTAGGAGAGCTCCTACTAAATTTGCAACATTGTAAGCACTCAGTCAATAAGTGATTGGATAAAAAGACAAGTGAATTCTGGTCAACTATTTTAAAAGATTAGTACAATAAATATTTATTTAATGAGTGAAGGAATGAGGATTCAACTTCACTAAACAGGAAGCTCTTTGTTTAAAACAGTTACTCCCTGTAATAAAATTAAGGAGTGGAAAAACAAGCCAATAGATCCAAGTCCACAAATCAAGGAATACATAGTAATAAAGGAGAAATGAGTAATGTATTTATGTATTTGGAGAAATGAGTAATGAGTAATGAATGGGACAGTTTTGTAGTGCAAGCATTACAGCAAAAGAGTTAGGAGGGGAAACGTTTCATTCTGCTGAAAAATCAGCTTCCTCAGAACTTTGCAGTGTATGAGTTACATGTCACAGAATCCTAAAGAGAGTTAGATGTACAGGCAATATTTTCAAAATGAGTGCACAAGAAGTATGCCCAGGACTCCTGATTTCCTGTAAATGTGATAACATTGCCTCGGAAGGGGATACATATAGTTTTGTTTCTTGTGATCGCAATAGAAATTAATTTTGTTGTTAGCATCTTTTAAAAATAAATGTAAAAACTTGGCTTTCCTTTACCATGTTCCAATTAAAATCAAGATTTTAATAATTATTCTCAGAAACCCAGTTGATGTTGATACATTACTATGCAGATAGCTCTGTGTTGTAACGATGATGTTTTGTGCTTGGATGATAATAACTGTCAAAATGCAAGGGGTTAGTGAACAGGACCCATGGGGAATGGCAGGATGACACTCTATACAAGACATTCTGCTAATAGGTCTGAGAGCAATTACTGTATGGTTTATGATCACAACGCTTAACCCTCTCACTCTCAGCTTGCAGGAAGCTTAGCCAGAAAACTGCCTGAGGAAATATTCTGCTCTCTGTGTTTTATCATTAAAGTCCATTTAAGGTGCATGTTATGAAGACTGTCAAATATGTCTGTGCATTAGAAACATCAACTTGGTCTATAATACGACTGCTGCACAGAAAATGAGCAAACCCAGAGAAGAATTCACCAGTTCCTGAACCAGCCTAGTCTGATTACTTGCATTTTTAACTTTTTCAGTTGATTAGTTACCCTTTTCTTGTTTTCATGCACTACTCCTTCGCATCAGCATTAAGGTCTCTTTATTTTGTACTTGAATGTTGTTATGGCATTTTGCTAGCTCCTATTTTCTTTAAAGAAAGTGTAATCATATGAGTCATGTTTACAAAAGGCAAAATAAGCCCTTAGTAATCATCTCATTTACCCATTAGTCAACATTATTTCCAAAACATTCCAAATCTACTACCATCTCTTTCTGCCAACCAATAAGGTACCTTGGTTTCTCAATTCTATAATTTTTTCCATACACTAATTCATGTCTGTTACTTACTTATCCCATCATCTGCTACCTAGAAAACAGAGCAAGTTATCTTCTGATTAAACCATAACAAGGAGTGTGGAGGTCATAAACAAATGTGATTATTGAAAGGAAGCTTCATAATTTAGAGGTTTGAAGAAAGAGGGTGACAATATGGTATAGGCTACTTGTGACATTTAGTCACTAAGTGATTTGGAGATAGTCTCTGAGCCCATAAAATTCAGATATAATAGGTTTCTAATTCCAATCAGCATGCCTTCCAGTGACTGACAATTTGAATTAAAAATTAACAAAAAATTATCTTCTAATTTAATAATTATGTATAACAGGAATTTTTACAAATAACCTCCATGAGTTCCTTTTAACAAATATGCATTTGGCGTAAATAAGACTTTTTTTCTCTATAATCACATACAATAAATTTAGCTTTCTTTTGTACAATATTTGACTATATCAATTTGCAACACAGAAGTACTATTGCCAATAATAGCTTTACTTTTTAATGTTGACTACATAAAGTTGAGTTGTCTGCTTAGTTCATGATAACCCCAACCAGGGCTTCTAGGTACATTTGTGCATTTGTGCTTGTAAATCTAGGGAGAATTATTAACATTTGTAGTCATTTTATGTATATTTATTGCAGATATACTTTTTATAACAATTTTCCAGCATTTAGCAGTACACCCCTTTTGTGAGGGATGGGCAGATTTTTCTATTTCACACAAAGGCAATATTTAGGTCAGCAATAAGATGACTTTTTCTTAGACTTGCTTTTCAACCCTAAAATATGAAGTCCCCAACAGAAGTTCCTACTATATGACTTTTCCTCCCTGGCTAGAGATGTCTGGATCAGTGATGGACACCTACCCATGCTGGGCCAATCAGAATTTTCTCCTGGTCTGTTTCTCTGTGAAATTGGAACTGAGGACATGAAAAGTGAAGAGTTACACCTTTGTGATGAAGTCAAAGTAGCTAATCTTTAGGAAGATAAGAATAATAAATACAGGAAGAGAAGAGCAGGGACAAAGAGGGGGCATGATATCTAGGCGATGGTGGGCTTACTTTTCAATGGTTTTACATCTACTAATTCCAGTCTCTTCTGGAGTCTGGCTGTCTTTTATTGCCATGGATTTCAGGAGCTATGCACACATTATTTTAATGAAACTACCTCCTCCTCATTTGAAAAATTAAATTAGATTGAGTAGAGAATAGTAGCCTTGTCGATAGGAAATTATGATATTTTATGATGACTGATAAGATGATAAAGGATAGGGTGTTAGACTCCAGACTCAAATTTGGGGAATGAGGAAGTTTTTCTGGAGGAAGTACCATTTATGGAGAGACATGAAAGAATGGTAGAGATAACCAGAGGAATAACTGAGAAAGGATTCCAGAAAGAGGCAACAGCATCATGAATGCCACAGATGAGAATGAGCAAGGGGAGCTGAGGGGAAGGGAAATCATCCCAGCTGGTGAAAGATGAGGCTGGACAATTTGTTAACAGTTCTGATTTTAAAAAGACTTCATAAACTGTCATAAAGAGTTTGGACTTGCTCCCAAGAGCAACAGAGAGCACAAGATAAGATTGCTAAGTAGGCAGAGGGCAGGACTTTAAGGATTTGCAGGATTTAGGCCTTGTTGTGTTAATTACTTTAGTTTTATCTGAACAGCATGTTTAAAACATGGGAGAACAGACTGGCATTTTAGGGAGAAATAGATCAATCTAGTTAGGATAACCACAGAAATGTAGGAAAAAAGTGATGAGAAATAGGAAACCACCCCAGGAGATGATTACATGGTTACAAGAGGTATTCAGTAGGTAGCAGATAAACTGGATTCAGAGGGTTAGTGAGGGGGAAGAATCCTGGAAGACAGCTGGCAGCCTGAGATGGATACTGTATCAAGCAATACTGGTGTGTGATTTTTTTTTTTTTTTTTGAGAAGCATGTTTTTCTCCCTTTCCTTCACTAGTATGTTGTGAAAAAGTATAAAAAACAGGGTGTTGTAAGATAGGTGCTAAGGAGGACTAAATAGAATACAAAACCCACTGTCTTTGAGAGCACCTAGCTGGTCCAAAGAAAAATATCCAAGGGGTGAGGTGATCTGTGGTTTATATGGGTAGGTGTTCACATCCAAAACTCTTTTAACCAAAAACATGGCAGTATTAATCCATTTATTTATTAAATATTTATTGAGTGCTTACCATGTGCAAGGCACTATGTTAGGCATTGGTGACATATTGGCAAAGAAGATATAAAATGTCCCTACCCACATGGAGCTTATAATCTACTAGGGGAGACTATCATTAACCAAATAACTTTAAAATTATTTATAATTTTGTTCATATGTAAGACAGTCCTGTCTAACCTATGTGTATTTGAGGAAGTAGTATTTGGATGATGTTACAGACTGAATTGTGTCCCCCTAAATTCATGTGTTAAAGTTATAACCCTTAGTGTCACTGTATTTGGAGATAAAACCTTTAAGGAGGTAATTAAGGTAAAATGAGGTCATAAGGGTGGGGCCCTAATCCAAAGGACTAGTGTCCTTATAAGAAGAAAAAGACCAGAAGTACACCTGCACAGAGGAAAAGGCAATGCAGGACACAGTGAGAAGGTGATGTCTGCAAGCCAAGGAGAGACGTCTCACCAGAAAGCAACCCTTGATCTTCCAGCCTCCACAGCCGTGAGAAAATAAACCCAGTCTGTAGTATTCAGTTACGGTAGCCTGAGCAGTCTAGTATAGACAGTATTCTGAAGGATGAACAAGTACATTTTTGTCAATCAGGGCAGGGCAGGAGGGAGTGTATCATGCTGAGGGAAAAAAAGGCACGTGCCTGAGGTGAGAAACCTCACGGAGGGTTGGAGCAGCTGAGAGAAGATCAGTGTGAAGAGACAGGGGCAGAGTGGCAGGGGCCAGAATGGGCAGTTTTGTAGGCCTAGTTACATGAATGACTGTTTTTTATCTGAAAAGTACTGGAAGACCATTGAAAGGTCAAATCAAGGGAGTGACATAATTAGATTTGCTATTACAAAACATAATTCTGACTTTGGTCAGGAGAACAGGTTGGAAGGAGGCCGGGGGTGAGTTTGGAGACCTCTGTAGAGCCTAGGAGAGATGGTGGTGGTGCAGTGTGGTGGAGAGGAGTGGATGGATTTAAGAGATGTTTAGAAAGGGGCACTGACTTGTTTTGTGATTAGTGGGCTGTGGTGAGATAAGTAAATGGGGGTGTCAAAAGTAATTTTCAGGTTTGGGGCTAGGGCATCTTGGAGAATAGTAGTGTGATTTATTTAGATAGGGAACCATGGAGGAAGGATACCCTCTGGGGGGAAAGATCACCTTCTTGTGGCAGGTGGAACTAAGAGTGAGTGAGTCTTGGTATTGTTTCAGGGGCCATTGATCCATGCTTAACCAGAAACTACAGGCTGTAGATTCAATGAATAAGACCCAGCTGCTAAGAGGAAGGGGCTGGTGAGAGCTAGGCTGGGCACAGGCTCCAAATGAGAAAATCCTCAGTGTAGATACTGATCAATATCGAGGGAGTGCACCATAAAAGGGAGAATCAGGTACTCCGGCATCACCCTACTTCTAGACACCAAAGCTCTGGCATGAGATGAACGTCAGCCACACGCACTCAACCTGAGGCGTTCGTATACTCTATGCACTCAGCAGGACTGGCTCAGGATCTCAACCAAGACAGGGCATGAGTGAGTCCTCTTCCCTGAGCCTGCTCTCTGGTTTCAAAGAAAGTGCAAGTCTCACTCTTCTGTTATTATTGGCCATGAAGTAACACGTAGCAGCCCATGTATTTATTTATGTATGCATGGATCTCTGTTGAACAAATACGTATGCAGTGCATACCATAACTTATTTCTATGTCACAGAATCTGATGAGGTAGATAATATTACTATCATCATTATACAGACAAAGGAACTGAGGCACAGAGAAGTCTAGCTAGTAAGTGACAGAGAGCTAGGATTTGTCTTGGAAGGTTTGTCTACCTTCACCATGCCCATTACAATGTATTTAATTTTCTTCCTTTTTAGATATTTAAGTGAAATAGCAGTAACAAGCTATGTTTGAAAAACTCAGATGTAAGAAGATCTGCTTCTAGTCCTTGCTAGTTCAAATGAGCTCCCAAAATTGGGCTTCAGGTAGGTTCCATTACAGTCTCCATATTCACACAAGACCTTCTTTGATTAAAAAAAGAAATAAAAGCCTAGTTCAAATGAGCTCCCAAAATTGGGCTCCAGGTAGGTTCCATTACAGTCTCCATATTCGCACAAGACCTTCTTTGATTAAAAAAAGAAATAAAAGCCATGTGGCCTTTTAGAGGAATTGCAAGAATAATCCATGGTAAGTACAGTCAATGTCAGATGGCCCACATTAGAGACTGATGGAATCTACTTAGAGAACACTTGCAGTCCTGGTAGCTCCACTGAGGGATCCAGGTTTCCACTCCCCGGTCCCCCACCTTTCTTCATGAGAAGACAGGGGCTTCTTGCAAATCTTCTGCTAGTTGGACAAGGCAGGTTACGGAATAAGGGAGAAAACAACCTTGCAACCTTTGGACCGGCTCTGCAGCTCTGGCATAGCTGCGGTGAGTTTGTGTTTCACAGCAAGGTGTAACTCATGAAGAAACGATATGCGCTGCAGAAGTGCCATGAATCGGGAAGGAGGGCTGGGCTACAAACCACCGACAAAGCTATTACTCCCAAGGGATGTGAGCGTCTAGGTTGCCATTTATAAAAATGAGGTTAAAAAAGAAACTTCAAACTTAAAAAAAAAGTAGATGAATCATAATTTGAATACAAAGAAAAAAAGGAAGATAAAATGGTAAAAATCAAACAAAGGAGAAAATTAAAATAGCTAAAATAAATGCACAATATAGATGACATGAAGGTGGAAAAACCATGAGACAAAAATCTAAAGTTTAACACAAGTGGTGTGTGATGTATACGGGTGAGGGCAGTTGTAGAGGCCCAGGAGGTGTTCTGCACTTTTCCTTCCCTGGCCCATCTACCCTGATCTTACTCCAGCTGGTTCTCTAAGACTTGAGGCACAAGGATCTTGGAGAGATTTCCTCAGTAGAAAATCTCAGGTGAAAGTCCTGGAATCTAGCTCCTCTGTCTAATCCAGGTGCCTTCATACACAAACATTAGAAGGAGGTCTAATCAACACACAGAGCTCCTAAAAAGTCCCTGCTATCCAGTAGCATACTGAACATAGAGAAAAAAACACAGAAATACCCACTACCTCCACCCCCATCTGCCTGAACGTGCCTTAATTCTGCTACTGTTGAAGAAGAACAGAAAGTTTCCTTCTCAGTCTTCATTTGGCTTTTCACTAAGAAGGTTTCAGGCCACCTATCCTGTCTAACACGGATCAAATATAGAGATACTATTGTTGGTATTACTGATAATACCTGCATTTGTCACAAGGTAGTTGATGGCATATGTGTATGTGCCCGAGTGTGTGTGTGCACATGTATGTGTCTGTGTGTTGTATTTTGAACAGACTTTCTCTTTGTTTTGCAATGGTACTGATCTAGGTAACCACTTGGGTAGATTATATTAATGGCCTGGATTCTTCACCCTTCCCTCTATTCAACCCCTTTGCTATGGGTCCAATTTAAATATTAATATCCAGGGTCCAATTCAAATATTAATGTCATCCAGAAACACCCATATCAACACACCCAGAATAATGCAAGACTAAATGTCTGGGCAGCCCATGGCCCAATCAAGTTGACACATAAAATTAACCATCACATCATGTGACTTTGCAGTAATGTCCATGGAAAATTTGATCTATTTCCTCACTGTTTAACTTAGATTTGGCTGTGTGACTTGCTCTTACCTCCAGAGTGCTTGCAGGCTTGTCATGACCTAAAGTTTAAAAAGCTCTTTTGCATTTCTACCTGTGCTACTGCATCTCTGCCATAACTGTGAGGTAATACGTCTGGGATAACCTGCTAGGCCCATGAGGAAGATGAGAAGCTCATGAAGCAGAGTTGAATTACCCCACCTGGGCCCAGCCTAGATCAGCCAACCCACAGTCTTGTTAACTAAATAAAAACTTATTGTTGCATGACTCTGAGAATTTGTGGGTTTTGTTACACAGTGTTATTGTGCTCATAGCTAAACATTATACCGTCCATTTCATTTAGATGGACATTTTTCTCCTGTTCTATATGTTCAGTTGTTGCAAACTTTCTTATAGTATTTGGTCTTTTCATCTGACTTCTGTAATAATATCCCAAAGTATTATGATAGCATAGATGTTTTACTTAGGTTTAATATCCACCTTACCAAAAGAGTGTAATGTGCACTTTCAGTACTAAAAGTTATACAGAACCAGTAAAGCTACACAGCCCTCTGTAATGTATGATGTAAGGAAGCATATACTTTATTGCAAAGAACTGAAACTATAACAGACAGATGTGATCCCGTCAGTCGGTCCCCTGCTCAAAACCCTCTGTCTCTATCAGTTTACAAAATAAAATCCAGAGTTCTTAGTCTGGTAGGTAGGCCCCATGCCATTTGGTCCAAACTCCTCTTAATGCTTTGTGTAACCTGCATGTTGAACATCTGAATTAATGGACCATAATCATAAAAGTAACTTGCTTTTTGTGTTTCACCATCCCTTTAAAACTGATCAGTGTGAGTATTTGTGAGTATTCCTTCTCCTGCCCGAAATGCAAAAGTTGTCCAATCCCAGGACCTTTTACTTTCTCTTAGATTTATTCTTTCTTTTGCTCTCTTTGAGTTATAATCTGAATTCAGTGACTAAATTTGCCAGTTGAATATACCAATCAAAACTCTAAATTTAATGTAAAGTTAAATTTCGTTCCTTCCTCTAAGCTGTCCTGGGATCAACTACTGCTTGTAGTAGAAAAGAGAGAAGAAATTCTCCTTTTGTGTCATTCACCTCCTCCTTCAATAGTCAACTGCTGTTTCTGACCACTTAAGGCTGGAGCTGGAGTAGGAAAGGGAGGTAAGGGGAAGGAAAGTGCTTACCTGACTAATACTAAGATCAGATGGCTGAACCTGATCAATGTTTAAAGCTGCCTCTTCCTTTGAAATTTCCCACTGTAAGCAGGTCCTCTCCTTCAGCTGGTTACCCCAAATTCCTTTCAGCTCCCAGGGCTCTCCCACAGCTTCTCACACTGGAGTCTACTTACTTTGTAAGGCCACCATCTGGGCAGGATCCCTTTTAAAGTAACAACCCTATCTTATTTTCCATGTATGGTCCTTCAAGTGGACAAGCATCTGACGCTAGAAGAGGAGGTTACAACCCAGATGTGACTCTCCACTTGGCTGCATAGACCATTGGGCAGAGTATAGAACTAGGCCACCATATCCTTGACTACAAGGCACACAATTGAAGTTCTCTGAGTGGCCCTATTAAAGTCCCCTCACTAAATTTCCTACATTGGGGAGAAAAAGTCCCCCAGTGCAAGTCTCTCCAAAGAAATTCTCCTCTCTAGTCTTCCTATTATCAGTTTTTCAACCCTTTTACAGTTTGATGTGTTAAGTTCAGGAAAGTCAGATAATTGGATTGTAGCCAAATCCTTTGAAATTTATCATATGGTCCAGCACCTCTATTTTATCTCAATGCCCCAGTCAAAATTTCCAATTTGTCACATTTCACTTGTTTCTCATTATTTCCCAGGTGGCCTGTTGTGCATTTATATGATTCTTGTGGTTCTCCAAAACATTAAGCATCTGTGTTCTCTTTTCTTTTTTACCATATGACCAAATATTTATTTATTTATTTATTTATTTATTTTTAACATCTTTATTGGAGTATAATTGCTTTACAATGTTGTGTGAGTTTCTGCTGTATAGCAAAGTGAATCAGCTATATGTGTACATATATCCCCATATCCCCTCCCTCTTGCATCTCCCACCCACCCTCCCAATCCCACCCCTCTAGGTGGACATAAGGCACTGAGCTAATCTCCCTGTGCCATGCGGCTGCTTCCCACTAGCTATTTATTTTATATTTGGTAGTGTATATATGTCCATGCTACTCTCTCACTTTGTCCCAGCTTACCCTTCCCCCTTTGTCTGTTCTCAAGTCCATTATCTACCTCTGTGTCTTTACTCCAGTCCTGCTCCTAGGTTCATCAGAACCATTCTTTTTCTTTAGATTCCATATATATGTTAGTATATGGTATTTGTTTTTCGCTTTCTGACTTACTTCACTCTGTATGACAGGCTCTAGGTCCATCCACCTCACTACAAATAACTCAATTTCGTTTCTTTTTACGGCCAAGTAATATTCCATTTTATATATGTGCCACATCTTCTTTATCCATTCATCTGTCGATGGATTCTTAGGTTGCTTCCATGTCCTGGCTATTGTAAATAGAGCTTCAATGAACATTGTGCTACATGTCTCTTTTTGAATTATGGTTTTCTCAGGGTATATGCCCAGTAGTGGGATTGCTGGGTCATATGGTGGTTCTATTTTTAGCTTTCTAAGGAACCTCCATACTGTTCTCCATAGTGGCTGTATCAGTTTACATTCCCACCAACAGTGCATGAGGGTTCCCTTTTCTCCACACCCTCTCCAGCGTTTATTGTTTGTAGAATTTTTGATGATAGCCATTTTGACCGGTGTGAGATGATATCTCATTGTAGTTTTGATTTGCATTTCTCTAATGATTAGTGATGTTGACCATCCTTTCATGTGTTTGCTGGCAATCTGTATATCGTCTTTGGAGAAATGTCTATTTAGGTCTTCTGCCCATTTTTGGATTGGGTTGTTTGTTTTTTTGATATTGAGCTGCATGAACTGCTTGTATATTTTGGAGATTAATCCTTTGTCAGTTGCTTCATCTGCAAATATTTTCTGCCATTCTGAGAGCTGTCTTTTCATCTTGTTTATGGTTTCCTTTGCTGTGGAAAAGCTTTTAAGTTTCATTAGGTCCCATTTGTTTATTTTTCTTTTTATTTCCATTTCTCTAGGAAATGGGTCAAAAAGGATCTTGCTGTGATTTATGTCATACATTGTTCTGCCTGTGTTTTCCTCTAAGAGTTTTATAGTGACTGGCCTTACATTTAGGTCTTTAATCCAATTTGAGTTTATATTTGTGTATGGTGTTAGGAAGTGCTCTAATTTCATCTTTTACATGTAGCTGTCCAGTTTCACCAGCACCGCTTATTGAAGAGGCTGTCTTTTCTCCATTGTGTATTCTTGCCTTCTTTATCAAAAATAAGGTGACCATATGTGTGTGGGTTTATCTCTGGGCTTTCTATCCTGTTCCATTGATCTGTATTTCTGATGAGGCTGGAACTTGTCCTTCTGGTGGGCAGGACTGCGTCTGGTGGTGTGTTTTGGGGTGTCTGTGACCTTATTATGATTTTCGGAAGCCTCTCTGCTAATGGGTGGGGTTGTGTTCCTGTCTTGCTAGTTGTTTGGCATGGGGCTTCCAGCACTGGAGCTTGCTGGCTGTTGGGTGGAGCTGGGTGTTAGTGTTGAGACGAAGATCTCTGGTAGAGCTCTCACCGATTGGTATTACATGCGGCCGGGAGGTTTCTGGTGGTCCAATGTCCTGGACTCGGCCCTCCCACCTCGAAGGCTCAGGCCCAACAGCCAGCCAGAGCACCAAGACCCTGCCAGCCACACGGCTCAGAAGAAAAGGAAGAGAGAAAAAAAAACACCAAAGAAAACAAACCCAAAACATGAACAGACAGAGCCCTAGGACAAATGGCAAAAGCAAACCTATATAGACAAAATCACACAAAGAAGCATGCACATAGACACTCACAAAAAGATAAGAAGAGAAAAAAAAAAAGGTAGAGAGCAACCAAACCAATAAGCAAATCCACCAATGATAAAAAGCACTAAATACTATACTAAGCATAAAACCAGAAGCAAATTAGATGCAGAAGGCAAACCCCAAGTCTACAGTTGCTCCCAAAGTCCACCACCTCAATTTTGGGAATACTTGTCATCTATTCAGGTATTCCAGAGTTGCAGGGTACATCAAGTTGATTTTGGGGATTTAATCTGCTGCTCCTGAGGCTGCTGGGAGAGATTTCCCTTTCTCTTCTTTGTTTGCACAGCTCCTGGGGTTCAGCTTTGGTTTTGGCCCCGCCTCTGTGTGCAGGCCACCCTCAGGAGTCTGTTCTGCACCCAGACAGGAGGGGTTTAAAGCAGTGGCTGATAAGGGCTCTCTTGCTCACTCAGGACGCAGGGAGGGAGGGGTACGGCAGTCATAATTGGAATGCGGGGTGAGCCTGAGGCGGCAGAGGCCGGCTTGACGTTGCAACAGCCTGAGGCATGCTGTATGTTCTCCCAGGGAACTTTTCCCTGGATCTCCAGACCCTGGCAGTGGCGGGCTGCGCAGGCTCCCAGGGGGGTTTGGATAGTGACCTGCACTTGCACACAGGATTCTTGGTGGCGGCTGCAGCAGCCTTAGCGTTTCATGCCTGTCTCTGGGGTCCAAGGTGATAGCTGCAGCTCATGCCCATCTCTGGAGCTCATTTAGGCAGTGCTCTGCCTTCTGTCGGCACACTGGGAAGGAATCCCCTTCCCTCACACACCCTGAAACAAAGGTCTCTTGCCTTTCCAGAAGGTCCAGAGTTTTTCCCAGACTCCCTCCCGGCTACCTGTGGCGCACTAACCCCCTTCAGGCTGTGTTCACGCAACCAACCCCAGTCCTCTCCCTGGGATCCGACCTCCGGAAGCCCAAGCCTCTGCTCCCAGCCCCCACCCGCCCCTGCGGGTGAGCAGACAAGCCTCTCGGGCTGGTGAGTGCTGGTCGGCACCGATCATCTGTGCGGGAATCTCTCCGCTTTGCCTTCCGCACCCCTGTTGCTGTGCTCTCCTCTGTGGCTCCGAAGCTTCCCTCCTGCCCACCCCCTGTCTCCACCAGTGAAGGGGCTTCCTAGTGTGTGGAAACCTTTCCTCCTTCACAGCTCCCTCCCAGAGTTACGGGTCCCGTCCCTATTTTTTTGTCTCTGTTTATTCTTTTTTCTTTTGCCCTACCCAGGTACATGGGGATTTTCATGCCTTTTGGGGAATCTGAGGTCTTCTGCCAGCATTCAGTAGGTGTTCTGTAGGAGTTGTTCCACATGTAGATGTATTTTTGATGTATTTGTGGGGAGGAAGCTGATCTCCACGTCTTACTCCTCTGCCATCTTGAACGTCCTCCTGTGTTCTCTTTTGAGAATGCTCTCTTATCCAACCTTTCCACACAAGTCTAAACTCTAGTCATCTCTCAAGGATTCACACAGTTCTTTCCTCTTTATAAGCCTTCTCTGATCTTCTGGTCAAAATTTTTATTTTCCTCTTTGTTCTCAGGGCATGTTGCAACTTTATTACAGCTCTTACTACAGCATAGCTTGCATTAGAGTTCCCAACTACAGCATTTCATGGATTCTAGGATAGTTTTTCACACTTAACATCTCTGAAATAGGTACACATCTTACAGCCAATGCAATGACATCTTATCACCGCTTGACAGTTTTGTTTTTTCACTTGTTTGTGTTACATAAAATGATGGTATATCTCACAATAGCACCTTAGTAGTTTGTGAGCCCCTGGATTTTAGAGACTTCGCCTTATTCCTCTCTCTCATATTCTTCAGCAATGAGTGTAGTGTCTTGCAAAAACTAACTGCTCAAAATTGGATATTGAACCAAATGTGTGTTCTATATTCTGAGTTACTATGGTTTTCTACAGTGTCCAAAACATTTCCAATGACAATTTGATTCAAATTAAAAGGGCTTTGATGGGATATTTATTACTTAAAAGATAACATTTATTAGTCGATGTGTTGTGATTGGAGCTTTAGTATCATCAGGAAGAAGTTTAATCTGACTTCATTTTCACTCCATTAAAAATCTTGTAACAATGTTCATAAATTAGATCTCCAGAGTCGTAAAAGTATATGTCATAGCCCCAATCTGCACATATTTGACCACATTGGATATTAAACATAGTTTTAGATTTGGGAATATCCACCATTTATAATAATTAATGTTCTTCATGATTTTAATGCAAGCATGCAAATGTATAAATTGTATGATTTTGGTCTGTCCTGTTGTCAGTGACACTAATAAACTAGGGACACATTACAGCAATTATAGTTCATTTCTTTGCTTAAAATGAACACTTTTTTATTGTTAGCTCATCATTGACTTGCCTTGCTTATGAAGAATTATAATTGAGAATCATAAAGTCAACTAGAAATATTATTTTAGGAAAAAAGGAGGCTTAAGGGAACAAAATAAATCCAAATATGTAGTAGTATGGCACAGTTGTGATGCTTAAATACCCTCCTATGAACAAGATTTAATTACCAAGATTCTCAATTTAGAATCATTCAAGGACACAACATTTGCTAACTTGTAGGCAATTTCATTTGTTTATAGACATGTATGGAGGCCTTAGAGTGAAGAAGGAAAAACAACAATAAATTATTAGTCTGGAGCAAAAAGGTGAACTTACCAAACTGCAAGTGTTCCATTTTCTGGATGCTAGTATGAAAAATTAAAGATGGAAAAACTTATTTCATAAATATACTGAGTGAAAATCTTTTCATATGACACGTAAATCTGCAGCTTTCTATCTGTTCGTTCATTCTTTCCTTAACTTGTTCTTACGTATTTTCTGAGTTTCCCAAGAAACAAAAAGGAATTGTTGGAATTCTAAGAGACTTTGAAGCAGTTCATCAAATGATTGGGTTTAAAATTTGAAATTTATTGTTTAGAAAATTCCTATTCTCTCATATTCTCTTATATGAAGTGAGTGTAAGTCCTTAGCCATGCATAATAATAACTGCATTTTAAAAATGCACATCTACTATGCAACTATGCACATACACTAGTTAATCATTGTTCATAGTAACCCTGAAAAATAGGTCTCACCATCCTCATTTTATATAAGCAAACAGAAATTCAGAGAGCACTAATACATGGTAAAGCCAAGATTCGAATCTGGGTCTGTCTGCCTCTAAGAGCACATCCTCTCCCCGACTCTATCCCACTACAGATGTGAAATTTTGCTGTAACCCTGCTTGCTCTAGAGTAGAATTATTCTTAAGGTAAGTCTTAAGGTTATTGAAACATCATGTCTAGATCACATTACCTGTTCCTTGGCATACCAGAATATGCTATAAGTCCAACTTTGGTTTCATATATGAAAGAATATTCTAATGATATATGATAAGAATATTCTACAATGGGATGAAAATAATTCTCAAGCAGGGGCTGATGACTAGCATTACTGAATGAATGTATTTTGGACAAAAGTTTGGATAACTTAGATATCTAAGGGCCTTTCCAATTTTGACTGTTATGACAGACTTTATAAGGTAGCTGTGGTAAAGTAAAAAGAGTAAAGTTAGGAATCCCAAGTCATGGAGTCAGTAGTCATGGGTTTGACTCTTGACTCTTACTATAAGCCTACTTGAAGATTAATTTACTGCTCTAGGCCTCAGTTTATTCAACTAAAAAAGCAAATGTTGACAGAATTACCCAATTCACAGTCACTATCAAAATTAATTGAGAAATTAAAAATAAAGATAATTTATAGAGGAGGGCTTCAGATGTAGGAGGAGTAAGATGCGGAGATCACCTTCCTCCCCACAGATACACCAGAAATACATCTACACGTGGAACAACTCCTACAGAACACTTACTGAATGCTGGCAGAAGACCTCAGACGTCCCAAAAGGCAAGAAACGCCCCATGTACCTGGGTAGGGCAAAAGAAAAAAGAAAAGACAGAGACAAAAGAATAGGGACGGGACCTGCACCAGTGGGAGGGAGCTGTGAAGGAGGAAAGGTTTCCACACACTAGGAAGCCCCTTCACTGGTGGATATGGGGGGTCGGCAGGGGGGAAGCTTCAGAGCCACGGAGGAGAGCAGAGCAACAGGGGTGCAGAAGGCAAAACAGAGAGATTCCCGCACAGAAGATCGGTGCTGACCAGCACTCACCAGCCTGAGAGGCTTGTCTGCTCACCCACTGGGGTGGGCAGGGGCTGGGAGATGAGGCTCAGGCTTCGGAGGTCGGATCCCAGAGAGAGGACTGGGTTTGGCTGTGTGAACACAGCCTGAAGGGGGCTAGTGCACCACAGCTAGCTGGGAGGGAGTCCAGGAAAAAGTCTGGAACTGCCTAAGAGGCAAGAGACCATTGTTTCGGGGTGCGCGAGGAGAGGGGATGCAGAGCACCACCTAAACGAGCTCCAGAGACAGGCGCATGCCGAGGCTAACAGCGCAGACATCAGAGACAGTCATGAAACGCTAACACTGCTGCAGCCACCAAAAAGCCTGTGTGCAAGCACAGGTCACTATCCACACCTCCCCTCCTGGTAGGCTGTGCAGCCCGCCACCGCCAGGGTCACTTGATCCAGGGACAACTTCCCTGGGAGACCACAAGGTGCGCCTCAGGCTGGCCTCTGCCAGCATCACGCTGGCCTCTGCCAGCTCAGGCTCACCGTGAATTACATACCCCTCCCTCCCCTTGGCCTGAGTGAGCCAGAGCCCCTGAATCAGCTGCTACTTTAACCCTGTCCTGTCTGAGTGAAGAACAGACACCCTCAGGCAACCTACACACAGAGGCGGGGCCAAATCCAAAGCTGAACCCCAGGAGCTGTGGGAACAAAGGAGAGAAAGGGAAATCTCTCCCAGCAGTCTCAGGAGCAGCAGATTAAATCTCCACAATCAACTTGATGTACCCTGCATCTATGGAGTACCTGAATAGACAACGAATCATCCCAAAATTGAGGCGGCGGACATTGGGAGCTACTGTAGACTTGGGGTTTGCTTTTTGCATCTAATTTGTTTCTGATTTTATGTTTATCTTAGTTTAATATTTAGAGTTTATTATCACTGGTAGATTTGTTTATTGATTTGGTTGCTCTCTTACATATATATATATATATATATATATATATATATATATATTTATTTATTTATTTATTTTTCCCTTTTCTCTTTTTGTGAGTGTGTATGTGTATGCTTTTCTGTGTGATTTTGTCTATATAGCTTTGCTTTTACCATTTGTCCTAGGGTTTTGCCTGTCCATTTTTTTTTCTTTTTTCTTTTTTAGTATAGTTTTTAGCACTTGTTATCATTCGTAGATTTGTTTGTTGGTTTGATTGCTCTCTTTTTTCTTTCTTTCCCTTTTTACGACTTTAATTTTTTTTATTTTTAGTAATATATTTTTTAATAACTTTATTTTATTTTGTTCTTTCTTTCTTTTTTTCTTCTCCCTTTTCTTCTGAGCCCTGTGGCTGACAGGGTCTTGGTGCTCTGGCCGGGTGTCAGGCCTGTGCCTCTGAGGTGGGAGATATCAGGATATTGGTCCACCAGAGACCTCCCAGCTCCACGTAATATCAAATGGCGAAAGTTCTCCCAGAGATCTCCATCTCAATGCTAAGAGTCAGCTCCACTCAACAACCAGCAAGCAACAGTGCAGGACACCCTATGCCAAACAACTAGCAAGACAGGAACACAACCCCACCCATTAGCAGTGAGGCTGCTGAAAATCATAATATGGTTACAGACATCCCAAAACACCACCGGATGTGGTTCTGTCTACCAGAAAGACAAGATTCAGCCTCATCCAGCAGAATACAAGCACCAGTCCCCTCCACTAGGAAGCCTACACAGCCCACTGAACAAACCTTAGTCACTGGAGGCAGACACCAAAAACAATGGGAACTAAAAGCCTGTAAAAGGAAGACCCCAAACATAGTAAGTTAAGAAAAATGAGAAGACAGACAAACACACAGCAGAAAAGGGAGCAAGGTAAAAACCCATCAGACCAAAAAAATGAAGAGGAAATAGGCAGTATACCTGAAAAAGAATTCAGAGTAATGATAGTAAAGATGATCCAAAATCTTGGAAATACAATAGAGAAAATATAAGAAACATTTAACAAGGACCTAGAAGAACTAAAGAGCAAACAAACAATGATGAACAACACAAAAAATGAAATTAAAAATTATCTAGAAGGAGTCAATAGCAGAATAACTGAGGCAAAAGGACAGATAAGTGACCTGGAAGATAAAATAGTGGAAATAACTACCGCAAAGCAGAATAAAGAAAAAAGAATGAAAAGAATTGAGGACAGACTCAGAGACCTCTGTGACAAACTTAAACAAACCAACATTCGAATTATAGGGGTCCCAGAGGAAGAAGAGAATAAAAAGGGACTGAGAAAATATTTGAAGAGATTATAGTTGAAAACTTCCCTAATATGGGAAAGGAAATAGTCAGTCAACTCCAGGAAGTGCAGAGAGTCCCATACAGGATAAATCCAAGGGGAAACATACCAAGATACATATTAATCAAACTATCAAAAATTAAACACAAAGAAAAAATTTTAAAAGCAGCAAGGGAAAAGCAACAATTAACATACAAGGGAATCCCCATAAGATTAACAGCTGATCTTTCAGCAAAAACTCTGCAAACCAGAAAGAAGCGGCAGGACATATTTAAAGTGATGAAAGGGAAAAACCTACCAGCAAGATTACTCTCCACAGCAAGGATCTCATTCAGATTCGACGGAGAAATTAAAACCTTTACAGACAAGCAAAAGCTAAGAGAATTCAGCACCACCAAACCAGCTTTACAACAAATGCTAAAGGAACATCTTTAGGCAGGAAACACAAGAGGAGGAAAAGACCTACAATAACAAACCAAAAACAATTAAGAAAATGGTAATAGGAACATACATATTGATAACTACCTTAAATGAAAATGGATTAAATGCTCCAACCAAAAGACATTGACTGGCTGAATGGATACAAAACAACACCTGTATATATGCTGTCTCTAAGAGACCCACTTCAGACCTAGGGACACATAAAGATTGAAAGTGAGGGAATGGAAAAAGATATTCCATGGATATGGAAATCAAAAGAAATCTGGAGTAGCAATTTTCATATCAGACAAAATAGACTTTAAAATAAAGACTATTACAAGAGACAAAGGACACTACATAATGATCAAGGGATCAATCCAAAAAGAAGATGTAACAACTGTAAATATTTATGCACCCAACATAGGAGTACATCAATACATAAGGCAAATACTAACAGCCATAAAAGGGGATATCAACAGTAACACAATCATAGTAGGGGACTTTAACACCCCACTTTCACCAATGGACAGATCATCCAAAATGAAAATAAATAAGAAAACACAAGCTTTAAATGACACATTAAACAAGATGGACTTAAGTGATATTTATAAGACATTCCATCCAAAAACAACAGAATACACTTTCTTCTCAAGTGTTGATGGAACATTCTCTGGCATAGATTATATCCTGGGTCACAAATCAAGCCTTGGTAAATTTAAGAAAATTGAAATCATATCAAGTATCTTTTGCAACCACAACGTTGTAAGACTAGATATCAATTACAGGAAAAATCTGTTAAAAATAGAGACACATGGAGGCCAAACAACACACTACTTAATAACCAAGAGATCAGTAAAGAAATCAAAGAGGAAAAAAAAATACCTAGGAACAAATGACAATGAAAACACAATGACCCAAAATCTATGGGATGCAGCAAAAGGAGTTCTAAGAGGGAAGTTTATAGCAATACAATTCTACCTTAAGAAGCAAGAAACATCTCAAATAAACAACCTAAACGTATACCTAGAGAAATTAGAGAAAGAAGAACAAAAAACCCCAAAGTTAGCAGAAGGAAAGAAATCATAAAAATCAGATCAGAAATAAATGAAAAAGAAATGAAGGAAACAAGAGCAAAGATCAATAAAACTAAAACCTGGTTCTTTGAGAAGATAAACAAAATTGATAAACCATTAGCCAGACTCATCAAGAAAAAAAGGGAGAAGACTCAACTCAATAGAATTACAAATGAAAAAGGAGAAGTAACAACTGAAACTGCAGAAATACAAAGGATCATGAGAGATTACTACAAGCAACTATATGCCAATTAAATGGACAACCCAGAAGAAATGGAAAAATTCATAGAAAAGCAGAACCTTCGAGACTGAACCAGGAAGAATTAGAAAATATGAACAGACCAATCACAAGCACTGAAATTGAGACTGTGATTAAAAATCTTCCAACAAACAAATGCCCAGGACCAAATGGCTTCACAGGCGAATTGTATCTAACAATAGAGAAGAGTTAACACAGATCCTTTTCAACTCTTCCAAAATATAGCAGAGGAACACAAAATGTAGGAGGAACACTCCCAAACTCGTTCTATGAGGCCATCATCACTCTGATACCAAAACCAGACAAAGATGTCACAAAGAAAGAAAATTACAGGCCGATATCACTGATGAACATAGATGCAAAAATCCTCAACAAAATACTAGCAAACAGAATCCAATAGCACATTAAAAGGATCATACACCATGATCAAGTGGGGTTTATCCCAGGATTGCAAGGATTCTTCAATATATGCAAATCAATGTTGATACACCATATTAACAAATATATGCAAATCAATCAATGTGATTTGATTTGATTTATAAACAAATTGAAGGAGAAAATCCATATGATCATCTCAATAGATGCAGAAAAAGCTTTTGACAAAATTCAACACCGATTTACGATAAAAATCCTCCAGAAAGTAGGCATAGAGGGAACTTACCTCAACATAATAAAGGCCATATTTGACAAACCCACAGCCAACCTCATTCTCAATGGTGAAAAACTGAAAGCATTTCCACTAAGATCAGGAACAAGACAAGGTTGTCCACTCTCACCACTGTTATTCAACATAGTTTTGGAAGTTTTAGCCAAAGAAAGCATAGAATAAAAAGAAATAAAAGGAATCCAAATCGGAAAAGAAAAAGTAAAGCTGTGACTGTTTACAGATGACATGATACTATACATAGAGAATCCTAAAGATGCTACCAGAAAACTACTGGAGCTAATCAATGAATTTGGTCAAGTAGCAGGATACAAAATTAATGCACAGAAATCTCTTGTTTTCCTATACACTAATGATGAAAAATCTGAAAGAGAAATTAAGGAAACACTCCCATTTACCATTGCAACAAAAAGAATAAAATACCTAGGAATAAACTTACCTAAGGGGAAAAAAGACCTGTATGCAGAAAACTATAAGACACTGATGAAAGAAATTAAAGGTGATACAAACAGATGGAGAGATATACCATGTTCTTCGATTGGAAGAATCAATATTGTGAAAATGACTATATTACCCAAAGCAATCTACAGATTCAATGCGATCCATGTCAAATTACCAATGGCATTTTTCACAGAACTAGAACAAAATATTTCACAATTTGTAAGGAAAAACAAAGGACCCCAAATAGTAAAAGCAATCTTGAGAAAGAAAAATGGAGCTGGAGGAATCGGCTCCCCAACTTCAGACCATACTACAAAACTACAGTAATCAAGACAGTATGGTACTGTCACAAAGCAGAAATATAGATCAATGGAACAGGATAGAAAACCCAGAGATAACCCATGCACATATGGTCAACCTATCTTTGATAAAGCAGGCAAGAATGTACACTGGAGAAAAGACAGCCTCTTCAATAAGTGGTGCTGGGAAAACTGGACAGCTACATGTAAAAGAATGAAATTAGAACACTCCCTAACACCATACACAAAAATAAGCTCAAAATGGATTAAAGACCTAAATGTAAGGCCAGACACTCTAATACTCTTCAAGGAAAACATAGGCAGAACACTCTATGACATAAATCACAGCAAGGTCCTTTTTGGCCCACCTCCTAGATAAACGAAAATAAAAACAAAAATAAACAAATGGGACTTAAGGAAACTTAAAAGCTTTTGCACAGCAAAGGAAAACAAACAAGACGAAAAGACAACCCTCAGAATGGCAGAAAATATTTGCAAATGAGGCAACTTACAAAGGATTAATCCCCAAAATTTACAAGAGTAGCTCATGTAGCTCAATATCAAAAATCAAACAACCCAGTCAAAAATGGGCAGAAGATGTAAGCAGACATTTCTCAAAAGAAGATATACACATTGCCAAGAAACACATGAAAGGATGCTCAACATCACTAAGCATTAGAGAAATCCAAATCAAAACTACAATGAGGTATCACCTCACACAGGTCAGAATAGCTATCTTCAAAAAATCTACAAACAATAAATGCTGGAGAGGGTGTGGAGAAAAGGGAACCCTCTTGCACTGTTGGTGGGAATGTAAATTGATACAGCCACTATGGAGAACAGTATGGAGGTTCCTTAAAAAACTAAAAATAGAACTAGCATACGACGCAGCAATCCCCCTACTGGGCATATACCCTCAGAAAACCATAATTCAAAAAGAGTCATGTAGCACAATGTTCATTGAAGCTCTATTTACAATAGCCAGGACATGGAAGCAACCTAAGTGTCCACTGACAGAAGAATGGATAAAGAAGATGTGGCACATATATACAATGGAATATTACTCAGCCATAAAAAGAAACGAAATTGAATTATTTGTAGTGAGGTGGATGGACATAGAGTCTGTCATATAGAGTGAAGTAAGTCAGAAAGAGAATAACAAATACCATATGTTAACACATGTGTATGGAATCTAAGAAAAGAAAAATGGTTCTGAAGAACATGGGGGCAGGACAGGAATAAAGACACAGAAGTAGAGAATGGACTTGAGGACATGGGGATAGGGAAGTGTAAGCTGGCACGAAGTGAGAGAGTTGCATTAACATATATATAATACCCAATGTAAAATAGATAGCTAGTGGGAAGCAGCTGCATGGCACGGGGAGATCAGCTTGGTGCTTTGTGACCTTCTAGAGGGGTGGGATAGTGAGGGTGGGAGGGATACACAAGAGGGAGGGGATATGGGGATATATGTATACGTATAACTGATTCACTTTGTTATACAGCGGAAACTAACACAACATTGTAAAGCAATTATACTCCAATAAAGATGTTTAAAAATCCACATAAATTACAAAAAAAAAAGATACTTTGTAATCTGTAATATACTGGCCACCATATTATGTGTATCTTATATGCGTAATGGGTATAGATATGCATCCAGAAGTATTCTTTAAACAGACCTTTATTAGGAACTTCATCCATCTTTAAGGGAATTAGTCTGCTTTCATTATACAACACTAAGCTTTTCATATTTTCTTCAACTATTTTTTTCCTCTTTCACTTACTATTTCAAATAGAAAATCTGTTCTTTGTTTTTTTTTAAATAGTGCTGTATTCTCAATTTCTTCAGGAATTCAATATGGATGTCCCCTCCCAGAATAACTCAAACTTCATTTAAGTGTTTGCAGTGTGTTGATTCTTTCAGAAACCTTTCTCTGGGCCTATAGTCCCCTGCTAATCTATAGATATAAATAAGTAGCTGTTCCCTATGTTATTTTCATTTGTCCTTTCTCTTATACACACTTACTTTTTAAAATTATTTCTTGCTCAATGTCAAAATACACTTTATTGTAATAGTTAATCCTCATATAAAAGAAAAAGTAACTGTTATGATTGACCATGCTTTAAAACGAATATACTCTACTTTTATTAACAATGATTATAAAAATTAAAATTCCTAATATTTATTTTCTGCCAAACATTGTTTTTAGGGGCTGTGTAGGGTAGCTTTCTGCATCTTAAGCCCATTTCATTTCTAATCGTACACGGAGGGTTATGGGGGGAAAAAGAGAAAATTCTTGGACTTCATTTCATCCCTGCTTACATATTCACATAACTCTCATAAGCATTTTATAATTTATAAAAATTGCTCTGGAGGTGAGACTCAAATATATGAGAAAGTAAGACGCTGAGGTATTCAGTCTCTATGGCCCAGCAAAGCGCAGTCAGTGCAAGCAGGCAGTGCCAGGACTGGTGCAATGGGGTGCAAATCAGGGCCAGGACAGGAAGCCAGGACTTGGAGGGCAAAACATAGCTCGTGAGGTGAAAGAGGGAGAGGGAGTGGCCAGGATCAGATATTCTAAGCTGAAAGAACAGTACACAAAGTCAATGTTCTTTAGGCAACATAAGATGAAGCAAGAGGGAGTGAGGAGATGAGGCGTAAAGACTGGGAAGGGACACGTTGAATCAGGACACGTTATCAAGAGTTATAGTGTTCAGTTCTAGCCCTGGTGCTGCTGTTCCACAACTGCTCACCCTGCTTACGTTCACCTACCCAAGCCTGGCAGCGTCCCCCAAACAACTTCTGCAATAGGATAAAACACACTAGGGGAGCAAAAATTATGCTTAGATGTTTGACCTCGATTCCTCAAAGACACCATCATATCAGTCCTGCCTTGGTCAAGGGTAGACTGTGTTGCTTCAGGAACAACACTCGATTGTGGCAGGAACAAGTGAATTCATTCCCCTGACCTGAAATAGGCCCTGAGACCATGTGTCCAAGTTCTATAAGGGAGCAAAACACCCAACCTTAAATCCCTATTCCTTGAAGCACTAAAATGAAGTTAGCGTTTTTCACAGAAAGATAACTGAGTATCCTACAACAAAACTCTAGTCTTTCTCTTTGCAAAAGCAGACTAACAATTTCACATACTAAAAGAAAAAATGAGCATGAGGATTCTGTTTTGGAGTCTCCTAGGACGAGAGCACATACACTTTTCAACCAAATTTATTAACCTCTCTAAAGGAACACCACATACATGTCATCAGTTTGCAACGTAGTGTCGTTATGCTATTCCACGTTGATTCTTTTTCATTGCTCTTCTGTGTCATTAGTGGTTTGTGGGTGCATGCTGGAAATGACACAGTGAACAAGCTATCCGAGTCTTAAAAATAAACTCTTTGGCAAGGGTTTTTATCTGCAATTTTGGGTGGAATTTTGGCACATAAAAATCAGTTCCTTAAATGATTTTGTGTGTGTTTGTATGTATGATGAATTAGTTGTACAGAGTTCTCACATAAAGAGAGAATGAAAAAGCAAAAGCCATAATCAGATCATTTTTCTATCTCAAAATATGGCATTTTAGGAAAATTCTTTATTCTGCCATAAACTCATAACTAAACATGTTACTATCTTCCTTTCTTTGCATATGTTTATTCTAATTATTTTTTACTTTTTTTCTCTTGTCATTAAAAATACATACACTTAGAAAGTGGACTTTGCTTTTAAAGATCATCTAAAGAACAAAATTAAATGTACCCCTATATTAAGCAAGCCCCCCTCACATACACTTACATAGATTATAAATCTATTAGTGAGAATTATTATTCAAGTTTAGAGACAGTCTTAAAATGGAAGTGGTAGCCAATGAAACATAAACTCATTTTATCACCATTAAATTTGATACATGTATTATTAATATTATTTGAGGGATAAAAGATTACTTGTCCAAGATTGGTCCCCAGCAGGCTGGTCTTCCACAAGAGGAGCTGACCCCCTACAAACCTCCTTGAAAACTTGCCACTGCCCTGTCCTTAAGGCAACAAATCTTGGTCAAGCCAAGATGGGGACCACCACCATCTTCATCAAAGCAGATTAGGGGTAGAGCTTCCTCAAACAGAAATGCTGATGTGCAAATCCCGCAGCATCCTGCCTTGTTACTCAGTTCCACTGGGACCCAGTCCCCTGATCACACCAGAGTTGGGGCCACTGCTCTCATTCCCCATGGGTACACTAATTTGCTAGCAAAATAAGGCTGGGGGAAAGGTTATTCCACACCACACTGCTATCATATCACAGTCCCTGCTCAGGCCAGGTGATGGATGGATGTTCTGTAATCATGCTGCTTAAGACACTCCTGTGACCTGAAGGACAAAGTCTTTCTCCCAGGGTTGGAATTCTGGCTTGGCTAGACTTCTGGGTCTGCCCAAGAGCACATGGACAGCCAGAGTCCCACACATCTGCTGCTGTGCCTGTCTCCAAGGTTTTCCTCAGAATGCTGCTCAGGCAGGTCTGGTGTGTGTGTGGTCTACCTATGTGCTCTGTTGGCATGATAACAACTACAATATAAATAACAGCTACTATATAATAACGATTTACTGTGCTAAAGACTATTAGACTTCGCAACAACCCAAAGCAGTAACAAAATTATCTTTATTTTAGAGGTGGAAATGGAAGACAGAAGGGGTTAATTAACTTGCCCTTATCTACTTAGATAATAATTGATGAGGCCAGATTTTAAACTCATATGGGACTTTAAAGCCTTTGCTCTGAGTCTATATAGTATCATTTCAATTATTCAAACTGTTTAAATAGAGGAAACTTAATTACCTTGTTAACTAAGTGCTAAACCATCCTTATATCACTGTTGACAAAACAAAGTTTACTGCAATGGCTGAAACTTTACAGAGTGCTGTTAGAGGTCAAGTGTTCAAACTCCTCTTGAATAGCAAAGAGAGGCAGGTGTCTGCATCTAAAATTTGTGGGCCTGGAGCAAAAAAGCAAATGGAGGATGACATAACCCATGTCTAATATTTAAAGTTTATTCATCAAGCTAATAATTCATCAGTGAAACATGTTCTGTCCTCCTACCTTGATAAGTATACTTTAATAGAAATGAGATCAATATATACGCATGTACATTTTTAATACAGCTATGCTTTTTTATATGACTGAAAATCAGCAAAGTATCAAAGATAGCTTAGCTGAATTATTATTGTGCTTGTCTTTAGGCCTGTTATGCTCGAACAAATAATCAAATTAAGAGATACATAATTCATTAAGTATTATATGTTTTTGATAAAATTTATTTTTGCCTTCATTTCAGGAAAATATATATTTATATTTTATAATCAATATTTTCACATCATTTGGGTTCTATTTACAGCAATGACAGATTAGCCACTATTTATCAGGACATTGTAGCTCTTTGATGGAGCGTTTTAATTAATTTCCATTCAGAGAATCGTCATTTTTCTAAGTTACACCTGAATTTTTTTATGACATTTAAAAGGCATTCAATATATTTGGAAATTAACCATGAATTTTACAAATCACTTTTAAACTCTGTAATGGGGTCATATATAATAAATTATTATAGAAATTATTGCAAAATATTTTAAATGTAGTGTATAAATCACTATCACCTATATAGCAATTTTACCTCTTCTTAAAGCAGTAACTAGGTCCATACCGTATTTAAGTTCTGCTTTAAATTTTTTCAGTACTAGGATATTATTTTAAAATTTCAAATGTAGTATCTTGCTGTATATTTTTTTTCAGATCTCTCTTCAGTCAGGACTATAGTTGATCTGTAATGTCTGGAAAACAGTCTCTATAGATATCAGTTTGGGAATTATTTGTATGTGAATCTTCTTCATAGCCATGCAAATATTTCCATGTCCTCATTTCTTCCATACATTTTAAAGGAATGTTTCTTTTGTTGCACATTTTATATGCAGTTTCTTACAATTTAGGGTGAAAATTTTTTTCTAAATTAAAAAAATAATCATTTAGAAAGTGAAATATCTGTTTTGGTTTTTCTGTATCCAGTAACTGTGAAGAGAACAAATTCAAAATTATTTTTATTATCCATGAAAGTCCATGATTCACTGTTTGAGAATTTTTTGTTTATTAGCTTAATTCTTCTAGTGCCCCTCATGTCTTTTCAAAATGGAATCTAACTGCTTTATCAGTTTTGAGTTGACACTTTCTTATATACTGAAGAGTTCTTAGGAAGAAAATCAGCAGGAAGGAAGCCAAGGGAATAAAAACCTTGACCTCTCTCTCTTCCTTCTTGCTGATAGCACACTCTACCTCCCCACCGGTCAAATCCAAGGGAAGCCAGCAAACTCATGTAGAAGCTGTTGGTTGCAGCCCAGAGCACTGAAATCCCTCTCAAGGATTTGGTTGGCATGTCCATTCCCCAGCTGCTGCAGGTGCTTCTGCTAAAGGCTAACCCCCGTACCCTTTTTAAAAGAATTACCTTTGGGTGATTGAGGTCACCTTACCTGGAGGCTCCTGGGAGTAACAAATCCTCTGTGACTGACTGCGGAGGTGCTACAAAAACCCTGCTCCCCTGCCTCAAGTTGGAAAAGACTGTGCCACAATTTATGCTCCAAAGCTCCCCCTGGGATCCTGGAATTGTACCAATCTATATTTCACATGAAACCACATTCTTCTGAGGCTCCTTCTATCTGCCTCCCCTGCTGCTTTCTCCTGATCAAGCCCTGGGGCAGAGAGCAGAATGAAGATGGGTAGACAGTAGATCCGAAGATCTACTAATGGGAGCTATCACACACACTGGAATCTTATACAGCTGGGCCCACCCAAAACACACTACCCCAGTCTTCCTCACTAACAGATCCTGACTTTGAGAGTAAAATCTACTCTCCACATCTCTTGAAGCTAGGGATGGCTAGGTATCCCAATTCAGGCCAACGAGATGTAGGCAGAAGTCTCAGGGGAGACCGTCTCTTCCTTCCTAATTAGAAAGACAAAGATACACTAGAAGAAAGACATTTTGCCCTTTTCCCCTTCCCCTTCTTCAAGGCTTAGACATGAAGCCTGGAACTGGAAGCCTGGGAGAGTAATAGCCATCTGCTGACAACTATCTGGAAAGTATGAGGACAAAAGACAATATGTCAAGATAACTCAGTGGAAGGAGATTCTGGGTCCCTGTTGTGCTGGTCTGGACTGCCTACCCCTAGGTTTCTGGTTGTGCAAGAAAAATAAAATCTCCTCTTTTTAAACCACTCTTTGTCAGATTTTCTGTTATTTGTGGCTGAACTCATTCCTGCTACAGCAGTCATTAAAAGAATAAAATAGAGTTATACCAGAGACTCAGAGTTTTGTCTTATCAGAGCAGCACCCATCTATAACATAAGACCTCTCACCACTAAGCATTTAGTCCAGTTTAGAGCACCAAGAGCACTGAAAAATAAAGCCAAGCTCTGGCGGGACATACCTCTGTTTTAACCATGCACAGAGCCATGATTCTGCAGACTGAGACAAAATATCTAGAGAGCATGGAGGCCACTTGGCAAGCAGAACAATTCTAACAGGTGCAGGAAAATTAGCCAAATGGAAAGGAGCTGAGGCTGAAGGCAATTCTTTGTGTCTTTTCCAAAAATGTTTCTGGGAATTACTGACAAGTGTAAATGTTCATGGCTCTGGTTTCAAATCTTGCCCAAGAGGAGAAATAAGTTTTGACAAAACGAAGTATCCAAGTACCTTTTTGGCAGATATTGTACATATTTTCCAGGAGGAATAGTTTTCTGGGTCAAGTCACATTTATATTATATGGACACAGACACAAGTGCCTTATTTAAACAGCAATGTACAATATGATAAGTGCTAATACTTCTGACAAGTATTAAAATTGAGGATCTATTTTTTTTAAAGCCTTGTGGGTAACTTCTTTCTCCTTGTGATATATCCATAATTTCATAGTCAAGTACCAGGAGCAATAGCTCGGCTTGAATTGAATAATTTGGGGATAGGAGAATAATGAGAAGTAACTAACAGTAACCCAAACCAATTTATCACATCCTGTACTAATGTGCAAAACAGACAACTTTCCATAGTTTTCAGGCAGAGACAGTGAAACACTGTTTGGTCCAAAAACGATGCTGTACAAGATGTTTTTATGAGCCCTGTTCATACCGGAAGTGGACCATCAGAATACACACACACACACAGACACACACACACAAACATACACACACACACCACCCTGGTAATCATCCTTCTATAATCACTCACTTATTTTATAGTTTGAGCCCAGTGTTCCCTCTAGCTTTGAACAAGAGTCCCATATTGGAAACCAAACTCAGCCAAGACCTATATGGAAGAGGATCAACCCTAAATGATGTAAGAAACTTTATTCCTGGAGATCATGATTTCTGGGTGTAAAATATTATTCTGAGGAGAAAATTTAAAGTCTATTCTTGCCAATGACAAAAACAATGAGTGACTAAATTTGACTGGTGTGTGAATCAAAACACATTTGGCTGGTGTGTTTAATAATGACGACATGGAGAAGCAATCTGTGAAGAAACACTCATTTTAGACAGGAAATGGTTGATGTAGTTTTCATACCCTCTAACACTCTACAAATTTATATCCAAGGTATAGATATAGTGAATTGCAGAAGAAGATTCATCTTCTAGTCTGGGGTGGCTGGCTACTTCATCCCTCATTCATTCATTCAAAACAGATAATGACATTTACTATGGGACCAACTAAGCATAGGAATTTTAAAGACATAAATGGCAAAATTCCTCAATTTAGCAGCAGACACAAATCTATAAGGGAACGATTACAGTTATAAATGCATGCATACAACACACACACACAACGGGGCTGTGACACTGTACAACCTCAGAGGGAAATGGGGAAAAGGAATGTCAAGAAAAACTTCACAGAAATATTTGGGCAGAATATTAGAGAATCAGTGGGAATTTGTCCACTTAATACTGAAAGTAAGAAGAGAATACCAAATAAAATGCATCATATAGAATATAAAAATGGACACAGGGACAATTGTAAGCCCAAGTCTGTAAAGGTAAAATGAGGCTTGATTGTTAAAGCTCTTGTTTGGCACACGAGGATTTGGATTTTAATGGTCAAAGGAGCCCAAGGAAGGATTTTAAGCATGTAACACGAGGAGATATATATTTTATGAACCACATTTAACAAATGTGGTTACACTGGAGGAGAGGGAGAGTAGAGACAGACACAGAGATAATGTGCAATAGAAAAGAAATGGGGATTGGGTTACCTAGTCGTCATGGAGGCAGTCTTGACTGAGGAGTTTGATTAGGAGGAACAGCTGGTGAGAAGGCATCACAAAGAGAAGAAGTAGTTGCAAGCTAAAGTTCAGGGTATGAAGAATGCTGTCCCCAAGATTGACAAAAAGAGGAGGAAGCAACTTACTGAAGATGTTGCTAAGTTAGAAGCAGAAGTGGAACAGAAACATAAAGAGAAGCTGGAGCAATTGAAGCTGACTTCTAAGGAGAGTAAAGTAGATTCTGTTGCTGTCAATATTTCAAACTTGGTTCTTGAGAATCAGCCGTTTCGGATATCAAAAGCACAAGAGAGATGGGACAAAAACGCTGCACTGGAAAAGGAGCGGGAAGAAAGGATAGCTGAAGCTGAAATTGAAAACTTAACTGGGGCTAGACATGTAGAAAGTGAAAAACTTGCTCAAATATTCGCAGCTAGACAGTTGGAAATTAAACAGATTCCACCTGATGGCCACTGTATGTACAGAGTCATTGAAGATCAACTGAAAGAACAGGACTGCAGTCTGACTGTGGCTGCCTTAAGATGTCAGACTGCTGACTATATGCAAAGCCGCATGGAAGACTTTCAACCATTTTTAACAAATCCTAGTACAGGAGATATGTATACTTCAGAAGAGTTTGGAAAGTACTGTGATGATATCATAAACACCGCTGCATGGGGAGGTCAGCTTGAGCTAAGAGCCCTGTCTCACATTTAACAAACACCAATAGAGATAATACAGGCAGATTCTCCTCCTCTTGTAGTTGGTGAAGAATATCCCCAAAACCCATTAATACTTGTTTATATGAGACACGCATATGGCTTAGGAGAACACTACAATTCTGTTAAACGGTTGGTGAACACAGCTAGTGAAAATTGCAGCTAGTCTATAAAATGTTGCTGTTATGTTTTAGTACAGTGTGCTGATCTGAGTATTAATACCAAGTGTTGGATTGTTCTAAATGTTTCCAAAAAAAAAAAAAAACAACTACCTTAAATCAGTTTTATGGCAAAGCTACTAACAGGTTTTTAAAAAATGTGTCAAAGAAACTTTCACCAATGTCCCCTTAGTGGTGTTTTAAAAACACTTGTAAGTCCCTTGTGGAGAACATCATTTATAGACCAAGATGGTACCCTGTTTGCTGATATTTTTATTAAATATAGGATCCTGAACATTCTGTTCTGTGTTGAAATAGTTAAATTTTTTTTCTCCCTATTACTGAAAGCTTTCAGTAACCGTGTCAATGTAATTTTTCTTGAAGAAATGAAATGACTCAGTCTCTGACATTGCAATAATGTGGTGATGGTGATGGCAAATTTAATGAATGCTTATAAATGAACGTGATTGCAGTAACTTTGGTGTTGATGGGATTAATGCTGTGACGCTTCTTATATAACCCCATCAAAGTGCAGCTAAGAAGCTTGTTTTAATAAAGAATTTTAAAATATTTAAAAAAGGAAATGGGGAGAAACGGGACTAAAACAGTGATTCTTAGATGTGAAAATGGGTGAAAAAGAAAAGCTGATAATGTTTCTAAGCTTTTTTACTTTGGAGGTTTAGGTGGATGATATGGCATTCAATAATATAGGAAAAATAAAAAAGAACAGATATATGGAAAAACAGAACAGAATATATGGAAAAGAGTGGAGAGGATAGTTCAATGGCGTCATATAGGACACACTGGTAGAACATCTGGAAATGTCTGGCGGATTTCTGGAAATACAGATACGAATTTCAAAAGAAAGATAGAAAAGGAAAGTCACTGAGAGTAAGAGTAGAATTTAAAGTGAAAAGATTGGATGCTATCTCTCATGGAAAGCATTATGGAAAAGAGAAGAGGATTATAGATAGATTCTTAAAAAATATTTCATTTAAGGTCAGACAAGAGATGAGAGGATGCTATTTTTTTTAATGTCTCTATTGGAGTATAATTGCTTTACAATGGTGTGTTAGTTTCTGCTTTATAACAAAGTGAATCAGTTATACATATACATATGTCCCCATATCTCTTCCCTCTTGCGTCTCCCTCCCACCCTCCCTATCCCACCCCTCTAGGTGGTCACAAAGCACCGAGCTGATCTCCCTGTGCTATGCGGCTGCTTCCCACTAGCTAGCTATTTTACGTTTGGTAGTGTATATATGTCCATGCCACTCTCTCACTTTGTCCCAGCTTACCCTTCCCCCTCCCTGGAGAGGATGCTAATTTTAATTCCAATCATTACATGCAGCTTACTCGTGTCTCGTTTTGTGTGCATTTATTATTTGTTTGAATTTTCCACTTTAGATTCAATTCAATTGACCAGTATAACAGAAAAAAGCCTGAATTTGAATATCATTTTGATAAGTTGCACTAAATATTTTCAGATGAGTCTCAATACGAACATATATTAAAATATTATGCACACTGTTTTGCATTTGCATCAAGAGTTCTAACAATTTTGAAGAAAAGATAGAATCATCTACATAGTAACGTTACAAAAATATCTTCAAAAAACCGCCCCAAACTATTCCAGAACTATACAATACTGTGTTAAACAACTCTTCAGGGTGACCAGTACACAAATTCGAGAATGAAAATCTGGCAATCTGCTTAGAAGAATATAAAGAATATATAAATCTGTCTATGAAAAAACAAGACCTCTCTAGGTACACAGGTTTCAAGGAATATTTACCACTGGTTAATAGTCTTTCACATTTTTAATTTTCAGAGAATCTTAAAAGAGATTGGATATTTAGAAACAGCAGCCTTCCTATCTGGAGAATATTGAGAACAACAGCAATAAAATACAATGTCCCATCTGTTAATTAAAAAAGGAAATTTTAACTGAAACGGCTACTTTATATATATGACACCAGTAAGTTTAACTTTAACTAGATTAACCTACTGATCTAGGACATTGTAGCTTTCTCCTTGACAGGTCACAATAGCTGGGTAATATTAACTACAGTTCCAGAGTTATTTTTTTACTCTTATAGTAGTAGACATACAGAACCTTAATATTAAATGTCTTCCGGCAAGACATTTTCTAAGCCATAGCATTTGACACTGTTTTCCAAGTATTCTTCTGCCCAAGAAAATAATTTATAAGTTTTCTTTTTATATACCAGGTTTTATATACCACATTGCCTCATTTGATGCTCAAAACAACATATAGCATAGACAAAACTGATACAATTTTTCTTTTTTAGAGATGAGAAAACTGAAACAAAATAATAATAAAGATAATAATTGTTAGAACTAATAACTTTTCAAAACTCAAGCATGTTGCAAGTGCTGTGCTATGGATATTTCTTTACTAAATTGTCAAATCTTCACAGTCAACTATGAAGTTAATACTAATTTTATTTTCAGTTTCCAGAATAAGAAACTGAGTTTTATATAGAGGTTTGGGAAGCTTCCCAAGGTCACATAGCTAGTGAGTTTAGAAAGGGGACCCCACTAGATCCATCAGATGCTAAATTCCACATTCTTAACCACTGTTCTGCTTTCTAGATGTGAAATGTCTTTGGAGAGTCTTTGTCGAGGAAGAGTAGTTCAGGAAAAGGTAGAGAATCTGGATCATGCAGCAACTGTGAATCATTTCAAGGCATATAACTACTAAACAGGAGAACTGGGATTGAATCCAGGTTCATGACTCCAAATTGTGGGACCCTGAATTCATATCTTTGCAGAGTACCCTAAACACTGACACAGCTGAGTTATGCAAATGACTGAGTTCACAGTCACTCATTAACTCCTGCAATTAGATAGAAGAGTAATTGTCAACTTTGGATTTTAAACTTTCACACCATTTTATGATTATTTATGCTGACACCTAGAGTAGTCAAATTTATTTTACACTGATGTGGATTCTATATTTAATTTAAGAACAATTGGCAAAATCTCACTTGAATACTAAGAAGGATTATGACAATATTGATAATATCTATTGAGTGTTTCCTATATTCCAAGAACAGAGCTATATTATTTATAAACATTATTTAATCATAAACTTCCCTGGGTATTACATTTTAAGTTTATTTTTTATATATTTAAATTTTAAGAGGCATCAGGTTTTCAAGGGAACAAATGTTCAGGAAATGAAATAGGGCTTCGAGTGTCAATAAAATGTCTAAGAGTTTTCCAGAAACAACAGATGGTGTTTTCCAACAGAGTCTAGTGAGACCAAACTGCTGCATGATGAAAATGTATTCTTAACATCCCTAGACTGGGAAGGTGACTAGCGCTGTGACATGCTCAACAGAATGGCTCAACCCAGGCCCTTCCTGGACAGGATGCATTTTATCCCTGTGCTGGCTGTGCTCTTGAACCAGAACTACATTTTCGGTCCAGTGAACCCATGAGACAGTGTGCTTTCAGGTAAGTCAGCTATAAAGTTTGGAGAGTCTTGCATTTTGAAAAGTATTACAAAACAGTGCCATTATGAAGAACAAAGAGAAAACGTTAGAATACAGTCCTATCACAAGACAAAGGTACTAGAAAGGTACAGAATAACTGCCTATTTTTATTCAGTAGACAACTGCATATATAAAAGAATCAGTTTGCTTACCTAGTAGTTATAGATGACGTGGCGTAACAGCTTCTAAATTAAAATAATACTGTTGCTTTGCTGAATGTACATGAGCATAATAGTCCATGGATTTTTTTCCCAGACAGTTAAATTAACTCATTGGAAATGTAGCATACTAAATGATTCTTCTAAGAAGTAACATGCAATCATATCTTTTTCAGGCTTGAGTAAATTCCCTCTGCCTGTACAAACTTTATATCTGTGCCCAAATATTATGTATCCATTTCTGATCACTGAACAGAACATAGACCCTGCATAACCCATCTCCAGTATTAGGTAAAATCAAGGAACAGCAGTTTTCTTCTTGCACGGCTCCAAGGGGAACCATGCCCATGCATCTTGTCTGTGGTTGTATTCTAAGGGATACTATATACATGGCGTATGTGAATGTATCCACTTCCCAACAAACTGTACAACAGGATCTTGCTCTCATCTGGTGATAGGAGAACAGTCTAAGGGAAGCAGATCTTTGTTGTAAGTGAAACGCAGAACCACCTTATTGAGCAGAACACCTTGCACTGGTTAGCAGTCCCAGGGGAGGATCTGACTACAAGGAGGATAGTAAAGATCATCCCTATGCTGACTACTAGGAATAGAAGTCCATACACTTCTGCCCATTGCACCTTGGTATTGAAATTGACCAGGAAAACACAACACAATCAAGCACTGGATGGAACAATGCTTTACTTCAAAGAGGAGAGACAGAACCATACCAGCTCCAATAGTGGGCATCAGTCTCCCATGGCTAGGGGATCTCTCCCCATAGCAACTGGCCTACTTAACTCCTCTCGTGCCACAGTGGAAGGACCCCATTCCCTCCCCGTGGAGAACAGGTATACTAGTAGGGTTGGTGAGGCGCCATGTTAACGCACACGCTTAAGCAGGAAAAAGGAGCATACATTGAGCTTGAACACAGGGAAAGATATTCCTGTGGTAGGCAATAAATCCAGCACAGACTGTGTGAACTCTTTATCTCTTGGTGAGGAAGTGTTCCAGGCCCTAGGTCCATTTTTACATGGCCTACTGAGGGGTCAAAAGACTGCATGCACCAGATTGCCTTTCCCAACACAGCTCAACCCCATCCCATCATCATGGCCTCCCTGTCCCAAACAACGTCCTCAGGAGTGAAAGGAAATCAGATTTCTTGAGTGAACTTATCTTACCTTATCCTCACCCCCACTACCTAATATTCTAATCCAGATACCATGCACTGATGTCTGCTCTCCATCTGGGGACTGAATGATCACTCAGACTTGCTGTACAGGGGATTCCTCTATGGAGTTGGACACTGGAGCAAAACCTCAAAGCAGAGTCCAGCAGACAAGCTAAACTGAAAGGTAGATTCCAAGGATGGTGCAAATTAAACAAGATTAGGAGCATTTAGATTCAGAGTCACCATTTGCTCCAACGGCAAAGTGGAGATACACTTAAACTATGAGGACAGGCACAGTAGTCTCTGCTGCTGCAGTCTTGCCAATCCTACTTACGTGGCCATTTCCCTAGTCAGTACATGGACCAGCCTCTTCACCACACGAGGAAGGGGTGGGGTGCCAGAGGGCTCTGCCAGCGCTTTGCTTAGGAATCACAAGCGACAGAAATAAAAACCAAATGTGAAACTCTATCTCACTTCTTAGAGTTGATTACTGTGCACTCCTGTAGTCTGAAAGCATTACAAGCTAGATAGCAGGTTTATGAAAATTATTTAGCTGGTTTATGAATCGATTTGACAGTTATTTTTACTCAGATATATGTGGAAAACATGAGGAAAAACAGCAAAAATGATTTTCTGTCTTAAAGAAAATGAAAATCAGGGTCAGAAATGAACAGAATATCTAAACTTGTAGTTTAATACCTGAAAGTAAAGACTGTGATTTCTTTTTTTAACCATAATTATAATGAAGCTATGAAAGTAGCACTAACTGACTTTGGATTCTGTGAGGCATTCCAGTGTCTTTCTAATGAAGTCCCCTTCTTCTGCTCAACTTCATTTGAAAATGATTTATCGTTTGCAAGCAAAAGAATACCAACCAACAACCTGGGACAATGATATTTGCCTTGCAGTTTTCTCATAAGGTTTGGGCTAATTTTTGGCAAGGGACTGGCACAGTTAGGCATTCCATAAATGGTGGCTGTTATTAGATAGGGCGCATTGATTATCTTAGATTTACCTGGTTTATCTTTTCTAATTTCATCCTCAAATGAAAGAAAGGCAGAGGTTATCCTTTAATGTTGGAACCACAGAAGGAATGACGGATCAGTGGGAGAGGCAGGGGGCACTGGCACAGAAGCAAAATCAATGCTAGTGGCCAAAAGATGATGGATATTAAAGCTCCTTCACTCTCACGTCTTAGTTATCTTGCATGTTAACTCCAGATGTAGCTCTTTACATGGCACCAAGCTGAGAGTTTACTTCTAAGAAAAATACTGATTTCATAAAGGCTCCTTTCTCAATTCATTAAAAAAATGTAATTTCAAGCCAAATTCCAAGAAAAAATGTTAATTCTTTGTTAAAGGCCAGAGTGCTTAGCAATCTAATAAACAATCTAGTAATCAACATTTCGGAGGTAAGGAAGACTATCCCATAATACTGTTAGGCCAGCCATGTTGAAAATAACTGAACAGTATTTCTGATTATATTTCATTTTCTTCCATTGACTTAAATGACTGAAGGATTAAACTGTATTTTGCAAAAACATGAAGTTAGTAAGGTAGATAGCTAGTGGGAAGCAGCCGCATAGCACAGGGATATCAGCTCGGTGCTTTGTGACCGCCTGGAGGGGTGGGATAGTGAGGGTGGGAGGGAGGGAGATGCAAGAGGGAAGAGATATGGGAACATATGTATATGTATAACTGATTCACTTTTTTAAAAAGCAGGAACTAACACACCATTGTAAAGCAATTATACCCCAATAAAGATGTTAAAAAATAAAAAAAAAACAAAACATGAAGTTAAAAATCAGATATGTAAACACACAAAAAAACTATATATTACCCTTGACTATATATAGGTCTTAGTGTATAATCAGGCTGACCAGAGTAATATGATTTAATTATGCATATTAAAATAGAATCCATTTAAATATGCTCATATGAATTAGTGTTCCTGTTGTCACCCTGAAAATTGTCTTCTTTCCTATTTGGGAAAAATGTGTAAAATAAATAATACATCCACCAGGGAAAAATAACGTCTGGTGAGCCAAAATACTGTAATAGACATATGCTTTTGTGATCTCTGTCACACATTTTCATTATAGTCATGTAGACATCTGTGGATTAATTGTGTTACAGCAAAAGCACCTTTATATTAAAAGGTTGAAGAGTAGATGTAGATGTACTTTTTAAATAAATTGAAGACTTTTTACCTTAAGCAGAATTGTATATACTTGCACACACACGATGACTGACATCTACAGTTCCTTAAAAAAAGTCTCCTCTCGTGATGTGAAAAAGAGGTAAGCAAAATGTCTGGCTTTTTGGAGTATACACAAGCAATACACTAAAAGCAGCTCTCTACAGTTTATCTTTAATACAGTTTCTAATCAGTAGAGGGCTCCCTCGTCTGTACAAGACCCACTTTACAAATGCAGTCTGTACATGCAGCCAGTCACACGTTGTGCACCCGCACTCACACGTACACACACACTCTCTTACACACACCATCTAGATTAATAAAGCTGTCATTTTTCATTGCTTTCAAATCACCTTTAATATCAGTTGATTTTAAAGTTTAGGGAAATGAACGCATAGGCAGCACCCACTGGCAATATGTTAGAACATTCTCTACCTAAAAATACTGATAGGTGTTTACAAGTTTCCTTCATTTCACTGTGACATTCCTCAGCTCTGATGTGCACTTGGCTGCTTTCCTGAATTCACACATCTCTGTGTTTGCTCATGTGCCTGTGCATTTTGCAGAAGTGTCACTACCCAAGCTTTGCAAACTAACTAACTAAATCGTCTAAGTGATGCTGCTGAGGCTTTGTCTTTATTATGCCCTCCAAAACTTGAGAGTACAAAAAACAAAACAACAATCCAACTAGTGACGTTTGCTTTTGATAGAAGTCACTGAGCCCAGCTGTATTTTTCTCCCACTGAAACATGGATGAAGACATCCTAACTGGGTTGACTTTTATTTGGGAGGTTTAATTTTTTTTCTCTCCTTGGCCTGTAGGCTAGCTGATTCACTGATCTATAACGAAAATGCCAAAACTATGAAAACCCCACTGGGGCAGAAATTTGTAACAGAAAGGGAATTTCTGGCAGGGATGGAATAATCTTGGGCTGCATCCCCAGGCCAGTTTTTGTGATATAGTTAAAAGCTGGCTGGGCTGACAACGGATTCAACTGTTTAAACATCTTGCTGATTGTTGTAGTGGCCCAATAGATGCTTAAAAAGCATTGGTTTTCATGAACTGCTGGTGGAATCCTCTTATATCCAGCTGATCCTAAGTTATGACTCACATATTTTCTCAGCAGCCAGATCTAAGAATTCATTTGGTTGCTCTTAAAAGAGATGGAAGGGATAGAGCCTGTTTTTCCTTCCTTCTTGAAGCAAGAAGGCTCTGAAAACTTTCCTGCTCACACTTCATTCCCGGTAGAATTGATTGTTTCTCCCTTGTTTGTGCTCCCATCTTTACCTCTGTGATAATTTCACTTGCTTCTTTTGGTGTCATATTTCCACTGGCCTCTCTAGCATGGAATTTAAAATGGGGCCATCTTGATAGTAATATGCTGCCTCATGCCTTCTACTCCAATTACCCTTGCCAAAGTCAAACCCTGGAAATGCCTCATCCCATCACCTGAATATTTCTGGTAATTTCTGAAGATGTCTGTCTCATGTATTCATGAAAGTAGTCAGTCAGCTCTCAGATGATAACCAACAGACACTGTCACCCCTTCGGTCCAGGACTAGGAAGCCCTATTGTGCCACAGATCTGAACCTTGTTTGGTAATCCATATAGGCTGCCAGTGAAGCTAATATTTTGGTCTCCCTCTCCAAGTCCTGTATTGCTCTCTCAACTGATTACAAAACTGGAGTGGAAGGAAGAAACATGACTAATCATAATTATCTCCCCTCTCCAGCCTCCGTAGCTATGTAATATTACCTTCATCGAGAACCAAAGGTTCAGAGAGGTTAAGTAACATACAAAAATCATCGGTTAGTAAGCGGCAGTCCCAGAATTCAAATCCAGGTCTTCCTAACTCTAAATCCTGTGCTTGTTTCACAGCTCCCGTAACATTAGATAAGACACTTACGCTTGCAAAGCAAGGGTTCATAGCTAGATTAGTATGCCTCTGCTTATAAAACATGAGATAAATATATAATGGCTTTATAGACTGAGATGAGGCCAATTTCAAAACATAATTCTAAACAAAGCCCAAACTCTTTGTGTGGCATTCAAAGTCACTCATTCTTTATGACCACTGTCCCCCACTGCAGATGCCTGCATTCTGATACATGTTTGTTCACTAAGGCATGCCAAGTCCTTCCTCTGAGTCTTTGCTCATGCTAGCCCTCTCACATTCCCTTTATTCTCACTCTGCCTCACCCATCTGATTCTCACTCATACTTCAGTATCTTGCTCTTAAAGAACTTCTCCATCTACCTTCAGCTTTCTTTGCTTTTCTCAAACAGCTATTGTTATAAAACTCTTATTTTGCATTTGCACATAGTCTCTTATTATTGGGGAATTTTGCAAATGCATATGCCATTTCACATGGCTGGACAGTGATTTCTTGAAATAATAAACTCTCTTCACTATATATGTAGCTATTAAGTGACTTTATTCATATCAGATACAGGTAGCACAATCTCATAACTTACAGATGGTTTTTATTGTATGACAGGTAAATGATTCCCTCCTTACTTCATAATTACTCAAGCTCTAGAAATAATGTATCACATCCCTACCATTTCCTATTCTAAACCATAAAAAATTAAGGGCGTAGTTTCTAAAAATTTGATCTTGGGATGGAAAAGAGGAGGATGAGGAGAAAATGGGTAATATTTAAACTTTTTTAGGCTGTTCTATCTTCAGAGGATGTTTTCTTTTTCTTTTTGCGGTACGCGGGCCTCTCACTGCTGTGGCCTCTCCCGTTGCGGAGCACAGGCTCCGGACGCGCAGGCTCAGCGGCCATGGCTCACGGGCCCAGCCGCTCTGCGGCATGTGGGATCTTCCCGGACCGGGGCACGAACCCGTGTCCCCTGTATCGGCAGGCAGACTCTCAACCACTGCGCCACCAGGGAAGCCCCAGGGGATGTTTTAATAATAAAATTTCGATCTGTGGTAAGAAGTTGTTCTCTCCTTTTGATCACTAAGGTAGAGAACATTGATTGGGTTATTTTCCACTAACAAAGAATACATACATTTCCATTGATTAGCCAAGGAATATTATCAAACATATATATATCTTTAATCATAGATAAATGTCAGTCCATGAGTATGAAGTCTTTAGTAAAATTATAAATGTCAAAATATCTTGTAGAGTATTATATAATCTGTTATACCAGCAAGAATAGCAGCTAGATTTTAGGCTGTAAATATTTAACTTATCCCAACAACTTAAATAGTTTCCTTTTGTAGTCATTTTAAAAATCTTTCTATAGCTCAGGGAAGCAATATAAATTATACTGAGTGGAAATATCATAGAGAATCATGAGAATTTCTGATTCTAGGAGGGATGATAAATAATTTCACATCATGTATCTAATCTGAATGGTTGGCAGTGGCTGTCCAGACTCTAGAGAACTTTGTTAAGGAGGATTCTGGGGCTGGGGTCAGGCTCTGTCATGTCATAATTGATTAGTAATGTCTGCCTTAAGTGCAGAACTGTAAGGGAAAGCACAAATGCCATATAGTGCTTTCCCTTAGCTAAGAGGACTCCTTTATACTCCCATTGCTGAGATTTCACCATTTTTGGTTCTTCTTTGGGTTCTGAGATGAGCTCAGTCTCATGAATGTTGACTTCCTAATGCCACATGGGAGCATGAAGTAAAGATGTGTGAAAACTTTAGTGTTTTGGGATATGCTCATACTGGGACATAACGGTAGTATATTGTAGGTAGTGTTGTAGAAATAAACCAGATCTCCAAAGCGGTGGAGCAAGGGATCGGGGAGAATCTGGATCTGGTTTCCCTATTGTACATACTTCTACCACGGCTGATTTCAAGCTATCAGTGTGAGGCCATTAAACTCAGAGTTGGGAAAGGATATGCATAGTCCAAGCTAGTATAAGGGGGCTACTGCATACCACTGATTGTAGACGGACTTCTAGGGTTGAGGGTGTTGAGTAAATGCTCAGCCATACAATGAATATAGGCACAAAGATTCAAAGAAAGGCCAGGAGGTCATAGGTAGATAAGAAGTCTATACTTGGGAAACCGTATCAGGTATATATCAGAGCCCAGGCCAACACTTCAAAGTTATAACAACATAAGAATCAATTTCAATGCCATCCTTCGCAAAAGTATATTTTACCTTATCGATTGACATGATGTTCAAATGTTCCAGGGCCATACTGCTAAAACAGCATATTATATCAGTAAAGTACATAGCCTCTGGAGCCAGACTCTATGGACTTGAATCCTAGCTCTGTCATATATTAACTCTCTAATCTTGAGAAAGTTACTTAACGTCTTTGTGCCTCAGTTTCCTTCTCTGTTAAAATAGGGATATTAATAGTACTTATGCCATGGGGTCATATTAAAGATTAAATGAGTTAGTAACTGTAAAGTACATAGAATAAAATCTGTATCTAGTGCATTGAGAATACTGTTTAAGTGTTTGTAAAACAAAGGTACATAAAATGTAGACTTGAAACTTTAATCAAAAGTTGTCAGTATATAATCATTGTCAGTATATAATTTGCCTTTGAACCCAGGATAGAACAATAGGATAGCCATGATAAAAATGCTCATTGGGGCTTCCCTGGTGGCGCCATGGTTGAGAGTCCGCCTGCCGATGCAGGGGACCCGGGTTCGTGCCCCGGTCCGGGAAGATCCCACATGCCGCAGAGCGGCTAGGCCTGTGAGCCATGGCCGCTGAGCCTGCACGTCCGGAGCCTGTGCTCCGCAATGGGAGAGGCCACAACAGTGAGAGGCCCGCGTACCGCAAAAAAAAACAAAACAAAAAAATGCTTATTGGGGTAATTAACTTCACATTTATAAGCATAACATAACTTCATCCACTCTTTCATATCATTCCAATAATTTGGGAAGGTAACTAGGAATAGCAATTTTTTAAAGTTCCATTTTATAGTTATTTAGAACTTTATGGCAAATTAGTAACAAGGCCAAAATTGATTTCTTTTATTCTTACAAACAAACTCCATTTTAAATTGTGAATTGGAACTTCTTTTTTATGTCAAATACATTATTGAATTTGATGGTATCAGAAGTTTATGGCTTTTAAATCTAGAATATATTATGAATTTAATAAAGGATGCTTTTTTCTCCTATTAGAATTCGAAAAATACTCCCATTTTCCAAACATAAACTCATGAAAATAAAATAATTCTGGCAGAGGTCAAGCTCATTATACCATCCTGGTCCTGTTGACCTCAGCACTAAAATTTTCAACTTCTAAGTCAATGTAAATTCTACATTTAGTCAAGTTTTTAACTAAAACAAGTTAAAATAGAGGAGAGAGAACTTTTCCTGCCAGTTCTATTCAGTAGCATGTTAATCAGATTGCAGTAATAAGTATGAAACAATGCATGCAATTAGCAGTGGTTAATTTGAAACTACTTCATGTCAGTTTCTTTCAGAGCAATACATAGTCAGTAGAGTAATTATTTATTACCCTGAGGACATGATCAATGATATCTCTCCATAATAGCGTCTGCAAAAGAGTAGGATTCTCATCTGCATAAAAGGAAGCTATAGAAACTGACATTTTTTTCAGCTAAATAAAAGCAGAAAACTGTTTTTAAGCTATTTCCAACTATTTTATTAATAACGATAGATAAGTAAACCATTTGTTACACTTCAATATTTTTATGGTAACATAAAGCTGAGGGGGAAAAAAAACCCCAGCACTAGTGATTTAAATCCACAAAGCCTATCTTTATTGAGAAAGGGAAACATGACCCATTTCTAAATGTCATTATAGTCATTAACGGGCATGTGCTAGGCCCTTCCACACACACAAGTCACTAGTCCCTTAGCTGGAGCTTGGGGGTGGAATTTACGGGAAGCCCTGAGTGATAACACATGGTCTACACAGCTAAGCCATGGTTGTCCAAAGGCAGGGAAGAGATGCCATGTTAGCCAGGTGGCTGCAATTAGATGGTGCATTTGAATAATTGGGAAGGTTGTATTAGAGGCTACCATCTTGGCTTTCTGAGTTCACTATACATTGGACAAGAAATCCTTTATGTATTCATATTCAATTAATTTATCTTATTGTATAAAATACCCGTCACTCTGAGAAGGACCAGAAAAAGTCTCAACCTTTGGAAGTATGTAGTTAGTCTAGGCAATGGAGGGGCGGGAAATACAGAATGGAGTAGGCTGGAAAGAACAACACCGCAAGTTGGACCAAGCAGAATTGGTGAGAATGATGCACAGGCCTGAGATGGAGCCTCCATGCTGCAGGATTCCAAGAGGTTCCATTCATTTGGAGAATGGCACTCCTAGGGGTTGGGCAGTTACACATGCGGAATCCAACCTGAGATGACGTTTTGGGGGAGAGAAACACTTTATATAAAACAGGTATATACATTTAGCATGACATCTGAGGAAGATACCAACATCAAAATCCAGTGTAGGAGGACCAAAAAAGAGACATGGACAGGTTTTGGAATTCAGGTGAGGCAAGGGTCTAAAAACATTATTCAGTTGACCTCAGGAGTTGGCCATTCAGGGGAGACCTTGTAGCTTAAATAGGGTCAAAGATAAAACTAAACAAATAAAATTACCAGTTATGCACCTTATATACAGAAGGTCAGCACAGTATAATGTGTAGAAGAAAGAGTACAACCACTTTTCAAATGTATAAAATGAAAACAATAATTTTTAATAAAATAAAAATATTTAATTTTTAAAGGCATTGAAAGTTTTACACAAGAATTGTGTAGGCGGTGAACTTCTATGTTATAACTGCCCAGCACCTTTTCCTTTTTTGGGAACAGTTTTCCCTTCTTTAGAGAACTATTCTTCCTCTCCACATTTTAATTCTGCTGGATATTGTTATACTCATTTAAGACTCAGGCTACTTAACCATATTTTATCAATCTGAGTGTGGGAGCTTTACCTGCCCTGTTAGGCCAGTTTGAATTCTTTTGTGTAATGTTTTGCATTCAAATAGGGAAAGACAGCAGCATCTGGTGTGTTACCCATGAAATGTGAAACTAAGCGCTGTCAGAGCCATGTTCCCCACCATATGGAGGAAGGTGGTATGCGGTAGAACAAAATAGAACTTGCCCACACAGAGGAGACAGAGGTCCTAATGGCATTCACGTCTCTGCCTTTAGTGTCCCTGAGATCAGAACCAGCTGAATCCTTGCCCTTCCTGCAGTATATTTAGTCAACTCTTCATTGTCATTATACACTCCAGTTTTCTTCCAACAAATTCCCTTCTTGCCTTAAGCTAGTTTGAACTAGGTCTCCTTAAGCTAGTTTGAACTAGGTCTCCTTAAGCTAGTTTGAACTAGGTCTCCTTAAGCTAGTTTGAACTAGGTCTCCAACTAAAGTAGAATATAATGTACTTGGCTTAGCACCAAACACACACTAGGTTTTCAAAAAAAAAAAAAAAAGGGTAAAGAAAAAAGGCAACACATTGAACATAAAATCCTACTGAGCTTATAGTTCTTTATAGATGAGTACTCAATTGCCTTTTAATTGTTTCAGGTTATATTAGTTGTGTCTTACTAAATACTTTTTGACTCTTTGAGGTAAGATAACATATATTATATATACCAGCATCTCTAACAACATCTATTACAGTTCCAGGTTAAAAATAGTAACCCAAAGAGTATTTACTGGTTAATTAATCAAAGAATTTGCTTTTTGATCCATTCACCTTCAACTTTCTTAGCACTGTGGGTTACTACTTAGTGCACTAAAAGTAATGACTTCCTAATAGTGTGCCAATGATATGCAAGATTTAAGGTACCTCTGGGGGGCCATTATCACTTTTTCCATCAGATTGGGACAATATTGGTATCATTTCCTGTGTTACTAATTTGGCAAGAATGATTTCACCTCAAGAAGACCTGAAGCATAAAGTGAAATTTAGGCATGTTCTTAGTTTATCCACCAATCAATCAACTTAGAAAAACCCAGAGTAATAGTCAAATCCCAGACATCTAAGCAGAAAAGTCCCGAGAGTCAAGTTGTTGAGTTCTTTTAGATTTCTCGTCTAGTAAATGGTATAAGTACAGTTAGCAGCAATAGCGAGATGTTTCCTATTTGATTTTATTAACTGATTGATATGAATTAATGCATTAGGACATTTGATTGTGTCATAAAATGTGTATATGAGCATCATGATTCAATTTAATGTACCTATTACTGGTTGATGTGCCATTATATTAGGCTAAATTAAAAGAATTTTATGGAAAAAAATTACAATTAAAGACTCAAAATTGATTGCATTCATAACTTAAAAGAAGATATTCTGTTCCATTAATATTTTGAATAATTGTAATAATATATCAGAAAACAATGTGGGAAACTCAGGAGGTAGACAAAGTAAAGCAAAGATAAATAGATAAAAGAGTCAAAAACAAAGCTCACTTTCTATGGTAAATTCAATATTTTCTCTTTAGTCCTAGTTTTTAAGAACTGAAAGAGCGAGAAAAGTCACAGAGTTAACAGCTTATCTCAGCAAGTAAGTTTTAGGTTACATTGTCATGAAAGAGCTTAATTTTCCTTCTTTCATCTTCCAAATTACAAAATAAATTATTTCCAAATATGGCATTTTAATTTAAAAAAATGATGTTTTCATAGATAATAAGGTGACAAGACCATGTCAATTCTCATAATGCAAATGTGCTTTCCGAATGATGGTGAACCATTCCAGTTTGGCCAAGACTGAGAGGTTTCTGGGGCATGGCACAGTCCCCCCATGGGTTGGTGGACATCTTATACTTGCAAATTATTTGGCTTTAGATGTAAACTTAAGTATCCAGAAACTGATTTGGAAAATGTTGTAATTTACTTCTGAAGACTTAAGTATACTTCTCTCTCACTATAAGTAGATGAAAGATGATTATAAGTAGATGAAATCTGATTCAGTAGAGGAATATGGCACTGATGCATTAGAGCTTTTCTAGTAATTCTTATTTCTCTTCCTTCTAAGGGGCAGAGAAGGGTTTCTGATCAGGAAACGTTCTACCCTTCTTACTGGAAGTGTGGTCCAAGGGTGAAGAGCATCAGTATCACCTGGGAGCCTGTTAGAAGTTCACAATCCCAAACCTAAACCCAGATACACTGTGTCAGAATCTGCATCATTAACAAATTCCCAGGTGATTCACACACACACACACCAGAGCTTGTAAGCACTGCTCTAAACTCTTTTGCAAGGATTTTCTAAATGGACTCCAATTTTTCTCTATTGTCAGCTTTCTTCTGAATCCCTGTCTAGTCCACTACAAAGCTAGTGCAGCCTCATAAGCTCAGTCACAATTAATTTGGGATCTGTAAGCCATTGACCTGGGTTGAACTGACAACTCTGCCTTATAACCTTTGCCCAACATTTGAAGAAGAGTTCTCTAAGCAAGAGTACATACTTAACCAATGTAGGAAAACCAACTCTTTAACATGTGACAAATTAATTTTTCATAAAGTAATGGATGCTATCTGTACGTTAAAGTAGGCCTTTCTCGCAGGACCTTTATTGGGAAACTTTTTGGTTGCAGGCAATGTAAATAAGTGAAAGAAGGAAAGTGGCAGAGGATTAGACAACATTTACACAGCCTTCCCTCAGCCTGATTTCGTTCAATTTTATTGAATATTTTGGCAAACACTTGTCTAATTAGTTGGCCTCATTTTCCATACTTTCTTTTCATGTTAAACTGCAAAACTGAGTGTAATTCTTAGAACCAGCCATGCTCTTTTAGATCTCCTTGCTTTGCCACTTTATTCTGCTTGGAAACCCCCTCCCCACCACTCTTAACCTCCAAACTGTTGTTTGACTCATGCTCATCCTTCAAATGTCACTTTAAATACTATGCCCCACCCTTTTTAAGTCTTCTTGTCTCAGTCTATATTGCTTTGCTGTCCATTCTACTAGAATATTAAGAAGGAATCTCCAAGTTGTTATTCAATTGACTGCTGATTGTTCACTTTCATATCTTCAGGGAATTTCACTTCTAATGTCACTTTTATGAGAAGCAGCATATGGCCTACTACATGAGCTTTGGAAGAGGGAATAATACATCGAGAAAAGTCAATAAGGGCTAGAGGGCCTAGCCTCTGCAGGAAGTGAGTAGGAAAGGGAAGAACACATTTTGACTCCTCTTCATACCACACTGGCTCTGTTCCTTTGTTTCTGGGTGACAGAACAATTAAAATGGAAACTTTAGCTCCAAAGGATCCAACAGGGATAGGTCACTACCTATCACTCTGAATATTCAGACACCAGTTCTGCGAGACTCCTCTATCCACAGTGTGAAAGCAGAATCCAGAGGGCTGAAGTTCTCACACATCTCTAAACGACAATTTGTTTTATACTAAAAGGCTAGTATTAGAGCAGCTATATTAATTACCAAGCATACCGAAATTTATATATTACTCTGTTTTCATTTTGATTGGCAAAGGGGGTATGTGTGGGGTTCTTTCTGTGTTAGCAACCAGGAAAGACCAAGGTGACTTTGGTGAGGAAGTTGCCTTGTGATACTATCATTATCAGTAATTAGCCACAGTTAGTAACCTTCTATTAATCAAATCCACATCTGGAAAGACTTTCAGTAATTCTGTGAGATGAGCAGTGATGTTTGCAAAATTTAGCATGAGAGGTAACACTGCCTAACTTTGAAAGCCAACACAAAGGAAAGAAGAGAGAAAACCTTATCATTAATGCTTAGATAATCTTATTTAATTAAACCTATTCTCTATTAAATTATATTTAACATTTATATATATAAAAGAGAATGATTACAACTATTCTCTTTGACAAAATTGGAAGCTCCAAAATAAAAATTTTAAGTTATTTTATATCCATTTTCTCTCATATGCTAGTTAACAAGATACAATCTAGTAAATGCCTAAGCATATTGTAAATCAATAGGCAAAGATGAAAATCTCAGTTTCAAGGCCTATGAGTATAATCATTGGCATTTCTAGGAAAGGGAAAAATTTCCAAGCTCTGAAGAAGAATGGAAGTTATATTATTATTACTGACCTAGGAAAGGGGAGATAAAACGTCTTGTAAAGAAGAAGCTGAATAGCTCCTATTCTCCAGTGCCCCCAGTCAAATATTCTGGGGATATAGGCACCTCTGTAGGGATCCACTATAGGCTAGAAGATATAGAATTCTCCACTGATAATAAGAGAGAAAGGATTAGAACATGACTGCCATCTCTTCAGCTCTAAAGAAATTAAGACTGGCAGAAAAAGAAAAAGATTCCAAGAGGTAGCAGTTCATTAAAAAAAAGTCTAGGATTAGAAATATGCACTTTCAAACATAGATCACTTTCATCCCCTAGAATAAATCTGGCCTTTTGACTCATTGGTTTTTTTTGAGGTATAATTGATATAATATTATATTAGTTTCACGTGTGCAACATAATGATTCAATATTTGTGTATAGTGCAAAATGATCACCATAAGTCTAGTTAACATCCATCAACATACATAGTTACACAAAAAAGATTTTTTTCTTGTGATGAGGATTTTTAAGATTTACTTTCTTAGCAACTTTCAAATATGCATGACTGTATTATTTATCGTACTTTTTTGTTTGTTTGTTTGTTTGTTTGCGGTACGCAGGCCTCTCACTGTTGTGGCCTCTCCCGTTGCGGAGCACAGGCTCCGGATGCGCAGGCTCAGCGGCCATGGCTCACGGGCCCAGCCGCTCCACGGCATGTGGGATTTTCCTGGACCGGGGCACGAACCCGTGTGCCCTGCATCGGCAGGCGGCCTCTCAACCACTGCGCCACTAGGGAAGCCCCGCATAGCTGTATTATTAACTGTAGTCATCAGGCTGTACGTTGCATCCTATGACTTATTTTACAACAGGAAGTTTGTACCTTTTGAGAACCTTCACCCATTTCACCAAACCCCAATCCCCCACCTCTGGCAACCACCAAACTGTTCTCTGCATCCAACGCTTGGTTTGTTGTTGTTTAAGTTCCACATATAATTGAGATTATATGGCATTTGTCTTTCTCTGTCTGACTTATTTCACTTAGCATAATGTCCTCAGGGTCCATCCATGTTGTCACAAATGGCAGGATTTCATTCCTTTTAATGGCTGAATAGTATATACACACACACACACACTTCATCTTTATCCATTCATCCACTTGTGGACACTTAGATTATTTCCATACCTTGGTTATTATAAATAATGATACAATGAACGTGGGGAGGGGGCATATATCTTTTTGAATTAATGTTTTCATTTTCTTCAGATAAATATCCAGAGGTGGAATTGGCATATGGCAGTTCATATGGCAGTTCTATTGTTAGCTTTTTGAGGAACCTCCATACCGTTTACCATAGCGGCTTCACCAATTTACATTCCCACCAACAGTGTCCAAGGGTTCCCTTTTCTCCACTGCCTCACCAACATTTGTTATTTCTTGTCTTTTTGATAATAGCCATTCTAACAGGTGTAAGGTGATATCTCATTGTGGTCTTGATTTGCATTTGCCTGGTGATTAGTGATGTTGAGCATCTCTTCGTGTACCTGTTAGCCAACTATGTTTTCTTTGGAAAAATGATGACTCACCTTAATATTAGCCAACCACACTACCCCATGCTTTATTTAATTATACTAGCTCCTGATCCAAATCTCCCCCCCAAAACTACATTTAGACCTAAATTTAGCACAGCACCTACCGTCTATATGCTTCTATTCTAAATATAGTGGAAAGAGCACCACACTTAACTCAATTGACCTGGATAAAAATCTTAAGGCAAATCATTTTCTAATCAGGGAACTTTGGGCAATTAATTAAACCTCACTAAGTCTTGTTTTTCTCCTCTGGGTCTTCTGCAAATGTCAAGTCATTCCATGCTTTTTAAGTTTCTCTACAACTGAAAGAATGATTTTCTTATAAAATGAAATAAAGGTCTGAAAATTCTTCTGACAATCCTAGTAATGCATTGCCTATCATTTCATTCCCTTTTTAGTCTATTGCTGGTTTTTTTTCCTGTGGGAACGTATCTCAGTTATTAAAGTTAATGACAACATTGGGTTGAATATTTCTATTTTTTCTTCATTAACTAATTTATTAAACTATCCATGGAACTATCCATTCCAAAAGATTAGCAACACTAATGTTATAATTCTTATTATTTTATGATAAATACATCAATGTACTTAAACTATATTCTGTGTTTTACTCAAAAATTCAATAGGGGTTTAAAAATATCAACCTTGGGAACTCCCTGGCTGTCCAGTGGTTAGGACTTTGCGTTCTCACTGCTGAGGGCCTGGGTTCAATCCCTGGTCGGGGAACTAAGATCCTGCAAGCTGCGCAGCATGGCCAAAAAAAAAGAAAAAAAGAAAAAAATCAACCTGGTTTCCTAGCCAACTGACATCATTGTAAGTCATTCCATTCCTGGTACTAGAATATGTATAATGGTTTCAAATCATTTAATGTAGTAAATGCACACAGTAAGATGTGTAGTATCTTTCCAGAGCAGCCTTCATTATAAACCACACTTGGCAATAAAAAACAAAAGTACCTCTTCCCATATGCCCATGGTTGACCAACACAGCTCCTGAATGGTCCACTAACCTCAAACACTTGCTCCCAATCTCACTATCTACAACTTGTGCTTTCATCTCATCCATTTAGCTCAGTAGTCCAGTATTTCTTGGCATTATCTGCTTTCCACTTAAATATTCCTTTGCCTCAACCTCATGTCTTGGCATATATACAAGGAACACTTAACATAACACTACTCCCAAATCGCTCCCATTGTTGTCTCAACTCATTCAACAAATATTTAAGAGCTGAATGCTTTAAGGGGTAGGGATACAGTAGTGAACAAAGCAACAAAGATCCCTGCCCTTACAGAGGTTACAGTCTCTGGAGGAAGTGGGGAGAGAGACAATAAACAATAACCTAATAAATAAGTAACTATTTAATATGTTGAATGATAAAAGTGATGAAAAATCATATAGACTAAGAATTGGGAGTACCAATTTTGATGGTGTTAGGAGGAAACAGAGTGGTCAGGATAGGCTTCGTTGAGATGCTGCGGCCTGTGCAAAGCATTGAAGCAGTGAGGAAGTAGATGTCACAGATATTTGGAGTGAGTGTTTCTCCAGGGAAGTATAATGTTAAGTACCATGAAGGCAGAATGGACGAGGTAATTGGGAGTACACACAAGGGGACAATTTTAGTGATTTGCCAATAAATATTAACTAGATAAAGAGGGAAGTAAATACATGAGACATGAGAAATAATAAAAAGTTGGTAAAACAATTAATTGTAGATCACACTGGGAATGAAAGACTATAGAAGTTGGAATTCTTGAATATAGAGACTGGAAATACAGGAGTGATCAGAAAGTGACATGCTTAAAACCAAGATAGTAGATGGGTGCATTTCTTGGCACTGATATGATCTAGTCTATGACCATGAGCAAAAGTCCTAAGGTGAGGGCATGCCAGGCTTGTTCAAGAAAAATCAGAAGCCAAAGGGAACTTAAGAAAGGAAATAAAATCTTTAGGGACAAAGTGTCTAGCACAGTGGCTATCTGGGTTTAGATTTGTAATGAATAATTTGTGGCTTGCTTTTTCTCAGAGTGAAGAACAAGACAAACTGGGTCCTGACTTCTCAAATATTCTCTTCTCTATATCTAAATATTTGCCTATACTATTTTTCTCTTACTATTCCCTTCACTAACTCTAAGTGAAACTTGGCTCTCTCCTGAAGACACACCTTTCATCAGAGCATTCTTTCCCTCACCCCTCATCACCATGGCCATGGAGGTGTGGTATGTGTCTTCCTTGCTCCTAGTGGTTAGTTCCAGACTACTGTCTATTAATAAAGTCTACTTAAAATAAAGTCTAATAAATATTTTAAAAACTCAGTTGTTACATCAAGATTAAAAACATCTTATCTCTTGGGCTTCCCCGGTGGCGCAGTGGTTGAGAGTCCGCCTGCCGATGCAGGGGACACGGGTTCGTGCCCCGGTCCGGGAAGATCCCACATGCCGCGGAGTGGCTGGGCCCGTGAGCCATGGCCGCTGGGCCTGCGCATCCAGAGCCTGTGCTCCGCAACAGGAGAGGCCACAACAGTGAGAGGCCCACGTACCGCAAAACAAAACAAACAAAAACACAACAACAACAGAAAAAAAAATCTCGTCTCTGAAAGATGCCATTGAGAGAATGAAAAAACAAGCCACAGAATGAAAGAATATATACATACTAATAGCCATAATGCACAATATATAAACAAAGCTCTTAAAACTAAATAAGAAAAATAACCCAATAAAAATAAGCAAACCATTTGAACAGACACATCATAAAAGAAGACATACAAGCATCCCATAAGCACACAAAAAGGAGTTCAACATCAGTAGTCATCAGGAAATAAAAATTTAAACTACAATGAAATAACACTACACACCTTAGAATGGCTAAAATTTAAAATACTAACTATATCGAGTGTCTGCAAGAATGAGGAGAATTCAAACCTTCATACATTGCTGCTGGGGATGTAAAATAGTACTTTGTTTTAGAAACAGTTTAGCAGTTTCTTATAAAGTTAACCATACATGTATATTACGCAGCAATACCATTTCTAGGTATTTACCCAGGAGAAATGAAAACACATGTCTCCACAAAGACTTGTAAACTAATGCTCATGACAGCTTTATTCAAAAAAGCCCCCAAATGGAAACAATCCAAACGTTCAATAGGTGAGTGGATAAACCAGATGTGGCATGTAATATAATAGAACATTACTCAGCAATAAAAAGGCATGAACTAATAATACATGCAACAACATGGATGAATCTCAAAAACATGCTGAGCGCAAGAATCCAAACACAAGAGTATATATTGCGTGATTTCATTTATATGAAGCCCTAGAAAAAACAAATCTATTCTATGATGACAGAAGGCAGATCAGTGGTTGCCCATGGCTGGGAGCTGGGCAGATTGCCTGGGTGGGGGAATAGGGGAGTATTTCAGGGCACTGTGTCTTTTTCTTGATTCCCTTCTCTTTATATTTTGTGTATCTACTGTAGGTTTTTGCTTTGTTGTTATCATGAGGCTTACATAAAACATCATATAGATACAACAGTTTATTTTAAGCTGTTAACAATTTAACTTTGAACATACAAAACTCTACCTTTTTACTTCCCTCCTCCCGAAATTTTATGTTTTTGATGTCACAATTTACCTCTTTTTATATTGTATATCCATTAACAAATTACAGTTATTCTTAATACTTTGTCTTTAACCCTTATATTAGAGTTAAGTGATTAACACACCACAATATTACAGTATTAAGAGTATTCTGAATTTGATCACATACTTACTTTTACCAGTGTGTTTTATATTTTCATATGTTTTAATGTTACTAATTAGCATCCTTTTATTTCAGCTTGAAGAACTCGTTTCAGCATTTCTTGTAAGGCAGATCCAGTGATGATGAACTCCCTTAGCTTTTGTTTGGGAAAGGTTTTTATCTCTTTCAATTTTGAAAGACAACTTTGCTGGGTAAAGTATTCTTGGTTGGAAGTTTTTTATCTTTCAGCACTTTGAATATATCATTCCACTCTCTTCTGGCCCACAAGATTCCTGCTGAGAAGTCTGCTCATAGCCTTCCCTAATATGCCAGGAATTTTATTTTCTCTGTTGCTTTAAAATTTTTCTTTGTCTTTGATTTTAGAGAGTTTTATTCTAATGTATCTCGAAGAAGATCATTTTGGGTGAAATTATGGGTGGATCTATGAACTTCATGAACTTGTATATCAAAATGTCTCCCCATATTTGGGAAATTCTCAGCCATCATTTATTTAAATAAGCTTTCTGCCCCTTTCTCCCTCTCTTCTTTTGGGAATCCAATAATATACTGATTATTTCTCTTAATGGTATCTCATAGTTCACTCAGGCTGACTTCACTCTTTTTTCATTCTTTTTTGTTGTTGTTCTCTTCAGACTAGATAATTCCAAATGGTCTGTCTTCAACTTCACAGATTCTTTCTTCTATTTGATCCAGTCTGCTATTGATGCTCTCTACTGTATTTTTCATTTTATTTATTGTATTCCTCAGCTCTGGAATTTCTGTTTGGTTCTTTTTTATTATTTCTATCTCTCTGTTAAACTTCTCATTTTGTTCACATATTACATTCCTGATTTTGTTGAACTGTCTTTCTGTATTTTAGTGTAGCTCATTGAGCTCTGTAAAATAATTATTTTGAAATCTTTATTGGGAAAATAAAGATGTGTCATGCTTCCTTAACTTTTCATGGTGTCATGTTTCCTTAACTTTTCAAGTTCCTCAAAGCCTTGCATTGCTGTCTTTACATCTGAAGAAGCCATCAACTCCTCCAGTCTTTACTGACTGGCTCTGGGAGAGAAATACCTCCTTTCAGCTTTGTTGAGGATTCTGAGGCTTTCTCAGATCTTTTCTATAGATACACCTGCTCTATACTTCTTGTTCCCTTATGCGGGGGATTTCATAAGATTCTGTGCCTGCAAAGTCAGGCCAAGTGTTGACAGCTTCCCTTTTGCTTTCCCTAGAGTGGTGCTGAATGCTCAGTTTGTGCACTTTCTGCAGAGTCAGGACAGCTTTCTGTGCATGCTCACCAGCTATCTGCAAAGGCTTGCTCTTGCCACCATTAGGGACATTCACGGAGAGCAGCCATAAGGTAGGGGAATATGTGGGTGAAGCACATGAAGTACTGGGGCTGCCTGTGGGACAGTTGAGGGGATCTTTAGGCAAGGCATCCGCTGGCTTGTGGGCAGGCTTCCTGATGGGGGTCTTCGATGGACTTAGTAGTATCCACCTCCCCTTGATATGTTTCACTCAGAGCCCTGGCTGCTGTTCTCCTAGCCACTCACTGCTCCCCAGTCATGCAGCTCACAACTCAATACTCTGGATTGTGTGAGAAAGAAAAGGGCTTCTTTGGCAGAGTCCTGCACCAAGAAACCAGGCATTCTCACTTTTCCCTGTCAGAGAAATCATGGGCCAAGAAGGTTTCTCTTCGCACTAAGCTGTGCCATCTTGGGGAAGGAGTGATGTGAGTAAAGTGACCCTGTTCTTCTTATCTTCTTCAATGCATTCAATCTCAGACTGTTTTTGCTCCAATGGTGTGTTGTAACATCTCCACTGGACTCCTGGACTTCCACAAAGGCCCTCTCCTATGTGGGTGATAGTCAAACTACATGTTCTTTGTGGGGAAGATGGTAGAAAATGATTTAACCATGTTGATGATGTTGCAACACTATATATTTTCTATATTTTAATTGCAGTGAGGGCTACGTGAGTATATAAACCAGTTAAACTCATTAATATATACACTTAAAGTACATCTTATTGTATTTAAATTATACCACAACAAATTGATTAGAAAAAGACTCCTCAATGGTTGTATTAATAAGACAGATGCTTTCAAGTGACTAAATGCTTAATCTTAAACTTGAGCCAGAAAGGACTTTATTGGCTCATATGACCAAATATATAAGCAATAGAAACAAACCATAAGAAAGGCAGAAGGTAAGCCAACCTCAAATAAAACAAGAACCAGGAATTTAAATGCTGACAAGGCTCTTCATTTCTCCTTTCAGGAGTATCTCTATTTGCTGTCCTGGATTTCCCAAGCTGACATAAACAATACAGTTGACATCTCCTGGACTTAAATTGTTATAGCTTCATGACCAGGAAAAATATCTTTCCTACTCATTCAAATTTGAAAAATCTGGAAAAGGACCTTGATTGGCTCAGCTTGGGCCATGTGGCCAGTTCTCGACCAATCACTGTGGCTAAGGATTTAGAATACTATGACTGGCTCAGATTGAGGTGATTCCTTAACCAAATACTCTCATGAGAAAGGCGAAGTTATACAAGGAGAAAAATGGGTATTTTTAGAATGCACATTAAAGTCAGAGGCAGGGGAAAGGAAATGTTTTCAAAGATAAAAATAGCACAAACAAGGTTGCTGAATCATTTAAAACTAAAAATCTACTTCTATTTATTTATCCCATAGTGAGCATTAAGGAAAAATATTTAAAATTCTCTAAATTAGTGTCCAACTGGGACAGCCAATCCATAATGCATTTATTTTCCATCTCTAAACTTCTTATCTACCAAGAATGTGAACATTTTAATTTGCCAAAAGTTGGTCAGGTTTTTCTACACATGTTGCGAAGGAAGAGAACAATTATTCCTATAACTGTATAATTGCTTGGTTCAAATAAAGAGATGAAACAAGTCCCTTCTTACTTGCATATAGTAATATTGCTACACTGCTGGATTCCTTTTCATCAGCTGGGTTACATTCACTGCAGATGATACATCTGACTTAAGAGCAGGTGTTGCAGCAGGCCTGGCCCAAAGCATCCTGATGCTTATCATCTGGACAGTTTCCAGCCACAGATTGGACTTAGAGTTTTTGAGGAGATTGTCAGGGAGATTGATAGTGTGAGCCATATTGGAATTACCTATGATAAATGACACAATTTCCTCCACTCTTCTCAAAAGACAAGCTGTGAATCACAAGACTGTTCAGTTAAACTTGATGAGTATCTCCTTCCATGTGGAAGATGCCTAAAAGCACATTTGCATCCAGACTGGAGTCAGCTGAACAAATCAGAGCACCTAAGCTTCACTGACTCACTACTGGGGTACGGAAACCAGCTAACTGAGTACAATCCAAGATTTGCAAATCTGAAGGATATTTGTGGTAAAAATTCTTTCTGTGATTTAATTTGGCAACTGTTATCTCTTTCATGCTCATCACTGTCTCAGGTTTTATTAGTTAGGTCAGGCTAGGCTGCAGTAAAAATGTCTGAAATCTCAGTAGCTCAATACAATAAAATTTCAGTGCTTACTTATTTAACATCCCAATGATATTGGTGATGTGGGGAGGGGAGGCACAGTGGTAGAATCTGCAAGCAGTCATTCAGACACACAAAAGTTTTCTATCTCAGTGCCTCCAAATTTAACAGGTCCCCAGAATCACCATGGAAGAAGAAAATGATAGATTAAATAGGGGAAATTTTAATGTGACAGACCTAGAAATAATATCTATCAGTTATACCATATTCTTTGTGTAAAATGGTATTATATATACCTAAACTAACTGCAAGGGGGAAGAAAATATAATTTAGCTGTATGCCCAGAAAAAAAGAAGGAAAACGAAATGGATATTGGTTATTATTAGCAATCTTTGCCACGGAGGTACTACAGGAATACAAATGAGGAAACAGCAAGCCAATTGAAAATTAAAATCTCCTAGAATGACATCATTGATTTTTCATCCACAAAGAAGTCTGATGCTTCAATTTGTTTCTTTTTTACTAGTGGATAAAGTTCCCTTCTAGAATGGGTAAGACTATTTCTCAAACCACAGAAGAAAAATATATTAAAATCTCTAAAATTTCAATATTACCAGCTCAACTATCATAGAGAACAATTAAGTAATTTGCCACCTTTAGGTATTCATAAGCTAGAAGGCAAGTAAAATGCAGTTAATGGATTTGTCAATCAAGAAAGGGTTCATTATAAAATTTTCAGTACATTCGAGAAAAGAAACCAGTAATACCATCCATTACCTATTTTCTGGCCATCTTGGTGGGGCTATAGATAATCCTGTTTTCTCTTAGGTCATTCATGATAAATTGTTTTTCTTAATGAAATTTCACTAGGAAATTGTCCTCTGCCCCTTCAACCATCTGAAATTTAGAAGCATAAGTGATCCTTCTATGGCCAAGTGCAGTGGGAAGCTGGGCAAGCAGCTTACTCCTACTACTGCTTCTGGAATGTCAGAGGAGGCATTTGTCATGATTGTTGGGGCTTCAGTAGGAAGGGCAGCAATGTTCATGCTGGCCCTGACTTTACCCACCGTAGTTTTCCGTGACTAAGGATGTGAATTGTTGTACCACATCATCTAACCTTATAGCAATATACTTTTCCTGGCCATATTGATGGGTTTATAGATAATTCTGCTTTCTCTTAGTTCATTCCTGATAATTTTTTAAGTGAAATTTTACTAGGAAAAAGAAGGAAGAGGGAATAAGAGACATAATAAAGAGAAATAACATTTGAGGGAAAGCAAATATATATATATATATATATATATATATATATATATATATCAATGCTACTGCAGACTTAGATTTGTTATACAAATTCAATCCACAGCTAGAAAAATATAATATAGTATTATGTCATATTTGCTAAGTGCCTGTTTTCCACCAGGCATTATTCTAAATATGTGTCTAATGTATACTTGACACCACTAGGCCACAAGGTATCCTCTGTATTGCAGAAGTGAAGCTGGGAAATTTGTTTCCCAGAATCCTCCTTTTGTAAGATTTCTGGTTCAAGTTTGCAAACAATAGAAAACTGCAGGCAATGAGGAAGATTGAAGTAAAGAAGTTATTATTCTCCAGAGGCAGTTTCAGCCAAACTTACAGGTCTTCTGGTGAGCCCTTGAAAGTCACCTGCATTGCTGCTGCAGAGAAAACTGATGAAAAATCCACAAAGAGTCTTAAGAATTGCAGCAATTTCCCTGAGAACTTCCTTCAGAACCATGTATTTTGGTACTTTAGTCTAAGATCCCCAATGATAGCTTCCCTGACCTTAGAGGCAGTTTCCTTGACTTATAATGGGGGCTTGTGGGCCAATAGCCTTGAAAGCGTCTATTTTGATAGTAAAACCTTTATATCTGGGATATGTATGATGACTTCTGTTTTTACTGATCCCATCTGACTGATACAAATAATTAAAACCACCTTGTAAAATAGACATACAAGCACATCACCTTTATTTTTCAGATGAAATAAAAGCTTAAAGGATATAAATATCCTGTCAAGGGTTGCATGATCAGAAGTCAAACCAAGTATGTTGACTCCAGAGATCATGTTCTTTATTATAATGCTATACTCTGTCAAGTCAGTACCAATGAGGGACAGAAACCACTTTATAATAGAGCAATAACTCAATAATTTCCAAAGTGCATCTTCCTAATCAGGCACTATGCTTCTCCTTTTTTTTCTGAAAATAAAGCAAAACAAAAAAACACAAAAATACCCTTCCCTTGAATTTCACTCCTACAGTATCAATACTAACAGTTTGAACTAATTTCTTTACCATGTCTACAATCCACCAAATTTATTGGTAACTATTGAACTTTCTGGGTTTATGGACTTGCTCTCTATCACCTTGCACTGTTGGATGCTCAAGCATGGTAGCTTCTGCTCAGTTGGTGGTTACAACTCTGTACACACACACACACACACACACACACAGAGACATCAGTTTTGTTTTCAATAATTCTTTATCATAGAAAATTAAAATGTGATTAGCAATTGAGTATGATGACATTGCAAAAGAACTTGGAATATTTTTACCAGTGGAAGAAATGGTTCAAAAGTCAAAGAGAAAAAGAAAAAACATCTTATGATGCAAAGTAATCAGGATAAAAAACCAGGGTTCTCAGCTTAGAAGAGGTATTAATATTTGGGGAGTCTCTTTAAACTACAGTTTCTTAAGAGAATTCATCTCTAATTTTCTACTTACTTGCAGAATGAAAAATAAAGCATATGTGCAAACCTGAATTGTGTGCGAGAAAACCTGATTCATCACAAGTCTGCGATCACGTATTTGGGTATATTATCTATAATAACACATTTAACTTTGTCTGCTTACTAAATCTCTCAGAAGAAATAAACACATGATTGAAAAACTCCTTTCTCTGAGTCTCATAATTAAAACCAAGTTATAATTTTAAATTCTAAAAAAATTGTACTTTAAATGTTTTGAATAATAGCTTCTAGTATTCTTATGACAAACCCCAATTAAAGACAAGGTAAAATCTTCATTCCAGATGAGTTAAAGAGATAATCAGTTATTCCAATTTCTTTACTTGTGCTTTTCAATATTTTCCCTTGAATTTTCATAGGGGTCTTCATTAATATCCTCATTTAAGAAAAATGAGGACATTGAAACTAATACAAATTTACTCAGAATCATTGAGAAATCTAGAATGGAAGCATATCCAGTTTCATTCCTCTTTCCCCACCGATGAAACCACAGGAATTCTGAGCTAACAGGATATAGCCATACACAAGGGTAAAAACTTTGCCATAAACTTAGACAGAAAAATAGAAATACTTATTCACAAGTTTATCTATTGTCCTCTGTATATAATCATGTATTCAAACTTTTCCAGCTCTTTCCAACAATATACTTAAGGTGGCGATTGAGCTAACTTCACTCCATTAAAGTCCTGGATGGGCTGATGTTAATTCCATCCTATGCTCATTAGATGATACCATTATCACCTTATCCTAAAATTGATTCTCATGGCAAATGTTTTAAGGCATTTGTAATGTGAATGCAAAACCTCAGATGTTAGTGTTTAGTTGTTAAACTTGAAGTAGGGCTCCCACGCCCTTGCATACAGGGAGGGTTGCAGCTAGTCCATATCGTGCCTTTGGGAGAATAAGAAAAAGACCTCCTCTCTAGTGGAAGGCAGTCCTGTAGCTGCAAGCCTTGGCAGGCAGTCAAAGCCATGGTGAAAGTAAGAAAAATATGTCCCTTGTTCCCAGCAGACGCAGGCCCATATCAAGCACTTGGTTTGGCAAGCAGAGTATGAGCTGTGTTGCAGCTCCCATTCGCTCCCTGCATGGAATACTTGTGCAAGGCGTAAACAGCACAACTACAAGCAGTGGCTTTGAGTAAGCATCCTCTCTTACTATCAAAGTCAGTAACCAGAGTATCCCCCTAAACAGCCCCACATCCCCACTCTAGACCCCAGACCTTCTGACTCTGCATCACAAAGCATTCTGTCTCTTCCTTAAAAGAATAAAATCAATTGTTAACTTTAACTACTGCCTTGTAAAATATCAATAGTTATTCGTAATATTTTCAATTTTAAATTAGCTTATCTTATAAATCAGAGAGCAATTCCATTGCAAATAAATAACTTTTACCCTTACCTGTGCCCTTTGATTCTGAGCAGGAATTTATTGATTGATTGATTCAATTAGTTAGTTCATCTCTTGTCATCTCTCTACCTAGTTTCCTCAGATAATCATTCCAAGTATTATCTACTCTCAGTTTACTCTCAAACCCAAACTCTTCTATCCTTGTCACTGTGAGTTGCCTCATATTTTGCTTAAATGAGACAATAGTACAATCATATAAGAATCAATTTTGTTCTCTTTTAATTAAGAATACCTCTACATTAGTGTTTTATGAATTCCTTTTCTATGTTAAAATTTTTGAAGTTGACATTTGAAGACTGAACCTCAGTGTTTACTCTTTGAACACAAATGTATTTAAGAGCTCATATATGCCAGGTCCTGTGCTATGTGATGGGAAATGTTGGTGAATGGTTTTGACAGGCTCCTTCAGGAATATACAGTTTGATGGGGAAATAGACAAGTCCCAGGCAACTAATAATAATATCAGTACAATGTGAAAACTGCTCTGACAGAAGGTATGGGATGTTGTAGAAGGACAAATCATAAGTATCCACACCAGATTTGGTGAATCAGGAGACTCTTTAGAGAAAGTGTTGGGACTTCCTTGGCGGTCCAGTGGTTAGGACTCCACACTCCCAATGCAGGGGATGAGGGTTCCATCCCTGGTTGGGGAACTAAGATCCCGCAGGCCGCACACACAGCTGAGCAAAAAAAAAAAGCGTAGGAAAGTGTTGATCTCTGCAGGATGGGGAGGAGGAGTTGGCTAGGCAGAGGGGATGGAGGAAGAAGAGTAGGTTTGAGATTCCTAAGAAAGGGAAAAATAGGTATAAAGGCCTGGATAATTGTGATCATCTCTGGATATAATTCTACAACTGAGAGATTCATAGAGCTAAAGCGAGTTCAGTATAATTGCTGTATGGAATACCATGGAGGAATAGTAAAAGAAGAGAAATCAGAAGTAAACAGGGGTAGATGGCTCAAGGCCTTGCAAGTTATGGTGTTTTTTTTTGCTTTTTTTTTTTTTTGCGATACGCAGGCCTCTCACTGTTGTGGCCTCTCCCGTTGCGGAGCACAGGCTCCGGACGCGCAGGCTCAGCGGCCATGGCTCACAGGTCCAGCCGCTCCGCGGCATGTGGGATCCTCCCGGACCGGGGCACGAACCCGTGTCCCCTGCATCGGCAGGCGGACTCTCAACCACTGCGCCACCAGGAAAGCCCTGTTTTTTTAATTTTAGGTTTTTACTTCACAACTTGATTTCAAAATTATAATTTTTCATTGTTCATTTAGCAAATATGTTTCAGTCATACTATGTGCAGATTCTACTATGCATTAGACATTTAAGATATCAATACATTTACCATATGGTAGATTTTCAAGATTCATTAGTGAACAACAGAGCAAAAATCCCTGCATTGGTGGAATGTATATTTAAGAAGAAAGCAGTATGTCTTAGAAATAAGTAAATTATATAGAATTTAGCCTACTTACCTCTCATTCAGATTATTCAACAAACTCCTACAGTTTCTTTTTCTTTATGTTTTCTTGATTATAAATTCTTCTTCACCCTTAATCAGAGTTTTCATTACAAATGACAAATGTAGACTTGCCACTCCTTTGTGCAGAAACCTCTGCCACTTCTGTATTGTCTGCAGATAAACATCCTGGCACTAAGTATGGCATTCAAAGTCCCTCCAGTCTGCCATCTGGATAGCTGTAGGGCCTCATTTTCTAAAATTTTTGTTGTGTAGATTGTGATTTAAGCCCACCAGACTAATAAAGCTCTAAACAAAGCATCGACTTTGTCTTCTTTTGGATCTCGTTCTATAATGTTTGTGATTGATGACTCCATCTTTCTCCTCACCATAGTTTCCGCTGTTAAAATCTCATCTATCTCTAAGGCCAGCTCAAATTCCCCTTTGTTAGGGAAGAGTTTCCTGCTTCCTCCCAGTCATTCCAAATAAGTGTTCCATTTTACGTTCTCCTATGGGATTTTGTTTAATCCTCTCTTTTGCCGTCCAGGTTTTGTATTTTCATTCTGAAAAATTCTGTCTGTAATTATTACAGACAGAAGACATGACAGATATTGGACTGTGAGCATCCTCAGGACAGGAACCGTCCTGTTACTCTTTGCCCCATGCTACCGTGCTTTTTACCTGGCTCAATATTTTCTACCTTGAGTGAAGGCTAAATAAGTGTTGGATTTATATTTATTTTCTTAAACTCTAGTTTAGAAAGAAAGAGTTTTTTTTTTTTTTTGGAGGTCAATGTATTAGCAATCTTATTCATAGAATTAACATGATGGGTAAGAGCATTTTTAACAGGCATCTTTTAATAATTATAAATGCCAGATTTCATCAGAAGCCTAGAGCAAGTATTCTCACTGTGAGACAAACTAAATGCTACATGTGTCAATATTTACACAAGCAGATTACAACAGTGTGGTCTCATCAGTTCAGCTATTGTGTCTTGTGAGTTCAGCTAAATTTTAAACTCTGTAAGGAGCTGCATTTTCCCCTGAAGTTATTAAAAGGTAGATTTCTTTTAATTAAACTCATTTGCATGACTAAATTAGATTTAATTACTCTCATTCATTTCACTAATACCTTTCTTTGATTGGAGAAGGAGAACTTTTATAATTGATTAAAATAGGATGCTCTGGCCTTCTCTGTTGATCCTGGAGAATAGTTCTCATTTATGCTTTTAAACGACCAGTGGAACAGAGGTTTCTTTGATCTAGTTCTACTACAAACACTCTCCTTGAACCTGCGGTGGACAGGTGGCCACACAATCACACTGCTCCTCAGTTTCTCCATCAAATATGCACTGTAGTACCAAATGCAATGGTATCTGTTTTGGCCTCCAATGCAAAGACAAATGGTGCTTTTGATGTGAAAGTGCCTGAAACATTTGTATACGTTCTAAACTATGAATATTGTTAAAATTACTAATATCAGAAGTTACAGCTTTTTCTTTAAATTTTGCCTAAAAATGAAATTCCTCATTACCTTTTGGGTAGCAGTCATTGTTTTCATAATCTCAGATTATTGAATACTATCACATTCATTGATTCACTTATGCCTGCATGCATTCATTCAATGCAAATTTGTTTTCACACAATATTCCAGACATTGTGATTATCCTTGGATATAATTCAGCAAACCCATAAGAAGTCCAACAACTCTAATAAAGCATGTTCCTCCCTCAGGAGTTCAGACGTGAGAGAGACCAGTAACGTAAAAAAAATGCATTTCAATAAGCACAGTAATAGAATCACATATAAGGTTCATGGTTGAAAAGGGGAAATTTTCAACTCAGCCTGGAGGTATTTAAAATAGCTCTAGTGAGATAAATTTAAAAAGATGGGAAAGGAAGGTTATTCTAGGACAAAGGAATTCTATGTTCAAAGATAACAAGCAAAAATAGAATGACACATTTGGAAAACTCTAGCGTAGTTTGGCTTACGTTTTGGATTTGAGTGTGAAGTGAGAGAGAACAAGTTTGGAGAAAAATTCATCCGGTGGATGAGTTGGCTTAAAGCAGATGAGTAAAATAACTATATTTACCATATTTATGTATTAGAAAGATAATAAGGTAGCAATATGGAAAATAGATTAGAGGGAGGTAAGCCCAGTTAGGAGGTTCTTTAGTTTAAAAATAATATATTTCTGGGGCTTCCCTGGTGGCACAGTGGTTAAGAATCCACCTGCCAATGCAGGGGACATGGGTTCGAGCCCCGGCCCGGGAAGATCCCACATGCTGCGGAGAAACTAAGCCCCTGAGCCACAACTACTGAGCCTGAGCTCTAGATCCTGCGAGCTACAACTACTGAGCCCATGTGCCACAACTACTGAAGCTCACACGCTCTAGAGCCCATGCTCCACAACAAGAGGAGCCATGGCAATGAGAAGCCTGCACACCATAACGAAGAGTAGCCCCTGCTCACCACAACTAGAGAAAGCCCATGGGGCTTCCCTGGTGGTGCAGTGGTTGAGAGTCCGCCTGCCCATGCAGGGGACACGGGTTTGTGCCCCAGTCCGGGAAGATCCCACATGCCACGGAGCAGCTGGGCCTGTGAGCCATGGCCACTGAGCCTGCGCGTCTGGAGCCTGTGCTCCGCAAAGGGAGAGGCCACAACAGAGAAAGCCCATGCGTAGCAATGAAGACTCAAAACAGCCAAGAAAAATAAAATAAAATAAATAAAAATAATATATTTCTGAAATGATGTAATACCAATATATTTTGGAGAAGAAAAAACAAATATAAATATATTTCATGGGTTTTTACAAGATAGAACTGAAAAGCAGAAGTTTAAAATTTTCTATGTTTCCGCTTCGGATGATTTTTTAGGTAGTGGTGGCACTACTGGAAACAATAAAAGAAACACATTTTGGGGTAGGAGTATAAGGAATCCTGATTTAAATTTGGGACAAGTGATTTTGAAACACCTATATTCATGAAGACAAAAATATTTGTCTGGATCTTAGAAAAGTGATACAGAAGCAAGATATAGATTTGGGAGTTCAAATAGAGATTTTTTGTTTGTTTGTTTGTTTGTTTGCTTTAAATCTGTTCTTTACTTCCTTTTGAACATATCCCTTTCCTACGTTACTGATTCTGGTTTGACTATCAGTCAAAGGCATTTGCCTCCCCTCTCAGGGTTGAGTGTGCATGACCCGAGCCAAGCCAACCAGAAAACGAAACTAAGTACTGGTAAGGATGCTGGGGGAGAGGGACTAGTGTTCTTTTCAGCAGGATCATTAGCTGTAAGAACAAGAGAGTCCAGAGTAATTAAATAGCCAGCTTTCTCCTCATACAGGTAAAGTCTGCAAACAAAGCCAATAGAGAGAAAAAAAGCTAACAGATTAAGAAACACAGAGGTCTGCCTATATTTTTGAACCACTGGATCCAGCCAAGCCTTTAGGTAACCTTCCCCTGAATGTTTTAGTCATGTGAGCCAATAAATTTGGAGTTTTATGCCTTATGCTTGTTTATGTCTTATTTCTGTGATTTGTATCCAAAAGAGTCTTAACTAATTCAGGGGTTTTCACCAAGAGAGTCATAATTCACACTGTGGGAATGAGTGCCATAGCTGAGATCAGAGCACAGCAAGTGAGAAGAGAAAAAGATCAAGGTAGTATAATCAGGAGGAACATGAAAATTAAAAGGTAAGATGGAAGGGAAGAGTCCCATACAGAAACCTGGGAAAGATCAATTAAGAGGCCAAGAAGAGAGTAGTATAACAGAAGCCAAGGAAGTAAAGCGAGTGTCAAGAATAACAACAGGGAGAGGTAAGGTCACATTAAATAGGACAAGACAGGTCAACATGTGTGTAGGATTTAGCAATCTAAAGGTTTTAGAGGACTTTGAATTGTCTCAGTAGAGCGGTAAGTGCAAGACAGATTGAATAGACATGTGAAAGTGAAGTCAGTGAACTGGATTTATCTTCCAAAAAGATTGTCTGTAAAGGGAAGTGAAAAACTGAACCATCTACATGGGAACATGGGCTAGAAAGAGGGTTTCTTTTTAAGTCGGGAGAGATAGCATCTCTGCACATGCTAAGAGAAAACACTATTTTCTCCTGTTCCGTATTGTTTAAATACGGTACTTTTTTACTGTAGTAGGAGACTTATGGAGGTGGAACACACATAAAATGCCAGGTAGAGAAGAACAGTTGATAAATATGAATTAGAGGCATGTTGGTCTCTTTCATTCACTTATTTAAGTCCTAGAGGTTCCCATATTTTGATAGTTCATTTTTCTTTCATGCTAAAAAGTAGAATATCTTATTTTTCACCATACATACAAGCCATGGCAAGGCATATTTTCTCTCTTCCATCCATAACGTAACACAAGTAGGAGCTAATGGCTGACTCATTCATACATATTTAAAACAATACAGTTTATTTTAAAAACTGTTTTATTACTGAACAGAACTGTATTTCCAGCAGAAGGTTGTCATGACCCATTTTAAGCTATCTGTGTTAGCTTGAGTTAATTTGATTTATTTCAATACTAAGCTCAAAGCTTTGCATTAGTTGATGACTGTTCTACTGATTAGATGTCATTTTTTTCACCCTTTTATTACAATGTGCAAGTTACGTCTAATGAGCCACTTGGACATGTATTTACCTGTCAGTTTCATCTTTTTCTAAAGAAAATGACAACAAATACAGAAAAGAAAATTCATAAGGGAAAGCGCAACACTGCTTCTTAAGTATTCAGTTTTTAATAAGTGGCCTATTATTCATTAAAAAAAGAAAGAGCCTCAAATCTTGCTTGAAATAACAATGTTCTAAGAGTCTTTTCTGACTCTGACTAGGAAGCACTTGGAGGTGGGCACCTTCCCTTCCATCTGCATTTGGGTATTAGGCTTGGGGGTATACAGTCATAAAAGGGAATGTGTCATGAAAAGGAATGGAAACAAACAAATCACAATACCAAAAGGAAGAAAAAAATCCCTCAAACCACACTTTCACAGTCTTCTATTTATACTAGCACATTCTGGGAAAATCACTCAAAAACCTGTTACTAATCATTTAAACCTTAGGCTGTCGACACTTTTCTGCTTTGCTAGCCAAACAGTCATGTGCAGCAGCCAGAGGGTTAAAGAGCCAGATTTCCTGTCCCATGCTGTAGCTTTGTGTGAGCAATATGGAGGACCTCATCATCACTGCAGAGGTTCCTGTTGAACATGAAGGGGTCTATCCAGGCAAAAATATGTGCAGCCTTCTCGCCAGATTTGCTCCGGCAGGGCTTCTAAAGTTGGCTGTGCAGTGGACTAGGCTGTCCAGACCTGCTGTTCCACAAAGGCCAGGATTCTCCCTCTGTGTGCCTAGTTCTCCAGCCAGCACACCATACAAAGCCTGCTTCACCTGGGTCCAGACACCCTCCAGATCTATGAGAAAGTCTTTGTGTTGTTTTTGGAAATACAATACTCAATCTAATATAAATTAGATTATTTGGATTTGGATAGACCAAAACCGTAAACATTTCAATTTTCACATAGAAATAAAATAAATGAAACAGAACACAGAATTAGTCCTAAGATTTAGACTGTAGAAGACAACAAAATTTTCTATTTCTTGATTTAAAAAAAAACTTAGAGTCTGTCAACTGCACAACGAATTATGTCTCCAGTGGCCTAGATGCAGTGTTTTAATTGTAATTATTTTCTTTTTTTTTTTTTTTTTTTGTGGTACGCGGGCCTCTCACTGTTGTGGCCTCTCCCGTTGCGGAGCACAGGTTCTGGACGCGCAGGCTCAGCGGCCATGGCTCACGGGCCCAGCTGCTCCGTGGCATGTGGGATCTTCCCGGACCGGGGCACGAACCCATGTCCCCTGCATCGGCAGGCGGACTCTCAACCACGGCACCACCAGGGAAGCCCTAATTGTATTATTTTAATGGAAGATTTTTGATATGCTGATCATAAGTGCTGTATTCAATTTCTTTAATAAATATGTTAGGAGGGTTCCATGGCAAGGGAATGAGAAAATAACCCTCCTGAGATCCCAGTCAACCACCCCTATTGTACTTTGTGATCTAGAGTGCAGAATTCTTGATTTTAATTTTCTTTACCTCTGTTCATTTGACTCATTGTCATCCATGCTTGATTAACAAAATAAAGACAAAACTACTGAAAGAGGTAATATTTTGTGGACAGTTAGTAGTATTTTCACTCCATTAAAAAAATCAAACTTCAAATTCTGTTTGTTGAGAAATCTGCCCACACTATTTCCTTCTATAAAGTCCCCCAGTGAAAGTCCAGATTTCGAAAATCTAGTCTCTGACAGAACAAAAGGCAACAGAAACCTATGAAAACAAGCAAGAGAAAGCTCAAGGTTTGTTTCACACACCACCTATGCCTGAGGATGGCTCTCATCAATACCCATCGTGATTCAGTCACTGTGATGAGAAATTTGAAAATAAGCTTTGCAGGTAAAAACAAAACCGGTGAAACATTTGATTCATCTTTGCCAGCTGAACATCGTACCTTGTTTGCTCAGAAATCTGACTGAACTCGATCGATATATGTCACTGAGTCTCTTGCTGTCATACTCAATGTTCAGTCATCTAGTGGAGACAAAGTCTGACCCAGGATTAATATAAACTACTGTGGGTCCTTGGAGTCAGACTCAAAAACTTAGATTCCATCATGCCCTCAATTATCAAATGTGTTTCCTGTGAAGAAAGGAGTACTGTTTAAAATGTTTGATAATCTGACAAGGCCATAAGGCTTAATGGAATTGATGATTACACACAGATGGACGATTAACTCTCGAGGTTTAACGCTGAAAAAAAAAAAAAAGTAACTGTGCTGGATTGCTACTTAATGGAATTACACTGCCCATATGGAAAAGAACTATACCCTAAATATACCCAGAATGATGGAACAGGTGGCAGAATCTGGGCAAGACTGCTTGGAATGCACAAAAGCATTCTGAACTTGTAACTGCCAGAAAAGATTTCTGAAGGAAAAAAAAAAAAAGAGGGGAATCTTTGAAACCATGTTAACTTTCCTACATTTTGGAAATATAAATTGCAAAAATAATTAGAAAACTGAACCCCAAAGTATAATTATTCCAGTAGTAATGTTTTTTAACATTATCTTTTGGAAACCTGCAAACTATGCTGTTTGTGACTGAGGTAAATGTTGATGTATGGATTATTAATTAGCTCCAACATAAACTCAGTGAAGGCAGAAACCATATCTGCCTTGATAACAGCTATATCCTCCAGAAGATATAATTGGGAGAATGAGATTAAAACTATTAACTAAAGGAATGATTAAGCATAATTTCTAGATTTCATATTCTTTAATAATGGTTTACGTCCCCAACTTCATGGATAAACAAGAACATATGGGAAAATGATGGCGGGATATGAACACTAGTAAGCATTTACATGTAAATAAGCAATTGATAAGGTAGCATAATTCCAATTAAGAAACAATTGCTGAAAGAAGGTGATTTATTTGTGATTTTTTGCTCCAACTCAGGAGGGGATTTATTTTAAATATTCATAAACTTTCAAATAACAGAAGGCTCTGTCTTCTGGGCATACAGGGTGTGGGGATAGAATCTGGAAGGCCTTCGTAGTGATAAACTTAGTAGGTAATCTGCACTGAGCACTTACTATGTGCCAAGAATGAACTGCTTCATGTACATCAGTTTATTTAATTCTTAATATGACCCTTTAAGTTATTTCCCATTTTACAGATGAGGAATCTGACTGAAGGGCATTAGGTAGGCTTCCCAAGGTCAGAGAACTAGTAGTTGATAAAGTTGGGACTAAAAAAGAGATTGGTCTTGCCAGAGTTCTTTCACATGTAAGCATTTTGGTCAATACCCACTTACCATGATCTCTCCCTGCTTCTGTGCCTCATTTCTCTAGTTTTGCACATGTCTGAGCATTCTTGGACTCCTCTTTGTACCTGACGCCTTCCATAAGGCTTATGGATCCACCCTGTTTACCAGGGTGATATTAGGATCTTTAGAAAAGCATAAGGATGGAAGAGACGGAGAAGGAGAACGACCTAACATAAAATAGTTAAGAAATTAATAGTAAATGATAAAATGAGGGTGAAGAAGTTCCTCAGCACTCTGTTTCTCCCCATAAGCTTTAATTTTTCTTTTCTTTTTGAAATATTAAATTCTTAAAAAAAACTTTTTTTTGGTGCCTCTGCTTTGTTGATGTCTTAAGCACATGCTTGTTAGACCCACTGGGAAATCTGGCCAAACTCTATTCTGGGAACTACTGAACAATTCTGAAAAATTATGAAAGAACCATCTTGATTAAATAAATCATGGCATTTTATTGCATCATTTCAATGGTTAATACTTTCAGATCTCTGTTACGACTCTACCATAAAACTGGGACACACTTATGTGTCTACACGAAAAATAATTTTGGTACAACTACCTATACCAATTGGTTACTGGGTATGTAGACAGAGCTGTTTCTAGCTGCTTGTTCTTAAGCTTTCCACACACGAGGCTTTCATACATTTTGATATATGTATATTCAAAATAAATTTTTTTACACTTTGTTCTCTACACAGAGAAATTGTATCACTGATGAGAGACAAGATAAAACAGTGGAAAAAATTCTAGCCCAGTGAGGCAATCTCCTTTCGGTTTTTAATACTTTATTTTCTGCTAATTAGTTGTAAACCTTGGTGTTTTAACTGTTCTGGGTATCAATTTCTCTCTTAAGATATTTATCCTACTTACATCATAGGAATTCTGAAACAAATTAAAAAATGAAATCTGTGAAATTGTTTGAAAAAGTAAGAACAGTACATGAGCTGTTGAAGATTGGGGCCTATGTGCTTTCCTTCCCTAGAGAATCCTGTATAACAGAGGTGCTCTATTGATCTCTATTAGTGATCAATGAAGAAAATACTTGCCCAAATAGATTTTAAGATGTTTGAGGGGCAGGGGGCATACTTTATAGTGGGGCCTCAAAGAATGATGACTTTGATAAGAAAGCATTCAAAAAACAATTGAATAGGGCTTCCCTGGTGGCGCAGTGGTTGAGAGTTCGCCTGCCGATGCGGGGGACATGGGTTCGTGCCCCGGTCCGGGAAGATCCCACATGCCGCAGAGCGGCTGGGCCCGTGAGCCATGGCCGCTGAGCCTGCGAGTCCGCAGCCTATGCTCCGCAACGGGAGAGGCCACAACAGTGAGAGGCCCGTGTACCGCAAAAACAACAACAACAACAACAAAAAGAAAAACAATTGAATAGTGTAGAGAATGATGAAATGCAAGTAATTTAGGTAGAAAATATGTATGTAACTTCTCTTCCAGTTTCACTATTAGCATAATAGTCTGTGTTATTATGGAGATATCTTCACGGAAAATAAAGAGCATTTGTATCAAAGGAATCTACATTATTCTTTACCTGTGTGACTGATCTTTCTCATTCTGTGCCTATATAGAATTCTTAAATTGACTGAACACCAATTATAGTGTTTTTCAAAAAAATATTATTAGAGCTTCTAGTTCTACATCAGGTACTTCTTCCATGCCCTAATAAATAGCTTACTGCTATTATGGTGCAGAATAAGGGAAATATGTTGGTGGAGACTAGTGTTGAATCATGTCTTTATCCTTTTGGCAACTGATAGTTGTACTTTTAGTAATATATCTAGAATCACCGTTTAATATCCTTAAGTAATTGAATACGTCATCTAATTGGACACGCTTTATTAAATATCCTATTAGTTGTTTTTAAATGGCAGGTTTGTTTGATTTATTCATTTTTGATGTAATATTTTTCTTGCCTGATAGAGATTCAATCTGGTGATTGCAACAGAATCATTATCAGACATGGCTTTCTTATCGGAGCAGAGGGAAGAGCATTTGTACCGTCCTGTCCAATCAGAACTCAACGTGGCAAATTAGGAATATGTGCTGTGGGGAGACTGGGGGTGGAGAAAAAGGCAAGAGATTGAACCCATTGGCTATTAATGCTTTTGAACCAATTCTCATGGTAGTTTACACCATAGCCTTCAAAACCCAATGATGAGATGAATATGGACATGGCATGTCAGATACTTCCTGTGTAGAACAAGACTTTCCTGACAGTAAAATGGCTTCAAATCACATGCCACATATGCGACTGAGTCTTGATTGTCCTTTCCTCATAAGACAACCATGGTAGACCAAAGCAGGATAGCCATAATTAAGTTAGAAACAGCCATAATTGTCAGTAACTGTTTTCACCCCACCCTCCATGTAAATGTTGCTTTACACTGGGTAATTTTCTGCTTTCTCCCCTTCCTGGTTCTACTATGCTGCCTACACTCCAAAAACACCACTCCAACCATGCATTATTTACCTCTTCATGCTTTGGTTCTAAATCTCTTCAAAGTACATTCTGAAATTGCATGCTTATATCTGCATGTTATGCATACATTTATGAAGATTGGGGCCTACATGCTTTCCTTCCCTAGAGAATCCTGTATAACAGAGGTGTTCATTTGACCTAAGTGATCAATGAAGAAAATTCTTGCCCAAATAGATTTTAAGATGTTTGAGGGCAGGGGAGTACTTTATAATGGGGCTTCAAAGAATGCTGACTTTGATAAGAAAGCATTCAAAACACAGTTGAGTACTGTAGAGAATGATGAAATGTGTGTATATATGTGTATATATACAAATATATATATATTTATATAGTCTCACTGGGCACTCACCAGTGTTACACACACACACACACACACACACACACACACAATACAGAAAAAGGAAGGAAGACTATCTCAAATCATGACAGGCAACCTCCCCAAAACAAAACTGTGAATGTCAGGCCCAGGGAACCTAGCAAAACAAAGTGCTCCCAATTTTAGTTTCCTTTGAAGGTCAGCAATCTGTGGCTAAAGACTAACACTCTTCTCTAATCAAAATCTTCAAGACAGTTTTTGTTCAGGTATGCTTAGTTATTTTTCTGTAGATGACGTTAGAATTATTATAAGGTCCATAAAAGTCAGGGTCTATGGAGCCTCCTATTTCTGAACCTGCAGCAGCAGTTTGAATAATAACTCTTCATCCAATAATCAATCCCTATAAAATTCCAACATGGTTTAATTCAAATTCTGGATTTCCCCCTTCATGTGGCTCTAGTGTATCTGGTATTTCACAATAATCTGCCTGCGTCGTATGTGCAATGCCACTCTTTTAATCTGTGTGATTTGTTCTAAAACTACGGGGTGTATGTGGAGTGCATTGATAGAGAGAAGCAAGAACCGTGAGTCCTATCACCTCTCTGGGGTCCAGTTGTGGGGATGTTAAAGGTTTTATATATTAAGAATATTCATTATATTTTTACTAATTTACCATCAGAATTTCTTACTGGTCTCATAGCTTCTGGGAACAAACTGTATAAAACTCAGCACAAAACTGTTGTACAAATTTTCTTTGTGCTTCTATTGTCACATGTCCTGTTGGTATCCTAAACCCGATATGCTATATAAAAAGTATACTATTATAAGGACGATATTAGGCAAATTGTTATGCCAATATATTGTCACCAGTATGTTGCTATGTACCTGCATTTGAAAACAGAACAGGATGGTCATACCAAGGCCCATGACATGCCCAAGAGCAAGAAGGAAGTAAGGTCTTCTAAATACTAATCCAAGTTTAAATATACTACTTGAGGCTTGTTCATTTTAATTTTTAACTAAAAGTTATTCTGGGATTTATTTTGTTATTTTTTGGCTTCTTTTTCTTAGTTAAATCATTTACTTGAAGATTTAAAAAAGTTATTTTCCTTTGCCAGTTATTGATTAGTAAATTGTAGTTCTCAGCTTGTGACTGCAATAACAGATGTCTCCTAGTTGGAGTGAGATCACAAGATTCCTTTTGAATGAATGTAAGGAAAATATACCACTATAGCAGAGCAAAAGTTGTGTGTCTGCTAGACAGTTGAAGAAGGCTATTCAGGATACAACCTAAACTAGAGATTGGTCTTGTGTTTCACTTTAAATGTTGAATGACTGGATTAGAAATCCAGGAAACAGACATGGAGAGTTGATAATTTCATCCATGTAGTTTTCTTTTGAGATTTTAATTCATTCACATTAGTAAAAAATAAAACGTAAAGCACTTATCTTTAATATCCCTTAAAGATTGTTATTGCACAAGTATTTATTTATTAGGAAAATTGAAACTGTCACCTCAGATCTCATTCATTATTTTTCACATAGCTCACCTTCTGAGGTGAAACGATATTTAGGTCTGTCTAAGCTCAATCCTCTTCAATATTTACTTATTTAACTTAATACTTATTGAGTACCTTTTTATGATATAAAAGGTATTATAACATAGCATCAGCCTTGTATATTGAGTATGCTATATATAGAGATAAATAATATATAGATAGATAGATAGATTGGGAAATAGATTTATAAAACACAGAAATGAATATATAAAAATAAATATAAGGTGATAATACAGTGTAGGTATTAAGATAATAGAGAATTTATTTTAAAATGCTTTTCATTTTAATACATTTATCTTGTTATTTAACAACCATTTATTTGTGAGCTTGGCAATAAAGTTGTCATAATTCATAAATATTGTGGAAACTTCAGAATATAAATTATTCATAGATTCTATTCGGTCGTTGAATGCCAATTAATGTCTTATGTAACAGCTCCATTTTAAGCAAGTCACAAAAATATCTCCACCAACCAAATCCTAAAGAAGATCCAATCATTCATTTTTTTCATTTTGAACAAATTTGTCCAGTTTTAAGCTTTTCATACTGTATTTTTTTATTCTCCAATTTCAGATAATTTCTATTATCCCTTTCTCCAAACATGGTCCTTCTCTTTCTTTTTCTTTTCTGAAATGGTTATATTTTCTTCTGGACACTCTGAAAGCTAATGCAAGTTCTATACTGTTAAATAAAAAGGCCAAAATTTCCAGATTTCCCCATGGACTTCTCCACGTTGTCCATATTGTTCTAATATAGTTCTCTAACAAAAAAATAAAAGACAACCAATCCCAGATCATAGTACAAAAAGAGGGAAGAAAGAGGTTGACCCTCTCTTACCATTTGTGATAAAATCTCTGTGCAAAACAAAGCTTCCAGAAGTTATTATTTCTAGTCCATCAGAAGTCATATTATCTGATACTATCTTGTTTGAAAATTCCCAACTTCTTTGCTATTTAGTGAAGGTACTACAGCCACTTCACAATGAACTATATGACAAGCTATTAATATCTTCATTCTGAACCCACCAAATAATTTCATGTCCTGTCACAATTCCATCAGCTCTGACTCATTAAAAATGCAAATTTGAAACTGTTTGCAAGGAAAATATGTGATCCATTTTTAGTATGCCAGAGTGTTCAACAAGGTGTTGAAAAACTAGAAATGGAACACTGATTAAAATTTAACATAATATTTTCTTAAGCCAGTACTAGATTCAATACACTGTAAACAAACACACCCACACACACACATGAATAAGAGGAGCCTAACTCTCAAAGATGGAGAAGATTTCAAAATGGTAGCATGGGCTGTGTTTTTAAGACGAATGCATAAATAAAACAGTAAAGTATTTTGGTGAAAGGAGACAGAAGGACTGAGGGGTTAGGAGAGAAATGCAATTAAAGGAAGCTTTAGGACATAGATGATATTTGGATTTGGTCTTCAGGGGAAGGCAGTGGGTGGAGAATATTTCAGGCAGCAGAAATGAAATGAGCAACAGAAGTAGAAAAGTGCAAATGCCTAACAAATATTTACTGAACAAAATAATCCTAATGACAGTCGAATCTCTTTATTTAAAAAAAATTTTTGGCAATGAGTTGGATTTCCCCACTATAAAGTCTCCTGAACTTTTTGTGTGTTGAGTGTATTTTGTCACCTTTTTATAATTGATTTCTGCAGATAGAGTGGCTGTTTCCATACCCACCCATCTGCTAATTAGGGATCACTTTGAAACTGAGTATAAGGAAAAAGAAAAATAAAACAGGCCATGAAGCTGTGTTACATCTTGAAGTGCATTAAAATATAAAAACACAAAATAAGAACACACTCCAAATGACTCATTTGTTTTTCAGTATTCCACAACTCAGTGACAATAACTGGCAGTATAATAATTTCACAGTGTCATCCTGGTGAAACATAGGGTTCCCATAAGAATACATTTCTATCTCCTTCAACATCACCATTAAAATGACTTATTTGTTTCTGATTAATTAGGACCCAGTTTCTTCCTTCTTGGCATTTCATTTTTCCTCCTGTTCAGTCTATCTGGACAGGCTAGATCTGTGTGGGCACGCACCAGTTTGTGAGATTCTGGATCAGAACTCAGTGGCTTTGCAACAGTGATAAACCTAACTTCTGGTAACTGCGAATTTGTGTTCCAAAGTGCCACAAACCACACGGTAAGATGCCACAAAAAGGAGCAATAACTAGGTCATGTTTTTGGCAGTCTTCATGAAGCAGTAGTTCCAATGCTGGCTTGCCAGTGATTAAATAGAGCTGAGAAACATTTTTTTTTCCTTATCTTCCTTTAGCAGAACAAAAAAGCTAAGATTAACTGATGGAGAGTGAAGAGAGAAAAGCAAAGCTCTTTGGAAAGGAGGAGTTGAATTGCCAACTACCTAAAGTCCAATTATTTGTGTCCTGTAAGAATAGAACTCGAATAAGGGTGCGTGCCATGGGTGTAGCTAGAATGGTGTGTGTGCGGGCATGTGTGTGTTGGGGGAAGTGTTTTGTTGGGATGAGGTGGAGGTGAGAGTCTTCTTTCACTTCTCCACAATCCTGCCATTGTGCAATGGTTCACTGTCAACAAAGTCTCCAAAAGGATGCCATTTCCTAGGACTTTTCATTACATAATTGTTAGGTAATTAGTAATACACTTGTTATTCTGGAAAAGCAAAACAATATGCTAGATTTGGTGGTATAACATTAAACTCCAGGAGAGGCTAAGCCTTTTCTGGGCAGAAATTACTCTCTCGGAGGCACGATTGGAAGTTCAGCTTAGCATACCCCAAGCATAAGTGAAACTGCTGTTCAGATTTGCCCTGTGCAAAGACATACCCAACTTTTTAGTTCTGAATATATTCTTTCCAGTGAGTTCATGATTCCCAACAACTAAACAATGACTATGCAAGAAGGCAAAAGGCTAAGATAAAACTGGAGAACAAACATTTGGGAGAGAGCATTAAGGAAGCTAATTGACATGCTTTGTAAAATGCCAGAATGATTACCTTTCTAGGTGTTTAGAAAAGAAATTATCTTAAAATATAACACTTCTTTCTCTCCTCATCCTAGTAAATCCAGTCGACAGGATTTAGCACTGGGAAGAAGCCCAGAAGGTTTGAAATTCTGTAAGAAAAAAAGTGTATTTTTAGAATTATGGTAACAGCTGCTAAGAAATGTATTTCTATTTTGTAGTAAGTCTAAGCTGCCTAACATAAATGTGTGGTAGAGAAAGATAACATAGATAAGGCAAGTGAAGAGAATTATAGCAAAGTGAACACTATCTTTGGTTGTTGTGGAAAGAAAAATTGAGTACTAAAGATGGCATTTTCTCAAAATAAAACTATAAATTGTATATCTATGAGCTAAAATTAGATAGCTAGCCCCTCTCTCTCTCTCTCTCTCAGTCTCTCCTTACTTCCCCCTACCATCCTTCTATTTCTTATCTATTTTCAAATTTTTTTCCTAATGGAATCTTAGGGAACATTAACATAATAGTATAGATCTTAGTAAAAATCACCTTCTAAAGTCCCCAAATATGCTACCACCCTGTCAAATATACAATATGCTATCAAATTTTCACATTAAAAATCTCATTTAAGTATCCGTTTAAAGGTGTTTACATAAAGCTCTGACTTAATAAGTGAACCATTTTACAAATGACTAAATAAGGTAACTATTATTTTCTTATGATGCAATTTTTGTTTCAAGTTTATTATTAAAGAATAGAGTAAAAAATAAGAGGAAACACATATGCATGTCAATCCTTTCACATATAGGTATAATTCTTTAGATTTTGTTTCACATGTGATTGGATTTGTTGGAAAATAATAAGATCGTGTATTTGGGAAATGGTTATCTATCATCGAACATAATATTTGCATTATGTTTCTAAACCCTGGGCTTCTTTTACTCTTAGAATTGGTGGCAGGAGCCACTCCTCCCAACAAAAGCATACAGGCTCTTTTCCTTTAGGGACTTTTTCATTTGATCTTTACTGGGAAACAGCCTGGGGTTGGCATCAAACTGAGATACTGGGCATGTGGTTTGTGACCTAGGGACTGCTGTAAAAATTTAATGTGTTATTTCATTAATTATATTAATAACACATTGTCATTATGACCAATAACAATTATTAAATGAACACTTGGAAGGCTCAATGTTTTAGAAAGTCCAAGAAACCTCAAAAATGCTCTTAATAATTATTCAGTGGTTTAGAATAACTCATTTCAGTTAGCCCTAAACTTTGCTTTCCTAGATTTTCTTGGAAATGTTCCATAGTTTTCTCTGAAGTTGATATACACATATAAAAGTCAGCGCACTATATTTCTCTCATTCATATTCTAGAAGACAGAACACATTTCCATCATCAACCATCCCTCCTTCTACTCCCTTCCCAACTTAAATTCAAATGTTTACTTTCACTCTCTTTCTCTCCCACTGTCCTTCTGGCTAACTGGCTGGTACTCTTTCTCACTCTTAAATCCCCTCTCTTAGTTGTCATGTACCACAGATATTTGGGAAAGCATTCCTCAAAGGATCCACAAAGTTACTTGCAATCTGTTTAAACACACAGCCCACCTCCAGCTCCCAGGATACAACCTATCCCAGATTTTATAACATCATCTTTGGCTCCTATTGGCAACAGGAAAAAAGTAATTTAAAATAGTGTTGTCCATACATGACCATAAAATATGCCCAGGAACGACTCTAAAAAGAAATACTGTGCTCAATCTGGTACCCTGGGAAAAGATGAATATGGGGAATCTTTTCTGCTCCTTTAGAGCAGGGACCATGTCTTACTTCTCCTTATATCAGCAGCATCTATCACAAGGACTAACACAACAGGAAATGGTCAGGTATCTGTTATACCAAATTTAATTTAATTGTTTCCAATTCAATTCTGAAATATAAATTGAACATTTTATGAGTCTAATTTTCCCAATCAGTACTGTTTTCTGAATTCCAAAACATTTCTTCCCCCAATGAGTTACATTCTTCTATAGAAATCACAAAATATAGGATAAAGGATGATAAGCTGATAGGCAACAGTAGTCCTTTGGTTAATAATCCAAATAATATCTTTCATATATTGAGTATTTCTATATGTCAGGCACTCTTCTAAGTGTTTTACGTATTTACCTAATTTAATCCCTAATACAAAAGCATAAGGCAAATACTATTATTGTCCATTTTAAAGATGAGTAAATTCAGACATAAAAAGGATAAGAAACTTGCCCAAAATCATGCAGGTAATAAGTGATGGAGTGGCATTTGAATCAATGAAACCGAAATTGAGAGTGAACAGGTTTAAAACTACAGTTTCAGGTTTATATGACACATTTTACTTCCACATTATATAGTAACATGTGTTTATTACCTCAAAAAGGTCACAAAACTTATTTATTTAAACTTTCTTATTATGTACTCTTATGACTGCCATAATACTCACAAGGAAAATATAAGCAAGTTAATAACATAGAGATCTCTGAAATATTAAAAATAATAAATGATACATCTGCAGGCACAAAATATCTATTTTCAGAGATACACTTCATGAATGAGATGGAGAGATAGAGAGAAGAGGTAGGAAAAGAATATTCATGAAAAGCTTGAAAACTGAAAGGTTGATCGGGAGATCAGACTTAATTGAAAAGAGCAGATTGAACAAATGGCCACAATTCTTCCCCTCCCTGAACTGAGACCCTTACAAAATAACTTTGCCACTCCTTCCATAGAGGGGACTCTATTTCTCCACCCCTTATGTCTGAGCTGTCCTTGTAACTTGATTTGGCCAATAGAATGTGGAGGAAATGAAGGGCCAGTTCTAAGACTAGGTTTCAAGGGATTTTCCATGATTTCACTCTTGCCCTTCAAGTCCAGCAACTGCCATATGAGCAAGCCCTGACTAGGCTGCTGAATGTTAAGAGAGCAGCACAGTAGTGTCATTTGCCTCACCCAACAATCAGCCAATTTCCAGAAGTCGATCCACCTACTGACATGTCCTCTTAACATAGATGCATGGGAGATTAACCAGGCCTGGCCCAGATCAACACAACAGCCCGTGTGATGCACAGACTTGTGAAAAATAATAAATTGTTATTCTCTTAAGCATCTAAGTTTTGGAGTGGTTTGTTATACAGTAATATATAACTGATTTAGCACATATTATAATTACTTAGATATTAAGAGTGCTGCTTTAATATAAAAGTGTACTTGCTATTTATCTGGACTGACATGACAATCTCACTCTTTTTTAACTGCTAAAACTTTCCTAAAAAACATCAAAATAAAAATAAAATTTTGCTTATATGACAAATTTCATCTTTGCTGTCTGTGGCAGTGGCATTGCCCATAATGATTTGTCATGCAATTTTATTTTCAAAGCTCAAAATTAATTACAAACATGAAACAAATCATGGTGTTAAGACATACATTAAATACAAATTAGAATCTCAAAATGGATAATTTAAAGCTTGGAAAATTAATTGATTAAACCCAAAGTGCATAAAAATAATTGGAAAAACTGAGGAGTGAACAAACCAATGACAATGTTATCCAACTAAGTAAAAAAGAAAATATAATAAGCAAAACCACATCCAAAAAAATCAGTAGTTATAATTAAACCATAAGACCCTGAGTGGAGATAAGCTGAAATCCCAATTTGGGGAGCATTACTATTATATTACAGGGTTAGGCAGATGACACAAGAAATCAAAACTTGTCTCTTCAGCAAAGTCAAAGTAAAAACCATAATGGTGGCATGAAAATCAGTCATAAGTTTAAGAAATACAAAATATGTAATAGACATTATACCTTAAAGCATTAAAGCAGCACTACATATATATAAGTAATTCAATATGTGATATATCTGTTATCTATTACTGTCAATTCTATTCCTTTCAATGTTCTTTTAGCCTGGCTTTTGTGAAAGGCTATATCTATAGAATTTGTTCAAGATATTGTCTATGACCCAGAAATAATAAGAGAAATAATGCAAATAACAATATACCATTTTCACACTGAAGAGAATTTTGTCCTAAATCTAATCATTTTTAGTCTCATTTTTTATTGAGTACTTAACATTTATTTTCTTTTTTTATTGGAGTATAGTTGATGTGCAATATTATATAGGATACAGGTGTACAATATAGTGATTCACAATTTTTAAAGGTTATATTCCATTTATAGTTATTATAAAATATTGGCTATATTTACACTATTTTAAGGCTAGAGAAGATTTAGAACAAATATTACAAAGAATTTAAACATGGTTGTTACAAAGAGTCACATAAAGAATCCAATACAGATAAAACATTTTAAGAACCATAGTTTGTATAACAAACTATTTTCAATTTTGTCTAAAATCAATATTACAAAATTGAAGTAAGCTAGGTTTTCATCAGTTTGCCAAAGAATTAAATACTTCATTCCATAGTCAGAGTTTGGCAGCTTTTCAGAAGAATTGTGCCAGTAATTCATCCATGAATTTTGGATTGACCCAAAACAGATCCTAAGACCAGAATTTACATTCAGGTAGTTTACTTTGGACTGATCCAGGAAGCAAAACTGAAGGAATAGGAAAAATGAGCAAGGAAGGGTAAAATAAACCCATAAATATATACTAATTAGTTTTTTGTCATTGTTGGCAACCAGGACTCAATCCTGCTGGGGACAGTCTTAGGAACTGTAAAACGTGGAGTCAAAAATTACAAAGAAAGTGGTCAAATTCTATAGAATCCTTAGACTCTCAGTCCCTGTGGAAAAACATGATGACTGCAAGTACCATGTCAAATGAAATAAGCAGTTGTAAGACGATAAAAGAAAGGAATTACTGGCTTAGACAGCAGAACTAAGAAAAATGACCTACACATCCTACTAGGCTAAATATTTGTGCATTTATTCATTTACTTTTTTTAAGCAATTTATTTATTTATTTATACCATCTTTACTGGAGTATAATTGCTTTACAACAGTGTGTTAGTTTCTGCTTTATAACAAAGTGAATGAGCTATACATATACATATATCCCATATCTCCTCTCTTAGGTCTCCCTCCCACCCTCCATATCCCGCCCTTCTAGGGTGACACAAAGCACCAAGCTGATCTCCATGTGCTATGCAGCTGCTTCCCACTAGCGATCTATTTTACATTTGGTAGTGAATATATGTCCCATTCACTCCCTCACTTCGTCCCAGCTTACCCTTCCCCCTCCCTGTGTCCTCAAGTCCATTCTCTATGTCTGCATCTTTTTTCCTGTCCTGCCACTAGGTTCTTCAGAAGCATTTTTTTTAAAATTCCATATATATGTGTTAGCATACAGTATTTGTTTATCTCTTTCTGACTTCACTCTGCATGGCAGACTCTAGGTCCATCTACCTCACTACAAATAACTGAATTTCATTTCTTTTTATGGCTGAGTAATATTCCATTGTATATATGTGCCACATCTTCTTTAACCATTCATCTGTTGATGGACACTTAGGTTGTTTCCATGTCCTGGTTATTGTAATTAGTGCAGCAATGAACATTGTGCTACATGACTCTATTTTGAACTATGGCTTTTTTCAGGGTATATGCCCAGTAGTGGGAGTGCAGGGTCGTATAGTAGTTCTATTTTTAGGTTTTTAAGGAACCTCCATACTGTTCTCCAAACTGGCTGCATCAATTTACATTCCCACCAACAGTGCAAGAGGGTTCCCTTTTTGTCACACCCTCTCCATCATTTATTGTTTGTAGATTTTTTGATGATGGCCATTCTGATCGGTGTGAGGTGATACCTCATTGTAATTTTGATTTGCATTTCTCTAACGATTAGTGATGTTGAGCATCCTTTCATGTGTTTGTTGTCAATCTGTATATCTTCTTTGGAGAAATGTCTATTTCAGTCTTCTGCCCATTTTTGGATTGGGTTGTTTGTGTTTTTGACATTGAGCTGCATGAGCTGTTTGTATATTTTGGAGATTAAACCTTTGTCAGTTGCTTCATTTGCAAATCTTTTCTCCCATTCTGAGGGTTGTCTTTTCGTCTTGTTTATGGTTTCCTTTGCTGTGCAAAAGCTTTTAAGTTTCATTAGGTCCCATTTGTTTATTTTTCCTTTTATTTCCGTTTTACTAGGAGACGGGTCAAAAAGGACCTTACTGTGATTTATGTCATAGAGTGTTCTCGCTGTTTTTTCTCTAAGAGTTTTATAGTGTCTGGCCTTACATTTAGGTCTTTAATCCATTTTGAGTTTATTTTTGTGTATGGTGTTAGGGAGTGTTCTAACATGTAGCTGTCCAGTTTTCCCAGCACCACTTATTGAAGAGGCTGCCTTTTTTCCAATGTATATTATTGCCTCTTTTATCAAAGATAAGTTGACCATATGTGCATGGGTTTATCTCTGGGCTTTCTATCTTGTTCCATTGCTCTGTATTTCCATTTTTCTGCCAGTACCATATTGCCTCGATTTGTAGCTTTGTAGTATAGTCTGAAATCAGGGAGCCTGATTCTTCCAGCTCCGTTTTTCTTTCTCAATACTGCTTTGGCTGTTTGGGGTCTTTTGTGTTTCCATACAAATTGTGAATTTTTTTGTTCTAGTTCCATGAAAAATGCCAGTGGTAGTTTGATAGGGATTGCATTGAATCTGTACATTGCTTTAGGTAGTATAGTCATTTGAACAATGTTGATTCTTCCAATCCAGGTCTCTCCATCTCTTTTTATCAGCTTTAATTACTTTCATCAGTGTCTTATGTTTTCTGCATACAAGTCTTTTGTCTCCTGAGGTAGGTTTATTCCTAGGTATTTTATTCTTTTTGTTGCAATGGTAAATGGCAGTGTTTCCTTAATTTCTCTTTCAGATTCTTCATCATTAGTGTATAGGAATGACAGAGATTTCTGTGCATTAATTTTGTATCCTGCTACTTTACCAAATTCATTGATTAGCTCTAGTAGTTTTCTGGTAGCAGCTTTAGGATTCTCTATGTATAGTATCATGTCATCTGCACACACTGGCAGTTTTACTTTTCCTTTTCTGATTTGGATTCCTTTTATTCCTCTTTCTTCTCTGATTTTTGTTGCAAAAACTTCCAAAACTATATTGAATAATAGTGGTGAGAGTGGGCAACCTTGTCTTGTTCCTGATCTTAGAGGAAATGATTTCAGTTTTTCACCATTGAAAATGATGTTGGCTGTGGGTTTGTCATATGGCCTTTATTATGTTGAGGTAGGTTCCCTCTATGCCTACTTTCTGAAGGTTTCTATCATAAATGGGTGTTGAATTTTTTTGAAAGGTTTTTCTGAACCTATTCAGATGATCATATGTTTTTTCTCCTTCAATTTGTTAATATGCTTTATCACATTGATTGATTTGCATATATTGAAGAATCCGTGGATTCTGGGATAAACACCACTTGATCATGGTGTATGATCCTTTTAATATGCTGTTGGATCCTCTTTGTTAGCATTTTGTTGAGAATTTTTGCATCTATATTCATCAGTGATATTAGCCTGTAGTTTTCTTTTATTCTGACATCTTTGTCTGGTTTTGGTATCAGTGTGAATGTGGTCTCGTAGAATGCGTTTGGGAGTTTTCCTTCCTCTGCTATATTTTGGAAGAGTATGAGAATGATAGGTGTTAGCTCTTCTCTAAATGTTTGATAGAATTCACCTGTGAAGCCATCTGGTCCTGGGCTTTGGTTTTTTAGCAGATTTTTAAACACAGTTTGAATTTCAGTGCTTGTGATTTGTCTATTTATATTTTCTATTTCTGCCTGGTTCAGTCTCGGAAGGTTGTGCTTTTCTAAGAATTTGTCCATTTCTTCCAAGTTGTCCATTTTATTGGCATATAGCTGCTTGTAGTAATCTCTCATGATCCTTTGTATTTCTGCAGTGTCAGTTGTTACTTCTCCTTTTTCATTTCTAATTCTATTGATTTGAGGTCTCCCGTTTTTTGCTGATGAGTCTAGCTAACGGTTTATCAATTTTGTTTATCTTCTCAAAGAACCAGCTTCTATTTTTATTGATCTTTGCTATCATTTCCTTTATTTCTTTTTCATTTATTTCTGATCTGATCTTTATGATTTCTTTCCTTCTGCTAACTTTGGGGTTTTTTTTGTTCTTCTTTCTCTAATTGCTTTAGGTGTAATGTTAGGTTGTTTATTTGAGATGTTTCTTTTTTCTTGAGGTAGGATCATATTCCTATAAACTTCCCTCTTAGAACTGCTTTTGCTGCATACCACAGGTTTTGGATCATCATGTTTTCATTGTCATTTGTTTCTAGGTATTTTTTGATTTTCTCTTTGATTTCTTCAGTGATCTCTTGGTTATTTAGTAGTGTATTGTTTAGCCTCCATGTGTTCGTATTTTTTACAGATTTTTTTCTGTAATTGATATCTAGTCTCAGAGTGTTGTGGTCAGAAAATATACTTGCTAGGATTTCAATTTTCTTAAATTTACCAAGGCTTGATTTGTGACCCAAGATACGATCTATCCTGGAGATCGTTCCATGAATACTTGAGAAGAAAGTGTATTCTGTTGTTTGGGGAAGGAATGTCTTATAAATATCAATTAAGTCCATCTTGTTTAATGTATCATTTAAAGCTTGTGTTTCCTTATTTATTTTCATTCTGGATGATCTGTCCATTGATGAAAGTGGGGGTTGAAAGTCCCCTACTATGATTTGTTACTCTCAATTCCCTCTTTTATGGCTGTTAGCATTTGCCTTATGTATTGAGCTGATCCTATGTTGGGTGCATAAATATTTAGAATTGTTATATCTTCTTCATGGATTGATCTCTTGCTCATTATGTAGTGTGCTTCTTTGTCTCTTGTAATAGCTTTTAGTTTAAAGTCTATTTTGTCTGATATGAGAATTCTTACTCCAGGTTTCTTCTGATTTCCATTTGCATGGAATATCTTTTTCCACTCTTCACTTTCAGTCTGTATGTGTCCCTAGGTCTGAAGTAGGTCTCTTGTAGACTGCATATATATGGGTCTTGTTTTGGTATCCATTCTGCCAGTGTACGTCTTTTGGTTACAGCATTTAATCCATTTACATTTAAGGTAGATATCGATACGTATGTTCCTATTACCATTTTCTTAATTTGGGGGGGGTTGTTATTGTAGGTCTTTTGCGTCTCTTGTGTTTCCTCTCTAGAGTAATTCCTTTAGCATTTGTTGCAAAGCTGGTTTGGTGGTGCTGAATTCTCTTAACTTTTGCTTGTCTGTAAAGGTTTTAATTTCTCCAACGAATCTGAGTGAGATCCTTGCTGGGTTCAGTAAGCTTATTGTAGGTTTTTCCCTTTCATCACTTTAATTATCTCCTGCCACTCCCTTCTGGCTTGCAGAATTTCTGCTGAAAGATCAGCTGTTAACTTTATGGGGATTCCCTTGTATGTTATTTGCTGCTTTTCCCTTGCTGTTTTTAATATTTTTTGTTTGTATTTAATTTTTGATAGTTTGATTAATATGTGTCTTGGCATGTTTCTCCTTGGATTTATCCTGTATGGGACTCTCTGCGCTTCCTGGACTTGATTGACTATTTCCTTTCCCATATTAGGGAAGTTTTTAACTATAATCTCTTCAAGTATTTTCTCAATCCCTTTCTTTTTCTCTTCTTCTGGGAGCCCTATAATTCGAATGTTGGTGCATTTAATGTTGTCCCAGTGGTCTCTGAGAGTGTCCTCAATTCTTTTCATTCTTCTTTCTTTCTTCTGCTCTGCAGTAGTTATTTCCAGTATTTTATCTTCCAGGTCACTTTCCTTTCTTCTGCCTCAGATATTCTGCTACTGATTCCTTCTACAGAATTTTCAATTTCATTTATTGTGTTGTTCATCATTGTTTCCTGTTTAGTTCTTCTAGATCCTTGTTAAACCTTTCTTGTATTTTCCCCATTCCATTTTCAAGACTTTAGATCATCCTTACTATCATTACTCTGAATTCTTTTTCAGGTAGACTGCCTATTTTCTCTCCATTTGTTTGGTCTAGTGGATTTTTACCTTGCTCCCTCATCAGCTGTGTATTTCTGTGTCTTCTCATTTTGCTTAACTTACTGTGTTTGGGGTCTCCTTTTTGCAGGCTGCAGGTTTGTAATTCCCATTGTTTTTGGTGTCCATCCCCAGTGGCTAAAGTTGGTTCAGTGGGTTGTGTAGGCTTCCTGGTGGAGGGGACTGGTACCTGTGTTCTGGTGGATGAGGCTGGATCTTGTCTTTCTGGTGGGCAGGGCTGCATCCGGTGGTGTGTTTTTGGGTGTCTGTGACCTTATTATGATTTTAGGCAGCCTCTCTGCTAATGGATGGGGTTGTGTTCCTGTCTGGCTAGTTGTTTGGCATAGGGTATCTTATGAAAAAGGAAAAAAATATATAGATCATTGCTCCCAAAATCCACTGCCTCATTTTGGGATGATTCATTGCCTATTCAGCTATTCCACAGATGCAGGGTACATCAAGTTGAATGTGGAGATTTAATCCGTTGCTCTTGAGGCTGCTGGGAGAAATTTCCCTTTCTCTTCTTTGTTCGCACAGCTCCTGGGGTTCAGCTTTGGATTTGGTCCTGCCTCTGTGTGTAGGTCACCTGAGGGTGTCTGTTCTTCACTCATACAGGATGGGGTTAAAGGAGCAGCTGATTTGGGGGCTCTGGCTCATTCAGGCCAGGAGGAGGGAGGTGTGTGGAATGTGGGGCGAGCCTGTGCCAGCAGTGGTCAGCGTGACGTTGCACCAGGCTGAGGCACGCCATGTGTTCTCCCAGGGAAGTTGTCCCTGGATCATGGGACTCTGGCAGTGGTGAGTTGCACAGGCTCCCGGGAGGGGAGGTGTGGATAGTGACGTGTGCATGCACACAGGCTTCTTGATGCCTGCAACAGCAGCCTTAGCATTTCATGCCCATCTCTGGTGTCTGCGCTGATCGCTGTGGCTCGCACCCATCTGTGGAGATCGTTTAGGTGGTTATCTGAATCCCCTCTTCTCAAGCACCCCAAAACAATGGTCTCTTGCCTCTTAGGCAGCTCCAGACTTTTTCCCAGACTCCCTCCCGGCTTGCTGTGGCACACTAGCTAATGGGTGGTGTTGTGTTCCTGTCTTGCTAGTTGTTTGGCATAGGGTGTCCAGCACTGTAGCTTGCTGGTGGTTGAATGGAGCTGGGTCTTAGTGTTGAGATGGAGAACCTGGAAGAGCTTTGGCCATTTGATATTACGTGGAGCCAGGAGGTCTCTGGTGGTCCAATGTCCTGAACTGGGCTCTCCCACCTCAGAGCCTCAGTCCTGACACCTGGCCGGAGCACTCAGACCCTGTCAGCCACATGATGCAGAAGAAAAGGGAGAAAAAAGAGAGAGAAAGAAAGAAAGAAAGAAAGAGAGAGAGAGAGAGAGAGGAAGGAAGGAAGAGAGGAAGGAAGGAAGGAAGAAAGAAAGGAAGGAAGGAAGGAAGAAAGAAAGAAAGAATAAAATAACAAAAAGTTATTAAAATAAAAAATTTTTTAAATTATTAAGAGTAAAAAAAATTAAAATGTAATTAAAAAAAAGGAAAGAAAGAAGAGAGCAACCCAACCAGAAAACAAATGCACCAATCCACAAGGGCTAAAAACTATACTAAAAAAAAAACAATGGACAGACAGAACACTAGGAGAAATGGTACACTGACAAAATCACAAAAAGAAGTATACACATACACACTCACTAAAAGAGAAAAAGGAGAAAAAAAAAATATATATATATAAAGGAAGAGAGCAACCAAATCAATAAACAAATCTACCAATGATAATAAGCTCTAAATACTAAACTAAGATAAACATAAAACCAGGAACAAATTAGATGCAGAAAGCAAATCCCAAGTCTATAGTTGCTCCCAAAGTCCATTGTCTCAATTTTTTTTTAACATTTTTATTGGAGTATAATTGCTTTACAATGGTGTGTTAGTTTCTGCTTTATAACAAAGTGAATCACTAATACATATACATATATCCCCATATCTGTTCCCTCTTGCGTCTCCCTCCCTCCCACCCTCCCTATCCCACCCTTCTAGGTGGTCACAAAGCACCAAGCTGATCTCACTGTGCTATGCGACTGCTTCCCACTAGCTAGCTATTTTACATTTGGTAGTGTATATAGGTCCATGCCACTCTCTCACTTTGTCCCATCTTACCCTTTGCCCTCCCCTCAAGTCCATTCTCTAGTAGGTCTGCGTCTTTATTCCTGTCTTGTACTGCCTCAATTTTGGGATTATTCATTGTCTATTCAGGTATTCCACAGATGCAGGGTACATCAAGTTGATTGTGGAGATTTAATCCGCTGCTCCAGAGGCTGCTGGGAGAAATTTCCCTTTCTCTTCTTTGTTCACAAAGCTCCTGAGGTTCAGCTTTGGATTTTACCCTGCCTCTGCGTGTAGGCTGCCTGAAGCCATCTTTTCCCCACCCAGACAGGACAGGGTTAAAGTAGTAGCTGATTAGGGGCCTCTGGCTCACTCAGGCTGGGAGGAATGAAGGGTACAGAATGCGGGGCAAGCCAAGCCTGCGGAGGCAGAGGCCAGCATGACGTTGCAACAGCCTGAGGCGCACCGTGTTTTTCTCCTGGGGAAGCTGTCCCTGGATCACGGGACCCTGGCAGTGGCTGGTTGCACCGGCTCCCGGGAGGGGAGGTGTGGATAGTGACCTGTGCTTGCACACAGGCTTCTTGGTGGCTGCAGCAGCAGCCTTAGCATTTCATGTCCGTCTCTGTAGTCCACTCTGATAGTCATGGCTCATGCCTGTCTCTGGAACTCGATTAGCTGGTGCTCTGAATCCCCTCTCCTTGTGCACCCCAAAACAATGGTCTCTTGCCTCTTAGGCAGTTCCAGGCTTTCTCCCAGACTCCCTCCCGGCTAGCTGTGGCGCACTAGCCCCCTCAGGCTGTGTTCACGCAGCCAACCCCAGTCCTCTCCCTGGGATCCGACCGAAGCGCGAGCCTCAGCTCCCAGCCCCCACCCGTCCCAGCGGGTGAGCAGACAAGCCTCTCGGGCTGGTGAGTGCTGGTCGGCACCGATCCTCTGTGCGGGAATCTCTCCGCTTTGCCCTCCGCACCCCTGTTGCTGCGCTCTCCTCCGCGGCTCCAAAGCTTCCCGCCCGCCACCCCCCATCTCCACCAGTGAAGGGGCTTCTAGTGTGTGGAAACATTTCCTCCTTCACAGCTCCCTCCCACTGGTTCAGGTCCCGTCCCTATACTTTGTCTCTGTTTTTTCTTTTTTTCTCTTGCCCTACCCAGGTACGTGGGGAGTTTCTCGCCTTTTGGGAGGTCTGAGGTCTTCTGCCAGCATTCTGTAGGTGTTCTGTAGGAATTGTTCCACATGTAGATGTATTTTTGATTTATTTGTGGAGAGGAAGGTGATCTCCACGTTTTACTCATCCGCCATCTTGAAGGTCCCCAGCTCATTCACTTTTTCACAAACATTTTCCAAGTGCTGATTATGCTAGAGGACATTTATCAAAGTCTTTAGTGGTCAATTTAAACTTATTCTTGCACAGTAGACCTATAAACACTTCTTTTACACTCTATTTAAAACTAATGTGATTTCTGAATTTATTTATGCTGTAATTCAGATATTGTTTAGTGAATATCTTTCTGGCAGTGAGTTCTCATTAAAAACTCTGCGACGAAGGAAATTCAAGGAAGAAAGGAGAGTCTTTTTGTCAAGTGGTATTGATACAGTTAGACATCCATATGCAAAAGGAAAAAAAACCTTCTAACTGTACCTCATACCACACACACAAATTAAAAACAAATCACAGACTTAAATGTAAATCTGCAAATGATAAAACTTTGAGAAGAAAACTTAAGTGAAAAACCTTCGTGTCTTTGGGGTGAGCAAAGTTTTTTCAATATGATGCAAAAAGAATGATACATAAAAATTAAATTGATATATTGGGCTTCATCACAATTAACAACTTCTGTTCTTCAGAAGATAACTTTAAGAGAACAAAAAGCAAGCCAGAGAATGAAATGTTTGCAAAGCATATATCTGATAAAGGATGTGTCCAGAATATAAAAAGAACTCTCAAAACTCAACAATAAGAAAACAACCCAATTTAAAACTGGGCAACAGATTTAAGAGCCATATCACTAAAGAAAATATTAGAATGTCAAATGAGAACATGAAAAGATGTACAACATGATTGATCAATAGGAAAATACAAGTTACAGCAACACTGAACTACTACCACACACCAATTAAAATGGCTAAAATTTAAAAAACTAATCATACTAAGTCTTGGAGAAGATATGGAGGAATTAGAACTTCCATACACTGCTGATGGGAATGAAAAATGGTAAAAACCACTTTGGAAAACAGATTGTCAGTTTCTTAAAAAGTTAAAAATATAACTACTGTACAATCCAATCATTCCACTTCTATTTTCCCAAGAGAACAGAAAGCACACATCAATAGAAAGAATTGTACATGAATGTTCATAGCAGTTTTATTTTTAAAAGCCCCAAGCTGGAAACTACTGAAATATCCATTGACAGATGAACAGATGGACAAACTATAGTATTTCTGTACAATGAAATGCTACTCAATAAAAAGGAATGAGCAATAATACACACAACAAAATGGATAAATATCAAAATAATTCTGTTGACCGAAAGAATCCAGACAAGAAAAGAGTGTCCACTGTATGGTACTGTTTATATAAAACTCTAGAAATGACAAACTAATCTATAGTGATAAAGGTTTCCTCAGTGGCTTCCTGGTGAGAGGGAGTGAAAAGAATGGGAAGAAAGGATTTGAAGGAGATACCAGGAGAAATTTTGAGGGTGATGATATGTTCTTTCTTGATTTTAGTGATTATTTCACAGGTGTAAACATTTGTCAAAACTTTTTAAATTGTACATTTAAAATATGGGCAATTTATTGCATGTTAGTCATACATCAATAAAGCTGTTAAAAAAAAAAAAACCAACTCTGTCCTGGTCTAGATTATGTCAAACACATATGAAAATTAGTGACCTTACTAGTCATAAAACTATTGACAAGGCCAAGCTGAGAAAATCTGGTTGTGACTTGAGTCTGTCTGCAGGGCCAAAAAAAGTATGCCCTGAGAAGGGGATATTGAATGACACAGTTAAAAGAAACCCAAAGATAGAAGATAATAGTGGACTAGGGATGACAGAATAGGTAGGAAGCCCCAAGGAAAAATAATATCTATCAGAAACACAAAGAGATTGGCTCCTATCCTGACATTGAAAATTATGCTCTGTGCCTTCCTTGACCGCTGTCTCCTGCCCCACATTGCTGCTATCGAAATGGTAAACATTGCCATTTCAAGAGAACAGTTGTTCTGGGGTTTTTTCCCAATGTACAAAGGAATATAGTGACAATATGAAAATGCCTAGATTTGCAGAAAATGACTTATTTGTTTTAGAATTTGAAATGGGATTTGGTGAATAAACTTGTAAATGTTCAGGGAACTTTATCCCTGAGATGATTCTAAACACCACATTTGATAGCTCAGCTGTCAGATTGGGTGCGTCATGTCCTATTTTCCAAAAACAGTAAGGTAAACCTATTTAAATGATTTACTGAAACATTGTGGTCAGTGGTTGCCTCCGGGGAGTGTGTTCATTTAACATAGGGCTGTAAAACTTTAAAACCAATCCATGCTTCTTCCTGACATATAGCTTCAACACCCATTTCTCTTTCAGCTAAAGCTCTTTCTTCAATTTAATCCTCCTTCAGACTCTTTTAAACAGAGTGTTATACCATATTTTGCTGTTAAATCATGAAAAATAATATAATCTCTACCCTTTTTCAAGAGTCATTGTCAGATTATACCCTCCAATAGGTAATATACCACTTGAGTCAGTAATTTCGACTATGTGTATGCATTTCAGGTTTGCCAATTACCCTTCCAAGCTGTAAATTGCCTATTTTGAGAGCATAATTTGACTTTGAATGTTTGTCTTAACAGCCTGATTTGTTTTGTATTTTGATTTGTTTCACATTTTAGTAATTAATTTTGAGCTGACAATGTCTCTTCTAAAAGGAAGGTGGGGATTAAAAACCTTTTATAGCTACAGCAGTTTGATACTAATGTAAATTTCTGTCTAGTGCCATAGACCTTAAGCAAAAAATGTCAGGCTCCCTCTTCTTTTCTTTGGAAAGGAGTCATCACTTCTTTTCCAGGAGATATGCTAGCTTGAATTTCAAATACACACTGAATAAAACCCAAGTTTAAACACATATGAATAAGCAAAATTGGCCATAAGAAATATATTCAAAACAGAAGTGATATTTTTCAAATCATCAGTCTAAAAATAAATATCAAAATGTGTCTTGGGGTTACGTAAATGTATTTGGCCTCAGATGTTCTCTGATATTCATTCTCCATCTTTAGCCTACTGGCATAAACTGTATGGAGAAAGCAAATCTCTCATTCTGAGACACATCTTGTAAAACTTCTCCTTAAAATTACTTGGGAAACACAGCACTTCTGACTTAGATCTATGGCCTTTACTGCCCTCAGGGGCATTCTGAATTGTTTCTGTGGGATCTGACAAGTCTTTTCCTTTGACATATTTTTGAGAAAAAGAATATCGATGAAGAAAAATTAAGAAGGGTAGAAGTACAAGAAAGAGAAGGAAATAGCACTTGAGAGGAAAGGGTGAAATAAGGGGTACACAGGAATAGAACTGGAAAGAAAATTGAATAGTAAAACTTTCCATTATTTGTAAAACATGTGAGGGTAATCTCCCCAAATTATTTAATAATTCCCTAATGAAACCAAATTACCAAACTTTGAAAAAGTTGGAATTCTGCTCTAATTTTTCGCTGGAGCATAGAAAAGCTTACGTCTTTTAACTGGCAGGCAAAAGAGGATTTGAATTGGCACTTTTAAATACATTCACTATCAATTTAGTACATAATACATGTGAGAAAAACATAGAATTTCATCCTGTTTATAATACAAAAAATATGCATAAATCACAAAGAGAGAGTGATGTCTGAATGTAATGCATGTTCCAGAGGCTGAGCATTTTTAAAATTTCAAGTATTATTTAGAAGTATTGGACAATGTAGATAGAACAGAAGAGCAATGGTTAATGAACAGTCTAGAACGCAAATGTTCTCTGAGAACTATTTGTTGGATATTCAACACTTTACTTCAATTTACCAATGCAAACATCTCATAGAAAAAGTGTTTGTGTTTTAGGAGTGGAGAGTGAACTTGAGATCTGTTGGAAACTAGCTTTTTGTTTTAACTTAACTTTTTATTTTGAAATAATTATAGATTCACATGCAGTTCTAAGAAATAATTTAGAGAAATTGCATTTACCTTTCCCTAGGTTTTCCCAAAGATAATATCTTGAAAAACTGCAATATCACAACGAGGATATTGACAGTGAACCAGTCAAGATACTACAGAAACTTTCAGCACCACAGGATTCCTCATGTTGCCCTTTCATACCCACACTCACTTCTCTGCCACCAGACCCCCTCTTTAATCCCTGGTAACCACTAATCTGCTCTATATTTCTTTAATTTTATCATTTCAACAATATTATATAAATGGTGTCATAAAATAAGTAACATTTTGGAATTGGCTTTCTTTTCACTCATCATAATTCTCTGGAGAGGTGTCAAGGTTGTTGTTGTAATGTCATTGCTGAGTCATATGCCATGGTATGGATGTGCCACAGTTTATTTAACCATTCATCCATTGAAGGGCATCTGGGTTATTTCTGGTTTTACGGTATCATGAATCAAGCTGTTATAAACATAAGTGTGCAGATTTTTATCTTAGTTTACATTTCTCTGGAATAAATGCCCAAGAGTATAATTGCCAGGTTTTATGGAAATTGCATGTTTAGTTTTTAAGAAACTTTCAAACTGTTTTCCAGAGTGGCTCTACCATTTTACATTTACACAAGTAAATATGAGTGATCTACTTTGTCCACAACTCTGCCAGCATTTAGTGTTGTCACAATTTTTTATTTTAACCATTCTAATTGGTTTGCAGGGATATCTCCTTGTGGTTTTGATCTGCATTTCCCTAACAGCTAATGAAGTTGAATATATTTTCATGTACTCATTTGTCAATAGTATATCCTCTTCAGGGAAATGACTGTTCACGTCCTTTTCCTGTTTCTATATAAATTACCCATTTTCTGACTTTTGAGTTTTGAGAATTCTTTATATGCTTTAGATGCAACTCCTTTGTGAGATATGTGGCTTTCAAATATTTCTCCTAGTCTGTTGCTTGTATTTTTATCCTCTTAACAGGGTCTTTCACAGAGCAAAAGTTCATAATTTTGAGGAAGTTCAATTTATCATTTTTTCCTTTTAGGAATCATAATTTTGGTGTCAAGTCTAAGAATTTTTTGTCTAGCCCCAGATCTAAAAGATTTTCTCCTTTTTTTTTTAAGCTTTATAGTTTTATATTTTACATTTAAATCCATGATCTATTTTGAGTTAAGTGGCAGTTTAGGTATGAGGTTTAGTTACCAGTAAAGTTTATTTTTTTGTCTAGGGATTTTCAATTGCTGCAGTACTATTTGTTGAGAGTTTATCTTTCTTCCATTGAATTGTGCTATAGAATGAAGGTCTGTGTCCCCCCAGAATTCATTTGTTGAGACCTAATCTTGAATGTGATCATATTTGGAGATGGGTCTTTGGGAGGTGATTAGGTCGTGAGTGCAGAACACTCCTGCATGGCATTAATGCTCTTATAAAAAAGGCCCCAAGGAACTACTTTTCCCCCTCTGCCAAGTGAAGACACGTGTTTATGAACCAAGAAGTTAGTCTCACCAGACACTGAGTCTCCTGGCACCTTGAACTTGAACTTCACAGCCTCCAGAACTGTGAGAAACAAATATTTATTAAGTCACTCAGTCCATGGTATTTTTGGTATAGCAGCCCAAATGGATGAGATGGAAATTGGTGGGGTACTGCTGTAACAAAGAGCCAAAAATGTGGAAGCAGTTTTGGAACTGGGTAAAGACTGGAAGAGTTTGGAGGTGCATACCAGAAAAAGCCTACACTCCTGTGAATGGACCTTTAAAAGTGATTCTGGTGAGAACTCAGAAAGAAAACAGGAGAGTTGTGGAAAACCTCAGTTCTCTGAGAGAACACCTAAGTAATCATGAGAAGAATATTGGTAGAAATACGCAAGGTAAAGGCCATTCTGATGAAGTCTCAGATGGAAATGAAGAACATATTATTGGAAAATAGAGGAAAGCTGATCGTTTTCATAAAGTGGCAAAGAACTTGACTGAGTTGTGTTTGTGTTTTAGTGTTTTTCAAAAGGTAGAACTTGGGAGCACTGAAATTGGGCATTTAGCTAAAGCTATTTCTAAGCAACGTGTTGAAGGTACAGCTTGGCTCCTCCTGATTCCCTATAGTTAAATGCAAGAAGAGAGAAATGTTTCAAAGATGGAATTGTTTTAAAAAAAGAAAGCAGGCATAAGGATTGGGAAAATTCTCAGCCTATCCATATCTCAAAAAATGAGAACACCAAGGGTATGGCCAAGTAACTGTTTGATAAGATTAGAATGAATCGGCCATCTCAACAGAAGCCAAGAGTTACGCTCCAAAATGATGGAAGAATGATCCGGAGAGTGATTCAGACCAAAATCAGAGCTGCCACTGTCATCACAGGCCCAGAGTGCAAGGGCCCAGGGGCCAACACATGAGACCTCAGCAGGTGCTGCCTCACATCATGGGTTGTTCTCCTTCACCCCAGTTCCTCAGTTGCCCAGGTGTGGCTCTAGCAGGCCTCAGTGCAGAGGAGGTCACGGTGGCCACTCCTGCAAAGAACACAGACAGCAACCTTTGGCAGCATCCTCAGGACACTATTTCTACCAGCATATATAGGGCATGGACTTGAGGGGCACAGTTGCCCCCACCTAGGGGGAGGGGTGAGGTCCCATCAAAGAGCCACTGCGGGGCTGGGGCACAGGTACAGAGCCACTATGTGGCTATCCTGCCAAGCTATTGGTGTGGCATTGTCACCCGAGTGGGTCTGGAAGGCAGAGCATCAAGCCAAGGAGGATCATTTTCAAGGCTTAGGGCTTAATGTTGCTTGCCCTGTTAGATTTTGAACTTATTTAGGACCCATTACCCATTTCTTCTTTCCTATTTTTTCCTTTCTGGAAATGTCTGTCCAGTGCCTGACCCACACCACTGTATTTTGGAAGCACATAACTTGTTTGGTTTCCCAGGTGCACAGCTGGAGAGGAATTTGCCTCAGCATGAACACTTTGAATCTTGCATTCTCTTTACCTTAGTTAAAATGAGACAGATAATAATAATAACAATAACCAAAACAATAACTGCTACAAAAACAATGGTCTGCCTGCCTTATAAGCTTTGGTTCTCAATTTCTAGTCAGTGGGCCACTTTTAAGAGCACTTCATAGGTAGTTCTCTTATTTGTTAGATGTTTCTAAAACAGCATCTTGATCCTTAAAAAAAAGTCTCATAAAAGCATTGTCATTAATACATTGTTAATTCATATTCCTGGTTATAACAGTTGGATATCCTGTCTTCAAATAGCTGGATCTCCATTTTTGCTTCCTTGTGCATTCCTACCTTCATTTTCATAAGGTAAACATATTCTTTGTTTCTCAGAATGATCCTTGTGCCTCTTCTCCTTGTAAACAAACAGCTCTTGGAAGATAATTGCTAGGGATTGAATGTTTGTGCTCCTACCCCCACCAAATTTACATGTTGAAACCTAATCCCCATTGTGATGGTACCTGGAGGTGGGACCTCTGGGAGGTGATTAAGTCATGAGGGTGGAGCCCTCATGAATAGGATTAGTGCCCTTATAAAAGCCACTCCAGAGAAATCCCTCCCTGCTTCCTCCGTGAGGTTACAGTGTCTAGGGAGCAGGTCTTCACCAGACACTGAATCTGCCAATGTTATGATCTTGGACTTCCCATCCTCCAGAACTGTGAGAAATAAATGTTACTTGTGTATAAGCCACCCAGTCTACGGTATTTTGTTATAGCAGCCCAAATGGACTAAGACAATAATAGACACTGGAGAAATGTTTGTTAAATTGAACTAAATCAGGGTCCACAGTAGTATAAAATGGTATTATGAGTATATCAAAATGACTAAGTTAAACACAAAATAAACTACAAAATTTCCCTTATGACTAAATCTATTTTCCTTTTCACTCACCCCTCCTTCTCACAAAAATATTTTTAGAATGAGACAAATCAGAAATCTAAAACAAATTATTTACCTAAAAATTTTTATTTTCCTATCATTATGGAGAAATTAAGCCAAAGCAAACAACCGGCAGCATTTTTTAACTTGCTATCTCCTAAATGCTTTGTTATTTCTGTATGTCTGTATTTAGAAATTTATTAAATTCCTGTATTTTAAGAGAAAAGAGATATGTCATGATTCAACCTAGCAATGTTGTAGAGGTCAAGATGCCCCCAAACTTAACACTCATTGTCATGTCAGTGATTGTATCTATATGGCCTTGTGGACTCACAATACTTGGATTCAATAAAATAACATAAGGATTCAGTTTAGGTGTTTGTTTTTAGCCTGTATTTCCTAAGTATGGGAAGAAAAACTCATCTTTTTTAGCTCTGAGTGAATTCATTTTCTTTCTTTCTTTGACATTTTGTTACAAAAAGGGATTTCAACTCAACAGAGGAATATGCTAACCACTGATACTATGCCTAGTTAATCATTTCTCTAGAACAAAATGAACTGTGTATCCAAGTCTCCTCAAACTTTCAAGCTTATTTCAATGTGTGTCACTATAAGATGAGAGAGCCTGTCAACATTAACTTCTTCCTCCTAAACAGGAACACTAGGATACTCGTTTCTGGTTGAAAATTTGGGTTTCTGAGGTGTCTTCCTTCAGCCCCCACCCTCCAACACAGAACATGCCTGACATGAGACCTTTACTCCTGAGTCTTTTCCCACCCCATTCACCTGACAGCCTTCTCCACAACAGACATCTTATCAGACGTGACTGATTGCTGTAATCTGTACTCTGGGCAGCCATTAAGCAAATTACCTGAATCATTGCAAGGATTAGTCTCATTAACACATGATTAGCATCAAATTAAAATAATGAGTGTTTAACTTCTGATGTCTTCCAGTTGTTTGAACAGCTTGATCAGCCACACCAGGCTGTCAAAGAGCCACAGACAAAAAGGGAGGCTACACTGTGCAAGACACAGTACAGCTAGCCAGCAGAAGCAAGAAGATCAGACTCAAACTGTATGGTTGAAAGGTTTCCTCCAAACAGCAAAAATGCTGGGTCCAAAAGAAGGTTTTTTTCCTCTCTTTCTCACTGACACTGCCAGCCATTTATCTAGAGCAAGGCTTTACATACTAATGATGCACTACCTTACCCCTTCCACAACCTGGATATCATTTCTGTAGGGCTTCCCTTTCCCAGAAAGGATGAAATGCAGCTTCTCTTCTTCCTTTCCCAAATTTGATCAGACTTACAAATAAGACCCCAAAAGTGCTAGAATTACAGTAGACTGAGGATCTGAGCACAGTTCCCACAATTTTTTCCTTGGAAAAAACTAAACAAATATCAGAACAAGAGAAAGCTTGCATCATCTCTGGAAACCATGAAAAGCACCACTCTCATGTAGAGAATTAAAAGAATCTCTGCTAGATCTTATACTCACATGGAAGTTTTGTTGGAAGCCTAGAGAACAAACTCGCTATTTTCCTCCCCATAAAAGATCAGCATTTGAGAAAAGCAGTGGACAGGTTACAATGACCCTTCAACTCCAAGACTAATGGCAAATTATCTGTCAGGTACATAGGCAAGACAACCAGAGAGTCTGCATGGTCATCAGGCTTCCTGCATGAGCAGGTGAATGAAATAAGCAAAGAGCTGCTGTGATAAATTTCTTAACATGAGAAAAACAATATTATGAAAGGCACTGAAGAAATCCAGAATGTCACCCCAAAACATACCTCTTTGACATAATAATTATTTTAAGTTGAAGGCAATTAAGATATGGCAAATGCAGGAAAAGCTCTCTCTACCCTCCCCTTTTTATTGCCTAAAGACAGGATATAAATTTTCCTTTACTGGGCAGGCCTTGACTGTAAGCGCAGAGATGACACCAGAGAAAGCTGCAAACAAATCTTACTCCTTTAGTTTCCTCCCATACAGTTACCTTCCCATAACTTGCCACCCTTAGAAGCCTGGAACCACTTTCCTTTGTCCTGTCATTTCTCTACAAATTTATTGTTCTTTGTTGAAGATTCTATATAAGCCAGAATTCTAAGTCACCTCTTTCAGTTACTCATCTCTGTGTACTCTCATGTGTTACATGCATGATACACATTAATAAACTTTTTTTTCTCTTGTAAATTTGTCTTTGTTACATGGACCGTATGATAAGTAGAGGAAAATTTCTTCCTCCCCTACAGAATAATCTAAGATCGGGAAAAAGTATGAAAATTACTACTGCTAATGTAAACATCTGCAGTTAGGTATACATTTCTCAGTCATATGGCCCCATAACCCCATGAACCGTAAAGAGACAAAAAGCAGAATGAATTCAGATTAGACTTTTTCTTTCCAAAATTAAATGCTAAGAAAATTGCTTACAGAGTTTTGAGGGGGAAAGACTGAGATTCAAGGCTCATATGCCCATAAAAGTTGTTTTCAGATATGTTAGAATCACAGGCAATGTCACTCAAAATTCTTTGTGGAAAAAAAATTATTTAACTATATACTTAAATCAACTAAGAAATAAATACCAATAAGAAAATACTCATTATTTAGAATTTAAACATAGTACTATCAAAATAAAATACATAATATTGAACTAATAATTAATAAACTAGACCTGAAACCTGAGATATATAAGCAAAACCATAATGTGAGGGATAAATAGAAACCAGAAAAGCATGCAAAATGTATCGTCTGAGCTGGAGGGGTGTGAATGATAATAGTTACTGTTTTACTCTTTTCATTGATGATAAGAGAAAAATGGATTCAAGTGAGTTTTAAAACACTTAGAATTTAGGAAACTATGCTTTTTGTGCATGTTTCCCAAATCTCTACAGAAAAAATAAATTTAAATGCAGTATATACAATAGACAACAGGTGGAAAGGAAATAGAAACAGATTATTTTGTTTCTAAGAAATAATAAAACAGATTATTTTCTAGGAAAAATACAAAACAAAATTAATTCAGGGGAACAAAATATGGAAATCTATAAGTAGAGAAAAAAACTGGAAAACTTATTCAAAAATTCACCAAATACTCAAACTTACTAACAATTAAAGAAGGTTAAGTAAAAACATGTTATATTATTTTCACCCATAAAATGTCACAGTTTTTTTTGTTTTTAATTATTAATGTCCAGTAATTATGAGCAGCAAATACAGAAAGTGATCCCTACCTTCCTGGAGCATCTTACTGATTTAACAGATGATGAATATAGATAGATGATAAATAGACAGATAGATAATAGACACATACATACATACAGGGACATATAGATGTGGAGTATATACAGAAGAATATCATTTCTGACGAATTATCTCAGAAATTCCTTCCCAATAACTTTTGATGTCTCCATGTTATAACTCCCACATAGAAGCTGAGACAGCTACGGCTTCCTTTGAAAGCAAAGACATAGCAGAGAGAAAAAACTCATTGCTAAGCCTTGGCTTTCTGAATACGTTTGTAAGAAACATTAGTCCTAAAAACCAGATTTCCAATAGCAAGCACCTCCTGCACCTAAGGAATCAATGGTTTTTATTGTTAGTTCCTCCAATTCTCATTTAATATTGATAACCAGATCTAGAAGAGCTGAAACCACTAAGGTTTATTTTTTACTTGTTAACCATAGCCAAAGAGAAATTGCAGGATGAGTAACATGATTAAGAAAAAAAAATATTTCTGTATTCAGGCAAGGAAATGGATGAGGAAGAGACAAGCCAGAGCATTTAGATGCTAGCATGGGTTCTTCTCCTTGGTATGCTCCTGGGGACAAAAATCTGTGTCTGTGTGTGTGTGTGCACACACATGAAAGCTCACATATGTGAATAAAGAAACACACCCAAATAAATCTGGAAATCTCAGAGCCTAAGGGACTTGGGTCCTATCGTCCACCTTGGAAATTAAATGAGAGAGGGCCTTCTGTAGAATAAAAATAGTGCCATGGCTCTTTTCACACAAGCTGAAGGCAGTTCCTGACTTTAGGAAACATGAAAGAGATATGAAAAATGTCCTATCCTCTTGAATAGTGGTGTAGAAAGTATTTGAGAATTAACTACCAGTAGGTATGTCCTGAGCATATTGCATCATGGCAGCATGAGTATCACCCAGTGACAGAGGCCATGGGGTGGACAGCCCAGAGCTGGGTTTCAGTGGCATTTCTAACTGATCTCAAAGGATAAGTACAACAATAAAAAGAAGAGTAGTAGTCACATCAGAAGAGGGGCACCATGCAGAGAGAGCCAAGAGCAAATCACACCAGCCATAGATATTCCAAAGCAAAATCCAGCAAGAATCATGGAACAGCACATAAAATGGTCATTTCCCATTTCTCATATCAAATACCATAATGATACATATATAGTTTAGGTGCTCAGACACCTTCTCAGAAATGCAAAAAGAAAGAAAACAACCTATGGACCAAAGGAAAGCTCTGATAAAGAGTTTCAACTTTGAATTAACTGAATTTTCAAGTACTGAGCTAAGTAACTTCCTGAAAGAGACAAAAAGATAAACTTGAAAGGATTGAATTATGTTTGATTGACGAGATTAATTTTCTGTGAATATTACACTCACCAGAACATAGCAGGAGTGGGGGCTCATGAGCAAATCAAATTCAGTTACAGAAAAAATAAGAAAATTACATTTCTACACTCCAATGATTATAAATAATATATGTTAAAGATACAGATATTCCCAGAATGCTATTAACTTTCTATTTCAATTGCTGAAATTGACAAGATTCCATGGCACCAGGGAAGAATAATTCCCAGGAATCTGTAAGCTGAAAAGGGATTCTGGAGCCTACACATGCCTGGGGACAATCGAATTTCAACAAGCCAGAAAAGAAAGACCTTGTTGATCACCACAGGCATTCAGTTGTCATCACAGAAAGGTCATGCCTTATATTACAACCTCTCTACCCCTGTATTATCCTACAGATCACACCAGCCACAGCCCTACCCTAATAAATCTTAAAAATTAGACTCAAAAGTACAAGTCTGATCAAAAATTAAAGAGAAAATTAATCATGTGCCAGAACAAAAAAGCACTAATTAAAGAAATATAGCAAACTACTGAATCAAAAATTCTAACCCTGCAAAGAAACTATAACCAGTAGAAACATCAGTCAATAGAAACAGAACCAGCAATAACAGAGATGATACAATTAGCAATTAGGACTTTAAAGTAGCCATTACAAAGAATTTAAAAGATAATTTTAATGAAGGTACAGATGAGGACTCTCAATATGGAAATAGAAACTTAAAAATATATATACAGGGCTTCCCTGGTGGCGCAGTGGTTGAGAGTCCGCCTGCCGATGCAGGGGACAAGGGTTCATGCCCCGGTCTGGGAAGATCCCGCGTGCCGCGGAGCGGCTGGGCCCATGGGCCATGGCCGCTGAGCCTGCGCGTCCGGAGCCTGTGCTCCGCAACGGGAGAGGCCACAACAGTGAGAGGCCCGCGTACCACAAAAAAAAAAAAAAAAAAAAATATATATATATATATATATATATATATATATATACATACACAGAAGTTCCAGAACTTCAAATATTAATATTTGAAATGAAAAATTCACTGTTTTGTCTTAGTAGCATATTAGACACTGCAGAAAATAAGATCAGTGAACTTGTAGACAGGCTACTAGAAATTATTCAAACTGAAGTACAGATAGAAAAAAATCCTGAAAAGGATGGGAGCCTACTGACCTTTGGGACAATGAGACAGTTCACATACATATGATTCTATTTCCACAAAAAGATGAGAGAGATTGGGGCATGAAAATTATTTGAGGGAAAAATGTCCATATATTTTTAAGATTTGGTTATTTAAAAAAAAAAAAAAAAAAAAAAACACCACATATCCAAGAAGCTCAATGAATTGCAAGTGGGACAGATGCAAAGAAAACCATACCAAGGAATAGCATAATCAAAGTGATAAGCAAGAATAAGAGAAAAATATTAAAAGCAATCAGATAAAATATATTACCACAATAATACAAAAAGCATGTGGAAATAAGTACAGTTAAAATCTATCATTTAAAAAATAAATGTTGGACTTCCAGTTTCCAGTTCCACATGTAAGACACTTGGAAGTTGCCACTCCATGCTAACAACAAGTAAAAAGCTGAACAGACTGAAAAGTCAACGACTCTTTTTGGATCCATAAGAGAGGAAAGGACACAGTGAAACACTGTCCCCAAGATCGAAGAGACAGGTGAATACAGGGAGTCAAGGCTTACAAGTACAGAGATTCACATGTGGAAATTATAAGGGAACTACTGCTACAGCAGGAAAATCTGAACTGTAATTGATGAATTACTGGAGGCTCAGTTTGGACAACTCTGAGAATTAAAAACTCTAGGAGGATCTGGTCATAGGAGGTTTCCCACAATTTTCTGAGTTTTTACCTCCAGAAGCTCAACAGGTTTTCACAGTAAATATTGGGGGAAAAAAATCCCCTGGGGCTTCTGGCAGGAGGGAGGGGAAGAAAAAGCATTTTGAAATACATCAGAACAGTCTGTTCTTCTTAAAAGTCCTGCCCTCAGTGGAAACTAGTTAACCAGCCAGAGCCTAACTTGCTGTGGTATTATCAGAGTACAACTGACCTGGGGAACAGGAAATACCCAACTCTAGTTAGTTCTACTCTTCCACATGGGGGAATGAAAATATTCAACTCCAGCCCATGTGAGACATCCTGTCCCACCTAAAGAGGGCAAAAACCCCCTGAAAAACACTTGTGAAGTTACCAGTTCAGAAGAGACTCACTAAAGGACTAAGGCTTAATCATAGGATTATAGAATGCTCCCCCACCTCCTGTACCCTACCACCACATCACTGTAAGGAGTTTTTTTTACCTGGTACATCATGTTTGACTATCAAGAAAAAAACTATGATTATATATCAGTAAAATAAATGACAGAAATGATACAAGGGATAAAAGAGAAGAATTAGGATTATTTCCTCATGATAAGATACTCATACTACCTATGAAGAGGTTCAGTGTTATTTAAAAGCGGACTTGGGTTAGTTGTAAATATATATTGCAAACTCTAGGGCAACCACTATCAAAAGTGAGAAAAGAAGTATAATTGATATGCTAAGAAAGGAGAGAAAATGGAATCATAAAATGCTCAGTTAAAACCACAAAAGGCAGAAAAGAATGGAAAACAAAACAGCAACCAAAAACAGGGGCAACAACAACAAAAACTGGTAATAAATATGGTAAACATTAATCCAACTATATCAACAGTCACTTTGAATGTCAATGGTCTAAATGCACCAATTAAAAGACAGAGATTGTGAGAGTGAATCAACATACGACCCAACTATATGCTGTCTCTAAGAAACCCACTTTAAACATAAAGACACATATAGATGAAACGTAAATGGATGGAGAAAAACGTGTCATGATAACACTATTCAAAAGAAAGAAGGAGTAGCTATACTAATTTCAGACAAAGCTGACTTCAATGCAAGGAAAGTTATTCCTCTTTATCTCGTACAATTCTGACATTAATTCCAGTGTGTTTTTTTCCACATCACCAAGCAATTCTGTGACACCAGCTGGGAGTCCCACAATTCAAATCAATTCTGACACTATCTACCTGGAATAGCATCAGATCCACAGTTTAAGGGTTTAGTCCTACATGACTGTCTCCCACCCTAATTCAGACACCAATCACCAGTCCCGGTTGTCACCTGGGCTTCTGACCAACTGGCTATAGATTGGAGGCTCACATGACCTCCTTGGGTTTGATTAATTTGCTAGAGCAGCTCACAGAACTCAGAGAAACATTTTACTTACTAGATTATCAGTTTATTATGAAAGGACAGAACTCAAAAACAACAAAGTATATGGGAAGGGGCATGGAGCACCTATGCTGTCTCTGAGCACACCACTCTCCCATCACCTCCATGTGTTCACTAGCCTGGACGCTCTCTAAACACTGTCCTTTGGGGGTTTTATGGAGGGTTCAGTACACAGACATGATTGATTAAATCACTGGTCATTGGTGACTAACTCAATCTCCAGCCCCTCTTCTCCTCCTGGAGGTCTCGGGGTGGGACTGAAATATTCAACTCTCTAATCACAAGGGTTGGTTCCTCTGGTGAAGAGCTCCCATCCTTAGGTGACCCATCTTTCCAAAAGTCACCTCATTAACATAACAAAAGACACCTTTATTTCATCACTTAGAAATGATGGAATTCAAAGGGTTGAAGAACTCTTGTGCCAGGAACAGTGACAAAAACCAAATATATATTTATTATTATAAATTATAATACCACACATGAAATATCCAGAACAGTCAAATCCATAGAGATGAAGAGTAGACAGGGGTTTCCAGGGACTGGGGTGGGAGGGGAATATGAGGAGTGATTTGTAATGGGTAGAGTTTTGGGGGTGTTGAAAATGTTCTAAAATTAGATAGTGGTGATGGTTGAACAAGATTGTGAACATACTAAAAATCACTGAAGTTATGCAACTCTAGAGGTAGACCATATGTTATGTAAATTATCTCAATAAGGCTATTATAATAAATATAAACAAGTAGAGGTATGCATCATAATCATGGGTTAGATGACTATTTTAAAGATGTCAGTGTTCCCAAATTAACTTGTAGATTCAATGAAATCAAAATCTAAGACTTTAGTGAGAATGGATGAGCTAATTCTAAAATTTATAAGAAATTGCAAAGTATCAAGAATAGCCTTGACAACCTTAAGATGAATAAAGTGAATGAATTACATTACCAGATATCAAGATTTATTAAGAGTTCACAGTAAGTAAAACAGTGTGGCATACAGGTGTAAACAAACAGATCAATAAAATTGAATAGAAAGTCAAGAAACAGACCTACATATGTTTAGTTACTGGATTTATGGCAAATGTAAAACTGCAGTGCAGTAGGGAAATAATAATGTTTTGTCAATAAATGGGTCAATCAGATATTTATATAAACAAATTTTGACCCTACATTACATCATACATAAAATCTATTCCATATGGACTCTACATTTAACTTTGAAAGTACGACTATTTTAAAATCTATGGGAAAAAACACAGAATAATTTCTTGATCTTAGGGTATGCAAAGTTTCCCTAAACTGGAAACTAAGCACAAAAGGAAACAGAAAAATAACATTAATCACAAGTGAAAAAAGTTTCCATTGGAATGCACTGAAACTAAGAATTTTTTGCTCGTCAAAAGACAAAGGGAACAAAAATACCAGCCACAGAATGAAAGATAGTATTTTTAATAAATCTGACAACAAATATGCATCAGAATGTATAAACATTTCTACAGATCAATGATGCAGGCAACCTAACAGAAAAAAATAAATGGCAAAGGACTTGAACAGGCACTTTACAAAATAGGACATAAAAATGGCAAATAAACATATGAAAACGTACTTAATTTCATTAGTCATGAGGAAAATGCAAATTAAAACTACCATGAGGAATTTTCACTTCTGGTATGGAAAAATGAGACTCTAATAAACTGATCCTTCTACAAATATTATCAATAAACTTCTGGACAATATAAAAAAGATAAAACACTAACTGAAGGCGCTGGAGACTAAACACAAGCAATCAGATTTTAGAAATTATAACTGAGAGTAAGTGTCCAGCATAGAGTCAGTTAAAATTTATTGTAACTTTTCCCTGAGAGAAGCTGAAGTTGAAGTGGGGCATACAGGAAGGCCAAAATGGCCATAAAAAGCCTGTAGTCTTTCTGGCTAGAACAAGGTAACTTCCCTGGCAATCAGAGCCACCAACAGGTGAGAGGGAGCCATGGGGAAGAAAAAAATATCAGAGAAAAAGAACTCCAAGATATGTGTTTAAACTCAGTCCCAGTCTCTGGCTGATCTCTAAACTATGTATGCATAGGGGAAACAAAAAGCAGCTTGCAGCTAAGACCCAAAGAACTGAACTGTGAGAGCTGAACTGCTGCCCCCACAGTCATCACACTGTATGGTTAATTAATACTAAAACAAAAATGTCAACAGTCTTTAGAGCAATACAACAAAACCCAGTGTCTTCACAGCATAATATTCAAAATGTTCAGGATACAATCCAAAATTACTCAACATAGTACGAGCAGGAAAATATGTCCCAGTCTCAAAGGAAACAACTGTCAATAGACAGAAAGTCTACTGTACAAATGTTGGAATTATCAGACAAAGTCTTTGAAGAAACTATATAATTATGCTCAGTGAGGTAGGAGAAAATATTATGAGTTAAAACAGGAAAACTCAGAAATAGAATATATAATAAAGAACTGAATGAAAATTTCAGATCTGAAAAATATAAAATCTGAAGGATGAAAAATACACCAGATTGGTTTAAGAGTAAATTGGACATGACAGGTGAAAGTTAGCAAACTTGAAGCAAAATCAATAAAAATTAGACTTTTTTAAATAGGATAATTTCAAAGATAAAACATACAGTTAAGTGAATCCCAGAAGGAGAGGAGTGGGAAAATGAGCCATAATATTTTTTTGAGGAAATACTAGTAGACTCCCCAAATTTGGTGAAAGATATGAATGAACAGAATCAAGAAGCTCAAAAAATGCCAATAAGAATATAGTGTTAAGAAATTTATTCCTAGATGCAAAATAAACCTAATTTGTGAAAACCAAAGAAAGAGAAAATCTGGAAAGTATATAGGGTAAAAAAGAATACACTATATGCAAGGGAACAACAACTGAAAAATTGTAGACTTCTCATCATAAAAAATAGAACAACACCTTCAAGTTTTTGATACTAAATAAAACAAAACAAAAATAAAATGCCAACCTAGAATTTTATATGCAACAAAATATAAATGAAATAAAGATGTAATGAGCTAAAGCAAAAAAAAAAAAAAACTACAATAAATACTAAGGCAAGTTTTCACCAGAAGTAGAATGACACCAGACAGAAACTAGACTCCTAAGAATGAATGAAGAGCATCAGAATATATGAATATGGGCATAAAGGATAGTGAGGCATGTGTGGGGTTAAGGGCCAATATAGTTGGTATGTTTCTAAATTTTACATAAAGTGGTACAAAATCTAATCTAACATGACTGTAAAAACATAGGCATTTATATTGTAATTCCTAAAGCAATCAATAAAAATATAATGCAAAAAAATAGCTAAAACAAACAAATTTAAATGGAATTCTGAAAAATATTTAAATAACCAAAAGCAAGCAGGAAAGGTATAAGAAAGGAAAAAAACAAGAGAGAAATAGAAAAATAACAATAATGAAATTATAAACCAAAACTCATATCAATAATTACATTAAGTTTGATGGACTAAATATTTTAGTCAAGAGATGGAGAATGTCAAAATGGATAAAACAGCAAAACCAACTATATGCAATAAAAAGATGACCTTTAAAATTAGGATAAATATATACTGAGTGCAAATAGATGGGGAAAAAATGTTATGTGGTAAGCACAGGGAGGACGCCCACGTTAATATGGTACAAAATGTCCCAGTTCAGTTTCACCCCACCCAGACCAGCAAAGCTGAGATGTATAGACACAGCTAGGAACAAAGAAGAAAAGCTGGAGGTATTAATAGCAGACACAGAGCAGGAGCAATCAAGGTCCACAGAGATCTGCTCTGAAGATAAACTCAGCGGATTTTGCCACTAAAGAAGGAACCAAGGGCCAGCACGGCTACCGTGGACCCCTACATATTTCACCAGCTTTTGCCCCATGGGTATTCATATTAGTGGACACCTGAGTCTCTCTGTTACCTCCCCTTCCACTCATGCCAGAGCGTTGGAATCACACCAGCAGCCACCTCAGGCCTCTGTGTCTGCATGAATGCAGGACACCAACCTAGACAACTCCAGCTGACACTCACTGCTGTGCACAGGCTCCGGGTTAGCCACTCCAGCTGTGCAACTGCATGCCACCAGTGTGATGCCTGTCATCAGCTCCCACTGCAGTGTGCCCTGTCAGGAGATAAGTGAGCCACCACAGGAGAGCACGCTAATAGCCAGAGCCCCTGCAGCTGCCAGTGAACCTGTAGTTGGCCCTGGCCCTTGATGTCTGCCCCGGCTGCCTAAGTGTGTTTCTGCAACCATCCCTTGCCATTACATAGGCCCACGCAGTGGTCCCCACATCTGAATGTGTGCACACTACCAGCTCTGCCCACCACTGCGGCCTGCCCTTGTCCCTTGCTACTGGAGCCAGAGGCACTGCTGAAGACCCTAACAGCCCTTGCAGTCACTGTGGACCAATTTCAGTTCTCACCAAGGACCTCACAGTTGTCCAGTGGCCTGAGCAGACAAGATATCATATCCCCTTGGAACCAGTACTGTCACATGTCGCCACATTTGGCACCCTGCACTGGTAGACCCAGGGTTACAGCATGCTCAGCATGCCCCTCATCTGTGTTGAAAGTCTTCCCTTACAGAAGTTGGTCTATAAAGTCTGGAAGAGATAACTGCTTCTTCCAGTGTGCAGACACCTACATAAGGCAATAGGGAAAAAAAAGAATCAGGGGAAACATGACTCTATCAAAGGGATAAAGTAAACCAGCTGTCACTGTCCCCAAAGAAATGGAGATTCAGAAGTTACAAGACAAAGAATTCAAAATAAGTGTTCTAATGATGCTCAGAGAGTTACAAGAGAACACAGATAAACAATTTAATGGTATCAGGAAAACAATACAATAAAATGAGAAGTTAACGATATAGAAAACATAGAGAAGAAACAGAAATTTTGGAGCTGAAAAATAAAATAATATAACTAAATAATTCAGTAGAGAGATCCAATATCAGGCTTGACCACACAGAAGAAAAGAAATCAGTGCACTAGAAGACAGATCAATACAACTATTCAATCAGAGGAGAAAAAAGAAAAAAGAGTGAAAGGAATGAAAAAAGCCTACAGTGGAATTTTAAGGAAAGAAATCTTGTCACATGCTACAACATGGGTGAACACTGAAGTCATCAAGAGAAATAATGTATGATCATTGGAGTCCCAGAAGAAGAGAAGAGAAGAGTTGGAAAGCTAATAATGACTGAGACCTTCCTGAACCTGGGGTCGGAGGGGGGAACTGGACATAAACTTCATGAAGCTAATACTTAGTACTAAATAGTGCAGTTAAAAATGATTACAATGGTTGATTTTATGTTACGTGTTTTTTACCACAATAAAGAAAAATGCAAAAAACAATCTGTGGTAATTAATCACATGCGTTTGCTTTGGGAATTAGGAATGCCTGTGAGGAGGGCCCCACGGGTGCTGACATTGTTGTATATCTTCATGGAGGTGTTGGTTACACAAAGATCACATTAACATTTTCATTTCTTATTTGTGCACTTTTCTGTGTATATTAAAATTCAGTAAAATTCAATAGAAAACTAAAAGTCAAAAGTTTGCTTAAAATAACATATGTAAGAAATGGACTTATTTGAACCAGTGCATCATATTAATAAATTTGCATGTTTTCCATTTTTCCCTCTATGACAAAAGACAACATGAAGCTATACAATTACCCACTGGTTAAAACATCACTGAATAACTCAAGTTTCATTTTTATTTAAACGAATGCCTCATATCTCTCATGCCTAGATCCTTTCTCATTCAGTTTCTTTCTTTCCTTTCTCATTCATCTGTTTCCACAGAGGTGGGTGAGGGTTAACTGCCTGACTACTTGGCTGGGGAGAGAAGGAAGGAGTAAGGAGCAAAAACCTAGATTTCTTATTACTTCTTAGATGGACTTTCAAATAGTATCTTTGATTTTGTCTCTTTTCTCCACTCTTGCCTCCCCTGGTATCACGTTCTTCCGATATCTGAGCTTATTCTGGCCTAATTCTGGGAAAATTACTTGCATTTTGGCAAGTGCCTCACCAGTGAGGGGCACTGAGGATGGATATTCCCCAGTTCTGCTCAGTTATCACTCTTCCAATCTGCTTGGGTTACAAATGCCCCTCACTTCTGTATATTGTTTTCCTTGTGGTTTTAGACAAGTTTCAAGAGAAGAGGATATAAAATTACTTTCAAAATGGAGGTTTCCTATTATATCATTTAAAAAATGAATCTCTAGAGCATTGAAACAGAGATTCGGTTTATCAAAACTCAATTTAAAAACAATGTTTTCAGAACATATATGATATCTTTCCTGGAAGTGTTCAAGGCAGGCAATGTTTCAGGAATATTTGTGGTTCAGATTTTTAAGAATTTTTTTTTCCTTAACACCAACAGGGGCTGGAAATCAAAGCATCGAATTAGACGTCTCCAAAATCATATGATTTGGGGCCCTGTTAGCTGTAAATAAAGGTGACAGCTATACATAGGCTGGTTACTAATTCATAGTCTAAATGGCTTTCTACGATTTAGCCCTTATCTGTTATAGATCATAATTTGTTTTGTCTTCATGAGAATCAAAAAAAAAAAGCCTGAGTAAATAATACTCAGGTGTTTTATAAAACCTCTTCATCCTAAAACATATTTAAGTTAGCCAAGCAAATTATTCTATATCTCTTGTCCATAAATTGTATTAAGATAAAGATTCCATTTCGCTTAAAAGAGAAAGTGGTGGGGTCAATATGATGAGAGCAAATTGCTTATCATGTTAATTCTTTCTGATTTCTCTCACTTCCCTCTTTCTTTGGGAGTACTGATATCCAGTTGGTCAGATTTTTAAGACTATAAGTTTCTACTAGGCTAACATTCATAGTCATTCTACTTTTTTATTCAAAAGCAAGTCTAATCAGACCATTTGAGATTAACAGAAATTGTGTGAATAATTTGATTGTTTGGGTATCCCCTAAAATTGGAAAAATAGCAAAGTTCTCTTTCAAATATGGACAAAGACAGTCATAGCCAAAATGTTTTATGAACAGAATTGTAGTCACGTGGGCACATGTAGGCAAATCATTTAAATCACCATAACAACATACCAGTCACATTAAATAATGACCAGGAACAATCTCCAAATCATAGGTAAAATATTTTTAAGTAGTAGAGTTTGCTGTTCTATTAAATTTTCATTGGCATGAACACAAAAACATTTTAATGTAAGAACATATAAAAGTAACTGAAAACAAACTAACAAACAGTGAATGCTCTCTCTCCATCTCAAAAAGATACAGTGGTTCGTTGGTCCTTAAACATATTCAAATTCAATGAATATTTATTGAGTTGGTTTTATGTGCCAGGCATTGTGCTAAACACTAGATATCCAAAGATTAGGAACCTAATCTTCATCTAGAGAATCATGTAAACTGTAGGATAAAGTATTAAGCCTTGGGAATGCTTTGCTCAGTCGTGGGGAGCCAGGAAACTTCTTGGATAAAATGATCCAAATCATTCAAACTTCTGAAGGATGAGTGTTAGCCAAATAAAGAAATAATGAAAAGAAATTCAAGAAAAAAGAAATTATGAACAAAACCATAGAAGCATATAGCAATGAGAAGTGTGTGGAACAAGGGTATTTGATAAAATTACCTATTGTATTTTATTTCATTGAACTACTACTTTTATTTGCTTACTGTGTGCCAGATCCTGTACTAGGCAGTGAGAATCTGACAGTGAATAGGATAAACATCTTCCTACCCTCATGGGGCTTCCTATCTACCTAACTTAGGACATCTTATTTTAAGTAATTTTCGTTTCTTGATTACTTTAACATTCACAAGTCCACTTTTTCAGGTATAAGTTGACATTTGTTTAATAAGTTAACATACTGAGGAGAGGATATCATTATCATCACGTAAAATTGGAAATATGATTTAATTAGAGTTGTCACTGCAGTTTTTAAAAATTGATCTAATGAAAGGGTTGGCCCTGAGTAGTGAAGAATCAGGAAACTTCGGAAGAATTGTTTTGTTTTCAATGAAATATCACATTTTCTCAGCTCTAACTCCAAAACAAATCAACATAAGGTATTTAGTATTATTGATAATTAATTACTATAAATAACTATAAGGACTGAAGAAATTCCTATATTGGACAATCTCCTTAATTATGATTGTGTCTTATTACCACATTTAATTCTGTTATAACCAATTTGGCAAAACAATGTGATTATGAATAGTTGGAATCAAATGGTAATTAGAATTGTAGTCACTGCTTTTGAGACAAACAGGAAAATTGACAAGGTTGACAGACATTTTATTAATGTGTATTTACAAATCACATATTGATATGCACGAGTCAGTACAGAGCTTGTCACTTTACATTTGTGAGTTTTAATTTCAAAATAGTTTCTGTGGACCAAATGTATACAGCTTTTATTTACAACAACTATACCAAACATCCTTAGGAGTTTTGTTTGACTAAGCCAAATCTGGTCTCTAGAATCAGGCTTAAATGCTATATGGTAGAGATGAGAGAAATGATTGCATGAATTGTAATATGTTTATGTTAATATAGATACCTTAGATAAAAGAAGTATATCAGATTAGAAAGAGATCACTATTAAAAGTTAAACTGATTTCAGATTTAAATTGAGTTAGTAAAAGGGAACAACCGTAAGTCACAAAATGTTCTTATAAAACTAAAAAGCGAGGCTTCCCTGGTGGCGCAGTGGTTGAGAGTCCGCCTGCCGATTCCGGGGGCACGGGTTCGTGCCCGGTCCGGGAAGATCCCACATGCGGAGCGGCTGGGCCCGTGAGCCATGACCGCTGAGCCTGCGCGTCGGGAACCTGTGCTCCGCAACGGGAGAGGCCACAGCAGTGAGAGGCCCGCATACCGAAAAAAACAAAAAACAAAAAAACCTAAAAAATTTCTCCTCATCTCAGCCTAATTAAAAGCAGCATTTATTGAGGCACATAGATGCTTTAAGCCACAAAACAGTAAGCCTCATAACAGAAAAATGTATGAACGTTTAACTATGATGGCAAGTACAGCAAATGATTGCAATAAGCAGGGAGAAGTGTTCTGTGTGATGCTGCCGTGATAAATATTCATGGAATGGAGGATACTAAAACCACAGCAGTAAACTCTCTTGTCACCACTTGAGTTTTGATCTGTCTCCATTGTCTAGAAATGTATATGCTGCAAAATTCAGGGAACTGTGTTTAAAAAAGAAATGTGGTTCTGTCATCTGTCCACCCTCTGTCTTCCCCATTACGGCATATATTACCACATCATTTGCTTATCAGTTCATCTTCTCTTCATTATTTCTTTTGAATACAAATGTCATATATTATGTGTCTATATTAAATTTCAATCTGAAAAAATTTTCAGTGTTTATCAGACTGCAGGTAAATGAGACTTCTGTGCTTTAGTTAAAGAAGGGATGTGATGTCATTACATAAATTGCAATCTGAAGTTACTTATGGACGGCGCTTTTTTTACTATTATTATTGTTCCTGATTTACTGACTCCGTAAAACATACTAACACATTTATCACCCAGAGGAAAGTGCCCTTGCTGATTAGAAAACTGCAGAAACATTGTATAAAAAAATCAATCCCTCAGATAACAGAAAGTACATTTAAAATTTTGTTTTGCTTTCAAGAATTCTGTAAAGAGTTTTGAGAAGAGACTGATATGAGTCAACATAAAACTTGCTCAAAAGGGCTCAAGAACCTTTGGTTAATTGTGATGCCAAAATGTGGTATAACTAGTTAACCATCAATAAGACAGATGAGCAATCTCAAAGATAACCAACATAGATGCATTTCTCTACTGTGCAAAGTCACCTAATGTCCCCTAATATAAGATCAATATAATCCTTATCGATACAGTTGTGAAACAGATATTCCCTTCACCAAGAATCACTTCCAACTAGGGATTAGTAACAGAGGTCGAGAAAATAAATATAAAAATCCTGTTAAGAATACACCCATTTTATAGATGGAGAAACTGAGGTTAAACAGAACTATAAAATTTAAGAGTTAAGAGGGAGTTTAGGGATAAGTTAATGCAAGCTCCTCATTTAACTAAATGAAAATAATATTGACCAGGGAAGTTAAGTATTTTGTCCAAAGACATGTGCTAACTAAACTGAAATTAATCATAAGAGGACTAATAAAAGCCTTTGGCAACTTAGTATATTATTAAATTCCACATAATTATAGGAACACCTTGGAGACATTGTGGATTTGGTTCCAGACCACTGCAATAAAGCAAGTCACAAAATTTTTTTGGTTTCCCAGGGCATATAAAAGTAATGTTTACACCACACTGCAGTCTTCAGTATGCAATAGCATTATGTCTAAGATTATCTCTTAATTTAAAAATACTTTATTGCTAAAAAATGCTAACCATCTTCTGAACCTTTAGTGAGTTAGAGTAGTAATACCAAAGATCACAGGTCACCATAATAAATATAATAATTAAAAAGTTGAAATATTGTGAGAATTACCAAAATGTGACACAAAGACGTGAAGTGAGCAAATGCTGTTGGAAAAATGATGCCAAAACACTTGTTCAACACAGGGTTGCCACAAGCCTTGAATCTGTAAAAAACGCAGTATCTGCTAAGCACAATAAAGTGAAGTGCAAAAAAACAAGGTATGCCTGTATCTAGTTTATCCTGAATATTTCGACCTATGTATGAGATCCTTTACTAGCTTAGGACCATTTTCTTAAATACTAAAAATATGGTTAAATCAACTATTAGGTGGTGAAGTCACAAATCAAACAGGCAAGTTAAGATTTTAATTCCAGAATCAAGGTTCCATCCAGCTCAGTAGGATACATGGATCTACTGAAAACATTTGACACCCTGAACACAGTCTGTGCTTCATTTCATTTAGTCTAGAATTTTCCGCCTTCTGGCTCTGATCAGACAAAGCATGTAGAGGGGCATCTGGAGAGTTCAATTCAGAAATGAAAAACATAATTCTCGTTCTCCACTAATTTCGTTTTTAATGTTAGATCAAATTAAGTTTCAATTGTAAGTACAAGGAGGATTCCATAAATAACTACACTACAGATTTTTTATTCTTTTTTGACACAAATTTCTCTATTATCATAGAAGAAAACAAGTAATGCCTAATGAAGCATGGTCTTCTCCCTTTGTTTCATATCTCAATTTTATTTGTCAACCTTGCCAAGTTGTGGTAGTGATTCCAGAAGCTACTTGAAAGGCACCAAATTATTCCACGAAAGAATGGAACCCCTTGTGTGTTTTGCCTTCTTGTTCCTTTCTTCACTAAAAGACAGAGAATTGCTTCATTCAGATTTCCATGCCCTATTTTCTTGGAATTTCCCCTTTCTCCACCACTCACTTCCAACTGTTCCCCAAGTCTTGAGTACATCACAACTTGACCAAAAACTATGTCAATCTTCAGAGATATTTCTATCCACCAGGAAATAAAGGGTTTTTGTTCACACCCAAACATTCATTTATGAAAATTTTACTTTAAACATCTCATTGTACAAACACATGTGCTATCTTCATGCCCCACACTTTAAGGTTAGGCCCTGAGAAGAGCAAGAAACTTGCTGAATGGAACCTTACAAAGAGGATTAGAAAAAAAATATTTAAAAATAATTTTAAGGGGAATAAGAGAATTAGGAAAGCTCAGTCAGTTTCTGGCATTGATGTTTTTATATGATTTGTACATGATGGAGCCCAGATGTTAAGTTACAACAGCCTAAGTGCTAATATCACTTGGGCTGTTCAAATACTCGATTTGCATTTTTAAAAAAATCTCTGAAACTAAATCTGGTGCTTATTGGTGATATTATCTAAAATCCATTTGAATAACTTAAACTTATTCCTACCAAACCTGTACAATTCTGTATGTTTTATTAACTAGAATACTAATTCTTTTAAAGATAGAGCATGTTTAGTATAATGCTCTTACCCCAACATTATTTAGAATAGCCAAAAGTTGGATACAACCCAAATCCCGTTGATGGATGAATGGATAAACAAAATGTGGTATACACATACAATGGAAATTATTTTCTTAAAGAAATGAAATTCTGATCCATGCTACAGTATGGATAGACCTTGAAGACATTGTGCCAAGTGAAATAAGCCAGACACCAAAGGACAAATACGGTTTGATTCCACTTAAACCAGGTACCTAGAGTGGTCAAACTCATAGAGACTAAAAGCAGAATGGTGGTTGCCGGGGACAGGGGAGGGAGAAATGAGAAGTTACTGTTTAATGGGGACAGAGTTCCAGTTCAGAAAGATGGAAAAGTTCTAGAAATGGATGTGGTGATGGTTGCACAACAATGTGAATACATTTAATGCCACTGGACTGGACACTTAAAAATTGTTAAAATGGTAAATTTTATGTTATGTATATTTTGCCACCATTTTAAAAAGTGTGTTTAATTATTAATAGAGCTTTGTATTTTAAAACTCACTGATTCTAATAATGACAGCTGTAGTTACATGTCACCCTTTAGCAAGGTAGATAGTATAAGTTATCTTATTTTCACAGATGGGGGAAATGAGTTGCAGGATAATAAGATCCATAAAACCTCAGAGGTCATTAGAGTCTAGATTAGAACACAGTTCTCTGATCCCTTTTTTCTTCCCAGCATAAGAAATTATGTTCATAACCCAAAATATGACTCATTTTTTGTGAAACTGAAGTTCTTTCTTGACTCTTCCCTCTGGGCTACAGCCCTACCTCTAATGACTAATCCCTCATAATTCATGCATTACCTCAAAGGCAGGGCCCATTCCAACTTCTTCCCCATGCTCAGCCCAGTGTCCTGAAAATTCATCCATACCCTCTCCAACACTGGGGTGAACCGTGGATCACTCCTGATCTCTCACTCGATATTGGTCATACTCTTCAAGCCAAACTGGCCTGGGCTTCTTCTGCCTAGAATAACCTAATAAATTAAACTGGGTTCAATTATGAATGAATGACATGATAATATAGTGATTCCTTCCAGAAAATGTATTTATTATTTTTCCAGCGTTCTCAATTCTTTGATCTAAAGAGTCAGTTAATTTGGGGATCCCCACATTGAGTCAATCCTTTGTAGGTATAACTTTTTGTGCATAAACAGCATTTGGCATCACCTTTCAATTCCACTAAACCTTAGGCTCAAAGTCCAGTTTACACACTGATCTCTTAGTCTTTAATGATCTCTTGTAGTTTATTCAGTATCATTATTGAGGACCCATAAAGATAAATGGGGGCCCATGCTGGGTAATGTGGAAGCTTCTCTGTCTCCTAGAATCCTACAACTGTAAGAGACAGGACACATGCATTAGAAATGAGAACTATCAGAAGAAGGATGCAGATAGAGTGTTACCAGAAAGGAGAGTATTTTTATATTATAAATCCAGAAAGAATTTATGAAGTAAGTGACTCTAAGATACCCTGTAGTCTCAAAATGATTTTGTGTTTTATATGTACTAAGGTAATTGTCTTAGTCCATTTGGGCTGATATAAAAAAAATACCATAAACTGGATTATAAACAACAAATGTCTATTTCTCATAGTTCTGGAGGCTAGGAAGTCCAAGATCAAAGCACCAGTAGATTCAGTGTCTGGTAAGAATCTGTTTCGTGGTTCATAGATAACTATCTGCTCCCTTTGTCCTCACATGGCAGAAGAGGCAAGGGAGATTTCTGGGGTCTCTTTTATAAGGGCACTAATCCCATTCCTGAGGGCTTCATCCTCATGACCTAATCACCTCCTCAAAGCCCCACCTCCTAATACCAACACATTGACGATTAAATTTCAACATAACTTTGGGGGGGATATAAAAGTCAGTCTAACAGCAGTACTTTATGTCAAGAATACTTTTGCAAAATGAAATAACTTTTTTTCTTCTTTTTAAATATATTTATTGCTTAAAGATACACAGTTGACACTTGATATTTAAAATGGCATCTCCCTAATGGTTTATTTTGCATTTCTTTAGTCACAAGTAACACGGAGCACCTTTTTATAATTGATAAGCCATTTGTACTTCCTTTTTTGTGAACTATCCAATCAAGTCCTTTTCTAAGTTTTTTTTTTTTTAAGAGAAAAGAGAATCTAGAAGCTGCAGGAAACTCACCAAAAATCTAATTGACATCTGTTTAGTGAATGTCCCAGCTTGATGACACATATCTAAGAAATAATTCATCTTTAAGAAATTCCAAAAAAAAAATCTGTAGAATTTTGCATCTGCTTATTCATCCATTTGGAGATGAGAATTCTTGGTATGAAGTAGGGGTCTGAGAGGAAGGAATGAGTCTTTGGGGAAGAAGAAGGAAAGGGTAATAGAGAAGGGGATCAGAGAAGTGAAGAAGGAGTGAGGAAAAATATGAAAGAGAAGGAAGAGGATGGGATAAAAAGAAGAGGAGGATGGGGAGAAAGGACAGGTTCATGGAGAAGACAAGGGAAGGAAGAAAAATATACCTCTGTCTGAACTAATTTCTGCCCCACTAGAGTAGTGATGTTAATAATGTATAAATTTATTTTATGTATAGTTTTCCTGAATTTTGCTTTTCAGGCTATAGGTAGAAATATCAGGAGTTTTAGTATATACTCAAAACACGTATACCCTTTCTTCTAAGGTTAATATCTACAAGCTTATAGTTTTCTGGGATGTTTAATTGTTATCTCTTTCTTATTTGGCATAGAATCATGAATAAGCAAATACAATTTAGATCTCTTAAGGTAAGCCATTTTAATACTCTTCACCAGATTCCTTCTGTGTTCTTGTATTCAAATCCTTATGGATGGGGTTAAAGGACAACTCATATTGCACTCTGGCCAAGAACAAAGAATGTGGTAAAAAAAAGTCCAGTGCATTATTATCATTAGTGTGAGCATACTTTGAATTAAAGCAGGAATTTAGTCATTTTTATATAACTCACAAAGCTTACTAAGTTTTAGAAACTTCTGATAATTTTAATTATTCATCTTTATTTGATGGGTTTTTTTTTTCTAATTGCTGTATTTAGTGCTTCTCTTTAAGTGCAGTGACAGAAGCAGCAGCAGCATGAGGTCCACACTTTATCCACCTGTGCCTTGCAAAAACTCATGACTATTTCTGAAAGAACAAGATTAACCGGTTATTAGGCTGATAATTAGACTCCTTGAGAAAGAAAAGTTCATAAATTAAGAAGAAAAATTTTAATTGCCAAAAATAAAAGTATTTAAGGGTTTTGAAATAATTCTTTTTAGAGAAAACATCCAAGGAATTAAATTATCAACCTGTACAAAACAGAGGCAAGGAAATGTAACAATTTTTGTGTGTGATAAATAAATGTTGGTAAGATTTATGAAAGTATGAAGCGACTTAGAAGCCTCACTGAAAGAACTGAGAAATCATGATCATATTAAAGATGACAAAGGCAGGTGATCTGTACAGCAAAGTATTTTATTTTTCAGATATCATTTTAATATTTTGTAAGTAGAGTATTGTATTGATGCACAAAGACTGTTGGTGATAAGTTCACACATCAGTGTTTTAGTTGACTGTTCTGCCTTGCTGAAATATAAAGTTTGTTTTACCTGGAAATGAAAAGCTAAATGATTTTCCTTGCCTTCATTTCTAACCAACACCCGCTGGCTTACCTCCAGCATTCTGTGTACTATAGAAAGGTCATATGGAACTGCTCCAGCCTACAAACCTGCCAATATGTGTCAAACACTTGTTCCTGCAAATAAGATGATTAAGACGGCATTGCTCTTGGAGCAGATGTTTGTATTTAAGAATATAACAGAACTGTATTATTAAAGATTCAGTTGAAAGGGGAAAAGCACGAAAAAGAGAAGTATTTTTAAGGCATTTTATTATTTATATATTTATGGCACCTTAATTTCCTTTAACTTTTTAGAAAAGCCTTACGTATATATTATTTAAACCAAGTCTTTCATGACTCATCTCATAAAAATAAATCATCTTCTTAAAAAATAATTCATCGCCTTTTTTCATGAAAAGCTGCTTATTTAAGCTCTATTTTATGACAAAAAATAATTTGAAATGAGCATGGTAGATGTGTCATCTAAAAGGAAACCCATGACTTGATACTGACTTCTGAATTTCAAAGAGATTTGACCCAAACAACTAATTTAGAAGATTAGTATACATTTATCAAAAGATATTGTTTATTAGAATGTTTGTTTGAGAGATCCATTCTTAGTGTGGAAGAGCAAGATAGCAGGGATGAAACTCAAACTTTGTTGTTATGCATTTTGCATCTGTCACTAAGTAGATACGTGGCCCTGTGAAGATCATTTTGCCTTCCAGGGCTTTAGTTACTTCATCTGTAAACTACAGGAACTGAACAAATATTGTTTTCCAAATGAGTTCCATGCAGGGCTCTGTGGATGAATGTTTGATAAAGTAGCCCTCTTTATGATATACAATATATGGTAACATTAATGATTCAGAAAAATCACTCAGAAAAGAGACATGCAGAACTTTGCTTAACAGTAAAATTCTCTTCAAGAAAAGGCTACAAGCATCCTAAAAAATATGTTTTGATAAAAACACGGAGAAAGGTAACTTCCAGTATTTTTACCTCTAAAATTTATAATTTAGTAGTTACACAACTGAAATATCAAATCCCTGATGTGTAAATTCCTGTGTGTAAAGTCCAAGTAAGTTATATCAAAATTAACTCTAATTATACATCCCCAGTTTTGATAATTCAAACTTGGAGGTTTTTGACATAATGCGTTCCTAGAATAGCTCAGTAATGACCTGAGCCAGACATTAACACACATCTACTTAAAACGAGTAATTTTTAAATGATCAAGTGCATTTTATTGTTCCGCTTCTCAAAGCAACAAAATGAAGACATTTTTCATGTAGTCCCAAAGTCAGACATTAAATTTTATATAATAATAATAAAAGAGATTTTCTTCAAGAAAAACTCACTAGATATTCAAATCTCAAATCCTTTCTTAAATGCTGATAACTTGCCCTTTGTGATTGTGTTGTTGGTACATGAATCAAAATTCTCTATTAGACATTTATACTACTGGGTCTTAACTACAGAGCACAAATTCCACTGAGAAGAGAACTCTGGGTGCTAAAAGCTAATCAGATAATCTCAGAAAGTCCCTCTGCCTGCCATTTAACACTTAATCATGCGTTAACCATAAATTAAGCATTCAATCTCTGGCAGCCTTAGAGAAGTTTCGAGGTGCAGGCTTGCTATTTACAATTTTGACCTGCCACCAAGCAGTCCAGCCCACTTACAGAAAATGAAAGCTTAAATGGTTGATACTTAAATTCAGGCTAATGCAAATTTAAATTAGTCTTGCAGATACCTATGGATTGTAAATTTCTCTACATTTTCATTTAGCATCTTTCAATGATCCTAACCTTCTTCCTAATCTATTAAAAATCAAAACTACCCTACTCATGTTCCATTCTTGTTGTGTCCTGGACTAGGCTAGAACATTCAACCATGCTTAAGTGATAATGGGCAAAGGGGTTTCATAATGAGTTGAACTCTTAGTTCACCGGTGTCGTGGCAGGCTGGTTGGCCCTCTTAGAGCATCACTCAGGAAATATTCAAATTTCCCCTTACCCTGAGACAGTCTCACATTTAAGGACATTCGGGTAACATGATTTTTATGATACCTGCACATTCCCAAAAAAATCCCTTACTTATTGGTGAACGAACTTTACCTTTTGAATTGCAGTTTGTGTGTACTTTTTGCTTTATTAGAGTAACAGTTGATTGAGTAGCAGAATAAGACAGCTGAAGGATGTCAGGATCTCTAAAATCAACAGTTACTTGTTTAGAGACACAAAGCTCAGTTTTTAGGCACTGACTACTTATCGTTCCAATCTATCAACATATACCTCCTCCTTCTCATCCTCATACTATTCTCATGATCATCTATCTCATTCCAGTGTTATAATGACATTTTTTGTTTAACCATCCCTTTTCTTAACCCTCCCATCTGGGTTTGGAAACTTACTGCTTCCTGCCTGAATTACAGCCACAGGTGCTTCAGTATTCTTCATAAGGCCATGGTCTCCCATCTCTAACTCAACTATTTACAGAATGGCCAAGTTATTCTTTAAACAGTTTTTTCATCACGCCATTCTCATAATCAAAAAGGTTAAAGGCTTATTGACTATTACACATTACAGACAGCTTATACGTAGGAAACACACTCAGATGTAATTAGGTACCACCTTCAGTTATTCCTACCTTCTCCCATCCAGCTCACCTGCTATTCTTTTTTATTATTATTTATTCTGGGGGCTGCTTTGGGTCTTTGTTGCTGCAGGTGGGCTTTCTCTAGTTGTGGTGAGCAGGGGCTATTCTTCATTGCGGTGCACAGGCTTATTGCGGTGGCTTCTCTTGTTGCAGAACGGGCTCTAGGTGCGCAGGTTTCAGTAGTTGCAGCATGTGAGCTCAGTAGTTGCAGCCTGTGGGTCAGTAGCTGTGGCTCGCGAGCTTAGTTGCTCCGTGGCATGTGGGATCTTCCCAGACCAGGGATCGAACCCATGTCCCCCGCATTGGTAGGCAGATTCTTAACCACTGGAGCACCAGGGAAGTCCTCAGCTGCTATTCTTAACTGTTACTCTCCTCAACTCTATGCTTGCCTCTGAGCCTTAGACCAAAACAGATTATTTCTCACCTCTCTTCCCACCTCAGCAGGAAACTTGAAGTTACCAGGTGTGACTTAGGTCAAAGTTCTCCCCTTACAAACTTACCTACATTGACTACCATTATTTTCCTGTTTTCTATCACTGAAGAAAAGATGCTCCTCTACCTGTTTATTGCTAACCCTTCTCTTTTTCTAAGCTGTGAGTCATATCCTACACTCTCTCTCAAGTAACGTGCTCTCTCAGTTATCCCCTCCGTCTTCTCTTGTTTCTTCTCCTTCTCTTTCTAATGGTTCCTTCTCCTCACCTAACAGGCCCATTCAATTCTCTTTCGGCCTTAGAAAGCCTTTCCTTGTTCCAATCTCCTGACTTTCTCCCTCCTTTCTCAGTCAGGCTTCTTAAGACAGGTGTCTCACAAAACTCCACTTGACATTTGTTCCTCAACCATTGGGATTTGGTTTCTGCCTCTAGTATTCCACTGAAACTCTTCTAAACACTGTCCTGGAAAAGGTCACCAACTGTGGTAAACAGATTTGTAAGATGCCCCACCCCCAGTGATCCCCACCTTCTGGTATTCATGCCCTTGTGTGATCTCCTCCCCCATGGGTGACATCGTTCTACCCAATAGGTTACCGCAAAGGTAATAGGATGTCATTTCCAAAATTAGGATTCAAAAGACTGTGCCTTCCGTCTTGCTAGCAAACTCTCTGTATTGCTTTTTTGGCTTCCATGATTTGATGAAACAAGCAGCAATGCAGCAAGGAACTGAGAGCAATTTCTGGCTAACAGTCAAAAACGAACTGGGGTCCTCATTCCAATAGCCCATGAGGAGCTAAATCCTGCCAACAACCATGTGCAGTTGGAAGTAAATTCTTCCCCAGTTGAGCTTTCATATGAAGCCCAGTCCTGGCTGACACCTTGACAGCAACCATGTTAGCCCCTATGAAGAAGATCCAGATAAGCCAAGCTCATGTTCCTGAACCACAAGAACTGTGAGAAAATAATTGGGCTATTTTGAGTTGATTTTTCACTGTCATCTTTATGCTTCTCTTTCTTCATCTCCAAACATCCTGAACTTCCTCCACTAGATTCCCTTCTGTATACACAATAAACTGAGACAACATTTAGTCAAGAGTTTGTCTTCTGCTCTCTTTTCCTCTTTTTTACGTCTTCTCCACTTAGGACCTCAGACTCCTATTATTTGAACTAACATTTTCATTCTGAATACAAAACTCAGGTATCTAATTGCTTACTAGACATCTCTGCTTCAAACTCAACATGTGAAAAATGAAATGCATTATCCCCTGACAATTTCTCTTCTTTAAAAACCATAACTGACTAGTCATCAAAGCCTTGACAATTCTGTCTCTTGGATCCAAACTCTGTCTATCATTCTATTGTCTTTGTCCTAGTTATAGCCCATATTACCTCTTGCCTGAATTATTTCAATACCTCCTGACCAAATTCCTACTTCCGTAATTACCCTCCTAATGTCATTCTTAAGGAAAGTGAATTATCCAAAAGACAAATCTGATCATGTTACAGCACTGCCCAAAATTCTTCAATGACTCCTAGCACTTATAGGTTTAAAAAAGAAAAATAGGCTTCTTAAAAGAAAGACCCTCCTTGTATACTCTCCAGTTTTGTCTCTTCCAATTATCTTCCTCCCTCTACTCCTGCCCCATGCCCTTGACACTATCAAATTATTTATGGCGGCCTGAACACAGTTTGTTATTTCAGGACTGCTATAAGTTCCATTCTCCCCAAACCCAACTGAAAAGCTCCTGGACTATCCATTTTGCTACCATTTCTATTCAGTTTAGTTAAAGTAAGTAAATATGTGTGGATCAATTTCCTTAGGCCAGGCATGGAACTTTGTCCTGGAGGAATTAATAATCTAATGGAGTATTGTAAAATCAAAACTTCTGTGGCAGCACCATGACCAGAATTCTGCGAGAAGGGCCATTGGCCCAGATTAAGGATTCAAGGAAGATGTTCTGGAAGCGGTTTGTCAAAAGTAATTCATGAATGAGTGAGATAGATGATTTACATACCATAAGAAGTTTAAATCTTTTCTCCCTACATGTCTCTTTCCAATCTTCCAAAAATTACTTGAACACTCGTTATATACCACATCCTCCTCCTTTAACATGCTTCCATTGTTGCATTTTGTACTGCCAAGTGGTTACCTTTCATATGAATTACTATATTCTTTATTTGATGGTGAGTTTTTGAAAATTGGGACTAAATCCGAGTCATCACTCTAGCTCCAGTGACCAGCATGATTCTGATCATTTTATAGATGCTCAATTGCTTCTTCTCTTATTTGAAGTCAGGTTATTGAGGTATAATTTATATATAGCAAAATGAAATATACATACAGTAAAATGCATGTAAATTAACTCATCTATGATTTTATAGATAATATTCTATGCATCAAAGAGTAAGTCCAAACCACTCATATAGTTGTTTATACATTGTAGGGGTTCAATACATAGTTTTTAAATAAATAAATAAGCCCACAAAAATGTTTCCAATCTGTCACTTCATTGTTAACAAAAGAAGAGAAATAATAAAACTTCTTTACATCTGAAGTAAAAATTGCAGCATTGTTACAGTATACTGGAAACACCTTAAATACTCAAAAATAGTTTTCCTATGTCCCAGATCAAAAATATTTAAAAATTAAACTCATTGGCATTTTAATTTTATATAGTAATTCACAGGCTGCTTCAGAATCAAAATATTACTTACCTTCTGCTGACCACAATTTTAAAAATTATTCACAAGTAGACAATTACCTGTGCCAAAAATCACCTACAAAAATTTGGGCTGGGTTTTTGCCAATCAGTATGCCAATTAATTACCCCACAAAGACTGGCTGGCCCTGGATCAAGTAAAGCCTCATTGATATGCAAGGCCACTCCTATCAGAGAGAAGACAGGAAATAAAACAATAAGACACTTAGATCAAAGAAAGCTGGTGGGAAAAGAAAAGCTACTTCTTTAATGTTTCTTAGAATCTTAAAAATGTCTAAAGAGTCTAGTCCCACCTGAATAATCAGAATTGGCACACAGACTCATCTTGCAGATGGATCAGGCTAACATCATCCAAAAGGAAACCAGAGACCGTAGCTGTCACACAGGTGTTTGGTACTGGGTTTGCCCTCAAACAGAAGGTAGTCTTGGGTGATGGTAGTGGAAGGAAAAAAATGAACTAGGGGCATAAATCATAATTTTTCAAAGTGATATGTGTGTCAATTTTCCATTCAAGATAAACGAATACTGGGAACTGTTATACTCTGGGGTTGATCACTCTTTGATTTTGCAATTCATTTTTGTTATAATGGAAGTTTTGAGAAAAAATGGTACGGCACTTTGATTTTATGTAGTGTGTTTTTGGGGAAAAATATCGAAGTGGTTCATTTTGCCTGTTTCTCTTGCTGTGTTCTCTCATTCTTAGAGAGCAGTATTGTTGACTTGCACTGTTCATGTTTATGACCCATTTTTACCAGAGCCTCAACATCTAAGCATTCCCTTGGTATTTTGTAAAGGCATTCCATTTTTTTTTTTTTTTTTTTTTTTTTTTTTTTGCGGTACGCGTGCCTCTCAGTGTTGTGGCCTCTCCTGCTGCGGAACACAGGCTCCGGATGCGCAGGCTCAGCGGCCATGGTTCACGGGCCCAGCCGCTCCACGGTATGTGGGATCTTCCCGGACTGGGGCACGAACCCGTGTCCCCTGCATTGTCAGGCGGACTCTCAACCACTGTGCCACCAGGGAAGCCTGAGGCATTTCATTTTAATATAGTCATTGGAAACCAGAAATAATTCAGCAACTCTGGCCTTTAAATCCAAGTTACTCCAGGATAAGAACTAGAAAGGATATTTAAATGGGTACAATTACACAGATAACTATTATATCCTACCCATTATAATTACATAGAAATCAATATAAGGAGGATTTTTTATGTATGGCATAACTTATTTTTAAGAAACAAGAATATCTAATTTTCTATTATCAGCTACTGATTCTAAAACGTAGCTTTTAGGAATGTTATAGACTCCTCCACTAGACTGAAAGCTTCTCAGAAGAAGAGATATTGTGTCCCCAGTAATTTCACTGTGGTTGTCACATAATAAATGCTAAAAAATGTAAAAGAATGAATGCTGTATAAGTGAGTATTAAAACAAAAAGCAGTTTGTGCTTCATTGTACATGAGACAGTGAAATTGATAATATGCCATATGAATCAAAGATAAATTAAACAAAGTTCAATATTTTTTCTGAAAATTATATCTTATCACCTGAAGATGTTCTTTGCTTTATATTTGCATGACTAAATGTCCTGTACAGATAATTTTCTCAAAACACACACACACACACACACACACACACACACACTGCCCCCAAATTATATTCAAGTCACCTATCTCTCACAACACAGACACTAGTTTGCAGTGGTTACAATACATTTCTTAGCTTCTACTACTAACATAAAGGTTTCAAAGATTTGGGAGCCAGAGTTCATCAAGGTGCCAGTTCAAATTTCCATAGGTTTCCTTATGTCTTTTTCTTCTGCTTGAAGGAAACTTCTCCCAAACATTTGACCCAAGAATAGGAATTCCACCCTGAGATGGTGACTGAAGTCTATATCCATTCCACATCTTGCTCTAGGGATAATCTGCCTTTTCACTTTTTATATTAGTTTTTAGAGTACACAAAATTGTGTAGAATACACAAAATATTACATACTCTAAAGGAGGCATGTAGTAAAAACTTAGGTGAGAATTTATGAAAACATATCCATAAAATACAATGATATATGAATTAGTCAGTGTCATATAAAGACAGAATTATCAGGCAATTAGAGAAGGAAGAACACTCAGGATTAATTCTTTCACACAGCTCAGGAGAACAAGAGCCAAAATCAAGCCACCTGTTATTAGGAGTTTGCAATTAACAGATACACACCACAATATATAAAATAGATAAACAACAAAGGCCTATAGCACAGGGAACTATATTCAATATCTTGTAATAAGCTATAATGGAAAAGAATCTGAAAATATATATATGTATGTATAACTGAATCACTTTGTTGTACAACTGAAACTAACACAACATTGTAAATCAATTACATGTCGATAAAAAAATAAAATAAAATAAAATAATAAGAAAAAAACTAAGTGGGCAAGCCAGTCCAAAGACGTGCAAGAGTGAGGATGAGAGAAATCAGAAGCTCATAAAGTAAGGCGCACACACAACAACCAAAATGCTCTTAATGTCACGTGGCAGAAGACCACAGCTAGCATGAGAATGAGCCAGTGACTATGGAGACAATGTAAAAGAAGCAGGAACTGACAGGCTGGGGCAGAAAACACTAACTCTGTTAACCAGGGAAGAAAAGGTGGCATAGGCTCAGAAAAACACCCTGCCCAAGGTGACACAAGAGCTGAGAGGAGACCTTTCAGCATTCTGTCCAGAGATCACACCATCTTACTTGAATAATCCTTTCCCAATAAAGACTCCTTTTTTTTTTTTTTTTTATTTTAGGAAAAGTTGAAAATCAGATTTCAATGAGAATTTCTTCATGACTAAGGACCACTGCCCTCCTTTGTCATAAATAGAAATGTGCATTTAGCTGAAATGGGACGGAGAATTTATTTGATGGCAGTTTTAAGCACTATTTCTTGAAATTGTTACTATCTTCTGATGTAGTCTGAGAAAGATATATTGAAGCTATAAGCTCTGACACTTGGGTGATTAGCAGCCATTACAGGCTGTTTTGGAGCATTCATAGGGGATCTTATTTCACACAAAACAATCTGCAAACAAAATCACTAATAAGGATGATCTATTACTGAATACCTGACAAAAAATAGCCTCATGCTGACATTTCCATTCAATGATTTATTTTAAAAGTTTCAAGAGCCTTTAAAACCTATTTCTTTTATATTTTAAAACATGAAATACCACTGGAAGGAATAGACTCCATAAAGAAAAAGTCTGACTTTGAAATTAAATAATTTTATTTGGAATTTCCACTCTGCTGCAAAATAAAGTCAGTAAAATTTAGCAACAAATAAGCAAACCTCACCCCTATGTCTTTCTTGTATAGTCTGACTGTAAGCAATAGTGCTATTGAAAATAATATTATTCCAGTCCTGTAAGATAAATGGACTTATTTGTAGTGAGGTGGATGGACCTAGAGTCTGTCATACAGAGTGAAGTAAGTCAGAAAGAGAAAAACAAAAGCTGTATGCTAACACATATATATGGAATCTAAAAAATAAAAATAAAATGGTTCTGAAGAACCTAGGGGCAGAACAGGAATAAAGACACAGACGTAGAGAATGGACTTGAGGACACAGGGAGGGGGAAGGGTAAGCTGGGACGAGGTAAGAGAGTGGCACTGACATATATACACTACCAAATGTAAAACAGATAGCTAGTGGGAAGCAGCCGCATAGCACAGGGAGATCAGCTTGGTGCTTTGTGACCACCTAGAAGGGAGGGATAGGGAGGGTGAAAGGGAGATGCTAGAGGGAGGGGATATGGGGATATATGTTATGTATAGCTGATTCACTTTGTTATTCAGCAGAAACTAACACACAATTATAAAGCAATTATACTCCAATAAAGATGTTTTAAAAAATGATTAAAAAAGAGAAAATAATATTATTCCAGTCCTGTAAGATAAATGGAGGGGATTGGGGTGTGACAATTTTTAAATAATTTAATTTAAAAATATTTTATTTGAAAATAAAAATGAACATATTAATTTTTTTTATTTCTAGATTGTACTCTTGGTAACATTAAGGTGCCTCCCAAATGAGGCCATTTCCCCCAGCTCTCTCTCATCTTTTCCTTTTTTATCTATAAGGGCCATCAAATATCTACATCTATAAAGTATACATAGCTATAAAGTCTGGCAAATATCATTAGCAACCCACCCTCAGGTTTTCTGTCTGAGGGTACTCTGCTGTCTTCTAAGACACAATATCTGCATCTGCAATTCTAAATGCTTTTTCCTAGAATGATAGAAAGCCTCGATGCCCATGTGCATAGCAGATTGAAAGTGTCAAGGAATTAACACTCCTACCAGCAACCTTCAACTAAAGACTCTTGGGAGTTGGTATGAAACTACCACAGCTCCCTCGTCCATGGGTGGACTAATTTTGAGGCATGGGTTTTATAGTTTTCCAAAGGCTGCCTGTAGGATTAAGCTTCAAATCCTGACTGTGCTAGCTGGCTTAATAATGCATCTTTTATTTTATACATTTCCTTCCCTACTGGTGTAACACATACTTCCTAAATAGGATCTGAGCACTCAGTGCTAGTCTCAGGGTCTGCTTCTGGGAAAATCCAAACTCTAAGGCAATCAATTTGGGGGACATAGTGATTATAAGGAATATGTGTGTGGGCTACTGCTTTTGCTGACACTGAATGTCTTGTTAAAAAAAAAAAAAAACTATATAAAACAGTTAACCATCAGTAAGGCACATTGGAAAAGCCTAAGGGCATCTATGGTAGCTTGTCTTTTTCAGGCTGGAGTTGATAGGGATGATACCATGGAACTGGGCTCCCTAATATCTAAACTCTTACTTATCATAACACTAATAAATACACACAGTGCTCAGTGGGCTTCTTTGACTTTTAATGGTAGCATAAAGCACACATGGGAAAACTGATCCAATTTATTTACTGGATAACTTGAAAGGCTCCCAGTTTCAAATGGGTCCAGAGAAAGAGAGGGCTTTTTCCTTTGTACAAGCTTTATTGCAAGCTTCCCTGTAGTTCAGACCATGTGATCTAGCATATCCAACATACTAGAGGAATCTATGATGACTAGGAAGTAAGCTGAAATCTGGCAAGCCCCAATAGGAAAACTGCAGCACAGACATAAAGAGTTCTAGAGGAAAGCCATGCCTTCTATGGCAGAAAATTCTCCATTTCACAAATAGTTTCCTAATGGCTTGCTAATGAATTTAAATAAAACCTGAGCCCCTGAAAATGGGATACTAAAAACTATGAAAATATAGCTGCCCATCATGACTGGATGTTATCAGACTCACCCAGTCATAGAAGAAATTCATTATATAATGGAACTGATACACTCAGTTTTTAATCTAGGCACTTCCAGATAGCATGAGCAATTCATATAATTAGGTGCAATGCAATGCCTATTCTCCTACCTCTATTATTCCAGCACCTCTTCTTCAACTGATATCTTTGTTTTCATTAAATGTTTCTGTGACAGAGGAGAGCCTGGTTCATAGTTAGGCAATATATATTTGCACTAGCTGCAAATAAACCACTATTTCATTAAAATCTCACACAGAGGTGGTCCAAAGGTCAAGGTAAAAGGAAATTTTCCCATTCACCCATTCACCAGAGTTGTGAGCAGTGCATTTAATTGTTCATTTTATATGAAGGGAGAATTGGCTGGAAGTATATTCAGTTATTACTAAAAACCCAACCTTCGGGGCTTCCCTGATGGCGCAGTGGTTGAGAGTCCGCCTGCTGATGCAGGGGACATGGGTTCGTGCCCCAGTCTGGGAAGATCCCACATGCCGCGGAGTGGCTGGGCCCGTGAGCCATGGCCGCTGAGCCTGCGCGTCCGGAGCCTGTGCTCCGCAACGGGAGAGGCCACAACAGTGAGAGACCCGCATACCAAAAAAACACAACAAAACAAAAAAAAAACCCAACCTTCCATCACAGAGACCACTACTAAGTCTTACATGGGACCAACCATTCCTTGGGAACACAAGCCAACCACCTGTCAGGTCAATTATATAAGACCTCTTGCACCTAGTAAGGGGTAACAACTTGTCTTCACTGGAGTCAGTAAACTCAGAGATGAGTTTGCCTTTCCTGTCCATAGTGCCTCATCCATAACCGCCGTCTGAAGGCCTATAAAATACCTGATCGATGGACATCATATCTCACGCAATAATCCCCTGGACCAAGGGATTGATGGACTAAGGGATATGAGATCATGGTATCCACTGCCTTAGCATTGTCCATCATCTAGAAGATGCCAGTATGATATGATGGTGAAATAGCCTATTAAAGGCTCAGCTAAGGTACTGGTTCAGGGGCAACACATGGCCAGTTAGGGTGCTGACCTCCAGGATTTGGTTTATGTATTTTTTTAGTGACCAATATATACTAAACACTAAAATATATAAGAACCAAGAAATTGAAGTAAGATTGGTCCCATGTCCTTATCACTCCCATTGTCCTACTTGCAGAATTTGTGTTTCTTGCCCCCAAAGCTTAGGTACTGTCTGCTTAGAGATTTTGGTTCCTGGGAATATTCCTTCTGCTAGGAGTCACACACAGGAAGGGTTCCACTGAAATGGAAGCTTCAAATTATGTTGGCCATTCTGGGCTCTATTTGCTGGTAGTGGACTGGCAGGCAAAGAAAGGAATTATTGTACTGGTGGGGATAATCTACTCTGGTTATCATAACAACCTAAGTTTGCTGCGACACAATGGAGAGAAGGAGGAGTATGGCCAAAACTTAAGTGGTTTTAAAATGTTTTGCTGTTTCATTGCCCCGTGATTAACAGTAAATGAGTAACTGTAGCAACCAAAGCTAGACAAGGATAGTATAACAAAAAGGTTAGACTTCTGAGAATAAAAATTTGGGTTTATTCCCCCAGACAAGTAACTGTGGCTCACTGAAGTGCTGGCCTGGGGTAAGAAAACCTTTGATGGGCAATGTAAGAGGGAGGTAATAATACCAATTATGTATTCAGGGTCAGAAGCAACAGTGGAAATAACAACTTGGTTTGCTAGCTCTTTCTAAATATTTTGAGGAGTCAGGAAATGACTACCTTCTTGAAGGATTGGATTATACTTCAGGAGCTGGACTTGAAGGACTGGACTTCAATGATGGAAAAAGGGAGGTCATCCTGATTCTAGACATGACTCAGATATCATTAGAGGACAAGCAGATCTGAGTGGCTTAGGAAACAGACTGTACCAGACTGAGTCCTTCAACTTAACACTGGCCTTGCGTTCTGGTTAGGGCAATCCTAAGAACAGTTCATGCTATTCCCACAGTCTTGGAGTGAGATGGTTGGCATCTCTGACACAATTATAAACTAAGGGACATTCCATGGAGGCTGATCCATGTCTCTTAGCTGGGTTGTGGACACACAGTTGTCTCTTACTCAGAACACAACAATATGCCCTTAACGTGCGTAAGTGTGTGGATAATGTAAATTTTTGTTTATTTGTTTGATTTTACTCTGGGTTTGAGTTTACAAAAGTCTGAAATCCATTCATCTGTTGTGCACCAGTTCTCAACCAACAGAGGAGTATCAGAGTCATGGGGCACCATTTCAAGCTATACTTCTCCCATGTACCTCTTGTCTCCTACTTCACTCATCTGTTCAAATTCTTGGTATAGGTCTGGAGGAAGATGGCGGAAGAGTAAGATGTGGAGATCACCTTCCTCCCCACAGATACATCAGAAATACATCTAAATGTGGAACTGCTACTATAGAACACCTACAGAATGCTGGCAGAAGACCTCAGACCTCCCAAAAGGCAAGATACGCCCCACGTACCTGGGCAGGGCAAAAGAAAAAGGAATAAACGGAGACAAAAGAATAGGGACGGGACCCACACCAGTGGGAGGGAGCCGTGAAGGAGGAGAGGTTTCCACACACTATGATGCCCCTTCGCGGGCGGAGACTGCGGGTGGTGGAGGGGGAAAGCTTCGGAGCCGCGGAGGAGAGCGCAGCAATAGGGGTGCGGAGGGCAAAGAGGAGAGATTCCCGCACAGAGGATCGGTGCCGACCGGCACTCACCAGCCCGAGAGGCTTGTCTGCTCACCCACCGGGGTGGGCAGGGGCTGGGAGCTGAGGCTCGGGCTTCAGTTGGAGCGCAGGGAGAGGACTGGGGTTGGCAGCGTGAACGCAGCCTGCAGGGGCTTAGTGCGCCACAGCTAGCCAGAAGGGAGTCCCAGAAAAGGTCTGGAGCTGCCGAAGAGGCAAGAGACTTTTTCTTCCCTCTTTGTTTCCTGGTGTGCGAGGAGAGGGGACTTAGAGCGCTGCTTAAAGGAGCTCCAGAGATGGGCGCGAGCCGCGGCTAACAGCGCGGACCTCTGAGATGGGCATGAGACGCTAAGGCAGCTGCTGCTGCCGCCACCAAGAAGCCTATGTGCGAGCACAGGTCACTCTCCACACCTCCCCTCCCGGGAGCCTGTGTAGCCCGCCACTGTCAGGATCCCGTGATCCAGGGACAACTTCCCCGGGAGAACGGACGGCGCGCCTCAGGCTGGTGCAACGTCACCCAGGCCCCTACTGCCACAGGCTCGCCCCGCATCCATACCCCTCCCTCCCCCCGGCCAGAGTGAGCCAGAGGCCCCGAATCAGCTGCTTCTTTAACCCCGTCCTATATGAGCGAAGAACAGACGCCCTCCGGCGACCTACCCGCAGAGGCAGGGCCAAATCCAAAGCTGAACCCCAGGAGCTGTGTGAACAAAGAAGAGAAAGGGAAATCTCTCCCAGCAGCCTCAGGAGCAGCAGATTAAATCTCCACAATTCACTTGATGTACCCTGCATCTGTGGAATACCTGAATAGACAACGAATCATCCCAAATTGAGGAGGTGGACTTTGAGAGCAAGATATATTATTTTTTCTCCCTTTCCTCTTTTTGTGAGGTGTATGTGTATGCTTCTGAGTGAGATTTTGTCTGTATAGCTTTGCTTTCACCATTTGTCCTAGGGTTCTGTCTGTCCGTTTTTTGTTTTTTTTACTTTAAAAAAATTTTTTTTCATAATAATTATTTTCCAATTTTACTAACTTTATTTTATTTTCTCTCACTGTATTTTAGTTTATTTTATATTCTTTCCCTCCCTCCCTCCCTCCCTCCCTCCTTTCTTTCCCTTTCTTTCTTTCTTTCTTTCTTTCTTTCTTTCTTTCTTTCTTTCTCTCTTTTCTTTCTACTTTTTTTTCCTTTTATTCTGAGCCGTGTGGATGAAAGGCTCTTGGTGCTCCAGCCAGGAGTCAGTGCTGTGGCTCTGAGGTGGGAGAGCCAACTTCAGGACACTGGTCCACAAGAGACCTCCCAGCTCCACGTAATAGCAAACGGCAAAAATCTCCCAGAGATCTCCATCTCAACACCAAGACCCAGCTTCACTCAATGACCAGCAAGCTACAGTGCTGGACACCCAATGCCAAACACCTAGCAAGACAGGAACACAACACCACCCATTAGCACAGAGGCTGCCTGAAATCATAATAAAGCCACAGACACCCCAAAACACAACACCAGACGTGGACCTGCCCACCAAAAACACAAGATCCAGCCTCATCCACCAGAACACATGCACTAGTCTCCTCCACCAGGAATCCTACACAACCCACTAAACCAACCTTAGCCACTGGGGACACACATCAAAAACAACGGGAACTACGAATGTGCAGCCTGTGAAAAGGAGACCCCAAACATAGTAAGATAAGCAAAATGAGAAGACAGAAAAACACACAGCAGATGAAGGAGCAAGGTAAAAACCCACCAGACCTAATAAATGAAGAGGAAAGAGGCAGTCTACCTGAAAAAGAATTCAGAATAATGATAGTAAAGATGATCCAAAATCTTGGAAATAGAATAGAGAAAATGCAAGAAACATTTAACAAGGATCTAAAAGAACTAAAGATGAAACAAGAGGCGATGAACAACACAATAAATGAAACTAAAAATACTCTAGAAGGGATCAATAGCAGAATAACTGAGGCAGAAGAATGGATAAGTGACCTGGAAGATAAAATATTGGAAATAACTGCTGCAGAGCAGAGTAAAGAAAAAAGAATGAAAAGAACTGAGGACAGTCTCAGAGACCTCTGGAACAACATTAAACCCACCAAATTTCGAATTGTAGGGGTCCCAGAAGAAGAAGAGAAAAAGAAAGGGACTGAGAAAATATTTGAGGAGATTCTAGTTGAAAACTTCCCTAATATGGAAAGGAAATAGTTCATGAAGACCAGTAAGCACAGAGATTCCCATACAGGAAAAATCCAAGGAGAAATACGCCAAGACACATATTAATCAAACTATCAAAAATAAAATACAAAGAAAACATATCAAAAGCAGCAAGGGAAAAACAACAAATAACACACAAGGGAATCCCCATAAGGTTAACAGCTGATCTTTCAGCAGAAACTCTGCAAGCCAGAAGGGAGTGGCAGGACATATTTAAAGTGATGAAGGAGAAAAAACTACAACCAAGATTACTCTACCCAACAAGGATCTCATTCAGTTTTGATGAAGAAATTAAAAACTTTACATACAAAGAAAAGCTGAGAGAGTTCAGCACCCCCAAACCAGCTTTACAACAAATGCTACGGGAACTTCTCTAGGCAAGAAACACAAGAGAAGGAAAAGACCTACAATAACAAACCCAAAACAATTAAGAAAATGGTAATAGGAACATACATATTGATAACTACCTTAAATGAAAATCGATTAAATGCTCCCACCAAAAGACACACATTGGCTGAATGGATAAAAAAACAAGACCCATATATATGCTGTCTACAAGAGACCAGCTTCAAACCTAGGGACACATACAAACTGAAAGTGAAGAGTGGAAAAAGATATTCCATGCAAATGGAAATCAGAAGAAACCTGGAGTAGCAATTCTCATATCAGACAAAATAGAGTTTAAAATAAAGACTATTACAAGAGACAAAGAAGGACACTACATAATGATCAAGGGATCGATCCAAGAAGATATAACAATTGAAATATTTATGCACCCAACATAGGAGCACCTCAATACATAAGGCAAATACTAACAGCCATAAAAGGGGATATCGACAGTAACATATTCATAGTAGGGGACTTTAACACCCCACTTTCACCAATGGACAGATCATCCAAAATGGAAATAAATAAGGAAACACAAGCTTTAAATGATATATTAAACAAGAAGGACTTAATTGGTATTTATAGGACATTCCATCCAAAAACAAAAGAATACACTTTCTTCTCAAGTGCTCATGGAACATTATCCAGGATAGATCGTATCTTGGGTCACAAATCAAGCCTTGGTTAATTTAAGAAAATTGAAATCATATCAAGTATCTTTTCCGACCACAATGCTATGAGACTAGATATCAATTACAGAAATAGATCTGTAAAAAATACAAACACATGGAGGCTAAACAATACACTATTTAATAATGAAGTGATTACTGAAGAAATCAAAGAGAAAATCAAAAAATACGTAGAAAAAAATGACAATGGAGACACGACGACCCAAACCTATGGGATGCAGAAAAAGCAGATCTAAGAGGGAAGTTTATAGCAATACAATCCTACCTTAAGAAGCAGGAAACATTTCAAATAAACAACCTAACCTTGCACCTAAAGTAATTAGAGAAAAAAGAACAAAAAAACCCCCAAGTTAGCAGAAGGAAAGAAATCATAAAGATCAGATCAGAAATAAATGAAAAAGAAATGAACAAAACGATAGCAAAGATCACTAAAAGTAAAAGCTGGTTCTTTGAGAAGATAAACAAAATTGATAAACCATTAGCCAGACTCATCAAGAAAAAAAGGGAGAAGACTCAAATCAATAGAATTAGAAATGAGAAAGGAGAAGTAACAACTGACACTGCAGAAATACAAAGGATCATGAGAGATTACTACAAGCAACTCTATGTCAATAAAATGGACAACCTAGAAGAAGCAGACAAATACTTAGAAATGCACAACCTGCTGAGACTGAACCAGGAAGAAATAGAAAATATGAACAGCCCATTCACAAGCACTGAAATTGAAACTGTGATTAAAAATCTTCCAACAAAAAAAAGCCCAGGACCAGTTGGCTTCACAGGTGAATTCTGTCAAACATTTAGAGAAGAGCTAACACCTATGCTTCTCAAACTCTTCCAAAATATAGCAGAGGGAGGAACACTCCCAAACTCATTCTATGAGGCCACCATCACCCTGATACCAAAACCAGACAAAGATGTCACAAAGAAAGAAGACTACAGGCCAATATCACTGATGAACATAGATGCAAAAATCCTCAACAAAATACTAGCAAACAGAATCCAACAGCACATTAAAAGGATCATACACCATGATCAAGTAGGAATGCAAGGATTCTTCAATATACACAAATCAATCAATGTGATACACCATATTAACAAATTGAAGGAGAAAAACCATACGATCTTCTCAATAGATGCAGAGAAAGCTTTCGACAAAATTCAACACCCATTTATGATAAAAACCCTGCAGCAAGTAGACATAGAGGGAACTTTCCTCAACATAATAAAGGCCATATATGACAAACCCACAGCCAACATCATCCTCAATGGTGAAAAACTGAAACCATTTCCACTAATATCAGGAACAAAACAAGGTTGCCCACTCTCACAACTATTATTCAATATAGTTTTGGAAGTTTTAGCCACAGCAATCAGAGAAGAAAAAGAAATAAAAAGAATCCAAATTGGAAAAAAAGAAGTAAAGCTGTCACTGTTTGCAGATGGCATGATAGTATACATAGAGAATCCTAAAGATGCTACCAGAAAACTACTAGAGCTAATCAATGAATTTGGTAAAGTAGCAGGATACAAAATTAATGCACAGAAATCTCTGGCATTCTTATACACTAGTGATGGAAAATCTGAAAGTAAAATTAAGAAAACACTCCCATTTACCATTGCAACAAAAAGAATAAAATATCTAGGAATAAACCTACCTAAGGAGACAAAAGACCTGTATGCAGAAAATTATAAGACATTGAAGAAAGAAATTAAAGATGATAGAAATAGATGGAGAGATATACCATGTTCTTAGATTTGAAGAATCAACATTGTGAAAATAACTCTACTACCCAAAGCAATCTGCAGATTCAATGCAATCCCTATCAAACTACCACTGGCATTTTTCACAGAACTAGAACAAAAAATTTCACAATTTGTATGGAAACACAAAAGACCCCAAATAGCCAAAGCAATCTTGAGAACATAAAATGGAGCTGGAGGAATCAGGCTCCCTGACTTCAGACTATACTACAAAGCTACAGTTATCAAGACAGTATGGTACTGGCACAAAAACAGAAATATAAATCAACAGAACAGGAAAGAAAGCCCATAGATAAACCCATGCACATATGGTCACCTTATCTGTGATAATGGAGGCAAAAATATACAGTGGAGAAAAGGCAGACTCTTCAATAAGTGGTGCTGGGAAAACTGGACAGCTACATGTAAAAGAATGAAATTAGAACCCTCCCTAACACCATACACAAAAATAAACTCCAAATGGATTAAAGACCTAAATATAAGGCCAGACACTATCAAACTCCTAGAGGAAAACATAGGCAGAACACTCTATGACGTAAAGCACAGCAAGATACTTTTTGACCCACCTCCTAGAGAAATGGAAATAAAAACAAAAATAAACAAATGGGACCTAATGAAACTTCAACACTTTTGCACAGCAAAGGAAACCATAAACAAGACCAAAAGACAACCCTCAGAATGGGAGAAAATATTTGCAAATGAAGCACCTGACAAAGGATTATTCTCCAAAATTTACAAGCAGCTCATGCAGCTCAATAACAAAAACAAACAAACAACCCAATACAAAAATGGGCAGAAGACCTAAATAGACATTTCTCCAAAGAAGATATACAGATAGCCAACAAACACATGAAAGAATGCTCAACATCATTAATCATTAGAGAAATGCAAATCAAAACTACATTGAGGGGCTTCCCTGGTGGTGCAGTGGTTGACAGTCCACCTGCCGATGCAGGGGGCATGGGTTCGTGCCCCGGTCTGCAAAGATCCCACATGCCGCGGAGCGGCTGGGCCCGTGAGCCATGGCCGCTGAGCCTGTGCGTCCGGAGCCTGTGCTCCACAATGGGAGAGGCCACAACAGTGAGAGGCCCACGTACCGCCAAAAAAAAAACCCAAAATACTAAAAAAACTACAATGAGATATCATCTCACACCGGTCAGAATGGCCATCATCAAAAATCTAGAAACAGGGCTTCCCTGGTGGCGCAGTGGTTGAGAGTCCGCCTGCCGATGCAGGGGACACGGGTTCATTCCCCGGTCCAGGAAGATCCCACATGCCATGGAACGGCTGGGCCCATGAGCCATGGCCACTGGGCCTGCACATCCTGAGCCTGTGCTCCACAATGGGAGAGGCCACAACAGTGAGAGGCCCGCATACCGCAAAAAGAAAAAAACAAAAAATCTAGAAACAATAAATGCTGGAGAGGGTGTAGAGAAAAGGGAACACTCTTTCACTGCTGGTGGGAATGTAAATTGATACAGCCACTATGGAGAACAGTATGGAGGTTTGTTTAAAAACTACAAATAGAACTACCATACGACCCAGCAATCCCACTACTACTACTATATCCTGAGAAAACCGTAATTCCAAAAGAGTCATGTACCAAAATGTTCATTGCAGCTCATTTTACAATAGCCAGGAGATGGAGACAACCTAAGTGTCCATCATCGGATGAATGGATAAAGATGTGGCACATATATACAATGCAATATTACTCAGCCATAAAAAGAAACGAAATAGAGTTATTTGTAGTGAGGTGGATGGACCTAAAGTCTGTCGTACAGAGTGAAGTAAGTCAGAAAGAGAAAAACGAATACCACATGCTAACACATATATATGGAATCTAAGCAAAAACAAAAAAAGGTCATGAAGAACCTAGGGGTAAGACGGGGATAAAGACACAGACCTACTAGAGAATGGACTTGAGGATATGGGGAGGGGGAAGGGTAAGCTGTGACAAAGTGAGAGAGTGGCATGGACATATATACACTACCAAACGTAAAATAGATAGCTAGTTGGAAGCAGCCGCATAGCACAGGGAGATCAGCTCGGTGCTTTGTGACTCCCTAGAGGGGTGGGATGGGGAGGTTGGGAGGGAGGGAGACACAAGAGGGAAGAGATATGGGGATATATGTATATGTATAACTGATTCACTTTGTTGTAAAGCAGAAACTAACACACCATTGTAAAGCAATTATACTCCAATAAAGTTGTTAAAACAAAATTCTTGCTATAGCACTCTGTAATTGCAGATTGTGATAATGCAGGCTGAATTACTTCTGTTCAGATATATAAATGAAAATAATTGTGCTAGAGCTTATCTTAAATTTTTCTTCAAAATGTACCTCAAGGTGGTTTTCATATTGCTTCTATAATAGGCATAGGAACAAAAAAATTAAAGTGATATACAGTGCTGAAAGAGAAGACATAAAGACAGTATGGTACACATGTTATAAGTCAAAAGTTGGGGTTGCTTAATGGAATTGAAGCTATGACCCCAAAACACAACTCCCAATGGGGACAGGTTCAGGGAGAAATGAGCCAGGAAAGGCACTGCTCTGTCAATTCTGCCTCCTCTGCCCCAGATTCTTATGACTTCTGCTCCACAACTTCCTCCCTGTAATCTTCCTTTCTACAAATGAGGACAGTTCAGATGCCTCACAAAAAACAGAAAGGTGAGTAGAAGCTTGGGGTTTTCTACTCAGCACTGCCAGCAGTATGTGCTACTTCTGCAATTTGTAAGCTAGAGTCATAATTACAGCCGTGGCACAATGAGGTCATATAGAGCAGAAACGCAAATGTTTCCAAACTATCAAGTTGTACCAAGGTCCATTAAAGCATTGGCCCTAATCGTAAAGCCTTTGTAGTCTAGAGAAAAGAGTATTGTGCCAGATATCATGAATATGTTTGACTCTGAGAAAGCAATTTGATTCTCTAGCTTCACTTACCTGCTCTGCTAATTCCAGGGTTATAAAGAATATTAAAGGAGATACTGAAGAGACACTCTGAGTAAAATAATAGAAATGTAAAGTTTTATTATCACTATAGATCCACACTTTCTACAATGAAGAAAGGTCTCAGATACCACTAGCTTCTGGGTAATAGATCTGATTTCCTTATGCATTTATTATTGACCTTTACTTTTATCCCTCCCATCCTCCCTTACTCCCTTTCTTCTCTCCCTCCTAGTTGTTCCCATTGAATGAAAACAAAAAAAGCATATTTACCACTGACTTACTAATACCTAATTTATTTCCAATATGTTTTCTCCATTGGTAATATTTATCCTTAAAGGGAGAAGGAGAAGGACAGAGACAAAACAAAAGATTCAAAAGCAAACACAGAACAGACCTCATCCCTGTCACTTCCTTTTTGGGAATGCTGGGGAGCAAAGACTATATCCTTTTCAAGGTCACTCAATGTTTGTTATCATTGGTTTGAAGCATGATAGCCTCCTGCTCCCTGATGCTTTTTTAAGTTTAAATTAGTTTCCAATAAAGATGCTCTTGCACCTTGCAGGAGGAAAGCATTGTTTTTAATACACTGGTAACTAATGCTTCCGGTCCTTGGGGAGTTTCAAAGGACCTCAAAGGCGATAGTTCTCTACCCGGGAGCAAAGAAGACATTACAGCTAGTACTGGAAGATTTAATAGGTGTCATAATTTATCATGTAAACTGAAAAGTGTTTCTTAATTAAGTGCGTACGTTAATGAATTTTTTAATTTGATCCCTGTAAGTACCTTGCTATACTAATTGCAATATTCTACACATTAGTCATCCGCTGTTGCCCTTGGCTATTTTCTACTCTGAGAGGAAGAGAAAGAGAGCTTTTCAGTTAAAGTTCATTTAACTCTTTCCACCCAACAAATTAGATTTAGTCTTACACAGGAGTGACAGCTGTGGTTCAATTTCACTGAGCTTTCAGAGTTCTTGTAGGTAGGAACCAGCTTAAATTCTGTTATTTTTCAAATAATAGGAAGCTGGGATAACTGCTCAGTAACTGAGGCCCTGCACTTTCCCAAGGGGGCACTCTCTTTGGTTCTCCCAAGGCTGAAGAGGTTTACATGAGCTAAGGTGAAGCGAGGGGCCACATCTTCTTCTGTTTTGCTGTGAATCCTCTACAGTGTGATTAATGCAGGGCTGGAATTTGTACAATACTTCCCAAACTAAAAAAAATTGAGGGGAAAAATAAAACTTGGGCATATCTACTCAACTGGATATTAATTGATGATGAATGAAGCATTATTTTAAGAAAAGTGCTTATGATATAATGTGAAGTCCAAAAGCACAACATAACATTATGGTACAATATTATTACAACTATGAAAAACAAACAAAAAATGTTCACAGGGAAAACTATTTGGCAAATAATATGCTCAGTCATTACAGTGATTGTCTTCTGGTCATATGGTTATGGCTAATTAACTTTTTTCTTTTTCTGCATTTCTGTACTTTCCAAATGTAATGCTCATGTGTTATCTAATATGGAAAATCCCTTTATTTTCAAAGGACTGGTATAATAGTATTCTGTGAGAGGACTTTGGCTTCAGACTTTATTTTAGTGAAAAAAACTCTTTATTTAAATAGATATTATATAGATTTTTAAATTTTTTTATGTTCAAATTTATTCACAGTTGAGTTAACAGAAAACCTCCAGTTACAAGGTGTTATTAAAGAAAGATTAAAAACAACAAACCTCCAGTACTTGGCATTTCTCTTTAAATTAAACTATTGGATTATTCAGGAGGAAGTAACCATACTGTAAGAAATTTTATTTGGTTTTCTTGAATTTAGAGACACAGTTTTCTCTTTTATGTGCTATCTACAATAGCTGATTCATAATATTGGGCTGCATAAGACTATCAACAAATTAAGAACATGAAGAAAATGTCATTTAATTGACACAGGTATCAGTGCCTTACTTTTGATACATTTATAGTTGACAAAGAACTTTTGTACTCAGGAGACCTCAGCTTGAATCCTAGCTCTTATATGTTTAGTGATGGACTTTTTATAAAAGGCATTTAGGGACTTCCCTGGAGGTCCAGTGGTTAAGACTTCGCCTTCCAATGCAGGGGGTGCAGGTTCAATCCCTGGCTGGAGAGCTAAGATCCCACATGCCTTGCGACCAAAAAACCAAAACATAAAACATAAGCAATATTGTAACAAATTCAATAAAAACTTTAAAAATGGTCCACATCAAAAAAAAAAGGAATTTAAACTGGAACTCTGCTAATATATCAAATAAACAAAGCTGCCAAATGAAAGGCAGGATGCTGAGTTAAATTTGAATTTCAGATAAATAGCAAATGATTTTTTAATGTATGTATGTTGTATTATTTGCTGAATCTGGCAACCCTTACAAATGAAGGAATTAGAATCAACTAGACAATTTTTGTTTGTTTGTTTAATACCCATGTTCCTAATCCAGAATTTTATTATCCAGGGGTTGGGGCCCACTTATCTAAAAATAAAAAATCCTTACTCCAAGTGATTGCCCATAAGGACTGCAAAATCTAGGATTTGGAAATTACTGTTCTACCAGTACTGCTGTACCACTCACACTTTAATGTGTCTAAAAATCAATCACCTTAGGATCTTGTTCCAGTGTAAATTCTCATTTGAGAGGGAGGGTTGGGAGTTGAGGTTCTACTTTCTTCCAAGCTCCAGGGTGATGCTGATGCTGTTAGTCCTTAGACCAAATTTCAATTAGCAAGAGTTTAGATGACTTCTGATGTTTCTGTTAGGTTTCAAATTTGTTGATTCTATGATTATTTTTTTACACGTATTACATCATTTTATTAAAATTTCGTTTTCAAAAAAGTGACAAATTTTAATGTACTGTAATTCTTACTAGTAGATTGGAACTCAGACAATTCAGTATGGCATCGTAAGGTCAGATTTGCATTGTTATTCTCGTCTTGACCAGAATGGTCAGTTTGTAACAATATAAGTCCATCAGGAACTTCAGAACTATATATCATTTTCACTTAAGAGAGTTGTTTCTTATCCATTTATTCATTTAATGAGTATTTATTGAAACCCTACTATGTGCCAGCACTGTTGTTCAACAAGAAAATTCATCAGAGAAGTCTATGAGTTTAAGGTGGGAATTTGTCTATGTTTCTGACCTTGTAATCCCATCACTCTTTCCCATCATCTTGATGGTCATCTTGGTCTCTCCTCAGAGCCCTTGTGTTGGAGCTTCCTTTTCCTCTGGATCCTTTTATGGTTGGCTCCGGCTCCTTCTCATCACTGAAATCTCAGGTCCCAATGTCAGCTTTTTAGAGAGGGTTTCTCTGACCTTTTTTTAAAAAAGTCAATACCATACCCCTCACTTTTTTATGATATTACCATGTTTTATGATCTGAAATTCTCCTATTTACTTATTTATGCATGTGTATATTTATGTATCCATGTATGCATGTATGTATTATTTCCTGTACCCCACCCTGCTAGCATGTGACGCTTGTGAATAGCAACTTTGTATGCTTTGTACATGTGATACTCCACAAGTACTTGTGGATTAGATGAGTTCCTTTTCTTTAAACCCCAAATTAACTGAAATTTACATTTATGTAAATAGAAGTAAAATCTTCAATAACAATAAGGTAATTTTTGTGAGAGTTTTGTTTCTTTACTCAAATCCATCTGGAACATCCAATAAGCATCTAATTCATTGCCTCACATTGGGAATTTGGATATATATTATTATTAGGGCCATATACAAACAGAATTTATATTACATTGGCCTTCTATATTCCTAATGCCATTCCAATTATTTTCTGATATTTTTCTAAATATTTCTAGAAATAGTGAGGAAATTTCAATGTAAGCCAACATAGACATAAAATTTTTTTCTTTATACCAAAACGACTATAATTAGATGTGGTAGAACAGAGAAATGGAGAGAGAAAGAGCAAGAGAGCAACAGAGAGAGATAAAGATAGCAGTCCAACATCATTGACAACTCTCATTTTTAAATGGCAAAAATGAAAAAGTAAAAAAAGCAGTCTCAGTAAGTGCAGTAAAGCAATGCATAGCCTAATTTTCATTTGAGAGTTTGCTCAACAGTTACATATATGTTTTACAGAGTGTAAAACGTCACCTTACACTTTCTATGTCATGCATTTGGACATTAATGAGTATCTCTGGAATTAAAGCTATGGGTTTCATAATTAACTGACAAGACTAGAAAATCCCCTCATTATAATTTAGGCTGTAATATATGGCAGTCAGATTCCTAATTCACTCTCACTGTCACTTAATCAGAATCTCAAATCCTGACCAGCAAACTCCAGAAGCTATTGGCCTAATTATTGACCAGGCCACCAAGACTCACAAGGAATCAGCCAGCATACTCTGGACAGCTGAAACCTCCATTATCAGTGTCTTCCAACTGTGCTCTGAATACATTATTGATTCTTTTCGCTGGAAGTTCTCCTAACAAGCTTATGTGTGCAGTTAAGTGGATTACATGGAATGTGTTAAACAGCCTAAGAACTTCTTAGGCTGGAAAGTCTTTGAGCATCAACACTGATTCACTCACTCAACTCATCCACTCACAGTCAGGACATAGGAAATTAATAGCAACCCATATAACATCCTGTACTTCGTGGGAGAGAAGCACTTCATGTGGGTGGCTATCTCTTGCTCTGAAAATAATTCAAACAGTTTTGCTTATAACTCTCTATGGTAATATATGAAAAATAACCTGACACCGTTGTCTATTGTGGTGTCACAATAGACATGCAGCAACTAAATCCTTACTATTTTTGTTTTCATTTTAAAAGTTATACGATCCAGGTATTTGATGTTCAGCATGGTGCCTGCTCAAAAACCTTTTTTCTCTTTGTTTTCCAAATATTTTAATAAATAGTTTCACCCATTTCTGTAGGTAATCGCACAGTATATATCGGTAGACTAATTAGGTAGTATCAACATTAGAATTATGTGGAGAAAGCCTCACTGACACACATATCTAAGTCTTTAACAGGATCCATATAAAGTATAAGATTTTTCAGCATTTTCAGGAACAATAACAATGCCTAGGAAAACAGAACTTTGATGCATACCCTAAGCTGCTGTTGTTATGAAATGTAATTATAAGACAGAAAAGAAGCCACTGAGAATATAATGAAGTAGTTATTAGTGCTATGTTAACGCACTGCTACTCTTTTTATGAGCTTTGCTGAAAGAGTAAGAAGCATAGTAACTGTAGCTGACTTGAAGCTCCTTAGAAAAAAAGAAGCCCTGAGAAAAATATTGTAACTTCTTTTTAGTTTACTTTTAGTTATAAGTGAAATGGCATGATACGTGATGAAAAACCAAGAAGATATTAGAATGATAAATAATAACAGTGTCAACCATATTACAGTCCAATATCTAAGATCTACTACTTGAGCACTAGTTGCTATTGGAAAACACAGGACAGAGAGACAAACCCAACTATAGTCTTATGATTTAATGTTGTAACTAGGGGGTAGCCCTTTCTCTTACTACCAGACCACATAAAGACTGACTATGCTATTGGTGACTAATAGCTTCCCTTCCCTGGTTCTCTGAACAATCAAGTATTAAGACAGTACAAGAATCAGATTCTTCCCTCACCTATTCAGAAAACTCTTATTTGGTATTCCTTTAGTTATCTTCAGTATCTGGTGTAAATATGCCCTGTTTAGAAAACCAGAATTAAGGATAAAAATTAATATCAAATAGGCTTTTCTTGATAATCACTTTTGTATATAAGTCTAATAGAATAACTGGTCTTGGTATCATTTTTTAAAATTAATTCTCAATTTTATTTTATTTTTGGTTTAAAAGAAGATGACTTCCAGAAGAGAAAGACAAATACCATATGACATCACTTATATGTGGAATCTAAAATATGACACAAATGAATTTATCTAAAAGAAAAAAAAACAGACTCACAGACATAGAGAACAGGCTTGTGGTTGCCAAGTGTTGCAGGGGAGGGTTGGACTGGGAGATTGGGACGAGCAGATGCAAACTATTATATAGAGAATGGATAAACAGCAAGGCTCTATTGTTTAGCACAGGGAACTATATTCAATATCTTGTAATAAACCATAACGGAAAGAATATGAAAAAGGATATATATACATATATATACTATATATATAAAACTGAATCACTTCGCTGTATGCCAGACTAACACAATATTGTAAATCAACTATATTTCAATTAAAAAAAATAAAAGAAGGTGACTTCTACTTGAAATAAAAAACAAGAAGTAGGAACTAGAAGAAGTTTAAGCCTACCTTGCCCCACCACTGGACTGCAATCTTTCTTAGGGCAGGAACTAGGTCTATCTTATTCCCCACTATATCCCTTAAGGGAAGATTTTGATACTAGATGAGATTTAAGCAAATAATTTTTAGATAGTATCCTACTATATAGATACAAGTGAAATAAGTCACAGAGATCAGCATTTATAAATCTTTCTTTTATTAACTATGGTTTCCCATTAAATGAAACTCCTGAGAATATTTTGACACAATAAGCCTAAATTATGTGCACTTTTCTGAAAATATATCCAAGTCATCAAGTCAGTTAAAAGCAGTACTTTTAGCGGGGAGCTACAAGATGGCATAAGGGTAAGACGCGGAGATCACCTTCCTCCTCACAAATACATCAGAAATACACCTACACGTGGAGCAACTCCTACAGAACACCTACCGAACGCTGGCAGAAGACCTCAGACCTCCAAAAAGGCAAGAAAGTTCCACGTACCTGGGTAGGGCAAAAGAAAAAATAATAAACAGAGACAAAAGAATAGGGACGGGACCTGCACCAGTGGGAGGGAGCTGTCAAGGAGGGAAGGTTTCCACACACTAGGACGCCCCTTCGTGGGCGGAGACTACGGGTGGTGGAGGGGGGAAACGTCGGAGCCACGGAGGAGCGTGCAGCAACAGGGGTGCGGAGGGCAAGGCGGAGAAATACCTGCACAGAGGATCAGGGCCGACCGGCACTCACCAGCCCGAGAGGCTTGTCTGCTCACCCGCCGGGGCGGGCGGGGCTGGGAGCTGAGGCTTGGGCTTCGGTTGGATCCCAGGGAGAGGACTGGGGTTGGCTGCGTGAACACAGCCTGAAGGGTGCTAGTGTGCCACAGCTAGCCGGAAGGGAGTCCCGGAAAAGGTCTGGAGCTGCCGAAGAGGCAAGAGACCATTGTTTGGGGGTGCGCGAGGAGATGGGATTCAGAGCACCACCTAAACGAGCTCCAGAGACGGGCGTGAGCTGCGTGGAACCCAGAGACGGGCATGAAATACTAAGGCTGCTGCTGCAGCCACCAAGTAAGCCTGTGTGCAAGCACAGGTCACTATCCACACTGCCCCTCCCAGGAGCCTGTGCAGCCCGCCACTGCCAGGGTCCCATGATCCAAGGACAACTTCCCCAGGAGAACAAACGACGTGCCTCAGGCTGGTGCAATGTCACGCTGGCCTCTGCTGCCGCAGCCCCGCACTCCATACCCCTCCCTCCCCCAGGCCTGAGTGAGCCAGAGCCCCCGAATCAGCGGCTCCTTTAACCCCGTCCTGTCTGAGCAAAGAACAGACACCCTCAGGTGACCTACACGCAGAGGTGGGGCCAAATCCAAAGCTGAACTCCGGGAGCTGTGCGAACAAAGAAGAGAAAGGGAAATCTCTCCCAGCAGCCTCAGAAGCAGGGGATTAAAACTTCACAATCAACTTGATGTACCCTGCATCTGTGGAATACCTGATAGACAATGAATCATCCCAAATTGAGGAGGTGGACTTTGGGAGCAATGATATATATATATTTTGCCCTTTTTCTCTTTTTGTGAGTGTGTATGTGTATGCTTCCATGTGTGATTTTGTCTGTATACCTTTGCTTTAATGGTTTGTCCTAGGGGTTCTGTCTGTTTTTTCTTTTTCTTTTTTTTTTTTAAGTATAGTTTTTAGCACTTGTTATCATTGGTGGATTTGTTTTTTGGTTGATTGTTCTTTCTTTCTTTCTTTCTTTTATTACTTTTAATTTATTTTAATAATTATTTTTTATTTTAACGTTATTTTATTTTATTATACTTTATTTTATTTTATCTTCTTCTTTCTTTCTTTCTTTTTTATCTCCCCTTCATTCTGAGCCGTGTGGATGACAGACTCTTAGTGCTCCATTCAGGTGTCAGGGCTGTGCCTCTGAGGTGGGAAAGCCAACTTCAGGACACTGGTCCACAAGAGACCTCCCAGCTCCATGTCATATCAAATGGCGAAAATCTCCCAGAGATCTCCATCTCAACGCCAAGACCCAACAACAGTCAACGACCAGCAACCTAGAGTGCTGGACAACCTATGCCAAACAACTAGCAAGACAGGAACAAAACCCCATGCATTAGCACAGAGGATGCCTAAAACGATAATAGGGCCATAGACAATCCAAAACACACCACCAGACGTGGACCTGCCCACCAGAAACACAAGATCCAGCCTCATCCACCAGAACACACACACTAGTCCCCTCCACCAGAAGCCTACACAACTCACTGAACCAACCTTAGCCACTGGGGACAGACACCAAAAACAATGGGAACTACGAATGTGCAGCCTGCGAAAAGGAGACCCCAAACACAGTAAGTTAAGCAAAATGAGAAGACAGAGAAACACACAGCAGATGAAGAAGCAAGGTAAAGACCCACCAGACCTAACAAATGAAGAGGCAATAGGCAGTCTATCTGAAAAAGAATTCAGAATAATGATAGCAAAGATATCCAAAATCTTGGAAATAGAATGGAGAAAATACAAGAAACGTTTAACAAGGACCTAGAAGAACTAAAGAGAAAACAAACAATGATGAACAACACTATAAATGAAATTAAAAAGTCTCTAGAAGGGATCAATAGCAGAATAACTGAGGCAGAAGAACGGATAAGTGACTTGGAAGACAAAATAGTGGAAATAACTATTGCAGAGCAGAATAAAGAAAAAAGAATGAAAAGAATTGAGGAGAGTTTCAGAGACCTCTGCGACAACATTAAACGCACCAACATTCTAATTATAGGGGTTCCAGAAGAAGAAGAGAAACAGAAAGGGACTGAGAAAATACTTGAAGAGATTATAATTGAAAACTTCCCTAATATGTGAAAGGAAATAGTTAATCAAGTCCAGGAAGCACAGAGAGTCCCATACAGGATAAATACAAGGAGAAATACGCCAAGACACATATTAATCAAAATATCAAAAATTAAATAGAAACAAAAAATAGTAAAAGCACCAAGGGAAAAACAACAAATAACACACAAGGGAATCCCTATAAGGTTAATAGCTGATCTTTCAGCAGAAAATCTGCAAGCCAGAAGGAAGTGGCAGGACATATTTAAAGTGATGAAGGAGAAAAACCTACGACCAAGAATACTCTAACCAGCAAGGACCTCATTCAGATTTGATGGAGAAACTAAAACCTTAACAGACAAGCAAAAGCTAAGAGAATTCAGCACCACCAAACCAGGTTTACAACAAATGCTAAAGGAACTTCTCTAGGGAGGAAACACAAGAGAAGGAAAAGACCTACAATAACAAACCCAAAACAATTAAGAAAATGGTAATAGGAACATACATATTGATAATTACCATAAGTGTAAATGGATTAAATGCTCCAACCAAAAGACATAGACTGGCTGAATGGATACAAAAACAAGACCCATATATATGCTGTCTATAAGAGACCCACCTGAGACCTAGGGACACATAGAGTCTGAAAGTGAGAGGATGGAAAAAGATATTCCATGCAAATGGAATCAAAAGAAACCTGGAGTAGCAATTCTCATATCAGACAAAATAGACTTTAAAAGAAACACTATTACAAGAAACAAAGAAGGGCACTACATGATCAAGGGATCAATCCAAGAAGATATAACAATTGTAAATATTTATTCACCCAACATAGGAGCACCTCAATACATAAGGCAAATACTAACAGCCATAAAAGGGGAAATTGACACTAACAAAATCATAGTAGGGGACTTTAACACCTCACTTTCACCAATGGACAGATCATCCAAAATGAAAATAAATAAGGAAACACAAGCTTTAAATGATACATTAAACAAGATGGACTTAATTGATATTTATAGGACATTCCATCCAAAAACAACAGAATACACTTTCTTCTCAAGTGCTCATGGAACATTCTCCAGAATGGGAGAAAACATTTGCAAATGAAGCACCTGACAAAGGATTAATCTCCAAAATGTACAAGCAGCTCAATATCAAAAAAACAACCAACCCAATCCAAAAATGGGCTGACGACCTAATATACATATCTCCAAAGAAGATATACAGATTGCCAACAAACACATGAAAGAATGGTCAACATCATTAATCATTAGAGAAATGCAAATCAAAACTACAATGAGATATCATCTCCCACAACTCAGAATGGTCATCATTAAAAAATCTACAAACAATAATTGCTGGAGAGGGTGTGGAGAAAAGGGAACCCTCTTGCACTGTCGGTGGGAATGTAAATTGATACAGCCACTATGGAGAACAGTAAGGAGGTTCCTGAAACTAATAATAGAACTACCATATGACCTAGCAATCCCACTACTGGGCATATACCCTAAGAAACCATAATTCAAAAAGAGTCATGTACCAAAATGTTCATTGCAGCTCTATTTACAATAGCCCAGAGATGGAAACAACCTAAGTGTCCATCATAGCATGAATAGATAAAGAAGATGTGGCACATATATACAATGGAATATTATTCAGCCATAAAAAGAAATGAAATTGAGCTATTTGTAATGAGGTGGATAGACCTAGAGTCTGTCATACAGAGTGAAGTAAGTCAGAAAGAGAAAGACAAATACCGTATGCTCACACATATATATGGAATCTAAAAAAAAAAAAAATGTTCATGAAGAACCTAGGGGCAAGATGGGAATAAAGACACAGACCTCCTAGAAAATGGCCTTGAGGAAATGGTGAGGGTGAAGGGTAAGCTGGGACAAAGCGAGCGAGTGACATGGACATATATACACTACGTATTGTAAAATAGATAGCTAGTGGGAAGCTGCCCCATAGCACAGGGAGATCAGCTCAGTGCTTTGTGACCACCTAGAGGGGTGGGATACGGAGGGTGGGAGGGAGGGAGATGCAAGAGGGAAGAGATATGGGGACATTTGTATATATATAACTGATTCACTTTGTTATAAAGCAGAAATGAACACACCATTTTAAAGTAATTATACTCCAATAAAGATGTTTAAAAAAAAAGCAGTACTTTTAACTGTACTTTTAACTTTTAGCAATATTGATATAAAAAGTGAACAAAATATTAGAAATGAAAGCTTATTGTTAGAGCTAAGTTAGTAATGTAGCTACTTCCACTTACCAGCTAAAATGAAAACCAGGGTTTAGTGGCTTTATTGAATCCCGAGTTTGGAAGGAAATGTATTCAGAGAGTCCTTCTCCCTTTGATTCATGTTAAGAAACCACCTAAGTCACACCAGGGATGTCCATCTATTTAAAGTCTTCTGGAAGCATTAGCCAGTATTCCTCAGCACCCACTGTAGGGTCTTTCAAACTATTTTCATAAATCCAGAGTTTACAGAGTTTTGTTGCAATGTCCATAGATCTACATTAGATGCAAAAAGTAGGCTTTTCACAGGCTGAGTTAACAGTTGCAAGAAAGTAGATTAAAAGTGTATATTCATGTTTCATACAAAATACATCTGGTCACACATTCTGGTGAAAAGTCCAAAATCAACTTTCACTCTTCACACATTACCTGTGGGACACAAAGGAAGTCACAACCTCTGGGAATATTATTCTCCTCATGTGCAAGATGGTGATAGTCATATACCCAACTAATGGATCAGTATGAGGATAAAATGAGGTAATATATGAAAAGAATTTAGCACACGGCCTGGCATGAGGTCATATCTCAATATAAATTGGTAATAATTATTTTATTTATAATTTATGATTATCTTATGACTAGCTTCTAAAATTTGTATTTGATAGATTTCTCAGAAGTTATTTCTCTGTATATTTCAAGTCAACTTTTATTCCATATTACATAGGGATTATGAGAATTGAAAAATGAAAACTTTCATGATCTTGAGGCTGTTTTGGAGAAAATAAATTACATTTATGGTTGTTGATACTGTGATATATCAGCACTGATACAAAAAATGGCCTTAATTTCCCAGTGGCTTGACTAAAGTCCAGACTGGTTTCTTCCTGACTACAGGTCCCTGGCCTCTTTTCTTAGAGCATTTATTTACAACTTGTCATTGTAAATTCTTTTTCTTGGCCTTTTAGGTGCAGATCTTCTCCCAGCCTCTTGCCAGTTTTCCAATCCAAGAATGTCTCAAGAACTTGTGGCCATCCCTTTGAAATGCTATCATAAAGAAAGATAGGGCTCCTATCTGTCAGTATCTGGGAGAGCAGGGACTCATAAGTACTAATTAGCAAACATGGATGGCCTAATCACTTTGACTAACTTCCCCCTAATAGCCTCCTGGACTTTTCCATTAGCTTACCCCATGCTTACAAACATTTTTGCCTTTTGTTTCAAAGGAGTTGAGTTCAATCTCTCTCTTTTTGAGATATTTTCGACCCCTAGTGCAATTGTCTTCAATAAAGTCTTCCTTGCCTGTTTAACTCCATGCAGTGCCATTTTTCTTTAAAAGTGCCCTGAAGAACATCTTTCAAACTATATTTTGCAGAAGGGTGATAAAATCAGATTTTAAGGCTCTAGGTAAAATTGGTTTGACTTTATTATTGTAAAATATATGTCATAAAATTAGAACAAAATATTTCACCCTTGAAAGATATTTCCATTATATAAAATTTAAAAAATCAGGATAGCACAACCAAAAAATGTAGTTGCGAGCAAGGTGTCCTAAGAAAATTTGGCATTATGGGAATTTATCCCACATTCTTTGCATAAATTTTCACTCAGGAATCTGATTTTCTGCAAAGCTACAACAAAGGATACCTGCTAAACTTTAGTCATTTTACTAATAAGGATTTTATTTACCAAAATATATCTTCAATATAGGTAAATATCTTATCTAAAAATCATTTTCTCTCCTTTACTTCTCATTAACAAAAAACTCAGTACTTTCATTTTGTGCCTATGCTATTTTGCTTTTGTTTTATCTTCCCTTTAAATTGTAGCACTATAAGCAAAATCCTTTAAATATACCAATACCACATGGATAACACAAACACTTCTAGCATTTTACCCCAAATACATTTATTCCCAATTTTCTTAGTGGAGATTATATATAATCTCCAAAATTTGTGGTACAATAAAAAAAATCCTCATATTTAGTTCTCATATGCAAAACTTCCTGGCCTTCTCTGGGCCTTTGAGATGAAATTAACAATTGAGTCATATTTGCTGTAGTGTCAACAAAAGCCCAAGTTAGAAATTGCTATCAATAGAAGAATTCCACTACATTCCAAATAGTTGGCAATCATTGTTTTCCCATGTAGAAGTGAACGTTTCCCTTTGCTTACTATAAATCAAGGATCCAAGTTTATTTCAGACATTAGTGGGTATTCACGGTCCTTCTTCATGCTTCTCAACTTCATTGTTTCAATTTTTAGCCAGAGGAAGCCCCTACTGCTTTCTTCCACTGTCAAGAATTGAGAGATTGATCAAGTCTCAATTCTCCTCTAGCAAACATCTTCAGAATGCATGTTTCCTCTTTCTCCTATGTTTTATGAAACTATTAGGGAGCAAGGGAGGGTTATCTGTTCTGCTTCCATTAACTTTTTTTTTTTTTTTTTGCTTCCATTAACTTTTGAATCCCCAAAGTTCTCCATCGTGGAGACCTGATTAACTGTACCTATCTCTGATACAGAACCAGTCACATTCCTGCTGTGAAGCCACAAACAAATGGACCTACACATCACACACACACGCACACGCACACGCACACACACACCCCTCAAGCCATCCTTTCTTTCTCTATTGTGAAACTGATCACTGCTCTGCTAATGGAAGAGAAAGAAGAGGGAAGCTATAAACAGACATTAGGAAAGTAACCAGCCAGGTTGGGTGAAGCTATACTTTTTGTTTCTTTCTTTCTTTGTTTTTAATTAAAAGAAAGGGACCAAGGTATTAATTATGCAAAGACCAAAGGGATCTCAATATACCCTAAATCTATAAATATTTAAGCAGATTTCCTCCTCCCTGACTCATCAACAACTTATGCCAGTGTCTCCTCCAGCTCATACGAGCGGATTCCCTCCTGGGTCTTCAAAGCACCCGAAGTCTCTGTGTGGTGATTAGTAGACTCCGTGCAGTCCCAGGCCTGACTCCAGTCACTTTCTCCTTGAAAACTGCTGAAACTTGATGCGGTAGCACAGCACAGAGAAGGCCTTGTCACTGGGGCTTGGTCCTCATTACAGGCCAGAGACTTCAGGAGATTGTTTGTGTGGCAGGAACCGTTTCCTTGCAGGTGGCTAATTAGTGTTTCCCCAGGGCTTCTGTTCTGTGAATACTTAAGGGTAATCATCCCCAGCTAACTGCATAGGGAGTGTATCTAAGCAATTTTACCAAGTCAACTGACAACAGCTTGAAGTAATATTAGCCCTGTTACATGAAGACAAGTGCTCTCCACCCTACGAAGACAGAGACTGGCACCACTCAATAAATCACTGCAGCATCCTTGAAAGCTTAACATCAGTTCTAAGCCATTAATTTCAGCAAGGTCTTTTGACAGGATACTTTGAGAGCATGAGAGCATGCATTGAAAGCATGCTCTTTCTTGAGCTAAATTATAAAGAGCAAATTCTCCTAGTTACCAAGCTGGCAACCCATTTAAGTACTAGGGTAGTCAAATCTTTTGACATTTTTTCATCAAAGAGTTTTATAACTCAGGATATGGAGAATAATTTTCTTTTAAATAAAAATATAGAATAAATATCTATCTATGTAGCTACTACCTTCATAGAATTATTAAAATTTCAGAAACTGGTATCTGAATACTTGGATAAGACTAGATATACATGAAAGTCCCCTCTGTTGGCCAAACACCAGATAATGTTACTAAAATTGCCACTTGATGACAAAATAAGTTCATCCAGAAAACTGAAAGAGAAATGTAGGAGAATAAACTTATAGAAATTAGATTAAGAATGTGGTTAAGAATGAGAGTGGCATTACAAGGGCAATGACCAATCAGAAATTTGCATTTGAGTGGTACATTTTGTTCCACAAACAATGAATGTCTTCTGTCAACAGGTACTCTTTTTTTTTTTTGCGGTACGCGGGCCTCTCACTGTTGTGGCCTCTCCCGTTGCGGAGCACAGGCTCTGGACGCGCAGGCTCAGCGGCCATGGCTCATAGGCCTAGCCGCTCCGCGGCATGTGGGATCTTCCCGGACCGGGGCACGAACCCGTGTCCCCTGCATCGGCAGGCGGACTCTCAACCACTGCGCCACCAGGGAAGCGCCAACAGGTACTCTTATAGGTACTGGGATATAAAACTTTTCAGGTGTTATTGTAGTAGAGATGTCATTCCAGGAGATCCCATAACAAACTTCTTTATAAAGAGCTAGTTTCTCACTTTACAAAACTTTTGAAGACAGTGACCACTCTCCATACCATGAAGTGGTTGATAATTTTGGTGGAGAATGAGAGATTTGTAAAGAAATCAGAAAAGAACTACCATATGATCCAGCAATCCCACTCCTGGGCATAATTCAGAGAAAACCATAATTTGAAAAGATACATGCACCCCAATGTTTGTTGCAACTATTTACAATAGCTGAGACATGGAAGCAACTTAATGTCCATCAATAGAGGAATGGATAAAGAAGGTGTGGTATATACATACAATGGAATATTACTCAGCCATAAAAAAGAATGAAATAATGCCATTTGCAGCAACAGGGATGGACTTAGAGATTATCATACTAAGTGAAATAAGTCACACAGAGAAAGACAAATATAATATGATATCACTCATATGTGGAATCTAATAAAAAATGATACAAATGAACTTATTTACAAAAAGAAACAAGACTCACAGATCTCGAAATCAAACTTATGGTTACCAAAGGGGAAATGTGGGACAGTGATTAACTGGGAGACTGGGATTGGCATATGCACACTATTGTGTATAAAATAGATAACTAATAAGGATCTACAGTATAGCACAGGGAACTCTACTCAATATTCTGTAATGACCTGTGTGGGAGGAGAGTCTGGGAGGAATGGATATATATATATATGATTCACTTTGCTGTATACCTGAAACTAACACATCATTGTAAGTCAACTATTCTCCAATAAACATTTTTAACATAAAATAAAATAAATCAGAGAAACAAAATCCAAATCAATCAATCTATCCATTTTAAGCAAGGGTGAGAGATGATACCTCTAGAGATTTAAAAAGCACCAAGTACATATCAAAATAATTTATAAATGTTTTCATTTCAGGAAAGGTATGATGGACCTGTAGCTATTTTTTTAAATGACTGAGTATAATCTAATTAATGGAGAAAAGGATTTAAAACATAAAACTTTTCTTTGAAATAATAGGTTCTGAAATTAAACAAAAATGCTATCAGTTTCGAAGTCCAAACAAAAATAACAGATGTTAGCATTCTAAGGAGTCTAAGAGCATAAGAAACCTTGACTTTAGTCCCATACTTTATAGTACAAATGCAATGAAGCAAGGTTGGAACAAAGGTGAGGTGAGTGATTAGCCAAATCTAAGCAATATATAATAACTTAGGGGTGAAAGGAGTATGACTTTGAAAGCAATGTAGTATGAACACAGTACTGAGATGGTTAAGTAGCTTTGATGAACTTAAGATACTCATAAGTAAGATAAAATTAAGTTTATAGGACTATATTAAGTCATTTTAAAACTAAAATTCTTGGATACATACTTACCCCAAAATCATTTTTCCCAATTAAATGGTGGTTCCAAAATGCATTGTATATAAATTAAATTAGTAGAATAAATTTTAAATATAAGAACAGTCTTGTTATTCTACTAAAATGGATTTAAAATTACTCTTTAATCTGTTATCTATTTTTCAGAATTTTTCTTTTCAGAAGGAAAAACAGTTTTGAAGTTGTCATTTGTTCTTCCAGATGCCAAGCAAGAAAGTTGTTTTTCAGATTTCCAAGCAAGACACTTTTGAACACAAAGGACAAGCATATTACTTTACTTATATATTTTTTCAAAGATTTCCTATAACAGTTTCTTTACTATAAAGAAATTTTAAACTGAGATAAATTAAAATTTGGAAATCAGTACCCACATACCCCTTGATTCCCTGGCCATCTGAGTGTTTGAGGAGCTTTCAGTACAACTGCTCAACTCTGGGATCTCCTCCATCTCCACCAATACTGCATAATGGGTACAATGTCTTTTAGACAAGTGAAGGCTCCTGCAGTTAATGCTTTTGCTCTACCTACATATGTTGTAAACCTGAGCATTTTTCCAGAAATACTTGACTAGTGACTTATATAACAATGGTTTCAGTCAGACTTCTTTCATTACAAATCTTTATCACTACTAAATTCAAAAGATGTAAATGACTAAGTATATATAATTCTCACTCATTTTCCTTCTTAATATTTGCTTTAATTCCATTAAATTTTTCACTGATTTGGTGGTGTCATTGTAAGCTAAATCCTTCATTTTAGGCAGATGAATTTATGCAGATATATTTGCTGAAGATGCATCTTATAATGTATAAGGTGGACTGAGATATGTGACAACAAATCAATAAAACTAAAAAGTATCAATTTAATTGACAGTTTTACGTGACAACTATTATTTTATTGCAGGATCAGTTGCTTGTTTCATTACATATTACCAAATAAGCTGAGGACACACTGATCTCATTAAAAACTTATGTCTTAAAAGATTTCCTTCTTTATTATTCCAAATATTTAATTTAGAAATTGAATACTTTTCAGGAATAAACTATGAATTCATAAGTAGAAATATTTATTATCTTTTCTTTTTGCTCTGATTTCCAGAAACTCCAGAAATTTGCTTTTAATCACAGATGAAAGACTTGGCTTTTAATAGAAATTGTTGTCTTACAAGAAATAAAGTATTTTCAACTGTGAATTTCACATAAATTTAATTTTTCACTTTAAGAGAACAGATGATAATTTAGTAGCAGATTTTTGCCCAAAAAGCAATAATTTTAAGTATATTTCACCTCTTTCAAGCTTTTAAAATTTTCCAGAATTTTTATTCCAATTATAAATTCCTTATGCTTTTATTTATTTTTCTCCACAATTAAATTTTTGTCTGAAGCAAGATAATGTCTTATCCTTTAGATGGCCATACGCTTCTATTTTCCTGGGGCAGTCCCAGATTATATATATTGTCCAGGCATCCATCTAGATTAGTATTTTTTCCTGAATTTTATATTTTTGTCTTTTTTTTTTTTTTTTCCAGTACGCGGGCCTCTCACTGTTGTGGCCTCTCCCGTTGCGGAGCACAGGCTCCGGACGCGCAGGCTCAGCGGCCATGGCTCACGGGCCCAGCCGCTCCGCGGCATGTGGGATCTTCCCAGACTGGGGCACGAACCCACGTCCCCTGCATCGGCAGGCGGGACTCTCAACCACTGCGCCACAAGGGAAGCCTCTGAATTTTATATTTTTAAAACTAAGTATTGTTATCAATAGATGCACAAAATGAAGCAAGATGGCTTATACCTCTACCTAATTCTAGCTCTTGCTATGACAGTTTGTGAGAGGCATGCGCAGCAACATTGTGGTTAAATCTAAAAGGTGATCAACAGTAACTAGAATCTCCAAAGTTTCTACATGCAATAGAGCAAACAGTTCCCTTTCAAGGACAACATATTGAGCACTCACAGAAAAGGAGTTTACGTTGAAACTCAAAGCCAGGGACAGCTAATGCCTTCTGGTCTTGGATGGTAGTGGGGAAAGTATTTGACATGGCTGTACCAGATGTTCACTTAGAGTTCTATCCAGTTGTTCTGTGGCCCACATCACGGCCTGGAAGATGCATGAAGTTATCAGGTCAACAGTAGGTGAAGTGAGAGGAAAGGTACGGGTTAGCTGTGCATGCAACTAGCCTGTAACTATAAGGTTTGTAGGAAATAAAGGCTGAGTAAGCCGGTTGTTGAGAGTACAGAGTTGTGCTGTCCAGTAGGTATTCATTCGATATGATTAAACTTAATTAAAATTAAATTAAATTAAGAATTCAGTTTCTCAACCACACTAGCCCCATCCCACATGCCACATTTGGCTAGCAATCTACAGTATTGGACAGTGTGGATATAGAACATTTCCATCACTGCCCAAATTTCTATTAAACAACATGGATATAGTGTGTACTCTTTTGCTACAGTACTTTTATAACTATTGTATGTTTAAGTCTACAAATATTCTTTTTATTTTTTTGGTAAGCATTTGTATTCCGTATTAAACTCTTCAGCAGTAATGGACTCAATAAAACCAGAATTCATTGTAATGAAAAATCGAGAACTACATTTCTAAGTAAGGTCGATAAGGAACATGTAGTTTTCACAAAAAAATGTTGACATTTGTCATTCACCTTGGGAGCCATGGCAATATCACTGACCTCTGAAAACCATAAGAAACAAATCTTGGGAAAAGTATTGTTAGTAGTTATTTTTAAAATAGTGTATCTGAAGACTAATATATGTAGCTGCAAAAGTTGTATTTCATGTAACTTTATTCAGCATGATTTTTCATTTAGGTTAACAGTTGTGTGTCTAAACTAATGTAGCTCATTTTCAATTTTAAGTTTTCTTTTATATGTACTAAAAGTGAAGAGTGGTTGCCATTAATACATTAGTTCCAATTTCAGAAGAACTTCACAAACAGGTAAATAATGCCAGGGCCTGATTAGTCTATTTGATGCATGTATCAGCATTATTTATTTTTACTGCTAAGTAGTGATCTGTATACCACAATTTGTTTATCCATTTGACTATTGATGAACAACTGTGTTGTTTCCCAATTTTGGACTTTATGAATAAGAATATTCTTATCTAAATCTTTTGTAGACATATATTTTTATATTTCTTAAATAAGTACCTAAGAGTGGAGTTGTGATGCTATAGGGCAAATGTGTTGTACAATTTGACACTCTCACTGTCAATGTATGAAAGTTCCAGGCCGCCCATATCTGTAACAACATTTATTGGTATTCTAGAGGATGTGAAGTGGTATCTCATTGTGAATTTGCATTTATTTTATGCATAATGATGTTAAGCACTTTTTCATGCATTTATTGGCTATTTGTATATCTTCTCTGTCAAGTCTTTTGCTCTTTTTTAATTGGATTATTTGAATTTTTATTGCTAACTTAGAGAAGTTCTTTATATATTCTGAATATGAGACATTTTATATTCATCTTCTTATTGGTATATTTGAATAAACAGAAAATTTTAATTGTGATAAACCTCAATTTAACATTATTTTATTTCATGGTTTGTGCTTTTTGTGTCTTCTCCAAGAAATTTTTGCCAATGCTGGGGTTATAAATATATTACATTATGTTTTCTTCTAGAAGCTTTATGATCCTGGATTTTACACTTAAGTCTATGATCCATTTCAAATGATTTTTTTGGTGTGTAAGTAGTGACATAGGAGTTTTTCATATAGATGTTTAATTGTTCCAGCAGCATTTGTTAAAAAGATCTTTCTTTTTTTTTTTTTTTTTTGCGGTACGCGGGCCTCTCACTGTTGTGGTGGCCTCTCCCGTTGCGGAGCACAGGCTCCAGACGCGCAGGCTCAGCGGCCATGGCTCACGGGCCCAGCCGCTCCGCGGCATGTGGGATCTTCCCAGACCGGGGCATGAACCTGTGTCCCCTGCATCGGCAGGCGGACTCTCAACCACGGCGCCACCAGGGAAGCCCAAGATCTTTCTTTCTTGATTGAAATTCCCTTTGCATTTTTTTCAAAATCGATTAATCCTATATATGTGCATCTATTTTGAAACCTTCTATTTTGTTCCATTTACTTATTTATCTGTCTGTATTCCAAAACCACACTGTATTCTTCTAGCTTTATATTAATTCTTGAAATCAGGTGGTGGAAGTCTAAAATTTTTTAAACTGGGCATTCTGCATACTTTCCATCTCCATATAAATTTTAGAAATAACTGTCTATTTCTTCAAAATAATCTACAGGAATCTATATATAAATTTAGGGAAAATAATGATATTGAACCATCTAATCTATGAATAGGATACATCTCTCCATTTATTTGGAAACCAACAGTGGCTGCTGTACAGTTTACATTGCTATATATGCACTGCCTTCAGCCTTTTCTCTGGGAGATATAAACCCTTGAGGGCAGTAACCCATTACTACAGTACAATGAATAGTTCACAGTTAGCATTTAAATAGCACAAACTCCTGGGTTAAACTCCAAACTTTGCCACTGGTTAGTTGTATCTATTTTGGCAAATTACTTAAACATTCTGTGTTCTGGTTTTCATATCTGTAAAATGGGTATAATGAAAGCCTCATAAATGTGTTTTGAGGATTAAATGAGTAATCCACATGAAGCTCTTAGAATACTGTCTGACATAGAACAAGCCCACAGCAAACGATAGCTGTTACTCTTGCTAGTATTTTTATTATAAGACTAATAATTACTAAATAATTAATCCTTCTTTCATTTTATAGGTGTGGCAACATTTTAACCATCTTAGAGATATTTATCTCAGAATCTTAAAAATCGTCAAAAAAGGTATTCCTTAACACTGAAGTGATAACAGCTTTAGAACTGTTTTCATTATGTCTTATTTTCTTAAAAGTGACAAAGCAACTGTTTTCAAAAGCTCTCTCAGTACCTCATATTGAAAAAGATGAAGATTATCATTTAATATCACAACTCACACTTTCCTGCTTTTCAGTCATTGCTAAAATAAAATCCTTCTTTTGATGTATTAAATTCAGTGAATCCAGGCTAGGACCTTGCATCAGATCCAGCTGAATAAGAAATATTTCCTCTTTTAAGCCACTTGGCCTCAACGAGGCCCATTCAGCTTGAGATAAAATAACATCTATGCTAATAAAGAGTAATAGATGCAAAAACATTGGGAAGAAATGACGAACATCTGAAAAGTTGCCAAAACCAAAAATCCTGCCTCGAGTAAAGAGAAACCAGTGAATTTGTAAACACAGAAGTTGTCAACATTACTCCATACTGCTTTGTAAATTGTAAAACGCCTGTGAGGAAGTTGAGCCAAAATCAAGCATTTCGAAGTAACAGTTTACATTGTGTCTCTCCATGCATTGCCTGTATTTACTCTATCATGCAAGTAAGTATCCCAGAAATACCAGTGGGTTAGATTCTCCCAGCTGTACATCTCCCTATGCGAAATAGCTTATATTTTTTTCTTGTCAGGGTACTTCAAGGAGAGCATTATGAAAAATGACCATCCAAGTGAGTTGAATGACAGCACGTCTATTAATAGATGCATGATGGAACTGAAGAATTTCCCAAAAGGTTCATCACATTTTCAGAAAAAAAGGAAGTACATTAGAATATTGCTTAAAAAAAAAAGAGCTCTAAACACTTACTTGTTTTGTAGACGTGTTACAATTCCTTTTATCAGATTTGTTTAATGTAGGCAATTCCACATGTCTAATGTACATTTCCCTATGGGTTTTAATCTCTTAATGTCTAATCTTTAATGTGCTTAGTGAAAAGAAGACTCACATAGGATGTCTGAAGTCTTAACCTCAGTGCTAGTCTGCACTGAACTTGAACAAGTCACCAGAACTTCTCTGAGCTTCTGTTAATTTATTTTTGCGATAAGAATAATAATGCTTCCCTTAGCATCTTCACAGAGTAATCATGAGGTTTGGCTAAGAAGTCCAAGTATGTGAAAAGTAAGAAATGCAGATGCAGAAAGCATTCCATTCCTTGCACCTGGAAGCATAGGCCACACTTAGACAAAGTAGCCACTCAATAAATATTTGACAATAAATAATTTACTACTAAGATTTGAGAAAATATGAAGTGAAACTACTTCTATGTTGTGCTGTTTGATGGTTTTTTGGAAAAGTCAACAAACCAGGAAAAATTATTTAAATAATGCAGGCTTGAAAGTGAGCTCTCAACCAAAAAAGGAGTCTTCTGTCTTTGGATCAAGTTTTCTGCATAGATTTAATTTGTAATAATTTGACAAGCCAGTTACTTTTTCAATAACTGTAAGATCAATGTAACTGAAACTCAGACAACAAGAAATTTGGTCCAATAAAACAAGGCCAGCAATAATCTCTCCCAGTAGATTATAGAATCAGTTAACAAACAAGAGTATCAACAAAGAAGCAAGGCTGGGATCAGTCATACTCGTGTTGAGCAGATGAAAATAACAAGGAAGGAGAACTAGGAGGCTAGTTCAGAGACAGAGGGGCAAAACGCAATTGGTTGAATGCCTTTAGCAAAAATGCTAAAACACAGTAAAAACTAGGTAGAATATTTCCCAAGCAGGGTAGGAAGCTGATGGTGACTTAATTATAGGTTCTCCTAGCTGTGATCACCCAGGCAAACAGCAGCAGTTAACTGAAAATGAAAAGTTGTAACCAGATGTTCTGACCAGGAAATTCAATTCCTGTAAGATCTGGGGACAACATGGGAGCCAAGAATGAAGAAATGAGGGTATGCAGCAAGTAAGCCTCGAAATGAGGCCCAAGACAATAACCCACCCTAGGAAAATGGGAACAAAATTCACTATTGAACTGACTCAAGGCTGGCCAATGCATCACTGCCAAGACCACCTCATTATATACCCTTTCATCGTACGGCCTTGAACCGAGGAGAAGGACCACAGAGGAGAGTTAGCCAGCCCACATACTAAGAATAGTAGGCCACAGGCCATTACACAGTCTTTTCCAAATGATTTCTAAAAAAGAGAACTTGTACAAAAGCCTGGCTACTATCATGATAGAATGACGAGGCCAGAACAGGAAAATAATCATGAGTTTTCTCTCAAATATAGGAGGAAAAATCAATAATAAATATCTTCTAATAGGTAAATTTAAAAATTACTCATTCTAAACTTCATTTTGAAGAATAAAAACAAATTTACTAGAATCTAGTAATGACATCTATATGTTCAAATACCCCAAAGCATAATTAATCAATAACATGTTAAGTGAGTACTTATATTGCAGAAATGTAGTTTGAATTCATTTATCCAGTAAATATTAAGTAAATACCTTTGGAGAGTCACTTTAATTAGATGACTAATTACATGGGCTCTGGAATCAGATTGCCCAGGTTCTAATATAAGCTCCACTTACCAACTATGTGACCCTGAACAAGTTCTATAACCTTTTTGTGTCTCGGTTTCTTCACCTGTAAAATGGGGATAATAATAGTACTTGCCTCAATAATAGTACTTACCTCAAAATTATAACAATATAATATTATATATTTTACTATATATATATTAATATATGTTGTTATTATACAATATTGTTATTATATGTATAATACATATAAGATATTTAGAATAGTGCCTGGCACATAGTAAGCATTTTATATGTTGATTAGCATTGTTGTTATGTGTCTATCATACACTCAAAAAATATTTATTGAGTCTCCAATAGGCTAGATGTCACAGGCAGGATTTTTAAGGACATATGCTGAGACAGTGTTTGGTGTGTCAGATATTTACTAGGACTCAACACAGTTGGAAAGAAGGAGGAAACAGAAATGGGAAGAAGGAGAAGCTGAACTTCAGTGCAGGTCCAACAAAGCCTTGGCCAACATAACAGGAAGCTCTAAAATGTACACAGCCCATGAAAATTGTTTCACCATGAGCTGAAATGGTCAGACCTTAATGCCTCAACTGTGACCAGTTAACAGATGAGGGAACAAGTCCTTAATTAAAGGAAGATCTTGGTAGTGCATCTCCATGCCCACTACACTATGTCATGAAGAAATCAAAATGGAACATTTGACCTCAAATGGCTCATAGCTAATGGAACATACAGTATGAAACTTTAATAGAAATATGTATAAAAATATATAATACATATAAGGGCAACCTTGTTAATTTTCTTTGCCCCTGTATAATAAGACATAAAAATTATATCACTTTCATATATACTATTAATAGATACTATACAAAAGAATTCCAAATATTAATCTTCCATCTTTTATCAGATAAAAGATAAATGTTTATTACCCCTCTGATGTAAAAAAAAGTACTATGGGGGGTTATGCAAGATAAAAAGCTGTACGTGAAATTGTTCCTTCAGACAGGGAGATGAAGATCTACTAAGAAAAATAAAACATCCAAATATCTGCAATACAAGGTTGATTATAAGTGTCGTCTAAATGGTACAATGGCTGATTATTGATTGAGTAGGGTGGTGTTTCCCAAACCAGACTTGCCTGAGCATAAAATTGTCCTGGAGCCTTCGTTAAATTCTTGGGCGCTAACCCAAACCACTGATTGGGAATCACTGAAGGAGAAACAGGAAGCTACATTTTAGCCAGCTTCTAGCACCCTAATGATTCTTATGATCAGTCAAGTTTGGGAAACATTGGTGCCATAGAAACATCACATTAAAACATGAAACACCTGGATAGAGTCTTGGTCTATCCCTGGTGACTTGGTGACTTAGGGCATAGGCCAGTCTCTAAGATTATGGGAGCAAAGGCAAAAGAACAAATGGAGGCCTCATACCATATATCTAAATATTTAAAATTATAAATCAAATTAATGAAATGTTAAATAAAATATATGACCTACCCTATTCCACCTTGACAATAAATATTAAAACAACCTAGAAGGTTCAAATTTAGAATTCTCAGATTCCTCAGATTTTCCTCTAAAGCATGGAGGCATGGGGAAAATTGACCTCTTGACTCCAGCCCACAGCCCCTCTGTTTCCATCCCTAGCTCCTGTCCAAAATGTGAAGGCTTTCAGGTCACACGTGTGGATTCCTGGTCCATGTCCAAGATCAGTTCACCTTCCTTGAAAATAGCTCTCCTTTGGCCACAGCTGGCTTAGAGGTGCAAATAACAGCTGTCCTGTCTGCCCTGAGGAGGAGAGAGCCAGGAAAGAAGACCCAAGCAGGCCTTGAGAATGGGCTCAGGGCTATACAGGTAAAGAATTCAAGAGTCCCTGGAACAGAAAGACAGGGGGCACAGGCTCCTCTTGATTCATTAGAGTCCTCACCCTTTGGGAGGAACATAGCCAGATGAAGGCCAGACTGGAGTCTTAGAGTGTAGGGGCCATGGAAGGTGAATCTTTTGTTCACGTCCAAGGAGGTGCTGTTGTGGCCAACAGGACTATCAGTTTGACCTTCAAGTGTTTCACCATAAAGTGGATCTTATAATGCCTCTTCACAAGATACCTTGTGAGTCTAAAATAGGGTGGTGTTTTTAATAGCACCATCAAAATTTATAGTATTTATAATATTCAAATGTTAGTTACTGCTGTTATAGTCTAGATATAGGAGAAAGAGGAAACATTTCCAGTTAGAGATCAGTAAAGTCCCTCTATAGGAGTTGGCATGTAATTCAGATTTCAAAAATCGAAAAGATACTGCACCTAAAATGTGAACTGTGCCTGGGATAGTTGGAATTTCAGGCCAAAGGAATGGCAGGAACCAAGGCGCGGAGATGAGAGATTATTACTGTGTGTTCCTAAAACAGGGAGTAGTCCAGACTGCCGGGCATGGAGAGCTTTTTTTTTTTTTTTTCTAACATCATTATTGGAGTATTATTGCTTTACAATGGTGTATTAGTTTCTGCTGTATAACAAAGTGAATCAGCTATACATATACATATATCACCACATCCCCTCCCTCTTGCATCTCCCTCCCACCCTCCCTATCCCACCCCTCTAGGTGGTCACAAAGCACCGAGCTGATCTCCCTGTGCTATGCGGCTGCTTCCCACTAGCTATTTTACGTTTGGAAGTGTATATATGTCCATGCTATTCTCTCATTTTGTCCCAGCTTACCTTACCCCTCCCCGTGTCCTCAAGTCCATTCTCTACATCTGTGTCTTTATTCCTGTCCTGCCCCTAGGTTCTTCAGAACCTTTTTTTTTTTTTAGATTCCATATATATGTATTAGCATATGTTATTTGTTTTGCTCTTTCTCACTTACTTCACTCTGTATGACAGTCTCTAGGTCCATCCACCTCATAACAAATAACTCAATTTCGTTTCTTTTTATGACTGAGTAATATTCCATTGTATATATGTGCCACATCTTCTTTATCCATTCATCTGTCGATGGACACTTAGGTTGTTTCCATGTCCCGGCAATTGTAAATATAGCTGCAATGAACATTGTGGTACATGACTCTTTCTGAATTATGGTTTTCTCAGGGTATATGCCCAGTAGTGGGATTGCTGGGTCATATGGTAGTTCTATTTGTAGTTTCTTAAGGAACCTCCATACTGTTCTCTATAGTGGCTGTATCAATTTACATTCCCACCAACAGTGCAAGAGGGTTCCCTTTTCTCCACACCCTCTCCAGCATTTATTGTTTGTAGACTTTTGATGACGGCCATTCTGACTGGTGTGTGGTGATACATCATTGTAGTTTTGATTAGCATTTCTCTGAGGACTAGTGATGTTGAGCATCTTTTCATGTGTTTGTTGGCAATCTGTATATCTTCTTTGGAGAAATGTGTATTTAGGCCTTCTACCCATTTCTGGATTGGGCTGTTTGATTTTTTCATATTGAGCTGCATGAGTTGCTTGTATATTTTGGAGATTAATCCTTTGTCAGTTGCTTTGTTTGCAAATACTTTCTCCCATTCTGAGGGTTGTCTTTTCATTTTGTTTATGGTTTCCTTTGCTGTGCAAAAGCTTTTAAGTTTCATTAGATCCCATTTCTTTATTTTTATTTCCATTTCTCTAGAAGGTGGGTCAAAGAGGATCTTGCTGTGATTTATGTCATAGAGTGTTCTGCCTATATTTTCCTCTAAGAGTTTTATAGTGTCTGGCCTTACATTTAGGTCTTTAATCCATTTTGAGTTTATTTTTGTGTATTGTGTTAGGGAGTGTACTAACATGTAGCTGTCCAGTTTTCCCAGCACCACTAATGAAGAGGCTGTCTTTTCTCCATTGTATATTCTTGCCTATTTTATCAAAGATAAGTTGACTATATGTGTGTGGGCTTATCTCTGGGCTGTCTATCCTGTTCCATTGATCTATATATCTGTTTTTGTGCCAGTACCATACTGTCTTGATTACTGTAGCTTTGTAGTATAGTCTGAAGTCCAGGAGCCTCATTCCTCCAGCTCCGATTTTCTTTCTCAAGATTGCTTTGGCTATTCGGGGTCTTTCGTGTTTGCATACAAATTGTGAATTTTTTTGTTCTAGTTCTATGAAAAATGCCAGTGATAGCTTGATAGGGATTGCATTGAATCTGTAGATTGCTTTGGGTAGAATAGTCATTTCAACAATGTTGATTCTTCCAATGCAAGAACATGGTATCTCTCCATCTGTTTGTATCATTTTTAATTTCCTTCATCAGTGTCTTATGTTTTCTGCATACAGGTCTTTTAACTCCTTAGGTAGATTTATTCGTAGGTATTTTATTCTTTTGTTGCAATGGTAAATGGGAGTGTTTCCTTAATTTCTCTTTCAGGTTTTTCATCATTAGTGTATAGAAATGCAAGAGATTTATGTCCATTAATTTTGTATACTGCTACTCTACCAAATTCATTGATGAGCTCTCGTAGTTTTCTGGTAGCATCTTTAGGATTCTCTATGTATAGTATCATGTCACCTGCAAACAGTGACAGATTTACTTCTTCTTTTATCTTTGGATTCCTTTTATTTCTTTTTCTTCTCTGATTGCTGTGGCTAAAACGTCCAAAACATTGCTGAATAATGGTGGTGAGAGTGGGCAACCTTGTCTTGTTCCTGATCTTAGTGGAAATGGTTTCAGGTTTTCACCACTGAGAACAATGTTGGCTGTGCGTTTGTCATATGTGGCCTTTATTATGTTGAGGCAGGTTCCCTCTATGCCTACTTTCTGGAAAGTTTTTATCATAAATGGGTGTTGAATTTTGTCACAAGCTTTTTTTCATCTATTGAGATTATCATATGGTTTTTCTGCTTCAATTTGTTAATATGGTGTATCACATTGATTGATTTGCATATATTGAAGAAACCTCGCATTCCTGAGATACACCCCTCTTGATCATGGTGTATGATCCTTTTAGTGTGCTGTTGGATTCTGTTTGTTAGTATTTTGTTTAGGATTTTTGCATCTATGTTCATCAGTGATATTGGCCTGTAGTTTTCTTTTTTTGTTGCATCTTTGTCTGGCTTTGGTATCAGGGTGATGGTGGTCTCATAGAATGAGTTTGGGAGTGTTCCTTCCTCTGCAATTTTTTGGAAGAGTTTCAGAAGGATGGGTGTTAGCACTTGTCTAAATGTTTAATAGAATTTGCCTCTTAAGCTACCTGGTCCTGGGCTTTTGTTTGTTGGAAGATTTTTAATCACACTTTCAATATCTTGTGAGTGGTCTGTTTATATTTTCTATTTCTGTCTGGTTCAGTCTTGGAAGGTGGTGCTTTTCTAAGAATTTGTCCATTTCTTCCAGATTGTCCATTTTATTGGCATATAGTCGCTTGTAGTAATCTCTCATGATCCTTTGTATTTCTGCAGTGTCAGTTGTTACATCTCCTTTTTCATTTCTAATTCTATTGATTTGAGTCTTCTCCCTTTGTTTCTTGATGAGTCTGGCTACTGGTTTATCAATTTTGTTTATCTTCTCAAAAAACCAGCTTTTAGTTTTATTGATCTTTGCTACTGTTTCCTTGATTTCTTTTTCATTTATTTCTGATCTGATCTTTATGATTTCTCTCCTTCTGCTAACTTTGAGGTTTATTTGTTCTTCTTTCTCTAATTGCTTTAGGTGCAAGATTAGGTTGTTTATCTGAGATGTTTTTGTTTCTTGAGGTAGGATTTTATTGCTATAAACTTCCCTCTTAGAACTGATTTTGCTGCATCCCATAGGTTTTGGGTTGTAGTGTTTTCATTGTCATTTGTTTCTCGGTATTTTTTGATTTCCTCTTTGACTTCTTCAGTGATCTCTTGGTTATTTAGTAGTGTATTGTTTAGCCTCCATGTGTTTGTATGTTTTACAGATTTTTTCTTGTAATTGATATCTAGTCTCATAGCATTGTGGTCAGAAACGATATTTGATACAATTTCAATTTTCTTAAATTTACCAAGGCTTGATTTGTGACCTGAGATATGATCTATCCTGGAGAATGTTCCATGAGCACTTGAGAAGTGTATTCTGTTGTTTTTGGATGGAGTGTCCTATAAATATCAGTTAAGTCCATCTTGTTTAATGTATCATTTAAAGCTTGTGTTTCCTTATTTATTTTCATTTTGGATGATCTGTCCATTGGTGAAAGTGGGGTGTTAAAGTCCCGTCCTATTATTGTGTTACTGTCAATTTCCCATTTTATGGCTGTTAGCATTTGCCTTATGTATTGAGGTGTTCCTATGTTGGGTGCATAAATATTTACAATTGCTATATCTTCTTCTTGGATTGATCCCTTGATCATTATGTAGTGCCCTTCTTCGTCTCTTGTAATAGTCATTATTTTAAAGTCTATTTTGTCTCTGGAGAGCTTTTGTAGTGTGATTACAATGGGAAAGGTGGGTGGGCCTAGATAGGGGTGGGGTGAGAGTGGAGGACTGTGTGGAGGAAAGACTGGCTGATATCAATCTCAGAAATATTACCAAGATACACCCAAATTAGGACAGCCTTTATATTTTCAGTTTCTAATTTTATATGCCCATGCATATCAAACATAAAGTTAATTATTTTAAACACCACTGTAAACTTTCTCAACATTTTGCAGAAGAAGGACTTCTCATGACTACTGACAGTGACAAGTTTTTTGTCATATTTTGTTTTCTCTTCACCCTTTTCTTTTCTTGCTTTGTGGCTCTATGTTCAGCTCTGAAGTTACTAGATGTGTAAACTTAGGTAATTTATTTCTCAACTCCGAGCCTCAATATCCTTATCCATAAAATGAAAATAATCATACCTAACTTAGATATTTCATGGAGCTGTATTATTATTGCTCTTTTTAAAATTTATTTGGGCACCTTTTCTACTGCCAGTCGTTCTCATTTTTCTCATCCTGTCACTTTCCTACCTCCTTGTGAAAAATGGCATTTATGTTTTTGTTTTCTTATCATTTTTTTCAAATTCTTGGAGAAAAATGTAAAGATGAAGAAATATTTTTTTAAAGATTTGTAAATGAATAACGGGCAAGGGGTTGTGGAATAGAAGGAAACTCATGATGGCAAAGAAATTGGCATCAGTGACACAACTGGTCAAACAACAGGTGTGAGGCTGGGCAACACGAGCTGTATTTGCCCTGAAGTTTTAGTAGCAATGTGATCACAGATCATAACTCTTCAATTGAATTGGTATAATGTCAAAATATTTGGGTTAGTGCTCTGAATATCTGGCAAAATATGCCATATGGAATTAATCTGTTTCTCACGTGAACTCTTTCAATACTTAATCTTCACTACTGTTCTGTACTTACCACTTTCTACCTTGTTTTATCTTGTAAATTAGTTAACTCTCTGTTTGTCACATTGCTCCCAGTTCACCATCTGCCCCTAAAGGGAAGATTTATCTCTTATTTACCCTTGTACATCCCAGTACTTAGCCCTTTACCTTGTAAGTAACACTTAAATAAAATTAGGTCTTGAATAAACCCTTGCATGATTCTTTCCACACACACACACACAAAAAAAACAATTTTTAAGAGATATGAAATGCCAATTCATTTCCAAACACTATGTTATAGAATTATATACAACATAAAATGCAATGTCTAAAACAGAAGGAAATATAAGAAAGAGCCAAATCTAGACTGGGGAGACCTACCAAGGGAGAGCGCCTTAGATGACTCTAAGTGATGCAGAAGCACTTGGTTATGTGGAGGAAAGATGGAGGAAGGATGTCATAGAAGACAGCAAGAGCAAAGCCCAGAGAGAAAAAAAGAGCTTGATGATCCTTACTTCTGAACCCTCAGTTTAGTGTTGCAAAAATATAAAATATGATTTTAGAACAGCAGGACATGAGGCTAGAAAGGAAGACAGTTTCCCCAATTCAGAGGATTTTATATGGCACGTGAAAAAGCTTGGAGTTTAACACACATTAACTGAGGAGTCTTTGAGGGGTTTATGTAGGAGGTCAGCATGAGCAGATATACATAGAGACAGAACTGGCTGTTGTGTGGAATTTGGATTTGACAGAGGCAAAATTGAAGGTAGAGAGGCTTTCAGTTAGAGGCTGTTACTGTGGCATAGTTTGGAGATGATGAAGGTTAAAGAGAAGAGCCATAGTGTAAGTCCTCACACTAGAAAATAGCATGAGATATTTATGAGTAAAAATTGGCTAGACTTCGAGATTCATTGAATTTGGAGTGTATGGGAAAAAGAAGAGTCAAGAATGACTCAGAGCTCTCTGACTGAGTGATTATAGCCATGACTGTGTCAAAAAATGAAGAAAGAGAATCAGGTTTAGAAAGAACATGAGTCTTTGGATATACTGAAGTTAAAAGTAGATCATACTGATATGAATGTACAAAAGGCAGGCAGTTATATTATGCTTAAACTTGGGAAAGATCTGGGTCGCAGTTTTGTATGCATATGAATATCAGTTTGAAACCTTGGGACTGGAAAAAATCACCCAATAAGTACATGATATGACATGAGCAGTGAGGACAGATAAAACCTCAAGCATGGATACATGAAGAAACACCCAAGAAAGAGAAAAAAAACAGCTGAGAAATCAGAAAACTGTAATTTATTGGAAGCCAGGGATAGGAAACTTTCAAAAGGAGTGAGCAATTAACAAGATTGAATGCTGCAGAGAGATAAAATGATAGAAAGACTGGGCAGTATCAGTGGATTTGTGAATTAGGACATCACTGTTGACCTTTTCAAGAGCATTTTCAGAAGATCAGTTAAAGGAGAAAGTCCAATTGTAATGCATTAAAGAATAAAATGAAAGGAGAGTAAAATAGTGAGATAATAAGACTACTTGGTGGAGGGGGGAGAGGGTTTGAATGAAAAGGTAAGGTTTAAAACAGTAGTAACCAAAGGTGGCACAGGATTGAAGGGACTGCTTTTTTTCTCTTTAGGTTGAGAGACAATTGAATATTTTTAGAGGTTGAAGTGCTGGTGGTAAAAATTTAGTGATACTTTGAAAATACCTAAACTATATTAAACACACTACATGCTAGGCACCACACTAAGTGTTTACATGTAGGATTTTATTTATGCTTACAAAAATTCTATGAACAATTATTTTTAGAGAGAAAGATGCTAAGGGTAATAAAGATGAAAAGAAACTGCTAATGGTTATGTAATTACTAAGTAGTGAAGGTAGAATCAGAGCCTAGCTGGCCAAATTTAAAAGTTCCTGGCTACTACTCTGTAATGTCTCTAGAAGGGAGACAGAGATTGATGATACGAGTTGGACTGATGGTGAAGGAAAAGGTAGTATGGGCTGAGGTCAAGAGGAGAGGTGAAAGAGATACCTAAGATACTGCATTCTCCAGAACGGGAAGGAAAAAAGAAAGGCAGACTTTAGAAATATATATGTTTATAGCTTTCAAGCAGGAAATAAGAAAAGTCACTTTCTTTTTATACCAATTTTATCACTGAAGTGATAGAACATAGTCCATGGCTTGGAGTAAAGGGGTGAGTGTTGAGTAGAGACTTGAAGATCTGTTAAAGATGCTGAGAACTGACCAAGTTCAAGTATAAGAAAAACTGATGGCCTTAAAAGTGAATATTAAATTGCAACCAAGATGGTGGAGTAGAAGGACGTGTTCTCACTCCCCCTTGCGAGAACATCAGAATCACAACTAGCTGCTGGACAATCATTGACAGGAAGACACTGGAACTCACCAAAAAAGATACCCGACATCCAAAGACAAAGGAGAAGCCACAATGAGATGGTAGGAGGGGTGCAATCACAGTAAAATCAAATCCCATAACTGCTGGGTGGGTGACTCACAGACTAGAGAACACTTATACCACAGAAGCCCACCCACTGGAGTGAAGGTTCTGAGCCCCACGTCAGGCTTCCCAACCTGGGGGCCCAGAAACAGGAGGAGGAATTCCTAGAGAATCAGACTTTGAAGGCTACTGGGATTTGATTGCAGGACTTCAACAGAACTGGGGGAAACAGAGACTCCACTCTTGGAGGGCACACACAAAGTACTGTGCATATCAGGATCCAGGGGAAGGAGCAGTGACCCCAGGGGAGACTGAACCAGACCTAACTGCTAGTGTTGGAGTGTCTCCTGCAGAGACACTGGCAGCAGAAGTTCTGGGAAGTACTCCTTGGCATGAGCTCTCCCAGAATCAGCCATTAGCCCCACCAAAGAGCCCAGGTAGGCTCCAGTGTTGGGTTGCCTCAGGCCAAACAACCAACAGGGAGGGAACCCAGCCCCACCCATCAGCAGGCAAGCAGACTAAAGTTTTACTGGGCTCCGCCCACCAGAGCAACAGTCAGCTCTGCCCACCACCAGTCCCTCCCATCAGGAAGCTAGCATAAGCCTCTTAGATAGCCTCATTCACGAGAGGGCAGACAGCAGAAGCAGGAAGAACTACAATCCTGCAGCCTGTGGAACAAAAACCACATTCACAGAAAGAGACACAAGATGAAAAGGCAGAGGGCTATGTACCAGATGAAGGAACAAGATAAAACTCCAGAAAAACAACTAAATGAAGTGGAGATAGGCAACCTTCCAGAAAAAGAATTCAGAATAATGATAGTGAAGATGACCCAGGACCTTGGAAAAAGAATGGAGGCAAAGATCGAGAAGATGCAAGAAATGTTTAACAAAGATCTAGAAGAATTAAAGAACAAACAGAGATGAACAATACAATAACTGAAATTAAAACTACACTAGAAGGAATCAATAGCAGAATAACTGAAGCAGAAGAACGGATAAGTGACCTGGAAGACAGAACAGTGGAATTCACTGCTGCAGAACAGAATAAAGAAAAAAGAATGAAAAGAAATGAAGACAGCCGAACAGACCTCTAGGACAACATTACACGCAACAATATTCGCATTATAGGGGTCCCAGAAGGAGAAGAGAGAGAGAAAGGACCTGAGAAAATATTTAAAGAGATTATAATCGAAAACTTCCCTAACATGGGAAAGGAAATAGCCACCCAAGTCCAGGAAGCACAGAGAGTCCCATAAAGGATAAACCCAAGGCGAAACACGCCGAGACACATAGTAATCAAATTGGCAAAAATTAAAGACAAAGAAAAATTATTGAAAGCAGCAAGGGAAAAACAAAAAATAACATACAAGGGAACTCCCATAAGGTTAACAGCTGATTTCTCAGTAGAAACTCTACAAGCCAAAAGGGAGTGGCATGATATACTTAAAGTGATGAAAGGGAAGAATACAACCAAGATTACTCTACCCAGCAAGGATCTCATTCAGATTCAATGGAGAACCAAAAGCTTTACAGACAAGTAAAAGCTAAGAGAACTCAGCACCACCAAACTAGCTCTACAACAAATGCTAAAGGAACTTCTCTAAGTGGGAAACACAAGAGAAGAAAAGGACCTACAAAAAAAAAAACCCAAAACAATTAAGAAAATGGTCATAGGAACATACATATCAATAATTACCTTAAACGTGAATGAATTAAATGCTCCAACCAAAAGGCACAGGCTTGCTTAATGGATACAAACACAAGACCCATATACATGCTGTCTACAAGAGACCCACTTCCGACCTAGGGACACATACAGACTGAAAGTGAGGGGATGGAAAAAGATATTCCATGCAAATGGAAATCAAAAGACAGCTGGAGTAGCAATACTCATATCAGATAAAATAGAGTTAAAAATAAAGAATGTTACAAGAGACAAGGAAGGACACTACATAATGATCAAGGGATCAATCCAAGAACAAGATATAACAATTATAAATATATACGCACCCAACATAGGAGCACCTCAATACATAAGGCAACTGCTAACAGCTATAAAAGAGGAAATCTACAGTAACACAATAATAGTGGGGGACTTTAACACCTCACTTACAACAATAGACAGATCATCCAAACAGAAAATGAAAAAGGAAGGACAAGCTTTAAATGACACAATAGACTAGATCGATTTAATTGATATTTATAGGACATTCCATCCAAAAACAGCAGATTACACTTTCTTCTCAAGTGCGCACAGAACACTCTCCAGGATAGACCACATCTTGGGTCACAAATCAAGACTTGATAAATTTAATAAAATTGAAATCATATCAAACATCTTTTCTGACCACAATGCTATGAGATTAGTAATCAGTTACATGGAAAAAAATGTAAAAAACACAAACACATGGAGGCTAAACAATACGTGACTAAATAACCAAGAGATCACTGAAGAAATCAAAGAGGAAGTCAAAAAATACCTAGAGACAAATGATAATGAAAACACGACGACCCAAAACCTATGGGATGCAGCAAAAGCAGTTCTAAGAGGGAATTTTATAGCTATACAAGCCTACCTCAGGAAACAAGAAAAATCTCAAATAAACAACCTAACGTTATACCTAAAAGAACTGGAGAAAGAAGAACAAACAAAACCCAAAGTTAGCAGAAGGAAAGAAATCAAAAAGATCAGAGCAGAAATAAATGAAATAGAAACAAAGAAAACAATAGCAAAGGTCAAAAAAACTAGAGCTGATTCTTTGAGAAGATAAACAAAATTGATAAACCATTAGCCAGACTCATCAAGAAAAAGAGGGAGAGGACTCAAATCAATAAAATTAGAAATGAAAAAGGAGAGGTTACTACAGACACTGCAGAAATACAAAGCATCGTAAGAGATTACTACAAGCAACTCTATGCCAAAATATGGACAACCTGGAAGAAATGGACAAATTCTTAGAAAGGTATAACCTTCCAAGACTGAACGAGGAAAAAATAGGAAATATGAACAGACTAATCACAAGCACTGAAACTGAAACTGTGATTAAAAATCTCCCAACAAACAAAAGTCCAGGACCAGATGGCTTCACAGGTGAATTCTACCAAACATTTAGAGAAGAGCTAACACCCATCCTTCTGAAACTCTTCCAAAATATTGCAGAGGAAAGAACACTCCCAAACTATTCTATGAGACCACCATCACCCTGATATCAAAACCAGACAAAGATACTACAAAAAAGAAAATTACAGACCAATATAACTGATGAATATAGATGCAAAAATCCTCAACAAAATACTAGCAAACAGAATCCAACAACACATTAAAAGGATCATACACCACTATCAAGTGGGATTTATCCCAGGGATGCAAAGATTCTTCAATATACACAAATCAATCAATGTGATACACCATATTAACAAATTGAAGAATAAAAACCATATGATCTCAATAGATGCAGAAAAAACTTGTGACAAAATTCAACACCCATTTATGATAAAAACTCTCCAGAAAGTGGGCACAGAGGGAACCTACCTCAACATAATAAAGGCCATATACAACAAACCCACAGCAAACATCATTCTCAATGGTGAAAAACAGAAAGCATTTCCTCTAAGATCAGGAACAAGACAAGGATGTCCACTCTTGCCACTATTATTCAACATAGTTTTGGAAGTCCTAGCCATGGCAATCAGAGAAGAAAAAGAAATAAAAGTAATATAAATTGGAAAGGAAGAGGTAAAACTGTCACTGTTTGCAGATGACATGATACTATACATAGAGAATCCTAAAGATGCCACCAGAAAACTACTAGAGCTAAAGAATGAATTTGGTAAAGTTGCAGGATACAAAATTAATGCACACAAATCTCTTGCTTTCCTATACACTAATGATGAAAAATCTGAAAGAGAAATTAAGGAAGCACTTCCATTTACCACTGCAACAAAAAGAATAAAATACCTAGGAATAAACCTACCTAAGAAGACAAAAGACCTGTATGCAGTAAACTATAAGACACTGATGAAAGAAATTAAAGATGATACCAACAGATGGAGAGATATACCATGTTCTTGGGTTGGAAGAATCAATATTGTGAATATGCCTATACTACCCAAAGCAATCTACAGATTCAATGCAACCCCTATCAAATTACCAATAGCATTTTTTTACAGAACTAGAACAAAAAATCTTAAAATTTTTATGGAGACACAAAAGACCCCGAATATCCAAAGCAGTCTTGAGGGAAAAAAATGGAGCTGGAGGAATCTGACACCCTGACTTCAGACTATACTATAAAGCTACAGTAATCAAGACAATATGGTACTGGCACAAAAACAGAAACATAGATCAATGGAACAAGATAGAAAGCCCAAAGATAAACCCACGCACCTCCGGTCAACTTCTATGACAAAGGAGGCAAGGATATACAACGGAGAAAAGACAGTCTCTTCAATAAGGGGTGCTGGGAAAACTAGACAGCTACATGTATGAGAATGAAATTAGAACACTCCCTAACACCATACACAGAAATAAACTCAAAATGGATTAGAGACCTAAATGTAACACCAGACATTATAAAACTCTTAGAGGAAAACATAGGAAGAACACTCTATGACATAAATCACAGCAAGATCTTTTTTGATCCACCTCCTAGGATAATGGAAATAAAAAGTAAAATAAATAAATGGGACCTAATGGAACTTCAAAGCTTTTGCATAGCAAAGGAAACCATATACAAGATGAAAAGACAACCTTCAGAATGGGAGATAGTATTTGCAAACGAATCAACAAAGGATAAATCTCCAAAATATATAAACAGCTCATGCAGCTCAATATTTAAAAAAAAAAAAAACCAATCCAAAAATGGGCAGAAGACCTAAATAGACATTTCTCCAAAGAAGACATACAGATGGCCCAGAAGCATGAAAAGCTGCTCAACATCACTAATTATCAGAGAAATGCAAATCAAAACTACAATGAGGTATCACCTCACACCAGTTAGAATGGGCATCATCAGAAAATCTACAAACAGCAAATGCTGGAGAGGGTGTGGAGAAAAGGGAACCCTCTTGCACTGTTGGTGGGAATGTAAATTGATACAGCCACTATGGAGAACAGTATGGAGGTTCCTTAAAAAACTAAAAATAGAATTACCATATGATCCAGCAATCCCACTACTGGGCATATACCCAGAGAAAACCATAATTCAAAACGACACATGCACCCCAATGTTCATTGCAGCACTATTTACAATAGCCAGGTCATGGAAACAACCTAAATGCCCATCAACAGACGAATGGATAAAGAGGATGTGGTACATATATACAATGGAATATTACTCAGCCATAAAAGGGAACGAAATTGCGTCATTTTTTGAGACATGGATGGACCTAGAGACTGTCATACAGAGTGAAGTAAGTCAGAAAGAGGAAAACAAATATCATATATTAATGCATATATGTGGAACCTAGAAAATGGTACAGATGAACCGGTTTGCAGGGCAGAAGTTGAGACACAGATGTAGAGAACAAACGTATGGACACCAAGCGGGGAAAGCAGCAGGGGGTAGGGGTGGTGGTTTGCTGAATTGGGCGATTGGGATTGACATGTATACACTGATGTGTATAAAATGGATGATTAATAAGAACCTGCTGTATAAAAAAATAAATAAAATTAAATTTAAATTTTTTTTAAATGAATAGTAATCAGCATGGCTGTATGATTTCTACCAGTATGATTTCTCTCTGGGTGTAAAGCAGAGGTAGGCAAACATTTTCTATGATTAGCCAAATAATAAATATCAGAGACTGTGTGGTCTGTCTGGTCTGTATTACAACTACTCAACTCTGCTTTTGTAATGTGGGAGCAGCCATAGACAACTTTTAAATTTAAAATCATGGCTGTGTTCCAGTAAAGCTTTATCTATGAGCACTTATCTAAGAATTCCAGATTCCTTATTCACAGCTCTGCCTGTGACTCAGTGGACCTTTCTTACTAATCAGCTATATTCTAAAGGCTTGTCTTGCCATACCGTGTTCATTCACTCAATAAATATTGCATACCTGTAAATGATGATGATGATGATAATAACAATAGCTGTGGTTTTCCTTTTTCTAACTAGATTCAATGATAGATACACCAGGGCTATTTAACCCCTGTTTCTCTGCTTGACTGGTCTTTCTGAAAACAGTTATATCTCCTCCAACTGTCTTTGCGCATACTATCCCTTACTGATACCAGTGCCCACCACGCGGCCCTCACCATAGTTCTAGCTCCCTTCAGTAAGCCTCCACCTCTGGACTGTGCGAGTGCTACCTTTTCAAGCTTTCTCTTTAGCCCTGGGGCTGGTAGCAACTTCCTATTTTTGCTAATCTTTGAATTTTCTCACCATTCCCTGTTAGGTTTTCAGTTCATCCATCACATGTCATTAATTATTTATATTAAATTCAGTGTGTTTTAAATATATAGTGTGGCTCTGTTTTCTTAACTGAACCCAGACTGACACAGCCAGTGAAAGTATGGTTCAGACGATCAGTCATGAGATTCAGGCTGGATAGGAAAGAGAGGGACAAGAAGGGGTCTGTTTGACTTTAAGAACATACAGAAATCACAGAAATTACCATCTGTCAAATAATGGTGCTTTTGGAATAAAGAAAAAGTAAGCTGTTGACAATAGAAGGTTTCAGTAAGAAAGTGAGATAGTTGAGGATTTGTTTTAGAATGATGAAATATAATTTAACATGTTTTCTATCAAACTTATTTAAGGAAATTTTAGTCTGAAGTGAGGAAACCAACTCAAGCAGTTACAGCAAACAGAAATAAAATTGCTTCTTTGCAAAGCCAATTTTAAAGGAACATTAAAATTGTTATTTTCCAGCTTTATCATACTGCCATTTAAAACATATTGAAAAGGAAACTGCTGCTACCTGCTCTTACCAGATCTTCTGCAAATATTCAGCATTGCTTGCTATGTATTAAGTCACTATGCAAAAACAGCACTGGATCTCAAACATATTTTTCTTGCCAATAGTTTTTAACTGAAAACAAATTTTGCCTATCAAGATTACTAAGATTATTTTTAATTACCTTTCTTAAGGTTTAACAATTTTCCATTTTGTTTTAAAACTCATTATAGTGTATTACTAGATACTGCTAATAAACTCTAAAATCAGAAGTGCAGATCTCCTGATTTTTCTCATTCTTTAATGGAAAAGTCTAATAGCAATTTTGCATTGATTGATACTGTGTTATTGTCACACAGTAACACTAGCTATTTTGTTAAGAGAATTCCATTTCTGAGTTTACTGAAGTGCTTACCAAACTGCATTTTATTTATCTATCTTTACTGTCCTTTCCACAGTATTAGACAAAGTAGATGATCTGCTTTTCACTGCACTTCCAGAATAGCACGCTCTCATGGTTTTTCCCCTAACTTTCTAAATCTACTTCCTTGTTCCTTCTCTTCTCCCAAATCGATTCCTATTGAAGGCCCCAACGTTCAGTCTTTGGATCCTTTCTCTCCCCCATCTACATTTATTCTCTGGAAGGTCTCCTTTAGCTCCAGACTTTACCCACTGTCTCTGTACCTCTCACCAGGTCAAAGCACATTTTCATCCCATGCCTCCCTTCTGAACATTGCACTCGTAAATCCAGCTGCCTACTTTCATGTCTAACTATTATCACACCTGAAATGTAACATTTCTAGAATGGAGCTCCCACAACTGCTTACCTGCTGTCTACCCTCCCTCTCTTGATGACGACAACTTCTTCCTTCCAGTTCCTCAGCCCAAAAATCTGAGTCATCCTTGACTCCTCTCTTTTCCTCATATTTCACACCTAATCCATCAACATATCCTACCAGCTCTACCTTCAACATATATCTAAAGGTTGACCACATCCTACCACCTTGACCAAGGTGCGTCCCCAACAGGAACGCAAAGTCCATTCGAAAGTAACTGCAGTTATTTAAGAATGAAAAAAAAAATATATATATATATATATATTACTTATCTATAATGTATGTATATTAGTTTTCTAAATGACTATTAAATTTTGACAAAGACACTTATTAAGTTGTCTGTGACAAACTACTTAATGAATAGAACTGTTAGGTATTTCTCTTGGTCTAGAGACACTGTGGGAAAAAAAATTAGACACTGTGAGCTCCATGAAATTAAAAAGCTTGGGAATGTCTGTTCTAGGAATTTTACCACCGTAGGGCCTTTATAGCCTATTCTCTTTGCCTAGAAAGCTCCTTTTCCAGATACCGGTATTGCCAACTTTATCACTTCCTTTAAGTCTCTGCTCAAATGTCACCTTTATTGACCCTCACCATCCTATTTAAATAGCAGTCAGCTACCTACCTCCATCCTGACACTTCTGATCTTACTAACCTCAAACTAATTCTAGTTTTTCCCTCATATTACACATCACCTTCAGTGAACTTACAATTTACTTTTTATGTTTATTGTTATTTTTGCTAGAATACAAGGGAAAAATAGTCTGTTTTGTTTCCTGACATATTTTAAAAACCTAGAGCATGCCTGGCTCATAGTCAATAAATGTCAGTGGAAGGAAGAGATTTATTTCAAGATCTAAAAAAGTGATCATGCAAAAAAGGGGGGAAAATAATAGAAAAGACCTATTAACTTAGAATACACATTCAAAATTTCATGTGCCTTTTGATATTTAGATGGGACAAGAGGGTAATTTCTCTGAATCCCATGTTAAGGATTCTTATCTACATAACCATAAAATGAAATATATCTTCCCTCAAAAAGGAATCAAAAAGAAAAGAAATGCTTGTGTTCTATTAGCTTTGTTATCCAGAATGCTAAAGATGATGGAAAAAATTGTAGGAAAGATAATAAGATTAAAAATACTAAGTGGGAATAAAGCCAATATTATAAGAGTTTTCTTAAGTACAATTATTCATTAGATATATTTATTGATCTTTAATAACATGCAAGCTGCAGTATTAAAAAAACTATGCGAACTACAAAGACTCCAGGCCCTGATCTTAAAAACTACATATTGGGTATATAAATAGTTGCTCATATAGATGGGAAAGTTCTCAGTGCCCTGAGACCAACATAGACAGAGTGAATGGGATTAAGAAGAGAAGAAAAGAAGAATTTGCGAAACTTCAAAGGAGAATTAAAGCAAGGTTTAACACAATGTTTAGAATTTAGAAATGCACAGATTGTGGGGTGGGAGGGGGATGGATCTTCCAGGCAAAGAAGGAAAGAAATATTTTTAAAGAAATTACAAGAATAAAATAAAGTAAGTCTTGTTTGGGCACTTGTGGGTAGATTTATATAACAGTCACTAACCATAAATATAAATATGTAAATCTCCCTTCATTAATTTGAAGGACCATTTCGAATCACTGTATAATGTTCTATTTTTTAGCACTTGTGCCAGTCTTTGGCTTGTTTGGCCTCAGATTCACTCCTTGCCTTCCTGTTACTTTGTCTGTAATGTAGAACAGACCCTGGCAGGCTGTAATTGCCAGGCTTCTGTCCAGGGTTGGCTATTAAAGGGCCCTGGCAGAAAAACGGAGAGTAAGAAGAAGGGAGAAAACAGAGTATTCTTCCCTCTGTCTCTGCCTTGAGCATTATTTCGGGCAGCACCTGTGTTTCTTTTGGGGCTTCAGTGTTTCCAGGCCCTGTGTGGTTCCAGCTTCTACCAGGTAAACCCATCCTTGTCTCTGCCAGTACTACTTCTTCCTTTTGTCCCTCTATTCTAGGCTTACAAAAAGTTTCCTGGGACTTCCCTGGCAATCCAGTGGTTAGGACTCCACACTCCCAGTGCAGGGGGCACAGGTTCAGTCCCTGATCAGGAAACTAAGATACGACAGGCTGCACAGTGTGGCCAAAAAAAAAAAAAAAAAAAAAGGGAAGAGTTACCCACTTTTTTTTCATTTTTTAAAAAATGTATAAATTTATTTTTTTTAATTTTATCAACATATAGTTGATGTACAATATTATATGATACAGGTGTACAATATAGTCATTCACAACTTTTAAAGGTTATACTCCATTTACAGTTATTATAAAATATTGGCTAATTTCTGTGTTGTACAATATATCCTTGTAGCTTATTTTATACCTAATACTTTATACCTCAACCTCCTACCCCTATATTGACTCTCCCCACTTCCCTCTCCCCATTGGTAACCACCAGTTTGTTTTCTATATCTGTGAGTCTGCTTCATTTTTGTTTTATTCACTAGTTTGCTGTATCTTTCAGATTCCACATATAAGTGATATCATGCAGTATTTGTCTTTCTCTGTCTGACTTACTTTACTTAGCATAATGCCCTCCAAGTCCATCCATGTTGCCGCAAATGGCAAAATTTCATTCTTTTTACGGCTGAATAGTATTCCATTGTATATACATATATACCGCATCTTTTTTTATACATTCATCTGCTGTTGGACGCTTAATTGTTCCCATATCTCAGCTGCTGTAAATAATGTTGCTATAATGTTGGGATGCATGTATTTTTTGAATACGTGTTTTTGGGTTTTTTTGATATATACACAGGAATGGAACTGCTGGGTCATACGGTAGTTCTATTTTTAGCTTTTGAGAAATTTCCATACTGTTTCCACAGTGGCTGCACCAATTTACATTCCTACCAACAGTGTACAAGGGTTCCCATTTTTCCACATCCTTGCCAGTGGTTGTTATTTGTGGTCTTTTTGATGACAGCCATTCTGACAGGTGTGAGGTAATATCTCATTGTGGTTTTGATTTTCATTTCTCTAATTATCAGCAATATTGAACATCTTTTCACGTGCCTGTTGGCCATCTGCATTTTCTCTTTGGAAAAATGTCTATTCAATTCTTCTGCCCATTTTTTAATCGGGTGTTGGCTTTTTTGATGTTGAGTTGTACGAGCTGTTTATACATGTTGAATATTAACCTTTTATTGGTCATATCATTTGTAAATAGTTTCTCCCATTCAGTAGGTTGTCTTTTTGTTTTATGGATGGTTTCGTTTGCTGTGCAAAAGCTTTTAAGTCTAATCGGGTCCCATTTCTTTATTTTTGTTTTATTTCCTTTGTTTTTAGGACATGGATGCAAAAAAATTATTGCTACGATTTATGTTAAAGAGTGTTCTGCCAATGTTTTCCTCTAGGAATGTTATGGTATCCAGTCTTACATTTAGGTCTTTAATCCATGTTTAGTTAATTTTTGTATATGGTGTTAGAGAATGTTCTAATTTCATTATTTTAGAGAATAGTTAATACCTATACTTCTCAAACTATTCAAAAAAATTGCAGAGAGAGGAACACTCCTGAACTCATTCTATGAGGCCAGAATTATCCTGATACCAAAACCAGACAAAGATATCACACACACACACAAAATTACAGGACAATATCACTGATGAACATAGATGTAAAAATCCTCAACAAAATATTAGCAAACCACATCCAACAGTACATTAAAAGGACCATACACCTTGATCGACTGGAATTTACCCCAGGGATGCAAGGATTTTTCAATATCTGCAAATCAATCAATGTGATACACCACATTAACAAATTGAGAACAAAAACCATACGATCTTTTCAGTACTTGCAGAAAAGGCTTTTGACAAAATTCAATGTCCATTTATGATTTAAAAAACTCTCCAAAAAGTGGGCATAGAGGGAACATACCTCAACATAAAGACCATATATGACAAACCCACAGCTAACAAAATACTCAAGGACAAAAAGCTGAAAGCATTCCCTCTAGACCGGGAACAAGACAAGGGTGCCCACTTTCACCACTTTTATTCAACATAGTTTTGGAAGTTCTAGCCACAGCAATTAGAGAAGAAATAAAAGGAATCCAAATTGAAAAGGAAGAATTAAAACTGTCACTGGTTGCAGATGACATGATACTATATACAGAAAGTCCTAAAGATGCCACCAGAAAGCTACTAGAGCTCATCAGTGAATTCAATAAAGTTGCAGGATACAAAACTAATATGCAGAAATCTGTTGCATTTCTATACACTAACAATGAAATATCAAAAAGAGAAATTAAGGAAACAATCTCATTTACCATTGCACCAAAAAGAAAATACCTAGGAATAAACCTACCCAAGGAAGGAAAAGACCTGTATGTGGAAAACTATAAGGCACTGATGAAAGAAACTGAAGACAACACAAAAAGATGGAAAGATATACCATGTTCTTAGATTGGAAGAAATAATATTGTTAAAATGACCATACCACCCAAGGCAATCTACAGATTCAATGCAATCCCTATCAAAATACCAAGGGCATTTTTCACAGAACTAGAACAAATAATCCTAAAATTTGTATGGAACCACAAAAGACCCCCCAAATGGCCAAAACAATCTTAAGAAAGAAGAACAAAGCTGGAGGCATCACATTCCCTCACTTCAGACTAAGCTACAAAGCTACAGTAATCAAAACAGTATGGTATGAGCCCCAAAACAGACACATAGATCAATGGAACAGAACAGAGAGCCCAGAAATAAACCCACACACCCATGGTCAATTAATCTATGACAAAGGAAGCAAGAATATACAAAGGAATTTCCTACTTTTTAATCCTTGAGTTGCCTCACTATCTCGTTTGGATTTGCAACCTTTCTATCACCTATGAAATCAATTTCTTGCTTCAAATTCCCTCTGTTGCAAATAATTGAAGTGGTTTTCATTTACCTGGTTAGACCCTGGCCCTGACTTACTCAGTAATTGTTATTTTAGTATCTGATATGGGTTTGTGTCCCCCCAAATTCATATGTTGGAGTCCTAACCCGCAGTACATCAGAATGTGACTGTATTTGTAGATAGGGCCTTTAAAGATGTAATTAAGGTAAAATGAAGTCATATGGGTGGGTCTTAATCCAATCTGACTGGTGTCCTCAGAAGAGAAGATTAGGACATAGACACACAGAGGTAAGTCCATGTGAAGACAAAGAGGGGAACACAGTCATCTATAAGCCAAGAAGAGATACCTCAGAGGAAACAACCCTGCCAACACCTTAATCTCAGGCTTATAATTGTGAGAATATAAGTTTCTGTTGTCTAAGCCACCCAGTCTGTGGTACTTTTTTAGAGACAGACCTAGTGAACTAACATAGTACCTATTTCTAAGCTTCTAAGTTCTTCATCTCTCTTAGTTTTTGAAGTTCAATTTGTAAACATAGCTCCCTCGAGGGTCTACCTTTTGCAGAATATTAAGGCAGATTACTTGATGGATTTACTGGTATTTACGTACATTCAAGAATCATGTTCCCGCAGTTAGCCATAAACCCATATGCCATATTTGATTTCTTATCACTTCTATAAGGTAACATATTAATTGTTTGCAGCTTAATTTACATAGTAAGCCTCTGTATCTGTTTATTTCCACTGTAAAGCTATATATTAAGACATGTAAGAGGGTGCTTAATGGCATGTATAACTAGTCTTGAACTAGGATAATCAATTAAGGAATAATAATAATTTTCTCCCAGAGTCCATCATTCTTCCCTTCTGCACATACTCATCATAAACCTTCTATGGGCTTTATAGGCATGGCTCTTGGCTTGTAAAAACTATATGCCAATGGGGATATTAATAATAAGAGTACTGTTCTGAAAACATGTCTAACTTTTCAGTGTTAGCAAAGCATTTCTTCTGTATTCTAATTTAATCAGAATTATTCTGTACATAGTATCTGTTGTATGTGTGGTACTTGGTAAGGCATACTGCATCTGGTCACTGAAAAGCCATGACCTGTCCTTACTTGTAGGCAATCTGCTTATACACACCCAGGAGAGGTGTAGTGGAAAAAGAAAATAATAACAGTGGTTAGCCTTTCATAGTTCTTATTCTGTAGACATACACCTACCTGAAAGAAGAGATTCGGAGTATTTGACTTGGAAGAGGGGGCAGCTAAGATAAAAATGGGAAAAACAAATAGCAAGAAAAACAGAAAATCCAGTCACCTCTCCCACCCCCAGTTATACTCAGTTTTAGTCATTTATTCCCTTTTAACACTTATTACAATTTGCAATTTGTTTACCTTCATTTACTCAGTTTTTGCCTGCTTCACCACTATAACCTCACAAGGACAAGGACCGTGTCTGTCTAGTTCACAATTTTATCCCAAAGGCTATTCTAGCAATTATTTAATAGTTTATACTTGGTAAATATTTCTTGAATTAATGAAGGAAGGAAAAAGAAGCACAGAAGTATAGACTATTATTCTTATGTGCAAGGCGTTACTAAGACTATAGAATGACTCAAGCAATCTTGTCCCCCTAGGTAGCTTACACCGTAATCAGAGAAAAAGGGTTACCAGATATTAAAAAGGAATTAATAGTGCTGAATCAAGAGTCACTGTATGCCTCAGAAGTTCAGAGGAAGAAGAGCAAAGGGTACTTATTGATAGATGGAACTACTAAGGATATGTGGTAATAGCCAACAGAAACAGAAAAGAAACAAATACCAGAATGACAAATCCTGCATGATTCCACCAGTATGAGTTATCAAATACAAACTTACAGAAGCAAAGAACAGAATGGTGGTTGCCAGGGACTGAGGAGAGAGGGAAATGCAGAGCTGCTAATCAGCATGTTTAAAATTTCAGTTATGCAAGATGAATAAGTTCTAGAGATCTAAGATATAACATTGTGCCTTAAGATAACAATACTGCATTATACACTTAAAAATCTGTTAAGAAGGGAGATCTCATGTTAAGCATTCTTACCATAATAAAGAGAGAGGGAGAAAAGAAAAACACAAGAATTCTTCATCAGCATCAACCTCTGAATGTTTTCCATTCTTGCAAAACCATCAGAGTTTTTCTAATATGCTATTTCATGTCGAAACCTGGCTGTCACAGTGGAAGAGCTATACTTTCAACACTCTCTGTGAAACCAGGGGTCGGCCAGGAAGTCTACCAGGCACTTCAATGATGACCACCTGCAAGACCCTCTAGGATATGACTGAATTCCTGGCCTCCGTGGGTCTATTAGCCCGTCTGATGAAAAGAAGGAATCTCATGGCACCCGGTGCTCTGAAGTGTGTTATTCCTGTCCCCTCAGGCTGACTGGAGTGCCCATCTGCCTTGGTTTTCAACAACTGCAAAGAAGCCCAGCATGCAGGGAATGAAATATCTACTGGGTAACGGGGACTGTCAATTCTGAAAATGCTTGTCAGTTTGTACAACTGCCTCTAAGGGTCTGAGGTAATTTTTATGCATTGTGGCAAAATATTCCCAACCTAAGTCTAAACATTTGGCAACTTTCTAGAGAGTATAATTATCATTCACTATGATAATTTCCTAGTTTTATCTACCTTTTTAGATGATTACCACAGACATTTTCATTCCTGGTGGCTACTTTTTACTAGATTTTCAGTTAATAAAACAATAGAGCAATAATTATGTCTCCTACTATGGGGATTATTTATTACTAATAAACATGTTTCAGTACATATGTATTAAAATAATAAATATAAAATGAGTTAAGCACGTATTTTCCATGTAACATATGTGACTCTATTTATATAACAGTTCTGACAATAACTTTGGGGAGAACACTAGTAATTCATTTTATCATTTCAAATCATACTTAATTTGATGGCAAATTCATTTCATTCTAAACTTTATAGCAAAGTAACACATGAAGAGATATATAGTTCCTACTTGATATTACAAAACATATTCCTTTGCCAGTTTGCATCTCCATAAAATTAAACTTACATGTTTCCCCCAAGCTGAGTAAATTTTAGTTCAATGATGGATTCCAGTCTACTGAAGAATAGTTTGTCCATGTAAGACTTAAATGCTTTGGTAGATTCAGACTCTTGGATCAGCCCCAGGACCAGCTGAGGACTTATTAAGTACATTGTTCAACTTTTTGATAATATATTTTCAGGCTATTATAAAAATGAATCCAAGAGCCTTGGAAGAGCCATGAACTATTTTGATGTCCATGCTAGGATGTCCTTTAGACATTCTAATTGCTCCAGAAGAACCCTAAAATGGTGTCTAGTTCTATCTGTGCCTCCATAGGAATGATAACCCCTGGAATAGTACCCTAAAGTTCATCAGAGGCTTTCAGGATAAATGTAGAATAATGCCAATGCCAAAGACCCATTCTATTTTCCCTGAAACCTGATAAAACCTGACAGTTGGTTTGAGTAGCCAACTATCAATCAATAAAATGATACTTATTAAATGCTTTATATGCCTGGCATTATTGGTGACCATGACAAAGGGACAGGGGCCTGCCTTCACGAGGGTTATAGTCCAGCAGAGATGGCATACACCAAACAATTAATTCAAGTGCAATGACGGTTAGAAAAAGGGAGGTATAAGGTACAATGGGATTAAACTAAGGTTAAGAGGTCAGGAAAGGTTTCCATGAAGAAGAAACATGAGCTGACATTTTGGTAGATTGTATAACAGAGAAGGAAGGACATCCAGGAAGGTGAACCACCATATGATCCAAGACCAGTGGAGAAAATTAAGTGGATTCTGCATCCAGATAATCTAACTGAAATAACAGAAACTGTATTATTTTTAAGAAACGTTCTAAAGAATAAAAAAGTCTCTATTCATGAGACAAAGTGATGACTTGAGTGAGGAGGCAGAGTCTGCACTGAAGTCAGGAATATATGATAACATTTACCCTTAGTGACAGAATGTCACACATGTAACAGAAGAAAAGTCCACCACCACCTCGCTCCCAACAAAACAGATCTCTCTCCAAATGCCATCACAACCTGACGAATGAAAGGTAGCAACCCAAACTCACGTATTACCTTCCAGGGTCATTCAGGTTTTATGAGTAAATATGTATGACCAAAAATGACTGCTCACTGCACACCATTTTCCCTCTATTAACTTAAAATAAATATCAAGTTTCACTGGACAACATTTTCTAAAATCTTTACATTTTAGAAGGGACAAGTTCCTTTAGAGAGTACCTAAATTTTACCCCTAAGAAAAACAGGTCTGGGAGATAACTGGACTTGCTAAATATCATAAAGCTAGTTAGTCAGAGCTGGAACTAAAATCCTGATTTTTATTCTAATGCTCTTTACACAATTACATACACATATTCTTGAAGTTATCTATATATTGCCACTTTCTAGCAAATGTGATAATGACTGGATATAGATCAACAACCATAACTGGGGAATAACGCTTGGTCAAGTTATTTATTAGAATTCTATTGTATGACAACTGTAATTTTGTAAATAGTGAGACTGAGATTTTGATATTAATAATACTACTAATGATCTGGATTTGAGTCACAGATTTGTAGTGATAGTGAACAATGACTGCAAGAAACTAGATAGCGCACTGTTACAGCAAAAGGTGTGTAAACATGGCTCTAACAATGACTCAGCAACAATAACCCCAATTTTCCCAAGTTTAGTTTGATCTCCAGCCTCTGTAGCTTCTTTATTTTATTGACATATGTAAACAACACATGCACCAAAAAAAAGTGCAAGAAAACTTTCCCATCCTGATGCTTTAACACGTTGGTTCTCTTGTAAAGTGTGTGCAGGCATCACACATGACAGTACACATCAGTACAGTTTACTGACTAAAGGCAGAGTGAGATGCCCATTAGACATTCAAGAAAAGGTCACAGCCTCTGATTCTCCTCTCGGGCAGCACTCTGCCACCTCTGAGCCTGTCACAGAAGGGTTTGCAAGCTCTGGGTCTTGTGCAAGGGACATCATTAAAACCACCTTTTTATTGCCTACATCTCTTTTTTTCCATCCAGGTAACAAGCTATAGAGGAACATGATAGATAATAAGTGGCAGAATCAAATAAGTTATTCATTCCATCTGCATGAGAGATTATTTTGCTCACTTAGTCAGCAATAATGAACAATAGCTAGGCTTTCAAATGAAACACTTTCCTCCCCCCAACTCCACCACACACACACACACACACACACACACACACACACACACACACACACACACACACACACACACACACACACCCCAAGATGTAATGGGTATTTTTTTCCAAAAAGTAAAGAAAAAAAGATGGGGTGGGCAAGACAGAGCATTTTCACATTCTACATTTTCAGAGTAAGTATCCAACACGACTTGCCATGATAACTAAATTTATTATTAACTGTGTATTTCACGATGTTAGTGACAATATGTTAATGTGATTTTTCACGTCCTCCTGCAGTGAACAGATGGCTCCTTTTACTTTACTTTCCACATCAAGTGTGATTATTTCTTGGTGCCAAAAGCCACCTGCCGCTCCTCGGTCTCCAGTCTAATTTTTTATGTTGGTAAAACACAGCAGGACTTGTTATCAGTTGGATGGCATCTTAATAAAAGGAGACATGCCAACATATTGACATCATGTTCAAGGGGAAATTTCAGCCCTTCAAACCCTTAACCCTCTTCCTCTACCCCCCTTCAAAAAGTGAGGGAGAAAAAGGAAAAAAAATGATGCAGAGGTCCCACCAGTTTCAAGATGTTCGATTACAATTGTTGGGCCTAGGGCCAGGATGCTGAATAGGCCTCCCTTTGTCCCTAAACCCAAGCACCTCACTCAGGGTTCTGCTCTTTTATTCTGTGTAATGATAATTAGCCATAACATATTCCAAAGTCAAATGTAAGCAGGAATACATTAACATTGAGATCAATGTCAGGGCAATTTTCACTGGGAAAATGACAAAGAACACACACACACACAATCAAAAATTTCAAGATTCAATCATTCATACAATCACTTTCATAGCTGTGAATATGAAACTCATTGGCCTGTCTGTTATGAGTGTTTACCCAGAATGCCAAGGCCTCCTGATGTGAATGCAGTGACTCCCACAGCCTGCGCTTAACAGAGAAAACGTGAGTAATAAACCACAGTAGCTCGCTTTAATTTTTCCCTTCTTTATTAGAACAAAGAGGGATAGTATGTTAGGTGATTTGTGGTCCAAGAAGAGGTCTTCCAGGCAATTGGAGGGCATGGCTCTCAACAGCTGGTCCAGCACATTGGGGAACAGCATGTAGAAAAATGCGTCAGCGTTTTGAAGATTACCAACTGTGATGATGCATTGGTTATGACACAATCTAAAAAAAGTTAAATTTCCTAGCCACAAACTATATAATTCAGTGCCCTTACCATCAGGGTGCACACTCTCAAATTCAAGACAAGGTATGTGCAAATTTGGTGAAATCAAAACTTTCAAAATTGATTCCCGCTCATTAGAGACTGCAAAGAGTAGCAGCCTTCCTGAACGCCTCATATTTCTTGTTAAAAGCCAAACAAAGGGTTAAACCTGCAGCTGGCTTCCTAAGATTTACAAGGTTTATAAAAACCAGAAGAAAATTCCTACAATAAAAGTGCAAATACTTTAACAAAAATGATTCACAATTAATGGTTTTCTTGGGATGAACAACTATGAGTAGATTATGCCACCAAAGAATCTCTCAAATTTACATAAACTTGGCATTGACTCTTTTATTCCTTTCAACTATTCCTCCAAACAAACAAAAGAACCTGTATGAAATAGATCTGTATTAACAGTTTTGCAGCTTTTTTTTTGCATTACATTTTCCCAATATTTTGTTATAAAAATTTGCAAACATAGAAAAATTGAAAGAACCAACACCATTTTACCTACCACACAGATTCTACAATTAATATTTTACTATACTAATTTTACTATATATCTTTTCATTTATCCGTCTTTTTATCTATTCATCAATCTACCTTATTATATTAGATTGTAAAATGAATAATCAATAGCCCATCCAGCAATGAAAATTAAAATTAGCTTGACTTTATGATAATTAGTTACAGTGAGAACCATATATAGTGGTGCTCATTAATTCATTCAATATATATTTCTTGAGTTTTTGCTTACAGTCAGGCATGTTCTAAATGCTGAAGACGCAAGATTGAATAAAACAGCCAAAATACCTGCCCTCATTGAACATATAATTTAGTGGGCTTGACAGGGGGAAAATAATAATTAAATGAATGGCTCTCTAAAACAAGATGCGCAAAGGAAGATGCCAATATAGACAAGTAGTTGGGATTGTTCTTAACTTAGATGTTATAATAAGTGCAGGAAGAATGTTTCATGTGTCACTATATTATTGTCTAAAATACAGCCTATATATAGCAACCTCTCAAAGCATATCTGTCAAATTACTGAATGAACAATTAAATTTTGAACTTTACAGTGTGGACATCATTTAAAAGATTTTATATTAAGAAGTAACTGCACTATAGAAGAGTGACCTTAAAGGTAAATAAGTAATAATAGAAAGTCAATTCATTTAACAACTCTAATTTTAGCAATCTTCTACTAAAAGACTTTTTGAAGAAATATCTGATTTGGGGAACTATTCTGAATAGTATGACCATCGTTAAAGGATTTGCATTTGTATGGAATATGACACAAATGAAATAATTTCCTTGTAAAGTATAATGTCTTCAAAAATAAGGTAGTACCAATGATTATTTCAGAGGTGCTTAAATTAAAATATAGGGAGGCTATTAGAGACTAACAATCAAAAGTGTTAATGTTTTTAATTTCTATAATATAAAAATAGTAGAGTTAGTTTAAGCTTCTTAGCTTAAACAAACAAATAAAAAAAGCATTGCTAGTCAGTTTTGGTTAAATCCATCAATAGTTTGTAATTACTCTAAGAAAGTTAAATCAATCTCGTCAACTTTCCTTTCTAAACTAAATTGAGACAATTATTATCTGATTATTTATTGGCTACAACTTACTCACAGTGGAACTAGTATGTAAATGAGTTCTTTATAGACAGAAATGATGACTTTATGTATGTTACTTGTATTAAAAACAAAATGCTTAAATTATCCCTAGGCTCAAAAACTAATATGATTGGGACATTTGTGTGTATATACTGGGGTGGCAGGGGAGAGGGAAAGTAGAAAACAAACTTTAGGTCAAATCTTTTTATTGAATAATCTGTACATAGAATGTTTACTACTGTCAAATACTTGGGAAGAAAAAAAATTTTTTTAATTTTTTTAATGTTTCATGAGAATTAAAACATAGTACGGTAAACAGGCATACTGGTAAGTGTTGCCTCTAAATGTTTGCTTAGGAAAGCTCTGGTTGAATTTTAAAACTTAACAAAGATATCAGGAAAATCTGTACCATCTTCTGATGATTTCAGTCCCCTACTATTCAAATTAAATCTGGTTGCTAATTTTGTTTTTCTGACTTCCTTTAAAAAGTTTACTTAAAAGGAAAATATGATCCAGTCAAAATAGTAAAAGAACAATGTTGTTGATTTTTATGGTATTTTCTATCTCGTTCTTTTGGTTTCACTAAGAATAAATGAGCTGCATCCTTGAGCTAACTTAGAAGTATAGCCTATGGCCTAATGCAGAAAATTGCCAATAACTGATTGGACATTTCATGAATTAAAATTAATGAGTAGATAAATATTTATTCACCAACTTTACAATCAATCTGAAAATTTAAGCTTCTATTCAGTGGACTTCCACTCTTACAATGATGGAGTAACAGAGACTAGATTTATCTTCATTTATCATTTGAAACAATTAAAAAATGGACAAAATATATGAGACATTTCACATAAGTCAAAAATTACATAACAGCAGTTTATAAGATGCTGAATATCAGTCCATGAGGGACAGTGATCTCTAAGAGGCAAGAAACAAATAGCATGATTATTATGACTTCCCTAGCCTATTGCCTTGAGAGAGTATTGAGGCCACAGCACTAGGAAGGGAAACCCAGGTGGAGCCCAGTGGAAACCCCGTAGTGAGGAGATAAAGCTGAGCATCCAGAGAGACAAAGGCAGCTAGACCGCGCAGGATATGGTACTGGAAAGAAAAGAGTTGTACAGGAAGAGAACTCTGGAGACTTTCAGAGTATCCCCTTTGAGTATTCAGTTCAGTATTGATCAGTGCATGTGTGTGAGGAAACTACATGAGACTGGGGAGAGATGCATATGAAAAGACTAATGATGACAGTACCCAGTATTTACCCACAACTGGGAACACGGACTATTTACACCAGCCATGAAAAGCTCATTTTTCATGGGCCTTGGATAAAGTACACTGAAGGATCTCATCACAGGTAAGGGGAATAATTAGCCCCACATTAAACACTGTCCTGTTCCACCTAACAAATCTTAAAGGCAAGACCCAAAAGAATCAAATTGTTTCCATGTAACTTAACTGCATCCCAAGACAACGCTCAAGGTCTTCAGGAACACAAAAATAACGAGCAATCCAACCAGGTAAAGTTTACAATGTTTGGCACCTAATCAAAAATTATCAAGCATGCAAAGAAGCAGAGAAATACAAGCCATAATGAGGAGAAAAATTAATCAGTCAAAATTGAACCAGAACTGACACAGATGCTAGAATTAGCAGAAGATGAAATTAAGTTATTCTAACTGTATCCCATGTGTTCAAAAAGCTAAGTTTATATTTTTAAAAATCCAATTGAACTTCTAGGGATGAAAACTACAATATGTGAGGTGAAAAATACAATAGATGGATTAATAGATTAAATAATGGAGAAGAAAAGATTAGTAAACTTGAAGACATAGCAATAGAAACTATCTAAAATGAATCACAGAAAGAGAAAATAATTATAATAATGAGTAGAGCAGTGAATGCCAATATATGTAATTGGAGTCCCTAAAGCAGAGAAGAGAGGAAAAATAAAACATATTTATAGAAATAATGGCCCAAAGTTTTCCAAATTTGATAAAATCCATAAACCCACAGACCCAAGTAGCTCAATGAGCCCCAAGCACAGAAAATAAGAAAACTACGCCAAGTAATATCATCATAAAACTGACCAAAACCATTGATAAAGAAAAAAAAATCTTAAAGACAGTGAGAGAAAAAACAGACATTTTAAAAATAAGTTTGACAGTGAAGTTCACACCTGAAACAGCACAAGAGAGAAGAGGGCGGAGCAACAGTTTCAAGGCACTGAAATTTAAGGAAAAAAAAGTTAATAAGAATTCTATATCCAGAGAAAATATCTTTAAATAGTAGATGAAATACTTTTCAGATGTTCAAAAGTTGTAAAAATTCATTTCCAACAGACCACACTACAAGAAATATTGGGGGAAATCTTACAGGTAGAAGGAACGCGATAACTGAAATGTGGATCCACACAACACAATGAAGAGCACAAGTAACAATAATTATGTTGGTAAATATATGATTTTTTTTAAGCTTAAATCTCCTTAAAAGATAATTGAGTGGTTGGGGGTGGAGCTCGAGCCAAAGGAGTGGGGTGAAAAGATGCAGCGCTGGTTAGAGAACAAAGCATGCCCCAGCTCATTCAGGTTCAGCCTAGGCAGTTACTGAGCCTGCGCGTTATGATCCTGACGCTCCTGACGGTCTGCGTACCCCACCCCCACCAACACCTCCATCACCGGGGAAACGGCACCAGAGCTGCTGAGCACCGGAGCAGCTGAGCTGAGCACCGGAGCAGCTGAGCCCACCTACAGGTTTCATGGCAGCTCCGAAGATGGCAGTTGTGGGGCCGTTGGTGGAGGCAGTGGTCCAGGGTACTGACTCCACTCATTTTATGGTTTTCAATTCAAAAACAGCAGAACTACTTAGTCAGCATGAAGTGGAATTAACCCAAGAGTTCCCAAAAGAAGGATGGGTAGAACAAGACCCTAAGGAAATTCTTCAGTCAGTTTATGAATGTATAGAGAAAACATGTGAGAAACTTCAAGAACTCAGTATTGATATATCCAACATAAAAGCTATTGGTGTCAGCAATCAGAGGGAAACCACTGTTATCTGGGACAAATTAACTGGAGAGCCACTCTACAATGCTGTGGTGTGGCTCGATCTAAGAACCCAGTCTACTGTTGAGACTTAGCAAAAAAATTCCAGGAAATAATAACTTTGTCAAGTCCAAGACAGGCCTTCCACTTAGCACTTACTTCAGTGCAGTAAAACTTCGTTGGATTCTTAACAATGTGAGAAAAGTTCAAAAGGCTGTTGAAGAAGGTAGAGCTCTTTTTGGTACCATTGATTCATGGCTTATCTGGAGTCTGACAGGAGGAGTTAATGGAGGTATCCATTGTACAGATGTAACAAATGCAAGTAGGACAATGCTCTTCAACATCCATTCTTTAGAATGGGATAAAAAGCTGTGTAACTTTTTTGAAATTCCAATGGACATTCTTCCAAATGTCTGGAGTTCTTCTGAGATCTATGGCCGAACGAAAACGGGGGCCTTGGAAGGTGTGCCAATATCTGGATGTTTGGGGGACCAGTCTGCTGCATTGGTAGGACAAATGTGCTTCTAGGAAGGACAAGCCAAAAACACGTATGGAACAGGCTGTTTCTTACTATGTAATACAGGTCATAAGTGTGTATTTTCTGAACACGGCCTCCTGACCACAGTGGCTTACAAGCTAGGCAAAGACAAGCCAGTATGTTATGCATTGGAAGGTTCTGTTGCTATAGCCGGTGCTGTTATTCGCTGGCTGAGAGACAATCTTGGAATTATAAAGACCTCAGAAGAAAGTGAAAAACTTGCTAAAGAAGTAGGTACTTCTTATGGCTGCTACTTCATCCCAGCCTTTTCAGGGTTATACGCACCTTATTGGGAGCCCACTGCAAGAGGGATAATCTGTGGTCTCACTCAGTTCACCAATAAAAGTCATATTGCTTTTGCTGCATTAGAAGCTATTTGTTTCCAAACCCGAGAGATTTTGGATGCCATGAACCATGACTGTGGAATTCCACTCAGTCATTTGCAGGTGGATGGAGGAATGACCAACAACAAAGTTCTTATGCAACTGCAAGCAGACATTCTGCATATTCCAGTAATAAAAGCCTCCATGCCTGAAACAACTGCCCTGGGAGCTGCCATGGCAGCAGGAGCTGCAGAAGGGGTAGATGTTTGGAGTCTTAAACCCGAGGATTTGTCAATGGTCATGATGGAACGGTTTGAACCACAGATAAAAGCCACAGAAAGTGAAATTCGTTATTCTACATGGAAGAAAGCTGTGATGAAGTCAATGGGTTGGGTTACAACTCAGCCTCCTGAAAGTAGTGAACCTACTACGTTCTCTAGTCTGCCCTTGGGTTTTTTTTTATAGTGACTAGCATGATAATGTTAATTGGAGCAAGATACATCTTAGGTGTACCATAATAATATCAAACATGGATTCTCAAGATGTGAGCTTTTCACAGAATGAAAAAAATCCAGCAATTCTGTCTCTTAATGTAATGACGCTATAACAGACTGGCTTTATTTATAAACCACTTGCTGCATGGCTTATGAGAACCCTACAAGTAAACCTATGGCTAGAAATAAATTACAGCAGAAAACACTGCAGAAACATTTGGTGTGTTTTTTAACATCAGCAGTTAAGGTCAGGCCAACCACTGGGAGTCAACCCCCTCCACTGTCATGAAATCCTGCTCCACTCCCTCTAAAATATAGAATATTCAGATTCTGTCTATGTAATTTTTCATCAAACATTTTCTAACACTTATGGACCAGGATTTGGTTCTCTGTGCTACACACACTTGATTAAGAGGTGTAACTAACCTGCTAAAACTGAGGGACATCTTATTGTAGTTGTTGTTTTGAATGGATCCCAAAGTCCTCTTTTGCACATATTAGGGAGACCACAATACCTTCACTGAATGTTTAATGGAAACATAAGTTTTTATAATAGAAATTTAGTATTCTCATAGCTATTTTCCTAGAAGATATTCATCAAAATTCTTCAGACATTTTACATGTCCTCACTAGTTACACTAATTTTCTGTGTAAATCCTATAGGAAGAAGGACATGTTTTCCTTTGTTTTTCCTTTACATATTTCTATTTTATGTAGTTTACTTGGTATGTATAACATATATGCTTATATACTTCATATAGAGAGACCATCGATGAAGCTTAGAAGAAGGGTAGTCTTAAGTGGACGAGTACTTACATAAATATTTTAGGGTAAACATTTATATATATATATATAGAGAGAGAGAGAGAGAGAGAGAGAGCGCAATGAGCATGCATACTATTTATCAGGAGAAACTTGTTTTTAAAAAGGTGGTATTTAAAATTTATATGTTTTATATTGATACAAAACAAAGTATATTATGATTTTAACTGTATTTTACACCTTACTTTTTAATTTAATTGTCTTAGCTGGATATATGCTGGAAGAAAAAGGAAAAAAAACTGTGGAATACTACAGTAAGCATTATTTTCAAGCAGAAAAAAGAGAACTGATTGCTCAAATGAAACTAATTATATAGTATGTAGTTTAAGCATATGCAGAAGAAAACAAAAATAGCAAGCAAGTTGGAAGTAGATAAATGGAAGTGTAATAAATACTCTAAGATTCATATACTATATGGGAAGTGGTATAATATCATTTGAAGTTACACTGTTAATTAAGTACTCTAAATCCTAAAATAACAAAACAAAAAGTTAGAATTAATAAGCAAATTTAGTACATAAGCCAGAACTATAAAATATTCATTTGATCCAAAACAAGACAGAAAAGAGATGAAAAAGGAAAAAAAGAATAGATAAGAAAATAGAAAACAATAGTAAGAAAATACATTTAAACCTAACCATGCCAATAAGCACATTAAATATAAATGGTCTAAATACCTCAATTAAAAAGCAAGATCGTCATATTAGATAAAAAAGAAAGACTCTAATATATACTGCCTCTAAGAAACATATTTCAGAAAAAGAGAAAAAAATAGTCAAAAAGAAAAAGGATTTTAAAAAGATATACCATACTCATATTAATGGAAAGAAAGCAGAAGTGGCTATATTAATATCAGAAGGTAAATTTCAAAGCAAAGAATATTACCAGTGATGGACAAGGTCATTCTGCAATGATAAAAGGGTCAATTCATTAAAGAGATATAACAATCCTAAACATATATATACTTAATAACAGAGCTTCAAAATACATAAAGCAAAATCTGATAGAATTGAAAGAAAAAGGAGGTAAATCTACAATTATAGTAAGAGATTTCAATATCTCTCCCTCAACTTTTGATAGAACAAGTAGACAAATTAATGATATAGATTTGAACAATATTATCAAATAACTTAATTGACATTCATATAACATTCCACCCTACAGTAGGAGAATACATACTCTTTTCAAGTGCATATAAAATATTTACCAAGAAAGACCTCATTTAGGCTATCAACCAAGCCTCAATAAATTTAAAAGGATTTCATATAAGGTATGCCATCAGAGTGCATTGGAATTATAAATCAATAAAAGGTTTTTGGAAATCTCCAAATATTTGGAAACTAAAACTTTTAAATAATCCATGAGTTGAAGAGATAAAGAAGGAAAATAGAAAATATTTGGAACATAATAAAAATGAAAAACATATCAAAATTTATGAAGATATTACTAAAGTAGTACTTAGAAATTTCTAGGACTAAAGGCCTATGTTAGAAGAGAGACAAGGTTTCAATCAGTGACCTCAGCTTCAATCTTAAGAAACTGGAAATAGGATAACAAATTAAATGCAAAGTAATAGAAGAAAAGAAAAAATAAAGAGAAGTGCAATAATCAATGGTATAGAAAATAGAAAAACAATAGCAAAAATCAATATAACCAAAATTTGTTCTTTTAGGTTAAATTGATAACCTTTATAACCTTTATAATAAATTGATAACCTTTAAGCCTAGACTGGACTAATAAAAAAAGATGACAAAAATTATCAGTATCAGGAATGAGAGTGATATCGCTATAGATTCTAAGGATATTAAAATGATAATACAGGAATATTATAAAAACTTTATCCCAGTAAATTGACAACTCAGATGAAATGAACAAATTCCTTTAAAAACACAAGCTACTAAACTCAAGGAAACAGATAACTTGAATAGCCCTATATCTATTAAATAGGTTGAATTCCTAGTTTAAAACCTCCTCGCAGAGAAAACTCCAAGCCCAAATAGGAGTTATTTCTTCAATGATAAAGAAATAATACCCATTCTACACAAACTCTTCCAGAAAACTGAAAAGGAAGAAATACTTCCAAACTCATTCTATGAGGCCAAGATTACAGCATTAATCTGATTCCAACACCAGACAAAGGCATTACAAAAAACAAAACAAAACAAAACAAAACAAAAAACTGCAAATCGATATCCTTTATAAACACTGACGCAAAAATTCTAAACAAAGTTTTAGCAAAATTAATCTAACAATGCATAAAAAGGATAAGACATCATGACCAACTGGGGGGAAGCTAGGATAATGAATCAGTGTAACTAGAAAACTCAATCAATATACTTCACCATATTAACAACCAAGAAAGAAAAACTGCATGAGATATAACTACACACTGACTTGAGTGCCTAAAATTAAAAAGAAAACCATATCAAGTTTGGTAAAGATGTAGAGGAACTGAATCTCCCATATGATTCTACTGAAAATGTAGAATGATTACAAACATTTTAGAAAACAGTTTAATGGTTTCTCAAAAAACTAAATATTACATCTATCACATTATCCTAGATATTTACCCAAGAGAAATGAAAACATATGTCTATACAAAGATTTTTCCATAGCACTTTACTTGTTATAGCCAAAAACTGGACACAACTCAAATGTCCACCAGCAGGTGAATGAATAAACAAACCATGGTATATCCATAAAATGAAAAGCTATCCAGCAACTACTGATACACACTACAACACAGATGAATTTCAAAATAATTAAGCTGAGTGAAATAAGCCAGACAAAAAAGAGTAGTATATATGTAGTGTCTGATTCTATTCATATACAGTTGTAGGAAATGCAAACTATTACATAATGGCAAAAAGCATATCAGTGGCTGTCTGGGAACTGGGGGGGTGGGGACAGGTGGGGGGATGGGAATGAGGAGTGGGCAGCAGGGGGTAGGAGGCATGATTACAAAGGGGCACAAAGAAAAATTGGGAGGAATGAATATGCCCATTATATTAATTATGGTGATGTGTCAAGGGTGAGTATTTATGTCAAAATTAATCAAACTGAACACTTTAAATATGTGCAGTTTATCATATGTCAATTATACCTCAATAAAACTGTTTTAAAAAAGAGAAAAAGCTTACCTCAAACTCTGAAGGAATATAACCAAAGTTTGCTCAAGTAGGTTAATTCTTTGCTCTTCTCTATTATGCATACTGATATATCCTGCTTCTACAGTCTGCTAGCATGGGGTGTTCCAGTCCCTATTTCTAGAAGGTCTATGAGCTTTATTTGAAGTCATTTGTGTGATTAGGCTGGCAAAATACATGATAATGTCTAGTATCATTGAAAACAAATTAACTTCCCATTTCATTTATCTGTTCATAATTCTCAGTCTGGGACCCACTGCAACTGACTTTATGAAGAGTCACAAACAAAGATGTCATAAGAAAATTAGACTAAAAGTCCTCAAACTCAGTATCTCATTCGTTCTCACTTCTTCATATTATACTCCTGTGATTTGCCTTTGTAAGTCTCACTTTCATAATTAAACTTACATTATATTGGTAAATTACAGCACTTTGCCCCAAGGCTATAAAGGAGCTTCTGTATATTCTATTATAAAATTAACTAATTAATAATTTCTCTATATTGCCACTAAGCAGAACTACACAGTTAAATTATGACGATGGCCTCGCATCACATGCACGTTATAAAACAGCAGTCATTATTTAATGTCAGGCATACGTGTGAGTGAGAGAGCATGAGCTCAAACACTAACCAGGAGAATGAAAAGCATCTAATTCTGATACTGTTTTCCAAAGATACAGTTTGTGAATTAAAACAAGTCGTGGCTGAGAAGGATCAGTAAGGAAGAAGAGAGAGAAGAAACAAAGAAGGCCATGAAGGGAAAGGGATGTTAAAGGTATCCAAAGAGAAACAAGCTGTACTATTAAATCTAATTAGAGACACCCTATATGGTGTCCATGTAGAAGCAGCTTTAGGAGTGGCAGCCATAGACATCAAACTTAGAGGGATAAGCATCTTCCCCTCCTCACCTGGTAGAGAATCCTAAATTACTATCTGTTTGTGCCTGATTTCTGGTGCTTATATTATTATTTTGATATTCATACTCATAAACTCACAGGGAAGCTATTGATTCACTCACCAGTAAGCCCTTTTCCCAATACATCAGTATAAACGTTACATTAAACAATCCGCGTTTAGGTGGAACATTATAAACCTACTCTATGACTGTTAGATACGGAAAATTTGTTTCCATGCTGTTTTCTTTTTAATCAGAACAAATAAGATCCCCTAGAGTAATCCTCCAGCAAAGTCTAGAGTAAATACAGTACCATCTCAGACAGTCACCTACTTTAGCCTCCCACGGAAATGACAGCGCTATAGTCCATTCTGATTGTTTCAATCAAAACAAAATGAATAAACTTAATACACTTAATATTTAAATATTCCCCCACAGTTTCCATCAACAACCTTTACAGCCAGATTTATTTGAGCGTTGGAGAAATTTCATGTGACCCTTGTCCTCTGTGTGTTTAGCATACGTTACAGTTCATTATCATATCAGCCCTCAACAAACTGATTTATTTTACAGAAAGAAAAGACAAGAAGCCCTTGACCTTTGATGGGAAAAAAGTAGAGGGTGGTAAGACTGTTAATAATCTTATATTCAACTAACTATGAAATTCATTGTAAATAATCCACAAATCTTTCTCCTATTCAGTTATTAAAGGATGTTTTTCAAGTGTCATAGGAAATCCAAGCTTGAAAAACATTTGCAAACCCAAAACAGTGAGGAGACATTATATGTCCATACTAGGAGCTTCAAAATAGAGCTAGGCAAAAACCAAGATAAAAATGTTCTAATGATTGCAAATGAGGATAACTCTGATCTGTCTAGCTTTTACTCTAAACTGAAGTAGGCAACCTGCTTAACTGCATGTCCCTGTTTCCACCTTTGTATGACTTAACAAAGTGACCAGAGCAGGCGCTGAGTAGACACCTTGCAGCAGGAAGCTTTGATTAGGATCTCTCTCTCTCTCATTGTAAGATAAGGTTTGTCTGGCCTGAAGTATATTTTACCGAATAAACTGACCACTTCTTCTCAGCTCTTTTTTAAATAGGCCACAGATATCTACCATTAGCTCAGCTTCACAGTTGAGAATAATGAGGAAAAGAACAAGAAAATCACCTTCCCAATCCAAAAAGGGTACAGCTTTAGAACTGAGGAGATGATTCATCAGGAGAATATGATTACTTGCCTAGAATTTAGTATTTTCAAAAACTATTTTCTCAGTGAAAACTCCAAGACTACTTTCATGATGTAAGAAGAGCCTGCAGGTGGATGGGGCTTGAGAAAGCTTCTAGCTCAACATCTTTTAATACAAAAGAAGTGAAAAGTTTAAATAACTTACTAGATGTCATTACAAACATGCTGGGAGTGAGATTAAAATCTAAGTTTTTACATTATAATGTTCCTTTAGCTTCACCCAGCTGGTAGGGCTTTTCTTGGGCTTTGTCTACCTCAAACAGCTGTGTTATGACTTTTTACAAGATGAAAGAAGAGGTAATAATAACATGAATTTCTTATAAAAGATAGAGTTATGTCTTGCTCAACAACTAATTTGGTGCATACTTACATACTCATACACACATACAATTTTTATGGCCACTTAAGCGAGGCACCTTCTGGAAGATTCTGAACTATAATAAAATCATTTTCCATTCTCCAGTGATTTTCTATTCCTGAAAAAAATGTTTACAGACTCTTCGGGGAGCCGTTTCCTTAGTCATTTAAACATGCCAGAAAATTGGGAGAGCGCTGGTAGAGGTACCATTCCTTTCTAGATACAAAGCTTGCTACTCATCTCCAAAAAACTGATATACTTTCAGACTTACCTAGTTCATCCCTTCATTTCAGGGAGAGATGCAAGTTTCTTCTTCTTCCACCTCCTCTTCCTTCTTCACCCTCCTCTTTGTCTTTTTCTTTTTCCTGAAACAAATCCACTGAGTCATATCATATGGTATTTACTACTCATATTCACAAACATCAAAAGGACGGCAATCTGTTTAATATCCTGCAGATGAACATGCGCTAAAAATTGGCACTGGCAATCAGGCACACACTGCCCACTGGGCACCAAGCAGCAATGTGCTAAAGATCTGGCCTGTTGTTCCATAGAGAAGAATGACTTTCATTACAATTGTATCAAAAACAAATTATGGACCAAATGTTTGTCTAGATGAGTACTTGGAAGATCATTTATCTTTCATTCATCACCTCACAGCTTCTACACTTCAGCTCTATTGCTGTCAATGCATTCTTTGCCAGTTTATATGTATGTTACTTTCCTATTTGTTTCTATAAGTTCACTATAGTTTCACCTTCTCATACCAGCTCCAGTGTATATTATGAGAATCATACAATGCCTACAAATAAAAAGAACATTAACAAAAAGGGTATAAATCTTTACAAAATAGTTTCTATAGCATCTCCTCATGTCTCATTTTGTCATGTCATTAGAGAATGGAAACATTTACTTTGCATTTTCCAGATGTTAGAGACTGCAAAAGAAGATAACCTAAGAGAGATGAAACTTTAAATTTAAAACAGGTCCCTAATGAATTTTAGCTAGAAATTTGGAATCTTATACCTCAGGCTCCTTATTTTAAATATTTAGAAACTGGGTTCCAGAAGTGGTGATGGTCCAAGGTGTTAGGGCTGTTTTGTGCCTGGAAGTGCTGGGATTAGAACCTAGCTGAACTTTCTTGTATACGTATGCCAAATTTTCTTCGAAGATTTCAATTTTAAAAATAAAAACTGCTGGTTTTCTCTAAGATCACATTTAGAAATACTTAGAAATGCAGTGGTAATTGCATAGCATTTTCCCCTCAACATTCAGAACTGTTTTAAGTCCCAGGGAACTACTTTAGGGGAACTGACTTTAAAAGTATCTTCTCTCTGTTTCTTTCCTTTTGTTCACACTCTTTTAGTTCAGGCATCACAATTAATGGTACCAGATATACTACAGTAACCTAACTTTTCCTGTCTCATCTCTCAAATGTAACCTCTACATTTCCACCATGGTTCTCCCTCCCTTCCTGTTCCCTTGCCACCTCTGTCTCTGATTTTACATAATTTATTGTTTCTTTTCCAGCACCCCAGACCTGTTGGAAATCCCCCCACACCAACCTCCAAACCGAGCCCTCTTACCTCCGGGCAGAGCCTTCTAGGTCTCCCAGCTGCAGGAGCTGTTCAGAGGCACCGAGGGGAAAGTGGAGCAGATCTCCAGCTATTCGTTCTTTCAGAGCCCCTCTGATTGTTCTTATGAACATTCTTTTAGCTTCTTCTTCCTCTAGTCGTTGTGTTAATGCAAGTTCCTGTGCCCGACGCACAGTGAGGCCAAAGAAACTGAAACGTCGGTGTTTGGAGTAGAGAAAGGTTTATTGCAAGGCCTTGCAAGGAGACGAGGTGGCTCATACCCTCAAAAGCCCCGAGCTGGGGCTTCCCTGGTGGCGCAGTGGTTGAGAGTCCGTCTGCCGATGCAGAGGACGCGGGTTCGTGCCCCGGTCCGGGAAGATCCCACATGCCACGGAGCGGCTGGGCCCGTGAGCCATGGCCGCTAAGCCTGCGCATCCGGAGCCTGTGCTCCGCAACGGGAGAGGACTCAACAGTGAGAGGCCCGCGTACCGCAAAAAAAAAAAAAAAAAAAAAAAAAAAGCCCCGAGCTCCCTGAAGGGTTTCAGCAAAGCGCTTTTAAATGCCAGGTTGGGGGCGGCGGCGGGGTGGTTGCAGGGTGTGTGATCAGCGTGTGCACAGTTCTCTGACTGGCTGATGGTGATGTAGCAGAGTGGTGACACAGGGGTTAACATTATCAGTCCCTTAGGCTCCAGGAGCCTTGGGGCTATGTGCTCCTGGTTGTCAAGCAGTTAACATCTTCCATTTGTTGGAGAGGGGGGTTTTTACATCTGCAAAACGACTCAGGAAGTGTGCATCAAATACTTCAGAGAGGAGCTAGAGAAGAGGATATGGGGGAAGGCCTGTCCTGGGAAGGCCCCATGTGGTCCTGCTTGGTTACAGTTGCTCAACATCAGAGAATGTTTACGGGCTCTGACCTTTCCATCTTGCTACACAGGTTCTTACTAACTGTGAATCTGGACCGTGGAGGCAACAATTCGAGCTTCCAGGATGCTGGTGTCTTCAAGTTCTGCCGCGACCTTGTTCTCCAGCTGTTCATGCCTAATTTTCTGCTTTGCATTCCTTTTCGCATCTCCAAAGATCAGAGTCTATTCGACATGTCAACGCTCTCATTTCAGAGTTGCTCTGGGGTCGTGGAAGGTGGTGGAAGGAGGAGAATCATCTTCCCGCTGGCTGCGTGACAGACCTGACTCTGGGCCAGTGTCTGAGGCGGACTAGGACTCAGAGCCCGCCGCAGCTCGGTGCGCTACGGTGGCCAGCAGGGGCCACGTGGCCTCTCTTCGCTATGTCTGTGCTTTGAGGCGCCGCCCTGTGGGCGTGGGATCCACATAGCCACACTTCTCTTGAAAAGAGAAATCTGTTCATTTTACCTTACCGCTTTAAATGTGCTAACTGCAACCATTTCACAGGTAAGCTAAGCAGCCTGGCATTTAACATCCAAATACCTATATTCTGTCTTCCACCTGTTCTAGGTGCACTTCACTTGTGATCTTTTCACTTACCATGTCTCTTCCTGGAAGCTGTCATATTAAAGAGAATCTCTGCACTTTTTCTAGGCAGACAAAATTAGAGATGTAAAACAAGACTTCGATTATGGTGTTTTCCCTTTCACAGGATGAATATCATTCTTTCATCTTAAAAAGTAGATGTTATCCTCATTACTTAGGGGTGAAAAATGGATTCTTGGTGCGATTTAAAGGTCTGAGAAGAATGATCATTAACCTGTCTTAGAAATCAGTTATTGCATTATAACTTTTCAAAAATCTTCTAAATAGCTAGTTACTTCCATTTTTAATAGTACTCATTCTGTGTATTGCTTTTTATTAATTCATTTAAGTTAACCCTACTGCATTATTCTAAAAATAACTCTACCTCAGTCAAATTTATCAAATTTCCTTATTTTATTTATTTTTTCAAAAAAAATTTATTGGAGGATAGTTGATTTACAATGTTGTGTTAGTTTCAGGTGTACAGCAAAGTGAATCAGTTAAACATACATATATCCACTCTTTTTTAGATTCTTTTCCCATATAGGTCATTACAGAGTATGGAGTAGAGTTCCCTGTGCTATACAGTAGGTCCTTGTTAGTTATCTATTTTAAATATAGTAGTGTGTATATGTCAATCCTAATCTCCCAATTTATCCCTCCCTCCCAAATTTCCTTATTTAAAAAAAAAGTCCTTATATCCAGTCCACAATGCCCACCATTTATTACAAAATCAAGATTTCATTATCCTTTGTCTTTTTCTTTCCTGATTAGTTTGATGCTTAGTTTAGTATACAGTAGTTAATTCATATGTGAGTTTTCTAATCCTTAGTTTCTCATTGATCATGACAGAAGTTTATGAATAAAGAGGGATTATCCTCATAGTAATAATCTCTCATAAAAATCAGAATGCCAATCTTAGTTTGGCCATATAACTCAGCTTAACAATGAATCAATCCATAATATTTATTAAGTTCCCCCTCTGCTAGGTACCATGGGAAATATAAAAGTGGGAACTACATGTTACCTGTCTTCCAAGATTTTATAATCTAGTAGTGGCAATAAGTCATATACAGAAATGGCCATGAAGTAAGGCAGTATTTGAAAAGTACTATTTAGTGAATGAATGAATGAATGAATGTGCAAATGAATGGATTGCATACGCAGTAGGTGATACGGGAGGGAAAGGACACTTGTATCTGGAATTAGAAGGAAAATATAATGGCAGAACCAGCCTTCTAAGATATGAATCAGACTTCTAAGATGGATAGGATATCAATAGATAAGGATGGAGAGATGAAAGTAAATTTACTTGTGGGAAATAATACGAGCAATAGCATCAGAGACAAGTTCCACAGTTTTTACGTTTATCAGTTTAAACAGAGCAAGATAATGTTGGAAAGCAGTGGGTAATAAAAGTTGGAGCCAGATTTTGAAGAACCTTGAATATCAAGCTAAGAACATGTCTTTTTTTTTTTTTTTTTTCCTATAGGGACTAGAGCTCCACAAAAGGTTTATGTTGAGGTAGGTAACATGATAAAAATCTCATGTCTGTCCCTCCTTGACTGCTAGCTTTCATTATTGAGAGAATGCATGGAGTAGCAGTAGGGCATGGACTACTGGGTTTAGAGCTGGGCTCTACCACTTACTGTGTGACCTTTGCCAAGTTACTTAACCTTTCTGTGCTTCAGTTTCTTCAACTCTAAAATGAAGATGAAGATGAGGATGGTGATGATGATAATGATAATGATAGTTTTACGGAATAAATGAATTATTTGAGGAGCAACGAGTTAATGTACGTAAAGAGCTTAGATCAATTCCTGGTAGTGGGTAAGCCCCACGTAAGAGTTTGCTATTAGTACTGTCAGTATAACTATTGCCAAATAGGATATAAAGACAGAAGAGTTGGGTGATTCTTTGGTTTCTATATCTTTAAAATTGAATTTCAAAAAAGTTCCTTAAAAAAGCAAATACTAATCATAGACCCAGTACAGGCTTAATTATGTGTATTATAAGCATAGGCTTAAAAACTAAGGCATTATTTGACAACTGAGATGTCCTTTGTGTGATTAAGAGGATGTGAAAAGTATAACTAAAGAGTGGAAAGAGAAGTTATGTAATCAAGATTTCTAGGCTATGAAAATACATTTTTAAAGAATTCTTACACTAGACTTGGCAATGATTTCTTGGATATAACACCAAAAGCACAGGCAAAAAAGAAAAAATAAATTAATTGGGACTTATCAAAATTATAAACCTCTTTGCATCAAAGGGCACTATCAAGAGAATAAAAAGACAACACATAGAATGAAAGAAAATATTTGCAAATAATATATCTGATAAGGGATTAATATCCAGAATATATAAAGAAATGCTACCATTCAATAAAAACATAAGCAAAAAAAAATCCCAACCCATGTAAAAGTTGGGCTTAATAGACAATTCTCCAAGGAAGATATACAAATGGCCAATGAGCACATGAAAACATGCTCAACATGGTTAGTCATTAGGGAAATGAAAATGAAAACTACAAAAAGATACCATTTCACACCCATTAGGATGGCTATCATCAAAAAAAAAAAAAAAGAAGTATTGGCAAGGATGTAGAGAAATTGTGACTTTTGTGCACTGCTGGTTGGAAGGTAAAATGGTGCAAGTGCTGTGGAAGACAGTATGATGGTTCCTCAAAACATTAAACATAGAATTACTATATGATCCAGCAATGCCATTTCTAGGTATATACCCAAAAGAATTGAAAGCAGATACTCGAACAGACATGTGTACACCAATGTTCATAGCAGCATATTCACAACAGCCAAAAGGTGGAAGCAACCCAAATGTACACTAACAGATGAATGGATAAACAAAATGCATTATGTACATATAGTGGAATATTACTCAGCCCTAAAAGGGATGAAATTCTGATACACGCTGCAGCATAGGTGAACCTTGAAAACATTATGCTAGGTGAAAGAAGTTAGACACAAAAGTAAAAATATTGTATGGTTCTACTTATAGGGGATAATGTGAGAGTCAAAATTTATAGAGACAGAAAGCAGAAAATAATGGTTACTAAGGGCAGGGGAAAGGGAGTAATGAAGAGTTTTTGTTTCACGGGTACAGAGTTTCAGTTTAGGATGAAGAAAAAGTTCTGGAGGTGTACGGTAGTGACAGTTGTACAACGATGTGAATGTACTTAATGCCAGTGAATTGTATACTTAAAAACAGTTAAAATGGAAAATTTAATATTATGTATATTTTACCACAATAAAAAAAATCTTTGCTTTTCTGTGGTTATCAACTGCCCAGAGCTGATTTAAGTAACTTCCAATACCACACCCTGGATCACACTTCTTATGTAACATAAAACTTACAAATGATCGTTATGACAATTTCTAAATAGATTATTTGCCCTTCTCCAAATCCATATATCCCCTCCAGTTATTGCTGTTTTTATTAAAATGTCCTATTCCCAAAATAACAACATTCAGAGGCATTTTGTTTTCAATAGGCAATTGGAGAAAAATACTTCCCTAGAAACACGATAACGTTTGCTGCCATGAAAACTTTTTTCCCCTTGTTTTTAGCATTCATTTGTCCACATTCTCCTAGGTTCGATTTGCCAAACACTTTTTTTTAATTGAAGTATAGTTGATTTACAACGCTGTGTTAGTTTCTGGTGTACAGCAAAGTGATTCAGTTATGTGTGTGTGTGTGTGTGTGTGTGTGTGTGTGTGTATGAACACAAATGTATACTTTTTTTCAGATTCTTTTCCATTATAGTTCATTACTAGATATTGAATAAAGTTCCCTGTGCTATAGAGCAGGGGTCCCCACCCCCGTCCACCGCCTGTTAGGAACCTGGCCGCACAGTAGGAGGTGAATGGCAGATGAGAGAGCTTAGCTTCATCTGCCGCCCCCCGATCCCTTGCATCACCACCTGCACCATCCTCCCCGCCCCGTCCGTGGAAAAATTGTCTTCTACGAAACTGGTCCCTGGCGCCAAAAAGGTCGGGGACTGCTGCTATAGAGTAGGATCTTGTTGTTTATCCACTTTATGTATAGTAGTTTGTATCTGCTAATCCCAAACTCCTAACTTATCCCTCCCCCTCCAGCTTTCCCCTTTGGTAATCATAAGTTTGTTTTCTATGTCTGTGAGTCTATGTTTTATAAATAAGTTTATTTATATCACTTTTTTTGTATTCCACATAAATACCATAGGATATTTGTCTTTCTCTGCCTGACTTACTTCACTTAGTATGATAATCTCCTGGTCCATCCATGTTGCTGCAAATGGCAATATTTCATTCTTCTTTACAGCTGAGTAATATTCTATTTTATATATATATATATATATATATATATATATATATATACACCACATCTTCTTTATCTATTTATCTGTCGGTGGACACTTAGGTTGCTTCCATGTCTTGGCTATTGTAAATAGTGCTGCTATGAACATTCCCCAATGTTCATGCATCTTTTCCAATTAGAATTTTCTCGGGATATATGCCCAGGAGTGGGATTGCTAGATCATATGGTAACTATAGTTTTAGTTTTTTATAAACCTCCATACTGTTCTCCATAGTGGCTACAGCTGCCTTGAAAACTTTTGAAACCAGTAAACTGTAGACCGAGTAAAATTCTCTCACCACTCCTATGTCGTATTGGCATATGCATTTACTTGCATTGATATGAAAGTATGGCTGATTATGAACAATCAGAGAACAGAGGAGAACAGCGAAGGGGAGAGATTGAATGATCCATGGTAGGATTCTCATTAGGATGCCCCCAAAGAAATCTTAGGACATAGGGTTCATTGTGCTGGTTCAATTATTCTTGTCTTCTTTTCTAGGAAAATATATCCTAATAATGAAGAACTTGCATTTTATGTACTGAAATATACTCTCTAAAGCTAGTTAGTTTATATGCCTTTAAATGTAGCATATATTATCCATAAAACAATAGTTCAAAATTTCAATATTCTTTGCATAATAAACCTGAATAATATGCATTTTAGTTTCCAGAAACTTTAGGACTCTGAGGGGAGATTTTTCACCAGAGATTTAAGTCCTTCTCCATGACCCTTGTTTCTACCCTTTCTCACAGATCCTGAAAAAATGAGCATGACTCCCAAGTGTGGCTCTGAAACTGTCGCTTTGTAAAGAAACTGTAAAGAAACTGTCCATCTGTTCCTTTCATTGTCTTCCTAGTCATATTTGACTGGGTTTGGGATGTCCAAATCCATTTCTGTTACTGTCAACACTATAGAGCCAAGAACTCTTTGGACAAGTAACTGCATTACAAGCTATTGCCTTATGTGTCCTCAAAAGAATTGCCCTTGTCTGGATCCAGAACGTTTATTACAAGAGAAAATGCAGAATAGTCAGCAAGAAAAAAATGCATTTGATATTAGATCTGCTATCAAAATGGACATTTTTAAAGATGAATACCAGCCAACAGAAAACAAAGCATGTCAAATGTCCAACAAATGTGGCATTTTAAACTTGACCTTTCCTAATGTGCTGGTATTTCAGAGGTTATTATTTTTCATGAATGTTCTTAACACAATATATAAACTATATGAAAAGACACTATTCCTGTTTATTCTCCTCTAGAATGTAATCACAGGGCCAATTTTTAAAAACACAACAGAAAAATTTGTTGAGCTGGAGGTTTTTTGGTTTGCTTCTTTAAATGAATAAACAGAGACATGAATTTTATTGTTTTTATTCTCAGAGATTTTCTGGTCAATCTTGCATTATAACCTGCTTCTGAGTTGCTACCTCTTAAAGCAGAAATATTATAGAAGTACAGTTTTTGATAAGTACTTCTATTTTCACAAATGGCAAGTTCTACGTTTTCCAACAAATTCAAATAACTTCAGGATAGAGAACTTGACATAGTGCTATGACCTCACTAGATTCATTAAACCAGTTGTCATTTATTGAGTGTCCTGTATGTGCCAGGTATTGTGTCCTCTAGGCAGTGGCAATACAAAGATGAATAAGATATTTTACCTTTGAAGAATGTATTGTTGTGTGGCATAAGCAAATAAATATAAAAATGTGATAGCTACTTCCCCTGGGGCTACATCAGGCGGGGGGTAAAACCAAAGGTAAGATAATAATAAATGTTATTTCTTGAAGTTATTTCATGAAATGCCATCTCCCCAAGTCCTTAGCCTCTGGTCAATGCAGGGCTGCTCCAGCCTTCACGCTGAGGTCACTGCCTTAGATCAAAAACGATGAGTGTTGATTCACGAGACTGCCATTTGCTCTGCTTACTGTTCTTTACAAAATCTCACTTGTACCCTTTCCTGTGTAGGTAAGTAGTCTCTGCACCACCTGGGTCTAGAAAAACCACACAGTTTCTTTTCCTTTCCACATCCAAACACTTAAAAATATCCATGCTAGAGCCCCATCACCAGAAATTCTGATTTAATTCATTGATTTTTTTTAAATTATGAAAGTGATATTAAACTGCAGTCAGGCTTGAGAACAGTTAGTCTAAGTGACTGCCCACTATAATAAACTCCTTGACTCGACCAACTAAACCAGTGTACAAACAACACAGCCTCATGAGCCTCAACTCATTGAAAGGACCTCTGGTTCTTGGCCTTTCAATCCCTTGCTTCTGGACTCCGAAATTCCTTCTCAACAGGGCAAGAAAGAGACTGAGATGAGACACTTGCCCATCCCTCAAGTCTACTAAAATGGAAGACGTTATCCCATCTCCATCTCTCCACAATTTCCAGTATTTGACAGGAGTACTCCATCCCAAGTAGATGCAAAGGCAATTGCTCAGTTATGTGAGAAAATAAATCCAGGTTTGGCTAAGCCTGAGTTGGAATTCTATCACATGCAAACGAAAAGACTCCTGGCTAATAGATGCTCCTTCTCAGGCTGAATTTTGGGCTACCTCTTTGGAGTTCTCACAAAATGTTGTTGCCTCTAGGAGCAATTAACAAATTATATCTTAATTATGTGTTTGATTGCCTCTTTTGTCTACTAGACTACAAGCTTCTTTAAAGTAGGCGCTATCTCCCTTTTTCCTTTTTCTTCCCTTGTAGTAGAGTTCGACAGAGAATAGGTGTTCAATTTTTTAAAAATGATGGATGAGTAAAAGATGAATATTTTCCTCATATTTAAAGTTTTTTAATTTCTTTCTTCAGAATTCCTTTCTTCAACAGAGATAATATCCAGAACTCTAAAATGGCTCCTAGAAACTCTTGCAATTCAAATTTTAAAAATAACGTTAATATTGCTCAGTATATCAACAACGAATCTGAAATACCACTTAGCTGTCCCACATGTATGCCCTGTACATTCTAGAACTGAATGCCTGTCAGAAAATTGGCAGTATTTTAAGTCAGATATGAGACACACACACACACACACAAAATCTAAGCCTAGAATCCTGAAGGCACTAACTTTTAACCAGTGTAAACATCGCATGTTTTGAAGAATTATGCCTATCACTGAATAAGATTTCTGTTAGTCTTTCTCGATTTATAGCTAAAAGATCAATGAAATTACTTAAACTCTGGTCAGCTGTAGAGCAGAAGAAAGTTGATTATATGATTTGTTTGTTTCATCTGTATTTATTTTTGTCTGAATTTCCTTCATTCAAGACACAGCACATTTCTTTAATGGCACACTTTGTGATTACATTAAAGAACTACTGTGTATAAAATATCATATTTGGAAAAGTCAGTATTACCTAATAAAACTGGAGCTCTTGAACAGTGGAACATTAGCAGGGGTCCTGTCTGCAATTTAAAATCCCAAAGGGTAAATTCTCTCACATTACATAACCTAGAAAAATCTTTGTGCGTCCTACTATGTCATCACTCTCCTGAAACATGACAACCTCTCAGAATGCCAGCTGCAGTCATATATGATATGAACAATACATTTGAATAAATAGAGAAGCTCTGAAGATAACTCAAGGTAGTGCCTCTTTCCTCCAATTGATTAGAAAACTCTAATATAATGATTTTTAGCCAATTTTAAGGGTAACTAGAATTTTTTCTAACTTTTAGCAATTACATCTTAAATTTATCCTGAATTTACACTTTAGACTCCTTTCAAAAAGTTAGATTGAAAACAAATATACCCTCACAGGGACTTAAATCTCAAGTAAAGTAAAATATTCATATGCTATCTAGCCAATATTTTTCACCATTGTTTTATTAAAATTGATAGAACAATAAATGATTTTTTTGGTCTTTTTCTATAGTTCTCTTTCCTTTTTTTAAAAAAAATAGCCTGGATTATTTTTATAATAGGGAAAAAATCTAGCAAAAAATGTTAGAAGCAATAAAGTACTACAAACTTTGGGTATGGGAGAAAAGATTAGACCCAATCCAATAGCTTTACCCCCTAACATGACCCTTTTGTAATGTTTTCTAGCACAGTCAGTGGCGTCACGATGCAGTCTCGGAATCCAGAAGTCTTGTTTGACATCTCTCCCTCAACCTACCACAAATCTCATTGCTGTCTAGACCATATCCCTATCTTCACAAAATCTTTCCAATCTTAGATCATAAATATTTCTTAAATCCATTCACATTTTTCCAGCTCTGCTACCAATACCTTACTTCAAACTACCAGTTTCTCACCAGCTATTTATTTTTTTAAATTCCCTCCTCATTTGTTGATCCCCCCCTTTTTTTAGATATTTATGATATTAACTTTAATGGCATCCTAACTATGGTCCTCTTATCCTTCCGGTCTTCTCCGCTTTAGAACCAGAGTGATATGCATGTTAAAATTCAAATTTTATCATGTCTCCACTTCTTTTTCACTATTCTTAGGATAAATACTAAAACTTTCACCATGACCTTCAAGGCTTAACATGGTCTGGTCCTGCCTCATCTTCCACCTACAGCCCCTCATTCTCTGCATTCTAGACACATGATCTTCCTTTAATTTCTTGAACATGGCATTTGTCTACAGTGTTTAATTGTGTGTTTGAACCTATGTCTAGTACAGCATGAGGCACAGAGTAGTAGGCAATAAATATCTTGGTGAATGTGCAGGATGTGTGAATGAATGTGTGAATGAATGAATGATGATGTTGCAGGACACTGTCATACTGGGCAGATATGTAGTACTAGAATTCTTGCTCTGCCATGCAAAATACACTAAGTTGTTTTCTTCATAAATTAGCCACTAGTCAGCACTGCATACTATGGAAAGAACTCAAGTTACAACTCAAAGCAATAGTTCTTTGATTTCCATGACAAGAGATATTTATCCGCACTATGATTAGGAATACAAAGGCTGCTTTTTAAATCATATGCATTTATTAAAATATTGTTCATTCATAGGTTTAATCCATAGAAAATATCTCTATATGAAGATGTTAAATAATAAATTTATACATGCGGAAAGACTCGCATTTTGACTGAGAAAGGCACAGATGCATTTGAGAGTAAAAATAACTTCAATAGCAATTTCTTTGAAGAATACAATTTTAAAATAAATATGTAGTTCATGCTGTTTTCTGAATGGGATTGCTGAATTGATTCTGCACTGGGAGTTGTAATTTAACCTGGTAAATCTATCCTATGATCCAGTGAAGAGGAAGTTAGAAGATTAATATCTACTATGAACTACACAATGTACTAAGGATTTAACATATGCTATCTCTCTTAATCCTTACCACAGCCTGGAGGGTTACCTGCCATTATCTCTAGTTTACTATTAGAAAATATTAAGGGGCAGATCCATTATTTCTCTGACTCTAAAGGCATCTCTTGATTTCCTGTGATTAATTGCAGAGCTCCCCTTCTCATTATCTCTCCTTCTCAATAACCATCATAGATCCTTCTTATCTACAGAGATTTCCAAGTTGCTGAACTCTTGTTAAGCCAACAGTCGCTCATGTTACTCCAAGTTACTCCTAACTGTACTTACGGAATTGACTTTAGTGTTGTCTTGATGGCTTCATTATCTTCGTTTCTACCATTCTTTGAAGGAGATGATTCATTGAAGATGAATCATTGGCTTAAAACTCTTTCACTTTCAGAATTTATTGTCATTTATCTGAATAGAAAATATTGAAATTTGAGGATTCTGGTTTCATCAAAGTTATCTGTTTTAAAATATACCTGTACACATTCAGTGACCTGTCTTTTAATTATATGTTTAATATTACCTCTTTCTAAAGACTGTATGTTAAAGGCTCTCTTCTGGGCTACTCACCCAGTTTTCTGTATTTAAACTTGACCTCTCCCAGTATATTATAAATTCTAAAGGAAATCATTTTAAATCCAAAAGTTTATATAATAAATATTTGGACAAAGAGTAAAACATTCTGATGTCTTCTATACAGTGTCGATTATTAGACTCACAGATTTGGGTTTAATGTTATTAAACCAAAGTCAGTCACAGAGAAGATTGGCTGAATTTTAAATTTTCATATGAATAGTGTCTAATTTTAAAGTCAACCCTGTTTGAATTAGCCAATTAAGATGTAGCCTCCAGTTTTATATTGCCAGTAACTTGCTAAGCATTTCACCACCAGCTGGCTTTCTTTCTGTCTTTTGTGCAAGAAAGAGAAAAAAAAAATACTTGTTTTTTCATGAAGGTTTTTAGTCCAAAAAATAACTTTTATGTTTTTTTGTAAAAATGACATGTGTCATCCATGAAAACAAAACAAAACAAAAAAAATCTCCCAAATCATCAACTTTTATTGCTCATTAATCCTGCTTGGATTAATAGAAAGGTGATAGAACAAATTTTATTTAAACATGAAATCATACTATATCACCATAAAATATTGTCAAATAAACACAAATCTGGATTTGGATAATGAAAAGCTTAATTTAGAAGAAAGACTATTGAAATAGTTTCCAATCTCAGAAGTCTTCAAGCATCTCAACATCAAACAGAAAGTCTTTTCTTTTGTAAGGTAAGGAGAAGTGTTATGAGTTGAATTGTGTCTCCCCAAAAGATACGTTGAAATCTCCACTACCTCAGAATGTGACCTTATTTGGAAATAGAGTCATTGCACAGAGTTAAGATGAAGTCATACTGGAGGAGGGTGGGCCCTTAATCCAGTATGACTGTACGAAGACCATGTGAAAATAGGAGGGAAGACTGCCATGTGAAGGTAGATGCAGATGTTGGAGTGATGTGGCTATAAACCAAGGAATGCCAATGATTAACGGCCACCCCCAGAAGCTAGAAAGAGGCAGGGAAGGATTGTACCGAGTCTCAGGGGGAACATGGCCTTGCTGACACCTTGAAGACCTTTTGGACTTCCAGCCTCCACAACTGTAAGAGAATAAATTTCTTTTGTTTTAAGCCACCCAGTTTAGGATAATTTGTGACAGCAGGCCTAAGAAATAAATGCAAAGAGTAAGGAAAGATTAGCAGGAACTTTTAAGAGGAAGTTGGGCAAGCAAGAGGAAATGACCAGGGAGTCTGATAGGCAAAGTACCCTGCTGTGGTCAGCCAGTTATTGGAATAAGCTGATAAAGGGAGCTTGTCCTGGTTTTTAGTGTTTGCTCAGGCTTGGAGATGAGCAGAATTGACAGCAAGGAGAGAGGCCTGACTAAGGTTTCACTAAGAAAAAGCAGAGGGTGAAGCCAAATCCAGCCTCTGTACCCCGACATCGAATTAAATCTCTGACACAGAGTTTTGGGTGAAGTCTAAAGAATAGCTTTATTGCTTTGCCAGGCGAAGGGGGCCACAGAGGGCTAATGCCCTCAAAACTGTGTGTCCCCAAATTGGAGGGGTTAGTGAGAAGCTTTATAGTAATGGTTCAAAGAGGGCATGGTCAGCTCGTGGACATTCTTCTGATTGGTTGGTGGTGAGGTAAGTAGGAGTCAGCATCATCAACCTTCAGGTTCCAACTGATCTGGGGTCTATGTGTAGCATACCACCATTAACCATTAATTTCTTCCACCTAGTGAGGGTTTGTGTCTGCAAAACAGCTCAAATATATTGTTCTATGTATCTCTTGATGGGGAACCAGGACCTTGCCCCAAGGCTGCACTATTGTTTCTCTTGACTGTTTGTTTCTCCTTTGTCTCACATCCTCTCCCTTCCCTAATTAACAAACTGCTTGAGTCTGCCTGTTGGAACTCAGGGAAGCTCATGGTGGCTGAATGAAGCCTATTTCCTGTAATCAGAGAAATGGGAGACACAGGCTTTTGTGTACAGGAGCCCCATAGGGCCCTGTTCAGTATCAAGGGTAAGAACTGGGCAGTTGTGAGCACTTGGTCAGTATGAAATTCATTTTATTTGAATTGCAATGGAAAAATAATTAAGTGAAACTATACAGACTGATGAAATTCAGATGCCTCTATTTTTCAAACTTTTGTTTTTTTATTTTGTTTTGTCTGTGTGCGTGTATGTATGTGGTTTATCTTTTTATTTGTAACTGTAGTTTCTAGTGGAGTTAGACTAAAAAACTGAGAAAAAATGTCTTACTGTATAATTTTTAAAAGACTTTTTTTAAATGTAAAAAATATACTGGCTTATCAAAGCTGGTATACTTGTAAGTTCTATATATCTGGTCCTTTGAGTAGGTACTTGAGTTTGCAATTCCTGGTCTAAGATTGAGGTTGGTTGAGAAAAGAAGGGTGAGTGGTGAATTTGTCACTGCTAGAAGTGTGATAGAGTAAGGGGGAAGAAGAAATTAGTGAGGGCCAAGTTGCAATGGATATAAAGTGCTTTTCTGTATGCAACACTGCAAGAACATCAAACAGAAATGTTCCCACTGTATAAGAAAATAATATATTTTGAGAGACTGTGTTGGAGACAACAAGCCCAGTAGAGTCTGTTGCCAACTTCAGTGTACTCTGCAATTCCCTCACGGCCATAGTGCTTTACCATCTCCTGTAAGTAACTTGTTCCAGTCCTTCAAACTTGACTAATAATCAGAAAGAAATGTGAAAGAAGGAAAAGGAGGAGTTGGAGAAGGAGAAGAATAAGAAGTAGCAGAAGTGGGGGTCGGACAATAGCATATGCAAAAGCAAATGAAGCACTTACATTAAATGAGAGAATTAGCATAAAGGGCTTAGAACTATGTCTGCAAATAGTAAACATTCACTGTATTAGACATACATCACAAAAGTAATCATCCAAAGAGACACAGAAAATTGTCTGACAAATAACTGCTTACACTCTCAAAGAAATTACAACTGTCTCTCAGAGAGAGCAGGGAGAGAGAGAGAGAAAAAAAAACAGAGAGAGAGAGATTGCTGCTATGCTCTGTTTGTGTCCCCCCAAAATTCAAATGTTGAAATCTCAATGCCCAATGTGATGGTATTAGGAAGCTAGGTCTTTGGTACCTTATATTAGTGCCCTTATAAAAGGGACCCTATAGAACTCTCACTCCTTCCTTTCTGCCACATGAGGATATAGAAAGAAGTTGGAGTCTTGCATCCTAAAAGAGGGCCCTCACCTGACCATGCTGGCATCATGATCTGGGACTTCTAGTTTCCAGAACTGTGAGAAATAAATTTCTTCTGTTTATAAGCTACCCAGTTTGTGGAATTTTTTTTATAGCAGCCTGAACAGACTAAGATATATATCTTATATATACATACCCACACAGAGGAGAGAGCTGAAAAAGGAAACACAATGATACAAAGGACATTACAAAGCAACAAAAAGATTAAAATTTATGAGGCAGAGCTTAAAATAGAAATGAGAGACAAAAATAAACATGACTAGAGACATGAAACTGTGGGAAACACCAAAAACTAGAATAAATGTGACTAAAAAAGGTATTGACACAAAACATGGGTGGGCTTGAAGAGCTCATTCAAAACAAAATTGAAACAAGAAAGCTCTATCATATATGAACTACATTGGAAGCACCAAAAACTAGAATAAACACTAATAAAATAATGTTGGGGCCACAAGTAGGCTTGAAGGGAATAGTCTTGAAGAAATCACTCAAAATAAAATTGGCAAGAATAAGAAAATGAAAATGATTGTAAAGTTGATAATAGAAATAAAAATCCATCAATAGGTATCCAACAAATGAATAGTTGGTACCCAAAAAGAAGAGGACAAAAGAAATTAAATAAAAATAAACAAACAAATATACTAATTGTCTTTAAAAAAAGAATTTAATTTGCTGATAAAACAGCACACAGTGCCCTTAGGACAAACTGATATCTAGTGTTGCATACTGAATTGTATTTTGGGGAATTTAGTAACCTAAAAGAATAAAGAAGCAAGAGATCTCAATGAAATAAGGAAGCTACCACAATGCTAAACCACAGACTATTAAGCATACCAACTAAACACTGAGAAAGCTTCAATAAGCAGAGGCAGCATGCAAAGAAGCAACACAGCACATTTCTGACCTCAGGCTGGACACAGTTCTTCCCACGATATAAATGTCTCATCCTGAAAGGCATAGCCAATAATCTACCTATCTCTATATCTATCTATCTATCTATGTATCTACCTACCTACCTACCTACCTATCTATCTTTAAAAATATTCTTCAGTGCTTACTCTTATTGCTATGGTTTACATAGTCACACTCACCTCTTTGGAAAAACATTTTCTTTTTCTTAAGGTAGGGAGGAAAAGTAATACCAACCATTAATTCTACTTATCCTTGTAAAGCGTGACTAAGTGTTATCTGCTAGTGTGGTAGTGTCAATTTGTAGGTCTCAGAGCTGTTTCTCATATGTCAACATGTGGCAGGTAGATCATGAGCTTTCCTGACAAATTACACAGTAACAAATAAACATAACCTTTCCTTTCCACTTTGGATGAAATATTACTAATTCAGGGCAACAACACTGATTTCTAATGTTGATCTGAAAATCTGGACTGCAGTTATATGATTTTGATTAACTTTTAAATGATGTGGCATCTGAATTATTTGTTGACAAATTCAATTTGTTTTATAGCTCAAACTTTTCAAAACATGGGACCCATATTCATTACAGTACATCTCATTATAATAAATGAAATTTAAAATCAATATAAGGCAGCTTCAAGACGGTGGAGGAGTGAGATGTGGAGATCGCCTTCCTCCCCACAAATACATCAGAAATACATCTACATGTGGAACAACTCCTACAGAACACCTACTGAATGCTGGCAGAAGACCTCAGACTTCCCAAAAGGCAAGAAACTACCCACGTACCTGGGTAGGGCAAGAGAAAAAAGAAAAAAACACAAAAGAATAGGGATGGGACCTGCACCAGTGGGAGGGAGCTGTGAAGGGGGAAAGGTTTCCACACACTAGAAGCCCCTTCGTGGGCGGAGACTGTAGCTTCAGAGCCGCGGAGGAGAGCGCAGCAACAGAGGTGGAGAGGGCAAAGCAGAGAGATTCCCGCACAGAGGATAAGTGACGACCAGCACTCACCAACCCGAGAGGCTTGTCTGCTCACCCGCTGGGATGGGCGGGGCTGGGAGCTGAGACTCGGGCTTCGGAGGTCGGATCACAGGGAGAGGACTGGGGTTGGCTGCATGATCACAGACTGAAGGGGGCTAGTGCGCTACGGCTAGCTGGGAGGGAGTCCGGGGAAAAGTCTGGACCTGCCGAAGAGGCAAGAGACTTTTCCTTCCCTCTTTGTTTCCTGGTGCGCGAGGAGAGGAGATTAAGAGAGCTGCTTAAAGGAGCTCCAGAGACGGGCATGAGCCGCGGCTATCAGCACGGACCCCAGAGACGGGCATGAGACGCTAAGGCTGCTACTGCCGCCACCAAGAAGCCTGTGTGCGAGCACAGGTCACTATCCACACCTCCCCTCCCGGGAGCCTGTGTAGCCCACCACTGCCAGGGTCCCGGGATCCAGGGACAACTTCCCCGGGAGAATGCATGGTGCGCCTCAGGCTGGTGCAACGTCATGACGGCCTCTGCCTCAGCAGGCTCTCCCCGCACTCCGTACCCCTCCTTCCCGCCCCCCCTCCCCCGCCTTAGTGAGCCAGAGGCCCCTAATCAGCTGCGCCTTTAACCCCGTCCTGTCTGAGCGAAGACAGACACCTTCAGGTGACCTACACACAGAGGCGGGGCCAAATCCAAAGCTGAACCCCGAGAGCTGTGCGAACAAGGAAGAGAAAGGGAAATTTCTCCCAGCAGCCTCAGAAGCAGCGGATTAAATCTCCACAATCAACTTGATGTACCCTGCATCTGTGGAATACATGAATAGACAACAAATCATCCCAAATTAGGGAGGTGGACTTTGGGAGCAATGTTATATATATTTTTTGCCCTTTTTCTCTTTCTGTGAGTGTGTATGTATATCTTTCTGTGTGTGATTTTGTCTGTATAGCTTTGCTTTTACCATTTGTCCTAGGATTCTGTCTGTCTGTTATTATTATTATTATTTTTAGTATAGTTTTTAGCACTTGCTATCATTGGATTTGTCTTTTGGTTTGGTTGCTCTCTTTCTTTCTTTTTTTAAATTACTTTTTAATTTTTAATAATTTACTTCTTATTTTAATAACTTTATTTATTTATTTTCTTTCCTTCTTTCTTTTTTCTCCATTTTCTTCTGAACTGTGTGGCTGACAGGGTTTGGGTGCTCCGGCTGGGTACCAGGCCTCTGACTCTGAGGTGGGATAGCCAAGTTCAGGACATCGGTCCACCAGACACCTCCCGGCTCCACGTAATATCAAACGGCAAAATCTCTCCCAGAGATCTCCATCTCAATCAAAGGCCCAGCTCCACGCAAGGACCAGCGGGCTACAGTGCTGGACACCCTATGCCAAACAACTAGCAAGAAAGGAACACAACCCCACCCATTAGCAGAGAGGCTGCCCAAAATCATAATAAGGTCACAGAAACCCCAAAGCACACCACTGGATGCGGTCCTGCCCACCAGACAGACAAGATCCAGCCTCAGCCTCCAAAACACAGGCACTAGTCCCCTCCACCAGGAAGCCTACACAACCCACTGAAACAACCTTAGCCACTGGGGACAGACACCAAAAACAATGGGAACTACGAACTTACAGCCTGCGAAAAGGAGACCCCAAACACAGTAAGTTAAGCAAAATGAGAAGACAGAGAAACACACAGCAGATGAAGGAACAACGTAAAAACCCACCAGACCAAACAAATGAAGAGGAAATAGGAAGTCTACTTGAAAAAGAATTCAGAGTAATAATAGTAAAGGTGATACAAAATCTTGAAAATAGAATGGAGAAAATACAAGAAACGTTTAATAAGAACTTAGAAGAACTAAAGAGCAAATAAAAAATGATAAACAACACAATAAATGAAATCAAAAATTCTCTAGAAAGAATCAATAGCAGAATAACTGAGGCAGAAGAATGGATAAATGACCTGGAAGATAAAATACTCGAAATAACTATTGCAGAGCAGAATAAAGAAAAAAGAATGAAAAGAATTGAGGACACTCTCAGAGACATCTGGGACAATATTAAATGCACCAACATTCGAATTATAGGGGTCCCAGAAGAAGAGAAAAAGAAAGGAACTGAGAAAATATTTGAAGAGATTATAGTTGAAAACTTTCCTAATATGGGAAAGGAAATAGTTAATCAAGCCCAGGAAGTGCAGAGAGTCCCATACAGGATAAATCCAAGGAGAAACATGCCAAGACACATATTAATCAAACCATCAAAAATTAAATACAAAGAAAAAAGATTAATAGCAGCAAGGGAAAAACAACAAATAAAATACAAGGGAATCCCCATAAGGTTAACAGCTGATCTTTCAGCAGAAACTCTGCAAGCTAGAAGGGAGTGGCAGGACATATTTAAGGTGATGAAAGGGAAAAACTTACACCCAAGATTACTCTACCCAGCAAGGAACTCATTCAGATTCGACAGAGAAATTAAAACCTTTACAGACAAGCAAAAGCTTAGAGGATCCAGCACCACCAAGCCAGCTTTACAACAAATGCTAAAGGAACTTCTCTAGGGAGAAAACACAAGAGAGGGAAAAGACCTACAATAACAAACACAAAACAATTAAGAAAAATGGTAATAGGAACATATATACTGATAATTACCTTAAATGTAAATGGATTAAATGCTCCAACGAAAAGACATAGACTGGCTGAATGGTTACAAAAACAAGACCCATATATATGCTGTCTGCAAGAGACCCACTTCAAACATAGGGACACATACAGACTTAAAGTGAGGGGATGGAGAAAGATATTCCATGCAAATGGAAATCAAAAGAAAGCTGGAGTAGCAATTCTCATATGAGACAAAATAGACTTTACAAGAAAGACTATTACAAGAGACAAAGAAGGGCACTACATAATGATCAAGGGATCAATCCAAGAAGAAGATATAACAATTGTAAATATTTATTCACCCAACATAGGAGTACATCAATACATAAGGCAAATGCTAACAGCCATAAAAGGGGAAATCGACAGTAACAAAATCATAGTAGGGGACTTTAACACCCCACTTTCACCAATGGACAGATCATCCAAACTGAAAATAAATAAGGAAACACAAGGTTTAAATGATACATTAAACAAGATGGACTTAATTGATATTTATAGGACATTCCATCCAAAAACAACAGAATAAATTTTCTTCTCAAGTGCTCATGGAACATTCTGCAGGATAGTTCATATCTTGGGTCGCAAATCAAACCTTGGTAAATTTAAGAAAATTGAAATCGTATCAAGTAACTTTTCTGACCACAGAGCTATGAGAGTAGATATCAATTACAGGAAAAAATCTGTAAAAATACAAACACATGGAGGCTAAACAATACACTACGTAATAACCAAGAGATCACTGAAGAAATCAAACAGGAAATCAAAAAATACCTAGAAACAAATGACAGTGAAAACACAATGACCCAAAACCTATCAGATGCAACAAAAGCAGTTCGAAGAGGGAAGTTTAGAGCAATACAATCCTACCTCAAGAAACAAGAAACATGTCAAATAAACAACCTAACCTTACACCTAAAGCAATTTAAAAAAGAGGAACAAATACCCCCACAGTTAGCAGAAGGAAAGAAATCATAAAGATCAGATAAGAAATAAATGAAAAACAAATGAAGGAAATGATAGCAAAGATCAATAAAACTAAAAGCTGGTTCTTTGGGAAGATAAACAAAATTGATAAACCATTAGCCAGTCTCATCAAAAAAAAAGAGGAAGAAGGCTCAAATCAATAGAATTAGAAATGAAAAAGGAGAAGTAAAAACTGACATTGCAGAAATGCAAAGGATCATGAGCGATTACTATAAGCAACTATATGCCAATAAAGGGGACAACCTGGAATAAATGGACAAATTCGTAGGAAAACACAACCTTCCAAGACTGAACCAGGACGAAATAGAAAATATAAACAGACCAATCACAAGCACTGACTGAGACTGTGATTAAAAATCTTCCAACAAACTAAGGTCAAGGACTGGATGGCTTCACAGATGAATTCTATCAAACATTTAGAGAAGAGCTAACACCTATCCTTCTCAAACTCTTCCAAAATATAGCAGAGGGAGGGACACTCCCAAACTCATTCTATGAGGCCACCATCACCCTGATATCAAAACCAGACAAAGATGTCACAAAGAAAGAAAACTACAGGCCAATAACACTGATGAATGTAGATACAAAACTCCTCAGCAAAATACTAGCAAATAGAATCCAACAGCACATTAAAAGGATCATGTACCATGATCAAGTGGGGTTTATACCAGGAATGCAAGGATTCTTCAGTATACGAAAATCAATCAATGTGATAAACTATATTAAGAAATTGAAGGAGAAAAACCATATGATCATCTCAATAGATGCAGAAAAAGCTTTCGACAAAATTCAACACCCATTTATGATAAAAACCCTCCAGAAGGTAGGCATAAAGGGAACTTACCTCAACATAATAAAGGCCATATACGACATACCCACAGCCAAACTCATTCTCAATTGTGAAAAACTGAAACGATTTCCACTAAGATCAGGAACAAGCAAGGTGGCCCACCCTCACCACTATTATTCAACATAGTTTTGGAAGTTTTAGCCACAGCAATCAGAGAAGAAAAAGAAATAAAAGGAATCCAAATCAGAAAACAAGAAGTAAAGCTGACACAATAGTATATATAGAGAATCCTAAAGACACTACAAGAAAACTTTTAGAGCTAATCAATGAATTTGGTAAACTAGGAGGATACAAAATTAATGCACAGAAATCTCTGGCATTCTTATACACCAATGATGAAAAATCTGAAAGAGAAATTAAGGAAACACTCCCATTTACCACTGAAACAAAAAGAATAAAATACCTAGGAATAAACCTACCTAAGGGGACAAAAGACCTGTATGTAGAAAACTATAGGACACTGATGAAAGAAATTAACGATGATACAAACAGAGGGAGAGACATACCATGTTCTTGGATTGGAAGAATCAATATTGTGAAAATGACTCTACTACCCAAAGCAATCTACAGATTCAGTGCAATCTCTATCAAACTACCAATGTCATTTTTCACAGAACTAGAACAAAAAATTTCACGATTTGTATGGAAACACAAAAGACTCCGAATAGCCAAAGCAATCTTGAGAAAGAAAAATGGAGCTGGAGGAATCAGGCTCCCAGACTTCAGACTATACTACAAAGCTACAGTCATCAAGACAGTATAGTACTGGCACAAAAAGGGAAATACAGATCAATGGAACAGGATAGAAAGCCCAGAGATAAACCCATGCATATATGGTCACCTTACCTTTGATAAAGAAGGCAAGATTATACAATGTAGAAAAGACAACCTCTTCAATAAGTGGTACTGGGAAAACTGGACAGGTACATGTAAAAGAATGAAATTAGAGCACTCCTTGACACCATACACAAAAATAAACTCAAAATGAATTAAAGACTTAAATGTAAGGCCAAACACTATAAAACTCTTAGAGGAAAACACAAGCACAACACTCTATGACATAAATCACAGCAAGATCCTTTTTTACCCACCTCCTAGAGAAATGGAAATAAAAACAAAAATAAACAAATGGGACCTAATGAAACTTCAAAGCTTTTGCACAGCAAAGGGGACCATAAACAAGACGAAAAGACAACTCTCAAAATGGGAGAAAATATTTGCAAATGAAGCACCTGACAAAGGATTAATCTCCAAAATTTACAAGCAGGTCATGCAGCTCAATATCAAAAAGACAAACAACCCAATCCAAATATGGGCAGAAGACCTAAATAGACATTTCTCCAAAGAAGATATACAGATTGCCAACAAACACATGAAAGAATGCTCAACATCACTAATCATTAGAGAAACACAAATTGAAACTACAGTGTGCCATCATCTCACACCAGTCAGAATGGCCATCATCAAAAAATCTAGAAACAATAAATGGTGGAGAGGGTATGGAGAAAGTGGTACCCTCTTGCACTCTTGGTGGGAATGTAAATTGATACAGCCACTGTGGAGAACAGTATGGAGGTTCTTTAAAAAACTAAAAATAGAACTACCATATGACCCAGCAATCCCACTACTGGGCATATACCCTGAGAAAACCATAATTCAGAAAGAGTCATGTACCACAATGTTCATTGCAGTTCTATTTACAATAGCCAGGACATGGAAGCAACCTAAGTGTCCATCAAGAAATGAATGGAGAAAGAAGATGTGGCACATATATACAATAGAATATTACTCAGCCATAGAAAGAAACGAATTTGAGTTATTTGTATTGAGGTGGATGGACCTAGAGGTTGTCATACAGAGTGAAGTAAGTCAGAAAGAGAAAAACAAATACCGTATGCTAACACATATATATGGAATCTAAAAAAAAAAAAAAAAGAAATGGTTATGAAGAACCTAGGGGCAGGACAGGAATAAAGATGCAGATGTAGAGAATGGACTTGAGGACTCGGGGAGGGTAAGGGTAAGCTGTGATGAAGTGGGAGAGTGGTATGGACTTATATATACAACCAAATGTAAAATAGATAGCTAGTCGGAAGCAGCCACATAGCACAGGGAGATCAACTCATTGCTTAGTGACCACCTATAGGGGTGGGTTAGGGAGGGTGGGAGGGAGATGCAAGAGGGAGGAGATATAGGGATATAAGTATATGTATAGCTGATTTACTTTGTTATAGAGCAGAAACTAACACTCCATTGTAAAGCAATTATACTCCAATAAAGATGTTATAAATAAATAAAATTTTATTTGTATTGAAGATATTGGAGCAAATGTTAAATAGCCATTAAAAATACTGGTTTTGAAACACTTAATAAAATATATAATGTTCAGGATATAATCATAAGAAGAAAGAAAAATAGATACAAAGTCATATTTATAATATCTCAATTTTAGAAAAAAATATATAATCTATACCTAAAGTAACTCTGACAAGAAATATGTTAGTCTGTTAATTGTGAATATCTCTGGGTTATGAAATTATGGTTGATCTTTAATTTTATTCTTTGTTTTTGTTGAATCTTCTAAGTTGTCACCATTATACATGGGTTTGATAATAAAGACATAAAATTTTATAAAAAGTGATCTATAGAAGAAAAAAAGGAAAAATATCCCTTGATATGAAAAAGTTTGGAATTAGTGCCTTAATGCTATAATGGAAATTAGCAAGGTAAAAAGAAAGGTAAATTGATTACTCCATTTCTTTCTTCCAAGATGACACGTGAGCTTCTCTTTAGGCTTTAACATTCATTAACATTAACCAATCACTTTGTTACTTGACCAGCTAGAAGAATATTCAAGCTCAACGTAAAGATGTGACATGCCTCCTTTAAGTCTGAAAACATAAATTGTAAAATGAATAAAATTAATGAAAATAAACAGAGGAATTATAATTTTTTATGTTAGCATGTTTTTCCTCTATTACATTTTATCTTTCAGTCTACTGAATAAAATATACTCAGGTAAACTCTTGTGTTTTCTATATCCTCCAACATTTATGCCATAATTGCTAGTAATAACAATACCAATAATAATAATAAATACAGTATGTCTAAAGCAGTTTTGAAATGAAAATCATATTATACAATTTAGTTTTTATTTAATGAACTGACTAGAAATTATTAAATGTAACATATATGGTCTCAGTTGTAACAAAAAACATTTAGTAAAGAAATATTTTAGTTGTGAGTTTAAAGTGCCCTAGAATGATAATATAGACATATTAAAATGAGTAAACCTTCCAAGTTAATAAGACTGTTATTACATTTCCAGGTTTTAGGTAAAAAAGTTGCCTAGCCTCTATTTTTAAGCATTACCAATCCTCACAATTAAAAGAAGAGATAAAATTGGTAGCTGAGGCAAGGGAGAAAAGTTAGCGCCCTGGTGAGTGCTCTATTTATTACTGCCTAATATAAGTCAGAATTTGTTACAGTTCCAAAAAGCTCTCTGAGAAGTATTTGATTAGGTATCTGAAAGAAATTCTTTAAAGAAATTATTCTTTAATAATTTGGAGAAAGCATCTAAACTATATTTCTAGTAGGTAAGACACCCTTTAATAATGGTTGTTTTGTTGCTGGACTTGCTTTAGAAAAAGCATATTGAACCATTTCACTGTTAAAACCATATGTGTGTATATATTTTGTTCTTACATGAACTCTTTTCCAGGGAAAGCCTGTACCTTGAAGCATTCTGGTGTGTTTCCAAGGCTCTTGTTCTCAGTCAGAAGCAAAGGTGAGGTCAGTAAGAGAACCTCAACCCATTCAGTATTTGGGTCTTTGTCAGCTATCACCAATGGCATTGTTTATGACAAATGAGGAGCCAGGCTTCCAGCTGAATTTCAGTGCAGTTATTTTTGTTTTAATGTATGTGTGAATCAATTAATCCTGTCATAGAAGGGCATCGTAAACTGTGTGCCAGAGTTAATGAGTCAGCCATTATCACATCATTACACCAGCTGGCATAATGTAGCATGTGTTGTTTGTCATAATATACACTGCCATGCTTAACAACCATTAATTGTTTACACGAGCAGTCGTATTTTTCTTCAAAGAACCTTCAGCGTAATATTTTGAAGTCTTTTTAAGTGAATAACTATTACAGAGAAAAGATATTCTCACTAAGAGAGCCCACAATGTAAGAAACTAAAATGAGGGGAAGACATTTGGAAGACAATGAAAGTCTTGAAGACCTTTCAGATAAAATCTCAATGCTGCAGGCTCAACTAAATCGTTAAGACTGACTTGCAATGCTGATTCAACTACCACTAGAAATGACCCCCTAAATGAAAGGAAAAATAAGGTCTTGAGAAAAAGTTGGTGAGGTGGAACTCCCTATTAGTATGAGTCAATGAGGTTTGTACCCATGATTCAGATACTACCACCAGGACTTCCTGAGAGAAGATACCATCATGGGTTTATAGTTATTTATTTATTTTTTTAATCATTATAAAAAGCTCGGCTGTTGTGGTCTTCTTGGCTGGTGAAAGGCAGTATGTGACCATCACAGTTCAAAGTTATAGTTTACCGGCTTTCTGGGGATTCGTTTTAGGCAACTTTTGAGTGTTTTCATTGACCGTATGGCTTTCTTCAGCCAAACATAGATACCACAAAATAAAGGTAAAGTTTTTGAAAGAGTCAGAAATAGAAATCACAGTAAACTTTATCTACTTTAACTCAAAACTTATTTTCTCAGTGGAGTTTTGGTTATAGGTTAACAACATCTGATAGCCAAAGAAATTTAAAAGGAACACAAATTTAATGAAACCATGAATGATTTCACAAGTAAAAAATTAAACTGAATACAAATAAGGAATTAGACTGAATATAAACAAGGAAACAAAAATCTAATAATGTATAACAAAGCACTTTGCAAAGTGTATATGCTACAAGCTACTACAATTATTGCTATAATTGTATTCAGGTTTTTTTTAAAAAATTGTTGGTTATGTAACAGTAAAATTGACCACAGAGGCTTCCTCTCTGTTTGGGAAGAACTACTCCTGTTTTTTTGAGAATTTCACTTTCAGGCACTTAGTTTTAGAAATATACATCCCATAATATATATTTTTATTTTTATAAGTGCAAACATGCATATATCTTTACATTTTGAAGTGGTTATAAAATAGATAACTAATAAGAACCTGCTGTATAAAAAAATAAAATTCAAAAACAAATAACATTTTGAAGTGGTAGAGCAAGCTTTTTTGCTATCATCTATAGATGCTACTGTATTTAATCCTCACCTGCATATATTCCTCAGTGACACCGCAGAAGTACTTAAAATAAACAAAGGAAAGCCAATATACAATCATCTATGATTTATTTGGTTGGAGAAATTTTTGTTTGTTTCTAAATTTACGTTATTGAAGTATAGTTGATTTACAATGTGTTAATTTCTACTATAGAGCAAAGTGATTCAATTATACATATATATACATTATATACATTCTTTTTTTATATTCTTTTCCATTATGGTTTGTCACAGGATATTGAATATAGTTCCCTGTGCTATACAGTAGGACCTTGTTGTTTGTCCATTCTATATATAAGAGTTTACATCTGCTAATCACAAACTCCCAATCCATCCCTCCCCAACACCCCCTCTCTCGACAACCACAAGTTTGTTCTTTATGTTTGTGAGTCTATTTCTGTTTCGTAGATAAGTTCATTTGTGTCATATTTTAGATTCCACATATAAGTGATATCATATGGTATTTGTCTTCTTTCTGATTTATTTCACTTAGTATGATAATCTCTAGGTCAATCCATGTTGCTGCAAATGGCATTATTTCATTCTTTTTTTATGGTTGAGTAGTATGGTTGGAGAAGTTTTTTCACACTTTAAAGTAAGGAAGACTTACCTATGATGATTATGAAAAATGCAGATTCCCAACGATTCTGATTCAGTTGATATCAATTATATATTAACTGGAACCCAGAATCTATCTTTCAAGAGCTCCCTACATGATTATGATATACTGATAGAGATTTCTAGGGTATAAATAAAGAAATAATAATAACAATAAAGTAGAAATGTGGTAGAAATGAAGGATAATAATAATTTTGAACTTAACAAAACTATAGAACTTCAAAACTATTTTACATTGCATTAAAATGTCATATTCTGAAATATTAAAAATATTTCAAAACACTATGTTTTTAAAATGTTTTAGTATTGGAGTTTTGATAAACTAATGTATCGAAAATATAAAAAGTAAAAAGTATGCATAATTCCCTTCCATAATTTGATGATCTGAAATTAGGTAAAAGTATTTCCATAGAGCCCATTTTCTTAGCAACATCAATACTTTCAGAAATTGAGGTGGCGAATAACATTCAAAATAAGTCTATGCTCTCCAATTTATTCTCCAAAAACATCCCGGTGATCTAATTACTACTAGAGATCTTCTAGGATCCATAGAACAAAAGGCGAAATGCGGACGGAACCAAGTGAAATTGCCAGCAGTCGTCTGGTTTTGACCCACAAAAAATGGTGATTTCATTTAGTTCAACCTATTATCAGTAGTGGAAAATATCTAAACCACATATTGAGTCCTGAACTAGAGTCACTAACACTGGAGGCCACACTGACATTTTAAATAGGATAAGCCATGAAAAAAGGATTGATGAAGGCAAATTAGTCCTTTAGCTGCTCCAGATATGTCTCATACCGTGAGTGAAACAGAAATGGAAATGTGAGCCTTCCCTGGAAATATAACAAAAAAGTTGTAAGACTTGCTTTGGGGCCTTTCCACGGTCTGGTCTTTTGCCTGGAATACCCTTCAGGTCTCAGATTAAATGTCAGTGCTTCAGAGACTTTTTTACCCATAAGATTTAAAGTAAGTCCTCTCCAGCCCATTCTCTCTCACAGAACCTGTTTCTTTTCCCTCCCACCACACATCACAATTTGTGATTATATATTTGTGTCTTTGCTAATATCACAACAGTCTGTCTTCCATATGCTATTCTAAGTTCGAGGAGGACAAGAGTCATGTCCGTAGGTGCACAATAAAAATTTGTTACATGAATTATCTAGTTAAATCTACTTCTTTTTCATTAATATACAAGCATCCAAATCCCTGTGGGTTTTTTTTTTTTTTTTCATTTAAAGAGTTAGGGAAATCCCATGTAACCAAATAAACATAATGGAAAGGTAATCTCATTTTCAAAAGTAACTTCAAATAATTAAATTACATGTAAATAACTAAGAAGGTCAAAAGAGAAATCACTTTGAAAACTGTTAACGTCATACACCAAATAGTATTATTCTGGTTGGCAAGATATTTTGTCATATTCTACAAACAAGATACTTTACCATCAAAATTCAGACCTATATTAATTTTGAGGAGGTTTTTAGAAGCTTAAAAGAAGCTATCATATTTGACCAAGTAGAAGGGTAAACTTATTGGTTGGAACAGAAAAAAATTAAAATTTATTGTTTACAGAATTATCAATTGGTTAAAGGGTACTGATTGCCTAGCTCACCTCTTATGGGATACTGCTCTTGGAACATTCTATAATATTGCTAAATACACAATGCTGGAGTGCATGCCAGTCATGAGATTGTAGTTCATATAGCTGCCCTCCTAAAGATTAAACAAATCAGATATGTTGCACAGATAAAAATAAAAACACATAAAAGAAAGAAAAAAAGAAGAAAAGAAAGGAGACAGGGAGGAAGAAAAGGAGGGGAAAAGGGAAGGAAGGCAGGCTCTAGAAATGTATTAGCAGTAAGAAAAATACATTCACAAGTAAATGGTGTCACGTATAATTTGCTGGGAATTATTGAACTAAGATTTCAATATTCATTGAATTCAACAAGAAAAAGAATAATGATCTCAGTGCAGTGAATCTGATGCTTTGTTTTTCTATTTAGGCAGATGGATTTTTTCCAAACTGTTCTAATAACTCTTGCTAACCAATTTTCATCATGGTATATTTCAGTAATCACTGTAGTTCTTCTGACGTGTTTCATAATCACTCCTGCAAATGTTTATGAAAATATTTTTATTGGAGTTCTCAGAAAATCATTACCCTTTTAGAAGGATAGTGAAAAGTTTCTCTGAGCTAGATTAATATCAATTACATGGACATGATAATTTTCAAAAATCCCACCTTCAAGGTAATAAAAGTGGTTTATAGAATCCTGACCAATAGTCTTATTGCTTCTTTCTTTATGAAGATCACATTTATTAACATACTCAATTGTATCAGTTGAATAAATAGCTAATTTTGTTAACAGGTTATTCATTTACCCAAACAATAAAGGTATGAAAACGAACACTAAGAGAAGAAACTTGGAAGCTACAGCACCTGGTAATCATCATCTGTCTGTGGCTATAGGTCACCATAATCAGCACAGGGCTTTTTACCTCCCCTGTGAACTTTGGAATACTAACACACTGAATTCTAACAGACTCTGATACAATTATTTTCTTAATTTTAAACTATGAATAATTCAGTGCCCAGGAAATAAAGTAACCCCCCACTTTGTGTGTGTGTGTGTGTGTGAAAAGGTGGAAACAATTTATCTCTCATTCCTGATCACAGGTCACAGCTTTGCCTGTGATTTCAAATTGTCTCAAAATCATCACAGAACTCTTTCAACATCTAATGAATGTAGTGTCTACAACAACAACATTGATGTCATCCCCATCAAGCGCTCCCTTGCCTCCAGATCTGTGCTCTCTCAGTCCCCCTGCCTGGAGTGCTCGTCTGTATGTAGCCAGGGCTCCTTCCTCATCTTTCAGGTCTCTGCTGAAATATTACCTTCCCACTAAGGTCTTTTCTGACTACAATAATGAAAGTTGCAAACGACCCCTACTCTCCATCTGCATTCCCAAAATTATTTTTCTCCATGGTGTTTCTTACCATTCAACTCTCTCTGTCTCTTTCTCTCTCTCTCTACTGTGTGTGTGTGTGTGTGTGTGTGTGTGTGTGTGTGTGTGTGTGTGTGTGTGTGTGTGTGTGTATATATATATATATATATATATATATATATATATATAGTGTGTTATCTGTCTCTCCTCCGCTGGAATGCAAACTTCATGTAAGCAGGGATTTTTTTGACTGGTTGGTTCACTGCTGTTTTCCTAGTGTCTAGCAGATATACAACTAATATTTACTGAATGTATAAATGAATGAATGGATGAAAAATGAATGAACACAAACAGCCAGCAAACAAAATTTTACCCTTTGATGACAAAATATAAATGTATGTGAAAGGTATGTATCACAAGCAAGTTTGTGTTATGTTAGGGGGCAGCAAGCAATAATACAAATACATTTGGTGTAGACTGGTTAACACAAGTTTTTATAGAAGGAAAAAGTTTGAAAGTTACAGTTGACCACAGGCAAATTTGAATGCAGATAAAAAGCCAGAAAGAAATTTGCATTTGTTATTCATTATTCAGAATTAATCAGACCTGTGTTAGAGACTCTTTTAAGTATGAAAAAAGTCTAAAAACTAAATACCAATAACCTGCTTAATTAAGAAGTGTTATTAAACTTTAGTATTTATGAATCCAAATTAAAGTGTTATTAGAATTTACTGAACATTTAGTATTCTGCTAAGAAGTCTGGCTGCCACACAGCATTTGGCAATATCACAAAGATCCTACTGTGCATACACATGCAGATAGTTGGAGTTCCCACAATTTCATAGAGAATTCTTTGATTTTGCTTTTAATGAATCATCAGTGTTATTCTTCCTGTTTAGCTATACATTTCTATTACTTTTATCTTCATCATTATCAATTTAGTATCATTTACACAAATGCTGATACATATGTTTTTTCATAGACAGTCTTTTTGTCCTTTTAGGTTCTTTTTCTGATAATGTTCCATTAAGAGATGTGTTTTATGTATGGACAGCAAGGAGGGAAAGTGGTGTTGGACGGGGGGGTGGTGTGATGAATTGGGAGACTGGGATTGACATATATACACTAATATGTATAAAATGGATAACTCATGATAACCTGCTGTATAAAAAAATAAATGAAATAAAATTCAAAAATAAAAAGAGATGTGTTTTAAAAATATGAACCAGTGTTCATCCAAAAACACCATTAAGAGAACGAAAAGGCCACCCACAGAGAGGGAAAAGATATTAACACATAAACCCAAGAAAGGACCCATATCTTCAGAATATATAAAGACTTCCTATAAATAAATAAGAAAAATACTGGCAACCCAGGAGAAAAATAGCCAAAAGACTTTTACAGACACTTCAAAAACGGATATCTAAAAGTCCAACAAACATGCGGAGAAGTGTTCAATTTTATTTGTCATCCAAGAAGTGAACATTAGAACCACAATGTGGTACTACTACACACACACCAGAATGGCTAAAATAAAAAAGGCTTCAATATCAAGTGTTGACAAGAACGTGGAGCAATCAGAACTCTCATACACTGCTGGTGAGTGTAAATTTGCATACCTTAGGAAAACTGCTTGGCAGTATCCATTAAAGCTGAACATATGCATACCCATGACTCAGCAAGTCCACTCCTTGGCATAAACCCAGTAGAAATAAATTCAATAAAGTCCTAGCATCTCAATAACCAGAGCAGATATATACATACCTAACGACCCCTCAGTGTTCATGTTCAGTGACACTTCGTGATTATCATCAAATGTTTTTTTCCCCTCCACTGGAAAGTGGAGTAGTTAGGTCTTTCACTCTGCCTATGTGGTAAAAGAGCTACTTATCGAGGCTACAAATGAAAAGGCTGTGGGTAATTCCAGGGCCCACTTCATGGGTATGCAACCCATACCCTCACATACTCACTTAGAAGGGCCCTGAACTTGATTTAATGCTCTCCTGTCACCATCTTGAATGTCTTCATAATTTTTAAACAAGGGGCTCATATTTTCATTTTGCGCTGGGCCCTGCAAACTATGTGATAGTCCTGGGTAACTCATTTACCTTTTTTAAGTATATGAAGTGGTCTCCATAGTAGAAATTAAGAAGCAATAAACTTATATTTTGGTAGGAGAGACTTTGTTTAGAAATAATAAAGGCCCAGCAGTTCAGTAAATTAGTGCCTTACATATGGACACTAAAATAGATGCCCCAAAACGAATTGATTTTTAAAAAATGGCAATTTTGAGACAGAAGAGAATAATTATTAGGTAGATTTTGTGAAAAGATAAGTAATCAAGCCAAACAATATGGCATATGCCTCCTACCTGCACAATTTTAGGATATGTTTCAGTACCTTCCCATTAATTTATCTCAGCACATCAGAAAAACATTTTTACACAAAATATTACCTTAGGAATGTTGAAAACATTAATTAAGAGTGTGAATTAGTTTGAAAGCCTGAGATTTGCTCATTCATCCATCCATCCATCCTCTAATCATACATTCATTCTTCCACCCATCTATCCACTCATCCCACTGGCAACAAAAGGAATACAAACATAAATCAGACCTGGATTCCATCTGAAAAGAGATACAGCATATCTGTAAGCAAACATCAGATATGACAGCACATATATTCTAAAAGACATTTATTGTTCAGGAAATTCAGAAGAAAGCAATTACTTCAGGGTGGGGAAAATCAGAACTGTCTTTATAGAAAACATCTCTATATTGGGATTTGAAAGCTAGATAGGATTTGGATGTGCACAGAATTTTGAAAGATATTTTTCGTTTGTTCTTTCTACAATACCTAACTCAAGTATCAGCTGCTCTAGAAAATTTTTCGTCACTTTTTTCTACCCATTATAGGTAGACTGAGTCTCACAGTTAACTATTAAATGGGATAATTTTAAGGACAAAAAATAAAGAGCTTGTACCTACACATCAAGAATCCAATAAAATGTAATATGCTTAATAGTAATCTAGTAAAAATGAAACAACTGACAAAGGATTAATCTCCAAAATTTACAAGCAGCTCATGCAGCTCAATAACAAAAAAACAAACAACCCAATCCAAAAATGGGCAGAAGACCTAAATAGACATTTCTCCAAAGAAGATATATAGACTGCCAACAAACACATGAAAGAATGCTCAACATCATTAATCATTAGAGAAATGCAAATCAAAACTACAATGAGATATCATCTCACACCAGTCAGAATGGGCATCATCAAAAAATCTAGAAACAATAAATGCTGGAGAGGGTGTGGAGAAAAGGGAACACTCTTGCACTGCTGGTGGGAATGTGAATTGGTTCAGCCACTATGGAGAACAGTATGGAGGTTCCTTAAAAAACTACAAATATAACTACCATATGACCCAGCAATCCCACTACTGGGCATATACCCTGAGAAAACCAAAATTCAAAAAGAGTCATGTACCAAAATGTTCATTGCAGCTCTATTTACAATAGCCCGGAGATGGAAACAACCTAAGTGCCCATCATCGGATGAATGGATAAAGAAGATGTGGCACATATATACAATGGAATATTACTCAGCCATAAAAAGAAACGAAATTGTGCTATTTGTAATGAGGTGGATAGACCTAGAGTCTGTCATACAGAGTGAAGTAAGTCAGAAAGAAAAAGACAAATACCGTATGCTAACACATATATATGGAATTTAAGAAGAAAGAAAAATGTCATGAAGAACCTAGGGGTAAGACAGGAATAAAGACACAGACCTACTGGAGAACGGACTTAAGGATATGGGGAGGGGGAAGGGTGAGCTGTGAGAGGGCGAGAGAGAGTCATGGACATATACACACTAACAAACGTAAGGTAGATAGCTAGTGGGAAGTAGCCGTATGGCACAGGGATATCGGCTCGTTGCTTTGTGACCACCTGGAGTGGTGGGATAGGGAGGGTGGGAGGGAGGGAGACGCAAGAGGGAAGAGATATGGGAACATATGTATATGTATAACTGATTCACTTTGTTATGGGGAAGAAACTAACACACCATTGTAAAGCAATTATACCCCAATAAAGGTGTTAAAAAAAATTCAATAAATGTCAGTTACTTAACTGAGACCTTCCCCCAAGGTCTTCTTTGGCTTTGAAGTATAGCGTAGTGAATGGTTCAGAACACAGACTCTAGAATTTCAGGTCTGCCTGGGTTTGAACTCCAGCTCCAATTCTTACTAGTTATAAAACAGGGGTAAGTTACTTAACCTCACATTTCTTCACCTATAACATGGGGTTCATAATATATTCTTTCATACAGGGTATTGTGAGGATTATATGAGTTAATACATTCAAATGATATGTATAATTTTTATTATTATGCTATTTTCCCAGAAACTGTAGTCAGTATTTTATGCATAGTTTATGCATTGTCTAATTTTAGGGACATTGGTAATGATCCTGGTCTTAAAAATCACCTTTTCTTATTCACTTCTTGTTGCCTTAATATCCACCATCATAGATCCATTTCTTTGCTTTAAATCTTGTATGTCTCTTAAAATTAAATTTACAGTTTAAGCTTGAGGGAAGGGATTATGTTTGATTTGTCTTTATGCTTCTCTGCCTTCTCCAATTCCTATCATATTTTCCCTACCCTTGCCCCTTATAGACAACCTTAAAATAGCTAGAGTGATCCTATTAAAATGGTGCTTATTGGCTGCCATTGTGAGTCAAAACATCCCAAAACTTAGTGACTTAAAACAACAATGATTTATTATTTCTCCTGATTCTGTGGGTTGGCTGGGCTGTTCCTCTGATGGTTTCATCTGGGCTTACTCCTGCAGCTGCATTCAGCTGGAGACTTCCAGTTGGGCTGGAAGATCCAAGACAGACTTACTCACAGGTCTGAGGGTTGGTATAGCTGTTGGTTAGGGAACTTCAGTTTTCCACACATTCTTTCATTCTCCAGTAGTCTAGACTAGCTAGACCACACATGTTAATGAAAGGTGATACAAAATAATGCAGCCATGTTTTTCAATTGATCACAGTCTACCCTCTGATTACAATTATTTCCATTCCTCACACATGCAAAAAAATTGCTCACCCCTCTCCTCTAACTCTCATCCCATTACTACAGCATCAGGGTCAAACTCCACATCCCACAATCTGCACTTGGTCCAGATATAGATATGACCCCTTAGCTGCATTCCTTGTGATCCAGAGATCTGCTTACTAAAAAGACAAGTTATTCAAATTATTAAGACATCTGTTTCTTATACAATGGTGAGCTAGAGACAGGAGCAGTGCATTAGACACTCCTCTTCATTGAGGAGAATAACAGAAATCACACAGCAGTCCTCATGTGTAGCAATCCTGAAATATAGCTGAGCACATACCTCTAGTTCCCAATGGGAACTGACAGATCCAAGATGGCCTCTGGGATGCCTTGGCTCTCCTTCATGTGGCTTCTCATCCTCTAAGACTTACTTTATAGACTGGCTTCAGTACATGGTGATCTCAAGGTAGCAACCAAAGTGAGCAAAAGTAAAAGCTGCCTCTTGAGATTACCTTTGACAATCAAATAATATAATTTGCCAAATTCTATTGGTCAAGCAAGTCATGTACCCAGCCCAGCTTCAAGGGTGAAGAAAGAGAGTTGTGTTGATTGTGGGCAATTTTCTCTCAGATCTCAACTCACTCTTCTATACTCCAGTTTGTGGTGATAGAGCTGGGTTACAACAGATGATGATATTAGATTTGGTCAGTAGGGGAGAGAGGTTCCTAGGGGGAGACTGCAAAGTGAGAGGAAGAAGGAACTTGCTTCTCCCCATTTGGTTAAAAGCACAAGTCCTTCCAATGGCCACAATGGTCTCCTTGCTGTTCTTTGAATATGCTAGTTGTACTCCTGTCTCAGAAACTTTGTTTGCTCTTCCACATGACCAGAAGAGTCTTCCCCCAGACTTCTAGAGAGCTCACTTCCTACCTCCCCACGTCATCGCTCAAATGTCACTTTCTCATCAAGGCATTCCTTGAATATTTTATTTAAAACTCAGCGAATCTCAACCAAAATCTGGTACTCCTTATCCTCTTTCTTCTTGCGTTTTTTCTATAGCATTATAATCAATATACAATAGCATTCAATATACTTTACAGTTTATTTATTGCCTATCTCCACTTCACCTGACCCTAAAATTTAAGTTCCAAAAGGGCAATATATTTTAACTGTTCTGTTCCATGTTGTTGTACCCAAAATCTAGAGAAGTGCTTGGCATATAATAGATTCTCAATAAATTCATAAATATTTGTCCATTAAGTTTGCTGAAGTAAGATTACTTTGTAGTACATTAAGCCATAAACATTGGAGCACAAATGAGTTTATAAGATCTTTTTCTTAAAACAAGTCAAAGAAGTGAAATAGAGAAGAAATTAAAATATTAAGAATATGAAGTGATGGAGGGAAAAAGGCTACATAAGGGAGCCCCAGAAGAGCTTGGGGAAAGGGGTAATAAATACAAAAACACTGATCAGCTGTAATCTAATTTGCAAAGCTAGGTTGGAGGAGATAGGGAAAGCATCTTGGAGTAGAGGAAAGAACACCAAATTTGGAGTAAACTGTAGACTATTCCAGCTTTTTTTCCCCCATCTTTGCTGCTTACTGTAAACATATTTCTGGGGAAATTATTTAACCTCTCTTGCTCTCAGGTTCTACATTTCTGAATTAAGGAAAATAATTTCTTGTTATTTCCCTCAGAGGATTGATGTGAAAATCAAATGAGATCATGTATGTACATGTACAAATGTTAAAAATGCAGACTGATGATAATGATGACGATGATGTGACCTCTAATAGATGTGACTAGGAGAGCCAGAAAGGCAGGATATGCCAAAGGAGTCCCTAGCAAGCCCTTTGTCAAGAAGAATTGAGGCATAGCCATCTTCAGCTTCAGGGTTACTGGCTCTTCATCTGGAATGCAATTAGAATGATTGGTTTTTGAATCTGTTATGTATTTTGTATGTGTTTGCCATGCCCTTCCCATCGAGTTGGAATTCAACGTAGTCATGTACCCTATTTAATTAATTTTATTTTACTTCGCATATTTGGAATTAGGGGCTCAGGAATGTCATATGTAAATGTATGCAAAACAGCATGCAAATTGGTAATGAGAGCCAAAAGCCCAGATTTTTTTTTTAAACAGTACTATATCATTAGGGAAAAAAAAGGTTCTTCTCACAGGCCTACTGTGCTGTAGCTCTTTAAAAGAGTCTTCATTGTTTAATCAGAACTTCTGGCTACAAACAATACCAATACAACTTTATATAATATTTCATGTTGGAGAAGCGCGCAAAAATTAGCAACTTTGGTGTATTTGACCTAGTTCTCCTTATTGAACAAACATATTTCTGTACTTTTAAGAAATTAGCTGGAGAAGTTGGTGAAATGGAAATAGGAAGTGAAGTGGCTACTGTCCCTCACACCTGACATGCCATATGTCAAGCCACTACTTCACAAATTTCTGTGAGATGAAATGAGAAAAGCTTTTTGTTTATTTTCCTAACTAAATGAGGTCTAGAGGGAGAGATATCAAATCAGTGGGCTTTTCTGTCCCATTTTAAATAAATGATTTATAGTTAAACCTAGAGTAATTCTATAAAGGCTCTCAATCTCTGAAAATTGTGAAGAATCTGTAATCCTAACTTGCTTTATGCAAGTTAAACTAGTATTTGGAGTATATTGTAATAAATGATCCGTTCTCACAAAGCTCAAATTAGTGCAGGCTTTTGGTACAGGACACACAAAACACTGAATATAATCATAGTCGTAAAAGGAAAGAAATGCCTGAATTCAGAAAAGTCCTTTAAGATGACACATCTTTATTATTTTTTTTTGGCCATACTAAATCCTGTTGTGTTCTGATTACTAGTAAAAGAGGGTTTGTATATCTACTCTAATGTAGATATACATTAGAGTAGATTTCAATATGCTTTTGAAAATTTTTCAAATTACAAAAAACTGGCTTCACATAGCACTTCATAATTTCCCTCATCAAATCCTAAAGACTATATTAAAACATCTGTTTTTGGAATATCTTGCTGACAGTAGAATGCTATACCCCCAGGGGAGTATCTTCATTTTGCATAAAATTTGCATACTCATAAATAAGTTAACATTGGGGGGACAAGTATATCATCTGCAAACAATGCAAGTATTTTGCATATATCCTTTTTATAGAGCAGAGAAAGACAGATTTTTTGAAAAATAATTTTTTTCTCAATCAATCACATTTTAAATGAGACTGAATTCTTTATAAAGATTTTTCCCTCCCAATATTCTTTATCCTGCCCTCAGAAATGCAAGGTAGCACAAATTGATTCAATATTCAGAAATGAAATATATTGCAGCTGTGTGCAAATAATATTTAAAGTGTGGCATATATGATAAACTCACAAATGGAATTTTATAGTTACATATGCATACCCTGGATTATAAGACGTATGAAGACATATGGAGTAAGGTAGATGTCCATCTTTTTCTCTTATTCTGGCACAAAACAACTTTATACTTAATCCAATCTTGGTAATTTACACACCCTAGTCAAGTACCTAGAAGTGCATTACGATTTTTTTGTTTAATTAACAGTATGCCTTCAACTCTTTGAGTCTGAAAGGAAACTAACCTTCTCCAAGGTTTATTCTGGTCTCACACTAGCCTGGGGAATAATGGAGCACAATGCGAAAATTACTCCATATAGACAACTGTCAAATCTGTTTGCTACAGAGTCAGCATTATTACATTATTAATGTAGCGCATTATTACAGAAGACTATTACTCTAATATAATGACTAGGAACTAGCTCTCTGATTCCCATTAATGCCCAGTTTCACATACTAGGCCAGTGAGAATACAGTAAGTAAGGTTTTGAACGAGTGAGGTTTCAGGAAAGACAGAAGGTGCCTTCACCCAAATTACCTTATACCAACCACTGGATAGTACACAGAGTTACACAGTTAGAACTGTATCTTTTATTTAAGATTCTAACTGTTGTGCAAATAAAAATATTTGGGGGAGGGGTTAACACATAAAGGTATTATCTGTTATTTATAATTTAATGAATGGGCTCTTAACCTGGGACCCCTGTACCATAGACAAGATTTAGAGAAATAGTAAGCCTTCTTAAACTATATGCAAATTTTTGTTTAAATGCATTTGGGTGAATATTTGGAGGAAAAGGACTGATAGATTTCTGACATATTCTCCAGGGAGTTCACACACACACACACACACACACACACACACACACACAGACACACACACACACACACAGGAACAAACACTTCAGTGTGAAGTCTTTGAGAACTAGATTGGACAGGGGTCTGGAAAGAAAGAATATAAGGTGCCTGGCAACTAAGCAAGATATCAGGAGTCAAAGTTTCCAGAATTCTGATAGACAAAGAGGGTACATAAAAATGATACTGAATCCATAGGACCAACTCAATTGGCTACAAAATTTTACTCAATCCAAGCAGAGGCAACATGAATTTACTGGGTCAACTTGCATTCCAAAACCATGGTATTTACCAATACTCTTTTTCTATTTCCATTTTTTAAAAATCTTTCTCCAGAATATTGTTAACACCACTTAAGAAGATCTATATTGGCTCAACCAGAACAATGATTCTGCCAATATCAAGAATTGAGTCTTAAAGGACTGAATCCAGGGCAGTATATATTATCTTTATTAATTAGGATATTTTCCATTGCTTATATCAGAAAACTCAACCCCCAAAAAGAATGTTACAGTATTATTTGAATGAAAAGTCCATCAATAACATCAGACAATAAGCCTTGATCCAGCATGAAAAATTATGTCTCCTCTATCCTGTCAGGTCTGTTTGTCTCCTCTATCCCGTCAGGTCTGTTTATGGCTGCTGCAGCAACCAAAACTGTGTCTCCTTGTTCAGCTCCATCAAGATCTGATTAAGAATAACCAGCAAAATACTTGAGATTAATGGATTGGTTAAGTTATGTCCATCTTGGAATCATTGTAGAGAGAAGGATAAAATATGCTAATTAACTTCACAAAAGGAACTTGGAATGGAATTGATCTGATCCAAGTATGTGGCTGAGAATAAGCGGAGAATGATCTGTCAAAGCTAAGCTTGTGGTATTTTTACCAGAAAAAAGAAAAAGAGAGTGATAGAGAGACAGAGAGAGAGAGAGAGAGAGAGAGAGAAATATACCACCTATCCAAAACAAAAACAAAAACAAAAACAAACCAACAAATTTCTAAGAAAATATCCAAGAAAAAAATGAAAGAACACCTCCTAACCAAAGTGTGTTGATGTTCGTAGTCAGAAAAACATCAGGTTCAAACTGAAGAAACAGGGAATTAACCAGATAATAATGTTAAGATCTAGGAACTGGATGGGAGATGGATGGGAGCAAGTCAGCAGGAGAACAAGCAACTTTCTGCACAATAGCTATGAACCATATTAGAACTGTTTTGGTTTATGATGAGAAGGTATTTGCTGTGTGGTGGGTGAAGGCAGGTTAAAGGTACAGAATCAGGAATTCATTACCTATATCTCTCCACAAGAAACTCCTATTCCCAACATCATCAAGTTTGTACTTCATTTAAACCTTCCTTTATCGACAGCCTGGCATCAGCAGGAGTGAGCAGTGAACTTAGACTCCTCTCCATTCATTCTTTCTTTCCTTGTAATTCCTTTATTTCAAGGTCAGTTTCCCCCCAATCTCTCCTCATGGAAGAGGTAACTACTTTGGGACAGTGGGGTTTTTTTTCTAGAAGTATCTACCAAGAATTGTGAAGGGTCTGAGATTTTACTGTATTTGCAATCTAACAAGTTAGCCTACTACAGTTTCATGAATGCTAGCAAAAGCGTCCTGGGTCAAAGATGAAGGATTTGTTTACTCACAATAACAGCAGTGGTCATAGAACTATTATTTGTGCTGAGCCCCAGTTCCAACAGGGCCACAGAAAAAGGGCCAGATGATATCTGCATGTGCAGTGGGTTGCATTACAGAGAGGAACTCTGAGCTCGGAAAACCCAAATCTTTTACACTGGACAGTAAGCATGTATGCCCACTGCTCTGGAGGCAAATGTTATCTTATCTCCCAAGGCTATTCACTACAGAAACATTCTTTAAATAGTAGTCCAGCACAAAAGCAGTCAGTTCCTCTGACCACAAGAGGTGAAGAAACATGAGAGAACCAAGAAGAATTTTCTCCCAGTAATATCCAACTCCATTCTTCTAAGCAGTGAGTGTACCCAAAATTTTTTTCTAAGAGCCACAGACACCATTCAAGTTTCTGAGTGTTTGACAATCAACTTAGAAATAGAAATAAGAATGGAGTGGAAAATAAGACAGGTTAGCTAGAATTACTGGGAAATTTCCTAGATCCTGTTGTTAAAATGCAAATAAATATCTCCAGAGGAATGTCATTATAAGAGCTATTAGCTTATAAACAACTATTATAGATATTAAATAAGTGTTCTGAATTTGTGAAGCGTTTTTACAGCTACTGGTTTATTCTACCTATACAACAACGCAGCACAGCAAGCAAGTATGCCATTTAACAGCAGAATAAAACTGAGACACAGAGAGGTTAAGCAACTTGTTCAAATATAACCACAGGAGTTATACTTGAATCATTCAATTAAATAGTAACATCATTGGTATATAGCAATCACATTTGCCACAGAATTACAAATATTTATATATCATTTGACCCTTAATAGATAAACATAAAACTATAAAAAATAATAGGTAAAACTTGAGTGTGAGCTATAATTTTGTGAGGTTTTGGGGGGTTGTATTACAATAGCACTGCTTCAGAGTAGTATAAAATATCCAAGTGATGGACCCTAGAGTTGTTATTCTGGAGTATATTTCCTGTTTGATAAGAATATCCACAGTTCTTGTTTAAATTCCCCAATAACTTTAGAAAAGATTACTGATATAAGCATTATTTTTCGTAAGGGTGCTTCAAACTCCCCCAATTAGAGACATTATTTTAGTGAAGTAACATCTAATAATCTGCCAAATTGAAATCACTTTACAAATGAGGAGACTAATTCTGTTTTTACCATTTAACTATAGGATATTAATCATCTGATGAAACAGAAAGATTTAACAAAATGAGCGTGTTCAAACCATTTGGCAAATATCTGCTAAAGAGAGCAGATAAAAACTCTTTGGTGGAGGGGGGGAGAGGATTTATTTTTAACCTGAAACAAAAGCCAATCACAAAATGTAATAGTGTTGTATTTCTCTTTTATACCTGTAATACAGTAGTAGATCATCAAAAAGGTTAAAGACAATGTAGGCCATGACTTCTTTCAGCTTTTGAGGTGGCAACGTGTATTATTTGGCATAATGATGACACAGATCTTCATGTGTATGTCTTCAATAATTCATGTTGCAGCTTGTCTCACTGTGGGGACAGATGTCAGTGAAACCAGTGACAGCCGATCATGCTGATCCCACAGTGACACTGAACCTTGAGTACATGCCCACCAAGTTCGATTGGAGTGAATAAAATATGGGCCAGCAAGTTTGGGTGTAGCTATTCATTTTGTAACTACATGAATGTACATATTTTTATGTATGTATGTATGTATAAAAAATCTTACTTCCATATAATTTCCTAAAGATTTGGAAATCTTTATAATTTGGACTAGTTATATGTGGAAACATTCCTTACATTTGAATGTCATATATATTAGATCACTTAAAATATACATAGAAAATGTTACTGACAAAATTATTTATTGTTATGTATAGAAATGTATATCTCTCTTACAGTTGATATATAGAATTACCAATTCTATTCTTTTTTTAATAACAAATCCAATCACTTTTATTTTTATTTATTTATTTTAATAAATTTATTTATTTATCTTTGGTTGCTTTGGGTCTTTGCTGTGTGCGGGCTTTCTCTAGTTGCAGCAAGCAGGGACCACTCCCCACTGAGGTGTGTGGGACTCTCATTGCAGTGGCTTCTCTTGTTGCGGAACATGGGCTCTAGGCATGCAGGTTTCAGTAGCTGTGGCATGTGGGCTCAGTAGTTGTGGCTCACAGGCTCTAGAACACAGGCTCAGTAGTTGTGGCGCACGGGCTTAGCTGCTCGGCAGCATGTGGGATCTTCCCGGACCGGGGCTTGAACCCTGAATTGGCCGGCAGATTCCCAACCACTGTGCCACCAGGGAAGTCCCTAGAATTACCAGTCTTAATTAATCTTTCATTACTAATTCATGTATAGAATAAATTAATGTGACACATCCAGAAGATTAAACAAGCCTGATGTTTTGTTCTCAAAGACTTATCTTTGTTTCTTACAATGATAAGTATTTTCTTTTAACATTTGGCAGTAATCAAACAACTATCCTAGATACTCTAAAAAAAGTATAAATGTATATCTGTCAGTATCTATGAACATTAATTAGAATATAAAATATAGATTGGTTAGAATATAGAAACAGTCTCCCTGCCCAAAGTTAGTCTAATCGTTATGCCTTAACCCATAACAAGTTTCATAGCAAGGGACTAGAATAAGAGATGTAGCTGGAGCTGTGCAAGTCTATTGTTTTTACTAGTAGCAATAGTAGCTTGACATACTTACCTTCTATTTGTGCATAAAGAAATACAGAGTGAGCAGTTCCAAAGCCTTTTAAGAGTCAAAATATTGTGTCATATTTTTAGATCCCAAGATGAGCTCCATTTATCCATTTCTTGAATACACTTAGGGAAAAATGTCAAGCTCTACTTATAACCTGCAGAATCTTTGATTAACAACTAGAAAATACCATGTGTATGTTTATATGTGTGGATAAATACGGGTGTGTGTATATATATTACATTTTGAAATATTCAACAGAACAAAACATTCATCTTTATGTTTTTTTGAGTAACACAATATGTTCTGCAATTTTTGACTTGCTCTTAGACATATTGCTTAGCTTTTAGAGTCATTATTCTTGGTAATGTTATTGTTTCAGAGAAGTTCCTGGCTTATTCCTAATGACTTCTCTGATCTGTCCTCTCCCCTCTAAGATCAGTACATTTAGGAAAAGGCATTGATTTTTCATTATACCAGGATTAGATTATTTTCAAGACACACTTGAGTCAGGGAATCTCGTCATTTCTACCATGCATAGTGTTGCCTAACAGTGGGTACCATTTTTCTTTGAAGGTGCATTTACATAAACATTTCTAATCACAGCTCTGTAAAGAGACACGGTATGATAATTCATGACTTTTAGGTAATATGTCATATGAATCTTAACATATGGCATTACACTCTACAGTGGCAATCTTGGCTTCCAAAGGGACCTGGAAAACATCCAGTGAGATGAGAATAAGCCAAACTTGATAGAAAACCATATCGATGCTAATCCAGGTTTACACCTTTCATTCAGACTCAGAACTCTCCAGCAGATGGTTCAGTGTTGAAGCACTAATGTTAGCAAAATGTCAAAACTATTTTGCTAGACTCCCCAATTGTTCATACAGAGTATTTTTCGAGAGCTGGATATCAAAACAGTATTAATGAATGGTAGCACTAAGGTCTCTGATCTCAAGTCCAGGGTTTTGGTTTCAATTTCCAAAGATAATCTGGCTTTGCTCCCTTGGAATATAGCCAGTCAGCTTTTACAAAGAAAATCAAATTTTAGAAGTTTCTTTCCTGATTCTTTAGCCAACAGTGACATAATCAAAGAAGACAAAGGAATGCAGACCATTTGGCAGATAGCATTATTAGTGCTGCTATATCAATTTAATCATCCAAACAAATGTCATGAAATAGAGGCTCTGAATCAAAATGTCTTATTCTAGGATTTGTGGACATAGAGAAAAAAAAACAAATGGGCTTCAGAGAGTCCATAAAGCACCTGAATTGAGAGGCGAATATGGATGTGGGTGTTCATATGCATACTTTTCAATGTGCACACCTAGTTACTGCATATGCAACGTGAATGAATGCATAGGTGTAACACATACTAGGATGAGCAACGGTTTCAGTATGTTACAGAAAGTCAGAATTACATTTATAAAACAAGAATAATTATGTTTGCATCTAGATAAAAGCATATTCAAGCACTAATTGATCACTTAATGCCTATTAGGATACATGCTGTCTTTAATATATTTTTTCTAATATTAAAAAGTATATTATGAAGTAGGAATTAAGAGCCCTGTTTCGCAGAACTCTAACCACAAATGTCTCAGAGAGAGGTTTATCTGGACCCTCCCAATGGGTAGTCTGGAATTAGCTTTCCTGACTCCAAATTCCACTCCTTTTATTTTACATCACTTTTACTCCTTTAATAATGGTTTCTACCTTAGTGTAAACAGACTACAATCCCAACAGCAAAAGATAGCGTCTATGATAAAACACGAAGGTGGATGAATGGATAAAAAAGTTGTGGGGTGTGTGTGTGTGTATATATATATATATATACACACACAATAGAATATTAGCCATAAAAAAGAATGAAATCTTGCAATTTGCAGCAACATGAATGTACCTGGAGGGTATTATGCTTAGTGAAATAAGTTAAGACAGAGAAAGACAAACACTGTATGTTTTCACTTACATGTGGAATCTAAAAAGCAAAACAAATGAACAAACATAACAATACAGAAACTGACTCACAGAGAACATAGTAGTGGTTACCAGAGGGAAGGGCAGCGGGGGATGGGAGAAATAGGTGAAGGGGGTTAAGAGGCACAAACTAGCAGTTAGAAAATAAATAAGTCACAGGGAAGTAATGTACAGCACAGGCAATATAGTCAATAGCATTGTAGTCACTTTGTATGATGTGTAATCTGTAAAACATTAAATCACTCTTGTATAACTGAAACTAATATAATGTAAGTCAACTCTACTTCAATTAAAAAAAAAAAAGACATACGAGTAGGAGACCACTTTCAGGTAACATTCCTTCTCTCAAAATTTCTTTATGGAAGTCTAATATCGCTATTATTATCTTCAAGATGAATTTTCCTTTGCAAACTTCTTGTAGCAGCCACTATAGTATTAAATCAATCAGCATAAATTGATAAAACAGCAATGAGACTTCCCATCACATCTGTTTGAGTCCTGACCATTAGCCCAAGGCAAAGCACGTGAGCACTCCACCCGGGAGCCAGTTCATACCGGGACAGCTATTTGTCATGTTCTTCCGTGAATGTGCTTCTGGTAGTGAGGTCACTGATAGAAAGATACATGTTTAGCCCCTAAGAGGCTAGGCCAGATCAGAACTGAATAATGATCAGTAAAAATTGACCTGAGAGGGCTTCCCTGGTGGCGCAGTGGTTGAGAGTCCGCCTGCCGATGCAGGGGACACGGGTTCGTGCCCCGGTCCGGGAAGATCCCACATGCCGCGCAGCGGCTGGGCCCGTGAGCCATGGCCGCTGAGCCTGCGCGTCCGGAGCCTGTGTTCTGCAACGGGAGAGGCCACAACAGTGAGAGGCCAGTGTACCGCAAAAAAAAAAAAAAAAAAAAAATTGACCTGAGAGATTTAAGACAGCTGAAAAGATATGTCATGATCAAATTAAGCCAAGCCATTCAGGACTAACCCTGTAAAGAGGGCCTGAATCAGTAGGTGCCACTGGTGTGTCATCACTTAAAGGATTGTCAGGTTGGACTAAACAACATTGTTCCAATTATATAACTCTTATAAAAGTGACTGCTTATAGGTTTTCCTCACTTCCAAATCCTAATTTTGCTCTTCTCACTATGTCTTTTATGATTAACCATGGTTTTATTTTCATTTTTGTTCACTATCAATTTCATTGCTGAAGACTGTCCATATTTCTTTAATGTGGTGACAAGAATTCTTTGCTGAATCTAAAAAAAAAAACACAAAAAAACAAACAAGAATGAAACAAGCTAAGAGAATAACACTGTATTCCATTTTTCCATTTAAAATATGTTACAAAACAGCTTTCAGTTTAAAAAATTTTGACAGTGTATATCCAATTTTTCAACTAACAGATGCACATACATAAAATTATATGATTGAAATTCAGTGTCAGGGGCTTTAGTCATTTAGTTTGGGCAAATTCAATGTACTGGTTCATAACATAACTCTTGAAATATCTATTTAATAATGAGAGTGGAGTTTCTATGAAATAGTGATATGGAAGTGCATTTAAAAAGTATATTTATAGTGCATTTAAAAAGGATATTTTTTGTGAATATTTAAAAAAAGAAATTACTATGTTTTATTTTTAAATGAAAAGTGATGTTCTTTTTTTTTTTTTAAGAAATCAATTCATAAGGAGATTGAGTGAGCAATACGTGGCTATTCAATGAAAGAAGAAACCAAGCCATGTCCTTGGACTCCTAGTTCAGAGTTCTTCGTGATAACTTGCATACACCTGCTTATATTAGCTTAGACTTTCTTGCTTGTGTAATGATAATAAAGTGAATGACATCTGTTTTATTCCGTTCAGGCTGCTATAACAGAATAACATAGGATGGGTGGCTCAAACAACAAACATTTATTTCTCACAGTTCTGGAGGCTGAGAAGTCTAAAATCAATGTGCCAGCAGATTCAGTATCTGGGAGGGTCATCTTTTTGGTTTGTGGAGAGCTGCCTTCTCACTGTGTCCTCACATGGGGGAGAGAGAGAGAGAGAGAGAGAGAGAGAGAGAGAGAGAGGTTTCTCTGCTCTCTTCTTATAAGGACACTAATTCCATCATGAGGATTCTACCCTCATTCTCTCATCAAACCTAGTTACTTCCCAAAGGCCTCACCTCCAAATACCATCATACTGGGGGTTAGGGTTTTGTGGGGAGACATTTACTCCATAGCAGTAAAGTGACTGTCATCTAATATATTGTTCTCCAGATAGTACCAAATATATGTCTAAAATATTTTCAAGATAGAGGTGGGTTATGATAATTCTAGGATGGAAATGCAATCCTCCTACAGGGAAACATAGGCTATCCATTGTTCTTACAAATTTAGTGGGATAATTGAGTGTGCGCCACAGAAGCCAAAGACTTTTATCCTTTAATTGACAGAAATACCATATATATCATTTATATAATAACTAAGATCATCCCAAAAGACAGCAATTTGGGAAATCCAGATTCCTTCAGTATAGTGCAGTAATGAGGCACCCAGAATCAGATGAGCTGGGTCTGAGCTTCATTATCTGAGCTCCAACACTGACTGGGTAACCTTAGGCAAATTACTTGGTCTTTCTCTGTCCAGTTTACCAATCTATAAAACAGAGATAATCACAGGATTTATCTCCAGAGTAAGGATTATATGAGATAACCAAGTAAAGAGCTTAGCACAGCGACAGTGGTAAGCACTCAATAGATGCTACTATGTATTGCTATTTAGATAGGGTGATTCCATCTAACCCAGGAGGCTCGATTTTTAAAATGTGTCAGGGTTAGCTAAGATTCCAGTGTCTTGAGTGGTAGCAGGCATTGTTAATTTTAAGGATCCATTGACCTTAGGGAAATGTGTTTTCCTTACAGACCCAATACAACCACTAACAAATATTACACATGTAATATTTTTAAAGAAAAAAAAGAAAATATATTTTACCTTTAGTTGGACCTTTTGTTCAAGAGTCTATCAGAAACAATAGCTTTGTTGTAAGACATTTTATTCTAGGAATGGTGGTTTTGAATATTCAGTAGGGCTCCAGGCTAGTGATTTTGTGGTTAGGTTTCCTGTCTTCCAGGAAGCCCTTGACAAAGGTCACAAACAATTTGCTCGTTCCTCTGATTAAAATAAAGATGGAAAGCATTGATGATAACTCTGCCCAGCAGCTAACTTCATCATCTGTAGCGGTTTCAACATATGCTTGTGAGATAATGAAAAATATAGCATTAAACACTGTGGCAGATTGAATCTTGTTTCAGGGTAAATATAGTAAGTCATTTTTTTCCCCTCTTCATTTCCTCAGAACCTGTTTAGCATTAGACTGTTAATATCATCCCTGATACATGACAAAACCATTGCATAATATACTGCATTTCAGACCAACCTCCACATAAAAGTGAGCAACGGAAAACTATGAACATTAATCGGGCATTCAAAATAATGAAGTGCCTCATGCCAGCCCTCTTTAAAAGACTTCCACTCTTATAGTTTTGTAGGAATAAACAGTTTTATAAATCTGACACGCTTTTCTGGTCCCATTTAGTGTTATGAAAATGTCGTTTTTCTGAGGTACTGTGAATATTAAAAGTTTTTAAAGATCTATCTTATAGCCAATAGTAAAAATATTCTATGCAATCCTTATGACACAATCGTTTTTTAAAAGCAAGTTTTGAATCTAAAAACAAGTTTATCAATATTGGGAAGGAAGGATTATTTACACTTTAATCTTCAAGGACTAGGAAAATACATATAATGATTTGGGGCAGCAAATATTTTGTTATGGTAAATATTTGCCTGGGGGAATTACAGCTATATGAAGACTATATTTTTTATCCAAAAATAATTAAAAATTACCAATAAAAAATCATGTAACCATTAGCTTCAAAGAAAAATCTAATAAATTAACAATGGTTCAATTTGCGCTTGTGTTGAGGAGCATATCTCAGGAAAATTCTTTATACACACAATTCCAAAAAATATCTCATATTAAATTAAAATATGATTTAAGAATGAAAGTAGTTACTCATTATATTATGATAAAAACTGAATTAGGAGCTGACATTTTACTGATAGTTATCCTTTGGTTGCTGACTCTAGTAAAATCTGAGTTTTTCCTGCTTTTACATCGCAGTTTTTGTCCCCACTTCATATGCCTTGCTACCAGATGTTGAACATGCTGCCTCTTTTTAGTTGTTTCCATTACATCAGAGGTCAGTCTAAGTTCTTCACTCTGGGTTCTCCCACCTATGTTGTTACCATCATGTTCCCCTTTCAAAAGTGACGTTAGGAAAATCATCTTCCCTCTATTGCCTCTGGTTTACAGAAGCAATAAGTGGCTCAGCTGCAGTAATTGCTTCAGGATCTAATTAAACAAGGAATTGCAGATGCTGTGGATTTTTTTTTTTTTTCCTAATGATACAAGCAACTGCACGGAGCACATATGTTCCTTTTCTATTCTTTGACAAAGACTGCAGAGAACCTGAACTTGCAACAAGCATGGGATGTGGTATGTTCTTAAGTGTTATTCAAGGTCACATGTTTTTAGAAGTAAAAATAGCAACAATTAACCAAGTGACTTTATGTAATGTAGCCTGAGATTTAATGTCCTTTATTATTTAAAGTTTGAAATTTATCATATGGGTATATTTAGCCCCAATCCACTTTGGATTATGCCTATACGGTCTTTCTTCAGAGCATCTTCCACATGTTTATTTCAGACAATTTTACATTTATCTTTTAATTGTATATTTTTAATAAACGGAAGTATATATGTAACATATATTAAAGCCTTAAAGAATAATAACAAGCAAACACTTGTGAACCCACCACCCAATCTAACAATGATGACATTAGAAATACCATTGACATCTCTCTTTTTTAAGTATTAAATACATTCAATTCAAAATACTGCCCAATTGCCCTTGCAATTTCTTCTTTGACCCATAAGACATTTAGAAATATGCTGTATAGTTTCCAAATATTTGGTTATTTTCCAGTATCTTTTGTTATTTATTTCTGACTTAATTCCATTGTGGTCAGAAATGGAATTGTATAATTTAAATATTCTTAAATGTATTGAGTTGTTTTATGAACCAGAATATGGTTTATTTTGGTAACTGTACCATGTGCACTATAGATTCTGCTATTTGGGGATAAATTATGCCATTAGTTCAATTAGATAGAGTTGGTTGATAGAGCTGTTCAAGTGTTCTATATATTTAGTGATTTTCTGTCTATATGTTTTATCAGTTACTAGAGCAAGACAGTGAAATCTTCAGCTATAATTGAGAACTATTTCTGTTCTATCAGTTTTTGCTTCATGTATTTTGAAGCTCTGTTATTAGTTGCATAAACCTTTGGAAATTGTTCTATCCTGTTGATGAATTGATCTTTTATCATCATGAAATGACCCTCTTTATCTCTGATAAGTAGTTTTGGTATCTAGTAGGTCATGTCCCCACATATTTTTTCTTTTTCTTCAGTGGCATCTTGGTTATTCTGAATCTTTTCATCGTTCATATACATTTAACAATCATCTTGTCAAATTCCTCAAAGTCCCTATTGAGGTTTTGTTAGAATACCCTTGAAATTTTACATCAATTTGTGAAGACAAGGACAAGGACATCCACCCAAAACATATAGTAAGCATCATATTCAATGGCTAAGCATTAAAAGCTTTACCTCTAAAATCATAAAGAAAAGATAATGCTTATTATTTCTTCTATTCAACATCATATGGAGGACCTACCCAGCTCAATAAGACATAAAAAGGCAGTACAAAACAGAAGGAATGAAAAGGGGGAAAAGTTGTCATTATTAGTTAAATGACACATTTGTCCACATAGAAAATTTTTTAAAACCTACAAACAAATTACTAAAAACAATAAGATAATCTAGTGAGTTCACTGAATATGATTAATACATAAAAGTTTTTAGCAAGAAAGATTTAGTAAATGTAATTTAAAAATTATAATATGAGTGATCTAGGAATAAGTCTAATAAATGATGGACAAGACTTTAATAAAGAAAATTATAAAAATTAATTGAAATATAAATTCTAATTGTTACTGAACATGCATAGAAGAGAAATTCTCTTAATGGTGGCTGCATAGATTAAAACCATTTTGAAACAATTCAGCCAAACTCAGAAGAGTTAGAAAACATATAAAGAACTTCTACAATTACAAGAAAATAAACAAGAGACATATTCAAGATTATTCATTTACGGAATTGTTTATGTGGTAGGCAGAATTCTAAAATGGCCCCCAAGATTTCCACTCTCTGGTATCCTGTATAATGCCCTCACCTTAAGTGTGAGCAGAACTTGTGAATATGATGAGATATAACCTCCATGATTGTTACATTATATGACAGAGTGGATTTCACAGAAGTAATTAAGGTCTCTGATTAGTTGACTTTGAGTTAATCCAAATGAATGTCACTCTCAGTGGGCCTGACCTAAGCAGGGAGCCTTGAAAAGAGGTAGAAAAGACTCAAAACTAAAGGTATTACTTTTGCTGGCCCTGAATAAGCAAAATGCCATGTTGTGCAACAGTTCACATGCCAGGGAAAGGTGGGTGGACCCTGAAGCTGAGAAAGGTCTGCAGTTGACAGACAGCAAGGAATTGGAGACCTTGGTCTAACAACTACAAAGGACTAAATTCTACCAACAACTGAACTAAACTTGGGAGAGGACCTCTGAGGCGACTGCAGCCCTGACCAACATCTTTATTTTTGCAGTGGGCCTCTGAGGCGACTGCACTGGGCCTCTGAGGCGACTGCAGCCCTGACCAACATCTTTATTTTTGCTTTAAGAGATCCTAAGAAAACGAGCTGAGCCAGGCTACACCGAGACTCCAGACCCACAAAACTGTAACAAATTTGTGCTGTTTTAAGTCTTTGAGCTTGTGGTCATTTGTTATGCAGCAATAGAAAAATAACACAGTTTGTAATAGCAAAAAACAACAAAAAACCTTGAAATAACCCAAATCTCCATGGGTGGCAAATGAATTAATAAATTAATTCTTTGTAGTCATGCAATGTTACACTAGACTATGATAAAATTAAATAAAATATACCAACATGGATGAGTCTCAAAAGCTTGTTGAGCAAAAAAATTGCAAATTGCAAGTATACACACTATAACTTTACTTATATAATTATTAAAATAGGAAAAGTCAAATAATAGGTCATTTAAGGACAGATATTGATGAGGAATGGTTAATATTGTACAAGTCAAGGTTGAGATTACCTCTGGGGGAGAAAGATATTTGAGAGGGTTATAAAAGTGGTTTCAAAGGTATTGGCGTTAGCCTATTTCTTAGGTTCAGCGGTTAGTACATGAGTGTTTATTTTACTATCTACCAAACTCTGCAGATATGTTATAAACACTCTTTTATAATGGAAGATGTATTTCACCATTATGAGTCTCCTGTAAAAAGGTCCCCAAATTCTAGAAAGTTAATCTCTTGTCTTCCTAGATTAGAAATTGAATAATAAGTTCATCAAGTGGAAAAAAAATTATGTATGGCTCTCCAACTGCATTTAAATACAGCAACAGCAGTAACAGCCATGGTTGTAGTCATCTCTTCAACCTAATTAGTGATGGCAGTTGAGGCAGATTAGCAAAGTGAGCCAGGAGACTAGTGACCCAGGTGTCGTCTTTCTTCTGTGTTGTGTGCTTTGCATGTTCAATCTGTGCTGTGTTGGGGAAGTGAAGCCGAGAGAAAACCCAAGTGCTAATAACAGTGAGAGAGAAAGACACAGAGGCAGAAAATTGAGGGAGAGAAAAATTTTAAATATGCTTCACATTTCTTGAATTAATTAAAAGTGAATCATAAACCAGTGTTTAACTTACAGCTTGACTGTGGATGAATTATTTATCCAGTTGAAACACACAACCTATGTTCATAACATGAAGCTGTTTTGATTACACATCTTGAATGGTGAATCCGTGAAGTTACTGTACTAAGAGTCCTGAGAAACTCCATCAAACCTGAACTCATGATTTTTCCGGATGAAATATTAGAAAGTAAGTCAGTTCTCTGTTTTTACACTAGTTTTTCCAAATCTAATTATGCTTCTCCAAAGCTAGTCCTGAATTTGATGACCACAGTAGCTAAAGCCAATTATTTGACCTAGAGCTATGACGGGAACTACACTTTGCAGTAAGACGTTGTACAGATGTACCCATGTCTCTTGCACACTCATCACTTATAACAAATTGATGCTAAATCAGGTTTCACAAAGTGTTAATTCTCATAATCAGTTAGAATCACTGTGTATCCCTAAATTATTGGACACTTCTAACACATTCTACTTTGCGAATTAATTGTAACCTAGAGCTACAGAAATGGTTGTAAACAGGGTGGTACTGTTTATATGTTACTGTTGTGGCTTGAGAAAGATAGCAAATTGTTTGCTACTAAGACTTTTCACTAACACTGAGGAAAAGAGAATCCACCAGTTTTCCCCTTTTGGTGCAAACATTTTAATAATTATTGCTGTTAGGTTAGAAGAAATGATTTTCATTTAGTGAATTTCAATTTAATATCACAGTATCATGTCACCACATCATCCCTCTCCTCTTTGATTCCCACCAGCCCACTCCAACAACAGCCAAATTCATCTGTGCTAGACTAACAGTCACAGAACTTTAAAACTAGAAAAGATTCACGATATCATGTGGTTCAACCCAACAATAAAACTACATTTGGCATGGCTGTTAAATGAAATTTCTTTTTGAAAGAAACACTAGAAAAGCAAAACTGATTTTTCCCCATAGACAATTATTGAAAAGTTTTATTTTCTTGAGTTTGAGAAAGAAGTCACTCTTTAAGCGGCTGAATTCTGTGCGCGCACACACACAAAATAATAATTAAATCAGCTACTTTCAAAGTGACAGGACCATGCAGCATGGAGATTATAAAGCAACAGCATTTATAAATGTTGGCAACTAGTTGCACACCAGGAAACCAAAAGCAATTTATGTAGGAATTTGGCATCCTCAGTTCTCTCTAAAATGCCATGACTAATTTCTCAAGTAGCTTTATTTCTCTCACTTAATCACTCTACTTCTTACTTCATAATACGATGAGAGCATTTGGTTGCATCCAATGCTCCAAAGAGATCATGGAATAAAATATGTCAGTGAGGTTTTTAAAAAGGCTGATTCTGTAACTAACAATGGAACAAATGACAAGATTTAAATGGGAAAATGTGAGATAAATTAGTTTTTCCTCTTGTGGTCTTTCAAAACCTAGAGACTATTGTTCCCTTGCTTTTTTGTCATTCCAGTACTACTTTTCTTAATCTAATTATTTTGAAACCTATTCATAATGTCTGCCATTCTGTGTCTGCTGTATTTCCTTCACCTTGCCCCAAATTTTTGTTCTCATCAAGTATATTTATCAGTCAGCACTTTCAGGACTTCAAGATAACTTCTTCCATTAAAAAAATTTATATTTGATAATAATAATAGTCCTTTGCATGAAGCTTTTATATACATTATCCTATTTCATTCTCAAAACAAAGTAGCAGGGTTAATATTTAGATTTCTATCCTCTAGAGGAGAAGAGAAAAATCCCCCAAAAGATAAGTGGTCTGCCCAAGATCACAGCTAAATAAATATTTGAAACAAGAATGGAAGTCAAACTTCTTTTCACTATGCCCAGCATGATTTCTTAAAGAGCTCTTCTCTTCGGATGAATCAGCTAGAGTCCTTCTCTATTGCCATCTTCACTCCTACTTCTATTTCCATGCAATGATGTTTAGGAGCTTGCATACAAGTTGCTTCTGACACAATACTAACTACAAGTGACTTCTGACAATCTCCAAAATCCTTATAGTGCTTGACTTCCTATTGGTACTTAGAAACAACTGGGACACTTACATGGTAATAATATGGAACTGATGGAACAGGTTTCTGGTACCTCTGCCAGCAGGAATTCAATTAGTCTAAAGAGGTCTTCCCTTCTCATACCTGAGAACAGTGAATCCATGACCGTCTCTGAATATTTTGTCTTATTATCATTCTAGTGGCTGCAGTATTTAGGTTCTGTATGTCAGATCGAGAAAAATAACATAAAATTTTAATTTACAATAAAAACATAGTCAATTACTATAATTTCTATTAGTCAGGGACCAGCTAGCAAACCCCTCCAGGTAATTTAAACTGAGGAAATTTAATACATGGGTAATGACTGATGGAAGAGCTGAGAAGCCAACAGGGGATGGTGAAGCAACCAAAAGATTAGCAATGGCAAGAAACCACTACCACTTCTAGGGCTGGAGGGACAAAGGAGAAAGTCTTATTACCAGAGACTAGAAGCCATGATTACCGGGTGGGAAAGCAGAGGCTGTCTAGTGGGGAGCTAAAAGCACAGTGGAAACCAGCCACTGCAGGAAGATGCCACCCAAGGATAAGCTAGTAGGGGAGAAATACCCTGGCTTCTCCCATTCTTCCTCTCTCCCATCTCCCTTCCCCTACCCGCTCCCGGGCCTCCTATGGAGCAAATCTACCTGGAAGCTAGTTGGAAAGTAAGTCTGAGACACATAGTTTATGGGTGAGGAGTCGAAAATGAATATTAGTACAATAGACAATGACCAACTCACTTCCCAGGCATAAAGGAGAAATCTAGAGCTGTAAACTGATTGCTAAATTATGTTCAATTTACTTTTCTATTTAATGAAAATGATCTGCACATCTCTGAGTAGCCTAGACGTTATAGCACTTGGTACATAATGTCGTTGATTAGGGAAAATAATGTTAAGTATAGAAAGTGATGCAGCATAGGGGCTTCCCTGGTAGCGCAGTGGTTGGGAGTCCGCCTGCCGATGCAGGGGACGCGGGTTTGTGCCCCGGTCCGGGAGGATCCCCCACATGCCGCGGAGCAGCTGGGCCTGTGAGCCATGGCCGCTGAGCCTGCGCGTCCGGAGCCTGTGCTCCGCAACGGGAGAGGCCACAGCAGTGAGAGGCCCGCGTACCGCAAAAAAAAAAAAAAAAGAAAAGAAAGTGATGGCAGCATAAGTACCATCATATTTTCTCATTACATACTTTAGCAACAATAATGGATATCATTACATAAAAATATGTACTATAATCATACAATTTATTTGGACTGCATAAAGAAAGGATTTGCTTAGCCTGTCTTAATATATTTACACCTCTAATTACATATCCATTATATAAGCATACATTCAAGTCCTACTACGAGGCATACAATTTGCTAGTCCTTAGGGAAAAAAACTATTTTCATAAGACAGGGTCATATCCTCAAGAACCAAAGAAGATAGGAATTAAGAATAAAGTAAATGAAACACATAAAACATAGATATGATTGAGAGGAGCACACAAATAAGAAAGTAATTCATTTTTCCAGGGGGATAGGAGCCAAAAAAGACTACATAAAAAGAGGATATTTGAACCAAATCTGAAAAGATAAGGAAGAATCAAAGCAAATGCTTTGTTTCTCTGAAGGCTTCCCAGGCTCTTCTCCCATACACACAATGATCATTACACGCATTGCTTACATATCATATTCTGGATCAATTACAATGCTGAATCATCCGCTTACTTCAAGAACATGTTTAAAAAGAATCCCTCACATTTCTATCCACTAGACATTGCAGGAAACCTAGCAGAGATATTCTTAATTTTAAAGATCTTCCAGCATTGCATGCTATGGTGTTACCTTCTTTTTCTGTCATTCCCAATACTGTCCCCTTGCTATCCTAATCCTGCTTGATATATACTACTGAATATTTGATAGCAGTGGATCTTTGTTCTAATTTGTTTTCTTTTCCAGTACAACCCAAGAGCCATATAGACCTGCAATTCACATTGACCCAAATTCCTTGAGACTATATTGAAAGATTTTCTTTGAACTCCCACATTTGGAAAGGGATTTAGATAACATTTTATATATTGGAAACTCTGCCCTTAACCAAGATGTTGATGACCTTCTGTTAGCCACTCCTTCACTGAAAGATGAGATACCTAAATCTTACAACTTGTGTAGACCATATGTTACAAAGCTTCTAAAAATATATATATGGTGATGCCTGTCTCAGATTCATTACTTGGGACATTACATACCTATACCAATAAAAGTGAGGTCATCTTCTAGGATAAAAACCAGTCTCAGGGTCCCAAGGTCCACTTAAATTTCACAAATGTCCACCCTCTTGGGCTTAGCTAGCTACAACTTACATAGCATATTGGATATGTTTCTAATCCAAAGCTTCTATTGCAACCAATTTAAACGAACATCCCAGATCCATGACCTTTGTCACAAGAAGCCAAATAGTCTTCTTTTCTTCTCTAAACAAACCTTGTAGAGAACCCTAGCTCTACATCTTCTTGGTAATGATAAGCCTATATATTTTTACATTGTGAGGAAAAAGAAACTATTTTAGGTGTGAACACAGATTCATGAAAACAGAGAATGGCCCACTCCTTAGTATGAGTCAGTTCTGCCCTGACCTCTCTGACTATAGCTATTCCCCACACAGTCACAGCACTCCTAAAGACACAATCACATTCTAATATTAGCCTAACAAAATATGCAATTTTATTCTTCTCTGCAAACAGAGAAGGCTGGGCTCATATTAAACCCATTCTGTTTGCTCCCATTTCAATGTGAGGGAAGTTTCATAACTGTCTTACAGCCCCTGTCCACTGTTCAAATCCAGTATTAACTTCAAAAACTTTTTTTTTTCAAAATTACTGACCTCATATTTTATGTAGATTTGCTCTGTTGGTGGACAGAAAAAAGGTGGGTTTGGAATATGCAGCAACATGAGAACGTAGAAGATTCTTCTTTGCTGTCTATTCTTGTTTACCCACATGATTGAATGTATAATTTTTGGTCTTATTTATGACTATGGACAATGCAGGAAACAATGAGAGTTCATCACCTCAGTAGGTATAAAAAATGTTTATTTGTTCATTCATTGATGATCTCTTATACATTATCATATAGCTGTCATGAAGTGTTTTGCTCTCTAAAAGACTTAGACATGGAAATGCTTTGGCTCCCACTACAGCCAAAGTAACTGCCATTTTCTCTTTCTGGGTCCAACTAGGTGCCTCTGAAAACTCTTTCTGTTTTGCCTTACTCTAAGATTAGTCCTCAGATTCAGGATTAAACAGAATCAAACAAACAAAACTTACTGACTAATAGGGTGACTCTTTTTCCCAAATTTGTACAGGCCCAAGGATCTTCTTCATCTTTCTTTCATGGCCTATGGGATGAAAAAGGTAAACAAAAGTGATGACAACATAAATGACAGATACATAATTGATATGTGAGTTTTGAGTTTTTCTAAGTTGGTCTATTTTGTCACACCTGCCTCATTTGTCAAGCCTACACTTTAGGAAGTCCAGTAAAGATACACTGTTTTATAGAAGACCACAATGAAATCAAATTCTGATAGTCCATGCTTTTTAAAGAAGAACCTATAATAGAAGAACCAAATGACTTTCTGGATTAAGATTTTAGAGCCATGTCATCTCAAAACATATATCCTTGCCCATGGAGTGACGTTTAACATAAAACAGAAATTTCTGAATGGAAATAATACTGGGAAATAACTTTTTCAATGTATAGAGTCAATCAAAACATCAAGGATATAAAGTCTTATCTTAAATCTTAAAAACTTATTAATGAAAACACAACTAAGTGTTAAATTACAACAAAAAATAGTGGCTTTTCAAGCTATGTTACACAAATCACATGGCTGTAGACTACTTCAGCTAGTAAATAAGTGTGTAACCTTATTGGAAAGAATGCTGCACACATTTTCTACATGAGTTAGAGTATAACCATGACCTAGGTAATGATACAAGAAAAGAGACTATCTAATTACAACAGTTAATTTTGGTGTGTGAGTTTCCAGGTAATGATATGACAGGAAATGGGAAAGGAAGACTATATAAGATACACAGATAATTCTAAGGCTTACAGTCAGGTTACATGCAAGTGGTACTAATAAAATATGACTTCTTTGCACTATTAAAGAAATACCACATATCTTGCTATATCAAGGTGGTATAAAATTTTTACAATGTATCTAGAAATGCAATTTAGGATTTATGACAAAGGCAAGAATGCAATACAGTGGAGGAAAAGTGTTTTTTTTCAATAAATGGTGCTAGATGGTTAGAATATCCATGGAAGAAAAACAGCTGAACCTCTACCTCACAACATACACAAAAATAAATTCCAACAGATTGCATATGTAAACATAAAATGTAAAACAATAAAGGTTTCCGGAGAAAACATAGAAGAATGTCTCTGTGACCCTGGAGTTAGCAAAGATTTCTTGAACAGGACACAAAAAAGCATTAACCATGAAATGTAAAAAGGCAGACAATTGGACTATGTTAAAATTCCCACTTGGTGTCAGAAATAACCATTAAGAGAATAAAAAATCAACCAGTAAAGGAAGATGCTATTCACTATAAATATATCTGACAGAGGAGTCATATTCAGAATATATATATTTTAAAAACCCTTAAATATCAATGAGAAAAATACACACAACCCAATAGAAAAATGAACAAAAGACTTGAACAACCACTTCATAAAAAAAAGAATTTAGAATGGCTAATAAGCATGTAAAAAAGGTGCTCAACTTCATTAGAGACATGCAAAATAAAACCACAATATAATACTACCATTCTCCCCCACCTCCCCACCTTGGCTAAAATGAAAAAGATGAGAAATACCAAATGTTGATGAAAATGTGCAACAACCATTTTGGAAAATAGCTTGGCAGTATTTACATAAAGGTTGAATATGACGTTATGTTTTGACCCAGTAATTCTAATCCTAGATAAATATGCATGGGTCAACAAAAACATGCTCCAGAACGTTTCGCTACACTATTCCTACTATTCCTAAATTTAAAATAATACAAATGGCCAACAACAGTCGAATGGGTGAATAAGTTGTGATATGTTTAGGCAATGGAATATCAAAAAGGAAAGAGTATAAAGAATTCCCAACTACACACAAGGTAGCTGAAACAAGTATCGAGTGGAAAAAAAAAAAGACACAAAAACAGTGTATGCATTATGATTCCATGTATATAAAGACTGGTAGAAATCTAGGTCACAGTTACTCTTGGGACATGGGGCAAGGAGGACTGGAAGGGGGCATCAAGGGGGGTTTCTGGGGTCCTCGCAGTGTTCTGGTTCTTGCTCTAAACTCCGGTGACATGGGTTTATACAGTTCGTGAACATTTATACAGATGTATCCCAATTAAAAAGTTATAATTGAAACAAATAAAAGAATAATGACAATAATGGATCAAACATTGTATTAAAACCATTGAGAGCATAACGAACTCCACTGTCCCACCCCCTCAGCCATGCGCGCGCACATGCACAATCAAGTGAAAACCTCATTGGCTGGGACTAGGTGGACACTTCCGGAAGCCATATCTTAGCACCGCCCCTTCTGTCTGCTGGTTATCTTGCCTTCCCGCCATCCGGCCTCGCAGCTTCGTCTCCCTTGGACTCAAGCCCCTGAGGCAAACAGTGTCCCTTGTGCTTGGCGGTACCCTCTCTCCCAGTCTCCGCACTCAGAGCCGGCTCGCTACCTGCCACCATTATGAACATCCGCAGTGCTCGGCCAGACGACCTGGTGAAACTGCAGCCCTGCAACTTCCTTTGCCTTCCGGAGAACTACCAGATGAAATACTATTTCTACCATGGCCTTTCCTGACCCCATCTCTCTTACATCGCTGAGGATGAGGACGGAAGATTGTGGGCTACGTCTGGCCAAAATGGAGGAGGACCCAGATGATGTCCCCCACGGACATATCACCTCCCTGGCTGTGAAGCGTTCACACCGGCGCCTCGGCCTGGCCCAGAAGCTGATGGACCAGGCCTCCCGGGCCATGATGGAGAACTTTAATGACAAGTATGTGTCCCTGCACGTCAGGAAGAGTAACTGGGCAGCCTTGCACCTCTATTCTAACGCTCTCAACCTTCACGTTAGTGAGGTGGAACCCAAATACTCTGCAGATGGAGAAGATGCTTATGCTATGAAGCCGGGTCTGTCACAGATGGCAGATGAGCTGAGGAGGTAGCTGGAGCTGAAGGAGAAGGGCAGGTATGTTGTGCTGGGCTCCAGGGAGAACCAGGAGGTCCAGGGCAGTACACTTCCTGGTTCTGAAGAGGCCTGTCAATAGAAGAACCCGTCCGCTGATGATAGTGGCAGTGACAGCAAGGAATCCAGCGAATCCACGGAAAGCCCCCATGCCCAGGACAGCTCAGAAGACTCACACTCCACCTCCTAGAGCCTGCTTAAGGTACGTATTCTCTCTTCCCTGACCACTGCCTATCTCCCCTAAATTCCTGGACCATACCAGGGTCAGCCCAATCCCATCCCATTCTAGCCCTGATGGGTTTCACTGTGAAAGCCACATGTTGACCTTGGGGAGGGGTGTAGAGTGGGCTGAGGGAAACTCATTGCTCACTATTGGAAGTTAATAGGACTCCATGCTGAAAGTAGATTAAATTCAGTAAAAGAAACAAGCATTTATCCTGCCTTTTCAGTATGAATTGTATTTCAGGGTATCCACATAGTCAATGAAAGAAATTTCTTCTTTATAGAATGACAGCTTTGCCAAAAATTGCCATTTTGCAACTCTTGAAATAATAGATCTAGCCAATTGCCATCAATGACTAATACCATTAGGTGAAAGCTGGAGCAGTTTGCAACGATGGATCAGACTGGCAACTCTTGAAGTCACTGGTCAAGTGTAACATCACTATAAAGGAGACAAATATTATGTGCCTCCAAATGCAGTAGGAAGTGCACAGTGACACCTATGAAATATTCTTGCCAAAAGAAAATTTTGTGTGTATGTATAAAATTTATCTTGAATTCAAACAAGGCCCTAGATCTAACTACCATTTTTATTAAAATAATAATAATGATAATAATAATAGAGGGACATGTTAAGCTACAGTCAGCCATATCCAGAATGAGAGAATTTCTACAGAACAAATGACCTGGTATCTTCAACAAATAAATGTCATTTTTTAAAGAGGGAGGAGGAATTTATCTATTAAACTTTAGAGAGATGTTGACCAAACACAACCATTGTGGAGACTGTGTGACTTAAACAAACCAAATATACATTTTGAGATGACCAGGCAAAATTTGAACATGGACTGTATATGCTATTAAGGAATTGTTAATAATTTTGTTAAGTAAGCTAAATGGTATTGTAGTATTATGTTAAAAAAAAGTTCTTATCTGTTAGAGATATATATTGAAATAATTAGAGTTGAAAGAATATGAAGCCTAGAATTTAAATTAATCCAGCCAAAAAAAAAAATACTCCAGGCTTCCCTGGTGGCGCAGTGGTTGAGAGTCCGCCTGCCGATGCAGGGGACACGGGTTCGTGCCCCGGTCCGGGAAGATCCCACATGCCGCAGAGCGGGTGGGCCCGTGAGCCATGGCCGCCGAGCCTGCGCGTCCGGAGCCTGTGCTCCGCAACGGGAGAGGCCTCAACAGTGAGAGGCCCGCGTACCGCAAAAAAAAAAAAAAAAAACTCCAGCAAAAAAAGGTCGGGGCAGGGGGAATAGATAAAATAAGAATGACAACATGTATAATTGTTGAAGTTGGGTAATGGGTACTTGGGGGATTCATTATGCTGTTCTTCACTCTTGAATGTATGAAAATCAACATGAAAAGTCAAAGAACAAAAACAATTATGGTTCTTCCGACTACACCCTAATACTAAGCAGACACTGAAAAGTAGTTTTAAAAGACTATTTAATTTCCTTAGGCTCAGTGTAGAAGCTTTAAGTTCCAAACCTACTCACCTTACGCTTACATATGAAAAAGGCAGTGACTTTCTCATAACAAAGTCCAGTCATGAGTGACACACACTGCATATAATTAAAATAAATGCTGTTTGATTAATTTACTCGTTCATAAAAATGTGTATATGCCTGGCATGAGGCTTGGTGCAGTGATTAGGACAGGCTGATGTTTACATTATACAGCATCTTATCTTCGTGGTTATTGGCTTCTCTTCAGTTGTGACAGTCTACCTGAGTAAGATTTTAAGAAAATGAAGATAATTGGAGATTGCTTTAACACTGTATATATATAGTTTTATATATTATATATATAATTTGATGAATTCAGAAGCACTTAATATCTGATACAAGAAACAAAAATAACTGTCTCCCTAGTAGGGGAAAAGAAAATAATAAATAATAGTAAGAAAATTATTGTGTGGCAGTTATATTACTGTTATTGAACTTTATTTCTAAGATGAAGGAGTTGTTCCTTGTACTCAGCAAAACTGTGCTTCCATGTTGGTACCCTCTGAGGCATCTTCACTGGCTCCATCTAATCTTTGGTCCTCACGAGTCCCTTCTGGGTCCTTTCCAATCAGAGGCCTCTTCAGGTCTCAGGTGCTCTCTGCCATGTTTGGGCCATTTTGGTAGCAAGGGTATTAGTGTGTCTAGGCTAGTTGTCCTAAAAACTAACCTCCAAACCTCAATAACTTAATACAATAGCAGCTAATTTCTCACATCACAGTCCAATATGAGTCAGCAGTGTGGTGGGGATGTGAAGGAGAGAGGAAAAGAAGGGCCCTCCTCCATGAAATCGTTTAGGACTCCATTTGTTCCTTAGCCCTCTTTGGCAATCTGGTGAAGCCTAAGGACTCCTCAGAAAATCGTCTTTTAATGGCATGAAAATCTGTGAGATCACAAAGGAAACCAATTTTATTGAAACACTGTTACCAAATTATTTTATAATAAACTTATATATGTGCCTTTTTATTAGCATATGTAATAAAAAAATCTAGCAGTGGGTTTAATACTGTTACTTAAAAGCAAATTGAGTGTAAATTGAGTGTAAATGGTATTTTGAGATACCTCCAACAGCTGTAATATAATATGAAAATACCTGTGATTTGTATTGGTGATAAAGTCACAAGTATTGTCAATATTACTATTCATTGGGGCCTACATTCATAATTGAAGGAAATGCTAAGTTTCAGTTAGAGGTTAGGGAAGATACAGAGTTATTTTTGTTCCAAATCCAAGTTCATGGTTCTCCTCAATTTGATTAATGGATCCCAGGTTAACCCCTGATTCAATGCTGTTTTCTAGAATCATATGTCCTCTACTGGTTCATATACGTCCAGCTTGCAGATAAGGGAAGAGAATACACACAGAGGTTCACATAAGTTTTGAAAGTCAGTCCTATTTTCCCTACTAACTGCAGGGGAGGCTAGGTAATGTAGTTTAGCTGTATGCCCGGGAGGAAGAGGAAGGAGTTCTGGTAACCACACAGCTTAGTTTCTGCAACAATGGGAACCATCCTAGTGGTGCTCTGGACTATGAGAAATTCTCCTTGCATGTCCAGCTAGGAGCTTGGGATTACTCTGCTGCCCACTCTCCGTAACATGGCACAGGGAACCCTGTGCAGCTATCTAAGGCTGTCTGCTTAGTCACATGACACATATGTCTTCTGCTCTTGCACAGACCTCGGCATGGGAAACTGGGATCCTGCCACCTTGCCGCCTGTATACCTCTTGTTAAAACCTGGAAGAAATGACCCCTTTACTTGGAAATCCCCCAGGTTGTCTAAGGCTTCAGTTACCATCCCTCACCTCCATCCCATTCAATAGGGTATTACTAGGACATACACCTAGCTGCCTGAATGGGAAAAGGCTACTGTGAAGAAAGAAAGAATGGGGGGGAAAAATAAAAGGTTAATACTACAAAAGTATTATCTTGCCACAATTGTGGCATTCCTCATGTGGAACTGGAGTTAAAATACCTACAGAAGAAAGTCCTGAAAGAAATAACTTTTCATTTTCCCTTATCTTCTTTTGGGTCTGGGCACCAGAGACAGTTAAAGTTAGAAGATTTAGAAGTGATGGTGAATAGGGCAGCTGGTGAAGGAAACTGGAGGTCTTCATCTACAAAATGCTAATAAAAATCACTAATAGCACTATGAGAACACTATGTCATAGGAACTATTCTAGGTACTGTGTATGAATTGTCTCACTTAGTCCTCCTAATTGCCCTCTGAAGTAGGTACTATTACTCCATTTTACAGATGAGAACTGCATGTCATTCAGATAGTGAATGGAGAACAGGGGTGCAAACTCAGATGGTGAGACTCCACCAGAGTGAGCATTAAATGGACAGTGCCTGTAAATTGCTTAGCACAATACCTCACACACACTTATTTATTCTGTAAATTTTAGCTCTTAATATAATCTGTAGCAACTATTTAGGCTCTTTTCTTCTCCACACTAATCAAATGATAGAATGTTGTATGTGAGCAGCAACAGTTTGCAATCTTGGAAGGGAGATGCATCTTAATGATTAAAATAGCTTTCACTGACAAGCTGAAAGTCAAAGCATTCAGCTGAATCAACGCTCATCAACACCAGAGTTCCTAGGGAGCCATAGCAATGAAGACAGGTCAGTTCAAAACATGCTAGTTGAGGCAGGAATGCCATCAAAGTGATGCTCCTGACAAGAAATATGTGGGTGATTAATAACAAAAAAGGGGAAAAAATGCAAAATCTTAGAATTTTCCATTGAGCTGGCAATATTGAGTTAACCAAGGTTACTTCAGTGACTCTCCTTTTTTGGTTTATTCTTTCTGTCGCTAAGCTGTCATCCTAACAAAAAGTTGTTAAATGTTCACATGAGCATTCACTGAAATAGACTGTTCTTAATTTTACCAGACAACTAATTATAGCTGGAATGATATAATGAAATATGGAAGAAAGTTAGAGACTGACAGATCTGGTAAATTCCTAGTATAACCTTACCCCAGATATGCCAGAAACCATAGATTTCAAATGTAGCTGCACTGTATGAAGATATAGAGGGGAGGGGGTTGGGAAGAGATAAAATATTGTTTGGAAATACTAATCAGATAGTATCATGTGTTGAATTAATTTATAATCTCCAGTAATGTCACTTTTCCATCAGTGTATGATGTACATTTAGGATGACTGAAATACCAACTTTGTCAGAGGAAACTGATAAAAGCAGAGGCTTTTCCTAAATTTTGTACTCTTTCCATGCCAAGGAGCTTTATGGTGGAAGAAGTAAGAAAGAGAAGATAATAACCATTCTTCTGGGAACGGCAGTGGTTCAAAGAGCCTTCCTGAAACATTCTGCAATGCTATGTCTTTAGACTGACATCCTCAGAACATCACAGGAATTTTTTTTTAAAGTTGTCATAAAATTCTGTTTTGTTTTCAGAAAGTAATGATAACAACATATTTCTCAGGCTGCTGTTGCCCTCCTTTAAGGAATCCTAGTAATGTAAAAATTTGTACTTCATAAGCTAATAAGGACCGTAATATTCATATTTTATCTTAATGTCTTAAACATATCAAGGAATATTTACTGAGAAAACTAAAAGAACTATAGAATGTTTGGTTTTTATATAACTTCTTTTGCAGTCCTCTCTTAACAGCATCTGAAACAAATTGAAAAAGGTGATGATAGACTTTATGGCTTATTCTCCCACATCTTACTACTCTTCCATTACAGCAAGTACACTTTTTTAAAAAAACAACATTTTGTATTATATGCTTCTGAATGTCCTGCAACTTGATTTACTGTTGTTATTCGGAGAACTGACTTCTCTGTAATTAAGATTTTGTACAAAAATGTTTTTTAACTGCTCTGTGCATAACAGTCAACTTTTATCACTTCTGTGTGCATTTGATAGATGGGTAAAGAATGCATGTTTGCAGTTGTAAGGTTCTGTTGTTGTTCTGTTGTGTTATGTTTGCAGTTGCTCAGCAATGGGAAGCAATACTGCACTAGCTTTTCTTTAATTTATATATTCCATTTACATATCACACAAAACTTTCTTCCTTATTAAGGATAGGGTCCATGTCCCATTTATCTTTGTTTCCTTAACTCCTGGCACATTATTCATTCATGGTAGGTACTCAGTACATACTCATTGAAAGAAGGAAGGAAGGAAAGAAGGACCCTCCCAAATTACCAATGCAGAATTTAAAAATGGAAAGGAGAGAAAATGTACATATGGTACTACTTCTTATTACCTAATGTAATAAGGACACTTTTAAGTTATGAATAAAGAGACAGTGCGTAGTTTGGTTTCATCTCCAGGTCTCACAGAAAGAAAATATAACTTACAGAATTAGACACATTGCATCTAGCTTATCAAGAGCTAAAAAGGCCTTTCATTTCATTAGAATTGAGATAAATTTCTTTTTGAGTGGAGCAGGATGGGATAGAATTTGAAGATGACAAGCAAAAGTATCATGGTGTCTTTAGGTTTAAAATAGGATCTTTGGGGTAGATCTCAGCCTTTCATTGTTCTCCCTCCTCCCCTTTCTCCTGGCAGAAACGGCTTTTAGGTGTTGTCAGAAAAAGTTCATGTGTCCTCATGACAGGGAGAGGAGAGAGCCCCAGATCCACATGTGGATCTTTGTGTTGTCCACTCAACTCTCACTGGCTTCCATGGAGATATATCTAGTCTAAAGTGGCTATTAACGCCTTGCTGATCTGCTGCCAAACTCTGTCATTGGTTAAACCAGTATTTTATTCTGTCAGAGCCTGTAGCCCTCCTTTGCTCACTTGCTCTCTTTTCACTTCTCAACAGCATTGCAGGTCTTCATGTCTCTGCCACGTCTGCCCTCTGAGCCCTGGCTTAGCCTGTGAGCTCTGCAGCATCTGCTCTGGGGTCGTCTCAAGGAGACCCCAATGGCTTCTCACTGTCAACTCTCAACCTTCCACATGCCCTGCTGGGAATGAAGGAATACGTGGGCACAAGAGCCTGCTGCACAAAAGCCAAGGAAGTTTGAGGCCTTCCATCACAGAACCTTCCTTGGCCTACTCACACCATGCTGCCATTTTATTCTGTTTGTAGTAGTTTGTCTTGCAAGGTTGTCTCTTCCAAGAATGCAGAACAGGAAGCAGGGCAGACGCCTACAGCTCCTCTGCTTTCAGTTTTTGCCACTATTTATCTGGGTTTTCATTCTTGAGGGGGTAGTCAGTACCATCAAGTCAGACCTCATGCCCCCTTCATCTTCCTTCTTCATCTTTTCTGGTAGAAGTTTTCTGTTTCCTCTTCCTTTCTTTGGGAACCTGTCCTCTGTCGTGTCCTCCCCTTTCTTGAGGAGGTATTCTCATTCTCCTTCCCAGCGGGAGGAAGTGGTGAGTAAGGGCTTCTACTGTGCAATCAGAACTTGGAGATTTCAAGAAAAGGATAACCAGTAATTAAATTGGAATATCGAATCTGCTTGTTTGTATCAATTTGATTTTTGTTAGTGACATAACTTGCCATTTATTGAGGACCTATAATGTTCAGGCACAGTGCTAGGGCCTTTATTAACAATATATTTAATCCTCTCAGCAACCCTAGGAGGTAGGTATTATTATCCCTGTTTTATAGATGGGGAACCTGAAGCTCAAAGAGGCAAAGTAAATATCTAGGATCAGAACCCAAGTTATTTGAATTCAAAGCCAAAGTTCCTTTCACTTTCCTATTGCTACTTTTTGCATTTTATTTATAAAAGTGTGAAAACCATAGCAAAAAAAAGGAGAATCTACTGTTTTAAAATGTTAAGTGTTGACTTAATACATGACAACTATATGTCATTGGTAAATATTTAGATAACCCTCTATTATAATCCTATTTACTATTTTCCCCAGTAAAAATAAGTGAAGACAAAGTGTTTTGACAAAGTGCAGTGAAAGTCACCAGATAAATCCAGAGTTATTATTAACGTTTTTATATTCACTGAATGTGAATTACCATAGTATATAACATTTCTCATGTTTAAATTTTTATGAAAACTAGTGTATATGGTTTTAAGTCAAAGCCCTGACATTAACCATCTTATGACAACAGATAAATCTGTTCTCTGTAATCATAATCAGCCCTGCTAAGCTCTTCTTACAAATCTTCTCTAAGAATGCACTCTAAGAATGCCTACCTAACAGTAAATGATTGCCTGAGGCAGACATAGAAGTTTTTTTCCTACACAATAAGGATTTGCCATTTCCTATGCCAATACAAACCTGTCATCTATCTTTCCATCTTTCCTTTTTAATTTTCTTTCCCAATTCTAAAACTATTTTATTCCTTCCCCTCAAGCATCTGTTTATCTCTTTATTTTTAAATATAACAGCTTTCTAACATCTGTCTCTAGGGCAGCATAATCTTACTGATGAAATATTCCATGTTTTCCTTGAGCCCTTGTCAATATGTCTTCGTGTTAACAGCTTAGCAGATGGAGAAACAGAAGGAGTAGCCTCAGATTACCTGAATGATTTCTCTGTAGCACCAGGCACATTACTGTCTCTACTAAACTTGATGATAGGAACTGGAGTAATTAGAAAATAAGAAATGATACCTGACTTTTGCAGTGTTATTTGCTAAAACTGTTGGCTGCTTTTCTGTGTTACTGTTATATCCTTTTTCCCAGTCTCATACCAGGAGAAGACAGAGTTTATAGCAGCCTACCTAATTTGGACTGTGCCTACTTAGATAATGGAAGTAAACAATAATACTAATATTGCTTTGGGCATAAATTAGCATGTTCCCAGTGGTTCCAGGGTGATCACGGCGATTTAGCAGCAGCAATAGCTTCTGCAGCACTGAAATTGTGGGAGCCTATGATACTGCTTTATGTAATAGCATTGTTCTTTTTACATGGGGCAAATTATTATTATTTTAATGGACTGACCACTTTTTCCTTAAGTACAAACCTAGAGAGGCCAAAGCAGGGCTTTGAAGCAAGGATACAGGATAGTTAATGGTGAATACCATTGGACTAGCTGTAGAAAATGACCCACACCCCCTCCTTTACTTGCTGCTTTAAAGAAACTACCTGGGTGGGCTCAGGTCTGTCAGCAAATTGTTCAGAAATATTAATTATCAAGATGCAAAGTTTTCTTTGGCTAATAGAGAGAAACTTGTGAATGAAGTCTGTGAGTTACCTAGTTAGAATCTGTGTGATTTTTCCCTTTAGAGATAAGAACAAGGGACAAACAAGAGGTGATTGTCTGAAAATAATGGGGTATGTGGATGTGTGGGAAAAGTGGGGAGTGGTGCTGGAAGTTAGTCCAAAGCTGGGAAAATTTGGAAAGGATAAGGACTCTGAAATAGCTCAAAGGAAGTTTTCTCCAGTTTTCACATGCAGATGAGTCATGTGGGGGATCATGTTAAAATGCAGATTTTGTTTCAGTAGGTCGGGGCTGGGGCCTGAGGGTCTACATTTCTAACTAGTTCCTGGACAACGCTGATGTTGCTGGGCTAGGAACCACACTTTGACTAGTAAGGGTCTTAACACTCATCTGCAACCCTGGACCTAGTCGAAAATACCTGTGACTAGCCTTTAGGTCGGTTTGGATTAGAACCTAAATAATTCGGAGTACCGTTCTTTTTTTTTTTTTTTTTTTGCAGTACACGGGCCTCTCACCGTTGCGGCCTCTGCCGTTGCGGAGCGGAGCACAGGCTCCGGACGCGCAGGCTCAGCGGTCATGGTTCACGGGCCTAGCCGCTCCGGGGCATGTGGGATCTTCCCGGACCGGGGCACGAACCCGTGTCCCCTGCATCGGCAGGCGGACTCTCAACCACTGCGCCACCAGGGAAGCCCTATCCTTCTTTTTTTTCCTCCAAGTTCTAGTCAAGCAAACAATAGCTACAATTTGGCAGTAGTGGCATATAGCACAAGCTTGAAGAGTGAGACAAGTCACACTGAAATTTTCTTAATTTGTTTCCAGAACAAAAAGCTCCAAAAATTTCAATGTTCAGTTAAGAATCAGACACCAGGCCAGTCTGGAATCACATGCCTTTCTACTCATGTATCATTAGCTTCTCATATCCCTTCATCATCTGGGTGTTCTGAGTTAGAACTTTTATTAACAGTACTCGGCTAAAAAACTGATGAAACAGACCAAGTGACTTATCATAGCCCTTCTTTATACTTTTTCCTAGACATGGATGCTTCTTTGAAATCTTAAAGGACACAGATCATTTCACTGAGGCATACCTGAAGCGTTACTTAAACAGCTTGTTTCTTTATATGGATATAGGAATTGAATTTTGTGAAGTTCTGGAAAAAAAATCCTTTCAGTATAAATCATACATATATTGCTTTCCTAACCAAAATTAAGATAGATTTTGCACTTTTGGAGTAAGGTCATCACCTCAACTACATATTATAAAAGCTTACTTAGGGCTTCCCTGGTGGCGCAGTGGTTGAGAGTCCGCCTGCCGATGCAGGGGACGTGGGTTCGTGCCCCGGTCCGGGAAGATCCCACATGCCGCGGAGCGGCTGGGCCCGTGAGCCATGGCCGCTGAGCCTGTGCGTCCGGAGCCTGTGCTCCGCAGCGGGAGAGGCCACAGCGGTGAGAGGCCCGCGTATCGAAAAAAAAAAAAAAAAAAAGCTTACTTAGAGAATACAGTCCTTAGCAAATTGAGCAATTTTCACAAGAGGTGGTTTAATAGAGTGGGATCACAGACCTGACTCCAAAGGCTTAAATTTTAGTCCCAGTTTGGCTTATTACTACCTGGATATCCTCTGGCATTTCAATTTTCTCATATATAAATTAGGGAAAAATAACTTCCATGCCCTCTGGGCCATTGTGTAATGAGATAGTATAAGAAAAACTGCATTGTAATTTGTAAGAAGATGTGTAAATGTTATCTCTAACTTTTTACTTTGCTAACATTTTTACTTTCAGAGATTTTTATCCCCAAATTCAAACTGGTGCAAAATAACAGTGATCATTTTCTTTTTCATCTCTAGCCATCCAGAAAAAAAAATCAGCTTTTCAGCAATGATGAATGTGTGTGTGTATGAATATTTTAAGGGATGACGTATGAAGAAGGGAGTGAATTCCTGTAAATGTAGCAAATCAACTGTCTATATATTCATTTAAAAAGAAAAGAGGCTTAATAAAAGTTGTTTATCTCTTGCTCTCTATGACCTAGGCATTCATATGTAATAAGATTATTCATGTGAATCAAATTGTACTTGTTCTCCCATTTGCATGGTTTTAGGTGAAAGAGATTCACCAAAAAAAAAAAAAAAAAAAAAGTGACCAAAATTTTCACATACTCAGAAACTTTAGTAAACTATAGTAGTACATTACCATCTGGCTGATTTTCCATCACCAGAGCCCTAAGCAGTGTTAAGTCCCACAGTCCCTACTTTTATGGCTTAAAGGAGGTACATAAGTTAAACTTTGTTAAATAATAGATGTTATAAAGAATTTTGAAAAGTTATGGACTCCCTTATATGAAGAGGCTTCTAGGAAATAAATATTTCTAATTGTTCCTTTGGCATCCAAGACAGTTTTGTGCCTTGGTAAATAAGTGTGCCCTGCTTAGTGAGATTCCCAGTGAGTGAGAGATAGGCCTTTCTTTAAAAAGTGGCAGAATGATTAGTGCGAAGGAAAGTTGAGAAAGAAGAACCAACACCACAGAAGGCTCTTAGGCAGATCAGTCTAGGAAGTTGATCTAGATCAACTTCCAAATGATCTAGATCGTTTGGAAGTTGAAGATACAGATTTTGAGCCCCTTAAAATTTGTCCATCCTGTATATCCCTTGTAAAGTACTGAAGTATGAAAAACAAAGATCCATGATATATTTTCTACCACTTCATACATGTTCTTTAATTTTATTCTCTTCCTTATAATTGGGGGAATCAGAGGGGGCAGGGTGGATAGATTAGTTTATATCCAGTAAGCATCTAAGGCTCAAGTATCACAGCTTTTGTGTGCCCAGTTGATTAGCATCTTTGTCTCAACTGTTTCAAGTTAATGGGTGGTAATATTACATAGGGGTTAAGCCCGTACATTCTAGGTTATACCTGGAGTCTCTGAAGCACCTGCTTTAGAAATATTTAAATAATTGCATATACCCTGCTTTATAAGGATGACAACCATGTCAAAATGATACATTCATGAAATAACCTCATAGTCGTTTGTCAGCTGATGGTAGAAATCCAGAATCAGAGTTACAAAATCAGTTTAGGAGTGAAAGTGCCAGCTGTTACAAAGTTAAATATTGTTTATGAAATTTGTCTTAGGTCCGCTCTTATCCTTGTCCAGAAAAAATATAGATCATTTCTTTGATTACTGATTAGAATTTTATTTGGGCATTGAAAGGAAGTAGTTTCAGAATAATTGGACATCCTGAATAAAAAAAGAAGGCTGTATTTGTACTTTAAAATTATGTATACCAGTACAATTCTAATTGGAAAACATTTTGGTCACTTACGTTAAAAAACAAGTTCCTGTCTTTGATGAGGAAAAAACATTATAGTGGCTTATCATAGAATGTAAAGCTTTTAGAATCACTCTGTAATTCATGGCTTATCCCTGAGAATTCAGAGCTTTATAAATTATAAACATTTTCCAGGACAGGGTACACACTGTCTTATGTCAGACGGGGCAAGGCTAAGCCAAGGGCATAAATGAATTTTCACTTTTTCACCCTGAATTCTTCCTCCATCCCTGATACCCAGTATTCTATTATTCTTTTCTGACTTAAGTTGTACACCCCTAACCTATGCCAGAATTCCTTCAAAATAACCTATACTCAGATCCCTTTTTTAATACCTTTTCCCCTTCTGTCCCCACTTCCCGTAGATAGATGGATGGATAGATAGATACCTAGATAGATAGATAGATGATAGGTAGATAGATCGATCCTACATCATAGCTGGTAATAAGCATTTTTTAAAATGCACACAAAATTATTCATAACTGGCAGGCTTGCTCCTCTAAAGAATATTTATATTTAACTCAAATGAATCTCAGGTAGGATAAACCTGCTTCATCAATATTCTTATCCTGTCTATTGGAGGATCTAAACTAGGGCTCCATGGGGTGTCCTGCCACCTTGGACCACAGTTTTCAAAGGAAAGAGCGAATGCATTTCTTATCTATGAGCAAATGAAGGCATAGAGTACTACGAAGCAATGTTTGCTTTTAAGACCTGAAACTTTCTTTTCTTCATGTTTCCTCCAATTCTTTTTTATTCTTTCTCCCACATCTTCAACAATATTAATGTCCCAATTTATACACCCATAAAATAGGAATAATTGTAGGGTTGCTCTAAGGACTATAAAGTTGTTGCAAGGGTTAAGTAAGATAATTCATGTAAATTATGCACCCATCCAGAAAATAGTAGGTGCACAATAAATATTGGTTCCAGTTACTTCCCTTCTAATTGGTGAGTAAACATTTTAATAAAGCTAATAATTCTAATACAGAGATTTACATTTGAATATCATTTTATGCAAAAAATTATTTAGTGATCATAAACTGTTTCTGTCTTCTCAGTGTCTTCTCCATTCTCTTCAGATTTATCTCTGAGTGTGCTCAAGTAAAAGCACGAATGAATGAAATGAAAGGATTCACAGAAGAAGAAGAATTGAACCAATGAAGATTATACAGAATCCCACTTTATATCAAATAATGGTAAAACAAGAATCCTTTACGATCAAAGAATAAATGTTATTTTAAGAAGAAACACTCCAGTGCAGTTCTGCGTCAATAGTAAAGTACTTCTATTTTCCCTCTGTTTTCAAATCTAAAAGCCAAATAATATTATCCTAATATTTCCTTGCACAAAAGGTAAAATAAGAGATACAAATAACTAAGAACACTTAGCAAATCTCTTAATCAAGATGTGTTTCTCCAAATATAATAACAAAAATTCATTTAAAGTAAGAAAGTATGATGACCAGTGAAAACCAGGACATTGCAAACCCGGTTTTCACTTTAGAAATAAAACTAAAATAATATTTGAAATGTTTTAAAAATACAGTAAAATGTGGTTGTCATAGGTGTTTATGCTTTTTGAAAGGGGAAAAATTGACTACCATTTCATTCTTTGTGCGGAACAGTCTGTTTTGTCTATTAAACAAAAAATAAATGAGCAATAATCTCCAAGAAATCATCTTGACCAGCATTGATGACTAGTGTGATAGTTAAGAGCCCGAGGCATAGCCAGAGGCCATTAGGGCTCTTGAGGGGGGGAAGTTGGGGGATTGTGGTTTACCAGTAATTAACCATAGTTATGAATCAAAACTTCCTAAGAGATAAAAGTTAATCTGGATTATTCTATCTGTGTCTGTCTTTTCATGCACCCCTCCCCCACCTTTTTTAGCAAATAGGAAAAGAGGATGCTGCCATCATTTCACAAACCAGGTTGGATTGGCAATAATTCATTTAATGAAACAGGGACACTCAGGGGACCAATTAATGCCTTTTCAAGCTTAGACTAGACAACTATAAGAGCCACTTTAAAAAAAAACAACAACAAACTCAGTCTAACACATTAGTTGATTGTTGGTAAACTGAAACTCAATCATGAGATCATAAGGATTTTTTGGAGCTTTTTTTTTTTTCAGTTTTTAATCCTATCTCAGTAAAGGTAAATACATAAGGATTATAAATAAACAAATCTGAAGTAATATAGATTGGGGGAACCTCAAGAGGGTCAGGAGATAATGAAGATTATACCTCAATATTGGGATTATGAATGTTAGTTCTTTATTTCAATAAAAGTGGATAGAGATCTTTCATATCAGGGACACGGCTTAGCTGTAAGGACACAGTAATCTTCTGGGAATTATGCATACAGGCTTGACATCATTTTTATTGGATGGCTGATGAACTGGAAAACTCCAGGATAGCCAAGCTTTAATTTGTAATCTTAATTTTCATATAAATCGGTACATTTCAGAGGGAGGGAGCGGGGGGATGTGGGGGACTTTGATGCTTGCTAGCCTTGTGGTAATAAGACAGCGCTGGAGCGCGGGCTGCAGTACTAACTCATCCAGTATCTGAGTCTGTCTTTTCCTCTATCCATCTGTCTTCCATCTTTACATCTATCATTTAAAGAAATTTACAGCCTGCAAATACCAGAGAAGCTAATGTTAGTGCAATCTTCCCTCCACCTTCTCTTGGAATGATCTATAGTAATCTACTTATCACAGACATGCACACTATAATGTACAATAATTTAATCTTCAGCCAGGAAAATGACTGCAGTTGTTTTCCAAGCATGCAATTATAAGGTTTTTTCCTTCTTTTTATCTTTTTTAAAGGCTATAGGGCATGAGAGAACACTGGTTTCCCTTCACAAAACAATTATCTTGATGCTTCCCATATATACTTTCACATCCATAGGATTACACAGGGGCAAAGTTATCAAACTAGAACATAGTAGTGATTTATTTGGTCACACAGAAACTGGGCCCATATATTTCCAATATGGAATGCAGATGCCTTTCACATTGTAAAAGAAGTAAAGTACTATTGAATAGAATATTTTAGAAATATATCAATACAATAGAATTTTCTCTCTAGACTGTTCTGGTCTTTTACATCATAAGTAAAATTGAATCTTCATGCAAAATTGTTATAATCGAAGACTATTTGAGTTGAACTGACCATAGAAAATAAGAGGGGAAATTATTTGTTCACAAGCACATATTTTTTCTCTCCTTTCAAGTAATGTTTCTACAGCCTTTCAATCTAAAAATTGTAACTTGTCCTTTTGTTATTTTGTTATTGTCCTACAGCTACCTTACTTCCTGGACCAAAATTAATATGCCTTAACATTGACCACTTTCTTTCTACATGCCTTGCCTCCTTTTGCAGAAATGCTGCTATACGTCTTGTCTCTGATTAGGCTAGAATGATGCAAATCTTAATCAACTAATTAATCCATCCATCCATCTATCCACTGTGTCAAGCACTGTACAGAGTGATAGATATACTCAGGATATACAGTATTTTATCTTAAGGAATTCATGACTTAGTAGGGAGATAGACTTGTAACAAAAACAAACAAACAACCAACCAAAAAAACAGAGAAGGCTTCCAGGAAGAAGTGACACTGGGGCTGAGATTTAAAGGTATGAAGAGGTTAGCAAAGCAAAGATAGTGACGGACAAAATGGGATAGTACAACATTTGTAAAGGCAGAGCAAATGAAAGGGACTTTGACACATAATGTAGGAATGGAGTTCACAAGCATTTACAAAAATGAATGAGTCTACTGAGGTATAACTTGGTAAATGGTAAGAGCCTCAAAGTAAAAGATACAATCTTCAGTTGAAGGTGTGAATCTCTAATATCACATCCATTAGCATTTACCTGAACAACTTCAATGACTGGAAATTCATTACAATGAAAGACAGCTGAATTTATTTTCAAAATTCTAATATTTAGGATAGTCCTAAATTTTCTAATTTTTTAGAACTAGAAAACATATTACATATACCTATCACCAAAGCTAACGTGACTACCACCACTGCCAAGTGCCAAGTGTAGCAAGTTGATCACGTTGTATCCCTTCTCTCATGGAGGGTATAGTAATTTGCCTTTATAGAAATACAAGCTTATTCTGGATATGAATTTCCTTTCTAGTCTACAGCACTTCTGCCAATACCATTATTTGCTAACTTAAGGAATGCCTTATTCATTGCCACATAAAGCTACACAAACAAGGAACCCATTTTACAACAAAGGAAATGTAGCAATGGGCTCATGCCTGTGGAATCACTGGTCTTATGCTATGCCTCATCTTCTAGAAATGTCTGCTATAAAACAACAATAACTGAACTGAAAGCTCAGTGGTATTCAACCTTGAGAATTTGGGAAACTTTCTATATGCCTTAAACTAGGAGTCAGTGTATAGTGTTATGTCTCCAACTGTCAGCATGTACAGGTTTGGGAGCCAGGAGGTGGGGTGGTAGTGAGCCCTCTCTTACTGTGCTTGATAACCCACTTAAGCAATTTCTGCTTGTCAAGCCTGATGTCTTGGCTCAGTGGGTTTAGTGGTCCTAGTGTTCTAGAGAGGAATATTTATACCAGGTGTATTAAATTGGAACCTGTGACTGTCTCTGGCCGTTTTGGGTTCCTCTTGCTTCTAAACCAGCAAACCATTTTGAACAGGATGATGGCTGCTATCTTCCAGAAGGAAAATTGGGTTGTTGTCACATACTCAGGCAAAGAAGACTATGTCTAGAACCTAGGAGTTTCACTGAGACACATCTTAGTACTCTCTTGCTTAAAAGTACTGTCCCCAAACTGCGGTAACTTAATGACTTAGATCCTATGGGCATAAAGGTTTGGGTCATCTTCAGGTAAAGCACTCAACTAGCTGAGGATCAGCAGAGGGAAAGGGGAGCATAGTGTACGGGTGTGTCTTAGTGTGGCTAAGATATACTGCTCTATACCGTGGAAGGCTGACCTCTATTGATCACCTTAACTGGATTCCTTTGCCATTTAGTTTCCAGCTGGGATGGGTCAATGCGACCAAGTAGAAAGAGAAAAAGAGAACAGGATACCTAGCCCGCAGCTCTTCTTCCCCAGCCACAATTTGGAGGGTTGATCTATTTCCTCTACCTACAGCAACTGCTCTTGTCCAGCAGATACTCTCCCATGAGTGCTTCTTTCTTCATATTCTGGTAGTACCTTCCTCCCCTTGTCCCTTCTGTCCCAGGAATGGTAGTGTCTTCCTGATGTTGTTACATCATCCCTCGTTCATCTCTTGTGTTCTTCTCAGGCTTTTATAATCAGACCCTCATTTAACTCTCTTCAGTCACCCCCTTTTTTAAAAAAAATTTTAACTTTATTTTGGAGTATAGTTGATTTACAGTGTTGTGTTACAGCAAAGGGAATCAGTTAAACATATACATATATCCATTCGTTCTCAGATTCTTCTCCCATATAGGTTATTACAGAATATTGAGTAGAGTCCCCTGTGCTATATAGTAGATCCTTGTTGATTATCTGTTTTATATATCATAGTGTGTATACGTTAACCCCAAACTCCTAATTTATCCCTCCCTCCCTTTGGTAACCATAAGTTTGTTTTCAAAGTCTGTGAGTCTGTTTCTGTTTTGTAAATAAGTTTATTTGTATGACTGTTTTAGATTCCACGTGTAAGGGATATCATATGATATTTGTCTTTCTCTGTCTTCAGTCACCCTTTTGAGTGTGCCATCTGTTCCCTGACTCCACCAAAATCAATCCGTCTTTATATCTCTACATATCCTTATATCTCCATTACTTTATCAGCTTTAAATAATATTGCTATCCATCTTATGATACAAAGAGATCAGCATATCTATTCCACCTCTTACTGCTCTCCCTCTCATTGCCTCACTTTTGTTGGATATATAATTTCTATATTGTCCAATTTTTAACATTTACATTCTAATCTTTACCATAATTCTCACACTATGATCTTAGTTCCAGGGACAGTGGATTCAATTCTCATAATCAGTCCTTTTCCTGTAGTTTCTCCATTCATCAATGGAAGGCTGAAGTTAAAAAAACTCGAAAAACTATATTCCTTGAACTCTTACATGTTCAAAATTGTTGCTTTGATGTTGAACTGCAGTTGGTCTAGTTATAAAGATTCTTGAGTCATTCTTTTTTCAAGCCTTAATTGGCACTGATTGTTCCACAGTATTGAGTATTGATATAGAGAAGTCTGAGGTTATCCTGCATTTTTTTCCCCCTTAAGTCTCTTGATCTTTTTATCTGGATGCAGACTACATGTCAATATATACTGAAACTATGAAACTTTACTAGGCTGGATTTTGGTGTTGATCATTCTCTCACTTTATGTATCCCATCTATAGATTCAAGTCTTTTATTTTTGGTAAGCTATCTTGGGTTATATCTTTAAATACGTGTTTGGTTACATTATTTTGGTTCTCTTTGACCATGACACTGATTTGCCTGTTTTCCATATCTATTCTTTTCTCTCTTGCCTTTTTAAACTATATTTATTCTGATATCATATTACATCTTTTCTAATTCCTACCATTAATTGTGCCTCTGTTTTCAGAAGAACCTATTTTCCTTTGTGCTTCTTCCAGTCTGGCTCATTTCTATAGTATTTAATTTTCTTCCTTCTACTTCATTTCTGGGTTTTGCCAGGTTCATCATCTTAGTTAGGATCTTTGCAGAAAACAGACGGCACACTCAAACTGAAGAGAATTAATAAAGGGATTGTATACAAAGGTGAAAGCAGATGTAGGGAACTCACAAGAGTTAGTGCAGTACCCCCTTGGGGGCCGCTGTTACTGACTGTAGGTCTGAAGGGGCAAAGGGAGGGAGTGGTAACTAGAATCCAAAGAGAGAGCCATTTAAAAGCCTCTCCTTCCTGAACCTCTGCTTTTCTTGATATTTCCATGGTGGAGAATGGGGCCCCACGACAGGTCCATAACTAGGACTGCAATCTCGTGTGCATTGGCATTTTCTAACACTACTTCTGTGGCACACACCCAGCCTGGGCCCTGTGGCCACAGCGCTGCTTCACATGAAGTTCAGCTGCCCAGATGGAGACGCAGAGGAGCTGCTGCCTTCCTGGGCAGGGACCCTGGGAACAGGACACTCAGGGTTAAGGCAGATTGCAGAGGTGATTTGAACTGTGGCCTCCAGCAGCACCTTGAGCTTTCTTTTTGTAATCCAGAAGAAATAAAAAGTAACATCCTTCAATAAAAGAAAAAAGCCTCTCCTTCCTTAGTCAAACGATGTTACCAGCCCAGCATGACCCCAGAGGGGGACCCAAGGGAATAACTTGACCTCTTCTCCCCCTCCATTCTTCTGCTAGTACTCTCAGTTGGCCAAGGCCAACTAGAAGCTAGAAAACCTTTTGAATAGTTTAGAGGTCAGCCTCCTGGGGAGCAGATCAGGGTGGAGAAGAGTAAGGAGTGTATCTAGAGGGGCATCTTTCCTGAGCTCTTCTGCTCTACTGTGTCTTTTTCTGTTTCAGTTATAATTGTCTCATTAAGGGTTTTTAGTAATTCTTGATGACATATGTGGTTATAATTTTTATCTCAGTGCTATATTTTTCTTGGTGACTATTCATCATCTGATATTTGCTTTTCCTATTTCTTTACCTCTGTTTTCCCCCGTAATAGCTTTGTTTAAAGTCTCTGCTTGTTCCTGTTATGATCACTCATCTTTTAAATGAGCAACCTCCCCATCAGCCATTTGAAGAAGCTTTGGGTGGCAGAGTGGATAAGACTGTGTTGCAGGCTCCCAGCAATTCTGCTAATGACAGAATTGCCTGTGCGCCTGAGTGATTTTAGCTATTATATCTTCCCTGCTGACCAACTGCAGCACTCTTAATGATATAAAGTGTCTCTCCTCCTTTTTCCTACAACCAGAGGTTACTTTCTGAAAATACGGATTGTTCAGGTGATTCCTCAGTTGACTCTGACTTCCAAGTATCCAGAGATGTTCCCTATTCCCGATGTTGTGAATAAAATATGTATTATTTTATATTTCACTGTAGCATACTTTTTTGAGAGATTTGTGTAGAGCTTTTGCTGAGCTCTGTCACTATGCGGGTCCTCTCTTTACACATTCATCTGTCCCAGTTGGCCTTTATTGCTCTTGGCAGATCCTTTTTTTGCTTACTTTGCTATGATTGTTTGGAGGTTTCATATATTTCCCAGTCCCATCAGAGATCAAGTTTGCATTAATTTTTCTCTTCTTTCTTTTTTGGCTTTTGGAGGATTTCTTATAAAAGAATTCATAGACCTCACTCCATCATTTTCAAACCAGAAATCACACGTACCCCTTTGATCCTCCAACAAACACATATGTAAAGAACACATGAGGCTCATGTTCTACCATGTAAAAGAAAAACTCCCTAGCCAAAGCTAAAAATGTATAACTCATTAAACATGGAACATTTTCCAAGTGCCGAGTATATCTAAATGACTCTGGTTTAAGATTTCTCCCATGGTTTAGAGGTGTTTTCATTTTTCAAAGATAAGTCATCTGTTCCTAAGCCTGTTTTTCTTTATTTGTGTTCCAAAGTCCTCCTAGCTACAGTCTCCTGAAATGTCAAAATACTACCTTCAGAGCAGAAAATAGATTCTCCCAGTCATATCTTATCCTCTTATCCTCCAAAGCTCCCAATTTGCCAGTGAAGTAACATAAAAGTTAAAGATAAATTCTGTGACTGTAATCCCAATTGGGAGGCACACTCATCTCTTAAACAGTTCTGTCAACTTGGATTTATCTTCATGGAAGGCATATAAAGCATCGTTTACATAAATAACGTGGAGCTTTGAGTTGGACAAATACCAGGGATGAGTAACTGCCCTGGAGTAGACCTATTATATCAATCACTGGGGCTCAGACAATCAGAAAAGCATTGACTATAGCCATACAAAACCTGATCACAACATAATCTTCCTCTGCTTCTTGATGAGGTAACAAAATATGCTGTGTTCATTGAACAGCTGCTTTCATAAGGAGAGCAATAATGAAAAAAATCTCCCAGAACCTTTAGTACTTGCACATGGAAACAAGACTTCCAGTGAGAAAATTAAAATGCCAACAAGATTTATACTTACCTATGTAGATGTCCTACGATCGTAGACATGTTCCATTACTTTTAAAGTGCAAGAAGGAGAAACAATGTCATTTTTTAAAGTACTGTTATTGAAATATAAAAGTAATAGGCATGAAAAAAAAAAAAAAGTAATAGGCATGGTTCCTATTATGGGCTGAATTATGCAACCCCCCTGGCCCCATGCAATTCATATGTTGAAGTTCTAACCGATAGTACCTCAGGATAAGACTCTATTTAGACATAGGCTCTTTAAAGAGGTAATTAAGTTAAATGAGGTCATTAAACTTGGCCCTAATCAATATGACTGAGCCCTAATCCTTATAAGAAAATGAGATTAGAACACAGACACACATAGAGGGAAGGCCGCGTGAATATACATGGCTATCTGCAAGCCATGAAGAGAGACCTTAGAAGAAACCAATCCCAAAGACACCTTAATTTCAGACTTCTAGCTCCAAAATTGTGAGAAAATAAATTTCCCTTGTTTAAGCTACCCAGTCAGTGCTACTTTGGTGTGGCAGCCCTAGCAAACACTTCTCTTTCTCTTTTAAAGGTAAATAAGGAAATGAAGATAGAGAGGCCCAAAGTTAAGCCATCTCTACCATGCTCAGACAAAATTCTGACACTTGGTGTAAACATCCAGTTTTTCAGTGGTTACGTATGGAAATCAATGTTCCCTTAATTGCTTAAACTTTGGCTGTGAATATTCTCCCATCACACTCTCTCTATTAAGAAGAGTGAACTGTCACATAACTAGTTGGAAAGGGGCTTGCCAGAGCTGCATACAGAAAGCATGAAACCATATTCTACATAGAAAAATCTGTTACAAATGAGTTAACTGAAGAAGGAGACATTAAGTAGTATCTGCTAATTGATTTCAGAGTGGGTATAAAGAAGAGATATGTGTAAATTACTAGCGAAAAAATAATGGAAACTAGCTTCTCAAGAATTACAGGGTTATGACATTTCAGATTTTTTTAATAGTACCTACAAAATAAGGAAAAAGGCCTAGTTTGAGATCCTCTTATTAAAGATGACATTTTTTTTTTCTTCTTCAAACATTCTACCCTGCTAAGTGTCCTTATAATGAACAAATAAATAATAATATCACATCTCCTTGCTTCTGCGTTTATATGAAATGCTTCCCCATTTCACTGCTTCCTAGCAAATGAGAGCAAGAAGTGAAATAAAGTCTTTGGGAAGCAGGACATCACTCACACGAAACAAACATGGGCTGGCATCCTGCTTAGACTCACATCTTAGGAAGAGGGCCCCGTTCACTTGCTCCGTGCTGGCTTTTCTGGAAGATGTGAACAATCTTTCAAATGACTTGGAAAATTTTAGGCACATCAAACGCTACTGAATCTAGATCTCAGAAAACCCAAAATGAACTAATGACCACGTGACAGTAGCAGTGGTAATGTTTCATTTTAGGAAATATATGGAATATAAACAAAATTTTTAAAAAGCAGTATGATAATAATGGCCTTATTTTCCAAGATTTCTTGGACTAATCTTTAAGACCTATGTCAAATGTTTTATCCCAGTTATTAAGCACCATTTCATTTCATGCATCATGGGGGAGGGGTGTCTCTTTGAAGATTAACTCCACCCATGGTAGTGCTGACGTATCTGGACATGTGTCAGATGTGATCCAGAAAGGACAGGGGTCAGTCCCAGCAGCTGGATAGAGAGATGCCAACCTGGTGACAGTGTCTTAGTGCAGCCTGCTGGGGCCGGGGGCCAGTGCGGGGAGGAAGAAAAGTATGCTCTTTATTCCTAGGCTTCTATTCAACTATGTCTGCTCCCCGTCACAGGAGGCCTTGGCTCTCAACATTACACCTTTTTATTGACAGAGTACTTTTAATTTGCACCCAGGTAGGTATAGTACACTCATTATCTTAGGGTGAGGGGCTCAGAAGGGGCTCCTAAGTCAGTCTTAAAATTTGCCTGAAACCAGACCTCCTCTGTCACTCTCTAGGCTCAGGTGCTGTGCTGACTCCAAGTCTCTCACAAACATACTTTCTAGGGAAGATAACCATATAAGAACCCCAAACCAGGATATTTTTGAGAATGAAATAGGGCACTAAAAGTAGTTAAAATTATTTAATTTCTTCAAAATATGTATAGTAACTTACAATTTGGTTTTATTATGTTGGCTGTCCCAATGAAATATTTCTATTAACAGCCCTTTTCAAAAATAAAATTTGTGCTAAAAATAACATATCTGTACATTGAAGCAAAATAAAAATGTCTCTTTATATATTATCTAAAAATTCAAAAGTAAACGGGTAATCCCTCCCTTTGCTACAACATGGATGGGCCTTGAGGGTATTATGGTGAGTAGAATAAGTCAGAGAAATACATACAAAAACTGTATGATCTCACTTATATGTGAAATCTAAAAAACTGAATTCATAGAACCACAGAACAGATTGGTGGCTACCATAGGTAGGGATTGGGGGTGGGGGAAATGGAAGAAGGTGGTAAAAAAAAAAAAAGATAATTATTATTGGCTCATATTCACATTCTTTAGCTAGTTTCTTAGCTGTATCTGGCTCTAACACTGTGTCACTGGCAGTTCTCTGAAGAATGTATTTTTTCAATATTGTATTATTTTTAATCTTTTAATAAAATTGCCTGAAAATTTCTCTAAAATTACATTTTATGATTAATAAAATTAAAATTTGTTGACACTCAACTGACTCCTCTGTAGACTATAATATTTTTAGTTGGGAAAATACTATCTACAGGTATTGAGGCTCTTAATAAGATCAGAGGAAATTCTGCTAAATAGAGGATATCCTCAATTTTAATTGCATCGAAGTATATAAATACCTCAGCCCAAATATTTTAACAATTAAAAGACAAAAGAGACACAAGAACAGGAAAAATAAATGACAGATGAAGAACTCTCACTACAAAAAATATGTCATGATATATATATCTGGAAAAGACAATAATTTGAAAAGACGTATGCACCCCAAATGTTCATAGCAGCACTATTTACAATAGCCAAGACATGGAAGCAACCTAAGTGTCCATTAAAAGATGAATGGATAAAGAAGATGTGATACACACACACACACACCCCTGAATCACCTTGCTGCATACCTGAAACTAATACAATATTGTAAATCAACTATACTTCAATTTAAAAAAGAACGAAAGAAAAATATGCCACGAAGCAGAAGAAGATTATGGCCAAATATGTCAACATGAATTTTTAAAAATCAATAAAATGAACATATCTTAAAAACAAAAGCATACTGTAGAGATAAAAGAGCTCAGGGAAGATCTGAAGATTTTCCTCTCAGACTGGGCCATCTAGGTTCATTAGAGACATCCTAATCATTTTGGTCCTTAAAGTGAAAAGGTCTGCATTATCATACTCATACTCCTAGAAGGCTACTTGGTTTCTATGCAAATCTTCCAACTTACTCCCAGCAAGTTGTAAGCCTATCAAGGAATATGAAAGAGGTATCATTCATTATCCTAATCAAAAGATTATCAATTATATTCTCCCCCAAAACAATACAGGAAGCATTATTGACTTAATTCTAAAATGTCATCCAAATGGTTTTTCTCAGACCAAAATCTGTCTGCTACAAAAGCCTTCCTGAGTTCACTAGTAGAGACAGAACAGCTAGCTATATTTCAATGGCCATCTTCTCCTTTTCCTTTCCCGTTAAATTAAGTCTCACCTCAACAAGCCTACCACTATTATTATCTTTTGCATCATCACTGATTAATAAAGGTCAAGAAGAAATGATGAGATTTGCATCTGAAAATAAACTTTGAAAATAGTGACTTTGCAATGTTTTTCCAATGATATATGTCATGTTTCCAATGATAGTAAAAACTAACCTGTAAATTTACCTCTCTTGTTTCCTTACCAATTAGGGATGATTTTGCATGCATTTAAAAAATATGTTGGTGCATATGAAAAAAGCTTTGAGAAAACAGGACTGAAAAGAGAAGAATGTGCACAAATAAAGAAGTCAAGATGGCAAACATATTACTTTGGGTATATTTTAAGTACCTGTAACAAAAGGTCCTATATTTCAATGGCTTAAACAAAACAGAATTTTATTTCTTTCTTAGTTAAAGGTCTGGGTGTGCATTTCCAGGCTAGTGGGGAAGTTCCTTCTCTACAGAGCTCGCTACTCTTCCATTTCCTAGAATATTCTTCTCTGCACTGGATAAGGTTGGATCTAGTCCAAATTCTAGCTTGTAAGAAGGGAGAAAGAGAAGACGTGGCAGGCAAGCAATTTCTTCTTTAAATCATGTTACTTGGAAGTTACACATAACACTTATTATGTCGATGCCATATATACGGCATATGAAATATATGGCATATGAAATATGTGTGTATATTTATATACACACATGCAATACAAATAAATATACTAAACATATAATGATATATACATTATATATATATTTATATAATCTCAGATGATGCAGTGACACAACTGAAATGAGACTGGGTTATGGTGTTGCAAAGCACTTGAGTGTTTTTATAAAAAATATACTTAAAATTTGTCAGATTAACGTTGGTCATCAACTGCTTTTCCTTTCTTTTTTTGGCCTACCACCATTTTTTTTTTTTTTTTTTTTCTTGGTACGCGGGCCTCTCACTGTTGTGGCCTCTCCCGTTGCGGAGCACAGGCTCTGGACGTGCAGGCCCAGCGGCCATGGCTCACGGGCCCAGCCGCTCCGCGGCATGTGGGATCTTCCCGGACCGGGGCATGAACCCGCGTCCCCTGCATCGGCAGGCGGACTCTCAACCACTGCGCCACCAGGGAAGCCCTGGCCTACCACCATTTTGATTATTTTGTGGATTTTTAGCATTTGCAACCCAAACTGAACAGGAATAAGTCAGTCATATTCTCTTTGAATAACTATCTTGCCACATCAGAGTACTAACAGCACTTCCCACAGAATAGGAAATCAGTACATTTGGGGAGCCTGACAAAGAGTGGATAGATAGATGGAAAGATATTTCAATATGATCTCAGGAGCCATGCCAGTTCAATTCTACATGGAATTCCTTTTATGTGATATCTTTCCTTATACAGTTACAGGTGAGTTTTAAAATACAGATACTAAATGAAATAGAAGAAAGATACAACATTGAACAACAACAAAACTCATTGATAAGCATGTTTCTTAGATCTTTTGTGAAAATTTCATTAAGTTATTAAAAGCAGACATCTACAATATAATTTCAAGACATTCTACTTATATGGTGTCAACTTATATTAAAGTGCATATTTCAAAGCAAAACTCCTCTGATGCTCTTGTAGCCCACATACACATTCATACTCTCAACATATTCCATATGTTGGTTTGTAAAATTACATATGTAGTTCTACTAGTACAAGGCCAAATAAACCAACTTGATAGATTGAGAGGAAATTAGTTCAGCCAATCTCTAATTTTTCTCTACTTCTGCTACATATAGAAGCATCTTAGCATCTGCCATTTTCCAAAGAAATTAGAGACTGCTTAAAGTGAGACTGCCTCCCATTACAGACAAATTAATTTTAAGCCTCTTAGAATACAGGAAGTTATGGAATGATAATTAACTACTATTGAAAAGGGTATCTTTGTCTTACAAAGTAGAATCAAATTTACATATACATTGTGGGTTATTATAGAATGGTCCTTAGACTCAACTGCTTTCTGCTTTGTCCCTCAGCTAGCTGGAGCCCTCATGCCTGCTAAGCCCCAGGTTGGAGCTCTTCTGCTTTTCCACTGGTGCCCACTTTATCACCACTCTGTGCAGAAATATTTTTAACTTATTTTACTGTCCTTTTAAAGACCTGGAGCAGAGGATCTAAAAGTGGATTCTAGAATTAAGAAATGAGCCTGAGGTGAAACTTTCTTTGGTTAATCTGCATTACAATTTATTTGAATTCTGGTAGGAATTGACATATTAGTCAATATTAATCAATAAACCAATTTTTATAATGATCAAATGTGTAAGCTGATGCAGGTTCAATGAAGGATACAAATATAAGAAATAGCACCAGGACTTCCCTCGTGGTCCAGTGGTTAAGACTCTGTGCTCCCAATGCAGGGGGCCCAGGTTCAATCCCTGGATGGGGGACTAGATCTCACCATGCCGCACCTAAAGACCTGGCGCAGCCAAATAAATAAATAAATATTAAAAAGAAAAGAAAAAAAGAAATAGCACCAACCCTTAAGGAATTTATAAATTAACTGAAATAAGAAAGGGAGAAAAATATTTAACAGCAAAATGGGGTATATGGTAAGTAACTAATGACAAGTACAGGTAATCAATATTTTAGGAACTCATACACAGGGAAGATCACTATGCAGAGGACTATTCTAGGAAGTCATGGTAGAAATGCAACAGAGCTGAGCAGATTCCATCAAGGCAAAGAGGAAAGTGGAAAGAAATACTTTAAAGTAAAAAAAAAATGTTGGGGGAGAATATTCTGGTCAAATTCTTCAGCCATCTTTCTTAAAACTCATCCACAATCATAATATCAGTTAACATTGATAACTGATTGATAACACTGAGTGCTTATTCTGTGCCAGGCATTTTCAAGGATTATTTCATTGAACTAAAAACACACTTCTGATATGGATGTCAAGATAATTTTACTTTATTGATAAGCATAATGATGCCTATGTCATTTATTGATTCGTTTAAGGTGACAAAGGTAATGGATGGCCGAAACAGGATACAAACCATGTCTTCCATGCTTACCCATGTAATATAGTGGCATTCTTCTTGCAGTGTTATTGGAATGCACCACCCCTTCCTTCTCACTTCTACTTCCGGTGATTACCTTTTAGGCCCTTATCATAACCCACATGAACTGCTATTACAACGTACTTGAAGTGTGGCTTCCCTAATTTTAATATCTGTTTCTCCATTTTATCCTTCATAATGCCCATCCATGTTCTAATCATTTACTCCCTGTTCAAAACATTTTAGGGACTCCCATTGTTTTAAACAGACACATACACACACATGCACGTGCCCACAATTAAAACAACCCTTTAATGTCCTCATAGAACTCCAATTTACCTTTCCATACTTTGCCTTCCCTACTGCTAATTCTATTTCATATCAGATTCATGCATGTAGTTGCTTGTCTTTCCCACTAGATTTCTAAAACTTAAGGACAGAAGCAATGACTTCTCCTCCTCCTTTCTTCTTTAGCTTCTAGTGAAATTCCAGGCATCTGGTGGACATTGAACAAATGTTTGTTTATTTGAATTTTGCTGAATCAGCAGGTTGTAAGCACAGTGAGCAGCCTGTGTGACTGGAGCAGGTGGGATGTGAAAGGAACAAGTGACAAAGTGGCAAGGTAGGTAGACAAAATTGTAGGGGTACCTGGAACATCAGTGTGAGAAGTTTGGACTGTAACTTGAAGTGCTGTTTGTGCTGAAACATGTTTTGAAGTATACAGCAAGTATAAAATCCAATTTCAGAGTATCGCTCCCTCTGTAGCCATCCTTTCTTTCCACACACCATCACGGGCACATATTTTGCACACCACCTTAGAAAAATCATCTGCCTGCATCTTTCAGGGGAAACAGTTCTTAATGTCATTCCATGTCATTATCACAACTTCCCCAAATAGATCTATTCTCTCAGTGTCTGGGAGTCCTTGCTCCTCTGGGCATCAATGCCTCATTTAAGAAGGTAGATTGCCATTAGTAGCCTAACTGGACATGTTGAAGCATGACATCTCCATCATCTGAAGGTGCATGGGACAACCAAGCTGAACCACACCATGGCTTGGCAGTGGTGGCTGGTTCAGCAGCGCTGATTCAGACTTATTAGCACCTGGCCCTTGCGGTCTCCATTGCTAATGAAATTATACCTGGGATATCACAGAGTCACATCCAGAGGTTAGAGTTACCCTCTCTTGAGGAAGAAGCATGCCCTGGTATCCACAATCTGAGAGTAGGATCCTTCCCGGCTAACGTCCTGGCTAAGGTCACAATGCTAATATTGACAGAGTTGCTTCCTTTGAAATTCTTTACCCACCAAATGGGAAACAATACTTAGCCAAGATATCTTGACAGTTTTTGTTTTGTTTTGTTTTTGTTTTTTGGAGGGAGAGAGTGTCAACTGATATAACGGATATCAAAAAAGTTAAAGTATAAACCAAGATTCAACGTAAGGAAGCGAATTTTTATAACCAATCTCCATGACAACTGTTAGTCAGAGTTTGATTAAAAGTTCAAACCATAGTTACAACATATGCTTACCACCCTTTTCAGTCTTTTTCTGTTGGACAAATCACTGAAGGTCTGTGAAAAGTTAACCTGATGCCATTTGGAAACTTCCAAAGTCCTTTATCCTGTTGTTATAAAACTTTTCATCTTTCAAAAATCTAGTGAAGCAACATTATATAGAGGACAGGGCTCAGGACTGAGCATAAGCAATTGCAAGGATTAGGTTTTGGCGTTCGGGAAGTGTCTTAACTTCTCCATGCCTCAGTTTTCTTATTGATAAAATAAGGCAAGTAATGAAATCATTGCTAGTGTCTCTTCCTGCTATAAAGTTTAATGATCTGTGACAGCAAATTTCTCAAAATAGATCTCAAGAAAGAAAAATGATAAATATTTGGTGGTAATCTAACAGTTATACCCATGGATTTTCTTGTTTGTTTCATTGTCAGTTCTTAATAAAGACGAGGAAGATATAATTCTTCATCTCAAGAGGTTTATAAGCTAGCAAGAAAGAAGGAAAGCTTTTTTAAAAATGAAAAGATAAAAGCATTCAATATAAAGCAGAATGTAGTAAAGTACTAGTAGAGATCAAAAGTGGGAAGAAATACAGTCAAGGGAAATCATTGAGTATAACATGTCACTAAAGTGTTAACAAATGATCTGAGCCTTGAAGAATCAATAGCTGTAATCATAGATGGAGAATTAGATGAGGATGAAAATCTCACAAGAACACAAAAGCAAAGGAAAAACATTCAATAGTCAATGGATGGGGATCAATGTGAAATCTCAGGGCATTCTATGACAACATTGAGTAGTACAATTTGGCATACTGAATGCATGGACAGGGCTGTGGAAGGTAAGAATGAAGGGAGGCTACGACAAAGAATAGAGAGCCTGGAATGCCAGACGCAAGAGTTCAAAAGTAATAAGGATCCATGGTGATTTCTGAGCAAGGGAATGAAGTGAAAAGTTTAAAACTGTACTTTAAACTGGTATCAATTGAAGACTGAATGGGGGAAATTAATGAGGAGCTCTTACCCAGATAAAGAGGGACAAGATGTGGGTTTGGCTGCAGAGATGAGAACTTAGTGAAGTGAAGTGAAGTGAAATAAAAGGAAGGACATTCTAGAGCTCAAAAGTATTCAGTTTTACACATATTTTATAAGTGCCTGCTACGTATTGGGCACTGATTACCAAGGTGTGGGCATACAAAGATGAACAATACATGGTCCTCTCTCTCAAGGACCATGTATGAATATAGCTTATTGGTTAAAAGGATGGCCACCAGAAGCTGAAGCCTGGCTTCATACTGAGAAACTGTGTGGCCCTGGGAAAGTTGCTTAATATCCCTGTGCCCTGGTTTCCTTATCTGTAAAATGGGGATAGTTAGCAACATTCCTCAAGGCATTATTGTGATGGTTAAGTGAGTTAATATATGGTACTCAAAACACTGCCAGCCATAGAATAAAAATTCAATATAGAGCTATTTCTACTTCCACATAAAATTACAAAAAATAATTAATTCCAGAAGGAGGAATTTTGATTAAGGAAAGAAATCTCAAATAGCAGAAAAGAAAAAGGGGTCTCTTAAAAGTGGCTTTTAATAATCTGTCTAGAAATATTAGCTCAGCTCAAGATTGAGTACAAGCAACTAGAGCTTTCATCTAATGCAATAATTTAAAGACACTCCTCTCTCAGAGGAATAGAACTCTCAGAGCAGAAGAAAAAATTACGTATTTCATATTAAATCAATAACAAGATTTCAGGGTTGTAATAATCAATCTGCTCTGCATTACTTTATCAATGATGGGGATAGAAAATATTATGAGAAGCATAATACTTTATCCTCGACTATCTAGTTTTTCTTAGTTATCTTTTTTGTTTAAACAAGAAAGATCTTTTACAACTGAAGATTATATACACTATTTATAGAATATCTAACATTTCAAATATGTTTTTTTCTCTCATGTCCCCTTCTACACTATCTGACTGGCTTGCCTCTTTCTCAATCCTGAAAATCTTGAATTTACCCTGGGAACCTGGAAAATTGGAGTGACAGATTCCCAGTGTTTAACATTGGGGATATTATGATTTTAGGCAATAAACTAACTCCTGAGAGTTTAAGTGTCCTTCCTTACGTGTCTGAAACTAAACACTGAAATACTGTTGTAAGCATCATGATCAAAGCTGCTTCTTTGTGTTAGCATTTATTTTAGCTTTCATCGTCAAAGATTATCCATTTCAAACTGAACATTCCTTAGTCACCAATCTCTCCTGAAAGCCTGTAATCCTGAAACAAATTTTCTAAGCAGGATGGAGTTAAATAAAATAATTCGTTTTCTAGGACTTGGAACATTTGTCCTAGTTTCACACCTTATGCTGCAACTCAGTTACTGCTTGAAAGGCAAAGCGTGCAGCCAGAAAGCAAGTTCCAACCTCACCTCTTCTTTCTCTTATACCTCTTGAGCCCTTCAACAGCAGATTCACTAACATGCCTGTATGCTTTAGAGTCAAGCACTATTTGGAGGAAGTCAAAATCAAAGACCTGGAGACAGATGCTTGATTTACATTCAAACTCTGTTTCAGACCTTGTCTACTATAGTTTTTATAAGCCCCTTTATTGTTTGAGAAATAATCCTCAAAATAGCTTCAGTGATGGAAAGTAAATTTATTCACACAGCAAATATTTATTAAGTACCTACTATATGCACATCACTGAAATCAATACAGAATGGGGTAAGGGGATGGGGAGAGAAGAGTGAGGGATGAATTTTACAAAAACAGTCAATAAGAAGCGTTTTCTTTGAGGAATTCAGAATCTAGTTGAAAACACAAACAAGAGTATACAAACTGTCCATCCCTAGAAAACTATGAACTGTAATTTTTCACTTCAGCTTCATTTTTATCTTTCAGATACATTGAAATGTTTATATTTAAATTTTAAATCCTCTTTCATTAAGGATAGAGAGTAATGTCTGATTTCTTTATAAGAAGAAGCTGGGTAAAAGCATCTTAGTGACTCGAGTGAAGCTGCCAGACATAAACAAAGGAAAGGGGTCTTTCCTGTAAATATCAGAAATTGAAGAGATGAAATGAAGTTCATTTTTTTAAAAATAAAGAATGGTTACTTGCTGGTTTGCATTTAGACATGTTTGTAAACGTCCCCATTTTCTACTTGCCAAAATTCAATTTGGGTGTGTACTGTCTCTACCTTTATTTAGCAATGTATATATAAACTTCAAAACTTCCCCAGTCCCAGATGCAGGAAAATCGGGGTTGTTTGGGTATAGTTTTCACAACTAAATTCTTCTTCACCCTATATGTCTGTTCCTCAAGTGTAGGGAGAGATCAAAGGGAAACTACATGGTAATAAGTCCAAAGAGATGGGTCACAGGCTAAAACCTTAGCAACATGGCACAGGGACTGTGCTTAAAATCTAGGAATGTAGAACCTATATCTGGAATTTCTATATTAAAAAATGAAGTTTGTACAGGAGAGAAAAATGTACCAGTTGCTTACTCAATTTCTCATTTGGTCTTTACCATATTCTCATTAGATTGAGTTTAATTTGTTTTACATAACTTCTGGGTAGGCCAGAAACTAGACGTATGATCATGTAAACACACTTAGTATAGTGTGTAAGAGCATGGAATGGAACCAGACTTCCCAGGTTTGGACCACGGTTCTGCCATTTACCAGTCATCTAAGCTTCAACAATTTTCTTCACCTCTCTGCATCTTAGTTTCTTCATCTATATAATGAAAATAATGGTATCAACCTCATAAGGCTGCTGTGAGGATTAACTGAGTTGACATATGTAAAGGATTTAGAGTACTGTCTGTCACATTCTAAGCATCTCTAAGATGTTACTATTCCTATATTATTATCCCTTAAAATAACACCAGGAACCCCTACTGCATCTTCCTACTTTCCATAACCATTTTTTTAGAAACAAACAAAAAAAGTCAGTACTTTTTTTTTAAGTTTAAAGTACCAAAGTAACCAATTTTCTATATCCAATTTCTATGACCTAACCAGCTACCAATATTTCTCTTTACCATAGTTCAAATTAGGTCTACACTTCAGTAGTCTCAACTTTGCAAGATGTCGAAATAGGGAATACAAAACTCAGTGCTAAGGACACTTTCACTCTTATTTATGTAACAGTTTATATTAAGTATTAATATTTTAAACTCTTTATAAAATTGTGCTTTTTCCCCTTTCTTCCATCAATACAGCCAACATACTTTCTTTTGTCTATTTATACATAAGGGAATCAGTGAATAACTAGAGAAATTTAACACTCTTCCTCTAAACTCTAAACATAAAATCTTTTTAATCAAAACAGGTTAATCCTGGCTTTGGAATCAGAGAAATCATATTAAAATGCATACACTATGATTCATTCAAAACCTGAATACCGCAATATATAATCCTATAAAGCCACAGAGCTTTTAGATCAAGGCAAAAAAGGTAAATCAAACCTGAAAATGAATGGATTAGCAGAAACAGGAGCATTACTGTAATATAGAGAAGCAGATTTTGTCAAATCTTGCTTTCTAATTCCCATCTGGAAAAGCCTTGCTCCGCAAATGAACAGGTTTGAAGGAATGCCTTTAACATCTGTAAAGTTAAAAAGCATCAAGAATTGGAATGGGCTTAATCCCCCATTCCACAGCAGGTATTTTATATACAATCATAAGAAGTGATGAAAGTCAGACACAGATGGACAAATTGGTAGATTTAATCAGATTGATCCTCTACTCCTTGTTTAGTCTACCCTGTTTTAGCTTCAACTCGCTTGGGTTAACTAAAGTCGATGGTCAGATATGTAAGGAATAAAGCCAGGTCAAAAATCAGGGTTGAAGTGTCAAATGATAACCTATTTCAACTCCATGAACCGCCGAAGACAGAAAGTTTTTATTTATAGTTTTGTGTGTATCATTGTGCGTAACAATCCATATTAAATTGAGTCTATGAAATGGGCCTTGTGTTTGACCCGCTGAGATTCTGAAATGACAGGAAGAGACTGTGTGTCGAAGAATCGATAGGGGTGGAGGAGCCAAAGTCAACAGAGGTAGTAGACGTGAGATTTAGTGGTTTAAAACACTGGCTAATTAGGATGCCTAAAATGTTCTTTGGAGCAGCAGACACATTTAGTTGCTCTGAAATCCATTCTGTGTTCACAGCTCCAGCTGTTAAGTGTTCATTTCTTTTCCCACATGGTTGTATGAAGATAGAGGAAGGAAGATGAAATTTATAATTACATATCAAATAGCAGTATTGGTGTCACAAGAAATTGGTTTTAAAAATGATGCATATCTATAAACTCATCCCAAGTATTTTGGGGGCTGTTTTTGCTCCAAACTATTTACCATTACTCTGTCCTATTATGAATCTATAGAAAAACTTGTAAATATGCTGGAAAATGTCTCATCAGTACCACTAAGCATATTATTATCTATGGCTGGTTTCTTTATATAGTGCAGTATATGCTCTTGCAAAGTAAACCAAAAACTTGGATAATGTTAGAACTAATACTACTTGAAATGGTACTATTTTCTTTTGTTTCTCCATTCATATACTAAAATATTTTTCGAGCTGAGTACTGTGTGTGATGTGTTTCTAATGTCTAACCCATTATATATGCATATTAGTTGTCGATAATATTATTCTTCCATAGTGGTAGAAATATCTTAAAGTTAAGGGCACCATAATCAAATAAAGATTTATACTCAGAGAAGATAAAAAATACCTTGTTTTGTTTTGTCTCTTATTCACGCAAATAAGATAAAATTTTTCCTTAATCTCCCGTCTTCATTAAATCTTAGTTTCAGTATAAAAAAAATCTGCAAACTCCATATGCAGCATACCTCTCTTTCTCTTCTGACCTCAATCCCCACAATCATAAAACACATGAAACTTTAAAACTGAATTATTTCTTACCATATGGGATCTGAGAATAAGATCAAACCCAACCTAGACAAATGCCATGCAGCAAGTCGACAACTGTTCCTGGAGTCCTGGGCAATGCCTGGGAGAGTGCCTGCCAGGGCCTACTGTTTTCAAACGAGTTTCATTTCTCTAACAATTTAAATCTGCCAAGAGAAAACCGAGACAATCAAGCTTTGTGCCAAAAAGCCCCAAGCTTAAGCTAGAGATGTATCCTCTCTTTAGCCTGCTGATGAGAGAGGGAGCAGAGAGAAAGGAAAGGATAAAGATTCAAAATGAGTAGGACAGAGGCTCAAGGATGCGTTTGGAATGCCACAACAGGACAATTTCTGGCCCTAATTACGTTCCTTTGTGGAGCTTCATATCTAGAATAGAGAATACCTTCGTCCTTTCTCTTTACCAACTCCCGTTACATTTGGGGTTGAATGTTGTCTGGAATATATCTTCTTCTCATCTCCCATCTTAGCCCTGCCAGAACTGTGTCCACAGAGAGACATTCTATCAGAGAGGCTGCTCCCTGCTGGTCCAATTTCAGAACAATGTCTTGGTGCCAAGGAAAGTTTCCCAAGGAAGACAACATTGCCCTGCTCTCCATTTTCTGCCTTTTTCCTTCTTTATATTGCCTCAAACTCACCCACAAAAAGGAGGTTAACAAGCAAGTCAAACTGTCGTACGGACTCCAGTTTATGAGAAGAGGAGAGAAAATGAGAGGGCTACTGGTAGCTTCCTACACTAGAGAGCCATATGCACTGAGAAAGGGTGAGAACCTCCTTTGCCAACCTGGCACCAGCCTTCCTGGCACCTCATGTTTGAGAAATGAGACCCACTGTTTCTTACCACAGGTCCAGGTGGTAAAAATCCATAGTTTATCCAAGCAGGCACCTTCAGTCGTAATACTAAAATGACACTAAACTGAGATAAAATGTAGTTGTTGTAAGTGTACAAATAAGCTACAATATGTGCTATTTTGAGGTACAATATTTTCACAGTCACGAGTTATCTTCCTTGTTTTCTATAGTAGCTGAAATATGATCTTTTGATTCATACTGTTCTGGATTCAAATGTCAGCTTCCCACCAACAAGCTATGCGACTTTAGACAATTTATTTATAAATTGTCTGAGTTTTGGCTCCATTATTTTTAAAAGGGACATAAAAAACTTATTTCGCAGGGTAATTGTGAGGATAAAATATGAGATGATTGATTAAAGCACACAGAATTGTTGCAAAGTTATTACTAATAGCTGGTAAGCACTCAGTAAATGATGGCTATTAGTTTTCAATTTGGGATAAAAATATAATATTAAATGATCTTGCTTATTTTGGTCTTAAGGTAATCGCTGAAAATAGTTTGCTTTTGAAATTCTTTCAAGAGATTTTCTCTCAATCATCTTCAATTAATCCTGGAAAATCCATTACTTACTACATGACATCAGAGTAAAGAAGAGCTTTAAAAATCACAATTGAGAGTGAATTTGAAACAGACGCTGTGTTGGGAGTAAACTGAGATGACCCTTCTGGAGGATAATTTGGTAATACCTGTAAAGCAGTCAGAATTCCATTTCTAGAGATGCGTCCAAAAGGCATGATCAAGATATAGCTCTAATGATGGTCACCGCAATTTTCTAAAAACATTGGAAAGCATCTGTATGCACCTGCAGAAGATTGCTTACATACATTATGCTATATCCAGTGAAGCATTATGTATCCATTACAAATTTTGTAGAAAAAAATTGAATCATCTAAAGGAATAATCACATAGTGAGTGAAAAGACACACTGGAAAACATTACAGTATTCCATTAAAAATATATACATTTCCTAGAGAAAAAATATTGAAGGAATACACATCAAAAGATTAACATCTTTATAGCAGCACAAATGGTGTCTTTGGTTTTGCTTTTCTGCAATTTAAATTGTTTTTTGTGGAACATGTATTGGTTAGTAATTTAAAAATAATGTAAATGAATTTGCTTGAGTTCTAAATTTTTCTACTTCATTGAAAATTTGGAAATGTAAATAATGCTGCCCATATACCCAAGCATAAGTCCACACATACTTACCCACACATATTTATTCATATTTCCCCCAAAATGCCAGTATATTGACATACATTTTGCTTGCATAGAGAGGCATACTTTCAGTGATAAATGAAAAAGTCCTAATTTCTCATAGAAAGATCCTGTGTTTCTTCAAATATTCCTTTAAAACCCAATTTTAAACCCTATTTAAGAAATAGTTTCAGAATATCTTTTCATGCCTCTTCCTTGTAAAGTCTTGAAATGCTGCTGACCTTGCATAATAATTTTTCCCTTACAACATATTAATTATCATTCTGGCACCTCTGGCCTACTCATGAAATCAATGAAGTGTGAAATGCCTCTGTGCAGAGTAATATTTCATATTTGGTACTTTACGTATTAATTACTTTTCTGTTTTTGCTAATCCAGTCAGAAAAAAAAAATAACCTACTTCATTTTATAATGAACTGTCAATGAGAAAAACAGGAAAACAGCAAACAAGTCACATTTGCTGACCTATTGAAAGCTGCTAAACCCTTCTTATTGTCACGGCATCTTCTTATGTAAGCCTGCTGCTTACTAAGCAAAGGTCCTTCTCATAGCAGTGACTGGCTTTTGTGCTGAAAAGAACAGATGTGAAGTCTGAGAAACAAGTAATTTAAGTCATACCTCACTGTTTTGAGCCTGAAATCCAAAATAAAATACAAAGTCCAATTCAATGTCAACAAAAGAAGGTACACAGAGTGCTATTCAAAAATTTAATAATTTGCCAAATTATAATCTGCAAAGAGAAAAAAATATGGGAAGATGCTAGTGTATTAAAATTCTATTTAGTTGCCATTTCAGCTGCTCAACAGTTAAAATATAAATCAGTTTGACAATCTGAAAGCAGCAGTTTTAATCCTGAATTCTAAGAGCTTGTATGCTCTCTCTCTCTCGCTCTAATGCCAGCCATTCAGCCTGAACAAAAAAATTCAGGTGTGACATTTCTTGATTCAGGAGCTGTGTTAAGCAGTTATAAAGTCGCTGTAATTTACAGCGAAGAATAAAACTAACCTAAGAGACCTCAGCCCTAATTTGCTAAAACTTATTACACCTCATTGGCCACTGAATAGCCAAAAGAAGAAAAAAGAATAAAAAAAACTTATCTGAATAAGAAACTTTACTAGCATTAGCTTAATGAGAAATGATTGGCTTAAAATTGCTCTGGCTACATCAATGGTTCACTTTAACACTATTTATGATGTTATGATTTCCTATTTCCTGAGTTACATAAAAGCCAAAGCAGTTACTGAAACAATACTAATGAGTCGATAGATGTTTTCAGATGTCTGTTTGACTCCTGAGTCTAGTTAAATGTCTCAGTATGACAAATTTAGTTCTCTACTGAATATCCCAGCTGTTGAATGGATTTGCTAAGAAAATACATGTGTACAATTATCTTAAGCTATAGAGACTTTGAGACTATAGATATACCAATTGTGTTGATTTCATTCACCTATTACTTTATAATGCTATGAACATGCTACACAGATGACCAAATGAACAGGCTACCTTAATAACTCTTGTGAATGACATCCCACAACTCTGCAAAGGAGAATGCACTACCTGGACTTTGCAACATTTGCAATGCATGTTTTCAATGAGAGTCTTCTGCTGCACTATGTATTTCCTTTTGCCAGAGTAAGTTGGGTAATGCTAAAGACATGGGATAAACTCACAGTCAGAATGTTACTATGTAAAAGAAAAGTAGCAAGTGGCTGGTTTACCCTAAATTAGAATTGTTGGTCCAAAATACTGCTAAACATTCTCAAAAATTAATCCATAATGGTATATTTGGTGAGGTGACTTATTTCCCCACAATATTCTAAAACTTCCATTGTGCATTAACAGGTATGTAATACATAGTCTTTGTAGTACAAAACAACCATAGACATTGATATTTAGACTAGAAAAGAAACAAAGTTCTAAAGAGTGATTTGGGTGAATCACACATTTTTACACCTGTACCAATCAGTTGCAATATCACATGACTTCTGAGATTTTCAGATCTGATAACTTTCCAAAATATGGGTCAGATACTAAAAACCATATCTGTGGCTTTAAGAGGAAAGAAACATTCAAAGGTATTAAAGACAGACAAAATCTATCCAATACTTCAGAATATCTACAAAAACTTTCCGTAAGAAATAGATAAAATAAACAAAGCAAACCCCCCTTCACCTTATCACCAACCCCAGCCTCATCACTCAAGAGGTTGGTGTGTATTTGCTTTCCATTTTAGGTTGCTTACTCATTTCACAACTGGTATGTTGGTACAGCTAACTCAATTATGAAAAAAAAATCATACATATGTTATATATATAATGTACATATATATTAGGATGATTTTAAATAAGTTTAAAAGCAAATCATTTCTTGCCTTTATTTAGTTTGTAGAGTTAAATTGAGTTGATCTGAGCATTATTAAAGAAAACGAGCAACATATGTTCTGCTTAGAACACAGTATAACTTCAGAATAAAATCAGAGGACTATTGAATAGAAAGAGGCCAAAGGTTAATGTTAGGAAGAAGAAATCACTTCTCATAACTTGTTGGCTTATAAAAATAAAAGGCTAACCCTTTTCTTTTGTCCAAGGTATAATTGTCCATCCCTGCTACTACCCATGGCAGTTACATAATACACTGCTGGGAGGAAAAAATGGAATATTTGAATGCCCAAGGATGCATGTAGTATCATTCTACCAAAGCTTCCAGCGCTGAAGTGTTTGTATTATTAATACCCTCTGAAATTTACTATAGTGACTAATTTGCCATAGCCACTGGACAGAAATCATGTAGCATGATTTACACTACTACAAAATCTTTACTAACTTGGGCACCATAAATTTGATCATTTAATAATTTAGTGCTAAATCTCTTCTTTTAATGAAAAGAGAGTGATCATGATTATTATTAATGCTATTTTTAGTTAGTTTTAAATTATGCCATTATGATAAAACATTCTACTTAATTTAATATTTCAAATCAAAATTAATTTCCAAAGTCTTTAATTCTAGTCAGTCTGCATAATTACAAGGTATTGTAATACTCTTGCAATTGAATCTCTAAAGTGCATTTAACAATAGAGAATGTTAAGTGGATATCTTATTTAGATATTGCAGCTTAGTGCTGGTCTTGGTTCTTCAGAATTCCAACAGACAGCATTCTAATTAAGAAATTAAAAATCTCTTTTATTCTTGAGAAGAGATAAACAAGGGATAAAGTTCTTTATAACATATTCTGATAAAAACACTGCATTATTTTAAAGTGCTGTGTTATGACAGTTAACATATCACCTCAAAGGCTCTCTTGTGCCATATTCTTCCAATTTACAGCATCTGATGAATGGAAAGTGAATTTTGGCATTTTGTGGAGAGTGGTAGTTATTCCACATGTTGACAGGTGTTACTGTAAAAGCAACTTGCAACTTAAGACCACCATCTACTGGCTCTGCCCAATGTTGCAAAAGCTATCAGTGTAATATGCAACTGATTCTAAACGCGCCTGACTGAAAAATCTACACTCTTGCAAAGAATTTATTAAACTGGTCACCTACCTCCTAATCAATACTTTCATATTCAATTTGCACATTCTTAAAGGCATTCACCATTCCTCAAGAAAATCACTAGAATCTGTTGTTATATGTTGTTACCTATGGTGATTAACTGCAGGTATTTTTTCACATAATGAACCTGATACTCCTACCTGGACTTGATTGATAGACAGGGATATCAAAATTGATGACCTGCCATAGATGAAGACACTCTATGACAGTCAGGATTCTATTCAGAACTAACTAGAAAGATACTTTGTTAACGAGGCCCCTTTATACTAATTCATATTGCGTTTCATTACTTTGGTGGGATACTACTGCCAGGACATGGACATGAAATTGTAACCTAGGGTTACAACCTTCTCTGGAACCTTTTAAAGTACTCTGATTAGTGATTTCCAGAGCTAGATAAAAGTTGAGTTAAATTTCCTAAGAGCTTCTTCCTTAGCTCTGTTCCCTCTGAATTGAACTCTTCTGATTTTAAGTTTAGGGACAAAGCATTACATTTACGAAAGCTTTGTTTCTTTCAAGCACTATCCCCCCACCTATCCAGGAAAAGGTCATTCCTTGCTTTCCGAGTCCTTCAAATCACATCATTCATTCATTCAGCAAATATTGGTTAAGGGCCCTTGGCTCTGTGGCAGTTAATGGGGATGCACTGGTTCACTATAATTCCAATGAACTTAACTGAAGATTAAATATATATATATTTATATGCTCCCTCGTCCCACAAAGAAATGAAATATGCCACTGTAACTAATTTTTTAGTCCTGATACTAAAAATACCTTTTTAGATTTTGCAAAATTATGTATCGCCCTCCCCAACTTCCACCATTTGAAAGATATGCATAGCTAGTGAGGCCACTTTTGATCACAAACAGATGAAGTGACTACAAGGCTATTCTAAGCCCTCTGTTCTTCTCCACAGATCCTGTGAAGTTTGCATACACCCATGGTGATTTTCTACATTTTTGTGATTTTTTTCCACCATTTTTCCAGTACCCAGATTTGAAATTGTGTCTCAGCTATTTTGATTAAAATAGAAGCAATGAGACAAATTCCATCTTTCCAATGCTAAAGCTACCAGTTTACCAGAACCTCTGTCATTTCTGCCTTCCTGCCAGTTTCAATGGAAGATAGGCCCCTCCTATCAAAAGTCAGGTCTCCACTGCATCCTTCACACCTCAGCCCTGGGATTTTCGAAAAATTTCTTCCAGCAATGAGAACTCTCTTTACATTGCATTATCAGTTTTCCCATCTCCGTTGGATCATTCTCATTAGTATACAAAGAACCTTTAGTTTTGTGCATTTAAAAAATCTTAACGTTCTGCTCTCCACTACCCCATTTACCACCCCCTTCACAGCAAAATTTCTTGAAAAAGTTGTCTATAGTCTCTGCCTCTCTTGCATCACCTCCCATTTTTTCCTCATCCTGTTCCAGAAAGCAGGCTTTCTGCCGTCATCCACTGAGCTTGCACATTAAGATCACCAATGATGTGCGTGTTTTCACACCCAACAGTAATATTTCTGTTCTCATCTTTATAGACCTCTCAGGAGCATGAGACCATTCCATCCTGGAAAGCCTCTCTGTTTTTGACTCTAAGATACTTCACTCTGCTCATTTTCCCTCTGTCCTTCCTGGCCATTCCTTTGATGACTCCTTATCCTCAGATAGACCTAAATGTTGGAAAGCCTCAGAATTTGGAGCTGGTTCTTTAGTTATACCCTCTCATCAGGCGATTTCTTTCATCCAGTCCCATGGCTTTAAGGATTATCTATATTTCCAGTGATTCTGAGGTTTATTTCTCTAGCCTGGAACTTTACCTATATCTGACTTTTAGATCTAATTGACCTCTTGATAGCTCCATTTGTATTTCTAACATGCTTCTCATTAACATACCCAAAACAAAACTTCCGAGACCTGCAAAATCTCTCATGTTTTTTAACATGTCAATACATAGAACCATAATCTACACAGTTACTCAAGCAAATATTTAGAAATCCTTTCCTTTCTTCTCCTTCCTACATCTAATCCATCAGCAAGCCTTGTCAATTCTACCTCTAAAATATCTCCTGAATCCATGAACCCCATCTCCATAGCTACTATTGGCTTCTAACATATTGCTTGGCTCCTATTCTTGACATAACTACAATTCCTTTTTCACACATTAGCCAGAGTGACTTTCTTTAAAAACAGAATTGCTATCATATAACTGCTCTATTTAAACCTTCCAAATTAAACCCCCTAACCCTGGCATTCAGTGCTCTGTATAAAGCGGGCTCTGGTTACTGCTGTGTCCTCATCTCTTTATACTCTTTGCCCACTACTTGCCTTCTTCGGGTTCTTCAAGCACGCCCAGCTCATTCTTTCCTTGGAGTTTTTGTACTTGCTGGTCCCTTTGCTGGGACACTTGCCCTCAGATCTTTAGATGGTTGGTTCCTTCCCTTCATTCAGATATCTGTATATGTGTCAATTCCTCAGAGAGGTCTTTCTAGAGTATTCAGTCTAGATAAACAGAGCCTAATCCTTCTCTATCACTGTACTCTTTTATTTTCATCATAGCATTTATTGCCACCTGATATTGTCTGTTTATTTATTTGCTTATGGTCAGTTCACTCTCAGTAGAATGTGTACTCCATGAAAACAAAGAACTTGTCTGCCTTGTTCACCACAGCATCCCTAGGAGATAGAACAGTGCATGACATATGGTAGATGCTCAATAAATGTTTGTGGAATTAGTAGATAAATCACTAATTGTTTCAGTAACAGCCCTGGACTTTTCCCGAAAAATCACAGTCACATCCAGTGAGGCCAAGTCCTGACAACTCTTAGTCTATGCTATCTATTTATTTACCTATTCTCTTCTTCAGCTGAACCCTCCTCTCCCATCCAGTAGCACCAGGGATTTGGTTTAGGCAGGAAGGCCCAGGTAATAGGATATATCCTATTACCTGGGAAGTCCTGGGTTATCTCCTCTGAGACCTTGCTGGCTAACACCACGGAAGGTAATATGGTTCTGAGATAAGCAGATATAAAACAGGTTTACAACACATTTTCAGATTAATTAACTCATTTGAGCAGGTGATTTATCCAAAATATTCTCTTAGGCACAGAGAGAGACTCAGAAGCTCCGGCTGGCAGTGGATTCTCAGAGCCAAGATTGGTCATCATAGCAAAGTGATGGCTTGGAGTTGAGACACTGACAGTGCCACCTTCTAATCTATTATATAATTAACTTAGTTATTACATTTGTTTTTAATTGTCTGTCACTCCCACTAGAATATACACTCCTCAAGATCGGAGGTTTTCACACCTTATTCCCTGATGTGTACCCCAAGTCTCTATAATAGTGTCTGGCACATAGCGGGTGCTCAACACATATTTGTTGAAAAAGTGAGAGGATGAGAAATCCAAAAGAGCATCCTAGGGTTCAGGAGGCTCAGCAACTACAAGGACAGTCTCTATAGCATCAAATCCACGTGGAGTAGGCAACAAAGAGGTGAAGCCAGGAGAGATTTCCTGAGATCTTGGAACTGAGAGGCAAGGACCAGTTTTTAAGGCATCTGGCCTTAAAAATTGTTTTGTGTATATACAAAATAGGGAAGGCATTATTCTCCTTTCTAGATGAGGACATAAATTGGATGAGTCATACTCTCCAGGTCACATGGCAAGCAAATTGAAGGGCTAAATCGAGAACCAAGGATTTAGGCAAAATTTAGTCCAGTTCAGATAAACATTGACGAGAGCCAGCTGGACTTATGTTATAACTCTGGCTCCATCACTCACTAACTCTGCGACCTAAGGCCAGTTACACATTCACTCTAAGCCTCAGTTTCTCAATTGCTAAATGAGAATAATGGTAGTGCATATCTCCTAGATCTACGAGGAGAATTAAGTAAGAAAATCCATGCAAAGTACTTGGTTCAGTGTCCAGCACATAGTACGTAACCACATTACTGTTATAATCATCATCACTGGTATATTTTTTATCATCAAACAAATATTTATTGAGAACCTACTATAAAGGATACTAAGGATATAAATACCAATAAGATGCAATTTTCAGCTTTCAAGTAGCTGACAGTCTAGACCTCAAGCAGATACATTAAAAACAATGAGATATGAATGGTAGTGAAAGGACCAAAAAACAACACAGGGAAAACATCACTATTATGCCCTGAGAGGTCCAGAGGCTCCCTAGCAGAGATAATTGGAGAGACATCCATAGGTTTATCTAGGAGTTTTTCAGGCAAAGAAACATGAACAGGGCATTGTCATCAAAGAAAACGGTATGAACAAAGACATACACGCAGAGTGATTACAAGCAGTTTCGGGAACAAATTTAAAAATAGAGAAAGCGAAAGATGGGGTTGAAGAAGTAGAAACTGGGTAATTCAGGGCCTCGTATGGGAGGAAACTTGAACCTTCTTTTGGCAGTGGGAACTGATAGGATGTGTTTAAGAAATAATACAGTGTGATCAGATGCTCATTGACTAGATCACTGGCAACTGAGTGGAAGATGAATTTGAAGAGGACAAGAATAGGAATAGGGATTTCATTGGAGGGTTATTACAAGAGTTCAAGTGAGAGACAAGGGACAAAAATAAGGCAGTGGAGAGGAGAGATGTCAAAGAAAAAATATGAATCCCTAGAACTGGTTAATGGGATAGAGTTCAGGTTGCAGCTGACAGAGGAGATAGTAATGGGGAGTCCAAGAAATAGAAACAAAAGAAAGGGAAGCTTCTGCTGGCCAAATTCTTTCCAGAGAAACTTGCAAATAAATCACTCCCGAACACCTGGTGAGACAGAGTTCATTTTCAGCTGTTCTCCCAGGGTTTGTCTCTTTCTTCATGATGGTTGCAGATATGTTTTTGAGAACTTGCCAGTCTCCATTGACTCCTTCTGTCTTTTTTAGCCAAACTTTGCATTTTAAATGCATTCTCCTTACAAGCAAGAACAAGATCAAAAGAGCAAGATTTCCAAGTAGAAGCCAAAAGATTGAAAGTCATTCTTGTTTTTAATTCATTACTGTAAAATGGATTCGATGCCCTAACTCTCAGTTCCTATAGCTGATAAACGGGAATAGTGAAATCCATGCCTTTCCTTCCTGCAAACAATTGAGCAAGACATTGATGGACTTTTAACAACAGAAAAAAAAAAAAAAAAGCATTAAAATATTCTAGTCCTTTTTAAAATAGCAAATGTATTGTCAAGGTGATTAAGCATTGGTTTAAGGTCTCCTCCCCCTATATTGTAAGGTTCCTAAACATAATTAACAAGTATCTAACAGAATGTCAGACTTACTGTAAATTTAGCATATTGCGGCAGCATATCCTTTTAAGTCCTAAATCACCTAGCTCTGAGGATCTTCGCATTTTTCTTGAAACCCTTTCACTTCTCCTTTCAAACATCTCAATTTTATAATCCTTGTCCATAGTAAACTAGAACCCTGATCTATTTTCACAATTCTAGATTTTGATTGTACACTTAGATTTCAGGATAATCTGCTATCTTTACGCAAACATCAAATATAAATTCTAAATCAATAGAATGTGCATAAAAATCAATGTAGCTTTGCAAGGTCTCTGTCCTATTCTTATTCATCTTACTAGTATATATAACAAAAGAGGAGCTGATTATATAGTTGTTAAGTGAATGAGTGAAAATATTATCTTACCCTAAGATAAAGTCTCTGTCTGGTAGACTATCATTCCTAAAATGATACTCAACTTGTAGAAAAAGTATTGCTTCAATTTTCCCCTTTCTTATGACAGAGTTCGTTCAAATTCTTCATCTCCTCTCCCTATAAGAAACATCTGTCTTCCTCAGAAATCTCCACCATGAAACTATATACTGTGACAATTGTATTCAGGCACAGAACTTGGTCTCTATCTTTTCCAAATGATGAGCCACAGAGATAACACTATACTTCAACTTGACAGTGTGTGTGTACTATGTAACTTAGTGAGCATCAGTAAGGAGAAATCTACAGAAATCTCTGTGAGAAAAGAGTATTAGAATATCATTACTTAACAGATCTAGCAACAAAATTCTTCTAAGTAACTATTATCTACCCTGTAGGTAGCTACTTACACATTCCTGTTTCTTTCAAACCATCAAAAACTAGGACCTGACATAGTATTTAGGACCCATCATAGGTCCTAGTTTTCAGTCTTTGGGAAACTAGCACATAGCTCTTTCCCAGAAAGCAAAATAAAAGGGAAATAAACTATGTTAAGTTTCTTCTATGTACTGGGCTGCAGGTTAAATACTTTTACGAATATTACATAAAGCTGTGATCACTATGAGAGTAGCCATCTCGAATGTTCCACTCAAGGCTCTGAGCCTAGTAGTGCCAAACACATAGTAGATGTCCAATAACAATCATAGCTACGATGGCTGGGTACTTACTATTCACTGTTCACCGTTCTAAGCGCTTCTCATATACTAATCATTTGACTCTCACAGCCATGCTATAGGGTAGGTATTATATCCATTTTATAGATGAGAAAACTGAGAGTAAGAGAGGTTAAGCAACTTGCCCAGAGTCACATAGGTAGCAGAGCTGGGATGCAAACCTGGCCCCCATGCTTCCTCACTGTGTTAGACCTATCAGATGAACAAATCAACGCTGTTTCCTTTAGGAACTGGTGACTGTTTATATTGACATAGTTCTGAGACTGATGCAAATGTACTTTCCCAAACCTACAGTGCTTGCCTTCTGTTGCACAGATAAAGCAGTAAGCTTCCCCTCTTGCTTTGTAAATCCCAGGTAAAAGCTCTTTCTCCCACACTTCACCTCTTGTTCTTCACAGCTCAGTACTAATCATCAGCCCATAATGCAGTGTAGAATTGCCAACACCATCCCCATGATGTAGTTATTTCCAATTGGCACTTGGGAGCAGTGAGGATAGGAGGCATTACGCATAGCCAAGAGTACAGATGTTTCTAATTGCTTTCCATTACCAAGAATAACAGCTGTTTACATCTATCAGCAAATAATTCACAAGAGCTCCAGACTATTAAGATAACACACCCCACCTGGTCACCATCACAAGTTGTCAAGGCCAAGATAAAGGCTGCCAGAATCCCCTTCTGCATCTCTGTTCATCAACTGACAGCATGTGTCACCTTCAGATATCCTTATGCTACCCCACAAGCTCTGGCTTCTTGGTGGCCTGACACATCAAATGGACATATGGATTCTTCATGGCTTTGCAGTAAATGTTTTATGGTTATCTTGCAGCCACGGGCAGCTGAAACTGAGGAGCAAGGGACTTGCAAATAACCTGATGAAAGAATTTTTGCACGCTTTTTCACAGAAGCGGAAGAAGTGTTCTGCTTAGAGGAGTTTCGCAGCGGCAATGTACTTAACTTCCTTTAACGCACCAACACGTTGCATTGGGTGATAGATTATGCAGTTCAGTAGCATCCCAGGGACCTGGCCACATGCTTGGATATAATCCCCCAAATGGACACACAATGTTAACAGTTCAGTGAACTTTATGACACAGTTTTATCGGGCACAAAAGAATACAAACGTTACAACACATCATAGATATTTGGAGTTGAAAAGACCGATAGTACCTCCTTGCCAATGCAACATTGATCCCTACTGCATAGTTTTTTTGTTTTTTTGGTTTTTTTCCAGCCTAAAGTGACTCGGGCAATTGGTCTCTACTATTTTTTCTTTCCTATGGAGACTACAGCAGGGTCTAATACAACTTTCTATGTTCCAGCTGCCTCTGAATTTATGTCTAAAATTGTCTTTCCACACATTCAAACATAGTTTTACTTAATCCATGGATTTTTTTTTAACCTACAAAAATAATAGAGTATCATCTATCTAAAACTACATGAGTATCCACAAAACCATGTAAACGGAAACATTTCCTTATCGCTGTGGTAGCTTGTTTCCAAAGCTAGCTATCAATTCTTCCCTTCCTTGTACTTGTATGTCATTTCCCCATCAAAAGGTGAAATCTCTGGAGTCCTCTGAAACTGGAGTGGTCTCTGATTTGCTTTGACCAGTAGAACATGCCAGAAGTGATACTTTGCCAGTTCTGGGCCTCATTCTTAAGAAGACTGGTAGTTTCTGTTTCCCTCATCTTGAAACGTTTGCTCTGAGGGAAGTACCATGGGAGAATCCTTACTACCCTGAGACTTCCATGCTGTAAGGAAGCCCAAGGTAGCCATGTGGAGGGGTTGTATGGAGAGAAAACGATAACAGCCTCTCCCCAGATGTTCCAGACACCCCAGACCAGGTGCCAGATGTGCGAACAAATGAACAACCTGGACAGGCCAGGATCCCAGCCATCCCAACCATCACTAGCTGTTCAAGCCTTCCTAGCTGAGTCTCTAAATACCATGCAGTGGAGACAGACTGTCCTTGAATTACTGACCTACAGAATTGTAAGAATAATAAAAGGTTTTTGTTTTTAAATGTTCGGTAGCAGCTGGTCACTGGAAGTGGATCGCAGCTCCCACCCCACTTTCCATGAATCTCTGATACTTCTTTAGCATCATTCCACAGCACTGCTGACACAACCTGCAAGAGAAAAACCCCAGTCTGAAATCATAATTCATACACAATAAACACCACTGTAGTTTCTAATCAAAAGAAACATGAAGAAGAGAAGAAAGGTAAGGGCTCAAAATGCATCTTACTCCTTTTCTCATCTAGTCCATGTCTCATTCCATTATCAGTGAGGGCTTTATTCTACCATTTTGCCTAAAAAATAAGCAGTTATATAGTTTAGGTTTCTGCCACTGCATGGGATATTAATTCAAATCACTGTACCTAGTTTTTTGATCTAAATATATATCCAACAGAATGGATTGAATTAGAATAAAATCATCACTCCTTTCCAGGCAATGTGGTTCTTTTAGTAAAACTCCTACAAATTTTGAAAACTGTACAGATTCTCTTTTGAAAACATCAATTATAAGTCTGTAGCTGCTCCTGGGAAAAGAGCTAGTTTTGAAGCCTTAAGTAGTGCTTGTACTACTTACAAAGATGTTGCTTTTACAACACAGACTTATGTATATAGCATATATAATATACATAAGTGTGTATACACACAAATATATATAAATTTTGGTGAGGAATGGTTATAATATACATTAACAAATGCGTGGCATTCTTCCAGCCACTTTACATCTGCTTAATGGTCATGAAAAAAGTACTGCATTAGAACACAGATACTCTGAATTTTCCAGCCTCCCTACCACATCCTCTACCTAATTCTCAGAAGGCTGGCATGACATTTTGAGTTTGCATTCATTTCTAAAATTTATTATTCTAATATAGTCTTCCTGTATTTTCTTACCTTACTTATTGCTTACACTTTGAGATGCTCAAAGTAAAGATATTCAAGATGTACAATCACTTAAGTTTTCCTTTTAAAACTGCAAAACGGTCCCAATTTTTTACACTGCAGTAAAACACAGAGCTTTCACTCACCAACAGCCCAATCTTAAGAGTACAATGAAAAATTCTTCTCAAGGATAACCTTGGACAGGGTTGTAAAGCAGAGGAAGGTCAGCATCCTTGACCTTCGTCATTCATTTTCTCATAACTTTTCCCTCAATCTCTCATTCACACTAAAGTGATCCGTAAAAGATATAATGGAATCAGAGTTTTAATTTCTGACAAGGACTTTGTAAATGTGTACTTTATAAATGCCTGAAATGATACTATAAAAGTTATTGTTTATTCTATTGATACATGAGGACAGCTTTGAGTTTGTATCGCAGATTTTTTTAAAAATTATTTTGAAATGCTTTTAGACTCCCTGAAAGTTTCAAAAACAATACAAAGAGTCCTTTGAACCTTTCACTCAGATTCACCAACGCTCCACAGATTCTGAAGTTTCCCTTTTCCATTGTCCATATTAAAACACCATAAGATAAGTATATTCTTAATAAACATGACAAAGTTGCTCTCACATTTGTCTTCAAGGGCTGCATGAAGACCGCTAATTATTAATTAGATTTCAAGTTGAATGATTCTAATATAGTACTGGTGAACATACTTGTTTCCAGGCTGGCATGATATGGCATGCAAGTTGGCATGCAGTGTTATATGAACATATGGCAGGCAGAAGCTGCTGTTTTCTCCTAGGAAACAGCAACGGAAACGTCAGCTCCCACAGTATTGAAGACACACACCCCAAAACTCCTCAGTGCTGTTGAGGGCTTAGTGCACATGCCATTTCCCAGTCACCGGGATGGGGACATATACCCCTCACGTGGTGTCATGCCAGCAACCAGAGGTACCGAAAGTCTGTTTCCCCCAGAAGAGAAGGACGCAGAACCAGAAGTTCTCCCTGAAGCTGTTGTGTCAGAGTACAGCCCCAGGCTTTCTATTTGTAGTTATGCTATTTCATCATCAAGAAGTTTCTACCTGGGAAAACCACAAGCATTCAAATAGTTTAGCCCTTTGCCTCCCAGCAAGGATGTGCTTACAGATAACGGGATCTGTAAGGATCTACCTCTTCATTATACAGTTGAAAAAACCAGTAATATTCTATGACTTGTCCAAGCATTAAGTGCAGATGAACGTTTAAGGCTTTTAGAATTCCACTGCTAAAGCGGTTTATCCTTTATTATTAGTCTTTCCCCAAGTGTAATGACCTTCACCCTCTGAAAATTCATCCAACTTTTACGTAAATCTCTACCGCTGAAATTCGTTTTCTTCATTCTGTTCTCTGTGGCAAGAAAGCACATTTAGTTGTAATAAACTTGCATTTTTTTGAAGTCTATTATTAGATTTTTCACAGCTTTCTCTTAGTCAAAATACATAGTGTTTCTTCAGGAAGAAGGTTGTGATATAGGTCTATGTTTTGATTATTTATATCTACTCAAAGGATTCCTATTTGCTTAAATGTATAAGCTTGCTAATATGTGGCCAAATTATTCCCATTCTAGCAATTCTACCATAAAATTTAACAAAACATGCTTTTTGTCTTTCATTGTGCTTTTTCTTTAAACAGTTTGAAATTTATCATTTGGTGGAATATGTTATTCCAAAAGACTTTACTGGTTTAATAGAATAATTCCTCATTGAAAGACTGAAAGCCTAATTACACTCTTCGTAAATATATACACTTTCCTTCCTCTTGGTCCCTGCTTTCTGCTCCCAAAGGAAGTGGTGACTCAACAGAGGTAATAGAATGGGAAGGGAGGGATCCTCTGTGGTCTTCCTGCAGCCTGGAAATGAAAACTCCTTGCACTATTGGAAAAATTATTGGAAAAATAATTTTAAATTATTGGAAAAATTCCCCAGGTGCCTTCGACTGAAAGAAGATATTTTTAAAAATTCTCCTTTCTCCACACAAAAGGATTCTTGAGTGTTGGGAGTGTAAAACTGTCCGTTTCTCTGTGAACTCGGTGCACATCCAACTGCAAGAGAGCACAGGATCTCAGGTGCCTGATCACTGCCACTGAGCACCTCAGTTTCTTTTGTTTCTCTTCAGGCAATCCTGTGAGCATTTGGCTTTTATTGCTGCAGTTGTCATTATTCGATGTTTCCATGTGATTTGGTACTTTTCCAGGGGGCAGAGTCCCCATCAGGACACGTGCCAGGCAGAGCAGAATGCCATTATGTGGAGAACTGTGGCTGCTGCGAGCTGCCTCTATCGCAGGGGATTTCTCTCTGCAAGTGCCGATCGTAATGGACTCCTTCACTAAATGACTTTGGATGAGCAGGGCTGTGGCAGAGCCCCTGCAAGTCCCACACTCTGTTATAAAATTGAATGCCCGTGTAATGGACACTCAGGAGAAGTGGGGATGTGAGGGCAGGTGGGTGGGAGAGAGTCACATCTAAAAGGCACAGACAACAACACTGGACACAGGGAGCAGAGGAATGTGAGCGTGTGGCCAAGTCTGCCCAACAGGCAAAAGGACCAAGCGTGGACCCAACTAATTCCAGGACTAAAGATAATTTTTAAAAGGATTTTAATCATAATAATCATATTTCTAGAGGGGAGAAACAAACAATTAACAAACAAACACAAAATGTTTTAATAGGTAGGTGAAAAGTGCTCTATAAAGAAAAACAAAGCAGGGGTAGGGGATAGAGAATGATGTAGGGGGATTAGTGTTGTTTTGTAAAACCTGGTCAGGAAATGCCCCTTGATAAGTTGAAATGAGCTGAAATCTGATGCGATGAGGGAGCAAGCCCTGCATATAACTGGAAGAAGCATTTCAGGCAGAAGGAACAGTAAATGCAAAGGCCCTGAGGTAGGCGTGCAATGGCCGCCAAGCAGGAAAGGGTTCAGTGTGTGCAGGAACAACAGCAAGGCACCCCCTGTGGGTGGAAGGAAATAAGCTAAAGGGAGGGGAATGGGGTGAGTCTTAGTGGGAGCAGGGGGCCAGTAGTCCAGCTTAATAATTTGAAGTATTTTTCTGAGTGAAAGGGGTACCAGTGGAGGGTTCTGAGCGGAAGACTGGCTTATCTGACCTAGGTTTTAAAAGAAACCACTCTGTTGTCATGTGGTGAAAAGACTGTAAGGGAGCAAAAATGGAAGCAAGAATACCAGTTCGGAGGTTACTGACGAAATCCAGAAGAGAAGTGATGGTGTGTTGGAGTAGCAGAAGTAGGGGAAGATGGTCAGACTTGAAATATAAATTGAAGGTAAAGCCAACAGGGTTTGCTGATAAACTGGACACAGGGTTTAAGGAAAGGAGAGGAGTAAAGATGACCCCAGAGATTTTAACTCAAGCAGCTGGAAGTATGAGATTACTGTTTATTGAGATGTGGAAGGCTGGGAGAGGAAAAGGTTTGGGGGAGAAAAGGAGCCTACTTTAGATATTTTAAGTTTGAAATGTCAGTTAGATGTTCAGACAGAAGCTGAATAGGCAACTAGATATATGAATATGCAGTTTGGGATTCAGAGAGGCTCTATCAATGGGATCCAGTAATGAGAAGGAAGCTGGGGCGGGGGTCTCATCGGCCTAGAGATGGTCAGCAAAGCCATGGAGCTGGATGAGATCACCTAGAAAGTGGGTACAGATTAGAAAAAGTTCAAAGACTGAGTCCTGAAGCAACCTCGCATTTAGAGAAAGGTAAGAATGGTCCATCAAAGGAGATTGATGTGAAGTGGCCAGTGAGGCAAGAAAAACAAGAAAAATGCTGCTCCACTAAGCACAGAAAACATTTCGCGGGGCACGAGGAGTAAATAATGGTGCCAAAAGCTGATGATAGATTAAGAAATACAAGAAACAAGAATGAAACATTGGATGCGGCCATGTGAAGATTATTGGTGAGCTTGACAAAGTCAGGTATTTTGGGGTGGTGTGGATAAGCCTCACTGAAATGGCGTAAAGACAACAGGAAGAAAGTATGTGGTAGACGGTGAGAACAGACAAGTCTTTCAAGTAGTTTTGCTGTAAAAGGAGCAGAGAAACAGAGTGGGAGACGAAGGGGAATGGCAGGTTAAGGGAAGTTTCCTTTAACATGGGAGTTGGTACAGCTTATTTGTATAATGATGGAAATGATACAGATTTAAAGAAAAATTTTATGTTCTGAGAGGGAGCAATTGCCGGAGAGACATTCTCAAGGGAAACAAGATCAAATGCAGTGTTTCTCAAACTATCTGGTGATGAAAAACCATGTCTTCCCCTCAACCTGTCAAAGTCCAAAGCTTTTATAAAATACAATACAAAAACTATTAGAATCATGAAATAAGAAAACACAGTCACGTTATATACAACACCAATTTTTAAAATTCTGAGATTCAAAAGACATAAAATCAACCCTGTCAAATTGTTACAAAAGTTTCTATACATTTATTCTCTATTTCTGTACTTGTGTCCTCACACATGGTTAACAGTTACCAGTCCATAACCAGCAGCAGCCCGTTGTTTGTACTTTAAATAGGGCTGATCTAGTGCACAGGACAACGTGTTGACTTAAATAAGAGAAGGGACAGTACATCCAAAGTGAAACGCTGGCAAGGCAGAGTCTATGGGCTCAGATGAGGTTAGAAGAGTAGACTTCTGGGAGGATGCAGGAGGTTGTTTTCTGTTGGTTTCTGGTTCGTCCATGAAGATAGAGAGAGGGTGAATATTGGGTATGGGTGTTGGAGAATTGAAGAGAGAAGATTATAAAGTACCTAGAAGAATGAGAGTATAACTTGGTTCAGGAAATCTAGTAGGAATCTCAAATAGCATTAAAGACTTGCTTGAGATTTTGGGGTCATGAATTTAAAGTTAGCCCAGTTGATATTGCTGTATATATATATTTTTCAGCCACATATGTATGCCCTCTTGGGTGCAGGGGTAGAATAGGAGAATGGCTACATTTAACCACAGTCAGAGAGAGTGACAGAAAGAGAGAAGGCAAGGGAGGAAAAAGTGCTTTTCTGGTAATGTCTCGGCTAAATAAATAAATTCGTTCTCCTACAATCCTGCTGCCGCTACTCATATAAAAACACTCACTGTTAAGCTTCATATTTGCTGTAATAATCCCCTAAATGATTTTTGTTTGCCACTGTATCCTGCATGTTGTAATCACATTAATCTTGTTAGAACTCTACATTCATGATCTCATTCAGTTAGCCCAAGAACTCATGGTGCTTCCTTTTTGCTCTAGATACAAATTCTACCTGCTATTTAAGACCTCTTAGAGATTATACTTTCATCTTCTTGAGCACACATGGGGTCAATCCTTGAAGTCATTGCTCATTGTTAATTTCCCTGTCTCATATATGTACATACACACACATACACATGCACCAACATATGCAGAGACCCCAGAGGAATGATTTTCCTATTCTGCATGTCATCCATATCCTATACTTTCTTCAAGACTGTAGAAATAATTTTTCAATTTAATAAACTTTTATTGAATGGCTACTAGTCACTGCTCTACAAAAAAAGCAATAAAAATATCATGATTTTCCTTGCTCTCTTTTTGATCCAGACAAATTGCTCTTTCCCTTGTCTGAAAGTTTACAGTATTTATAGTTTATAACATGGATATATATATATATATATATATATATATATATATAGTGACTATATCTTAGGTATTCTCTAGCTGTTTTATTTATTTAAATCTTGTCGTCCCTGTTACTGTGAAAATTTCTAAAGGCTAGAGACAGTCTGATGTTTCTTTTATATCCTTAGCATGGTGCTAGATATAGAATACTCATTTAATAAATACTTGGTAACTTTATAATCTTACTGGAAGCTTGGAACTGCATGTCTTTGAAACAGTGGAGTTCACAGAATGTCTAACAGTTATGCCCTTTAGAACACGTTTACTCTACCAGTTAGAGTGTATTTATTAACAGAAACTCAACTAACAATGACTTAAATACACATAGCTTGTTTTTTATTAAATAAAAGTTCATAATTAGTACTTATAATTGGTTCATCTACTCAAGAACACAGACTCCACCATCATTTTGTCCTTGGTTTTCTCACTTCTTGGTAGCAAGCCTCATTTAAAGAAAGGATGCAGAACTGGAGAATATTTGCAAGAGACAGAGACTTCTCCTTACTGTTGAACAGCAGCAAAATGTTTCTCACAAGCTTCTCAAATTCCCCCTACATTTCACTAGCCATTATCCAGTCACATCGCCACCCACAGCTACAAGTGAAACTAGAAAAGTGGCTATTTAGATTTCTTCAACCTCCATAGTAAGAGGTAGCACAGGGAATTAAGAATAATTATATTAACCAAATATTTGTTTGTTTATAACATTAGTCTAGCTCATTTCTTCCAAGCAAACTCATTCATTCTTTGTACAGCTCTCCAACTCTAAAACATCACACTATGCTATATTTCATACATGGAACTCCTTTTCTCCTCATGTTTAATTTTATCCTCCTATGATTTTCAGCAGGGGTTCTGGTTCTTCTTCTTATCCACTAACATAATTGGAAATTGTACTGCTGGTCACTTGTTTATCCAGTTTCAGGCACTCAGATATTATTAGGATTGCTGAAAGCCTGGACATGAATCCATGACGCTGCCATCTGTATCAACTTTCAGTTCATTCCGTTAGATTCAAAGATTTTGGGTTCATCTCAGATACCCACTTGTCTCTAACTTATTAATAGCTTTTTGCAAATAAAAAGAGAAGGTGGGGTGTCACCTGGAAACACCAGATTATAGATGAATAAGTGGGTTTCTAAGCTATAGTATTTTTCAGAGCTTTTATGTGCTAATATCCCATCTGCTCTCCAAGAGGGGTATATAGCATGCAGTGCTTTTTAATAAGTTTAACATGATTTATTTGTTATTATTAACGTTTAGTATGATTTATTTTTTCAGAGAGCATTTTTTAGAACCAATATTTGAAGGAAAAACCTTTCAGGATGCTGCTCTAGATACTTTTATACACTTGGATGCTATTCAAGAGCTAAGGACTCAGGACCTTAAGTGACTTATTATGACATAGAACACAATTATAAATGCCTAGGTTCAACCCCTGTCCCCATATTTTCCCCAAAAGCCTATCTTCTTCAAATTTGAACTTTTAAATGATTATCTATTCCCCAGCTGATCCATACACAAGTTTCTAGTACAGAATATCAGCATCTTGTGCCCCTATCCTAGTCTATCCCTATCTCCTCTCCTACATCAGTGATACAAATTAATGTGAAAGTCATGACCATCTGAGCTTTTTCATTCCACTGACTCTTACATTCTTTTATGTATATAGTTACTTGGAAAGTATAGGGAATATAGTATAATACAACTTTCTAAAGATATACACTGTTTCCCAATGAAATAGTAGAATCATAGAAGGTTTTTCAGAGGTCATTTGGTCTCACATTCAGCCAAAACAACACCTGAAGCATCCAAGGCAGATGGCTGCCTGGCCCAAGGGTGTCCAGCCAGCTTGAATATAGAAGTCAAAATTTACCAGTGTCATCAACAAAAGGCTGTATTAAAAAAAAAAGTAATAACTTGGCTATTTTTTTATGCCTTTGTTAGAGAAATCTTTGTTGGATTTCTTTGTTAGAGAACCTTCAAATGTCCCAGTGTCATTTTAGTTTAGCACTTTTAAAAGATACTTATTCAAATCAATATAGCCCTAAGGCCAAAGAGGATCCACCATTGGTTTTTATAGCAGCACAGAGGTAACAGTTAGAAAAGACTTAATAAAAATAATTTAAATGAGTGATTTGCTAGTTTTAAAGGTGCTCTCTAAAACACTGCATCTTTTTTTTTTAATCCCAGTACTCTTAGCCAAGTAAAAAAAAAAGCATTTTAGAAATGGAAAAACTAAATTTCAGTGAGTATACATAACTTCCCAAAAGTCAAAGAGATTAATAGGTACATCATCAGGATTTCAACTCCAGTTTTCTGGATGGAGTTGAGTTTCTCCTTCCCTCTTGATAGAGGTTATTTTCAAGCCTTCTATGTTCAAGTGGCTTCTCTTCCTTAGTCTCAATCAATGTTCAGAAGAGATGAAAATCAGCTGGCTATAATCCTGAATATGCTTTCCTAGCCCAGAGGATGGATAGTAGGTGTAGTAGGTGTTTACACAGCCAAAACAGAAACTTTATGTATATTATAATCTAATGTCCAAATTCATCCTACTTTACCCTACAGGGATGGCCTAGTCATGTGTTAATCAAGCGTTCCTAGCTGGAATCTGATATTCAGGAAGCTGATTTAAAAGCTTTGTATTCTGGAGAAATGGCAACTATGATGGCAGCATAATTTTTGCATCTTACAAGATCTCCATATAAAAACATGGTAAAACAAAAACCAAAGGACAATTACAACAAAACTAAGTGTCAGAGTGTCCCAATTAACCTCAAAATAAAAGTGGATGAGGACAAATCACCAGCAGCCACAATATTTGTGTTTTTCTGGAATCCGTGCAGAAGAAAGCAGAAGGAAATAATAGGATGCCTGATGGACCTCAGATTACGATAACCCCAAAATACCGAACACATAACCACTGGAAAGTAAAATGAGCCACACTGACACAGCATCTAAAATTGTAAATGGATCTGACCAGTCCAATAGAGGGTGAATCTAATGAGCGTGCAGTAAGGTATAAAGAATCTGTTGCACTCTGGGCCCTATGAACTCTGAAAAATGACCCATTAGATCTCCCTTCTGGAAAAGTCCCCATACTGAGAAGAAACTTCTTGGAGTATAATAAGCTTCATTCAAACAACCAAAACGACTAGAGAAACATCACCACAAAGACTTGTGATGAGCATTAAATATACAGTTACCGGTAGAACTAAGATTAAATGAAAAGTAAAAGAGAATATATAATGTAATGGTTACATGCTCTGTCAATATAGTAATAGTACAACTCTAAAACATGGGGCAAAAATGGGAGGGTATATGCAAAAGAAATTTAACACAAATAATTACAGTGAGATAAAAGGGATAGTACTGTTTTCTGAGACTGCCATGTACATACTGCTGGAAGAGCAAATGGGTAATTTTTGGATATTCTAGCTCTATCTTCCTCTGTGAACTTCAGAATTAGGATTGGAAACAGGTGTCTCCTCATAGAATTATTCTAGCTAATTTGTAAACATAAAATAGAATTAAAACTGTGCTACTAATATGATAGTCAATAGTCATATGTGTCTATAGAGCACATGAAATTTGGCTATTCCAAATTAAGATGTGCTGTAAATGTGAATACACAGCAGATTTCAAAATTTAGTACAAAAGGAGAATGTAAAGTGTGTCATTAATAATTTTTGTTTTGATTGCATATTGAAGTAATAGTTTTATATTGTTTTAATTAAATATATACATTTATATATATACATATAGTATATTAAAATTAATTTTACAAGTTACTATTAACTTTTTTGACATGGCTATAAGAATATTTATAATTACAGAAAGCTGGCCAAGATGTCAAAGTAGGAAGACTCTGAACTCATCTTCTCCATGGACACACCAAAATTATAACTACTTACAGAGCAACTATTTATGGAAATAACTTAAAGACTAGCAGAAAAGATTTTCCACAACTTAAGATGTAAAGACAGAACCACAACAAGATGGGCAGGAGGGACAGAGACATAGTATAGTTAGGACCTGCATACCTCGTCTGTGACCCACAAATGGGAGGAGTATCACAATCGTAGAGGTCCTTCCCCAGGAGCAAGAGATCTGAGCTCCACATCAAACTCCCCAGTCTGAAGGTCTTTCACTGGAAAGACAAGCCCACAGAATATCTGGCTTTGAAACCAGCAGGGTTTATGTTTGGGAGGGCAGGAGGGCTATAGGAAACAGAGACACCACTCTTAAATGGCTTGCACAAAACCTTACGTGCTGTGAGCACCAGCACATAGACAGTAGTTTGAAAGGAGCCTAGGATAGCCCCTCTTGCTGATCTTGGAGAGGCAGGAGGCAGCTAGGAGCTCTCGTGGGAATGGAGATGCTGGTGGCAGTCATTTTGGGGAGCTTATTCTACTGCAATAACACTGGCACTGGGAAGTGCCATTCTGGAATTCTCCTTCTAGCTTATTAGCACTGGGGATCCAGCCCTGCCCACCAGTGGGATGGCACCACTCCAAGTCCCCCAGACCATGCAGTCAACTGTGCAAGAAGCCTACCCTGCTCTCCAGTGGGCCAGCATCCACCACACAAGGCAAGATCTAACAGCCAACCAGAATGGGGGTGAGCCCTGCCTACCAGCACACCAACAGTAGTCAGCCCCACTGCAGTAGAAGGGCATACACAGCCTGCATGGGGGCACTGCTGGCTCTGGTGACCAGTGGGAAGCATGCTACTGTGCCCCACAGAACATCTCCTACATCTTTAAGATCAGGAAATATAGACAACTTTCTTAGCACACAGAAATACGCACAGAGAACTGGGTAAAGTGAGGCGATGAAGGAATATATTCTAAACAAAGGAACAAAACATAATCTCTGAAAAAGACCTAAATGAAGTGGAAATAAACAGTCTATCCAGTAAAGAGTTTAAGGTAATGATCCTAAAGATGCTCACCAAACTTGGAAGAAGAACAGATCAACACAGTGAGAATTTCAACAGAGTCAGAAAATACAAAGAAGAACCAAACAGAGCTGAAGAATACAATAACTGAAATTAAAAAAAAAAAAAGAAATACACTAGAAGGAATCAAGAGTAGATTAGATGATACACAAGATTGGCTCAGAAAACTGGAAGACAGAGTAGTGGAAATCACCTACGCTGAACAGAAAAAAAAAATTCTGAGGGTAGATTAAGAGACTTTTGGTACAACATTAAGCATATTAACATTTTCATTATAGGGGTCCCAGAAGGAGAAGGAAGAGAGAAAGGGGCAGAAAACTTATCTGAAGAAATAATACCTGAAAATTTCCCTAACCTGTGGAAGGAAACAGACATCTTGGTTCAGGAAACATAGAGAGTCCCAGACAGATGAACCCAAAGAGTTTAACACCAAGACACATGATTAAGACAATAAAAATTACAGATAAAGAGAGAATATTAGAAGCAGAAAGAGAAAATTAACTAGTTACATATAAGGGAACTTCCATAAGAGTATCAGCTGACTTTTCAGCAGAAACACTGCAGGCCAGAAGGGAGCAGCACAATATATTTAAAGTGATGAATGGACAAAACCTACAGCCAAGAATACTCTACCTGGCAAAGCTATCATTCAGATTTGAAGGAGAGATAAAGAGTCTTACAGACAAGCAAATGCTGAAAGAGTTCAGCACCATTAAACCAGCTTTAAAAGAAATGTTAAAGGGACTTCTCTAAGTAGAAACGAAAAGGCCACAACTAGAAATATGGAAATTATAAAAGAAAAAATCTCACTGGTAAAGGCAGAAATACAGTAAATCAACCACTTATAAAGCTAGTAGGAAGGTTAAAAGGCAAAAGTAGTAAAATTATCTATACCCACAATAAGTAATTAAGGGATACACAAAACAAACAGATGTAAAATATGGCATCAAAAACATTAAACCTGAGGGAGGGGACATAAAAATATATGGTGGTTAGAATGTATTTGAATTTAAGAGATCAACAACTTAAAATAAGCACATTTATATAAGTTGTTATATATGAACCTCATCATAACCACAAACAAAAAGTATAATAGATACACACAGAAAAAAAGAGAAAGGGATCCAAACATAACTCTAAAGATAGTCATCCAATCACAATGGAAGGTAGCAAAAGAAGGAACAAAAAAGAACTACAAAAACAACCAGAAAACAATTAACAAAATGGCAATAAGTACATACCTATCAATAATTACTTTAAAGGTAGATGGATCAAATGCTCCAAGAAAAAGACATAGAGTAACTGAATGGATAAAAAAAAAAAGATCAATATACATTCTGCCTACAAGAGACCTACTTCATATCTAGAGACACATACAGACTGAAAGTGAAGGGATGGAAAAAGGTATTCCAAGCAACCAGAAATAAAAAGAAAGCTGGCATAGCAATCCCTATATCAGACAAAATAGACATTAAAACAAAGACTGTAACAAGAGACAGAGAAGGACATTACATAATGACAAAGGGATCAATTCAAAATAAGATATAACAAGTGTAAGTTTATATGTACCCAACATAGAAATACCAAAAACATAAAGAAAATATTGACAAACATAAAGGGAGAAATTGGCAGTAATATAATAATAGTAGGGGACTTTAACACTACACTTATATTAATGGGAAGATCATCCAGACAGAAAATCAGTAAGGAAACACAGGCCTTAAATAACACATTATGCCAGATTAAATTAATAGATACATACAGAACATTCCATCGAAAAATAGCAGAATACACATTCTTTTCAATTGTAAATGTAAATTTCTCCAGGATAGACCACATGCTAGGCCAGAAAACAAGTCTCAATAAATTTAAGAACATTTAAATCATATCAAGCATCTTTTCCCACAACAACACTATGAGACTAGAAATCAACTCCAAGGAGAAAACTGCAAAAAAATACAAACAGGTGAACACTAAACAATATGCTACTACACAACCAATGGGTCACTGAAAAAAATCAAAGAGAAAATTTTAAAAATACCCGGAGACAAAAGAAAATGGAAACAGAATGATCCAAAATCTATGGGATGCAACAAAAGTAGTTCTAAGAGGGACGTTTATAACAATACAAGCCTACAGAAAGAAACAAGAAAAATCTCAAATCAACAACCTAACCTTACACCATTAGGAACCAGAAAAAGAAGAATAAACAAAAGCAAAAGTGAGTAGAATGAAAAAACTATATATATCAGAGCATAAATAAATAAAACAGAGACTCAAAAACATAGAAGAGATCAATGAAACTGAGCTGGTACTTTGAAAAGATAAACAAAACTAATAAACCCTTAGCCAGACTCATCAAGAAAGAAAGAGAAAGGGCCCAAATCAATAAAATCAGAAATGAAAGCAGAGAAGTTACAACCAACACCACAAAAATACAAAGGATCATAAGATTACTATGAACAATTATATGGAAATAAGATGAAAAACCTAAAAGAAATAAATTCTTAGAAACATACAATCTCCCAAGACTAAATCAGAAATAGAAAATGTGAACAGACGAATTGCCAGTAATGAAATTGAATAATTTAAAAACTCCCAACAAACAAAAGTCCAGGACCAGATGGCTTCACGGGTGAATTCTACCGAACATTTAAAGAGGAGTCAACACCTATTCTTCTCAAACTATCCCAAGAAATTGAATAGGACACAATGCATTTGAACTCATTCTACAAGGCCATCATCACCCTGATATGAAAACCAGACAAAGATATCACAAAAAAAGAAAATTACAGGCCAATATATAATTGATGAATATAGGTGCAAAAATCCTCAACAAAATATAAGTAAACCAAATTCAACAATACATTAAAAGGCTCATACACCATGATCAAATGGGGTTTATGCCAGAGATAAAAGGATTATTCAATATCCTCAAATCAGTCAATGTGATACACCATATCAAAAAAACTGAAGAATAAAAATCACATGATCATCTCAATAAAAAAAGCTTTTGACAAAATTCAGCATCATTTATGAAAAAAACACTCAACAGACCCACTAAGATCATGTGACTTTTCTGTACTGTTAAACTTCTTTGTAATAAAATGAGAGGAAAAAACATTCAAAAAAGTGAGTAGAGAGGGAACATACCTCAACTTAATAAAGGCCGTATACGACAAATCCACAGCCAACACCATGCTCAATGGTGAAAAGCTGAAAGCATTTCTTCGAACATCAGGAAGAAGACAAGGATGCCCACTCTCACTACTTTTATTCAACTTAAGTATTGGAAGTCCTAGTCACAGAGAAAGAAAGAAAGAAAGAAAGAAAGGAGAGAGAGAGAGAGGGAGAGGGAGAGGGAGAGGGAGAGGGAGAGAGAGAGAGAGAGAGAGAGAGAGAGAGAGAGAGAGAAAGAAAGAAAGAAAAGAAATAAAAGAAATTCAAATTGGAAAGGAAGAAGTAAAACTGTCCCTGTTTGCAGATGACATGATACTATATATAGAAAATCCTAAAGATGATACCAAAAAACTATTAGAACTAATAAATGAATTCAGTAAAATTACAGGATACAAAATCAATATGCAAATATCTAATGCATTCCTGTACACTAACAAGTATCTGTCAGAAAGAGAAATTAAGAAAACAGTTCCATTTACAACTGTATCAAAAGGAATAAAACACACAGTAATAAACCTAAACAAGGAGGTGAAACATTGTACTATAAAACTATAAGACAATGATGAAAGAAAATGAAAACAATACAAAAAAATGGAAAGAAATATTGTGCTCATGGATTGGAAGAATTAATACTGTTAAAATGACCATACCACCCAAGGCAATGTACAGATTCAGTACAATTCATATCAAAATACCAAAGGCATTTTTCACAGAACTAGAACAAAGAATTCTAGAATTTGTATAGAAACACAAAGGACCCCGAATAGTCAATATAATATTGAGAAAGAAGAACAAAACTGGAGGTATCATGCTCCCTAATTTCAAACTATACTACACAGCTACAGTCATCAAAATAGTATGGTACTGGCACAAAAACAAAAACATAGATCAATGGAACAGAATAGACAGCCCAGAAACAAAGCCATACTATGTGGTCAATTAATCTCTGACAAAAGAGGCAAAAATATACAATGGGGTAAAGACAGCATCTTCAATAAATGATGTTGGGAAAAACTGGACAGCTACATGCAAAAGAATCAAACTGTACAACTTTATCACACCATATACAAAATAAACTGAAAATGGATTAATGACTTAAATGTAAGACCTGAAACCATAAAACTCCTAGAAGAAAACATAGGCAGTGTGCTCTTTTGACATCAACCTTAGCAGTAGTTCTTTTTGGATTTGTCTATTCAGGCAAGGGAAGTAAAAGCAAAAATAAACAAATGAAACTACATCAAACTACAAAGCTTTTGCACAGTGAAGGAAACCATCAATAAAATGAAAAGGCCAATTGCTGAATAGGAGAAGTTATTAGCAAATGATATGACTGATAAGGGGTTGATATCCAAAATATACAAAGAACTTACACAACTCAACATCAAAAAAACAAATAACCAAATTAAAAACAGACAGAGGACCTGAATAGACATTTTTTCCAAAGAAGATATATAGATGACAAAAAGGCACATGAAAAGATGCTCAACATCACTAATCATCAGGGAAATGCAAATCAAAACCACAATGAGATATCACCTCACATCTGTCAGAATGTCCATAATCAAAAAGACAACAAATAACAAGTGTTGGCCAGGATGTGGAGAAAAGGGAATCCTGGTGCGCTGTTGGTGGGATTGTAAATTGGTGAAGCCACTATGGAAAATGGTATGGAGTTTCCTCAAAAAATTAAAAATAGAACTACCATATGATCCAGCAATTTCACTTCTGCATTTACCCGAAGAAAACAAAAACAACAACTCAAAAAGATATATGCAACCAATATCCACTGCAGCATTATTTACAATAGCCAAAAAAGGGAAGTAACCTAAGTGTCCATCAATAGATGAATAGATAAAGAAGATATGGCATATATACACAATGGAATATTAGCCATGCCCAAAACATGACACCTTGTTATTTGTGACAACATGGATGGATCTAGAGGGTATTATTCTAGGTGAAATAAGTCAGAGAAAGACAAAAACCATATGATCTCACTTATATGTGGAATCTAAAACACAAAACAAATGAACAAACATAAACCAAACAGAATCAGAGTCATAGATACAGAGAACAAACAGGTGGTTGCCAGAAGGGTCATGGGGTATGTACACATCTTTAGTAAATAACTGCCAAATAGCTTTCCAAAATATCTGAAATTTATCCTCCCACCAGCAGTGTATGAGGGTTCTAGTCACTCTATATCTTTACCTTTTTCTTTTAGCCAAAATGACATTGTACTGTGAAGTTAATTTGCATTTCCTGACGGAAATCAATTTGAGCACCTTTTCATATGTTCATTGGCCTGTGGATATCCTCAGTTAGTGAAGTGCTTGTCAAAGTCTTTTCTCATTTTGTAATGGGTTATCTTCCTTTTTTCTATTAATTTTGAAGAGTCTTTTCCTTTGTTGGTTATAGGTTTTGAGATTATTTTATCCCATTCTGTGGCTTATATTTTCATTTCATTTCTTATATTTTGATGAACAGAAGTATGTACTTTAATATAGTCTTTGGTGCATTTTTTTAAAAAGCTTTTCTTAACTCAAGATCTTTATGGCCTTCCTTTTATCTGACTTGCCTTTCTCACAAATCATATGTGATAAAGGATACAGAAGTGATTTCTAAAGAATTAAGCAGTTATCATTGGTTACTATAATTTACAATGACTATGCTTAATGAACTTCAGAGTCATATAGACCATAGTTAATATCTCATCTCTGCCAATTAGTATATGAGTAAATTTAAGCAAGTGATTATTTCTCTGGTCCTCAGTTTCCTAATCAATGAAATAATAATAGAATCTAACTGATAGGGTTATTGTAAAGATTAAATTACCCAGTGCATATAAAGTACTTTACATGGCAGCAGGCTATGGTAAGCTAAATGTCACTTATTATTTTCTTATAACAATGGTAGAACTGTAGGTGAACAAGAGAAGATGGAGCCTAAAAGTCTTGATTCCCCGTAATAGTAAATTTCTTTAGGAAGAAAAAAACAATGAATTATTTTGTGCCCAGAATACTTTCATTTTTATTATTGATATTGATCCCTTTTTTCTTTTATATTCTCCATTGTTTTCTACTTGAATTAAAATAAAATTATTGACCAAAACATAAATCTAAAAATTCTGGAAATTTTTATATTTAGATGTTATAAAATAGAGTTTTTATACAAAACAATCTTAGATTCAATCCCAACTTTGAAAAACATTACAGTTCAACCTGGCAAACTCTATCTTCTCTATGAAGTTGACTTATTCAAGTTGGTTCTTTTATTTTCTCTGCTGGGTCCCTAGAGCTGTGGTTTTGAAGTAAGACATATGTGGGTTTGATTTCCTGTTCCTCCACTCACACCTTAATTTCCTTATTTTAAAATGGGGTAATAACTCCTATCGCTCAGATTTATCATTTAAGAATTTGAGGTAAGATATGTAAAGAACCTAATATGACACCTGACAAGCGTAAGTGTACAATAAGCAGTGACTATTAGTCTTGTGGACTCCAAACCATGAATCTCTCAAATTTCAAAGCAGTTTGAAATGCAGTATTCTATTTATATTTACTCCTGGTCAACAGTAATTTATTCTGAAAAATATTTTACATTAAATAAACTGCCAAACATTATGATTTGGCAAAACCATATGGTTGAATTTAGAGTTCTGAAGTCAGACTTCTTGGGTTTGAAACTCAGCTCTGCCCTTTATTCGCTGTGTAAACTTCCTTAATTTCTCCATCCCTCAATGTCCTCATGTGTAAAATGGTGACAATACCAACTTAAGAAATTAAATGAGTTAGTATTTGTAAAGCAATTAGTACAGTGCCTGTCATAAAATAATCTCTATATAAATGTTTGACTAATATAAGTAGAATATATGTCACTTGGAAATATATTTTATCAATTTGTTCCTTCTACGAAAAAGGTCAAAGTCTTTTTAATATTCCTCTAAAGTCCCATTAATCCTAAAATAGTGTTATGTTATCTCACTCATAAATTAAACAAACATTTGTTGAATAGTGAATACATTTCAGGCCCTATGGTATCTCTCAAGGGAGCTAAGACATATAGACAAGTATTTACAAATATGATAATGGTCTACCTTGCTCTTTAGACCTTTTCATTTTAATTTTCACTCTTAGATGGTGCTAAGGATAACTTAGAATGAAAGTTTAACAACTACAAAAGAAAATCTATATATTTTTATTGACACCGAGGATGTAAAAGGAACTGAGGAAATAGTTGAAAGCATCCTTGATAGGTATGAAAATGTTTTTTTCCTCCTTATGGATTATGACAAGCTACAAAGGACCCTTTTGTGATGGACAGAAGATAGATAAACAGAAATACTTCCCTCTTGAAAGATGTCTGTACAATCTAAAACAATTAATCTTGCCAGAGTCAGTCAGCTCCGATGGTGCTGCCTGGCATGGGCCATTTGTCAAAGCCCACCAATCTATCACACAGGACCAGACACACTGTTTGGCAGGTCGGCCACTCCTGCCACATGCCTAGATGCCTGGGAATCTGTGTTAGGCAGAGCAAGCCATGGGAAGTTATTTATGTTTGCCTTAAAAGAGGGAATCTGGAGCTATTCATATTCAATGCTATTGATTCTAATGAAGATGTCAACAGAAAACAACCTCTTCTCCTGATACAAAGCTCATCTATTTTGACAAATAGAAGTCTGACAATGTGTCCTCCTCTCAAACTCAAAAGCCTACCCATGACAGATCATTCTTGTCAGCATATTTTCTAATATCTCTCAGTTTAAAAAAATAAATAGAACACTTATTAGAGTTGACATCTCCTATAACTACCATCCCTGTTTTTTAAAAGTATTTCTTCACTTCCCATTTCTTCTTGAATATTCTCTCGTCAGACTTTCATTCCTCCATTGGAATGACTTACGTTAAGGTCACCAACAACATATTTCTTGCCATGCCCAATAACCAAACTTTAGTTCTCCTTCCTCTCTCTGTCAAACACTTTCACTTCACTTATAGAAAAGTAACCGGTTTTCCTCCTACTTCACTGTCCACTTCTTCTAAATCTCTTTTGCTGGTTTTTCTTCTTCTTTTTCACTGCTAGACATTGGCGTGCTCTAGAACTCAGTCTACTGAGTTCTATATCTGCCATTCATTCAACAGACATATACTGATGTCTTATGGTTTAGTACTATTGGAAGTAGCCTAATGAAGCAGGACTGGTGGGATTTCAGTGAACTTGCCTCAAAGAGAAGACAATAAGTATGCAAGAAATGCCAAGCTGAATAAGACAGAAAAGATAGTTGCCCTCATGGAGCTTATAGTTTAGTCATGAGGGGAAGGGTGGGGAACATGCAATTAAAAAATAAAAGAACAAGATAGTTTGAAAGATTAAATTACTTCCCAATTACCCATTTTTCAAACATTATTGATGTAAGTGTGTCTGAAGGGGGAGGGACATGAACCATATATTTTCTGTTTTAGTTTTCTCTAACAATTTTGTCATGATCTTTTAAAGATAATGGTAAAGGGAACACCATCTCCATGGTTTCTTCATCTTCTTCGAAGCTTCCTAGGCATGAATAACCATCAAGGCAGCCCTTTTCCAACTGAGACCATGATATAACAGTGGAGGTGTCCTGCAGTCTTCAGAACCTGAGAATATCTTTCATGGTGGGTTGTGCTCCTGGGCTTTCTTTCAATCACTTGTACATCAGAAAGAGGCCTGCATTAATCTCAGACCACTGCCCAGAGATTTCCAACTTGATCAAATTCCATAAAATGACTTGGGTAACCAACCTAAAAAATTTGACCCCTGAAGTTCATGATTAGAGGAAATCCCATCATTAAGTAGGTCTAGTAAGCAGTAGGATTCCTTAAACTATCCAAAGCCTAACTCTTTTCTATAATTAAAATGGCTAAAGGGAATTTTAACCTTCTCTCTCACCTAAAAACCATCTCATAGGTCAGCGGTAACCCATCCTGGTGGCTCCTATAATGTGAATACTTTAACTACCAAGTAGTCTATAGTTCTACTGTATCCCTGACATATGGTTCATATTCAAGGATAAAAATTGAATCCCAAATTGAATAATATGCACTAAGACATCTGGAATAAAATCTCCTAGACATACAAAATTTCTTCCAAATCTTACAGATAGGTAGTGTATTGGTCATGACAGAATGATGAGACACAAAGTAATTTCAACAGGGACAGTTTAATATAAGGATTATAAACGTAATTAAGTACAATGGGATAAAAATGCTAGAAAATACTCTGGGGCTGAGGGACAATACTCAATGTAGGACTAAATTTAGAAGAGGATCCTCTAAATCTGAGTTCAGACCTCATCAGAGAAGGTATTGTTGGAAACCACTGAATCCCAGAGAAGTTCACTGAGTTTTCCCAGGTCAGATGGAACCATGATTGCTAGATAATCAGGAAACATCCCTCTAGGTTTCAAGTGAGCTGAAGTTGGCAGACAAGTAACTGCAGACAGAACTGTCAAGCCAGAAATACCTTCCCGAGTACAGGTGGGCTGAGACTGCCAGGCAGGGAACTATGGTTGGAACTAACAAGCAGGAAATGTCACTCCAAGGTGCAGGTGAACCACTGTTGTGAAATATGACTCCTGGAGTGTTTACAAAACTTACTGGACTCTACCCTTGTGGGTGCCTATGTAACTTGCCAAGAAGCCATCCACAAGACTGCCATTGAAGCTCAAGGGGAATGAGTACCACTAGATGTCTCCCATATGTGCCACTGGCAGCCAGGCATTAGGAGCAAGAAGAAGCATCTGGAGGACGTTAGAACCAGGGAGGGAAGCCCCCTTCTTCCTGCAATGTTCCTCTACTCTACTGACAAATTTTAACATTATATCTGCTGCAAAAGATAAATGCTTATAGGCTTCATCTCCATTTTTCAAAGCAGGCAATGAAGGGCAGATTTGGAGCTGAGAAGCAAAAATTGATCATTGTCACAAACCATCAGACCACCTCTTTGGCTACTCAGTCTTCATATGCACCCTTCTAACACATTTGAACTTCCATACAACAATAATACAACTCTATATTTTCACCTAACGAGATTCAGCTCTCCTACTTACAAGTGATGATTTTTTACCCTTTCCCCAAAACGAGGAGAGGCATACTCCTAACAGTCATCGTATCCATTGCTGGACTTATCAATTATTCCTCAACTTCTGTCATAATTCCACTAAATATGCTGTTACTTAAAGACTAAATTATAATCTCCACTGACTATTATATGAAATTAAATGGAAAGAAGAGAGAAGGAAATGGTCAGTATATAAAAATATTACAAGCAAAGAAAATATATAAAGATACTATGGTCCTTGTTTCTGCAACTGGCCATTAGACTATAGCTGATATCGGATGATTTCTTTCACTATCCATTCCATATCTGCATATTTGCCTTGCCCTTAGCCAGAACCTCTGCTGGTTACAGTTCTTTACCTGGTAGAGTAATCTAAACTTCTATTCCCAAAGAGTCTGAGTCCTCAATCATCCTGCCTTTTTGTGGTTGCTGTAGTTTTCCTCTGAATTTTACTACTGAACATGAAAGTACTAAGAGACACCTCAGAAATCCACTGAATTTCAAACACTGTCCTCTCTACCCTCATTGTGTAGAAGCAACCAAATTTCCCCTTGATACTTAGAATCAATCACCCCAACCAGAAAAGTAACACCCATTTTTCTTTTGACCTATTTTTTTCAGTAGATTAAGAATCCCCAAATAATCAAGTGGCACTCTCATCTTCCAATTCAGGGGAATCATTATTATACCCCCAAATGGAAGCATTTCCCACCCCTCACCCCTAAACCTCAACCCCTTTGGTGATTAAGATCTACAAAGAAGCATAGCTCAAAGTTTCAGGGACAGGAAGCAAAACTTCTGTGAGTAGGTTATGTGTTATTTTGAGAAGAGCACTGCAAATCTATCCCTTGTTTCCCAGACCCATGTGTTCTGGCTATAGAAAAGACAGCCTCATATAATGGTCTTTGAATGCATATACTGCATCATGTAAAACAGAACCCCATCCTTTCAGGATATAGTCTCCCAACTCACACCATAACTGACTGGTCTAGTAATCCATTTCACCTTTCAACTGGGCCAGCCACTTCTGAGTGATGTCAGTTGTGGTAAGGTCAGTTAATTCCATTAGCATGAACACATCATTACATTTCTTTTGCTTTCAAATGAGCCCTTGCCCAGACACAATCCTGTATGTAATGCCATGAAGAGGACAAGTCATTATGTTAGTCCAGTGCTGGAAGAAACTTTACAGGCAGGAAAGGCAAATCTATATTCAAAATATGTCTATTCCAAGAGACAAATCTCTGCCCCTTCAGGATGGAAGACATACAATGTAATTAATCTGCCACCAAGGGTATAGCTGGTAACCATGAGAAATTGTACCATATCAAGGGCTCAATGTTGCTCTCTACTAACAGCAGATTAGGTACTCAACAATTGTATTCATTCAGCCTTGGTAAGGGGACACCATGACGCTGAGCCCATGCATAGCCTCCATCTCTGATATCGTGGCTACTTTGTTCATGGACCCATTAAACAAGCAGTGGAGTAGCTGGGGAAAGAAGCTGACTGACCACTATAGAACATGTCATCTTGTCCACCTGACTATTAAGATGGATGCACTTTGGTGGATGTTAACACTGGAAACAAATATCTTCACAGTTGTGCCCATTCCAAGAAGACCATCAGACTTTCTTGTCACCAATCTTCCTTTCCTATGCCTTCCAAGTCCCTGATCATCTAGTCCAGACATTAACAATATTGGTACTTCTGGCTATCTCTCACTCAAGACAGAGTAGACAACCAGAATAGGTTCATGAAATGTTAACGATGCGTACAAATTGCATTTCTACAAAGTGAATAACATTCTATACTGAATCCAGCTCTGAGACTCCCTAGATTTATTTCGTACTACCTGACTCCCAGGTCTTGTGTACTTGATCAATGGAATCCTGGCAGCTGCCACTGTCACCTTTAACTTAATACCACTCTCTCAATCTTCCCCAGAGTGGGGTCTGGACTTAGGCAGATCTCTATGGCCCCTGTCATGGAAGAAAGCACAGCAAGCTTACCTGTTCCTGTACAACTAAACCAGATCACACTAAGAGATGTATGGCCTGGATTTCCCCAGCAGATGCCCAAATGGCCAGGTAACACAACCCAGAAGCATAATGACACGTGTCCATTGCATGAATTTTTACCAAGAGAGACACAGGAGCAACTAGGAGCTGACAAATAAACCTATTCCTTTTCCCCTTTTGATCATTATTCTAAGGCACAGGGATTCCAGACATCATCTCAGAAGACAAATCCGCTCATGACTGAACAGCTGGCCATGTTTTTTTGAGTCTGTAGCCAACTAGTTAACAAACGATTTTTATTTGCTTTCCTTCCTCCGCATCTCATTTCCCTTTTTCCTTCACTCTTATTACTTGGGGTTGCACTCCCCAATAGCACATCAGCTTTGTCTCAAGCTCTGCTTTCTAGGTAACCTGGGCTAATACACATCATAATACTCTAGGTGATCTTTTAATGGGAAATTGAGATGAGTTTTTTGTAATGTCCTTAATACATCTTCCCCATGTTCTCTGTTTCTTATATGACATTTCCATACATTAGTTTTATTTAATGTATGGCCATCCAAGTTGTGCTTTGAAATCTCATTCCACAATTTATTTCAAGTTTTTTTTTTTTTTTTTTTTTTAACATCTTTATTGGGGTATAATTGCTTTACAATGGTGTGTTAGTTTCTGCTTTATAACAAAGTGAATCAGTCATACATAAACATATGTTCCCATATGTCTTCCCTGTTGCGTCTCCCTCCCTCCCACCCTCCCTATCCCACCCCTCCAGGCTGTCACAAAGCACCGAGCCAATATCCCTGTGCCATGCGGCTGCTTCCCACTAGCTATCTACCTTACTGCCTTTGTTAGTGTGTATATGCCCATGACTCTCTCTCGCCCTGTCACAGCTCACCCTTCCCCCTCCCCATAACCTCAAGTCCGTTCTCTAAGAGGTCTGCGTCTTTATTCCTGCTTTACCCCTAGGTTCTTCATGACATTTTTTTCTTAAATTCCATATATATGTGTTAGCATACGGTATTTGTTTTTTTCTTTCTGACTTACTTCACTCTGTATGACAGACTCTAGGTCTATCCACCTCATCACAAATAGCTCAATTTCGTTTCTTTTTATGGCTGAGTAATATTCCATTGTATATATGTGCCACATCTTCTTTATCCATTCATCCGATGACGGGCACTTAGGTTGTTTCCATCTCTGGGCTATTGTAAATAGAGCTGCAATGAACATTTTGGTACATGACTCTTTTTGAATTTTGGTTTTCTCAGGGTATATGCCCAGTAGTGGGATTGCTGGGTCATATGGTAGTTCTATTTGTAGTTTTTTAAGGAACCTCCATACTGTTCTCCATAGTGGCTGAACCAATTCACATTCCCACCAGCAGTGCAAGAGTGTTCCCTTTTCTCCACACCCTCTCCAGCATTTATTGTTTCTAGATTTTTTGATGATGGCCATTCTGACTGGTGTGAGATGATATCTCATTGTAGTTTTGATTTGCATTTCTCTAATGATTAATGATGTTGAGCATTCTTTCATGTGTTTGTTGGCAGTCTGTATATCTTCTTTGGAGAAATGTCTATTTAGGTCTTCTGCCCATTTTTGGATTGGGTTGTTTGTTTTCTTGTTATTGAGCTGCATGAGCTGCTTGTAAATTTTGGAGATTAATCCTTTGTCGGTTGCTTCATTTGCAAATATTTTCTCCCATTCTGAGGGTTGTCTTTTGGTCTTGTTTATGGTTTCCTTTGCTGTGCAAAAGCTTTGAAGTTTCATTAGGTCCCATTTGTTTATTTTTGTTTTTATTTCCATTACTCTAGGAGGTGGGTCAGAAAGGATCTTGCTTTGATTTATGTCATAGAGTGTTCTGCCTATGTTTTCCTCTAAGAGTTTGATAGTTTCTGGCCTTACATTTAGGTCTTTAATCCATTTTGAGCTTATTTTTGTGTATGGTGTTAGGGAGTGATCTAATCTCATACTTTTACATGTACCTGTCCAGTTTTCCCAGCACCACTTATTGAAGAGGCTGTCCTTTCTCCATTGTACATTACTGCCACCTTTATCAAAGATAAGGTGTCCATATGTGCATGGGTTTATCTCTGGGCTTTCTATCCTGTTCCATTGATCTATCTTTCTGTTTTTGTGCCAGTACCATACCGTCTTGATGACTGTAGCTTTGTAGTATAGTCTGAAGTCAGGGAGCCTGATTCCTCCAGTTCCTTCTTTCGTTCTCAAGATTGCTTTGGCTATTCGGGGTCTTTTGTGTTTCCATACAAATTGTGAAATTTTTTGTTCTAGTTCTGTGAAAAATGCCAGTGGTAGTTTGATAGGGATTGCATTGAATCTATAGATTGCTTTGGGTAGTAGAGTCATTTTCACAATGTTGATTCTTCCAATCCAAGAACATGGTATATCTCTCCATCTATTTATATTATCTTTAATTTCTTTCATCAGTGTCTTATAATTTTCTGCATACAGGTCTTTTGTCTCCTTAGGTAGGTTTATTCCTAGATATTTTATTCTTTTTGTTGCAATGGTAAATGGGAGTGTTTTCTTGATTTCACTTTCAGATTTTTCATCATTAGTATATAGGAATGCCAGAGATTTCTGTGCATTAATTTTGTATCCTGCCACTTTACCAAATTCATTGATTAGCTCTAGTAGTTTTCTGGTAGCATCTTTAGGGTTCTCTATGTATAGGATCATGTCATCTGCAAACAGTGACAGCTTTACTTCTTCTTTTCCAATTTGGATTCCTTTTATTTCCTTTTCTTCTCTGATTGCTGTGGCTAAAACTTCCAAAACAATGTTGAATAATAGTGGTGAGAGTGGGCAACCTTGTCTTGTTCCTGATCTTAGTGGAAATGCTTTCAGTTTTTCACCATTGAGGATGATGTTTGCTGTGGGCTTGTCATATATGGCCTTTATTATGTTGAGGAAAGTTCCCTCTATGCCTACTTTCTGCAGGGATTTTATCATAAATGGGTGTTGAATTTTGTCAAAAGCTTTCTCTGCATCTATTGAGATGATCATATGGTTTTTCTCCTTCAATTTGTTAATATGGTTTATCACATTGATAGATTTGCGTATATTGAAGAATCCTTGCATTCCTGGAATAAACCCCACTTGATCATGGTGTATGATCCTTTTAATGTGCTGTTGGATTCTGTTTGCTAGTATTTTGTTGAGGATTTTTGCATCTATGTTCATCAGTGATATTGGCCTGTAGTTTTCTTTCTTTGTGACATCCTTGTCTGGTTTTGGTATCAAGGTGATGGTGGCCTCGTAGAAGGAGTTAGGGAGTGGTCCTCCCTCTGCTATATTTTGGAAGAGTTTGAGAAGGATAGGTGTTAGCTCTTCTCTAAATGTTTGATAGAATTCGCCTGTGAAGCCATCTGGTCCTGGGCTTTTCTTTGTTGGAAGATTTTTAATCACAGTTTCAATTTCAGTGCTTGTGATTGGTCTGTTCATATTTTCTATTTCTTCCTGATTCAGTCTTGGCAGGTTGTGCATTTCTAAGAATTTGTCCATTTCTTCCAGATTGTCCATTTTATTGGCATAGAGTTGCTTGTAGTAATCTCTCATGATCTCTTTTATCTCTGCAGTGTCAGTTGTTACCTCTCCTTTTTCATTTCTAATTCTATTGATTTGAGTCTTCTCCCTTTTTTTCTTGATGAGTCTGGCTAGTGGTTTATCTATTTTGTTTATCTTCTCAAAAAACCAGCTTTTAGTTTTATTGATCTTTGCTATTGTTTCCTTCATTTCTTTTTCATTTATTTCTGATCTGATTTTTATGATTTCTTTCCTTCTGCTAGCTTTGGGGTTTTTTTGTTCTTCTTTCTCTAATTGCTTGAGGTGCAAGGTTAGGTTGTTTATTCGAGATGTTTCCTGCTTCTTAAGGTGGGCTTGTATTGCTATAAACTTCCCCCTTAGAACTGCTTTTGCTGCATCCCACAGGTTTTGGGTCGTTGTGTCTCCATTGTCATTTGTTTCTAGGTATTTTTTGATTTCCTCTTTGATTTCTTCAGTGATCTCTTCATTATTAAGTAGTGTATTGTTTAGCCTCCATGTGTTTGTATTTTTTACAGATCTTTTCCTGTAATTGATATCTAGTCTCATGGCGTTGTGGTCAGAAAAGATACTTGATACAATTTCAATTTTCTTAAATTTACCAAGGCTTGATTTGTGACCTAAGATATGATCTATCCTGGAGAATGTTCCATGAGCACTTGAGAAAAATGTGTATTCTGTTGTTTTTGGATGGAGTGTCCTATAAATATCAATTAAGTCCATCTTGTTTAATGTATCATTTAAAGCTTGTGTTTCCTTATTTATTTTCATTTTGGATGATCTGTCCATGGGTGAAAGTGGGGTGTTTAAGTCCCCTACTATGAATGTGTTACTGTCGATTTCCCCTTTTATGGCTGTTAGTATTTGCCTTATGTATTGAGGTGCTCCTATGTTGGGTGCATAAATATTTACAATTTTTATATCTTCTTCTTGGATCGATCCCTTGATCATTATGTAGTGTCCTTCTTTGTCTCTTTTAATAGTCCTTATTTTAAAGTCTATTTTGTCTGATATGAGAATTGCTACTCCAGCTTTCTTTTGGTTTCCATTTGCATGGAATATCTTTTTCCATCCCCTTACTTTCAGTCTGTATGTGTCTCTAGGTCTGAAGTGGGTCTCTTGTAGACAGCATATATAAGGGTCTTGTTTTTGTATCCATTCAGCTAATCTGTGTCTTTTGGTGGGAGCATTTAGTCCATTTACATTTAAGGTAATTATCGATATGTATGTTCCTATTCCCATTTTCTAAATTGTTTTGGGTTCGTTATTATAGGTCTTTTCCTTCTTTTGTGTTTCTTGCCTAGAGAAGATCCTTTAGCATTTGTTGTAAAGCTGGTTTGGTGGTGCTGAACTCTCTCAGCTTTTGCTTGTCTGTAAAGGTTTTAATTTCTCCATCAAATCTGAATGAGATCCTTGCTGGGTAGAGTAGTCTTGGCTGCAGGTTTTTCTCCTTCATCACTTTCAGTATGTCCTGCCACTCCCTTCTGGCTTGTAGGGTTTCTGCTGAGAGATCAGCTGTTAACCTTATGGGGATTCCCTTATGTGTTATTTGTTGTTTTTCCCTTGCTGCTTTTAATATGCTTTCTTTGTATTTAATTTTTGACAGTTTGATTAATATGTGTCTTGGCGTATTTCTCCTTGTATTTATCCTGTATGGGACTCTCTGTGCTTCCTGGACTTGATTAACTATTTCCTTTCCCATATTAGGGAAGTTTTCAACTATAATCTCTTCAAATATTTTCTCAGTCCCTTTCTTTTTCTCTTCTTCTTCTGGAACCCCTATAATTCGAATGTTGGTGCGTTTAATGTTGTCCCAGAGGTCTCTGAGACTGTCCTCAGTTCTTTTCATTCTTTTTTCTTTATTCTGCTCTGCTGTAGTTATTTCCACTATTTTATCTTCCAGGTCACTTATCCGTTCTTCTGCCTCAGTTACTCTGCTATTGATCCCATCTAGAGTACTTTTAATTTCATTTATTGTGTTGTTCATCGTTGCTTGTTTCATCTTTAGTTCTTCTAGGTCCTTGTTAACTGATTCTTGCATTTTGTCCAATCTATTGTCCATTCTATCTCCAAGATTTCGGATCAACCTTACTATCATTATTCTGAATTCTCTTTCAGGTAGACTGCCTATTTCCTCTTCATTTGTTAGGTCTGGTGCATTTTTATCTTGCTCCTTTATCTGCTGTGTGTTTTTCTGTCTTCTCATTTTGCTTATCTTACTGTGTTTAGGGTCTCCTTTTTGCAGGCTGCAGGTTTGTAGTTCCTCCTGTTTTTGATGTCTGTCTCCAGTGGCTAAGGTTGGTTCAGTGGGTTGTGTAGGCTTCCTGGTGGAGGGGACTAGTGCCTGTGTTGTGGTGGATGAGGCTGGATCTTGTCTCTCTAGTGGGCAGGTTCACGTCTGGTGGTGTGTTTGGGGGTGTCTGTGGCCTTATTATGATTTTAGGCAGCCTCTCTGCTAATGGGTGGTGTTGTGTTCCTGTTTTGCTAGTTGTTTGGCATAGGTTTTCCAGCACTGTGGCTTGCTGGTCGTTGAGTGAAGCTGGGTGCTGGTGTTAAGATGGAGGTCTCTGGGAGATTTTCGCCGTTTGATATTATGTGGAGCTGGGAGGTCTCTTGTTGATCAGTGTCCTGAAGTTGGCTGTCCTACCTCAGAGGCAGAGCCCTGCCTCCTGGCTGGAGCACCAAAAGCTTTTCATCCACAGGCTCAGGATAAAAGGGAGAAAAAGTAGAGGGAATTAGTAGAAGTATGAGGAAAGAAAGAAGGAAAGGAGGGTAGGAAGGAAGGAAGAAAGAAAGAAAGAAGCAAAGAAGGAAAGAAGGCAAGAAGGAAAGAAAGGAGGGAGGGAGGGAGGGAGGAAGGAAGGAAGGAGGGAAAGAAGGAAAAAAGAAAGAAAGAAGATACAGTAAAAATAAAATAAAGTATAATAAAGTTATTGAATTAAAAAATTCTTATTTAGAAAAAAAAAAAAAGGGACGGATAGAACCTTAGGACAAATGTTGGAAGCAAAGCTATACAGACAAAATCTTACACAGAAGCATACACATACACCCTCACTAAAAGAGGTAAATGGGGAAAAATCCTAAATCTTGCTGTCAGAGACCACCTCCTCAATTTGGGATGATTCGTTGTCTAAAGGAGGGAAGGAAGGACGGAAAGAAAGAAAGAAAGAACGAAGGTAAAGTATAATAAGGTTATTAAAATTAATTATTAAGAAAAAAAAATTAAAAAAAAAACATGGACGGATAGAACCCTAGGACAAATGGTGGAAGCAAGACTATACAGACAAGCTCTCACATAGAAGCATACACATACACATTCACAAAAAGAGGAAAGGGGAAAAAATCATAGATCTTGCTCCTAAAGTCCACTTCCTTAATTTGGGATGATTGGTTGTCTATTCAGGTATTCCACAGATGCAGGGTACATCAAGTTGATTGTGGAGCTTTAATCCGCTGCTTCTGAGGCTGCTGGGAGAGATTTCCCTTTCTCTTCTTTGTTCTCACAGCTCCCAGGGCTAAGCTTTGGATTTGGCCCTGCCACTGCGTGTAGATCGCTGGAGGGCGTCTGTTTTTTGCTCAGACAGGATGGGGTTAAAAGAGCCGCTGATTGGGGGCTCTGGCGCACTCAGGCCGGCGGGGACGGAGGGGCACAGAGTGCGGGGCGGGCCTGCGGTGGCAAAGGCCGGCGTGACTTTGCACCAGCCTGAGGCGCGCTGTGCGCTCTCCCGGGGAAGTTGTCCCTGGATCCCGGGAACCCGGCAGTGGCGGGCTGCACAGGCTCCGCGGAAGAGGGGTGTGGAGAGTGACCTGTGCTCGCACACAGGCCCCTCGGTGGCGGCAGCAGCAGCCTTAACGTCTCCCGCCCGCCTCTGGGGTCCGCGCTTTTAGCCGCGGCTTGCGCCCGTCTCTGGATTCCGCGCTTTCAGCCGCGGCTCGCGCCCGTCTCTGGATTCCGCGCTTTCAGCCGCGGCTCGCGCCCGTCTCTGGGGTCCGCGCTTTCAGCCGCGGCTCGCGCCCGTCTCTGGGGTTCGCGCTTTTAGCCGCGGCTCGCGCCCGTCTCTGGAGTTCCTTTAAGCAGCGTTCTTAAACCCCTCTCCTCACGCCCCAGGAAACAAAGAGGGAAGGAAAATTCTCCTGCCTCTTCTGCAGGTGCAGGCTTTTCCCCGGACTCCCTCCCGGCTAGCTGTGGTGCACTAACCCCTTCAGGCTATGTTCAAGCCGCCAACCCCAGTCCTCTCCCTGCGCTCCGGCCTCAGCTCGCAGCCCCGCCCGCCCCGGCGGGTGAGCAGACAAGCCTCTCGGGCTGGTGAGTGCCGGTCGGCACCGATCCTCTGTGCGGGAATCTCCCCGCTTTGCCCTCCGCACCCGTTGCTGTGCACTCCTCCGCGGCTTCGAAGCTCCCCCCTCCGCCTCCCGCAGTCTCCGCCCGCGAAGGGGCTTCCTAGAGTGTGGAAACTTTTCCTCCTTCACAGCTCCCTCCCACTGGTGCAGGTGCCGTCCCTATTCTTTTGTCTCTGTTTTTTCTTTTGCCCTACCCAGGTACGTGGGGAGTTTCTTGCCTTTTGGGAGGTCTGAGGTCTTCTGCCAGCCTTCCGTAGGTGTTCTGTAGGAGTTGTTCCACGTGTAGATGTATTTCTGGTGTATCTGTGGGGAGGAAGGTGATCTCCGCGTCTTACTCTTCCGCCATCTTCCGCCTTCTCCTCCCCGTTCAGAGGCCTGAGCAGTGGGAGCTGCAGTCCTGACTCCAGCAGAGGCCTGAGGCCCAGTCGGTCCTCAGCACGGAGTGGCAGGATGGGCACTGGGGCTCTTTCAGCACCGTCTGCGGCCTCGGGTTGAGGCGCAGTAACCTCGTGAGCTGTAGCAGTCCGTTCACCGTAAAATTCCTACTCATTTGCCTATTTCAAGTTTTAAGTAACAATAATTTTTAAATTATAGCATAGCTTCCCATCAGAGCTTTAGTGGGCTATAAGAAGAGGAAGGAATTCACAGAAAATCTCAGTTAAATAACATGGATTATCATATTTTTTTTTTAACTCAGAAAACATTTTAACAGCCAAAATAACAAGGCTTTATGGCATTTAACAAACAACTGCTCTTCACCAGTAATCCCAATGGCTTTATCCACTGGTATTTATTGGATGGCTAAAGACAATACTGAAATTGTGCTTCTTTTGGCCAACAAATGGAAAACCCAGATGTCAAGGTGAAAAAGATTTGTTCTTTGGTAGTAGCTACAGCAGCTGTCTACTTGGCATATTCCTTAGAAAGCTTTGAAGTTGCCTAGGATACAGACTTCATAAACTGGAATCCTGCAGAGCCTTTAAAAAGATGTTTTTTAAGTGCAAGCTCCATATAGACATTAAATTGGCAATACAGCTTCTATCTTACGCATATATGATAAATTGATTTGTTGATCTCTGGAAACAGGGAGTATAATACTCCAAATTATGGCACCAAAAAACTGCACATATTTTGTCATGACAAGGAAAATGGGACTACACATGAAGTTTGGAAGTAAAGATTTGAGGATCATATTCTTGAACCAGCTTTTCTGCAATGCTTAGACCTAAGTTTCTGTTTTCACTAATCTTCAATCATCATATAAAACTGCCCTCAGTAATTGCTATAGTTTAAAACGCAAATAGAAATCAGAACAATCATAACTACAACATATTATCAAACACTGTCATAATGAAGAAGATTATCTACTTAAGTAAAAGGTGATAGGTGGCAGTGTTTAAATCATTGGATTCTATATTTAAGATGGGTGAGGGCTTTCCTGGTGGCGCAGTGGTTGAGAGTCCGCCTGCCGATGCAGGGGACACGGGTTCATGCCCCGGTCTGGGAAGATCCCACATGCCGCGGAGTGGCTGGGCCCGTGAGCCATGGCCGCTGAGCCTGCGCGTCTGGAGCCTGTGCTCCCCAACGGGAGAGGCCACAACAGTGAGAGGCCCGCGTACCGCAAAAACATAAATTTAAGATGGGTGAGTTTGTGGTATATAAATTATATTATACATCACTAGAAACATTTTTTAAAAGAAAAATAAAATTACAGGTTATTGTCAAGAAAAGAGCACCCTCCTCCGAAGGTCTGAAATTCCACAGCTGTTCCCTAACCACTGACAACTGGCTATCTCTAGAAATCTAACTACACTTGCATATTACTCTGTGAAGCAGCAGCTAGACGTGAGGGCATTCAGCTTACTGCTTACCTTACCATCCTTCTCACTTGGCAGTAATCACTAGAACCATCATGACTTTAACCTCCATTGCCGATCAGATGTCCCTCTGGTATTTGGTAGATTTTAGCTATAAACAAAAGGCACGTTTACATGTGCCTTTTGCTTATAGGTACATGACCCAATTTAGGCAGCCCAAGTCTCACCATTTTAGAACAGTGGAATATGCTAATAGCCACTCCCTTCAGAAAGAATATTGCATGTACCCTAAGAAAAGGGAAATACTGAGGCAGGCAGATTGATGGTATTTTACCTAGAAGAAACAGACCTTTGAAAGTTTGCCAGGCTTTGAGGAAGGGTCAGCCAGAGAACCGCCAAAGGAGGCAGCCTGCCCATCTTCCTGTCAACAACACTTAGCACGCTGAGCTGTTTTATCAGACAGATGGCGGACCAGGCACCATTATGACCAATACAGTGTCAACACTTGTGCAGAAGGGTCCCAATGGCTGTGAAGCTCCTCTGCCACCTCAGACACGGTTCTGTTTGTGTGGTCCTTTACAATTTTGCTGCATGGATTCTCTGTTCCCAATGGCAGGAAGGAAACATTGTAGGGGAACTTCAATATTCAACTTTGAATACTTTCACTCAGGTTTAATGAAAGAATTCTGCCCTATCAAAGGCCTACTGGTAGTATTATTACCAGCAATGATACAATTACAATTTTAATTAAATCATAAAATGTTCTTCAAATTAAAATTTTTCAAATATATATTGCCCTTTAAATATATATTGCCATTTCTTTAAAATTTAAAAATCAGTGTTAAGATGGATTTTAAGGGGGATTTGAGGGGGAAAAATCTATTTTTCCCCATAAAATGAATTTTGTAAGTGATTTCAATTGATATTAGAGATCCTTCTAAATTAAAGTGGAGATTCATGATTTTTATCTGAAGCATATTTACATTCATAGATTAGAGTCACCAAAAGAAGTACTTTTCAATTTTTATGATACTTAAAAACCCCAAAAATATGTGAAATAGTGGTCAGTGGAATGGAATATGTATATCTGGACTTCTTTTTAAGCTGAGAAACACAAAGAGGCTTAGTGAAAAAAGGTTATAATACCTGTAATAATTTATCAATACTTTCTCTTTGCATCGGATAGAACAAATATAAACTGTTAACCAAAGAAAGATGCATTCTTATAGGATTTGTATAATTATGATAAATAGGTTGTAAAATTAATCTATAAAAACTATTTAACAACAATAAATAAACCAAGTACTAGAAGTATCCTCTTTGCATAAATGTTAGTATTTCTGGAAATAGGAAACTTTTAAATAGGAGTGTTATAAAGGGATCAAGCTGGAGACTAACTTGAGACAAGCACTTCATAACGTCAGGTCTATTCCTGAATCATGGAACTATGATCTATCTATGTGATCCAATTATCACGCATTTATTTCTTTACAATCAGATAAATCCGGAATATAGGCATATACCTAAGGTTTTCCAAACAATGTGTGGTGAAACTGTTGGCCTAGAGTTCTGTTTGCCCCAAACTGTAACTATCCTGTCACCACTCTCAACAAAAGGGAACTCTTCACCCTACATTAGGTTCACATTCAAAAGAGGAAAACATCATTCTTTCTCAACCTAGTATAACCTATTCAAAAGCATTAACAAAATACTGGACAGGTAAATATCTCTTATGCCCAGTCACTAAGGTAGCCATTGGACCAATTCCTTTAGACAATTGGTTTGATATGGGTATTTGCTTACATAGATTGGATTCAGATTTTTTTTTTATTTTCAAGCTGAAGCTGTTTTCATTCACACTTGGGGTCCTCCATCTGTCGATAAAGCCTGTTAGCTCACCACCTCACTGGCTCTGAGGTGCTAGTTTTCCATCTGGTAAAGCCCTAAAGAGAACCCCAGAGTCAGAGAAGCATGAATCCTGTGGGTGCTCTCAACTCCGGGGCTTATGTCCCCAGAGAGGTGGATTCTCTTTGAGAGCCTGTAAATGTTAAGAAGCAATAAAAATCCGAATATGTGCATGGCTTCTCCTATGCCAGAAAAGACACCTAGTGGCAATCCAGGCAAAACACTGAGATAAGCTATTTTAAAAAGTCAGCCCCTGGCACCCTCCCACTTTCCTTTTGTTGTTCCTGTCTCTCTTCGTGGCTACATTTCACTATTTGCTAATGAACAAGGAAGCATAATGTAGATATTGACATACTGTCTCATAGTGTTATGTGATAAATTAAGAGTAGTCAGGAAACTGGGATAAAAGATAACTAATGGCCGAAATAAAAAGATGACTGAAGGGTATTTCTCAAAAAGATGTGCCATAAAATCCTATACTTTTACAAAAAGTGAGTCATAACCTGAACACTAAGTACCTTAGAAGTTTGTTTGAAGAGAAAAAGTTCATGATTAATGATACTCATAAGATTTTTTAAAACTATTCAATTGATTTGAAAAAATCAGATTTATTCCTGGCACTGAGATTTGAAAGAATTTTTTCTCATCATTCTTACTAAAAAGACACTGCCTGATATAGAGAATAAATCCTTAATGATATCCATCTAGTAACTGCAACAAGTTTCTTGGGGCTATTTCTAATAATGACCTTCAGTAAACTAATAGCAAAGCTTTGAGGTATGGTTCAACAAAAGCAAAACAATGTGACCTAAATTCACAGCTTTTTACTGTCTGCATTAACCCCAAAATAAAAGTGTCAGTGAGTTTGAATTTACACTGCCTGGAAAGTGGCTGGACTGTAGTTCTTTTTCTTGGCCAATTAAATGTAGACCCATATGCCTTGATAATTGTCCATCCTGGGAGTGATTAGGGTTGATATCATTTTAGGAAATGGGAAGACTAACAGGATATTGCTTAAATAGAAAGCCACTGAAATTTCTTGGGAATAGGCCATGGGGCAAGGAAATTAACTCTTACAGGACCAAAACGTTTCTAAAATAATTTATAATTCTGGGTCTAATCCAGATAGACATAGATAGATCTAGCTTATAGATATATTTAAAATCAAAGCCCCAACTTTATATAGCAAAAGATAAACCTGAAATCATGTTATCCTGCAAAGATCTTAAAGAAAGCATCACCTGACACAAACAGCAAACTCAATTTATTGGTTTTACAGTTTTCTCTTTCCTGCCAAAGTTTTCCTGAAACAAACAACTAACTCTTGTTGACACAAAAGGTCTCAGTTCTCATATCTGTTTCTCAGCTCTGTGTTCTTCTGTGCTGGACCTACTCCCAGGTGGACTTCCCCATTCTGGTGACAAGATGCCCACCAGTAACCCCAGGAATATATTCTACCAACTAAGCAACACCAATTAAGAGAGAGTGCATCTCCCTTAATAGTAATAGCAAAAGCCATGGGCCTAATTCTGATTGGTCCAGCTTAAATCAAATGCCCATCATGAGTCTATCACAGTGACCAGATGGATAAAATATACTTATTAGCCAGTTCTGACTCATGTGCCTATACTTGAAATTAAAAATGAGGGAGAAGGTCATCTCATCTTAATGTCATACACCAGGGGTCAGCAAACTAAGGCCCACAAGTCAGCTACCTGCTTTTGTGAGTAAAGTTTTACTGGAACACAGCCATGTCTATTTGCTCATGTATTGTCTATGTCTGCTCTCCTGCTACAATGCTATAATTGAGTAGTTGCAACAGAGAACACATAGCCTGCAAAGCCTAAACTATTTACTATCTGACCCTTTAAGAAAAAGTTTGCTGACCCCTCACATCGACCAAAAATGGGAAGGAGTGGTTCTCACAAGAAAAACAAGGGATTCCCATTTTTTAAAAAAAGGATGAAATAAATACTGGAGAGACAAAATCAATACTACACCTCCAAGACAAACTGACTGCAAAAGACATCCCCTCATAACTAAATTAATTGAACTGATCACATAGATTTTGGAGGAGGGCATCTTACACAACAGTATCTGATTTTCAAAGATTATCTTCTAAAGTCACCTTAATTAGTGACAGTGCAGCCATTCCATAAATACATGGAAGGAGGCTTAACTTCCTATTCTCAAGGGAGGCTGCAGAAAAACACTTGAATCCAACTCATTAAACGTGGTATTAAAGCACCCAAGTTTAGGGCTTCCCTGGTGGCGCAGTGGTTGAGAGTCCACCTGCCGATGCAGGGCACACGAGTTCGTGCCCCAGTCCGGGAAGATTCCTACATGCCGTGGAGCGGCTGGGACCGTGAGCCACGGCCGCTGAGCCTGCGCGTCCGCAGCCTGTGCTCCAAAACGGGAGAGGCCCCAACAGTGAGAGGCCCTCGTACCGCAAAAAAAAAAAAAAAGCACGCAAGTTTAAAAAAACAAGGAAAGAAGATTCTTTGCTGATAATAGCTAAGACCAGGTAATGATGACTTAGACACATGGCAGACACCATTCTAGGTATTTTATATACTCTCATCTCATTTAATCCCCACCATCAACTCTGTGAGGTTAGGTATTATTATCACCATTTTACAAATAAAGCTCAAATAGGACAAGGAACTTACCTTGGCCATAAAAGTTACAGTGGCAGAACTAGTTCAGAACCCATGCTCCCTCTCAGTGATACATGTGACACTGTCTTCCTTGTGAGAAACAAAAAGTAATTCATGGTGAGGCTAACGGAGCATGAATCAATCCAGTGTTGGTTATTCTACCGCTCTGCTCAGTTATATCCCCATGGCAGTTGTCAAGCATTCAAGGAATCTTGGGACTGTCAGATATTATATAAAAGTCTCTCTAACAGATGTTATCCTCAAGAACAAATTCTCATTTCATATGATAGGCCAGAAGGATCTAGGTGTTTATATGAGTCATCTGGCTCATAATGTAGTAGTAGTTGTGGATAGAAAACTACACTGAGATACTGGAGAATTAGATTCCTTTCTTCACTTTGCCTGGTACATGCTACAGAAATGTGAAAGCCAACTATTATTTTTGACGTGTGGATGAAACTTTAGAAGCTTCTGAAGAATGTTGTAAACATTACCATAGAAAAGAAACCTGGGTACTTATGGAAAGCATTCTTCATCACAGCACAATTTTAGAAATAGAAAACAGATCTAAGAAGTGTTGTGAAAAATGCAACAGCTGCTTTGGAGCTAAAAGAAAAATTTCAAATGTATGATCACTACTTTAGTGAATTTTTAAAAAAATATTTTTTATTATGGAAATTTTCAAACATATATAAAAGTAGAGAATTGTGGTTTATACCATGTACCCTGTCCTAGATTAAACAATCATCAACGCACGTCCAATCTTGTTTTATTTATACTCTCAACAACACCCCACTCCCACTGGATTACGTTAAACTTCAGCTATCATATCATGTGATCTATAAATTCTTCAAAATCTATCTCTAAAAATTAACTCTTGAAAAATTCCCTGGCGGTCCAGTGTTTAGGACTCAGCACTTTCACTGAGGTGGCCCAGGATCAATCCCTGGTCAGGGAACTAAGATCCTGCAAGCCGTGTGGAGCAGCCAAAAAAAACAAAACTCTTTTTTTTTTTTTGAAAGGAATCACAGTAGGGCTTCCCTGGTGGCGCAGTGGTTGACAGTCCGCCTGCCGATGCAGGGGACGCGGGTTCGTGCCCCGGTCCGGGAAGATCCCACATGCCGCGGAGCGGCTGGGCCCGTGAGCCATGGCCGCTGAGCCTGCGCGTCCGGAGCCTGTGCTCCGCAATGGGAGGGGCCACAACAGTGAGAGGCCCGCGTACCAGAAAAAAAAAAAAAAAGGAATCACAATGGCATTATCATACCTGAAAAAATTAACAATAAATTCTTAATGTTCCTAAATAGCTATTTATTGTTCAAATATCCCTGATTATGTCATACATATGTATTTCATACACATATACATGTGATTTGTCCTAGAAAATATTCCACATTCAGGATTTTGTGGAATGCATTCCCATGGTGTTATTTAACACTCCTTTTTGCCTTTTATTTCCTGAAAAATGGGTAGTGGATCTAAATGCTTGATCAGGCTTATATTTAATTGTTTTTTGGCAATAATAAATCATAAAAATTATATGTTTTACCTCCCTACTGTATCTCATTAGTAGGCACATTATCTGGTTGTCTCTCTTTTCATAATGTTAAAAGATTGATGAATTGGTTTAGATGTTGTCAACATGACTCACCCACTTGAAAGTATGGGATCACGTTTACAGGTGGATACAAACCTCCAAGAAACAAGCTGACATTTTCAAAAAGGAGTAAAGCATTTTTTGGAAAAGATTGCCTTCCTACTACCAGCTATGCTGGTCTACAGTCTTCCAACATGGGATTTGGTTGCCAATATTCTGAGATGAAGAGTTAAAAAGCCCGAGGTCCCCTACTGGAAGTAAGTAGGGAGGGCAACTTCTCTGGAATATCCTTTGTAGAATTATGAAGGCAATGAAGTTCAATGCCAGTGTCTTCGCCATTAGCAATTCCCTCTATGTTCCCTCCCCCATTATTTCACCAAAGGGAAGTTGCTAATTTTACCTATTTATATGACTAGTACTATGCCAGACCAACAGGCTTGTTTTTCTAGAATGATAATCCCTTGTAAAAGTATACAAGGAGCCAGTTATGCTAGTGGCCCTAGCTGCTCTCTCGGTCACTTTGTTGAAAGGTATTTCTGGAACAGTTGATAAGTATAGTCATTATGCTAGGCTCTGACTAAGGCACAATCCTCATTTCATACAGTGTTTTAGAGAATATACATATTAACTGAGAAATTAAATAAAGAATTAAAATGTGTCAAGTGTTGCTAAGAAAGTAGAGAGTGTTATGATAATACACAATGGGAATCTCTGTTGCAATTCTGGGAGTAAAGGAAGCTTTTTCTGGGAAACACAATTCCTGAAGGAAGAGTAGAACAGTGGAACTGGTATAATTAAATAATTTTTCCAACTCCAATGAGTCTCTAAGTTCTCAAACAATCACTCTATTAAGATTCTTATCTTACATGGCCCTAATATTCAGGTCCAGAAGAAGTTATATTTAACATTGCATAGGAAACCTCCAAAACCTCCTAAGTTTTTTTGCACATAAAATTTATTATAAACAATGCCAGTGTCAGGACATCAGTCCTTGTCATAAACTCCAAAATGGCATTCTGGTCTCTCTGATAGCTTCTTCTCAAAAAAGCCAACATCGTTTTGAACAATCATTTATAAGCAATTAGTATAGTGCTTGTGTACTGTAGGCACCATAGGTTAGGAGAAAACCATGCACATGGATTATACTGGAGAATTTTCTGTACAATCTTTTGAAAAATATAGACCAGGTACCAGCAAATGTAGGTAGACTCTTGATTTGTTGCACAGCTGGACTTTCAGTTTGACAGAATGATGTAATGGTTAAAAGCAAATAAGAGGACCTGAGTTCAGTTGCTACTTACAAACTCTGGGACCTTAAGGAAGTTACATGATATCTCTATGTCCCACTTCTTGTGACAAAGTATAATAATAAGAGCTTCTCCAAAGGTTTGTAGTGAAGGTTAGATGAAATGACATATCCAAAGTCTTGATATCATGCAGGTACATGGCAAGAAATATTAAATATTAGCTATTATTATTACTAATAAATGCAGACCAAAAGATCTTTTAAACTGTGAAGTACAGATACAGTGGTGAGTTAAAGCAGAGTTAAGTATTTGGTCTAATATTAAACAGCATTTTTAATAGTTCATTGAATGATGCTAACTCTTGCGTGTGTTTATGATAATGTTGGGCAGGTTACCTAACCTCTTAGAGCCTCATTTCCTCATCTATATAACAGATATACTAGGATCTTCCTTAAAGGATAGATACATCAGTCAAATAGTCCAAAAACAGACCCACAAATATTTGCTCAATTGATTTTTTACAAAAGAATAAAGGTAATTCAAATGGAGAAAGGAGAGGCTTCTGAATAAATGGTGCTGGAACAACTGAATGTCCATATGCAAAAAACAAAATATTAAACCGTTTCTCACACTATACAAAAAATTAACTCAAAATATTCATAGATCAAACATAAAATTTAAAAGTATGACACTTCTAGAAAAAGACAGGGGAAAGCCATTGTGATCTTGGGTTAAGCGAAGACTTCTTACATACAATACCAAATGTACAATCCATATAAGAAAATATTGATATATTGGGCTCCATGAAAAACAAAATGTCTACTCTGTTTAAGACACTTTTAAAAAATTAAAATAAAAACCAAAGATTAGGAGAAAATGTTTGCAAATCATATATCTGATGAAAGACATGTATTCAGCCTATATAAAGAAGTCTCAAAACTTAAGAAAATGAACACCCCAAATGAAAAATGGGCAAATGATTTAAGATAACAGTTCACCGAAGAAGACACACAAATGGCAACTAAGCACATGAAAAGATGTTCAAAAATCATTAACCATTAGGGAAATGCAAATTGGAACCACAACGAGATACTACTACACACCTACTAGAATGTCTAAAATCAAAAAGCCTGATAATACCAAGTGCTGACAAGAATGTGAAGTAACTAGCAACTCTCATACATGCTGGTGAGAATGCAAGATGGTGCAGCCATTTTGGAAAAGTTCAGTAGTTTCTTATATGGTTAATCAAAGATATATTTACCATATAACCCACTCATCCCACTCCTAGGTGTTTACCCTAGAGAAATAAAAACTTGTGTTCTCACAAAAACCTGTATATGAATGTTTATAGGAACTTTATTCATAATTGCCAAAACCTTAATTATAACCAAAATGCCCTCTGATTGGTAAATGGATGAAACAACTATGGTACATCCATGCAATGGAGTAACTATTCAGCAATACAAAGGCATGAACTACTGAAACACACAATAACTTGAGCAAGAGAGCTGAGAACACCTTAAGGAATGGTGGGACTACAGGATGGAGAAACTCAGTCCACGAATGATCTCATGAGGCAGAGCTGCTTATTCACCCCGATTACCTGCTCTCCTCAGACTGTTTTGTAGGAAAAAAGAAACTGTTATCTTGTTTGAATCACCATATTTTTGGTCACTTTATTACAGGTAGTTTATCCCACACATAATAAAAATTTTTTTGGATAGTTAATGTTAGGATTTTGCTGAACAAAACCTGAAATATGTGGCATTCACTTAGTGGTCAGGATGTCAATGGCAAAACACCCACACAGACAGATTTTATAGACTTAGAGGTTGGTAACCACTGTTATGCTATGGTAAGAAATTTTGTAAAATTGTCACATGAACTAACTTAAAAGGATATCACTTCCCCAGAGAACCTATACCACAGGGGCAAGCACATGGAAAGAGCCAGAACGTAAGTATACCTTCTGACTTGACTGCACCTTGATATTTTTAATAAGACACTATAAGAGAGAGATGGATTGACAACGCAGCAGTTGCAGGTAGCTCTTTTAAGGGAGACCACCCTATGCCTGCAGCCTATAATCTATACTAACTAGCAGCCATTAACTTGGAGTCTTGTTTAGTTGGAAAAGCTTACTACTACTCACCAAAGAGCAGGCAATAAGACTCCAGACCTCCTTCAGTCTTCTTCCATTAAACCCATTAAGTCCTCTAGACCAGAAAATGGAAGCCAGCCCAGTGGCAGAGAGAAGATGAATTGTATTACCTTCTCTCTCAAGCTTATTATTTCTGAGGATGTCAAGGTAGCTACCCAAAGCCGTGATTTTTACCCACAAAATTGATGAACTCTGTTCATTTCAGGCTCTCTCCACTGTCCCACCCTAGTCCATGTTTCCATCATCGCCTGCCAAGAATACTAAGAACCTTAAAACTGGATTTCCTGCTCCACACCTGCCACTCAGTGCTTGGCATTACAGCCACAGTGAGATTTTAAATAAAGTAAATTTAATCATGGTACATCTGTCTAAAAGATCAGAGCTCTTCAAGTGTATTAGAAAAAAGACCAAAACCTTAATCAGGGCCTATGAGGCCTTATAAAACGTAACTCCAACCACTATCTCTTCAGAATTTTTTTTTTTTTTTTTTTTTTTTTTTGCGGTACACGGGCCTCTCACTGTTGTGGCCTCTCCCGTTGCGGAGCACAGGCTCCGGACGCGCAGGCTCAGCGGCCATGGCTCACGGGCCCAGCCGCTCCGCGGCATGTGGGATCTTCCCAGACCAGGGCACGAACCCGCGTCCCCTGCATCGGCAGGTGGACTCTCAACCACTGCGCCACCAGGGAAGCCCCTGAATACTATTTTATATATAGACTTTTGACCCATGTAAATCTTTTTACACAGTCAAAACATAAATTTGAATAAAAAAGCAATCCCCCAAGCTGGAAGCAAATAAATTTTACTGTTCATGTACTCAAATGAATAACCTAATCATGCGGAATATTATTCCAAGCAACTTTTGAGTGTAATACTCTGGCTATACCCACTAAGTGGGATACAATCTATAAAGAAAACAGCAACTCATAGAGAAATCTTTAACTTGATTTAGATGCAATATTGGTATTATAATTTAGAAACCATTGTATGTATATTAAAAACTATTTTATATACATTAAAACCATTTTATGTATATTATACAAAAAGGCAATTAAATATGTTAATGCTATTAGGTAACAATACTTTCAGCATAAATATTATATATATGTATATCATATATGATAATCTAAAAAGCTAAGACACGCTATAATATTAAAATTGAAGAGGAAATATTATTTGGAATTCGACACATGTGTGCATACACACACACATGTACACCCCAGCTATTCCACTGAAAAGTCATAGAAGTAATGACGTTCCTGTAGCAATGAGCGTAACAGCCCATATCTTGATCTTAGGCTCCTTGGAACAATGGTTGATTTCAAATCTAGGACAAGGAAAGTACAAGGTGAGCCTAAGACTATTTTATTATGCCAGAAAGCAAGGAAATGTTCAAAAACTAATGGGACTTTGATTAGATATGGTTTGAAAACAGAACGTTTTCTAAAAAAAGTTACTTTGAACAATTGGAAAAATTTGAATACAGAATGGATATCATTATTCATTTGTTAATGATATGCATATTTAGGAAAATACCTTATTTTTCAAAATACAGGATGAAATATTCAGGGATGGAATGTTATAATGCATGTGACATTTTCAAATGATTCAGAAAATATATAATATACATAATAATGTACAGATAAAACATACATGGCGAAAAATAATATTTAGAGTTACTGAAAGTGAATGTTGGTTATATGTGTGATCATTGTACTAAGCTTCCAACTTTTCAGTACGTTTGACATTTCCATATTTAAAAGATGGAAAAAATTATGTCAATGCATATCTTATAGAGCAAAGAACAGGAAATGGAGCTGACACTCCCCTAAGGTCCATTTAAGTCCTCTGATTCTACAATAAGAGAAAAGGAGATTGGGAGTAGTAGTTACAGAGAATAAAAGAAAAACGGAGGGATTAAAAAACAGCTTCCTGTAAGTCAGTATCATAACAGCTTGCTCATTAGATTAGTGTGATTACTTCTTTATTAGGCCTTATTTGAGCTGTCATCTGGTATCAATTAGGTCAGTTAGAGTCTGTCAGGTCTACCGGAGGGAAATGGAGCAAGGTCCATCATGGCGTGAGGATGGCGTAATTAAAGAAATGGAAGTAATGGCTACTCTTCATTTAACCCTCATCCAATCAACCAAGGCCATATTGGCCATCCACTCATGTTGAATGCTAAAGATGTGGAAGGAGGGAAAAGATACTGCCAAAACAGTTTTAAAAATCTCATTTCAACCATAAAATCATATCAAATCATTAGTGAGGTGATGAGTTACAAATAAAATACACTGAAATATCATTGTAGAGACTTCAAAAGGGGCACAATTCGTTTGTCAATCCGTTCCCTAATGATTTAATTCTATACATATGTGTATATGTTATACATCATGTGTATGTACGTGTGTGTATGTATATACACATAATTCTCAACCAAAAAGTAGAAAGAATAAGGGGAAATAAAGATGACCCTGTGAATATTTTACTAGAGTGCAAAAATTTTGCTTAGGTAGTCTAGAATTTTAAAAAAAGCATTTTAAGCACACTAGTTCAATTGAGCATATAGCTCCCCTCAGCCTTGAAGAATCTAAGCAAAATCTTGAGACCAAAATTGTGGCTGTGTTGAAAATCTTTCCAAAAAATTTAAGTCAGGTTTATTTTATTCAATTTCAGCTCAGTTGTAAAGGGAACAGAGGAAGCATAGAAGACACAAAAATCCAATTTAGTCTAAGCACTAAAATATTAGAAAATAGCAGGAGTGAGTTTTGGGTAATTAGTCCAAAAAACTGAACTATGGTGAAATTCCATTTATATACCCTGATAGGTAATGAGGGGTTTGGACCAATAGTTATCATGTATGACATACATGGATTACCAATTTTTAATAAATCTTAGTCTTATTAATATTTAAATTACACTTAGTTGTTACTCCAAACTATACAAATCCTTCTTTCATGATTCAGAAAGCTTGAAGGACTTCAGAGTTTTATTGCACATATAGAGATTGAGCTAAATATATAGTTATCATACACGATAGTGTCTAAGTTGTTTTTGCAACACAAAAATTGATGAGAACTTGTCATTTTTTTCTTTCATAAAAATAGGATATAAAAATGGAGAATGTGGAGGTCAGAAGCACATTGTGTTTATTTAGGTTTCATTGGTAGTCTGGATTGCAAATTAATGAGTTTCTATCTGAGTGAAGATGCGTGACATTGATCTGTTCTCTGACACTGGTGCTGCCATGTAAGTAGCTCTTTGACTTGTCTTGCACAAGTCACTTAATATTTCTGGGCCTCTGTTTTATCATTTATGAAATGAGGATAGTACATATTACCAAATAATATCTAAATCACTAGTCAGCTTTAAATTTCGTACCTTTTATGACTTAGTTACCTCTCTCTAAAGTCATTCACCCTTACCAGGAAGGAATTAGATAGGCAGGTGCCAAAGAAAGCAAAAGTTGTATCAGATTCTTATACGCATCCCTTCTTCCCTTCTTCTCCTTACTTGCTTCTCTTTTTTTAAGACTAACACATTATGGCCTAATTTAACTAATAACATCACCTACAATGTAGGATATTATGGTAATTACATTATCCTATCAAATTTTCTAGATTGTCACAGAATTGCAGGTCATATTTCACATGTTAATTTCCTAAGTTTCTTATTATCACTAGATATCTACCAATGACATCACTGTACTAATAACACCCTAATTAGTTCTAGCTCAAGTGTAATTATGCTATAATAAAGCTTTCCCTTATCATAATTCATGTGCTTATGGGTTTCCTTTGACCATCCTAAAGTTCTGATAAAATATTGCTTAAATCTTTGAACCTTAAGAATCTGTTATTGTTGGACACAAAATAAAAGGGAAGATAAAAGTTTATAAAGCTTAGTTCTAAACCTTGGTTCTTTGTTCATGCAGTACTTTCCCTGTTTACTCTGTCAAATGATAGTAGTAGATGAAAGCCTTAACCCTACACTTTTGGGAAAAAAATTAGACAATTGCCAATATTAACACCTCAACTCCAATTCTATGGCAAAGGGACCATGCTGTTCAATCGCAGGTGCTCTTCCACAGCTTTTCATCCAGAGTTTGATAGGCAGTAGCTTTCCACCACCTTCCAAGTGAGCCCAGGGAAGCCAGTTCACTAGGCAGTTCTAACAGAACATGTACAAGTTGATCTGTATCCCAATGTCTGCCATTGGGGCTCTACGAAAATGCAGCCTCACTAATAGAAGCACAATATGCAAGATGCCAGTGCATCTCTGTGATTTACAATATGTCAATGTGCAAGCCCAATGAAGAGGTTTGTTGTCTACCATAAAACCAGATGGATGTAAGCAGTGATTAGAAGCAATTAACTCCGCTCAGCACTAAATAACTTTCCATCATTAATGTACATTTTTCCACCTCATTAGAGTTATAGAGGGGAGCACGAGGTAAGGAACACTCGATCTGAATTTCAGATACGCATATGTTTGGAGGAAAAAACCCACAAATTTGCAAGGAAAACAGACTACATGTTAATAAAAGCCTTGTTTTGAAGTCATTTTTCTTCCATCAATACTGGCATGGGCACATACTCAATTTTACCAGCCATCCACCAGGACTTAGGTGAATATGAAATACATGAAGCTAAGGTCTGGTAAGAAACACAGCAGTTACCAAAAAACAAGTGACAACAGACATAGATTTTTTTTCTCTGTTTTGCTTCTAATATAATAATAGTAGCTTTCAATGACTGGTAATATAACCTGAGGATAAATCTAGAAAATACCAAATTGATTATCTAAGATAGAAGAGTTTTCTAATTGATAGCATTAATTAAAAAATAAACTATGCCTCCAAAAAATTCACCAACTTCTTAAAATATTGTAGGAAATCTTCTAGGTTACATGTTTACAATGCAATATTAAATGAATAAAGAAGATACACACTGATCTCAAATATATAAAAAACAAACTCAAGGAAAATATTAGAAATAAATAAACTAAAATAGTATTAATGAATATTCTAGATAATAGGATTCTGGATGAACTTTTTCCTTTACTATTCCTATTCATATTTTCAACTTTTCTGTATTATACAATTATTTATTCATTTATCTCTTACCTTCCTCCCTAAAAGATTGGACATAGCGTAAATAGAAAAAATAATTGCATTAATAGGTGTTGTATTTTGTGTGTATAAATGACTATAAAGGAGTAGTAAAGCAGAGTGGTTAAGAACATGTGATTAGTGTATACTTATTTCCCTTTGTTGACTCTGAATGAATAATACTTATTGTTTATCAAAGTTAGTGATATTTTTCTTCTTAAAGTGAATTTTTTGAATGATACCAATAGCTAATGTGTATAGCACTTGTTCTTTAGCAAGTATTGTTGTAACTATTTTATACATATTCACTCATTTAATCCTCACTCAATAATCCTATGAAGTAAGGGCTGTAATAATAAATAATCCCAACATGGTTAATCTAAAGCTATCAATGATTTGTCAACCAGGTTGCAAAATTCCTGAAAATGTAACAATCAGCTCAAGAAAACCAGTACAAGTCAGTTCCTGCACATTACTGTTTATTAAAGGCCTATCTCCATGTTTTGCAGAGTGGGCACTCCATAAACAGCAGAAACATCAACAGCTCTGTTTCTAAAATGATGTCTTCATGTTGTGGTATTGTCTCCCAATATCCAGCCTCTATGTTTTTTCCTCATTTCTTCTTCCTAAAAGAACTTGATTGTGCGTGGTGTCTGATCCTTCTCCCACCCCAGAGGGGACATCCTGATGTATCAAAGCCAGGGAGAGTCCAGCCTTTGCCTGATGTTGTTATTAGTCAAAAATGGGTATGTGGGGCTTCCCTGGTGGCGCAGTGGTTGAGAGTCCGCCTGCCGATGCAGGGGACACGGGTTCATGCCCCGGTCTGGGAAGATCCCACATGCCGCGGAGCGGCTAGGCCCGTGAGCCATGGCCACTGAGCCTGCGCGTCTGGAGCCTGTGCTCCGCAACGGGAGAGGCCATAACAGTGAAAGGCCCGCATACGGCAAAAAAAAAAAAAAAAAAAAGTAAAAATGGGTATGTGACTTAAGCTGGCCTAAACAGACTAAAGAGAAGACTATAACATAACACCATAAAACTCCTAGAAGAGAACATAGGAAAAATATTTTCGGACATATATCTTAGCAATATTTTCTTATATCAGTCTCCCAAGGCAAAACAAATAAGCAAAAATAAACAAATGGGACCTAATCAAAGTTAAAACCGTTTGCACAGAATAGGAAACCATCAACAAAACGAAAAGTCACCCTACAGAATGGGAGAAAATATTTGCAAACAGTGTGACTGACAAGGGATTAATCTCCAAAATATACAAACAGCTCACACAGCTAACTATAGAAAAAAAAAAATCAAAAAATGGGCAGAAGATCTAAATAGACATTTCTCCAAAGAAGATATACAGATGGTCAAAAGGCACATGAAAAGATGCTCAACGTTGCTAATTATTAAAGAAATGAAAATCAAAACTACAACGAGGTATCACCTCACACTGGTCAGAATGCCCATCATGAAAATATGTACAAATAATAAATGCTGGAGAGGATGTGGAGAAAAGGGAACCCTCCTACACTGCTGGTGGGAATGTAAATTGGTGCAGCCATTATGGAGAACAGTATGGAGGTTCCTTAAACTAAAAATAGAGCTACCATATAAGCCTGCAACCCCACTCCTGGACATATATCAGGAGAAAAGATACGTGCACCCCAATGTTCCTTGCAGCACTATATACAATAGGTAAGACATGGAAGCAACCTAAATGTCCATCGATAGATAAATGGATAAAGATGATGTGGTGTGGTATATATATATACAATGGAATATTACTCAGCCATAAAAAAAATGAAATAATACCATTTGTGGCAACATGGATGGACCTAGAGATTATCATACTAAGTGAAGTAAGTCAGACAGAGAAAGAAAAATATCATATGATATTGCTTGTATGTGGAATCTAAAAAAACATGATACAAATGAACTTATATACAAAACAGAAATAGAATCACAGACATAGAAAATAAAATTATGGATATCAAAGGGGAAAGGGGAGGGTTAAAATTAGGAGTATGAGATTAACAGATACAAACTACTGTACATAAAATAGTAAAGCAACAATGATTTACTGAATAGCACAGGGAACTATATTCAATATCTTATAATAACCTATAATGAAAAATAATGTGAAAAAATGTACATATCTGAATCACTTTGCTGTACACCTGAAACTAACACAATATTGTAAATCAAGTATACTTCAATTAAAAACAAAAGAATAGATACTCCACACTTTGAGAAGCATATTTCTAACAGTCCTGTTGCTTGTGAATAGAAAATCATGTAATGACTTGTCTGATGGCTAAAGCCAAGTCATCTTGAAACCAGGAGTGGAATGATATTTAGGATGAAGCTGAGGCTGAGACAGGCTAAGAGAAACAAGACAATAGGAGCCCTTGATACCATCTTCGGGTCACTCATCTCTACCAAATCTCAGGTGAGATTATCAATGCCATCACTATCCAAGCAGGTGGAGCTGGAGTTTTCTTTTAATTGAAGCCAAAAGCATCTAAAGTAATACAGGCTTAAACTTACCTACACACAATCAACTGTATGATGCATCTAGTTTATAAGCTCAAACCAGGCTTACCTATCTGTATATAAAACCTAAAAGCTTTCTACAAATTTTACATTTTCTGGTTTTGGTGTCAATGGGTCTTGTGAGGAGAGTGGTAAAGGAGGTAGAGGTGGAAGAAAAACAGCATTATGTTTCTTGCACTCAGTCAAGGAGAGTCACATAGAGGAGAATGAATGTGAAAATACTTTAAAGGAGGAAAACAATGCTAAGGGATGGTGGGAAGCTAATGCTTGCATAAGAAATACTGCCTGAGAAGGTGTACAGTTGGAACTGGGTAGAGCTAGTTATTGCAAGCATATCAAAAACAAGTGGGGAAGTGAAAAATAAAAGGAATTCTATGCACTGACCCTTCCCTAATTTAAAACCAACATAACAGGGCTTCCCTGGTGGCGCAGTGGTTGAGAGTCCGCCTGCCGATGCAGGGGACACGGGTTCTGTGCCCCAGTCCGGGAGGATCCCACATGCCGCGGAGCGGCTGGGCCTGTGAGCCATGGCCGCTGAGCCTGCGCGTCCGGAGCCTGTGCTCCGCAATGGGAGAGGCCACAGAAGTGAGAGGCCCGTGTACCGCAAAAAAACAAAACAAAACAACATAACATAGAAAATAAATAGCTGGATCATGTTTAGAAAGATCAGCAGAAAAATGACCTCCTCTCTCACACTATATCTCAGCATATAAGCTGTACAATATTCAACTATATTAAAAACATAAAAATAAATCAGAGTTTAACTAGGCTTTAATCTTATGAAGTTCTGGTACATAAAATCAAGCCATATAAAATCTAAAACAAAAGCTTGCTTTCCTACCATAGTATGCATGTAATGGGATAGTTTATGCTGTTGAAACTTCAGGTGTTAATTTTAAGGAAAAGGGCTTTGCAATTATGAATTTACAAATACAGTTGACCCTTGGACAATGCAGGGGTTAGGAGCGCCGACCCTCCAAGGATTCAAAAATGCGCCTATAACTTTACAGTTGGCCATCCATATTTGCGGTTCCACGTTCGCAGATTCAGCGGAGGATCACATAGCCCCACAGTACGCATTTACTGAAAAAAATTCACGTATAAGTGGACCCACGCAGTTCAAACTCGTGCTGTTCAAGGGTCAACTGTAATTTCAAAATGGCAGTCAGACCATACCGCAGTTTCAAATCACTAGATTAGCACTGATCGTTGGTATCCTAACGAAAGCTAAATCTGCCACAAATCACATATACTGGTCGCTTTTGCCATCTGTTGATACACTTCTGGCCCATACACACTGCCTGCCTGTGAATATTTTCAGCCCAGAGCTGAATGACCGAACGCCAAAGCTCTTACTTCATTAATATTCCTGTGTGTCCCACAAATACAGTCGTCTCCCTGTGCTTTTGCCAGTTGCCAAAATTAGTTAGCGTGATAACCCCATCCTATACCTCTGTAATTGTGATAATAATTAACCAGTATACTTTTTAAAATACCCTGGAATCTACGTATAAGTAAGTGAATGTCTAGTTTTTGTGTAGAGTACTGTATATGGTGTTACAAAGAATGAAGAAAACAGCATACAATGTAGTCTGTCCCAAGAAGTTTATAATTTAATTGTGAAGATAAGATTTATGGACAAAATAAAACATTATAAGGCACTATACAAATCATAATATTCAAGAAAGACAGAAATTCCTTGTCTGCCTAGACTTCAGTCTGTAATCAACCTCACCTCTTATAACCCAGGGACCAAGCACAAAAAGTTTTTATCACATTGTACATTTCAAGGCCTTTACAAGAGGGGAAGCTTTGAGCCCTCATTGGAGATTATTTCCTATTTTTATAATGTCCTAACAAATTAGACTACATAATTCAAGCAGACAATTGATTTAAGAGTGACAAAATACACCTTGGGATAAATAATGGCCCAGAGCAAAAAAAGAAAAAGAAAAACTTTAATAATAGGGGAATACTCCTACACATTTCAGTGGCACCTAAGAGCACTATGTTTTACTAATAAAAATTATTGTTCATAATGATGACCCTGAATCCTCAAGAAAGTGTGAAATTAGAGTAATCTGCTTAAGATGGCAAGGAGGCATATAAAATTACCTTTGAAAATGTTTCATTCAAAATAGCTAAGTTGTAGTGCTTATGATCTGCTATCCAGAATTTCTTATGCTCCCACTTTTAAGATAGCAGAGGTTTCGCAGTACATTTTTGTTCTAGAAAATTCCAGGGAGACACCTGGCATTGGCAGTCTTTTTAAGCTTATGAGAACAGCTCTCATGAGTGGAAAAAAAAAAAAAGTTGACGTTTCTTTTTGTAATGTTTTTCAGGATGAAGTGTTTATAAACTCACACCTTTGGTGATGTTTACCAAGTGGTGATAAGAAGATGGTCAATTCTAGACCCATTAAAATGGACTGCATTCTAAGGAATTTTTACCTTGCTTCTTTTTTTCTGCAAAGTGAGCCATTCAGGCATCGCATCTTCTGAAATTTCCTTGCCTCTTTCAGGGAAGCATATTGGGGCAGAGCTTGCCAGCTGTCTGCTCCCTTTGCCTTCTGCTGCCATTATCCTGAGGTACCGCCCCACCTTCTGGCCCTCCAGCTTGTGGCGGGTGGGGAATAGAGAGGAGAACAGAACTCTTGCTGCCTCAGACATGCGTAGCACAGTGAAAAGAGCAGAAGGATATATATCTATCCATATATTTGTCTCTCTATACACAGACATCTATAGACTGATAGTGCGAGTGTGTGCATGTACATGCATGTGAATCCACACGCCCAGTGCCAGAATATCTATATGTGTATATACACAGTATATATTCCATATGCTCTTTCTTTCTGCAGCACACATATGCAGCTGGGAATAACTACTGTGAAAAAAAAAATTACATACTTACCAAAGACAAATTATCAAGCCGAAACAAGAATATATGGAACTTAGCTATTATAAATTCTTCTCATCTGCTGCTACCTTTATTAAAACATGCTTACACAGTTTAAGAAAGTATCTAGCACTGCACGTTGCATACATACCAAAAGACTTTCTTTTCCTAAATCTCATGTTTTAACTGCTCGGCCAATGTCATTGTGCTGGCTCTGGACTGACAACTAATGTAGTCAAGAGGTTTAAAAAAGCACAATAAACACCTAATGCTTTACATGATGGTTTGTATGATGGAATGAGCAAAAAGCACAGGACAGTATGAGCGGGAAACAGATGAGAGGATTCAATAATAGACAACTGCAGGTAATGATGACTATGTGCAAGTCACTGGATCGAAGCCCCTGGCACACACTGTGTCATTTAATCCTCAGCATGGCCCCATGTGCTTGGCACCATTACTCTCACCATTTTCAAGATGGAAACTGGAGCTTAGAGAGATTAAGTAACTGACCTGAGCGGCCAGGATCCCGCCAGTGTGTCTCTCTCCAGAGCCTGTTTTCTTTAACTATCACTTTGGGCTGCCTCTTGCCCAGGGTAAATGAAAACATCTCACATATATACAAGCATATGTTATGCATATAGGAATTGAAAAGTTTATGATACTAGTCTGGGTAGTGGAAGTTAGAACCTCCTTTTAGATTCTCTTATATCATTCCTTTACTGTAGTAACTGATAATATTCATGACTCACAGTTTGATCAACCAATGTAATCTAAACTGGGTCATTGGGGGTTCAGTAACAATAAGTCTGATATAAAATTTTAACTTAAATAAAAAAAATAATTCCAAGTATGCAATCTTAAATAAGCACTGAAATAGTAAAATCCCTATTTTTTCCTGATGATATGTTAACTTTTACAATAATGGTTTATTGGCTCAGAAAAACAACAATAAGCCAAATTTCTTCCTAGTGCTTGTGTCAGTCTCAGGGGAGTTGGGCTGCATATTCAGTGGATGTATCAGTGTACAATACACTGAATATGCCTTCAGTGGCCTGAAAATGCAGGTGATTAAGCATGCATAGGCCAAGTGACAAATGGCAGCTATCCCAACCATTTCTCAATGAAGACTTCTTGTTTAGGAATTTATAAGAGAGCAGTCACTTAGTAAGATCTATCACCCACTTCAAAGGCTTCAATTATTCATCTCACTAACACATTGAGCTCAGTTCTCCTTGGTGTCTAAATTGCTTCCTGATATTAATTTAACAGTTTAGGGAGGGATCCTAACTCATTTAAGCTACCTGGTACTGTTAAGACTTGTAAAATATATTTCAGGAAATGGTACCATTTAGGCAACATTTTCAAAAAATTGTTCAACCCACAAACTTCTCACCAGCCTGTCCATTTACAAACTTCGGGAATAAGGCATATAGCCATTTAGTACATTATCCTTGCAATTATACAATTGTACAGTATTATCAGGAAAAAATTATGCAAGCCTGAAAATTATGTTCCAGAAGCAAAGGACAGTTTTGCAGGGGTTATATAGATAACTTGTTAAGGTCACTGACAATTTACTGATCCCTAGATTTGGGGGGGAGGGGTGTTATTGTTGTTACATAAAATCCAAATTATTAGTTTTATCTATGATTCCTTAGTTTTTTAAAGCTCACAATCTAGAAGGAATTTCTATAAAGAGGTATAACCCTATATAGCACATTTAATATGTGAAATATGTATAACCTTATGCAGATGTGACTATTACTTTAGTTATTATAAAATATTAAGTTGTAAAACTATGGATATTGATGTAGGAACAAAACTGAGTTTAAAAAACATAGTCTAGAATTACTTCCTGGGCTTAATCTCTTTTTTTATGGAGGCAAGGTGACATCTCATCAAGACCAAGTTTGGTTTTAGAGGCTTTAATTTTACATATGAGCTAAAAACAACAGGTGTGAAAATCATGGGTATCTGCTTCAGCCAGAAATGCAGAATAGCTCTACTTTAAGTCATTCACAGAATATTTCCTTCACAGAAAATAGAACTTTGAACTCTCAAATAATACTATTTTTAAAACTAACATTTATTATTTATTATGTTCCACCCTAGCAGCTAAGTCCTATGGTAGTTTCTTTTAAAATATTACCACATTTAATTCTTACAACAATCTTATGAGAGAGCTAATACTATTCTATTTTTCAGATGAGGAAACTGAGGCTTAAGAGAGTTTAAATAGCTTTCTGGAAATGGCTCAGTAAGAGGCCAAGCAGGAAGAAAAACCAGGATGTCTAATTCCAAAACTGAAGCTTTTGATCACCTTGATATTCTGCCACTCCTGTCCAATTCTTACTGGAAGCCAAGTTTTGCAAACTTTATTTAATGAAGTTTCCTGAAGGACTGGTCATGCAGTTCTTTTATTTCTTTAAATATTCTGATTTCAAACTCAATCAGTATGTTATGTTTAAAAGCCATAATTTTACCTTTGTACAATTACTTGAAAAGGAATTACGCTTCAATGGTTGACACCAACCTACACTGAGGATCCTTATTAGAAGCAGGCATATAAAATTCATTATTGCATTATAGAGAAGTTGTTGAAAACATCATCAGCCCCACCAAAACAGAATCCTTTTTTGTTTTTTACATGGAAAGTTATGTTTTTTATTACTTTACAAAACAATGTCATTGTAGAAAAATTGGAAGATAGTATGAAAAATGAAGAAAGCTATTTAAAACCCTCATAAACCCCCACCATTCAGTGGTCAATGATAACTCTTTGAGTATGACTTCTTTGGCTAATTTTCTATGCTAATTATTAAAAAGCATGTTAGGTATAGTGGTCTACTTGGGCTGCTATAAGAAAATGCCACAGACTGGTGGCTTAAACAACAGAAATTTATTTTCTCACAGTTTTTCAGGATGGAAGTCCCAGATCAAGGTGCTAGCAAGGTTGTTTTCTGGTGAGGCCAGTCTTGCTGGCTTTCAGACAGCCTCCTTGCTGTGTCCTCACATGGCCTTTTCCTCTGTGTGCACACACTGCAGTGCAGAGGTAGGGGTGTGGATGGGACACATCTCTGGCATCTCTTTTTCTTATTAATATACCATACCCATCCTATGGGATTAGGGCCTCACACTCATCACTTCATTTAACCTTAATTACCTCCTTAAAGGCCCTGTCTTCAAATGTAGTCATATTGGGGATTAGGGCTTTAACTTATAAATTTCAGGGGGAAAAAAAAAATTGCAGGGGGGCCACACAATTGAATCCATAACATTAGGTATAAAACAATACTTTACATATTGTTTTGCAACCTGAATTTGCTCTAATCAGTGTAATGTGAACATCTTAGCATGTCAAGAAATATCTATCTATAGTTTCATTGTTATTCTGATATATGAGATGTCCCATAATTTATTAAAAGAAAACCTTCATTGTTGAGTCTTGAGAATACTTGAATTTTCCTTATTATAAAAAATATTGCTATGAGCTTTTTTGCAGCTACCAAATCTTTGACTACATCTTGGATTTCCTGATGATACATTTCTAGTAGAAGAATTGCTGAGTCAGATGGTAAGTGAACTATTAAAACTTTCTTTATTGGGCTTCCCTGGTGGCGCAGTGGTTGAGAGTCCGCCTGCCAATGCAGGGGACGCGGGTTCATGCCCCGGTCTGGGAAGATCCCACATGCTGCGGAGCGGCTGGGCCCGTGAGCCATGGCCGCTGAGCCTGCGCGTCCGGAGCCTGTGCTCCGCAACGGGAGAGGCCACAACAGTGAGAGGCCCACGTACCGCCAAAAAAAAAAAAAAAAAAAAAAAAACTTTATGTATTGCAAAAATGCCTTTCAGAAAATGTGTATCAGTTTACATACTCAACAGCAGTGCTTGAGACTGTTGGTTTCCTGAATCCTCACAAAAAAGTATATTATTTTAGTTTTTTGCAATTTGATGTATAAAAAAACTGACTTCTGCTTGATGTTTCAACCTGCATTTCTATTATTTCTAATAAGATCGGGGTTTTTAAAATGTTTTTAATCATTTGTATTTCTTCTTTTAAGGTTTGCCTGTTCATGTCCCTTACCTCTTTTCTATTAGAGGGCTCATCTTTTTGTCATTAAAATACATGAGAACTATTAACCCTTTTAGTATCACATCTATTTCATTTTCCCAGTTTGTTTGCTTTTTATTTTATGTGTAGTGTTTTCTGGTATTTTAAATATTTCAATCACACTATCAGAAAAAGTTTACTTCTCCAAGATAACAGTGATTTTGTCTTATGGACACTATACATTATGTAATTGATTTTGTTTTTCTTTCCTCTGACTACAAGTAAGGTTAGAAACAAACATATAACCTACCTCTAACAACTATGGAAAATATGAAGTGGGTGCACTTCTATAGGTTAATCTAGTCCTTTACTATTTTCTTATATTTATTTCCATTCATCTAAGTTTCCTCAACTGTTTATGATACTTTTATAGTATGTGTGATACAAGATGCTTCAAATGACTTCAAAGTTTAGAATACACTCATTTGACTACCTTTAATAATTGAGTCAAATAGTCATCATTTGCTCAAATACAATAAATAAGAGAGTAAATCAACTTTAGTTGTGGATCTTTTTCTTTTCTTTTTTGAGACCTGGATATTTTTCCATGGTTTAGAAACTGGTTTGAAGATAATTCTGGAAGCAAAGCTCTAAAATTGTCAATGCTAACATCATTGGAATAGTTAGGAACTCCCCCCCAAAATTAGCCCCAATAGATACAACTTTCAAAATATTTAAAATATTATACATCAACAAATAAATTTGCCTTGTAATACATATATGAATGTTTTCAACATACCTACATTCTACATGCATAAAAAGTCCAATGAAGTTGAATAGAGAAATTCTTAGTTGATTTAACTAATAAGAGGCTATATTAAATAGCACACTAGATGATTGTATGGCTCTAAGAAAAACTTAGCCATAGAAACCAGTTTTAGTTTTCAACTGCTTTAAATGCAACACTACAATGTATACAGATGATGACCTATATATATATCTATATATCTATATATCTATCTATATATATATATATAAACTTCTATAAACCTAAATCTCTTAGAAATATTCCTACATATTAATAAACAAGTCTAGTTGTTTACCAGTTCACATTGTAGTTCTGGATGATTTTTGTTTTCTTTACGTTAACCTAATAGCCAATAAAGAGATTTTGTGAAGATGAATTCCATTTTACGTTCACATAAAACCAAAAACCTGAAGTCCAGTTGAGGAAAACATTATAGAACTCAGGGAAGGGCAAATACTACCAACACATCACAGGATTCACCTGTTTGAAGTGTAGTAAGAACAAAGATAGTAGAAAGGGCACAATAGGTTGAAGTTATTACTTTAATAAGCTTGTAATAGTGGACATTAGGAAACATGTCTAAATAACTCAATAACCACTTGAAAGTGGTTTATATATTCATCATTTATTCTATGTCTATGAAATTGAGCCTAAATTTAGGACTAATATTTTAGAGAACTGAAAGTCTCAAATGGCATATTTACATGAATTAGCTGAGGAGGGCTGGTGAGAAGGATTTTAACTACAAAAGCAAATAAAAGGAAAAAAAACTAACTAGAATCATCTATAGATTCAACCACATAAAAATTAAAAAGTCCTACACACTAAAAATGTAAACAACATCCAAAATAACAGGGGGAACTAAAAAAAATAATAATCTTCCACATATATACCAGGTAAAGGATTATTACCTTTAATATAAAACAGAGCTCTAACCAATAGTGTGAAAACATAGTATCCTAGTAGAAAAATTGTCAAAAGACAAAATCTGACGATTCATGGGGAAAGTAAAATAAATATGAACAGGCGAACAATGGTAATTAAAGTAACTGTAAATTAAAACAAGATTCTATGCTTTATTTATCAATACTCAATATTGTTGAAAAATAATTGAAATCGGCTATTTCATTTACTGCTGATAAATTTGATGTGATATTTCTATAAAGCAGTTTTATTTCATGTACAAAGAACCTTTCAAAGAAGTCTGTGGTCCTTGATATATTAATACTATTCCTAAGAATCTAAGATTTGCCCAAATTGTTCTAGAAAGATATTTTTACAGCATTACTTGTAACGGTTAAAATTTGGGAACAATGTAAATGTCTAATGGGTAAATGAATTAAAGAACAGTGATGCATTATTTTTTAAAACATTTAAAAACCTTATTTTCAAGGAATATCATGAAACAGAAAAAAGCTAAAGAAATCTTTAAAAGAATATGAAATTCTACAAATGGTCTGAAGCCAATTTGTAAAACAAATGTTTCAAATTTAATATAAAATTCTATACACATACATACAAATATACATATATTTATTACACACACTTATTACAGATCTATTTACATGTATTTTTTTTTTTTTTTGCTGTACGCGGGCCTCTCACTGTTGTGGCCTCTCCCGTTGCGGAGCACAGGCTCCGGACGCACAGGCTCATCGGCCATGGCTCACGGGCCCAGCTGCTCCGCGGCATGTGGGATCTTCCCGGACCGGGGCACGAACCCACGTCCCCTGCATCGGCAGGTGGACTCTCAACCACTGCGCCACCAGGGAAGCCCTACATGTATTTTTGAATTGGGACTTTGACTTCCTGAAAACAACAAGGTACAGTGGAAAACAACTTTGTCATGAACTAGAAAGAAAATGAAACCAAGGATTTCACAGTGAGTTGCATGGATAAAAGATATATGAAGGATGGAAGACTCTAACTGCAAGAACAGGAGGAATCAATGATAAGAAAACTCAATTTATGGGCAAGCCATTTTTGTAATTGTTTGAGTTGCTCTCAGCCTTAGGGTCTCTAATTATGAGTTCTACGCACTTCCTCGCATGAAACATTTGACTTCTCCTATGGCTCTTATATGGAGAAAAACTTCCCTGAATATTCTCCTAATATCTGCTCTCCCAAATAACTCCTGCTTATGCTTCAGGTCTTTAAAATCACTTCCTTCTGAAAGCCAAAGCTCTGTCCTGAACAGGCCAGGTCCCCCGTTTATACAATATCATCACACTTTTGCGCTTTGTTGTTGCCCTTATCACAAATGTAGTTAAACAATTAAGTAGATGATTGGTTGCTTAATGCCTTCTTCCTTCTTCCTCAGAACCTAAGTTCTATGAGTGTAGGGACCAGCTCCATCTAGTTCACCACTCTGTCCCCAAGGCCCAGCAAGTAATAGGTAGCATATTACAATGTGCCAGTTACCCTCTAGCATTTTAAGTGTATTAACTCAGTTTATCTTCACAACAATCCTATGAGGGAGATACTAAAATCATCCTCATCTAAAGAGGAGGAAACTGAGGCACAAAGTCCCAAGGTCATACAACTAGTAAGTGATGGGGCCAGGATTCAAACTCAGGTAGCCTAGCATTCTTAACCATGACCTAAGCCTCCTAGTTCAGGTACCCCATGAATATTTGAATGAATATTTAGAGAAATGAATGAGGGAATATATTAGCAATAAAATGTGTATCTGCTGTGAATTAAGCACCACAGAGACATGTCCTGTAACAGCTGTAGCTCATCATGTCATGGTCACCTGACCATAATAGATGCATCGGACTCCAATCCTATAATGGAAACACCAAGAACAAAGCTCCACGGACATTCTCATTAGAAATTCAATTATAATGATTTTTTAGAATATTAGACTATTTGAGGCTTTCAATTTCAATGATAGGAATCTGAAATTAAAAGATCTGGAGTAAAGGCATAAATGGTTTTATGATACATATATGCATCCACTCTAATTATAACAACTGACCCACCAAAAAGCTCTCCTTTTTTTGCATGCTCTTATTTCCTGTTGAAATCAGCTTTGAAAGAGGGTCTGTAATTGCAAAGAAGTTGTGCAGAATAAACAAGCCATTATTATAATGAGGATGATTCTTGCTAAGGATTATTTTTAAAAGCCAAATTATAGATCCCAGTCTAAATTGTATCTGTTTTTTTTTTTTTTTTTTTTTTTTTGTCACTTGCTTTCACATTTGGTTCTTATTTGCATTTTGCCTGGCCCTCTAGTTAGAGTACAAGTTCACAGAGCCCCTTCTGAAGCTATAATGAGCTTAGGTAACACATAATTGTGTTCAACTGCATACAAGTGTTTACTTTTTACTGTTGTGCGTCTGCCTCCGAGATTTTTGAGATGTAATTATGCATTGCAAAATTTGCAAGTTGCCAACCTTGCTTCGACTATTTTTGCTATGTTTCACATTTAAACTGCTTAAGTGTATAAGTAGAGGTATAAAACAGCCAGGTTTTCCAGACTAGAAAATTACTGTTGCTTAAATGGCAGAATTTCTGCTCTGTGGTTTCCTATTTCCATGCTTTGCCTCAGCTACATATCTTTTTAACCATCTGTTTCTTTCTGGCTACCGGTGACAGGGAGGCAAGCAACTGTATCTACATTACTATGTGGTTTGACATCTGGTATCTAAATTCAGCCATGGTATTTGTGAATTGTTTAAATATAAGATCATATTAGTTACACTTGCAGATCCCTCTTCATTAACATCTTCAACCCTGCTTATAGGCTAGAATTGCATGCCATTTCCCTCAGAGAAAGAATATGCATGTTCTCCTGCAGGTTGTATAGAATCTGGGTATGTGAATATGAAATTTTTTAAGTAGCAAAAATACATTACATATGAATTAAAATTGTAAATTTCAGATATGTGAGAGGGAAGTTCAACAGACATCACAATGTGCATAGGCTTTCAAGTATTCCCAAGAGTGTTCCTGAACGAATTTAAAAACTCTGTTGAAATGGTGATTATGACATATACGTATCTTACTGGACAAAATACTGCTGGCCCAGGATCATTTGGAAAATTATGCTGTACTTTCTTCTCTTCCCCTTGTGCCTTAAATTGTGCATTTGGGAAATAACTAACTAGTGTTAGGGTACAGTAGGATGCCCCAGAGCTCAGTAGAGACCAAGAGAAAATAAATTGAGAAATTAAAACAATGGATTTGGTCTTATTAGCACCACTCACGACACAGTTAACAAATAACAGTCGTGATCTTTTCATAATCTGTTCATTCTTCTTACTAGTTATTGATTTCCATGCTCAATTAAGACCACTTGACAATTCAAGTGAGCCAGGAGCAATTCAGCTGGAAAGAATAATTCTGCATTAAAAATAATCTCAGGGCTTCCCTGGTGGCGCAGTGGTTGGGAGTCCGCCTGCCTGTGCAAGGGACACGGGGTCGTGCCCCGGTCCGGGAAGATCCCACGTGCTGCGGAGCGGCTGGGCCCGTGAGCCATGGCCGCTGAGCCTGCGCGTCCGGAGGCTGTGCTCCGCGGTGGGAGAGGCCAGGGCAGTGAGAGGCCTGCGTACCACAAAAGAAAAGAAAAGAAAAAAAAAAAATCTCAGAAAAAGAAGCATGATTTTGGTAGTGTTCTCTGGGGCATAAGAGGAGAGACAGGAAACTGATCCTCCCCTCCCCTCACCTGTGAAGGAGGCATAGATTCTACCTGGACCATAAGAAGCCTCTTAAAACGAGTCCCTTTTCATTTCTCGCTTCTCTGCTCTCTTACTCTCTTAAAGAGGTATACCATAATCTTGTGATTATCATTGCAGAAAGCAGACATGACATCCATTTAACAAACTGCCTGAGAAATACTACTTTGCAGGTCTATGGAAACATTATTTAAAAATCAAACCAAAGTAAACCAGCAGCATATATACCAGTTCCTTCAGCTGAAACTCTAAATTCCCTTTAAATTTGCTTAAAGGTGTTGTAATTACCCTGCATAATCTCTCCTATCTAACCACCTACACTCTTTATCAGCCTACAGAAATTAAATTCATCTTTTATGACTCAGCTCAAATATCACTTCACCTATTCTTGACTCTCCCATAATAGGTGCTTTAATAGGTGCTTTGATACAGCTCTTCTTTGTACTCTGAAATACCTGTATTATACTGCATAGTCCTCTATCAAAGTCCTTATGAAAGTGTGTTTAGATCATTGGCTTGCAAAACAGTGCCAGCCAACTGCTGCCATAACAAGGCAATATAACAAACCCAACAATACCAGTGGCATAGAACAATAGCATTTATTTTACTCACAGACCCATGGGTCAGCTGTGTACTCTGTTCCAAGTGTTTCATGTATTGTCCAGGCTAGGTAGCAGAAGACAAGTGGAAGCTCTTCTTAAGGTAATGGAATGACAAAGGCATAAGAGAGCAAGCAGAATTGTGTGAGGCCTCCTAAGCCTTGGCTCAAAACTATCACTTTTTTCCATATATCATTGGCAAAGCAAGTCACGTGGCCAAGTCCAAAGTCAAAAGAGGCGTACAATTCACGCATTATGAGGCCATGGTAAGGAAGTGGAGGCAGGGAGGGAGTGAAAACATTAGGGCCAATAATTCAATCTACCACAGTGCTAGTACGGCAAATGTCACACATTCAATATTGATTTGTTGGATGAATGAATGAATAAACCGAAAATATTCAGAATAAATCCAAAATTGTCAAAATAAAATATACCTTTAAAATAACTAGAACTACCATATGACCCAGCAGTCCCACTACTGGGCATATACCCTGAGAAAACCATAATTCAAAAGGACACATGCACCCCAATGTTCATTGCAGCACTATTTACAATAGCCAGGATATGGAAGCAACCTAAATGCCCGTCGACAGACAAATGGATAAAGAAGATGTGGTACATATACACAATGAAATATTACTCAGCTATTAAAAGGAACAAAATTGGCAGAGTTGTGGATGGACCTAGAGACTGTCATACAGAGTGAAGTAAGTCAGAAAGAGAAAAACAAATATTGTATAATATTGCTTATATGTGGAATCTAGAAAAATGGTACAGATGAACCTATTTGCAAAGCAGAAATGGAGACACAGACGTAGAGAACAAACATATGGACACCGAGGGGGGAAAGAGGGGGTGGGATGAATTGGGAGATGGGGATTGACATGTATACATACACTGCCATGTATGGAATAGATAACTAGTGAGAGCCTATTGTATAGTGCAGGGAACTCTACTCAATGCTCTGTGGTGACCTGGATGAGAGGGAAATCCGAAAGGGAGGGGATATGTGTAATATGTGTATACATATGGCTGATTCACTTCGCTGTACAGCAGAAACAGCACAACATTGTGAAGCAACTATACCCTAATTTAAAAAAAATTTATATATATATATATATATATATATATATATATATATATATATATATATATATCTCCTGGTGTTTAAATCCTCCTTACTAAGCTTTGAGTTATCCATTTAACCTTATTTGGACTTAAGTACCTATATTAGTTTCCGATTGTGGCTGTAATAATTGCCACAAATTTAGTGGCTTAACACATAATTATTATCTCACAATTATCTGAAGATCATAAGTCTGAAATGGGTCTCACTGGGCTACAATCAAAGTGTTGGAAAGATTATATTCCTTTAGGAGACTCTGGGAGAGAATTCATTTTCTTGCCTTTTCAGCTTCTAAAGGCTGCCCACATTCCTTGGTTCATGGTCCCCTTCCATCTTTAATCAAGTCTTTTTCACATCACATCACTCTGATGCTTTTCTGCCTTCCTCTTACACTTTTAAAGGACTCTTTTTTTTTTTTTTTTTTGCGGTACGCGGGCCTCTCACTGTTGTGGCCTCTCCCGTTGCGGAGCACAGGCCCCGGACGCGCAGGCTCAGCGGCCATGGCTCACAGGCCCAGCCGCTCCGCGGCATGTGGAATCTTCCCGGACCGGGGCACGAACCCGCGTCCCCTGCATCGGCAGGCGGACTCTCAACCACTGCGCCACCAGGGAAGCCCAAGGACTCTTTTGATTACATTAGCTCAGTCAGAAAATCCAGAATAATCTCCTTATTTTAAATTCAGCTAATTAGCAACCTTAATTCAATCTACAACCTTCATTTCCCTTTGTCAGATAACCCAACACATTCAAAAGTTCCAAGGAGTAGAATGTGGACATCTTAAGGTAGGGGGAGGGGAGGAGACAAGAACAGCTATTTTATTTACCACATGGCTACAAAATATTATAATAGAAAAAGCACAGATCCAGGAAATAGGTTTAGTTTGAGTCCTAGGACTAGCCAGAAATAGTAAATTGGACAAGTTCCTTCAAATTTCAATCATTTCTGATGAAATGAAAAGTTGTCCTAGCTGATCTCTAAGGCTCCTTCAAACTCAAATTCCCTTGATTCTATGAATATAGTACATCTAATTAAACCTGAGTGTTAGAAGAGATTAAAGCCTAATTCATCATCATAAAAAAAAAAAAGAGGTAAAAGCTTAGCAGTGTTATGGGAACACAGAGGAGGGCCATTAATAATTCTCTATGGGTGGCTATAGGAGGCTTCACGGAGGACATGAAATCGGAGCTTATATGCCCCTGGGGTGTAAGAACAAAGGCATTCTGGGCATAGAAACCAATGTAGAGGGCACAGGGGTTGAAAGGGCATCGGCTATGTAAGATACGGGGCGTCTAGAGAATGGAGAGAAATTCCATGTGGACAGAGCATAAAGGTGCAGGACAAGAGGCTGGAAGTATAGAGTCAGGCCAAATTGTGGTGCCTTCTGTAGGCAAAGGAGACACCAGTAACTTCTTTTTTTTTTATTCAGCAAAGGAATGACATAATAGGTTTTGTATGTTTTATAAAGAATGCAGGAATAATGATTTACTTAAAGATCTAAAAAGCCAAAAAAAATTTTAAAAAGAGAGAGAATAAAGCGTTCTTTAAGCTTATTATTGTTTTTCATGAGTAAAAACATCCATTTGTTTAGAATAAAAACATATTTCAAACTCTATTTAAAAATAGAATTATATAAACTGAGTAAGATTACCCATATAAATAAGGTTTAGAGAATTAAATAAACTTTCAACCCCACTCAAAGTGACCACTGGCTGTATTTACTAACCTCTTATTGACAAATCTTTCTTGAGAGTCTAATCCTATAGGTTCTTGTTTATTTCCTCTTATTTAGTAAGTTAGCAGAGCCCAAAGCTCCGGGATATTTAATTGACAATTTAATTAACATTATCTTATCCTGATCAGAAGCACAGAGACCTTGAATGATCAGAATGTATTATTCCTATTAAATTTCTTACTTTTATCTACCAAAGAAGTGTTCAGGTAAGACAGGAGTCTTTTCTTCCTTGTCTCTGCTTCCTTGTAGTCTTCCAATGTGCAAATCTTGCTCTTACCTCGGGCGGCGGGGGGAGGAGGGTTCACCCTGATGTTTCTCACCCCACGTCAGAGTGGAGTCCATGATGGAGTCACTCAGGACACTCTTGAGACAAACCGTCTGGATTCAAACCTGACTCCGTCACTTACTTGTGCAATATTAAGTTCCTTAACTACTCTATGTCTTAGTTTCTCCATCTGTACAATAGGGATAAAAATAATACACATTACAAAGGGTTGTTATAAGCATCTGGTGAGTTACTATCTGTAAAGTACTTAGAAAACAGGCATCATATAAGTGTTTAGCAAATAGATACTCCAGATCATCAGGTATGTGAGACAGACTAACTCCATACTTCCTTAAGCCCCTAGCGTAAAATTTTCTGATCCTTTCAGCAGAACATAATCTTAATTGATACATGTGCCACCTAAGGCCTTTCAAAAAGTGGCCCTTTACTTGCTTTCTAACCTCATTCCTCATCCCTCTCTCCACTCCCTCCACCTAAGCTTCCAGAGTCACACTATTAAATCGCACATTCATCCTTAGAGACCCACTCTGAACCTTCAGTGTCACATCACGCAGAAAGACTTTCTTAACTCACTCATCACACTATGCTGTAATTATTTCTTTACAGGCATGGTCCTCTTACTAAAGTGCTAATTCCTCCAGGAGAAGAATTGAGTCTTTGGGGCTTATCTCCAATGTCTGGCACAGAACTGTAGCAGCATGATTAATTTATGGGTAAATGTTGAATGGATGAAGCCATCACTATTCTGATTCTTGCCATCAGGCCATTAAGGTTAAGTTATTAACAGTTTAATCTGTGCTTTTAGAGTAAAAAATGAAAGAAAGCAGAATGCGGTGAATGTTTTAAACTGCCATACCCCATTTGTTATCTGAAATTTTATTCTTGTATTTGAAAGTCTCTTCAAGTACTGGTTGTTGTGGGTTTTTTTTTTTAATGATTTAATATGTTAGGCCAAATACAAATAAGATGTTTAATTTAAAATAGTTTTGCAAAGTCTCATCTTTGTAATCCAAAAAGAGTAAAAACTTCTTTCCTTGTAAACACATTCAATTTTGTTCTTTAGGTTTGCAATTCAGAGAGGAAGAGCTTTCAGGTTTCTTTTATGTTTGAAACTGGGTTTTACCCAAAATTATGAAATACCAGTATCAACAGGACAAATGATAAATAATTTATGTTTAAGTATGTTTATTAAGTACTTTGATATGCTTCATGTATGATAATTTGTGTGTCTTTTGCTACCCATGTCAATTACAGCATCCAGCTCACTTGAAACCTTTTATAATTCTCTGCAAGTCTTCCACACTTTACCCAGTTATAGCTACCTCTACTGCTCTCATCTAGACTCCTGTATCACCACCACTCTTCTCTTCAACTCATAAGTCCTTGCTCCATTGATTATTTCTCCTCTTTTCTGTATCTTCAGACTTACCCTTTCCATTAAGTCCTGCCTCTCAACAAATTTTGTCTTAGTTTGGGACGCTTAGAAGCAGACCCTTAGACAAGGAGTCAACTACAAGTATTTTATTGGGGAGGCAATCCCAGGAAACAGGGAGGGGAATGGCAATATGACCCTTTTTATAGTGCAGATGACAACTGGTCTTCTTGCTTCCGGTCTTGGGCCCCTCCCATCCACTGCTCTCACTGCTACCAGAATAATCTTTCTGAAATATTTAATCATCTCCTGCATAATATCCTCCATGTTTCCCATCACCTACCAGTTATAAGTCAAGCTGATCTGAAAGACCCTTCCTAACCTGCCTCTGCCTGTCTTTCCAGGTGTGTGTCCTGCTATTTCCTCATCAAGCTCTATGGAAGCTCTCTAATAAGCCATCATCCTTTTTTTTTTTTCCTGCGGTACGCGGGCCTCTCACTGTCGTGGCCTCTCCCGTTGCGGAGCACAGGCTCCGGACGCGCAGGCTCAGCGGCCATGGCTCACTGGCCCATCCGCTCTGCGGCACATGGGATCCTCTCAGACCGGGGCACGAACCCATGTCCCCTGCATCGGCAGGCGGACCCTCAACCACTGCGCCACCAGGGAAGCCCCACATCACTCTTTTATTTCCCCTACTTCTTCAAATATCTTCAGGCCAACTTATGACCAGTCCCCACCACACTTTCATGCCTAAACCCAAGCTCATTGTATTGTCATTGTTTATCGCAGGTCTATGTGTTATATGTCTCCCAACGTCAATATTGTGAAAGACTACATGAAAACAAGCTTTCAATTAACAATTACTGAACTACCACAAGTGCAAAACTACAGGGATGAAGAAGACACAGACCTGTCTCAAAGAGTTTTTATTTTGAAAGGGAAGTATTTGGGGGGCAGAAAAATTTTCCCTTTTTCTCTTTTAGGTTCTTTAGCTGGTCTAAAAATTAATTTAACATAGATTAACAGGAGAAAAACAAATTTCCCACTTACAGAAGCCCCATAAAAATATGATACTTCCCCCAGCAGTCTGGTTATTGAGGCCTATGTACCATCCTACGTTAAGGAGAAGAGGGGAGGGGTCTGGGGCTTCCAATGGGAGGAAGGCAATTCATAGGAAGATGAGAAGGGTAGATGTATGGTAAACAAGTGTTCGCCATGCCATGTGGAGAAGTCTTTCTGATATAAAAAAGTTACCTCTGGTAAAAGCTGTCTCTGGTACACGTCCCCTATCTAAATTATTTTAGGCAGTTAAGGGGAGATAAAAAGCTCTTCCTGAATCTGCTGGGCCTTGATTTTCTTCAGCTTGATATAATCCACATGTGCCAAAGTGGCACATTCAGGGGTGACATATTCTGCTCCCCATCAGTATGAATAGAGACAACTTTAAACCCAGGTGTAGAGCTATTCATTTTATAAACGAGATAGACAGTTACACAGTTGTAGGAGTTCATAGTAGGGAGAGAGGACTTGTGGCCAGAAGATTTTACTTTCCCAAATTGTACCTCAGGTTGGTCTTTTCCAATTTTGACTTTCTCTTAAGTACTCAAAAGTCCCCTCTTCAGAAGAAAATATCTTTATTCAGGATTCATTAAACATTTCTTGAGAATCTATGCAAAATAAAATGTGCCAAGAGACTAATCATAGGAACAATAGTAAGTTATGTTTTCACCACTTTTAGATCTTAAACGGTAAAAGTTTTCATTATTAATGACTGTCTGTTTTCAACAGAAGTTTGTGCCTTTGTATTTCTATTTTAACACTCTTTTCACCTCCCCTTAAAGACAATTCATTTTCTTTGTTTTATATGTAGCTTGCCATTTTAATAACAAGTCTGTAGCATTCGAAATAAGACTGGATACCTAGACTAATTTTAGATGAACAAAAGGGTGGGGAGGAAACAGATCCAAAGAAAGGGGAGAAAATTCATTACAAGTGAAACATAATCCATATTTAACACTGAGTTCTTTTTGGTTAACGCATTTTCTCACAAGTATTTCTCAGTATCAACTACTAGAAGCCAGTTCAACTTGCTAAACGCATGAATGGTCTGCACTTTAAATACTGGAGGTTAGGAAAACAAACACATCTTAAAAATCCTTCCCAATAAACACAAAGAAAAACTGAATGTCATCAATGACACAGCTGGAAATACAGACCTTCTATACTTAATAGAAATTGTTAACGTTTTACACCTCAAGAATAACTATCATGCTCAGCATTTCAACAAGCCACAGTCAGTGAGAAGAAATAAAATGTTACTTTTCTCTAAGCAGCATTTTTGTATTCCTTATTTGTCTTGAATAATATGAAATGCTGCATTTATCCTGTAATGCCTGTGAACTGAGTCATTAAATAAATGACTGCAGCCCTGGGCAGCAGTGGGCCATGACACTCACAATGCAAATTCAGCTGGATGGATAAGCCTGGCATAGGACACCCTCATTGGGATGTTCATTAGCCTCACTTTACAGCTGTCAGAAATGATATCTGTTATTCAGCCCGACCCAGGCTCTGAGAAAGAATCCTATGGCGACTGATGGTAAAACATGCAAAATGATTTGAGAAAAAGCAAACCTATTGGAAAAGCTGACAAACCAAATGGTATAAATAAATAAATAAATATCATTACTTCTTAGAGGATTAAAATGTAATAATAAAAATAATAATTACAGATCAGAGCCAGACAAAGGAAACGCATTCAACTTTACCTAAAAGAGTTCTGTGACAGTTTATTATACTAGTCCCCAAATCGTACATTTGTTCCTAAGCCTGCACTGGATGCCCATGAGTTACTCAAGTATATAAATATCTCTGCTCTCATTATGCTCCTCTGGCATTATTTTATGTATTTCAATGCTCAGGGGAAGTTAGGGGCCTCTCAGATACTCCCAGGTATTCCAGATAATTTAGGGGCTTTGAGGAAAGAGAAGGTACAGCCTTACATAATAGAAGCTGACTTGTTACTGGCACTCAGAAGCCCACCAAGACCTCTCCATCCTTGGAACTCCTATAAAAATTTTATCTGCACTTGACGAAATCTGTCACTTAGTCATCTTGTCTTTCTTATCATTTGTATTTCCTCCTCCCCACTAGAATTACAATTTTGGTACAAATGAGAATGTGCCTCTTTATTTCTCTGGTTCAGTGTTTAAAATAGTGTTGTGCACTGATGATTGGTTTTTAATAAGTAGTTGTTTAAAATCTTTAATAAGTAGTGGTTCAAAGTATGGAAAACAATGATGATGCCAGATTGGCAATCCTGGTGTCCACAGTTCTTCAGCTACAAGGAGGCCATCTCGCCCCCAAAGACTTTATTTACACTGTTAAATGTAAAAGAAGGGTTACCCTGTCATCTGCTGAATTAAATATCAATATTTCTGTTAACAGAAAGAATCTTGCCAACTGCTTAGAACTCCAGAGTCATTCTAAAGTATTTCTGTCCTCAGAAATATTTAGATTCCTATTTGGATTCACCTTCAACACACAATATCACTACCATGCTGGCCAAACTCAACAGGTATTTTGATAGTATATTCATAGTCTTTAAAAGAAATTTCAAAGTGGAGAGGGAGGAAAGAGAGCATCTTTAAAAATGCATGGGCTTGTAGTATTTTCAGTTCAATGTTTCCTGAACAGCAAATGACCTGAAATATCTCCACATGGATCATATGAAACCTTTAACAAGACATTTCTCAAGAAAATGGCACCCCAGAAACACATACATGTGTGAGGACACACACACCACTCACACACAAAACAGTTTTTAATAGCCAAGGGCACTTTGGCACAATGTGGGGCAGTGGTTGTCAACATAAACAGATGGTCAAAGAAGTGGGCAAACACTTTGAGTGAACTAGTTCCATAAATGAAGTTTTTTATTTCATTTTAAATGCCATACTTACTTAACCAGCTTTCAGACAAGATGATACACGTAGCCAGTTGGAAAGAGTTCCCTGCCAGGCTTCTGTGTTTTTATGACAAAATTAAAAGTCCACAGATGGAATAACTCAAAGCTAATTCTTACAGAGTTTGTTTAGTTAGAATGGGGGTGGGGGGAAGGAGAATACCATATTGCTTCAAATGAAAGCCACATCTACAAAATGGGAGATTTTTAATTGGGGAGGAAAGAGTAGAAACATCTTTTTAAAGAAACAGCAAGTCTGTTTTTTAAACGAGTAGAACTATTTATCCATTAAAATAGCAACCACCCCCAAAGAGTTTGAGGATCGTTTAAAAAATTCCTGATTCCAAACCCAATCTCCAAACATGTCAGCATCCTCTCAACCAGTTCTTTGAAAAATATCAGTTTGCCACTTCAGCTGCCTTCTAAATATATATAGTCTTCCCATCATGACTTCACTAGTCATTAAATTTCAAAACCCCAGAGAAAGAGTCCTGCATGTGAATTATGGGAAGAAAGGTGCTGTCTGAGAGGAAATGTAGAGGAGGCCAGCTGTCTTGGCATTGTGCATTCTGTGAAAGATTTGCAACTGTGTTAGAGTATTTAGCTAGCTCCTTTAATGAGGAAATGAAATAGAACTGATGTTTGGCCCAACATGGTGGCCCATGTACAAAAGCATGAAATGTATACAGTACTGCCCACTGGAGAAAAAAGAAAAGAAAAAGAGACAACCCCAAATGAAGGAAAAACTATGACAAATGGAATATGTTCCCCGATCTTCCAATTAAAAAACAAACTTAGGCATGTAAAATTCAATTACAGTAAGTCCCCTACATACGAACCTTCAAGTTGCGAACTTTCAAAGATGCAAACGTGTGTTCGTATCTCCAATCACATAATATAGTTCACGTGCCTGGCGTACACTGTCACGTGTGTGCATCCTCTACAAGTGGTTGTGCTTTTGTGTACTTTACTGTACAGTACTGTATAGCGTACGGTAGTACAGTATCTTTATTCCAAGCCCAGGATGTCTGCAAGCAAGCGTAAAAGAAGCAGTGATGTAGCTGGTACTGCTAAGAAGCTCCAAGTGATAATGATGGAAACAGAAACAAATGTGAAAATAATTGAGAGAGTGGAGTGACAAGAGGAAGAAGAAGTAACTGAAAAACCGAAGAGATTCACGATGCAGGAAATGGCGCGGGGATTTTCTTTATGTGAAGAGGCACTGTTAGTTTTTGAGGCACAGGACCAGAATGTAGACTGGTACATGAAGCCTGCAGCAGCCATTCAGAATGCAATCCAGTGCTACCGTGTCATCTATGACGAGAATAAAAGAGCTACTACCCAGACATCTATGGGTCATTTTCTCAAGAGGGTAGATAGAATAGAATCCAGCAAGGAACCAGAACCTGTGCCATCCACGTCAGGCGTGAGCGACATTGCAGCTCGCCCTCCGTCTCCTATTGCTGAGGATCCCTCAGCTCTAACATCCCCCACCCCCTCTCCCTCCTCCAGTCGGTAACTCTTCTTGCCTGTTCACTCGATGCCAGCCCCTGGATGCCAGCTATTGTACTTACTATTGTACTTTTCAAGGTACTGTACCGTGAGATTAAAAATGTTTTCTTTATTTTTTATGTTTGTTTTTTAGGTATTATTTGTGTGAAAAGTATTATAAACCTATTACAGTACAGTACTGTCAACATATAGCCGATTGTGTTAGTTGGGTACCTAAGCTAACTTTGTTGGACTTACGAACAAATTGGACTTACAAGTGTGCTCTCAGAACAGAACTTGTTAATATGTAGGGGACTTATTGCACAAAAACTAAATTCTACAAAGAAATTTTACCTAGTTTTTTTTCAATGTAATAAATACCTACTCAGAAGTCTCAAAGTAAATTTTAAAAAGACATAATCAATAAAAAAATTGGGTCTACAAAATACAAAAGAAATTGTTTCCATTTTTTGCCAATTAACTGATTTGACTTAAATATAATTAACTTGCTAGTTTCAGGTAAATCTAAGTGTCTACAATGCATGCATACAGGAAGTAAACTTACATATCAGCTTCTATTTCTCTTCTAGAAATATATGTACTTCTTTCCACAAAAGACGTTTTTCAGTGCCAAAGGTGAAGGGAGAAGGATTATTAACGAAAAACTATGTACAACATTTGCTAGAAACAGCTGGTCTTCCAGAAGACCACTCTGCTCTCCCAGACTCATGGAGCCTGAGCAAGCCAACCAACGCATAAATTAAGACCATAAGAAAACACAGTGGATCTTTTTTCACTACTTGGCATCCAGCAATTAAAGCCAGGGGTTCTCAAGTGTTTCATACTCACAGAGATCTAAGTGAACGGAACAGACCGAATCCCTAGTTCTATATTATTCACTGAAGGATTCACCTGTGACTTCAATTTCTTTGAGGAGAAAACTGGCTTTGTTATCTGATATTCCCTGTTTTTCATCTGATTACCTTTTATTTTAGAAATTATTTTTAAGTGACTTTATTTCCTCTAGGCTACTTCCCATATGAATCCCAGGCAGCATCTTTGTGGCTACTTGCCACAGTTTAAAAACTTCTCTGTCATTAAAAAAGGGCTGTTTGTTCGATATTTACTTATCATTTAAGGAAATCACCACAGGACTACCTGAAAATTAGCATTTCTCTCAATACAATATGAACTTCATCAAAATAAGTTGCAGTATTTCACTTCCTATTTGAAGTGTTCTGCAGACATTAGTTTGCCAGGAAAGGCAGACTTTGGATATGTTTTGATTGTTAAAGAAGCATCAAGTCTTTATGTTAAAGAAACATGAGGTCTTTAACTGAAAGAAGGCATCTCTGGTTTGACGTGGCTCTTAATAGAAAGGTAGATGATATAGAGAATGTGAAAGCCAGTATTTTGGATGCTTAGAAGTAAATTTTGTTGTCCAGGTAGAGCAGATTTTAAACTGTGAATGTCAAAACTTTGTACACCACTGTTTCTACAGTCTAGAACAGGGCTTGGCACATAGTAGAAGCTCAATAAATATTTGTTGAATATTGATTAAATAAATGAATCCAAAGGATTTAATAAAAATATTATACTATAAAATCATAGTTTATATTTGGCTCTAAGACGTTTTGGCAGTTAAGCAGATAATAGAGAAATTATTTAGCTTCTGTCTATAGAGTTGCTATTGGCACCAGTTATTGAAAAGCGCTTTATTATTCTGTCTCAGCATAAATGTATCCATTAGAATGATGAGTGAAGTGCTCATTAGTCAACCTGAATACTAAAAGTGGTGGAGGTCACCTCACTCAAAGCCTGACCTTTCCAAACATTTTGCTTCTTAAAAAAAAAAAAATAGACAACATTTCCCTCCCTAATCTTCCCTCTTTGATCCTCTGGTTAATTGGGGGATAAATCTCTCTTTTAACTTTGCCAAATACTGCAGAATATTTTCAGTAAATGTCACCATAAATTGAAAGCAACACTAACATGGTAGATGTGTTTCATTTTCTGATCACGTGTGACAAACTTAGTCTTTGCTCTTGTGCTTCCCTATTAGTATTGATTTTCCAAGTTGATAATGGATGGCAGAAAAAGACTCATTTAAACATTCTCACCCTTTGGCCTTACCATGAGCTTAATTGTTGCCATGAATGCATGATAGAGATTTTTTTAATACCTTAAAAATAAAAATGTATGCTACTCGTCGATTGGTTGTGCCCTTGTTATCCTTATATTTAATATTGCAGAAATAATGAATTTAACATGCTGGTGAAGCAAGGGAAAACCAATAGGTGATCGCTAATCTCCTTTACCCGTAGGACAATTTCTGTCCCAGCAGTTATGACTTTGGATGCATCATTTAACTTCTCTGATCCTTGATTTTATCTCTAAAAATGGGATATTACATAGCTCATGGAATTTCTTAAGAATTAATTCAGAAAATATATGAAATTACCTCACTGAAGATACGTTTAAGTATTTCCATCCAGAGATTTTGGAGTATGTGGCAAAATGATGAGAGTATCAGTAGATGAGCTTTAACAAAAGAAGTACATTTTAGAAAATGAATCCTGTTCTAGGCACAGATTGAAGTGGCCAAATCACTCACACCAACTTCAACTCCACATTTTATCGTAAAATTAGTATCATCTTAAGTGTTTTAACATTTTTCCTCTTCAAAAGCAGGCAAAACAAGAGGACACAGAATCAGGAGCAGGTTACATAGCTTCAAATCAGAAGCACAAGGTCAGAGACTAATAAACTACAGGACTGTTAACCAAGAAACTTAACTATAATGGGCCCCTGGAGTAAAATTCCCCCTTAATGGAAACCACCTTATGGTCTTTCAGTCTCCTTCCTGTTCACTGTAGTCAGTCATGACCAAAGCATGTGTAATTTCTTCTTGGAACTTTCTAACAAGTGAAAGAAAATCACTCAGAAGCGGACTTAACTTTCTACTGCAAGCCTTCAGGCGAGGGCACAGGGTCCACCAGCCGCCTGACCGCTGGGCCACCCACCCACACAGCCTGCTCAGGGCCAGTGCTCAGACCACAGCAAAGTCCCGATGTGAGCCATAGTGGGTACCTCCCCGGCAACCTCGTCTTCATTTTTACCTAGGAGAAAACTGAGGACCAGAGAAGCGGGCACAGGTTGTCAGGGACAGAATCTGGACACAAGGGCACAGCCTCCATAGCAAGAAGGAATACCTTCCAGGCAAGCAGCAAAGAATTCTGATTTCATTCCCCCGTAATATGGGGTAAAGCAGGTTATATAAACTGTAAATTTCTGAACTCATAATGTTATACCTTTAGAGAAAACATGAGGTCCATATCTAACCCTTTATCACATTTTATAATTCTTTTATTAGCATAGCACACCTCACTTTTTTTAAAGGGTCACGTTTATGTTTTTATTCTTTTGCCTGAAGCAACAAACTCCATTCTTTCATTTTCAACAAGTTAAAGAACATATACCCACTCAAAATCATTATGAAATACCTCATCATCTTTTATGGGGAAGTACTATGTTCTTGTTATTGCATTTGCCCTGGGTTTCTTCTTGGTACAAAATGAAACAACTGTTTCCTTCCATTTCCTGGGAAGCATTTTTTAATTATGAAAACCTCAGTATTTTCTCTCATTCTCCTACCTTACCCAGGAGACTCTAAAGGATTAGACCACTGTGGGGTCATACAGAGAACAGTAAACAATGGCTTGGCTTTGCTAATATGGTATTTGAAACCATTGTGTATATTTCTGGACTACCTTTGAAGAATAACACCCCTTACTAGAGCTCTACAAAGAATGTAATACAGCTTTAGAAAGAATATATTACTGATTACTGAATGTAGTCAGTAATATGACAAAATGTAAATACACTTCAAGGCAAATATTCTTGGATCACTGCCTTAAAATTACTTTACCAAATTTTATTTTTAACATTCAGAGTTCTGGCACCGAAAAGAGTGGCTAAACAACTTTCCCAATGTCGAGCTGGAGAATTTTTCTCTTCTCCTAAGTAACTGCTACAGATGACTGCTATTTCTCTACCCAAAATGACTCTAAAGCAAAAAACCAAAAAACAAGCAAACACCAAGAATATGGAATATGACGTGAAAAAATTCAAAATCTTGTACTTTTAAAACCATGAAATAAATATCATGAGTTTTTAAATTTGTTTGATCGATCATATCATACTTATCTTTACATAAAACCTGTTAGTGGTTTCCACTTGCATTTAGAGTAAAACCCTAATGCCTGCCACAGTCATGATGATCTGAACACTGAAAGCCCAAACTCATTCCACTCTCTCCCTCTAGCTCTCTATGCTCCAATCTCATCAGCCTTCTTTCAGTTTCAGGAATTCCCCAAGGTCGTTTCTGCTGAGGGCTTTCACACACACTCATCTTTCTTCCTGGAATGATTTCTTTCATCCTTTGCATGGCAGTCTCCTCAACCTTCACACGGCAGCATAAGCTTCAAATCAGAAAGACCTTTCCTGATCTGCCAATCTAGAGTCAACCCCACAACTACCCTAAAGTTTTTCTCTCTCTCAGCACTTCATTCTTTTGTTTCATAGCACTCATTAGAAAGTACACGCATGTGTGCGTTTGTGGGTATTGTTTATTGTGCATCTTCCCCACTGGACTTGAAGTCCCATGAGAGCAGGGACCATGCTTCTGTGTATAAAACAATATGCCCAGTACCTAGCACAATACATAAAGTGCACGGGAAGCACTCCATAAATATTTGTTGGATGAACAGAAGCTCTCCATGACCTATGATTATCCTTCATAATATATTTCTCCAGAATATTTGAGATAGGTCATCATTTGAACTATTCTCTAGGCCTTTTATCAACTTAGTAAAATGAACATTTGAAAATATCCAATAACTAATTTAGTAATACTCATATTCTGTGAAGAAGTTAAATATCCTGAATTTAACACCTGTATCATCATGTTTTCCAAAATCACACAATTGATAGAGTACTTGCCACTTCCCTAAAACATATATCTGACTCATATCAACCATTTTGCAAGCGAAAAATGTCTGTGATTCAAAGATATGCCTGACCATTAAATAGGGACAAAACTAAGAATAAAATAACTTTTAAGTATAGTCAACTTTCTGGGCCATGACAACTAGCAAAGGGGGTTTAAAATTCACTGGAAACTTTAAATTAGAAATATCTCTAAATATTATTGTTCAAAAGATGTATTAATCCATTTGTCTCTAGTTTTGCTCAATTTTACTTCTCATGTTTAACTCAGATGTTGATAATATCTCCCATCTATAAGGACAATCAGATCAGAGCAGATGAGAAATGTTTCCAAAAGTTATTAATCCTCCCCGCATGATATTAACGACTATATCTGTAGTGCTTTTATCTGGTTATTAGCACAGTTCTTATGAAACCTGGTCCCAGGTAGAATAAGACAAGGAGTAAACTTTTCTTCTTATCTCATTTGTGGGAAATTATTTTTCCCAGGAAGCTAAACTGCCTCTAGAGATAATTTACTTCAAAGGAACAGTTACTACCAAGAAGATACACCCTAAATCTCAACTTTCTACAGTATAATCTGACCTGTTATTATTATTACTAAAAATATAAAAGTATCATGGGATATAAAACAGAAGTAGGCTTGGTACAAACCCACTTAAGAGAAACAATTAAGTTAACTTTAAATTTCATACTATTAATATTAACGGTACTCCTCAAATGAGCTCATGACTGTACACTCTCTAAGAACAGTAGAACACTGGGCTTCCATTATCAACTTACATGTGAAAAAACATTTTCTTCCCCCCAAATACACAATTCCTTCTTCAGCTTGATTATTTCTTTTCATGTTTGTGTCATCCTTCTTGGGGTAAAGTAGAAAAGGAAGAGGGTCTCACAGCTCAGTAAAGAAAGAACAAAGGAGGGAGGGGCCCAGGAAGTAAAAGGTGAGGGACCCTCATCCGGACCCAGGTCCATCACTGGCTCAGATACTCCCAAAGGAAAAATAAAATTCAATTAAAATTCAACATTCAAATAAAATGTCGTTCACCCTCAAAGTATTATGCGCTGAAGACAAAGTTTATTCCAATTATAGACACTCTATGAAACGACTTGGCAAAAAATAAAAATTCACACACACACACACATACAGTCAACAGTGTTGATATTTTGTAATTCAAAAAAATTAAAATAAGCTCTATCTTTGCAACAGCCTAATTTCTTAATTGAAGACAGAGATTAAAATTACTATTTGAGTGACTATATAATGGGCCTTACAGATGTCCACTGATACAGGAAGACTCCCCCCAAAGTACAATAGAATACCAAGTACAATAGAGAACTCAACAGAGAACTTCCTAACTGTGCAAACCTCCTGATCATACACGTATAGTAAGAGTCTATAATCAAAACTAAAATGTAAACTCTTGTCCTTGGTATGTTTATGGGAAATAAAATAATTGTCTTACCCAGAAACTTTCTGAGCTTTTGTAAACTTCCCAAGTGATATCTTATTAAGACTGTTGCTTATATAACATTAATATGTGCACTATAGGGCTTCCCTGGTGGCGCAGTGGTTGAGAGTCCGCCTGCCGATGCAGGGGACGCGGGTTCGTGCCCCGGTCTGGGAGGATCCCACATGCCTTGGAGCGGCTGGGCCCGTGAGCCATGGCCGCTGAACCTGCGCGTCCGGAGGCTGTGCTCCGCACCGGGAGAGGCCACAGCAGTGAGAGGCCTGCGTACCACAAAAAAAAAAAAATATGTGCAGTATGATGGTTAATTATTTGTGTCAACTTGGCTGTGCCACAGTACCCAGATATTTGGTCAAACATTATTCAGATGTTTCTGTGAAGGTGTTTCTGCATGAGATGAACATTTACAATGGTGGCTTTTGGGTCAAACAGATTAGTCCCCGTTATTGAGTGGGCCTCATCCAAGCAGTTGAAGGCTTTAATAGAACAAAGACTGACCTCTCCCTAGAAAGAAGGAATTCTGCCAGCAGAGCCTTTAGACTCAACTCTTCCCTGCATCTCTAGGCTGCCAGCCTCCCTACCAGATTTGGGACTCACCAAGCCGCCACAATCACATGTACCAACTCCTTAAAATAAATCTCTTTATAGGCACATATCCTATTGGTTCTGTTTCTTTGGAGAACCATGAATAATACATACACAAACACAAAAAGCAATCCATTAACATTTATTTTTAGATCTATTTTTATAACTGATGTTTGCCATTATCTCCATATTACCATTTAATAACACTTCAGCTTCACAAAGACTTGAAGTAAAAACCAGGAGGCTCTGGAGAGCCACATGTTTATTTATTTATGAAACCAGTTGGTGGGGACAAGATTTTTCATCTAATTCCTTTTCATTTTATTTGTGGTAAAATCAGTTCATGTGGACCTAATCTATCCAAAAGGCAGACGGCTCCTGCACCTTGTAAGGAAAGACCCCATAAAGGATGGACAAAGCAGCTCTGTAGTGAGAACACTTTCCTTCTAGCTCCTCAATTAAATACAGCAGCAAAAGCAGCTGGAAATTAAGGAAAAGGACAACCCTAGCATCCAGTAAGAGCCTTAGATATAGTTTCTATTGTCAGGCAAAATGTCATTGGCTGAATTCATGTGAACTCACATTAGATTGCATATATAAAAAGGAGCGAGAGAAAAATCATAACAGAGAGGAATAACAGTGGAGCTGATTTTTTACAGCAGTTACCTCTGAAAAAGCTGCAGGCACAGTCTATTGAACATTGTGGTCAGAACTCCCAGCTTCAAGGTCTCCATGTCACAGATGGTTTATCAGGAGAAAAATGATAATGGCTGAAAACTGCATGGGTTTTTATTGTTAATGGGGGCAAGGAAAGGAACAGACTGATATACCGCAAATAATGAAAATATCATTCTCTTTGTTATACAGCACAAATGAAACAAACTGCTAACTTCAGGTACAATGGTTGTTGAAATGAGAAGTTTTACGATTTTAAGGACAAAGGAAGAAAAAGACCTGCCTCTTATCCCCACAACTCTCCATATCTGTGATTTCTAAGGCTACTTCATTAATGTGTCATTACTAAGGGAAAAGGAAAGAGCAGGATGACTTGGGAATTTCTCTTAATGCCTCTTGATGCACACGATCAACCATCTTTGGCTCCTTTTGCTGCCAGTAGACATGTATCAGTTAAGAACATTACGTAATTTGGCACATAAATTATATGATGCCAAAAGGTATTTACAATGACCATAAGAACAAAATAAGAATGCACATGTATTTTTGTTATGGGGTATTCAGGGCTCACCTTTCTTCAAAACTGACCATAGTCAATAATTTTAAAGGCAGAATTTCTGTCCAGAATTAAGCAGCAAACTGTCCCAGAAAACCCTAATGGGCAGTGTGTGACTTCTTAATACCCAGAGGATAATCTGCCAGCAATTACGTGCTTCAACAAGAAATTATTTTTCCCTTTCTTTCAAGAAGAATCTATTTGTCTTAATTTAAAGAAATTGAGTCATTCTATTTGTTTGAATACTCCTTACATGCTGGGCGGTGGGGGGGCAGGGAGAGACAATAGATGGTTCCTTTTTTACATTATTTGCATTGGGATAAAAGGTTTATTTCAGCTCTTCTGTCTGTTTGAGTTCCTGGATTCCTTCTGCTTTTATGGAAATTATCACACACACATTGTTTACATGGTGATTAATGTGATTTTTCCCTTATTTAGAATCCACAGATGTTTTATACCATTTTTGTTAATGTACATCTTGATTTATGTCATACTTGATGTTTCAAAGCTAAGGAGGCAAGAGCTAAATGAGCTGATACCTCAGTTGTAATTCCATTCATGGTAAATTTTGCCCCTAAAGCAGTCTGGAGTTTTTAAATACAAACATTTACATTCCTTCTTCTGGTCTTTATATAGAATTGGCTGGTAAATTGTAAGGAAAATGAACCACAGGGACCAACCTTCGTACTCTCTACGTGAGACTTTCAATTGTTCTCAGTGATCCACACACAGGATCCTTACATGGGCCCTCAAAGATGTGAGGACCCAGGGAACGTACGAATAGCATTAGGAAACTGTTTTCCCACCTTTTCTCACTTCACCCTCGTAAGAAATACCTTAGCATCAGGAATGTGTTGCATTTAAGGAACATGTAAGCAGATATTTGAAAATGCCCCAGTTCTTCATTTTCTTTGAAAAGATTTCAACTAACTTTTCTTTAAAACCTTATGATTTTATCTCAAAATCATTTTCTATCCAATCTACACTGTTCATTAGAGACTCCCTCCATTTCTAAAGAATCTGTTATCCACACAAGCTTTTGAGCACCTGACTAAATGCTGAGAAGGAATCAGAGAGAACAAGAGGTGTGAAGCACAAGCCCCCAGGACTGGCCAGACAGGTCAGGGGACGAGGAGCCTTCCTCCTCCTGCATGTCTTGGGTCTCCTTTACCCACCTACCTCCTGTAAGTGCTGTGACCCCAGACCACCAGCTCCAGTGTAGCTCTAGGGCATTACTGTCATTTCCAACTTCCTAAACTTCAACAGCTCTTTCTAGCTCCAGGGGAAGCCTAGGCATCAAGGCCTAGCAAAAAATCTCACTTGATCATATAAATAACACAGTTCTTATTATTCCAAGTAAACATGAATAAAGCTAAGCTTGGCTTCCCATTGTCCTCAGAGCAGCCTTACTAATGCCCACCTCCTTGCCTTTGTCCCTGCTCCCTCCCCTCCCCACCCTCATCCCCCCACTAGGATACCTTCTCCCGTTTCCTACATGTTCTCAGCAGTCTCATTCTTCTTTTTTTAAATAAATTTGTTTATTTTTATTTTATCTTTGGCTGCACTGGGTCTTTGTTGCTGTGCACGGGCTTTCTCTAGCTGCGGCGAGCGGGGGCTACTCTTCGTTGCATTGTGCGGGCTTCTCATTGCGGTGGCTTCTCTTGTTGTGGAGCATGGGCTCTAGGGCGCACAGGCTTCAGTAGTTGTGGCTCACGGGCTCAGTAGTTGTGGCTTGCGGGCTCTAGAGTGCAGGCTCAGTAGTTGTGGCGCACGGGCTTAGTTGCTCCGCGGCATATGGGATCTACCCGGACCAGGGCTCAAACCCATGTCCCCTGAATTGGCAGGTGGATTCTTAACCCCTGAACCACCAGAGAAGTCCCCGTCTCTTTCTTCTTGATGACCTCAAGCTCTCATTTTTTGTGATGTTTTCCCAAATGATTGCAGCCAGCAGTGATTGTTCCCTTTCCAAACTCCTGGAGACTTTATTTTCTGTTCGACTTGTCTGGGTTCTTAATCATATATGCAGTAGTTTATTAGATAAATATTTATTGAATATCTACTATATACCAGGTACTGCTCTATGTCTTAGAGATGAAATGGTGAACAAGACAGACAAACTTATCCAGTTCCAGTACACTTCACATACATTTATCCATCTCCCAGGGAGATTATAAAATGTGAGGCTGACCAAGGAGTATCACATCACCCTTTTATTAGCCCCGACAGAGTGTAGCTCAATTCATAGTTTTGACTGAATGGTTGGAGACCCACTGCAGCAGACCAATGTTACCTGTACTCCTCACTCTTCTTGTCCCATTCTTCTCACAGTGCTGTCACTTCGCCTTTTCATCTAACCCTTAGGTGTTGGGACTCAAATGCAGCCTAAACCCAGATTGGGAGTTGAAACCACGGTCGTTTTTTACATTTTTAAAGACTTTTTTTTTCTTTTTAACATCTTTATTGGAGTATAATTGCTTTACAATGGTGTGTTAGTTTCTGCTTTATAACAAAGTGAATCAGCTATACATATGCATATATCCCCGTATCTCCTCCCTCTTGCGTCTCCCTCCCACCCCTCTAGGTGGTCACAAAGCACCGAGCTGATCTCCCTGTGCTATGTGGCTGCTTCCCACTAGCTATCTTTTTTACATTTGGTAGTGTATATATGACCATGACACTCTCTCACTTCGTCCCAGCTTACCTTTCCCCCTTCTTGTGTCCTCAAGTCCATTCGCTATGTCTGCATCTTTATTCCTGTCTGGCCCTTAGGTTCTTCAGAACCTTTTTTTTTTTTTTTCTTAGATTCCATATATATGTGTTAGCATATAGTATTTCCTTTTCTCTTTCTGAGTTACTTCACTCTGTATGACAGACTCTAGGTCCATCCACCTCACTCCAAATGATCCAATTTCGTTTCTTTTTATGGCTGAGTAATATTCCATTGTATATATGTGCCACATCTTCTTTCTCCATTCATCTGTTGATGGGCATTTAGGTTGCTTCCATGCCCTAGCTATTGTAAATAGAGCTGCAATGAACATTGTGGTACATGACTCTTTTTGAATTATGGTTTTCTCAGGGTATATTCCCAGTAGTGGGATTGCTGGGTTGTATGGTAGTTCTATTTTTAGTTTTTAAGGACCCCCCCCCCCCATACTGTTCTCCATAGTGGCTGTATCAATTTACATTCCCACCAACAGTGAAAGAGGATTCCCTTTTCTCCACACCTTCTTCAGAATTTATTGTTTGTAGGTTTTTTGAGGATGGACATTCTGACCTGTATGAGGTGATACCTCATTGTAGTTTTGATTTGCATTTCTCTAATGATTAGTGATGTTGAGCATCCTTTCATGTGTTTGTTGGCAATTTCTCTGGAGAAATGTCTGTTTAGGTCTTGTGACCATTTTTGGATTGGGTTGTTTGTTTTTTTGATATTGAGCTGTATGAGCTGCCTGTATATTTTGGAGGTTAATCCTTTGTCAGGTGCTTCATTTGCAAATATTTTCTCCCGTTCTGAGGGTTGTCTTCTAGTCTTGTTTATGTTTTCCTTTGCTGTGCAAAAGCTTTTAAGTTTCATTAGGTCCCATTTGTTTATTTTTGTTTTTATTTCCATTACTCTAGGAGGTGGGTCAAAAAGGATCTTGCTGTGGTTTATGTCATAGAGTGTTCTGCCTATGGTTTCCTCTAAGAGTTTTATAGTGTCTGGCCTTACATTTAGGCATTTAATCCATTTGGAGTTTATTCTTCTGTATGGTGTTAGGGAGTGTTCTAATTTCATTCTTTTACATGTAGCTGTCCAGTTTTCCCAGCACCACTTACTGAAGAGGCTGTCTTTTCTCCATTGTATATCCTTGCCTCCTTTATCAAAAATAAGGTGACCATGTGTGCATGGGTTTATATCTGGGCTTTCTATCCTGTTCCATTGATCTATATTTCTGTTTTTGTGCCAGTACCATACTGTCTTGATTACTGTAGCTTTGTAGTATAGTCTGAAGTCTGGGAGCCTAATTCCTCCAGGTCCGTTTTTCTTTCTCAAGGTTGCTTTGGCTATTCAGGATCTTTTGTGTTTCCATACAAATTGTGAAATTTTTTGTTCTCGTTCTGTGAAAAATGCCATTGGTAGTTTGATAGGGATTGCATTGAATCTGTAAATTGCTTTGGGTAGTATAGTCATTTTCACAATGTTGATTCTTCCAATCCAAGAACATGGTATATCTGTCCATCTGTTGGTATCATCTTTAATTTCTTTCATCAGTGTCTTACAGTTTTCTGCATACAAGTCTTTTGTCCCCTTAGGTAGGTTTATTCCTTTTGTTGCAATGGTAAATGAGAGTGTTTCCTTAATTTCTCTTTCAGATTTTTCATTGTTAGTGTATAGGGATGCAAGAGATTTCTGTGCATTAATTTTGTATCCTGCTACTTTACCAAATTCATTGATTAGCTCTAGTAGTTTTCTGGTAGTGCCTTTAGGATTCTCTGCATATAGTATCATGTCATCTGCAAACAGTGACAGTTTTACTTCTTTTCTGATTTGGATTCCTTTTATTTCTGTTTCTTCTCTGATTGCTGTGGCTAAAACTTCCAAAACTATGTTGAATAACAGTGGTGAGAGTGGACAACCTTGTCTTTCTCCTGATCTTAGAGGAAATGGTTTCAGTTCTGCACCATTGAGAACGATGTTGGCTGTGGGTTTGTCATATATGGCCTTTATTATGTTGAGGAAAGTTCCCTCTATGCCTACTTTCTGCAGGGTTTTTATCATAAATGGGTGTTGAATTTTGCCGAAAGCTTTTTCTGCGTCTGTTGAGATGATCATATAGTTTTTCTCCTTCATTTTGTTAATATTGTCTATCACATTGATTGATTTGCGTATATTGAAGAATCCTTGCATTCCTGGAATAAACCCCACTTGATCATGGTGTATGATCCTTTTAATGTGCTGTTGGATTCTGTTTGCTAGTATTTTGTTGAGGATTTTTGCATCTACATTCATCCGTGATATTGGCCTGTAGTTTTCTTTCTTGTGACATCTTTGTCTGGTTTTGTTATCAGGGTGTTGGTGGCCTTGTAGAATGAGTTTAGGAGTGTTCCTCCCTCTGCTCTATTTTGGAAGAGTTTGAGAAGGATAGGTATTAGCTCTTCTCTAAATGTTTGACAGAATTCACCTGTGAAGCCATCCGGTCCTGGGCTTTTGTTTGTAGGAAGATTTTTAATCACAGTCTCAATGTCAGTGCTTCTGATTGGTCTGTTTATATTTTCTATTTCTTCCTCATTCAGTCTCGGAAGGTTGTGCTTTTCTAAGAATTTGTCCATTTCTTCCAGGTGTTCCGTTTTATTGGCATATAGTTGCTTGTAGTAATCTCTCATGATCTTTTGTATTTCTGCAGTGTCAGTTGTTACTCTCCTCCTGTTTCATAATTACACCAACCAAAAATACAATACATTGTTCTGTCTCCTACTGGAGAAAAAAAAGATACCTATTCTCTTCAAAATCTCCTATTCTTTTCACCCACAAAAGTATATCCACCCGGCTTGCTAAAGTTTCTATATTGGTATACTTTCCACATCTAATGTGAGCTAAGAGAGCAGGAAGTGTGGTCGTGTGGATGAAGAAGAATGGAATGTGAAATCAGGAGACAGCAGTTCTGGTTGAAGTCCTGCCAAACTTGAGTTATTTAAGTTCCTTGTGCCTCAGCTTTCTTAACTGTAAAATAAGGGTTGAACAGGATTGCCCCCAATGTCCCTTCCAAATCTACTAGTACTATAATTACTTTATGACTGCTACTCTATTTCTCTACAATTATTATGAAACTGCCCAACTGTTTCTGATTTATGGTTTTCAGTCTCAGGAAACAAGAGTGAATCAGGGTGTTTTTTTTGGTTTTGTTTGGTGTGGTTTTATATACCTTTAAATATCCTTCCTAAATAATTAATTGAATACTATTTCCAAATAAAAATGTAATGAGTATCAACTGGTAAAAAAGTTGATGATTATGTTTGTCAAGGTTCTCAGGAAAAAAAGGACCAACATGATGGATGGATGGATGGATGGATGGATGGATGCCCATTCTCTCCCTGCTTCCACATTAAGTTTCTCTGAAACCCTTACTTCTTGCACATAATTCTGTCATGACTTTGGGCACAAAGTCATGGATGGATGGATGATAGATAGGTAGATAGATTATAGAGTCATAGAGACTGAGAAGTTCCTCAATCTGCTGTCTGCAAGCTGGAGAATGAGGAAATCTAGTGGTGTAATTCAGAGTCCAAAGGCCCAAGAACCAGGAGCACTGATGTGCGAAAGCAGGAGAAGGTGGACATCCGAGCTCAAGCAAAGAGGGCAAATTAGTCCTTTCTCTTCCTTTTTGTTCTACTCAAGCCCTCAACAGATTAGAGCATGCCCATCCACATTGGTGAGGATTATCTTCTTTGCTCAGTCTACCAGTTAAAATGCTGATCTCTTCTGGAAACACCCTCACAGACACATTCCCAAACAATGTTTTGCCAGCTATCTGGACATCCCTTAACCCAGTCAAGTTGACACATAAAACCAAGCATCACAATTACTGTGTTTGCATTAGTTCATATGCTTAGATTCATCAATACTTAGAGATTTATTTGGTCTGAACAAGTGACATTAATCAATGTCCTAAGCTTGGCATTCAGGGTAAGGAGCACTCTTCCTAAAAGAGTGAAAAATATTAGACTTTCAACCTCCTCATTTTTAAAAACTCTTCAAAAGTATACCCCAGAAAGACTTCTATTACCACTTCTTCAGAGTACCGAAGATGTTTAATAACTTGGACTGGAACTTTCTAAATCAGTACAGAGCAAACTGTTATGTGTGAAGGCCAAATAGGTAGAACTTGGGAATCATGTTTGATTCCTCTTTCTCTCTACCCCACACTCAATCTTGTCGGCAAATTCCGATGGTTCTATCTTCCACACATAGTCTGACCACAACTCACCACTTCCACAGTTGCCACCATGATTCAAGCCACAGTAATCTCTCCCCCGGATTTTTGCAATACCCTCCTTGCCTTACCTCCAGTCTTATACCCCTAGGGTTTGGTCTCAATACCACAGACAGTTACCCTTTAAAAATATAAGTCCTATCACGTCACTCCTCTACCCGTCTAGTTTTTGGCTCACAAAAGTTGCCCTCACTCTAACAGCTGGCTTACAATGATGCTTCAGGTTTTCAGGTATCAACGTCAACTGAAACTTTGAGAGCAACAGTGCTTAAGATGTCTGGGTACTCTCTCCCATTTACCCAGTATAGAGCTACTCAAGTAAATTGCCACCCATCTCTTTCGAGAAGGACTGGGGGAGTCATTACCATGCTTCACTCTGGGGATATAGCATCTCCTTCAGTCAATGCATTCTGGGTCTGTCAACTGGCTCAGATCTAGAACTGGGTAAGGGATTGTACAGGCTCAGATCTAGAACTGGGTAAGGGATTGTACATTTTTATTGGGGTAACTGCCCTCAGCCTCTTGGTCATGCATTCCTTGTATCTTTTGATTATGTAAATTAAGTAGTACTCTTGTTATCTCCCCACTTATTCTACCTTTATGGACACCGTCGTGAATGTGGAGATACCTCTTAGATCCCCTTTAAAGAAGGACTTGTTGTTCCAGCTCCTGAGTTAAGTCAGTGGGCAGACTTCAGGCATCTTTTAACTTTGCCATCAATGGCAGTAATTATGTCCATTCATGTTCTGATGATTATGTACTACTACCTGGCCTCTGTTGTTCTGGAGTCCTATTATCCCCATTGCTATCGGTGAGTCCAGTTCACAAGGGCATCTCCTCCTTTCAGCCCTGTGCTACAGAGGGCAGCCACCACTGAACTTCTAAGTGATGCTGCTACCCTTCTCATTAGTATATCATCAGTCTCTCTCATGGGTCACAGTCTTCTGCTGGGTTTCCAGTCTTACATAAGCTATCTACTCTAGCATGCACACACAGCCTTTTTACTTCTGAAAGCTCTCTGCCAATAGCCCTTCTGGGAGAAGCAGTCCTTCAGCCAAAGGAGGATCTGCGTGGTCCATTATAATATCACTTTCAACACTTAAGATTACAGTGCTAGTGAATGATAACCTGAGTTTGGAGCCCAGGCAGGCAGCTTGACTCAGAATTCATGCCCCTTACCACTATTTAGGAATATCTGATTCATAGCTGCATAGAGACATTTCTAGTCTTTCATCCTGAAGTTAAATAAGGGTCTTTGGGGGAGACTAGAAGAACCAGGGTCATTCTTCACTAGTGTGTATCAGTGCTCCTAAATCTAGGGTAGGGCAAAGGACATGTGTGGCTGGAAAAAGCTGCCGTGAGTAATTCTAATAACCTTTGTTCTTGCCAGAGTTGAGAATCCCTTGTGTAGATGAAGGAGAAGATGTCAAGGGAACATTCTGGAAATAAGCTTTGAGTGTTGTTGATTTCAGTCATGTGTTTAAAATAGAGCTCATCTGGGGAATTCCCTGTCGGTCCAGTGGTTAGGACTCTGTGCTTCCATTGCTGGTGGCACAGGATCGATCCCTGGTCGGGGAACTAAGATCTCAAAAGCTGAGTGGAACAGCCAAAAAATAAAAGAAACAAAATAAAATAGAGCTCATCTGTGTGGGCAACCAGACACTTGGAAAAACAGCCACAAAATAAGTAGCTCCTTGGCCTCTGTAGGAAAGTGTTTAAAGCATGTAATTAAATTGCCAAATGTATTCTAAGACAAAACTAATTTTTTTCCCTAAAATAGGTTAATATATAGTTTTGCAACACAACAAGCTGTCTTATTAGTTTAAAAATTATATATAGTTTCCAGAGTGATTCAAGGAAATTGTTCTAATGTGAGACAATGGATCTTGTGAGGGAAACTGTATTATTAAGAGATAGCATTTTCTCACTAATTAATTTCATTTCATACTCTATAGAGCAGTCATCAAATCATTAAAAACACTACTCTCCCTATGTTCAAATGATAAAACCATAGATTATGACCCAGAATGAAGGAATTTAAACTCAAGGCAAAACTTCCAAGCTCCTAATTTCATACCTTTTTCTGCCAATTATATTACTTTCTAAATTTGATAGTGTTCACATTCTTCTCAGTGTCCTAAATTTCTGAACCTGATCAACCTTCTACACCCACAAAAGAGGAAACAATAGAAATAAATGAGGAAACAAATAATGAATGAATATTTACTAGACATTCTATGTGCTAGTCTCACATAGAATGTCTAAGAAGTAGATCAACCAAATGTTATTTATATTACTTGTTGTAATTCATTTTGGCTAATAGCATTTTATAGTAGATTTGACTTTTTAATCATCATTTTCTAAGTATTCCTAAATACACATTCCAGAACCAAGAAAGAGGCAATCTAAGATGAAACATTGATCATGGATAAGGCACAAAGTAAATAATTCATGAATGGATAGTAACATTTTCACTAAAAGTACAAGATCTATGTTTCCTCATCCAATAATGGTGCTATGTTTACATTAAAATAATCCTTGTTTTCATTCCAAATTCATATTAAATGCTTCAGTACCTGTACCTCCCCCTTCATAGATTTTACTATACGATAACTATAAAACTGTTTGTCTACTTGCTCACATTTTATCTACAATCTAGAGTCTAGATTGTAAATATCTAGATATTTAGATATCAAGAATACAGAGACTATTTCCAGTGCCAAGCATTACACCAGTCACATAATAGGAACATAACAGATATTTATAGACTGAATGAACGTATCAACTCTAAAAGAATGTTTCATAGCTTAGGTTTCAGTGAATGCTATACTATTTAAATATTACTTTACAGAACAATCTCAATTAGTCAGTGAAATGTTTTTCTTGTATTTACCCAAAGTAATGGTGGGTTCCTATTCCTGAATAAGATTACTTTAAAAAAAAATACAGAATAAAAAAAAAAAACTCCTACTAGAAGTCTCATAGATCACAGCTTCCTGAGGGAAGAACAGGAAAAGGAGAGCCTGGTAATTATAAAGCAAAAGTTCTGTGCTTTATTTTCTTGAAAAGACAAATTTCCTCAAGTTTTCCTGATGTTTTTCTGGGCCCTCACATCCAAACTTTCTACCAGTTACAAAAAGACTTCCTTCATACAATCAGTCCCTGGCACTGGGCCAAAATGCCAAGTCCTGTCGGATCTCAGGGTCTCTGAACATACTAGTCTCTGCCCCAACACTCCTCTCCCAGCTCTTCTTCATTCTTCATGTCTCAGCTTAAATGTGTCTCCTTAAAGAGGCCCTTCCTGGATGTTCTCTCTCAGTGGTTCCTCATGGATTTTTCATTTCACAGCACATAATATTATTTATGACTATAAATTCTCTCATGTGTATTTTTGTTTACTATCTGTTCCTCACCCACATCTGACTGTAACTTCCATGACAACAGGGGCCACATTTGTCTCATTTATCTGTGGACCTCCGGCACCCAGTGCAATAGCCAATACACAGTAAACACTCAAAAAGACTTGGATTAAATTTTAAAAAATGATAGATATATTTAATATTATTTGTATTATACTTATTTCTGTGATTCTAAGCATTTGTGATTTCAGCTTTTCATATTCTATATTGTCTTTGCTAGATTACACCTTCATATTCATAGAACAATATAAACTAATGACAGTAATAATGAAAACATTGTGATACAAAATATCCTGAAAACTTTTTAAGCTGAAAATGAAAACGATGTTTCATGTAGTATTAACACCAGTAAGTGTTAATGTGCTCTAAATTAGAAAAACTGATCATTCATATCTGTACCTCTTTCAGAACTAAGACACTCCATTCTCAATGTTATTCTCAGAAATGGTTTGGTTCCTATTATCTATGGCTATATAATAAACCACCTCAAACCCTAGTAGCTTAAGACAACAACATTTATTTTTCTCACAGATCTACAATCTGAGCAGGGTTAGACCAGGACAGATTGTCTGTGCCCCACTCAGTTTCATCTGAGTGACTTAAAGGCTGGGTCTAGAATCACCTGAAGACTTGTTCATTCACTTATCTGCCACCTGGGCTGAGAAGACTCCATAGCTTGAGGCTGGAGGAATGGAGCTCCTCAATCATCTCTCTCTAACCCAAGGTAATCTCCTCATGGCCTCTCCAGCATGACATCTTCAGCATAGCTGGTCTTCTTACTTACACTTTGGTTTAGGGATACCAAGGTATGTGTCCTGAGAGAGAGCCATGTGGAAGCAGGACGGGCAATGTAATTTTTGAGGCCCAGTACAAATTGAAAAATGCAGAGCCCCTTATTCAAAAAATACTAAAAATTTCAAGACAGGAACAAGAGAGCATTAAACCAAACGTGGGGCTTTTCTGAGTGCAGGGCCCTGTGCAACTGCATAGGTCACAGGCCTATGACGCTGGCCGTGATAGAAGCCATATTGTATTCCATTATCCAGCATCCCTCAGCACCACTTCTGATGCATTCTGCACTGAGGCAGTCACAAAGGCCCATCCAAGTTCAAGAGAAAGAGAAATAACTCCACATCTTGTTGGGAGTGACCATGTTATGGAAGAGCATGTAGGGTTGGAAAGGTGGCCATTTCCGAAAATACAGTCCACCACAAGTTTTCTATAAAAGACTGGCTCACCGTTGGAGAATGGAAACGTATCAAACTTGGAAAATCCATAGTGACAACCATAATAGCCACCACATATTTAGGGAACTTCTTCTATGTGGGGTGCTGACTGAGCACTTCAGAGACATCACCTCGTTTAATCCTCCCGATTCCCCACTTAATCCGTACAGTGCTATTAGCACCCCTGTTGAAGAGCTGATATCACAGAGAGGTGGAAAGATCATACAGTGAATAAGTAAGAGAACAGGGAATTGATCCCGGTCTGATGCCAAGAGAGCTTATCACTCTTCAGTGTTGTTGAAGTTAATTTCCCAAGAGGCAAATCCTGACAGGACTATGCTCTTCCCCTGTTTCCTACCACCAGATGATTCTCTAAGGGTTAGCTATAGTGGGCACCTAATAGGTTGTCTTCATAGCTCACAGCTTCCCTATCTCTGGTGACTCTCTGTCACTCCATCCTCATACTGCATGTGTTCATATGACTGATTCCAACGTCCTGTATATGGGAAAATAACTGAGGCAGAGTTCCACCCCTAGAAGGGAGGCGGGAAGAAAGAGAGGAAGACAGATAAAGATCAGTTGACTTGGTCTATCTTCAAGGTCTGCACCTGAAATATACAAAGCAGGGCACTATATGCAGCTCTATTTTCCATCCTGTGTTCTGAGGAAAATAGAGTAGATTTATAGAAAAAGAAAAGAAGTAAGTGAGTAGAAAGCAGCAAGACGTGTGAGAGAGTGATACTACTAACAATATGCATATCAATTTTCCCAGACTATTCTTTTTTTTTTTTTTTTTTTTTTTTGTGGTACGTGGGCCTCTCACTGTTGTGGCCTCTCCCGTCGTGGAGCACAGGCTCCAGACGTGCATGCTCAGCGGCCATGGCTCATGGGCCCAGCCGCTCCGTGGCATGTGGGATATTCCCGGACGGGGGCACGAACCTGCGTCCCCTGCATCGGCAGGCGGACTCCCAACCACTGCGCCACCTGGGAAGCCCCCTCAGACTATTCTTGAGGCCCCAAGATCCTGATCCTGAGATAACAACATGTCATTAGGATACACTTTCATGTTTTGCTACTGTTGACCTAAGCAGTTCTTCATTATTTGAAAGCAAAATAACCCTAACACATACAGGTAAAACACCAGCTTGCCTCAACTAATAGAGGGCAAATTCTAGAAATAGCCAATGGGCTTACCACAGAAAAAGATAAAAAATAAGATTATAGTTTTTCAAGGGCTCTATAAACTACGGAGGCAAATCCAAGTTATGTTGTTTAGGGAATACGTAAAAGCTGAAAGATTCTATGTATAACAGTAAGATGAAATAGACACCTCACGGCCACTATTAGGGGAAAAAAAGCACATTCGAGCCAATCAATCTAAGCTGTTTTAGTCTACCTTCAGAATTTTAAAGAAAAATCTTTACCTCTGCAAGAGGGATTTTCCTCCAGTATCTCCAGTTCATTTAGAGGTGAGGTGAGAAAATGAATTATATATATTTTAAATTTCTCCCAGTTTTTGAAAAGAAAAACATTTGGTGAAATCTGCTTCTCTACCTCCCTCAGCAGACTCACTTCAATTACTGAGTCATTATCCAATTCCACCTATAATTCATAGTAGCTTTGACATCACTGGAGAAGCATTCCAGCATGTATCAACAGTGCTTCCTCCAAGTTCTATGCAAAGGGCGGATAGCAGGAGGAGCTGTACTTCTGTCTGAAGAGCTTCGCTCCCCTTCTCTCATGCTTCTCCACCCACCCAGGACCTCCATCTTCTTCATTTGGGGAGCAATTTCCCAAGCCTGCAGTTTAGGGTGGAGGGGATGGGAGGAGGGGATTCTGGTGAACAGCTGGGGCCTATCACTTCTCATTGCAGGTCTTGGGGAGATATGGTTGACAGAGTGATGCACAGAGCCTGTCCCAGTTAATGACTTCACCATTCTCCATCATTATCCCCATCATTAGAAAATTAGGAGGACAGAAGGTATTTACTGTAAACCTGCCACCTCCCAAGGAGAGATAAATAGAAACTGATAAATGGGCTCTTCTGGTGCTGTTCGTCTATTAACCTTCTGCTTCCCCGCTCCGGCATATGCATGCCACCCTGCCATTTATATCCAGTAATTGGCATGGCAGCGGGCAATACAATCATACCTTTACTGTGAGCGTTCCCTCCGTGCGGTGGGCCTGCACAAGCTCACAATTACATTCATAATGATGCTTTGCTAAACAGTCCAGTTAGAAGACATTAGGCAGTTGTTCCCCAGCCATCACACCAGCATCCCACATCCATTCGGAGATTAACTCTTCACTAGCCTGGGCACCGACTGCCTGCCTTGCTGGTCTTTTTGTTCTCATTGCATGCATGCCAACCTATTCATTAAAGGTATACTCTTTGTTTTTCTTTTGGTTTTTTAAAGCTCCTCTTCTTTTTTTTTTTTACATCTTTATTGGAGTATAATTGCTTTACAATGGTGTGTTAGTTTCTGCTTTATAACAAAGTGAATCAGTTATACATATACATATGTTCCCATATCTCTTCCCTCTTGCGTCTCCCTCCCTCCCACCCTCCCTATCCCACCCTTCTAGGTGGTCACAAAGCAAAGAGCTGATCTCCCTGTGCTATGCGGCTGCTTCCCACTTGAAGTTCCTCTTTCTTAAGTCTGTGTTCCTGGGGAGCAAAGGCACAGCCAGCCTATGAATGGCTTGAAACTGCCTCATCTGGTTGACTGTCTGGCGTGAGGGCAGGACGGTGTTTCATCCATGTTGTGGTCCCTGGCGACCACCCGGGGGCGATGCCCCTCATTTGTCACCAGTTGAGAGCCAAGCTGTTTTTCAGTTTTTTCTAAGGACATTTTGTGTTCTTTAGTGCATTCCTAGGTGATGAGGGGGACAAAGAATGCATCTATTCAGTTTTGTTCTCTGTATGATAATAGAGCAAAAGGAGCATCATGACCATGGTGTCTGATATTAGGAAGAGTGTCAACGTGCATCCATGCAGACTCTCAGGGATCTTGAAGGAGACGCATCCCAGGAGATCCTGAAAGAGTTGAGGGAAAACTGAGGCCTACAAAGAGAGCCACCTCGTTCTGTTATCCCTCTGCTCACACTGTGGCTGCGGAATGAACATTTGGTCTCCGCTGCTCTGACCTATTTCTTTCCCAAGTCACATTCCAGTGTTTACTCTGAAGACTTTGCAACAGTGACTGCAGTGGGCGGACTGGTTCACAGGATGAAACATGAAAAGCAAAGATGAATAATCTCTCAGAAATACAGGGCAGACTCTATGAAATGAATCAAGCTGGTCCTAAACGTGGCCCTGGGTCAGGGGGCGGGGGGCAGATAAAAAGACAGTTGCAAGCGGGGAGGTGAGGTTGGAGAGAGGTAATATCAGCAAAGATAAAAAGCAATAAAAAGACCAACGAGAAGAAAATGACATGACAATCTTATTACTTGTGTTCAGGAACCATAGCCTCTCTGTCAGAAAAATACCAGATCACCCATTTGAGAACTTCATAAAACTAAATGATCAATAGATTATAGCTCTGGCCCTCCTTCCACACAGCGTAAAGCAAATAATAATATCTCCAATAAATGTAACAAATAGGGCAATCTTTCGCATTTCCTGCAGACCCCTGACAGAACATGCTACAGGATCTTTTCATTTCCTCTTCAGGATACTAAGCAGCTTGCCAGACTCCCAGTGAAGCACAGCCTCTCCAGCTGTCTTCCAAGCATCCACCTTTAAATACAGATTCTGGATATAAGCTGGGCAGCCTTGCACTCACGGAGGCCTTCATTCCACAGAAATACCTGGGGGCAGAGCCTCTGTCAGTCAGCATTCTATTAACTAAAACTCTCCAGGTGCTGGCACCAGCACACACCTCTAGTATAATGATAAATAATGTTTCTCATGATGAGCCGGAGACAGATGAAGAGATTGATGTGAATTCTGCCTCTTCTTCAACATTCCTTATTTCTATCCACCTTTACATCTTTACCAAGCCCTCTTACATTATCTTTTATGATTCACAACAAAGTCCAGGGCAGTCATCAAGAGATGATATCAGCATGTAAAGCAATGATGTGAGAACACTTCTTCACAAAAACAAACTCTACACAAAAACAAACTCAAAATGGCTTAAAGATTTAAATATAAGACATGACACCATAAAACTCCTAGAAGAGAACATAGACAAAACACTCTCTGACATAAATGTTTTCTTAGGCCACTCTCCCAAGACAATAGAAATAAAAGCAAAAATAACAAAATGGGATCTAATCAAACTTATAAGCTTTTGCACAGCAAAGGAAAACATCAACAAAACAAAAAGACAACCTATGGACTGGGAGAAAATATCGATATTTGCAAACGATGTGACCAACAAGGACTTAATTTCCAAAATACACAAACAGCTCATACAACTCAATAACAACAACAACAAAAACAACACAACCAAAAATGGGCAGAAGACCTAAATATACATTTCTCCAAAGAAGACATACAAATGGCCAATAGGCATATGAAAAGGTGATCAACTCCACTAATTATTAGAGAAATGCAAATCAAAACTACAACAAGGTATCACCTCACACCAGTCAGAATGGCCATCACCAAAAAGTCTACAAATAATAAATGCTGGAGAGATGTGGAGAAAAGCGAACCCTCCTACAAGGTTGGTGGGAATGTAAATTGGTGCAGCCACTATGGAAAACAGTATGGAGGTTCCTCAAAAAACTCAAAATAGAGTTGCCATATGATCCAGCAATCCCACTCCTGGGCTCACATCTGGAGAAAATGTTAATTCGAAAATACACTTGTATCCCAATGTTCACAGCAACAGTATTTTCAATAGCCAAGGCGTGGAAGCAACCTAAAAGTCCATCAGCAGATGATTGCATAAAGAAGATGTGGGGTATATGTATATACACACACACACTGGACTACTACTCAGCCATAAAAAAGAATGAAATAATGTCATTTGCAGCGACATGGATGGATCTAGAGATTATCATACAAAGTAAAGTAAGTCAAAGACAAACATCATATGATATCACTTATATGTGGAATCTAAAATATGATACAAACGAACTTATTTATAAAACAGAAACAGACTCACAGACATAGAAAACAAACATGGTTACCAAAGGGGAAGTGGGGGAGGGGTAAATTAGGAGTTTGGGGTTAGCAGACACAAACTACTGTATATAAAATAGATAAAAAAAATGAGGTCTTATTATATAGCACAGGGAATTATATTCAATATTCTGTAGTAAACCATAATGAAAAAAATATGAAAAAGAATATATATATATTCATATACATATATATACATACGTGTGTGTGTGTGTGTGTGTAACTGAATCACTTTGCTGTACACTAGAAACTAACACAACATTGTAAATCAACTATACTTCAAAAAATAAAAAAAAGAGAGAGATGATATTAGTATCCTTATTGTACAGCTATAGAAACTAAGACTCAGAAAGGGCAAGTGACTTTCCCAGCTCACGTACCTAGGACCAGAGTCTTCCTTCCTCTTCATGGCCACCGTGTTCCCAACTCTAGCAGGCACCATTCACATCGTCTTCTATGTTAACAGCACTCCTACAGGTGGGTGACAAAGCTGCCCTAAAAAAGTAGCATGATATAGTGGAAATAGAAAGGGCTTTGGAATCAAGGACCTGATTTTGCCATCGGCTAGCTGCATTACCCCAGATAATTTTTAAATTTCTGTGAATTTTAGTTTCCTCATCTGTGAAATGGAGTGATGATAATAACAATCTCCACAGCATAAATATATTATATTATATATGACAAATTATGAAAAACACTTCTGGGACTTCCCTGGTGGCACAGTGGATAAGACTCCATGCTCACAATGCAGGGGGCCCAGGCTCGATCCCTGGTCAGGGAACTAGATCCCACATGCATGCCACAACTAAGAGTTCACATGCCACAACTAAGAAGCCCGCCTGCCACAACTAAGACCCTGCACAACCAAATAAATAAATAAATATTTTTTAAAAACCCCTAAGTGTTGTCAATTAAGTAAAGCATTAGAACAAAAAGGAATTGAAAGAAAGCAAGAAAGAAAGCAAGCAAGCAAGAAAGAAAGAAAGAAAGAAAAAGAATAGGAAGGAAGAAAGGAAGAAAGAAAGAAAAACACTTCTTAGAGCATTTCGTTCTCTGTCTTTCCCCTCCCCTTCTATGATATAAAAACTTTACCATGTTGCCTCTTTAGTCTAGTAAAAGTTTAATGTAAATATGTTTTGCAATATTCTAGCTCTTAGGAAACCAGCAAACTATATAACATAATGGTGGCTCTCCTTTTAAGTAGAATAAAATTAACCAGAATGTTTCATTCCTTTGCCATGCCAGATGAACATACATAAAGGTGTTATAGGCTCTGACTAAAGGATTAGTTAAAATCAAGGGATATTTTGCACAGTATAAAATAAAAATACAACATAAGACATTTTACAATTCTTCTGACACCCCAACTACAAGGAATTTCTCTCTGACTTTTCTTCTCTTTAGTACTCGTTTATCACCATGAGAGCTATAAGTTTTCTTTCTCAAGTGTATCCTTGCCATTCATCTCTCTTCTTCCATGTCAAGAGGTTTATTAATCCCAATTTCCAGCACTGACAGCTGACAATCCTAAGAAATCCAGTTTTTTATTAAGCAGGAAAACCATTTAGTTCTCTGGGATTTATTAAAAAAAATTAATAAACAGAAACCTCAATTACGTAGATTTGGGAGACCAATTGGGGGACCTCTCATGCTCAGTGACGATAGCCCAGTCCTATAGGAAGAAGAAAGACTCCTTTTCTTTCTTGGCAAGAACTCAGCCAATGAAAAGCCACAGACTCTCTGTTTACCTCTCAACTTCCTTTTCCTCTCTATAAAAGTGTTCTCCTTCCCTTACTGAGCAGGAACTTGCATGTGGTGCATGCACCATGGTTGCAGACCCTGACCTGCAATTCTCTGCTGATCCCAAATAATGATTCTTTTTGCTGGGGAAATAACTGGCAGTCTATTTGTTTCAGGTCAACAGATTCAACCCTCACCTTTCAGACCATACTCAGGCTCTCTTCATTTGGGATTCTCATCTGGGCAAATTACCAACGTCCCCCATCCACAAGCTTTTGGAAATACAGTTGAACCTTGAACGAGGTGGGGGTTAGGAGCACTGACTCTCCATGCAGTTAAAAATCTGTTTGTAACTTAGAGTCAATCCTCCATATATGTGGTTCCTCCTTATATGCAGATCTTCCATATCTGTGGTTCCACATCTGCAGATTCAACTAAACAAGGATAATATAGTATTATAGTGTTTACTATTGAAAAAAATTTTGTGTATAAGTGTACCTGCCCAGTTCAAGCCTGTGTTGTTTAAGGGTCAACTGTACATGGGAGTAATTTCTAGTTGTCAAAATGACAGGGGCCAAGCTCAGCAAGAGAGCAGGATACAAGATCAATATACAAAAATCAATTGTATTTCCACATAGTAGCAATAAACATTCTGAAAATAAAATAAGGAAAACAATTCCATTTATGATAGCATCAAAAAGAGTAAAATACTTAGGAAAAAATTTAGCAAAGGACATGCAAGACGTGTACTAAAAAACTACAAAACGCCATTGAAGGAAACTAAAGAAGAACTAAGTAAAAGGGAAGATATTACATGTTCATGAATTGAAAGACAATATTTTTAAGATGAAAATACTCCCCAATGTGATATACAGATTCAACACAATACCTATCAACATTTCAACCTCCTGTTTTGCAGACATGGACATGCTGACCCTAAAATTCACATGGAAATGCAAGGAACCCAGAATAGCCAAAATAACTTCTAAAAAGAATGAATTTGGAGGACTCATACTTCCTGATTTCAAAACTTACCACAAAGTCACGGTAATCAAGACAGTGTGCTGCTGACATAAAAATAGTCATATAGATCAGTGGAATAGAATTTAGATCCAGACATAACCCCCTAAATTTAAGGTTAATAGATTTTTAACAAGGGTGTCAGGACCCTTGAATGAGAAAGAATAGTCTTCTCAAAATGATGTTGGGACAACTGGATATCTGTATTAAAAAAATAAAGTTAGATCCCTACCTCATAATATATAAAACAAACAAAAAAACAAAACCTCAAATGAATCACAGAACTAAATGTAAGACCTAAAAGTATAAAACTCTTAGAATAAAACATAAGAGTAAATCTTTGTAACCTTGGATTAAACAGTTATCTCTTAGATATGACACAAAACACACAAGCAAAAAAAAAAAAAGAAAATATAAATCAAACTTCATCAAGATTAAAAACTTTTATACTTCATGAACAATCAAGAAAGTGCCCTTGATAAGTCCCACAGAATGGGAGAAAATATCTGTTGATTATATATCTGATAAATGGGCTTGTAGTCATAATATATAAAGAACTCTTACAGCTCAAAAGTAAAAAATAACACAATTGAGAGATGGGTAAAAGACCTGAATAGACTTTTCTCCAAAGAAGATATACAAACAGCAATAAGCATGCAAAAAGATGTTCAAAATCATTGGTCATTAGGGAAATACAAATCAAATCTACAATTAGATACCATTTCACACCCCCTAAGATGGTTTTAAAAGAAAAAATAGGTAATAACAAGTGTTGGTGAGGATGTGGAGAAATTGGAACCACATACGTTGCTAATGGTGTAAAATGGTGCAGCCACCATAGAAAAAGAGTCTGATAGCATCTCATAAAGTTAAATACAGAATGTTACCATATAACCCAGTAATTTCGCTCCTAAGTATACCCTAGAGAAATGGAAACATGTGTCCCCATAAAAAATTGTACACAAATGTTCATAGCAGCAGTAATTCTAATAGCTAAAAAGTAGAAACTACCCAAATATCCATCAACTGACAAATGAATAAACAAAATGTGGTATATCCATATAATGGAATAATAATTGGCAGTCAAAAGGAATGAAGTACTGATACATGTTGAAACACGGATGAACCTTGAAAACATGCTAAGTGAAAGAAGCCAGTCACAAAATGCCACATATTATATGGTTACATTTATATGAAATGTCCAGAAAAAGGCATATCTATAGATAGCAGATTAGTGGATTCTAGGGAAGGGAGGGAGAAGAAATGGGGAGGGATGAAAATATTCTGGAAATAGGTAGTTGTGATGGTTGCAAAACTTTGTGAATATACTATCAATAAAAACACTGAACTGAACACTTTAAATGGGTGATGTTTATAGTATGTGAATCTCAATAAAGCTGTATTTTTTTAAATAATACAAATCTACTACTGGCAGTTTAGGCAGGGATCAAGTATGCTAGACATTCTGAAATATCATGAGCGTCCTGTTCAATAGATTTTTTTTTAATGAAACACTATTGGCATTTATTTCTGAGTCATTTATTTCAGACCTAAATACTGCTTTTTTTTTCTTATTATCACAGTTAGGAAAAGTCAGTGTTCTACGGTAGAAAAGGTACCAATAAAGAAACCAAAAGATTTGGAGACTAGTCTGAGCTTAACTACCAGGCAAGTAATTTCACTTCCCTGGGCCCCTTTCATTATCTAACAGATGAAGGATGTGATGGTTACTGTTATCTGTCAACTGGTCTGGGCCACAGTGACCAGTTATGTGGTCAAACATTATTCTGGATATTTCTGTAAGGGTGTTTTTGGATGAGATTAACATTTAAATCAGTAAACTCTGAGTAAAGCAGATTTCCCTCCATAATCTGGGTAGACCTCATCCAACCATTTAAAGGTCTCAATAGAGCAAAACCGTGACCTTCCTCAAACAAGAGAAAATTCTGCCAGCAAATGTCCTTTGGACTTGAACTGCAAGTTCAGGAGCCAGTAATGGCTCTTCCTGGGTCTCTAGCCTGCCAGTCCACTCTGAAGATTTTGGACTTGGCATTCTCCATAAGCACATGGGCCAATTCCTTCATATAAATCTCTTTGCACATACATAAACACACACACAAACACACGCCCTATTTGTTCTGTTTCTCTGGAGAAACCTAATATAAAAAAATATGCCTTAAACATCTAAGGTGTCTTCCATCTCCAGCAATATCAGCCTTTGAAACAATATGGGTATTAAAAGCTGCAGGTGCTTCCAGAGCATTTTCAAAGTTCCAACTGACCTTATCAATTCCTCTGAGAAAAGATAGTATTTGGTAAGTGCCTAGAGAAATAATACTTACATTGACTCACCTACCTTATAACTGTCCTCTAAAGTTGAGAATGGAATACAATGGTCCCTACAAATCTATGTGATCAGAATATAAAAACATATATTTATATTGCATAAGGATAGCCAGACCTAAAAATATTAGGTGTAGGTGGGGTTTATTTTTATTTTTGGTTCCCCCCCGTTTTCAGTATACTTTGTATATTTTAATGACAGAAATGCAGGCACTGAGGCAAGACAGTGAATGTGACATTTGGAGAAACAGGATCAACCCAGAACACCTGGCACAATAGCATGTATGCAACCATTCACTTTGCCTATGATTAAAACAAGCCTAGGTACCCTTTCTAGATACCCTAGAAACAGAACTCATCAGTCTTCATCTATCATAAACGCTAAATTCTCATTTTTAAAATATGGTGAATTCTATGTTATTCTGTGACTGACTATTCAGATGTGTATTATTCAGAGCTTTTCATTTTCTTTTTTTCTGACAACATGAGTTTTTGCCATTTCACAGATCATTTGTACCTCCACCAACTTTTCTACATTCATTACGGTCTCTGACAAAAGATTTGGTGAAAGAGGCAGTTGATGCAAATGAGAGTTTTAGATTCTCTACACTCTCCCTTTCTACCAGGACCATGGATAATCAAGAATTTGACTGTGCAAAAAGGAGAGAATGCACGTAGGCATTAGGTAAGGACAGCTTCACGCATAAAAGCGCTAGGAATGCCTTAGAGGGAGTTATCAAGTAAGGAGGAGCAACTGTGAAATAAGATGACATTTTCTTGTTAATGTTACCTGATGCTTTCTGAAATGTCTTAAGAGAAATGATCACAAAAAATTTATAGCCATAATTCATCAACCCATTTCACAGTAGGGAAACACATTCACTGAGGTGCTTTGCCTAAAGGACATATGGTGATTTAGTGGAGATGTCAGGAATCATTCCATTCAAAAACTGTGTAATTAAAGCCTGCTAAATTCCAGATATAGTTCCAGGCAGGCACTGAAGATATGAAGATGGTAAGACACAGCTCTCACTTATATTTTAGTGGTGAGACAAATAAATAAGTATTTGTTCTTTTTAATTACAGACTCTATTTCACTTTTAGTGTTCAAATTATCTCTTTCTTCTTGACTCAGTTTTGGCAGTCTGTATGTTTCTAGAAACTTGTCCATTTCTTCTAGGTTGTCCAATATGTTGGCACATAACTGTTTCTAGTATTCTCTTAGGATTTTTTTGTATTTTTGCAGTACTGGATGTGATTTCTCCTCTTTCACATTTTGTTTATTTGGGCCCTCTGTTTTTTCTTCTTGGTGAGCTTGGCTAGAGGTTTGTCAATTTTGTTTATCTTTAAAAAAACAGTGCTTGGTTTTATTGATCTTTTCCAGTGTTTTTTATCTCTACTTTATTTATTTCCTCTCTGACCTTTATTATTTCCTTCCTTCTGCTGACTTTAGGTTTTGTTTGTTCTTCTTTATGTAATTCTTTTGGTGGTTTAGGTTGTTTGAGATATTTCTTATTTCTTGAGGAAGGCCTGTATTTCTATGAACTTCCCTCTTAGAACTGCTTTTGCTGCATCCCACAGATTTTGTGAGGTTGAGTTTTCATTGTTGTTTGTCAGGTATTTTCTGATTTCTTCTTTAATTTACTGAGCCATTGGGATTTTTTTTAGTAGCATGTCGTTTAGCCTCCATGTGATTTTTTCTTCCCATTTTTCTTTCCCTGTTTGATTTCTAGTTTCTTACTGTTGTGGTCAGAAAAGATGCTTGAAATAATTTCTGTGCTCTTAAATTTGTTGAGGCTTGTTTTGTATCCTAGTATGTGATCTATCCTAGGGAATGTTCTGTGAGTGCTTGAAAAGAATGTATATTCTGGGTTTTTTGGATGTAGTATCAATTAAGTCCAACTGGTCTATTGTGCCATTTAGGATCTCTGTTGCCTTACTGATTTTCTGTCTGGAAGGTCTGTCAATTGATGTCAGTGGGGTGTTAAAGTCTCCTATTATTATTGTATTGTATTCTTAATTTCTCGTTTTATGTATGTATTTGTTTTATATATTTAGGTGCTCCTATATTGGGTACATATATCATAACGAGTATAATATCCTCTTCTTGTAGTGATCTCTTTATCATTACATAGTGTCCTTCTTTGTCTTTCTTTATGAACTTTGTTTTAAAGTCTATTTTGTCTGATATGTGAATTGTTACCCTGCTTTCTTGTATTTTCCATTTGCATGAAACATCTTTTTCTGTCCCTTCACTTTCAATCTATGTGTGTCTTTCATCCCAAAGTGAGTCTCAGGGAAACGTAATTTTAGGCAGAAGTAAGAACATGAACGAAAACTTGAAGGATTAGGAGAACTTGATGTTTAAGGACAACTATAAGCAGCTCCATATCCTGGATACTAAAGTGGGAATCATGTACAATCAGGCAATGAGAAAGGAAACATAAGTCAGTCATGGAATTAACTTAATTACCTTTGCTATGAAGCCTGAACTGGATCCAATAAATGATGAGAAGCCATTGAAGAATTTTAACTGTGAGTACTGTGGTTACATTTGTGTTTTAAATATATCATTCCAAATAGATATGGTGAGTGGGTATGAAAGGTAGGGAAGATGATCTGAACAAGGGAAATCTGTTGAAACTATTAAGAAAGCTAAGATGAGAAGATCTTAGATAAACATAAGAAAGTCAGGTGGCGTAGTGGTTGAGAGTCTGCCTGCCGATGCAGAGGACACGGGTTCGTGCCCCGGTCCGGGAGGATCCCATGTGCCGTGGAGCGGCTGGGCTCGTGAGCCATGGCCGCTGAGCCTGCGCGTCCAGAGCCTGTGCTCCACAACGGGAGAGGCCACAACAGTGAGAGGCCCGCATACCGCAAAAAAAGTCAGATGAGGGGAAAGGGAAAGACTTGAGAAACATTTACAAGACAAAGTGTCAGGACTGCTGAACACTTGAATATAGTAGGAAAGGCAAAGCCAAGACTATAATTGCTTCTAGGATTCTAGGCAGGAAATAGATCAAGTAGGAAGTGAAGGAGACTTGGTGGGTGATGAGTTAGTATTGGCATGTTGAGAGCATCCAAGGAGAGAGGACAAGCATGCATTTTCCTATTCAAGTGAAAATCAGGTTAAATTAGAGCTGGTGATATACATATGTGAATCATCAGCATAGTAGATCACACTATAAGAGTGGATGAAATACCCAGGGAGACAGCATAAAATGCTTGTTGTCAATGCTAGCTGCATATTAGAAGCAACTGAAAAGGTACTCACTCATGCCCAAGCATACCTCAGACCACTTAAATCAGAATTTATGGAGGTGCAGCCAGAGTCTGGAATTACTGTGGAAGTGAAAAATAAAGGTGGGCTCAAGGCTGCAAGCCCATGAGGAAAACCAAAAAGAAATGGTCAGAAGCAAGCACATGAAGAGAACCAGAAAAAAGAAAATCTGTCACTACTTTCTTACTCCCAATTGTATTCACTACGACAGAATGAATATGACATAATCATTGTTTTAAAAATAAATATTGTGATACACTATCATTTCAAAAATCCTTGACCGCCACAAGAGCATCCTACTTCAAGAGTTCACATTCTATTTCACCAATATAGAATCAATTAACTGGCTATGCCCCATTATAAAAAATGTGTTCCCAAAAGTTTCATTTCCTTTAAAGCATGATGATGCACATATTATTTTAATTGATCAGGTATGTTCAATAATTATAAGAGCTCTGAGATAATTTTGGAACAAACACTATTCTTCTTGAGGATTTACCTCTTTAGCTATTTTATTTTTCTTGTGTTTTTCTTAAAAGGCTGTTAGTTGAGGGTGGGATAGAACTTGAATGCATTACTGATGGAAATTTAAAAGTTAATATACCTACTTATATTTATATTTACAATATTCAACACCCAAGGTAAATATGGCATGTTTGTTCCCCAAAATTATATTATTGTTTTATTGATAGAGGCAATATAAATACACTCCTTTTTAGATGCAACTGAGAATGTGATTATGACCTCTAACAATGGTAATTTGAATATTAATTCCCATCCATTTCAGCAACTGGCAGTGTCCACCAATTACAGCATTACCTGCCCAGCAGTTGCAGCGGCAAAAAGCAGAATTAGTGTATAAGCTACTGTCACTCACCTGAAACTTTACAGTTCTAATTAGTGAGCCAGTAAGGCTGTCAACAAATAAATGCCCCAGGATTGGCCTGCAAAGACAGCATTTCCCAACCCTTCCCCAGACTCACTCATCCAGCATTGTTATGTCATATCTTCCTAGTTGAAAATTCTGTCTCAAAGAAAACTCTTTATTTTGGCTTTTGGCAACATTCCTTAACAAGAAAGGAGAACAGTGGACAGACAGATCCTCTGAGCCCACCTGCAGTCTGTAGAAAAATTGTTTCATAATCCTTTTTACTTTTATTTCTATACAACCAGCTTTTGCAAATTCTGACACTGTAGTTATTTTTTTGTTCAATTATTGTACTATAACAATTTTGAAAACTTTATATGTGCCAGACACTTGGCCAGGTATTGGGGATATACAGATGAGTAGTAGAAAAAGATTCCTGCTGTAAGACAGCAAGCCACCCCATTCAAAATGGGGAGATAAACAGATTAGCAGGCAATTTTAATAAATCAAAGAAAACTATCATAGTGATAGATTTTAGGACATGAGTTAGAATAGAGTCATGGGATTGAGAGTGAGTGGGAAGCTACTTTGGATTTGGTAGCTAGGAAAGGCTACTCTGATACTATTTGAGATAAATCATGCATGATGGGATGGAATCAACATCCAAAGGCTACAAAGAAGAGTATTCTAGTAAGAGGGTGCAAAAGTCTAAGGGCAAGAATGAATGAAAAACTTTACATGTTTGAGGAAAAGGAAAAGGCCATTGTGGAACACAGTGAGCAAGGGTAAGACTAGTCCAAGGAGAGATCACAGACACGGACAAAGGCCAAAGCATGTATGGCTTTGTAAACCACGGTAACGAGTTTGGATTTTATTCAAAGTACAATGAGACAAGATCAGGTGTGCAGGGTGGTATGGCCATAGACTTACTCAGCCATAAAATGGAACGAAATTGGGTCATTTGTTGAGACGTGGATGGACCTAGAGACTGTCATACAGAGTGAAGTAAGTCAGAAAGAGAAAAACAAATATCATATATTAATGCATATATGTGGAATCTGAAAAAACTGGTATAGATGATCTTATTTACAAAGCAGAAATAAGAGACACAGACGTAGAGAAGAAACGTATGGATACCAAGGGGGTAAGGGGGAGGTGGGATGAATTGGGAGATTGGGATTTACATATATACCCTATCGATACTATTAATAAAATAGATTACTAATGAGAACCTACTGTATAGCACAGGGAACTCTACTCAATGCTCTGTGGTGACCTAAATGGAAGGAAATCCAAAAAAGAGGGGATATATGTATATGTATTGCTGATTCACTTTGCCGTACGGTAGAAACTAACACAATATTGTAAAGCAACTATACTCCAATAAAAAAATTTTTTTAAAGTACAATGAGATGTCACTGGAGGGGTTTAAATTGATTTAAGTTTTTAAAAGACTACTTACTCTGGTCCCTGTATAAAGAATGGATTATAATCCTTGAGAAATTCTTACACATTTGCAGCAAGAACATGAACAAGAATGCTCATAGCAAGATTGTTCAGAATAGCAAAAATTGGAAATAGGCCTAATTTTCTTCAGAAGTAGAATAATAAATCGATTTTGTGACAGTCTTACCAGAGACTACTGTATACCTAGTAAGGGAAATGACTGGAGTACAGTGAGACATATCAACATGGGTGAATCAAAACATAATTATGAGTGGAAAAGCAAATTAGAGAATATTATATATAGAATTATTCCATTTATCTAGAATTCAAAAGCATATACAAACTAAACAACTATTTTTAGGATATATATATATATATATATATATATATATATATATATATGATGAAAAACTAAAGTCAAGGTAAACTGCAGACACACCCTAAGGTGACCCCTAATGAGTCACACCATTTTATAATCCTCCCCTGCAGTATGAGCGGAATCTATGAGTATGGGCAGAGGTGAGGCGATGTCACCCCTGTAATCACACTACATTGTGTAAGACTCCATATTAGCCAGCTAGAGTAAGACATTCTCCCACTGGCCCTGAGGTAAGCGGACATGCTGTGGGAAGGCCTATGATAAAGTTTGCATGGTAAACAACATTCAGGAGCTGAGAGCAACTCCAAGACAACAGTCAGCAAGGAAACAAGAGCCTCAGTCCTATAACCACAAAAAGATGAATTCTGCCAACAACCTGAGGGAGCTAGAAGGGATATTTCCCCAGGTGAGTCTCTGATGAATGCAGTGCAACTGACACCTTAATTGCAGCCTTGGGAGACTGAGCAGAGGACCCAGCTAAGCCAATGCCTGCACCCCTGGAACACACCAACTGTAAGATAATAAAAGTGTGCTGTTTTAAACCACAAAGTTTGGTAATTTGTTATGGAGTAATAGAAATCTAATAAAGAAATAAAAAACCCCAAATTTGGAATAGTGGTTACTTCTGGGGGAGGTGGGATAGGGGATGTAATCAATGAAAGTCACAGTGTGGACCTCAAAGATATTGTTCATATGCTCTTTCCACTTTTTATATATGCATACCCCCTGGGCTTTACAGATAGTCTATTCTTCCTTTCTTAAGTATAAAATATGTTTCTAGTCAACTATATTTTAGCCTTAAATTCTATTTTATCAAACTTAAAATTGTTACCCCAGCTTTCCCTTGGTTCATACTTACCTACATATCCTTTCCCATGCTTTTATTTTCTACATTATCTTGACATTGTTTAAAATTGGTACTCTAGTAGAGAATGTTGTTAAATATTTTAAATCAAATCTTAGAGTCTCTATCTTTAATTGGCTAAGTTAACCCATTTGTTTTTGGGGTTTTTTTTGCGGTACGTGGGCCTCTCACTGTTGTGGCCTCTCCCGTTGCGGAGCACAGGTTCCGGACACGCAGGCTCAGCGGCCATGGCTCACGGGCCCAGCCGCTCCGCAGCATGTGGGATATTCCCAGACCGGGGCACGAACCCGTGTCCCCTGCATCGGCAGGCGGACTCTCAACCACTGTGCCACCAGGGAAGCCCAACCCATTTGTTTTTATTGTAAGTTCTATTATTTTAGAACATAATACTGCTATTATTTTAAAAAATATTTTCCATTTTCTGTATTTTTCTTTGCTTTGCTTTTCTCCATTCTTGCTTTCCATCAGATTGAGTGTTCTTATTCTGTTTATGTCAGATTTTCTATATGTGCTCTTATGATGGATGGATTTAACTTAGAACCAATTTAATTTTCTTCCTAATAAAACAAGTGCTACAGCATGCTGGCATGTTCATTTGGTCTCCTCCAGCATATTATGTTAATTTTTTTCTATAATTTTAGTTCTAAGTTCTAAAATTTCCCCAGAGCTGAGGAAGGAATCCAGCAGCCCATGTTGGTTTGCCATTTTGTTAGGAAAAGAAATTTTACATTACAATATTTAGACATGTTCCATTTCTTAAGCTATGTGGCAGGTACAGGAGTTTTGTTTTATTACTAGCCTTTAGGCTTTATGTGTATGTCATATATTACTTTGTATTAATCATCTATTTCATTATTTTTTTAAATAAAAAAGGAGTGCCTGGCTCAGGTAGATATTTAGTGTTAGTAAATTAAGAAGTAGAATATAAAGAACTAAGTGATTATTCTTTTGATCACTGTTTCATAAATGCTCTGGTAACACTAACTACTAAGAAATTATTACAACAGATAAGACGGATCTTGCCCAGCCTTTCCTTTTTTACGTAGAACCAGTGAGCTTTCTATCACATCACTCATTCCATGCCACTGTTAGTTAGTTCATAAAAAGTGTATCTGTTTATCCCAAGTATCCTTAGCCACTTCAAGCATGTTGCTTTTAATGAAGCACGTTGCTTTTAATGAAGCACGTTGCTTTTAATGAAGCACTTGTTACATGCAAATGGTTATTAATGGGGAGAGTGTAAAAAATAATTTAGCAGAACCCACAATGGGCTTATCTTCTAACAATGGGTGGTAGATATGCTTACAAATAATTATAGAAGATTGGTTGTAATCAATGCAAAAAGAGGGTATAAATAGATGACTAGGAAATGAGAGGAGAAAGCTTAATAAAGATTTCCAACTGATCCTCTGAGGAAGGGAAGAATTGGGACTTCTTAAATAAATGTGTTCTTCTCTCTCCTCTGGGCCTTCATAAACACTATTTTAACTGCACATACACTCTTAGGCATCCTCTTAGCCTAACTCTCACTCATCCTTAGATTCTCAGCTTTGTTGTCATGTCTTTCAGGGAGACTTCCATCCAGCCCCACACCTTTACTTCCCTGAGCCTGCGTTCAGCACCTTTCCTATGTGCGCACCCCAAAATCTGGTAAGTGAACTCTGTTATAACTTTTATCATGGTCTATTTTATATAAAAATTAACTGTTTATTTACAAAATGGAATGCTTCTGTGTATGCTAAATTGTTAGCTAGAGATTTGCCGGTCTATCTGTGCGAATTATTTGTATTGGGGGAAAAAAGACTTCTGAGAAGAAATTTTTTTTAGCAGGAAGAGGAAAGTGGGAAATGAAGAACAGAATATGTATCTCTTCTCCAGTCTGTCCCCAGGCACTGGATCTGACAGAACTTTGTGAGCCTTGGGGCACAAGCAGCTCTTCTTGGGAGGTGACAAAGCACAACATACAGATAGGGCTTAGATCATGTTTTATATTTTGTTGAAGAACAGTGTGTCATACCAGCTTAATGGCAACATGGTGGTGGCTCAAGGATTTTGCAGGGTTGAGAATATGAGAAATTGAACACTGGTCAGGTGGCATTCAGTGACTGCATAGACACCAGGCACCTAACAGTGACTGCATAGGCACCAGACAGAAATGCCTTTTCAGTAACCCAAAGGAGAACACAAAAGGATCCTGTGAGCACATATGAGACACCCTTGGGAATTCTTAGGTAACTCAGGAGGCTTAGAAGGAGAACTGAAGTCTCCAAGTTATGTAGGTTTGAAGCAAAAAGCCTGATGCCAAATTCAGGCATTAAGGCTAATGCAACTTCATTTGCATCTAAGAGATGGTAAGTCTGGAGATTTTTGTAGGAGTCTTTCTACATCCCCTACAATACTGTGATTTCTTGCGAGTAGGTACTGTGCCTTGTTCACTATGGGGTTCCTAGAATTTGGCACAATATCTGACATATACTACATGTTCATTACAAAATTACTCTATTAACTAAATGAATCATGAGTGGTATCAGAACTGAAAAGTGTTTCTTCTAATCGCTCTAATTGTTTCTTTTTACCACTGTATTGAACTGATTCCTGATTTCCTTCATAAAAGATGTTTCAAATGAGCCTTTGAAGAAGTGTGGAATTTATGCTTCTTAAAGTGTGGAATTTGTGCTTCTTGTGTTCTTCCCTCTCATATTCAGCTTTCATAAATGTTATTTTAGCTGCATATACACTCCCCTGAGTCCTCCTACCCTGGCTAATTCCCACTTATGCTAATGATTCACAGGTATCTATTTGCAAGAATTATTTGTATTGGAGAAAAGACCTATTTTGTATGGGTGACTCAGTTTCACGTGGGTGAAGTTGCGAAGGGATAAAAGTAAGTGAAAACTTTCAAACATTCTTCTCGGTCTGTTTCAAACCACATCCATTAAAATACAGTATTATCCGGTAAGAACAGATAGGTTTTCAAACAAATACAATCAATCTCTAGTGTAATTTGGTCAATTTGAAATTGTGGACGAAGGATTTTCTCTGTAACGTCCCCCAAACAGTACTATTTCAGAATCAGTCCCTGCTCAATGAGTATTACCTCCTTACATTTAGATAACAGGATTACCTAAAAATGTCTCCATATTTCATATGCTGCATTAGATGTTTTCTAAATAACAAGATAAATTTAGAGTGTAATATGGAAGTAAAGGCTGGTGCGTGTTTAGCATCATTTCACTTAGAAGGCTGAATCTCTGTGTTGTGGTGAGAAATCAAATCTAATGTCAAAACCCCCTTTTAAGAGAACATGATTTTTCACAGTGATGAGAGAGAGCAACCAAACTTATTTTTAAATTAACTGACTGCTCTCATGTGTCATTAAATAGTATGTATAGATGGTGGAATACATGAAGGTTACACTCTTTCCCCAAAGAGGTAAATCAAACAAGTGGAGAGAATTACACAGCTTTCACAAGCTCATATGTACCTGCTACAGAGTTGCCCATGGAATGTCAGGGCTCCTGGATGGTTTAGATATATGTCTTCCCTAAGGGGTATATTTGAAATTTTATGTAAAAAGCTATATGGCACAAATAACAAGCTAGACTTTTGAACCTCCACTGTCAAAAAGAGCAATACACTGTGAATATGACAACAGATATTTGGCAGTGTAATGGGAAATAAGTGCTCCCAAATAAAAATTTTAAAAAAATTTAAGTCTTTTTGACTAAAATGAAATAAAACTTTTTCATTAAAAATTTACATAATAAAACTAAAAATAGATTATGGGAATAATGGGATTCTTGACACTTTCAGCTAGAGTTGCGTATCTGACTGTCTTATAGAAAAGATATCCTTTGTGTCCTATTTGTACCCTCTCCATCCTCTCGCAATCCATGAGACATGCCTTATTTTGGCAGGCTCCTAACCAGAAAGTCAAAATATTAAGAAATCAGTTATAAAGGGAGGTGACTCATCTGACAATATTTGCATTACACTTCCCACTGAGCAAGAAGCTTAAGGAAGGATTCTAGTAACTTAGAAATAACATGTTTTTGGAGAAAGTCAAATGAGAGTTCAAGTAGAACTCAACTTATCTGTTCAGGCAACTGCTACACAATTTGATTCTTATAGCCTGTTTAAAAAATGTATGTCCAGGGCTTCCCTGGTGGCGCAGTGGTTGGGGGTCCGCCTGCCGATGCGGGGGACGCGGGTTCATGCCCCGGTCCGGGGGGATCCCGCATGCCGCGGAGCGGCTGGGCCCGTGAGCCATGGCCGCTGGGCCTGCGTGTCCAGAGCCTGTGCTCCACAACGGAAGAGGCCACAATAGTGAGAGGCCCGCGTACTATAAAATAAAATTTGAAAAAATTTTAAAAAAAGGATCATACACCATGATCAAGTGGGATTTATCCCAGGGATGCAAGGATTCTTCAATATACGCAAATCAATCAATATGATATACCATATTAACAAACTGAAGAGTAAAAACCATATGATCATCTCAATAGATGTAGAAAAAGCTTTTGAAAAAATTCGACACCCATTTATGATAAAAACTCTCCAGTAAGTGGGCATAGAGGGAACCTATCTCAACATAATAAAGGCCATATATGACACACTCACAGCAACATCATTCTCAATGGTGAAAAACTGAAAGCATTTCCTCTAAGATCAGGAACAAGACAAGGATGTCCACTCTCACCACTATTATTCAACATAGCTTTGGAATTCCTAGTCATGGCAATCAGAAAAGAAAAAGAAATAAAAGGAATACAAGCTGGAAAAGAAGAAGGAAAACTGTCACTGCAGATGACATGATACTATACATAGAGAATCCTAAAGATGCCACCAGAAAACTACTAGAGCTAATCAATGAATTTGGTAAAGTTGCATGATACAAAATTAATGCACAGACATCTCTTGCATTCCGATACACTAATGATGAAAAATCTGAAAGAGAAATTAAGGAAACACTCCCATTTACCACTGCAACAAAAAGAATTAAATATCTAGGAATAAACCTATCCAGGGAGACAAAAGACCTGTATGCAGAAAACTATAAGACACTAATGAAAGAAATTAAAGATGATACCAACAGATGGAGATGAATACCAATTAAAGATGATATCATGTTCTTGGATTGGAAGAATCAATATTGTGAAAATGACTATAATACCGAAAGCAATCTACAGTTTCAATGCAATCCCTACCAAACTATCAATGGCATTTTTTATGGAAGTAGAACAAAAAAATCTTAAAATTTGTATGGAGACACAAAAGGCCCCAAATAGCCAAAGCAGTCTTGAGAGAAAAAAATGGAGCTGGAGGAATCAGACTCCCTGACTTCAGACTATACTAAAAGCTAGAGTAATTAAGACAATATGGTGCTGGCAGAAAAACAGAAACATAGATCAATGGAACAAGATAGAAAGCCCAGAGATAAACCCACACACCTATGGTCAACTAATCTATGACAAAGGAGGCAAGGATATACAATGGAGAAAAGACAGTCTCTTCAATAAGTGGTGCTGGGAAACCTGGACAGCTACATGTAAAAGAATGAAAATAGAACACTCCCTAACAGCATACACAAAAATAAACTCAAAATGAATTTGAGACCTAAATCTAAGACCAGACACTATAAAACTCTGAGGAAAACATAGGAAGAATACTCTGACATAAATCACAGCAAGATCTTTTTTGATCCACCTCCTAGAGTAATGGAAATAAAAACAAAAATAAACAATTGGGACCTAATGAAACTTCAAAGCTTTCGCACAGCAAAGGAAACCATAAAAAAGACGAAAAGACAACCCTCAGAATGGGAGAAAATATTTGCAAACGAATCAATGGACAAAGGATTAATCTCCAAAATATATAAACAGCTCATGTAGGTCAATATTAAAAAAACAAACAACTCAATCCAAAAATGGGCAGAAGATCTAAACAGACATTTCTCCAAAGAAGACATACAGATGGCCAAGAGGCACATGAAAAGCTGCTCAACATCACTAATTATTAGAGAAATGCAAATCAAAACTACAATGAGGTATCACCTCACACCAGTTAGAATGGGCATCATCAGAAAATCTACAAACAACAAATGCTAGAGAGGGTGTGGAGAAAAGGGAACCCTCTTGCACTGTTGGTGGGAATGTAAATTGATACAGCCACTATTGAGAACAGTATGGAGATTCCTTAAAAAACTAAGAATAGAACTACCATATGATCCAGCAATCCCACTACTGGGCATATACCCAGAGAAAACCATAATTCAAAAAGACACATGCACCCCAATGTTCATTGCAGCACTATTTACAATAGCTAGGATATGGAAACAACCTAAATGCCCATTGACAGACAAATGGATTAAGAAGATGTGGTACGTATACACAATGGAATATTACTCAGCCATAAAAAGGAAGGAAATTGGGTCATTTGTTGAGACGTGGATGGACCTAGAGACTGTCATACAGAGTGAAGTAAGTCAGAAAGAGAAAAACAAATATCGTATATTAACGCATATATGTGGATCCTAGAAAAATGGTACAGAAGAACCGGTTTGCAGGGCAGAAATTGAGACACAGATGTAGAGAACAAACGTATGGACACCAAGGGGGATAAGCCGCGGAGGGGTGGTGGTGGTGGTGTGATGAATTGGGCGATTGGGATTGACATGTGTACACTGATGTGTATAAAATTGATGACTAATAAGAACCTGCTGTATAAAAAACTAAATTAAATAAAATGAAAAAATTAGAAAAAAGAAAGTAGTTATTCGGCAACTATGAAAAAATAATTATTTCAGACAAGCATCATCAATAGATGCTAATAGGGGCTTCCCTGGTGGCGCAGTGGTTGAGAGTCCGCCTGCCGATGCAGGGGACGCGTGTTCGTTCCCTGGTCCAGGAACCCACATGCCGCAGAGCGGCTGGGCCAGTGAGCCATGGCCGCTGAGCCTGCGTGTCCGGAGCCTGTGCTCCGCAACAGGAGAGGCCACAGCAGTGAGAGGCCCGCGTACAGAAAAAAAAAAAAAAAAAAAAGATTCTAATACTAATGGATGAAAGTTTGGTGAGGAACAGGATACTTACATGGTCTCAAACATCTCTCCACAAATACTCATTAGTTACTTATTTTTTAATAAGTACAAAATACTTTTACAAAAGAAAAGCTTGGCATAAATCACCTTAATCAAGTAATCAAAGTGTGCAACACCAGTAATGGTAAATCTTAGCAGAGTGTACCTCTTGGTATTATAAACTGAAAATAAAAGAACAATCATTTCTGTTATATTCCTGCTTAATATTCATAACCTAAATTTAATCAAGAAGAAATCTCAGACTAACCTAAATGAGGGGCATTCTACAAAGTAACTGGCCCATACTTTTCAAATATGTCAAGGTCATAAAATACAGGAAAAGCCCAAGGAACTGTTCCAGACCAAAGGAGACTTAAGAGACATGAAAACTAACTGCAACACATGATTCTCAACTGGATCCAGAACCTCTAAAGAATATAATTGAAACAAAAGGTGAAATTTGAATGGGGTATGTGGATTAGATGGTGGAATTATAGTAATGCTAATTTCCTGATTTTTGATGGTTATACTGTGTTCATGTGGGGAACTGCCCTTGTTTTTAGGAAATAAACAGTGAAATACTGAGGCTCTATCTGCAACAATTTCAAATGGTCCAGAAATAAACAATAATAAGGATACATAATAGAGAAGGAGGGAAATATGATAAAATGTTAATATTGTGGAAGTTGAGTTTGTTGTGCTTTTCTTGCAACCTTTCTATAAGTTGGAAATAATTTCCAAATAAAACATTTTTAAAAGGAGAGAGTATGTACTGAATGCATTAAAAAATATATTGTGAAAGCTTACTAGCCAAATAAATGACAAGACATAGAAAACAGAATAGGGGTCTCATACAAAATTACCATTTTTACCACAATGTTTGTATTCTTCAAGTTTTGGGGAGCACCAGAAATGAATACTCGTGTGAAAGACTAAAGAATACAAATTATTACAAAGTGTAAGGCGAAGAACACTGAGCTAGAAATTAGGAGCCCTGAGGTTTAAATCTCTGACAATCTCCAGCCTAGTGCCTCAGGATAGCTGTTTACTTTCCTGAGCCTCAAGCTTACTTAGTTATAAAGTGAGTGATTAAACCATAAAGTCCATTTTATTTCTAAAATTCGATGATTCAGCTTCCTCCAATTGATGGTTTAAACCAAATTACTATGACCTAAATATCAACTAAATATTTGACTAAGCACAAATCAATGACAAAGTTTGTTGGACTACTATTTTCAGATGATCTTGAATTTATTTGATAATATGGGGGAAAATCTAAAAGCACTTTCACATGTAAAAGTGTAAAAATCAAAAGCACTTTCAAATGTATATATTTGGTGGTTTTAGATTAAAAATTCTTCACCATTTCTTAACATATGGTAGAAGAATCATGGCCTGAGTCGAATTCCAATAATTGCCTGAATCAAATATCTGGAGGAGTGATTATCAAATTGGTCACATTTTCCTTCTTAACCCTTTAGTGCACTTTGTGTTCAATTAGCATAGCCGATTAGGAAATTACACTAACAAACTCATGGGTTCATCATTCAGATGACTCAGTAAACCTCTCACCCTTGCCAGCCATCTGACATATGCTCATCATTAGTCACAAGGTCAATTGAGTGACCACGTATGGATTTATCATTGCAAATTCATCACCAATAGAAAAATAATTCACAAAGCACATCCAATCCGCAGTGGGCTAGTGACATCATTTTTCTGTATGAACACAGAAGATCAAATTAAGTTTCTGGTGCTTTTACCATATGCTATTAATCTCAAACTCCTCCTCTTTGACTTCATAATCGGCTCAAATTTTAAATCCCTGCCAATACCGTTGTGCCTTTTAGACATAAACACCTCCTTAGCTTTGTTACTCTTTTGAGCAGAATTGGGAGGCAAAATATCTAAAGTGCATGTGCTTCTAGTTCTCCCACATTTGTAACCTAGGAGAAGGCGCTCACCTTTTCAATCATGCCTGTGTTGTTGTGTCGGCAATGCAATACACAAAGACACTGCTGTGAGATAAATACTTTTGACTGATCATAATAGTAATATGTTCATCACATTTTCACAAGTCCAATAACTTCCATAAAGCTTAATTTTCAAGTAGGGTGTTCATGTGTTCAAAAGTATATTTTAAAAGCTTACTAGCCAAAGAAATGAAGAAACAAACATGTGGTTTGACACTCATTCTGAATCTTCAAATAGTGATCTCACTGAAATGCACCCTTCTGAATGTGACTAACTATTGGGAATCAGAAGGCAATGTATTTACGTGAAGCAGCTCCATAATACCTTATATCCTTATGGTAATGGAAATCCAAAGCAAAACCTTTACCTAGAAGGAATGCACCTCTAAAAGCAGCCCAGACTCTGGAAACTTGTGGAGCCCTGAGATGAACAGAGGATGATTTGGTAATTGGTTATATGGGATACAGTTCAAATCGTTTAGGTTCTCATTCCCACTCTGTCAGAAGAACGCCAAGAGACAAGCACATACAAAAGGAAAGATCTCATTCTGCTTGAGTATTCCATTAACCTATGAGCACCACTGCTCCCTTGGTCAGCTTTTTCAGGGCTTGCTGGCACGTCAGCACTGCTGACCTGGTAGGTCTGATTATGAATGATCAATGTGCCTATTTGCAATAAAACTCTTTGCACAGATCTGGACCCTCAGCCCTTATTCAGTCATGCAGATAATAACGGCAGTTCAAGGCACTTGCCCATAACGCCAAGCTTCATTAAACAAAGGGAATGTCACCAAAAGTCCCTTTAACTGTCTTTTTGCTGCTAGGTAGGGAAAAATTGGCCATTCTGAGAAAATGGAATTTACAGTGTTAATAAAATAAAGATTTGTATATCGCTGTGCTCTACTTTGCACATCTTTCTTGAGTTTCTGAGGTTAAAATCCACCTCTTCAGTGGGGAGCAGAGTGAGAAATGTGAACAAAGGATGCTGTGTGCCTGAGGTCAGATTCTGCTTCAGAGGAAATATTTCAATGGAATTTTCAGGCCTGTGACAGGGAATGGGGTGTTGCCACTCCTCCTCATTCATTACAGATACAACTAGTGTTAGGCTGGTGTCTCAAAGGTTTGGAGGTGGGGGAGCTCCAGAGGAGTGCAGCGTGGACTTGAAAAGAGGGTCCCTCTGTGGTGCATTGAGGCATGATGAAGTCTGTCCACTTGCTAGTCTCTGGAAGGGTGTGAAGTTTGGATTACTCGTTTTCTCAGGCAAAATATGTTAACAAGTCACTGTTGTTTGGGGAAAGTGTCAGCTATAGAAGTTCTAATAAGAGATGGTCATCTAAGACACAGTCCCCTGTGTATCACCTTCTTACTCATGCCCCTCCCATGAACTCACACTCCACACCTTTGGCATCACTGCCACGTCCCCTCAATACATATATTAGTTTCCCTAACTGTTTAGAACACCCATTCACCTTTTTTCATAGTCCTCTCCTTAACATAAAACCAGGATTTCAGGACATCCTTAATTTTTCTTTTCCGCTTGAATAACCTGCTATGATTTAAAACTCATAGGGGAATGCGGTATTGAACGTCAAAATAATCATAGTCAAAGTCTGGGTTCCTTTACAATCAACTAAATGGCTATTTCTGCATAATAACTGGTATTTGCACTTCAACTCTTAGGTAATACCAATTCAGGAAAATTGAGAACAAGGGAACCCTTGTGCACTGTTGGTGGGAAATGTAAATTGGTGCAGCCACTATGGAAAAGAGTATGGAGGTTCCTTTAAAAATTAAAAATAGAGCTACCAATGATTCAGCAATTCTAATTCTGGGTATTTTTCCAAAGAAAATGAAAACATTAACTCGAAAAGTTATATGCACCCTCATGTTCACTGCAGCATTATTTACAATAGCAAGATATGGAAGCAACCTAAGTGTCCATCAATGGATGAATGAATAAAGAAAAGGTAGTGTGTGTATATATATATATATATATATATATAATGGAACATTATTCAGCCATAAAAAATAATTAATGCCATTTACAACAACATGGATGGACCCTGAAGACATTATACTAAATGAAATAAGTCAGAGAAAGACAAATATTGTACAATCTCACTTATATGTAAAATCTTACACACACAAAAGAGATACAGAGAACAGAATGCTGGTTGCCAGAGGTGGGGATTAGGGAGTGGGCGAAATGAGTAAAGGCAGCCAAAAGGTATAAACTTTCAATTATAAAATAAATAAGTGATGGGGAGGCAATATACAGCATGGTAACTACAGTTAATAATACCGTATTGCATATTTGAAAGTTGTTAAGAGAGTAGATCTTCAAAGTTCTCAAATTTTTGTTACTATGTATGGTGACAAATGTTAACTAGACTTATTGCGGTGATCATTTTGCAATATACACATATATGGAATCATTATGTTGCATAGGTGAAACTAACATAATGCCAATTACATTTCAATTTTAAAAAAAGAAAAACAATGGACAAATGAGAAATTATTCTGTGCGATGAATAAACACAGTCACAAAACTTAGATAAATTAGGCTCCAAATAAAACACCTTTCCACAGAAAGATTTTTGTCCTCAAGTGTTTGGAAATATTTTTTCCTGTTTTGACCCATAAAAAGTAGACCTAAGGTCGGAGGTATACGTACATGGCCATGTAGAACCTAATAAGACTAGTTGTTTTGTTCCAATTCACTACTAAATGCTAAGGAAAAATAGACCATCAAGTTTTCATGCCCATTCAGAAGTTGACTGGTGAGCAACTTACACACAGCAGTGGTCTGCAGAGCAGCCCTCTTTGCAAGCAAACAGCTTTCCCTTCTGAATCCTTCTCAAACTTTTAAAACTGTATGAGTCTCTCTGCTCATTCAAAGCCCAACACTTATTTATGCCCGCAAGTCACCTTGCAACAATTTTGTACGGGAAGGGAAATGTGGAAAAGGTCCAAGAAAGAGTAGAGAAGGAGGTGGTTTGGTTAATTTCAGTAGTAATGAAATTAAAAGTACAGAGGAATAATATTCCCAAGATACCCTCCTGAAAAAAGATGCCACACAAAGAATAACTGAAGGACCTGAATATGATTGGCTCAAAGGAAAAACTAAGGGAAGACTTCAGAGTTACATTCAAACATTTGAAGTTTATCTGCAGATGGGGTATGGAGATTTGCTCTGTGTTTATCTGAAGGTCAGAAATGGGATTAATGGGTGAAAGTTGTCAAGTAGGAGATTTTGTTTCAACCTAAAAACAAGAACTTTTAAATCACAAAAACTACCAAACTATGGCTTGCTCAGGAGGTCACGTACTCCCTATGCCTATTTATGAGAGACACTTTAGGAGGCATTACTGGAATGGGTGAGAGATTATTCTTAGATGATTTTTAAAAATACTTCAAACTTTAAGAATTCTATAACTCAATGATGAGGCAGGGGCTAAGAAAGTTTGTGAAGTAAACCAACAAAAAACACAACTAGCATTATTTACTACCCTAATATCATCTTCAAGGCAGACTTGAGTCCCGTTTGGCATTCTCAGTAGGGCATACATCTCTCTTAACCAGTAAGATGATATGAACCTTAATTTCATGAAAATTAACTAATTTTGCTTAAAGAAACTTGAAGAAAAATCAAGAAATGACACAGTACTATTCTGTAAAGTGATTCCATCTATGGAAACTCCCTGTGGCATTAAGATGTCCAGGTTTAAGTTACACAGTTTCTTGGTGTTTTGGAATAGTTTGATCACCTCAATTCAGTTTGGATGAGAGAAGCTCACTGTTCTCATTTTAAAGCTCAGGGATAAGATATTCTTAATACATCCCTCTCTTTCCTCCCACACTCTTCCAAGACATGAGAAGCTTCTGCCCAATACCATCTATTCAAACTGAAAGACTAACTGAGCTATTCAAAGATCCCTCCCAGGCACTTAGAGCTTTGTGCTATTGTCCAGCTGTATAATGCTCTGGTGAAGTCTGTGGTTCAGTCTGTTCTAATACACCTCCCACCAGCTGGAATACATGCCTTTAGCATTACAGTCTCTTTTCCATTATTTTTAATCCAGGCCATTCGGGGTTTGTTCTATTTTGTTTTGGACAGTATTATTATGTCCTTGGCCTCCAGTATTGGGTTTTTTTTCAGTACATTTCTACTAGAATATAAATGTTGTAGATGAAATTGCTCCTATATGGTAGGTAGGAACCCTTCATATTTTTGTCTTTTCCATTGCATTTGGCATAATGCCTTGCACACAATAGATGTGTTTGTTTTCCTGCCCAAGAAAGTGTTGCCTGAAAAAGTAAAACAATGCTGAAATGATGACATTTATAAAATATCATACACTGAAATAATCTTTTGATACTTTTCATTCATTTCAACAGTAATTGACCAATTTACTATTGAATTCTATTAAGAGATTTGAAGTACCTGATCATCTACAATATAAAATCAACAACCTTAGTTTTCCAGAGTGAAAGAGGAAGAAAATTGGAGTGAAAAGAGTAAAATCAGTTTTTGAGCAATTTCATGATTTCCCTATATGAACACTATATCACTGAGTCACTAAATATTTTCAACAAAAAGAAGACTTAGCAACTAACAAGTCCAACTTCCTGAAGTGAAAGATAGACTATTATACGTTAGGGAAATGATTTGTTTTGTTGTTAAACAAGAGGACCAAACTCTTGGCTAGATTTTTAAAAAGCAAAGGTGAGGCAGGGGCTTAGAGGTTGGGGAAGAGATATAAAAGGGCAAGGCCTTTCTTCTCTTTCTCAGAGAGTCCAGTAGATGTTGACAGTCCCCCTTGGCATAGCCAGAGTTCTGCTGTGGTGGAGTTTGCTTAGTGGGTAACAGATAATAATGATTTATGGAGGACAATTACTACCAGTTATCTTGTTTCCATCTAGAAGAGGAAACTTCTACTCTATTCTCCAGGGAGCAAACCATGGAAGAGGTACTCAGGCTCTCCCTCAACTCACTCCTCTCGTGGAAGAAAGACTGATGTAATTGATAAATTTGGGAGAAGTAATGAAGTCCATTCAGCTCAGCATCTTTTGGGTCCCTCTCTTTCAGATCTTGCTTGACTGAATAATGCAAGCTTTTGGGCCTCTTCTCCCATGTGATAGTTTAAGAGCTCAAGACCTACCCCTGCAAGGAGCAGCCTACAGTTCTAAGGAGAGAAGAAAGGTTAAAATCGAGTGATATATTAGCAAGACCTCTCTGGCCATAAATCTAAAGTAATATTCACTAATTCAGTTGTTAGAAGTAATAAGGATTTCTATTTGTCTGACTCCCACGTCCTATCTCATGGTTGTTTCAGTATTTGCAAGAAAAAAGATAACAGAAGAGAAAAAGTCTCAATTTTTAAGCTCATGCATTAAAGAACTATATTTGTAAGCTATCCTTTAAAATTATAATGATTTTAAAGCCAACATGGAAAATTATTAGATAACTCAGCCTCCAAGTTTTCAATGTTAAAATAATCTGTATTCAATTTTTATACTGTTCCTTTTAGTAAAACAGAAAAATTTGAACTGTTACAGCAAAACTTGGTATCCATTTCTTGTGAAGGAAATTTATATTTGCCAGTATATTAAATGTATATATAATTTATAATTTGGGGCTTTGGACAGTAGAACTATCTTATCAGTTTATTTATGCTAGCCTCATAATGAACACTATTTCTCTTGCTGTGGGTGACATTATTCCCAGATACACCACATCTGAAACATAACCATATACTTAATCATCATATCAAATAGTATTTTTGGATGGCTTTAAAATATTTTCACTTATATTCTTCTATTCAACCCTTTCAACAGCACCATAATTTGAGTAGTACAAATAGTTTTATCTACATTTTAATGAAAAAATTCACAGAGAGATTATGTGACTTCTTGAAGTTACCCAACCAGTAGTAAAAAAAGCTGATACTAGTACCCAAGTGGCCTGTCTCCTATTCCTACACAATTTTTGTGTATTTATTATATTGTCATTATATTACAAACTTATAAGGGCAGTATTATTGCAGGTGACTAAAATGGTATGATTTGTTCTTTGTTTGGCTTCTAAGAGCATATTAATTCAATGTAATTAAAAATATTTGTTGAATATCTAGCACATGGTTTAGCAAATAACTCCAACAACAGTAATAGTAATGGAAAGCTCTAAATGTGTTAGGATAGGAGAATGAATGGATAGCTGGATGGATGAATTAAAGGATGGATAAATATGCAATTAGCACAAAAATAAAAGAACAAGTTTTAACTCCTAAGGAGGACAGATGTAGTAATACACAAATAGTTAGAATTCATGTTGATACGTGGTATAACAGAGACAAGTACATTGTTCTAGGAGAACAAGAGACAGAACAAATCATTGTGCCACGTTTTGAGATTATTCTACAACTGTTGCACCATAGACCCATTGAAGTGTTCTTTATGTGGTAAAGAAGAGAATTGGAACTAATGAAGCATGAAAGGCCCATTGTCAGAATTTTTCAAAGAAAGATACCTTAGAATCCATGAAAATCAACAAAGAATCTAGGAATTTGAAACCCCAAAGAACTTAAATGAAAAGCCCAGCCTTACATGTTTTTATTAAAGCAGTGACATCCAGATGGGGTGGAGGGCAGAAGGAAGACACGTAACATCAATGTGCATGTATTTTTAGTAGTAAAAGAAAGCACTGAACCAAGGCACTAACCAGACACATTTCTAACCTTGACATGAGTTGCTGATGAAATGGTCCTTAGGATAAACAGCACAATTGGCCTTATTTTGACCTGAGTCAGCAGGAGCTTTTAGCAGGAGTTCTATCCTGTAAATGTCCTCTGGAACAAGAACAGAACACACTGTTCAAGTTGCTCAAACAGAGCTGGTGGGTCAGTAACTGACACAAGGGAACTTAGGTAGAGGCAGAACAGGGAGAGGATCTCTTTCAGAAGTGCTGAGCGTTAAGGGCATTTAACAGAGTGAAAGGGAACTATTCTGGGAAAAACAATATCTGAATCCAAAATACTTCGGCAATTTAATCGAATATGCTGCTTAAGGAAAAAGCAGTCTGCACCCCAACACCTGCTGGACCTAATGGACTCTGAAATGTTGTTTCAGAATTAATCAAGTCATTTAAAATCATAGCTGCAGTCTCCATTCACTACTCCTGTGCATAAATGTGCTGATCCCAATACTAATCCATGTCGGGTGACTTGAGCAATATATCACCATAATTGCCATTTTAGGGCCGCAAATTGGAGTTAAAATAACCAGATGCAAAAGAGATGGCCATATCATACTCTCAAGATGGATCTTCAAAGTTCAAGGAGAGTTCAAGCATGGAAGAGGCAATAGAAAGGGGTCAAGTGTAAGGGGATTGTTCATGTTCAAGAGGAATTAACTTTACAAATACTTTGTTTCTGAGGTGGTAATTGTCCCATCTTACAGTTATTCATACCTCATTTACTCGTTGCATTCTTCTCAAGCATTTAATGAAACGAATTTGATTTTGACAAAATATTCCGTTTCAAAATTGCCATTAATTTTCAAGATTTTTTTTATTCTCTGCTAAATTATCTGTTTTAAAGGGATAGAGACTAAATTTGGGAAATCTAATATTTCCCTAGCTAATCTTCTAGCAAGAGTCCATGTCAGTTTCAGATATTTCCTTCCTAGCTTAGTCAATTAAATCACTGAACTAAAAAAAGTCACCAACATCACAAACATCCCAAACTCAAAAGACCAGGAAAGAGTTCTGTCCCATGCGAGTAAAATGAAGGCAGTTTTCTAGCTTATCTGTCACAATTTCCCACTTACTCTTTGCTTTGGTTAAATCACCATTCCCCTGATATCTTTAAAATAAATCAGTGTAAAAAGGAAGCACAATATACTACCTCTATTTCAAACTCCAAACTTGTTAACATAGCGCTCAAGGGCCTTCACAATCTGGAGCCAACCAATCTGTTTAACACCTCTTTTTTTCACAAGCCCTTGTACTCCAGCTTCTGCCACAACAAATGGCTCATTGTAATTCAAAGAAGAAGGCTTGTTTAAACCTCCAGCCTTTTCAAATGTTCTTCTCTCTATATGACTTATTTCTCTTCTCTCTTCCTCCAGCTAGTACACTTACAGTCATTCTTTAATACCCAGCTGAAATGTCACTGTCCTTGTTTGGCTAGCCATTCCAATACAGGGCAGTTAGATTTTTTTTTTTTTTTTTTTGCTCTCCCATAGTGAAGAATGCAAGCCTCCACTGCAATCACTTACCACAACATATTATACAAATGTTCTTTGATATTTTCTTTGTGTCTGTCACCTTCAATTACATTATGAGGTAATAGAGTAAATATACTGATTTTCATAATTGTTGGAATAATACCTTAAATGTAGATAAAAGCAATTTTCAAAATTATAAAGCAATATTAAAATTGGAGTTGTTTTGCTATTATTATTTCTCAAAGCGCACAATATATCACAACATATCATAGATATTTCTTTGGGTCTAATCTAGCAACCATCAGGATAGGGTGGATAAAATATTTGAAGAAATAATGGTCAAAATTTTTAAAAATTTGATGAAAATTTCAACCTTCCATTCTAAGAGAGTCGATTAAACACAAGGAAAATAAATACAAAAACCACATCAAGGCATATCATAATTAAATTGCTGAAAACTAATATTAAAGAAAAATTATAAATGCAGCCACTGAAAAAGAACATGTTACGTAAAACAGGGAACAAAGATAAGAATAACTTCAAATGTTAAAAACAATGCAGTCCAAAAGATAATGCAATGACATTTTTAAAGTGCTGAAAGGAAAAACATGGTAAAACTAGAATTCTATATCTGGGAATAACTTCTTCAAAAAAGAGGGTTAAAAAATATGCTACAAGGATATATTGTACAACACAGGGAATATAGCTAATATTTTATAATAGCTGTAAATGCAGTATAACCTTTAAAATTATGAATCACTATATTGTACACCTGTAACTTATGTAATATTGTACATCAACTATACCTCAATAAATAAATAAATAAGTAAAATACAAGGAAAAAAAGAAGGAAAAAGTATACTTTAGGAAAAACTAAACCTCAGAGAAATTTTTGCATCAGACTTCTATTAAAGAAATGTTAAAGTAATTAATTCTTCAGGCTAAAGAAAAATAAAACCACATAGAAATTCAACATACACAAGGGAACCTATGCATGCCAATATGGTAAATATGTGGTAAATCTAGTAAATATTTTAGTCATTTTTAAAGTTTCCTTAAGAAATAATTAAATATTTTAAAATAATAATAACAGTATTTTGAAGTTTATAACATGGGAAAAAAATATCACAACAATATAACAAAGGACTGGAGGAGAGAAATGGAAGTATACAGCTCTAAGATTATTACAATATGCATAAAATGGTATAATATTATCTGAATGTAAATTATAATAAGGTAAATTATGCATAAGCTAAGTGAAATAAAACATACATTGCTAATAATACAAAAATATATCTAAGAACAAACACTACAAAATACTCCTTAGTTCCCTGTGCTATACAGTAGATCCTTGTTGGTTACTTTATATATAGTAGTGTGTATGCTTTAATCCCAAACTCCTAATTTATCCCTCCACCCACTTTCCTCTTTGGTAACTAGAAGTCTGTTTTCTATATCTGTGGGTCTATTTCTGTCTTGTATATAAGTTCATTTGTATCATTTTTAAAGATTCCATATATAAGCAATATCATATGATATTTGTCTTTGTCTGGCTTACTTCACTTAGTATGTTGATTTCCAGGTCCATCCATGTTGCTGCAAATGGCATTATTTCATCCTTTATTATGGCTGAGTAATATTCCATTGTAAATATATACCACATATTCTTTATCCATTCATCTGTCAGTGGACATTTAGGTTGCTTCCATATCTTGGCTATTATAAGTAGTGCTGTAACGAACATTAGAGTGCATGTATTTTTTTTGCTATTGTTTCTCCAGATATATGCCTAGGAGTAGGATTGCAGGATCATATGGTAGTTCTAGTTTTAGTTTTTTAAGGAACCTTCATACTATTCTCCACAATAACTGTACCAACTTACATTCCCACCAATGGTGTAGGAGGGTTCCTTTTTCTCCACACCCTCTCCAATATGTATGGAAACGCAAAAGACCCTGAAGAGTCAAAGCAATCTTGAGAAAGAAAAACAGAGGTGGAGGAATCAGACTGACTTCAGACTATACTAAAAAGCTACAGTCATCAAAACAGTGTGGTACTGTCACAAAAACAGAAATATAGATCGATGGAACAGTATAGAAAGCCCAGAAATAAACCCACGCACCTATGGTCAATTAATCTACAACAAAGGAGGAAAGAATATACAATGGAGAAAAGACAGTCTTCTCAATAAGTGGTGCTGGGAAAACTGGACAACTACATGTAAAAGAGTGAAATTAGAACATTCTTTAAAACCATACACAGAAATAAGCTAAAATGGATTAAAGACCTAAATGTAAGACTGGATACTATAAAACTCCTAGAGGAAAACATAGGCAGAACACCCTTTGATATAAATTGCAGCAATATCCTTTTGGATCTGTCTCCTGGAGTAATGGAAATAAAAACAAAAATTTAAAAATGGGGCCTCATTAAACTTAAAAGCTTTTGAACAGCAAAGGAAAACATAAACAAAATGAAAAGACAATCTACAGAATGGGAGAAAATATTTGCAAATGATGAGACTGACAAGGGATTAATCTCCAAAATATACAAACAGCTCATACAGCTCAATATAAAAACAACCCAATCATAATGGTATTAAATTAGAAATCAATAAAAAATATCTGGAAATGCCCCAATATTTTGAAATTAAGAAACACTTTTCTGAAAAACCCATGGATCAAATAAGAAAGCAAAAAGTAAAATTAAAAACTATTTGACCTGATAGAAAAAAATATACAATACATCAAAATTTGTGGGATGCAACTAAAGCTGTGCTTAAAGGAAATTTATTGGTTTAATTGCTTATGTTGAAAAAGAAGAGTTTTCAACATAAAATAAATGATCTGAAAGTTCCACCTTAAGAAGCTACAATCAAACAGAATATTAACTATAAAATATTAGAATAAAGGAAATAATATTGATATGTTAAGTCAATTAACATATAAGTGAAAAACAATAGACAAAAAATAGAAAACAAAAGCTGGTTCTCTGAAAAAAAAAATTGAAAAACCTCTAATTAGACTAATCAAGGAAAGAAGGAGAGAACAAACAAATAAATTCAGCAATTTATGTGAAAAGAGCAAATTACTTGAAAGACAGAAATTACTAACACTGACACAAATCATCCCTACATCTAGTATGGAAATTAAATTTGGAAATAAAAACTTTCTCACAAAGAAAACTGTAAGCCCAAATAGCTTTACTAGTTGAAATCTAGCAAATAGTTAAGGAAGAAATAATTCTAATGCTACAAAAAATATCTTAGAAAATAAAGAAGGAGGGAATGCTTCCAAACTCGGTCTAAATGGCCAGCATTACTTTGATACCAAACCAGACAAAGACATAACAAAAATAGGTCGCCAGTAACTCTCATGAACATAGATGCAAAAAAGAATCTTAATATAATATTAACAAATGAAATCCAGCAACATTGAAAAAGTTAATGCATAATAACCAAGTAAGGTTTACCCAAAGAATGTAAAGATGGTTTAACATTTGAAAATCAATTTACTTAACCAAACTAGGGCATTAAGGAGAAAAATGATATAGTCGTCTCAATAGATACAGAAAATCAATTTGACAAAAATCTATACCCAATTATGTTAAAAACTATCAACAAACTGGGAATAGAAGAAACTTCTTCAACCTGATAAAGGATACATATAAAAAACCTATAAGTAATATCATAGTAGAGAAAGATTGAACACTTTCTCCCTAAAATGGGAAAGAAGTCATGGATATTCCCTCTCACTACTCCTATTTAATACTTTCCCTACCCTACCAACTGCACTGACATAGGAAAACAAAGTAAAACAACACAAAAAGCATACAGAGTGGAAAGGAAGAAGTAAAATTGTCTCTACATGTGATTGTGTACATAGACAACCCTACAGAATCTGGAGAAAACTAACAGAACTAATAAGTGATTTTAACAGTCACAATATAGAAGGTCTGTATACAAAAATCACCTGTATATCTAAATACTTGCAGCAAACAATTGGAAAATATGATTTTAAAAATTCAATTTATAATAGCATTAAAATATGAATTACTTAAAAAAATATGAATTACTTAATGGTAAATTTAACAAAATATATGAACTACCTGTACAGTGACAACAACAGAAACATTGCTAAGAGAAATTAATGAAAAATTTTAAAAAAATTTTAAAGGGGGAAAATATACTATGATCGTGGATTATATATTCAATATTTTAAGATGTAAATCATCCCCAAACTGATCTACACATTTGACAGAATCCCAGACAAAATTCCATCAGCGTTATTAAAAAGACAAAGAATCTAGAACACTCAACACAATTCTGAAAAAGAACAGAGGTGAAAGACATATACTACCTCATTTCAAGATTCACTGTAAAGTTATCAAGAATCAATACAGCGATACTGACATAATGTACAATGGAACAGAATAGTTAGCCTAGAAAAACAGCCACACCTGAACTGATTTTCAACCCCAGTGTCTAAGTAATTTGATTGAAAGGGATAGTCCATTCAACAAATATTGCTAGAACAACTTAATATCAAAAGGTGGAAAAGTGAACCACATCTATTATGTGATACAAATTTTAACCTAAAATGTACTTTAAACTTAAACATAAAAGTTAAAGTTATAAAACTTCTAAAAGAAAATATAGGAGAAATTCTTCATGACCTTTATGGTCAGGTTTTCTTAGATAGGACACAAAGTATTATTAAATAAAAACTTGATAAACTGGACTACATCAATATTAAAACTTTTGGCATTAAAAGTTTTCCAAGATATAAAAGAATTTTTAAAACACAACACTAAGAAAATGAATTAACCAATTTTTTTAAATGGGAAAAAAATTGACAAGACATGTCATAAAGTAGCTATATGAATGGCTTATAAGGACATGAAAAGATGCTCAATAGTACTTATGCTTCTGGTCAAAATGGAGTTTCCAAAACTGGACAGATAAGTGAAACAATCGTTCTCAAGACATTGGAAATCAAGCAATGGGAAATCAGCTAACCTAACGAGTTTAACCTGATGATAGCCCCAACGTAGGGAGAAAATGTCCAGGCCATGGTACATAGCAGGGGGAATCAACTAGAATGCAAAAGTCTCCCTGAATTGAAGACAAAGTTGTTAAGTCTGTGGAGGTCAATACAGCCAGACTTTGTAGGGCAGAGTATCAAAGAGAAGAGAACTGTGAAGACAGAGTATTCTAGAAATCTGAGGGTCTCCCCTGAATATTCAGAAATTATTACAAGAAACTACTAAAAACTGGAGAGAAAAACACCAAGAAGCATTAGAAAGAACAATCCCTTAGGCACACACAGAGCCAGAATTAATGTTTGTTCAAATCTGACAGAGTGTAAAGCCTCATACTTCATGGTGAATGAATCAGTAGAGTATCCAGAAGTGTTTTCTCTCAGTAGTGCGGCAAGTTAGCCACTGACTAAATTGTGTTATGGTCATGTTTGTCAAAGCTTAAGAGCAAGAACTGAAAGAATCAAGCTGTTTTCAAGTACCACAACATAAATGCACAAATATTTGGAAATATTTATAGGATTGCAAAACATCCAGAATCTGACAAGTTAAAATTCACAATGTCTGGCATCAGATTAAAAATTAAAAGTCATGCAAAGAAATGATCATAATGAAAAAACTCAATAAATTGAATCCAAAACAAATATGACACAAATAATAGCATATACAAACATATTAAAATTATTATAACTGTATTCAATATGTTCAAGAAGCTAGAGAAAAACTTGACATGTTAAGTAGAGATATGGAAGATAAATTCTTTAAAAGGACCCAAATTGCATTTCTAGAGGTGAAAACAATGTCTGTAATGAAAATACAATTGGTGGGATTAACAGAGTAGATATTGCCAAAGAAGAGAGTAGTGAGCTTGAAGACATAGGCAAGAAAAGAAAAAGCTATCCAAAAGTACTAGTACTAGAACTAAACATTACTCATACTAAACAAGAAGTAAATCATATCACTTGAAGATAGACTGGGATAAGCCAAAATTATATACTATAAACACCAATGCAACTATGAAAATAACACAACAAAGAGTTATAAGTAACAATAAAACAAAGGCAATAAATTTGAATCATTAAATAATCTCTATTAAAGTAAAAGAAAGCAGAGGAGAAGGGGAAAGGGAAAAAAAATAATGAATGGGGAAAAAAAAAGCAAAATAGCAGAATTAACCCTATCAATGCAAATGACCTAGGACCTAAACATTACAATAGCAAAGATTGGCAAATTAGACAGAAAAAGACCCAACTACATGCTTCTCACAAGAAATACCTTGTATATATAAAGATACACTAGGTTGAAAGTAAAAGGATAAGAAAAAATATACCAGGATAACACTAATCAAAGGCATGCTGAAGTGGTTCTATTAATATCAAAGTAAATTTCAGAGCAAACAATATCACCAGGGATAAAAAAAAGATCATTCTACAATGACAAAGAAGTCTATTCATTCAAAGGACACACCTATCCTAAACATTTATTAACCTAATAACAGAGTTGCAAACACAAAAACTGATAGAACTGCAAGGAAAAATAGGCAATTCTACAATTACAGAAGGAGACTTCAACTCTCCTCTTTCAATAATTGATAGAACAAGTAGACAGAAGATCATTAAGGATACAGAAGACGAACACTATAAACAAAATTGGTGTACTTAGCATTAATAGAGCACTCCACCTAAAAATAGCAGAATATGCCTTCTTTTCAAGTGCACATGGATCATTTGCAAGTCATATAAGATATACTGTCTAAACACAAACAGATTAAATTAGAAATGTATAAAAGAAAAATATCTGGAAAACTCTCAAATAACAAACTTCATGGGTCAAAGAAGAAATCAAAAGAGAAACTATAAAGTATTTTGAATTGAATGAGAATGAAAAATACAATATCAAAATCTATGGGATGTTTCTAAGGCAGTACTTGGAGGGAAATATATAGCACTAAATGTCTATTAAAATAGAAGGTTTCAAATCAATGACCTCAAGTTCCTCAGTAAAGGAAGAGCAAATTAAAACCAAAGTAATTTAAAATAAATAATAAAAATCAGAGCAGATATCAATTGAAAAGAAAACAGAAAATCAATGCTTTTCAAAGTGCTTCTTTAGGAAGACCAATAAAATTAATAAATCTCTAACAAGACTAATGGGAAACAAAAAAGAGATACCACAAATTGCTAGTGTCAGGAATGACAGAATCAACTTCACTGCAGATTCTGCACATATTAAAAGGATAATAAGGGAATAGTATAATAACTTTATTCCAGTGGATTTGACATCTTAGATTAAATGGATAAATTCCTTGAAAGGCACAACCTACTAAAGCTCCCTCAAGGAAAAACAGATAATCCCAATATTACAATATCAATTAAGAATGGAATTTTTAGTTAAAAACCTTGACACTAAAATATCCCCCATCCAGATGGCTTCACTGAGGAATTTTAACAAATATTTTAAAAGGAAATAATACCAATTCTATATAAACTCTTCCAGAAACCTGAAGAGGAATACATATTCCTAAACATATTGTGTAAGGCCAGCATTTCGTTAATATCAAAATCAAAAAAGTGTACTTCAAGAAAAGAATAATATAGACCAATATCCTTCATGAACACAGACCCAAAAATCCTTAATAAAATTTTAGCAAATAAAATCCATCAATATATAAATACACCGTGAGAGACTAGAGTTTATCCTAGTAAAGCAAGTTTGTTTTAAACTTTGAAAATCAATGTAATTCATCATATTCATAGAATAAAAAAGAAAAATTATATCATTTTTCAATAAATGCAGAAAAACTATTTGACAAGCTCTAACATTTATTCCTAACAAAAACTCTCAGCAAACTAGTGTAAAAGGGAACTACCTCAACCTGACAGAGGGCATCTATGAAAAACCTGTAGCTAAAACTTTAAATAATGGTGAAAGACTGAATGGTTTCCCTCTAAGATCAAGATCAAGGCAAGAAGTCCACTGTACAAAACTGTACTAGAGGTTCTAACCAGTGAAATAAGGCAATAAAAATAAATTAAAAGCATAGACTGTAAAGGAAGAAGCACTGTCTTTATTCACAGACAATATGATCAACCATGTAGAAAGTCAATGGAATCTTTAATAATAAAATTAAGTGAGTTTAGTATTAAAGGTTGAAGGATACAAGATCGATACACAAAAAACAACTGTATTTATGTCCACTCACAATGATCAAAGGGAAATTAATATAAATACACAATATAATTTACAAAAGCATCAAAAATATAACTACTTAGGGGAAATCTGAAAAAAGATGTATATAACCTGTATACTGAACATAAAATATTGCTGAGAGAAATTAAAGAAGACTTAAATAAGTGGGAAAATTCACTGTATTCATGGATCAAAAGATTCAATATCATTAAGATGTCAATTCTGCCAAAATTTATTTATAACACAATCCCAATCAAAATCCTAGCAAAGTCTCTTGTAAAAATTGACCAGCTCATTTCAAATTCATTTAGAAATACAGAGGACCTAAGACAGTCAAAACAACATTGAAAAAGACCAAGTACAAAGGACTAATATACTACCTGAAACTTATCATAATGTGATAACACTGAAGAAAGTGATTATAGACAAACAGATAAACGCAAGGGAATACAGAGTCCAGAAATAGACCGACATATATATGGTTCTATAATTTTTGACAAATACACAGAGGCAATTCGGTGGAAAGGATAATCTTTTCAACAAATGATGCTGAAACAATTTAATATCCATATGCATAAAAACAAAAGAATATACATCCAAATCTTGAACCTTGTACAAAAATTAGTTCACAATGGATCATAGATATCAACATAAAACTTAAAACTACAAAACTTCTAGAGGAAAATAAGAGAATATCTTTGTAAGCTTGAGTTATGCAAAGAATTTTTAGCTATGACACTAAAAGCACAATCCATAATGAGAAAAATTGATAAATTAGATTTCAAGAAAATTTTAAATTTCTGCTCTGCCTAAGACAGCATTAAGAGAGTGAAAAGACAGACCACAGACAAAGAGAAAATATTTGCAAATCATATAATTATATTCGAAATATAAACATAACTCACAACACTCCATACTAAGAAAACAAGCAAGCGATTTTTTTAACAGGCAAAAGATTTGAACAACCAGCTCATCGAAGAGATACAAATTGCAAATTAGTACATGAATAGATGCTCAATATCATTAGTCACCAGGAAAATGCAAAGCAAAACTACCATATGATACCACTCTACATCTATTTGAATACTGAAATTAAAGAGACTAATCTTTCCAAGTCTTGGTGAGGAGGCAAAGCAACTGGAATTTTCATTTACTGTTGATGGGAATGTATAATAGTAACCACTTTGGAAAACTGTATGCAGTTTCTTAAAATGTTAAACATATACATAGCTCATGACCTAGCCATTGTGCTCCTATGTATTTACCAAAATGAAAGAATATGTCTATTCAAAGATTTAAATACAAATGTTCATAGCAATTTTATTTGTACAGCTAAAGAGTAGAAACAGTCCATATGCCAATCAACACGTGAATAGAGAAATACAATGTGATATATCCACACAGTGGAATGCTGCCTAGTGTTAAAAAGGGGATAAACTATTATACACACAGCAACACTGATGAAAATTGAAATAATTATGCTAAGTGAAAGAAGATAAACAAGAGTACATAATATATGGTTCTATTTATATAAAATTCTAGAATTTTCAAACTATTTATAATAACAGAAAATAGATGGGGGTTGGGAGGAGAAAAGAGAGGAATTTCAAAGGGGCACAATGAAAGTTTTTAGATATGGATATGTACATTATCTTGATTACATGATGGTTTCACAAATGTTTACATATGTTAAAACCTACCAAACTGTACCCTTGCAATATGTATAGTTTATTATACCAATTAAGCCTCAGAAGAGTTGGTTTAAAAATATTCAACCTTCTTAATCATCAGAGAAATACACTTTAAAACCAAAATGAGGTATCACTACACACTCACTAGAATGTCTAAATAAGAATAATAGTACCAAGTGTTGGTGATGATATGTAGCCACTAGACCCATCATATATTGCTCTGAGAACCTAAATGTTACAATCACTTTAGAAACCAGTTTGACAATTTCTTTAAAAAGGTAAATGTACACCTATCATGTGACCTAGGAATTACACTCATATGTGGAAATAAGTGTTTACACAAAGACTTCTTCTCAAATATTCATAGAAACCTTATTTGAAATAGCCTCAAACTACAAACATCCCAAATGCACATCAACATGGGAATGGATAAAGAAATTATGGTATGCCATAAAATGTAATACTACTCGGCAATAAAATGGAACTAGCTACTTATAGGCACAATGACATGTTAGAATCTCTAAAAAATTATGCCACATGAAGGAAACCAAACCAAAAATAGTACATACGAATGACACCACTTTATGAAATTCCGGTACAAGCAAAACTAGTTTATAGCGATGTAAAGTAGACCAGAAGTTGCTTGCAGCCAGGGATGTAGGTATCGTCTAAAAGAGGGTAAAAGGGAACTTACTGGTGTGATGGAGCGGTTTGATATCTCAGCCCTGATGTGGTCATGCATATGTTTGTCAAAACTCATCACAATTTAAAAAGGGTGAATTTATTGTATCTAAGTTATGCTTCAATAAAATTGATTTTAAAATAATTTTCACAAATCAACTATTTTCTAGGAAAATATACACTACCAAAATTAAAGATGTAGGAAACTTGAATAAAGTAATTGCTATGGAAGAAATTAAATCTGTGAACAATTTTATGAAACTGAAACCTTTAAGATACTGAAAACTTTACAAGAAAATATTGTAAATGACCAAAATGGAGGACAAAGAATTTTAGAAAATCAGAAAAAAAGATATTTTTAGGTTTCCAAAGATTTAATTTCCACAGACAGTTTTATGGTTAAATTCTTTCAGTCTTTTGAGGAATTGATCATGTATGTTCCATAGCAGAGGAAAACAGAATTCATTTAATGATGTCCATAAGAACGATAAAATTAAAACTGATAAGATACCAAATCTATGTAAAACTATGGAACAAAACTCTACACTGATCAAATAAGATGACTTAAAAGAATTCAAAGATGGTTCAATATATTATATTGTTTCATCCACAAATAAGCAAAAACAGAAAAACTATATATTCTCCTAAATCAATGGCCAAAAAAGCATTTGATAAAGAGATAAAGTTCTGACTTAAACATTTTAAACTAAAATTAAACAGCTTATTTATTAATATGTTGAAGAAGTAAATTGTAAATTAAAGATGTCATTTTACATAATGGAAAAACAGTAAAAATGTTCCCATTCAAGTTAAGAACATATAAGGATACAGCTTATAAACACTGTCATGGAAATTCTAATCAGTGCAATGCTACAAGAAAAGTAAGTAAGAGGTATGAATACCAGAAAGGCAGAAACAAACAAACCTTTTTGGAGTATAGCATGTGTTAAAGAAAACACCAATAGAGTCACTAGAAAAATGTATGAAAGCATAAAAGAGTTCAATAAGATGGTCACTTATCAACTACATATACTAACATTCAAGGGTTTTCCAACATATCAACAGAAACCACTTTAAAACATCCTATTTTCAGTAGTAATGAAAAATATTAAATACCTAGAAATAACTTTAACAAGATATATGTGGGACTCATAAAAGTTTAAAAGTTTCCTGAGGAAAATATTAAAATAATTAATTAAATATGCATGGATAGCAAGGCTGGATTTTTACAGTGTTTAAGTTTTTCCATATTAAATTATAAATATAATCTAATTTTTAAAAATCTCCATGTGGTGTCTTATTTTTGTTTTGCACACTGTATTTTGCTTTGTTTTTTGGAACTTGAAAAAATTGTTCTAAAGATCATATGAAGTAACAAACTTTCAAAACTAGCTAAATTTTTTTTAAAAAGAGTAATAATAATGAATATGTTCAGTGATGGAAAACAATAATTTAGATATTTTTTTCATATGATAATAGACAAATTAATGAAACCAAAAGCCCAGAAACAGATGAAAATACACATGAACTTAATAAATTAAAAAGGTAGAAGTTTAAGTTGTTGGGAGGCAAAGGTGAGTCCCACGTAGATAAGCAGTCAAGAAATAGTTCTGGTTTTATCTGCTATTTGGATAAAATAAAGTTAGAGCAGTTAATTTTACGTGCACTAAAAAAGTAAATGTAATAATGTAAACATAATATTACCAGAAAAATATGTAGGTAGACATTTATCTGATTTCCAGTTGGAAAAATGGATAGTTGTGACCAAGTAAAAATTGAAAACTTCTACATGTCAAAGTTACCTAAACCAAAATATAAAGGAAAGTAACAATTTAAGAAATACTCTAGTACACATCATGAATAAAGGGTTAACATATTACTTAGCTCTGACAAGTTAATTAACAAATACATTCACACTGAGAGGATGAAAAAGGAGAACATTCCATTCATTCAAAAAGAAATCCAAGTAGACAAAAAATATAAAAATATTCAAACTTATTAGTGATGAGTGAAATAAAACATCAAATTGACAATATGTGTCTTTCCCAGTTGGATAACATTTGTCTCCTATCACAATGGCAAAACTTTTAAATAATAATACCAGTATTAGTAAGAGTATCAATTTTTATATTCTGCTGGTAGGAATATATACTGACATATTCTTTTAATATTCCAATTGAGCAACATAAACTACAAAATATAAATAATTTCATATTCTTCGAGGTCCATCAGACTTGCACATTTTTGTTTATGGATGTGCATTATCCCTGTGTTTATAGTAGTGACTAAGTGGAAACAACCTAGATACCCTAGATCATAGTACACTAATAATGATAAATACTGGTAGACCAAAAGAAGTCATGTTGCAGAAGAGCATATGTTCATGAAAATATTCAAATATTATACTGAATACTATATTTGGTATGATTCCAAAATTATGAAGATATATGCCTGGGGCAAAAAGAAAAAAAAAAGCCTTTCGTCCACCAAAATTTTATGTATTTCTTTCTGTGTGCTAAGGCTAAAGGTGACTGTACTTTTCTTCTCACTTTTCCAACACTTCTTACATTTTTTATACTAAAGAATTACTTTTATAAACAGAAATTATTTTTTATGATTATAAAAGTAATTTTTCTCTTCCTTTTAGTCAAAAGATTGCACCAAACATCCTTCCTGGCTCCAGCCAGTTTGTGATGTCCCCTCCGTCTGCTTCTCCTCACACCCTGGGCAGGACATAAATCTGTCTCCCCATCTACGTTGAGAACTCTGTGAGGGAAAGGGCTGTGACCTGTGCACTGAGGCACCCCATGAGTGCTGAGAAGCTGAAACAGACTGGCAGAAAAGACAAAAGTCAATGCAGGAAATGAAGAGGGGTACTAGAAGAGAGTTGGGGTAGGAGAAGTAGATTTTTACCCCACCTTACCCCCATAAGCATAGGTAACTATAAACATATATTATGTTTGCCTTCTTTTTCTCCCTCCACCTGTATAAGAATAAGAGCCAGTTATGTTTCCCAATCACTTAGTACTACTTATAACACTGGTACTCAGACCACACCTTTCACAGCCACATGGACTCTATTATATTTAACTACACCAGTTCTAATCCCTTGATAGTAAGAGGCAGCAGAGTACAATGATAAAGAAGAAGCTCTTTGGGGTCAGAATTTCTGGGGCAAACGCTGGCTCCACCTCTTATTAGCTATATAACCTTGAACGAATTGCTTAAGTTCTCTGTGCCTGTTTCTCTGTGTATTGGGTTGGCCAAAAAGTTCTTACAGAAAAACCCGAATGAACTTTTCGGCCAACCCAATATAATAAGGTTGTTATTAGGATTCAATGAGTTTCTACGTGTGGTAGCCTATAATAAAGGGCTACATACGGTGCTGGTAAAGTGAAAACATAAAGACTGTATTACCCAGGACACGTAGCAGATATACTTTTTGGTTAATATCTATTGCAGACATGACACCAGAATCAGTGAGTCCTTTGTCAGACATGTGTATGGTTGACTACCCTGTCCTGACAAAGTATTCATAATCATTCATTGAAAAAACATATTTAAGAAATTAATCCAAATAGATTTTCGAGGCTTTCAGTTTTCACATAAGCACTAAAAAGTCAACCTCATTCTTGCTGTAACTTGCTTTAGACGCCAAATCTGAACAACACAGAAAACTATTAATAGATGTTATTCCAATGAGAGACTTTTACAGTTAACATCTAATCATTCTTCATCGAAGTACGACTTCATCAAACTACAACTTTACTATTCTTTTCAGTTCCATAACTCCAATAAATGACAGCTTAAGATTGTAGACATAAACAGTTAAAGACTTCTTTCTAGTTCCTTTCTTCTACAATGTATTTGCAAACTTATAATTTCTAAATTCATTCAACTATAAAGATCAAAGAGAGGTGACAGATTTCCATGTCTGATGCTTGCACCCGCTCTGCCTCCTTCTCTGTGGGTTCATGTTTGTGTATGTGTGTGTGTGTGACCAACGGGTCCTGTTTGTCAATAGAGAAACAGTGTTTAGAGGAAAACCTGGTGTGAAAACTGGGTCAGAGGCACAAAATGACATGTTTATGACAAGGCGCAAACTGTTGTTTTATCTAACCTGCGAGATTTTGTTTGTCTTTCCAGCCTCAGTGGAATCTATTCAATATTAAATGGCAAACAAGCCCCCTATGACACTGTGGAAAACTCATCCTATCTCAATAGTGGCAGAATCAGTGGCTCAGAGAAGCCCAAATGGGCCAAGGTAAAGCATGACAGCGACAGCTGCAGCTGCAAAAGAGAGGGAGAAAGACTGAGAGAGGGGATGCACTTCCTTTCTCTAAGTGCAAAGAGCCAGCAATGGCTCCTAAACACAGCCGACCCTTCTGGCAGCACTTCTGCATATAAGGTGTTCAAAACAGTTGCCTGTAGGCTTATTTTAAAAAGAAATTGAAAGAAAAATTAAGTGAGCCTCTGAAGGGAAGGGAAAAAAAAAGACATTTAATTATGTCATAGATCTAAGGAAATAAGAGGTTTCCAGTTCCACCTCTTTTGCTAAATCAAATTTAATGTTAAAACGAGAATTGTCAATTTCAATGTCAAAAGAGTTCCATTCACTACGGGTTTGTTTTTCTCACTTTGAATCTATTATGGATGTTGGGTTTTATGCCTTCTGAAGAAAACTTTAAGTTTAGAGTGAAACTAGCCCTATATATAAACATAGTTCAAAATAAGAATATGTAGGAAAATCCCCAAGTGTCTAAGATTTCCTAAATACTGTCATTAATTATAACATACTGGGCAGCCACCAGACACATAGAACTATTCCAGGAACAATGTAATGAGATTTGACAGGTGTCTCCAAACAAAAATCAAGCATAGGGTTTAAATATTTCAGGTAAACCTTCCACTTTTTCTTCCCTAAATTACCCCAATTATCACATCAACTGTTCACTTATACTTGTGATGACAACTCAAATTGTACAGTTTGAACTAAGGTACCAGGAAATCTCCTTTTGGAATAAAAAAAGAAAAACAAATGAATAAAAATAAAAAACCTCTACCATTAGCTACACCATCACCACCTCCAACAGTTTCGTAAGAAGAACAAAAATACTAATATCAATAAGTAATGGTATTTAAGATCCAATGTCTTTAAAAATTCTAAACATGTTATGGATATCACGACAGAATGGAAGTGCATTGGTTATTACGAATTTCTCTGAAATTCCTAGTTATAATTGAGACCATCTTATTAAAAGGATGTTAACTAATTGCAATATCTTTGTAATATCTTAGAAGAAATTAAAAGTCAACATTATTGATGTAAGTATTCATATCCACGTGCTCCTATTCTTTGCTTTTTTGAGACGTGGTGAGTTTAGGGAGAATTTCCCGATGCCACTTTCAGGCACATTTGATCTCCTAGAGAGGAAGCTGTATTATATCTGCATGAGGCATGTCTGTGGGGATGGAAGAGAGGGCAAGAGGGTGACTTGGGATAATCATTGCTAAAATGTTTTATTTGCACATGATAATTTCTCCTTTCATAAATATCAGCAAATATGCTTCTCTCCCCTGTCCCTCTCCCTTTCTCTCAGGATATCAGGCAGATAAGAGTTATCAGTAAAGGTCATCTTCAATTTCTGTACAGAAATGATCTGTCTCTGGTATGTAATAAACATTTATCCATGCCTTTATTAGCTATATTGAAGCTGACAGTTCTGTTAAACCATTTTCTTTCATTTTGCTAGGTCATGACGGTTAATGCTGCTAAAAAATCTCATCACTGCTTTTGATCACTGTATTGTCTTCCCTGTATTATCAGAAGTTTTTGAAGGTAAGCACTGGCTGGAATGACCTATTATAGTTACAGCCCGTTGAGTCTCTGTTTTTTTTTTTTTTCCTCTTTTCCTCACAATAAAAAAGAAAAGGAGTGCAAAGAATAAATTTTCCTCAGAAGGTTATATTTAGTTGCTTAGATGACATATTCAGTCAACTCTCAATTATCCACAGTAAAAAGGAACTAAAGTACCAAATGTAAATGAAAACCACACATAATCCAAAATCTTCATTTTGGCTAAATATTTTACCAGGGTATTCTCAGGATCTAAAAAGACAACTTCACATTTTACTCAAATCCCTTTCTCATCTCCAGGGGTCAGTTCTCAGGAAGTAGCCAGATGAAGCAAAAGCAAAAGCAAGAAGAAAACATCCCCAGACAACTGATGTGTGCAACGGAAAAACATGATGGAGGGTGCAGTTTGCACCTGGGCCTTTCCACCTTTCTTTCATCCATGCCACATAAGCTCTCCTCTCGTTCAAAGAAATGTGTAAGAAATGTCTGCTTTTGAGAAATGAAAAACAACAAAATAGCCATGAAAATATCTGCCTTTGTTAATGGGTTAAAGATCTTATAAAACTTGCCAAACGAAGGTTGGTTGTCAATTTCAAGGAAATACAGTTCAGACAGATTAAGAAATAAACTTTCTAAAAATTCCAACGTATTTCCTTTCAGTTAAACAACTATTTATTGGGTTCTTATTGCATGCCAGGCACTATGGGAAATTCTGGTAATACAAAAATATGAACGACTCATTTCAGCTCTCATGTAGCTCATAAGGAAGAAGTCACAAAAATAGATATTTAAAATTGACAGAGTAATATTAAAGCACAGAGAAGAAGCATCTTCCCCAGCTAGGGTGATCACACCGAATCTGAGCAAGGCACAGTTGTGTGACCCAGTTTTGTGTATTCACAGAACTGCTGGGATCTCCAGGTTGTCAGCACAGTGCAATCATAATCACGGGGGATGAGAAAGGGAAGGAAAAGGCAATTGATGCAACTGGAAACCTGGGAAAGTTCAAATCTTTGGGGGCTGTGTAAGAAACTTAAATTAATAGTCCTTCCAAGATCATTTACATGCAATAAAGTAACAACCAACATGACCCTCAATTCCATTACCTATTTATTCTTTCTTTTAGTTAGTCAATAACATTTTTTAGCATTTATTACATGCCAGGCACTGTTCTAGGTGCCAGTGGTACAGTGGGGAACAGAACCACGTCCTGGACTCATGGTGTGTTCATTCTGATGAGGAGAGAAAGACACAAAACAACAACAAAAACAACAAATTACGTCAGGCAGTGGTAACATGTCAAAGTCTATTTATTAGTATTTTTCTTTTGGCTGCACTACATGGCATATGGGATCTTAGCTCCCCGACCACAGATCAAACCCATGCCCCCTGCAATGGAAGCGTGGAGTCTTAACCAGTGGACTGCCAGGGAAGTCCCTCAAAGCCTATTTAAACTCTAGTCTCTAAAAATAAAGTAAGGCTGAATAAAGACAATAGGGATGTGAGGTGAGGGAACGGGGAGCGTGGTGAGCTGTTTTATATAGAACAGTCAAGGCAAGTACTCCCTGAGATGGTGATATTTGAGCAAAGACCTAAAGGAAATGTACTTGAGGGAATTGCTTTTAAAGCAGAGCTGATCACACAAGGAGAGATCCTGCAAGGAGAGTGCACTTGGCAAGCTGAAAGGAAAGCAAAGGGGCCAGTTTGGAGAAGAGAAGGTCGGGGAAGAGGGATGTAATGCAGAGAGGTGCAGATTACTACTGCGTGCGGGGCTTTTCAAAGTTTTTGAATCATAATCTTAAATAATACATTTTACATAGTGACAAATATATGTGTTTTAGAGAGAGAGATTGAAATACAGATATTTTTAAAGTTTCAGGAAACAATATTATGTGCAGTACACTCTGCTCTTTTCAATTCTACTTCATCTTTTAAGAAGTTCTGGTCACAATTCATTTAATTTATCTTTTAACCTATTAACAGGTCACACACACAGTGGGGAAAACACTGAAGCAGGGTCATGTAGTCTAGTTTAAAAAAAAAAAGTGTTCTTTTTAAGGTACCCAAGACCTAGCCCAGTGCCAGGCACACAGGCGTCCTAATACTGTTTGTTGAATGAATGCATGAATGAATGAATGAATGAAAATAATTAGAACTTATTTACAAGGCTCAAAGTCTGAAGACTTCAAATTAGGCATTTCAATTCCAAAACAAAACTCTAATAACACCATGATCTTCAGATCATTGCTAGTGGACAGAATGTACTCAGAATTTAACAGAAATCAATGTCAGTCACTTCTAAAAGTGGACAAAGTTTTCTCAAAAAGGTCATTTACTGGAGGTAAGAGGAGAGTCCTTACAATTTATTTTTTCATTTTCTGGAATCCAAATTATTTTTTCTGAATAAAATATAATAAAGATTGGGCTTCCCTGGTGGCGCAGTGGTTGAGAGTCCGCCTGCCAATGCAGGGGACACAGGTTCGTGCCCCAGTCCGGGATGATCCCACATGCCGCAGAGCGGCTGGGCCCGTGAGCCATGCGTCCGGAGCCTGTGCTCTGCAACGGGAGAGGCCACAACAGTGAGAGGCCCACATACCGCAAAAAAAAAAAAAAAAAAAAAAATATATATATATATATATATATATAAAATTAAGATAAAGTAAGTTGAGAGAATGTCCCCAATGATATTAATTGCTGTTTTCACGGAAATTGATTTCTTCTTACCCTAATGTGACTTCTAACAGAGGATTACAAAATCTTTAGATACAAGTGTGATAATGTGCCAGAATTTCTGACTAGCACTTTTGATTTTTTTTTAAAGAATTGTATGTGAAGGGAACAACATTCCTCATGAAGTTAGCTGTGTATGTTTTCTTTTTTTTTTAATTGAAATATAGTTGATTTACAATGTTGTGTTAGTTTCAGGTGTACAGCACAGTGATTCAATTATATATATGTATATGTGTGTGTGTGTGTGTGTGTGTGTGTGCATATTCTTTTTCAGATTCTTTTCTCTTATAGGTTATTACAAAATATTGAGTATAGTTCCCTGTGCTATACTGTAGGTCCTTGCTGGTTATCTACTTTATATACAGTCGTGTGTATTGTTTTGTAAAAGAACTAGTTCAGAAAATCTTATCTTTATTCTGTAGAATAAGAATTGCTAAAATTTACACAGTGCCAGGCTCTGTTTTAAGCATTTTGCATATAAATATTAATTCATTAAATCCTAACAATAGCCCTATGGGAGAAGTACAGTTACTATCCCTAAATCTGGAAACTGAGGCACAGAGAGATAAAACAACTTACCATGTGCCATGCACTGCAACATCCTATTTAATCTACATAACGGTCTTATTTTAAAAAGAACGTAACTGAGGCATAGGGAGGTATAAGTTGCTTCTGTCACAACTACTAATTGGTGGAGCTGGGACTGAGTCCAGGGCAATCAGCTTCAGAGTCCACACCCCTGGAGGCCATGTCATTCTGCCTCCTTTAGCTGTAATGTCTGGGCCAAGTCAGCACTGTAAAATACAGTGATGCCAAGTGAGACTTTAAGGAAATTGTGAGCTCCTCAGGAGAAACCAGTGGCCCTGCTGTATATATTCAGCATCGATCATTAGATGACAATTTTAATATCCTTACCACCAAGGACTTAGCAAATGTAACTTATGGAAATTTTATCTTATACTTTCCCCATCAAATTCTCTACTAGAACTTTTAAATTACCTTGAGCCTGAATTAATTCAAGTATTAATGGCTCTCTGCATTTGTTTTTTATTTTGTTTTGTTTTGTTTTTCCTTCCTTCTTACTTCCCTGAGACCCAAGTTTGGACCACTGTGCCTTTAAAAATTAAAAATGCAAATATTACATGGGATAGTCTATTTGTCTATTTCCCATCTCACTTTTAAAATTGATGATTATATAATTTTGGGTGTTCATAGAGAGATGCAGCCATCCAGACACATGTATATATCAGCATTTATAGCTATTAAAAAGGAAGAATTTCCCTTAAGCTTTCCTTCAGCTGTTTGCTTGTCCAGCACTTTATACACACACATACAAGGAAAGAGTAGGGTGTTTCCCTTGATGGTCTGCTCCTTAACCTAAACTACATTCTTTGTCATCATGATAACAATTATATCATTGTTCAGGACACATTTCCTAAAGAGCCTTTGTTCTCCATAGGGACTCAGCATAAATATACCAATAATAATAATTCATGGTCAAATGCTCTATCACCCCAACTTGGAAATGAAAGTTGGTAATGATAACTCTTTTCACCATTCTGAGTACAAATGGAAACAATAGAAGTGCACAGAATACCACAGTGCCCTCTGACCTTCATGCGTGAGGTCACAGGACTCCAAAACAAGAAGTAAGACCCTCGTGGTCATGGGAATCTTAAAGCGACATTTCAAACCACAACCTGGCATTTCTTAATGAGTTCACATTGCTTAAACTCTGCTCCAGGGTATGGTCAAAAGAAAACCATCCCTTTATCAACTGGTAAAGCCTTCAAATTCCTAAAATAAATTCAGCAACTGCAAAAAAATAAGTCACTGAAATATCCACTTTCCCGAGGTGATGTGGTATTTTAAGCCAGACATTTTTCTGTGAGAGCTTCCCACTGTTTGGATCGTAATGAATAAAAACAAAGCACCAAATGCTTAACAGCTCTACTAATATTTCTTGTTCTTTTCAAAAGTAGGTCTTGGAGACAACCCATGATAATCAAAAACCACATGGTGGTCAGGTTGCCCTAATTTGACACTACACTCTGCTACATCCATAACCTTGGATAAGCCCAATTTCACAGTCTAAATCAGTTTTACAAAGAAGAAAGTGTATTAATCTTTTCCTTTCCTTTTCTCTCTCAGAAATACCCTAGAGCTCACCATAACAACTACCCTCCAAATGTTTGTTATAGTACGATGTTACGGTATAAAAATATAACAAAATCTTTCATGCGATACAGACTAAGACAAATCCTCCTTATAGTATATTCTGTACCATACTATGCCAAGAAAGAGCTGAGCTCATGAGTCTATTTTCAAATGATAATGTCTTAAAGACCTCAGGAAGGTTATCTCCTGCATTGATAGCAGGAAAAATACAAGAGTAGGAATTACATGAAAGAATACTCTGTCTCTTCTACTTAGTATCTTTAACATGACAGCTTCACATCCTGATACTGAGCAGAAATTTAGAAAAAAAGTTAAATCCACTGAAGAAAAAAAAAAAAAGAAAAAGAAAAAAGTGTATCCAGCCACAAAGTATAAAACAAACAGAACGGGGCATCAGCATGTGGCAACTCCAATATATCTAGTCTCCATCACTTAGAGGGTATGTCGTCCCTAATTTTCAGGAAGAGACAAGGAGTCAATAAAAAGAAAAACTATTGATCTACCAACAAGTTTAATACAATCTTGAAGTAAATTCTGTTCAAAACCCAGAAGCCTCCCTCCGTGTAATAGTTAAATTACTGACTCCCATGCAAAACAAAAATCCTGCCCTTAGGCCATTATCAGCATGATCCTGTATTTGAAGTCTTACAGGCTGTTCAAGGGACAACCCTGATCATTTGGCCAAAGGGAAACAACACATCGAGTAGCTCAATACAGGCCAAGCAAAATGGAGCCTCCCAGTGTGAGAATATTAAATTATTATGGCTGCAACAGGGGGCCCAATTGTTAGTGGCCCCCTCCCACTTATGGCCTTGCTCCTCTCTTCCCTGCAGTGAGTGTACATTGTCATACCTAATATCCAAATGCTTTGATAATAATAAGGTTGTCAAGATAATAGCAGGAAACTTTCAGTAGAAACTCCACTTTCAAAAGCCAGCCGTGTTGTCCCAATGGTTCTTCCTAAGGAGATGCCTTCAAAAAGCAAATTTTTTCCCATTCAAAAATCAGAACAAGGCTCCTATTACATGTAAATACACACATACACAGGGTCTACGTTTAGGAGAACAAATGTACATCAGCAAGTCAGTACTACAAATGATCAAGAGAAAGAATGCTACGGGAGAGAGAGTGCCCAAGAAAACTGGCAGGATAAGAAACAGGGCAGCAGAATAGGACGAACCTTTCTTAATCTAACATTCTGTTTGGGGCAGGGAGGGTGTTTTTCCCCTATCCAAGAGATTTAAGTGGATGCACGAAGGAGGCAAGATCTTAAATCAGGGAATAGCTCGCCCATATGGGCATTATTGATGGCACCTTGTTAGAAGAAGCAGTTTGGGTTTCTTTATCTCCTTTCATTTGCACAACATTCCAATCAATAGACCCAGTGAGGTGGGGTGTAATGCGGTTTTTTGGAAGAACACTAGTATTGTTCACATGTTCAATATCTGTGCTTCTTAAGGTTGATTCAGGAAACCTTGCCCTTTTGTCCCAATAAAATAATGGCTTTAAGGAAATGCTACCCTTTGGCTTTCTTTCCTCAGTCAATGCTATTTGGTCTACAGCCATTTTAAATAAAAAGTTTCAATGGATTGAAAAAAAGCAGCAGCTGGAGACTAAAGCCCTGCAGGTGGCTGCTGATAAATACAGTATTGTAACTTGCTGGCATGAGCCCTCTCAAAGTGTTGTGAATACAGGTCAAAAGGCTTGACAAATTCAGAAGTCAATTTTAAATTATAATCTACATGCAAGTAAATTTTACCCATGCCACCCATTAGGATTTCTTTTTTCTTTCCCTGGTTACATAGGAATAGATAGAATTTCATTCACATTTTACATAGAATTATATCAGCGTATTCATTTGCGTCACGGAAATGCATAGTTATTCCAGGGATTTTTCCAGCTTAAAACAATGGCAGCCATTTTTTTTAAGAAGGGATAACCTATTTTTTTTAACTATATATATATGAGAACATCCTTTAAGTATACTTTTTCTCCTTGGGGCTAGCAGGTTGTTTTAAACCATGGGAAGAAACGCACTATAGAAAGATAAAGAACTGCTTATTTCCACTTTGACATCATTTGGGACCAGCAGGTACTCTTCCTCTATGCGTCTCATTTGGCCACATTTGCTCTATGGCTCTTTGTCCTCTAGCACTTATGTTTCTCATTTTCACAGAATTAATTAGTAATTGCCTGTATATTTCTTCAGAAGTATTGTCTTTTTCATATATTTGCCCTATCTTCATATTTAAGTTTTAGATTTCCCAACATCAAGGATCAGGTCTTTATCGACTTTTGGCATTTCCCCAAAGCAAGCCTTTCTCTATTCAATGTGAATGTTTAATAAAAATAATAGACAGTTTATAAAGAAGAAATAAGATCCAAGAAGGCTATAGAACAACTTCCTAACGTGGTCTATTTTTTTTTTTTTTTTTTTTTTTTTGCAGAAATGTAGTCAGAGGAGGAGAGCTATGTTATATAATTTTGAAGTGTTTGGTTTTTAAATGAAGATTATGTTTTCTTTTATAATAAAATCACAATAAAATAAAATAATTTTTAAAGAAAAAAGACGGAAGATCTGAAGAAGCACATTAGCTCTCACCTTGAGTGATCCAATTCAAATACACTATCACTTTATTAATCAACAGCACAAATGAGGTGCAGAGATGGAGATGAAAAATTTTTATAGACCTTGCTGCAATGTGGGAAATGAGGAGTATATATCTTCTAATCTGAACCTTGACTTAACCTATGCAACTAGAGAAAAGAAATGGTATTTCCTAAAAGGAAATGGAATATCATCTCACCATCCTCCATCTACTAATATTAGGATTCATTCATTCAACAGATTTTTTTGAACATCTACTCTATGCCAGGCACTTTTCTGGGCACTGAAGATACACCAGTGAATAAAATAGGTAAATATCACTATCATCACTGAATTACATTCTAGTTTGGGTAAACAGACACTAAACAAGAAAATCTTGAATAGGTCATGTGGTGATAAGTACCTTGGGAAAAAAAACAGAGAAGGGAAATTGGGACTCATTGGGTGGTAAGGACGGTTGCAGCTTCACAGACAAGGCAGACATAGAGGGAGATGACATGAGAGAGGTAGGATGGACCAGAACACATAGGGACCAGTGTGCTCTATGTGTTAATAAGCTTGGATTCTTTTTTAAGTAGTAAAAGAACTCACTGGATACCTTTAGGCAGCAAATAATGGGATCTTATTTCCACTTGAGAAAAATCATTCTGTGGCATGAGAGAAGTGGTACAAGAATAGAGACAGGAAGAGGTCCAGGTTGGAAATAGAAGTTTGAGAAACAACACAGTTAAAATGAATTTATATAAAAAAAGGATATATATATGTATAACTGAATCACTTTGCTGTGCAAGAGAAATTCACACAGCATTGTAAATCAACTATACATCAATAAAAACATTTTTAAAATAAATAAAAATAAAAATGCATTTAAAGTCATGGGACTACCTGAGACCACCTCAAGAAAAAGAATACACTGAGTAGAAAGGAGGGCCGAGAACAGAACCTGTGAATGTATAAAGGTCTCAAAGAGGAAGCCGTTGGGATTTGTCTGACACCCTGGCTCTCAAGCCAATGAACCTAATACTCACGTAGGAGAAGCCTCCATACCTGGATGCTGCCTATGAAACAAAAGCCCCCTTCCCATCTGTGTGGAGCTGAAGCAAGAATGGCATGGATAATGCTTTTCCAGTGCTAATATTTGCACTGAAGAGACACCACGGACAGGGAATACATGCTTGGGTTTCTTGACCCAAGAGAGTCTGGTGATTCTTAGGTGAAAGGCTAGATCAGATGTTCTGCTTGAAGAAGATGGACTCAAAGGGCTCAGAGACACAAGTAGGAGTAGGAAGAGAAGGATAATTATGAAGGGAAGAAAAGAGGCAAGAGAGAGGAGGAGAAGGGAAGAGCAGAAAAGAAAACCAGCACTAATTTCAGAAAAGAGTATGGCTTAAGGGCAATGTTATGTCACAGGGTATACAGTAGGTGATTTTTGGTGGTATGTAGATTCTGAAAAATATTTACGTATCTTATAGTTATCTTTTGGCAATTAAATTGATTATTTTTGTTTTACACTTCTAGGAGTGAGATAACATTTCCTATTTTAAAAAATTTATTCAAGGAAAAAATAGGAAACCAGTTTAAGGGAAAAAATATACTAAGTTCTTAATCTCCAGAATCCCCAGATCTCTCATCAATACAATGGGATATAACCTGTCTTTCAAGGCTGCTATGATAACTAGCAATAAGGGTATATCTAGTACAATGCCTGGCAGGCTCTCAATAATAATTAACAAATATTATTACTATTACTATGTTAAGTACCTAGCATGTGCCAAGTGTAATAAAAATTATTTTATTAATGGAAACACAGAAAAGTAAAAAAATAAAGGCAAAACAAATCTGGAGAAACAATCATATTACAAGATTTAGCAAAAAGAAAAGAGTGAGGTGGTCATTAATGATAGTGAATTAAAGCAAAAACTGAAGTTAGAAAATAAAAAGTTGATTAGAAGAAATTAGGGTGGGACTTCCCTGGTGGTTCAGTGGTTAAGAATCTGCCTGCTAATGCAGTGGACACGGGTTCAATCCCTAGTCCAGGAAGATCCCACATGCCACGGAGCAACTAAGCCCGTGCGCCACAACTACTGAGCCTGCGCGTCACAACTTCTGAAGCCTGCACACCCTAGAGCCCGTGGGCCACAACTACTAAGTCCACACACTGCAACTACTGAAGCCCGTGTGCCCTAGGGCCTGAGTGCCACAACTACTGAGCCCATGCACTGCAACTACTGAAGCCTGCGCGCTCTAGGGCCCACGTGCCGCAACTACTGAGCCCATGTGCTGCAACTACTGAAGCCCACGTGCCTAGAGCCCATGCTCTGCAACAAGAGAAGCCACCACAATGAGAAGTCCGTGCACTGCAACAAAGAGTAGCCCCCGCTCGCTGCAACTAGAGAAAGCCCGCGTGCAGCAACAAAGATCCAATGCAACCAAAAAAATAAATAAAATTTTTTTTTTTTAAAAAAGAAGAAACTAGAGAGATAGGAATCAAATTCGGAGTCCGGTACTGTAGAAAACAAGATGGTGGCCTGATTTTGAGATGGAGCTGAAGGACCCAAGGTGAGGCTCGACTCATCAGGTTGCTAAGCAAAGAAGAGAAGAGGGTCTTGACCTGGAGACCATGGTGGGCTGTGGGAGACCCCTGAAACCACTAAAACTGGGTGGTGAAATATTATGTATGCAAGTATAGGAGCAAGCATTTTTCTAAATAGAGGGTCCATGTCTCCCATCAGATTTTCAGAGATTTGTGGCCTCAAATTTTTAAGTATTTCTGACTGAGCTAGATCTATTAGTCAACTGAAAACATCTGGAAGCTGTTTTTCTATATAGGTGCTATTCCAAGTTTGCCAAGTATTGGAATGGTGTTGTACTTAAAAAGCCTGGGGAAGAGGGGCCAAGTGTTGAGCTGAACCCATAATGGGCAAGTCCCAGATTCATCACCATTATTTTCCAAAGTGGATTTCTGTTAAGCTATGGTCAGACCTGCTCTAGGCCTGATGGACAGAGAAGCAATTAGTATATGAAAACATGTAGCTATAGCATGGCAAGATATTCCTTAGATGACAATGACATTGATCCTTGAATAGTGACATTCTAAGCATTAGAGATGGCAGTGAGCATGCCCTTCTGAGATCCTGCCTCCACCAGGTGGCCTTGACCACCAAACTCTTGGATGTACCCCTGGAGGAAACGGGGAGACCAAGGGGAACTATATTCAGGCACTCATCCACCTAATCTCATTGCTCCGTTTGCACTGCTTCTTTCCTGGTTCAATAATCAACTGAAATTACCAGCAACCTTAAACCAAATCTAAGTCATCTTCATACTAGCCCTTCCTTAGGGAACAGAGTCAGCCAGCCCCAAGCAGCTCTTTGGAGACTGCACTCGATCTATTTTATCACAACTTAGTACTCTCATAAATATTTCATAAATATCTGTAATTCTAAAAGCAAACTTAGAGTTTAGCACTTCAGCTGAAAAATCAATAGCAGTTATTTCAATAATTGTAGCTCATCCTGAAAAAGATTTTCTTTGTTAATTTCTCTAAACAGAGAAGCAAAAGAAAATGGCTCTCCCAAAAAGACGCCAATTCAAGGGAAAAATGTAAATTCCAGAATATACTTTCAAATATCTGTCTTTCCTAACTATTCCTAAACATTTATAAAATTTCCCCCTACTATATTTTACATGTTTTAAAGGTGAGAAAAAAAAAATGATGAAGAATGTGTTTCCCATGGTTGAAAGGATGCCACGATGCAAGTTCTACTAGGAACTCAACAGAAACTCCTCAGTAACAAAGATTTTGAGCACCAAGAGAAATTACAAAATAAAACAATTAAAAATGGATCCACCGAATAAATTAATAGATAAATAAATAATTCAACCAATAATGACTTTAAGTGTTGATTTTTTTCAAATGGAGGCTCAGCTTCCATTTTTAGTAAAAAAAAAAAAAAAAAGATGCTTTGCTGGCTAAGGTAAACAACAGTAACCAAAAACCCCACAAAACCATATTTAATTAAGGTCAGCATGACTAGCTCTTGAAATTCTGGTTTCTCGAAGATGAAGATCCTTACCTCAAGAACTAAGAGAAAGAGAATCCCAGCAGACATTGTTAGCGTATTTTTTAAGAACAACTTTAGTTTTGTATATAGATGTGACTTTCTCATCTTAGAACATACATTTTTCTCTCAATTTGTTCAGTTTACAGCTAAGAACAAAACAGGAGGTCAAGTATAGTAATGGGTAAGAAAAGTATAAAGGAATATATTTCACAGTGACAAATCAAGCAGATATTTAGAGTCACATACATATCAATTCTTCTTAGGGGAATATAAAACAGTGACATTTTCCATTAGCAATTTTCTTCCACCCAGGTGGAGCACTTAGGAACCACTAGTACTTGGTAACCTACAGTGAAATGCACATTGGAGGTGTGTCCTCCGCTGAAAGGAGTCTCCTTTCTTTCTCTGAAGTTACTCTTTCACAGAGCTGAGGGGAGGCTCAGAGAGGTGCAGTGTGGGACAGAGAAAGGGAAAAAACCCTTTCTTCACACTCGTGCTGCTCTGAATGCGGACCATCTGTGCCCCCAGCTGGAGCACCGGCAATGGTCTGGCACTTGAACCACACCATATTTACAGATCTAAACACAAATGGCTACTGCCTGATTGTTTCATGATTCATTAGTCAGACAAGCTCTCCTCTCCCGCCAGCACAGCTGTTACAGAGTAAACCTTTGTCACTTAATAGGCCTGATTATTACTTTCCATCAAAGGTATTGATCTGTGTCACCTCTACTTAAGGGAAAGGGGGAGAAGAAAATGGGGGAATAAACTGTGCCAGGAAAACAGGAACATGAAGAAGAAGGAGGGCAAGAGAGGGACTTTAGATGGGATGAGTGACACTGGCTTCCTCCCTTGCTCTCTCCTGTGTGACCTGGATATCTGGATCCGTGTCTTTGGCTGCCGGCCGTAACTGACTTTCTCAGAAAGGGGAGCCATACCTCACACAGTGTGCAGCCCTGAGCCCCCAGACCACTGCGGTCACAGACCCTGACCACACAGATCACTGTTCAATGACGGGCACACGGTGAACTGAACCAGAGATCGGTATCAATTAATGAGCCAAGCCAGTGTGCAGATCAAGTACAGGCTCCAGAGGGAATTTTTATAGCTCCTTTAATTATCTCCTTTTGTTTAACAAATAAAGTGAAGCTATAACCCTAGGCTGTTCCCTGACCGTGAGGCACAGCGTCCGCCCAGGTGGAGAGGTGCTCCTGTCTAGCTACCAGGCAGGCACGGCGGGGCAGAGCGCTGGCTGGGGATGCTGAATGCCAGCTTGGCACCCCGGCCAGTGCTCTGCTTCTCTCTCACCTCTTTTTACCACTTCCCTCACTTTTTCCTTTCTTCCAGAAACCCAAAGGAACAAAAAGTGAGAGGATTTTCTAGGAGGGGAGAGACAAAGAAAGGCTATCAGAAATTACACCGACTCAGTAAAAACCAAGGTAAAGACTCCCACCAACATTACCACCGAAGCAAGAATTTTAGAAAAGGAGACCAGAGATCATCGATCTAATCTTCGGATCTGCCTATAAGCAAAGGAAGCCCAGACAGGTTTAGAAGCTTCTTCCTACTACCCGGTTTTTTGGGTGGGACAGCTGAGTCTAAAAGAAAAGTCCTCTGCTAACCTATTCAGAGCTCTTTCCATTCCACCAGCCAGCCCTCCAATACCAAAATCTCAACTCAGACAGGGATTGTTTTAACTAATATTTTGCCTCCTACAGCCTGATAGAAGATAAGATCATAAAAGAATGAGACCTTTGATCAGAACTTGAGGAATCATCCTCAATACAGTCACACTTTTGTAAACTATATCCATATCATAGAAGAACAGTATTTTACTTTATATAGTACACATATGTGTATGCATAGATATCACACACAAGTAACCCAGTGCATGCATCCATGCAAATGGGCCTTGCTCTTACAACCACTTAACAGCTCCAGTCCTCTGAGATTCCAGCATAGGCTGGCTGCCTTCCCTTTGTCTCCATAACACTCACTGTAATTGTTACCCAAATCTAGTATATTAATGAGACCTTTATTATTCCTTTTCCCCATGTCACCCTCCAATTGCAAGCACATGTCATTCCAGTTCACAAAAGGTCAACAGCCTTGCTAAGCCCATACTGTTTGTTTTCTGGTGCCCAGCATAGATGATGGATTGACAAGCCTAGACATTGGGACCCTCCATTGAGTGACCGTCAATCGAAGCAAAAGACAATGTTCACCCCGCCAATTCAGTCCATTCAGAATTAAAGGGGATGGGCAGAACTTGGTTTGCTTAAGTTCCTTTCTTAAGATACTGCTAATGAGTAGAGCACTGAGAAATATCTGAATGGGCTGGGGCCCTAGGGAGCTGAACAAGCCCATTTCATACTTATTTTATTCTCAGTAGGCCCTTGGCCAAGGGTAGGATGCTAATGGCTTGAGATCGCTTCTGACTCAGCCCAGATTTTAATCAGCAAACTGGCAATGCAAGACCCCTTGTCCCATTTCCATGTCTATAGTTCTCCAGGTGGTTTAATTGTTCCACTTGATATCCATGTCCAGGGCCATCTAGTCATCTCCCCTTCCTCACTCCCAGTTACCAAATGGCATTGGGAAATTTTACTCGTCGGAGCAGCATGTTAATGAAGCATGCAGTGTATGTTTGGGTCCTCGTAAAAAAGAAGTTTAACAGAAATCATAACCTTAATTCTTCTATATAAAACAGAAATCAGATTTGGAAGCAAATGAAATCTTAATGATAGCCAACTTTCAGCTTTTGAGCTTTCCAAACCAGAGTTTCTTTTTGTAAGTTATGTCTATCAGTTGACAGGACCAATATGATTTTACATGGGCACAGTTTGGCAACCAGGAACTCCACATAATTTACTGCACTTGAAATTCATATAAAGAGAAAGCTGTCAGCAAGTAGAAACTGATTAAAATAAAGGGCATTTGTTCTTAACAGGGGAGGAAAATCAGCTTATAGCCATAAAAAAGAAACTGATTGGCAAGAACTCATGTGAAAATGCCAAAGTATTAAAAACACACTTTGTTGTTTTCTCTATTTATGTTCCACCTGATAATTTGATTTTGAATCTAAATACGCATTTCCCCCAGCAAATCAACAAAAACGGACCTTACCTAGAAATCTAGGTATGGTGACAAACAGCATTTGAAAGTAACCTCTAAAACAAAATCCTGAAAATTGTTTCAAATATACGACAGATGGTTTGTTATGCCTTAACAAATTTTGGTGAGGCAGGAAGAATAGGTATACTAAGGTCGTTTGTTATGCCTTAACAAATTTTGGTGAGGCAGGAAGAATAGGTATACTATCTCAGTTTCATAGACAAGACACTGATGTGTTGAGAGGTCAAGGATAGAGAAATATCATCAAACAATGTTTATAAAGCTCTTACATGTGGGGAGCCACTGTCTGGAATGCAAAAGAGCTACTGTTTATAATGCCAAGAAGACCTATAAGATGGTGCAAAGAAAAATGACCTGAGTTCAAGGTCTTACCCACAGCTTTGTCTTTGGGGAAAGCCTGAGAGAAAATCCACTTTCTGGCATCCAGTGGTGTTCACGTGTTCTGGAGGTAGCCACGCAAAACGAACCCTAAGTCTGAGTACTTTCTATAAAAGTAAAACGAAACATATATCTGCAGTTAATTAAAACGCGCCCTTAAAAATAGGCATAACACTTGTTCTTATAAAGGTACATTATTTAAGTAAATATACATGGAAGAGCTGGGACTAAAACCCAAAAAAATACATACAGCAGATTGCAATAAAAACTTACGGTTGTATTTAGTTACGTACATATTTTAATTTGGTGCATGCAACCAAAGCCAACAGTACTCAGGGCTAGATAATTGTTCTTTCTTGCTCCTAAAAATGGCAACACCAAAGTATGTTCTAGGAAATGCCTTTTTTGTTAAATATGTTTTCTTTATTTTTTCTATATTTTATAGGGTGAATGCTCACAGAAATTTTTAAAAGGCACTGTATTTATATTTCTCATTTCTAAGTTTAAAACTCATCATGGTGCATCCTGAAATGTCTCTAGTCAATGTGGTACAAATCTGGATTGTAAAATAATAAATAAATAAATAAATAGATGAGGAATAGCCAACACTTATGACTCACTATGTGACAATCGTGCATCTTCTAACTCATTTAATCATCAGAATACCCTATAAATTAAGTTCTATTATTATCCAGATTTTACAGATGAGTAAACTGAGTCACAGAGAGATTAAATAACCTGCCCTACAGCATACAGTTGATAAGCAGCAGAGCTGGAATTCAAAATCAGGCTGTCTGGCTCCCAAGTCCATGCTGTTAAACTAAAATTTACAAATAAAGCTAACTCTACAGAGGGAGAGAAAGGAAAAAGGAGGGAAGAGGAAAGAAGGAAGGAAAAGAGAGAGAGAGAAGGGAAGGAAGGGGGGAGGGAAGGGAGGGAGAAGAATAGAAATCTTTAAAAAATTGAGTCAAAAGAAAGAGGGAGGATTAATTTGCCTTTATAAGGCAATGGGAAATTTTGAAAAAATTCTCTTGAGGAATTAAAGGAAGTCTTTTTTGACAACTGGAACAGGTTTTTTTGAAAGGAAGGAGGAAGCGGGGGTGGGAGTTTGATGCCAATTGAACCCCGCTATGACCTTGGTGGAGGAGAAATGACTGCAGATTCAGTCCTTCTGTGCCAGATCTCAGGGCCTCCCTTCCAGGAATGCATCCATCTGCCCCAGCATCCTGAACATTTCAAACACTGCTCCTCCCCACTTGGACTTAAGAAGATGTCAAGGGATAAGACACCCGGAAACCTAAAATACAGGCGTAGTGATGCATGGTCACTTGGCAACGGTGGGGTGTACTTAGCTTCATGCCAACGAATGGAGCCTGCTTTCTTGCCAGCAGCCCAGACATTAAGCAAACAGACAACACAGCAGAAGCAGGGGCACAGAAGCAGAAGGGATCTGTCCAGCAGGGGAGAAATCTTCCACACATTCACGGAAAAAATGCAGAAGATAAGAAGAATAGATTATCAATGATGGTAGCAGCGGGATGTTTGTGATGAGAGAAAGTACTCGTAACTCAGCGATAATGTGGACCATATTAAGTGGGCACAGAAATATCATGTAATGATATGTCACTTAATGAACGCTTGGAGGAGTAGCCCACAAAAATAAGCAGAGATGCCAGTCTGTTTTTTGGACTTAGGCAGAGCTAGAAATGAAGGTCATCAGAAACCTTATGCCTGAGAGTTTTGTGGTTTGAAGGAGATGACGGTTTGTTCTATTTTCTTTTCTTTATTTTTTTTTCTTTGATACATTAGCCCCCTTTGGGTAGCCTCCCCTGGTGTCTAGAGAGTAGAAACAACGGTTTAATAGGCCAGGTGGCCTTATTTGGAACCTTTGCCAGATAGCTTAGTGCAGGTATTTGCAAGTAAAGCTTGTCAAATAAATTATGACTCTGAACTTCTAGATAGTGATGTTTTGTGGTAAATGGATCAGAATGTTGAGTATGGTGTAAATAATTAGCATAGTTACCATTCAGTGAATGCCTACATGTGCTTTTTGGGCATGGGCTAAGTGCTTTAATCCTCACAACAACCTTGAGGGAAGTGCTGTTGCCCCTATTTTACAGAAAAGAAAACTGAGACTTATACTGGTTACAGGAGCAAAGCCAGGATTCCACTCCAGGTCTGTGTTTCTCCAAAGTCCCTGCTCACAAAAGATGTTGCCTTTAGAAATGTCACCAGGAATATTAAAGTAACTACACTCCAACCAGCAGGCCTGAGGTTTACCATCAGCACACCCTTGGCTCACTGGCACATGTGACTGCTTAAGCCTTCAACTCTTTGAAAAAGCAGGAATATGACGACAATGCAGCAATAGGAGTAGTGCAAAGAGCATTAGACAAAATTTGAAAAGAGTTGGTTTTTGGACTTGACTCTGCTTCTAATTCTGTTTCCTTGGGCATGTTCTTAAGCCCTCTGAATCCCTACAAAATAATGGCAAAGGGACCTGCCAGATGATTCAATGAAATTATGAAGCAGGAATGCACTTTTTTTTCTTTTTTTTTTTTTTTTTGCAGTACGCGGGCCTCTCACTGTTGTGGCCTCTCCCGTTGCAGAGCACAGGCTCTGGACGCGCAGGCTCAGCGGCCATGGCTCACAGGCCCAGCCGCTCCGCAGCATGTGGGATCCTCCCGGACCCGGGCACAAACCCGCGCCCCCTGCATCGGCAGGCGGACTCTCAACCACTGCGCCACCAGGGAAGGCCGGGAATGCACTTTTTAAACCTCTACATATGCAACACTCAGATTATAACTCGGGTTTACGCAGCCTCAACCGCTGAAATGGAGATCAGTGTTTCCCCTTTATCACTCCTTGTCCTCAAACAGCAGCCACAGATACTAGATGCTGCCATGAGAAACATTCTCCGAATGCTAGAAATTGTGCAGGATGAGCCTGAGCAAAACGACCATGAATTGGGTGTAAGGCCAGCACCAGGGCAAAGACAGAAAAGAAATCGGTGGTTCTTGAAGTGCTCTGTGCCACTAACAAAGGGCAGAAAGGGATGAATATTTCCCTATTTTCTTAATGCGTGTTGTTGAGATTGGCATGTGATGAATGCAGGAAAATCAAATCCTACTGCCTTCTGACTGCATTATTATACAGAATGTGAATATTGCATAAATCTATGAGGTATTCAAAAATACAGACCTATCAAAATTCTGTTTTTGCCTCTACTTGCAAAATTATTCCATCTTTCTTCCTAGAAAGTGGCCAAGTCAGGACTCTTACTAGATCTTATGGCTCCATATCCTTTGAAATTGCATTTAAAAGTAGTTCCAAAATCCTCAGATTTCTACCAATGTAATTTAGAATTTTTATGGATTTAACTTTTTGAATTAGGAACTCTTAAAAATCTGATAAAAGCCATGGATCCTTTCCTTAGATAAAGGGGCACACACACACACACACACACACACACACACAACACGGGACTGTACAATAAGAAGCCCATCCACGGGCCCCTCAGGGTTTATGGACCCCCAAGGTGAGAACTCCCAGAGCTCACACCTTGTTGTGCAGGTTAATACACTGCATACACTGCCCAGCTCTGCTTGGCCAAGGGGTGAAGTAGGGACTGAACTCCAATCCCCATACCACTGACTAAGCCATGTTGTATCTGCCCAGAGTGGGTGCTGTGTTCTAATTTGTGCAAAGGTGCCAAATAGTCACAGCACTGTCCTGGGACCACCTCGCACCAGCTATCAAGCTGAACCCTTTGTGTGTGTCTCCTCCCAACTCCATGTTCAGTGACAGTCATGTTGATAGCTTGAAATCAGCCACGGTGTGAATATTTACACCAAGGAAATTAGTAAACTCTGCAAAGAAAAGCTGTCCCCAACAAGAGAGCCCACTGTTGAAGATTTACTGGCATATCACTGCATATAGGCTAGTAGAGACCCTGAAAACCTCTGTCCTGTATTATGTAGATGTGAAATGAAAAGCAGAAAACACAATTTAAAACCACATCCCAGTTTCCTTTCAGCCTGTACTAATTGCTTCTAGGACAAGGATATGTGGGGCCTGACTTGTTTTGAGCACAGACTTCACAGCTAACAGTTGCTGAAGAAGGTATTCACAGAGGGCTGCTGGAAAAACTCGTTCCCATTCGATCCCAGGTGGGTCTAAAGACAGCATCCCAAGCTATAAACCTACGTTTTAAACATCGCAGCACTGAGAGCAGTAACTGCCATAGAACCATTAAGAAAACAAAACTAATGATGGTTGCAAAATAAGTTTTAAGATAAGGATTAAAAGTAAGAACTGATGCAGAAAGTAAATCTAAAGTCCCAATCCTCCTTGCAATGCCAGGGAAGAAAATCCTTGGCCATAACAGGCATAAATTGGTGTGGACTGATGTCAGGTTTCTTCTGTAGGCTTTTTGAAGAACTGCTCTTTACAACTGAACTCTGTCTTGAGCTGATTCTCTTAGGAAGGAAAAAATAAAAAAGTCAGGTCAAACGACTGATTCCAGTTTTGAATTACAGAGGGCTATTGATTTTTCATTAAGGTTCCTGTGCGGCTCTCAAGAGGAGGGAGAAAGAGAGGAAAGTAACTCATTGATCAGAGCGGAGGGCCATGTTCATTTATTGGCTTCCTGCCACGTCCCATTATTCCCGATTCTAAATGTATATTGAAGTCAGTTTATTTTCATCATTGCCTCCTGTCACCAGAAACGTCTCCCAGTAACTATTAGTTTAATCATCCTTCTCTCACAATGGTAATGAGTGATAATATCCAACATGATCCTGAATTCGTGAATGTTATTCATTGGATTACAGCGTTGCTCCCCCCAAGGCTCTAGTTAAGAGTCTGTCAGCACTTTAATAGTCTAAAAAAACCACATAAATAGCTTGAAGATTTTTTAAAACGTATTTTAATTTTTTAAAAAAAAACCTGCAGCATTTTTACCACTGTTATTTAAAAAAAAAAAAAAAAAAAAAAAAAAGGAGCTTCCCTGCTTTCCTGGAAGATCCATGGTTTTCGATCCAACAATGATGATAATTTTAGAGAGTGCATGAAACCTACCCAAATCAGGTATCATATATCTACCAAAGCCACTGGAACCCAATCTAGAGAACCATCAAGCACATGCAGAATAAATCAGGCATTCCACTTAGCACCCTCATTTCATTTGCAGAAACAATCATCAATTTGTCTGTACTGTCTTGTCTCACACTTGAACCTCTGCTTTACATAGTAGCAAACTGAGGTTCCAAAAGACTGAACCACTCAGGATCACCCAACAACATGGTACGGTGGGGAACAGAACCCACATTCCCTGGCTTCCGTATCACTATTTGTTCCACCACAACATGCTGCCATTTTAATAATCTATCCTCTCAATTCATGCGATATTTATAATGCATAAAAATCAGAAGCTGACTTTAATATCAAATCCTAGAAATGCTGTTAATGACCTTTTCTTTTTCTCATCTAGAGATAGGACCACATTTTCCATTAAGCGCTATCTCACATCTGGGTAGAGTAATAGCTGCCCACATTATGTGAGTGCCTACTCACCCCCGAGAGTTCTCAATCTCAATCTCAACCCCTCCAGATCATCTGTCAAGGGGCTCATGTACATTAACGTTTCTCAGTGAATTTTCCGAACACCCTGTGAGAGGTGGGAGGAATGTTCCCATTTTATAGATGATCTGGCAAAGGCTACAGCGGAAATAATTTTCAGAGCCAGGACTCAGAGTCAGGCCTTATCGTTAACGAGGTCTCTTTCCACGACACCACAGCTCCCTCTGGTGCCAAGACTGACAGTGGGAACTACTATGAACAACTATGGAAAAACTATTTAAAAGTAGTACACCAATAAATCGAGCTGGAAAATATCATAGAAAAAAATCCCATTCAGAGTAGCAAATAAGAATATAAAATGCCTACAAATAACTACGACAAAAAAGTGTGATATGACTAAAACTAGACAACTTTACTGAAAATGTAAAATAAGATCTAACTAAACAAAGAGACACAAAGTATTTTAAATGTTCTTTCCAGTGGGATATTTGGGAGAAAAAAGCATGATAAAATTATTCTAAAACTCCTCTGGATGAGCAAACTGTACAAACACAAAAGGTTTTTTGAAAAATAAAAACAATGAAAGGGCACTCACTCCATCAAACATCAAAATGTAGTTTAAAACTTACTTAAAACAAATTGAGAACCTGTGCAAAAATCAACAGACAGATCAATGGAACGAGTTAACTGGCCATGAAACAGACTATAACATCTGCAGTGAGTAAAACATTACATAATCAGAGGAAAATTTATATATTTGAAAAAACTAAATTTGATACACATTGTACAAAGTACACCACAATGTATTTCAGATGAATTAAGGAGTTAAATGATTCATTACATTCTATAAAACGGAAGGAAAATAGACATAAATACTTAACTTATGAAAGTATTTTATCAGTATAAAACCTGCAAAATTATCATGGAAAGATAGATTTTACTGTATTAAAATATAAAATGTCTATTCAAACATCACAAACTAAAAAAATTAGAGATGCAAGTCACACACACGCAAAAAAAAAGGTCTACCTCACTAGTATTCAAAATCACCAATTAAAATAACATCATAACATTTTATCTACAGAATTGACAAAACTTTTATTTATTTATTTATTTATTTTAACATCTTTATTGGAGTGTAATTGCTTTACAATGGTGTGTTAGTTTCTGCTTTATAACAAAGTGAATCAGCTATACGAATACATATATCCCCATATCTCCTCCGTCTTGCGTCTCCCTCCCACCCACCCTCCCTATCCCACCCCTCTAGGTAGTCACAGAGCACCGAGCTGACCTCCCTATGCTATGTGGCTGCTTCCCACTAGCTATCTATTTTACGTTTGGTAGTGTATATATGTCCATGCCACTCTCTCATTTTGTCCCAGATTACCCTTCCCCCTCCCCATGTCCTCAAGTCCATTCTCTAGTAGGTCTGCATCTTTATTCCCATCCTGCCCCTAGGTTCTTCATGACCCTTTTTTTTTTAGATTCCATATACATGTGCTAACATACGGTATTTGTTTTTCTTTCTGACTTACTTCACTCTGAATGACAGACTCTAGGTCTATCCACCTCACTATAAATAACTCAATTTCATTTCTTTTTATGGCTGAGTAATATTCCATAGTATATATGTGCCACATCTTCTTTCTCCATTCATCTGTCGATGGACACTTAGGTTGCTTCCATATCCTGGCGATTGTAAATAGAGCTACAATGAACATTGTGGCACATGACTCTTTCTGAATTATGGTTTTCTCAGGGTATATGCCCAGTAGTGGGATTGCTGGGTCGTATGGTAGTTCTATTTTTAGTTTATTAAGGAACCTCCATACTGTTCTCCATAGTGGCTGTGTCAATTTACATTCCCACCAACAGTGCAAGAGGTTTCCCTATTCTCTACACCCTCTCCATCACTTATTGTTTGTAGATGTTTTGATGATGGCCATTCTGACTGGTGTGAGATGGTATCTCATTGTAGTTTTGATTTGCATTTCTCTAATGATTAATGATGTTGAGCATTCTTTCATGTATTTGTTGGCAATCTGTATATCTTCTTTGGAGAAATGTCTATTTAGGTCTTCTGACCATTTTTGGATTGGGTTGTTTGTTTTTTTGTTATTGAGCTGCATGAGCTGCTTGTAAATTTTGATGATTAATCCTTTGTCAGTGCTTCATTTGCAAATATTTTCTCCCATTCTGAGGGTTGTATTTTGGTCTTATTTATGGTTTCCTTTGCTGTGCAAAAGCTTTTATGTTTCATTAGGTCCCATTTGTTTATCTTTGTTTTTATTTCCATTTCTCTAGGAGCTGGATCAAAAAGGATCTTGCTATGATTTATGTCATAGAGTGTTCTGCCTATGTTTTCCTCTAAGAGTTTGATAGTGTCTGGCCTTACATTTAGGTCCTTAATCCATTTTGAGTTTCATTTTGTGTACAGTGTTAGGGAGCGTTCTAATTTCATTCTTTTACATGTAGCTGTCCAGTTTTCCCAGCACCACTTATTGAAGAGACTGTCTTTTCTCCATTGTATATTCTTGCCTCCTTTATCAAGATAAGGTGACCATATGTGCATGGGTTTATCTCTGGACTTTCTATCCTGTTCCATTGATTTATATTTCTGTTTTTGTGACCGTACCATACTGTCTTGATTATTGTAGCTTTGTAGTATAGTCTGAAGTCAGAAAGCCTGATTCCTCTAGCTCCGTTTTTCTTTCTCAAGATTCCATTGGCTATTCGGGGTCTTTTTGTTTCCATACAAATTGTGAAATTTTGACAAAACTGTTTTAGATAATACTAATCAACGTTCTAGTGAGACAGATAATATCACACTACTGATGGGAGAGTAAATTGGTAACCTTCCCCAAAAGAAATATACCATTATGTTTCTAGAGCCTTTAAAATATTTTGAGAACTGGTGGCCCAGAAATTGTATTTCTAGAAATCTGGCCCAAGGAAATGACCAGATATGTTTCTAAATAAGAATTTGTATAGAAATGTCATAGATAAGAACCAAAAAATGGGAAATAATCTAAACAAAAATAAAGGAAAATTTTAATTGGGTGAACCATATAATATTTTAACGTTTTTTAATGTGGTGTATCACATTGATTAATTTGTGTATATTGAAGAATCCTTGCATTCCTGGGATAAACCCCACTTGATCATGGTGTATGATCCTTTTAATGTGCTGTTGGATTCTGTTTTGCTAGTATTTTGTTGAGGATTTTTGCATCTATGTTCATCAGTGAAATTGGCCTGTAGTTTTCTTTCTTTGTGACATCCTTGTCTGGTTTTGGTATCAGGGTGATGGTGGCCTCATAGAATGAGTTTGGGAGTGTTCCTCCCTCTGCTATATTTTGGAAGAGTTTGAGAAGGATAGGTGTTAGCTCTTCTCTAAATGTTTGATAGAATTTGCCTGTGAAGCCATCTGGTCCTGGGCTTTTGTTTGTTGGAAGATTTTTAATCACAGTTTCAATTTCAGCACTTGTGTTTGGTCTTTCATATTTTCTATTTCTTCCTGATTCAGTCTTGGCAGATTGTGCATTTCTAAGAATTTGTCCAATTCTTCCAGGTTGTCCATTTTATTGGCATAGAGTTGCTTGTAGTAATCCCTCATGATCTTTTGTATTTCTGCAGTGTCAGTTGTTACTTCTCCTTTTTCATTTCTAATTCTATTGATTTGAGTCTTCTCCCTTTTTTTCTTGATGAGTCTGGCTAATGGTTTATCAATTTTGTTTATCTTCTCAAAGAACGAGCTTTTAGTTTTACTGATCTTTGCTATTGCTTCCTTCATTTCTTTTTCATTTATTTCTGATCTGATCTTTATGATTTCTTTCCTTCTGCTAAATTTGGGGGTTTTTTGTTCTTTCTCTAATTGCTTTAGGTGTAAGGTTAGGTTGTTTATTTGAGATGTTTCTTCTTTCTTGAAGTAGGACTGTATTGCTATAAACTTCCATCTTAGAACTGCTTTTGCTGCATCCCATAGGTTTTGGGTCGTCGTGTTTTCATTGTCATTTTTTTCTAGATATATTTTGATTTTCTTTTTGATTTCTTCAGTGATCTCTTGGTTACTGAGTAGTGTATTGTTTAACCTCCATGTGTTTGTATTTTTTACAGATTTTTTCCTGTAATTGATATCTAGTCTCATATGTTGTGGTCAGAAAAGATACTTGATATGATTTCAATTTTCTTAAATTTACCAAGACTTGATTTCTGACCGAAGATATGATCTATTCTGGAGAATTTTCCATGAGCACTTGAGAAGAAAGTGTATTCTGTTGTTTTTGGATGGAATGTCCTTTAAATATCAATTAAATCCACCTTGTTTAATGTGTCATTTAAAGCTTGTGTTTCCTTATTTATGTTCATTTTGGTTGATCTCTCCATTGTTGAAAGTGGGATGTTACAGTCTCCTACTATTATTGTGTTACTGTTGATTTCCCCTTTTATGGCTGTTAACATTTGTCTTATGTATTGAGGTGCTCCTATGTTGGGTGTGTAAACATTTACAATTGTTATGTCTTCTTCTTGGATTAATCCCTTGATCATTATGTAGTGTCCTTCTTTGTCTCTTGTAATAGTCTTTTTTCAAAGTCTATTTTGTCTGACATGAGAACTGCTACTCCAGCTTTCTTTTGATTCCATTTGCATGGAATATCTTTCTTTCCTCTCACTTTCAGCCTGTATGTGTCCCTAGGTCTGAAGTGGGTCTCTTGTAGACAGCATATACATGGGTCTTGTTTTTGTATCCATTCAGCCAGTCTATGTCTTCTGGTTGGAGCACTTAATCCATTTACATTTAAGGTAATTATCTATATGTATGTTCTTATTACCATTTTTTTAATTTGGGGGGGTTTGTTTTTGTAGGTCTTTTCCTTCTCTTGTGTTTCCTGTCTAGAGAAGTTCCTTTAGCATTTGTTGTAAGGCTGGTTTGGTGGTGCTGAATTCTCTCATAGCTTTTGCTTGTCTGTAAAGCTTTTGATTTCTCCATCAAATCTCAGTGAGATCCTTGCTGGGTAGAGTAATTTTGGTTGTTAGGTTTTTTCCTTTCATCACTTTAAATATGTCCTGCCACTCCCCTGTGGCTTTCAGAGTTTCTGCTGAAAGATCAGCTGTTAACCTTATTGGGATTCCCTTGTATATTATTTGTTGCTTTTCCCTTGCTGCTTTTAATATTTTTTCTTTGTATTTAATTTTTGATAGTTTGATTAATATGTGTCTTGGTGTATTTCTCCTTGGATTTATCCTGTGTGGGACTCTCTGTGCTTCCTGAACTTGACTGATTATTTCCTTTCCCATGTTAGGGAAGTTTTCCACTATAATCTCTTCAAATATTTTCAGTCCCTTTCTTTTTCTCTTCTTCTCCAGGCACCCCTATAATTTGAATGTTGGTGCATTTAATGTTGCCCCAGAGATCTCTGAGACTGTCCTCAATTCTTTTCATTCTTTTTCCTTTATTCAACTGTGTGGTAGTTATTTCCACTATTTTATCTTCCAGGTCACTTATCCATTCTTCTTCCTCAGTTATTCTGCTATTGATTCCTTCTAGAGAATTTTTAATTTCATCTACTGTGTTGTTCATCGTTGTTTGTTTGCTCTTTAGTTCTTCTAGGTCCTTGTTAAATGTTTCTTGTATTTTCTCCATTCTATGTTTAAGATTCTGGACCATCTTTACTATTACTACTCTGAATTCTTTTTGAGGTAGACTTCCTATTTCCTCTTCATTTGTTTGGTGATGGGTTTTTACCTTACTCCTTCATCTGCTGCATATTTCTCTGTCTTCTCATATTACTGAACTTACTGTGTTTTCGAGTCTCCTTTTTGCAGACTGCAGGTTCGTACTTCCCGTTGTTTTTGGTGTCTGCCCCTAGTGGATGAGGTTGGTTCAGTGGGTTGTGTAGGCTTCCTGGTGGAAGGGACTGGTGCCTGTATTCTGGTAGGTGAGCCTTGATCTTGTCTTGCTGGTGCTGTTCGGCAGGGCCACATCTGGTGGTGTGTTTTGGATTGTCTGTGAACTTAGTATGATTTTAGGCAGCCTCTCTGCTGATGGGTGTGGCTGTGTTCCTGTCTTGCTATTTGTTTGATATGGGGTGTCCAGCACTGGAGCTTGCTCGCTTTTGCGTGGAGCGGGGTCTTAGCCTTGAGATAGAGATCTCTGGGAGAGCTCTCGCCGTTTCATACTACGTGGGTCCAGGAGGTCTCTGGTGGTCCAATATCCTGAACTCAGCTCTCCCACCTCGGAGGCTCAGGCCTGACTCCAGGCACCAAGACCCTGTCAGCCATATGGAAACCACAAGGAAGAATCTGCAGCTGCACCGTGGATGAAAATTTGCAGAGGGGTGAGAGTTTGAATCATCTGAGCAGGGACAAAGCACCAAACATTCCAAGAACTGTTTTTCAAGATGCAGACTGCAGATCACCTACCCAGCAATCATCTGGTTGCATCTTCTTCTTGCTGATCCTCTCTCACTTCCTTGGGGTTTGACGTGTGTGTAGAAGGTGTGACAGGCTTGTGCTCTTTGGCTTTTCTGGATTCTTCTTGGCAGCCACACTTGGATTCCACAGCTCCAGACTACTGGTTTATTATCAAGGGTACAACCCGGGAACAGTCAGCCAAATGGAAGAGATGCACAGGGCAAGGTGTGTGAAGTTTCCACGTTCTCTCTAGGACGCCACCCTCCCACTACCTCCACATAGTCAACCCAGCTGCTCACCCTGTTGGCATATAATTGATTTCTTCCTCTGTTTTCCATATATTCTGAAATATTTTTATATGTTAAATTTTTGTAATAAATATATTTTTAACAACAGTTAAAAAAGAAACTTTTTTCATAATCTCCATAAATTATTGACCTAATTTTTTTAAATTGAAGTATAGTTGATTTACAATGTTGTGTTAATTTCTGCTATACAGCAAAGCAATTCAGTTACACATATATACATTTTCCTTTATATTCTTTTCCATTATGGTTTATCACAGGATACTGAATATAGTTCCCTGTGCTATACAGTAAAACCTTGTTGTTTATCCACCCATAAATTATTTAATTAAGCAAAATAGGTATTTAGATTAATGAGAACTTAAAGTAAGATTTAGCACAGGAATACTCAAATTGGATAATCAATGTGCATGTAATTAAAACTGGTTGTAGAGAGTGTGTGTTTGTGTGCAACATCCATGCTCAAAAAATTCCTCCAAATTTCTCTAAACTATAAATAAATTCCAACTTAACCCACTGCATAAATTGTATACTTATGACTCAGTGATAATATTAATACTCCCTCTCCCAAAACGCTTATTTGTAGCCTGGATAATGGTTTCTTTCTGCACACTATATGATATTTGGTTCCATTAGAGTTAAAAAATATTCCATGAAAAATTAGGACTTAGATATTGCTATAGCATCCCCTTTTTAAAGTTTCTGTTAAGAAAGGAAGAATAGCTAGAATCCTGAGGCAACAAAACGTACTGAAATGAATTAGAGAGTGGAAACCCTGCACTTAACATTTCAATCCCCAATCTGTGCTTGTGGTAAGTCATTTAACATCTCTGAGTCTCAATTCCATATCCATAATTTGGAGGGGAAAATAATTTATCAGAACTGCTGTAAGGACTAGAAATATTGTAAAGCATCATCATTAAAGTACTAGTTTACTATTCTATGTATTTTCTGTATATTATCTCATGTAAATGTTAAAACAATCCTATTCTTTTCTCCATTTAAAAAGTTAGGAAACTGAGGTACAAAGAGATTAAACAACTTAGCCAAGGGCACATGCCAAGCAGATCTGAGATTGAAACCTGGGCAGTCTGACTCCAGAGGCTCAATGCTAAATCACTACACCAACCTATTTCAAAAGGGCACCCTATGCTGTTAAAAGTAATAATTGTTGCTTTTGTTACGACTTGCATCAACAATGCTGCTTATCAAAGCAATTTTCTCACAAGCAATGCTGTTTTATATTTATTTTCAACTCAGAACAAGAATATCATAAATATGTGTGAATTGGTTAAAAATAACTCCTTAAATGGTTAAAAGTCTTACAAATATGAATCCAGAAGTGATTGTACCTTACAGTTCAAGGTAAAAAAGAATGGCTGATGTAAATTGTGCCAGTACACCATCAACATAAACCATCAGGGCACTATATATTACTGAGCAGCCTCCACTCTGTACATATATCTTGATACAAGCAGTGCTTTTGACACCAATCACTTCCTGAGATAAAATACAGTTTGTAGGGGAATAATTTCAGCACCACATAAAATGGCACCCTCCCACAAAAGAAACATTCATTTTCATACCAAAAAACATGCTCACAGTGTTGAGTAATATAGTCAGCAAACACAAAATAAATGTAGTTCTGTATTTCCTCCTAAATTGCTATATTTAGTCTCATTTTCCAACCTAAATATTAATTTCTTATCCACAACAGAAAGTGAATATTAAGAATCAGCTGGTTCTCAAACCTTGAGATAACTGTATATTTTCTCTATGCTCTTTTTCTCCTTGAGATTCATTGGAATTTCCTGGCCGAAATAAACCATGACTCTAAACAATAGATATGATGCTGCTTACTGGCAACAAATAAATTATTTCATTATATAGTATCTCTCTCTCTCCTGCTCCCCTAACAAGCCCTAGATGGATAATAGGTACCTAATATTTGTTGCCCAATCTAAAAAAGCTTTTCATAATCAGTGCATTTAACACACCCTGTGACTAACATCAAGACTGATGTATTTTCATCTTGTATAACACTCACCACGTGGCATATTTCAGACTTCTAAGAACTTCACAAACCATAAAGGCATACATTATTGACATCCAAACACCACCAAGAGGAAACATGTAGTTAGAAAATGGTTTTCACAAATAGAAAATGATTTTTGCATATTTTAAAATCTTAATTTAGTTCCATTAAGGTTAAAAAATTCCAAGAGAAATTAGAACTTTTATGCTTTCTCATGTTGCTCCCTCTTTCAAGTTTCTCTGAAAAAAAGAACAATAATAACTCTAATCCTGAGGCAACAAAAATTTAGTGAAATGAATCAGATCATGGGAGCCAATCAGATCGAATTCAATAGTCAATCAAATTTGTCAGTAATTTTTTTAATGTTATTCATTACCACAGGCCGTATTGGCGGAGCTGAGACCAAACTACAAATAACTGTTGGATTTTAGCAGTCTGTTACTCTGATGTACTTTAAAAATGAAAGTGATGGGGGCTTCCCTGGTGGCGCAGTGGTTGAGAGTCCACCTGCCGATGCAGGGGACACGGGTTCGTGCCCCGGTCTGGGAAGATCCCGCATGCCGCGGAGCGGCTGGGCCCGTGAGCCATGGCTGCTAAGCCTGCGCGTCCGGAGCCTGTGCTCCGCAACGGGAGAGGCCACAACAGTGAGAGGCCCGCGTACCGCAAAAAAAAAAAAAAAAAAAAAAATGAAAGTGATGGACCTATTATTTCCATACCTGTCTCATCCTAAGACATGCACATAGGTAAAGCCAAATCAGATCAACTCTGACCACTGATCATATTGCTACGATTTACAGTATCAATCACAACAGTTATGCATTTGAAGTCAATGAATATTGAGAAGCATGGGGCCAGCAAGGAGAGACATACTTTTAGTATTTATTAATATCAGAAATTATTCTCAGCCTTAATCCTTGTAGACCTTGCCTCAAAATAAGAAGCCATGTTGATTCACATAGTTTTCCCAGGGGAAAAACAAAAATTACCAACATTAGAACATGATTTCATACTCCACCAGACCAGGAAAGGATAAGAACAGATTAGAAGAGAAGGGAGTTACAAAACAACCAGAAAGTCTGACTTTATGACTAGCTTATGGCGCATATATAGTTGAAAAAAAACGACTAACTTTTTAAAGAGAGGGCTTTGGAGCACACCATCTACTGTATAACCAAGAATCTGACTGGCTTTTGTCCTTGTTCCTGGGAGGGAGACTCTAAATCCTTGGAATTTCCTGAGGAAAAGGAGTGTCTTTATTATTTACACACTCTTTGACTCATACTTGAGTTTATGCTAATTAAGTGACTCACTTAGGATCCTAGATAGATTGAGGATGAAGGCTGATTATGTTACTAGATGACTGGGGCTTTGATCTGTGATATCTGCCTGACATCCCAGTCTCTAGGGTCTGGAGACTGAGTTCAATTATGTGGACAATCATTCAACCAGCCATGCCTACATAATGAAACCCCAATAAAAACTATCAGCACCAAAGCTTGAGGGACCTTCCTGATTGGTGAATGCATTAGTGTGGGAGGAGTTTCATGCACCCTGATCCCATGGGGAGAGAGCATGGAAATTCTACATTCAGAACCCTCCCAGAGCCAGCCCTATGTGTCTCTACATTTGGCTGGTCCTGATTTATATCCTTGATAATAAAACTTAATCATTAGTGTAGCTCTTTCCTGAGTTCTGGGAGTTATTCTAGCAAATTATTGAATCTGAAGGAGGGGTTGTGGGAATGCCCTAGATTTGTAGCCAGTTGTTCAGATGTGCAGGAGGCCTGGGGACCCCCAAATTTTCAGCTGGCATCTAAAGGGAGGATAGTCTTACTGGGGACCATGCCCTTAAAACTGTGGTGTCTGATGCTAACTTTGTGTGGTTAGTATCAGAACCGTACTGCAGTACACTACTGAATGTCCCCAGCAGGTATCTAAATGCCTACACGTTTTTTTGCTTTAAACTTGTTAAGGAAAACCCAAGGACAGTATATCAACTATCATAGCTGTACAACTGGAGCATGACAGAAGGGAGAATAAAACCCAACACTCCAAGGCTATTCTTCTACCCATAAAGATAGAATGCCTTGCCACACATCATGGAATCATTCATGTTTCTATCAGCCCAATTTCAATATCCAAAAAATAGACTGGCAATGTTCTATCACAACCCTGAAAGACATCAAGTTTGATACTTACCTCTAAAGAAGATTGTAACACTGTTCCTAAAGAAATTTGAGAGTAAATAATATAGTTTCCATCTTCACATTTCAGTAAAATATGGATGGGTATGTCTGCTTACTAGAAAAAAAATATCTATCTTTTTCATTACCTGGAATTCTTTGGACATATCCACTTCACCTCAGATTTGTAGACATTTTCTGCTTCTTGATTTCATTTTCTAACACCAGCAATATGAAACAGCCTGAAACTTAATATTCGTACCACAGATGAATTCTAAATATAAGTCGAATTTATAATCTAGCCCATTAGATTTTATGTAATGGCTTTGCAAAGAGAGGCATAATACAAAGAAGAATATAGGCAAAATGAATTACATCAATGAAATTTCTTCCATTTTCTTTGGATTTACCTCTTGCAACATTTTTTTCTTTTCTTTTGAAAGGCAAACTATATTAAAAGCTAAGAATGTGGTTTAATGATTCTGGGTGTTACCTTGGATCATAACATAAAGCTATCTACTCTATACCAAAATATAATCAATACTAAACTCTTCCTCCCATTAGAAATTACTCTTTTATTTTTGCCATGTGATTCCTTTATGTAAAAATTTTCTGAATTTTTCATTCTTTGTTATTCATAAATTTCTTTCTAAAAGAAAACCCATGTATAAAAGGCTTTTTATCTGGTAAGAGAATAATAGAATTACTAAAAAATCTCAGAAAAGAACAAAAAATATTAAATGATTTACTCAAAGTCATGCCACTAGTGAGGTTAGTAAGTGCCAGAATCTGAGATTTTTTTTTTGCAAGATTTGGGGCTATTTCTACTACATTACTTCTGCTTCCATCATTGGTATTGTAGTCAGTAATTTCAAGAGCTGTTTAGAAGGAAGAAATTACAGAATTCACTCACTTAGAGTAAAAGTAAAGTAATGAAATATTGCCTTATTCAACTTTTCATTTTGACCATTTTCAAATAAGTATAACTTAATGGTAAGACTTGTCAAGTCTTTATATGATGTAGAAAAAAGGTAGAAAGATACCCACCAAGTTACTGATGATGAAAAGTCATACTGGTGAATGGAAAAGTCATACTGGGGAATGTTTTACTTTGAATATTTTTGTAACATCTGGATCTTACTTTTGTAATTATGTCAACATTGAAACTCAAACACTAGACTTCCGAAAAACTTTTTGCTCTTTTTAAACTTTTTAAGTTATTTTCAATAATTCCCAAAACCGAACATAGATGCAAAAATCCTCAACAAAATAATAGCAAACAGAAGCCAACAGCACATTAAAAGGATCATACACCATGATCAAGTAGGGTTTATCCCAGCAATACAAGAATTCTTCAATATACACAAATCAATCAATGTGATAAACCATGTTAACAAAATGAAGGAGAAAAACCATATGATCATCTCAATAGATCCATAAAAGCTTCTGACAAAATTCAACACCCATTTATGATAAAAACCCTGCAGAAAGTAGGCATGCAGGGAACCTACCTCAAGATAATAAAGGCCATATATGACAAACCCACAGCCAATATCATCCTCAATGGTGAAAAACTGAAAGCATTTCCACTAAGATCAGGAACAAGACAAGGTTGCCCACTCTCACCACTCTTATTCAACATAGTTTTGGAAGTTTTGGCCACAGCAATCAGAGAAGAAAAGGAAATAAAAGGAATCCAAATCGGAAAAGAAGAAGTAAAGCTGTCACTGTTTGCAGATGGCATGATACTATACATAGAGAATCCTAAAGATGCTAAGAGAAAACTACTAGAGCTAATCAATGAATTTGGTAGAGTAGCAGTATACAAAATCAATGCACAGAAATCTCTTGCATCCCTATATACTAACAATGAAAAATCTGAAAGAGAAATTAAGGAAACACTCCTATTTACCATTGCAAGAAAAAGAATATAAACCTACCTAAGGAGATAAAAGACCTGTATGCAGAAAACTATAAGACACTGATGAAAGAAATTAAAGATGATACAAACAGATGGAGAGATATACCATGTTTTTCAATTGGAAGAATCAACATTGTGAAAATGACTATACTACCCAAAGCAATCTACAGGTTCAATGCAATCCCTATCAAACTACCAATGGCATTTTTTAGAAAACTAGAACAAAAAATTTTGCAATGTGTATGGAAACACAAAAGACCCCGAATTGCCAAAGCAATCTTGAGAAGGAAAAACAGAGCTGGAGGAATCAGGCTCCCTGACTTCAGACTATACTACAAAGCTACAGTAATCAAGACAGTATGGTACTGGCACAAAAACAGAAATATAGGTCAATGGAACAGGATAGAAAGCCCAGAGATAAACCCATGCACATATGGTCACCCTATCTTTGATAAAGGAGGCAAGAATATACAATGGAGAAAAGACAGCCTCTTCAATAAGTGGTGCTGGGAAAACTGGACAGTTTCATGTAAAAGAATGAAATTAGAACACTTCCTAATACCATACACAAAAATAAACTCAAAACGGATTAAAGACCTAAATGTAAGGCCAGACACTATAACCCTTAGAGGAAAACATAGGAAGAACACTCTTTGACATAAATCACAGCAAGACCCTTTTTGACCCACCTCCTAGAGAAATGGAAATAAAAACAAAAATAAACAAATGGGACCTAATGAAACTTGGGACCTAATGAAACTTAAAACCTTTTGCACAGCAACGGAAAACAATAACAAGATGAAAAGACAACTCTCAGAATGGGAGAAAATATTTGCAAACAAAGCAACGGACAAAGGATTAATCTCCAAAATATACAAGCAGCTCAATATCAAAAAAACAAACAACCCAATCCAAAAATGGGCAGAAGACCTAAATCGACATTTCTCCAAAGAAGATGTACAGATTGCCAACAAACACATGAAAGGTTGCTCAACATCACTAGTCATCAGAGAAGTGCAAATCAAAACTACAATGAGGTATCACCTCACACCAGTCAGAATGGCCATCATCAAAAAATCTACACACAATAAATGCTGGAGAGTGTATGGAGAAAAGGGTACCCTCTTGCACTGCTGGTGGGAATGTAAATTGATACAGCCACTATGGAGAACAGTATGGGGGTTCCTTAAAAACTAAATATAGAACTACCAGCAATCCCACTACTGGGCATATACCCTGAGAAAACCATAATTCAAAAAGAGTCACGTGCCACAGTGTTCACTGTAGCACTATTTACAATAGCCATGTCATGGAAGCAACCTAAGTGTCCATGGACAGATGAATGGATAAAGAAGATGTGGCACATATATACAATGCAATATTACTCAGCCATAAAAAGAAATGAAAATGAGTTATTTGTAGTGAAGTGGATGGACGTAGAGTCTGTCACATAGAGTGAAGTAAGTCAGAAAGAGAAAAACAAATACCGTATGCTAACACATATATATGGAATCTAAAAAAAAAAAAATGGTTTTGACAAACCTAGGGGCAGGACAGGAATAAAGACACAGACGTAGAGATTGGAATTGAGGACACAGGGAGGGGGAAGGGTAAGGTGGGACAAAGTAAGAGAGTAGCATTGACGTATATACACTATCAAATGTAAAATAGATAGCTAGTGGGAATCAGCTGCATAGCACAGGGAGATCAGCTCCGTGCTTTGTGACCACCTACAGGGGTGGGATAGGGAGGGTGGGAGGGAGACGCAAGAGGGAGAGTATATAGGGATATATGTATACATATAGCTGATTCACTTTGTTATACGGCAGAAACTAACACAACACTGTAAAGCAATTTTACTCCAATAAAGATGTTAAACAAAAAAATTTCCAAAACCAGGTTGATTTACTTTCACACAATGAAAATGAATAATTAACAAAAAATATTCTCCTCTTCAGCCATAGTGTGCTAATTTCTGAGACAATGTTTGTGGCTATCGGTCAACAAATATCAAAGTAAACCCAATGGTATTTTTAAAATTTCAGGGATGGGCACCTAAAGAGCCAGGGGCACTAGCATATTCCATGCTGTAACTAAGAAGCACAGAGGACATATCACTTGTCTATAAAATCGCAAGAGGTATAAGTAGGGTGACCACTGATTCAGTCCAATACCCTGAAAAACCAGGACTGAATCTCACGAAAGGCAAAAGGAAGAAACTTTTAAATTAAACCAGAGCTAGTAACACTATAACCTGTATTACTGAGGCTGTGTTTAGGCAGAACATATGAGAACTCAATCTAAACACGAAAAATATATCGACTTCTGTATAAATCTGTAACAAGATATAAGAGAAGTTAAATACAAAATAAATGGATTCTGAAAGTTTAAAACAGTCTCTGCCATGTCTTACTGAGGATCTCAGAGCTTTTAAAGATAAAAGAAAAAAAAGCCAAAAACAGTTTAAATTGTAGTCCGTATATATACAATGCACACATTCAACAAATTAACACATTTTGCAGAAAAGCATACAGTGTAGACTTGGCTAATCATAAGATAATTACAGGATTTAAAAATACATAGGGCAGGGCTTCCCTGGTGGCGCAGTGGTTGAGAGTCTGCCTGCAGATCCAGGGGATACGGGTTCGAGCTCTGGCCCGGGAAGATCTAACATGCCGCAGAGCAACTAAGCCCGTGCGCCACAACTACTGAAGCCTAAGTACCTAGAGCCTGTGCTCCTCAACGAGAGAAGCCACTGCAGTAAGAAGCCTGCACACTACAATGAAGACCCATTGCAGCCAAAAATAAATACATTAAATAAATAAATTTTTTAAAAGAATACATAGGGCAGTATAGGTGTCGAGGTGTGGTCATGAGACAAAAGGTCTTACGTTTACGATAAACAGCCTTCAATCTGGTTAACACATCTCTGAGACTGTATACAACTGATCTTGAAAAATCTAAATAAGGGCCTTTCATGCATGTGAGATCTGAGCCCAGAGTGCCACCACCTCACCCCTGAGATAGAGTTGGCTTACATTTACATTTTGAAGGTTACAGTGGGACTCTACAACAAACTTCACTGGTGTCCTTGACAGACAGAGAATACCACATTAGATTAACCATGGATCAGAAATATTTCAGTATCTACACTCTTAGGTAGACGTTGTTAACATGCTCTTCTAGCAACAAAAATTCTTGGGGAACTCAGTGAAGTGTTACAAATTCTATCTCTATTTCATAAGCCTACTTTGTTTAGTTCTAGAAATGGACTCATTTTAATATTCAAATACTCAGGACAGGCATTCTAATACCATATCTGATATCATGGTATCAGGATCAAATAACTTCAGCCACCATGTACTCTAGCAAGCAAAGATGAAACAGATGCAGTAGATGATTGTCTAGTGTACACGAATAACTGAATATCTGAATAAACAGACGAAAGAAAGAACAGAAAGAGGCAGACATAGACAGAAACGAAAAGGAAAGAAGGCAGGAAGGAAAGAGAGAGCAAGCAGTGAACAGTGCATTCGGGTGGGACAGGGAGTCAAACTGGATAATTCACACCTGAACCCATCAGTCTTCCAGAGCACAAGGCTTGAAAAACCCGTAGTGGACATGATCAGTGTGATCTGGTAGAAAACGCGATTGATTTAATGTCAGAAGATTTGGCTCTAACTAGCAATGTGACCTAAGCAATGTGACTTAACCTTGGCCTGAGTTTCATTTTTAAAGTAAAGACATTAGATTAGATTATCTTTATATTTCCTTCAAGATCTAATATAGTGTAATTCCATTTATCTTTTCGCTATGTAGCAATTGTAATCAAATCAATGGATAGAAAAGAACCTCAGCAGATTATCAAATTAATGAGGATAAAATGAAATCCAAGATTTAAAAGCTCCTCAAAAAGTATTACATGTTTTACAAGTGTTAGGTATTATTCTCTCCATTATTAATACAAATATCTGATGTAAAAATTCTAAAATAAAAAGCACTTTAAAGCTTCCAAATATCTAAAAGTGAGGCCATGTATTTCTATGTAAGAAAGTGTCAAATTTGATATGTTCTTATATTTTATTATATCTTTTTCAAATCTCTACTGAAGATTATTTAGAAGTTACATAATGGAGTAGTAAGTCATTTAGGTTTATGTTTACCTTTTCAATTTGATTGGAAGCATCTTCAGAGTAGGAATCATGTCATAAATCTATGTCCACATAAAACCAGTCATATGAGAAAAGATGGACAAAAATTCCTTAGAAACTGTAAAGAATTACAAAGACTCCATATTCCTGGTAAACTATAAAGGGCTGTATATACTGCATTGTAAACTAAAGAACAGAAAGAGAAGGAATAAGTGCTCAATGAATGTTGGTTAAATTTAAATTATATGAACCAAAGGATCTGGGCTCAAAAAGTTACGCAGAACAAAGGTGTCACACAAATAACAATGAGTCTACTGGCAAACCCCTCTCGGGTTTACTGCCAAGAGTTTGTTGGGCAAGTTTTGAACCAAAAAACAAAAGGAAGGATTTAACCCCATCTCTAGAGTCAGAAGCCAGTAAACGTTAACTTGCCAAAGATGTCTGGAGTGGATAATAGTATGGTATCCCTGATCTTAATAAGAAGTGTAAACAGAACTCAAGAAAAAAATTGTTAATGAAAAATTTTAGAAGAGAAAAGATACATTGAACAATAGATGGCCAGAAAACAGCCATTCTCTAGTTTATCAACTGCTTCATCTGTGTCTCTGTAAAATGTCTAAAAATAAATCTAGAATACAGTTGATTTATGAGCTCTACATTCTGTAATCTCACATTTTGCCATTATATCAGTATTACAATGATGTAAATCTGAATCATTTGTCTTACCATCAACATAAAATTCAAACAGAAAAAAAACTGCAACAGAACAAAGAGTTTCAAAAGGTAAAATAAAACTTTTTTCCTTACTCACACAAACTTAGGTTCCAATCCACTCTTTGCAACAATCTCTTCTTATACAATTTGGTTAAATTCATATGAGCTTTTTTACGTTATCAATCTCCTCCCACAACACTGTAATCACTACAAACTTGAATTCCCTCCTACAATATTCTTGCAAATTCTTCTAAGTTCTTTAATTGATAACAGTCATTGTTTTTTTCTCTCCCTATGACTTTTAAGTCATAGTCTTGCTATTAATGGTCAAATTACAACATCCTCTAAAAAGAAAAGCAAAAGAAAAAGGTAGGTGACTCCAAGATATTACTATAGACTATTCAGCAGTAAAATTCAACACACTGAACACTTCCACCAGTAACTCTAATATTTTACTATTTGCTTTATTGGGCATACTTGGGTGTTCAAAGCAATTTGCTAACAAAATGTCTGCTACAGTTAGACACAGTAAGTTAGCCTGTAATTAGGAGGTAGAGGACCTCACCAGGCTTAATTGGGAATGCCTGCCTTTGATCTATTTCCTAGATGAGAGAAAGCAACCTGCATTTAGGGGAGAAGTTCAAAATGTCAACTGGTAGAATGCACAGGATACGTGTGTAATAGCAATCAATTCATCATCAACCTGTTTACTGTGTTGACTTTGTCAACTGTTTGTTCATTAGTTTCTCATGCACAAACACTGAAGACAGATATCAAGTCATAATAAATGCCAGCTATTACAGAATAGAAGGGACAATGTAAATAAGACTTCCAAAGCAAAAGAGAAATGTAAAAATATGAAAATTAAAATTTTTTATCTTTTCCTTTCAATAAAGTCCTTTAGATTCTACAACCCCAAAATCTCATTTCAAAAACTTATAACAAAATTGCTCTAGTAATTAATTATTACTAATAGTATCCTGCTGATGAATCTTGTATTAATACTGTTAATCTTTATCTTCTTCTTTATCACCACCACTAGCATCATCATCATCATCTTTACAGGATGCTCCACTGAAAGAAACTCTAAATAAATGGAAATGGTACTTCTAAAATAAATGGATTTAGAGATTATACCCTTTAAAAGTATGATATTTATATACTGGTTTGGGGGACTATTTTTCACAGAAGAATCACCCCAGTGGATTTGGTATAGGCTTTAACTTGAAAAACTTTTAAAATATAACTTTCTAGGAAACATATTTACTATTAAAACCTATAATACTAAAATTCCCAATTTAGTCCAATTATCTGTAGGCTTACTTAGCTCTGACCTAGGTCCTGTCCACCACATCATCACCACGTCATAGCAACCCTGTCTACCTGATTAAGGAAAGACAGACAAGCTCTGAAAATTTAATGAGCTCTGCCCTGTAAAGTGAGTCTGAAGGACAAAGGGCTGTTGTTATTGAGTGTGTGTGTGTGTGTGTGTGTGTACTTACAAATGTTGACTGACAAACATCCAGTGCTTATTTTCAAACTTACAAAGGACAGAATTCTCAGGTCACTATGCTAAGAGAGAAGAGAAAAAACATGGAATATTTTATTCCACAATTTATCCCTAAGCTTCATTTTAACCATGGAATGTGACCTTTATCTCCTATTAATTCCTGCTAACAACTAGCAAAGCCAAATGGTACTCCTTCTTCTGTGGTGACTAATCAGAAACAAAAGTGACACATCCTAAATGCTGGAGCAGGAGTGAAAAGGAGAAGCCCAAGGAGCACAGATAATCCAAAAATCCTAATTAACCAAGTGGTGGCCACATTTTAGCAAGCTCTATGGAACACAGCTCTATTGCACTCTCATCCTTCAATTTTGGGGTTTAGAAACAGGGTGTGCATTTTCTCAAAAAGAAGAAAAATGGAAGTCCCTTATTACCTAAGACTAAAGGAAAAAGTCTTCACCTCCGCCATGATGGTATTGTTTCATATGGTTTGAAATCACAACAGTCACCATTTGCACCAACTTCTCTGCCAAACTCTCAAAACACAATACATCCTCCTGCTTTTTCTGCAAAACCAAAACCAAAAAACAAAAAACACCTATCTCTCCTTCCAATGATGAGGCCTAATATATGTATCTCCCAATGTCATTCTGACACACATATCCCAGCCATTCTCTGTATTGGTGGCCACATACACCAAACAACCTAAAACAAAATCTGCATCTCTATATGCTCAGTTCAACTGGACAAGCATTTGTTAAATGCAGTGGCTAAAAGCAGGGCTTTGGAGTCAAAGAGACCTGGGTTCCAAGTTGACATGGCCTTTTATTATTGTGTGAGCTTAGACAGTTCACTTTACTTCTTTGAGCCTCACTTTTCTCATTTCTAATATGGGAATAATTATCATTGTGAAGATTAGATAGAACAATGTATGTAAAGTGTTTAGCATTTAGCTCCTTGACCTCTAGAACACAGTAATCCTATTCTCTATAGGAGCCTTTGCACCAGGTTGGTTTGTTGTTGGGTTTTTTAATTTACTGTATATTTATACTTATTATGTATGTAAATATACACAAAATTCTACTTTTTCTTCTTTCTTCTTTCACTCATCCATTTTTCTTTTCTTCTCTTCCTTATTTTTTCCACCCACTCCCAAATCTTTCTCTCCCAAGTCAAAGTGGGCAGAGGAATATGGTGACAATGAGGAAGGCTGGTGGAAATGTTCAGAATTTGAAGGAAGAGCGAATTAATATCCCATTCCTCTTCCCTCCATTCATCACACACATACACACACACATGCACACACACACTCATGCACACTCGATACTTGACTTTAATTCATTCAAATTACTCTGACCAGCATAAGACTGTTTTAGCTACAACACTGGCCCATACACCAAAGTGACCAAATCTGAGGCACAAATTTTGCGTGTACATCTATCAGCAGCCTTAAACCTTTGGCTCTACTACTTTTCACCTTTAGCAACAAAACCTTAAAATAAGAAAACCAAATAAGAAAAATCACTTTTCAGCTACTAAGTGAGGCTTAACCATATTGTGATTATAAAAAGTGTTAAAAGCCAAACATAAATATTCAAGAAATTAAATCCCTGGGCCTCTATAGATTTCACTTCAGTATATACTACATAGAAAGACAGTAAAATTTGACCATAGTTTCTTAGCATGAGAGAGAACAACCAGAGAAAACAGACAACCTGCTAGTCACACGAACAGCAGCATCTGATTCTGAAACAATTTCCACTTTGATATATAAAACATATGAATCTATACACATACATCTTCTAAAATGTTAGAATAAGATAAATATTCTTAGGATAAATATTATTAGTCAGAATTTTCATTATGGAAATAAATATGCTGTCCAATAACAAGAAAATAATTTAATTCCTAAAATTAGCATTATTTTTTAAATTTACTTTATTGAACACTTGAATTCTACATTTTAAAAACACCAACTCTAAAAATTATTTTTTTTTTGCAAAACAATCAAAAGTGTAGAATCAGTGTTATCTAATTTGCCTCAAAAGTAAAAACGTAAGTAATCTGATCAATAGAATCTGCTTATACCAAAGATTCTGCAGAGAAAAAATTTTCTTTGATTTCAGATCACTGAAATAGGGAGTATGGGAGTAATTATTTTTTTACCTCTTTGCTTAGTCTGCCAGAAGCATAGCTAGTATTTTAAAATAACCTGACTCAGAAAACTTCATCCACTGTGGTTCCAGAAAGTATTGGCCAATTATTAAGTTTTTCTTGACAGAGGCATACAAAAGCATCTATAATAAAATCCATAATAAAATAATTCTTTTATATTCATTTATTAATTTTACATTTCTGTCCATGAGGGTCTTTTAATGAGGACGATGATAATATTGTACTGTGCGGATAAATTAAAGACTTTAACACTTATGTTGCCCTCCTCATTCCCTTACTTGTTTAGTGAGAAAGACTTGGGATCTATGTTCAGCTTCATCTGTGATACTGAGCAAGTCTCTTTAATTCCTCTGCTTCTCTCATCTGTACAATTGATAAAATACCTTCTCTACATATATCACAAAGTTGTGAATCTCACAACTCACTCTGAAAAAAGTCTACCAGCTAAAGGGGCAGAAGAGCTTAAAGAGTCTGACATGGGCATTTACCTGGTAAGAACCAAACATAAAATCATTGTACTTGAATTTCCATAGATCAAGGAGTACATTTTCTTTCCTATAGGAATTCCTCAAGAGCTTTAGTTGTACAATGGTAGTACGCCCTTCTTTAATTCATTTCACATGTTGGTAAAAACAGAAGCAACATCAGATTATCTCATAGAAAATATCTGTGTATAGCACTTGCGTCTTTCTTCTTTTTTGAACTTCTTATATATGGATATGTTTTTTCTTAAATAATAAACTCCATCTTATATATACCATACGTTTTAGTCCCTCACGCAGTTCCTGACATATAAGAAGTGCTCAAAAAAATTTTATTCCATCTGTCAAATATTTATTGAGCGCCTATTGCATGGCATTCCCTGAGCTCTGCACAGGAATATAGTGGTCGAAGACACAGACAGGCTTTGCTCCTACGGAATTTACAGTCTATAAGGGGAGACTTAAGGCAAATATCTGTTTAACCTTCATCCATCAAATACTCATTGAGCACTGACCGTAGATCAAGAACAAATAAATACCCAAATACCTTTATATTTACAATTGTGATCATCGTTCTGAATACACAGGTACCATGAGCTCATAGATGAGATGCATTTAGTTATCACAGCAGGTCTTTATGAATTCAATCAAGAAGTATTTATTGAGCTCTTATGAGAGTGAGAGCTTTCACAGAAGTCTGGACTGATCCTATCTCCCGCGTGAGAGTACATCTGCATCGCATGCCTCTGTCCAAGATTCCCCTTTTACTACACATGCACCCATGCTTTACCATCCTCTGGGTCTCCAGGACTGTTGCTGCTATGACCCATTTCTCTGTAATGAAACTGTTTCTAGAACTATAAGAACACAGTTCACATATACAAGTCAGGTAACAAAATCTTGTTTTTCAAAAATGCTATAGAATTTTTAGCTAATTATCAGATGGGCATGACTTAGAAAATAGTTTAGTGGCTGATATATATGCTATTGAAACACCTTCCAAGGTCTGTTATCAAAGCAGGCAGCAAAAGAATAATCTTGCCTCCAGTTTCTAATGTAAGAGACTGCTTGGGAAGCTGATCCACCCAGCTTTCAGATATATCAGGTTCAATGAGGGAGAGGGTGGACCAAGGGCAGATCCCTACAGATATAAAATATGATTCTAAAGTGAGCTAAACTGCTTCTAATAAGGACCTTCTATTAATAACCCTTCTGGATTTGATGGATCACATCGGAGGGACAAATAAAAAGATGTTCTTGTGAATCAAGGGTGGCAGCTCTTCCTTCCCAAGAATCAAAAAGGAGGGACCTAGTCCTACTTTATCTCCCTCTCCAGCTTATTTACTAGTGTTGGAAAGGAGCCTCCAGGGCCTCCAAAACAATTAAAGCTGAGTCTGCTCTCTCAGGAGGGGAGGTCTGCATGTGAGAGCCGGCAGGCATGGCAAAGCCCTTCCGCTAGCCAAGTGCTGGCACAAGGGCAAAGCTGTGACATTACATGCTAGAGGACAAAATCACAAATGCAAAGTGGGGAAAAATTTGAATCCTGTCCTCCTTTTTCTCCCTGGTCTAGCCTCTAGTCGCTACTTCGAACACCCTCCAAAAAATTAAAGAAGGCAAGCAATGAGCTAAACCCACCACCGAGCGTGCACAGGAAGATGGGCCGGAAGGGTAAGTCGTTTCTTTGAGCTCATCTCACATGCAGCCAGCTGAATATAAATTTCCCTCTATCTCATCAAGCTCTCACTGTTTGGCCTCCTCTGACTGATATTGGCTCATCATACTTAATCTAGGGTGAAATTTCCTCGTCTGAGCTAAATTACTCGCAGCCATCAAGGGAAGCGATATTTATTTTTCGTGGGGCTAATGACCTGTCCCCCAGACCCACCCACTGATGGTTATTTACTGGGGCCCAGATGCTTGAGCTCAAAATGAGTGCTAATGTCAGCAGGTGCCATCCCTCATTCAGCTCAGTGATTGAATTGGAGCGATCCCATTGACATTGACTCTGTGACTTTTAAGGCCATTACCCTCAGCCAGAGATGAACCTCTTATCATGGCTATGACACTGACAGCTGATTAGCGACAAATTACAAGCAGGAAGGTGCAGAGGCTTTAGTGGGCAGGGCAGGACCAATGGTAAGGGTGAGAGGTGTGGGGAGAGAGCGCAGTAGGAAGAGAGAGAGAGATGGAGGGGCGCGAAGAGAGGAAGCAGAGGGAAAATATCATACATTCCTCTTCAGTGTGTTGTTTAATCAATTCTTAACTATGGCCCCTGAGTATATTTATGTTTTGCATCGATTTGAGTATTATATTTAAGCACACAGAGATTCATACGTATATAAACAGACACTCATGACTCAACACATAAACCTCGAACAGGCGAGAACTCTTACGTATGGGATTTAGGCTGTAAAAGAGAATATCATATTTTAAAAACCAATAATCCATAGACTATCCAGGCACAAAGAATCTTTCACTAAACAAAGCAAATAACTATATCCTCTCTTTTCTTTCTGTGTACTTGAGATTGCACTGACAAAAAAAGTCTTTTGGAATTTGTTTGTTTAACAAATGTTTTTATAGTTTGTAGCCAGATTGTTTTAGTAGAGCCTTATGTGGATTGTTGCTTGAAGAACATGAATGTAAAGTTCTCAATATTATCTTAAACCAAAGCTCATTCTAAAAAGCCATTCAGTTCCTCAGACTGTTCATTTGGTAGACTTTAAATCAAAGCGTTTTTGGATTTTTAACTTAATTATAAGAATAAAAAATTATTTCCTGAACATCCTTTAAGCTGAAACAGTTTTTTCTTTGTTTTCTGTTAGGCGGGTATGGATTGGCTTGGGGTGTTTTGTAGCTATTCTTCCAAACCTCAATATCCAGAAAGGGAAAGTTTGAGAATTCTAGACAGCTCGAGATTTTGAAAGTCAAAGATTCAAAGAACACCAACCGTTGCTTGTCAGTTACACCTCAATTAAAAATAATAATAAAACAACAACAGAAACACTGACACTGATTGTTGAGGTCTCGACACTTGCTGGTAAGTGGCAGTTTGGACAATGCCTCATCTTCTGGGCTGAGAATGGGGCTCTAATAGCAGCCGTAGTGTTCCTGCAGCCTCCGCAGTCCCACGCAGTTAACCCACCAGTGAGTGGGGCGACAACGCCCAGCACCCACCCACTGGTGCAATGCATGGCTCTACGAACAAAACCAAGGGGAAAACTGCACTGTCCTCCTGCCTCTTGATCTTTCTATTGAATCCCTCCTCTTTCGACTTCCTCCCTTCCACAACTCTTGTCCTCCTTGATTTCACATACACTCTTTTGGAAGTACCTTCCACCTGTCTGGGAACCACTCCCAACATATTTGGTAGCAAACACGATAACATATATTTTTTGTCAAAACTATAACACCTCTTAACAAAATACTGTCTGCCAGGTTGAAGCTGTCTGCAGAAATGGGAAGAGGGTGTAGGCATGTAGGAGCTGACCCCCACCAGCTGGTGAGTGTTGGTTTTACACATCTCTTCCCAGCTCTGTGGTCAGGGAGGTCAGGCTGGAAGCTTGAAACTGACCAACATAGGAATATTGATAGCACAGAAATCAGCAGTGTTACAAATCAAGACTTGTTTTTTATTTTATTTTTATCTTTTCCCAGAAAGCCAGTTTTTTAACATTTACCAGCACACACCACTGCATGTAACGTTGTCTGTTGTTCAGAAACACGTTTGAATGCTAGGGCAAGACCAGCCTCTGGGATGTCCAAGAGGGTAGGTAGGGAGAAATATGGCCCTGCTGCATGCTTTCCTATCTTCTTGCTGATAAATCTGCATGGTGAGGTTCCATGGCAGATGTGCCTGTTTAAGATTGATAGCCAAAGGGCAAGAAACATACTTCCTGTTAAGCGCTCTTATGTCAGCACCCATGGTAGAACCAATACATACTTAATAATCATTGTCTTATCATGATAAAACATAAAGTTTATTCACAGCAGGTTTTAGCTTCTCTCATATTTGAAAGGGGCCCTTCTTATTAGAATAGGGATGTTCAAAGTATTCAAATGAAAAACAAGACCTTAGTCATCCCTAGGCAATAAAGGAAATTGATCGATGTACTGATCTTTTTGAAACTGCATAAAGTAATGAGTTTAGAAATCTTTTGTTCAAAGTAAAGCACGGAAGAGTTTAAAGCTTTATTCAGACAGTGATTATCACTTTTCGTTACTGAAGGCACTCAAAATTGTCTTATCCCTCCATATACACTAGCTCTCCATCCTATCCACTCCTGTGGCCTCAGCTGCATGCTCTGGACTACACAACCCCTCCTCCAGCCAGATCTGCCTTCACACCCCCACATCCAACTGCTTACTGGACAGGTCCATTTGCTTATCCCACAGGCACCTCACACTCAGCACGGCCCAGGCTAAACTGACAGTCATCAGAGGCCCCTAGCAGCCCGAATCTCCGCCCGTGTCCTCTGTCTCCATCAACGGCCATACCACCCACCCCAGTGTCCAAGCACCACCCTAGAAGTCATCCTTAATGCTTCCTTAGCCCTCACCCTCAACTCCTGCACCAATGAACAACAGAATCCTGCAAACCTTACCTTCTAAATGTCCCTGTAGTCCATCCACTTCTCTATTCATGCAGCTACACCACCAATTCAAAGCACTGTCACGTCTCACCTGGACTCTTCCACAATCTGCACACTGGTTTTCCCAGTGTCTGAACTCCTATTTCTCCACTCTGCTCTCTGAACAAGCCACAGCAATCTCTGTAAAATAAACTCCTGACCACATCACTCTCCTGCTCAAAATCCTTCAGTGGCTTCCAGAACCCTTAACAGGAGCTACAAGCCTCTTGCTGCCCTATCCAGAGTCAATTCCTGATATTCCCCACATCACACTCAGAGATTGTGCTAAGCTTAACATCCTTGGGTAATTTCAGTGTCCTGTGCTCTCTCTTGCCCTCGGTTTCTCAAGCATGTTACCTGGAATACTCTTACTCCTCTCCCCAAACTATGCTGACTCCTACTTACCCTGCAAATCCAAGACTGGACAACACTGCCTACAGACAGGAAGCTTTCTTTGATGTCTCAAGGACAGCTGGATGTCCCTCCCTCCTTGACGTTCCAGCAGGGCCCTACAATTCCAGCCCTTCCCGCAATGACTGCTAATCTCCCTATTTCTCTCACCAGCATATCGTTTGTTCACTAGTATATCGCGTACTTCCTGAAAGTGCTGTGCACCTAACAAAGGCTCGATATTCACCGATCGCCCAGATGAGCAAAATGGATTACAATTAACAGTGAGTCCTAGTACCTAGAAGGTGGTTGTCAAGACTGCATAGTGAGCGGGCTGTGCCTTCAAGACAAAGTGGACCTCAGATCTCAAGAGTCCTTGGGCCTTCCCAGCTCCCCAGACCTTCCCATTCATGTACTCCTGTTGGCTTTGACTTCACATTTTCCAGAGCTTGGTCCTCACGTGAAGCTGGTTTCTCTAGGGGATCGACCAACACAGGGTCTCATCTGCTTATACCCTGATCTGGGTGTTTGGTGTCCTCTACATTCTCCCAGAGCCTGACTCTTACGCTCAGATATCTCAGCCTCACCTTGACTACTCTTCTGTGTGCACTCACAGCAACTCACGATCATCTGTGGGGCATTTTTCTCCAAAAGGCAAAAAGGCATCACTTAGCAGTAAAGCAAATACTGCAAGGTTATTTCAGAGGAATAATTCTTTTCCGACCACAGGATAACATAGCTGTTTTGAGCATTGAATATATAAGATTTTACTGTCTAAATCCCTTCCTTCAGCCCCTCTGAATCATATTCTTCTTGCAGGAAAAGAAAAAGAGACTAAGTTAACTAAAATTGTATCTGATAATTATAACCAAGGTAATTGGGACTGCAAATCCAAGGATATGAGCAAAGTAAAATACTGCACGGGAAAGCCAAGGTATAAAAAGAGACAAGCAGAGTTCAGAGGATCAGCAAAACAGAATGGGATCAGAGGCATCTAGCCAAGTCTGGATGTGGAACCAGAGAAAGATAAATGCCAAAGAAAAAGTGTTAGGGAATCAGGAGGAAGGTGAAGGCAGTTTCAAGGCCATACCCTAGAGTGGCCATTTGCATAAGTCATCAGGGAACAGTGAGGGTGTGAGCTAGTCCAACACAAGGAGACAGATGCAGAGCTCAGGTCTATGAGAAACTGTGTGGCATGAATGACCACTTATAGCAGAGTGAAGCTGAGCAAACTATCAACCTCGCTAAACCTCAGCTTCCTCACCTGAAAAAAATGGGATTAATCATCATGTGTACTTATTAGACTTACTGTAAAAACTGAGACAACATACGGAAAGTGCTTAGGCCATTACCTGGCACATATTAAGTGAATAGCAGTGATCATTTTACTATTATTATTTGGTTTGAAATTAATTCTGAAAGTGGCCCAGATCACACCCATGTATTTTTTCCATGTACCAACAGTATAATTTAAAATTTATCCCAAGAATTCCTAGGCCCACTGACCTACCTTTGGGAGGTCAGTAATTAAATCATCCTGTCTCCCCACTTCTAAGTTTGGAACTAACGGAAAAACAGATGCATAATTCAGATAGATGGAGATCAAAACATCACTCGTATTACTGGTAAAATTGGTCTAGAGAACATGGGTGAGATTTTCAGCCACAAAGCTGGCTGGTACACCCTGAATCAGACTCATACACCTGGGTACAGTCACCTGGACCAGCACAGTGCAGAGCTGTGCTTCCAAGTTCAAGTTCACTGCCAAGCAGGGTGAGCTGCCTGGATTGCACCCTCTGTGCAGGCCTGGGAGGGTCTGGGCCATGCTGTTTGCTTCTCCTCCCAACTCACCTTTCAAGCCCAGCCCTCCTCCTTCTCCAGGGGTAGAGAGGGACCAGTAGGGATCCACAGATCCTGATCAAGCTCCTCCCTGTGGACAGGAGTGGGGGTTAAGAATGCCCACCTAGCATGGCCACAGCCACTGTGCCCCCAAAATGCTTGGTTCATATCCCACTTCAGAATATGTATTTCCCCAGTCACAAAAACCCACGGAACCATGGTCTTCATTAGCCTAACTATCCTTTCTTGAAAGAAAGCACTGTTACAGGATTTGATTGCATAACTTGTGAGAGATGTTGAAGGACTGCAAATTTTCCACAGTGGTCCTTGCAGCTCCTTGTCCCCTGTAGCCATTTCTCCCCACCCTCTTGCACTTGGGCTTAGCTCCTAACTATTCCTCTCCGGCCCTCTTGATAAAATCCAAATTGCTCAATAATCATTGCTCATCCACAGAATAAATTCTATCTCCTCTGAGAACGGTCCTTAACCAAGCGTTCCAGAAACTGGCTGAACTTCTGCTAGACCCCTCCTGCTAAAGCCCTATAAAACATGCCACATCTTTCTCCAAGTTAAAATGCCCTGTGAAAGTCTCCTGAAGGCTGGCGTTCTTAAATAGAGACCCAGGCTAATGGTGCTCTGGTTTATTTTCTTCCACATTGGCATTCTCTATTGAATCATTCCACCAGATACACAGGATCAAACCGCCCCATGTTCAATATCATTATGATGCATCTTAAATGCAATATATGAATCTATCAAAACTTAGAGAAGTATAAAATTCTAGGTCTGAGAGAAAGGGGCTGTTGGCTTCACAAGTAAAGCAAGTTACCTTAAATGGCCCTCATGGTCTGGTGCTGATAACTGCCTGTTTAACCGTGGCCTTCTCAGCAAATTCAAACAGTTTAGTCTATTAGCCTCGATGTGACTTTAAGCTTGACATGGCAAAATTATGTATGTTAGAGGCTTCACACAAGAAAAGCTCAAAGATGATGAATAAAAAAAAAATTTTACTCCACCAGCATAATCAAATCAACATAATCCATTGCCCACAGTATTCATTGCTTCAAACAAGACAAAAGATCACTTGCTCACAACCTATTTTGTGCAGGAAAAATCAATAGTAGAAAATGCCAATAGCGATGCATTTTGCGGTACTTCAGATGGTCATGCAGTGAAACTGTCCCTGAGACTGAGTCCAGACTGCTGAAAGTTAAACCAGTAGTATTATCAGAGAATGAGGAAAGGGAATGAGCCTGTGACCCTACGAGGGGCCCATTCACCAGAGTGTGTTTGTGAGACCAAGTATCTGAACAAGATAATGTTCTCCTCACTATTTTGACTGGTCAATTTGGATGACATATTTTGGGCATCTCTGCTGATTCCATGACTGCAACTTGTACACTGTCCACAAATCCCCATCTGCAGCTACAGATGGTCCACAGTTTTTTTCCAGTGTTTATAACAGCTCTTGGAGGTGGGGGTGGGGAGAATAAAGGTTTCGCAGCCAAGCTGCCCTAGTCAGGTGAGTGCTCAGTCCTACTGAACTAGAGCGCATCCAAAAAACAAATGTACAGGGCTATACTTATTCAATGCTGGCAAACCATGTCCCAAGAATTATGCTGAAGATATACACAAATGCTACCTAGCAGGAAGTCATCTTGGTACGGTGCATACCACTGATCTTTAAAAATTGTTGATTGAGGGGATGCTTTCTTTTCAGAATAATTTACACTTCCAGTTATGGCCTGGACACCATAAAGCTATGCCCTCCAATTCAGTAGCCATTAGCCATGTTTGGTTATTTAAAGTAACTAACATTAAATAACACTAACAATTCAGTTCCTCCATCACACTACACACATATAAAGTACTCAATAGACACATGTGGCTTGTGGCTACCATACTGGACTACACAGAAACAGACTCCTTCTATTATCACAGAAATTTCTATTGGATAGCTCTGCATCTGAGTAAAATGGCTTTATCAACAGTGGATACTTTTGCCATAGTTTTTTTTATTGAGTCTTAACACCTCTTAATTTGCCCAATGTTTTTTTTTTTTCCTACCCACAAACACCCCACAAGACATTTTTACAATAGGATCAATGGCTTCTTTTTGGAAGGCACCAGAAAGACTGTCCTAAAATATCTTGAAAACCTGTGGTGACCCATTGTCTCCAGACAATTAAATTACTGAACACTAGATTTCAGATTCTTGTTTGCTCTGTGGAATTGAGATGACATGTAGACTTAGAACAATAGTATTGCTCCATTAACTTTCCCTACTTTGCACAGTTCACATTTACAAACAGCTAACTGGGAAGAACTTCCTGTTCTACCTTACTTAATGAACATAATAGCTAGTAGAATGCTAAGCATTTCCTATTCTAACCCTCACAACACAAGTGTATTGCTTTTATCTTACCCACATCCAATTTTATTCATGAGATAATTAACATTTAGAGAAATTAGCTTATTAACTTATTAAAACAATTCAGCAGAGCCAAGACAGGAACCAGGTCTTTCTGACAACACTCTTTTCCTCTAACTACTATGGAAGACTGTCTCTTGGTGAGTTAAATGCCTTATGAAAGCTCATAGGAGCTTATCCAAACAATGCATCAGTGAGCACACCTGTATTATGATTCCTGAACTCTTTCCATGGAGTTTATGATGCCAGAGAGAAACATGCTCTAGTTGCTACACCAATCATTGGCTCTCAAACCTACACTTTTAACTCTACCCAGAAACATGTGTAAGTGAGGAAAATTTCCCATAAATCTAGGGAAATCCTTAACTGTTCACCTGGCACTGCAAATGACAAAATTTACATTCACAAACATAAAAAAGTTTGGCAAACGATATTTACAGCTTTATCTTCTGTTGGTGGATGGTTCCCCTGCTCCCTTCTTTTCAAAAAAGAAATATCATTGATACTGAAAAATTATATATAATAAAGACTAACATGTTATGCTAAGAGATTACTAAAAGTTTGCCATTTCTCCATCAAAGATTTAATCATGCAGTTTTTCGCAAGAAAACTGACTCACATTTTTGGTGTCATTAACAAAATTTCCTTTCTGCCAACTGTTGTACTTCTTGTCTTGTGCCAGTTGGCTGCTCTCTTCCATAGCTGAGGCAGCTGCATTTCAGCAGAGAAAGAGGCACAAAGAGATTAAAAAGCCTACTGGGATTTCTTAAAATGAAAGGAGTTGTGTGCATGTGTGTACACACAGAAAAGGGTGTAAATAAATCTCTTGTTGCAAAGATATAGGAATTATGTCATAAGAGAGAGTATAGACAAGCTAATGGAAACCCTTAAAGAGAAAACCTCAGAACATTGTACCTACTTCTAGTCTTTAGGCTTGTCATCTTCAGGTGAAAATGAGACTTTTATTATTGCTCATGTTATTACCCTACTTCAAATCTGTTTTAAACACTATTACGTAGGACAGCCCTGTACGACTGTGAGTCAGTTGAGCACTGCACAGCACGAAGGGGAACTAGTCACATGTAAGAGATCAGATATTTGTGTATTTATTTAAATAATGAAGTAATTTATCCTTTAAAGACTCAGGATATTATTTTTTCAACAAATGATAGTGAAGTTTCTGAGGAAAGGATGTCTTTTTTTAATACATTCAAAGATGCTATAGGGTGGTTGTTATTAAATAATTTTACATAAAGTCCTTTTTCTTAAGATAGAAAAATACACTTGTTAACATTGTGACTGAGACTTTTATCCCAAGAAGTTACTTTTAAACTTTTAATTAGAATATAACATATTCAAGGACATGCCTACTTGAGCCAAGTTATAAAACCTGTAAACCATAAAAGTGTTCATTTATTCATTCATTTGTCCATCCAACAGGTATTTGTTAAATGTCTGTTATGAGTTTGGCAACATGCTAGGTGCTGGGCATTTAACAATAATTGAAATTCAAGTTGGCCTTAAGTTTATAAATGTAAAGCAATACTAAGAAAAATGCCAACAAGATTTTTTGTCAAACTAAACAAGTTTATATGAAAATTCATATTTTAAAAATAAGCATGCAAGAATAATTACAAAAATAATAGGAGGAGCTTCAACATGGCGGAAGAGTGAGACGCAGAGATTACCTTCCTCCCCACAAATACATCAGAAATACATCTACATGTGGAACAACTATAGAACACCTACTGAACGCTGGCAGAGGACCTCAGACTTGCAAAAAGTCAACAAACTCCCCACGTACCTGGGTTGGGCAAAAGAAAAAACATAGACAAAAGAATAGGGATAGAACTGCACTTCTGGGAGGGTGCTGTGAGGACAGAAAAGTTTCCACACACTAGGAAGCCCCTTCCAGGGCGGAGACTGCGGGTGGCGGAGGGGGGAAGCTTCGGTGCCGCGGAGGAGAGCGCAGCCACAGGGGTGCAGAGGGCAAAGCAGAGAGATTCCCGCACAGAGGACCGTTGCCGACCAGCACTCACCAGCCCGAGAGGCTTGTCTGCTCACCCGCCGGGACGGATAGGGGCTGGGACCTGAGGCTCGGTCTTCGGTCGGATCTCAGGAAGAGGACTGGCGGCATGAACACAGCCTGCAGGGGGTTAGTGCGCCACGGCTGGCCGGGAGGGAGTCTGGGGAAAAGTCTGGAGCTGCCGAAGAGGCAAGAGACTTTTTCTTGCCTCTTTGTATCCTTGCGCGCGAGGAGAGGGGATTAAGCGCGCTGCTTTACGGAGCTCCAGAGACGGGCGCGAGCCGCGGCTATCAGCATGGACCCCAGAGACGGGCATGAGACGCTAAGGCTGCTGCCACCACCAAAATGCCTGTCTGCGAGCACAGGTCACTATCCACACCTCCCTCTGGGGAGCCTGTGCAGCCCGCCACTGCCAGGGTCCCGGGATCCAGGGACAACTTACCCAGGAAAACACACTGCGCGCCTCAGGCTGTTGCAACGTCATGCCGGCCTCTGACGCCGCAGGCCCGCCCCGCACTCCATGCCCCTCCCTCCCGCCGGCCTGAGTGAGCCAGAGCCCCCAAAGCAGCGGCCCCTTTAACCCCGTCCTGTCTGAGCGAAGAACAGACGCCCTCCGGCGACCTACACGCAGAGGCGGGGCTAAATCCAAAACTGAACCCCAGGGGCTGTGCGAACAAAGAAGAAAAAGGGAAATCTCTCCCAGCAGCCTCAGGAGCAGCGGATTAAATCTCCACAATCAACTTGATATGCCCTGCATCTGTGGAATACCTCAATAGACAACGAATCATCCCAAATTGAGGAGGTGGACTTTAGGAGCAAGATAGGTTATTTTTTCCCCTTTTACTCTTCTTGCGAGTGTGTATGTGTATGCTTCTGTGTGTGATTTTGTCTGTATAGCTTTGCTTTTACCATTTGTCCTAGGGTTCTGTCCGTCCGTTTTTTTTTGTTTGTTTCTTTTTTTTACTTTATAAAATGTTTTTTAATAATTATTTTTTATTTTAATAACTTTATTTTATTTTATCTTACTTTATTTTACTTTATCCTCTTCCTCCCTCCCTCCCTCCCTCTCTCTCTCTCTCTTTTTCTTTATGGCTTTCTTTCTTTCTTTCTATTTTTTCTCCCTTTTATTCTGAGCCATGTGGATGACACTCTCTCAGTGCTTCAGCCAGGCGTCAGGGCTGTGCTGCTGAGGTGGGAGAGCCAACTTCAGGACACTGGTCCACAAGAGACCTCCCAGCTCCACGTAATATCAAACGGCAAAAATCTCCCAGAGATCTCCATCTCAACACCACCACCCAGGTTCACTCAACGACCAGCAAGCTACAGTGCTGGACACCCTATGCCAAACAACAAGCAAGACTGGAACACAGCCCAATCCATTAGCAGAGAGGCTGCCGAAAATCATAATACGGCCACAGATACCCCAAAACACACCACCAGACGTGGACCGGCCCACCAGAAAGACAAGATCCAGCCTCATCCACCACAACACAGGCACTAGTCCCCTCCACCAGGAAGCCTACACAACCCACTGAACCAAACTTAGCCACTGGGGACAGACACCAAAAACAATGGGAACTATGAACCTGCAGCCTGCAAAAAAGAGACCCCAAACAGTAAGATAAACAAAATGAAAAGACAGAAAAACACACAGCAGATGAAGGAGCAAGGTAAAAACCCACCAGACCTAACAAATGAAGAGGAAATAGGCAGTCTACCTGAAAAAGAATTCAGAATAATGATAGTAAAGATGATCCAAAATCTTGGAAATAGAATTGAGAAAATGCAAGAAACATTTAACAAGGACCTAGAAGAACTAAAGATGAAACAAGCAATGATGAACAACACAATAAATGAAATTTAAAAATACTCTAGAAGGGATCAATAGCAGAATAACTGAGGCAGAAGAATGGATAAGTGACCTGGAAGATAAAATATTGGAAATAACTACTGCAGAACAGAATAAAGAAAAAAGAATGAAAAGAATTGAGGACAGATTCAGAGACCTCTGGGACAACATTAAACACACCAACATTCGAATTATAGGGGGTCCAGAAGAAGAAGAGAAAAAGAAAGGGACAGAGAAAATATTTGAAGAGATTATAGTTGAAAACTTCCCTAATATGGGAAAGGAAATAGTTAATCTACTCCAGTAAGCACAGAGAGTCCCATACAGGATAAATCCAAGGAGAAACACGCCAAGACACATATTAATCAAACTGTCAAAAATTAAATACAAAGAAAACATATTAAAAACAGCAAGGGAAAAACAACAAATAACACACAAGGGAATCCCTATAAGGTTAACAGCTGATCTTTCAGCAGAAACTCTGCAAGCTAGAAGGGAGTGGCAGGACATATTTAAAGTAATGAAGGAAAAAAACCTACAAAAAAGATTACTCTACCCAGCAAGGATCTCATTCAGATTTGATGGAGAAATTAAAACCTTTACAGACAAGCAAAAGCTGAGAGAGTTCAGCACCACCAAACCAGCTTTACAACAAATGCTAAAGGATCTTGTCTAGGCAAGAAACACAAGAGAATGAAAAGACCTACAATAACAAACCCAAAACAATTAAGAATTAAGAAAATGGGAATAGGAACATACATATTGATAATTACCTTAAATGTAAATGGATTAAATGCTCCCACCAAAAGACACAGATTGGATGAATGGATACAAAAACAAGATCCGTATATATGCTGTCTACAAGAGACCCACTTCAGACCTAGCGATACATACAGACTGAAAATGAGGGGATGGAAAAAGATATTCCATGCAAATGGAAACCAAAAGAAAGCTGGAGTAGCAATTCTCATATCAGACAAAATAGACTTTAAAATAAAGACTATTAGAAGAGACAAAGAAGGACAATACATAATGATCAAGGGACCAATCCAAGAAGAAGATATAACAATTGTAACTATTTATGCACACAACATAGGAGCACCTCAATACATAAGGCAAATACTAACAGCCATAAAAGGGGAAATCGACAATAACACACTCATAATAGGGGACTTTAAAACCCCACTTTCACCAATGGACAGACCGTCCAAAATGAAAATAAATAAGGAAACACAAGCTTTAAATGATATATTAAACAAAATGGACTTAATTGATATTTGTAGGACATTCCATCCAAAAACAAGAGAATACACATTTTTCTCAAGTGCTCATGGAACACTCTCCAGGATAGCTCATATCTTGGGTCACAAATCTAGCCTTGGTAAATTTAAGAAAATTGAAATCATATCAAGTAACTTTTCTGACCACAACGCTATGAGACTAGATATCAATTACAGGAAAAGATCTGTAAAAAATACAAACACATGGAGGCTAAACAATACACTACTTAATAATGAAGTGATCACTGAAGAAATCACAGAGGAAATCAAAAAATACCTGGAAACAAATGACAATGGAGACACGATGACACAAAACCTATGGGATGCAGCAAAAGCAGTTCTAAGAGGGAAGTTTATAGCAATACAGTCCTACCTTAAGAAACAGGAAACACCTCAAAATAAACAACCTAACCTTGCACCTAAAGCAATTAGAGAGAGAAGAACAAGAAAACCCCAAACTTAGCAGAAGGAAAGAAATCATAAAGATCAGATCAGAAATAAATGAAAAGGAAATGAAGGAAACGATAGCAAAGATCACTAAAACTAAAAGCTGGTTCTTTGAGAAGATAAACAAAATTGATAAACCAGTAGCCAGACTCATCACGAAACAAAGGGAGAAGACTCAAATCAATAGAATTAGAAATGAAAAAGTTGAAATAACAACTGACACTGCAGAAATACAAAAGATCATGAGAGATTACTACAAGCAACTCTATACCAATAAAATGGACAACCTGGAAGAAATGGACAAATTCTTAGAAATGCACAACCTGCCGAGACTGAACCAGGAAGAAATAGAAAATATGAACAGACCAATCACAAGCACTGAAATTGAAACTGTGATTAAAAATCTTCCAACAAACAAAAGCCCAGGACCAGATGGCTTTACAGGCAAATTCTATCAAACATTTAGAGAAGAGTTAACACCTATCCTTCTCAAACTCTTCCAAAATATAGCAGAGGGAGGAACACTCCCAAACTCATTCTACGAGGCCACCATCACCCTGATACCAAAATCAGACAAGGATGTCACAAAGAAAGAAAACTACAGGCCAATATCACTGATGAACATAGATGCAAAAATCCTCAACAAACTACTAGCAAACATAATCCAACAGCTCATTAAAAGGACCATACACCATGATCAAGTGGGATTTATTCCAGGAATGCAAGGATTCTTCTATATATGCAAATCAATCAACGTGATACACCACATTAACAAATTGAAGGAGAAAAACCATATGATCATCTCAATAGATGCAGAGAAAGCTTTCGACAAAATTCAACACCCATTTATGATAAAAACCCTGCAGAAAGTAGGCATAGAGGGAACTTTCCTCAACATAATAAAGGCCATATATGACAAACCCACAGCCAACATTGTCCTCAGTGGTGAGAAACTGAAAGCATTTCCACTAAGATCAGGAACAAGACAAGGTTGCCCACTCTCACCACTCTTATGCAACATAGTTTTGGAAGCGTTAGCCACAGCAATCAGAGAAGAAAAGGAAATAAAAGGAATCCAAACCGGAAAGAAGAAGTAAAGCTGTCACTGTTTGCAGATGACATGATACTATACATAGAGAACCCTAAAGATGCTACCAGAAAACTACTAGAGCTAATCAATGAATTTGGTAAAGTAGCAGGATAAAAAATTAATGCACAGAAATCTCTGGCATCCCTATACACTAACGATGAAAAATCTGAAAGTGAAATTAAGAAAACAATCCGATTTACCATTGCAACAAAAAGAATAAAATATCTAGGAATAAACCTACCTAAGGAGACAAAAGACCTGTATGCAGAAAATTATAAGACACTGATGAAAGAAATTAAAGATGATACAAATAGATGGAGAGATATACCATATTCTTGGATTGGAAGAATCAACATTGTGAAAATGACTGTACTACCCAAAGCAATCTACAGATTCAATGCAATCCATATCAAACTACCACTGGCATTGTTCACAGAACTAGAACAAAAAAATTTCGCAATTTGTATGGAAACACAAAAGACCCCGAATTGCCAAAGCAATCTTGAGAACGAAAAATGGAGCTGGAGGAATCAGGCTCCCTGACTTCAGACTATAGTACAAAGCTACAGTAATCAAGACAGTATGGTACTGGCACAAAAAAGAGAGATCAATGGAACAGGATAGAAAGCCCAGAGATAAACCCATGCACATATGGTCACCTTATTTTTGATAAAGGAGGCAAGAATATACAGTGGAGAAAAGACAACCTCTTCAATAAGTGGTGCTGGGAAAACTGGACAGGTACATGTAAAAGTATGAAATTAGAACACTCCCTAACACCATACACAAAAATAAACTCAAAATGGATTAAAGACCTAAATGTAAGTCAAGAAACTATCAAACTCTTAGAGGAAAACATACACAGAACACTCTATGACATAAATCACAGCAAGATCCTTTTTGACCCACCTCCTAGAGAAATGGAAATAAAAATAAACAAATGGGACCTAATGAAACTTAAAATCTTTTGCACAGCAAAGGAAACCATAAACAAGACCAAAAGACAACCCTCAGAATGGGAGAAAATATTTACAAATGAAGCAACTGACAAAGGATTAATCTCCAAAATTTACAAGCAGCTCATGCAGCTCAATATCAAAACAACAAACCACCCAAACCAAAAATGGGCAGAAGACCTATATAGACATTTCTCCAAAGAAGATATACAGATTGCCAACAAACATATGAAAGAATGCTCAACATCATTAGAGAAATGCAAATCAAAACTACAATGAGATATCATCTCACACTTGTCAGAATGGCCATCATGAAAAATTCTAGAAACAATAAATGCTGGAGAGGGTGTGGAGAAAAGGGAACACTCTTGCACTATTGGTGGGAATGTAAATTGATACAGCCACTAAGGAGAACAGTATGGAGGTTCCTTAAAAAACTACAAATAGAACTACCATATGACCCAGCAATCCCACTACTGGGCATATACCCTGAGAAAACCAAAATTCAAAAAGAGTCATGTACCAAAATGTTCATTGCAGCTCTATTTACAATAGCCAGGACATGGAAGCAACCTAAGTGTCCATCAACAGATGAACGGGTAAAGAAGATGTGGCACATATATACAATAGAATATTACTCAGCCATAAAAAGAAATGAAATTGAGTTATTTGTAGTGAGGTGGATGGACCTCGAGTGTGTCATACAGAGTGAAGTAAGTCAGAAAAAGAAAAACAAATACCGTATGCTAACACATATATATGGAATCTAAGAAAAAAAAAGGTCATGAAGAACCTTAGGGTAAGACGGGAATAAAGACACAGACCTACTAGAGCACGGACTTGAGGATATGGGGAGGGATATGGGTAAGCTGTGACAAAGTGAGAGAGTGGCATGGACATATATACACTACCAAACGTAAAATAGATAGCTAGTGGGAAGTAGCTGCATAGCACAGGGAGATCAGCTAGGTGGTTTGTGACCACCTAGAGGGGTGGGATAGGGAGGGTGGAAAGGAGGGAGACGCAAGAGGGAAGAGGTATGGGAACATATGTATATGTATAACTGATTCACTTTGTTATAAAGCAGAAACTAACACACCATTGTAAAGCAATTATACTCCAATAAAGATGTTAAAAAAGAAAACAAGAGTGGTAAGGATATGGAGAAAAGGGAACCCTGGTAAACTACTGGTGGGAATGTAAATTTGTATAGCCGTTTTGGAAAATAGTATGGAAGTTCCTCAAAAAATTAAAAACAGAAATACCATATGAGCCAGTAATCTCATGTCTGGTTATTTAGCAAAGGAAACAAAAACATTAACTCAAAAAGATATGTTCACTGCAGCATTATTTATAATAGCTAAGATATTGAAGCAGCCTAAGTGTCCATTGATGGATAAAGAAAATGTGATAGATAGATAGGTAGATAGATAGATAGATTGATAGATAGATAATTATTTAGCCATGAACAAGAAGGAAGAAAGAAGGCAATTTGATTATATACTCAGTCTAAAGACAAAAAGAACTACAAAGAAAATCTGAATCCTATTTAGCAAATTTCTGTTAGTGATGGTAAACAAGTATTCTAAAACTACTTTGTTTAGAAAGTGTGTAAATAGAGTAAATAAATGTAATTTTTTGGAGCCAGTGTTCTCACTGTCAGAGAAAAGAGACACAAATAAGGAATGAGGGAAAGTAATGAATAATCTTGCTGTGTTGGACTGGAATTAGAAGTATCAATATGAGGGAGAGTGAAAGCAAGATCAGAAATCAGAATCAGAAAGAGAGAGAGAAATAGATTTCCTAGCTCATTCTGCACACACATACGCACACATACACACACACACACATAGGAGTCTAAAAAAAATGCCATTGCAATAGCCATGAGCATACCAGTTGCTTAGATCTTGGTTTATAAATATCATTCTCTACTAAAAAGAACCAGGGATCCTTGGAATATAACATTCCAAGAATGCCTTTTTTTTTTTCAAAAAGTAAGGAAGTTCTCAAAAATTACAGAAACATGAAAAAAAAGAACTTAGGAGCCAGCTTAAAGGGGCTCCCATCAACCAAATCTGGGACAATTTGAGCATTAAAGTGAATAGTGATAGCAACTGATTATAACCAATTTAATTTTAAAAATCCATAAAATCATACTGTTAATTACATAAGATGATAGAAGGGAAATACTGTGCATTAAAGTGCCAATTAATGAGTATAAAAAGATTGATATAGTTATAAAACTATTTTATGAACATCACAGTAATAATAGATACACATAAGAACCACAAATAGATGCTAAAGCCACTAAGTGAAAGCTTAATGGGGAATAGAATATCTACAACATCTTACATTATCTCCCCACAGATAAATTGTTAACTAAAAAAGGGAAAACTATAACTACACAGTGGAGAAACTAATGAACACCACATTAACCAACCAATCAAATTAATATTGCCAATAATGGAACAAACTGACCCTACATGCCCCTAATGTGGCACACTGAGGGACACAACAGCAAATATCATAGTTCTGACAAAAATGCATAACTAAGTCATGAGAAAACAATCCGACAAATCTTACTTGAGGAATATCCTTCGAAACAACTGGACTCCCTTCTTTAAAAAAAAAAGGTCAATGTTGTGATAAAGACTGAATCCTTAACCTATACTAGATTAAATGGAGCTGAAGGGAAGTGATATCTGAATGCCATGAAGAGATCCTGAACTAGAACTGGAATCTGAAAAGTTAAGGATATTATTTAAACAGCTGGTAAAATGTGTATATGCTAGATAACAGCATTGTTTCAACATTAAATTTACTGAATTTGATCACTGCACTGTGTTTTTGTAAGAGAATTTTCTTATTCCTCAGAAGAACAGGCTGATGTTTTAAGAAATAAAGGGGAATAATGTCTGCAATGTATTTTCAAACTGATTAGCAAAGACAATAAAAACAGTAATAACAATACACACATGCACTTGTGTGTATGTGTGTATGTGTGTGTGGGGAGAGAGAGAAAGAGGGTAATAAAGCAAAAGGGGCAAAATGGTAACAATTGGTAAAGCTGGGGAAAAGTTATACTGTAGTTTGTTGTATTATACTTTCTTTTTTCAGATTTATTGAGGTATAATTGGCAAATAAAAATTGTATATATTTAAGGTACACAATATGATAATTTGATATGTGTATATATTGTGAAATGATTACCACAATCAAGCTAATTCACACATCCATCACCTCACATAGTTACTTTTTTTTTTTTTGGTGTGTATAGTTTCAAATTTACTGTAGGTTTGAATTTTTTTCAAAATAAGCAACTACTTCCTAAAAGTGGGCATTGTTTTCTGCCCAAAAAGTTCTCAAAAATCATTCTAATGATGGAAAGATGCTACTTTCCATCCATTTGGATTATTATCCAAATAATCATACATGAGGGATGAGAAAGACTCTGGGAAGAATAAAGATGGGGCAAGATTTTTTTTTTTATTTCTCTTAATCCCCCATGAAAATAGACACAGAAAATAGAATGGCAAAACCAAAGGCCCGCAGACAATATCTATGACAAAACTAAGGGATACAGTATCCTCAAAAACTCCAAAACATGAGTAGGTATAGATGAACCACCATCACTGTACTATCAGCTACAGAACCCCTGTAATATCAAAAACTGTCTAAGGAGAAGCAGAGGAAAGGGCAATAGGGATTCTGATAGCTTTAGATGAAGAGACTCTCAAATTTTCCAACAGTAAATGCAGTGGGGCAATATGAGAACAGCAACTGAAACTGGAAGGATGTTCTATAAAATCCAACTCAAGGGTGAATGCAAGAGGACAGCAATAAGTTCTGGTGGTGCTAGAACAGTCTTGGCCCAATAAACGATCAAAATTAGCATACCAAATCTCATTATCAGGACAAAAATTCCACACCAAGTAAAACAGCTTGGAGTAGAATCTAACTGAGTAGGATACAAATAATAAGCGCAACAAATAAAAAAGGACAAGATAAAAGTGTGGGAGGAGAACAGAAGAAGCAGAATTCAGGAAGTATGGAGACATCACAGTATGAAAAAACAGAAGAGAGAGCTCTCAAGCAGTGAAGCTAGAACAGATTAAAAAGTGCATAAAATGAGCAACAGTCAAGAGTCATGTTCAGACTTCTTACAAAGTTATTTTATGGAAAAAATAATAATAAATAATCAAAATAACATCCCTACAAAAATGAAAGCTTGCCAGAAACGTATATCGACAAAAGAGATAAAAATTATAACAGAATAGAGCAAAAGGAATTAAAAGAAATGACAGACATATGCTTGAGAAACATAAATAAGAATTAGGAAGACATACAAATGGAGTGATTGAAAGAATGGAACATTTGAAAAGAGAGGTAACAGAACTTGGGAAACAATTAGAAATAAAAGGGAAAAATAGAATTTTTAGATTTTAGAACATTAGAAGACTAACTTTTAAAGAATGCAGGAGTGAATAAACATTTGACAATCACTTAGCTGAAACTGGAAAAAGGGAAATGTTAAAAATTCAAAAAGAAATAAAGAGATTAAAATGATCATGTAAAAGGACTAGATATTTTAAAAAAGGAAAAGATCCAATATATATTATTTTAGTCTCTTCCAGCTGCTATAACAAAATACCAGCAGACTGGGTGGCTTAAACAATAGGAATTTATTTCTCACAGTTCTGGAGACTAAAAATATTCATCGATAGGGAATGGAAAATTGGTCTGTGATTCATTCTAACAATGGGATACTACTCACCAGTGAAAATGAGTGAACTACAGCTATTCGTATTTACATGAATAAATCTCACAAAAACAATAATGATAAATGAAACATTTTGCAGAACACATACAATAATGGTAGTATTCATATCAGGTTTTAAATCATGCGAATAATATGATATGGATAAATATATTTGTAGTAAAACACGACAAACTGCATGGAAATAAACTTAAATTCAGAACAGTAGCCACCTTTGGGATTAAGAGGAGAATACAATGGAGGAGGGATACTCAGGTATTTGTAATATTTTATTTCTTAAAGTGAATGATGAGTACAAATATATTCTCTAAATTATTACTTTGATATAAATTAAACATCTTACCATTCATTTTATTTAAGAGGGGGAGGCCAGACCATGAGTGATTTGAAATGCAGGTGTTGCATCTGATGAACAGGCCACAGGGAGCCACTTTCTGCCAAGATGTAGGAAGATTCTGCGACAGCAGTTAGCAGAGTGCCTCAGATAGAAGAAAAGCTATTATGTGAATAACTTAGCCCTCAGATGATGAGATTCTTCCTTAGGATTTGAGAAGTGAAAAAGAAGAGAAAAATCAAGACGCCACATGGCCTCTGTCCTTTTACTTGGTGCCTCTGAACTCCCCTTTACACTTAGAAGGACATTCTAAGGAAAACTCAGCCGCAGGGACACTGGATAAACTTCATGTGCCGAAATCCAGCAGGACGATGTCTCATATCACTTAAGATATTGTTGCCTTGAGGGCACACTGACAAATATAAAACTTCTCTGCTCCCTCCAACCTGGCAAACCTCAAGTTTTAGACTGTGCCCTTTTTATTTTGGGTGACAAATATGTTGAGTTTACTACTGCAGTGCATGACTTTTCCACTCTGCCAAGCACATAATATTTTTTTATTTTATATCTAACCAGTTGGCAGTGACTTCTGTTCTCAGCACGGCTGACTAGAATTAAGAGTTCATGCAGAGTGTGTCTCTCCCACCCAGACTAGCTTCTAGCATTCCTGCTGTTACTTGTGAATTCTGATCTATCGAGAAAATTGTCTGGGTCTTTGCTTTCTCCATGTCTAGAGAGTAGAGACATATACATAGTTATAATACATTTGACAACGGGTCTCTGTTGACAGTGAAAAAGTAGGTTGAAATTTTATGAGGTCTTTATAGGCTGCTTTTGAGATAAAAATATTCTCTTAGTTATTGTGAGAAGTGGAAAGTTTTTTACCTATGTTTGATTTTAAATTTTAAATAAATAATGGTAGCGCCTCTATAAATATTATAAATAATATAGAGCCTCTGTATTCTCTATTACACCAAACTATTGCTATTTCATAGCATAATTTGATGTCAGGAAAGCATCTGACCAAATATCTCATGATACATTTGTGGCCACAATAGAGATGTACACAGAGAGCTAGTGCAGCTAAGAAGATCATCCACTGGTTGAATAATAGTGACAATTAATGAAGGAATGGTACCTTGAAAGGCAGGTCGACCCTTAGTGATTGGGCTAAGCCATTACCCCACCCTGTGGCCCTGCATTGTAAAACAGTCAGCCTCTGGTAATCAGGACACTGATGGTGTATTGATTATGTTGTTCTAATAAGCACATGAAAGTAGGATGATTTTTACCACAGATGAGAAAACCAGAATCCAAAGTGCTCTGTACTGCCTGAAATGATCAGTCTCCTCTAACAAAATGAAGTTCTATTAGGGTTAAATACAAACTCATTTATCCATCAAACATGCATTTCCCACACACTTTTCACCACGCCCCCTGTGCTCATTTCAAGGGAAATCCTGATCTTCACAGCTGACATTTTCTTCCCAGTGGAAGCACATCCATTCCTGTAACATCCCTGGTCTCCCTCTTGCCACTCTCTCTCTTTTGCAGGGAAGCTAAGTTACTTACAGTCTAATGAGTTTGGAAGAAGAAATTAAACGTAAGTGGCTTAGCGCCTTCCACTCTCCTTCTTCCTGAGGGCAAGACTGGCCCAAGGAAAGCAAACACCCTTGTCTTCATCTCAACACCCTGAGTCCACAGGGGCAGGCATCCACGTGGTAAGGCCCATGGCTGGTTCATGCTGTCTCTGACAGAGTGTGTGGTCTAGTTCTGGAATGCTGTATCAAGAAGTTCATTATTGCTGCATATGTAAGCTATTCCTCCCAGCCAGCTTTTACCAGCAATAAAGCTGATATTGGTACGTATATTTCACATTGGATGTTGATAGATAGAAACATAGACACATAGATAGAAACACAGATACATAGGTAAATATTTGTATCATTGTAATATATATCTTACATCCATTATGCAATTGGCTCTGAACTGGTCCTCAGGCAGGGCAAGGTGGTATTATTTATTGGACCCCTTCAGACCTCAGTGTGAGACTCTGAGATTGCAACAGGGAGAAGGGAACTCACTGTGTCATGCATGATGACTGTCTCTTTACCAAGGTCTTCTCAGTGGGTGACTGCAACTCTGATAGTAAGTGCTCCATGCATATTTCTTGCTATAGAAAGTGAAGCTTAGTCATTTAGTCATGCCCCCAAAGCCACCCAGCTAACAAGCGGTGAAGCCAGAATCAACCCCAGGTTGACCCACTGCAGAAACTCTTGTCTCCTCTGCATGAGGTTACCTCATACCTCACAAATATAACCAGTGAAGCGTCCTTGAGGAGCTCCAGCTTAGATGGAAAGGCCAGTCCTGCTCTTGGGTCCCCCAAACACCTCCTGCTTTCTACCACAACCTTGACATTTTAATCTGCCTTCCAATGGCCTGGCATTTCTGGAATATTCCTTGGAAGCATCTTGACTTCATATTTCTTCATAATCTAAATGTCTACTCCTAGCCTCATACAAGAGATATGTACTGGAACATTTTAAGGTCCTGAAAGAGAAGGCTTGCTACTTAAAAGAAAGATTTTGTAAAGCAAAGAATTCTTCAGTGGTTCAAATATTTATCCCTTATGTTTTTATAAACTTCAATGTTTCAATGGAGGATTTGTTCATTAGAACATATCAATTTTGTAACTATTTTTATCATAGAGCTATTTTTAACATTGATATGAAAAACTTAACAGTGTTATACTTCTCTCATCTTTAAAATTAGAAGGTTGGACTTGAACTAGATGTTTTAAAAGGTTGCATCCAGCATGAAAATCCTATTTATTAATTTCTGAACTCTGCAAAGCAGTTTACAGTTGTTGAAACATTTTAGAATGCATTCTCTCATTAAATCCTGACAATAAGCCTGATTAGGCAGAGAGCAGTTATTATCTCCACGTTGCTGATGAGAAAACATGCTTCAACCCACTTTGCAATGTGGCTTGGATTGCAGCACAGGGGAGCCTGGAGCCCAGGATTTCTAGCTCCTAGCCCCACGTCTTTCCACCACATGGAAATGTATGTCTTGAATTCTCGGTCTATACAGAGACATAGTCCTCCTTCAGCAGTCGAGGAAATGTACCTTTACCAGTATTTAGTGCTTGCAATCAACTTAGATACTAAGATTAGACAGTCAATAGTCAGGGCTGCCAAGAGAGTTTCCTCTAGTGAAAAAGAAAAAGTGTGGCGTGTGGGGTTGGTGGGGAGAGGGGACGACTCCTTAACAGGAGGAAAAGGCTGAAAACAAAAACATGAAGCAGGATGTGGATTGATGCTCAACCTCATCAGGTCGAGGGCCCAATAATTTGCACCACCTGCCCTGATGCCCTACCCGTACCTTCCTCCTATACAGACACCTGCAGACAAGGTTCTATGTACATCTTCTCCAAAGTGCAGTCCCAAGCCATTCTGTGCAGAGGGAGGAAGGAGTGAAGAGCCTAAGAAGCCTGAGGGATGCTGGGAGAAAGTAAGAAGCACATGAGAACATCCAGGGCTCTGAGTGAGAAATACAGGGAGTAGCCTGCAAGTCAGTAGAGGTGCAATTAAAGTTTGTTTTCTATCTTTGTCCTTAAAAGCTGCTGAGTAGATACCAGGATGAATGATTGGGGGTTCGAGGCATCTTCCAGGTAAAAGGAAATATTTAAAGAGTCTCAGATTGTGATAATAGCATTGTTTCTGCATATGATAGCATTTGCTGGCCTTTTTCCTTAACTAATGCTCTAAGATAAAGTTTATCAGAAAATAAACTTATTGGACCTTCATAATGGTACTGAAACACATAGTAAAAATAAATAAATAAGAAGAGGTCAGGTTAGAGGTATATGGAAAGCAATACATGTGATCTATACCAAAAAAGCTGTACATTTTTGCAAATACTTAAATCTAAAATTGGAATGTACGTTACCATTTTCCAAATATTTTCAATTACAGTCCCCCCAGTGATCTTGTGAAATAGCAGGTATTTGAGGAAACTTTTTAATTGAACTACATATACAACCAGAAAAGTACCTGGATCATTGGGCCATCTTGCTGCCTAAGGAATTTTCCCAAAGTAAACACAACTGTGTAAATTACGCCCAGTTCAAGAAAGAAACCATTGGCAGCATCCCAGAAACCCCACAGCAACCGAAGTCCCTCCCAACACTTCCCCACCAAAGTAACCACTGTTCTGACTCCTCACAGCGCAGCTGTGTTTTGGCACAGGTTTTCAATTTTCATCTTAAAGTTGAGGAAACTAGGATTTAGAAAGCTGCAAGGACCTTTCCACAGTCACACAATTCTTCAGCCAGCCAGATCTGTTCTCCTGATTCCCAGCCTAGTGCTCTGTTTTCTATCCCATAATGCCAGATTTTCCTTCAATTTCCAGAAAAATAGGGATGATTTTTGTACCCTACTTGTTGTTCATGTCCATTTAGTACTGGAAGGCAGCTGCAATGATTAATGTGCATATGGATGTCAAAATATGATTTGTTAGAATATTCCCGGCAGCAAACTCTACTCCTGCTTGCTGCCTTTCTACCCTTTGTCATAAATGGGCTCATACTAAAAAAATAAAATTTCCTACCAATTTTTAGTCCTAATGTCACACAGCTAAATAATTACATTCATATCATCTTTGGAATGCAAAATGTTGCCAATATATTTTTCTTTTTCAAATCCTGGGGAAATAACTCAAATATTTTCTAAAGGAGAAAAACTTCCAAGCAAGTAGCTACAAGACAAACATAAAAACAGTGTAATCCTGGTAACTACCAGATAGTAATAGTTAGTAGTCTCTATAAAGAAATAATTCATTTCTTTTAAAAAGTTAATGCAATTAAAATTTTAACCTCCATTTTTCTCTGATGAGCTGACATTTAAATGAATTGATCTCACTCTCCAATTTTCCTTCAAATGTGAGGAAAAAGAATTTGTAATAACAGTGATGACTTTTCAAAGTTATCACCTTACAACTTCCAAATACTATAGATAGAGTATGCTTGGTGCAAAAACTACTTTGAAGAACCAAAATAGTTTGTTTAATGTAGAGCAATTCTGAAACTAACCTCAGAATTTAGTCAACCAATCAGAATTCATAAGCCATTTATATATGTATTTTTTATATAGCAGTGTCTTATTAGTTATCTATTTTATACATATTAGTGTATACATGTCAATCCCAATCTCCCAATTCATCCCACCAATACCACCACCCCTTCTTTCCCCACTCGGTGTCCATACGTTTGTTCTCTAAAGCCATAGTTTTTTAAAAAGGGAAATGATGGCTGTCCTGCTAACACACTTCACATAACCTCAGATAACGAACCTAAAATAGCGGAAGACTATTAAGATTATGCAGGAAAAAAAAATTTCATCCCTAAAAGAGTGAGTAAGCAAAAGGCTTCACTTCCTTTTTAATATCAGCATCAGAAACCAACTGGAAAACAGAAAAAGTAAAAACAACTTCTGAATGAGGTAACATAGAAACACCATTCTTACTATTGCACTGGATTATTCAAAAATATAATGAAATTCCAAGAAACATCAGATGCTGGAGGTACACGAAGATAATTTTGTTTTTATAACCAATTTCAGGCAGATAAATACTAGAATCCTTTCCAATTTCTCCCCTATGAAACTGAAGTGTCACCAAGATTTACAGCCCCTCAAGTTCCCTTTTCAGAGGAACATTCATTAACATAAACAGATAATCCTAGATAAAAATTTCCATTAGACAAAGGTGAAATGGATCAATTTTCTCTGCCAAGACAAATCTTAAATCTTGAACAGATAGGGTCATTATTACACCAGCCCCATTTCAGAAATAATGTATTTTTAAAAAATCAGCCGATAGCAGCCATTTCCAGCTTTCCAATTATCTTTAAGAAAAGCTTATTCTGTGGACAATAAAGCACATTACTGCACAATATGATACAGTCCATAAAGATCACAATGTTTTATGAAAGGTTAAAGAAAGCTCAGCACATTTAGGGGAACGTCATAACCCGCAAAGTCTTTCAAGATTCAGCTGCAGCCGTGGGCATGCTGTTCAAATATTGTGCTAGGCAATGCAGTATTCCTTTTTCAGTATCAAAACTGAAAAAGAAAGCATACGTCAGGATGATTCTACTGTGAAACCTGGGATCCCTACAGATAAGATGAGAGAGGCATTCAAATCACAAGAAATAAGACTCCTCATTTTTGAAGCAATTGGATTTAGTCATAGGAGAGTTACTTCCTGACAAGAAGGCAACTCTATTTTCTTGGTACCCAGTGCTCATTTTCTTGTTTTTTTTCTTCAAGCAAGTTTCTCATGCTGTTTCATTAATATTAATAAACACTATAGAGATTAAGAAAAAGGTCTCTGATTTTTTTCCCATTCTTTATAAAATGCCGCAACACTTTTAAATGACTAAGGAGTAAGGGAGGTGTGCAGCGATAATCACTGTTATAATTAAGTAAAAGTAGTCAAAAATTCTTGGATGCCTGATCAAAGATGGTTTCGGTATAAGAGTATGGAGATTTGGAGATCAATCCATATTTTCTTCTGTACTAACCAACAAGCGAAACAGTTTCACAGGCTAACGCTCCCTTACTAAACTAAGAGAGGAAGAACTCACTCTACAGCTTTCGACAAAACTCAACACCCATTTATGATAAAAACTCTCCAGAAAGTAGGCATAGAGGGAACCTACCTCAACATAATAAGGGCAGTATATGACAAACCCACAGCCAACATCGTTCTCAATGGTGAAAAACTGAAAGCATTTCCTCTAAGATCAGGAACAAGACAAGGTTGCCTACTCTCACCACTATTATTCAACATAGTTTTGGAAGTTTTAGCTATGGCAATCAGAAAAGAAAAAGAAATAAAACAAATCAGAAAAGAAGTAAAACTGTCACTTTGTGCAGATGACATGGTATTATACACAGAGAATCCTAAAGATGCTCCCAGAAAACTACTAGAGCTAATCAATGAATTTGGTAAAGTAGCAGGATACAAATTAATGCACAGAAATCTTTTGCATTCCTATACACTAACAATGAAAAATCTGAAAGAGAAATTAAAGAAATACTCCCATTTACCATTGCAACAAAAAGAATAAATACCTAGGAGTAAACCTACCTAAGGAGACAAAAGACCTGTATGCAGAAAACTATAAGACACTGATGAAAGAAATTAAGACGATACAAACAGATGGAGAGATATACCATGTTCCTGGATTGGAAGAATCAACATTGTGAAAATGACTGTACTACCCAAAGCAATTGACACATTTGATGCAATCCCTATCAAACTACCAATGGCATTTTCACAGACCTAGAACAAAAATTTTACAATTTCTATGGAAACACAAAAGACCCCAAATAGCCAAAGCAATCCTGAGAAAGAAAAACAGAGCTGGAGGAATCAGGCTCCCAGACTTCAGACTATACTACAAAGCTACAGTCATCAAGACAGTATAGTATTGGCACAAAAAGAGAAATATAGATCAATGGAACAGGATACAAAGCCCAGAGATAAACCCACACACATATGGTCACCTTATCTTTGATAAAGGAGACAAGAATATACAATGGAGAAAAGACACCCTCTTCAATAAGTGGTGCTGGGAAAACTGGACAGCTCCATGTAAAAGAATGAAATTAGAACACTTCCTAACACCATACACAAAAATAAACTCAAAATGGATTAAAGACCTAAATGTAAGGCCAGACATTATAAAACTCTTAGAGGAAAACATAGGCAGAACAGTCTATGACATAAAGCACAGCAAGATCCTTTTTGACCCACCTCCTAGAGAAATGGAAATAAAAACAAAAATAACCAAATGGTACCTAATGAAACTTAAAGGCTTTTGCACAGGAAAGGAAACCATAAACAAGACCAAAAGACAATCCTCAGAATGGGAGAAAATATTTGCAAATGAAGCAACTGACAAAGGATTAATCTCCAAAATTTACAAGCAGCTCATGCAGCTCAATATCACAAAAACATACAATCCAGTCCAAAAATGGGCAGAAGACCTAAACAGACATTTCACCAAAGAAGACATACAGATGGCCAACAAACACATGAAAAGATGCTCAACATTACTAATCATTAGAGAAATGCAAATCAAAACCACAATGAGGTATCACCTCACACTGGTCAGAATGGCCATCCTCAAAAAATCTACAAACAATAAATGCTGGAGAGGGTGTGGAGAAAAGGGAACCCTCTTGCACTGTCAGTGGGAATGTAAGTTGATACAGCCACTATGGAGAACAGTATGGAGGTTCCTTAAAAAACTAAAAATAGAACTACCATATGACCCAGCAATCCCACTACTGGGCATATAGTCTGAGAAAACCATAATTCAAAAAGGGACATGTACCACAATGTTTTTTGCAGCACTATTTACAATAGCCAGGACATGGAAGCAACCTAAGTGTCCATCGACAGATGAATGGATAAAGAAGATGTGGTACATATATACAATGGAATATTACGCAGCCATAAAAAGAAATGAAATAAAGTTATTTGTAGTGAGGTGGATGGACCTAGAGTCTGTCATACAGAGTGAAGTAAGCCAGAAAGAGAAAAACAAATACCATATGCTAACATATATATATGGAATCTAAAAAAAAGAAATGGTTCTGATGAACCTAGGAGCAGGACAGGAATAAAGACACAGATGTAGAGAATGGACTTGAGGACACAGGGAGGGGGAAGGGTAAGGTGGGACGAAGTGAGAGAGTAGCATGGACATATATACACTACCAAATGTAAAACAGATAGCTAGTGGGAAACAGCCGCATAGCACAGGGAGATCAGCTGGGTGCTTTGTGACCACCTAGAGGGGTGGGATAGGGAGGGTGGGAGGGAGATGCAAGAGGGAGGAGATATGGGGATATACGTCTATGTATAGCTGATTCACTTTGTTAAACAGCAGAAACTAACACAACATTGTAAAGCAATTATACTCCAATAAAGATGTTAAAAAAAAAAGAACTCACTCTACGGAGAGAACTGATCACCTATTATAGGCAAGGTTACAAGAGGGAAAGGGCATAAAGGAGACTCAGTCTCAAACCCTCAAGAAATTTATGCATATCATGGGGGTGGGGGTTGGACCACTTAAAGGAATGTTATATTTAGCTCAAAATTAGAATGTAGAACAAGATGGAAAATGATCCAGTCAGATTCATTTCATTTACAAGGACCCTGAAAACGTGATCCTGCAAACACCCAAAATTATAGTTTAAGGTAAAGAAAAGCTTTGAAGAAGCTTGAGATAGTCACTGATACTTATTCCACCTTATTCAGGAATGGGAAATATAGCGGCATCTTTTAAATAATATGAAAAAGAAAAGAAATTATCATGGGAGGATCCACTGAAGTCTAAGTTATTTTTAAAACTTGGTTGAATAAAATTCAGGTCCTTCACATCAAGTACAGTCTTCGACTTTATATAACTAAAACTAGATTAAGTTTAAGAAATAAATTATCCTTGACACCATCATAATCCAAGCAGATACTCATGCTATATTTGAATATTTTATTTAGAGGAAATAGCAGAAGCTGAGCCAAATATGCTCAGGTTATTCTTCTAATAACATAAATCACTTAGGAGATGTGTCTTAGTCCATTCAGGCTGCTATAACAAAATACAGACTAGATAGCTTACAAACAACAGAAATTTATTTCTCACTATTCTGGAGACTGGAAGTCCAAGATCAGGGTACCAGCATGGTCAGGTGAGGTCCTCTTTCAGGTTGCAGACTTCTCGCTATGTCATCATATGGGAAAGGGGCAAGGAAGCTCTCTCAGGTCTCCTTTATAAGAACATTGAAGGCAAAGATGGGAACTGACCACACACCCACGAGCCAATGAAATTAGCAGATATCTTCAGGAAGCCTGAACTCTAAGGGGCAGTGGGATTGAAGGTGGAAGGCAAGTCTACATTGCTTTCAAGATTGGAGAGGTCCCAGGTGTCACTGTGGGGATAAGTTTCCTAAGCTACCTTTTTGGTTTGCAAGAGATCTTTACAAGATAAGTCAATATGGGAAAAATGAATGAAGAACTTGTGATATCACTTTCACAAGCACACTTTTCTGAGTGTAGGTGCACCTTAAATGTCATTTTAACTTTTTATGTGCATGTAAATAGCTACTATTTCAGTTGCTGGAATATTAGTCATAACATCTAATGATGTGGAGATTGTTGCCTTATAAAACTCACAGCTGGGTGGCTACATCAAGGCAAAAGCCTATTTTAAAATCCATTGCTTTAGAGGAGAATGTTTATTAAAACATTATATCTATTAAAAATATATGATGCATCATTGGTCATTCTCTGTGTTGCAATGCCAACCACAGTTTTTCCAGCAAGGCTTTTTGAGTTGATACCTGGAAACCTGGCAAGGTCTACAGCCTCACAATTTACCACTCCATCAAAAAATAAATAAATCCCAATGACCAGAAAGTAAATCACCAAAGGGGCCTGCATAGCAGCCCATAAACCCATGTTTACACAGGCTCCATGGGGGTAGCTATTGCTGTCAAATATTTCTAAGCTTGTAGGGAAGTAAATGTTCAAAAAGGAATAAATGTTTGATCTCTTTGTAACAGAAGTTGAATGAATTAATAATAAAGATACACAGGGTGGGGCTGATATTTGTAAAATATAGAAGTGAGATGAGAAAAAAAGGAAAATTAATAACTGAGGTGACAAGGGCTGAATAAACAATTAGAAAGACTGGAAACTTTATGTCATTAAGCTAGACTCTACCTTCAGTAGTTCTCACAATGTTACTTAAGTTATAGAGGAAAATAGAGTTTTCATCAACTTAACAGCAACAAACTAAGAATAATTTGTAAAAAATAATTTCCAGAGACTCCTGACTTTCTTAATGTGCCATCAGTCCAACACTGCCGCCTGCTTATGCTTTAAAAAAGTACTTATCTATGGATTTTCTATTACCTAAAATAAATATTTGATGATATATCTGGTCTGGACCCAGTAGGAGTTCCATAAACACATGTCACACTGAATCCAAGTCCTTAAATTGCACTGATTTCCTTTCTGCTCCCCAACTTTGTATAATTATTTTGCTTAATGCTATTTCCTTCAGGGTAGACAAAAAAAGGCAGAGATGAAAACGTTCAGAGGGTAAACGTGACAAGACACATGGAAATTTTCTTTTTCAACAAGGTTGAAATGTGAGATTTAAAGGCAGGCTTATCTTTGACTTTCAACTACTTTAATTCTCTATTCTTCACCCTCACGGGGATGTAGAAGCAATGAAAAGGGTTACTCCTGGAAAGTGGAGCTAAGTAATTAAGCAAGCAACTTTCGCTAAGCCAATGGCATAGAGCCTATAAATCATCTTTCCGGAATCCAACTGAGCGATGAATTTGGTGCTGATCTCACTCCTCTGCTTTCCCTTTCTCCACACTCACTCACTGGTGTAGGGTAGCTCGGGTACACCACCCAGCTCCTTGCTTCAGGATGCAGGCACCCATTTCCCCTGCTACCTGGATGTGCCGGCTGCTTGTGGGTCACAGCTGAGTCCCTCCTGGGGTACTGCCCTCGGCAGAAGGGAGATGCTTCACCCCAAATCAAGCCAACTCCCCTGGGGCAGCCACATATCCAATGACTAGTCAATATGGGGGTACAAAGACCCACTCCCCTCACCTAAACTTAGGACATCTCTGAAGGGCTTTTCAAGCTTCAGAGCTTCCTGTGAGATCAGCTGAGGGCTCTGTTGCAACTGAATCACAGTTCAGTTCTCCTTCTGTCCAACTCTGCTTCCCAAACAAGTGTTCCTAAAAGACTCTTTAAGAAATTTCCTGCACACAAATCTCTGGCTCAGAGTCAACTCCCCAGAACCTGACCTACAGATGGGTCCCTCTTAACTTATAGCAAAGCTGGACTGAAACCTAGAGAGGAAAAAACCTCATTGAGAACCACCCAATGTCCATCTATGGCTGCTTTTCTGTTCATGACCCCTCCCTATTGCTCCACCTGAGAGGCACCCTCTTGCTAACAGCCACCTACCTTTAGCAAGGGAAAGAAATCATATTGAACTTTATAGAAAAGTTAGATTGGGGAAAGCAGATATGGAATAATTCAGAAGAACAGTAAATGTCTCAATATCATCTTATTCAATACTCAGTGGCCTTTCTGGGGCAATCTTGTTCATATTCCTGGAACAGGAAGAGGAAATAGAGCTGAAATTGAATAGCTTGTGAAGATTCCCAACAGGAGACAGACCCATTCCAACCAATTTCCACCTCGGTAAATTAGTAGCTCCCTTAAATGGAGCTTTTTTCTGTAGCCCACCTGAACCCCCCAGTGAATGGAAATTTCAAACCTTTCCTACCTCAAAGTGTTAGAAGGTGCAGGCCACCTCCACTCACCAAGGCTTTTCTCCAACTACCAATTTGTAGCAGGTAAAATTTTTCTCCCATCCTTAGAATTGTTCATCCAGATTTATTTGGGGAAGAATAAATGACTCAAAATGTAGAGTTTTTGTTTTGGTAGTCATGGTATATTAGTTTCCTATTACTGATTTACCAAATTACAAACATGGTTACTTGAAACAAGGGAAAATTATTATCTTGCCATTCTGTAGTTCAGAAGTCTGAAATTGGTCTTACAGGCTAAAATCAAGGTGTTGGCAGGGCTGTATTCCTTCTGGAGGTTCTAGGAGAGAGTCCATTTCCTTACCTTTCCAGCTTCTAAAAGCTGCCTACATTCCTTGGTTTGTGGACCCACCCTCCATCTTCAAAGGCACCAGCATAGCCTCTTCAACCCCCCCATCCTCACTTCATTATATCACTATTTTCTTCCTCTGACCCTCCTGGCTCCCTACGAAGCCCCTTGTGATTACATTAGGGTCAGCAGATAATCCAGGATAATCTCCCTATCTCAAAATCCGTAACTTTATCACACACGAAATCCCTCTTGTCCTGTAAATTGACATATTCACAGGTTCCAGGCATTAGAAAATGGACATCTTGTGGGAGGAAGGGCATTATGTGGCCTACCATACACGGCTATTCATATTTCCAAGGAAATGAAAAAGCATGATCTAAATCCTGCAGAAGAACTAGTTTTAAAGTTCAAGTCACAGTCTCATGTCATAAATATTGGTTCAGTCTCTTCTCCCCAGTGCTGCAGCTGTGTAACCAAACATCATTGTGCTAACAGAAACTCATCCATTCAGCTGCCTGGATTCTGCTAAGTCAGCTGGGGGCCTATAAATTTAGTCAAGCTGTTTTTGTAGAAATTTTCCCCAGGTTTACAGCAGGGGGAAGCTAGGATCAAAATCTTCTTTTGGACAGGCAGAAATTGGAACAACTTTGTGACTGAAAGTACACTCAAATATTTTCATGCATAACTCAAGAATCAAAAAAATGGATTGTAGAATTTGATAACTTGCTGGACTCCTAGGGGGCTTATTGAATAGATTCTTTCATTTTACCAATGGGAAAACTAAGGAGTAGAGAGATTAAGTCAAGCTCACCAGCCTCTGAGTAGCAAACCTAAGACATGGCCTCTGTACATTCTACTCCACTGCCAGGAGGGGATGAAGGGAGGAAGACAGGGGAAAAAAGGCAGACAGGCCGGAAGGAAGGAAGGAAGGAGGGAAAGAAGGGAATTTAAATGGTTCGGGCATCTAGCCTGTACCAGACTTTACACAAGACACTTTGCTGCATATTATCTATGCCATCCTTACAAATATCCTGAGTAATAGAGATATTGGCTTCATTTTTTTTTTTTTTTTTTTTTTTTGGCTGTGTTGTGTCTTTGTTGCTGCCCGCGGGCTTTCTCTAGGTGCGGCAAGTGGGGGCTACTCTTCATTGTGATGCGTGGGCTTCTCATTGCGGTGGCTTCTCTTGTTGCGGAGCACGGGCTCTAGGCGCACGGGCTTCAGTAGTTGCAGCACGCGGGCTCAGTAGCTGTGGCTTGTGGGCTCAGTAGTTGTGGCCCACAGGCTTAGTTGCTCCGCGGCATGTGGGATCTTCCCAGACCAGGGCTCGAACCCGTGTCCCCTGCACTGGCAGGCGGATTCTTAACCACTGTGCCACCAGGGAGTGGCTTCATTTTTTATAGATCAAGAAACCAAGGTTCAAAGAGATCTGGTGTGTCCACTCAAGTTCAGACACCTAATACAGTCAGCTCTCGATCAATGGGGATAAAGGAGGAGACAAATCAAAGTCATGTATAATCCAAAATCCCGATTAAAACAAAACGCTTCAGAACCTGTTACCAAATAGATTTATATAAACATATTTCCTTGTAATTATATCTAATATTTAGGAACACATTTACCACTCCACAGATGTCCAAAAATGTAAAAATGATTTTAGTGCAACTCATTAGGAACACTAAACACCACGTGTCACTTAATGAGAAATCACTAAAAGCTTGCTAAAAATCTAATTTCTATTTGCTTCCTAGTTAATCTTTTTCTACATATTAGAAGAGAACCAAATTGAGCAAAGAAGTAGTCTCAGTGCTTCAGTCTTCCTCTTCCTCTTCCCTTTCTCACATTCCTCTACTCTGTCTTTGTAGTACTTGAATCCACAGCCCTCCAAATTCCTTTTGCCTTTGTTTAAACTATAGCTTCCTCTTTAAGGACCCATTGGCTCAGGTATAGGGCTCAGAACTAACCTGATTGTCTAGCTTGGGGGGTGTTTGATGGTTACCAGACAGCTACAAGCAATGAAAGCCTTCAGATATGCACTTTTAAGACATTTTCTATTAATAAAAAAACAAAAACAAACAAAAACAGAGAGCACAACCCCAAATAATTGAGAAATGACTGTGACTAAGAAGTTGAGACGTAACCTTAGCTTTCCAGGATTCCCAAGCCTTTTCTTCTTGCCATTCACTGCCTAAAAAGCAGGAAGCATAAGAGATACGTGCTCAACAGTTAGCTTAAAGGCATATACAAACCCAGCATCATTTTGCATTATGCTACAAAATAGGACCTGAAAGTTGTACATGAAGTGAATTTGCATTTTAAAGAATCACAAGTTGCCCCTGACTTTGAAGGTATTTACAGAGATGTTTCTACAACAAGCCCTGTGAATGAGCTTCTCCCTGGGCCTGGAACATTCCTTCAGCTTCTCCGCCAGCCACTCCACCCCTCACACACACACACACACACACACACACACACACACAGCTTTTCCTGGCTGAGTCTTTTCACCCCCCCTCATCACTTCATCAGGCAAGGCTTCTGAGACCCTCCAGACTAGGTTCAAAGTCATGTATAATCCAAAATCCCGATTAAAACAAAACTCTTCAGAACCTATTACCAAATAGATTTATATAAACATATTTCCTTGTAATTATATCTAATATTTAGGAACACATTTACCACTCCACAGATGTCCAAAAATGTAAAAATAATTTACATTATTTTGTAAATTTTGAAAATACTAAAATACTCATCCTCTCATTGTCTCTGTAGCTCTTCTCACAGTTGTTAGTTGACTCACCACTTGTTAGTAGACTAGGATGGTGTTTGGGACCAGGTTCTGGAGCCAGTCTTCCTGGGTTCAAATATCAGCTCTGTCGTTTATGAGCTGTGGGATCTTGAGCGAGTTTCTTAACCTTTGGTGCCTCAGTTTGTTCATCTGCAAACTGGAGATCAGAGTACCCACCTCCTAGGATTATTGGGTGGAATACATGAAATAGTGCATGTAAGGCAATTGGAAAGGTGTCCAGTACATAGTAAGCTCTATTCAAGTGTTTGCTTTTATTATCCATGAGCTATTGATCTCCCTTCAATAGGCTATAAGGTACATGAGGGAGAGAGCTGTTTCCATATTTTTCCCCACTGTACTTCCAGAATCTGTGTTCAGTAAGTCAATTTTGAAGACACAAAGATGTGAAATCCCAGCATTTCCTCTGCCACCATTAAATCTGTCTATCTCATCCATGGACCCCATTCACTGTTGTCACTACAGCTGGAGCTGCTATCACCACTGCTGCTCTAGCACCTTGACTGATACTTTCAAATATCTTTAGTTCAAATAGTTATGGCGCCAGATTCAGAAAAAAAGAGTTGCAGTTCTAAAATATAGTCATTCTAGTAGCAGTGCTGTAACAGATGTTTGTTGATTTAGCTTTCATTTCAAGGGTAACAAAAAGCCCTGGCTAAGCTTTGGGATAATAGAGGCAGAAGCTAAAATAGCTGAACTCAGAAACAGAGAGTAGAGTGGTGGATGCCAGGGAAGTGGGGGGAAATGGGGAGACAATGTTTCAGTTATGCGGGATGAATAAGTTCTAGGATCTAATGTATAGCATGATGACTACAGTTAATAATACTATATTACATACTTAAAATTTGCTTTAAAAAAGTAGATCCTTCACTGTATAGCACAGGGAACTATATTCAATAACTTAAAGTGGAAAATAATAACATGACTGAGTCACTTTGCTGTATACCTAAAACTAAAACAATATTGTATATCAACCATATTTCAATAAAAAGGAGGCAATGAAAAAAATAACAAAAAAATTAGATCTTAAGTGTTTTCATTGCAAAAAAAGTAAATATGTGAAGTAATGAATATATTAATTAGCTTGATTGTGGTAATCATCTCACAATGTACACATAAATCAAAATATTATGTTGTATACCTTAAATATATAAATTTTTCATTTGTCAAAAAACTAAGATCTCTGAAAGAAAAGAAAAAAGAATGGTAAAAAAGAGAAGGCAGGAGTTTAAGCTTTGTAAGAAACAAAGACTGTAGAAATCCAACAAGAACAAATTCATAGCGAGTATCTACCAACAAGGTACAGAATAATAAGAACAATATTAGCAGAAACAACAATGAAAATACTAAGATGCTTTCCAGGGAGGCACCATAGCAGAGGTGTCACGAGCACAAGATCTAGATCCTGACTATCTGGGGTCCAAGCCCAGCTCTATCACTTACTAGCTGTGAAATGCTCACAAGTTTAACTTTTATGTGTTTCAACTTCCTAATCTGACTAATGAGGACAGAAATAGTACCAGTCTCCCAGTGTTACTATAAGGATTAAACTTTTTGTGAAGAACTTGGAACAGAGAGTGGCACATAGACTATTCAATAAATGTTGGTTATTTTTGTTAAATCAAAGAATGTTAGGACTTTGTTAACTTTTGTTAAGTGGGACACAGGGTGCCATATGGTAGTCAACAAAAGACCACAATAGAAATTGAAAGGGAGAAGTTGATCACTCACAGGTCCTAGAGGAAGTACACGACATGCCTCAAGGGACCACACCACAAAGTTAAGGCAGGGTACAGACACAGAGAGAACAACAGGACCTGGGGCACAGGCCCTTATGAGGGTCGTGGGTAGAGTGCTTTGGGCTTCCTGGGCTAAGTCTGGATTAGTCAATTGAAACCAAAAAGAGTAGAGCTTTGGTCGGCTCCACAGGGGTCTTACCTAGGGGAGCACAAGTGAAGACCCTGGGAGGCAGGGGAAGCACGATCATAAGGCTGTTGGAGAAGTCACGTCAGGGACTTAATTTGCTTGTGACTCTGCAGGCTGTTGTCCAGGGCATGCCCTTGCATGAGGGGACTAAGTATCAGTTTAAGTCCCCCACAGGTTGCTTGGCCAAACAAAACGGATGCCGAGGCAGCAATACAATGGAGTAGCTTAGCTAAAGTCCGGACAGAGACTTTTCACGAACATTACTTTAAAGGACCTGTAAAGAGGGTTCTCCATACATATGTTGTGTTCACACCTACACACACACATATCATGATCATTTTTCCCCCACCTCACATTATCACTACACTTTTAGATAGTAAGTACACACTCTTTCAGTTCTTTTCCTGGGGCTCTGGTACAAATCCAAGGGTTTGACCTGTTTTACTGAAGCAGTGGAAAAAGGTTTTACTGAAGCAGTCCCCTGTCAGATACAAGGCAGGCATCTTGTATCAAGCGAGGCATCACTACCATGTTTTCAATGCAGAATATGGACCTGCAGCCTCAGCTTTCCCTCTCAACTGAGGCTTTCCTGTGAGAATAGGAGCTTCCTAGTCATATTTTTTAATAAACACACAAATACCAGTCTTTTAACCATCGTCTAACCCAGTATTTATCAAACTTGAATACCTCTTCAGATCTACAGATTTCTATGGATTTCCTGTTTAAGAGCCATATTTCAATCTTTAAACTTGTGAGAAAAAACTCAACTCGGTTTAAAAATTAGAGCTAATTAAAATGTATAAAATCAGATCCAATTTTCTCTTTCAAATCTCTTTCACTGGTTCAATAACTATCCATTTAGTGCCTAGTACATACTAGATACTTTGCTAGGCACTGAGGATGCAATGATAATCAAATATAGATCCAGTCTTTGCCCATGTGTAGCTAAAAGTTTACTTCGTGAAGTGGGCAAAGCAGGTCCAGAGAGTAGTTTATCCAAGGCTACACAGACAGTAAAAAGTAGAACTCTGCCTGAAAACCCATTCTTCTGACTTTAATAAGATGCTTGCTTTAAAATAAATTTTTTAATTAATCAAAAAGATCGGAATTCAGAAATCATGGACATGATTGCTCAAACCTAAGACTAAGGGAAAAGCCAGATAATACACAAAAATCATAGCTTTTTTTAATCTATCAAGAGAACTGAAAACATAAATAAAGCTAAATTAATTAAAATCTACATAGTTATGATCCCATTCTAAGAGAGAGGAGACGAGTGAGGGCTTTCATCTCTGGTGAAGTAGCAGGAGGCAGGATGCATCATAGAGGGGGAAAGGGGAAACTATTTAAAAATTTAAAAAACTATTAAAAATAAAGTCAAAGTTGGTTCTTTGAAGAGATTAATTCAATTGATATATGCTTAGCAAGTCTTATCAAGTGAAAAGGAGACAACATAAATTATTACTACTAGGAATTAAAGAAGGACTATCAGGACAGATTCTCCAGATTTTAAAAGAATGCTACTGGAATATTACGAAAACACTTATGTCAACATATGTTATATCTTTGGTGAAATGAACACATTTCTTCAAAACAAAATTTACACTGGAAGAAACTGAACATCTAAACAGGTCTTTATCTGTTAAAGAAATTAAATATGTACTCAAAAACTTTCCACAAAGAAAACTCTAAGCAAAATTTGCTTGACAGGTGAATTCTACTAAATATTCAAGAAAGAAAAAATACAAACACACAAACTCAGAAAATAGAGGTAACACTTCCCAACTCATTTTATGAGGCCAGCATAACTCTGGAATGGTTATGAAGAACCTAGGGGCAGGACAGAAATAGAGACACAGACGTAGAGAATGGACTTAAGGACATGGGGAGAGGGAAGGGTAAGCTGGGATGAAGTGAGAGAGTGGCATGGACTTATATATACTACCAAATGTAAAATAGATAGCTACTGGGAAGCTGCTGCATAGCACAGGGGGATCAGCTCAGTGCTTTGTGACCACCTAGAGGGGCGGGATAGGGAGGGTGGGAGGGATACACAAGAGGGAGGAGATATGGGGATATATGCATACGTATAGCTGATTCACTTTGTTATAAAGCAGAAACTAACACCATTGTAAAGCAATTATACTCCAATAAAGATGTTTAAAAAAAAAAAAAACCTGACAAAGATATTACAGGAAAAGAAAACTGAAGGACTAGACCCTTCATAAACTAAATTTTTTTAAAAAACCTGAAACCAGTATTTAAAAAAAAAAAAAACATGGTCAAGTAGGGTATATCCAAGAAAATCAAGGTTGGTTTTAAATTTAAAGAAATATATCAATGTGCATCTGCTTCTGGCCATGATGGAGTAACAAGGACTAGATTTATCCTGCTGCCTGAAACGAATTACAGACAAAATATATGAAACAATGGTTTGAAAGACACTGGACATCAGACAATAAAGAATAGGGATTCTTAAAGATGGGGGTGGGGGAAACGAGGCAAGCCCTAGTTTGGGACTATGTCTTAAGACTCTGAGAGTCTTCAGAAAGAGAGACTAAGAGACACACTGAGTTAGGAAGATAGTGATGAGGGTCCAAGACTCCCAAGGCAGCAAGAGTTTATTGCAGAATACCACAGAGGAACGAGCTGCACAAAGAGAAAACCTAAGAGATCTACAATGAGCCCACCCTTATGTATTTATCAAAGTACTGATCAGCACAGACACATGGGAAAACTACCCAAGTCCAGGGTAAGAATCACCCTGAGGTAAGAGTACCTGTAAGTAAAAATGCCTATTCTCACCAGCCAGACTGGAAAACTTCATGGGGCTTTGAGTATATAGAAGGTTTTACTGAAGCAGTGGAAAACAACCCTAGAATGGACACTGTTCAAGCTCACATCTAAAAAAATCTTAAAAGCAAGACCCAAAGAATCAAACAGTTTCCAAGTAATTTAATAGCATCCCAGAACAACACTTGGGTATATTTAGAGGAATATAAAAATACCCAGGATGCAACAGGATAAAACCCATATGAAATTTAAAATTTCCAGGCATATGAAAAAGTAGGAAAATATATCCCATAATGAGGAAATAGCTAATTGAAACTTAATAAAAAATGACACAGATCATAGAATTAACAGACAAGGACATTACAAGAGTTATTTTAAATGCATTCCATATGTTGAAAAAGTTCAATAGAGACATGGAAAATATAGAAAAGAACCAAATCAAACTTTTAGAGATGAAAAATACAATGTGTGGAGTAAAAAATACACTGGATCGGATTAACTGCAGATTAAACATAACAGGGGAAAATAAGATTAGTGAACTTGAAGCTATAGAAACTATACAAAATGGAAACAGAGAGAAAAGAGAATTTTAAAAGATACAAGTAGAGCAATAGCGAGCTGTGGAACACCTTCACGCAGTCCAGTATATGTGAAACTGGGGTTCACAAAGGAGAGGAGAGAGGCATGGGACAAAGAAATAGTTTAAAGAAATTATGGCAAAAATTTTCCAGATTTGATAAAAACTATAACCTTATAGATCCAAGCAGCTCAAGAAACATGAACAAACTCAGGCATTAGAAACATGAAAAACTACACCAAGGCATATCATAATCTCACTGGTCAAAACTGGTTTTATAGAGAAAATATTAAAAAACGAAGAGAGTAAAGGCATACACATGCAAACACACACACATTACAAAGAGAGGTACAAACATAAATGATGGCAGATTTTCCGTGGGAAACAGTGCAAGCACGAAAACAATGAAGCAACATCTTTAAAGTATGAAAGAAAACTGTCAATCTAAAATTCTGCATCCAGTGAAAATATCTTTCAAAAACAAGAGTGAAATAGACTTTTTCAGACACAGAAAAGCTGAAAGAATTCATCAACAGCAAACTCACACCACAAGAAATGTTAAAGAAAGTCCTTCAGGAAGAAGGAAAATGATACAATATGGAAGTATGGGTCTACATAAGGTAATGATTAGCACAAGAAAGGTAACTACTTGATTGAAAATATTAGATATTTTTCTTATCTAAATCTTCTTGAAAGATAATTGTTAAAAATAATAGCAATGTAGTGCACAGTTTAGAGCATACATGAAAACAAGATGTATGATAGCAATAGCATAAAGATTGGGGGAAAGAAATAGAAATATACTATTTTCAAGTTCTTATACTATATGTGAAATGGTCTTATACTAAATGTGAAATGTGAAATGGCATTTTTACTTACAGGCCTGCCTGGGTGCCAGGCGCCCTTACCTCAGGGTGATTCTTACCCTGGACTTGGGTAGTTTTCCCATGTGTCTTATACTGCATGTGAAATAGCATAAAAGTTGGGGAAAAGAAATAGAAATATACTATTTTCAAGGTCTTATACTATATGTGAAATGGTTCTTACACTATATGTGAAATGGCTGAAGGTAGTCTTTTTTATAAGTTAAAGATGTGTACTATAAGCCCTAAAGCAAAACTAAAATAACAAAAGAAAGAGTTATAGCCTTAAGCCAAAACATAAGGAGATAAAATAGAATTATGAAAAAATGTTCAATTAATTCAAAAGAAGGTAGAAAAAGAGAGCAGAACAAAGAACAGGTGGGACAAATAGAAAACAAATATCAATATGGCTTAAACCTAATCATATCAACAATCTTACTGAAAATAAATGGTCTCAACTCTCTAGAGTTTGTCAAACTGAATTTTTTAAAAAACCAAGTCCAAACTAAAACATTGCCTACAAAAAAGCATTTGTTAAATATAAAGACTTGAATAAGCTAAAAGTCAAAAAATGTAAAAAGATAAAACTTACTAATAAAAATAAAAGTTGAGTGAATACATTTATATCAGACAAAATAGGATCCAGAGAGAAGAAAATTATCAGAAATAGAGTTATTTTGCAATGATAAGGGGGTCCAATCATCAAAAGGACATAACAATCCTAATGTTTACAGACCTAATAACAGAGGCCAAAGTACATAAAGCAAACTGATAGAAGTACAAGGAGAATTAGACAAATACACATTTATAGATAAACACTCCACTCTTAATAATAGAGAGGAAAATTATACAGAAAATCAGGACAAATATAGAGGAAGTTTGATCATGAATGAATTTCAAAATAATTATACTGTTTCAAAGAAGCCAGACCAAAAAAAGAGTACCAACTATATGATTTTGTTAAAGCAGAACTTGGGGGAAATTTAAAGTAATAAATAGCATATAAAACTGTCTCTATTCACAGAAAACATGATCATCTGTGTAAAAATTTGATGAAACCTAGAGTAAAAGCTATTAATAAGTGAACTTATCAAAGTTTTAGGATTTAAGATCAACACATAAAAATCGATTCAATTACTGTATACCAGCAACAAGTAATTGGAAATGGAATATTTAAAATGCCACTTATAATAGCATCAAAAAATACAAAATACTTAGGAATAAATCACACAAAAATATAGAAAACCTGACCACTGAAACCCTCAAAACATTGTTAACAGAATTAAAGAAAAACAAAATAAATAGAAAGAGATAAAATATGCATTAATCAAAAGACTCAATATTGTTAAGATGTTATTTATCCCCAAATTGATCTACAGATTCAAGCCGACTCCAATCAAAATGCCAGCAGGCTTTTTGCAGAAACTGAAAAACTGAAATTCAGAAAACACATATGCAAATGCAAAGAACCTAAAATAGTCAAAAACAACCCTAGAAAAGACAGAGTTGGAGAGTTAACACCATCTGATTTTAAGACTTCTTATAATCAAAGTAATGAAGAGAATGTGACAATTGTATAAATATATACCAATAGATCAGTGAAGAAACACACATATATGTTTCCAAACCCACACCTATATGGACAACTGTTTTCCACATTGGTGCAAAGGAAATCCAACGGAGAAAGGATAGTCTTTTCAACAGTGATGCTAGAACTGGGTACCTATAATCAAAAAGTAAACTTCAATCCATACCTTGTACCACATGCAAAAATTAACTAGAAATGGATCATTGACCTAACTGTAAAAACCTAAAGTTATAAAATTTCTAGAAGAAAACATGGAAGAATAATTTTTATAACCCTGTGATAGGCAAAGGTTATTTAGATACAACAAAAGCACAGTCTATGAAAAAACAAAATGAAAAATTGGACTTTATCAAAATTTTCTGCTCTTCTAAAGATACTGTTAAGAGAATGAGACAATAAGCCACAGGCTGGGAAAATATATTTCCAAACAATATACATGATTAAAAAATTTGTATCTAGAATACATAAAGATTCTCAAAATTCAGAAAAAATTTAACATAATTTTTAAAAGAACTAAAGATTTGAACAGACGCTTAAGCAAAAACAATATATATATATGAATGCAAATAAGCATATGAAAAGATGCTTAACATGGTTAGTAATTAGAGAAATGCAAATTAAAACCACAACGAGATACTCCTATGCACCTATTTGAATGGCTAAAATCAAGATTAAAAAACAAATCAGTAGAGGTTGGTGATACCAAGTGTTGGTGAAGATATAGAGGAACTGGAACTCTCACACACTGATGGCAGAACTACAAAATAGTACAACTTTGAAAAATGGTTATCAGTTTTTTAAAAAGATTACCATGAAATCCAGCCATTTCACTCTTAGGTACTTACCCCAAGGTAAATAGAAAAAAAGTGTCCATTATAAAGATCTGTACACAAATGGTCATGTGAGCTTTATTTATAATGGCCCAAACTGGGAAAAATCCAAATGTCCATCAACAGGTGAATGGATAAACGAATTATGGCATATTTACACAATGCAATACTACTTGGCAACAAAAATGAATAAACTATTGATACATGATACATCATGACTGAATCTCAAAATATTTATGATAAATGACAAAATGAGTATAATCTATATAGTTCTATTTATATAAAATTCTAGAAAGTGCAACCTAAGGTACAGTGACCAAAAGCAAATTAATGATTGCATAGGGATGACAAAGGTATGAAAGGGTTAAAGGAAGGTGCAATGGAAAACCTTTGGGGACAATGTATTTCTATATATTAGCAACAAACAACTGACAAGTGAAAGAAAGAAAGCAGTATCATTTACAATAACATCACAAAAATACCTAAGAACGTTATTGTAATGCAAGACCACTTCCCTGAAAACTATAAAACATTTCTGACAAAAATTAAAGATTTGAATAAATGGAAAGAGAAACCACATGCATAAATTTGAATTTTCAATATTGTTGTTATCTATTCTGCCCAAATAGATGTATACATTCAACACAAACCCAATAAAATCTCAGTGATCTTTTTCAAAGAAATTGACAAATCAATTATAAAATTCATATGGAAATGCAAATGACCTAGATTATACAACATATTATTTTAAAAGGACAAAGTTGGAGGACTTAAAACTAGCTGATAAAGCTATCAAGACAGTGTGGTATTGGCTTAAAAATAACATGAACAAATAGAACAGACAGTTCAGAAATATACCCACAGCATATATGGTCAATTGATTATCAACCAAGGTGCCATGTAAATTTATTGGGGAAAGAAAATCTTTTTGCAAATGATTCTGGAATGATTAGATACCCTTATGAAGAAAAAAGGTAAACCTCAACTCCTACCTCACTCCATGAACAAAAATTGATGTGAGATGGGACATAGATCCTCAAACAAATGCTGGAACCATGAAGCATCTAGGAAAAAGCATAGGACAATATTTTCATAATCTTAGACTTGGTAAGGATTTCATAGAAAGAACAGATTAAACTGGTAGCCATAAAAAAGAATGTCTTGTCCTTTTAAAATATGAAATATTATTTAAAAAGTCCCTTTACTACCATCCACAATACTGTCTCCCCACTCCCTTCTTCAATACAATAAGCTCTTTATAATTAATTATTGTTGGTAGTGGCATCAATATTGTGTTATTGGTGGTGGTTGTAGCACTAGTGGTAGAGAAGAAAGGAGTACTAGTAGAGAACTAGTACAGGAGGAGAGAGAGGAGGAAGAGAAAGAGAACAGGAGGAGAATTTAGCTGTTCCTCTACTAAAAGACAAATATGAATATTTCCAGTTTCTTATTATTGCAAACAGGATACAATAAAAAGCCTTGTACATGTTTCCTTGTGCATTTGAGCTAGTATATCTTTACAAAAGTGGAATTTGGTGATCACAAAAAATGTTCTCAAACTGCTTATACCTAATTAAAGTCGATGAGTACATAAGGCATTTAGGGGAAAAAAAAAAAAGATGTGGCTTCTGTAATACCACTGCAATTGATTCCCTTCTTAAAGTATAGTAAATGTTTAGTTGTGGTTTTGAAAATGTCCACAGTACATATCATGAAAAGAGTGCCTTTAACTCTGTCTTCAGATGCCATCTGGATATAGTTTCCCCAATAACCTCAGGAAAATCACAAATGTTATCAGAGGTAGAAATAGCCTTCAACCAATTTTGCATTTTACATACGATGCATCTGAAGCTCTAGTCCAAACTGATTTTCCCAAAACTATAAGCTTGTTAGTGAAAACCTCAAGGGAAGAATTCAGGTCCACTTATTTTCAGTTCACTATTTTTATACTACAATGAGCTGCCTCCATAAAGCAACAAGGAGGGTTTAAAAAAAAAAAAAGAGTACTCCTACTGTCATAAATATCGTTTTATTCCAAATTCATCAGGTTCAAATAAATACTACTACTTTCATAAAACATACAAAGATAATTGTTATGGTCTCTCTCTAGCCCTATAAAATTCTAAAAGATCTTCTGATTTAAAATATGTTTTACTATTAAACATGGCTCTTAGAGTTTAATTTTTTAAAATTGACAATCTACGAATGCTAGTAGAATGAGTCTATATTTATCAGAATACTATTAATAAGTAGAAGCTTAATAAATTATTTATAAAATCAATAAATTACATATTAAATGTACACTATATGCAGTACTGTATTGGGTGCTCTGGAGCACACAGACATTGCAATTTGGCACCCATTACCTACCCTGCAGTTTATTTGTGCTACTTAGTGGTTTAACTCATAAGATATGACATCGGAAATATCTGGGTTTATACGCTGGCTCCACTTCCTTGCTATGAGATTTTGGCCAAATAATCAAACCTTTTTAAGCTTTGATTTCTTCCTCTACAAAATGAAGTAATAATATTGCCCAGTTTATGAGTTGTAGTGAGTATTAAATGAAATGAATTCGAAGCAGTCATCATATTGCTTGACACACAGTAAGTGGTCATCAATACATATTGGGTGACATCATCATAATCACCATTTTTATCATCTTCTTCTTGACATGATGGTCTAGGTCTATGTGTTAGTTTGGGTCTCTAGAAAACACAGCCTGGATCAAGATTAAGTGGTGGTGCTTTCTTTGGGATGTGAAAACCAGGGCAATGAAAGTGAGGAAAAAAGGGAAATGAGGCAAGAAAGGATGGAAAGCCATGCAAAATGACTTGTTAACATGCTGGCCACAGCTTCATGATGAGTCGTAAAAAGACAGAGGAAATCCTTCAGCAGAAGCATCTGCTTGGCCATACAGGGCTTCTTCAGATGAGCCATGTGGCTGTGTGGTTGGAATTGTCCATGGAAAAGAGGAAGAAGGGGTCAGGGATACTTACTTTCTCCCTCCCATCTTCAGTTTCCCAGTGACCAAAGTTTGTTCCATGGGAATTAGCACACCAGACTTCTGGACTGTGTCATCCAGCTCTTCAGGTGGCCACTTAAGATGCCAGATGCCACACCCAGGACTGGGATTCGTTCAAGTCTAAAGAGATGAGAGGAGTCAGAAACTGTGAGTTCTAGTCAGTAAACCTGACTACACTGCAGAAACCACAGAGAGTAACAGTGGTTTCTATCTGAAATAGTACATAAAAACTGTGTCAGATATGCTCTGGTTCTCACATACCAACAGCCTGAAATTAGAGACCTCTCATAAAAGTGTATTAGTCGGGTTTTGCTATAATAATGCTGCATAAGAAACAACCACCAAATTTCAAGAGTTTAAAACCAACAAAATATTTATTTTTCCCTCACAGGTCTGCAGGCTGGCAGTGGATTGGCTGAGCTCAATTAGGCTCAGCTTGGCCAACGTTCAGGCTGGTTCCTTGCATCTCTGATTCTGGGACCCTGGCAAAAGGAACTGTGGCTACCTATGGCATGTTCTTCTCATGGCAGATTGTAGGTGCTTAAAGGAGGCAGATGGAAGCTTGCTGTGCCTCTTTAAGCCTTGGCTCAAAGCTGGCACACTATCACTTCTGTGAAAAACAGCAGCAATAACTCACAAAATCAAGCTTATAATCCACATTGTTCTAAAATCCCTAGCAGTGCCACTAATCAAACCAATCCCCAGTATCGATATTTTCTATTTCTTCAGGATAATCTATATTTATTAATAGCCAAAGTAGCATGGGTATTTATTTTAACAAATTTTGTTTCCATAATCACATTCTGAATCCTTTGAGGTGTCACTTCTTCTAAGGCATCTTCTTTGTACTAAAATTTGATTATTGAACACAATTTGGATTTTACGTCATTAGCAACACCCTTTGCTCCTATTAACACACCCAGAGACAAAGGACACCTAGAGAAATGTAGAACTCCAAGTACTATGCATTCATGAACTGCAATTCAAAGTCCCTAGGCAATAGGGTTCTTGATACCAAGAATAACCTAGCTGTTCCGTAGCCTTCTTCCAAGCGCCATGTGTTTGCTTAGTTAACACACTAAACTTTTTTTTTTCTTTTTACTATTGCCAGCATTGCAAAGTCAAAATAGCTGTGGAGGAACAAGCTGTTCTGCCTCATGTCTCATCAACATTCCTTGTTCAGTGTATCAAAACACAGAGAGCATAAAGAGCAAATGCAACAACTCCAAAAAGTTCCCTATTGGGGATTTGCTTCCTGTGAAACTATCCACAGCTGCCTACTCAGAACAGCAGAAGAAAGGTGGGTCTCCTTGTCAAGTCCAAAGGAAGTCATAGCAAGCAAGTATGGATTTAAACTCTCATCTTGTCACTTGAAAAACAAAAATCAATTATGTAGGCCCGCATGAACTAATATCAAGTTAAAGCTTGCAAAAAGTTTTCTTGCCAAAAAACCAATTTAAAATTATCAGCAGAAGTTATACTCCAAGTTCATTAAAGAAACAAAGTCATTGAACTAATTCTAACCCAAATCACCTTACTAACCTAGGAAGGATTTTCATTTCAAACAGCAGCCATATTGCAAGCTGTCCTACGCCAAGCACATAAGATGGGTCCGTATAAAGAAAGCTAAGAGGAGAGACTGATAAGATGATCATTGCCACTTTCATTCAGGTCACAGTTCAGCTAATCAACTTTGCCTTTAAGACAGAACAAAATAAATAGGAGAAAGATGAACCTATTTGTCCACATTTGAACATATATAAAATTAAATATTCAATGTATAGTCTTTCTCCTATTCATGATCTTGTAATTCAATTAATATCTATCCCAACAAAATAGTTTCTATTTGCATAGTCAAAACATGAAATTCTCATTTAACATGACGACAGTTCAGAGTTAGGATAATATTTGAACTAATACTTAATAATTACTACTATTATAATTTACAGATGAGTCATAATAAAAATAGCCAAAGAGAACATTTGCCACACAGTAGTGATTTTTATAGAATACTGGAAAGAAGTTGTTGCCTTTCCAATAAAAGCCAAGATGATCTAAACCACCAGTCCGCTTTACCTCTGCTTCTACCTTCCTGCAGCATAAAGGGAAGAAATCTCTCCCAGGTGTTCTTTCCAAATGGCTACAGTAGACAATTGTGCATAGACACAGGGGTGATAGCCACATGCCCTATGTTCCAGCCATGCATTAAGTCCAGAAAGAGAGACAGCCAGAAGAGGAATAGTATGGTAGGAAAGACAATACACTAAGTCTAAACTTGAGCAACTGCAGATAGAGAAACTGATAATTCTCTGATCGCAGAGGTCATGCCTAAAACAAAACAGGTCAACTCAAAGTAGATTATGAGGATTATTATTTGGTACAGAATTTACAAGAGAAAATGGTACAGAGCCAGGTGACAAAAAAAGAGATTATGAACAAGATAGACCTAATCTTTTCTATATCCTCTCCTTGCTTTAAAATGTTTCACTTATATTTTGGTGATGAAATATTGAGTCAACACTAGCACCTCATACTGGATATAACAGCATGCACCTTTTTAAAAATTTGCTGTTTTAGTCTTTATGTAGATAATTCCTCTACTTATTATGGTAAAAAGCTATGCTGCTATAATTAAAACACCTAACAATATAGTGACTTAAAAAAACCATTTTGTGTCTTACACCAAACAGCTCTGAGGACAGCAATGCAATTTGGTGGGACAGTTCTGCTCTGTTCCATCATTTGAGATTCCAGGGCATCACTGTCACCTAGATGGTTGAAAATGGATGACCAGGGATTCCAGCTGGAGGAAAATGGAAGGCATGAAGGAGGCACACCCACTGCCTTCAGGACTAGGGTCAGAGTTTAGACACCTCACCTCCCCTCACCTATTGGAGAGAAGTTAAGCACATCCAAACGCAAAGGACTATGGGAAATGTGGTCTGGTCTTGTTTTTTTAAAGTCACTATATTGGTGGGTCTCTTTATTATAGAAGCTTATCCTTTTACTCTAATTTATGGGCACATGAAAGAAGAGAATAAATTTTATTGAACAACTAGCAATCTCCATATTCCCAAAGAATGCCATGAAAAAAAGATGATTTTTATTAGTACCTTTAAGAATCTGTACATAAAAATTATTTCTGTTCACAATCTGTTCCTAAATCACAGGAGAAAATTCAATGGAAGGAATTTCAGAGATAACCTAGTTTAAACCTCTAACACATGAGAAAACCAAGGCCCAGAGGTGTGAAGTTGCCTGCTTAAACAGCTGATAAGAAAAGCAGGAATGTTTATACATTCTCAGCCCAACATTCTTCACAGCCTGGCATGAATTAGCTAAAATATGCACTTGCCTAAGTCATCCAAACACCTTCAATAAACCAAAAAATGTTGGGCTCCAAAGGAGGTTTTTTTTCTCCTCCTAAATTAGGTGGTTTAGCTATCTAGCCAATTCAGAAGCCCCAATAAATGCTATGCTCTATTTTATATTTTAATGTAAATAATTTATTTACATCAAAGAGGAATTGGGAAGTATTGGGGGCTGTGCATTTAGCAGCATCCTTGGCCTCCACCTACCAGATGCCAGTAGCAACCCTCCCACTCCCCAGCTGTGACAAGTAAAAATGTCTCCAGACATCTCTAAATGACCACTAGGGAGAAAATTACCTCCAGTTGAAAGTCACTAATTTACACTGTTAGGGGAAAAAAAATAATTAAGACATGAAAAAAAGATCTCAGAGAAAGTTACATGAATGAGCAAGAATTTGCCACCTCCTTTCCACCACAAGGGGGAAGAAAAATAAAGAGCTAGAAAAATAATCCTCAATAATGAGAATATGCATCAGTAATAAACTCTGAGCCATTCCTTAGGCCAAGTTCTGGAGAGGTGGCAACACCACCAAATAGGTTTGTGGAGTTCAAGAACAGAGGGGATTTGCAAACTATTGTCCTAGTTTAAAGTCCTGGGAGATGTCAATATCTCAGAGAAGAAATAGGTGCAGGCCAACTGGGAGACAGCTTAGGGATCAGGGACACCAGTGTGGCTTGGTGATGTCAAGGATCTGATGGTCCCCACTTCAACATCACATCTTGCTGCTACTTAAAGTAACTCCAGAGAAAGAGGAAGGATTCCCCAAATTTAATAAGTTAATTTTCTGCTACTCCAACTTAAAAAGAGGCTGAATATTAGTTTCCCAGGGCTTCCATAACAAATTACCAAAAAGTGAGTAGCTTAAGACAACAGAAATTCATTTTCTCATAGTTCTGGAGGCTAAAATTCTGAAATTAAGATGTCAGCAGGGCTGAAGTCTCTAGGGAAGAATCTCTCTTTGCCTCTTCCAGATTCTGATGGTTGCCAGCAATCCTTATCCTTCTTTGACTTGTAGATGCATCTCTCCAATCTCTGACCCCACCTGCACATTTCGCCCTGACTATGTTCACGTGTTCCACTTTTCTTATTAGGGCCCACCCTGATCCAGCATGACCTCATGTTAAGTTGATTATATGTGCCAAAACCCTATCTTAAAATACCATTATACCCACAGACTCCCGGTGAACACAAATTTGTTTATTCTTTTTTTTTTTTTTGCTGAGCCACGCATGCGGCATTTGGGATCTTAGTTCCCTGACTAGGGGTTGAACCCACGCACCGCACAGCAGAAACGTGGACTCTTAACCACTGGACGGCCAGGGAAGTCCCTGAACATGAATTTGGGGAGGGGCATTATTCAGCTCAGTTACGGGTTACAATAGAAGTTAAGCAAGCTTTAGAAAAATAAAATTATACCTTTTGCCTGCCTGAGTTTGTGGCTTACACTTTGTACCTATCACAGACAATAAAGAAAAAAGTGTAACTCTACCAATAATGGCTAAAAATTGTATGTTCTAGATCTTGAGTAATAAACAATTTCTCCACTATGGTTCTGAGGAAGATTCAGATTCTTCTTCCAGCATAAAAGACAGCTATATTGTAACATGTGTTAAATCACCCACTATAAAGGAAAATCACTGACACATATAATTGGCCCTTAAAATCTTTTTTGAAAGGTTAACTTGAATTAAAATAAAAAGAAGAGTATATGAATAACTTTCACCTCACTGGCTAGTAGAAACCATTCTGCCACAGTGCGCTTTTCTTCTCTTGTAAAATTGGTCAGGAATATCATGGTACCAGCACTAAGAGAGGGCATTCATGTCTAATATGTGATTTTGAGCAAGGCAAAAATAGAAGAGCGAGAGGCAGAAAATGGTCTTATCAACAACAACTACACACTCGTATAATTCACAGCTGGACTCCAAACTATGCCCCCATTTATAGAAATTCACATTTCCTTCTATTTTGCCCACATCGTTAAAACAACCATGCAAAATTAAGAGAACATCAGCAATGCACCAAGCTGAATCTGATGTGGAAAATTCTGATGGAAAGAGCACAGGGTTTATTATAGTGTCCAACCTGCCTTTTTGTCTATTTATCTATTTGCACAGGGGAAGAGGATCCCAAAGAAGATAAAGCTGAAGGAGATAACAGCCATTCCCTCACCAACAGGCAGACAGGTGGTGCTGAGCAGAACCGCCTGACCAAGCCACGCTGGGTGAGGAGTGTGCTGATGCTGTGCCACGCGCCCCAGCCCTGCCCTGGCCGGCACGTGACTACCACCTCCACAACCAAAGACATGTACGTTTGCAGGTACGTGAGCTCAGATTATACAGAGAAGACATGTTTCATACACAAACAGTTTTCAAGTTCCTACTATGTACTAGGTCCTGTTTTACGTAGTTGTAGAAGGGAATATCAAGAATGGCAGTAACGTAGGAAAGAATCAGCCACAGGAGAGGTGACGTGAAGACTGAGTCAGAGGCGCTGTTGCTTGGCAATGACCCTCAGTCTCCTCACTGTCACCTTAAAGAGTTGGGGGTGAGAAGACTAATGTTGGGGGGGGGTCAACATTTCAGTTGAATATGAGCCATACAAACCTTTTTCAGGACTTTTCTTTTCTCCCTGTTTCTTCATCCCTGATCATGTCATTGTATTGCTCTGACCACATGACCTTTTTGCCAAAGGGAGAAGAAATATAAAGAAATCTAAACATAAACATTTGTGGAGATCATGTCATTTGCTAAACCCTAGATAGGATTCTGATAATATTTAAGACAAATGGATCCTGGGGAGCAGGGTTACATAAAATTTCTCAATCATATTCACCATTTATTTTGTGGTAATCCATCAATCTGGTGGACTGTTGGAAAATGTGGCAAGCTGAATCAGTTTTTAATTCATCCAAACATAGCATCTAGATCACTTATCAGAGTCTAGTTGTTTGATCACCCCGATGTGTCCTTAGTACCAGAAGTATTTACTAAATGGTAACTTAAGATGACCTCCTACTCAAAAGGAGAAACACAGTCACATGATTTATTAATTTATCCATCTATCCAGCAAGCCAGCCAGCCAGCCAACAATACTTATTAATCCCCTATTATAGGCCAGACATTGTGCTAAGCAATTAGGGATATCAAGAAGAAAATAAATGATCCAAGTCCACAAGAAATTCATAATATTGTACAGTGATCTCAAATATTTTTTCTCATACACCACCATCAGGAAAAAAAATTTGAGCACATACACCCAATACCAAAAATGTATATTTCTTTATATGTTAAGCAAGTAATACTGTACTAATAAAGTGTATGTATATATAATATATAATACTACTACTATATTCATAAAGTATATATATGTAGATAGAGAAATTATATCAGAAGAAATACATACTAAAATTGAAGTTAAAAGGAATGAAATGAGAAATAAATAGTTCTAAACAGAGTAAGAGAAAGAGTTCAAAGGAAAAAACCAGACCCTTAAATCAGTAACATCAGGGACAGTATTGAAGAAGACAGGTCACAGGTAGTCCTAATGTGAGCTCTTCTAAGCACATCAGTGGCCTCAATGTGGCTCCATTACGTTAGTCCCATCCACTGCTCACGCCAGACTGCCCTATTCCATCATTATGACTGCAGCATACAAGATTCCCAGGTGTGAGAGAGCAGTGTCAGCTAGTGCTACATAAATGACTTAGAAGACAAATCTGGGAGACAGAGAAAAATAGTTTTGCTTTGGAAAATCCAAAACCACCTTAGTTTTCATTTTGTGTGGAAATTTAAAAGAGACTTCAGGATACTCACTGAAGCTTAAGAAGAAAAAAAAATTACCACAAGTTCCTTTTTACAGTGATTAATAACATAACAAAAAATGAAAAGCCAAATTCTGCCACATTATGGGCAACCATCCTTATATCACTAAAAAGAATGATCTTATCATTGACAGATGCTAAGACTCAGTGGTTTGAATCACACCATGTGTTACAAATTAAAAGGGCTAAAATCACAATAACGCTAATCTGGAAAACAACAGGAGAAGAACAATTGTTAGGAGCTGCAGGACCAACATTCAAAAGTAACCACATGTATTAGCTCAAAAAAGCTGTGCATAAACCTATTAGTCCATATGTGCGTTGAACAAGTCTTGGTGCACTTTGCATAAAGCTTCCAATGGAAAAAAGTATCCATAATATGTTTCTACTTCTATTAAAAAGATATGTTTATATATAAGAAAAAGTATAAGAATATATACTGAGCTGTTAACATTACTTATAAATGGAAGGGAGTTGGGAAAATGGAAACTTTTACCTTCTTAGACATCCATGTCTCTAAGTTTGAATTTTATGATGATTTACTATTCTTATAATCTGGAAAAATAGGTAGTTATTTTTAACAAACAAAAAAACCTACTGAAAGAAATCATATTACAGTGTAATAAAAAACATTGTGAACTAAAAATCTGTAGACTTGGGTTCAAAAGATCAACGCTGCCACTCACCAGCCATGAAATACATGATCACTAATATTTTTGCTGGTGCTGGTAGTGGATGCTGTTAAAGCAAGAAAATTCAACCAACTGACTCCAAAGGACCCTTAAGTTTGCCTAAGTCACCTCCTCTATAATTCTGCCTCTGTCATATATATTGTATTCCAGCACTGCCCCCTACCTTCTATATGCTGCATTACAACGGGCTCAAAAAGGGGTTTTTTCCCACCTGTGATGGAGAAATGCACATACTAAAACTATCATATAATGGACTTTAATCCTTACAAGGCCTCCTAGATTCTTCCCCTAGACTACACTTAGAGGATGGACAAGCAAAACTGCTTGGTGGAAGATGACATGTATGTACTGAATGGTCGTCTCTGGAAAATGAGGACTACCTACAACCCTCACTGGGGGGCTCCCTAGCCAGTGACCCAGGAAAGCACCCCATCTTTCTGTTCTGCTGAATGGCTCCTCCAGACCTGAACCACCCTGGGTTTTAGTCTTGCATCCATCTCTACCCAGTGCAGCACCCAGGACAAGTTCTTTAACTCTCTGTCTGGGAGAACATTCCAGGTGCATATGTAAAAGTTAGGCTATCGTTTCTTGCCGTACTACATGAGTTCACGGAGAGTGATTTCTTGGTAGCTTCTTGAATTTTATTTCAGTAAACATTTAGCAAGTGCTAGTATGTGCTAGATACTATGTCAAGAGCTGGATATGAGGGAGATATGGCCCCTCCCCTTAGTGTTCCATATAATAGTATCTCAAATTGGTACATGGAAACAGAAGTGAGAGATACACATTTTCATGCATAGGTTCATTTCTTCATGTTAAAGATGAAGAAGCCCTGGGCCTTATCCTCAAGGAGCTTACTTATTAATATTTGCTTTACACTGATTTACAGAAATAGAAGAGGGAGGTAGGATTTTTGAAAATCCTTCTGTGAGTCAGCACACAGTAAACATTTACTATGTCCTAGTCACTAGGCTCGATGCCAGGGATACAAAAAAGGTGAAAACTACTTCCAAGAAGCTGATAGGAAACAAATTAGAGAGCGAGGCAGTGAGTACCCTGCACTGTGACTAAGCAACCACCTCTCCCTGGAGGACTTGAAGAGTTTGTCCCTGAGGAAGGACCCAGGATCAGATCTTAAGAGATCATTTCTTGCTAGGTAAAGAACAGAAGAGAAGGGAGGTGGCCAGGAATACCACTCGACAGATGCGGGGAGAAAAGGAGAAAGGTAAGCAGGGGGTCCTGACTATGCCAGGATTAATCCAGAATAAATGTGCTGGAATTTAGGGTCCCCTGACATTATCAGTGGGGACTTTATTAAAATGCACTGAACTCTGGGAGATTCTCAGATCATCCTTAGTGAATAAAGGTTCTGGGCATAAACTTCAACTGAGAATAAGGAATGGGGAAGAGCCCTGAAGATACCCCATGTGAACAGGGATAGCAACTGGCAACTAGGACCAAATCAGACTTGCAATCTGTGCTCAGAGAACTGATGGCTCCTGGGAGCACTGTTTTTCAGTACTTCTCAAACTTCAGCGAGGGAAAGAATCAATGTTGTTTCTTGTAAATCCTCCAGAGAATCTGGTTCTATGGTTCTGAAGACAGGTAGGTCTAAGATTTTGCCTTTTTTTCCCTTAACAAACACCCCCTCGATTGAGATGCAGATGATCAACAGACCGCACTCTAAGAAGTACTGCCTTCAAGCTGGACCCAGGGGTCTGATGGAAGAGATAAAAATTCCACAGCTCTGAGATGCGAAACCCTAAATGTTTCAAGAGTATATATCCGAAAATCAGATGCTGTCACTGTATGACATACTGACTCACCAGAGCCACATACAGAAGCTACAGGGGTGAAAATATTTTATGCATTTGCCCAGAAGCATCAAGAAAGTGAAGCAAGCCTCGAAGAGTGTTTTTGCAAAAACCATGGGATAACAATTTAAAATTTGCTATTTCTGGGCATATTGCTAATTCTGCTTTACTCTTCCATCTTGTCCTGGCATGTTCCTGCAGGGCTGTACTCTCAGCACCAGCTATGGCCACACGCCTGAAGGACAAGCTGAGGCCCAGGTGGAGGGAAGGGAGGCTGATGAACTCTGCCTCTGCCAGGAACCAGTCAGATCTGACCAGTCATTTCCCCAAGCTCAGTCACACTAACCCCTCTGAGAAAAGGGAAAAGTCGTCAGAAATGAGGGAGACAGGGCGGTTCAAAACGGGGCATAAGTGGAGGCCAGAAGCTTTTCATCCATCTTCTGAGCTTGCCTTGCAAAAATGAGTCTTGTTTCAGTTTCCCTGAAGAAAATAGGACAAATTATCTTCTTTTAGGCTAAAGATAAGGTAAAACTGCAAAGCCATTCAAAAAGTGTGTGAACTTAATCACCAAGGTTTCTATTTTTAAAAAAGTTTTTTGAATTTAACTTTCTAACGGTCAGGCTGATATTTAGGAAGTTCATTTCAGACATAGGTAATAAATCGATCTTTTTGTTTAACCTTAGTGTTACCAACTTTAAAAATCACTGGTTTCTCAGCCCTATTTCAGTGTAAGGCGGAAGTCGACTCAATGGGTAACATTCTGCAGGGAAAGACTGACACCTGCAGGAGGACTGTGTCACTACATGGTAAAATCCACAGGAATTCTCAAAAAATCAAACAATTCGGCAATGCACGGGTTACACACTCAGCATATTGCCTGGCATACAACAGCCTCTCAACAAATGATGACTGTTCTTACTTGATGGTGAATGGTGGCTGTACATGCTTTTGCAATGCATTTCTTGAAATTAAAAAAAAAAAAAGCCCAAGGATGAAAAGGGTCAGAGGCTATTCAAATTATTCAGATCATTCTTCTGTTTTGCATAGAAACAGTTGCAGACAGATAACAGTCTGTCTTGTTTTTTAAAAACCTTACAGAAAGAAATTCTATAGCCTCCCCCATCCACATTGTGGCTCTACAGCCTTCAGCAAGGCCAGGCTTAGGCAAACTCCGTTAGGTATATAAATTTAATTTAAGGAGCTCTATCTCTCCTTTTAGAATAGACACCACCTCCCAATTTAGACCACCTGTTCAATAAACATTTTTGTTCAGCTACTATGTTCCAGGCACTGTGGTATTTAACCTGTGAACAATGGTGCGCAATGGCGAACTAGACATGTTTCCTGTTCTTGAAACGTTTCCAGTCTGCTGATCCTGCAACACTCCAGGGTGCTCCTGCTTCCTTTTCTCTGCCCTCAACCTCGTTTTCAGCTCCTCATTTATTCCTCCTTATAAACACTTGATGCCAGGAACTTCCCATAATCTTCCACACTCCCAACAAAACTAAACTGCCTGTGCTTCATTTTCGCGGAGTTCCAGTCTAGGTAGCAACTAGCTGATCTGGTAAACTATTCCATGCTAAGGGCTAATGGATCATATCACCAAGGTAATTTGAACGCATTTTAATGGGGTCTTCCTGAAGAAGACTCATCAAAATCATTCAGACCTTTGTGTTGGACTGATGGAGATGATATTCAGAGTTAAGCATGGCCTTGTGGTGCAGCCCTACCTTGCCCATGTGGTACCTAGCCTCCAGAGAACAGAACCAAACCTTGATTTTTTGGTTTAATGCCACTGTTTAAACCTATCTTCTTATGAGCCTCAATAGAGTTGAAACATATACCCAATCACTTTTTACTGTAGAGTAGCTCCTTTATATTCCTGGTAAATGTCTCTTTTCCTTCTTCTTTCCGACATACAGAGGTTCCCCATAGTAATCCAAAAATAACATTGAAAAATGCAAAATTAGGTCAACTTGCATTTTTCATCAATTACACTTATCTTCCTAAATTTTGCAGAGCAAGTAGTCAGGTGGAAAGGCTACCACTTCTCAAATTTATAAATTCTAATCAGATACAAGATGATTAGTAAGCTACTATTCCTACTTGCTGTAAATGGTGATCTAAGTAGTTCTTGATCTGTGCTCTTGGCCGTTCTCCAAGTGGGTGTTTGTTTAAAATTCTGGGCTCTGTCAGTGGTGATCTTGTTTCTGATAGCATTTAATTATTAAAAATCAAAATATATTAGTCCACATTAAGAAAGACAATTCCTTCACTTAGTTGAACTGAACTGTAGTGAATGTATATTCATTACCAAGAAAAAAGAAGTCAAGAAATATAAGGTTTGTGTCCCAAGATGTTAACTTTTTCAATGGGGCATAAATTGTTTTTCTTTATATTAATATCTATCTCTAATGTTAAGAAGGCTCATTGGTAGATTATAACAAGTACCCTTGAATATTTCCTTGGAGCTGATTGGGTTTTTTTAAAGTTATTCTTTAAATCTCCTGGACAACATGACAAAGTATATAAATAAGCCTTAGAAGTTTATTCCTCAGGAAATTAAAAATGGCATAGAAGAGTTTGGGATTAGCAGATGCAAAGTATTATACATGGAATGGATAAACAACAAGGTCCTACTGTATAGCACAGAGAACTGTATTCAATATCCTGTGATAAACCATAATGGGAAAGAATATGAAAAAGAATGTGTGTGTGTTTGTGTGTGTATACACATACTGAATCACTTTGCTATACAGAAGAAATTAACATGACATTGTAAATCAACTATACTTCAATAAAATACATTTTTTTAAAAAGATAAATCCAAATTTAAAATTTATAAAAATGCCATAGGAGAAAGGAACTGAACATTATTGATGCCTTTCGTACACTTTGTACATGTTATTTCATCTGTTTCTCTTGAGAGCTCTGTCATGCCATGTCATGTAGGTTGTTTAGAAGGATCCTCACCTAACAGACGAGAAAATAAAAGCCAGGAGAGATTCTGTAACTTGCCAGTAAGCGATATTGTTCAGATTCAGCCTCGTGTCCATCTGGGTCTAGAGCACATGCTCCTTCCATGATAACTGAAGAACCTTATTCTAAGTGCTGGGTATGAATTTCAAATAAAAAGATAGACTTGGTATGAAGTGAGAATGCTATCAAGGTTGTAGCACCTTTATGGTGTCCAGTGGAACACTATAAAAATAGAAAAAAATTTTCAAGGGATTTGTGTTTACATGTTTAATGTTACGTTAGTGATTACCAAACTATGTTTATCATTTATGGAGGCTTTTCAATGTAATTTTCAAAGTGCAGCCATTTAGAGATTAAACATTATAGTGCAGTGTCTGCACATCATTTGTGAGAAATCTAACCTCACTATTGCTATAAACAGTTTAGGATAAAAACCCTGACTCCTAGAGTAATGAAGAAGCTTATCACATTTAAGCTTTATTGATTTCTGCTCTGCAGTATGTTTCAATGTATTTAGAATATCATTCTTGTGGCTAACGTGATTGACTATGCAATTAGTAGAAACAGATTTATTTGATCCTAATATTCACTCTAAAGATTTTGAACAATGCTATTTGCTCATTCCTTTATTCATTAAAAATTTATTGTAAAACAGTTTGGTGTTCCATATAAAACTAAGCATGCAATTGCCATATGACCATGACTGAACAATTGCATTTGGGGGCATTTATCCCCAATAAATGAAAAATTATGTTTATATAAAAATCTGTACACTATTGTTCATTACAGCTATATCTGTAATAGCCCCAAACCGGAAATAACCCAGATGTCCTTCAACAGGTGGTTGGTTAAACAAATGGTGGTACATCCATACTATGGAGTACTATTCAGCCCTAAAAAGGAACACATTATTGATACATGAAACAACCTGAATGAACTGCCAGGGAATTATCCTTTTGGAAAAAGCCAACTCCAAAAGGTTACATACTGTATGATTCCATTTACTTAATATTCTTAAAATGACACAATTGTAGAAATGGAGAACAGATCAGTGGTTGTCAGAGGTTAAGGAGGGGATGAGAGTAAGAGTGAAGTAGGTGTGACTATAAAAGACAACAGGAGAGATCCTTGTGGTGATGAAAACATTCTGTACCTGGACCATGTTTGTGTCAATATCATGGCTGTGATACTGTACTATAGTGTTACCACTGGGGGAAACTGGGTGAGGGTACAACTCTATTATTTCTTACAATTACATGTGAGTCTACAATTACCTCCCCACAAAAAAGTTAATTTAAAAAAAAATGATATTGGGATTTCCCTGGCAGTGCAGTGGTTAAGACTCCACGCTCCCAATGCAGGGGGCACAGCTTTGATCCCTGGTTGGGGAACTAAGATCCTGCATGCTGCACTGCATGGTCAAAAAAAAAAGATACTAAACACCTAAGGCACTGGAACTGCAAACAGAATAAAGATTCCTCAAAGGACACTAAATACCTACAAGAAAGAAGGTAATTCCACTGTAGTGTGGTAAATTCAGTTCCACAGTTTGCCTACACACCAAGGGGACACAGAGGAAAAGCACTGAGACTATATCTGGAATAATGGTATATGAAAAGTTTCCCATAAAAGGTAATGCTGCAGCAGAGACTTGAAAAATTAATCGGAGCTATTCTGGCAAAGAAAGGGGAAAAATTGGTGAAGGGCATTCCAGGCAGAGGGAGCAGCATGTGCAAAGGCAAGGAGATTGGAAATAATGTGGTGCCTTCAGGAAACTATGAGTAGCTCGGTATGTCACGTGTCTGGTGGATAAGGCTGCTGGGAGAGACAAGGCTCATCTCAATCCTAGGTCAGGGTCTAGCTCTTGAGGTATACTACTGTAAATGGCTTGAAGTATATCCTGTAGGGTATAGCTAGAGATTATAGGTTTGACTGGCTCTCCATCTGTTTATATAGCAATAAATAATATTTAGGTTTTAAAGAGCATGGAGGTGGAGAGTGAATTATGAGTTGCAGGTGGGGACCAGAGGTAGCTAGTGACATATTATAGCAGTGACAACAGGAATGAAGAAAAGGGATAAATTTGAGAGACAAAACAGAGACAGAATCCAACAGTATATGGTGACTATCTGAATGTGAGAGAGGAAGATAAGGGAAGAATCTAGGGCATAACCGCAAACGAGTAGGACTAGAATGATGCTCCCCAGCCCAGAGCAGACATCCCTAATTAATAATTATAGGGGGGAAAGGGGGAAGACGGTGGAAGAGTAAGACGCAGAGATCACCTTCCTCCCCACAGATACACCAGAAATACATCTACACGGGGAACAACTCCTACAGAACACCTACTGAACGCTGGCAGAAGACCTCAGACCTCCCAAAAGGCAAGAAACTCCCCATGTACCTGCGTAGGGCAAAAGAAAAAAGAATAAACAGAGAAAAAAGGATAGGGACGGGACCTGCACCAGTGGGAGGGAGCCGTGAAGGAGGAAAGGTTTCCACCCACTAGGAAGCCCCTTCGCGGGCGGAGACAGCAGGTGGCGGAGGGGGGAGCTTCGGAGCCACGGAGGACAGCACAGCAACAGGGGAGCGGAGGGCAAAGCGGAGAGATTCCCGCACAGAGGATCGGTGCCGACCGGCACTCACCAGCCCGGGAGGCTTGTCTGCTCACCCGCCAGGGCGGGCGGGGCTGGGAGCTGAGGCTCGGGCTTCGGTCTTATCGCAGGGAGAGGACTGGCGGCGTGAACACAGTCTGAAGGAACTAGTGCGCCACAGCTAGCCGGGAGGGAGTCTGGGAAAAGTCTGGAGCTGCCGAAGAGGCAAGAGACTTTTCTTCCCTCTTTGTTTCCTGGTGCGCGAGGAGAGGGGATTATGAGCGCTGCTTAAAGGAGCTCCAGAGACGGGCGTGAGCCGCGGCTAAAAGCGCGGACCCCAGAGACGGACACGAGACGCTAAGGCTGCTGCTGCCGCCACCAAGAAGCCTGTGTGCGAGCACAGCTCACTCTCCACACCCCCCTTCCGGGGAGCCTGTGCAGCCCGCCACTGCCAGGGTCCCGGGATCCACGGACAACTTCCCTAGGAGAATGCACAGTGAGCCACAGGCTGGTGCAACGTCATGTCGGCCTCTGCCGCCGCAGGCTCGCCCCGCATCCGCAATCCCCCTCCCCCCAGTCTGAGTGAGCTGGAGCCCCTGAATCAGGGGCTCCTTTAACCCCGTCCTGTCTGAGCGAAGAACAGACGCTCTCCGGCAACCAACACGCAGAGGCGGGGCCAAATCCAAAGCTGAACCCCTGGGTGCTGTGTGAACAAAGAAGAGAAACAGAAATCTCTCCCAGCCTCAGGAGCAGCGGATTAAATCTCCACAATCAACTTGATGTACCCTGCATCTATGGAATACCTGAATACACAACGAATCATCCCAAATTGAGGAGGTGGACTTTGAGAGCAAGATTTATTATTTTTTCCCCTTTTCCTCTTTTTGTGAGTGTGTATGTGTATGCTTCTGTGTGAGATTTTGTCTGTATAGCTTTGCTTTCACCATTTGTCCTAGGGTTCTATCCGTCCGTTTTTTTCTTTAAAAAAATTTTTTTAATAATTATTTTTTTATTTTAATAACTTTCTTTTATTTTACCTTACTTTATTTTATTTTATCTTCTTTCTTTCTTTCTTTCTTTCTACTTTTTCTCCCTTTTATTCTGAGCCGTGTGGATGAAAGGCTCTTGGTGCTGCAGCCAGGAGTCAGTGCTGTGCCTCTGAGGTGGGAGAGCCAACTTCAGGACACTGGTCCACAAGGGACCTCCCAGCTACACGTAATATCTAACGGCAGAAATCTCCCAGAGATCTTTATCTCAACACCAACACCCAGCTTCACTCAACGACCAGCAAGCTACAGTGCTGGACACCCTATGCCAAACAACTATCAAGACAAGAACACAACCCCATCCATTAGCAGAAAGGCTGCCTAAAATCATAATAAGTCCACAGACACCCCAAAACACACCACCAGACGTGGACCTGACTACCAGAAAGACAAGATCCAGCCTCATCCACCAGAACACAGGCACTAGTCCCCTCCACCAGGAAGCCTACAAAACCCACTGAACCAACCTTAGCCACTGGGGACGGACACCAAAAACAACGGGAACTATGAACCTGCAGCCTGCAAAAAGGAGACCCCAAACACAGTAAGATAAGCAAAATGAGAAGACAGGAAAACACACAGCAGGTGAAGGAGCAAGATAAAAGTACACCAGACCTAACAAATGAAGAGGAAATAGGCAGTCTACCTGAAAAAGAATTCAGAGTAATGATAGTAAAGATGATCCAAAATCTTGGAAATGGAATAGACAAAATGCAAGAAACACTTAACAAGGACCTAGAAGAAATAAAGATGAAACAAGCAACGATGAACAACACAATAAATGAAATTAAAAATACTCTAGAAGGGATCAATAGCAGAATAACTGAGGCAGAAGAACGGATAAGTGACCTGGAAGATAAAATACTGGAAATAACTACTCCAGAGCAGAATGAAGAGTAAAAAGAATTGAGGACAGTTTCAGAGACCTCTGGGACAACATTAAATGCATCAACATTCAAATTATAGGGGTTCCAGACGAAGAGAAAAAGAAAGGGAATGAGAAAATATTTGAAGAGATTATAGTTGAAAACTTGCCTAATATGGGAAAGCAAATAGTTAATCAAGTCCAGGAAGCACAGAGAGTCCGATACAGGATAAATCCAAGGAGAAACACGCCAAGACACATATTAATCAAACTGTCAAAAATTAAATACAAAGAAAACATATTAAAAGCAGCAAGGGAAAACAACAAATAACACACAAGGGAATCCCCATAAGGTTAACAGCTGATCTTTCAGCAGAAACTCTGCAAGCCACAAGGGAGTGGCAGGACATATTTAAAGTGATGAAGGAAAAAACTTATAATCAAGATTACTCTACTCAGCAAGAATCTCATTCAGATTTGATGGAGAAATTAAAACCTTTACAGACAAGCAAAAGCTGAGAGAGTTCAGCACCACCAAACCAGCTTTACAACAAATGCTAAAGGATCTTCTCTAGGCAAGAAACACAAGAGAAGAAAAAGACCTATAATAACAAACCCAAAACAAGAAAATGGGAATAGGAACATACATATTGATAATTACCTTAAATGTAACTGGATTAAATGCTCCCACCAAAAGACACAGACTGGCTGAATGGATACAAAAACAAGACCCATATATATGCTGTCTACAAGAGACCCACTTCAGACCTAGCGATACATACAGACTGAAAATGAGGGGATGGAAAAAGATATTCCATGCAAATGGAAACCAAAAGAAAGCTGGAGTAGCAATTCTCATATCAGACAAAATAGACTTTAAAATAAAGACTATTAGAAGAGACAAAGAAGGACAATACATAATGATCAAGGGACCAATCCAAGAAGAAGATACAACAATTGTAAATATTTATGCACCCAACATAGGAGCACCTCAATACATAAGGCAAATACTAACAGCCATAAAAGGGGAAACTGACAGTAACACATTCATAGTAGGGGACTTTAACACCCCAGTTTCACCAATGGACAGATCATCTAAAATGAAAATAAGGAAACACAAGCTTTAAATGATACATTAAACAAGATGGACTTAATTGATATTTATAGGACATTCCATCCAAAAACAAGAGAATACACATTTTTCTCAAGTGCTCATGGAACATTCTCCAGGATAGATCATATCTTGGGTCACAAATCAAGCCTTGGTAAATTTAAGAAAATTGAAATTGTATCAAGTATCTTTTCCGACCACAATGCTATGAGACTAGATATCAATTACAGGAAAAGATCTGTAAAAAATACAAACACATGGAGGCTAAACAATACACAACTTAATAACGAAGTGATCACTGAAGAAATCAAAGAGGAAATCAAAAAATACCTAGAAACAAATGACAATGGAGACACGATGACACAAAACCCATAGGATGCAGCAAAAAGAGTTCTAAGAGGAAAGTTTATAGCAATATCACCCTACCTTAAGAAACAGGAAACATTTCGAATAAACATCCTAACCTTGTACCTAAAGCAATTAGAGAAAGAAGAACAAAAAAAAAAAAAACCGAAGTTAGCAGAAGGAAAGAAATTAATCAATAAAACTAAAAGTTGGTTCTTTGAGAAGATAAACAAAATTGATAAACCATTAGCCAGACTCATCAAGAAAATAAGGGAGAACACTCAAATCAATAGAATTAGAAATGAAAAAGTTGAAGTAACAACTGACACTGCAGAAATACAAAAGATCATGAGAGATTACTACAATCAACTCTATGCCAATAAAATGGACAACCTGGAAGAAATGGACAAATTCTTGGAAATGCACAACCTGCCAAGGCTGAATCAGGAAGAAATAGAAAATATGAACATACCAATCACAAGCACTGAAATTGAAACTGTGATTAAAATTCTTCCAACAAACAAAAGCCCAGGACCAGATGGCTTCACAGGCAAATACTATCAAACATTTAGAGAAGAGCTAACACCCATCCTTCTCAAACTCTTGCAAAATATAGCAGAGGGAGGAACACTCCCAAACTCTTTCTACAAGGCCACCATCACCCTGATACCAAAACCAGACAAGGATGTCACAAAGAAAGAAAACTACAGGCCATTATCACTGATGAACATAGATGCAAAAATCCTCAACAAAATACTAGCAAACAGAATCCAACAGCACATTAAAAGGATCATACACCATGATCAAGTGGGGTTTATTCCAGGAATGCAAGGATTCTTCAATATATGCAAATCAATCAACGTGATAAACCATATTAACAAATTGAAGGAGAAAACCCATATGATCATCTCAATAGATGCAGAGAAAGCTTTCGACAAAATTCAACACCCATTTATGATAAAAACCCTGCAGAAAGTAGGCATAGAGGGAACTTTCCTCAACATAATAAAGGCCATATATGACAAACCCACAGCCAACATCGTCCTCAATGGTGAAAAACTGAAAGCATTTCCACTAAGATCAGGAACAAGACAAGGTTGCCCACTCTCACCACTCTTATGCAACATAGTTTTGGAAGCGTTAGCCACAGCAATCAGAGAAGAAAAGGAAATAAAAGGAATCCAAATCAGAAAGAAGAAGTAAAGCTGTCACTGTTTGCAGATGACATGATACTATACATAGAGAATCCTACAGATGCTACCAGAAAACTACTAGAGCTAATCAATGAATTTGGTAAAGTAGCAGGATAAAAAATTAATGCACAGAAATCTCTGGCATCCCTATACACTAATGATGAAAAATCTGAAAGTAAAATTAAGAAAATACTCCCATTTACCATTGCAACAAAAAGAATAAAATATCTAGGAATAAACCTACCTAAGGAGACAAAAGACCTGTATGCAGAAAATTATAAGACACTGATGAAAGAAATTAAAGATGATACAAATAGATGGAGAGATATACCATGTTCTTGGATTGGAAGAATCAACATTGTGAAAATGACTGTACTACCCAAAGCAATCTACAGATTCAATGCAATCCCTATCAAACTACCAATGGCATTTTTCAGAGAACTAAACAAAAAATTTCACAATTTGTATGAAAACACAAAAGACCCCGAATAGCCAAAGCAATCTTGAGAACGAAAAATGGAGCTGGAGGAGTCAGGCTCCCTGACTTCAGACTATACTACAAAGCTACAGTAATCAAGACAGTATGGTACTGGCACAAAAACAGAAAGATCAATGGAACAGGATAGAAAGCCCAGAGATAAACCCATGCACATATATCACCTTATCTTTGATAAAGGAGGCAGGAATGTACAGTGGAGAAAGGACAGCCTCTTCAATAAGTGGTGCTGGGAAAACTGGACAGCTACATGTAAAAGTATGAGATTAGATCACTCCCTAACACCATACAGAAAATTAAGCTCAAAATGGATTAAAGACCTAAATGTAAGGCCAGAAACTATCAAACTCTTAGAGGAAAACATACGCAGAACACTCTATGACATAAATCACAGCAAGTTACTTTTTGACCCACCTCCTAGAAAAATGGAAATAAAAACAAAAATAAACAAATGCAGCCTAATGAAACTTCAAAGCTTTTGCACAGCAATGGAAACCATAAAGAAGACCAAAAGACAACCCTCAGATGGGAGAAAATATTTGCAAATGAAGCAACTGACAAAGGATTAATTTCCATAATTTATAAGCAGCTCATGAAGCTCAATATCAAAGAAACAAACATCCCAATCCAAAAATGGCAGAAGACCTAAATAGACATTTCTGCAAAGAAGATATGCAGACTGCCAACAAACACATGAAAGAATGCTCAACATCATTAATCATTAGAGAAATGCAAATCAAAACTACAATGAGATGTCATCTCACACCAGTCAGAATGGCCATCATCAAAAACTCTAGAAACAATAAATGCTGGAGAGGGTGTGGAGAAAAGGGAACACTCTTGCACTGCTGGTGGGAATGTGAATTGGTACAGCCACTATGGAGAACAGTATGGAGGTTCCTTAAAAATCTACAGATAGAACTACCATATGACCCAGCAATCCCACTACTGGGCATATACCCTGAGAAAACCATAATTCAAAAAGAGTCATGTACCAAAATGTTCATTGCAGCTCTATTTACAATAGCCAGGAGATGGAAACAACCTAAGTGTCCATCATCGGATGAATGGATAAAGAAGATGTAGCACATATATACAATGGAATATTACGCAGCTATAAAAAGATACGAAATTGAGCTATTTGTAATGAGGTGGATGGACCTAGAGTCTGTCATACAGAGTGAAGTAAGTCAGAAAGAGAAAGACAAATACCGTATGCTAACACATATATATGGAATTTTAGGAAAAAAAAATGTCAAGAAGAACCTAGGGGTAAGACCAGAATAAAGACACAGACCTACTAGAGAATGGACTTGAGGATATGGGGAGGGGGAAGGGTAAGCTGTGACAAAGTGAGAGAGTGGCATGGACCTATAATCACTACCAAACGTAAAATAGATAGCTAGTGGGAAGCAGCCGCATAGCACAGGGAGATCAGCTCGGTGCTTTGTGACCGCCTGGAGGGGTGGGATAGGGAGGGTGGGAGGGAGGGAGACGCAAGAGGGAAGAGGTATGGGAACATATGTATATGTATAACTGATTCACTTTGTTATAAAGCAGAAACTAACACACCATTGTAAAGCAATTATACTCCAATAAAGATGTAAAAAAATAATTATAGGACTTCCCTGGCTTTCCAGTGGCTGGGCTTCGCCTTCCATTGCAGGGGCTGTGGGTTCGATCCCTGGCCAGGGAGCTAAGATCCCACATGCCTTGCAGCCAAGAAACCAAAACATAAAGCAGAAACAACATTGTAACAAATTCAATAAAGACTTTAAAAATGGTCTGCATCAAAAAAATCTTTAGAAAAATATTATACTCTTTACAACTCAAATCAGCTCTCCCAGGAGCCACTACTTATCCATCAGGGTTAGCAAATGAGTTGTATTTATTTTCCACCTCTTACATTAGACAACTGCTGAATTTATAGATGGATGGTGGTGTTATCCAAAAAATGGGTGAAAGAAGAATTGAAGAGAAAAAGTTTGAACTTGCTTCAATATGTTCCTGAGTTTGAAGGTCATGAGAGACATCAAAGTGGAAATACGTAATAAGAAACTGGATATTTAGGTGTACAGCTCAGGATGGAAATTTGGGAACTAGGAGCATATATGTGGAAATTAAACCTTAGGAATCGAGACAGTTACAGTGTAATTACACTATGTAAAGGGACAAGAAAAAGAGATCAAGCACAGAACCCTTAAGAACATGGATATTTATGTGATAGGCAAAAGAAGAAGTGATCACAAAAGAGACTAAGGTAGTATGTTACGAAAAATAAGAAAATCAGAGTATGGTTACTGAAACTCAGGAAGGAAAGAAAGGGAAAGTGGTCAGCAATTAAGTGCTGCAGATAAATCAGTAAAATAAGGACTAAAAAGAACTTATTAACAGAGACCCACGGAAGATGGTGATGGTGGTGGCATCACAGATTTTGGACCCAGCCCAATCCAGGCTGATCTCATCTTGAAATCTTAATTGCATCTGCAAAGACCATTTTTCCAAATAAGGTCATATTCACAGGTTTCAGGAGGACATATCTTTTTGGGGGGAAGAGGGGCACATTCAACCCACTACAGTGTGACAAACATGCAAAATGCCTTCACCCCAGGCCAACAACCCCAAAAGTCTCAACCCATTAGAGCATTAACTCTAAAATCTTATCTAAATATCATCAGCTCAAGAGTCTCAAATCTTATCTAAATCATCTAAATCTGGTATGGGTTAGACTCTGGGTATGATCTATCCTGTGACAAAATTCTTCTCTATCTGTAGAGTCTGTGAAACCAGAAAAAATGCTATCTGCTTCCCAAATACAAGGGTGGGACAGGCACAGGATAGACATTCCCATTGCAAAAGAGGAATAAAGGGGTCTCCATTCCCAACTAAGCTCCAAATCCAGCAGGACAAATTCTTTTAGGTTTCAAGGCCTGAAAATAATCCTCTGTGGCCTGATGCTCTGTCCTTTGGGCCTATGACGGGACCCTGCCAGTCTCTGTGTCACGGGGGCTCTGCCCTTGAAGACATTCTTCCTTTTTCTTGAAGGGTAACACATGTTTGCAAACAAGTAACTCTATCAGCCAGCTTCCTGCCTGTAGAATCTTAGAAGTCCACAAGCCTTCCTTCATTTTGTCCTCTCTCTGTCCCCTTCAGTTCAAACTGTCAGTGTTCCTGCTAATACAACTTTCTCAAAAACTGTGTGTGCCTCCTCTGTATGACATGGAGGTCTACTCCATTAGACAGAAGGGTCCCCACAGATCTTTCTGGATAGCCCCATATCTATTCCTGGCTTCTGCTGAATGGTTGAGTAAATCCGTAAGTTACAAGACAATCTCTTAAGCAAAAGGTTGCCCAGCCATATCCTTGACCCTCTTTCCAGAGCATGCTTTTCCAACAATGAATTTCCTAATTTTAGCATTCTTTGTGATCTAGACAGTTTGAGAATCTCCCAAATCACCAAATGCTTGTTTCTTTTTGCTTAACAGTTCCTTCCCCCCATTTATCTCTTTCCTTCATGTTTCACTATAAGCAGCAAGGAGAAACCAGGCTGATTTTTTAACACTTTCCCTGGAAATCTCCTCAGCTAAATATCCAAGTTCATCACTTTTAAGTTCTGCTTTCACCCAACAATAGAACTCAATTCAGCCAAGTTTTCTGCCACTTTATAACAAAGATTTCCTTTCCTTCATTTTCTAATGCTATGTTCATTTCCTCCTGAGACCTCCCCAGAAGAACCTTTTAACATTCACATTTCTACCAATATTTTGTTCATGACAATACATGTATGCTCTAAGATGATAGAAGCTTTCTCTACTGCACTCTTCACTTCCTTCTGAGATCTCATCAGCATTTCCTTTAACATCCACGTTTTTACCAACCACCCACCACTTCAAGGAAATCTAGGCTTTCTCTATCACGCACTTCAAAATTCTTCCAACTTCTATAAACTACCCAATTCCAAAGCCACTTCCACATTTTTAGCTTTTGTTACAGCAACACCCCTCTTTCCAACACCAAAATCTGTATCAGTTGCTCAGGGCTGTCACAAACTTGGTGGCTTAAAACAACAGAAATTTATTCTCTCAGTTCTGAGGTCAGAAGTCCTAAGTCTGTAGGGTAGGCCACTCTCACGCTAACGGCTTTGGGAGGGAATCCTTCCTTGCCTCTTCCAGCATATGGTGGCACCATGGGCCACGGGTTCTGTGGCTTGTGGCGGTATAACTCCAATCTCTGCTTCTGTCTTCACGTGGCCTTCTTCTGTGCTTGTGTCTCAAATCTTCCTCTCCTTTCTCTTACAAGGACACCAGTCATCAGATTTAGGGACCACCCTAAATCCAGAATGATCTGGAGATATTAAACTTAATTATATATGCAAAGATCCTATCCAAAGAAAAGTCACATCCAAGGTGTCAACTGAAAAAGAAAGCACAGCATGAGAGCTGTGAGTTTCAGCTTTATCTGGCAACTTACTGAGGACTTCAGGCTGGGAGACAGCCAAAGGGAAAGTAAAAACAGACAGGGGAATGTTGGAGATTCATCTGAGAGAAAGGTAAGTGACACAGCAAGATCCATGAGGCGACTAAAGGGAACATGATCCAGAAAACAGGTAGCAGATTGACCTGAAGTAGCGGGTTCAAAGGGGTCATTTCTACTGAGACAAAGGAAAGGAAACAAAGGATGGGCTTTAATTTGGGGTGAGCTTAGAGGGGGAGGGTTAGCAGCAGAAAGTTGAGGAAGTTCCCACTCTCTGACCTCTCGTTTCTCTGTGAAAGGGGAAGGGGTTGGCCTGCTAATGTTAAGTGGTGGGTGGGGAGTAGAAGGTGTCCAGCAAATGTTAGAATATCCAAAGTGGAGTTGAAAGTTCCACAGAAACTGTAAACTGAATTTGCAGAGATACCAATCCACGCCATTTTTGTCATCTTCTTCAGCGACTTGGGTATGGAATTAAAGAAGATATAGTTAAGTTGATGAACTGTTTGTGGTTTATTGTTTCTTCAGATCAGCCTAATTTGACAGGAGGGTTGCAATCATTGGCAAGGAACTGGTTGTGGTGACGGGGAAGGAAGGAAAAGAAGGTGCTGATAAAATGCAGCCAAGGGAGGAGATAACTCCAAGGCTTAAGAGACTGAGTGAACAGGGAATCAGGGTTAAAAACAGATTCAGGAGGAAAGATAATGAGTTCATTTTCACTATTTCAGGCTTCCATGTCCAGTCCTGTATGTGAATCCAGATGTACAGAAAGGAGATCTGGCCTGAAACTACTGATTTGTGAGACATCAGCTTAAAGATAGTAACTGAAGCCATGGAAATATAGAGAGTAAAAATAGAATACATTTTTTCAAAAACTGAAGAAAGAATCCTAAAACACACCTTGGTTTAATACTCAGGTGGAGAAACAGCAATTATCAAAGGCCTCTGGAATGGATAGGCCGAAAGGCAAGGAAAAAATCCAGGTGTGAGTTGTCTCAAAAGTCTAGAAAAGAGAGTTTCATGGTGGGGGCTGCGGAGGGGAGGCAGTCAAAATGTCAATTTGCTGTGCAGATTGGTAAAGATGACTATCTAAAAGATGTCTTATTCATCTCTGTTTTCTGGGACAAATGCGTGGCACACAATTGGAATTCAATAAATGTAAACTTCCATGGTGCGTCCATTCCAATACCTGCAAGTCTCGCTCTAATATCATTTTAGAGCTATTAAAAAATGTAAAAAGAATAAACAAGAAGGAAGGAGGGAAGGGAAAAATATCTCAGATGTTCCATGAAGCCCAGATGCTCCATGAAGCCCCCATGTCTCTCCATCCCAGATCACTGAAAGCCATCCTATAAAACAAGGCACAATCTGAGTGTCCCCAAACCTCAAATCCCTGTAGGACACAGACTGATCACAGCAACAGTAAAAATTTGAAGTTTCCTGGCTCTTGGGCCCATGTGAAGGTGTAGGACTCCCAACTCCTCGAGAATTTCCTACCCCCTACCACAAGTGTATTAAAGGCAAGATGTGTCTCTCCACAGGTGCTTATGATGAGATGCTGCCATTTTCTCAGTAACTCTTACTGGGCAGTTCAGTTCCCCATCCTGTCACTTCAAGCGCACTGAGATTTCTGCTAGATGCAGCTGTTGATCCCCCACCAGGAGGGGGAGCCCCTGGCATTCCTTTACCAGGCATGCTACTGATGTCTTCTGTCAAGCACCATGACTAAACAGCCAGAGCCCTCAAAGTGCAAAATCCCACAGCTATCTGTGGGGAACTGTGCCCTCTCCCCTTTGCGTTACCACTGTTAGAGATGCCCCAAAGCAATGTGGCTCCTGCTTCCATTGCCTTACAGGCCTGAGTGGAAGAGGAAATAGAGCTCTTTCCACTTTTTTACTCACAGACCTCTTTTTCTCTCTAGATTCAGACATGGATTGTTGCTATATCTATGTTTTCATATCTGTCCATTCATTTCATAAGTGCGGGTGGGAGTTAAGTACTTAGTGTTAAAGACTGCTTACTTCAAAAATTAAACCACATGAATGAATTAGAGAGAACTGACATGGGTTATAAATGATTGAAGTCAGTCCAGAAGTCATTTTGCAACAGGTTTCACGACAATAAAAGCAGCTGCCATTCCTAATTCTTCACTCTAGTGTCTCACCATTACCATAATGCAGCCGCCGTTCTCAGGTCTCTGTCTCTGATGATCTCTGGGCATCTTTCTACTTCTGTTTCAAATACCAGGTTACAAGCTCTCTTCCCGCATCTCCAGGCCAAATTCCCAAGAAAGACACTGATCGAAGAAAGCTAATTACCATTGCTCTTGCATGGACATCTGTGTTAGGACATTTCATGGGCCACTGATCCATCTTTGGGTCAGTGGTGGCCACATTCCTGTGGCACCAGCGTGAATACATGCTGAAAGAACTTCCCAGAAGACTTCTATGAGCATGGCAGGCATTCTCAGGCATGATCTTCCTCCACTAGGAAATGAGAATTCCTATACACAGTAACCTTAAGCAGAGCTAATGAACTGAACACACAGTAAGCTTTTAAATATTAGTTTTGGCTTCATGGCTTAAAAAAAAGTCTCAGTGTTTCCTTTTACATGACATTTAAGTCCGCTTAGGATTTATCTAAATTTGTCTAGTTTTATCTATTAATATATCTTCCCTTGAAATCTAATAATAGATAACATTTTGGGGGGCTAACAATAGGCTCGGCAGTTTTCTCCGAGTGTTACATGGATTCACTGATTTAATCCTTACAACACAAAGTACTGTTATTATCCCTATTTTACTAGTAAGAAAACTGAGACGCAAAGAGGTTAAATACTTGCTAAGTAAATGGTTGAATTCAAACCCAGGTAGCAAGGCTTCAAAGCCCAGAAGTTAATCAGTAAACCATACTGCCTCTCACACAGCAACTAATATTACTAACACAATAACAAAACATAAATAATAGGCATCATGAATGATTCTCATCATGCATGTAACCAAACAATGGGCTAAAGATTCTACATATATGGATGCAAAACTGATGTTTTGCCCTGTTGCCATTATGAATAAGCATTTGCATCATAATTCGTAGCCGGAGACAAAGCTATAACACTTGTCCCCCAAATTTTGATATATTTCATCTTTATCATTAAGTTAGGTATACTTTCTCATTTCCATTGTGATTTCTTCATCAACCCATTAAATACTTAGAAGGGTTTTGTTTCAATTCCAATCATTTGGGGCTTTTCGGTTTTCTTGTTCATTCCTAGTTTGTCTGTTGTGGTCAGGGAAAATACTCTGAATGCTTTTTGGTGCTTTAAATGTGCTGGGGCTTTCTTTATGACTCAGCGTATGCTCGGTTTTGGTATAGTTCCATGTACATCAGTTTTCCTCTATTTCCAACCACTTGCAAGGACTGACCTTAGCCCAGAAAACCTCGAAGGTCCCCTCTGACCCCAAGTGTGTGAGATTTCACGATAAAAAGTAACCAGTGAAGAGTTAGCTCTAGTTCCTATTTTTCTTCCAGTTACTCTTTTCCCCTTGATTTTCAAAATGTAACACATATTGCTTCTAATTAAAAACAGAATAAGAAAAAAAAAACCACTTGAATTCGCTGTACAGTACCGCGCTCTTCTCACGGAAGAGGAGAGGCCGGCCGCCGCTCGTACGCGCTCGAGCTGCCCCCCGGGCGAATCCCTCAGGTCCTTGCTTACAGGCGCACACGCGCGGACTGTGGCCCCGCCCCCTTCCCTGCCGCGCCGGCCCCAGCCAGGTCCGAGGGGCGGGGCCCGCCGCGGCGTGCTGACGTCAGGGAGGGCTGCGACGCCGCCGGGTCCGCCGGGGTGCTGACGGCGGTGGCCGCTCTGTGAGCGGAGCCCGGCCTGGGCAAAGGCAGGGCCGTAGGACCTCGCGCCACGTCCGGGCTCCGGGGCGGGGGCTGCGGGGGCGAAGCCCCCTCCCCGGGGAGGCGGGGCCTGGGCAAGCTCCCCGCTTGGGGAGCGGCGGCGGCCAGGAAGGATGCATCAGAAGCTGCTGAAGAGCGCACATTATATCGAGCTGGGCAGCTACCAGTACTGGCCCGTCCTGGTGCCCCGCGGCATCCGCCTCTACACCTACGAGCAGATCCCCGTGTCCCTCAAGGACAACCCGTACATCACCGACGGCTACCGGGCCTACCTGCCCTCCAGGCTGTGTATCAAAAGGTACAGTCTGGCCGCCTCCGCTGGGTGTGCCTGGGGGGCGCGCCGGCGGCCCCTCCTCCTCACCTACAGCCTTTTTGTCTGATCCGCCTGCTGCTTTCCCCGCGTTTCTCCGTGCCCATCATTTCCTAGCTGTCCCAACCTTTTCATCCCTTTCTGCTACCTCTCCTTTCTCGTTGTCTTTCCTTCTTCCGGCACCGGGCTATTTGATCCATGGACTAATGATAGTAACAATGGTCATAATCACTAACTCCTGTGGGGCTTTGCTCTTTACAAAGGAATTTTTACATCCTTTATACCATTTGGTGCTTATTGGGATACATGTTGGAATCGACCCCACTGACAATGACTGAGCCATACTTGCCCCTGTGTATACCAAAGCTTTGTTTATTTTTAAGGCAGCCCTATGGAAATTCAGATGTTTGGGGCCAGATAAGTGCCTGTATAATAGGAAACAAGTTCACAATGCCATACATTTAGAAATCCTGGTTTATTCATTCAGCAGATAGTATGGAACCCCTGCTAGGTGCCAGGCACCCTACCAGGTCCTGCAAAGAACAGCAGGTATGACCCTTGTTCTCTTGAAAATACTGAGGTCTAGCCTGGGTGACACACATTAAAGAGCTAGTTATACTATTACATAATAACCATTGTGAAAAAACGCTGTGTGGGAAAAGCACTATAGCAAAGAGAGCCTATAACAGGCACTGCCCTCCACTAGAGCACTATAGAAGTGTCTTTAAAAAAGGAATTCCGTCATCATTTAAACTCCTAAAATTGAGTCCCTTGAAAGCCTGGGTTTAAAAAAACAAAACTGAAAAATTAGTGTTCTAGTTCTTCGACTAGCTTTCTGTTAAAACTCCCTATATGTACTTAATTACAGGACCCCACTTTAAGAGAATTAAGATACCCATGTTGCTTAGCTCCAGGTCACTGTAGTGACAAACCCCACTGCTGGAATGTGAGCCATTGAATTGTTCAAGCAGCAACCACATGTTTGATTCTTGATCTTGTTTTTGGCATGGTCTTACCCCAGTTCCTTTGCCCTTGCCTTTAAATTGCTTCTCTGACTCAGGGTCACAAGGTGACATCACTGTCCATCCCTACTTGGCTTCGATGCATGGCCCACAGTACTTCACAATTTGAATCCTGAGTGCCATTTTCCTCCCCATTGACTCCTTTGCATAAGTTATTACACAAGAAATCAGAGCTGGGCCCTGCTGTGGATGTAGAGTTCCATAAGGATAGAGCAGGTAGTCAGTTGCCTTAAATAGTTTTATACCCACCTCTGCATTCTAATATTAGGGTCCAAATTTCATGGATTAAGGAGTGAAATATAGTGCTTTAGATCTTGGGCTGTTGAGTAAAAATGACTTGGGTGTGCAGATGTGCCACTTAATAGCTGTGGGACCTTGAACAAAAGTTGACCTCTCCCAGCCTTATTTTCCCCATTTGTAAAAGTGAGGGTAATTACAGTATGTGCCTCAGAAAGTAGTAAGGACGAAATGGGATTGTGTATGTAAAATGCTACACAGAGCCTGGTACATAATAAGCACTCAATAAATGGTGACTTGTTATCACCATGGTCATTGAATTTGAAGCCAAATAGATGATGATGATGATGAAGTTGATTGTTGATTTTGAAGCAGAACAGAGTATAGGTCTAACTTCTCATAGAATAAGAGTAGATCCCCTACAGGGGATATTCTGCTAAGTGCTCTTCCCACCAGCTTGGTCTTTTCCAGGTTCAGCTTTTGCCCTTTGTCTAGAGGGACGAGGACACATTTTGGATATAAGGAGAGGTTTTGTACGTCACAACTGTTCTGCCAATACTCTGTTAGTTGGAAGGAACATGTCAAGATTATGCCTCTCTGCTCAGTTAATCAGGTTATACTGGGTTTCACCAAATGAAAAGTTCTGAGGCAACAGGCAGAATGTGGTATTGGCTGTCAAACAGTCCTGGGGTTAGATGTGTCTCCTCACATCCCTGCATCTCTTCCCCCACTCCCCAGTATAAGTAGTTTTTATACTTGATTCTTATACAGTATAAAGCCTGAAATCCATGATACAGGATCCACTTTATCCTTGGTGATCATCTGATTGTGTGAGACCCTGCTATGTTTATGACATGGGAAAATATGAACCATGGTGACTGCTGCAAATTCAGTATTAGAGTTATACGTTAGTGCTTACCAATAAGGATTCTGAATCAGTGAAGGTCAAAGACTTTAGTTTAAACAAAAGATTAGATTTTGCAAGAGGATTTTAACCTTTAGTCATGACATCACCTTTTGATAATCTGATGAGTCTTATCCACAGCTGGAGAAACATTTCACAAAATTAAGGAAGGACCTGGAAGGGACTTGCAGCAGCATCTAATCCAGCTGCCTTGTTTTAGAGATGGAGAAATTGAAGCCAGAGACGTTAAGTGACTTGCTCATGATCCCAGAGCTAATTTGTTGCCCAGGGTGGGAGTGAAGGGACAGTGAGCCTCCTGACTCCTGGTCGGCGGGGAACACTCTGCACCGGCCTGCACTGCCAGGACTACTTAAACTCAAACCAGTTAGGGCGTATTGAAAGAGGGCAATTAGTACTGATAGTAAAAGTAACCTCTTGTCATTCCAAAAAAGGAATAAACTCATGCCACCTGGAAACTAGTTTGGTTTCAAAACAACCACAGCAAAGTTGTTGCAGAATGCCTGTCTTAAAGGACATTTCCAGTGGATCCATTTGCATTTATCCTGCTTCTCTCAAGTCCATTTAACTTTGCACTTGCATGTAATGAGTACTAAAAAGGTATTTTAAGTTCGTGCCTAACCTTATACTTAGCGGGTTTTCAGATACCTATTACTGAGTGTCAGAGTATGGTAGCTAGCACCCAGTTTTAATCTGCTCATTCATTTCTGTAGACATTTAGCATCTAATCTGAGCAAGACACTGTGCTTGGAACAGTAGTGTCATAAAGATGAATCATGCCAGCCGTCAGGGAGTTGATAAGCTGGAGGATGAGGTGGAATTTATACATAAATAGCTCTAATTGAGGAAGGAAATGGTAAGTATAATAGAGGTGAGCAAGAAAAAACTGTAAGATCCCAGGATTGATGGAGATGGTATATCAAATTTAGAAAGGTAAAGATGGGGTTAAGGGCTTAAAGTAGCACGTATTAGATAATCCCCAAAATTGTCCATAACCTATTAAATGCTGACAGTGAGCGAACAGATATGAATCTGAGCTGCACGTTTGGTTTTTTCCAGTTTGTTTATTTTATCTAATGAGACGGTAAACATCTGGAGTCATTTGCTGGGTTTCTTTCTCTTCTTCACACTGGGAATATATGACATGACATCTGTGTTACCTTCAGCAAGTGCATCCAGAGAAGACTTTGTAATTTGTTCTATTTGCCTTTTCTGCTTCCAGGTAAGTCATTTCACAAACACTATTATTGGTAAAGAGAACTTTAGTCAGACAAGCTTGGGCAGGTGACCTTACTTCACACCCACAACTTGCTTTAAAGAGCCCCCAAATAGCATATAGATTTTAGCTTATTCACTTTCATAATATAAGCATCCAGAGTATGTTTTTATGAGAGTGTATTTGGATGTTATTAGAGTATATTTGAAATCCAGTAAGTTTTAAAGATTGAGAAAATTTCTTTCTTTTCTCTTCCTTTTTTTAGAACTCTGCTTTAAGATTAATACAAAGATAGGAATCTCTGTACTGTGTTTGCCGACTGAAGTAGAACTCTGTTGTCTGCTTAAAACTTGTTTGGGAAGATTTCTCATCTTTTATATGTCTATGCCTTTTGTATTTGTTGTTTCCATACTGTCTTAGTTTTAATGTCTTGTTTTGTTGGTATTAATCTTTTCTCTCACTTTAATGTTAATTTCCTTTGGGCCTTTTGCACGTGCCTGATTTCAGATACTTTCAGTTTCTTCTCCTCTGTGGCCTCTTGTATGTGTTCCTCAGCACTTTAATTTTTCTTCCAGGATCTGTAACAAAGTGCCTTTAAAAGTTACGTTTAATAATTTTTCAAACAGGTAATTCTGAAAAAGAAAACTAACGTGAACCAAAATCCAGTTGATATTTTTTTAATTTAAAAAAAAAATGAAGAGAGTACAAAAAAATCATAAAAATGAAAAGAAAAAGCTATCATGCCTCTCCCTCCAAACGCAGGCCAGCACTCCCTGCAGTTAACTTGCTGCTACTCTGAGAGGGGAATCGATAAGTAAACTGCACAGGTGTTGCTTTCATTGTTTAATAGTCAGTTTCAGGCCTTCATCATTTGACTCAAAACTTCGGACTTACATGATCAAGAAACACACTGGGAACATCTCTCTCCCCCTTTTCTTCTAATTCTAGCTCCTAGAACCATATTTTAAATTTCTTTGAGGGAAAGAATACTCTGTATTTTTGTGTTCTTATTAGAAAATTATTTTTTCTTTAAGTGTTTTTTAAAGTATACTCTTTCTCAGGTTTAATTTTTGTCCTGACCGGAGCCTAAACAGCTCTTTAAAATCTACCCCAATTTTTAAAATGGAAATGAATCAGTTTCTCCATACTTAATTTTTAGATGTATGTTATAGACTAAGATGTGCTTAATATAAGAAAAATTGGTTTATACTCTACTGTTATACAGATATTATTTCCTTTGAGGATCCCACATGTTTTCCTCTACCCCAGGCTTGCCCTTTAGCCACCCAGCCACAGCTGATGTTATTTCAGGGAACACACATTCATTTTCATAATGGTTTAAGAAAGCAGTGCATTGCAAAACTGAGAAGACGAAATAATTAAAACAACTGCCAGTGAAGAAACACCCGAAGTGGTTAGAGTGACTTGGATTGTTTAGCAGGGCAGTAGAATCCTCTTGTCCTAACTGCTAGTGCACTGATCTTTCTGTTACACACAGTACAGCTTCTAAAGACAAATGAGCACATTTTCCCTACTTGCAGATACCATTTTTATTATTTTTATTTTTATGAAATTATAACTTGTTCACCCAATTTCCCCAAATTCTTAGAGTTAGCAGGCAGCATGGTAAACCATAAATATATGTATTAATATTGATTTACATTTAATTTTTTAAAGATATAACATTTTTACTCTTTTTACTTCTACCCTTTTTACGTGCTCAGTGCTTTCCTACCAACCAGATTTTTTTAATAGAGTACATTCTGAATAGTAGAATGTAATTTTAGGGGCTTTGAAGTCTTTCTATCTTAGAGAAGAATAGAATCTGAGAACACCTTTCCCTAGATTCAGTTCATTAACATTCAGTTCAAGAAATATCTTTCTAATACCTCTTATCTATATCCAGGCACTAAGCTAGGCATCGGGAATACAGTGCTGAACAAAACCAGCCTGTCATAAAGATCAAGTCACCCAGATAGGTGAGCAGAAGGGAGAGTGAGGCAGGGCAATGAAGCAGAAAAAAGAGTGCCTAAAGGCCCAGAAGCAAGAGACAGCTTAGCACTTTCTGGACCTGTAGGTGCTGGTGTTTGTGGTTAAACCCTAGGAAAATGGAGAAAGGTAAGGCTGGAGAGATAGGCAGGAGCCAGATCCCGAGGCATTTGGTTATCATGGCAAGGAGCTTAGATGTAGGATGTCATGCTGTAATTACCTGTCCACCTGGATGGAGTGAGATACTCCACAGAAGGAAACTTTCCAGAAAACGGAGACATACTCAATGTCAGATAATTTTTCAGTCAGTTTTTTAAGCAGCTCTAACAACATGTCCCTTTTAAAACAACATACTAAGTCTAGGTTAACTTTTCTAAAACTCAGATGTTCTCTATGAATACCGTATATTTTACTTTCCTCTTGATACTGTAGTTTTTCTCTTTCCACTTTTATTTACCTTTTCACAATGAAATTAGCTTTATTGTTGTTATTATTACTATAACATATACTCATGTAGAAATTCAAGCAAACACAAAAGTATTTGGAGGAAAGTAAAAGTCATTTGAAATTCCACTTCCACATTTGACATTTGGGTTCAGATTCCTCCAGACGTTTGTGTATCACAGCTGCTTCACACCTGCCTGCCTTCCTTTCCTATCTACCTCCTTCTGAGCTGTGGTCATCTCTGTGCTTGCTGTTTTGTGTCACTCAGCACTGTGATAATGAGATCTTTCCCTGTCAGTGAGAATATACACCTTCATGTTCTCTGAATTTACTGTGTTTTATCTCAGGGATAATCAGATAAAACAAATAACCAAGCTTCTTAGAGTTATGTTTAATTGGGTCAATAAACTCTGACTTGTAGTAGCCAAAGCCACAGACTGTTAAGGATTTTAGATAGTGGATGAAGAAATGAGATTGTGGCTAGGAACCTTGTTTTGAATATTGATACTGAGGCTATGGGGGCTTAGGTTGGTTTAATGGTCAGACTACAGAATAGCTAGATGACCATTTATCTGGCCCATTTTCCCTACCCCCACTGTCCCTGGCTTAGTGTAGGCTCTAGTCATTGCTTCCTAGGGCTACGCCTGTAACCTCTCATCTCAGCCTTTCTGTAAGGGTGCACTTAAAATTTTCAGAAGTATCCCACAGAGCCCATAATACTGAAGTTAAAACTCCTTGATGTATAGGCTCTGTCATAATCATATCATGAAGAAGGCCACATAGCATTCCTTAATGATGCTGTGTTTCTCAGTATGCTGCTTTTCCTATGGGCCCTCCAGTAAACCTGTGCACACCTTTATTTATGTCCTTGATGAATGCCAGGTCAACTTAAGGTGCAGGTCTGGTGGCAACCCTTCTATGAAATATGTAGCTCTTTTCTGCCCACCACTCCCACCCACAAGTACACACATGCACCCACAGACCTGGTACTCTCCCTCCTCTATTTTCTAACTGTGCTCTGCACCGACTTTTCCTATAGGACTTCCTATATCACCATTTGTTCACTTGTTTCTGAAAAATCTCTTTGAGAGTAGAGGTTTCATCTTTGTATCCCCACTGTATGACACGCAGTAGGTATTTAATGGCTAGAGGGAGTTCAGCTGTAGAAACCTTATCAATCTTCAGAGCAACTGATAGAATTACATTAGGTTTGCTCTCAATCTGATAACGTATAAAATCAGCATAAGTCATAATTATTTTTCCTTGAACGCAGCAAAGCTATGTTTAACTTAGAAGTAAACTCTATACAATGAAGTCTCATACAGACATAAAATGTCTTAAGTGAAAAAAACAAATAGCAGAACAGGCTGTATGATTCCGTTTGATTAAGAAGTATATATGGTGTTCTTGTGTGTGTGGACTTCTATATCATAGGTGTCTGATATGTTTATTGAAAATATCTGAAAGGACACAAAAAAGATGTTATCAGTGGCTCCCACTGGAGAATAGATTGACTGGGAGGGATTTATTTTTTTTTACGTCATACAATTCCATATTCTTTGGTTTATTTTTCTTTAAGGACATGTATTCTGTAGTAAGTAGTTTTTGAAAGGAAACTTATTCATAGATCAAAATAAGCCTCAGTAGATTTCCTTCTACTGCACTGTTCATTAAATTTTTTATGTTATAAAGTAGTTATCATTATAGATTTCTTTCTTTATGATTGTTGTCCCCATTTTACCCATGAGGAACTGAGGCTTAGGGAAATGACATATAGTCAGGCACAAAGCTAGGGTCCATGTCCAGGTCTCTTTGGCTGAAAAGCCTGAACTTGACCTGACCACTTCCAGGAACATCATGCATGAGTTGCTTTTGTTTTTTTGTTTGTTTGTTTCACTTTGCTAAGATTTGTTTTATTTTCCATAGGTCTGTATGCTTTGCTCTGTGGGCTATCATCTTTTTTCCTGCCATCGATCAGAAAAAACCTGTCGTAGATGGATGGCATTAGATTATGCAGGAATTTCTATTGGAATACTAGGCTGCTATGTCTCTGGCGTATTTTATGCATTTTATTGTAATAACGTAAGTAACTTAAAACATTTTACATTCTACGTTTCTTATATAGGTCTTGGGTGTTCTTGCCATGGTTCCCTTGAACTTCTGAATAAGCACATAGTTAACTAACTTATAGAAGAAACGAAAGTCTGGTGGAGGCATAATCTCCTTTTTCAAAAGGGCCCTGTGATTTCTAACATCTATTATCAGTTCCTATTCCCTTCACTAACCTGGAAAGGAATGGAAAATAATATATATATGTTGTTATTTTCTGAAACTTAACGTAAACATTAAATTATTAATGTTTCCCCACTAAACCCATATAGCTACATGGTTCCTCAGATGTTCATTATATATCTTTTATTTTTGTGTTTATAGAGTTGAAGGTAAAGTTAGCACTTGTTAAAATTATGACGTTAGCTGCTGCTTTCCATTTTCCCTTCTTATCCTTTACTCCTCTCTCAGTGAGAAAAAAACAAAAGATATATCTGCGAGTGTGTTGACCCATATTCTTATATAAGAAATATGTTTTCCTTTCCTTAGTCTTATGTTTGGAGGCAGGTCTAGAGACAGACCAGATGGGTTGTGAGTGACTTTAACAAACATGTGTCTATTGTGAGTTCTAGATCAACTCTTCTTTCTGACCCTAAAGTTACAAAAGTCAGTTTTGCCTTGTGCAAAGCAGCATTTGAAACACTGTGATCAAATTATACAGCAACTGATCTAAATATGTTGGCCAACCAAACTACCTCCTCTCCTCATGTCCCAGCCAAGAAGGCAAACTGAATCTTCCTGAGGGCTCAGTACATCTCAAGGCCTCCCATTCAGAAAGTCCCCATTGACCCTACTCTCTTTTCCTCCTGCTCTCCTACCATATGTTTTTTTTGTTTTCTGTTTATCCTTTTAGTTCCTTCCCTTTCAGAGCCAAGACTGAGCCGCTCTCCCAGGTGCAGTGTGCCTACTAGTCACAGGACTAGAGCCTGTCATGCCCGAGCCCTCCCCATGGAGCAGGTGGTCCAAGCCATATCCCCAGCCTTCACTTTCTAGGAGGATTGGCTGCAGCGCAGGGGTCCTCTGACTGTTGGGAATTCTTATGTAGGACCTTTGTTGCTACGCAATAATAGAAAACTGTCAACACTGCTGGAGTGTAAAACTAGCAAAGCGAAAAATCATAATTTGGTTTGAATGTAAGAACATTATTAATTGTAGCCACTTATACGTGAGCCATTTGCTTTTTAGGCCTGATTACGTTGGAACATAAGCTTAAAATTAAGTGTACATGCCATTTACCTTGTAAATTGATTTGGTTTTAATAGTAAACTATTCATATCTACTCATCTTTCACAACTTATTCATTTTGCACGAAACTGTTTGTATCTTTAAAAAAAAAAAGGCTTGTGAGTACAGTCATGTAATATTAGAATTGTTTTGCTTCTTATGTATTTCTCTGAAACCTGTTTTTTGTTTACCTCTTCCCAAATATATCCAATCATCAAAGAGACTAGTGGGACACTTTTTGTAAATCTCTTTTCAGAAGAGCTAGAAGTCCAAGGTAGATTAAAGAGAAAAAAAAGACTGTTAGAGCTAATACAGTCCATGATCATTTAAAAGGAAAAGTTTTCTTCCCTCTGGTATCTTATCATTTCCAAATATTCAGTTGCTATAGTGGCTCTTTACCTTTTAAGGAACACAGACTGCTTTGAGAATGAGATTGAAAACTATGGACCCTCCATCCCGGATAATGTGCGTTTGGGCACAGACTGACCAGTCATTTTGACGTGTGAATTTCAAGAAGTGTAATGGTCCCAGAGAAGTCCTTGGAGCCCAGGTTAAGAACTCTGTCCTAGGTGATGCTAACTTTTGAGCATCAAGAGCAGCTTTTCAACTGCTCATTTAGATACCTAAATATTCTATAAGTCCTTCAAACTTGATATATTTTCAAATGAACATTCTTTCATGCTTCCCCATTTTCTCCCCCCCCACACACACACACACTCTGGATCATCTTTGTTCATTTGCTTATTAGTACAAGCCATTTGCATGGCCTTTCATACTAGAAACAGTTGAGCCATCCTCTACTGCCCTCTCACACATCCAGTCAACCATTAAGACTAGTTTATTTCAAAGATGTCTCCTGAATCTGGTGCTAACATCTACCTTGTTCAACAAAAGTCCATGCTCCTATTTTCTCCTTGAATCAATTATTCTATAATAATATCGGCTAGCTGGCTTCCTGTCATCTCTATTTTTCACTGATGTCAGAGTTATTCTAATAAGTCGGTTGGAAAAACAACCATGTCATCTCATTCTTCAAGGACTCTGCTATTTCCTCAGTGCCCGCATGATAAAGTACAAATACTTAGCCTGACAGTACATCTGCCTTTCAGCCTCCCTTTGTAAAACTTCCTTGCTCTGTGTGCTGTTCCTTTTCCTTGAGAGCTCCCTCTTCTCATGAAAATCTTATGTATTCCTCAAGCCCCAGCTGAGATGTCATTTCCTCTGTGAAGCATTTTTTAGCTAATCCAGGTATCAATTGCTCCCTCTTCTGTAGTTCTACAACATTCTCTTCACAGCTCAGTTACAGTACTTATCATTAGATTATAATCATTTGTTTATATGTCTGCCCCTCTCATAGCCCATGAGCTCACCCACTGAGAGAGCCCCTGTCATAGTCATCTTTGTTTCCACAAGACTCAAATTGCCTCGGCCTATAATAGGTACTCAGGAGATGCTTTTGTGTGAATAAATGTGTTCTTCACCAGCTCACTTTGGGGTCTGGTTTATCATCCTAAGAAACCTAGCAGTCGTACGCAACATGCGTTGTTTTAAGGAAGGAAGGCAATCACGTTTGGAAATGAAAATACCAAATAAATAGAATTTGGAATGTATAATGTAGAAGCCCAAACTGAAAATTACTCTTTTCCTTCCCTTATTGTTAATAACAATTAAAATGTGATTTCCTTTCATTCTAGTACTGGCGTCAAGTGTACTTGATCACAGTGCTTGCTATGATCTTGGCGGTGTTCTTTGCTCAGATTCATCCCAATTACCTCACACAGCAGTGGCAGAGGCTCCGTTCTATCATCTTTTGTTCTGTTTCGGGATATGGAGTGATCCCTACTCTTCACTGGGTTTGGCTCAATGGAGGAATCGGTGCTCCTATTGTGCAGGTAGGTTGAGTGTGGTCAATATTTTTCCCTTTTTTTTTTTTTGTCCTTTCAATTTTATTCCTTTCAGTAGAGTAATGTAATCAGGCCAAGAAGGTGGACCTTTGTCATTTGAGGGCACATTTCTAATTGCATAATGATGCAATAATTTTTCACATCTATAGAAATAAATAAACATACCTTGTAGTGATAGAAGTCTAACTATTTTCTTCTGAGATGTATTTCTATGAGATGATGCATTCTTAATTCTCTTTCTGTTACCCATAGGTTGTAAATACCCAAGTCCTTACTGTAGAGGAGGACTCCCAGGTTTGTAGCTTTGTCATCTGAGGCAGGGATGATGCCAGTAGGAGCAGTTGATTTGTTTGTTTGTTTGTGGAGGAAAAGGAGTTGGGAAGGATTTCTTCTTGGACCTGAGTTTGAGGTTCCCGTGGGATGTAAAGGTGGAGATAGGGTCTGGATTTAGCTTGGAGTTCGAGACTAGTGATGGAGATTTGACAGTCATTACTGTCTTGGTAGCTAGAGCCATGGGAGCATATTCCACCCAGCAAGGAAAATATATTGAAAAATAAAAGACAGTTAGTTATTATGGGGGAACAGTTGGAGTACATTAGGAAGAACCTCAGTGAGAATTCCTCAGCATGCTTGAGAAGGGAATTAGAAGTAAGACTTAAGTTCTTAGAGATTTATATAAAAATGCCTTAAATGTGTGCTAGAGAGTAAACTTGAGAATTTTTAACATAACTAATTATGCCAAGAAATCTAGAAGAAATCGCATACACTTGTTGCAATGGGACCTTTGGAATATAGGGATTTAAATGCAGGTTTTATTCAAAGGAATTATATTTTTTTTTTTACAAGAGAGGGACTAAAAGTAGGCTTACGTACTGTTGGCAACAGCATGGTGGAAAGCATCTGCATATAAAACTAAAAAGAAAGGAAGTCTGTGGTGTAGTGAATTGAGTGATATGATCTGGCTGTCTTGCCAACTTGAGGATGACGGTGATGCTTTCTTTATAAGATTAGGAAATTGGGAGAAAGGTGAGATAGTAGTGACGAATAACTTCAGTGATTCCGATATCTGTGAAAACATTGTTTTTCTGACAGTTTCGATGCCCAGAAAATAGAATGGGGAAGTGCCACTCTAAATTTAATCCTAACCACAAATGAATGACTAATTACTGACATAGAAGTGAGTGAAATTTTGGGATGAGGGAAACACATCCTTTTATGCTTATCGTGACAAAGAAAGAGAACCAGACCCATTAAGCCAGTAGATTTTGAAGAAATTCAGAAAAGGGGAAAAAAAAAAAGGGAACAATCCTGTGTTCAGCAAAAAAAGATGGAAAGAGAGGCACATAACCAAAGATGAAAAGTTCCAAAGAGCTAATCGTGGGAGGCAGGGTGAAGCTGTGTTCTAGAATGTTTGCAAAATCTGCGGTTGATTAGTCTGAGGGTATAGGATTTAGGGGAGGGGGCCCATGATGATTCTCAAATATCTGTTAGAGGGAAGAGAAATAATTTGTCTTTATTTCATAAATGGCTTCTTGGTAAATTAGGTTTATAACCAGAATTAGGAACAGCATGTATAAATTAGAGCTGGCTGATTTTCTTAGAGCAAGGAAAAGCTTTCCAAGAGAGCTGTGAGATGGACTGCTTTGTAGAGTAGTATTCAAGAGAGCCATTTATCTGGGATGTGGAACAGATTTCATTGTTGGGCCAAGCCTCTTGGCTCTTTTCCAGCCACAAATCCCTGTTTAGTCTCTCCTTATTCAGCTGGCAACTCCATTCCCATATGTATTCCACCCTATGTTGTAGATGGAGTTGGACGCCCTTAGGACCTAAACTATGTTGAAGCTTTAGCTGCCCTGGTGCCCTGACCTTTAGGGTTGTCTCTGTGTTCCAGTCCTCTGGACTGCTTCCTGAAGTATTGAGAGCAAGCTTTTTCTCATTGGAGACTGTCTGCAAAAGCAATTCAGATTTAACACACTTAAATCCCACCTATGAATTCTACTCCTGTGTGTTGTCTAATTCTATGAATTAGATTTATAAGAAATTGAGAATTCAATCACAGTAGGCAAGATCTGTGAAAAAATATGCTTTGCTTTTTAGGACTTTGCACCCCGTGTAATTGTGATGTATGTGATTGCTCTTCTTGCTTTCCTATTCTACATTTCCAAAGTTCCAGAAAGGTATTTTCCAGGTACGTATCACTTGTATAATGGTTTTCTAACTTTATTCTAAATATGTAGTGGAGGTATATGTTTCAGAGCATCAAAACTTAGATTTTTTCCCCAATATTATTGATTATAGAACGGCTCTTCTCTTCTCAAATGTTATCTAAAACTTGAACTTTCTAATGGCTTTCACAAACTTTGTCTTTCACCGTCACAATATGAGTTGAGTCCAGTAGATAGGGTCACCACCATTTCACAATTACGAACTCCCAGCCACTGCTTTTTTGTGGAGCACTAGTTAGCAATTACCATTTACTTCTTTGTATACCAGCTTATGCTTAAAAATTAGTTTATCAATATACGTGCGAGATCCATAAAACAAACAAGAGGCAAAGGAAAATAACAGGATAATGAAAAGAAGCCAGGCTTAGGATTACTTCATAATGTATCTATCGTAAGTTTCTATAAAAGAAAGCCCATCAGTCTGGCTTTCAGCTTCCTGGCACCCAGTGGTAAGAGGAAATTAATCTAAGTTAAGGGTCTTCATGTCCCCAAGATACACACAATCCAGGAACTTAAGAGAAGGACAGATTTCCCTGCTTCTTCAGTCCAGAGGAAAACGTCTTCTGATAGAAAATAACTAAGAGGACACTGGGTAGAGTGAATAATGTTCTCCACAACATGTATTTGCTTGTTTAGGAGCTTCAGCTCTGGAGTCAGACTGCTTGGGTTCAAATCCCCCGTCAGCCACTTTCTAGCTGCATGAGCTAAATAAGTCACATAAGCTTTCTCAGCCCAGTTTTCTCTTCTGAAACATGAAGATAATATATTTCTCTCTTGGGGTCATTGTGCGGATTAGATGAGAAAGTGCACATGAAACATTTAGCACGGTTCCTCGAGAGTAGTGAGCACTCAGTAAATCTTAGCAATTGTTATTACGATGCCCCTCAACCCCAGTTTCATAAATGAAATATGTGGCTTAGGAAGGGACAGAATGATGCAAGTCCAGGTGACCTTTGGCTCAAGTCAAGAATAACAAGAGACATAAGGCAGTGGTCTTTCGGTTTGGGGGCTAGAAGTAGGGGAGCAGTTTAAATTCAAATTGCAAATTGTCTTCCCTTCTTCCTGGGTTAAGAACCTCTTCCACAGTGAATCAAAGATAGGATTGTGCAGCTCGTCATGTGTGTTGGGGAAGAAGAAAGGATGAGAAACCCCGAACTAGAGAATGAATAGACTGCAGAACCTCAGGCATTCCTCTCTGCACTTGACTTTTCTCCACTGAATTTTAAATAAGGACGGACTACAACGAAGAACCTGAATATAAACATTAGGATTTGGGAACATAACTAGGACATGTCCTTGAACTGAAGACCACCCATCTGCCAGGCAGGGTCAGAATTCTCCTCAGAAAAAACAGTTTTGGTAAAATACATTTTTGTATCACTTTATTAATAATTATTTTATTATTAATTTATTCATCATAGATGTAGAAAATTAACCAATGAAAGTTGTCTGCACTCTGTGATTATGACCATAGTGTTTTTAGGCCTTAAAATATTCAGATCAGAAGTTCCTACTTGGGGACTTCCCTGGTGGCGCGGTGGTTGAGAATCCGCCTGCCAATGCAGGGGACACAGGTTCGAGCCCTGGTCCAGGAAGATCCCACATGCCGCGGAGCAACTAAGCCCGTGCGCCACAACTACAGCTACTGAAGCCTGTGCGCCTAGAGCCTGTGCTCTGCAACAAGAGAAGCCACCGCAGTGAGAAGCTGGCGCACCACAGCGAAGAGTAGCCCCCGCTCACCGCAACTAGAGGAAGCCCGCGTGCAGCAACGAAGACCCAATGCAGCCAAAAATAAATAAATAAATTTATAAAAAAATTTTTTTTAAAGTTCCCAGTTGTCTAACGTAGGGCATCTATAAAAGGTCAAACGTTATGTAACTTAACTTTTCTCAAGATGAGCTTGACATAAAACATGCCCCATGTAGCTGAATGTGTGCAAGTACAGGTACATTTGAGCAGAGATACAGAGATCATAAAAAATGAAACATTCCTTGTCTGGCCAGTCCTCATTTATTACCTGGCTCTAAAGAGAAACATGTTGTAGTGGTGGTGAGATGGTGGGTAAATACTGTGAAATCAAAAAATTTAAACCTAAGAACTTACTTTCAGCTCAGGTTAATTTTTTTTTTAGTATATAAACATCACAGTGGTATTTAAGGGGTCAGGGATCCCCAAGATGTCCATGGACAGAATTCAGTGAATCTGTAATACTTGTATTACAAACTAATCAGTTTTATTTATAATCCTCAGTGTTTTATGCTTTTAAAAATGAGTCTGTGAGCTTCACTAGGCTGTCAAAGTGTTCCATGGCACCAAAAAGTGGCTAAGAACCTCCACAGAAAAGATCCTGTTGACTTATACTTTAAAATCTACTTACTATACTGATTATTATTCTTGGTAAGAGAAGACAGAGAAGGTTAGAGAATATTTATAGGGTTGGCCAAAAAGTTCGTTCGAGTTTTCCCATAAAATATTACGAAAAACCCGAACGAACCTTTTGGCCAACCCAGTACATTACATGACCATAGAAGCACCATGAGTAAGAAAAAATTATTTACATTTAAATGTCTATGGCTCTGTATTTTGTTATTTATTTTGTTGTTTTCCAAGATGCTTCCCACATGTTAGTTATTTAATCTCCTTGGAATTTAAACTTGTTTAACCACAAAGAGAAATGAAGTAATTTTCCTAAGTTGTATATGAACTAATCAGCCTTAGTTAATTAACTCATTACTAATTACGTTTTGCAAATTGTTCCATTAGTCTGATAGCACAAGATTCAGGTCTGAGCTTTCTCCTTACACACCTGCTTAAAATAAAAAGTGCTTCAAGTAGACTTATACCCAAACACAACCGTGTATCTGCTTCATACCTAATAAACTCCATGATTTGTAGCACTAATATCCTTTGCTTCCCTCATGTAATGTCTTTTCTTCCCCAGGTATATAAGTTGAGACATGGGGGACAAAAGGTCAAATTCCTAAAATTAACCACATCTTGATTTTGAAAAGACATTTGGAATAGTATTTCTAAAGTTCACCAGTATACTTAATGAATTTAAAACCTTACAGTCAGACTCAAATATGAATTAACATTTTTTTAGAAAACATTTCAGTCTGAATTAATCTCCAGTCGGTCTCCAGATACTCTGAGACTGCCAAAATCTTTTTGCTGCTCAGTCATATTTCCAGGGCCAGAGATGGAAATATATTTTTATTTTAATATCAAAATAATTACAGTCAATATTCTTTTCTCTCTACCTTCCCTTCCAGGACAACTAAACTACCTCGGATCAAGCCACCAAATATGGCATGTCCTTGCAGTAGTGATGTTATATTGGTGGCATCAGTCAACAGTATATGTCATGCAGTACAGACATAGCAAGCCTTGTCCTGACTATGTTTCACATTTGTGAATTCAGGTATGGCCACCTGGTGTATTCAGTTATTAAGCAATATATAACGGGGAGTTGTATACCCCACTATTTCTAAGATTCCCATTAGTTTTTCCTTTTCCCTCTAGTTTGATATATCATGAGTAATACTTTATAAAAATGGAAAAATATACTTGGGGATCTGTAAGAGTAACTGTTTTATGGGCCCTTAAGACTACGAATTTAATGCTTGTACAGAAAGTGAAAATTAGTTGGCATTCATAACAAACATCTGAATGACAATGAATGTGAAGCCAGTGTAGAAATAGTACTCCTTTTACTGAACACCAGCTTAACTTCCTTAGGAAGGGCTCACCTCCATTATAAAATGGAGTCCTCTTGTGTGATTCCTTTAATAGGAGATACTTAGACTAGATCATCAAGCTTAAGTGCCTAATCAAGGCAAGGTTTGCGATAGCCTGTCACAAGCTGATATTGACTTTGAGTAATCACTAGCCTGTCAATGGATGGTTTGTGAGAAACCGGCATTTAAGATAGTATTTCCTTCAGCTGTAGGTTCTCTTCTCCCTAGGAACATTGGATTTTTTAGTTTGCTAGAACAAAAACTTTAAACACCTTCTCCTTTAAGTTGAGAGAGGCGTTGAGAAAGGGAAAAGAACTTGCATCGTCATTTCCCATCAGGTAAAAGTCATGTTAAGAACCGATTACATGACCAGGCAACAAATTCTGTGGTCTAATAACCAAGTTATTAGCCATTTAAGCTTTTCAATTTCAAATATTATTTAATCCATATAATAATTGAGCTCTTGGCAGTAGACGGTAGATTTGGGGTTCCAAAATTCCTATAACAGAAGACTTTTCACTTCTCTTGAGTTTGCAGTCTTAAAGTTCCTGGTGATAGGGGTTCCCAGGTACATGGGTGCTACTTTCAAGGGCATAGAATCCAGATGGCCCAGTTCTTGACCCTGAAATGAACCTTAAGCCTTAGAACAAAGTCATGCAGATGCCCCAGTTGATGACATGATTATTCACCTGTGCTCTGGTCTGTCTCTGTTTATGCATGTGTTAGTATTGCACTGATAACTCACAGTATTGATATACACTATCTAATATTTGGGCCTGAAACTGCATTGTATATACTTAAAAAATAGATCTCGCTGCCCCATCATACAACATAGCACTCTTGTTCTCTGGTCTTTTCATATGCATAAGTTAAATCCCATAAAGCAGTGATTCATAAAAACATGTTGTTTATTGGAATATAAAATATTACCCAAGTTTCTTAATGGGTGGACATGAACTGCTTTAAATACTGGTGTATCTTCAGAACATTGGAATTTCTAAGTATCAGGAGGTATTGACTGATGGTGAAGCTTATTCCCAAAATGTCATTTATACATCTGATATTTGGAATGTTAAGTTAATGTGCCTCAGTTTATGCATCTGTAAAATTTTGTATTTCTTTTCAGTGTAGTGTTTTTGGAATATGAATTCCCCATTCTAGTATCTCAGCAAGGAGAATTCTCCCCCAGTAGGCTAAGGGCACACCACATTATACCCCTTATTATGATGGAACGCCACTTTGAAAATGGCCATTTTACCTCATAGGGCCAGAAATTTGATTCATATGTTAAGTGAAAGAAGATTTTGGTGAAATGATAATAGGATATATTTTCCCTAAAGCATCCCTTATTGGCTTACATGGTATTATTGCTTTTAAACAGATATTTTGTCATTTTGGTCAAACAGAATATACTGCGTAGTTATAATTAATATAAAAAAGAAGGAGAAGTCTAGTTATTTTAGGTCTGGTGCCATTTTTTTATTATAAAATCTTCTCAAAATAAAAACATATTGAACTTTAAATTTCATTTTCTTTTCATTTTTAGAAATAGTCTTATTTTTTGTTATAGTGTATGAATTATTTAATACTTGCCATCTGAATTAATCGATAAAAAGACCATACTTTAAGACTGTTCTTGAATTTGAAAAGCATACAGGTCTGACTGTAAAGGAGAACTAAATTATACCAAGTAAACATTTCATCTTTTTATGAAAATATTAAATATTGTAAGAAAGTTCTTTTTATCTTTACTATAATGTACTTATTAGGGAATGAATAAATGAATGTGGATTGCTGTCAACTATAAACACTTCTGTATATCAGCATTTATTGACCACCTACTGTGTGCACATCACTACTGGCAAAATTTTTAAGACGTTGTTAACATTAAAGAATATTTAAAAATTGCCTATGAATCTGAGCCTTGTAATAATGTATATTTATTTTTGTTTTGTAGATTTATTAAAATAAGATTAAAAGTACACTATTCAGCTACAGTACTAAAAAAGACAGGTTTTAATTTTACCAGTGTGTAAACTATAAAAGCTCTTTACCTACAGATTTACATTTTAAAATTATTCATGGCTGTTTTAAATTGTCTATAGTGATTTGTAAGGTTGTAGTTAATTCATCTAAGAGAATTATCTTTCTATATAAAACCACTTTCAAATAGCAAGATAGTGCTTGTCTTTCTTGTTACACTGAGTGCGGTTCATGAGCTGCATGGCAAAATATGTATTATGTAAATAAACTGGGTTTACTAAATATGTTAAGTGCTGCTTGTCATTCTTTATAATACATAACAGCTTCACAATCATATTTTAGAATCAGGAATGAAGCTTCAGGGAATGTGTGTCACATCTTAAAGGCATCCCGCCTGGACAGAGTAACCGATTTGAAGATTGTGATTGACTGGCATAAAGCTGTACAACTCTCCATTTGGCAGGTACCTACCTAGAGATATCCTTTGCCCTGCATTAAATATCAAGGGGCAAAGCCTGCATTTCTGGATTCCTGCTGAGCTGAGTAGGTCTGTATTCACTTGTAATCATCGTTCCGGGTTATTTTACCCCTGCCGAAGCGTGTGCAGTGAAGAATCAGCTCAGCTGTTAGGGGAGGGGCAGAAGTGTCTTTCTTTTACATGCATTTTCACAATAACTGTGTTTACACTGAAAAGAGCTACGGATGCTATTGGGTACTAACATCCCCTGAAATTCTGTACCGTAATTCCTTAGTAGGATAGCGGGAGAATGATCCAAAACTGAAACTACCTTTGAGAAAACATTTTTAGAACGGAGAGGTAGCAACAGTGGGGGTCTCTTATGAACAGTGAAACGGCCATCCTTAAGAGGACAGGAATGATAGCCACCAAGGTCTAGTCATGCTCCGCAAACCCGGGATCAAAAACACTGCAGAACACACGTGTAAATTCAGTACTGCCAACTATCTAAAGCAAAAGTGAACTATCATCTTTTTAAATGTGCAACAAATAAAACTTCAAAAGCTCATGCTTTCAACAGGAGAATATTATCTGCATCTTACATATGATGCTGGAGCTGGACTTCCTTAAAAAGGGATGTGCTTACGCAAAATAAACAGCTCTAACTGCAGCATATATTCTTCTCGAAAGAAGTTAACTATAACTGAATTTGAACAGTGGCACATCCCACACTGTTCTTTTTAGATAACCTTTATCATCCGATATTTTGCTCCTTTGTACCATTTATTAAAAAGAAACAAAGCCCTTATTTTTCCACATAACTTTAGGTAAATGTTACTACTTCCGAAAAAAAAAAAGTTCATTTCTAACAAACAAATAAGTTGAATCTTTCCACAAGCCACCAATCTAAAACTCCAGTTTGTGGAATAATTCATAAGATAATATTGCAATCTTGACGCCAAACTTCGTCCATCAATCCAATAAACAGTTTTCTCTTTAACATGCCAAAGCCTCTTTCCTGACATAATCAAGGACTACAGTATTTTATTTAAAACTAAATATTTTTAACAAGTTAAAATGTCACCAGTTTTTAAAGAAAGAGTTTAAAAAATAAATTATATGTAATGCAAAAACTATGCCAAACATTCAAAAGGTACTTCAAAGTCTTATGTTTTTGCCATACCTTCATCATTGTAAGTATCAGTAATTGTAATCCCTGAACAAGTTGTGTTATTGTTTTTTTAGTATAACTGCTAGGTCAAAATGTGTTTGCTTACTTAAATCCAAAACTGTGAGCCCCTTAGAAGAGAGATCTAATCTTACTCATTTTTCTATTCCATTAGCTGCTGCATAATAGGTGCTTAATGTCTGTGGTGTAAATGAAAGAACTGACTAGAAGTTTGCATCCAAAACTTTTAATAAGATGACAAATAATGAAAAACTCTGAAGTCACTGATTATAAAGAATATGCAATCCATTTGGGATTTATTGCATTTAAAGAAAGCAGATTATTAAAACAGTAGGTATGATAAATACAGTAAGAAAATAACTTTAAATTTCAAACAAAACGAAGTGAATGAGGGACAGGATTCAGTCAATAAGAATAAGCAATGTAAAGGCAATATAGTACTAAAATCAGTTAGTGCTTAATTAGATACAGGAAGAAAAAAAAAAAGCAACTGATTCTGTCTCATAACAGTTTTCCAGCTGTATGTGAGGACTGAAGTTAACTTACTTTAGAAAGTATGTTTTCAACAATTAGAAATATAATAAAGATGTAAATCAGGTTTATTAAAAGTTAAAGTTATTTGCTTAGTGGTACATAAAAGGCTTCAGAAAATTCAAGTTTAACAAAAAATGGAAGTGTAATCAAAGAAAGTGCACTTAAAGCTGTTTGCCAGCAATTAAAAAGTAGCTTACTATTACTATTCTGCTTACTATTAGATGACTTTTCAATCACAAAAAGAGCATAGGAATAAAAACAATTCTTTTTTAAAAGTAGTACAATAAATTTTTAAATAAAAATAACCCCAAATGATGGCCGTTTGCATTTTCATCTGTCTACCTTATTCTTTTAGTGGCTTTTGTAAACCCTCACCAGGAGTGAATGTTCCTTTAGTAATGATTGTGGTTGCAATTCCATTTAAAATTTAAAAATTCACATTAACTCCACAGTAGAGAGGTGTAACATGTACAAGCATGTGTGCGTCTATATATTTACCCTAATATATAAACACCACTGTGTATAAAAGTTTTCAAATAAACTATCATTATGTTATTCTCACAGTAGATCTGTCAGCTCAACATTGGACCTAAAATGATGCGTAATTTTGCTAAAAAAAAAAAAGAAAAAAAAAAAGGAAGAAAATGTTTACTGCACATTCTATATATATTAAAACAAATGTACCCAAACTCCTCAGAACTAGTGATACTAATACACGTGTACCTTCTAGCAATGCTGATATGAAGTACCACAACCTAAAATAAACCAAGCAGAGAGGCTGGATAGTAGGAAGACTACTCTGCCTGATGAACACCAGAGTAGAGGAGGGGCTCCACCTTAGTATTTCCCACCAGCAAGATGAGGACAGCAGTCTGTCACTGTCAAACAATAAACAGGGTAGGATCAAAAGCTGCTTCTATCTACAATTCCAAATAATGTCGTAACTGTGTCCACGTACACACACACACACACACACACACACACACACACACACACAGGGATGGGGCGCGTCAGTGGAAGAATCACACTTTCCCGATGTATACTTTTGAATAAACATTCTAGTCAGTTAAACCTCTCCTCCTCTGCCTAATATCTATACCAAGCAACTTTTGTGTCTTAGCAGATACATTCCTCAGTGCCATAAAAACTGATCTTTTTAACACTAACATTTTGCTGAAGTGATAATATTAAAATAAGCAAATGGTCCACTTTTAAAAAGATGATTCAAAATCAATAAGCATTATTAAAGCTGTTAGGACAGAAATAACTTTGGCCTCAGACTTTTGCTAGCTTCATAATATTTTACTTCCCTTAGTGATGTTCAAGTATTACAGGTTTAGAGTTATGACTACTTTACATGCTAAAGAAACACAGAAGACAACTGATTAATAGGAACATGATTTCTTTTCAACTTTCCTTCCTTAAGCAAGAATTGGACCATCCCACAATAGAGCCAAACTTTTACTGAGTGCTGTGTACCAAGTATGTGTTAAGCTCTTTCACACGTCTTGTGAGCTTTATTCTCATAATTCTCATAAGGGAATTACCTGGGCATCAGCTGTGTGGAGTGACTTACATCCTAACAGTAGTGGGAAAACATGATGGGAAATGGAAAGCAACCCTAATCCTGTACTCCTTGGGAAAATGCCTCTACTTCAACACAAAGGAATCTCCCCATTTCTCTCCCATTGGGTCCCCTATTAAGTCCTAAATGTCTCTTCTGAGCTATAATCTCAAGAGAAAAGTCACTGGGCTGTGATATAATAAACATAAGAAGGTAAATATTTTAAACAGTGTCAAAGTGTTTCCTTAGGATTTATCCAGCATTATAAGCCAAAGTGTCTATCAGTATCTAAATCATTTAAAATTATTCAGTGTATTGAAAAACAACTGTAAGCAAGGCCTTGGTATCAGACAGACTCTAGGTATTTCATGTTTACATCCCAAGGAAACCATACTAGTTCATCTCTACCCCTTCTAAATTAAGAAACTCATGAGGTCTAGCAGAGACCAAGGCTAAGGACTAAAATAGTCAAAGAAGCATACTGTGTATACATCAACCAACAGATTTCATTAAAAAGCAGATTCTGTTTGATACAAACCTACTGTAGTTCATGAATTTACTATGTGTAATCATCAACTCTTCACTTTTAAAAGAAAGTATCACTTGAATCTACTTTGTAAAGTTTTCAAGCACATCTACTTGAGCATTTGCATTAGCAGTATTAATCAACCTGAGAATCAGAAAAAAAAAAAAGGTGCAAACATAATATTTGCCTTTGGCACAAGGACAAGTAACTGGTGCACCTGGGCTCTAAAAGTACAGCTTTTAAGCAGTAATGAATGTCATGCTTGGTCTGCCTCTGCTTCACTCTGATTCACATACTGCTTCCCCCTTTGTCCACAAAAGTTGTATCTGATTTAAAACATAAAAAAGAGAGAAGCAATAAAAAAAAATAGATGGTTTAGTTACATATACTTTGCTTCTTCCCAAATTTAGAACTGTGAAAAAACAGGCAAATAGCTCAACCCAACTGGGGCACTATAATTAAGAGATTCTATTAAGATTACTCATAAAATACATTTTAATTGGGCTCAAAGAGAGTTAACTTAAAATAGAGCAATCGAGGAGAGTGAGTGCCAGTTGAAAAGAGTTTTCACCCTTTTTTTGTAAATAGCTTTAATGGTTCTAGAAACCTCTAAATGTTAATTTGATAGGGAAGGACAGTTAATTATAACTTAAAATAGTTGGAGACACAGGAAGCACACATACTCTATTCACATTAATTCATAGACGTGATTTCTATCTTATTAAACAACTTCTATAAAACCTCAAGTTTCTAATTAGGATTTGTGATGTTAAAAAAAAAAGGCAATTTGGTAGCTGGGTTCTTTTCACTAAAGACACAATCAGCTAACTAGCAGAGTGGAGATGCTAGCCCCTGGTCATCTGACACCTCACAGCCACTCTCAGATCTCGTGTTACTAGTGCAGAGGTATTTGCGGCAGGATGCGCAAGTCCTGCCGGTAAGGCTTTGTGGGTTTCGCTGTTCTGTGCACTTTATTAAAACTACTCCACCCTCCAGACCTAACTCAGAAATTGCTGCTCACGACTTGGGGAATAGTTGGCGAAGGTGGTAATTTAATAAAGCACATTATTAAATGCAACATGATTTTACATTGTAAACGTCTCAAAAACTCAGGGTTTTAGCTACATATTTTTCCCTAAAATAAAATTTCTATATGACCCTTGTCCTCATTCCCAGTTTTTCCAATAATCTGCTTTACTAGGGACATGATAAGTTTTGAGCAAGAAGCCATTCAACACCAGAACATAAAAGTGTTCCTGAAGTAGAGTGGTTTTTTCTTTGTATCATTTTTTTCTCTACATTTTTCCACCTGTCAGATATCTATCCTTAGTTTTTGTTCAAGGTGTCTACATAGATATTCCATATTAATGGCACTTGTTTTTTTTAAATGAAACAGTTTTAGGCACAACAGTCAGTGACCTCTGGCTCCGCTTTGTAGAGAAAGGTGTAAGGACTAAAATCTCTGCACTCTCCAGATAATAACTTTCTCATTCTTTACGAGAAGTGGATTTTTTTCCCCCAATGTGGAAATTAGAAGAGACCTTAAAAAAAAAAAAATCCACAAATGCAACTTGTGTATGTACAAACAACCTTAGTTTTAAATGCTGGATTCTGGAATGAGCCTCGGATACACACACAAAAGTGACATTCTGTTATAAAAATAAAGCTGCAGCTTTCCAGTCCCTTTTCAGGGACTACACGACTGGAAAGGGCCCACACACTTTCCCTGGATTTCTGTGCCTTCACATCTGCAGCTGAAACCCCAGGTTAGAGCTTACCATTTCACTCCCTTTGCTCCTGCGTGGAAGAGACGTGGAGTTGCTACCCTGTGCAGATACTTCCTTTTTCTATTTGGTTTATTTAAAAATCACCTATTCTGATTGACCTGTAAGAATGAATGATATAAAGAGCTATACAAATAAATTTTCTTTCAAATTCATAAAACTATTCATACTTTTTTCTTTGAAACAGGAGTTAATAACAAGAGTCAGAAGTTATCTACTGTTTAGAAGGAAACGGAGCAGCACCGAATGGGTCCAATTCGACTGGCTGGGCCTGTTGGGACTGATGTGAGGTGACGCTTTGCACCACGAGTTCTGTAAAGGGCACGGCACCAAAATCATCCATTTTCAACGCATCTGCCCCGGGGAACGACCCGTGGAGTGAATTCGGCCTGGGCCGCCCGGGCAGGACAGGGTTGTGGTCGGCACGGATGTCGCTCAGGCCCTGATGCGGGGGGTGCCACGGCAGGTCCGGAGGGTGGAACGGCTTGGCCCCAAAGGGGTCCAACAGACCCTCATCGGCTTGCAGGACGTGCCCTCTGTCCTTCCCGTCGGTCAGGGCAACGCTGATGTTCTCCTTGGAGTCCGAGATGGTCAGAAATTCATTGCTGCTCTGGGAGTCCCGGCGGCCCACCCTCTTGTGCCTGCGGGCCCTCTCTGGGGTGCGGTAGGCGGGTTTGGCCGGCTTTTTGGCACCGGTGGGCGTGCCGTGGTGCCGCTTCCCGTTACTCTTGGCCGCCTCCTGCTTCGTGCGCCTCTGGCGGGAGGACAGTTTCTGCAAGCTGCGCTGCTTGACTTTTTGCTGCTGACTGCCGGTTATCTCCTCAAAGGGCACCAGCCCAAAAAGGTCCTCGTTGCTGTCGCTTTTACTTGCTGATGTGGGCAAGGGCTGGAACGGAGTGGAGCCAAATATATCCACACACTGCGGACGAGCGGGGAGCGCAGGCGCGTCGGGCACGGGCACCTTCTTGCTGAAGGGCGCCTTGGTGAAGACATCGAACTCCTCGGGCTCCAGCCCCACGGCGGGAAGCCGGCTCTCGGGGGAGGGGTCCTTCTCCGGCTCCCCTTGGCGGGGCTGTTGAGCACGTGCAGCAAAGAAGGGGACGGCGCCAAAGACATCAAACTCCGGTCTGGGAGTCCCCGCCCCGACGTCCGAGGGTAACTGGGTGGGCGTGAGAACTGCTGCACTAGGATCCTGGATCGCTCCGCTGCCAGATGTGTCTCTGTAGACCGCGCTGGCGTCGCTATACTTGGCTTTGGCCTGCTCGTAATCCGAATCGGAGCTGTGTTTCTCTTCTTCTTCCTCATCTTCAGAATCCATAAGCAGAGGCCTGTGACCCAGATTTTCCGGCTCAGTATCGTCATCGTTAAAATCTCCTTGTTCTCCCTGAAGAACTTCTTCATCCTCTTGCTCTTCCTCTTCGCTGCTCTTAGGAGAAGGGGGATCTGATTCAAAATCACTCTCAGATTCATCGTTCCCCTTCTGCAGTTGACCGTGTACTGATGAATTCTCTGAGGTTTTCTTTCCAGTCCGGTGGTCTTTAGGTACTGGGCTTGCTTTTGTATTCTTGATAGGGTTTTCAGTGCTATTTTCTTGATTCATGGATGAATGTTCAACTTTCTTTTCAGGAGAACCTGCAAATTCAAAGAAAAATTATTATATCATTCCAATGCATTTCAAAAACCATTTGCAGTAAACATTATGTACTAACACAAAGCATTACAGATCACTCATGGCAGTTCCCTTAGAGGAAGATGTAACGGCAGTTCTTTATCATTAGGCTTGAGGGGGGCGGGGATGCACCTGGCCTCATAGTCGATGGTTAGGTCCTTCAGTGCAGACAGACTTACTTGTCTCTCTACCCTACACACCACCTACTCACCACAGGTGCTCACTGACAGCTAAGTCTTACTTACAGTACCCAGAATAGGACTCTGAATACAGTACACAAGCACATTTTCTTCTTCCACCTTCAAAATAAGATTATCCAGTCAGTTGCCCTGCTCAGACCCCATGTTTGCCCAACAGCCTTCTGCTTATATTTCAACTCTGTTATGAAGTTTTCCCACAGAGATCAGCAAGCATGAATAGCTTATCTGCTTAGTTATGTTTTGCTGTGTAATTTTTAAATTGGCATTCTGGTGTTTTTTTGTAAACAAGTATCTTATGAGTTGGGTTAACATGAGTGCATCCCCAGAGCCTGATCAAAACTAAGGACCAGCTACTGAACTGAGACGGTACCAAGGATAGCTGCCTTCCCTAGATGCCACATCTTCCGTAAACTGTCATACCTGTACTAGTAGACATGATATTAAAAGCATGCTATTTTAATAAAAATCTTAACTATCAGTATGTTCACTGTATGATAGGTAATAAAACTGTATCAAATACAGTGCTCTACAGTTTCACTGTATGATATACAGTAAAGATAAACAGTATGTTAGTTTACATGAAAACATACAGCCCTCCCAATACACTGGTGTACTGAATTGATTTTCCAGAGGTAGGAAACAATTTGAATTGATCCAACCACATATCCATTTATCCCTTCCCCTCTAAGATCAGATATTTTCAAAACAATTAGCTAGGGTTGGAAGTATAGTCTTTAGTCATGGAAACTAATTATACCTTATGACGGAAGGACCATTTCTTTTGCGTTATTAACAAAGTGGTCTCCATGGCACAGGACACCTCTGAGTTATTTCCTTCTCTTTGAAAGTCAGCACTGTTGTCTTTCCCACCTCTCTATTCCCTCTTGGTCATATTTGTAGAGACTTCTCTTTCACAAACATCTCCCTACACATGTATGCTCCCCAGGGTTCTATCCTTGGCTGTCTTTCTCCCTCTGCATGTCCTGCCCTGGGTCCTAACTACTTGTATGTTAATCAGCATTTACACAGTAATGAGTGGACCTCTGATTCTTACCATGAATACTCATCTATCCTATTCATCTAATACTTATCATAAATATGTATCTCCTACCATTACTTCAAACTCAGTAATTTCAAGAGATCATCTTTTCTCTTAAAATGTGTCCTCACCAGTCCCTCTAAATTAGTGAACAACACTTCCATCTACCTACCAAGTTCTGAAAACTAGCAGAAATCTATAAATCATATTCCCTCTTCCCACCAAATAGTGTTTTTAAACTCTGGAATCGGGTCCCTCCTCTCCCTCTGCCAGCTGTCTATCCCATCCCCTCATCTTCATCCAGCAACTCCTTAGCCTCTAAACTTGCCTGTCTGCCTCCAGTACCATATCCCTCAAACTGCTCCTTTACACTGTCACCAGAATAACCCTTCTGACACACTAATCATGTGGCTACTGCTGAAAACCCTTCAGCGTCTCTCTGAGGAAAAGGGGATCCACCACTGAGCCCTCAGGTATAAACCATTTAGAAGTCAACAGAGGAACCTGCAAAGCAAACAGGGAAGTGCCAGAGAGGAAGACCAAATGCAGGTGAGTGTAATGTTGCCGAAGCCAAGAGAGGAGAGTGTTTCCGGGGGAGGGAGTAGACAACTGCGCAGGGTGATGCAAAGAAGTCCAATGAACTGACGACGGAAATGGCCACTGGCTCCGGTCAGCTCATGCAGGTTGTTGACAACCGTGAAGCGGGGAGTGGGGAGGAAATCTAGTGGGGCTGAGGAGTGAGGGGGAGAGAAGATGTGGAGATTTCTATCAGTTATACTTAAATACAAATATAATCTTCATCCATTATTCATCTGCCAGTTCCCTGAAACCAGCCAAGAGTTATATGCTGTATCTTTACATATTCATAATAAGCTTATCTTAAATCCTAACAGATTAAAATCAAATCAAATGCAGATTTTCATTTGACTTCTCCATACAGCATACTTCTGATATTAAAAACAAAGATTACTTTTAGATTAGCCAGAGCATTTATTTTCATGAATTTTTATCCAAAAGCAAAAAATGCGATGGCAAAGACTTGCAATCACCCCTGACTTTAGGACAGTCCCTCTAAGATACACGTTAACTTAGTACCTCTTCAGGCACTTACCCACCCACAGAGAGCCACATGGGCACCCCTCCTGCCTGCTCATGGACGCCTCCAGGAACATTCCAGTATGCTTCCTAAAGTGTCTTCTGCAGAACGCCTATTCCCGTAACGAGAACCAAACAGTTCTGTGGTCTCAGGCGCATGAGTTTATGAAATGCTGCACTTTACAATGTACCCCTCACCACCACCACTCACCTGGAAAATGCTCATCGTACTAAAGGTGCTGACACATTGTACACAGAAGAATCTGACTGAATGAAGCCTAGGGTTTCCCAAATTTGCTTCGCTACAAACACTTTTATTTGTTACATGTAACACCTATTAACCTTTATAAACAATTTTGCAAAAAGCACTTAGGGAAAATGCCGCTCGACAATTTCCCTGGAAAATGTTCCATTTCTAGGGCACAGAGTTCTGTTCCTAGAAATCTTCTGGAACATTTAACATAGGACAAGAGTCCTTCACTTGACCTTCTCTTGGTATTCTTATATTAATCCTCGTCTTCTAAATTAACTGTCTCCTTTACCCAAATGGTCAACATTGCTTTCCAGAACACATTTGTCACTTTCTACTCCCTGCTCTGTCTGCCTTTTGTCAGCTTCTCAAAGTTGTATTAATACAGATATGTATTTCTTTGTTGTAAGGTGCTATACAGATCTGCTTTTTAAATTGTCAGTGTGGATATAAATTTGTAGGGTTTCACTTACCATTTTTAACGCATCTTTTACAGGTATCAACATAGTCCATTTAGTAATTCTGATAGAAACATAATAAAACATTGTATGTATAGCATTTAAGTATTCACCTCTAGGTTGTTTTACATCTAGGTTGTTTCTAGTTTTTCAGTATTTTAAACAGAACCATGATCATGCACTTTTTCTTTGAGAGGAGAAAGAAAACCCCTTTTTTAATCATAATTTATCGATTTACTGTTATTCCTTCCTTATGCAAAATCAATGCAGAGCTAATCAAGTTAACCTAGTAACAATCTCTACTAAGACCACAGCTAAATCCTCTCTCTACTCTGCTCCCTCATACGTGAGGGAATATATAGTATTATGAGAGAATAATATGATAATAACAGGTTCTACTTTGTAGGACTGTTGTAAAGAAAGGACTTAAAGTAGTGCCTGACTCAAAAGCACTTGGTAAAGTTAACTGTCCTCATCTCCAGAGCAAGGCCAAACTCAATTATCTCATACATCATACTCCAACTTCCTACCTACTTTCTGGACCCAATGGTTGTGGGCAACTGGGGAAATTTCTGGTTGGTGTATACAGACTGGTTTTATTTCTTTTATTGCCGCCCCTTCATAAAACTAAAACAAGCAATCAAAAATATTTATCCAAATTCCTTTTTTCTCCCATATTCTCAGAACCTACCCACCCTGACCCTGCTTAAATGTTTCTCTACTTCTCCATCCTTCCACTCCTTCATAACCTAACATAGAATCAAGAGCAGCAATGGGCCTCTCTGCCAGCATACTAGGAGCAGCTCAAATATGAAGCACCATGAAGCACAGTCTGAAGTACAAGTGGTTATCTCTCTGTAGCACCTCCTGCTGGGGAAAAGTTACGCTCCAAAGCTGCAGGTTACAACCATCCTAGATAAAGTCTCACTTTCTGCGACAACAGCCATCCACTTAATTTTCCTCTCTTCACTATGAAGCTGTAAAAAACTGAGAAAGAAATGGAAATTAAAGGGGGGGAGGGATAAATGAGAGATTGGGGTCAACATATACTACTATATATAAAACAGATAACTAATAAGGACCTACTGTATAGCACAAGGAACCCTACTCAATACTCCATAATGACCTATATGGGAAGAGAATCTAATAAAGAGTGGATATATGTATATGTACAGCTATTCACTTTGCTGTACAGCAGAAACTAACACAACATTGTAAATCAACTATACTCCAATAAAAATTTTTTTTAATTATTTCAATATATTCTAAGACTTTTAGTCCTGTTCCAAAGGCACAAGACTGTCAAAATAAGTATTACAAGTTAGAAAGTTGGTTACCAACTGTACAATGTACAGTGGTTTAAAATGTGACTTCATAGCTGAGTGCCATCAACTTTTAAAACCTATTTCTTTGGCTAAACATATTTCTGTCATTAAAAAAAATTCAGATATTCCTACTGTTTGCTCTTGGTGCTAGACTGCTTCTTCCAAACCGTTAGAGCAAATATTACACATTTGGTTTACCACGAAATTTAAATCAGGATTATTTCACTGCTTAAGTTAATTTCCCGAAAGTATAGCCTAAATATGTTGCCTTATAATTCAATATATCCCAAATCCTAATAATCCCTATATCTACTGAGATTTGTGTTATTAACATAAAAATGGCTGGTTTTCAGGTAGGCAGAAGGGGAGCTGTAATATTTACAGTAAGCACCAGGAACATGTATTTAAAGCATAAACAAATGTCTAGAATGTGCCCAGGATCATACCTCAGTTGCATTTTTCTCCATTAAATGATATTGGTAAAACCCTGTAAAATTTCATATATTGACCAATCTTTATTTTTGGCTCTAAGTAGGGCATTCTTCTTTCCTTAAACTAAATACAGTAGAATGATACTTTGATGGCTTCTTGTCAGGATATTTTTATTTCTGTTTTGTGCCTTGGAACTACAAACTGTAAAAATTTCAGCTTTTTGAGTAATCCTCATCTTTTGAGGTTGGGTTTGATTGCAGGAAATAGCCAAAATCGAATCAGAGCCAAACCCTGAGAATAAGGTGAGTGACTAAGTTAGACAATGCAGATTTGGGTAAACTATTAAGAACAGCAATGATGTTATGAAGTCTTAAATTCTCGTGTGGCATATAAATTCCTCTCTCGAGAACTAGTACTTATTTACACACATAAATTCTGCATATTCTCACTGCTTTATGGCTTAATATACCTCAGATATAGAATTTCAAGATAGTAGTTCAAAGCTAACAAAGTAGTGCTTCAATTATTCAGTACCATCCATCCATAAAATAACAAGCATTTACTAAATAAGTGAAATACCAAATTAACCACTTGGTAACTGTCTATATCAAAATATATAGTATACTTCCCTTACTTCATCAAAGTGTCCTTTGATGACCTGTGTTCTCATTTGGAGTCAGGTATTACTTAGTGTCTCAGTTTCCTCGGCTGTAAAGTAGGGACACGGCAATTATATCTGCCTCAGAGAAATGCAGCGGGGATTAAAGTGAGAATTCAGGTAAAGTGCTTGTAACAGTGCTGGCACATTGTAGGTACTCAGTCAAGGGCTATATTATTGCTATTGCCAATGTATTATACCATCATTTCATGATTATTTGTGGAGTACCTACTATACATTTCTAATGGTACTGAGAAATGAACCAGAGAAGATAGTAACTAATATTGTCCTGAGTGAAATGCAGTGCCAAGGGGTTTTCATACATTCTCTCTTAACTCCCCACCATTTAGGCTCCCATACAACATTAGGGTGAAAATGTCCTGTAAGGTTTGCTACGATCTTTCCCCTTCAGTCTTATTAAACCACATCTTCAAAAATGTTCCCCTTGCTTTCCATGGCAGAGCACTATCATGATGACTTCCTACCACTTCAAAATACGCAGTGTTACCAACCAATGCTCATCCCCTGGCTTTCTGGTTTCTCTTCTCATTTCTTTCTTTCAGTGACTTTAATCCTGTTTCATAGTTTCAACTATATCTTGAAAGCAAACAACAAGAAGAGATTTTTAAAGACCTAGTCCAATCTCTTTATATACATAAGTAATTTGAAACTAGGGAAAAGCTGAATGACTTGTCCAAGTTTAAGGCCATAGTGACTTCTTTGCTGATGACACTAGTTTTAAAACTCTCACCTGTAAATTCTACAATTAAACTACCAGTAGAATATCATCACCAGCAAACATTCAGTATAGCTTAGCACCAACCCCCTGCAAAATACCACAGACTTGTCGTGTGTTCCTTTTGTATCCTGCCTGAAAATTTACAAAAGCTATGCCTGAAAATTTTTAAAAACTAAAACAAAAAAACGAAAAACTAATAGAATGAGCACAGTATTGTTTCTATTTCAGTAAACAGTGTTTTGTTGAACGGTACGATAAATACTTTAACCCTGTAGGGTTAAGTTCTGGAAGTTCTATAGGCTTTATAGGCTGGAAGTTCTATAAGGCTTTATCAACAAATGAAAGCATACACAACTTTACAAAATCCGCAGAAGATCAACATCCAAAAAAGCCTCAGTTTCCTCATCTGTAAAATAAGGACAATCATGGAACTTACCTGATAGAGCTGAACATTAATAAAATTCATCTTATCTAGTGAAAGCTCATTAACTATTAGGGTGTGTGAGAGAGAGAAAGTTTATATTAGATTTTACCGAAGTATACTTTGATAATGAATTCATTCATCAAGGTACTGTACGGGGCATACAAAGATACGACAATTCCTGACTTCAAGAAACTTATCATTCACTTTAACAGTTGTGAAACCCATGTACTAATCCTGATTCTAGTGATCTGGAAAATGACTGACAGAGGTACAACCAACTGGGAGGTTCTGAAGAACAAGCTTATCTAACCAAATGAATTTAAGAACATGAATCCACCAAATGAAGAACCTAAGAACATGAATTCATCTATATTCCAAGCTCGGGTTTTCATAAAAAGCTATTTCTAGATGCTAAAAGTTCAAAGACATCATAGTTTTACACAGTCCAAAAGATGACTCCAAACTCAAAAGCTAAAATTTATCATCAATTTTCAGAGACTTTCATATACTTAGTATTCTTTTAAACAAATACTTTGTGAAAAGAATGAGATCCTGGGTAATGCCACACTATTTTAAATAAATACTGCAAATGTGTTCTTAAACCACATAAATGAACCTCTATAAACTATACCAAAAAACACAAAATATTTAGAATACATCCAAAACAATGTGGGGAGAGGGGCATAGCTGCATCATACTATTCATATTACCATTCTTCTAATCAGGTTTCCATCTTTTAGAGGACAGTTCTTTTAGTTATAAAATAGGTGGTACATTTTTAATCACATAAGAAGCTTCCAGTTTCAAGAAAATTTTGTTTTGATGTTCTTTTCCTTGCTATCGGATTATAGAGGATGAATGGCTTGAAACTGCTATTGTAATTACATGCCTTCTGTTGTCTCATCGTTTGGGGTATAAGGGAGGGGATGTAAGACTTTAAAGCTCACTTTGAATTGGAAGCATACTGCCTGCCATCATTTCTCAGCAATTTACCATGCCAGACCCAAGGATTACTGGATTAGAAGGTTTTATCAAAATCTGTACGATTTCTCTCAAGACAGGCCAAGCGACAAGGCAGTATTTGCCACTCTGATTAAAAATGTCATAAAACTGACATTTCTATCACGTCACTCATATTATTGTAGGTTTTCATTCAAAACAAGTCCCTTGATACTTGAGGAATCAAGGTGACGGAGGAGTTGGACGTGAAGCTCACGTCGTCCCACAGATACATCAAAAACACATGTACAAGTGGAACAATTCACACAGAACATCCACTGAACACTGGTAAAACAAGTCATTTAACACTTTTGTTTTGCGACTGTTTATAGAACAGAGTTTAGCATCAGACAGAGCTGGATTCCTGCTTATAAACTATCTTACCTTAAGCCAGTCACTGATCCTGCTCTGAGACTGTTTCCACTGTACGTGTACAGTAGGATTCAATAAGGTAACCATTCAGTTCAATAAGGTAACTATTCAATTCAGTAAGGTAACCATTATTACTGACATTCTGGAAGAGGAAAATTCTTGATCTTCAAGAATTACTAGAATCTAAAGTTATAAACAGTACACTCATCATGGCTTATAAAATGACCCAGCAATTGGACTGACAATCTGTAATAATTTATGTTCCAACAAGTATTCGTTATATATGATGTGACCTTCCCAACCCTAAATTCAATTTAACTCCCTGTGAGATAATGAGACCCATGAGGTAGGTCTGGGGTTGGGGAGAGTAAGGGAAGTTCACCAAACCTAATTAAAGATGAAATGCAATACAAGAAATCTAAAACTTCAGTGACGAAATTCTTCAAATACTATATGTTTCAGAATTTGAGAGTGTTTATTAAAATCAGGTTGTCCACGCTGTAATTCAACTAACTGCAACACGATGCCTCGGGGAGAAGGAAGGCTGGGTGCGTTTCAGGACTGGGAACGAGCACCATGCTTTTAACAGGATGTTTGTGTGTAAACTGTACTGAACAGTGGGAGTTAATGCTTTAATAAAAATAGAAACGGCACTGTTAAAACAGTTCTTGGTGGGGAACAGCTTCACAGACAGGTTCTACACTTCATTAAAAGATGTAATTCGGTAGTTAGCTTATTATTACTGGAACTCTGTACTACTACAAGCTAGATGGCAGCTTCAAAACTTATTTAACACTAAGATTTTGGAATTTAGTGGTAAGTAGTAAAACTACTATTTAATAACACTACCTACGAGAGCCACAATAGCGACGAACACTAAGGATGTTCGTGTGTTGTATAACATGCTCTCATTTAATCCTTTCAACAATCTCATCAACTAGCTAATATTATCCCCAATTTAAGATACAGAAACCCTCTAAGAAATTAGGCAACACCCGGTATCACATGGTTAATCTGGGACAGAACTAAGATTCATACCCAGGGCTTTATCATTCGAAAGTCAATGTTCTTTATGACACACCACACTACTAATATCAGCTTAGTAACCTGACATAAAAGGTATATATAATTCCATTATAATTAAGATATCAGCTTATGGAATAAGATATTCCCTTTCTATACAGCACCAGATTCTTGATATAATTATTTGATTTCTGGGTAAAAGAATAATTCCAAAATTTAATCTTGCCCATAAAGAAATGTTTAAAGCTAAGAAGAAGGAAAGCTAGATTTGATTCATTTGAAGACATGGTCTACCAAAATGTTACCTTCAGCTAAGTTTCTTAAGAAGTCCAAAAGTGATACTCATAAGCCAAGGCAACCAACAGGCATCCATACAGACAAACTAAGGCTGCTGACTGTACCGGATCTGCCGTACATGCAGCTAACAAGGAGAAGAAACAGGTATTTTCGCTTCTAAATAGTAGAGGCTATGGGACCTAGGGTTAGGGGCATAGAGTGCAGCCATTCCTCTAGTAAAAGCCCCCTATCCCTTTTTTTGAAGCTAGAATACAATGAAGCAGTACCTTGAAGATTCACAAGGAAAAATTATGTCCAACAAAGAATTATTTACCCAGCCAAATTATCAGTCAAGTGTCAGGTTAGGCAAAAAAGGCAGCAAAGTTTAAAAGTTTTCCTCCCGTGCATATATATTTTCTCAAGAAATTTCTAGAGGAGTTGCTCTACTAACCAAGAAAGAGGAAGAGAGGAGATCCAAGAATTCCCAGGAGGATCGACGGGCAAAGGAAAATACTAGGATGATAAGTGCGTGGCAGGCACAGGAAGCAACCGACTCAGGCTGCAGAGCTCCGCCAGAGACATAATCAAGTAAAAATGAAAATGACAGCCACCTTAAATTGGGAGGAAATGTACGTTTCCAAATGGAGATGAATCAATGACAGGGTACAGAAAAAACCAGGGAACAAAACACAGTCATTTTTATAAACATCATTATAATTAACTCCAGGAAAAATAAAACCTTATAGAAGGAAATGTAAAAATGGTATACTGGACCTCAGTGACAAATACTTACATATGCATAAAATGTACACATTGAACAACATGGACAACCAACAACAGTGTCAAAACTGTACTGGAAATTAGCGAAAGGACAGGTGCATGTGATTGGGGCTGGGTGCTAACAGTGTAATTAATCTAAATCATCATTTTCCAAAATACGAAGTCTATACACATCATCTAAAATTGAAAAAAAAAGTAAGAAATAGAAGAATAAGCATGACATATTACAATGCCAGAAGTGAAAAATTATCTCCAGGGAGTCTGAACAGGGAAAGGGTATAGGGAGGGAGCAAGCAGAGAAGTGACTTTTTTTCATTATAAACCTTGTTAAATCCAACTTTTTAAAGTAGATACACATGTTATTTTAACTTAAAAATGTAGCTTAAAAATAATTTTATAAAATTATGATAAACTGAAGAAAAGCAAAGTAAAAACTAATTCATTATAATTTCAAAGTTAAGATTAAAAGTTTTAACAGCAATTTTTCTTTCCAAATAAAAAGAACACAATTCCTAATAAAACCAGTGTAAGGAACACTAGATTTAAGACAGTGTGTCTCTTAAATTCACTTTGCCACTACAGTTCTTATAGCATTCTGCCTCATGACTGAATTCATTTTATTCTCAGCTAGCACTCTCTATATGGTTTACCTAAAATTAAATTATGTTCAGAATTGTCAACTCTCAGATTCAAGTAAGATGGCTTATCACATATACATATCACCCTGTATTGCACACACACAATACTTAGAAGTAGTTTCTTGCCTTTCTTCTGTCCTAGTCCTATAAATCTCCAGATGCTCACAGTGCCATGTGGAATATATTTTCAATGGGTAGAATTCCTTTTTCTTTTTCCAATAAAGCTTATGAGGAAGTTTTTTGCTTCAGAGATTCAATTATTTTACTCTTAGAGGAAAATGAATGCCTTCAAATACTTTATTGTTACCTAAAAATTATTTATAACAAAGTATTTCTAATCTTGATGATGAATAGGTCAGTGGCAGTAAGTTATTTTCAGATTTTTAAATTTTGATTATGTATTTTGAATCTGATAAAAATAAATTAACAAAGCTAATATAGCAAAGTGATTGCCTTCTCTCTGGAGGCACATTTCTCTTATGACCATTCCCTCCTTTATTCTAGTCTATGTACTCAATTTTTCATAACCAAACTATTCCAATGTTCTTATTAACACTAAATCTAAAAATATTTTTTGGAGCAGTAGCATTTATATCAAAGGGCATTTTTTATGGTCATTGTCCTAACACCAAGGAGTATGAATTTTTAGGAATAGTCATAATTTTTTCATACAGCCAATGAATATTAATAGGTACTTACTGGGTTGGCTACCGGGAAGGATTCAAAGACAGAAAATTCATGTTTTCTACCCTCAGCAAGCTTAAAATCTAATAGAGAAGTTAAATACCCAAAGGAAAAAAGAAAAACAAAATAGCAACAGCAGCAATCAAGCTCAAATCTGTGAGCATTATTTCTAACTACAGAAATCCTAGACCAACCCCAAAATAAGGGTGCCCAAGGAAAGGGCAAATCACTGAGGCTTACTCTAGTTCCTGATTCTCCTATTCATTTCCCCAGGGTTCTTTCAGAAGCTATTAAAGAACAGACAAGAAGTTGCATAGATATGTACAAACCTGAAGGGGATTATGTAATTCCTTCTAGAGTATGAAAAAGAGCTAGTACTGAAACCGCTTTCTTCCACAAACAGATCACTATCTGAAGTCAGTGAGTACCATGTTCTTGAGAATTTATAAAGACCATTTGAGCTATTATTTAAAAAAAAAAAACAAAAAACAGTAACAGTTTTTGACCTAGGGTACTGGGGGTGTGAGGGAGTGCATCTATACATATTAAGTAAACTGACACAGTAAATTGTCTTCCCCAGTTAATGATTTCATATCATTCATGAAAAAGATAATCTGACGGAAGCTAACAGAAAATGACAAAAATATGGATTGCTTATTCAATAAACGGCAAAGAGTAAAAATATGGAACATCAAAGTATATAGAAACACTCTTAGTTACTGTACTGTTCTGGATAACCAAATCTGAATGTTGAAAGGCTATAACATTGCTTCAGTGTATTATCAGAAATCCTGAACACCTATTTCTTATTTTGGCTTTACATTCACAATGCTTTTCTTTGTTACTGTTCTCTCTTGTATGAAGTTCTTTTAAATGGTAGTGATGATGTCACATATTTTACTTGCCTGAGTGAGAAATAAATGAAACAGAACCAAAGAACATAGCTGACAATTACCTTGAATATATTAAACAAAACCTTTACCTTCTAGTAAAGCATAATTTCTTCCAATGCATTTCCCTTTTCTAAGATTAAACTCAGTTTTTCCACTCTAACTATACAAACTCAAAAATCCATTTATGCCAAAGTGGGATCCTATTCCATCCTAGTATCTTCGACAGCATTAACTAGGTAATTACTTTGAAAATATTATCACAAATATTCTTAAATGGTGAATAAATTCTGGATTGAAATCAAAGCAAGGAGTAAGAAGAAAATAGGTACTTTGTCACAAATTGTAACAAAGTCACTAATACTTTTTAAACACAGCTATAAGAGAGCATGTATAAACTAGGAAAACAGGATTTTTAAGCAAAAGCTAAGAATAAAAATGTCTATAAATGTATTTTAAGTATATAAAAGTGAGAGATATTTTCATGCATGAAATTTTTCAATACTATCCAATAGTCGAGGTAGAAAGAACCAGTTATGGTTCTACTATGCAAATCAGCATTTTTCTGTGTTTGCAAAAGGCACAAATTGAATAACCCAATGGAAAGAACATTAGGAAAACTAGGATGGCTAAAGGTTAAAATAATTTTCTGTTCTATTTGCTGTAACTAAAACCTGATTCCTACTTTGGCTTTATAATAAGGGTTTTTGCCCTTGTTACTCTTATTGTTCTTGTGTGTATTTTTTATTGATAGTCATGATGTTACATATGTAACTTGCCTGAGTGAGAAATGAAAGGAACAGAACCAAAAGGATCTTCTGGAGGATGGTTATGTGGAGCAGAAAGTGGCTCTACATTCTTATCTGAGGATGCTCTCTCCTCGAGCCTGTCTGCAAAAATAAGATGAAACAAAACAAAAAATAAAATAAAAACAAAACGATCTTTAAATTTAAAAGCGGCATACAGTATAAATAAAAGTGAAAATTAAACAAAGCCTTCTTGAAAAATATGAGATTCAAAGTTCATCTGTTTAAGTATTAGTGGGTAGTCCTGAGTTTAATACGTATTTGTTGCTACAAAGGCAAGTTTAACAATGTAATCACCGTGCTAGATTTCACTAAATACAATTAACCTAATAACTTAATTTGGTTTGTTTAAATACCAGGTGTCTTTAACTTGTGACATATTGGATCTGAAGTTAAACCCAGATTATTAAACAGAGACATATTTGGCAAACTTTCTCTGAAAGCACGTATGGAAAAAATATTGCAAATGGTCATTCATTCATAAAATAGGTAAATCCTATTTCTCAATAGCAATAAAAAGTAATTCACTATATGTTACTTCATTTTATGTTATTGTTCATTTCTCATATTACTTGGTTAAACCATTCTCATACATACAAATGCAAAGATATAGATATTTCTCTGCTAAATTAAAAGTCTTAACAACAGAATTCATTTTTTCATTCAACAAATAGTTGAGCATCTAGTATGTGCCAGGCACTGTTCTAGACAATGGGCATGCGATAGCAAACAAAAAGAGGACTCCTGTCCTCATGGAGTTTATATGCTGGCATGGAAAAACGACTGATAAGCAACAAGCATGAGAAATAGAGACTGTTAAAGCTAGAGAGAAAAATGTAGAGCAGGGTAAAAGGAATTAAGGGTGCAGACACAGGTTGCAGTAATAAACAGAGTGAAATAGAGTGATTCTAACAGGTACCAGGTGAGAAAAGACTCCAAGGAGGCAGGAGTAGATACCTGGGGAAGAACACACCAGGCAGAGGAAGCGCTAGAGCAAAGGCTCGAGGGTGGGAGCAGGTCTGGTATGTCTGAAGAAGATTCAATATATCCTAATTCCCTAGTAGTGATTATTTTTCCCTGCTCTTAAACTCTGCACATCGCAGGCACTTTATCAGTTGAGAACTTCTGGATTTTTATAAAATGCCTATCCTCTGATTCTTGGTAATCAAACATATGCTATTAGGGACCCATTTTGCCCTTACAGATATTTTAAACATTCCCAGGACTATACTTTTCATATTCCCAGGAATTCTATGGGTAAACTATGCTAGTTTCATTTGAGTCCTAAGGGATGGCAGGATGGGGAGGGAGAATCCAAATAGAATTAGAATTCTTTAAAAATGACTCGTAACTGCAGAGTGAAACAAAAAGCCCCAAGTTAAAGCAGCAATCTCCTAGGACAGTGCTTCTCAAATTTAATGTGCATTCTAATCACCTGGGAGTTGTTAAAATGCAGATTCTGACTGGATGGTTCTGCAATGGATCCTGAAATTCTGCAGTTCAACAGGCTTCCAGATGACATGATACTGCTGGTCCAGGGAGCACAAGCTTGAGAAGGCAAGGCCCTAGAGTCTACAATATCCTGAAAATACTCAATTATTGCTATGGACAACTGATTCTTTAAACACCTTTATGACACATTTATGAGCTTTTATGGCTAAAACTAATTCTGCAATATCCACACGAAATTTTAGGTTGTTTAAATTTTTACTTAAAATTTTGTTTGAAGCACTAGTTAATATTTTAAGGCAACACATCTGACAACTGATTTATGCACAAATAAAATTTCCAAAACTTAAGAGGTTATTTTCAAATCCAATACAGAAATGGATAACAATGAAAATTTATTTTAGATGTTCTTTTTCAAGGTGTTCACTGCATACTTAATTCAGGAAATCAGTAACAAATGCTGATTGTACTATGAAAAAAAGCTTTTTCATATTTTCTTGTCCAACATATTTTCTTGTAAAGAAGTTACTTTCATAGCAACTTTCTGAAAAAATAAGGCTGGAGAACACCTTATATAACCAAGGGTGTCTTTAATTTATTGTGGTGGGAAGCCACAATCAAACTTTAAGGAGAGGCCTAAGATTCACTGAATCACAGAGGATACCTGTGGGTTACCAATTTTATCAGGCCCTGATAAAATTATACTTATATATATATATATATTTGCATGTAAGTATATAGTTTATAGGTACTTAGGTCAAAATCAGGACCAGATTTCCTTCCTAAACCATCTGCATCATAATTGCCAGGACTCCCGTACAAAATGTATTTATACTCCTGTATAAAACCTGGGTCCTATCACAGACCTAATGAATCAGATTATCTGAGTAGAAGCTTGGGAATCTACATATTAACATATTCTCCAGGTTTATAAACCACTACTGTTCCAATGGTTCCCAGCATATAAAAATGCAAAGTTACCACTAAAGTTCTTTGAATCCTCATGCAGTGATGTATTATCTCCATCTATCTATGGTAAATTCATGGTAAATGTATAAACAGCACCATGTAGTTATGACAAGAGTACAAATACTATCATGTAGGGGTAAACAAATATTTTTTATACATGGGGTCCCCATAAGTTAAAATATGAAGATACTCTTCCATACAAAGTTCATTTATCCAATTATTTCACAACAGGAAGCAGAATAAACTCACTATAAAATGAATCATGCTCTCATTGTTCCAGAAAACACAGGATCAATTTTTCCATGGAAGATTTTTAGAAAACCATTTAGATTTCTACAGTTTACATGATAATCTGGGTCCCAGGGCACAAAATAAAAGGTAAACATACATATTAATTTTTTTAATTATCAATTACCTATAAATAAAAACTAACAAAATGGTATGTAGAGTTTCAAATACATAGTCACCCCTAAAATGTATTTAAGCTCCATTTTCAAAGAACTGGTTTTCTTTCCATTAGAGCAAAACTTGAGCTTGATTTGTCCAATATAAGAAACTTACCTCTTCCTGCCTTCCCAAAAGAATTGTGTGCTGAATAAAGACAGTATCTTTTCAAGAATTGTAATGGATACAGATGGCAAAAATACAGGATTTTAAAATCCTAAAATCAAACTGTATTTCATACTATCATCAGAAAATTAATATACTCTAAAAAGTTAATTCAGCAGCTTATATGGATAATGGCTTGAATAGCCAAAAGGTTAAAGAATAAGGTTTAAAAGTACAGTCTTCATCTGATACTTCTGACACTGTTCTAATATACCTGAAAAGTTCTGTTATTCTGCCCTAAAGGAACAGTGATAGGTCTGAATCAGCTTAAAATGGTGAGAGTTAATGTTTTACAGCAAACTAACTATATATACAGATGTTTATATCTATTTCATACTGTGGCTTCAGAAAAAAACACCCAACACATTCAGTAGAATATGCAAAGCAGCCACAGTCTTTAGTTTCTTCCTTTTAGTTATTTTGATGCAATTTTAAACAGAAATAAACAATAAATCCACTATCAACAAGAAAACAATATTCCATCAAGTATTACTTTTAATTAACATGTAGAGCTACACAACTATTCAAACAAATGCAACTTAAAAATTTTCCCAATGCAAACACCTATATTCTAATTCGTGTTTAATGTATTAAATATTATGACAATTAGATTTCTGAAGCTTACATACTAATCTGGATGCTTTGATACAAAAGACCATGAAAAATACAAGCTTAAACTGTAAAAAATACTGAGACTAGCTTTATTAATAACGCTTAATTTCGATTTAATGTTTTAGTCTTAAATAGGAACAGGTAAAAAATTCCAAACCATAAATATTGTTACACTGAAAGCAAAAGCAAGAAGAACTCGATTTATATTTTATATGTTAAATCCCTTTGCCAGCTGGATTCAACTGTTCTCTTAAAGATCACTAAAAAACCAGTTTTTTTATCACCAGTTACTGGTATCTTGGAATTTTAGTATTTCAAAATATAATTTTTAAATTACCTTCTGGAAAATACACACAAGTAAAATATTTCCTAGACAGCACATCTTTTTGCTTTTTTTTTTAAATAAATAACCACATACCATTTAAAAACTAAAACCTCAAATGGCAATGTTTTATTCTGAACAATCATTACATGGGCAATGCCTATATTTTTAAGGACCATACATAAAAGTATTCAGTTTCTCACTGGAAAGCTTTCATAAGCCAAATATAAAAAATCTCAGAAAGGACTTTGAAAAATTGTTGATAAATATCTGTGCTGAGAAAAAAGATAAATTTGATATTCCAAACACACTGATAATTTATTCATTTTGGAAAAAGTTGATAGGGACAGAGGAACCAACCAGTAATGACCAACAATCAATTTTCATTACACCGTTAGTCTACTGAAACTCTTAAGGTTCTAGAAGAGGTCTTTTGCCCATCGGTGTAATTTAAACCCTTATCAAGTAGATCAAATATTAGATACCTTATTGGTTGTGAGTGAAACGGGTGCTAAGATGACTCAATATTACAATAAAGTCAAATCTGGGAGGAAATCTTTCTAAACTATATTCTATACTTTATTGATTTCTTTATAAACTTTATTAAAGACATTTCAGCTTTTTTGAACCCCATTACTATAACTATCAATTATTAAGGGAAAACCAGACATTTTTCCATCTCTTTCCATGCTGTCATACATCACTTCTGCTGTTGATGTGTTTGCCCACAAAGCCCCTTCTATTTGGTTTTTTTAATTGCCAGCTGAGAAACCTGACAGTTTAGATATAATTTTTAAATGCTGGTTATAGAGCAATAACCTCAGGAGTCAGAGCCCAAAGACTTATACAGAAGGTGAGAAAAGCAGAGGTGACATTTATGGAGTGCCCAGACTCTTTAAAGACATTATTTAATCTTCTTGACAACCCTATGAAGTAAGCATCATTATACCCAGTTTATAAATAAGTAAGTGAAACAGCAGTTAAGTGACTTTACAGAGGTAAACCTAGTTAAATGACTTGGCCAGGTATCAGAATTCACGTTTTCTGGTGCTATGTGCCAATTTCAGTACACTGTCCTTGTTGACAGTGATTTCAATAGCTCGGGGACCATCTAGGCAGTTTCCCAAATGGCTGAGTTGCTCCATGTCTGACCTTCAGATAAAGTTCCTCCTGCACTGACATTTGGAACTTAGTATCTTTCCATATCTAATGCTGCAATGAAGTCTGAACTCTCTTGGCATACACATGTGTATACAAACACATACACAAATTACACATGTAATCAGACCTTAAAGTTTGAAAGCAAATAGCTGGTTAAGAGTTTTACATGCTAAATCCAATTTTTATGAAGTTAGGTATACATGAATATTTGTATGCCATTCTTGCCTATGCAAAGTAACTAACACTCGGGTGTCACTACAAATTCTAGGGAGCTTAGAATAACATTTTTATAAGGCACAAAAAAATGTGAATACTTTACCCATTCCATAAATTGATTTATTTTTTAAAAACAGTGGGGAGGGGAACGTTCACCCAAAGAGTAGAAAACACTGATTTAGCAAACCTTAGTTACTATCCTGGTCAGAATACATTAAAATGAATATCTTAATTCTCCCTTTTGCTTTAAAAATAATTCTGTAAATTACAATGATTGGTTATCCCCTGTATCTCCCTATCATCTCCCTAAAGGAAAGAGATATTTTACTTCCTTTTTTAAATATCTTGCTTTGGGGACCACTCAACATAAATTGTAGGAAAAATGCCAAACAAAAATGTTGTAGTTTAAAACAAATTTTTTAATAAAAAAAAAAATGTAAGATTGGTTTTACCAAAGTCAACAAAACCTTTATTAAAGGCTCAGAACTCATTTTTATATCTGCATTTAATCAATTTAATTTTTCATAATCATATAACCAATATGTAAAATACCAATTTAAATTCCAAACAACTATTCTTACATGAATTCAGGGCATTTACAAACTTTATATAAAATATATACCAATTTGGAACAAAGTACTTCATCTAATTAATGTTCTCATAAGGCCAGTTACCTAAAATAAAATAGAAACTAGGAACTATACCTAGGGACCATCAAGACCCTCTTTTCACATGCAAAATGGGGAAACACACTGGACACACACATGCACACACACACCCCCAAGACTCAGAAACCTGACAATTATCTATAGACTCTCCAGGAGTGAGCTTTTTGCTACTGTTTTGCAACCTCCCCAAAATACTCCATACATACCTTTTCCAAAAAATAACTTCTAAAATATGTATAGCGAGACTTGACATATATATTAGGTAGTTTAAGATAAGGCAATGACTGCAAGTAAAAACATTGAGATATCTGATTTAAAATGGAAAAGAATTTATTTCACTTTTGCCATACCAGGACAACAAGGCAGCCCGTTTATGTCACCACTCATTAAAGGGACATTACAAAACATTAACATAATGTAGTAGCCATGTTTTCTTTCAGGCACTTTCAAAGGGCATCTCAGACCCACAATATCTTCTACTGAGTGTGCAAGAAAACAGAGCTGCAAAATGATTAGTAAGGCAAGATACTAATCTCTCCCTTTTTATTTGAGCATTAATTTTCCATTTTTTGGAGATTTCTGAATTAACATTCAAAGATATGCAGTATTTAAGTGCTTGGAATTAGCATATTATCAGCAATCTTGGGTTTAACAGCTACTATCAAGCAATTGATTTCTACAGCACACAATATAGTTTGATAGTATATGTAAAAGAAGATGGCCTGAATTTTGCCCTCAAATGCACAAAAAGAATTTTCTCTTTACCATCCCAAAACAGTCTTTGGCCTTGCTGAATAATTATAGAGCTGTTATTTTACTGTGAAGCAAAATAAGCCTTCAAGTGTCCCTTACTTGATCTTAGAAGGTCAAATTCTCTGTCCAACAGTTCCTCTTCTGTTAACTTGGAGAAATTATCCTCTCCAAAAGGATTCCACCCTGACATATCAGGTGGGTTACTGATGTTCTTCTGATTTGTAATATTTGCAACTGCCTCTTTATCAGCAACTGACCTAGAGTAAAAATTAAGAGAGGAAAAAGGAGGAAAAAAATACATTATAATTGAAAATTTTAAAGTTTCCTAGTTCATACTTTATAAACACTTGGAAAAGCAGATGATTTTATTATGATGGAGGTGGCAGTAAGGGCATGGATTGGAAAGGAGACCACATGGGATTTGAATCACCTCCATAAAGGTCACTAGCTGTGTACCCTTGGGCAAGTTCCTTAACTTCTCTAGGTCTCAACTTCCTTATCTGTGAAACAAGAGTAGCAGTATCCACCTCATAGGGTTACTGGGAAGATTAAATGATTTAATACATGTAAAGCAGAGAGAACATAAATAAATAAATAAGCACTCATTAAATATTAACTATTATTTATCATAGTGAATAAACCTTAAAGTGAAAATCAGTTCCCATATCAAACAGTATCACTCTAAAATCACTACTGAATAAGGTGATTTTATGTCCTGGTTATGCTGAGAGACATCACAATAATTTTCCTTTTGACAAAGACATTCTCTACATAGCTACCAACAAAAGGTGAGCTGCTAGAATTGCTTTATGAATTGCCTAAAACTAGAGGAGGGTTATTTTCTATATAATAAATTATTCGTGGTGTTTAAAATATCTATAGTCTGGGGCTTCCCTGGTGGCGCAGTGGTTGAGAGTCCGCCTGCGGATGCAGGGGACACGGGTTCGTGCCCCGGTCCGGGAAGATCCCACATGCCGCAGAGCGGCTGGGCCCGTGAGCCATGGCCGCTGAGCCTGCGCGTCCGGAGCCTGTGCTCCGCAACGGGAGAGGCCACAACAGTGAGAGGCCCGCATACCGCAAAAACAAACAAACAAACAACAAAAAAAAAATCTATAGTCTGGAGCCTAGGACTACTGGTTCTATGAAATTTATCCAATAGGCCTCTTGGCTTTTAATAGAAGATGAGCGTTTAAAGCCTTCTTAACCTAAGAATACCTGGGTACCTCTCCCTCAACCCAGCCTGGAAATACAGCATAGGCACAAGGCAGTATAACAAAGTTGTCAAGTTCATTTAACAATTCAGATCCAGACCTTCTAACACCGGTAATGGAGGGAGAATCTCTATGTGCTTCTAAAGAAGTATCTCAATTTTGCAAGCCTTGACTCATCCCCTTAAATTCACCTTCCCCTTGGGAGCTCACTTCCATTGCCACCACACAGATCTTGAAAGGGAAGAAAGGGCAAAAGTTGCCCATTTAATCCCCTAGCCCAAGCCCCTTCAGTATAGTTGAGCCAAGAATGGAACGTTTGAACACTCACTGAAAGCTAGAATTGGCCAACTAGTAGATAGTCTTTCTAGTAAATATAACTTAGGTATCTTAATAATAAATGTAATTCAGTTTAGAACCCACTCTAGGAATGCATCAACTGCCTCCGTATGAAGGAATCCCATCTCTAATTCCAAAACTACCTTCAAGGACTTTCCAAGTTCTAGAAACACAGATAAGAGAGGTTAAAACTCAAAGAGAAATGGGCATGCCCCTCCTGCCTGTCAATGATCCTTTTACAACTTTAGAATTCCCGATCTGAATCATCTTCCTCCTGTTCCTGGAATGAATTTATGGATTCTTCTTCGTAGACTGTAACTCAAGGGAGGGTGTCACCTTAACCTACACTTCAAACACGTGTTAAAATACGTCTGCAAGTTCTTTTACACTCCTCCCTTCAAAGGGTGGAACCAAATTCCCCTGCCCTTGAATGTGGGCTAGATCTAGTGACTCAGATAACAAATGGAATATGGTGGAAGTGCCAACGTGTGACTTCTGAGACTAGATCATAAAAGGCATCAAAGGTTCCTCCTTGCCCTCTCTTTTGGACCACGTGTTCTGAAAGAAACCAGAATAAACAATTCCTTGTTCAAAACAGTCTTTGATTTTGCCAAAGAGAATACTCAAGCAGCCTTTTAGAGAGATCCATGTGACAAAAAACTGAGGCCTCCTGCCCAAAGCCATGTGAGTGACCTTACAAACAGATCCACCAGTACCAGGCAAGCCTTCAGTGGACTGCAGCCCCAGCCAACATCTTAACTGTAACCTCATGAGAGACCCTTCCCTGGTCATAACCATACAGGTAAGCTACTCCTAAATTCCTGATCCAAAGAAAGTGTGTGAGATAATAAATGTTTATCATCGTTTTAAACTACTAAGTTTGTCAAACAAAGAATGTCTTAACATATAAGCTAATAATTTTCTTAGCCTTAAATGCTGCTGGATGTTGCTAAGCCTTATTTGCAAATAGCCGTTAGCAGAATTAACTGATGGAAATGGAAAGAAGGATGGAGATGCAAAGGGGTCAGGAGAGAGGACTAGTAAGAGAACAAAGGGAACTCTAAGATGGGCTCTAAATTAATTCAGGAGCCACTTAGTGACTCTACTCCATGATAACACCCACTGCCACAATAATTTCCTTTGTATTCAATGGAAAAATACTTGCCTATTGGCACTATAAGAGGAGTCCATTATGGTTCCAACCTGAGCTGGAAGTGATGAAGTGTAGGACACTAAGGCTGGTGAGAACTCTTGAGGGGAAGTGAGATATTCTGGTGATGCCTGTTGTTGAGACTGCTGATGTTGAGCTAGCATTTGCTGCTGCAAGAAAGCCTGCTGATACTGCTGCATCTGAAACAAAAAATGCCGTTATACAAAACAATGCTCAAGGTCACTAAAGCACTGTTAGCATTGCCCCTATTTACTATGCTCTTTCCTTTTCACACTGGCAACAAAATCAGAAACATGAAAAACAATTTTTATCTGAAGGAGCGGCTCGCTACTAGAAAACTACAAGGTGAAATAAATCTAAAGGACTCCCCTGGTGGTCCAGTGGTTAAGACTTTGCCTTCCAGGGCAGGGAGAGCGGGTTCGATCCCTGGGGGAACTAAGATCCCACATGCCTGGCGGCCAAAAAACCAAAACAGAAATAAATCTATTTAAGAAGTTGTTTAACTGGACTTACTGTGGTGATCATTTTGTAATATATCCAAATATCGAAATATTACGTTATCTCAGGTAGACAGTTTCAGGTAAACGAATATAATCTTATGTCAATTATACCTCAATTAAAAAAAAAAGGAACTGGAAAGTTAGCGTCACCTGGCAGGATTCAAAAATTCTCCTTTAAATAGTTTAATAAAAAATGATATGGTAGTTTAAAGTCACTTGGTATAGCAGTTGCTGTAAAAACAGGTCAAACTATTCTCTGAAGCAAATGCAACTTTCCTTTGGGTTTCTTTTCTTTTCTTTTCTTCAACAGACATTTGCCAAATGAGAGAGACATATGACAAGAGATCCTGGGTAACCAATCATCTCCTTATACTATCAGATAAGATGTGCCAGATCCACGTTCAGCCCAATGTAAAGCTGCTTGAGAATACATATCTGGCTTTCATAAAAGACATGTTAATAAACTAACGAGTTGATTCTGAATTATTAAATTCTGAATAATACAATTCGTACTGTGAATTCCAACACTGGAATGTATACTCAGAGAGAAATCTCTAGAAATTACATAACGCTTACCATTGTAGGATACTGTGATGCAGAAGGTTGCGGCTGATATACTGAATGCATTAAAAACTGTTGTTGAAGTATCTGTTGCTGTTGCACTGCATGTTGATACTACAATTGGAAAAACAAACTCATCAGTATTACTCATGCCTTTTTTGTGCGAGAACCTTTTTTTTTAGGTATTGATCTTACCATAACAATGACCTGGGTACTCAATAGTCCAAACACTAATGTAAGATACCTATAGTCAGTAAGTGACTATAACTTAAATCAGCTTATTGGAATTGGTTTCAAAATTATCAATGAAACATAACAGATTCAACTAAAACCATCTCCAGCACAGTTTAAGGATGTCTGGAAGAAACCTAAACCTAAACACGTTTACCAGCTAATGAAGACCCCTGAAGTGACTTGTGTCCAGGAACCATTACAGTAAATTCCCAAGATCCTCTGTCTCCCCTTCAATGATATCTTCTGGCCATCCAATGGCACCCCTATTTAACTATCCTCCACTCTGGGTCTATCAGTCAAGACCAGAGGACGGGGTACACCCATGAGAAGTAGCATACATATAAACTGGCTCAAAAATAGTTCAGAAAATGATGGAAGGATGATGATGACAGTCATTAAATTTAAAATAGTTTAGTGCTAACTAGAGATGCGCAGGTTCTGATGAGGCAAAGGACAGACTAGAACTTCAGGTCATATTTTTCTATGTCCCTTCCAACTGTAAATGCCAACCCTACACACACACACACACACACACACACCCAACAAAGGCAAAAAAAGAAAAAATAACAAAAACCCAAGACAATATTACTTCTGAAAGTCTTAATATCACCTTTCCAACAATAACATTATTAGGCTATATATATGAACTCAAAATGTAACCTGAAAAAGATAATATTCATCATAAATTGCAGTACTTATTTGCAATGCCAAATGACTGGGTGAACATCGTTTGCTTCAAAAAGCCACGATACAACCTATTACAACAGGAGTATTCTTGAGTATCTCACAGAATGCAAATAAAATATATATTCTTTTTTTTAAATTTTTTATTTATTTATTTTTGGCTGCGTTGGGTCTTCACTGCTGTGAGAAGGCTTTCTCTAGCTGCGTCGAGTGGGGGCTGCTCTTCGTTGTGGTGCTCAGGCTTCTCACTGCAGTGGCTTCTCTTGTTGTGGAGCGTAAGCTCTAGGCATGCAGGCTTCAGTAGCTGTGGCATGTGGGCTCAGTAGTTATGGCACACGGGCTTAGTTGCTCCCTGGCATGTGAGATCTTCCCGGACCAGGACTCGAACCCGTGTCCCCTGCATTGGCAGGCTGACTTTTAACCACTGCACCACTACAGAAGTCCAAACTACATATTCTTTTAATAATCAGGAAACTGAGCAAAATGTTTACTCCAATCTACAGTTCAAAGTACCCATGATACAAAAGGGAATTCACTGCTATTCAAGAGCGGCATGAATTCCACAACAGTACTTCTGTATCTCAAGTAACGAAAAGAATCACCTGCTGCATATAAGCATCCTGAAGTAGCTGCTGCTGCTGCTGAGGATGACGATGCTGCAGATGAAGCTGCTGCAATCTCCAGTCTCCCTGCTGTAACTGCTGAAGTACTCGATGCTGCTGTGGAGGCTGCTGAGTGGGCCCCTGACCCAGTAAAATCTCAGGGCCATTTCCAGGTCTCAGCGCTCCTATAAGAGGTTTCCGAAAACTTACATTAACATACTCATGACTTCAATAAAATGGCTGCATTTCAAAACACGCATTCCAATAATCATTAACCAAGGCATTCATATCCTCATCTTATAGAAACTTCCATGTGCGTATAGTCTAAAGGGATTATTTACTATAATAAAAGTACCCATGAAAGTTAATTTTGTCAGTTACCACTCGTGAACAAGTCAACATCTCAGAAACACTTAATCTTTCACACTTCATCTCTCCATGAACACACCAACCATGCCAATTTGAAATGCTCCACATTTCTCAACTGTATCATGCACCATCACGAGTCTGCATCTTTGCTGACATGATTCTCTGTCTAAAATGCCACTTTCCACCCACTGCAACTCTTCTTACCTTTAAAGTTTATCTCAAATCTCTCTTCCTTCTTCCTTCCTTTAGTGCTTCCACTCAGTTTATAAAGTTTCTTTTTGCCTTGCACATATTAATTGTTTACATGGTTATTTCCTAACTGAAGGATGGGGTGAAGACTTATTTATTATTTCTTTTAGTGCCCCAAAGAACTTTTTACATAACAGATGTTCAATAAATGCTGCTGTAGTGAATCTACTAACACTGTCTCCTAAACAGGCATTTTTTTTATAAGCTTTATAAATTTTACCATAGGAAAATCCTATGAATAAACTTTTGAAATAACCGAAAAAGGATGAGACAGACAACTTCAAAAAGAGGAAATTCCATATACTATAATTTCTATATTCTCTTCCAACAAGTTACCATAAATTCAAACATGACTCTTTAACCCTAAGGGGAGAAAAGGACGGAGAGTGCAAGAAGAGAGAGAGAAGGATTCTTTTTCATCAATGTTAATGTCTTCAAACCTCCACAGGCCTTAAGAATATACAGTGCAGAAAAGACAGCCTCTTCAACAAGTGGTGCTGGGAAAACTGGACAGCTACATGTAAAAGAATGAAATGAGAACACGCCCTAACACCATGCACAAAAAGAAACTCAGAATGGATCACAGGCCTAAATGGAAGGCCAGACACTATCAAACTCTTAGAGGAAAACATAGGCAGAACACTCTATGACATAAATCACAGCACAATCCTTTCTGACCCATCTCCTAGAGAAATGGAAATAAAAACAAAAAAAAACAAATGGACCTAATGAAACTTAAAAACTTTTGCACAGCAAAGGAAACCATAAACAAGAAGAAAAGACAACCCTCAGAATGGGAGAAAATATTTGCAAATGAAGCAACTGACAAAGGATTAATCTCCAAAATTTACAAGCAGCTCATGCAGCTCAATATCAAAAAAACGAAAAATCCAATCCAAAAACAGGCAGAAGACCTAAATAGACATTTCTCCAAAGAAGATATACAGATTGCCAATAAACACATGAAAGAATGCTCAACATCATTAATCATTAGAGAAATGCAAATCAAAACTACAATATGAGATATCACCTCACACCAGTCAGAATGGCCATCATCAGATCTACAAACAATAAATGCTGGAGAGGGTGTGGAGAAAAGGGAACCTTCATACACTGTTGGTGGGAATGTAAATTGATACAGCCACTGTGGAGAACAGTATGGAGGTTCCTTAAAAAACTAAAAATAGAACTACCATATGACCCAGCAATCCCACTACTGGGCATATACCCTGAAAAAACTATAATTCAAAAAGAGTCATGTACCACAATGTTCACTGCAGCTCTATTTACAATAGCCAGGACATGGAAGCAACCTAAGTGTCCATCGACAGATGAATGGAGAAAGAAGATGTGGCACATCTCTACAATGGAATATTACTCAGCCATAAAAAGACACGAAATTGAGTTATTTGTAGTGAGGTGGATGGACCTAGAGTCTGTCATACAGAGTGAAGTAAGTCAGAAAGAGAAAAAAAAATACCATATGCTAACACATACATATGGAATCTAAAAAAAAAAAAAAATGGTCATGAAGAACCTAGGGGCAAGATGGGAATAAAGACGCAGACCTACTAGAGAATGGACTTGAGGATACGGGGAGGGGGAAGGGTAAGCTGGGACAAAGTGAGAGAGTGGTAGTGTATATACGGACATATATACACTACCAAATGTGAAATAGATGGCTAGTGGGAAGCAGCTGCATAGCACAGGGAGATCAGCTCGGTGCTTTGTGACCACCTAGAGGGGTGGGATAGGGAGGGTGGGAGGGAGGGAGATGCAAGAGGGAGGAGATATGGGGATATATGTATATGTATAACTGATTCACTTTGTTATAAAGCAGAAACTAACATACCATTGTAAAGCAATTATACTCCAATAAAAATGTTAAAAAAAAAAAAAACACTCCACAGGCCTTAAATTCAACACCTCTACGAAAATCGTTTTATAACTATTTCTAATTCTTCCAATTACAAAAAAATGGCATGTTCATTTTAATTATTCTTGAAAATGTTTATAAAAGTACAGGAAGAAAATTAAAACCATAATTCCGCCACACAGACATAACCACGATTAGCCTTTTAAGTGTATTTATTTCCAGTTGGAAGAGTATTAAAAAGTTCAGCTCCTGAGCTATACATTCATCTTTTAAGGCCCTGATGTCTAACTGGAGAACACTTTCAGCTGCAGGTGAAGCGCAATCACAAGCCAATGAGCATCATGCAATAACTCATGGAACTCACCTCTCACCTCACAAACTGTGACTTCTCTTTAGTGTTATCAAGCTGAATAGAGCTCCTTGTTTCTCAAGCCAAGCCCACAGAGCACCGGAGAACTCCCAAAAAACAACACTACAATCCTACATGAAAACCATGCTTCCGAGTACATCATTAAATCCTCATACTATTATTCCCCATTTTGCAAATGATGAAATGAAGGCTCAGAGAAGTTCAGTAAGTTCCTGAGTTAAAGACAAATGATAAACTGGAAGAAAATATTTACAATATATTTGGCAAAGAATATTCAGAATACATAAAGATAAAATCTTCAGAGCAATAAAAAGTAAATAAAAAACAAACAATCTCATGGAAAATTGCAAAAGACAATTCACAGAAGAAAACAAATGGTCAGTAAACGTGAAACAGTACCGTTAATCAGGAATATTAAAATAAAATCAAAAATGTTTCACCTGTCAATAGGGAAACATTTTTAAAAAACCAATACTATCAAGTGTTGGTAAAGACAAGGTGAAAGGACACTCACACCTCGTTGGTGCTGTAGCATAAATTTCTGAAGTCTTCTTTGGATGGTAATTTGGCAGTATCTGAATAATTTTAAATGAGTGTACTTTAATAGCTTCCTCAGAAGAATGCTGACATGGAAATCAAGTGTTCATTATATAGATGTTTACCACAACGCTATTAATAATAGCAAATATTGGAAATAACCAAAAAAGTTTTATAAACTATCGTACATTCATATGATGGAATATCACATACCTATTAAAAACTACATGGTAGATCTATATGCACTGATATGCAAAGCTCTCCAAAGTATATTAGGTTTAAAAAAAAATCAAGTTGTAGAGAACTATGTATAGTACGAATCCATTTGTGTTTAACCCAACGTGAATTATTTATATCTGTGTATATGCATGCAAGAACATAAAAAAGGACTAGGAGGGTGTATACCTAACTGCTGCTAGTTTACTCTGGAAAGAAAAAGAATGGGGACTTCTACATTGTTCTGAATGCTATTGTATTGTATGAATATATTTTAAAATTTTATTCATGTGTTACTTTTTTTTTTAACATCTTTATTGGAGTATAATTGCTTTACAATGGTATGTTAGTTCCTGCTTTATAACAAAGTGAATCAGCTCTACATATACATGTATCCCCATATCTCCTTCCTCTTGCGTCTCCCTCCCTCCCACCCTCCCTATCCCACCCCTCTAGGTGGTCACAAAGCACTGAGCTGATCTCCCTGTGCTATGCGGCTGCTTCCCACTAGCTATCTATTTTACGTTTGGTAGTGTATATATGTCCATGCCACTCTCTCACTTTGTCACAGCTTACCCTTCGCCCTCCCCATACCCTCAAGTCCATTCTCTAGTAGGTCTGTGTCTTTATTCCTGTCTTACCCCTAGGTTCTTCATGACTTTTTTTTTTTTAGATTCCGTACTTTTTATATAAGATTTAATGAGAAAAGCAATGTTAAGAGATGTACAGGGCTTCCCTGGTGGCGCAGTGGTTGAGAGTCCGCCTGCCGATGCAGGGGACGCGGGTTCGTGCCCCGGTCCGGGAAGATCCCACATGCCGCAGAGCGGCTGGGCCCGTGAGCCATGGCCGCTGAGCCTGCGCGTCCGGAGCCTGTGCTCCGCAACGGGAGAGGCCACAACAGTGAGAGGCCCGTGTACCGCAAAAAATAAAATAAAACCGAATAGCATCTCCAACCCAAACACTGAATGCTTACCATGAAACAGAATTTTCCTAGATACCATACACCTTGTTATTTACTCTTTATAATAGGCAGAATGGCTGTTTTCCCATTTTACAGAAGAGAACAGTGAGTCTAAGAAATGGTAAAATGGGAACTGGACATAAAAGACTTCAAATTCCCCTTTTGTTCCCTTTTCCCTTTCCCTATTCCTCCATCGGGTATGCCTGATCACCACAGGCTTATGTTACATCAGATAACATAAATGTCTTCCTTGAGCATATACTTTACCTAATAGTAGTAACAGTAGTTAATAGTGAACATTTCTTAAGGACATATTATGTGGCAGGCATTATAGTATGCAGTCATTTAGTCTTCACAACAGTCCCATAAGATAGGTACTAGTATTTTCATAACACATATTACTAAAAAATAGGAGAAATAGGACTCAAATCCAGGTTCTTAAGACTCAACATGTAGGCTTTTAACCATTAGAGTATCCTAATTTAAAACATACTAGTTGAAAACACTTTAACATTAAAGCTTTGTAAGCCTAGAGTTTCAAATTCCTCCTTTCCAGTACAATATAGAATTTTCTATACTCTTGAACTTTAGTATCAACCTCGAACCCTACTAGTCGATGACTCTAGAGATAAGCAGGTTGTGAGCTTTTCATACCATACTTTTATACTACCCGTACCTTACTTTTGCTGACAACATTAGGAAAACAATTAGGTGGGTTTATTAGACATTAGTAGCTTTATGTTTCTTAAAGCACTATGTGACATATCTGCTTCACAACAGTAAGTCTGCCAATAATTTACATTTCTAGGAAATCGAGCCATAAAAGGTTTATGTAAATTAACTAAAAAGGGGACGAGGTTGGCAGAGCTGTATCACCTTTTGGTCTGTGGTTACTGAATTCACCAGGAGCTGGGACTTTAACAGGTATTGCTGAACTTTGAATGGTCAGCACACTAGGAGTGGCAGTAGTAGAATTCGCCTTTGGTCTCTGTCTTGGTGCAATTGAGGTTTCTGTTGGTCCAATGGTATCTGTTATTCTACAACAGAAGAACACATGTCATTCCAAATACTGGGATCATTTCTAACTTACTATTTGTTCTATAAAGGATCTATTTCAACAGATGCATATTTATTATTACTGATGGTCATGTTCGTCCTCTTGGCTTCTTCCTAAGTCTCATTTTCAAGTACTAAATGTTTAATGAAGATAAGGAAGTAAATAAAATAAACCTAACCAATTTCCTCAAGCCAGATTGCTACCACTTATAGTCTGCCACCGGAGCTGGCAAAAAAAGAGTATAGAATTGCTCTTAAGGAGATAAAATAAAGGAAGCAAACAGAAGTCTTCTCAATAAGGTTTTGGACAAAACAGAGCCAACTCTCTAAACCAGTCAGAGAAACAAAAATAAGAAACAACAAACAACAGGCTCCTTTAGCTTGGACTCTTGGCTTAAGAAAAAAAAAAAGAATAGGGCCTAAGGCATGCAAAACATAAGAAGCCAAAACTTTTAACTGGTGGAGCTATCAGCTCACATTCAGCATCTTAAATCTTTAACTTTGCTTTACTTAAAACACTGAATGGAAATTATATAAAGGTTTTCCCACTAGGACTTAGTTTAGGCCACAAATGTGAGTGGTCAAGTGGAAAGCAGTTTCGAAAGCAAGAGACACTAAATATAATTCAAGAAGACACAGACATTTGCTTTTCTCTTTCAAAAATAGCCAGGAAAAATCTTTAACTTACGTATTTATCAACTCTGCTTTCTATAAATTCAGAACAAAAAACTCGAATACTTCTTAATAGGGTCTATGCTCACTTTTCAAAAGGATTGCAATAAAATCTCTTTATCAAGTTCCCTTAGCACATTTTCAAAATGATCTGACGCTTAAAAGTTTTGCATACTTATGATTTATCAAGTACACATCTGCGGCATTTAGAGGAAGTCCAGTCTATCATAACTGCACAGGACTCTACAGTTCTTTCCTCTATCTGGAGATACCACAAGAGGGAGCCCTCTCAACAACTATCTTTCTCAGAAAGAAAGGATGTGAAATTGAATCAAAAGATTTTGGAAAATCATAGAAATGCACTGTATGTGTGCTGTTTTCTAAAAATAACATTTATGTTTTACACGGGATGGGGATGGTACAAGTCATACGAAAATAGAACTAAAAGGCTATAAAAAGATCATGTATACATGTAACCAATTATATCTCATTTAATCTAATTATTTATTGAGTTCAAATTATGGATATGGCACTAAAACCAATGCTGTACTCCCTAAACTTAAGTAATTTGGGGGAAATATTGTATACAATCTTTCTATTTGCCTACCCATTCTTCATTAAGTGGGTAGTATATAGGCCAGACCTCACCCTGCCTTGTTCCTGTTCTAAATAGCTCCATAAAGGATTCACAACACACGAGCAGGGCAAACCTCTAAAAAGCATATTAAAAGTTCTGCAGACTTTGTTTAGTCTAGTGTTTCCTAACTTATTTCACTAATGTACCAATATCTATTATACAATTACTGATATCCAGCTAATAGGGCTCAGTCTTCAAAGAATTTACAGCCTACCTAGGAAAATATGGCACATGTTCATGAAAATATAATAAAATATAAGACAGAAAAAGTAACCAGCGCTAAGCTAACACTGTCAAGAGTTTCATGGAGGAGTAATTTTACCTTTAACCTAACTTGGCTAGAGAAGGCGCAGGTGAGAACTGGAGGTTAAACATAAATGTGATTTCGTCAGACAGTAAAAGAAAGTAAGCGGTCTATGAAGAAATGGGAGGAGAATGCCTGGACAGATTCAGCAAAGTGAAAATACAAACTTAACTAAAATGAAAGAACGAGTAATTACTGACATCAACACTGCTACTGCAGCTTCCTTTGCACTATTGTAGCAGACAAAGAGCTGGTTTTTTGCTTCCTTTCTTTTCTTTTCTGCTGACTAGCCTGAACAATCTTCCTAAAATACACTCTCTTCTCTTAAAATCCCTCAGTGTTTCCATCTGCCAGGGCAGTGATTCTCAACCCTTCCATCTTTAAGATATAAATCATATAAGTTTCACATGTGTAACAGTCCCAAGAGCAGATGCAAATTTTGGGGAGGTGGATGGGGGGTTTTAAGAAGTGAAACAAAAAGTGCCACTGACTGAAGGCAGGGCAGGCAGATAATATCCATAAAAGCTTTAAAACATGTAAATAATGATACTGGCTATTTAAAGATTCCCCCTCCTCCCCTCTCTGGAAATATGCCTTTTACATGGAAAAAAAAAAATGATTTACAACTTTTTAACATTTAGAATTTTTCAACTTCTTTACTGATACTATCAATAAAAAATAAACTTATATTATTGACCAATAAGCACCAATGAACCCTATTTTTTTAATATACATAATGTATAGATTTAACATACTATGACTAGCACTGTGAATTTTAGTTAACTATTTCATTAACTATTTCATTTCCTTATAATTGTATAGCTGTAACGTGTCATGGTGAAAAGATATGCAAAGCATTACTGTTCAGCTGACTCATGCTTTTTAAAAAATTTGTATCTACTTTCTTAAAGATTTAATCATTAACAAAATAATTATTTTAAAATATAAGTAACAATAAAATTCAACTGACAAGTCCTACAATAATTCATAATGACCACTCAACTATAACAGCAGTTGCTAACTACAGCTATGTCATGGGTAAGACAGTCAGTCATGCTGGATTCCTGCAAGTTAGACATCACATTACTCCTTCGTCTCTTACTCAAAAGAGTATTTTAAATTTAAGTGAATGAAGATAATGTTTTTAGAGTGATGCCATATTTTTTTAAAAAAACTAAGTCATTCTCAAGTGATATTTCAATAATTTACAAATAACAGATTATTTATAACGCACCTGACAACCAAGTTCCAAATAGTAGAACTGACTGCAAAGTTGAAAACTCACCGGTCTAAAGGCCAAAATCCAAATTTCTCAGCATGACATATAAAGTTGCTCATGACTGATATTTACCTACCCCCTCCTCATCTTCATTTCCCACCACTCCTGTACATGTGCCCTTATTATGCCCCAGCCTTGTAGTTTCACAAAGGCTGTCCTCATCGGCAATGTTTGCCTGCTATGGTTTCACTGCCCATCATTCCAAGTGACTAGACTATTCATCCTTCAAGAAAAGAGTCCAGCAACTCCCACCGGATTCTTCCTGTGCTCCTGTCTTCTTTCCCTTCCTCCACCCTCAGAGCTGCCTGATATCTATCAAGGTGTGACTGTTCACCCGTCTATCTTCATTTGGATCAGAGCTCCTCGGAAATAAACACTGCTGCTTTTTCTTTGTGGTCTCAGTATCTGTATCTTGAATGTAACAAGTGCGTGACAAATATTTTTTATGTATTTTATGTCAAATAAAATACTTTGCATAAGTAAAATACAATACAAAAAACTGTGGCCAAGAAATCTCCCCAAATGTAATATTACACCTGTCTGATAATGTAAAATACAGTCCTGCTTATTAACTTTTAAACTCAAAAAAGAAAGCACGAGAAAAATTAAAAAAATCAGTCATTAATTCCATCATTAGTCAGATTTAGGTCTTAACCTATGTAATTCGTATCAAACATTAATGTAGTAAAGAACTATAAAAATTATTTAAGGGCTTCCCTGGTGGCGCAGTGGTTGAGAGTCCGCCTGCCGATGCAGGGGACACGGGTTCGTGCCCCGGTCCAGGAAGATCCCACATGCCGCGGAGCGGCTGGGTGGGCCCGTGAGCCATAGCCGCTGGGCCTGCGCGTCCGGAGCCTGTGCTCCGCAACGGGAGAGGCCACAGCAGTGAGAGGCCCGCGTACCGCAAAAAAAAAAAAAAAAATTATTTAAAACATTATATTTCTTTATCAGTCTTAAAAGTATTACCATTATAACCACTCATTATAAAATATACATAGCTATTTTTTCTTTCAGTAAATTAAACAAAATCATACTAGCTATTAAGTAAAACATAAAATCTCATAAATTAGTTGCCATGTGACGAAATGACAACTTCCCCCTGTAAAAGGACCCAGTGTAACATCAGCAGTTACACAATCACTTCGTGATTGCTGAGAGGTAGCAGTTCAAGTGCAACTGCTGTCAAACCCTGTTATATAAGAAAGCTTATTCTGTACTTGCAATAAGGAATACGACACTTTTTGTGGGTGAAGATGATATTTAATGAATGACACTTGCTAGGATTAAAAACAAGAACTGTCCTCTTTTTTCTTAAATGCCTTTTCAAATTACAGCATAGTTTTGCCTACCTGGCTTTTATTTGGCTTTTCCTAGAAGCTGCTTCACTAGCAGTCATCGGTTCAGGAAGAGCTGAAGGAATAGGAGAATTCTTGGAAGAAAAAATAAAACTTTTCATTTTAGTTTTTATTTCAATTGCAGAAAGCTTTACTTAAACACTACAGATACACTCTTAAATTTTAAAAGTATTGTCTGTGAGACAATCTCTTCACCTCAGATATCTATAAATTGTTCACATATATTTGCAAATATCAGTGCATGTTATACAAATGTCATTTTCATATTTGTGTTCCACAAAATTGTTCACATATATTTGCAAATATCAGTGCATGTTAAACAAATGTCACTTTCATATTTGTGTTCCACAGAAACCCTTGGAAAATAAACAGAACAACATCATTATATCCACTTTACAAATGGGTAAATCTTGGGTATAAAGGATTATATTACACTTGTAAATCAATGACTATTTCACACTCTTTGGAAGAAGAAGCAAAACACCAAGCACATGAATACCGTGTTGTTTTACATACTGCAGGTAATTTTCATGACACTGCTTGTCAAGTCTAGAAAACAAGAGGAGAGGCTTCACTCATTTGTTTATCCTCTATAATGTTTGGCTTATAGTAAGTACTCAATAAATGTTTGCTGAGTGAAAAGCTAAAAATCCAGGCAAATGTCAAATAAAGCTACTTTCATTACAAGAATGTTAGTAATGACTTTCAGCTTCAACCAAGAATATATTATATTGACATAGTAAGAACTTCAAAAAACAAAAAGGAAAAGGTACCAAATTCCTTCTTTTTTCTCAGTGGGGTGGATTAAGTTATACACAAAGGAAACCTATAAAACAAGTCAGGCCAGAATGATCTTCACAATGTTGAGAACAGCTTAAAAATCACTGATGATTCTAGACTTTTATTAAAATTAGCAGACTCGCCATATACCGTTAATCTGATGTAGTTAAGTATGCAGACACCAGATACAATTCAAAGCCTTTGCATGGTAATAGCTATTACCAACTCAGCTTCCCTGCACTAGACACTGGGTTTTACATTTATTATTTCTAATCCTCATAATTACTATCCCTGTTTTACAGAAAAAGTAACAAACTATTAAGTAACTCCCCAAAATATACAAAATCAGTCACTGATAAAGACAGAATTGAACCCAGTTCTCTGCATTTACAATGCCTATGCTCTTTATGCCAAAGGTAACCAAACTTTAGGGTGCTTAGTGTCTCAGTAATTTTTCATGACACCCGGCCCCACCCTGCTCCCCAAAAATCTAACAGTCCTGTTTTTTCAACAGTTAGGCCCAAACAACTTAATAATAGTAGTTTGTGCTGTATCAGACAGAGGTCACTGTGTTTCCCTCAAATATGCAAAACATCCTGCAGTGCCCTCAATCCACTGTAGCTCCCCAGAGCACCACAGTACATAGTTTGGCAACTGTAGCTTTGTATCAAAAATACTAATCACAAACATACCATGAGACCACTTGTCTTGAAACAAGTAACTCTGAAAGTATATATATCCGTACAGATAAAATGGATTTTAAATTCATATTTACTTGCAAAACTACTTACATTGATGTTGGAGACTGGACAATCCTTTTTGGCAAATTTAAATGCAAAATATGACACTTGAAATATATCGGGTCTACGTTCTGGATCTGGTTCAAGCATGAACCCTGCAAGAATAGATCAAAATGTTAAGACGTTTCATTGAAAACGGAAGCAATTAGGGGTACATTAAAAGGATAAAATAAATATATATATATTTCCATTCTAAGAGCAGTGATGATTCCACCAAACTTTGTTAACGTATATAGAAAACATTAGAATTGCTATTTTATACAATATCCCAAACTAAAGACAAACCAGTCCTAGAACAGTTCTGTACTGAAAGTATGAACGACAAATATGAGTATTTTTCTGGGACCCTAACGCAAAAGAAAAAGTAAGTTTAGTGAACACTGGGGAATTATCCAAAAAAGTTCCAGGGCTGTAGTAGGGGTCCTTATTTTCACTATTATCTAAAATACCTCTACTAATTTTTAAATGCTGCTAAATCATTTAAGAGAAGACTGAATTTGTATGCATTATAGTCTGTTTAACAAAGTAGTAGAGGGTTGGCACTATAATTTTCCTAAAACATGCTTTCTTCCCACGCTGATGATAGCAATATTCATCATAGTTCTGTATTGCAACATGCTATCCACATCATGTTCAGAAGTACAAGCATAATTTCGTGGTTCTATTATGAACAGATTTCACACCAACCCTACAGCATTGCTTGGAAGGCCTGACCTTTTTTCTAACCAAAATGACCACTACCACTTGTCAATTTCTTGAACTACTTGTTAATTTACAATTTCACAAGAAGGCTGACATTTATACTCAATTACATATGTAAAAAATCCATATTTTGTTAAAGCAGTCTTCATATTCTAACGCTGCTTCATTGATTAACTCTAAGTTCTCATCTTATTCAAATAATTTTTAAACCTATCTGCAATGTAAAATTTACAGCGTTAATTAGATAATATTCTAAAATGTACTAACAAAATTATGTACAGAGATATCAAGGTATATAAACAGCTAAATTAAAATTATAAATCAAAATGAATTAAATCTACCTTTCAAACTTAAGTAATATTTGAACAAACAATGTGTAATACATCTCCAACAGCATGATAAATTTATTTGCTAAAAACACGGTTGTTTGGCAAGTGACACTAAGCACATACAAAAATTTATTTGGGAGATTCTGGACTCGGTTTTATTATATTCTGCATATCACTTGATTTTATTTATTTAAAAAGGCTAACAGATATCACTTACAAAATTGATATTTTACTATTGTATCACCATTGTTAGAAATAACTCAGAACATTTAAGTCTAATATTTATTAATGCATATTCAACTTCATTCAAATCCAGAAAAGATCTGAAAAATCTACAAGGTTTATTTCATCCTCCAAAGTTATATTTTATCTTGATACCAACAGATATTACATGTTTTAAAAGTAACAACAGTACATGATATGGGGATAAATTTAAACAGACTTTTACCAATGTGGGTAGAACTGATAACATCTTATAAGCAAACAAAAGGACCTCTAACTCCCCTGGCTCATGTTTCCATGTGGGAATACATCTTCTGGAGGCACTTCCGCTTGCCGAACTGTACTGATACCATTTATGTGACATAAAATCAGCCTAAAAGGTCATGACTAGCATTTGTTTTAGTAAAGTAGAATAGAAAACATTAGAGTGCATTACTGTAAGTATAAGCAATGTTTCAAGAAACTTGTTTTATGTGTATGTATATGTAAAATGTATTTTTTACCATGGATCACCGTCAAGCGGTTTGAAAACCACTGTGCTAGTGACCTCTCTCTATTAGTATAATACAGTCCTCGCCAAGGGAAAGACAGTGATTTGTCTAATTTAGACTAGAAGAAAAGAAATAGGCACCTACACGTGTCCATCTCTGTTGCTCTTTCTTTCAACAGTTTATTCTCAGGACATGTATGTTCTCTACAGAACCATGTTTTGCCAAGTGGCCTACTTCTGTGGAAGCAGTCCATGGTTTTCCAACATTGTCTATGACTCTGTGAGAGTATATTTGGGGGTTGTATATGCATTAATAGGCCCATTTGGCTTCAGAGTCCCTTCTGCAATCTGCTTTGTCATTTTATCTAATGAGATCCTGTGCCCCATCTCTAATTTGGTTCTAAATTCAAAGTATAAAGAGGCTGAAACCCACAGTAGACCATGGTTACATTTTTATCTCTGAATATTTTTATATTGAAGGTTATCAGCCATTTAAAAAAAAAGAAAAAAATCTCAATAAGGCACTGTTAAAGCACTTAATAATGTAACTTTTCAAACTCTCCAAAAGAATGGATTGCAAAATGTACTCCTAGATTACTGAATGATGTAATCTGGAGTGTAGAGGTATCAGTTCTAATCCAGCTAAACACTGGAGCATATCTACCAAAAATGACAATTTCAATTTCTAAGTAGTTGATCCAAAGCCATTTTCTCTCACAATAATTAAACCTCAAGTCTAGTGTTTTATTAACTCCTACTTCATGACAATAAAACCATTTCATCTATAGAAATATGCTCCTGAGGAGAAGGAGTGGATTAAGGAATACATGTGTCTAATTCATCCAAAAGTGAATCAAGTAATTAAGTTTTGTTTTTGTTTTTGTTTTTTTGCGGTACGCGGGCCTCTCACTGTTGTGGCCTCTCCCGTTGCGGAGCACAGGCTCCAGACGCGCAGGCTCAGCGGCCATGGCTCACGGGCCCAGCCGCTCCGCGGCATGCGGGATCTTCCCGGACCGGGGCACGAACCCGTGTCCCCTGCATCGGCAGGCGGACTCTCAACCACTGCGCCACCAGGGAAGCCCCCTAGTAATTAAGTTTTTTTAAAAAGACAGAGAAGCTAGAATACACCCTTGTTTACCCAACTTAATATGATCATGTGAGTCAGCACAAGACCATTCCCATTAACCTTGATTCTACTGTAAATATAAAATCGACCTTTAAAAAGTAAGCCATGATAGAAATGTAAGGATATTTCTCTGCTCCTCTTACTTGTGTGACTCTTTCTATTGACACAAATATCACTAACTCAACCTAAGAACACAAAACAGTCTCAGCATTGAAGGTACTATATGACTAAACCACCACAGTATTTCCAACTGATGTATCAGACTATCTGATAAAAATCACTTGCCCAAGGCAACTGAATTAATTATGCTTATTCTAATTTTGCAAAGGAAAGTACACCATCCATGCATATTCTAGCAAAAAGAGCAGCTAAAGGAGCAGTGGCTGCTGCAGCACAGCAGTGGCCAAGTTAACCCTACGGTTACATCGAGGACGCACACCAAAAATTAAATGAAGTAGTTTCCATTCAAGTTACCTAAAATGATGGATCCATACCGGGTCCTAAGTAAAAGTTAAACCAGCATCTCTAATCTAACAGCTCAACAAATTTAACAGGAAAATACTTTGGACAGAGGTCTCAAAAGAATGTTCCTGCTTAAAATTTGTTAATATTTTTTCCTTCCACAAAGACACTTTTTCTCTCCCACAGACTTCCAGCTATTACACTTATAGTAATTTACCTGAAAAGAGAAATACCCACTCTAATTTTGCAATCATAAATACTTCAAGCATTAACTTGTTATTTTTGTCTGTTGACCTATGGAAAGTATTATAGAAACTTACATGTTAGGCAAAGATGTTCTACAAACCTTATTCTATGGACTGTTGAAATGAAACCAAATTTAGCAGCTAATTAAATAAATGTGTTCAATCATAATGTAAAGACTAATGGCACTATAAATATGCCAGGATAGTATATTTGGGATAGCCCTGGTAGCTGTTCCTAAAAGTTATTGATCACAGCCCTCTCTTTACATCTCCCCAAATGGTAACCCAGAGCCAATGACTGAAAACCTTCAAGGAAACCCTATCTTAATCTCTGATTTCTTTTCAAAGGTACATTAAAATGTCTGAGATTTTTTTCAACAAAAAAATATATAGGAAGACAGTGGGTGAAGAGCATAAATGAAGCAAGATTGGCCATGAGTTGATAATCACTGAAGCTGGGTGGCAGGTACATGATAAACCACTGCACTGTTCTGCCTATATTTATATGTATTTTTTAACTTCCATAATAAATTTTAAGTGTATCTAAATAAGCAAGTTCCTGGTTTCCCACAGAAAACAGGTATTAAAATAAATGTATTTATTATCAAAACAACAAGAAATAACAAGTGTTGGTAGAATGTGGAAAAAAGGGAACCCTTGTGCAATGCTGGTGGGAATGTAAATTGGTACAGCTACTGTGGTAAACAGTACAGAGGTCTTTCAAAAAGTTGAAAATAGAGTACCATATAATCCATCAATTCTCCTTCTGAGTATGTATCTGAAGGAAACAAAAACACTAACTCAAAAAGATATCTGCTCCCCCGTGTTCACTGCAGCATTATTTACAAAAGCCAAGATATGGAAGCAACCTAAGTATCCATCAATGGATGAATGGATAAAGAAAATGAGAGGCATACACACACACACACACACACACACACACACACACACACACACACACACACACACACACACACACACACACACACACACACACCATGGAATATTACTCAGTCACTAAAAAAAGAGAAGGAAATCTTGCCATCTGCAACAACATGAATGAACGTGAGGGCATTATGCTAAGTGAAATTGGTCAGACAGACAACAAATACCATATGATCTCACTTAAAAAAAAAAAAAGACAGATACAGAGAACAGACTGGTTCATTATATATTATATATCACTATTTCATGCACAAAGTTAAGAGTTAAGAAAATTAATCTTAGTAGTTACATTTAACAGTATATTCTGGAATATATGATAAATTATGGTAAACGTTTGATATCCAACCTTAACCTGAAAAACCAAGTTTGGCTTCAAAGCATCCAAAGAAATCTCTGCAGGGAAAGTACATCCTACTTAGTATCTGACAGCAGATGCCCTGACCCTCACCCAGAAAATCAAAAATTAGGTTAGCTCAGGAAGAATTATAATGACGTCAATAGTAGTGGTAGTGGGAGCTATAGTAGTAATAATGATAGTAGTATTAAAGGCCATCTCTTTCTGAGTACTCACACATACTAAGAAGCACTTCTCATAATTCATTTAATTTTCACAATAACCTTAAGAGGTAGGTCATTTAATATGCTCATTTTAGAAATCAAACTGAAATAAATGGAGCTGCCCCGTATCCTGTACCAAATAGGTGACAGAGCAGATGCAAGCCTAGGCCATTTGGCTCCGGAGGCCAAATTGCTCTTAATCTCCACAATGTACTTCCTTAACTACCATAACAGAAGCTAAAAGAAAGGTGAAGCAACCAGCCTTCTGTTCACTCATCAAAACTATTCAGTAATCCCGTTAGTTATGCTTCTCATTCTCCTCTAAATATTCTCTAAGTTCTTTTCAACTCTTAGATCCAAAAATGCAAAGTGATTCTCTCCTCATTGCCCCCTGCAATCCATCTCCATTACTTGTCTACTGGAAAAGTTAACAGAAGCTAAGAAGGAAAATTCTAAATAATTGCTACTTTTAAGAAGTAAAGTCTGCAGAAAGTTAATAAACTGAGCTTTGTGGACAGTAGTTAATATAATTAACAATTATTATCATTAATATATTAAATATTATTATATAAATAATAATAACTACCCTTGACCAAACTGGTGATAATCAAAAGTATATTCAAATACTTATATAACCACAAACCATACAGTTTTAACAAAGATTAAGCATGGCTATTTCATTTTCAAAAATCTTGAATCATATAAAATAGATGTAAACAGCATTAGTAAATCTATTCATACTAAGAAGATATATTTTTTAAATGTTTTATCTTATAAATAAATGTGGGGCAACTACATTGTATGAATAGACAGTTGGCAATAAAAAGCTTCACTTTCAAAAACTATGAGCACAGCTAGGTAGTTTCTTGTTTCTGAAGGTAGAATTTACTTGAAAGCAATGTAAATCACCAATTAGTTTATTATAAAAGCAGACAGAGGAACCTAAATAGGATAGTGAGAAACAGGCATGGTCACATGCGAAAAACGTAAAAAATAAAATTGCAGGGCTTCCCTGGTGGCGCAGTGGTTGGGAGTCCGCCTGCCGATGCAGGGGACACGGGTTCGTGCCCCGGTCCGGGAGGATCCCACATGCCGGGGAGTGGCTGTGCTCCGCAGCAGGAGAGGCCACAACAGTGAGAGGCCCATATACCGCAAAATAAATAAATAAATAAATAAAATAAAATAAAATTGCAAAGAATCTAAATGTTTTCTAAAAACCACTGCATTATAGATAAGTATGTTCGGGTTTTAAAAAATCTCTACTTTGTTATTAAGCTTTTACTACTCAAGACAATATTTAAAAAGTAAAGTCCACAAAAGCCCTTTGACGGGAGATAAAATACCAACATTTACTTGAGTGCTTTTATTTTATTCAACCTTGTTTTTTTATTTCTGCCTAGCTCTGAGAAATCAGTTCAAAGAAATTAATACATGGCCAAATTTATACGAACATTGATAAAAACTAAAATCTGTACATTTATTGAAAAATAAAGCAAGCATATGATGCCCAGTAAAGCATCAATGAACTAGAGTCCAATTAGATCCTAAAATTATCTGCAGTGTTTAGCTTTTCTACCTTCCTACTATACACAAACACACATACCCATACACACATACATAGAGAAGGAAAACAAACAAACCTAACACAAGAAAATAAGATCTCAAATAGAAAGAAGCCTCACATGTGAAACAGAATCCCATCCCATCCCTACAGGCTGTAGGAGCTGTAGCTGGTATGTGATTTATCAGTCTACTCAAATGAGAACCTAATCCTAGGTTGCAGAGTTAGTGTACTGGAGCCTGTGTCTGAAGTTTAAGCAGGACTTGTAAACCTGAGATATAAACTGGCTGTGGCAAGAGGGAAGATTGGAAACGACTGGATCTCTTAGAATCTACACTGTTGCATTCTGAATGAAATGTTGAAAATCTCTCATTTATAGCTGTGCAAATAAACCAGAAATTTCTTGTAACTATCAAAAAAAAAAATAAGATTTCATCACTATAAGCAAATTAAATCATGAATCAGGGTATATACTGTCCAGCCTCTCATACAGTTTTGTCCAATGAGAATACTGAGTTGCGAAGACACTGCAAGATCCTCAATAAAATCCTCAGTCCAGTTGTGATTAAAGCATTATACTTAACAACAAAACAGTGCCACAGATACAATGATTTACAACAAGGGCTTCAACAAAAGGTTAAACTTCAATTAGCCAGAACACTCAACTGCCAAAGTAAATTCCTCAATCTATTTTTTGAGCATTCCAATTAATGAGTTTTTTCCATACTTTTGATGCTCTAATTTTTGGACAATGAAGGAAGAAAGCAACTGGATAAGACAGAGCAGCTTATGGGTATGAAGTTTATTCAAATATACTCTAAAGTATGTTTGCGCTCTAAAAAAAATTCACATTCTGCAAAATGGCAGGCTAAAAATAACAGGGCTAATGAGGAAAAGAGAGCTGGGACAAACCACTGAAAAAAAAAAACTATACAGCTCTGTCACCAGAACACTGACAAAAACATTAACTGGTATCTGGGAAGGTAACTTGGGCTGACCAGGCAGGTAGCTTAATTTGGCTGAAGGCTGCCACGAGGACATAAAAACACATCAAAATAAGACTAGGAGGTTCTCAACCAATAAGATAAAAGTGCAGTTCCGAGCCAGCGAGTGTGCTAGTCAGGAGGCCATCCATTGGTAGAGAGTCACACAAAAGCTGAGAGGTAGACCTCTCTGGGAAGAAAACCTCAGGTACAAGCATTCTTATTAATGTTCTCCAGTTGTAGTGGAAAGTCTACAAGCTGGCAGTGCAGCAGCCAAGCTCAGGGCGACTTCCTTCCCCTACAAGTTATAACGCCAGCTCCCCCACCGCTGCCCTGCCTCCCCTCGCCTGGGAACAGCATTCCACGTGAAGCAATGTAATTTTTGTGTTCAACTGACATAATTCTCTGATTTCCAACATGTATGAGCAAATCCACATTAAAGAAACAAAAAGATCATGCTTTAAATAAGTTTGCAAAGTAAAGCTAGATATCCTTTTAGGCTCCGTTTTCTTTTCTTTCTTTTTTTTTTTTTTTTTTATCTTTCTCAGGATAACATTGTGTGATAGTTCAGGGCTGTGATTTTAATCCATAGTGTAACTATACAGTTAGTCATTTTGGAATACAGTATGTTCCTATCAGCAAACAAACATGCTATAAAATCTCCCATCTAAACAAACAAACTCCTTTGGCACCACATCCTCCTATAGGAAAGAGTCGTGCATACTTAATGACTCGACTCTGAAATTTATATTCTCTTTTGAACTCATTCCACTTAGACTTTGGTCCCCAGCACTTCACTGAAACAGTTCTTGTTAAGAGTCACTGATGACTTCTCTGTTGTTGATCCAGTGGTCAGCTTTCAGTCCTCGTTTTACTCGACCTATTGTTAGTATTTGAAGCAGTTGTTCTTAAAGCCTGGTTTCACTTAGTTTTGGGGATACCACTCTCTTTAGGTTTTCTTCCTCTCTTTCTGCTACTTCTGAGTGTCCTTTGTTGGTTCCTCCAAATATTGGAGTAACTCAGGGTTTGTATTATAAACTTCTTTTGTTTATATACGTGCACTTAAGGTGACCTCTTCCTGTCTCATGGTTTTAAATACTATCTAACTTAAGACCTAAATTTATATCAACCACAACTTCTTTCCTGAACTCCAGAGTCATATAACTGATAGCCTGTTTAATATCTCCACTTTAGTATATAACGGTCACCTTGAGCTTAAGATGTCCAAAACTAAACTGATTTTCCTTCCAAAACTGGCTCGTCCCACATGTATTTCCCAATCACGGTAAAGGCACCTCCATTCTTCTCCTCACTCAGGTCATAAAACCTTGGAGTCATCCTTGCCTCTCTTCCTCTTTCACCCTCCCATCCAATCCACTAGCAAATCATGATGACTATATCTTGTAAATATAATCAGAATTAGACGACATCTTGCCCCCATCGCTGCTACTATCCTGGTGCAAGACAAATTCATCTCACTCTTGTTTTCTTGGAGTAACTTCTGAACGTCTCGCTGAGCTTATACCTTTCCCATCTTCTTGCCTCCTTACCCCTCTACTGACTACTCTTCACATAGTAGCTGAAATCATCCTTTTTAATAATGATGCTTTTTCACAAAAATAATGTTACTCTTCTACCCAAAAAGCTCAGTGGCCCCCTCATCTCATAATTAAAGCCATGGTCCTTTTGATGGCCTATTAGACCCTACACTCTTCCTGCTGCCTGTTCTTGTAATTAAAGTTTCATTGGAACATGACCACACTCATTCATTTACATATTGTCTGTGACTGCTTTCAGTAAAACAGCAGAGTTGAGTCATTGTAACAGAGACTCTATGGTCTGCAAAGCTTAGCTATTTACTGACTGTCTGGCCTTTTACAGAAAAAGTTTGCTGACCCTTGCTCTAGAATGTAAGGTTCTTTTTTTTTTTTACATCTTTATTGGAGTATAATTGCTTTACAATGGTGTGTTAGTTTCTGCTTTATAACAAAGTGAATCAGTTATACATATACATATGTTCCCATGTCTCTTCCCTCTTGTGTCTCCCTCCCTCCCACCCGCCCTATCCTCCATTTTCTTTTGATTATTTTTCTTCTGGAGTGTTTGCCCTTTTCTTTTTGAGTTACATGAGTTAGCCAATTGTCAAATGTGTAACATAAATTACAAAAGTTAGCCAATTGTCAAGTGTGTAATAAATTTTTTTTCCAGTTTACCATTTGACTTTATGCTTGGGTTCATGGTTTGGGGGAATTTTTAATGGTTTAAATTTATATGTCAATGGATTCATCTTTTCTATTTCCTGAGATTAAAAGCCTAGTTTACACATTATCTACTCCAGTGTTATAAATAAATTCAGACCTATTTTCTTCAAGTACATTTATGTTTTATTTTTTGCATTTAGGTCTTTGATTTATCTGAAATTTTAGCATAATGTTTGAAGTAGAGATCCAGTCTGATTTTTCATCCACAAGTGGATAATAAAGTTTTGTATTTCCATCTGTTTTTCCCCACTGAGTTGAACTGCTATCTTTATTATACAAAACCTCAAATATATTTACATTGACCCTCTTTTCTACTGCACTGATCTCAGTGGCTGGAGGCTATGACAGAGGATGTTTAAAATGGAAAAAAACAGAGTAGAAATGCTAGAAACACTTTAATTGAAACAGTGCAGGGCAGTGCTGTTTAAATACTGCAACTTCCTAACATATTTTATATCTGATGATCCTCCTCCTCCCCCAAATCATCTTTTTCAGAAAATTGTACCATGTGCGTATATAAAATATTAAATTACAGTACCTGTCAAAAAGGAAGAAAAAATTCTTAAAAGAGGCTGTAATGAAAACTGAGGTATTCTTTTGGAATCAAAGGCCCACAGGATTTCTCCTTCTGACATACACTTAGGTTGCTTTCTAATTTTATAATCAATAAGGAATATTAAAAAGAGTGGCCAAATAAACTACTATCTAAGATTGGCAATACTGTGATCTAAAGAAGCAACAGGTCTGGATATTTGGATTTCAAAAGTTCAGACTGAATAATTAAATGTTACGCTGTAAGTTTTTCCAGAAATTCCAGTTTCCTTAATTATATAATCTCTATGTTTTATAAAACCTTATCTAGAGCTTAAAAATATCCATGTACTAATCATTAATTAATCTGCTTTCATTCCTATAGAAGTCTTATAAACATCTTTTTCAATGTATTTCTTGACTATAGTTTCATAAAATTATAATACATGAAATTAAAAGACTAGGTTTAGGTAAAGGAATGGAAACAGCAGGCCCTAAGTACGGTTATCTTATAATTTTTTTAATAAATTTTCCAAGTACTTACTTATTAAACAATGTATGTTATGGGAGTAACGGGAATTGTCTGGGATGGTGAAGCTGCCATCACAGATAGCAACCTGACTCTCACCAAAAGGAAGAGTGAAGAAACAAAGTTTATACAGCAAACATCCCAGGGCCTGTAAAACAAAGAAGCATGAATATCATCAGAGCTCAAGTATCAACTTAACCACAAGACAAAAAAAAAGTAGCCACAAACCAAGAACTAAATATGTTATTAAAAAAAATAAAAGCCTAATGTTTCTATACTGGATCAATCTTTTCACAAATTACAACTTAAACAAATTAATGCACTTAATTTTTAAAAAGGCATTTAACTGCATCATTACCATATTTTTCTATCACATCTGTGGCTAGCTGGCTGAATTAATGTTATCATGGAACTCTAGATCATGAATGATATAACTAAAATTATAAGTGGCTGGTTCCCTTCGGGAGAAAAACTACACTTTTACTTCTTTCACAAGGAAAATATATATTTAGTACATAACTAGCATATAACAACCAACGATGTAAGCACAAGGCTCCTCCGAGCAGAATTCTTTAAAAATTCACTATAATATCTGTTTTAAAATTCCAAGTACGAGTTAACCAGCACAGTTAAACTTAGCATACAACCATCAATAATGATTATTCCCTGATTTTCACTGATTTCACTGAGCACGTCATTATTTCATAATATATTATTCACTGAGCACATAATATAAAAATTCGTTCTCTACTTCTATATATAATCCTACAACTTTAATTCTATATTACACTAGTCATATTTGCACCTGGGTAATCTATATAAAATTCAAAAAGGAAGGGCTCTGTCTGCTTCACTTGCATGGATTCACAGACATCATAGCACCAATAAATCTACTTGCTGACAATGAAGACAAAACACCCTAAAACACAAATTGCATCTGGAAAAGTAGCACAGGAAATTTTTAGCTAAACTGCCAACAGCTCACACCTGAGACACAGTAATAAAATGTGATTTTCTGCTCAAGAAATCATTATGCTGTCACAGGAAGTGTCACCTATAAGCCTTATGAGTGTAAGGGGTGATTCTAATTCTAAATTGATTGTATAAAATTACCCAGTAGTAACTATACAATTACATCAGCAATAACTGAAATTTGGCCTATCTAAAAATTAGCAAATCAGCTTTCCTTCGTTGGATTTTCTCCACGCAGCAACTTAGCAAACCCAATTAACAAATACACTAGCTTTATAACTACTATGAAGATCACAGTATACAGAAATACCTTTCTGAGTTCAACAATATTAACTTACAACACATTATTTTCAATACTATAACAGTCTTCCAATGAAAAAAGTTTAAATACTCTAGAAATTTCAATATATTAGTACAAAAACATTACTAGATTATTTACCATATGACTAACAAAAGTATTAAGATTCTGAATAGAAATAACCAGTTCAATGTGGCTTTAAAAAAATTTACAATGCTTTTTTTCTGTAAGAAAGATATTTTCAGCTTTTATGCAACAGATTGAGCGTAAGCGTTCCTTAAAAGCACTAAAAAGTATATTATTAATTGTGTAATATCTGCATTAAATTACACATTTCTTCTGCCCAAATGATAGTTAGGCCAACAAGATCTGCATTTTAGCCAGTTTTATCTTGTCAATCAAACCTTTAATAACGTATCTTTTGTTGTGGGAGTTCCCAGATAACAATTTTAGATAGCAATGCCAGTGTACTTAAAAAACATAAATCTAAAATACTCTTGCTTTACAGAGTGTGAGCACAGTGAGGTGTCCTAATTTTTTTTCACACCAAAGGCATTTCCCTCTTTATCCATTTGATACAATGAGAACTGTTGAAGAAACAGGAGGGAACGAATGACCTTATTTTGAAGGCTGAGTATCACCGTCTTTAATTTTCCTCGTTAAAAGGTAACATGAAGCATCTGTCACTGAATTTCCTACTGGTCAATAAAATCAGCATCCTAGTTCTCAGGATAAAAATAACCTACAATGAAAACTTCAAAACAAAAATTTTTTTCCCAAAATATATATGCTAAATGAATACTTTAACCTCAATATCATAACCCTCTGAATCAGCAATATTTTTTTTCTGGATATTCTTGAATTCACACCTAAGACGTGTAGCATTTCATCTGAGCTAAGACAAGCATTAAAATGGCATCACGGAAATTAAAACTCTGTCAAGCATATAAACACAGATTCTGTTTTCTGATTACTTTTCTGGCTTCTTTTTTATCTTTGAGTATCTATTTGTCATCCCACAGCTATACCAAGTTATCCATTATAGAAATACTGTCCCATATACTAACCTGTAAATGGTATAAATTTTAAACTTATCACTGACAATTTAGTATGCTGCCTGGCATGCATTCGAAGCCTGGTGAAAAATGAAAACAACAAAAAAAGATTCCCTCCTTTTTGTTAAGATATTGGGCTGCAATCAAGTTCTTAGAGACTTTTTTTTTTTTTAATCAACCCTTGATGATTTCAAAACAGCAGTCAAGCTATAATGTCTGTTGTTTCCTCTGCTGTTGAAATACGCTTTTAGGTAATGTGGATTTCAACATCAGTCACAAAATTAGGCCAGGAAAGACTTCCACAATCACCTCCTCTAATTAATACTTTCATTTTATAAATTAAGATCCAGCTGAATTTGCTTTCTACATTATACTGCAAGCCATTTACTATAAACCATTTAATGAGTCAAATGTTAACGCTGAGAAGAGCAACGGAATTTGAGTCACACAAGCTGGTGATCTGTAAGCAGTATCAAATTACCTAAATCAAACCTATTCATGGTTTGATTAAATTATGTATATGGTTAAAAAGTCAACTACCACGAGATTTAAGAACCACCGGTCAAAGAGTGTATATTATGTAGACAAAGGAAAACCAATCATAGATACTCTTTTTTTTATTATTATCTTGCAAGAATATCTGGTATCCCAACCCCTATAAGAGAAGGCCAGGAGAGGGGCACCAAGAAGATATTCATTTGGGTTCACATGTTACACTCGACTACTTTCTAAACATTACGTTTTAAAACAAAATAAATAGGACTTTTCTTGGAAATTCTAGAACTACTTCCAAAGGAGTATTTTTCCTCCATCCCTAACATAGCCACTAGTGGTAGATGTGGCTAAATACGTGATAAATTTAAATGAGTTCACATCTAAAATAGAATTTCCTGCTAGTTTATTAAATATAGCCCAAACATATTTTACTTCTGAAATAAGTTCTAAAGAAGTGCGGGCACTCTAACATAAAGTTCAACTCTATAGAAACATGATATATCTCAATAATTCAATCCAGATATAGATGCTAAATGATAAAGAACCTAAATATATACAGGTTAGTCAATGGTATGTTTATAATTTTTAAAAAGTTTTACTCGTTAGTTTCCACTAAAAAGATCCTAAAATACTCCAGAAAATTATCAACAATATTACGTAAGAATTAGGTCTAGCTTTTCCATACTGTGATCAACCAAAATTGCACTCAAATCAAAAAAAATTGTTAACAATCACATATAATTTAAATTCTAAAAAATACTGTGATAAAAAGTTACATTATATGGAAATCCTTTATTTGCCTTTTTATACCTAAGCTTTCCATCTCAGGATCAAGAAGGTAATATGTGCTAATATTTTTCTTCTGAAGAAGAAGCTTTACTGTCCACCACTCTCTGCTACTTATTAGGAAATACCTTGCGGAGGACAGGGGGAAAATAATCAGATTTTGTTAATTTGGTTAGTGAAAATGTCAGCCTTTCTTGGCCTTACCCAGATATCAGCCTTGGTGGTGATAGGTTTCCCTCCATAAAGGTTGATCATTTCAGGGGCTCTGTATGACAGAGTTGTATACCTGGCAGTAAATAAGTAAAATGGAGTGGAGATATAAAAAAAAAGACAGATACTACATTGTTTCTACATAAAATACTACGAAAAACTTTTAGGTTCGATAACATTATCAAGAAATAATACTATTTTAAAAGCTCATTAAAAGTCCATCAAGGATTAAACAATACAAAGCATCTATACACATTTTTATTCAACAAGTGCAATTGCATCTATAATGATAAAAACAATTTTTAATAGAAAAATTTTAAATAAAGGTGATGTATGGGAAATGTAGTTTTCCTTGAATTTCTTATAGGAAATAATACAATTTGACTATGAAAATATCCTTATCAAAATATTTTAGTCTATTAATTTAAAAGTAAAGCTTCCACCCTCTCAAAAAATTAATTTCTATGTTTATTAAGCAGCTTGTTTTTATGGACTCTAACATAATTCCTTGCACATGGTAGTAAATCTCCTTTAGGTTTGTTTTTATAATTGTTGTTTTAAGAGTAATCTCGTTGCCATAATTAACTATCATTACTTATACTAATTAAGTACAGTTCTAAAACTGTCAGCATAAGCAATCTGGAATTAAGATACTGTGAATAAATATTTACCAGTATAAAAACTCCAAATCCATTATGAATAGAATAAAGTAGTGCTCAATGAACAGAATAAAGTAGGGCAGAAATTATTAGAATATCAAAGGAATTCCTATAGTATGGCATAATTTAAGATTCATTTTCAGTGTTTTTATGTTTTATTTTACATGAATTATCTTAAAGCTCAATATTCTACCATGTTACTTTTTCCAAATTACCCTGACTGGGTGATACATTCTGATGATACTACTACAGAGGAGTGATCTAAGAAACCAGAATATAAACTACATGAGGACGGGACTTTTTTTTTTTTTGTTCACTGCTATACTGTATACCAACAACAGTGTCCACTACATTGTAGGCCCTGAATAATTACCTGTTAACTGAATAAATGGTTAGATCATTAACTCAACTGAGCCACAAAGCACAAGAACCCATGAGCTTATTACATTCATCACTAGTGTACAATTCTGCTGAACCTTAACTATACTTCAGATCTTAACAGCAAGAAATGAAACTTCCAGCAAGTCAAAGATGCTTGAGCAGAATTCTGCAGCTGTCATTATACATCACAACCCAATCTTTTAAAATTATATGTATATGCATATATCCACAAGAAGCTAATTCAATAATTCATTGTTCTGTTTCTTCAGGACATTTATATGTTTACTAAGGAGTTTGTTTTTATGGAATCTAACATAATCATCATAGGCTGTTTCCTGAGTAGAAATATGTAAGTCTAGAAAACCATAGTTTTATACAAATGGTCCAGAGTAAGATCAGCTCTACTTGAGCTATCTCAAAATATATGTTGCAGTTCAAACGAAAGCTCCTAGGCAGCCTTAAACAACTGAGAATTTGTAAGGAGGTGAAGAAAAGCAACTTAGAAAAGGCAGCTATTTAGAAATTTCTATTCTGACAGATCTTTCTGCATTCTGTATCATTTTATTAAGATAACCTAAGATTTACAAGCAGTACTATTTTCTAAAACTAGAAAACAGAAGTCAGGGAAAGGTCCTTCTAATAGTACTCTAGCAACCATGGAAAGTACAAGATTAAGAAAACGTAAGGCAGATACGAGTTACATTTCTACCAGAAAGTTTTCCAATACAATATTATAAAGTAACAAGTTTTCCACATAGTTTTCAATGCATTACTAGGTCAATCTTCTTAACATTAAATATGAAGTAAAAGTTTAATGTTTTCAAATAATTTAATTTTTTCCTAACAAGCACAAATCCTCAGTATCAATAAAAACAAAGATGTTTAACTGAATTCAGCAATAACTTCAAACCCCCTTTAATGATTCCACTAATTACTATAGCTTATTTAACAAACTTCTTGATAAATTTGTTTACAATGCAGATGAAACGTTTGTTTCCATCATAAAATGTATTTCCTATTGAACTAGATGAGACATAAACTAATCAATGTCTATGGCTCAGAAATATCTTAAAGAAATCTATTAATGGAATACCTAAAATTTATATTAGCAGAGCTGGTCACAGACTCAAGTTAACTAAAATTCCCATGAGACAAAACACAATAAAGATAACACTTACTTTTTAATTTCTTCTTCTACTATATTAACTCCATCTTTCTGAGGATTAAGAAATTTATTTGTGGCACTGCCAAAGTCACAAAGTACATAGTTTCCACCATCATTCAACAAAATATTTTCCACCTTCAGAAAAGAAAAGCAATTAACAGTATTTTCAAGGTGAAAATTATATTTTTATAACAATGTTTTTACACAGTTAAACACTGATATATAATATATAGAGAGAGACAGAGACAGAGACAGAGAGACAGAGACAGAGAGAGACAGAGAGTGAAAGAAAGAGAGAGAGAGAGAGAGAGGATACCTCAAATTGTGAGCAAGGACAAATGATTCAGAACAAAAATATACTTTACTTTATCTACTGCTTCTCTCACTAAGAACAGAAAAGTGCTTCTCCCATCCCAGGATGATTTCTGCTAAGGGCCAAGGAACCCTAAGTCCTCTCAAAAACTGCTTCTATGGAAGAGAAGAACTAGTAGCAGTCAGAGTCTATACTATGCCTCCATTTTTCTCCTTTTCTGACACTTAGCTTACCTATAGAAAGGTAACAAAAAACATTACAATTCTACCTTTGATTGACTCCTAATTCCATTTTTATCTAAAATACTACACTGAAAAACACAGATTTTACTTTATGCCTTAACTTAGAGATCAGAGTTGTAGTAACTTAAATGAAATTATGCGCACAGTTTCTAAAACAGGAGAATGTGGGTTCACAGCCCAGCTCTGCTACTTATTAGCATATGTACCCTTGGACAACTTGCTTAACCACTCTTGTGCTTTAGTCTCCTTATCTATAAAATGGGGAAAATAATAATATCTATTACAGGGGACTGTTGTAAAAACTGAAAGAATTAAAACACGTAAAGGGCTTAGAATAGTGACTGAAATAAGGTAAGCACACAATAAATGATACTATTATTAACATTTTTACACAATATTTTTTATTTTTATGATACAGTTTTAAATGAGTAATTTAATTTCTCTCCACTCTACCAAAATACTCACATTACAGTTTCTTTACAATTTTTCTTCTATATTTCATTTTACTCTACTTTTAAAAGTATTCAATATTTGCACAAAATATTTATATAAGAAATCTACTTAAAAAAAAGAAACTTACTTAAAACAAACAGGATTGCATAAATTTACACATGTAAAAAGAACTAAGTATATGAAATATGGTCTATATAAAATTATGCAGTTCAATGTCTTTTTTGTTTTAAAATCAAGAGGACTCAGCTGAAAACATCACCTTTACATTTAAGAAGTTAATGAGCTATAACAGTGCAAAAAAGTCAGACCAAATTATTGGGGAAAATGTAAAAGCTGCATATTCAAGAGAACTGAAATGAACTATACTGGTTATCAAAATTAAGGGACAGAGGTCTGTAGTCAAGTATTTCAATCTTGCCTTGACTTGTATCCTTTCAGCACAGGTTTCCCTGGATGATGCTTTCATGGTTAACAACCTATATTCTAAGTGACATCTTCTATTCTCTTGTATCTTAAGAGCATTTTATTATCACTTTTCATAAATTTTGTATAATAAGTATACAAAGTATACTTTGTATACTTTGTATACTTTGTATAAGTATACAAAGTATATAAGTATAATAAGTATAATCAGAATTGTATAATCAGAATTGGGATTCATTCATTCATTAAATATTTATTGAGACCCTGCTATGTGCCAGGCACTGTTCTAAATGCTTGGATACATCAGTACGAAAGAGAAAAATCCCTGCCCACAGGAAGCTTACAGTGTAGTGGGAGAGGACAGAAAATAACCAACAGACATAATACATAAGCAAATTTTATAGTATCCGAGAAAGTGACAAGTGATAATAAAAGGCAGAACAAATAGAGTATGGAAAGGTTAGGTTGTAATTATAAATAAGGTGGTGCAACGACAGGACTCACTGAGAAAGTGAATCTGAGCAGATTTGAAGTGGGGGAAAGATTAGCCATGGGATATCTGGGCATAAAGCATTGCAGCAAGAGGAATTTTTGTAATCTTAGTGTTTGTAGGTATCAAAGAGGACCCCTATGCTTCTAAACAATATGTGTAATGATAGCTCAAGCAATATGATACCAGGAATGTTCAATCCCCTTTGGGCACTTTTTCCAATTTAACAAGTGGGTACCATATACAAGAGGTCAGATTCCATGAAAATGTAAGACAAAGTGACCTTTGAGTGGCAATCACCACCAAATTATAGTAAATTATCTAAAACTACAGTAAATTATAAATAAATGAGTAAAGAGACCCATTTACGGTCACCTCCAATATCTCTGGAAAACACCCTGATGCTTAAAATGAATTATAAGAAATAGGAGGAGTGCTGAACTGGGAAGAATAGTGTGGAGGGATATCTAACCTGTGTCAGTGATGTTCATATTTTTGTTCATATGAAACCTTTTAAAGAAGCCTGCTCTGTAAAACAGAAGCAAAGTAGGGAGCACAAAATCTACCTCTACAGTAGTGCTAGCAACCCTCAGGGTCATGAAAAGCACAATTTCAATTCTATAGTCAGTCTTTTATGGCCTCAGGGAATGTAGCTGGGGACAGAGAGACCAATCTCAGTGCTAGTAATAAAAACTGGTTTATATGAAGACAATCCAAGAACATTTTTAACTCCAAAGTTTAAAAGGCATTAATCCATACGTAGACTAAAGTTCATACCTTCAGATCCCGGTGAATTATTGGAGTCTTACACTGATGCAACCTTGCAACAGCTTCACAGGTATCACAGAATATCTGTAACACTTCTGGTTCTGTAAAACCTGTCTGCAGCTTCTTATTCATCTGATTCACTACCTGCCCAGCTAACCAAAAAAGTAATTTTGAGAAGACATATTTTTAATAAATGAAGACTACCACAAACAAAGAGATTAAGAAATGTCTATGGTCTCAGGTAATGGAGAATTGGCTTTTTTTGTAATTTTCATGTAAGGATGCTTATTATACCATATTGTGTTGATTTAATGACATACATTTTTTTTCACATTTTACATCTCTGAAGTGAAAACATCTTAAAATAAGTGACGTTCTGCTAATGCTATTGGCCATATTTTAACATCTCCAAATTCAGAGTGTACCTTGTAACTGATGGCATCATAGATTTGAAGAAACGGTTAGCACGGGTAAACAGTGGTGAACAAAGATAAAGTCTCTATTATCATGGAATTTATAGTCTAAAGGCAGAGATAAACAATCACACAAATATTTATCATAATTACGTACAATAAGGATAATATGAGAAAAACCCAAATTTAAATTAGTGAAGGAGGATGGGGAGAAAAGAGTGCCAGAGAAGGCCTAAGGAAGTGATTATTTATGTTGAGACTGAAGGTTAATCAGGAATTAACCTGGTAGAGATCTGGGAGAACACACTAGTGATAGCAAGTGACATATACAAAGGCCTCTAGTTTGGGAAAGAGCTTAATGATTTTGAATAACTAAAAGAGAACCACTGTGGGTATGGTCTAGAAAGCAGAGAAGAGAGTAAAGTCAGATGATACTAACAAGACAAACAAATCAAGATTTTATCTTGAGATTTTTATCTTGAGAACCAAGGAAACTTCCTGATCTGACCTTTTAGAAGATCTCCTTGATTGGGGGATAGAGGAATCACAAGAGTGGAAAAAGAGAGATAGGTTAAGGGGCTAAGGCTCTAAACCAGGTTAAGAGATAGTGGGCAGAGTAACTTACTAAAATCAAATAGCCACAACAATGAGCCACGAGAGAATTATTAAATATTACAATGTACTACAATAATTGATAATCTAATAATGACAATTCTTAATTACTAAGAGAAAGTTTACTATTATTATATTTTAACAATGCAAGTAAATACATGATTCATTCACAGCATTCTAACAGAAATCAAGTTTGGAAATTTAAAAAGGCAAGCTTATGTTAACTTGAAACTTTCCTGTAACAAGTCTGAATAAATGAATGTCTGCTACTGTGTAATCTGTAAGAAGGTGCATACACACCTGTTCCTTCTATTATTACTGTCTAAACAGCATTCTCATATATTTTCTGAAATAGGTGTTTTTTCTTAGAACTTTAAAGCAGGGGGAAAAAAAATTATTTTGCCTATCAATCCTCAACTTTCAGAAAACTCAGGTCCATTTGGTTGTAATTTGTTCAAAGTGTCTCATATAAGATTGAGGCACCTGACTAGGCAGCAATTTCCTCCATCCTCGTTTGTCAGACGCCCTGACTCATGTTATCCAAAAATTAAACAGTAAGAAAAGTGCTTTCTTGGTGTTCATTCACATTCTTAAAATATCTTTTCACAGATAAGAAATCATAACCTTGAACTCATTCTATCTTTTCCACACTTTCAATGTTGTAATGAGTAGAATAAATTTTAAACAAAAGTCGATCTTCTTTCTTCCCTTCAGAGATCTTTGGGCTTGAAACACAAAATCCGGTCCCCCAAAAAGGCTAAAAAGCTCTATTTGAGCTGCATTTCAAATGCAGAAACAAACAAAATTTCATTATTCAAAATCAAAGTCTTCTGAAAATTAAAGTAAAATTATTCTAATGAAAAATTTTAAAATCAGATTCAGAAAGGAAACAATGTATACTGAAGGTCTTTTAAGATAAGGTGCATGTAACTCCCGAATCTTTACATATTTTTCACAGTTATCATCTCCTAAACAAGAACTTTTATACGCTGCCCGATTTCATTATTAAAATTTAAAAAGTCAACATTTTTCTAGCCTCAACAATCTTCATCTCTCTGAGATTACAATTATACTTAATTTAAAATGCTATACTGGGCTTCCCTGGTGGCGCAGTGGTTGAGAGTCCGCCTGTCGATGCAGGGGACACAGGTTCATGCCCCGGTCCAGAAGGATCCTCCTGCATGCCGCAGAGCGGCTGGTCCCATGAGCCAGGGCCACTGGGCCTGCGCGTCCGGAGCCTGTGCTCCACAACGGGAGAGGCCACGGCAGTGAGAGGCCCGCGTACCACAAAAAAAAAAAAAAAAAAAAAAAAAGCTATACCATCCCATTTAAATTTTGATATGACTTTTTTTTAACAAGATACTTAATTTTATCTGCAGTAGACTGCACCATTGGCTCCCAAATACTCACTTGCCTAAAAACTGAAGCTCATGTAGTTCCCCTTTTAAAATGTCTTCTGGATGACAATGAAACTCATCCAGGGTTATGATTATGCTCAATTCAATTATTTTTGAAAAGTTACAAGTAGCGAAGGGCTATTAGTCAACTCTCATCCAGCTAAGAATTGGCACCTTAAATGCTAGAATTCAGGAAAGTAGGGTAAAGAAAATCAATATCGTCTCCTTAAAGAGATCACAAATGCTTTACAGTAGAGAAGATGAGATATAAATGAGGAAAAACAATCAAGAAAATATCTAATTTTTTACATTATATATGGAAATAAGTTACAAACATATCACAATAGATATTATAATATTGATTCATTTCATTTTCCTCTGTCCGTCCCCCTTCTTACAAGACTGGAGTAAATGAGACCACGTTTTCTCCATTATCATCACCAACCTCCTTCTCCTCCAACCTTCAGGAAGTGACAAGAGTTCCTGGTACCATAATTAACAATCATAACTGTCTTAAGAGAATTTATATATAAACCAGGGCTCCCTAGAATCCAAACTGTCAGATACAGTCTGATGAGGGAGGGGGGAAAGCAAGTTTGCAGGAAATGGATTAATTGCCCCCATTACACCCATTAAAGTAAAAACAAAAAACAAAAAACTTTTCAGGGACTAAAAATTATTATTATAATAATTTAGGCATACTATACAAGTAAATATTTCTTTGAAAACACCACATTATATCCAAATAAAATGTGGTTTTCTATCTTCTGATGTTTTCAAAAGACCACATAATATAAGTTTATAAAAATTATAGATCAAAATGCATCCTTGAAATTTATTATATTTAATATGTTCAAAGATAACATGGTAGCGTGCTGGAAAAAAATCTTGCAACACTAATATGGACACAGTATGCTCTTCTTGGTTGGATTATAAAAGAAATGTATAGGCATCAGGAAAGGTGACTGTTCTTTACGTTTTAGATTTTCTGTTTAAAACCCAACAGCACTTTTCTAATTGTCCATTAACATATGCTCACATCATCATTGCATCAACTATGAGTAGGTTTTAAATACTTTTTAACAGCATTCCTTATTTAGGCAAATAATTAAAGCTGAGATTGCAATGAATGCCCAGAATTAGATGACAGCTGCCCTAAGAGAAACCAAGACACCTACTAACCCATTTTTATAGGCAAATTTTTTTAGCAAAAAACAACCACAGAAAAATACTTACCTCGACAATATTCCATTAAGATAAGCACTTCCCATACATTATCACTAACTGAATTAACAGTACAGTCCAAATAACCCACAATATTTTTGTGACCAGACAGCTCTTTCTGTAAAAAATAAACAAAATTTTAAAAACTGGCAAACATATTTTAAAGGTCTATCATTAACAATGATTTGAAGTCTAAATTAATATATTTAAAGAATTTCAAAAAGTAAGATTTAGGTGTAAGTATGGAATCCGACACATTTCAAAAAGATTTCTACAGTTTCAATGGAAAGTTTATTTATATGTGACTGTCATTTCCTAACAAGCAAATAGTTAATGAATACTTATTTTCAATTCAATGGGGAAGAAAGAGATGGTTCATTCAAAAGTAAGTTTCCAGGGCCTCCCTGGTGGCACAGCTGTTAACAACCTGCCTGCCAATGCGGGGACATGGGTTCGAGCCCTGGTCCAAGAAGATCCCACACATCGCAGAGCAACAAAGCCCATGTGCCACAACTACAGAGCCTGATCTCTAGAGCCCGCAAGCCACAACTACTGAGCCCAAGTGCCATAACTACTGAAGCCCACGTGCCTAGAGCCCATGCTCCACAACAAGAGAAGCAGCCGCAATGAGAAGCCTGCGCACTGCAACGAAGAGTAGCCGCCGCTCTCCGCAACTAGAGAAAAGCCCTCACACAGTAACAAAGACCCAACGCAGCCAAAAATAAATAAATTAAAAAAAAAAGAGTTTCCAGAAGTGAGTGTACAAGATAGTCCTTTGGGACTCAAGAATAAAATACCAGAACTTTTACTTATTTTTATCTTAAAAAGATAAAGAAATTAAGCTCTAATATTTATGAACAATTACACTCGCGTTTGTTTTGTCTGCAACATATTGCAATTTATGTCCACCTAGTCAAGTGAATTTATGAATGTATGTACTTTTAACTAAATAACCTAAAAAAATAAACAAGTAGCTAAAAAGGATTTCTGTAAAGAAACCATAAAGATAACACTAATATTACAAGTACAAGAAACTAAGAAGAAAATGGCAAATCTGACACTTTTGCTCCTAGTACAAGACAATCATTAACATTTATAAGGTTGACAATCATCAACATTTATAAGGTTAAAAATCATAATGATCTAAATAAGGTCTGTCTGTAAATTAAAAACTCTTATCAAGAATACTGTTTAAAATAATTTACACCCACTATCATTAAAATAAACCTAGTTTTAAGTGTGTAATATAATTTGAGATATTAGCTAACAGCAGCTGAACATGCGAATAATTCATAAATAAACATAAATAGTGAAGGATTAGTCATCAAAAAACAGTTTGAAGACAACTGCTCACCTCCCCAAAATAGCTTATTTAAAAGCATAGGATCTGAGTTTTGCTGAGGTTGACGCTATGTTTTATATATCTCAAAATTATACAAAATCTATTGAAAGGAAGAATTATAGTACAATACCATATCTGGGCTTAGGTTAGAAAACTTAGTCTAAGATTCCCTATTATCTCGGAGTAAATCTTTTCACCCTTTTGACTAATAGCCTTACCTGAAAAACAGCAAGTCTCAAAGCCTAATCAACTCTAGTCTAGCTAAGGAATAGGGATAATAAAAGCAGAATTCTGATAAGTCATACTGTATAAATGTGTCTATCTTCAAACAAAAAGGATCAAAATATGTGTGTTGATAAAGATGTTGATACAAAATAAGAAAATCTCCCTCTTAGCAGCTGGGGAAGCTTGACAGTAACAAGTGTTTTCAAGGAAGTAGATAAACTAGAACCCTCCTAACACTGCCGGTGTGAACAGAAAATGGTTCAACTGCTGTGGAATTAATGGTTCCTTAAAAAGTTAAATGTGGAATTACCATATGACCCAGCAATTCCACTCTTAGATACATACCCAAAAGAACTGAAAATAAACAATACATATGTACACATATTCATAGCAACACTACTCACAATAGCCAAAAGGTAGAAATAGCCCAAATGTCTATCCATGGTTTTTTAAAAAAGTCCATCAATAGATGAACACATAAACAAATTTTGATACATATATAGTATATATAATGGAATATTATTCACTCATAAAAAGGAATGAAGTACTGATAAGTACTACAATGTGGATGAACCTTAAAAATATGGTAAGTGAAAGAAGCCAGACACAAAAGGTCATATATTGCTTGATCCCATGTATATGAAATATCCAGAACAGGTAAATCTATCGAGACATAACATAGACGGGTGGTTGCCAGGGCCTGGAACAAGAGTGGAATGGGGAGCAACTGCTTCATGGGCAGGGGTTTCCTTTTGGAGTGATGAAAAGGTTTTAAAACAAGGTAGAGGCAGTCTGTGCACAATACTGTGAATGTACTAAAAACCACTGAATTGTTCATTTTAAAATGTGAATTATAAAATGTGTAGTATGTGAATTTCACCTAAATAAAACAAAAATGTTAAATATATATATTAGCACTTGATAAACAGTAGATGAGGAGGAGTAAGAGGAAGAGAATAAAAGAAGAGAAGACCAGGAGAAAGAGGGGAGAACAAGAATAAGAAACCACCCAGAGCACTGACAATAAGCAACTCTAGAAAAAAAGGAAATTTTTATTCTGTAATTTTCTCGAAATGTTTAATCTAGTTAACTGAGTAACTGAAATTTTCTTTAATGGCGTATTAAAATATTTTTCACTTTTCCTAATATTAAAGAAGAATTTTTTCCTTGCTGAAGCATACCTTACCAACACTACAGAGTTCACACACACACACACACAAATCAACTTTACGGCATGATTTTAAAAATGAAAAGCAAAACTAACTGTGGTCTGTGAATACTAACACATATAAGTGAATGTATTAAATACGCAGGGGAAGCGTAAGCACCAAATTCAGGATAGGGGTTCCCTTTTGGATGAGGATAACAGTATAAGGATAACATTACAGAGGAATACACAGAAGGCTTCAACTGTATCTGTAAGCCTTTATTTCTTAAGTTGGGTAGGGGGTAAACTGGTGTTCACTAATTTTCTACATTCTTCTATTCTCAAAATATTCCATAATTTAAATTTATTTTAAAAAGGAAAAAAGAAAGCAGAGAAGCTTGCCTGTTGAACTGTAATAGGGAAGGGAGGAAAGGTAGGAGTTGTTTCTATTTAGCCCTAAGTATGGCTATAAAGAGTACACTTCAAAGGTTATCTAGATGTGCCCAAGCCAATAAGCAGCTTGCCTACAGGTTGGTTAATGTTATGTGAAAAACTGAAAGAAAATACACCAAATTTTTCAAAGGAAATTACTCTTTCACTTACCATAATTGTAATTTCCCTTTTACAAATGTTGAGGTCTGTCGCGTTATTGACATACATTCGCTTCAATGCATAGCGGAGTCCACCGTGAGTCCGCACCAGGAAAACTGTGGAGAATCCACCTAGAAGAACAAGAATCTACTAAATAAGAAGAATTTGAAGCTCCTGCCAAAATCATGTAACAGCACTGAGGAGCTTCATCTCACAGGGAAATAAACTGATTGTACACAAGACAAAAATAAGAACAGTAAACAACTAACACATTGTACTAAATTAACAGCCCAATCATTGGCTTCCTATGCCAATCATGAAGTAGCACATACAGGATAACATGCTTCTCAAGTTAAAATATACAAATATCATTTGAGTGGGAATATTTCTTATATAGGACGTGGAAAATGTTAACAACTTAACTATATCACTATAGTTTGGCAAATACTAGTGATTGCCTACCCATCAGCCTCTCCGTCTTAGTGATGACAAAACACTGATGTGATTTAATATGAGACATCAACGGGATCAGAGGGGTGGGTCCCTCTTAAAGTTCCAGGGGATCAACCAACACTGTTCTAAGGCAATAATGGGAATCTCATTTCCTCTTGTCAGCAGCTGATTTAGGATTGAATATGTAACCAATTTTGGCTATATGGGACATAAGGAAAAGTATGCTGAGGGTTGCAGGAAAGATTTTCCAACCAGAAAAAACAAAACAAAACAAAAAAAAGATTCATATGATGAGGCTCTGCTCTTCCTTCCGGCTTTTGGATTTTGTTGTATAAGAATATACTCTTTAGACCTATGGCAACCATATGTGGTCATGACGGAAAAAAGAATGAGAGAGAAAATGACCCAAAACACTGAATTACTTTGGCAACTGAATTACACAAGCCTTCCAGACCTCTCACGTGAGATTATAAATGTCCTCATTATTTATGCCACAGTGTGTTAACTGTACCCCAGAAAGCATCATATATGAAACAAATAGCCAGGTATTCTAAAGGACAATTACTTCTGTCACATACAAGCAAAGATTTCCACCTTAAGTTTTTAAAACTCATTTTAGCATAGGATATTTTGTAGCTTAATTATAATTTTAAAACAAAAAAAATTACCGATACCCTCATTCACCAGAAGGAAGACAGCAGAAGCAAGAAAAATAGAAGCAGGAAAAACTACAGAAGCAAGAAGACAGCAGAAGCAAGAACTACAATCCTGCAGCCTGTGGAACAAAAACCAACATCACAAAGAGGTAAACAAGATGAAAGGGCTGAGGGCTATGTACCAGATGAAGGAACAAGATACAACCCCAGAAAAACAACTAAATGAAGTGGAGATAGGCAACCTTCCAGGAAAAGAATTCAGAATAATGATAGTGAAGATGATGCAGGGCCTCAGAAAAAGGATGGAGGCAGAAGTCGACAAGATGGCAAGAAATGTTTCACAAAGATCTAGAAGAATTAAAGAACAAACAAACAGAGATGAACAATACAATAATTGAAATGAAAAATACACTAGAAGGAATCAATAGCAGAATAACTGAGGCAGAAGAACGGATAAGTGACCTGGAAGACAGAATGTGGAATTCACTGCTGCAGAACAGAATAAAGAAAAAAGAATGAAAAGAAATGAAGACAACCTAAGAGACCTCTGGGACAACATTAAATGCAACAACATTCACATTACAGGGGCCCCAGAAGGAGAAGAGAGAGAGAAAAGACCTGATAAAATATTTGAAGAGATTATACTTGAAAACTTCCCTAACATGGGAAAGGAAATAGCCACCCAAGTCCAGGAAGCACAGAGAGTCCCATACAGGATAAATCCAAGGAGAAACACACTGAGACACACAGTAAACAACTTGGCAAAAATTAAAGACAAAGAAAAATTATTGAAAGCAGCAAGGGAAAAATGACAAATAACATACAAGGGAACTCCCATAAGGTTAACAGCTGATTTCTCAGCAGAAACTCTACAAGCCAGAAGGGAGTGGCATGATATACTTAAAGTGATGAAAGGGAAGAACCTACAACCAAGATTACTCTACCCAGCAAGGATCTCATTCAGATTCAATGGAGAAATCAAAAGCTTTACAGACAAGCAAAAGCTAAGAGAATTCAGCACCACAAAACCAGCTCTACAACAAATGCTAAAGGAACGTCTCTAGTGGGAAACACAGCAGAAGAAAAGGACCTACAAAAACAACCCCAAAACAATTGAGAAAATGGTAATAGGAACATACATATCGATAATTATCTTAAACGTGAATGGATTAAATGCTCCAACCAAAAGGCACACGCTTGCTGAATGGATACAAAAACAAGACCCATATATATGCTGTCTACAAGAGACCCACTTCAGACCTAGGGACACATACAGACGGAAAGTGAGGGGATGGAAAAAGATATTCCATGCAAATGGAAATCAAAAGAAAGCTGGAGTAGCAATTCTCATATCAGACAAAATAGACTTTAAAATAAAGACTATTATAAGAAACAAAGAAGGACACTACATAATGATCAAGGGATCAATCCAAGAAGAAGATATAATTGTAAATATTTATGCACCCAACATAGGAGCAACTCAATACACAAGGCACCTGCTAACAGCTATAAAAGAGGAAATTGACAGTAACACAATAATAGAGGGGAACTTGAACACCTCACTTACACCAATGGACAGATCATCCAAACAGAAAATTAATAAGGAAACACAAGTTTTAAATGACACAATAGACCAGACAGAATTAATTGATATTTATAGGACATTCCATCCAAAAGCAGCAGATTACACTTTCTTCTCAAGTGTGCACAGAACATTCTCCAGGATAGATCACATCTTGGGTCAAAAATCAAGCCTCAGTAAATTTAAGAAAATTGAAATCATATCAGGCATCTTCTCTGACCACAACGCTATGAGATTAGAAATCAATTACAGGGGGTTTCCCTGGTGGTGCAGTGGTTGAGAGTCCACCTGCTGATGCAGGGGACACGGGTTCGTGCCCCAGTCCGGGAAGATCCCACATGCCGCGGAGCGGCTGGGCCCATGAGCCATGGTCGCTGAGCCTGCACGTCCGGAGCCTGTGCTCCGCAACGGGAGAGGCCACAACAGTGAGAGGCCTGCGTACCGCAAAAAACAAAAAAAAAAGAAATCAATTACAGGGAAAAGAACGTAAAAAACACAAACTCATGAAGGCTAAACAATATGTTACTAAATAACCATAAGATCACTGAAGAAATCAAAGATGAAACCAAAAATACCTAGGGACAAATGACAATGAAAACACGACGATCCAAAACCTATGGGATGCAGCAAAAGCAGTTCTAAGAGGGAAGTTTAAACCTATAGAAGCTTACCTCAAGAAACAAGAAATATCTCAAATAATCTAAAATTACACCTAAAGGAACTAGAGAAAGAAGAACAAACAACACACAAAGTCAGCAGAAGGAAAGAAATCATAAAGTTCAGAGCAGAAATAAATGAAATAGAAACAAAAAAAAACAATTGCTAAGTTCAATAAAACTAAAAGCTGGTTCTTTGAGAAGATAAACAAAATTGGTAAACCATTAGCCAGACTCATCAAGAAAAAGAGGAAGAGGACTCAAATCAATTAAATTAGAAATGAAAAAGGAGAAGTTACAACAGACACTGCAGACATACAAAGCATCCTAAAAGACTACAACAAGCAACTCTATGCCAATAAATTGAACAACCTGGAAGAAATGGACAAATTCTTAGAAAGGTATAACCTTGCAAGACTGAACCAGGAAGAAATAGAAAATATGAACAGACCAATCACAAGTAATGAAATGGAAACTGTGATTAAAAATCTTCCAACAAACAAAAGCCCAGGACTAGATGCCTTCACAGGTGAATTCTATCAAACATTTAGAGAAGAGCTAACACCCATCCTTCTCAAACTCTTCCAAAAAATTGCAGACGAAGGAACCTCCCAAACTCATTCTGTGAGGCCACCATCAATCACCCTGATACCAAAACCAGACGAAGATACTACAAAAAAAGAAAATTACAGACCAATATCACTGATGAATATAGATGCAAAAATCCTCAACAAAACACTAGCAAACAGAATGAAACAACACATTAAAAGGATCATACCATGATCTAGTGGGATCTATGGCCAACTAATCTATGACAAAGGAGGCAAGGATATACAATGGAGAAAAGACAGTCTCTTCAATAAGTGGTGCTGGGAAAACTAGACAGCTACATGTAAAAGAATGAAATTAGAACACTCCCTAACAGCATACATAAAAATAAACTCAAAATGGATTAAAGACCTAAATGTAAGACCAGATACTATAAAACTCTTAGAGGAAAACATAGGCAGAACACTCTATGACATAAATCACAGCAAGATCTTTTGTGACCCACCTCCTAGAGAAATGGAAATAAAAACAAAAATGGGACCTAGTGAAACTTAAAAGCTTTTACACAGCAAAGGAAACCATAAACAAGACGAAAAGACAGGGCTTCCCTGGTGGCGCAGTGGTTGGGAGTCCACCTGCCGATGCAGGGGACGCGGATTCATGCCCCGTTCTGGGGTAATCCCACGTGCCGCGGAGCAGCTGGGCCCGTGAGCCATGGCCGCTGAGCCTGCACGTTCACAGCCTGTGCTCCGCAGCGGGAGAGGCCACGGCAGTGAGAGGCCCACGTGCCGCAAAAAAAAAAAAAAAAAAGACAACCCTCAGAATGGGAGAAAATATTTGCAAACAAATCAAAGGACAAAGGATTAATCTCCAAAATATATAAACAGCTCATGCAGCTCAATATTATAAAAACAAAAGACCCAATCCAAAAGTGGGCAGAAAACCTAAATAGACATTTCTCCAAAGACAATATACAGATGGCCAAGAAGCACATGAAAAGCTGCTCAACATCACTAATTATTAGAGAAATGCAAATCAAAACTACAATGAGGTATCACCTCACACCAATTAGAATGGGCATCATCAGAAAATCTACAAACAACAAATGCTGGAGAGGGTGTGGAGAAAAGGGAACCCTCTTGCACTGTTGGTGAGAATGTAAATTGATACATCTACTATGGAGAACAGTATGGAGGTCCCTTAAAACACGAAAAATAGAACTACCATATGACCCAGCAATCCCACTACTGGGCATATACCCAGAGAAAACCATAATTCAAAAAGACACATGCACCCCAGTGTTCATTGCAGCTCTATTTACCATGGCCAGGTCATGGAAGCAACCTAAATGCCCATTGACAGAAGAATGGATAAAGAAGATGTGGTACATATATACAATGGAATATTATTCAGCCATAAAAAGGAACGGTATTGGGTCATTTGTAGAGGCGTGGATGGATCTAGAGATTGTCATACGGAGTGAAGTAAGTCAGAAAGAGAAAAAAATATATCGTATATTAACACATATATGTGGAACCTAGAAAAATGGTACAGATGAACCAGTTTGCAGGGCAAAAATTGAGACACAGATGTAGAGAACAAACATATGGACATCAAAGGGGGAAGGCGGCGGGGTTGGGGGTGGTGGTGTGATGAACTGGGAGATTGGGATTGACATGTACACACTGATGTGTGTAAAATTGATTACTAATAAGAACCTGCTGTATAGAAAAATAAAATACAAAAATTCCAAAAACAAAAAAAGCACTAAAGACTCCACACACACGCGCGCACCTACACACACACACACACACACACACACACACACACACTTCTATTATTTAGAAGTAATAAATTCAGTGAAGTTTCAAGATCAAATTTTTTTTTAAATGTCACTTTTATCAATTTGTTAGTCCTTCTAACACAGCAATCTCAGCAATGATAAGGCACTAGCACTCCAGTTCAGTGCAAAATGCTCAAAGGAAAAGTAAACTATTGGGGATAAACAACAGGGGAAAAGAGCTCCTAGGATGACAGTCCAGAATCAGTACAGATTCATTCCGGAGTCTCCATATCCTCTAACTGCACGTATAAGGAACTGTACAACTCCCACCTTATAGATCTGGATTTCCATGTATATAAAGTAGGGGAAATCACTCACAAGGCGGTTACCAGGAGAGAAAAAGATGATGTTTGGGAAAGGTACTTTAAGTAAAAGCTCTAACAATTCAGGGCATTTGTTTAAAAGATGCTCATTTAACATTAATTTCATATGCAAACATTAACGAATTAGTAGCATTAATAAAGTGCTACTTAAACTGCTCAAATTTTATTTGATTAAAAAATTAAAGACAATGCTAAAATTTAGAATATATCTAGATACAGAAGTAGTATGGGTACAGGTCAAGATAAACCATTTATATAGCATTTGTTTTGAGATATTTTAGAGATTCCCCTAGAGCAATGATTCCCAAGCATAACTATGCATCAGAATTGCCTGGTGAGCTGGTGTGTGTGTGTTTATCTTGAATAGTTTCCAGGTTCTGACAAGTCTGAATCAGAAGGTCTCAAGTCAGGCCAAATACATACATTTTGCTAAACCATCCCTTACTCATTATTCTACTTTTGTATATGTTCTTATGAATATATAATAATATAAACTGAGTATTAACTGGGGCGGCAGTGGGAGTCCCCCAGATGGTTCTGATGTACAACCTAGTTAAGTACACACTGAACCACAGTAAAAAAATTCCTGAAGGAAACATGGATTCTATACATCAGCGGTCCCCAACCTTTTTGACACCAGGGACTGGTTTCATGGAAGACAACCTTTCCATGGACGGGGCTGGTGGGGTGTGGGGGGGTTCAGGCAGTAATGCGAGAGATGGGGAGAGATGGGAAGCTTTGTGCCCTCACCCACTGCTCACCGCCTGCTGTGCAGCTCAGTTCCTAAAAGGCCTCGGACCAGTAGCAGTCTGCAGCCTGGGCACTGGGGACCCCTACTATACATCCATTCTCAACCATACATATAACAAAGTAATTTCATCCCTATGAATTAGGAAAATTAGGGGAAAAATGTTAACTAAGTTTTGTTCATAAAACCCCTGTTTCTAAAAATTAAAGTTTGATAATTTCACCAATCCTATATCAGACATAGATCTGGCAAAATGTTAAGTTTTCTACATAGAGAGATGATGTGTTCATCAACTATGATTTACACCTAAACATGGTAAACACCGTACTGGTCGTCAGCAGTGCCTGCTCTGAGAATGAAATGGAATAATTTGTTTATATTTCTCCAAATACTATATTTTCCAAAATTTTCTGATTAAGTATTAGTTAGCTAATATTATTTCTGTTTGAAGAATGCATTTAGTGGGAGGTAACTAGTTGAGACATTATAGTAATCCAAGAGAGGACCATTATCTGCTTGCCACCAACCCATATCCACCAAATTCTCCAACACACATTCTTCACAGAAGGCTTTCAGGACAAACCCAATTCATGCTCCTCACTCCCTCAGGCACCTCTATATAGAGTTTTGACTATATTATCACATACTTCAATTTTTAACTCATTTTATACATAAATCAAAAGAATTTATGGCAGTAACCACAAATTCCACTTATTATATATTTCTATGTCCAATTCAACATATTGTTCAATTCAAGCCCAGTTCCAGGCACGGCTGCTAAATTAATGCTAAATTTATACTTCCAAATATTGGATTACAAGAATACTATAAAACATTCCAAATGTTCTCAAAATCCCATGAAAATAAAAGAATTGATGACAGATTTGGTCTTTGCTATGTTAAAGAGGTGATTACTGGTGATGTCCCTAGATAGCTTCAGGTTGTAGGCTGGTCCCAGAAAAACCAACTACTGTGTATGATTAGAGGGTTGAAACTTTTCAGACTTTTTCCTATCCCATCTCCCAATCTCTGAGGAGAAAAGAGTGGTTAGAGATTGAGTTCAATCACATGACCAATGATTTAATCAACCATACCTATGTTAAGCTACTTCAATAAAAACTACAAGTAACAAGGTACAGAGAGCTTCATGGCTGGTGAACATACTAACATACTGGGAGAGTGGTGTATCCTGACTCCATTGGAACAAAAGCTCCTGCACTAGAGAAACTTCTAGACCTCATCCTATACTTGTTCATCTGGGTTTTTCATTTGTATCCTTTATAATAAAATAGTAGTCATAACTACAGCACTTCCCTAAGTTCTGTGAGTAGTTCTACCAAATTATCAAACCTGAAGAGGGTGTCATGGGAACACCCAAATATGCCGTCAACCGAGTCCATCAGAAGTGGTTCCCTGTCATCTGAAATGGGGGCAATCTTGTAGGACTGGGCCCACTTGTGGGGGCTGCACCTACTCTGGGTACTGTCAGAATTGAACTGAATTGACAGACATCCAGTTGCTGTCAAAGAATTGTTGTTGGAATGCAACCACTTATCTAGTAGTTGTACTTAAGGATGTATTTTATCTTCTACTTAGGAAGATGAGAAGTATGAGATCAAACAACAGTCAAGAAACATTTAATGTAACCATAATTCAAAATGGATTTGTAGTGATCCAAAAGGTCACTACAAATTGGGTCCTTAATAAGTATTTGTTCATACAATTAGGCTTCCTAATTGTATGCACAGCACCTCTTTAAAATTCTCACAGCTTTCTGTTCCATACCATATAGCATATTTGATCCTGTTTATCAATCTGTCTCTTCCACTAGTTGTTAAGCAACTTGATGAGGGTCTCACACAATATTAAGTGGAAAATAAATAATCAATGTGTTTAGAACATAACTGTTAAGTCACTTTTGAATTAACCAAACTGCTCTGAGGAAAGAAAAAAAAAGGTATTTTTTTAACAAGGTTTGCCTTGTTAAACCTAGCATACACTAATTTCTTTGACATAACCTGACTATAAGCAAAAAAGTTTCCCAATCACTACAAGAAATCAATTTCATCAGGCATAATTTGCATTCTGAATGTCCCTCAGTTCCTAATCAGTATTTTCTTTCCAAAGAACTGAAAAGCCAACTTGGAAAAAGTTACATAAAATTAGATACCATTAAATGTTTCCTGTAACTGAGGTTCTCAACCCGTTTTCTTGCCCAACATGAAGGACTCTACTCACTCCCCAAAATGATAGAGACTGTCAGTGAACTGGGAGAAAAGTCTCAAAGTTGAGAAATATGATATTAAGAAACTGATTCAGCAAGGATCATCATTGTATGACAAAATCCTAGATGAAAGGTTTATGAGAAATAGGATAGTTGCATGGTGTCAAAGTATCAAAACGAAAAACATTCCTTTTCATGGGAGAAATTTGGGGGTCACTAATTTGGCATTAATATTGACATTATATGCTTCCTGATGTGATGGAATATGAAGTAATTAAATAGCATCACCTGTGAAGTACCTTTGTTAAAAACTTTTAACCTAATAAAACTTATGGCTTAAATTGCAGTTTACAGAAAACAGGGGCTAGGAGAATATGGAAAATGATAACACAAAGAAACACTCAAGGTCTGAGAGATTAACTCTGGCTAGCTTTCTTGTACAGTGTTCCATATGTGGAGTACAAAAATGAGGGGAGCAGGGCTACATTACAATAAAATGTAATACATAATCCTTGATTAATTACTAGTTTTGAAAGAAACTGTAAAACATGATTTTTGTTGATAAACTATTTGAAAGTAAGTGGTCCCTTTGGGACAATGACAAGTCTTGGCACATCCACAACTACTGAGAGGTATTAAAAATGTAATAGGCTGCTTGGGCAAGCACAGATGTTTAAGAGACATCCAAAAGCTGAGGCAGGGCTGAATGACAAGATTCATCTCTTACACGGGGTCACTCCTTCAAAACTGTGAGAGGTGGTTGTTTCATCTACTGTATGGAAACCAACACAGAGAGTCAAGCAAAATGAAGAAACAGAGGAATATGTTCCAAATGAAAGAACAAGATAAAACCTCAGAAAAAAAAATAAAAATCCCTAATGAATGAGAGATAAGTAATTTACCTAATAAAGAGTAATGATCATAAAGATGCTCACCAAATTGAGAATAAATGAACAGTAAGAACTTCAAAAAAGAGATTAAAAATATAAAAAAAATAACAACTAGAAGTCAGAGAGCTGAAGAATAAATAACTGAACGAAAAAATACACTAGAGGGATTCAACAGCAGACTGGATGAAGTAGAAGAATCAGTCAACTCAAAGACAAGGCAGTGGAACTCAACCAATCAGAGCAGCAGAAAGAAAAAAGAATGAAAATGAGTAGAGATAGCTTAAGGGGCTTATGGGACAACATCAAATGAACTAACATTCACAATATAAGGGTCCCAGAAGGAGGAGAGAGAGAGAAAGGAGCAGAAATCTTATTTAAAGAAATAATGGCTGAAAGTTTCCTTAACCTGAGAAGGAAAGAGACATCCAATTCCAGCAAGTCCAGAGTTCCAAATAAGAGGAACCCAAAGAAACCCACATCGAGACACATTATAATTAAAATGTCAAAAGATAAAGACAAGGAAATAACATTAAAAGCATCAAGAGAAAAACAACTTGTTACATACAAGGGAACTCCCATAAGCCTATAAGCAGATTTTTCAGGAGAAACTTTGCAGGCCAGAGTTTTATATTTCTATAAAATAGTATGAAGGTTCAAAGACAAAAGTAGTAAAAATAACTATGATTACAATAATTAGTTAAGGGATACACAAGATAAAAAAAGGTAAACTGTGATATCAATAATATAAAGTGTAGACGGGAGGGAGTAATAATGTTGAGCTTTACAATGGGATCAAACTAGAGAAGTTTTCAACTTAAAAGAGACTATTATAGATACAAGTTGTTATATGTAAGACTCACGGTAACCACAAAGCAAAAACCTATATAGGCACACCTCAGAGATATTGTAGGTTCAGTTCCAGACCACTGCAATAAAGCATATGGCAATAAACCTAGTCACACAATTTTTCTGGCTTCCCATTATATAAAAAGTTATGTTTACACTAAACTGTAGTCTATTAATGGTACAATAGCATTATGTCTTAAAAATGTGCATACCTTAATTAAAAAATACTTTATTGCAAAAATATACTATCATCTGAACCTTCAGAGAGTCATAGCAATAACAGCAAAGATCACTGATCACAAATCACCAAGAAAAATATAATAATGATGAAAAAGTTTAAAATACTGCAAGAATTACCAAGATGTGACACAGAGACACCAAGTGAGCAAATGCTGTTGGAAAAATGGTGTTGACAGACTTGCTCAATTCAGAGTTGCCACAAACCTTTCATTTGTAAAACATGCAATATCTGTGAAGTGCAACAAAGGGAAGTGCAATAAAACAAAGCACAATAAAACAAGGTACACCTGTAGTAAATATACAAAAGATAAAGAGAAACATAAGCATACCATTAAAGAAAACCATCAAACCACAAAAGAAGCCAGAGAAGAACACAGGAAAGAAAACAACAAAACCATGCAGAAAAAAATTAGTAAAATGGCAATAATCACATACCTAACTGTAATTACTTTAAATATAAATGGACTAAATTCTCCAATCGAAAAACACAGAGTGGCTGAATAAATTTTTTAAAAGACTAATCTATACACTGTCTACAAAAGACTCACTTTAGATGTAAGGACACCCAGAATGAAAGTGAAGGGATTAAAAAAATATTCCACGTAAATGGAAACCAAAAGAATGCTGGAGTAGCTATACTTATATTAGACAAAACAGACTTCAAAACAAAGACTGTAAAAAGAGACAAAGATGGGTGTTACATGATAAAGAGATCAATCCAACAAGAAGATATTACATTTGTAAACATTTATGCACCCAACATAGAAGAACCTAAATATATAAAGCAAATATTAACAGACCTAAAAGGAGAAATAGACAGTAATACAATAATAGTACGGGACTTTTATACCCTACTTACATTAATGGATAGATGCCCAGACAGAAAATCAATAAGAAAACATCAGCTTTAAATAACACATAGACCAGATGGACTTAACAAATATGTACAGAACATTTCACCCAAAAGCGACAGAATACACATTCTTCTCAAGTGCACATGGAACATTTTCCGAGACAGATCGTATGTTAGGCCACAAAACAAGTCTAAAAAAATTTAAGAAGACTGGAATCACAGGAAGCATCTTTGCCGACCACAATAGTATGAAACTAGAAATTACACAAAGGAAACTGAAAAATTCACAAATAATATGGAGATTAAAGAACACGCTACTGAGCAACCAATGGCTTAAAGAGAAATCAACAGAGAAATTAAAACCTTGAGACAAATGAAAATGAAATGTAACATACCGAAATATATGGGATGCAGCAAAAACACTTCTAAGAGGAAAGTTCATAGGGATAAATGCCTGCCTCAGGAAACAGGAAAAGTCTCAAATAAACAACCTAACTTTACACCTCAAGGAACTAGAAAAAGAACAAACAATTCCCAAATTTAGTAGAAGGAAGGAAATAACAAAGATTAGAGAAGAAATAAATGAAATAGAGACTAAAAAGACACTAGAAAATATCAATGACACATAGAGCTGATTCTTTGAAAAGATAAATAAAATTGGCAAACTTTTAGAAAGACTCACCAAGAAAAAAAGATAGAGGACTCAAATAAATAAAATCAGAAACGAAAGAGAAGATCTTACAACTGATACCACAGAAACACAAAGGATCATAAGAGACTACTAACAAATTGAACAACCTAGGAGAAATGGATAAATTCCTAGAAATACAAATCCTACTAAGACTGAATCATGATGAAATAGATAATCAACTATGCTCCAATATAAAATAAATTTTTTTAAAAATAGCATCTAAATAGCCAAAAATAAATAAATAAGAAGAAAGAAAAAAAATAGACAATCTGAACAGACTGATTACTACTAATAAGGAGACTGAATCAGTAATCAAAAACCTCCCCACAAACAAAAGTCCAAGATGAGATGGCTTCACTGGTGAATTCTACCAAACATTCAAAGAAATGTTAATAGAAATCCTTCTCAAACTCTTCAAAAAATACAGGAGGTAATTCTTCCAAACTCATTTTATAAGGCCAGCATTACCCTGATACCAAAACCAGACAAGGGTATCACAAGAAAATTACAGGCCAATATCCCTGATGAACACAGATGCAAAATAACCAACAAAACACTAGCAAACTGAATTCAACAATACATTAAAAGGATTATACACCATGATCAAGTAGGATTTATTCCAGGGATGTAAGGATGGTTCAACATCCACAACAGTCGATGTGATATACCATAACAACATGAAGGATAAAAATCATATGATCATTTCATTAGATGAAGAAAAAAAGTTGACAAACTTTAACATCCATTTATGGTAGAAACTCTCAACAAAGCAAGTACAGAGGCAACGTACCTCAACCTAATAAAGGCCATATATGACATATAAGCCCACAGTTAACACTGCACTCAAAAATGAAAAGCTGAAAGCTCTTCCATGAAGATCAGGAATAAGACAAGGATACCCACTCTCACCACACTTATTCAGCAAAATATTGGGTTGGCCAAAAACTTTGTTCACGTCTTTTCATAACATCTTATGGAAGTCCTAGATAGAACAATTAGGCAAGAAAAAATAAATAATAGGCATACAAATTGGAAAGTAAGAAGTAAAACTGTCACTATTCACAAATGATATATATATAGAAAACCCTAAAGACTCCATTCAAAAACTGTTAGAATAAATGAATTCAGTAAAGTTGCAGGATACAAAATCAATACACAAAAAATATGCTGCATTTCTATATACTAATAATGAATTAATTAATTAATTGAGAAATTAAGGGAACAATCCCATTTACAAAAAGAATAAAATACCTAGGAACAAACTTAGCCAAGAAGGAGAAGGACCCATATTGAAAACTACAAGACATTAATGAAAGTAATTGAAGAAGACACAAATTGCTGAAAAGGTAATCCATGCTCCTAGACTGGAAAAATTAATATAGTTTAAATGTTCATACTACCCAAAGCAATCTACAGGTTCAATGCAATCTCTATCGATTCCAATGGCAGTTTTCACAAAAGTAGAACCAAAAATTCCAAAATTTGTATGGAACCATAAAAGACCCCACATAGCCAAAGCAGTCTTGAGAAAGAAGAACAAAGCTGTAAGCATCACACTCCCTGATTTCAAACTATATTGCAAAGCTATGGTAACTAAAACAGTATGGTACTGGCATGAAAAGACGAATGGAGCAATGGAATAGAGAGCCCAGATATGTATGGTCAATTAATTTATGACAAAGGAAACAAGAATATACAATGGGGAAAAGACAGTCTCTTCAACAAATGGTGTTGGGAAAATTGAACAGTCACATGCAAAAGAATGAAACTGGACCACTATCTTACACCATACACAAAAATTAACTCAAACTGGATTAAAGACTTGAATGTAAGACCTGAAACCATAAAATTCCTAGAAGAAAACATAGGCAGTAAGCTCCCTGACATAGGTCTTGACAATGATTTTTTTGAACCTGACACCAAAAGCAAAAACAACAAAAGCAAAACTAAACAAGTGGGACTACGTCAAACTAAAAAGTTCTCACAAAAAAGGAAACTAACAACGAAATGAAAAGGCAACCTACTGAACAGGAGAAAATATTTGCAAATCATATATTTGATAAGAAGCTAATGTCCAAAATAGAGAACTCATACAATTCAATAGTTTTTTTAAAAAAAAATCTGATATTAAAATGGGCAGAAGATCTGAATAGACATTTTTCTAATGAAGACACACATACGGCCAACAGGTGCATGTAAAGATGCTCTACATCATTAATTTTAAGGGAAATGAAAATAAAAACCACAATGAGATATCAGCTCACACTTGTTAGAACATCTATTATCAAAAAGACTAAAAATAGCAAATGTTGGAGAGGATGCAGATAAAAGGGAACCCTTGTGCACTGTTGGTGTGAATAAAAATTGGGGGCAGCCACTATGGAAAACAGTATGGAGGTTCCTTAAAAAATTAAAAATAGAACTACCGGGCTTCCCTGGTGGCACAGTGGTTAAAAGCCCGCCTGCCGATGCAGGGGACACGGGCTCGTGCCCCAGTCTGGGAAGATCCCACATGCCGTGGAGCGGCTGGGCCTGTGAGCCATGGCCGCTGAGCCTGTGCGTCCGGAGCCTGTGCTCTGCAATGGAAGAGGCCACAGCAGTGAGGGGCCCGCGTACCGTAAAAACAAAAACCAAACAAACAAAAAAATAGAACTACCATTTGATCCAGCAATTCCAGTTCTGGGTACTTACTAGCAGAAAATAAAAACAGTAATTTGAAAAGATATATGCACCCCCATGTTCACTGTAGCATTATTTACAATAGCCAAGATATAGAAACAACGTAAGTGGCCATTGATGGATGAAAAGATTTTAAAACTGTGCCATACATACACACACACACACACACACACACACACACACACACACAGACACACACACACAGGAATATTATTCAGCCATAAAAAAAGAAGGAAATCTTGCCATTTGCAGCAACATGGATGGACCTCGAGGACATGATGCTAAGTGAAATAAGTCAGACAGAGAAAGACAAATACCATATGATCTCTCTTTTATGTAGAATCTTAAAGTATTTTTAAAATAAATATTTTAAAAAACTAAGCTCATATGCAGAATAGATTGGTGGTTGCCAGAAGTGAAGGGTGGGGGATAGAAAGAAATGGGTGAACTGCTTTTGTTCTTTTTCTTTCTTTTTTTTTTTTTTTTAGTTTAAATAAATTGAAATTTTTTTAATGAGGGGGGTAGGGTTATTCTAGATTTTAAATGACATTACAATCAAATTCAGTACATAACTCTTTATTAAATTCTACTTTTGAAAAAACCATAAAACATGTTTTTGTTGGTGGTGAATTATTTTAAACTAAGTTGTAGATTCATGTCATTTTACTCATTAGTATTCATGACTATTTAAACACATATACATTCTTAAAATGCATACATTAACCTATATAACTACAGTACCTCTGTCCCACCTAGGAATATGAACAATAATTCTTCTAATGCACAGTCCTGACTCAAAATTATCCATGTGTTTTTATTTAAATGTATTAAGAAAAAAGTGGTAAAATGTTATTAATAGTTGAATCTAGATGATGAACATATGGTTATTCACTGTACTGCTCCTTCAAATTTTCTGTATATTTTGAAATTTTTCATAATAAAGTTGTAAGAAAAGAACAAAAGACCTAGGATGTTTTTCCCCAGATAACTCTTCTCTCCCTTGCCATTCAACAACCCCACCAGCACCACGGAGAATTATTATTTTACAAGAACAACAATGTTGCTGATTATCCAGACTCACAACTTCCCCAAAGGCACCATAAGTCTCTTACCACAGAAAAAGTTTATGGTATCTTAGATACCTTATGCTCCAATATCCCAACACACACAAGCACTTCATGTTTATGAAAGACTGGGCTTTAGTAGTGTTTACTTCTATCAAGTTTATTTCCCTAGGGAATGGAAGGAAATGAGAGGAACGGATAAAATTACACATGGTTTTTCTGTATTGTGTATATCATCAGACATCATGCTAGTCAACAAGATAGAAGAAATACTAAGCTGTTCAGCAACCTCTGGTTCCAACCATTGCCAATGAAAACAATGTCACTTGAAACTATCTTCAAGTTAAGTGGAACAGGCACTTATTTGGCTGTAGGATTTGAGCCAATGACCACTGGCCTGTGATAACATCAGAGTTTCGTTACTCTAGGTTAAGGCAATGACTCCAGAAGTTTCTTTTTTAAAAGTGAAAATATCCCTAAAAAGAATTACTAACTTAAATTCATGCCAAAATTATTTTATCTGTTTGTTCTATCTACTACAAGGCAATGAAAGAATAAATCAGTTACATTTGATTGGGTGGAGAACAAAAGGAGAGGGAGTTGAAAAGTGAAAAGGCAAGAGCACAACATTCATACAACCCTGACAATACATAAAGCATTGCTAAGCACATTACCTTATTTAGTTCTCATAACATTATGAGGCAATTTAACTGTTATTCCCATTCTACAGATGAGGAATAAACTAAACACTGAGAAAGAAGGTAAGCAGCTAGTCCAATTACACAACACTGATAAGATGAAGCCAGAGGGTTTTTTTTTTTCCTCATAAATCTCACATTCTACTGATTTTTATATCCACACCTGTCTTTGTTATGCCAGAAGAAAAGTCTATGTAGGATCTGGGAATAACATAAAATCTTAGAAAGAACAAAAGAAAATTGGGATAATCAAGATAAAACAATGCCCCCCCAACCCCCCAGAGTTTTCTTCTTGATAGAACCTTACTTTATAAGCAGTATTCCTTATACAGAAGAGGCTCGTAGGTCAAGACCGTGTTTGATTTGGACTGCACAGTGCCTCAGAAGATCGGTATATTTCAGATGACAATCTAGATTTTTCAGTTTCTCTTGAAAAACTTGGAAATAAGGAAAGAGAGGGTCCTCATTCCTATATGACATCAATCAGATGGAGCTGTCAGCTGCCATCCCCTTTACACAGGGCATGTGCTCTGCAGTTCATCCCAGCTCCCTCTATTCTTGAAGTTTCAGTGATTCACTGGCCCACTTTACTCTTTTACATTACCTGCCTGGCCTGTGTAGGCATCTGAGTTTGCAACCCTACAACAGGAACTTCCAAAAATTTATCCACCACAGTATTTGCACCTATTATACTTATTCAATGCCTCTCCCTTCAACTGGGTTTTAAGCTCTATAAGAACAGAGACTATGTAACACCTCACTTATCCCAGTATCATCAATGCCTACCACCTTGCCTGGCATTCAAATATTTATTGAGTGAATGACTTAACATTAATAAACTGGTTCTGCTGGTAGTACTTTAATTCACAAACTACTTACTACTTTGATCTTCCGTGAATAAAATGCAATTAACCTCTGATTCACCATTTTCCCTTGGTGCTGACTCTATTTTTTTCCCCATTTTTTTTAACATCTTTATTGGAGTATAATTGCTTTACAATGTTGTGTTAGTTTCTGCTGTATAACAAAGTGAATCAGCTATATGTATACATATATCCCCATATCCCCTCCCTGACTATAATTTTAACACACAATACAAATTCAGAAAACAGAATTTCACTTCTTTACCACGTAAATCATTCATTCATTCATTCGACAACATATATTAACTGTTCACAAGGTGCCAAGCACTGTTCTAGGTGCTAGAAACAAAACTAACTATATGGAATTCAGAGAAACCCTTGCCCTTTGTGAGCTTACATCCTAGAAAGATTGAAACAAGATATACAAGTAAAATATGCACTATACAGAAGATAATGATACATTCTGAGGAGAAAAAAATTAAAGTGGGGGTGGATCGTAGACTGGAAAATTGTGTTGGGTGTAGGGATGAGGTTGAAATGCTTAATCTGGATGCTAGATGCCTAGGGAAGGCCTGAGGTGACTCTGAGTAAAGATGGAAAGTGAGGGAGTGAGGGCAAGTGCATTCCAGGTAGATAAAAGAGGGTGTGCAAAGGCCCTAAGGCAGGAGCCTGCTGATATGTCTGAAGAATAGCAAAGGGACCAGAAAGCCTGGAGCAGAATGAGCAAAGGAGAGTATAATACAAAAAGAGGGCAAATGGTTAAAAGGGAGCCAGATCAGACAGGCTCTTACGTATGGATAAGGGTAAGGACTTTGCCTTTTGCTCTAAGTAAAACGGAAAGCCAATGGATGGTTCTGAGCAGGAGGGACATAACTGGATTCATATTTTAATATGACCACTCTGTCCACTGTGTGGGGAACAGAGTGAAGGCAGGTAACATTAGAGGTAGGGAAGTCAGTTAGTAGGCTACTGCAATAATTCTGTTGAAAGATGACAGTGGTTTTGACCAGGGCAGTAGGAATAGTGAGAAATTAAAACATTCTAGACATATTTTTTAGAGAGAGCTGACAGGATTTCTTGACAACACTGCATGTGAGAAAAATGGGAGCTAAAAATGACTTCAAGGGTTTTGGTCTGAGACACCGGAAGGATGAAGTCACCATTAACTGAGATGGAGAAGACTGTGCTGGAAAACAATTTAACATGGGTCTCTCGCATTTCTGTCCATCTTGCAAGCAGGGCACTGACTGCCTTTGTTGTGGACTATCTTTTCAGGACTGTCTGCATAGTGAACAGCCTTAGAAGACAGAGCCAGTGTATCCCTCAAGAGCAAAGGGAAGTTTCGTTTACTGCCCAGCATAATAAAGATAACATCTGCCCCCATCTCCCCTGGAGCAAACTTAATGCCCATTATAAAACACTGTGGTTCCGTAAACTCAGGGTTCCTCTCCTGTAATACAGTACAATCCACTACATGTACAGGCATCACCTGGCCCTTTCACGTTGCCCTTTGGGAACTGAGACTCTGGGAAGTGGAGCAAACACTGATACTCTGGCTATAGCTATTACTGTAATAAAATCCTTTGTCTCATGTTTTCTGCCACCATCTATGAAACTATGGCAGGCTAACTCCTCAGCTTAACAAGTAGGGTAAATCCCAAAATCTTAACAGTTCTTGACAGACAACAGGGAGAGTTTGGAACAGAATATCAACTGCACAGTTTGGGACATGCTGAGTTAGAGATGCCTGTTGGACATTCAGTTGGAGATGTGGAAATGGCAATTAGATTTCCAAGTATAAAGTCCAGAAAAGTGATCAAAGTGAAAGAGATATATTTAAGAGCTATGCTTATTTATACCTGAATTTTTAATACATCTATCATTAGTTATAGCCATGAGGAGGGTAGTTGTGTGCCTGAATCCTAAAAAAAATTTCCCAGAAAAAAGAATGATTATTTAAAAGTAAAGCCTCATTATACTTGTCATCAAGGATGTTCTAAAATCAACAATTTTTATATGCTCTTGGTGGATGTGGAAATTAGTAAAATATTTCCACCATAACCATACTTTAAGATTACATATCATATATCAAGAGCCTTAAAATATCCATATTCTTCTTCTCATTTTATTTTAGAGAATTCTACCATAAAGAAATTACTAGTGAAGATACAGAAACCTATACTTCCAGCAACATGCAAATAATTATGTAAATATGTCACACAGGATGGCATTTTGTGCAAGCATTAAAAACGCTTTAAAAAACGCTAATATAATTTTAAACATATAATAGACTACAGTGGGCCCTCCATATCCATGGCTTCCACATTTGCAGATTCAACCAACCACGGATTGAAAGCATTTCCCCCCTTCCAAAAAAAATTCCAGAAAGTTCCAAAAGGCAAAACTTGAATTTGCCACATGCTGGCAACTATTTACATAGCATTTACATTGTATTTACAACTATTCACATAGCATTCACATTGTATATTATAAGTAATCTAGAGATGACAAAGTATACAAGATGTACGTAGGTTATATGCAAATGTTACCTCATTTTATATAAGGGACTTGAGCATCCTCAGATTTTGGTGTCCCCAAGGGGTCCTGGAAACAATCCCCTGTGGATACCAAAGGACGACTGTATATACAGAGCAATCTCAGTTGACTTCAGGTACAGCTTCATTCAGGACACAGAGTCTCTTGTCTTTCAACTAATACAATTCTTTTTTCAGTACACTAAGCTGAGATGCATTCAACTGCAAACTTTTGTTTGCAGTTAAGAGAGTCCTAGACGGGCATCACATACATTAGTAGCCGGATCAAGTCTTAGAGGCTAGCCCTCATTTGTAAGATTATTTCTATAGGAATACAAATATCATGTATTTCTCATTAACTGAGAACCATATAAAATGTTTCCAAGGTAGAAGCTTACAAACAAAAATCAATAATTCAGAATTATGATACTCCTATGTTTTGGATATTAGGTAACAATAAGATAAAGTGGGCTAATATATATAGATTGTTCCCTATAATACTTAAAATGTCACTTTAGGATCCAGCTTATGCAAAAGAAATTGTATATTTACATGTATAGACATTATATGCCCAGAGACTCAAAATATAAATATTGTCACCAAAGTTACTGACATTGATTTTCCACATCATTGCTAAAATTTAACACAGTTCTCTAACACTTCTGTTTGAAACAGACTTCAGAGACCATCATAAATTGTTTTCGATAACTACAATGTGGGAAATTTCCCACTTCTTGAGACTGACAGAATTTCAAAAGCATTACAAGTTGTCCCTAACCAAGTCAACTAAATTGAGATAAAGGTTTTGATGGGTTTCAACGTTTTGGGGGAAAAAAAACAGTATGTGGAAGCCAGTACATGAAAGGTCAATAAATTAACCTGTGTAATTTATAAAATGGTCCTAAAATTTCTTAAATGACTTCTAAAACATGTTATAAAAAAATTCCTTTATCAATGGAAAAAATTAAGCTTCTTGATAGAGATTACTTGGCAAAAACACTCATTTATTTGTAATTTTTTTCAAAAAGATCAAACTGCTTATATACATATATACCAATTTTTTAAACTATTTTTATAAAGTTCAAAAAGGAAAAAGTTCCTATTGTGTTTAAAATTAACTAGCTTTATATCTGTCATCTCCTGATCTTATTTCACATGTATATATGAAATTCTAATAAAATAGACTTGTTTTTCACCTGCAAATATATAGCAATACATAACCACAGCTTTATAATTCTATATAATATTAATAATTAAGTGCATAATGATTATGTACTACCTGATTAGCAGAAAGTGGATTTTAGAAACATACTTAGTCAAGTATTTACTATTCTACTCTCTCTAGGCCTGTCTCATTTGTAAAATTATGTTGACAGTTATAGATAATCTCCAGGGATTCTTCAACTCTCAGGAACTAGAGATTAAAAGCAGTCTCAAATATCCCACAATCTTAAAGGAAATATGGATAAACAAAGTATCATAACAAGTGGAATAAAAGAGCTATATTCAAAGCATATGAAAACAAAAAAAGTTGTAGTATATGGAGAAAAATCAGAAAGGCTGTCACTAAAGAAGTAATATATGAGCTGAATGTTGAAGATGTATAGTAGTTCCCAAATAGGTAAAGTAAAGCATGGGGGAAAAAACAAGTGTAAAAGTATCAGAGGTGGGACACTTCCAAAATAGAAAATTAAGGACCTTCAAAAATCTGTTCCTCCATAAAAGCAATAAGAACACTGGCAAAAATTGTCAAAACCTCTATTTTCACAACTCTGGAAATTACACAAAGACTTGCAATAATTCAAGGAGCTTTTATTCAAGAAAAATAACAATCTCAGTAAAAACAGTGAGCTTTGTGACATCTTAACTTGTCCTATTATCATTCTCTCCCAGCTCCACAGTAGTCTTGAAAAGATAAAGCTCACAACCACAGTAACTGCAGCTCTGCAGACAATGGAAGAAATAAAACAGGTTCAGACTTACCAAAAAGCCCAAGACTCATCACTATTAGATCTGTCAGAAAGCTCCCTGGAAAAGCTCCATTCTCAGGGTTTGTCTTTATTTAACCCAACTCATAACTCACACTGCAAAAAGCTCTATCACTAAAGTGTTTGGTGAACACAATCAGCAACAATTCTGTAACACTGCAGCTGTCTTAGGCAGTGACACAAGGTGGGGATAACAAGAAGTTAACCAAAATAATTTACATAGAAAAATAGGAAACAAGATATCTATAGGGAGCTTTGAAAAGCTATGACACAAGGCTTCCCTGGTGGCGCAGTGGTTGAGAGTCCGCCTTCCGAGGCAGGGGACACGGGTTCGTGCCCCGGTCCGGGAAGATCCCACATGCCGCGGAATGGCTGCGCCCGTGAGCCATGGCTGCTGAGCCTGCGCATCCGGAGCCTGTGCTCCCCAACGGGAGAGGCCACAACAGTGAGAGGCCCACGTACCGCAAAAAAAAAAAAAGCTATGACACAGTCCTGGGAACTGAGAAGGCCACACACACATACAGAGTAAAATGGCATGCCCAGGGCAGAACTGAGAAGTCCCTAGCCTCTCATCTCTGGCTGACATTGAGGTTCTGCAAAAGAAGGAAAGGCAGGATAAGCACAGTTGTAAACTGCGTTGGAGAACTGAATTCCTGTCAACACACACATAAAGCCCCTTGGCAAAAGCTGGAAGACTTACTGATTTCAGGTGTTTAACAAAATATGTCTTATCACTAGCTGACCACTAACCTAACTAAGCAGAGACTTCAGGGGCATTTAAAAAAAAAAAATTTCAGACTTTACAGAATCACTCCAGAAAAGTCACTAAACAAAAAACAACAACAATAAATCCTGAGGAGTGGAGGAATCTGATTTCCAGAATTGCCATATAATGTTATTTGAAATGCCCAGTTTTCAACAAAAATCTATCAGCCATGAAAAGAAACAGAAAATTATGGCCCATATAGAAGGGGAAAAAAAGCAGTCAAGAGAAACCACCTCTGAGGAAATCCAGATGTTGGACATACTAGACAAATACTTTAAGTCAGCTATTACAAATACATTGAAGGGACTAATGAAAACCATGTCTAGAGAACTAAAGAAACGTACAAAAATCATGTCTACAAGTAGAGGCTATCAATAAACAGTCAGAAATTACTTTAAAAAAAAAAACAACTTTGGATTCAAAGACACAAACAGGCTGAAAGTGAAAGAATGGTAACATATATGCCATACAAATGTTTTTTTGTTTTGTTTTTTGTTTTGTTTTGTTTGCAGTACGTGGGCCTCTCACTGCTGTGGCCTCTCCCGTTGCGGAGCAACAGGCTCCGGACGCGCAGGCTCAGCTGCCATGGCTCACGGGCCCAGCCGCTCTGCGGCATGTGGGATCCTCCCGGACCGGGGCACAAACCCGTGTCCCCTGCATCGGCAGGCAGACTCTCAACCACTGCGCCACCAGGGAAGCCCCATACAAATGTTTGTAACCAAACAATGAGCCAGAATAGTTATACTAACATTAGGTAAATTAGGCTTTAAAACAAAAATAGTTACCAGAGACAAGGAAGGGCATTTTGTAACAAGAAAAGGGTCAATTTATCAGAAAAATATAATAATTATAAACATATATATACTTTAAAACGAAACCCCAAAACACATGAAGCAAAATCTGACAGAAATGAAGAAAGAAATAGATGTTTAAACGATAGTAGTTGGAGAATTAAAAATCCCACATTCAAAAATGGACAGAATAAGTAGGCAGAAGGTCAACAAGAAAATAAGACTTGAACACTATTCACCAACTGGACCTAGAAGACATTTATGGAACACTCCCCTCAGCAATAGCAGAAAGCACATTTACCAAGTACATATGAAACACTCTACAGAATAGAAAATATTCTAGAGCATTAAAAAAAATTAATACATTTTAAAAGATTGAAATCATACCAAGTATGTTCTTCAACCATAATGGAATAAAACTGGAAATCAAATACAAAAATAAATTTGAGAAATTTCACTTATAAATAACCAATGGACCAAAGAAGGAATCACAAGGGAAATGAGAAAATACTTCAAGATGAATGAAAATGAAAAAAAACAGCATACCAAAACTTAGGAAATGCAGTTAAAGTAATTCTTGGAGGAGAACTTATAGCTGTAAACAACTGCATTGAAAAAGTATGAGAGATCTCAAATCAATAACCTAACTCCCCAGGTTAAAATCTAGAAAAGGTGGACATGTTATACTCAAACCAAAAAGAAGGAAATAATAAAAGTTAGAGTAAAAATAAATTAACTAGAGAATAGAAAAACTAATAGAGGAAATCAACAAAACCAAATTTTTTTTCTTTAAGAATGAAGAAAAAAGAAAGAAAAACGGAGCTGGAGAAATCAGGCTCCCTAACTTCAGACTATACTACAAAGCTACAGTAATCAAGACAATATGGTACTGGCAGAAAAACAGAAATATAGATCACTGGAACAGGATAGAAAGTCCAGAGATAAACCCATGCACCTGTGATCACATAATCTATGACAAAGGAGACAAGAATATACAATGGAGAAAAGACAGTCTCTGCGATAAGTGGTGCTGGGAAAACTGGACAGCTACATGTAAAAGAATGAAATTAGAACACTCCCAGCATACACAAAAATAAACTCAAAATGGATTAAAGACCTAAATGTAAGGCCAGAGAAAACTCTTGGAGGAAAACACAGGTAGAACACTCTTTGACATAAATCACAGCAATATCTTTTTTGACTCACCTCCTAAAGTAATGAAAATAAAAATAAACGAATAGGACCTAATGAAACTTAAAAGCTTTTGCACAGCAAAGGAAACCATAAACAAGACAATAAGACAACCCTCAGAATGGGAGAAAATATTTGCAAATGAAGCAACTGACAAGGGATTAATCTCCAAAATATACAAACAGCTCATGCAGTTCAGTATCAAAAAAACGAACAACCCAATCCAAAAATGGGCAAAAGACCTATATAGACATTTTTGCAAAGACATACAGATGGCCAACAAACACATGAAAAGATGCTCAACATCACTAATTATCAGAGAAATGGAAATCAAAACTGCAATGAGGTATCACCTCACACTGGTCAGAATGGCCATCATCAAAAAAATCTACAAACAATAAATGCTGGAGAGGGTGTGGAGAAAAGGGAACCCTCTTGCACTGTTGGTGGGAATGTAAACTGATACAGCCACTATATAGAACAGTATGGAGGTTCCTTAAAAAACTAAAAATAGAATATCTTATGACCCAGCAATCCCACTACTGGACACATAACCAGGGAAAACCATAATTCATAAAGAGACATGCACCCCAATGTTCACTGCAACACTATTTACAACAGCCAGACATGGAAGCAACCTAAGTGTCCAACAACAGAAGAATGGATAAAGAAAATGTGGTACATATATACAATGGAATATTACTCAGCCATAAAATGGAATGAAACTGTGTCATCTGCAGAGATGTGGATGGACCGAGAGACTGTCATACAGAGTGAAGTAAGTCAGAAAGAGAAAAACAAATATCATATATCGCTTATATGTGGAATCTAGAAAAATGGTACAGATGAACCTATCTGCAAAGCAGAAATAGAGACACAGATGTATGGCTATGGGGGCGGGGGGGGCGAGGATGAGTTGGGGCATTGGAATTGACATATATACGCTACTATGTACAAAATAGATAACTATGAGAAGCTACTGTATAGCACAGGGAACTCTACTCAATGCTTTATGGTGACCTAAATGGCAAAGAAACCCAAAAAAGAGGGGATATATGTATACATATAGCTGATTCACTTTGCTGTACAGCAGAAATTAACACACTGTAAGGCTACCATACTCCAATAAAAAATAATAAAAACAAAAAAGAATAAAGAAGAGATACTACTATCAACATCACATAAATAAAAAGAATTATAAGGGAAACAATTTTATGTCAGCAAATTAGATAACCTAAATGAAAAAAAGCCTGAAAAATCCACACAAAAAGGAGCTAATAAACAAGTTCAGCAGGTAACACAATACAAGATCATTATTGTAAAATCAATTGTATTTCTATACACCAGCAATGAACAATCTGCGAAAGAAATTAAGAAAACAATTCTATTGATAAAAGCATCAATAATCTTAAAAAAAAGTCATAAATGTAACAAAAGAGATGAAGGACTTGTATACTGAAAACTCCAAAACATCACTGAAAGAAATTAAAGATCTAAGTAAGTATAAAAGCATCCCTCATTCATGGATTGGAAGAATGAACTGTTAAGACAGTAATATTCCCCAAATACCCACTTTAAAAAAATAAATAAACTCCCGATATCTCTATCAAATCCTTTTTTCTTTCTTTTTTTTTTTTTTTTTTTTTTTTGCAGAACTAGACAAGCTGATCCTAAAATTTATATAGAAACTCAAGGGACTCAAAATAACAAAACAATCTTGAAAAGAAAAAAGTTGGAGGACTCACACTTTCCAATTTCAAACTACCTACAAAGCTAGAGCAATCAATATAAGGACAGACATATAGCTCAATGGAACAGAATTGAGAGTCCAAAATAAGCGCATACATTTATGGTCAATTGATATCCAACAAGAATGACAACACAATGAGAAAAGAAGTCTTTTCAACAAATGGTGCTAGGACAACTGGATATTCACATGTAAATGAATGAAGTTGGATGGGCCTCTACCTCACACCATATACAAAAGTTAACTCAAGGGCTTCTCTGGTGGCGCAGTGGTTGAGAGTCCACCTGCCGATGCAGGGGACACAGGTTCGTGCCCTGGTCCAGGAGGATCCCACATGCCGCAGAGCGGCTGGGCCCGTGAGCCATGGCCGCTGAGCCTGCGCGTCCGGAGACTGTGCTCCGCAACGGGAGAGGCCACAGCAGTGAGAGGCCCGCATACCAAAAAAAAAAAAAAGTTAACTCAAAATGGATGAAAGACCTAAACATAGAGCTAAAATTATATAACTCAGAAGAAAATATAGGTGTAAATCATCATGACCTTGCATTAGGCAATGGCTTTTTTAACACATGACACCAAAAGTACAATAAACCAAAGAAAAAGAAAATTGGAATTTACCAAAATTTTAAACTTTTGTGCTTCAAAGAATGCTATTAAGAAAGTAAAAAGACAAAGACAGCTGCACTGTTTAAAATATTCAATTTGAAACCCTAAAAAAAGTGAAAAGATAATCCAAAGAACAGGAAAAGATATTTAGAAATCATTTATCTGATAAAAATCAAGTATCCAGAATCTATAAAGAACTCTTACCATTGAACAAGAAAAGACTAAGAATCCAATTTTTTAAAGAGCAGAAGACTTTAATTGAAATTTCTCCAAAGAATATATATAAATGACCAATAAACACATGAAAAGATGTCCAGCATCATTAATCATTAGGGAAATGCAAATCAAAACCATAATGAGATACCTCTTCATACCCACTAGGATGGCTATAATCAAAAAGACAGACAATGTATTGGTGAGGATGTAGAGAAACTGGAAACCCTCATAAATTTCAAGAGAATATAAAATGGTACAGCCACTGTGGAAAACTTTGGCAGTCCCTCAAGAAATTAAACATGGAGTTACTGTATGACCCAGTAACTCTATTTCTGAAAATATACCCAGAAGAACATTCACAAAAAACCTGTACACAAATGTTCATAACAGCATTATTTATGATAGCCAAAAAGTGGAAACAACCCATACGTCCATCAACTGATGGACAGATAAAATGTAGTATTACCCAAATAATGTAATATGACTCAATCATAAAAATGAATGACATAGGATACATGCTAAAACACAGATGAAATTTGAAAATATACTAAGTGAAAGAAGTCAGACATAAAGGCCACATATTATTCCATTTACATGAAATGCCCAGAATAGGCAAATCCATAAAGAAAGGAAACAGACTGCTGACTGCAAGGGTTTGGGGCAAGAAAAGAAAAGTGGGAAGTGATTGCTAATGAGTACAGGGCTTCTTTTGGATTGATGAAAACGGTCTATAGAATTAGACAGTGGTGGTAGTTCAAATACGCTAAATACAGACAGTCCCCGACTTACTATGGTTCAACTTATGACTTTATGATGGTGCAAAAGCAATAGGCATTCAGTAAAAACCATACTTCAGATATTGAACTTTGATCTTTTCCCGAGCTAAGGTTATACAGTAGGACATTCTTTTGTGATGTTGGGCAACAGCAGCGAGTCATAGCTCCCAGTCAGCCCAATGATCACGAAAGTGAACAACTGAAACACTTCCAACCATTCTGTTTCTCACTTTCTGTACAGTATTCAATAAATTACATGAGACATTCAACACTTTATTATAAAATAGGTTTTGTGTTAGATGTTTCTGCCCAACTGTAAGTGGGCAGATGTAATATAAATGTTCTGAGCATGTTTAAGGTAAGGTAGGCTAAGCTATGATGTTTGGTAGGTTAGGGTATTAAATGCGCTTTCAACTTATATATTCAACTTACAACGGATTTACTGGGACACAGCCTTGTTGTAAGTCGAGGAAGATCTGTATACTAAAATATACTAAAAATCATTAAATTGTACACTTTAAATTGAATTCTATGATATGTAAATTATATCTCAATAAAGATTTTAAAAATCAGAGTATGTCCAAGGAATTACAATTAGCTCCTTATAGCTGAAGCACAGGTCCCAAACTATGAAGTTATGGGAGATGAGGCATGGTAAAGAGTCAGAAATAATTCTAACCATGGAATATCACTGCTAAGATCATTGTGCTAAGATGCGTGAACCCTGTCCTGCATAAGATAAAGAAACCATAGAAGAATTTTAAGCAAAGGTTTATATTCATCAGATTTGCATTAGAAAGTAATTCTCTAGTAATTGTATTCCTATACAGGAGCAACCAAGAGAAAAATGGAAAAAATATAAATATATCATTTATGATAGCAACAATATCATCAACAAAAGCACCAAGGAATAAATCAAACAGAAGATATATGAGAGATGTACAAGGTAAATTATAAAACATTAATAAAAGACAAAGAAAACTTAAATAAGTGGAGTTTTCTATATCTATATATTTATGAAAAAGAAGGCTCCATGTTACAAAGTTTCCAATTTCTCATAGATTATTTGATAAACTCAATGTCATTTATATAAAAATCTTAATATCTTAAGTTTTTCTTAAGTTTTTCATGGAATTGGATATGCTGATTCTAAGGCTCACATGGAAGTACAGAGAATTAATAAGAATAGCTAACAATTTTTTAAAGAAATAAGATAAAGGAATGGGGTTAGTCACTTTACCAATTTTCAAGATTATAAACTCTGATAAGATTATATAATGGCATAAGAACCACAGAATAACAGAGAAAACTCAGAAACAAATCAACTTATATATGAAAGTTATTTTAAAAATTGATAAATGACATCAGAAACACTGCGTATATATCATTGGGAAAAGGATAAATTAGTCAATTAGATCTTTATCCCATAACACATCAAACATAAATTTGATGACTTAAAGATATAAATATTAAAAAATTAAACACTAAAAGTTTTAAAAGGAAAAGGTATGTATGTCTTTGAAGTAGGGAAGAATTTCTTACATTAGATATTTTAAAAACTCAAAAAGATGAAAACTAATAAATTTGACCATATTAAAATTTAAATTACAATTTTTGTTTCTAGCAACATGGGAGGGAGACTACAGATTCATGGTAGACTACCTTCCTAGTACAGTAGTCCTTAAAATGCTGGATATAATAATCATGGAGGCAGATCAAGAGAATTCCTTGAAACAAAAGGAAACAAGAAGAAAGCATGAATCCATAAGCTGCATTGGAGCCAAAGGCCAACACTGAGAAAGGCAGAAGGCCACAATGGGACCACCACATAAAGCCTAGATCCACAAAGCACTTCACCCTCAATGTAAAATAGAAACCAATCCACCCTGCTAATGATGCTAAAGAGCTATATGCCTCGACCTTAGCCTCAGCTCTGAATGAAGTGGGAGAGTCTCCTGAGACTTTCCAAGCAAAAAAATTCTAAGCCAACAATTTAAAGTAGCTCAGGTGGGTATACCCAGAAGTCTAGTAGAGATAAACTCACATTTTCTCTAGAGGAAGGCACTCAGACCTCAAAAAACTCCAACCGCTGAGATTCTATGGAATATGAGCACACAACAAATATTTTTTAAAAGAAGGAAATCACTGAGCACTCAAGAAACCAGCCACCATGAACAAAAGTTAGAAGGAACAATCAAACTACAAAATGAGACTTGAAAAGATTAAAAAATACTGGAATTACCAAACACAGAATATAAAATAACTATGTTCCACATATTTAAAGAAACAAAATAGGAAACTGAACGTATAAAAAGGGATTAAGAAGTTATCAAAATTGACAGGGACAAAAAAATTGGCCAGGCAATTTTATAACACTGTACAAATTGAATTTCTAATATGAAAATTACAATAACTGAAAACGGTAAACAGTAGATGAAGCACACCTGAAGGAGGAAAACTGGAAGATATATCCAAATGCAACAGAGTGCTGATATATACTAAAATGTAGCACAAAGGGTCAAAGAGAGGTTATGGGAAAGAGAGGTTATGAGACTCGGAGGATATGGTGAAAAGATTCAATATACGTCTGTCACCTAAGAGGCATTATTAGAAAGGATATGGTTGAGAATTCTCCATAAGTGATGAAACACACGAATCAGCAGATTCAGAAAACCCAAAAATACTAAAATAAAATAACAGAAAACCATACCTATACCATCACAGTAAAAGAATACAGCACCAAAGAGAAAACATCAAAGCCACCGGTGAGAAAATGCAGATTACCCACAAAGGCAATTAGAGTGACTACCAACCTCTCAACGATAAAAGCAAGGCAATGAAATGATATCTCCAAAATGCTGAAAGAAAATAACTATCTGCCTAGAATTCTGTATCAAGCAAAAGTCTTTTTAGAATGAGGATGAAATAAAAACTTTTCAGGCTAACAAAATGACCTTTATTAAAGGAACTTTAAAGGAAGAATGTTTCAGAGTAAAGGCAGCTGAGCCTAGATGGAAAGCCTGACATACAAGAAAGAGGATAACTATTAAACACTGACTAATAAAACAATAAGTGTAATGTCTAATTTGTAGATTAAAGAAAAGTGAAGAGAGATGCAAAATCCTGGACAATAATATCACAAATCAGGAGGAGAGAATGATGATGTTATATAGGAGTTAGAGCATTCTATGGTTCTCATATTTGTGCAGTAAATAGATACTAACTTTAGTCTTGTGTTAAACAACCACTAAAAAACAGGGGGAATATATATATATATAAAACTTCCAATTAATAGAGGGGGAAAAAATGAAATAAAGGAAAGAGAACCTAATCAGTCAAAAAAAAGCAAAAAAATAATTTTTAAAAAAGATAATAATTAGCAAGCACTGTTTGAAGAGACTGAAGAGGAGTCAAGGGCAGAAGCAGGAGACAAATTAGAAAGGTATTTCAGTATGAAGAAGAAGGTCTCAAAAGGATACAGGAAGACCATTAATAAGAGGTTAGTGAGATATTAATACACACACCCACACAGCTACTTTAAGAGTCCAGGCAAAAGATAATAAAAGGTATTGTATTCATAGAAAGGAGATGACAGACTCATCTCTAGTTTCTCACTTGGGTGACTGACTGGCCTTCCCTTCCAATGAAGACAGAGAAGTTGATTTGGTGAAAAGTTCAGGTATTTTATATTTTAATAGTTTGATATCATGTCTCCAAAGAGGCAAGGAGGTGTGTACTACAGAGATAGAGATTTGGGGAATTTATGTTTGTGAATACATTCATCACATAGAGAGACTGTGGGGGAATAAAGGACAGATAAAACATCAACACCAGGCAAAGGAAAACGAGCTCGCTGAGCACTATGGAATGTTCTAACTCCATCTTAACATATTTTGGACAACTGCTACTAGAAAAAAAAATACTAAAAGAAAATTCTTTTTTAAAAACTTTTGAAATACAATGAAAGGTCTACAAAGTTTTTAAAATATATTCATCCTCCAAAATCTTGTTTATAGTTTTAGTATGTATTAGATATTTCTTACATATAAGCAAGGCAATTCAATCTAAAGTCCATTAGCAAATGAATTGTTTCCATTTTTTATTTTAGATATTTACTTTATAATACAAATTATATTTTTATTAAATAAAAATAGCTCTATATCAAAGTTCTGAAGACAGCTGTAGTTCAAGCCTTTCCAATTTAAAACATTAACATGAAATGATCAGAGGAGTAGGAAAACCCATTTTTTTCGACACCTAGAAATTAAATTAAGCTAACTTGACATTAAACAACCTGCACCCATAACTACATTCCAGAATTTGGTTCATTAAAGTAGAATTAAAATCATACATTACAGTCTATGGTTAGCAAACAAAAACCACAAAAAACTGTTGCTGAATGTGCATGAGGAAGTTAGGAGGCACGGTAATTCCACCTCATTCAATACAAGTAAGATAAACATTTTTTTTAAGTCACAGAAGATATAGAGTGTACTGAACAGGATATGTTAACTCCTCCTGGCACTATCCTTTATCACTACACTAGCCCTAACATGTTGATGCTTATGCAAGCACTTTGTCTAACAATCTCAAGTGTGCCAAGTAAACACAGTGCCTTCTGTAATTACTTCAGAAAGGGAGGAGGGGACTACTGAGAAAAATCGCCACACAGAGCCAAAGTATCAGCAGAGAGCCAGTATCTATTACTTCAAGGCCTGATAGCAAAACCTTGGCACAGAAAACAGATACATATTTAAACATTCTGTGTAAGCCCACTCTACAAGTTTCAAATTGGTTTATCTTGATGTTACTAACACAAGACTCAAACTGAAAGAATAGTTTGTTTAATTCCTCCTTTTTAAAGACAGCTTGAATCTATTTCCTGATTAATTAGGCCTGTCAGGCAGAGTAGAGCATATTTTTTCTCACCAGCCTCTATCATCCCCTGGGCTTAATATTCCATTGTCTAAATCTGCATTTATCCTACTAACAGAAAACCATCCAGTATTATTACCCAACTAAGTGCTGTCCAACCACTCGGCCAGCCCCCTGGGTAAATGATGTAAATGACAGTCTGATTTTGGCCTGAGTTGACCAGCAGGGACCTCCAACCACAACAGGGCCACTTTCAGGGCTGAGGGGGAACCATCTCGGCACACCTACAACCCATCTATGCATACTAGTATGACCACAGCACATCAGTAAGGAAGAATTTGGTCAAACTCTCTGAGAGTCAGAGATAAGACTAAACACAGGGACTTCACCTCCCTGGTGGCGCAGTGGTTAAGAATCCCCTGCCAATGCAGGGGACACAGGTTCGAGCCCTGGTTCGGGAGGATCCCGCATGTTGTGGAGGAACTAAGCCCGTGCGCCACAACTACTGAGCCTGCGCTCTAGAGCCCGCAAGTCACAACTACTGAACCCACGTGCCACAACTACTGAAGCCCACGCACCTACAGCCCGTGCTCCGCAACAAGAGAAGCCACCGCAATAAGAAGCCCACGAACAACGAAGAGTAGCCCCCGCTCGCCGCAACTAGAGAAAGCCCGTGTGCAGCAACCAAGACCCAACGCAGCCAAAGATAAATAAATTTTTTAAAAAAATAGACACAGCCTTACAAACATTTTATGTAAATTTAATAGAAAAGCCAATCATACTGAGAGAAAAATTGTACATAAAACTCTTTAAATACACACACACACACACACACACACACACATATCTGAATCAGCAGCAGAATTTCCTCCCCAAAATTAAGTATCTGTGTATAGGTTAGAAACATAAATTCTCTATATGCTTTTACTTCCCATTATTTTCATGTATATTTTAAGTACCTATAGCCACTATTATCTAAGCTACTAAAACACAAAAGTTTGAATATCATTTTTAAATTGTAAAAATCACAGAAAATCAAGAAATATGTTACACGGTAATTTGCCTATCTATACACTCTCTGAAATATTGTGCAGGATTTGTATGTATGTAAATTTTCCTGAGGAAAGGATCTATATAACTTTCATTAGATTCTCAAAGAAATATGCAATCCAAAAAAAGTTATTTTTTACTACTTCTACTGGCATATGCAGCAAGCATAACTTTTTCCAAATTCTGGCCCTATATATATCCCCTATGAACAGGCTTCTAAGGGTACCTGACCTTTGTTGGCCTCACATTCCTTCTCTGTAAAAATGGAAAGGGTGCTGTTGTCCTGTCCACTTAAGAACTGGTGAACACAGTAAATTTGGCAACGCAGGAGAAAGTTCTCTAGACAACTAGAAGTCTCTATTAAAATATGTCAATATGTAGTAATTTGATAATGTTTATCATTGATACTTTCATCTGTTAGAACGGTCTATAAAGATATTTAAAATTTCAGACAGAACAAGTAGCATTAAAAAATCAAAACAAGTTTTGTCTTAAAAGCACTGATACCCAGACTTTAGTTCTCTCATTTAGCTTGCAGATCTCTAAGACATGCAGGTTTATATTAGAATATACTTTATTTGACAGAGCATAATAGTAATTATGTGTACATTTGGTTAACAATGACTAAAGTGAAACTCTTGAGTAAAGGATTCCAGATAACCACTGCAACTTCCCTAAAAATACTGCCTACCTGAAGTAATCTGTTCAGAGACAACTGTTAGAAAGTCACACCTTTGAAAGTACACGATCACAGCTTTTCTAAGAACAAATTCTTTTCAGAGTGAAATAATTTATAGAAATGGTATAGAAAGAAAGCTAAGGAAAGAAAGAAAACCAGTTATTTCCTCCCCTAGTGAGTATATATATATATATTTCTAAAAATTTCAATATTCCTAAAAATTTTTCCCATAAACTGTAAATTACTTAATGCACTGTCCCCTTTGACCTTAAAGGACCTTCATAATAAAGATGAGAGAGACTTTGAAACAGTTTAGGCAAGTTTCTCACATGCACCCAACAGGTACTATGTCCCTTTTTTCTTTGTTTTTCAACCAAAATCTTACAAGATTTCTAGTAATTCTCACATATATGACTTCAATAAAATGGAGAGACATGCTATGTTCCTGGAAAGGAATACTCAATACTGTCAATATGCTAAATCCTAAATTAATATGCAGTTTTTGTGTAATGCCAATCAAAATGCCAACACTGATGAATTATACAGAGTGCTTTATGAAACCTGAAGTTTTCTGGACAGTTCTCTAAACCTAGGATTAAATCTCTGGGATTTAAGTCCAGGAATCTGTTCAATAAGCACCCCAAGTAAAGTTTAAGAACTCTTAGATTAGTCCTGCTATCTACTAATGATCAATCTGAAGGCCATCAACAAAGCAGACGTTCATCATGAACTGCTCTGAACACTTCGGAGGGTATTTTTTCTCTCTCTCCTAGGAGACTGGCTAAAGGAGAATGTGACCTGTGGAAATAACAGCACTGGCATCACCTAAAAGCTTGCTGGTAATGCAGAACCTCAGGCCCCACCCCAGATGTGCTGAGTCAGTAGCTGTATTTTAATAAATCCCCAAGTGATTCACATACTTTAGAGTTTGAGAAGCAGTATATTAGAGAATGACTCCCCAAACTTACTTTTAAAAAATTAATACATTTAAAATGAACCAGCTATTCTAGTAAAGAGGAATATTCCTCTCGAACGTCCCTGCTCTGTCACCAGTCCCTAGGACACCTCATCACAACTCCCATTTGTAAGACTGTAATGAAGTCACTATCTTTGACTTCCCTTTCTGTTATTTCTAGTCACATCTTTTCCCCTTCCTTATCCTTATTTTCGCTCCTACAGCAGAAAAGTCAGATTTTAGAATTAATGTTTTTTTGTTTTGCTTTGTAGAACTTAAAAAGACTACATATAAACTTAGTTTTCTACTACTCTTACTGTTTTCTCCCTTTCTTACATCTCAAAACTCCTCCATTCACAAATCCGAAGCCTGGGTATTAAGTCTCAATCCTCTCTCACTGATTTCACAACTTCCTGCTCACCAGAATATCAGGCTTCAAAAGCATCAAATTTTAGCCAATTCTTATATATTGTGGTTAAATTTGTCTTTTCTTCCCAAATTCAGCATTATGCTAACCTCTCCTTGGGACTCCTTGGCCTTACAACTCTTAAGTACAAAAAACCTACACCTTCAACTTTTCCCAGTTTCCCTCAACATCTTAATACTACAATTAAGTATTTAATTGTAGTTAAATTCTACAATTCTACAACCCATCATCTGCTTTCTACAACCATCATCTGCTTTCTTAGCCTACCTTCAACTCTCTCTTCACCCAATTACCATATTCATGCATCTCACCCAAATTGCAATCAACTAACCATGAGACGGGGGTTCTTCCTATGTTCTTTTTTTCAACAAATTTTAGTATGTGGCTGGGCTAGCCTCTGGAAAACATGATTTTACAAGTCTACAGAGAGAGAAAGACAAAAATAAGTTATTATGGGATATTGTGATGAATGCTATGGGCAATATAACTAACGTACAAAGAGTTGTAATGAAATAATTATGTTTAGAATACGCTCAATCCAGCATTCTCTTTTCACTGAAGCAGGCCCTGAAATTTCACTGTTTCAGGAAGACTTTCTTGATGAGAACAACATAAGCCAAGAATCTGTTACATAACAGCATCATGGACCTAACTCAAACTAAACATGCAACCACTTAATTCACATATCCTCCAATTCAGCGGCTTGTTTATATAATCCTGCTATGATTAGCGATTAATGGTTTGCAAGCATCCCATAACTTCATCTTTGGAATGTACTGTCACTTTAACACATGCTTAATATCTTATTTTCAACCTCTATGAATGATCAAGTTAAGAAATTCACTCATTTGGTCAGATTCCAAGCATCAAATGTATGAAATCCCTGACTTAGCAGTGGACTGTGTTCTGACAGCTCCTAAGACTACTCTTGGAGTTTCAAAATATTTTTCCCACAGCAACACTCCTACATGTGATAATTAAGTTCTCAGGTCTACCTGCAGTCTAGTACTAATAGTACTATATAATACCTAGTGTCTCGCTAAAAAAAAAAAAAATTTCTGTGGGACCATTCATTCAAGGTTCAAACTTGAGCAGCCAAAACTACATCTCACCAAAACCCAAGCACCACAGGTTTCACCCAGCCATTCAAAGTGTGAGAAAGAGATTCCCCCAGATCCAAGCCACAAGCAGTGCCCAAGTAACTACAAGCAGTAACTCAGCAAGTTGTCTACACATTCTACAACACATTCCTAACTTTTCTTTGGTCACATGTCCATTTGAGAATATGATGAGAGTCATAAGCCCTCTCCTAAGAAAAACGCACATGGATGTCTGTGAACCCCAGGTAAAGAACCCCAACTGCAAAGTGTAGGGTCCACACATTGAACTGTACATCATTAAAGACCAGTACTGTCCAATGTATGTCCAATATAGCGAGAGCCACATATGTAATTTTAAATTTTCTAGTAGCTACATTCATTAAAAAGGTAAAAACCAGTGAATTTTAGTGATACATTTTATTTAACCAAAAATACCCAAAATACGATTATTTCAACATGCAATCAACATAAAATTAATGAGATCTTTTGCATTCTTTTTTTTCCCACATTCAGGCTCTGAAATCCCATGTGTATTTTACATTTATGGTACATTTTAATTCAGACTAGGCGTATTTCAAGTATCAGTCACATGTGGCTCGTGGCTACTGTATTACACAGTTTTGCTAGACCATACAGTGTATACCCAACAATTCTCAAGCCCTCTGGGCTCAGTATCCCTTTGCAGTCTTAAAAATTATGGAAGACCCCAGACAGCTTTCGTTTATGTGAGTTATACCAATTTGCATTTACCAGATTAGAAATTAAAACAGAATTTTTTAATGTTTATTAATTCATTTAAAATAATAATAAAAATATTACACATCAATATACATGACATTTTGTTAAAAATAGCTGTATTTTTCGAAACAAAAATTTAGAAAGGAGAATGGCAATGCTTTACATTTTGGCAAAGCTCTTTAGTATTTGCCTTGATAGAAGACTGCTGGATTCTCATACCTGCTTCTGCGGTAGATCTTCCGTGATGTGGTTTTGGCTGAATGAAGCATATGAAGAAAATCTAGCCTCACACATACATGAAGAGGAAAAGATAAAAGACTATTAAGATAGTCTTTTACAATAACTATGGATATTCTTCTCTGCTATTGTAGCAAAACATAACAGTTAGTGGTTTCTTAAAGGTCACTGCAACGTGGTATCTAAAACCACATCACTGAATTTTTTGCACTGTTACATTAGAAGCCAATGGTCGATCTTGTATTTGTAACATCATGTATTTGGAAAATAACAGTTCACCAAATTTCCCATTACCCTTTTTTAAAAATCATATTTGTTAATATTATCACCTATCTCCTCAGAAAAGCCTTTAAGTGACGGGAAGCTGTCAAGTTCACAATGGCAGATATAAGTTTTCCAAAATTCTAATTTTCTTTTGAAAGCTCAAACTCTATCATTAAAAACAGTTGTTTTCCTTGTAGTGACAGGCTCACTTAATTGAGAAAATGTCTGCCAAATACCCAAATCTAAATAAATAACCATAGTTTGTCAGTCATTCTTGCAAATAAACAGAGTCTTCCATGAAAAAAGCAGCAGGTTCAGGACACAACTCAATCACCTAAGTGCTTTTCTCAATTACACCACTATACTTCATTATACAGCAAGTGCTTTATGTATACTTCCCATTTCTTCACATATTAAAAAGATGCGTACTGGGCTTCCCTGGTGGCACAGTGGTTGAGAGTCCGCCTGCCGATGCAGGGGACACGGGTTCGTGCCCCGGTCCGGGCAGATCCCACATGCCGCGGAGCGGCTGGGCCCGTGAGCCATGGCTGCTGAGCCTGAGTGTCCGGAGCCTGTGCTCCGCAACGGGAGAGGCCACGACAGTGAAAGGCCCGCGTACTATCAAAAAAAAAAAAAAAAAAAAGATGCGTACTTACGAATGACCAGTAATAACCACATGAAAAGATGTTCAACATCACTTATCTTTAGGAAAATGCAAATCAAAACTGCAATGATACACCACTTCACATCCATTTGGATGGCCATTATAAAATTTAAAAAAGAAAATAGCAAGTGTTGGTGAGGATGAGGAGAAATCGGAACCCTTGTACACTGCTAGTGGGAATTTAAAATGGTGTAGCCACAATGAAAACAGTATGGCATTTCCTCAAAAAATTAAACATAGAATTTTTCACATACTAATCCAGCAATTCTGCTTCTGGGTACATACCAAAAAGAAATGAAAGAAAGGACTTGAGTAGATATTTGTACACTTACATTCATAGCAGCATTATTCACAATAGCCAAAAACAACCGAAATGTGTTCACCGATGGATGACTAAACAAAATGCGATATATACATACAAAGGACTATTATTCAGACTTAAAAAAGAAATTCTGATACATGCTACAACATGGATGAATCTTGAAGACATTATACTAAATGAAATAAGCCAATCACAAATGCACAAATATTGTAAGATTCCAATTATATGAGGTACTTAAAATAGTCAAATTCAGAGGGACAGAAAGTAGAATAGTGGTTACCAGGGACTGGGGAAAAGGAGGAATGAGGAGTTAGTGATTAATGGATACTGAGTTTCAATTTGGGAAGATGAAGAAGTTCTGGAGATGGATAGTGGTGATGGTGGCATAACAATGTGAATGTACTTAATGCCACTGAACTGTAAACTTAAAAATGGTTAAAATGGTAAATTTTATGTTATGTGTATTTTACCACAAGCCGGGGGAAAAAAAAGACATGGACTCAAGAGCCAAGACTGAGAAAAGACTTTTTACTGCTTCATCAAGGACGTTAAGAAAAACTGGCTTTAAAACAACAACAACAAAAAAAAATGAGTGCATGTGACAGTGAAGAATACAATGACTACTAATACATTTTGGTGCCAACTGCGTAGATTCGTCTTAAAGCAGCTTTAACCCCCACCACTGCTTTTGAACCATCAGTGCAAATGCCAGTACAGTGTAAAAGGCAATTACGTCTTAGAAGTACCACGAAAATAATTTTGACCTGATAGACCCCCTCAAAGGGTCTGAGGGATCACTCCCCCTGGGGCCCACAAACCACACTTTGAGAACCATTACTGAAGCCTATTTTTTCAGAAAAGTCAATGACAGAAAGAAAGAGACATGAAAAGACCACAAAAAAAGCTTTATTTTCATTTTTGTTTGTCTTTTAAGATGAGAAAAACAGGTTGATATGCTGAATAGATATAGTAAGTAATAAGGAACAAGTAGAACACAGAAGAAAAATCAGATAACTAATGGAGAAAAAAAGAGGAGGGAAAAGATAATCAGGGGGTGTAGTCTCTAAAGTTGGAAGTAAAGGAGAGACAGATACTAGAGGTAGATGGGGGGTGGGAGGGGTTATACTTTGGCTTATAAAAAAGCTCTAAGTCCTGGGGATATAATGTGACTACAGTTAATAATACTATATGTATATTTGAAAGTTGCCAAGAGAGTAGATCTTGAAAGGTCTCATCAGAAGAAAAAAATTCTGTAACTATGTGTAGTGATGTTAACTAGACTTACTGTGGTGATCATTTCACAGTATATATAAATATGGACTTACTATGTTGTATATCTGAAACTAATATAATCTTATATGTCAATTATATCTCAATTTAAAAAAAACTCTCTACTTAGAAAAATAGACATTAAATAAATGCTTCTTGATAATGATGGTGATAGTCCCATAGTTTAATAAAAAATATTAAGAAATTTTCTTTTGGTATTTTTAAATCATAGATCAAGGACCATTCCATTCTAACTTTTCACTTGCATGTGTATAAAAATATGCCACACATATCACAGAAGTAATGTTGTGTCATTTTTAAGAAAAATTTTATGGTGTCACATGAATTTATTTCCTGCAAAAACTCAGAAGTGTAGTACTCCAGGCTTAAGTCAGATGCATATGTGCTATGATCTAAAACAAAACTTGAAAGAACCGGTGTCTTTTTATTTTGAATAAATGTAACACAAACTGGTTAAATGAAATACAAAAGGGGATTTGATATTACAGCACATCATACGCTAAGCTTTAAAGTTCCCATAACCTTGAACTAGGAACAGAAGGAAGTAGGGGATAAGAAGTCAGCTATTTCTCTTCTCTTCACTTTCCTCCCTACCAGGAGTTCCCAGATACTGCTACGCTAGATTCAAATGAAGAAGCTGTGATTTTATGTTACTTACTTCACAGTTCACAAACACATTATTTCACTTAGGACTGAATCTTTCTAGACTGAGACAACAAACTAATTTGGGGGAAGTTGCAATTTTAAACCTTTTCATATTAATCCTGACATCTTAAACAACTGCAACACATAGTTTGATGGCCTCAGCAAGGAGCACAGTGGAAAAACTTTAACTCAAAAATGTTTGAGTCCACCTCAGACTCCTCAGGTACCCATTAATACTCCAGCTGCTTCCAGAATATTAAAAGTCCCCTGGACCCTTAAGCCTGCTTGAAGTCCCACTCCACTCAAAGGCCAATGCTTGAATGTGCGCAAGAGCCAATTAGGGAGGGCACATGGTAGAAAAAGTGCTAAATTAAAGTCCTGAGACCTAAATTCTGCCCTCCACAACCAGCACTAACAGTGTAACTTTGGTTCATCCCTTACTCTATTTTTTCATAGTTAAATAAGGGCACTGAAATTGGATAATTGCTACAATTACGGGAGATATAACGGCGCAGCAGCATTTAAAAAGAAAGACTGCTAGTCCAGCAACACCAACTCCAGTTAATAGACTACTGGGGATCCTCTCTGAAGGAAGCTGAGAAGGTCTTTGCCTTAACTCAGATTCTTGTACACCACCCACCATCCCTATCCCTTTATTTAGTCCTCCAAAAAGCAAAACTCAATAGAATTGACCTCAGGTTTTTTATGGGGTTTTTTTGCGGTACGCGGCCCTCTCACTGTTGTGGCCTCTCCCGTTGCGGAGCACAAGCTTCGGACGCACAGGCTCAGCGGCCATGGCTCACGGGCCCAGCCGCTCCACAGCACGTGGGATCCTCCCGGACCAGGGCACAAACCCGTGTCCCCTACATCGGCAGACTCTCAACCACTGCGCCACCAGGGAAGTCCCAGAATACACATAATGGCCCACCATAACCTTTTAAAATACACGTAGCCTTTATTAAGAAAGACAGCCACTATTCTAAAGTGAGAACAAATTTGAACCTTAACTCTGTAAATAGGAGTTTCTCATGCTAGAAATTTATAGGACAACAAAATGGTTACATCCAACTTTGAACATGATGGATTCATATAGCACCTTGCAAATTACTTCTAACATTCCTTACAGACAGGATACTATGCGCAAAATGACAAACACATGTTTGTTCAATCCATGTATTTGCAACATTTCTTAAATTCCCACTTCAGTGAGCTGAAAAACATAAACCAGTAACAGCTAGTTCACCGGGTTTTAAAAATATATAACTATCAATTTGGATCGAGATCCTTAGAATTGTAAAAATAATATTTTGCTAAAAGATGAAAAATTAACAAAGATTTAACAATCTGGTTAACTCTTCACTAGGATTTGAACTAGGCTAGTTGGTAAACAAACAAACAAAAACCTCTTTAGGTCTATATTACTGCAGTACAACACTAGTTAACTATCTTACAAACTTCTGTCATTGATCACAAAAGAGACTATTAAAAGCCTAAGCACAGGGACTTCCCTGGTGGCACAGTGGCTAAGGATCCGCCTGCCAATGCAGGGGACATGGGATCGAGCCCTGGTCCAAGAAGATCCCACATGCCACAGAGCAACTAAGCCCATGCACCACAACTACTGGGCCTGTGCTCTAGAGCCTGCAAGCCACAACTACTGAGCCCGCATGCCACAACTACTGAAGCCTCCATGCCTAGAGCTCACACTCCGTAACAAGAGAGGCCACCCAATGAGAAGCCCGTGCACCACAATGGAGAGTAGCCCCCGCTCGCTGCAACCAAAGCCCGCGCACAGAATGAAGACCCAACGCAGCCATAAATCAAATAATTAATTTTTTTTAAAAAAAAGCCTAAGCACAGCTAAGCACATACTCATCCTACTTCTGGAAAAGTAACTCAAAACACACGTCCTACTGATCATGACTCAGTGGCATCATTTTTTTGTACACAAAGAATAGATAGGCCATTAACATTCAGTAGGAAAGACTCTGTTATGCAGGCCAGAGAATGAAGAAGTGGATCATGACCAGTGATGCATAATCCCACTCCCTAGAAAAATAGTCCTGACAACACTCATTAAGTAAAATATTTTACTGTATTATGTGTAAGTCATTTTCGTACTAATATCTTAATGATTCCAGAATGAATATTAAAATTTAGACTAACCACTGACCATCTCATTCAAAAGACAATACTTAAGTATGTAAAAAGCTCCAGCCAGCCTGAACAATGGCCCAACCACAAAAAAATTAAGGAAAATAAGTAAATACAGCAATTAGGCAAGCAAAGGAGTGTGCTGAAAACCTCTCTTCCAGGAAACCAAAGAAGAAATAGAAGAATGCTGAGGGTGATAATGATTAGTTACTAAGAAAAGCATAAAGACTTGGTAGCATGCTACCCTCTGATCTGTTACACTAAAGGCTACAAATTTCCTAATCTAAAAAAAAAAAATTCAGTGTTTCTCTACCTAGAAAATGATCACTTCTGATATCACAGACTAGTCAGAGGGGTTTCCCAAAGTAATGATCATATGTTCCTTCACACAGAGCATTAAGGAGATGAGACCCCTCCCTTCTTGCTAATCTCTCATTCTCTTAGATTCTGGCTGTCACATTAAACCTTGGTACTTATCAGCCACTCAAGAGAAAGCCATAGCCACTTGATCATTTCCAACATTATTACTTTCTTAAGATTAGCTACTCAGAGCACATACTTTAGGCCTCTTCAGCTTGCTCTCTCTGTCCCACAGTAGTAGCTTTCTTAAAGATGCCATGGGTCAAGGGAACTTAGGCTGGAATATTTCTGAGAGTCATACCTAATAAAAAGAGCAATGCAGTATGCACAAAACAAAGATGTACTGTTCCTGTAATCATAACAAAAATAAAACAAGCTAGAAATCCAAAAATAAATCTGGTTGTATTTTTTTCATCCATCTAGATAATACTGTACCTACATTATCATCAAACATATCTACTTATTTTAATTTCTATAAAGGGACACAACTTGAAAAACAGGGCCAATCTGCTCCTAAATATCAACTGAACAGCAGGATATGTCAAATCCAATTGACAAATATGTCAATTGTTTTACAGTAAATTTTTTTTTTTTTTTTTTTTTTTGCATTACGCGGGCCTCTCACTGTTGTGGCCTCTCCCGTTGCGGAGCACAGGCTCCAGACGTGCAGGCTCAGCGGCCACGGCTCACGGGCCCAGCCACTCCGCGGCACGTGGGATCTTCCCGGACCAGGGCACGAACCCATGTCCCTGCATCAGCAGGTGGACTCTCAACCACTGCGCCACCAGGGAAGCCCTACAGTAAATTTTTACTGGCCTTCTGACTGCTGTTCAGTTCAAAAACTCAATCTCTTACAAATGTACTGAATACCTATCATGAGTACAGCACTGCAAGAGATATAAGATGAACATAAGCCAAACCTTAAAGGAGCTTTTAATCTTGCAGTAGAGGAAACTTTTTATTAGACATTTTCTTGAAATAGAACAAAGCTGTGTAAAATAAGTGCAATATGAGCAAGAGTTGCTACACAGGGCACCAAAGGAAGGCATAATTACACTCATTTGGTTGCGAACAGGGTTTCATGGAAAAATAAAGATTGCAAATAACTAACTGTATTTTAAATGTATTCTGCAAGATCCGATTTCAACAGGATTGGGGAGGCAGGTGTCTGCATTCTAAGCAAATGTAACAACATAAGCTGAAAAACAGGCATGAGAAAGCATCAGAGAAGTGCAGAAGATATCAAGTACATATGCAATAGTGATATACACCTAGGTTTGGAGTGAGAGATTAAGGCTGGAGAGGGGCTTGGGGGTCACATTACAGAGGACCTTGAATCCCAGAGTAATGAGTCTGCATTTCACTTGGTTAGGCAAATAAGAGGGTGACATAATCAGAAGTCCACTTCAGAGAGAATAAATTTGAAGGAATACAAGTGTTGATTTGGTGAGTAAAGAGCCTAAAAAGGGAGGGATAGTCCACATAAGAACTTACTTCTTTTTTTTGTTTGTTTGTTTTTTTAAACATTTATTTTATTGAAGAATAGTTGATTTACAATGTTATGTTTATTTTCTCCCGTTGCGGAGCACAGGCTCCGGACGCGCAGGCTCAGCGGCCGTGGCTCACGGGCACAGCAGCTCCACAGCATGTGGGATCTTCCCGGACCGGGGCACGAACCCGTGCCCCCTGCATCGGCAGGCGGACTCTCAACCACTGCACCACCAGGGAAGCCCAAGAACATACTTCTTTAAGAAGTATTAGGGACCCAAACTAGAGCTGACGGCACTACAAACAAAAGTAACGTTCCTCACACATATCATGGTTAAATTTTCTATCCGTAAACTCACTCAGATAAAGTATAACCATACCCTTCCTCATATATTCTTTACAAATAAAAACTTGAAAAACAAGAAAGTTTCTTTACTTCCAGATACCCTAAAATACATATATTATAAATGAGTCACCTGGAGAACACAAGTTACTAAAATGACAAAAGCAGCAACTATGGCCGTACGTCCTTTGAAATTAAATAGTACTCTGAAATGCCACACAATTTTATTTGAGCACCCATCCCCTACCTTAAGGCTACCACATAAGGCAACTTCTTATTAAAGACTTTTTCCCAATGATTAAGAAATAATTTTATACCGTGGAATAAAAAATAAATTGCTACCCTATATTGAAGTTTGCCCAAAAACTCAAATGCATGATAATCAAACACAATCCTTTCATTACAGTCTCAATCCTAAAACTGTTCATCATTATCCCTTCTTTCTCATGCTCCTCTCTTATCAGCAGGAGAAGTAAAATTCAGTTATATAGACAGAATCAGAGAATGCTAAAATGGAAAAGGATGTTACAGGTTCATCTTCACCCACTTCATTTTTTTTCCTTGAGGAAACTGAGGTCAAAATGTCACAATGTGTGGACAATGCTTTTTGCACAGGGATGTTCTTTACTTTCTATTTATAATGTCAAAAACTGGAAATAAGTTCAACAAAAAATTGTATTGGAACGGTAGACTATGGTATATTGATGATTCTGAAAAATTCTGATTTTGAAGAACTTTAATTATATGTAAATGTTCACAATACTACAAAAAAAAAAAAAAAAAAAGATCCCACATGCAGCAGAGCAACTAAGCCCATGCACCACAACTACTGAGCCCACGCACCCTCAACTACTGAAGCCTGCACACCTAGAGCTCGGCAACAAGAGAAGCCAGAAGCCACCACAATGAGAAGCCTGTGCACAACAAAAGTAGCCCCCGCTCGCCGCAACTAGAGAAAGTCCACACACAGCAACAAAGACCCAATGCAGCCAAAAAACATAAAAAATAATAATAATAAAAAAAAAATTTAATTAAAAAATAAAGTAAATGCAAAAAAGTTAAAAAAAATGTCACAATGTGAGTTAGTGGCATTAACTGGGATTAGCAGCTGGCCCGACTCCAAGTTTTGCCTTTTTTTTTTTTAAGTTTCCTCCAAGAAGGCATCATTTCAAAATTTAATATAATGTTAAAATAGGAAAACTAGTAGCGACAATTTTTTCACATTTTAAAATAATATCCATTGCAAAGTGCCTCTCCAAAGGTTACGTCCCAAACTATGCCCTTAATGCTACTGGAATTCTAAGACAAACCCAAAATTCCAAAAACAAAATCCCTCTGTGGAAAGGCCCAACAACCACTTTCCTCCAGAGTTTTGAAACTTAGCATAAATGTGCTGACTGAGCTCATTTGTAAAGATGATACACACAGACAGAGAATCTCCAAATTAACTAAGTGCCCAACTATTTAAAATGGCTCAGTCATTAACCACTCAGTGTCCCAACTGAGTCCCCTAAAAATAGTGGCTTGTGGGTACATAAATGGTTCACCAGATGGATGCAGGATAAAAAATCAGGGAATGAGCAGTCTCAAGCCTTTGCTGATGAAACCTTATGCAGCACTGAAATTGCCATTCAGACTCTTAATGTCAGAATTCCAGATCAAGGTTTTAATCATTTTGATAGCTACCAAACGTGTTCTAATAAATGTGTATGTTCTACTTTAAGCTTTGACCAAAACGAAAAAAAAAAAAAGGAGAGAAGGGGTGAAAGAGAACCCCAGACAATACACAAGATTAGTTCCTTAGTACTAACAACATCAATTTTCTTTTTATCCCTCCTGCAGACTCCATAATGGAAAGATACTAACAAGTATTAATTTATTTCCATTATTTTTAAAATAACCAAAGACAACCTTTCCAATTTGCTCAGCACTAACCACACAAAGTTGACTACAGCTAAAAGCAAAGAAATTTGACATACCAGTGCAATTTAGCCCCTTTATTGGAGATAAATGTATAGTTTCCACTACATACTTTTGAAGTGTTGAAAATTGGGAATTATTTTAGTGTCAGTATCTTGTCCTTGAATAAAACTGCCACCTCGGGCTTCCCTGGTGGCGCAGTGGTTGAGAGTCCGCCTGCTGATGCAGGGGACATGGGTTCGTGCCCCGGTCCGGGAAGATCCCACATGCCGTGGAGCGGCTGGGCCCGTGAGCCATGGCCGCTGAGCTTGGGCGTCCGGAGCCTGTGCTCCGCAACGGGAGCGGCCACAGCAGTGAGAGGCTCGCGTATCGCAAAAAAAAAAAAAAAAAAACTGCCACCTCTAGAGAAAACATATCAGCAGACAATCAAATTTACATCTTAGGCGCTATCTCTACAATGATAACATAAACAACCCAAAAGAGAAGCATCTGTTAATAAGATTCTACGTAATATCCTTTGCTGCAAATTACTTTCATATTATTGTGAGAGCATATGCTGCTATCAAGGTCAAAATTCTATACAGCTGATTGAAACATAAAAATTACATGTGGCTGAATGCCATATAATAATTATCTAATCAAAATGATTCAGATTTTTTACAAACACAAATGTGAAACTTAATTCAGGATAAATGTAATACCTAATCTAAAAGCAAGTTACTACAATGCCAGAATCAGATTTCACTGAAAGCTTGTAACTAAATCTGAACCTAAAACTAACCCATATTGATTGAGAGATTTGGCATGCACTGTTAGGTACTGTCACAAATTATCTTGTCAATATCACACATTACCTATTGATCTTCATAATAGGTATTAACTACGCATTACAGAAAAGGAAACAACGTTTCCTGATAGTTTAATTCAACAACAACAAAAAATTCCTGGACAGGAAGTAAGGATACAGAGATAAATAAATAAGACCCTGTCCTCAAAAAGCTCTCCATCCAAAAAAGGCTGTCAAAATCAACTGTAGAATATAAAACAATTTCACAACTGCACGTAAAAATAATTTTCTTTTAACTCACCACCTTTGCTAAATAAAGAAAAATATAATGTCAATAGAGAAAGATGACTTAAGGGTGCAGCCACATTATTCTTTCTTTGTTGTTTCAAGAAAGCTAATTTAAACAACACTTTGCCTTAAACAAACTTTGTCTTGAAACTTTGTCTTCACCAAAGTAGAAAATTCAGCGTCCCCAGACGTAAGCAGAAGACCTTTGAGGGGACAAGAACTAAAGAGCCCTCCACTGGTGCTTCTTAATTTGCAAATTAGGTCTTAAATTCTATTAAAGAATTCTGGTTAAAAAAAAAAGTCAAAAATCATTTCCTTTGAAAAGTATTTGAATGTCCATCATACAGTGAGGCAATTTTTATGACACAAAAAGCAATTAATACAGAGTCCTTTCAGCCTCAAGAATTTTACTATCTGCTAGGGGCCTTGAGACAGGAACAATAATTAACCACCCTAGTGTTTCCAAGTGCTTACATAATTGTATCTCAAGACAAAAGATTAAATGTGATAAGGGGAAAAAAAGCAAACAGCTACAAATGTCCACAGGAAGAAGGGAGTGATCATAGCCAGCAGTTAGGAAGCTAGGATTAGACAGTCACAAGCAGAATGAAAGGCAAACAGAAGATTCAATCACAGAGCAAGGAGGAGAGGAGCACACTGTGGCTGGAGCAAAAAGCATTACTAGGAAATAACCACAGCTAAGATTCAGAAGGTAGGTGAACGACTGAGCATGGACAATCATGAATGCCTGACCAAAAAAAATGTGACCGGGGCTTCCCTGGTGGCGCAGTCGTTGAGAGTCCGCCTGCCAATGCAGGGGACAAGGGTTCGTGCCCCGGTCCAGGAAGATCCCACATGCCGTGGAGCGGCTGGGCCCATGAGCCATGGCCGCTGAGCCTGCGCGTCCGGAGCCTGTGCGTCCGGAGCCTGTGCTCCGCAACGGGAGAGGCCACAACAGTGAGAGGCCCGTGTACCGCAAAAAAAAAAAAAAGTGACCAAGTAAGATGACTTCTCAGCAACACAACTGTTCCCTCCCTCCCCTTCACTCCTGAGTTTCAAGGCATCGGATTCTCCTGGTATTCCTTTGCCTCTCTGGCAGCTCCTTTTTAGTCTTTTCAGTCTTTGCCTACTCTAAATCGCGGGTTCTCAAGGCACTGTTCCTGGAGCAGCAGTATCTGCATTGATGAGCAAGTTGGTAAAAATGCAAATTACGGGCTCCGCCCAGAAATACAAAATCAAACTTTGGAGGTCAGGCTCTGCAATCTGTGTTTTGCCAAGCCCTAGCAAGCCCTCCAAATAAATGATTCTGGTAAACTCTAATGTCTGAGACCAATGTTCCACAGGTGTCCTTCATGAGAGCCTTCCCCTTCTCATTCTACACCCTCTCCCTACAGCAATCCTCTCCCGGGCTTAAAATAACAGCCAAATGCTCACCAATCAGAAGTACGTGTCTCTAAGTCCAAACACCTTTGCTGAGTACTGGACAATATATTCAACTTCTCACTTGACATGTACTTCCCCTCTCAGATATCTCAACTAAACATGTCTGGAATTACTGGATATCCTCCCAACACCCCCAAACCTGTTCCTTCTCTACTCTTCCCCATCTCAATAAATAGCACCTCCTTCATCCAAGAAGTACATAAGCAAGTCATTCTTCACACTTCCTACAACACGCACCTCCATCCAATCCACAACCAGGTCTTCCCATTCAAGCATTAGTAACATTAGGCTCCATCCCCACTGCCATCATCTTAACTAACCTAATTTGTATACCTCTTAAACAGTCTCTATAGAGCAAACACCATGATCTTACGAAAATACAAATCAGAGCATGTCACGGCCCTAATTTAAATCCTTCAGTAGCTTCCCATTGCATTTTCAGACAAAATCTAAAATCCCCAACATGGCATACAAAGACCTGGATCCTGGTGCTCTCCAAAACCACCTTGGGTCCTTCTTCCATGTGGTTCATTCATGATAGTCCATAGCTCTGGACATAATTCACTTCCTGAAACTCTTCCCCACATAGGAATTTCTCTCTTCATGACATACTCCATACCACGCCACCTTCATACCTCTGCCTTTACTTAACTCTCCTCATACTTCAGAGTTCTGCTAAAATGTCAAAAAAAAAAACAAGCCTTCCTTCATCCTCCAATACAAATTGAATCAGTTATTCTCTCATGAAACCCTATGCTTTCTTCTCATGACAATTATCAAAATTGTTAACTACATTAACCTGATTAATTCTGTTTAATATTTATCTTCTACACTAGACTGTAAGTTCCATAATGCCAGAGAAACACCTGTTTTGTTCTCTGCTGTATAAATAGCACCTAGTACAGAGCCTGGCATTTAAAAAAAAAGGCATTTAATAGTTAGGGAATAGTAACAGTTGCTGATATCTTTACTAAATCCTCCACTCTGCTTTGTTATCTCTCAAGAACTTTTACTTCCATGTTACTGGGTAGCCACAGATAATTCCTGCAAATGAGATACCATGCTTAAAGATTCTTACTGATTTATCCTGCAAGGTCAGATGTACCTTACTACCTTCCTGTAAAATTAACAATAAGAATTGACACCTAGCCCAAATTCACCCTACTCTAAGCAGTTAACTCTGAGAGCTACTGAGCTACTTTTACAGAACTCTAGTAAATTCCTGGCCTCCAATTACTGACAGTGCCAACAACCCCCATGCCCATGTCAGAAAGTCCTATGCATCCAATCATATTCAAAATACCACTCCTGGGCTTCCCTGGCGGCGCAGTGGTTGAGAGTCCACCTGCCGATGCAGGGGACGCGGGTTCGTGCCCCGGTCCGGGAGGATCCCACGTGCCGCGGAGCGGCTGGGCCCGTGCGCCATGGCCGCTGAGCCTGCGCTTCCGGAGCCTGTGCTTCGCAGCGGGAGAGGCCACAGCGGTGAGAGGTCCGCGTACCGCAAAAAGAAAAAAAATTTTTTTAAATACCACTCCTATCCAGTCCCATAACCTCATGATTAGACTATGTTAACAAATTTTGGATGGTGTCCTGCTCTCTACGCTCCCCATAAGTCCACTTTTCACCAAAGACACTTAGGGGAAAAACTCTCCTACTTGACAACCCACTCTTCCCATTATCAATCAATATTAAATTCTTCTGACTAGCACTGAAGGTATACAGAGGTATATGATCCAAAAGCAGTCCTACGTTTTAGTAAAAACTTGGACGGTTACATTGAATTATATGTGCTTGACAATTTGACACCGTTTCAAGCTAAAATTCACGTATAGCTCTACCTCATTTCTACAGCCCGATGCTGAAATTCCACTCCTGAAACTAAATTGTTTTCGAGGAAAACCATAAAAATGGCCCATTGTGATATCCTCTCAACTTTGAGCAAGAACTAAAAAGGTGCAAGTTGTCAGCATTTTCAAACATGTATATACTTAACTAGAAAGAGATTATGATACAAAGTGTATATTTCACAAAGGAAACTACACCAATAGTTTAGTTATAACATACAACGTAAGTATACTCCTGAGAATGTGGGTTTTTTAAATATATATAATATATAAAACATGTATGTGCATTTAAATATATACATACATACACATACCTATACATACATACATATACAGATGATCCTCATTATTTGGAGAGTTCATATTTGTGAAGTTGCTTACTTGCTAAAATTTATTTGTATCCCCGAAATCAATAAAATATCCCAATATCAATACAATGGCACTTTCATAGTTATTTGCAGACATGCGCATAGTGGTGAAAATTTTGAGTAAGCCAGCTGGAATCAACAAGGTATTGCTCTGCCTTGTTTCAGCTCTCACTGCTATAAACAAGGGCCCTTTTCAAGGTCTATGTAGTGTCATGTTTTTCTCATTTTTGTGTTTTTTATTGGTGATTTTGTTGTTTAAAATAGCCCCCAAGCATAGAGCCAAAGTGTTGTCCATCTAGCGTTTCTTAGTGCAAGAAGGCTATGATGTCCCTTACAGAGAAAATCTGTATATTCACTAAGCTTCATTTAGGCATGAGTTACAGTACTGTTGACCATTAGTTCAATGTTAACAAGTCAACAATATATATTAAACAAGGTGTCTTTAAACAGAAACACACATAAAACAAGGTTATACAGTGACTGGTTGACAAAAATGCTGTAAACACAGGCTTGCGGTACCCTGACACTATTTCCCCTAGGAACAATGATTCAGTATTTGCTAAATCACTGGTCACAGCGACTTTATAGAACGTGACTACTGTGAATAATGAGAATCAAGTATGTATTTGAAGAGGGGGGGCGGCAGCACTCACACCAGGTTTATTGAAGACTCAAAGACACTGCAGAGGTCATTCTGAGCAAGCTGCCTGTATTTGCAGTAGCATGGCAAAAACACCTCAGGACACAGCATCTACAGGGTCTTGCCTCTATTTAAACAACACTGACACAAAACAAAAATGTAAAATCAACTAAGTTTGTTTTTTGATCTGTCTTTGCTTCTACCCTTTTCCCACTCAATGGTACACCTCTCCCCAATTCAGGTACTCTAAACTCTACAGTAACGCCTTTTCACAAGCACTTGCCCTAATCTTACAATTGGGCAAATGTATCTGTAAATTACTGAATGATCATTCTTGAATGTAAACCACGTTTGTGCTTAAACATCTGATCTAAATTGTAGCATTACTTATTTGGAAAGAAGAGATGATATTAAGCATATGAAATAACAATATGTTGTCAGGATCAAAAAGTAAACCGAATATAGATAATTTCGGTTGTGTGCGTGCTGAAATAGAAGAAATACACAAGGAACAAAGCCTAGGCCTCAGCCTTCCCTCTGGGGTGTTGGGTTGGGGAAGCGCCATCTTCCAAAAGAGTTTGTTCAACGCTTGCTTCCTCCTAGCACTTGATTACGGATTTTTCCAAGAGAAATGACAAATTTATGGCAAAAGTAAGTGGAACACTCTAACAGTGACATTAGTGACTGAAACATTTTTTTAATTTGTGTGTGTGTGTGTGCTTGAGCACTCCCCTTTTGAAATTCATTTGTATTTGCATCTTCCAAAATTACTTCTTTTTTATTGAAAGTGGTTTGCTCAGGGTAATGACAGGACATGCATGGAGCAGCGGTAGAAGCTACCAAAGTCTAACTTGATGAAATGTCAATGATTTCTTATTAAGTAAAAGACCCATCTGGGATTTAGTGAAATGAAGTGAGTAATATTATTCAAGCCACCCTGCAGTTATTACAACAATTCAAAAACAGAAGTACAGCATGTGAGTTAACAGCCATGTCTTCTTAAAACCTATAGCTTAATCTACGACTCAAACACTTGAAGTTAACGTATAATAAAGAACTAGGAACTTTTACAGCATAGTAAATCCGTCTATCAACACCAATTACCATACATACATTCATTATTTGACAAGCTAAAGATCCTCCTCCCACCTAAGGTTCAGCTAGGCTCATTATTGGGGGCAATGGCTTGCAAAACAATGACATCCATCCTGAATAATTCAAGATTTCTTTCTCTTTAGAATATTGTATAGACAAAAATCTTCAGGTTTTTCTTTTGTACTAATTTGCTATTGTTTATGGCGTTTCAAAAAACACAAGTGGAATCTCAGTCTACTGTCTCCAAACCACATCAACTGACCCTCAGAGAACCAAAACTACTGTCTTTGATTTCTTCTCTCTTAATCTTGAAACTTAGGAGGGCAAATTATCAACAAATTATTTCTTGAGAAATTTTTAAGTATTTTTGTAATATTCTGCAGTTAAAAACTCAAAAGTCAGTGAAGTATGCAATGAAACAAGAGTATTTCTTACAAGCCAATTATACAAGAAATACAAAACTAAAAGTGTAGGATTTTTTTTTCAATGGAGCAAACTTTTTTGTAAGCAGACTCTCAACTGTTGACATAGTCTGATAAAGATAATGAAGGATCGAACACAAAACTTCTCAAGTGAAAGTTAACCTGCTTTCATATCGTCTTTTAAAGTCTTATCAAACAAGACACACCGAAAGGGTGTGACTAGCACCCTGCATGATAGAGAAGATTCTAAAAAACAAAGATAAGTGGACTTCAAGTTTACCTGCTCCCCCAAAGCAACCTACTCACTGAATTTGGGGCAAAGTATCACCTCCATCACGCGCACGCACAGAAATAAATTGTTTTTCAACTGATGACTGAGCAGCAGCAAACCCAGGCTGAACACTCGGGGCTGCAGAGTCCTGTGCCCTGCGTCGCGAGTGGTGAGGCCAACGCTTGACACCCCCCTGAGCCACAGCGGGTAAGAGCCCCAATCCTGCTCGATCTGACCCTTTAATGAGTCACTGGTCTAATCATGACACCGCAGCACTCGCTAAGACGGTTCCTATTTATTTCTTTGCGTCAAGAAGCACTGAAAATGACAAACTCGTACTGAAAGAACTGTGCACAGGTCAGAGTTGCCGGCGGCGAGAAAAGCCGACTTACGAGCGAGAGCCCGAGCTACTCTAAAAGCCCCCGCTGGCCCAGCAGAGGAGGCAGAAGGGGTTAGAGTGAGCCGGGAAGGCGAGGAGACAAGCGGGCGAGGACCTGGAGAAGCTACCGCCACACCCCAGCCCTCCCTCACCTGCCGGCCCGAGCCTCCCCGGGCGCCCGTACCTTCGGCCAGTGACTCCTCCAGGGTGACCTGGTAACGGCCGACCGCAAACACCCGGACCCCCATGGACGAGCTACCAGAGCCGGCCCCGGCCCCGCCGGCCCCGCCACCCGCCGCTCCACCGCCGCCGCCGCCGCCCTCCGACTTGGGCATTCGAGAGAACTTCTTCATGGTCCCGCCGGCGCGCTGGAGGGCGCGGGGCGCGCGCAAGGGCGAGCGAGAGGGTGAGGTGCCCGGTCCGGCACGCGGCCGGGCGTCCGCGAGGGGTCGCCGCCCCTCGCTCGTCCGAGCGTCCGAGAGCGCTACGGCCTGCCGAGCCTCACATTCCGCGCGCGCCGAGCGCACAGCCCCAGCCCCGCCGCCCGCTCCGCGGCTCCGCTGCAGCTGCCGGGCTCCCGCAGAGGGCGGCGAGGAGGGCGGGGACAGGGCGGGGCGCGAGGGGGCGGGCCCGAGTGCGAGGGCGACGCGGCCGCCTCCGCCAGTGTCCCGGGCGCCCTAGCAGCCGCACCAGGACGGACTGCGAGCCCCGGAGGAGGGCGCAATGGAGGGAGATGGCGAAGGGGGCGGGGCGACCGGCCCCTCCGCGGAGTGGGCTGGTCCGCTCAGGCCGCACACTCTCTGGACAGCATCCCGCGGCACCGCTGCCGCCCCAGTCGAACCCGCGCCGCCCGCCACTCGAGGCCGTTGGCGGCGCGGCGCCCCTGCCGACCGTTCACTGAGGCCAGGCGCCCCGCGCAGGCGCGTGGCCTGCACCGCCGGAAGTGACGGTTCCGGCTCTTGTCACGTGGAGGGGGGATGGGGAGGAGATGGGGGGGTTGGGGACGAGAACGAGGTCCGGAATCCCGGGTCTGGGGTCCTGGCCGGGAGGGTTCAGGCCTGGCTCCTGGGGTCCTGGCTTCGAGCAGGGAGGTGGCCCGGGGACCGGTTTTCGCGCTGGCTCTGCGCGGTGTCTGTCATCTCGGCCAGGAGTTGGTATGTTACTCTGGGGGCTTAAAAATGCCAACAACTTTACCCCCGCTAACGGACTTCTCGCTGCATTTCTAAGCTGGTTCGCCAGAGCTTCTCCCCTGAGAATCTTCTTCCGCCCGCCCACCCCGAGCGTGGGAGGTGGGAGCAGCGCGGAACTGGAGCGGATTCCAGGAACCCAACTTCTAAAGCCGTGGTGTCGCACTCTAACAGACGCTTGTGCTAGGGAGCGTTTTGCGGTTTATAAATGATTTAGGAGTACTTTCAGAATCTCGTGTGTGCTGTGCAATAGCCCTGTGAAGTATTCAGAGCAGGTATTAAGCCCGTTTAGAGACTTTTCATCACCTTTGGCTAAGAGAGGTTAACGGACTCGCCCAAGGTCACATGGCTGGCTTGTGATAGAACTGTGACTACAAGGGCCATCCTTTGATACTTAGTTTCATACTTTGGGCCATCCGGGAAAAGTAGGTTAGGGTCAGATGGTTGAAAAACGGCAGATTTAGGACTTTGGAAGCAAAACCAGCCATTGGTTCCCCCTTCCTCCTTTAACAAAGAGATTTGCCCATTTAAAAAAGAAAAAAGACCCGTTTGCATCCATTTCATAAACTGCAGGAATCTCAACGCCTGCGGGGTGAGGCAGGCAAAGTGAACGTGGTGTTAAGACGTTCGGGGTGGCAGGGAATGGGAAATCATTGAGCATGTGTACAGAAAGCAGCCGATTCTCAAATCCAGCCTGCCCACACACCCCGTATGAATACAGGCCCACTGTGGCCAAAGGTTCCGTTTCTTAAAAGAAGCCAAAAATCTGGATTTTTTTCTAATATGGCATTTCCAGATTTTTTAAATGTAGGCCAAATAAATTGTGCCTGCGGGACTCCAGTCTGAACCTTCTATGAAAGTAGATGATGTGGTTCTATCCCCATCCCTGTTTCTTTATCCAGCTTTTTAATGAGATACGGGCAGAAACGTTAGAAAATGTGCTTAGGCAAAAGACTTTGCGCTTAAAATCTTCCATTTTTTTCTTCCCCTCTGCTATTTCAAGAGAACCTATTTCTGACAACATTAAAACAGTGCTCTGGATTTGGGCATCTTTGCTGCATAACCCGCTAAGCTAAAATTCTTCGTCCAGAGACCTGACCTTTAAAAGTCGAGCTCAGTGGAAGTCAGATATGCCAGATCATTGATGTGGTGTGACAATTGGGGATTTCCATTCAGAAATAAGCAGACCATTCTCCTTACTGTGGGGATTCACTGTGGAGTCTCATTCCTACAATATTTGAATTATATTTTTTCAAGCCAAATAACTGAGAAATTTAGCCATTTCATACAATCTAAACTGCAAATCAGCCTAACATACAAAGTTGAGGCCTAATACATATTCATCTGATGACAACACAAGAGTAAATGAAGTCTCCTGGGAGCCAATTTACCACAATTGCTGTGGTTTAAAAAAAAAAAAACTTCTGTGTACCCAAATAACCTGACTTCTGATATATGGAAGTTGATAATTAATTTAAGGCATAGATCCTCTCTCAAAAATTATGGGTAACACTAAGCAATGTGTTCTTTAATTTTTCATCAAGCATATAACAAAAATTTGAATATTGTTTGATCTTCTCAGAATGTTAACTCCACAATATTCTATGACAAACATGTTACTAATAAGAATGCAGAAACATTGTATTACTAATAAGAAGAATGCCAAGCATTTACAAACACTATCAAAAGATGTTGATATTAACTGTCAGATTGTGTCCTCCTAGCAACTTTCAAAATTGTGTCCATAAACCGATTTGTAGGCAGAAAATGAGATACTAATCAGTGGAAAAACTATTGAGAATTCTAGTCTTTTAGTTTTGCACTCATTTCACTTTGGTTTCCTGTTGGAAATTAAAATCTCTAGAAGAAAAAGTATGGATAATGTACATTCTGATTATCTTAAACACTGTCATTGAGGTGACTTACAGTAAGAACACAGATATAGAATAGTTTAATAGAGATAAAAAGTTAAAATTACATTTCAGGGGTTTTTTTTTCAATATAAATGTCAATCTTTTAATGTTTACAGCTGTACTGTGATTAAAATAGTTGGAAACTAGCCACATAATAGTTTTATTTAAAGCAGGTTGTTTCAGTTTACAAGGTTTCATGTTACAATATACTGATAAAGTCAGCAGATCATTGTAGCCAACTAAATGATTCTGAGATCCTCAAACAGGAAGGAATTTGACAATGGTGAGGAGGAGGGAGGATTATTGTTGTATTTTTGTCTTCCACTGGAAAGCTATAAACCTTCTTGTTACTTTGACCCTCATCTTTTTTGCACTAAGGTGGCTCTCAAAGACATATGTGAAGTAAGAATGACTGACATGGATCAAAGTATGCTTATCCCAAAAGCTTATTCCAGTGCCATAATTACCTTTATAAATCATCTCTTCCAATGCCTGATTGATCACTTTTCCTCAGGAGTCAATGTTTTCCTTTGATGATGTGTCTTCAATCATTATTAGCCTCAATATGTTTTACTAGAAGGAAAAAATATCCTCCCTGCCTAACAGAATTACATTATACCTAGTTAAATGCCCATATCTTTGCTTTCCAAAAAAGTAAAAGTCCTGAAGTCCATTAAAAGAATATATATATATATCCATTTAAAAAGCGTTTTTTTAAAAAACATCACTGATATTTAAATCCTCTGTTAAGACTACTCAACATCATTACTATGCCTGTAAAAAATGTATATACATCAAAGAAAAATCAATCTGATAGTATAGTTTAAAATGCCAAGATGCTCAAAAATACTCTTAATAAGAGAAATGACTCATTTGACTTAAAATACTTTTCTGTGATAGAATTTTTCCTGTAACTTGACCATGCTTTTAAAAAAAGACTGCAAGGGACTTCCCTGGTGGCGCAGTGGTTGAGAATCTGCCTGCTAATGCAGGGGACACGGGTTCGAGCCCTGGTCTGGGAGGATCCCACATGCCGCGGAGCAACTAGGCCCGTGAGCCACAAGTACTGAGCCTGCGCGTCTGGAGCCTGTGCTCCGCAACAAGAGAGGCCGCGATAGTGAGAGGCCCGCGCACCGCGATGAAGAGTGGCCCCCGCTTGCCACAACTAGAGAAAGCCCTCACACAGAAACGAAGACCCAACCCAGCAAAAATTAATTAATAAACTCCTACCCCCAACATCTTTAAAAAAAAAAAAAAAAGACTGTACGAATGGCCATCATTAAAAAATCTACAAACAATAAATGCTGGAGAGGGTATGGAGAAAAGGGAACCCTCTTGCACTGTTGGTGGGAATGTAAATTGATACAACCACTATGGAGAACAGTATGGAGGTTCCTTAAAAAACGAAAAATAGAACTACCATATGACCCAGCAATCCCACTATTGGGCACATACCCTGAGAAAACCATAATTCAAAATAGTCATGTACCACAATGTTCATTGCAGCTCTACTTATAATAGCCAGGACATGGAAGCAACCTAAGTGTCCATCAACAGATGAATGGATAAAGAAGATGTGGCACATATATACAATGCAATATTACTCAGCCATAAAAAGAAACGAAATTGAGTTATTTGTAGTGAGGTGGATGGACCTAGAGACTGTCATACTGAGTGAAGTCAGAAAGAGAAAAACAAATACCGTATGCTAACACATATATATCTTAAAAAAAAAATGTTCTGATGAACCTAGGGGCAGGACAGGAATAAAGACGCAGACGTAGAAAATGGACTTGAGGACACAGGGAGGGGGAAGGGTAAGCTGGGATGAAGTGAGAGAGTAGCATTGACACATATACACTACCAAATGTAGAATAGCTAGTGGGAAGCAGCTGCATAGCACAGGGAGATCAGCTGGGTGCTTTGTGACCACCTAGAGGGGTGGGATAGGGAGGGTGGGAGGGAGATGCAAGAGGGAGGGGATATGGGGATATATGTATATGTATAGCTTATTCACTTTGTTATGCAACAGAAACTAACACAACATTGTAAAGCAATCATGCTCCAATAAAGATGTTAAAAAAAAAAAAAGAAATAGAAGCATAGAGAAATTAAGGATCCTGCCCAAGATCAATCAGATAATAAAGGTCAAAACCATGATTAGATCTTTTTTTGCCTCCACATTCTTAACCCATGGTCTATATTGCTATATTATAATAAACAATGTTTAACTAGTAAACTACTTTTGATATTAAAAAAAAAAAAAGACTGCAAGAGGTAGGCAACTTCACCACCAAGAGAGGTACTTTGATCCCTTACCCTGCTGAATTGGTGGTGGGGGGAGAGTCCACCAGGTATACAGCACCTTAGCCTCACACCTCATGACAGGAATATCTTCCTGCCTCAAGAAGCATGTTTCCTAGAAGGGGATTACCGTCACATCCCTGGATATGTTCCTGCCCTCCCTCTTCTTGTTAGCCTTTGCATCTCCCTGCTATGGCCGAGCTACTCCCTGCTCCCAGTTACATTCATATAAAACTTAGCAGAGCGTAAAATAAGAACTAATTCTTATTGGGCACTTGCAATGTACCAGTGCTCTTCAAAAATAGCAATGTACCAGTGCTATTAACTCAGTAAATCTTCGTGACCACAACTATGAAATAACATTTTAGACTATTACTCTCACTTTGCAGATGAGAATACTGATTCACAGAGAGATAGGTTACATACCCAAGGTCTGTCTTGTGACTTGTAGCAGGTTTCAAAACCAGGTAGTATAACTTTATAGCTCATGCTCTTACCCCACTACACCATGGAGACTTTCCTTGAAAACACACAATAAACAATATGATTGCTGCAGTTTAAGGTGAAAAGGTACCTTCCTATGCTCTCTGGTCACATCACTCACCAAATGTGAATGTGCTGCTAGGGTTCAGGGAACCCTACTGTGATAAGTGAGATTAATTTCTGATTAGCCAGGTATATTTAAAATTTAACAAATATTTGCTGAATGTCTGCAATGGGTAAAGCACTGTGGATGGGGGGGGTAACTAGGAGATGCAAAGTTGAATAAGACAAGATTTCAGAGTTTATACTCTTGTGGGGTGGGGGAGACATGTACACAACCATATAATAGAGGCAGGGAAGAAAGATTGAAAGTGGAGATAGAGTTGACTGTAAGCTCTGGCCAGAAATGATGAGCTCTAAGGTTATGCAATGATGATACGTTGCCTTCAAATCTCCTGACAGTGTGGTTGACGTTATGATCGTCACAACTTCTGGGAACAGAAAAGCAGCTCTTCTGGGTTTGGAAGCGGGTGAGCAGTTCCCATGGAAAGATATTGAATCCTGTCCCCATGTGTTGAACTGACGCTGAATCTCTCTACTTACACAATATTCACACATACTCAAGCAAAACTCTATTCAAGTTACTGTAGAGGGACAGAGAGAAAGAAAGTGTTGAAGCTAAAGTCAGCTTTTCCTTCAGTCCCTTATTAAAATTCACATCTTGTTTTATCCAGACTTCTGCCAACTGTGGTAGAGACTATTTATTGAAACTGTATGATGTGCTAAATAGTGTATGAACCAATATACAACAAGAACCCATACGGTGTGATAAAGTCATGGAATTTCAAGCTGGAAGGCAATATAATTACTGGAGAAACTGAAGGAGGAACAGGAACATTGTTTGAGCACCTAGTATGTCTCAGGCATTGTGCTTAACACTGTATATATTTAATCCTCTAACAAGGGAAGTAGGTATTACTACTTCTGACTTACAGCTCTCTCACTCCAGCCACCCTGAACCATTTTCATTCCTTACCAAGCTGTTTCAGGCCCCACTGCTCACGCAAGGTAGAATGTCTTGTTCTTTCCCACAGTCATCTGAATCAGTGGGTGCCTGTGTGGGACTCCAGGGCCACGTCCGCCAGGAAACCTTTCCTGTCCTCTCCCATCTGCCAATGCCAGGTAGAATGGACTCATTTGCCCCCCATGCCACTCTGTACAACTTCCAGAACTACACCTATCACTTAATTACAAGGGCTTCATTCCATGCCTGTCTCCCTCGACTGCAGTTTAAGAGGTTTAAGGAAAGGGACTGTGCCACATCGTTTTCTTAAAACCCAGTGCCAAGCAACATGCTTGACATATAGTGAATATTGAATAAATAAGTGAATAACTTTGCCAAAAATCTAGTAAGTGGTAGAGTTGGGGGTTGAGACCAGGCTCAAATCTCAGGTGTGTCTGAAATCCCAAGCTTCATAGCTTTTCTACACCGGACTTTCATTTGTCTTAAAAATAGGAAGAATATGGGTTTGTTTTTTTTTTGTTGGGGAGGGCTTTGGCCATGCTGTGCAGCTTGGGGGAATCTTGGTTCCCAGATCAGGGATTGAACCCAGGCCACAGCAGTGAAAGCGCTGAATCCTAACCAGTAGACCACCAGGGAACTCCCAAGAATATGTTTTTTAAATTTTGTTTTTCTGTGGTGGTGTTGAATTTTTTTGCTGTTGTTTTTTGAAGTGGGAGCTGGAAGGTGATGTGATCTATGAGTATTAAATAATGAACAACCAATACCAATCACACTGCCAGCACACAGTAGGCAATGAAGAAATGTCCCCTTTCCTTTCTCTATATCATCTTGTTCAAAGTTGTACTAAATGTGACAGAGCTAGGACCCAAACTACTCTACTGTAGTTTCATCACAGGTGCTTTCATCACAGGTGCTTCACAGGTATAACCTATTGATTCTTCTTTGGAGTGAGTTTTAGGCTTCTTAGCATTTATCATTTATTTTATGTTTTTCTATTTTGGCAGACTTTAAACTGCAAATTGTAATATAGGACAATATAGGCAGACTTGGGGCAAGAAACAGCCTTTACCTGGCTGAAAGTTTCAGGAGGGTAGGAACCATGGCTTCTTCATCTCCGTACATGCCTGGTCCCTAATAATTGCTTAATAAACATTTGTGGAACTCAGGTACATTGACCAACTTAAACTTAGGTGGCTTGCTGGATCTTTGCAGACAGTCTTAAAGAGAAGAAATGCCGGTAGTTGAAAACAAAACAAAAACAACAAGTGGGAAACTGCTCAGTTTATGGAACTATAAGAAAGGAAATTCTGCTTCTGGAATGGAAAACTTAAAAGGGTAAAATCAGGATAGCTTAAGCAAGAGAGTGCCATAAGTAATATCATCAGTAAGACAAACGCATATGAGAGGTAAAAACTCTGAAACCTTAAGTAAATCTGAAAGCAAAGCCTGAGGCTATAATGAAAGCCTGGTTCCTGCCACTCGAAACAAACAAATCTGCCCCAAGAGGCTGATTTCTTTTCCACTGGCTAAAATCTCACCTTTGTCTTTTTGCACTTGCTATTTCCCTGACTCTGAGCACTGTCTTTCCCTCCTTGTCATCCATTTTAGACATATACAGCTTTCCCAACTTACCTCCTCCAGAAAGTTTTTTCCCAAGTTCCCCACTTCATAGTAATCCATCATTTCTCTGAACCATTGTAGCACTTGGCTGCATGCAAAGCCTAGCATATTGTGTCCTTTAATTGCTGAGTGTATATAAGTCTTAACTGTGAAACAAAATACACAATGTATAGTTATCATTTTAAAGTAATTCCATTGCATACATAGCCCAATATTGGGCACATTATAGGTGTTAAATACTTATGGAATTAAACAAAGTACCTGGAAAATAAATGCTACTTTGAACTGATATTTTGAAATGTGCTTTTTAATGGCATTTTGGATTCACAGAAAGGAATAAAAGACAGATGCTATGAGGGGAGAGTTACAAGTGATCAGAGTCTAGGTAAACAAAGATAAATTTGAATGTACTTTTGTTTAAAAGTAAAAGAGAGCTTCCTATTATAGATCTTTCCTCAGAAAAATCTTAATGAAATGTGACCAGATATTATATAATAGCGATTTTTATCATTTATTTTCATCATGGTGATGATCAAACACCACCTTAGTGCATATTTCAAGCTAACATGAAAATTATACTTATGTACCCACTTCTTAAATTATAATATTTGTAAGTTGCTGTTTGTTGACCTTATTCAATTACATAATTTACATGTTGCTCTAAATATAATATTCAAGGAAATGATTCTTAAACATAAGTATGCTTTTTTTAAACTTTTAATTTTTCATACTTCAACAGATACCTTGTTTCTGTTCTCTCTCTTATCTGCTGACAGCACTGCACCTACTTATGGGGACAGATTAAAAACATTTTTCCCATTTACCATGACAACACCCAGCTAATGCTTACTGATAAACTAGTAGCAAGTCAGAACATATACAAGATGCAAGAGGAATTAGCACTCCTGAGTAAGAACTTTAATTCAGGAGTGAAAAAAAAAAGGAAAGCTAAAAGAAATTTATACATTGTTAACATTTTATTAAAATTCTTGCCATTTTTATCTAAATGAAATACCGTTTGTTGAGTCCCCATGTTATATCCTTTTTATAAACAAGCACATTTTTATAAACTCTAAACTTATAAATTTGATGTGTGTGTGTGTGTTTAGGCAGCTTTGCACTAAAATGTTCATTCAGTATTGACAGATACGAAATTCAAATTTTGCACAAATACATAAATACACTTGGTCTTTGAAAATGTGTCTAACAATACATTTTAAGCAAAATAGTTTTTATAAGAGATAATAATGCTCATATTTTTACCAGAGAGGATTAACCAACTGTAGATTTGGTCCACTTAAACTTTGAGCTTTTTAGTATTGATATGACAACAAATAGATGATCAAAACCTTAAAAAATTAAACAATTAAAATTGTCTGAAATAATTTTACATAACAATTTTAATTTTGTTGAATTTATCACTTGTTCTGATAGCATTTACACACAGTCTCAAAGACAAAGAGTTACTTTAGCAACTTGGCTGTCCCTGTGTAAATAAACTAATTAAATAGGCACTTATTGCAGGCTTATATATACATACACATGCATGCAGCCTTTTACTACTCACATGGGAAAATAGAAATAAGACTTAAGATCCAAACTTTAAGCCAAACAAACATTGAATTTAGCAGGTATAGACATGGTTTCTTGTGTTCATGCTCATCCTGTACATTTTTTACATTTCTTCTGCTTCTGGCCTGCACATTTTCTTGTCCACTCACCATTGTTACCTTTCTCACTTATGACCCATCAACTTTCCTATAATAATCATAATGTATAATCAATCCCTGTTTCTCTAATAATGAGAACTCTAATGATTATCCTTTATAGTAAATGCCCTGCACAACAGGGATAAAATTTAATTGAAATGTATACTGTATGTGCATCTTGGATAAAAATAAGTACCTTTAAGGGAAACATCAATGTTTCAGTTTAATAAAAATATCAAAAATACAAACACATTCCCTTATTTCAAAGAGAATTGTTTTAAGTTCTTCTTCAAAAGAAGAATCCATCATTAGCAATTCCAGTAGAACCTTCATTAATATTTCATGTCGTCACATCTCTATTCAAAAAAGCAACACTAATCACTAATTCAACCAATTCAATATATCGGAATTACTAAGAATTTATAAATACTTTATAATTATGCACTAACTAAATCTTTAAATTCTAAAACTGATTTTTTTTAAAGAATTAAGATGCGAAAACTTTGTGTACTTTTAGTTATATGATTGCTTAGGGGAAGTCTTTTATTCATACCTACCAATTAGAATACCTACAGAATGTATAACCAAAATCAGTTTCATAGCTATGCTTTATTCAGTACCTGTGAATGTAGTAAATATTGTTTATAACAGCACTTTCAAGATAATATGCTACTATGCTGTAAGAAATACATTTCTTAACCAACAAGTCCTACTGGTTCTTGAGCATGTAAAGCAGTACATTTCATGAAAGAAATAGAGAAGAATATAGCTTGATGATTTCTGTGTTTTTTATTCACTGGCAAAAGAGAAATAAAGATTGACAATTTCACATAAATCTTACTTTCTCAGGTAAAAGTGTGATATTATATAAGGGTCATAGTGTTGGTTAAGTTGCCTAAATTCTGGTGTGTAACAGTTAATTTAATAGGCTGTGTGGATAATGCATGACAGCTCTGAAGATAAATTTAAGTTCCTCATGATGCCACTATTTTGCTTGATTTGTTAAGTGAATCAAATGGTATTTGTGAATATGTGGTATTTTTTACTAGAAATCAGCAAGAGCAGAAAATAAAGACTGTCTCCAACAAAACTAAATACTATCTCTCTAGCCACATAGGTATGGGCAGAACAGAACAAGATTAGAATGGATAGAGAACTGGCCCTAAAATCTGCATGCTGAATTTATATTCCTGAATTCTAATATCAGGATTACCTTTTATAAACATTCCAGGTCTTTGTCAGTTCATTCAATTTAGACTTCATTATTCAACAAATGCTTATTAAGCCAACCATCATGTGTGACTCTTTAAGGGATAATATGATTAATAAGGCACATTCTCTTTATTCAGGAATTACAGTCTAATGAAAAGACAGATACATTCATATCTTACGCAAGGCAGAATGCTAAGTGCTGGAATAGAGATAGGAAGTGCTAAAGGAACAGAGCGGAAAGATAAATTTTAAGTAAGGTATTAAGGAGGGCCTCATAGAGGAGGTGGCACTTGAGATGAATATTGGAGAAGAGCTGAGATCCATCAGATGGTTATGATAGATCCTGCAAGAGTGACTTAATCTGCCTCATACCTCCCATCTCACCCCGCTTTAACCTGTACTACTTTTTCTTTTTTTCATAATATTCATCTTCTAATTTATTATTTATTTACCTCCACTAGAATGTAAGTGTTCAAACACAGATCTTTGTTTGGTTCACTGATGAACTTTGGTGCCTAGAATTTCCTGGCTCATTGTAGGCACTTGGTAAATATATGCGGAATGAATTAATGAGGGAAAATTATAAGTTAATCATGGAGGCAGAAAGTACAAGATATTTTTTTCAAAACTCTCCAGTGTGGCTGGTATGACTATGAAAGACATTTGATGGCCATATGATATAAATAGGAAAGAAACTAGATGTAGTATGAAATGGCCTAGGTTTCTTTTCCTTACTTTCCCATTAAGTAATGAAGCCAACTTCTCTGTAGCTCAGTTTCTCAGCTGAGAAACTGATGCTTGAACTGTAATAACATACATTTTATAAATAGTTGTTGAATAAATTAAATAACAAGAAGCTCTAGTTCTGAAATCTTTATGATTTTTAGCCATTTTACATTTATTTGTATATATTTTATCTTTATTTGGGCTTTGCTGCCCTGAAATTGTACTCTCTTGCCAAAGTCATCTCTATATCATTTCATTTATTGTTTAAAAAAACTGAATTCTATAATGTAGCTGTATCTCCTCTATCAAATAAAATGATGTTGAATGAATATGTCCAACATTTGCTAAAGTCAGATATATCTCAATGTAACATAACATGCAATGTCAGGGTAAATACACACTAATCTCAGCTGTCACATCAATTAGCTTTTATTGTTCCAAATTACATCAACTCATAGAAAAAGGGAATTCCTTTTTTTTTTTTAGGAACAGACCCATGCAGCTAGAATCACTAAAAATTCAGTCCATGGTATGGTAGTAGGTTGGTGTCCATTTTGCAGATTTGCCTTGTGAACAAATCCACATCTTTTCTATCCCTGTAATTCATAGGGTCATTTATTCACCCATCTTCCTCATATTTTTCTTCCTTCCCCTGTATTTTACATCAACATTTAGTAGTATCATGAGCCATTTTGTTCAGTGTCTAGTTCACCCTTGTCCAGTAGATGTTCTGAGATGTTCAAGATGTTCTGTATCCAATATAATAGCCACTATGACACGTGTGGCTATTATTGAGCACAGAAGATTTAAATAAGCTCCAGAATACAAAAATATTCAGGTTTCATTTTTAAAAATTATTTGTCACACCAAGAAGTGGGAAGCACTGAAACTGATATTGTTCTTTCAGAGGTTCCACAATGAATGAACCTCAGTTGAATAAGTGCATCTCAAACTCATATGAAAAAAAAAGACAAAAGATGTCAACACTAAGATGACACAGATGTTAAAATTATCTGTCAGAGATTTTGAAGCAACCATGATAAAAAGCAATCAATGAGCAATTTAAAGAAACACACTTGAAACAAACAAAAAAATGTACAAAGCCTCAGAAATTATATAGAAGATATAAAGAAGAACCAATTGGTAATTTTAGAAAATTGTGGGAAAATACGATAACCAAAATAAAAAGCTCAGTAGGTGGGCTCAACAGGAGAATGTAAGGTACAGAGGAGAGAATTAGTGATCTGGAAGATAGAACAGTGAAATTACTAATCTGAACAGCACAGGAAAATTAAATTAAAAAAAAAAAGATCAGAGTCTCAGGGACTGGTGGGACCAAAACAAAAGATAACATTTGTGTCATTAGGAGAGGAGAAAGTGAGACTGAAAAAGGACTTGAAGAAATAATTAATGAAAACTTCCCAAATTTGGAAATCTATAGATTCCGGAAGCTTGGCAAACCCCAAACTAAATAAACCCAAAGAAACCCACACCACAGCACAGTAAAATTAAACTTCTAATAACAAAAAAATTTTGAAGGCAGCCAGAGAAAATGACATTTTACCTACAGGGAAAAATAATTCAAATGACAGCAAATTTCTCATCAGAAACAATAAGAGCCCAGAAGAAAGTAGCATAAGACCTTTCAAGTGCTGAAAGAAAAGAACTGTCAGTCCAGAATCCTATACCCAGCAAAAAATTGCCCTTCAGGAGTTAAGGAGAAATCAAGAAATTCTCAGATGAAGGAAAACTAAGAGAATTTGTCATCGACAAACGAACTCTATCAGAATAATTAAAGGAAGTTCTCTAAACAGAAAGGGAATGATAAAAAAGAAAACTTAGAACATCAGAAGAACATGATAAACAAAAATATAGGTAAATACAATAGGCTTTTTTTCCTCCTCTTGGTTCTAAATTAAGATTGTTGGTGGAAGCCAAAAGTTATAACACTGTCTGTTGTGGTTTTACATAGGAAATATTGAAGACATTTATATTGTAAACAAGGGATAGTAAAGGAACATACAGGGAGGTAAATCTCACATAATATACAACAATTAACTCAAAATGGTCTTGTAGTCAAATGTAAAACTTAAAACTCTAAAACTTTTAGAAAAAAAGTAGGAGAAAATAATTGGAATGTAGGGCTACACAGAGATCTTAGATTTGACACCAAAAGCGTGATCAATCAAAGAAAAATTGATGAGTCAGATTTTGTCAAAATTAAAAACTTTTGCTTGTGGAAAGCCCTGTTAAGAGTATGAAAATATAAGCTCCAGACTGGAAGAAAATATTTGTAAACCACATATGTGATAAAGAACTAGTATCTAGAATACATAAAGAACTTTACAAATTCAATAGTGAAAAACAAAACAGTCTAATTGGAAAATGGGCAAAAGATAGAAACAGACATTTCATGGTAAAAATGCATACACATGAAAAGATATACAATTTTATGAGCCATCAGGGAAGTGCACATTTTAAACCACAATGAGATATCAATACATACCTATCAGAATGACTACAATTAAAAAATAGTGACAACACCAAATGCTGGCAAGAATGCATGGAAAGTAAATTACTCATACATTACTGGTGGGAATGTGAAATGGTATAGCCACTCTGAAAAACAGTGTGGCAATTTCTTTAAAAACTAAACATGCAGCTACTATACAACCCAGCATTTGCACTCCTGAGCAATTATCCCAGAGAATTGAAGACTTAAGTTCATATGAAAACCTGTACATGAATATCTGTAGCAGCTTTATACATAATATCCAAAACTGGAAACAACTAGATGTTAAAGATGCCCTTTAACATGTGAAAGGTTAAACAAATTATGGTACATCCATGGCATGGAATATTATTTAATAAAAAGGAAGACCATTGTGAAGCAATTATACTCCAATAAAGATGTTAAAAAAAATAAATAAAAAGGAAGGTACTACTGATACACTCAACAACCTATATGAACCTTCAGAGAATTATGCTGAGTGAAAATAAAAGCCGATACCCAAAATTACATACTGTGAACTTAGAACAAATTATTCCATTTATGTAACATTATTGGGAGTTACTTGGTAACCTAGTGGTTAGGATTCCGGGCTTTCACTGCCGTGGTCTGGGTTCAAGCCCTGGTTGGGGAACTGAGATCCCACAAGCCACACAGCATGGCCGGAAAAAGAAATGTGTGTGTGTGTGTAACAGTATTGAAATGACAAAATTATAGAAATGTAGAATGTACTAGTGATTCCCAGGAGTTGGGGAGGGTTGGGGGCAGAATGGAAGTAGATACGGCTACTGAGGATTCCTTGTGGTGATGAAAATGTTTTATGTATTGACTGTATCAATGTCAGTAAGTGATATTGTACTATAGTTTTGTAAGATGTTACCATATGGGATCTCTCAGTATTATTTCTTACCATTGCATGTGAATTCACACTTACACAAAAATAAACAAATATATCATATTAGCCAATTCATGTTTAGCATTAGAATTATTCAAGTTTACGGTTTTCTTTAGTGAAATAAAATGAGACTTTATAATCCTTTACCTTCTAGCTGATAAATAAAAATGAATTCATCTTAGTTTCATCCTTCTTAGCACTATAGTTCAGATGAATGTTTTATTACTTTCATTTAGTAGAATTACTATTCTATTGTTTACTAATATTACTGTCTAATCTGACAATTAATGTTAGTTTTCCTTTAAAAGATGTTGATTTGAGAAGTATTCCTTTCTTCACAAGCTCTTGGAATTTATATATTATTCAAGCCTTTGAAAAATGTTGTATCTTTCTCTAATTTGTCAGGCAGAGAAAAGAACCGCTATATTCGATGGTTTCTCTTCCATCACTGCTCTACTTTTACTTTTGGACTAACTATTGTGTTTTAGACTGTTAGGGCTGTTTTTACTTTATTCATCATCTGAATTTCCTTTTTTGTTTTTTTTTAAAAAAACATTTAAATTTATTTATTTATTTTTGGCTGTGTTGGGTCTTCGTTGCGGTGCACGGACTTCTCATTGCAGTGGCTTCTCTTGTTGTGGAGCACAGGCTCTAGGTGCGCGGGCTTCAGTAATTGTGGCTCAGGGGCTTAATTGCTCTGTGGCATGTGGGATCTTCCAGGACCAGGGATTGAACCCGTGTCCCCTGTTTTGGCAGGTGGATTCTTAACCACTGTGCCACCAGGGAAACTCCCAAATTTTCTTTTAATGAAAGCAACAAATATTTACTGAGTGTCAATTATATTTCATGGACTATTCTAGAGGTGGAAGAAGCAGTAGAAAACAAGACAAAACTCCCTGTCCTCAAGGAGTGTTTATATTCTAGAAGGAAGGTAGAAACAGATAATTGAAATATATAGTATATCAGATGGAGATAAATCCTATGGAGGAAAATAAAGGCAGAAAAGGAGACTAAGGAATGTAGGTAGTTAGGTGCATTATTAAATAGTTTCATCAGGGAAGCTCTTGTCTTATTTATAATGGTGAACAATCACACTGTAACATGTTTAAATGTAAATTTTCCAAAGGTAATTTTAATTCTCAGTAAAAGACTATGGCTATAGCAGGCTCCCCTGGTGGTGCAGTGGTTGAGAGTCCACCTGCCAATGCAGGGGACACGGGTTCGTAAAAAGACTATGGCTATAGAACAAGAATTTGCAAATTTTTTCTCCACTGTGATGCATGTGGCTGATGGCATTCACGTGTGTCACACACTCCCATAAGTGAACCAGTGACCAGTGAGACCTTGTGTGCTATGTGTAGTTCCTGGTACCTGGCTATAATTCCACCTTGTTCTCTCTCACTAACGAAAAGCAACTCAAATGGCAGTGAGAATGAGTGAGAATATATGTTATTGGGATAGTCTTAGATTTGAATATGTTTAAAGTATATCACTTTTAAAAGTTAGTCATTTATTGCTTGCAATATACAACTTATTTCAACACTTTTGCATGTTGAATCATTGCCATTGAGAGTAATAGTAATTGCATGTATATAGTAATATCTAACTGGTAGCTCACAAACCTTCTACCTATTTCTAGGGAATAGGCATTGATAACAGGGAAGTTGAGTTATCAAGGTTATCAATTGGTATCAAATTGTTATTAAATTGACAAATTTAATTGACAAATTGTCAATTGTTATCAAAGGGCAAAAGTTATAGAATCGATAGTTTCAGAATAGTTTCAGATGATCACCCTTGATGAATACTTCAAGAGAAGCTGAAATTTGACATTAAAGTAAGCAAATACTCGGTAGATTGTATGACTGAATTTTGCTCCCTGAGTGGGCAAATTTTCCTGGCTTAAAAGTTAAATAAATCAGTTGTTATTATGTTGCTACTCAGTATTACTACTCACTGGTTCAAAACATTTCAAATGACAAAATACCAAGAAATGATTACATCCAGCCAAACAAAGACCAAGGTAAAAATTCCTCACCATAGGAATTCTTTTCAATGCAGTAAACTTTTATGAAATGTCCACTATGGAATAAGCATGTACTGTGCACTGGAGGCCAAAGAGAGAATTAAGACAAGGTCTTTATTTTTTTATTTATTTAAAATAGATCTAGTTTTTATTGATTAGCATACAGTCCAACAGTGTTAGCCTTGATATCCCTATATGATAGACGTATCATGAGATTATGTAATTAGATCTTGGCTTAGAAGTTTTCAAGAGGAAAAAAAATCCAATAAAAATGAATATGATGCCAAATACCTCAACCATTTGAGGGGATGAGTGAAATGTGGGACAGGGGTTTAAGTGAGGAATCCCTTGGCCCCATATTCAGAGGAGCCTGTGAACTATGCTGGTCATCACCCACAATTCCAAGTCCTAGTTTCATCCCTAGTGAAGAGGCATCTTGAAAATTACCTGTTTCTATACATTTTCAGGAATCAAATTCCATTTGATCATGTTTCTCATACAAACCCAAGCCATGGTGGGAAGTGCCTCAGTGTGGTACCTGAGTTCCCACTGTAATAGGTTGTATCTTGATCTACAGGGTAGACGAGGGGTCCCCACCTCAATGCCTGCCTTTCAAAAGCATTACATGGACTTCTTTAGCAATTTGGCTTAGAGATATGAGTTATAATGGGATTCCTGAAGCTTAGGGCTGAGTCCACAAAACACTATTCTGTTTCAGTTACCCTCACCCTCCAAAAAGGTAATTTAAATGACTCCTCACTCATTTGTCCCATAGTCAACAGGAGATGCCAATTAGGGGTACATAAGTACTTGGAAATGCTGAGCATATCCTTTATTCTTTATTCTAATTCTTGGTAGTGTGCTCCAGAGCATGCATAAGAGAGCTGCCTGCCAAGGTTATTGTGGTTGTTAAGAATTCCACCTCCCTCCCTGAAGTTAGCACGATTCTGGACTTAGCTGGGCTCCCTGGTGGCAAAAAGGCACAGTAATGTAAAATGTTTTCAAATGTTGAGAGTTTGGAAAAATGCCAAATGAATGATACTCATTCTTAAGAGTTAATCACTGCATGCATTATGTATGTCTATATTAACATATTTGCACATTTTCATTTCACATCTAGTCAGTGGCAAGACTTAGCTGATTAAAACGTAGCCTTGTAAGAGTTATTTCATGGTTAAGCGTCTTCACAGGTCTTCAATGTTCATTTCTAGAACAAGAAAAGATGCATGTTGCCCATGTTATGAAGAGTAATATAAAATCAGGGACTCATTCAGTCTTTTTAGTACTTGACTGTTTGCTGAGTGCTTACTATGTACAAAGCACTGAGTTGAAATTAGCTGTATTTTGGAGTCTTTTTTTCCTATTTACTGCGCTTCATTTGGGATGGATGATTGAGTTGGCTGAGCTAGAGTTTATCACATTCAGATACCTTGCTGGTTTGATCAGGCTGCATTTTCTTTTGTCTATTTTCTTTTTCTACATGTAGCAATAACAGCTATGTTATATCTTTTGCTTTAAATAAACACTTCTGAGTGCTAGTGCAATTTTAAGTCAGACACTACCTCTAAGTTTCCTCATTTATTAAAAATAAGAAGTTAAACCTTAAGACTCTTTTTGCTTAGCCCTGTAGAATTTTATGATGTTAGTTTATAAATGTTGACTATAAGGGGAAATATTTTTGGAAGCAAAGTTCTAGGGAGCCTATGGTAAAATTAAGTAGGTGAAATTTATCTTCTGTACTTCAGTTCCTCTGACATTTCTCCCTCTGTTTTTAGCACCCATACCTCCCATAAAGGCCTCAATATCCCTACCCTAAAATGGAAGAGTAAGGAGGATAAATCACAGATCTGCCACTCAGTAGCTATATTACATTGGGTAAGTTATTTATCCTCCAGGCCTGAGATTCCTCATCCATAAAATAGGGATTATCACAGGATATTCTTCATATGGTCATTGTGAAGATAAATAAAATATCGAATGTGAAGTACTTAGCACATGTGCATGTACACATTAAAGATGAACGAAAAGTTGCTAGCTTTTTATTTTGCTAAGTAAAGACATTAAGGAAAAAAACACAACCTTCGTCTACTATCACTATCACTTTATAAAAGAAACGACATAGTACCATCCAAAAAGAACATCATCTCAGAATTTACAATTTTAATTTAAAAAGTTACTACATTGTCCTTGTTGCTCATGTTTCACCATAAATTAATGAAAACTTCACCGTGGACCAACTTCTATCTGCAGACCTGTGTTTGGAAACCACCGTGGTGACTTTCCAATTGTCTTATTCATCAAAATTTACCTACCGTGGTCTCATTCCCTTGAAGCCCAGTTCTCTTTTCTATCACTACAGCTCACTGGTTGGTCTATAGTGAATGCTGATGTATAAATGTATTCACCTCTTCAAGAACATATTTATGTTCTAAGACAGGGGGCTTTATCCAAATTAGTGATAGTAGTGGTGAGAATTTCAGACCAGTTGGCAATTCTGGAGGAAAACAATGTAGGTGCAGGCGCCCTTTTCAGCATCCTGAAAGTTCACCTGCTTTATACATGTATATGGCTGGTCTTGTACCCAACCTTCTTTATGTTGAGGAAAGTTAGAGCTGCCACAGATAGGCTGGGCCTTTGAGTGGATTCCTCAGCAACACCTGTGGGCCACTCCTTAACTATCAATGTAAGTGAAATAATGGTCAGAAAGTTTTCCTGATTATATTTCAATTTATGCCACTTCTCCTGATCAAGCTTATCATCCTTAGTAGATCTTTGATCTCTGATGACCTTGATGCGAAAAGAACTTATTTGGGGTAGGTTTTTTCCAAGGATTGACATGAATGAGGCACATCATTCCCCAAAGGCTGGCCACTCGAGGTGGTAAATGATGGGCTTCTTCAGGAACAAAAGCAGCAGCTCTAATGCAACAAGACTGGATTTCATTTCAGATGTCATAGGGGTAAATGACAGTATAGCCTACAGTGCACTATAGTACAATAGTGAAGAGTATGGGTCTGGGGTCAGAAGACATTGATTCAAACCTGAGGTTAGACACTTGTCAGCTGTGGAAAGTAGTTAATCTCTCTAAATTTCAGTTTCCTGAAAATGGGTTAAGAATAGTACTGACATCACAAGCCTGTTACGAGGACTGAACAAGTTAACTCATGTGAAACGTTTTAGCACAGTGCCTGCCCACGGTAAGCGCTTGGTTAATGTTAGCTTTGTATTATTATGTGCACTGTAACAGGATGTGCCCACTTTACTGCTGGCCTCATTAACCACTCATACTAAGTATATTTGCTGTTTTATTCAGAACACACTCTGAAATCATAAAATATGCAAACTCAGGTCCAGATCTGAGCAAATGCAAGGCATATCTTGGAGTTCCCCTTTTAATAGGTTCCACTGAAATATCCCAGCCTTTACTTGAACTTTATCTTACTTCCTCAAATCACCTCTCACTTCTCTTTTGTTGCTGCTATCAGTCCTGTTTCACTCAGATTGCTTCTAAGAGAGGACTTTCTTTGTTGTTGTTTTTGGTTTGGGGTACTGTGATTGACAGCACATTCTTTCATCATGAGCAAACATTACTTGGGTTGTCTAGTGGGTGGAATATCTCAATCCACATTATTTCTCAAGAGTGATGCTCAACAAGTTTGTCTTGAGTGGTCAGATCTCATAATTGCAGCCAATTTTCAATTATCCACATAAAAAGGCTGTTGGTACAGATAACAGAAAATTACAGATTCTAAAATTGTGGTTAATCATCCAGCAGAGTCGAACCAGACTTCTATATATACCCAGTGGCAATGCCAACTGGGTTAAAGGAATTTAGTCTCCCTCTAATCTCCTTGAAACCCTACTCTTTGATATGGATACTTGGTATAGTCTCAGTCTTATGCAAAGTGCTGAGAAATTACAGCTTTGAGTCCTTTCTTCCAATGAGATTGTGGCTCCTATATTCTTGTAAAGTAGAAGTTCCAGAGCTGGCTCTGTCATAGGACTGGGCCCATCTTAGGTAATGTGTCAACCATGTGCCAAGTCACGATTGTGGCCAAGCCACAATGCATATGATTAATCTTCAATGCATACACCCCAGAGAGTGATCACTGTACATCTGGCCTGATTCATCTTCCTAGAGCTAGCTAGCTTCAGTACATAATAGGGGGGAAGCGCAGCCCGAGGCAACCCATTTCAACAGGGGAACAGAGATTTTTAGACATGTCTTCTTCATGTTGCACTGGCTTTCACACCGATTTTATCCCCTGGGGTCATACAGGACCAATCTATTCTCCTTCTTTGAATATTTGGAGAAAGCTATTACTTCCTGCCTGGCATTGCCATTAAGAACAGTATGACCTTGGCTAAATTCCTTCATCCCTCTGAGCTTTTTTTTTTTTAATTCTAGAAAGGAAGGAATTGGATTAGGTGGTCTATAAGAGATCTTTTAATTTCAATATTATATAATTCTATGAAAAATCTTTTTGATGCCAGTTTATTAACTGTATATTATATCCTATACCACACAATGTACTTACCATACATAATATCAAATTTCTCAAAATAATCCTATGGGGCAATTATTGTTTTTATTTATAAGTGAGGAAACAAAGGGTCAAAGAGATGAACCATGTTCTGAATTTCTGATACTAGCCCTCTGCTGTAAGATAGGTTTCATCTCCATTTTATATTTTCTTGAGAAATTAACTTAGAATCTCTGAGCTTAGTTGTCTATCTGTCAGATGGGTTTGACAACAAAACCAAGTTGACCTTCAGTTCAGCAGACAATATATCATGTTCTGTGGTCATTGCCATGAGATGTTGTGAGGCTGCAGGGGTTCATTTTTGGAGAACTGGATCTAGGCTCATCCAAGTAGGGTAAATGTTTGAACTTGATAAGAAATCAGCACTAGAATTCTCACCAGTACCTTAAAAAACCTAAAGATGTTGTCATACAAAGACAATCATCCTCCAGCATTTGATCAGGAGGGCCTGCTGTATGGCAGGCATTGAATTAGTAAGTTTTACTTAAAATTTCTCATTTATTTCCCATAAGAACTCTGTGGAGTACCAGTAAGTTGCATGCATAATCATCCTTTTACATAAGATGAGACTGACACTAATAGTGGGTAAATGACTTGCTCAGCCAGTAAATAGAAGATTAAGATTATAACCGAGGCCTTTGGGCTCCAAGTTCCAGATCTTTCCACTCTGCCAGTATTTCCCAAAGTGTGTTTCAGTCCACACTCATTCCCCAAAATGCTTTTCCAAAAAAGGATGCCACAGTCATCTATGTTTGATTCAGCACACCATGGGATCCCTTAGAGGTTCATAGAGCTTAGTACATTAAAGTTTCCCAGAAAATTCTGAAAAGGAAACGTGTTTAACAATTTCCTTCCTAAATTTTCCTGAACTTATTTGCAAAGGCACTTTTTAATTCAATTAACACATATTAATATCATGAGGTGTTCAAATCCTATATACCTCTTTGAGAAATACCATACCACATCAGCCTATGTTAGAAAGTAATTTCTATAGAAAAGAATTGTCATTCATAAACTATCCTTTCTCTTCATGATAAAAAAATTTTTTTTTTCCCATGAGTTAACTGGTACATCTTGTGAGACCATAAGAGAGGTGGTTACAGAGATGCAACAAACTTCCTGACTCTTTACCTAAGAGAATAGAATGTTGCTGTAGAATTATATAGATGGCAATACCAAATGGGGATACAAAATCGTATATAAACAAGTATTTACATATTCTTATGGCACATATTCTACATTCTGAAGAAGTTTATTTATGCATGAATCATACCATTTACCCTTTACCCAGATTCCTGCTGTTTGACATGTTTTATATTTTTATTCTAAAGGGAATGAAAGAAAATGATTTTTTTTGAGATATTAAAGAGAATTGTGTGATTGTTTGAATCTATTAATGATGCCGGCATGCTTTAAAACTAGGATTGGAAATCATTGGCTATGGTGATTAAGTTGGGTTTGGCTATGAAATTAATTACTATATTAAACTGTTTGCTCCATTGCTTATTTTTAAGATCTGTCTGCCAAATCACACTGGTTCTGTGGCAGATTTAAATTTTTTTTAATTTAATTTTATTTATTTTTTTAATACAGCAGGTTCTTATTAGTCATCCATTTTATACACATCAGTGTGTACATGTCAATCCCAATCTCCCAATTCATCCCACTACCACACCCATCCCCCCGCCGCTTTCCACCCTTGGTGTCCATACATCTGTGGACACCAAGGGGGGAAAGACACTACATCTATGTCTCAATTTCTACCCTGCAAACCAGTTCATCTGTACCATTTTTCTAGGTTCCACATATATGCATTAATATACAATATTTGTTTTTCTCTTTCTAACTTACTTCACTCTGTATGACAGTCTCTGGATCCATCCACGTCTCTACAAATGACCAATTTCATTCCTTTTTATGGCTGAGTAATATTTCATTGTGTATATGTACCACATCTTCTTTACCCATTCATCAGTCAGGCATTTAGGTTGCTTCCATGACCTGGCTATTGTAAATAGTGCTGCAATGAACACTGAGGTGCATGTGTCTTTTTGAATTATGGTCCTCTCTGGGTATATGCCCAGTAGTGGGATTGCTGGGTCATATGGTAGTTCTATTTTTCATTTTTTAAGGAACCTCCATTCTGTTCTCCACAGTGGATGTATCAATTTACATTCCCACCAACAGTGCAAGAGGGTTCCCTTTTCTCCACACCCTCTCCAGCATTTGTTGCTTGTAGATTTTCTGAGGATGCCCATTCTGACTGGTGTGAGGTGATACCTCATTGTAGTTTTGATTTGCATTTCTCTAATAATTAGTGATGTTGAGCAGCTTTTCATGTGCTTCTTGGCCTTCTGTATGTCTTCTTTGGAGAAATGTCTATTTAGGTCTTCTGCCCATTTTTGGATTGGGTTATTTGTTTTTATAATATTGCGCTGCATGAGCTATTTATATATTTTGGAGATTAATCCTTTGTCCTTTGATTCGTTTGCAAATATTTTCTCCCATTCTGAGGGTTCTCTTTTTGTCTTGTTTATGGTTTCCTTTGCTGTGTAAAAGCTTTTAAGTTTCACTAGGTCCCATTTGTTTTTATTTCCATTACTCTAGGAGGTGGATCACAAAAGATCTTGCTGTGATTTATGTCAAAGAGTGTTCTTCCTATGTTTTCCTCTAAGAGTTTTATAGTGTCTGGTCTTACACTTAGGTCTTTAATTCATTTTGAGTTTTTTTTTGTGTGTGGTGGTAGGGAGTGTTCTAATTTCATTCTTTAACATGTAGCTGTCCAGTTTTCCCAGCACTACTTATTGAAGAGACTGTCTTTTCTCCACTGTATATCCTTGCCTCCTTTGTCATAGAATAGTTGACCATATGTGCGTGGGTTTATCTCTGGGCTTTCTACATTGTTCCATTGATCTACATTTCTGTTTTTCTGCCAGTACCATATTGTCTTGATTACTGTAGCTTTGTAGTATAGTCTGAAGTCAGGGAGCCTGATTCTTCCAGCTCTGTTTTTTTCCCTCAAGACGGCTTTGGCTATTCTGGGTCTTTTGTGTCTCCATAGAAATTTTAAGATTTTTTGTTCTAGTTCTGTAAAAAATGCCATTGGTAATTTGATAGGGATTGCATTGAATTTGTAGATTGCTTTGGGCAGTAGAGTCATTTTCACAATATTGATTCTTCCAATCCAAGAACATGGTATATCTCTCTATCTGTTGGTATCATCTTTAATTTCTTTCATCAGTGTCTTATAGTTTTCTGCATACAGGTTTTTTTTTTCCCTAGGTAGGTTTATTCCTAGGTATTTTATTCTTTTTGTTGCAGTGATAAATGGGAGTGTTTCCTTAATTTCTCTGTCAGATTTTTCATCATTAGTGTATAGGAATGCAAGAGATTTCTGGGCATCAATTTTGTATCCTGCAACCTTACCAAATTCATTGATTAGCTCTAGTAGTTTTCTGGTGGCATCTTTAGGATTCTCTATGTGTAGTAACATGTCATCTGCAAACGGTGACAGTTTTACTTCTTCATTTCTAATTTGTATTCCTTTTATTTCTTTTTCTTCTCTGATTGCCGTGGCTAGGACTTCCAAAACTATGTTGAATAATAGTGGTGAGAGTGGACATCCTTGTCTATTTCCTGATCTTAGAGGAAATGCTTTCAGTTTTTCACCATTGAGAATGATGTTTGCTGTGGGTTTGTCATAAATGGCCGTTATTATTTTGAGGTCGGTTCCCTCTATGACCACTTTCTGGAGAGTTTTTATCATAAATGGTGTTGAATTTTGTCAAAAGCTTTTTCTGCATCTATTGAGATGATCACATGGTTTTTATTCTTCAATTTGTTAATATGGTGTATCACATTGATTGATTTGCATATATTGAAGAATTCTTGCATTCCTGGGATGAATCCTACTTGATCATGGTGTATGATCCTTTTAATGTGTTGTTGGCTTCTGCTTGCTAGTATTTTGTTGAGGATTTTTGCATCTATATTCATCAGTGATATTGGTCTGTAATTTTCTTTTTTTGTAGTATCTTTGTCTGGTTTTGGTATCAGGGTGATGGTGGCCTCATAGAATGAGTTTGGGAGTGTTCCTTCGTCTGCAATTTTTTGGAAGAGTTTGAGAAGGATGGGTGTTAGCTCTTCTCTAAATGTTTGATAGAATTCACCTATGAAGCCATCTGGTCCTGGACTTTTGTTTCTTTGAAGATTTTTAATCACAGTTTCAATTTCATTACATGTGATTGGTCTGTTCATATTTTCTATTTCCTCCTGATTCAGTCTTGGGAGGTTATACCTTTCTAAGAATTTGTCCATTTCTTCCAGGTTGTCCAGTTTACTGGTTGTACAGTTACTTTTGATTTCCATTTGCATGGAATATCTTTTTCCATCCCCTCACTTTCCGTCTGTATGTGTCCCTAGGTCTGAAGTGGGTCTCTTGTAGACAGCATATATATGGGTCTTGTTTTTGTATCCATTCAGCAAGCGTGTGCCTTTTGGTTGGAGCATTTAATCCATTCACGTTTAAGGTAATTATCGATATGTATGTTCCTATTACCATTTTATTAATTGTTTTGGGTTTGTTTTTGTAAGTCCTTTTCTTCTCTTGTGTTTCCGACTTAGAGAAGTTCCTTTAGCATTTGTTGTAGAGCTGGTTTTGTGGTGCTGAATTCTCTTAGCTTTTGCTTGTCTGCAAAGCTTTTGATTTCTCCATCGAATCTGAATGAGATCCTTGCTGGGTAGAGTAATCTTGGTTATAGGATTTTCCCTTACAACACGATAAGTATATCATGCCACTCCATTCTGGCTTGTAGAGTTTCTGCTGAGAAATCAGCTGTTAACCTTATGAGAGTTCCCTTGTATGTTATTTGTCGTTTTTCCCTTGCTGCTTTCAATAATTCTCTTCGTCTTTAATTTTTACCAATTTGATTACTATGTGTCTAGGCATGTTTCTCCTTGGGTTTATCCTGTATGGGACTCTGCACTTCCTGGACTTGGGTGGCTATTTCCTTTCCCATATTAGGGAAGTTTTCGACTATAATCTCTTCAAATATTTTCTCAGGTCCTTTCTATCTCTCTTCTCCTTCTGGGACCCCTATAATGCAAATGTTGTTTTGTTTAATGTTGTCCCAGAGGTCTCTTCGACTGCCTTCATTTCTTTTCATTCTTTTTTCTTTATTCTGTTCTGCAGCAGTGAATTCCACCATTCTGTCTTCCAGGCCACTTATCCGTTGTACTGCCTCAGTTCTTCTGCTATTGATTCCGTCTAGTGTATTTTTCATTTCAATTATTGTATTGTTCATCTCTGTTTGTTTGTTCTTTAATTCTTCTAGATCTTTGTGAAACATTTCTTGCAACTTCTCGACCTTTGCCTCCATTCTTTTTCTGAGCTCCTGTATCATCTTCACTATAATTATTCTGAATCTTTTTCTGGAGGGTTGCCTATCTCCACTTCATTTAATTGTTTTTCTGGGGTTTTATCTTGTTCCTTCATCTGGTACATGGCCCTCTGCCTCTTCATCTTGTCTATGTTTCTGTGAATGTGGTTTTTGTTCCACAGGCTGCAGGATTGCAGTTCTTCTTGCTTCTGCTGTCTGCCTTCTGGTGGATGAGGTTATCTAAGAGGCTTGTTCCAGTTTCCTGATGGGAGGGACTGGTGGTGGGTAGAGCTTGGTTTTGCTCTTGTGGGCAGAGCTCAGTAAAACTTTAATCTGCTTGCCTGCTGATGGGTGGGGCTGTGTCCCCGCCCTGTTGGTTGTTTGGCCTGAGTCAACCCAACACTAGAGCCTACCTGGGCTGTTTGGTGGGGCTAATGGTGGACTCTGGGAGGGCTCATGCCAAGGAGTACTTCCCAGAACTTCTGCTGCCAGTGTCCTTGTCCTCATGGTGAGACAGAGCCACCCCCCGCCTCTGCAGGAGACCCCCCAACACTAGCAAATAGGTCTGGTTCAGTCTCTATGGGGTCACTGCTCCTTCCCCTGGGTCCTGATGCGCACATTACTTTGTGTGTGCCCATCCAAGAGTGGAGTCTCTGTTTCCCCCAGTCCTGTCAAAGTCCTGCAATCAAATCCCGCTAGCCTTCAAAATCTGATTCTCTAGGAATTCCTCCTCCCATTGCTGGACCCCCAGGTTGGGAAGCCTGATGTGGGGCTCAGAACCTTCACTCCAGTGGGCGGACTTCTGTGGTATAAGTGTTCTCCAGTTTGTGGGTCTCCCACCCAACAGTTATGGGATTTGATTTTATTTTCATTGCGCCCCTCCTACCATCTCATTGTGGCTTCTCCTTTGTCTTTGGATATGGGGTATCTTTTTTGGTGAGTTCCAGTGTCTTCCTGTCAATGATTGTTCAGCAGTTAGCTGTGATTCCAGTGTTCTTGCAAGAGGGAGTGAGAGCACGTCCTTCTACTCCACCATCTTGAACCAATCTCCCCAGATTTTAAATTTTTAAAAAGTAATTTTTTTATTGGTAATTATGTGTCAACAGTGATCTTAGATATTTCTTGGTGAAGGTCATTGTTTAGGAAGTGAAACAGAACTTTCAGATGATGACACCCAGAGGTGCAAAACCGGGGATGTGTATTTTATTGAAAGTAACCGGAAAATAAAAGAGAGAAACGCAAAGTAATTAATTGCTAGGATGCATATAAGTATCTCTTGTTGTTTGTCATTCGTGTATGCTACTCAAGTTACCTATTGCTGCATTACAAAGTACACCAAAACTTAGTGGATTAAAACAACAAAACGTTTATTATATCTCACAATTTTGTGAGTCAGGAATTTGGAAAGGATTTAGCTGGGTGATTCTTCTGCTAACATTCTGGCCACTGAATTGGTCCTGAGCGTCCAAGATGGCTTTGCCTACATGGCTGATGCCTTGATGGGATGGCTGCAGGGCTGGGCTCAGCTGGGCCCCTATTCCTCTTCATGTGGTCTTGGGGCCTCTCTGTGTCCCAAGATAGTTGGATTTCCTACTCTCCAGCAGTGTAACTGGACTTCTTACTCAGCCATTCATGGTTCCAAGTGTAGTGTTACAAGAAACAGAAAATGAAAATGGTAGGCTCCTGAGACCTAGGCCTGAAAACTGAGAAAGGGGGCTTTCATTGTACTCTTTTAGTCAGAGAATCTGAGAGAGTATAGAGCCCAGCTCTCAGTAAAAGTGTCAAAGGATTTGTGGCCATAATTAATCTGCAACAGAAGCCAAAATTCTTTGGCAGAAAGGTTTGTGTCATGAAGGAAAAGAATACAAAGTCTCTTCTGAACTTTTGAGCATGTTAGCTCATTGATACATAAGTCCTTTTATTCATAGAGCCAAAGTGACACTATAAAAGTGTATACAATCTGACAGCTATATTAAGTGGTTTTATAAAAGAACTGTGTATTAGTTCTGACTTTACATTTGAACATTTCTTTTGTCATCTCAGGCCTCTCGCAAGCACTTTCAAGCCGTTCCGTCACTCCTTTGTTATTTGCTCTTACTAGCCATGATAGCTAATGTTTGAAAATTATCTCCAAATAAGCACCAAAATAATCGATAATGTGCAACAAACCTGCCAATACTAATACTCAGTGATCAAGATGATAATGGTCGCTCTTCACTGGTGATGGTACAGCTGTCCCTTTTCACCGAGCAGAGCTCTGTTTTTGCTTTGGGGTCTAGCATTGTTCCTAACTATGAAGATTTATAAGTTCTAAGATACTTTAGAAGAGTTTCAGTATTAAGTTTTATTTGGGTGAGGCAAAGGGCACCCTGTGGAGACCCTTTCACCTTCAGCCCTTTTCTTTGACTTGTCCCTTCTATGGCCCTTTCTTAGAATGTCAGGGGCTCATGTGATCCCTCACACTTAACAGATGTTTAATAAAAATTATATCTTAATGCAAAGAATGATTTCACTTCATATAAACAATGATTTCATTTCAGGAAGATAATTATACAAACATTCCTTGGTGTATTTTTTCTTTACAATCAAATAGTAAGATGGAGCAGGGGTTGGCAGACTGAGGGTCTGCCTGAGGGTACAGCCTCAGGGTCCAATCCAGCCAGCTGCCTATTTTTGTAAATAAAGTTTTATTGGAACACAGCCACGCTCATCTGCTTACATATTGTCTATTACTGTTTTCATACTACAAGGGCAGAGTTGAATAATTGTGCCAGAGACCATATGGCTGGCAAGGCCTAAAATATTTACTATCTGGTCCTTTATAGAAAACACTGTTGATGCCTGTGATAGTGTAATTCCTTTGGAATTTTCTTAGGAAACTAATTTGGTTTTGTTTGTTTTCAATATACTGATTTTGTTGTGGGTAACAAAAGATGGAACAAATCACAGCTTTTTAGTCTCATGGATAAATAGACAAATATACTTTAATAAAACATTGAACTTGCAGGGATAAAAGCGCCAACCACTGTACTGTGTTCCAACTCACTTCTTTTGTTGCTGATTTGACTTTTGTGATTTACTGAGTAACTTGAAACAAAGGCAGCCTCAGAGCTAAGGCACATGAGTGTGCAGGAACAAATGAGTCAACAGGAAAGTTATGGACATGGTGGCCCAAATTCTTGTCAATTTAGTCCCTTTGTCCTGCTTTTGAAGACTTGGTTCTGACTCATATTATAATTGAGCATAAAGGAAACTCAGGGGAAATCTCTGGACCATTTACAAGGAAATATATCTACTTGTCCATCTCCTGCACTTGTTAGATTATGCTCTGTCTACATATGAAGACAGGTGGTTGATAACACCCAGTGTTAGCTAGGGCATCGTCAAACTAGCCTTATTATCACATTTGTAAGAGTATAATTTATTTCAATGTTTCTACAAGGCTAAGTGTTTATCTTAGAATTCCAGTGCTAATATTTCCCTAATGAGATAATGGAAAGTAGATATACAAATTTATTTGCAAAGACATTTATTGCAGCTGTATTTATATTAACAAAACACTGACAACAATTTACATATCAGTCATAAGAGATTAAATGTAGTAGAATAAAGGAAAACTGTGTATAATATTGAGGGGGAAAACAAGTCACAAAATGATGCATACAATTTTAACCCAATATTTTTGTAAACATACATATAATTTATGCATAGAAAAATCCAAAAGACATACAATAAAAACATAATGATGATTATACTTGAACAATAGCTTTATGGATAATTTTATTTTGTACTTTGGATCTTTTCATATTTTATAAAATTTCCATAATAAGCATGTATTACTTTTGTGATTAAATAAAAGAACAACAGATATTTATTTAAAAGGCCATTTAAAAATATCCTCAACTAGTCAACTGTTTATCTCATCTATGTGACTGAAAAGAAAACTAAAGAGACTTTTATTGATTTTTATGGAATTTACTTTGTTGGCTGAATTCATGTGATTAAATGGGCATTTGTAATTATGTAGGCTTAGCCGTGGGTTTTAATTTCTCTGTGTCTCCTAAAAATTGGTATGAATTTTGAGATGGGGTCTATTCTATACCTCTTTCCTAAATGTACACTTTTTATTTTTCAGTTAAAACAGAAAATATTTCTCCAAAACTAAAAATTTAGTCACATCATTTCACTTCCTAATAAGAATTTATAATTCAATATTTATATTATTTAACTTCTCATGATGCTCCATTATATTCATGGAAAGCATGATCTTCAAAGAAAAGTATGGAGATTAGAGACCCAAGAACAGCCTTTCGAAATTTAATATGTATTTTCTCTTGAGTGTTATGCTTATAAAAGACGGTGCCACAGCAATTGTTTGCTGAAATCCAGCAAAGGGCCGGCTTCCCCCACCAGATGAATCAAGTCAGTTACAGCAAAGAGTTTAGTCCTACAGGCTCTTCTGCTACCTGGCCTTACAGATGACACTGCCAGAACAGAGGAGGCCAAGAAATGCAACTGTTTGGGGTCAAAAGCACCTGCTTGCCCTCTATGACTACAACCAAGATCAATTTGTGTCTTGCTGGTCACTGAGCAGCCCTGGAATATATTTGGCTTTCGGCCAGTGGTAGCTTCGAAACTGCATATTCTATTTCCCTCTTTTGAATCACTTAGCTCTCCTTTCAACCACTCCTGATCAGATTGTTTAGAATATAAACAAACATTTTCTATTAATTGAGCTACAGAATTGATTTCTTTCTAATGAAAGGCTCACAGAAGCTGTGTGAAATCAAAATGTAAGCAGAGGAATCTTCTAGCAACTGTGAAAGAAAATGGAATATTTTCAACAACAGGTGGTAAAGCAGATTGCTTTACAGGAAGTATTAATACTCATTACGAAAGCGATAACCTTAGCTTTGGGCAAAAAGGTAACTAGGAATATTGTGCCTAAATGCAAAGTTCTCTATACTCCCAGTCCAGCTAGAAGTCCAAACAAAACTTTTAGACTTTCTAGTAGAACTTGACAAAAATTATGAGAATCTCAAATTTGGGTCTATGTGGCTTGTTTTAACTGAAGCTCCTTTTTTTTTTTTTTTTTCATTTGCATTGAGAAAAACAATGCTTTAGTTATATCAGGTATTGATCTGTGCTGGAATAAATCTGAAATAAATGTTGATAGATGACATTTTTTAAAACTTGCATTTTTTTAAAGACCGCATTTCAAAGCTTTTCAGAAATGTTACAAATGACCTTATCAGATTCTCTTGTATTTCAAGACATTTTTATTTTCTTTTCTATTACATGCAGTAAGACTCTCATAGAGGAAACAAAATATTACTGTAAATATTCAAGGTGAAAGAGCAAGTATTTGTCATTTAATTTCAATATATACAGTTACTAGTTCACCATTTTTGCCACTTTATACCCTTTGAACAAATCTGTACTAATCATGCATTTGGCTTCCAATGCATGGAAGTGAGGAGGAAATTTGCTTGACAAAGATGCATATCTTAATTGTTTCACACTAACATACTGTCAACACATTTGAGCTTTCCAGTTAATTGTAGTTAACTCAAGAAATAAGATCTTTGGAGTATCAAATTTACTGTTTCAAATGCTTGGGTTAATTCCTTAGTATAACACCTACTTTGTCATCCAGTAGGTTCTTCAATAATTGATGGTGATGATGATGGAAATGGTCTTCCCTGGATGGAACGTCATACATGCTGTTTGTATGTATTACCTGATACTGACTTTTGTCTGACCGCATCTAGTACCTTATTAATGTGACCTTCACTTTTTGATTAACCACAAAAATTTTAAGATCATGAAAAGCAGGTATTTTGTAAATGCCAAACGATTCTAAACTGTTCCTTCTCTCTATCTCATTTTCATGTCTGACATGTCATCAAACTCTGATTTACTGGAAAATATTATATATTGAAAAAAGCACAGGCTTTGAAGTTAGACACCTGAAATTTCAACTCTTGGCTCTGCCATTTTTGTCTGTCTGTGCTATGGTCCAAATGTTTGTGTCTCCCCAAAATGCATATGTTGAAATCCTCGCCACCAAGGTGAGGGTATTAGGAGATGGGGGTCTTTCGGAGGTGCTTATGTCATGAGATCAGAGCCCTCATAAATGGGTTCGGTACCTTTATCCCATCTGGGAGGCCACAGAGAGATCTCTCGCCCCTTCCACGCTGTGAGTTTACAGCAGAAGGGCAGCCATGTCGTAAGTGGGCTCTCACCAATCCTCCCAGAATCGTGAAAAATAAATGTTTGTTGTTTATAAGCTAGCCAGTTTATGGTGCTGTGTCATAGCAATCTGAACAAATGAGTATAGTTTGTGTTTGGCAAGTTTTCACCATCTTTGGAGATTTTGGCTACATGTGAAAGAGTAGTTAGTTAGTTAGGGCAATTAGAAGAATTACTTTTGGTGATTGTTGCCCCGGGTCTCAGGCTGGGTCAGAAATCTCTGATCATAAATATTCTCGAGATGGCATTTGTCCTTCTTAGTAAAACACCTTTCAACTTGGGAAGATTTAAATTTAGAAACGTTTAAAATAATTCAAATCATTCCGTAAATATTTTTTGTATTAAAAAGGATCTGTACATATTTGCATTCTTTTTTCATAACTAGCTTCTAAATGCCCATGCCTATCTGTTAACAATGTCACATTATTAATACTTCTCGGGGAAAATTTTCCTAATTAATTGAATTAGTTAGGATATACTGTACAGAGTCTTTTCTTTTCCCCTGTAAATTAAAACATATTTTCACCAAGATTTATTTATCCATAATTTATGTATGCAACAGATATTTACCAAGCCCCTAAAAGGCATTAGATGTTCTAAGTGCCTTGCTGAGAACACAGAAGCAATACACTAGATGAGGTTTCTGCTTTTGCGGAGTTTACATTCTAGTGGAATTAGACAACAAATAGAGAAGAACATTTCGGAGAGCGATAAGTGCTCTAAAGAAAATAAAACGTTAATTGGATAGAGAGTGATTATGGGAGGTTTAATTTACACGGGGAGGTGGGGACAGCCTAATCTTATTGTAGAGTCTTCTTGCTATGAAGAGGGAGAAGTAATGATTCCACAAGCCATAGTTTCTGAATGTATTTTTATCATTTTCACTTAAGATATTTTAAACTTTTAAGATATTTTAAACTTTTAATGCAGACATGCAAATAATTCAAAATATATGTTTCCTTGATTGTTTGTATACTAAATTTGACTGTGAAATATTCTACTTTTGGTCTATATTCCCTAATTAGAAGGATCGCTTGGACTTTCTCTTTCCTAAGTTTTAATTCATTTGATTAATTTGTAATTTTTACAGTTGTTAAGTGTTTTTGGAAGTCACCTTAGTAGTGACTTGTGTTGCCAATAGTGACAGGAAAGACAAAGAATCATCATCAAAGTGTCAATTTGTCTCTTCTGTATTATCATTTTTTAAAAAGCCTTCTAATTTCAATATCTGAAAGACCGCCTTCTTGAAGAGAAATGAAATTACAACTTTGTGTCAATTGTGAGATCATTGGAAATAATTCTTTCCTGCTGCTGTTCTACAAAACTTTCAGGAACTGAGAGATGTGCCTCTTGTAGCTACAAAAACTATTCTGTTTTCCTCTGAAGAACAAGCAAAGGATATAGAGTAGCAAACCAAGTGTGATGAATGGACTTACAACTTTTTTCAATGACAATAAAATATTCACACACCAGATGACACATTAACTTTTTCTTCCTCTTTCAAATCATACAGTCCTATCATTTGGGAATTCCATTCTAGAGCTATCTCAGATGCATATGTTATTTTATAATAATAATTTTAAAAAGCTTTAACAACTTGCTTCCTGTACTAGGTAAGTTAAAATCAATCTGACTCCTTTCCAAGCCTTGGGAAGGGGAAGGAGCTCTCATCTCAGTCCTCCCTCGCTTTCCTGGAAGGTCTATGAGCTGAGTGGTAGCAGCAGTATGTGCATCTCAGTGATATTTGAATGCAGAGTTCTAGAACCAATATTGGAAAGAGAGAACTAAGGCCAAGATTCAAGAAGGTTGAAGAAATTTTGAGGAGATAATCATTTAATTTATGTGAGTTTAAGACATTTAATCTTTTTAAATTATATCCAGATGAAGGTTAAGATGCTTTTGGCTACAATAACAGAAATCATCACTAGAAATGGCTTAACTGATAACATTTATTTTCTCATATAACAAAGAGTCCAGAGGCAGGGCAGGATCCAAGTTTGGCTGATTCAGTGGCTCAGTGATATCATCAAAGCTTTAGATTCTTTGCATCCCTCTGCTTTGCTGTCTTCAGGAGCGGGTTTATCCCTTTGTTTTTCTCTTTGTTGGAAGATGGCTGTCAGTGGTCACTGGGCTACAAAAGTTCTTCTGTGTGTCCAGAAGAAGAGAAACCCTATCCCCTAACCAATTAGATTTGGGGTTAGGTACATCCCCCAAACCAATTACAGTTGCCTGGGAAACGCCATGCACAGATTGCTCTAAACTTTAGACTAATCATAATAAGGAGGTGGGAATGGAATCATGTTTCTTTAAAGCACATAGCTGTATGGGAAAGAAGTTATTTAAAGAGTAAATGGGAAATGGTGTTGGGTAGGCAATCAATATTATTCTCTATTTCAAGATACTAAGATAGTTTACGAGGGAAATCACAGGACGGCAACTTTTGAAACAATCAGAAGAACAAGTATTCAAAACTAGAAAGAAGTTTGACCACAAACAACGGACCAATGACCTTTACAACAATCCTAGTTCAGAATCAAAAACTGGTTCTGAGAAGCTGCAGACAGCTGCCCACAGCTGCTGACCACACACCCCTCACCCCACCAGCTATGTAAATCCCACAAGCTCCCTCATGTCTGCCCCAAACTTCTCATTCCAGTCACCCAAGGCCCTTTGCCAAAAGACAATCGCTTCTCCCTCACTATTATCCCCAGCCGACTACATCCTACTTTCTTTTGATCCTTTAATTATAAAACAATCCTCCTACATCCTTTATCTCTTCCCCAAATGCTTTCTTTTCACTTCTTTGCAATCTAAGGTCTTTGAAGAGGACCCCACTTTCATTCACTGTGTGTGTGTATGTCTGTGTGTCTGTGTGTGTGTGTCTATGTACATGCGTGTGAAGGTTTTGAAAGGGATATGAGTACCACCCCTTCTTCATACTCTACCTTCTACCCCTCCCTACTCTTGGCTCCTTGATTTGGGCATACCTACAGCTTTACCAACTTGACTCAACCTAAACCCTGTCTCACTATCAAGTCAAAGGAATTAAATAGTAAGGAAAAAATAGTGTGTAGTTGATGTAGACCTAGGGAAGGCTTCACAGAGGAGGTGACACTTAAACTGACAGTGCACAACCTAGAAAGAGAAAACAGCCCATGTTGAAGAAATCTATTTAATATGGTTAGATCATTAGGTAAGGGATGAGAGGTGATGCTGGACCAAAAAGTAGGGGCCATCTCTGATGGTTTTTAAATCCAGGAGTCTCTATATTAATTCTGATTCAATTTGTCTGGGATGGGGCCTGGACTTAGCTATGTTTAAAAGCTCCCCAGATGGTTCCAATATATAAATGGCTTGTGAACAACTGCTATAAGGAGGCATTGATGTGTTTTAAGTGGGATAATAACAGAGATATGGGTGGGACAGCCTGAAGAGAAACTGTTTGAAATGGGAAGGGAACCTTGAAAGTGCTATGGGAGTTGGAAGGCAGTAGAATCTAGAACCCAAGAATGAGGGAGTGGCCAACAATGTCAACATTCTAGAGGGCAGGACTGGGCCTGAAAAGAGACTATTGGATTTTTCTTATTAGCATTATTTATAAGAGTAACTTCAAAGTACTCAGATCAGAATCACCTGGATTGAGCAGTGATAGACAGTAAAGGAGGAAGGATATTTTGTTGTGAAGAGATGATCACTGTAGAAAACATGGGGGCGTTTATAATTTAGTGTGGAAGTAACGTGAGATGTTTGTATGTTGAGAGGAATGAATCTATTTTACCAACAGCATGGCTGAACGTGATTTATGTGTTTCATATTACAGTAAGCCCAATATGAGTGGATCCTCTGACATGATCACCAATATCGCACATACAATAAGTATACCACCAGTCTTCCCACTGTGCTAAGAGTGTACCATCCTTGTAACAAGTCGGTTGTGACCCTTTTCTGTTCAGCACTGCTCAGATCACACCCAGAGAACTATATTCCTCTGTGGGTATCATTCCTTAACACCTTTTAGGAGGCTTATCAGCAAACTGGGGGCCATTTAGAGGAGAGTGGCCAATACATTAGAGGGAATCAAAACCATGTCATGTGATGTATAGCTGAAAAAAGTGGGAATATTTTGCCTGGAAAAATAAAGATTTGAGAGGACATAGTATTTTATATATTTGAAGTCCTTGATATGGAAAATGAAGGAGACATTCCATAAATACTTGGGAGACCATTCTTAGTCTGTCACCAGAGCAAAATTATTCTGGGGGGTCTAGAAAAATAGGAAAAGCTTTTTCCCTAGTCTGAATAGGAATGACTTAATGGAATAGAGAGGCAATGATCTTCTTGAGAGAAGCCAAATTAGATGGTTTCTATCATAGGGGAAAGTATGTATGGAACAAGAGAATTAGTGTCCAGTGACCAAGGGAGTAGAGAGTAGATCAAGGAAAAGCACCCCTCCTAAGCTTGGAAGGCAATGTGGTTGCTTTAAGCGACTGAAGTATGAAGGACAATACAAATCAGAGAGGAAACAAGAATACTGATATTAGGTAAAAACTGAGGATATAGATTTTATGATCTTATACCTCTATATCTAGAGGTATCAATATCTCTCTATGTAGTATTGATACATGTTCACCATTACAAAAAAATCAGACAATATATAAGCATAAAAAAGAAAAAGAAAATAGTGTTTTCGCATTTGAGGGCTTCCAATGAATGATACTTATGACTCATCCAAGTTTAGAACCAATGAGAAATAAGGAATCAGGCAGATAGCAAAACATCAGATTTGCTACTGCTAGATCTACTGTATAATCTACAGTCTAGATAGAAGGCAGCAGTGGGCTTGCTAATACCAAACCCCAGGATAGCACTTATCTGCCCCAGTCAGTGAATTATTGGGAACCCGTTACAACCACGGCCTCCTCACCTAAGGGGGTCCATCCCCATAACTTACAGCATGGGATGAAAGAGCAGAAGGGTGGTTTCTGCTAGAGTCAGATTCCAGAGGGAAAGAGACAACGCTCTTCTTCAAACCTGCCAATCTACTCCTTCACCCAGGAGTGATATTTCTCTAATGCCTACTCCTTACCTGGAAATAAGAGTCAGAGAGAATAAGCGTATCCCATCATATTGCCCACACACCTCCAAGGAGTGGAATAGGAACAAGAATCAAGAGGTCAGAAGTGTAAGGGAAACTCTCACCACAATGAAACACAAGAAGTAGGAGTAAGTTGTTTCCACCATCCTCCCTACAGGAAACCATTGTTAATGGTTTGGAATTGTTTGGAATTTATTTTTCCAGACTTTTTTGGGCAGATGGAGATAAAGTTTATAACTTTTTGTAAAAAAATCAGAATGATGTTATGTAAACTATTTTACAATCTCTCTTTTTTTTTTTTTTGCTTAGTGATATATTGTAAACTTTTTTCTTCTAAATAAGTATCTATAAATCCAACTGATCCTTTTTAATAATACTCAGAATTTCAATGAATTATGAGTTTTTCTACTGACTGACATTAAGGTCTTCCTAATTTGTTAATTACTATTAAAAATAATGCCATGAACATCATTGTTTATACAAGGAGAAAGAATAATAGTGCGGTTTCAAGCATAATGGACATATTTAGGCATAGACCGGATGATGACCTGACAGGTACCGTTAGAGACTGCAGAAAACTGCAGATGAGCAGTTAGAACAGATGACGGTTGTGAGCTCTGCCAAATAGTAAACTCTGGCAAGTGAAGGAATTGTGTGCTATCAGTTGTAAAAGTTCTTCAGCCTTGACATGTTAGAGCTGCCTCACAGGCATTTGTTCAAGTTGCTGGCCAGTGTGCTGTTGGTTCATTAACAGACCTTCTCCCCATTATATCTGTATTGTCTTTATTTACTAACTCAGCAAGAGATTTCCTGAGCAAAGTTTCCAAGAAATCCAGGGAAGAAATTACATCAGCACATGACCTTCAAATCCAACATCTCAGCTGTTTTACCATTTTTTAATGAATTTTCTCAGTGCCTCTGCAAACCAGGTCATCACAGTAAGGAAAGGGCCAGCCAAGTTTTTAAAGGCAATAGCCAACGTTACCTTTTGTTTTCAAGTGGGGGAAAGTGTGACTGTTTATAATCATTTCCGAGTGAATGTTTCCTTGTTTTTCTTAGTGAACCCAAATGTGGAGCCTTTGACAATATTAGCTTGTCAGCATTTCAGGAAATTTTTTTATAGGTAGGTGGTAAAAACATAAAAGGCTGCTGACCCTGAAGCTATATGACTGAAGTTTGCTGTTTTTGAAAAGAAACTCTATAGTAGTTTTTTTTTAACTTTTTATTTGGAAATAATTTTATTACAGAAAAGCTCCATGAATAGTACAAGGAACACACATATACTCTTTACCCAGATTCTCTCTCTCTCCCCAGATTCTCTCTCTTTCCCTCTCTCTCTCTCTCTCTTTTCATATATGTATACATATATGTATATAAGGAGATACATATATATGCATATACATATTTTTCTGAACTTTTAAGAATAAGTTGTATATGCCTAAAGATAAGAATATTCTCTTACATAGCCACAGTACAGACTACAGTTTTTAACATTGCCTTTCTCCTTACTTAATTTAATAATGAATACATTTAAATCTATATTTCTAGGTCTCACCTTTCAATCAAAATCCAGATTAATATTTTAAGGACTCACCAGATATTTCTAATTTGTTTTTCCGCAAGCATTCCACCATTTACACATGCCCATGCTCCAAACTTGGTAGATCTCCGTCTTTTCTTGAATTTCCTTTTTAAAAAAAGAGCCTGAGATAAAGACTTAGGTACAGGCTGTTTTTGGAGAAGCTATTCCCAGGGAGCCAGAGTGAACACAGAAGCTGGGGAAGGAGGGAAAGCTGACGCAAGGGTGCATTATCAAGGTCACCCCTGAGGATAGGTCCACGTAATCTCCTGCGAAGCCTACAGAATGGTTTTCAGAATTGCCCACCTGAACAACGGTGTGCTGGAGTATTTATCCAGATTCTTATCCCCATTTGCTGAGAGTTACCCCTGGGAGATTTTAATTCCTCACTTCAAGGCTGAATTTCAATTTATGAAATACCTTTTAAAATTTGATGTTAGTAATACAGAATTGACACAAGAATTAGTGAATTTATTTAACAGATAGATGCTTTTGCTACAAAGTCATGTCAGTTTTTCTAAAGAAGAACAAGTTTTGTCAATGTGGACACAAATATTAAAAGAAAATGATCTTTTTGGTACTTGCTTCAGTCACAAGAAAACTTTTAAGTATGTTTGGAATAATTTGGGTATGTGAATATACTCTTCCAACTGTAAAATTTATGAAATCTAAATTCACAAAATATTTCTGATAAAAGTTTAAGGTCTAGGTTGAAATATTCTGTAAATAAATAAAATACACACTGGATTTTGAAGACCCTATATAAAAATTTTTTAAATATTTTATTTTTACTCTTGATTACATGTTCTAAATTTTTGATATCTTGAGTTAAATACAGCATATTTTTAACATTTATTTCACCTGTTTCTTTTAACAATTTTTACTTTAGCTACTAGAAAATTTTAAATTATATGAATGACTACATTATATTTCAATTGGACAGTGTTGCCCTAGATAATTAATTGTAAAACTTAGATAACAATGAAGTAATTCAGTAAGGTAACAGGATATAAAATTAACATGTTACATTTAAATCTCCTAAACCTCAAATTTCTTAATGCCTATTTACAGAGGCACCCAAAAAAGATAAAATATTTAGAATAGACTTTACAAAAAATGTTGAACACCCATACAAAGAAAGCCATAAAACACTCTTGAAAGACACAAAAGAAAATTGAAATAAATGGAAAAAGTCCCTTACTCTAGTCTCAAAATATCAGTTTTGTGCCTAATCCGGAATTTTAATGTTATCCCAACAAAAACACCAACACTTTTTTTCTGGAGCTAGACAAGTTGATTTGAAATAAAGTTCATATGGAAAAATAAACATTTTGGAATATTTAGGAAAACATGGCAAAGTAAAGAGCTACAAGGAGGGACTCGCGTGCCTGCTATTGAATTACACTGCAAGGCCTCTATAATTAAAACCGTGTGATACCGGCACATGCGTAATCAAACAGACCAATGAAATAGAATGAAAAGTCCAGAAATAGACCCAACTACATGTGGAATGTTATCATATATGATAACTATGGGATCTCAAATCCCTGGGGCAAAGATGGACTTTTAATAAGTGCTGTTGAAACAACTGGGTAGCCATTTGGAAAAAGATGAAATTAGATTCATTCCTCACACTTCACCTGAAAACAAACTCCAAATGAATCAGAGATCAAAATGTAAAAAATGAAATTATACAGGTACTGGAAGAAAACATAGGTGAATTCCACCTTCAACTTCAGTGTAGGAAAAAGCTTCTAACTATGACTCAAAATCCAGATGCAAAAAGATGTTTCATTACATTTAAAAAACAGAAACACTTTTGCATGGTTGCATGGGCAGAAATATACCATAAGCAGAGTCAAAAATCAAATGGCAAATTATAAGAAAATTTTTGCAGTGGATATCAGAAATGAAGGGTTAATATCTCTAATAAAGAATTTTTGAATTTTGAAAAAAATTTACGCCTATTGAAAATCGGGGAAAGACATGAAAAACAACTCACCAAAAAGATTTAAAACTGCAGTATGTGATTCTGAATCAGATCCTGCAGTGGAAGGGGGGAAAAATGCTGTAAAGCAGAGGTCCCCAACCTTTTTGGCACCAGGGACCAGTTTCGTGGAAGACAATTTTTCCACGGACGGGGTGGTTGATGCGAGCGATGGGAAGCAATGGGAAACGATGGAAAGCGGTGAGAAGCTTCGCTCCCTTGCCTGCCGCTCACCTCCTGCTGTGCGGCCCGGTTCCTCAAAGGCGGGACCGCTACCGGTCCGCGGCAAGGGTGTTGGGGACCCTTGCTGTAAAGGACACTATGGGGACAATTAACAAAATCAGAATGTAGACTGTTGGTTGGAAAAAGTATTGTATTTATTTTAAATTTCCTGCATTTGATTACTGTACTGTGGTTATGCAAGAAATGTTCTTGGGAAATACACTCAAATATTAAGGGGTAAATGAGTATGATATAAATGGCTCAGAAAAGATGTATATGCATGTGTGTGTTTCTAATCCTCATTAAAGTTTTAGCACAGGCTCCGGACGCGCAGGCTCAGCGGCCATGGCTCACGTGCCCAGCCACTCCGTGGCATGTGGGATCTTCCCGGACCGGGGCACGAACCCGCGTCCCCTGCATCGGCAGGCGGACTCTCAATCATTGCGCCACGAGGGAAGCCCCCTCATTAAAGTTTGAAGCCAACTGGTTTAGAGCAAAAGTCAGCAAACTGTTTCTGTAAAGGGCCCGACAGCCAATATTTTCTGCCTTGTGGCCAGATTATTTAACTGTCATTGTAGCACAAAAGCAGCCATAAAAATGTATATATAAACAAGTGGCTGTACTCCAAAATACTTCATTTAAAAAACAGGTGGCAGGATTTGCCCATACGCCAATCCCCCCCCGCCCCCACCCCCGCCCCCACCCCCACCCCCCGCCACACACACACACACACACACACACACACACACACACACACACGCCCGTCCAGATCAGGGTTATATTACTTTCTGAAGAAAAGAAGAATAGATTGGAAAAACTGCAGTTTTTGCCACAAGTACTTAGCATAGGGCCTGGAATTTAAGTTCTGACTAAGTAGTAGATATAGCCTTTTTTCTCTGTCATAAATAGACTTTTTAAAAACTTTAAAACTGAACTTTTCAGTTCAGTTTTAAAAAAGAAAAATTGCAAGAATAGTATAGATAACACCCATACACACTTTATCCAGATTGTCTAAGTTTTAAACATTTTGCTCCATTTACTTCCTCTCCCTCTCTACCACCTTCCCTCTCCCTCTCTGTTTCAGAATGAAAGCTATGTTTGTAGGCTCTTTTGCAGTTAGATGTGTCTGTATGCCCACATACTAGGCAACAGGAAGTTTGCTAAGGTGAGATGTGCAACTTCAGAGGGATGCTGTTGCAGGGAAGACGCATATCTGCCTGTCCCCTTCAGCCCTCTGACTGAGTGGAATGTGTGTATAATGATGAGTCATCCTGGACCAGATGGATGAAGGCAATTCCGTCGAGGCAGAAGAACACAAATATAGAAGGAGCCTGGGTGCTTGACTTGAATGCTGATACACAGACTGTTGCTTGAGAAAGAAAAGAAATTCTCTCTTATATAATCCACTATTACTTTAGTCTGTCAGCGCATCACAGAAGCACTATCAGTATTCTGTGGTGGTTAAGAGCATAAATTCTGGATCTAGACTTGCCTTGCTATAAATCCTGGCTCAGACACTTGCCAGGTGTGTGACTTTGGGGAATTATTCAATGTCCCTCAGGCCTCTGAGGTTTGACACGAGTACATAGCTCCTAAAGTCCTTTTGATGATTAAATGACTTGTGATACTTAAAGTGCTCAGAGCAGGGCTTGGTGTACAGCAAGCATAGGTGTTAACTATTCTTACTTCTCACAGATGCCTGAGAGGTGGGTATTATTTTGAACGTTTCAAAAGATGAGGAACTTGAGATTCAAAAAAGCCAACTGACTTGCCCAAGGTTGTGTAATTAGTAAATAGTGGAGCTAAGATTCAAATTTATCTGCTTTTAACATCTGGAAAACACTGTTTTGACTGTAACGATGTAGAGCAAATCTATTGTTGGATTACCCAGCAGGCAACGGAAGCCCATGCTTGAAGGTATTCACAAAACAGGGCATGCCCCCCTCAAAATATAGAAGAGAAAAGGCTTTGAGACATTTTATATTTTTAACATGCACTAGAGTGGTCACTTTGGGAAAAATAAAACACTTGCCAGCTTTTCTGATATTTATTTTCTATTTGCGTTGCTTTTGTTTGGATTGATGTGGGAGAGGGACCCTAGAGTCAGCAGAAGCTCCATGCTTAGGGCCTTTCCTTTATGGGTGCTAACCAGCCCTGTGTGAAATGAAGATTTCAGTAATATTACAAAGTGGGAGGTATCCTTTTTTGTAAGACTTTATGTAACCCCGTGTAAATAATTTGACCCATGCACTTCCAATACAGACCAAAGACTTGATAAGCTCCCAAGCATCTTAAAACATAGTTTAATTGTAGCTGCAATTGTAACTAAAATGCTTGAGTACCCTGGAAACTGAGGTCTTTCTTTTGGAGATTTAGAATGGGGGAGCAGGGAAGAAGAATGTCAGGTGTTAGTCTTATGTTTGCAATTTTTCTTTTTTTTTTTCTAACACAAATTCCCTCATTCGTTTTTTTTTTTTTTAATTTTTAAAACACTTTTATTGGAGTAGAGTTGATTTACAATGTTGTGTTAGTTTCTGCTGCACAGCAAAGTGAAACAGTTATACATACACATATATCTGCTCTTTTTTAGATTCTTTTCCCATATAGGCCATTATAGAGCATTAAGTAGAGTTCCCTGTGCTATACAGTAGGTCCTTATTAGTTATCTATTTTATATATAGTAGTGTGTATATGTCAAATCTCTCATTCTTTAAACCTCTTTTGCTTGCAAATTAAAGGCTATGCATAATATCATTATTGATCGGTAGTGACTGTGTTCACGGTGTGCCAGGGGTCATCTGTTTGGAGCACACAGTCTGTTCTGATGGATCATTCGGGCACATAGAGCACAGGCAAATATATACACACATAATCTTACAGTTCACATTTTATTTCACTATTTATTTTATTTTTTAACATGTTGTTGAAACTGGAACTTAAGAAAAGCCTAATGAGCTACATTATACTTAAAATTTTTTTGAAAAATGGTTAATTTTAAAAAAATAAATAATACACTCACAAGGTTCAAAAAGCATAAAGCATAAACCGGTATATAGTCTAAAAATCTCCCTTCTATCTTTGCCTCCAAAATACCCAGTTTTGTTCCCATCTTTTGTATACAAGCAAATTCTAATATAGATTCTGATCTTTCTCCGTTTTTTACACAGAAGGTAGCATATTGTACACCTTGTTCTGCACTTTGCTTTTTTTCATTTAATATATCATATGTCACTCCATATTAGTACGTGAAGGTGCAGTCTAGAAGAGTAGTGAAGCACCTACATGTTAGAACTGCTCTATATACTTCGAAAATGAAATAGGGTTGGTTGTTACATCATTCTCAAAATCCTCTGGAGATTGAACTGGTTATAACTTTAATTATTTTGGCTAAAGCAACAGTTCCAATCCAATCTAGATTCTCTTTCGTGGATCCCTAATGGTAAGAAGTCTTGGGAACTAGATGTGATGAGAAAATAATGTAAGGCAGATCAGCCATGCGGAAGTGCAGACCTGGCTCTGAAAGCTTTAAAGGGGATCTTCAGTGATTACGTCAGGAGAAATAATGTACATATTGTAGCAACATCAGGGAGCAGGCATAAATAAAGCAATTAAATTTGTGTCAATGAAGGGGGATCAGAATACGCCACGCCAAAATATGCCACTTTAGCATAAGGATAATTTTGAGCTGATGACAATTAAGAAATAGACACAGCAGGAACTCTCCGCCCTCCCCCTTTGTGACTTAAAGCAAGGCATTAAATTCCCTTTGTGAAGGTGGGCCCTCTCCCCTCTCCAGCACCAGGAGGAGGAAAACAACACTTATCACAGGAGATAAAACGTCTGAACTGAGATGAGTCTGCATAAACAAAGTTTACTAAAATAACCCTTAACTTCCATTCGTTTTCTCCCCCGTATATTTACCTTCCCATAATTTACCATGCCTAGAAGCCCAAACTCCTTTACTTTGTGTTGACCGGTCCTCCACAACTTAACACCCTTTGTTAATATGGTATATAACTTTCCAGGCCTAACCATTTCTTCTTTTTCTTTTTTTTTAATTTTTATTTTGTATTGGCATATAATTTATTTACAGTGTTGTGTTAGTTTCAGATGCACAGCAAAGTGATTCAGTTATACGTATACATATGTCTATTTTTTTTTCAGATTCTTTTCTCTTATAGGTTATTACAGAATATTGAGTAGAGTTCCCTGTGCTATACTGTAGGTCCTTGTTGATTATCTATTTTTTATATAGTCATGTGTACATGTTAATCTCAAACTCCTAATTTATCCCTCCCCCACACCTTTCCTCTTTGGTAACCATAAGTTTGTTTTCTTAGTCTTCGAGTCTGTTTCTGCTCACCTAACCATTTCTTTTGGTTTTCACTTTTTCATTCTGTAAAACCCATGTGTACATGCAGAATTAACCTTTTCTCCTGTTAATCTAGCTTTTGTCAATTTAGTTTGCAGGCCACAGGCTCTTACAATAAGAAGGTAGAGGAAAAGTTTTTCCTCCCCTACACCAATGAGATTGCAAAGAGTTCCCATTGATAAACAATAAGAAAAAGAAGATGTAAAGGTGTCAAATTGTTCTCTTAGAACTACCACACTTGAACATGTTGTATTTAAAGTTATCAGCTCCAGTGGATAAAGTTTTAATACTCACTTTGTACACAAAATACTATCTTTCATAATTACAAACTTGCATTTGATCTATTTTCTCCATTGCCATTGAGGTATGAATATCTGATGCCTTGTTATCATGACTTTCATACAAATATAAAATGGATGTGTGTCAAATATTTTACTTAACTCAATTAATGAGGAAACCAGTAAGATGTAAACACCAGTTCAAAGGAGACTTCAGAGAACAGATACATATACAGGCAAATAGGAGCACTGAAATAAATTTGCCAATAGAGGCAAAACTGGCCTCTTCCATATGGTGGAACTAACAGCACATTCACCTTGATAAAGTTGCATTTCTATGAACAGGACTTATTGGCATTGCTGTCAGTTGTCTACAAATTACAGAGTTGTAAAATAGCTCAAAGACAGTGAAAGGCATAGACCCTACAGAATGAGATAAACCCTGAAAGGTGGGCTTACGTGACACCACCTAGTATTGCATTAAAAGGACACCTGGAAATCTAAATCTTTTTTTTAAATTTGCCCATTTCAAAGTCTTCTGCAAATTTTCCTCAAAGATGGTTATTAAGCACACATAGTGTCACAATAAAACACAATCAACAGGGCACCTTCCCACTTGAACAGGGCACAGGCCTTTGGTCTCATTCAGCCCCACATGGCTCTGAGGCATGACTGACCACCTGCAGGTTGCTGGGTAACTGTCCTTCCAGACAAGCTCAGTCCTTTACTGTCAGTGCACCTTCCCCATGCTGTCTCCTGTTTCTTCCTCCTTGTCCTGTTTTCTTCAATGAGAAAATTGGCAACAGTTGTTTCGAGGGTTATAGGACTGCTCTCAGGATACCTGCTAATAGCCGGGGGAAATGACTGACAGATATAGCTACCAATATACAAGTAGCACCCCACCCCCAAAGCCCATTAAAGGCAGAGTGAGGGGTGATTTGTACTCTAAGCCTAACTGCTGTCAGAGGAGAGGATGGAACGCAGTGTGAGGGCTGCATGCCATGTGAGGCTAGCAGATGATAGTTCAGAAAAAGAAAAGAAACAGGAAAAAAACTGGTTTAGTTTTCTAAGAGATTAAGGTCTTGTTCTGCATTCACTTTTTCACACTCATCTGTTCATTTATACTGAATATTTGTGCATTTACGTAACAAGCCCTGTGGCACTCACTGGGCAAAAACAGACTATACTTTACTGGACTCCATCATTCTCATCTCTGATTAGCTGTACCTTCTTACTCGTTTCACTGTTACAGCATTTATTCATGTCTTGTGGCTTTTAAAATGCTTGTCTATCTCCTTTAATAATATGAAAACTCCTTAAGACAGTGGAGTGTCTCATTAAACTTGATTTTCCACAGTCCTTAACCTAATTCTTAGCTTTTAATGGACTCTCCATAAGTGTTTGTTGCTTTGGTTGATTTTTTTTTAAAACCTCAAAACTTCTTTCAGTGATTGTAGAGGAGAAATTTAGCCAACTCTTTCACATTAACAACTCACTGACATTAAACATATGCTAAGTCAAGCTGCTTAAAAATCTCTGGGCCCTGCGAGCCACCAGGACTCACCAAGGGAGGCCTTGAACGGGCCAGAACCTGCTGGGCAAGTCCTGGGCTCCCAGTCGCTCCCACAGGAGGGAGGGCTATGCGTGCACTGACTTGTAGGCTGGAGAGGGAAGTGAAGAAAGAAGCCTAAAAGCACAGGTTCACGGGTTCGCCTCTCTAAAGCTTTGCTTTCCCCTTTTTTTCACTTTCACAGTTGCAAGAGACTGTAGGTCTCCTGCCCACCCTTGGGGCCCCGGGGGCCAAGGTTGCACACTGAGCAGCTGTTTGCCAAGTTTCCTTTCTCATTCCCAACTTTCCACAGCAAAACTCATTCCTTCATGCTTGTGGAGATGCTCATGGTTTATTTAATTCCTTAGTGAGGATTCAACTGGCAGCTCACACTCTGTTTTAGTTATTTTGGAAAAGGAGTTTTACTTCGTTAAAACATGGTGGAAGGAACATCACATTTAATAGAAAGAAAACTAAAAATATGGGCATTAAAATGAGTTGCTGCCCCAGAATGAAAATGAGAATGAAGATGGATTAAAGGAGGCTAAGAAGTCCTAGGAGTTCCCAGTCTGGGAGATCTCCTATTCAGTACAGACCCTGGGGTCTTCTCATCATTGTGTGGTTTGGGGAAGGGCAGCAGCTGCATTCCGGGAGCGTGATAAAAGTTCAGAACTCAGGCCCCACTCCAGATTTTGGAATAAAAATCTGCATTTTAACCTGAGCCCCAGGTGATTGTGTTCACATTAAAGGTTTGAGAAACACTGATAATATCTGGATGCGTTTGAATTGCAAAGACTTCAAAGAAGGGCTTTCCACTTTGCCCTGGGGGCAGGTATCCAACTGCCCCCTTTCTCCCAGGTTGGCTGTGTACTCAATCATCCTTGTGGAATATAAAGGATTACTTTAGGTGGAACCAGCAGTTATACTAGATCAGTGTTCAGATATCTAGACGTTTCTTAGCCAAGAAGAAAGAATATATTGCAACATTTTATCCTAATAAGAAGTAGGTGTTACTTGTTCCATTTTAGACATAAGGAAATTGGGGTTCAGAGAAGTTAAGTAATTTGCCAGTCAGTGGCATTGCAGAGATTCAGGTCCAGGTCTACCTAACGGCAAATCTCATGCTTTTTCACATGTACGATGCTTTTGTGGTTGTTATTGTTAGCTCTGTTCTTTTTAAACAGCACTCTTACTTGTCTTTCCTTTCATATTATACATATATATATATATTTTTTCAGGATAAATTTATACTGCAGCCTAAATCAGAGCTATGTTTGGTACGATTTAAATTTAGTTATTTGCAACTGCCTACCACCCCGTCCCCCTTCGAGCGATTTTCAAGCACAAGGATCTGTAACTGCCCAGGGGAAGGGGAAGGAAACAGAAACAGAAAGGCGCAGTGACAGAGCAAGGGTTCCACTCCGGAAATGACCCCCAGAGGAGTCGGGGCTGTGCCAGAAAGCAGAGGGCGATAAAAGAGCCGAGGACTCAAAACCGGAGACAGAAGAGAACTGTATAAACAGATGATTCTGTCCCCTTGGCAGCTCTGCCTCTGTCACCCCCTTCTGATCGACTTCCCACACTCCACACAGAAGGGACTCAACATGTCAACAGCGACAATGTCGGGGCCACAATATGGGACACCCTCGCCAGAAAGGATGTGGGGCAGAGCTCTGAGCATGGCCACAGTCCACAGTTTTATGACATGTCATATACTTGTGGAATGTGGATTTTTTTTTCCACATCCCTCCTTCAGGCAACTTGGGGGAAGCAAAAGAGAAAACAAAGGCAGATGGGGTTGCGGTGGGTCTGCGGTGAGGCAGAGCCAAAAGTTCTAAATGACACCTCCAGGCCTGAAAATGAGCGTGTCTACGAGGACTTCCATTACTTTATGGTATAATTCTAATACGGAATTAACTTTTTTTGAAGCGGCCCAGTCCTCTTTCGCATTTCCAAAGGAGAAACTAGCATACTGGATATTGAACTCTGCAATATTTATTTCCTCCAATTATATTTTTTGAAAAAGCCAAAGCCACAGAAAAGTTGAAATAATAGTACAGTGAAATTTATATACCCTTTACCTAGCTTTAACAATTGGTAAGATTTTGCCATATTCTCTCTGTTTTTTGTTTTTGTTTTTGTTTTTTTGCGGTACGCGGGCCTCTCACTGTTGTGGCCTCTCCCGTTGCGGAGCACAGGCTCCGGACGCGCAGGCTCAGCGGCCATGGCTCATGGGCCCAGCCGCTCACGCGGCATGTGGAATCTTCCCGGACCGGTGCAGAACCCGTGTCCCCTGCATCGGCAGGCGGACTCGCAACCACTGCGCCACCAGGGAAGCCCTCTCTCTCTGTTTTTGTTGAACCATTTTCACAACACGCTAACCCCTAAATATAAGCCTGGATCTCTATGAACAAAGACATTCTCTACATATCTGCAATATCATTATCTGATCTAAGAAATGTAACATTGATTTAATATCATCTAATATGTAGATCATATTCAAACTTCCCCAGGTGTCATATATATATATATATATATATATATATATATATATTCTTTACAGATTTTTTTTTTCCTCTTTTGATCCAGAATCCTATCAAGCCTCAAGCATTACATTCGGTTGTAAAGTCTCAATTTTTTTATTTAATCTAGACTAAAACAGTCTTCCTGCTTCTCCCCCTTATTTCTCATTACATTTTCAGCATTTAGGGCACTTTCTTGTAAAATATATGACAATCTAGCTTTTGCTAATTTTTTTCATCGTGATTTGTTTCAGATTTATATTTATTTAAAACGGCAGGTACTGCACATGATTTGGGGGGAGAAGAGAGCCACGAGTCAAACTTCTTGATGTTAAGCCTTTAACTAGATCGAGTGAAGTTATTTAGAACTAAAGAAGGCAAACTACTAATTCTCATGGGCCAAATCTTGCTTGCCTGATTTTGTAAATAATGTTTTGTGGGGACTCAAGTCATGCCCATTCATGTATGTATTTTCTATGGCTGCTTGGCTGCTTTCCTGCTAAGAGCAGAGTTGAGTAGGTATAACAGAAAATATGTGGCTTGCAAAGTATAAAATGTTTACTGTCTGGCCTTTTACAGAATAAATTTGCCGATCCCTGATCTAGAAAAAGAAATACAAGTGTTCCTTTCTCCTTTGACTTTTAGTCAAGGCATGGTTCAAATACTATCAGATAGGTCACACAGATTTCCTTGATGATGATTTTCTCCGTCTCCTTGGAGTAGAAAGAACTCAATTTATCAACATCATTCATCTTGATTTTTTAAATTTCTTCTCTTTAAAAACTCCTTTAATGTCCTTATATTGTCCACTTGGATTTAATCTAAACTCTTCAGCATGAACTTCAAGGAAAGGCTCTTCATAACTTGGTTCTAGGCACCATGTCTTGTGTCATATTGGTTCCCCTACATTCTAGTTCAGTGGTTCTCAAAAATAAGGGTCTAAAAAAGACCACAACCACTCAAGGGGTGTGTTTAAAATGCAGATTATCAAGTCCTACATCCAAAGGTTTGAATTAAGAAGTTCTAGGGTAAAAGGCAGTAAGTAATCTGCAATTTTCACAAGTACTCCAGGTCAACCTGGTTCAGGTGGTCTGAAAACCACATATTAGAAATAAGTGCTTTAGCGAGAGCAGAATATTTGCATTTGACCCCTCCTCCATGCCTTCCATACCCCTTCCAGAAAGTTTTTCTCCTTCCTCTTCATTAAAGGCTCTGGGTAAATGTCCCTCCCACTGGGCTCCCTTATAGTACATTCATTCACTCTAGCCTGATCTCATGGAAATGTACACATATCTATTATCATTTCTCTCATTCCACTATTGCAGTTTATCCTCTGCCAACCTCATGGAGTTCCTTGAGGGCAAGAAGAGTCTCAGGCATGTGTGTTCCCAAGACACAGTGCCTTGTACATAATTAACTCGGGATGAATATTGAAATGTATGTTTGAATGAATAAAATGGTCATTTAAAATAGATTTTATTTGATGTTACTGACATAAATTTTATTACCCTGTACATGTTGATAACCTAATAAGATAAACTCTCTCCTTTATATGTGTCATATAAAATATATTTATTACCTAATTCCTGAAAAGGACTTGGTGTTAAAAGACACCATTAACAGCATGAAAAGAGAAGCCAGGCTGTGAGAATTTATTCCCAATTACATGTATGTGACAAAGGATTCCTAACAAGAATGTGTTAAAAGCTCCTAAAATTCAATGAGAAAAAGACAAACCACCTAATGAAAAAACATAAGCAAAGATTTTAAAAGGCACTTTACATATGAGGATATCCAAATGGCTAACAAGGATATTAAAAGCCACTTGACATTCTTAGTTAACAGGGAAATGCAAATTAAAACCACAATGAGATGCTGCTATACACCTACTATCCATAGAATGACAAACAGTTGGCAAGGATATAGAGCAACTGGAACTCTCATGCATTGCTAGTGGGAGTGTAAGCTGGCATAACCATTTTAGAAAACTGGCGATATCTATGAACTCTAAATATACATCTGTTCTATAAGCCAGCAATTGCTCTCTTAAGTATACACCCAAGAGAAATAAGGGCATTTGATTTTTAAAAAACACAAAAAAGAATATTCATAGCAGTTTTATTCATAATAACTAAAAACTGGAAACAACCCAGAAGTCCATCAACAGGAGAATAGACAGATAATTGTAAAATATTCATATAATAGAATACCATACAGCAATAAAAAAGAATGAATTACTAATACACACAACAACATAGATGACTTTCTCAGACATAATGTTGAGTGAAAGCTCAAAATAAGTATATAAGATACTGAATACAGTTCCCTGTGCTATACAGTTAAATATTCTAGGGTAGGTATATTAGGAGGAAGAGAAGTGTGATTGAAAATGGGGGGATAAAGGAGAAAAACATTAAAATTTTTTTCATTAGAGAGGAGCCTAGCAAGGACTTGTGGAAATAGTGTGCAATGGAAAAAAAAAGAGTAAAATCAACTAAACTCTGTGTTCCTGAGGTCCTTAAATTAGAAAGGGACTAGGAGGCATGACATCAGCTTTGCTTTTTGAAACAAATACCTTCAATGTTCTTAGTATTTTTTTAAAAATTTTTATTGAAATATAGTTGATTTACAACGTTGTGTTTGTTAGTTTCAGGTATACAGCAAAGTGATTCAATTATTTATATATATATGTATGTATGTGTATATATATATATATGTTCTTTCTTTACATTCTCTTCCATTATAGGTTATTTCAAGATATGCATATAGTTCCCTGTGCTATACAGTAGGTCCTTGGTATTATCTATTTTATATAGAGCAGTGCATATATGTTCATCTCAAACTCCTAATTTGTCCCTCCCCTCCCCTTTGGTAACCATAAGTTTGTTTTCTATGTCTGTGAGTCTGTCTGTGTTTTGTAAATAAGTTCATTTGTATCATATTCTTTAGATTCCACATATAAGTGTTATCATGATATTTGTCTTTGTCTGTCTGACTTACTTCACTTAGTGTGATAATCTCTAGGTCCATCCATGTCGCTGCAAATGACATTATTATATTCTTTGTTTACTGCTGAGTAGTATTCCATTGTATACATTATATATACTACATCTTTATCCATTCATCTGTCCATGGACTTTTAGGTTGCTTCCATGTCTTGGCTACTGTGAGTAGTGCTGCTAAGAACATTGGGGTGCATGTATCTTTTCAAATTAGAGTTTTGTATGTCCAGGAGTGGGATCACAGGATTATATGGTAGCTCTATTTTTAGTTTTTTAGGGAACCTCCATACTGTCCCCCATAGTGGCTGCACCAATTTACTTTCCCACCAACAGTGTAGGAGGGTTCCCTTTTCTCCACACCCTCTTCAGCATTTATTATTATTGACTTTTTTTTTTTTTTGGCTGCGCCTGGGCCCCAGCAGTGAAAGCGCTGAGTCCTAACCATGGGACCATCAGGGAATTCCCTATTTGTAGACTTTTTTTTTTTTAAGAGATGTTGGGGGTAGGAGTTTATTAATTAATTAATTTATTTTTGCTGTGTTGGGTCTTCGTTTCTGTGCGAGGGCTTTCTCTAGTTGTGGCAAGCAGGGGCCACTCTTCATCGCGGTGCGCGGGCCTCTCACTGTCGCGGCCTCTCTTGTTGCGGAGCACAAGCTCCAGACATTCAGGCTCAGTACTTGTGGCTCACGGGCCTAGTTGCTCCGTGGCATGTGGGATCCTCCCAGACCAGGGCTCGAACCCATGTCCCCTGCATTAGCAGGCAGACTCTCAACCACTGCGCCACCAGGGAAGCCCTATTTGTAGACTTTTTGATGATGGCCTTTCTGACTGGTGTGAGGTGGTAGTAGTTATATTTTCAAACCATTTAAAATTGAATGGCCATCAACTTTTCTTAATACCATCTTCTCCTACAACCTAATTTGCTTAAAAATATATGTATATTAGGAATGTCAAATGGAAAAAAAGAAAGTAAAATAAGTACTCATAATGTATCCCTTTTTACTTAATAAAATTACAGTTTCAAAAATATCAAGTGGAACAAATAAAGCCAGGAAAGAAGCAACAAATGTCACCACTTTTTGAGACTTCATAAAATAATAAAGTGTCCCTCACTTTTCCCCTTCACTCTTCAGAGGTAAACCCCACTATCAGATCAACCTGTGTTTGAATTTTGTTTTCACAGAATAGATATTCTGCTGTGTGTATATCCTGTTGGTCTGAGGATGATTAAGAGCTGGGAATCAGTACACACAAGGCAAGAACAAATTAATGCAAGGCTCTGATGGAGAAGGTGCATTGGAATGCATTCTCTTCTTGGTGGAGTTACAAGATGCTCCTTTGTCCTTTGCCTGAACCAGCCCCTTCAGCATCACTCCTGCCGGGCACAAAGACATTTGGTAAAATAAGTACTAGGCGTGCACAACCACAAACTCACAGCTGAGGCTTTGTGTTTTCTCAAGTAAACATAATCCCAACAATGAGACACTGTCTGCGGGGAACAGGAGGATGGCTAGTCGAGTTCTCTTTTCTGACTAGTTACTAGATTTTTAAAATTTCTCCCCCTTACTAACTGTGCTTTCCTCTTTTCTTGAACAGCGCCTAAGTGACATCTGATGATCCTTCCAGTGTGACTTTCCAGGAGGGTTTGTTGAACCCCTGGGGCAAGTCAAGTTGCTGGGATGGGAGCAGTTGGAGGGTCTTTGCTGTCCATGAGCCATTTTACCCAGAATCAAGGGCTCAGTTTTTCTCCTTGAGAATTATTTGATGCTTCGATTCTAAAGCTCACAGCTATTTTACAATGCTTCTAGACTGCTTAGACTGGAGTTTGGGTGCGTTTAGGACCTCCTATATCTTATTATCTTAAAATTTTCAATAAACTGTTCTACTTTTATTTTCTCTCCCCTTGCCATCCTGATTCACTGCATCTCTATTCTAAAACTTGTACTAGCATTCTGCCTTTTCCCCTCCTCAACTCCCTTTATTGCTTTCATTCATTTAGTTTGTTTAACACATATTTTGTTGAGTACTTGCCACTGCCAGGCACTGCTCTAGGTTTAGGGATATAGCAGTGAAAAAGACCAGGTTCCTGGCATCATGGGGGCTTACATTGCCACTGAAAACAGAAGACAAACCAATATATATTCATAGCACATAAAACAATGTTATGTAGTAATAAATATCATGGGAAAAAGATACAGCAGTGTGAATGGTTGGAAAATGATGCATAAAGATGAGAGTATTTATTTTAGGCACAACTGGTCACGGAAGGCCTCTCCAATAAGGTGACACTCCTTGTGATGCCTTTACTTTCTTCTCCAGTCTTTCGAGGTGCTGGTGATCCATTTCTGTACCTCTCATTCTACACCACACTTCTTTGTTAATTTTTATTTATTTATTTTTGCGGTACAGGGGCCTCTCACTGTTGTGGCGTCTCCCGTTGCGGAGCACAGGCTCCAGACGCGCAGGCTCAGCGGCCATGGCTCACGGGCCCAGCCGCTCCGCGGCATGTGGGATCTTCCCGGACCGGGGCACGAACCCGCGTCCCCTGCATCGGCAGGCGGACTCTCAACCACTGCGCCGCGAGGGAAGCCCTACACCACACTTCTTAACTAGAGCTTGTGTCAACATATCCTTCCCTTCGGCCCTTTCCACGATGGTCCTGCTTTCTCTGCTTGCCCTCACTCTGGACTTCATCCTACGGTCTCACGTTCTCTCCCTAATCATTTCCAGGAGTTTCCTTCAACAGCATAGCCCTGTCATAAAGAATTTGCATGTGGGTGCTTAATACCTACTTTTAAATGATTTTAATATTATTCATCTGTCTTGAAATTGCTATTTGAGAAATAATTCTAGTATAAACCAGAAGTTTTCAAACTTTTGATTTGATGACCTTCTGTCCATAGGGGATAAAAGACTTTAAGAGAAGTACCTTTCTCAGATCCTCTGCTCAGCCCTGCAAATGCTACTCGCACTTAAAAAAAATATCAGTTCAATAGAGCTTTGCCTTAATAGACAGCTGCTGTGGTGGCTACTAAATACCCATGTTGTGGAGCATCACACTTTGAAATCTAGAGTGGAAATGACTCTTAAAAGAAAAAACCCCACACTCATTTTTAGTGTGACTCACATTTCGAACAAAGCCCAGACCACCTGTTGTTTATTCCCTACCATTCGGAACGCTACCTTCATTTCTGGGTTTCCTCCAGAGGACGTGGAGCAGGGATTTGCACATAGTCTTCCATTTAATAAATAAATCCAACAATGGAGTGGATCCTGTGAGTTTCATCAAACAAGATACAGAGGCTGAATTTCTGAGTTTTTGGCCAGGCCTTTGGGACCACATAATCCTTATAACAAATGTCAATGCTCAGCATAATACCTGGGCCATGATTGCTGTTGAGTGTATCAGTGAACACAAAGGGAAGGGCCATGTCTAGTAATTAAATATTCACAGGCTCTTCAGAATAATTTGATTCTGTCTCATCCATCATTTAGAAACTGTCTATGTCGGCTTCGTAGGCACTTTTATTATCATAATGAGAAGTAGTATTTATTAGAACAGTAAACATGAAACTATTATTTACCCAGATGCAGTGGCCTGCAAAAGGAGTACTTTGCACTCTAACTAAGAACAAAGCACCCAATTACATGAGATTGAACTTTGGAGTCACACCTCTGTTTTTGTTTCATCTCGTAATGCTGAACAAGGAATCAGAGAGAAAGAGTCAGGCCAAGTAGCTGTTTAGGGACTGAATTAACGGATTGAGTCTCCTAGCTGCTTTAGGGGCTGCTCAGGTTAAGCCAGATTGGCAGCCCTGCGGGGGCTAAGAACCTAGTAGTCAGTTTTGCAGGCTCTGTGATTCCCTTATGTCAGTTTGCTAAGGAATAAGCTACCAGGATGTCTACTTCTCAGCTTCTTTCCTGAGTCTGTGCCTTTTGCCTCCCAGCTTCAGGCTTTGCCCCACCTAGACTATGACCCATCTGAGCAGCAAGGGCATCATCTGCCCACCTGTTAGAAACGCAGAATCTCAGGCTCCACCCCAAACCTCCTGAATCAGAATCTGCATTTTAGCAAGACCACATGTCTGCATGTGAAAGTTTGATGAGCACTAATCTAAGGGGCTCTAGCCCAGCACAGAGCAATGTGGTTATCAAATCTTAGCAAGCCTCAGAATTGTTGACAGAATCATTGATACAAAAATGACAATTCCTAGTGCCCACGCCAGAGATTCGATTTAGGGAGTCTGGGATAAGGGCTTGGGCTCTCCTTTTTCTTAGGCATGTGCTGCTGCGCTGGTTCTGAGCTCAGGCTTAATCCTGCCAGTTGTACTTATAAATAGTCTTGTGTCTTTATTACAGTTCTATTAACCAGTATCCTGTGAATCTTTGCTTTAAAAACTATTTCCAATGGTGTTCTCAGAATTTCTATGCAGAAAGGTCTTAGTACAGCAATCTGATTTGAAGAAGGAGGCTTGAAACTGTTTTTGCTTAACACTTTACATCAAATTGAGGAAGCCTCAGTTGCCCATATCTAGAAACCAGAGATAAAGTTAATGGAGATTATTGGGGAACATCATTACTATTTATTCCTACCAGTCTCCCCGCTGGGCCCAGAGACCTTCTCTTGGACTCCAGGCTTGTAATTAGAGTCCTGTAACCACAAGCATCAGGACCAGCCTCTGCCTAACTCAACATAGGAATTTATTAGGAAGTTATCAGACGGCTCACAGAACAGCAAGATGTTTCTAGAACAAGGCTCATAAATGGGTAGGACGCAGGGCAGATTTGGAGGTCTAGGACCAAGAGCTTCTCAGTAGTTCTGTCTCAGAGCCACGCCTGGAATGAATGAGTTCCAACTAGTTTCCATCTTTTTGCTACTTTTCTGAAGATTCAAATGCCAGGACAGGAACATTTGGCCTCGCTTGGTGAGGGACGGGCTGGTCACCTTGAGTAACAGTCCTAACAGACTGTATCCAGAAAGAAGGGTAGTCCTCCAGTGGAAATGGGGGGTGCTAGAATAGATGCCTGACAGCCGAGAAAGAAATCAATGTCTTACGACCTGAAAGCAATACTTCTGTGGCTGCTCAGACTTTACTAGAAGTAAGTTCCGTGAGACCAGAATGTTTCTCTTTTGGTCTCTGTTGTATTTTATGTGCATAGAGTAGTGCCTGGCACAGGGTAGGTTCTTTATGAGTCTTTGTTGAATAAGTGAATGAATGAATGACCAGACCCGCTGTATGACATGACAGTTAAGATATAGCCTGTGGAGTCAGGCTACCTGGGTTCAAAGCCCAACTCTTTTACCTCCTAGTTGTGCTAACCTTGGGGTAGGTACTTAGCTTACATATGCCTGTGTGCTTAGGTGTCCTCCTAGTTAAAGTGGTATCGATAATAACAAGTCTCATCTTATAGGGTTGTAGTCAGAATGCGTTTAGCACAGTACCTACTATGTTGGCTGTTTCACCCGTCTATTGCTGTGTAACAAACTCTCCCCAAACCTAGTGACTTAAATCGACATTTTATTTATTTGCTCATGATTCTGTAGTTTGGGCAGGGCTTGGAGGAGACAACTCGTCTCTGTTCCCTGTGATGTCTGCTGGTGCTGGAACATCTACGGTAGCATCTTGGCTCACGTGTCTGGCATCTTAGCAAACATTCCTCAGATGGTTGGAGGCTGGCTGGAAGAGCTTGCCTGGGGTCATATATCTGGGACCTTGGTTCTTGCTGTCAGCTCTCCATTCAGTGTTAGGACTGCTTCCTCTCCATGTGGCCTCTCACGTGGTCTCTCCGTGGAGTTTCTGAGCTGCCCATGTAAGAAGGCTGGCTACCCTGCTTCCAAAGGTGCAAAAGTGGAAGCCTTTAGGTCCTTAAGGCATAAAGTCTTAAGACTTAGCTTGCATTCTATTGGTTTTTCAACCTTGGCACCATTGACGTTTGGGGCCAGAGAATTCTTTGTCGTGGGGACTGTACTGTGCATTGTTGGTCCTTTAACACTTCCCTGGCCTCTACCCTCTAGATGCTAGTAGCACCTCCAATTCCCCTAACTGGTGACAAACAAAATTGTCTCCAAACATTGTTAGATGTCCCCTGGAAAACAAAATCTCCCCTGATTGAGACCTGTTGAGACTTTAACAGTGAGTCACAGGTCAAGTCCAGATTCAAGGGGAGAGGCCGAGGAGGACATGAATACCAGGAGACTGGTTCATTGAGAGCCATCAGCTTAAAGGACTCTCACCACTATTACTATCTTGGAACGTTGCTTGCCGCAGGCATCCCTATTCTTCGATTCTGCCCATATGCTGGGCCATCCCTCCCTCTCTCTGCTCATTCTAACTGCTCGTCTGAACATCCCCTCTTGTCATTGGCAGTCCTCTGCTTTCCCCGTGTCTGGTCGTTGCTCTTGGCCACCCTAGTAGCTGGTCGTATTGGTCTTCTTCTCTCTTTCCCGTCCTCTGCAGTTAACTGAGCTATCTCTAATGCTCACATAATAGCACATGACCAGGCTCTGGGACAGGTAAGGCTGGCTGATCCTGTAGCCTCTGAATACGGCATATGTCAAACCCACACACGCTAACAATTGCTACACTCCCTCCCTGAAAGGCATTTACTTGCCTGATCACCTTTTCCTCCACCAACTCCTATTTTTCCTGCAAGATTCATCTTAAGGGCCACCTCCTCTAGGAAACCTTCCTGGAAAGCTCAGTCTCTAGTCTGATTTAGCAGTTTCTTAAGGGCAGAGGTCATGTCATGTTCAACTTCACGTTCCCAGCACAGTGTCTATCGCATGGAAAATATTTCTTAAATCGGTAAATGAATGATTTAAAAGGCAAAGGCAAGAGTTTAAAATTTGAGGAGAGGGACTTCCCCGGCAGTCCAGTGGTTAAGACTCTGTGCTTCCAATGCAGGGGGCCCGGGTTCGACCCCTGGTCGGGGAATTAAGATCTCACATGCACACGTTGTGGCCTAAAAAATAAAAATGATGAAAAAATAAAATAAAATTTGAGGGGAGACTGAGAAAGTGTGGGAGTGAATCATGTCATTATTTGGGGGACTAGCCTTCTGGGCAGGAGAAGCAGCAAGTTCATGGCCGGCCGGGAGGCTGGAATGGCTGTGGTGTTTGCAAAAAGCAAGGTGGCCAGTGAGTGGGCCAGAGGAATGGAGAACACAGTGGTGGGAGATGAGGTCAGACAGGGAACAGAACAAGATCGTTTGGCTCTGCAGGTCCAGCTGAGGACCCTGGATTTTATTCTGAATGAGCTGAGAAGTCTCTTGGGGAAGCTTTGAGCAGAAGAGTGACTAACGCTGACCCTATATTTTTAGAGGATTATTCTGCTTCCTGTGTTGAGAGGGGTCAGGGCCAGGGAGGAAGCAGTGAGACAGGTTAGGAAGCTATTGCAGTCATCTGGCAAGAGATGATGATGGCCTTTCCTGGTGGACTGGAGGTGGAATAGGAGAGAAGAAGAGGTGTCAGGGATGCCTTCATGGTTTGGAGCCTGAGCAAGAAGAATGGAGGGTTATTTTCTAAGAGAGGGAGAGTGCTTAGGGATGGAAAATCACAAGTCTAGTTTTGACTCATGAAGTATGAGATGCTTACTATGCATTCAGTTGGTTACAGAGTAGACAGCTGGATATACAAGTGAGAAGGGCAGAGGAGATATATTAAGCCAAAGATATATTAAACCAAAGATATACACAAAGATATATTAAACCAAAGATATGTATGGAAGTTCTAATCTCTATTATTACTTAAGTTAGGATAAACTCCTCTGTTTCAAAAAATGACACTATCAACTCTACTTCAATTAAAAAAAAAAGTAAAATAAAAAAATGACAAAATTTAATGGCTCAGTACTAGAAGTTTATTTCTCATAGTTCAATGGTCTAGGAAGGTTTCAAATCGCTGGCAAACTGTGATAAGACATATATCTATGGAGAGTCGGGGACAGAAACCTTGGGGAAAGGAGGAATTGGAATTGGTGACTGTGTATAAACAATTCATTCAAGTTTTGTTATAAACGGGAGCCAAGAAATGGGCAGTAGCTTGATGGAGATGTCGTTTTGAGGTTTTTGTTGTTGGTGGTACTGTTTTTAAATTTGTTTAACACTTTTTTTAATAGGAAAAATTACAGCATGTTGGTATGCTGATGGGAATGGCTCTGTGGAGAGGAAAAGATTGCTGATGCAGGAAGGCGAGAGAATTTCAAGAGCCCAGTCCTTGAGCAGGCAGAGGAAATGCCGACCAGAACGAGGGCTTGGCTTTAGATAGGATCATGATATTGTTCATCCATAAAAACAACTACCGGCCCAAATGTATGGGCACAAATTCAGGTAGGGGGATCTACCTTCCTGGTTTGTCTGGGATTGAGGGGTTTCCTCAATTATGAGCCTTTCAGGGCCCAAATTGGCACAGCCAAGGACAAGCAGGAGTGAGTTGGTCACGCTTGAGATAGGAAGATTTGTGGTATGAGTTTATGGAAATTCTCCTTTGATTGCTTTGAGTCTTGACACATGAGAAAGGGCATGGTGATTCAACCCATTACCAAGCATCTATAAAGCCTAAATTCCAGAGTTATACAATGCGAAGGATATTACCATTAATAAGTTCCTGTTCTTATGGAGCTTATGCTAATGGGAAACATAGAAAAGAACATGACTGCATGTAAGGCAAGCCCACATGGGCTGTGTGAGTTACTGAACCAAGGTTGGGTCTGCTCACTCAATACTCAGTAATGCCAATCTACTGACACCGATTGTGGTGAAGGGAAGTATAACATTTATTGCAAGGCGCCCAACGTGGGGCTAAGCAGGGAGAACGGGCAGCTCATGCTCAAAATGTTCTAAGTCCCTGATGGCTTTCAGGAGAGGGTTTTCTAAGGCAAGGTGAGGGAGAGGGTCATAGGGTGCATATCAGCTCATGCACATCCTTCTGATTGGCTGGTGGTGAGGTTAACAGGATGATGTTTCAGGAATCTCAGTCATCAACCTTCTGGTTCCAACCAGTCTGGGGTCAGCATGCAGTTAACTTTGTCTTCCTGGTGAGGGTTTTAGTATCTGCAAAACAACTCAAGGATATGTCTCAGGATATTATCTATCACACTTAAGGAGGAACAAAAGGTCCTTGAGTTTATTTTATGGCTAAACTATTATTATTTCATCTTGCTTGGTTCTTTTCCTTTGTTTCTGAATTTTCCCACTTCTCTGACTCAATTTGCTCTTTGGAACTTCAGGAAGGACTAGGAGGTTAAAGCTACAAACAAGAGGCAGGCGGGGGACATGTGGAGGTCTGTCCACAGGAAGATCCCACAGGGTCCTGCTTGGTTTCATGTGTAATAAGTTTATTCTTTGTAAAATCATATTCCATATTCTAAGTCATACTCCATATTCTTCAGGAACCTTTTATCCGCTAGATTAGATAATACTCAATAATAATAATAAACATTTTCTGAGATCTTACTGATTTTCAGCAGCTATACATCCGTTATCTCATTTCATCTTCACAACAACCTATTGGGGAGGCTCTAGTTTTATCATCTTCATTTTACAACTGAGGAAACAAATGCATGATGATTGGGCAGTTTGCTCTAGCTCACACAGCAAGTGGTAGAGGAAGACCTTGAAGCCTAGTTGATTTCACCCCACGAGCTCATAAGCACTACACTGCATTGCCTTCTAGAAATTGCTGAGATGCATGGTAATATATGATGAATAGTACTGACAAGTGCCCTACAAATTTAGAAGAAAGAGAGATCATTTTTTGTTTGTGGCAATCAAGGATGCCTTCATGGAGGAAGTGTCACAAATGGAACTTGAAAGAGGTTAGGTTTTCATTAAGCAGAAGTGAGGGAAGGACTTGCCAGGCAGAGGAACTTCAACGAGGACTAAGCTTCTCTTTTTTTTGTTACCTTCTATCCTCCTGTGTTCCCCTGGCCCTATGATCAGCTTGGTTTTCCTTTACCTCCAAGAAAGATATTTGTGATTTTAAGAAGGTAGAACACAGAGTGGAATGATAACTTTGACTTTCTTACACATGCCCAACTTATCTCTAGAGCTCCAGAGTAGGCAATGAAATTCTGTTGGTCTTCAATAATTTAGTTATTGATTATATATATATTTAAATTATAGCATACATATATACACAGAAAAGTGTACCAACCATGTCTTTTCATTAAACAAACATACCTGCATAACCAGCTTGCAATTAAGAAACAGAATTTTGCCAGTATCCCAGTAGCCCCCTTCATGCCACTTTTTAATCAGAACCTCCCTCCTCCCCACTCCAGCAAATTTAATAATTATCCTGACTTCTAAAACCATAGATTACTTTTGCCTAATTTTAAACTTGGTATAAACGGAATCTTACATTTTGTTCTTTTTTTCTATCTGGCTCAAACAAACTCAGTATGTTTGAAAGATTCATCAGTGTTACTGGATATAACTGTAAGTTTTTCATTCTCATTGCTATGTGGTATCTCATTGCATGAATACTCCAGAAAATTCTACTATCTATTAAATCATTCTACTGTTGTACGTTTGAATAATTTCCAGTTTTTGGAGCTTAAGAATAGTGCTACCATGAACATTTTTGCACATGCCTTTGGAAATTTCCTTTGAGCATAAATCTTCACATATATTTAAAGATTTGAGTCTTTCTAGTGCTTTCATGTGTTTGCAACTGGCTGTGCTTCCAGCACCATCTGGCATGTACAGGTGAGGTTATGGGGTCAAAATGTCCACCTGTCAGGGCTCTTGGGTTTGTTGCAGAGCTTCTCTGTCCACAGAGAAGATTACCAGATTACAAAATGCACTGACACTGGGTAATCAGGTCTCTGGAGATGAAAATAAAGTGTTGCATGTAGGTGGTTTAGCAAAGATCACCATCTTCTTCCTGAGTTGCTCTGATCCCAAACTATTAACAGGGCTAATTCTCACTCCTTTTGAGCAACTCCAGTTGCAAAGTCCTTGTGGTTCACTCTTCCTGGACATGGGGGTTTTGTTTACCACTGTATCTACTATGTGCAGCATGACAGACACAATATTTGTTTCCCTTCCTGATGGTGTACAGACTCATGACCTTGTACCTTCTCATAGGACAAATTTTCCATCCGGTTCAATATGATAGCCTCTAGCCACATGAAACTACTAGCCTTTGAAATGTGGCTAGTGTGATTGAGGAACTGAATATTTTTAGCATTGAATTTTAATTGATTTCAATTCAAAAGTGATACTCAATTCTCTTGTGGAAAACGTTTAAATACTTTAAACTTGGCTACGAGAATCTACTTTTTTCAACTGTAAATTTTATAAAATCTAAATTCACATCAAGTATTTCCGAATGACATTTCACAACTGAACTGAGATGAGCTTAGTGTAAAATATACAAAAAGAATTCGTATGAAAAAAGAATGTAAAATATCTATTTTTTACATTGATTACATATTAAAATAATGATATTTTTAATATACTGGGCTAAATAAAGTATACTATTAATGTCATTTCACTTGTTTGTTTTTTATTGTGGACACTAGCAAATCTTAAACTGTATCTGTGGCTTGCATTCTATTTCTGTTGGACGGTGGTCTTCTAGAGATTCCTAAATATAATGTTTCGTGGTAATTTCTAATAAACTTCTGCCTCAGGAAGCTGGGTAAGGATATCTGTTTATATAAATACAGAATATGTTTCTGTATATATGGCTGATGGATGGTCAGAAGGGGAAGCACATTTGGTAGTGGAGAATGAGCATGAATCATGGGGTCAAGTCTGTCTGAATTTGTATCCAAGCTCTGCCACTTAACCGGTAGGTGACCGTCAGCAAATTATTTACCTCTCTGAGTGCATAAATGTCCACATTTCCTCTTAGGTAAATTAGGAATATGAATACCTTAGGGGACACTGTCAAAGCTCCACCCAGATTCCCTGGGTCTTACTTTTTGTTTCTGAGCATGTACACACCCACTCCCTAACTCCAGTGGGCACATATTTCATACCCCTGAATACCCTGGGACCTCCAGCCCAAGTAGACTTTACCTAGAAATCACACCCTGACTCCCCCCAGCCCCTTCCACTTCCCATATCTAAGGGTCAGCTTCTGAGAACCAGCCTAAGATAGCTACTAACTTCCTATGTTTTGGGGGGATTAAATGAGCAGCGCCTGACACAGAGGAGGTTCTCAATGCCACCCCATGATACACACCAGCCAGTACACTCCAGTGATGTTACTTCCACCTCAGGAAGATGTGAATGGTCAGCGATTATTTTTAGAGTTTGGAGTGGGATTGTATTGACACATGCATAGTCTCTCTCTCTCAGACCTTTACCTGTAACCATTGTTTTTCATCACCTCAGATGTAACGAACATCTGTAAAAAAGAAAACGTCATAGATTCATGGCACCTTAGAGAACATTGAATCCATTTATGAGAACAAATGTTACTTGTGTTTCTGGGATTTCTCCCCGAGTACCTTGTTAGTCAGGTGCTGTGAGTAATTAAATCACTCCCAGGGTATAAACTGTACTGCTCTGGGGGTTGGGGGAAGCATTAACTATTCAGAATCAAAGAAGGAGATTCTTTCAGTCATAAAAGATCTTGCTGACACACACACACACACCCTATATAAGTACATATAAATCCACATATAAATGTTGTGATTATAGTATTTTATATGCTAAAGACAATCTGTTTATATTTTCACATATTTTCAGTTCATTCTTTTGACAAGTTGTTAATAATACTAAGAGTTATCATTTATTGAAGTTTATTATATGCCAGACATTATTTTAAGGTATTGACAGACACTATCTCATTTAATCTGCTTGAAAACTCAGTTCCAGTATTATGTGCTCAGAGAGGCCTTCCCTGGCTGCTCTGAAGTAGCTACCGTCAGCTGCTCTATGGTAGCCTTTGTCACTACTTGGAATTTGGCTTTATTTGCTTTATGGGTTTTTGGTGCCTGTCTCCACACTGTCCTTGCCTATCCTAATTAGAATTTGTGTTGCAGACAGCCAGCACTTTTCTGTGTTGCATACCACTGTATCACAGTTACTAGAACTGTGCCTGGCACATGTTGATAATCAGTAAATATTATTGAAAGACAGAATGAATGAAAAACTTAATACAGGTGAGAACTCTGAAGCCCAGAGAGGCTAAAAGGTTAAGGTCCCAGAGTGAGTGCATAACAGCGCTCTTATTTGAACCCCTATCTCTTATCCACTACACCCTGCTGTCCTTTATATTATGTGGGCTTTAGAAAGATGACATGTCTTACCCATAAGGAAATCACTGTCTGGTAAGGGAGGAATAACATTCACTTCCAATCAACAAATATTTGCTAACCCTTGCTAGGAACTGTATTAAGCACTAGGGACACAGAAGCAAACGACACAATACAGCCCAGTCCTGCATGGAGCTTTTGGTCGAGACTCGGGTAGGGAGGACCGATATGACAAGTAGTAACAAATGAGACAGGTACTTTGAAAAGGAATGCACAGGGATAGAAAAGAATAGCAAGGGAACCTGACCAAGTCAAGGGGATTAGAAGAGGCTTCTCTGTGGGAGGGAGCAGAGCCTGTTCAAGAAACCGAGAAAAGGACAACGTGAAGGTCATGTAGAGGTGGGGGTAAGCATGGCAGGACATAAGTAGAGAATAGCCTTGAAAATGACATCTATAAATGATAATCACACATGGTGGAGAGTGATCTGTCCTAACAGTGCCATGGGAGTTGAGAGAATGGCAAGATTCCCACTACAGGGGAAGCTTCATGAAATCATTATAATGATACTTATACCTGGAGGGCTAAAAGAATATAGATACACTGAGACAGGAGCAGAGCATCCAAATACTTTCTTGTTCTTTTCTTGATTTTACTTTTTGAATGAATAATACATTCCTATGGTATTATATATAGAATACATAAAACTGTAAAATATCTCACTTCTACTCTTATTTCTCACCTATCCAATTCCCAAACCTCACACTACCATAGGCAATCTCTTTTTTTAATATATTTTTAAACATATAAAAATCAAGAATTACTTTATGCAGATACAAGTAATTGTAAATAAAAATTCTTATCCCCCCTCCACTCTTTTACTGCACTATATAGCATACTATGTACAGGCATACTTCATTTTTTTTCACTTTGCTTTATTACACGTTTCAGATACTGTGTATTTTACAAATTGAAGGGTTGTAGCGACCCTGCAACAAGTAAGTCTATTGGTGCCATTTTTCCAAGAGCATTTGCTCACTGTGTCTCTGTATTACATTTTTGTTATTATCACAATATTTCAAACTTTTCTATTATTATTATATTGGTTATGGTGATCTGTGCTCAGTGATCTTTGATGTTACTATTGTAATTGCTTTAGCTTTATTTTAGCAATAAAGTATTTTTAATTAAAGTATGTACATTGTATTTTTAGATATAATGCTATTGCACACTTAATAGATGACAGTATAGTGTAAAAATAACTTTTATATGCACTGGGGAACCAAAAAATTCATATGACTCACTTTATTGCAATATTTGCTTTATTGTGGTGGTCTGGAACTGAACCAGCTATATATATATATATATATATATATATATATATTTCTACACTTTATTTTACAATATATTTTGGAACTCTTTCCATATCTGCACATAGAGAACTTCCTCATTTTTTTTACAGCTGCACAGTGTTCAGATGGATGTACCATAATTTATTTAACTAGTCTTTTTTATTGATAACTTTTGGGGTGTTTTCAATCTTTGGCTATTGGATAGTTTTGTAGATTTGGCAACTTATAACTGTACAAATACATTTATAATTTTTAAAGCTATTGCTGAATTGCCCTCAATAGGGGTTATTTTAAAATGCCTCCAAATAGTTAGATTTAACTGCAAAACTAACCGTAAGCCAGAGAAGCAAATAAAATGATTTATTTTAAATGATGTCACTAATATACTTGTTCATGTTCAACAAAATACTGGATATAACTAAAAATTTTACATGGAAAGTTGTGTCTTATGGGAGAAACCACATTCACAATGTTGACCACTGTCCTTAGCTACACGTCACTGAGAATAAGTCCACAGGCCTTCAATGATGTATGTAATATTCCTTGTACTCACATTCTATCTCCCCAGATGGATTCATTCTATTTATGTGACATCTTTCATCTTAGAAACTCCAAGCCCATTATAAGTACTGCTTGTTAATATTAACAGTATGATCGTGATATGGAGAAAACCATCGCATTATAGAGACAATTCCTTGGGAAGAGTTCAAAGGTCCCCATCAATTTTATCTAGCCTGATCATATGCGTAAAAGTTCCAGCTGGCAAGTGGTTACCATTGGGAAATGACTTTCTTATATTAAGTTTGCAAGAGATAAGCTGAAGAATTGCATTTAGTGATCTGAAGTTAATGATCTATCTCTGTAACAAGCAGCAGCTTGTTTGCCTGGTCCCAGTGCCATTATGCTATCCTTAGTCAGTGCCATTATGCTATCTCTGGGGAGAGAAGACAGCCGATGAGGACACAAATATTCCTTGGAATAGCATTAGAAGAGAAAACATAAACAGTGCAGAAGGGAAAGAAGAGAGGGATCCAGAACCGGGGTTAAGAGACAACAGAATTCACTAGACTAATGTTAGTTAAAAACAAAGTGAAAGGGCTTCTCTGGTGGCGCAGTGGTTGAGAGTCCGCTTGCCGATGCAGGTGAAACAGGTTTGTGCCCCGGTCCGGGAAGATCCCACATGCCATGGAGTGGCTGGGCCCGTGAGCCATGGCCGCTGAGCCTGCGCGTCCGGAGCCTGTGCTCCGCAACGGGAGAGACCACAACAGTGAGAGGCCTGCATACCACAAAAAAAAAAAAAGAAGTGAAAATCAAGTCCAAAAGGACACAGACCAAGAACAGAACAGAAATTTAGAAATATGGGGCACCTGCCAAAAAAGATTAAGGTTTTAGTGAAACTGACCACATTTAATAAAGAAAGACTAGTATCTGACATTTAAAATATAGGCATTATCCAATTAAGAGATTTGGTAAGAGTTCATATCCAGCCACCTGCACCCCCAAGGTTAGAGGCTCTATGACTAAGTTTAAGTAATGTTGACTTTAGGCAAATGTGCCTCATAAGCAAGGTTTATATTCATTGCCAGTGTTCAAATGTACATGGCTGAGTTTGCAGGTCCATGGTGAATAGGTTTGGTGACTGCTTGCTAGGAAGCATCTATGACTACTGGTTGTTTTTTGGTTTTTTTTTTTACTTTGTTTAAGGATGACTCATCAAAAGAGAAGATCACAGGTGCCTGCATAAAAGGTAATAAATTTACAACTACAAACTCTGATGTGTAAAAAATATCACCTTTTACCTCTTATTGATATTGTTTTAAAAATGTGTTTATTTTTTCTTAATTGGTTTCTTTAAAATTCATCCTAATTCTCTGGGTGGTGGAAAATTGAATCTCTGTCATTATTGGGGTTTCATCTCCCCAGGACTCAAGGATGCTTATGTAATGCTCAGAAATTTGGGTGTGGTTTTGGCTAACCCAACAGATGTTTCCAAACTCCTTCTGCTTGGGCCACCTTCCTGATGCTAGGGGTGGACAAGTATTCAAGTGATAGTACTGACCAATGTGAGGTAAGGGGACTTCTGCTGGGGCATAGGATATATTTGTCTTTCCTGATAAAATGGATGCAACATCCTAGGGCTCCCTCTTCCTCTCTTTCTCCTGAGTTAATACGGATGTGATATCTGGAATTGTAGCAGCCATCTTGTAACCATGAAGAATAGGCCAGGAGAATTGCAGATTTGGTGGTCCCAATGTCACTGAACCACTGAACCAATTCCAGGATCCACTTTCTTCCAGAACTTCTTGTTGTGAGAGAAAAAAGAAACACCCACCTTGTTTAAGCCACTGTATTGTGAGTTTTTCATTATTTGCAGCTTAAAGTATTGCTAACTGATTCAAAGTGGAAACATCTCTATTGTCCGGTCCATCATGGGTTGCTGCTGGTATATTTATTGTCCAACGGTTCCTTGAAATTCAGTGACAAACTGCTCCTGGGCCTCTGAACATAGGAAATGACCCGGGCTGGGACCCTGGTGCCTGGGGCTCCAAAGCCATGAAAGCCCTCCTTCCTGAGGCCCTGACTGGGAGCCTGGAGCTGATAGTACTTTACAAACCTGTAGACTGCTATCCCTGCCCTGGATGGACAAGTTAACCCTCTTCTCCTCTTGCCACTGTCAAAGGCACTTCTCTTCCTCTTTCCTCAATTCAGGACATCTATTATACTCTCTTCTGTGAGTTGATGTGTTTACAAATAAAGGAGCTGCCTTTTCTCATGAAGCTCCTGCTTTCCATTCAGCTACAAAACACCTCTGAGACAAGGGAACAAAAACTGAGCTACCTATTTCAAATGCAGGATGGAAAACTAAAGAGAGAACCAACACAAGTTAATACTGTAATAAATCACCTTGCCACACCTACCAGTCTAGTAAGGTAGCCACCATGGCAAGAGACACGGTGAGAATAATGACAGCTGATGAACTAGAACAACTTTTGAGCCCTGTGCCAACTTGCATGGATGAAATCACTTGGCTTGTTTCTCATGGGCACAGCAGGTTTTCCAATGCACCGATGACACAGGGACGCTGCTTCATCATAAGCTAGAGAGCTGCTGTCGTTTGGGTGTGTTGTCTGTGGTGGGAGGGGAAGAAGGAAAGGAGAGTGAGGACGCCTAGCTATTCATCCTGGACTTGGCCACTTCTAAGACCTGCCATTTTGACCTTCCCTGTTTATATTTAAGTCAGAGCTTTCATTGGAAGGGGTCTGCTTTTTCTTTCTGGATATTTTAGCTGAAAGTTTTGTTTATGGTTTTAAATTTGATTTTTTTGAAAAAGTAATCATTTGCATGATTAATTGAAGAATTGATTATAATAGGAAATGACCAGAAACAACTTAAATATCAACAGAAGTCTGTAAAACAAATTATAGTACAAATGTAGAATGGAATGTTATATAGCTGCAAAATTGAATGAACAAGTGCTCTGTAATGGATATAAAAAAATCCTCTCTTCCACTCTTGTCTCTTATCCACTAATTTTCCATATCCTCCATAGGTACATTTTTATGACTCTTTTCAGAGTTTCTTTATATACAAGTAAATTAAAATGTAAGTTCTTATTTTTCCTTTTTTATATGAAAAGGAAGATTCTTGACCTACTGTTCTGCTTCTTGTTTATTTTACCTAATAATGGACCTGGGATCTCTTTCTAAATAGAAGTCTTTCATTTGTCCAAAGTCTTCTCTGACATCATGCAGTAGTGTTTTGTTTTAATTTTTTTTTTTGCGGTACGCGGGCCTGTCACTGCTGTGGCCTCTCCCGTTGCAGAGCACAGGCTCCGGACGCGCAGGCTCAGCGGCCATGGCTCACGGGCCCAGCCGCTCCGCAGCATGTGGGATCCCCCCGGACCGGGGCACGAACCCGTGTCCCCTGCATCGGCAGGCGGACTCCCAACCACTGCACCACCAGGGAAGCCCCTAACTTTTATTTTATATTGGAGGATAGTTGATTAACCATGCAGTAGTGTTTTAAAGTTTCCTTCATATAGGTCTTGCACATTTCTTGTTAGGTTTATTCCTAGGTATCATGTCTTTTGGGGATTGGTTTTGTATTCTCTTCCATTTTTCAACTGGTTTTTGTTTGTTTAATATATTAATTTTCATTCATTAACTCTTTTTTTTTTTTTTGCGGTACGCAGACCTCTCACCGCTGTGGCCTCTCCCGTTGCAGAGCACAGGCTCCGGACGCACAGGCTCAGCGGCCATAGCTCACGGGCCCAGCCGCTCCGCAGCATGTGGGATCCTCCCGGACCAGGGCACGAACCCGTGTCCCCTGAATCGGCAGGCGGACTCTCAACCACTGCGCCACCAGGGAAGCCCTCATTCGTTAACTCTTTACTCTTCTACTTTGATTTTTAAACATTTTCACAATTCTGATTAAGCCAAATAAACTTTCCTTTTACAATGCAAAGCTCTATGTTCTGAGGTTTTTGGTGTCATGATTTCTGTAAGTCACAGCATGCACAAGGCTCCATACAAGATAATCCTCTACTATTCCGAGAGTAATTATAATTCAGAGGCTTAGTATAAGGGTACTGCCAGACTGCAGTTCAATCAAAATCACAAATAACTTTACAGAAACTCTGTCACCCACATAGCACAACACAGCTAGTGAATATCTTCACAGATGTTTGATTTGTTAGTTGAACTACAATCTATGTTTCTTCGGTGCTTGTAATCCGCTGTACCTTACATTTTGGGGAACACAAAGGGAAAGATTTTCATGTATTTAGTTTGGGTGCCAGCTCAGCACCTATGAGCCCATCTATCAGTAAGTTCTTTCTGCCCGATCACCTGCCATCATACGAACATGCAATTTTAATGCAGTATAATTACGATAAATGTTTTCTATTCCTATATTTCGTGTAGGCAGTCATAATTGGCCAGAAGGGACAAATATTGTCAGACCTATTACACAATCTTTAATGCAATGAAACTATAAGTAGATAGCTTTTAAATGGGACAATCTTATATAGTTATTTTCCGTAAAACTTGGACTCAAAAGGTCATTCAATCAAAACCCAAATATCTGTGGCCACATATCATTCCCTTTCAATAAATAGCCCTACATTTTCATAATAGTCTACAATAACTGCCCCCAAATTACAGCAAAAATATTTTTTCAAAGTTAGCTTTTCATTACTCAGGGGAAAATTATAACGTCTGTGGCTCTTCCTAGGCCACATTTCCCCCTCAATGTCTATAATTTAGTTATTTCAGGTTTCACTGGCTTCATCAGAGCCCATCAGGGCAAATCACAAGATTTGGAGGGCTGGTTCAAGAATTACACAGTGTTAGAGCTCATGGAATTCAGCCTCATCTCACAGATAAAGAAACCAAGGAAAGAAATGGTTAAGTGACTTGCCCAACATCATGCAATGACTTTCTGAGGGAGCTACGACTGGGAGCCAAGTTTCCTGCTCACCAGTACTACACTCTTTCTACCACATCATGGTGCACATTCCTAGGCATGAATGAAAAAACACACTCCAACAATTGTTATTGACAAAGATGTGGTAACCATTAATGACACTTCAGGCATACACATAATATTTTTTTAGAACATCTTTTTCCTATTGGGCGATCTCATTCCCATAGTTGTCATGACTACCTGTGTGATCAATGACTTAAATTAGTATCACCAGCCCTGACCTCTTCCTTGTATACCATTGCCTGTCCTGTAGGTCTACCTGTGTAATTCACAGACAACTTGAACACATTCTTGCCAAAACTGAGCTTATTTTTTATATCCACCAAATCTGTTATTTCTCTATTTCCTATTTTGTTTCTTGCCTTGATAATAACTCATGTGTCTAAGTCCTCACCACTCTTTTTCCTTCACATCCAATTTATTATCAATTTCTGTTGATGTTATATAGAAATCTGTCACATATTTTCTCATTTCTTCACCTCTATTTGCACAGGTCTTTATAACTTTTCACCTGGACTCTCTTCCTTTGTCTCTTTCCTCTCCAAGCTCTTCTCCACAGTGCATCCAAAGTCATTTTTCCAAAGGGTTAATACTCTCTTGCTCTGCTCTTACCTGAAACTCTGACCATCCGCCTCAGGTCCATTAAATAAAGCCCATAGAGCATGATTATTTAAGGTACTTCATATGAGCTGTCCCCTGTTTGCCTAACTTCTATTCCAACATTGCTTTTCAATGTTAGGTTCCGTAAACAGCAAAATACTTGCAATTCTTTGAACTCATTAAACTATTTTATATCTCCACGCCCCTGCGAATGCCACTCCCTCTGTCTGAAATCCTATCGTCTGCTCACCTTTCTCACCTCTGAGCATGCTGTCCACTGCTGTTCTCATATGCTTCCTTTAGGACCCAACCCTGAGGGTGAGTCAGCCCTTCAGTGAAGCCAATAGGCAGTTTATTCTTTGATGGTTATGCTGTGCCTTGTAATGTACTTCTATTACTATATATCACATCATAGTATAATTCCTTATTTATGTGGGATTTATCTTGCCTTAAGACATAGCAGTGCCTGAATGAATAGTAGAATGGGTAAATGGGCACAGGTAATAGTAATCTAGAGAAACATTTTGTGGTCAGCTGTAACCTATATATATATATATATATATATATATATATTAGAACTTCTGAAAATTTGGTCACTGCTGCTCGGACTAGACTCGTTGCCCGAGTCATAGAATTGAAATGTTTTGAATTTATAGAATTTTAATAACTATAATTTAGAATGATTATGATTCATATCTGCCTTACCCTTTCATTGAAACATGAATTTGTTTCCTCACTATGAAATCATTGCACATAATTATCTCCAGATGACAAATACTCATTTCAGTATAACATGCATATATGGAAAAGACATTTTCTCTCTCTCTTTCAGTAGGGTATTTACCAGAGTGTTTCATGTAGTTTTAGCAGCTTAGTTAGCATTTGCATCTCTACCAATCTTTAGTCAAATAAATTTTATCACACACGTATTAAGATGCTCTGGACTTCTGGGCTTTAAGAACATGTATGAATAAGGATATTATACATGTACACATAGATCAGATATGCGGGGTTAAATATGGTGGTTATTAAGTTAAATGGGGACATTTAGCTATTTGCAACACTAGCCTGAGAATTGGCTGATGTTTCATTTCAGAAGTTCTCATACATTCCTACCGAAGTAGACACTACAGAGATGAATGCTTTTGTACTTCTGGGGGATCTAGATGCTCATTTCCTACAAAAGTAAAATTTATTTGAATTTGCTAAATGTACTTGGATTTTGCATTTTACTCCATTATAGATGATCTTAAATAACTTAACTTTTAATAAGACCTCTACATAACTCTAGAAAGCTGTGCAATGAGTAAGCTATAGTTTCTAGCACTTCCCTTTGCTTTGCCACATGTGCCATGGATTATGAGCTGCCGAGTGTGATAAGCAAGGGGGTAGTGGAGAGAGCACTGAGCCCCGTCGTGAAGACTTGGATCCGAGCCTCGGTATGCCATGTACCAGCTTTCGCTCTTAAACAAATCCCCTATCTTTTCAGAGTTTGTTTCCTCCCCTTAATGAGAATCATAACATCTGCCTTACCTCCTCAGAGGATTATTTTAAAAATCGAATGAAAATTGCTCAGAGATCTCAGGCTTGGAAAAGGGGCGGGAACGTAGGGAGTTCAGGCAACCGGAACCACAGCCAAGCATCATTATACTGAACCCCTGTAGCTAAGACGCTGCTGCCGCCACCAGCAGCCTCCGGATGCCTTAACGTTGGCCATTATCACTGCTGCCCTGATCACTGTTGTCGCCTCTTCAACCAGCACTACCAGGGTGAATTATTGTCGAAGCCCTACCTCCCGCTTCTAGGAAGGCTAGAAATGCATGCCTCCAGCTTTTCTTGTCTTTTATGGCGGGAGACTGGCCTATGATCCAAATCGTAGGCCAATAGAATGGACACTCCCTCAGATACCTGAGGAGATTAAGATGCTGTGTCCACAACATCTTTTTCTTGACTATTGTCATGGTCCCAAACTGGCATCACTGCCTCCAGGCTTGTTCCCCTCCAACCCACTGTTCCTGCTCGCACCAGAGCTGTTTTTTCAAAGGGGAATCTGATTTCTGCCGCTGCTCTGTTTAAAGCCTTCCATCATCCCCTCCCCACAATGCCTATATAAATACAAATTAGAATACTGTACAGACACTTCTTTTTTTTTAATGGATGAAGGAATTTTATTTCATTTTTAACTTTATTTTGTGGTTTTCTTAATATTTATTTTTTTATTTACGTCGGCTGCGCTGGGTCTTCGTTGCAGCACGCGGGATCTTTCAGTGTGCCATGAGGACTCATAGTTGCAGCGTGCCAACTCTTAGTTGCAGCATGTGGGATCTAGTTCCCTGATCAGGGATTGAACCCCGCGCCCCTGCATTGGGAGCGTGGATTCTTACCCACCGGACCACCAGGGAAGTCCCCCGTACAGACACTTCTAATCAGGTCCCCACCTGCCCCCATAACCATACTCTTCTGGGCTTCCCATCCTTCATTGGGCCCTCTGCCCGCTGCAATACTAGTTTTCTCAGTGGGTGATGTTGTTTACTGCCTCTTTGCCTTCCCTTTCATAAAAAGGGAACTATGAAGGAATTTAAAATACAAAAGACTAGCACACCAACATCTTGCCTCAAAAACGGCCAGCGGGCTTCCCTGGTGGCACAGTGGTTGGGAGTCCGCCTGCCGATGCGGGGGATGCGGGTTCATGCCCCGGTCCGGGAAGATCCCACATGCTGCGCAGCGGCTGGGCCCGTGAGCCATGGCCGCTGAGCCTGCGCGTCCGGAGCCCGTGCTCTGCAACGGGAGAGGCCAGAGCGGTGAGAGGCCCGCATACCGCAAAAAAAAAAAAAAAAAAAGGCCAGCATTGTGGGATCTTCCAGATAGGGAGGGGATGAAGGCAAGGCCCTTCCTAGGTTCAGGCTGAAGCTTGCAAATGGTAGGAAGAGAACCCTGCTGGGAGAATGCTATAGATGGAGGCACGGCCAGCCTGTGGTCAGTGGAGATGACCACTGAGCCTGCCCAAAGCATAGCACACAGGGCAGGGACCAATGCTGAAGAGCAGTAAGTAGTAAGTAGACACAAATTCACACCTCAACCCCATTTTTTTCTGGATAACATACTCCTGGGATGTTTGTTTTGACCCATGGATTTCTTTCTTTTTTTTTTTAAATTTTTATTGGAGTATAGTTGCTTTACAATGTTGTGTTAGTTTCTGCTGTATAGCAAAGTGAGACCCATGAATTTCTGAAAGTCACTTAAATGAGTACGACGGAATATTTTGCCTGATTACCAAGGTGATCTCAGGCCAAATTATACTTAATTAATTTTTTAATTGAAGTATACAATGTTGTGTTAGTTTCAGGTGTACAGCAAAGTGATTCAGCTGCATATACATATATATATATATATATATATATACACTTTTTCAGATTCTTTTCCATTATAGGTCATTACAAAATATTTAATATAGTTCCCTGTGCTATAGAGTAGGTCCTTGTTGTTTATCTATTTTATATATTGTAGTGTGTAAATGTTAACTCCAGCCTCCTAATTTATCCCTCCCCCTCCCTTTCCCCTTTGATAACGATAAGTTTGTTTTCTAAGTCTGTGCGTCTATTTCTATTTTGTAAATAAGTTCATTTGTGCCATATTTTAGATTCCAAATATAAGTGATATCATACAGTATTTGTCTTTGTCTGACCGACTTCACTTAGTATGATAATCCCTAGGTCCATTCATGCTGCTGCAAATAGCATTATTTCATTCTTTTTTATGGCTGAGTAATATTCTATTGTATATGTGTACCACATTTTCTTTATCCATTCATCTGTCAATGGACATTTAGGTTGTTTCTATGTCTTGGCTATTGTGAACAGTGCTGCTATGAACATTGGGGTGCATGTATCTTTTCGAAGTAGAGTTTTCTCCAGATATACGCCCAGGAGTGGGATTGCTGGATCATATGATAATTATATTTTTAGTTTTTTAAGGAACTACTTAATTTAGAAGAGTAGTGGACTGGGAGCCAATCATACCCATGACAATGCATGCTCATGTTGTTTCTCCACTTCTAGAATAAAGCTCCCTTTTTTTGTCTACCAAGAGACTGCTACTCAGCTTTCCGGAGCCAGCTGACTATACAGATAAAGAAAGTTGTGAAAGGATTCAGAGTAAATTGTTAAGATTAGTTTCCTCTGGGCAAGGAGAATAGGGCGGGTGGGAAGGGGAATTTTCACTTTATGTTCTTCTGTACTACTTGAATTTTTCAAAACACTAGTGTATTATTTTAGTAATTAGATTTTTAAAAGTCAACTCAATAGTTAGTGAGATAGTGGTGACTCCTTCTTTGCTGTTTTGTTTTTGGCATTTCTTTAAAAAATGGCCTAAAGCGTCTTGTAAGGAGAGCACAAAAGCCACCTGGGAAATGCCTTAAGTGGTTCAAAAAACTGTTATTATGTTAAACATTATTCAGAGCTGTTCCCTCAGAATATTGCTCAACAATGAATGTTGGACATTATTAACTAAAACATATGCATCAACACATCATAGGCTAGAATAAATAAGTAAATAAAGATTGTGTTGCATATCCTTTGTGTATGCAAACAATGCTGCTAGTGACCATTTTGGGGCCACTAACCTTCACATATTTTTCCAGCTGTGGCCCCTTCAATGCCTCCGCAATGACAGGACAACATCCAGGCTTCCTAACAGGTGCCCCTGGTTGTCCTGTTATTCTTCTATCCTGCACACGCTGGATTTATACCACACTCTTCTTTTCAAATGTGCGTCAGCTGTGTTTTCTCATTCAATTTTCATTACAATCCTTGAGAAATAAAGACAGTTATTGCCTCTTTGCTGATGAGGAAAGCTCTTGCAGGTTTTTTTTTAAATTTTTATTGGAGTATAGTTGATTTACAATGTTGTGTTAGTTTCAGGGATATAGCAAAGTGAATCAGTTATACATATACATATATTCACTCTTTTTTTTAGATTCTTTTCCCATACAGGCCATTACAGAGTATTGAGTAGAATTCCCTGTGCTATACAGTAGGTCCTTATTAGTTATCTATTTTATATATAGTAGTGTGTATATGTCAATCCCAATCTGCCTATTTATCCCTTCCCTGCCTTTTCCCCTGGTAACCATAAGTTTGTTTTCTACATCTGTGACTCTATTTCTGTTTTGTAAATAAGTTCATTTGTACCCTTTTTATAGATTTCACATGTAAGCGATATCATATGATATTTGTCTTTCTTTGCCTGACTTACTTTACTCAGTATGACAATCTTTAGGTCTCTTGCATTGCTATACACTAACAACAAAAGATTAGAAAGAGAAATTAAGGAAACAATCCCACTGACCATCATGACAAAAAGAATAAAATACCTAGGAATAAAGCTACCTAAGGAGGTAAAATACCTGTACTCAGAAAACTATAAAATACTGATGAAAAAAATCAAAAATGGCAGATTTTGATGGAGCTAGGATGAGGCTCCGGGGCTCCAAACTATGAATGAATTTTTCTCTATTTCCACCAAGTTGCCTCATCTGCACTGCCAAATCTCAATCCATGCATGCCATTTTAAGTATTATTCTAACAACACTGTAGACTTTCAACTCATTCTCCTCTAGTGCTATTTCTCAGTACCCTATTCTTTTCTTCCATAAAATGAAAAATTGAATATAGATATTCAAATGGAATGTGTGTAATGTTTATTTCCCCAGCCAGGGTATAATCTCTGTGAGGGCAAAGGGGCAAGGACCGTGTGCACCGCCCCCCCATACACGTTTAGCACCTGGCATATAGGAGGCACACAATAGACATTTGTTGAATGAATGAACGATGGAACATCAGCTACTGTCTCAGGTGGGACTCTCTCAGTTGCAGGTCCCTCATTTAAACTGGCTTGAACAGAGAAGGAATTTGTTGAGTATCTAGGAAGTTCAGGAATCAGCTGGCTTCAATCATAGCTCCATTGAGGTTAGATTAAATTTCTTCTCTTCTTTCTTTCTTCTTCTCTTCCTCCCCTCCCCTATCTTGCTGTTCTCCTCTCCTTCCCCTCCTCTCCTGGCTCCTGTGTCTCTGTCATCCTCTCCCTCTGCAGCTGGGCCTCCTCCATCTCCTCTGTGCATGGTGAAGTTGGCAGCTGATAGCTCTGGGACCTCTGGCCTAATTTGACATCCGGGGAGAAAGAAAACATGTCAACCTCAGCATCATATCTCAATTTCAGGAAATGAAAATTTTAGGACTGGCCAGATCTGTGTCACGTGTGGGAGTGGGATACAGTCACTACTGGCAGCCCCTCTAAAATCACGTGGAAGGGGGAGTGGTGTTTTCCCAGAGCAAGGGATGCTGGGCAGATGGAAACATATGTCCTTCAAAAACTGTCACAAGAATTTTATCAAGTAGTAAAGGAGAGGCTGCTGTTACTATCAAGAGACTTTCTGCCTCTCAAATCTAAACTCTGTGCATGGAGCTAAATTATGACGTTTTGAACTATTTGATTCAGATCATAATTTTTTAAAAGATGGATTAAACTTTATGCTTTGAGTCCCAAGGTGTTAATAAGTCAAGGAGAATAATAAAGACAAGCCCACCTACAACCTTCATATCTATCTGTTCAGCAAAACAGAGGGCTGTAAAACAACTTTTTCTGTTTGTTTTTTATTTTGGCTTCCAGCCAAATAAGAACTCTAGAAATTTGTTTGTAGATAAATTGTGTTTCAGTGTCTGAGAGGAAACGTGCTGCTTGGTAACGACCACAGGATGCAGATCCTCATTTCATAAAGAAAAATGTGCAGGCAACATGCTCATTTTTCTCTGCATATAGAAAAACACAGAACGCTCATCTGGCACATGACCGCTCAAGCACTGAGAGTACTGATATTTCTGTAGTCTTGATTCTTACAGGGAGAAGGAGGTTTTAGTTTTGAGCATTTGTTGCTTTGCCCAGGGCCCTGTGTTCAAAAGTTGTCTTCTGGGAAAGAAGTAATGATCAGAATTTAAGAAAAACAAACAAACAAACCTTTCCTTATCAGTTTCTACCATTTAGTACTTTGCTTTTGTGCCCTTTCCATATTGGCATGGAGCGCCTGAGTGTGCAACGGTTTTATAAATGAATGAGAATGAGTGTGACAAGTCCCTATTCAGATGTCCAGTAATGTAGGATCAGAGACTTAAAAGCTGTTTATAATACAGGAAGTATTAAACTAGTTCTTTTTGTATCACAGCTTTTTAATTTTATAAACTGGGTCTTAAGGAGTGAAGTTTTCAGCTTTTTAAAGTTATAAATATATGATTAATAAGAAAAACACTGAAGGAAATGAAAACAACCCCACATCCTGTACTTCCTGACATCCTCTTTTTGATTTTGTGAAGTTTCCTGTCATTAATTTTCAGCGTATTTATTTTCAAGGAAGTTCCTTTAGCAAGAAGATTGAGACCAGCACCCTGTCCCTCCCGACACACACACACACACACACAAACACACACACACACACACACACACATGCACCTCGGAGAGTTAGAAATGTGTATGGCAGTATTCTTCCACAATTCAAGCATAAAGGCCATGACATACATCCTTAGTTATACACACGGGTGATTGGGGAGCAGTGGAGAGAACCCCCAACACTAAAGAGAAAGCAAGAAGTATCATATTCTAGATTTCTGCATTTCTTATAGTAAAGGAGCTATGAGATAAAAATTTCATGATTATCATTAGTTATTATTGTTAATAATATCATTTCTTAAGCTACCATTTACTGAGCTTTTGCTAGGTATCATTACAGTGATAAGTGCTTCACACACACACACACACACACCCCTGCATACTACAAATTTACCATGTGCCCGTGATTCTAAATATCAGAGTTTATGCTGTGGATTAAAGCTGTGTTTTTGGTGGTCATGATCTGCTAGAGAATCATGAAATTAATTTAATGGGTAGAGATAAGAACAATCATAACATCCTTGTGAAGGGATTATATTATCCCCAATTTACAGATGAGAAATTCCAGACCTTAGGAGGTTAAGTAACTCACCCAAGTTCACAGAGTTAGTAAGAAATAAATATGCATTTGGAGCCTTTCAGTCTCCAAAGCCTTGTCTTAACTATTAAGGCTACATTACATCGTTTAACAATTCTGGATGTATCACATTATAAATATAACTATATACGGAAGAAAACCTATTTCCTAACATATTCTATAAGGGAGAGCTTAAGGCTTGTGGATAATTAACCAGCATGCATTGTTTTGAATATAAGCTTAAAAATCAAATGTGTGTGTGTATTAATTAGAGTTGTGGGAAAAAATTCATAGAACTCAGTACCATATCAAAATTCATGAGTGATTTGTTAAGCAAAGAGAGTTTTTTACTTTTAAAAATTCATAATCACATTTTATGTTTACATAGCACTTTATAAACAAGGCTTTCCTGGATATCATGAGATCCTCAAGCATTCTATGGACTCTATATGTGCGGCCTTTGTACGTACAGGCTGTTAAGAGTGGTTACAGCTGATAACGACTAGTTATCAACAGGAAAGCCAACATAGTTTGGACACAATCCAACAGTATAAAAATGGTGCTTACAGATAATCTTCCTTTATCAAATTCCCAGCTCTTAAAGAAGTAGCAATGCCAACAAATTAATGAACAAACAGATGTATTTAATAGGCCCTAAGAAGTTACACATAAAAATGCAATCAGTAAGTTGACGCTGGAACACCAACAGCTTTTGAAGAAAACATCTCTACCTTTTGGAAATAACTATGATGGTATTTGTTAAATACATTTGTCATTTCAGAAAGAGCTCCCCAAATTACTAGGATCACATCAGTTGTCAGCGTTTGTATACCGTCTTACTCACTTTTTGCTTTTTTAGGAAAAAAAATATTACAGAAGCTCACATAAACAGAATCCTTTCCAATTTGTGTTGGCTGCCATTTTATTCAAGTTTGAGTAAGACCTTAACTACCCTCAAAGACTTCCTTGCGAGATTGTCATATTGCCCATCAATTTCTGCTGTGGGTTAAGGCAGTGTTTTTGGTAGTTACAACCCACCCATGAAATCAATTTACTGAGTAGAGACAAGCAACTTTTAAAAATGAAACAAGAGAATAGAAAATGTCAGAATGCATCACAGGTAGTTAAGGTAAGTAAGGAGCAGTGGAGGAAATTACTGGGAGGTGAGGGGTGTTGATAGCCAAAGTACAAGGAGGAAAAGGAGCAAAACTCCACCTGCTCCAGAGTTATACCTAGTGGTATTCTACTCTTTGATCCTGGACTAATGAGATTAATACATACCTATGTGTACCACTAGTGGGAAGAAGGGCAAAAGGGAGAAAAACAGAGAGAAGAGTGGGATAATGTGAGTCAAAACAAAAGTTGGGGTTCATATGTGAAAAGGAGAGAGGGAAAGAAGAAGAGAGAGCAAAAAACTAAGAGATGCATAGGATGAAGTTTGGCAGATAGATCACTCTGTGTTCAAAGGATGCCTTCAGCTGCAGTAACATAAGCTTGACTTGAATGGCTTAAACAGCAAAGAAGTATATTGATTGGTCTACTGGCTCAGTGACGTCATAAGGACCATCCACAGCTTTGACCTCAATTTTGTTCCTCTTGTGGATGTAGGATGACTATCCTACTGGGCCTATGTGCTTTCTTATTTCCATCCAAGGATGAAAAGGATGGATTCCTATGGTTCACTGAATAGCAAGGGATAACTTCTCAGAATCTTCCAGCGCCTGTAGGTGTAAACTTCTGCTTACACCTTATTGGCCAGAATTGAATTACATGTCCACTCCTGATTGGTTGACTGACAGAGGGTTGGCATTACTCAGACCAATCAGACTTCTCTCTGGAGCTGGGATCAATCTCTTCCAGACACATGGCTGGATGAGAGGAAAGCAAAATTGAGGTTCTTTTGGGAAGAAGGGAAAGACATTTTGCTGAGTAGGCAATCAACAAAGTTCACTACATACGAGAACTTTTTAAAAACTTTGGTAACCTATCCTAATAGTTCTAGTAGATTTAATATTTAACATTTCTATCATTAAATCAGTTTCGTCTTTAGAGACCGATTACATCATTTTCCTTCACATAGAAGAATGCCGTTAAGAGGCATTTAAATAAAAGGAAAGAAATCAAGTACAGAGTGCTTCTATTTTCCATATATTTGACAACAAACAGAAATCTCAAATTTTACTCAAAAATAATATGCTGTATTCACTTCCAAAAAGACAATGCACAATGTTTGACTTCTCTTGGAACAAACGTCAGGAGAGAGAACCACTAGCCATTGTGCAGAGCTTACTTCTCTCTCCGATTCCCTCCCCCACTCAGAAGTTAGACTTCAGCATTATCCTCGTGTGCACTTGCCAACTTTCTGCATCATGACACAAAGACATTGCTGGTTAGGATCATTCTAGCCTAAAGAAAGGCAAGCACAAAGCTAGCCAGGCTTAGATGAAATGCACACTGTTTGCTGAATGGCTGTGGTGTTTTGAGGGCTCCCTTCATGAAAGACTAGCATAAAGTCAACAGCCCACAGTTGCTCAAATCTGGGCTTTGGTTTCATTGCCACCACCCGCCACTTCCCCACCCAGGAGAATTACAGCTAAGCGGTGTTTTAACTACGTCCCCAGGGGAGTGTTGAGTAAGAAGTAATGCATGCTAGGTTACCAATAAATCATTTCTGGAAAAAAGGACATTTCAGGAAAATTAAACAAAGTGTAGAAAAGCCTTAGCTTGCAATCTGTTGCTGCAGAGTTTGAAGGATGACTTTCCTCCCTGCTTAGACAAACACCAAGCAGGAAGCGAAGCGCTGAACAGGAAAAAAAAAGTTCTGTCCCGAGCCATAGAAGAGAATGGCTAATGATGACTGTCATTGTGATTTCATTGCCCATTTAAACAAAACGAAGGCAGCTAGTTCTTTAACTCTTTCCAATTGAACTTCTGATTATTTTCAGAAGTTCTGCAGTGGAGACCTGACAACTCAAGAAATCCAACCAGCCTGGAACATGGGTTTTCAAAGTTACTTCAAAGCCCAGCTAAATACCCAAATAGTTTAACCAGCTTCCCCTTGTGCCCTGGCTACAATGTGCAGGTAAATTTCTCTCCCTGGGATATCTACTTGCGGTAGGGTTCATGGGCACTCAATGTGCATATCTCATTCACCCAGATTTGTAAATACTTTGCAACGTTTGAAAACCAACCATTCTTCTGTGCACTTTGTGACTTTCTATTAGGCGAACTTTGCTAGTATCCTCCTGCCTTACTTTTCCTCTGCTGCACAACTCCAATGCTTAGTTGTCTATTAAATGCCACTGTAGCACCATCCCACAATGTCAGTCCAGATTTATTAGCTGAGCTCGCTGTCGGCTGGCTCCGTAGCAACCAGCTGTAAATATTACAGGACTTTCCCCATGAGTCCATACTAAACAAAAGCACATGATCTCTTCTTTCTATTTTAATATTGGTCTACCTCAAGAGGAGCTGGGCAGAAGGTAGAAAATATTTTTCAGCTGGGAACAGAAATAACCAGGTCAAATGCTAGCCCTTATTTCTCTAGATGCCCTACTGATTGCCGTCTCACTCTAATGAATGATTCATGCCATTCACTTTGAATCCATCATTTATGTTATCTGAATTTCTATCCTGTGCTTCCTAAAATTGACATTGCTAGGATGAATAAATTCTTATCATAGGTGGGTATTCAGTGAGCCAGTTAACATATTTGACTAAATAATTTCTTTTATAAGACGGTTTCAAAATAATATTTTAAAATTTCAAAAGCTCCTTGGGACATTAACTAGCATTTTGAAGAAAGCCTATGGCACTGATTTTCATTCTCTTCTGGGAGTCCTTCCAGCTCTAAAATGCTATGAATTTATGAATATATGCTACTGTATTCTCAGTAGGAGATTCTGGATTATTATTTTTCATGAAGGTTGAAGAAATTAGGTAGAAATTGACTAGGCAATGCAAATCAATGCATAAAGCAATAGAACAGCATGATTCTATCATTATGTAATAATGCACAAAATAGGTACTCCACAACTATTTCTTGAGTCTTGTCAACTTTACATTTTTCAATTACCAATTTAGTAATTATACAAACTATATGTAGTGGTATTTTCAAATTGATGGCTCATTTTATGGAAATATATTTTATGGCTTATATAATAACTGTAACATGTTTAGAAGGGAATTTATTTCCTTCGTGCTTTGGTCAGATGAGATCTGTCGTTCTTATCATCCTACACAGGGTCTCCTTATTTAATTATGTATGTGTATGGCTTTAGAGTGGATTACTAGAGTGCTAGTTTTCCTTCCGTTATACAGAATTCCGATCTTAGAAGAGTGAAAACCATAAAATTCCTCTTCAGGAGTATTCAAAACCAGACAAACAGAAAAGAAAAATAACTTTGCCCCATTTGACCTTAACTATGATAGTTGGGTTCAATGTCTTCTCTGCTGAGGTCCAGGCCCTTGAATATTTGGATCTAGGACAGGTGATGCACTTTGTTCCACAGGAGACAAAAGGGCACCCTTACCCCTCTTGACTTTACAGGCATTGCCTCATATCCTTCTTAATAACCTTGCCAACTTACCCCCTCAATTCTCTAACCACCTTCTAAAGCTTGTCACCTGGTTCACATTTCAGACTCCTGGCTTCCAGTAACCTTCTGGGTCATTCCAGGTGCATTCAGCCTGGTGTCTCCCTGGACACCCATCATCATCATCATCATCTTCATCACGATAATATCTCACACTGATGACCATGTGCCAGCTAAGCCATATGCTTTACGTGGATTATCTCGTTTAAATCTTAAGACAACCCTATGAGACAAGTACTGTTATTCTGTGCTCAGGTTATTAAGAAAGCACATAGCAAATAAGTAGTAAAGGCAGGACTTGAATCTAGGCAGTGTCTTAACTGCTCTTCTCCACCTCCTCCCAACTCTTGCCCAAATGGGGAATTGAATACGAGCCACTTGGGTAAGAGCCAGACTTCCTAACCATATGGCGAGGTTGCCAATCTGCGGGAGGATATAGGTCCAGCTGCACAGAATGATTCTGCCTTCCAACAGTCTTCTCTTAATTCTTAGTAGCAAGAGGCTTTATTCATTTCTTTTGTGTTCAAAATTAGCCTTTTACTTTTTATCCACACAATATGCCACGGATAGCCCAGATTGCATTCATTATGAGCTATCATGTCCCTTGTCACTTGTTTACAAGGGCTTTGGCTTGGCCTTAGCTTTTAGGTGAAGTCATCTTAGAAAAACTCAAGAGCCACAGAACTAGGGTTTAAAAAAATGACAAACATCACAAGCATTCATTTTATACTCCCACAACCTTTATTTTCCAATATTTGTTAGTTGAAAACAAGAACAGTTAGACTTCTTAGAAAATAGCAGATCTGTAGAAATACTCACAACTACCTATAAACACGGGCCAAATATACTCACTCCTACATCCTTACTCTACACAAACCAGATAATAGTAAAAAGACTTGGAAAGTGCTTTTTATCTGTAGTTACACTATAAAAACATAATTATAGAAATGGAAGAAAGATGTGAATGGCAAATACTTGCTTACTTTTTTTTTTAGCATATAAATCAAAAACATAAAAAGACTAAAGTAGGGATTCACATAAGAACTTCATGGTGACTTTTAACGGGTGACATTTTTCAGTAAACATCTCAGTCAGTCTGAACAGTGATATTACAGAGCAAGAGAAGGTCCCTCTGAGGAACTATCTTGCCCCCTGGAGAAAATAAAGGCAAGAGAAGACTTCTACTCAGGATTGTCAGGGTGCAGGGCAAAAATATTGTTCGGTAAGAGAATGGCCCTCTCATTTGATGAGAATAATAAGAAACACAACACCAGCCTTAGGTTGGTAGGAAATGAAATATCTAGCTCCTGAAATGCCGCTGTGAGTTCTGAGTGACAGAAACAGGAAGGAAGAGTGAGCAATACCTCCGTCTGTGTTGCATTTGGCCTGTTAGGAAACCACACGACGGGGCACGTGATAAACTCCATCTCTGTTCTCGCCTCAACCTTCTCCTCTTGGAATCTGAAACAACATTGGATTTTGATCAAATGAGCAGGGTGGCTGATAATGAATGATGATTACCCACCCGAACACAAGGTTCTGGATGGTGGGGGTCTGGTCTGTTTTGTAAGTAGCTGTGCTATGAGCACCTGGAACATAGTTGGTGCTCAGTGAATATTTGTTGAATGAATAAATGTACATCTCAGACCTCAATCATTTGACAGCAACCTGAGAAATATTTTGGGCTTTTTTGCTCTCCACCTAAGTAGTGATGACCAAAAATAAAATTTAAAAAAAAAAAACAAACAAAAGAAGCAGAAGAGGTCATTGATCATCTGCCATGGCAGCTGAGTTATTTTGTCATATTCAGTTTGAATTTGTGTCTTCCTTGCAGAAAAGATGCCGGAATATTACAAAGGAGTAATTGTGTGTTTTTGTATAAGTGCGTGCACTCATGTGTGTGTATGTGATCACTCATAGTGATGAAGGTATATCAAATCATAGAAATATAGCCATATCTATCTATGGTTGAGTTTAGTTAACTCTTCATCAACCCTCCCGAACTGAAAGTCTTTCCTAATTCTCCTGATTTAGCAGTAATTACTTATATAAGAAGCGAAGTTGAGTCATGAACAAAACAGCCCGTCCCTACTAATAATGCCACTGAGTGATAATAAGAGGAAGGTAATCTGGGAAGGTCACTCCTCCACTCCAGAGGTCTCATGACATCTAAATTGGGAGTTGGTGGCCATATAAACAAATTCAAATTACCTTCCAGCAAAAACCTCAAACTACTTGTTTGAGATGGTTTCGGCGAGAAGACGTGAATCCAGATCAAACTCTAAAGCCCCAGAAGTACTGAAATAGCTGAAACAGAGATGTAGTTATTACAGGAAGCTTAGGACGGTTCAAAGGAGGTTAAAAAAAGCAAAAGAAAGAAGAGGAAAAGCTACAGCAAGAGAAGCTGGTGGCATTGCCCATCCCTAGTGGAAATGTTGCTGATGTCCTCTGAAGAGGAAGGGGAAGGAGTTAGAGGTGCAAAACAACCTAGACGGGGGGCAAAACAGGAAACAGGAGTGTTGATGAAAATGAACTGTGAATCGGGAAGGGAGCAAAGCCTCAAAGTCACAGGGCTGTTAAAGACACCGGAAGAGTAGTTAGGGACTGTGAGGGAACTATGGATTAAATAACACATTGACAAACAGATAATGAAGTCTCAAGTTTCCTACTGAAACGACCTGGAAACAGACTTAATCCTGTTATAGTCATTCCAGGGGTGTCCCATTGTGCTAGATTTCCATAGGATCAGATATTGCTGGAACTAAATGGACCTTCAAATTAGGAGAATTCTTTTGTTGTTGATACATAAAGATATCTCATAATAGTATCACTTAATAGTAATAGGTAATATTTAGGACATTGACCATGCTGACCTAAATAAAGAGGTAAACTGAGGCAAGCTCAAAAAAAAAGAGTTTATTCAGGAGTAGTCAGAGGAATTGCAATTCAAGACAAGCAAACTGTAGCAAGCTATAGGCGAGTCTGTTGAGGGTCTGGCGTAGGTTGTATTTATGGGCAGGGGATGTAAAGAGGGGAGAGTTCAGTTATAGTCAGTCAGAATCAAAAACAAACAGAAACCAGACTTGAAAACTTCTCGAGCAGACACCGTCAGTCCAGTCACACATACAAAGCTCAGGTCAGCCCAGTTTGTTAGATCAACCTGACCTGGGTCATCTTCTATTCATACCTGTAGCAGAATTTCCTGAGATTGATAACAGACAACCTCTGATCAACCAAACACCCACCCCACCCCCACCATCTGAGAAAATTCTGACACTATCAGTTTTCTGTAAGTCAGGCATTTGTGGGAAATCGGTCTCTTAGTCCCTAAATTTTGTCTTCCTGAGGGCAAATGCGTGAGATTCTTCATTTTATATCCTTCCTTTCTATTTTAGATTGAAATTCTTTCACACCCACTATATGGGTAATATCATTTACTTCTCCCAAATCTTAGACAGTATGTACTATTACCACCCAAAGTTTTTAGACGAAGTCTCTGAGGTTGCATGATTTGTTAAGGGTCAAGTGGCCAGTACAGAATAATTTTCAAGGCATGAATTTCCCACTCTGGACTCCAGAGCCTATGTTCTAGCTACCATTCCATTTTGCCTCCCAAGTTATAGTGCCGTTTGATCAATATATGATTTTCTACTGAATATAACAGAGCTGCCTTTGGTTCATTTCTATTTATATTTGCTCTGTTTATCAGAATTGCTGTTACTTTCCTTTGCCAACCTTTAGAGGGAGAGACAATGAACAGTAAAATGCCCAGAATTAAGGAATAACCCAAGGAAGAAAAAAAGGAGTCCTAGAGACAGTAAGATCTAGAGCGGTAGAACACTGTAGCCAGCTAGGATATTACAGATTATAGAGTTCTGTTCCCTCATTAGTGTGAGTAACTTTCTGACCCCTCAATTAAAAGTCTTGCTAAAACCGTCTTAGTAAGTGACAAAAATTCTTTGACCAAATAGGGGATGATAAGTACTTATTTTTCTTACATGTATTTAATAGTATTGCAATACTTTGGTGGGGGGATTACTATGTTAACAATCCAATGTAATTATTATTGTTATTCATAAAATAACAACAGTTTGATGTGGTTAAGTGATTTGTCCAAGGTCACATAACGTAGTAGATTTTTCAAATTTCTCCAAACCTTATTTCATCCAGGAATTATACTATTGCCAGCAAGGCCCAAATGGCCTTGAAATTAAGCTTATGTCATATAGTGATAGTTGTTTTGAAAGAAATAAAAACTTTGCTTCGAAATTCAGAGCTTATGTTTCTCATCTGGCTGCCATCCCAGGACTGTGACCCTCAGAGAGCACTTCCCCAAACAACAGGGACAGTCTGGGACGCTCCACTGCTCTTTCATAACCCGGTTGGTTTGCCATGCTCCTTGGGTTAGGAAATGAGCTCCTCAGGCACTGTTGCTCAGAGTTCTTTAAGGTCTTAAGGCAAATTTTAAATAAACAGAAAGTCCCACAGATACACATATGGGTAAGCTCAACACAACACACTAAGGGGATTTTACTCAGAGCACAATCATGTTGCCAGGAATTTGAGGACAGATGTAGAGAGATGCACACGCTATGGCCATGGTAGAAAGACACTCTTCTGTGTTGAAAAACATTCAGAGATGCCTTGTTTTATGCTGGTGCTCATGTCAATATCCTTTTTAGTACAGTTGGCCCTCCGTATTCATGGTTCTGCATCTGCGGATTCAACCATCCAGAGGTGGAAACTATTTGGAAAAAAAAAAAATTCCAGAGAGTAAAATTCCAAAAAGCAAAAGTTGAATTTGCTGCATGCTGGCAACGATTTACTTAGCATTTACATTGTATTAGGTATTATAAGTAATCGAAAGATGATTTAAAGTGTATGGCAGGATGTACATAGGTTATAGGCAACCATGCCATTTTATATGAGGGGCTTGAGCATCCAAGAATTTTGGTATCTGCAGGGGTCCTGAAACCCATCCCCCATGAACACTGCAGATGCTTCTGGGCTAAGGCTGTTGACAGAAAGGGAGCTGGCAGCTTAGTTCCACACAGGATGTGTTTCTAAACTAGACATCTAAGATTTTCTTTGACTTGGATTAATGGGGCTCAAATATAATCATGTGATGAAACACCTGAAAATCATGTTGCTTTTTTAGAATAAAATGAAATACAAATAATTAAGTTAAAAAATGCATATTATTTTTTATCAAGTCAGTTCTATTGTGTACTATTATAAAAAATGGTAATATTATTCAAACCAAAGGAATATGGAACATTTATGGAGGAAAATGTTAAACTGAGGAAATTCTACCCATTGACTTATCTTTTTTTATTAATATTTTGTGTGGAAGAGACTGCTAGTTGCCTACCCTCACATCCAATTTCCCCTTCCTCTTTAACAGAACCACAAGTTTTAGCTGGGCACAGGGTGTCTCTGTGGAAAACTACATTTCCCAGCATCTCTTGTGGCTAAGCGTCGCCACGTGACTATTTTCTGTCAAGGAGAGGAAAGCATCATTACTAGCTGGGAAGTCCAGAAAGGCTGCTCAGCTGGGAGGGGTCGTTTCTGCTTTTCCTTCTTCTTTTGGCCTGCAATGCAGATGTGATAACTGGAACTTTAACAGCCCTGAGACGGCCTTAATAATAAAAGTCATGCTAGGATAATGGAGAAAAAAGATATAACATTCTGCAATGGCCAGAGTTGGATTGTCTTCCTCCAGACTTCTTATATCTGAGAAAAAAATCCTCCCAAATTCTGGCTTGCTTTAGGCACTGGCAGTGTGCTTTATTTTATTTTATTTTAACGTGAAGCAAAACTTAATCCTAACCTATGTATTAGCAATAAAAAATCCCTACCCACAAGTCTAATATTGAATTGTAGAGGTTGAACACCTAAAACTACTGGTAGTCAGTATAACACAAGAGTATAGTTTGAACCACAGGTTTGGTTATTATTGTGTGTTTTCTTAGCAAAACTATAAAGATAATTATTTAAGCTAACTTCTATTTTTAGTTTTGGAAGTCTTGCTTTTGCAAAAAAAAATAAGAAAAGAAAAATGGCACTAGATTTTATTAGTTTCTAGAGTCATTCTCTCGCTCTCTCTCACTAATATCCAACAATGGTATAAGTTTCACCTTCCTCAAGGTACCTATCTTCCTACACATCTATATAATGCTTTCAGTTCATAAAGTATACCCACATAATTATCTCACATGATTCTCATAGTAAATCCATGCAGTAAGCAAGACAAACATAATTATTTCCATTTTTACCAATGTAGCAACTGGATTTTCCTCTTCATTACATCATTTTGAGGTAGATGAGACTATTATTATTATCCTTAATACACATAAAGCAGAATCATGAAATGCTCACATCATCTGACCCAATCCTTTGAAAACAAGTTGGCATCTAATAAATACCTGTTGGATGTCTGGATGTGTGACTGGATGAGTGAGGGAATGAGGAAAATGAGGCCAAGGTCAGTTAAAGGAGGGATGTGTCACAACACTGGAATTAAAATTAGGATTTCCTCACCTCTATTCTAATTTTTTTCTCATTATACTATGTTGCCTCTCCCTAGAAATTCATCTTCCAATTTGCTGAGTCACTCCTTTGGGTGGACTGACAGTGAAAAGCAGTGTTCAGGTGGTCATCAATGGTGAACTTCAGCTGATGCCCCAAAACAACGTAGCCCATACCACAAAACAGTTTGCTTTCACTGGCAGCTCTCCCAATCTTCACATTTTAATGCTGGGCCAACAGCTACTGTCCTTGACAAGTGACAGTGCTGGCAACATAGGATTCCCTTAAACAAGGTCCATTACATGGATAGCCACCATGGAGTTCCATCTCTAGCTTTTCTTGACACCCTTACACAGCTGGTCTCTTTGTTTCACTTGGGAAAATGTTCCAGGAGGCTTTGTGTCGTAGTGGTGGCTGTGGTTTAACTTGAAGCTTTAAAGGTTTGAACGAGAAACACAAGAGCCACAAGGACTTGATCTTTGAGAACATTTGCTTTCTTCTGAAAGAGGTGAGAAATGAGTAAGAGCCAGAAAGACCTGAGACCATCACCCTGATTCACTCCAAGGTATGTGTCTAAAGTGAATGTACATTGTTTTGCAAATAACCGAGATAGAAATATTAAATGATTTCTCCTAAGTCATCTAATTAGTCAACATAGGAGCAATAGATTCTAAATCCTATACTGGGGAGCTAGTTAGAAGAAATTCTCAGCTTTCCACTTACTACCTGTGTGGCTTTGAAGAAATTATTCTCTCTGAACCTCAGTTTTAATATAGTTATAATTGGAATGCTGTTCCTCGACTCTCAGTTGTTGAAGGTCTGAATGAGATATTATAAGGTGCCTAACAATTTAGAAGCCACTCAGTTCCATGTTATTTTCAGTCCTTCCCCTTTGATACTGGTTCCATTTTTAGAAACCGTTGCCACATTCTGTGACCAAGTAGAAATGCTGAAAACCCCCAAATAATCTCTTTTCAAAACCTGCTGACTTGCTTTAGTGTATAGAAATTTAAAAAATTCCATAATGTGTAAAATTTACAAAAATATCTAAGAATAACTAGAAGACACTAGGCCTGGTTCACCTGACCTGGTTCTTTTGTGTACTTTTGGCCCTGATTCTGTAACAGGAATCAGAATATTGAGTGCAGGCATTTTGGTGCCTATCACTTTCTCGTGATCGAGACTCAGAAATCCTTACCTATACTTTTTCATAGTTTGCCTTTACTTTATTCAGCAAGTATTTTTAAAGCTCCAGCTATGTGCCAGGCACTAACTGAAGTGCTAAGGATATAGTGGTGAACAAAACAGATGTTAGTGAGGGGAGACAGACAATAAACCAAATAAGTATGGTCTTTTTGTGAGTGATAAGCATGATGGAGAGAAATAAGGTAGAAAAGGAGATATGGAGCATTGGAACAGGAGTTTTGTAATTAAAATTTAATGATTAGGAAATGTCGCATAAGAAGATAGACCAAAAAAGAAAAAAAAGAAGAAGATAGACCAGTAAAGACTTGAAGGAGGTAAGGAGTGAGCCATGCAGAAATCTGGGAGGAGTATAAAAGGCATGGGAAGTATTTAGACCCTGAAGAAGGAAAGTGCCTGCCTTGTTCCTAGAATAGCAAAAAGGCCAGTGTGGCTACAGCACAGATAACAAAGAGAAAAGAGTGAAACATACAGTGAAATGGGTACGGAGGCAGGGAGGGGGGAAGATTGTGTCTGGCCACTATAAGGACTTTGTCTTTTTTTTTTTTTTTTCCTGCGGTACGCGGGTCTCTCACTGTTGTGGCCTCTCCCTTTGCGGGGCACAGGCTCCGGACGCGCAGGCTCAGCGGCCATGGCTCACGGGCCCAGCCGCTCCGCGGCATGTGGCATCCTCCCCGACCGGGGCACGAACCCGTCTCCCCTGCATCGGCAGGTGGGCTCTCAACCACTGCGCCACCAGGGAAGCCCAGGACTTTGTCTTTTACTCTAAGTGAAATGGAAGCCTTTGGTGGATTTGAGCACAGAGGTCACGTGATCTGATTTATGTTTTAATAGGACCATTCTGACTGTTGTATTGAGAAATAGGCTGAAAAGCAGTGAGACCAGTAAGGAGATTATTGCAATAATTCAGTGAGAAATGATGCAAATATTTGCTGATGGATTGGATGTGGGATGTGAGAGAGAGGCGTGAAAAAGAACTCCAAGGTTTGGGGCACTGAGAAAGAAAAAGGTGGTGTTGCCACTAACATATGTGCAGAAGACTACAGGAAGAACAGGTTTGGGAAAGATCAATAGTTTGGTATTAGACATAGTATTAAGTTTGAGATGATTATTAAACATCTGAATAGAGATGCCAGGTAGGCAGTTGGATTGAGGAGAAATTTGGGCTGGAGAGATAAGTTTGGGTGTTGACAACCTATACATGACATTTACAGAAGAGAATACATATATATTGGGTTGGCTAAAAGTTCGTTTGGTTTTAAGTAAAAATAAAAGACACATTTTTCATTTTCACAAAGAACTTTACTGAACAACATGTTCACTAACCAAACAAAGTTTTTGGTCAACCCAGTATGTGTGGGTAGATGCAGGCAGGTGGGTAAAACAGGGAGATAGAGCATTTAGTCTCATGGCCCAGAGAACCTGCTCCTTCAGATTATTTGGACGTAGGATGCCTGGGAAGAACAGGGAACCTTTGAGTTCAACAGTTTTCAAATCCTTCAAGTGAAAAAAGATGATCAGCTATGGGAAAGCACTGGCTAGATTGGGGTCTGGGGCAGGGCATGAGGAAACTCAAGGGACTATGGTGAAATGTACAAAATAAGGCTACTGAGTGTGGCCGTGGACTCCCTGACCCACCCACGGTGATTCAAAGAGATTTGTTTCATGTTCAAACATGAAATACACTACATTGCTCATACAACATGGTTTATCTGTTTATAACTTTAGAAAACTTTAGAAAACTTTGAGAGTACTCTTTGATTCAATAATTCTACTTCTTGACATGGATCCTAAGGAAATATATTTAATTGTAGTAAAATATTTATATGTACAGATATTCATCACAGTATTACTTCAAAAAAACAAACACAACCCCCCCACAAAAAATAAACAGAAAACCAACTGGAAACAGTCTAAGTGCCCCAATAAGGGGACTGTTTAAATAAATTGTCATTTACTTGTAGGATGAAATATTATACAGCCATTAAAATCAATGTTTATAATGCTTCATAACAGGGGAAATGACTAGAGTGTAATGTTAGATAAAACTTAACTTAAAACTATGTATAGGGCTTCCCTGGTGGCACAGTGGTTGAGAGTCCGCCTGCTGATGCAGCGGACATGGGTTCGTGCCCCAGTCCGGGAGGATCCCGCATGACGCGGAGCGGCTGGGCCCGTGAGCCGTGGCCGCTGGGCCTGCGCATCCGGAGCCTGTGCTCCGCGGCGGGAGAGGCCACAGCAGTGAGAGGCCCGTGTACCGCAAAAAAAAAAAAAACTATGTATATATAATATGATCACAATTTTATATATTCATGTGGGCAGAGAACACTGAATGAAAATAAATATACCCAACGTATGTCAGTGGTGGACTCGTGTTTTTTCCTGTGTTTTAGATTTCTGTTTTTCCAAATTTTCCATCAGGAGTAGCTATTATTTTATAATCATATTTGAAATTTTTGATTGAGAATTCTAAGCAAAGATTAAATTAAGAAATTCCTGAGTTGCCCTCGGTCTTCCTTGAGTTGCTCTGACTGCTGATTCCTCTGTTCATTTCAGTTATAGACAGTGTGAGGTCACCCCAGCATTTGTTCCTAGAACAAGTGGTCAGACATGAGTGATTGGACAAAAGGCCCCAGGGTGTTGAATAAGAGCTGAGCTGGTGGAAAACTTGTGACACGGGTGTGATGGATCCAGGAGTGCTCTCCTTGGAGCTCTGGAGTGTTTCATCAGCCTGGGATTCCACCCATCTGAGCTGGCAATGGGCCCTGTTGTTTCTAGGACACCTAGAATTCATCATTTGTGCCTGGCTCGTTTTATTCACTTATACGTTTGAATTCTTTGTAGTTGAATCATTTCCTGTTTAAATCTCTTCAACTTTTCCTCTTTGACCCAGAACTGACTGCACAATATCTCTGTTCTGCAGTGCATGAAAGATTCTTCACAAAAGTAAGTCATTTGTGGGATGTTAGGCCGTCATGGGAAAAAAAGGCAAAGTAATGGAGAGCTTCAGTTAGCCCATCGGATTTGGGAGTGACCAGTAGTAATCACAGGTGGTGTACCTACCCGAATTGGATTAGTGCACAGCGTTTTCTGTGTTGGTAAATCCATCCAGGTTTTCCCCCGGGGAGCTGGCTTTAATATCCTTCTGCCTCTTTAAGATTGGGAAACCACCCAGGCCTCCCAGGTCTTGGCAAGAGACAGATTGACTTCATGTTGTTGTTACTCAGCATTTTGTTTCTTACTGAAATGCCAGGCTCTGCACGACCGGTTTGTGAAGTCTGAAGATCCTCTGGGCATGCCCAGAAACTTAGCAGCCCAGGAAGAGAAAACTGAAAGGGACACAGTGGAAACAGGAGAGAGGTTCTACAGCTGGGAGCAGCTTGAATCAAGCCCATGTCAACAGCCCATGTCTTCTCTCTTCTCTTGCAATCCTACCGACTCTTACAGGAGCAAATCCAATGCTACCTTCCCAGCCTAATTTAATCTGTTCCTTTGTGTTTCTTAGAACACTTTTGTTTATTTTGTCTTACTTACAAGTCTTTTTTGCATCATACTTATTTAAGTATGTCTTATGTATGTATATTTCCCTATTAGATTGTTAGTGTCCTGGACAATTACAGTGACTCAGTAGAGTGTGCCTCTCTCTTCCTTAGCACACTGCCTTGCACTTTACCAAATTAAAAAAATGCTTGAATTGAATGGAATGAAATCCCCATCTAAGAAATGATTTGACTTAAAACAGATCTGAGAATGCTGACTCATACATATATCCTGCTTTGGTTGGGTGGATCTGAAATCTTGGGTGAACCTCAGTTACTCCTGGGTTTGTTATAGCTTCAGCAAAGGCAATAGCCAGGGTTCATTGACCTTTGTGTCTGTCTTTAAATGATAATGGAATCACATTCATTTTAACAGTTTATATACTAACATTGTAAAGATACTGCAGAGACGACCATGGCCATATTTAATGAAGAAAGGCAAATTCTCGAAGTGTTCATTGTTTTAAAGGAAAATACATACTCAAGGCATAGGGGATTAATTAAACTTATATTGTAGGTAAAAAAGTGGAATGTGATGAATTAAAACGGTAAGGGAGATCTATGTTTCTTAGCATGGAAGAGTTCAGAATGTCCCGCACAGTTAAAAAAAAATGTCTAAAGTAGTACGTTTATTATGATCTCATTTTTTTGGTAAAAACAAAACAAAAGATAACTTTTATGTAAGATATGTGTACACACACTTGGAAAAAAGTTTGAAAAAATAATTTGGAAAATGAGTTCTATAGTTAAAGTGTTCATAACAAGAATTGGGTATAGCACAATTAGCTAATTATGTAGCATAATTTATATGAGCAACTCTTAATGGTAACTAGCACTGGTTGGGAATAGTTTGATGATTAGCATCATCGGAATAGAAGTAAATAAAAAGAAAAAAAGCTAAAAAAAAAAAAAAAAAAAAAGCTGCTGCTTAACCTGGCTGTTATAGACTGGGCTGCGAGCAGAGCTGCACAGCAGCAGTGATAGGGAATCAGAGGGTACTGAGTACAGGGAGTAAAGGGCAAGGAAGGAAGAGTCTGTTTGCTTTTGTACTTTTTGATTCACCTTTTTTTGTTTTTTTTTAAGCTGGCAATAACTAGATACACTTATGGTTATGAAAACACATTTATTATTGAAATGACTGTGGAAAAAACCCCTGTTCTACTGTGAGTCTGAAACTTCTCTGTTCCTATTAAAATATTTTTTAAATCTTGGTTTTAAATTTAAATTTGATTTATTTTTGATAGGAGATACATTAAAACAGGACAAACTCTAAAAGCTACATAATAGTATTTATACAATGAAAAATTTCTCTCCCACTTCTACTCCCCAGCCATCCCTCCCAGGTCCCTTATTACCTCTTTCTTTATATTTTTTGATAATCTGAGATGTCTTAGGACTGCCCCTATTTTGCCAAATTTGAACGATTATGTACTAAGACATTAACTGTAGTTATTTTCAAATGATAGGATTACAAGAAATACTGATCTCTTTATAGCTTTCTGTATAAATTTTTTTCGCATTAAGTAAAAGAATTAATGATAATTTCCAAAACCCATTTTATGGGACTCTGTGATAGCATGCCTAAATTTGCATTGTCATCATTTTTTCATTACTCCATTTCTCTGCTTCAGGTCTTTAGTCTTAGCAATACAGCTAATGCACAGAAATTTCCTCTTAAGATACTTTTTCTTCCTTACTCTTCATTAATCAATACGTTGTGGAAAAAAATACACATCTAAGTAACAATCTGAAGAAAAAAAATTTCTTACCGGAATTTCTGCTGTGGTTTCCGAGGATTAATTGATCCATACTAATTAAATAAAAATAAATATTAATGAATATGCTTCCTTCCCTTAAGATACTTAAAGTCACAGCAACCAAAACAATAACAAATTCTTAGGGGACACTTCGTTTGCTGGGATGATTAGGAAAATATCATATTTATCTTTTAAATGAGATTAAAAAAAATACTTGACAATTAGAGATAGGATAAGTGGTAAACGGCCGCATTTCAATCGTATAAATATGCACTCTGAGCTACTTTGACTATGCCTGGAGTCAAGTGCTTTTCCAGGCCTGTTCCAGATGTGAGAATTTGGGCTATAGGACCGTTTATCCATAAATACAATGTATCTGCCTTGGAGCAGACCACCTCTGACCCAGGAAAATGTCAGCTCTAGTCTGGCTATCTTGCCACCTATACATTCAACCCCAGATTTTATTTATTGTGTCTTTTCTTCTATATTCTCTCCTCCTTCCCTTGCTCTTATTCATCTTATTTTTCTTTTTTTGTTGGAGGCGAATGTAAACCTAGCTTGATAGAGATGAATGAGCATGATATTGCACCCAGGGAGCCAGGATCCTTGTCTAGTTCTCTCCTAAACTAGGTATCTCAGGCAAGTCACTTCAGTATTCTGGTCCTTCATTCCTTCATTCAGCAAGTATTTGCTGAGCTCCTACCATGCAGTAGAGACTGTTCTAGGCGCTAGGATGCAGAGACGGATAAGGTGCACTTTTGGACCATGCACCTGGCCCCTCTGTCTGTACGTCAGGAGGCTGGGTCTTAGGACAGCAGCTGAAGCGGTGAGTGGGCACAAGTCTGTGGCCCTCCCCACACAAGGCAATGTGCTGAGTGTGGGCACCGTGACAACAGAGGAGCCCAGGAGCAGGAAGCATGGAGTGTGGAAGCGAAAGAACGCTCTGTCGGATGGTGTCAGGGAGCCAAAGGTGGCAGCAGTGACTTGGCTCTGTGCCCTTGGACAGGGCAGGCTGCTGCCAGGGCTACCGTGGTTAGGAGGCAAAGCCACTGTGTGAATCTGCGGTGGAGCATCAGGTGGAGTTAGCTCGCCAACGTAGCACGATTTTTTATTACAAACAACCAACTGCCTAAGAATCGCAAGTATTCGGGCTCACCTTAAGCCTTGGGTTGGAGAGACAGTAAGTTTGGAATCCAAGGAGAATCCAGGGAATTTGAAGCAAATCATTTCATAAAATCAAACCCCTAGTTCTGTGGAGGGGTTCTTCTTTCTCTCCCCAGGACCTAGCATTCATTATACCCGACACTGAACGAATATATGAATGAAAACACTTTATGGAACCTAGATGTATATCCTAGGGAGCATCTCCTAGGTGGAAAATTGGGAGAGACTGGTGAGCAAGAGGTGAACATTTTATCTCATAAAATAATAATGACACAGAATGTTGCAATGGAGCGACGAGCCTTAGCAACACTTTTTACTCACCGAGAGGACTGTGAGCCTGGATGGAGTCCAGCTTTGGAGGGGAGGAGGGGAGCTCTGTCCCAGCCCCCTCTCCAGGGCACTCTGAGGAAATGAGTCTCCTACAAGCATGAAAACAGAGGAAGGAGAGATTTAGCACAGCGTGGTGGCTGATGAAGGTGGGCACCAGGCGGGGGGCAGAAGGAGGGCAAGGTTTAAAGTCAGAGATTAGAAGGTAGAGCTTCACTTTCACATTTTTGCGACTTATTCGCTGCCAAGCCAAAGATTTTCTGAGACTCAGCTTCCTTCTTTGTAAATCAGGGATTTACTGCTGCCACCCCGCTGTTCTGAACTTCTTCCTGTTCAGAGAATGTATCGATACTTGCGTTAGAGATTTAGATAGATACATTGGATAGATACATTCTTCTTTTAAAACACAAATACATGCTGGTAGAACCAAGTGTTTCAATCAAGAGAAACACAAAGTATCTTCTCACTCAAACTTGAAGGGGACAGGATGCTGCGTGCTCCTGGAGACAGGGAAGAGTGGTCTCTTATTTGGGTTGCGCTGGATTGACATGTGTTGAGAGTAACGATTCAGGAAGAGACTGGTGGGCAGGTCTGATCGTATAAGTCTCTGGTGCAGATAATGACATGAGGAAACTGGCAAGGGCTTGCTTGAGCACCATTCGGAGAGAAAGCAGGTCACCCGCGGTGGTAGCAGTCCAGCCCTCAGCAGAGAACACTCGGGGCTCCTCTTGGCAAAAGAAAAGCTGAGGGGAGAAAGACCCCAGGTCGGAAGAAAGACAGATGCACCTTTGGATCCTGGCTGTGCTCTGATCGGTGACCCTTGTTTGTTTCATCTGTAAAATAGTGATTATATTTAACTATACGTATTGTTGGGAGGATTAAAATGGAGGATATATGTCAGTTCCTGGCAAGAAGTAAACACTCAGTAAATTATAGACAGTATTATTTATGATGAAGACTTTTATAGGAAGGATAGGGAAATTCATGGCTGCAAGTGAAGTCAGGAAAGGACTCAAAGAGGAGTGGGCTGGGGTCTGAGTTAACAGATGAAATTTCTGACCGGAAAATGTGTTGCATCAACAAGTAACATGGCTTTTTAATAGGTCATCTTAGAGGCTGGGGCATCCGACTTGCCCAAAAGGAGTCCAGCCTGGCTGGGCTGTGGGTAGGAAAGATAATACTGCAGGTACGCCAAGTAGTCTGATTTGTAGGACTCCACTGTACCCTCGGGACAAAAGGGGGGGGTAGGAGAAGCCAGGTTTGCCAGGTCCTGATGACAGAGTCCGGACATGACTAACTGATACCGGAAACACAGTGTCAGAAAATTGATGCCCTACAAAATCAGAGAGGAGATCCGAAAAATTCAAAATCATGGTGATGGAAATAAAAGGATGACCAACAATATAAAGATCAAAATATAACTGCCAGATGAGTGGACCAGACAATAGATACTGTGGAGTTTGGCCGAATTGACCAAAGTCCTAAGAGCATGTGCTCTGGGGTTGGAGTTCTCGAGTGTGCATCCTTGCTCTGTCAGTTACTAATGATGTGAGCTGGAGAAATTTGCACGTCAGCTTCCTCACCTGTAAAGTGTAGGATTTTTGTGGAGGGTGTAGGAGTATTGTGAAGGCTCTGGCACACTGTAAACTCTCAATAAATGTTAACTACAGTTATCCTGCTCTACGCATGGGGGATTGGTTCCAGGACCCACGTGGGTTACCAAAATCTGTGGATGCTCAAGTCCTAAATTCTTGGTAGCTGGGAGTTTTTAGGGCCTGGCCTGGTGAAAAAGTGGGGCTAGAACTAGTCCTAGGATGAGTGTGGATGAGACTAGAAGGGGAGACAATTTGAACCTAGGGACCCTGAGACTCCATGCGGCTGAGAGTTCTGATGGGTGTGGCAGGAGTCTCTGGAGGACTTGCTCTGAGGAGTGGCAGTGAAGTATGTGTAAGAGTGATGGAAAGCAATGATCAGGGAAAGAACACAACAGATGAGCCGAAGAGACAAGAAAGGACTCACCAGAATTTCCTATAGGATGAGTGATTGGAAGGAAAACAAAGAAACTGGAACAAAAGTATCTCAGCCATTGTGTGAAAGGAAACGAAGTAATTCAAACCACAGTCAAAAAAAAAAAGTGCCAACAAGTGGTACTGAAATCAAAACGAAGACAAAATGTGCCCCAGCTCCACCAGAATGGCTAAGATGAAAGAGACTGGTAGTAACAAGCACTGGAACACAAGGAATTGCTGCTGGTAGGTGTGCAAATTGGTACAAATCCTTTGGAAAACTGACGGTACACCCTCAAGCTGAACATACGCATGACCTAGGACTCAGCAACTCTACCCCTAGGTGTCTACCTAACAGAAATGCACATCATTTGGTCACCAAAAGACATTCTTGCTAATAGCAGCACTAATCATAAAAGCCCCCAACTGGGAACCACCCAACTGCCCATCCACTGAGAATGGATGGACACACTTTGGTGTGTCCTCACAGTGGAAGACTGTACAGCAACAAGATGAGGGACTTACCACAACATGGAGAAATCTCATAAAACTGAGCTAAAACAATGGACACAAAGGAGTGCTTAGTGTGTGATTCCACCGGATTCCATTTGTATACAGTTCAGAAACAGGCAACACTAATTTTGATGCTAGAAGTGTCTTGGTCCGTTCCAGCAGCTATAACACAATACTGTAGACTGGCTGGCTTATAAGCAGCAAACATTTATTTCTCACAGTTCTGGAGGCTGGGAAGGGCAAGATCAAGGCACCAGCAGATTCAGTGTCTGGTGAGAGCCCCCTTCCTGGTTCACAGATGGCTGTCTTCTTGCTGTGTCCTCACATGGCAGAAGGGGCAAGGGAGCTCTCTGGGGTCTGCTTTATAAGGGCATTAGTCCCGATCACCTCCAAAGACCCCACTTCCAAAGACCATCACATGGGGGACTGGATTTCAACCTATGAATTTGGAGGGGGACACAAACATTGAGTCAGTAGCAGAAGTTAAGATATGGTTATTCCTGAGGGTGGGCTATTGATCTGAGACAGGCACAGGCTGGGGAGAGGGACTGGTCTTTGGAGGAGCTGAGGGTGTTCAGTTTCTTAATTTAGGTCATGACTCCATGAGTATGTTCAATTTGTAAACATTTAACGAAGTATATACTTATGATTTATATATACAAGGTATATATAAGTACTTAATCTGTCAATAAAAATTTAAAATAGTTGCCCAAATTAGACATTAATAAAAACAATCTTGAAAACTCTTTGTCTACTTGCAGGTGTAGCTGCTTATGTCAGCTTTATGTTGGTACAGACCATGATTTTGAACCTCATTTTCCATATTTATAAAGAGTGGATAATAGTACCCGCTTCACAGTAGGTAATATTGGTGAAAGAGCTTTGAAAATGGTGAACTCTCATACAAATTGCTAGGGGGAGAATGCTTTGTCCACACTCCCTATGTTTCCTTTCTGTTAGCACAAGAGCCCTGGTCTGCCTTGCCCACCGCTTACTCCACCCAGGAGGGTGAAACTGATTGGTAAGTTTGGCAAGTATGATACATCCCTCTTCAGTCTTTCCCTCTTGGAAAACCCCCTGTCTAGTGCAAATGGTTATTGAAGTTCAGGGAGTTTGAGTGCATTCTCCAAATTTAGGCAGATGATAAGTGACAGGGATAGAATTTGAATTCAGGTCTCCGATTACAAAGACCATGCTTTTAAACATTCTGCTGTATTGCCTGCCTAATAAGTAATGTACTAAATATAAAATAGATGCTGAGTTGTATGGTACAGCTGAGAATACAACAGGAATTCAAGGAAGGAGTGTTCTCTATTGGGATCGGTTGAGGATGGCTACACAAGAGACTATAGGGTCAACTCCTGCTAAATTCTCTCTGTGTAAACCTCAGGAGCCAGTGCAGCTGGAATTAGCACTAACGTCCTTCCAGGGCATACGAGAAGAGGGGGTCTGTTGTTGGCAAAAACAGCCAGGAGTTTTTCACCACAGTGCCCCTTGGCTGGGCCCCAGCACTTACCCAGTTTCTGCCTTGGTTTAGCTACAGTTTGTCATTTACCTCTGTTGGTGTTTGCCTTCGAGTTCTTCTGAGACTTACCTCACAGCCATTCTAAGGTATGAAATGGGACAGGAGGCTTATTTTCAAGCACCTGAAGTCTGAGAATATGCAGAGGGTATGTTAAGAGCATTTTATAAAGGAAGTTTATTTCTTTTTCTGAGGCACAATTTATATTCAATACGCAGCATTGATCTCGGATATTTAGTTAGATGGGTTTTGACAACTTTATACCCATGCAGCCACTACTCAAAATGAGATATAAAACATTTTTATCACCCCAGAATCATATAGTATGCTAATGTGTGTGTGTGTCTGGCTTTTTCAAGCAACAGTGTTTTTGAGATTCATCCATGTCATTGCATTTATCAATAATCTATTTCTTCTTCTTGCCAAGTAGTATTCCATTGTATAGATACACCACAATTGTTTATCCATTCTCCTGTTGGTAGACATCTAGGGTTCTTCTAGCTTTTGGCTATTATGAGGAAGGCTGCTATGAACATTTTTATGAAAGTCTTTGTGTGAACGTATATTTTCACTGCCCTACGGTAAAATACCTAGGAATGGACTTGTTGGGTCGCGGAATAGATGTGCGTTTATCATTATGAGAAACTACCAAACAATTCTCCAGAGGGTTGAGCCATTTTATATTCATACCATCAGCGCTGCTCTGCACCTTGAAGGAATTTTTTTTATGAAACCATGATGACATTTTAGTAAAGCATATTTATCACAGTGCCTAGGCTGGGAAAGATTTCTGTGGGAACCATTTGGAGGGAGGAAAAAAACAGCAAACAGAGGGGAGTGGATTGGCACTCTCCAAACAGCATTCACCAGGAAGCCAGCCCAGGGGGACCACGTGGGCAGCAGGCGCCATAGCTACCAATCAAGGTTGTGTTCTCAGCTGATGACATTCGCTCCACATGCCAGGCCCTCTGTCCACGATCCAAGTAATCTGGGTAACTTATTGTTTTTGCTCAAGTTGCGCTTCATTGAAATTCTTTTTGGAGTGTCCCTTTTGGTCACAAGTTCTCTTTCTTGTCTGGGAGCCAAGATGTGAAGCTTATTTAGTAGAGCAAGGCTTTTTGAATTTGTGCTGCTGGCTTCCCCTCCAGTTGTGGTATCAAAACTGACTAGCCTGCCCCCACTCCTGAGCAGCTTTCCCTTGACTTCTACAAGGTGGAGAGCAAGTCGTTGTCCATCTTTTGGCCTTCTCCCCTTAGGTTACTTTTAACAAGGTTTCAATTCAATTAGGCCATTCAATGGAGGGCAAAGCCTTTGGCTCTGCTTTAAGATGATTTCATTTTGAGACAAAACTCACTCTCTACAAGTTTTTCTTTCAGGTTACCGTAACAGAGGACAGAAATAGTACGGAGTAGCCCCCTAAGGAATTAATCTTAACTTTCTGCAGGCATGACTGATCCTGGCTGTATTGATTCTATTGATTCTATCCTACTGATTCTGTCCTGTTTGTAAAAACTCTTGCTAAAGTAGGTGACAGCCATTACTTATTCCTTAGCCAGATTCTGGATGAGAGGTGGGGCTCCAAATTTGGGCACAGCCAGGTTTCAACTCCTATTACCTTATTCTCTTCCTCTAATTGGTACTCACTGTAAGTGCTTGGTAATAAAAACACAAGCTCCCATTTTCTTTTCCTCCTTCCTTACAATGGAGAATTTGTCCCTCTGCTTATCAAAATCAAATTCTTCCACATGTATTCTGGATCCCATTCTCAAAGAATGTGTTCAACTGGTTATTATCTGTAGCAGAAATAATTCTCCTCCTAAATTCAGGCTTCTGTCTTCTGATGTATACAGTTGTTGCTAGAAAATGGCTGGCCAGCTGGAGACTGTGTTTCTCAACCTCCGTTGCCTTCAGGTGAGGCAGCGGAGGTGACTAGTTCTTGTCAATAAATGTGATGATGAGTGACATGGGTCACTTCTTGACCAAGTAGCTTAAAAAGCAGGACTGCTTCTTCTCCCTTTTGCTCACTTGATGCAGAGGGGCACAGCAAAGTTGAAACTCATATACTAAACATAAGCGATCCACAAGATGGATGGAGCCTGGGTCTCTGACTCATCGGTTGGAGAGACCCACCTGCCATTAAGAACTTCTCTGTTAAGAACTTTATGTGAGTGAGAAAAAAATTTCTATTGTGTTTGACCTACTATATATTGCTGAGTCCTTCTGTTATAGCAGGTATCTTTACCCTAATTAGCACATTATTTTTCTTTCCTCTGCATCTTTCACATTTCTCTCAATTAGAATCTATCTGCATTCAACATGACCAAGCATCTTCCATCTTAAAACAAAACCAAACCAAAAAATAACCTTCCTCTGATTCCACATTCCTGCCCAGTTTTCTCTTGACTTCTTTTCTTAGACAATCTTATTAGGAAAGTTCTCTGTGCAGTCTTAACTGCCTGCTTCCCATTCACTTTTAGCCCAATTCATATGGCTTCTCTGCCACCACTCCGGTAAAACTCCTCTTGCTGAAACCCTCAATAAATGCCATATTTCCAAATCCAGCAGACACTCTTTGGTCCTCACTGTAACTCCCAGGGTTTAATACAGTCAGCAACTCTCTCCTTCATGACATGTTTTCTTCTCTCGGTTCCTTGAAACAATCTCTTATGTGAATGACAAACAGGCATTTTGAACTTATCACATCCAAAACTCATCTCAATAAATGGTACTTCCATTCACCTAGTGGCTCATGCCAGAAATCTGAGGGTCATTTGGGACACATTCTTCTTTCTCACCATTCATAGCCAATCAATCACCATGTCCTGCCAATTTTATCTCCTAATTTTGCTCAAATTTAGAACTCTTCCTCATCTCCATTTTCCTCCACGACCCCTTCCTTTCTCCACATTTAAGATTAAAAATGTAAATCAGATAATGTCACTCCCCTCTGAAAATCCTTTAGAAGATTTCCACTGTCTTAGGATAAATTCCCTAATCCTTAATACGGCATATACACTCTTATATTGTCTTGCCTTGCCTAGTTAGTGTTATCTAGCACTCACTCCCCTTTGCTCATTATTTTCCAGCTTTTCTTTTAAATCTTTGAAATCAACAAGTTATTTCCCACCTCAGAACCTCTCTAATTGTAAGGACAAAAACCAACTCAAACAAACTTAGGCAAAAAAGGGAATATAGTAGCTCATGTAAACAAGGAGCCTAATATGTGGCTGACTTCAGACATGGCTAATTCCAGAAACTCAAATTATGATCTTATTGCTCTGTTGCTTCATCGTTTAGCTCTGCTTATCTTTGAGTTGATTCTTTCCATTTGACATGAACTGTCTTAACGGAAGCAAGATATCCACTGTCAAAGATGTCAGTTTACGTAATGAAGAATTAATCTTACCCAAAGAGAGGTCTGGCCTTTGGCTTCTGGGAAATAATCTTTAGGCCCTTGGAATGTCATGCTTGATAAGAGTGTCTCTATTTGCCTGGGGGCCATAGGCCATCCAGAGAGTAGCAATATGTGTTAAGGTGAGGGCTTTGATCCATATCAACAATGTGTGTTAACATGACTTGGAGTCATGTGGTATCAGTTGATCTCTGGAGAAACTGGAAACTGAGACCCCCCCCCCCCCCGGCAACCTGGGCAATCAATCATGCTTAGGTGATTAAGCCCCCATGAAAATTCTGGACACTGATGGTCAAATGAATTGCTTGATTGGCAACACTCTGTGCATATTATCACACATAGATATCAAGAGAGTAATGCTATCCTGACTCCACAGGGAGAGGACAACTCAGAGCTCCAGGTCTGATACCCTCCTGGCCTATGAGTCTTTGCCTTTGGCTGACTTTAATCTGTATCCTTTTCCTGTAATAAACTGTAACCATGAGTACCGCAGCTTTCAGTGAGCTCTGTGAGTCTTTCTAGTTAAATCTCAAAACTGAAGGTAGTTGTGCGAACTACCAAATGTGCGTTTGGTGTCAGAAGTGAGGATGGTCTTGTGTGAACTGTGCCCCCTCTAACCATACAGTTGGCTAACTATTACACCGTTATTCATTCTTAGCTTAATAACTACAGCAAAATGATTCTGTTTATCCTGATATTCTAAAAGAAAAGATCCAGGGGACACCTTGGCTGGCTAGCTTGACATAAGTGCCCATAAGTGGGGGAAAGAGTGCTGTGGTTAGTCCCAGTCAGGTATCTGCCTAAAAACTATGGCAGGGCTTCCCTGGTGGCGCAGTGGTTGGGAGTCTGCCTGCCGATGCATGGGACACAGGTTCGTGCCCCAGTCCGGGAAGATCCCACATGCCGCGGAGCGGCTGGGCCCGTGGGCCATGGCCGCTGAGCCTGCGCGTCCGGAGCCTGTGCTCCGTGACGGGAGGGGCCACAGTGGTGGGAGGCCCGCGTGCCGCAAAAAAAACCCAAAACACTATGACAGAAATGGGTTCCTCACAGGAGAGAAGGTTTAGGTTACCAAAAGAAAAAAAAGAAAAAGAAGGGGGATAGGGATGCTGGGTGGACAAAAATAGCAGACACTCAATATGGCTCATTTGCACCAGCCTTTCCCTCTTCCGGGAACACTCCTGATTCTTACCACCTCCGCCATCACCACAATTTTCTAACGACGAAGTATATTGTCATTTGGGTTTCAGTTTAAATGTCACTTCACTAGAGAGGCTTCCTTCAATCAAAATACAAGTTCCTATTAGAGAGTCTTATAGCTCTTGTCAGTTTGTGATTATATATTCCCTGGCATAATTATTAGTTTAGTATCTTAATGTCCTCTTGACTCTGAGCATGTCTATACTATTTATCATATAATAGGTACTCAAAAACGTCTGTGGAAGGAAGGAATGAATAAGAATGAAAGAAAATGTGTCAATGGATTGCCTTCATCTCAGCTCTTATGCTAACTCTTCAAAGGTTCTTTCTTAGTAAGAGGTCAGTAAATGAGTATCTAGTTAAACTTTGGACTCTGTTGTTGGAACCAACAAAAGGAACTTGCCCCAATTTTTCAGTCAGGAATTCAAGAACTGCATAACCCTTAGAAGTAAAAATCACGGGGTGGGTTAACCTTATCATCCTTTATTGAAACAAAATATGTAATATTTATTTGTATGGACATATCCCTCATGATAAACTAATAAAACTATGTGCCTCACCTTGCGTAGTGATTTTATCTGATTTCAGCCACACAGTAACCCAGTGAGCTAAGTAATGCAGGCAGATGTTTCTTTCATCTGTTTAACAGATGGAAAAAAAAAAAAAAGCTGGGGAATCAGAAAGGTAAGATGAATCAGGATCACATGGAAAAGTTTGTGGTCAAAACAAGATTCAAGATTATTAATCAGGGCTTCCCTGGTGGCGCAGTGGTTGAGAGTCCACCTGCCGATGCAGGGGACACAGGTTCATGCCCCAGTCCAGGAAGATCCCACATGCCGCGGAGTGGCTGGGCCCGTGAGCCATGGCCACTGAGCCTGCGCGTCCGGAGCCTGTGCTCCACAACAGGAGAGGCCACAGCAGTGAGAGGCCCACGTACCACACACACACAAAAAAAGATTATTAATTAGCCATCCTGGAGCCTAGTTCTACACTCTTTCTATCAACCCAATGTTGCTCATTCTGTAATCTTCCAGTCAACACACACTGCTGTCTCCTTCAGCTGTGGGATGTGTCAAAAGTCACACAGTATTAACATAGTAAATTTGAATATGAATAAACTTTAGATTTTCCATATCTTGTGGACATTTCGGATTATTTGAGGTTTTAGCATTTTTTATGACACCCCCTGATTTTCAGTCAGGGACTTACTCCTTCCCACCCCCCCCATTCTCAGTTCCTGTGGTTCTGGTGATTTTTTCCATCCCCAACCCAGAGTTACTCTGGCCAATGAGAGCCTAGCCTTCTCTAGGCTGTAGATTTAATTAAGGGATGACACATGGCCCATAACAGCCATTAAAATTCAAGAGAGGCTTTGAAAGAGTGGCAGACATTCTCTCTCAATGGGCGTGAACCTGAGACAACATGAAGCTGGAACTCCTGCAGTCATTTGTTCCCATGTGGAAACTGAGACTGAAATCAATCAGTTGAAATGAAGAAAAACCATATTCTTATGATACACTTTGAACCCTGAATCCAGCTGTGCCTGAAGTCCACAGTACCTCTGGATTTTAGTTACACAATTCAATAAATTCCTTCTCTTGGGTAAATCAGTTTGAGGAGGATTTTCTGTCTTTATCATCCAGAAAGATCTTAACTAAAATATCCTATAATAATGTACTGTCACTCAATTGCATCCCATACCTTTTCTTGAAAGAAAAAGAGTGGAGTTAGGGTTATTTTCTGGAGAATTGCATTGCAGACAACAAGGGACTGGCTTCAAAAAACAAAACAAAACTGAGAAGTCATTTTACTAGGATTTAGCTGCATACTCCTTGGGTCTGAAAAAAACTTTATGTAGTGCCATTCTCCTTCAGGTTAGTGATAAGAGGCCACGTCCTCTCACCTCTAGGACCAACTTAATCCCTATTGCTAGACTCTAACCTCGCCAGCTGGCAGGGCTTCCAGAATTTTCCCCAGTGAAGTTTGATGCTTTAGATGGCCTTAGCACAGCTGAAATTCCCTCTAGCTATCTAGACCCACACCCTTCTTTTTTCTATCAAATGTCATTGCAAATCTGTCCCAGGAAAAACTTGCTACAAGTCTTTCCAATCTTAGAATAGAATTTCTGGGTACCATCCATTTGCAAATAAGATGTCTGTCCAAAAGTTAAGCCTAACCAATGACTCACTTTTCTGATTGCCAGCCTCACAGGAACAAGAACAGGGGGGAATGTTATAGGAATTCTTTTAAGGTCAGATGAATCTAGTACACAGAACCATTTAGTTGGCAATAATGGTTTCAGCACAAGATGCTTTTAGACATTCTCTTAAAAATTCAGTGTTTGGTAACTCCCAGGTCAAGATGAATTTAGTCTGTACCCTGGTTAGTGAATTTAGCAATTACTTTTCATTTGCCAAAATGATGAACGTTTCAACCTTCTAGAAACCTAACATTACCTAATTGGATGTCATATTTTTAACAGATGATAGGAACATAGTGAATGATAATGGTTGGGTAAAACTTTTCTGTAACCAGTATTTATAAGAATTTACATAATAAGTTGTGAGGTTGTGCTGGTTCTTTTCAACAGATTGTACCTTCTAAAAGGGGGAAAGTTCTAAAAAACAGGCATAAATGAATCCTTCTCACATGTGAATTGCATAACTCATGATACTACTACTTAAACCACGCATGGCCAAGGACATAGAGCCATGTCATTTTCTAGGCTCAACAAAAATAAAAGGGAGGATTGCCCTTGTTAGTCATTTTTTCCCACAAATATTCCTAGGATACACATGAAAATAATACTAAAAAAATACAAGTCACAATGGTTTAGAGCAGAAAATACTCTGAGCTCAGAATTAGGGGACCTAAACTCTGTTCCTGTGCAACCCTCAGCAGGTTACTTTTCTTTGGGTCTCTCATCACATATAAAATGAGGTATTAACTACCAAGGAAGCATTGAGCTATAAATTTGGATTACTGAAGCAGAGGACTTGCTGATGTAATTCTTCTCGGTTTCAGTTCTGTGCATGGATCTAAACACTAGATAGATGATAGATAGACAGATAGATAGATAGATAGATAGATGATAGATAGATGATGGGTAGATAGATAAATAGATGATAGATATCTCAAAGAACTTCAAAGATGATCAGGTTAGCAAAAATAAATTAGCTGGGAGAAAAGAACCTGAGTGTGAACACTTTTCATTCATTCATTCACTCCTTCACAAATTCTTTTGAGCACTTAATTAGCCAGGCACTACTACTAGCACTTAGCCAGGTGCTAAGGATACAGCACTGAACAAAGTCCCTGTTTTCATAGAACTTATTTTCTAGAGGTGAAAATACATCCTCATCAAATATGTAAAATGGAATGTGTCAGTTTGTTTACTATGTCTGTGAGTCTGTTTCTGTTTTGTAAATAAGTCCATTTGTATCATATTTTAGATTCCACATATAAATGATATCATATGGTATTTGTCTTTGCCTTACTTATGTCACTTAGTATAATATCTCGGTCCATCCAGGTTGCTGCAAATGGCATTGTTTAATTCTTTCTTTATGGCTGAGGAGTATTCCACTGTGTATATGTACCACATCTTCTTTATCCATTCCTCTGTCGATGGATACTTAGGTTGCTTCCATGTCTTGGCTATCGTAACTGGTGCCGCTATGAACATCGGGGTGCATGTATCTTTTGAATTAAAGTTTTCTCTGGATATATGCCCAGGAGTGGGATTGCTGGATCATATGGTAATTCTATTTTTAGTTTTTTAAGGAGCCTCCATACTGTTTTTCATTGTGGCTGCACCAGTTTACCAAAGGGGAAAGAAGGTAGGGGAGGGAGACATTAGAAGTTTGAGATTAGCAGATACACACTACTATATATAAAATGGATAAACAATAAGGTCCTACTGTCTAGCACAGGGAACTGCAGTCAATATTTCGTAGTAAAGCATAATGGAAAAGAATATGAAAAAGAATATATATATGTATATATATATATATATATCTGAATCACTGTGCTATACACCTGAAACTAGAACATTGTAAATTAACTATACTTCAAAAAAAAAAGTAGGGAGTGTCAGAAGGTAATAAGTGCTAAGTAGGAAACTAGAGCAGAGGGGGAGACAGGGAGTGCTTGAGGTTGCCCTTTTACATAAAGTGTCACAGAGAAGATGGCATTTGAAGAGAGACCTAAAGGAGGTGAGAGAGTAAGTCAGGCTATTTCCTACTTAGTAGTAGCAAGGGCAAAGGCCCTGAGGTGAGCGTGTTTGACATGTTTTAGGAGCATATGCTGCTGGAGCACAGCGAGCAAAGGGAAGAGTGGTAAAGATGAGATCAGAGGGGAGGAAAAGTACCAAGAGAAGCTGGAAGCTGCTGTTTACTTGAAGATGAATTACCCCATCCTCTTATTTGTGGATTCTTTGCTAGTAAAATTGCATAGGGGGAATAGACTGGTATAGTCTAATTGTAACATCTGTTTGGATTAGGGTGGGGTCAGAACTTGAAACTCACTGTCACTACTGGGCAGAAACATATGCTGTGCCTTGGAGAGTAAAGCAGCATTTCTTTCATTTTCAGCAAAGTTTAACTTTTTTTACATTAGGGCTTTCTGTCCTCCCTTTCCTCTAGCATGAGGCCCTGCCGTACTCCTGGTACTCCTCTAACTAACGCAAGTGTGGTGGATGTGGTGAGAGGTTCTAGCATCCATTCCAACCTCCTTCGTGTGTGTCTTCTGGTACTGTGGAGACTGGAAATCTAAAAACTATATGTTCCAGACTCCTCTGGAGCTAGAAATTTAGATACAAATCATTTCTACTGATTAGATGCATTTGCATCAGTTAAGAAGGTGGAAGCGAGAGTTTCTTCTTTTTTCACTCTCTCTTTTGTCCAGCACGTTTTTTCTGCAGCACATTACAGGATCTGGTCACTAGTTTCACAGGTGTCACAAGGCAATTACAAAGTGGGCAGCAGCAATGGCTGGAAAGACACATTAAGTCTTTCATTGGCCCTAGTAGGTACTCTTGCCTTCATGGGCCCCTTCCTCCATTAAAAAAAATTATATTCCACGACTGCATTGGGATAAAGATTAATATATTATTATTATATATTTAAACATTTAATTCAACCTAAAATTTCTTTTTTTCATCTAATTTTAAAAGAAATTTAAATAGTTTTATGGGTTCCTAAATGTACTGCCGGCACTAGGCATTGCGCCTACTAGTAGTACCCAGCAGAAGGGTTGGCCCCCATTGTGTTGGGTTCCCTGGAATAAGCTAAAGTCGGGTGTTCTTGAAGTTAATGCTTCCAGTGGCGAGCTCCGAGTGCCTGTCTTCCCGATTGTGGCCGGGAAGCAGCTCCCTGGAAGGCCCATTGGCTGTGTTGTTCTAGGATTCATTTACAGAAACTCAGCTTTTCCTAAGGTTTTGTAAGTACCCAATTCCGTGTGTTAAATCCAAACTCCATTAAAATAACCAGAATGGTCTGTTTTCTGCAATGAAACCTAATTGATGAGGGTTTATGCCTTTATTCTCATGAATCTTTCATATCTGTTCCTTACCCTCAAATTCCCCATTCGGTCAGTCTCGCCCCTCTCACCTCATCTCTGTTCTCCCTCATTCCATTACCATTTTGCCTTTCGCTGGAAACTTTGGAACCCCCACTCCATTGTGGGAAAAGTCCCTGGGTCCCTGTATTAGTCAGGTTTCTCCAGAGAAACAGAACCAATAAGGTGTGTATGTATGTATCTAGGTGTAGACATGTAGATATAGTATGTATCTATTTATATGTACATCTCTACATCTCCATCCCTATCATTTATCTATCTACTGAGAGGTACAGAGAGAGAGAGAGAGAGAGAAAGAGACAGAGACAGAGTGACTAATTTAAGGAATTGACTCATGCCATCGTGGTGGTAGGCAAGTCCAAAATCTGCAGGGTTGGGTCAGCAATCTGGAGACTCAGGGGAGAGCTGAAGTTGCAGCTCAAGTCCAAAGGCAGCCAGCTGGCAGAATTTCCCCTTCATCAGGGGAGGAAAGTGTTTTTCCATGAAGGCCTTCACCTGATTGGATGAGGCCCACCCACATTACAGAGGGTGATCTGCTTTATTCACAGTCTGCTGATTTAAATGTTAATCACATCTTAAAAATACTTTCACAGAAACATAGAATAATGTTTGATCAAATAACCAAGTGTTGTGGCCTAGCCAAGTTGACACATGAAATTAACCATTACATTTCTATTAACATAAACCCATTTATTTTTTATTTTTTGCGGTACGTGGGCCTCTCACTGTCGTGGCCTCTCCCATTGTGGAGCACAGGCTCTGGACGTGCAGGCTCAGCGGCCATGGCTCACGGGCCCAGCCGCTCCGCGGCATGTGGGATCTTCCTGGACCGGGGCACGAACCCGCGTCCCCTGCATCGGCAGGCGGACTCTCAACCACTGCGCCACCAGGGAAGCCCCATAAACCCATTTTTAAAACCTCTTTCTTTCTTCTTCTCGCCTGAAACATGTTCTCCTACGAAATCGCCATTCTCCCAATAGTTCTTAGCGTGAGAGCTTCAAGTCACACCCCAGACTTGACATTCAAAGACCCCATGGAAATAAATGGAAAGAACTAGTAGGTAGTAGTAGTAACTTGGTAGATAATAATTAGTTGGGAGCTCTTCCTCCTCTTCGTTTTGCTCCTATCCCTCGCACTCTTCTCATTCATCTTCTCCTCTTGTGTTATCAAGTTACTCTGTGTTTTTGGAGGAAAATTCAGAGCTCTAAAGATATGCTCACTTCCTACCCAGTGCTAGCTAACTTTAGCTGCACCCTGAGCCCACCTCTCCATTTCTCTTTAAGTCTCTTGGTAACTCCCTGGCACGCTGACCCAGAGAAGTTACCAAGCTCCTGGAGAGAGATAAAGGCTGAAGGCACTTGCAGTGAGAGCAGTCAGCATGTACGGAATGCTGAGAGTCAAGGGGATTTCGCGGGGGCACCAATGACATTCTACACTTCCTCTCCCCCTGGCTTTACTGTAACATGGACTTACACCTGTGTCTACTTTCCCATCCTTTCATTCATTTTGCCAGCTACTCTCAGATACAGCATTTTATTTCATCTTCTTGACCAGAGAATTTGGCCTTGCTCCAGTTTTACATAAGAAGAAGCTAAGAGGTTAAGAATAAGTAACTTCACAAAAATTACCCAGCTTGTAAGTTCTGGGACTTTGATTTAGAGACTCTAAAATCCATACATTTTCTAGTACAGCAGAAATCTAGGGGCAGAATCTTGGGGAACACTCATCATGATGAGAAATATCTTGGAGCAAGAAGAGATAGGTTCAGAGTAGCGATAGAGGGGTTATTTTGGAGTCACGGGGGGACTCTCCTCATTTAAGACTGGTCTCTACCACTCTTCCCTACCTTCATTTCTATTGACATAGCTTTCTAAAGCTTACTGGGCCAGAATTTTATGTTTTCATCCACAGGCCCTAACGCAATTTCTAAGAACAAAGATCAGATACGATGCAATTTTCAGAATTAATGCCTGGTAATAATGTAATGTAATAAGTGCTCAATTTTATTCAGCAATTATGTATCAATCACCTAAAATGTACCAAGTACTGGGTTAGATGCTAAGAATACAATGATGGACCACAAATATTCAGTGACAGAAGGCATGAATCAATGAAAGACATGGTCTATTTTTGAATATCAAAAATACCACATTCTCAAACTGACTTTATATGGAACCATCAACTAATGATGGCCGTTTAACTTCTGCAATTAAGATGAATCTAGTACTCAGTATTTTTTTTTTTTTTCAGTCTGGATCTGCCTAGGTTTAGTTTCAAAAGTTAACAATAGCAGATAATGTTGATGTGAAAAGAGCATATTCTTCATAGGATGGCTGTGAAGATTAAATGAAATAATAATTGCCAGATTCCAAGCATTTTACGTAATTTACCACGCTTGCCTGTATACGTAGATTGCAAGTGCCACAAAAATAGTCACTGATTTATTTTATTTTATTAAAATTTTTTTCCAGCTTTATTGAGACAGATTGAGATTTTGAGATAATTGACATATAACATGATATACAAGTTTAAGGTATACAATATAATGATTTGATGTATTGCAAAACGATTCTCACAATAAGTTTAATAATGTCCATCACACATAGTTACAATTTTTTTCTTGTGATGAGAACTTTTAAGATCTACTCTCTAAGCAACTTTCAAATAAGCAGTACAGTATTTTCAACTATAATCATGCTGTACATTACATTCCTAGAACTTATTTATAAGATACTGGTTTATTTTAATTTACCGACATGTATATCCAGCTTTTATAATGCTTAGCACACAGTAGGTCTTCAATTAATATTGATGGGCTCAGTGATAAATATAGATATTATTAGTTCAATTTTGTTTTGTTTTGTTTGTTTGTTTTGCGGTACGCAGGCCTCTCACTGCTGTGGCCTCTCCCGCTGCAGCAATTTTAAAGATGACATAAACACTCAGAGAGATTGAATGATTTTCCCAATTTCTCCAAGCTAGTTGATAGCAGAGTTAGGACAAACGAGGCCTTTCTAACATTACTGTGCCTAAGGGCCTCTATAAAGCATGCAGCATAGTGCTAAGTACACAGTAGGCCATCAGTATGCGCTATTCCTTCACCAATGCCTTGTTAAAGAGGACACCGGGACAAAGGGCGACTCTGCTGCTTCTCTTCCAGAGCTCCGCGCGATCTTCCTGTTCTTCAATCCTGTCTTGACTCGTATTCCCCTTCTACTCCAGAAAACGTGGATGGCCCCATGGCTCAGGCCCTGGCCCTGCTGACCCTCTGGATGTTGGCCTGCACATCTGCAATCACTTCTACTCAAACTGCACCCGCCAGCGACGTGACCTTTAGATGCTGCCCAGTCTGCGTGGCTGAGTGGTTCCAGTACTGCTGCTCTGCGAGGCATGGGGAAAAGAAGACTAAAAAGGAGCCTACTTCCCCCTCAGAAAGTATGGGAAACGCAGAACTAGGGAAGTTCTGTAAGTCATGGGGAAAAGTTTGTTCAGGCTTCCGACTCTGCCCTGCCTCGACCACTCTGGAGTTCTCCAGTCTTGACAGCACGGTTCTCAGCGAGCAGAAGACATGCAGTCAACCGATCACTTCGGGTCTGAGAGCCTCCTGACCAAATCACCCCAGATTTAAAGATACGGTCACTGCTTTCTTTATCATGGTGGCTTTTGTCCTGTACTAGATGACTTTAGGTTACTGATCTGTAAACTTCCGAGGGACTAATTTTGGCTTCATTACTTATGAATGTTAGATGCCGGGGATGTATTGTGAAATTGCTTGGGGCGAGAAGCCAGGTGGGTCATGAGAGCTCCAAGTTTCCAGACCCTTCTCCCCTTGGAAAAAGGCCTCTCAAGTAAAGAGCTTTGCAACTGCTGCTACTGTTGTCTCAAGGCACCTGGGTGAGAGTGCCAGGAACATGGATTCTGGAGCCATTAGATATCTTGGTTTGTCTTGTGGTTTCAGAATGATCTAGTTATGTGATGTAGGGTGGCACTTAGCCTTTCTGAGTCTCAGTTTCCTAACTATAAATGCGGATGATGTCACCTGCCTCATGGAGTTAAGGTTAAAGGAGATAACATCTACAGATTGCTCATATTCAGTGCTAAGAAACTGGTGTTTATTATTATTATTGAAACGAAGACACCTGAAAGGATCAGAGCACCGTTAACACCTACCGGGTCTTCAGGTCTGTTTTCTGAGAAAAGAATGTGAGGTCTTAAAGCCAAAGCCCAAGGGAAGCTGAATTCTCCTCTCTGCAAGGGAGTCAAGGATGATTTGTTAAGCTGTCAAACTTCCCCACGGTCGTTAAACAGAATATGCAGTACTGTGTCAGTTGCCCTATAATTGTTAATAGGAAAACACTTGAAACAAAAAGGATCATATGCATGTACTAGGTATAGCAAAGGAGAATGGGAAACTGGCGAAAGGTGTAAATAATGTCCAATTATTACTGTATTTCCGATGTTGTGTTAGGTGCTTTTTGTTAGGTAACTTTTGTTACCTCATTTAACTCTTCATATCTTCCATTATTCCCTCCTTGGGCCTCTTGGCACTATGAGTTACATAAATTATTCCCATCTTTTTTCCAAATTGAGATATAATTGCCATTAACGTTGTATTAGTTTTAGGTGTACAACATAATGATTTGGTATATACATGTATGTACGGTGAAATGATCACCAGAGTAAGGCTAGCTGACATCCATCCCCATACACAGTTAGATTTTTTTTTTCTTGTGATGAGAAGTTCAAGGTTTACTCTCTTGGCAACTTTCAAATATATAGTACAGTGTGAGAAACTACAGCCACCATGTTCTACATGACATCCCCATGAGTTATTTATCCTATAACTGCAAGTTTGTACCTTTTGACCACTTTTACCCATTTCACCCGCCTCCCAAACCCCACCTCTGACAACCACGAATCTGTTCTCTGTATCTGAGTGCCATATTTTTTCTTTTTTGATTCCACGTTTAAGTGAGATCATACAGTATTTGTCTTCCTCTGTCTGACTTATTTCACTACTCCCATTTTATAAACAAAAGGAAATGGTGGATCAGCCTCACGAAGTAATTTGCCCAAAGTTACACAGCAAGTAGGTGGCATTTGAGCTCAGAGTGTGGCTCCAAGGCCTAGAGTCTTTCCTTTATACCTAGGAAGGGAGAGGTCAGGGAGACTTTTTCCTGAAGAAAGAAGACAGAACCATCACACTGAGGAAGCCAAGAGCAGCCCAGGAGAAGTAGGACAACCGCAGTGTCCCCAGAGGTGTAGCCAGAGAAAGATCTGTGGAGTTTCCCCACAGGGGCTTTCTCTGGGTAGATTATACATTCTGGGAAAGCTTGGACCTCCCAAGAAGTTTCTGGCTGCACCTGGTCCAACCAAACTACATCCCCAGCACCCAGAAGTAAGAAAGAGGAGAAAATCAAGAATGGACAGTTGTTGCCTGGTGGCCAGGGAAGGTCTCCACATTGAAATAATTAAAAGTAGACTAAACAGTGGAAAGACTTCTCTTTGTCTTGTCAACATTGCTCAAGTCAGCCAGAAATTAAAGCAGAGGGCTTAAGAAGAGACAGGAGGTAAAGAGAAGAAGGAAGCTGCTTTTTCCCTGTCACCAGGTCTTCTCTCCAGAAACATACAGGAATAAACTGAAGACATTCTCCAGTCATTGCTGTCGCATTTAGCCCTCCAGTGTCAGAAGGCTAAGGTGCAGGCTGGTACCCAGAAGATAACTGCCAGGTGCCCTGAGCTGGTGGGCCCTGCCTGTGGCACAGGCTGGTACTGCCTTAGAGTCCAGAGGCACAGGAAGAGCTGGAAAAGTAGGACCATTCCCAGCTGAACGTCATTGTGTATCACCCACTTCCTGGGAAAGACTCAGCTTTGAGTGGACATCCACAAGATGGAACTTACGCTGGTTCTCAGCCATGATAGGGAGGTCTACATGTCTCTCAGATTACCTGTCAGTGTCTGGAAAGTAGGTAATATAATTAACATCTATTCTGTGGGTTCCATCACAAAGACTTAAACTGGTCTCTAGCTCTCTTCAACAGACAGGATTCCACAATGAGATTTCTGAAATTGGAGAGAGAAAAAGAGAGTGAGAGAGAGAGGAACCAAACTTTCCACCAGACACCACAGCAAACAGGACAACAAGTGAACACGAGGGATGGGCTCGATATTCAGGTCCAGAGAAGGCTCTTCACTGAGGGTTGATGGTCCACTTATCCCATGCACTATTTGCTGCATGACTTTCCCATGTAATCAAATAATACATAATCGGGCAGTTCTTGGGAGCTCGTCCTCATCTCTGTACCAGTCTGTACGTCTTCAAAGCCCCTACTAGTTAATTTCTTTAATACCTGGCTCAGAGTTTCCATTCCCGGTGACACCTTCCCTGATAGATCTTATCAATCCTTCACTGGAGCTCTACGCACCTTTTTTTTTTTTGCGGTACGCGGGCCTCTCACTGTTGTGGCCTCTCCCGTTGCGGAGCACAGGCTCCGGACGCGCAGGCTCAGCGGCCATGGCTCACGGGCCCAGCCGCTCCGCGGCATGTGGGATCCTCCCGGACCGGGGCACGAACCCGCGTCCCCTGCATCGGCAGGCGGACTCTCAACCACTGCGCCACCACACTGCGCCCTCTACACACCTTTTAATCACCAAACTTCCTTACTTCCTTCCTTAAACATTTTAAAATGTTTTAAAATTAGTGAACCAATAACTTAAAATTTTATAAAACACAAAACTTAGGGGGAAAAAATGAGTTACCTGTAATCAGACCACCCAGAGATGAACAGTTACCACTGTCATGTGTGTTCTTCTAGTCTCTCTGGTTTTCTGTTTCCCTCTGTGTTGTTAACATGTTCTTTTTTTTTTTCCTATGTAGCAAAATATCAAGTATCTCTTTTATACGTGTGTCTATCTGCCTATCTATATCTATATCTATTGGGTAGGCCAAAAAGTTCATTTGGGTTTTTCCATAAGATGTTATGATGCATAGTAGTTCACAGCGTTTTAATTAGCATCGTTACAGAGCATATCACATTTTACTATATAGTTCATGATAAATAGTTAGCACTCACATAGAGCATACTATTCATTGGGTTGTTCTAAGTGCTTACATGCATTGATCTATTTAATCTGTTTAATCTGAGGTGGTTGGTTTAATTATTACTATCAAATTTCACAGATAAGGAAACGGAGGCACCAAGAGTTTAAATAATTTGTTCATGACTAGTATGTTTAGAGCTAGAATTTGAACCTGAACTAGACTGGCTTTAGACTCTTAATCATTGCCCATATAGGACTTTAACAGTTTTTAATTGAGCATCTAATAATCAGCAGTTTCTTTAAATATTTTATTTGTCAACTCTGGAAGTCAGGAGCAACAATGTGAGAATCTTGTCTGAGGTCAAACATCTTCAAGGCGGGGCAGCCAGGTCTGCCTGCTCCCCACACCCATCTACCACCACCACCATCAACCCCCAACACTACCACCAACACCAGCACCACTATCACTATTACCACCACGATCACTATCATCACCACCACCATCACCCCCACTACTACCACTATCACCACTACCATCACTACCACTATCACTACTGCCACCACCACCATCACCAACACCACCACCATCACCACCATCACTACCACCACCATCACCACTATCACCACCACCATCGCCACCATCACCACTATCACCACTATCGCACCATCACCACCACCACCATCACCACCATCACCACCACCACCATCACCACTATCACCACTGTCACCATCATCACCACCACCACCATCACCACTATCGCCACTGTCACCATCATCACCACCACCACCACACTGTATTTACTAATTAGCTGGGTATCTGTCTTTACTTTCTCTTTCTCATTCCCCAGAATATCAAGTCTTTGAAGTCAGAAAATGAGTAGTTTTATTCATCCTGTAACCCCAGCACCTAGCACAGTTCCTAGTCCATGGTTACCACGCAATAAATACTTGAAGGAATAAAGGACTCACAGACTTGGTTTGACTGACAGCCAACCGAAGAAGATATTTTGCATGAAGACATCAGTCAACACCTGTTTACACAGAATGTGCAATACATGATGTGAATTTGTCTCTGTAGACTTGACTCTCTAACACAAAGCAAAACGAAAAGTTTAAATTTTCCACTTTGAAAACCTCTAACCTTCGCGTGACAGATGTGGCCAGGAGCACTGGTATAGGCTAGTTCTGCTCTGCCTGCAGTTCTCTAACGGGAGGTGTGACTTTGTCTCCTTCTCGCTCACTTCCCGCCCGGACCTTTGTTCTCCCCACCTTCTACCCCACTGTGGCATGCTCCTGTATGTGGGAGCTGATTTCATCTCAGTATCCTTTGTCAAAGTTCTCTTTTGTCTGGTGGTTGATACTGTATCAGTTACTTCAGGGCAAGCCCAGAGCTCTGCAAGTCACCCTGGCCATTATTTATTGCCACATCCAGTTCCACAAAGCTTGTGCCAGCAGAGGACTCCAGTAGGTTTTGATGGCCCGTTCTCCCTCATGCATAATTGTGTTTTAAAACTCATGCAGCTGAATGGGCTGTTTTGGTGTCCTGGGTTTGAAGACTGGGGATTTCTTTTTACTGTTCACTGCAGCAGCCATTCAGTGCTACTCCTACTCTGTAACTCTCCTCACTTGAAATTTGCCTCTCTCCCACTTTTGACTTTGCAAAATCCACAGAAACAGGCAAACTCTGGTCTCGGAGCAGGGCTGACCCTTTGGTAGATAAAACTGGCAGAAAGCTTGAGTTTGTCGAAACTAGAAGAAATATACCACTAGGAAAACAGCTTATGCACAAAGCAACGAATACTTCCTTTATTTTCATAGTCCCACGGGAGATGTACAGAGAGTGGGTGGGAAAGGTCCGAATTTGTCAATTTGCTGGGGTGGGTTGAGAAGAAATTTGGGGTACTTTCCGTGGTTCATAAAACACAAGGTTTCATACGCAGGAAATTGCCAAGAGGTCTGCTTTATCTTCTTTCCTAATTACAAACTAGAAGCGTTGACTTTCCAACATCCCAAAATCCCCCAAGTGAATCAAATAGAAGCAATGGCAGGTCTTCCAAACCGAGCCAGAGGATAACAGCTAACATTTATTGAGCACTTAAGGTATGGCAAGCTCTGTGCTATGGGCTTTACCTAAACTGACTTGCTGAAGCCTCACACCTATCTGAATCTGAAGTATTAAATGCTATTGCCACCCTGGCTTTACAGATAAGGAAATCAAGGCACAGAAAGGTTAAGTAACTTGAATGCTCACATGTCACAATTATGAGTGGTGGGCAGGAAACAAGCCTGGGGAGCTTTATATATCACTGGACTCCCATAATCAGAGAACACATTTGACAAGATCACACTGATTTCAGTGAGCGTTTCCCTTGAAGATATCCAAGGCCAGTCTTAAGAGTTACTATCACTGTGAAGTACTAAAATAAGTATCATTTATTTACTCTACAAATGCTCATTGAACACGTTCTATCTGCCACTTGCTGGGCAAGGCTATGCCATTGTAATTACTAGTAACTATTTCTGATTGAATTAAATCCTTCATGTGCTTTATTTCATTTAATCCTCACAACTCTTTCAGGTAGGTTTTGTTATTATCAGGTAAAGAATTGATGTTGTAGGGTATACAGAAGTAGAAATATAACACTGTACACATGAAACTTATATAAGTCAATGTTACCGCAATTAAAAAATTAATTAAAAAAAGAATGGCGGTGTAAAGAAGTATTTGTCAAATATGTGCTGCTATAATCACTGCCATCATGGGTAGTGGAGTCAGGAATTGGACCCAGTGTGATCTGACCCCAAAACCAATGCGTTAAAGACAAAGTAAAATTGTAGAAATTGGAGGTTAGCAATATGACATGAAATTAGGGAAATGGAAAAAGAGGATAGATACATAGAAGAAAAGTCTGAATTCTACTATTGAAACATTTCCCTCAATATGCCCTGTTATAGCTCCTCATGAGCAAACACCCTGTCACTCTAAGATGAGGTGTACAGATCTCCTGCCTTCTGCAGTTCACCAGTCACAGAGACCAGGACTCCTTCCAGCTTGCTCGTTGTCTCCTCTTCACAGTCTTCCAGGGACTAAACTTAGTGCATGACGAGATGACTTGAATGTACTCAGCCAGGTGATCCCTGGAAGAGTTAATATACATTTCATGTAAATGCAGACGGTGCCGGGAATCGTGAGAAACAGAGGATTAAATTAAATCATCCATATGGTCCATTAAGAAGGGTTTTTCAGCAACAGTAAGATGCCTGGACCGTGCCAAACATTCTATAGACAATGAAGATGTTTCTGAACAATTCATAATTGTCCCAGTTATTCTGAAACAATTAAAAATAGGTTTTGCCTTTGGGACACAGAGCCATGGGGTCCACTTTGAACTCGACCTGCCACCTTGTGGAAATTGGAGGCAATAAAAAACATGGCCCTTGAATAATACACTAATAATAATATGATCTGGGCTAACATTTTTTGAGGGCTTACCATACGCTAAGCACTATACGAACCATCTTTTTCTTTTTTCTTTTTTAATTGAAGACCTTTATTAACAGGTGCTTGCAGTTTGTTGACTTTTTTGAAAAAATCAAGCTGTAAACTTTTATTACAAATTAAAAATGAGATTCTTAAAAATCTCAACTTGACCAGATATGAAACAATTTAAAAACCTTTAAAGATGTATTGAGAAAAACCAGGCTTTTTTTTAAAAAAAAACAAAACACGTTTGTCATTACTAAAAAGAGACGTCTTTAGGTAAAAATAATAAAAACCCCATGCTGCATAGGTAACGCAGATCGTTCTAGTTATCCGGTCGACAGGCAAAAAGCAAGCACTTTAGTCTTTAGCTCCAATCTTTTGTTCATTTCTTATTGCTGGAATTTCATATTCATTTCTTCGTGTTGGATGACTAAACCGGATGATGGTAGAGATGGTAAGCCAGCATTTACTCAGCCCCGCCCTGCTCAGCCTCGGGAGCGGACGCATTCTCAGCTGGTAGATCTGCTGCTTTTGTCTCTTTGCCACCTTGTGGTTTAGGGTTTTCTGGGCGTCTGCGTCGGTAATTGAAGTTGCGGCGGTACCGACGTTGAGGGGGCGGCTGACCTTGGGTCTCATCTCCTCGATTTTCCATATCCTCTTCACTGCCGTCCTCTCTGCGTTGTCTTTGGCGAGGAGGGCCCCTGCGGAACGGTGGTCTATAACCCCGATACATATTCTGTGTCACTGGTCTACCTTGTTCTCCTGCACCCTGGTTGTCCGCACCCTCCATCACCTCTCTCTGCACGGGACGGTTGGAACGCTGTGCTCGACGCCCATAGGGTCTCCGCATGCAGTAAGGTGGGCGCCTGCGCCTGCGGTAGGGCCGGCGCTGTCGGGCCTGGCCTTCGGAGACACTCTCGGATCCCTCCGCCTTTTCCCCACTCTCACTCTTCTGGTACTTCTGCTGGAGGTTGCGTGGAGGACCGCTGCGACGTGGAGGACCGCTGCGACGTGGAGAGCAGCTCTAGTGGTCGCGGTCTGCGGCACGTTTACCGCCTTGCGCTGGAACCGCTCCAGGGCCTGCATCGTTTGCTGCTTCGCACCCTCTTCTCCTTCAACGACATCGGACTCCACGGTCTCCCCATCTCCTACACCGCGAAGGTGCCTCCTGGGGTTCTTCTTCTTTATGGCAGTCCGGTGAAGAAATGCATCTTCCTTGGTGTCATTCCTGTTGATGAAACCACACCCGTTTCTCACACTGAACCATTTTGCTGTTCCCAAAACCTTCGATGCGATGGTCTTTTCGTCTCCGCCGGCAGGCGCCGCCGGTGTGAGGCCGCCCGGGCCGCCGCGCCCGGCGCCGCCGCTGCCAGTTGTGCGGGGCTTGGGGTCGGCAGCGCTGAGGGCGGGGGGCGGCGGGCGGCTGCCGGGTCTCGGCCTCGCTGCTTGTGGCTGCGGCGACGGTGACTGGGGCCCCCTGCGGCAGCTGCGGCTCCTCCCGGGCTGGGACGGTAACTAGGCCGGCGGCAGCGGTGAGGCTGCTCGGGGCTCTCTGGGGTCCGCTCTCCGCTCCCGCTACCGATAGAACTCTGTGCTAACCACCTTTCAAATGTTTTCTTGTTTAATGATCAAAATAACTTTATGAGATAGGAACTACCGCTGTCCCCATTTTAAGGGTGAGGAAGAGGTGACTTAGCAAGGTCAAGTAATTTGCCTACAGTCACAGATCTGGGCAGCATGACCTCAGGGCCCGTGCACTAAACCACGCACTGTCCTGTGCCCTATACAGCCCCTCTCATTCTCATGTAGTATTTAAACATTTAAATAAATATTGCAGTTCTTTGGAAGGGTCAGTAACAACCTTCCATCTTGAGATAACCACGTTCCATCAGAATCATCAGAAACATACTTTTAGCAGCTACCAGCTGGCCCAATGCATAGGAGGCAAGAAGGATGAGAGTAGAGGGGTTGGAGGAGAGCTTTCCTTGGAGCCTTTCATTATCTCAAAGTTCCTTTCTCTTTGCAGGGTTCTGTCCAGTGATCACCACTCCCTTCATGTTCTTATGTTTCTTCATACTCACTCATGCACAAATACCATCTGACCTAGATCCTACACCTTGGTTTTCCCGCTGTGTAACCTTGGGCTAGTATCCTAACCTTTCTGAGCCTCATTTTCCTCATCTGTAAATGGCAATAACACTGACACACATAACCATGCTCTGAGAATAAATGAGATCTAAAATATCTAGCATAGTACTCAGCACGTAGTAAGTCCTTGATTCATATATACAACAAAAAATGATAATTTTACTACCAATTCTACATCATGTTTGAATAGCATTCAATACTTTTCACAGTAGCTCCAAGCATTATTTCCTGTGCTCCTTACATCAACCTATTTGGTGCAAAGGGCAGGAAAGATCTACAACCCCACTTTACAAATAATTGTCATTAAGATTTGTCATGTACCTACTCTGACTAGGGACCTGGACTAGGAATTTAGAGATGTATAACATTTACATTGACTTTCACAATGGTTTAGTAGCTATCCTTTTTTATGACAAGGTACACAGTGAATCCCTGGTGAGATAACAGAAAACATATATATTGGTCTCTGCCCCTCATTCATGGCACAGGACTCTTAAAACCCTTGTAATTTCCTAAGTGGTAAGAGCATTAGGAGTATCTTTTGTCCCAATATTTGGTCTTTGCTAAGGAGGCGACTCTGAGTGGCTCCTGGATGAGGGCTGGTCATTGGAAAGACAAAGCCATGATTAGAAGCTTGGAATTTTCAGCCCTGCCCCTCGTTTTCTTGAGAAGGGTAAAGGGCTGAAAATGGAGTTAATGATCACTCAAGCCTATGTGATGAAGCTTCTATGAAACTCCAATAGTCTGGGGTTCGGAGAGCTTCCGGGCTGGTGAACACATGGAGGTACTGGGCAGGGGGGATGGAGGGGGGTGGGCCTGGATGGGGCATGGAAGCGCCACACCTCTTCCCACCCACCCTGCCCTACACATCCCTTCCATCTAGATGTTAATCTGTATCCTTTACCATATTCTTTTACTATAAACTGCTAAACATATGTAAAGGTTTCCCTGATTTCTGTGAAGCACTCTAACAAATTGGTCACACCCAAGGTGGAGGTTGATGGAAACTCCAATCTTTAGCCAGTCAGTCAGAAGCACAGGTGACAACCTTGACTGGTACCTGAAGAGGGGGGTAGTCTTATAGGACTGAGCCCTTAACCTATGGGGTTTGCTAGCACCAGGTAGACAGTGTCAGAATTGAGCGGAATTGCAGGACATCCAGCTGGTATCAGAGCATTGCTTCTTGGTGTGGGACCCACTCGCCATCTTCATCTCCACCCCAACCGCTGCCCAACATGGGAAATTGGTGATCAGAACCCGTTAAAGAGAAAAACCCAAGGCCTTCCTAGTTTTGTGTTTTTCATGTTACACTCTGCCCCTTACTGACTGGAGATGAAGGCTACTTCTGTAGCCATAGTGGGGCACCATCCCTTCAAGAAGCACAAAGGGAAGGGATCCAGATAAAATGATGCTTCCCCTACTTCCCCCAGGGCAATCTTGTGGCCTCCTAGAAATTATACTTATGAATATATGACTTACACAATGGAGTGATATGTAGCAGTCAAAATAAATAAAATACATGACACGCAATGCTATAGATAAGTGCCTTTTACATGCCAAGCACTTTCTGAACACTAGGGATATAGCAGTGAATGCAACAGACAAAAATCCCTGCATTCCAATAACTAAGTTCTAGGGTTGAAAAGAACAGTGGCCTTGCAATGGGATAAATTCTAAGGCAAAATAGTGGTTAATAGCCTGGACACTGTGAGTTGGGCTGCTTGGGTTTAAATCTTGGCTCTTCCAATGGGCAAGTTACTTAATTTCTCTAAGCTTCCATTCCTGTATCTGTGAGTTAACGCCTACATTGGAAAGTTCCTTGAGGATTAATGATTTATCCTATACTACACTGTTTAACATAGTGCCTGATATACAGTAAGCACTCAATGAGTATTAGCAATGACTTATTGCTTGGTGAGACACTTACTTACCAAATCACTTAAGCCAAAATCGTGAGGGTATACTTGACACCTGACCCTTTTGATTATTGTGTTGTCAATTTTACCTCCTAAATACTTGAGTGTGTATATTCCCCCCCCCCTTTTCTCCCTTGCCATTATCTTAGCTCAGACTGACGCGTCTAGTATTGATTAGAAAATTAATTTGCCAAGTGGGCTCCCTGCCTTTAGCTTTCTTCTCCCACACATTCCTCTTCCTTGATCAAAAATTTGACCAAAAAATCATTTCCCTGATTGAAATCCTCCTTGAAGGCTCCTTCCATGACTCTCTCTTGCTTGTAAACTCTTTAGCATGGTCTGTGAGACCTTCATAATCTAGCCCCTGCCTATCACCGGTCACCTCCCCTTGTACTCTAAGCCTCCACCACATGGGTCTCTCTCCCTAAACAGATTTTAAGCTCTTTGGGCAAAGGAAACGAGTCTTCGTTCCTCTGGTGTACCCAACACTTAACTTAGCACAGGGTGTGTCACATGGTAGGTGAACTGAAGTCTACTGAAGAATGGTTGCAATGCTGTCATGATCATTTTGATGTTGCTTGGTAATTATAAATGATAACATGGTAACTGAACACTTGCCACGTCCAGGCACAGGGCTAAGTGCTTCACAGGCATCATTTCACTTCATCTTTTTTTTAAAAAAACAAACCTATGAGAGAGGTAAGTGCTGTTAAGATGAGAAAACTTCGGTTTAGCAGGGTTTCGTAGTTCCCAGCATCACAGGGTGGTAAATGGTAGGGCAAGATGTCAAAACCTGGTATGTGGATTCTAAATCCCTGTGCTTTGTTCCCATATGCATCTCAGAATGAGAAATAACTTCTCCATCTTTCTGCAAGGTCTCAGAAATGTTGACCAGTGGAATCCACTGATTAAAAGTCCTGGACATCACTGTTTCTCATACAGCTATCATTTCTATTTTAGTTCAGGCTAATAACTCCAACTAGAATTTTTTACCTTATATATTTCCTTTTAGTCTAGGTATTTCATCCTAGGTCCCTTTCAAAGGTAACATGAAAGATTTGTTGAAATGTGTAGTTTTGGCAACTTATTTTAGAGGAAAAGCGTATCTTAGAAACTTGATTCTAAACACCCCTTCTGGGAAAGTAGTATTTAACATGAAACGACCACAATTCGTGCTTGCCATTCAGATGGGCAATGGTTAGATCAGTAGTTCAGCAGATGTGTTCTGAAATAAATTATTATGCATTGCCACTGCTCTAGCTTGATCAGACGAGAAAGGGGAAGCCAGGAGTACATACATCTTCGTTTTTATTCCTTTCTTAAGGATGAATGTGATTAATAAGACGGTAGACAAATGGAAGCAGCAAAAGCTTTATAACCAAAACATGTTTTAAAATATCATTAGTTGTCAGTGCCGGGTACCAAACAATGCTGGTTGATGGTAACAACAGATTACCTTTTACAGAGGCAAGAACTTGTATTACACTGTTTTGCATTTTATGTTTTAGAACTGAACAAAGAGTCTCACTTCCAAAGCAGAAATATAATTTGGATAGTATTAGCTGATCCTTAATGTCATTTAAAAATTTCATTTATAAACGGCTACATTATGATGAGATGTTCTACGATAATAATCACTTTGTTGTTGTTATTATTATGGAACAATGAAAATCTCTATTAGGAAAACAGGTTGCCCTTGACACTTGCTTGTACTTGTAAATACTGCGAGAAAGAAGTAATTAGAGCTGTGGGAAAAGTCCGTCATGGGAGCAGGCAGCCTTTAGAAATGACATTCTTGACTCAGTCATCTCCTCCACAGATCTTTACGAGTGTGATTGCATAGTCTCCAGAAGTATCTGACTGTAAGGGACAGGACCGATGGAGAGAAGGACAGACATGGCGTAAATAATGAGGGGACCATGAATGAATCAAATCGCACAGCACTAGGGGATTCACTGGCGTGTAAGGCTCATGACCTGTACCATTTAGTGAAATGCACCTGTAATTCCATCACCCATTCACACCTGAGTGTAATCCTGTTCCAGCCTAGCATCTTCTTTATAATATATGATGTTTAAATTCTTCCTGATATACTGCAATTAAATTTCAATTTGGGTTTAAAATAAATGAGTGCATCAATTACCTAATATTACATAATCTTATTTTTCTCACAAAACTTTAGGAAATTATAGTTTTAATAATATTTATATTAGTATTTATCTAACACTTGCTCTTCTAAGGGTTAACTCCTTTAACCCTTATAATAACTCTGTACAGTAGATACCATAGTAGCTCCACCTAACAGATAAGTAAAACGAGAAAAACAGAGGTTGGGAAATTTGCCCCAAACTATATAGAGAATAAATGCAGAGGGAGGATTCGAACCCAGTTAACCTGGCTCCTTAACACCAAACTATACTTCCTGACTTAAGAAAGTGAAATGAACTACATCCCCACAGAGTATGTTTCCCAGCTCCTCTCGCCTAGGCTAGCCAAAAAAGGATCTTGCTTCAGAAAAGATACCAGGTGAGATTGAGGCTTACAGTACAAGATGCCACGTTTGTTATGAGTCTGGGAGTTAGAAACCTGGGAATCATCCTCGACCCCTTCCCTTCCTTTCTCCTCACACCAAGATGTTCATACCAAGTCCCTTAAGTTTTAACTCCTAGATATCTTTAGAGTCTTTGCTCTTTCCTCCTTTTGTATTACCAGTATCTTTGCATCACTATTTTGTGTTACAGTCAGAGCTACTCTAATATGACGAATATAGTAACTCATCACCCCACATACCTTCTATCTTATGTCCAATTCATTCTCCACAGTCACAGGGATCTTTTCTAAATATACTTCTGGTCATGACACTATGTGCTTAAAATTTAAACACTTCACTGGCCTCCCATCGCTCTTAAGCAAGACAAAATCCTTAGACATTGTCAGAAAAAGTCCTGAATGATCTGGTCCCGCCAGCCTCAATTTTCATTAATGTTTCCTCCACCACGAGATCTTTCCACTTGCAATTCCTTTTGTTAGAAGGCTCTGCTGACCTCTGACCCCCACAGCCTTCGCCTTGTTAAGTCTAGTCATTTTTAGATCTGAATCATAACCTTCCTATAGGTCAAATCCTCCTGTTATGTGATCTTATAGCACAATCTCCTTTACATTGAACATGGTTGTAATTTTACATTTATTTCTAATTCCACAAGGACAGAAAACTTTTTTCTTTACTTATAATTGTAATCCTGAACCTGGCACATAATATACAGTCAGTAAATATTTTAAATGGAATGAATGGAATACGAATTCTGTGATCTCAAGTCTTCCTTTCAACTGAATGCATATTGCCACTCAGATTTTATTTTTCCATATTCCCAAGGTAGACTCCTAATCAATCAAGTGCCTCATTAATTCTTATCTTCCTACTTCTCATCATATATATGTTTCTAGAGCATTCCCCTTTGAGACCCTATTGACCGGCATAGCACCTGGCTCATGCGAGGCACTTAACACATGCTTATTCACCTGAAAGGCAAGCTCAAGACCCATTTCCCAAGAAATATTCCCTATCTAATCCCAAACGTCTTTTTTTTTTGCGGTACGTGGGCCTCTCACTGCTGTGGCCTCTCCCGTTGCGGACCACAGGCTCCGGACGCGCAGGCTCAGCGGCCATAGCTCACGGGCCCAGCCGCTCCGCGGCATGTGGGATCTTCCCGGACTGGGGCACGAACCCGTGTCCCCTGCATCGGCAGGCGGACTCTCAACCACTGCGCCACCAGGGAAGCCCCATATTATTTCTTTATGTCAGCCACTTTATTCTCTCTTTTTTAAAAAAAAATTTTTTGCATTTATAATCTCACGTTTTAGTATGTACTATCAATATGAAATATTATTAGGCAGAATACTGTGGTAACTCATATTATTATCTTGTAATTGTTTTATTTATGCCCACCTCAGTCTCCACATAGATTATGAATTAACTGAAGGTAGCTATTATATTTTCCTTTAAAGACCCTGGAAATATGCTATTTATTAAATAGCTACTCAACTTGTTGATAAAGGAAATCTACCAAAAACTGTAATTTCATCCAATTTTTAAATTAAGATCCTATTATTAAGAAATACAGATTTGTTCTCACCTACTCTCTTCCTCTTCTCCTCCCCTCCAGTCATCATTTGAGAAAGGTGTTAATGAGCAGAGAAATGTCTAAATTAAAGGCGGAAGGAAGAGGAACCCAAGGCTGAGACGATATACAAAATGGAACTCTAGCTCCTGAATTACAGAATTTTAACCATTGAAAACATCCTATTCGTCAGTCTTGAAAACGTAATGAGATTACTTGATAATGTATGTTAGGTGACAGAAGTAAAGAAACCTTAGATAATTTTAAATTACACACTGAACTCTGCAGCAATGGATTTTTCTTTTCTGTCAAGATACACGTTGCTTAAATGTCTCCTAATACAATAAGCCTCAATTACCCAGACCATGGAGGGGGGCAGGGAGAGCCACCAGTTAACTGAATTTCCTAGTTTGCCAAGGGTGAACTGAAGGCTTTCTTCGTGTTTCAACCTTGTTACTGGCAATCTTTATAAAACATATGCCTCTCCTTTTCTGCCTTGGGAAAAACAATTTGGTTAACGTTATTGTATCTTTCTCTGTTGATTGAAACTATTGTAATGTGTCAGATTGATTCAAATTTCGTTGAGTATGAGCAGTTGATGGAATCTGTGCTAAGCCCCAGGCACAGCCTGACAGCTGCCTTTTTGAATAAGTTTTCTATTTCAACTTAGGCATGCATCTTTTCCTGCAAAGGTTTAGTGCAAAAACAACAGCTCTCATTAAAAACAAAAAACAAAACAAAACAAAACAAAACAAAAAACAAAAAAAAAAACAAAAAAAAAACGATTTTGGTGAATGAATCTAGTTGACTAACTGAGGTGCAGTGGAAGTCAACTGGTAATATTTACCAAAATTATGGATATATTTACATCTGTCTCAGCAATCCTACCAACTCATGACAACTTATCCCTCAGATACACTTGTACCTTATGAAATTGTATATGCGTATTGCAGCGTTGTTTATAATAGCAAGAAACTTGAAACATCTGTTGATGTGATAGGTACAAACATACAAATAATGGAATGATATGCAGCTGTTAAAAAGAATGACAAAGCTTCCTATATCCTGAAATAAAAAGAACTCCAAGGTGCAGAACGATGTTATCTTTTGAGTCAAACAAAGAAGAAATTTTAAATACGTACTTTTCTTCTATTGTCAGAAAGAAAAACTGAAATAAATTAAAATACTGCAATATAAAAAATAGGTTAAGCAACTTGCATATGCAATTCACAAAAGAAGAAAAATTAGTGGCCACTAAACCTGAAAAAAATGTTGAGTGTCTTTTATGTGCCTGGGATCTTAGAGCTGAAAAATAATCACTGTCTTTAAGCGATATTTTGTTATTACTCTTTTAAACTCAGGAAACACATTTACACACTGACAAGAGAGCGAAACCTAAGTCACATATCTCCATGTTTTGAGAATTATAAGGGAAAAAGGATGGGTAGAGAGAGGCATGATATGTTTTGCTATTTATAAGAAGAGACTTACTTTAATTGCTGAACGTAGGGAATAGCCATACTGCTTCTTAAACTCTGCTCGAATGTCCAAAAGGTCAATTTCTGATCTGGAAACCATTATTCGGTTCAGAGTAAACTCATCAGTCCCAGCGCCCTGTTGAGAAATGCAAGTGTCCACAATACCAATCTCATTGCTCACAAAACAACATATAGAACTATATTTACAGGACCTAGATAATGGTACACAAAATATTCAACCACAGTGACTCTCCTTCACTCATTTTTCATCAAACACCAACATTCATTTATTCAAGAAATATTTATTGAGCACTTTGTGCCATCACATTGTCAAATGCTGAAACCAGAGATGAGATGCCCCGGTTAAACTTTCAATTTTGTAAAGGATGCAGGTGAGAAAATGGGCCATTACAATAAAACCTGACATATGGGAACGACTGGGTACTATGGGAGCATATGCTCGGGAGGCCTAAGGTAGATCAAAGATTAGGAAAGGTCTGTTAGAGAAAGTGGTATTGAAGCTGGGGCCTAAATAATCAGCCAGGGGAAGAAGGAATGGAGTTCTTACAGAGAGGAAAACAAGTGTTCCTACACAGGAAACAGCATGTGTGATGGTTTAGGGCAAGAACATAAATAATCAGAAGGAACAGCAAGAAATATGTCTAGAAAGGCCAGACTTTGTAAACCGTGAAATGAAATTCGACTTTATCCCAAGTGTGAAGAACTACTGCAATCTGTTAAACATGAGAGTGTTGAGATCAGATCAGATTTGTGGTTTCAAAAAATTCCTTTGACAGCAACAGTATGAAGAATGGACTGCAGGGCAAGGGTGGGATGAAGATAACAGAATAAGACTAGAAGCTTTGGGACCCATCCAGAGATGATTACATAACCAGAGAGAGAAGGGGAGAGACAGAGAGACAGAGACAGAAAGATGATGATGATGATGGCCTGACCTAGAATAATGGCAGTAGGGATGGAGAAAATGGATAGATTGAAGAGATGCTCATAAAGGTTGACTGACAAAACTTAATGATATATCATCTGAGGAGAATGAAGGAGAGGGAAGTGTAACATTTCTCGCTGAACGGTTAGGTGAATATTGACACTATTCATTTATTCATTCATTCAACAAATGCTTATTGAGCACCTCCTATGTGCCAGACATTGTGCCATGTGCTGTGCGTATGGTAGTGAACGACACAGATGATATCTCTGTTCTCATGCAGTTTACGTTCTAATAGATGGAGATGGACAGTAAAGACAATGAACAAGTTGCTCAAGTACATGGTAATAAGAATGATGGGATGGAGTGTGAGTGAAACGAAGCCAGCTGACCGGTGTCGTGAGGGAAGGCCTCTCCCAGGAGGTGACATTTGAGCTGAGACCTCAGAGATGAGAAGGAGACAGCCATAGGCAGACCTGGAGGAGAGAGGACGACACATGCAAAGACCCTGACATGGGAAGAGGCTCAGCACAGTCAAGAAACAGAAAGAAGGCTGTGGCTGATGTGTAGGAACAAGGCTGGGGAGGAAAGGCATAACTTCAGCGACTTGGGCAAGGCTAGTTCCTGCTGGGGTTATCCACTGAGATGACTGAACACAGGATGGGGGGCAAGACTGGGGTGGGAGGTGAGGTGAGGAAAATGATGTGTTTACTCTGGACACAGCCTTGTAGGAGCACATGGACTTCCACAGGAAATGTCCAGGAAGAACCTGAAGTAAGCACCTTCTATGTGCCAGGCTCAGTATGAGGGTCTAAAGACATAAAAGAGCAAGAAAACCTCCTGAACAGATTCCTGGAGCTCCCCATCCAGCAGTGGCAGCAGACGAGAAAACACAGGGTTTCTGTATCATGAAAGGCCGCTGACGCAGTTTGGTTTAAGTAAGGCAGCTTTGAGAGGCTACTGGCTCACGCTGGAGGTCTGTCATCCTAAAACAAGTCGACTGCCCGCATTACTGTGAAGTGGGGGAAATGATTTACTCAACACTTCAGTGTACCTACGTCTGTAATGATGAGGATACTCATTAACAACCAATGAGCCAAATTAGTAGACACATTAGCTACAGAAGAGAACTCATCAAGGTGGAAAAGAAATACGAAATTCCATCAACATTAAGCAATATTTTTACATTCTCCTTGAGGCAAGTTAAGAATATATATGAAATTTCCAGACCAACCTTCAAAGCTTGGTGCAGTCTTTTAGCTAAAAAGGCAGGCGTGTTCCTTGCACAACAGACTGTTATAAAAAAGCAAAGTAATGTTCAGTTTCATTTAATAGAAATTGAATTAATCTACAGTAATAGGTTTAAAAAAATTTTTTTTAAGTAACCATACCACTCTCCTCCCCATTCCTGGCTTTTCTTTAGAATGAAAGAGTGAATGAATGCTTAACCTGAATTTCAAAGCCTTATAATGTCATACTTGCATGGAACTTTAGCACAGTAATTATCCTTAGCCACAGGGAAAATAAAATTACCTGCCAAAGAAACTCTCACAGCCGCTGACTCATTTCCAGATCCCAGACACACCAACACCTACGCTTACATTGATAACTCCCTAGGGTGTACCATTGCTCCATTTCTAGCATCTTTGACTACTGATGAATAGCTTGGGTCTAAAGACTGCAGAGGTGTTGCTCCAAATAACACATTAGGTAAGCAAGGGCACTGCAGCTCAGTTTAAAACCAGTTTTTCCAATGGAAAGATTTTCTCTTAAATGACTGGATTAGAATTTATAGGTTGATTAATTACATTAGAACCAGCACCTATAATCTAAATTCAGTCATCAAAAAAATACTACAATCTTTCAATTCTTTATTTTGAAATAACAAGTAAAGCAGAATAAGGAAAAGATAACAGGCAAAAACATAAGCAAATTAATTATCCTTTAAGTAACGTGAAAACAGCCAGGACTAGAAAAGTCTGTAGGGAATAAATCTATTTATTGCAACACAATTATTTTTATCATCTTAAATCTGATCTCTAGGTAGGAATCTGACCGAAAGTGAAGGAATTTTATAATGAATTTTGGAGAACAGAACAAGAATAGTGACTTTCTCATGATGCCTTTCAGACTCTCTTAAGGAAAGCTAAAAGGCCTTTTGTGTAAGTGATTTAAGGGAAACAGAAAGAGAAATATATTAGAAACATGGAATCTGGGAGAAACATGAAAACAGTTATAGATTTGAAGCTGTATGAGAAGAAATCAAGGATGCAAATTGATATTACCTGTTTTTTTCTCAAAGTAATATTCGGCAAGACTTAATCATTTGATTGAAAGTTTTATGCCCACTTTTAAGCTATTAAGCTTTTCAATCATCTCCTTCACCCCAGACTAAACGCAGAGAATCCTTTCTTTTCATAACCCTTTATCTTGTTCTCTGCTTTATGTTCTTAAACACACGATTTGTTCCTTAGGAATATTTGGGGAGATGGTGGCATATGCAGCATAAGGAAGCTTGCTTTAAGACCCAACCCCAGCAGGGAAACTCAGGGAAACTCCTAAAAATCAGGGAGTCCACTGAAGTTCATTATGATGACCCAGTGTTCACAGCTGCCCGCTTCTTACCCTCTGTGTTCTCTTGACCATTACTCAGGCCTCTCACCTCCCCCACACAGGCCCCTGAACCCTAGCTTGGCCCCCCAGCCTGAGCAGGTGTTCAAATGCAGAACGTGTCCCCTTTTCAGCTGGTCCTGAGAACCAGTTGACACAGCGAGACACATTTCCTGTCAACCCCCAACGATTATGCTGCCTTGCTTGTCCAACTTCCCTTTGAAAGTTTCTGCTAAGGTCTGTTTATCTCCTCCCCATAAAAGAAAAGCTTTTTCTGTTTGATTTTCAGACTCTTGTACGTTTCTGAGACTCAACTATTCTCCCTATTGAAATAGTCTCTTTGAATAAAGCCTCTCCTTATCTAAGTCCAGATCTGACAGCTAGCAATCTTCCTACCATGCATTTCTAAGATGTTAGAACTCAGACGGTTTTTCACGTCAAAAGCTATGCGTTGACATACCGTATCAGATTCCTTGTATATGAAATAGCCAGGACAGGCAGATCTATCAACGCAGAAAGTAAACTGGTAGTTGCCAGGGGCTGGGGGCTGGGGAGGAGTGGGGAGTGACTGTCAAGGGGCACAGGGTTTCTTTGGGGGCTGATGGAATATCCTAAACTTAGATAGTGGTGACAGTTGCACAACTCTGTTAAGACACTAAAAAGCACTGAATTGCACACTTTGGGTGAGTTTTATGGTACTTAAGTTATAGTTCAATAAAGATTAAAAAAAAAAACTGTTGTATTCCAATGGTAGACTGAAATAGAAAATGAAAGTGTGACATATCTTGAACTTTAAATTATAAGGTCTTTCTTTTACTTGAAAAAATAATGTATATTATAGGCCTAATTTAGTGCATAATTCAATGTCTATTTCCAAAAATGCTTCTTAGCTCAATGAAGTGAGAATTTGTACATCTCAATAAAGTTTTTCAAATATTACAGCAGGCAAGGTAAAAAGCAGCAAAATTGATGTAAAGATTAAAATATGAAATGGAGGGACTTCCCTGGTGGTCCAGTGGTAAAGAATCCGCCTTCCAATGCATGGGACATGGGTTCAATCCCTGGTCAGGGAACTATGATCCCACATGCCATGGGGCAACTAAGCCCGCGTGCCACAACTACTGAGCCCATGCACTCTGGAGCCCGTGTGCCACAACTGGACAAAGAAAACCCGCACACCACAACTAGAGAGAAGCCCGCACGCCGCAGTGAAGAGCCTGCACACCACATCGAAAGATCCCACGTGCCGCAACTAAGACCCGATGCAGCCAAAAAAATTAAAACATAAAAAACAAATAAAAACCAAATAAATATTAAAAAAAAGAAATGGAAAAAAATTAACTGGCTATATCATTGCCACTGGAATATTCTCACAGCTAATTATGGAGGCTGATCTCTAATTCCTTTTTTTTTTTCTTGGCCATGCCACGCTGTACGCCTGTGGGATTTTAGTTCCCCGAACAGGGATTGAACCTGTTCCCCCTGCAGTAGAAGTGCAGCGTCTTAACCACTAGACTGCCAGGGAAGTCCCTGATGCATATTTTTAATTGAAGAAGAAGCTTGTTTTCCTTCTTGGCCTATCTTTTAGCAAATCAATCAGAGTCATATATTTTAAGCGGCATTTGGATCAACAGTCCTATTCTTGGCACTGAAGAGAGGCTCAGAAGTTAAATGAAATAACATATGTGGAGGAAACGCCCAGACTTTAGTGAGTGCTTGCTCCCTGGGATATTTTCTGCAATTTAAAATATCAATAGTTGAGCATGGACTGTGTGATATATGCAGGTTTCAGTCTCTGTTTACGCTGCAGCGCATTGGAGGGGTTGGTTGACATCATAGACTGTGGAGCCCAAGTGCCTAGGTTAGAATTCCAGCTCTACCACACTTTCCCTGGGCAATTTGGGGAAGGAACTTAACCTTCTGGTACCTCAGGTTTGCCCCGGGGGGAATAATAGTCCCTAATCATGGGACTGTTACGAGGCTTAAATGGGTTGGTATTTGTAAAGAGGTTAGCACAATGCTGAGCTAGGTGCCTGACTAGTGTTTATTTGAAAATACAATTTGAGGCACCCTAATGGGGAGTTCACCCTCCAGAGATGGTAACTAACATTTGAAAGATGAATCAGAGGCTCACCCCGGAGGAGGTTACCCTCAGACATCAGCTATCTTTAACTCACCGTAGAAGCTATTAATTATCATGATGGACGTTAGATATGATTTTTCATCGGCGAAATGACAGGCTGTGTGGAGTACAGGTACTCCTACCCTGGCATTAATGGAGAAGCAGCCTGGAGCAAGCCCAATAGCCACCCAACATTGGGTATTTAGGATTCTGAACAACTTAGGATTGTTCATAACAAGTTAGGATTGCTATTTAGGATTCTGTGTGTGTACGAGCACTCAGAGTTAATTGCCTGACTCTGACTAGAATGGTCACTGAATCCTGTCTTCCAAGAGTGTCTCATTTCTCTGAATGCAATCTTTCTTGCAAGGTGTTCTTTGGGTTCCTAAAAGCACAGACTGCAGAGACCTGATTGAGAAGACAGATCAGCTTATATAACCGTGTTTTTGTCTGCTTGTTAATCCATGTGTCTCTCCAGGAACGGATTCAGTCTGTGACTTATTTTCTTTCTGATATTCCCTGTTTGCATCACCAAGAGGGAGGAGACCTGTAGTTCCGACCTGAGTTTAACTTTGGGAGGCCACTGCCAAAAATAACCAAATACGATGAATTACCAAATGGGCTTAGGTCCGTGTTTTCAACAGGCTCCATAAAAATGCCAGCAAGAACGTAATATTTTTATCTCTCAAGGAGTTGACGATCCAAACGTGGTAACAAGACAAATACAGAGTTAAAAGGCAAAGGAAGACCTAAAAAGATAACTTCTTCCGGCATCCATTTAACAATATTTGTTGAGCATATTGTGTGTACCGTGGACGGTGCTGAGGTCTATGAGAAGCGTAAGGATGAAATCAGTCAGGATTCTGAGACGAAAAGAGCTAATCTTGAGATTTATTTAAAACAAGTGCAAAGTAACTCAGTTTATAAGTTTATAAGCTTATAAGTAACTGAGTTATAAGTAACTCAGTTTATAAGCACTCAGGGGCTTACCTATGGCTAGCAGTAAGTCTTCAAAATGCCCAGACAATTCTCCTTTTATGCTGTCCTCAATGTCCTTCTGGCTGATATTTCTGTATTCATCAAATGCTAAAAAAAAAAACCAGCACCACAAAAATATTTAAAGTATCCCAGTTGACCACACTTGAATATATTGTGGTTTTTGATTTGATAGGCAGCAAATCAAGTTATTAAGTGGCAAGCTCAAAAACTCCTTTAACACATCAAAAACTCAGCACAGAAGTTTTTGTTTTTTCATTACTTTTAAAAAATGTCATCTGCAATAAAACCTGAACTTCACAGGCCATTTTCTTCAATGATCAATCTCTCTCTCTCTCTCCTCTCTTCCCTCCCCATTCCCAGGCTGTAAGCATTTAAAATAGCCTGAAAGGTTAACAGATAAATAATTTATCTAATAAGGTGGGCTACTTTTAAATTATAGCAGCACCTGGGAAACAATAATGTGGTCATGAGTCAAATATGTTTTAAATCTGCTAAAGAAATCTTAATTATGAAGATTTTGTGCTGAGTCAATCATTCCCTAAGGCAGCACAGCCTACTTCATACTTACTAGAAGGCATTCAAAGTACTTGATCAACATTTGCCCAAAAGCAAAACCTGTACATACGTCACCAAGCATGTAGGCATACTTTGTAAGCCAAGTATATTTTTTCCAAGTGAATTTCAAAAAAAGAAAATTTGGAGAGAGATCTAGGATTGTTTGGTCTTTATTTTTCAAATAAAGACATCAATAAAGCAACTATAATATACTACTGCCATTGTTTTATAAAAAGGATGAAATTTTAATGCCCAAGTTTCCTCATTTTCCCATGAACTCGGCATAAGCGTAGTCATCACGGTGGTTGTTCTCTAGACCAGCACTGGGGAGCCACAGTCAGATGTCCCTAGTAAGTGGAGATCTGGGCTTCTGGGTGCCGTTGCTTCCAGAATGACTCAGAGAGATGCATGAGTGAAGGGGTGGGTGCTGAGGTGTTCCATGTAATAGTTGGTCTGATAAAAAGTGTTCCCCCTCACCCATGTACCTTCATATCAGAAAAAGCTGAATGTTAATCTGCATTAATGCATTAACAAAGACTCACCCGCAATGCCTAGTTTTCCTGGAAAGTGGCTAACTAAGCAAGAGATGGGCTGGAAGCTGTGCCGTCAGGCTCCTCCATCCCACGGGAACCCTCCTCTCTGCTCTCACCCCAGAGAGCTGCTCCTCTCTTCTCCCTGCCATCCCTCCCACCCCCACCCCCCAGGTTGTTTCCTGAAATGTTTGTACATGAAAATGGGACAGCCTTCACGATTTTTCACTTCGTTTTCCAGAACTATGTATGTTAAACCTTGAAATATTTGCCAAAACAATACAATGCAAAAAAGGATTGTAATGCGAGTCCGTACTCAGTTTCAGTTGAGGAAAGCTCCTTAAACAGAGGATCTCAGTGAACGTATCTTCATCCGTGCCCCATTTGTTCTCACCAGCATTATACAGAATCTGTTGGACAAGGGAGAAGACTTAAATGTTATTACAGACCCAATTCTGTCTCTTTCTGAGGAGGTGGAATGAGAAGAGGGGCAAGTTTATTTTACAGGTCATTGAGATCATCGATAATCCGTGTCTCTCACTTTTAGTGGACTGGAAATCTGACAGTTGTGTGGCAGGAGCCGGGGGAATAATAACCACCACTGGGGAAGGAAGAAAGGTGGGGTTAGGGGATCCCCAGGTGTCAGGCTTCTCCTCCAGACAGGACAGGAGAGAGCATGACCCCGGCTGGTGCCGTAGAAGTGAGAACGCAGTCAGGAGGGAGAATCGTTAAAGGAGATGTTTTCTTTGCTCTGTTACCGACCTGGGCATCCTCTTTGGCCAGCTGTTCATCCACTTTCAGACCCTCATCTCTTCTGCCCTAGACAGGGAAGATAAAAGTGAGGGCAATCCTTTTAAAAATAAAAATTCCATCACTCGGCATTCCAACCAGCAGGGCATCTTAGAGCTGCTTCTTCAGTGGCAACCACGCAGCACAAAAGAGTCAGGCACTTGGGGCTCTCGTTCTGGCACCGACTAGCCATGAAACCTGTAGCAAATCACACAGTTTTCTGAGCCGCAGTTTCCTCCCCTGAAAACTCAAATGTCTGAATGGAATCAAAAGACAAGCCACACACTGGGAGAAAAATATCTGAAAACACATATCTGATACAGGACTGGTATCTAAAACATATAAAGAACTCTTAAACCCCAACAATAAGATAACAAACAACCCAATTAAAAATGGGCAAAATATCTGAATAGACATCAGATACACAGATGGCAAGAAAGCACATGAAAAGATGCTCAACATCATAGGCCATTAGAGAACTGAAAATTAAAACAATACCCCTACACACCAATTAGAATGGCTAAAATTCTAAACAGTGACAACACCAAATGCTGGCAGGGATGTGGAAAAACAGGAAATCTCATTCCTTGCTGTTGGAAATGCAAAATGGGACAGCCTCTTTGGAAGACAGTTTGGCAGGTTCTTACAAAACTAAACATACTTTTACCATACGACCCAGCAACTGTGCTCCTTGACACTTACCCAAATAAGGTGAAATCTAATGTCCACACAAAAACTTTCACATGGATGTTTACAGAAGCTTTTGTTCATAACTGCCAAAACTTGGAAGCAACCAAGCTGCCCTTCAACAGGTGAATAAACTGTGGCATATCCATACAATGCAATAGGACTCGGTGATAAAAAGGAAATGAGTTATCAAGCCACGAAGAGAGGCCGTCTGAAAAGCCTGCATACTGTATGATTCCAACTATAGGACAGTCTGGAAAAGGCAAAACTATAGAGATAAAGAGATCACTGGTCACCAGGCGTTCAGAGGGAGAAACAGAGGGATGAAGAGCTGGAGCACAGATGATTTTTAGGGCAGTAAAACCATTCTGTATGATACTGTAATGGTGGACACAAGACATTACACATTGGTCAAAACCCATAGAATGTATAACACGAAGAGTGAATCCTAATGTAAACTATGGACTTTAGTTAATAATAATGTGTCAGTTCATTCATTCATCATCTAATTCATCATCTAATTCTTTTATCATTCATTCATCATCTAATTCATTCATCAGCTATAACCAATGTACCACACTAGTGCAGATGTTAACAACAGGGCTATCTGTGATGGGGGGTGGCATATGGGAGCTCTCTGTTGTTTCTGCTGCATTTTTCTGCAAATCTAAAACTGCTCTAGAAAATAAAGTCTATTAAAATAAACCAAAACCTCAAAGATTCCCCACTAACTCTACTGTTGAAGGCTCTGTGGCTAAGTGTGTGTGCTTGTACACAAATTATTCAGCACATTATAGCAAGATGGGAGACGGAGAAGGAAAAGAAGATTGCCTGAATTATTTTGCAAATTATAGGCGAATGAAACATTTGGCTATAATACTTTAAAAATGCATTTGTTCCAAACTAGTGGTTACCAGCAGGGAGAGGGAAGGGGGCAGGGGCATTATAGGAGTAGGGGAGTCAGAGGTACAAACTATCAGGTATAAAACACACTCTAAGCATATACTGTACAACGCAGGGAATATAGCCAATATTTTATGATAACTATAAATGGAGTATAACCTTTAAATAGTGTGAATCACTAAACTGTACACCTGTAACATATAATATTGTAGAGCAACTATACTTCAATATAAATAAATAAATAATAAATAAAAATTTAAAAAATGCATTTGTTCCTATTTGCAAACATTAGGTCTTTGTATGCCTGCCTGATTTTTTTTTTTAAACTACTCTTTTTTTTTCTTTTTTAATTAATTTATTTTTGGCTGCGTTGGGTATTCATTGCTGTGTGCGGGCTTTCTCTAGGTGCGGCGAGCAGGGGCTACTCTTCCTTGCGGTGCGCAAGCTTCTTATTGTGGTGGCTTCTCTTGTTGTGGAGCACTGGCTCTAGGCACGCGGGCTTCAGTAGCTGTGGCACACAGGCTTCAGTAGTTGTGGCTCATGGGCTCTAGAGCGCAGGCTCAGTAGTTGTGGCACGTGGGCTTAGTTGCTCCGCGGCATGCGGGATCCTCCCATACCACAGTTCGAACCCATGTCCCGTGAACCAGCAGGTGTATTCTTAACCCCTGCACCACCAGGGAAGCCCCGGCCTGCCTGATTTTTGCATGATTTCTTTTCTCGGTTTCTTTCAGTGCTGCTGCTACTCTGCTCTAACTAGTCATCCCTAGTTAGCTGCCTTCTTGTTCTCCTTTCATCATTCACTCTGCTCCAAAGATAAAAACGCTGATGATCACTGGTATTAATTACAATAAGCCAGCACCACCACGTACTGACGTAGTGATAACTTTCTCTGTGCTAAGTATTTCACACTCTTTCTCTCTTAATCTTCTCAACACGCTCTGAGGCTGGTACTGTTATTATTTTAATTGAACAGATGTGAAATGAAGGCTTTGAGGCTTGACTTAAGGTAACTCGTCTCAGCATATCAAGCTAGCAGGCAGCAGAGGAGCAGCAGACTCCAGGTCTTATTCTGAAACCCTGCCCAGGAGCCTTGCTCTCCACTGCCTTCTGTGGGCGTGTGTGCTCACATGCACACAAGCAGATCTGCACTTATGAATACAGACCTGGGGGATCGTATGTTTGCAGCGATACCTCATCAGTTTGGGTGTGTAGGTTCAAACGTCATAAGGTTGTCACCATTGGAAACAACTGAAACCATAATTAGGATAAACTGTTCCTTAGTGGCATAATGCCTCACTTTGCCAAGTGCTGCTTTAACCCTCAGGCTGGGATGGTTGTTGGGATTTTCTCACACATTAAGGGCTGTTTAAATCAGCTGAAAGAGGCTGTTGAGATACGGCTTAAATCATTTTCTCTCTTACACACACCTATGACTCTATCTCATCCTTGACCTCACCACCTTTTTTATAAAACCAAGACCCTCCTAAAAAGAGACGGCAAGGTGTGGTCTCATTTGGTCACATGGTGATGAATGGTTTAGCAGCTCTTCCAAAGAGGGCAAGGATGAAGTTCCAGCAAGCCACATTTTTTTAATCCTGAGACTGATATACCCATCTCTGAAGATAATTCATCTGTATCATGCTTCCTACTTAATTTAAGTGCTACCAAAAGAAATATATATTCTTTCAAGTCCAGAAGAAAATCAACATGTTCTTAAAACTGGAGACAAAATGGAAATGAACAATTATTTTCCTTCCAGATGAATGTGCAGAAAATTTTCTAATGTATTATGAAACCTGATCAAAATACATTTAATTCATATACTGACCAAAACAAGATTTTTTGGTTACATCACTATGTTATACCTTTATGAGGGTGGTTAAATATTATACTGCGTGGTGGCAATGCAAACGTAAGATGAACAAATCATTTCATAAGGAAAACTGCCATCTCATCGTCTCACTTTGGTTATTTTCAAACACCCTAAAAACTATTATTGACCATGCAGCTTATTGGGGACTTAAAAAGTAAAAAATAAAACCTTACATTTGCCAAAGTCAACAGAGCTTTCCGGAAGTCACCAGATGTTTCAGAACTAATTTCATCTCCAAGACTCTTCTTATACACTGAAACCAGATAAGAATGAAATTAAGCCTTGATGAACTAAAAAATATTATTATAAAACACAGAAAAGCTTAAAATGTCAACATTGGCAAGGAATGAATACCTGATAACATAAATCTTGTTTCTTCTTTTTTTAAAAAATCTTTTAGTGCTCTTCTGATATGGATACATTCTTCTTGTAACTATTACTGCAGTGTGTGGTGTCATAGATGCACAAGAACAGAAACAGCTGCCATTCTGGATCAAATCATCGTTCATTTTATCTGACAAAGGCACTAAGGAAGGTATAGTGAGAAAGCTAGGATGGGCAAGCTGTTAGTTTGCCTTCCAATTTCTATTATGTCCGCCTTCCCTAGGAATAGAACCCTGGCCTTAAGCAAGGTATAACGCACACAGCGTAAAGACCACATTCTCAGCTCTCCTCTTGGCAATGAAACATAGGCAGACCTATGTGACATTGCTGGGAAATCTCCTTAATGATGGCTCATGCCAATCTTAGTCCCTTACTCCATCCTACTGCCTGGTGTGTAGATTGATCCTTGGAGCTTGGGCAGCCATCTTGGTCTAGGCAGGACTATATCTGAGCGATGGCATAAAAATAAGCAGGAAGGGGCCTGGGTTCCTGAAAGTTTTGAGGCGCTGTCATGCCAGTCCTAGAATTGTCTATCTCCAGACTGCTTCTACATAGGAGATAAATAAATGTTTATCTTATTTAAACCACTGTTATTTTTCTGTTTTATTGACTCTAACCCTAACCTTAATGCATACAGTTAGAATGTATTATTTCATAGCTCTCAAAAGTCAGAAAGCTTCCCGAAAACATACTGTTTCCCCATAACAAATGCCAACTGTGTGTTCGCATATTTTTAGTACTGAATAGTTGTAGCTCCTTTTGCATAGCCTGTGATGTGCAGTGTCCACTGAATTTTAAACCTCTGTTCTGCTCCACCCATGGAGCAGTGATTCTCTTCGAGCCACTGTATACCTGGATGTAGCTGACACCAGGTGGCTATTTGAACTCCACCTGCATCATCCTCAAGACCGCTATCAAATTAGTCATATGAATGCTTGTTCTTTCAAATCAGTAAAAGACGACTATAGAAAGTGATGTGAGATTATCTAATAGCAAGAACTGTGTTGAGAGAGAAATTCTTCCAGCGTGATTTTAATAAGTCGCTTTTTATGAAATCTATAATTTTCCAGAGCAATTCAAGTAAACAAAATCCACTATAAAGACAGATTATTTATCTAAGTAATAACATTTAGTAGGCATCACTTTCCCTAATAGTCATATTGTTGTTACATCTCTCCTTCCTTCACTCTATGAAAAAAATTTTTTAATTTAAAAATATCAAGCCAAGGGCTTCCCTGGTGGCGCAGTGGTTGAGAGTCTGCCTGCCGATGCAGGGGACAAGGGTTCGTGCCCCGGTCTGGGAAGATCCCACATGCCGGGGAGCGGCTGGGCCCGTGAGCCATGGCCGCTGAGCCTGCGCGTCCGGAGCCTGTGCTCCGCAATGAGAGAGGCCACAGCAGTGAGAAGCCCGCGTACCGCAAAAAAAAAAAAAAAAAAAAAAAAATCAAGCCAAAAAAATGAAGCTCTCAATTGTTAGAATTTGGGGAAGTATTTTATAATTTTAGAATTATCTACATGAGTCTCACACAGCCTCCCACGCCTCTCCTCTACCCCAGGTATTTTGCAGGAAACTAGACTAAAAATATGAAAATTATTTTGATGCAAGTTGAAAACTACCTTATGCATTTTGAGACACAGTAGGGTACAGAAAAACAGATACAATGTTTTAATAGTGCAGAAGCTGAACTTAGAATTCTTGATCCTGATTCAATGTTCTCTCATGCACCATTAACTTTAGAATACTGCAAAGAGTTCAGAATTTAGCTTTCTATTCATTTAGGTGCTATTGTATCATTGTAGTGTGTGAGCCACTCAGTATGCCTGGTCCTTTTATGAGAGCCAAGTTGATAGGTCCTCTGATGGATTTCTAATGCATGGGTCACCACTGCACATTACATGATGCCATCACTCTTGCTACAGTTGACTGCACCAGGGCTGGCATCTGACTATAAGTGGCCAGCTGTCTACAAGGTGACCTGGTGGGAGACCTTTGCCCAAAAGAAGGCTCTCTACTAGACAGTGCCTTTCTGAGCCCATTGAATCTTCTCTTAGGGAGTGAGATGTACAGAATTTTTTAACAAGAGTAACAAAGAAGTGGAAAGGCCCCCAGAAATAAGGCACAAAACACAAGTCAAGAATAACAGCCAGAAACCATGGGCAAATAGAAACCTTGAGTAGACAAACGTCATGTGGTAAGGGAAGAGAAGTTTCTTGGTGGTGTCAAGAACAGTAGAGGCAGAAAGGCAGGGCAAAGAGTTACTAGGATGAAAATGTGCACAGGGAGCAATGGATGTCTGATGCTGAGGGAGTGACTAGACAGCTGAGTCCCTAGCTGTGTCCTGAATCTCTGTACAGCGTGGCTATACCTGATTGAGACTATTTCTTTCTTTTACTTCTTGTGTATCATGAATCCCTACTTACCAAGGGAACCTAGATGCAGTTCAATTCCTTGTAGCCTTAGAGAACTTAACTCACACAGATACCAGAGCATCTGGTAACTCTGAACAATGACCACTTGTCATATTTGCAAAACAACAGTCCTAAATGCTAAGACATTCACTGGGCTCTTAAAATCCCAGGTCTCAATCTTAAGGATATTCATTCAACGAATATTTGAATTTATCCCCCACTGTTCTGGGCACTGGAGATACAGCAGTGAGCAAAACAGACAAAAATCGCCCCCTTCATAGAGCTTACATCCTAGGGTTGTTTGTACATAAATGCTGAACTCCAGGGAGAATCTTGGGGCCAGTCAACTCATGGAGCGGTAACTCTTCTAAGAAACACAAGGAAGTAACATAGCATCTGGGGGTAGAGCCCCTGGATCTGATGATTTTTTTACATGTACATCTTGTTGAACTGCGGGAACCAAATATGTTAAACACCTACGACGTACCCATTTGTGCCCATTATTAAGCAATTATCTCATCTACCCCAAATTTGCCCTTCTATACCTTGCTTTGTGGAGCTGGGGTTGGGACTCTGCAAATAACATTTCTCTTTTATCCCCCATCCTCCACCTCCCTGTCAGTTTCCACCAATGGGGGGAGCAGAGGGAGATGAGATGGAAGGCAGGAAGAGGAAGGAAGGACATGCTATTATTGGCTTGTGATTCACCTCAGTGTCAACCCAGTGACAGGCTTTCACCCTGACAGCAGCAGTTGGCTCCAGGCTCCTAGAACAAGTCACCTGCTTACATGTCCTTGGAGGTACTAGCTCCAGCTAGATGGAGACCCTTCCCCTTCACAGAGATCTGAACTCCAATTCCTAGGGCCTCTCCTCTGAGCCGCTGAAGTACCAACACCGGAAACTGATGCCCTCCTCTGAGCTTCTAGTTTCTGAAAATCCCAATCTCTTCCTTTGTCGTCCCAGCCTTGAGGATTATACCTCTGAGCTGTGTTTCCGTTTTGCTTTTTCAGTCCTCCAAAAAGGTACTTAAGCAATTCTCTACATTAAATTCGCTCTGTTAAAATACCTAGTGCATTTCTGTTTTTCTGACTAGACCTCATTGGCATACCAACAATAAAACAGGCACTTACCTATCATTGAGGTATTTACTTTCTAATGGAAATTTCTCAAAGTAACCTCTTTAACACCCACCGGGGGCCGGTATATCCATTTTTTGTACCTTTCCTACCGCAGAAGTTTCCTAATACACAGCTGACCACCCTGATACAAAAACATAGAAACCATGGCTCCCTTAAGGTACTTGGAGGTGGTGACAGGGAGCGGTTGTTTAATAAGAATTGGGCTGGTCTTTGTCCCTTACTCCTGGGAGGTAACTTCTAAATACTTACAATTTCCCCAATAATAAGAATTTCATTGTTATTCGTGGAGGGTCCCCTGAACCACACCTGAGTTTATGCTAACAAGATGACTCCGGATGGAGCTTGGTCACACCAGAAAGACCAACCAATGCGACTAAAGGGTTAAGGCTTTAAGCCACATGATATCAGCCTGACGTCTAGCGGGAGGAGGGGACTAAAGATGGAGTTCAGTCACACGGCCAGTGATGGAGTCAATCATGCCTGTGTAATAAAACCCCACTAAAAACCCTGGACACCACAGATCAAGGGAGCTTCCCTGGTTGGCAGTGAGACATGGCTGGGCTGGGAGGGGGATGCACCCTGAAGACACGGCAGGACCCTCCCAGACTTTTCCCTATGCATCTCCTCACTCCACCAGTCTTGATTAACATTCTTTATAGAAAACCATAATTGTAAGTATAGAGCTTGCTTGAGTTCTGTGAGCCACTCTAGTGAGTTATTGAACCTGAGGGGGTAGTAAGAATCTGTCGCCATTTGGTCAGAAGCGCATGTGGCCTGGGAACACCTGAGCTTGTGGCTGGTGTCTGAAGTCAGAGTGGTTTTGTGGGGACTGTGCCCTTAACCCGTGAAGTCACCCTAACCGTGAGCTGTTAGTGTCCGAATTGCATTGCAGGGGCTTTCCACTTTTTACACAGCTAACAGACTATTAGGGCTTTAGCTAATGATACTGAAGCCACATGCTCAGCACATCCTCTAAATGGTTCATCTAATTTCCCACACCAGAAATCATGAGCGGTTTTTAACACATAATATGAATATACAATGATTTGAGTGTCTTACATTGATGAAAATGGTTGATTCAATTAAGCAGTGATTGCTGGGAGTGAAATCCACTATAGCTGTAATGTTACAAATGCAAAGCATTAATGCCATTGTTATGTAGCAGTTCCCAGCTCAGATCATATTAAAATTTTCTTCAAAAATCCACAGTCCTTAGCCCATTTTAGAATGTGTCTTCCTTTTTACAGTCTTGCTTCCCTCAAAACCACTTGTGAAGAAAGATTGGTGGGTTTCTGGGAAAAGCAGCATTGGCTCCTATAGGTGTGAACAGGGGTAAAGGTGGGCAGAAAATAAGATCACCTGTATAGTAGGCTTGGCCAATCTCCTTCATCTGCCTGCTTGTCCTGGTGGTTAAGATTTCAATCAGTGCATCTTCATTTGTTCCCGTGCCCTAAGAAGAAAAGGAAATCTATTTTTAGAACACTTTAAAAAACCCCTAGTTTCATGCATTGTGGTCTTAACATCGTGTTTTCTACAGGTGAAAAGAACAGTTTTTAGTCAATCAACATAAGGTCCTCTATTGCTCTAAAGTGGTTTTCTAATTTACCATATATTTTAGTATTAAAATAACATGAATCATCTGAAGTTAACTGATATTAAGCTTCCAAAGAAAGTGTCCTACTCTAGTATAAAACTCCTTTGAATAATTCCAGGAAGAACTAGTATAAAGGGAAAGCCTATGTCATTCAGTACCAAAAGTGAGCATTCACATATGTCATTGTATTTAGAAAGGGCTCTGCAATTCTTTTGAATGAGACCATACTTGTACCAATGCACCTGGTTGGTCAGCATGGATCGTCCTCTTCATTCAGGGAGATTTTTAAAGCCTCAGCAATGTATGTCATGAGCCTAGTGGGTTTGGGGACTAGTGTCTCCTGAGTCTTGGTTTATACTGAGGTCACTGAATCACACTGAGACTTCAACAGAAGCCATTGACATTAGGACTTGACCAAATAAGGCCAAAGTAGCATAAGAAAAGAGGCTGAATTCTGTCCCTCTGTGACAGATTCCTAGTTCCCTTCAATAGCTTTCCTTTTCAAATTATTTATTTATTTTGTTAGTTACTTTTTTTTTTTTTTTTTTTTTTGCGGTACATGGGCCTCTCACTGTCGTGGCCTCTCCCATTGCGGAGCACAGCCTCCGGACGCGCAGGCCCAGCGGCCATGGCTCATGGGCCCAGCCGCTCCACGGCATGTGGGATCTTCCCGGACCGGGGCACGAACCCGTGTCCCCTGAATCGGCAGGCGGACTCTCAACCACTGCGCCACCAGGGAAGCCTGTTAGTTACTTATTTTTAAATAAACTTTTTTTGGGTTTTTTGGTTGTTCTTCTTTTTTAAAATTTTATTGGAGTATAGCTGATTGACAATGTTGTGTTAGTTTCAGGTGTACAGCAAAGTGATTCAGTTATACATAAACATATATTCATTCTTTATCAGATTCTTTTCTCATATAGGTTATCACAGATTATTGAGTAGAGTTCCCTGTGTTATAGAGCGGGTCCTTGCTGGTTATCTATCTTTATATTGTAATGTGTGTATGTTAATCCCAAGCTCCTGATTTATTTTATTTTATTTTATTATTATTATTTTTTTCCCTGATTTATTTTAGAGCAGTTTTAGGTTTAGGGCAAAACTGCGAAGATCCAGTATCTCTTTTATCTTCCTTGATTAGTCACAGAACCCCCGTTTTTTAACTTAGCACAAAGCTAAGCAAATAAAGACCATATTTTTCAGCTTCCCTTAGAGCTAGGTTTATCCATATAACTAAATTCTGATCGACGGAATATATGTGAAGCATCACGTCCAATTTCAGAGAGTCCTTAAAGAGAAAGGATGAACACGTCTTTGTCTCTTACTCTTTCCAGTTGACGGCAATAAAGATATAATGGCTGGATGCTGAGCTGCCGTCTAGCCAAGAAGCGGAATCTACAGGCTGAAGATGGCAGAACCTCAAGACTGAAGGTCTGATAATGATGGTTCCATGATACCCAGCTCTGGGTTGCTTCCTTTGGAATTCTTTTACATAGAAGGGAAACATTTCTAATCCTTGCTGGCGAATCTAACTCTTATCATTTCACCTGCTAAACTGTCCCCTGTGTGGCAGCCATAGAAATGCACTGCTGAGATTTCATGTCTAGAGAATATACTGCCAAGAATGTAGTTAGTTGGCAGCCTCCAACTGCCACACCTTTCGTTCTGTCACACAGCTCACACTAAGGTCATGCTCTCTCCAGGCTGCTCTCAGCCATGACTGCGCATGGAAGGGGAACTGGAGCTGGGCCATTCCTGCCCCATGTAGGACGCTCCAAAGGGCACACTTGGCTCAGGGGCTCCCCATCAGCTTGCCGTGGCTTTCTTACAGCAGCACTACAGACTGAGGCTCTTCCTATCTGAGCCTCCTTCTGTCCCTCTCTCCTTTCACAGGTGTCAGACCTGTATTGCAGTCAGAAGTTTCACCCCACCTACCCTGCTCTGTCTCTTCTTTATCCTTCACAAGGATTTCCCCCAATAAATCTCTTGTACATTTAATTACATCTTGCCATCTGCTTCTTGGGTGCCCACACCTCTTCCACAGAAAAGAAAATAACTCTGATGGGAAGGCAGAGCCTTGCTTCAGACCTGGACTCCTTCCTTTCCCTCCTTCCTGTCAACAAATATGTTGAGCACCTATCTCATTGCAGGCTTTCCTCTAGTAAGAGAGGAGGTTCCTCGAGTGATGAGGTTCCCTGATATGATGGAGGTCTGCCTTTTAATTGGATTGAAAAAAAAAAAACGTAAATCAACAAAACACCAAATACGTAGAATATCAATATGTAGAATACCAAAAAATTAACAAGATAATTTTAGATAGTAATAGATAGCAATTTAAAAAATTAAACTGAGTGAATTACTAGAAAATATCTGGAAGAAAATCATTCCTGAGGGAAAGAACATCACATATAAAGACCTCAAGATAGGAATAAGCTGAGAATGTCCAAGGAGCAGCGAGAAGGCCAGTACAGCTACAGCACTGAATTGGGGTGGCCGGCAGTGGAGGAGAGGGTGTGACGATCAGCTTTATGTGTCAATCTGGCCAGGCTACAGTCCTCAGTTATTCAATCAAACAGTAATCCAGTGTTTCTCTGAAGGTATTTTGTAGCTAAAGTCCATTATCAATTGACTTTAAGTAAGGGTGAGTACCTTAGATATTCTACGGGAGCCTAATTCAGTCAAAAAAGCCTTAATTAAGAGCAGAGCTGAGGCTTCTCTGAAAAAGCAGAAATTCTACCTGTGGGCAGGAGCTCCAGCTTGTGCTAAGGGTTCCAGCCTGCCCTTCCTAACAGCCTGCCCTACAGATTTCAGATTTGCCTAGCAAGCTGGATAATCGTGTAACCAATTCCTTGAAATCAGTCTCTTACTCTATACCTCCTGCCTACTGGTTCTGCTTCTCCGGGGAAGTCTGACTGATACAGATAGAATTTTAAAAAGCCGTAGAGATAGACAGGAGCCAGACTCTGTTGGGTGATGAAGGTCATGATAAGGAGTTTGGATGTTCAGTAGTCAAAACCATTGGAGATTTATGCAGGTGAATAGTATAATCTGATTCTAAAAGTAACTTTATACAAATAATTTTGGCTATTCTGTGGTGAATGGATTTGAGGAGGGCAAAAACAGAGGCAAAGGGACCAGTTCCGGGGATACTGACATGGTCCAGTCAAGAGATGATAGTGGTTGAACAAGAATGAAAGCAATGGATCTGGAAGGAGGGACATGCACACATTTTTGATGGATTATGGAGTGGAGGTAATGGGCTTGTTGATAGATTTGGGAGCTTTGAAGTGTGAGAGAAGGCAAGGGATCAAGGATAGTTCTAGGTTTTTGACCTAAACAATGGGGTTAATGATGGTGCCATTGACTCAATAACAACAAAATAAAGAATTTGACACCTCAGGTCAAAAAAAACAAACAAAATCAGGCTCTGACCATATCCTTTCAGGCCAGGAACATGTGGGCTTAAGGTTCCACAACTGCTTCCCATTTCAGGGCTGTTCTACTAATTGGAGAGCACAGAATCTCCAAATCCATCACCTTTACACCCATATCTCAAGTGTGCACCAGAAGAAAGTCACTCTTTCTGATAATCAAGTGCTGGGCAGAAACAGCTTGTGTAGGTCTCATACCTTCATGGATTTCTTCAGCTGTTTCGCATCAAACACTGCCGGTGGGGTCACGAGGGCCACCATGAGACACTTGAAGTGGCCAGAGAGATCACCCTTCAAGTCATCTTTCAGTTCCTAAAATTAAAAACCCGAAGAGAAAAGTATGAAATACTTCTCCTTTCTCTTCCTCCAAAGTCACCTAGTGAAAGACAAACACGAATGTATGAATTCAGACAAAAACATGCCCATCCACAGGAGATAAACAGAAATGGTGAAAATATTTCTATGGATATTAGTCTGCATTTTATGATCACTTCCAAAATGTTCTGTTTTATAGACGGTTTTCTGAAGGGAAGCCAGTGAAGAAGGTTCTCTGAGGGCCACAGACAGGAACTGTGTATTAAAATGCATTTCCCAGGCCCTTGATGCTCTCAGTGCTTGGGTTGGGGTGAGGGAAGAGGAAGGGGAGGAGGAACCCTGTAATTCACACCCAGCTTCACTGGGAGGTGCTCTAATCCAGCCTTGCTTCTCGGTAACTGCCAAAGAGTTTTGAAGGGAAAAGGGGAGGGAAGACAGTGCTTGGTCATTTGCCTCTGGTAAGAGCATGGAACTAGGAGGCATCAAAAGCAGTTTTCTGGCAACAACAACAGGGGAAACCCAAAATGTGGTAATAGGGGGACCTTACTTATTGATGCTGTCCTTCAGCAGTGTTTTCATACATTACATAAGTACGGGCCATCTCCCCTGCTTGAAGGCAGGTAACATGGTTTCCATTTTTAATATCCAAAGGAGTGTTATTGAATAATTATATTTCCTGCTTTTGATTATTTTCAGCCCTGAAACAGAGGCTGGAAGCCTCCTAGACTGCTATGACAATGTGGGTACAGACCAACATCTTCCATAACACTTGGGGGCCCAGCAGGGGCATGCTCCTGCCAAAACAAATGGGATGGAGCGGAGCCACTGTAGTCGTCATGGGGTGTTTCCTCTCCAAATGCTAAATTCCACCCCTATCTGTCCTCAACCCAAGACTTTCCAACTGAATCTTACTTCACATGCTCTCATTCTGTCCCACTGTGAGACACGGTTGTCACCCTTCAGCTCCATCCTTCCTCCATATTTTGGAAATCCTGAAAGGCCAATGGATCACTCACAATCCCTGTACATGAGTAGGCTGCCTTGCCCAGAAGCTTGGCAATTCAGTTAAGCTGACAAAAGTTTACAGGGCGCCTGTTCTGTGTTAGGCACTTAATTGGTGAGTCAGACACAATCCTTACCCCTAGGACATTACTCCCTATTGAGAAAAATAGAAATAGTCAAAGTTAAATTTCCACATAATATGTTAAGTATCTAATAAAGGGAACACAGAGAAGGGTGTCTTAATGGAGCCCAGGGGCTCAGAGAACACTGACAGGTGATGCCTCAGCGGCCTTGGATGGTCACTACACACTCTCAGTTCTGGACCCAATAGCCTGACTGGTTTGTGTTTCCACCCTTTCCCCTACACAGTTCATCAGCCACAGAAGCTAAAATACTCTTCAAAAAATATAAATTAGGTTATAGTATTTCCTTTCTTACAAACCTCCAATTGTTCCCTATTGTTCTTAGAATAAAATCTAAACTCTGCACCAAGACCCCAAGGTCTGGCATGTTCTAAGCCTCTCTTCAACCTCATCTCTTCCTTCTGTCACCCTTTACTGTCTATACTCCTGCCATATTAGAACTCTTCCTGTTTCTTAAGTACTCCCAGCTTGTTTTGGCCTCAGGGCTTTTTCATTTGCTGGACATTCTGTCTGAAATGCTCTTCCCCAGATCGAGCAGAGCAGAAGCCTGAGTATTGTTTAGTCTTCATTGAGAGTAAGGTAACAACCTGTCACTGAGGTTTCTTCACCACATGATCTAAAGGAGCCATTCACCAGTCATGCTCTAGCATATCATCCATTTTAATACTTTCATAGCACCTGCCAATATCTGAATTTGTTTTATTTATATATTTATTATTTTTCTAATAGAATGTTAGGTCCATTAAAGAGAGGAGGCTCTGCTTTTTGTTCCAGTGAATCTCCAATGTCTAGAATATCTCCTGACATAGAGTAGTTTATTATTGAACAAATAAACTGCTTGGAAAAGACACACAAAATGTTCTTGAATAGTTCTTGTATAGTTTCTGGTACTGAAGAAATATTCATCTGCCGAACAAATTTTAAAAAAAAAGTCTATAATTACATAAACATATTAAAGTTGGAAAAGAAATTAAAGATCATCTAAGACAGGATTTATCAGGTAATTGATCAGATAATTCTTTATTGTGGGGGACTGTCTTGCGCACTGTAGGATGTTTAGCAGCGTCCCTGACCTCTGCCCACGAGATACCAGAAACATCCCCCCCCTCTCCCACCAGTTGTGACAATCAAAATGTCTGGAGACACTGTCAAATATCCCCTGGGAAGCAAAATCCTTCCCGGTTTATAGCCACTGATCCAAGGCAACTCTCCTTATTCGACAGGTGAAGATAACTGAGGCCCAGAAAGATCAAATAACATGTCCAAGGCCACTCAGACAGTTCAGGGAAAAGACCAGGACTCCTATTCCAGGCTGTTGACCGGATACATAGGGGACTTTCTGTTACACTTGGCCTGAAACAAAAGATCCGTGGGCATAATCATATGGGAGCAGCCTTGGTCCATTAGTGATTAGGCCTTTACTGCCTGTTACGTTAATGAAATCTTACCCTTCCATATGCTGCTTGGTATTCCTTAGCAATCAGCTGCCGCTGTGCATTTGACCTCTCAGTCAGAATGCTAATGAGCGCTTTCTCATCGGTTCCTACATGAAACGAAAATAACTGTATTCACCATCAACTCAAATATGCTTAATATCTGTTGTGAACAAAAGAAAAATGATTCAGGGTCTGAAACAAATGCAGAGAGGAAGGCATTTTAATTTTTAATTTCCAGGTCTTACCAGGTTGGCATCTTTATTTCTTTGATTGCTTGGCTTTTGGAAAAGAAAATGAACTTTATTTGGATAGTTCAGGGGGAAGAAAACCATCATTGCCCAAATATTCCTATCCGTATATCAGACAGAGAAGTGGCACAAAGAACATACTGCTTTGGAAGTAGGTTTTTTCATCCTTCTGAGGTCCAGTTACTGTCTTATCCCCTTTTATCTTTCTATCTCCATATTTGATATAAAAAGTCATTTTTGTTCCTCTAGAAAAAAAGGAACTGACATTTATCAAGAACCTACCACATACTAGGCACCTTTTATTCATTGTCATAGTTAATATTCACAGGGCCCTGGGCAGTAGGTATGATTAAGCTGTTCTAAAGATAAAGACACTAACATTTAGAAAACTTACCTCGCTTGCCAAAGTCAGGCAGCTTTTAAGTGGCACAGCAAGAATCTGAACCCAAATCTCTTAATCCAGAACATCTATTTCTACCAGTGGTCCATACCTCTTTCAGGCATTTCAGACCCATATACTTAACCACCTGTTGTAAGTACAAGTAAAGGGCTGATGCTGGCCTGCCTGAAAACAACCTCCAGGTCACTATTTTTTTGGTAATTATAGTATTAAGATAATGTGAGAAGTTGTGTCTGCTCCTTTGTGGTAGAGGACTGCCCCTGGGTTGGGGGCTGTGAGTTGGCTTCTGTCTTGGGCCTGCATGACTAGAATGGTCTAAAAGATCCACTGGAATTCAAGGCTCAACTTCCCTGTGTTGAGGTGACCCACACACACCTTACACCCACGGCAGTGGTACACACTCTACATGAATGACGGGGCAAAGGAAATGGTGTACTTGATTAGCTGCTGGGACTCCTAGTGACAGATGTTGCCCCACGGGGTCTTTGGTCTTGTATTCTTCTGCATAGTTAAGTAAACAGAGTTAGATTAACCCTCATTGTGCCCTGTGAGTCTGATTATCAACTTGGACCTATAAAGGTATCTGAGTTGGTGCACGACTAGACACCTCCAACTACAAGTATCTCAAAGTCAGCTGCTCCAGGTTGGATTCATTCTATTTCTTCTCTAACTTGTCTTTCATCCTATGTTCCCTCACCAGTGACACCACTACAGATGCAGTCATCCAACCAAAGATCCTGGGAGTTATACTCCTTTCTTTTCCTTACTTTTTACATTGTAACAATACCTGCATCTCTTGGATTTGTCCTCTTCTCTGCCACTGTGCACTCATCATATTTTACCTAGAAACTTCAACAGCCTCCTAACTTGACCCCCTTATAATTTATACTGTATATTACTGCCTAAGTAAATTTTTTTTCTAAGTAAATTTTTTTAATGCATCAGATCATGTCAGTTCCTTTTTTGAAATTCTAATGATTCTCTGTAACCTTCGGGATGAAGTTTAAGCCCCTTAGCTTGTGCACCAATTAATTAGGACCTAGCTCCCACCTCATATTCTAATTTCCTACCCCCTTCTCTGCATCTCTATACCCTTTGCCACTAGACTCCAGACATAACTAACTACCCACAGTTACATGTAGGTTGTACGCCAGGCAATTTCTCCTCTCTTATTTCTGCACGTGCTACATGCTCAAGACCAGAAATTAAACCAAGATGTCTCATGGTTCAGAGGCTGGATCTGACACGTCCCTAAGGCAAATGCCACCATGACGCCTGGTTTTGGTGTAGGTAGTAGTGCTTACAAACAAAAACCTCCTTCTCAAAGCGGGCCTGCCAATCAAAATGTGTAAATCAGTGAAGAAACATAATGTTAAAGAAGAAACACAAGCGATAGAATTTAAAGACCATTAATTCATTCAAATTGACATTAACTTCATGGAAAAGTCTATTCAACCCTGTGTTTAAATAGGCAATCAAAGAGATAGAGAAAGAAATAACTTTCACTTAAAAATAGCAATAAAAAAAACCCTAAACAGGCAGAAATACAATAATATTACATTGATAGTAATAGTATAATTACTATTATGAACCTTAATAGTATAATTCATGGAACTTTACAAACTGACCCTCAAATTCATAGGACAGGGCAAAGCCAAGAAAATCTCTTGCCTTACTAGACACTAAGTGTCATTATAAAATAATAATAATTATGTAATAGTCATAATAGTAATTATGACAATGTTATATTGAGACAGTGAGGCAAACAGACCAATGGAATGTAACAGAGAGCAGAAAAATAGCAAAACTTATAGGACAGCAGTGGCATTACAAATCAGTGTGGCAAGGATGAACTCTTCAATTGATCACACTGGGACAATTACATAGCCACTTGAGATAAAATAAAATTAGATTTAAATGCCATTCACAAACATTAATTCCAGGCAGATTAAAGATCTCAGTGGGAAAAATAAGATTGTAAAATTTTGGGGAGAAAATACAGGAGGATATCTTTATGAGCTCATCATAGAAAAGACACAATAAGTACAAATCTTTACAAAAAATATTGGTAAACTTAATTTCACTAAAATTTAAAACTTCTATGCGATAAAAGTTACTGTAGCCAAAATTAAAAGAAAATTACAGGTCTTCCCTGGTGGCGCAGTGGTTGAGAGTCCACCTGCCGATGCAGGGGACACAGGTTCGTGCCCCGGTCCGGGAAGATCCCACATGCCGCGGAGCGGCTGGGCCTATGAGCCATGGCCACTGAGCCTGCGCGTCCAGAGCCTGTGCTCCGCAATGGGAGAGGCCACAACAGTGAGAGGCCCGCGTATGGCAAAAAAAAAAAAAAAAAGAAGAAAAGTACATTCTTGGAGAAGGTATTTTCATAGCTTGTAATTTTTTTAAAAAGTTTTGTATCCAGAATTTATTTTAAAAAATAAATTTTAAATTAAAAAGTAAAAATTTTTTCTTGCCAAGCACAAAGAAGACAACCCAACTGAAAAATGGATAAAAGATATGGAGGTGTAATTCATGGAAAAAGAAGAAAATAAACAAGAGAGGATGCTTAACTGCATCAATAATGGGGGATGGGGAGGAGGAAGGAAACAGATACAGAATGAGGTACAATTTTAGATCCACTCAATTGGAAAAACTGAATAGGATGACTGCCGCAAGTACTGATGAGAATATGGAGAAAGAGGAAGTCTCATATATTGCTGGCAGGAATACTAATTTGCATATTTATTTGAGAGAGCAGTGTGGCAAAATTTCTAGTTAATCTGGAGATGAACATTACCTTCAACCCAGACATTTCAACCATTATATTCTGGAGAGGTGCTAGCAAATGTGCACAACAAGACATAAGCATGACTATTCAATGCAATATTTTTATATTGTGATAGAAAAGAACTGTAGGCAACTTAAGTGTTCACTCACTATTCCCATCTTACAATGTAATAATAAACTATTCCGCAGTTAAAAATTAATGAACTAGAGCTAAACATATCAACATGGATAAATCTCAAAAACGTAATGTTAAGGGACAAAAAAACAAGTTGCAGAAGAAAACATAAGGTAGGATTTCAAGTTATACTGTTTGTGCCCATGCACAACAATAGGTACATACATATGGAGTACAGAATTAAAAGTTTCGTGGGAATAAATTCTAATTTAGAATGCTGTTTATCTCTAGGGAATGAGGTGGGAATGAGATCCCAGCAGAATCGTCAGGGACTGTATCTATAATGATTTATGGTGATGATGATGATGATGATGGTTGTTGGTAGCAGTGATGGTCATGGCAGTGTTTAATATTAAGTAAACATGGCAAATATTAAGATATAATAAAACTGGGTTCCCTATACTTTGCCACATTATTTCACAATTTTTTTAAAGTACCTTATAATTTCTCTAATTGAGTAAGGCAACTTGGGCAACCTGAACCCATGCACTTTTTTAACTTCCTGATGTGCTTCAACAATAAAAAAGGAATTGTAAAGCATCACTCACCAATTCCTCTGATTGCCTTATGAATCGCTTCAGCGTCCACTGATGCGCTAAAGCTGGGATAATCTCTCATTGTCCCTTGGTGTCCAACCTAGAAGAAAATATCTGACAGTCCCACTAGTCCAAAGCGACATCTTTATTTATGTTACATACGCATATTCCCATATGCCTACTGGAAACACACAACAAACCCATAATTTGCACACCTTCTTATCACTTCAGGAGTGGTTCAAGAGAGTCTCCCCACCCCAGATATGCAGGCAATATGACAGCTACCACATTTATAGTAAGACCTCTCCTTTTCTTCTCTTGTGTAACAAATTGAAAATATAAAACATTCATTCTCTAGAGCAGTGAATTGGGTTAATCATGGTGATTCTGAAGAATATTTGCTTTAAAGTGATATCTGCATGAAAGCAGTGAGAAAGTGGAAATTTCCTACATCTTCTTTTTTCAAGTGATACTTCAAAGCTCTTCACTGTATCTCACCTAGAAGTAACTGCAGTTTATAGACTTCCTACACCAAAGGATCCATAAATGAAAATCCCATTAGGACTGTCTGTTCTTAAGCTTTGTTTAATGGATGTACAATTGTGGCAGATAAATTCCCTTCTGAAAGCTCCACTGACATAGGTCTTCAAGAATAGCGTGGAAGTAAAAAATGCCATGATACTAATTTTAAGCACATAAACTAGAAACTTGTCAGTAAGCTGAGAAAGACCATCCTACAGAAGGAATAAAATATCTTAAAACTGCTTAAGAGAAATTGAGAAAAATCCAAGTCAACATGTACTTATATGGTGCTTCCTAACTCTGAATAAAAGTCTGTCTTTACAGTGACAATGTTTTCTTTCTAACTGATGTTTCTATCCTATTACTGAGTAATATTGGCTCTGTTGTCTTATGTTAATACGGCTTCATTTAGGCTCTCCTGAAGTGTTGAATATTTTCATGAAAGGACAGTATCTTGTCACATTAAAGTGAATGGAAAATTAATGTGCTGGCACAGTAAAAAATGATAGTCTGTTGATTCAATAGATTGGATGGAACAATTTATTTCAGTACATTCCAACACTGTTTCACCTTAAAGTACCCAAAATAAAGTTTTGATTCTAAAACAGTAATTATAACAAGTTAGGAACTAAGTGTAAATGCGCCTGATCTAAACCACCTGTAAGAAATCAGTCACTTCAACATGATCTTTGGAGAATTCTCTTCCTTCAAGGCTTAATAAATATTTTATGGCTTCACACAGCCAACTGGCTTCATTTCAGTTCTATTCATTCATGAACTTTCGTGTTTATCTTATCTGCCCACCTTCCCTGTCTGGCATTTTAGAAGAACCATCACAATATTGGAGCATTTGAGTGCTTTGTGCCCAGCACTGTGGCACCTTTTATACATTAACTATCACCTGCACAACGGCACCGATGAATGAGTAAGAATGATCCATGTCACGTATAAGACACCAAGATTGAAGGAGATTGGAGAATTTGCTGAAGTCCACATAGCTAGTTAAGCAGCAGAATTTAAAAGCAGTTCTGAACACTGCAGCCCATTCCTAGTCTGTCTTAAAACGTAGTCTTGGTACCACCTGGGCTGACTCTTTTGTGAAATAAAATTCATATTTTATGGCAAGACAAGAAAACTTTAAACATAAACATTTTTTTCTGCCCTTTGGCCTCCTCTCTCCCCTCTACGGTGCACTGTGTATCTGCACTATGCATTGACCAAACCTCCCCCATTGGCAGGAATACCTGCTCAGCCATAAACAGCAACATTCTCCCAGCACCAACAAGACAACTCCTTAAAAGATAACATTCCTTCTTGATCACGACCTACCCCTTTGTACTTGCAGATCTGGATTGTGTGAACTGTCAATAATACATCATTTAATGGACAGCCCTCTGTCTCAAAAAACTTATACAACTGTGCTTTGACTTCTAGAGGGTGGAACAGCTCTCCGAGCTTTCTGAGAGGCTGTTCCTGGGTCATAATCCTCAGTTGGGCTCGAATAAAATTTTCCATTTCTTTCTTAGATCGGTTGATTGATTTTTTGTTGATTAAAATGCAAATGACCAGGCCCTGCCCTAGACACATGGAACCATGGTCTTTAGAAATGAGGTGTCAGACTGCACATGTTTTAGAAGCTTCCCTGGTGCTTCTGTGCCATGGTGATATTCACATGGCTGCTTTTGAATACAAAAGACAAAACTGTAGTCAGACTCTAATTATCCATGAATTATGAAAACTCAGGGTTTCCATTCTAGCTGTGACCTTTTCACTGCCCTCTGCTACCTATACATCAAAATATGCCGAAATTCCAATGTACAAAACTAGAGAAGGATGAAATTCCCAATCCACTATGCAACTTGCTACCTAGTAAGAATTTAATGGGGAGGAACTACTCGTTTGATTAAAAGGAAAAAAAACTACACACATACACACACACACACCTGTGTGAAAAATGGCACAGGACTTCTGAAATGGAATCTTAGTGAAATCTTTCAAAGTGTTTCAGTTATTTAAATGAGCAGTATATTCATTTGATAGACTTCATTGCCCAAAACATTCAGAAATAAATATATGACTTATGAGAAAAAATCTTACAGTAAAAGAAATTAATGGAATCTTTTAAAGTAATACATGTCACGCAGTGAACAAGGTGCTTCACAGACATCTTATTCAACTGTTACCATGACCTTAAAGAGGGGGATTTTATTATTTCCATTTAAAAATGGAAGACGGGCTTCCCTGGTGGCACAGTGGTTGAGAGTCCGCCTGCCGATGCAGGGGACACGGGTTCGTGCCCCGGTCCGGGAAGATCCCACATGCCGCTGAGCGGCTGGGCCCGTGAGCCATGGCCGCTGAGCCTACACGTCCGGAGCCTGTGCTCCCCAACGGGAGAGGCCACAACAGTGAGAGGCCCGCGTACCGCAAAAAAAACAAAAAAAAAAAAAGGAAGAAACTGGATCTCAGAGAGATTATTTGCTTGACATAACTCTGCTACTAAGTACAGCCCCAGAATTTGAACCCACTTCCTTGTAACTAAAATGCCTTGAGGTCTCCACCACATCATAAGGCCTCAGGAAATTCCATATTAGTGGTTCTCAAAGTGTGGTTCCTGGATCAGCAGCGTCATCATTGCCGGGGAACTTATTAGAAAGCAAATTCTCAGGCCCCACCACAGTCTTACTGTATCAACAACTCTGGGGCTAAGATTCAGGATCCGGGTTTACACAAGCCCTCCAGAGGATTCCAACGCACTAACGTGTTTGAGAATCAATGCCCTATTTCGTTCTTAGCTGCCCAGAAAACCAAAACAAAATCGAGCAAACAAGTCATAGATTCTTTTGTGGGCGTGGAATAAGAATTTGATGATGAGCTCATTGTTTCAGGAATGTTGGCATTTTTACAGCCAAACCAAACTGCTTGCAACGCCTGCTCCATTGCAGGCTTAATTCTTTGACATTTAAATTACTAATCAATACTTGACTTAGTTTATTTCTATGAACCCTACTACCCTAACAAAGTGTCAGCGCTAGTGCAGGACATCACATGAATACTTGGCAAAGTCTTTTTTTTTTTTTTTTTGTGGTCCGCGGGCCTCTCACTGTTGTGGCCTCTCCCGTTGGGGAGCACAGGCTCCGGACGCACAGGCTCAGCGGCCATGGCTCACGGGCCCAGCCCCTCCGCAGCATGTGGGATCTTCCCGGACCGGGACACGAACCCGTGTCCCCTGCATTGGCAGGCGGACTCTCAACCACTGCGCCACAAGGGAAGCCCAATACTTGGCAAAATCTTTTTATTTTTAATCATGTTTGATCAGATTTCCATCCACATCCCTTAAACACATTTAGTTGCTTTTCTTCTCTCAAACTTGACCTTCAGATGCCCCCAAAGGGAACAGGATCCTGAAACCAGTTGGAAAATAAATTTACCGCAAGGAATGTCCAAATAAAGGGGGGAAACAACAGGAGCTCTTTATATTAATAACAATTGCTGCTACTCACTATTTGCTAAGCACGTTTCCTGCATTAGCTCATTCAGTCCTCACAGTGAACTGATAAAGCAGATATAATGAATCCTATTTGCAGATGACGACTAAGCTGTTGCCCAAGTTCTCACAGGCGGCAATTGGTCAGTCTTTGCTCCTAATAACTAGGCTAGGATGCATCTTTCTTCTTCATGCCTATTTAACTTTCCCTGACCCTCTAAAACTATCCTTCAGATGTCAGTCATAGCCCATGACACCTTGAAGCCACTGGTGTGGCCAAGCCAGGCCTGGGGAGCTGTCTGCCACTACCCCTGAGAGACGCCAGTCTGTCCTTGACTCGGGAAAGTCAGTCGTCTCTATTTCTTCATGAAAGCACACTGCGTTTGCAAGAAGTCAAACATTTATATTCAGGAGAATGGATGAAAGAGAAAAACACAGGGTGCCAATCCTGCTGACGAGGAACATATTTAAAGCCAAACACTCCAGAGCAAGAATAGCAGCTGCTGCAGGTACATTTCGAAGGTGAGGCAAAGCCAAATCCCGTATCACTTCCTAAAGCCCTGGAAAGGCCATGTCCCAAAGTTAAGCTTTCAAATCAGAGCCTCATATAAACCTTCAGGACTTAGGAACTCTCGAAGAGCCAGGGAGAAATGATCACTCTCTGCTCAGTGTCAAAACAGTCTGCTGGGTCATGAGGATTTTGGATAAAAGGAAAAATGGAGTCGCCTAAAATAAATAAATAAATAAAAGGATCAAAACTTGGAAAATATAAAACTTATTCAATTTTCCAAGAAAAAATGGTTTTCAAAATCAAAGAAAGTCTACTCTAAAAGGCCCTGAAATGAAATATGGTCAAGTGAGGCAGGTGGCATGGGTTGAATTGTGCCCATCCCTCCCCCTCAAGAAATGTTGAAGTCCTAACCCACAGTACTTCAGAATATGACCTATTTGGATATAAGGTTTTGGCAAATATAATTAGTTAAGATGAGGTCTTAACTAAGGATGGGCCCCTAATCCAATACGATTGGTGTCCTTAGTAGACAGCCATGTGAAGACAGAGATATACAGGGAAATTGTGAAGGGAAGGTGAAAGCAAAGATTGGAGTTGTGCAGCCTCAAGCAAAGAAGCACTGAAGACTGCCAGAGAATCAGAAGCTGGAAGGGGTGAGCAAGGATCCCCTACAGGTTTCAGAGGGAACATGGCCTGCCAACACCTTGATTTCAGGTTTCTAGCATCCAGAACAGTGAGACAATAAATTTCTCTGGTTTTAAACCACCCAGTTTGTGGTACTTTGTTACAGCAGCCCCAGGAAACCATACAGCAGGGAAGAAGCCAGAGAAAAGGCTTGGTAACCACTCAGGTCCTGCAGGGCAAAGGGTAGCGTCGTTTTCTTTTCCCTCAGGCTGGCAGTGATCACTGCAGACAGAAGGCTCCCATCACCACTGCAGGCTCGCTCTCCACCTGGGGCCAGTAAAGAGAAGCAGGGCGTGGGGACAGCAGGGACTGGCAGCCTCAGGGATGCCTGACAGGAGCAAGAATGCCATTATGGTTTTGTCTGCATCATCTAAGAGGTTCAAGGGAGATGTCTGCATTTCTTCCTGTGCTCACTCAAAGGAGAAAATACCCACACTTGCCAACTTTTCCTGTTCTGATTTCATCAGGGGAGTCCCAGAGCCAGAGCACTGGAATGTGATAACATTCCAGTGTTGAGATTGAGGGTGTTGAGCTGGAGTAGAAAGACGAATATGATTCAGAAATTAGGGAAGTTGGGGACAAACAAGCAATGTATGTTGTGTTTCTATGAAACACAGATTATAATAAGGAGAAACCCAGATTCCTTAGAAGTATGTGTCACTCAGGGTTAACCCAGCCAGACCTCTCCTGGGCCTCTCCTTTGTTGGCTCCTCCCCTTTGGCTGACATCTATAAAGTAGGTTCTAAAATGGAAAGTCTCTTTCTCTTTTCTTTCCCTCTACTCCTGCTGTGGGTTATTTCTGCCACTTCCCCTTCTATATGCAGACAACTCCCACAGCTGTATTCACAGCCCAGACTTCTATTTTGAACACTGGTTATATCTAACGTATCAACTCATTATTTCCTTTCAAAATGATTTCTTCTACCGTGTATCAGTTACATGGTACTTACTTGTGCTTTATACATATTTGCTCATTTAACCCTCAGAACCCATCCTATTATGATCCCATCTTACAGGGGAGAAGACTGAGGCACTGAGAGTTAAAAGACTTGCTGATAGTCACATAACTTGCCTGTGGCACAGCCAGGATTTGAACCCAGGCAATCTGGCTCCACTGTCTGTGCTCGTCCCCAGTTTGCTCTTCTTCTTCAATCCCTTTAAATGGCACCACCAACCACCAGAAACCTGGGGGTCTCCTTCAATTCCTTCTCTTTCCATCCAAATGCAATCATCTGCAAGACCTGATGAGACTACTTCAAAAAAAAGAATCTCCTGTGCACTTCTCCCCACCTTCTTTGGCACTCCTGTCATCCAAGTCACCATCATTGCTCCCCTGGACATGGACATCTGCCCTAGTCTCCCTTCCTGCGTCCTTCTATGCCTACCTCTAGCCATTTCCCACATCTTCTAGCAGCCCAGGGATCTGTGAAAGATCTAAGTCAGGTCATGGCATTCTCCTACTGGACACCCTTCTCTGACCTCCCATTGGATATTCAATAAAGTCCAAACTCCTTGCCCTGTCCACGCAGCCCTGCAACATCTGGCCCAACCTTCCTTGTCACCCTCACCTGGAGCCAACTCTCCCCTTTGCCCATCCCACTTCAGCTCTCCAAAACTCCAGCTGATCTACTGTGATCTCTTTCTCATCTTCATGCCTTTGTCTGTGCTGTTCCCTCTAGCTGGAATGTTTTCCTACCTTCAGTCTTCTGATTAAGGGCCATCTTCTCTGACAGGTCTGCCCGGGGCCACTTGACCCTGACTTAACAGGGTCCTCTCCTGTTATTCTGTCTCAGCACCCTTTCCCCCTTAGGGCACTCAGCATTCCTCAATATCTCTGTTTATATCTGTGTCTCCACCTCCTCTAAATTAAAGTTCCAGAGGGCAGAGACCTTTTGTTTTACTCACAGTACACCCAGCTCCTAGCCCAGTGTTCAGCCTCCAGCTAGGGGCTTGATAACTGTGAGTGAGTCTGATGGAAGTAGATGGAAGCAAGACAATGATATCCCAAGGTGTGGGCTTTCTCCGAGGTCTACACTAGACAATTGGCTGTCTGATGAGGTTGCTTCCTTCAAATATTGATAGTCTAGAAATCAAAGTGATCATTGTATCTTGGGAGATTTGGAAGATGTCCAGGCTACATAAAATGACCCCTTTCAGCACCACAAGCTATGCTAAGTCTTTCAATCTGGTTCCACAAGCCCAGATGCATGCCTGGTGCACCTGGGATGTTTCTAATGATTCCATTGTATCTTCCTTCCTGTCTCTCCAAGCACTCAGCATTTCTCTGTCAAAGGCAGCAAACCCAACTATCTGGATTGAGCTTGAAACACTGGGCCCCTGAAAAGACTTCATCAACACAAACTTCTTTCTCAGAATCATTTTCATTATTTGTTTGCGGCAGATTATAAATAAGCTGTATTCATCTTCTTTTGAGTCATAGAGCACCAGTGTCTGAGAATTATTTTTTTGTACCACAATCAAAGTCAGGAGCTTAACTTAGCTAAGACTTCATGACCAAATTCTCCTCTCGGCCAAGGGCCACAGAGAGTTGAAGACTATTCTTGCCTCAGCTCTGTGCATCTCTAACTTCATCTTACGGGGGAGACACCTGCATTTAAGGGACCTTCACTCTAACTGTGGAAGATACAGGGAACTTGGCTCACTGAAGTGAGAAATCTGGCTTCATCACATCTTCTTGGCTGGGGAATGGTAACTGGCTTGGCAGGATTTGGGGAGTACAGTGGTGACACTCCCTCTCCTCCCACTTCACTTCTATGGGAATACGGATCCACCTGAGAGGGGCTAAGATCAGGAACATTTACTGTTTGTAACATCCTGGGAAGAAGATTTCTTGCATCGATGACCCAAGTCATTAACGCTCACGTGGTAGGATGTTAAAATGCACTGTTTCATGGATTTCGTATGAGTATGTTTGTTGTTAATCCTAACAACAAGTTGCTACAGATTTAAAAATATTTCCTAATGCAAAGTAAACCTAGACGGTGGAAACTCCTTCTACAGTTCATGCAAAGGCTGTGAGGACTAGAGGGATTCTTTGTGGCCCTTGGAGGACCCTGAAGTAACAAAAGAAGATAATTATAATGCTCCCCCAAATCTCCTTGTCCCCCTCCTATCACTTCACTGGGGTTTTCTCATTGCTCTTCTGCCTCAGGGCTGTATACCTGCTGTTCCCTCTGCCTGGATGGTCTTTGCCGAAATATCTTCCCAGCTCACTCCCTCACTCCATGTTGACTTCTGCTCACATATCTGAGCAGAAAATAACGTACCCCATCACTCTCATTCTCCACCTCTGCCCTTCTCCAGAGTACTGAAAACTGACTTAATATACTATACACTTATTTCTTTGTTTATTAGCTCTCTTCCCTAATAAAATCAGAGGCATGTAAGCTCCACGCTTTTTTATTTCTCTTTCCCTGCTGTATCCTCTGAGCCTAAAAGAGTATCTGGCACATAGTAGATGCTTAGTAAATATTTGCTGCATGAATAAATGAGTACAAAATGCTTTCTTGTTCTGGGTCTTGTTTTCTTTGATAATTCTCAAATGCCATTACCAGACTTTTCAGAGCTCCATGCCATATCTCAAAAATCTGACAAATGCACTCTTCACCTTTTGTAAATCCTGTTCACATGAGACTGTCACTACTCTTATTTAAACATGCCTCCAGAACCTAGGCGCGGTATTTAATCAAACACAAATAGTTGAAGATGAAAGGAGCAAAGATCTGAGAATCGAGGAAGGGGCAGACTTGAGAATTTTCTACCCTTTTGACTCTCTTAATTCATGTGAGACCTCTGTATTAATCTTATTTCTCAGTACTCTAAAATACTTATTTTTTCTAACTGCTTTGCATCCACCAAAAAAAAAAAAAAATAGACTTTCAAGAGAGTCAAATGATACCTTCTCCTCTTCACATTCCTTGCTCTCAATCTAAAACGTTTTCAACAGCAACAAGTTAGATTGTCAAATTACACTTTTTATTATAATTAAATATAAAAGAGGGACCCTCCCTCCTTGGTGGTTAAGCTTGGGTCAGGGAGTGGTAAAGAGCAGCCCTTTAATGTTCATTCCGTTCATTCCCAGGAAGCCTCTCTCTTTTCACTCAGATTGTATGGTATTTCTTTCCAGGGTTTGTCCTAAAACAAAGCTCTAAATGTTTTGATTTGAAATCCAGGTCTAACCTGTTTTTAATTAACTTCCTGCAGAGGACCATTTGTGAAACTCTCTGAGTGCCAGTATTTACCTAAAGAAGCTTCAGGAACCGTGGTTTGAAACACACACCAAATAGGAAGTTACGATCATGTCGAAAGTACCTAATCGGGCATGATGCCTATACTGCTTGGGATGTGAAAAGTCCATTTCCATGAAAATAGTTATACGCCAGATCATCCAGCCCTGAGATGCAGAGACAGGAGGGAGACCACAGAAGAAGTTCAGCACATCCACATGCATGTAACACAGGTGCCTTCTCCATACGCGGTTTAAATTTGCATGGTCGGAATAAGGACTATTAAAAGAGACAAAGGAGGACACTACATAATGATCAAGGGATCGATCCAAGAAGAAGATATAACAATTGTAAATATTTATGCAGCCAACATAGGAGCACCTCAATACATAAGGCAAATACTAACAGCCATAAAAGGGGAAATCGACAGTAACACATTCATAGTAGGGGACTTAAACACCCCACTTTCACCCATGGACAGATCATCCAAAATGAAAATAAATAAGGAAACACAAATATTAAATGATACATTAAACAAGATGGACTTAATTGATATTTATAGGACACTCCATCCAAAAACAACAGAATACACTTTCCTCTCAAGTGCAAATGGAACATTCTCCAGGATAGATCATATCTTGGGTCACAAATCAAGCCTTGGTAAATTTAAGAAAATTGAAATTTTATCAAGCATCTTTTCTGACCACAATGCCATGAGACTAGATATCAATTACAGGAAAAGATCTGTAAAAAATACAAACACATGGAGGCTAAACAATACACTACTTAATAATGAAGTGATCACTGAAGAAATCAAAGAGGAAATAAAAAAACACCTAGAAACAAATGACAATGGAGACACAACGACCCAAAACCTACGGGATGCAGCAAAAGCAGTTCTAAGGGGGAAGTTTATAGCAATACAAGCCCATCTTAAGAAGCAGGAAACATCTCGAATAAACAACCTAACATTGCACCTCAAGCAATTAGAGAAAGAAGAACAAAAAAACCCCAAAGCTAGCAGAAGGAAAGAAATCATAAAAATCAGATCAGAAATAAATGAAAAAGAAACGAAGGAAACAATAGCAAAGATCAATAAAACTAAAAGCTGGTTCTTTGAGAAGATAAACAAAATAGATAAACCACTAGCCAGACTCATCAAGAAAAAAAGGGAGAAGACTCAAATCAATAGAATTAGAAATGAAAAAGGAGAAGTAACAACTGACACTGCAGAAATAAAAAAAGATCATGAGAGATTACTACAAGCAACTCTATGCCAATAAAATGGACAATCTGGAAGAAATGGACAAATTCTTAGAAATGCACAACCTGCCAAGACTGAATCAAGAAGAAATAGAAAATATGAACAGACCAATCACAAGCACTGAAATTGAAACTGTGATGAAAAATCTTCCAACAAACAAAAGCCCAGGACCAGATGGCTTCACAGGCAAATTCTAACAAACATTTGGAGAAGAGCTAACACCTATCCTTCTCAAATTCTTCCAAAATATAGCAGAGGGAGGAACACTCCCAAATTCCTTCTATGAGGCCACCATCACCTTGATACCAAAACCAGACAAGGATGTCACAAAGAAAGAAAACTACAGGCCAATATCACTGATGAACATAGATGCAAAAATCCTCAACAAAATACCAGCAAATAGAATCCAACAGCACATTAAAAGGATCACACACCATGATCAAGTGGGGTTTATTCCAGGAATGCAAGGATTCTTCAATATATGCAAATCTATCAATGTGATAAACCATATTAACAAACTGAAGGAGAAAAAGCATATGATCATCTCAATAGATGCAGAGAAAGCTTTTGACAAAATTCAACACCCATTTATGATAAAAACCCTGCAGAAAGTAGGCATAGAGGGAACTTTCCTCAACATAATAAAGGTCATATATGACAAGCCCACAGCCAACATCATCCTCAATGGTGAAAAACTGAAAGCATTTCCACTACGATCAGGAACAAGACAAGGTTGCCCACTCTCACCACTCTTATTCAACATAGTTTTGGAAGTTTTAGCCACAGCAATCAGAGAAGAAAAGGAAATAAAAGGAATCCAAATCGGAAAAGAAGAAGTAAAGCTGTCACTGTTTGCAGATGACATGATACTATACATAGAGAATGCTAAAGATGCTACCAGAAAACTACTAGAGCTAATCAATGAATTTGGTAAAGTAGCAGGATACAAAATTAATGCACAGAATTCTCTGGCATTCCTATACACTAATGATGAAAAATCTGAAAGTGAAATCAAGAAAACACTCCCATTTACCATTGCAACAAAAAGAATAAAATATCTAGGAATAAACCTACCTAAGGAGACAAAAGACCTGTATGCAGAAAACTATAGGACACTGATGAAAGAAATTAAAGATGATACAAATAGATGGAGAGATATACCATGTTCTTGGATTGGAAGAATCAACATTGTGAAAATGACTATACTACCCAAAGCAATCTATAGATTCAATGCAATCCCTATCAAACTACCACTGGCATTTTTCACAGAACTAGAACAAAAAATTTCGCAATTTGTATGGAAACACAAAAGACCTCGAATAGCCAAAGCAATCTTGAGAATGAAAAAAGGAGCTGGAGGAATCAGGCTCCCTGACTTCAGACTATACTACAAAGCTACGGTAATCAAGACAGTATGGTACTGGCACAAAAACAGAAAGATAGATCAATGGAACAGGATAGAAAGCCCAGAGATAAACCCATGCACATATGGACACCTTATCTTTGATAAAGGTGGCAGGAATGTGCAGTGGAGAAAGGACAGCCTCTTCAATAAGTGGTGCTGGGAAAACTGGACAGGTACATGTAAAAGTATGAGATTAGATCACTCCCTAACACCATACACAAAAATAAGCTCAAAATGGATTAAAGACCTAAATGTAAGGCCAGAAACTATCAAACTCTTAGAGGAAAACATAGGCAGAACACTCTATGACATAAATCACAGCAAGATCCTTTCTGACCCACCTCCTAGAGTAATGGAAATAAAAACAAAAATAAACAAATGGGACCTAATGAAACTTCAAAGCTTTTGCACAGCAAAGGAAACCATAAGCAAGACGAAAAGACAACCCTCAGAATGGGAGAAAGTATTTGCAAATGAAGCAACTGACAAAGGATTAATCTCCAAAATTTACAAGCAGCTCATGCAGCTCAATAACAAAAAAACAAACAACCCAATCCAAAAATGGGCAGAAGACCTAAATAGACATTTCTCCAAAGAAGATATACAGACTGTCAACAAACACATGAAAGAATGCTCAACATCATTAATCATTAGAGAAATGCAAATCAAAACTACAATGAGATATCATCTCACACCAGTCAGAATGGCCATCATCAAAAAATCTAGAAACAATAAATGCTGGAGAGGGTGTGGAGAAAAGGGAACACTCTTGCACTGCTGGTGGGAATGTGAATTGGTTCAGCCACTATGGAGAACAGTATGGAGGTTCCTTAAAAAACTACAAATAGAACTACCATATGACCCAGCAATCCCACTACTAGGCATATACCCTGAGAAAACCAAAATTCAAAAAGAGTCATGTACCAAAATGTTCATTGCAGCTCTATTTACAATAGCCCGGAGATGGAAACAACCTAAGTGCCCATCATCGGATGAATGGATAAAGAAGATGTGGCACATATATACAATGGAATATTACTCAGCCATAAAAAGAAACAAAATTGAGCTATTTGTAATGAGGTGGATAGACCTAGAGTCTGTCATACAGAGTGAAGTAAGTCAGAAAGAGAGAGACAAATACCGTATGCTAACACATATATATGGAATTTAAGAAAAAAAAAATGTCATGAAGAACCTAGGGGTAAGACAGGAATAAAGACGCAGACCTACTAGAGAACGGACTTGAGGATATGGGGAGGGGGAAGGGTGAGCTGTGACAGGGCGAGAGAGAGTCATGGACATATACACACTAACAAACGTAAGGTAGATAGCTAGCGGGAAGCAGTCGCATGGCACAGGGATATTGGCTCGGTGCTTTGTGACAGCCTGGAGGGGCGGGATAGGGAGGGTGGGAGGGAGGGAGACGCAAGAGGGAAGACATATGGGAACATATGTATAGGTATAACTGATTCACTTTGTTATAAAGCAGAAACTAACACACCATTGTAAAGCAATTATACCCCAATAAAGATGTTAAAAAAAATTTTTTAAAAATTTGCTTGGTCGGGAAGAGCAAACACACTAGGAAAGAAAGGTCTAGCTGTATGTCCCACCAAAGCAAGAAATATGAAAGTGGATGGGGCTCTTACGAATCCTTTGTACCCAGTACCAAAAACATCCAAATGCCCGGGGCTGATGTCATCCATGGGGCAGAATTTGAAAGGCACTGCCTTCCCCAAATTCCCTGCACGTTAGCACACTGCACCTTTCCTGGGAGCCCTACCACTGGTGTCCTTCCTCTGCAGAAATGAGAACATTGTATGCTCATGTGTCAAACTACACCAACCTTGTTCCCAGGAAAGAGAGGAAGGATGGGGTGGGGAAGGGAAGCTGTGCTCTCTAATTCTCACCAAGGACTTATTATGATGGGGTAGCTTCTCCTATTAGCAAGTTTCCACCTTAGATAAACCTTCCCCAACCTTTCCACCATCAAGCATCCCTTTTTGTATTTCTTCATGGACCCCATGTTTTGAGTGACCCTGCCTGCCAATCTGTACCTATTACAAAACATTAACTCACTTCCCCCAGTCTTACTTGTGATTAAAGATGTAACTTCCAATCAGAGCTTCCTCCGATCAGCCTAAGATAACCAGTACCTTAGTGCTGACAGCATTTTAGTAAAAAATACAGGAATATGACGTTTTGAAATCTCTCTGCAGCCTTGATGTAAGGTATATGTTTATGGGATAATAAAGATGTATCTGATCTTTGTCCTGGGTTCCAGCCACAGAGCTTCAAAAACCACTGGAACTCACTGAGCGATGGGATTGTCTTTACTGTGCTAATGAGGTGAGTCATGGTGGGCCATGAGATAGCTGTAGCATCAGGCTGGTTACTAAAAAGACCCAGCCATGTGATTAGAGGGTTGGCACTTTGGGAACGCAAGGGGACTGGAGACCGAATTCAATCGTGGCCAGTGACTTAATCAGTCACGGCTATGCAATGAAACTCCAGAAAAAGCCCTGGATGCCGAGGCTCAGAGAAGCTCCCTGGCTGGTGAACACACTGATGTGCAGGAAAGGTGAGGTGCCCTGACTCCACAGGGAGAGGGCTTGGAAGCTCTGCAAACTTTCCAGAGTTTGCTCTATGTGTAGGTTTTATAATAAAAACTGTAATGGTAAGTAGAGCACTTTCAGTGAATTCTATGAGGTGTTCTAGAGACTTACTGATCAGGGTCATGGAAACCTCCTAATTTATAGCCCCTGGGTCAGAACAGCAGGTGACTCTGAGACTTGCCGCTGGTGTCTGAAGTGAGGCTGGAGCCCTTAAACCTGTGGAGTCTGATGCTAGTCCTAGGTAGTGTCAGAATTGTACTGCGGTCCACCCACTGGGAGTGAGAACAGAGCATTATCTTTAAATATATATAAGCATCCAAACCCACAGAATGCCTTTAAATACATATAAACATCCAAACCCACAGAATGTACAACACCAAGAGTGAACTGTAAAGTAAACCATGGACTTTGGGTGATAAAGATGTGCCAGTGTAGGTTCATCAATTGCAACAAATGAACCCCTCGGGTGGGGGATGTTGACAATGGGGGAGGCCATGCATGTGTGGGAGACAGAGGGCACATGGGGAACCTCTGTACCCTCCTCTTAATTTTGCTGTGAACCTAAAACTCCTCTAAAAAATAGTCATAGTGTATATATATATATATATATATATATATATATATATATATATATATATATATACACACACACATAAATGCAAGAAAATACTAAAAATAGGCGTGGTCAGAAAACATCTATTTGGGGAAAATCCATTGGTTTCAGATGGCTCTGAGAGAATCATTCCAATGGTTGGAGGAGGATGCTGTTGATGTGTACTAAAACCAGGCCCAGGAAACAGGCAGAAGCTTCCTCACTAAAACAGTTGCAGGGATATTAAGTATCAAGGAATATGTTTTTAGAAAAAAGCTAATATACCGAAATGATAATGATTACAACATCTACTGAGTGCTCACTACATGCCAGGTACTGTTCATGCATTTCACATGAACTGATTGAATGCCTTCAAAGCCTAGATGATGTAGGTACTGTTATTACACTTATTTTACAGATGAGGAAACAGACATAGCAAGAGACTAAGTAATTTGCTCAAGGTCATATTCAGGAGTTTGCCTTTTAATCAATTAGAGAGTCATGAAAAGTAGAACTGGGGTTGTGGCTGGATGGTCTTCTTTCTGCTCCGGTAGAGCCCACTGCACTAGGTACACGCTGCTTTCATTGTTTAGCTACCCTTTGGATGAACTCCTTCATGTTAACAGGAAGTTCTATTTTGATAGTTTCTTTTATCCCTTGGTTCCAGAGTCTTTCTATGTTCCCCTTCCTCATTTTGCAAATTAGTGTTTGGAATGGGGAAGGAAGAGTATATAGTTAGTTCGGATGTTACAACAGTTCATGATGATTATAGTGATTATGAGCTAATGTTGAAAAATTTTAGTAGCATAATAAAAATATTAATTTGAGGGTTCAAATAGTTATTGCATTCATTATTATTCTGTAAAAGTAAGTTAGGAATTAACCAAGGAGCAAAGAGCTCAGAGTATTCCTATGAGAAAGCCAGCCTTGTAGAAGGCACACAGAGGAAAAATACTGCTATGGTATCTTAATAAAAATGTTCCAAGACATTCTCATTTGTGCGTTGCCTGAGTGCTTGCTATAGATGTAAAGGCAACATCTGACAAAGACCTTGAGTTCAAAGGGTACAAACTGATAAGATACCAGGCCCTCTCATCAGGGGTGAAGTAGTAGAAGCCAAGCCTGAACAGAGATACACAGGTTTCCCCCGTTATCTTAATGCAGAGCATCTCTATGAAACTTTCCATAAGCTGAAATGCTGTAAAGCCAAGGGTAATACCCCAGATTTTCAAAAGTTCATTTTATGCCACTTCAGTTTTAAGAAAGACCTACTTTAATACATTGACGGCATAAAAGCAAAAATCCTCTTTGGATTTCTTTCAGTTACCAAAAACAGGTACAGACATATCATGTCTTTACTGCACTTCATTTTGCTTTGCAGATATTGTGTTTTTACAAACTGAAGGTTTGTGACAACCCTACATCAAGCAAGTATATCAGCGCCATTCTTCCAACAGCATTTGCTCATTTCGTGTCTCTGTGTCGGATTTTGGTAATTCCAGCAATATTTCAAACTTTTTCATTATTACTATATTTGTTACAGTGATCTGTGTGCAGTGATCTTTGATGTTACTACTGCAAAAAAAAGATTATGACTCCCTGAAGGCTCAGATGCTGGTTAGCATTTTTTATCAATAAAACATTTTTAAATTAGAGTATGTACATTGTTCCTTTAGACAATGCTATTCTACGCAACAGACTACAGTATAGTGTTAACATAACTTTTTTATCGGCCACATTCCCCATGTTGTACAATATATCCTTATAGTTTATTTTATACTTAACAATTTGTACCTCTTTACTGCCCTACCCTTATATTGTACCCCACCACTGGTAATCACTAGTTTGTTCTCTATACTTATGACTCTCCTTCTCTTTTGTTATATTTACTAGTTTGTTGAATTTTGGGATTCCACATATGTGATATCATATATTATTTGTCTCTGTCTGACATTTCACACAGTATAATGCCCTCCAAGTCCATCCATGTTGCTGCAAATAGCACAATTTCATTCTTTTTATGGCTGAGTAGTATTCCATTGTATGTATATGTGTGTGTCTGTGTGTGTGTGTGTGTGTGTGTGTGTGTATATATATATATATATATATATACACACACACACACACCCCCCACATCTTTATCCATTCATCTGTTCTGTTGATGGCTTAGGTTGTTTCCATATCTTGGCAATTGTAAATAATGCTTCTATGAACATTGGGCTGCATGTATCTTTTCAAATTAGTGTTTTGGGGTTTTTTGGGATATATATCCAGGAGTGGAATTGCTGGGTCATACGGTCAAAACTAAACTACTTTTAGTTTTTTGAGAAACCTCCATACTGTTCTCCATAGAGGCTGCACCAATTTACATTCCCACCAAGAGTGTAGGAGGGTTCCCTTTTCTCCACACCCTCTCCAGCATTTATTGTTTGTAGATTTTTTTATGACAGTCATTCTGACAGGTGAGATGATATCTCATTGTGGTTTTAATTTGCATTTCTCTGATGACTAACGATGTTGAGCATCTTTTCACGTGTCTGGCGGCCATCTGCATGTCTTCTTTGGGAAAATGTCTATTCAGGTCTTCTGCCCACATTTTAATTGGGTTGTTTGCTTTTTTGATGTTGAGTTGTTATATTTTGGATATTAACTCCTTATCGGTCATATCATTAGCAAATATTTCCTCACATTCAGTAGGTCGCCTTTTCATTTTGTCAATGGTTTCCTTTGCTATGCAAAAACTTTAAGCCTAATTAGATCCCATTTATTTATTTTTGTTTTTACTTCTTTTGCTTTAGGAGACAGATCCAAAAAATATTGCTACAATTCATGTCAAAGAGTGTTCTGCCAATGTTTTCTTCTAGGAGTTTCATGGTTTCCAAAACATAACTTTTATATGCACTGGGAAACCAAAAAATTCTTGCGACTTGCTTTATTGCGATACTTGTTTTATTGCAGTGGTCTGGAACCAAACTGCAATGTCTCCAATGTGTGCCTGTACTAACACAGATCTTTCATAAAAGCAAAGTTATGTAATGCAAACTTTCGAAAAGTGTGGCTACCATATTCAAAAATTTTAACAAAGGAAATAGTAATGCAACATCTGAAACAATGAGAGGGATCCAACACTCCTAGATAGAATATACAGACTTAGGAAACCAGCTAATCTTTCATCTCCGACAGTAATGTACTGAAATTGCAACCGAAATCTTCCCTCTTGATCATATCACTCTAATAAACTCACCATACACTGGTAAACACAAATGATCAACCATGTTGTAGAAAAGCATGGACTGATTGCTCATTTGTGTTTGGGTGTGTATGTGCTTTTGTGTTAAGAGGGGAAAAGAGAACAGATAAAACAGTGATAAGAGTATTTACAGAAATCTGAGAGTTTTCTAAATTGTGGTTAAAAAAAAGTGTAACATAAAATTTACCACTTTAAACATTTTTAAGTGTACAGTTCAGTAGCGGCGAGAATATTCACGTTGTTGTAAAACAGATCTCCAGAACTTGACTTTTTCATTGTATGGAACTAGAACTCTATATCCATTAAGCAACAAATTCCCCTTTCCCCCTCCCCACAGACCCTGGCAACTACAATTCTGTTTTCTGTTTCTATGAATTTGACTACTTCAGATACCTTATATAAATGGAATCATACAGTATTTTGTCTTCTTATTACTGGCTTATTTCTCTTAGCATAATGTCCTCAGGGTTCATCTATGTTGCAGCATATGTCAGAATTTCCTTCCTTTTAAAGGCTAAATATTCCACAATATGCATACCCCACGTTTTGTTTATGTATTCGTCCATCAACGGACACTTGGGTTGCTTCCAGCTTTTAGCTATTGTGAATAATGCTGCTATGAACACAAGTGTGCAAATATCTCTTCAAGATCCTGCTTTCAATTCTTAGGATATTTATCCAGAAATGGGATTGCTGGATCATATGGTAATTCTATTTTTAATTTGTTGAGGAATCACCATACTGTTTTCCATAGTAGCTCTGAGTTGTTTTTAATATTTGCTCTCAGATATCTCACTCATAAATGTTAGTTCTTTAATTTGAGACAGGAGGGAAATAGGAAAGAAAAAGCGAGGCAGTAGGAGCCCCTTTCTGACTAGGGCCTCTTTCTTCACTCGAGCTCCCCAATCTCCCCTCCTGCCCACAGCACAGCTTCCCTTTTCTAGTCTATTCCTGTCCCTTCTTTCCTGCTGCCTGATGCCCAATGCTACCGTCCCCTTGTGGTGGGCAGAATAATGGCTCCCCAATAAAATGTCCACACGGTAATCCTTGGACGCTGTGAATGTGATATGTTACATGACTAAAGGGACTTTGAGGATGCAATTATGGTTCCAAACCTTAAAATAGGGAAATTAGCCTGCATTACCCAGGTGGGCCCAATCTAATAATGTGAGCACTTAACAGCAGAGAACTGTCTCCAGCTGGAGGAAGTAGAGGACGGCAGAAGAGAGATGTCCCAGAAGGGCAAGCTAGAGAGACTGCAAGCGTGAGAAGGATTCCATGCGCCGCTGCTGTTCTGAGATGTAGGGGGCCACACACAAGGACTGGCAATGGCCTCCAGGAGATAAGGATAGCCCCCACTGACAGCCAGCAAGGCACTCAGTCTCACAACTGCAAGGAACTAAATTTTGCCGACAACCTAAATAAGCTCAGAGGTGGATTCTTCCCAAAGTCTCAGAAAGGAATGCAGCCCTGCCAACTCCTTGATCTTTGCGCTATGAGACCCATTTTGGGCTCTAACATATAGAACTGTGTGGAGATAATAAAGGGGTATTGTTTTAAGTTGCTAAATGTGTGGTGATTGTTTATGGAAGCAGTAGGAAACAAATACACCCTCTCTCACACTCACCTGGGTCTCTCCCAGCCCTTCAGAAATGTGCCATAACTTGGAAGGTGTCAGCTGTAGAGCCTGAACAACTAATTCCATGTCGATTCACTAATGGACAAGGGCTAGAGGGAGACTAATTTTTTGGAGAGATGAAATTTTTTTTCATCTGACTCTACTAGATATCCATAACAGCAGCAGGAATTTCAGACCTGGAAAGGGGGAGATCAGCCTACTGGCCAGTGACAGAAAATAATCTGGGACCAAGCAGAGCCTCACAATAGCACATCTACCGACACCGACACCGCGCATAACAAGGCCTGCTCATGCCTCCATATGGGTTATTCTCGAAGCCTCTCTGCCCCTCGCTTATAAAATACAATGTATTTTCATCATTAAAAAAAATCAGAGGGACTTCCCTGGTGGTCCAGTGGTTAAGAATCTGTGCTTCCAATGCAGGGGACTCGGGTTCGATCCCTGGTTGGGGAACTAAGATCCCACATGCCGTGTGAACGGCCCCCAAAAAAAAGAAAAAAAATTTTAAAAAAAGAATCAGAGCACAGAAGGTGATGCACTGAAAGTGAAAGTGCCCCTGCTCATAGTTCCACCTTTCCAGAAAGTTTTCATGTAATACAGTCCTTATGTGTCTACTTTCTTCTTTTCTTTTTTCTTTCTCTAAAACAGAATCACTCTGTATGTACTATTCTGTGACTGGATTTTTTTTTTTATTGATTAGTATATCTCTGGAATTTTTTTGGTCAATACATAGACAGCAGACTTCTCACTTTTTAAATGATTACATAAAAATGGCTATGAGTTACAATTGAGAAATATCATAACCCATGGATGGCCATTTATTCTGTGTATTTTCATTAGTACAAATGAATACCCATCAGCCTTTATTTCTTCAACCTTATGCAAGTGTATCTATATGATAAATACCCAGAAGTGGAAGTACTGGGTTACACAGGGTGAGCATTTAAACACTGACAGATATGGCCAAAATACCATCCCCAAAGAGTGCCAACTTTATTCTCCTATGAACAGAGTATGAGAGTGCCCGTCTTGCCCACATCCTCTGCAACACTGGTCTTCTTACATTTTTTTTCACCTTTACCAATACTTAGATAGAAATGATTTCTCATTGTGTTATTTACATTTCTTTATTTCTCAGTAAGGTATAGCACCTTTTCACATGTTTGTTGGACATTTATAATTCTTTTTGTATCCTATTCATGTCCCTCACAAATTTTTCCATCGAGTTCATTTTTCTTATTGATGTAGTGAAGTTATTTTTATGTTAATGAAATGAGTCTCTTGTCAAATGTGCTGCAAATACTATTTCCTGTGGGTTGTCTTCTGACTCCACTAATATATTGTTTGCCATCATAAATTATAAATTTGTATTTAGTTCAATAGATCAATATTTTTCTTTTAGGCTTTCGGTTTGTATCTTGGTTGTAACTGCCTTCCCCACTCCAAGATTATTTTTAAAATTCACCCATATTTTGTCTTTTTCATTTTGGTATTTTATCCATCTGAAATTTAGTTTCATGTAAGAAGGGAGAAGGAATACAGATTTACTTTTTCCCTGAAACAGTGAGAAGTTTTCCTAACATCATTTATTGAATAAGCCATCTTCTCCTCTCTGATATGAAATGTCTTTTTCTTATAATAAATTCCCAAATCACATAATTTATTCTCTATTATTGACCTCCCTGCTTTGGTGTCAGTACAAATTATTTTAACTATGTACCTTTACAATACATTTTAATATTTTCTTATTTTTAGACATCCTCTAGCTTTGGGGGCATGTTAATTTTTTCACATAAACCTTTTATCAACTTATAAAATTTTTTAATATTTTGATTTTCTGTATTTTGATTTGACTCAGATAAGTTACTGTGCTATAAAGGCTTGATTTTTACTTACCCAGATAGATGCCATGATATCCCACCTTTCTCTTGAGTTGAGATCACACTAACCTATTAAAAGGAAAAAAAAAAAGTACGAACGGTATAAATCTGGGACTCAGAACACAATAATCTCAGCCTAACCCTTAATCTCTAATCCAGAAAACAGAAGTCAACATTCAAAGAGAAACCACCTCTGGAAGAGGATGTTTCTCTAACATCAGGTACTGCATTTGCTAAATAAACATCACCGAACACCAACTATCTATCTACAAGAGACTGTGCTAGACCTGTGAAGGGCTCAAAACAAGAGAGAGAAAAAATCTCTGTACCTAAGAGGTTTGCAAATATGTTTCCTGGGAGCCAATTTTTGACTCATTTAACATCCAGGAGAACTACAATGATTGTTGACTTCTTTTAACTACCATCATAGGGAACAACATAAACTTGTCCCCCTCCCCCAGTTTTCAGCTGGCTTGTTTGATCCCTTGTGTTTGTGAATCTTCATTTACATTTTACAAGGCTTCCAGTCTACAGCCTGTTATAAACAGACATGCCTGCTCTTTGAGGAAGGTCCAGGCCTTGGTAGGGCCCATAGGTGAAAAAGGGCAATTCTTTGATGGATGCCTGGTTGGGAACCCAGACACACTTTCATATGTAGACATTATTCAAACATGCTGGCAAATCTCCAGGATTGGCTTAGAAATAAAGTTGCTCCCACCCTTACCGGGAACAAAATATTCTAAAAATTCAGTGATAGCCCCAGAGCAATGCGCAATAGGAAATGACACTATTAGTCTCTGGAATTTAAATATTTCTAGGGACTTGATTTTCTCAGGCTTTCTGTAGGGGAGGGCAGTCAGCTTTCTAGTTACAAGGGCTAAGGGCTACATCCCTCTAAATATACAGCAGATTAGTTCTGGTTTTGCCTCTTAAAGCTAGACACAATTTCTTTGAACCTCAGTTTCCTCATCTGTAAAAAGGGGAGAGGACAGCTGTTGCTGGCACTAAATGAAATAATATGTGTAATCACATCAGCTAATGTTTTGAGTTCTTCCTATGTTGCAGGTAATATAAAAAAAACACAACAGGGAATTCCCTGTCAGTCCAGTGGCTAGGACTCCGCACTTTCACTGCCCAGCAGGTTCAATCCCTGGCTGGGGAACTAAGATCCCACAAGCTGCGTGGCTTGGCCAATAAATAAATTAAAATTTAAAAAAATTAAGAAACATTGTAAGGTCAATTCCAAAAGGCTGGAGATTTTTGTCAAGTTTTTTCACTGAGGCACAAAAGTACTAAATAAAAATGCTTATTGAATGAATGAATGATATCAGCCTCACAATAATCCAGGGGAGCTGGGTATCATTAAGAACATCTCCACTTTGCAAATGAAGAAGTTGGGGCGCAGAGAGGTACAGTCGATCTCTCAGCATCCACGGTTCCAGGCCCCCTCCCCCACCTTGCCCCGCGTTTACCCAAATCCTCAGATGTTCAAGGTCCCTATATACAAAGGCACAGTACAGTCTCCTTACCCGCGGGTTCTGCATCCGCTGATTCCACTAACCGCGGTTCGACTTTGAAACCCGCGGCTACGGAGGGCCGACTGTAATATAACGTTCCAGTCTCACAGCGAGTAAGTGTCCCTCTACGGAACCTAGGCAGTCACAGTCCAAGGGTATACATTTAACCTTCAAGCTGCTGCCTTACCCAAGTGCCCCGCCCATACACTGTCAAAGCTAATGCTCAATATGTGTTGACTCAGTATAATTTGTAAATTACAAACATTTACTACTGATTTCAGTTTTAAGAAGTGAAAAATTACTCCACAGTGGAGGCTAAATGACTTAACAACAGAACCTTAAACATCCTTTTCTGAAAGAGATTAGAGCGTTTACATCATTTCCTTTACTTCCTCCTCGGTCCCTATATTTACGCCGATGTCTCTACAGAACCACGCGGCTCTGGGAACAAGCTTCTGGTTTTCTTTACATCTTTGAATTTCCTTTCTCGTCAGTTTGAAGTTTTCTGCCTTCATGAAAGCCAATGGCGATATCTTTGCAGAATAATGTTTTTATGAGTTACAATTTTCATGAAGTTGATTTTTAGAAAGTTGTAAATGTACCTCTGGCAGAGGAGAGACTGACTGACTGTGTAGAACACAAATCCTTGTAAATAATTTAGCCGGGCAGTGTTACAACCTTATTAGCAGCCCGAGGGGCCACCAGAGACCCAGAACCTCCTTGACCCAGAAGCTCCTTGACCCGGCAGAAACCACAATTTCCTATATATGGTCACTTGCAAACAAGTACTCAGATGCTCTACCTGCTGACTCAAATGCCAGGGGAATGATTCAGGTCCAGTGAATCAGACTCTTGGAATCAAAGAAAAAGGTGAGTCTTTTCATGGAAAAGCAAACTTCTCGGACTCCCAAAGCCCAATATGTAAATACACTTTTATCCTACCTCCTAAAAAAATTAAGTGAAATAAAGTAAATTGCCTAAGTGAAGAGGAGGGACGTGCTCACAAGGATGGGTGGGGTTCAAGTCCTCAGAACAGCTTGGAACCAGCCCCTCTTACGACGCCAGGGACCGGGAGAACCATCCGACTCTCCGCTCTTTTTCTGTTCCCAAGACCTGAGGGTGGGGGAAGCCAAGATGGCCAACTGTATCCCTGCGCGGCTATCTGTGACGAAAAGCCAAGGGTCGAGGGCGCCGGGACAGCTGGTCAGCTTGCGCCCCGCCCCAAGCAGAACTGGGTGACCCTCCCAGGACAGGCAGTTCTGCTGCTCGGGGCCTCAGCTTCCTCGATTCTGAAACGGGGGCGGTGGCCTCCACGCCCGCCGGGGCCCCTGGGCCCTGCACTCCGCAGCCGGGTCGGTACGTGGCGTGGGTGCCAGCCCAGCGCTGACCCGTGGCCGCGCTGCGCTCGCGGGGGAACCGGCCGAGGCGCGACCCTGGCTCCAAGCTGCGGGGCAGCCGGGGTGGCTGGTGAGGCTCGCGGCGACGCGGGGGAGGTTGAACTTACCTGGAGCGCGGCCCCAGGAACGGGCGTGCGGAAGAGCGGCCAGCGAGGGAGTGCGCCCCGGACAACGCTGCTCCGCGCTCGCTCCCGCCCGTGGCCGGACCGCGCCCCTTCCTCCCGCCCCTCCACCGCCTCCCGAGTCCACCTGATCGCCACCGGAGGCTGGGAAAGGGAAGCCGCGCCCCGCGGCCGTCCGGGCGCCAGTTCCGCGCAGGCGCGCCTTCGGCCCTTCGCCCTCGGCGACTTTAAAACTCTACCGCCCTAGTCTCGCATCATCCTCAAAGTGAAACCCATGTCCTCGATTTTCACTTCTCCTTAACTTACATTAAGCTTTTCTTCAGATTTTGTGCAAGCTTGTTTTGTTCTAGGCGTTGTGGATTCAGAGATCAGACAGTCCCCACTCCCAAGAAGCTCAGGGCCTGGTACGGGATGACGAACAGCTAAACACTAATAACAGTCCGTAACACTTATCTAGCATTTCCTTTGTGCCGGGCACTGTTTTGAATTCTTCACAGATATGCACTAATTTAAATCTTACCATAAACCTATAAGGTAGATACTATTAGCCCCATTTTATAGATGAGAAAACTGAGACACAGAGAGATTAGGTAAAGTGAGCAAAGTCACAGAGGGAGTAAATGGCAGGTTTTTTATCCTGCCAGGCAGGGAGAAATTTTCTTCTACCCTTCTAGGTTCTCCTGGCTGCTCTAAGAATTAAAATGACATAAGACACATTAACGGAGAAAAATACACAAAAGTATATCACTGTATCCTCACACCGTGGAAGGGACAAGAGAGCTCTCTGGAGACCCTTTTGCAAGGGCACTAATCCTATTCAAGAAGGCTCCACACTCAGGGCCTAACAACCTCCCAAAGACCCCACCTCCAAGGACCATTGCTCTGGGGATTAGGATATCAACATATTAATTTTGGGGGGACACAAACATTCAGATCATAGCAAGCAGTTTATAATAACTCCCACAGCCGCTCCTTAAAAACACTGCTATTAAAAATGTTAATTGTAAATCTTTGAAAGATACCAAGAATAAATGATAATATTATAATAATATTGATACCTGTGTACTCACCACCCAGTTTTATCAAATCTTAAACATTATGCTGTATTTTTTTAGAATGTTTTCAAGACAGTTTAAAAGGTATGTTGATACAATTGATGTTCCTTTTGTGCTTTTACTGACCCATTTCCCTCACTCTTTCTCCAAAGATAACCCAGTAGTAATCACAGTGTTATTATTCTCATGCATGTTGTTATACTTGTTTCAAAATATTGATATAGCCATAAACATATGATACTCTTTAGCAGATTTTTAAACTTTAAATATATGGTATCATGATGTATATTCTGCCACTGGCTCTTTCTGTTCAATGCTAGCTACTCTAGTAGCAATGGTTCATCATTTATTTTAAGTGCTGTATAGTATTCCATTTTATGGCTATATCATGGTTTGTTCCTCATTCTCCTGATCATGGGTATTACATCGTTTCAATATTTTGCTACTTTGAATAATGCTGCAATGAACATTATTTTATACAGCTTCTTGTTCACAGGTGTGTGAATTGATGACATTACCATTTGAAAATAAAATAAGGATAGAAAGGGAGAAATTTTTGACTGTATGGCATAGGGAGTGATTGGTTACTAGGAGAAGATGTGAACAGGCATACAGATTAGTTCAATGATTAGTTTTTTGTTTTTCAATTAATTTATTTATTTTTGGATCTGTTGGGTCTTCGTTGCTGCACGGGCTTTCTCTAGTTGAGGCAAGTGGGAGCTACTCTTCCTTGCGGTGCACGGGCTTCTCATAGGGGTAGCTTCTCTTTTGCCAAGCACGGGCTCTAGGCGCGTGGACTACAGTAGTTGCAGCATGCAGGTTCAGTAGTTGTGGCTTGTGGGCTCTAGAGCGCAGGCTCAGTAGTGTGGCGCACGGGCTTAGTTGCTCCGTGGCATGTGGGATCTTCCTGGACCAGGGCTCGAACCCGTGTCTCCTGCACTGGCAGGCAGATTCTTAACACTGTGCCACCAGGGAAGCCCCAATGATTAGTTTTTAATCAGGGCTGTATTGTGAAAACTCTTAAGAGGATGAACAAATGTATCAGTTAGCTGCCGCCACCATAATGCTATATAACAAACTACCCTCAAACACAGGGGCTTAAAACAAATCATTTATGTATTCTCTCAGCTCTGCAGGATGGCTGAGGTGTCTCTGCTTCACAGGTCCATTCTGGGTCCATTCTGGCTGAAGGGGCAACAGCCACTTGGAGGAAGTTCTTCTCCTGGTGACGTCAGAGTACAAGAGGGCACACCCAACTATGCACGCATGTCTCAAGCCCTTGCTTGCGTCACTGCTGCTAACATCCTATTGGTCAAAGCAAGTAACACGACTGAGCCCAATGGCGAAGGAGGGGGAAATATACTTTTCCCATTGCGGGTAGGGCAGTGAGGGGATAGTTCTGAACAGTAAGCTAACCCATCTTAGCAGCATACAGAGAGGCACTGGGGAGGAGTTGGGAGCTAGCGACATGGCCAAGCTTTGTCAAATGGAACAAGGACGACTACATCCAATATTCAGGTCTGGGGACAGGTAGAAATATTGAGAGTCTCTAGACCCCAGGAGAGTGTTAGGCGTGGAAATCAGTTTCCTTGGGGAAAAAACTCAACCACTAAGCCAAATATTATTTTGGTGTTTGGGACTACAAAATAATCAACAATTTAGCTGACATTTTTTTTCAGTACCCATTACACCGTTCTAAATACTTTGCACACATCATCTTATTTAGTTTTCACCCCAACCAGATGCGGTAGGTCCTATTCTGTATCATTTTTAAGAGCTGCGTAAACTGTACAGCCTGAATAAGACCTTGGCCCAAGGTTACATAGCCAGCAAATCATGTAGCTGAGATTCAAACCCAAGCACCTTGGCTCCAAAGCACTCAGCTACAGCGTACTGCTTATAAATCTAGATATAATGCTGAGAGGTTGACCCCAAGGGCCCCTCAGGAATGAGGGGAGGAGAAAGGACCAGGCAGCAATCTAGGTGAAGCCATTCTTCTTTTACGTTCAAAAGCTCTATAGTTATGTACACATTCTCTACCAACTGAAACTGGCATTACTCATGACCCCTGTCAGCTCAGCAGACAGGGAAGACATACAGACTAAATGGGTGCATGCGCTGAGTGGGTCCCTTCCATTTCTGAAAGTAAATTTTTGAGCAAAAGAGACAATCTGCTGGTTTACAGCAGCAGCAGGAGGGGGCTAGTGGTTTGGGTGTTCTGGCTTCCGTGGTTCAAAACTCTGCCCCATATTATGATAGGCATATGTTGTAGGCAGAGTAATGGTCCCCAAAGATGTCCAACAACCCCTGGAATCTGTGAATATGTTACATTACACGGCAAGGGGGAATTGTGGTTGCAGATGGAATTAAGTTTGCTAATCAGCTGAACTTACTTGTTTCATATCCTTTTCCATATGGTTTATTAAAGGATATTGAATATAGTTCCCTGTGCTGTACAATAGGACCTTGTTGTTTATCCATTCTATATATAATAATTTGCATCTGCTAATCCCAAACTCCCAATCCATCCCTTCCCCAGTCCCCCTCCCCCTTGGCAACCACAAGTCTATTCTCTGTGTCTGTGAATCTGTTTCTGTTTCATAGATAAGTTCATTTGTGTCATATTTTAGATTCCACATATAAGTCTAATCAGTTGACCTTAACATAAAGAAATTATCCTGGATGATGTGGACCAAATGTAATCACAAGGGTCTTTGAGTGGGGAAGAGGCAAGCAGAATCTGAACTAGAGAGATGGTACAATGAGAAAGCTCAACTGGTCATTGCTGGCTTTGAAGATGGGAGCGGGTAATGATCTAAGGAACATAGGTGGTCTCTAGAAACCGGAAAAGGGAAGGAAATGGTTTCTCCCCGGGAGCCTTGAGATGGAATGCAGCCTGTCAACACCTTGAATTTAGCCTAGTAGGACTCATTTTGAACTTCTGACCTGTAGAACTGTAAGCTAACATGTTCGTGTTGTTTTAAGCCACTGAATTTGTGGTAATCTGTTGCAGCAGTAAGAGGAAATGAATAGGAACATCTCTGGGCATGACCTACACTGGGTGTTGTTTACGGCTGCCTTCCAAGCAGTGCAGTTAGATCAGCCTATCAGAGCCAAATTTTAATTGAATAATTAAATGGTCTTATTTCAAGCCTACAGACCAGCTTAAATTAGGTGTGATTACTCTATTTTGAAAATACAGAGAGAGGCTCAGAGGAATTCAGTAACTTCTACAAGTTCTGTCCCACACAACCAGGAAGTAATAAAGCTGGATTTATAGCCAGAAGGAAATGAGTAACAGGTGGTGTTTACGTGTAGGATTTATTTTAATTATTCCAGGTTCAGTGTGTAACTCTTTGGTTTCAGGATGGCAACTTTAAAATAAAAGGCACTGCGTTTTTTTGAGGTTTTCTAGTTGTAACAACAGCCCAGTTACCACCATTTAGACTAGAATCATGCTATAGTGTATTTATAAAATTAATACTTTTCCCTCAACAGATGAGTTTTCTCAGAAGTAAATGTTAGGTGATAAAATGATAATAATGATAAATGCTAGGATCCCAGAAACCAGGTTTATAGTCATCCAGAAAAAAAAAAAAAAACAGAAAAAATTGTTTGAGGAAACTTTCACCACTCTGAATACATTGAACCACTTGGTAGTTTTACAAGAAGCTAATTTTCCTATATTACCTTTTCTTTCTGCTAAAAAGAACAATTTAAGAGTCAAATATAAGATTTTAGAGCAAAGTTATTGAGGTATATTTTAAATGTATAGTAAAATGTGAGGGAAAAACTAACAAAAGCAGGTTAAATTGACCAAGCGGTTGTGGATATTATGTTTTCTCTCACAGTTGTGAGCTGAGCCAGCCCAGCATGAGAGAGCCGATTGCTAAATTTTCAGGAGTTTTGCAAGTAAACAGAGCCATTATTAAAATTTATATCAAATAAGCACAATTGAATACATTATGTTAAAAGCAAAGGTACTCAAACTTTCTAATTCCTTGACATTTTACTGTTATTGATGATCTCGAGGTTATTTATGTTTACTTTATCTGTGTGGTAGAAATGCTATATCAACTTGTGTTCTTGTGTATCTCTTCCCATCTCCATGTTCAGTGAAATTAGGTTAAATTCTGCCATGGTGAGGGCATATACAACACAAAAGCCAGCAAATGCTTCCAATCAGGCCTTCCCAGACACCAAAAGCTGGGTGTGAAATGTTTATCAGCGTGCCACTGATTATAATAATGGGCAAATTTAAAATTAAGACAGGATTTGAGTTCGAGTGATTAATTATTTCTGATTTATATTAGAAAATTATAATCAAATGACACTGAATTTAAGGACTCTATTATAGTTCTGGCAGAAGAGAAATAGCAAACTAAAAGGGTTTGAATAAATAGTTTAAAAAAGGGACTCTATGGAAGCGTGGGCAGGGTTAAGTTAAAGGAATCCACAGGGGTGATGAAGCCAGAGGACTAGAGACAGGATGAAAGCATGGCTACCTCTAGGTCTGCATGGGCAAGTGAGGGACGGTGTTGTCAGAGCCTCAAGGACAGGGACAGTGGGAGGGGGCTGCCCAACAGGACCTGTGGCCCAGGAGGGATGCAGGCACTGCCAGAACCACAGCAAGGCAGTGGGGAGGGATAGACACCTTAACTTCTTTCCCATCAATGTCTCCATTTGGCCAATCTCAACCAAAAGCCAAGGGTGCAAGAAAGTCTCGGAGAAGCAATTTCGGGAAGTCTGTTTCCTGGAGCATAAACAGGGCAGAGAATTGGTGTGAAGGCAAACAGAATAAGCAGCGCAGGGACTTTTGTGTGTTACTAGTATAGACGATTGGTTCATTTTGGAAACATTCCTTTAGTGAGACTGTTTAAGGGAGGCATCTTGAAACCTTTTTTTTTTTTTTTTTTTTTAACAATTTACAGAAACTCTCCCAGTCTGGGATTCTAATAAACTTTTATAATTTGCTGGTCTTGGAGCTTGGTAGCCTGAAACCAAAATGAGCATGGGGATAACCTTCTGCTAGTTTTTTTAGAGAGAGTTGCACCATGGGTCTATTTTGTTGTATCAATCAAGTGACTGAATTTTTCGGGACGAGCATTAAATTAGAGTTATAGGAGCTTTGGACCATTTTCAAGCAACATCAGTTTGTGCAAAGACTTGAAATTCTGGGATTCATATGGAACTTTCAAAGAAAATTATCCAGGACAGTGACCTACAACTATTTCACCAGGACTGAATGAGGTAGAGAAGGTGAAGAAGTCATTGCTCTTGATTGGCAGATGTGCCCGAAATGTTATTGATATTATTTCTAGGACTTTACCTGGGCCACTAGCTACTCAGTAAGCCATTGAAAGGGCTCCTGCTTAGAGCTATCTCAGGCTTATTTGGGGATAGAATCTTTATTACTCACTGTGGCATCTTAATATTAAGTTGAGCAGTGTAAACTACTGATACTGGACTATTTTTAACTTATAAAATTAGGAATTTCATGGGGTTGAATCTAGTAGGATATTCTCAATAGTCTCCCTCTCCTGTTCTCGTTATGTTTCTTCAAAACCCTAGTCTGTGAGATATTGCAAAATCTAAATGAGAACTCATTTTCTGCCACTTACCCCCAAGTTTCCTACATTGTATGGCCATGAAATTTCAGGTCTCAGGAAGCATTTTCATAGCCAGTCCTAACAATTCATAGGTTGGCTCCTGATACAGCTTCTACATGGGAGAAGTGCACCCCAGGGCTTAGAGCCTGCTGTTAGGCAAGGGACAATCATAGGAAATCGTGAGGAAGTAAAGTTTACACGAAGCCCACGACAGCATCTAAGGAAATCCCAGGTTTGGTTGTGGCATCTTTTCCCCAGATTTCATGAAAAAATGCTTTTTCAAGTCTTGCTGGGTTTGCAGATGTGCCATCAAAGGATGCCAGCAGAGCCCTGCTGGCCACTGTCACTGGTTTCCCAGAGGGGACAGAGGCACAGGCTTGCAGAATGCCTGGGCTAAGTTTCATTCTGACTGTGCCATTTTTCCCGCACGAGCCAATAAATTCTTATTTGGAGCTTTGGTCATCTCCAGGGTGAGTCACGGACACTTAACAAATCTTTGTGCCTGTACAGAAGGACATAGCCATTTTCACACTATATCAAGTGTCATGAGAAGGTTTGATGATGATAAATATAGCGTAAATAATCATCTTATTGTATTGGACATGGAGATTTTAGTTACTCCTCTTTGTTCTGGGGTTTCAACAGATTGCAAAAGAAGAACTATGATAATATGGGGATAGGTAATGTATTCTTGATCTTAGCACAAGTAGCGAGTGTCTCGGATGCAACCCCTTCAAAGGGATTTTCTCCAAAAACCTTTGTCTCAAATTTTAGAATGATTTTGCCATCTCAATGGCATTGTCTTACATTAATGAGATGAAGAATCTAATGAGATGAACACAGCAAAAAAACCACAACCAGACTGTCATTTATGAATACAAATTTATATAGTGGCATATGCTATTGGAGAAATCAGAAATTCATAACACACAAATTGGTATTGGAAATACAAAGATCATTTCAGAGTCAAGAAATCAGGTTGACAGCACCACGGATATTTTACTCAAGTCTGAGCAGGTGTGTCGTATCCAAGAAGAATGAATACCTGTGGGACACCGAGACTGACTATTGTAAAACTGTGCAAAACACATCCCAACACTCTTTCTGCATCTACCTGTAAGAATCTGTGTGAGTCCGCCAGGAGGCCTGGGGTACAATCTAAGGGCAAAGGTGCAGACTCTTCTATCTTTTAGCCTTCACAGCCAGCATGTGATAGCAAATAGCAACCCCTGAGGGTCTTTTGTTCCTTCTCACCTAAAGACATGGCATAAAAGGTTAGTAAACCACACACAAGGCCTTAGTGAGCAAGTTAGAAAAACCGAAAGGAGAGCTTTGGCTGAAGTATAACTGCACATCAGTCACCAAGTTCTCTGCTTCCCAGTATGAATGAAGTATAAAACATAAAAGAAATGAAAAATTCTGTATCAAAGAAGTAAATCTCAGTTGTACATCTCGGAGCGATTTCTATTTCACAAGTGTGCGTCCACTAGGGAAGGATCAGCACTCAATAAAGTGTATGTGGTGGGGGATAGAAAGGAAGAGAGGCGGGGATACCCAAGGGCTTTCCTTTCACGCTGATAACTCACTATCTCACAGTCCTCAGCGATGCTGCTCGTGTCATTCGAGAACTGTTCCACGGAGGCTGCTAGGAGCACTCTGAGATCAGTCTCCACTCCTTCCCGCACTGGCTCCGTTCTGCCATCTGTCTACATTCTGCCCACCCATGTGCCCTATTTAGCAGGAAGAGAAGGGCAGTGCAAGAAGACTATTCGAGCAAGTGGAAAGTTGCTGCTTCAACGTGCAAGCATTCAGGGACTGAGGAGCAGTGCTAAACAACAGGCCCAATCAAACGTTGCTCCATGAGCAACTGGCTTCCTGTCCTTGCAGAATTAGCATCAACTTTCTAGGTTGTTCCGGAGAGGATTCCATGCTCAGCTGATGGGCTCTCCAGCCATGAGACACCAGTTTTGGGTGTTCGTGAGTCCAATACAGAAGTTCCAGCCCCAACACCCAAGCTGGCCTCGAGTAGCATCTGAGCAGTCAGGAGTATCAGGTTCTGGGCTCACTCACTCCAACTCATCTTCTCCTGCAAACTTTGTGCTCAGCTCGGAGTTGCTAAGTCAGACTTTCCTCTAAATGTCCTGCTCTGGAGAATGATTCACAGTCTCACCTCCTGCTAATACATTATTACAGCTTTTCTGTTCAGTCCTCCTCAAGCCCACTGCCAGATTCATGCCTATGTCAAGTGGTGCTTCTTTGCTCCAATGAGAAGATTATTTTATAATCCAAGTAGAAGAGATAGTTTTTTTTCCCCTCTACTTACCCTTGTGATATTGCCACCATAGTCTCTCTCCTCCCCTCCCTAAATCGATTCCTCTATCATTCACCCATGACACCATTCATTTGTTTACTGAACAAATATTCCTGGAGCGCTCGTTGTGCACAAGGCACTGCTGGAGAACCCAAGGCACGGCTCACGCCCGCCCTTCTCTCAAGGAGCTTGGATTCTGGCTGAGATGCCTAAAACCTTTCACGGTTCATTCTTTCTAGCTTTTAGGACCAAAGTATTTCCAGTGTGGAATGTTCTCAAAGAGCTAGGGTCATCCTAATACAAATATTACACAATGTGAATGCTCTGTGATCTGCTCAGTGATTACAGCGTGCCGTGCATCAGGAAGGGGACGTGTCTTTTACTCCTGAACAATGGAATGGTGCCTGCAGTTCAAAATAACACGACATGCATGCTTATATTTTTGCCAATACAGCAGAAACAAAACTGAAACACAAAAGCAAGCGGTGCGCACACTACGTACATCGTCAAGCTGCTATTTGAACACGAAATCATTTTAAAGCCACGTGTCCATGGCCTTGTCATGAGCTGATATAATAAAATAAGTGCCTGAGCTACCAAAAAAAGAACCCCCGAAAGAGAAATCCCTGAAACACTGTACCAGGAACGGTGCCTTTATCTGCTGTACTAGTACTTTATCTGCTGTACCAGTACTTTATCTGCTGGGAGTACTAGTACTTTTCTACTGTGAGTACTAGTACTTTTCTGCTATGACAACTAGTTGGCATCCATTAACTCTGATTTCCTTCTGGCCTGAGCTTTCTCCTAATTTGCTTTATTCAAATGAATCTCTGACTTTTCTGCAGCCCTAACAAAATAAAAACCCCACAGCTAGCGAAGCACATGGCTTGTCTGTTATTGGACTGGGAAAAGCCTGGGGTAGCAGGAACTGTGGTAGGTGTTTCAAGCATCCACAGCAATGCTGAATAAAAAGGCCACAGTGCGGCAATCTTGCCTGGTGGCATCCTTTGTCAGGGAGGATGTCTGGATGTGTCCTGGCTGCAGTGTAAACCAGCCGGGCACAAGGGCATCCGCTGGGCCTAGGGTGCAGGGCATCACTGATGTTCTCTGAGGCGCCTGCCAGGTCCCTCCTTTCCCCAGGTTTCAGTCCCCCCCTCCGTAAGGAGGGTTCCACTGTGCCTGATGCCTGACAGGCGAGGCTGAGGTTTCTCCCTTGAGTTGTGGAGAAATGCTCTAGTCCAGACCACTTTGAACTCCCAGGTGAAAAGGGCTGGTGATGCAAGGTACGATCAGAAGCCATGGAGGGCAGGTTGTCAAGTGGACACACGAGCAGACACACAGGTGCTGATTAGCAGAATTCTGAGCAGAACCTGGGCGTCAGCAACGTGAACTCTGCTGTGCAGAGGCCAAGGAAAATCTCAAGCAGAAGGGAGCTGGAGTGGGGGGAGGAGACCAAAGGCCCTGCATCCCCGTCTCTCTCCCTCTGAGACCTGCCTGGTACACCCCCAGCCCTCTGAGCTCCACCAGCTGTGGAGCTCACTCCTGTCCTAACACCAGACACTGGCTTTCTAAGATCAGCCTTACAGAAGGAACAATTTGTCACTGCTGACGTGGTTAATGGGATCCACGGAAAGAACTACTTCCATCCTCTGGGGTCTCAGTGGTTCTTTGTTTAATGAGGTAGCTCAGCTGCGAGCTGATGCGTGTGATGTGTGCCTCCGCCACTCAAAGCTATAGTTTTCCCTTTTCAATCAGCAAGATTATAAAAATACCAGTATTTTCCCCTGTTTTATAAAAATGATTTTAGAAAAAAAATACTCATGGATCTCCTCCATTAAACTTCTGTTCCATCTTGCAAATTGTTGTGAACTCTGACTTCCAGATTCAATTTTTTTACTTTAGCACCTTTGAACACATAAGCACCCTCGGTTTCACTGAGTACGTTGACGTTCCGCACAGTGCAGTACTGTCTGTCCACGTTCTTCTCCACCCTGTCCAGGCCCCTCTTGGGCACATCCACCTTGGTATTCAGAGGGTATTCCTCCAAAATGTCCCCCGTGGGCGGCTTCTTCCTCTGTTTCTGGCGTTTCCTGGTGATGAAACAAGCCGCCAAAAACACCAGAAGTAGGAGCATGATGGCAGCAAGGGCGCTGCTGATAGACGCCCCGGTTTGGGATAGAGACGCAGCTACAGCTGGCTCTTCCATCTCCAGATTCAGCGACTTCATATTGGTGCCATTCTTGACTTGGTTCCCTTCATTGTCATAGATGAGGGATTCGTCAAGGGTCAGCCAGCCACTGGGGTCCACCAGGTCCCTTCGGTTGCGCCTCAGAGGGGCCGTGAGAGAGCGCTGGACCCTGGGACCTGAGATGGTGTCAGGTCCAATGACGTAGATCACCTGGAGATACCACTGGTGTCCGGCTTCCACCTGCAGAAGGAGGAGATGGCGAGACAAAGCGAACATGTCATTGCTGCCCACAGGCCACCTCTGAGGAAAGGCAATGGAAAGACAGCTGCCCACCACAAGCCCCAATAGAGAAAGGGTTTCAAGAAAAGCATTAGCCACACCAGTGTTCAAAGCAGCATTACTTACAGTAGCCAAGATATGGAAACAACCTAACTGTCCATCAATAGATGAATGGAAAAAGATGTGGGGGGTGTGTGTGTATATATATATACCATGCAGCCATAAAAAAGAATCTTGCCAGTTGTGACAACATGGATGGACCTAGAAAGCATTACGCTAAGTTAAATAAGTTAGACAGAGAAAGACTAATACCATATGATTTCACTTATTTGTGGAATCTGAAAAACAAAACAAACAAACAAAACAAAATGAAAACAGTCTCATAGATGCAGAGAACAAATGGGTAGTCGCCAGAGGGAGGAGGGTGTGGGGAGCACTGTAATATGTGAAGAGGCTTAAGAGGTACAAACCTCCAGTTATCACATAAATAAGCCAGGAGATGTAATACACAGCATAAGGAACATGGCCAATGATACTGTAATAGCTTTGTATGGGGACAGATGGTTACTAGACTTATCACATTGATCATTTCATAACGTATGCAAATGTCAAATCACTGCAAGTAATTCTTGCCACTGGAGTCCACCTGAAAAGAACATAATATGGTATATCAAATGTGTTTCAATTAAAACAAAGAAAGGGGGCTTCCCTGGTGGCGCAGTGGTTGAGAGTCCGCCTGCCGATGCAGGGGACACGGGTTTGTGCCCCGGTCCGGGAGGATCCCACATGCCGCGGAGCGGCTGGGCCTGTGAGCCATGGCCGCTGAGCCTGCGTGTCCGGAGCCTGTGCTCCGCAACGGGAGAGGCCACAACAGTGAGAGGCCCGCGTATCGCAAAAAAAAAAAAAAAACAAAGAAAGGAAACTGATCCACTAAAGAACCTCTTGCTTTTAAAGTCATGGAATAAATCAGACCATAACTGGCACCCTTTAAGAAAAATGTTGAGGTAAGACTATGTATGGCGCATTTAAAGATTAGTAAATATGCCATTGTAACTGTAGCAGAAAGGTTTTGATGAAGCAAAAAAAAAAAAAAGCAAAAAAAAAAAAGAAAAGCATTAGCCATGGTTGGTGTCTGTGAATAGAGAACTGAACCGAATATTTTGGGGTCCTGTTTTATTTCCACATTCAGGTGATCTTGGGTCAGATATTCACATTTTTTTTCAGTTTCACTATCTGTGCATGAAATAGCCCTAAGAATTTACCTTTCAGGGTTTCTTTAGCTCAGTCATCACTTATGATGTGTTGGCCTTTATTGATAGCAGTGGAGTAATAGTATTAATAATCACATTTATTCCCAGTACCTTTTATTGTTTTCTATGCCAATTTACTATTTATTGATGAACTTTAGCTAAAATAGAGTCATTCAACAAATATTCACTAACCACCTACTCTGTGCATAATACACAGATACTTGACAAAAATAGTCATTCAACAAATATTCACTAACCACCTACTCTGTGCATAACACAGATACTTGACAAAAATAGTCATTCAACAAATATTCACTAACCACCTACTCTGTGCATAATACACAGATACTTGACAAAAATAGAGTCATTCAACAAATATTCACTAACCACCTACTCTGTGCATAACACAGATACTTGACAAAAATAGTCATTCAACAAATATTCACTAACCACCTACTCTGTGCATAATACACAGATACTTGACAAAAATCTGCTAAATCTTAACACTTCTTGGATCCTCCCCGAGTTTTGTCATCAAGTATTTTATTTCCCTCTCATCTGCCCCCATGGAAACCCTCCATGATTTTGAAATAACTTCTGAAGAGTGATAAAAGTTCTGAAATCCAAGGTCATGGCTTACTATTGGGAGACAGAGAAGAGTGGAATTTGATCTTGGAAGTTTATTTTTATTACTGGGACTTAGAGTATTTTTGCTTATTGAATACTAGTAATTCTTGCCATTCTAAATTACTGAATTGTATTTATGAGTTTGTTAAATATTTCCACATGCCTGTGAAAATCAGCTGGTGCAGCAAAGAGCCATGATGAGTGAGTATATGCAAATTAAAGAATTTTATTGGTCTATTGGATAGACGGTAAAGTTTTGGCTGAATGATGAGCTTAACAACAATAAAAAAAGACCTGCCAGTAAGAATGTTATAAAAAGAAACTGACATCAAAGAGATGATGTCATCCTCCTTTCTGTAACCTTTAAAGTGACCTTGATCCTGTGCTTCTATTCTTCTCACCACACTCACCTTATAGAGTGCGTCCACCTTCAGAGTAAATCCATCCACGCCTGGCATGCTACTGACCACGTGGAAATCAGGCAACTCAGAAGCAAAGTGGGCTTCAAAGGGCACGTCGTGGAAGTACTTGTCCGTTACCTCTGGCTGACTGCGGTCCTAGGATTTCAGAAAAAAGAAACGCAAGATTTAGAAAGACAGAACCACTGAGCTGGCAGGTGGCGGTCACTGGGAGGAGAAAGGTACTCTCCACTCCTCCTTTGGGTCGGGTCAGGAGGGCACATGCCGCAGGAGCCCTCTCCTTAAGTTGACTGCTGCCTCTGGGCACCGACTGCCCTCTTCAGGGGAGGACACTTGGTGGCCTCTGTGATCTCAAAACCCAATGGGTGAGAGAGCCTAGACCAACAATTCTCAAGCTATTTGGTCTCAGAACATAAAAATTAAGGACCACCTCCCCCCAAAGTTTCATTTTATGTGACTGATATCTATCAATATTTACTGTATTAAAATTAACACTGTAATTATGTTACAATTAACAATTTAAAAAAATGCATTTACTAATTCATTTTAAAATAGAAATGAGAAACTCACTACATGTTAACATAAGTAACATATTTTTTAGTGAAAGTGTCTGTATTCACACCCACCTCCCAAAAAGAGAGCTGGCATTGTTTTACATTTTTGCAAATCTCTGTTAAAGAACCAGATTCTCACAATTGCTTCTGTATTCAATCTGTTGTGACATGTTGTTTTGGCTGAAGTATATGAAGAATCTGGCCTCACATAAGCTATGTAGTTGGAAGACAGAGAAATGTTTGAATAACTTTTTCAGATAATTATGGATATTCTTTTTGGATACTAAATCAAAGCTCAGTAAGTGGTATTTTTTTCTAAAGATTAGTCACAATGTCGAATCTGAATCCCTATCAATGAAACCTTCGTACTCTTGGCACTCACGAGGGACTGAGTATGAAAAAGGCAAGCATCATCATATCATTATGAAAGTAGTTCTGACCTTGTGGATGCCCTGAAAGAATATTGGGGATGTTCAGGGGTGTCTGGGACACACTTTGAGAAACACTGGCTTAGACTTTCCTCTTCCTAGAACATCAGTAACAGCTTGTCTTGTTACCCACCAAACCTTCACAGTTGGTAATACGTATCGAGTTAGCCAAAAGTTCGTTTGGGTTTTTTCATAAGATCGAACGAACTTTTTGGCCAACCCAATACTAACATTAAGCTGATAGAAGTAACAACAACAATATCTGTAGAAAACCATCAAGAGTGGGGTTCTATCTGCTTCAGGCAAAAACCATAGCTGAGGAAAGCTACTCGTGTGTCAGTCCTTTAACACTAACAGTTAGCATACCAGCAGCAGGAATCTGTGTTTTAGGTGTTTGTTTGGCTGAATGCATCCATACTGTGGCCCTTCATTGTAGATTGTCCCCGTGGGATCAAAGAAAGGCACGTAGCCATCCTTGCCGGTACAAAGATAGACCTTCTCCAGCTGGAGTTTGTAAGCAGAATTAAGGTTTTGTTCTGGATTCCAAAGTACTCGGCCATAAAGGATTTGACCTGAAAAGATTGCAAGGCATTAATTAGGTCAGACTTTAAGATTAAAGAGAAAAAAAGTGTCAAAGATAGGAAGGATTTAACATGCTCCTATAGAGTCAAAAGTACCTTTCTATGAAGAGCTGTGGGGTCCATGTGCCCCTAAAGTACACATTCATTCATGTATAGCTTCTTTTAATCAGTAAATGTTACTTAAGTATTTAGGGTGGGGCAATCACTCTGGTACGTGCAGGGGATACGAAGGTGAGTGAGACACAGATGAGAGGGCAGAAACAAAAGCAAAGCAATTGCTAATAATAGCTGACATTTATCGAACTCATACCATTTGCTAGGTACTGTACTAACTCCTTCCCATGGAAGAACTCATGTAGTGCTCACGATTTTTTACAGAGGAGGAAATTGAGTGGTTAAGTGACTTGTTCAAGGTCACAAAGTTAGTAAGTGGGGAGGGTGAGATTCAAAGTCAAAGTGCTTTGTCTCGAAAAACCCACACTATTAACTTCCATGTGATACTGCTGCGTACAACAGCGGAAGGTACGTAACATCAAGTGAGCATATAGCTGAGCACAAAAATCTGCCTGAGGAAAGGTATGGAAGGATTTAAAGAAGAGATGACATTGGGCAGTATCCTGAACGATGAGTAGGCATTTGTCAGATAGAGCATTTGAGGCGGGTGGGAGAAGCTGGGGAGAGCAATCTAGGCAAAAGCAAGTCCACGTACAAAATACGGAATGCTGGAAAGGTATCAGACCCGGTGTAGGTACTTTTCCTTAGTTCCTGCTAGGGCATCAAGTTCTTTACCTACAGTATCTTATTTAATCCTCCCAATGGCCTAAGAGATAGGTTCAATTATTATCCCTATTTTAAATAACTTGTCCAGCATTTCGGATCTGGGACACGTGGTGGGGAGGATTTGAGCACAAATTCGTCTGACTTCAGATGTTCATCCCAAGCGTCTACTATGGCACTGGGTAGGCCAGTGATTGGGGTGGAGGGCGTCGGGAGGGCTCTGGCAGGAGAGACTCCCGGGAAGGTTGATTAATGGTGTGAGGATTCTGGACTTGAGTATAGGAGTAACAGGGAACGCCGGAAGGTTTTAAACGGGGGCTTAATGTCAACGCACCTGGGCTTTAGAAACATGGAGAATGAAGACAAAGAGACCAGAATCACAGGTAGGGAGTTATTTTAATGCTCTAGCAAGAAACAGGTATCCAAAATATAGCAGTGAGGCAAGGGGATGCATTCAAGAAATGTCTAGGAGTTGGAAGCATTCATCTTATGATAGATGGGATACAGGAGGCAACCAGAAGCAGAGGATAGCCCTGAGGTCTTTGGCTGGGCCACCTGGAGTATGGTGATGCAGTCAGTGGGGCAGTGGATGGGAGAGGAACACGTCTGGGGGGAGGTAAGTCCAGTTCTAGACGTCTCTAGGTGTCTGAACGACACCCGCTTGGAGAGGTTTGGCAGTTTGGGTCCACATGTGGAAGTGTGGAAATGAAGCTGAGGAGGGACCAGGGACAAGCTTAATTTTTGTGGAATGGTTGTGGGGTAGCAGGAGGTTAGGAAGAGCTCAGGGTAAAGGGATGAGACAAGCCAGGGGGACGACCGGAGTAGGACTGAAGTGAGAACAGGAGTCAAGCATGGAACATGGACACAGCAACACGGATGGGGCAGAGGACGGAGACCCAAGGCCGGAGAGTGAGAAGTGGCCAGAGAGGTAAGATGGTGTCAGGTGAGGCTGGTGCAAAGGAAACCAAACAGGAAAAAAGTGTCCAAATCCATAGGTTTGGTGTCATGGACGGGAGAGGATTCTGAGCCGTGGTAGGACAAACCCAGCCTGCAGCAGACGGATGGAGGAGTGACTGGGAAGAACGGCCATGAGGACAGCGTGTGCTCACCACTCCCTCAGGAAGCTTCTTAGAGAAAAGCAAAGGAGAACATGGGCTGAAGTTTGAGGGAGAGGTAGGGATGAGAGATTTTCTTTTTCTGTTACGGGATGTGTTTTTAGGATGAGGGAAAAAAACACAGATGTGAGCAGAAGATTAAAAGTAAGAGAAAGGCAGAAGAGATAACTGAGAGAAAAGGCAGATGATTGATTCATTTATTATTAATTCATTCAACAAATATTTATTGAGCACCTTGGCACTGGTGGTATGGTGTGCAAATTTGGTATTTGATCACCATCTCTGTTCTAATGGAATTTACAGTCTAGTGGTAGAGATAGGCAATAAATAAGTAAAGAAATATATATATTATAATGTTAAAGATTGTGATAAGTACTATAAAAAATAAACATTCTGTGAACGTGACAACTATGAAGGCTTATATTAGATTGGCTGGTGAAATCAAGGCAAGTGTCTATTGGGAGATTAACGTTTAGATAGAGACCCGAAGGAGAAGAAAGTCAAGGGAACCCTATTCGGGACAGGGAGGGAACAGAGGAGCCATTTCAAGTAGAGAAAGCCTGCTGGAGAGGACATGTACGTTTGGCATAGCCTTGAGGCTGGCAGGCAGTAGGGTCATATTGCAATCTCTCTGAGGAACTGAGAGGTGAAGCAGTTTACCCAAAGTCAGACAGTGGGTTAGAATCTGGTTGGAAACCCCAATGTTCTTACTACTCAGGCCAGTGCTCTTCCACAGTATCGCACTGCTGATCATTATCGCACCAAGAATGTGATCTTATTTTGAAATAGCTTGAAGGAAGAATATGGGTCTGTTCCTGGACTAAACCTTGGCTGCCCTGGAACCCATGCTGGGGGAATCTTCCCTGGAGAGCTGACTGAAAGCCAATGAGCAGAGATGCTAGTCCAAGGACCTATCCGAAAGCTTCTCAAGTCCAGCGGAGTCTCTGTCTGCGGGTGAAGGGAATGACTTACCTTTGGAGAAGGCCCCTTTGTAATCCATTTCCACCAATGACATATCAGATGTGTTGGGGTCCATCAGGAACACCTTCTCATTGTTGCAGAGCTGAAATTCAGTATTGAGCGAGTACACAACAGGGACAGGGCGGTTGGTCTGCTGGAATGCAATGGGTATCAGGAATCTAAATGTGGGAAAAACAAGAGTTTCTTGAGAGCAGGGTCGACTTTGCATTTGCCCTTTGAGCTGCCCTCCCGTTCCCACCCTTCTCAGGATTGTGAACAGTACTTTGTTGTAGGTGCTACATATTTACTGAATAAAGAGATGTTTGCAGGCGAGAGTCTTTATTTAGTTCAGGTCCTTATGAGGTTCATCTGCTCTTTGGAGCAGGAATAATCTAACTGGTCTTTAGACTCTACAACGCTCTTTGCTTTTCCTGGCCTTCTCATTCTGGAAAGCCCTGAGGGCCGATTTGAGATTAGCGGTAATAAATTTAAACTTTCCTGCCTTTGGCCTTGCTGAACCTTCTGCTGGAACACTCCTTCTTCCTCTGCCACCGTCCTTTGCCTAGTGAACTCTTATTCTTCAGATCTCAACTCAAGCACCACTTTCTCTAGGAAGCTTACCCTCTTTTTCTTCCCTCCCTTATCATTTGTTCTCATCACACTGTGCACTTTTCTTTCATAGTACTTACTTTGGTTTGCTATTCTATTTAAATGTGTGATCAAAGTCTGCTTCACCCACTGTGGGTTCCGTAGAGTCATAATCCATGCCTATCTGCTCGCCATTGTACCTGCCATGCTGGCCAAGCTCCTAACACATATGTTTGTTAAAGAATAATGCACAAGTGATCATTTGAATGCTTTACTCTTCCAATCAAGTCCATCTGATCATTCCCTACTTTTAACTGAAGCTGCTCCAGGGGGTGGATTTGAGAGGGCTGAGGTGTAGGAGGAACTTGGGGTGTAGGAGAAACCCACACAAACCAAGGCTGACCATGCTTCAACAGCTCTGATATAACCATTAATTGTACCAAGAGTTCATTTATCTGACTCAGGGAAATAGGTTCTTCTTGTTGATGTTGGTATTTATTACCAGAATCCACACAGTGCCAGGACATAAGACACTTGATAAATACTTATTGATTAAAGAGAATGAAGAAAGGACTTGAGATGATGATAATGATGACTTACAAGGTTATACGTATGACAGACTCACAAAAATAGGAGACACAATTCTTTTGAATTAAGTCTGAATTTCCAGTCAGGCTTGATTATTTGTTGTGTTGTAGTTCTACTGCATCCATATCGAAAGATATGGAGATGATCAAAAGCAAAATTAGGCCCAAGGGGGAAAGTCACCCTGGGAATAACAGGGAACCCACAGGTAAGGATGCCCCTGATGTAAGGGAAGAATATCAACCCTGAGGCCTCAGTACACTCCAACAATACTCTTCACCCTGCAGACTTCCACACCCACACAGCACTGGGACTGGAGAAGGGGTTAATGCCTTTTTGGCTCCCTTTTGCCATTTCAAATCTTTGTTCCTCTCTCCTCTTAAAAAAAGAAAAAAAAAAATCCAGCACCTACCCTGGAGAAACTCTTCTCACACATGTAACTAAGAGACACATAGAGTATTGTTTGTAATAGAGAGGATCTGGGATTATAAGCCAAATAGAGTGGTCAAATAAATTGTGGACTCTTCCTATGAAGACTACTTTAATGCAGTGAAAAACAAACTGCAGCTACATGGATCAACATAAATGATGATTTCACTTATGAATCAACAAGTGATTCACTGAGGGAAAAAAAAGCTGCAGAGGGCTTCCCTGGTGGCGCAGTGGTTGAGAGTCCACCTGCCGATGCAGGGGACACGGGTTCGTGCCCCGGTCTGGGAAGATCCCACGTGCCGCGGAGCGGCTGGGCCCGTGAGCCATGGCCGCTGAGCCTGCGCGTCAGGAGCCTGTGCTCTGCAACGGGAGAGGCCACAGCAGTGAGAGGCCCGCGTACCGCAAAAAAAAAAAAAAAAAAAAAAGCTGCAGAGAGAATTCACGCAGTATGAAATTTTTATATAAAGTTCAAAAACATGCAAAACCATGTAGAAGTAAATATGAGGTGAACCATAAACCAAAACAAGGGATGATAAGTACAAATATCAGGCTAGTGGCTACCTTAGTGGAGAGCTGGGGAGACTACAGCTGAAAGGGGCACTGAGGGTGTTTAAATGGTAGCGGAGATGTTCTATTTCTTTTTTTTTCTTTGACTCCCAGTTTCATTAGTTATAAAATGGAGATAACAGTACCCATTTGTGGGGGATCATTGTAATGCAGATTGAATGTTAAGAGCTTAGTACAGAGTAAGCACACGGTCTGCACTCCATACACGGTCACTAATAGCAGTGGTAGTTATTATATTCTCTTATCATCAGAATCATAGCCCAAGGGATACCAAATTCATTGCAGCTAGGTAATGTTCTTGAGGTTTTATATATCCACGATATATGGTCTTCTGGGTATCTAAAATATTTCATAGTTTAAAAAATTTATTACATGAATAAAAATTCCCCAGCAAGTCTCTTCAGACGATTTGCCCTCTATTCTTCCTTTCTGCAACCAACTGCCATTTTCCTGGTCACCGTCCTTCCCACACTTGGCTGAGTACGGGCTCTCCAGCGTTGCTCCTGCCCTCAGTCTCCGTGATTTCAACATCTGCACGGATGAACCTTCTATTCCCCTAGCCTCTCAGTTCCTTGATGTCCTCACTTCCAAACAGCGAGTTCTCCTCCCCACTGCAGCCACCTGCCCTCCACCATCACACTAGGCACCTCCTCCAAAAAAACTCATTTTCAAACACTTCCCTCTCTAACTACCACCTCCTATCTTCCCAGCTCACCTCTTCTTTTAATCTCACTCGTTAACTCTCCAGCCACACCAGACCCTCAGTGACCATGTTTACCAGGATGCAGAGGACCTGGAACACTAACATACTCATGGTGGGAATGTACACACACAGTTACACATTTATAAACACTGGGAAATGGGGTGACACTTTTTTAAGAAGTTAAACATACATCTGCCATGGGATCCAGCCACTCCATTCCTAGGTATTTACACAAGAAAACAGAAACCATGTGTCCATATAAAGGCTTGTCTATGGATGTTCATAGCAGCTTTATTTATAATAGCTCAAACTGGAAACAACCCAAATGTCCATCAACTGACCGATCTGATAAATTTAGTGTGTCCATACCATGGAACACAACTCGGCAATAACAGGAACAAACTACTGATATGCACAACAGTATGAATGAGTCAAAATAATCGTGTTGAACAAAAGCAGTTAGAGAAAAAGAATGCTGTGTGATTACACGTATATATATAAATGTATATAAATTAGCAGAAAATGCAAAGTAATCTGTAGTGACACGAAGATCAGCGGACACCTGGGGAGGAGGGGTGGCCTGGGGTGAGATGGGAGGGAGGGAGGGATAACAAAGGGCCATGAGGAAACCTTTGAAGGAAACAGATATATTCCCTATCTTAATTGTGGTGATGTTTCACGAGTGTACACGTATGTCAAGATTGATCAAATTGTATATACTTTAAATGTGTGCTATTCATCTTACATCAGTAATATTAAAAACAATTCAATGGGGCCCTCAGCACTGCCGATCTGCTGCCAGCTCTAACTCTACCGTGCTTACTTTCCCACTTTCTGAGACGACTCTGTTTTACTTCCTCCTCTCTTCTCAAACCTCATTGTTGCTCACTTCTAGCTAATGCTTGGCTTCTCATTTCATGGAGAAAACAGACTCAGTCCGATGTCTCCCCTGGCATCCTTCCCCTCCCAGTCTGCTAATTCTCCCTTCACTTGTATCCGTAGACTGTGCTTGCCTTCCTCTTCCAGTGGATGAGCTCTCTGTGCTTCTGGCTAAGGCCGGCCCCTCCCCTCCTGTCCCAGGTCTATTCCCTGCCCTACTCAAGGACTCGGCTCTACAGATTTTCCCTCCTCCCCCTGCATTGTCACATTTCCCCTAACAGACCAATAGGGTTATTCCCACCAGCATACAAACATCCTGAAATATTTTGCACCCTAAAACACAAACAAATTAAACCTCCTTTGACCCTTCATCTGTTTCCCGCTAATGCCTCTCTATCTGACATCCGTTATAACAAAATTCCCTAAGCATTGTTGTTCCCTCTTGTCTCCACATTCTTGCCTCCCTCTCTTGAACCCACTCCAGTCAGGCTTCATCGCCCTCAGTCCACTGAACCTGCCCTTTGTCAAGATCATCAACCACTTTCCCATTGCCAAATCCAATGGCCACCTCTCAGACTGTTCATTTGAAAGTCGCATTCCAAATTATCTTCTCTTAATGATAATGTCAGATTCTGTCTTCAGTGTCTTTCCTCTGAAATGTTTTCTATTCACTTTGCTCAGCTCCTAGAAAGGTGGCACTAGACTATACACTGCCTGAGAGCAGAGGTGACTTTTAATCCTCTCCTCTAGTCTCCATGCCGAGGCCAGAGCCAAGTGCACGATAAGAGCTGAATAAATACTGGCTGAATGAGTGAACATTGGCACAACACGGACAGTCTCAGGTCACAGGTGGGGATGGGCTGATGGACAGTTGATTCTTGTTATCTGCTGCAGTTACATTCTATAACGTTGCAATGAACACTGAATGAGTGAACAGTGAACCATTTGCTCCTGAAGGAAATACAGGGTCAAGTTCCTGCAGCCTCTGGTCACAACATTTTCAACCAGTGATCAATACCTAACCCTGTTTCATGCATGTTTCTGTTTAAAGACACCTTATTTGATAGACATTGTTGATTCATTCACATAGAACTCATGGCAACAGCACTGAAATTCATGCTTGAATGAAGCTTATCTAGCAATCCATCAAGCTCATCACCACCTTCTTGTACTTAGGAAACTAGACAGCACTTCGGCACTATGCTGGGGAGCTATTTTAAACAGCAAAACCACCAACACAAAGCACAAAAATTCGAAAACCATGGCACTAAACAGACCGTAAAAAGAACACTAGTTCCTGTCTTAATGGACTTGAGGATATGCGGAGGGGGAAGGGTAAGCTGTGACAAAGCGAGAGAGAGGCATGGACATATATACACTACCAAATGTAAGGTAGATAGCTAGTGGGAAGCAGCCCCATAGCACAGGGAGATCAGCTCAGCTCGGTGCTTTGTGACCACCTAGAGGGGTGAGATAGGGAGGGTGGGAGGGAGGGAGACGCAAGAGGGTAGAGATATGGGAACATATGTATATGTATAACTGATTCACTTTGTTATAAAGCAGAAACTAACACACCATTGTAAACCAATTATACGCCAATAAAGATGTAAAAAAAAAACAAACACTTGTTTACAGTATGAGAAGGCAGAGGGTTGTCTTGCTGGATCTGAGCTGGGAATGTGGGTCAGACGACTCGCTATTTCGCCACTCTGCATGTCAAGGAATGATGGGAATGGCACCACGAAAACTGGTTTTGAGGTTAAATACAAATAAATGTTAGCGAGTAGGTAAGTTCGCAATAGTGAGGCTCAACTGTCTTTCCCTACCTTTCTGGGGCGTGTGCAGTGCAGGCCAAAGGCTTTTCTCCTGGGTCCGCCCAAGGCTGAGTGGGCTGCACAGTGCAAGGGATCAGGTAGATGGTGTACTCCCCGGAGTAGTCCTTCCTGGAAACATGCAGGCAGACTGTGGTTAGAGGGACCAATTTATAGATTATTTACTTACCCAGAAACACACTTCATTAAACAGTTTTCGGATGATATTTGTGTTCAGCATCCGACCAAGAACTTTAAGAGTCTGCAAACACAAGTTTCAGGAATTCATCACTGATTGTTTTAACCTTTAGAGTACTATCCAGAGGTGTTAAATAGAGCTCCTTTTTCACTTAGTCCAGTCCTTTTCATGAGAAATGCTGAGAAAGGCACACTTGATAAAAATCTAAAAGGCTCCGGTGAAGGCAAAACAGAACTAGATTTCCTTTAGATTCCCATGAAACTTACTTGACAATTTCTGTTCAGTGTCTCTTGTTGACTGACACCCTGTTACACATTCTCCACTACAAAAGCTTTTATTTATTGAGATGTGACCGTGCGGGCTGCTGCTGCTCTGATTGAATAGGTGGCAAAGGCCTCAGGGTTAAAGGACCCCACTCCAGAGAACGCCCCACCCCCATTCATTAGCATTCAGTTTCAAGGCTTCTCTCCCAAACTCTACGGCTTCATCCCTTTATAAACGAAGTTGAAGAACAAAATCACTCCTTATCGGAGATGACTTGCTGGGAATTTCCACGTTTATGGTGGGGTACGGGACTCTGTAGGTCATGAACCTGAAAGCGTGGAGCCTTTGTAGCCTCACCTACTTCACTTCCCACACCTGTCATCGGTAGCAGCCCAGCCCTGGCAGTTTGCCTAGAAGGCAGCCAGACAGCCAGAAGCTTCAGGAAGATTCTTCGAGGGCCCTGGGAGGCTGCCATCCATTGAATGAGGTGCTCAGGGCCGTGAATCCTAATTCTAACTATTGTGATCGTGAACAGTTCTCGTATCCTCTGTGTTCATCCTTTGACCATTTCTTTTGTATTATTTGTATCTGTTTATTAGTAAAGTGATAGCAAAGATTTGGTAAACATAAATAAACAAGGAAATAAAATCTTTAGGACACAGCCTGTGTTCAGTTTAGTGGGATGGCACAGGCTGGAAACGGGAAGATAGTCTAACCCTACTCTTGCTTTGCCTCTGCCACGGTTGTATGATTTTAGCCAAACCTGGCGAACTTTCAGGGCTTAGTTTCTAAGCCCCTTCATGCCCCCAAAGCTTGTGTCTGTATGTCTGCAGTTTTCTCACACGATCCTTATCTTTCTCCAAAGCTTGGACCAGCAGGAAATGAGATCTTGTATACTATCTTTTTTTTTTTTTTTGCGGTACGTGGGCCTCTCACTGTTGTGGCCTCTCCCGCTGCGGAGCACAGGCTCCGGACGCGCAGGCTCAGCAGCCATGGCTCACGGGCCCAGCCTCTCCGTGGCATGTGGGATCCTCCCGGACCGGGGCACGAACCCGTGTCCCCTGCATCGGCAGGCGGACTCTCAACCACTGCGCCACCAGGGAAGCCCAGATCTTGTATGCTATCTTTGAATTACACAAAAATTGACCTGTACAACGTGAATACTAACTCTTAATTAATAGAAATAGTTAATTAGGCAGAAGTGTCCATGCCTGACCCTTGCTTTCCAAAAGTCAGGCCAGATCCTGTTGCTCCTCCCCTCAAACCCTGCAGCGGCTCCTGTTGCACTAGAGTGAAAGACAAAGTCCGCACACTGGCCTAGAAGGTTCCATGGCGGCCCGACACCCAGCTCCTTCCTGCCTATTACCCTCCTCCTCATTCACTCCGCTCCAGCCACACCAGACACCCCAGGAAATTCGCCAGGAACCCCTTCCCCGGTACTCTGCATAGTTAACTCTAGCACCACCTTCAAGTCTTTGCTTGAATGTTCCTTCTAAACGAGGCCTACTGTGAACATCCTAACCAACATTACCATGTCCCTCCACTCCTGATTCCCCTTACCCTGCTCGCAACCTTTTATTTTTCCATAGCACTCATCACCTTCTAACATGTGATACTATACTCATTCATCATGTCCACTGCTGCGTGCAAAGATCCTTATTTGGTCCACTGATGTATTCCAAGTGCCCAGAACCTTCCCTGACACATAGTAAAAGCTCAGTAAATATTTGTTGAACACATGAATGCAGGACAAATGGTATGGTCTCCCCAGGCTGCAGTCCTACGTTTTCCCATCCCTAAATATGAGTTAGGTCGACTTCCTGACTATCCCTGCAAATATGCCAAACACAGTCCTGGATGCAGGTTTTTAATCCTGTAGTTCTTCTCCCCTCCTTTCTGAAAACTAGACATTTCCCACCAGTTGCCCCGCCTCCCCCAGAAGCCTTGGACAGCTCTCCAGCCCGTGCTGGGCCTGAGCTCCCCTCGCTGAGCAGCTGTGGTCAGGGCTCTGCACGGCTCACAGCGCACACAGCACAGAACACTTGGTGTTGTCTGTCACTTTGCCGTTTATCTATGGATTTTACCTCCTTAGCTCAAATGTTAGCTACTAAAGGATGTTTATTCAGGACTGACCGTGTGCTAAAACCTGCAGTTCTGGGGCTTCTAGATCAAGCAGGCATGCCTTTTACCCTTGGGAAGCTCACAAACTAGTGGAAATGGGACTCCACTTAGAGCATTATAAATATATTGAGCTGTGTTACAGTAAAAGCTGGAACAATGTGTGAACAAGGAGTAGGGGCTTCTAGCACTGTATGGGAAGTCAGGGAAGGTGTCACGAGGGTTCAGCATTTTAGTTGGAGCTCAGAGGACTTTGAGATTTGCCAGAGGAAAAGAGCAGGAAGGACAGGGGAATTGCAAAGGTACAGATGTATGGTTGAGCTGGTGGAGTCAGGGGCTGGGGCGATGTTTCATGTGGTTAGAAGGCTGGGTTTGAGGTGAGGCTAGAGGGGAGGATATGTGTCTTGCTCAAAGAGCTGGACTGCATTTGGTAAGTGGTGGGGAGTCAGCAGAGGATTTCAAGAGGACCATTTCTCTGCCTATAAATTGGGACAAGTACCTGCACAATCTCATGAGGTTCTAGGAAACACAGCCCTTAATGATTATTTTATTATATATTGATTTCAAAGGAATCAGTATACACAAAAAATACTTGATATAAGACCAAACATTTGTAACTAAAAAAATCTTTTTGAAAATTATTCTTCAGACAAGTTGCCGCTCCTTAACTGTAAAGAATAAGGTTTTCATGCTAAATATGGTTCTAATTTCGTGATCTGTAAAATGGGGTTAACAATATGTACAGTAGACTCCATTATCCTTTTCATGGTAAAAGTTTTCATTTTGTTTGCCCTATTCTCCCGTTTTACAAATGGGATGTTTTACTGTATTTATCCAATTCTCATTCTACCTCTATATTGGGTGTGGGAGGGGACTAAATCTTGCTATTTATTTTATAGGACACTGGACCGTAAGGTGTGACATCTGGACCTGAAAACCAGAGATCCTGGATTTTGCACTGGTTGTGGTAACTGGAATGAAATTTCTTTATGATACTAAGCTTTTAGTTGGACACATTTCCCAGCTTCCTTTGCAGGTAGATGTGCCATGTGACTACGTTCTGGCCAGTGGGAGGTGAATGAAAGTGATGTGCACCCTGCCTGTTCTCACCCTTGGAATACGGGTGAGCACTTCCCGCTTTACACATCAGAAGCTGATTTGAGCTACATCTGTTTCTTCCTCTATATGCCAGAGGGTTGTTTCTATCTCCGTTTTAAAATAGAAACCCAGCTTTTGAAGAAAAGCCCTTAAAGAAACTGAGACTCTTTCAGATTTACCCCTGAACTCCATCTTGTATTCACCTGTTATAAGAGCTTGTGGCTCTCCAGAGTTGGTAAGGAGAATCAAAAGTCTGAGCACTCCACAGGAGCTGCAGGTCAAATTCAATGCCTCCGAGATGGTCCGGAGTCAATATGAATGATTTCATATCAGGGAGGGTGTGGTGCTCGATCACGAACTGTCCTATTTCAAGGGGAAACAAACACACACTTATTTGTAAGTTTTATTGTGCTTGTGGTGAATCCCTTATAAAAGCCTTAGAACTGATTTAATATTCTGCTATAAAACAAGGTTATACTTACCCACTTGCCTCTGAGAATATATTCCACACAGGTTGGGACAGCATGGCCTCTTATTCCAGCCCATCACCTTACTCATGATGGCCATTATGGTCATATACATTTATAAACAATATGAATATGCTTTGTAGAAATGATGCTAATGAGCATATGCACGATAATACGAGTGCTTATGTGACAATGAACCTTGAACACACTTAGCTTTGAATTCCAACCAACGTGTCTCTTGGAGGTAGAAAGATCGCAGTAGTTTATAAATAGAAATATCAATTTCAGATTAAAAAACCCCTCATTTAGGGCTGTTCAAGTCCTTGGTGGAAGGAGGCTATTGTAAACATCTTTAAAAAGATCAGGGTTACTCAGCAAGACATTTCCACTCTTTAAAACTACAGTAATGCAGTGTCTTGAATAATTAAAAGTAAGGAGACTATTCTATACTGAAAGAGACTAAAGAGGTATAACTGCCAAATTGTAACGTATGAATCTTGATTAGATTCACCTTCCTTTTATATAAACAGATGCAAAGTAAATATAAACAAACATAAAAACAAGTAGAAAAGACATTTGTGAGACAATAGAGGGAATAAGAATAGGGACTAGATATTATCGGATCAGTGTGAAATATCTTGGCTATGGTAATACTGTTGCGACATAAGAGAAGGTCCTTGTTTAAGGAGATGTCTACTGAAATATTTAGGGTAACTTGGCATGAAGCCTGCAACCTGTCTTCACATGGTGTGACCAAAACAATGGGAATGCACGCATGTGTATGTACAACACACACAGAGCAAAATGTTAATAATTGTTGACTTTGTTCTTCATTGTCCTATTCTTTCAACTTTTCTCTGTGTTTGAATGTTTCTTAGTAATAAAAAACTTGAGGGAAAAAATGGCACTGATATTACCTCTGAATTTGGCATGGGTCTTGAATTCAATGACCAGACGGCCATCCTCTCGAATGTAGATTCTTATTATCTGAAGCCTGGCAGAGAGCACACTGTCCGTCTGGATTCCTGGGAAGGCAACCGTACACAAGACATCCAAGTGAGGGCTTGGAGAAGATCTCGCAGACAGTAGCCTACATGCGACTTATCCCAGGGACACTTCTAAGTAGAGCTGCACGCTTACTTGAATGTAACTTAGGACAAATTTACATATTTGCGTGAACATGGAGTATTTAGAGACATGTGCCAGTTAACGTTGTAAGACAGTTCATTCTACTTGGTTCTTTTCTTACAATTCTATTCTCTTGACATAGTCTCTTTATACCTGAAGATGCCACTTAGCCCAGATGCAGGGTCCCAGCCCAGAGTTCAGAAAAAAATGGTCCCTAAAACTTCTTACTATTAACTTTGCACCAGGACGTGGTTACAGCACATCTGCTTCATATTGTATTTTCTTTCCCTCACCAGGACACCTTTCAGTACTTAACAGAACCATAGCCAATGTCCTGGTGGCTACATTTCATATTGAAAGCAATGGAAAATTAAAGGTTAGCTTGTAGAAGTCCAGCTATACATGGCATAACATGAGTCAACTGTGGCTTTAATATGGGCAATTGCAATCACAATACCCATTGAGTTCAATATGACCAAAAACTAAAGGGTAACCAAAGGAGGGGAAAAAATAAAATTTAAAAAACCCCAAGCTCAAGGAATTATCTGACCCAGAGTGTGAAAACTCCCTGAAGTTTTTTTCCTATGAGAAATATAAAGCAAATAAATGATTTGAGCTTAAACCATTAACAGAAGGAAGGACTGTATTTTCCATTACTAGAAGTGAAACCCTATTTAAAGAAATCTCCTCAGATCAAGTAACTCTGACTCAGATCAAGTAAATCACCACCAGGGAGGGAGAGAGGAAGAATGGGATCAATAAAATAAGGGCAAATGAGCTTGGGGTTGTATTTGAAGTATAGGACACTGAAAATGGGGAAAAAGCAAAAATCAACTCAGTGACTAGAGTGAGTGGAGGAGAGACTCATGGAGTTTTAGGGGACATTCATGGGGCAGCAGTGGGAGAAGGTGGGTCTCACAGAGAGGTGTGAGTTCCTAGCTGAAGGGTTGTCACCAAGCCAGGCCCTGGCGGGCTGAGGGCTCCTCTCAAAGAGAGCCATAACAGAGACAAGCCTGAGGGGAAGGTCATTTAAAAATATTCAGCATTGCAGTCTTTGAAGTAAAACTAGGGTTAAAATCCCTACTTTAAAAAATGCAACAAAAGAGCAAACTCGATGCCAAGTGAATAAAATGACCCAGGTTATTCTTGATATATTTTTCCATTTCCGTGCATCTGATTTCAAGACCCTTTGCTCCTTAAACAACATGAAGGACACCATTTTTACCTAGAAGAAAGTGAACATGACTATATTCCAAAGAATACACACTCGTGCGAACCCCCTTACGGGCAGTATAGGATCTGTCACTTGCCGCCCTCTACTCTGGGCCCCTCGCTCTCTGGACTGAATGTATCATGATGCTGGAGGCCTTCCAGCATCAGCATATATCAACATCATTCTTTTTCAGGTACCACAGGTCTATATACTTTTTAGAATTTACCTGTCTCTCCTTTGACTGCATATAGGATAACAGGATGAGGAATGCAGCCACTGTTAAAAGTCTCCACTTTTTTTTTTTTTTCTTTTAATCTTGCTTGAGCGTAAGGTAAGACTCGTTAAGATGTCAGTGGGTATACCTGTTCTCCAGAGAACAGTGTCATAGAAGAAGGAAAACTCCATCTCGGTGTGGTGCTCCAAGGAGGCCCAGCCCCTGGGGGCTGTCACGTAGATGTAGGACACGTACAGAGGCACATGCACTGTCAGGAACGATTGAGCAGAGTCTCTCACCTGCCAAGCAAGCAGCGTGCACACAGAGAGGGTTATTTCTCTCCAGGATGAAAAGGCATATGAACATCACATCTTGGTTCAATCTTCATTCTCTCAGTCACTTATTCAGTATTAATCAAGTGCCCATGATTGTGCCAGGCATCAGGCTAGGAACTGGGTCCTCAGCAGTGGAAAAAACCCAAAATCACTGCCCTAATGGAAGCTACAGCCTAGTAAACGCGATACATAAATTAAAAGATAAAGTAAACAAAGGGACGGGAAGTGGCCAGTGCTTCTTTAGATAAGATAATCTGGGAAGGCTTTTCTGAGGAGGTGACACTTAAACACACTTTTGAAGTGTGAGAAGCTTTGCCTACACTGTTTATTTGCTGGAAGCCTTGGCTGAGATTTTTCAGGCATCACAGTTATTCACAAAGGAGCGGGGCAGATCTGGGATCTACTGTCAGCACACAGTCCCTGGCTGACCTTTGACTGCATATAGTTTCCAGTGAGCTGGCTGTGGGAGAGCATGAAGCAACCCTAACTGGGAGGATGCCCAAGCCTGGATCCTTGGATGAACATGAGGCTGACTTGGATGTTTTAGTGAGTACTTACATCTCCTCCAAAAGGAAATAAGGTCGTGGGATTTGGATATCATACCTATGAAACTTACCAACTGACAGCTCAGAGCTTCGCCTACTTGGATAATTTCCCATCCCATTCCACGCTTTGTTGAAATAATTTTGAAAAGGCAGCACATCACACTTCCAAGGGAACCTTTTTCTAAAGGGGTTCCTGTTACTGCTATTAATTCGGCTCTGTAACTTTCATTTTACTATGCAATTAACAAACAAAAACTCAATTGAAAGATAACACAATATGAGCAGAAGCTTTCATGAAGAAGGTAACTGTGTATATGTATGTATGAGTAGGGGAGTTGGTGTATTCGCTTTTAAATGTGTTCTATATTTTCCTCCATAAATATATATTTCCTTTATAACCAAAAAGCTTAGTTTAAAACTATTTTATTTTGTCATTGGCCAAATGCTATAATACACTATGGAACTTACACATTTTTTGTTTGAAAATTCTTTACCCATGTAAAGTGTTTCCATGGGTAGTTCATGGAAAGAGCCGAATGCTTTATCAATATTTAGAACATCAAAACTCTATTTTTCCAAAGTATTCTTTCATATTCAAAGTTGCCAGTTGGATTCCAAATTTCTCTTTAGACTCCACTAATTCCATATTCACTTAAAAATCTTTTGTGAAATGCCTTACTCTGTCTTCTTTAAAAAATTTCCAGATTTTATCTGGGTTTCGCACCATGTCCTGTCCCCTTAATATACAGGTGTTATTAAATATGCTTGCCCCAATCTCATCATTGTTGATATTATAACCTCCATAAATTTTCTAGCTGACTGGCAAAATTAATTTTTCCTCTGTTTCTGTTTATTCTCCTTTAAATTCATATTACTTACTAATCCTTAAAAAGAAAAAAAACAGCCATTATATTTACTGCACAACTATTTTGTGCCAGACACTGCTAAAATGCCTTCTCATTTGAGATAGAGACAATTTCAGATGAGGTTCAGAGAGGTTATGTCTCATCCAACTCTGCTGATATTTGATAAAGGAATATGAACTAGGGCTTGGGTCTAAGTTCTATATTCTTTCTACCATATACCACCTGTTTCAACTATTTTTAAAGAGGCAGACAACAGTGAAGTACTTCTGTGTATATATTCTTTCTCTATTGGTTTAAGAAGTAGGACATATATGATAAAAATTCCTTGTCTTTGCGATTTTTTTTTCTTTTTTTTCCTTTTTTTTTGCGGTACGCGGGCCTCTCACTGTTGTAGCCTCTCCCGTTGCGGAGCACAGGCTCCGGACGCGCAGGCTCAGCGGCCATGGCTCACGGGCCCAGCCGCTCCGCAGCACGTGGGATCTTCCCGGACCGGGGCACGAACCCGTGTCCCCTGCATCGGCAGGCGGACTCTCAACCACTGCGCCACCAGAGAAGCCCGTCTTTGTGATTTTTAAGCATATGCTGAATAAAAATATCCAGAACTGTAATTAAAGTCATGGAGAACAGAGAACACTAATTTTTGAGGGGCCAGAGGAAGAAACAATCATTTAGCTTTGCATTTTTGAAAGTGAATGCAGGTTATGCGATTGCAGAAACAGAAAGAAAACCTAAGACTGCCTTAAAATTCTGTTCAGTAGAGGGCGCTAGTATAAACAAAATGAGAGTTAACCAAAATGAGAGGCATCTCAAGAAATCAAAATGAATTTTACCCAAAGAAACTTCGGTAAAATGATTACTCTAAGTCCCTCTACAGGTTCGCTTCTTACAGTGTGGTTAAACCTGATTTGAAGTGAAGAACAAACATCTGATTTTTAGTTCATTGAGATAACTACTCAGAACTGGGTAGAACCAATTTTCCCGTGAGGACGCATTAGCCTAGTCCCTTTGATATAACGGCCCTCCTATGACTATGACTTCTTGCGGTAACAGTTTTTTTTTTTTTTTTTTTTTGGTTACTGATGTTTAACGACTATTAAACATTTTTAAAGTGTCTATTTTCACAAGGGTTGTCAGTTAGGCATAGGTTTGGAATAGGTATGAAAGCAGGGTGTTTTCGACAGTTTACCTCTCCATGCTCGAGACAACAGTGCTCTACTTGTCTGCGGAAAGACAGGGCACTGTCCACCTGTCATTTGGACTCATTTCCCCATGTGGGGAGAACACAACGACTTAGTAATAACTTTCCCATCAAAGGTAAATCTTTTTGGCTTTCCAAAATATACCCAGAGGAAAAAACATATATACCTAGAGGAGTAAAACTATTAGATTTTTATATAAATGACTGTGCCAGATAGTTAATTTTCTTCATCTTAATTGAAACATTTTCCACAGTAATTTTCCAGTTAATTGATTTAGAGGACTCTGCGGGGCTCACTCTGGCCACGATGCTGCTAAGGGCTCTCTTGAGGGACTTATAAAGAAGACTCCCTTGGTCGGTGCGGTTCTGGGGCCGACAGGATGCAACGTGCCAGCTGAAGTGCTTCAGGAATGAACAAAGTTTCACATGACACCCAGATGCACGCAGCCTTCAGACAGACCCCCGGGGGCACCCACCTGGAAGTCGGCAGTTACAGACCCCCCACAGACGTCAATTAGCTCCGTCATATCGTAATAGGCATCAAACGTCCAGACACAGCTCTTCAGGTTCAGGTGTTTGTAGAGCTGGATGGTCTTGGGCTCCCGCACGCTGGCATCAAACTGGAAGGGGCGGTCGTAGCCAGGCCCCAGGGCCGTGCTGTCGCGGACCCTGTCGTCCAGGAACCCTGCCTCTGCAGGGGAGGGAGGAGCAAGGAACAGTAACTCAGTCTGTGGACTTGCCCTTTGCCCAGGAGCTGGTTAGGGAGAGAAGACACATCCTTGGGACATGAGACAGCTTTCCCTCTACCTGAGACCATCAGTAGAGCAGCTCAGGGCTCCCAACGCAAGGTTGGTGGGAATGCGAGGGGAGTTTGTAATCTGCCTCCCGTCATGTGCTAAACAGAGTGATTGGGTTCACAGACTCCTGGAAGAGGCTGCAGGAACCAGGGAAGAAAAGGTGAACAGACGAGACCAAAAATGAAGAAGCCAGAGCTCCGTGGCCCTCGTATGTCTAGGAAAAGAAAATACCCTGAAGCTCTGCCTCTCACACCCGGCCAGTCTGGTTCGATGCTTCACAATCAGTTCTTTTTTTTTTTTGCGGTACGTGGGCTTCTCACTGCTGTGGCCTCTCCTGTTGCGGAGCACAGGCTCCGGATGCGCAGGCTCAGCAGCCATGGCTCACGGGCCCAGCCACTCCGCGGCACGTGGGATCTTCCCAGACCAGGGCACGAACCCGTGTCCCCTGCATCGGCAGGCGGACTCCCAACCACTGCACCACCAGGGAAGCCCCACAATCAGTTCTTGAAGAAATGGATTTAGTATACGGAGAATTTGTTGATGAATTATTATCATTATTTATTTTTGAAAGCACAGTATTTAAGATCAATTTATTTAATGATGAATTGTTATTTTTTAACATCAATTTTTTAAAAATAGCTTTTATGGAAAGCCAGCAAAGAAACATCTGACTACCTCCCCTGCCTCTTATGGTTTCTGAACTCTTGGAGAAAAAAGTCTTAATTTTGTGTTAACGAGTAGATAGCTCGCTAATTATGCTTGACAAAAGTTCCCCTGCTACAGGCAAAAATCATTGGATCAAATGCTGCCAGGCAACTGAACTGTTCTAAATTAGCGAAGACCTTTATGCAGCAGAGAGCTGAATACAGATACAATTTTAGAATATTAGGGTTAAAATTTGTATAGTACTCAAAGAAACTATAGTATTCTGAAAGAGCTGATGCATTTCTTAGAATGTTTGACACCAGCACCCAGCCCTCTGCCCCACAAGGACTAAGGTCTCAGTTAACATGTGTTGAATTTGTGTTTAAGTAGGAAGAGGTGCAAACTTTCAGCCTATAAACATGGTATGTTTCTTTCACTAGCTTGCATAGGTGGACCAATTAAACTTTCATCTGTAGCTCAGTGATTTACAAATCATTTACACTCCACTAATTTCTACTGTATAAAGACCATCACTACCCAAAGTGATGCTTAATGAATATGGAAGAGCACATAAATGCTTTTCTATCTTCCAAAACACTGTTAAATGATTCATCAGGTGTGAAGGGAGGAAATGCACGTTTAGTGTGCACTTGCTAAGGTGAATGGAAGTGGACAGGATTCTCTGTAAAGTAAAATGTCTGCCCTGCTGTACACGGAGATGCGCTACCGCAGCTGTCAGCTCCGTCGGGCCTGCATCAGCTGCAGAGCCCGAGGTCACACTCTTGCTTGAGAAGTCTGCATTCGAGGACTGAGAGAGGTCAGGTAGAGAGGTCTGTCCATTGGGGCTGTCCCAGGACAAGCTTGACGGATGGGCTGTCTCCAGAGCTCCCTGAAGAGGCGTTTCATTGGCTGCACTTCAGGCTGACTTCTCCCTCAGCCCAATCCTGCTTCCTCTCCTTCCCTTTAGGAGATGTGGGTCCCTCAATAAACGTTTCACACCCCAAGCTCCACCTCAGCTCCTGCCCCCGGAGAACCATCCTATAACATCTAACATCTGCATGTGAGCTTTCTAAAATGCTGAGATGATGGGATTTTAGAGCACAGATCCAAACACGGGAGAAGGAAGGAGCTAAAATTTACCAAGACGGGCGCTTTAAAAATGTAGACGCACTTAATCCCCACCTTGATTGGTAGCAGTTGTTATCCTCATGTTACAGATAAGAAAGCAGTTGGCTCCCAGCTGTTCAGTTGTATAAGGAGTGGAATAGGCACGTTCAACCTGTCAGTTTCATTCCACGCTCCCTGTTTTTTCCTGTTCACTTCACTGTCTGAGCTGCCTGTGTATGGTTGCTTGCTAAGGAGGAAATCCACTAACCATGCAGATTTTGAGGACCAGAAAACATGAAAAGCAGAGTGCACTTAGACATATTCCTAAGGGTCACTGCAATGGGCTGGGCTGGGCTGGGCAAACCAGCAGGGGACTCTTCCCTTACCTGAGATGCCTCTCAGGTCACGGGTGGTGACGAGATTGGAGCAGACGTGCTGGTGTCTGTAGATGGACTCAGATAGTAGAAAATGCAAGTTGTGCAACGGCATGGTGGAGATAAGGGGCAGCATTCCATCCTGGTGTGGGATCTGCACTGAAATGTGGATTCTAAGGGAAAAAATAGGGTAGGAATCAGTGTTTAGGTGCCTGCTATAAGCAGTTAATATGGTACATTTCTTTCTCATAACTCAATTTGTCTTCATCAATGAATTACCAATTTTTCTTTTCTGAAGCTTTCCATGTAGGATTTCTCTCTGAACATGAGGGTATGATGTGCATGTAGGGTTATTCTCCTCTCTCCAGCCCCCAGGAGATCCTCCAGACTCAGGACTGATAGCAATCAAGAATCATAGATTTTTTTGTGTGTGCGTGCAAGAAAAGATAACATCACAATTGCAAATGACTTCATAGCTTTCTTCTGCTTTAAGTGGAAGCTTTGTTTCCTCATGAGCTAAAGCCGAGTGACTGACACAGGTACTGCTGCCCTTCTCTGTCACCGTGAGTGTCTGTGGAGGTTGCGGTCGCCGCGTATTTTTTTTTAAAGTATTTGTGCCAAAAAGACATCACTGAGCTCTTAAACACTAAGGCCAGTATCTATACCCAGGAAAAAAGCCTACAAATAGTAATAAACCACTATTCATACGGTCTCTCCCCAACTTAAGGAGCCTTCCCTCCCCTCTCCCCCTGCAGTCCAACAAGGCCACCAGGCCTCACTGGCATCAATCTGCAGTAAGCTCTGCCTTGATCTCCATCCTTCCACATTTAGGTGCCTCTGGACCAGGAAATCTGTAACTTGTTTATATTGGCTGCTATTTCTTGTGTGCTTTCAGACTCTTGTTTATATTGCCTCTCCACTATGAGGGCAAAGGACCATTTCCTTCCCTTCTTTTGTTTCTCCAGAGCCTGTAGTACACAATTCTAAATAAAATATGAGCTTAATAAATATTGCAACACAACAGAACTGTACTTAGGGGCTGCCATTTTTTTCACGGCACAAGTTTAAATTTTCAGCATGTTTATTGAGGGTGCGTTTTGAGTTTCTACAGCTTGCCTCCCAGAAAAAAAGACTCACGTTTTAAAGAGGAATCAGAACCTCAGAACATGAACAGGATGGCTCTTTTGCTAGGAAGGGGTCAGTAGTAACCCTGGGCACTTCTGTTATTGCTTTTTAACAAAAATAAATTTCATTCTGTTAGAAAAAAAGAAGGATTTGCATATTCTTGGCTCCACATTCAAATTTTTTTTCATGCAAATGAACCCCTTTCTCTGAACTCAGTTGCTCATAAAGGCACATGCATAAATACTATGAGGTTTAATGAATATGTATAACCTACACGGATTCTTTTTTTTTTGCATGCAAAAATGAAAGCATCCATTTTCCAACAAAATCATAGTGGCACAGGGAAAAAATAAAAGCACATCTGTCCATTGACTTACAATTTACACAGTGTTATTACTCATTTGCTCACTGGATACTTAGTGAGCGCCTCTTAGCTGCCAAGAAGCACTGTTCTAGGCAGAGGGGATGCAAAATAAACAGTCATGTTCCCTGCCACCATCATCTCCTGGGGCGACAAGGAGAGAATGAATAATGATAACGCTCTGAGAGAGGCAGACATGGGTACCAGAAAAGCCGGAAGGAAGAGCTTCCAAATTAAATTGGGGGAAATGATGGAAAAGTTCCTAGAAGAGATGACATGGGTTAGCTAGAGTGGGACAATCGGATTTAACGACGCTGAGTGGAAGGGAGCAGGGGAGAGTTGGAGCCAGGAGTAGCCACACGGCGGAGGCATGCCACCTAAGAGAGTCTGAAGCCCTGGGAAGTTACACATGATTCCCTGTGAGTGGCCTGGCAGGTGAAAATGACAAGGTGAGGGAAATGAGGCTAGGAAGATAACAAGGGGCCAGATCTTAGGGGGCCTTCAAAGAATATAAACGTTTTCTGAAGCACTCATCACCACTGTTCTTTTATTTATTTATTTATTTTTTGCGGTACGCGGGCCTCTCACTGTTGTGGCCTCTTCCGTTGCGGAGCACAGGCTCCGGACGCGCAGGCTCAGCGGCCATGGCTCACGGGCCCAGCCGCTCCGCGGCATGTGGGATCTTCCCGGACCGGGGCACGAACCCGCGTCCCCTGCATCGGCAATCAGACTCTCAACCACTGCGCGACCAGGGAAGCCCCACCACTATTCTTATTTTGCAGAAGCATCACTCATTGATCTGTCCCACCCAGAAAACACAGAAAGCATATCTGGAGACTCCCTCCGCCATCTCCTCGCGGAAGGAACCACCTGCCTGACCTGTTGGGATGCTCCTTGTGTTTGACGTCCAGGTATTTCAAGTTCGCGATGAAGGACTGAGCTTGGAAGCCTCGGGCTGTCCCAGCCACCACTGGGGTGTGGCAGATCGCACTGCCTGTTCCGATGGTAACAATGTTGCTCCTCAAGGGGGTCCCCACGTGGCCCACCTTGTCCACAGCCTTGGCCACACAACGTACATGGAACCTCCGGCTGAAGTAAATGCTGTCCAGGACCTACCAGGAAGAATAAAGCACCTCAGACGTGTACACTACTTCAACAGCTCCCCACACGTACCTTCTGGGTGATAGGCCACCCCAATTCTTGGTACAAGGTAATCTGTGAAGACTATTGTCGACTGAAAAAAAATGCACAACCTAAACGTTGAGTTCTGTTTTATTCGGCGGGCAAAACTGAGGACTAAAGCTCGAGACACAGCAACTCGGATAATTCTGAGAGACCTGCTCCAAGGGGCAAGGGGGGTGGGGGGAGCCAGGATATAGAAGAGTTTTTGCAACAAAAGACCAGTAGTTCAAACATCAAAAGCTTACTCTTAAGTAAAGAAAACCAGATACCTCAAGTTAAGGAATTGAGCACTTTCCTATGTTTGGGAAGATGCAAGGGTTTAGGCTCACTGAACTCATTCCTTTGATATGCACCTCAGCTACCTGGGGCCAGTATCCTGTGTTTTCTCATCCCGAGTCTCCTCAGGGTGCACCATCGGCTATAGTGGCTGATGGCTGTCACATCCTTTGCTTACTGACATGGCAGGCAGCATTCTTAGTCCACACCATCCCCCATCCATCCCTCCATCTGTCCACTTATCTATCTATCTATCCATTGATCTATCCATCCATCCATTCATTTACCACAGAAGTACTGACTTTCTACCAGGAGTCAGGCACCAGGGACAGAGCAGTGAGTACGTAGAGCCTAAGGTGGTAAGTTAGGTAACTAACAAGTTGACAGATGTGTAGCAAGAGCCCAGAGATGACTAGTTCCCTGTGACAGTTGTTCTCTTTATATATTAGGTTCAGCATAAGAACCACTTAACTGGTTTTCAGCACTTCCAGCAAGACTGGTTGCCTCCAAGTCACTTTCGCTGAGGGCATGGTATCAGGATACAGAGGAAAGATACTTCTTTTCTAGGAGTTCTTAGTCTTCTTTCCTCCCTAATTCTATTCCCTCCCTCACCTCCCACTTAATTACTACACATGTTGCAAGGGTTACAATAACATGCAGACTTGAAGTTAGAAGTTGGCCTCTGACACCTACTTGCCTTTTTAAAAAAATAATAACTTTATTATTTTTTTAACTTTTTATTTTATATTGGAGTATAGTTGATTAACGATGTTGTGTTAGTTTCAGATGTACAGCAAAGTGATTCAGTTATACATATACATATATCTATTCTTTTTCAAATTCTTTTCCCATGTAGGTTGTTACATAATATTGTGCACCAACTGGCCTCTGAAAGTCTTCCTACAGATTCTCTCATGCTCCCAGACATACAGAATCCATAAGCATGCTTAACCCAATGCATGCAGAGGCAACATAGGTCACCAAAACTCTATAGGTTATGAGTGCATAGACACAGGGAAATACATAACAAGAAAAACGAATTAGTAGTTCTGTGTGCCATAGACCTCCCACAAAGCAATCATACAAACTTATAAATTCTACTCATGGAAACAATTTTCACTGAAATCCATTAAAAATTAAAAATGGAAGATTTTTCCATTAAAATGTTTTAATTAGCTGCCAACACTTTATTTATTTATTGATAGATGGACTTTGTTCAGAAGGGATTTGAGGCATCTTACAAAAATGCATACAGTACAATGGTATTAAATAAATAATTGAAGAAATAAAGATAGAGCAAAGGAAACAGGGGTAAAAGTGTTAGTCACCAATTCATTGCAAGAAGGAAAACTGAAACATGAAGTAAAATCATAAACTTGGTACCTGTTACAAATGTATATTTGGCTCAAATCAGATGAAACCCCTTCATGGTTTTGTTGAACAGAGAATTAGATACTTATGGAACAAGACGCTGTCTTGCCATTTACATTTTTAATAATAATGAAGAAGATAATTTAAATTCAAACTAGGTTATATTGCAAAATGAATATTCTGGCCTTTCTGATTAAGCTGTGTCAAAGACAACGGACATGAAGGACCTGCTTTATCCAAAGCCTCCCGTGTACATCTAACAGCTCTCCTCCACTAGGGCCCCATCCACACGAGGCACTTTTTTTTTTTTTTTTTTTGGTGGTACGCGGGCCTCTCACTGTTGTGGCGTCTCCTGTTGCGGAGCACAGGCTCCGGACGCGCAGGTTCAGCGGCCATGGCTCACGGTGCCCAGCCTCTCCGCGGCACGTGGGATCCTCCCGGACCGGGGCACGAACCCGTGTCCCCTGCAACAGCAGGCGGACTCTCAACCACTGCGCCACCAGGGAAGCCCCAGACGAGGCACTTCTTAAAGTGAGAACAAACGGTGGGTTTGTAGGGAAAAATCTAGAGAAATTCAGTCTGAAAGAAATTTCTGATTTCCAAACTTATTAATGGCACTCATTTCAGCCAAAAATTATTAAATGCCTACTATGTGCCAGATACTCTGCGGAGCCTGACTCTCCACTGCTTACAGCTCTTCCTCTGAAGAACTTCATTGGCGTAAGGGGCAGAGTCAGAGTGATGGACTGTTTCCTGAGGTCGGGAGAACCACCACTGTTGACTGCTCTCTGATGGTGGCAGGCGTGTGGGTCTGGCCTCCTAACTTGCTGAGGACAGCAACTGCATTTGGAACCTCTTTTCATGTCCTCTCACAGGGCTTTGAAAAATGCTGATCACTTAGCAAGCATCCTCTCATCTTGTTTAATAACTGGTCCCTACTATGTGCCATCAATGTGGTGGCTCTTTTGGGATGGACATACAAGTGTGGGAGAACCCTCGGTCCATGTCCTTAAGTTTATACCCTACTCCTTACTGAATGGTGTAAGAGATATGAAAAGAACAGTAATCCTTAATTGTACCTACCTGGGATCTTTGACTTACTTCATTTATAGATCACTTTTATTTTTTATTTATTTTTAATTTTTTTAAAAAAATTTTAATTTTATTTTTTTATACAGCAGGTTCTTATTAGTCATCAATTTTATACACATCAGTGTATACATGTCAATCCCAATCACCCAATTCAGCACACCCCCACCCCCACCCCCCACCACTTTCCCCCCTTGGTGTCCATATGTTAGTTCTCTACATCTGTGTCTCCATTCCTGCCCTGCAAACCGGTTCATCTGTACCATTTTTCTAGGCTCCACATATATGCGTTAGTATATGATATTTGTTTTTCTCTTTCTGACTTACTTCACTCTGTATGACAGTCTCTAGATCCATCCACGTCTCAACAAATGACCCAATTTCGTTCCTTTTTATGGTTGAGTAATGTTCCATTGTATATATGTACCACATCTTCTTTATCCATTCGTCTGTCGATGGGCATTTAGGTTGCTTCCATGACCTGGCTATTGTAAATAGTGCTGCAATGAACATTGGGGTGCATGTGTCTTTTTGAATTATGGTTTTCTCTGGGTATATGCCAGTAGTGGGATGGCTGGATCATATGGTAATTCTATTTTTAGTTTTTTAAGGAACCTCCATACTGTTCTCCATAGTGGCTGTATCAATTTACGTTCCCACCAACAATGCAAGAGGGTTCCCTTTTCTCCACACCCTCTCCAATATAGATCACTTTTATATATCTGATGTGTCAATGACCTTGTCAAGTGGATTAAGTGGACTTGGAATTTTGTAGATAGGAAACTGAGACTCAGTAGGTTAAGTGAACTCGTAACATCGTGTAGTTAAAAACAGACAGAATCAAGGTTTGTCAACAGGTTGTCTATCAGCCTAGTTCTCTTTCTACTACACCATATTACCTTTCCTTATATGTAAGAATAAAAAGATTGTGTGTGTACTCTGTGTACCTGCTTATTTGTTTATTTTATACCAAATGCCATGCAGGGACCTTAAGAAATTTGATAGAGTTGGAGTAACAGAGAGAAACGCCAGGTCTCTCCCTCCGCAAACAGACCTACCATGTGGTTGACACTGGTGAATGGCGTGTTGTCAGTGATGGTCTCAAAGGGAGACCGGGCCCCGTTGCCATCAGTGGGGGTGGCCACTTCCCAGCTGAACTGCACGGACGTCTGGTTGATGCCAGCCTCATTGCAGCGCTCCTTCATGATGGCATACTTGGGGAAATGGGGGTCGCAGGGGGTGACACAGACCAGCGGGTAGCCCGGGGAGGGGGATTTCTTGACTCCCTCCTTGGTAACCTCTTCCACATGGTCATAGTCAGCAAGTGTGACAACCTGCAAAGGAGCAACAAAGCTTCAGCCCGGGGTGGGTATCGGGAAGGTCAGAGAACCAAGGCTCCCTTCCCCAGAGATTCAGGAGATCACTTAACTCCTAGGGATTCTTTAAAATATAGTAGAAGTTTTAACAGTGCTTGGCCAGGCGTCCCTAAAAGATACTGCAGATCTTTAATGGTGGAGAACACCTTCCTCCCCCGTGAGCTAAAAGCTTTATTATCTTATTGCTCTCATTCCTAATTCAGAGCCCTATCACTCATGTGAAAAATACTCTCCCCTCCCCCCATACACAGTAACTAAAACTATATCATAAACGGCAGTTACTAGTTTAAAGTTGCATTAAATTGTTACTGGTATGCCGTAGCACATTTGGCATAACAGGAGTAAATAAAGGTAGTGTATTTCTTCCATGGTCAAAGAAGAGACACGTTTTGAAATGATCCTTTTACTCTATGAGACTAGTCGAGGGAGGTTATAAGACTTATTAAGACTAGCTCATTATCATGGGTTAAATTCTTGGCAACCTCTATGCATTTTCCTCCTAATTGTGAAGTCGGTGTATTCATGCTGTTCATCCCCAAACTGGGAAACATGGTGGTACATTTCTGCAGATACTTAGTTCTATGCATGTGGTGAGTATGTAGGATAATAGATGTGGGGTAATATTCCTTTTTTACTCTTCTAGGTCCCACCAAAGAAATGAGAAGATCAATTGTATTGCACCTTCTGTCTTTATCAGACTAAGGTCTCAGTATGGTTTGGTCTCACTCTTACGTCAAAACAAGGTTTCTCATCCTTGGCACTACTGACATTTGAGCCAGATAATTCCTTGCTGTTGGCGTTGTCCTGTGTATTGTAGGATGTTTAGCAGCTTCCCTGACTTCCACCCACTAGATGCTAATAGCACCTAGTGTGACAGTCATGACAACCACAGATGTCACCAGACATTGCCAAGTGTTCCCCAGAGGTGATGGGAGTGAGGGATTTGGGGGAAAGGACAAGAGCCCTCGCTCTTGGTTGAAAATCACTGTGTTACGGGAGGGGGAAGGGTAAGCTGGGATGAAGTGAGGGAGTGGCGTGGACTTATATACACTACCAAGTGTAAAATAGATAGCTAGTGGGAAGCAGTCACATAGCACAGGGAGATCAGCACGGTGCTTTGTGACCGCCTGGAGGGGTGGGATAGGGAGGGTGGGAGGGAGATGCAAGAGGGAGGAGATATGGGGATATATGTATAAGTACAGCTGATTCACCATGTTACACAGCAGAAACTAACACACCATTGTAAAGCAATTATACTCTAATAAAGATGTTAAACAAAAAAAAAGAAAAGAAAATCACTGTGTTAGAAAAATGAAGACGTGCAGCATTGGAAGTCCTGCTTCTCTCAAGTTCTTATCTAATTACTAGGACATAAGCAACGATCCTTTGGGTTGAGAGACTCACAATGGGCGGCGCTGGCAGGATGAGGCTCCCTGACACCTCCTGGTCTAGAATCGTCACTGTGGCAGTGGTCACATCACCAAGAACAGCTTCCACTGGGTCATCCGGGCCAAGGACTAGAGAGAACGATTCATGCCACTCCCGGTCTTCATTGGACAGGATCTCAACTTTAAAGAAGATATGATCCACACCTTCGCCAAGGACAGAACAAAGAGGGCAAAGGTCCTCATGAGTGACCCACTTAAGACAGTGCAGGTTGGCACTGCTGAGGCTTTATGTTGAAATACGCCCTTTCCTTTCAGAGGTTTCCTATCAATGTAGTGGCTGCTTATCACGTTAGCCCCATCTCAAGTGAGGAATCTGTTTTCTTGGTCAAATTCCACCTGTGGTGGAGGCTCAGTACCGCAGATTTACTATGCAACGCCATATGAGGATTAATGGCCCCTGCCTGACACTAGCTGGTGGTAATAAAAATCTATGATTCCAAATACGCTCCAGCCTGGCTATGAGGTTTTTTGCCTAACTTTTCTTTCCCCTTTACATTTAGGCATGAGCTCCTGTGCGGCAGAGTGCTTGTACACCATCCTTCAAAGCTGTCTCCTGGGGACCGATAGCTCAAGGGCTACCTACCAGGCCATTTCTGCAAAGACAATAATGTGAAGGTTTGGCAGCCTGGAATGGGGAGGGTTAGAGGTTAGAAACCCCCTTCCTTTTCTGTAAAGTGATTCTGGGAAGGTGCAGATATCTCGGGCAGTAGTCAAGGTGCCCTTCTTCCTCTCCTATATACATCTGGGCTAGGTTACTTCTAAGACCTGCCTTTCCCCCAGATGCTTATGCAGAAAAGGAAAAAGCTAAGACACTTGGAAGAGAGGTCCTTGTGATGATGTGGAGGAAGGGCACCTACCTTCCCTGTAAACACGAACCAGACGCACAGGGATGGAGCCGAAAGCCCTCTGAAGCTCCGGTGGGTGACAGGGACATACAGAGACCACCCCTCCATTTCCAAGGGAGTCATTTTCTCCCTCCACTTGCTAAGACATCTCTGAAAAGACCTTCTATCACTTTTGCCCACTTCTGGGCACATCACATATGGTGGCAGGCTCTATAACAGCCTTTTCACCTTATACTGCTCCATAAAGTTCTGGGAAAAAGCCAAGCATACAATTCAACTCCTCCTCTGTCTCATTCCTTCCATTAAATAAATATATCAGACAGTTAAACAGCTGGTTGTGACCTGAATCCCATCCTTCTTCCCTGACTCATCTTCATAGCATCTCCTAGTAGATGTCAAACCACTTGAGCATGGAGATTGTGCCTTCTGGGTTTAGTAATCCCCGAGGGGCCCAGCACAGTGGTTTGTACCAATGTTTGCTGAATGACAAACATTCAAAAATATACAAAAAATCATGTATATTTAAAAAAAAATCAAGTGCCCTCCTTGCTCAACCAAATCATAGGCTAACGACAGCAACAACAAAAAATCCTTTTGAATGAGCCAAAATGCCTAGGATGTTCTGAAGTGAAGCATTTCTTTGGCCTTTTTCTTTCTTTACCATTCCATTTTTACTAATTAGAAAATTTAAAGACTCCCACAATCTCAAATGTGTGCTTAATAAGTACTTCACGCTGTTGGAAATACTGTTTCTCTCTTTCATTTTTCTGCTCGTTCCTTTCTTCAAATATAAGATATCTGCCTCTCTCTTAAGTAAAACCTACAGATTGGGATTGGCATTCAATTACCAGGACTGAACTTTAAGATTCGGCTTTTTGGGTAATAATCCACACCAGACTGGGCCGACCCGTCCCGTGTGCTACAGCGAATCTTGGACGTCCTGTTCTGATCCCCTCTGCGGATCACCTTGATGTTCAGAATGGCCGTGGCATCTGGCCCTGAGGGTTCCCGGACTTGGTATGCAGCTTCTTCAAACTCAATGGTGGGAGCTTAAGGAAACAAGGTTAGGAAAACAAGAGCAAGTTGGAAAAGTGACAAAGAATTCCACCTCCCATGAAAACACCTTCTAATGACAAGAGGGAATTTTTCACATTAGTTAACAATACAAAGGCAAAATAGCTTGCAGTCAATAAAAATCAATCAGTATTTACCCCTAAGCAATACTTCGGAAAAAGGGATTTATCTGTGATTCTGCAGGAGTTGTTTCTCACATATTTCTTATTAAAAAAAATATAGTGGAAGAAATATTTTTAAGCAGTTTGAAATGCATGATGTCCAAGTTTCCATCTAGGCATTATAGCTCACAGCATGTTTTTAAATCTGCACAATTTATCAAGGGACAGAGACACAGTTAAGCCCTTGATAAGTATCTATTGACTGATTCTATGAACCAACTCCTTTTCATTTATAAGATATGAATTTCATTTATATACTGCTTAAATGTACCAAATCTCTGATCTTTTTTTTTTTTTTTTGCGGTACGCGGGCCTCTCACTGTTGTGGCCTCTCCCGTTGTGGAGCACAGGCTCCGGACGCGCAGGCTCAGCGGCCATGGCTCACGGGCCCAGCAGCTCCACGGCATGTGGGATCCTCCCGGACCAGGGCACGAACCCGTGTCCCCTGCATCGGCAGGTGGACTCTCAACCACTGCGCCACCAGGGAAGCCCATCTCTGATCTTTTGGATCCTCCCTCCCAGTGCTCTCAGCTCCCCAACGCTTATTAGCTTTTCCTAACTTCTCACAGGTTATTTAGTTAAGGATGAGTAGTTATAGTGACCAGCTACAACAATAATTCAGGAACACAAGATTTCCTAACACGATCTGATTTGAGGTACTATCCTCATTGCTATGGAACGATTAATTGTTGATATTTTTTAAAAATTCAAATTATGCCTTCTTTTGTATTATATTCTCATGAGGAAGGGCAACGTGGTAGTGGTGGAGAGAGTGGGATAAGAAGATGGAAAAATTGGGAGCAATTACAAATCTTATACCACTTAAAATATAGACTCTTTCAGAAATTTCTGATGTCTCTATGTTCACTTCCCTCTTTCTCTCTCAGAAAATCAGTTCTTCCTAATTGTAGAAGATATGCTTCATTTTAGACTTCATAGTTGTTACCGTGTGCACTCTTTGAAATTGAGGTATGTCACTGTAACACAGTGTGAACTTGTTACTTCTCTGAGCTTCAGTCACTGGGTTTTCTGTGTGAACAGGAGAGGTTCACTTTTTCTGTGTGAACAGGAGAGGTTCAGGATTTGAACCTGAGTCTCCTTGGGTAAAGGGCTAATTCAACTTCAAGGCTGGCTTTTTTGCTTTTTTCCCAATGTCCAAGTTAGTCCCTATTTTAATATTAGAAACCCTAAGAGTCTCACTGACTCTTGCGTAGATTCTAGAATCTGATAAAATAAGGTTCTACATGCACTTTTGTTGCTTACAGCTGTGTAACTAAGAACGTAAATTATATAACTGTGCTGAGGTTCAATTTCTTTACCTATAATATAGGGATAATAACACCTACCTCAAGGGGCTACTGTCAGAATGAAATGAAATGAAATAGTATTATATGCTTAGAATGGTTCTTAGTATACAGTCAATATTCAATAAAAACAGCTGTTACTATTTGTAGTTTTATTGTCCATTTATTAAAATACCTATTTTAATAAAACAATTATGTCCCTATTTGAAACAGATTTTGTTTTCTTTGGTGCCTGGGTCACTCTTTGCTGACACCTGACTAAAGAATTTAAGTTTTTTTAGGTTAGTAGGCCAAATCAATTAGAGAGAAGAAAACTGAGAAATTAGACTTTTCCAGAAAGGTGGCAGCGTTTTAAATCAGTTCATTGGATTCAACTGATTCTGATTGTATTTCCAATCCTGCTCTTGAATTGCAGTGACTTAAACATTTTTATTCTCTGTCTGTCTTAGCATCTCTGTCCTAGCGTTTAACCATACTTGCTCCCTATCTCTTGGTGATGTGGTAGAGAAAGATGTGATTTAAAATACTGGAGCTCTGTAGACGGTGATCATTTTATGCCAATATTTTATATAGATACTCTAAGACTGTTATCAGTAGACACTTTTATAGTGCTTTCATTTTTCAAAACACCTATAATTATGTTATTGGTAAAACATCAATTCATGTCCCATCAACCTAAGAGTAACTAAAGGCAATTTCTTCCATTACCATCTTCATCATTGGATATGGTGATGGTGGCCATGTTATTCTTTCCAACTCTGGCTCCACTCCAGTGGTTCCCAAGAGGATGGCCAAGGTAGACCCTGAACTGTTCCTCAGGCTCAAACATGGAGTCATCGTGGATATAGACAGTACAGTTCTTCATCTAGAGCCAAGGGCACAAGAAAGAGTAAAATTTGCAGTGAGATATCAATAATTTGCTTGGCTTTCCCTAGAAAATGATTTTCTTTCTTTGTAGCATCAAAAAGTCAACACAGATTCAAAAATATCCCGTTTCATTTATAAAATAGAATGTTTAACAGTTCATGCCTGAGTGGACCTACCTATATGTGGAGACTTGTATTAAACATTCCAAACGATTTTGAATTATTGGTCATGAGTTATGAAAAACAACAAAATGAATCACTAAAAAGCATCTGTAGAACATCTGTGTGCTTTCCCACATTTTGCCTGGGCTCATCTGTACCTTTGTACATGTTATGTTGGTAGATTTCTGATGGTGAGGGTTTAACATATGGATTAGACTTCCTGGAGAGTTGAATGATATTCCTTTTCCTTTGTGAAAATTGAAGAATCGTATAAGGAACTCAGAAAGCCTTCCTGTTAGGCTAAAGACACCTCTAAAAGCTACAGAACTCTCAAATGTGTGGCCAAATGGTGGCTCATCTGAAAACTGAGAACTGAATGTCTGAGAACACAATCTAAATCCCTGTTGGATGAAAAGAACTCAAGCGCTTCCCAAACTGAATATTCTCTACTGAGGACTTGTCTTCTTGGCAAAACGTAAAATAAGGTCACAACATTTTATTTATTTATTTATTTATTTTTTGTGGTACGCGGGCCTCTAACCGTTGTGGCCTCTCCCGCCGCGGAGCACAGGCTCCGGATGCACAGGCTCAACGGCCATGGCTCATGGGCCCAGCCGCTCCGTGGCAAGTGGGATCTTCCCAGACCAGGGCATGAACCCGTGTCCCCTGCATCGGCAGGCAGACTCTCAACCACTGCGTCACCAGGGAAGCCCAGGTCACAACATTTTAGATAACAGAGCAGCCTCGATTGTAGAGTCATGTGATATGAAGTGTGATTATTTTTAGTTTACCATTTTAAATTCATTATACTACCATATTGCAAAGGATACGTGGATATAGAGGTTTCACTGTCATACTTCCTAAGCATACTAAATGGAGGGAGAATATCTCTGTGAACATTTACCTGTGGCTTGCTGACCGGGTTTTAAGTCCCTGAAGAATGTTCCCCTTTTCATCCCTACCACATCTTTCTTACAATAAGAATTTCTTTATGGAAAGCATGAATCTAGTATCGACTCTTCGGTATATCTTAAAAAATAAGACATTCTAGTGAATGACAAGTTCCAAAGACATATTGCTTAGCATGACAAAGAAGATGAAGATTCCAAAATGTGTTTACGAATGAGAGATTGCCATGTGGGTAACATCTAGACTATTAAGCTGTATTTTTTTTTTTTTTTTTTTTGCGGTACGCGGGCCTCTCTCACTGTTGTGGCCTCTCCCGTTGTGGAGCACAGGCTCCGGATGCGCAGGCTCAGCAGCCATGGCTCACGGGCCCAGCCGCTCCGTGGCATGTGGGATCCTCCCGGACTGGGGTACGAACCTGTGTCCCCTGCATTGGCAGGCGGACTCTCAATCACTGCGCCACCAGGGAAGCCCTAAGTTGTATTTTCTTTATAATGTTATTTAACTACAAACTGCCTCTTGGATAGGCAGAGAATCCTCTTCTGAACTTAAAACAAATACAGACATGCAGACTCAAAGCTGAAGATTGTATTTATAGTATTTATGTGTGTTTTAAACACGTATTTCAACCTGTCAACAGTAAAATTCCCATAAAATACATAACTAAGACAGGGCTTTCATGAGTCATGAAAGTGTGAAAGACTTGAGAGTCTCAAATAAGGACGCTATCGATTTTTTATTTTTATTTTTTTGGTGGTAAAGAATGGAGGGAGAATCTCGGGTGACCTGGGATGTGTAAAGTCTTTTTATGCTAAACTTCAAAAGAACTAATCATAAGGCAAAAATTTCACACGTTTGCTTATATCAAAACAAAGATTTCTGTTCAACTAAGAACACCAAGGGCAAAGGTAATAGATGAGTGACAGAGAAAGGCACTATGTTTACGATATCTAAAACATCTAAACACCGGCAAGGATTAATGTTACTATTTAGGATTATTAATATTAAGATCAATATTTAGAATATACAAGGAAGCACTGCAAATCAGTAAGAAAATGACAGCAATACAATAAAATAAGGAACAAAGGATAAAAATAATAGATTTTCATAAGAGAAACTCAATGAACTAACAAGCACATAATATAGTATTAGAGAAATGCAAATTAAAAGGAGATACAACTTTATACATACCAGATTAGTAAACATTAAAAAATGAGTAATTGAAAAAGTGTTGAAGAGTATGTAGAGTTTTAGCAACATTCATGTACTGCTAGTGACACTTTGGAAAGTATTCTGATATTATTTTTTCAAATTAAGTACTTTCATGCCCTGTGGTCCAGAAATTTTGCTGCTGAGTTTTTATCCAAAGAAATCTCCACTCGGGTGTGTAAGTGGACATATAAGAGGATTTGCACTGCAGCACTGTCCACGGTGGCAGCATGATAGGAGGTGACCGGGCACTAAAACTGAGGGTCTTCACTGTCTATTGCTGAGAGTGAATAGGTAAAAGGTAGTAAAGGCACATCATGAAATGCTAGGCAACAGTTTGAAGCAACAGATTAGATAGACACATAAATGACACGCACAGGTACTAAAACATATTGCTGAGTAAATGCAGAAAACATTCGAAAAAGTATAACACAGTAGCAGTTTTAGAAATAAAAATTATATACATAAAGAACCAGACACTTCTTAAGAACAAATAGAAAATAAGAGAGATACACATTAAGTACAATCGATTGATTACCTCTGAGGTGGGGAAGGGAATGTGGCTGCAGAGTAGGGGTAAAAGGAAATGAATAAATCAACAAAATAAAGAGGAGGGCCTTGAACTGACCAATGGGGACTGCATGCCTTGAAACAAGGGGTTCAACTGACTCAATCATCTGAAACTGAGATCCAATAATGGAGAGATATGATTCTCATTCAATATATGCTTTGGATATACACACTGAGGTTGCAAGCTTTGAGTCTGATCCAGCCACACTTAGTGACTGGAGTTTCTCAGGAGTTCTTGTGTCCGTACGTATCAGTTTTCATTATATTGCCAAGAGAATACTCCACTGTCTTGAATGTGCTCAACTGAACAGGTGTTCAGTCCTATACTATTGGTCCTATGCCAGAACGTGTGTTGCCCTGGAACAGGGGCCCAGGTATTAGAGAACTGTCTCCTCCTTCTCCAGATAACATTAGTGGAGTGTGTTCATCTCCCATGTAGGTTCAAATTAAGAGGAGTCCCCAGTCATTTGATTCTGCTAAATTCCAAAAATGTTCTACATCATCTAAATATCCCAGCTCAGCCAATGACATAGGTATCTGGTCATAAATGGGAGACAAAGAAGACAACCACATAGAAGAGATGACATTATTAAATGAATGAACGGTTAATTAGAAACTTCCTAGGATGTTCAGAATTTGTCTAAATTACTTCACTATGGACAAATAAAAGCATCAGGGAAGGAGGGAATCCCATTCTTCAGCCACCAGGAATCCACTTACTTTCTCCCCTTTGAGAAACGTAATCCGTGAAGAGTCTGTGTTTCTTCTGTCCTCAAAGTCCTCCATGACCTGAGCTGAATGGCCCTGAGTATAGCACCTCACTGAAGACTCGTAGCTCAGGTCCCCACTCCGAATGATGGGTACGTGTAGGACACCCTCCTTCTCCTTCACTAGGAGCAAATCCTTGGCAAACTGCATGCTGGGCACTGGGTGAGCAGAAGGAAAGACGGAGGCATCGTTAGTGGGATGCTGAGGGAGCTGGCTGCCACTTGGCAGGACTGGCAGCCAGTTGGCAGGACGGCTCCACTAAGGGCCACCAGAGGCCGATAAACTACAAGCAGTCAGCAGATTTCAAGGCCTGGCTGCTACTCTCAGGACAAGGGAACTGCTTCCGCTGTGAGTATAGTTCCAGCAAAAGAGAACAAATCAAGTTTGCACCAGTTTCTGCTCAGCTTCTTTCTTCCAATAGTCACGATCTCAAATACAGACCGGCGATGCAAATAAAGAAATGGGCCACGTGGAAAACCCTGATAGAGACCTGAAGACCCAGAAAAGTTCATGTTCCTTCTAAGGCTACCAAAAAGGAAAACAGCAGTGCAAGGCTGATGAGAAATGGCCACTCACGTTGGCCCTGGGCCAGGAAGACAAAAGGGAAGAGCAGGGACATCGGTAAAGAGGAAGGAGCAGGTCATGTTTAAAGGGGGTTTTGCCCCTCAGCTTCGTTCTTTTGTTGGCAGGTCTTCCTATTTTCAAACAAAATCAGAGATCTGCATTTTTGTGTCATAGCTCCTCAATTTTAAAATAGCAAGCAATTAAAACAGTAAAAAGAGATTCCATACAGGCCCAAACTACTGGAGCCAAGCAAAACACATCCATAAGCTGAATTTGGCCAGTGGGCCCCAGTCTGTGACTACTGCTGTGGGGTTACCTCTTCTTTAACAACTCACATGGCCTCATCTGACTTTAGGGAAGGACCGTAGCCAAATGGTGGTTAAAAACGAGGGCTCTGGAATAAGCGCGTCTGAATTTCCATCCCAGCCCTGCTACGTATTAGCGGAATGACACAGGGCAAGTTACTGAGATTTTCTGAGCCTTGGGCTTTTTTAAATACGTAAATTGGAAATGTTAATATCTAACTTGTAAAATTATTGGGAGGATTGAATTGAATGAGATTAGGTATGCATGGTGCTCAATACAGGACCTGGCAAACAGCAGGCACTCAAATTTGGGTAGAAATTATTTTATTATGGTTTGTGTTGCCCCCTATCTCCAGGCTTCTCAACATAATGGATCATGTTTCTATGTGTGCAGACATGTAAATAAAAATTGGAATGATTCAAGTATAAAAAAAAAATAATAATGGATCAGTGTTTCTTCCTTACTTTCTACAAGGCTTTAAGTAATATTCTGCATTAAGACATGTCCCCTTTCGAGACCAACATTTTGTTGAGTGCTGGTTATTATTTTCTTAATGGACAATACAAAGAGGTAGTCCATCCAGTCATATGTCAAATTAGTGTTTGGGGCTGCAGGAAGCTGACCTCAAAGCTATAGCCACCTATTTCCTGGCTACGTCCTGGATGTGCCCTGCCCAACCTGAAAGGAAGGAACAGAAGGGGTGAGCACCAAGCTCTCTGCAAGTCAATATGTAGAAAGCTCTCTTTGCCTCCAGCCTGTCCACTGCTCAGAACTGTTGGCATTAGCAAATATAAAACAAATCCATTATCTGAGCTAAGCCTAACAGTTACCATTTATCACTAAAGAAAAACCCAGAAGATACCTCTAAAAAGAAGATGAGTGACTTTGGCATCAGGTCCTGCACATTACTCATTTGGGGCTCTTTCCATCCAGTGCTACTAAGAGGTGGGTGGGAATGACGTGACCTTGCATGAGGACAAGAAGGAAGCTTGTTGCCAGGTAAAAAGCAACACAAGCAAGAAAGCTTTTCTACTCATGGCAGATTTTATCTAATGCTTTGGATTGATTTTTCTTGCTGGTCTGACAGGCATCAAGTTGGAGGTGAGTTAAAAGCTAAGTGGTAATGTTTGGGTTTTGTCATGTATTAATCAACCCCAGACTCCTCTTGAGATGTAAGACTCCTTTCCCTCTATTTAACATGTATTAACCTTTACTCCTATGCCTATCTGCTTAAAAAAAAAAAAAAGGAAAAGAAAATAAAAGAAAGCAGTGGGTGAACACTCCTCATGATTGCTTTCTGGGAAAAATTCTGCTTTTAAGGAGCCCCCAGTTCGGTGGGAGACAAGCGGAGCCAATGGACGGGCAATGGGTGGGTTTGGAGACATTTATCTGCATGGGGTTATGGCATACAAAGGGCCCAGCCCGGGTCAGGCATTGTGTTAAGGGCTTCCATACACATCATTTCTCATCCTCTTGACAACCCTGCAAGGCACTGCAGTCTCTACAGGAAGTAGGGGCGCCGTCCGTGGGGTGTCCTTTCTGCCTGACTGCAGAACCCCTTCACTTTCCACATGGATGGGGTATATGAATGGGAAATGGAAACCACTCTGTGAAGGCTTATGGGTTCGCAGCGGGTATCATGCACTATTGTCAACACCTCTCTGAGAAAATCAATTTGTAGTTATCTTCTTATTTGTGTAAGTCTTGTGTTTTGAAATAGATTTCAGGACTCTGCTCTATACTACTCAGTAACCCAAGTGCTGGGCACCAGTCTTAGGCATGGAAACTGTCAACCAACGCTGTTCCCCACTAATCTTCTTAGTAACTGACAAAGTGAGTGCAGACACCAACTGCCTGGAATGCAGTGGCCTCTTTATGGGTGATGGTTAAGTCTGAGATTTAGGAAAAATCCCGGCTCTGGTTCTTTGAGTTAATGAGTAGGTGGGACACAGCTACATACATACACAGGGGTGCGGTGCAGCAGCGGCTACAAGGCCTTTCTTGCCTTGCTCAGCAGTCTTCAGGGCAACACCAAAGTCTAATTCCAGGTATCAGAGCAGAAGACAAAGGTGAAAACAGAAAATGTTCTGAGATGAGCTACTTAGATGATTTAAGGGCCTGAAATCGGCCCGGCGGAGTAAGATAAAAGGCGCTAAGGTCACTTTGAAAGGCTGGAAGCTGACTCTATAAGGATCTTGAGTGACATTAAGCATTGTTACATAGAGCGGCAGTGGCCAGCTAAAACTGCAAAATGAAAAGTCAGCATGGTAGAGCATAAAACCAGAAGGCTGGACTCGCACAGAATAGACCTGGGCTTTAACTCTCACTCCCTCACCTCCTCTCTGTGTGATTTTAAGTTATTTAACCTCAATTTCACAAGTTGGAGAGGATTAGAGGTAAAGTAATTAGAGACCTTTCTACCCTAGAATGTGCACATTGAAGGGACTCAACGAAAGCCACCAGTTACTGGGAAGGATAACCAACAGAGATAATTGGTGAACACTGCAATGGGTTACTGAAATAGATTTGCAGATTCCTTTCTCTGTGATAAATATCTTGAATGAATATATATTGTTGTAGTCTTCCTGAAAGGTGATATTTTATTTAACATATTCATTTTCTAAGTTTGCAACCCTAATGCCTGTCAATAGAATGCAAGGATAATCTAAATGGAATCTTCTATGTTGATCAGAGTGCAATGAAGTTTGTGTGCGTTACTGGAGTCCCACTGGCAAGTGTGTCAAATTACAGGTGCGTCAGGAAGAAAAGAAATTAACATGTAATAAAGTCTACTACATGCCAGGTACTATGGTAGGTATTTTCACATATTTTAACTAATTTAATCCTTACAACAATCTTATCGGTATATCATTATTTATAGATGAAAAAAATGAGGCTCAGTAACCTTAGCCACCGAGCAAGGAAGTGGTGGGCGGGGATTATATTTCAGGATTTCTGACTTTCTATTCACTTTCCACTTCATCAGAAGGGAATTAACTATCCTTTCATGTAAAAGAATAAGAAGCCTTTCCAAGAATAAAAAGAATAAATGACTTTCCCTTTTTCTTCTTTTTTAACTTCTTTAAGGAAAAAAAAGTCCCACATATTCTCCAACTGCACCAAATAGAACGTAGTGCAAAGAGTATGAACTTGGAGCCGAAAGTCCTAGAATGCACGCTGGTTCCTCCATTTACTAGACTTTGGGTGTATGTTTACTTCCCTGATTCTCAGTCTCCTTTATCCACAAAATAGAAATAAGAGTAAAACGACGGGATTATGAGAAAATGAGATAATGTTTAATAGATGACTCTGTGAACTCTGAGGTAACATGCAACATAAAACAGTATAATTGTTATTATCTTGTTCATGGTTAAAAAGTTACCATTTTGTGAATCATAAACCTAAATATAAAACTTAGAACTACGAAACTTCCAGAAGTGAACATAGGAGAAAATCTTTGTAACCTTGGCTTAGGCAAAGATTTCTTACATACAACACCGAAAGCACAATCTGTAACAGAAATATCGATAAATGGGAACACTTAAAAGTAAAACATGCTTGCTCTTCAAAAGATATTGTTAAGAGAACAAAAACAAGCAACAGATTGGGATAAAATATTTGCAAAAAACCAAATCTTTGTCCAGAATCTACAGCAATGCAGTAATAGAGGAGAAAACCCAACTTAAAAAATAGGGAAAATATTTGAACAATACTCTGTCAGAAAAGATATATGGATGGCAAGTAATCACCTGAAAAGAGAGCAATGTCATTAGTCGTTCACTACACACCTACTGGAATAACTAAAAAGCCCCACAAAAACCTGATGTGGTTCTCATACAACGCTGGAGGTAATGCAAAGTAGTTACAGCCATTTTGGAAAACAGGCTGGCTCTTTCTAATAATGTTAAACGAACACTTACCCATATGACCCAGCAGCCCCACTCCTAAGTACTGACTCCAGAGAAACGAAAACCTATACTCACACCAGAAACTACTCAGCAGTAAAGGGAATGAATACCCATATTTGCAATAACATGGAAGACTCTCAAATGCAGTGCTCTAAGTGAAAGAAGCGAGATTCGAGGTGCTATTACCTGATTCCATTTCTATGACATTCTGGAAATGGCAAAACTTCAGGGACAGAAAACAGCTCAATAGTTGCCAGAGCTTGGGCTGGGGAGAGGTTGACTACAAAGGGACACGAGAGAATTCTGTAGGATGCTGGAACTGTTCAACATCTTGATCGTGGTGGTGGGTGAATTTTAACTTATGTAAGTTAGACCTCAATAAACCTAAGTCTAAAATAACATACTACTTTGGATATATGCAAATATATAACAAAAAACTGGTTAAAATAGTTGTCTTCAGGGAGGGGAGCTGGAGGGTTTGGAGCCAGGGGTGGAAGGAAGACAATTTTCATAGTATACCTTTTTTGCTGTTTGCTCTTTTTACTACATAAATGAATAAGTTATTTAAATACAAAAAATTAAAGCTTGCCCTGCTGGGCTGCCAGTTCCTTCTTTGGTGACTCTGTAGTCACTGAAGAGTTTAATCATGGATTCTATATTCATCACCGGGGATGCTGACGAGGGTCCTCCTGCTTGAGGTGAAAGTTGAACTTGATCTTCTCCTCCCAACTCTAGAATCTGACAATTCCAGATTTCATCAGTTCTTCCCCAGAAGAACTGGGGAAGCCCTATCCTGGTCATCCTCTTGTTACTTAGGTCAGCTCTTCAGCGGGGACTCATATTTTTGTACAGGTACTTGTGTCTATTCATTCCTGCACATCACCCATAAGACGGCCAGTATTAGTTTCCTCACACAAAAATCACACCACTCCTCTGCTCAGAAGCATCTGCTGCTCCCCTTTACCTACAAATTCCTGACGCTGGAACATAAGACCTCTTAGAACTTGTCTCCAACCTGTCTTTCCATTTCATTTTCTTCCATTCACCTCCTGCCAGGCTCAAAGCAAAAGTAAGCATCTCACTGTTCTCCAAATATGTGTCTTTCAAAATTTTATACCTTATGTATACTATAGCTCTCCATTTAACAAAGTTTTATTTTATTATCCATTAGCTAAACTAACTCCTACCACACCTGAAGACTCTGTTTAAATATCACCTTCTCTGTGAGATCTTCTATGATTCTTGCATGCATAGTTACCGTTCAGTCCCCTCTGCCCCTACACTACTGGATTTATCACACTATTAAGTCATTTATCATAATATATTATTTTTTTTCTGTCTAAGGATCTGATCCCCTAACTAGACCTTGAGCTTCTTGAAGACACAACTCAACCAGGCATACCTGGTTGCACTTCACTTTGCAGATACTATGTTTTTTACAAATTGAAGATTTGTGGCAACCCTGCCTTGAACAAGTCTATCAGGGCCATTTTTCCAACCGCATTTGCTCACTTTGTGTCTCTGTGTTACAGGTTGGTAATTCTCCCAGTATATCAAACTTTTTCATTATTATTGTATCTGTTATGGTGATTGTGATCAGTGATCTTTGACGTTACTACTGCAAAAAGATTATGATTTGCTGAAGGCTCAGATGATAAGTAGCATTTTTTAGCAACAAAATGTTTTAAATAAGGTATGTACATTGTTTTTTAGACATAATGCTATTGCACACTTAATAGACTACAGTATAATGTAAACTTTTATATACACTGGGAAACTAACAAATTCATCTGACTTGCCTTATTGCAATGTTCACTTTAATGTGGTGGCCTGGAACTGAACCTGGAATAGCTCTAAAGTATGCCGTACATCTTTTTGTGCCTAGCAGATGCCAGAAACAGGAATGATTATTTCTGTCCCATATTTCTATGTGAAAGTGTGCGTGTGCATGTACTCATGTACACACACACACACACACACACACACACACACATTTCTTGAATGAAAATGTGAATGAGTTCCAATGTCATATACATGGATGTTAAGGAAAAAATAGAAATCTGGCCTGAACCACCAGCTGGCATCCCCAATCTCTTACCGTCCTGGAATGTGTCATTAATTGCAATGACAGCCTGGAAGGGTTTGGTCAGTTCGGCCCCTTGTGCTGAGCTGAGGAAAACCACAAATGTCTCCAGCCCTTCAATCACAGGATATTGAGTGTCATCCAAGATGGTCAAGGTGCAATACTAGAAGAGAAATCAGGATGTTAACTAGACCTACTGTGGTGTTCATTTCACAATATATACAAATATTGAATCATTATGGTGTACACCTGAATCTAATAGAATGTTATATGTCAATTATACCTTTAACTTTTAAAAAATTAATTTTTTTTTCTAATTAAAAAAGAGAGGGAAAATCAAAGCAAATCTTAAAGGATGCTCACCAACCAGCACTCATTTGCCTTTGGGAGATTAGGGCAAAGGTGACAATTTGCCTTTCTTCGGTGGTCTTAAAGTAAATTTTTTAAATCCATAAAATGATCATCTCTGTATCACACACCGTAGGTGTTTTGTTTCTAGATATTTGCATCGATCTAGTGCAGTTTCTATCCTAAATCCATGGTGCTGGATATTAGATGCTGAAAATGTCACTTGGAGAGTTTGTCGAAGATCTCTCTAAGTTTGTTCTTTGTGTTTTTGAAGAACGGGAAGATCATAATATTTCAGTATTTTATAGTCCTCCAGAGAGTTTGGAGAACAGACTAAAGACAACATGATCAGACCCATCTGGCCTTTGACCTCTGTATGCGCACCTGCTCAGTGACACCTGGCCCAAAGTCCACCTTCCTAGAGCTGGGAACGTAGTCAACTCCTGGAGTGGCGGAAGCTGGGTCCGAGGGCCGCGTTGCACACCAGACAGACGTGAGGGTGGAAAGGTCAGTCCCGTGGCGGATAACTGGGATCTTCACTGTGCCTGAATTGAGAGTCATACATTTCAGTGGTCAACCCGGAACCAGAAAATGGGTGCGGTTTTCAGAACAATGTCCTCCCTCACAGCAGCGGCAGCTTCAGCCTGCTAGCTTGCCTAGTCCCCCTTCAGTGATCCCTCCGAGGGAGGCTGAGAGGCGTCACCATCCCTCTTTGTACTGACATTAAGATCAAGAGCAGACCTGAAGGAGGGCCTCAGGGAGGTGGTGCTGGAGAGACAGCCCTTAGGGGAAAGTGGTTTTGTGGCTTCAAGGAGGAGACTGTTCACAGGAGAAGAACAAGGGACCGAGGAGAGGTGGGTCCACTGAAAAACATCTCAAGTCTATTTAGGGAGAAGAAACTCAGAGACTAGGGCCTCAGGGACGAGCTAGAAAATAACCAGTTAAGGAAAAACCAGCTAGGGGACTCTATGGAGCCTGGAGCTGAATGTTCCTAATTAAATGTTCCTAACTGGGTGATTTTCCTATCTTATCTGAGTGGTGCACACATCATTACTTAAACCATACGTGCTTATTGCTTATCTTAGGAAGAAGCGCATCTTCTGGTCGCTGTGACAACGTACTTTGTAGGGTCCTAATGATACATGACTAAATTTCTAGCTGTTTTTCACAATCAAGGTCAGAGAAAAGCTACATGACAAGCCCATCAATCATATTTCTCCAGCCAATAAGCTGAGAGGTGACAAGCAGTCATGGCTGGGCATTTGGTGTACGGGAAAGGAAACATGGTATAATAGAAAGGTCTGGGTTCTAATCCAGCTCTGTCATATTAGCTGGTCTTTGATGATTTATTTAATCTCTCTGGGACTCCATTTGCTTTTATATATAAATGAGAATGAATGGAATGCACATGGCATGGTGGCTGGCATTCAGTAAGTGCTCCAAATATTAGTTTTTACTATCCCTCAGAATTTCACTTTCAAAGAGATGCAAGGTCTTGATCAGGGGGCTCAGATCAGCAGACACTCAGCACATCTGCTGCCTCTTTTGCAGGATGTCTGACAGCAGCACGCAGAAGACTGAGATCGTTGTGGAGCCCAAAGAGGGAAGAGGCCTGGGTGGACGAAATCTGCCCACTGACTGCCTTGGGCTGTTATATGAACGAGAAAGTTCCATTTGTTAAGACACTGAAACTTTGCATTTATTTGTTTTGGCAGCTAGCAGTACACTAAATAATTTACCTCCCTCCTCAACAGGTCACATTCCCCTCCTTCACAAGCCAAAATGCTTAGCACCACGCCCTCCCTCTGGACCACAGAGGTCAGCCAGTGAACTCTAAGCCAGATTCCTCCCTGCCATCAGTAACCAGAGCAAGACAAGTGGATGGAACTCCCTATTCTTCACTACCTTCCATTCTTGGTCTTGATGCCTAGTAGTACCTGCCTCAGACTGACAACGGTGTCACTGAGGAATGGCATTCTCATGTCCTAAGGGCATTCTCAAAACTAAGAGGAAATTGTTCAAGGAAGGGATCAGGGGATGGATGAGGGAACCCCAGAGACGCTCTCCATTACCTGCATCCTCGCTGACAGTAAAAGCCGTGTTGCCCAGGGACACAGTAGAGGCATCATTGGGACCAGTAATGAGCACCTTGGCCGACGCCACACTTCCGATGCGGGCATTACCGGAAGCATCTGCCAGGGCAATCTCAAACTCTTCTTCCTCTTCATACTCGCTGTCATCAATGAGCATGACATCGCAGGTGGACATGGTGACACCACGCCCGAATATCACACGACTCTCAGCAGACATCCCTCTAGATTTAAAATCAGAGCCTGATTCTAGAGCATACAGGCTACTTCCCATAGCTGACTTAGGGACCGTGTAGCAAATTGCAGATACAATGCTGCTTGAATCCCCTGAAATACAAATGGCAAGAAAACCAAAGCATTTGAATGAGCACTTCTCAGATTTTGAAATCTCTGGTAATTTGACAGGCTTGATTCTCTCTGATATATTCCATATTCTGTTCAAACTCTGACATGAAACCTTCCTGCTTTGCAGTTTCTTAAGCCTGTGGTATAAACCACTTGAGGATCTAATATACCCCAGATACTTCACTAAACAACTTGAAATGGATTTCCTATTCTGTGAATTTTGCACTCTGTTAATTCACAAGACTCATTGCCCACCATCTAAGACCACAGCGGGTGGAGAGATAAGAGACATATTTGATATTTTAAGCAGCAAAGTAATTGTGTCCTGAAGGTAGTGCTATGAGCACAGTTCACTGCCTTTCTGAATAAACTTCTGCACTTTAATTCCCAGGGAGAAATAAGCTTGTTTAAAAAGAGGAAGACAAAACAAAACAAACCCCAGCTCCCTGAACAAATGACTTCACTTATTAATGTTGCCACTTCCCTGGGTGACAGCCTGTTTGGGCTTGGCTGGCTGGCCCAGAGCAATCAACGGGGCTTGCTTGTAATCCGAGGGGCATTGCCAAGGGTTGGTGCTCTCTGCAGTGTCTGTCACACTAACATGCAGTCAGCAGATGCAACAAAATACTCGACGTCATCACTTACAGTCATGGTGTGGCTTTGAATGGGGATTTAATTTCCATGTGTTTTATAAAGTCTCAATATTGCACAATCATAAATCCATACAATCTTTGTTTTGATTTTCCACCCCTGCAGAATTGCCCTTTATTTCTCACACACAGTTTATTTCTCATTTGAGCTCTACGTGGGACACTCACGTAGGAAAACCTTTAAACACATTTTCTGTCTTCCAAGAACTAAGAGAGGAAGCCAGTTCTTACAAATTGTAACTACCCTCCTTGACCAAGGCTACTAAATATTTATGGATTGGGTGATTGATTAAAAATCCCAGGTTCATGAGTCATTTGCAGAGCCAAATATAACTAGTCTTTTGGTCCCATTTAAGTATAAATGGGAGCACTAACAACCTGAACTGAGATGAGAAGCCTTCTGATAGTACTCACTGTAGGTAGGATAGTTATTAGGATTTCTGGAGATTTAAATGAGTTAATACACATGAAATACTTCCGTGTATGAGTTAATATGGAACCTGAGCACGTGGCACATAAAAGAGACTCAATAAATGTTAGCTATTATTATAGTTCCTTGTCACCTTTGGCACCAACAGACCTTTTCTTTCAATAGGTGCAAATAGAAAGCCAGCGCTCTCGTTGACCCGGTAGGTCTTCTTATCAAACTCTAATGTGGGCTCGTCCTCAGTGTCATTGATAATGACCTTCACCTGGGTGAACTCCCCCAGTAGGGCATATGCTGGCATGCTGAGCTCCACAGTGAAACTCTCGACGTTCTCAAACACGTCGTCATCGTTGATGACGATGGTGCAGGACTTGGTGTCCTCTCGCTCATCAAATTGCACCTGTCACAAAGGAAACAACAAGGAGTTAAGCTGTGCCTCAGATTTCCCTGCTCCACACTCCCCAAGAGCATACGGGAAGAGAGGACCCAAGCCCAGTGGGCAAAGCACTGAATGAAATAGCTGGTTCTTCTAGCCCCTACTTCCTGCTGTATCACCTCTTCCCATTCTTCCTCTGTACGCTGGGGCTGATTTACTGTATAGGGACGTGGAGGGCAAAGGTGTCTCCCACCACGTGGTGACTGTAGAAAAACATATAGATAACTCTTTGTATTCTGTTTTATTAACTCACTTGGGATAGCACGAGTCATTTGATTACTCAGTTCCCCTTCTATTTGTGGCAAGTTTAACTGGAAAGATCTTTGAACCTGGAGTGTGCAGTTCTGGCCTCAAGTCCTGGTTCTGTTACTTCCAAGCTAGGTTAGGCTATGAAACTTTACAAACATCAGATTCCTCATCGGTTAAATAACAATAATATACCTATTTCACATACTTACTGGCGGGACTGGATGAGACAACATATAATGAAGGCACTCAGTATACTTTAAAGCATGGAACAAATACAAGGTATTATTTATTATCATCACCATATTACTTGTATAGTCAAAATTGACGTAGAATCTCAGTGTACTGAATAACGGAGTTTGAATTCAGAGAAAGTTACATTGTGAACAAGCCAGACTGAATTTTAACTTTACCATTAAATCTTTTGCCATTAAGATGTGCTAGACCCATAATGTGAATTAATTTAGCCTGGTATAAAATAGAGAAATTAATTTATATGCATACAATTGTGAACTTATATGGATTTATTCTGGTTTTACTTTGTCTTCAAAAAAAGATGAGGATAAAACCTTCAAATGGAATCAGAGCTATGGATCAGTCTGAAACTGAGTGGACAGGCAATGGACCTGGACTGCAGTTTGTGTAACTGAGATAGCTAAAATGTGTAAAAATTAGTCCTAAACCTCTAGGGCCACACAAACCTGAAAAACATGGAATTTTCATCAACAGAAAATTACTATTGCACATGTAATCAACTAATCAAATTAAGTTTTATTACGCTCCACATTTTAAAATGCTCCCAACTAAATGAAACACTCATAGGTCTCTGTTTAGGTCTAGAACACACTGCCTTTTGTCTCTCCCTAAAAACCACAAGTATGTGCTCTTTTTTATTATTTTGCTAAAAGACTCCTTAGCTTATCTGATCTATTCCAATTCCTCATTTAAATTTGACATAAATTAGAAGTTTGGGATTAAAGTATACACACTACTATATATAAAATAGATAACCAACAAGGACCTACTGTATAGCACAGGGAACTATACTCAATATCTTGTTATATATATATATATCTTATAACTCTACTCAATACTCAATCTGAAAAAGAATATATATATGTGTATATATATATATATATATATATCACTTTGCTGTACACCTGAAACTAACACAACATTGTAAATCAACTACATTTCAATAAAAGTTTAAAAAAATACTTTTTTTTTTTTTTTTTTGTGGTTCATGGGCCTCTCACTGCTCCGGTCTCTCCTGCTGCAGAGCACAGGCTCCGGATGCGCAGGCTCAGCGGCCATGGCTCACGGGCTCAGCCGCTCCGCGGCATGTGGGATCCTCCCGGACCGGGGCACGAACCCGTGTCCCCTGCATCGGCAGGGAGACTCTCAACCATGGCGCCACCAGGGAAGCCCAAAAAAATACATTTGACATGAGGCTTTAGCTTAGTCCAGCTGAAATGCCTCAAAGAGAGAGCCCACTCCTCTTTACAGAGATTTATTATGCCATAAGAATAATGAAACTACTTTGAAAAAACATTTAATAAATACCTAATAAGTACCAGGTATTGTGCAATAGTTAAATCTGACACATACAGGGCATCTTGCCCTAAAGGAGTTTACTATTTATACAGTAGGTCCTTTCCCTTTTGCTTTCACTCTCTCTTTTTTCTCTTTCATTCACACCCTGGTGCTAATTACCACTGCTGTAACATAGAGATGTGCAAACGTGTGTGTGTGTGTGTGTGTGTGTGTGTGTGTGTGTGTGTGTGTGTGTCTACCCCAGAACTCCTCTCTGCACTCTCCTACCAACCCATAAAGCTGTCAACTTATTGTCTCTAAGGCAACTCACACTCAACATGTCCAAAGCAGAGCCAGGACCACACCCTCACCAGACCTATTCCACCTTGGTGTCCCCCCCAGCCAGGGACATCATCATTCATCTCTCCCTTCTGTCTCACTATCTAATCCACTGCTGAATCTTGTCAATTCTTACTGGTCTGTTGAATCCACCCACTTGTCTCCACCTTCACTTTATTTATTTATTTTTTTACTGAAGGCTAGTTGATTTACAACGTTGTGTTAGTTGCAGGTGTACAGCAAAGTGATTCAGTTATACGTACATATATATCTATTTTTTCAGATTCCTTTCCCTTATAGGTTATTACAAAATATTGATTATAGTTCCTTGTGCTATACAGTAGGTCCTTGCTGATTATCTAATTTATATATAATGTGTATAGGCTCCCATCATCTCTCATGGATCCTGTTCCAAGAACTCCCCAACTAGTCTCCCTACCCTTCAGGTAAAGGGCGGTAGAGAGGAAGGGTTAGGATACCAAAGGCTGAGTGTACAACATGGTGCCTTGGAGACTTTTCTTGATCGTGAAGCAAAATGTAAAGACTGAGAAGCTGGACAGCAGTTAAAACTGCAGTGGAGATTAGACAAGACTGTGAAGAAGAAAGCACTGTGGGAAGGCAACATAGAACAGTGACTTGAGGAAGGGTGCTGATGGGCAGAGAGCTGGTGTAAAGAAGTGGGGACGTGCCACAGTTGCCGACAGCCACGTCTCAGCCCTGGCTGCAGCCCACTGGCAATGCAGGAGTCAGAGGCCCCCCACACCCACCTACCTGGCCGGCATACTCCACGTAGTCCTGCTGTCCAGGCTGGGAGCTGACCCTGGAGCTGGAGCTGGCGGTGCCTTGCTCTGTGTGACACAGGACAATGGCGTACTGGTTTAGGTTCCCAGTCCTCTGCACCGTGATGCTGACTGACCCCGCTTTCTCACTGACATTGTAGCTGGAAGCACACAAAAAGGCAATCTCTGAAATTCTGAAAGGGCTGTGAAGGATCTACATGCTTAATGCCTGTCTCTTCTGGTTGGTTACTGGTGTCAGAGAGTTCCGAGAAGAGGCAGTTTGATTCCTTTAAGAAGTCAGGTTGTAAGTTGAGGGAATGCGTTCACCCGGGACAGTCACAGAATCAGGCGACCAAGGAAGCTGTGGATGCAGAATGATATCTGCCCCGTTTTCAGAGAGAGTTGAAAGATGGTCAGCACATAAGAGCTATGCACTCCATATTTCAGAACACAAAGAAATAATTTCTCCCAAGTGTGGTAGAGTGATTAGAATAGGTCAGTGAGTTCCTGCGGAAGAAAGCTGCTTGGAAGCCAATTAATGACTTGGTTCAGGTGGGGAGTGACTGGGCCAGATCTCCAGGAAGTGTTTAAAGGAGCCAGGGCAGTGCCAGAGGTAAGAAAATGAGAACTGGGCCAAGGTGAGAAAAGTGTCTAGGCAAATGGAGCTTTATGACAATGGGGGAGTGACAAGGTGCTATAGGCTGAAAGTGTCCCCCTCCAAATTCATATGTTGAAACCCTAACCCCATCTGTGACAATATTAGAGATGGGGCCTTTGGAGGGTGATTATGTCATTAGGGTGGAGCCCTCATGAATGGGATTAGTGCCCTTATAAAAGAGAGCTCCATCTTCCTTCTGCCATGTGAGGTTACAGCAAGAACTCAACTCTCTATGCATCATGAAGCAGGCCCTCACTGGACATTGAATCTGCTGGCATCCCAATCTTGGACTTCTTAGCCTCTAGGACTGTGAGAAATAACTTATTATTATAATTATTGAAAAAAGCCACAAGCAGGTGAGGCCTGAGCTGGGCTTTGTTTTTCATCACTGAGTATGGCTATTGGACTTTGGCTTGGGTTTTATTGCTGTGAGGCTTGCAGGCAAAGTGCCTCTGAGAGGTCAGTCTTCATTGCCAGCTTGGGGACCCTTCGTTTTGTCTAGTCCATTAAACATTAGAGGGTTGTCCAGAAAACATCATCAGTTTTATTTGGTGCATTTAATTTTGAAGGAGTTACAAGTAAGAGGTAAATAACAGCAAAGTGTTTTAGATATATATATATATATATATATACACACACACACACATATATACATGTATGTGTGTATATATATATATATATGTATGTGTATGTGTATATATATATATATATATTGATTCTAATTTTCCACTAATTCTCCAAGTGTGTGTAATAGTAGAATAGCCTACATCTGGGGCGCTTAAAATCAAGTTTTCCTCCCAAGTCCCAATTTTCATTTAAATTATCATGAGGTTGGTTTCTTAGAATAGTGAGTCTCAAATGTAGATTTAAAGAATTATTTCCCCCACAAAAATTGTAATCCTTGTTATAATCTAATCTATAAAATCAGCACCGTGCTTTACCAATTGGTGACTGACTCTCTGTTTGCCTCTTAACTCCCCAGCAGACCACAAAATCATCTTGAAGAGCTGTCTATATTAAGCTATGACTCCTTCCCTAAAGATATACGATTCTGTGAACACCAAAAGAGCTAGGGGGAGAATGGGAGCTTGAGAACAGGGAGAATGTAGACAGAAGGCAAAGACTTTGTTACTGTGGGCCAGTGATTATTTTTCTGAATGCTTATTGTTTTCCCTATCAGTTCTGCTGGATTATCTTTTAAACTTGAAGACAGAGGACAAATACTTTCAGGAGAAGAAGTAAAGCACAAGGCTTAAGGTCACTGGACTTAAATCCTGGTTTTACTGCTTATTAGTTACGTGATTTCAGATAAGTTACTTAACCTATTTCTGTCTCTGTTGCTTTGTTCTTGTGGAGGCAACAATAGTACTCATCTCATAACTGCAAGTATTAAACAAGATGACATATGTCAAGTACCTGTTACAGTGCCTTGTACATACAGTATTCAAGAAATATTTGGTGTAACTATGATTTTTATTCTTGTTATCACCCCACCATCATCATTGGATGATTAGAGCTGACCCACAGGGTGTTTCATCCTTACTTCCTCTGCTTTCCTGATTCATTTCTCAAGAATGAACACCAATCACGCTTGTACCTGTTATGTTTAAAGCTGATGAGGGACCACTGGATATGGAAGATATTGTCGCTGACCACATTGGGTTTACTGTCTCTCACCAGAAACTGAAAACTATCCATCATCTCATGGATCTTCTCCTCATGCAACACATAACGAATCAACCCCAGGTTCACGTCCTCTGTGAGAAAAAAGACACTGAATTAACCCGGGGATGTAAAGACAGCCTCACAGATTCCTACTGACACACCCAGTTTTATTCTTCTAATGGGTTATAGACAAAACGTATTGTCCCAAGAACAAAAAGGGATAGTAAGTAGTGTTAAAAATAAATGTTTCTGCCAGATTTTAAAATAAGATCCTGTATAACAAAAGACCCATCTTTATGTATAGAAGTACCCTTATGCTGTTGTAAAATGAGAATCCCAGGGTTTTGGCAAAAAAGCACTTTAATAAATGTCTATGGAATGTGAAATGCAAATCTTAGAGCCAACAGAGAAGTCTTTGAGCTCGTCTGCTGTGCATATATGCTCATACCCACCCCTGCTTCTTTCAAAATAAACGTTCTTTGGAAGGTATGTGCTACCAAGAAAAGCTGGGGTTGGATTAAAACAGCCCACACACAAGGCACAGATAAAATGTGGCTAGGAGAGAACAAAAGATTGAGGACAGGGAGAAAAAGGAAATATGGCACATAAATTGTAAGATGCAGTTGTACAACGACTGATCCCAATCAGATGCATCCTCAAAAGAAGTCTAGAAGGGCTTCCCTGGTGGCGCAGTGGTTGGGAGTCCGCCTGCCGATGCAGGGGACATGGGTTCGTGCCCTGGTCTGGGAAGATCCCACATGCCGCGGAGCGCCTGGGCCCGTGAGCCATGGCTGCTGGGCCTGCGCGTCCGGAGCCTGTGCTCCGCAACGGGAGAGGCCACAACAGTGAGAGGCCCGCGTACCGCAAAAAAAAAAAAAAAAGAAGTCGTCTAGAAGACTGTGAAAAGCTTATAAGCAACTAAAATACAAAATGGTCTGCTTGATGTGATTCCAAACAGGAAACTATTTCTGTTGAACAATCTACCCATGTTGATTTTTTTTTCTTTGCTGAAGACTTAAAAAAAAAAATCTATAACGCTTAGAGATAAAAAGTAAACCACAGGGCTTCCCTGGTGGCACAGTGGTTGAGAGTCCGCCTGCCGATGCAGGGGACGTGGGTTCGTGCCCCGGTCCGGGAAGATCCCACATGCCGCGGAGCGGCTGGGCCCGTGAGCCATGGCCGCTGAGCCCGCGTGTCCGGAGACTGTGCTCCGCAACGGGAGAGGCCACAAGAGTGAGAGGCCCGCGTACCGCAAAATAGAAAAAAAAAAAAAAGTAAACCACAAAGGGTCACAGATCTTTCATAAAGTCTGGTGGTTATTTCTGTTTTGAAAGAAAACCCAGGAGTATCACGTGATCCTTTCCAGAAAAGTTGGCCAAACCTAAAGCAATTTGGGAGCTGAGGAAGCCTGGTAAAGATAAACTTTTTCTTTCTTCCTTTTTTTTTTTTGCCATTAATTCAGAGAAACAGGGGAAAAAAATCAGGAGAAGTAAAATTCCAAAGTTGGATGGTTAGACACTGAAAGATCTATTTGTTTGTAAATAGGTTACTTGGGGGTAAGTAGCTGGCAGTAGTTGTGGGAAAGATCAGGGAAGTAAGGAGAGTGGTGTCAGAAGAGACCTCTCCCACCTCTCAGCTCTAAGAGTGCCCACCCTGTGTGAAAGTAGCAGCAGCTCTTCCAGGCTGCAGCTTATTCTCCATGTGGCCATGCTCAGGGCCTGTGGTTATCTCGTAGACAAGCTGCAGGTCTTCTGTGTCTGGGTCCATGGTCAGCAGTTCCTTCTTGGTGATCAAGTTGGTTGCCTGGAATAGAAACCCATTACATTTAATTCCTGAGATGGGAATAAAGCAGGAACAAGACCCTCTGACTCAGATTTAATTCAGCTCAACAATGATTTACTAAGTGCATTTATTGCCTGGTAAACTTTGTCAGGATTGAAGAGATTATGAGGATAGAAACCATCCCAGCCTCTGCCCTTGATGTTCACACTTTATTGGGAAAGAAAGGCTTATGAGCAAGGTAACTGTGGCAAGAGCTGTAATGGGATATACGAAAAGAGTGCTACACACTTTTGGGGAGGAGCGATTACGGAAATCCATCTGGACTATGGAAAAGGGGCTTTGAGGTGGTGGGATTTGAGTGTGGCCTTGAAAGAAAGTTGGAACTTTGAAAGAATGATACAATACAGGGAAGATGGCCACTTTATACCTTATAGAAGTTGATTACAATGCTTGAAATTGAGTAAGATAAATATATGATATCCCAATATTGCCCAAATATACTGGCTAAATTTTGATTCACTCATTTATTCACCCAACAAATATTTAGTAAGAGGAAAGGTTTGAGAGAAAAAAAGGGGTGGTCAACAGTATTAAGTGTTACTAGACCTAGTAAAATAAGGGCATGTAAGTGACCTTTGGATTTGGTGAAATTGGTGACTTCGGTCATTGGTAAATTTGATAAGAGTCACGGCAGTAGGGTAAGAGTTGAAGGTAGAAGACCAGTTGGAGAGTGCCAAGAAGAGAACAGGATGGTTCTGAGTATTGAGAAAAATATCAAACAGGGCATAAGCGGAATCTGTTCTAATTTTGTTTCATATATTTAAAAATTCTCAATGAGTTCAGTGGAAAGCTATAGCCTCACTGCTACATATACAACCAACAAATCAGCAACATGGAGATGAGAAAATCCACATCCTAGAGGGAATACCACACACAAAAGTCTTTCCAATCTGAACTGAAGAACTGTGTGTGTTTGGGTGGGGATGGGGATTTAATGCTTGACAGGTTACCAGGTGAGAATTACGACATGTCTTAACATGACCAAACTGAGAGTTAGGAAAAGGAGAAAAAAATTTAAATTTCTAGAATTCCTCTGAGGATACTTACCTACAAAAAAACTCACTTCCTTCTCATCTGTGGCATATTCCAGATGTTTCTCAAAATCCACCCTTCCCTTCTTCTAGTTAACAAACTTTTAACCGAGCACCTAGCCACCCAGCTAGACACTCCCATGCAACAGATAGGGCCATAGGGCCAATTTCTTGTCAAAAGAATATGAGTGCAATGATGTGTTTAATTTCTGCACCACTTGCTTAAAATGAAGTTCCTTGCCCTCCACTTTTCTGTTTTCCTCTTCCCATGGGCTGGAATACTGATGAATAGCTGAAGAGGTTTGGCTATGCTCTCAGTAGCAACAACCCAGTGACGGCAGAAGAATAAGATAGAAGGAACATGCGTCTCTGAATGGTCATGTGGAGCCTTAGCCTCCCCACTTCTGTACTTTATGTGAGAAAAAAGACTTCTATCTTGTTTGAGCTACTATATTTTGGGGTCATTTTGTAAGAATATCTTAAACTGTAATACAATTCGAACCAAACTCATGGAGCTCAGCAATCTTAACAAATCAGCTCACTTAGGGAGGGATAAACATGAGTTGAACAAGAGTTCTGTTCATATTGTCATGAATAGGATCGAGCCCAAGTCAGTTAATGTGTCTGCGGCAGGTGGAAAGGCCTTACCTTGCCATCCATGTACTCCAGCCACTGGAGCCCCAGGTTGGTAACAATTCTAGGGGTGCTATCATCTACTGGGAGGATGTCTACCCAGAACTGCTGAGGTGCTGCTGTCATGATCTGTGGTGAAAGCAACAAAGGAAACTTATCATTCACACATATCTGAAATACGTCAGGTCTAGGACCTACAAAGGCTGGGACCCCTGAAATCTGCTGACACTTCAAAATGGGCAACTGAGCAAGTTTCCATTGCTTATCACCACTTGGCATGAGGCTTCAGGGAGAATGTTGATGGATAAAGTAGAAACAATATAAGAACTCTTGCTGGAATTTCACCTGCTATGGAAGTTGGTTTTCACACACCTATGCCTTCTTTAGTTGAGTTTAATACTGCCCTGAGGTGAAACAATAAACAAAATATTTCCCTTTCAATAACTTGCTAAAATTTTCATGATTTTTTTTCCACCATGTTGAAATTTTTTATTTTGCTGAAATGTACAGAGTATAACAGTCCACATTCTATGCTTTCTAAACATTTAACCACTGATGATTTCCATAAGATGCTGTTGTTTTTCACAGTTCAGATGTCTGATCGTCTGTGAAAGCCCAACATGCCTTCCTTTCTACCCACCAGATTAGTCTTTTTCAGAAGTCTTGCCGTATGTTTTCTTTGTTTGCCTCTCCATGTTGCTGCTTCATTTGAAAGAGTTCATTTTCTAATTGTACAATAGTCCTTTCAATCTCATAATTCTTACTGACCAGGGATACCCAAGTTGACTCCATTTCTCTTAATTTAGATCCAGCTGCGAGTTGCATGTTCTTTCGCTGCCAGTTTAAGTCTTGAATATGTTTCCTTAACTTCTGGAGCTCTTTCTGTTCATGTTCAATCATATGAACTAGATTTTCATTATACACTTTCCAGGCACTGCATCCATGCTGTGACATTAGTTCCAGATTCTCAATTCAAACCGCTTGATGCTCTAACTGGGCCATAGAATTGTTTATGCATTCTTGCCACGCAGTAATGTCATTTTTCTGACCCGAGGAAGGGGCTGGAAGTTCATACCGTTTCATACTGAGCAGTTCAATTGGTTGTCGACCAGCCAATCTTTCAAATTCATTTCTCATTATGTTGGTTTCAAGAGTGGAATAATCCGGGGCTCTCAGGTGGCTCAGGTACTTCTTGGTAGGTCGGTATCTGCGTGTTTCCTCCTCCACCAATGCCGCAGCCGCTTCCCGCACACCAGGCGCTTCATAACCTCGGTCAAAATACGTCAGCGCATCCACCACAACCCCTCCGGCCTCCAAACCCGTACCCGCCATTCTTAGGTTTGCCGGAGTTTTCCGAATCTGCGCCGGCTCAGGTTCACTTAAATACTCCTGCGCCCGACGCTAACGTAATGACGTCACCTGCTCATCAGCTTTGGCTCCTGTTAAGTTAATTCTGAAGGCGCGCTCGCTAGAAATTGCCCGGCCATTTTGTTTTGGTCGGACTTCTCATGAATTTCATAATCAAAATGTTAATGTCAAAGTCTCCAGGTAGGATTCTGTCAGATGTGAAAAGATGTTTCATGGGAAGAGATTTCCTTTTGTTTTTCTTTCCTTTTTTTTGAGAGAGAGCTGTCTACATGGGGAAAGGGGGCAGAAGAAATCAAGAATAAAAGTGTGGGAATAATACAAAGAAATTTCGGTTTATAACTTCATTCTCACACAGATACACACATATACATTCAAACACACATGGGGAGTCTGACCCAGCACCTCCCTGTTTCTGAGCAGATACAGCAAGCTGACATACAGGACAGCAAGATGCTGGTGTTTCAATCTTCTACAACCCTCCTTCTAGATAATTTCCATTTTCAAAATGACACGGTCCCTCTGGAGATCTGCTGTGACCTTTTATGTTTATCATAGAGGTGACCCTCTTGCTGATTAATTCCTAAATCTTTTTTCTCTTCTGAAAATCAAACTAACTGGGGAGCAGTTACGGTTTGGGAGAGGGAAAACGAACGTGATGACCTGCCAGGTGGAGAGGCAGTGCAGGTGCTGAAATGGCAGGGAAATCCCAGGAGCCATCCCACTGACACCTTGGCCAACTGAGAATGATCTTCTCACGGGCTGTTTGTTTCTAAAGCATGCCAGAGGATCTGTCAGGAAAAGAATCATTCAGCATCAAAGTAGGGAAAAAAAACTCTGCAGGCCTAAGAAGTTGACCCCTTGGTTATCCTGGAAGTAAACAGCAGGGTGTGATAACATGCTCACTAAAACTGCTTCTGCTGAGTCAGATAGTTGTGTGAGATGCAGGGGTTTCCATGAGTCCACCTTTCTCCAGAGTTGCAGTTATTCCCAGGGGAGGGTTATGATACTGCAAGAAATCTTCTAAAAATGAGTTAAAATGGTGGGGAAGGTAGTGGGAGGGGGCTCTTAGTTTCCTGAACATCTGAATGTTAGAAGGAAGCAATTCTCCTAAGGAAGAAAAGCTTAACAGCTTCATGACCTCAAAAGAAAATCATCTTCACCTGTTTCACAAGCTGGTCCTAAAATGGTAACAATGATGATGATTACAGCCACAGTTTATCAGATATTTCCTATGTTTCCTGTGTAAGGTACTGGGCTACATGCTCCATGTGTATCAGGAGGGTAGGTATCATCCCCATTTTACAGACAGGGAAGCTGAGGCTTAGAAAGGTGAAATGACTTACAGAGACACTCAATTAGTAAGTGACAGAGGTAGAATTTAAATCAGTGTCTTTTGGACGCAAAAGCCGTACTCTTGACTGTAATTCTTCATGAGATAGAGAAACTCTGGCTGGCTCAGGAGACAATCTGGAACCATGTGATATTATTGAAAAACCAGATGAAAGAAAAATGAAAGGAATAAAGGGTGAGTGAAAAGGAAGAGGAGAAATAATAGCGGTGATAATAACAATAACTATCATTTACTTGAGCACTCACTCTTTGCCAACAGTGTTAAGCCCTTTATATGGACTACCTCCGTTGATCCTTAGGCTAATTGAAGCTGGTGATCATTCCTGTGCCCATTTTACAGATGAAAAGCTGAGGCTTAGAGAAGGTAAGTAATTTGCCCAAGGCCCAATTAGTATGTGACAGAACCAAAACTCAAACAATGTTATCCTTGGTCTAAAAAGGCCATGTTCTGCCTCCAGACAGCCTCTGGCATGCTTTGCTATGCCTCCCTCTCCACGGTCTTCGCCCCTCACCTCTTTTCCTCCTTCCTCAATAATAAAGAAGGGATTCGTCCCATCAGCAACGGTGAAGGTGAACCAGTCTTTGAGGGAGTTGCTGCCGTCGTGGCTGTAGCGGACCCGGTTCTGATAGATGTCCTCCATGGTGAAGGTGGAGGTGTGCTGGAAGGGCTGCCCGTTGGTGGTTCGCTCAATGGTGCCATGATGCGGGGGCTGCACGATCATGAATGTGACAGACTCGGCCTGTCAAGGAGGCAAAAGGCAAGAGAAGAAGGGAATTCTGTAACAGAAGCCAGAGGTGTGAGTGATGGCCACAGGTGGTCAAGGGCAGCCAAACCTAAAGACATTTATAAAACAAAGATTGCATTTTCTTTATAGATACCAAAAATCAAGCTAAGGAGAGAAATTATATTGGTTTTTATAATCGAACTTATATTCTGGTGCCTTCCTTTTAAGATGACGTTTAAATTTGCCCATTAAGGGTTATAGGGGAAAACCTGAATTTTTAACCTTTCGGATGATTAAAAACTAGACCTTTTAAAATTACTCATTTCCTTTCCATTCACCCTCCCCCCAACCCACATACACTTTTCCAAAACTCTTATATATAGAATCTCATATGCATCAGAACAGAAGCAAATTTCCCATTTCCAATGGCTGCTTCCAGGGTGACATGCAGAAGGAAAAATAAAGAGGTAGAAAACCCGCTCAGGACTCTCCAATGATTTCCCACCAACTTGGAATAAAATACAGAGGCCTGACCTGGGCCAAGAAGGCCCTCTGTGACCTGGTCCCACGGTTCTTCTCTGGCCTCATCCTTCTGTCCTGTTTGCTCACTGGGGTCCAGACTCTTGGCTGCTGTGTCGCAACTCAAATGTTCCAAGCACACTTGACTACAGGGCCTTTGCCCTCCTGATTCCTCTGCCTGGAAAGGGCTTCTCCCAGGAAACTGCATGGCCTGCTCTTTCTCTTCCTGTCTCTTCCTGTCTCAGAGAAACGTTCCCTGACCACTCTGCTTGAAACAGCACACCCATCAATCACTATTGCTTTTGTCTCTTTATTTTTATTCCTAGCACTTATCATATCTGACATGATATTCTACGTTCTTTCATTCTTTATTGTCTGTCCCCCTAACCAAAGGTTGTAAACTCCCTAAGGCTGGAACTTTGATCTGTTTTATTCACAGCGCTGTCTTTAGCATCTAGAGCAGACCTTGGAACTTAGCAGGTAATAAATATTTGCTGAAAGAACGAATAAATAAATGAATGCATGCTGGCACGGGGAAGGGCATACATAGAACTAATTAATAAGTGCGTGGTACTCTTAATGGAAGCTAAATCATATCAGCATGTTAGATACTTTAATTAGAAAGCATTAGGAGAGGGAGAGTTTAGTCTCTACATGCCCTATTTGACTGTGTAAAGCCTGGCTCTTTGAGAATGCTCAAATTGCAATAATTAGTTGTCACCCACTGAAGTCTCAGTAAAGGAGGTAAAAGTGTATAGGTGAAGGAATTCCTTGTTCACTAATAGGGAGTAATAAAAACACTATATGAAATGTCATCTACCTAATTTTCTGTGGATCGTAACAAAAATCAGCATGTTAAAATGATTGTTGCGGGCTTCCCTGGTGGCGCAGTGGTTGAGAGTCTGCCTGCCGATGCAGGGGACACGAGTTCGTGCCCCGGTCCGGGAGGATCCCACATGCCGCGGAGCGGCTGGGCCCGTGAGCCATGGCCGCTGAGCCTGCACGTCCGGAGCCTGTGCTCCGCAACGGGAGAGGCCACAGCAGTGAGAGGCCTGCGTACCGAAAAAAAAAAAATGATTGTTGCACGTAATCATAGGAAAGAATAAATGTATTTAGGGTTTCAGAAAGGGTTGAAAAACAACTTGATTTCCAATGTATTTAGTTTCTCTTCTCCAGCAGGCCATGGTATGTTCTGGTTTTTAATCCTTCAAGGATGCTTGCACTACACTCACCATCCCACTCCACCTTCAGGATGCACTGTCGCAAAGCAATAGATGCCACTAGATCAGCCTCTCATTCGGCCGGACAACCCAGGGGAGGACTCTTACCTCTGTGTCTGCATCTACCGCCTTGAGCTCAAACTCTGTGATGGTCTTCCTCACACCTTCCTGTACCCGCATCCCCAAGTTCTGTACAACGGGCAGCGAGTCATCCACAGGGCGAAGAGTAATGTGGAAAGTCTGAGTCACCTACATGGCAGAAGAGTGCAGGTGGGTCACCTGTCCCCAGCACCCACCCGAGGAGAAGGTAGGCGCTCTCTGCATTCCCTTTCACACCATTCCTGGCATGACTGACCAGCTAGGAACCCAGAAGTGAGTTCTCTCTGGCAAGATAGAGTTCTCTTTGCCTGTGCCCTGGGCTGAGAGCAGAGGGGAATGAAGCTCTCACGGCACCGGTGGCTCAGCACCCTCCAATCAAAGATGATGGCACTGCATCAATACCCATCAAGGAGGGAAGCAAGTTCCTCACCCACCTCGTTGACGCCATCGGAGAGCGTAAAACTGAAGGCATCCGAATGCTTCTCGGTCTCACTGGAGTGGATATACTGAACGCGTCCTGAAGTGAGGTCAGCTTGAGTAAAGGAACTAATCTGGATACCTAGCAAAAGAAGACGACAGAACCAGAGAAAGGGTGTCAAGAGGCTAGCCGTCCCTCTCGGGTGAGGGAAATGGCACACTCACCAGAGAGAGCCCTTTGTAGTTTTCTTATAGCATTGACATGCTGCCCTCTGAGACCTTGGGTTAGAGCTGCTTGTGTGTTTCTTCCCTACAACAGCATATGTTCTGTGGGAGCACATGCTAACTTAATTATCTAGGCTTCTACTATGTGCTGAGGTAACCGCAGGTGCTCAATAAATGTTATTCTCCTTTCTCTTGGGGTTTATGTATGCAGGTCAAATCTGTGAAAGGTAGGGCCGTTGCCTTATTCTCCAAACTCCTCGCTCTTAAGTTTTATATTCTCCCATAGCCTCGTCGTCCTTTCTGAAAACCTGCCCTCATTTTTTTTTTTTTTTTTTTTTTTTTTGCGGTACGGGGGCCTCTCACTGCTGTGGCCTCTCCCGTTGCGGAGCACAGGCTCCGGACACACAGGCACAGCGGCCATGGCTCACGGGCCCAGCTGTTCCGTGGCATGTGGGATCCTCCCGGACCGGGACACGAACCCGCGTCCCCTGCATCGGCAGGCGGACTCTCAACCACTGCGCCACCAGGGAAGCCCTGCCCTAATTTTCAATATTGTGTGATGGCTTAGCGTTTAAACACTGGAGTTATAGGGCTTGGCTAAACAGCCTTGTTTTTGTGACTAGTGAGCCATCCCCGGCACCCATAATGTCCTTGGATATTCTTCAAGGTCCCTTTCACTCTTGGATCTATGATTCTAGCTTCTCATATACCACTCTGGCCAGGCTGGAAGTAACAAAGCTTACTGCATGAATTTGAGGTTTGAGCAATCATTCTTTCTCAACTCTAAAATGACCTAGAAAACCAGTGTCTTTTAATAACATGATACAGAGAAAACTTGTTAATTTTTTTCAGAGTCATTCTAAAAGTAAAAAAAAAAAAAAATCTGAAATGTGATTTTCAAATAATGCCAAAGTATCCCACTAATGAATAATATCTCTATGTTTTCAGATGCCCCACAATATTTAGCAAAACAACCCAGAATTCTTGCTTCTATCTTAGGGCTTCTGGGGTCCATCCTCTGGTGGCAGCCAAGACTGAAACAGAATCATATCCTTTAGTCCCTCAGCACAAATTCTCTCTTTCTGATTCTGGGTGTTACAGTAGTCCTCTATTTAATCTAGTCCTTTGCTTTGGTCCTGAAATTCATTTGCTGCTTCCTGGGATTTATTATTTGTCATTGTTAATCCTGGCAATACCATTTAGTCTTTTCTGTAAAAAAAAAACAAAGAGATTCTCCTTTGACTATTTTACATTTAACTGTGACATCAATATCACTGCTTTATCTTAAAAATAAAACACATCAACCAGCGCGGTTTATATTTGCAGCTCTCTTCATCATCTGAAATTTGTCACCCAGATAAAATAGCCTCCTGAATATTAGGGTGTTCATTTTTTGATGAGGCATTTTATATTTATGTTCGTGCTTGTTACATCAGCTCTAGACAGGCAAAAAATGTAGCTCCCCCGACCCCTATCTTACAGTTTTGTCTTGTGGTTCTGGACAGAAATCCATACCATTGTTTAAAAGTTTAATAACTTCAGACTGGCTGCACTGAGAAATTTAAACCTATTCCCCTGCTGTGAATCCACTCTCACAGCTCATGGGGAAATACGTGTGTGGATTCTCACAGTCAACTGGTCACCTAACTCACTGTTCCCCTTATGAGAGTCTAAGACTGATTAAGAAAGGTGGTAGAACTCATTAGTTAAGTGGGCGGGAAAAAGTTAACATGCTTAGGAGGACTATAGCTGCCATCAGAAATGCCAGCTTGCAAGATGGGCTCTCAGCTTCTCTCTAGGAACATGGAATTTTGGTATGTTCTAGACGAAGGATGCCTACACTCTAACTGATAAGAGGGACTCTCTGTGCCTCGATTATTTGTACAATTTGGTTTATGCTGAACACTTGCTTTCCTTCTGGGATTCTACAGTTTTGGTTTGTACTAGGTAGAGGGTACCCATGTAACCTGTCCCCCAATAAAAACCTTGAGCACTGGAAAAAAAAAAAAAAAAAGAAAGGTGGTAGATCTTCCTTCCTCTTGGGAAGGCAGTGCTGGGATTGATCTTTTTATTTTTTAACATTTTTTTATTGAGGGGAAATTGACATATAATAAATTATACATATTTAAAGTGTTTTTATTTCCTTATCTTTGGTACATCCATGAAACCATCACGTAAGTCAAAATAGGAATGTATCCATTACCCCAAAAGTTTTTAACTGACACTCTGTAATCCTTCCATCCTTCCCTTTCTTGTGCCCTACCCCATCCCAAAGAAGCAAATGAATTGTCATCTGTCATTATAGGTTAGCTGGTATTTTCTCTAACTTTTTATCAATAGAATCATACAGTATATACTATTTTATGCATTTCTTGTACTTAGCATAATTGTTCTTGAGTTATCCATATTGAAGCATGTATTAATAGTTCATTCCTTTTCATTGCCAAGTAGTATTCCATTGGATGGTTATAGCATCGATTGTTTATCCATTTACCTGTTCATGGACATTTAGGTTATTTCCAGTTTGGGGCTATTACAAATAAGGCTGCTATGATCACTTATGCACAAGTCTTTGTCTGGACATAAGTTTTCATTCTTCCTGGGTAAATCTCTAAGAGTGGGAGGGTGGGAATATATGTAAGGTGTATGCTTAACTTTTTAGGAAACTGCCAGACTATTTTCCAAAGTGGTAGTAATGTTTTACATTCCCGCTAGCAGTGCATGAGAGCTCTGGGCTTGATCTTAGTGGGTCTTTCCCAATTCAATGTAGCAAACATTGAGTACCTACCATGTGCAGAACACTGTTTCAGGTTTGCTTATATAGACTTTTATCTCAACAGTGCTGGGAGGTCAAGGTTGGCATTATTTTTCTAGATTATGATACTAATAAAATTAGGAAAGAAATGTGACCTATCTGAGGTCACACAGCTCATAAGAGAGCAGTGCTGAGACCGGAACTCAAGGTTGTCCACCTCCACAGTTTAGGCCTGCTGGGAGTACTTTTTTTTTTCTTACGTGATTACATGTTGAAATGACACACACACACATATACACACACACACATATATATATGTATGTATATATATACATACATATATATATATTGTATTCTGTTAGGAGTACTTTTTGTAAAACGTATCTAGCTTTTCCGGGCTAGACAAGGAGCCTCTTGGATTTCACCCTTATCCTTTAATTTTTTTTTCAATATAAAAGGGATACATGTCCATTAAAGAAAATGTGAAAAACACAGGAAAGTAGTAAAGAATCACAATACCAATCATAGTTCTACCACTGAAATACCATTATAATTTTTTTGAATTGAATCATAGAATAATTTTTTGACTATAACCTTTTTCTTGTCTGAAATATTGATTTTGATGGTGTATTTAATATTATCATTTAAGTGATATCCATAATTAAGTGCAGGAGGGTAACAAACGGCATTATAAGGTAAGCTTCAAGAGGACAAGATTTTGTTGTTTCTTCACCAATGTGCACCTAGAATAGTGCCTGGCACACAGTAGGTTCTCAAAACATATGGTGAATGAATTTAGTTCATCCACTACAGTTAATATCTAAGAGGTCCTATTAAGCACAGATTTTCAATCTCTGTACACTTAAAAAAATTTGTTTTAGCTGTTGCTAATTGGGTATTGGAAGACTTTAGTTGTTCACTCACCTGCAAGATGGTGCTTCTAATAACATATTGTCCCTACTGGCTGTCACAGCAGGTAGTTACTGTTTGAAATACCTTGAAAGCTTTTAATCCCACCCAAAGTGTTTTCAGTCACCAACCTGCTGGCTAAACTATGTACCTGGAAGTGTTACGGAGACCCACACTGACCCTGTCAGTTTTTCCAATTCCCCTGGAGGGCTAGCACATTAGAGAAAGTTCAGTCCAGGTCAGGGAAGTGGTTTGAGAAAAAAGCATCTTTGAAGAAACTGCCTTCCTAATGGGATGTTAGGAGATCGCCCTGGCCCTCCTGGCTTTCAGCACAGCTGTGGATAGCTCTACGCCTGTTGTCTGCTCCCACCTCAAGCTCAGGCTGTAGGAGATTCTCAGCTTCTCTGCTTCAGATTTTCTTCAAGCCTCCTGTTGTGGAATGAGTTATGCCCCCCATATTCATACGCTGACATCCTAACCCTCAGTACCTCACCATGTGACCTTATTTGGAAATAGGATCATTGCAGATGAAGGGGAAAGTTTGACACAGACATACACATAGAGGGAGAATGCCATGTGAACATGAAGACAGGTATCTACAAGCCCAGGAGAGAGGTCTGGAACAGAGCCTTCCCTCAGGAGGAACCAACCCTGCCAACACCATGATCTCAGACTTCCAGCCCCTAGATCTGTGACACAATAGATTTCTCCTGTTTTAAGCTGCTCAGTCTGCAGTGCTCTATGATGGTGGCCCTAGCAGACTAACACACCTCTGCTCTTGGGAGAACCCAAACTAAGACACTGACTGCAGCTTATTCTGGTTGGTGTCACCATATGGAGAGGCTGAGATAAAGAGGAAGCCAAAGAATACCTCTGCTAAAGCATCACCTCTGGGAAGTCCTTCTTAACTCACCCTCAGACCTCTCTTAGGTGGGACTCACAGCATCTTGGCTCCTAATATCCTCTCACATGTTGCCGTCACAACTACTGAAACACATTCGCACATATTACATGTCTCCCACTTCCAAAATCTAAGCTTTCTCCTGCAGCAGCTACTCAATAAATGTTTCCTGAAGGTGAGAACGAGTGTGTGCTGGAGACTGCTAAATCCAATATTACTGCTCCCCTACTTAAAAATACAACTGCGGACTATTAGTTAAGTGACTAGATGCCCAGTTAGGGTCTAGATTTCCCAGCAACCTCACAGCTTTGTGTAGCTACATCCTTGCCACTGGGATGTGATCAAAAGGGATATGGGAGGGAGGACCTTCAAGATGGTGGAGGAGTAAGACATGGAGATCAACTTCCTCCCCACAAATACATCAAAAATACATCTACATGTGGAACAACTCCTACAGAATACCTACGGAATGTTGGCAGAAGACCTCAGGCTTCCCAAAAGGCAAGAAACTCCCCACGTACCTGAGTAGGGCAAAAGAAAAAGGAAAAACAGAGACAAAAGAATAGGGACGGGACCTGCACCTCTGGGAGGGAGCTGTGAAGGAGGAAAGGTTTCCACATACTAGGAAGCCCCTTCACTGGTGGAGATGGGGGCTGGGCAGGAGGGGGAAGCTTCGGAGCCACGGAGGAGAGCGCAGCAACAGGGAGGCAGAGGGCAAAGTGGAGAGATTCCCGCACAGAGGATCACTGCCTACCAGCACTCACCAGCCTGAGAGGCTTGTCTGCTCACCCGCCGGGGCAGGTCGGGGCTGGGAGCTGAGGCTCGGGCTTCAGAGGTCAGATCCCAGGGAGAGGACTGGGGTTGGCTGTGTGAACACAACCTGAAAGGGGCTAGTGCACCACAGCTTGCCAGGAGGGAGTCCGGAAAAAAGTCTGGACCTGCCTAAGAGGCAAGAGACCATTGTTTTGGGGTGCGTGATGAGAGGGGATTCAGAGCACCGCATGAACGAGCTCCAGAGAAGGGCACGAGCCGCAGCTATCAGCGCGGACACCAGAGACGGGCATGAAACACTAAGGCTGCTGCTGCCGCCACCAAAAAGCCTGTGTGCAAGCACAGGTCACTCTCCACACCTCCCCTCCTGGGAGCCTGTGCAGCCCGCCACTGCCAGGGTCCCAGGATCCAGGGACAACTTCCCCAGGAGAACGCACGACGCGCCTCAGGCTGGTGCAACGTCACGCTGGCCTCTGCCGCCACAGGCTCGCCCCGCATCCGTACCCCTCCCTCCCGCCGGCCTGAGTGAGCCAGAGCCCCCGAATCAGCTGCTCCTTTAACCCCGTCCTGTCTGAGCGAAGAACAGACGCCCTCCGGCGACCTACACGCAGAGGCGGGGCCAAATCCAAAGCTGAGCCCCTGGGAGCTGTGAGAACAAACAAGAGAAAGGGAAATCTCTCCCAGCAGCCTGAGGAGCAGCGGATTAAAGCTCCACAATCAACTTGATGTACCCTGCATCTGTGGAATACCTGAATAGACAACAAATCATCCCAAAATTGAGGCAGTGGACTTTGGGAGCACCTGTAGACTTGGGGTTTGCTTTCTGTGTCTAATTTGTTTCTAGTTTTATGTTTATCTTAGTTTAGTATTTAGAGCTTATTATCACTGGTAGATTTGTTTATTGATTTGGTTGCTCTCTTCCCTTTTTAAAATATATATATGTATATATTTTCCTTTTTCTCTTTTTGTGAGTGTGTATGTGTATACTTCTTCGTGTGATTTTGTCTGTATAGGTTTGCTTTTACCATTTGTCCTAGGGTTCTGTCTGTCCATTTTTTTTTAGTATAGTTTTTAGCGCTTGTTATCATTGGTGGATTTGTTTATTGGTTTGGTTGTTCTCTTCTTTTTTTTAGTTACTTTTTTACTTTAATAGTATTTTTATTTCAATAACTTTATTTCTTAAATTTATTTTTCTTTCTTTTCTTTTCTCCCTTTTCTTCTGAGCTGTATGGCTGACAGGGTCTTGGTGCTCTGGCCGGGTGTCAGGCATGAGCCTCTAAGGTGGGAGAGCCAAGTTCAGGACATTGGTCTACAAGGGACCTCCCAGACCCTCATAATTTCAATCAGAGAGAGCTCTCCCAGAGAACTCCATCACAACACTAAGACCCAGCTCCACTCAACGACCAGCAAGATTCAGTGCTGGATATCCCATGCCAAACAACTAGCAAGACAGGAACACAACCCCACACATTAGCAGAGAGGCTGCCTAAAATCATACTAAGATCACAGACACCCCAAAACACACCACTGGACGTGGTCCTGCCCACCAGAAAGACAAGATCCAGACTCATCCACCAGAACACAGGCACTAGTCCCCTCCACCAGGAAGCCTACACAACCCACTGAACTAACCTTACCCACTGGGGGCAGACACCAAAAACAACAAGAACTATGAACCTGCAGCCTGTGAAAAGGAGACCCCAAACACAGTAAGCAAAATGAGAAGACAGAGAAATACACAGCAGATGAAGGAGCAAGATAAAAACCCACCAGAACAAACAAATGAAGAGGAAATAGGCAGTCTACCTGAAAAAGAATTCAGAGCAATGATAGTAAAGATGATCCAAAATCGTGGAAATAGAATGGAGAAAATACAAGGAACATTTCACAAGGACTTAGAAGAATGAAAGAGCAAAGAAACAATGATGAACAACACAATAAATGAAATTAAAAATTCTCTACAAGGAATCAATAGCAGAATAACTCAGGCAGAAGAACAGGTAAGTGGCCTGGAAGATAAAATAGTGGAAATAACTACTTCAGAGCAGAATCAAGAAAAAGAATGAAAAGAACTGAGGACAGCCTCAGAGACCTCTGGGACAACATTAAACGCACCAAAATTAGAAATATAGGGGTCCCAGAAGAAGAAGAGAAAACGAAAGGGACTGAGAAAATATTTGAAGAGATTATAGATGAAAACTTCCCTAATATGGGAAAGGAAATAGTCAATCAAGTCCAGGAAGAACAGAGAGTCCCATACAGGATAAATCCAAGGAGAAACACACCAAGACACACATATATGTATTTTTTAACATCTTTATTGGAGTATAATTGCTTTACACTGGTGTGTTACTTTCTGCTTTATAACAAAGTGAAACAGCTCTACATATACATATATCCCCATATCTCCTCCCTCTTGCGTCTCTCTCCCACTCTCCCTAGCACACCCCTCTGGGTGGTCACAAAGCACCCAGCTGACCTCTCTGTGCTATCTGGCTTCTTCCCACTAGCTAGCTATTTTACACTTGGTACTGTATATTTGTCCAGGCCACTCTCTCACTTCATCCCAGCTTATCCTTCCCCCTCCCCATGTCCTCAAGTCCATTCTCTAGTAGGTCTGTGTCTTTATTCCAGTCCTGCTCCTAGGTTGTTCAGAAGCATTTTTTTTCTTTTCTTTAGATTCCATATATATGTGTTAACATACGGTATTTGTTTTTCTCTTTCTGACTTACTTCACTCTGTATGACAAACTCTAGGTCCATCCACCTCACTACAAATAACTCAATTTCGTTTCTGTTTATGGCTGCGTAATATTCCATTGTATATATGTGCCACATCTTCTTTATCCATTCGTCTGTCAATGGACACTTAGGTTGCTTCCATATCCTGGCTACTGTAAATAGAGCTGCAATGAACATTGTGGTACATGACTCTTTTTGAATGATGGTTTTCTCAGGGTATATGCCCAGTAGTGGGATTGCAGGGTTGTATGGTAGTTCTATTTTTAGTTTTTTAAGGAACCTCCATTCTGTTCTCCATAGTGGCTATATCAATTTACATTCCCACCAACAGTGTAAGAGGGTTCCCTTTTCTCCACACCCTCTCCAGCATTTATTATTTGTAGATTTTTTGATGATGGCCATTCTGACTGGTGTGAGGTGATACCTCATTGTAGTTTTGATTTGCATTTCTCTAATGATTAGTGATGTTGAGCATTCTTTCATGTGTTTGTTGGTAAACTGTATATCTTCTTTGGAGATCCAAGACACATATTAATCAAACTATCAAAAATTAAATACAAAGAAAAAAATCTTACAAACAGCAAGGGTAAAGCTACAAATAACATATAAGGGAATCCCCATCAGGTTAACAGCTGATCTTTCAGCAGAAATGCTGCAACCCAGAATGGTGTTGCAGGACATAATTAAACTGATCAAAGGGAAAGACCTACAACCAAAATTACTCTACCCAGCAAGGATCTCATTCAGATTTGACGGAGAAATTAAAATCTTTACAGACAAGCAAAAGCTAAGAGAATTCAGCACCACCAAACCAGCTTTACAACAAGTGCTAAAGGAACTTCTCTAGGCAGGAAACACAAGAGAAGGAAGGACCTACAATAACAAACCCAAACAATTAAGAAACTGGTAATAGGAACATACATGTTGATAATTACCTTAAATGTAAATGGATTAAATGCTCCAACCAAAAGACACAGACTGGCTGAATGGATAAAAAAACAAGACTGTATATACGCTGTCTACAAGAGACCCACTTCAGACCTAGGGACACATACAGACTGAAAGTGAGGGGATGGAAAAAGATATTCCATGCAAATGGAAATCAAAAGAAAGCTGGAGTAGCAATTCTCATATCAGACAAAATAGACTTTAAAATAAGGATTATTACAAGCCACAAAGAAGGACACTACATAATGATCAAGTGATCAATCCAAGAAGAAGATAAACAACTGTAAATATTTATGCACTCAACATAGAAGCACCTCAGTACATAAGGCAAATGCCAACAGCCATATAAGGGGAAATTGACAGTAACACAGTTATAGTGGGGGACTTTAACACCCCACTTCACCAATGGACAGATCATCCAAAATGAAAATAAATAAGGAAACACAAGCTTCAAATGACACATTAGACAAGATGGACTTAATTGATATTTATAGGACATTCCATCCAAAAACAACAGAATACAGTTTCTTCTCAAGTGCTCATGGAACACTCTCCAGGATAGATCCTATATTGGGTCACAAATCAAGCCTTGGTAAATTTAAGAAAATTGAAATCATATCAAGTATCTTTTCCGACCACAATGCTGTAAGACTAGATATCAATTACAGGAAAGAAACTGTAAAAGATACAAACACATGGACGCTAAACAATACACTACTAAATAATCAAGAGATCACTGAAGAAAACATAGAGGAAATCAAAAAATACCTAGAAAAAAATGACAATGAAAACACGATGACCCAAAACCTATGGGATGCAGCAAAAGCAGTTCTAAGAGGGAAGTTTACAGCAATACCATCCTACCTCTAGAAACAAGAAAAATCTCAAATAAACAACCTAACCATACACCTAAAGCAACTAGAGAAGAAGAACAAAAACCCCAAAAAATTAGCAGAAGGAAAGAAATCATAAAGACCAGATCAGAAATAAATGAAAAAGAAATGAAGGAAATGATAGCAAAGATCAATAAAACTAAAAGCTGGTCCTTTGAAAAGATAAACAAAATTGATAAACCATTAGCCAGACTCATCAAGAAAAAAGGGAGAGGACTCAAATCAACAGAATTAGAAATGAAAAAGGTGAAGTAACAACTGACACTGCAGAAATACGAAGGATCATGAGAGATTACTACAAGCAACTATATGCCAATAAAATGGACAACCTGGAAGAAATGGACAAATTCTTAGAAAAGCACAATCTTCTGAGACTGAACCAGGAAGAAATAGAAAATATAAACAGACCAATCACAAGCAATGAAATTGAGACTGCGATTAAAAATCTTCCAACAAACAAAAGCCCAGGACCAGATGGCTTCATAGGCGAATTGTATCAAACATTTAGAGAAGAGCTAACAGCTATCCTTCTCAAACTCTTCCAAAATATAGCAGAGGGAGGAACACTCCCAAACTCATTCTACGAGGCCACCATCAGCCTGATACCAAAACCAGACAAGATGTCACAAAGAATGAAAACTATGGCTAATATCACTGATGAACATAGATGCAAAAATCCTCAACAAAATACTAGCAAACAGAATACAACAGCACATTAAAAGGATCATACACCGTGATCAACTGGGTTTTATCCCAGGAATGCAAGGATTCTTCAATATACGCAAATCAATCAATGTGATAAACCATATTAGCAAGCTGAAGGAGAAAAACCATATGATTATCTCAATAGATGCAGAAAAATCTTTCGAGCAAATTCAACACCCATTTATGACAGAAACCCTCCAGAAAGTAGGCATATATGGTATTTACCTCAACATAATAAAGGCCATATATGACAAACGCACAACCAACATCGTTCTCAATGGTGAAAAACTGAAACCATTTCCACTAACATCAGGAACAAGACAAGGTTGCCCACTCTCACCACTATTATTCAATACAGTTTTGGAAGTTTTAGCCACAGCAGTCAGAGAAGAAAAAGAAATAAAAGGAATCCAAATCGGAAAAGAAGAAGTAAAACTGTCACTGTTTGCAGATGACATGATACTATACATAGAGAATCCTAAAGATGCTAAGAGAAAACTACTAGAGCTAATCAATGAATTTGGTAAAGTAGCAGGATACAAAATTAATGCACAGAAATCTCTGGCATTCCTGTACACTAATGATGAGAAATCTGAAAGAGAAATTAAGGAAACACTCCCATTTACCACTGTAACAAAAAGAATAAAATACCTAGGAATAAACCTACTTAAGGAGACAAAAGACCTGTATGCAGAAAACTATAAGACACTGATGAAAGAAATTAAAGACGATACAAACAGATGGAGAGATATACCATGTTCTTGGATTGGAAGAATCAACATAGTGAAAATGACTCTACTACCCAAAGCAATGTACAGATTCAATGAAATCCCTGTCAAACTACCAATGGCATTTTTCACAGAACTAGGACAAAAAAATTCACAATTTGTATGGAAACACAAAAGACCCCAAATAGCCAAAGCAATCTCTAGAAAGAAAAACAGACCTGGAGGAATCAGGCTCCTGGACTTCAGACTATACTACAAAGCTACAGTAATCAAGCCAGTATGGTATGGCACAAAAACAGAATATAGATCAATGGAACAGGATAGGAAGCCCAGAGATAAACCCCCACACATATGGTCACCTTATCTTTGATAAAGGAGGCAAGAATATACAAAAGAGAAAAGACAGCCTCTTCAATAAGTGGTGCTGGAAAAACTGTATAACTACATGTAAAAGAATGAAATTAGAACACTCCTTAACTCTGTATACAAAAGGATTATAGACCTAAATGTACGGCCAGACACTATAAAACTCTTCGAGGAAAACATAGACAGAACACTATATGACATAAATCACAGCCAGACCCTTTTTGAGCCACCTCTTAGAGAAATGGAAATAAAAATAAAAAATAATAAATGGGACCTGATGAAACTTAAAAGCTTTTGCACAGCAAAGGAAACCATAAAGAAGACGAAAGACAACCCTCAGAATGGGAGAAAATATTTGCAGATGAAGCAACTGACAAAGGATTAATCTTCAAAATATACAAGCATCTCATGTAGCTCAATATCCAAAAAATAAGCAACTTAATCCAAAAATGGGCAGAAGACCTAAATAGACATTTCTCCAAAGAAGATATACAGATTGCCAACAAACACATGAAAGGATGCTCAACATCACTAATCAATGAGGTATCACCTCACGCCGGTCAGAATGGCCATCATCAAAAAGACTACAAACAATAAATGCTGGAGAGAGTGTGGAGAAAAGGGAACCCTCTTGCACTATTGGTGGGAAGGTAAATTGATACAGCCACTATGGAGAACAGTATGGAGGTTCCTTACAAAACTAAAAATAGAACTACCATATGACTCAGCAATCCCAGTATTGGGCATATACCCTGAGAAAACCACAATTCAAAAAGAGTCATGCACCACAATATTCACTGCAGCACTGCTTACAATAGCCAGGAAGCAACCTAAGTGTCCGTCAACAGATGAATAGATAAAGAAGATGTGGCACATATATACAATGGAATATTACCCAGCCATAAAACGAAATGAAATTGAGTTATTTGTAGTGAGGTGGATGGACGTAGAGTCTGTCATACAGAGTGAAGTAAGTAGAAAGAGAAAGACAAATATTGTATGCTAGTACATATATAGAATCTAAAAAAGAAAAAAATAAGGTTCTGAAGAACCTAGGGGCAGAAGAGGAGTAAAGACACAGACGTAGAGAATGGACTTGAGGAGACGGGGAGGGGGAAGGGTAACCGGGACAAAGTAAGAGAGTGGCACTGACATATATACTCTACCAAATGTAAAATAGATAGCTACTGGGAAGCAGTTGCATCGCAAGGGGAGATCAGCTCGGTGCTTTGTGAGCACCTAGGGAGGGTGGGAGGGAGACGCAAGAGGGAGGGGATATGGGGATATATGTATATGTATAGCTGACTCACTTTGTTACGCAGCAGAAACTAACACACCATTGTAAAGCAATTGTACTCCAAAAAAGATGTTAAAAAAAAAATGATGACTTAAAAAAAAAAAAGGATATGGGTTCTTCCAGTAATACTCCTGGAAAAGAAATGGATGTGGGTGCCCCTGGTCTTTCCTCCCTGGCTGCTGGTTGGGGGATGATGACAGTACGTTCTGGGCCACCTGCCTCTGGATTTTGCTGGGAGCAAAAATAAAGTTCTTGTGGAAGGTACTGTATTTTGCAGTCTCTTTGTTCCAGCAGCTTAGCTTCTATCCTGATAATATAACTCCTTACTCTAATTTCCCAAGAATAAGAGGGTCCTTAGGGTCACTGACATGAGGGTGTGGGCCCTCAACGTTGCCAAGAGCCCATACAGGGACTAGAGCCTCACGTGGCTCTCCTCTGTGGGAGGAGGTTCGTGTCTGTCTTCCGCACGGTTCCCATGGACACATGGCTCCCTGTGACGCCTTGAGGGGAGAAAAGAGGACCTTCACACCTTTTCTATCTAAAGACAACAATCACAATCAGCTGACTAAGAGAGATGGCATAAGGCTAAGTACACTTCATAGTTAGCCATCAAGAGGATGTCTGCAAGCACTGGTGGCAAATGATAATTCCCAGAGGCATCCAGTCCCCAGATATCTCAGTGCTTGCACTAGAGACACTGGTCTAGAAGCTGTTCTGCTCTTCTTGGAAACAGGCTCCAGCCCAGCCTCAGCTCCTAGCAGACCCATCCTCACCCATGGAGACAAACGGGGTGAGGTGCTTTTCTCCAAGTTGTAGCCAGCTGCCTTCAGAAAGGGTGACCCATAATCAGCATGGACTTCCTCTGAAGGGAGGGCTTTGACATTTCAAAAGAACTGAATTCATGAATACAGTTCCACTTAGGAGAGACAGGGAAGGAGAGAATGCTGACTAAATGCTATAGAAAGAACAGCGGGGCTGATAGTGTGGGAGGGGCAGGGAAGCCCTGCTCCATTAGAGATGGAGAGGGGCCCCCAAGAGTCAAGATCTTCCTATCTGGTCTACTTAGAATCTCTAGAAACGGGAAGATTGAGAAGAAATGGTGGGGGCGGGAGAGAACGTGGATTAGGTAGTCAAGCCTGGTGGGAAAGGGCAGGTGAAGGAAGTGCCCCTCCCTCTGTTTCGGGAGGCTGCTTTCCCAAGAGGAGGGAGAAGTGTGATCCCCTATGGGTGGTACCCTGAGCAGTGCTGGCCTGGTCTTGGCGTCCAGGATTTAAGCCCAGTGAAGGCTGAGACTGTAAAAACAGAAAAAGCGAATTTGGGGCAGCCTCACACAGGACTCAGCCTGGGGGTCAGAGAAGAGCCAGGGCCGGGAGTTACCAGCAGCTGGCAGTGCCCTGCGTGAAGCTCCGGGCCTTTTGGAGCTCTGTGCAGTGTAAATGCAGTTGCCCAACACAACAGCCAAGAGTCTGCCCTTTCATCTTTGGAGAGATGTAATCAGCAACCTGACAGAATTCTGGCAGGAGCAATTAGCTCATGAATGATTTATCAGGTACCTCATGCAGCCAAGGTCTTGGGAGTGCTGATCTGCATACCGTCCCCAGGAACTCTGGGACAAAAGGGGAGGGCACTGGCTTTAATTTGCATTAGGAATTTTGGCCAATCTGTCCATCCTTCCCCATGCCCTCCCACCATACACATAACTCCCTCCTCCACCGTCACGCTGGACCCAGACACATTCACCCCCACTGGCTCCCCCTCCAGTGCGGTCCTCCATGCATCTCCACTCTCTCCCCAGCTCACTCCGCCCCAGCCACACTGGTCTCCTTGCTGCATCTGGAATGTGATAGGCCTGGCTGATCCCACCTCAGGATGTTGACACTCGCCAATCCCCTGTCTGGAATGCTCTTTCCTTTACATGTCGGCATGGCTGGCTCCCTCACTTTGTTCAGATCTCTGCTCATACGTCATCTTATTGTTAGGGAGGCCTTCCCTCGCCTCCTTGCTCCCTGCACCCCAAGAACGCCCTCATTTCACCCCCTAACTCATCACCATTGACATATGATATATTTGCTTGCTTGTTTGCTTACTATCTGATTCCCAGCATCAGGGCAAGTACTTTCTCTGTTTTGCTATTTCCGTGGTTGAATGAATGAAGAATCTGTAACCTGAGATCCAAAGAAAACAATGATCTAAATTTCCTGCAAGCTGACACTTCTTCTATGATGGACCAAATAAAGACAATTCTACCTTTAGGTTGTTTATTCAGCAAATATCTCTTACCCCTCACATCCAATCAAGCTGCCAGGTTCTATAGGTTCTCCTCCTGAAATTAACTGCTTCCTTCCTTCCTTCCGCCATCTACTGTTTACTGGATACTTACGAGGTACCAGGAATAATCTCTTATATTATTCTCATCTTACTATTCCCACGGCTGCCCTTCCGCGTGAAGCCTCACTAGCTTGCATCTGGCCAAATGAGAAACTTCCTACCCAAGGGCACTGCCTCCTTTTTCTTTCAGTTCATCCTGTTGGACACTAGATGAATTTCACTTCCCCTCCCGGTTCATAATTCTGCAGTGGCTCCCTACTGCCTATTGAATTAAATAGGGATTATTGATCGCCACTCTGAAGACCCTCCATAAAAATCTCAATCTACCCATGAGCCCAATCAACTACTATTTTCAGAATATATGCTTTAGCAAAACTGGCCCTCTCATAATTTTTGGAATGTGCCCTCATGCCGTTCGTATCTCTGGAAATAACACAATTTCTGTCAGCCCAAATTCTATCTTTCAAGTGCACTGTTAAATGCCACCGCTTTGCACCTTCACACCCGATGCAGTCTCTTTCACGTTTGAACTCCTATGATAGCAGGTTTATACAGTTCTTAAAATACCTGCTATCTTCTTCCCTTGTGTATGATTATATGCAGAGGTTCCTTATCTTATCCAATAGAGGACTCTAAAGGTTGTGGTTATATCTTATTTACCTTTTATTTTTTTTCCTCTGTAGCAGCTAAATCAAGGTCTTACTCAACATGCATGTTCACTTGCTATTTGCTGAATTCTAGTTATGGAGCCAAGACTGTTTATATCAAAGTGTAATTTTTAATTCAACTTCCAGTAAGCAATTATTGAGCATACTTTGTTGTAAGTATAATGCAAGGCAGTATATAATGGTCAGAACTAGTGATGCCAAAAATAAATACTAACAAAGGCAGATTCAAGGTGAGTGTGTACACGTAGTGTGGCTGCCCCCAGCACCTCCTAAATCCCAGCTTTTGGTTGGATGAAGTCAGAGATGATGAGCTTACCTGGTGATGCTGTGTGTTCCAGGTGGCCCAGCTGGGGCTCTCTGGTGATTCTGTAGATCAGTTCTGCAGGCTCCGTCTCCTGGTCAGTGGCAGAGAGCTGCAGAGTGGTGATTTTCTTCATCGAGTTTTCATCCAAGACCAGCCCTTTATTGGTGGTGATGACTGGTGGGGATTTGTCTTCTGAAAATATCAGAAAGAGTGATTTGAAATGGGATCATTTTTAGCCTCCTTTCTTCAATTCTGGGCCTGGTGTCCAGGGGTAAGATCAGAATAGTCTCCAGGACTGTCCCTCAGAGAGCGTATCAAGGAGCCACGGCCTCGCACAACAGACAGGATATGATTCCAGGTTTCCACATGAGCACCTAAAGGAAAGGCTCAAGCCTCGAGGTGAGCACAGTGTGCACCACATGACCTCAGAACTGCTGGAGGACTTTTAGAAACCCAGTGCCCCCTTACCCAAAACACTGATGGAAAATGACTGGCCGATCAGTTTGTTGCCTTCTCCATCAACCACATCAAATTTAAAAGCAAAGCTCCCACCAGATTCTCCTTTCCCATGACTGTATTCTATGTGGCCTGTAACAAGGACAAGAAAATCAAAGTTTGCTATTAGTGTTTTCTGCCCTTATTTCTGAAATGTCAGGTGAGAATTCAGTTGGTATTCACACCAGTGAATTAATTAACCCCTTCTCACTTAGACATTGCTTTTGACATTTTAATCTAATATTTTCATTTCCTCCCTTTCATCTCCCATTAGCAACTCCCTCATCATCAATGACTCCATCATGATAAAACCATCCTAAGTAGCAAGTAGCATTGCTTACAGTTGAGGCTTGGCGTCTGTGGAAGACTCTAAAGAAGTCTCATGAATAACTAGATCAGCAAAACTGCCCACGTGGAAAATGTGCACTGACCGGACCCACGTCACTGGTGTGACCCTATTAAATATCCATGTCACAGGGCAAGAGGACAGAGAGCTGCAGCCCACATTCTCCCAGAAGCTGTCGCTCCCATTTCCCAGTACAGCCTTAATTCATTATAGGAAAGACACCAGATATAACCAACCAACAAAGAAATAGATGAACAAAATAAATAAACTCTACCTAGAAGTCAAATGGATCCAAAGGGAAAAATGCAATATATTACATTTTTGTTAACCCACAGCATCACTTATAAGTACCTAGCAATGAAAAGATAGCCAAACATCTAGGGAGAGGTGCTGCTCTCATATTCTAAAAAGGGACACTGAGGCATGGAAAAATTAAGGACTTATTCCACTCCCTTCACTAAACATGTCTAATGAGATTTTGGCTGCTATCAGTTTTGGGCGTTAGGGCAGACGGGACCTTCCGCTCCTAGGGGGACACATTTCCACCTCTAAATGGAACTGCACATCATTACATGACGTTGGATTACTTTCCATCCAAATATGTAACTTTCTTTCCTTTTTTACCCCTGAAAGCACTGTACAGTAACTATGTAGCATTTAACATTTATGCTTTTACATTACATCAGCATTTCCTGGAGCTATGGGATGAGGAAATGTAATTTTCTGGAGCTATGGGATGAGGGATGAGCTATGTAATCTCCCTCAGGCAGCTCCAATTTATGACCTTCCATTTTGCTTAGTTCATTAACTTGTGCTCTTTGGGGAGCTGGAAAGAGATATAAATTGTTCCCCTCAGGCAGGCATAATTTTCACCTTAATCCATCCCAATTCACTTCTTTTTCCTCTCTCTCTCACACACATTTTTAGCATCATAGCAAGTCAAAATGATTTTTTCGTCTATAATAGCCCCCAATTTCATCAATGCTATGTCAAAGCATGAACACATCTTAGCCAAGAAGGAGAGTTTTTTTGCAAAACCAAAAAAATTGAGGAGACAAGAAAGAATAAATGAAGCTATAACTCAGCTCTTAATTCAAAACAAAAGTGCTCAGTTTGCTGCCATAGGCTACCAGGCACTTATCTCTCATTTGACTACTGGGGGTGGAGTTTCTGGAAGTCTGGGTTGGCAGAAGAGAAGCAGCTGACCTTGGCTGATGTCAGCCTGGGTGAAACTTTGGACGGGGCCTTTAACGGAGATTTGCTCCAGGCTGTCATGCTTTACCAACTGCAGGCGCCCTGCACCAGGATCTTCCTTCAAGATGTACATCACCTGATGGTCACCTGAGTCAGTATCTGTCACTTTCAAGTGCTGTTCTGTGATGGGTGCTACGGACCCTGGAAGAGAATGGGATAGATTAGGTCATTCCCCATCGCTGCTTTTGAATAGGATGTCAAATGATTTTAGGAGACTGGAGACTAAACTAACACACACTCCCTGGTCTAAGGAAGTATCAGCTGCCTGCCCTTCTGTTTCCAGCTGAATAAACTTTAATTTCCATAAGTGAATAGTCCCAACTTCCCAATTTGCTAATCACCCCTTGAGTTTAGACCTGAGCCCCTTTTCTCTTCTGATCCACTTTCACTCTCTACCAGTGCTTGCCCTACGCCAGTGACCTTTCAGTTAGTATCTAGATCTATGTAATAACTCCTAGTTCTGTGATATAAAGAATTCCCAGACCTATGATGAAACCTGCTTGGACCTAATTTATTTACTTAAGGATCACCAAATCATAAAAAAACAGCTTTACATAAACTCACAAACATATCTGTTGCCCTCTCAGACTGAACAGTCAGAATCAGTTTTCCTCAAGACAGAATATATGGTGAGGGTTACAGAGCAGGGAGACCTGAGCGCTGGGCCCTGGAAGGCTTGCGCAGGTGTTGGGGATGGAGACAAGGCACTGTCTCCTGGAAAACACGTCTTCTCAGGGTCTTCCCCCTTGCTTTCCTCTCCCGCCATTTTCTCACATTAAAAATAGTAAATTCTGATAAAGTAGGTCCTAGTCACTCATGTGTAATACATCCTAGTGTTTGGAGTGGCAACCCACCATGGGCCCTGAGTGTCCCTGCATGTTCTTGCTGGGTAACGCCAAGAATGCAGGGCCTGACCACTCATTACTCAGGCCATTCTCAGCGAGTAACCCTGAGGGATGAGGTGACATCTTCCTCTGGGACAAAGATCAGGCTTGCTTATCGCTACTATAACACGGGGAGCTCCCCAAGCTCAGTGTTCCTCTTCTGTAATGCATTACACTGCACACGGAGGTATTCATCTGGGCCCTCCGCATCACCCCCATGGGACTTGGAGGGCATTGCGAATAGATGCAAAATTGCTCTTGGCAATGCTGCCTGCTGTGCTGTCACAAAGTACTTTGTCTCTGACCAAGGAATCTCGTGTCTTCTACCAGCATCCATGAAACAGTAAGAGGATAACTTATTAGCTTGTAAATAGGGCAAAGTTAAGTCCCAGAGCTAATACTTGAGACCTTTGGGAATCTCCAAATTTTCAAATACCATTATACCATATATTTTTCACTACAAAATACATATGAAACTAAGAATAAACAAGCAAACGGAACTCCAGTGGGACACCGATGCTCTGTGGAAAAAAGCCCACTCTCTAAGTAACTCTCTACTGCAAACTGACTCCAAGACTGACATGTGTCACAGGTCCTTCAGTGTTGCTTATCCATAAGTAAAATTGTGAACATTAGACCCCAGAACACCGTATCTAATGGTTCTCAATTATTTACATAATCTCTCTTGGTGCAATGATGACTTCCCAATTGCCCCTCCATGCCTTTTTTTTTTTTTTTAAATAAGCATCTTGAAAATCCTGCTAGATTTTGTTGTTTGTTTCCGTGGGGTTGGGTAGTAGCAATGTTCTAAGAGACCTGGGCCTACGAGTAGTTGGATAGATGAAGATTTTTGTGGACCTTGGGAATACTATAAGCTCTTCTCAATCTTTTCTCAAATTCACAGACAGAGGTCCAAAGAACTTCAGAGGTTTCACATTTGTCACTCACAACTCTTAGTGTCCCCAAAACAACAGTTCTCCCCAACACTAGTCTCCCCAGATTCTGCACACCCAGTTCAAGATCCTCCCACAGAGCTGAGCTGATATGGAAGGAAGCACTGCACACCAACAAAGAAGAAACCACGGCCACTGTCTTCCATCCCTGTGGTACCTGCTGACAGCTGGAGGCCTTGGTTTACAGCCAAGTGGGGGGTGTCACCTGTAGGCAGCTCTATGTATATCTCCATCCTCCCTGTGTCTGTGTGGAGTCCATCAGTGAGGGAGAACCGGAACTCATCCACTGCCACACCAGGACCACCAGGCATGTACCCAACCAGCCCGGCCAGGATATCCTGGTAGGTGAAGGACGAGCCCTGGACCAAAACCCTCCCATTCTCCAGAGGCTCAGAAGCAGTTTGCCTCCGGAGCAGATGACCTAGGAAGGAAGCGAAAAAAAGAAAGAAAGAAACAATGGTAGAGTATATATGACACCAAAACATTGTCTGATTTTGTCAACTGCTTGAGCCTGGGTAGAATGCCAAGTCCCTCAGAGGCTCATGGTGGCACATAAATAAATGACCAACAAATCAGCACTTTACATAGAAGTACAGGGCGCTGCTCTATGGCCTCAGCTCCAAATAAAGAAGACAAAGTTCTGCTTTTCCTGGTTAAAAACCTCTTAAGGAGACACAGATGGATACAGTAATATGGTGGCTTGGGAATCAAATCTCTCTCCATGAATTCAAACTCACTCCATTATCTAAACCTTATTTTCACCTTCTGCAAGGTGAAAATAGCACTCTCCACTTGCTGCCTTCTGCCTGGGGCATCTGGGGTGGGAGAAAGGAATACGTTTTAAATTCCTTTTAAATTCAGAAAGACACTAAGCATCTTTGGGCTGAGGCATATTTTTCTGTTTTCAAGGTCATGTGTACCACAAAGGGGCAGTTAAAGTGCTTCATTAAAGAAAGTGAAAGTGGATGAAGGCAAGCTAAAATGCAATGACCAACAACCTCCCCTGCCAGCTCTCCATCAACAACAGTTTCATCTTCAAAAGGCCAATAGCCATTAGGATGGAGTAAGATACCACTTGGGAGAAGAAAGTTGCAGAGCTTTAGCTAATACTAGGGGGATGGCACTTAGAAAAGAAGTACGTAGAAGAGTCCCATGGTGGTTTTCTAAACTTCTGGTTTAATCAGGAAAAGTGCTTTCTTTGCAAAAGGAACAAGCTCATAAAGACGTCTACCACTCCTCTAACCTGAAGTGAACACCTTTTGTGATTAATTTCAAGGCTGCTATGCTGTTCCTTGCATGCAATGGCCCAGGATGATCAAGCAATGATGCCTACTCTGAGAAGAGGATGTGCAGATTCTGAAAACTTGTTTTGCCTGAGGTTACATAAGAAAGCAAGAAAACAGCTGAAATTGAATTTCAGAGACACCAATTACCCAGGATTCAGGCTTTCAGAGCAACCAGAGTCTACTGTGACCTCAAAGAACATTAGCTAGCTGTGAATTTGATTATACTTTGATGCAAAGAACGGACTACACACCAGCAAGGCAGAGGAATGATCGGCTGAAATCTATGTGTTTATTCTAATAACCCGTCGGGCACCTCAATTAAGAAGCTTCCCATAGCAGTTGTGTCCTACCATGGCCAGGCTTTTTTGTCAATACAAAAGTCAGCTCGTTATCTGGAGTGTCCAGGTCCTGCAGGCTCAAAGAAGAATTGCTTATCACCACTCCCGAGCTCAGCTGCACGCCAAGGGGCCGCAAGGTCATCCTGGGAGGCTCGTCATTCTTCCTCTGATTAAAGCATAAGATATTAGGTCTCACACAGATACTGGTTTAAGAAGAAAAAAATAACATGCATTATTCAGAGAAAGTAACACCACCACATTAACTTTCACGACCGAAATAGCATGTAACGTGTCATTGTCTTTTATTGTTATTATTATTATTGAAATATAGTTGTGTTAGTTTCAGGTATACAGCAAAGAGGTTCAATTATATAGATATATTTTTTCAGATTATTTTCCATTATAGATCATTATGAGATACTGGATATAGTTCCCTGTGCTATACAGTAGGTCCTTGGTGTTTATTTTATGCATAGTAGTTTGTATCTAATATGTCACCATCTTTAATTCCCACTCAAAATGGTTAGGTTGAAAGGCGAGCAGGTCACACAAACCAAATATCCCCTTGAAAAGACACTGATGGACATGCTACAGAAATCTTCTCAGGTATTTTCCATAGGTACAAGGATGACATTTTCCAGACCAAAAATACGGACATGTGGTTAGACAAGTATATTTGGGGAATAAAAGGGCACATTATTTGAAATCAGAACAGTCTTAGAAGCCTAAGCATGGCACAGTACCTGTAGGAGGACACATATTTGAAACTGTGGGTGTCTAAAGACATCTCCTTGACCCCCCCATCCTCGTGCCAGCACCCCTCATCCACTGTCCCTGAAGGGCGCCAAGAGTGCCCTGTTTTATTTTCTCAAGGCAGAGGGCATTCCATTCTGATTTTTATCTTTTATCTCTCTCCCTGGGGTGACAGAGCAAGCCTATGTAGTTGCTCAAATGAGAATAAACACAGCAACGAGAAACACATTTCTTTCATGTTACAGTGTAATGAATAAATGCACTAAAAAATATAAGAAAAGGCAAGTATGCACATAGAACCACATACAATAATTTCAGGGAAAAATAAGCATATGTTGTTTTTCACCTAATATGAGACTGGCAAGGTTTCTCTGTCTGACCCTCACAAACTGTTTTCACACAGAACAGATAGACTTTACTCTGAAATGGAAATTCTGATTTCCAAGTCAGACCATCCCCAAATGCCAGCCTTAATTCTACAAGTTTCCTAAAGGTCAGGGTTATATTTTAAAAACTGACCTCTAAAGTTCAAGGTCAAACCCAATCTTCTTTGCTTTTGAGTTCACACAAAGCTATCTAATGGTGCGATATTGTGGTCAAAGGCCCAACTTATCCAACTTCCAAAGTCTTTACCTCGATGGTGATGTTGATGCTGTGGATTTCTGATCGGCTGTTTCCATCACTTACATAAAAACTGAAAATATCATGGGTTGGCTCAATGCTTTCATGAACACTCTGAAAGTAGTAAATGTAGTTTTCCAGGACATCTTGAAGAGGGAATGATGCTTCTAGGTCACTGGTAGTTCCAGGGCCAAATCGATCACCTGCATCAACAGCAAGAGGGAACTTTTACCTTGATCCATCAATTCCTGCTTCCTGGGCTGAACCAGAAAGCCTGACAGCACTATCAACAGAAGAGGAAAATATGTTTGAGAATAAAGGTGGGAGAGTGTTTTCATCTACAAATGGGAATCAAATGAGATAACATGTATGAAAGCACTGTGGATGTTATTATTTCATACAGCATAGAATCAGTGGTTGTTTTGTTAGAAATATTTGATAAAATAAGTCATGGGACAAGTATTGATACAATAGTAAAGGTTTTACCTTAAGCTTTAGTCAATTTTGAAACCACTCTGCAAGAGGAACCTTCTTTCTTTACACAAGAAAAGGTTAACTGCATACCTTTTTATCTAAGAAACATCTCCTTAAGCATGTTTTCATTTGACTATTCAGTTCCTTAAGGAAACCTCTGCATGGGCTAGTGCTCAGCCCCTGGGATGGTACACCAGAGCTACTGTGATGCTCAGGGACCATCCAGAGCTTGGGTGCAGTTCAGGTACTGAGATGTTCAAGTACCATTCAGAGCTCCACAGAAAGTGCTGGCTCTGGTTACCTCTTCTTTTCATCCCAAGCCCAAAGGCCAAGGGGAAGAGTAAACACTGTCTAAATGATGGGTGACTTGTCTCTTACTTGGTCTCTGAGGCTGCTATGCTGTTCAAGGCTGCTATGCTCTTCCTTGCATAGCAGGAACAGCTATGTCAATTAAGTCTCTGTAACTGATTGATTTTAAATCGTTACATTTTCTTCCAAAGAGAGGAGAAAAAAGAAACCCCTGTGTCTTCAAACACTCCCTGGATATACATCAACAAAGAAAAGTGTAGATAGAAGATCTGAAAGCGCTAAGGCTTTCTCTTTCCCTCTTTCATGGTCCTTTGCAAAGATTAGGTCATATATTAAAAGGCCATTGACTTCCTAGATTGCAGACAGGGTCATTTTTCGTTTACCTCCCAATGTAAAGACTAGGAATGAAAATGCTTCATTTATAATTTCTTTGAAATAAGAATTCAAGACAAATATTATTTTTTTCAATGACATGAATTTTCTTAAATTTTACCCCTCAGATATGATTCCTCTTGACACCAGAAGAATAGAGGGCTCTAAGTGACCAGTGACCTGATAATCCCTAGGGCATACAGTTCAGGGTTTCCAAAAGGAATTGCTATAATTCCTTCAAATTTTATTTTCTCTTTCCTTTGATCACTGTAAATATAAGAAATATAGTATCTTTATTTGGATCAAAAATAGCCTAAGTAAATAGTGCCTAAAAATATACTTGAATAGAATAATGACTTACTTTCTGTCTTAGAAAACAAGCTGTTCAACAAGTGAATCTGCCACTGAAGCTTTAAGCACCGTCCTTTCAATTTTTAAAACAGCACCTTCTATATATATATATATATTTTGCGGTACGCAGGCCTCTCACTCTTGCGGCCTCTCCCGCTGCGGAGCACAGGCTCCGGACGCACAGGCCCAGCGACCATGGCTCACGGGCCCAGCCGCTCTGCGGCATGTGGGATCTTCCCGGACCGGGGCACGAACCTGCGTCCCCTGCATCGGCAGGCAGACTCTCAACCACTGCGCCACCAGGGAAGCCCTTCTATTTTTTCACATAAACCTCTCTCATTAATGTTCTTCCTTGCCTTCTTAAACAGAATATACTATGTGCAAATTAAATAGTTCTTGATGTGTGCAGGCTATCATCATGAACATCTATTACTGCATTGCACTAGAACGCGGTGATGCCCGACAGGTAATCAAGGTGGGCCCTGCCCTGGTTGTGCCGGTACTAAAGGAATGTAGATTATCCATGCTGTTAGATTTCATACCAGACAATATGATTATTCTGTTTCTTCCATCTTGCCGGTATGAACTTAAAGCTACTTCTTCTAATGTTTTTAAAAAGATGTTCTTCTGATCAGCTGAATTCTGAATCTAGGTAGCTAGTTTCACATGTATGAAACAGACTTGGTTCTGAACTCCCATGGAGCAAAGGGTGAGTCCTTATACAACGTGCCTTGGAACAATTATTTGCCCCCTGAACGTCTTTTCCTTACTTCCAGGTTCATACTAACGTAGAGCAATGGTTTTCCAAGTGTGGACCAGCAGTAATGGCATCGCCTGTGAGCTGGTGAGAAATGCAAATGCATGGGTCTCAACAGCCTCCTTAAACAGGAACTCTGGGGTTGCTGCCCAGGAAACTGTTTGCACAGGCCCTCCAGGTGAGTCTTATGCACATTAAAGTCTGCAAACCACTTTAAGAGAGGCTGAGGCTTGCCAGAAAGTTCACTTCTACATGTACTCCAGGTTAGCATAAAACGATGTTAAAAAAAGCTTAATAAGAGGGCTTCCCTGGTGGTGCAGTGGTTGAGGGTCCGCCTGCCGATGCAGGGGTCACAGGTTCGTGCCCCGGTCCGGGAAGATCCCATATGCCGCGGAGCGGCTGGGCCCGTGAGCCATGGCCGCTGAGCCTGCGCGTCCGGAGCCCGTGCTCCGCAACGGGAGAGGCCACAGCAGTGAGAGGCCCGCGTACCGCAAAAAAACCAAAAAACAAACAAACAAAAAGCTTAATAAGAAATCACCTGGACAGAAGAGAAGGCTGGGGGCAACCATCCTTTCAAGATTCCCCACCTTTGCTTGTGCTCTTCCCTCTGTGAGAAATGCCATTTTCCCTCTGCCCACAGCAACTACCCACTGACACTTCAAGTTCCAACTCAAATGTTGCTTCCTCCGACTTTCTTGCCTTTACAGGCAAAAGTAACTGTTTTGTCCTATGTCCTTTCTCAGTGCTTTCCTCCTTTCCCTGTCCTGGCGTTTCATGATTGTAATTTATCAGTCTTCATATCTGTCTCCCACTCGAGGCAGGGGCTGCATCTTACTCATCTTTACATCCACTGTATAAACATTTGTTGAGATAAATCTAACTCAGCAAGAAACAAATCTAAGAGCACACACTGAAAGGCCAGATGGGGAAAAGACTCAAGATTTTCTATAGGAAAACATGTCCCCTGCTAAATGAGTTTCCGGTAACCAGGCTCAAATCCCAGGCACCACGCTGGTCACAGACGCCTCCACTGGCCTCTCTGTGGGAGCTGCTAGCTGCACACCAGTTAGAGCCAAGCGCTGGCACTCAGGAATCTCACTGCGGAAGCAGCAGCACGGTCACCTGCCGGGAGCTGTCTCAACTGCCAGTCATTGTGGTCTCGGCGGACCTGTGGACAGTATCCACCCTCTCCCCTCCCCTTCTCTGTGATAATCACCAAGGGCAGTGGGTCCAGGGTAGATGAGCGGGGGGAGGGATGTTGAGGAGAGGGTCACAGAGAGACAAGCATGCATTTCAATTCATGTCATATCCTCAGAAAAAGCAGCGACGTAAGCTGTGGTTCAGCTAAACTGCAGCTGCCTCACAGTAAAAGGACAGAAAATTTTATTTCCTTGACACTCAATTCTGAGTGCAATCCCCAAGCCTCTGCGTCCCCATTGCTGGCACTCCAAATCCCCTCACCCTGCTCTAGTTTTTCCCATAGCACTGATTGACCTCCTGACGTCTTATGCAGTTTTTTCATTTATTAGGTTTCTTATCTGTCTCCTCCCACCAGGATCTAAGGCACCATGAAAGTAGGGGTTTCTGTCTGTTTTGTTTACTGATATATCCCCAGTGCTTAAAACAGTGCTTGGCATACAGGAAACACTCAATTTTTGTTGAGTCAATGAAACCTTCCCTCCTTCCATTTCTTTGAAATGGTTCCATTCCCTCTTTAGTTCTCCATATCCAGGTTAACTGCAGACAGTTACCCACCTCCACGCTCCCTTCTCTCCAGGTCTGGAGCAACTCTAGAGCCAATCTACTGCTGTTACCTGTTCCCGTGTTCTCGATGCAGCCGTACTTGGGCAGGGCACTTAGTTTAATGACGGCGTCACCCTGGAGGCTGTCCTGATCATCAGCAGCAAAGAAGTGGTGAAATGAGAGTGGGGCTCTCCCTCCCTCGTCAACCTAAGAAAGAGAAGATTGGAGAGAGTCCTTGGGCGGTTGCACGTGACTGCAGTAAAAGGAACTGAATTGAAAAGTGTTGCCTAGGGTGACCTTCCAGCACCAATTCCACTTCTTTGAGGAGGCAGATCCTCTACGCACGAGATGAGGAATATTCGAGCTGCTGGGACCGGGCAATCCTTCAGCGCCTCTTGAAGCTACGCTCAGACACAGTGACTTCCGTGTTTCCCTTCAAAGTTGTGCTTCCTTCCATGATGGATCTGGTTGTAAAGCAGCTCTGGCCCATTCTAATCACCTACCTTGGAACAGCTGCACGACAGGATGGCTGCCTTCCTTCCGTATCAACGTTCAAAAGCCCGCAGCTACAGAATGATTCATCCAGTCCTCCCTTGGATACTATGAGGGTAGCTCTGTCCTATAGCAGGAGTTCCCAGCAGGAAGTCCCATTTATCCCATGATAGTGTATGTTTATAGGTGTGCAGGAAGAAAGGGCTCACCATACCTGAAAGCTAGTGCTTATCTTACTGTCAAGGAGGAAAATAAATCGGTTATGAGTAGAAGCAGGTGCTCCAGCTACCTTTTTCCTTTAGGGCCCTGTTTTGTATGCTTACTTTGCAACCTGACCCTAGTGTTTTTTGCTAGCCTGCTGGATATGAAGCTGTTTACTTCTGAATAACTATTGGCTAAATATAGGAAGATCTACAAGTTACCAAGTGGAAGGTCACCCTGACTCTGGGAATGGGGAAGGTGCAAACGATTGCCCCGAAGTGTGGACATGGAAAAAAAAAAAGGGTGGAATATCAGAACCATTTAGAAACAACTCAGTTTTATGAATTTTTGGTTGTTCAACAAAACCAGGAATCCTGAGTTTTTGGCATTATGGTATGTACGTAGAGCAGAACAAGGAAAGTGAATTAACTTTTATGGAATCCCTACCATGAGCCAGTACTCTACTGGGGCTTTTCAGTGCTACTTTATTAATCATCAGAGTAATCCTTTATGTAACAGGAATAGTAACACTTTAAAAATGAGGAAATTGGGACTTCCCTGGTGGCACAGTGGTTAAGAATCTGCCTGCCAACGCAGGGGATGCGAGTTCGATCCCTGGTCTGGGAAGATCCCACATGCTGCGGAACAACTAAGCCCACGCACCACAACTACTGAAGCCCGTGCGCCTAGAGCCCGAGCTCCGCAACAAGAGAAGCCACCGCAATGAGAAGCCCGTGCACCACAACAAAGAGTAGCCCCACTCACCGCAACTAGAGAAAGCCCGCGTGCAGCAACGAAGACCCAATGCAACCAAAAATAAGTATAAATAAAATAAATAAATTTATAAAAAACCGAGGAAACTGAGGTTAAGAAAGATTATATAATTGGTCCAAGGTCAGTCAGCTAGTAACAGAACTGGCACTTGAATTCAGGTCTAGGTAACTTCACGATCGAGGTACATTATATTTCACCTCCCAACGCCAAGGGAGCTGTCAATATCGTTTACAGCGATAAGTATCAGCTCCATTTAAGATGGGACCTGGGAAGCTTCCCTGGCAGCGCAGTGGTTAAGAATCCGCCTGCCGGGCTTCCCTGGTGGTGCAGTCGTTGAGAGTCTGCCTGCCGATGCAGGGGACGTGGGTTCGTGCCCCGGTCCGGGAAGATCCCACATGCCACGGAGTGGCTGGGCCCATGAGCCATGGCCGCTGAGCCTACCACAACTACTGAGCCTGCTCACCTAGACCTCATGCTCTGCAACAAGAGAAGCCGCTGCAATGAGAAGCCTGCACACCGCAACGAAGAGTAGCCCCTACTCGCCACAACTAGAGAAAGCCCACACGTAGCAAGGAAGACCCAACGCAGCCAAAAATAAATAAATTAAAAAAAAAAAAAAAGGGACCTGGGGATACTGTCCATATCCGTACGTTTTAGTTGCTGCAAACATTAGACTATAAATTCCTCAAAGATACATTCCTACTCCTACTGCTATATACATCTAGCATAGTATACAAAATACTGTACACATCTAGATTTATGTCTGGCACAGAAATACTTGTTGACTAATTAAATAATGTGGATATAATGATTTGATCTTCTGCATGTAATTATTTTCATACTTTTTGAAAAACTGATGCTTGAAAGCCATACGTATCTTGATACTATTGCCTAGATATTTGAGGGGAAGGACTTGACATCCAATTTAGGTAGAAATCCTTCGTTCACACTGCCACAGACTCCTGCTCTCTACAGCACCCACAGTTCATTGATCTGAACTGCTTACGGTGATAAGGTCAGCGAAAGCAATGACTTGGGGTGGATCCTTGACGGGAGTGATCATGATGGTAAACCTCTGATTGTCCAGGCGGTTGTGGTCCAAATCAGAGACAGAGAAGTGGAAGCTGTCAGTAACCAGATGACCACCGGTCTCAAATGCAGCTGAGTACCTACAAAGGCCAGCAGAAGAACAGAATGAATGAACCACACCAACAGGTCAAGTAAGATGACTAAATCTTTGTTTAACAATGGGGCCAGAAGTAACATAATCTTTCAGGGGAGCTACTGGTTAGTTGCTTACATATTTTAATACAATTTAAAAAAATTCTGTCACGTAACACCAGGTGGTTATATACCTAATTTTCTTGTTGTTGATGTCTTCCATTGTGAAATTGGAAACCTCTGAGAGTTCTTCCACCTCAGGTCCTGAGGTTCTTAAGAGAGCACCATACACGGGCAGAGAACTTAACTGAATCCAGATCTCTGGGTCGGGGGAAGAATCATCCTAATTAGGCAAATATGAGGCAAGACATGAATGCACGTTTGCAGGAATCAATATTTCCAGTAAAGATCTCGAGTGCTCCCTTCTCTACTAAACGGAAAAATCTCTTTCCCTTTGTGATAAAGCAACACCATTTAAACTGCGTGAAAATCCCAGTATTTATTCCTCCTAAAATGTCTTTTTGATAATGTCTTCTTTGAAGAGTAGCTCAAGATAATAGTGGGACATGCACTTTAGGTATAGGGCATAAAACAAAGAGATGCCCTGTGGTTACTATAAGAGCCACACAAGGTTTTGTTTTTATTACAAGCATCTAGTGAAGTGCAAAACACAGTCAGAAATATGTCATCCTTCTAGAAACACAGTTGTAGGATTCTTCTAGAGTTTCTAAGAATAGTTTGCTTTTTAGAAACAGGTAAAATTCCACTATAACATATGATAACAATTTTAAAATTCTGTGAAACAAAGAATGGAAGGTATTTAGCTTAGCCAAGGACTCACTTTAAGTAATATTTAACATGATAAAAATTTTAGTTTAACAAAAGAAGTTAGGAAATTATGGATTTCATTCTACCTGGACCGAACCTATGGATTTTCAACTCCCAAGATGCCCAATATTAACAAAGACCATCTATTTCCCTTTCCTCTGCACTGTTTATCGAGAAATAAAATTGGCTTTCTGTGTTGCTACATGGACAATAATTGAATGTCTTAATGAACAATTTCTTCTTTCTTCAAGGATATTTTTGGAAATATCTAGGAGGGAGGCAACAACTTCTTTTTTTTGTTTGTTTGTTTTTTTTTGCAACAACTTCTTGGAAAGATTCCCTGAGTCATTCATCTTTTAGAGCAGCTGGCTGTGAACATGAGGGTACTTTACACTTTACCACAGCAACAATGAAAACAAATATTGCATAGCCAAATGTATTTTCACATGCAAATTTGCATGGCTATGTTGTACAGTTAGTTGAGGTACGAGATCAGGAATATGACCACAGCTGCCTGGTGATCTGGGGCAGCAGGTTTTAGTCAGCTTTCATTTCTATCCCTAGAGACCTTTGTAAGTTGACAGTTCAGAGCCTCAGTGCAAGATCATAGAATTTTCCATATTTCTTCACATCACTTGATAACAGCGTGGAAGGAATCTCAAATTCATTGAAGCTGCAAAACTTCAGAAAATTTCCCCTAAATTTATACTTTAAAAGTTTCTCTATTTTTCTACATGAGTTATCAAATACAATATGCAGGCTTCCAAAAAACTACTTCCTAATACTACTGTGAGTATCCTCTGAGAGGGAATTTTTAGAAGACAGCCAAGAGTTCTAAGGTATTATCTTCTGAGATGGTGATAAACTACAAGGACAGAGCTCCTGGCTCTTGATTAGAATGAACAGCTTCTAAATTCCACATTGGTAAATTTGGCAAAGAAATGCAAATTTCATGTCAGGCACAACACAACTTATAATTTTTCAAATCTCAAATGACTGTTGGGTTTGAAACAGTGTGAAATCAGTTGGATTTTTTTTTTTTCTGAAAATGCTGTCATAATTTAAAGAAAATTACTATTTTGGGATGTCCAAGATACCGTGGGTGAAAAATTCATAAGACTATAGACTTTGTTCTTATGTAATTTTTCTCCTTAAAGCCCTTCTCACCCATTTTGTATTCATTCCCTTTTAACTTTTCTTTTTATTATTTATACATCTATTGACCCAACATTCAACAAAAGACTAGAACTTTGATGATTAACATTTATGTACGAGCTCCTCTTTTATCCTGTCCCTGGGCCTACCATCACCCTGGATCTTGTTTCTTATTTCTTTGAATTTCTTGATATAGTGTGATATAGTATTATAAAGTAGCTTCAGTTTTTTTTAACTTAAGAAAAGGGAGTTAGACACTCCTCTTGTGGAATTTATTTTTCTTTTTACTCAGTAGCAGACTGCTAAGGTCCACTAATGTTGTTCTGTGCAGCTATAGTTCATGTGTTTTGAGTGTTCTCTAATATTCCATAGAGTAAGTACACCACAAGATATCCTGTTGATGCTGATGGACATTTGGCTTATTTCAATATTTTTGCTATTACACATAGACTACTATAGTTACAAATAGTATTGCTATAAACATTCTTGTGCATATCTTGTGTACCTATGAAAGTGCCTCTTGAATAGGAATCTAGGAGAGGAACAATTAGGGTATATGAACATTCATCCTCACAAGACAAGGACAAATTCTTTCCCAGAGTGGTTGTTCCAATTTACAGTTCCATTAGCAAAGAACCTCCTGTAGATCTATTTCCTCTCCAACATTTGGTATTTTCATACTTTAAAATTTTTGCCAATTGAATTGGTATTAAATGGTATATAGTCTTAATTTGCTTTCCCTGATGTCTAAAAAGGTGAATGTCTCTCCTTATGTTTACTGGCCCTATGGGTTCCTCTTCTGAAATTCCTGCTGATGTCTTCTGTTCATTTTTCAAATGGATTATCTTTTTCTTCTTGATTTGCAGACGTTCTTTATATTTTCTTTGTTATTTTGGTTATATGTGTTGTAAATATCTTTTCCCAATTTGTAACTTGTTTGTTTTTTTGTATTTATGGTGTGTTTGGGAGAACATAAATTTAATTTTAATATAGTCAAATTTATCAATTTTTTCTTTATAGTTAGCCCTTTTTGTTTCTAGTTTAAGAAATTCTTCCTTTTCCCAATATCATGAAAATATTCGCCTATACCCTATAAAGAACTGTACACTTTTACTTATGACACTTAAGTACTTGATTTGCTACAGTTAATATCTGTGTAGGGTATGAGGTAGCAGCAGTCTTTTTTTTTTACATATGAATAGTAATTTTGTGCAGATTCATGTTTTAAATAGTTTCTCCTGTTTCCACTGATCTGGCTTGCTATAGCTGTTTTATATTACAGTCCCAAGTGTGGGTCTGTTTCTGGACTCTCTAGTATATACCAGTGTATACTGCTTTAAACAGTGCAGGTTTATAATGAATCCTGATACCTGCCAGGGCAAGCCCCTGCCCTCCTGTCATTCGTTTTCAGAATTTTGGCCCTTTGTGGTTCCTTATATATTGTAGAATCAGCCTATCAAGATCATAAAAAGTCCACCGGGCTTTTGATTGGAACTCAACTGGATGGAAAGATCACTTGTGGGAGAATTGCTATCTCTTGGATACTAAATCTTCCTATTCATGAATATGGCGTATCTTGTCATTTATTTAGTGCTTTTAAAACATCTGCCAATTAAGTATTACAATTTTCCCTGTAGAAGTTTTTTTTTTTGTTAGATTTAGTCCAAAGAATATAATTTTTGTGATGCTATTATAAGTGGTATCATCTTTTTAGTTACGTTTACTGGCTATTTTTGCTTATGAATAGAAATGCTATCATTCTGTTGACCTTCTATCTGGCCCCCTGGTAAATTCTTTTATTTCTAAAACTTTGTCAAGAGACTCCTTTAAATTTTCTTTATAGTCAGTCATAGCATCAATTTTGTTACATTTATACCTAATATGCGTTAAGTAATATTATTATAGATGGTATCTTATTTTGAATTAGTGTATTTTTGGCTGGTGCATAGAGATCTATTAGCTATTTAAGATTAATCTTATATCATCCTCTCCATACTACAAATGAGAAAACTGAGCCCTAGGGAGTTTAGTGACTTGTCAACGGTTATTATGCTAGTAAAACTGATGAGCTTAGATTAGAACCCATTCATTCTAACTATAAAACCCATACCACCCCTTCCTTACTTGTTTTCTTGCAGTACATAACAAATTGTGTATAGGAAACCACCATTAAGAAGCAAATCACACAGAATCCCACTTTTGCCTTTTGCCTCTCCCGACATCACTGAACCCTCTTGCAGTTCATGATACTCTAATTAAGAACAGGCTTACCTGTTCCTATCTTTTCATATTCTGCTCCATTTATGACCAGGGTTTCAGATGGCTTTTCCAACTTCTCTGGATGTTCACAGCAAACTCACTAACTATGCACGTCTAGAAAAATCTTCCCCATGACATTAAGTACAAAACTATTCTACAACCCTCAGAGAAAGTTAGTGTATAACTTAGCTAAGTCTTTAAAATATACTATGCTTTCAATGAGCTAGGATAATTCTTTTGGAGTCTTTCCGCTCTAGTGGGTAAATTCACATTCAATCAATTTCTGAAAATACATGTTCAGTTGCCAATGGGCTTGCATTTTCCACTGCAGCTTATAATATGCAGTTGATGGGAAGGAACTGCTCCTGGAATCCTATTTTGGTCTGTCAAACATTTTTCAAGCCTTGGTGACCTACTGATTAAATCTGTATACATACATTTTTTTTTTACATACATTTTTATGAATTCGTGTTTCATAAGATTCAAACGACCATAACCTATGGTAAGAATCACCCGTCAATTAAAAAACAAAATCAAAGGTGTTCTGAAACTATACTAGACCCATGAGAAGAATCAGGGTGGGACGCAGTTTCCCATAATTTAAAAAAAAGACAATTTTAGGGGAAAATCTGTGCAAAAGCAATTGAAGCAATTGTTCCCAGGCCAATGCTTTATCTTAATGCTACTACTCAGGACTAGATTTTACAGCCAGACTATTCAGCTCAGAAAAGGATTACTTAAAACTATATAGTGTTTTTTTTAAAAAGGCCAGGTTATTGGTGGAAATTTTAAGATTAGCAAAGGAAAAATTCAATACTAAGAATGATTACCATTCAGACAATTATTCTTATTTTCAGCATATTTGTCAAAACTACTCATTATTGTTTTTACACGGAGAGTTCACATCTGTTTACAACATACTTAAATGAAAAATAAAATTAATTATCCTCATTATCCTTAGCTCCAGAGGTAAAGTCAAGGACAGAGGATGAGTTTAATTTAGCCAGGATCACTTATCAAATTAAGGTCAGATTGGTGGAAAAAACAACAACAGAGTTCCTGAATCTACCCGTAGTCCCCGAACCACACTGCTCTTGGGGCAGTGGATGGAGGGTGAGTCAGTAATCCTGCCACAGGAGCATGCCAGCATTCTGTCCAGAGCTGGACCTGAGACAGACGCTGGTGAAAAGCAGGTTTTCTCTCAGAAAAGTGGGCCCTGAAATACCATTACTTATTAGTCACTGGCCAGGTAAGTTCTTCTAAAACGCTCTTCTCCTAAAATTCCCATTTGAAATATTATCAATGGAGCTTAAAATATGGGGACTTGGGCTTTTTGACACTGGCACTATTTCCAGGTGACCATCACCCATCCCTACAAATAGGGATTTCATCAACGTTCTGCTCATTCACTTGTCTGCTTGGGAGACAGTGGGAGCAGCTGCAATAAAGAGTGTAACTATTCCTAAGAGCAGAATGATAGGCAAGGGGAGAAAAAAGTTCTTTCATGGCCATATGCCTGATGGCCCAAATATTCAGCCATGGCATCCCTTTCTAGTCTGCCTAGTCAGAGGGTGCAGTGGACAAAAAGACAAACAGAAGAACTTACAACGTAAGCAAGATGTGACCTAGTGATTATAGCTGTGCTTTTACTGGCAACGGTGATGCTCAGAGAGGCGCCAGCAGCCAGCTGAGGCCCCCGGGCCTCGGACAGTGACACCTCCACCCTCACTTCCACTGTTGCTGCTGAGATGCCATCTGTAACTGAGATCTCCATGCTGTCCTCCCGGGCAGAGGATCCATCGTGTAGATACTGCAGAACATTTTCCTCTACATCCTCATATGTGAAAGTGTCACCTTTCAAGAATAAAACAAATTGCAAAAAACCCAATTACTTCTGGGAATAACGCTTCTCATTTCCATAACACCTTTGTTCTCAGGATTTCAAAGGACATATAGGATCATAAACTCTGGAAGTTGTAAGCTAATTAGTCCACCCACCCACCCAATATAAGATTCCCTTTATACTACCCTTGCAAAAGCGTTATTTAGCCTGTCCTTCAACACGGCTCAAGGTGGGAGCCTCACTGTTTTACAAGGGAGCGACTTCCACTGACGATAGCTGTAAAATTCTTTTAAGTTTTTAATCATGTTCAGCCAAAATCTGCCTCTAAGCTTCACTCATCACTCTTCGTTCTAGAGAATAAAGAACATGCTTCTGTTTGTTATGATAGCCCTTCTAGAATCTAATCTTGATACTGAAGATTTACTGAAAAATTTAAGAAGGTAAATTATGCTAGACAAACCTGTAAGAGATCTTTGTTCTAATTAAGAACATAAGGTTCTTTTAAATTAAAAAACACTTAGAAATTGAAAAATATATTTAAAGTTAGAAACCTAAACTGTGTAAGTCTAGAGTACTAACTTGGGATAGATCTGATAGGCGTGGTGTGAAAAAAAAATGTCAAGGTCATAAATGTTTAAGAAAAACAGGTTTAAACAAAATTTAAAATAAAAAATTTTTAAACAGCAGGATTCATTAGAATTCTAGAATCTCCAATATTCAACCTTAAAGTTTATCAAAATTGTTTGGTCATAGAACCCTTTTCATGAGAAATTCTACTTAGTGCCGTGGGTCCCAATGATTCCACGAGCACAACTGAGGAACTGGTCTTCCTGGATGTTTTATTCAATTCTATTTCTTCATAGATTATTGACTGCCATAATTGATGTTATATAATGAAACAAAATAATTTATTTATTCTTTGTATTCATCTTCTAAGCCTTCTCTTTCAACATTGTGTTAATGTGATTTACTAGTGGTCATGTGCCTTAAAAAAGTAATAAAACTAATAATTTACAAACATCTTTAGAACTCGTATATTAATTACACAAATATAGGTTAAATATAATGGCAAAGAAACTGGGCTATGACTGCTATGCTCCTAACGTAGTTCCCTTAGGATGACAGAAATTTATCTTTTTTTTTTTTTTAACATCTTTATTGGAGTATAATTGCTTTACAATGGTGCGTTAGTTTCTGCTTTATAACGAAGTGAATTAGCTATACATATACATATATCCCATATCTCCTCCCTCTTGCGTCTCCCTCCCTCCCACCCTCCCACCCCTCTAGGTGGTCACAAAGCACTGAGCTGATCTCCCTGTGCTATGCGGCTGCTTCCCACTAGCTATCTATTTTACATTTGGTAGTGTATATAGGTCCATGCCACTCTCTCACTTCATCCCAGCTTACCCTTCCCCCTCCCCGTGTCCTCAAGACCATTCTCTACGTCTGTGTCTTTATTTCTGTCCTGCCCCTAGGTTCTTCATAACCATTTTTTTTTTTTAGATTCCATATATATGTGTTAGCATATGGTATTTGTTTTTCTCTTTCTGACTTACTTCACTCTGTATGACAGGCTCTAGGTCCATCCACCTCACTACAAATAACTCAATTTTGTTTCTTTTCATGGCTGAGTGATATTCCATTGTATATATGTGCCACATCTTCTTTATCCATTCATCTGTTGATGGACACTTAGGTTGCTTCCGTGTCCTGGCTATTGTAAACAGTGCTGCAATGAACATTGTGGTACATGATTCTTTTTGAGTTATGGTTTTCTCAGGGTATATGCCCAGTAGTGGGATTGCTGGGTCATATGGTAGTCCTATTTTTAGTTTTCTAAGGAACCTCCATTCTGTTCTCCATAGTGGCTGTATCAATTTACATTCCCACCAACAGTACAAGAGGGTTCTCTTTTCTCCACACCCCCTCCAGCATTTATTGTTTGTAGACTTTTTGATGATGGCCATTCTGACCGGTGTGAGGTGACACCTCATTGCAGTTTTGATTTGCATTTCTCTAATAATTAGTGATGTTGAGCATCATTTCATGGGTTTGTTGGCCATCTGTATATCTTCTTTGGAGAAATGTCTGTTTAGGTCTTCTGCCCATTTTTGGATTGGGTTGTTTGTTTTTTTGATATGGAGCTGCATGAGCTGCTTGTATATTTTGGAGATTAATCCTTTGTCAGTTGCTTCATTTGCAAATATTTTCTCCCATTCTGAGGGTTGTCCCTTCATCTTGTTTATGGTTTCCTTTGCTGTGCAAAAGCTTTTAAGTCAGAAATCTATCTTAACGATACTTCTTTTGTTCAGTAAGTTTTTTAAAAACCTGCCTTTGTGACTCCTAAATGCCTGTTTGTTGCTCTTACAAATTCAATGTACCTTCAAGGTCAAAGATTTGACACCCTCTCTCTGAAGACATATTCAGAAGAACGCATTACTAGATGCCTATTAGGAATTATATAAAGGTTTTGAGAAAGTACAGATTGTCAGAATAAGTATACAGCATCCCAAGGTGACAACTTTGAAAGGGATAATATTCACTTCAATATATGAGAGCCGACTATTAAAAATTAGATTTAGGTGTGTTCTTTGCACTATTCTGTACTTCCTAAACAATCAGCATGTATTATTCTTTATAATCAGGGAAAGCGCAATAAGTATTATTTTGGAAAGCTGAGCACATTACCACCCTTTTTTAGTGGGTGAAGAAACATGTAGTTTACACTCTCAGAGTCACAGTGCTTAAAATATTGTGAAGATTCACATACCAAAATAAGGAAGACAAATTTATCTCCATGAACAGACCATGGGAAAGTGGCAGCTGACCATTCACGTAAGGTCGTTCTAAATGCATTTACTCCAGGTTTCAGAAATCAACAAATTTTACCTACAACTTGAGGAAATAGCTTCATAGTTTTGGGGTGTGGGTAGTGGTACAGAGAAAGAAGTCCCAGATACTTCAGCCAATGGACTAAAGGTTTTTCCTTTCTACGTATCTCTTTATAGTTTATCCCACAATGTTGCTTTACTTCTTGTCTGAGACATAAAACCAACTGCAATGTGAAAACAATATTCTGTGATAACATATATGAGAAGAGACTCTAAAAAAGAACGAACGTATGTATATGTATAACTGAATCACTTTGCTGTACACCTGAAACTAACACAACATTGCAAATCAGCTGTACTACAATAAAATTAAAACATTAAAAAAAAAAAAGAAATCCAAGCAGGCCAATGACAGAGTGAGCAGCTACCTGAGGCCATGGGCCCTGGGAACCCAGCCGTGTACTTAAGGAGCACGCCATGCTGGGGAGGTTTCCGGAGCTCAAAGAGGAGTTCTTCAGGCACTGTCTCCATGTCTCTTACTACCAACTCAAGTCCTACAGTCAGGAGAATAGAGCATGGTGAGAAGATGTGTACATTAACAACTGTATACTCTGGGTACAGTAAAGCCCCAGGCCAGGCTGGAAGCCATGTTGTGGGTAATCTGATGGTTAGAAGAAAGTGCTGTTTAATTTGAATCAACCACAAAAAAGAGTGAAAACTTGATAATACAGTCAGTTCCCAAATTACAAGTAGGTTCTTGCAAAAGTTAACTTATGAGTAGGTAGTTCTGAATTCAGAATACCTTTTTTCTTTCATACAAATGAGGGAATGGTAGCCCATGAAAAGGTCAGTCCTGACTGACCGGGTAGGTTTTCTTCCAGAAAATACTCTAAGAAATTGTGTTTGCTTTTCATCATTTCTTCCCTTCTCCTTTCTCTGAATCTACAGAAGAGCCAAGTTATTTTAACAATGGTTCCTCTGGCCATCACTGACATGAGAAGCAGTGGGGCAAAAGGGACAGTCATCTTTGTACCTGTGGCTTGTTTATAGGTTGGATGATAAGTAATTTTAGGCCAATACCCATATGTAGGAACTAGATAAGGATGTGTAGAGCACAGCTTACAAAAATCACAGTACCCACTATTCGCTCTTAAGATGTTCTTGGTAAAAGAATAAACTTCTAAAAAGTAAGTATACTAATAGGTAAATAAAATCACATATAAAACACCTGGGCCAACTCTAAGTCATCGCAGCTTCTGAAGGTTATGGTGACTTGTCACTCCTACTGTTACTCTTTGCTTTCTAAAGAGAAAACAAGAGCAGTCATTGAAACCACTTCCCTCTCTTCTCTTCTCTGCTCTGTGTTACTTTATATTTTAGCGATGGCAACAAATCAAACTCCTAGAGACCGGAAACTAAATTCTGTGTTGTATTCCATCACTGAGCATTGGCTTCTGAAGGGTTTATTTCCTTCTCTCCATGCTGCTTCCATATGCATGGAAATGGGCAGAGGGATGGCTATGGATGAGATGCCTGCAACTTCTGGAAGAGAAGGTCACTACTTTTTGGTAACCATGAAGAGATTTATACAGGGACTGTTACTGAAATACGGTTCCATTTCCAAGCCATGTTTCTTTCAGGTTCCCAGTTCTTACCTATAGAAGTGCTGCCTCCTGGGCTGACTTTAAGCAGTGGAGCTGTAACCTGGAACACTGGTGGGTGACGATCAATGCGAAGTAAGTGAACGGTGAGGGCCATCTCTGGACTTGTGTGGCCTCCATCCGAAACTAGAAAGAGTACACACACACACACACACACATCAGTTTGTAGTCTGGTCACCTGTAGGCTAGTTCTATAAATATGTAGCCAGAAGCTTTTTTAGATTACCTTAACACTTTGAAGAGATGCTTATAAATAGAAAATGTCAGCAAGCAAGACACTGTGAGCTATTCTACAAAGCTCTTTCTACTGAATAACGAAAAAGCTAAAACCATAACGACAAAGTCATTCTAAGAAGCAACTTTCACACCAAGGTGATATTGACAAATATTAGTGGAAGGGAAAGTAATACAAAATATGCACTCTTAGGTGATGCTGGTAGAAGCTTTTATTGATGGAATATTTTAGATTCAATTCATTCTTCCAATGTTCCAGAGAAATCGTTTTTTCGGGATATCTCTGTTAGAAATGATGTCCGTCTCATTATAAAATACTTTAAAAGGATAGAAAATGTCTACACAGATAATTCTAATGTCATTTGTTTGGAAGTCAGCAGACCCATTTTTACCTCATTATGCACGATGCAATAAATGGAAGAGCACCTTTGCGAATAAAACATTGACCTTAAGATTTTATTCCCCTGGATTACCTGACATCCAAGTGAGCATTGATCACTGGAGAGAAATCAAAGCGGATTTGCCAGACCCTTGATTCTTATTTCCACTTTCCTATATCTTAACACGCCTTCCCTTCTCTAAAAGCCAGCTTTGGAGGAACACCTGCACCAGCCACTCATTGATGTATTTATCTGCAGTGCCTATTGAGAAAACTGTACTGTTGATATTTTAAACGTATGGTATGCTTATACATGGGTTGGTTACAAGAAACAGGTTTCCTTCACTACTTTCTCGTGGACTTAGTTAACAAGTCAGTAGGAATCTAACCTCTACTTCAGCCAAGTGAGCCATCACTTAGTGACTCCTGGTAATGATTCCAACAGGTTTTAGATTTGTCTTTTCCTTGAGAACACATCTAAAAGATATGGTTGAATTTTATAAGGTACATTCCATGCCCTAGAGAAGTCCAGAAATAGCCCTCCTGAAGGAGAGAAGATAGTATCCCTGTGAGAATGAAGGTTTTATGGCTCTGGTCATTCGGTCAAATGTCAAAGTTATTGTATCTGCTTCTTTGTGCTCAATCTTTTGTGCTCTCTGGATAGTCAGAGGTAGGGACCAATGATTCTTAACTTTGGGGAGTTTGAAGACAAAAGTACAAACTTTTCCATAAATTTCAGTGGATTCAGGATTCTCTGAAGTCCCTGGAATCTAAGTTAAGAAGTCCCTTTATTAAATAAAAATAAATGATTGCAAAATACAATTCTATCTCTTTAATGTTTTACATTGATTTTATTTTTAAGTGGGGGGGGCACCTCAGGGAGTCTTCACCATCCTTACCTTACAGAAGAGGAAAGGAAAGGCCCTAAAACTTAAACAGCTTTGGTCATATCACACAGCTGTCGGTGTGACCAAGGTATATCCTTGTCTCTATAAGTAAAGCGAGGAAAGCTGTTTTCTGGTACATGTAACATAACAACAAAATATACCATGAGGGCGAAGTGCTTTGCAAGCAAACATAGGAACTTACAATCAAAATTTAGTAATTACATGTCTAGCCCTCTCTTTAAGCAACGTTTTTGATTTCTCTGAGAAATAGTCACACTGCCTCTTTGGTCAGATGCCTCCTGCAGGCACATTCACCCTGTGTGTTTTCCTTGCTCTGGATGGTTCTGTAGAGCATCTGTGCTTGTCTTGAGCAGTCAGGTCAGGAATATCAGTTTGCTGTCTCAGCTTAGCTGATTAACCAAATGAGCGGCTCTCCCTCATTCCATGGGTTAAAGTCAGGGCTTGGGTTTCTTGCTGCCTTAGTTTATTATGTGTCCAAGTTAAATTTTTCTCTCTCAAAACTCTGCTAAAAGAGATGGCTTCTTTCCTACCAGATTCCAAAAGTTTTTCTCTTTTTTAAAAAAAGGAACCTCTTATACCTTTCACAACAGTCAACTCAAAATGGATCATGGAACTAAATGTAAGCCGCAAAACTACAAACTCTTAGATGATAACATAGTAAAAAACCTAGATGACCTTGGGTATGGTGATACCTTTTTAGATACGACACCAAAGACACAATTCATGAAAAAAGTAATTGATAAGCTGGATTTCATTAAATTTAAAAACTTCTGCTCTGTGAAAGAAAATGTCAAGAGAATGAGAGGACAAGCCACAGTCTGGGAAAAAATATTTGCAAAAGACACATCCGATAAAGGACTCTTATCCAAAATGTACAAGGAACTCTTAAAACTCAACAATAAGAAACAACTCAATTAGAAAACAGACTGAAAACCTTAACAAATACCTCACCAAAGAAGAAACAAATGGCAAATAAGCATATGAAAATATGCCCATCATCATATGTCAGCAAAAAATTGCAAATTAAAACAACAATAAGATCCTACTGTGCACCAATTATAATGGGCAAAATTTGGAACACTGACAACACCAAATGCTTGTAAGGACGTAGAGCAAAAGGAGCTCTCATATATTGCTAGTGGGAATGCAAAATGGTTCAGCCACTTTGGAAGACAGTTTGGCTGGTTCTTATAAAACTAGACATACTCTCACTAAACATACAATTCAGCAATTGCACTCCTTGGTATTTACCCAGAGGAGTTGAAAACTTAGGTCTACACAAAAAACCTGCACACAGATGTTTATAGCAGCTTTATTCATAATTGCCAAAACTTGGAAGCAGCCCAGCATGTCCTTTAGTAGGTGAATGGATAAACTATGGTACAGCTGGACCATGGAATATTATTCAACACTCAAAATAAATGAGCTACCAAGCTATGAAAAGAAGGAGGAATCTTAAATGCATATTACTTAGTGAAAGAAGCCAATCTGAAAAGGATACATATTGTATGAGTACAACTATATGATATTCTGAAAAGAGTAAAACTATGGAAGACAATAAACATAGTGGTTGCCAAAGGTGGGGGGAGGTGAATAGGCAGAGCACAGAATATTTTTAGGGCAGTGAAAATATTCTATATGATATTATAATGATGGAAATGCCATAGGGCAAAAATGCCATATCTTGGTCTAAACCCATAGTATACATAACACAAAGAGTGAACTCTAGAGCAAACTGGACTTTGGGTGATTATGATGTGGAAATGTAGGTTTATCCTTGGTAAAAAGTGTACCATTCTAGTGAGTGATGTTGATAATTGGAGAGGCTATGCTATGCATATGTTGGGGCAGGGGGTATGGGGAAAATGTCTGTACCTTCCTCTCACTTTTAAAAAAATATATTTATTTATTTATTTTGGCTGATGGGGTCATAGTCGTGGCATGCGGGACCTTTAGTTGTGGCATGCAGGAATCTTTTAGTTGCAGCATGTGGACTTCTTAGCTGTGGCATGCATACGGGATCTAGTTCCCCGACCAGGGATCGAACCCATGCCCCCTGCATTGGGAGCATGGAGTCCCACCCACTGGACCACCAGGGAAGTCCCCTTCCTCTCAATTTTGTTGTAAACCTAAAACTGCTCTAAAAAATTAAGTCCAAAATAATTTTTTTTTAAAAATCACTCAACAGTAAAAAAAAGAACCTCAGGCAGAAACAAGATAAATTAATTTAAGGTCGGCCCAAGGTCCATTTCCTTTACTCTGTATAATAGGTTCATGGATCATTTAACTTAAAGTCCTGGAGAAGGTTAATAGTTAACCCCTTCACCTATTCAAGCTTTCAGGTAAGTATTGAGGCTTGGAAACCAAACTGGCACACTACCATGATACTTGTTTTGCACGACCATAACACATACAGACAGACTAAATTAAATATCTCATACTCAGAGTCAGAAACTTGTATTAAAATCCTGGTTCTACTGCTTACCAGGTACGGAAACATGAGCAGATTACTACTCTAATGACCCTTAGTTTCCTCAGCTTTCAAATGCTAAAATAAAACCTGTCCTTACAATATTGTTATTAGGATTAAATAAGACAACTTATATTGTAAATCGTTTTGTAAAATGTAAACTGCTATAATCTGTTGTATCTTATTACTGATGTATGAACTATCTATAAGTCTGTCACTAGAAATGAGCTGATACTAGGTTCTTTTCAACAATGACAGAACACTAGAAAAAGAAATAAAAGGCAGTCAAATCAGAAAGAAAGAAAGAAAACTGTCACTATTTGCAGATAACATGATATTATATATAGAAAACCCTAAGGAGTCCACCAAAAACCAAGAGAACAAATGAATTCAGTACAGTTGCAGAATGTGAAATCAATACATAAAAATGCACTGCATTTCTATACACTAATAACAAACCAGTAGAAAGAGAAATTAAGAAAATAATCCCATTTACAATTGCATCAAAAAGAATAAAATACCTAGGGATAAATTTAACCAAGGAGGTGAAAGACCTGTACAATGAAAACTATATGACATTGATGAAAGAAACTGAAGACACAAATAAATGGAAAGATATTCCACACTCATGGATTAGAAGAATTAATATTGTCAAAACGACCATAATACCCAAAGCAATCTCCAAATTCAATGCAATCTCTATCAAAATTCCAATGGCATTTTCCACAAAAATTAGACAAACAATCCTAAAATTTGTATGGAACTACAAAAAAACCCCAAATAGCCAAGCAGTCTTGAGAAAGAAGAACAAAGCTGGAGGCATCATGAGCCCTGATTTCAAACTGTACTCCAAAGTTACAGTAATCAAAACAGTATGGTATTGACATAAAAACAGATATATAGATCAAAGGAACAGAATAGAGAGCCAATAGATATCAGGTCAATTAATTTATGAAAAATAACAAAGACTATAAAATGGGGAAAGGACAGTCTCTTCAAGACACGGTGTTAAGAAAACTGGACAGCCATATGCAATAGAAGGAAAATGAACCAGTAGCTTACACCATACACAAAAATTAACTCAAAATGGATTAAAGACTTGAACATGGGCTTCCCTGGTGGTGCAGTGGTTGAGAGTCCGCCTGCCGATGCAGGGGACATGGGTTTGTGCCCTGGTCCGGGAAGATCCCACATGCCATGGAGCGGCTGGGCCTGTGAGCCATGGCCGCTGAGCCTGCGCATCCGGAGCCTGTGCTCCGCAACAGGACAGGCCACAACAGTGAGAGGCCCACGTATCACAAAAAAAAAAAAAAAAAAAAAAAAAAGACTTGAACATAAGACCTGAAACTATAAAACTCCTAGACGAAAACATAGGCGGTAAGCTCCTTGACACCAGCCTTGGCTTTTTGAATTTGACAACAAAAGCAAAAATAAACAAGTGGGACTACATCACACTTGCACAGCAAAGGAAACCATCAACAAAATGAAAAGGCAACCTACAGAATGGGAGAAAATATTTGTAAATCATGTATCTGATGAGGGGTTAATATCCAAAAAAAAAAAAATATATATATATATATATATGAAGAACTCATACAACTCAATAGCATAAAAACCCACAATCTGATTTTTAAAATGGGCAGAAAATCTGAAACAACATTTTTCAAAAAAGATACACAGATGGCCAACATGTTCATGAAAAGTTTCTCACTCACTAATCATCAGGGAAACGCAAATCAAAACCACAATGAGATATCACCTCACACCTCTTAGAATGGCTATCATCAAAAAGACAAAAGATAACAAGTGTTATGAGGGCATGGGGAAAAGGGAACCTTTTTATACTGTTGCTGGGAATGCAAATTGGTGCGGCCACTACAGAAAATAGTATTAAGTCTCCTAAAAAAATTAAAACTAGAACTGCCACATGATGTGGTAATCCCACTTCTGGGTGTGTATCCAAAGGAAATAAAATCAGTATCTCGAAGAGATACATGCACTTCCATGTTTATTGCAGCACTATTCACAACACTCAAGATGTGGAAACAACCTAAATGTCCACTGGTGGATGAATGGATAAATAAAACATGGGAATATAATGTATAGCATGGTGACTATAGTTAATAATACTGTATTCCATATTGGAAAATTGCTAAGAGAGTAGATTTTTAAAGTTCTGATCACAAGAAAAAAAATTTGTAACTATACATGGTGACAGATGTTAACTAGACTTATTGTGGTGATCATTTTGCAATATATACAAATATCAACTTATTATGTTGTACAACTGAAAATAATGCAATGTTATGTGTCAATTATACCGCAATAAAAAAAAATAAAAAACCAGTGACACAACCCTAAAATTTACTATTAATTCAAGTGTGACTTTTTAACCCTCAAAGAAAAAAAGAATATCTGAGAGTTTGAGGGAGATGACTTTATCCCTACTAAGATTTATCCCTACATGAAATATAATAGGACATATGGATGGGTGATTCTAATGGAATAGTCAATCCGAACTAAACAGCTGTTTAAGGATTTATGGTCATCCATCCTCACTCTAGACCTAAGTTAAGAAAGTTTGTCTCTACTTTGCATCAGCATAGATGCCAGGTCTGATTCTGCTTTTGCTTACTGGCACTCAGCTTCTACTGTACTTGAACTAAAACTAGGATGCTGAGGTCTATACACAGCTATCACAACTCACTGTCTGGGTCAGAACACTTCCAATAGAAGGCTGTTTCATCTACATTGAAAATTTGTTGTTTAGTGTAGCCACCATCATTAATGATCTTAGCTAAATCATCTGGATAACTTGCTGCAGCTTCTGCACCAGCACTTACTGCTTCACCTTGCACTTTTATGTTAAGAAGATGGCTTCTTTCCTTAAACCGCATGAACCAACCTCTGCTAGCTTCAAACTTTTCTTCTGCAGCTTCCTCATTTCTCTCAGCTTTCGTAGGATTGAAGAGAGTTAGGGCCTTGCTTTGGATTAGGCTTTGGCTTAAGGGAATACTGTGGCTGGTTTGATCTTCTCTCCAGACCACTAAAACCTTCTTTCTATCAGCAATAAGGCTGTTTTGCTTTCTTATCATTTGTGTGTACACTGGAGGAGCACTTTTAATTTCCTTCAAGAACTTTTCCTTTGCATTCACAGCTTGGCTGTTTGGCACAAGAGACCTAGCTTTTGGCCCATTCTGGCTTTTGACATGCCTCGCTCACTAAGCTTAATCATTCCTAGTTTTTGATTTAAAGTGAGAGATGTGTGACTTTTCCTTCACTTGAAAACTTAGAGGTCATTGTAGGGTTATTAATTCGCTTAATTTCAATATTGTTGTGTCTCGGGGAATATGGAGGCCTGAGGAGAGGGAAAGAAACAGAGGAATGGCCAGTTGGTGGAACAGTCGGAACACACACAACTTTTATTAGGCTTACTGTCTTATACGGGTGTGGTTCCTGGGGCCCCAAAGCAATTACAATATTAACATCAAAGATCACTGCTCACAGATCACTACAACAAATATATTAATAATGAAAAAGTTTGAAATATTGCAAAAATTACCAAAATGTGACACAGAGACAGGAAGTAAGCAAATGCTTCTGGAAAAATGGCACTGATAGACTTCTTTACACAGCGTTGCCACAAACCTTCAACTTGTAAAAAATGCAGTATCTATGAAGCACAACAAAGTAAAGTGCAATAAAACGAGGTAAGCCTGTATGTGCCTCTGTTTTGGGAGCTTTACACATATGTAATTATTATTTATTATCCTCATTGATGGATAAGGCATTCAGGTACAGAGACGTTAAGAAACTATTCCACAGTAGGCTGAACCCCAGGCAGACTGGATCCAAAGTCTAAGATCTTAATCATTATTACCTCTTTTTAATAGATATTAGGACAAATTGAAACTGGGCTTAAAGAACACTAATCTTTGGTATCCTTGGTGGATTATAATTATTTTTTCTATGAATACAAAGTTAAGCTATTACTATTTTAACTAGCCATGCGATTATTTTAGAGAAACTTATGTAACTTTTAAGTTGTTCTTAGAAAATAGCTAAAAGTAATGATGAAGACAGCAAAAAGAAGGAAAAATTCCATCTTCTAATAAAATTGAGATTAAAATTTTCACCTGTGAAGTGGAATTTCACTGAGTCTGGGAGACCTGAAAGAACAGAAGACAGAAAATCAGTATACTAAACATTTTGGGGCCAGAAATAGATGGGAAAGGTACAAACTATAGGGCAGAGGTTAGAAAAGTAAAGGACATTTTAACCTAAATTATTATGACTTAAGGAAAGATCACCAGGTTGTTTGCTAATGTTATGTTGACTTTAATGGTGCCAACGCTAATTTTAAGTAACAAAAAGAACCAGAGTGGAATAATTTTATATCACATCAGTTAGAGTGATTTATAATACATTTATTCAGATCCCATTTTACCAGTACATAAAATCTTACAAATCGGTGAATGTGGGTGATGTCGTATGTCACTGACAAGGCTTTCTGGTGGGTCAATTCCATTGTAGATATAGTGATGCCTGGGACACTGATTTACACACTATAACAGTGTAAGAGATTTATCTCGTGGCATTTATCCCATAGATTATACAGGATAGGAGTCTGCTCTCTCTAAAAAGGCTCTAGGAACACAGGCGAGCATAGTGGATTCGGAAATAACCTCAACCAGGGCTGACATGTTTTCTTTCCCTCTAAGCCCAGGATGACCTGAGTTTCTTGTAAAGTAGGTCTTGTAAAGTTGGGGTTAGAGGACCGTGAACATTTTCACTGGTTATGAGTTACCCAGTTAGTAAACACTGGGGATACTCTTAGAGAAGAGGTCTATCCCAGCGCTTAGGGATTTTCAATCTAATTGAGGAGTTCATTATTTTCTAGACAATTGCATCTATAATGGTGTATTAAATAATGGCAAATATTACTTTAAATGTTTGCCATACTTGAAAACATAACTCTAAAATTATTCAACCGCTGTTCAACTCACCATAAGAAATCACCAACTGTTCTGTATGATTAAAGCTACTGTATGATCAAAGCTACTATATAAAAATAATACTCTATATTAATCGTGTTATGTGACACATACATCTTAAAGATCATAAAGAAACAGGCTTCAAGATTTTTAGAATCATTCCAAAGCACAGAAATATTTAGGGGTAGGGACTTAAAACTCAGCAGCTTTGAATACTGGGTCAAGGGGAGACTAATGGGTGGCAAGGATTAAGGCTATCCTGGCTTAGTGGAAGGGCACACACTTGCTTGAATTAGAAATGTAGTTATTCTTTTGCTCAATCTTCTCTTCTTTAAAAAAGGTGTCTTTGTCAAATCCTGGTTTTAATCCCAAAGGTCGCCTACATGGGACCTTCCATGAAGTATGGCAGGATCCTTCTCACTAGATTCCCTTCATCCACATGGCCATCTGTCCTGGCTTCGTCCTCAAATCACTCCCATCACTGCAGTCAAAGAGATCCTTATGGAAAGGCATCCTCCTATAACTTAAAACCTCCACCAGGTCCTTATTGTTCTTGGGATAAGGCTCCCAATCCCTGCAGTCTCACAGTGGCCTTAAGGTCTGCCCTCTATCTCTCCCTGCAGGTCCATCCCCACTCTGTTCAACCCTCCACATTCCAGACACAATGACTTTTTTCAGTGCCTAGAACATCACATTCTCTCCCTCCCAGGGCCTCTGCACAGGGGCATGTGCCCTTCCTTCAGGAATGTTCTCCCAATGATCCCGACACACACACTTAGCCTAGTTAGCTTCTACCCACCCCTCTTCTGTCAATATCTCCCTGGGGCAGCCTCCAGTGGACCCTCAGTCTAGGTCAGTCTTGCTACATCCAATTCCACCACTGAACATTCTTCCTTCTTTTTAGAGCTCTTATCTCAGCCTGCAATTAAACATTCATTACTGGGATTATTGATCAAATTCTGTCTCTATACCTAGGATCCCCAAACTCGCCAGGATTCCTGCCTCTTTTTGCTCACCACTAGATCTCCAAGGCCCATTCGGGCCTTGCCATACAGGAGGCACAAAATAAGGCTTTATTAAAAGTATGCCCTGAAGAACCACAAGGAGTGGTTGTAGAATATAGTGCCTTGGGTGCCTCAAAATAGAGAAAAAAAGCATTACCAGCAAAGGAGAAGGCCATGATCTCCTGGAGGTGGGGGGCTGCAGTGGGGGGACGGTACATAATGTTGCCCTGGTTAATGTCTTCCTGGGTGAAATACCGGATGGGAGAGTGAGGCTGGTCCCTGTGTTCGATGATGCCTAGGAGGAAGAGAGACGGCATGAGCAATCAACAGTAATTCTGACGGCTGACTGAATGATCAGAGCCATAAAGCTGCCTTTCCCACTGGCAGAAGTCTTTTATCCTTCAGGAACAATTGCTCTCAGCTTGTTCTTGGTATACTATTCTTCAGTTATTCAAGAAAAGGGCAAATCTGAAACCCAGATACTCTTGACTAGGTCTCATTGACCATAAACAATAGTAAGATGCAAACTACTGCCCCCTAATGTAGCTTAGACCTGGGAATTCTGAAGTCATAGACACTGTACCATAATTATGAGATTCTCTCAATTGAGTTTAAGTTCAAAGGTCAAGGTCGCTACAAAAATGGCACAGGCCGGTCTCCTGGTGAGGCTGTTAAGATTTTTTTCAATCTACCCTCTTTCCTTCAGAAAATCCTTAGTCTCTGTGATGACCTTTGGCAATAGTAACATGGATCTTGATTGTTCTAAGATCTGGATTTGCAATTATCACTAAGTTATAAATGCTTTAGGGGTGGCAGATTTGCCTGTTATTTCTAAATTCTGCAGGTACAGAACTGATGCTATGATCATCTTTCATGTCCTACTTACTCTTTAAAAGGAGGACACTAATTCAGCTTCTGAGGGACTGACAGACCTACAGTCATTCAGGTTGCTGGTCTGAAAGAACATCTCCACCCTAGCAACGTAGGGAGGACGACTCTAGCTATGGCTTAGCAGATGAAAAAAGAAGACGGAGGACTTTTAGGCTTTTAATTTCTTTGGACTTTATCAAAAGGGAAATGAAATTTAATTTCTCCTTGGGAGAAATTGATAATGTGAAAGGCTCATAGCTAAGGCAGTGGTTGGTCTTGGGAGAGCAGCCTCAGAGACAGGAGCAGAAGTGTCTTCGTAGAAGCTGATCTCCTCACTGTAAGGCACACACACATCTCTCTGGAAACAGGCTTGGTAGCTGAGCCCAAAGTTAAGGGATCTGAAGGCTGGGGACTGATGGCCAGGGCCCACCTCTCCTCTAATTGTAGTTCCACATTTCCATGCTCCTGTATGAGAGCACAGAGCTGTGTGCTGACACATGTTTGTCACGATGGGAATTCCAGAGTTGTGAAGCATTTGACATGACAGATACTAAATGGTCTTCTGGGTCAGTATCTCCTTAAGGAGAACACTTGCACATTCTCACAATTAGGAAGTTTCCTTCCCCTTCATTTGGGTGACCGGTAATACTACTGTAAACGTAATTGGTTTTTTGAAGCTCATAGGGTATTAATATGTAGGAGCACTATGTAAACTTCTAGAAGTCATAAACAGCATTTATTACCTTGGTTAAAAAAAAAAGAGGAGGAGGGGCTTCCCTGGTGGCGCAGTGGTTGAGAGTCCGCCTGCCGATGCAGGGGACACCGGTTCGTGCCCCGGTCCGGGAAGATCTCACATGCCGCAGAGCGGCCGGGCCCGTGAGCCGTGGCTGCTGAGCCTGCGCGTCCGGAGCCTGTGCTCCGCAACGGGAGAGGCCACAGCAGTGAGAGGCCCGCATAACGCAAAAAAAAAAAAAAAAAAAAAAGAGGAGGAGAGCCTTATCCATGCGGGGGAGAAACTGAGTATGTGTGGCTCAGCCCCCATTGGGCTATCTGGCAGAGCTCCTTGTCCTTAGCGCATGCTCATTCTGGTCCACTCGCCTATCAGAACCTCACCAGGGCAGGCCCTGTCCCTACAGGCAGTGCGTGGGAGGGGAACTCATCCAGTGATGAAGTTATGTGCACACTGTGTTCTCCAGTACAGCTCTGTCAGTACCAAAGCTGACACATTCATCTCCATCTGTCCGGCCACAGTGTCTCCCTCTCAACTGGTTCTCAACTCAGAGGACAGGAACACAGGTGATGAATAATTGTTACTCCTTAAATCCTCAACAAGTAGAAGCAGACAGAATTCCAGAGCTTCTAAGGCTGGTCAACAAGTAGAAGACAACAGCACCACTCAAAACATCATTTACTGCACGCCTTACCTTGACTGGGATGCAAAGGTAGAGTGATATTATATATTATCTTTCCACTCGGTCTCTCAGAGTTTACAAAGGAGAGAGAATGAGGCTGAATCACAGTCAGGCCGTCCTCCCGAGCCTACACAAAGTTTAAGAGAGAAGAAGAGAAAATAGTGTGACGAAAACAAAAGCCAGAGGCAAAAACAAACCTCATTAAAAAAAAAAAAAATCAACTTACTCTGTTAGTCACATTTAGCAAAATTTTCTCTGAGAGTTCTAAGGGAGGATCTGGTCTCCTTGCAGATGCGTCCTGGCTGATTCGCCCTTCTCTCCCCTGCCCTTGGCCCCCCTGGGTTTATGTTGGTGCCTGCTGTGGGTGCCCCAATATGATCACTTCTCCCTAGTTGGAACTCACAGTGGTACATGTTTGGAAATGAGCCATCACAGCTGGCTATTCTACTATTCACAGCTGGATCCCTACAGCTCTGCTCCTCTCATTTAACGGGCTAAGATTATATCGGATGAGAATTTCTCCCAACCCCCCAGCTTACTAGTGGGAACTGTGATGCATTCTTTTCTTTTTTTAACTTTGATGGTTTCAAATGGCTAAAGATGAACTCACCTCAAATGCCAGAGAGGCTCACCATTTGAATTCAGAGATTTAAGAATTATGTGTTTATTACAGCTTATAACAATAGTCAATATTTCTCTTCATCTCCATTGTACTATTCCAAAGAACTAGATACTGCTTTTTTGCTTCTAGCTTTCAGGACCCAATGAACGAGTCAAGTGAAATTAATCTGAAGGCCAATGTGTGTGCAGCTTTCACAATCCATTCACCTGTGCGTGTTCACAACCCATTAACAGTGGACAACATTGGAAGAAAAGGAGAGATTCAGAATTCCATGACCAGACCTAATAGAGATTTGGGGACAGCAGCAAAAACACAGAGTGGGGAGGAGAAAATGGAAAAGGAGTGTGAGCACGGGCCCCTTGCCTGGGTCACACATGCCGATAATAAGACAGAACAAAAATATCTGCTCATCGCAGACTCTTCCGAACTGACCCTTGAAGAGTTAGCGTTTGATATGCTCTCCTGCTCTTTCAAGCTCTGCTACTTTCAGAAGGAATTTCCCATTTAGGGAAGGATTGAGTAGGGCTCAGTAATTCTCATGGAGGAGGGCGTGGTGTTCTTCCTTTTACCAATGAAAAGATTGAACATTGCAGTTGCTTCGTAACTGTCCCCAAGGCATACTCGTCCTGGGAGAGGCAGCATTTGCAGGTTAGGACAACCCCCTATTTCAGGTCATTGCTCAGGTCTGGAATGTAAGGAGCAAGGAAAATCAGAATTGCAAATAGCAGCTGGTCTCTCACCCTAAAATAAAACAGGTTAGGACAACAAAAGAAAAACATACGCCCTATGTAAGGTGTTTACAGCCCATGCATGTGTGCATACATCTATAAATGTGTACACGTGTGGGCACAGGTACACGGACAAAAAGTGCAGGGTGAGTACATTGTTCAGTACCGTTTGCCACCTTTTAATCTCAAAACCATCAGGATATCTGAAAATTCTCAAAGTATTATGGGATATTTTTGAAAATTTAGATGTCCCTAAAACAATAAAAGTGGTAAGAAAAAAGAATTATCATGGACCTAGGACGACAGAAAAGGGAAATGTGTTCTAGCCAAGAAAACAGATGTTTTATTACAGAACTTGTTGATACTATTTTTTTACTAATAGAAAGAGACACTAAGCAGAAAAGGCGAGGACTTGATTCTCTGAAGAAAGCAATATTGAGGTTGAGCTATATCAAAGTATAATCAGTTTTAATATTGGCTATTTGAAGTGTTCAATATTTATCAATCAAACAGTAAGAAATGAGAGACTAAAGTTAATGGAAATCATTATAGAAGACACTTTTTTTTAATTAAACTATCTGTCAACAAAGGAAGATTATAGAATAATGGTTTCCGTAATACCCATATTACCTCTGAATACATCCAGAATCCAACCACTTCTCCCCATGACATTGCTACCATCCTGCTGGGAGCCACATTCTCTCACCTGGATTACCACAACGGCCTCCCAGCAGCTCTCTTGCCCTCCCCCAACAGTCTATTTCAGCACAGCAGCCAGCATGATGCCTTTAAAAAGGACATTGGACCTCTACTCAACACCCTGCAATAGCTCTCCATGTTACTCAGAATCAAAAGTCCCTACGATGGCCTGTGAGGCGGACATGGTCCCGAATCTGCTCCACCCCCATCCGCCCACTTAGCACATCTGTGAATTCATGCAGATTCCTCTGGCTTCCACTTACTTTGATCCAGCCATACTGCCTTCCTTGCTGTTCCTTGAATATCTAGGCATGCTCCTACCTTGATACCTCTAAATGAATGGTTCCCTGGGCCTGGAATGCTCTTTCCACACGTCTCTGTACAACTATCTCTCTTACCTTCTGCAAGTCTTTCTTTAAATGTCATTGTCTTAAGGTAACCCACCCTGACCACCTTATTTAAAGTTACAACCTAGGTCTCCCCTGCTACACTTCCAATCTTCTTGGCCCTGATCTACTTTTTGTTTTATCATAATACTTCTCACTAACATGCTATATGTGAGTTGCTTATTTATTTTGTTTATAACTTATTGTCTATTCCCCTCCCCCAAGAGAATGTAAAGTCCATGAGAACATAAATTTTTGTTTGTTCATGGACACCAAGCACCGAGCACACGGCACATGGAAGTGCTCGATAAAAATTTGTTGAATGAATGAAAAAATATTATTATGAAAAAAATTAAGCTAGTAATAAAAATACTTTAAAAAACAACTTCATCAATAATTTTTTAAGAATATTTTTTCATCATATTTCAATGTCATCTAAAGAATTAGAGAGGCAAACATTTGAACACTTAAGATACAGCAAAGTGTGCATGACTAACATCTTTAAACTTCCAGGTCAGAATTTATAAATGACATTATCATTTCACCCTCCATTAAAAAAAAAAAAAGAATTTCCCATGTTGACTGTCATTCTACCAAAGCAGCAAAGCCCATGGCGGGCCTGAGAAATCACACACCCATGAATGATGAGATGAGATAAGTAAAATGAAGGTCCTACCGTTTTCTCACATGGTTTAGTTAGGACAACAAAATTCGTTCATATATTCATGTATTCAACACATTTAATTAATTCATATATTCATGTACTAAATTTTTAGTAAGACCCTACTATGTGCAAGGTACCAGGCAAAAAGCTGTAGAAGGTACAAGATGAATCAGATATAGACCTTTTCCTCAAGGAATTTCACTTTTCAGTGGGAGAAACTCATAAATAGCTCTAAGGTAGAAAATGCTAAGTAGTGTGAAAGGCTCAGATAAAGCACAACAGTAATTCCAAGGATAACAAAACATTTCCAGAGACTGCAGATAATAATTATACTAGTATCTGAAATGTCTCAAGAGAAACATAGACACAGACACCCATAGCCATAAAACAAATACAGCAGGCCCAGGCTTGAGTCCATATCACAAAAAGATCAGCTGTTCTAACTGGATCCCTGCTAGCCTCAATAAGAATGGCTTTAAGAGAACTCTTGCTACAGCAATCACTCTGGAAGCAAATGAAACCAGGAAAGAAAGGCCTTTTCCTCAAGTGGTGACCTTGGGCAACCCAACCCTGAGGACCGCAATCACTTAGAAAAGGAAATAATCAATCTTCTTTCACATTAAGAGATAATAGAATCTATCTCCCCTTTAAGAGAGGACTTGGAAATACGATATTCAAAGTGTGTGTTTGTGTGTGTGTACCCATATAATTAATTTGTTTGAATTCGAAGGTCATACAAGAAGATATTATTAGCCATGTGAAAGTAGGCCTGAAAATATTCACTTAGGCAACAAATATTTACTAAGCAACTATTTTGTATAAGGCGTTTTGCTAGATGCTGAGGAAGATACCAAGGTTAATAAATCAAAGATTTTGCCCTTAAGGATCTTCTAAGTCAAATAGTGGATGATTACTTGGAGAACTGGGAGTCGATGTGAATCTGTTAACTTACTTGAAGAATCTGACACTATCTATGCTGCGATACGCACGTCTTCAGATCCCCTTGCTCAAATTTGATATATATTCTAAATGTACACCTCTCACACATGTTTATATATATATGATATATGTGTATACATATCTTATATATATATGCATGCATATAATTCTGATGAGCACTACAGACCAAACCATAAGATCCCATTTAAAGGATCTTAGGTTTGATGAATAACAGAATTACAGAAATGTCACAGAACAAATTTTCATTTAGGCACGTATTTGATTATATTGCTTCTCATTCTGTGCAATCTTCCTGGGGAATCTCAGTGATTTCTGAGGATTTAACCACTACCAGCCATTAATGATTCTCAAAGGTTTATCACTCACCTTGAATAGCTACTGATCTTCTTCTACCTGCCCTTAATACGCACGCCCTTTACAAGCACATCCCAGACTGAGTGCATCATGCCTTCCACCCCTCCCCCTCCCCCTCAAGTCCTCATACATTCCCCATCTCAATGAATGGCATCTCTGTATGCTCAGAAAATGGGGTGCTTCGCCCTCTCCCATATCTAATTGAGCACTGTCTCTAAATATCTCTAATCTCCTAACTTTTTTTTTTTACCACCTTAACCACTTTTAAGTGTACAGTACAGTAGTGTTAACTAGATGCACATTGTTCTACAACAGATTTCCAGATTTTTTTCCTCTTGCAACACTGAAAGCTATTGAATAACAATTCCTCTTTTCTCTCTCCACACCCCACCCATTCCCCACAGGGGCAACCACCGTTCTACTTTCTGTTTGTAAGAGTTTGACTAGCTCATATAAGTGGAATCCTGCATTATCTGTCTTTTTGTGATTGGCTTATTTCATTTAGGACAATATCCTTAAGGTTCATTCATACTGTAGCATACGACAGGATTTCCTTTTTTTAAAGGTCGGATAATATTGGGTGGCTGTATATACCACATTTTCTTTATCCACTTGTCTGTCAAAGGACATTTAGGTTGCTTCCATCTCTTGGCTGTTGTGAATAATGCTGCAATGAATATGAGTGTACGAGTATCTCTTCAAGATCTCACCAACTCTTAATCCTTATTGCCACTGCACGACCTTCATGCCACCAACCTTTCTTGTTCTAGGTGACTTCAGTAGCCTATTTCTTGGCCTCCTTGCTCCCTGTCTGGCCCCATCTGGGGTGTTCTCTACCCTGCAGCCAAAATGACCTTCTCAAATTGAGAATCTAAGCATGCCACCTCTCTGCTGTATCCTACTTGCCCTAACAGCCTTTCTGGACAAAATGGAATCTCCTTCATCTTATCTTAAGGTCCTCCGTGATCTCTCATTTCTTCTTTCTTCTTCACCTAAAGATTTATGCTCCAGCCAACTGAACTCTCCGTCATTCCTCAAACATGTTATGTTCTCCTGCGTCTCCATCTTCTTTTCAAATGCTGCTCCTCTGCCTGGAATGAACTTCCGCCTATTTCTAGTCTAGATAAGAGGGTCTGCAAGTCTAGTGAGCAGAGCAGTAGCAACAGTATCACCTGGGAACCTGTTAGAAACTCAATTAGTCAGCCCTATACCAGACCTACTGAATTGGAAAATTCTGGGGTGGGCTCCAGCAATCTGTGAATTAACAAGCCCTATAGGTGATCCTAATGCAGGCTGAAGTTTGAGACCCTGATTTAGAGATAATATTCACTTCAACCAGCTTGGTTCACCTTCTACAGGACGCCTTCCTTGACCTCTCCTATGCCTTGCTGGACTAGGTGCCCTGCTATCTGCCTCCATGCCATGTCTCTGTCATGACATTTATTACTGTATTGTCACTGTTTATTTATTTTCTTGTCTCCCTCTTTAGACTCTAAGTCTAAAATAGACTAATAGAGACTGCATTACATGATCACTGAATCTCCAATGTCTTCCACAGAACTTGGCATAAACTAGGGACCCGCAAGTGTGCAAGACTGAATAACTGAATGATTGGAGAGGTAGACTCCTACCCTTAAACATCTACATGAATATACTATGTATGAATTTAGCATATGTATTCACAATGTGTTTACCAAATATGTACAAAACTTATGTGCTTAGATGGGTCCAAATCACTGCATTGAGAATGTGCTTTTGTCACATTTTACAGTATGTATATCTTACAGTAATGGCCCTAATTAATGTCAAAAGAAATATAAACTGTGTATATTTTAAGGAATGAAAGAGTAGCCTGATCACATTTTACAGTAGACTAACCTTTGTGATACCCTAAATTACACAGAACAGACCTAATTTACAAACATGCAACCTGAGACCCTCAAGGTTAAGTATGTTGAAAAGTTTCTAGAGGTTTTCAGCAAAAGAGCGGGAGTGATGCCATCTTCATGGCTCCTGGCCCATTTTTTTTCCCTCTAAAGTCAAAATAACACCACATTAGCATTTGGCAAGAAACGTACATGCACATTTTTCTTTACGCTTTAGAGAAAATTCTGGTCCAAGCTCCTGCAGTCAGAATGATGAATTATAGACTCTATAGTGTTCCTGAATTATGATTTCTTTAAATTACAGTTTACGGTGGAAATGCCGATAGCATGTATCCATTAAAAACTTTGTTTCCCCTTTTATGTCTCTGTCAAGCCCCAGACCCATAATTTCTAAAACTCTGCCTGCTGTCTTTGTTGCAGCTCAGGAGTGCTGCACCACTTTGGAGTGTAATTCCGTGGACACTAACTAAAATGTGGATCCAGGATGATTAATTTACAAGGACTTAATGTGCTGTGGCTCTGTCTAGAAGAGGGGTCTGGCATTACATGCCCCATAGATATAGGATTACAGTGGAACTGCTAATTGTCTGAACTCAACGCCATGTACTAATTTAGCTCTCACCTTGCTCCAAACCTTTCCATGTGTCCACACTCCTTCCCACGCAGCATACAAGCTCCTCTGTGATCTAGCTCGCAAAACCCCACAGGCTCACCACTCCCTTTCAGCCCCTCTCATCTTCCAGTCTCATTGAACTGTTCGCAATTTTCCCAACAATCATATTGTCTCTCCCCTCTGGGTCTTTGCATGTGTTGTTTTTATGCCTGGTGATGCCCTTTGCCATCACCCCACTATTCTTTCCAACCTGCCTCCCAAACCTTCACTTGGATATTTGCTACTTATCTTTCTGGAGTCAGCACAGACATCACTTTCTCCAGGAAACTTTTCTAATCGAAAGGAAACTACTAACAGGACTTCTAAAACAGAATAACCGTTTCTCCAGCTAGATGCAACTCTAACTGGCTGAATAATTATACCCAAATAGTAATCATTAAATGGATATAAGCCTGAAATTCCTTCCAGGTACTCAAGGAATGGTTCTGTGAGTGTCTGGAACGCTGTAAGAGGGCTCAGCAGCAATGGATGGGAGGCTGGAGTGGATTCCCTCTAACCTTCCTTTCACTCTGGGAATTTTAAGTTTCTTCTTTCAAGCCAATGAGAAACGAGTTCACAGGGCTGGTATTTTTGACCCCAGAGCCCGTGTTCTGAGCCAAGTATTCTGTCACATCCCATTAACCTGCCTCCTCCAAGCAGAAACCATGAGCCCTGCTACCCAACTCACGGTCATGTGGAGAGATGCTCCTGGAGAGCGTTTGGGTGCTTCCGGAGTCTGGGGTAAGATGGCGATGTTGAACATGCGGCTCTCCAAATGGGCGTGAGCCTCCGTGGCACTGGACACCTGCAAAGACACGGCACACTGGTGAGCCTCTGGTGGGCAGAGTATGTTTGCCTGTGTTTATTTTTTCCCTTTTGAACCATCTGTCTTTGAATACTGTATGCTCCTGTATTACAATTTTCATTCTGCTCTTCATATTTTAAAATTGCTTTTTTTACTGATTATAAAAACGATACATAAGCATTTTAGGCAATTGTGAAGTTGCAGGAAGGTATAAATAAGGAATAAGAGTCATCTAGAATTTCACTACCTAGAAATAGTCGTTACTAATATATCGCTGCATTTCAGTTTAACCTTTTTTCCATGTATATGTGAAACTATATACAATTGTATATTCTAAATGTTTACTTAACACAATACTATGATATTTTGCTATACCATTAAACATTCTTGAAAACATAATTTTGATAGCTACGTAGTGTCTCATTATGAGTATACACAACACATTATATCAATATACGTGATGTTTATTTCACTTTAGTCTTTACCCAGCACAGATATCTACACCTAGATTATAAATGACAAATCCCAGCCTCATCACTGCAAGGCAAGATTAAGAACATTTACAACTAGGGTAGTGGTCACAAAATCAACTCTTTCCTGCTTCAGAAATGCTGAAAAATGATGCTTCTCTCATGCAGCCTCTCCCTTTCCTCAGTGCTACCTCGCTGTTCCCTTAAACTCACCTTCCTTCCATTGTCTGCTCCTTAGGCTTGTTAGAAGAATGGCTAAGGCCCATGTGGCCATGTGGAGTTGTGTTAATTCCATGTGAGAGCGGGCAGGGTTCTGTAAATCCTGAGAAAAAGGGCAGGAATAGCAGCCCTTTCTCTATGTCTTCTAAAGTTACACTCTCCAGGAAAACTGTCTTCTCTGTACCTTGATCACAGCAGGCGCCTGGAGCTCAAGCCTCAGAATATCAACTTGTTTCCAAGAAGGCATCTTATAGTGTCACCATAAATAATATTAACAACCACAGCTATCATTCACTGAGCACTTATCATGGGCTCGGCACTGTGCTAGCTACTTTTCAAAAGTTTTCTTACCGAATACCCATCAAGTAGATATTATTATCTCCTTTTTTACAGATGAGGAAACTGAAGGTCAAAAAGTTAAGGTGTCAAGGTCACATAGCCAACAAGGGTCAGTATTTAAAACCAGGTCAGCAGGTTTGTGACCTTCCTACGGACCACAGTGACTCAAGTTGGAAGCTTTAGGAAATCAGGAAAGGGGAAGATATGTTCTCCTATCTCTTGAAGAAAAGGAATGGAACTCTGCAGGAAGTGAGAGGTGAGCAGATTACCAAGCAACGGTCGCAGTTCTAGCTTCCCTAGCAAAGACACGAGTGTAAAATATGTTGGTCTTTTTCAAATTACATCCCCTGAGGCTATGTCAACGTGATCTGAATATGCCAAAACCAGGGCTCCTTCCCCTGCCAAAAATGTGCCTGCTTTCTTCTCACTATGCCATGCTCTAATTTTTTAATGCCACTTGCATTACACAAATCCCAAGTCTTAGATGCAAAGTAACAGATGGGCTGCATTGATGGCTCATGACAGCACATCAACATTAAAACGAAATTAAATCCATACAACTCCTTGCATTGCATTTTCTGCTTTAAAGAAAATAAAAAAGAAGGGACACGAGAGGAGAATCATTAGAACGGCATCTTTTTTAAATAGTCTAAAATCCTAAGGGACACTAAAACGATGAATGGGGAAAGTTGCCAACCATTTATTTTAGCACGTAGCTACAGTGTCTGTGTCGTTTCACATCAAAATATGAGATAAGCCTATCAAACCATGAGATTTTAAAAACAAACACACCAAAACCTTCACATCCAAGAGAAAATGATCCCAGAGAGCTGTTTCATACTTGCAGTAAAGATGCTGTCAGTGTTCAAAATGTACTTTTTGAAATGCTTCAGAGGGGGTTCACAAATCATGTAAGAAAACTGAGCTTGTTACTTCATAATTACTCCTTGTTTTAACTAAAAATAATTGCTACTCTTCTTTTTTACCAGACACGATTCTGAATGACTTTGGGCTATAGGGTTTTATTTTAAAATCCACTTCCAAAGGATGATATACTGTCACTACTGAGGATATGCTAAAGAATATCCCACAGATTTTGAAGGAGATTTCAGGTAGGAGTTCTAAACACATTTTGAGCAGAATGTGTGAAGACCCTCCAAAGGGAACCACTTTCTAAGTAATGATGTTTTTAGAGTCTTAAACTCTAGCGAATTTGTTTACAAAAATCAGCAACTTCTGCTATTTTATAATAACCCACTTAGTAACCAACTTGCAAAAGCAATCAACTATCATTTTAGCAGGTGCTGAGAATGACTTTCCAGGGAAATGCTCCATACTGATAATGAAGGCAAAGGCAGAGCTGAGGAGTCCAGTTTGTTGAGGTGACTTCTTTTGATTGAGGTCTTTGCTTCCATTCTGACTCATTATTTGGGGACTGTTGAGTCCCCAGGTGCTAAAATTGAAAAATTAACTTGGGCAAAGGTCACATAATGTTTGCTCACTCATTGGACATTCAGTGTGCTCAGTATAATCTCCTTTTAACTGTTTCCAGGTTTATTGCAACTAGCTCTCTGGGGAAGCACACTTTTTACACAATATAAATTAGTCAGACAATGAAGATGTACGCACCAGGCATCAGGAGCAGAATGGACGATAATTTTAACAAGATGAGCTATCGTGGTAGTTTATCCCCTACTGGATTCTTAGACCAAGGAAATGACTCAGACAGAGGGACTGTGATGCTGCTTTGGCTGATCACCATGAGGGCTTCCTTATATTTTCCCTGACACTTTCCCCAAATCTTTTCTGTATCTATGCTTAAATGGTCTTTCTCATTCACACTTCCTCATTCCTTTGTGTTTCTGTTCCATTATTTATTTCCAAATTATCCTTGACAGAGGTTTGTCTAATTTTATGGGTCTTTCCAAAGATTCAGGTTTTGTACTTATTTACTAATTCTAGCATCTTATAATTAGTCAATTCCTCTCTTACCTCTATAAATGCCTTCCTTTCGCTTTCTTTTGGCTTCTCTGTGGTTCTCCAGCTTCTTGAGTTGAATATTTAGTCCATTAATTTTCATGCTTTTCTGTTCAACAATAAGAGCTTAAGGCCATCGATTTTCTTCCGAGTATTACTTTGTCCACATCATTTCAGTTCTGATAAGTTGTTTCCTCCTGATCAATATTTCTTAATAGTTTGCCATTTTGATTTCCATTTAGAACTAGTAATTATTAAGGAATTCCAAATGGTTTGATTTTTTTGCCCTTTTATTATTAATTTCTGATTGTACTTCATAGTAGTCAGGGAATGTGCCCAGAATAATTTCTTGTTCTTTAATTTATTGACAGAATAAATTAAACCAACCTTATAGTCTGGTTGCCTCAGCTGGCTCAGGCTACTCTAACAAAAGTACCATAGACTGGGTGGCTTATGAACAATAGAAATTTATTTCTCACAGCTTTGGAGGGTGGAAGTCTGAGATCAAGGTGCCAGTATGGTTGGGTTCTAGTGAGGGCCCTCTTCTGGGTTGTGGACTGCCGACTTTTCACTGTTTCCCCGTGGCGGGCAGCAGAGAGGGGGAGCAAGCATGACTCTTGTAAGTATGCTAATCCCATTCATGAGGGCACAACCCTCATGACCTCAACTAATTCTAATCAAAGGCCTCACCTCCATATACCATCAGATGGAGGGGTAGGATTTCAACATATGAAGTTTGGCGCGGACACAAACATCCAGTCTATAGCACTGGTATTTGACCAGTCTCCATAAATGGTAGTCACACACCCTTACACGGTTAACAGGCACTATTCTAAATGCTTTATATGTATTAACTCATTAAATCCTTACAGCAATGCTATTTTACAGATGAGGAAACTGAAGCACAAGGATTTTGCCCAAGTAATTTTCCCAAAGCTAGTACATGGCAGAAGTGAAACGTGAACCCAATGGGTTTGGCTGCTCTGCCCATGACCTTATCATAAGATGGTTAAATGTTCCAAAAACATTTGAAAAAAGAAAATAAGACTTTTTTCTCCATGTGGTATTTTAACATTTTGAAAATACTTTTTTCCAAACACTTTAGCCATTATCTATTATATACCTCTTTGTTGTAGAATGACTCTGCTTGTAGAGACACCCAGAAGGCTGAATTGACAGATTAAAAAAAAATTTTTTCAATGTTACTAGTTACATTTTTTTCTTCTCCCAAATGTGACTTCCAGGCAATCACAGAAAATGACCTGAGTTGTTTATAAATAAGGGTGATGGTTTTCATCAGACTATCCAGACATCAGAAGATTCAGGAAGCAGAGGGTACCTGAAAGTGGAAGGAGTCACTCTGGGCTGGGAGCCCTGAGTGCCGGTACCACACGATGCCTTCGTTGATGTCTTGCTGGGTGAACGTGCTGGTGGGAGTTGCTGTCCTCCCATCAGGAAGGTGCTGCCCTTCGTCTGCGGGGCTGTCTGCCGGCATATTAAACACAAGGACCACCTCCCCTAGGAAAGCCACACAGTTAGTGAGGACCCCTGGGAAAAGTAAAAGTAAATCAGAGCTCTCGTCTCCTTTTCTACCACTTTTATTTTAAATAGAAAAGATATGATGTGCTTCTTTATTTTTATCCAAGGTGAAGGAAAAGATATTAACACAGAATTCAACAGATATCATAAAATCCAACTTTAGACATAAAATTCCCAGTCTTTCAATTAAAAGAGCTAAAAGCCATTCGAGGGCAATTCATGTATGAAGTTACTGACTTTTATCTACTAAAATTATATAAGGAGACTCAAATAGTCGTGAACACTGCAAATACTGGGAACTGAATGGATTCATTTCTACCCACAGCTGTCTGTGAACAGAAAATGTTCTCTAACCAGGAAATTTTTTGGTGTAAACACAAGGGGAAATTAGAAAAAATTCAGAAAAAATCATCCTTGGAAGAGTTCTTGAAATGAAAACAATAATAGCTAACACTTGAATGCATATGACAGGCGCTGCGTGAAGCACTTAACATAGTGGTTCAAACCCAGTTCCACCACATCAAGCTGGGGGAGCTTACTCAGGTATTATAAGTCTCTGTTCCTCATTGGTAAAATGAGAATAATACTACATACTTCATAGGTGCTTGAAAAGAGTGTTGGTTATCCTTATTATGTTATTTAATCCTTCTGAAGATGCTACTGTCATCTCCATTTTAAAGACAAAGTTCTTTATGCTCAGAGAAGTTCAATAACTTGTTTGAGGTCACACAAGTCCAAAGTGAAGGAGCTGGGATTTGAATCTGAAGCTCATTTTCCTGGTCATGAAACCCTGTTACCCGTCATGGTTATTTTATGTTCACAGACCAACAATTACCTTGATAAATAACCGGTGATGTTTTCTCCTCCTTCATTTTCTAAACTTTATTAGAATTGAAGCAATGAAATCTAAATCTAAACATCACCACCAACACCACCAATCTGTTTCTATTGCTTATTCTTAACCTGAAGCTACTATTTTCTTAAAGTGAGATTGAAAATACAAAGGTGTTATAGAAACAATCAAAATTTCCCAAGGAGAATATGCCTTCAAGTGAAGACCAAGGAGAAGAATGGATGAACTGCTAAAAACAAGCCACGTTCTCATGAAAATGCATCTAACAATAAATCTGAAAGAAGTCTCTCTACCGCTCAGATAGTAAGAGGGAGAGAAGAATGTGTGTGTATGTGTGTGTGAGAGAGAGAGAGAAAGAAAGAGAGGGAGAGAAACTGCATACATCTTTTAAATGTTCTGTAGGAGGATACCCAGATCTTAGTGCCCTAGACATATCAGGTAATTGATAGTGCACTTTGATTACCCCAGAGAAATGTGTTCTCTTATTCAAAGGAAATACTCATTCTAATATTTATAGGCACTAAATTCAAGTTAAAAATGCACCTAATATCCTGGATAGTGATGAAATACTGAAGTAATAGAAAAACATCAATATTCTTATTTTATTCTTAAAATAATCATGTGTAGAATCAACTCACTCTAGTTTCTTTCTTGTACTGTTTCTCATTTATACTTAAGTCACCAATTCCATTACCCATCTCTCCCTGGTTCAACTTCTGTTCATAAGATCCTGCTAATAAACATGCTTTCCCAGGATGTGGACTGTTTATGAATGTGGGTAGTTGCAAAATAGTCTGGAAGGAGATTTCCACAGTGAAAATGTGGAAAACAGAAAAACAGTAGAAAAACAGAAAACATTCAAATGCCAATTTCCTGGCTCTTCTGCTTTATAATAGGAAGGCAAAGCAGAATTTTCCTAACAAGTCCTAATGAAATAAACCTATTTTTCAGATTTAAAAAAAAAAACAAACCCATTGCAATACTATGCAAATTAACAGGAATCACAGGATGCTGGTTAATCCCATTAATTTCAACTCAGTAAACAGTCAGTGAACACCTGTTAAGGGCTAGCTACTGTGGTTAGCCCTTTGGGGTGGGGGACTCAAAGATCAGTAAGATGCAGTTCCTTCCCCTTGAGATCAGCCCCATAAGCACCTGGGAGCCTCTGTGAGATTTTCAGTAGGTTAATGGCACGAAGTGGTTTAGAACACAGAATATACGCGAAAGTTCTGTTAAAGGGGCTGGACTTTATTTTATAAAAATGATAACAATAGTGACTAACAATTATGTGGACAGTTTGGTCAACTATAAGTCTGCTGTAAAATCCAGATGAGAGATGGGAACCTGAACTAAAGCAACAGAGGTAAGATTGGAAACACGTAAACAGATACAAGAATCATTGAGGAAGTGGAAGCAACAGAACTTGACAAATGTGGCTGTAAAGGGTAAGAAAGACGGAAGAATCAGATGATCACCTATTAGGTTGGGTGATGTGTAGGGAAGCGATGCCACAAATGGGATGAGCTGGTAGAAGAAAAGATGAAGAGTTAGAGTTCAGCACTGGGTATGATGAATACAAGGTACCTTTGTGCCAAGCCCATGAGTAGACAGGGAGAAATACCGATATTTTGTAGGGTTCACTCCATCGAGGTGAGAGCTTTTGCGTAATACCTCACCTCTGCTTTTATCATAGTATGACAAAATCAAGGAGATGACTCTAAGTATATGAAAATCCAGGTTTAAAAAAGTCCAGGCTTAAAAAACAGAAAATAACATCTACTAGTGATTTCCTTTACACTGAGCTCAATATTTTAACCAAGAAACTTTATGGGAAAATGTAATAGGTATTAAGAATTAGAATCTCGGGATTTTCCTGGTGGCACAGTGGTTAGGAATCCACCTGCTAATGCAGGGGACACAGGGTTGATCCCTGGTCCGGGAAGATCCCACATGCCGTGGAGCAACTAAGCCTGTGCGCCACGACTACTGAGCCTTCACTCTAGAGCCCGCGTGCCACAACTACTGAGCCTGCACTCTAGAGCCTGCATGCCACAATTACTGAGGCTGTGCGCTGCAACTACTGAAGCCTGTGCGCCTAGGGCCCGTGCTCTGCAACAAGAGAAGCCACCGCAATGAGGAGCCCCTGCACCGCAATGAAGAGTAGCCCCCGCTCTCGGCAGCTAGAGAAAGCCCGCGCAGCAACGAAGACCCAACGCAGCCAAAAAAAAAAAAAAGAAATTAAAAAAAAAAAAAGATTTGCGTTAAGTGGGCTTCTCATTCCCACCTCCTTTTCCACTCCTGAATGGCTCCTAAGGGTAATGCGATTTGATTATTACCAGTAGGGAGCTCTGAACACACAGAAATAGGATTATGTTCACAGGAAGAAGTTAATTAAGAGAGTTATATTAGGAAAGGGTCACGTGAGTCAGGCTTACTTACATGGCATTTATCAAGCTGAAATGGCTTTTAAAAAAATCACTTAATTCCGCATTGTTCTATTTAATACTTAGACGGAATATTGGGATATTGGGCTATCTTTAGGAAATTTAATTTTTTGACTTTTAATGCTCAAGACAAAGGTAAAGAATTTAATACATCAAACCAGTCAAAGGTTTTTAGAGCTGAAAAGGTCTTAAACATTGTCTAGCTTAAAATCAGTGGGTGAAATACGGCAAAGTTGAATAAGGTCTGTGAACTAATTAACAGCATTGTATCAATGCTAATTTCCTGGTTTTGATTATTGTCCTATGATTATGTAAGATGTTAACAATGGAGGAAGCTGGATAAAGGATATTCAAGAGCTCTTTGTACTATTTTTGCAACATTTCAGTAAGTCTAAAATTATTTTAAAATAAAAAGTTAAAAACTTATCTAGCTTCATCTTTCAAAGAAACTTATGGCTCAAGGGGGTCCACCTGCCTTCCTCAAGGTTATGCAACTATAATAAATGACAGCCCAGCTAGACTGACTGTTTTATAATTCTATCAATTCTTGATTAGATTATGCTTTTCAATGCCTTTGTGGACTCTATACTTATTTTTAAATAGTACAAAAGTTGATTTTTTCCTCACCACAGAAAATATACAATTAAAAAAATCTGATAAACCTGAGGAAAAGCAGATTGTTATTTCTCTGCTATTTGTCACGCCAAGCAATTTTAATGAATATATTTTTCATTTTCAGGTGATTATTTCTTTTAAAAAATCTACCTGCCTGTTGTTTTTATTTTTATAACATTTTGTCATCTCCTTACAGTTTCGATCCCTTCTTTTGTGTCTTTAAATCTTTTTAAATATGCTTATTTCATAGTTTTTGTAAGCTTGTTCCTTCACTGGAAACCTTGGGGTTTTAATCTTCTTGTTTGTTTTAGTTATGGTACTATAGATTTTTTCTTCATATGTTCTGTAATTCTGAATTCTGAGTTAATCTTCAGTGGTTTTCTCTGTGAGAATCTTGTGTGGTCTGGAGTTGAGGATGGACATTCCACAGCAGTTAATACTAGTTTCTGCAAGGGACCCAGGAAGTACCATTGGCCTGAGGTCAATTTTCATATTAATGCCTCAGCTTTGGGTTTCTCAGACTATGAACACAGTATAACTTAACCTTGGATCTTCAGGAGAAACAGGCCTGAATTTCTGAATTCTCAGCAGACTCTTTTTGCTCCCTCTGAGCCCTGGGAAACACAGGTACATTTCTTTGCCATCTCTCTGTGCTAGTGAGCTTCTTGTCTTAATTCCAACTTTCTGTCTCTGCACAGGCATTAAATCCCAAGCCCCCAGGTTACTGAGGGATACACACAACCCCTCAGGCAAGCTATGCCATCAGCTCCTGCCCAGATTGGCTTTCAGTTCCTTCTCTGTGTCTGGCGCTTGGAGATTTCTCTGTATTCTCGGGAGGTCAGCTATGATTGCCTTATAGCTCTGAATCTCTTTTATCCATCATTTCTAGGTGATGATGATGGGTTATCATACTCTACTATCTTGCTAGAAGTGGAAGTAACAATGGAGATCTTGAGAAATGTTTTTATGTAAAGTCTTTTCTTAAAAAGAAAGTCTCAAGAAGTGCGGTGATGTTCTGGGAGGGACACAAGGTGGAGTTTGAAAGCCTGAGGTTTGACATTGTATTGACATATTATTAGCCAGGTGACTTTTAACAAGTTACTTTCTCTGTAAAATGTAGTTGTTTTAAAACTTAAACTTTAGGTTTAACTATACTATGTTTACATTACTTAGCATACCAATAATATGTATATAGCAATGATAGCTATTGTGATTATTCTGTCTTTAAAGGGGATGCCTGGGGTATTAGAAAGCTGAGTTCACTGGAAACACACCCTGGCTGTGTGGCTTTGTACAAAAGCAAGTCCAAGCCTGCTGAATGCAATGATGACATCATGACAAGGGAAAAAACGAGTTACCAAATTGGGGGTGCTCCTGTGTAATTTTGTAGATGATTTCTGAGGCTCTGGCACCTGGAGCTTCAGCCTGTAAGATTCTGTTGGTAATCTGCAGCATCCCGCCTTCTGGAACCCACACCACTGAATTAGCCACAAGTCGAAGACCTCTATCATTCTAGAAGAAAGAGAGAGTACAGAATTAGGTCCAAGCAAAAGAAAGAAAATACTGGTCCTTAAAAACATAAGTTATTAGGTCCTATTGCTGCTAAAGATTGCCTAATAAGAGATTCATAGCTTTAGAGTCATACTGTGAACAGTATATGTTTAATTATGTGTAGATATATGCATGTGTCTGTATACAGGTACATATATATATCCTACTTTTTCTCCTAATTCATCATAAGCACATAACTTGTATCATTCAGGGAGACTAAGTCTCTCCATTTCTTTCTTTCATTTGTCCATCTACCTGTCTTTCCATCTTCCCCATCCACCTATATTCAAGAACTATTCATTAAACACCTATTATATGCCAGATTTTTTGCTAGAGGCCTGAGGTATATAAGGCTGGCTGAAATAAGGCCTCAGTTTCAGAACCTACAGTCTAGTGGGGCAGACAGACATATAAAATAGTTAGGCTGCATCACAAGTGATGATCTAGAAGAAGCTTGAGCAGGGTACTGTGGGAAAATAAAGGAAAAAGGAGATTTCCCCTTTGGGGAAGGAATGGTCAGGAAGGCTTTCCTATGGAAATACCATTTAATTCTTGAATGACAAAGAATGGGCTTTCTAAGTGAAACAGACTCCAGGAAGAGGACCCAGCCTAAGCAAAGACATGAGACAATGCACTCTGTGCTTAATAAAATATCCAAGTGACTGGGCAAGCAGAGTCTAGGGAGCTAGGGGAGGGGGTGAATAAAAAGTGACCCCTAATGTAGGCTAGTAGAAGGTAGAAGCTGTGCTGTAAGTCTCCATTTAGCTTGTAGGCACTGTAAAGTCAACACGAATCTTCAGGGAAGGAAATGGGATGCTCAGGTTTGGGTTTTGGAGAACCTCCAGCAGCAAGAGATGGGAGGGGCTGGAGGTGGCGTGAATCTGGAGCTGCAGAAACCATTTAACAAGTTCTTGTAATGGCTCAGGTGAGAGAAGATGAAAAGGTGATTGCAATGGGAATGAATAGTTAGAAACAGATTCCAGAAACACTACAGAGGCCAAACTGACAGGCCTCGATGACTGATTGAAAGTGAAGCCCTTAGAAACAACAGTTGGGAATAGCTGACTGGAAGAAATCACCTACTTAGCGCTCCTGAGAAGGCAACCATTCTAATTGCTAAAGCTAACGTCATTAAAAAGTGCTGATTTGCAAGGTGCACACCTCTTTCAAAGCCTCCTAATTGACATTTTCCACAGAATGGGATCAGTGAGGCTGCCTGTGTTCAGTTTTCATACTTTCAAAATCGGTAAATCCGATGTTTTCAAATAGGGCATTTCAGAAGGGATGTTATTCTAAATTATTGCTATTACTTTCAAATATGTCAGTAAACAGAACAGAGCAAACAGCATTCCCAAGAGGGGAGTATTCAGAACAGAAGAAAACAAATATTCATTTGCTGTCACTTGAGAGCATTTGCGCCTCTCAGGAGGTGGTCACAGCTATTTTCACTACAATCACCAAGAAAGTGTCATTGCCCAGGAGGACAGCAGACAACGTACCTCCCATGTGGTTGGTGCTCAGGGGCAAAATCCCACAGAATTTTTTTTCTCTCACAATTGATTTACCATATTATTTATGAAAACATCAAAGTGTGCCAAGAACTTTGCATGTTACCTACCAGAATTCTGGGGGAAAGGGCCCTATTCACTCCAGCCGTTTTATATAACATAATACATTTGGACCCAGGAAGATTAATTGCTAGAAATTTTTCTAATAGCAGCAGTCCATCACGTTTGATTCTGTGATGGAGATCAGTCACACACAGCCACCACATTCTTGGACCGATGAGGCAGTGTGGTTTTTCAAATTCCAAGCAAGTAAATAAGCAACGAGCCCTGATATCTCTCCTACTACATTTCTATATTGACTATATTTTATCAGTACAATTCTCTGTAACTCCCGTGTAAGTGTCAATTTTTAGGAGACAGTTCTCTTTGCAAGTCAGTGTTCAGAGACCAGCAACATATGGACGCTTCTTAGAATTTTAGACTCTCAGACCTTCTGAATCAGACCTTCTGCATTAGAATCTGCATTTTAATTTTTTCACCAGCTTTACTGAAGTATACTTGACAAATAAAAGTTGTATATATTTCAGGTGTACAACATGATGTTTTGATATACGTATAGATTGTGAAATGATTACCACAATCAAACTAATTAAGCCATCCGCCACCTCACGTAGTTATAAATATTTGTGTGTGGTGAAAACACTTAAGATCAACTCTCTTAGCAAGTATGCAATACAGTATTATTAAGTATAATCACCATGCTATACGTTAGATCTACAGAATTATTCATCTCTTATAACTGGATCTTTGTACCTTTGACCAATATCTCCCAGTTTCCCCCCCTCCACCCAGCAACCACCATTCCACCCTGCTTTTATGAGTTTGGCTTCTTTCAGGTTACAAATGTAAGTGAGAGTGTGCAGTATTTGTCTTTCTGCTTAGCTTATTTTAAAGGCTCATCTATGCAGTCGCCAATGACAGGATTTCCTTCTTTTTAAGGCTGAATAATATTCCATTGTATATACAACCACATTTTCTTTATCCATTCATCCATTGATGGACACTTAGGTTTTTGGGTTTTTTTTTAACATCTTCATTGGAGTATAATTCCTTTACAATGCTGTGTTAGTTTCTGCTGTATAACAAAGTTAATCAGCTGTATGTACACGTATATCCCCATATCTCCTCCCTCTTGCGTCTCCCTCCCTCCCACCCTCCCTATCCCACCCCTCTAGGTGGTCACAAAGCACCGAGCTGATCTCCCTGTGCTATGCGGCTGCTTCCCACTAGCTATCTATTTTACATTTGGTAGTGTATATATGTCCATGCCACTCTCTCACTTCGTCCCAGCTTACCCTTCCCCCTCCCCATGTCCTCAAGTCCATTCTCTACGTCTGTGTCTTTATTCCTGTCCTGGCCCTAGGTTCATCAGAACCTTTTTTTTTTTTTTTTTTTAGATTCCATATATATATGTGTTAGCATACGGTATTTGTTTTTCTCTTTCTGACTTACTTTACTCTGTATGACAGACTCAAGGTCCATCCACCTCACTACAAATAACTCAATTTCGTTTCTTTTTATGGCTGAGTAATATTCCATTGTATATATGTGCCACATCTTCTTTATCCATTCATCTGTCGATGGACACTTAGGTTGCTTCCATGTCCTGGCTATTATAAATAGAGCTGCAATGAACATTGTGGTATATGACTCTTTTTGAATTATGGTTTTCTCGGGGTATATGCTCAGTGGTGGGATTGCTGGGTCATATGGTAGTTCTATTTTTAGTGTTTTAAGGAACCTCCATTCTGTTCTCCATAGTGGTTGTATCAATTTACATTCCCACCACCAGTGCAAGAGGGTTCCCTTTTCTCCACACCCTCTCCAGCATTTATTGTTTGTAGATTTTTTTTAAGAAGATGTTGGGGGTAGGAGTTTATTAATTTATTCATTTATTTTTGCTGTGCTGCATCTTCGTTTCTGTGCGAGGGCTTTCTCTAGTTGTGGCAAGCGGGGGCCACTCTTCATCGCGGTGCACGGGCCTCTCACTATCACGGCCTCTCTTATTGCGGAGCACAGGCTCCAGACGCGCAGGCTCAGTAGTTGTGGCTCACAGGCCTAGTTGCTCCACGGCTTGTGGGATCCTCCCAGACCAGGGCTTGAACCCGTGTCCCCTGCATGAGCAGGCAGGTTCTCAACCACTGCGCCACCAGGGAAACCCTGTAGAGTTTTTGATGATGGCCATTCTGACTGGTGTGAGGTGATACCTCATTGTAGTTTTGATTTGCATTTCTCTAATGATTAATGATGTTCAGAATTCTTTCATGCATTTGTTGGCAATCTGCATATCTTCTTTGGAGAAATGTCTATTTAGGTCTTCTGCCCATTTTTGGCTTGGGGTGTTTGTTTTTTTGATATTGAGCTGCTTGCATATTTTGGAGATTAATCCTTTGTCAGTTGCTTCATTTGCAAATATTTTCTCCTGTTCTGAGGGTTGTCTTTTCATCTTTTTTATGGTTTCCTTTGCTGTGAAAAAGCTTTTAAGTTTCATTAGGTCACTTAGGTTGTTTTTATAGCTTGGCTATTGTAAATAGTCCTGCAATAAACATGGGAGTGCAGATGTCTCTTCAAGACACTGACTTCATTTCCTCTGGACATATACCCCGAAATGGGATTGCTGGATCAAACAGTAATTCTATTTTTAATTTTTTGAGGAGCCTCCATACTTGTTTTCCATAGTGGCCGTACCAATGTACATTCCCGCCAACAGTGTATAAAGGTTCCCTTTTCTCCACACCCTCATCAGCACTTGTTATCTTTTGTCTTTTTGAGAGCACCCATTCTAACAGATGTGAGGTGGTATCTCATTGTGGTTTTGATTTGCCTTTTTCCTGATGATTAGTGATGTTGAGCACGTTTTCATGTACCTGTTGGCCATTTGTCTTCTTTTGAAAAATGTCTATGCAGGTCCTTAGCTCCTTTTGTAATCTTTTTTTTTTTGCGGGGGGGGGGGGCGGGCTATTGAGTTCCTTATATATTTTGGATATTAACCCCTTTTCAGATAGATGGTTTCAAATATTTTCTCCCATTCTGTAGGTTGCCTTTTCATTTTGTTGATGGCTTCCTTCGGGCACAGCATTTTAGTTTGATGCATTTCCACTTATGTTTTAATCCCGGGAGATCCCGGGAGATGTGGAGTCATGCTGAAGGGTGAGAAGCGTGGCCCAGAACAGAGATCACGATGGGCCTAGAATGGTTCTCCCAAACTCCACAGGCAAGCCTTTAAGAATATTTACACCTATAACAGAATAATACATATGCCTCTGTTTCTGAATTGTTTGTTTACAGTACATAAAAAGAAAACAGACAACTATCTAAGGAAAAGAAGTATAATTCTTCCCACTTCTTAGGAAGAAGATGGTTTTATCAGTTGCTTTGTTTTGGGAGAGTGTCAGGGAAGATTCAAGAAAAGATGAATAGAAGTCTATACACCACCATTTCTACAGCTAACGTGTCCAAAATAAATTTTAACCTAATTTCCCCTGTGGTTCTGACATTTTGCAATTTTTTTATCTCCTTATACAGGCACACCTTGGAGATATTGTGGGTTTGGTTCCAGACCACTGTAATAAAGCAAACATCGCAATGAAATAAGTCACACAAATTTTTTGGTTTCCCAGTGCATATAAAAATGATGTTTACATTATACTGTAGTCTACTAAGTGTGTAATAGCATTATGTCTAAAAAAACCAATGTACATACCTTAGTTAAAATTCATTGCAAAAAATGCTAACCATCATCTGAGCCTTCAGCAAGTCATAATCTTTCTTCAATAGTAACATCAAAGATCTCTGATCACCATAATATAATAATTAAAAAGTCTGCAATATTGCAAAAATTACCAAAGTATGACACAGAGACATGAAGGGAGCAAATGCTGTTGGAAAAAAAATGGCCCCGATAGACTTGCTCAATGCAGGGTTGCCACAGACCTTCAATTTCTAAAAAACACAGTATCCGCAAAGTGCAATAAAACGAAGTATGCCTGTAGTTTTTTTTCTGCACAATATATTCCTGCATATATCCCTGTAAATTCAAGAAATTAGCCATAATTTCAGTTGAAGAATCTTCTGCCTAAGTGATGTTTTATATATCCTTCAGGGTACCACATTAGAAGAAAATGAAATCTCAACAAGGGATTATGGGGGCATAATTAAAACAGTGCTTTAAATTAAATAGCTCTACTAATTAATTTCATAGAACAATAGGCATAAAGAAATGCTGGTTATAAAGTTTAGTCATCATATACTGATTACAAATAAAGATATTAATGTTGTAAACCAGAAGTAAAGGCCCATGCGTGACCTCATCATTTGGAGGAAAAATCCCACAAACAAAATGAAAACTCCCCCCCTCCCCAATTAAAGATTGGAACATAAATGATGAGCTCAAATACGATGGTGTACCCCAACCCCAAGCCAAAATACTCAAGACAAAAATTTTTTAACTTTATTAAATAGAATACGACTGTAATTAGATATAACAGCAACCCTCACATTTTATTTATTCTGTAAAAATACTTTGATTTGTTACAGCTCATTTATACCATAGCTTTTAAAATTTAATCTCGGAGGGCACTGTGGATTTTAGGGAAGGATTATGGGGGGTGGCACATATAAGGTGAAAGATAGATGCTATTTACCAGAATGAAGAACAATGGAGAGATAATTGCACTGTTTTTGTGTTTGCCAGTGTGTGTATGTGCCTCAGAAACTGCAGCTTCAGGTCAAGGATACAGAACCTTCTCTCCATGGAGGTTTCAACTGCTTTATAAACAAAGAAACAAACACATATTTCGTAATCAACAAACACTTTCTGAGTGTATACTCCGGACAATGTACCTTACAAGATGCTAAATTGAACCAATTCAGCAAGTCCAATAAAGTGAAACCTTGATATGTGGTGAGGATTTATTTATTTATGAGACAGGCAGATTCTTATTCAGAGAAATAAACATTTTGATGCCATTGATATTTATAACTCTCACAAACATCCTTTTAATCAAACTGTGTCCCTATAAGACAACGCATGGGAGGACAGGTTTTAAGAAAATTGCGGGAAAGCCCAACAGGGCTTTTAGCTGCACTCAGGCCTTACCAAGGTCAAACTGCCAGAGAAGGCTCTCAGCAATAGAATTTTCCATCCAGTTCATAGCATGACACCTGGGGACTTTTAACATCAAAGCATTACCCAGTTGCAGAAAATAACTGCTCAAACAACAACTAATGAGGTCAGAAAGATCATCAGATTTATTGCCAAAGTAGAAAAAGGGGCATGATTTTCAGAGATGCCTTAATTAATGAAAAAGAAGGAAATTCCTTGAAAGCCCGGCAGCGGAGAGAAACCCACCAACATGCAAGGCTTCTCCCTGCCTGCATTTTAGCCCGTATTAGACTCTGAATTTCTTTAGAATCATATCTCTAGCAGGCTTGGGTTTGGTAATCCACCCAGTTAATGAAAGCCTGTTCAGCAGAGCATTCTTTATTACCTTTTAATCTTTTTGAATTCTTTTGCCTCCTTCCCCAACAGAACATGTTTCAACATCTGTCTTGGGTCTATTTTCTCCTCAGCAACTCAGTATAAGCCTGGAGGGTGGCAGTCAACTTTACTCACTGCCAGGCCAAGGATAAAAACATAAATTTGGGGGAAGTGATGTAGAACTTGATAACTAAAAGTGGAACCAACAGCTCCTACCCTCAGTCTCAGATGGGCCACCCCAGCATTAGCTGAAGTGCCCAGTAGGCTGATGAATCTGATGCGAGGGATCAATTCAAAGGCAGGAACACAGGCACCAGCCTAACTCAAGCTGCTGCATCCACGCATCTATCCATCCATCCAACAAAAACGTACTAAACTTCTGCAATGTGCCTGGCTCAAGGCAGCAATACTGAAATAGTTCCTGCTCTCACAAAGCTGCCTTTTTCTATCCCTCAGTCCCTTTCCATCTATCTTACCAGGTTAAGTTTTATGTTGAACAACACTAGGATTAATTTTTACATCCATTCACTAGGAATTAGACCTAAAACCATTTGTCATTCCATTTAAATCACCAGCTAGACATAAGCCAGTAACTGTCGTTACTCCAAATTTAATACACAGGTAGCTTCAGGGTAAGGGCTTACATGCCATCTTCAGAAATGGCTAGCAGAAACAAAATCAATCGTGGCTGACTATACAACGACTGGGAGCCATTAACAGTTCTTCTTGGGCTCCAGTAGACTTATGATTATAAATAGCTTTGTTTGTAACAAGATGTGGTGAGCCCACAGGGAAGATTCAGAGAGGCTTGGGGTCCAGACTGCTTGGATAAGACATTGAGAAAATGACTAAATTACTGTCTCCATTCTGTCCATTAAGGGGATAAGAATATATATGACCAAAACGCTGAAAAAAAAAGTGAGCTAGAATGAACAAAAGCCATCTGGTTAAGTGTGCGGAGCCAGAACACACTTGATTTGAAATCACAGATCCATCACTAAATACCTTGATGAGAAATAAACATTTTTAAACCTCTGTAAATGTTTTTAAATCTCCTTTATTTCAGTTTCCTCTTTTGGAAAATGAAAGATAATAATTGTACAAATATCCTGGAATGATCATGAAGATCAAAAGGAATAATTCACATCAAGCATTAGTGCCCAATAAAGGTTAAAAACAAAGCAAACAAAAATTACTTTCACCAATAGCAGAATATCCTCTAGAAGTAATAAGGTTCTACAGCCTCTATTCTAACCTTCTTCACTAAGACATTGTAAAGACGAGTAGAATAGATATGAGAAAAAGTCCTCTGAATTCCTAAAAGAAGATGTAGTCTATATTTGTAAAATATTATCAGGATGAGAGCGTCAAGTTTATTATTAGTATATTCTAATGGCTGCTGGAGCTCTGCTAACCGGTTTATTTATCCTAATTCACTGTTTAGAAGCCATTAGTTCACCTGATGGACAGGTAAGCACAGCACTACAGGAGATGGAGGGAAGGAAGGGGGAAGGGGGAAGAACACTCACACGCCTCCCAAGTTGTAAGCACTCTAAGAATTCTCAAGTTCTGTGCTTATGCCTCGTTTATAAATTAAAATTCTATTTTTTGGTAGTCGAAGCGGCTAAAATCCTAGAAAACCCCTTCAATCTTGGGCCATACCACACAAACTGGTTGTACGATACAATGCGCTGAGCTCCAAACATGGAGATTGAAACCTCGATAGGAAAGGCGGCTGCTAGGGTTGCACTGAAATCCCACAACAATCTTTGGAGAGAAACCAAGAAGGAAGAAAAGAAAGCTTTCTGTGTCTGTCTAGACTTCATCTCTTCAGAAGTAAACCTCATCTCCCAGGGCGATAGCAAGAGGGTGATAATTCAGATTAGCTTCAAGGTGGCCATCTGCCAGCTCCATCATCATCAGCCTTCGCTTCCTCCCACCTATCTCATGCCACCATTACTGTTTCCAGCAGCTGAACATAATGAGACCAGAGCCTGAGAAACCAGCCAGCAGACCATATTAGATTCAGCTCTTCACCTTCATGAGGATCAACTGCAAGTTGTAAGTGATAATTGGTGAGAAAGTGACAAGTGGTTTCTAAACTGTCCTCAGCAAATCAATCTCTCTAGCTCATCATCAATGACACTTCAGTAGGTGCTGGTATTTGGAACGAAAAGTTCAAAAAAAATTATGTCTCCCCATCTGCCATCATGAGAGAGAGTCGTTCTTGCTATTACAGAGAAAAGAGCTTGGAGTGAAATATCATCAAGTAATAAATGGCTTTGAAAATATTTTTCAGCATGTCTCTTAGAACTAGCATGTGCTAGCCCAGTATTTCCCCAAATGTGATAGCCATCCTATTAGTAGTATCCAAAGACATTTTATGTTGTGCATGGATGGAATTTTATAAAATGGTTATGTATTCGTTTTAATATTTTGGAAAAATGTATAATTCTACATTAAGCCCAGGATTTCACAAGTATTTATTAGGAAGAAGCCATGATAAAAAAGTAAGCTGATTCAAAGAAAAGTATTAAGTGAATAGTAGGACAGGCACTCATGGATACGGCAAAAACACAGGCAGGTGGCATGAGGATGACTCAGGCTGAGAAGCACTGCTCTTCACCGGGCTCCTACCCCCTAGGCCAAGGACTCCTGTGATTACTAAAAGAGTTTTCTCATCCTACTTCAGTGGAGAATGGTTGAACTCATCCTTTTTGATTCCTTACAGTAAGCTGACTATGAGCTTCACATCACATGAGCTACTCTAGAAGAGCAGACAAGAACAGGGGTGCACTTGATTCTTACAATCATGCTCAGGCAGCAGACCAAAAAGTCAGAGGACAACGAGGCATTTTTATGGCAGCAAGTCAACACAAACTTTCAAAAGTGTTCCTTTGGTAGAGAACATGGGGACAGGTCTTTCAGCTCAAGGGTGCTCCTAACAAAATACACACTGCCCTCTGAGATTGGGTAATGTGTTCTACTAATCATTGAATGTCCTAAATAGCTCCATAATAGATGCTTAATAAATGTTTGAATAAATAAATAACTACCGGTATCTTAAATTTATGAATATCGCAAGACAACATCATCAACAAAACTTCACATCTAGGTGCGAGGAAAACGTAGCTCTAGGAATGACACTTACCTTGGGCACAGTCCTCACACGGAACAGTATATTTTGGAAGGAGTGTCCATCATTGGCCTGCAAGACTATGACATCAGAAGTGCTGTCCGAGCCGTCGTGAGCATACTGGAGAAGGCCCCTGGAGAGCTCATCCAGCCGGAACTGATAGCTGGGGGCTGCAGGCGACTGAAGTGTTTGGAGCAACTGGCCATGAAGTGGGGGATCGAGCACTTGGACCACCACATCCTGTGGGTTGTCGTCATCTCGGATGTCAAGCAGCTGAGTGGTGATGGTTCCCCTCTCTCCTCTGCTAATATGGAGAGGCTCATTTCTCAGCACATAGGGGGCCTGTGGAGTTGAAGGGAAGGAGGAGAAGAGAAGCCATTAGCAGGAAAAGAGAGGGCAATCCAGTGGACCAGATACCAGCTGTGTGCAACCTGATTGCCATTTCTATGCTTTTTAAGGAACTCTAGATGCTCCGGCCAAGTGCCAAACTCTTGCATAATCACAGCATTTGCCAGAGGTGTAGTCAAACATAGTAATCACTGCAAAGGAGGTTACTTCACACCTGTGGTTCTGGAGATTTCTCAAGACACTTCCAGACCATAATATTCATCAGGGGCAACCAAAGTGAGCTGCTTGCTTCCAAATCTCTGAAGTCTCTGCTGTCATGATTTACACGACATCCCCTGAATTGCAACTGAGAGGTGAGTCAGGGAACTCAATTAGTTGTCTGCATTCAAGAGGGACTAACAAGAGATATGGAATTTTGGCATTTGTGTTGGGAGTTGAGCACTTCGTTCGCTCCAGGCTACACTGCAGCAAGCTGACTTGGAGTAAGATACTTCGGCATTCTGAATTCCTCTATTTCTGGTCCCTCCCAGTAATTTTCTTCAAGCTGTCTCGTCCATATCTTCAACGGGCCCACCCCAACTCAGGTGATAAAGCCTGATATGATCATGGTCTGCGTAAGGCAACCACCTGGTTAATGCATGTGGCAAATTTTAATATGTTTTCCTTAGGATTATCAGGTTTCTCCCACCAACTTCAGTAAGCAAATAAAATGTTCTTTCATTGAGATAAAAGTTAATGAACCACACATAAAAAAACACCAACAAGTAAACAAAAAACAAAAAAATCAAGGCAAGAAGCCAAAGAAAACATTATCTTAGTTGTTAATATCACTTGAAGTTGAACCCTCTAGGGGTTTTTCAGTACACTGCCTTTCTTTACTCCAAATGGTTTTCCTTTAACAATACCCCTCCTGGCCTCTTGGAAATTTCAATATCTATTAAAGTAATGTCTAGCTAGTGCATCTCTATAATAATCACATAACAGCTATAGAAGATAGCTACTCCTCAGGATTCCTGAGTGAGAATTCAAGAGCTGTGATTCTATACATGGGAATGAATGGCCCCTCGGATTCTGAAAGAGGAGAGGTCAAAATCCATACATGGAAAAGATCAAATTAACTTACGTGAGAAAATCTCACAGACGCTCAAAACCATATTGAAATATCACAGAAATGTAAAGAAACAAAAGTAAGTTAAAATTCATTTCTAAAAATCCATTTTTAAAAAGTTAAAATGACAAAATAAATAAAATAAAAACGGGCCTTCACCATCTACTCAACTGATTTGGGGAAAGAATCAGGGCACCATGGCAGCTCATCATCTCAGATTAGGAAGTCACTTGCCAAAAGCTACCCAAGTCTTTTATTCACCTAATTAGAGTAACTCTATTAGCACAAACAAAAAGATCAAAACAAAACATCTGAGCTTAAATACCGAGAAACATCTAAGCCAGTAAGTCCGGAGACTTGGTAGCCCTCTGACCCATATTTACAGAGATCATATGTTTTTGCTTTGATTTAAACAAAATTCATACTCTTAGCCCAACGCTGAGGTCAAATTAATTTAGGATCAATTTCTAATCATTCCCCAACTTCAGTCATCACTGAAGTGAGAATGCCATCAAGAATCGCTGAGCTGGGCTGTGAACACCATTTGGAAGCCACTTCCGGTTCAAATCTATGTTATCCCATAGTCCATGGTCTTTTCGCTTGTGGACCAAAAATATAAAAATAACAGTTTTTGTTTGTTTTTGGCTGCACTGTGTGGCATATGGGATCTCAGTTCCCCAACCAGGGATCAAACCCCCAGCATTGGAAGCACAGAGTCTTAACCGCCGGACCACCAGGGAAATCCTCCCCCAAAAATCACAGTTTTAAAAACAATGATCTCATATCTTTCCTTGAACCGAGACTAACACACTACCAAGATCTAATGTTTAGGTAATCTGGGTTCCCCCATGCTGATATCCCAGTCTCCTACTGTTCACAACTTAAGAATACATTGATCTTCCTCTTCCCTTTGCACATTTCAGCTGTTCAATCCTTCAAGCCCAGGTACTCAGAGCATCTACCATGATTTGTATTCAGGACACATAAGTACAGCTTGACGGAGATGCGTGATGAGAACAGAAGAGCCATCACACTGAATTTTATAGCAACTACCATGATTTCCTCAGACTTATGTTTGGCTGATGACCACACTGGTACTTCATTTAAATAGATCCTTGATAAGATCCTCTAACTACTGCAAACTGAGTTAAATGCAGTTCAGCTACAGGATAGATAGGCAAAATAGGTAAACATAATTCCATATCCCTGAGAGAGAAACAGTTAGACAAAACAAACCTATTCACCTATGAATACGGAAGTCTTAACAACTAGTACGGCTTCAAATTACTCTGAAGGGCTAGTATGAGATTCAGTATAGTAAAGTAAGGCACAGTGTAATAGTCAAGAACACAGACTGTGTAACCAGATTCACTGGGCACAAATCTCAGCTCTCTGTCAGCTATATCACCATAGACAAGTTACTGAACCTCCCTGAGACTTAGTTTCCTCATCTGTGAATTGGGGATAATAATACCTCACAGGGCTGGCATAAGGATTACATGAGAAACATAAGAGTACTATGGATGTATCAGTAATTGTTTGTTGCTGTTATGACCCACAGTACTAAAAACTACTCCAGTGACATCTCATGAGGAAACTGAGACACGATTAATTCAGCTCAATCATTTTTGCTAAAACTACAGAAAATCTTTATTTGTGCTTCAGAATCAGTAGGCATGTGAAACTATTAATTGTGTGGCATTTTCTTACCTGTGTTGAAAATGCTTGTATGTTGATCAGCTGTGGCTCAGAGAAGAACTGCTGGTCACTAATTTTCAGGTAAAAGTAACCTTTCCTGAAAGAAGTCCCCAAGAAAGGAATGAGAAAGTACAATCATTAAATTGGTCTTTAGAAAGACAAGGATTAAAAATCTTTTCAGATTATATGCATATAAGAGTTTGGATCAAACCACTACAGTAATATACAGTAAACAGAAATGACCACATAAAGATTAACATAGCAAGAATTTGGATCAAACCACTACAGTAATATACAGTAAACAGAAATGACCACATAAAGATTAACATAGCAAGATGCAGGTAAAACTACTGTATATTCTTCGATCTCATTATAACAATGTTTCTATTTTTTTTGTTTTCTATTTTTCTAAATAGAATATATAAAATGTTGAAAAATCAGTTGTCAGGCCAAGACAGGTTAGTAATATATTGAAGGCTAATGGTTAAGTTGGAGAATGGAAAGGAATCTTTCACTGTCTCTGACTAGTTCTCTTCCCTGTGAATCCTCTCCCCAACCCCTGGCCAGTTCATGTGAGTGGACCCCAATAACACCATTAACAATGTTTGCAATGTTTGTGTTACATGACTCTATGGCCCAATCCTCCCTCCAGTCATACACATACACATTCAGTGTGGACTGGACTACAGAAGGATGACTGATTATTCCCTGGAAATTTGGAACTGGCCTGACAGTGCCATTTGACTTTGGGGGAACCACAGTCTATCATGCTGATGGGAATGTGGAGCAAGCCCGTCTGTAGGAGGGAGGTGAATGTGGCCTTCGAGCAAAGAGACAGAGATGAGAGGAAGAACTGAGTCCTGCTTCCCATTTCTGGTTCTAACTCCTGGGCTTGCCCTGGAAGCCCAGTTGCCCTTGATGTGTTTGAGATCTGAGCCATACCTGCAGTGTTATAACAAGCCTTACAGTTTTGCTTAATCTAGTTCAAGCTGACTTCCATTACTTGCGACCGAAGAGTCCTAATTAATAGAACAAAATAAGACTCACTCTTTGCTGTGGTTTTTACTTCCTGTTTCAGCAGCTTCAGAGACTACTAGGTGGGAAGGTAGGAGCTGCCCACCTTCAAAGCCAAAGCAAGCTCAGAACTCACTTCAGGCTTGTAAGATGTGTGATTAATACATTACGGAAGGTTTAGAATTCTGGTCTATACTATAGGGACCATTGTTTGAAAGGTTCTTTAAAAGGCATTCATGGAACTAACTACTGAGACATAAAGAATGTGGATGGATCTCAAATGCATTACGGCAAAAGCCAGAAACAAAAGATTATATACCGTACGCGTCCATTCACATGACATTTCAGAAAGGGCAAAACAATAAGAGTGAAAAACAGATCGGTATTTGCCAGGGACGGGGAGCGGGGAAGGGAGTGCCTGTAAAAATGAGATGGGGGGAGTGATGAAACTGTTTCACATCTCGCTTCTGGTCTCAAGACTGCAAGACTATATATATTTGTTAACACACATAGAACAGTACAGTTTAAAATGGGGAATTTTATTGGGTGCCAATTATACCTCAATAAATCTGATTATTTTTTTAAAAGAAAGAATGCTTGTCTTCCCTCTCATTCCATCATCCCTTTCATTTTCTGTCTCATTTAAATCCTGTCCCTCTCCACTCCCACCTCCAGACTTCAAGAGAATGCAGGTGATGGAAGAAGCAGAATGCAGAAAGAAAGGGTGGTTACTCCCAACCTACTGGGGAAAAACGATCTTGGCGGCACTGAGGTTCCAATAACTGTGTTCAGCCTCTCAGCCACGCCAGCTTATCAGGGCCACTAGGACTGTATTTCCGAGTCCTCTTGCACTCCACAGGGGCATTCCAACCCAAAGAAAGCCAATCCTAAAGAATCACAGTGGGCATTTTCATGGGGATAAACAACCACAAGCCAACATGGCAGGTTGCCCCTTTTGTTTTTGTATCATTTAGAGACTTATATAATTTCCCTTTTCCATGAGTTTCTACCAACCTTGTTTTACTATTCCTCTCATTCTTTCTTTTTAAAAAAATTTTAGCTAAAAAAGAAGATCCAATGTTAAAATGGGTACTAAGAAATAAAAAGAGTACTGAAAGAAATCCCTGAAAAATAGTTGCCATTCTTGGTCCCGTTTAGGGGTGCAAAGCTCACTCTGGAAAGAAACTGGTGGTGAGAGATTAAAGAGGTTAAACAGACAAGAGGCTTAACTTTGGTTTTCTCTGGAGCTTTTATGGACTTTACACACTTTTCACAAGTGATTTCGAGACATATGACTACAGGTACGGAGCTGTGTATATATGTGTCTATGTGTGTGTGATGCAAACACCTAAGAACTATACTTGAAAGAAAATGAATGAAGAAGATAGAGCACAAATTTGAAGAGTGATTCTATGGCATCAGACACCAGAGTTTTAAGCTCCATCTCTGGAGCAATATTTTCCTATGCAATGATCTTTTGCCCCAGGAGGATGGAAGCATGCCCTTTATTCCTAGTACTATGAAGGAGGCAGAAATCATAGTGGCTGAAGGCATGGGGTGTGGAATCAGAGAGCCTTGGGTTGGAGTCTCAGCTCTGCACTCATAGGCTGTGAGCCTTGAGCAAGATTACTTACACGCTCAAGGCCTCAGTTTCCCTATCTATAGCCTAGGATCATAAATATACATAATTCAAATAAAGGGCACAACGGCTGGGTCCCAGTTAGCACTCAGTAAATATTAGTTGTTCCTATTCCTGTAAGATGGGTCTTTTGAGGTTACTGGCATCACTGGCTCTGAACTGCAATAAGGAACTTGTGATCTACTTTTCTCCCCACTTATCTCCTAGCCCAGACCTTAAACATTTTTTTAAAAATCTCAAATTTAGTGGTGACAGTAGAAGATATTCACCGCATCCTTTATCACTGTTCCATGGGTTTCAACTCCCTGTTTACACATGTAGTCCACTCTGAATGATCTGCACTAATGAAGCAGTGCAGGGTGAAGGATACTCCAACAGGCTAATCTTTGGGGTGCATTCCCTGATTTCTGTTCAGTAGCTTTACTCTGCTAATTATATGGCTCTATTTGCTTGGGTTAGCATTAACATTCAACTGCATTCCTGAAGCATATGTCAGCTGGGGTGGGGAAGACAGCCAGAAGTGTGCTAGGCATCAGAAGAAAACTGGATCAGGCTTAAAAATGAACCACATTTAGTCCCATGAAGTGGATAATAACAAGTTAACCGTGACTTTTAGTTTCCTTCCAACTCTGAAATTCCAGGAACCATACAATACCTTGAAAAGTACGTACTCCATCCTCTAGCCACTCCCTCCTCCCGGTATAGTACCCTAATGCTGAAGAAGCAGCTGCAGCATCTGGGTATATAAGCGATTTTGTTTATCCTGGGCCAAAAAACTGGGTAATTGTACTAGGAACTTTCCCATCACATCAGAGAATTACCCATAATTATGCGATACAATAAAAATGCCTCTAACAGAAGCACTCTCTCTGAACAATTACAGTGATATGATGACAGGCAGCTGAAAGCATTGGCCTTTGTAGAGTATCGATCTTCCCCAGAAGAAAAGGGAGAGCTATTGAGAAGGGGGTGTGGGGTGCAGAGCACTGATGGAAAGGTGGCAGGAGGAAAACAACAGAATGCTGGGTCACCTGGGCTTTTCTTTGCTGTGCACAAAACGCACTCTTTTCTCCTTCACATCTTTCCAGCTAAAGTGGCCAGCCTTGTCGAGCTGAACCTCTTTTCCATTCCTTGAGAGCACGAGGTGACCATTGGTGGGAGTGCTCACCACATGGAACAGGAGGTCTTCGATCCTGCCATCCTGGTCTTGAACATTCAGGAGGAGAAAATCCAGTGGCTTCATTGAACCAATTGCAAGGGTGAGGGAACCATTCACATGAAGACTAGGGGTGTGTATTTCGCCTGGAAAACATATGAATCCAAAGTTCAGGCTTGGTACAGTCACTAATTAGGTTTTATTATTCTTAGTATTTAAAGAAATAGACTTGTAATGTTCATTCAGAGCTACAAAGATGAAACTCTAGGCTATCGTATTCCATAAGACTCCTTCTAATCCAGTGGTTCTCATCCCGGATGCACATGAGAATAACATAGGGTCTCAATATTAAATAATAAAACTCCTAGAAGAAAATATAGGAGAAAATCTTGGTGATCTTACATTAGGCAATGCTTTCTTAGATATGACACAAAGAGCACAAGTGACAAAAATAAAAATCAGATGTATTGGACATCATTAATATTAAAAGCTTTTGTGCTTTTAATTAACAAAGGACACCAGCAAGAAAGTGAAAAGACAATCCACAGAATAGGAGAAAATATTTCCAAATTACATATCTGAAAAGGGACTTGTATATCCCTTCTATATCCAGAATATATAAAGAATTCTCACAACTCAATAAATGACAAATAACCTAATTTAAAAATAGGCAAAGAATCTGAATGGGCATTTCTCCAAAGAAGATACACAAAAGGCCAATAAGCACATGAAAAGGTGCTCAACATCATCTGTCATCAGGGAAATTTGAATCAAAATCACAAGATGATATCACTTCATACCTACTAGGAAGGACAATAAAAAGTATTCCTGAGGGTGTGGAGAAACTAGAAATCTCATATATTGCTGGTGGGAATGTAAAATGGTACAGCTGCTTGGGAAGACAGTCTGGCCGTTCCTCAAGCAATTAAACATACAGCTACCATATGATCCAGCAATTCCGCTCCTAGGCATATACCAAAGAGTATTGAAAGCATATGTCCGTACAAAAACTGGTACACAAATGTTCACAGCAGCGTTATTCATAATAGCCCAAAGTGGAAATAATCAAAACAATCAAACATCAATTGATGAATGAATAAACAAAATGTGGTATATGCATATGTTGCAGTTATTATTCAACCATAAAAAGACATATTGATATACGTTCTAACATGGAGGAACCTTGAAAATATCATGCCAAGTGAAAGAAGCCAGATGTAAAAGGCCACATATTGTAAGATTCCATTTACATGAAATATCTAGAGTAGACCAATCTATACAGACAGAAAGTAGATCAGTGGTTGCCAAGGGCTAAGGCAACAGGGCAGTGGAGAGAGACTACTAATGGTTATTGGATTTCTTTTTAGGGTGATGAAAATGACCTGGAATTAGACAGTGATGATGGTTTCGTAACACTGTGGATATGCTAAAGACTCATTGTGTACTTTCAAGGGTGAATTCTACGGTATGTGAATTATATCTCAGTAATAATAACAATAAAGAATCACACAGGGATCTTTTAAAACAATCCTGATACTTAGGCTCCACCACCAGAGATTCTGACTTAGATGTTCTGGGGTGGGACCTTAGTGATTTTACAAGCTCCCCAGGTAATCCTAATAGGCTGCCACATTTGAGAACCACAGTCCTATCCTAATACATCTGTCATATCCGACCATCAGACCCACCAAGGGCAAGAAAAGGGTCAAGTGTCTGATACCATTTGTAAGGACAGCACCAGTTAATCTACCATGAAGTAGGATTATCAGTGGCTTACTCAGAATTCATGTGAAATATATATGTTGTTTTAAAAATTTATGATCTCTGTCCATAGGAAACATCTGATGGATGAATTAGGATTTCCGACCTTGATATGGAATTCATCCTGTCTCCCGCAAGTCGTTTTGCCTGGACTTTAACCGGTAGCACTTCTTCCTTTTACAAGTAGGTCAGACAGGGCAGTTTAGGAATGTCAAGCTTCAGGGGGACTACTTCTAACGTAAAATTACTCCAATGAAAGTTGAATTCATTTTCACAAGTTGACTTGTATTACATCCCAAGTGGGGTAAGCTGACTCTCAAGTATTGTACTTGGGGTTTCCAGAAGGATCCTAATGAAATAAGCCAAAGATATCTTCTTCCATGGGAAGTCTTAATATCATTAGAGGTCAGAGATATAGACATGAAAAATATGATTGACTGCAGGTGATAAAACATGATGCATGTTATTGATGAAGGACACTCAGAAGCCAAGAGATGCTCAGCTGTAATGTAACTCCCAATCCTCGTTCACCTGTAAAAGTTTTGGGGTTCAAAATTAAGCCTGAATTTAAATTTGTTTCTCTTTGTTGTTTAAGGTAAAGTGCCCACGGATGTGTTGGACAAGACTAGCTCCATTCCTTAACGTGTTACCTAATTCTTAGTGGCAAACAGAGCGGCTTGAAATCCATCCACTTCCAACATGTGAACCTAATGGGGCAAGCTCCTCACACTATTCATTAATTACTTATCATTTATCTCCAGTGTGTGCACAAAGGATGCATCATTGCACCCTGGCATAATAGCTCTACATGTGTATATAAATATAATAAATTTTATCTGTAAGTATAATTTTCTATAACGTGGCTGTAGTTCAGGAACACAGCTAAGTTTTATGCCAAATTTCTGATCTGATAGCTCTGATTTTTAAAGCACAGATTGCTTCTTTTTCCCTTCCAAAGATCTTAGAAGTTGAATTTTCCCAATTTTCCATGTTCTATAAACAGTCCCTTATTCCATAGCAGCACCAGGGGTTTTCCGAGAATGGAAAGCCTGCATTTTGTACCACACGAGCCAACTGTATCTGCAAACTCAGCCTCCACGTGGAGAAATTACAGGTGACTTCACCAGAGCATCGGAGGGGAAGCACTTACCAGCACATGTTTCATTAGAGGAGTGGGCAGGGAAGCCGGGAACACACTTGGCAACACAAAGGCCACTCTTCAGAAGGAACCCATGGTCACAGAGGTGACACCGGTCTCTGTGGCTGCACTGCAAGCACCCCTGGGGGCAGGCTATCGAAGAGAGGACACACTGAATGAGGCAGGACAAAGGCACAGGCCCCCAGAGGGGGCCACCAGTGATAAAGAAATGAAGAGTGGGAGCACAGCAACATATGACCCCCAGCTGCAGCAAAAGAGAATTCCCACAGTTCCCTGCAGAATTTCACAGAAATGAAATTTCCTACCCTGCAAAGGAAAGTGAACAGGAAGGAGCACCCTTGCTTTCCACACTATGACCTGAACATGTTGCACATAAATGGATTGTTTAAAAAGTTAACAATACTGACTTGTAAGGGAGGCAGCTCGTAGGGATTAAGAGCATAAGCCCTGTCGGGTACTGTTCCTCTTCTACCACTTAATGGCTGCTGAATTTGGGCAAGTTGTTTAACAGTCTGTGGTGCAATTTTCTCATCTTAAAAATGGGGATAGTAATGGCACCTAATGCAATGACTGTTGGTTGGATTACATGGGCTATATATAACGCGCAGTGACTAGAACAGTATTGGGCACACGAAAGGACTCAAATGTACTACTATCACTGCTATTCTTATTTTTATTATTATTCTTATTCTTTTTTTTTTTTTTTTTTTGCGGTACACGGGCCTCTCACTGCCGTGGCCTCTCCCGCTGCAGAGCACAGCCTCCGGACACGCAGGCTCAGTGGCCATGGCTCACGGGCCCAGCCGCTCCGCGGCATGTGGGATCTTCCCGGACCGGGGCACGAACCCGTGTCCCCTGCATCGGCAGACGGACTCTCAACCACTGCGCCACCAGGGAAGCCCTATTATTATTATTTTAAATGCATGTGGAGAGCAAGCTATTTAAAAGACCATAGATTATTTCTTTGAATCAAGTTAATAAGCTTCTATAAATCAAGTGTTTACCGCCTAATTATTCTGCTTCCTCAGTTGAGATGCTGTTATAGAGAGGTGGCACAGGCTAGTTGAAAGGGCCCTGAATTAGAATCAGAAAATTTGAGTTTAATATCTGACTTTATGTTACCCTGGTTAATACTCTTAAGGCTCTTCCTTTTTTTTCATTTGTAAAACAGGATTCATAGCGTCTGCCATATTTTACTAAGTCATTGTGAATGTTACATGAGATAACGCAGATGAAGGAAATTTGGGGAAATATAAAATGCCATGCCTAGGTAATGGCATTATTATTAAATATCAGGTATTCTTTAAAGTGGGGCACACCTTACCAAGTTTTGCTGGAAATGATGAGAACAAACTGAGGAAGCTCTTGTGAATAACTCAATGGACAAGGAGATTAAGACTTTGGGTTTAACTTTAGTTTAATAACAAAAGTTCAATGTGTCTCACTAAATTGTCCCCAGAAATCCTACTCCTCAAGGATATTATGGCAATATCAGGGTCACTGGTAATTTAGTCTACGCACTGAAAACCCTGGGCCCATGCCAATAGGGCTGACCCACTCTTAATGGACACCACACCTCGGTTCAATATAAGCTTGACGTTCCATGAAATATTGGCTTTGTTTCCATACAGACCTTTAGGGACAATATTGATTTGTGCAAGAGAATTATTGGCCTGCACTTCCGTATTCTATTTGGCTAGCCATTGACAGATGTGCACGAGAAGCCATCAATTACTTAGGCCAAACTCCCTGGGTTTTCATTCTGCTCCTAATTCAGATTCTCCTTGGTAACCTGAGAATCAGCACAGCTGGCTTCCTTGCTGCCCTCACTTCTTTCCAGAGAACACAGCACTGTCTCCAAGTTACCTGTGCATCTGCGGTTTGAATGATCTGCAAAGTTCCCCTTCCCACATTCCTGGACACACTGGGCTTCCAAGAGGAGAAATGGCGCTTCACAGCGGGTGCACTCATGGGGGCCTTGGCACTGGAGACAGTAGCTGTCACAGCCTGGAAGACACAAGTCAAGTCGACAGGAATGTGCATGGCTTTCCAAGGGGCTCCTCCATCGCTCCTCGTGATGAGGCAGTACAACCTGGTGTGCTGAGCAAAGCAGCAGACTGGGAGTAAGGAGCCTGGCTTCCAATCGTGACTGCCGCACTTACCAGCTGGGTGACTTGGCACTAGTCACTCCACGTCTCTGAGCCTCAGCGTTCTCTCCTATAAAATGCAGAGAACACACTGCCCCACCCAGTTCCTTGGATAAAGGTCAAATTACATAATGAAAAATACTGTGCAAACTATAAATTGACAGATATCAGCCATTATCGTTATTAGTAACTAGTCCTTGACTCCCTGCACTGCTTCACTGAAGGGTCAATCTTTCCTGACTAACCTGGTCGGTCCTCAGGGTATCACCCAAGGATGCTCCCGGGAATGCTGCCTGTGCCCTTTGGGTGGGCATTCCAGGGTGTGAAGATTTTGTGGCATTAAAGTGAGGCTGAAGGGGGTACTGAGGCAGAGAAAGACGACGGTTAGACATACGGTATTGGGAGGGTCGTGGGAGGGCAGATGGTGGGATAAGACATTCTTTCCATGTGCTCAAATGACGAGAGCATGCAGACCTCTCCGTCTGGAGCACAGGACTGTTCAAGTTTTAAAGAAATCCAGAACTAATGGTCAAACCATATCTGTTTGTGTGGCCATATACCTCCAAGATTCCCATGTGGATTTCAAATTTAGCAAATGTTGTACTGGGGCATGGGAGAAGGAAAGAGCGGATATTTGCATTAGAACAAAGAAAAACTCTTAGGAAAGAAACAAGAAACTGGATAAAAAGCCAGAGAGGAAACTGGCCACAGGCTCCTTCTCATGAGGAACAGTAAAATACAGAGGGGGCAGAAGCTTGGATGAGCATAGAGCAAGGGCTCCAGACACTTACTCTTGCAGAGGCCTAGGTCCCGGTAAAATGATGGTGAGCAGTGCTCCACACAGGCCCCATCCTGGAGAACATAGCCATCCATGCACTGCAGGCAGTCTGTCCTCAGAGGCCCGTGACACGCATTGCAACTCCAGTCACACTCTAGAAAGAAAGTTCCTTCGATCAGCTTCCTTTCTGTCCAGCCTCAGCCCCAGAGACTAATTTATGAGGACACTGGCTGCAGCTGCATGGGGTGAGTGAGGACAACAGAAGAGATGGATAAGTGAGCTCTAACGAGGCTCTGCTTGTAGTAGCCCGAACGCCTCTCTGAGGTTGAGCGTTTCCTAATTACGTTAGACATGGTGCGTACAAGGATCGCTCCTTCATGCAAAGCCTGCTCCAGGGAGTGGCCTATTTGCTCCCACAAACCTCATCTGACCTCCTCCAAATGCCAATAGGTAAAGGATGTCAGAGACTCAACGAAGACTGCATCTGCTTTCTCCACTGACACCGGCCACCTGACTCTCTTCCTCTCAAAAATCAGGCGTTGACCAGCACAACAGAAAGAACCAATGACATTAGACTTACAAGGGGTGTAAACGAACTGTCCAGAAATAAAGGAGTTCCTGAAATAACAGATATCATTTAGAGCAGAGCTGACTCCTTCACATGTTCATTCACTGAACAAGCACTGATGGGATGTGTGGCCCTGAACCTCGTGTGGCGGGTGTAGACCCTGCCCTCAGGAAGTTTATGTTCTAGGGGCTCCCAGCCTTAGATGCACACCCAAGTAATTCAGGGGGGTGGTTAGAAATACAGATCATCAGGTTCAACACCAGAACTACCGAGTCAGGCCCAGGAAGACAGGGTGCTGCGGCTACTGTTTTTGTCATCGTGATTATGCTAGTTGTTGTGGCTGTCGTTCTGATGGCCCAGGCAATTTGGACGGGCGATTTTGCAGTCATAAAATGCAGAGTTCTAGCTAGTAAGGTTAAGTCCTTCGTGCATGGAAGACGGGACAAAACAGCAGGATTAAGTACTTGGTTTTTTTTGTGGTACGCGGGCCTCTCACTGTTGTGGCCTCTCCCGTTGCGGAGCACAGGCTCTGGACGCGCAGGCTCAGTGGCCATGGCTCACGGGCCCAGCCGCTCCGCGGCATGTGGGATCTTCCCAGACCGGGGCACGAACCCGTGTCCCCTGCATCGGCAGGCAGACTCTCAACCACTGCATCACCAGGGAAACCCTAAGTACTCGTTTTTGAAGTCAGGTAAATCTGTATTCAAGTCGTGGCTTTGGCACTTTTTATCTGCATGTCTTGCACACTTTCCTTAAGCTTTTTGAGCCTCAGTTTCCTTATCTGTAAAACAGGGATAAGAATAGCACCTATTTCATAAGGCTACTGTGAAGATTAAATGGAATAATGAATTTAAGGAACTCAGCACAGTGCGTGGCACACAGCAGTTTAATAAATGTTTGCTGCTGAACTGGTTTCCTTGGAGAACGTATCTCCACTCGGCGCTGCCTCACCCCACCGTCCCTCTCCTCTAAGAAGCTGGGGAAACCTCTCATTAGTCACCTTTCTCTCTCTTTGATGCAGTATTTCTAAGTCCCAAAGAAGCAGGTAAATGTGCACGACGGTACACGTGCTTCCAAGAAGATTTATAAAGTTAATCTCACTCATTTATTTGACTGAATCAGTCCTGAGGGAAAATGACTAAAACAGAGCCTTGAAAACTGCCAGCATAGTTATGAAATCATTTACAACAGGGAGGATTTGTGATAATCTTGTTTTTCACCACAGACTGACAACCACTGGTTAGAAGGGAAAAACTAGAAAAGGTTCTGTGGTCTTGAGCACAGCAGACCGCCTCAGTTAACAACCAAGTACAATTTCTCGGAATGGAATGTAAGTAATTTTGCAAAACCTTAAAGCACCCCAGTTTTACTTGACAGATGTCTGACCTCCATCTCTGAGCCCTAGCTTCTCTGGCAGAATTGGAAAGGTCGGAGGGGTGGGTGGGTGGGTGGGGAATGTGGAATGGAGGAATGGAGAAGGGAAATGGAACAGAAGCAAGGGAAATCCATCCTTTAATTCTGTCTTTCCGCTTGCTGGGTCCTGCCATTTGAAGAGCATAGGCTCCAATAATGTTAAACACTGGAAAACAAGGTAAAAGGTAGTACTCGGTTTTTGACAATGCTTGCTTATAAACTCCCGGAGGACAGGGGCTGTGTCTTCACTCATTAAAGTATGTTAAGCAAGAGATGAACAAATCAGACACAACGCCTGTCCTCATTAAGCTTAGAGTCTGGCAGTCTAGAGTTGTAAATGCAAACGCCTACAGGGCCCAGGAAGGCGATGTAAATCTTTGAAATAGGGCTGGTGTGATAGGACAGGGAATGGTGGGCACCGTGGCACCCTTAGGAGATCATGTTCAACCCAACAGAGACGACAGCTACTCATCAACCTACTGCTGCACTGTGGGAATGCAAACCCAGTACTACCAAACCTTCTGACTTTTTCAAAAGAGACTGAAAATCTCAATTTTTGTATGTGAAGTCTTCTGATGTTTAAAAGGCAAAGAATTAAAAATTTTAAAACGCTGTTAAATTCAGTGGATCAAAAAAAAAAAAAAAACAAAAAACAAAACCACAGACCCCTGTCTTGGATTAAATACAACCTGAGGGTTTCCAGTTTGCCATCTCTGGTCTAGTTACTAAGACCTGGCATAATATCTAGTACATGGTAGATAGAGAAAAATATTTGCTTAATACATACATACATACATACATAATGACTTTTCATCAGAGAAAGTCTAAACATCTGATGACAGTATTTTCCCAATGTGGGAGCAGACTTCTCTAGTAAAGGGGCATCGACAAGTAGAAGACTCGTGCAGTTCTGGAAAAGCTTTACCTTTGCATGTCTTGGTGGAGAAGTCAAGATAGTACTGTGGGGCACAGCTCTCATGCTGACAGTCTCCAAAGAGCAGGACCTTGTTTGGATCTCGGCAGGAGGTACAGCTGGCCTGTGAATCACAGCTTCCACAATGTGGGTCGCATGCTGAGCAGACAGGAAAAGAAAATGACCAGATGATTACAATTGCAAATACTGAAGCACTGGTCAAACCTAGACAGATGCTGCAAAGCAACAGAGCCTCCCTCCAACCTATTTTTTAATCACGGCTCAGAACCCTACCCTGCGATCAACAGAACCAGAAAATGTTAATCTTGTTTTCCGAAATCAAAGAGGGTAATTTTATTTTCCAGAGAAGATAAATTATAAACCCAAGAACAGAAACCCCACATCCAAACTGCCCTGTGACTCAGCAACAGGATTAATTTATACTTATTTGAAGATCTCTGGAATAATAGTCCAGAGTGTCCTTGGACCCTTGCTTCTTAAGGAATCAGGGCCCCTACAGTTTATGATGTAGGTCCAGATTTTTGTCTGATACCAAGATTAAAATTAGGCAGCAACTTATTTTGGAGCTCAGGAAATCCCGTATTTTAAGATACGAAGGACTTTAAGGTGACCTGGCTTACTGACTTACTCAGTTGTAATTCTTAGCAGTCACTTAATTTAGGCATTCAGGGATGATCTCCAAATCCGGTCATGCTCCCATCTCTGCCTGATTCAACAACTAGCATTTCTCCATTGACTCAGTTGTTCATGCTAGAAACCTGAGAGTCTCTCCTGGCACCTCCCTTTCTCTCACTCCTAATTCAATGACTTACTGGATCTTATTTGTTTGAACTCTCCTATATAATTCTCAGAACCTTTTGCTTTTCTCCACATCCACAGATGCCAATATGTCCAAGCCATCATCATCTCCTCCTAGACCACTATCATAGCCTCCTAATTGGTTTGAGTCCCTTGCATTCTATTTTCCATATTATCTGTAAGAGTGATTTTTTTAATTCATACTTCTCAGGTGTCAGAGGACACTTTCATCTATGAGCTCATATCTTTCTTCAGGCCTGGAAAAATTCCAGCCATCATTTCTGTAAATATTGCTTCTCCATCATTCCCTCCATTCTTTCTACCTAGAAATCATAATACACATATTGGAATCCTCTCAATACAATCTCCAAGTCTCTTGTCTTTAACTCTTATTCATTCTTCAGCCTCTTCTTCAAGAAGGACTTCCCTGACTCTCCAGTCTGGAACAGGTCTCCCAGGTACTGTTCTTACACCTTTCATTCATGCCATACATAAAAACGTTCAATTTCAGCGATTATTTACCACCCGTATCCTTTAGAGCTGTAAGCTTCATGAAAGCGAAGACGAGGTTTCTGTTGTTCCTTGCAATAGTCCCCAGCACCTAGCTGGTTATCTGTAATTTTGTTGGTGTTCAATAAATACTTGCAACATAAGTGAACGAAGCCAGATTTTGTAATTACATATACTCAAGCACTAGCATCTCTGCCTCCCTCTAAAATTTTCTCTCAGCATGTGTCAGAGGAAAAGTCTAGAGAGTGATCATGTGAGTTTTAGTGCTAAAGGATATCAAAGTGTGTGGCACAGTGCAGAAAAATGACCTCCCTCTAAAATAAAAAGAAATTCCTTTTGTTTCACCTACAAGAAAAGCCATTGGTATAAAATATTTGTTAGAATATGTAGACTTGTAATTAAAGGTCCTAGGAAAATTCTAGACTGGATTTTCAAACAGTTTGAAAATATTAGAAAAAATATTTTTATTGGAAACTTATATGAGACTAAACTTTTATCCTTTTGGGAGGTAGGATTTCTACACATGTTGTATCTTAATTTTGCCGAAGGGTTTGACAAAAACCCTAAATATAAACTTGTGAATACAAAAATGAAGTGGGGTCTACCAGCTGTAAGTGGATTTGAAGATGGTTGAAATACATACTCAGAAAGTTGTCAGTAAATCTTTGTAATTGGAAATGAATGTCTTTAGTAGAGTATTATGATGAAGTCTTAATTTCTTAGTTGGCCACTATTTTTATTAATTACTTTAATGAAAACAAAGAAATTATGCTAATGATATTTAAATATGACACATACACTTACATAGGATACACGCATAGTTAAGTTTCACCAGCTGAAAGAAAAACTTAAACTTATTTTGGCCCATTGTATCAATAAACTAATCAGACGAAATAAGCTAAACTGTAAGTAAAGTCTTGCATTTATGTTCTATAACCAATTGTACAAACAGAGGGGACAGAAGCCCTGTTTAGAAAGCATTATTATAAAAAATGATCTAAGAATCTTAGTTGATTGAAAGCTTACTAAAAGTTGACATGGTTACTAAAGAAACTAACACGATCTTAAATTGAAGAGCCTTCACGTAACCTCGATGTCAGCTGGACGCCCTGCTGGACACGGAGCTGCAAAACAAGGCCCCTGTACTGACAGCTGAGGGTTTCTTGTAGTTTACTTCCTCAAGCTTCTGTCTGCCTCCGTGGTCTTGAAGCCTTCCATGAAGTCTCATTCCCAAAGCATAACTCAGCTCCTTCACTGACTCCCAAAAGAAATGGGGTCCCGCCGAGCATTTGGAAATGTTAAAAGACTATATGGAGGATTTGGAGGGATGCAGTGGTGTCACACTAAGAAGCAGGGGGCTTCCATCACTTCTCTTCGAACGCTTCTTCCTCTTTAATCGAACCCCTCAGCCGTCTCCAAGGCAATCCCCAAGTGACCTTGTCTCACTCAAAGTAGTTCTGCACATAACCAAACCCCTTGGGTTCTAGCTTCCCCATTCAGAGGAGGGTGGGTGAGGAGCCTTCTCTCCCTCTTACAATATTCAGACCAGAGGGTATTAGTCTTACTGCAGTCACGTTGGTGTGACAACGTCTGGAATAGCAGGTGCAGCTCTCCGAGGTCAGTGACCCCATGGAAAGAGCTAAGAGGACAGTGAAGAAGGGACCGAGGGGACCAGAAAGCAGTGAGGGAAGCAGAGATGTATTGATACTTTAAATATCGTTCATTGAGGAGGAGGGAACCTCACAGCCTATGACGCCCCGTCTCCCTCCCGACCTCTGAGACGGTCCCCCCTTTCTGCTCAATACTCCACTGACTCCAGTCCTGCTCAGAACAGAGAAGTCCAAGCTAATGTCAGACTTCGGAAGGGAATCGTGTGAATGAGGGAGGAGCCATTCTACACTGCTCCAGAAGGAGGCTCTAGGGCTGATGAGAAACAGCCCTCATCCCCACCGATGCACCTGGCTTCCTTCCTCATCTGTAGCAGCCCGTGAGGGGGTGAGAGAGAATCTCTGCCCTGGGTGCAAGGTTGGCTCAGGTGCGCTGGAGTCTTCCTCCTACTCTAGGGCACTACGGTTTCAAGTACTGAGAACCTCATTTATCATCTCTTCTTGAAAGTTCCTTCTCAACTGGTTATCCTGAAATTTTAGAGCTCAGTACGCAATTTCTAAAGGTTCCTGTAATCAGAATCTAGACAGCTCTGAAGCTCTTACTTTCTTCTATAATATGGTTATTAATGCCTCCCCTTAATGTTGATTATATTTCCTTAAAAGCCCTTTACTGCACAATTCCTAAAATTGTCAGGCCTATAATTGTCTATAATGATGAGCAGTAGAAAGGGACATTGTGAATTTTTTTTATGTATTAGAAACTCAAATAGCCCAACTTAGGGGCATACCTTACCTTACTCAGTCTTTGGATGAAGGAAACCTAAGCTTTAGCAAAGGACTAAAGTTAGAAGATGCTTAATTTAACTGAAATAGTCTATAAAATCTTATTTACATGGTAGCATAGCAAATGCATTTGTGCAGAGCAGAAGCTTCCCAGAAGAGAAATACTTCAATGCAACGTATTTTTGCCACCTATAAGCCATATAAGGGATTCTGTTTTTTTCTTTTGAACTTTTATTTCTGTGATTCCACTGCAGTGAAGAGCCTCAAATATCTAAGTCACTACTTCTACACCAACACTCTTTTGCTCTTGAATAGAATATGCAAGTGTTTCATTCGTGTCTCTTGTTTTACAGAATCTACAGATTCCGGCAGACAGTTGATGTATACCAAGCAAAGTTTTTGTTACAAAAGTAAAAAAAAAAAAAAACCAAAAAACTCTTTTCATGGATCCAAAAGGGATTTTTATCTCTGGTATCTCAACAGATGATGCAAAATGGTGGGTTCCATATAACTTCATTTCAAATGCAAATCGTTGCAAGAATCTCCATCAATACCTATCCATACCATCTCCATAATACCTATCTTTGTATCTATAAAACATAAATATCTTTTACTGCTCGATTTGCCTCTCATTTCACATGACGATGATGATAACAACAGTAGCTATACTGAGAGCTTATTCTCTGCTAGGGTCTGTGCTAAGTGCAATAACGTTAGAGGTAGGCACTATTATAATCTCCCTTTTATAGAAAAAGGAAACAGGCCTAGTGGTTAATTCACCTGCTCAAGGTCACAAAGCTAGTTAAGTGGCAGTTAGGATTTGAACTTTAGTTACCTTATTCTAGAGCCCACTCTCCTAACCATTACTCTATAATTCCTTCAACGTGGTACTTCCTAGGACAGAAAACTGAAATATCAGTACTGTATTTGTTAACTGTCATTTTCAAAATGAGAAAAGTATACCACAGTTTTTTGGCAACTGACACTTTACTGATTGAAATAAAGTAAGCTGCCTCAGCCTATTTCAAAACTGTTCCTTCATCTGTGAATCACTTCCTAATTTTTTTTCCACCCAGATTTGCCCTTGCCCTAATTTATCCTAACTCTTTGTTTGTGCATGACTCAGGTAATTAATCATATTTTAACTTATTTGAGAACTAAGACATCTATACAAGTAACTTTCATTCAAGACCAAATAAACTACTGTTTGGGCAGAAACTGAATCCTTTGTAGCATATCAAGCCTTGCATACTGTCAGTATTTAACAAATACATGTCAAAAACAAATTAAACCCAGAGAAGTGCTGAGGTTCAGGCCTTTATAGTAGAATGAGCTCCACTCTCTGCTTAGGATCTTGGAATTGGATCACTGAGAGAAACCACAGGAATAAACTAGACTAACAATTTTATGATTTTAATGAGGTAACTAGAGAACAGAGAGGTTAAATGACTGACCCAAGAACACACAGCTCCTCTCTTGCAGAGGAGATCCCTAGTCCGGCACTTCCAATTAGGCCCATATCTGAGTTATAATCTGCTAATGGCATCCATATGCTTTGTAGATTCATTTTCTTTCTTTTCTAAAAATAAAGGCTACCAGGTGAAAATATGGAAGCAAAAAATCCCTGTTTCCTTCAATGACTCCAGAAGAGCAGGAAAGGAGAGAAAGTTCATTTTTTAAAACTTACGCTGACAATGGGCTTCCCTAGTGGCGCAGTGGTTGAGAGGCCGCCTGCCGATGCGGGGGACACGGGTTCGTGCCCCGGTCCGGGAAGATCCCACATGCCGCGGAGCGGCTGGGCCCGTGAGCCATGGCCGCTGAGCCTGCGCGTCCAGAGCCTGTGCTCCGCAACGGGAGAGGCCCCAGCAGTGAGAGGCCCGCGCACAGCAAAAACAAAACAAAACAAAACAAAAAAACTTACGCTGACAAGTGTGGTTGTCATCGAGATAGTGCCCTGGGAAGCAGGCAGTGCTGCAGGTGCCAAGATGGGACAGAACGAGGTCGGTGTCACATGAGGAGCAGGAGAAGGGTCCTCTGCCCCGGCAGGTTCTGCAGGAGTAGTGACATTCTGCAGACGGAAGAGACATAAAGAGAACCTATGAAGCCAAATTCCCCTCCAAAGCAGCATCCCAAGAGCCGTTAATAAAAGCCCCAGCCCAGAGAGCATTAGCTGGTCTGGTTTATTGCCCTACAGTGTGCTTCCTGCCTCTCTCGGGAAGTTCCAGCCTTCTCAGCTATTGCCCAAGAGAAGCTCATGGGGCACGGCAGCTCCTGTGTCCAGCACTTACTCACTTTTACAAGCTCCTCTCTCTGCGAAGTATCCAGAAGGGCAATTGGGAACACAGCGATCTTCTAGCAGCAGGTACCGGGCATTCTGACACCTCAGGCAGACGCTCCCGGTGTTGTCGAGGTCAGCTGCGCAGTGCTGGCACAGAGGATGGCAGTCTGGAGAGCACATGGGAGCACAGAGAAGGCACGGATGCTATGAACACAGCGTCTCATTTCTACACCAAAGGGTAAAAGGGACTGCAATGACCACTGTTGCAGCACAGATGGCTGGAGAGTAGCGCAAAGGCAGTATACATCAGTAAAGTAGAAGCTTGGGACCTGTACAGATTGCGTGTTTGAGGTTTTTAGCAAATGGCCAGGCCCAGCACAGCAACTGAGTTTTCATCCCTTTCCGACTGAACAACCTTCAGGTCCTAGGGCAGCATGTGATAGATACTTGCCAGGGGGTATAGAAAGAACTATCAGATAACAGAAACAGTTCATCATATCAGCATATCCCCCGAGAGCTCCCAGAACTCGGGTACCGTGTGCCCGTCATTCACAGAGCTCCTAAGCTGTGCTCAGAGGCCCCACGAAGCTCATCTCCCCAGTGTGGCCTTCCAGAGTCAGCAAACCAGCCTCAGGCATTGGTGGGGGGGGGAATTAAGGTTGGTTGATAATAGAATTGGGGGGAAAGTTTAGTCTTTAACTAGAGGTAAAGTTACAAAGAGCTGAGTTGGAAAGTCATTTTCATGACCTGATACACAGTTCACAGAAGCTGTTGTATCAGTTGTGATTAAATCTATAGGGCAAATTATCTGGGATGGGCAGCACTGTCTCTTGTTCTCACCCGTGTAAGAGTCATCCTTTAATTAAAGAACTTGGTTGTGTTCAGCTCCCCATATAGGTGAAAAGCCCTCTGTCCTACCTTAAGTGGTAATAATGCCTCAAATCCCATTTACCATCCTCCATCCCAAAGGTGGAAGAAAAGCCACAAATCCTGAATTACCCCCCAAAATGAAAAAGGAGTAAAGACCTAGGAAAAGAGAAGAGACTTCTGGTTATAGGTCCTGTCCATCTTCCCCTGTAGGATTCAAAGCACTGTTTGCAGTTGCTAAAACACCATTCAGCGGCCACATAGGTCTTGTTTCATCCCAGTCTTGTAGATAGTGATTTCTAGCAATATTTAGACTAAAAAATCCTTGTCAATAAAACAGATTACCTGTCCTTGAAATCTGTTAAAACAGGTCTTTCTCTCCATACCCTCAGTGATACACTTTCTTAATTGCTGATCACCTGAGACGTGTTCTTTGCCAAAGAAGAGATCTCAGTCCCATACCCAGCGCCCACTCATCCGCATGAGAAGCCTTTGAGACCTCTAGCCATTCCAGAAGTTGAACCCAGAGTGTCCTCCGCAAAAATCCTCTTTTAGCAGCACACAAGTGAACAGGCTCCGACCTTTCTCTGAACTTCAGGAGTTTCAAATTACAGGCCGCCTTTTGCCAATATTAGAAACAGTTCTTGATATCCGAAGAGGCAAATTAATCCCCATTATAGCCCTTCAGTAAATTATAAAGGAAATGATGGCTGTATTGAGAGAAATCTGATAAGGAGGCTATTTCCCCCTGACTTAGTGTACGGTTTCCACACAATGCCAACCTTTTTGTTTTCCTTTTCCTGTGCTTTCCTCACAGTGCCAGGAGCACTTTGAAAGTTCCTGGAGCAGGTGGAGGTAACTCGGTTTTACGATTACCTTAATGAGTGGGTACAGGTTAGAACTGAAAACCCAGGAAACATGACTGATTCAAGGCTCCATTATTTGAAAAGTCTTGGCCTCTTCCTCTTTAAAGCCAGTGCTTACAGAGAGTGTGGGGCTCCGGCATGCGTCAACAAGATCCGCAGGTGTGCAGGGGTCTAAAAACTGGTTGCATCTAACTGAGGCTTTCTCTAGTGTACAATTAGAGGAATGAAAAAGAATAATCACCAAGGGGATGCTTTGAAGAGAAAGTAAGCAGATCTCTGGAATATTGTGTGGGTACAATAAATAAATATTCATGGATTTGTCCGATCATGGGGATCTCTAGGAGCTGTTTAAATGAAGCGTGTGATGTATATTAATTACTTCTGAAGGCACCTAGAGCTGGTTTATGGATGTTCCTTCCCGCTCTCATGGCAGCAGCTTTGAAGCCCTTGCTCCTCTTCCCTGGTCACCAGCCCACGCTGCCCACCCTTCCACATCCTACCCGGTTATTTCACCTTCTACTTGACTCAGCCCATCAAGCATGAACACCTTTGATTCTTTCCTGCCAAACCCTTTATTTCATTTCATCTCCCCTCACAGGATGAAATGGCTAATTCCTCCACCCCCATTTTTTAATCCGATTTTCAACATTATTTGAACATTACGGCAACATTAGTGCATCTTTTACCCCCATCTCTCTTCGTTCTCCTCGACCTCAACCTCCAAACATGCTCCGCATTACCTACTCCCCACAAAGTTTTTCTCAACAACCTCCCCATCTCTTTTCTTTCCTTCACCACCCAACTTCCTTGCCTCCCTAACTTCTCACTTCACTGTAATCTGCCTTCAACCTCCACAATTCAACTGTTGTATTGCTCTTGAAAAGGTCTCTGACCACCTTCTAATGACCAAACGTAATGGCCTCCTCTAATTCCTAACCCACCTGAAAGGTGTGCAACACATGACACTTCGGATCACCCCCTTCTTTGACCTTCTTTCCCATCTCAGCATGCTTTATCCTGGTGCGCCTCTTGGTCATTCTCTGCCTCTGAATGCCTGATAAGTGTAGAAATTCCTTACAACCCTTAACTTCTTCTATCCTCTTAAGTCTCATTCTCTGGAGGTCTTAAACCAGACATGGCTGTTTGCATCATTTTGGTATACAGCTACCAAAAGCCAGTGGAAAGGGCTCAAGAGTTACAGAGACAGAGAATGGGAACTGGTACAGCCACTGTGGAAAACAGTATGGAGGTTTCTCAAAAACTTAAAAACAGAAATACCACACGATCCAGCAATTCCACTTCTGGGTATTTTTCTGAAGAAAACAAAAACACTAAATTGAAAAGACATATACACCCTTATCTTCACTGCAGCATTATTTATAAAAGCTGAGATATGAAAGCAACCTAAATGTCCATCAGTAGATGAATGGATAAAGAAGATGTGGCATAAATATCCAATGGAATATTACTCAGCCATAGAAAGAATGAAATGTTGCCATTTGCAGCAACAGGGATGGACGTTGAGGGTATTATGCTAAGTGAAATACGCTAGAGAGAGAAAGGCAAACGCCATATGATTTCACTTAGATGTGGAATCTGAAAAGAAAAACAAATGAACAAACATAAAACAGAAACAGAGCCATAGATGGAAAGAACAGACAGACAGGTGCCAGAAGGGAGAGGGTGGGCGGGATGAGTGAAATAAGTGAGGGAGAATAAGAGGTACAAACTTCCAGTGACAAAATAAACATAGGCAGACGCTCTATGACATAAATCACAGCAACGTCCTTTCTGACCCGCCTCCTAGAGAAATGGAAATAAAAACAAAAATAAACAAATGGGACCTAATGAAACTTCAAAGCTTTGGCACAGCAAAGGAAACCATAAACAAGACCAAAAGACAACCCTCAGAATGGGAGAAAATATTTGCAAATGAAGCAACTGACAAAGGAGTAATCTCCAAAACTTATAAGCAGCTCATGCAGCTCAATATCAAAAAAACAAACAACCCAATCCAAAAATGGGCAGAAGACCTAAATAGACATTTCTCCAAAGAAGATATACAGACTGCCAACAAAACACATGAAAGAATGCTCAATATCATTAACCATTAGAGAAATGCAAATCAAAACTTCAATGAGGTATCATCTCACACCAGTCAGAATGGCCATCATCAAAAAATCTACAAACAATAAATGCTGGAGAGGGTGTGGAGAAAAGGGAACACTCTTGCACTGCTGGTGGGAATGTGAATTGGTACAGCCACTATGGAGAACAGTATGGAGGTTCCTTAAAAAACTAAAAATAGAACTACCATATGACCCAGCAATCCCACTACTGGGCATACACCCTGAGAAAACCATAATTCAAAAAGAGTCATGTACCAAAATGTTCATTGCAGCTCTATTTACAATAGCCAGGAGATGGAAACAACCGAAGTGTGCATCATTGGATGAATGGATAAAGAAGATGTGGCACATATATACAATGGAATATTACCCAGGCATAAAAAGAAATGAAACTGAGCTATTTGTAATGAGGTGGATGGACCTGGAGTCTGTCATACAGAGTGAAGTAAGTCGGAAAGAGAAAGACAAATACCATATGCTAACACATATATATGGAATTTAAGAAAAAAAAATGTCATGAAGAACCTAGGGGTAAGACAGGAATAAAGACACAGACCTACTAGAGAATGGACTTGAGGATATGGGGAGGGGGAAGGGTAAGCTGTGACAAAGCGAGAGAGTGGCATGGACATATATACACTACCAAACGTAAAATAGATAGCTAGTGGGAAGCAGCCGCATAGCACAGGGAGATCAGCTCGGTGCTTTGTGACCGCCTAGAGGGGTGGGATAGGGAGGATGGGAGGGAGGGAGACGCAAGAGGGAAGAGATATGGGAACATATGTATATGTATAACTGATTCACTTTGTTATAAAGCAGAAACTAACACACCATTGTAAAGCAATTATACCTCAATAAAGATGTTAAAAATAAATAAATGAATAAATAAATAAATAAATAAGTCATGAGGATGAAACCTACAGCATGGGTATACAGACAATAATAGTATAACAACTTTGTATGGTGACAGATGGTAACTAGACTTATCGTGGTGATCATTTTGTAATGTGTAGAAATATCAAATCACCATGTTGTGTACCAGAAACTACCATAGTGTTGTAGGTCAATTATACTTCAATAAAAAAACAAAAGAGGGAGTTGTAGAGGCTCCATGATCACTCAAGGCCTCTGCCTCTCTCCATGGCTCCATATTAAGCCTTAAAAGAGGCATCAGATCAATCACCAGACGTACCACATGGCACGATGGAGCGAGTACCCAGAGGCAAGGAGAAATCAATAGATGACACCTGAAAATAGAAAACAGTCAACCGCAGGTTGCCCAAAGCATCACGTTAATCCGAGTTAGTTTACAGTTTCACATTACACATGAGACTAACTACTTGAGTCTGCAAAGTTCAACTCTTTTTGTTCACTACCTGTATTTCTTCCTTATTCATTTATCCATGGCTTAGAAACTCATACTGAACACCCAATCCTGTGAATAGACCCCAAAACAACAGTCTGAGTGGGTCCTGTGTTAATACATTCCTGCAAACCTCTCTTCCCAACTCTGTCTTATACAAGCCTCCAACAGAACACCACACAAAACCAATATGCTCTCAAACCTTGCTCTGGAGTCAATCTGAAGGTTGACTGATTTTTATTAAACCAACCAGAAAAGAAAAATAAATTCCTAAAACCTAGGAAACACCTTTGTCTTAAGAGGCTTGAAGTCAAAATCTCTTTGCAGGAGAGAATTCCTTGGGAGAGCTCAAAATGAGTTATGATGTACAGGGAAAGAAGCCAGAAATCAGAGCAATGGGGCTTGAGGATTAATCCCAGCGTTCTGATATACAATCAGAAAAGCATCGTTCCCGAGGGCAGGCTGCTCAGTTGTGACAGGCTACAAGTGGCCAGTCCCCCTGGGCACCAACTGTAGGCAAGCTTCAGGCTCCAGCCCCAGAGGCCACTGTGATCTTCTATGCAGAGAGGGGGCTCAAAACAGGGACCTTACGGTTTTATTTTTCTGACTACAAAGTCAGCCATGGAAGAAAATATGAAAAACAATTTTACATAGTATAAATGAACATAAAAATCCCCCCATGTGGGCCTTTTAGAATAAATAACTATTAACAGATATTTTTCTCTTAGTTCTTTTTCTATACAACTTTCCATATGTAGATTTTTACACAGATGAGATTTTATTAAATATTGTCATATAATAACTTTTTTTTCACTCAGTACCATCAGCATTTCCACGTGTCATTAGGGACTCTTCGTAAACATCATTTTTAAGGGTTGTATAATATTCCAGCATTGAATAAACAAATAAAAATTTACCATTTTTCTTATACTTGATCATTTACTTCCAATTTGCACACTTTTATAATGAAGGCCATGATAAGACCCTTGTGCATTTTAGATTATTTGCTAAAAGACAAAGTCAGGCTTCCCTGGTGGTGCAGTGGTTAACAATCTGCCTGCCAATGCAGGGGACACATAGGTTCGAGCCCTGGTCCGGGAAGATCCCACATGCTGCGAAGCAAATAAGCCCATGCACCACAACTACTGAGCTTGCGCTCTAGAGCCCGCAAGCCACAACTACTGAAGCCTGTGCACCTAGAGCCCATGCTCCGCAACAAGAGAAGCCACCACCTTAAGAAGCCCACACACCACAATGAAGAGTAGCCGCCGCTTGCAGCAACTAGAGAAAGCCCGCACGCAGCAACGAAGACCCAACACAGCCAAACATAAATAAATAAATAAATAAATTTGTTTTTAAAAAAGTTACATCCAAGATACATTCTTGAGACTGTTTCATTGTAACTTTGCCTGCACTAGGAAATTTTTTTAATTTATTTTTTATTGAGGTATAGTTGAATTACAGTGTTGTGTTAATTACTGCTGCAGAGCAAATGACTCAGTTATACATATATATACATTCTTTTTCATATTCTTCTCCACTGTGGTTTATCACAGGATATTGAATATAGTTCCCTGTGCTATACAGTAAGACCTTGTTGTTTAAGGAAATTTTAAAATAATAAAATGATCTTGGCTAATTTGGTTGGTGAAGATTGGTGTTACATAGGTGCTTTGGTTCCTTTTACTGTAAGTGAGGCTGAGCATTTAAAAACTCTTTCTTTCAAACAACAAAACTGTTCAAATGTCTACTGTACTCACAGAGCTTTCAGTATGGTGGGGATAAGGACCCTGGATACATAATTACACTTACGTATGAAATCTGTGTAATCTCATAATAATTTGAGATAACAGCCCGTGAGTTCTTTCCTCGTTCACTGCAACCATCCCGCATTAGACCAGGGAGTGTAGGCCACCATGTGCTCCCAGAGAAAGTTAGCAGAATCAGACCAGCACAGATACCAAATTCACAGAGCCCAGGGCACAGGTGAAAGATAGAAGAAAAAACAAACTTGAATGTGGAAATTGGAGCTAGGAGACCCAGGCCCTCCCCCACCAATACTACCCCTATACTCTCCACCTCTGTACCCCAGCCTAGAAAAACCCTTCGAGCTGGAGAGGAAGAAGGAGCAGAGAGACCATTCAATTTGCCTCTCCCCTCCCCTCCTGTGGAACAAGTTGGAGGTAGCTGAGTGGAATATTCAAGAATCCAACAGTGAAGCGGACTTGGGCTGGGCTTCTTGACTTAAAGAAAGTCGTCTCCAAACTGAGTCCTTTGTCATGAGGCAATAGAGACGGTGGCACAGTGGGATGAGCAACAAGAGAATGTAAGGCAGACGCTTAGACATGGGACTGCCTTGAGACTATTGCAAACTTTTGTAAAATGCAAACCAGGTAAGCCCAGGGACCATGGAAGTCTCTGACGGGGTACCAACTCGGTCCAGGAAGCAGGTAAAGCTGCCTGGAGGAAGCTGAGACAGAGACACTGAGTGGGAGTCAGCTGCTGGAGGAGATGGGCAGGGTGAGAGAGCTTGGAAGAGGTCCCAAGAAGAGGAAAAACATGCAAAAACCCAGAAGCGCAACAGAACGGGATGCCTTCAAGGAACTGAAAAAAGTCCAGTATGGCTGCATCTTGAAGAACATTCAGAAGAGCCACTCAGGACCTGGCTGTGCTAATTTTGAAATATCTTGTAAGTCATGAAAAAGGGTATGGATTTATCCACGTGGCGACTGGAAATGGGTTTCTCTATGTGTATACCAGTCTATCTACTGAAGTCTCTGTGTTATTACTACCGGTTTAAATGAGAAATTGTTGTATGAAAGGTAACTAGTGATGGCAGAAGACATTAAAACCACAGCAAAGAACCAACAATCCAAGAAAACTCTGACACACAGCAGCTTTCAATGTGAACTTTTCTGGGGCGAGGAGAGGGGTCCCTATGTTTCTGTCCCCCTCCCCCTTCCACTATATCCACAGAAGACCCTTCTCTGTTAACATCCACTGCTGAACAGTTTTCTAAAGGCTTATTATGCTAGAGTAGGCATATTAGGAAAACTAAGAATACTACAGTGTAAGTATACGAAGGCTTCTGTGACCAGGGACGGAGATCTCAGGTGTCCCCTGAGAAAGAAAACCAACACACCAGTGGTTTGTCTTCCAGGCACGACCAGGGAAGACCTTTCCACAAACTGTCAGCTTCTAAAACGCCTTTAAGATTCAAACCAAAGTAGAATTTGGCAAAATCAGTAGTACCTAGCAGGGAGCCCTTATCAATTTGTTAAATGAAAGGAAAAAAAAATATTGGAGTCAAAATACTAGGAAATTGTGGGGAATTCGGAGGCCCGTGAGAAGCTTCACCTGGACCGCACCACTTGGTTCTCAAAATCCACTCCAGGCCAAGAGGAACAGGGCACTACTTGGCTGTGTGCGTGGCAATTTACAACGGCCTTGTCAGTACAGTTTGAGAGGATGAAGAGAGAAATCTCCCCATGGCCAGCCAGATGTATCAATTATACAATCTAAACATAGTTAAGAGGTGTTAGGAGCCCATCTCCAGGCGCTGCAGGAGGTGACTGACTATGTGTCCCAGGGAACTGCTACGACACCGGTCACTTGACGCACAGTAAAATCTAGGGGCATATTTTCGAAGAATTAAGCTGATTGGGAAGCAAGTCTTGAACTCCTCTTGGTAGGTGGTGTCATCTGACAAATCCTGATTCAGATCCTTGCTGGACCCACACTGGTAGGAGCACAACTGTCAGAAACGGTGTCCTTAAAATGCCAGTGTTCTCAGAAAGGCCTCTCAGAAAGGTTCTCAGAAACCGCAGAGTGAATTCTCCTGTAATCGTCCTCACCCCACCTTCCACTCCCATTCCTCCCCACAGGTGATGGATGTCTGGAACGAGTTCACAGGATCCACTACAGGAAGTTTATACTGTCACTGCTTAATTTGTACCAGGACCGCAGTTACTAAAATAGGGGAATTGAGTTTCCAACCCACCAATCTAGCAGCCTCTGCAAGGATTAACGGCCCATCATAAAAGCCCCATCTGTGCAGGAAGGCATTTGCATCTGACCTTCCTGTCTGTAATCAAAAAAGGAGGCTAACCTCAAATATGTCTAAATGGTGAGCATGCATCCATTAATTGCTTAAAAACAGAGCCTATTCTGAAGCCCGTCTCTCAGAGTCCTCCCATAGCTTCTCAGTAAGTAAATCCTTATTTGTCACTATTTCAATTATAGTAAAGAGTCTTTAAATAAAAGACTTATTAAGGATGACAAGGAGAGGAGAGGGACCCAGGATACATTTAGGTGTAGTCTGTTTCAGATTACTGGTATATAATAAACATGTGGAGGGGGAAGGGCAGATGGACTTCCAGTTGTTTGTGTGTGTGCCTGCTTGCTAACAAACCTGGTGAATCAGCACTTTAAACAAAGTAACGAACACACTATAAGGGAGCCTGGAAATGGAGTATCAACTCGAGCTGAAATAAATGCACTTCTTGTTTTTAAGCAAGCAGAAGATTCCATTTGTTTTCTAAATATGCACAGCATGCCTACATACTAAAAATGTAAATACATAAAGAATTAATATTTTGACTCAGCAGCGGCAATATCCTCTAATATGTCACCCTGCAGCTGGGAGGACATTATATGTGGTCATCACCATGTGATGTTATGTTCACATCACAAAGGCTCTACTTCAAGGATCAGTGAGGATTACGCACAATCGCGATGGATGGAAGCACACGGCAGTGAAGTGACTTATTTCACATCTTTGGAGCGAAGTGAAAAAAAGCTTGAAGATATTGAAGTAAATGTGTACTGTTGAAGCAGTGGCTTTGGATGTTGGTTTTATGGGGCAGTGACTCCTTAGCTGATAAATAATGGACCTATAAAGACAATTTTAGACACATAGTGAGATTTTTAATAATGTCCTATCAGTCGATTAGGTTCTTAATGAAACCACATTACATGTGTTTGGAAGCTGTTAAAATAATCAGCACTTGTAACTGTTCCTCATCAGGTGAAAAGGGAATGATTCCGTGCTGAAGCTCTGGGTCCTTAAAGTGTGTATAGACTGAATTCTGATGCCACTTTTAAAATTGACAGGGTTCTACTTGTGAGACAAGTGCAGCAGGAATCCAGAAAATGTTGTTATGTCATATGTTTATGAATGGCAGAAGAAAAAGAAGTCTCCTCTCTTCCCCTTTTGATCATCACTTTGGTCCTAGCCCACCCATGAGGTCTTTAGAAATCACGTGTTCTTTTTAGGGTTAGGGTTTAGGGTTAGCTCTGAGTTAGTACAAAAACAAAACAAAACAGACAAACAAAACTTCCCATTTTTTCAGTGTCTGTGGCTATTGTTTTACCCTGAAAAAACCAATCATCATCAACAACAAAACCTACTACAACAGATTGGCCTTAGCGTTATAGGACAGTGATTTCCACCCAGTGTTGACAAACTTACAAATGTGGTGAGAAGGCTGCAGTAGGACCCACGGAGACAGACAGCTGGAAGAAGGAGTGGGTGAGAGGCAGTGTCAGATGTAAGAGCAAGGCTCTCTCCTCAGTTCTAGTGCCAGTTCTTGCTGCCAACAAGGAAACATGAGCACCACTCCTGCCTTGTACCTGACCTCCCATCAGTTTATGTTTTACTCTTGCCTTACCTCCAAAATAGAAAAAAGTTCACTTCGATCAACATTTATGGCATGTGAGTTGGGTGAGAGGCACTATGGAAGTTGCTGCAGGAGATAGAGCACTGAGTCAGGGTCAGACCCTTCCCTCAAGATGCTCATGACAAGGTCCAATGTTAGAAGAAAGCCACACTTAAAATGCAATTAATGTCTAAGGAGGACCAGAGAATATTTTATCCAAAGGGAATAAGAGGGACTTCAACTTGCAAGATGTGGCAATGATTAAAGTATGGAATAGGGGTGGGAAGGAAGCAGGTGTAACTCAATTTTGAATTACAGTTGATCCTTGAACAATGCAGGGGCTAATCTGAGTATAACTTATAGTCGGTCCTCTGTATCCCCACCCCCAACCTCTGCATCCTCGGATTCAACCAACCATGGACCATGCAGTACTGTAATATATACTAGTGGAAAATATCTGCATATAAGTGGACCTGTGTAGTTCATACGCACATTGTTCAAGGGTCAACTGTACTCAGTTTTGAATTACGCTGATTGAAAAAATCAGTAGTGGATGGACAAGGGAGTCAGGAGAAGGAAGGAAGGACCTGGTGGGGGAGGTTTCTTTGGAGGTTTCTGAGTATGTTGTTCCTGTGGATCAAATGTCCAGAAGGTAGACAGATAGAAATGAGAGTCTGGAGATGATGACCATGTGTGGACTTGAGATAGACTCTAAGGAGAAAACAGAAATGAGCATTGGATCAAGACACTAAGGTCCTAAAGGAAAGGGGGTCAGGGAGGAAGAAGAGAAGGAAAGATAAAGAGGGAAGGAAGGAGATGAAGTGAGTAACCAAAAGAGGAAATAACTATTGGGCTAGACCACCTCTTGAGGGTGATGGGACAAAGCAGCTCTGGATCACAGATGGAGGAGTTCCCCCGGGCCAGGGTGAGGGAGATCCTTTCTCAAAGGAAGCAATGAGGAAAACGGTATTTAGAAGAAGATACAGAGACATTTGCGGAGAAAAAGTGAGGGAGTTTTTTTGCTGTTGTTGTTTTTAGGAGATTATGTTAATCTTCTAAACACAAAAGAAAGCAAAGATGTCAACTGATCGGAGTGAGAGTTGAGTTGAGGGAAAGTATAGTGAGTACACATGGAAAGGTCATGTTGAGCAAGGTGACAACGCATCAGAAAGAGTTGTAAGTAATACAATTGCTGAGAAGCAGAGAAGGTCCTATTGGAACTAGATCGGGTGATGAAGTCTGATGACGGTGTTCACATGCGTGCCCTCTGAAGTGGCCAGGTCTACTGCGTTTTAGCTGTGAAACACTGAGTAAATTGGTTAATGTCTCTCATCCAGTCTCTTGGGTTGTAAAATGGAAATGCTACTAATCATAGGATTGACCTCCCAGGGTTGCAGTCAGGATTAAATGAAATAATGTATGTGAGGAGCTGGTACATAGGAAGTGCTCAATAAACATTAGTGATTATTCTTTATCTGTGGCAGGCCCAATCAGGATTGACATTGATACTGATGGTCATACTTACATCTAAGTCACTATTTTTGCCCCATTACATGTAAACACAGAGATTTACATGTGTGTAAGAAAAGTAGATAAGTGTAGCCATGGCAATTTTGCTGTCTCTAGTACTTAAGAGGATAGCCTATGAGCCTAAATTCAGTTGTGTTCTTTAAGCATGAACACTCAAAGTCTTCTCTGCAATTCAGCTCCTGGCCTGTAGTTCTTATGAAGACAACAGCAATTGTAACTTCATTGGGAGCCCTGCCAAGTTGAAAACTTGTAAGTAAGGTCATTTCTAAAGCTATATAAGATATTGTTTAGGAAAAGTCACATGAAGGAGAAAATACAAGTTCTTTTTTTTTAATTTAGGAAGGTCTCAATTTAAAAATAGGTCGTGTTCTTTTTTTCTGAAAGTAAAAGTTCAAAGAAAAGAAATGCCTTGAAATATTCAATCACCCTTCAGCAGACATCGTGGTCCCTTAAATAAAACACAAATTCAGAGAACAAGGGAGAGACAATCACTGAAAGTTTCAGAGAGAGACTGGATATGCAATTCATAGTTCAAGCAATAGGAGATAGGGTGACAGATGAGACATGAGAAAAGAATGTGCATTGCCGAAAAAGAAGATAAGGAAAATAAAGAAGGAGGTGTTAAAAAAAAAAAAAGAAGACACAAGAAAATTGAAAAAATATAGAGATAGAAGAATAGGGCCAGATGGAATGAAATAGAAGGTGAAAAAGAAGAGATAAGAAGCAAAAAAAAATGAGTCACACTAAGAAGATCCTTGATGTAATTAGCATAGGATGCACTGGAAGGGGATTAAAGTAGACCTTAGGACACCAGAATCAAGTCATTCCTTTGCCCGACATTTCCTGATCACCATCTATGTACTGGTTAGGCACTGCACTGAGCTCTTAAACCCACTTCCACAGGAAGGTTTCTTGGGATGATCAAATGAAAAAATAAGTGAGAAAATGCTTTAAAAATTAAAAAATGTCAAGAGCACAACATTATTGTTATTAACAATAACATGAAAAACAGACCTCGTCCCAGCCAAAGCCTTGGAAGTCATACTTAGTTTACCAATCAGTAACTCTACCTCCTGCTGGTTATTGCCCATATCCACAACAGGAAAACGGCCAATCAAATTAAGTTACACAACGGACATATGGATATGGGGTGGGGAGTCAGAGAAGGGTGGGGGATGAACTGGGAGACTGGAATTGACATATATGCTATGTATAAAATAGATAACTAATGAGAACCTACTGTATAGCACAGGGAACTCTACTCAGTGCTCTGTGGTGACCTAAATGGGAAGGAAATCCAAAAAAAAGGGGGATATATGCATATATATAACTGATTCATTTTGCTGTACAGCAGAAACCAACACAGCATTGTAAAGCAACTATACTCCAATAAAAATTAAGTTACACAAACATAATGGAATGCTATTTAGCCATTAAAAATGACAATTATGTGGATTCTTCCAATTATTTGCCAACACATGGAAATACACAAAGTGATATGAGAAATAACAAAGAAATACAGGCATAACTCATTTCATTGCACTTTGCTTAACTGTGCTTTGCAGATGATTGCTTTTTCTTTTCTTTTCTTTTTTTTAAACAAACTGAAGGTTTGCGGCAACCCTATGCTGTCAAATGATGGTTGGCATTTTTTAGCAATAAAGTTTCTTTTTTTTTTTGGCCACACCTCGCAGCTTGTGGGATCTTAGTTCCCCGACCAGGAATCAAACTCAGGCCCTTGGCAGTGACAGCGCGGAGCCCTAACCACTGGACCGCCAGGGAAGTCCCAATAAAGTATTTTTAACTAAGGTACGTACGTTTGTTTTATTTGTTTTGTTTTGGTTTTTTTTTTGCGGTATGTGGGCCTCTCACTGTTGTGGTCCCTCCCATTGCAGAGCACAGGCTCCGGACGCACAGTCTCAGTGGCCATGGCTCACGGGCCCAGCCGCTCCGCGGCATGTGGGATCCTCCTGGACCGGGGCATGAACCCATGTCCCCTGCATCGGCAGGCGAACTCCCAACCATGGCGCCACCAGGGAAGCCCACGTACATTGTTTTTTTAAGACATAAAGCTATTGCACACTTAACAGACTACAATATAGTGCAAACAATTTTTATGTGCACTGGGAAACCAAAAACCTCATGACTTGCTTTATTGCAATAGTCACTTTATTGCAGTGGTCTGAAACCGAACCCACAACATTTCCGAGATATGCCTGTACATAGCTGCTGATTACAACTGTGAAAAATGCATGTATATTAAAACAGATAAACAACAAGGACCTACTGTATAGCACAGGGAACTCTGCTCAATGTTACACGGCAGCCTGGATGGGAGGGGAGTCTCGGAGAGAATGGATACATGTACGTGTAGGGCTGAGTTGCTTTGCTGTGCACCTGAAACTACCACAACATTGTTAATCGGCTATACTCCAATATAAAATAAAAAGTTTAAATATTATTTTAAAAAATGCATGTATGTAACCACTGAAAAAGATTAAAGTACATGTGGAGTGATATAAATTATTAAAATTTAGTATGCATTAATGTCTTCATTTAAAGTTTATTTATTTATTTACTAAGGGTATATAAAATAAAAATACATGGCAATCTAAAACAGCTTCCAGCACTTAAAACAGACCGGCAAGTTCTTGCAACTTTCCCCAGTAGCGCCTCTCCAAACCATCTTGTCATACCGGTCCCCGATGATCTACCTTTTAATCTACAATCAGAAAACTCTTCTTGAATCCCTATTGTTGTAACCAACTGTGTTTGTCCTCATCCTAGGTTCCTAGGTTCAAGTCTTGGCTCTATCTTCCAAATTTTCTCATTTTGAGTAAATGACTTAAACCTTACTTAGGTTCAGTTTCTTCATATGTAAAATGGAGATAACATTAGTACCTACCTCCGAGGATCATTGGTAGTATTAAATGGCAAAATGCATTCAAAGCAACTAGCGCAGTGCTTGTCACATCATAAGCCCTCAGAACTGTCACCTATTATTAGAAACTCACAGAGAACATGAGCTAGTCAATGCCAAGTGCTAGGTAATTGGTAGAAACAGTCAGCGTGCCTAGGAATTACAACGTGGGAGATGCCAAAAGGAAGCTGGTCCTAGAAGGGACGGAATCTGAGCGAGGCCACGAGGGACGGATGGGTAGGATTTTGATGATGAAAATAAGGTAGTAACTGCTACACGTTTTAGTGTGTGCCTCTTTCCTTCTTTCAGCTTACAGCCCCAGGAGCAGCTACAGCAAGATGTAGAGCAGTGCCAACCCACTTTCCCCACATGCAGAAACTGCTATAAAACAGAACTGGCTCCCACCTCTCTGGCTTCAAGTCAGAGTATCTGGAGGCAGAGAGCTGTGCACTGGTTCATGCAGGGCTCTTTCCCAGTCCTTAATGATGTTCAATTTGAACTGTTTTTTTTTGTTTTTTTCATTACTCAGTGTTGCAGTTCTATCAGCTTATTCCAAAACAAGGATTTGTTGCTCTTTTAATCTGTGCATTTCAACTTTTTCACCATGTTTTTCAGGCTCCTCTTTCAGAAATGAGTGACAATGAATGGGGAAAATTGTAGAAGGGACTCAAAAAGTTTTGTTTTCTTTTTAATGATTTGGAAGAAAAATGTTAACAGGTTTTCTAATCAGTCAGCTCAGGTTCAGAGAGCAAACACTTCTCAGACCCAATGCTAGAGGATAATTACGGATTGCACTTTGATGCTCTCAGCAGTCAAGAGAGTGGCAACCCTGAGAATTCTTGGGGCCCCCTCTGCTTGCCCACAGAGAAGAGAAGGGAGGAAGAAAGGACGCGAGGGAGGGACGCACTGAGGGATGGAAGGAAGGAAGTCCACAATCTGAGTATAGGTTGAGTATTTCATTTCACCTTTAGGGAGTGCCAACAAATTGTCTAACATATTAACATCAGCTAGTGCAGGGCTTCTCAAAGATTGTTTTGCAAAGCACTGGTTAGCCCTGTGAGAGTCTATAATAAATCGAAGGAAGGGGTCTGCAGTGAAATGGTTGGCAAATGATGGGCAGCCTCCTTCATCTCAGAGATTCACAATGCACATCTGCTTATTTAAGGTTTTGAGAAATCCTGAAATAAAGAAAGCTGCTTAACTTTATTTAACCGAGAGTTTCCTAAATTTATTCAGCCATGAGACATTTTTGCATGTAACACCTATTAACCATTGCTTAGAGCTCAACTACCGTGGAATACAATATGAAAATTCTCAGAGCAATATTTCTTTACTGTCACTTGTCTTCTTTTGCTTACATTCTGGCACAGATTTATGAAGAAAACAAACCAGCATTTAAAACAGTAGTGCATAAAAAAATCTTTAATCCCCTAGAATTCTACCGTTCTAACAAATCAGCTATTTAAAATTTTGCAGTCTTCATAAAAAACAAACCTACGGTTACCAAAGGGGAAGGCTAGGTGGGATAAACGGGGAGTATGGGATTAAAAGATGCACACCACCATGTACAAAATGGATAAACAACAAGGATTTACTGTATAGCACAGGGAACTATATTCAATATCTTGTAATAAACTATAATGGAAAAGAATAAAAAAATATAGATATATACATATATGTATGTTCAGCTGAATCGCTTTGCTGTATACCTGAAACTAACACAATATTGTAAATCAACTATACTTCAATTAAAAGTAAAATATATATATAAAAATTTGCAGTCTTCCCCTGTACAATATTACTCTAAGTATTATCTCCTTTTCTACGTAAGAATTAAAAAGTACAACCTTCCCATTAGACATTCCAGAAAACCCGAGGCATTTTTTTAATGCATCTTCATTTGGATATTTCTCCTTCATGTTTTCTTTTTAATTCTCACCCTCTTCTATGAACAGGAGAAAGGTTTTAGCTGAGAAAGACAAATGGAGGGAACACCCCAGGCTTTGAAATTTGCGGAAAACTTTGTTGAGATGCAGGCAAAATATAAAGAACAAAAATCTATGAAGACAAAACCTGGTGTTTTTCACCCCAGTTCATTCATCTTTGCGGAAAGCCTTCACCTCTGGCCTATTCTCACAAACTGTATATTTGCTTTGACAGACTTGAAGGGAAAAAACCCCACACGTATGACATCTCCACATGTCATAACACATTGAGGTTATTGGACCTGTTCCCAGGATGTGTTTATTCTTGTCTGTGTGATAGATTAGATGTAATTTTCTTCCTTAAACAGCTAAGTGCAATTAAGAGGTCTCTGATGATGATCTTAGGTACAGCTCAGATAGAGAATAAATCCTGTGAGTACATGCTACCACCCTGCAAAGCTCACACACGAGAGAGGGAGCAGAGAGGGTGCTTCTCCAGGGCTTCCACCGTTAGACCTTCCCAAGGATGATGGAAATACACTCTACTGACCGCACTGCAGGGGTGAATTACCTTCTGCTTTGTCTATCACTAGGGCTCCTCCCAACACCTTCCTGAGTTTAGATAAAAGTCATTGAAATGCTCCAGGAGGTTATACAACTGACTGAAGCAACACCTCAGCTAAAAAAAGAGCTCCAGGACCTTAGGTTTAGGGTAAAATGAAGATAGCAGATAAGCTCATGGTGGCTATACTCAGCAAGCACTTAGACTTTCACCGTCCTCCTGGACAGCTACCCCAGATGTCCAAGGGTCCAACCTGCCCAAGCTCAAACACATTATCTTCCTATTTTGGCCCTTGGTAAATAATGTTCCCATTCGTCAAATTTACTTGGCCAGAAATCATCCCCCAAATTCCCTCTCCCTCAGCCTGAGGGCTAAGAGATCACCAACTTCTTCTGCTTCTATTAGGTTGAACCATATAAAAATTGCCAGTATTTGACCAGGTTTTGCCCACAAAACAGCAATGCCCCATAGGTCAACCTAATGTATAATTAACGCTTATTGAAGCCATGCCTCTTGCTTTTCATCCCCTCAGCACTTTTCTCATCAAAGGGCTTCATCTCTCATCTGAATTCTCACAACTCCCTCCTAAAGGTCTTTCTGCCCCCAGGCCTTCTTCTACACAATCTTCTGCAGATCTTTCTCTTTGCAGAAATGTAATCATAACAGTTCCCTCCTTAAAAACCTTCAAGAGATCCCCACCGCCTTGATAACAAAGCATGTTCTTCTTAAACAGAACATACAAAGGCCCTCGTGACCTGCCTTGCTTCCTTCTGCTTCAGGTCACAGCACCCCCGTACTCGGGGCTGGCATTCTACTTAACTCTTTGCTGGTGCCTGAATAGAAAATATTCTTTGGCTCGTCTTCTGGAATGCTCTCCCCTCCGAATCTCCAAACCCCTCCTAATTCTTACTCATGTTTCCAAATCATCTCAGTTATGACATATTCCAGAAAGCCTTCAGTACCCAGCCAGCACTACACGCACACACACACACACACACACACACACACACTCCAGTCTGGGTTAGGGTGCTGTTCCACAGGCTCATCTCATGGCCACAGTAATAACATATTCAACACATATCTCCTCCCTTCACTATACAGTACATTTCTTGAATGCAAGCACTTTATCTTATTCATCTGGGCCTCCCCTGAGCCTAGCACAGTGCCTGGTATGGAGCGTGTGCTTAAAAAATGCTTGAGGAAGCCATAAACGAATGAATGCATTACAGTGTTACAGAGAGAATTGGGATGTGTTTGGAAAGGGCATATATATATATATATATATATATATATATATATATATATATATATATATATATATATATATATATGTAAACTTTGGGGTCAGTGCACTTCTCCGAAAGATCAACAACTGAAATTACCCATCAAATTTTTCTGTAACAAATATTGTTATGCCATTCTCAACTCAACAAAGGATTTCCAAGCACTAGACAATGGGTTACCTTATTTAAAACCTTCACTTAATATACCTAATCTCAGGACAGCCAAGGTGTGTCCCTTCCAGCTTATTTTAGTGGAACCTGCTCATCTAGAGCTGGGGACTTTCAGAGTCATTTAGCCTAGTCCCATGGTCCTTTATTCTAGTGGTCCCTTACAAGCCTTAAAAAATTAATGCAATTCCTAATCACCTACTTTACCATCAGAGGGCTCTGGACATTGGAGGGAACAGAGTGGATTAGAAGTTAAATTTTTCCAATCTCCTTATATAAACATTTATTTATAAAATATGTCCTAGCATAAAACTTTTAGGGTTCACATGCAGAACAGATTGGAAATAGAAAAGCCATTATGAAGGTTCAACCTTCTAATGTCTCTCTCTGACTATAATCTCTCCTCACTACAATGCATCTTCCAAAAAGCTTGAAGATTTCCTGCCTATGACATAGTCTTGGTTATCACAGTCATCCCTAAAACTCTCATAGCCCTATTGCCCACAAGAGTCAGTCCACATTTTTCAGCCTAGAACTTTGGGTTCTCTATACCCTGGTTCCAACTTAAATTTTCCAACCATTTCATCTAATATGCCTTAATTCAAACCACTGTCCTTCAGCCAGGTTGGACCACTCTCACTGGCCATGAATGGCCCACATGTTCTACCCCCTGCGCCCATCTCCTGGTAGAACCACAACTGGAAAGCCTGCTTTGTTTCCCTCTGTCTAACAGAATCCTAGCTATTCTTCAGGAAGAATTTTAGGCCCCATCTCCTCCACAATGCTTTCCAGATCTTTTATTTCTCCCTCCTCTGAACTCCTACAACCCATTCTGCCTATTGATGTTATTATCCATAAATTGCTTTGTACTATTTGTTAGCTGTACTTGTGTTTTTGGTTTACCTCCTTAAGTAGCCTGGAAGATCTCTGTGACCCCTCAAACAGCAACTCAGCACCCTGGACTCAGTCGATTCTCAAAAAATATCCACTAATGTGCTTTAACCATGTTAGGAACCTCTTACTAGCTGCTCCTTTGTATCCTAAAGTAAGAATCAGTAGCTGAACTCAAGCTTACAAACTATAATGCCAGTTAGATCCGCCCTTGCCAGATTCCTCTTCAAGAGGAGGCACTAATGCCTCCTATTTGCCCACTTCCCAAGTCAATCCTGACTACACTGGCAGGACTGGCAAACAGCTCACACCCTACAGCGGTGGGGTATCACGTTTGTCTAAAGCCTGGAATCTCTGAGCTTCTACTTTCCATTGCCTCTAAAATGTCTGCATTCTCAATAATCGGGTTTTACCCCGAATCCCAGCCTGTTTTGGCTGTAGCCCCGCTCTCGACAGTTCAGTCTTCCTAGGGTATAGATCTTGGACCTTAAAGTCTTTTTTTTTTTTTTGGCTACACCGCACGGCTTGCGGGATCTTAGTTCCCTGACCAGGTATTGAACCTGGGCCCTCAGCAGTGAAAGCTCAGAGTCCTAACCACTGGACGGCCAGGGAATTCCCTCTAATGTCTAGTCTTTAGCCAAGGTCATGTGCAAAAAGAACTGGATCACCCAGCACCATGGCGCCACAGCCACACTTGAAGCGCTATAATTGACTTGCTGTATCGAAGGGGCCTGCTTGATACTCTGATCTAGACAACTGGTCATACCTCCTCCCTGCCCAGGAACAAGCCCTACAGCCGGGTCAACCCCTCCAGCATGCATCCAACCGGATTTCTCAGCTTTCCCACTTGCCCAGTAGATCCCAGAATGCCCCCCAGTCAAGCCCTTCAGAGTGTGACAACAGCTGCTGCAGGTAAACCTCCTCAAGTTGCTCCTAGAAGTGAGTCAAGAAATACAAAATAACCCACTAGTCTGTAAGTTCCCCTCTCCAGACTGTAAGCTCTTTGAGGGCAGAATAATTGTCTTATTCATCCTTTTTTTTTTTTTTTGTTATTCGGAGCATCTGACCATTAGATATTTGTTGTAGGAATGGATGGATGAACACAAACACTGCATAGCTCCTTCATTATTATCCAAATTCCAGGCTGCTTTCCTGATTTATTTCTTTTTGAGATCTGAGTACTAAACTGAGGAGGAAAAATCCCATCTCCTGAAGCAAGTGATTTACTTCTAGGTTAATCTCCCTATATTTTTGTGCCTGGGGCTGATGACAAAGTTTCCCCACAGCAGGAGATAATGTAGACAAGAGGGCGACCGTCTTCTGAGTGACTGTTTTGAATATACTTCTTGCTCTCTTAAGCTGAAGTGCACCACATGCACATAAGGAACCATTACCATGACTTCAATCTTCATTCATATGAGGGTCTAAGTTTTCTCAGGAATTGCAAGAGTATTATTAGAAGATTCCAGTTGAATCCACAGATATTTACTAAATGTCTGATCGGAAGCAGTGAAGTGAGTTTTCAGACATGAGACAAATATCTTCCAAAGAGAGCTCGTATTCTGATGACAAAGGACAAATACGAGAGCCTCCTGGAGCCTGGCAGGAGGAACCGAGCATTTGGCTAGTGATTTCTGAGACTGCGAAGGGGGTCTCACTCACCAGCACAGTAGCCCACGAGGCCGAGGAACTGCTCCTCTTTACAGCTGGTCCTGCAGCTCCCAGCAGCCAGAGTAACATGAGGGTGACAGGAGATGCAGTCAGATTCCGATGGGCCGTGGCACTGCCTGCAGGTGGGGTGGCACTCTAGAAGGTAAAACAAGAACCAGGATTGGAATTAGCAGCTCAGCATGTAAACACACGAAGTACTTAATGTACTCCACAAATTACACTAAGAGCAGACTTCAATTACTAATCATCTTGGGAAGATTCTTGAGCAAGCCTGGCGCACCCTTAGGCATTGACCGAAAGACGGCATTTCTAGTGTCAGTGAAAACACTGGCCGTGAACAGAACGTGGAATCTAGAACCACTGAATGAGGGGAACTGGCTGCTCAGCATGACCATCCCCATCTATATAAGTAAGAAAATTCAGGTCAAAATTACAAAGCAGAAAAGCAAGTGGTAAGACTGTCCCTCTCTAAACTTCAAAGAGCGAGACAGGCAGAAGAGGGAGACATTTTGCTTCTTAGAAATCCCGGGCAGGCAAAGGGGGAACCATCCACAGCAGGGGAAACTAAAACTTCTCACTGGAGTCGGATGACAGCCGTGCTCTCCCTCCAGGCCACAGCCTGGATGCCTGTTTTAGCAGCAACGCTTAATTAAAATACAAAGAACTGAAAAAGGCCTCTTTCTGGAGGTTACCCTGAGCCATGTTTGAAGTTCAGTCCCTTAGACAAAACTGTCAAAGCGGTTTTCCCCAGAAAAACCACCTAATTACTGAGAGGTACTACACTGAAAAAGAGCAGTGAGTCCCAGTAAGTGTAGGCAATAAAGATAAGGATGGCAAAGAATCAAAGAAGGTTGCAGCTGTGGCTACACTTGTGCTGCCAAGGTGGGCAGCATGGAAGGAGATGGAAGGATTTCTCTGCCAAGGACGAGAAGGTCTGAGCCTGTCTGATTCCAAGAGGAGGGGAGGTGAAGGGCTGGAGCTGGGTAGAGCTTGCTGGAACTGATGACAAAGAATTCCCTTCTGGCACAGAGCTGGTGGGAAGAAAAGGCCCAGAGTTCCAGTAAAGTCAACTGCCTCTCATGTCTTCTGGCGGGAGGCCAAGGGAAGATAAGGAGTTATAGGGGGAAAAAAAAAAAAAAGCAAGCAAGAAAATGAACTGCTGATTAGAAGGCTAGCGTGAACTATCACCTCTTCTACATTCCTGAACCTCTTAACTTTGCAAACGCACGTCCAAAAGATAACTAGCGCTCTCAGGACGATCTCCCACCGCACAGGGCTTCCTCCCTGCCAGAATATTTCCAGTGACCTTGGTGCCCTGCCGCCCGCGGTGCCCTCCATCTACGGGTTTCAAGCAGGCAGAGGCACAGACAGAGAAGAGGTAGAGCTACTCAGACTTTCCTCCCCAAACAATTCTCCACACACGAAAACCAACTGGGCGAGGGTGAGAGCACATAAGGACAGACCACAGTGTTCAAAGACAACCCCAGTGACAAAGAAACCAGGAACACCCCCCACCACCACCACTGAGCTTGATAGAGTGTTTCAAGTAAAGCAACCCATCAGGGGCCTACAGAGACTAAAAAGCTAGTGGAAGAAGACAATTCCAGGAGGAATATAATAGTGATCTTCAATGGTCTCAATCTGTGTTCGCAGCAAATTTCCTCTTTGGTGTTGGAGGCCAGATGAATCTTACAAGTGTTACTTTATTTCAAAAATATTTTATACATTTACTACCTGTCTTCCGATTCCAGAAACACATACCAAACGATTTCATAACCATGGGCTTTTTCCTGTAAGTTGGCCTCAACACTCTATTTTCAGAAATAAAACCATAATCATAATAGAATGTGTTTTGTCTTGTCTCTTTTTCTGTAGATACAAGAAAACACAGTGCTACAGTAAGGTGCTTAAATTTTAGTATTTTGTCGAGTCCAACAAAAGCCTGCACTAATCTGAACTGGCAATTTCTAGAATCTCTGTCACTGAAATATAAAGGTGCTCTTAAAAACATATCAGACTGGGCTTCCCGGGTGGCGCAGTGGTTGAGAGTCCGCCTGCCAATGCAGGGGACGCGGGTTCGTGCCCCGGTCCGGGAGGATCCCACATGCCACGGAGCGGCTGGGCCCGTGAGCCATGGCCACTGAGCCTGTGCGTCCGGAGCCTGTGCTCCGCAACAGGAGAGGCCACAACAGTGACAGGCCCGCATACCGCAAAAAACAAAAACACATATTGGACTGACATGTCAAGGAAGAAAATAAATACTTCTCTCTCCTTTTGCTTTATTAGGCTGCAGCCAGGTGAAGGAGGGCAGAGACCTGCAGAGGCAATGCCAAACGCCTGATCCCACAAAAATGCATGAGAACCTGTGGTAGCTCATCTCCGTGATGAACACCACCATTAAATCCACCCCTCACTGTATGAAGAGGGTAAAGCTGATTCTAATTTTTCATTTCATCCACACTTCCCTATTGGATGAACAGAATTTTACTTGTTCCCCTCACTCCATCCCTTGACTCCTACAAGTTCAAGACAAGGATTCACAGCCCATTCCTAGTCCCCTGGTATGACAAGGTTTCTAATTACCGAGTCGGGTTGCATTATGAAGATAAAACATGGGCACAGGGAATATGCCCCAGCATGTTACATACTCACCTGTACAACTGCCTTCCAGGTTAAAGTACCCATCTGGGCACTGGGAGAGGCACTGCCCATCCAACAGCACGTGGGAAGGCCAGCAGGCCGTGCAGTTATGCGGGCTCTTCCCTGCACACCCAAAACAGGATTGGTGGCAAGCTGGAAGGAAGATAAAGCAGAGGAGACAATCAGGAAAGCCACCATTCGACAAGGACAGTAGCTCTGTCCCTCCTGTTAACATTCCTGCATCAATATAGGTTCTGCACATTCACTGAGTTTTTTTTCCAAGGACAGGGCACACATCTCACATACTTCTTTCTCAAGGATGTATCCTACAAAGCAAGCATCTGCGGAACCCAGATTAAGAAAGGCATAAATGCCACAAAACGGAAATCACCACTTGCAGAGTCATCCATTTCTTTCTTCCCATGTTCCCATTCTCAGAGAATGTCTGATAAAGAACAGCAAGCCACAACGGGTCTCCTTGTCTCAAGATAGTGCCTCTACCATCACACATCAATGGGCCGCTGACCAGGCTGCGCAAATTAAAGAGAAAGGTGATGGGAGCCTTACTTACTGATTCCACAAAGGTTTAATATGATGTCTACTCTCTGATGGCGACTGAACATACACAGGTGAGAAGAACTGTCCAACATTTCGAGCGGCCCAAACTAGCTGCATCAACAGACACACAAGCATGTAACTGCAATATGATAAATGGAGGATGGAGTATAACAGAGAATAAGAGCATCACATCACAACTCTCTGTGACCTCGACTAAGGTATATAATTTCTCAAGGCTCCCTCTCATGTATAAAATGAGGGATAAACTATACGTACTGTTGTGGACACTCCATGGGTTGTTTACCCTGCCTCACTCGTTTCTTCCCATGGAAACCACGATAAAGCCTCTTGCCCACGTCTTCCCCTCGCTCCTTCTGCCTCCTGACCAACTCTAGTGCTTCCCTGTGTGGCCCCTGCATGATGTGACATGTCCTTCCTCTTGGGAACTGTGAGTAACAAACTCTCTCTCCTATAGCAATCGTCTCTTGATCTTTTGGCCTCACTGTATCTGAATAATAACAAAATCTACAATTTGAAACAGCCGGTCATTCACCTCCAATCATTCATTCATTCATTTGTTACTAAGCCTCAGGTAGGTCTAGGTGCTGGGGAAACAACTGTAAGACAATGCATGGGATGACCCCATGCATTTCAGGCCACCTTCTCTCCAGTGGACAAGATTCACAGCCTGCAGGGTCACTACCTTCAGTCTCCTCTTTGCCTCCTCTGCCCCCTCTATCAAACACCTGGAAGATTTATTTAGAGACCAGCAGCTTGGAAGAACCAGATGGGATTTGACCCCACTGAGGTCTCCATTTCCACCAACCCCCAATAAAAATGCAAATTTCAATCTTTGATTTATGTGGGGCTGTTACGAGCTAGGATGTCCTGGTCCAGTAATTTAACTGGCTGTTAAAGTACAAAACTCCCGGTATATGGCTGGTGTACGATGCTGTCCTAAGCCGTCTCGTGCTCCACCCTGGCACCCTGCTTCATCCATAACCCAGAACCTAAAGGTTTAATACCTGTACCAGGAGGCCTCCAGGACCCTGCTCCTGAGTTAAGGCCAGGACCCATTTGGATTGGGCAGTACACCCCACCTTACTGGTTGATAAAACTCTGATTATCCTCCCTGGATACACTGCAGAACTTTCTATCTGTTCAACAGTGTTTATTACTCTATGAAAAACAGAGCCAGAGTTCCATGTTTTAAAATAATTTCCTTTTTTTTTTTACATTGCCTCGTTAACAACTCTAATAGCACAAGTCACAGTAATTTTTTTCCAGGTATTTTCAGAATCACTGGGAAAATATTTCCTCTTTAAAAAAAAAATAGAATAGCTAAGCAAATATTAGAAAGGAGGGGTACACATTAGCTCATTATTTAAGACGTTTAACGCAAAGTGAAACAGCATGTAATAGAAAGTCAGGTGGCAATATTTCAAAAACCAGCTAAATTTATATTGTCAACACAAAGCCTTCCACGATGATGTGGGGAAGCAACATACTTCTACATACTTAAATATATTTGTGATAATACTAATATGTTCATATTAGACTTTACAAGATTGCTAAAATCTCTAGCTCTTCCTGTTATACCTCCTTAATAAATAGGAAATCAAAGCGTATCATCGTGGAATTGAAAACTGGGAGAAGGTGAATTAACGCATTACGAGCACACAACTTATTTCATCTCATTCCATTCGGTCACAAAATCAATGTGATAACCTGGTTCAATGTGAATAAAGATTGTTATTGAATTATATAAAACAAGAATGCAATGAGGACAAATGAGTTGAAAGGTTGATGGGCCAAGAATTCCAGGAGAAAGGCCCTTTGCCTCCCAGTAGATGTTAGAAATAAGCCTCACTGGACATCCCCACGGCAGACTTCAGAATTGCCTTCGTTAGAAATGTTTAAGAACCAAATAGATAATGAGCTAGTTAGTTGCTGTGTGGCACAGAGGGAAAAAGATATGCTGGGTGACCTTCCTCTCAATGTATTTTTTTCTTTATGATACTCTCTTTCTGTAACTACAGGCATTTGCATCTTTAAAAAAAGCTCATGAAACTTCAATTCTGTGCTGGTTTTGGAAATGTCTACACTCATTTCAGTGACTTTTATGAGGGTCTATCATGCTATGGAATGATTTCATAGCAGCAGTTCTGGTTTGAAGTCTAAGATCCTTCAAGGAAGACTAACTCCATTACAGGGCATATATGTTAGAGATCTGAAAAAAGTTCTATGAATAATTTCTCCACGTAACACTACATTTTTAGAGAGTGGCTTTCCGGTTGATGGCTGAGTATATTTCTGAAAAAGCATATCTGAGCTGCTTAAGCACTAATAGTGTCAGTACTAAAAGTGTCCCCAGATGGTTGTAAATTCCAGTCAAGCTGACTCCGGTAAAAATTTTACCCCAAACAATTAAAACATATCAATTTTTTGTTCATTCTATTTTCTGTTTAAATTTCAGACAATGAACACTACTACTTTTTTTTTCTTTTTAATAACACAAAAAGTGGGCCAGCATCCCAATTTTCATATATAAAATTTCCTGGCTTTTCAAGTCAAAACAATTTTTGGAGGTAGATGTCTTTCAAATTATGATGTAAATATCAAAATCCTCTAGGATATGCAGTAGGAATACTGTGATGAGGGATGAACGTTAAAAGGAGTGAAGTCAAATAAAATCGCTCTCCCTCTTTCCCTCACCCTTCTTTTCCTTCTTTCTTTTTTTAATGAACATGATCTAACCTACCTCCCCAACACCGCACTAGATTGGGAACCCTTAAAGAGTAAAAATCACATCTCCATCTCTGTGACTCCCGCAATACCTGTCCCAGGCATGTCACAAGTTCTCAGTAAATGGGTTTCTGCTGACTGAAAGGGTGGGCAAGTAGGAAGGTGCGGAGGGGGTTGGGGGGGGAAGGGTAGGTGGATGGAAACACTGGCAGACACTTCTAGGTCTCCTTTCTCTTTGATCTTTTCTTTTCAGCCCTTCTCTGTTTACGTCATGAATACTGGAGCTTCCCAAAATTGTACCCTCTGCCCTTTTCTTCTCACTCTTGGGCAAACATCCATAGCTTTAATGATGACCTCCATGCTGGTGAGTCCCAGATTTATGCGTACAGCTCTGACTTTTACCCTCAACTCTAATCACATAAATCTAACTGCCTAAGGGATATCTCTGCTTGGTGTTTCACCGGTATCTCATATTCCTCATTCCCCCAATACTACCAGTATCCATTTCCAAGCTCAGTCGCTATCTACTTGTTATAAATTATGGCATCACGTTCCCTCTGTCCAAACTGTACTCACTATCCACCTCCAGCCCAACATCCTACCCCCTACCTGGTCTTCCCTTTGTCTTCCCTGGCTCACCTTTACCCCACCATTCACCAAGACACTCATGCTGAGATACTTAAGACTTCTACTTTTCCATCACCACAACACAGCCAAGGTAGGTTGACTTCCACTTCATAAATCTCTGTCTAATATCCCAATTTAACCACCCCCATGGCCCCTCAGTGTAGACCTTCAACGTCACTCCTGATGTGGATTAGTGCAGCAGCTTTCTAACCAGCCCCTCTGTTTCTCCCAACCTACCTGCCACACCACGGCCAGAGAGATCACTATAAAATGCAAACTGACCAAATTATTCCCCTACTTAAAATCTTTTACTGGTTCTCTAAAAGCTGTAGCATCTAAACTCCTGAGCACAGCACATACAGCCCTTCATGACAGGACTCACCCTCGTGTCTCCAGTATCACTCCCTACAACTCACCCCTTTGGACTTTATACTGCAGGAGTACCAAATGCATGATATGCTTCTCCAGATATGCCATGCCTTTGCGCTTGCTGTGTCCCTGGCCTAGAATGCCCTTTCCCACCTTCTTCCCTGGTGAATTCCCATTAATCCTCCACAGCCGGATGATGTGGTTTTCCTTTGCAAATCTTTCCTCATACCCTCTCCCCGCGACAGTCAGTCTCCTTGTTTGTGTTCTTCCTGTATTTTGTGCCTACAGCCATTACAACCTGTATCATGTTCTTTTAATTACTTGTTCAGTGTCACTCTTCTCAACTTGATCACGCTTTCCTTAAGGTGTGGTCTGTATCTTTTTCGTCTTTCTATCCCCAAAGCCTAGCACACCCATGCTATAAAAGCAAGAAGGGGAAAGTGAAGCAGATGGAACATTTCTAGAAGGCATGCATTTGTACAGCTATGTCAGCACTCCAGGGAGTACATTAAAGACCGTTGCTTAATACAGATGCTACGTATCTTATTCAATTAACGCGAGGGAATCCCAACTTCATAAATAGTAACATACTCTTAAACAGAGCACGGCGACCCCTCCCCATTTATTTCTTTAATTAAAGGTCTGTTTCTTAAGGCCTTTGGTGAATCTTAAGAACTAAATAGATCAAAATACCACAGTGTACTTTATTTCTTCCCATTCACCCAAAGCAAGTTAATTAATTAATCAAAGTAATCAATGAATTTTCTTATTTAAAAAAAAAAGAAATGGGCATTCTGGTCCAAGATGGCAACATAGGGGGCTCCTGAATTCACTTCCTCCCATGGTCATACCAAATCTACAGCTACACACAGAACAAGTCCCTCTAAAACAAATCCAGAAACTAGCTGAGCAACTCCTACACGTTAGATGAATGAGGGGAAAGAAAAAGACAAAAACCCACATCAAAACGGGTAGGAAGGCAGAGACATACAATCAGGAGGGAACTCACAACGCCCAGCTTCTCCCTGAGGAGTTAAGGGTTTACAACTAACATCTAGCACCCCAACTTTAAGACTTCCACCTGAGAAATGGGACCCCAAAACTCTAACTCTGAAAGCCAAAAGGGCTTGAATCCAGAAAACCTCAAGGACTAGAGCATACAAAGAAACAGTTCTTCACAAGCTGCCTAGGATTTGCGGGGGTTGTGTCCCCCCAGGGCTCAGGGCAGAGGCATTAGTCAGAAATGCCCATCTCCCAGTCTTTTCCTGAAAGAGACGTATTTGCATACATTAAAAGCTGCAGCCTGAGGGTCAGGCTTCTACTTTAACACACACGTAGAGGCTGAGTGCCTGCAATCCTCTTCTGAGACCTGGGCGTGAGGTCAAGCCCTCCCTCTGCCCGGCTCCAGGTCACTCTTTCTTCCTGGAAAGAGCCTGTGTGCACTTCCAGGGCCCTGGCTTTTGTGGCTGCTGCCCAGAGGACACACCCCTTGACGGCCAGACTCTGGTGATCAGCAGGGCTTGAGTACGTGGATTTAGTTAGGACTGTAGCAAACAGAGGAACAGTTCTTAACTGGCTACCCATGTCCTCGGGGCTCAGTGCAGAGGGAGTGGACAGAAAACCCACCTCCCAGACTTTCTCTGAAAGAGGTTCATTGGCACAATTTAGAAACCGTCGCAGAAGGGTCCAGATCCAATCAGACAGCAACTAGATGCTGACTGAGATCCTCCCTTTTGAGACAGGGACAGGGCTTTGCACACCCTCACCTACTGGGTGCCACTGAGAACAAAGAAAGTGATTTGGACAATCACAAAAGTTTAAGAAACAGCCAAGAGCTAGAGCTAGGCTGAATGATAAGGTTCAGAGAACAGACTGGTGATTGTTGGGGGGGTAGGGAAGGCTGAGGGGAGGGGAAATGAGTGAAGGTGGTCAAAAGGTACAAACTTCCAGTTATAAGATAAATAAGTCCTGGGGAATCTAATGTACAGCATGGTAACTATAGTTAACAATACTGTGTTGTGTTTTTGAAAGTTGCTGAGAGTAAATCTTAAAAGTTCTCATCACAAGAAAAAAAATTGCAACTATGTGAGGTGATGGATGTCAACTAAACCTACTGTGGTGATCATTTTGCAACCTAAACATACATCAAATCATTATGTTGTACAGCTTAAACTAATACAATCTTATATGTCAATTATATCTCAATAAAACTAGAAAAAAATGCATACCAAACCTGTATTGATTTTGTGCAATTTTGCCCCATGCCATAAGATCCGTCTAAGGAGGCAATACTGTCTTCAAGATGGAAAAAGAAGGCTTGGAAAAATTTAGTTGCTAAAATCTCCCTGATGTTTCCCTGACCAAAGCTCTGTGATCATTCTAAATTTAATGAAAAGCCAGCAATGCAGGAATGGGGGCCACTGGGATGTTTATTATCTCTGCATTCTTTTTTGAAGCCCAATGTTTCTACTGACATAATACATTAGAAAATATGTAGGTAAAATTCATTATTGTACTACAGAGTTCATTTTAATTTTTTTATTAAATACTTATTTATTTGGCTGTGCCGGGTCTTAGTAGTGGCATGCGGGATCTTTCTTTTTAGTTGCGGCATGCGGGATCTCGGTTCCTGACCAGGGATCAAACCCGGGCCCCCTGTATTGGGAGTTGGGAGACTTAACCACTGGACCACCAGGGAAGTCCCCAGAGTTCATTTTTAAAATAAAACTTGTAATTTCCTCAAAATTATATTATCTTGAACCCTCTTGCTGAACTGTATGGGAACTGAAAAAATCCATCATTAATTTGCCACAGAATCGGGGCAATTTATGTGGGTAGTCCAATCATCCCAGCTATGTTCATATCCCATGCTGCTCCACCACTGCCCAGTTGTTGACATGGTGGTTGAGCTGGACCATTAATTGAGATGGCCTGGCCTGAAACTAAATTGTAAAGTTCTAGGGCAAAATGAAGAACAAAGGATCTAGGCTTGGAAAGAAGGAAGTATTTCCTAAGCAACCATGTCCTCTATGAGAGCCCAGGATCCCCCACTGCTAAACTATTCTTTAGTCGGTTCATTCTAAGCCTCACTTTCTTCATCTATAAAATGGAAGTAAATATAAACACACATGATTTCCAATCAAATTCTTGGTTGTATGGAATTTTATAAACAATAAAGTGATATATATATGTGTGTGTGTGTAAATAACTGTAAGAATCTATATCAAAAGTTTAAAAGAGATAGAAGATAGAAGGGTTATAGGTAGGATTTACAGATAAAATAAAGGACACCTAGTTAAATTTGAATTTCAGATAAAGAGTGCAAAATATTTTAGAATATCTCAGGTAATACTTGGGCATACTAAACATTTCATTTTTTATAAATATTTTTATTTCCTAATCCTATATTTTTTATATAATCATCTTCCTGATTTACTAAGAGGCTTTTCCTTATATGAAGAATAGATCATGATTTAAATAAAAGAATCAAATGTGGATCTAGTTAGACAGATTTTCAGCAAATAACCGTGATCATATTTTTTTCACCTTTGACATTTTGACATGATAAATTATATAATATCTCAATATGAGGTGATTTATACAGTATTAAAATAACCTTATATAAACATTAAAACTTTTAACATAGTTCTGAATTCAGTTTGATCTTTTTAAAGGAATTTTATCTACAATCTATAGTTTTTTCTTTCTAATGCTCTAATTTTGGCATTAGTGTTATGCTGGACCAAAAAGCAAGTGTATTCTAAAATATACTATCTTTTTCTATGCTCTGGGATTTTATAATCTCATAAGATTTATTTATTTGGGTTTTAGATGGTTTTAATAACTCACACATTAAACTGTCTAAGCTTAGTCCTCTTTCTGAGGAAGTTCTTTGTTAACCTTTTCCATTTTATGTATGACTTTTGATTTACTCAGGCTTTCTATGTCTTCTTGGGCTGATTTTGGCAATCAATCTTTTCCTTTAAAGTAATTTGATGGAGGCTTTCAAAATTTTTAGCATTGAATTTTACATCAGATTTTTAAAAAATCCTGTATTTGTATTTGCTAAATCTGGGAAACCTAGTAATAGATGTTTTTGATTTTTTTGTCTATATTTTTTAAGTTTCTGTAATATGTAAAATGTATGCAATGAGAAGAAGTAAAAATTAGGATTTTTTAAAAACTGCTATCGTTAGAAAGAAGTTACACCAGTGATATGATAAAGTGGTGTAGTTATCCTTCTTTTTTTTTTGCGGTACGCGGGCCTCTCACTGTCGTGGCCTCATACTCATTGCGGAGCACAGGCTCCGGACGCGCAGGCTCAGCGGTCATAGCTCACGCGCCCAGCCGCTCCGCGGCATGTGGGATCTTCCCAGACCGGGGCACGAACCCGTGTCCCCGGCATCGGCAGGCGGACTCTCAACCACTGTGCCACCAGGGAAACCCTCCTTCTTTAGTTAGAGACTTTGCTTACTCAAACTATGGTCTGTGGACCAGGAGTATCAGCCTCACCTGGAACATGTTATAAACGCGGAAGCTCAGAACCCACCCCAGACCCACGAAATCTGAATCCACGTCTTAACAAGATTCTCAGGAGTTTCCTTTGAGAAGTTCTGCTCTACAGAGAGACCTCAGCCAAAAACTGGGTCTTCAAAATAGTTGAATCCCTTAAATGAAAAAAAAAAAAAAATCCTCAGCAAGAGTGGAAGGAGAACTTCTGCCCTTTTATATAATCTCGATTATATAAACTTCTAAAAAATCCTAATTTTTATTTCTTCTCATTGCATGCATTTTACATATACAGAAACTTAAAAAATATAGACAAAAAAACAAAAACATCTATTACTAGGTTACCCAGATTTAGCAAATAAAAATACAGGATTTTTTAAAAGGAGAACCTGAGACTGAGTTGAGCAATCTGACCTGATCTTAAGAATACCCGTAGGAGAAAGAAGAGGCCTCCCAGTGACAGGAGTCCCAGGTCCTTCCTCCTGTCCATCCACCCTGGGCTGCCCAGTCACTAAATGACTCCAGAAGTCACCAGTCACATAAATTACCATGAGAATAGTGCCCCTGAGTTGGGCAACGTAGGGGTCCCTACCCAGCTCTGCCCTTGAGACCTCATTTAGACTCACACCAGCTCCCAGAGGCATGGAAACTTAGTGGGGAAGATGAATGAAAAAGTAAGGGATGGTCCTTGATCTTGTTTGGAAGGCCTGGTTTTTATTAATTTGTTTTGTTTTATTTGTGCAAGGGTACTGACAGCTGTTTCTTGGGGTTTTTGTTTGTTTTAGAAACTAGAATCTGTCAATCCTAGTGAGTAATCAGTTAAACAGGTGAGATGAACTCTGGATAAAATTACTGAAGTCCGGGGCTTCCCTGGTGGCTCAGTGGTTGAGAGTCCGCCTGCCGATGTAGGGGACACGGGTTCGTGCCCCAGTCCGGGAGGATCCCACATGCCGCAGAGCGGCTGGGCCCGTGAGCCGTGGCCACTGAATCTGTGCGTCCAGAGCCTGTGCTCTACAACGTGAGAGGCCACAACAGTGGGAGGCCCGCGAACCACAAAAAAAAAAAAAAAAAATTACTGAAGTCCTTCTTTCAGCTAATACTCAAGATTAATATTTAAACAGGTACAATTTTGGCGGACTACTGAAAGCACCTCCAAATTATCTTCTACAATTAGTGACAGATTTTATTTCGTACCAGCAATTCTAGCTACACTTTGAAAACACAGAGGCTGTGTATAAAAGAAGCATAAAGTCAAAGCTCCATCTTCTGAAGTACCCAAGTTCATTTCTGAGAGTGAACCAAAAACGCAGGAAAAACACATGCAGGTTTCTGTCCCCATCTCACCAAAGTGCTTCTGCTTGGGAGCCTACCTCAGCCCACCCCTCTGTCTTCCCCACCTCCCTCATGTGGATTTCATAGTACAGACCACTAGCCAAGTGTATGTCGTGGGTTTCGTTGCTGCTGTTGTTATTCATTTATTATTTTCCGTTTCTCTCACTAGAATATAAATTCCATGAGAGCAGGGATTTCATCTGACTCATTCACGAGGGCACCCCAAGTCCCTAGAAAATGCCTGGCACCCAGGGGATACTCAGGAAACATTTGTAGGAGGAATGAATAAAGACAGACTGTTCTCCAGCTGATAATAAACAATATTCTCTTTGGTCACTGTTTGTTAATTTTATATTTTTTCATCCTTCAATCCCAGACTTGGATCTTCGTCAAATATCTTGAGTAAATTTGCTTCATCTTCCACTAGATAATTCCTGGGTTTGTCATGTAGCTCAGAGTAGAAACTTTTATAATAACTTCTGACAATTTTCAGATTCTAAAGTAAATTGCTTCTTCCTGTAATGCATCTGCCTCTCACTTTCATTAGCTGTGGTAATATGCTAATCCCTCTGTGCTGCAGTCTCAGAGAAAGGAAGAGGGAGAGTTCCAGAAAACAGTTGGGTTTTTTTCTTCTTTATAGAAAAGCACTTGAGATGAAAAGGTCTGTAAAAATCAACTCTCAGTGGCACACACAAAAACTCCAACCTTTTAAAACGTTCCTTAAAGAGGAGAGGGTATTTCTCGTGTGTGTGAGAAGGCGTGCCCAATGCATTCTCACAGGGCTCCCAGGCCTGAGTTCTGAGACGAGGCTTCGGCAGAATTGAAAATGGAACAGATTGTGGGAAGGCAGAAAGGTTGCCAGAGATACGGGACGAGTGACAGGAAATACATCAATTAACACACTTAATACTCAGGTAAGGTTGGTAACAACTGGTGGTTGCACTCAGTTTCCCAGTGGAATCTTGGGCAACTCAATTAACCTCTTTCTACCACATTCTCATCACTAATAAATTGAGTACAACAATCTCCCTAGCAGAGATTGCATGGGATTTGGTAGTAAATGTGAGTAGAGAGCTATATGTGTGATACCTAACAATATTGTGTGAATAAGCATAAAATCTCGGGGCTACAAGGTCCTCAAGAGGTCAATCTAGCCCTTTCACAGGGGACCATAATTAAATCATTCCAGAGGGATTAGATTCTAAACTCTTTTAAAAGGTGTCTGTAAAAGGGATTCCCAGAACATTCCCCTTGGTGAAGGATGCTTTCGGAAATTTAAGACGTCTCAACCCTACAGCATTGTAATGCTGTGCTTTTGCCCCTTCGGCGACCATATTATAGTAGCACGCTGGTGTAGTGCATGGCTACTGGAGCCTGGCTGACTCAGGTCCCCACTGGACTCTACTCTGTACTGGCTACATGACACTGAGCAAGTTACAGCCTTAACTTCTTCTAACCTAAGTTCCTTCACTGACCCCATAAGGCTGGTATCAGGACCTAGTGGAAAAAAAAAACAAATAAGGCACTTCTCACAGTGTCTGCATCATGGTGTGCACCAAATCAACAGGAATACTATTTTCTGGCTCAATAACCCTGGTTACTCTAATTTCTATTAACAACTTTTTTTTTTTTTTGGCGGTACGCGGGCCTGTCACTGTTGTGGCCTCTCCCGTTGTGGAGCACAGGCTCCGGACGCGCAGGCTCAGCAGCCATGGCTCACGGGCCCAGCCGCTCCACGGCATGTGGGATCCTCCCAGACCGCGGCACGAACCCGCGTACCCTGCATCGGCAGGCGGACTCTCAACCACTGCGCCACCAGGGAAGCCCAACAATTTAACTTTTAAATTGTTCATTATTTTTGTTTCTCTTTTCTGATCCCTCACTAAATTCCCTATTTTTCATTTTTAAGAAAGCGATCAAAATCATAGGAGGACATTAACCACTCTGAGTAACCTGGGAAGATTTCTTCTTTATTTGTCCTAGGATCAGAAGGGAAGTGTGCGCTTTGGGAAGGCATTGGGACTCTTAGTGACAAAGATTCCCATATTTTGTAAATGGCTGTGGAAACAGAGCCACGAGAGTTTAAGGGACCATGGAAATTTTGGGCAGTGCATATATGGGTGGAAACCAGCATGTCTGGGGACTAGAGACCCTCCCCGAATTTTAGACACCATGTAAAACCCCTGGAGCCTGGTGCATCCCAGGGAGCAGTGGGTTACCCTTATAATGTTCGTGAATACCTGAGTATATGGACCGAAATTTATACCAAGTGATCATGGGGGCTTTACAATTTACCAAGCACTTTCACACACTGCACCTCCTTTGATCCTGGCGAAAAGCTTGTGTGAGGGCTTCCCTGATGGCGCAGTGGTTGAGAGTCCGCCTGCCGATGCAGGGGACAAGGGTTCGTGCCCCGGTCCGGGAGGATCCCACATGCCACGGAGCGGCTGGGCCCGTGAGCCATGGCCACTGGGCCTGCGCATCCGGAGCCTGTGCTCCGCAACAGGAGAGGCCACAGCAGTGAGAGGCCCGCGTACCGCAAAAAAAAAAAAAAAAAGCTTGTGTGAAACACAATTATCCCTATTCTAATGCTGTGGATGCAAAGGCTTAGACAGCTGAAGTGTCGGCCTGGGGTCTCTGTATTCCAATTCTGCATATTTCTACTATGCAGTATAACTCACCGTGTCCAAAATCTTTTAACCTAACCTTGAAATCCAGCATTTCCATGTGGGAGTACATTCCAATGTAAATTTGAAGCCACTTTAAATTTTAAGCTTGTAATACAAAATTGAGTCTGCAGTATGCTTACAGTTATGTTGCAAAAATAAAAACTCAAAGTATACAGGAAAAAAGACTCAGATATATTATAGCAAAATGGTAAAGGCAACTGGGTTTAGCTGGTAGATGGTGGGCAGACTACTTTTTTACTTTTTTCTACATTCAAAATTTTCCTTAATGAACATATGTTTACAATGAAAAATATAAGTAGAATTGTTTTCCAAGTAGCTTGAGAGTTAAAAATTTCATCCAACAGCAAGGAACGTTCTTGTAGGAGCAGAGCGGGGCCTCCCCTACCTCCCAAGAAATTATATGTATCTCCCCTTCATCTCATCTTCAACCACTTATAGATGACCCAGCTCTGAGTCAAATTATTCAGGATGGCATCAATTCTCTGTAGACGATATGCCAAAACGATGGCAGGAATCACTTCTAAATTTTGACAGAAGTCCAGATTTTGCCCTGAAGAGACCAATTCATATTAAGAGTAGCAAATTGTACAAATAATAAACGGAATTCTACAATGAGTTCTGGGTCTGTCTCGGTTACTCATACTGTCTCTGAAAGAACTCTCACCAGGAATTCCTGAGAGTGTAACTCTGAGGGCAGCGGGGTAAAAGCAACTAGCTCTTTAAGATCACCTATTATGCACAAAGGGAAGGAGGACATCAGTGGGGGCCAGTCTTCTGCATGTCGGTCTTCTGGTCTAGCCACAAGCATCCAGGAGCCACTGATCTTCTGGCTTTGGTCCCACCTCACAGGATCCCTCAAGAGGTAAGCCCAGAAGCTACCTAACATTTCCTCAAATCAGGCTTACTTACCTTCACACAGCCCAGTGTTCTCCAAGTAAAACTGGGCTCTGCACTGGGACAGACACTCGCCAGAGGTGATGTTTGCCCCAGAGAGCTGCTCAATGTGCAGTCCTTCCTCTGGCTTCTTACACTGGGTGCACTGAGAGCTCTCTGGACCCACACAAGTCAGGCAAGAGGAATGACAGCCTGCCAAGAGGAATAAAATGCAGGAAAAATCCAAGGATCAGATAGATGTTGCAACCAAGGGGAGTCCCTAATTAAGTCAAAATCACTCAGAAAAGTGCACCAGATACATCTTTTCAGGAAACTGTTTTTCTAATGTTCTATACAAAGCCCAAGGTGATAATAACAATATCTGTGAGAGGCCAAATGAGGGTGATGTTAGCTAGTCACATCTCTCAGGTCCTGGAAGGGCTGCCAGGCTATATCATGGGGGGTGGGGGAAAGAAAAAGCAAACTGGACAATATTGGCTTGGTTCTCCAGAGATTCACATACAGTGGATGACGATTTAACATTACAGCCTCAGTTTTCATGGGAGATTTTAAGAAGCATTCCTATAAGGTCCGTTACTGTATTTTGTGCAAAAATGGTACTTGTGTTACTGTCCATTACGGCATCCATCACTCACTATAGAGGGGTCCAGGCAACAAATTGATCTTAGAATTTATGTGAGGAAAGGCTGCTTTTCTAGACAAGGAAGAGGCCCCTTTAGAGCAGCAGCAAGCATTTGACAATCCATCCCAGGTTCTGGTTTTCCTTGGCTACTGGTGAAGATCAGAGCCAAAGAGAGTACTCGAAATCTCTCCTGCCCACATTCTGATATGACCTCTACTGTCCTTTAAAAGATTCTCTAAATTTTCTTTTTCAGAATATCTATTGCAGCATCCCTGTTTTAAATATATTTTTCTTGTAACTATTCTCACATTCTTTTCCAAGGTGCCCTACGTATAAGTAAACATAAATTAACCTTTTACTTAATTCAAGTGTTTGCTCCCAATGTTCTAGTTTCAAAAGGCTCAAATGAGACTGTCCTCCCAATGAGCCCAAAGCCTTTTTGGCAAACAGCTATTGAAGAGTTTCCACTTTACTTAACCCAGAGGCATTGCTAGTAAGTCTCAGTTTGCTCAACAGTGTCATTAACAAAAAGAAGCTCTTCAGGGAAAAACAAAATGAAGACTAAGAAAAACATTAGCAATGGTCAGAGAACAGAAAAAGAAGGAAATAAGAGTTGGGTTGTTTTAATGTACCACGGTAAAGGGAATGACATTCCTCTCAAGAATGGCCAGAAAAATCATACCCTTTTGAGTGTCTTCACAAATATTCAAATGTGATTTTTCAGATTATCCCTTGGTAATGAAAAAAAGCATATAATGCATACATAACCATATAGGATACACTAGAGGAAAAGTTGCCCCAAAAAGTAACTTATATCTATGTCCTTGTGATGGGAAAGTCTCTCAAGAATGATGGTGACACCAGTGATACCTTTGCAGATCCCGTGGTCAGGGTAGAAGCCCTCTCCACAGCTGGGCAGACAGTGACCTTGGCGCAGGGCCTGGGGGTAGAGGCAGGCTGTACAGTGAGAGGCCGAGGGTCCTGAGCAGCTGGCACACGAGTTGTGACAAACTGAGGAAGAGAGGAAGAGGGGAACACAATGGGACCGAGGCGACTAGGGTGCCTACTTCTTGGCCAGGCTCCTTATGTGCTAGGAAGCCCTCTTATCTATCACTCAATCCCCCTTCAGCTGTTGCACAAAATCAAGAGATATATGTGTTCGAAGGTGGTTATAGCACCAGAACTGCCCACATCGCCCCTTTATCCATCTTTCACCATGTTCTATCAATTATTTATTAGCTACCCTTTATGTATGTTTGTATTAAGTGTTTTATACATATTGCCACTTTTAACCTTCATAGCAACATTATGAGGTAGGTATTATTAACCCCATTTTAAAGATGAGAAAACCGAGGTCTTGGGGGGTTAAAAAATTTACTCAAGATCACAGAGTTAATTAGCAGCAGAGCTGGGATTTAGCCCTAGGTCTGTCTGAACCTAAAACTCCCATGTGAATAGGGAAGAGGGGAAAGTTCATGGGTCTGGATGTTGGGAGCACTGGGATTTTGACTGGCCTATCCCCTAACTTATGCCCTTAGCCAAGTCTGGGTCTCCCCAGGCCTAGTTTCCTTGGCATATGTATGGCAAGAGGTTGGACTAAATGGTCATTTAAGACACTTACAACTGGACATTTTAGGATTCTAAGTAAGAATTATATTAAAGAATCTGACCACTATGTATGGCAATGTCAGGCATGCGTCTCTGCTGCTTTTGTCCTGGTTGGTAACAGTGGGACATCTCTGGCTCCAAGAGGCAGATGGTACCATGCTGTCCTAAGGGACAGGAGTGAGATACTGCAAGAAGGCTCTGAAGGACCATGGTCAGGAGCTGGGAGAGGGGAGTGTGGGGACAGGATCAGACCGTTGAGGGCAGGATATTGAGGAAAAGGGATGAACACTGTATAAGTAAAGAGGTTGGCAAACAAACAGGAGGTTAATAAGACAAGGTGTGGGACAGGTGTAAGTATCCTGCCAACAGGTGGAAGTAAGAATACGTGTGTTTGTTTTGGAGAAGAAGGACCATCAAGGTGTCCTAGGCAGCAATAAGTTCCCACCTCAAATGGGAATGTTTTGTAGTTTAAGTTGTATAAATCTGAAAGAAACCCTATATAAATAGCACATAAAACCAAATTTTTAATAGGTACACACTTTAGCTTTATAATCTACCAAACTTGATTTACTCTTTAATTTTATTTTTGTGGTGTGCTGTAGTTGCCAATATATGTGCTTACAAATGCCATCTATGGAATGATTCTGTCACACCTACAACCTGAGTTAGTGATGGTTTACAAGTACACAAGGATTGTGTAAAGATCTTAAAGATGTTCTTGGCATTTCAAAAAGATCCAGTGATGAGATCACTGGAGATCTAATGTGTACCAGATACACATAGGTTCTATAAGGAAAAGATATTCCTTTTAACTTGCCATTTTTCCACCATGCACAGAAACTTCCAAATGAGCAGCACATAGCACCAGCTATAATCAAACATGTATTAAATACTTTTTTGATGATGATTATGATGATGGTGACGATGATAACAATTACCCATGTCTTACCTTTGCATTTGCCAGTGGCATCAGCATAGTACCCACCAGGACATTCAGAAATGCATTTCCCATCATGCAACACGGTCTTCTCAGCACAGGTAAGACATCTGGGACTATTGGGGCCACAACTCTTACAGGACTGATCACAAGCTAAGGGGGAGGAAAACCCATCAAAGAAAATCAATAGTGAGCAAAGGGAGAAGTGAAAGTCTATTCTTCACAACGTCCATAGTTGGTATCAACATAGTAATCACATTCTTTGGCTGCTCAGCTAAGTTCTATTTCCTTGATTCCAACATTTCTGTTTTCGCAGTTGAAGGAGAAACAAATAATTATTAATTAAACTAAGCATAACAAATACTCTGAGGCCCACCTACCAGTGTATCCAATTTAATATGGGATTTAAAGTCAAAACAGCTGGACTTTCCTGGTGGCGCAGTGGTTGAGAGTCCGCCTGTCAATGCAGAGGACATGGGTTTGAGCCTTGGCCTGGGAAGATCCCACATGCAGTGGAGCAACTAAGCCTGTGCGCCACAACTACTGAGCCTGCGCTCTAGAGCTCACGAGCCACAACTGCTGAAGCCCGTGCACCTAGAGCCTGTGCTCTTCAATAAGAGAAGCCACCGCAATGAGAAGCCTGTGCACTGCAACAAAGAGTAGCCCCCTCTCGCCGCAACTAGAGAAAGCCCACAAGCAGCAACAAAGACCCAATGCAGCCAAAAATTAAAAATATAAATAAATAAATAAATTTATTTTAAAAAAAAAGTCAAAACAGCCTTGGTTGTAGGGTTGCCAGATTTGGCAAATAAAAATGCTCAGTTAAATTTGAATTTCCAGATAAATAATGAATACTTTCTTAGTTTAAGTTTGTCCCAAATATTTCATCCTATATTTTATCTGACAACCCTGGTTGGAGAGAGAATTCAGGAATTCAGAGTTCTACTAAGCAAGGTCATGCTACAAAATTTGGTTGAAATAATTGAACTTCACACAGCCTTCCAGGATCTACTCATTCACTTATCCATTCAGTTAGCCCCCAAAACATTTCTTAAGCTCTGTGCCAAGTACTGTGCCAGGTGGTAGAGACACAAAACCCAAATCAACTTGGTCTCTGCTTTAAGGGGCTTGTTAAGTCTACCAGAGGGAGATAAATATATGCAATATTAGCAGTATTAAACATATCACTCAGATTAGTCTGTATAGACACAATAAAAATTTCAACAGAATGTGTGTGGGGTAGGAGGTATGAAAGGTTAAGAAAGGATTCATAGAAGAAATGACCCTTGAGCATTGTCTTGGAAAGCGAGTCAGAGCATGCCAAGCTGATGGGAATGTACTCCTGGCCGAAGCCGCGAGGCGAGTACAGGCCCAGAGCTTGGGAAATCCTGGGAAACAGCAGCTCATTCGGCTGGAAAAGTGGGAAGGGCCACAGTAACTTGTATGCCAAACTCTATAGTCTAGATTCTCATCCTATGAAAGACGCCCGTGGCCCCTACACAGATTTAAACAAGGTAAAAATATGGCTATGCTTGTGTATAAGAAAGATCATTTTGGCTTTAGTTTGGAGACAGTTTGGAGGGGTGAGGAAGGAGAGTTGGGGGCCTTGCTGGAATAGCGTAGCAATGCTCACAGAACAAGATGAGAGGGAATCAAGGCTGTGAATGAGGTGATGGATTTGAGAGCTGTGTCGGTGAAAGTGTCTCAGATGGCTGCCTGGGGTTCTGGCACGGAGACGAGTGATGCCACTCAAGGAACACAAAAAGGAGAGCGGGGGATTACAACAGACTCAGTTTGAGATACGCGCAGTCCAATAAATGGCCTGATTTAGACTTCTGAGACTCAGGGGAGAGGCTTGGGGGTCATCACATAGGGGTTGTTGAAATCAGAAATTAGTTGATTTATTCAGTAAAGGCATGACGGATAAGAAAGAAGTAGATAAGAAAGAAGTAGTCAAGGATCTGGAGAGCACCAAAATGTACTGAAAAAAGAAAAAAACTAGCAAAGGTAACAAAGAAGAAATGATCTAAACGTAGGAGAGAAAACAGGAGTGTGGTGGCTGAGAATCCAAGAAAGGAAGAAGTTTCAAGAAGGAAGACATTAACAGTACAGAGAGGACAAATAAAGACTGAAGAGGGTTCACTTCACTCAGAAATTGGGACACGAGTGACCTGTGCCATAACCATTTCGGTGGAGTCATCAGACAGAATGAAAGTGAAGGCCATGATTATAAACTGTTCCTTTAAAGGCTCCTGGCTGTAAATGCAAGGGTATAGATAGAGGTGAAATAACTAGAAAAATAGTACAGATGAACCTATTTCCAGGGCAGGAATAGAGATGTAGAGAACAGACGTGTGGACACAGAATGGGAAAGGGAGGGTGGGATGAATTGGGGGATTAGGTTTGACATAAATACACTACCATGTGTAAAATAGATAGCTGTATAGCTCAGGGAGCTGAGCTCAGTGCTCTGTGATGACCTAGATGGGTGGGATGGCGGGGGCGGAGAGAGGTCTGAGAGGGAGGGGATATATGTATACATATAGCTGATTCACTTCATTGTACACCAGAAACTAGCACAACATAGTAAAGCAATTTTACTCCAATTTAAAAAAAAGTCGGGGGAGGGGTTAAGGGGATGTATTGTCTCTCCAATACTGTAAAAGCCCAAAGCAAATACAGACCCCGGGAAAGGTTTTTAAAAAGAGGAGAGGTAGAATAATTGTTGAAAGCGTATCTAGGAGAAAAAAGGGGAGTTACATTCAAAAGTACAGATGGAGAGATTAGACTTGAACAGAACAGAGAAAGTCCTCCTTTTCTGAGTAGAAAAGGGAGGTGAGGGTGAATGCAGCTGCAGGTAAGTCTATGACTCAAACTATTCCATGCTCACTGGCTAAATTCTTTAAAAACAAGCAAAACAAACTTCTTCTCACTATCAGAGAATCGGTGTTTCAGGAATAGAGAACTACTGAGATTTATTCTGTCTGTTCTCTCAATCCACCTATACCATACTAACGTCCTGAAAAAGATTTCAAGAACTTGAGAAAAAGGATGGCAACTGATGGGGCCAAACGTTCCACCCTGCATCCTAGAGGATTCAGCATCTCTCTAGAAGCACACATGTAAGGCAAGAAAATCTTCAGTAGATGGACAAAGGCAGTGGCCTTCATATCAGAGAAAAAGAAAATCATCCCCTCAGCGCATAGCTGGAGCAAAGAAGCAAAAATGAATCTCAAAAGCGTTCTTCTCTCCTACCCTCCAGAAACTTCTGAAGCTCCTATTCTAGAACTGACATATCCACAGAACTGAATAATCTACAAGCCAAGTGGATTTTCCCAGAAATAAAAAATTGCAGAAATTTCTTAAAAATTGGAATTGCCCAACAATAAAAACATTACAGATCGAATGTTTTAGGATACACCTAAAGTAATACTTGGCGTATAATTTATAAATTTAAATAAAATTATTAGGAAGATGTCATTTCTCCCCAAACTAGTCTGTAACTTCAATACAATATTAATAAAACTTCCAGTTGAATTTTATTAGTAATTCAATAAACACTCTAAAGTTCATGAATAGTTAACTTTAAAAATGAAGATGAAAGAAAGGGAGAATTTGCCCAATCAGACATTGAGACATACTGCAAAGCAATAGAAATTAAGGGACAAAACAAAACAAAGCAAAACAATGTGATAGTGGTACAAGAACAGAAATTTGGACTACTCAAACAGCTCAGAGATAGACCTATGTCCATATGGAAGTTTAATATCCAATAAGGATCAATGGAGAAGGTTAGATTGAATCACTAAATGATGCTGGGAAAACTGGATCATGAAATGGAGAAAAAATCAAACTGGATGCAGAAGCAGGCTCCAGATGGATCAACAACCTACATAAAGAAAAAACTGTGAAATTAATAGAATTTCTTCTATTAAATGAAGTATAATTTCGTTGTGAACTTGAGCAGGGTGGGTCTTCTTAAACAAAAATTCAAAAGCAAAATGTTAAAGTGAAAAATGATGAATTAGAGATTTCTGTTCAACAAAGGGCACCACATTAAAGGTTAAAAGGTAACGAAATGGGAAAATGTTTGCATATTTATGACTGACGGAGTTAATATCTATAAGGTGCAAGGAATTCCATAAAATCAACAATAAAAAGGTAGCAAGGCCTATGAAACAATGGGGAAAACATATCAAAAAGCAACTTATCAAAGAGGAAACACAAAAGTCCAACAGGAGTTGAAGATATTCTCAAACTCATTAATAATCAGAAAAATGCAAATTAAAATAGGATGTCCTTGTATACCTATTGACCAGGAAAAAACCTGAAGTTTGATAATGTCAAATGGTGGCAAGGATGTAGAGATGAAAGAGCCCTTACGCTTGGGAGTGTAGATGCTGGTGAGCTACCTGGTACTACTTATCACATAAAGAAAATGAAGAGTCAACAATTAAAGAATAAATTAAAATTAAAAGAAAAAAAAAAGAAACCAACAGTTCTGCTCTCAGGTTATCCATCCATCCCAAGGAACCTCCCACCCAGTTCATCAAAGGACATGTCGGAGGTTGTTCACCGGTGCTCCCTAGTGATGGTGTGCAGATGGAAGGAAGTGAGGGATCCCGTCCCTGGGACAGCAGATGGGAGAACTGTAGGGGATGCAGACCAGGAAGGACTATGCAGCAGTGAGAAACAAAGGGCTAGATGATATAGCAACTGGGTGAATCTGAAAAACATACCGCTGAGTGAAAAAAGAACAACGTGAACTCTATAACATGGTATCATTTAAGAAAAACATACATATACGTATACTCGCTGAAAACAATACCAATTTTACATGAGCCCATAAAAACAAGAAGATAAAAAAAATTAAAATAGTTGCCTAGGTGAGGAAGGGAAATCGGTATAAAAGGAAGGAAAGAGAAAAAAAGGAGAGGGGGAAGGAAGAGAGCGAGAATGGCTAACAGAAACCTCTGAACTCGCTTTGATTTATTGTGTTAGCTAGAGTCAGAAAAGCCCTTCATAATAGCTCAAGTACTTACATGACTAAAGAATGAGGAGGTTTTGTCCTTTGAATTTCCCCACGCCTTATATCTAATATTTGTAAAACTCAAAGCATGTACCACAGACAAACTTGGTGGTTGTAAATTCTTTCAGCCAGGGCATAGCACCATTTATAACAGGTTGTGCTGGATTTTTCTCAGCACTCAACTTTGAGATTTCCACAGATATGGGTTGCTTGGTTATAAATTATTAAACCAACACCAGCTGGTCTTTATCTCGAATAGTACTAATCTGAATTGAAAGTAAGTCGGCATTATTAGCATCTTAATTAACATTCCGATACCAATCAGCGACTCGGTTCACTGTTGCTTTAGAAAATATTTATATGAACCTTTCTGAAGGCATTTGATACAAACTTAGAGAACTCGAACAATTTTATGAAAAGTTTAAAACTCCAGCCCTGTCTATCAAAAGGGCCACTGGTCAATGCCAATGGCATCACAAAGTCTTGCATCTGCTAAGCATACGGCAGGCATTCAGTAATTACCTATTGATCAATTGATTGGTTGGCTGACTAATGTCAACAATGGTCCATCCTCCTGTTTGAAAGTTCTCTTTCTGCTTTGTTGCAAAATGTATACAGATAGCATTTCAGATGTATACTCTCTCCTTAAGCCACCTGTTCAGTAGTCTTTTTTCAAAATTCTTCCAGTCTGCAAGGAGACCTGGCTTTCTTCACTCAACCTCTCTGCCCAAGTAGGCTCCCAACCCTCACCGCCTCAGGCTCACACTAACCATCCCTCCTTTTATATACACGCATCCCTAGCAAAAGTTGCTTTCTCATTCCAGATAATATCGTCTCGGTAGCAGGTCCGTGTCACCACTCCTTGTCAGTGACAGTAGCCAGCCTCCTTGGGGAGTTAAAGGGTAAATGCCTCAGGCCTTTAAGTTAGAGCAGATTTGACATCTGCTGACCTTTAGAGAATACATCTGGCTTAAATGAGCAGGAAAGTGATGGCAGAAAAAGATTACAATGCTCAGGGTAATGGCAGCCTGCCTTTCTCTCCTTGTTCTCTCCTGAATCCACACAAAAGCCACCTGTGACTTGTCCATATTGAGTGAGATTTCTCACACCAGCGATGCTGATGGGTCCCTGCACAGCTTTAAGCAAGCAGCCGCCAGGGGGGTATCTCTCTTCCCCAGGACAAGTGGATTTGTCAGGTCCCAAAGATCATCTCATTTGTGCTGTTGCCCTGCTCAGCAAACAAAATGAGGGCAATAACTCAAGAAAGTTTTATGGGCTACACATTTTTTATTGATTTAGTGGACTCAGTTATTAAAAAAAAGTCATCAAGCCTTTCAACAGGTATGGCCATCACGATAAACTGGATTCAAACCTTTCATTCACCGTCAGGTGCCTACCTGTGGGCCTGGGTCCACAGGGGTAGCCGGCTGATCTAAAGACTGGCAGGAAGACAAGGAGGAAGGGGGAGAGGAGGATCAAGGGAGAGGAGAAGGAGAAGAGAGGGGAAAATGGGCAGAGGTGCATAAGGGGGTATCACATTACAGGGAGCGGTAGAGCAGCGACGAGGCAGTTAAGATCTAAACCCAGAAGACCTAGCCTGAACTCCAACTCTGCCCCTTATTAGTTACGTGACCTTAGGCAGGTTTCTTTCTTTCTTTTTTTTTTTGCGGTACGCGGGCCTCTCACTGTTGCGGCCTCTCCCGTTGCAGAGCACAGGCTCCAGACGCGCAGGCTCAGCGGCCATGGCTCACGGGCCCAGCCGCTCCGTGGCATGTTGGGATCTTCCCGGACCGGGGCACGAACCCGTGTCCCCTGCATCGGCACGCGGACTCTCAACCACTGCGCCACCAGGGAAGCCCTAGGCAGGTTTCTTAACCTCTCTGTTTCTTCATCTGAAAAATGAGGATGATAATAACTACCTCATGAAATTGTGAGGATTAAACACTAAATACTCACATAGCACCTACTCCGTGCCAGGCACTGTGCTCAATGCCTTGCATACGTTAACTCAGCCCTTGAAACAGCCTTCTGAGCTGGGTGTGTGTTAGTTTCCCATTGCTGCTGTAACAAATGACCACAAGCTCAGTGGCTTAAAACAACACAAATTTATTATCATAAAGCTTAAGAGGTCAGAGGTCCCAAAATCAAAGCATTGGCAGGACTGCATTCCTTCTGGAAGCTCTGGCAGGGGCGTGTGGGATCCATTTCCTTGTCTTTTTCCAGGTTCTATAGGCTGCCTGCATGCTTATAGCCCATCCCTGGTATCACTCTGACCTCTGCTCCTGTTTCAGGTCTCCTTTTCTGACTCTGATCCTCCTGTCTCCCTCATATAAGGACCCCTGGGATTACGCTGGCCCACTCAGATACTCCAGGATAATCTCACCCATCTCAAGATCCTTACCTTAATCACACCTACAAAGTCTCTTTTGTCATCTGAGGCAGTATATTCACAGATGCCCGTGACTAGGGATGTGGGCATCTCTGAGGAACCATTATTCTGTATACCACGGGTACTACTATTGTTCCCATTTTACAAATGGGAAACTGACACAGGAAGAGATTAAGTAACTTGCCCAAGGTCATGCTCCCCCCACCCCCAGCCCCGCAATACATTCCTGCCTCTCAGTTGGTTCACGTTTAGAAAGCACCTGGGACAGTGCTCAGCACAGGAAGCACTATGCTGGGTTAACTCTCATTGTCTGTAATGGTTGTTAAAGGTAGAATAGACAATAACTGCTTCAGCTTTAATTCAGTGGCACCAACACCGAAGGCAGGTTGGCCCTTGGCTGGCCTAAGAGTGTCTTGTCCCCATGCATATTTGGAAGGCAGTCTGGTGTTGATGAAGAGTTTGGCATTTGGAGCAAGGAAGCCCCGCTCCTCTCCCTCCAGCTGTGGGCCTGGAGCAAGCAGCCTGAGCCTCCTGGTCTTCAGATACAGGAGGAGGCTACAGAGAGCTCCCAACCTAACGAGTAGTTGCAGGCAAAGGTATTAATAGGGATTCTGCCAGTGGAAAAGAAACATGTTTCGTAAGCTGCTAAAACACCGTCAATCTTAGCAGCATTTGCATATTTGTTGAGTAAAAGAAACACTGATTTTCGGTGCTATGATTTGAATGAAACAAGGGAGGCTGGAAGAGGAAAAATTGCTTTGGCCTGCAAAGCCGGACACTTACCACTGCAAGTCCCCTGCTTGTTGTAAAACCCGTCGCCACAGCTGCTCTCACAGCTGCCCTCTCTCAGCACTTGGAAGGGGTCTCTGCAGGCCAAGCAGTGCTTCTCTGTGGGACCCCAGCAGGCCGCACAGGACTCGTGGCAGGCTGCAGGAACAAAAGACGGTAGAAAGGACTAGTTGCCATTCTTCTTCAAAGGCTTTAGAATTTACAACAAGGATTTTCACTCCTTCACTATGCACATACCTGCACCACAGGAGGAAAAAAACACCCCCCACCCGCAAAAAGAAAACCCTATTTCTCTTGGCCAGAAGTACAACTTCCATAAATTACTGCTAAGAGAATTGGAACAGGAAACCAAAGGCTATAGAGTAATGGGAATCACAGGGAAGGGAATCATAATTTCTAGACAAGTATGGTCTAACGAAATCAGATGGCCCTCCATCACCTTGCCTTTTGTAACCACACAACAAAGTGTCAACTAGATAATTGCTCTTAACCTCCAACACATGGAGAATCAGTTAAGGAGGGATGCCATGTACTCTAGTCCTTGATTAGACCTTGAAAGACCCGGTACTGCTTGATTTCTATCGCTCTTTCCCTCCCTTTCCATCTCTCCCCCTGCCCCCATCCCATCCTTCTGTCCTCCCTCACAACTCTTAGAACTCAGCCTCTGGTTCCCGCCCTCCCCCAGTAGCATCTGCTCTAAACATATATCTTAAGGACTCACAAAGCCTGATTTTTCTCTTCTACCTTAGGTTTCTAACTATATGTTGTTTCCAGAGCAAAGTTGTTCCTTTAAGACTTGAACATTTCCCCCTCTTCCAGCATTTGATTTTTTTTTTTTTTTTATTACTATTCATGCTTGCTCTTCACCTTAGCAGGTCTATAAAGAGAGGCCTATTCTGAATGACTGAATATATTCAGATCTGGTAAACTGTCTGTATGGCTAACCCCACCCATGCTTCTGATTTTCAAAATGTTTGCTTCACAGTGGAACATAACCTGTTTTTCAGAGGTATTCATTCTGACCAGAATTGGCAGGCAGAATGATTTTGCTGGTCACAAGTGACTTGGGAACTACACCTAAGTAACTTGCTTAGGGATCCATTTGGAATCAGAAGAAAGGATGCCTGCATGGCATATCTCAAGATCCAATCCTCTCCTCTCAGCTCTAAACTGCACAGGAAGGCCTTCTTTTCAGACAACTTTTCTCCTCAACAAATTCAGAGATGATCGCAAATTGTGTTAAGTGCTATAGGAAGAGCTCTTCGATAAAGAATAACAGTAGTGGAAGTGGGAGGGACTGACTTTAGGAAGACCCTAAAGGATGAGATGCGGCCAGCCAAAGGGAGAGCCAGAGAGCAGCACGAACAAAGTTCTTGAGAAGGGAAGGCGCTTGGGGGCTCAAGGAACTGGAGGCTCTTCTTGTGACTGGACCTGGTGGACATAGCGGGGCACAGTGGGACACAGAGGGCACAGTGGCCTGATTCATGGCTGGAGGGGTGGGCAGGGGCCCTATGAAACTCGACCTTGGAGAGCATGGAAAGAAATTAGGATTTTTATCCTAACTGCAATGTGAGTCGTGAATGGGCTTAAATAGGATAGACACAAGCCCCGATTTAGATTTTTAAAAGCTCTCTCTGAATGCCATGTAGAGAGGGTTTAAGGACTTGCATGCCGGCAGGGAGATGAGTGTAGAGTTGACTGCTCTGGTCCAGGTAAGAGATGACAATGGCAGGTGGAAAGCAAAGACGGACAAAGTTTACTTATTTATTATCTGGTTCCCTTGCTAGACCATAACGTTCATGAGGGCAGAGTCCATGTCTCTTTTGTTAACTCTGCTGAGCACACTTCTGGGTGCTCTACAAACTCCACTTATATTTAACACCTTATTTACATGTGGTACATGAGAAGAATACTGTTTGTGTTGAAATAAGCCACCAACACTACATTAAAACTAAATATGTGGATGCAAAGATCCCAGTAACAAATTCCACCCTGAATGCACATGAAATGTGTCTGTCATTCATTTATTCAACTACTCTTCCAATACTGATTACAATCACTATCTGAAGTGTCTATCAGTGTTAAGTGCCTCTGCCTTACTGAGGAAATGGAGTTGATTTGAAGCCATTACCTAAACAAACAAGCAAACAAACAAACAAAAACCCAACTGCATTTCTAAGAAGACATGCCAGGCTAATCTATCAATGTTCGACAGAAGCACCTACCACATGCGAGGTGCAGGGCTCGTCTGTGGGGCTTTCCCTGCTGCCACAGGTGAGCCAGGGACCCGGGGAGTAAGTGCCCGAGGGGATGATGGGGAGTGAGGCAAAAAAGACAACAGGGGTCAGATGACCAGTATCAGGCAGGCAGGGGATTTCATCCTGTAAAAGTTTTAATCAGGGCAGTGGAATTGATCAGTTTTGCTTTTTAGAGCATTTGACAGATACTCAGCTGCACTGGCAGTTAAAATAGTAAAAATACTTCCAAGCTGGTTGGTAAATGGCTGTCGTCCTGGCCCCCTCCCTGATGTTCTGGCTGCAGCCCTGGGAACGCTGGCAGACACCGTGCTCCAACAACAAAAGGTCTGACACAGGAGAGGGTCTCGGGTCTCCCCTCCTTCCAACCGATCTGATCTGTGCCATACTGCTTGTTAAATATTTTTAATATTACCCCTGGTGCTGCCAATCAGAATGGGGGTCAAAGGATGAGCAGGATAGAGGTTACAGACTTAGGGATGGCACTCAGACCCATCACAAATGGAGCCCTACTTAGCATTTCAGCTCTACCTTCTGCTTCCTCCCCCTCATCGACACCAGTTCTATGGAACAGGGTGCTCTAAGCATGCCATGTGACTGATCAAGGGTTCTGGATGCCCCGCCCAGGACTGACCCAGCCAGCAATGCCTCTGGCTCCTTCCACAGCCTCTGTAATCCTGTTTACACCTGAGAGGCCTCCTAAATTGTCACTACTTCTGTGAAGCTTTGCTGAACTTGTCCAGACAAAGTCAGTCCCTCCTTCCTCTATGTTCCTGCAGCACTTTGTATGTGCCTCTCATGCTATTTATCCTACTGTACTAATGATTCAGTTACAGATCAATCCCATTCAATGGAATGTAATATCCTCCAAAACAGAAGCTATGTTTTAGTCATCTTAAACCCCCAGTATTCAGATTGCTGCCTGGTATAAAGTCAGTATTCATTAAATGCATGTTAAGTGAATGCACAACAGATGTTTTTCATTGGTTATGGGGGATTCATCCTACCAGTTTTTACCTTCTGTATGGAAACAACTAAGCATGAGGTCAGAGTCTAAAGATATGATAAGATAAATACATTCAGAGCTGTAAATTTTACCTAATAAATACTGGAGTCCAGATCTGCTTATGATGAAAATATTTCTGCTGCATCTACATTGAGTACCAAATGTGATGCTGGGCCTTCTCTTTTTCCATCTCTAATAAAAGGCATGTTCCATGGCCGGGCAGGACAGCAGAAGGGATTTTTATTTCAACACAGGACTATGCTGAGCTGTCACTTCTTTTCTTTCCTTTTTTTTTTTTTGAGCTGTCATTTCTTATAATGACATACTCCCACTGTGTTTTGCAATTGATTTCGAATTTCTAACACTGAACATATGCTACTGCAGAGAATCTCTTCTTGCAGGCTTATTTTACATGGGGCTTTTATTACATTGGGGTTATTACGAAAAATAAAAGGTCAGTCCCTGACTTTTCACCATAATTTCTCTTAGTGATACATTTCAGCTCACCCAGAGTTCGAAGTGTATATTGTGAAAATTGCGGCAGTAAGTTAAAACAGAGGACAAACAAGATAAAGCCATTGTCTTATCTCACATGCGGTAGATAATTTATTTAGGAAAGCCCCTGATTTTTCTGGGGCATGACAAGACATGCGTTGGTTTGCTGAGCAATTTACTTCAAAATGAAAGGAATGAATTACTCTTCTTTTGGCAACTCTATATTGAAATCCTACTCTAAAAATAACAAACTTCTTTTCATACTTGATCATTTTGAAATAGAAGATTGCTATTAAAAAAATGTAACCTGTGCTACTCGAAGAATAAAATGCAGCCCTTTTCCAAGGAAGTGTTAAAAGCACTTCCTACGAACCACTTCTTATTTTCCAGGAAGCCTTCCCGGATCCCAGGCAATAGACACAGATTCCCATGGGCTTAGCCTTCAGTTCAAACTGAAGGAGCCTCAGATCCTTGCCTTTTCCATGGTCTTTTGGAATAAGTTTCCCTTCCATTACCAGGGAATTAGCACACTTGATCATCAGGCCCTTTTAGTCATCAGTGAGGCTGTAGTTCAGATTTCCAAACTGCCAAGTTTTCACTCTCAACTACACAAAGCAGCCCAAACTCAAGACACAAGCAAGCACATCATACACAAAGCAAATTCCTTCATTATCCACGTCGTGGCAACTGCTATTATTCATATCTCACAAATGACTAGGAAGGACTTGCCAAGTTTTAAAGTATTATCAGGAGACAGTGAGTAAATTTCTAACAAGAAGCTCTTGTTGGATGAAAAAAATATCTATTTAAACTCAACTTCACTGTTCCTTGCTTTCCTAACCTGTAAAGTGGGAATAATAATATTTGTTGTACTTAACTCATGGGGATATGGCGAGATGACATATTTGAGAAAGCAGAGAATGTTGTATGTGATCATATGAGTGGCACACCCTATGAGACCTAACAAATCTTGTTTCAGGTGGCATCAAAAGCAAAGAAATTATTTAGGGAGCAAATTAAAATGTAACGCAAGACAGAGGGGTAAGGATGAAAAAGACTGTGGGAAAGGAAGGTTCACTTAGAAAGGGAGTGAAGGGAAGTAACAGAATCAGCAGGGATTCTCCCAGCAGTTACGTAAAGGGGCTCCAGCCTTGCCCAGAGTCCTCACACTCTAGAGCTCCTTCCTTGTAATTGCTACAAAACATCAACAAAAGCCCTTTGGAAAGTGACTGTGAAGCACAAGGCCAAGCCGAGATGCGGGGCAGACTATGTTCCCCTCCCCTCATAATAGCCACACCTGAGACCAAGGCTGCTAGCCTAAGAAGCACAGATGCCAGACAAATCTAAAAGTGAAGTGCATCTGAGTCATCATCATTTTTGATCCTTTTACTCCCATCTGTTTCTGTCCCCTACCAGGCTGGTCTCTGCCGTCAACCTTCCTCCCTGTGCCAACAGAAACCTTTACACCTGACATTGGAACGCCTGGTCTCTACATGTTCTGAAAACCGGTATGTACTTGAGGGAGTTCATAATAGAAAAATAAAAACACATGAAAAACCCACGGAGCAGCTAAGCCCATGTGCCACAACTACTGAGCCTGCACTCCAAAGCCCACGAGCCACAACTACTGAGCCCGTGTGCCACAACTACTGAAGCCGGCACACCTAGAGCCTGTGCTCCGCAACAAGAGAAGCCACCGCAATGAGAAGCCCGCACACCGCAATGAAGAGTAGCCCCCCCTCGCCACAACTAGAGAAAGCCCGCACGCAGCAACAAAGACCTAACGCGGCCAAAAATAAAAATAAACTTATAAAAAACAACAACACATGAAAAACACCTTCAGCCTCACGAATAGGCAGAGATATACAAATTACACAAGAGAACAGCAACTAGATGCAATGGATTGGATGTACATATAGCAACATGTATGCATCTTTTTTTTTTTTTTGCGGTACGCGGGCCTCTCACTGTTGTGGCTTCTCCCGTTGTGGAGCACAGGCTCTGGACGCTCAGGCTCAGCGGCCATGGCTCACGGGCCCAGCCGCTCAGCGGCATGTGGGATCTTCCCGGACCGGGGCACGAACCTGCGTCCCCTGCATCGGCAGGCGGACTCTCAACCGCTGCGCCACCAGGGAAGCCCCTGTATGCATCTTAATAACAGTGCTTAGTGAGGGAAACAAAGGAAAAGAATGGTTCATCCTTTGTAACAAATGTACCACTCTGGTATAGGATGTTGATAATGGGGGAGGCTGAGCTTGTGTTGGGGCAGGGAGTATATGGGAAATCTCTGCACTTTCCTTTTAATTTTGCTGTGAACCTAAAATGGCTGTAAAATTTTTTTAAGTCTTTAAAATTTAAAAAAAGGAGGCGAAGGAGCCGTGCCCCCGGCCCCGCCGGTCCCCCCCGCAATACTGTTCCACAGCCGGTCAGGCCCCGAGGTGCACGGGGTCATCAACGAGATGGACTGCAGGGCCAATAGCGAGGCTCCCGCCATCAGCTCCGCCATCGACCGCGGCGACACGGAGACGACCATGCCGTCCATTAGGAGTGACCGCGCTGCGCTCTGCGCCAGTTGCAAGGTTAACATCTCCGACCGCTACTACCTACTGGTGGTGGACAAGCAGTGGCACATGCGCTGCCTCAAGTGCTGCGAGTGCAAGCTCAACCTGGAGTTGGAGCTCACCTGTTTCAGCAAGGGTAGAAGCACCTACCGCAAGGAAGACTACTACAGGCGGTTCTACGTGCAGCGCTGCGCCCGCTGCCACCGAGGCATCTCGGCCTCGGAGATGGTGATGCGAGCTCGGGACTTGGTTTATCACCTCAACTGCTTCACGTGCACTACGTGTAACAAGATGCTGACCACGGGTGACCACTTCCGCATGAAGGACAGACTGGTCTACCACTGCTTGCACTTCGGGGCGCTGCTGCAGGGTGAGTACGCCGCGCACTTCAACCACGCCGACGTGGCCAAGAGCGCAGGGTTGGGTGCAGCGGGGGCCAACCCTCTGGGTCTTCCCTACTACAATAGTGTAGGCACGGTGCAGAAGGGGCGGCCGAGGAAGCGCAAGAGCCTCGGGCCCGGGGCGGACCCGGCGACCTACAACGCTGCACTTAGCTGGAACAAGAACGATGTGGAGCACCTGGACCGCGACCAGAGGTACCGGAGCAGCTGGAAGACGAAGTGCATGCGCAACTCCTTCAAGCACCAGCAGCTTCGGAACGTGAAGTCTTTGCCGTTAACCACAACCCTGATGCCAAGGACTAGAAGCAGCTCGCGCAAAAGACGGGCCTCACCAAGCGGGTCCTCCAGGTCTCGTCTCAGAACGCCCAGGCCAAGTTCAGGCGCAACTTCGTACGGCGGGAAAACACGGGCGTGGACAAGTCGACAGAGGCAGCGCTGCAGACGGGGACGCCATAGGGGTCGGCCTCGGAGCTGTCCAAGGCCTCGCTCAGCCACCCCAGGATGCCCACCAACCTCACAGACCTGACCAGCCTCACAGCCCATGACGTCCGCCTTAACTTCTGGGCCTGGCAACCTGGAGGACCATGAGCCCCACAGCCCCTCGCAAACGACTCTTAACCAACCTTTTCTAATGATTCTCGGCCCCTCGGCCCCGCCCCACAAGTGATTTAAAAAAAGAAATTATCTTTAGTTGAATTCCAAGTGTATTTTATTTTTTTTTACACGCATTAAATAAAGCATTTATTTGATTATGAATTACAGCTTGCCAAGGTTTGGAGTCAATTACAAAAAAAAAAAAAAATCCAAACCAAAAAAAATAAAAACAACAGAGCTTTGGAGAAATAATATAATGTAACCTACTTACTTAAAAATACAAACACAAATGAAAAAGTCCACCTAATTTTTTAAGTCGTTACATTTTTGTTTGCTTTAGTTGATATAATTCCAAAAAGAAAAAATAGATAACGCAAGCCCAGTTAATATACATGTTATCTTTCAGGAATCGTCTAAAGAAAGATTTGTGGCAAAGATAATCACTAACGGTTGACTTTACTGGAAAAACTAATTTTGAAGTAGGTCACGAATTCCTCCAAAGCAGTAGATACACTTAAAAACATCCAACCCGTCAACTGCAAATCGAGTAACAGTGTTGATCCTGCAAAATTTTTTCACTGTCTCTCTGAAGTAAACTAAGAAGAACCAGGAAAAGCGTCAGTGCCGTGAAAACTATAAATTGCTTTCAGGACTTATATTTTCCCATCCTTCTAAAAGTAGCATTTAATAAAACAAGCTGCTTCTTACTCAGATTCAATCATTATGGAAGAGATAATACCAAACCCAATTTGTTATTATTTCTTTACTGAGTTTTAAGCACCTTTCAACCTTAGAACCAGAGTCTCGTTATCAGAAAAGGTATTTACCCATAAGCCCAATAAGTATTATGAATTTTTTAATTTTTGTCTTTTTTTAAACTTTTTTTTCTTTTTTTTATTGTTTGGCCCAACCAACTGGATGATGGTGCCATTTATTTATTTATTCATTTATTATTGAATTTTTGAATTTTACTTATTTTTTTATACAGCAGGTTATTAGTTATACATTTTATACATATTAGTGTATACATGTCAATCCCAATCTCCCAATTCATCCCACCACCCCTGCCCGCCCCACCCCCTGCTGCTTTCCCCCCTTGGTGTCCATACGTTTGTTCTCTACATCTGTGTCTCAACTTCTGCCCTGCAAACCGGTTCATCTGTATCATTTTCTAGGTTCCACATATATGTGTTAATATATGTGTAAATATATCTGTTTTTCTCTTTCTGACTTACTTCACTCTCTATGACAGTCTCTAGATCCATCCACGTCTCTACAAATGACTCAATTTCATTCCTTTTTATGGTTGAGTAATATTCCATTGTATATATTCCATTGTATATATGTACCACATCTTCTTTATCCATTCGTCTGTCGATAGGCATTTAGGCTGCTTCCAAGACCTGGCTATTGTAAACAGTGCTGCAATGAACATTGGGGTGCATGTGTCTTTTTGAATTATGGCTTTCTCTGGGTATATGCCCAGTACTGGGATTGCTGGGTCATATGGTAATTCTATTTTTAGTTTTTAAAGGAACCTCCATACTGTTCTCCATAGTGGTGTATCAATTTACATTCCCACGAACAGTGCAAGAGGGTTCCCTTTTCTCCACACCCTCTCCAGCATTTATTGTTTCTAGATTTTCTGATGATGCCCACTCTAACTGGTGTGAGGTGATACCTCATTGTAGTTTTGATTTGCATTTCTCTAATAATTAGTGATGTTGAGCATCTTTTCATGTGCTTCTTGGCCATATGTATGTCTTCTTTGGAGAAATGTCTATTTAGGTCATCTGCCCATTTTTGGATTAGGTTATTTGTTTTTTTAATATTGAGCTGCATGAGCTGTTTATATATTCTGGAGATTAATCCTTTGTCCATTGATTCGTTTGTGAATATTTTCGCCCATTATGAGGGTTATCTTTTCGTCTTGTTTGTAGTTTCCTTTGCTTTGCAAAAGCTTTTAAGTTTCATTAGGTCCCATTTTTTTATTTTTGTTTTTATTTCCGTTACTCTAGGAGGTGGATCAAAAAAGATCATGCTGTGATTTATGTCAAAGAGTGTTCTTCCTATATTTTCCACTAAGAGTTTTATAGTGTCTGATCTGACATTTAGGTCTTTAATCAATTTTGAGTTTATTTTTGTGTATGGTGTTAGGGAGTTTTCTAATCTCATTCTTTTACATGTAGCTGTCCAGTTTTCCCAGAACCACTTATTGAACTGACTGTCTTTTCTCCATTGTATATCCTTGCCTCCTCTGTGATAGGTTAGTTGACCATAGGTGCATGGGTTTATCTCTGGGCTTTCTATCCTGTTCCATGGATCTATATTTCTGTTTTTGTGCCAGTACCATACTGTCTTGATTACTGTAGCTTTGTACTATACTCTGAAGTTAGGGAGTCTGATTCCTTCAGCTCCATTTTTTTCCCTCAAGACTGCTTTGGCTACTCGGGGTCTTTTGTGTCTCCATACAAATTTTAAGATTTTTTGTTCTAGTTCTGTAAAATAATGCCATTAGTAATTTGATAGGGATTGCATTGAATCTGTAGATTGCTTTGGGTAGTATAGTCATTTTCACAATGTTATTCTTCCAATCCAAGAACAAGGTATATCCATCCATCTGTTTCTATCATTTTTAATTTCTTTCATCAGTGTCTTATAGTTTTCTGCATACAGGTCTTTTATCTCCCTAGGTAGGTTTATTCCTAGGTATTTTATTCTTTTTGTTGCAATGGTAAATGGGAGTGTTTCCATAATTTCTCTTTCAGATTTTTCATCCTTAGTGTATAGGAATGCAAGCGATTTCTGTGCCTTAATTTTGCATCCGGCAACTTTACCAAATTCATTGATTAGTTCTAGTAGTTTTCTGGTGGCATCTTTAGGATGCTCTATGTATAGTACCATGTCATCTGCAAACAGTGACAGTTTTGTTTCTTCTTTTCCAATTTGTATTCCTTTTATTTCTTTTTCTCCTCTGATTGCCGTGGCTAGGACTTCCAAAACTATGTTGAATAATAGTGGCGAGAGCGGACAGCCTTGTCTTGATCCTGATCTTAGAGGAAATGCTTTCAGTTTTTCACAATTGAGAATGATGTTTGCTGTGGGTTTGTCGTATATGGCCTTTATTATGTTGAGGTAGGTTCCCTCTATGCCCACTTTCTGGAGAGTTTTTATCATAAATGGGTGTTGAATTTCGTCAAAAGCTTTTTCTGCATCTATTGAGATGATCATATGGTTTTTATTCTTCAATTTGTTAATATGGTGTATCACATTGATTGATTTGCGTATATTGAAGAATCCTTGCATCCCTGAGATAAATCCCACTTGATCATGGTGTATATCCTTTTAATGTGTTGTTGGATTCTGTTTGCTAGTATTTTATTGAGGATTTTTGCACCTACATTCATCAGTGATATTGGTCTGTAATTTTCTTTTATTGCAGTATCTTTGTCTGGTCTTGGTATCAGGGTGATGGTGGCCTCATAGAATGAGTTTGGAAGTGTTCCTTCCTCTGCCGTTTTTTTGAAGAGTTTGAGAAGGATGGGTGTTAGCTCTTCTCTAAATGTTTGATAGAATTCACCTGTGAAGCCATCTGATCCTGGACTTTTGTTTGTTGGAAGACTTTTAATCACAGTTTAAATTTCATTACTTGTGATTGGTTTTCATATTTTCTCTTTCTCCCTGGTTCAGTCTTGGAAGGTTATACCTTTCTAAGAATTTGTCCATTTCTTCCAGGTTGTCCATTTTATTGGTATAGAGTTGCTTATAGTAGTCTCTTAGGATGCTCTGTATATCTGTATAACTTTGTATATCTGTGGTGTCTGTTGTAACTTCTCCTTTTTCATTTCTGATTTTATTGATTTGAGTCCTCTCCCTCTTTTTCTTGATGAGTCTGGCTAATGGCCTGTCAATTTTGTTTATCTTCTCAAAGAACCAGCTTTTAGTTTTATTGATCTTTGTTATTGTTTTCTTTGTTTCTATTTCATTTACTTCTGCTCTGATCTTTATGATTTCTTTCCTTCTACTAACTTTGGGTTTTGTTTGTTCTTCTTTCTCTAGTTCATTTTGATGTAAGGTTAGATTGTTTATTTGAGATTTTTCTTGTTCCTTGAGGTAGGCTTTTACTGTTATAAACTTCCCTCTTAGAACTGCTTTTGCTGCATCCCATAGGTTTTGCGTTGTCGTGTTTTCACTGTAATTTGTCTCTAGGTATTTTTTGATTTCTTCAGTGATCTCTTGGTTATTTAGTAACATATTGTCTAGCCTCCATGTGTTTGTGTTTTTTATGTTTTTTTCCCTGTAATTGATTTCTAATCTCATAGAGTTGTGGTCAGAAAAGATGCTTGATATGATTTCAATTGTCTTAAATTTACTGAGGCTTGATTTGTGACCCAAGATGTGATCTATCCTGGAGAATGTTCCATGCACGCTTGAGAAGAAAGTGTAATCTGCTGCTTTTGGATGGAATGTCCTATAAATATCAATTAAATCTATCTGGTCTACTGTGTCATTTAAAGCTTGTGTTTCCTTATTAATTTTCTGTTTGGATGATCTGTCCATTGGTGTAAGTGAAGTATTAAAGTTCCCCACTATTACTGTGTTACTGTCAATTTCCTTTTTTATAGCTGTTAGCACTTGCCTTATGTATTGAGACGCTCCTATGTTGGGTGCATATATATTTATAATTGTTATATCTTCTTCTTGGATTGATCCCTTGATCATTATGTAGTGTCCTTCCTTGTCTCTTGTAACATTCTTTATTTTAAAGTCTATTTTATCTGATATGAGTATGGCTACTCCAGCTTTCCTTTGATTTCCATTTGCATGGAATATCTTTTTCCATCCCCTCACTTTCAATCTGTATGTGTCCCTAGGTCTGAAGTGGATCTCTTGTAGACACCATATATATCAGTCTTGTTTTTGTATCCATTCAGCAAGCGTGCCTTTTGGTTGGAGCATTTAATCCATTCACATTTAAGGTAATTATAGATATGTATGTTCCTATTACCATTTTCTTAATTGTTATGGGTTTGTTTTTGTAGGTCCTTTTCTTCTCCTGTGTTTCCCACTTAGAGAAGTTCCTTTAGCAGTTGTTTGTAGAGCTGGTTTGGTGGTGCTGAATTCTCTTAGCTTTTGCTTGTCTGTAAAGCTTTTGATCTCTCTGTCAAATCTGAATGAGATCCTTGCTGGGTAATCTTGGTTGTAGGTTCTTCCCTTTCATCACTTTAAATATGTCCTGCCACTCCCTTCTGGCTTGTAGAGTTTCTGCTGAGAAATCAGCTTTTAACCTTATGGGAGTTCCCTTGTATGTTGTCATTTTTTGCTTGTTGCTCAATAATTTTTGTGCTTAATTTTTGTCAATTTGATTACTATGTGTCTCTGCATGTTTCTCCTTGGGTTTATCCTACCTGGGACTCTCTGCACTTCCTGGACTTGGGTGGCTATTTCCTTTCCCATGTTTAGGGAAGTTTTCGACTATAATCTCTTCAAATATTCTTCTCAGGTCCTTTCTCTCTCTCTTCTCCTTCTGGGACCCCTATAATGCGAACGTTGTTGTGTTTAATGTTGTCCCATAGTTCTCTTAGGCTGTCTTCATTTCTTTTCATTCTCTTCTCTTTATTCTGCTCTGTGGTAGTTATTTTCACTATTGTATCTTCCAGGTCACTTATCCATTCTTCTGCCTCAGTTTTTCTGCTACTGATTCCTTCTAGTGTATTTTTCATTTCAGTTATTGTAATATTCATCTCTGTTTGTTTGTTCTTTAATTCTTCTAGGTCTTTGTTAAACATTTCTTGCATCTTCTCGATCTTTGCCTCCATTGTTTTTCCGAGGTCCTGGATCATTTTCACTATCATTATTCTGAATTCTTTTTCTGGAAGGTTGCCTATCTCCACTTCATTTAGTTGTTTTTCTGGGGTTTCATCTTGTTGCTTCATCTAGTACATAGCCCTCTGCCTTTTCATCTTGTCTATGTTTCTGTGAATGTGGTTTTTGTTCCACAGGCTGCAGGATTGTAGTTCTTCTTGCTTCTGCTATCTGCCGTCTTGTGAATGAGGTTATCTAAGAGGCTTGTGCAAGTTTCCTGATGGGAGCGACTGGTGGTGGGTAGAGCTGGCTGTGCTCTGGTGGGCAGATCTCAGTAAAACTGTAATCCACTTGACTGCTCATGGGTGGGGCTGGGTTCCTTCCCTGTTGGTTGTTTGGCCTGAGGCGACCCAACACTGGAGCCTACCTGGGCTCTTTGGTGGGGCTAATGGCTGACTCTGGGAGGGCTCATGCCAAGGAATACTTCCCAGAACTTCTGCTGCCAGTGTTCATGTCCTCACAGTGAGACAGAGCCACCTCTCGCCTCTGCAGAAGACCCTTCAATACCAGCAGGTAGGTCTGGTTCAGTCTCCCTTGGGGTCACTGCTCCTTCCCCTGGGTCCTGATGCGCACACTACTTTGTGTGTGCCCTCCAAGAGTGGAGTCTCTGTTTCCCTCAGTCCTGTCGAAGTTCTGCAATCAAATCCCAGTAGCCTTCAAAATCTGATTCTCTAGGAATTCCTTCTCCCGTTGCTGGACCCCCAGGTTGGGAAGCCTGACATGCGGCTCAGAACCTTCACTCCAGTGGGTGGACTTCTGTGGTATAAGTGTTGTCCAGTTTGTGAGTCACCACCCAGCAGTTATGGGATTTGATTTTATTGTGATTGTGCCCCTCCTACTGTCTCATTGTAGCTTCTCCTTCATCTTTGGATGTGCGCTGTCTTCTTTGGTGAGTTCCAGTGTCTTCCCGTCATTGATTGTTCAGCAGTTAGTTGTGATTCCAGTGCTCTCGCAAGAAGGAGTGAGCACACGTCTTTCTTCTCAGCCATCTTGAACCAATCCGCCCAAGTGCATTTTAAAATAGAGGCTTTGAGCAACTAGCTAACCACATTTTAGGATCTCACCTGGAAACTGAGGAAGAAAATAATTGCACCCCCGGCTGACACAGCGGTGTGGACTGGAATTACTTGGAAGATCTATCTGCAACACAGCATTTGTGTCACTGTACAGTTTTGTGGACTGAGCGAGGAAAAACAACAAATAATTTAAGTTGGTCAGAGCTTCTGTATTTTCTAAGACTGCCACGTGCCTTAGGAATACTGTTTTATCTCCATACTTTGGATGACTTGTTCATTTTTCTCTCCCTCTTTTTCTCTCTGTATATTTATGACCAGAGCAAAAATGTAACAACAACAAAAAAAAAGTTTGTTACTTTGAATAGTCCTAAAAAGAAAAAAATCAACCCCCTCCAACGGTCACTTTGTTGTTTTAGAATTTTAAGGTGGAAGTCTATTCAAATATCAGAAGTTGTAAAATCTAACCAGTAATAAAACCACTTACTGAAACAAACAAAAAAAAAGATGAAATATCCACCTAGTAACAGGTATGAATATTTAAAATACATGCATACAAAACAATAAGAGCACACACATGGAACAAATCCACATTAAATTGCATTAGAATAGTTACTTAAGTGGGGAGCTGGGGAGAAAGGAAGTGGGAACAGGTTATGGGGACAAAAGGAGTAGACAGACAGGGAGATAGACAGATAGATAAGGAGAATAACCTGGCTTAGGCCAATGATGAAAGGGGGCCATGAACGGGTAAGTATGATTAATTCAACTTCCTTCATATAAATCCCCAAAATAAGTATTAATAAATAAATAAATAAATAAACAAGATTACATTTTACATCAATCAAATTGACAAATGCAATGAGAATCGTAATACCTAGTGCTGACAAGGGTAGTAGGGGGTAGGCACCCTCATGTGTTTCTAGCAGGAGTGCAAATTACAGCTTCTTTAAAAGAGGGTAATATGTTAATATGTGTCAAAAGCTTAAATATGTGCCTATATACACTTAGGGCCAGCAATTACATGTCTAAGAATTTACCCTAATCAAACATATTTACCACAATTTCTATTAAAAATGTTTACATCATGGTTATTTATGATCATGGGAAAATGAGGAAGAAATGTCCACCAGAGGATTGGCTAAATGAATTATTGCACAGCCACAGATGGAAAGTTATACAACAGCTTTAAGAAGATGTGTAGAAGGATAATAAATAGCATGGGGAAAACAGGCAATAAAACTATATATGGAGTGTGATTTTACTTTTGAAAAATAAATGCATCTATGTGTGTCTGTGTGCACAACACACACACACACACACACACACACACACACACACACACTACATAAATTAGGAAGACATTCACCAAAATACCAACAGTCATGATTTGGGAGAGCTTGAGTCAGGGATTTTCACTGACTTTATGCGCCTTGAATTTTACTGACTTTATTAGATGAATTCATCTGGTACTTAGGGGAAAAAATTTCTAAAGGAGAAAAAAAAAAAGCCTATAGTCCTGTTCCCTAAGGCAGGTGCTGGGTAAATAGCTAGTTAATCTATTAACCACATTTGTGATACAGCTGAATGATTTGCTTGTCTTGGTGACATATGTGAATTTTTAGCAGGGTCTTCTGTAGACAGAGAGCTTGAACCGAAGGAATGACTTCCCAGCTGACGGAGGCTTTGGCAGGTCCATATGGAGAGAGATTTACAAGCAAGCTAGCTTTTCAATGGTACATAAGTGAGAGGATAAAGGCAGACATTCAGCTCACCAGGAACACTCCTCAGGTTATCCTTTCTGTCTGCTGCCCCTCTACCTATACTCCTAAATCTACAACACAGCACACACTGAGGGTTTTCAAATGCGGTGACCACCTAGGCTGAGCCTGACACAAACAGAATTCTCAGATTCCACTCATCCACTGTTACCACTGGCAACTCTCAGCTGCTTGGACTACCTGAGTTTTTCCTCAGCTCGTGTTAATTAAATGGCTATCCTTGAATCTACGTGTCTATAGAAACTAAAGACCCAAAGGAGGGACCACCAGCCCAAACCAGGCTTTTGATGGGCGAGTTCCCAGACTTCCTGGCCGCACTGGCGCAGCCTGCTCAGATCCGGGCAGTGATTAGCATGGAGGTGCTGGGTGCTCTGTGGGCAGCGTAACAAAGGGAGGGGAGGGCAGAGCAGGGAGGGTGCAGGGTGGGGAATGGGGAAAAGAGAGAAAGAATGTACAAATGTACACCACACAGTCTAGCTAAAATAACTGAGAACGCTAAGAACTGGGCAGAAAGCCAGAAGACTTGTCACTACTTTGTAATCCATAGCTGAAATATTTGGGGGTTCAGATTTGTCAGGAAGAATGGGATCTGTCTGGAAGATAAACTCCCTTGCACTTGTGGCGGGCTTTCTCGGCTGGTATGTGATACTTCTGTTCCGTCATCTGCCTTTGGCATACACGGCAAGGGTCCGACGAGCAGCACAAATGCCAAACACAGCCAGTTGCCTGCTAGAGCAGAGGCCCCAGGCAAAACACCACCAGCTGCTTTTTCCTTCCTCTCTCCATTTATTCTTTTCGAGAATGTCCAGAGAGGGAGGGGATTTGGAATATGATTGTCACCTGCTTCACTGGGCCTAGTTTACTCAGGAAACGAACATTCTAGGAGGGCACTCCTGTGGTCCTCCCTTCTGAATGGCTTAAAACACCCCGTGGATACTTCCCAAGTTCCGGTGACAGGTTTTTTTTTAAGAAGAATCACTGTTTCGGCACTCATAAGGCACCCAGTGATCTCAGAGAAGAGGTAAAGGAAGACAAGAAAAAGAAGGGTGGGAAAAGTAAGATTCTGTAATTTTCCTGAGGCCACAGGTAGCCAGGAATTGCTGACAGGGAGTAAATAATAGGAGCTAAATGGAAGTCGGGTTACCAGGAAGCCAGAGTCTAGTCATGCCTGTATAATCCTATGCTTTCTCCTCTGTGCAGCGGTTTAAATCACACTTCTTTCAATCAAAAGTTGTTCCAGAGGGCCTTATATGTGCTCAGCACTGTGGGGAATTCAGAAGGATAAGACCCGTCCCTGCCTCAGTAATCAGTCACTTCCTATAACAGACTTTTTTTTTTTAATTTAAATGTTGAACCTTCTTTTTAATTTATTTATTTTTATTTTTGGCTGTGTTGGGTCTTCGTTTCTGTGCGAGGGCTTTCTCTAGTTGCGGCAAGCGGGGGCCACTCTTCATCGCGGTGCGCGGGCCTCTCACTATCGCGGCCTCTCTTGTTGCGGAGCACAGGCTCCAGACGCGCAGGCTCAGTAGTTGTGGCTCACGGGCCTAGTTGCTCCGCGGCATGTGGGATCTTCCCAGACCAGGGCTCAAACCCGTGTCCCCTGCATTAGCAGGCAGATTCTCAACCACTGTGCCACCAGGGAAGCCCCTATAATAAACTTTTTAAACTGTTTTTTTTTTTTTTTTAGATGTTGGTGGTAGGAGTTTATTAGTCATTTTATTTATTTTTGCTGTGTTGGGTCTTCGTTTCTGTGTGAGGGCTTTCTCTAGTTGTGGCAAGCGGGGGCCACTCTTCATCGCGGTGTGCGGGCCTCTCACTATGGCGGCATCTCTTGTTGCGGAGCACAGGCTCCAGACGTGCAGGCTCAGTAGTTGTGGCTCACGGGCCTAGTTGCTCCACAGCATGTGGGATCCTCCCAGACCAGGGCTCGAACCCGTGTCCCCTGCATTAGCAGGCAGACTCTCAACCACTGCGCCACCAGGGAAGCCCCTTAAACTGTCTTTATAGCACTGAAAGTAATGAATTCATATAATGGTAACTATTTGAAATGATCTTATTTATTTACTTATTTACTGACACTCTTCTCCCATTGAGAACGTAAGTTCCTGAACCACAGGGCAGTTTTCTGTCAGTTCACTGCTGTATCCCAGTGCCTGGGACATGGAAGAGACTCAACAAATTATTCGTCGCATGAACAGAATGAAGGAGATGGGAATGTCACTTGAAGCAATAAGTCCCCTTTACGAGACACTCAGCAATTGAGACACCGTAATTGCTGTAGAATACCAGAGGCTTGAACATGTGTATGATTTAAAGAGCAGAACAAAATGAGCGAAGACAGACTGGTAGGATGTGCTGGGCCCCCAGACTGAATATGTGATGTGGCAGTGAAATTGGGACTGACCCTCCCGTTCTGGGGGATGTTGGAGGGGCCATGGAAGAAACCAGCTTGACAGTGGCTGTCCCAACAGAACAAGGAGGGCTCCTATTTTCTTGAGGATTTCAGAACATCAGTTTCATAAATGCCTTTGCCAAGAGGTTCTTCCTGGGCACGGCCAGGCTGGGCTCAGCCACAAGCAGAATATAATTCCGAGACCCAGCAAGTACTGCTTTGGGCCTGGCTGCAAGGGGTCAGCGCTTCACGTCCATAAATGGTGGGGCTGCTCCAGTCAAACAAAATTCCAACAAATAATTAACTTTAGAAATTCTTCTGTTCAAACGACAGCTTTTAAATCTCAGCCAGGTCAGTATCCTATATGTAAATTTTACAGGTTTTCTTCTCATAAGTTTTCCTTCTAAATATACCTTAATGTTGGCTAAGAAACAAATCATTCCAGATTCTCATCATTTAATCGGAGCATTTAAAGAAAATAAAATGATCTCAACTTGTGATGAATACAGTAAATCGTTCTCTATATTATATTTACTTCTCCATAAGATATAAAAGTTGTTTAAAATCAGACACAAATGGCACAAAACCCTTTGTTTACTAATGCAACCTATTTGATTTTCATAAATTGAAAAATAAAGGTACAGATTTGATAATGACAATAGCTGCCTTTTATTGTCCACATACTATGTGTCAGTCATAATATATTTACATTTTCAAACATCTTTTCTAACCTTCATATTAATGGCTTAAAGTAGATAATATTATCCCCATTTTACAGTGGAGGAAACTGAGGCTCAAAGTGGTTAAATGACTTGCCCAAAGCCATACAGCAGTAAGTGGTAGAGTTGAGATTCAATTCACACAAACCTAAAAAATGTTCAGTTGCTTGATTCTTTAAGTTTCAAAATCTAAGACCACACAGCAATCAGATATAGAATAAGCTGCAGAGGTTTTTGTGTTTGTATTTTTATTCTTTCACATCTCTGTAAGCAGCAGCTAACCCTGCCTTGACTACCAGCTCACTACAGGCAAACGTGGACTCTTGGCTTCATATTCGCAGGACCTCGAGCAATGGTCAATAGAGAATGAATGGAGGAGTGGGGGACAGGGAACAGGAAAGGACGATGGGAAGCAAAAATCCAAGTCTCCTAACATACATGGAGGGCTTACAGGTGCCAGGTGCCATCCTAAACGACATGTGTGAATTCCCTCATTCAATCTGCACAACAATGCTATATGGCAGATATCACTGTCCCTGCTTCAGCTGTAGGCAACTGAAGCACAAAGTTAAAGAATAGGCTGTTTGAAGTGACAGAGCCAAGCCTGGCATCCAGGTGGTTTGGCTCCCAAGCCTACGGTCTCGTGCACTGTATCACCCTCCCGCCCATCTCTGGGTCTGCAGTATGAAGGCAGCACCTGCCATGGGTACACACAGCTCCATCCTCAAACTTTTGCGAATACTGGAAGTTTTAAGTAGACAAAGCAAACGCTGATACACATATAAAAATTGGCTAAATTCTGCTCTTTCTCATCTCAAGGTCTACAGTCTTGAGCTAGTCATTTTAAACTAATCTGGCATGGTGTGTGTTAGTTTGGTTGTTTTAACTTTTCTTCTTATGGGCTTTTATATCTATGATTTATGTGTACAGTTCAGTAGTCCCACCAGAGTAAAACAGAGGTTGATTGAAAAGAGGGGCAAGACAGGCAAGGAAGAATGTTCTCAGGATGGGCGAGCTCAGTCTGGATCTAGATTTAGATTTAATACCAAGGTTTCTAAGAAGAGGTAATGAAATCACCACTCTGGTAGAGAGAATACAGTAAGTCCAGGACAAGTGGTACCTAAGAGCCATGGGGGAAGGGTGCAAGGTCACGTGGTGTTGGGGGGTGGGACAAAGAACATCCATACATGGGTCAAGCTTGACCATCAGGCTGGGGTTAAGAGACGGGCTGTTAATTCCTAGAAAAGGGTCACAACAGAACAGGTGGCAGGAACCAAAGGAGAGCACCAGTCCTAGGACCTAGTGTCCATGGGGTCAAGAAGGAATGTTGGACCAGATCCAGGTGGTGGCAAAAGAAGCCTAGGGATTAAGGCAGAAGCCTGAGAGCCAGGCCTAAAAGTGAGTTCTAGGCATTAAGAGGGTGACTACTCCTTGGCCCTCCCTGCTGTAGGGAAGAGGCAACTTACACATTGCCGGTGTCTGATTTAGACTGGTATGAAAACTGGATGGGGCTTCCCTGGTGGCGCAGTGGTTGAGAGTCCGCCTGCCGATGCAGGGGACACGGGTTCCTGCCCCGGTCCGGGAGGATCCCACATGCCATGGAGCGGCTGGGCCCGTGAGCCATGGCCGCTGAGCCTGCACGTCCGGAGCCTGTGCTCCACAACGGGAGAGGCCACATCAGTGAGAGGCCCGCGTACCGCAAAAAAAAAAAAAAAAAAAAAGAAAGAAAGAAAGAAAAAAACTGGGTGGTGCTGATCCTTCAGGTAAAGTGATCAAAGCGTCAAACTCTCAAGTTGGGGAAGGCAGAGGAAATGAAGCAGTGACTGGTACGGGACACAAAATGTGATCTATATTTACAATGCTATTCAGTTTAATCAAGCACAAGGTTATAACAATAATATTAATATATGCACACATGTGTACACGTTTGTAAGCATATGTATATATGTGTGCATACACCAAAAAACTCAGGGGAAGCGTGGCAGTGATAAAGGCCCCTAAGGATGCAGTTCTCTGGCAGGACTCAGGGCCTTCTTCCACCCCTCCCTGGTTTACCTGCTCCGACTCTTTCATTGAAGAGTCATTGTGTCTACGTGCCAATTGGCTCTGCCCCAAATTTCTCACTCTCCCTTGTATCCAACATAGGGAGCATGAATATTAATCAGGTAATTTCTGGTAATGCGTTTCCTCAGCACAGTGTTCACTTTCTTCTGGTTTTGATGGGTCAATAAAGTGCCAATTGACGCCAGCCAGAACATAAATGACCCTGCCAGGAGGAATCAGTCCAAAACAACCTGTTGCTACCATAAAATGGCAGGCTCATTTTGAAAAGTTTAGCACTTTCTGGAAGAGCACTGGTTCACTGACCGAATTCTAAGGTCAACGGGGAAAAGTCACCAAAAGTGGTGCAAGCACAAATATTCCAAATAATTCCGACAATGAGAAAGCTTATTTATAAGGAAAGATTATTTGTGCAATCTCAGCATCGAAACAGTATATGGAAATTGATCACAAGTTTATCTTTAATTTTTAAGATCATTCTCTTTCTCCTCTTCTCTCTCTCCCCTTGCTCTCCCTTTTCTTCTCATTTTATGTATAAAAATGCAACCAGGCTGAACTAAAGCAAATTGGTTTAATTCCCTGGAGGGAGCATGAACAAATTTTCCCAGCAACTTTCTACTAAGGCATTTGTGTATGGGTATGTGGATGGAATGTGGAAGCAGTCAGCTACGTAAACCAGTAATCAAATGAAACATTACCCATTTCGAAGTGCCCTGAAACAGCATTAACATCACCGGTTAAAACACTGGGCTTGGGAGAAAGAAAAGTGGCCAGAAAGGAAAAGATAAAAGTAAACATGTAGGTGGGACATGTGGTAGAGGTGGAGGTGGTACGGAGGGAAGAATAAAATCCACAGGGAATTAATTCCCTTTCAAAAGCAAATCTGTCACAGGAGTGCTAGCAGGAGGTCTCTTTGATGGTATAGAAGAAAGGATCAAAGAATACATTCAATAATTTCATCAAATTGAAATTTCAGCAGTTTACCTAAATTGCCAAACCATTAGACACTTACAAACGTGTTTGTATGCACCCACTTTGAGCCTTTTCTAAAATAACAGGTGAACAGAACATGATTGTAATAAACATTAAGGGTTCTTTTGTCTTTTACGGCTGAGACTTCTGTTGAAACACTGGTCCTTCAGGATCACCAAGGGGTAGGACGTTCCTTCATTCCTCAAACAGTTGTTCAACAAACGCTGCACAAATCTGAACTCTTTGTGCAGCCCTTGATGTTGGGGATACAGAGATACAGAAGAATTCTTACAGATCTCAAAGAGATCTATAATGCGATTGGCCCCTGGTCCCGCTCTCCTCACATCCGCATGGCATACACAGTACCAGTGTTTCCTCTCAGGATGGTTTCCACAGTCCCGTGGACTCTGCCTATGACCACAACCTGGAGTGGAGATGGCCAGTAGCCTCCTCCACAGAGGACCTTCGAGATCATTTGGCCTGCACACCTGATGAATAAATTGCACTTGTTCTCTTTCACCATTTTCCCTCCAAATGATTTTTCTAAAAATCTAACCAAGGACATGCAAGAAAGGAGCCTACAGTTGCTTACAGCTCTGGGTGGCCCCAGATGGCTTGGGGGCAGGGGATGGCTTTCTCAGCGGCCCGGCCGACCGTGGCCCAGTCAGTGATTACCTGCACAGGAGTGGCGGTCTTGGTAGAAGCCGTTCCCACAGGTGGACACGCACTGGCCATGCTGCATCAGCAGGGGAGGCTGGCAGGAAGAGCACTCTAGCCCACTGGTGCACATGGAACACTGAGGCTGGCAGGCTGACTCGGACAAGGTTGGGAGAAAGAGAAAGGGAATCTCTGATGAGTTCAAGGGCACCACCCAGTGCCAATTCCTACACAGCCCAATTCTGAGGCTCTGGAGACACAGAGAACCAGACACGCAGGAAAATAACTCTAGAGCCTTCATTTACGTTGCACATATTTCATGCCAGGCACTGTGCAAAGTGCTTTACATATATGAATACATTTAATCTTCACAACAACTCTACGAGGTAGAGAGTATTAATCCCAATGTTAATACTCATAGAGGTTAAGTAACCTGCTCGAGGTCAAGGTCACATGAAGCTGGCATTGGAAGCCAGGCAGTTAGGCTCAGGGGTCTATGCTCTTTTCTTCTTATCCAATTGCCCCCAATATCTTTCTCACTCAACCATTTTACAAGAATATCCCTTATGGCAGAGATATAAACAACTTCCAAAAAGGCTGAAGATTATGAATCAGGAGAAAGAGTAGGGAGAAGTGAATAATTACAAAAATAATAAAAGTGGTTGATTTTTATTGAGGCCTGACTACATCCTAGACATTATTCTAGGCACTTCACATGTATTGACACATGTAATCCTCTCAAGACCCTCCTGAGGAAGGTACCGGTATTACCCCACTTTACAGGTAAGAATACTGAGGCACAGAGAGGTTATACTCACAGCCAGGATATGAACCTACACACTCTTAAATGGATAATTAACCCCACGAGTCAGAGATAGGAGAAAAAGTACCTCTGATTTGGCCTCATCCAAGCCGAATTCTCCCAGGTAAGAGCTCCCTCCCAGATGTACTATAAGAATTCTGATTGCACATGAACCCATTCTGGATCCTCTGGTAACCCACAAGAGGTAAGCTCTGTTACCAACTATCTGTGTGATATTAAGCAAGCCAGCTAATTCTCTGGCCCACAGATTTCCCATTTGCGAAATGAGAAAGTTCTCATAAGTGATCTCAAAGGTTCATGTCAACTCTAAAGTTCTATCTTGGATTATAGGAGGGTTTTTTTTTTTTAAGATTTTTTTGATATGGACCATTTTTAAAGTCTTTATTGAATCTGTTACAATATTGCTTCTGTTTTATGATTTGGTTTTTTTGGCTGCAAGGCATGGGGGATCCTAGCTCCCCGAACAGGGATTGAACCCACAACCCCTGCATTGGAAGGTGAAGTCTTAACCACTGGATCACCAGGCAAGACCCTATATGAGGGTTTTAATAACTGACACCAAGCATCCCAATGACTATCCTTGAAAGTTTTCAAAAGTGAAAACTCCAGCCATGACTACCTAGTAAGCATCTGACTGCCCCATCATCTACCTCCCCGGGAAGACTGGAAACACCCATCAAATGTTAGAAGAAAGAGACTTGCAAGTAGAGAGGTCAAGTAGCCTACGGATGACATTGGTTTTTGGAAATTGTTCATTTCCTGTGCCATGACCCCATCCTGGACACCAGTGAGCCTCAGTCTCCCTCTGGGCTGCCTGCCTGGAGCCGTACCTAAACAGAGAGCACCGGCTTGGTAAAATCCCAGACCACAGCTGTGCACACACCGTCCGTTCCGCAGCATCTTTGTGGGGTCCTGACAGAGGTCACAGTGGTCTGGCGACTGAGAGCAGGTCAAGCAGTCTGGGTGGCAATGAACTACAATCAAGGACAAAGAGGAGAGCTCAGTAAAGACCACGTGATTTCTCTTACATCCTTCTAACAAAGGATCTATGGGGTATTTGGACCTGTATAGAACACGGAGAACAGAAAACTCTGGTCCCTATGAAAGAGGACCCCAAATAGCAAAACTGATTTCAATGCAAGATTTCAAGGAATTGCTCCTTGTCTGAAATACCATCACTGTCTCCTGTCTCCTGTCTCCTTAAAGTGAAGATGCTAAAAACATTACCAAACTAGCCCTACTGAATGCTTCCACCTCCTAGAATACCTCTAGAAATAGGAATGACTAGTGCCATAATATTGAATAGATGATTTAAGCAGATTCAATAATTTATAATTTCTTAAATGTTCTTCTTAACCTTTGATGTGCATAAAAGGTTAGGACATAAAACCTACACTGCTTAAAAATAGTTATTATTTTCTCAAAAAAATACAGTCAGTTTTCTTCTTTTTCTCCAAGATTTCAAATCTCATTCCCAGTAATTGGGATCATCGCTGAACTTAGTGGTATTTGTCAGCAAAGGACGTTTTCAGTTTTCGAAGTTGTCAAGGACCTAATTTTCAAGGTATGGGACATTATAATATGCTAAATATTTGTTTTGGAAAGCCCAGAGAGCCACTTTAGTGAAGGTAACGTAATTAAACCCTAAAGTTGCTATTCTTTTCCCATGGTAAACTCTTCACAGAAACACTGATTAGCTAGAATACATTGAGTACAAGCGCAACTGCCTATGTGAAAAACTGCAACCCATGGATGAAAACAATTAATTATGAAATATGAATAGAAGGAAATGCCACTTCTCCAAGAGAGACTGAGCTTATAGGTAAATTACTGCTCAGCCAGAGCAACTTTAGTGCTTGCCAACAATTATTAACTGGAACTAATTCAACCCCAGGTGATTCGAAGGCAGAGTTGCAGAACAAGTAGATAAAATTTTCTTTTGGAAGAAATTCATGAGTCTTTAAACTTCAAAAACCCATCTGAGAACTCCAAAAGCCATCTGTTTAACAGTTCACCTTAAAGAAATGAACGTCCATAACAAACTTTCAGCAATTTTTCTTCTATCTTCAACAATGGAACAGTCCTAATGCATATATTTGCTTTTACAAGTTGTCAAATATTATGTTATTTGATGTTCACAATAATGTTGCAAGGTAGATAAGGCTGTTTTATCAACAAGAAAATTAAGATTCGGAGAGGACCAATGACTTGTGCAAGGTCACATACTCATAATCAGTAGACTTTGGCAAATACATGGACAAAGCATCATTTGTTAGAAAAATTAAGAATAAACAAACAAACAAACCCAGTGGATGACTAAAGAAAATGAAGCAAGGGGTGGGAGGAAAGGAGACCTCTCTGAATTTTTTGGCAGTAAAAACATCTCAGCAGAAATAAACTGGACATGGACCCACCTGATGTGCAATCTGGACAGCACTGTCCCTTCACCACCTGAGCTAGTGTGGCTACCGGACACGGAGGACAAGAGGGCTCGTAGCAAGTTACCTGAGCCCCCCGGCACTCACACAGCTTGCAAGGGCCATCCTCCCACTTCTCCCCCTCCTGCAGGAAACGGTAAAGAATGACACTGTTACCAGAGTGCAAAGATTCAGAAGATAGTTTGCTGGTGGAGAATGTATAATTTCCATAAGAGACAAGGTGAAGGCTCCTTGTCAAACCTAACTCAAAGCTAACTCTGAAATAGGACAGTGGTAGAAGAGTTCTAAATTTGAAAGGATAGTGTCTCTCCTTCTTTGTTTATAATTGGTTTATTTTAATGTAGAACCCAGGCAGAAAGATACAGTGCGAAAGCATACTGGAACTTCCAGAATAAGCAAGAAGCATATAACACTTGTTTCTCAAACCTATCTCAGCAAAAAAACAAACAAACAAACAAAAAAACACACACAAAAGGGGATTACTATGTACCTAGTGATTAGCAGGTACATTAAATACAGTCTTTATAATAACAGTAGGAATCTGTTTAAAACCCTGAATTTCCTTATTGTTATTACAGTAAGAGTAACAGTAGGGTCATTGTATTTTTTAAATGACAGCCCTTGCATGCCCACTTTTAGTGGGCTGTGGATGTGCCACAGGCTTTCTCACACTGAATATTCTTTTCAGCCAAGCAAACAATGGTAATAAACATTAGTACTTCGAGAGAGAGTCCAAAGTGAATTATAATGATCAATTCCTTTTTGCTTGCTGTCCTATTCACCCTGGAGATAGAAAGGAGAAAAGGTTCCTGCAAGAATGTTTAGGGAGATGAAAAGGTAAAACAAACAGAATAAAAGAGCATACTTGAAAATAAAGCTCTGATAAAATGTTTATTAAGTCAGCTGATGTTAAGCATTCCAAACAATTAATGTGACAGTATTCAGCAACAGCGAATGACAGTGTTAGAAAAATGAGGAATATTATCTTGAGACGGTGGAATTGCTTTTCTTCCATTTCAAGGCAGACTGGGTTCCTGGCCCCCTTATTCTATAACCTCAAAAACTGTAAGCTTGCTCATGTGAACAAACACGCTTGCACTTTCCCTTAAAAAGAAATCATACAACGTTGTCCTGCAAACAACTTAGAGAGAATGAACACTCAGTAGTGCCTGGGGAACAAACACACCCCAGACCCCAAAAGCTCTCTCTTCAGTGCTTTGCAGTACATGAAATTGTGCTGATGGGTAAACTGAGTTTTCCAGGCCAGAAAAATTGAGGAGAAAATCATCACAAGAAAGGGAAAGGACCTGTGTAGGAGCTTGTAGTTGGAGAAGTGTTAATTATCATTTGTGGGGCAAAAAAATAAGCTAAAGAAAGGAGGATAAGTTCAATAAATCCAAGTCTTGGTTATCATTACAATTCTTAATCCCAGACCACATTGTCAGCAAATATGCCTGTTAGAAATACTAAGGCACTAAGGTTCCCCAGGACAGTTTATGCAGATAATTGCTTAAAATGATTTTATACATATCTATGTACAAGCTAAAAATCTATACTTACTGGAATATGTTTAACTTTACTCGCATTTGAGGACATCTAAGAACAGAAAGAAACAGAAACGTATTTATTATTATACCACTAAAAACACCATTAGGCTGATCTTTTCATTTTTTCATTAGGAAACATCCATTCCTCCCCAAGTAACAAGCAACTTCATTCACTGGTTATGAGTAGAAATAAAATCTATCTATATCAGAAACAAGCAATATGAGGTGAGGACAACATGCCTAGCGAATATTTTTGAGTTCTTATTCTCACTTTGTGCTGGGGTGTCTGGCTTCAATTCCCCTCAATACGAAGGACTTTGCAGTCAAGAGATCTAAGCTTGTAAGAGCAAATTCTTGAAACTTATATGATACTGGAGCATCATGGGGATTTATGCTTATTTCAAACAACTTGCTTTTGTTTAATTCCACTGGGCTTAATTTACCTCCAAAAATGGACAGGGAAATTAATACTGTGATTGAGAGAGAAAACTTGAGTTCAATATTTACAGAATTTAATCTCCTAAATTCTTAGGAAACAAGGATGACTAAATGATGAAATATCAATATGAAACAAACAATGCCAACAGCATGATAATAACCATAGTAATGATCACATTTTTAAGCTTTCTTATACGCCAGATATTGTTCTAAGTTTATACATATCATCTCAATAGACCAATGAGGTAAGTACTATTTTTAATCTCTATAACTGAGGATTAAGTAACTTGCCCAATGTCACAGTCAGTATGTGGCAAAGTAGGGATTTGAACTTAGAGCCTGAATGTTAACCCTATGCAATACTACATGCCCAGCTTATACAAAAAACTGGCAGGTTGACAGATGCAGTTTAACCAAATCGGGAGGAAAAAGGGTGTAGGAATCACTTCACAAATCAAAGTACCTAATCCTAATTCTTATAATCCCTTTTTGATTGGTCAATGATGCAATTGTACTTATGATCAACTGGCATACTTTTAAGAACACTTTGAATTTATCAACATTCCAAGAACCCCATGTGGAAAATAAGGGCTATATAAATAGAGCAAATTTGAAGAGATTAAGATAAATATTTTTTCCTTTGGGGTATATAATAAAAAAAGTACAGACTTAGGGAGAAATAAAGCTTTAGCTAATAGAGTTTTAGAGTTGGACTATTGCAAAAACCTTCTAAATGGACCACCTACTTCCACTCTCGCCCCCCCACCCCCCGTCACTGGCCCACGTGGCAGCAAAAGTAATCCTTTTGCACGTAAGCCCCATCACAGCACTGTTGTGATCAAAACTGCCCAGAAGCTCCCATCGGCATCAGGGTAAAACCAGGGTCCCGGCTACCTGCTGGATCTCATCTAAACTCCTTCCCCCCTCATTCCTTGCCTCCAGCCAAACTCACTTTCTTGGACATGCCAAGCACACTTCTGCTTCACTGTTTTTTTTAATTTCCTGATCCCTCTTCCTGGTATGTTTCTCCCCCAAGATATCCCTGGCTCGCTCCCTCACTTCCTTCAGGTTTTGCTCAAATTTCTCCTCATGAGAAGACTTCCCCCATCATCTGATGTAAAAAGCACCTCCCCCCCTCAGTTACTCCCCAGCTGCCTTGTTTTCCAGGCAGTACCCATCACCACCTGACACGTGTGTTTGTTGTGTGTGTCCCCACGCTAGAACGGAAACTCCCTGAGAGCAGGGACTCTGCAGGCTGTGTCGGTTTCTGTATCTCCAATACCGGGAACATAGTAGATGTGCAATCACGTTTGTTAAACAAATGAATGGGTAAAAGAAATGAGAAGGAAATGCCCCCTTATTAAATTAGTTTTGGATGATTAATTTTTGTTAGTCTTCGGTCATTAGCCTGATACTCACAAATTCTGCATTTTCTTCATACACACAATAACTATTCCTTGAAACGCATTCAGGACAGCATTTTCCATCTAAGTGAATTAATTCTTCACCCTGTAGGAGTAAGGGTTGCACAGGCACATATCAAATTAACATTTCCAGGTAGCAGCGCTGAATTGCGAAGCGGCTGAATTCCCTGACTGGAGTGAAAAACCTTAACCCACCCCTCTCCTTTGGCCCACGGCTTATTCCATCTCCCCTGTGCTATCTTCCTATGAAACTCCTAGTCAGTACAGCTCACCCCTTCCTCCAAGTGCTTTTGCTTTCCAGTTCTGGGGATACTTATGCATGATTTCCTACCCATGACCAGGAATTCACACGAAGAAGAATGGCCAAGAGTAATGTTATAGTCTTGGAAAGTTATGAGTTTCAGAAAAGGATCAGGCTACCTTAAATATACAAGGCTTGAACTTGTGAGTTGGTTTCATTAACAGTGCTCAAATCAAACCAACACTTTCCCCTGAATACAAAATCAGACACATCCCTATATGCACAGACGAAGTCTCGGGCATAAATTAAGCAGCAGAAGACTAATTTCTATTCAATATTCTGAAACTGTTATCCAGTTCACATAATCACTATTTAAAAAATTATAAGGGGAAGGAAAGACATGCCACACTAGGAAGGTAGATATTAAACTTTCAAAGTTATCATTTTAACTTCCCAACATCAATCATTTCAAATTTTTTATTTTTACACAAATAATAAATGCTTACTATAAAAAATTAAATAATCTGAATTCTACAACTTAAAAAACATAATTTCACTGTAGTCCTACCTCCCGGGGAAGCGGCTATTAAAAATACAACCTCTATTTACAATTTTTCATATGCATATACTAACATCTAATATCTATAGGCTAAAGAGTATTCTTTAAAGCACTTTCCACTTTCTAAAGATATATCTACTTTCTAAAAGATGGTGATGTTTCTTTACATGAAGACATTATTTAATTTGTGATTTATATTACATTTGAAGTGCAAAAACCATCATAGGTAAAAATGGAATAATGTCAAATTGCATAAACAGAATAATCACAATATTTTATGTTTAAAAACTCTGTGCACAAAAGAAAAATATAAAATAAAAGCATTAGTTGTCTTTGAATTGTAGCATTATGAATGGACTTTAAAGTCTCTTTTCTATTTCTCGAGTCTTCAATTTTCTAAAATGAATATGTATTATTTTAATGAAGGAAAAGATCCCTTTTAAAAGAAACACAAAAATATAGGAATGACTGTAACTTTTTATAGTATGTGAAAAGTTATTTCAAAAAGGAGGGAGTTAGATAGATCACTGTTCCTCAAAATTTCATGCCAACCAGAGGCCAACGGAGAGCAGAGTGTACTATAAGGAACAGACGTATTTACATATAAATTGTTTTGCAGAAACGTGACAAACCAGCTGGTAGTGAAGGCCTAACCCACAAACACAGTGAAATTTGCTTTCAAAGCATATAAAGAGGTTTATAAACATGTAATCTAAGTCACTTAAAACAATGTTTTGAAACAAGACAGAGTATGTGTACTTCTATTAAAGACGAAATGCATGAGAGATTCTTGAGTGCCCGCTACCATACCTACAGACAGAACTGAAAATGGACCCTGCATCACCCGGATAAGGCAAAGAAGGTAGCTTTTCTGAGTCTTCAAATGCTGCTGTAAATAACAGCAAGCCCTGATCCTGGGGAACAAGGATGCAGGTTTGGTGAGGTAGGAATTTCTAAATAGATTTGCTATTTATAGACATCTGGATGCCCCAATCTGCATCAGTTCACTGTGGTGGGGAGCTTGCTCTAATTAGCACCTGACTCTGGCTTTGAGAAAAGTTGCTTTGTGAAACAAAGCTAACTTTTTTCTTTCTAAGAGGATTCTGCTGCTTAGGCCAGATGGAATTTGCTAACCCCTCTCCACTGAATCACATCAACATTCATCCATCAGACGAAAAACCCTGTTATTCCACTAAGCTGCCCATTGGAAAAGAAAACACTCTTTTGCGGGAATTTCCCTCTGCTGGAGAAAGGAAAGGCACCTCACGTTTACGGCATGCCTACCCTCTTCCGTGCACTTTGCCACAAGCTTTGATCCCCCCATCACTTTATCCCTCATACATGAATGCGAGCTAATAGTCCTTTTTTTAAAAAAAAAAAGTAAATTGACTTCTTCTTCTGAATTCATGCTCAAAGATAATACTAAATATAGAAACACATGGAAATCGTCATATTGCACTATTCTACTGTTGATTTATTTATGTTTCCAAGTCCAGGAATTTGGTTTTATATATCAAAGACAAGGGTCATGCCACTTTCTCCTTTTTTTTAACAAAGAAAAACTGTTTGCTGATTTCAGTGCAATTCGGAACACTGCTGTTGATAACAGGGCAATAATTATTACAATGGTGCAGATGCACAATTCTGCCTCTTTCTCTAGAGGTTTACTTTTCTGCACCTTTGCGGATGTAGACACACTCAGACTTATTCCATCTTTCGTATGCAAGATTAGAAATCAAATGATCTTGATATATTTTAGAAAAGGCAGAAAGTAGGGCAGAATTGAATAAAAATACTAGTAGCGTACTTTCACTGCTCCCCTTGGCAGATGTAGTTATTTTCTCCAGGTGCTCCTAAGGCATTTAATTCATATTAATTCATAACCATTGATGCCCCTGCAGATTATAATTTGTTTTGGTATCTGACTTCCACCAAAGCCTGGGAACTCTTGAGATTAAAATGTGCCTTATTCATCTTTTTATCTCCAAGCCAAGCAAAAGTTAGGAAGTTAGTATCCCAGGCTTTCATAAGGTCATTAGCCAGAGCTATTTACAGAAGTATGGCACAGAAGGAAGGCTAAGGGATATTTGTGTAAGATTCAATTTTGGTTAAAATTTCACCTCTGGTAGTATATCCAGTTTAGAACCCAGTGCCTTAAAACAAAATATGGGTATGTGCTAGTTGATTCAAGATCTGCAGAAATAGACTGACTAAAGGCATTAGAAGTCCTCAATTCATAAAAGAGAAGATGGAGGGCTTCCCTGGTGGCGCAGTGGTTGAGAGTCCACCTGCCGATGCAGGGGACACGGGTTCGTGCCCCGGTCTGGGAGGATACCCCATGCTGCGGAGCGGCTGGGCCCGTGAGCCATGGCCGCTGAGCCTGCGCGTCCGGAGCCTGTGCTCCGCAACGGGAGAGGCCACAGCAGTGAGAGGCCCGCGTACCGAAAAAAAAAAAAAGAGAAGATGGATAAGACTGGGAGGAGGATGAGTTGGGACGAGATAGTGTTATGGGGTGGCTTGGGGAACCTGGAGGCCCTTTCCACGTACTGAAGCAGCTGCTCCCCATTTTCCTAAGAACAGAGGACAGGAACTGGCTTATGCTACCAAAGGCAGGAGCCATGGAAGACTGGCAGGTACTTGGAAATGCATTACATTGGGGATAGCGGGTCAAATTATTTTCTGTGCCTGAGACTCTCTGTTTGGACTTGACTGAAAATAGGTGGCTTAAAGGACCCACCCTACCAGGATCCCTCTCCCAGATTTTCCATAAACCCTGGGATATTAGACACATTAAAACCTTGGAAATAACCCAGCATCCTCTGGGCAGACTGCCGAGGCCAGGAAGCTCAGCCTCAGCCCGAGAGCGAGGGAGACAGAAAAGGGCCCTGACTAGGGTTTTTCTCATCTTCATCCAACCATTCTGATTCCCCTGACCTAAAGAAAGAAAAGCAATGAAAAGGCATGTAGAGGGAAATAAATCTGCAAAAAAAGCAGGACCCTCTTTACCTACATGTGTCTTCACTCTACCAAGACACAGAAGTAGAAGGCAACATGAAAAAGAACTCTGTTGCTGACAGCCCTGTTTGAATGGCTGTTCCTCTTCGGGAACCGTGTTAAGAGGAGCTGAGGTGTGGGGGAGAAGTAGAAAGAAAAATGCCTTCACAGACACCCAGCGCTTCAGATCGTCCAAGTTTCCCTCATCGACTCAAGTTCACAACCCCGCGGGAAACTGGTGGGGCAGATAGGAGTGGCGAGGGAGAAGGAGACAGCTCTAAAAGCAGTTTGTTGTGCAGCGGATCAAAATCGGGTGCAAAGGGGAAAAAAAGCCATCTCCCCACAGTATACATCTATAGTCCAAACAGAGGCTACCTTGTTAGAAGATTCTAGAAATTCTGCAGACAGCAGAAGTCAACAGAGGTCAACAGAGTTAATTATTTATGACGTCTCCCTCCCTGTCTCTTTAAAACAAAAACAATGACAAAAACACATTTCATTTTCTTTCCCGATGGATTCACAGGAGCCGCCTCTAGGTGTTGGCTCTCCTTTCTGCTAAACGCTGCCAGCGGGGCCTGCAACAGAAGCCGGGCCACCGGAGCACCTGCGGACTCTGTTTCACAGCCAGAGCGAGCTGGGCGGCCACCAGCAGTGAGGCCCAGCTGTGCTGACTGATAGGCTAATGTCCCATGTCATCCCTTCCAGTCCATGTCTCTGGCTCAGGGCTTCCCATCTGACCAGATGCACTGAGAGCTAAAAGCTCCAGGAGGCTGCTCCAAATCAGTCTAAACAAAGAGTGGCATTTACTTTGCACCACAGAAGCCTCATGCTAAAAGCCTCCTTGAAATTGATTGTACAACCTGGTCGTCCCCTCTGCTGCCGAGAGGGAAGGGACAGGTGAGGGACCACCCATCCCGCTGGAGACAGCCTTACAGTCCAGACAGAGATGCCTTCGTTTCTTACCTGGGCACACTCCACTTTGGCACACTCCCCAGTCCGGCAGGTCACTTGGCCACGGTCACACGTGCAGAACTCACAGGCCGAGCCCTTCCATATTTCATCCTGGTACCGCACAAGCCCCCCATGCGAGCAGCTTCCAGCAGGAGACACACAGTCCTCGCAGCATCGCCCATGACGCTGAGCCCTTCTCTGACCCTGAGGAAACAGAGAGAACGGCAGGGAAAGGGCAGTGGTCAGGAGGGCGTGAAAACATCCGACCTGATGGGGCAGAAGGACATAAAACACCAACTCTGTGTGCTGTTTTCTTCCCCCACCTAACCCAGCTGAGGCATGTTCCCCTCCCCCTCCCCCTCCTTCCTGGGAAGCAGGTCCTTCCTCCTTCCGAGCATCATAAAAGCTTTTGATTCCCTCAAAGGACACACTGGACTAAGAGATGCATTTCCTAAATGACCCCGAATAAAGGTTCAAAAATCAAGCTACACACTCTCAAATACCTTTTCGCATCTTAACGGAGGGCAGGCCTGTTTGTGGCACCTGACCTCACCCCGGTCACATATACATGTGGTGCAGGCATTTTCACTCCACTGCTCACCATGCTGAGTGAAGAAAAGAAACAAAAAAGTGGAAAATCAAATGTCACATATATCAAGTAGAAACACAAGGCACATGACACAATTTTTTATCATAGTTTTTAATTGAGCCATATCGAATGTGCTCCTGAGAAATAATATCATCTAGGCAGCAAGAGGCTCTAAGAAAAAAAGTCAATCCATGTCCAAAGAGAACTTGGGATTCATCTGCATCCAACTATATTCATTCCACAGATGCCTTGAGGGCCTGCTCTCTGCCAGACACACAGAGGGCCTGGAACATCAAGATTAATAGGAAGACCCTGTTTGCTGGCTACTCAATGGTCATTCTTTAGCTCTTCTTTGCTGGGAGACCCAGTTCTCACCGCTACACACTCACGTTCCCAGCTTCCCTTGCAGCCAGTGCACAGACTTGGTCCCAGTCCCAACGGAGGGGACCTCAGGGGAAGTGTGCTAGAGCAGTAGAGGTTGAGGAAAAGACTCTTCTCCCCCATAAAAGAAGAAAAGCCCACCCCTTTCTTCCACCAGGCTTTAGTCATGATTGGTTGAGGACAAGCTGCCTGAAGCTGTGGAAGCCACACTGGGGCATGAGGTGACAAGACAGAAAGCAAATGTCAACATGCTGAGGACGGCAGGGTGGAAAGATCAGAAGAGTGAAAATTCTTGACAACGTCATTGAGACCTGGATTGATCAACCCTGCAACTGTCCCACCTCTGGGCTTCCTGTTATATGAGATAATAAATGTTTCATTTTAGCTACTTTTAGAGGAGCATTTCTGTTGACTGCAGCCAAGGACACCATAACAGGTATAGAGGCTCTCTCTTCCAGAAGAAATTAATCTAGCACATATGTGGCTACTGTATTGGACAGCACAGATCTAATATATACAAAAATCCTTTCCCCATTAGTTATTTTCATTTACACTTCAAGGGACCCATCTAGAATTTGTGTCATCCATCCCCTAATACTCAGTTCCAGATTCTCTACTGAGAGTCAAAAATCCCAATTTCTATTTGGTTTTCCTTAGAATGACCGGCAAACAAGGGAAGCAGATGGGTTAATTTTTTATATATTCTTTGCTTTCGAATAATGTAACCTTCTTTTGGCTCAGCTAGGCACTCGCAAGTTAGAACATTCATTCATTCAACTTGTTGCACTTACTTTTATTTAGTACCTACTATGTGTTGGGTAGTTAGCTAGACTGCCCCAATAGTACTTTCAAGTTTTCAGGGTCCACTCCCCCGCCCCAGCTTCTTGCCCTTTTCCCTCTCTCACCTTCCACTCCCATGCTCCCAGTCCCACTGTAAGGCAGGGGGACACTGTCTCTGGATATCAGTGCCTAAAAGCCAACCAAAGCAGGCAGACATTCCCAGAGCCTCCAACATAAGTGTAAACTGACAGTAACCAATGACAGTCTTTTTTCCCTTCAAGATGTGTGAACAGTAAGTTCAGCAAGGTTCATGAACCAGGTACCGCCTGCCAGCACATTCTTTTGTATTTCTAATCCCCTCCGATTTAATTTTTTCACAAAGGCTTCCCATGAAGAGAAGAAAAAAGCCGTTTATGAACTGAGTTACTAATCCTGGCAAAGAGTCAGATGTGGGTGGGGGAGGTATGGTGGTTAGAAGGGCAGAGGGCAGATGTGTAAGAATGGATGTCAAAACACCTACATGGGGCGCATCAAAGCTTACCTCGTAAACTCGGCCAGCTGCAGAGCAGGATCGCAAAGAGCACTGTGGGCAACATTTCCCAGGGACTCGGACCACAGTTTCATCCTTGACACCCCAAAAACAGTCCATCAAAAGGCAGTATTAATAAAATCCACAACAGTAGGAAAATTTCACTCACAGCCAACTCAATCATGTGCCTCAAAGCCTCCAGAAACAGCAATTTCCTCTCATTTAATATTTATTAGTCACCTGGTGCTTCGATAAGAATGCACTTTTCAGGGCAGTGTGACTCTTAAGAAGTTTGCACATTCCTCAAGTCCCATCCACTTCTAAGAACAAACAAAAGCACAACTAATAACAATAATAATAGTACTTCGTGTTTGCCAGGTACAGTTTTAAGTGTTTTACGTGACCCTGTAAAGTAGATGCTCTTATCCCACCTTCACAAACAAGAAAATTAAAGATCAGAGAGGTTGTGTGACTTGTCCGAGGTCACAAAGCTGACCTGGTAATAGTAAATGGTTGGCAGAGGGACTTCAGGCACCAACCATTCAACACTTAAGAACATTTACCCTCCTGCTGAGTCACTGCTAATCTCAAAGTGAAGGTATCCCTCCCTTGATAAACTACCTCACTATTCTTTTGCATCTTTATGGGAATCCACACGTTTATATATACGCATTAGGAGGTCCTTAACATGAAAAAAAATCAGTCATGTCCCTAGATATCTAGGAATAAGCCAGTGCAGAGAAATGTGGGTGACAAACACTGAATGCCCAAAGAACCCCTACCGCCTTATTCCTACAGTTTCAGCTCTACCACCTGCACCCCCAGAATATTAGACCCTTTGTCACCACTGCCCTAAGAATTTTCACAGCAACAATCTCCTCGTTAATGCCAAAGAATCAGCTTCTCACTTTGACATCACCACAGCCTTTTGAATGGAAGGAAGGTAGGCAAATTAAAGCCAAGAGAAGGAGGATTAGAATAAACCGAGTTTCAGTGACTAAGAAGTGGTAGATCTTATACAGAAGATACCTCCTGAACAGTTAGCTGCACTTTCTCTTACAAAAAGCAGAGAATGAGATTTTATTAACATGGTTTGCTGTGGAATTCCCTCGGCAAGAAAAGAAGGCTGGTGTACTTTGGGGCATGTGTGTAGGGGGGTGTCAAGTAACCTTAATTTTTCATGGAAAGTTCCAGTCATGCTTTAGTGGCTTTTTTAACCCAATTATATATGATCAGCTAGATTAATGCATTCCTATCTAATAGGAATTTATTTCAAACACCTGAATCACTGGAATTCACATGACAACTGTTTTCTCTGCTTTAGGTTACCTTATTTCTTTATAATTCTGTAAAAATATTATGACCATTGATGTTTAATAGAGTATGTGAAAATTGGACATGCGTTGAAGTCATTGAGCATTTCTTGACCTCAGAACTCTTGAGTTTAATGAAATTTCAGTGAGGAAGTAAAAATAAAGGTATATCTGATGTCATACTCACTGTTCAGTAAGTTTATGGAAGGAAACAATGAACGTTTACAACGTTAAGTAAACAGGGGACAAATGTCATGATCACAAATCTTGAACAGAAATATAGAGGTAGTATGAATCTATCTTAACCAGCATGGAGTAAACCCAAGGACAGGGGCAGAGTCAACTGGAGAGTGGGAGATATGGGTGGCAGATAACTACCTGTGTAGAGGCTGGTACAGGAAAATCAAGTTTCCGATTCTTACTGGCAATAATTATGTATTTCATTGACAGAAACAAAACCTTTCTTCACAAACAGAGCCCAAAAAGGGCAGGGAGGAAAAGCATTTAAAGAGAAAATATCCCATTACGTGAGAGAACTTCCTGACTGAGAATTGAGACCCCATCTGGGCTGGTGTTTTATAAGCAGGACTGGAGAGGCAAGTAAGAAGAAGGTGAGCAGCAAAGTGGGTTAGAGAAACGGGAAAGGCGTTTTAGCTGTACATTTTTGTGGCTATCATACACTTGAATCCTATTATTCTGGTCTTCGTAGATTTGCCCTTCCAAACCTACAGACTACCCAGGGGCTAGTACGCTAGGGACTGATGACCAAATCCAGCCCACCACCGATCTCCATAAACTTTGATTGGAATGCAGCCACATCCATTCATGTACGTATTATCTATGGGTGTTTTCGTGCTATAATGGCAGAGTTGAGAAGCTGTTCCAACTATATGGCACACAAAGCTGCAAATGTTCACTCTCTGGCTCTTTACAGACGAAGTTTGCCAACCCCGTGTCCTCAGTAATCACAGGAGTTCAATGCCAAAATAAAGTAAGATTAATGTCATTACAATTTCGGGTAGGACCACCATTAAGGATATACAGTTGACCCTTGAACAATGCAGAGGTTAGGGGAGCTGACCTCCACATAGCTGAAAATCCGAATATAATTTATAGTCAGTCCTAGGTATCCACGGTTCCTCCACGTCTGTGGTTCCGCATCCGTGGATTCAACCAACCATGGATCGTGTAGTACTGTACTATTTACTATTGAAAAAAATCCATATATAAGTGGACCCACATATTTCGAACCACGTTGCTCGAGGGTCAACTGATTGAATTATGGTTTTCCATATTCCTTAAATAAAAATACTTATGACAAAGTTTATAGTATGTTATGGCTCACAGCTCTTGAGAAAACATCTTCTCCTGTAACACCTCTGAAGGTATAAAAATGAGATGAAAATTCTACCACCAAAAAGTAGAACAGCCAACCTCCTACCGTTGCCGAGGAAGTCCCACTGACCATAAGACTTTCTGTGGCCTTTCTTTGCTTTATAAACCAAAACAGAAATAAGAACCATCATTTCTTCCCAACTCTCTGCCTTCCAATATCAAACACAACATGGGTTTGTCCCCTCAGTGTGCGGCCACTGCAGTTTGAAGCCATTAGAGTGCCATCCTGGCCTTGCAACTCCCTCGATGTCTTTCTACCTAATCAGAGCCCATAATGTAAAAAAAAAAAAAAAAAAGGAAAACAAAACAAAAAGAGTGGGAAGTATGTGTGCTGGGGGAGGTGGAGGAAGTGATGAAAAGTGGGGAAGAAGACACCCAAATGTAAAGTACAGAGTCACTGAGAAACATGGCGAGAACCCTTGCAAATTGGGGATTACAGTTTTACATTTCATGAATTCAAAATGCAAGAGGGTTGGGCAGTGGAGAGAGAAAAATATCTGATCTCAGTACAACAGAGCTGCACTAAATGAAAACCTGCCAGACCCTTGGTTGAGGAAACACACACCTTTCTTAGCACCTGGCAATGGATCCAAGAAAGGGAATTAGCCAAGGGCAGGCTGCTTACCCTTGCAGCTTTCAAGCACTGGGTATGGACAGATTTCTTTTGACCAAGGCTAAGTAAACAGAAAGAAAAGAACTTGGGGGAAAAACTCTAAAGAGCAATAGAAAGTAATAACATTCTGAAGATGCACAGAAAGAACAGACTTCTGAAAACTAAGTACTGCAGGATCTAAAATAAAAGATTTAAAAGCCATTTTGCAACTTCAGTAAGATAGAAGAAAATGCAGTCTTTATTAAATAGAAGGAAGAAGCGATAAAGAAAGAAAAAGCATTGGGGTTAAAAAAAGATGAACCAGTGATAGGAGAAATAAGGACGAATTAAAAGAAAATTAAAGGAAAATCATCAAATTAAAATCTATACTGGAGGCAGTAAACACAAACTCAAGAAGCTCTCTCCATAATGCAGAGGAAAGACACAAAAGTGAAAATGATGAGAGAGAAAGTGACCAAGGCAGGGGAACAATCTAAGAATCATAGGTGTTTCTGAAGAAATGAGAATAATTGGAACAGACATGACTAATCAAAGCCGTAACTAAAGAAAACATTTCACACCTGGAATATAGACTGAAAGGGCTTCACAGTATTCTAGGCAAACTATGTGAAAAGACACCTCACTTGGAAATATCCTGGGAAAATGTTTTAAATATAAAGATGAAGAAACATCCTGCAAGAATTCAACAGAGTAAACTAACTGAATGTAACAGAATAGAAAGCAGAAAAACCTCAGGCTCCTCCATGGCACTAAATTCCAGGATTTAATGGAACAGAGTTTACAGGGTTGATACGGGAAAAGATTATAATCTCCTTAAATTGTAGACCCCTACAAATTGTCTTTCATGAATGTAGGCAAAACAGAAAATAATTCTCAAACACTTAGTGGCTCAGAAGACACACCAATTTTTATCTTTTTTAAAAAACTCTGAAGATGAAGTTCAACTCACTTAGATTAACCAATATTGGGAATGGGAAAATTGTAGTATTAAAAAAACTGATGGGAGAAAATATTTGCAAATGAAACAACAGACAAAGGATTAATCTCCAAAATATACAAACAGCTCATGGAGCTCAATATCAAAAAAACAAACAATCCAGTCAAAAAATGGGCAGAAGACCTAAATAGACATTTCACCAAGGAAGATATACAGATGGCCAAGAGGTACATGAAAAGATGCTCAACATCACTAATTATTAGAGAAATGCAAATCAAAAATACAATGAGGTATCACCTCATGCCAGCCAGAACGGCCATTATCAAAAAAGCTAGAAACAATAAATGCTGGAAAGGGTGTGGTGAAAAGGGAACCCTCCTACACTGTTGGTGGGAATGTAAATTGATACAGCCACTATGGAGAACAGTATGGAGGTTCCTTAGAAATAGAAATAGTTTTTCTATTTCTAATAGTTCCTTAGAAATAGTTCTAAATATAGAAATAGTTCTAAAAATAGAACTACCATATGACCCAGCAATCCCACTACTGGGCATATACCCTGAGAAAACCATAATTCAAAGAGAGACATGCACCACAATGTTCACTGCAGCACTATTTACAATAGCCAGGACATGGAACCAACCTAACTGTCCATCAACAGATGAATGGATGAAGAAGACGTGGCACATGTATACAATGGAATATTACTCAGCCATAAAAAGAAATGAAATTGAGTTATTTGTAGTGAGGTGGATGCACCTAGAGTCTGTCATACAGAGTGAAGTAAGTCAGAAAGAGAAAAACAAATACCATATGCTAACACATATATATGGAATCTAAAAAAAAATGGTACTGATGAACCTAGTTGCAGGGCAGGAATAAAGAGGTAGACATAGAGAATGGACTTGATGACATGGGGTGGGAGGGCGAAGCTGGGGCAAAGTGAGAGTAGCATCGACGTATATATACACTACCGAATGTAAAATAGTTGGCTGGTGGGAAGCTGCAGCATAGCACAGGGAGATGGGCTCTGTGCTTTGCGATGACCTAGAAGGGTGGGATAGAGAGGATAGGAGGGAGGCTCAAAAGGGAGGGGATGTGGGGACATGTGTATACATATGGCTGATTCGCTTTGTTGTGCAACAGAAACTAACAAGGTACTGTGAAGCAATTATACTCCAATAAAGATGTATTTAAAAAAATTGGTGATAATAGTATCAGGAAGAACTCTCATCAGACTGAACATTTTAATGAGCCTACAAAAATGTGGATGGTGTAGGGCTCTGTTCACAAGGCATCTGGACAGAAGCTGAAGGCAAGCAATTTCAGCATGAATTTACATCACACACTAAGGGAGCAACCCCTTATTTGAACACAGGAATTTCTCCTTTTGTCAGAGATGATCACTAATTCCTAACATCTGATTATAACTATGCAAACAAATATATCCACATTTGCCTACCAAAAAATTGGAATGAATTCCAAAAGAAATTCTATTGTGATCTTTTGGAATGGTGGAAATATAGAAGATCATTTCCTTCTCTGCTTTTCCGCTTTTTGCAAACTTTCCTTAAGGAATACAGATTCCTTTTACAATCTAAAAAACACTTTATGGGCTTCCCTGGTGGCGCAGTGGTTGAGAGTCCGCCTGCCGATGCAGAGGGTGCGGGTTTGTGCCCCAGTCCAGGAAGATCCCACATACCGCGGAGCGGCTGGGCCCGTGAGCCATGGCCGCTGAGCCTGCGCGTCTGGAGCCTGTGCTCCGCAATGGGAGAGGCCACAACAGTGAAAGGCCCGCGTACCGCCAAAAAAAAAAAACAAAAAACAAAAACACTTTATATTAAAAATCAAATTTTTCTAAAGCTCAACACCTGGAAATGCATTTCTTCTGATGAGCTTGTGTTTTTTTTAAATGAATGAGTTTTAAAAAATGAATGAGTTAACACATATAAAAGGCTTGCAATCATGCTCAATGATGTGAGCAACTATTGTTTTGTGATTATTATTATACATAAATGATATGTAACTCATCATTTTGGGAGGCGATACAGTGTAATGGTTAAAAATATGTCAGCTGTGGTCTGTTGAGGTTGTCATGTATAACTGCCTAGGTTAGAAGCAATGACAGTTCATAACTGTGGTACCTTGAGCAAATTATTTAAACTCTGTATCTCAGTTTTATCTACTATAACGTGGGATGATAATAATAGTTCCTACTTCACAGTGTTGTTATGCAAATTAAAAGCTCTTAAAATTAATGATTAGCACATAATATATGCCCCCAGTGTGGGGATGGTGATGGGAAGATGGTGGCGGTGAGAATGTTTCCAACAAAGGTGCTAATTCTACAGCACCTCTTTATATCATCAGAACACCCAATGGTTAATAGTGATATTAAATGAAGAAAAATGGTTTAAATAGTCTGACAGTTGGGTTTTTTTTTTTTTTTTTGCGGTACGCGGGCCCCTCACTGTTGTGGCCTCTCCCAGCCACTCCACGGCATGTGGGATCTTCCTGGACCAGGGCACGAACCCACGTCCCCTGCCTCGGCAGGCGGACTCTCAACCACTGCGCCACCAGGGAAGCCCAGTTGGGTATTTTTTAATGTCAAGGCAAAACTATAGACTTGATGCAAGAGTGATTAAGATCAATCTATTTCCAAGATTTCAGAATGCTTGCATAGCAATTAGCTCTCAAGTATGGCAACAAATTTCATCTTTTTAAGTTAAACAATGCAAACTATAAGTGAGTCCTGTTTGAAGCCAGAATTTATCTTTAACGTTTTTTTAGAATGGGAACCAGTACTTTCAATTATTACAAGCTAACCTCTGATATGCACTCAGGGTTAAGTTTTTAAAGACTTAAAGCAGAAGGTTCACAATGAAGTGTTTCCTCTATCCATCCTCCCACCTCCCTTATTGTAATGGTGGCAAACTGCTTAATTAACCTTCTTACACAAGGGGACTAAAGCCTGGAATGTGTGAATCAAAATGCCCCAACACTACAATATCTTCTGAATGTAAGATATTATGCAACTCTACCAAGAAACTCATTTGTAATCTGAAAGCTAGGACAAGACTTTGTGATGAATTGAGAGGTATGACATGTGTGCAGTAGTTGCTGTAGTGTGGGTAATACAATCTAGTCTTTAAATTGATACATTTTCCCTTTATTTGGCATTTAGCATTTCTTGCCTAATTGCCTTTTGTCTGCCTTTAAAAATATTGCCCAATTGTCACAGTATGCCATGTTATTGATTTTGTTTTATTTGTCACAAAGTACTGCTCTGTATCAACTGAATGTTGGCTTCCAGCTTTTTCTTAGATCGAAAAATGAGCTATTTTTCAACTGGAGGCAAACTCCTTTCATGGTTATCTGTCAACCGCTAAGAAACATCTATAGGAGCTACTGGAAGAAGAAAAAACTATAAAATACCATGTACACCAAATTTATTTGCAATTGATTTTCTATTGTATATCTGTGTGAAGAGCCTAATGTTGTGAAAATCAGATCAGCTTTAAATGAAGAACAAGGTCCCCCTATTTTAAACCTCCCTGGAGAAAATCCTTTCATAATTTGAATCATTATCTAATAAAAATTAAATAAGGCACATCTGGATAATCAGGTTCAAAGACATGCATACGTCTTTAAAAAGCAGACTATACCTATGCATTGAAAAACAATAACAACCCTGATCATCTTACTGAATTTTCCAGATGTTCAGCTTCACATTTTTGGAACATCTGCAACTAGAGTTTGGCGGGCTTCTTTATGTGTACCCTGAAGGCTCAGTTTCATTATGTAACAATTAGCCTAAATGGCTGGTAATTAGACCTATCTGTAGCATCTAAGGGTAAAAGAAATCTCTCAGGGGTGGTCTCTAAAAGTATAAGGAAAATAAAACCGCCTTTGCTTCTTGTTCTCAGTACTTCCGAGGTCTGCCTGACAAAATCTCAGAAGAGACTCCAAGTTCCTGAACAGTGAAGTTAACAGCCTGTGAAGGATCCATTCTGAGGCTGCCTTCCTTACCTGGTTACAAAACAGAGGATGACACTGAGCTGCGAAGCACTGGGCGACCCCGTTTCTACACACACACTTGGCGCACTGACTCAATGGCCAGTCCTCCCCATCCTGAAACACACGGCCTTCGTAGGAACAGGGTTCTGGAAGGTCAGAGCAATAAGGATTACTGGGGGGATTGCACTTGCTGATCCCAGAGCTGACTGCATGCGTGTGTGGCCAGTGCAGTCACACAGGGCCCTGTGCTCAGGGGCGCAGTGCAAACAACGGAGCCCCATGCTTGGGGTATTGCTCTGCAGTCACTGTATGGAGTGCTTAACTTTCTCTCTGAGTTTCATAAGTGAAGTCTGGTGTGACAGGTAGCATGTGCGACAGGTAGCATGTGCTAGGGGTTTGGGGTCTCACTCATGCGTGGCCCTACCTCCCCGCTGCCTCCTTGCCTTCTGGGTTCTCAGGAGCCTGACCCCAAATCCATGCCCAGTGAAAGCTGCCACCCTCCAACCATAGCAGGGACCTGGGTGTGGGTGGCTGGGGAGTGCATGTACCCTAAGCACCAAGTAGCGGGGGGACTCGGGGCACCTGTGCGGGGGGCGGTCTTACCCACCCAGCAAATATCCCCGTGCCTTAGGGAGTGTGACATGAATAATAAATTAAAAACAGGACAGGTTGCAAAAGCCATGGAAGAAAATAAAAGCTTTTCCCCCCTGCTTTTTGAACAAAGGGCCCTGCATTTTTATTATGCGCCCAGTAAATCATGGAGTTGGTGCTGGCTGATCCTCTAATCTCTCCAGGCAAAATGCTCCCAATAGATCTTTCTCATGGACAGCCAACAAGAAAGCACCCTAAAATGTAAGAAAGGAGCCCACAAACCCAGACAGCCCACTCTCTACCCTATCCCTAAACTCTGTTGTTGGAGTATTTTTACTTGTAGGGTTATTTGGCCCAAAGCAGCTGCCCGTCCTTTTCTGGTGGATGACATCTGAAATGCATGAGGAATGCATTCTACTTTCATCCTTTCCTAACCATACTTTTGAATCTCCAGAAGGGTTCTCCAGGGTAAACAGTCACCAGGAATGGAATAACTGGGGATCAGAAAGAAACCAGAGGTCTTTTTAAAAGGAAAAGGCAAGGATAGAGTGTAGCTTCCAGGTGCTAGTTAAAAAGAGTAATTTTAGCTATTATACTCCAGGAGAGAATATAATACAGACATGACAATAATTCATATTTACCGTGAAGTAAACACTACTTAATTATAAAAATGGAAAGGGACATATATCCCTAAAATGTAATAAAAGGGTACGTGGTCCAAGCATGGATTCTAAGGAGAGGGCCTGGAAGCATGCCCCTGGCTTGCTGAGCCATGCCTTGGTTTGCAGGCAGGCGTAATCTCCACAGCGAAGAGGCCATAAAGACAAATGAAATACCTGCTTCCTACTTGGTGTGTTGTGGAGAAAGATGTTATGTCAACTGAAAGACCGGCCAGCAGAATTAGTGGTAGCGTTACTACATGATGGAGAAGTGATTTGTTCGTTCTTCTCTCCACCGAGAGGCAGGAGGAACTATTAATACCTTGGCCTTATGCAACTACAGCAAAGGGTCTTGTCCTTCCTCCCTTTCCTTCTTAGGAGCTATGAACACAGAGGGATTGCATCTGGCCAAAGCAAAATAGTAAATCAGAGAGTCTCAGAATCTCAAGTTTGGAATGGAGCTCAGTCTCTGCAACATTGCTTCTGCCACGTGCAAGGCTACATCTCCGTTCCAATAAGGAATGGGGTTACGGATCTTTGTACCACACTGAGCAAGAAAGAGAAGAGTTGGGATGTCACCAGGTAAACCTCAAAGGCAAAGAGGGTCTCTCTCTACAAGCTCATACTCACTCCCGGGGCCCACACAGACTGGGCAGCAGCTTCCTTCAGGGATGAATTCCAGCTCCTGGTGTCCACACAAGAGTGGTGGGCACGGTCGGGAGGCGCATCGGACTTCCCCATGAGTGCAAGAGCACACACTGCATGCGGAGGAGGCCCACTCTGTCCCATGCTGTGCGTTAGGGGGAAAAAAAAAAAAGACAAGAAAATTATTGTCAGAATATAGGCTTTCATCTGACCAAACAGAAACAAGCCTTCTCTTAAACAAATGAAGGATGGAGCTCAGGAGAGATGGAAGAAGGCTCTAGGCTTGCAAGGCTGAGACCAGGGTTTGCAATATTCCAAGTCAGAGACCAATTTTATTTTATTTTATTTTAATTTTTTAACATCTTTATTTGGGTATAATTGCTTTACAATGGTGTGTTAGTTTCTGCTTTATAACAAAGTGAATCAGTTATACATATACATATGTTCCCATATCTCTTCCCTCTTGCGTCTCCCTCCCTCCCACCCTCCCTATCCCACCCCTCCAGGCGGTCACAAAGCACGGAGCTGATATCCCTGTGCTATGCGGCTGCTTCCCACGAGCTATCTACCTTACGTTTGTTAGTGTATATATGTCCATGCCTCTCTCTCACTTTGTCACAGTTCACCCTTCCCCCTCCCCATATCCTCAAGTCCGTTCTCCAGTAGGTCTGTGCAGAGACCAATTTTAAAATTGAGTTGTATTTTCCTTTTTTATCCCTAAAATTTTACATTTGAAAATTTCAGAGAAGCACAAAAATAAAATAAAAATGACCCCAATCCCATCATTTAAAAAATTCTATGCAGACCAAAGTAAAATATGCACACATACATGTATATCTACTGAATTCTTTATAATAGTTATATTATTTTCAATATAGCTCCCACTCTGTATTATGCTTCTTTTTTTTTTTTGGCCTTTACTTTTTACCCTGATGAGTTCCCATATTTGTGTTCTCTCTCTCTCTCTTCCCCCTCCCCTCTTTCTCTCTCCCGTTCCAGTGATCTTATGGTCCCAGGGAACCTGTCATAGCCAGCAGGAGGCACCTGGTCCAAATTGTAGAGCAAACTCATTCCTGGCGAGGGTGTCCATCTACACACACACAATGTCCCTAGCCCACTTTAGGCTGGGATACGACAGTCCCAAAGCTGGCACTGTATCGGTGATCTAACAGATCTATGTTTTGAGTTATATGATTTACTAAGCACCAAAAGTATCTAAATGGGCCACTCTCAGATGTGATGCAGAGTGAGGGCAGGGGTAAACCCTGAATGTAAAAAGCTACAAGTATGTTGATTGCTTGGGGAAGTAGCTGTCAAAATACGTTGTGTTCTCAATGGCAGAGTGGAATGGTGGTGGCCTTTTAAAAAATGTATGAAAAAAAAAATGAGCTTAGGGCTTCCCTGGTGGCGCAGTGGTTGAGAGTCCGTCTGCCAATGCAGGGGACACGGGTTTGTGCCCCGGTCCGGGAGGATCCCACGTGCCACGGAGCCACTTGGCCCGTGAGCCATGGCCGCTGAGCCTGCGCGTTTGGAGCCTGTGCTCCGCGACGGGAGAGGCCACAGCAGTGAGAGGCCCGCGTACAGCAAAAAAAAAAAAAAAAAAAAAAAAAAATGAGTTTAATCCATAAAGTTTTCCTCTTATAACATTTTCTTAAATATCGTATTCCTTTGCCTCTATTAAATGTAGCATATGATGATACCTGATTCAGCACAAATCATATATAGACTTCTATTAAAAACGTCACACACACCCAGTGCTGTCATCTAAATATAATCTGGGGATTTCAACTGTATCACTGAGAAGCATAGAAAATAAACATCCTCTTGCTTCTCCTCAAGCCAGCATCCAGAATAATTATTCACCTCTCTCAAAGACAAAAGGACTCTGTCTTACTTAAACAAGTCACTGCCCCTTTCTTCTGCAAATCACTGCCAGGTTGCAAGCATGCCAAGGCTGACGTTTTGGAATTACTAATAACCTGTGCTATTATTGTAACAATAATAGTAATAGGTAGTCATAGTCATCCAGTTATTTGGGAACCAAGTCCTCACCTTACCATCCTGAAAATTACTTTCTTTAGGTGGACTTACTGGGAGTACAAGAGGGCAGAAACGCAAGGAGTGCACTGAGTTGGATGAACCACGGATTTCCTTGGACGCATGCATGTTCTCAGATCCAAGCTCAGCCCTCCCTGACTTGGGGACTATGAGTGTGATGTCATCTTTCTAGATTTCAGCTTCCTGGTCTAGAAAACTTAAATGGTAGGACAATATCTTGTGCACTTGGTTATTGTAAAGGTTAAACGAGGCAGTTGTGAAAGAGCCAGCAAGGGGAGTGGCAGGTAGGAGGTGCTCAATCCTCTCCCTTCTCTCCACTGCATGAGTCCATGGTCTTCCTACTCCTTTTCACACCTATGTGCTGACTGTGATCACGGCAACAGACTTGGATGCCAAGGCCAAGTCCTCTCCTATCAATTTTTACTTCTTCTATAATTAAATATAAAATTTCAAATTTAGTGTAGCATATACATGGGCAAGTCCACAACTTGCTAATAAACTATTGGCTAATAAAAGATAGCAGGCAATGGACCTTTATGCTTTGAAGGTCTAAGCATAAAAGCAAAGGAAGAAATTGTAAGAGAAAAATTAATAGGTTCTGATGAGTTCAAATTTTAAAAGTCTGTCAAATATACATTATAAAAAATTTTTTAAAGGCAAATGACAAACTGATTTTTAAAAACTGCAAATTATATTAATTAGAATTATACTCTACTATATAAAATCATTTACAAGCAATAAGAAAAGACTGGAGGCAAGATCAAGATGGTAGAGTAGGAAGATTCTGAGCTCACCTCCTCCCATGGATGCACCAAAATTACAACTCCATATAGAACAACTCTCTCTAAGAACAACCTGCAGACTTGCAGAACAGCTCTTCTATAATTAAGGATATAAGAAAAAAACCTCATTGAGGTGGGTAGGAGGTGACCCATACCCCCGGCAGGAAACTCAAAAGCCGAATGAATATCACAAACTTAGAGGACCTCCCTAAGAAGTAAGGAGTTCCAGCCCCACATTGGACACCACAGCCCTGAGACCTGCACCAGGAAGATGAGACCCCATAACTGGATTTGAAAACCTGTGGGACTTACATTGGGGGAAGCCAGAGAGCTATAGGAAACCAAGACTCCCCTCTTAAAGGGCTTATGCACAAACTCACTCTCTCTGAGTCCCAGCACAGAGGCAGTGGTTTGAAAAGAACCTGGCCCTCTAGCTGGCCTGCAAAGGTGGCCCCAGCACACCTTCCAGCCTGTGCCCACTCCACCTCTAGCCATGCCACCAAGGTAGCAACCCCAATCCAGCTCAGGAAAGCCTTGGCCAGTGTCCACTTCAGTTCCAGGCATCTTGCCAGGGAGGCCCCAGCCCTGACTGACATACCCTAAAACCCACCCCTGCCATCCTGCTCCAGCCACAACTGCCAAGGCCACCTGGCACACAAAATCTACATAGGAAGAACTCTACACAAGGCCACACCTTTAAGACCAGGAGAGATAACTGTTTCACCTAATTCACAGAAGCAAACCCAGGAAAAACAACTCCAATGAAATAAAGATAAGTAATTTACCTAATAAAGAATTCAAAGCAATGGTTATAAAGACGCTTATAGAAATTAGGAGAAGAATGGTAGAACACAGGGAAAACTTCAACAAAGAGATAGAAAATATAAAAAAAGAAACAATCAGAACTGAAGAATAAAATAATTAAAAGGAAAAATATGCTGGAGGGACTCAAGAGCAGATTAGATGTTACAGAAGAATATATAAGCAACATGGAAGACAGACTAATGGAAATCACCCAATCATTACAGCCCAAAGAAAAAAAAAGAATTTTTAAAAATGAGGATAGTTTAAGGAACCTCTGAGACAACATCAAACATACAAACATTTGCATTATCAGGATCTCAGAAGGAGGAGAGAGAAAGAAGGGGGCAGAAAACTTATTTGAAGAAATAATGGCTGTAAACTTCCCTAACATGGGGAAGGAAATAGTCCCAAAGAAGATGAACCCAAAGAGATCCACACCAAGACACATCATGATTAATAAGGCAAAAGACAGAGAGAGAATTTCAAAGGCAGCAAGAGGAATACTATGCATAATATTCAAGGGAAATCCCATAAGGCTATCAACTGATTTTTCAGCAGAAACTTTGCAGGCCATAAGGGAGTAGAATGATATATTTAAAGTGCTGAAAGGAAAAAAAACTTATAACCAAGAATACTCTGCCCAGTAAGGCTATCATTCGGAATTGAAGGCAAGATAAAGAGCTTCCGAGACAAGCAAAAACTAAGATTTCATCACCACTAAACTGACCTTACAAGAAGTGTTAAAGGGTCTTCTTTAAGCAGAGAAGAAAAGGTCATAACTAGAAATATGAAAATATATGAACAAAAAAAAAATCTCACTGGTAAAGGAAAATATATAGTAAAGGTAATGGATCAACTATTGAAAAAGCAAGTAAAATTTGAAAAGCAAAAATTGTAAAATCAACTAAAACTACAATTAGTAGTTAAGGAATATACAAAGTAAAAAGATGTAAAACATGACATTAAAAACATAAAACATGTGGAGGGGACTAAAAGTGTAGTGCTTTTAGAATGTGTTCAAACTTAAGTAACTATCAGCTTAAAACCAACAGATATATATATATATATATATATACACACACACACACACACACACACATATACATATATATATCAATCAATATATATGAAACTTAATGTAACCACAAACCAAAAATCTACAATAGATACACAAAAAATAAAAAGAAAATAATCAAACTACAAGGGAAGAGACTAAAAGAAGAAGAAAGGAACAAAGAAGTACCCAAAATAACCAGAAAACAATTAACTAAACAGCAACAAGTACATACTTACCAATAATCACTTTAAATGTAAATGGAATAAATGCTTCAATCAAAAGATATAGAGTGAATAGATTAAAAAAAAAAAAAGACCCATTTATATGCTGCATTCAAGAGACTCACTTCAGATCTAAAAACACACATAACCTGAAAGGCAAAGAATAGAAAAAGATATTCCATGCAAATGGAAATGAAAAGAAAGCTGGAGTAACACTACTCTGATCAGACAAAACAGACTTTAAAACAAAGACTATAATAAAAAAATACATGTGGTCATTACATAATAATAAAGAAAACAATCCAGTTTACAATTGCATCAAAAAGAATAAAATACCTAGGAATAAATTTAACTAAGGAAGTGAATGTCCTGTACTCTAAAAACTAAAAGACATCAATGAAAAAAACTGAAAGAGAAATGGAAAGGTATGCTGTGCTCATGCTATGGAAGAATTAATATTGTTAGAATGTTCATATTACCCAAAGTAATCTACAGATTCAACTCAATCTCTATCAAAATACTCACGGTATTTCTCACAGAACTGTAACAAATAGTTCTAAAATTTGTGGAATACCAAAAGACTCCAAATAGCTGAAGCCAAATTGAGTAAGAAGAACAAAGCTGGCAGTACCACACTCCCTGATTTCAAACTATACTACAAAGCTATAGTAATCAAAACAGTATGGGGCTGGCATAAAAACAGACACATAGGTCAGTGGAACAGAATAGAGAGCCCAGAAATAAGGTCACCACTCGTGGTCAATTAATCTACAACAAAGAAGGCAAGAATATACAATAGAGAAAGGATGACCTCTTCAATAAGTGATGCTGGAAAAACTCGACAGCTACATGTAAAAGAATGAACCTATACCATTTTCTTATATCATATACAAAAATAAACTCAAAATGGATTAGAGACTTAAATATAAGACCTGAAATCATAAAACTCCTAGAAGAAAACATAGGTTGTATGCTCTTTGACATGGGTCTTAGCAATATTTTTTTTGTTCTGTCTCCTCAGACAAGGGAAACAAAAGCAAAAATAAACAAATGGGGCTACATCAAACTAAAAAGCTTTTGCACAGTGAAGGAAACCTCCACAAAATGAAAAGGCAGCCCACTGAATGGGACAAAATATTTGCAAATGATACATCTGTAAGGGGTTAATATCCAAAATATAAAAAGAACACATACAACTCAATAAAAAAAAAGTCCAATTAAAACATGGGCAGAGGACGTGAATATTCATTTTTCCAAAGATGACATAAAGATGGCCAACAGGACCACGAAAAGATGTTCAACATCACTAGTCACCACTAGTTATCAGGGAAATATAAATCAAAACCACAGTGAGATATCACCTCATGCCTGTCAGAATGGCTATTATCAAAAAGACAAGAAATAACAAGTGTTGGCAAGGATGTAAAGAAAAGGGAACCCACATGTAATGTTGGTGGGAATGTAAATTGATATAGTCACTTGGAAAACAGTATGCAGATTTAATTTTTGAGGAAAAATTAAAAATAGAACTACCATATGATCTAGTAATTCCACTTCTGGGTATTTATCTGAAGAAAACAAAAACACTAATTCAAAAAGATATATGCACCCCAATGTTCACTGGAACATTATTTGTAATAGCCAAGATATGGAAGCAACCTAGTGTCCATCAAGAGATGAATGGATAAAGAAGATGTCACACACACACACACACACACACACACACACACACACACACACACAAAGGAATATTACTCAGCCATAAAAAATGAAATTTTGCCATTTGCAAAAACATGGATGGACCTAGAGGATATTATGCTTAGTGAAATAAGTCTGACAGAGAAAGACAAATATTGTGTGACTTCACTTATATATGGAATCTAACAAACAAAACAAAAGAATAAACAAAACCAAACAAAAACAGGCTCAGATACAGAGAACAAGCAGGTGGTTATCAGAGCGGAGGGGATATGTGGGGGTGAAATAGGTGAAGGGGACTAAGAGGTACAAACTTCCAGTTATAAAATAAATAACTCATGGAAACGTAATGTACAGCATGGAGACTATAGTCAGTAATATTGTAATAGCTTTGTATGGTAACAGATGGTAGCTAGACTCATAGTGGTGATCATTTCATGATGTATAAAAATATTGAATCACTATGCTGTGTATCTGAAACTAATATTATATTGTAAGTCAACTATAACTCAATTTAAAGAAAAAGAAAAAAAAATCCCAATGGAAAAAAATAGCAACAAGCTTATGGAATATTCAACTTTATTAACTGCAAAGAAATATTATTTAAAATAAAATTTGATAATATCTTTTAATATCAGATATGGAAAGTGTTTAAAATTCATAGTAGCTATTGTTAGTGAAGCTGCAATGGAGTGGAATTCTACACAGAGCCTTCTCTCATGATAGCACCTGGAACAACTCAGCCAGGCGGGGCCTACCCTAGGTAATCAGACCCGAAAAGAAGCTATACTATCCATGATAGTCCCACTGGGTTTATCATTAGACACAGACAACTTAAAATTGAATTTTGATGACCACAGGTGTCACAGCTTCAATACTCAAAATCTTTAGATGTTTTGACCTACTAATTTCACGTTTAAGAAGTTATCTGGAGAAAATGATCAATGACACACCAAAAAGTTTCAATACAAGGAATTCCATCTCATTGTTCTTCATAGTGAAATTGGAAATGTTTTCGTGAATATTGGAAGCTACCCAAGTGCCTAATAATAGGAAATCATGTTCTCCAAGAGTACGCTGGGGAACTATTTACAACATAATGTTTTATAAAAAAGCAAGATATAAACTGTATGCATAGTATAATTACAATTATGTAAAAACATATTTCTCTATCTATCTATCTATCTATCCATCCACTCATATTCACTGCCAGCCACCCCCCACAACAAAAAAAAACCTGAGGAAACAATAGTGGTTTTCATAGCTTGGAGATTACTAGTGGATTTTTTTCTGCTTGAATACTTTTCTATTTTCCAAATTTTCACCAATAAACAAATATTCACTTTAGTCATCAGAGAGCAAAGTACTGTTTAAAATATCTAATGAATCATTTGCATACCTTAAATAAAGTAAAATTTGAAAGCTGCTTAAAAAACAACTTGAAGTGAATGTCTTTATTAAAAGTTAGGAGATTGCTTCTAAACATCTAGACATTTCATTAAAACAAGAGCTTGTTTTTGTCACTACTGAGAAACACTAACTGTCATTTCTTAAACATTTGCAATCATACCAACTCTCAGATGAGACCACAAAAATTAATTATAATAACTTGTCAATCACCAAAGTTTTCTCAACTGTAAAATGAGAGGGCTGTATTAACTAATCTCTTCGGTACCTTCAAGCTCTCTAATGATGTGAATCTATTATCTGACTCAAGAGACATAAAATTAAGCAAGGGATTCTCCCTTCACAATAAGCTTGAGAATTATGGGAATAACAAAGAACATTCGTCAGGGAGACTCCACTCTAGATGTCAAAGCCACAGAAGCCCAGACAGTGATCCAAAGTGCACAGGATGATGGAAAGGAAGTATTCTCACCTCTCTCTTAGAGAAAAGTCACATGAGTCCCCTTCATTTTCATCTCCTACTCTTATCCCTAAATCAGTGACACCTCTCTCAGCAGAGGGAGACCAGAGATCAAGGGGTTTGGTACATGCTGATAGATAGATAGATAGATAGATAGATAGATGACAGGTAGATACTTTTAATTTCACAGTGTTTTCTATACTCATTTACAAAAGCTGTATTTTTTATGAGCACTGTAACAAGCAAAGAAAGCTCTGTAAAAATCAAGAAATAATACATATACAAAACAATGCTCCCACAAGACCTGTGTTGTAGCTGTGCCATCTTAATACCATTAATACCTTTTGAAAACCTGTGATTTTGACACTGGCCGAAAGCACATTCTGCAGACCATATCTTATATATATTCTTCTGCATAGCCAAATAACAAGTCGGCTTGGCTGTTCAAAGGAAAGATAAGCTCATAAAGTATTTGCCTGGCTTAATGACAGAACAAAAAAAATAATTTTTCTTCCTATAATTTGTTCCTGTTATGATGTTATAGATCCAGAATACTAAAAACCTGGGGATGTTCCATGCATATTGTAATTACATCCTCTACTTTGAAGAGAACAAGGCTGCAGAATTCAGTATTCAGTTCTTGTCTCACACGCATAAATTAATTCTCCTTTCAGCCTCACAGACAGGCAAAGCAAGCAGACCTCTCCCTCCACACGCCCGATCGGACGCGGGCACTAGGGCATTACCACCTGCCACTTTCTTTTTCAGTGAATCTCCAAGCACCATCTTCTAAGACATGACATTATCTGGTGCTGAGATTAAGTTAGTAAAGAGGAAAAGAAAGGGGTTAAAGGTCCTTTCTCCTCCCTTTCACAGGCTAATTTGTGGGGAAAAGAACAAGGAAAACGCATTCCAACACTCTTTAGGAAAACGTATTTCAGGCTTGTCTCCCTAACTGGTTGGCAAGGCTGGGCAGAGATCCAAAAGCTAATTTGAAAGGATAGCTTTGGGAGGTCATGGATGAAATAGTCACCCAAATGCTGGCTGTAATAAGCCCACGCGAAACTTACATAACCTGGTCAGCCAAAAGGCTCAGGTGTTTTCCTCACTCCAGAGAAGATGTGGGGACTTGACTTGTTGGAACGTCAGCTGTACAAGGTGCTGACCACAATGCCAGCAAAAGAGGTCCCCTCGTGAGGCGAGGCTGTTTCATTAAAGGTGGCCTCTCCATGCCGTCCTGAGCTCAACCCACCTTTGACTTTCCTTCTCTTCAACTTTATTCTCTGGGGACAGCATCACTTTAACAGATGCCCCTCCCACCACACTTGCTCTATCCTAAAGCCTCTTCTAACTCTCTTTTAGGGGAAAGCTTCCACTTCACCATCCCAAAGCTCTTAAAGCACCAGACTATTTCATAACTACCGGGACAGAGTCTCCATAACTCGTCCTATGGGATGCAAGCCAGAGGCTAAGGAGAGAGGATTACCGCTGTTCGGCAGGAGAGGAAGGTGCTCTAGAAACTGCTTCCCAAGCAAGCCAAGGGCGCAAAACAGAAAAAGCTCCAAGATTCAGGAAAAAACCTAGTGATGCAAGGGACAAGGGGAGATTCAGACCCAACCCAGACAAGCATTTAACCCACTCAAGGAAATGAATAATATTAAGAAAAACTTGGCAAGAATCTAAAAAGGTGAAGAAAGAGAGGAAAGAAGAACAGGAAGACAAGAAACATGATCGGTTTCACTTTATTAAGACTAAAATTTGAGGATTTTGTCTCAACTTAAAAAAAAAAATCATTCTTCTGTTTCTATTTGAAGAAGTAGACCACTAGAGAGTTTTTTCCCTTCAAACTACAATTCCTGGGCTTCCCTGGTGGCACAGTGGTTGGGGGTCCGCCTGCTGATGCAGGGGACGCGGGTTCGTGCCCCGGTCCGGGAGGATCCCACATGCCACGGAGCGGCTGGGCCCGTGAACCATGGCCGCTGAGCCTGCACATCCGGAGCCTGTGCTCCGCAACAGAAGAGGCCACAGCAGTGAGAGGTCCGCGTACCGCAAAAAAAAAGAAAAAAAAAACTTACAATTCCTGAAATTCAGCCATTTTCTCAGTTACATCAAGTACCAGAAATATAATTATACACTTTCAGGGGAGTACATTCTGAAAGTTGCATATGGGAAAACAAGGCATGGGCATGATCTTACCCAGTTTAGAGCTTCCCATGGACTGTGTCAGAGCCGAAGGGGTGAATTGCAAGGGAGGCAGGGAGAAGAAGGACTTTCTAAACTCTTCCAGAAAAAGTAGGAGACCAAGAGAATTTCTAATTAACCCATCAGCAGATCTGTGGTCCCTGAACTGCCCGCCACACAGGTTAGTTGGTCTAAGACCAACATGCCCTTGGGACAAGGACATGGATAAGCTGGAGAAGGGATTTACTCATTGTTTGAGTCGTGATGTTTATTGAGCACCTACTCTGGGAAAAGTTCACCAGGTTAGGTGGGAGGCAAGGAGGCTCACTATGAAGGTAGACAAAATATTGTCAATGTTCTCAGAAATCTTAATTCAAGATAAGAAGATTGCACGTGTGCATGAACATAACACAAGCAAGCAAATGACAAGTGTCATTAGAGCGGCCATGCAAAGAGTCATTGAACTCTGACGTCTCATGTCCCTGGAACCACCTCTTATTTGAGATGTCTGTTGTTCCCCCAGATCCTGGCCTCATTTTGGATCCTAGGGCTCTTTCACTTGAAAGATTCAGTTTGAGGTTTTTGACCTTGAACCACACACCTGTTCCAACCACTATGAACTGGCATTAATTCCGTCACCAATCTGCCCTTCAGCACTTTACATTTCACAAGGGATCCTCTTGTGTGGTGTGTGAAGTTTCCACCACCCTACATATTGCAGACTGAATCAAGCAGCACAAGGTGATACGTGGTATGCAGGCACAGATCCTGCTTGGGTATCACTCAGCAATACATTGTGCAGAAGTGAAAGAGTGACTTCCTCGGGTAATGTGGAGACAGTGGCTTAAGTGAGGTGATCCTGTCCCACGGGGAAAGCACACTGTACTCACGGAGTTTTAGGTACACACACTGAATAGCAGCCTAGAGTAGGTATATCAAATCCGGCTAACCTATGCTCTCTCCTGAATGGGTAGAGACACTAACTTGGGGAAAGTTTTGTATCAGGTGGAAGATGAAGATTAAAGCAAAGAGCCTCTTTCTAACACATTCAACTTCACCTGCTGCCTCGGGGGAGCATGTAGGCATGAGTGGAGATGAATTGTAGTGATCCCATTTTCATATTTTCTACTATAAACCTTGCAATAGTCCTTTAAAATCAGTATTTAATATCTCTAAATTAATCCTACAGGACCTGGAATGAGAAAGTATAATAAAAGAACTTCAGGGTTGATTTCTAGTACTGTGGTTCTAAATGTGGTGGAGGCGAGCATTTTCATTTTCATTCCCCCTAGGGGAAATGTGGCCATGCCTACAGACATTTCTGGTTGTCAGGACTTCAGAGGATACAAACTGGTGGGTAGAGGCTAGAGATGCTGCTAATCCTTCTATAATGCAGAGGATGGTCCCCACGACAAAGCCTAAAGTGTTAATAGTGCTGAAGTTTAGAAACTCCACCCTGAATGAGGAACAAAAGACCAGGGCTCTAGGCCAGGTTACACCACTTATTGGTACTATATGGGGCAAGTAACTTATAGTCTTTGCAATTCTACTTTTCCATCTTTAACACAGGAGTAATAACATCTGCTCTACTTACCTACTCAGGGTTGTTTATAAAATCAAGTGAAAAAATGTATGTGGTACACAAAGGCAAGGTGGCCCTTTTATTATTCAGCATTACAACTTCATCATCAACATTCTCAGACTATTCTTTATACAGACACGAATTCACCTGACAAATATTTACATGGGACAGTAAATAGGACAGTTTTAATCTTATTCAAGAAACCTAAATGCCCATGGAAAGTCGAATAAGCTTGAGGTCCTCCACCGTCCAAACAAAGGGGAAAAGAAATCCTCTCTTGTCAGCTTTACCTTGTCAATGATCTACAGACACTGAATCAACCATGGGTCAGAAGATACTTACCGTGTGAATTTTCTTTTCATGATGGCAAGATCCAGGAGTCCTCAGCACACACTCAGGGCAGCACTGGTTGGCGGGTATTTGAAGCACTTCCCCCTGAGCATTTAAAAACAGCTCAGTGTAAAGTAGCAGCAACGAGCAGTCACATCAGAGTCACTAACTCTCATGAGTTTCCACGGGTGACAACAATAAACAGGATAAACAGAACACACTAACGCAAAGGATTCTCTCTGTCAAGATGAGCTTCTCTCAAAGATAAAATGAACCCCCTTGTGACAGTAATTTCCTTGAAAACTGTCTACACCTTTTCACATGTAATGAAGTGAAGAATTTTATTCACTAGAAATGCTGCATCTGAGTGTCACACCAGAAAAGCAGTAGGGGTGAGATAAGAGCTCTATTTCCCTAAAACAGAGAAGAAAAGACTTGGGCGGGCAGGGCCACAGAGCTGGCAGGTCTTCTAACAGCCTATAGATGCCTGATGGAGCCAGCTGGGGGGGAGCTAAAGTTCTAATGTTCACTTTGACCTGGGACACAGAGTAGCAAAGCACAAGGGGCAGGTGAGAGAAGGACAGAGCGGGGAGAGGAAACAGCATGGCTGTGGAGGTTGCACATGTACTGTGGGGAGCTGGATAGGATTCCTGGGCTCCAATAAAGATCTACATTGTTTATCAGGGTTTCTATAATTGCAATTGTGTTTCCTATCAATACCTGACAGTATCCAGGGAATGGGCCTCCACGTGATACCTTAGGATTTATTGGGAAGTTGTCACATGTTAACTAACCATCTATTTGCCACTGTGAAGGATCTGTTTATCCAAGATTATTAAAACTATGGCACATACATGTGTCTTTGGGACCCAATCCTTCTATTAGACCCTCTGACTCAACCTGCTCTTCCACTTAGCATTTCCTCAAGTCCAGAGATGTGGCAGAAGTGGTAATTAGTGATTTTGATCGAAAATGGTAGGAGATCCTGAATTAACCAGGAAATCATGACTTGTCCACAGAATAAAAGCCTACAAAGAATTCAGCTGGTAGATTCAAAAAATTATGTAAGTCATAATGTTTCTTTGTTATTTGGGGCTGCTTCCATTAAAAAGAATTGTACCTACAAGAGAATGTTAATTGTACAGAACTACATCCTCAAGAGTGGGTGGGAAATGGGACCACTATTTCACAACTGTTAATCCACTAAACAGATAAATACATCAGTAACAGTGATCACCAAATTCTTATTTGCTTAATAAAGGATAAAACTTATATGATATGGGATTTTATAAAATTGTACATATGGTGCAACATTAATGACTGTTCACAAAAGTGCCCTCTGAACCCCGAGTAGAACCTACACTTGTCTAACTTCCACTAAGAGAGTAAATATAGAAAATACATTAACCTAATTACGACTAAGCATCCGGATAGAAAATGAGATAATCCAAGTGTTGTTTGTATTCTAATACGGAAGCAGGGAGCGAGGGAGAAGGGCAAGCAAAATTGAGGACTTCAAGAGATATTTTGTGCCCCCAAATTAGTTGTCTTTGATTCATATAAAAACTGGTCTTCAGATTTGGCCCTCAAAACTCATTTTATAGATATGATATTCTTTATTTGGGAGTGGATGTTCCCTATCTTGCATCTACCTATTGTACTTCTGTTGGAACATGATTTGGGGCTACAGGAGGAGCAAAGAATTCTGCATGTGGCACTTGGAGAAAGAAAGACAGGGAGTTCTTGCTACCTAACCATGTAACCTTGCATAGCCTTGTGAGCTGTGGGCTGCAGGAAACACATAAGCCTATTTCCCTGCAGGCTTTGCACTGGGAGCGTTAGGAAGTGGCCACTTGGGCAAGAGACATCAATGAAGATTGCTTGCCTAGGATCTAAACGAACCAACTAACAATAACGATGATGATCATGTGATAATTACAGCTAAAACTGAGTACTTAGAATAGCCAGGTACTCTTTTAAGCGTATGTGTGTGTGTGCATGTATACATATACGTAGATATATGTCGTGTATATATATATAATCTCTCACAACAGCTTGATTAGGTAAACACTATTCCTATCTACATTGAAGTTTGTGGCCAAAACCCCACAATGTAATACAGTGCCCCTTTGCACGGCATTGTCCTCTTTGTATATATGTTATTCAGAGATCCTGAAGATTGGTTCTGACAGGGCCGGGTTAGATAGTCAATGTTCTAAATGCCTCTGTTCTCTTCCTCTCAGTCGTTCTCTGTCTCTGTCTCTCTCTGACCTTATTTATCTAACTCTATAGCTAGCTATTCTATATGGATATAGGATATGAATACAGAATCTATTATATATGGTTAATAGGATGAACAGATAGATGATAGATAGATACAAATATCTAGCAGAACTACCACTGACACTTGGTTATTTCCAGTCAATCCATGAGCAAAACATACATCGTAAAAGGGCTTTTTAAAATTTTTTTAAAATGATAGGAACCCAAGTTACTATTAATAACAGTAATAATTTAGTTTAGGATACAATGGTGATTCATTAACTTGTGCCATGAGCTAATATAAGTGTACCCAGCAGGTGCAAATAACAACACATGTTCCTGAGATACACAAGGAAAGACATGGTGGAGTAGAAATTACACTGGCTCATGAGCCAGAGACTAAGGTTCTTGCTATGGCTGTGCCACTGTCTAGCTCTGTATCTTTTTTTTTTTTTTTTTTGGCTGTATTGGGTCTTTGTCGCTGCACGTGGGCCCTCCCCAGTTGCGGCGAGCGGGGGCCCCTCCTTGCCGCGGTGCGCAGGCCTCTCACCGCGGTGGCCTCCCCCGTTGCGGAGCACGGGCTCCAGGCGCGCAGGTCCCAGCAGCTGTGGCGCACGGGCTCAGCTGCTCTGCGGCATGTGAGATCCTCCCAGACCGGGGCTCGAACCCGTGTCCCCTGCATTGGCAGGTGGACTCCCAAGCACTGCGCCACTAGGGAAGCCCCCCAGCTCTGTATCTTTGAGCAAGTGACTAAACAACTAAAAGTCTGTTTCTTTGTCTATAAAATGAGAAAGCCTGACTAAATCCATTTTAAAGGCCTCTTCCAGTTCTATCATTCTGTCGCTCTGTCTCCCCCATCCCCCATATCTTCAACTTCTCTCTCTCTTCTAGGTCAGCCCCCTTTCCCTCTCAAGGTGATCATGTCTCTTTCATAGCAATATCAAAAGCCAAAACAAAACCTTCTCCCTTCCCTTGTTTGGTTATTCTAAAAATATTGACTAAGCATCTTCAGCAGACAAATAAACAAGCATTTGCAGTCTGGTCAAGGGCTGTAAAAAGGGCAAGCACAAAGCACACAACAACACCCAAGAGGCTCGATGGCTGGGGATGGGAGGTTCAAAGACACTTCACGGATGTGGTGGTGTCTGCCTAACATCCCATTTCTTTCTTCCATTCTCAGTGAAGCTCCCTGGGAGAAGCCCATATACTTGGCCTTCCTTTGCTCACTTCCCATTCACTCCTCGAGCCTCTGCATACAGTCCCATCACTTCAATGACACCAACTTCAGTGTGGCCGCCAGTGGCCTACATGTTGCCAAATTCAATGGATCATATTAAATTCTTCTCCCACTTACTTCCTTACCTGGGATCAACACTGTTGATACAAACTCCTTCTGGAAACTCCCTCCTCTCCTGGCTACCACAACACTGCTCTCTTCTCTGATCATTTCTTACTCCTTATCTCTCTGGCCATGTCTCCTTAATCTTCCTAAGTTCCCATTTTTTTATGTTCACCTCCCCTTAAATGACGGTGCTCCCCAAATTCCACCCTTGGTCTTGTGTTCTTTTCTCACACAATCTCTTTGGATGAGCTCATTAATTCAAAAGGTTTACACTACTGTCTCCCTGCTAATGATACCCACATTATATCTCCAACTCTGTCTTCTCCTCTAAGCTTTAGACTCAGACATCCAGCTGCCTTTTGGACATATCCACCTGGCTCTTCCACGAACACTTCAAACTCAATGTGCCCCAAACTGAAATCATTGTTCTCCTCCCAGATAAGATGCTTTTCCTCATTCTCATATATTCTCAATATCAGTTCGTGGCTCAGCTAGCCAATGAGTCATCAAGCCATAAATATGTGAGTCACCTTTTCTTTTCCTTTCTCTCACCCTCATACCTTCATTCAGTTCTGCTGATTTATCCCCTAAGTACTTATTGAGGCTGCCCTTCCTCTTGATCCCTACATGACCAGTGCCCCGATTCAGGTACTCATCCTCTCATCTGGACTATTCCTACAGCCTCTGAACTGATCTCCTCATCTCCAATATTACGCATTACCTTTGAAAAACCAGAAAGATCTTTCAAAAAGAAAAGCTGGCCATTCTACCCACATGCCTTCATTAGTATTCTATCACCTTAAAAATAAAATTCCAAGCTCCACAGTACAGCATACAAGGCTCTCCATAACCTTGAACTTACCAATTCTCTAGCTTCATCTCTCATGTATTCATTCAGTCAGTCACAAGATAATTATTGAGTGCCTACCATGTATCAGGTGCAATTGTAGGTGCTGAGAATACACGGTGAATAAAAGAGATAGTAAACAAGAACTATCAGTAAAATATAGAGTATGTTAGACAGTAGTTAGTGCCAAGAAGAAAAATAAAGCATGGAAAATGAGTAGGAAATGTGTGGTAAGGGGTGGAGAATTGCAATTTCAAAAGAATGGCATTCGAGAAAGACTTAAAGGAAGTAAAGGGTCAAAATAGATAGACTAGATAGATAGATAATAGATAGATAGATAGACAGATAATTTCAATGGGAACAGCAGGGTGCAAAGGCCCTAATGGCAGAAGTATGCCTGGCACAAATCCAGGGAATAGCAAGCAGGCTTGGTGTCTGAAGCAGAGGGAGCGGGGAGACTAGTCAATTAATCAGAGGGTACAGCAGCACTTTGGAGTTACTCAAAGTGAGAAGAGAAGCCATCAGAAGCTATTGGAGGGGTTTAAGGAGAGAAGCAACATGATGACTTAAATTTTAATAGGATCACCGTGGCTGCTGTATCAAGATTACAGTGAAAAGGCAAGGACAGAAAGAGTGAAACAAGTTAAGAGGCTACGGGGAGAATGCAGGCAAAAGAAAAAAAAAAAAGGATAACAGGGCTTCCCTGGTGGCGCAGTGGTTGAGAGTCCGCCTGCCGATGCGGGGGACACGGGTTCGTGCCCCGGTCCAGGAAGTTCCTGCATGCCATAGAGTGGCTGGGCCCGTGAGCCATGGCTGCTGAGCCTGCGCGTCCGGAGCCTGTGCTCCGCAACGGGAGAGGCCGCAACAGTGAGAGGTCCGCGTACCGCAAAAAAAAAAAAAAAAAAAAAAAAAAATGATAATAGGCTGAACCAGAATAAAAGCAGAGAAGTTGCATCTGCAGTGTATTGTTTCATGAAGGAAAAGCTGGAGGATTTGCTAATGTACTGGACGTGGGATGTGGGAGAAAGTGGGGAGAATGATACTAAGTTTACTGGCCTGAGCGACTGGGAGAAGGGAGTTTTCATTTACTGAGAAAAATCAGAAGAACAAATTAGGAATGGACAAAATCACACTTGGTATAGAACAAGGGTCAGAAACTTTTTCTATAAAGGGCCAGATGGTTAATATTTTAGCCTTTGGGGGCCACATATGGTCTACATCACAACTACACAACTCTGTCATTGTACCACAAAAGCAGCTGTAGACAATAAATAAGTGAGTGTGCCTGTGTTTCAATAAAACTTTATTTATGGATACTGAAACTTGATTTCATACAATTTTCACATCATGAAATACTGTTCTCTGCTGGTTTTTTCCAACTACTGAAAAATGTAAAAACCATTCTTTGTTCACAAGTCATGCAAAAACAGGTAGAGGCCACATTTAGTCTGCTGGCCCCTGGTATAGAACACATTTAGCTTTCAGCAATACCGCCTATGTCTTCTAACATTTAATTCAGTGCTTCTTCCATGATGCCATAATTATTCACGTGGAGTGGAGGAGGGCATGTCTTCATGGTCCTTACAAAACAAGCCCAGATTTACTCAGCAAGCAAAACAGAGATCTTTTAGGAGGGGTTACTTCAGAAATAGCCTGACGACATACAGCGAAATATTATCAAATTTACCAACATTTGACATACATGCAGCTTCTCAGAAATATACCCATGCAGAAATTGAGAAATACCCTTAAAGGTATACAGAACCTTCACTCCCGTGTTAGAAACAAACAGAAACTTCTTAGCATTAGACGGCATAAAGACTCAAGATTATTTATTATGGGGTGGGGAGAGATAAAACTAGAAAAATAAACTGTGCTTGTGAAATTGACAGAAAGCTTTTTAAAGAAAATAATTGGTCTTCTCCAGGGGGTTTCAAATGTTCAAATTTGAAGCTTAAGCCTTTTTTTATAAGTAGATTCACTTTAAAAAGAAAAGAGTCAGCACGTGGAAAAACAAAATTCTAACAGAATAGATGTGTAGTCAAAAAAATGAAAAAGTTTAACAAAGGAAAAGGAAGAACTATCCCTCACACGTTTGGTTAAATACCAGGAGATTTCTTGAGTCAAACCCTATCCTATGATCCTAGGTAGCCCAACAACAGCATGATGATACAATCAGTTGCACAACAAATAATGTCTTTAGAAAATCATCTTTGAGAAGTCAATTCTGACTTTCAGTGAGTTCAATGGCTTGTAAAATGTTGTGGTTAGTATCAGTAGCTGTGGCATCTGTCAGACCCAGGGAAGATCTCTGGGCAACAGTTTATTAACTGCATAATCCTATTAGGTTGCCTAAAATCTCCAGGCTTCACTTTCCTCATCTGTAAAGTGGGGATAAAGATACCTACCCCACATAATATTAAATGGGATAACACTATAAAACCTTTAAGTTTTGGGCTTCCCTGGTGGCACAGTGGTTGAGAATCTGCCTGCTAATGCAGGGGACACAGGTTCGAGCCCTGGTCTGGGAGGATCCCACATGCCACGGAGCAACTAGGCCTGTGAGCCACAACTACTGAGCCTGCGCGTCTGGAACTCGTGCTCCGCAGCAAGAGAGGCCGCGATAGTGAGAGGCCCGCGCACCGCGATGAAGAGTGGTCCCCGCTTGCCACAACTAGAGAAAGCCCTCGCACAGAAACGAAGACCCAACACAGCAAAAATAAATCAATTAATTAATAAACTCCTATCCCCAACATCTTCTTTAAAAAAAATTAAAAAAAAAAAACCTTTAAGTTTTAACCTTGAGTGCCCCTGGTCCAGAGTAAATGCCCAATAAACAGGAATTAAGATATTCTTAGATACAATATGTTAAAATTCTCTCCTATATTTCCTAAACCTTGCAATTAGAGATTGGGATAAATGTCAAAACCAGATGACCAAAAAAATGCAAACACCCTACCATTCCCTGACTTTACATTTAGAAAACAGTTAGGATACCATACCTTCTCAAAGGCACACTGAGGGTTTCTGCAAACAGCAGGTTTGCAGATAATGATATCACCATGGCAACGGCAGTTCTGGCATGAATCAGGCTTCCAAACGGTGGCATCCTGCAAAGAAGCATAAGCTCTGAGTTAAAAACTGATCAGTCAAGGTATGAGCACAAAAACTTGGTACCATCAACAGCCCTACACCCTGAACAATTAAAAGGCAAAGAAAAGTCACGGATACACACGGTGCTTGCTGGGCATTGATTAAACCCGCAGAGGCAATACAGTCTAATCCATGTCACCACAGTCAAACCACGTAGCCAAAGACAAGGGCATGCAGCAAGGAGCTGTCAATACCCAGAGAAAAACAATCGATTGGACTGAAACCTCAGGAGGACAAGCTGCTCTCAGACTTGAGGTTTCTCTTTGCTGTCAACTAGCAGACACCATTGGAGCATGTTCACAGGAAAATGACACTTAGACTAGCACTAACCAGCATCCTAAGAGCAGCTTGTGCCACTAGATACTATCAGCACCTCACACTTCACTTCCCAGTTCTTTGCTACTACATCCACCAATGCTCATCTATTCCATGGCTCACCTTTACCTCTGATGGGATAAAGCACAGACCCCATCATCTGGCGCTCGCCTCTCTCCCTGGCCTCGGGAAATCTCACAGTTCTGAGACTTTCATCCACTCTAGTTGGTCAAGCCATTGGACAGCCCCAGCCTCCCTTATCTGGCCTCACAGCTTACCCTCTACCTGGATCCCTGCTTCTCCGTGACTCCCCCAAAGAGAGCTTACAAAGCAATACACTTCTTTCAAGCCTCAACCTCAAGAACAAATCACTTCCTAACCCTTAATCCTGCACACTGAACCCTCCACTCAGGTGCGGCTCCACATGGCTTCTCAGTGACCCCACTGTGTCCTGCATACACTGCCACGCTTCACTGCACTCATCTACATTCCTGTTATCCTGGCTGGACCGGACTGTGAGCGCCCAAAGCAGGCACCGTCCTGGGCCCAGCACACTGTAGGTCCTCTAAACCAAGAGCTCACAGTTCACAAGTCACTTAGTGAAGGCTTTGTCCTCCTTTCTATACTTCCTCATCCTCTGGTCCTCGAACAATTGAAGTGCTACTCAAATACTTTGGGGAGGAGTAAGGGAAGTTTCTAAACTCTTGATAGAGTCATCACAATATTAGCACTCAACCTGAACTGGGATGAGCTAGGAAAACGATCGATGCTAGCAACGGATGCTTTCGCACAAAGGCAGACAACAAATGTGACGGTTAATTTCAAGGGTCAACTTGGCTAGGCTATGGTACCCAGCTGTTTGGTCCAGATTTACATGGAGTGTGCACAACATTCTCAAGGAAAAATAAAGTCATCCTTTTGTGTTGAGAAATGGTAAATGTATAAGCTTTTAGACAATGTGCTTAAAACCCAAAGTCATTTAAGAAATATAGGAGACAAGGGGAAGATGGCGGAAGGGGAAGATGGCGGAAGAGTAAGACGTGGAGATCCCCTTCCTCCCCACAGATACACCAGAAATACATCTACACGTGGAACAACTCCTACAGAACACCTACTGAAGGCTGGCAGAAGACCTCAGACCTCCCAAAAGGCAAGAAAGTCCCCACGTACCTGGGTGGGGCAATAGAAAAAAGAATAAACAGAGACAAAAGGATAGGGACAGGACCTGCATCAGTGGGAGGGAGCTGTGAAGGAGGAAAGGTTTCCACACACTAGAAGCCCCTTCCAAGGCGGAGACTGCGGGTAGTGGAGGTCGGGAACATCAGAGCCACGGAGGAGAGCGCAGCAACAGGGGTGCGGAGGGCAAAGTGGGGAGATACCCGCACAGAGGATCAGTGCCGACCGGCACTCACCAGCCCGAGAGGCTTGTCTGCTCACCCGCCGGGGCGGGCGGGGCTGCGAGCTGAGGCTCGGGCTTCAGTCGGAGCGCAAGGAGAGGACTGGGGTTGGCGGCATGAAATCAGCCTGCAGAGGGTTAGTGCACCGCGGCTAGCCGGGAGGGAGTCCCGGAAAAGGTCTATAGCAGCCGAAGAGGCAAGAGACTTTTTCTTCCCTCTTTGTTTCCTGGTGCGGGAGGAGAGGAGATTAAGAGCGCTGCTTAACGGAGCTCCAGAGACAGGCGCGAGCCGCGGCTATAAGCACGATCCCACAGACGGGCATGAGACGCTAAAGCTGCTGCTGCCGCCACCAAGAAGCCTATGTGCAAGCACAGGCCACGCTCCACACCCCCCTTCTGGGGAGCCTGTGCAGCCAGCCACTGCCAGGGTCCCGGGATCCAGGGACAACTTCCCCGGGAGAATGCATGGCATGCCTCAGGCTGGTGCAACGTCACGCCGGCCTCTGCCGCCGCAGGTCCGCCCCGCACTCTGTACCCCTCCCTCCACCCGGCTTGAGTGAGGCAGAGCCCCCGAAGCAGCTGCTCCTTTAACCCCAACCTGTCTGAGCGAAGAACAGACGCCCTCCGGCGACCTACACGCACAGGCGGAGCCAAATCCAAAGCTGAACTCTGGGAGCTGTGTGAACAAAGAAGAGAAAGGGAAATCTCTCCCAGCATCCTAAGGAGCAGCGGATTAAATCTCCACAATCAACTTGATGTACCCTGCATCTGTGGAATACCTGATAGACAACGAATCATCCCAAATCGAGGAGGTGGACTCTGAGAGCAAGATTTATGATTTTTTCCCCTTTTCCTCTTTTTGTGAGTGTGTATGTGTATGCTTCTGTGTGAGATTTTGTCTGTACAGCTTTGCTTCCACCATTTGTCCTAGGCTTCTATCCGTCCGTTTTTTCTTTTTCTTTAAAAAAATTTTCTTTCTTAATAATTACTTTTTATTTTAATAACTTTATTTTATTTTATCTTACTTTATTTATTTTACCTTTTTTCTTTCCTTCCTCCCTCCCTCCTTTCTTCCTTTCCTTCTTTTCTTTCTTTCTTTCTCTCTCTCTCTCTTTCTCTCTTTCTCTTTCTTTCTACTTTTTCTCCCTTTTATTCTGAGCCGTGTGGATGAAAGGCTCTTGGTGCTGTAGCCAGGAGTCAGTGCTGTGCCTCTGAGATGGGAGAGCCAACTTCTGGACACTGGTCCACAAGAGACCTCCCAGCTCCACATAATATCAAACGGTGAAAATCTCCCAGAGATCTCCAACTCAATACAGGCACCGAGCTTCATTCAATGACCAGCAAGCTACGTTGCTGGACATCCTATGCCAAACAACTAGCAAGACAGGAACACAACCCCACCCATTAGCAGAAAGGCTGCCTAAAATCATAATAAGGCCACAGACACCCCAAAACACACCACCAGACGTGAACCTGCCCACTAGAGAGACGAGATCCAGCCTCATCCACTACAACACAGGCACAAGTCCCCTCCACCAGGAAGGCTACACAACCCACTGAACCAACCTTAGCCACTGGGGACAGACACCAAAAACAATGGGAACTACGAACCTGCAGCCTGCAAAAAGGAGACCCCAAACACAGTAAGATAAGCAAAATGAGAAGACAGAAAAACACACAGCAGATGAAGGAGCAAGATAAAAGTACACCAGACCTAACAAATGAAGAGGAAATAGGCAGTCTACCTGAAAAAGAATTCAGAATAATGATAGTAAAGATGATCCAAAATATTGGAAATAGAACAGACAAAATGCAAGAAACATTTAACAAGGACCTAGAAGAATTAAAGATGAAACAAGCAACGATGAACACCACAATAAATGAAATTAAAAATACGCTAGATGGGATCAATAGCTGAAAAACTGAGGCAGAAGAACAGATAAGTGACCTGGAAGATAAAATAGTGGGAATAACTATTGCAGAGCAGAATAAAGAAAAACGAATGAAAAGAACTGAGGACAGTCTCAGAGACCTCTGGGACAACATTAAATGCATCAACATTCGAATTATAGGGGTTCCAGAAGAAGAAGAGAAAAAGAAAGGGACTGAGAAAATATTTGAAGAGATTATAGTGGAAAACTTCCCTAATATGGGAAACGAAATAGTTAATCAAGTCCAGGAAGCACAGAGAGTCTCATACAGGATAAATCCAAGGAGAAATATGCCAAGACACATATTAATCAAACTGTCAAAAATTAAATACAAAGAAAACATATTAAAAGCAGCAAGGGAAAAACAACAAAATAACACACAAGGGAATCCCCATAAGGTTAACAGCTGATCTTTCAGCAGAAACTCTACAAGCCAATAGGGACTCGCAGGACATAATTAAAGTGATGAAGGAGAAAAACCTGCAACCAAGATTACTCTACCCAGCAAGGATCTCATTCAGATTTGATGGAGAAACTGAAGCCTTTACAGACAAGCAAAAGCTGAGAGAGTTCAGCACCACAAAACCAGCTTTACAACAAATGCTAAAGGAACTTCTCTGGGCAAGAAACACAAGAGAAGGAAAAGACCTACAATAATGAACCCAAAACAATTTAGAAAATGGGAATAGGAACATACATATCGATAATTACCTTAAATGTAAATGGACTAAATGCTCCCACCAAAAGACACAGATTGGCTGAATGGATACAAAAACAAGACCCATATATATGCTGTCTACAAGAGACCCACTTCAGACCTAGAGACACATACAGATTGAAAGTAAGGGGATGGAGAAAGATATTTCATGCAAATGGAAACCAAAAGAAAGCTGGAGTAACAATTCTCATATCAGACAAAATAGACTTTAAAATAAAGACTATTAGAAGAGACAAAGAAGGGTACTACATAATGATCAAGGGATCGATCCAAGAAGAAGATATAACAACTGTAAATATTTAGGCACCCAACATAGGAGCACCCCAATACATAAGGCAAATACTAACAGCCATAAAGGGGAAATCGACAGTAACACATTCATAATAGGGGACTTTAACACCCCACTTTCACCAATGGACAGATCATCTAAAATGAAAATAAATAAGGAAACACAAGCTTTAAATGATACATTAAACAAGATGGACTTAATTGATATTTATAGGACATTCCATCCAAAAACAACAGAATACACATTTTTCTCAAGTGCTCATGGAATATTCTCCAGGATAGATCATATCTTGGGTCACAAATCAAGCCTTGGTAAATTTAAGAAAATTGAAATTGTATCAGGTATCTTTTCCGACCACAATGCTATAAGACTAGATACCAATTACAGGAAAAGATCTCTAAAAAATACAAACACATGGAAGCTAAACAATACACTACTTAATAACGAAGTGATCACTGAAGAAATCGAAGAGGAAATCAAAAAATACCTACAAACAAATGACAATGGAGACACGAAGACCCAAAACCTATGGGATGCAGCAAAAGCAGTTGTAAGAGGGAAGTTTATAGCAATACAATCCCACCTTAAGAAACAGGAAATATCTCGAATAAAAAACCTAACATTGCAGCTAAAGCAATTAGAGAAAGAAGAACAAAAAACCCCCAAAGTTAGCAGAAGGAAAGAAATCATAAAAATCAGATCAGAAAAAAATGAAAAAGAAATGAAGGAAATGATAGCAAAGATCAATAAAACGAAAAGCTGGTTCTTTGATAAACAAAATTGATAAACCATTAGCCAGTCTCATCAAGAGAAAAAGGGAGAAGACTCAAATCAATATATTTAGAAATGAAAAAGGAGACGTAACAACTGACACTGCAGAAATACAAAAGATCATGAGAGATTACTAGAAGCAACTCTATGCCAATAAAATGGACAACCTGGAAGAAATGGACAAATTCTTAGAAATGCACAACCTGCCAAGACTGAATCAGGAAGAAATAAAAATATGACCAGACCAATCACAAGCACTGAAATTGAAACTGTGATTAAAAATCTTCCAACAGAGGGGTGGGATAGGGAGGGTGGGAAGGTGGGAGACGCAAGAGGGAAGAGATATGGGAACATATATATATATATGTATAACTGATGCACTTTGTTATAAAGCAGAAACTAACACACCATTGTTAAGCAATTATACCCCAATAAAGATGTTAAAAAAAAAAAAATCTTCGAACAAACAAAAGCCCAGGACCAGATGGCTTCACAGGCGAATTCTATCAAACATTTAGAGAAAAGCTAACACCTATCCTTCTCAAACTCTTCCAAAATATAGCAGAGGGAGGAACACTCCCAAACTCTTTCTACGAGGCCACCATCACCCTGATACCAAAACCAGACAAGGATGTCACAAAGAAAGAAAACTACAGGCCAATATCACTGATGAACATAGATGCAAAAATCCTCAACAAAATACTAGCAAACATAATCCAATAGCACATTAAAAGGATCACACACCATTATCAAGTGGGATTTATCCCACGGATGCAAAGATTCTTCAATATACACAAATCAATCAATGTGATACACCATATTAACAAATTGAAGGAGAAAAACCATATGATCATCTCAACAGATGCAGAGAAAGCTTTTGAAAAAAGTCAACACCCATTTATGATAAAAACCCTGCAGAAAGTAGGCATAGAGGGAACTTTCCTCAACATAATAAAGGCCATATATGACAAACCCACAGCCAACATCGTCCTCAATGGTGAAAAACTGAAAGCATTTCCACTAAGATCAGGAACAAGACAAGGTTGCCCACTCTCACCACTCTTATTCAACATAGTTTTGGAAGTTTTAGCCACAGCATTCAGAGAAGAAAAGGAAATAAAAGGAATCCAAATCGGAAAAGAAGAAGTAAAGCTGTCACTGTTTGCAGATGACATGATACTATACATAGAGAATCCTAAAGATGCTACCAGAAAACTACTAGAGCTAATCAATGAATTTGGTAAAGTAGCAGGATACAAAATTAATGCACAGAAATCTCTGGCATTCCTATACACTAATGATGAAAAATCTGAAAGTGAAATCAAGAAAACACTCCCATTTACCACTGCAACAAAAAGAATAAAATATCTAGGAATAAACCTACCTAAGGAGACAAAAGAGCTGCATGCAGAAAACTATAAGACACTGATGAAAGAAATTAAAGATGATACAAATAGATGGAGAGATATACCATGTTCTTGGATTGGAGGAATCAACATTGTGAAAATGATTCTACTACCCAAAGCAATCTACAGATTCAGTGCAATCCCTATCAAACTACCAATGACATTTTTCACAGAACGAGAACAAAAAATTTCACAATTTGTATGGAAACACAAAAGACCCTGAATTGCCAAAGCAATCTTGAGAACAAAAAACGGAGCTGGATGAATCAGGCTCCCTGACTGCAGACTATACTACAAAGCTACAGTAATCAAGACAGTATGGTACTGGCACAAAAACAGAAAGATAGATCAATGGAACAGGATAGAAAGCCCAGAAATAAACCCATGTACATATGGTCACCTTATCTTTGATGAAGGAGGTAGGAATGTACAGTGCAGAAAGGACAGCCTCTTCAATAAGTGGTGCTGGGAAAACTGGACAGGTACATGTAAAAGTATGAGATTAGATCACTCCCTAACACCATACACAAAAATAAGCTCAAAATGGATTAAAGACCTAAATGTAAGGCCAGAAACTATCAAACTCTTAGAGGAAAACATAGGCAGAACACTCTATGACATAAATCAGAGTAAGGTCCTTTTTGACCCACCTCCTAAAGAAACGGAAATAAAAACAAAAATAAACAAATGGGACCTAATGAAACTTCAAAGCTTTTGCACAGCAAAGGAAACCATAAACAAGACCAAAAGACAAACCTCAGAATGGGAGAAAATATTTGCAAATGAAGCAACTGACTAAGGATTAATCTCCAAAATTTATAAGCAGCTCATGCAGCTCAATAGCAAGAAAACAAACAACCCAATCCAAAAATGGGCAGAAGACCTAAATAGACATTTCTCCAAAGAAGATATACAGACTGCCAACAAACACATGAAAGAACACTCAACATCACTAATCATTAGAGAAATGCAAATCAAAACTACAATGAGACATCTCACACCAGTCAGAATGGCCATCATCAAAATATCTAGAATCAATAAATGCTGGAGAGGGTGTGGAGAAAAGGGAACACTCTTGCACTGCTGGTGGGAATGTGAATTGGTACAGCCACTATGGAGAACAGTATGGAGGTTCCTTAAAAAACTAAAAATAGAACTACCATATGACCCAGCAATCCCACTACTGGGCATATACCCTGAGAAAACCATAATTCAAAAAGAGTCATATACCAAAATGTTCATTGCAGCTCTATTTACAATAGCCAGGAGATGGAAACAACCTATGTGTCCATCATCGGATGAATGGATAGAGAAGATGTGGCCCATATATACAATGGAATATTACTCAGCCATAAAAACAAACGAAATTGAGCTATTTGTAATGAGGTGGATGGACCTGGAGTCTGTCATACAGAGTGAAGTAAGTCAGAAAGAGAAAGACAAATACGTATGCTCACACATATATATGGAATTTAAGAAAAAAAAATGTCATGAAGAACCTAGGGGTAAGACAGGAATAAAGACACAGACCTACTAGAGAATGGGCTTGAGGATACGGGGAAGGGGAAGGGGAAGCTGTGACAAAGCGAGAGAGTGGCATGGACATATATACACTAACAAACGTAAAATAGTTAGCTAGTGGAAAGCAGCCGCATAGCACAGGGAGATCAGCTCGGTGCTTTGTGACCACCTAGAGGGGTGGGATAGGGAGGGTGGGAGGGAGGGAGACGCAAGAGGGAAGAGATATGGGAACATATGTATATGTATAACTGATTCACTTTGTTATAAAGCAGAAACTAACACACCATTGTAAAGCAATTATACTCCAATAAAGATGTTAAAAAAATAAAAAATAAATAAACCCTGACTTGGAATACCTCTGAATTTCTTTCTCTTTATTGTTACAGCACATTCTTCTGAAATTGGCAATAGTGTGCCAACTACAGTCTACTCTTAAACCAGAAGGCAATGACAAATAGTTGAGGGAAAAAAAAAGAATTTCAATCTCAAGCACGATGTAATGTATGTTCCCTGCTGATTTAAGAAAACGATATCAGCTTCAGGATACAGATTAAATGAAAATGACAACTTCACAAAGTCGGTGACTACTGTTTATTGATCCCTTATGCTGACAGGAAGTGCTGGTAGGAGAAGGCACTTGTGGTGCTGGAGGAGGGTGGCCTCGTTTGCTTTCCTGACCTCTGTCATCACCCTAGAGAGTGGGCCCAGCAGAGAGGTAGGCAACTGCTCATCAACGCTATGCAAAGCTCTTACAGGAATGGCAACGCTATGAACCTGGCACTGTTATTATCATGACTATTCCCACTGAACACATGAGGAAACAAGACGTGAGAGACTGAGCAATTTGCTCGAGTTCACGAAGCTGTAGGAGACCTAAGAACTCAGGCTCTGGAGCCAGGCTTCTGGACTTGACTCCTGGTGTCACCATTCATTAATGGTGACACCAGTGAGTCCATTATCAAGGTGTCTGTGTCCCAGCTTCCTCATCTGTAAAGTAGGGATGATAAAGTACTAAACTCAGAGGGTTATTGAAAGGATCAAATGAGATGATTTGCTTAAAGAGATGTGAACAGTGCTTGGAACTTACTAAAGGCCCATTAAGTTATTTTTAATGTTATTTATTTTTAATCCAAATGCTTCCTACGGTGTCACAGGCATTTAGAAAATATCTTCTAAACATTTCCTTTTCTCGGAATGAAAACATTCCCCTAAGTACCTTGACTTTCCCATCTTCCCACTCCAGCCTACAAAGGCACAATGGAGTGAAATTATTACTTAATTAGGACCCCTAGCACTGTAAAGACCCAGGATGTTGCATTAGAAGAAAGGAATGAATCCACAGGTTGCATTTTCAAGACTACTTAGATAATTGGAAAAGCCTCTGTAACCATGAACCCATCTTCCTTTTCACTCAGACCTCAGATGATCATGCGAGCTCCATGAACTAGCTTCAGCTCAATGTGGCTCTAAGATGCCTGTCATCGCTACTCTCTCCAGATGTGGCATTCTTCCACCAGGCATCAAGTCCTTCCCTATACCTCAACTATTTCCTCAGTGACTCTAGCCTCCAGAACAGTCCATTGTACCTTTTCCCAGCTCTCAATCACTGGACTCAGCTTACTGAACTCTAAACAGGATGTTCTAAAAACATGAAATAATTTTTCACTTTCATTCATAACATTCATTATGTTAATTCAAAGTTAAACTTATCTGGGCCCAGGAAGCATTTAATTTGTTCACACTAGTCTATGACTCTCCAAGGAAGGAGAGCTCGCTTTATTCCTTTCTGTACAGCCCCTTCACCTGGCACGATTCCTGAGTGTTGGCTGAATTCATTAGTGAACAACCCTGAGTACTTGCTTATCCTCAAGGAAATATCTATCCCGATGACTTGAGATACCCCAGTTAGGACAAGAGGTCTTGAGAAAACAATGTTCAAGTGACATCACTACAAAATCCCCATAATGTGGAAGGTTCTTAGGTCACTGGAATCAAACTACAAAGAAAAATTTTCTTCATCTAGGCATTGTCAGAAAAACTTCCTTATATTAATGTCCTCATAGAGTCAATAATTTATGGCTAACTTTAAATAAAATGAGCCCTTTACCAAGGCCTAGATAGATGGCCATATATTTAATGAGTCAATTTCTATGGTGCCATAAAATTGTTTTATGAAGGTAGGGATGCTAGAGTGCCTCAATCGCTAAAACTCAAAAAACTAACACTGTGAAGTAAATGTTATAGAGTGTCCATGTTACCGTTGCAATTCCGTCACTTTATAATCCTCTCTTCCAATCTAACACACTCTGCAAAAGAAAGGGTCTTATAATAGTTTTTCACTAAAATATAGATTAAAGGATTAAATTATGACAAACCTAAAAAGCAATCTAAACGGCTTTTAATAATTTTAATAATAAGTGAATAAAGTGTTGTTGTAGATAATATAGTGCCTTCGTCCCTAAATACCTTACAGTCATAGCAAGGTGCTTCATAAAACACAACAAAAACTATTTCACTTGGTTAAATATTTATTAAACATTTGTTTAATGCTAAAAATAAACAGTGACTATATCCCTCATGAGTATTCAAATTTCTGGGGGGATATCATTTATGGTACTCTACAATAGCAGTATATCAACTATCGACATAAATTTTCTTTCACCTGAATGTTATAATAACCCTATTTTAGGTACTGATTAATTCATCTCATTTTAAATCCCCTTAGCTTCTTAGGCCAAAAATGAGAAAGGAGGAATAAAGCAACCCCAAAGTTGTGCTTTTAAATTACAAAATAGTATATAATGGCTTTTTATAATTAAAATATATTTTTGTGCATGGAAACAAAGTACGGAATAATACAAACCAGTAAGCGAAGGGTGGTCATTCCTGGGTGAGGATTCTTGATTTTTTTGTTTTTTCCTTTTTCCTTATCCATATTTTCTATTTTTTCAATAACAAAATATGTAACTTATGTGATCTTGTAAAGTTACTTTCAAAATGTAAGATAGAAAAACCAAAAATGTGGTGCCCTTTTTCCTTCCAACCATAGGTACATAGCATCTGGGCCTTGGAGTTGAACTGGCAAGAGGGGAAGGGAGTTAAATAAAACCACGCACCAAACACCTAACAGTGAGCCATTCAGCTAAACTTCCTGCGTTATCCCCAAACCTCCTTGCAGTCAGTGAGATTTTAAAAAATGAACTGTGTTCTCTACTTGTCCTTCAAAGCAATGAAAGGACCACAATATTCCACTGGGCCTTGTGTCTTTATTTCTGGAGGTTCATTTTCCTGACAAGTCTGGTTTTCAGGAAAGATAATCCATATAAAAGGATTCTTTGACCCAGCTCCAGCTCGGACACAGAAATAATGGTTCTCGTTTGTCAAGGAACCATAAAGGAACGAATCAATAACTTTCATAAGGTTATTTCAGAGTTCAATTCTTCACCCAAGTGCCCTTCCTCAGACAGCTTAGATAAATAATACCTTTTTCATTTGGTCTCATTTTAAAGTTCATGGGAAGCTCCTCCTCCAGCCCCAAATAAAAAGGAGCAGACGACACACTGTTAAGAAAAGATGAGTCCTTGTGTTTACATCAAATTCTCCCCTTTCAGGAGGGACTAATACAAGTCAATGCCAAATAAAAGAAAATGGTGATCCACTTCCTGTTTGAGACCTATTTCAAAGGCTTGCTCCATACAATACCCCCTTATGGAGTTTGTTTCGCACATCAAGGGCCTAAGTAGTTTCGCATTTTGGCCTCCTGGAGTGATTAGCTTGTACCTGATCTCCTCCTGCTGTTGTCTTAAAATGATAAACCTGAAGGCATCAGCCATAAGAAGATCAACTTAGATACAGAAGCAACAGCATGAATCCCAGATGAAAAGATAGCTGCTATACATAACTGAAAATGTCTTTGTTCAGTTGTCTGACAAGAGACCCTGAACAGCATGGCAAGTTAACATCATGTTCTGGTACATGTCTTCGTATAATAGTGCACTAACATAGATGGAGGCAGGGCAAAGAAAGGAGAGGGAACAAGCTACCGCCAAGGGCCAATACTTCTCCAGATCTGCCACACATTCAGTGTCTCACGGCGCCTCCCAGCACCCTGTGGACAAGGCATCACTACCCTATCTAATCAATGAGGGAATAGGGTGCGAAAAGGCTGAGTGAATTGTCCAGAGCACATCCACTAACGGGTGGATCTGGGATTCAAAACCATCCTTTTTCTTCTTTGCTACACTGTTATCATATAGCATCAGTAAGAATGAATGCTTTAGTGTATACATGTCAATCCCAATCTCCCAATTCATCACACCACCACCACCCCCCGCCACTTTCCCCCCTTGGTGTCCATACGTTTGTTCTCTACACACTAATATGTATAAAATGGATAATTAATAAGAACCTGCTGTATAAAAAAAATAAATTAAATTTTAAAAAGAATGAATGCTTTATTATATATATGTGCCTTATTTTATATATGTAGTGTGTGTATAGATAGATAAATAGATAGATACTGTAGAGCAGTCTTACCATTTCAAGTCACTCTTACTTCCACTTTCTCACTTTAAGAGGCCAACAAGGTGCGGCACCCTAGGGAAGTGCTGCTAAATTTACAGAGGAAAGGACTGTGAGGTTAAGTGACTTACCTGCCTAACAGGCTCCCCAAGCCTTCAACAGCCCACTTCCACCCCTCTTAATCTAACTTCCACACATCCTCCAAGTCTCACTTGAAATATCACTTCCTCCGGGAGGCCTTCTCTGCCTCCGTGACTAAGTCAATATTTCCCTGCTCGTGTTCCCAAAGCTCCCCTTACTTCCAAAAACCCAGTCTATTCCTCCAAGTTCTATTTGGTACAGAAAAGACAAAGGAGAAAGAGAGCACCTTCTGGGTTCCAGCTACTTTGGCACATTCACATCTTTCATATTTCCTCCTAAAATATTTTGAGATACATATTATCATATCCCCATTTTACAGATAAGGAAACCAAGGTTCTGACAGGTTAGGTGATATTCCCAAAGCTTGTAAGTGAGCGTACCTATATTGGAACCTATGGCCATTTGATTTTGAAACTTACATTTTCCCCACCACACCCACCTCTGTACCCACAACATTGGTCTATGGACACAAAGTTATACAGCACACTAGCTCAAGTAGCAATGCCAAATGCCAATATGGTAGAGTGTATAAACTTGGGTTCAAATACCGATTCAATTACTTCCTAGCTTTGGGAACTTAGACAAATCTTAGCTTTTCTGAGTCTCTATTTCCTAATATATAAACTAAGGGTAAGATAGGACCCAATGGGGTGACAGTGAAGGTGAAATAAACTAATGTACTTACTTAGCACAGTGACTGGTGCATAGAAAGCTCTAAATAAATGTTAGCTATGACTTTGGTCACTTGCCACAATCTTAACCAGTTGACCACGGTATTTTCAGTGACAGAGGGAACAGTTGTAGCATTTAGAGCTTTAGAAAATCCCTCCAGCTTCCAAGATAAGGGGAAGTTAACTTTCCCACTGCTTAAATGTTTACAAAATATTCCACTATAGAGTGCTGTGGAAACTATACTCCTGGAGTAGTGTACACACAGACACACACACACACACACACACACACACACACACAAGGAACACTGCAAAATATAGAATAAGATTAAATACCCAGTGAATGTGCTCACATTCCAAATTCTGAAGCAATGGAAACACAGGCTTAGCTCTTCTATTTTTACACCCAGCTTTTCATTTGTTCTAACACAATCCTGTTACAGTGAAAGCCCAAACTAAGAGGACTCCAATGACAAAATAACCCTCATAAATTCCGGGAGATGTTAACCACAGAAAAAGTTCTCAAATGAATAAAAAGTCTTCCTCATATTTCCACTTTAAGTAGTCCAGATACTAGGGAGACTCTAGTACAGCTTAAGCTTGAAATTGCTTTTTTTTTCCTCTAACAGTTCAGCTCTCAAAGACTTCATTTCCTATTCCTAAGGCAAATGAAGAAAACAAAATTAAACATTCAAAATGTTTGGACATGAAATTAAATTATAGCTATACCATGATCTCTCATATTAAAATTATTTACTTTCTTGTCTTCCTCCCCCAATGGATCATTATCATTTGTTCTATAATTAGTTGTTTACATCTATCTACCTCCCCAAGAGTAAGGACAATTTCTTTACATAGAGGTAGCTTTGTATTCCCATAGTAACTGAAACATGGCAGGCACTTATAATGATTTTGACTGACTTAATGAATGGATGGATGGGTGGATGGACAGATATTCCCAAATTTAAATAACTACTGGCAATTTTGTGATGTAACTGCTGAAAGTCAAACACACAGACAACAACACTTCACTCTCCGTGCTGCTCTTGCAGCTGCAGTAGCCATTTTCAATACGCGCTGTTTGAGATCCAGCCTTCTAGACCTATGTCTCAGTCAAGACCTTTGCTCTAAAAAGCCCCGTCTATTTCTGCCTGAATGCGAGCCTTGTCTGCCTGATGCTCTTGTGTTCCAGCACGTCAAAGCTGTGTCATAGCATTGGAAGCTATGCAGCAAAACTTTCATCCCTAACTTTTTCCTCTAGTCAGCCTCTTGGCAGCTGACCTAGTCAAACTGACCACCCAGTAAATGGCTGGGAGTTGTACTGATGCTCACATTCAACTATATAAAGCCACATCCTACTACATCTGTTGTCAGGCCCAGCAGAGGCCCTGAGTCAAAGGCAGCATCACTGGTGACCAGTCCTCACTATTTAATGTAAAGCAGGCTCCTAAACAGGGACGATGCCACTCCAAGAGGCATTTAAAAATTTGCTCTGAAGAATGAAGGTTAGGATGCTACTGGCATTTAATAGACAAGGATCATAAATTCCAGATGTCATGTAATGAGCAAGACCATCCTGCACCAAGAAAAACTGTCCCACTTCCACATGACTTTCAAATGTCCCACAAAACATTCATGTCAATGAAAAAGCTGTTTATAGTTATCTGATTATATATCTTAACTATTCCTATCTGTTTTACACATAAACATAAAGAATTTATTGAGTGGTAATAAAATACACTGAATTGTCCAGGAACTTAACTACCATGTAACTCAAAGAAAGATGGTACTTTATTTTGTTTAGAACTTTATGAAGATAACAGAAGACAATAAAAACGTGTATTGCAGATTTTTTAAAAACTATGAATATTTCATCAGATACAATATCTACAAACATAATTAATTTGAAATTTAATTATGGACAGCTAACTTCTCCACAAAAAAAAAAAAGGTGAAAGTTAGAAGACAAATATTTAAAGTGAGAAAAAAAAACAACCATCAACTTAGAATTCTATACCTAGCAAACATATCCTTCAACAATGAAAGTAAAATAAACATGTTTTAAATTAATAAAACCTGTGAGAATTTGTCACCTACAAATTCAAACTAAAAATATATATATATACTAAGGGAAGTTCTTTAGGCAAAGAAAAATTGATTCTAGATGGAAACACAGTAATGTAGGAAGGAGTTTTGAGTAATCAAAAGGTCAAATATGTGAGTAATCTAAATAAATAACTGTACAAAACAAAAATGCTAATATCTTGTGGGATTTAAAATATATGCAAGTTTAAAATGCCTAATAACAATAATACATAAGATAGTAGAGGGATAGAGACTGTCATACAGAGTGAAGTAAGTCAGAAAGAGAAAAACAAATACCGTATGCTAACACATATATATGGAATCTAAAAAGAAAAAAGAAAAAAAGAAAACGGTCAGAAGAACCTAGGGGCAACACGTGAATAAAGATGCAGACCTACTAGAGAATGGACTTGAGGATACGGGGAGGGGGAAGGGTAAGCTGGGACAAAGTGAGAGAGTGGCATGGACATATATACACTACCAAATGTAAAACAGAGAGCTAGTGGGAAGCAACCGCATAGCATAGGGAGATCAGCGGGGTGCTTTGTGACCACCTACAGGGGTGGGACAGGGAGGGTGGGATGGAGGGAGATGCAAGAGGGAAGAGATATGGGACATATGTATATGTATAACTGATTCACTTTGTTATAAAGCAGAAACTGACACACCATTGTAAAGCAATTATACTCTAATAAAGATGTTAAAAAAAAAGATAGTAGAGGGATAAATAAAGCTGAAGTGTTTCAAGGTTCTAGTATTAGTTGGGAAGAGATAACTAAAAGGATTACTACATATTGTAATCTCTAGGATAACCATTAAAAGATTAGTAAAAGCATGTAAAACTAACAAGCTAATGGGAAATTAAATACAAAAATGATTAGATTGATCCAAAAGACAAAAAGAAAAAACATAGAAAAATAGAACAGAAGTGACAAATAGAAAACAAATAGTAAGATGGTATATATAAACCTTAAAATATCAGTGATTACACTGAACAAAAATGTTAAAAGATAACGATGGTCAGACTGTTTAAAAACAGAGCAGTGGCTACGATAGCACTGAGAGCCTTTATCATAAAATATCGACTGAATTTCTCAAAGTAAAACCCCAATATGTATATATGTATATTTGTATGTATTTATACCCCTGCCTCAGTCAAAACAGGATTTCAGAGACCAACTCCTTTAAGAATTCAATTCACCAAGAATTTATTGAGGATTTATCATTGTGCTATACAATATGAAAGATATCAAAAAATATAGCCCAAACCAGAGACAGAAGAATACAACTCAGTCCCTTATATTTGCCCTTGAACTTGAAATACAGTTAAAGAAACAAGACTTCTGAAACAATGAGAGAGCAAAGCAAAAGACAAGAACTGGAGAAACAACCTAGTATAGAATAAGAGCACTGGACTGAGAGCCAGAACCTGCTTTTATCAAGCTGGGCACACGAGACAAGTCACTTGCGTGGGTCTCAGATCCTCTTCCATAAAATTCAGAGAGTAGACTGCATCATCCATAATCTAGAGATGGATTTTGGAGTCAAACAAATCTGGGTTGGAATCTAGCTCCCTGCCTTAATAATTACAGAACCTTAAGCAAGATAATTATCCTGACTCAGACTCAGTTTCCTTTTATGTAAAAAGAATTAAGATGATAAAACCTACCCAGGGGCTTCCCTGGTGGCGCAGTGGTTGAGAGTCCGCCTGCCGATGCAGGGGACACGGGTTCGTGTCCTGGTCTGGGAGGATCCCACATGCCGCGGAGCGGCTGGGCCCGTGAGCCATGGCCGCTGAGCCTGCGCGTCCGGAGCCTGTGCTCCGCAACGGGAGAGGCCACAACAGTGAGAGGCCCGCATACCACCCAAAAAAAAAAAAAAAAAAAAAAACCTACCCAGAAGGATAAATTAGGTAAGACATTTGCATTTATTGGCACAGTGCCCCGAACTTACAGGGTAGAGCAGAGGCTTCCACTTCTCCAACCTCAGACCTTTCCTCTATCCAGACAGATCTCTCCATGACCTCTGTTACTCAGAAGGATCATCACTACACCCCTGTGCAAAATTTATAAAGTAGTCCATCAGCTGCTGGATGGTTTTCTCACGTGTGCATTTCATGACCATGTTCATCAATTTACCAACCACTCTTCATAACGTTTCAAAATACGATACCATAGGGATAATTGCTTTTTTTTAAAAATTAAACATACGACTTCCCAAAACCCTTTTAAAATGTCCAGTATACAAGTTATATGTCCATACAATACTGATAGCTACTATTTACTAAGCAACTATTAACACCTATATATAACATATGTGTATGTATATATTCATAAATGTGTATATTATAGGTGCATGTGTGTATATGTACACCTATAAAATACATGCTACAGATTTGTGCAGAAGGGGAGAGGCAGCACGTGAAAGGAGGGCCTCGGGAGTGTGGAGTTCCAGAGTTTGGAGGTGTCCGTGGTCCCCCACCTGTGCCTGGTAGGTGTCCTGGTTGCGAGAAGACACGAATTCCACATTCTCGTTGACTAACTTACCCAATGTCACAAAGTCATAAAGGGCAGAGTTGGGGTCCGAACCGAAGAGCACATTCTGGCCACAGTCTGTGTTCTTAACCACCGCGCATGCTGCCTTATATTTGGGATTAGGTGTAAAGTTTTAAAAGGATAAGAAAGTAACGTACCTTACTAAAAAGGACAATCGAAGCTTCCGGGAAGATGGCGGAAGAGTGAGACGTGGGGATCACCTTCCTCCCCACAGATACACCAGAAATACATCTACACGTGGAACAACTCCTACAGAACACCTACTGAACGCTGGCAGAAGTCCTCAGACCTCCCAAAAGGCAAGAAACCCCCCACGTACCTGGGTAGGGCAAAAGAAAAAAGAATAAACAGAGACAAAAGGATAGGGACGGGACCTGCACCAGCGGGAGGGAGCTGTGAAGAAGAAATGTTTCCACACACTAGGAAGCCCTTTCGCGGGCGGAGACTGATGGTGGCGGAGGGGGCGAGCTACAGAGCCGCGGAGGAGAGTGCAGCAACAGGTGTGCGGAGGGCAAAGCTGAGAGATTCCCGCACAGAGGATCAGGGCCGACCGGCACTCACCAGCCCGAGAGGCTTGTCTGCTCACCCGCTGGGGAGGGCGGGGCTGGGAGCTGAGGCTTGGGGTTCGGTCGGAGCGCAGGGAGAGGACTGGGGTTGGCGGCGTGAACACAGACTGCATGGGGTTAGTGCACCGCGGCTAGCCGGGAGGGAGTCCGGGGAAAAGTCTGGACCTGTCGAAGAGGCAAGAGACTTATTCTTCCCTCTTTGTTTCCTGGTGCGGGAGGAGAGGGGATTAAGAGTGTTGCTTAAAGGAGATCCAGAGACAGGCGCAAGCCGCGGCTATAAGCGCGGACCGCAGAGACGGGCATGAGACGCTAAGGCTGCTGCTGCCGCCACCAAGAAGACTGTGTGCGAGCACAGGTCACTCTCCACACCCCCTCTTCCGGGAAGCCTGTGCAGCCCGCCCCTGCCAGGGTCCCAGGATCCAGGGACAACTTCCCTGGGAGAACGCACGGCGCACCTCAGGCTGGTGCAACGTCACGCAGGCCTTTGCAGCCGCAGGCACGCCCCGCATCCATACCCCTCCCTCCCCCCGGCCTGAGTGAGCCAGAGCCCCCGATTCAGCGGCTCCTTTAACCCAGTCCTGTCTGAGCGAAGAACAGATGCCCTCAGGGGACCTACACAAAGAGGCGGGGCCAAATCCAAAACTCAGCCCTGGGAGCTGTGAGAATAAAGAAGAGAAAGGGAAATCTCTCCCAGCAGTCTCAGAAGCAGCGGATTAAAGCTCCACAATCAACTTGATGTACCCTGCATCTGTGGAATACATGAATAGACAACGAATAATCCCAAATTGAGGAGGTGGACTACCAGAGCAATATTTATGATTTTTTCCCCTTTTCCTCTTTTTGTGAATGTGTATCTGTATGCTTCTGTGAGAGATTTTGGCTGTATAGCTTTGCTTCCACCATTTGTCCTAGGGTTCTATCCATCCATTGTTTTGTTTTTTTTTAATATTTTTCTTTTTTTCTCTTAATAATTATTTTTTTAATTTTAATAACTTTATTATATTGTATCTTACTTTATTTTATTTTACTTTATCTTCTTTCTTTCTTTTTTTCCTTCCTTCCCTCCTTCCTTCCTTCCTCCCTCCCTCCCTCTTTTCTTTCTTTCTTTCTTCTTCTACTAATTCTTTCTTTCTACTTTTTCTCCCTTTTCTTCTGAGCCGTGTGGATGAAAGGCTCTTGGTGCTACAGCCAGGAGTCAGTCCTGTGCCTCTGAGGTGGGAGAGCCAACTTCAGGACACTGGTCCACAAGAGACCTCCCAGCTCCACATAATATCAAACGGCGAAAATCTCCCAGAGATCTCCAACTCAATACAGGCACCCAGCTTCACTCAATGACCAGCAAGCTACAGTGCTGGACAACCTATGCCAAACAACTAGCAAAACAGGAACACAACCCCACTCATTAGCAGAGAGGCTCCTAAAATCATAATAAGTGAAAAGACACCCCAAAACACACCACCAGACGTGGACCTGCCCACTAGAGAGACAAGATCTAGCCTCATCCACCAGAACACAGGCACTAGTCCCCTCCACCAGGAAGGCTACACAACCCACTGAACCAACTATAGCCACTGGGGACAGACACGAAAAATAACGGGAACTACGAACCTGCAGCCTGCAAAAAGGAGATCCCATACACAGTAAGCTGAGCAAAATGAGAAGACAGAAAAACACAGCAGGTGAAGGAGCAAGGTAAAAACTCACCAGACCTAACAAATGAAGAGGAAATAGGCAGTCTACCTGAAAAAGAATTCAGAATAATGATAGTAAAGATGATCCAAAATCTTGGAAATAGAATAGACAAAATGCAAGAAACATTTAACAAGGACCTAGAAGAACTAAAGAGGAAACAAACAATGATGAACAGCACAATAAATGAAATTAAAAATATTCTAGATGGGATCAATAGCAGAATAACTGAGGCAGAAGAACAGATAAGTGACCTGGAAGATAAAAGAGTGGAAATAACTACTGCAGAGCAGAATAAAGAAAAAAGAACAAAAAGAACTGAGGACAGTCTCATAGACCTCTGGGACAACATTAAATGCATCAACATTCGAATTATAGGGGTTCCAGAAGAAGAAGAGAAAAAGAAAGGGACTGAGAAAATATTTGAAGAGATAATAGTGGAAAACTTCCCTAATATGGGAAAGGAAATAGTTAATCAAGTCCAGGAAGCACAGAGAGTCCCATACAGGATAAATCCAAGGAGAAATATGCCAAGACACATATTAATCAAACTGTCAAAAATTAAATACAAAGAAAGCATATTAAAAGCAGCAAGGGAAAAACAACAAATAACACACAAGGGAATCCCCATAAGGTTAACAGCTGATCTTTCAGCAGAAACTCTGCAAGCCAGAAGGGACTGGCAGGACATATTTAAAGTGATGAAGGAGAAAAACCTGCAACCAAGATTACTCTACCCAGCAAGGATCTCATTCAAATTTGATGGAGAAATTAAAAGCTTTACAGACAAGCAAAAGCTGAGAGAGTTCAGCACCACCAAACCAGCTTTACAACAACTGCTAAAGGAACTTCTCTAGGCAAGAAACACAAGAAAAGGAAAAGACCTACAATAACAAACCCAAAACAATTTAGAAAATGGGAATAGGAACATACATATCGATAATTACCTTAATGTAAATAGACTAAATGCTCCCACCAAAAGACACAGATTGGCTGAATGGATACAAAAACAAGACCCATATATTTGCTGTCTACAAGAGACCCACTTCAGACCTAGAGACACATACAGATTGAAAGTAAGGGGATGGAGAAAGATATTTCATGCAAATGGAAACCAAAAGAAAGCTGGAGTAGCAAGACTCATATCAGACAAAATAGACTTAAAATAAAGACTATTAGAAGAGACAAAGAAGGACACTACATAACAATCAAGGGATCAATCCAAGAAGAAGATACAACAATTGTAAATATTTAGGCACCCAACATAGGAGCACCTCAATACATAAGGCAAATACTAACAGCCATAAAAGGGGAAATCGACAGTAACACATTCATAGTAGGGGACTTTAATACCCCACTTTCACAAATGGACAGATCATCCAAAATGAAAATAAATAAGGAAACACAAGCTTTAAATGATACATTAAACAAGATGGACTTAATTGATATTTATAGGACATTCCATCCAAAAACAACAGAATACACATTTCTTTCAAGTGCTCATGGAACATTCTCCAGCATAGATCATATCTTGGGTCACAAATCAAGCCTTGGTAAATTTAAGAAAATTGAAATTGTATCAAGTATCTTTTCCGACCACAACGCTATGAGACTACATATCAATTACAGGAAAAGATCTGTAAAAAATACGAACACATGGAGGCTAAACAATACATTACTTAATAACGAAGTGATCACTGAAGAAATCAAAGAGGAAATCAAAAAATACCTAGAAATAAATGACAATGGAGACACGACGACCCAAAACCTATGGGATGCAGCAAAAGCAGTTGTAAGAGGGAAGTTTATAGCAATACAATCCTACCTTAAGAAATAGGAAACATCTCGAATAAACAACCTAACCTTGTACCTAAACCAGTTAGAGAAAGAACAAAAAAAACCGAAAGTTAGCACAAGGAAAGAAATCATAAACATGAGATCAGAAATAAATGAAAAAGGAATGAAGGAAACCATAGCAAAGATCAATAAAACAAAAAGCTGGTTCTTTGAGAAGAGAACCAAAATTGATAAACCATTAGCCAGACTCATCAAGAAAATAAGGGAGAACACTCAAATCAACAGAATTAGAAATGAAAAAGTGGAAGTAACAACTGACACTACAGAAATACAAAAGATCATGAGAGATTACTACAAGCAACTCTATGCCAATAAAATGGACAATCTGGAAGAAATGGACAAATTCTTAAAAATGCACAACCGGCCAAGACTGAATCAGGAAGAAATAGAAAATATGAACACACCAATCACAAGCACTGAAATTGAAACTGTGATTAAAAATCTTCCAACAAAAAAAAAAAAAAAAAAAAAATCTTCCAACAAACAAAAGCCCAGGACCAGATGGCTTCACAGGCGAATTCTATCAAACATTTAGAGAAGAGCTAACACCTATCCTTCTCAAACTCTTCCAAAATATACCAGAGGGAGGAACACTCCCAAACTCTTTCTACAAGGCCACCATCACCCTGATACCAAAACCAGACAAGGATGTCACAAAGAAAGAAAACTACAGGCCATTATCACTGATGAACATAGATGCAAAAATCCTCAACAAAATACTAGCAAACAGAATCCAACAGCACATTAAAAGGTTCATACACCATGATCAAGTAGGGTTTATCCCAGGAATGCAAGGTTTCTTCAATATATGCAAATCAATCAATGTGATACACCATATTAACAAATTGAAGGAGAAAAAGCATATGATCATCTCAACAGATGCAGAGAAAGCTTTTGACAAAATTCAACACCCATTTATGATAAAAACCCTGCAGAAAGTAGGCATAGAGGGAACTTTCCTCAACATAATAAAGGCCATATATGACAAACACACAGCCAACATCGTCCTGAATGGTGAAAAACAGAAAGCATTTCCACTATGATCAGGAACAAGGCAAGGTTGTCCACTCTCACCACTCTTATTCAACATAGTTTTGGAAGTTTTAGCCACAGCAATCAGAGAAGAAAAGGAAATAAAAGGAATCCAAATCAGAAAAGAAGAAGTAAAGCTGTCACTGTTTGCAGATGACATGATAGTACACATAGAGAATCCTAAAGATGCTACCAGAAAACTACTAGAGCTAATCAATGAATTTGGTAAAGTAGCAGGATACAAAATTAATGCACAGAAATCTCTGGCACTCCTATACACTAATGATGAAAAATCTGAAAGTGAAATCAAGAAAACACTCCCATTTACCACTGCAACAAAAAGAATAAAATATCTAGGAATAAACCTACCTAAGGAGACAAAAGACCTGTATGCAGAAAACTATAAGACACTGATGAAAGAAATTAAAGATGATACAAATAGATGGAGAGATATACCATGTTCTTGGATTGGAAAAATCAACACTGTGATAATGACTATACTACCCAAAGCAATCTACAGATTCAATGCAATCCCTATCAAACTACCACTGGCATTTTTCACAGAACGAGAACAAAAAATTTCACAATTTGTATGGAAACACAAAAGACCCCGAATAGCCAAAGCAATCTTGAGAATGAAAAACGGAGCTGGAGGAATCAGGCTCCCTAACTTCAGACTATACTACAAAGCTACAGTAATCAAGACAGTATGGTACTGGCACAAAAACAGAAAGATAGATCAATGGAGCAGGATAGAAAGCCCAGAGATAAACCCACGCACATATGGCCACCTTATCTTTGATAAAGCAGGCAGGAATGTACAGTGGAAAAAGGACAGCCTCTTCAATAAGTGGTGCTGGGAAAACTGGACAGGTACATGTAAAAGTATGAGATTAGATCACTCCCTAACACCATACACAAAAATAAGCTCAAAATGGATTAAAGCCCTAAATGTAAGGCGAGAAACTATCAAACTCTTAGAGGAAAACATAGGCAGAACACTCTATGACATAAATCACAGCAAGATCCTTTTTGACCCACCTCCTAGACAAATGGAAATAAAAACAAAAATAAACAAATGGGACCTAATGAAACTTCAAAGCTTTTGCCCAGCAAAGGAAACCATAAACAAGACCGAAAGACAACCCTCAGAATGGGAGAAAATATTTGCAAATGAAGCAACTGACAAAGGATTAATCTCCAAAATTTATAAGCAGCTCATGCAGCTCAATAACAAAAAAAACAAACAATCCAATCCAAAAATGGGCAGAAGGCCTAAATAGACATTTCTCCAAAGAAGATATACAGACTGCCAACAAACACATGAAAGAATGCTCAACATCATTAATCATTAGAGAAATGCAAATCAAAACTATAATGAGATATCATCTCACACCAGTCAGAATGGCCATCATCAAGAAATGTAGAAACAATAAATGCTGGAGAGGGTGTGGAGAAAAGGGAACCCTCTTGCACTGTTGGTGGAATGTAAATTGATACAGCCACTGTGGAGAACAGTATGGAGGTTCCTTAAAAAACTAAAAATAGAACTACCATATGACCCAGAAATCCCACTACTGGGCATATACCCTGAGAAAACCATAATTCAAAAAGAGTCATGTACCAAAATGTTCATTGCAGCTCTATTTACAATAGCCCGGAGATGGAAACAACCTATGTGTCCATCATCGGATGAGTGGACAAAGAAGATGTGGCTCATATATACAATGGAATAGTACTGAGCCATAAAAAGAAACGAAATTCAGCTATTTGTAATGAGGTGGATAGACCTAGCGTCTGTCATACAGAGTGAAGTAAGTCAGAAAGAGAGAGACAAATACCGTATGCTAACACATATATATGGAATTTAAGAAAAAAAATGTCATGAAGAACCTAGGGATAAGACGAATAAAGACACAGACTTACTAGAGAATGGACTTGAGGATATGGGGAGAGGGAAGGGTAAGCTGTGACAAAGTGAGAGAGAGGCATGGACATATATACACTACCAAATGTAAGGTAGATATCTAGTGGGAAGCAGCCGCATAGCACAGGGAGATCAGCTCAGTGCTTTGTGACCGCCTGGAGGGGTGGGATAGGGAAGGTGGGAGGGAGGGAGACGCAAGAGGGAAGAGATATGGGAACATATGTATATGTATAACTGATTCACTTTGTTATAAAGCAGAAACTAACACACCACTGTAAAGCAGTTATACTCCAATAAAGAGGTAAAAAAAAAATACATGCTACATATGTATTACCTATGTGAGTATATATATGTATTTATATGTAACATTTAATTCCCACCAAAAAAATCCTATAAATTAGTTATTATTGCTCCTGTTCTACAAATAAAAAATGTTTAAAAAACCCAGAAAGTTAAAGAAATTATTTGATCAGTTATTGTAGAACTGGTGAAACCAGGATTTGAAGCCCAGACTGCTTGGTGTCAAGAACCATGCTCTTTCAACTGAAAAATGATAGTTCTGATGAGAACAGCTCTCAATAGGTTTAAGCATAACCGATCAAGGGGCCTAACTGACTTAGGCCGCTGTTGCCACCTCCCACCCCATCACATTGCAGCTGGCAAGGATTTCGGGGAGGGAGGGCATCAGGGACCAACAAGGGCAGCTAGCCCTCCCTCGGCAATCTCACTCTCAACATCTTACTGAGGACCGTAAGCTTCTAAGGAAACAAAACCAGTTTCCCCTCTGGGAAATGTTTGAGGAAGCTTTCTATAAAGCCACATGGCATAATAAAATAATAATGGTATAGCTATAAAACTGTACTAGATAACACTGGTCAAATCAACTTTCTGAATCTTGGCAAATGAGAAGAGTTTAATAATTGCTTAGCTGCTATTTCCATTTCCCAGTTTCAGAGTGGAAATGTTCTTCTAAATTTCTAAGTCAGAGACAGTAAACGGGTGTTGTCACTTACACCACCTCTGGAAAGAGTGATTTGAAATGCTGTGTTGAGGAGGGTCCTGAAGCTCTGTCCAGGTAGGTTAAATGAGAAAGATTACTATTGTCCGCCACACGCTCAGGGTTAAGTTATGGGAAGGAGTAGAAGTTACCTGTGCCATATGTTCCCAGATGCTAACGCCAACATAATCTACCCTAAAATATTGTTCACCACTGTTACTTGATCCATGAATTAAAGTGGGAAAGAAAAGCAAAGGAAAAGAAAAGAAAACTGGTTGGGTGAAGACCCCTGAGATGATCAACTTTAATGATGAACTAATCAACTACAGTATACTTTTCTTATTTTTCCATTAAGCTCTTCAACTTTTTCCCGACATGTAAACCTTTCCTTATTCATAACTAGTTTACAAAATAGGCTTCTGTTTTGCCTCAGCTACTGTTCGCAAGAACACCCTGGCACAGGCCATAGCTGGCATATGAGGTTAACTTCTTCACCTCTGGGAACATGGATCCTACTCCCATTCCAAACCAAGAGGAAATTAACTGCCAATTCTGATGGGAATGACATATTGACTAAGTACTTAGACCAAGCAATCTACTCCAGCAGTCAGCAGAATACACAGTGGTTGTATTCTCTAACAACACAAGAATGCTTGATTAGAATTGCTTCAAGCCTCACTGTTTGCCAGGCAGCCACTGAAAAGAAGCAGGTATCAGGTGTCTCCAAGGAAGACCCTCCCAGGGTTCACTGTTAAATCCAGAGGCAGAACCCAGAGCAATTACACTCCTGGTACAATTACCAGCATCACCCACTCCCTGCCAAGTGAGGAGACGTGGCAGCTGCATAATACAGCTTTCATTTTACATTTCCACTCCAATTAGCTGACAGTACTCGTCAATTGGCTGAAGAAAACAAAATGCAAGGGAAGTTGAAAGCCCTCTATGTGATTTACAGAGCTGTGCCTTCAAGAACAATGATGAGACGAAAGGGACTGAAAAGAGAAGTAGGGGACCCACCGCAACAAAAGGGCAGGCTGCAGGCAACCCATAGGTGGGATGTATGGTTTAAATGGTGCACCAGAGATATTTAAGCTTAACACCCGTCCCAACTACTGTTTGTTTGACTAACGGCAAGAGAATTAAATTGCCGCCCCTGTAAGGTCTGGCTGGGACTTATTAACATCATACAGCACAGTCATGCAACTTCTAGCCTCCCTCATCCTGCCACACAGTCAACATTTACAGAGAAGTTACTGAACTGAGTGCAAAGTCCCGCTAGTGCTTAGGAGCTGTTAAAGCAATAGACAATGAGTTTCCGGGGGGCACCCAGTCTTGTCAGTAATGCAATGAAATGCACACAGGAAACAAGGAGACCATACAGTGGACAGTGGGGAGGAGGCATGGTTGCAGTAATGTTGAATAACTAAGTCATTAGAATCTGCAGACCAGCGCCAGAATCCTAGGTGAATCCCACAGAGGGGTTCTAATAGATTCCACTGGAGTCCTCACAGGTTCTGGCTGGGTAACTCCAAGAACTCTTCCAGAGCTGAGCAGAATCAACCAGTGCCTTAGGGCCAGTAACAGTCCACAGTGAACCTGGGCAAGGTTCCATGGTGCTGCCCTGCTCTCCTAGATTCTTCCAGAGCTTACGGGAGGCCAGTGACAGCCCTGTAGACAGCCTGGGAAATTCTGTCTGGTTGCACTGTGGATGAGCCTGAGATTTCCAGCACCCCTGGGGGAATGATTCCATTAAAGACAGAGCATACATTATAATTTGTTTCCTGGGTTTCATCCAAAATATACAATTTCAGCCTTTATCCATTTTTGGCCCTGGGATTGACATTTAATACAGGGTGGAGGGGTTCTGTGATCTTGTTCCAAAGCTGAATGTCAAATGTAGGAAAGAGGAAGCTTCCATTCTGCAGATCAGGGATTGCTACCTTCTTCTTGGTGGCCTCATGACTCTGTAGAACCTCATGTCCATGAACCATGTTGCTCAATGCACACCGGGTGGTTCGACCTGGACCCCATTCTAAATGTGGGAAGATGGTCAGCCATGCATTTCAAAGAATGAATTGGGAAGGATGGAATCTCTGTAGAAACAGCATTTGGGGAATGAGAGTACTTTCCAAAGCACAGCAAAATATTTAGTGAGAGCTAACAGACAACTCCCACAAATGCAATAAATAGCATTCTATCGAGCTACTCTGAATAAGAAAGACAGAACATAGGCAATTTTTTTTAAAGTTTCTAATACATACGCAAAAATACTCTCAGGTAATTTTACTTAAACTATCAGTTAATCAGCCCAGAAATTGCATACTATCATGTTAACTCTGTGTACATACAGGGATTTGTTACAGAGAAGGGGGAAACAAATCTTAAAATGCTACCAGAGACCACCAAAGGAATTTGGTATTTTTAATCTTTATAATAAATTCTATATTCCCACTTTTTTAGTTAGAAAAAAAAAGATAGTTGGTCACATATAACTTTTTTATAATAAATGTGTTATTTTCTTTTAAAAGAAAAAAAAATGCTACTAGAGAAACTGAGTCCCCCTAAAACCAAGTTCCCCTGCTGAGTCTGTGATTAACCTCTGTAGCCAAACTTTATTCTCTTTCTTGTCCCGCCTGTGTTGCCCTCAGAATTGAGAAGTATCAAAGAAAAGTGGGGATTGAAACAGGATGCTCCCGAGTACAAAAGCTCCTCCATGTCCTCTGTTTCTTGTTTCTAGAAAACAGACTTTGGTCTCCTAATCCTTCCCTGAGTTCCAAAGAGCAAACTTAACAGTTACTAATTAGGAAAGTGAGGGAATGCAGAAACAGAGGAAAAGCAGTCAAGAAACAACAATTCAGTGATAAAACAGGGTCCTAGTTTCTCCTCAAGGGATATACATAACAATCTGACACACATATTTGAGTTGTTCTGCAAGAACGAAGATCCCCATCCAGGTGGAGGATGGTGACTACATGCTGAAACGAGCACACTGACCCCAGACTAGCTGGAACCAGAAGGCTGATGATTAAGATTCCCAAAACATCACCCTGTTAGCTCACCACCAATCAGAAGAAAGTCATGCCCCCAGCAACCCTCACCCTAAATGTTGCCTTTAAAAACTCTTCCCTGAAAGCCATTGGTGAGTTCAGGTCTTTGGAGCGTGAGCTGCCTGTTCTTGCTTGGCGCCCTGCAAATTAACACTGTATTTTCCTTTACCACAACCAGTGCCAGTAGATTGGCTTTGCTGCGAGATGGGCAAGCAGATCCAAGTTTGGTTCAGTAACACTAGTATTCTTGAAATTTCTGAATAGTTTGCACACTGACGAGGTGAGGTGAGCTCCTACATAAAATGGATGGAAAAGAGGGAGCAGGCAAACTCCGTGGACGCACTAATCTCATACCTTCAGGTTAGACGATCACTGTTGGAACTGGCTCTGATATATTATTGCTTTACTCTTCCCTTAGTACAATTAGACTCCACCAAACATGAGAAATGTGCTTCAAAAGGTTCTCCATTTGGCTCCTGAAAAAATACCTTTCCACAACACAGAAAAATCACCACTACACTTAAGAATAGGATCATAGCTATATACATAGTAAATAGCATGTTTTTTGAGAACTTACCTCAACTTAGACTTTTGTGGGCCATTTGGTATCTCTCCTAACTCCTCAATTCAACTTTGTCAATGGAGCAGAGAAATAGCATAGACAATATGTAAGTGAATCAGCAGGCTGTGTTCCAATAAAACTTTGCTTATGAGGACAGACATATAGTTTTGGTGAAATACCTTTCTTCTGATTTTTTGACCATTTAAAAATGTAACATCCAGACATAGACTGGATTTGTCCTGCAAGCTATAGCTGGCCAACACTTGATCTACTGCATAAAATTTGAGAGAGAGAGAGAGAGAGAGAGAGAAGGAAAGAATGGATCAACGAAATAGGCTGTTTGTATGATTCCAGAGGTATAAGTGAGGAAAGATGTTCAGGGTTCTATAGTAAAATAGCACCTTCTGGTCAATTTGGAGTTGATAACATGAGAAGAATCTTCAAAGAGTTAATCATCTACTCCAACTCACATCACTCCTGTCCCTCCACTCTTGAGCCTGCTGATAAAATTCTAGCCACTGTTCCTGTCCTTGAGCTGCACTAGAAGATATGGGACAAGCAAGATTGTCATGCCTGCCATTAGGGAGAATGATGGGCCATCATTACCTGTTTCCAGACGGAAAAGGAAAGTATCAGTGCTTGGATACCTTCCTATCACAAAGCAAAGCAACTCATTTTCTTCACAGAAAACAAAAGGAACTAACTTCTGTCAATGGAAAGAGCCCATCATGAAATTTATCATCTATGGAGCGGCAGCAAAAATAAGCCCAACAAAATGTTAAGTTACAAATGTGCAGCAGTAAACCAATTACTTATCCTGACATCTCAAGTAAACTCTGGAGAAAGCTCAACCTCTCTACAAAGTTTCTTATTGTTCCTCACGGATGAAACAGATATTTCATACAAAAATATTTTAAAGTCAACACATTATTTAGATGCTTAATTAATTTGACCTGGCAGGTGGCTCCTTTAAAAGCTTTTTTAAAGTACATTTTTGCTTAGTACTTTCTATTATTCATCCTGGAAACTGGCTGATATCAACATTACCCATGATCAATTGTTGCTATGTCTCAAAGAAACAGCAATTAGGAAATATATTATTTGTTGTTCTACTTCCACTATTTACAAGCAGATAACACATTTTTTTGCTTGTTTAAAAAAGTTTCAGTATTCTGATTTTCTCAAACAATGGCTCTTTGGTGTGAAGTAAAACATACTCATGAAATTTCGAAAAGAATTCATTTGCTAATAGACAAAAATGGTCTTAAATGAGGTAGAACTTCATTCTAAACAAATAATTCACTCTGATAATAGATGTATAAATAGGGCCACAATTCACAGATATGTTAATTGTTCTTCCCTAATAAGAACATTAAATAGCATTTGGTTTGTAGCATGAAAAAAACTGAAATCATCTTCAAGATGGGGAAGAGAAAAATCAGCAAAAGAATGCAATTACCAGACAAGTACCTCCCGAATTATATCTGGAGCTGAAATCAGGTATCTGGGAAAAAAATGAATCCTGAAATTGACAGTGTTTCCTCCACTGGGATAGAAAGGAATGTGTCTTTTGTAATTCACAAGTTCTATTTTGTGAACTGAAAGGATAAAGAATTCATTTTAATGACCATTTCCTAAGAAATTTCACATTTTATATTTGGAAAATCACACAGAGAGAAGGCAGAGTTCAGGATATGTTGAGGCAACCATCCTACATGTATCACCTTCTCTTCAATCCCAAGAGCCAGCTGGCTTCCCAGCCCTTCCCACAGGAAGAGGGTAGCAAGTGGGTTGCTCTGGGCTTGACAGGGTTCGGGACCATCATTTGTTTCAAGATCTCTAGGAAGACTGGTTTGATTGATTCTGAGGCTAACTTTCTATAATTTCAAGAGCAAGGTTAAAATAATGGTGGGTCCAAAATTTCTATGGAGTAATTCTCTTCGATCTGTCCTTGTACAAGATCCGAGAGTTAAGTCAGAACCCAGGTTTCAACCAGGTATCATAGGACAAACAACGTGCACTTGGCTGCCAGTCCCCGCATTATCTCCTTGATATCCGTCCTGAAACTGCCCAGCCCTGGTTTGGTGCTGCTCTATTCAGGTAATGAACTGTGCTACATTAGGGAAAATGATAGTCTACGCTTCTCCAATCAGAACAGGTTCAACAAATCCTAGCACGTGGAAGCATATTTCCAGATATACTCAAAAATTACCACCCTCTATGAACAGAAAGTAAGTTTTAGGGCAGTGTAGTGTGCTGTATTTTAAATATAGATCTTTCTAGGACTGTTCCCTTCTCCTTGTGTGTATTCTCCAAAATAAAGTTTCCTAAGAGTCAAATGGAAGTGACCTTGATGGACAGAATTATCATATTTCATTCAGTGAAATATTAACATAAAGACTTACAACAATTTTTGTTTTGATATATGTGTTTAAGAGAGAGAGAGAAAGAGATCTTTTAGGTTCGTGAGAGGATAGGAGCTTGCTATAGCTCCTGTCCGGTGAACTAATGCTGAGAATCTTACCCGTACCAGGTAAAATTACTCATAAAAACAGCAGTGACAACAGCTGCGATAGATTAGGCAGACCTTGAGGAATTGTCTTCACAGGCAACGAAATATACATAGGGACAAGCAGACTAAACTCTAGAGATGAGGAAGGCAATCTCTTATCTCCAAACTGAATCTTCAGTCTGTCCACATCCCCCTGGCTCCACCACCACCTCTGGTCCAGGCCACCCACATCTCTCACTGGGCTCTGGCTCTACCAGCCCAAGGCAGCTTACTCTTCTTCCAGACAAACTGCTCAGCAAATTAAAAAAATGCAGATTAGCTCATACCATTCTCAAGTTTAAATATGTCAATGGATTCTCACTGCTTTAAACAAACATCCAAATTCCTTACCATGGGTTCCAGGCCGCTAACGTTGCTTAGGCCTCACCCCTCTCTGCTCCCCTCTCCAGCCTAGTCCTCTCAGCCTTCCATGGGCTCCTTAAAAACGCTCTCCTGTGGCCTGAGTTTCCTTTCCCTGCACACTCTCCTAAGGTTTCACCTCCTCGCCTGTGTCCTCCCTGACTGCCCTCTCCAATGCAGGCCCCTATTATTCTCTACCATGGCTTCCTGTTTCTCTTCATGGCACAAAAAACTGGAAATCACTCTGTTTACATCTGTTTCACTCCCTAGAAGGTAAAACCCTGACAGCTAGACCATGCCTGCTTTGTTTACTGATGAACCCCCAGTACTGAGAACTGATGAACCCCCAGTACTGAGAACTGTCGATATTTATGGAGTGAGAGAATATTGACTTAATTTAAAACGGAACGTGGGCCAGATGTTTGAAAGGGAAGTATTCTGGGACGTATCTAGACAGGCCTGGGGTCCCAAACATTTTATATGGAAAATAACCTTGTGTTTTCTCTTCAATTTAATTTTACTATATTCATTCATTCATTCACTCAGTCTTTTAACAAATATCTACACTATGTCCCAAGCACCGTGCCAAGTGGTGGGCACACCAGGTCAAGGAGAGAAACTGCCCAGGATTTGAAAGAAATGATGATGTGGATCACAGGTCCTGCCATAACTGCAGGGAAGGAGAATACTCAACCAATGGGGGACACCAAAGACACAAGGAAACAACAAGTTCCAGAATAGGAAAAGAACTTTTCACCTTAAAAGAACATTTTACACACACCCACGTTTATAGCAGCACTATTCACAATAGCCCCAATGTAGAAGCAACCTAAGTGTCCATCAATAGATGAATGGATAAACAAAATGTGGTTGTATACATACAATGGAGTATTATTCAGCCTTAAAAAAGGAAGGCAATTCTGACACATGCAGCAACAAGTATGAACCTGAAGACACTGTGTCAAGTGAAATAAGTCAGTCACAAAAGACAAATAGTATGTGATCCCACTTATATGAGATACCTAGAGTAGTCAGATTTCATAGAGGTAGATTGGTGGCTGCCAGAACTGGGGGGATAACGAATGGGGAATTGTTGTTTAATTGGTACAGAGTTTCAGATGAAAAGTTTTGTGGATTGGTTGCACAAGATGAATATACTCAATACTACTCAGCTGTACACTTAAAAATAGTTAAGATGGCAAATTTAATATTATGTGTATTTTACCACAAGTAAAAAAAAAAAAAAAAATTTATAGACCAGGGTGAAGTTAAACAGCGTGACTGAGGGGACTTCCCTGGTGGTCCAGTGGGTAAGACTCTCCCCTCCCAATGCAGGGGGCTTGGGTTCGATCCTTGGTCGGGGGACTAGATCCCACATGCCACAACTAAGAGTTAGCATGTCACAACTAAGACCTGGCGCAGCCTAAATAAAAAAAATATATTTAATAAAATAAATAAACAGCATGGCTAAGATAGCCATCAGGTGTGCTCCAACCTCAGTTCTTTCTCCACCTACCTTGATGCCCAATATCCAGAAAGGCAGGTTTACAAACTGGTTAGTGATTGAGTGCTTTGGAGAAAGGGGCAAAAAAGGACACCTCTGGCACGGTCGTTAATCTCAGGGAACACAGACTTTGTTCCTAGATCATAACAGCTGAGAGGACAGCAAAATAGGCTGTCTCTTTGTCCCCTAATTCTGTGACGAGGGTCCCTCAGCTAGTTCATTCAAGGCTGTCAGATGTGACTGGCTAGGAATGTGGTGTGAGGGCAAACAAATTAAAATAAGTGGCAAGCAAATGCCAGGTAAGGGCTCCCCGAGCCACTTGCACACAGCACATGCTGCTTCTTATGGTTATGAATGAGTGCAGTAATTGGTCTTAGCACAAGCAACTTACTGGCTTGAGGATAATTTCTGCTGTAAAATCAAAAACACTTTTCACAGGCAGCCCTCAAGGAAGTCTGAGAGGTATCCATGAAGGGTGCTGCTCTTATCAAGATGTCTGTGGGATATTCAGACACAATGAATGATTTGCTTTCAAATTCTCCAGCAAAAAATAAAAAATGAGGAAGGCAGATGAAACAAGACTGGCAAAATATTCATAATTCTCGAAGCTAGATGAAGGTAACATGGCGTTTGTTCTATTATTCTCGCTACTTTTGTATTTACTTGAAAATTTCTGTAATAAAAATTTATTTTTTAAATGTGCACGTGGCAGAACAATTTATGACAGGCTTGTGGATCACTTCAAGACAGACACAGAATTTAGATTATTCCTCACCCATCAAGATGCTGTAAAATTAAGCTGTAACATTTATTACTAATAGAATGTTAGGTGCCTTTGCCCACACGAGTCATAGAACACAGTGCATAAGCTGGGAAAGGGAGCAAGAAGTAAGAAAAGAGCCTTTGTCTTTTTAGCTTCCACCTTCTGCAGCTACATTAACCCATTCTATTGGGGGAGCCATGGCAGTGAACTCAGCTGCCCCCACCAAAGTAGATAGCCAGCTACTTGCCTGAAGATGCAGAGACTTTTTCTCTAGTGTTCCAGCTCCATTCTAAATCCAGTGACAACCATAACTAATGAACCCAACACCTATGAAGGCTATCTGTGCAGATTTAATTCCCAACAATTACAGGCATGAGTGTTTCTAACTTGAAAAAGCACCCCACTCTATGGATGATTCACTTTCGACCTTGGGAGGTCACAGAGGTGATGACTAATGAAAACTGAACAAAAGTGGTAAAAGGAAATGTTCCCCTGGCCAAGAACAATGCTCAACAAGTACTTCTTGAGTTAATAAATTAAATAAAATGTTATTTAAAGCCATTTGGGTCAACTGTGTACTGACTTCTTCCCTCTATGGTTCTCTTATTTGATAAAGAAAACAGTTAAAAATTTACCCTTTAAAAGGTCACGTTCCTCCAGCAATTATACATACATCTGTTATATGCTTTGATAATATGTATCCTGATTATAAAAGCTCTACGTGCTTACTCCAGAAAACTTGGGAAATAAGACACACACACAAAAAAGAGATTCCAAATAACCTCCTTCATCATTTTGGTTTCCCTCATGGTGCCTTACCTCTGCAAGACAAAAGAAATAATGTCTCAAGGGGAGATGCTGGTCAAAGGATACAAACTTTCAGTTATGAGTAAGTTCTCTGGATCTAACATACAGCATGGTGACTGTAGTTATCAGTACCGTATTGTATACTTGAAATTTGCTAAAAGAGGACATCCTAAGCATTCCCACTACATAAACACAAGAAATTGGTAACTATGTGACGTGTTGAATGTGTTAATTAACTTGACTGTGGTAATCACTTCACAATGTATATGTATATCAAATCATCACAGTTTACACTTTAAATATGTACAATTTTATCTGTCAACTGAACCTCAATAAAGTTGGGAGGAAAAAAGACTGTCCCACGCTCTTTTGCAGCTGGGTGTGTTCATGCAACCATGTTTAAGCCGATGACAGGTCAATGGAATAATATGTATAACCTAAGGGTCACGTCCAAGTGGAAAGAGCTTGGAGAGAAGATGGAAGGAAGAGAAGCACGTCCCCCTTCTGACCTTTCCCTGGGGATACAGATGTGTGGGTAAGTCTTCGTGACCATACAACACTTGGGGGACAATAGATCAATGCACTAGAAAAAGCCTGGGTCCCCCCAAACTGAAGCCACATGCTAGTCCCTGTAGGCTACTCAGATATCCCCTTTCAGGATGGAAGTACTCATTTCTCAGCTGCCAGAAGTGCTGACTGAAAATTGCCTTTGGCTGAAGGGAGCTGCCTCCCATAATATTATTCCCCTGCCATGGGTAGCCTGCATTCAGTGACTGGTCCATAAGGAGGTACAAACCCTGGCCTCCTTGCCTAGATGCATGACCAAGTCTGAAGAGCCGTCCCAACTCCAGAGCTCCCCGTGCAATCAGCTGAGGTCTCTGCTGGTGACCGTGTCACAGGGCAACTTCTCCCTGTGCTCATTTTGGCTTCCTTCACACTCACAGGTGTTTTTCCCAAGAGCACTCCCCAACACAACACCTGCACACCAATTTCCACCCCAGAATCTACTTCTCAGGGAACTCAACCTTAGTCAATAAGCCACTGTTATTTGCTCTGTCAGTGCAAGTAGGATCTATATTTCAACTAACTCAAGTACCTATTATGTGCTGAGCTCAGAGCTAGCAATCCTAAATTAAGACATCACACCTTTGAGCTCAGGAGCATGTAAAATGTGGTGCAATGAACAGCATTGCAAATAGGGAGAAAACAAGTACAGCTTCAGAGAGTTGACTAGCCCTGGTTTTTATAAATATCACCAGGTTGCCCCACATCACTTTCAAGGAAGAAAAAAATCAATCTTGTTCCCAGTCTCAACATCCTTGCACTCTCATTCCCTAGTTTCCTTAGGACGGACCTCTAATTCCTTTCTTTAGACGACCTGTTCAGACTTCCTTCCTTGAATGACCAGCCTCACCCTTTCTCAAGCTCCTTTGATGAAAGCTCGCTCTTGGTTTAGCAAAAGAGCCCACATGCATAGCCCACAGCTCCAGGTTAGAGGCACAACCTCAGGCCTAGAGGAAGGGACGTAAGCACAAGGGCACTGATAGTGAGAGGAAGGTTCTTCACAGAGAAGGTAACATTTAGTCAAGACTTGAAGGATGGATAAGAATTTGAGAAGGTGACAATTCTCAAATTTTACGTACTTAGCCAACATTCACTGCAGAATTATTCACAACAGCCAAAATGTGGAACAACCCAAGTGTCCATGAACAGATGAATGGATAAACAAAATACGGTACATCCATACAATGGGATATCATTTAGCCATAAAAAGAAATGAGGTTCTGATACATGCTACAACATGGAGGAACTCTGAAGACATTATGCTTAGTCAAATTAGCCAGACACAAAAGACAAACATTGTATGACTCCACTTATATAAAATATCTACAAAAGGAAAATTCACAGAGACAGCAGATTAGAGGTTACCGGGCACTGGGGGAGGGGAGACTGGGGAGTGACTGCTTAATGGTTATAGAGCTTCTGTTTGGGGTGATGAAAAGTTTTGGAGGGTTTCCCTGGTGGCGCAGTGGTTGAGAGTCCGTCTGCCGATGCAGGGGACACGGGTTCGTGCCCCGGTCCGGGAAGATCCCACATGCCGCGGAGCGGCTGGGCCCATGGGCCATGGCCGCTGAGCCTGCACGTCCGGAGCCTGTGCTCTGCAGCGGGAGAGGCCACAACAGTGAGAGGCCCACATACCGCAAAAAAAAAAAGTTTTGGAAATAAATAATGGTGATAATTGCACATTGTGAATATAATTAATGCCACTGAATTATACAACTTAAAAATGGTTAAAATGACAAATTTTATGTTACATGTATTTTACCACAATAAAAAAAATTGCTTAATGTCATGAATTTACTTCAAATTGTTACTTGGACAGTCCAAGACACAATTTGAAACAACTGTGGAACAACTGTGCGAGCCCCTGGGCCCTGGTGCTGACTGTCTAAGTGGAGGGCACTTGGAGGGAAACTAGAAGGGAAACAGGCTTTAGTGAACACATTGCCTCTGTGCAATTTCCCTGCACCTTCTCCATGGCCCCTGTGTGATCATAACGATCATATACGTTTGAAGCCAGCATATCAGTCACAGGCCACCCTATTTTAAGTGTCAGAATCAGCCTCCTGCCTCCCTGGTTTTTCACTGATAGTATATCCACCTTTGCAAATGACTTCTTTTCTTCTTTTAATTATTGAAGGATGGCATTCACACAGTAAGGTGCACCAACCTTCAGTGTATGGCTCTATGATCCTTCTTCATCTGGAGACAGCCATGTAACCACCACGCAGGTCTAGAGAGAGAACCTTCCCAGCACCCCAGAAGTTTCCTTCATGCGCCTTTCCAGTCTATAACCTACTCCCTCCTGAAATAATTCCAGCTTCTCTAAATATTAATTCATTGTCAGGCAATTACTTTCAAGATGAAACTTCTTACTAGAACAAAAGCATCTCAGTGGCCACAGCTGCCTTCTTTGCCAGCAAGTCCCATTTTACTCTACAGAGAGCCCAGAAGGCCCACCACCATATGCATATCAGGATAAGAATGCTTCCATCTCAGTGAGAGGAAAATGCTATGTACATTGGAAGCCGTGGTCCTCAGAGCGTGTGGACATGGGATGACCATAGGCTCTCCATATTGCATGCCCAGGAAGAAAGATCCTTATTGCTCTTCCTGAGGCACTGCCACCTAACAGATCCTATGATTTTATAACCTAACAACCGCTGATTTCTGCCAAGAGCTCTGACACCTACAATCCCCTTCCCCTCTCTCTTTCTCAGATGCTGCCACACGAGGCAAACCTATTTCCCACAACTTCAGCATCTTCCTCATAGGCAAGGACAAGACAGAGGCACAGGAGCCATCCCTATGGCCCCAATTTTTCAGGACAGGTAAGTGTCCCTGAGATATAAAGAGCTTGGGGCAGACGAATGCAAAGCAAAAAGCTGACAGACTCTATGGAAGTCAGGAAGGCCCCAAAATATAACAAATCATAATAACTTCTTCTAGGATGAGCGCCTACTTACTGTGTGCCAGGCACTGTATTTGTTGCTGAGGTGCGAAAGTGACCTAGACTCAGGCCTGAAGGAGCCCAGAGGGAGAATAAACAGTAAATTTAAACACAAAACTTATCGCAGTGATAAAAGGTGATGAGTGCTACGACAGAGGTATGTGTGGCCTAGAATGAGAACCAGAGACCAGGGCCCTCAGCCCAGCTTGAGGGGAGCAGAGGAGGGTTCTGGGAGGCGGTAATGCCTGGATTGAGTCTTGGGTGGGGGGGAGGGAAGGAGGAAGAAGAGGCAGTTCCAAGAAGGGGAAGGAGGGGCACATGGAGAGAGAGGCGAGAAGGGGCGTGGGTGTGGTGTGTACCACCGTCACATAAAGGGCGAGTCCAGGACCAGCAGGAGATGAGGTAGGTGAGTTCAGCAGAGGCCAAGTCAATAGGGTAAAAAGCGTAGGTGACTCTGTTATGTGAACCCCAAACAGGACACAGTCAGAGACACTGGGAACTATGGCACAGGGAGTTAGAGGGTGCAGAGGCATGAGCCATTCTGGAAAATGCAGGCCTTTGGTCAGCTCAGTTGGGAGGCAGGCCAGCAGTAAAGAACATAAATGAAATTAGCCTCCTTGACTGCTTATCCAGAATCAGATACTCCTTTTCATTAAGAGAAGTTATTTTCAAAGGTCAGTTTCAATGAGTCCTGTTGCTATGACCATCATAGTACCAAATAAGCATCCAGGGGGATGCTGACAGTTTAAGGTTCTGTCTTCAGACCCACAGATATACACAAACCTCAGGGAAAAGAAACCCAGAGGCTGGATTTGTACCTCTATCAAGTCTTCTCCAACTCCCTTATCCCTAACTCTACCCTCCACCCCCAGACCACATTCAACATCCTGAACTCCCACTGCTTTCGCTTCTGCTCCAGGTTTGAGCTCTTGGTTTCCTGCCTCTTTTGCCTCTCAGACCCACCACGCTCTCCGGGAAACACTCGTTCAAGACATTGGTTTTATTGACTCCTGACTCCAGTGCCTGTCTCTGCCCCTTAGTACATGCGCATTAAGTAACTACCGAATGAATTAATCTGCTAAGCACATACTGTGTGTCAGCCCTGGGTGGTGATTTATGTTCTTCCTTATGGCTCAGCCTCACCCAAAAGCCGAATCTCACACTTGGCCCTGGACACTTTCTCTTGTCACTCTCTTGAGTCAAGAGGTTGGGTGCTCTCCAACCCACCCCAGTCTGGCTTGTCACAGAGCGGCTGATATCTCCAAAAGGGAGTGAAAATAAAGACCACAAGAGATGGTTTTCTAGGAGTTGCCTAGCAGCTAAGTATTTTGAAAAAAGAAAAGGAGGAGCCTATGAGAGAGCATGACAGAGAGAGTCTACATTAAAAGGATCTGTCTTTGTGTCTCCCTCCCCAGTAATTCTACTAGAAGGCAGGATCTATAGCTAGATCATCTTTATGTGTCCAATTCCTGGTACAGTGAGAAGCTCATCATAGTAGATGGTCAGTGCTTGCTGAATTTAACACACTATCGTTAGAGGGATATACCTGTGAATTGAATCAGAACACTTGGGTCAGTCAATTAGCATAACATTTGAAGTAATTAATCAGTAAAGGAGACATACAGATAAAGTCTTACATGTTTCCCTCTTCTCCAGAAGATAACCCCCTTTCTTTGATGATGCATTCCTTTCTGCATATAAAATCCCTGAGATTAAAGCTTATCTTAATTTCTTGGGAAACTCCCTAAGTCTACTAGCTGAAGACAGTGAAACATTCTTGTCAGCAATACATTTGCAAAAGCAGTATCTCCTCTTAGAACACATTTTTTTTTCTTGCAGAGGGATGATTTCATCTATTTGATGTTGGATCTTACTTGTTTCAATTTCAGAAGGTGGCATCTTCTGACCTTCATTCCCGAAGACATCTCCTATTTGGGACATTTATCCCCAGTCTCTATATTGTACAGAGCAAAGAACAGTAGACCAGATTCTAGGTAGTATCCAGTGTACCTTGGGCAAAACATCTATCTTCTCTGGCCCTATTTTCTTCACGTTTGAATAAGAAACCCATTAGACCACATGGTTTCTCCAATGGCTTCTGATCCCGAGATAATTTCCTACTAAGGTGGAAATGACTGATGACAGAGAGTTGTTCAAACCATGGGGCCTGGGGAAAGAGGCATGGTGATGCAAGTACTAACACATAAAGGGGGAAAGAGGAGCTACTCGTGGGCAAGAGTAGGGGAGACTTCAGAAAAGGAGGCCAGAGACTCTAGTCCTGGCAGAAAACAGATGGCTCAGTCCAACAGGTGCACGGAGGAAAGGGTAAGACAGAGACCATGGATAACGGTGTAGACAAAGTATAGGGAATTCCAGGCAACAGCAGGGAGCCAGGGAGGCATTACTACCACCAGGTCTGAAGGGACACAGGGGAGAACCCAGAAGAACTGTGGCCTTTGGAAGCAGAGGAACCCAGTTAACCACAAGCAACTCACGGGGGTTAGGGGGAAGGGGAGCTGGGAGAATGAGTACCCCTACCTCACTCTCCTGCAGCCTTCCCATCTCCTGCCAGGGTCTACTGGTGCTTATACCCAACTGGAAGCCAGAAAGGGAAAGGGCCAATCACTACATGCAGCCTCCAGGGTTGCAGAACAGAGGGGAGCCATAGGCTTGGAGGGGTAAACAAAAAATACCCAACCAAAATACGTTGTGCTACACAGTTTGGTCTCTGTGGCTCTATTATTATTATTTTATTTTATTTTATTTTTGCAATACGTGGGCCTCTCACTGTCGTGGCCTCTCCCGTTGCGGAGCACAGGCTCCAGACGTGCAGGCTCAGCGGCCATGGCTCACGGGCCCAGCCGCTCTGCGGCACGTGGGATCTTCCCGGACCGGGGCACGAGCCCGCGTCCCCTGCATCGGCAGTCGGACTCTCAACCACTGCGCCACCGGGGAAGCCCTGTGGCTCTATTCTTGAAGATAGTCAGGGGTGATGTATTAGTACCATGAGGAGACCACTGCCAGCCCTCTGCGGTGGTGATCAGTGCTGTGATGAGGGGGGAACAAGCTGGGTCGGGGTTAGGAATGCTGGAGCAGGAATGGACTTGCTCCTGCCGTTCCAGAGGAAGAGTAAATAGGGGGAAGGAGGGACAAACTAGGAACTCATAGAAGGCTGAGGGCAGTTCCAAGGGGTTGCCTGAAAACCAAAATCCAGAGACACAAGCCATGAACCACCTGGGAAGCTGGGTACGGCCTCGGGTAAATTCCAGTGAGTGGGTTACTGCTTGTTTTGTGGGCCTGCCAGCCACAATCCCGGCAGTTCCCTCCTGCATGGAGTCCTAACATCAACACGAGATATCTTCCCAAGGGCCCAAGGAGCTTCTTCCTCAGGGACTCCGATACTTAGATCCTCAGCCATTCTGAGGGTGGAAATGTTCAGGTGAGTGGAGTTACATATGCCTGAGGTGCAGTGGAGAGAACTGTCATACATCAAAATCTCATTCATTCATGAGCGACACTGATCGGATGTGAGGTACCCCAGACTAGGTCTGAGGATAAACAAAACTGCAGGGAAAGAGCTCCTGAAGAGATCGAAGTCTATGCAGTGCTTTAGGGGCGATGATGTGCGTGTGAATAATAATAATATTATGCAAACAATTCATTTTTCTCTGTCTGAGGGGACCTAAACGAGGCAATGCTTTTCCTTCAAATGACGGTTCTACATTGTACGGACCTGGGAAAAACTACAGAATACCTACTCTTTTAGCCTTGTTTACCATGAAGTCTTGTTACAGTGAGCGTGTTGTTACTTTCATCATAAATTATAAATGTAGAAAAGTTTAATATAAGTAAATCTGCAATGCATTTTTTCAAACACACAGTTATACAAATAAAAACTTTCATCGATGAAGGCATATATATCTAAGAGCCTGACTGGGGAAGCTTTGACGCTGCATTTGCCCCGTGCAGTCACATGCCCTGCACAGGCCCTTGAATGTGGACAGAGCACTGGTTTGGAAGGAATTATAACTGCCTGGACTCTCAGTTTGGAGTCTTGAGACCTGAATTCTTTTCAAATTGCTCATTGTAACTCTGTTAATCACTTCAGCTCCCTGAACTACAACTTCTTGACAAATAAAATAAAATAACAATATGTGCCTCATAGGCTGCTGCCAGGATGACAGAAGCTGCCAGAAGCAAGTGTGTAACATCGCTACAGCTCCCTCCTCCCCTTTAAAAACATAGGAATCTTTACGTTAGTATTTCCACATTCCTTCTTAAAAGCGTAGATGTATCTCCCACCTAAATGGAAAAAAATATGCTTTAAAGGCCTCCCTATATCTCTAGCCCTAAACTCCTCATGAACTTTTATTTATTTTATCGCAGACAGCAGTCTAAAAAGGTAAACAAAGGTTATAACCTGGCTCAGGTGTGGGAGAAGTAGAATCATTTTGGCAAGTTTGATTTCTGCTGCATTCTTGTCCTCCCTGGATTAGTCTCCAAAAGAAAAAGGTGTGGTTTTTTTTATTTATTATTTGTTTATTATTTATTTTTGGCTGTGTTGGGTCTTCGTTTCTGTGCGAGGGCTTTCTCTAGTTGTAGCAAGCGGGGGCCACTCTTCATCGCGGTGCGCGGGCCTCTCACTATCGCGGCCTCTCTTGTCGCGGAGCACAGGCTCCAGACGCGCAGGCTCAGTAATTGTGGCTCATGGGCCCAGTTGCTCCGCGGCATGTGGGACCTTCCCAGACCAGGGCTCGAACCCGTGTCCCCTGCATTGGCAGGCAGATTCTCAACTACTGCGCCACCAGGGAAGCCCCGAAAAAGGTTTTAATTGAGGTAATTTATGGCATTCCATTTCCTTTCCAGACTTTGCATTCGATGAGCAGGGATTGGATTTCAAGGCTTGATGGCCGCGTTCGGAGAAAACTCCTTTCATTTCTTAATGAAGGCTTAAAACATCAGAGTATATACTGCAGTTCTGTAGTGATAACTATGTATTTGGAATGATTTTTAAAAACAACATTATTCCAACTGGCGCCCATTTCTTCACACCCCCTTCCTCTCCTTAACAAAGTCAGAGCTGTTCCTGGGCTCCTAGTACTCTGCAATGTCACCATCACAGATGGTAGAGACTGAGAGTTGAGCCATTTTCACAAAGGAGCCAGGAAATTCCCAGGAGGCCAGAAAGAGGGACAGCGGGTCCCTTGCTCCATCTACTACCCCCATTAGACTGGAAGTCAGGAGACCTGGACTTCAGTCCCAATTAACTCCTCTGTAAAACAGTTAGACTCGATTTTCCCTGACCCCTTGAAACTACATGATAGTGATCCCAGAAATCAGTTCAGATACTCACATTGGTTCTTTTTTTTTTTTTTTTTTGAGTATAGTTGCTTTACAATGCTGTGTTAGTTTCTGCTGTACAACGAAGTGAATCAGCTATATGTATACATATATACCCTCCCTCTTGGTTCTTGAAAATCAATCAAATGGCGCTAAATCTCTCTGATAATTATGTCTGGAAAGGGGAGCGCTTTATTTTAACTTACTTTATTATTTAGGGAATAATTATCTTAATCTACTGCGATTTCTGTATGAATGGAGATCAGCCATATTTACTTCGGAAAAACATCACTCATTTTGTCTTAGGCAAAATGAAAGTCTTTTCCTGAGAGCTCTACACCATGGCTGCATAGTAGTACTCCATCATATAGATGTTTAGGTAATCCATATACCCATACGCAGTGGATTCTCATTATTCATGGTAGTTATGTTCTATAAAGTCTCCAGAACACTGAATTAGTAAATACTAAGCCATTGCTCCAAGAGTATACAGGGCAGGGTTCCTGCGGCCTCTGGTCACAACATTTTCACCAACCAATCAATACATAACCTTACCTTACATGTTTCTTTTTAAAGACAACTTATTTAACATACATTGTTTATTCATTAACATTGAACTCACAGTCAACAGCACTATATATAATAAATGCCTGAATCAAACTTTTCTAACACATGGATTTTCTCCGTAAGGCCCATCACCTCCTTCCTGCTTAGGAAACTAGACTGCACTTCAGCACGATGCTGGGAGGCCACTTTAAACAAAGTGCAATCACCACCAAAAGCACAAAGATGTGAAAAAACATGGTACTAAACAGATTGCCAAAAGGATGCTTCTTTACAGCATGAGAAGTGAAACAAGAAGGGAGATCATCATCTTGTTTGACTTCAGCTAGGAACATGTACGTCAAGGAGCTCGAACTTTCCGCCACTCTGCTCATGCCTTGAGTAACCACAAAAGTGCCAAGAGTACTGATTTGGGGGTTATAAATAAATGTTAGTGAGTAGGTGAATTCACAAATATGGAATACACAAATAATGAGGACCGACTGTACTACATCTTGTAGGAAACACTTCCAACCCCCTTATCCCTTAGGCACCTCTAAGTCGTTCCCTGGTCCACTGTGAGGTCTCCCAATTCCTAAGGTCCAGAAGCAGTGACCCTGTTTCACCACATATTATTGCCCAGCAATTGTGCAGCAAAATTCCTACCTGCCAGAGAGGAAGCACTCGGCTCATGTCTGTTAAATTAATCAAACCAGTCTGGCTAACCCTAAAGGAAGCTGTAGTCATTCCTCCCTGAAACCAGTGTTACAAAACAATTCTATATTACTTCCAATACCCAAAGTACCAAACCTCATTAATCTAAAAGAATGGCAGCCCAGAAATGAAGAAATAACGTATCCCAGTGAAATAAAATGACATCTACCTCCAACCCCTCAGTTCACCCAGTATCTTCGGGAACTTTCATGCACACAGCTAAGAAAGCCCCCATCACTACCTCAGGCACAGTCAAAGGAGGGGGAGGTGTGAGCTTAAAGAGGTGAAAAACCAGAGCAAGGCAAAGCTGCCAAATCACTAGGTTCCAGACACAGAGGCAGTAAAAGCAGCATTGCCCAGGCAGCGATCCCCTTGCCTGCAGCAGTGTTGCTCAAAGTGTGCGTCTGAGGAGCTGGACTGACTATTAAAATATGCAAATTCCAGAGAGGCCTTCAAGATGGCAGAGGAGTAAAATGTGGAGACCACCTTCTTCTCCACAAATAGCGCAGAAATACATCTACATGTGGAACAACTCCTACAGAACACCTACTGAATGCTGGCAGAAGACCTCAGACCTCCCAAAAGGCAAGAAACCCCCCACGTACCTGGGTAGGGCAAAAGAAGAAAGAAAAAAGAGACAAAAGGATAGGGACGGGACCTGCACCAGTGGGAGGGAGCTGTGAAGGAGGAAAGGTTTCCACACACTAGGAAGCCCCTTCGCGTGCAGAGACTGCAGGTGGCGGAGCGGGGAAGCTTCGGAGCCGCGGAGGAGAGCACAGCAACAGGGGTGCGGAGGGCAAAGCGGAGAGATTCCCGCACAGAAGCTCGGTGCCGACCAGCACTCACCAGCCCGAGAGGCTTGTCTGCTCACCCGCCGGGGTGGGCGGGGCTGAGAGCTGAGTCTCGGACTTCGGAGGTCGGATCGCAGGGAGAGGACTGGGGTTGGTGGTGTGAACTAGCCTGAAGGGGGCTAGTGCACCACAGCTAGACGGGAGGGAGCCCAGGAAAAAGTCTGGACCTGCCTAAGAGGCAAGAGACCATTGTTTTGGGGTGCGCGAGGAGCGGGGATTCAGAGCATTGCCTAAACGAGCTCCAGAGAAGAGTGTGAGCCATGTCTATCAGTGCAGACCCCAGAGACAGGCATGAAACACTAAGGCTGCTGATGCAGCCACCGAGAAGCCTGTGTGCGAGCACAGGTCACTATCCACACCTCCCCTCTTGGAGCCTGTGCAGCCCGCCACTGCCAGGATCCCATGATCCAGAGACAACTTCCCCAGGAGAACACACAGTGCGCCTCAGGCTCTCGCAATGTCATGCTGGCTCTGCCCCGCAGGCTCGCCCCACATTCCGTACCCCTCTCTCCCCACGGCCTGAGTGAGCCAGAGCCCCCGAAGCAGCTGCTCCTTTAACCCCGTCCTGTCTAAGCGAAGAACAGACGCCTTCAGGCGACCTACACGCAGAGGCGGGGCCATATCCAAAGCTGAGCCCCGGGAGCTGTGCGAACAAAGAAGAGAAAGGGAAATCTCTCCCAGCAGCCTCAGGAGCAGCGGATTAAATCTCCACAGTCAACTTGATGTACCCTGCAACTGTGGAATACCTGAAGAGACAACAAATCATCCCAAAATTGAGGCGGTGGACTTTGGGAGCAACTGTAGACTTGTGGTTTGCTTTCTGCGTCTAATTTGTTTCTGGTTTTATGTTTATCTTAGTTTAGTATTTAGAGTTTATTGTCATTGGTAGATTTGTTTATTGATTTGGTTGCTCCCTTCCTTTTTTTTAATATATATATAGATATATATATATTTTCCCTTTTCTCTTTTTGTGAGTGTGTATGTGTATGTGTCTTTGTGTGATTTTGTCTGTATAGCTTTGCTTTTACCATTTGTCCTAGGGATCTGTCTTTCCATTTTTTTGTTTTTGTTTTCTTAGTATAGTTTTTAGTGCTTGTTATCAGTGGTGGATTTGTTGTTTGGTTTGGTTGCTCTCTTCTTTCTTTCTTTCTTTTTTTAATTACTTTAAAATTTTTTTATTTGTAGTAATTTTTAAAATTTTTTATTTTAATAACTATTCTGTTTTATTTTATCTTATTTTATTTTTTCCTTCTTTCTTTCTTTTTTCTCCCTTTAAATCTGAGCCATGTGGCTGACAGGGTCTTGGTGCTCCGGCTGGGTATAAGGCCTGGGCCTCTGAGGTGGGACAGCCAAGTTCAGGACATTGGTCTACCAGAGACCTCCCGACTCCATGTAACATCAAATAGCGAAAGTTCTCCCAAAGATCTCTATCTCAACGCTAAGGCCCACCTCCACTCAACGACCAGTAAGCTTCAGAGCTGGACATACCATGCCAAACAACTAGCAGGACAGGAACACAACCCCACCCACTAGTAGAGAGGCTGCCTAAAATCACAATAAGTTCACAGGCACACCAAAACACACCACTGGATGTGGTCCTGCCCACCAGAAAGACAAGATCCAGCCTCATCTACCAGAACACAGGCACCAGTCCCTTCCACCAGGAAGCCTACACAACCCACTGAACCAACCTTACCCACCGGGGGCAGACACCAAAAACAACAGGAACTATGAACCTGCAGCCTGTGAAAAGGAGACCCCAAACACAGTAAGCAAAATGAGAAGACAGAGAAATACACAGCAGATGAAAGAGCAATATAAAAACCCACCAGACCAAACAAATGAAGAGGAAATAGGCAGTCTACCTGAAAAAGAATTCAGAGTAATGACACTAAAGATGAACCAAAATCTTGGAAATAGAATGGAGAAAATATAAGAAACATTTAAAAAGGACCTAGAAGAACTAAACAGCAAACAAACAATGATGAACAACACAATAAATGAAATTAAAAATTCTCTAGAAGGAATCAATAGCAGAATAACTGAGGCAGAAGAATGGATAAGTGACCTGGAACATAAAACAGTGAAAATAACTACTGCAGAGGAGAATAAAGAAAAAAGAATGAAAAGAACTGAGGACAGTCTCAGAGACTTCTAGGACAACATTAAACACAGCAACATTCAAATTATAGGGGTCTCGGAAGAAGAAGAGAAAAAGAAAGGGACTGAGAAAATATTTGAAGAGACTATAGTTGAAAACTTCCCTAATATGGGAAAGGAAATAGCAAATCAAGTCCAGGAAGCACAGAGAGTCCCATACAGGATAAATCCAAGGAGAAACATGCCAAGACATATATTAATCAAACTACCAAAAATTAAATACAAACAAAAAGTATTAAAAGCAGCAAGGGGAAAACAACAAATAACATACAAGGGAATCCCCATAAGGTAAACAGCTGATCTTTCAGCGAAACTCTGCAAGCCAGAAGGGACTGGCAGGACATATTTCAAGTGATGAAAGGGAAAAACCTGCAACCAATATTACTCTACCCAGCAAGGATCTCATTCAGATTGGATGGAGAAATTAAAACCTTTTCAGACAAGCAAAAGCTAAGAGAATTCAGCACCATCAAACCAGCTTTACAACAAATGCTAAAGGAACTTCTCTAGGCAAGAAACACAACAGAAGGAAAAGACCTACAATAACAAACCCAAAACAGTTAAGAAAATGGTAATAGGAACACTAACTTAGAAGCAGTTCTAAGAGGAGTTTACAGCAATACAATCCTACCTCAAGAAATAGGAAACATCTCAAATAAACAACCTAAACTTACACCTAAAGCAATTACAGAAAGAAGAAGAACAAAAAAAAAAAACCAAAGTTAGCAGAAGCAAAGAAATCACAAAGATCAGATCAGAAATAAATGAAAAAGAAATGAAGGAAACAATAGCAAAGGTCAATAAACCTTAAGGCTGGTTGTTTGACAAGATAAACAAAATTGATAAACCATTAGCCACACTCATCAAGAAAAAAAGGGAGAAGACTCAAATCAATAAAATCAGAAATGAAAAAGGAGAAGTAACAACTGACACTGCAGAAATACAAAGGATCATGAAAGATTACTACAAGCAACTATATGCCAATAAAATGGACAACTTGGAAGAAATGGACAAATGCTTAGAAAAGCACAACCTTCCGAGATTGAACCAAGAGGAAAAGGAAATTGTAAACAGACCAATCACAGGCACTGAAATTGAGACAGTGATTAAAAATCTTCCAACAAACAAAAGCCCAGGACCAGATGGCTTCACAGGTGAATTCTATCAAACATTTAGAGAAGAGCTAACATCTATCCTTCTCAAACTCTTTCAAAATAGAGCATAGAGAGGAACCCTCCCAAACTCATTCTACGAGGCCACCATCACCCTGATACCAAAACCAGACAAGGATGTCACAAAGAAAGAAAACTACAGGCCAATATCACTGATGAACATAGATGCAAAAATCCTCAACAAAATACTAGCAAACAGAAACCAACAGCACATTAAACGGATCATACACCATGATCAAGTGGGGTTTATCCCAGGAATGCAAGGATTCTTCAATATACGCAAATCAATCAATGTGATACACCATATTAACAAATTGAAGAAGAAAAACCATATGATCATCTCAATAGACACAGAAAAAGCTTTCGACAAAGTTCAACATCCATTTATGATGAAAACCCTGCACAAAGTAGGCATAGAGGGAACTTTCCTCAACATAATAAAGGCCACATATGACAAACCCACAGCCAACATCATTCTTAATGGTGACAAACTGAAACCATTTTCTCTAAGTCAGGAACAAGACAAGGTAGTCCACTCTCACTACTATTATTCAACATAGTTTTGGAAGTTTTAGCCACAGCAATCAGAGAAGAAAAAGAAATAAAATGAATCCAAATCAGAAAACAAGAAGTAAAGCTGACACTGTTTGCAGAAGACATGATACTATACATAGAGAATCCTAAAGATGCTACCAGAAAACTACTAGAGCTAATCAATGAATTTGGTAAAGTAGCCAGATACAAAATTGATGCACAGAAATCTCTTGCATTCCTATACGCTAATGATGAAAAATCCTAAAGAGAAATTAAGGAAACACTCCCATATACCACTGTAACAAAAAGAATAAAATACCTAGGAATAAACTACCCAAGGAGACAAAAGACCTGTATGCAGAAAACTATAAGACACTGATGAATGAAATTAAAGATGATACAAACAGATGGTGAGATATACCATGTTCTTGGACTGGAAGAATCAACATTGTGAAAATGACTCTACTACCCAAAGCAATCTACAGATTCAGTGCAATCCCTATCAAACTACCAATGGCATTTTTCACAGAACGAGAACAAAAAATTTCACAATTTGTATGGAAACACAAAAGACCCCGAATAGCCAAAGCAACCTTGAGAAAGAAAAACAGAGCTGGAGGTATCAGGCTCCCTGACTTCAGGCTATACTACAAAGCTACAGTCATCAAGACAGTATGGTACTGGCACAAAAACAGAAATATAGGTCAATGGAACAGGATAGAAAGCCCAGAGATAAACCCACACACATATGGTCACCTTATTTTTTATAAAGGAGGCAAGAATATATGATGGAGAAAAGACAGCCTCTTCAATAAGTGGTGCTGAGAAAACTGGACAGCTACATGTAAAAGAATGAAATTAGAACACTTCCTAACACTAAACACACAAAAAAACTCAAAATGGATTAAACATCTACATGTAAGGTCAGACACTATCAAACTCTTAGAGGAAAACATAGGCAGAACACGCTATGACATAAGTCACAGCAAGATCCTTTTTGACCCACCTCCTAGAGAAATGCAAATAAAAACAAAAATAAACAAATGGGACCTAAGGAAACTTAAAAGCTTTTGCACAGCAAAGGAAACCATAAGCAAGATGAAAAGACTACTCTCAGAATGGGAGAAAATATTTGTAAATAAAGCAACTGACAAAGGATTAATCTCCAAAATTTACAAGTAGCTCATTCAACTCAATATCAAAAAAACAAACAACCCAATCCAAAAATGGGCAGAAGACCTAAATAGACATTTCTCCAAAGAAGATATACGGATTGTCAACAAACACATGAAAGGATTCTCAATATCACTAATCCTTACAGAAATGCAAATCAAAACTACAGTGAGGTATCACCTCACACCAGTCAGAATGGCCATCATCAAAAACTCTACAAAGAACAAATGCTGGAGAGGGTGTGGAGAAAAGGGAACCCTCTTGCACTGTTGGTGGGAATGTAAATTGATACAGCCTCTATGGAGAACAGCATGGAGGTTCCTTAAAAAACTAAAAATAGAACTACCATACGACCCAGCAATCCCACTCCTGAGCATATACCCTGAGAAAACCATAATTCAAAAAGAGTCATGCACCACAATGTTCATTTCAACACTATTTACAATAGCCAGCACATGGAAGCAACCTAAGTGTCCATCGACAGATGAATGGATAAAGAAGATGTGGCACATATATACAATGGAATATTAGCCATAAGAAGAAATGAAATTGAATTATTTGTAGTGAGGTGGATGGACCTAGAGTCTGTCATACAGAGTGAAGTAAGTCAGAAAGAGAAAAACAAACACCATATGCTAACACATATATGGAATCTAAAAAAAAAAAAAACTGGTTCTGAAGAACGTAAGGGCAGGACAGGAATAAAGACGCAGATGTAGAGAATGCCCTTGAGGACACCAGAGGGGGAAGGGTAAGCTGGAACGAAGTGAGAGAGTGGCAAGGACAAATATACACTACCAAATGTAAAATAGCTATTGGGAAGCAGCCACATAGCACAGGGAGATCAGCTCAGTGCTTTGTGACCACCTAGAGGGGTGGGATAGGGAGGGTGGGAGGGAGATGCAAGAGGGAGGAGATATGGGGATATATGTATATGTATATCTGATTCCCTTTGTTATAAAGCAGAAAGTAACACACCATTTTAAAGCAATAATACTCCAATAAAGATGTTAAAATAATGCAAATTCCATGTTCTACACCAGACCAAATACAATTGAATCTCTAGGGGTAGATCTAGAGACCTGAATTCTAACAAGCTCCCTTTGGATGCTCATGCAAATGTATGTTTGGGAGTTGCTGTTTCATTTAGAAAGTGGGTTAGTGAAGAGGCACAAGTTTTGGGGTCTTCTGAGAAATCTGGGCCCAAAGGCCCAATCCACTTACTAGCTGGGTAACACCGACCCCTCGATTTTCTGTAAGTATGAGGATAATATATTTAGTTTATAGGGTTGCTCTGCTGTGACACTGCTGACATTTTGGGCTGGATAACTGTTTTCTGTGAGGGCTCTCCTGTGCAAGGTAGAATGTTTGGCGGCAACCATGACCTCTACCCACTAGATGATAATAGCAACACCTCAGTAATGACAATCAAAGTTATTTCCAGACATTGCCAAATGTCCCCTGGGGAGAGGGGAGCCGAGTCACTGCTGGTTGAGACCCACTCATTTAAAGGATTGTTGGATCTAATAAATGTGACAGGGTCTGACACATGGTAGGCTATCAAAAAATGTTTATTATCTTTCTTCTCCCTCAAATCACAATGAATCCCCAGAGAAGAGAGCTCTGACAATTTTCACGAAGGTCCTCAGTGTTTTTCGTATTTTCGACACCTCCTTTGTTTCTCACCTGGCTTTATAGTCAGTTAAAATGAGCAGGCATTCGGCTATAAAGTTGACTTGATTTTGTTCTTAATATTACAAATTTTCAGAAGCAATTGGTTGAGTCTTAACTTTACAATTCATGCACATCATATGTAGAGGGGTGAATGTGGGGTGAAAGCTCAGAGCCCTTATATCATTCTCAGAATTAATTTGACAACAGGTCCTTCATAGGCTAATTCCCCAGCTCTCTTATCAAAGCACTTAAAAGACTGGAGTGCATGGCCCATGGACTTCTCATCCAAAGCAAGATTCTCCATCTGTGAAACAGAGACGTGGGACCAAAGTCTCAAGTTCCTCTAAAATTCCATATACTTTTAAAAATTCTATGATTCCAATTAACTCCTAATACTTTCTTCTAATTCGTCAATAATTTTATACTTTTAGTATTAAAACTTAATAACTATGATATTTTAATATTCACTCAATAAACATTTCATCTAAGTAACAGTTCTTGAGTGTGTACTTTGTGAAAAGCCCAATCTTCCCACTAACACCAAAAAAAGATAAGACATGGTCTCTGACCTCAAGACGGAGAGGCAGACACATAGACCAAAAGCCAGATAAAAACCAAAACGAAATACGTGCTCTGTGCAAATACAGTTAAGAGTAAATCTGAGATGCGAAAAAGATGAACAAAAGTTCAAATAGTTACTGACAACTCATTATGTTTGAGAGAAAGAAATGGCTGAAAACAGAACAGTTGGGAAAAAAAGGAAAAGATTCTCACTTGGCCTTCCAGACTTGGGGATAAACAAGGCATGCTGAAAACTGCAAGTTACAACATCCCCATCACTTTTTCATAAGAGGAGACATCTCCCCTTGAAGTACAGACACTGAGTGATGAAAGATAATGACTACAGAGGTAAATACACTGGATAATTAGAAACGGCAATTTGCTAGAAGAGGTTTCATCAAACTGATGCCTCACTGACTTCTTTGGCAGCTACCTGCCTGAAAAAAAAAATGTAATTCCAGGGCTATGTAGCAAACTTGGATGTGTTACTTTCTTGAATAGATTGATCACATCAGTATTGCAGCAATCCCTTTATTTAAATTCAAAATAACACAGGAAGAAAGTTGAAAGATTGCCTCCCAGTATGTGTTAGAAGTTATTCTCTTATTTTCTTTCAGCTGCAACTTACTCTTTCTCCACTCAAACCTGCTTTGCTTTCATAATAATCAGCAGTGCTGCTTTGGGAGAAATATGTCAGCAATAAAAAATGACAGGGGTGTGGCCTTGTCACTAGCTCCATATTACATGTATATTTAATATGAGGCACAGATTCATGTCTCCCAGAAGGTTATAGTGAATTACTTGTGGTTGAGCACATGTTGTGTCCGAGAAAAGAGCTCTGTTCGTTTTTGGTTAACTTGACATCTATTTAGAGTGGTAACAACCACAGGAAAAATAAGGTTCTACAAAGGGCTAGAAACCTACTGTCGACAATACTGCTTCATCATTCCAAGTGAAATGCACATTACATCAGCCATAAGGTAAGACCAGCTTTCAATTTCTTCACATTGAATGGGCAGAGAGCTGGGGGAGGGGGTGGCAAGGGGGAAGGGAGTGGTTCTTGCTACCTGTATTTCTATTAAAAAGTTATATTTAACAAATGCAGTGCTATAGACTGAATGTCTGTATCTCCTCAAAATTCACGTTGACACCTAACCCCAAATGTGGGGTGGGCCTCTGGGAGATGATTAGGTCATGAGGTTGAACGGAGTTATTACTTTTATAAAAGAGACCCCAGAGAGCTCCCTCATTCCTTCTTCCATGTGAGGACACAGCAAGAGCACAGCTGTCTATGAACCAGGAAGCAGGCTCTCACCAGACATTGAATCTGCTGGCACCTTGATATTGGACTTCCCAGCCTCTAGAACTCTGATAAATAAATGTCTGTTGTTTATAAGCCATCCAGTCTATGGTATTCTATTAGAGCAGCCCCAACAGAATAAGACATACAGAGAGCTCTCTTTGCCTATCCTTTAGGTATCCCCTACCCTATGGTCCCAAATCTCAAGGGAAAAATGCAAGTTGATGGCATTAGGGGCCTTCTCTGACTGTTTTTGTGGTTGTTATTCGCACATCATCATCAGAAGTGACATTTACGGAGTATTTACCATGTGCCAGACACAATTATAATCACTTTTCAAATATTAAATCATCGAAATAGTTTCTGTCTTTCCAACTTCACAGGCCTGGTTACATGTGGCACCATCATTGATCCTAAAGGACTCTTTCTTTTCTTAATCAAATCAAGAAAGGAGGTGGAAGTCTGGATATCATGCAAGTGCACAGATATTCTCATGGATCTCTTCATAAGGGAATATGAGTTAAGGCCAAAAAAGATAAATTGGCATATTACAAGTACTAGATATTTCAAAATACTAATTAGTTACTTAATTTTGACCATTTTACTGATTTGCTCCATCCTTAATTTGTAAAAATTGCTTTCATGCTCTGTAGACAAGTGCCCTACAGTAGGATCCTCCCCGAAGAATTCATTGTTTTCTCATACAAACAGATCAAAAACAGAAAGCCAAGAAATGTCACCATTCCATGAAAGGACATCAAGCTAAGGGGACCTACAGAGGTGATCATCTCTGGAGAGACACTCACTCACAGAAGCCACAGTTGTTCTTCAGCTAGAAAGATCACATGAGCCACTGCTCTTAAAACCTAAAATCCCCAAACTAATAGAAGTCGTTTATCATTTGCCACTGATTCCCCACTGGTCAAACCAGATTCCTCTGAAATAACAGTCCCAAGAGGAATTGTGAGATTCAACTAGAAAACCGATCCAGCAACAGATATGCCTACCACTGAGCGACAGAAGGTGGGGTACATCAAATATATTTAAAGAAAATTGTCCTTGTCCTCAAGAAAATTTCAATACAGTTGAAAGACGTTAAGATATTGAAATAATTTTAAGGTATTTTAGCAGCAAGCTAGGTACCAGAAAAAATGGCAAAGAGCATCCCAAGTGAACACTGGCCTATCAATTTCCTTCACTCTCCCTTTCATTTTCTTATTTGTTTGGCTTCTTCCCAAAGCAAGGCCTAACACAAGGTCAAGGACTCAGGGAAAAGGTAATTCATTTGGAAGATGTCCCACAAAGCATGAGTGAGTGGGAGGGAAGGGTGACACAAAGACAGAGGAAAAGCCAATATGAAGATGTGTTATAAAGATCATGGTCAATTGGGGCTGACAGTGGGACCTCTAAGAGGCTAAGAAAATGCTTCCCAGAATGTTCATCTGCAGGGCAGGAGGCTGGGACTATTGGTTGAGAATTTTCAGGGGGCATAAACTCCGTGATACTTATATGCTGCACTTGCTTGCTGGCCAAGCTGACTCCAGTGGTCTGAAAACGTCCTGAGATAGAAAATGAAAAGAGGCTGCCTGATAATTAAGGTGAGGCACTGGTAGTGCGAGTCTGAGCTTGCATGGACCTATGACATATCCAACCGCCAAAAGAAGCAGCTGAAAGCAGAGATGGGTGGAGGAGATGTGATGCAAAGCCTCAAAAGCACCTGCTACCCAGTCCTGCTCTAAAAGTGTTGTGTGAATTCTCTGCTCACCTGTGAATATTCAGTCCACTCTCTACTCTCAACTTTTTCCTTTGTCTCACTCCTTCTTCCTTGTCCAATCTTCTCTATGTATCTGAAACAAGATACATCTTCTGTCCAACAAATTGCCTAACTTCTGAGATTTTCCACTTTAAAATTCTTTCACAGTGCCACGTATTATTTTAAAAACTTAATCAGTTAATAAAATACTGATGTGCTAGGCTCCCTGGGAGAAACAAAGATGATGGTGATGACAATGATGATGATGACTATAAAATAATAACTACTAATTATTGACATCTTCTTGTGTGCCAGTCCTTTACATGTATGAGCACATTAAACCTCCATGACAATTCATTGAACTATCTGCCCCATTTTACAGATGCTTCTTCACTTCACTGAGACATAGAGAAATTCAGTAGCTTGCCCAAGATCACACAAATATTAAGTGGAAGAGGCAGGATTTGAACCCAGGCAACTTGACTTCGAGAGCCCAGACTAACTTTGCAGGAAGAGAGACAAAATAACCACGGTTAAGCAATAAGCATGGTTATTGAGGTAAAGACAATGAGTTGCCTGTAGAAGCAAAAGGATGAGGGTAACTTTTGCAAAACCTCATCTAAATTACCTAGTACACATTATCCCCAGAATCTCACCCACATTTCTGCTCAGCTTTGTCTCAATCGTCCCCCACCCCACTCTTCGTTTTCCATACCCTCCTTCACTGCAACAAATTTTTGCTCATTTTTGACTTTCGTTTCAAAAGGTCTATAAATAACACTTATGGAAGTCCATGATTTTCATTTAAACTCTACAGGGAAAAAAATCTCCTTCAAGCCCTAAAAAATGATGTTGGAGTCTCCCAACTCTCTTATATGATAAAGAGATCATTATTCCAAATTCTTCATCTACCTTCTTCTCTACCACTTTTGAGGATCAGAGAATATATGAAATCTTGGAGTGAAAACAATATGCAATCACCACTAGTAATACTGTAGGATATATGCCCACAGACACCATGAAGATAAAGTTTGAGAAAGCAACTCAAGGACAAAAGGAAATCTCTAAATTTAGCTCAGGGTTTTAATTTTGAACAGCAAGATAAAGGATAAAATAAAAGGTATAATAAGAGTATTACTGATTGTTCTAAAGTATATAATTATTTAATCTTTCTAAAGACTTCTAACAAGGTTTTACGTCAAAGACTAAGAACAAATTGGCAAGGGTCCAGAAAACTTTCATTATTCATTCAATAAACTTTCTGAGTTGATACTATGTTCTAGAATAGATGCTTTACTGCCCTAGATACTAGAGATACTATGATCAATAAGACATGATTGTTATAAATAAGGAACTGGCCTTGAGATTTTTTTTTAAAAAATAAGAAGAATAAATGAGCCTTCCTCTAGATGGAAATAATACAAAGATCCCCAGGACCTGGTAGTGGGAACAATTTTCTTTCAACATCTTTAAATGTTACTTTACCATATTTTAACATTTTTATGATTCTTCTAATTCATCAGACAACACTAACTCCCCTGAGTAAGGAAATGCCAGCCTGGCAGAAGATTTCAGAAGCTAGGTGACAAGGCAGACAACTGGTAGATAAGAAATAATGAGGGGGACTATCAGTACCTTTAGGAAAATTCAATCCAAATTATATATGGAAGATGTCATGTGTTTAGACCTACAAACAGGACCAGGCAGTCACTGCAGATCACCCCTCATTTTTGGTCTGCTAGGGCTGCCATAACAAAATACCACAGACTGATTGGTTTAAATGACAGAAATTTATTTCTCACAGTTCTGGAGTCTGGAAAGTCCAAAATCAAGGTTTCCCCCGACTGGGTTTCTGGGGAGAGCTCTCTTTCTGGCTTGAAGATGACAGCCTTCTCACGATGTGCTCACATTTCCTTTCCTGGGTGCATGGGCGTGGACCTCAGGCAGGGGGATCAGAGAGCAAGAAGGGCACTCTCCTCCTCTTATAAGGGCATCAATCCAATCAGATCAGGACCACCGCGATGGCCTCATTTAACCTTAATTACTTCTGTAAAGGCCCTTTCGCCAAATACGGTCACATTGGGGGTTGGGGCTTCAACATATGAATCTGGGGAGACATTCAGTCCACAGCACCCCTTAAAGCTGTCAACCTAGTACATTGCTACAGACCCAAAGCACAAAAAAATTGTATTTATTCAACCATTAAAATAATATTTATTAAGTAAATACTCTGTGCCAGATACCATCTTGTGCTGTGAATAGGAAAGAAGGAAGGGAGAGAGGGAGGGGTTAAAAAGCCTGCCTTGACAACAGTACGTTCTAGTCGATAATGATAAACAATAAATAACCAAACAACTAAATAAAGAATAACCAGCGGTGGGTGGGGATGACGGGGAAGGGAGTGGGGAGAGGTGACGTATAGCATGGACAGGAAGGTCTCTCTGAAGAAGTGGTTTTACACTGAGATCTTGAAGGAGGAGAGGGAGTCAGTCACGTGAGGTTTCTGGGGAGAGTGTCTCAAGGAGAAAGAATGGATAATGCAAACACTTGAGTTAGTAACAAGCTTGGCACATGTGAGGAAAAGAAGTCATGGTGGCTGAACTGCCTAAGTTTAGAGGTGAACAATGGGAGATGAGATCTGAGAAGGAGGCAGGGAGATGAGGATCATGGTAAAGGGCTGGCATTTAGACTACTTCCAACAGAGAGGCATTGGGAAGCATTACGCAGGGGACTGATCTGACTACATTGCAGTCAGGTGGGGTTTTCTGTGGCCAGGAAAGGATGCAGCTGGGCAACAGTAAAGAGAGAACAACCAGGTTAGAAGGCTAGTGCATCAGTTTAGCAAAAGATGATGGATATTCTGGAGTAGGACTGAGGTAATGGACTAGAGAGGCCTTAGCATCTATTTTAGGGAGTAGAAGCACAGGACATGATTACGGATTAGATGTGGAGGGTAGAATTATAAAAAACTAAAATATTTGCCTTAATCCAAAAGTTATATGACAAGGAGGGAAGTTGGAAAAAATACGTTGGGAAAGGGTTATGGAATCAAGGGTTCTCTCTTGAACCTTGTGAAGTCAGGAGATCCAATAGACATGCAAATGGAGAAGTAAAATAGAGATGTTCCATCTATGTCTGCATGGGAGGGATCAGGGATGGAGGAATGCATTGGAGGGTGACATATCTGAAGCCACAGAGCTGAATCAGAACCTAGGCAGAGCCCAAAGCTAAAGAAACAGGTCTGTGACAGCACCCGAAGCACACCAACGTTTAGAAGAGAAGGAGCCAGCAAAAACATGCTTGGGGTGATAATAGGCAGAGCACTCTATGACATCAATCACAGCAAGATCCTTTTTGACCCACCTCCTAGACAAATGGAAATAAAAACAAAAACAAATGGGACCTAATGAAACTTAAAAGGTTTTGCACAGCAAAGGAAACCATAAACAAGAGAAAAAGACAACCCTCAGAATGGGAGAAAATATTTGCAAATGAAGAAACTGACAAACGAGTAATCTCCAAAATTTATAAGCAGCTCATGCAGCTCAATGTCAAAAAAACAAACAACCCAATCCAAAAGTGGGCAGAAGACCTAAATAGACAATTCTCCAAAGAAGACATACAGATTGGCAACAAACACATGAAAGAACACTCAACATCACTAATCATTAGAGAAATGCAAATCAAAACTACAAAGAGGTATCATCTCACACCAGTCAGAATGGCCATCATCAAAAATCTAGAAACAATAAATGCTGGAGAGGGTGTGGAGAAAAGGGAACCCTCTTGCCCTGTTGGTGGGAATGTAAATTGATACAGCCACTATGGAGAACAGAATGGAGGTTCCTTAAAAAACTAAAAATAGAACTACCATATGACCCAGCAATCCCACTCCTGGGCATGTACCCTGAAAAAAACCATAATTCAAAAAGAGTCATGTACCACAATGTTCATTGCAACACTATTTACAATAGCCAGGACATGGAAGCAACCTAAGTGTCCATCGACAGATGAATGGATAAAGAAGATGTGGCACATATATACAATGGAATATTAGCCATAAGAACAAGTGAAATTGAATTATTTGTAGTGAGGTGGATGGACCTAGAGACTGTCATACAGAGTGAAGTAAGTCAGAAAGAGAAAAACAAATACCGTATGCTAACACATATATATGGAACCAAAAAAAAAAAAAAGAAAGAAAGAAAAAATTGTTCTGAAGAACGTAGGGGCAGGACAGAAATAAAGACACAGACATAGAGAATGGACTTGAGGACACGGGGAGGGGGAAGGGTAAGCTGGAATGAAGTGAGAGAGTGGCATGGACATATATACACTACCAAATGTAAGATAGATAGCTAGTGGGAAGCAGTCGCATAGCACAGGGAGATCAGCTCGGTGCTTTGTGACCACCTAGAGGGGTGGGATAGGGAGGGTGGGAGGGAGACGCAAGAGGGAGGAGATATGGGAATATATGTATAGCTGATTCACTTTGTTATGAAGCATAAACTAACACACCATTGTAAAGCAATTATACTCCAATAAAGATGTTGAAAAATAAATAAAGTTCCAACATTCTATTCCAAAAAAACCACATCTTTACCTTCTCCTCACACCATGTTCTGAACCTGGACAACTGAGAGCACATTCCTAACCTCTGTACTGCAAGAGCAATGCAGAGGATTCAGAGAAGTGCAAGAAAAGTGATCAAGAGAGTGAAAGCCGGTCATAGGAATACTAAAGGAAATGATTAAGGCTGTCCAATCCGACTGAAGGAAACCAAGTGGGATACACTGACTTGCTCACCAATTCCCAGTATAATTAAGGGAGGAGCATACATCTTATCCCTCAGTTTTGAAAGATCAAACCTAAGTTCAGTGAAGATATTGTCCACAATTGTGCATTTTACTGAGATGTGCTATCATCATGCATATGGCCAGATAAATCAGGAGCAGAAAAGCTTACAGGTAAATACCCCAGAACGGGAAGCAGCTGATGCATATCCCAAGGCAAGCCCCGAATGGCTTCCTGTCTTCTTTAGCCTAGACAAGCCCTTAACCCCTCTCTGTGCCTCACCCACAATTCCGTGGAAATGCCACAATGCCTCTTCACCTGGACAGAACTAATTAGTTAACAGCTAGAAATAAAACCACTTCTTTAGAGCATGCGCTTTGAGCTGTTTTCCACCTGTGATGGTGCTTTTATGACTGTCAATTCATGCTGCTGCCTTCTTAGGGCCACTTACAGATGAGGGCAGGGGGCAGAGTAATGCCAACTGTCCACGCAGGGATGGAACTCATGACCATTGTATCGGCGACCTTTCACTGGAACAATGCAGAAAATTCCACATCACAGAGTCAATATGTGGTCTAGAAGTCCAATGTGTAAAACCCTTCTGTGACGGTCAGTTTTATGTGGCAACTTGTCTGGGCTGTGGTCCTCAGTTATTTATTCAAACACTAATCGAGGTGTCACGGTGAAGATATTTTGTAGAGATGATGAATATCTACAATCAGTTGACTTTAAGTGAAGGAGATTATGCTCAACACTCTGGGTGCACCTGATCCAAGCAGTTGAAAGGCCTTAAGAACCAAGGTTTCCCTGAGGAAGGAGAGATTCTATGGTAGACTGCAGAGTCCAGAGGCCCACCCAGAGCCCACAATCTGTACAAGCCAATTCCTTGCACAATTCCTTGTATAACTAAGTAAGTAAATAAATAAATAAATAAGTGTGTGTGTGTGTGTGTGTGTGTGTGTGTATTCTACTTGTTCTGTTTTTCTGGTGGAACTCTGACTTATACACCTGCCTTTTCTCCATAGAGAAAGAAATCAAGCTTATGTAAATGGGCACTACTACAGCTAAAGAATATTCATTTCCATAGAAGGGAAAGGGGAAAGGTACTCCCCTCTTACCTGGGAGGCTAAGGGTAACAGCATAGCTCTCATTAATCATATGCTCCATGTACTTGGCAAATCTAAAATTTAGTACCAGGTTCTTAAGGTCATGTTTAATTGTACAGCCCAAAGCACCTCCCTATGGAACCCCATGTACAGAAACAGGTATAAAATCTAATACTGATGTTGTCTTTAAACCTTAGCTTTAGTTCCATGAGTTCAGTCCCTTGAGCTCTCCACCAGAAATGCCAGGGCAGCAGGTGAACATCTGGGGCTGCAAACTATGGAGACAAAGTTTGGTGGAGTAATTTCTTCTCCAAAGAGCAAATATCAGCTAGCTCAGTTTTCTGCCTGTCACCCCTCCTTACCTCTGTAAGGGAGGTCTATGAATCATCCTTCCCAATGGGAAGGGCAGTTGTAAGGGTGATGTCATCCTCTGGCTGCCCAGGTGACCAGGATCACAAGACCAGGGACACCCTCCCCTCTCACCTGTCCACATATGTCCCTTCTTAAGCATCACACTCTGTTAAAGGATTCATTTTTCTAGTAGAGGAACACAGTGAGGAACACCTAAGTAGTTTTGCACCTCTGTTTGGACCTCCAGCACCAAAAAGGAAGGCTGGATTCATGTGTCGCTTCCAGCTCTCCTTTCCAACTTTTGTATGTAAGAGTTGACCACAGTCTCTCTTCATATGCACCAACATTTTCATTTGTGCATTCATTCACTCAAAAATATTTATTGAGTGCTTTGGAAGAAACTAAAGTAAATCAGACCAGATTTTAGGCTCAAGGATTTGGAGGGAAGCTAAGTACATATATTATTGTAATACAAGTTGGCATAAAATATACAAATAAAAATTCTGGAGTTTAGACATAGTTAAACATGCTGGGGGTGACAGGATGAAAAGAAGGGAAAAACAGAAAAGTGATGTCATGATATACTGAGAGCTTTTACCCATGGGAGATGGCCACCAAACTAAGATCTTCTTGTTATTTTTATATTTAGTTGTGCTAGAAAAGTAATTAATCGGAACACAATTTTGATATGGTCTATAGGGAAATCACCAAAGAATAGGACTGCATCACAATTTGTATAGTAATATGAGTCACTTTGAATATTGCTGCTCTGGTCAGGCTGACAAGCTTGGGATGAAAAAAATACTAAGTTTGTCTTTACAAATTACATCTATGTAAAGAGACAGGGCAAGAGCCCAAGTAGGTCCTGACCTGGCAAATGCTAATAAGTCTTACGTGACTCAAACTTAGTACATTGGCTCCAAATTACTATAGACTTCCACACAGTTCACAAGTGACAGGTTTTAAGATAAATATAGTACCTCAGTAAAAATGCTATTAAATATATGTGAAGCCTTGAACAGATGGCATTTATAATAGATATCCCTGATAACTGATCACCATTTAGTATTCTCTGGCCCAGGCTCATATCAAGGTTTCATGACTCTAGAAGGGAAAAAAAAAAGTATGAGCAAGATCTTAATTTCCCAAGCCGTCTGTCAAACAGCTGTTTCTCACCACTCTATAAAATCAGCCATTCATCAAAGCTATTTTTTTATTTTTTTATTTTATTCTTTTGCGGTACGCGGGCCTCTCACTGTTGTGGCCTCTCCCATTGCGGAGCACAGGCTCCGGACGCGCAGGCTCAGCGGCCATGGCTCACGGGCCCAGCCGCTCCGTGGCATGTGGGATCCTCCCGGACCAGGGCACGAACCCGTGTCCCCTGCATCGGCAGGCGGACTCTCAACCACTGCGCCACCAGGGAAGCCCAAAGCTATTTTTTAAGAAAGGTAAAATTAAATTTATATCTGAATCTTCTGCAAGTTGAACAATAGGTTACTAATTTCCTGACCTATTAATTTTGAAAACCCCAAATTTCCAATGTTACTTTCTGGGCTGGCGCTGGGAGCCAGGCTGCAGACCACCAAGTCTACAGGCCTAGCAGACAGGGTCTGGGAAATGTGAACAGCCTGTGTGAGACCACCACAAGCTAGAATCCTCTGCTGCTTGACATGCCTGATCAGGACGTTGACCTCGGCCATGTCAGAGTCATAGAGCTTCCTCACAGCCTGTCTGAGATGGTGCTTGTTGGCCTTCCATCCACACTGAAAACAGGGGACACGGGTTCGAGCCCTGGTCCGGGAAGATCCCACATGCCGCGGAGCAGCTAAGCCCGTGAACCACAACTACTGAGCCTGCGCTCTAGAGCCCGTGAGCCACAACTACTAAAGCCTGTGTGCCCAGAGCCCGTGCTCCGCAACAAGAGAAGCCACTGCAACAAGAAGCCCGTGCACCGCAACGAAGAGTAGCCCCCGCTTGCCACAACTAGAGAAAGCCTGCGTGCAGCAACGAAGACTCAACACAGCCAAAACTAAATAAATAAATAAAAATTTAAAAATATAAAAATAAAACTCCCTGACACACACAAAGAAACAACTTTTTTAAACTTTTTTTAAACATCTTTATTGGAGTATAATTGCTTTACAATGGGGTGTTACTTTCTGCTTTATAACAGTTAATCAGCTATACATATATCCCCATATCTCCTTCCTCTTGCATCTCCCTCCCTCCCACCCTCCCTATTCCACCCCTCTAGGTGGTCACAAAGCACCGAGCTGATCTCCCTGTGCCATGTGGCTGCTTCCCACTAGCTAGCTATTTTACATTTGGTAGTGTATATGTAAGTCCATGCAACTCTCTCACTTTGTCCCAGCTTACCCTTCCCCCTCCGGTGTCCTCAAGGGCATTCTCAACAACTGCGTCTTCATTCCTGTCCTGCCCCTAGGTTCTTCAGAACCACTTTTTTAGATTCCATATATATGTGTTACCATACGGTATTTGTTTTTCTCTTTCTGATTTACTTCACTCTGTGTGACAGTCTCTAGGTCCATCCACCTCACTACAAATAACTCAATTTTGTTTCTTTTTATGGCTGAGTAATATTCCATTGTATATAGGTGCCACACCTCCTTTAGCCATTCATCTGTCAATGGACACTTAGGTTGCTTCCATGTCCTGGCTACTGTAAATAGAGCTGCAATGAACATTGTAGTACATGACTCTTTTTGAATTATGGTTTTCTCAGGGTATATGCTCAGGAATGGGATTGCTGGGTCGTATGGTAGTTGTATTTTTAGTTTTTTAAGGAACCTCCATACTGTTCTCCATAGTGGCTGTATCAATTTACATTCCCACCAACAGGGCAAGAGGGTTCCCTTTTCTCCACACCCTCTCCAGCATTTATTGTTTCTAGATTTTTTGATGATGGCCATTCTGACTGGTGTGAGGTGATACCTCATTGTACTTTTGATTTGCATTTCTCTAATGATTAGTGATGTTGAGCATTCTTTCATGTGTTTGTTGGCAATCTGTATATCTTCTTTGGAGAAATGTCTATTTAGGCCTTCTGCCCATTTTTGGATTGGGTTGTTTGTTTTTTTGATATTGAGCTGCATGAGCTGCTTATAAATTTTGAAGATTAATCCTTTGTCAGTTGCTTCATTTGCAAATATTTTCTCCCATTCTGAGGGTTGTCTTTTCATCTTGTTTATGGTTTCCTTTGCTGTGCAAAAGCTTTTAAGTTGCATTAGGTCCCATTTGTTTTTGTTTTTATTTCCATTTCTCTAGGAGGTGGGTCAGAAAGGATCTTGTAGTGATTTATATCACAGACTGTTCTGCCTATGTTTTCCTCTAAGAGTTTGATAGTGTCTGGCCTTACATTTAGGTCTTTAATCCATTTTGAGTTTTTTGTATGTTATTACGTGTCTTATACAGATCACCTTTTCCCATGGGCAGCTGTAGAATGTTTAACTTTGGGGTTAAGGCCCTTTTGGAGTCATGAGGCCCAAGAAAGCAACTAGGATCAGCAGGTTAATAGGACAGGGTCAGCAAAGAGGACAGCCTCAAAGGGAACCACAAAAATATTTTGAATAGAAAATGCCAAATTAAGCCTTGACTTGAAATGTGGGTCATCAGGATAGAACAAGGAAATGAAGATATCGAAATCATAAAACAGGTAAGGGTCTGAATCAAGGGCTGAGGATTTTCAAGAAGTGGGCAAATTACGCTTATTTATTAGCAGTCTACCATTTAGTGATTTTGCTTGTCCTGATCTGCTTTAAGTGTAGATATTTTTAAATGCTAACCAAACCAATGCATGTTCTAAAATTAGGACCATATGACAATCAACCAGTCAGCAATGCAAGGCACCTGGTCTCAACTTGCTGGAGCACATTTTCCAACAATCAAGAAAAGCAAATAGCTTTATTGGACTAAAACACACACACACACACACACACACACACACACACTCATATACAAGTCTCCTCTAAAATGAATATCCTGAGGTTAAAAAACAAAGACCTCTGAAGTGCAAAAAACCCAGGAACATAGAGACTCAAACACCATCTGCAAGTTTATTCAAAAAGGCTAGCAACCAACTTGTAATCTATAAACTCTAGCACAGATACATTCTGTCTAGATTCTGCAAGACAATAATCTTGATAAATCAAGCTTACTTTAATAAAGCTCAACCCAATAAAAAAGCTACGTACTATAAACCACTTCTATCAGTTGACTGTATTTCACTTTACTTGCACTCTGCTAAAGGACACTCACAGACAGGATACCTACCATAGGCCTCTACAAGATGCACCCAGAGCTCTGCAAATAATTGTTAATCAATTGACAGGCAGTGTTAACTCTATAAGTACTGGTCTGGTTAACACATTTTGAAAAATGATCATTCTTCTAGAGCCAGCATGGTAGACAGTCCTGGGATTGAATGCCAGGGCACCATTTACCAACTGTATGAACCAAGATAAATTAGTTGACCTGTGTTTGCTAAAAAATGAAGATATCATAGTTTTTGCTGTCAACTCGACTGGACTAAACTATGAGGATGGGAGGGAGGGCAAAGCCATTTGCAGCACACATAGCCTTTGTCCCAGTTATTCAACCCAACACTAATCTAGGTGCTGCTGCAAGGGGACTTTGCAGATGCAACTGAAGTCCTTAATCAGTTACTTTAAGCTACGGACATCATCCTCAGTGGGCGTGACCTAATCAGGTGAGCCCTTTTAAGGGACTGGGCTCTTCCCAGCCGACAAGACACCAAACAGCAGCTGGGTCTACAACTGATCTCACCTTCTCTGGATTTTCTCTTCCCAACTGCCTGTGGACAACAGCTTCAGCCTATGCCCAGGGGTTCCACACTGCCCTTGATCCTACCTTCCCAGCTGCCTATGCTATGGATACAGACATGCTCAGCCAGCCCTCAAGTTCATGGAAGTCAATTCACTGGAATTTATCTCTTAATTTTATCTCCTACTGGTTCTGCTTCTCCAGTGAACCCTGACTGACACAGGGGATAACTGTATGTATTTCACAGGTTTACTATTAGGATTAAATGTGATAGTTTAAAAAGTGCCTAGAGCCGAGCTTCTCAAACTCTACTGTGAGCACAAATCACCTGGGATACAGATTCTGAGTAGGCAGGTCTGGGATGGGGCCCAAGGGCCGGTATTCTTAACAAGCTCCCTGTGGATGCTAACATTGCTGATCAGTGTACACAGTTTGACCAGCAAGAGCCATTCTAGAACATAATATGCAGTAAATAAATGCTAGTTTGCTTTCCCCACACTACCTTTTTGCTCTCACAATTTTCATGTTTCTGTTGGTTTGTTTTTACTTTTTAATTAATTGATGCATTTGAAATATATACTGCGCTGACCATAGAATGCTCTGGATGGCCGTAATATATAAATACAAACATAAGCATAAATATAATATAAAAAGCCACCAGGAAAGTAAAAACAGACCAAAAAGATAGCAAATACTAAATAATGCCCTCCCATACCTCATGCCCAGAACTAGAGGCTGCTCACAGAAGCCTGCACTGTTATAACCCAATTGCTAGAAGAACATCAAAACTAAAGAGATCATTTGAACAGTAGAGTAAGGCAAGGCCACTACGTATAGGGTCCAGAAATAGTCAAATACCAACAGAGAAACAATATAATATGTCCTCTGGACACAGCGAGCACATTCGTGACCCATCTTGCTGGAAGAGGGACCACCTACCTGAATGTGGTCTTGATTTCAGGGGAAACCAAAACAACTCCTGTGCAGAGACTAACACTTCCCTCTCTCCCTTCCCTGGTGACTGTTAGTATTCTATTATGATAACAGCTTTGTTCTTATGGCTTAAGGCTTTGCTCTCTTGGGAATAAAATTACCCTTGGGGAAAAATAGAGACGTGAGCTTCAGAAATTGAGGTTTGTGTCCACGTCCACACTCATCATTCAATCTGCTATATCATCAGCCCATGAAATGACACCTAATGAAGAAGTCAATGGTCTCCTTATGGAAATCCAGTGACCATGTAAGTCCATATCTGGCTTGACCCCTCTACAACTCTGAACACCGTCGAGCCCTGTCTTGATCTCTGTGACTCCCACACCATTACTCTCTCCTGGTTTCCCTCCTATGTCTCCAGCTGCTTTAAGTCTCCTTTGCCAGCTCCTCCTCTCCTTCTGTGCACCCCTCCCAGGCTGAGCCACTGATTTCTCCCTCTCTTACCCGTTCCTAAAGTTTCAACTGCTGCTGGTGATTCCCAAGTCACCTCCACGCTGAGCTCCAGACCCACTAGTTCTCGGCCTTCTGGGCATCTTAATTTAGATGTCCGCAAGTCCCTCCGACTCCAAGCGACCCAGATCAAACTTAATGTCACTCTCTCTAAACCTACACTCCTCCTGCCTCTGTTTTGCTGACCAGCATCACCCTCCACTCAGGGAATGAAAGGTGGAGACCCGGGTGGCAGTCTATGCTTCTTCCTTGCCTGGTTACCTCTTACTCATCTTGCAAGACCCACATACTGCCTCTCTTATGAGCCCTTCCTTAACTTGCCCCAGTCTGGGTACAGTTCCACCCCTGGGTGCTCCCTCTATAGACCTCCACTGCAGCACTTACCACATAGTAATATAACTGGAAAAAAACAACAATTTGGTTGCACCTGTCACGTAGTCTCACGGCATCCTGAGCCTTTACTCTACAGCATTTCTTATGACTACAATTCTGTGGTTATTTGTTTAAGTATTAAGTGTCCATCTTCCCCACTAGACTGAAGATTTCATAACATTAGGAAATCTCTATCTTGTCCTACACACCCACCAGCACACTCAGTGCCCGAGACACTGTATGTGCTCAGTTAGTTGGTGCATGAATGGATGTCTACCGGTGTATCTCCTCTACTAGACTCAGAACCCCTTAAGAATAGGAACTGACTTTTAGTCCATATTCTGAGTGCTTTAGCACATCAGTAAGCACGAAGTTGGTTGGCTAAATAAGTTAATATAAATATAGTGGTATCACCAGGAGTCAAAGGGCAAACTTCATATATACAGGACTGTTTGTTAATCAAATCTTTTCAGCCACACAGATCCCAACTGCCGCAGCATCCTTGCACCGGCCGCCTAGCCCTCAGCCCCATGCCTCCTTGGGGCAGCTAGTATTTACTGGGCCGTCAGAGGTGACGGTTACAACCATTTGTCTCACAAGTGATTGCGAGTTAGGCATCTTAAATGCCTAGAGACAGACAAAAGGTGTCTCTTAACAGCATCAGGCTTTATTCTACCTTCAGATGAAAGCAAATTCTCTGAGGTAAGTTATTTGGACTAAATGAATAGCTGGACTCTCTCCTTTATTTACCTTGTCTGGATTTCTGTACACATAACATGTTCCAAGTTTATAGAGATGTCATTTTAAATCTATTTTCTGGAGCAGGGAGAGAATCGCTTTCAAAGCTCCACATTGGAAACACTTGTATGCAACTAAGATTTTTAATGGAACACTTTCCGCTCATTCAGGGAAATTCCACTTTCTATCATCCCAAGCCTGAGGAGACTGTGAACGACGTCTAGGTATAACACGCCTCACTACCTGCTGGCACTTGATATTAAAAAAAAAGGAGGGGCTTCCCTGGTGGCGCAGTGGTCGAGAGTCCGCCTGCCAATGCAGGGGACACGGGCTCGTGCCCCGGTCCGGGAGGATCCCACGTGCCGCGGAGCGGCTGGGCCCGTCAGCCATTGCCGCTGAGCCTGCGCGTCTGGAGCCTGTGCTCCGCAACGGGAGAGGCCACAACAGTGAGAGGCCCGTGTACCGCAAAAAAAAAAAAAAAAAAAAAGAGACCACCGCAGGTGCTGTCTCTGTGAAGAGCCAGATGTCAAGAAAGGGCCCCCAGGCAGAAAGAATGAGAGGAATGCCAATGACCCCAAAGGGGGCCTGAACTGATGATATACTTTCAGTGAGAACAACCGGATTTTCCCAATTCCGCTCCGTGGCCTCATTCTGAGATACATTCTCAAGTTTTCTTTTGCCACGTTCATAACTGGCAAGGCAGACAAGAATTTTTAAAAAGTCACCGTTCTCTACATTTCTATACACTTCACAGATAAATGATTGGCCCCATTTGGTAGATGGGAAAAGTGAGGTGCTGGGAAGTGTCCTGAAGATCAAATCCTGGGCAATTCCCTGGGAAATGTGTGGTTTAGGCTGCAGCCTCCACTCCCCTCACCCAGTTTTGCATCAGCAGTGGTGAGGGGATGGGACCCACCTTTTAGGGAGTGCCTATTGTGTAGCACGTCCTGTGTCGGTGCTTCATATAGAGTATCCTTTTAAGCCGCCAAATAATCCCGTAGTGGGTTGAATAGGGGCCTCCCAAAATTCATGTGGACCTGGGACCTCAGAATGTAACCTCATTTGGAAATAGGGTCTTTGCAGATATCATTAGTTACATTCAGATGACGTCATACTGGATTAGGGTAGACCCTAAATCCGTTGACTGGTGTCCTTATAGAAAAAGTGAGGACACACAGACACACAGAGAGAAGACAGCCATGTGAAGACAGAGGCAGAGATTAAAGTTATGCTGCCACAAGCCAAGGAATGCCTGGGGCCACCAGAAACTGGAAGAGGCAAGGAAGGCTCCCTGAGAGCCCTCAGAGGGAGCCTGGCCCTGCCAATACTTCGATTTCAGACTTTTGACCTCTGGAACTGTGAGAGAATAAAGTTCAGCTGTTTTAAGCCACCCAGTTGTGCAAATGGGTTATGGTAACCCTAGGAAATTAATACTAATCCTAAAAGGTAGGTATCATTATTGCCATTTTACTGATGCAGAAACTGAGGATCGAGGACGTTGGGTAACATTTACCCAGGAAGTAACACCACGTTCAAGCCAATACTCATCTACATGAGGGAAAAGGTTAAAAGGTGGGGGAGGCACCCCAGAGGAAGAAGGTGTAAGGAATGGAGAGAAGGCTGAATTTCTTAGCCTTTGGTGATAATGGACCAGGAGTTAAGAGGTGCTTGAAGCATGATCTCAAGCATGGTCAGAAGGTGCTCATCTCCTGGAACCGCTCCCGAAGTACACAGCCCACAGTGGCGATTCAGGACCCAGGAGCTCCCAACTCACCTCACCTATGGATGGCTATTTGGTTTTGCTTCAACAAAGGGACGATTTTAACAATGAAACTAAACAAGTACAGCAGGAGAATGCTGAGTATAAATTAGTGTCCCAACCACATGGTGGCTCTTGTCTCTAGTGGCTCATGATCTGCTATGGCCATACTCAGCTTTTAAGGTTGTACCATGGACCACCATGTTTATTTCTTCCTTCTATAAATTTTAATGTATTTTAAATACACTGAAAAATATGTAGAATAATATAAATACTCACCTACCACCGTTTAGCTTAAACAATTTTTAACATTTGGGCACATTTATTTCAGTCTCTCAGTTTTGTTTTAAAAAATGTCCCCTCTTGGGGCTTCCCTGGTGGCGCAGTGGTTGAGAGTCCGCCTGCCGATGCAGGGGACGCGGGTTCGCGCCCCGGTCCAGGAAGATCCCACGTGCCGTGGAGCGGCTGGGCCCGTGAGCCGTGGCCGCTGAGCCTGCGCGTCCGGAGCCTGTGCTCCACAACAGGAGAGGCCGCAACAGTGAGAAGCCCGCGTACCGCAAAAAAAAAAAAAAAAAAAAAAAAAAAAAAGTCCCCTTTTTTGATGAATATTCAAAAAAATTCACGTCACTCTTTTGTTTCTCCCTCCCCTTTGAGGTTCTAATCTACTCTCACTATGTAGCTGTGTAGCCCCCGATTGACAATTGTTGGAACAGATGTAACAAATTTTTTTTCAGCAAAGCATGACAAAGGTCCCCCATGATGTCTTGATGGGTAGATAAGGTTACCAAAACTAAGAGTAGGTTGAATGACAGTACCCTGATGTGAGTAAACTGACTGGTCTCAATTTGGAGAAGGTTTCTCATTGACATGCTGAAGGGGGTCTTCCCTGGTTCCTGTCTTGTTTAACGTATTAACCCGCAACTCGGATTGTGGGTCTTAGAAGTATGTGAGTTAAACTTCTACTCAACACGTTTCATTCCGTCTTGTGCTTGGTAAGTGTTTATACTCCTCTCCCCCACTACGTTGTGAACTTCGTAGGTGTACCCTCCTAGATCCTGGACCAAGTGCCTTGCATGTAGCCAGGGGTTCAGCAAATGTCTGTTGAATTAAATCGTATCATACAAGGATAGGTGGCAGAGACTGGTGCAGCCTGGAAATGAGAAGGTGTCCAGGAGAAATGATGGCTGTCTTCACATATTTAAAGGATGAGGAGATTTAAGCTACGTAGCTCTGAAGGGAAAAGTTAGAACAACTGGTGAAAGGAACAGTGAATTGATTTCTTCCCAGTACAAGGAAACTCTTTCTAACAATTACATCTGATGGCAAAGGGAATGGGCTGAGTTTCATGTCCTCCCACAGAGGGCATTTTAGAAAGAATTCCTGCTCTGAGTAGAATCCAAGATTTTATGATACTCTAGGCTTCCTGGTTTTCAGTCCTTTTTCTTAAATTACCAATTTCCATAAATGTTGACAGATAAAGTAATGATATCTCACACATAATAGGAAGATACCTTCAAAAGAAAAATTTGGTTTTCTGAGCTAGGGTACAACTAAACTACAGTTTTTACCCTTAACATGATTGGAGTCAACAGAAAAATTCCCCTGAGGGCCAATGAAGCATTTGACATTCAACTCACTAATATCTGAGTGGCTGAGGTCTTAGTCTTATTGATTCCCAAAGTGACACCCACCAAGAGACACTAAGCTAGCACCTCTCAGGGGTGTAATTATGTGGCAGGCTTGAGAGCCGCGTGCCGGATGTCTTCCATTTAGCCCCACTCGTAGCCAAGGCAGGTGGCCTGTCTGAACCACACCAGCAGGCTCCTGTGTCCCCCGGCTGCCAGTAGGATTTGGCCAAAAGTGAGGCCCAACAGAAGATTAGAGGACTAGTCGAGACGTAGGTTATTTATTCCCCTGCCTCCCTCCCTGCTGGGCACCAATGTCTGGCCAGTCCCTCATCTGAAGAGCACAGTTCCTGTAGGGCAACCCTCTCCACAGGTCACAGCTCCGTCCCCTGGCCCTTTCAGACAGAGGATGAATATTGATTCTCTGCTCTAACTAGCCCTGGGGCACTGCCCCAGCCCTGTGGCTTCCTTATACCACGCTCTGCTCTCATCTTTGAAAAAGAGTCCCTTAATCTCTCCTCAAATTACCTAATTGAGATGTGTAGTTTGTTTCCTGTGGAAGCCCTGGCTAGCACAGCGAGACACCAGTCAAGACCAACACACCGAAGGGTGGGTCCCATAGCAGACCAAGGTGTCCCTCCTCCGCAGGGCACACAGCGGCAGCCGCTGCCAACCCCACCCAACCCAAGCGTCTCCTCCAGTGTCTCTAGCAGTGCTGCTCTAACCACAGCAGGAACAGCAGTAGCGCCTGTCTGGGTAGCGCTGGAGATTAAGTCAAACCATTAGAAAATATGTTTTTCTTAACAAAAATGAACTGAGGGACAAAAGTTAATCTTCTTGTTCAAATTCTGAGGAAAAGAAGCTTCATTCCTTCTGGTAAGATTTGAACAAGAAGCCATGTGGCATGAAAAGGATGGCATTGTCTTCTGACTGATATCAGAAACGCCTCCATCTTTTCAAGCTTCAAGTCTGGACCACTTAAGGTTTAAGCTACAGGGACTTGCCTCCCTAATTTGATTTGTCCAATATCCAGTCTGCCGTTTCTTCTTGGTCCCTATTTCACCTAAAATTCCTTTGTGATGGGCATCTAAGACTGATGTGGCCTCTAAAAGGCCAATGTTACAATAAAACAATGCTGAAAGGAACCAAAGAAGGAAAAGGGTATGTACTGGGGCAGAGGATACAGAGGAGAACAAATCTCTCTCTCTCTCTCTCTCACTAGCTCACTTACACCCCCTCGCTCTTTCTCTTTCTCTCATTAACTCTTTGTTAGAACAGCAGAGCAGGTAAGAGTGCAGGCAGCCCCAAGCTCAAATCCTAGTGCTAGCACTTACTAGCCAATGGCCTTGGAGACACTACTGAGCCTCTCCAACCTCAGTTTCTTCATTTGTAAAACAGAGATGATTGTTCCTACCTCGAGAGGGTGTTGTAAAGATTAAATGAGATACAATGTTTAGCAGAGGGTCTGGCACACACTTAGTGTTTAATGAGTGTTAAATATTATGAGAGACAAATGTGTTGGCTTAGTTTTCTCCTTCAAAGTTCTAAGAGCTTTCATTTATGGAAACGTGGTACCTGAGTAGTAAATTTGTCCATGGGAGGGATGTCAGAACAGGGGAAGGCAGACTCCAAGGGCAGAACAATGTAAAGGAAAGCACTCACCACCCAGGGTGCAAACATTAAAGGCAGAATGTGTGTAGAGCACCTCACCCAGTGGCAGGCACACAGTAGGAGCTTAATTGATGGGAGCCAAGAATGCAAGTACTAAAAGAGCCCAAAGGGAGATCTGCCCCTCCACCAAAACAGCCCCCAGGCAATGAGATAAGGGGCCAAAACCTTCTGGGCAGTGTCAGGTTGGGGCCAACGGAGAAGAGTGGCCTGCCTTTGCAGGAAGAGGCAAAGGCTGTTCACCAACTTCATCTTCCTGCCTAGAACCAAGCCTGCTTAGATTCAATAATGAAGATCTGCACAGCACATTACTGAATACAGTAATGCCTTTCTGCTTCAATAACACTGCAGCCCGAGCGTGAGTGTAATGAGTTATTTGTATGCGGCTAGGAGAAAATTCAGTGATTTACATTTAGGGTTTATATTTTGTTTCCAAATGAAAACATCAATCCCAACAATTCTTACACAGGTATTCCCACTTTCAGCAAATGGCTCAAGATTTAGACTGTGTTCTCGTGCCTGAGACTTCTGACCTAATTCAGCTTTCCATCTTACTGAACTTGAGAGCCTGGTTCAAGATTCATAATCCTGTCATTTTATCCCCAAGACAAATTATATTCCAGGCTACTTTCAAGCCTGAAGATGACCAGTACTAGTCAGTCAAATACTTGGCTTATCTTAATTGTTAGACAACTGGTATGCTCAGCATTTTTGAGACACAGGAATGAACACACCTCCTCTAGCTTTTCCCTCCCTTCTGTATCGGTTACCCCCCAAACAGAAAACCACTCCTGGTTACAGGAAAGCAAAGGGTCTTGTGGTGGAAGGGGCTGGGGTGTGAGGTAGGCATGGGGACCGTGCTTTTGCTGCCAGCCATCGACAGGAAGCATTGCTATCCATCAAGCTGTCTCCTCATTATCTTCTCTTCAGACACACAATCCTCTTGTATATTCAAATGATATTCAAGTCTTTGTTAAGCAGGTCTCATAAACATACTAAATATGGAAGAGATGCATTAACATAGGTATGCTTGCCAGGCCCTAAATTAACAGTAAGGTATTTTACGTGACCTACATGGACCATGCTTTCTTGTAGTCGAGAACATGGGCCAACACATTTCCAGGTGGAAGCAGTGAACGCATCAAAATTCAATTTACGGAGAGCTCCTGGGACACAGGAGGCTCGTTCAGAGGCTAAGCATCAGAGATTGGTCCTAAAAATAAAAGAAGCTGCTATTCTGATCTCACAGATGCAGTGGTGTGTTCAGCTGAAGCATGGGAGACACAGCAGACACCGAGGGATGTGGTAATCAAGAGTGAGTCACGCAGTGCCCAGTTATGCCATCTGTACGATGAAGCTTAATGTACTGAATGTACAGTAGGTGATGATAAGCAGTGGTAAGAAATATTAAACACGTTGACAGTAACAGTGCAATGCCAAGAGAACTGTTTTTTATTGCTTCAACCGGCCTGTCATTTTTATCCATGATGGCTCTTCAAAGCAATGTTTTAAGTGAGGAGCACTTTTTCCATAGTTTCCCAATAAGAAAAACGGTCTTGAAAAATCTAATGGTTTCCTCCATTAGGATTTGCTGGCTCTCATCACTAATCAGTAAACAGAGTCGCAACTTTCTACACTTTATACAAAGACATGGGTTAAGTAAGAATGAGTAGTAATGAAGCAAGCAACTAGAGTCAAAATATCCCCACTAAAGACATAATTGCAAGAGCCAGAGCACTTTTCAGTTTCAATTCTAAGTTGCTTCCCGTGTTCAAAGACACGATAGCTCTTGGGGATGGGACTGCGGAGATTGTAAAGGATGGCAGATATCAAGAGGGAGGAAACTGACAGAAAGGGAGGGGTCTTGGGAATAGAGAGACTGGACCCCGCTTCCCCACAGCAGCCCTGGAGGTAACAAGACTCCGCTAGAGAGAACTGACTTTGTGTTCCTGGTGCCCTAGGCAGAGGGGGCCACAGTCTGTCCCAGGGATAGATGCCCATGCTTTTAGGATACAGCAGGAGCAGCCTAAACCCAAAGAGCTTTGGGGGACAGTGAGGAGGGTGTCAGAGATATCTCTTGGCAACCAGTTTTGACTCAAGACAGAGACAAACCACCTCCCTGGAAAACCTGGGAAGAACTAGCCGTGTGTAAACCTCAATGGTGACAAAACCCCAGGAAGACAACAGAGCACATCAGAAGGACTTAGGGTATTATCATTCCGTCCCTCTGACAGCATGGAGAGTCACTATCAGAAATTGACTAGCGTCTACAACATAAAGGCAGTATTTCTAGCACTCCTCAGTTGTGGACAGATATTTGCACCCATCTTCTAAATTAACACCTCACAATGAACTTCTGTTTGTTGGACATCATGGATACAATACTGCCACCCAAACAGAGGCCACAAAGCATTATTTTTTTATCATATGGTCACCTTTAAATTCAATCCAAAATAATGATACTCTGAGGAAAAGTACAGTTTTAAAATATAAAGGGGTCCCAAAGAGCTTTTCAATCAAGAACTTCACAAAAGAATCTCAACAGACTAATAGTTATTTAGGCTAATAAAATTAATGGAAGCAAAATTTTTTAAATGGTGGCATTAAATACAACTTAACTTTTCTTATGATTCTACTCAATTAAAACAAATAACTACATAGATAGTAAAGGACTTTTACTATCAATGCACTTAGCCAGGAGATGAAAATTGTAAACAGAAGGGCAAGGAATGTGCAGCCTTGAACAGACCTAAAGGCAAGGATGCAAATGAAGATGCTATAGGGGAAACAGTGAGGAATGAAATGCAAGGGGAGGAGGAGGAAGAGGGGAGAGGGAGTAGAAGGGAGAGAACAGGACAGCACCTAAAGGAGGCGTTCATGGGTCAAGGCGCATCTCAAATGCTGCGCCTCCAGCATTTAACATGAGTAAGATGAGAAAGGTTTAAACAAGTAAAGACAGAAAGAGGCTACTCTTGACTTAGGAAATGACATGAGAAAGGAATGGCCATGGGAAAGCACAGAGAACTTTGCAGGGTTAGTATAGCTACAACTAGAAAGACGGGGTGAGGCTGCATTATAGAGGTCTTTAAGGTCCAAGAGCCTGTATTTAATTTGGTGGGAAACAGGCATAGAAGTTTGTGAGGCAGGAAGGAGCAAAATCAAAGACCTTGGGAAAACTGAAAAGGCTGAGGTGATGTGCTGAAGAGAGATACCAGTAGGAGACAGTAGTTTCACGGCTATATGCATTTTTTTTTTTCTAGTCAAGAGAGTGACAGCAATATGCTAGGCGAAATGGCTTGAGCACAGTGGCGATCCTGGGTGTGGATAGGGCGGTAAGAGAAACCACAAGGGGAGTCCCCATGGAATCTAACAAAAATGTGGCATAAAGGTGGAGGAGTGAAGAATAACTTCAACTCCAAAATAGGTTGTTGAGTGAAAAAGAGTAAGTTGCCCAATTCTAAGCATTATATATTATATTTATGTAAGAGAAAATCGTTAAAACATCATGTCATATACTTTGCATGGGTTGTACAGACACATACAGAACACACAAAGAGGCGGTAGGGAATAGTTAGCGACTCTGCAGAGCCAGAGTGCAGGGGTTCAGGTCCCGGTTCGGGCAATTACCAGCTCTTGTCATCTCGGGCAAACCACTTCTCCTCCCTGGGAGGGGTGAGGCAGGAGAGCCTTAGGAAAACAGAGAAGATGTGGAACGGCAGTTGTATAGGGATTTTTCTTTTTAATTAATAACATAGTGTTTGCCAACAGTGAGGGTTCAGCTGAGATTAGATTTCATGGTTTTCAAATCAGGGCAGAAAGAGGGTCAAGTAAGTTCAAGCTGATGGTAGGCAAGTAAAGTCCCACAGGAAAAGTTCTAAAGTGGTAGCTGGCTTACTTTGAACTTGAATGTGACTAAGGGTGGTAGACAGGAAAGTAAAGACAGGTGCTAACAATGAAAAAGAAAACTGAGAGAAAGAGAATGGACACGGATGCTGGAAGCCAAGAGGAAGAGAAAGAGCAGTTCAACATGAGCGAGGGAGGGAAGGGACCTGAGAGAGGACGTCAAAACCAGAGCCATTGCTACTGATGATGCAGTGCGGTCATGGAGCAGGGCCACCAGGGCAGTGAAGGAGTAAATCACCGAGATGAGTACGTAAGTATGGTTAGGACAGTGTCAGAGAGCTGACACGCCTTTTCTTCTCATCTCTCTAGACATCAGTGATCACTATTACAATACAATAGACAGGAACAACACAGAAAGAGAGCTGAATGCAAACCAACCTCAAGACATCTCCCCAAAGTTTAATCTTGGGTGACATCCCCAGAATGCGTTTTTTCTCCTTTTCTGGTTCATTTATTCAACAAATAATGACTGTGCAAAGCACTGTACTGTCTATGGGAGATGTAGATCTAGTCTATGGCTCCAGCATTTAAAGGGTTTACAACCTATCAGAGAGTAAAAGAAAATAATTAGCAATTTTACAAGAGCTAATTAATAGGACAACAAGTGATGTTACAAGGCAATATGAAATAAAGTGACAAATAAATGATGTGTGCTTATAGACGAGGAATACCACTGTTGGTTGTTGGCTATCTTTTCATCCACTCATTTAACAAAGATTTATTGAGCACTAACTACATGCCAGGCAGTGTGCTAGCTATATAATTGTGAACAGACAGACACAGACCTAGCCCTCAGCCCAGAAGGAAAAGATAGATAGTAAACAAACGTATGAATAAATGGCAGAAGGCACATTGTGACTAAGTGCCATGAAGGAAAAGAATGGGGTGCTTTAAGAGCAGAATAACAGACAACACAATTGGGGGATCTTGGAAGCCCAAGACGGCATTAAACACACCTTAAGAAAGCGCATGGCAGTGTCCTGTTGTGTTCTATTAATTAATCGCCCAGTATGCATAAGACTTAACCAACTTTATGTATTAGCTCTAATCCTCAAAATGAGTCTTGTTTATATGAACATTATCATCTCATCTTCATTTTATGAACAAGTAAACTCAGGCTTAGAGGATGTGATTAACTTTTCCAAGGTCACAGTTAGTACACGATAGTGCCAGAATTCAAGGCGAGATCTGTGCCACTCCTGAATCGCGTGTGCTTTCCTCTGTGACACACTGATTTTCATTTCAGAAGATGTCTGAAGTTATTCTCTTTTATTTGTGAAAATAAGTTTCTGAAGAAAAACTTTCTAATATGAATATAAATAAAAATTACTGTTCCATTGGAAAATAGTGCCTTTACATAGCAATAGGCATGATCTTTTGTAAAAGAACATTCCTTGCACCTCCATTGCTATTTTGCCGGCGTCTCACCCAGTTTGAAAACTTGATAACAGTAATCATAATAATGAAATATAATAACTAGAATTTAACAGGCACCTACTATGTGCTAAATATTGTGCTTGGTGATATCTGGGCATAGCCTTATTTAGTCCTTCTAACAGTCCCACGAAGGGTACATGACTCTCCCCACTTGAGAGATGGCATCTAATGCTTAGAGATTAAGCAACTTGACCGAGGCTACCCTGGGTGAGTGTCAGAGTAGAAACTCAAGCTCCGATATGGCACACTCAAAATGCCACCCCCTGCACCAGCCCATGAATTCCATGAGCCAAAATTAGCTTTGCCATAGGGAGAAAGAACAGAGGTAAAACAATTTGCCCAAAGTAACGCGGCTAGTGAAAAGTAGACCCCGTCGGGGAAATTGGAATTCCCAGCTCCCCATTCACTTCCTGACCTCAGTAGCTTTGTCTGGGCAAAGATGATGAATGTGTGATCATTGAGAAAAATTACTTAATTCTTCCTAAATGGCTCAAGCCAATCGTACTCAAGGAATAAAAGGGCAGCCTGCAGTTTACAACCCCCTTGTCAGGCCTACTGGACTTTCAAAACCCTTCTTGTAGTACATGCAGCAGTCCCAACCTGGATCGTAATTTACATCTAAAGTGCCCACTGAAGGGCTGCCAACTTCAGTCAATTGACACTGCCCGGTTCCTTCTTTTATTCTGTCTTGCCAGACATCTTGCACACGAAGCACCCTCACAAAATCCAACAAGGTTCAGCATTAACCAGACGCAATGGCTCCAGGGAGAAAGCATCCCCAAGAATCCTTTAGCACCTGCCTAGCCTCTTTATCACGAGCCGGCTCGGTCACCAGAGAAATTCAGCACGACACAGACGGGATGTTCAGGATCCACTTCTACCCACTCCTATCCCTACAGGAGAAAATCATCACAGGGCATTGAAAAAAGTAGGACAGCAGTCACAATATGTTAAGGAAAACTAAAATGATCCCCACTTGAAAGTCAATATGGTCTCAGACAAAAAAGTCTCAGACAAAAAAAATCCAACACTCGGATAAAATGAAAAAATGTAACGCACAGTAGTAAAAATGGCTTTGCACATTTTGACTGTGGCTACTCAAAGAAAAGAGAATTTGAGGTTTCAGATTAGGTTTATATTTGCGAAACCGTCTCGTGTGAATATTACAGGAGGAAAAAACAAAGATGCTATGAAAAATCATTTTCAGCCTTCTTTAAGGAGTGGCTGAGGGAGAGGAACATTCAGACACTGTCATCCATCTGAGTGAGAGCTGCAGGGCAAATGCACAGGACAAGGAGAAGACCCGTATGGAATGCTTCTGATGGGGGTTCACGAGATGAACTCTACTTAGAGTATTATTCTATATTCGTTCAGCAAGAAGAGAGTTATCAAGCACTTAGTGTGGATGAAGGTCAGTATTATACATTCGAAATAGGTTCAAGACCCATAAAGAGTCAGCTTGGGAAGACGATATGCAAATAGTTACCACTAACTTTTTTGAACTGGTACAACCTTTATTGACTGCATAAACAGAAACTCACAGCAATTAGAACTGGCTCAAAGAATCATGGTACATTTAGAACATAAAACACGTAAGAAACACGTAATGCAGCATAACCACAGCACCAAGTTCACCATTACAAGCTGAGTTTGAGTGCTAAAAGAAAATAGTTTAAAGGTATCAGTCAAATGTCACCAAGATCAACGACTGTTCCCATTACTACAATGACTACCCACTGCATCAACTTGCTTATTGAAGTATAGCGTGGTGGTTAATAGCCTAGGCTCAGACTACCTAGTTCAAAGCCCATCTAAGTCACATCCTAGCTATGTGAACTTGGGTAAATTATTTAAGCAATTTGTGCCTAGGTTTTCTTACCTGTAAAATGGGAAAATAAACAGTACCTAACGCATTTGGGTTTTGTAACCATTAAGGAAGTGATAATACCAAAGGATTTGGAAAAGAGCTTAACACACAGTATGTGCCAGTTAATGCTACCTGTAATAATAATGATCATTATTAATAATGATCAATAGTAATAACTCTTATCAGTACTGATATTATAACTCTCTAGGGTTATACCTACCCTTCTTGGACTGTCCACCTTACTCTGAACTATTACCAAAAAAAAAAAAGGATTTTTTATCTTGTTTGAATCACTAAATAGTGGGATCTCTATGATAAAATAATTTAGCTTATACCAGAAAATAGGTTTACCAAATTGTATAATAATCATCCTTTTATATAAGTGTTTACTGTGCGCTCCCCAAAGCAGAAATGGTCTTATTCAGGTCTGTCTTCGGTAATGAGCTCAGACTGCTGAGGTCTTCTTTGTATCTGTAGACAGAGAAGATGGTCTAGAAAACTCTTTAATTATGCCTTTAGCCACCTTGATTTTACAAGTAAATGTATGATTTGTTGTATTAGTTGCAGTGGACAAATAGGTCCACCATGTATTGTGCTAAACACAATACAATTTCATGTCTTGCTCAGCTAATAATCCAGGGCAGACGTTCCTGTTCGAAAGAGGGATTCTGCTCCAGGCAGCCCTTTAGGAACACAGATTGACAAGAGCTCTTACAACATCAATCAAGGGCTTCCGAAGTCACTCTGGGTGTGGCCGACTCAGCGGCAAAAGAGGGGAGGTACGGAAAACCACTTGTTGGAGGTTTTATGGAACAAGCCAGGAAGTGGCCCATGTTCTTCTACTCGAATTCCATGAGATAGAACTCAATCAAATGATATGTCTAACTGCATGAGAGGCTGGGAGATGTAGGAAGGGGAAATGGATTTTAATGAACAGCTAGCAACCTCTGGCAGTGGTTGAAATTAATCCCACTCACTTTATTCAAAGAAACTACTACTTAAAAATATTTGGTGAGTATTGAGAAAATTAAATATTCTTTTGAGAATAGTTTTTATTTACTAAAATTCTGTAGTCAAGATATAACTTCTTCCTTAAACTATAAGGAAATAAGTTTTGAGATTAATTATTCATCCCCAAACTCTTTGTTTCCCTTGCTTAATTAAAATATCTTTTGCTCTCTTTGTGTGTATAAATATAAGGGGTGATCAAAGGGGAAAAAATCGGATTAGTCTGCATGTAACCACTGCCACCTAACCCTTCAACACTTAGTAGACAATTCCAGCCCACATTTGCCGCCTGTCCTGTAGCTCTCACAAGTTTCCATCCAAAAGAAAAATAGATGGTCTTGAAACGTTTTCTGTTTTAATATATGAGCCTTATTTGCTTAACCCCATTGCCAGATCCTCAAGGGTATCTTTTGTGTTTCTCTGGAAAGCGAAAATGATTTTGTAAAATACAAAGTGCCTTCCATACAGACAAGTGTTATTCATCTTTGGTATTTCTTTCAGTGCTTAAGCACAGTGGTAGGTATTTAAATAACGAATTAAATCACTTATTGGTTTAACAAAAAGTTAGAGCTCAAAGGGGCTTGTAAGTCAGTTAATTGCAAAACAGACTAATTTTTCACTCCTCCCTGTTTCCATGCCTTTTCAATGTATCTGGGCTGGGCTTGAGATTTGCTTCAACCAACAGAATGTGGTGGAATTAACAGGCTTTAAGAGGCCTTGTATGTCCCAAGATTCAGTCTTGGGACATATGCTTTGGCCAAGAGGATAAGCCCAGGCTAACCTGCTGGATGATAAGAACTATATGACGTTCTCATCTTGTTGCCCAACTAAGAGCCAGCCCCTAGGCCAACCTGCTAGCCGACTGCAGATGCACCAACAAACACAATCAAGATCAAGCAAGCCTGGCCCATGTTAGCAGGAATGCCCAGATGACCCTTATCTGCCTCCTGAGCAATAATAAATGCTAATTGTTTTAAGACACTGATGTTTGCAGGGCGGTCTGTTACACAACAATAAGTACCTAATATAAACCCTTAACTATCATCTACCAGAGCCATCATTTTGCAGATGAGTAAACAGTCTCGAGCAGGAACGTAATAAAAGTAGACATCAATAAAGCTAGTATTACAACTCAGGTCTTCTAATTTAGCAGCTTGATGGGCTTTCTATGAAAACATTTTGCTTCACTTCTAAGATCTTTGGAGTTTCTCAAGTCAACAGAACTATTAGGATCCAAGAAGAGCTGGACACTGAAGAAAGCCCCGTGTAGGATTGTTGGAGCTTTTCGTAAGATGAAGTTGCTTGAAACACACTGTAAAATACTATAAAAAGAAAGGCAAGGGTCCCTACTATATGCCAAAGACAATGATGAAAGTATTTTATAAACTATTTTGTCGAAATAAAGGTCACTGGTCAGCTTTATCATACTTTTAACTCAGAAAGCTCTGATTTTTACCTGGACATGAACCATTCTTCAAAAAAAAAAAAAAAAAACAAAGTGGGGGGGGGCGGGGGGAGGATTCCAGCATGATTAACATTCATCAATTTTTAGAGCATCAGAGAATTACTCCAGAAGTTGTCTTTTTAGTTTGTATTCTGACTGAAGTTTAGAAGCGCAGAAACCTTGACTTTTCTTATTAGTATATTCCCATCACCTGGTATTGGACCTGAGTGAATGAGTAACTGAATGAATCTTAAGCAGAGTCTGATCTTCAGGAAAACTTTAGGAATAGGTTCAAGAAGACAGAAGTTTTGAGAAAGAACTTTAGACTGGTTTCAGGCTGATGAATCAGGAAAATAAGATGTTACTTTTAAAAAGACCTACCTGAAAAAAAGAGGACAAAAAAGAATGAGGAAAATATTATAAAGCTTTTAAAATGAAAGAGGTATTAGCTGTGTTGCGCCTATGTTTAAATACAACGTCATGAAAATGCTCGACTTTCCCTAATAAAAATTGAGATTTTTAAATAGCCTTTAGTTTCCTTCTGTAGGAAAGTCGTTGTATAGTAATAACTTACATTTATATGAGGCATTATCTTAGGTAAGGCTTTTTTCCCTTTAGAACAATTGTAGTGTTTTACATAAGTACTAATTTCCCACTAGCATTGTAATAAAATCAAAACCTGTCTAAATCTCTTCCTACATCTTAACATTTCATGAAATTTTAAAAGGATTAGTTGTATTAATTGGTCATAAATGCAGTTTCTGTTCCTTATGTTATATTCTTTAATCTGTACTGATTTAGAATTTTTATTACTCTAAAACATTATGAGTGGCTCTGGAGTCATAAACATACCACTTTAAAAATAGCCCTTTTATAGTGTTTCAAGCATCACATACTAACCCACCCTCTCCAATTGAAAATGCTGAGCATCCCGTACAAAGGCATTCCTGCCTGCCCCCTCCTTGAAATCCATTTCAGCTGAAAATCTAGCCATTTGTTCTGCCACACCCTATCACAGACCACTGACTTAATATTTGTCCTCAGGAACTCTGACATGAACTACCCCTCTTGCCCCTCTGGTCTTCTGTGCCCAGTGCAGGAACCTACACCTGTCTCCAGCCTCTTGGAATCCAGCTCTGTTCCAGCCAGGTGCCCAATGCGATCCCCACCTGGGGGACACTGGAGGTTGGACAAGCAGAGCAAAAACCTCTTCCTGCTGCCGTCTTTGTCAGATGTAACCATGCACAACTTTTTTCATGTTCCTGCACCAAAAGGAAGAAAATGAATTAGAACTCCTCACACTGCCCAGGTTGGAGGGGAAGGAAAAAACAAAGCGAAATGTCCTCTAACAGTTCGAAAGGAAAGGCAAAATATTATTTTTGTCAATAATGGAGCTATGGAGGAAATCATATGTCACATTATGACTTGGGACTAATTTTTCCAAAGAAGCAACAAGAAACCACAGCACTATAGATCAGCTCCAGTATGGGTTACAAAGATTTGTGGGTTAGAATGGAAACCTAACCCTCATTCATCATAATTTAAAATACTGTTCCCTTGGCAAGGGGTAGAGGGTAGCAGGGAAGGAGGGTTTGCATTCTGAGTACCAAACAACTTTTAGAAAGTGCCCACAACTTAGAAAGAAACCAGTCACTAAGTTATAATCTCTGCTAATAAAACCATTATAAATATTATTCACTCTTGGAATAATCAGGTAACTCAATTAACTGACCCCGGGAATAAATGAAATCTTTGACCCTGAAAGTTAATTAAAATAGATTTTTTTAAATAGTGAGAGATACTATATCAATTTTTCTTACAATAGAGAGAATAAGATAAAATTATCAAGGACTGAGAAACATAAATTACATGAAGGTGCATATCTATATAAATAAGGGTCTATGCACATAAATTTACTCATAAAAAGATGAATAAAAACAGAATGAGAAAATGTGAATAAAATATTTTTTATAAGAGTGGGGCAATGTTCCAAGAGTCTCCATTAAAAGAGTGGTATCTTTACTAACTTTTCTATCATCTGAGTTTGGGGTGTGTTTTCTAGAGACAAGCAGTAAGTGAAATTGTGTGTCATCTGCCTGTTGCTTCTTGTTTAATACCATTCCAAGCACCAGGACCTCTTAGCCCGCATGCTCAATCCTAGAAAAGGTTAGAGAGGAAAAGAAATCACCCCACAAATTGTTTCCTAGCAATTAGCTATAAAAACGACTGGAATAAATACTTCTCGGAATGTATTTTTCTTACATAATTCCATTTTATTCTTTTCCCCACCACAGGATGGTTTACACTGACACAGCAAGGAACTAAAACCATGTCTTCCCTTCCCTTTGGAAAAAGCAGCTTCAGACTTCAGAATCAACCAGCTCCTGAAAGACTCTTCTGCCTTATAGCCTCAGGAGAAATAACTTGGGTTTCCAAAGTTATCAGATAAGAGCAAAACAGTCACCTAACAGGCAGTGACAGAAATGGAATAAACGTAACAACGACAATGGCAGCCAGACAAAATTTACAAGATCCTCTACAATGAAAACCCTACAGATGAGATAGATTTGTGGTTTTGCAATCATTTAAGAGGACATTTTCCTCAAATGTCACCCATTACTCTCAATCTTCATTTACAACAGTGAAACACTGCTTTCTGTTTCCTCAGAAAGGACAGTGGGTGCTCAGTGATGTAGAATTCCTGCTGTGCAAAACAACAGCAATTCTGGATCCAAAAAAACTGTTCCTGTGGTACCATTTCTATCTCTTCCCACTTAAAACCGAATTCTTCCAGGGAACGAACAGAATAGAAGGATATAATCATAAATTCCCGCTGATGCAGAACATCACTCCACGTTAGTGCTGTATCCCATGTATGCTGATTGAAAAACATTTTTCTTGTGGATTCCTTTTAGGCATAGGAGTAAAACCTGCTTTCCGTCTAGCGAGAAGTCAACGTCAACATCAAGAAAAATGGTAGGGCTTCCCTGGTGGCGCAGTGGTTGAGAGTCCACCTGCCGATGCAGGAGACACGGGTTCGTGACCCGGTCCGGGAACATCCCACATGCCGCGAAGCGGCTGGGCCCATGAGCCATGGCCGCTGAGCCTGCGCGTCCGGGGCCTGTGCTCCGCAACGGGAGAGGCCACAACAGTGAGAGGCCCGCGTACCGCAAAAAAAAACAAACAAAAAAAAAAAAAGAAAAGAAAAATGGTAAAATTACAAGAGACACATTAAGAACAAACATATTTCCATATCGATGAATTAGTTGTTTGCATATTTTTTAGCCACAACTTGATGCTCATAAAAATATTTCATGACCAAGGCTTGGAAAAGGCATGGAATTGGGAATTGAAAAATGGACGATTAAATTCATCATCAAATTCATTTATGGGAGACAAAGTCTTTTCAGCATCGTCCTGCCAAGAGCCTGAAGTATCAGTACAAAATTTCTATCTTGTTTTATCCTAAAGGATAGAGGGCAAAGAGAAGTCTCCTCATTTTACAGATGAAGATCTATGGTATTAGATGAAATTTTTTTTTTTTTTTTTTTGCAGTACGTGGGCCTCTCACTGCCGTGGCCTCTCCCGTTGCGGAGCACAGGCTCCGGACGCGCAGGCTCAGCGGCCATGGCTCACGGGCCCAGCCGCTCCGCGGCATGCGGGATCCTCCTGGACCGGGGCACGAACCCGCGTCCCCTGCATCGGCAGGCGGACTCTCAACCACTGCGCCACCAGGGAAGCCCTAGATGAAATTTTTTAAGTTGACATTTAGTACAAGAGCATCTCGTAGGGCAGAGTTCTACAACCTCACTTCAGACAAATGAGGTAGACACGCCCAGAATACTCCCAATAATGCACCAAGATTTCTGTTATCCAGAAAAATAAAATGGCACTGAAGATGCTTTATCTAGAAGTAATAATAATAGGTAATATTTACTGAGTTCTTATTCTGAGCCAACTGCCCCATCTAGATTACTCAATTTAATCATCACAACAGTCCTCTAAGGTAGGTGCTGTAATGATTCCCGTACCACAGGTGGGAAGATCAAGGTACAGAGAAGCTCTGGCTCGTCTAGATCACACAGCTTGTATGTGGCAGAGTCAGAATTCAAACCCAGGCCATCTTAATCCAGAGCCCACACTCTACCTAAAGTGATATAAAACAATAGACTTCCCTTATGTATACAGGCTCACTGAATAATATAACCTATGGATTAGAGACCTGGAAAAGACAAATTCTCATCAAAAAGAAAAAATATGATTATTTCCGTTAATGAAAATAATCCTATTTCTTTCCTTTACTTACAAAACATCTTTTTAGATCTTTAAATGGCTTGGCCTCGCATCTGGGTAACAAAATTAGCCATGGAACGATATCAGAAATGGTGCTGAATAAAAAATAAAATAAAATATTCTAATTAAAATAAACCCTACTTCATGTTTTACATTACAGTGCAAAGGATGTACAGGTGTTTAACATTATTAATAATATGAAGATTATTACGAACTTTTTAAACTTCATCATTTTGTTTACTTTCGATTCAGTGATTAGTTAGGAATAGCATTTACTCCAATGTCTGCATAAACAAAGGAAGTGCCTAAGAAAACAGCACTGAGGAGGTGACAGCAAACTGATGTGGCCAAGCTCCACCTAACAAACAACACTTCTAAACACATCCATCTGTTGCCGTGGGAAAACGGGGCCAACATTCCCAGACCTTCCAACTGTTCAAGAGAGTTTAGAAATTCCGATTTTCATATGAAATCTCCATATTTTAATATTCTAGCAATAGACTTAAGTTTTATAAACACCATGAGAAACAAAACATGTCAGTAGATAGTATTTGATGTATTTGACCTACAATTCTTGAGCTTACGACTCACAAAACTGTTGTATTCTTACTAAGGGAAACATTTAAAACGTTACTTTTTCACGGGTCAGTGGAGATACAGGCACATTACTCAGGCTTTCTTCATTTATCCTTGCCTTCTTCCATATTAAAAATGTACCCATGAGTAAATTAAAAACTATAAAATCACAAGCATTATAAACAAATCGAATCACCTCACTGATTAATAGTAACAGATACCTACTCTGAGTTGTAGAGCAGATAAGAGAGGCTGGAGATTACGTACAACCCCTAGGGCATCCTTTCTCTCCAATGGGAGAAAAACAGTTTAAATGATTATGAATGAGGGTGCTGAACCAAGATGGCGGAGTAGAAGGACATGCTCTCACTCCCTCTTACGAGAACACCAGAATCACAACTAGCTGCTGGACAATCATCGACAGGAAGACACTAGAACTCACCAAAAAAGACACCCCACATCCAAAGACAAAGGAGAAGCCACAATGAGACGGTAGGAGGGGCGCAATCACAGTAAAATCAAATCCCATAACTGCTGAGTGGGTGACTCACAGACTGGAGAAAACTTATACCACAGAAGTCCACCCACTGGAGTGAAGGTTCTGAGCCCCACGTCAGGTTTCCCAATCTGGGGATCTGGCAACAGGAGGAGGAATTCCTAGAAAATCGGACTTTGAAGGCTAGTGGGATTCGATTGCAGGACTTCAACAGGACTGGGGGAAACAGAGATTCCACTCTTGGAGGGCACACACAAAGTAGTGTGTGCATCAGGACCCAAGGGAAGGAGCAGTGACCCCAGGGGAGACTGAACCAGACGTACCTGTTAGTGTTGGAGGGTCTCCTGCAGAGGCGGGGGTGGCTGTGGCTCACCGTGGAGACAAGGACACTGGCAGCAGAAGTTCTGGGAAGTACTTGGCGTGAGTCCTCCCAGAGTCCGTCATTAGCCCCACCAAAGAGCCGGGGAGGCTCCAGTGTTCAGTCGCCTCAGGCCAAACAACCAACAGGGAGGGAACCCAGCCCCACCCATCAGCAGACAAGAGGATTAAAGTTTTACTGAGATCTGCCCACCAGAGGAACAGCCAGCTCTACCCACCACCAGTCCCTCTCTTCAGGAAACTTGCACAAACCTCTTAGATAGCCTCATCCACCAGAGGACAGACAGCAGAAGGAAGAAGAACCACAATACTGCAGCCTGTGGAACAAAAACCACATTCACAGAAAGATAGACAAGATGAAAAGGCAGAGGGCTATGTACCAGATGAAGGAACAAGATAAAACCCCAGAAAAACAACTAAATGAAGTGGAGCTAGCCAACCTTCCAGAAAAAGAATTCAGAATAATGATAGTGAAGATGATCCAGGACCTTGGAAAAAGAATGGAGGCAAAGATTGAGAAGATGCAAAAAATGTTTAACAAACAATTAGAAGAATTAAAGAACAAACAAACAGAGATGAACAATACAATAAGTGAAATGAAAACTACACTAGAAGGAATCAATAGCAGAATAACTGAGGCAGAAGAACGGATAAGTGACCTGGAAGACAGAATGCTGTAATTCACTGCTGCAGAACAGAATAAAGAAAAAAGAATGAAAAGAAATGAAGACAGCCTAAGAGACCTCTGGGACAACATTAAATGCACCAACATTCACATTATAGGGGTCCCAGAAGGAGAAGAGAGAGAGAAAGGACCCGAGAAAATATCTGAAGAGATTATAGTTGAAAATTTCCCTTACATGGGAAAGGAAATAGCCACCCAAGGAAGTGCAGAGAGTTCCATACAGGGTAAACCCAAGGAGAAACATGCTAAGACACATAGTAATCAAATCAGAAAAAATCAAAGACAAAGAAAAATTATTGAAAGCAGCAAGGGAAAAACAACAAATAACATAAAAGGGAACTCTCATAAGGTTAACAGCTGATTTCTCAGCAGAAACTCTACTAGCCACAAGGGAGTGGCCTGATATACTTAAAGTGATGAAAGGGAAGAACCTACAACCAAGATTACTCTACCCAGCAAGGAACTCATTCAGATTCGATGGAGAAATCAAAAGCTTTACAGACAAGCAAAAGCTAAGAGAATTAAGCACCACCAAACCAGCTCACAACAAATGCTAAAGGAACTTCTCTAAGTGGGAAACACAAGAGAAGAAAAGGACCTACATAAACAAACCCAAACAATTAAGAAAATGGTCATAAGAACATACATATCTATAATTACCTTAAACGTGAATGGATTAAATGCTCCAACCAAAAGACACAGGCTTGCTGAATGGATACAAAAACAAGACCCATATATATGCTGTCTACAAGAGACCCACTTCAGACCTAGGGACACATACAGACTGAAAGTGAGGGGTTGGAAAAGATATTCCATGCAAATGGAAATCAAAAGAAAACTGGAGTAGCAATTCTCATATCAGACAAAATAGACTTTAAAATAAAGACTATTATAAGAAACAAAGAAGGACACTACATAATGATAAAAGGATCAATCCAAGAAGAAGATATAAGAATTATAAATATATGTGCACCCAACAAAGGAGCACCTCAATACCTAAGGTAACCGCTAACAGCTATAAAACAGGAAATCGACAGTAACACAGTAATAGTGGGGGACTTTAACACCTCACTTACACCAATGGACAGATCATCCAAAATGAAAATAAATAAGGAAACAGAGGCTTTAAATGACACAATATGCCAGATAGATTTAATTGATATTTATAGGACATTCCATCCAAAAACAGCAGATTACACTTTCTTCTCAAGTGGGCATGGAACATTCTCCAGGATAGATCACATCTTGGGTCACAAATCAAGCCTCAATATATTTAAGAAAACTGAAATCATATCAAGCATCTTTTCTGACCACAACGCCATGAGATTAGAAATCAATTACAGGGAAAAAAACGTAAAAAACACAATCACATGGAGGCTAAACAATACATTACTAAATAACCAAGAGATCACTGAAGAAATCAAAGAGGAAATAAAAAAATACCTACAAACAAATGACGATCCAAAACCTATGGGATGCAGCAAAAGCAGTTCTAAGAGGGAAGTTTATAGCTATACAAGCCTAGGTCAAGAAACAAGAAAAATCTCAAATAAACAGCCTAACCTTACACCTAAAGGAACTAGAGAAAGAAGAATAAACAAAACCCAAAGTTAGCAGAAGGAAAGAAATCATTAAGATCAGAGCAGAAATTAATGAAATAGAAACAAAGAAAACAATAGCAAAGATCAATAAAACTAAAAGCTGGTTTTTTGAGAAGATAAACAAAATTGATAAACCACTTGCCAGACTCATCAACAAAAAGAGGGAGAGGACTCAAGTCAATAAAATCAGAAATGAAAAAGGAGAAGTTACAACAGACACCACAGAAGTACAAAGCATCCTAAGAGACTACTACAAGCAACTGTATGCCAATAAAATGGACAACTTGGAAGAAATGGACAAATTCTTAGACAGATATAACCTTCCAAGACTGAACCAGGAAGAAACAGAAAATGTAAACAGACCAATCACAAGCACTGAAATTGAAACTGTGATTAAAAATCTTCCAAAAAAACAAAAGTCCAGGACCGGATGGCTTTACAGGTGAATTCTATCAAACATTTAGAGAAGAGCTAACACCCATTCTTCTCAAACTCTTCCAAAACTTGGGGAGGAAGGAACACTCCCAAACTCATTCTATGAGGCCACCATTACTCTGATACCAAAACCAGACAAAGATACTACAAAAAAAGAAAATTACAGACCAATATCACTGACGAATATAGATGCAAAATTCTTCAATAAAATACTACCAAACAGAATACAACAACACATTAAAAGGATATACACCATGATCAAGTGGGATTTATACCAGGGATGCAAGGATTCTTCAATACACACAAATAAATCAATGTGATACACCATATTAACAAATTGAAGAATAAAAACCATATGATCATCTCAATAGACGCAGAAAAAGCTTTTGACAAAATTCAACATCTGTTTAAGATAAAAACTCTCCAGAAATGGGCATAGAGGGAACCTACCTCAACATAATAAAACCCATAAATGACAAACCCACAGCAAACATCATTCTCAATGGTGAAAAACTGAAAACATTTCCTCTAAGATTAGGAACAAAGCAAGGATGTCCACTCTCACCACTATTATTCAACATAGTTTTGGAAGTCCTAGCCCCGGCAATTAGAGAAGAAAAAGAAATAAAAGGAATGTAAATTGAAAAAGAAGAAGTAAAACTGTCACGGTTTGCAGATCACATGATACTATACATAGAGAGTCCTAAAGATGCCACCAGAAAACTACTAGAGCTAATCAATGAATTTGGTAAAGTTGCAGGATACAAAATTAATGCACAGAAATCTCTTGCATTCCTATACACTAATGATGAAAAATCTGAAACAAAAATTAAGGAAACACTCCCATTTACCATTGCAACAAAAAGAATAAAATACCTAGGAATAAACCTACCTAGGGAGACAAAAGACCTGTATGCAGAAAACTATAATACACTGATGAAAGAAATTAAAGATGATACCAACAGATGGAGAGATATACCATGTTCTTGGATTGGAAGAATCAATATTGTGAAAATGACTATACTACCCAAAGCAATCTACAGATTGAATGCAATCCCTATCAAATTACCAATGGCATTTTTTACAGAACTAGAACAAATCATCTTAAAATTTGTATGGAGACACAAAAGACCCCGAATAGCCAAAGCAGTCTTGAGGGAAAAAAACGGAGCTGGAGGAATCAGACTCCCTGACTTCAGACTATTCTACAAAGCTACAGTAATCAAGACAATATGGTACTGGCACAAAACAGAAACACAGATCAGTGGAAGAAGATGGAAAGCCCAGAGATAAACCCACGTACCTATGTTCAACTAATCTAAGACAAAGGAGGCAAAGATATACAACGGAGAAAAGACAGTCTCTTCAACAAGTGGTGCTGGGAAAACTGGACAGCTACATGTAAAAGAATGAAATTAGAACACTCCCTAACACCATACACAAAAAGAAACTCAAAATGGATTACAGACCTAAATGTAAGTCCAGACACCATTCAAACTCTTAGAGGAAAACATAGGCAGAACACTCTGTGACATAAATCACAGCAAGATCCTTTTTGACCCACCTCCAAGAGAAATGGAAATAAAAACAAAAATAAACAAATGGGACCTAATGAAACTTAAAAGCTTTTGCACAGCAAAGGAAACCATAAACAAGAGGAAGACAAACCTCAGAATGGGAGAAAATATTTGCAAATGAAGCAACTGACAAAGGATTAATCTCCAAAATATACAAGCAACTCATGCAGCTCAATATCAAGAAAACAAACAACCCAATCCATAAATGGGCAGACGACCTAAATAGACATTTCCCCAAAGAAGATATACAGACTGCCAACAAACACATGAAAGAATGCTCAACATCATTAATCATTAGAGAAATGCAAATCAAAACTACAATGCAATATCACCTCACACCGGTCAGAATGGCCATCATCAAAAAGACTACAAACAATAAATGCTGGAGAGGGTGTGGAGAAAAGGGAACCCTCTTGCACTGTTGGTGGGAATGTAAATTGATACAGCCACTATGGAGAACAGTATGGAGGTTCCTTAAAAAACGAAAAATATAACTACCATATGACACAGCAATCTCACTACAGGGCATATACCCAGAGAAAACCATAATTCAAAAAGACACATGCACCCCAATGTTCACTGCAGCACTATTTACAATAGCCAGGTCATGGAAGCAACCTAAATGCCCATAGACAGACAAATGGATAAAGAAGATGTGGTACATACATACAATGGAATATTACTCAGCCGTAAGAAGGAACGAAATTGGGTCATTTGTGGAGACGTGTATGGATCTGGGGACTGTCATACACAGTGAAGTAAGTCAGAGAGAGCAAAACAAATATCGCATATTAACGCATATATGTGGAACCTAGAAAAATGGTACACATGAACCGGTTTGCAGGGCAGAAATTGAGACACACATGTAGGGAACAAACGTATGGACACCAAAGGGGGAAAGCCGTGGGGGGGTGGGGGTGGGGGGGTGATGAATTGGGCGATTGGGATTGACATGTATACACTGATATGTATAAAATGGATGACTAATAAGAACCTGCTGTATAAAAAAATAAATAAAATAAAATTCAAAAATTTAAAAGAAAAAAATGATTACGAATGAGAGCAATAATATAGGAATAGGGCTTCCCTGGTGGCACAGTGGTTGAGAGTCCGCCTGCTGATGCAGGGGACACGGGTTCGTGCCCCGGTCCAGGAGGATCCCACATGCCGCGGAGCGGCTGGGCCGGTGAGCCATGGCCACTGAGCATGAGCGTCCGGAGCCTGTGCTCCGCAACGGGAGAGGCCACAACAGTGAGAGGCCCGCGTATCGCAAATAATAATAATAATAATAAGATAGGAATAATCATGAGTTAGTTCTAAATTATTTTTAAAGGTAAATCATACCCAAAATGTGTCATATTAATCATTACTGCAAACTTAAAAAGCCACGACCCATACGGTTCAGAAACCATGTCACAATTAAAACTTGTAATCCAGACAAGAATTTCCATTTCCTTTTGCATTTCTCACAGTCATTTAAAGGAGTTCCAGGGCCTTCCCTGGTGGTCCAGTGGTTAAGACTCCACGTTTCCAATGCAGGGGGCGCAGGTTTGATCCCTGGTCAGGGAATTAAGATCCCATATGCCACGCTACATGGTCAAAAAATTTAAAGAAAAAATAAAATAAAATAAATTAAAAACATAACAAGGAGTTCCAGAATTGAGTCCATACCAACCGGAAAGCCCTATCTTTCATTACTCTCAAACAACCCATAACTCACTGTCCCACTGCAGAAGAACTCTGTCACTCATCCACACTATCACACCTTTTCTGCTTTTCTAGGTCACTTCTTTCTGAACTTTTTGTGCCCATTCTTCATACTCCCATTACATCAACCTTCCCTCCAAGGGAGCCCAAAAGGAGTCAGTTTGTATTCCAACTTGACTGTTTTGCTCTCAAAAATTCATCCACTGAGTTTTGTCCTTCTTTCTTAGAAAGTAAGGACTTGGAGAATCTGTGAACATCCACATACTGGTAAGTTTTGCCCCATCACACTAGCGTCAAATGTGTGTGACACACTGACTGCTGAACAATTGCTATGATATGTGATTGAGAAGCTCTGCCCTCAATGTCAAAGAGCTCCTGCTACTTACTGTCTGGCTTAAGGGCTATAGTTAAACTATCCCAGACAATGTGTAGTGATTCAAATCGCTGTTTGAAGCTGCTCTTCATCACTACCGGATGCCCACGGCCAAAACACAGCGATCGTAACTTTAACAGCATATCAACATAATAGCCATTCTCCAGCAAGAGGATGAAACAGTAACGGCACAGCTAAATGGACCAGAGAATCCAAGAGCCTACTTTGGGAAAAGAGGTCATGTGAGGTACAAGAACATAAACAAAAATCTAGCTTCACTACAAAGAACCAAGATTAAAAGAACCCAAGCGCCATTTGTCTTGAGCATATTATTTATTGCAGCAAGCCTAAAAACGTAATAAGTGATGTATTTTCAAGGCGAAATAGAAATATTTTGCTTATTGATTACAATGTCTGCATGAGAGTTTAATTCATCGAATGTTGCTTGAGCACCATAGCTGGTGGTCATTCTCTTCCCTCAGAAACATTTAAAGGAGAAACCTCCACAGAGCAGTCAGAGCAGAGAGAACAGCTGGAAAGGCCAATTTAGAAGGGGCGGTGGGGACCTAGAGGTCAGAAACAGAGGAGCATGGGCATGCAGTGGGAGAGAGTGTCCACAGTCGTACCCTGATGAGGAAACAGTTGAGCTAAAACCACATTTGTCCCAGGCCCCAAAAGTGATTGTCAGATAGTTTTCACTAATGGTGTAACATTTAGAATCAGTCAATTCAATTCAATCATCCTTAAAACAGAGGTCATTTTTCAGACTGCTGAAGCTACCTGGGGACAATACTTCATTTAAGTAATGGAAAAGCAACTGCTTCTTTAGAAAATCTTACACATAGGCTAAATTCAAGTGTTCACAATAAAAATTAAAAAAAAAACCCACTGACTGGGTGGGCATCACTGTTTTCTCTGGTCAAGAGAGCATTTACAAAACAAAGCAGATGGAAGCAAACTGTGTCAGCTGGCTTGTTCCATGACTAGCCCTGCTGAAGATCCAGAAAGAAAAGAAAATACATGTGAGTTTTAAGCCACCACTGTAGATTTTGTCAAAGAGATAGACAGTGATATTGAAAAAATAAGGACTTTGGGTTCAAACAACACAGAGGTCCTGATATGGACATAAAAGCTTTGTAAATGCTTTACACCTGCTAAGCTCACAAAAGCGAACCTGAGAAATTGTTCATGAACTTCTACCATTTTTTAATTTGGCCCCAACTTACAAAAAGAGAGTCTTCCACTTCTACCCTTTGAATGCTGTCATCAACAATTATTTGGAATCAAGCTTTGGCTAAGATTCCAAGAGCCCAGAAACAGCTGAAGGCGAAGGAACCACGGACTCTATTTTAGAACTGATCAGCTAGCAACAGCATAATGAGCACAAAGGCAGAAAGCACCACATGAAAGAATTACGTTGTTTGCTGTTTTGTGTGTATTTTTTTTAAAACTCTACCTGCTTGGCAACTCTCCTAGATCACAGCTTTGGGAAAGAAATGTATCTCCCTGATGAAAAATGAGCTAACAGAGATCCCATTGATGGCCCACTCACCAGCTCTGTATGAGTCCATGGGGTTTCGCCCTACACAAGAAACTCAACCAAATTGATTTCCTGAACAGAGAAAAAAGAGAAGAGGAAGTCGAAGAAAGTAAGCCAGGTATGTTTGCTCAGATGTAAAAGATACCATCGTACAAGCAGAGTAACATTTCATCCTGACCACACGATGCATGGTGTTTAAAATGCATAATTGGGCTTTCTTCTTCGTTGCTTGCTCTGCACGGTGGGTTATAAATAAGCTCCAAGAAGGTCATGTGTTTCTATATTAGACAAAGCAAGTGACTGTATCATCAGTAAACCTGAGGAAAAGGTCATGACAAAAATAATAGTTTTGGAAAATAACTTTGCTGTCTAAATAAAATCTCTCCCACCCTTGCCTTTTGTTTTCTTTTCTTCCCATTTCAGCACAATTCATACTATTTATTTTACTCTTGGCAACATGCTCGAAGAAAAATTAGATCAGTTTAATTTTTTCATATTTCAGTTTGTTTTCAAAATAACAATAACGATCTCTTTCTTACATTAAACACACGCTAAAAAGCTTTAGCTCAGATTATGTCAATCCAGTTTAAAAATAAAGCAGTCCACTTGTAGGTTCTTAGCCAATGGCATAGCATCTTCAGGTGGTTCTACTCCAGTCGACAAAGCCGCACCCAGAACCTACCGGAAGCCAGGCCCTGTCCTAGGTGCTAGGGATACAAGATGAACAAGCCACGGCCTCAGGATTTTATAGTTTAATGCAGCTACCTGAATCAATGTTTTATTATCTGTGTGACTATAACGGAGAAGTGGTATAAATAATCAAAAACAATCCGAGGCCTCATCCAAAAATAATGGAAACCATCAAAGACAGTCTCACACAAGATCACTCACGCTACTCCACTACCTGTGTTCCTCACTGGACCAGGAAGATGGGAGAAGGAAGCACACTAGACCAGAGTGGAGAAGGCCTAAGAGAAAGTCAATTATCTGCTGCTACATATTCAAGGACTGGGTATACCTAATCCCCCCAATAAAGTACACATTCCTACATACGGAACTGTTATCAACCCTCAAGATAATTCTGCTTTGTTTGCTTTTAATTACCCATCTGCTAAGATTTCCGGTTTGCTTATTTTTGCGTTTTTTTTCCCCTCCAGGGATTAAAAATGGATTTTCTTACTTTTGTAAATAATAACAAAGAGAATGATTTTAAATGGTTATGAAAATAATTACATAAATGTAATTAAAATGGGCCTAAAAAGGAGTTTAATACTTTCTGATCTTACCCACGCAACTGAATTTCTTAAAATGGGCAAATTTTGCTAGTTTTCCAAGCTGAGTGATGGTACGTGAGATTTCCTTACAATGTTCTTTTTCCCCTTAAGAACTTTGATAAAATCCCATGATAAAAAATACTTTAGGCAAACAGAGCAGGGTTATCTTGAGCAAGTCACTTAACTCCACTAAGCCTTAATTTCCTCTTCTTCACACAGAGACAATACAGTTCCTTCTAAAGTGTACACCATTAGTTCCAAGAGAATGAGGAGATCACAAGAAATTGTGGGTGACGTTATTGTCCACGTGTTTCCACGAAGCACAACTCAAGATACCAAGCCCGACGATAAGTGAGCTCATCTCTCAATATAAGGGGCATGCCATATATTGGCTACACACATATGTAGATAGTCTCTTAGCCTCATGAAAGAGGGATAAGAAAAAAATCCCATAAATTAAAAGTAGCTGTGAACAAGGCAAATCATAGTGAATAATCTGCAATCCAAATTTGTAAGAATAGAAGAATTTATACTGAACAAAAAGACTAAAGAATTTGCAGACGTTTCTTGAGTAAAGAGTGTGGTCTAGTCAAACAAGAAAGATCTCGAAATAACAGGGGTTCCATAAACTCTGGTTGAACATTGCTGGGTAAATGCATGAATCAATGTCATAAAGAAAACTGCTTTACAGAATATGAAAAGGGAAGAACTATGAAATGTAAAGCAGATTCAAGAAATAATGAGAAATCTATTAAATTATTGCATGTTCTCTTCTCAAGATAACCAAAAGGCAAAAGATACTTTGAAGGACACTGTGAAAGAATTTCTTGCATTGCTTAGAAATCCCTAGTCCTAGGGAACTAAGGAAAGCATCTCTCTATCAGCTGTTCTTCAGATCTCTTGATGCTCCTTATTAGAAAAGAATTGCAGCTGAATGCTTTTTCTTTTAAGCCTGCATTACACCTAGAAGAATGTGTATTTTTAAGAAAATGTCTTACTCTTCCCATGCAGGTAGGTAATAACACAATTTGAGAAACTGTGCATTATCTTTTGTACTCAGGACAAGCCCGTGATCTTCATCTTCCATTAGCCCTACCTTGAGTGCAAAGAAAATGAAATTCCCTACCAAAATAGCAGGTTTCATTACCCTGAAGCACATTGCCTTCCTCAAATAACACCTTTTGCAGAAGGTGGGGCAGATGACTTTTCACCAGATATTTTTTAAACCATTAGCTACAAGAACAAAAGTGAGAGTCCTCTGAGTGCAGGAATTTTGTCTGTTCTGTTCACTGCTGTATCCCAAAGACCTAGAATCTGACTGGCTCATAGTAGGTGCTCAACAAACATTTCTGAATGAAGCATGCTATTTCAGTGTGGGGAAATGGGAGCTTTTCATCCATAATGAAACTTCAAGCTGTGAGAAAAGTGTTAAAAAGAAAGTTCCACAAAAGTTGGCTCTCTGATCAACATGTATTTCATTTTTGAAATCCCAAATAATTATAGTATGATTCAATGTTTGTGAGCATTGTGTTTCTTTGGTTAGAAAAATGGATTAATCCGAAAACCAACTACCTTGTTCATAGCGGTGAACAGTTTCAAAGCACTACACACTCCAGGTGGTTTGGAGCACGCTCTTCCCCCACGGACTCAGTGCCAACCCACAGAAAGCCCTGAGCAATCAAACTCAGTACATACTACAAGGCTGGCCTTGGCCTCTGGCATAGGACTATAAAATACAAAGGAAATAAAAATGCTCTAAGCCGTGGGTGTCCCCCAGATAAACAGTGTTTAAAAGGCTTCACCAAGCAATCTGTTAGTTATACGCAAACATCCTTTCTGCATTCCCAGCATAAATCACTTCCCCAGTGGGCTCAGTTTCAGGGTCCGAGTTAATCATTTGGCTGCAGTAAACACTGAAAGCAATCAATCTCGCAGGCTTTGGAATTTGTGTAAAGACTTGCTGCCCTTATAAGCTAGTTTCTGCTGTCTGCATATTTCTAACTTTTTCTTTAGTAGCTAAAAGTTAACCGAAATGATATATCCGATCTTCTACCAACAGGCTGCCCTTCGATCCAGCAAACATCCAGCAGGCTCTTTGGAGACAAAGAGACGATGTTTCCTCTTTGAAATTAAACGAAAAGTAGACACCTTCGTGGTGTCTAAATACTATGTAAAGGCAAAGAAAGATAAACTCATAACATCTTGGATGAAATGAGATGCTATCCAGTCCACTGTTTTTCTGTCTGTGTCCTGGGAAGATGCCAGGCTGTGGGAATTGATGGCAGTGTTGGGGGCTTGGGGTTGGGAAGACCAACCAGATCCCCAACCCAACAAAAACCTGGCAGCTCCACTTTTACCTCTTTTATATCCTGGGACTTGTAAAAGGGATTTCATTTGAAAAATAGGTTCCCTTTCTAAAAGAAGTTTGAAAACTACTTGTCTTGTCCAAAGCTGAGCACTCCTGCTTGAAGGCAGCTAAAACTGACATTTCAGGTTCCTCTGGGAGTCTGCAGGCTCTTCCCGAGATGGGCTTTACAAGCTCTGAGACTATCCTCCTGCCTGGGAAAAACTCGTGAAGCTGCTGGAATCGGCCCCTGTGCTAACTTGACTTGAAAAGGGAGTGAGCTGCATTACTGACCTTGAAAATTCTGACAGCACAGTACCTTGATTTTCTGCTTCATTATGTCCAATCTGAGGATTTGCTGCTGATGTACCCAACTTCCCACTCACTTTTCCACGTTCCACTGAACCTTGGAGCCACCACTGCAGCTCTGACTTTGGCAAACACAAGAACACACACCACTACCTCAAACACCAAGCGGTGAGAGAGAGGTGCAGAGGGTGACAGCTAACGTCTTCCCAGGCTGCCACCAGCTTGCTTTCTCGGGGTTGGAAAATTGAGCCCCCTCCAGAGGACACAAGCCTTAAGCATGAGATTGACTAAGTGCCGGTCTTGAGGTATGTTGTCTGAGGAAGAGTGGAAAGGATATGAGAAAACCAATAAAAAATGGAGCATCCCTAACATGCAGAACTACGTAGCCATTAAAAGAAAGAAGTCGCCACATACAGTGATGCAAAAAGATGTCTAAAACAATGGGTGTGTTCCTATGGAAAATGTCTAGGAGACCCAAGAATCAACAGATGGTGATTCCTATAAAGAGTGAGACTTGAGGGGGTCTGCAGTACACTATATAACCCTCTTGTTCTGTTTAAATTTTTAACTATGGGTATGTATTGACCTCATAATAATTTTTTAATACTTAATATACTGTCTAATATAGAAGACTGAGAAAAGCGAACTCCTCGGAAACAGAATTTAAGGAGAAGGAAGCCATAGTGAAAACCCAAAGCTTGGTATTCAAAAGCCAACTGCTTATTTGCTGCCAAGGATGCTCAGGCCCTCAGGTCAATTAACCAAAACAGGGCACTCGCTGTGGGCCGTTCACTCCATGGGCACTGCCCCAGCTCCACCATTTCCAGGATCATGCTGTTCCCAGACACTGCCTCCTCAAAGAATTTCGGGGGAAGTCGAAATACAAAAGGCCAACAGAATTCCAAATCTGGAGCTTTATTCAACATGGAAAGGAACGACAACATTGAAATGACTCCCCGAAGAAAGTGTGTGAATTACATTCTTTGAGAGTTTAAAAGAAGACTATTTCTCCAGTCCACATTTCAAACGAAAAAGGAGTACTCAAAGGAGGGTTGGCCCCTTCTGCTGCCAATCACGAAAATGCCTCATTTTCATTGGATGAAACGCAAGTCACGTGGATTTTACGGGCGCCTGTATTCCTACAGGTGCTACCAGAAACACTGTGTGTTCACAGTCAGTATAATTTGTAACAATCAACTCTACTAGGAAAAGAAGTATGGATCTCCTTAAAGATGAAATCAAAAGAGGCTGAGTATCAGTCAAGTTACTGAGCGTCAGTGACTGTGGTCCCCAAATAAGCAGTGTTGGTCACCAGAATTCTTAACACAGGGGAACTTGATGCCTTAGATACATTTTGATATAAATAAATAAGAACACAAATACATAGTTAATAGCTGTGTAGTCTATGAAAATTAGAGTGTTAATTTAGAAACTCAAGAAGGCTTACCAATACTCAATCCATTGATTAATTTTTTTTTAATTCTTAACATGATTTCAACAAACTTGTTAAGAAAGCTTTTGAGTTTCCATCTTTTGTATTCTAGGTTGAGACTGACGAGAAAGTATTTAAGGCGTTCAAGTATAGTTTTATGTTGAGTTATTTTATTATACAATGCTGTTCTAGCTGAAATTTAAACAAAGTCCTGGCTATTTCCCTCGGCTTCACTAGTTCATAGCCGTGCGGTCTTAGACAAGTAACAGCCTCTTGAGCTTAATTTCTTCATCAATAAAATTAAAAATTTTAGTCAGGTGGTCACTAAGCTGCTTTCCAGCTCTAAAAGTCGATGATTCCAGGAGTCTCCACTAGTGGCTTACTCACCAGTGCGGCGAGGGGGAGTCATTTCTCTACTCTTCTAAACTAGCAAACCATTAACCCCAAATAACTCTTCATTTCTAGAGAAGCTGTTCACGTGTTTTATAGAAGAGAAGGTCTTGGAATTCAGAGTGAGGTAATGACAACTTCATCACATACCATGCCAGATGAATTAGCTGATTTTAATTTTTATTTCCAACGTCATCTCCACACAACGTGTCACGAATATTCTCACAATGAACAATTAGATTTAAGTTCAATTTTCCAGAAAGCCCCAACACAGGAAAGCACCATGAAGATCGGGTTACCAAACAGCATAGCAGGCAAATTCTGCAAACAATGCTCAGCTTTCCTCAGACACAGGCTCACCATGCAATCTAGTACCCAGTATCCCTAACACCTTAATAATAAAACTTACCCAAAACACGTACATATGGCCAAGAGTGGCTCACACTACCCTGTCTAATACCATCCTCGGAGCAACTCTTATCCGAATTTCAAACACAAGGGAAATGAAGTCAAGAGACGACATTCTATTAAATATCGCATAGGTAGGAAGAGGCAGAACTGGAGTGTGAGCTCGCGATCTTTGACATTCTCCACTCTCCTTACAATCGTCTACTTGCCATTAATTGACTCCCTCCTCAGAGCCAGGAATCAGGCCTTTTACAGGTGTTACCACATTTAAGCCAACATGTAATGAGTGGTATTGTTCTGTCCATTTTACAGATGGGGAAATTGAGGTTCAAAGAGGATCCATGACTTCCCTCTAGAAATAAGAGCAAAGCTGGAAGGAAAGCCAAGTCTAACTGATTCCAAGCCTTTGGGATTTACCATTGTGGAGTATGGCCTCCCTACCAGGAGCTCGGTTCCCTGACTGTTGATTCACTCTATGTGCAAAATTACTTTGTCAACTCTCAATACATTTCTTTCTTTAAAATGGAGGTCAGATTTTTACAAGGCTGTAAACTCTTCGAGCTGACCAAAAAAATCATACCTTCTTCACCTTTTGGTCTAAAGGACCCAAAACAGCGCCACACAATAGCAGCCAATTAATCTGTGCTGAAATACTTGACTAACAATGAAAACAGGCCTGCACCACTTTAAGCCCTAAATCACAATCTTTTACTAAAATGTTGCCCTGCTTTGGGAATTGAAAGAAACGAGTGAGGGAAGGAATGAATAAAATATTTTGTGGGGCCCAAATTTTAGTTGGTGATTAGCTGAAACTTATTTGAAGGACAGAATAAAGCAAAATGGAAAAAGAAATACTTTCATTCTCCTCTCCATTCATTTCTAAAGAAATCGAATCCCTATTCGATCAGGCAGAGCCAAATCATGAAATTTAATTCTGGTTAAAAGGTGAAAAATGATCTTAGGAATTGGTTTGTAATAAATGTTTGCCGTATCGAGCCAAAGACCAGCAATGTCTTGCTTGGCAAATATCACTGTTCTTATTCTCTGGATGAAGGTCCACCTAGACCACACATCACCAGAGGCCCTAGGAAGAAAACTCAAGCCCTGACTCAGTCCTGGTTTTACTCCCTGTGGGAATCTATGGCACGAGGATCAGGGGTACTCCCTCAGCATAACCACAACCAGTCCTTTCTCCCTCCTCTTCCTTCCTTTCCGCTCCTTTCTTATCTTGCCCCCTTGTGTGTCAAGTACTTTAGAAAGGTGACCTGCAGAAATAAAAATCACTGTGCTAAGACTTCCAGTGAAATGCAGTAGATAGAATAAGTGTTCACCTCCACCTTTTCCTAAAGAGCTGCTAAAATGAAAGAAAAGAGATAAAGGTATACAAGTCCATGTCCAAGGGAAGAGGAGGCAATAACAGCAGATGATGGAGATCACAATTTTTAAAGACAAAAAGCAGACAGACGAATAGTGACGGACATTTCAGATTTCTCAGCTTTAAGTGCCTTTAAGGGGTAACCCACATCGCAGAACTCTGAAAAGGCTGCAAATGAGAGCTATCAGCTAGCTCTGACCACCCCTGCAGCCCTGGTGGAAGAATGAAGATTTAACTTGTGAAGAGGCTGAACCAGAAATGCTCTGAACCAGGGACTACCAAACACAGCTGAGTGAAACATCTGACGGAAAGGGGAGAGATAAATACTCAATGGGGAGACCACCAGCTCCCCACTCCTAGACATGCTCAATTCCAGGCTCCTTTTGCAGAAAGATCTGAAATCAAACGACAGAGAGAAAGGGAGAAGGGGAAGGGGTTGGGGGAGAAAGAAGGGTGAGGAGGAGACGGGGAAGAGAGGGAGGAAAGGAGGGAGAGGAAGGGGAGGACAGGAGGGGAGGGGGAAGAGAAGAGGGGGAGTGAGAAGGGGGGACAGGGAGGAGGAGAATGGGAAGGAATTGCTTCAAAATATTCACTCCAGGGGAATGTGAAGGGGCAGCAAGGTAGCAGCTATGGATAAATTAAATTAACTACAACTTAGTAATTGTTGAAGCTAGATGATGGGCACACTGGGGTTCACTCTCCTATTCTCACTACTTTTTTTAATGTACTTTTCCCTAATGAAAAAGGTTTTCAAAAATAATAATGGGAGCATGGGAAGGGAAAGGATGAAGTGCTACAGAATATGAAGAAGAAGGATGCATGGGATATGTATGTACATGAGAACTACATTCTAATCTATGGAAATCAATAGATATCATCTATACCTTAAAAAACATCAAGAAATGGCAGTATAACCATGATATTTTGCAATGTGTAAGAACACGCCTGAAGAAACAGCTGAAAGTACTAAAAGCAGCTGCTTCTGGAAGGTGAGGGAACTTGTGTAGGGGAGGGCTGTTTTTCACTACAAGTCTTGTTTTACTATTTGTATTTTAAGACTGTGCACATTATTACTTTGATTAAAAAAAAGAACATAGCAATTAGAAATAGTTGTGCTACAGTGTTTGGATCCTGAGTGCATTTTAAAAATATCTTTTAATGCAGTTCTTTAATGTAGCTTTTTCAGCAAGAAAAATATAAAAATCTTTGTAAACTTTAAAGTACTTTATAAACTGAAGTTGTTGAGCTCCTTGAGGCTGCTGACTTCCAAAACAGACCTGCACACAGCCACGGTGTGACTTCCAGGCTTCTAACAGCTCAGTAAGTTCTCTAATCCTCCCTTCAGCCCATTGCACCCACCTCAGGATGGTTCCCCCAAGCAAGTGACTTTGAGATATCTGTGTGAACATAATAAAAAATAATTATAAAATAATAATAATATTAACAATGGAAATAAACGTAGAGAATAAAAAACAGCTATGCTTTCACCTCTTTTGTCTTATCTATGGCTCCTGGCCCCTGAACACCCTTAACTCCAACCACTGTCCCTTCCGTGAGCTGTCCACCCGGAGTAAGGCCCATTGCAAAGTTCTCTCACTTCAGTGCCCACAACTGTCATCCTTTTGGAAACTCTGACTCAGCACTTGCAGAATAGGTTAAGATAATTAGGTGAAATTTATTTCAAAAGATTATGCCTAATTTGGAGGCAGTATTGGTAATGGATACTCTTATACACTGTTGATGTTGATGAGATTATAACTTGGCACAATCTTTCTGGAAGGTAATTGAACAATAAATACAGGAAGCCTTAAAAATGACTTTTTTCTCTCTCAGCAATTTCACTTTCAGGTATTTATCCAAAGGAAATAATCAGTGATTTGCACAAAAATTTAGTTACAAGAATGTTTATCATAGCCCTGTTTGTAACAGTAAAAATAGTGCAAACAATCTGTGTCCAAACACTGGCAACTATACACCTGAGTAAATTAGGTCATGTGGTCATTAAAATAATTCAATAGAAAGATACTTCATGACATGGAAAAATAGTCATCACACAGTACTAAGTGGATAAGAAGATTATAAAACAGAATACACATTATCACATTTTTGTAAATATATGTGAATCTACAAGGAAAGAAATGACCTTCAGAGAATATATATCAAAAGCAACTGTTATCTGGGATTTGAAATTTTTCCGATAAATCTCCTTTTCGCATACGTATATTTTGTTCAGTGAACATATATCACTTTATAATGAAAAAAAGGTTAAAAGTTATTTCTTGGGCTTCCCTGGTGGCGCAGTGGTTGAGAGTCCGCCTGCCGATGCAGGGGACACGGGTTCGTGCCCTGGTCCGGGAAGATCCCACATGCCGCGGAGCGGCTGGGCCCGTGAGCCGTGGCCGCTAAGCCTGCGCGTCCGGAGCCTGTGCTCCGCAACGGGAGAGGCCACAACAGTGAGAGGCCTGCGTACCACAAAAAAAAAAAAAAAAAGTTATTTCTTTTTAAAGCTGATTAAGCAAAGAATGTACAGAGGGCTATAAAAGTACTGGTCTTTTTTAACGTTATATACATAAGTTAATTTTAAAAAATAAGAAGAAAAAGGGAAAAAAAGGTAATGGTCAACCCAAAAGTCGAATTTGGAATGTATTTGTTAGCCCAAACAATAATTCTCCGAAGTCAAGGAATACAGTCTCATCAGAGGTTTATCAATTTTTCTAATCTTTCCAAAAACAAGTTTTGACATTTGCTCATTCACTTTATTGTAATAATGTAATAATGCTTCTATTTCATTAATACCTATTCCTATATTCATTCTTTTCTTCCTCTTTCTTTAGGTTTCATTTATTAGTCTTTTCTCCAACTTCTTGAGATTTTTTAGCCTTTCTTTTTAAGTTTTTAGATATATTTTTAAGGTTTCAAATTTCTCTTTTTTCAATGCTTTAGCTGTACTCTACAGTATTTTTATCATTCTGTTCAAAATGTTTTTTAATTTCTCTTATGATTTCTTTGACCTATTAGTTACAGAAATATTGACATTTTCCAAAATATTTGGGAATTTTCTAAGTAGTTTTTATTAGCAATTTCTAGCTTTATTTCTCAGTGTTCAGAAACGTACTTTTCAGATTTTAATTTTTTGAAATTAAGACATGCTCTATGCCTGGTACATGTTCATTTTTGACAAAGGTACAATGTTCACTCGAAAGAAATGTATATTTTGCAGTTGTGTGTGTACTGTTGTATATACTGTATATCAGTTAGGTCAGGTTGATTAATTTGTTCAAATATTATATATCCTCTGATTTTTTTTGTCCACTTATCTATCAATTATTGGGAAAGGCATATTAAAATCTCCCCTTGTCATTATGGGTTTGTCTGTGTCTCCTTGTAATTCTGTCAATTTTTCCTTTACATATTTTGAAGCCATGCTATTAGGTATATACACATTTAAAAGTAGTACAGATTCCTGGTAGATTGACCTGTTTATCATTGTGAAATGCTGAGTAATTCTTCTTGCATTAAGATATCATAGCTATACTGACTATCTTTTCTTTAGTGTTTGCATGGTATTTCATTTTCCAAACTTTTTCTTTCAATGTTTCTGAATCTTTATATTTAAGATGTGTTTCTTGTAAGCACCATATACTTAGGCTTTGTTTATTTGTTTTTCCAGTCTGATAATCTTTTGATGAGAGGCTTTAATATTTTATATTTAATGGAATTAAATATATATTTATGTTTAAATCTTCCATCTTACTATTTGCTTTATATTTGTTCCTCTTTCTCTTCTTGCCTTATTTTGGTTTTATCAAGAATTTTTTATTATTCTATGTCCCACCTTAATTTGCTTGTTAGTTATGCATTCCTTAACTTTGTTTTTAATTGATACTCTAGAAATTATAACATGCATCCCTGACCTATTAAAATCTAGTTTAAATTAGCATTTTTACTACTTCCTAGATCATGCAAGGACCTTAGAATGTTTTTTTCAATCATTTAGATTAACTCCTATATTTACCATTTTTCTTGTTCTTCATTCCTTCCTGTATCCCTGAGCTTCCCTCTGGCATAATTTTTCTACTGCTTAAATAACATTCTTTAGTATTTTGTTTAGTGTAGATCCGCTAACAATAAATTCTCAGTTTTTGTTTGTCTCAAGATGTCTTTTTTCACCTTTGAGTTTGAAGGCCATTTTTGCTAGGTATAGAATTCTACATTGGCAGTTGTTTTTCTTCACGACTTTGAAAATATCTTTTCCTTGTTTTCTGGCATTCATGATTTCCACTGGAAAATCATCTTAGTATCTTGTTTCTCCTTTCAAAGTAATGTATCTTTATTCTCTGGCTAATTTTGTGATTTTCTCTTTGTGTTGGTTCTCAGTATTTATACTAAGTTTTCTCTTTGTCTTTATCCTGCGTAGGGTTCAAAGTGCTTGTTTGATACCTCTCATTTACTCTTCAAATGTTGCTTTCCCATTCCATCTCTCCCCTCCTTCAGGGACACCAATTACACAATGCTGTACTTTTCACCAGATCTTATTGGTCTCTTACACTGTTTACTGTATTTTACTTTCTTCTTCCTCTGTGTTTCAGACCAAATATTTTCTTCTGCTCTATCTTTTAGTTTACTACTTCACTCTTCAACTGTGTCAAATCTGTTAAAGCCATTCACTGTGTTCTTAATATCAGTTGTTTTATTTTGTTAATTATATACTTTTTTTGGTTCTTTTCCTTAGCTTCCAGTTATCTACTGAAATTCTCACTCTTATCTTTTAATTCCTTGAACATATTAATCATTGTTGTAAAGACTATGAAAATTCCATTATATGAGACCCTAGTAGGCCTGTTTCTATCATCTTTTTTTCTTTTTTAATTTTGAGTTACATCTTTTCTTCTCATGTACCTGGCTATTATTTCTGCTTGAGTAGAGAACAATGTGTGTGTGTGTGTGTGTATATTTTTTTAAGTAGTATTTTTTAAAGTACTAGAGATTATTGGAGGCTCTAGATGATGCTATCTTCCTCCAGACAGGAATAATTTCACTTTTGGCAGGCAGCTAGTCTAAGAGTACCAATAATTCTTAAACCATCTTAATCCAGCCAGAGATTGACCTGATTCACAGCTCAGCTTCAGTCTTTGTGGGACTGGTCTATTTTCTGCTTATTCACGCTTCTAGGATTCAATCCCTCAAGTTCTCAAATGAAAGTCTGAGGTATTTACTGGCCTTGCTCCCAGGTAGGCCCTAATCCCAATTTGGTCCTCCATCAGCCCCATGATTGTATTAAAAGCTGTACTCAGTTTCGAAACCTATCAACCACTGTTTTTTGGACACTTCCTCACCTGTATCTTGGTCCTATGATTTACTATCTTAATAGCTCTCCTAATGCTTTTAATCAAAAGTTTTCTCATATTTTATACATATTTTCCAGTTGTTTTCAGTGGGAGACTGGTTCAAAATAACAGTCCACCATTGTCAAAAGAGAACTCACCTAACAAGGTTTTAAAGTTAAATCCCAAATAAATGTTGTTTTTCTTTATTCATAACCAACTTCAAATCAGCCATGGACCATGCTCAGTTAAATACAGGTGAAAAGGATAGTTTATGCACTCTAAAGGTAATAAGCCAACTATCAGCATCCATGAGAGCAAAATTTCTTTTTAAAAAAGCAAAAAGAGGGCTTCCCTGGTGGCGCAGTGGTTGAGGGTCCGCCTGCCGATGCAGGGGACGCGGGTTCGTGACCTGGTCTGGGAGGATCCCACATGCCACGGAGCGGCTGGGCCCGTGCGTCCGGAGCCTGTGCTCCGCAATGGAAGAGGCCACAGCAGTGAGAGGCCCGCGTACCAAAAAAAAAAAAAAAAGCAAAAAGAATCTCTCAGCATCATTGCATGTTTTATCTGTGGCTCTGACTTGTCACCTTTCTAAAAGTCATTTCCTCTTTCAAAAAGAAAAAAGAAAGTCCAAATATCATTTTTTTCTTGCAAGTAGTTTATGTCATTACAAAATTTGAGACCTGTAGATGACTTTAAAGGTCTTCTAGCTCAACAGTAACATTTTACAAACTAGAAAACTGAGGCTCAGAGAGGTGAAGTAATTTGCTCATGGTCATACGAGTTCCTAAAACAGCTAGGAAACTAATCCAGTTCACAATGAGGGCATCTTGCACTAGACATTTAAAATGAAAAAAGCACAACTTCAAAAAAAATTTTATGGCTCGTTGAACGCGGCGGCAGCTTTGTAGGTAGCTGTATTGTCCTCCAGTGGACCCGGGCCTGCGCTCCAGCAACCATGTCTAAGGGACCTGCAGTTGGCATTGATCTTGGCACCACCTATTCTTGTGTGGGTGTCTTCCAGCACGGAAAGGTGGAAATAATTGCCAATGATCAGGGGAACCGAACTACCCCAAGCTATGTCGCCTTTACTGATACCGAACGATTGATCGGTGATGCTGCAAAGAACCAAGTTGCGATGAATCCCACCAACACGGTTTTTGATGCCAAACGCCTCATTGGACGAAGATTTGATGATGCTGTTGTCCAGTCTGATATGAAGCATTGGCCTTTCATGGTGGTGAATGATGCAGGCAGGCCTAAGGTTCAAGTAGAATACAAGGGAGAGACAAAAAGTTTTTATCCAGAGGAGGTGTCATCCATGGTTTTGACAAAGATGAAGGAAATAGCAGAAGCCTATCTTGGGAAGACTGTTACCAATGCTGTTGTCACAGTACCCGCTTACTTTAATGATTCTCAGCGTCAGGCTACCAAAGATGCTGGAACTATTGCTGGGCTCAATGTACTTAGAATTATCAATGAGCCAACTGCTGCTGCTATTGCCTATGGCTTAGACAAAAAGGTTGGAGCAGAAAGAAATGTGCTGATCTTTGATTTAGGTGGTGGCACTTTTGATGTGTCAATCCTCACTATTGAGGATGGAATCTTTGAGGTCAAATCTACAGCTGGAGATACCCACTTAGGTGGAGAAGACTTTGACAACCGGATGGTCAACCATTTTATTGCAGAATTCAAGCGCAAGCACAAGAAGGACATCAGTGAGAACAAGAGGGCTGTCCGTCGCCTTCGTACTACTTGTGAGCGTGCTAAGCGCACTCTCTCTTCCAGCACCCAGGCCAGTATTGAGATTGATTCCCTCTATGAAGGAATCGACTTCTATACCTCAATTACCCGTGCCCGATTTGAAGAACTGAATGCTGACTTGTTCCGTGGCACACTAGACCCTGTGGAGAAAGCCCTTCGGGATGCCAAGCTAGACAAGTCTCAGATCCATGATATTGTCCTGGTGGGTGGTTCAACCCGCATCCCCAAGATTCAGAAACTTCTACAAGACTTTTTCAACGGGAAAGAACTGAATAAGAGCATCAACCCTGATGAGGCTGTTGCTTATGGTGCAGCTGTCCAGGCAGCCATTTTATCTGGAGACAAATCTGAAAATGTTCAAGACTTGCTGCTGTTGGATGTCACTCCTCTTTCCCTTGGAATTGAAACTGCTGGTGGAGTCATGACTGTCCTCATCAAGCGCAACACCACCATTCCCACCAAGCAGACGCAGACCTTCACAAACTACTCGGACAACCAGCCCGGTGTACTCATTCAGGTTTATGAAGGTGAGCGTGCCATGACCAAGGATAACAACCTGCTTGGCAAGTTTGAACTCACAGGCATACCTCCTGCTCCCCGTGGTGTTCCTCAGATTGAAGTCACTTTTGATATTGATGCCAATGGCATCCTCAATGTCTCTGCTGTGGATAAGAGCACAGGAAAAGAGAACAAGATTACCATCACTAATGACAAGGGCCGTTTGAGCAAGGAAGACATTGAACGCATGGTTCAGGAAGCAGAGAAGTATAAAGCTGAAGATGAGAAGCAGCGGGATAAGGTGTCTTCAAAGAATTCTCTTGAATCCTATGCTTTCAACATGAAAGCTACTGTTGAGGATGAGAAACTTCAAGGCAAGATTAATGATGAGGACAAACAGAAGATTCTTGATAAGTGTAATGAAATAATCAACTGGCTTGATAAGAACCAGACTGCAGAGAAGGAAGAATTTGAACATCAGCAGAAGGAGCTGGAAAAAGTCTGCAACCCCATCATTACCAAGCTGTACCAGAGCGCAGGAGGCATGCCAGGAGGCATGCCAGGAGGAATGCCCGGGGGCTTCCCTGGTGGTGGAGCTCCTCCGTCTGGTGGTGCCTCCTCTGGGCCCACCATTGAAGAGGTTGATTAAGCCAGCTTAGCATAGGTTTAGCATTATTCCACACAACATTGAAGGACCTAAATTTGTAGCAAATTCCATGGCAGTTTTAAAGTTGAGCTGCTGTAGTAAACTGGGCATTCTTGATACTTGAACATGGAACGTGTGCACAGGGAAAGCAAATAACATTGCACTTTACAAGCACTGTATTGTAAGTGGAAAATGCAATGTCTTAAATAAAACTGTATTTAAAATTGAAAAAAAAAAAAAATTTTATGAAAGAAATAAATAAAATGGAACATAACCAATCACAATGTCTGGACCTAATATGGATCCTTATAAACAAACCAACAACAAAACAGAGACAGTTAGAAATTTGAACATGACTGAATATCTGAAGTTATTAAGGAACAATTAATTATTTTGTTAGATGTGATAATGTTATTTTGGTTATAGTTTTAGAAGAGTCACTATCATTTACACACACATATTAAATATTTATTGATGAAATGATATCATTGGATTTACTTTAAAAAAATACAAGATACGAAGAAGGAGGTGACTGTACAGATTAAATAAATTGGCCAAGAATTGATGGGTGGTGATAATACATAGGTATTCATTACATTATTCTTTTGAATTTGTTTGGAATTTTCCATAATAAACAGTAAAAATAAAATAAAGAAGGAAGTGGAAATTTCTTCTCAGTTACTTTTTTCTAATCAAAAAGTTGCCAGTTGAATGAATTAAATGGGGCTAAAATTCCAACCAGTTATAACAAATATCTCTAGGTAACAAATGGTTTAAGTAACAACTTGTGTAAGCTATAAGGTAAGCGAAAGAGCAAGAGGCAAAAAAATACATTATTTAGTATAATTCAACCTCCTTTTTTATATTTCATCACATAAATACTAATAATATTGCTTCTAAAATGTTTTTATAAATTTCTGCTTAATACAGTTGTAATTGACAAATAAAATTGTAAGATATTTGAAGTGTACATCATGGTGATTTGATATACATATACATTGTGAAAGAATTCTTCCCATCTAGTTAATTAACACATCCATAACCTCACATGTTTATCCTTTTTTTTTTTTTTTTTGGGTGAGAACATTTCAGTTCTACTCTCAGTAAATTTCTATTTTACAATACAGGGTTATCAGCCATAATATTTTTTTAATCTAAAAGAAATTATTTTATTTATGGTAATGCAGCACTCATTGCCTGATGCATTATGAATATTTTATAACCCATACTCTTCCCACTGTGGAATATTAATATTGACTATATTGGGGGTATTTCAGAATCCAAGTAAGACTTACTAGAGAAAAAAGGATAAATTGGTAGAACTAGGAGTTGGAAGGTAAAAAGGAGTACCAAGGTAAAAAAACAATTAATGCTGTCCCACATCTCCAGCAAACTGCTTTTTTATACCTAAAATACCTAAAGAGTCATAACTTGGGGGTGGGGGCAGAGCTCAAATATAAAATAGGAGAAATTTTTCAGAAAATGATTTTATCATACATCCCATCAAATATGCCCTGCTCAATCAGTCATCTGCTAAGTGTTCATTTTTGGCTATTCCCTACATTCTTTCTTTATTCCACTGTATCCCTGCAGTCATCCCTACTCTTCAGCCCATGGGCCCAGTACCTGCCTGCCTCCCCACCTGTATGAGGCTGGCACTGTGCTAACCCCTCTCCAGTGACTGCCTGCAGAAGGCAGCATGTTACTTTGGCAGGAAGGACGACTCACCTCCAAAGAACACGGCAGGACTTTCCCAGGCTAGGCAAGTCTGTGAGCCCCAGGTTGTGAACTCTCAGTGAGCTAGATCATTCTAATTTAAATACACAGATGTACAGACCTGTACATGCACATGCAAGCACACACACACACACACACACACACACACACACACACACACACACAGTAGTTGCTTACAAATCATAAATCCCAGGGACCAGAAAGTACAGAGATCCTCAGTATTCAATGTTTACTTATTTAAGACTAAGGAAGATCAAACATTTTTAAATTTATTAACTACAGTTCAATAGCAACTTAGTATCAGTTGATATTTATCAAATGCTTCCTCTGTTATAAGGTAGCTGCTGAGCTCAGTTCATGATCTCACCTTATCTCATGCACATTCATTTTCTCATGCACATATTCATCTCATTTAATTCTCATAACAACCCCAGGAGATAGGTACTAAAAATATCCCCCCATTTTCTAGCAAGAGAAACTGAGACTCAGAGAGATTAAGTCACTTGTCCAGGAATACACAGTGGTAAGTGACAGAGAATTATTATACAATAGTAGTGATCTTTTTATCAAGGCTGAAAAACCAATCTGATTATGAACACAGGCAGCAAGAGCAAGAGTTAAAAGAAATTGCATACTCCTGCAGATATATTCCTCTGCACACATCTCGGATGAATGTCTGGGCTTATCTGTAATACTGCTGATCCCTGAGTTACTTTCCCCGACCTCTTGACTACATCCTGACCAGATACTGGCATGGAGCCCTCCAGAAACAAAACAATTCAGTTCCTGGCCCTGGAGCTAACGTGCTCTCTATGGCCATCCTTACTTTTCTTAGCTAAGCTCCACATTTGTATAAAATAAAAAATATAGACCAGGGTGGTGCTTATTAGATGCAATACACACGATCGCTACTCAAAATGACAGCAGCTGAGGGCTAAGTGATGAGCAGTTTGGCACCAATGCAACTGGAAGTGAGGCTCTCTGCAGGTCAGGGACTGGAGGCAGATGTAGCCCTCAGCCTGAGACCACCTGCAGAAGGAAGGCAAGCGCCTGGTTGGCGAGTCCAGGGTTGGAAGGTCTTGCCTTAGATTAAACCAGTGCACACTGCGTGTACACAGCCCCTAATACCAACCAGATCCTACTGGATAATTACTACTACAAAAATACCATTTACCCAGCCTTATCTATGCATCACTGCACTAAGCATTTTATATAATGAACTATAGTGTATAATGTTATTATCATATTTCACAGATAAGAATCTGGAAGCAAAGAGAGCCTTAGTAATGTGCCCAAGATGACATGGAGACAGGATTAGAACCCAGTTCAACCTAACTCCAAAGCACATGCTGTTATTAACCACCACTCACACTGCCACACATGCCCCCAAATCCAGATATGAAGCTCACGTCTCCTTCAGAGAGTGAGTGCAGACACCTGCCAATGCCAAAAGGACACATACCAGATGTAAGGCACTGTCCAGGCAGGCTCAATCCAGTTTCCCCAGACAGGGCTTCAAGGTTCCCTTGCCAATCATCTCCAAGAGAGGATACTGTTATCACAAACAAACATTCTCTCTTCTATTCTTTATGCTTGGAGAGAGATGTATATATTATATATATATATATATAAAATATATATATTATATATAAAATATATAATATATATTATATATATATGCATACAGATACATGTATATAATTAAAGTTATTTTACTTAGCATTTAACAAGTAAGAATTACTGATTTAAATTCCCTGGAACCAGTAGGGCCTACAGAGAGCCTTTGGACATTTTACTGTGGCCATGTAAAGGGGTGGCATTAGACTCTATCATAGGCTTCGCATCTTTTCTTTATCTGAGGAAAGAAAATGAACCAAAGGACTATAAAAGCCATTTAAGTACAGTCCAGCCCTATCTAGAGTCAGGAAAACCACTGCCAGGTAGGTGACAGGAGAGGCTTCTTAGGGCAGGATTTTGAGATGTGACATTATGTCTAGCTCGTGGAGAGTTTCTCTTGCTGGGAAAGGAATGTTTCTTCCAGATGGCACAGTGCCAGTGGCCTCTAGCCGTGTATGTGCTGGTGCCCACCCCTGGGAAGGCCTTCAGCTGGACTGTTCATTCCTCATGGGGTCCCATTCACCCCCAGTACCCTAGCACCTAGCATAGTGCCGGCACACAGTATGCATGCAAAAACCAGTTCTTGAACAAAGAATTAAACAAATGGGGTGGGAAGCAGCAACAGACTGAATGTTCGTGTCCTCGCAAAATTCATATGTTGAAACCTAATCCCCAACGTGACGGTATTTGGAAGTGGGGTCTTTGGGAGGTGATTATGTCATGAAGACACAGCCCTCAAGAACAGAACTAGTGCCCTCATAAACGAGGTCCAAGAGACAGCCCTGGCCCCTTGAACCCCGTGAGGACAGTGAGATGTTCATCTCTGAACTAGGAAGCAAGTCTTACCAGACACTGAATCTGTTGGTGCCTTGATCTTGGATTTCCAGCCTCTAGAACTGTGAGAAATAAATTCCTGTTGTTTATAAGTCACCCAGTCTAAGGCGTTCTGTAAGAGTGGCCTGAACAGACTGACAGAAGCCCGCATACGGAAGAGCTATTTAGTGACACCATCCCCCTAGCCCGTCGCTTTCAATGTAACAGCTCCAGGAAGCCCTGTGGGGAATCTCACCATGGCACACACAGAGGGGCAGGGCATCACTGTGGTGCATCAGGTCTCTGTCCCCATAAACTACTACTCCAGCTTAAGAGTTTACTCCCCAGTCATTAGCTGCATGGCCTTCCACAGGTCACATAATGTCTTTGAGCCTCTTCCTCAACCAAGAGCTAATGAGATTAGGTTGGATGCCATCTAGAGTGGCTCCCAACTCTAAATGCTAGACTCTGCTTCCCATAAGATCAGTCTCAGTGCAACACCTCTCCCACCTCAGGTTCCTCCAGCTCTTAGTTAAAAGAACGTACAGTTGTTGATCCTCATTACTCACCAATGCCGTATTTGCAAATTCATCTACTGGCTAAAATTTATTTGTAACCCCCAAATCAATATTTACTATGCTCTCATGGTTGTTCGAGGACATGAAGAGAGCACGGAAAAATGTGACTCAGCTGACATGCACATTCCCAGCTGAAGTCAGATAAGGGGGCTCTCTGCCTTCTTGTTTCAGCTCCCATACTATAAACAAGGGTCCTTTTTTGCAGTCTAGTGCCACCTTTGTCACATTTTTGCACTTTTTGTTGGTGATTTTGCTGCTTAAAATGGCCTCCAAGTGTAGTGCTGACGTACTGTCTGGTGTTCCTAAGTTCAAGAATGTTGTGATGATTCTCACGGAGAAAATACACATGTTAGAAAAGCTTTGTTAAGGCATGAATTACAGCGCTGTTGATCATGAGTTCATTGTTAATAGATCAACAATATATATTAAATAAGGTGTGTCTAAACAAAAACACACATAAAACAAGTTTGTGTATTAATCAGTTGATGAAAATGTTGTGATCAGAGGCTCACAGAAGTCCTACCCTGTATTTCTCCTAGAAGCGATGGTTCAGTCATTGCTAATACAATGTTGGTGGCGACTTTATAGAATATGACTGTTGCAGATAATGAGAATTGGCTGTATACCCTCAGAATGGACTCCCATATACAGTTCTGTAGAAATATAAAAAGCATCCCCTAGAGTTGTTCAGTGCACAACCTGCCCAACCATATGCAGCAGCACTGCCCTTGAGATATGATCTAGTTAGAATGGATATTATTGAAAAAACAAAACGAAATGAAAACTCCTACTCTTAACATACCCAAAATAAAAAACTCTTCCAGAATTAGTCAGTGCTCATGATGAAATGATTGCATATGACCTGGGCTCCTTGACATGGGTATATCCATCTAGGAACCTGAGTGTCTCCTGGAATGCCTTTCCTCCATCCCTCTTAGGCTTACATCGGCATTCTGAATTTTGCAAGAAACAGCCCAAGTGTTTCTAAGCTTCTTCCTCAGATCAGTTTGTAACTGTTGTTAATAACTGCAGACGGTGCCCCCATGAGAAAGTTCTCCACAAATCCACTGCAAAAACACAGGGCAGTAGCAGTAAATAATTCATGCATACACCTGAAACTCCTACTAAGAAGATATACTGGGAGTTTTTGAAAAGAGAGGGAACACAAGAGCAGGAAAAAGGAAAAACAAAAAGAGAAAAATCAGGAAGAAAGAGAAGGAAAGAGACTGAATGAAAGAGAAAGACTGAGTATAATAGCAAGAGTTTTAGAAATAAGTGTCACTTGAGAAAGGCATCAGCAACGTGCAAAATTTGTTTCTATTTGTGAGTGTGGGTCGGGGCTTTTTGGCTTTGTTTTTCTTTTATTATATGGTTTGTTACTGGATGTCTCAAATATACAGTCAACCCAATCACATCACTCATGGCATAACAATTTCATACAATTAAACCCATACAATTAAAGCCAGCATGCAATTGTCCTTTGAGGCTGTCAAAATTAGGATTAAAAAAAAAAGATCACTCTCCTTAGACTCTGAACTCAGACATGAGGGCTCAAATTCCACCCATACCACTAAGCTAAATGGCTGTCAGTACGTGGTTTAACTTTTAAACTTCAGATTCCTCACTGTAACGTGGGGATAATAACAGCATCTACCACATAAATGAAATAATGCGTATAAAAGCACCAATTACCATATCTAGGATAGGGTAAATGTCATTTATTAATATGATACTGGAATTGGTAACTCACATACTGATTTAGGTCACCTGGGGGGCTTCAAATCAGTAGGTAAAACCACAGCATGGAACCCATCTCCCAGAAATCCCTTTGGAGTTATCTATCATGAAAGGAGTGATTCTGACAGGAAAAAGAAGAGAGAACAGCAATTTTCTTGTGAGTTTCTCAGGCTTTCCACTTTTCTTCTCTCATTGCTAAGTAATGGATCAATCCCTTCCCAGAGACCAAAACCAGTCCTACAAGTGATAATGATACGGTTACAGGCACAGCTCTTGGAAACCACAGTGCTATCGCACTGTCATGAAAAGGAGGGACAAGTAACAGGAAAACAAACTTGAGAAAATGGGTAGCAGATGAAGAAAAAAAAACACTAGGGCCAAAGTCTCCACCATGAGCAGCTCAGAAAGGAGAAATAAAGATTTCTGAGACCCAAAGAAAGGACTGCTACTCGTAACGTCTTAAGAGCTCACAACACCTGCCTCCCATTATGGTAAAAGCAGTCTCGTTGGTTATGATCTATAGGAACCTGTCCAACAGCCCTCACTGCATGAACACTTATAATGGAATCTTGACTTTGAAATAATTATTTTGAGGAAAGGAATCATAAAATACATTATTAAAAAAGAAAGAAAGAAAAATACTGGCATCAGAGCATCAGAGAATTCCATGCCCTCCAGAGGCACAGTTCAGGAATCTTCTAGGTCAAGTATTGAAAATGCATATGCAAGACGAACAAGGGAAAGAAAGGAAGTAAGGAAGGAAAGAAAGGAAAGAAGAAAGAAAGAAAAGAAAGAAAAAAAGAAAGAAAGAAAGAAAGAAAGAAAGAAAGAAAGAAAGAAAGAAAGAAAGAAAGAAAGAGAAAGAAAGAAAAGAAGCCAACATAGGGCTAAAGGTCTAAAGACACACTGTGTTTCTGTTGTCATCACTGATAAAATGAGTCACTTAATTTTACTCTCTCTGTTTAGCACATAATGCTCTCATGGGCCTTGAAAGAACGTTTTGGGTCATCTAATCCAACCCTCTAACCTGACTGTGAATCCTCAATATATACCTGTGGTTTTAAGAAAGGTGAGAGAGTTGAGATGGGCTGTAGGAGTTGTCCACAAAAACACACAATGGGTGTGAGATCTCAATTCCACTCCCTCCCACCATCTTGGGCCTCACCAAGATCGTGGTCAACTGACACCTCCTCTGCTGTCAGTCTATCAGCAACCCCACTGTGAACCCTTTATTTTCCTCATCCATGTATCTTCTCACATAACTCCCCACAAGCCACTAACTATGGACCAAACCCCAAATCTGATCTCTCAGGGCTGCTGCACATGATGATACGAACCTCACACACCCCTACAAAACACTCCACTTCACCTCGCAGCTGGACCCTTGAGCAGGTCACTAATCCTTTTATTTGTCCTTGGTCTGCTCCCTTTGTCTGGGTCCAACTCACAAGCTGGAACAGTGAAGGCTGCCTTAAAATTGGGAAAGAGAAGAAGGTTTTGAGGGCTGGGTCCTGCCATGGATTTCTTACCCAGAAAGTCATTTGTGAAATTGCTGAGCCATGGAAAGACGCGGGCTAGAGTTAGGAAGTGGAGATAAAGTTAAAGAGGCAGAGAAGCTGATTATATATCTAGCTGGATGGGTTTAGGTTGACTTATAGATGGAAGTTAGGGATGAGAAGTCAGAAGTCAAGGGGCTAGAGAGAACAAGATGAGATACAAGGCCAGCAAACAGCTCCAAATCTAAACTTGTAAACACAGGACCATCTGGCAGGACCATTCCTTCCGTGCAGACCCCCAGTATCTGCCCTGGCGGAGCCGACCAACCCAGGATCCCTTCCGTTCCACTCAATGGCTGTGCCCCACTTCAACCACTCTTGACAAACCCTTCCTTCTCACACGGAAACCACCGCAAGTGCATCGAGCCACTCTCTTCACACCTACCTCCCACGAATGTATTTCAATCTACTGCCATCCCTTCTTCTCTTTAGCTTCTCAATGGAAGAAACCTTCCTCCTTCTGCCCCAGGCAAAAATCTCTCTTTGTCTGCTCTCTATCACTTTCTGTCTCCTGCATTGCCTGAAGGAATCTATCATTGCTCCAAGCTCCTGTATCTCCAGACACTCTTCCTCTAGTTGTCTCCTTATCTTAGTCCAGAAAAGTACTTATAGCTCTGCAGTACTTAAATTGAGATTGTCATTTGTGCATTCATTCCACAAACATTAGCTATGGGCCCACTAAGAGCATGGCTGGACTGAAAGCTCTGAACACCCAAATTCAGAAAGCAGCTGTTGCTACTGCTTATGTTGCCAGAGATACTTCTTTGTTTTTGTTTTGTCTTATTTTAAGAAGCGGCCCATAATGGGCCACCAAGCGAAGACCTCACTTCTTATATAAACACGGAACTAATTCTCAAATGAAAGAGGAATAGGGCTGTTTTCCCAGCCAAACCTGAAGTAAAAATCAATACCAACTGGCTGTCCCTCCTGACTTCCTACACCCTCTTCAGGGGGGCTCTGGTCTGCACAGGACACTTACTGCTAGGAGACCTGATAAGAAACCACCAAGAAACACAAGCCAGCACTGCAAGGGCACTGGCCTTACAGACCTGAACCATACACAGTAAGAGAGAGCAAAGGAATTTATAGGCTAAGTTTGAGACCACGCTGAAATAGTACAGTACTTTAATAGGCCTGGTTAGTGAGTTCACTTAACAAAACAAACTATCCCCATGGAGATGGTCCCAGGTACCTACTTATCAGCAACTACTTAAATCCACGCCCAAGTTTTTACATAGTCCTTGATTTACTCTAGTTAATGCTGGCAAAATAATTTCACATTTTCCCATTCTTGTAGGATACATGCCTGAATAAGTAATGAATAGTTAACTTTTTTCCTTCCCACTTGAATCTATGCTACTAGTCACTTAATACCACTGGGTTTCCTGGTACCATGCTCAAATGCTCCAATGTTCTTTGCACCACAGTAGATTTCAGCCCTGAAATGCGGCTCAGAGGTAAACACGCCTTCCTAGTGCTAACATATCATCTTCTTCTCCAAGTGGCACAAATTGAGGTGTCAGCTCTGGCTTCTGCCTAAGCTGCTTTTATTATGAAGACTTCACAGAGACATTTTCAACACCATAGTCATTCCTCTCTCCAGACTACATAATTCCTCTATAATCATAAAGATGCAAACACTCTCCTCACTTGATATCAAAAGAAATAGTATAATAACTCTATAGGTGTGGGTGGGGTGGTGGGGGTGGAAGAAAGAAAAATAGTCTGGATGGGGTAGAGGAGCCTCACGGAAAGCTGGGCTGAAAGGTGAAGTCCGCCATAGTTGTGCCTGGCTCAATCAAATAGATCTAGTGGAGAAGGTTTCTATAAATGTAAACCTCGATAGCGAATCCTATGTGATTATATATCAGTCTCAGAATGTTAATACTGAAAAGAATTTATTCCTCTGAAAAACGCTTTCACCCAAGGCACGATGAAAGCACACGAGAATGCAGCACATCTTCAAAAACTTGCATATCTTAAGGAAAAAAATGTAATTTTTACTTCAAGTGTTAATAACACCTGAAAGAAGTCAGAAAGTATCTGAACCAACAACTTGGCTTATTTGGTACGATAGCTTAATGGCAGCAGAAATCATGGCTATTAACAGTAAAGCCTGCAGCAAACTCTCCCCAGAAGCTATGAGCTGCCTGAGGGTAGAGCCGCATCTGTCCCCATATCCTCTGTGCCTGGAGCCAGGGTGGACGCTCAGTAATTGTCTAGGAATGAAGGAGGTTAATGAATGACTGTTCAGTTGAATAGGCTTTTGGAGTTGGTTGAAACTTTCAGTTTCAACTTTTTGAGACAGAAGATAGGAAGTAAAGCTAAGATGTGAACCAAAATGATTCTGATTTGGCTGGACTTGATTAATACCATCACTGCTAGCAGTAAGTAAACAGCACTGAGTTTATAATCAGTGCTACTACAGCTATTAAACGCATAAAATCTAGTCGATATATTCCTATATATACTTCCTATATTCGTGTAACCTACCCTGTAATCTAAGTATACCTGAAGCTTAATGTAATCATTCCAGCTCAGAATTTATTGAGCATCTTTTTTTTTAAAGAATTTTTAAATTTTTTAATTTAATTTAATTATTATTATTATTTTTTTGGCTGCATTGGGTCTTCGTTGCTGTGCACGGGCTTTCTCTAGTTGCAGCGAGCAGGGGCTACTCTTCATTGCGGTGCGCGGGCTTCTCATTGCAGTGGCTTCTCTTGCTGTGGAGCACGGGCTCTAGGAGTGTGGGCTTCAGTAGTTGTAGCACACAGCCTCAGTAGTTGTGGCACACAGGCTCTAGGGCATGCAGGCTTCCGTTGTTGTGGCGCACGGGCTTAGTTGCTCCGCGGCATGTGGGATCTTCCCGGACCAGGGCTTGAACCCGGGTCCCCTGCCTTGGCAGGCAGATTCTTAACCACTGCACCACCAGGGAAGTCCTATTGAGCATCTTGTATGTGCCAGACGCTATGCTAGAAACGAGGTATATAAAATTGGAAAAAATTGGTCACTGTCAATAAGGAGCTAAAAAGTCTGGAAGGGGTGACCGAAATATAAACAAAAACAAAAAGCAAGCCAAAAAAAAAAAAAGCATTACATACAATAATAGAAGTAGGTACAAGGGAGAGAAGTAGAGCAAGGAGGGCTTAATGCTATATTTAGGGGCGAGGGAAAGCAGCATAAAGAGAACATCTGGGCAGAGTTTTGTTTGAAAGGGCAATTGGAGTTGCCAGTCAGATAACGTATGGAAGAGCAGGCCAGGGATCCAGTAAGGGAGCCCCATGGGCAGACACAGAAGTGAGAAGCAGCTTCACGTTTGGGGGAGTGAATAAGTAGGTGTCACACTGGAAAATGAGTGAGAAAAAAGAATGGAAGGTAAAGAGTTGAGGGTTGGGGAGAAACCAGATTAAGACGAGCCTTTGCAGCCAAGGAAAACCATGTGGACCGCATCGTGAAATCACTGAGGGACCACTGAAGGTTTTAGGCAAGGGGAGGTGAGGAGGTCAATTTTAGAAAGATCACACTGGCTTATAGACTTCCTTGATTACCGAGATTTCCGTCTCTAGACTCTGGGAGTATTTATGGCTTCCCTCAAGTTGCCACTGAGCCGTCTCGTCCTGTCACTTCTATTTTGTGTATGCCAGTTTTTTCGTTTTTTGGTTTTTCTGTTTTTTGAGGGGTTTTTTTTTTTGGCCGCGCTGAACAGCTTACGTGATTTTAGCCCTAGGCCCAGGCCCTAGGCAGTGAGAGTGCAAAGCCCTAACCACTGGACCGCCAGGGAATTCCCTTCAGTATGCAAGTGTTAATTCCCTAATTTAACTTCACATACCGGGGGCCATGGATCATTTCTCAGGTTCTTTATTTTCCATGGATTTACCACCATATTCTCAACTCAGTATCTGCATCCATGACCTCTCTCCTGAACTCTGGACCCTAAAAGGCAATTGCCTCATCACTGTCTTCCCTGGGCTTTTTCACAGATAGCTCAAAGTGAGTTTGCCCAAGATTTACTCCATTGTCCTTCCTCTAAACCCACTCCTCCTCCTGTGTTCACTGCACAGTGAATGGGACCTCTATCACCCAGTTGGCCTGAGCCCAGAAACCTAGAAGTCATCCTTGATTCCTCTTTAATTACCAAGTCTTACTGACCTTACTTCCTTAATATCTCTTAAATCGCTACTCCTCTCCACCCCAGCGCTACCACTGTGGTCAGCACCACCATCATTCGCTCTTGCCCCATCCAATCTGTTCTCCAGGCCACAGCCAGAGCACAGACATCTTCAAGAAAAAATGCAACACTGATCGTATCTCTTTCTAGCTCAAAACCCTACAATAATTCCTATTGCCGTAAGATAAAGTCCAAACCCCTTAAATGGTTTCCAACCCTTCATGAGTAAGCCCAGGATTCTCTCTTTAACCTTCTCTCTCACCACTTCCCTCCCCCTACTCCACATTCAAGCCATTTTGAAATGCTTTTAGTTCCTCCAATATGCTATTCTCCCCTCTCTTCCCCTCTTTCTCTCTCTCTCTCTCTCCCCTTTCCTGCCTCCCTCTCTCTCTCCCTCTCTCAGCTTTCAGGTATATTGTTCCCCTTGCCTGCGACACTAGCCCATCCTTTACCCATTCTCTTTAATAACTGTTTAATCACATCTCCATCAAGACTTGATTCCATGAATACAGGATTGCATCTGATTCACCATATCCTAGTGCCTAGTAAAACACTGCACATACACCAGGAGCTTAATAAGTATTTTATGAATTAATGAATATTGGGGTTCATTCTGAGTGGCTTTTAATTATCCTCAGACAATAATTTCAAGCTTTTATTCATCTGCTTATAATTGGAACAAAAGCTTCGACTAACACAAAATAAATATATTCTAGAGGACTCCATGCACACGCAGGAAGTTGGTGGAAGGTACACTCTGTCAGCAATGCTTTCCCCCTTTACCTTCTTACTTATTCATTGTTTCATGATCTATGATTAGACATGTGATATGATTAAAAATCTGAATCAATACTGGAATTGTACAATGTGCTAGGTTCAAAAATAAAGCAAAAGACAGAAAGAAATTTGAGAAAGGGAAGGTGGACTGGTCCAGCTCTGCACAGATAAATAAAACCAAGAATTTTCAACACAGTGAAGTAGCTCGGATTTCCCTATTATGCTGCGGAGGCAGGTGCTCTAAATAGATACAGTCCTTGTCCTTTAGGGATCTAGATTCCAGACTCTAGAATCTAAGATAGACAACACATGTCCAGGTCACATCAACATCTCTAACGTCTGGCACCCGAGGCTCATCATTTAAGAGCGATTCATATTCCAACTGCCATAGGTGGCTATTCTGAATGAAATCCGCCCCACGTGTGATGAGACAAAAAGATCCAGCCAAGTCTACTGTGCTGCTTTAGACAGACACATCATAGCTATTTCACTGCAAAACATACACAGTCCAGTCTGAAGCAGAGCTCAAGCATAACCAAAGAAGTCTTTGTTTATACAGTAAAACTGAAGGGTGGCAGAGAGTCTGATAAAACACCCCTTGCCTACTATCCAGCAAGGGGATAAATCTCCCAGGCCAGGCTGGCTGATTCCTGCACTATATTAAGTGCTTTCACATGGTGTGCCAGGAGGCACCTAAGGCGGAGTGTGCTTGATTACATTACTTGGTGACTAGGGCCCTGCAGACTCACCAAAGGAAGGAACGCAGGCCAGCACTGCACCGAAGACTCTCACTTTAACTGGGGCTCCCACCCCACTACAGAGGCTCCAGAGTGCTCCCAAGATGTGGAGGGCTTGCTTTAAGCAATTTAAACCTCAGCAAAGAGTAAGCATCTATAATCAGAGGGACTGGACCAAACTGTTCAAAGGAATTTGTTTTACTTCAGCCTACGCTGGTAATTATATGAACATTTGTATACGTGGTTACTGTTCCAAGCAGAAAGATCAGACCAGGCTGCTAGATCATAAATATTCCAGAGAAGGCCAAATTGGTGGCAAGACTGGATAAGAGATTTCTGAACTTTCATTGCATTCCCAAAGAAACCTTGTGGCCCAGAGAATAAAGTACCAAAGCATCCAGGGGCTGTACTCTCTGTACAAGGTTCCCTGGCTATCTTCCTGGATGTCTTCCTTGGTTTGTCTTGGGATTAGGAAGCCACATTTCAATTTCCCACAAAGTATTACAGCAAAGGTTATCAAGCCGACACCAGACCACCATCATCCATCCATCTCATCTGTATCACAGCTCCAGACCTAGGTTCAAAACCTAGGTTCTGACCCCACTTGCAGCAAGATTTTAATTCAGTTGAGATCACGTCAGAGAAAGCTTAGGAACTGGGTCTAAGTGTCCTAAGATTCAAAGACTGAGAGGCCATAAATCATTCTGGAATCGACCCCAAAAGTCAGCAACCCCCAAGAGTATGCTCAATCCTGCACTGAGATAATCCCTGAGGTCAGACATGGTACCAAGCTGCCTCCTCCAGAGCACGACTGGCTGCAGCTCTACACACACGCCCCTTTCCTCCTGCCACCTGGACCCCTACAGAGAACAAATCAGGGCTAATGGGGGCTTCTCTGCATTACACCTTCTTGCCATGGGACCAAGCCTCCTATCCAGAGAACTGAGGGGAATGAGAGAAACATGAAAGATGTTTTGATAATCTCAGAAATAAGCCGTATTGAGAATATGTAGTACTTCTTGGATAACTCTAAATTAAACCTTAGAGGGCTTCCCTGGTGGTGCAGTGGTTGAGAATCCGCCTGCCAATGCAAGGGGCACGGATTCAAGCCCTGGTGCAGGAAGATCCCACATGCTGCGGAGCAACTAAGCCCGTGAGCCACAACTACTGAGCCCGCGTGTCACAGCTACTGAAGCCCGTGCGCCTAGAGCCCGTGCTCTGCAACAAAGAGAAGCCACGGCAATGAGAAGCCCGTGCACCGCAACAAAGAGTAGCCCCTGCCTGCCACAACTAGAGAAAGCCCACGTGCAGCAATGAAGACCCAACATGGCAAAAATAAATAAATAAATCTATTTTTAAAAATAATAATAAATTAATTAATTAAACCCTAGAGATAAATTCATGTATGGAACAGTCCCATATGCTAATGAAGGCAAAGTTGATTCTTGCCCTGCTGCCACCATTGCAGAGGAGAGAATTATTTTGTCATTTGAAGTCACATAAACAAGGTCTGTTATTGTTGTTGTTTTATTATTTATAAGGAAAATTATTTGTTCGGATTTAAGATATTTGGCATATATATTGGTCATAAGAAATGAGTGTACATTTTAAAGAAACCAAACATGCTGTCAACTCCAAAATGAGCAGAACATAAGAAGTTCCAATATACTTTGTTCAAATATGTTCTAGGCAGCAAATAGTTAAGTCTGAGATACATCCATTTATAACTTTAAAAAATTCTCCCCATCAGTCTGATTAAAGCAAAAGGACAAGGAGCAAACAGGAAAAAAAAGATGTATTTTACAATTGTTTTGCTTCAGTAGACAAGCAGGGAAAACAGATGAGAGAGGCTCTTCCTCTCTCCTCAGTGTAGTAATATTAGCTGCTTCTGGAGAGCATAATCTCAACCACCCAATTACAACACCAGCCGTCAGTCAAGACGTTTTGTTTGTTTCCATTACCTGATGGTGATGATCTTGAAATCAGAGTTTCCCATAACTTGGTCCCCAGACCAGTCATCAAATCACCTGCGAAACTTGTTAAAAGTAAAGATTTGGCTCTCCACCTTTGTCCCACTGAATCACAATCCTCAGAACTGAGTTAGGTGTCCGAGTTTTTAATAAATACCCTAACCGACTATAACTTAAAGTCAGGGTTAGGAACCACTATTCTAAACAGTCTGACCTGAACTTGCTGACATAACTTTTGAGGAACTATTAGAAATATAATAAAAGTATTAAAAGAGAGAAATATGATTCAGTACAGCCATTTCATGGTTTTGGTTTGGCCATTTCATAACTGCATTAACTAAGAAACAAGTAGCCATGTACAGAATCTGTTTGGCAAAGACAACGACATATCACTACTCCTGTAGTACCTTCACAAGCCATTTCTGGAGGCCAAAATATTAATGATTTGAATCTTAATTATCTGTATGGCATGTTAATATTTTCAAAGCCCATTCACAAGCCAGAGACCTCAAAAAATAGCTATCAGGAAGGAGAGTCAGCTAATGGAAAAGCTCACACGTGGCCGGGGTATAAAATATAATAAAATAAATTATAGATTCATGATTTCCAGATTTGTGGATCCCAGAGGGTAAGTTAAATTTATAAATAGGTACATGAAATGACTGTAGGATTCCTTTAAAGCAACGGTAAAAGCCAGATTCTTATTATGTATTTGTTGATTATTCATTCGTTTCATTGGTTCAGTTAGTTTTCTGTATTGCTTTTCTACACATTATTATAAGGTGATGTTATTACAGTTTTTAATCAAGCATCAAAAACATGCCTAACCACATGCAATTAGATGTGTTCCCTTCTTACTTTGAAGAATACTTAATTCAACTAAAATTTAGATTTATTATGAAAAAACAGAGAAAGAAGGGCAATATACTCATTAAAGTAAAGGAGATTATCAAAGACATTCTCAATATAGTTAAAGAAAAACGATATGTCAAACATTCCAAAAATTGCTTTTTATTGTATTTTTTTAAATATTGTGCTTTTAAAACATACATTTTTTCCCTGATTCAGAATCCTTTACCGTCTCTTGAGAGCACTCCATCTAGGAATGTAAATGTGGCAGCAGTAGGCCTGTCTTCCCCTCACATTACTCTCTTAGCTTTCCAGTTTGTCTAGTTTCTATCCTAATCAACTCTTCATGACTTTTGCATTGTGGCAAAACAGAACCTCATCTTCCATTTCACAATTTATGTACTGATTTCAAGTTCGGTCATGTTTCATATTTTAGCCTATTTCCAACAGTTGCATTTTTTCTCCCTGGGATGTTAAAATCAGTATGTTTGAAAACAATAGTGAGGAGCATACATCGTCTCCCCAACCATCTCCAGTCAAATGAAACAAAAAGTGAATTCATATGGGTCTTCGTAAGCACCAAGGGGTCTCCTGTCCCATTACCCCTCCTTATTTCCTCCCCACACGCTCGAGAAGAGCGATAAGAGGTCCTGGTTTAGGACGTCAGTATCTCTCCCGTCACTGAGTCTTTCGTTATAGTGAGAGAGGAAACAGAAAAGCACATCTAGGGTGCTTCGAATAACCAAATTTCTAGAACTTAATGATGCCTGTCAACCACCCCACTCTCTTTCCCCTCTTCCAAAACGAGGATTATGAGTGAATGTTACATAATCCTAGAAAAACATACTGTGTCGGGTAAACCCAACAGTCCAGAGCAGATGTGGAAGGCAACTACTCCCATTAAACATTTACTCTCTAAAGATTATGCCAACCCTAGCCTGAGTTTTGGCTTCAGAACAAGATACATTTTCAGACTGGCAGGACCTATCCACACGGAGCTACGTGATGCCAGGAGGAGAGACTGGGGAACAGCAGGCTTTCTAAAGAATTTGGATCTAAAGTAAAGAAAGACTGGAAAGGAAATCAACCCACTGCTGAGAAAACAAATAAATCCAATCAATCCAAATCAGAAGAACAATCAATGGAGGAAGGCAACGTGAAGCAAGGTTAGGCTGAACACTTTGTCTGAACCTCGCGATTAGTTCCAATTTATTACAAAACATAACAATATGAAGCATTCTATAACTTGAGCAGAAAATTGTTGCAGGACATGAAATACAGGATAAAGGTATGATTCCAAGACAAGGTTTATTTTCTTTAACATATTATTAAGTATGTATTATTTGCTTTCTTTTAAAATTTTTAGTTAAAAGATCCCCTGATCCTACTGTAAGTTCCTGAAAAACAAGCATTTGGCCTTTCATATCTGTACCACCGGCACTAGCATAGTAGGCATACCAGCTATGCAATGAATTTCTGCTGAACTGACTGAATAAATGAACAAAGTTATATCTCATCTTCTCTTTTTCTGAAATGAGTTAACAAACAGCATGAAAGCAAGCAAAAAAATGCATATGGTGAATAATTTAATCTTGCTAGCAAGACCAAATCTATTTATTTAAATGAATAAAGACAGTGGTCTGCACAAGTATATATCGTACAGCACAGGGAATACAGCCAATATTTTATAATAACTTTAAATGGAGTATAATCTATAAGAATTTTGAATCACCTGAAAGTAACATAATATTATAAATCAACTATACCTCAACAAAAAAAGAATTAAAAAAAAAAAGATAGGGGTCTGTACTGTATACAGATAAGACTAATTGTGTCCATACACTAATTGTTCAAAGGAAGAAAAATCTGGTGGGTGGCACCAGATCTCCCTCTTCTCTATATGTCTGCCAAGACTGTTTCCAGACTTCTCACTATCTCTTGCCCTTGATAGATTTATACTAAATATTCTTAAAATCATTTTTGACATTACAGAGCCAACATGTTAAGATTATAGTGGCCAAAACAACTGTGGTGAGTCTGGGGCAAGCTTGGCTCACGTGCAGTGCAGCAGCCTCCCAAGCACCTTCTGTTCCAATTTATTCCTCAACATCTGATTTTCACCTTGTGTTTAATTGTCAAAGTTGTCACAACCTCTCCTGGACGCAACTGGAGTAAAAGATTGAAAAAACACACTGTCACGGTTCCCTAGCAATACAGGAGGTTCTAGCTGAGGGCACTGAGCTAAATGAGCCCTGGAGGACGCTACTCCCCACCAGTGGGTGTTCCACTCTAGCTGATCCCATCAAATGCTGGGGTCAGGACGGTGCAGGGGCTGCTACCTGGCCTGCTGGGCACAGAGCTTAGCTCCTCCCATCAGCATCACTGATCTGCAAAGCTAAGGTGAAGAACTGTAACACACCACTCTTCATAAATGGACATCCCTCATCAGGCCCATCTCTCTATTCTGTCCCCAACCTCCATCTGCACTCCATCCCCATATCCTAGGAGGAAAAGATCTACGAGAAATGGTTGTAATCTACACACAAAGACCCAGAAGGTCACCTGACAATCGTGGCCTCTCAGAAGGCAAGAGAGTACTGAAAAACTTGCAGTTTTTGAGACTCCAGGTGTATTAAAATATTGAAAAAAAATGACTATTCCAAATGTTTTATTTAACAATTTAAATTGTTCAGTGAATGTCTTCTTCAATACTATTTCTGTATCCAAGAGTTAGTGGCTCCTGGAGATAATACAAAAAGTCTAAATACTGGTCCCTTTATGGTTTTCAGGCTGGTTTCAGTAGGCTTTCCTCAGAGCTCCCCTAGAGCCACGTCCAAAGTCCCTGAACCCAAGATACTTTTATTTGCCTTCCTATGTCTTAAAGGAAGAAGCAGAAAAAGCCGTTCACTAGGAAGTAGAAAGCGGCTCCCCTAACATTCTTTGTGCTCCAGAATAAGCAGAGGTGGGTACTGGCATATTCCAGATGTAGAAGATAAAGCCACCCCTCCCCCGATTCCCAGCACACACCACTATCTCCAGAAGTGTCTTGTTATTCTGTGAACGGGATGCAAATCTAGATACATTTTCACTTTGGTTTAAAGAACAGGAGAATTTCTCAACGTTCAACTTCTGTGCTTGTTTTTCCTTTGGATGAAACTATCTTACTCTTTCGCCCCCTTCCCTCAGATCCTAAACAGGGTGAGTGCACACATTATGTGGCAATAAATTTAGATATGTCTGACTGAGAGAAATCTGTAGTAATGTGGTAACTTCAATTCAGGGTAATAAAATCTTCATAATAGTCCTCACTACTTCATCCATCTGGTTTACACAGCTTACTAATAGAAATTAGGTGGGTTTTTTTTACCTTTTTCCCACTTTTTCGGCCTCTTCTCCAATTTTCAGCTTTTCCTTTAACTATACTGTTTAGCTAGAAGTTAAAATACCTTTGTGAAGGTGGTACCCAGTGCCATCCTAACTCAGAGAATTAAGGGGAATTTGTAGAGTCGTTCAGTAAAGTTCATACTCAGTGTGATAATGATCACAGCCAACGTGTATGGAATAAATCCAATTAGCATATGGGTACTTAGAGTTCATTCATTTAATATGAAGTGACATTTTGATAACTAAAGAATTGAGCCATTAACACTTTCTGGTTACAACCTGTCTGACAGATTCTCGGCATGAACTTCACTAACTGAGTTTTCAAGGACTTAGGTGAGGATTACTGAGGGGATGCATCCCGTGCTCAGTTTCTTCTGTAAAAGTGCTCTGGAGGTCCTGTGGAAATGGCTTCCTTTCTGGGAAGTATCTAAGAAAGTATGTTCAACAGTTTGGAAAAAGAAGAAAATTGTTCTCATTTGGGGGGTTTTTTTCTTTTGAAAATCACCATATTCAACCTTGATTAAAGAGTTCAATTGATTAGAACATTTTGGCAGTGTGCCTTTCAAATTAAAAAAATGGTACTGATATAAATATGCAATTTTAGGCCTTGACAGAGCCACTGCAATCTCATTTGGGTATTAAAGGGGAGTAGGTTTTATTTGGTATTTTGAGAGATGCTACGACTGTTTGCTAAATGAGTGAAACAGACCAATGAACACTAGCAGAGCGAACAACTGCTCTCCTGAATTTTGTTCCGGGCCCTACCTCTATGTACGCCTGCTTTGCTCTTGTTCTAGAACCCTCATTTAGAGTTCTTCATGTTCTGCCACAATATCACATCAACATTCTTTCTGTCCTCCATTCAGCTGTCTTATCCTTCTTCCTATAACAAACATGGAAACACATTACAGACTAAAAGCACTATACAAATATACATTATTATTACAACTTAAGCCATAATGTGGTCCAAGAATATTAGGACCAGAAATTCTCAGTTAGAAATTTTCTTTAGATAGAAAATTCCAACTTTCTAGGCCAGGTACCTAGACAGAAATTCACTAACACTTCGCATGAAAAATGTTAAAAATTGTACTCTCGTTTTGAAATTATGGGGGAAAAGGAGACTGAGCATAAAGTTTTAGGTTCTTACAGACATGAGCACAGGAATACACTGAGTAATGTATTTTTTACTCCTACAACTTTTATCATCAAAACAATTCAAAACCACTATGTTGTCTTATGCCTGTATGTGGAAAAAATAAACACAAGAACTGAATGTCAAAGCAAAACAAGCACAAGGGAGTTCTAATCCTAAACTTGTCTGCAGTTCACAGTCTACACTAAAACATTTTCTTTTACAAACGTTTCTCGGCTTCTCCTTTTGTAAAGAAACAAAATCACATTTTTTGGGTCAGCCACTAGCTCTATGGAGTAAAGGTCCTACGTAAATCAGTCTTACAATAATCTACGCTTTAAAAAAAATCAAGTTAACCATGTTTAGAAATTAAAGGGTGTTTTTCCATATTCAATGGTCCCAGTAGCCAGGCTAAGCACTACAGAAGCTCTTACATTCCCTCAAAGATTTACCACCAGCTTCTCTTCCCTTCTCCAGCACAGTCTTGCTTTAGACTAGCAGTAACCTAAGGTTTCGGAAAGACAGTGGGCTTTGAAGCTGACAATTCTTGGCTACATTTCCCATTCTGCCGCTTCACAACGCATGTGATGTTCAGGAAATTCTCTTAGCCTCAGTGTCCTTAATTGTACAGTAGCGACGCTAATACCCACACATTGAAGACGGCTGGAGTATTAGATGAAATGAGATAGAGTAAGTCCCCTACATACAAACCTTCAAGTTGTGAACTGTCAAAGATACGACCATGCTACTACCCAGACATCACTGGATGGTTTTTTCAAAAGAGTAGATAGAACAGAATCCAGCAAGGAACCAGAACCTGTGCCATCCACGTCAGGCGTGAGTCACATTGCAGCTTGCCCTCTGTCTCCTATTGCTGACGGTCCTTCAGCTCTACCATCCCCCACCCCCTCTCCCTCCTCCAGTCGGTAACTCTTCTTGACTGTTCACTAGATGCCAGCCCCTGGATGCCAGCTGTTGTACTGTACTACTGTACTTCTCAAGGTACTGTACACTGTAAGATTAAAAACGTTTTATTTTTTTAGTTTGTTTTTTTATGTATTATTTGTGTGAAACGTATTATAAACCTATTACAGTAAAGTACTATATAGCCGACTGTGTTAGCTGGGTACCTAGGCTAACTTTGTTGGACTTACAAACAAACTGGACTTACGAACATGCTCTCGGAACAGAACTCGTTCGTATGTAGGGGACTGGCTGTATATAAACACCAGGAGCCAGGATCAGCTACATAATTTGTGGGGTCCAGTGCAAAATGCAAACACAGGGCACCTTGTTCAAAAACGACTAAAATTTTCAAGATGGCAACAGCAGAGCATAAAACCAAGAGCAGAGCCCTTCTGAGTGTGGGACCTGTGGTACTGCATGGGTCACACACTTGTGAAGCTGTCCTTGCCCAAGAGCATTGCAAGTATTCAATAAATGATAGGTATTATTAAAGTGCTTACTTTGATATGAACTTTTAACTTTTCAGAGTGTTTCACAGAGAGATGGTTTTCCCAATGGGGACACAACCCTCAGAGAATGGAAATGTCATTGAACAACTGCTGGAAAGCCATTGAATGTCTCTTGGCCCAAATTTTCTCATATTCAGAACAGATGTTGATTCAGGGAAGCGGTTTTCAAACTATGCTTTGAAGCTATGCTCTGAAGAATCCTTGTAGTTCGCTCAAAGACACAAAGGGCAGGGAAGAGGGGGCAAGCCAAGTGGGTCACTTTTTTTGAAACAGAGTGACTATGTTTGACTTTGTTACCTTCATTTGAAAAAACTGAGTTACATGAAAATAAATGAAAACTACTGGATTTGTTGAGCTTGCAGTCTTTCCAATTTTAAGTTCTGTGCTCTATAATTGTTGTATCTTCACAACAACCTTAAAAGTAGAAGGATAGATAACACCACTTCCATTTGTTAAAGAATGTACAGAGTTTCTTTCCTGGGCTGCCTCTCTCCTCTCCAGTTTCCAGAAATTATTTCCTTTTAAGGATACTCCCTTTCTAGCTCCTCAAGAAACCCACCTCCCTCTGAGGTGACTATAGCGTTAACGCGACCATGGCAGAGGAGGGAAGAGGGTTACCAATGGGGATGAATTAGAGGTCAATTCAATATGATAATAAGCCATGTCCCTCATTTCTACTCAAATTGTGCCTCCTTTATATCCAACATCTTTCTCCCAAACCTGCAGTTCCCTTTCTTCAATCCCGCTCCACAAAGCACCCGGTTGCTATCAGTTCTTTCATGTAGGAGCTCACACTATAGAACCACACAGCCTGGGGCTGAATCTCCCCTCTACCACGTTCTCATTTGTGACCTGGATGGAGAACCCCTCCGGCCAGAGTTTTCTCATAGGGTTATTATAAAGATTAAATGCATGAATATGTATAAACCACTTGGAACAGTGTCTGGAACATAGTAAGTGCTTTCTAAGTGTTTACTAAATAAATTAATAAACAAATTGTATTTACTTCCTACCTCATGTGCCCCTTCACCTCCATCTTTCAAAAGGTTGGCCCAAAGGATCTCACGAGTGGAGGGGAGGGCTGGAACAGGGGGCCAGGACAGGAGGAGCTCTCAGAGCCTGCTGTCATTCGCTAAGAACACACCTCCCATCACAGCCATTGTTTCTGTCAGGAAGGGCCAGTTATAGAACATTCCAAATTTACTTGTCCTTACTCCATGCTTCACACCATCCGCATAAACATGTGATGAAGTAAAAATAAGTTGCTGAGGTCAGCCTCAACTTACAAATGACCACCAAGGTCACCTGTGTCCTCCTTCACTGCCCCATGCTTCTTCCCAGTCACGAAAGCTGGCACCTGGCTTGCGATGCCAGGGAAGCCCTTATAAACTAAAGCAATGAGGAGATTTTTTTTAAAATCCCATGGGTACAGAATTAGAAGGAGAGGAAATATAAAAAGAACAGACTGATCCCAGGAGTGAGCGCTCAGTTAGGGGGCCACTTGTTATTGTCCCCCCACTAAAACCACCACCACAAAAAGGGCACCACGTCCCGGAATGTTGGAAATGTTTGACTCTACTTGCTTATAAACAGTCCACAATTCCTACATTAAGAAGTTCATTTGAGTTCAACTCTAGTTTTTAAAATAAGACCTTCACTCAACAATATAAATTGAAATGGCCACGTGTCAGAAGCTATTCTTGGCTCTGGGAACATGCTGGCCACTAAAAAGTCCATGCCCCCACGGAACTCATATTTAGGGAATTAAGGAGCCATCGGGCACTCACATTTTAGTATGTGTGGTTAAAGCCACTGACATTACATATATCTTGATTCCTAACTTTATCTGGAGCATAGAGCAAAGAGCGCTTTGGAGAGAATCCAGATGCATCCTGACCCAGCACACTGAAGAAGAGGATTATAGTGGAACTCAGCGTGGCAAGACAATGGGAGAAGTAGAGAAACAGAACAAAAGGTCAAAGAGGACTAAAGACTGACTTCTTTTATCTTTGCCCTTTCAGCCGAAAGCTGAGTCTCCTCTTCCCATACCACAAGATATCTGTCTCAGTTTGCTAGGGCTGCCATCAGAGTATCACAGGCTGTGTGGCTTAAACAATAGATTTCTGGAGGTTAGAAGTCAGAGATCAAGGGTCAGCAGGGTTGGTTTCTTCTAAGGCCTCTCTCTCCTTCGCTTTTAGATGGCTGTCTTCTTCCAGTATCCTCACACGGTCTTCCTACTGTGTGTGTCTGTGTCCTAATCTCCTCTTCTTATAAGGACACCACTCATTCTGGATTAGGGTCCACTCTAACAACCTTATTTTACCTTAATTACCTCTTTAAAGGCCCTGCGTCCAAATACAGTCACGTTCTGAGGTACTGGGAGTTAGAACTTCAACATATGAATTTAGGTGGACACAACTCAGTCCCTAACAGTCCTCTCTCTACTCTGAAGATCAAAACCAAGATAATACTACAGTGAGACCTCACCAAGCCTTAAACAGATCCAACCAGATTTTATAAACTATTTTGTGGGAAAAATATGCTCCAATTTCCAAATAAGCAAATTAAAAACAAACTCTTAGAGTATCAATTTTGTAGACCATCTGGAAATAGTCATTTTTCTTACCCTCCTACAATGAGGCTTTCGTTGTTTGAATGAAACCTAACCAAGCAGGATCTGACCACTTGAGGATAGAATTTCTCCTCTTGAAAAAGTTTTCACACCTTTACATTCAAAATAAAGATCTTTCTGGTCAATTAGACAGGTTTTAAGCATTTCTTTATTTACAGATATTCCATTGCTTTTATGATGGTGATTTTTAAATATGTTTCCTGATGAAGGGACCACTCACAAGAAGAGCATCGCTCCTGCTTGAACACAGGCTGCGTGCTAACTTCATTCTTTCTGGCTTCACAGGTTAAGTTGGCGTATGTGTGACTTTAGACCAAGCAAAATTCCTAACTGTAGAACTTAACTTTAGTAAATTTTATGACAATTGGAAAATTCTGGCAAGTCATCACAGATGCTTTACCCCTCAAGGGGACAATGGCGTCAAGGGGGCAGCAAGTATTATCCAATCAAACTGGGTAATTCTATTTTATTACCTAAGAAGCCTCTCTGTAGTTCCCTTACAATTCTGTTATTTTAAAAACCTCATGCTTGTAAAGCAATTATACCCCAATAAAGATGTTAAAAAAAAAACAAAAAAAAAAAAACCTCATGCTCTTGATTATAAGTAGATTACTAACTCACTCTATGGAAATGCATATATTCTTTTTTTAATTTTTTTAATTGAAGTATAGTTGATTTACAGTGTTGTGTTAATTTCTGCTGTACAGCGAACTGATTCAGTTATATATATATACACACATTCTTTTTTGTACTCTTTTCCATTATGGTTTATCACAGGATATTGAATACAGTTCCCTGTGCTATACAGTTGGACCTTGTTGTTTATCCATCCTATATATAATAGTTTTGCATCTATCTGCAGCTAATGTTTTAAATGCTGAATTGTAGCCACTAAATTTTCGCAGGCACTTGAAGGTTTATAAGAGGCAAAGCAGACTGGCCTTGGTGTCTTAGTCTTGGCTCTACTACTTTCAGTGAAGCCTTGAAAAAGTTCCTTACCTTCCCCATGCCTGTTCTTCCATAAAATGGAAATGGTGACTGTAGCTACCTTGTAGGGCTTTGGAGAAGATTAACCGTGATGGACACATGTAAAGCACTTAATACAATATCTAGCATGTAAGTATATAGTAAATTGCAGTTACAATTATTAGTAGTAGTGCACAAGCTTTATAAAAACCCTGTGAAGTAGGTACATACTATCATGTCCACTTTCAAAATGAAAAAACTGAGCCTTGGAGAAGCTATCACTTGCCTAAACCCAAACAACCAATAAGGAACATTCTCTAACTCCGGACCCTGGAATTTACACTAAACCAAGATAAATTACAAGTGTTGATGAAATGTTTTTAGATAAATTGGCACTTACGCCTTTGTCCCTCCCCCCGCATTTTCACTAGCAATTCACATCCATGTTTGCTTCCAAAAGCTAACTGACATAAACATATAAGTAAATTATTCATGGCTTGTATCAAATATAGACTATAAGCAATATTTACTAATAATCAATACAGGTACCTCTTTGATACGTATAGTTGTTGAAGAATCTAGCAACTGTGTTTTCACTATGAAAATTAATTATTGCCAATTTCAAATGGAAAACAAATTGTTCAAATAAAGGTAAATGTTACATAAAGGCGTTGTTCAATGTGTTCTTCCAAAAATATCTCAGGATGATTTCAGGAAGCAATATTTGGTCACAAAGTTTTTAATTTGAAAATATGAAGAAAATTAAGAATAATATCTATCTTTTAGTGCTTGATCTTAAGCCTTTAATTTAATGTTAATTGGTGAATAAGAAACATATATTAACATTTATTTAAATAATAAACATCTTCAAAAAGAATTGGTGAAGATTCTGGATTATAGAATATTTTCAATTCAGTTTTGTTTCTTTTGGGTCCACATTAACTCCAAGGAGGCTAAAAAATAATAATTGGTTGAGTGCTTATTCTATATCAAACACTTTATTAAATATATTAACCTGTTGGATTCCCCACAACTGCCCCAGGCATTAAGTACTATTATTATCCCATTTTACGGATGAGGAAATCAAAGCACAGGGATTCTGTAACTTGTGCAAGGACCAACAGCTGCTAAATAAAAGAACCAGAATATGAACTTAGATCATCTGGCTCCAGAGTTTACTCTCCTAAGTGGTACTTTACACGAATCGAGTACTCAACTGACAGTATATAAATAGATTCTGTTAATGGGCTTGAAAACAATCTGTTTTAGTAGGTTAAGCAATGACTATGCAATAATTAATTACACATTTTTCCTTAATGCAAGGCCAGATCTCAACTCAGCAAAATTGCCACCAAAAAAGGAGAGTTCCTAACACATAGTTCATATGAGAACACTCCACATTATTATTAAGATTCTATTATAGATAAAAGTCAGAAAAATTCCAATTTTAAAACTTTTTAACCTAAAGATTCAAACATATATTGAATGCAAATAAGGGGAGAAAAGAATGTTTCATGTGGCTTTAACTCAGTTTGCCTCAGGAAAAGTCTCTGCTACCTCAAACAACCCAAATATGTAAACTGGAGCACTTGCCATCGTTTTCATTTTGAGAGAATTCTCCAAAACCCACTGACCTCACTTTTCGTCTTTTCACTAATATGAGAGATGTTGTGCGTCCCAAAGTTGTCTGGAAATATATGGGTGATATAAAGATGTAGCACTGCATGCTTTCCTAATTTCACTTTTACAGTCACAAAAATCCACCTGGTTATTCATATAAATGTTTACCTATTCCTTTCGCACTGATGTTATGTTTCGAACTGCATGGTGATTTCCAGGTAGCCTGCTGTGACATCCCAGACTAGCCGTCAAGACTGGGGATGGGGTAAGGACATGGGAGTGGGCGCCATAAACAGATGAGCTGTGATGCAGAGCTCACCCTCATTACCTGCAACATCATACAGCATCTATTAAAACCTACTTCTGAGACTGCAGCTTGTAGTAACCTTAACAGAAATAACTGAAAATATATGCTTTGCATACAGAATTTCTCTAAATAGAGCACTTTTAAATTGGTCCTTGGGGTATCAGAGGATTTTTTAATTTTGTCTTCATAACTGTGTTCTTTCACAATTCACTAGCTTTGTGTCTTCAGATGCTAATTTCTTTTTCTACTGGAAAAGTTAATAGGCACCTCTACTTACAGTAGATGGTTCTTTTTAAAAAATAAAATAAAAATAAAAAGTTGAGAGCATCTGGCCAGATATATCAGATCTGATAGTTCACATTTTAAATACCTGTTATTTTTTATTTAATTTATTCAGGTAAAAATAATTCTAATCCTGGTAACTTAATCCCCTTCTCTTCTGAAATCTTCATAAGGTTTTTATGGGAATAGATATTAAATATAATCAGTTGTCATAGTCGTATGAACACTTTTTCTTTTTCAATATAAGCAACATGCCCCAGTCATAACAGCTGAAAAAACAGAGATTCACTTTGATTTATATTTAGCACTCTTCTATCTTAGCCTCTAGAAACCCTGTTAACTCCCTTCCATTACTGCAATGTTTATTTTTTCATGGCTTCTGCCCAGGCATTTGAGTTTTAAGCTGGTACATGTGGTATTTTTCCATTTTGGAATAACTTTATCATATCTTGAATGCTTCTCAATGCATACCTAATTATTCTTTTTTTGAGAGTGGCTTCCTCCTTTTGGCTGCTCCTGAATCGAGATGGGAATCAAGACGGGAATATGACCACAGGCTTGGGTTTGGAATTTTCCTGGGGGGAACCAGTGTAGTAGTCAAAATAAGGGGTGACTGAATGAAAATTACTCGTGCCTCATTGTGATAGTTCCTGGATCACAAAAAGCAAAGGTTAAAGCCGATTGAGTTTTTCCCTTTCTTAAATCGTCACTCAATAAACGACTCTTCAGCGGCTTCCCTGGTGGCGCAGTGGTTGAGAGTCCGCCTGCCGATGCAGGGGATATGGGTTCGTGCCCCGGTCCAGGAAGATCCCACGTGCCGCGGAGCGGCTGGGCCCGTGAGCCATGGCCGCTGAGCCTGCGCGTCCGGAGCCTGTGCTCCGCAGCGGGAGAGGCCACAACAGTGAGAAGCCCGCGTACCGCAAAAAAAGAAATAAATAAAAATAAACGACTCTTCTGGACTTCGCAGCTTCCACTTTGTGGACACAGACCACCTGGGTCGTATACACAAGATAGAGCCTTTGCAAGCTTTGTGTGGAACTGTAGGAGCTGCTCTGAATCTTCGAATATACCTTTTAACCCATGATCTATGAATGCATCTCAGGGTGACAAAAGTGCAAGGAATAAGACTGTAAGGTCCTTCAAACCCACCTCCCTCCAGGTCCACGGAAGACCCCAAAGAACAGCACCACCGCCATTGAGGAAGCACCCACTATATGCTCGTCCTCACAATAATCCATCCCACGGAACAGGAACCCAAAGGCTCGCACAGGTTAAATAAATAACATGTGTAAAATTACTTTATAAGAAGCAGAGCAGGATTTGACTCAGGTGCATCGTGAAGTCCCTTTTTTCTACCACTCTCACTCTACACTTCTCACCACCTAACCACTCAGAGAACGAGAAGAACCAAAAGCTCCCAAAATACTAGCCCGGGAAGCACTTCCCTCTGAGCTATCCAAGCTTCGGATCCCAAAACTGAAGCTTTATGATTTTTAAAAATAAATCTGCTTGAAAAAGCAATGCCCTTTTGGAAATCAGCCGCAATCAAAGCCCACTGGAAAAGTCCAGCATTACTCAAGAGTAAAATATATTTTGACCCATTCATTCCACCAGGGCCCTTCAGAGCACAGTAAACTCCATCTCTACACATACTGGGGTGGCACCAAGAAGTTTTAAGCAGAAGAGTGACGTGAGATTCACCTATCAACTAGATACCTCTTCATGCTGCATGATATGGATTTGAGGGGCACAAGACTGGAGGGTAGGAGACATGTGGGAGCCCCTGTAGAAATCAAGTTCAAAGTTAATGGCAGCGTGAACCAGGATCGTGGCAGTATAAGAAGCAGGAAAGATAAATTCAGAAACATATGCAAAGTTAAATAACCAAGCACTTGTAACAGATTAGAGGGGTAAGGGACAGGTAGTAGAAATGAGAAAAAAAGGCTAAATTAATTTAAATACATGCCACTGTTTTGAAGAGCAATGCAAATAGCCCCACCTAAATGCAAATTTAAACCCCAGATGGGCAAAAACCCTCCCCACAAAAATAAATCTTTAACTGCTAAAATTTCTTCTAACACCCCAATTTTTTTTTTTTTTTTTTTTGCGGTACGCGGGCCTCTCACTGTCGTGGCCTCTCCCGTTGCGGAGCACAGGCTCCGGACACGCAGGCTCAGCGGCCATGGCTCACGGGCCCAGCCGCTCCGCGGCATGTGGGATCTTCCCGGACCGGGGCACGAACCCGTGTCCCCTGCATTGGCAGGCGGACTCTCAACCACTGCGCCACCAGGGAAGCCCCCCAGTTATTTTTAACAGTGTAGTTATTTCAAGTTTTACTGTGAATTAGGCTCCTGCTGAATATTAATATCCATGATTTATAAACTGCAAATTTAGCCTTTATGCTTCACATAATTATAATCTTGCCATTTCCAGAATTATGCTCCTTTTGGAAGTTTTACATTTGAAAATTACACTCAGTTAACGTGCAAAAGGATAAGAGAAGCCATTCTATGCAATGACAGCCTTTATATCAACTAGAGGAAAATGCCTTTCTTCAGTTGTCGACTTCTAGAAAAGAATCTCCCATGGCATTTGCTCTCTTAATGACAATGGGAAAATCTTTTGCAACACACAGCTGCGCTTTAGGAAGAGTGGATTTATAACTTCAATGATCCCGAGTCTAGAGTTAATGGTTTGAGGGCCACGGGAACAGCATTAGCCGCACTCAAAGATGAAGTAAGAAACTGACAGCGTTCAGGAAGGCCTCTTTGGCCCTCAGAGCCCAATTTTGCTCTGTATCTACCATGGTAGTTTGTAAGTCAAGTTCTGAAAATAAGGGGACATTTTTTTCAATAGAAAAAATAGCTTCAAACTTAGTATAATTTTGAGAGCTTTTTACCTTCCTGTAGTCATGAACAATCAACTGGCTCTCAAATTCCAGAGGTGTTCAGAACTCTCTACATTAGCATGTAGTTCGGTATAAGAAACTGTTCAGTACTTTTAAAATATTCTCCACAGCAATTGAGTTAGCTTCCTTCCAATATGGACCTTAAGGCTCTTGAGTTCTGCATGGTAATAAAGGCACTGCCTGTGTTTAGCTAGAGTATTATGTTCTTGTACAACATAAACTCTGCCCACCGTATGTGTACCCACAATGACGTGAAGGGTGAGGAAGCACAGCTTTAGGGTCGGTTGGTTCTGAGTCACAAGTCTGCAATGCCACGGTCTTCATTGACATTTGTTACACATTGTCTACGTGGCTGATTTCAAACAGATTTTGAAAAAGTGAAGTTTGAAGAGCTAGATAACAATTTATATTTCCTCCTACCCATTTCTATAAGGGGCCCAGACACCTGGCTAATGTCATAATATGTGTTCTCCAGGCAGACAAAATGAGAAGTCAAATGACCTGGAGTTTGTATCTCAGAGTAAGAAACAAATTAAAAACTTGGAATTCACAAAAAGAGAGCAATTAGAGGTCAAAATAAAGGATCCACGTGTAATCGAAGCATGATTCAAAGGCAAGGCCTCTTGGGTGGGCCCCACCAATTTGGGATGTTTTAACATACTAAGCCCTATTGGATCAACAATTCTCACCTGACTCGGGCCAGGTGCGTCTCCTTCCCCCTTCTCATATCTAAGAGTTCCTGGAAGGGGAGGCTGGGCGGGGAATCAGGGGGAAAGGTCTCCCAGATAGTCAAAGTTGAGTCTCCATCTCAGTCATCACGGCCTGGCTGCTGCCATCTGACTTTTAATGCTACTATTAGTTCCTTAGGCCTGTGAGTTAGAGGTTTTGACTTATTTCTCAGGATGTCTTCAGATGTAAGTCACAAAAAGACCAAGTACAAGTGGTCGAAATTCTCTAAAAATAGAGAATTAAAACACCAACACTGATGAGCAGGAGGGGTGAACATAGTGCATAAAAGAAATGTAAATGGTCTTTAAATATATGAACACAGAAATGCGATTAAAACTATGCTGAGTAACCATTTCTTACCTATCCAGTCCAAGAGTTTGACAGCACACTTAATCATACAGAGAAGAATCATTTCAAGTGACCTTAAAACACAGAAGTTTGACTATCCTTAGTGGAGTACACTCTAAAGACCAAAAGAAAAATTATCTTAAACTATTTTCAGTAATCATATTGATCAATTCAATATCAGTTTTGCTCATATGAAATTATTACAGATATGTAGTATCTGTAATTATATTAGTGTCATTGCGAAATAAACTTTTCAAAACAAAAGACAGTAAAAACAAAAGTATTCCTAAATTTGAAATAGAATTAAATATAAACTCATGCTTTATTTTCTCTTTAAAAGGAAATATGTATTTCGTAGCTCTATCCACTGAAAGGACCAGGAAACAATGATCAATCCAGGAATAATAAGTAGCTTTCAGCATCTAGATTTTGGCCCTTGAACACCACTTCCCACTAAAAGGAACATGAGATCATTAGAAAACTGTCTGACTCTAGACTGGGGCAGGAAATGTATGAGGATGGAACATCTTTTATCCTAGAATCAAGGAATTTGTCACAGTGTACTGGGGTCTTGTCTAAAGGACTCAACAGCAAAAGTAAAGGACTCACTACCCAAAGATGAGACAAACTGGGCAGCAGAAGGAATATTAACAGCAATGAATTGCTACACCTTAAACATGTTAAATAGCCATGAATCCATAATAATACGGTTTTCAAAAGTAAAAAGGGGAAAACCTCACTGGTCCTCTTTGGTGAATGCCAAAGAACCAAATCATTATTCTTAAAACTAGTAAATGAAAGAGAAAAGAAAAAAAAAAACAACCAAGAATTTACCATACTTTTCCTCTCTGAACTGTGCCTTAGGTTAACCAGATACATGATATAGGGAAGTTTTACCTTTTAGATGGATTCAAGCTCATAAATAAGGAAGGAATGATAGAACTGGAATATCAGCATTTTGCTAAAATCTAATAAAATTAGAGATTCAAGTTATGGTCATTGATAGCCGCTAACACTATCAGGTGAAAAGCTGATGGATAACTTTATAATGTATGGTCAGACTGATAACACCCTGAACCTACTTATCACTCTTAACATCACACAAAAAGAGAGATAACCATGTACCTCTTGATCAAAGTAGTTTTGTGATCTATGTTAAATTTTTTCATAAAAGAACCTGAATGAGTAAAGGGTCTAACTACAAATTTACAGAAAATACCAAGGACAGAAAAAACATGTTAAATGACACCACAGAAACGCATTCAGAAAAATCTGTAATGTAGGAACTCCTACAGGACAAATGAAACAAGTATCTTCAACAAATAAATTGCAAGGAAAAAAAGGTGGATATGCTTAAAGATTAAAAGAGATGTGCAGACTATATTTGTATCATGTTTAAACAGTCCAAATATAATAAACTATAACCCACTAGAAAATCAGGGAAATTTGAACGCTGACAGGATAGCTGACAGTCATGAACTGATAATTATTAATAATAAGTGATGGGAACACGAGGGTTTATTACACTAGTCTTTCTTTAAGTAAAAAAAAAAAAAAAAAGATTTAAATAAGGCAATATCCAAATAAGATATACATATGGCCAGTTAAACACATGAAACAATGCTCAATATCATTAGCCATAAGGAAAATGCAAATCAAAACCACAATGAGATTCCAAATTATACCCATTTAGTGTGGCTACAGTCAGAAACTTAGAAAATATCCAGTGTTGTCAAGAATGTGGAACAATTGGAACCCTCACACACTGCAAGTAGGACTGTAAAATGGTGCAGTCACTTTGGTAAACAGTTTGGCAGCTCCTCAAATGATTAAACATAGAATAACCATCTGACCAGCAATACACTGCTAGGTTAATACACAAGAGAACTGAAAACATAGGCTCACACACAAACTTGTGCACAAATGTTTATAGCAGCATTATTCGTAATAGCCAAAGTGGAAGCAGCTCTAATGGCATCAACTGATGAATGGATAAATAAAAAGCAGTATATCCATACAACAGAATATTATTTAACAATAAAAAGGAATGAGGTACTGATACATGCTACAATCTGGATGAACTTTGAAAAGATTATGCTAAGTGAAAGAAGGCAGTCATAAAAGACCACGTAGTGAATTATTTCATTTATATGAAATGTCCAGAATTGGCAAATCTATACAGACAGAAAGCAGAACAGCAGTTGGCTAGGGTTGAGGTGGGGTGGGGAGTGAGGAAAAATATCGGGAGGGAGATAGTGACTGCTAAAGGGTAGGGGCTCTCTTTTCTGGAGTGATAAAAATGTTGTAAAATTGATTGTGGTAATGGTTACTCTACTCTGTGGGTATACCAAAAACCACCGAATTGTATACTTTAAATGAGTTAATCATATGGTATGTGAATTCTATCATAATAAGTGTCAAAATAACAATAATAATACAGTGATGGCCAAAACCAAGTGGCTTAAACAATAAGGAATCATTTTTTCTTAACTAAGAAGTTCAAAGGTAGGGTGTTTCTAGGCTTGGTTAGTTCAGTGGGTCAACAGCAACATTAAGGACACCAATTCTGTTCTTTGTTTCTGTTCTGACCTGCTAAGGTGGCACTCTGTCCTTAAGCTTAGTCCCCTGATGACCAAAGTATTTTTGCAGCTGTTCCACAGTACCAGAGACAACCACAGCCAGAGGAACAAGAGACTGACTCCTTCCTGAATCTCTTTTTGAGAACAAGGAAACATTTTCCAGAAACTTGCAACACACTTCCCCTTAACTCTCAGAGTCCAGAAGTGCATCTTATGCCATGCCTTGACTGATCAAAAGTCAGGGAAAGGGAACCATGGAAATGCCTAGATTATCAGCCTTCAAACTGAGGGTATTAGAGTACCGTTAACACTGTGGCTACCTGAAGTCTCCTCAAGGGTAGAGTAAGAACAGATAATTTAAAGCAATGTCCAAATCCCCATATCCATATGCTTTCTTTTCTAAGAATAGGCTAAGCCTTTCACTATCTTTTCACACGATAAAAGAGAGGAATACTTCTCATCCATCCTGAATTTTTATACAGTATAATGCTCTGATATGTTAAAGTATCAGGGTCACCAAACACTGGGGCATTTTGAAATACCAATGTAGGTGTTAAGAAAGTAAATTACTCTGATAACTTGCAACTAATCCTTCTGCAAATCAGACAGCAATCCTTCGCTTTTAATAAAATTGAAGAGGGACCTAATCAAGTTGTTAGCCAATCATTAAAAATAATTCTTAATGATAGATCACAACTGATTTTTGGCCTATAACTTAGAAGGTTAGGAGTTCAAAGAAGCTATAACAAATTCCTTCCTTTCCTATCTACTTATTATGTGAACAGGATTTCACAGAGTTTACATCCAGACAAGTGAAAAATGGGAATAGAATTGATGCTGAACTGTGTGTCTCATATAGCAATAAATAATATGCATTCTGCATGAACTAACTGAAGGGGGAAAAAGCCCCATCCATCTCATTAAGAGATGCATTCCCAATAAAACTGTACGTCCTAACATTTAGCAAGTATTTATCAAAACTTGTAATGCATTTATGTTGTTTTGCTCAACTGTGATAACTCAATCCAAAGGAAACTATTTAACACTTAAAAGCCTTATGTTCACAGGAGACATTACAAATGTTTTAAATTTAAATTTATATACACATTTTGTTGCAGAGAAATATAATAGGACAATCAATAAAAGACTTTCAAGCATAAAAATAAATTACATAAGGATAAATTCTGGGGGAAAATTGGATCAGAAATGAAAGTCTGAGAAGGAAACAAAGTACATTTCCTTACAAAGAGGAGTTTCTGTACTTTTTATGGGTGATGGTTGGAATCAAATTGCTACATTTGATTCTGTTGGGTATATTGACATTTTAGGATAGAACTGCAACAGTCCTAAAATGTCAATGTTTTCCATATGCAAAAAATTACATCCATTGTGACTCACGCATCGTATGATTAAAAAATTTAGATATAAAATTGTAAATGTGTAAAGAGGTACATGGTTTTCAAAGCTATTTTGAGGAGATATGAGTAGAAATGAAGAAAAAGAAGAGAACTGACTTAGGCCAAAGAAAATTCATCACTAAGCCTGAGGAGGGGCTCCAACTCTGCTAAAGGATATGGCCATGAGAAAGGAAAATGCCTGAAAATATCAGGGTTCTCTGAGGAAGGCGGGAACGGGAAAGAGGAACAAAGTCTTCTTACATAAGTAGAGTTTCTGTCCACCTATGCTTGACCTACAATGCCTGAGGCCTCGAGTTCCTTGCCATCTACCACCAGACTCTGCAGCGCCCATGTATCTCCAGCTGACATGAGCAGGTAGGTGGGGATCCCATGACAGCGGGGCTGGGATAAGGTTCTTGCCAGTTTATCTCCCGGGTTTCTAAGAGGGTCTGAATCTCAAGTATTATGAGTCTTTCAGTTTTACCCCCCAGAATCTCATTTCCAGGTGCAAAACTGCTCAGACAGGCTGGGTGGGCTGAGTTTATGTGTTGCCCAAAACTATACCTAGAATCATTGCTTTTGGGGTCATCAGTTTTGCCACAAAGACTATACGAGTGCTGTCCAATATGGTTGCTACTGGCCACGTGTGGCTATTTAAATTTAATTAAAAATAAAGAAGATTCATAATCCACGTCCTCTTTCACACTAGCCACCTTGCAAACGCTCAACAGCCCAATGCAGCAAGTAGCCACCAGCACAAATACAGAACATTTTCACTGCTGCAGAAAGTTCTACTGGAAGGTTCCACCATGGCAATCGCCATCCTCGTGCAGGGGGCCTCTCCTCTCAGGGAACCTGCTGTTCCTCTTTACAGCCTTCCTTATCCTTGGCACCACACTATCCCAGCCTCACAGTGTTTAAGACATGACATCTGATGTCTGAATTCCAATTGTTTTCGGGGTTGAAGCTCTTTCTCACGGGGATATCAGGCCCCAGACAAATCCAGGAATGTAGCTAAACACCAGTTTAATATATACAAGCTTTCAGCATCAGGTAAGGAGGTTTTGTTTTTCCAGTACAGGGAGGGAGGGCAGATTTCAGGAGGAAATATCCCAACACCACCTGCCTGCACATCCTAGTTAAGATCCATCCGGCAAGACATCCGAGGACAGATTTACGAGGTAATGTAACTAACACTTGAAACTAACACAATATTGTTAATCAACGATACTCCAATATAAAATAAAAATTCTTCTCTGCAGGGGGCGGGGATGAACTGGGAGATTGGGATTGACATATATATATATATATATATATATATATATATATACTATAGATACTATGTATAAAATAGATAACTAATGAAAACCTACTATATAGCTCAGAGAACTCTACTCAATGCTCTGCGGTGACCTAAATGGGAAGGAAATCCAAAAAAGAGGGGATATATGTATGCATATAGCTGATTCACTTTACTGTACAGTAGAAACTAATACAACATTGTAAAGCATCTATACTGCAATAAAAATTAATTTAGAAAAGAAAACAAAATTTTTTTAATTTTAAAAATAAATAAAAGGTAATGTAGTTATGAAGAATTTAATAGGAAAAAAAGCACAGTCTTGCCACACAAATGGAAGATTAGAAGTGAACTGAAAATAAATATCCCATAACCATAAAAGAATTTCAGGTGGTAAAGTGAGCCCAAAATAAACGCATCCCCAGATGCATCTCATAGAATGCTTACATATATCTTCTCGTAAAGCAGATTTGTACGGTTTACACATGTATTTATGGCAAAAGCATAACTGAGCATAGAAAATATTATTTCACACTGTGTTTCGCAAAGCAGATACCTCACCAGCTATTCACATGTACAAACTTTGGACAATAGAATGTATCTTATTAAGATAAAACCTATTCCACTTAGAAGAGATTTGATTTTTTTATTAACATCTTGTCTATGATAGAAAAAAATGATTTAAATACGTATGTATCATATGTATATATACGGAAATATCAAAATCTTTGCCCAAAGCGCTTACCTATGCATTCTACTCTTTCTCTTAGATGCCTGAGCGCACCAGCCTCTTCTCTACACAACACTGCTGAACACTGCAGTTATGCCTCCTCCTCTAACCCGCAGCAGTAGTATGGACAGGAATGCTCTCTGCAGCCCTGGGGAAATAAGTCAATCAAGTCCTTCTAGGCATACACATCGTGGTATCTATGTTGGCTCTTCACTGACCTTTGTTGTTAGTTCCTTTTTCTTAGCTCTGTTTCAAACATGTGAACCTTTGGTGAGACATCATTCCATTTGTGTGGTTAAGTTGCACACGGTAGCACAATCAGGGATTGTGGTCCAATCAGGGATCCAGAAGATGGCAGTTTTCAAGACAGGACTAATGGCAGAATAGTTTTCATGGTTACACACCAAAAAAAAAAAAAAAAAATCATCAAATACAATAAAGAGATGATTGTAAATATTGAAATCGAAAGCTCTTAGGTCTGGCTCCTAATTCATTTCTATGTTTTACTGCATCATCAGTTTGAGGTAAAAATGGAGATGTTAGAACAGAGGGATGTAGGTGAGAAAAGCTGGGGCATATACCAAAAAGGAGAAGAAGAAGAAATACAGAATTTAGAGACCATGCCAAAAAGCAGAGACATAAAACAACCTCTACACTGACACTCAAGCTGCTTCTGATATCTATACACAAAATCCTTACAAGGAGATACAACAGCAACAATAAGAAATGAAACAAAGCATTAAGCCATGATTTCTAAGGACAGTTCAAGCTATTAAAAAAACATACAATGCCAGTGGCCCCCAAAGTTCTTTTCAGAAAGATGCTTTTAACTGTTTCTTTGTTCTTTCTCTCCAACATACCCTCCAATGTTTCCATACAGTCCTCTTACATAAATATAAATATTTTCGGCTCACACTAATGGAAAAGTACATGGGCCTTCCACCTGGGACAACCTCAAGACCCTATTCTTTCCTGCCGAATCCCCACATATGCTCCTTTGCCTAAACTACCAAAACTCAGCCAATTTCTCTTTGCTTTGAATCAGTGGCATCCAGAATCCTTGAGCCTTAAGGACTTTCCTCATCTATACAAAACTCATGCTGAGACATACCAGCATCAGCATGAAATGCAACTTGCCTCACATATAAACATTGAGTCACTAACCTTCTATCTTTGACTAAATACAAATGGCTGAGTTTTTATTCCTTTCCCTAAAAGCAGTCTTTGAGGGTCTTCATGAATAGAAGCAAGTAAGTTAAATATCCCAAATAAAGCTTCCTTACACTGGGAAAAGAAAGCTTAATTTACAGCCGCTAAATTAAGGATAGGGAAATGATCAAATTTCTTAACTTCTAATATCACAAAACCGCTATCTTTCTTCCACACTTTTAGGAGTCGAAGAAGGGAATTTTTTCCTTGTGGACATTACAACTCCAAAAACCTTAGAAATGATAACCCTTTCAGGTAATAGTCTAAAGCTCTTAACACCTGAAGTACCACGGTTTACCTCACTCTGCTCGTTCCTCACGGTAGGACAATGAATTTGCTGTGGTGGCTGTACATCAAATCACTGACTCATTCCAGAGGACGGGAAAAATGTTTGGCCCCATATGCATTGCGCCCCAACTTTCTAGTCAGTACATTTTCAATCTCCTTTACAGATGGTTTTCTCTTTGTACTAGTCATTTACCAAAGAAAAATAAACGAAAAAAGAACTAAGTACCCAAGAAAGTTTTCCAAACAAGCATTTCAAGAAAACAATAAAACATTCCATTTCAAAATGCATCCACATCTAACCTACCAGTCATTTACTTCAGATCCCTCCAAATTACGAAAAAGGACATCAACATGGCCCTAATTCATCAACTATGCCCATGTGTTTGCTGAGTATTCTTCTCAAACAACTAAAGGTGTGTTATAGAGTAAAATGGGTCCAACCAACTTTCTTTCCTAACTTCAGATAAAGGCAAGTGAACACGGATGTTAGTCTAGGGCTGACCATAACTGGGGGAGTCAAAGGATACGAGACCTGGTTCCAATGATACTTTCTCTAGCCTTGTTGACTAGGCCAATCAAGCAGATGATAGCTCTCACTTAAGACTTAGTAAACAAGCCACACAGCCTCTAAATGTCTATTTATCCTTGTAGAGAACATGTGTTTCTGTCCTTTGGCCAGCATGTTTCATTGTTAAAACTGCCTTCCTCTACGTGGTAAATCATAAGGTTTCTTCTTCCCCAGTGAGAATATGATTATACCTGGGGGTATAATCCTCGACTCAAGCGGGGCCAAGCAGAGATTTTCCTAGAATTTTGACTGGCGATGTCACTCCAAAAAGGGCTCTCTGTGAATATGAGCTATTTGAACTATGTAAACCAATGCTGCCACCACAAAGAGACTGCCCAAGATGGTGCTAACGAAGAGCAATGCAGAGGAAAGAGAGGTGTCATGTGAGCACAGGAACACAGATGCACCTGAAACTAAACTCTTGGGTTAAGGGAGCAATAAATTACAGGCTTTGCTTATGCCAGTTTGAATTGAGTTTCCATCACTTACACTGAGTCCTAAATAACGTAATTTTCACATACCTCCTCCTGCTTTGCTTCTGTCTTTGAAAAAGAACCTTGTCTAGGTGGCCCTGCCACTTAAGGTCTGACCCCAGTCCATCCACCTATCCTGTCTTGAGTGTCTCCATGCATTGTCTCTTCATTCTCATAACTCCTATCCTCTCCCTCCTCTGATTCCATACCCTCTACTCTATAAGCTTTCTCCCTCAACTTTTGACATAAAATGAGTTTCCCCCCTTTATCAGACTCCAATTACAGAAAGGCACATTTTTAAAAATAGTTTTAATCACAGGGTTTGAATTGAGCACTCTGCCTTTTGCTGAACATTACCTCATAAATCTGTCCACATGGCTAAATGCTCTTCATCTATTATTTTAATGACTATGTAATATCCCATGTCAACTTAATCTATGATGACTTACTTAACCATGCCTCTAATGCAGACATTTAGATAACTTCTTAGTTTATAATATAAATAAAGCTGGAAAGAACACTTCTTTATGTATAATTTTTCTTTCTTCTAAATTAATTCCTTAGGGCAAATTCCCAGAAGTCTCATCAAAACTGGATTTGATCATATCACCTTACACCTATTAGAAACTTTTATCTAATAGGTGTAAGGTGATATCCCATTATTGGTTTAGTTTTTAACCTGGTTATTAACAATGATTCTTCCTAATATATTTGTTTGCTACTTGTATTTTCTCTTATGTGAACTCTCTATTCTTATTCTTAGCCAGTTTAATTCCTAAAGTTTGATGATATTCTTAAATATTTGTATGAATTCTTTATAAGTACTAAGGAATTCTTTAAAGCACTAATTCTTTGAAAATCTGTACTCTATTTGGGGTTTTTTTAGTTTTACATTATTAGATATTTTTTGAATTTCATCAAATTTATCTTCCATCAGCCTTTAAAAATCAATTGTCTTCCATCAGCCTTTAAAAATCAATCATTCAAGACTATCATCAAAAACTCTACAAATAACAAATGCTGGAGAGGGTGTGGAGAAAAGAGAACCCTCCTACACTGTTGGCGGGAATATAAATTGGTGCAGTCATTATGGAAAACAGTTCCTTAAAAAAAAAAAACTAAAACTAGAGCTACCATATGATCCAGCAATCCTACTCCTAGGCATATATCTGGAAAAGACAAAAACTCTAATTCAAAAAGATATAGGTACCCCAATGTTCAAAGCAGCACTATTTACAATAGCCAAGACATGGAAGCAACCCAAGCATCCATCGAAAAATGAGTGGCTAAAGATGTGTACAGATATATAGATATATACATCTATATATCTATATATATATAAAGTGGAATATAACTCAGACATAAAAAAGAATGAAATATTGCTATTTGCAGCAACATGGATGGACCTAGAGATTATCATACTAAGTGAAGTAAGTCAGAGAAAGACAAATATGTATAATATATTTATATGTAGAATCTAAAAAAAGATACAAATAAACGTATTTACAAAATAGAAACAGACTCACAGACAGAGAAAACAAACTTATGGTTACCAAAGTGAAAAGGGAGGGGAAAAAGGGATAAATTAGGAGTACGGGATTAACAAATACACACTACTATATATAAAATAGATAAGCAACAAGGATTTACTATGTAACATAGGAAACAGTATTAAATTTCTTATAATAGCCTATAATGGAAAATAATCTGAAATATATATATCAATATAAATATATACATATATAACTGAATCACTTTGCTGTATACCTGAAACTAACACAATATTGTAATCAACTATGCTTCAGTTAAAAAGATCAATCATTCAAAAATCAAGTGTTGGTTTCATCCTTACATCAGAATTCTCTACTAATACCAGCCAATAGAGGTGAAACTGTATGACTTCCCTGAAGGGCAATTTGGTAATATGCATTATATATGTACACGAATATGCTTTTAAAAAATGTACATCATGTGGCTCAAAAATGGTATTTCTAAGGAATTTACCCTCAGGAAATAACTGAAAAGTGTACAAGAATGTTCATCACAGTGTTGCTTACAATACTAATATACTGGAATATGAATATCAATCAGTAGGGATGGCTACAATAATTTACACTGTATACACGATGGATTTATGATATAGATTAATGTATATTGACATAAAAAGATATTCATTACACAGTATTAAATTTTTTAAGGTGACCAAGACATATGCATATTATGATGCCTGTTTCTGTTAAGCGCACACACACATACAACACACACACACTTATAAAAAAAAAAGAGTTCTGCAATAAATTCACCTAATATTTAGCTATCATTATTTTTGTTCACGGAATTATTGAAATTAATACTTTTCCCTTCTTTTTATATTATATGTTTGTTCTTTTAGAACAAACATATTACTTTTAATATAATAAATAAAACAATATGACCATTCTCAGTTAGAAAAAACAAAAAAGGAAGGTATCATTCTCAAAAGTTGGTATAATATTCTGGGTTTTGTGGTTTGGTTTTTAAAAAAACATTAATATTTATCCTTTTTAATTGTTTTCTTCTTAACTCAATTATTTATAGTACAAAAAATAGAATTCTTAGTTTTCAAGATACAATCTTGCTCACTAAGTATCCTTGACCTTAATAAGTTTGCATAAAAACACCTCGCAGGAATACACACGCCTTGACGCTCGCAGAATTTCTTTTATTATGCTTCATATTTATCTCCTGCTTGTTATCATCGCGGTTTTTCCTCCAAATCATCAGTGAAACAGAGTAAGAAATGTAAAAAGATGTTTTTTCTTCAACAGCTTAATTCATTCTGGTAAAGAAATATGAGTTTCTCTCCTTTTCATAAGCACTTGAGTTATCTTATTCCCATAAAATCTCCCTCTCTTCTCCTCCTAAGTCAAACTCTTAAGAATCTTTTCTAGCAGTTCATATTTTTCCAAAGGTCCTACTATTCCTTAAAGTATCTTATCACAGTTGATCTTTCTTTTAAAAAACATGTTTTAAATGTAGGAATGATAACTCTGATAAAATTCTAAAATCAAACAAAAGACAGTAAGTTCTGTTGTCCAGCACAGGAGAAAAATTATACTCTTCAAAATCCGGGGTAGGATAAATAAAATAAGGTTTCCATTCAAAAAATTTAATACAATAAAATGTACTTTATTTATCTTAATGCTACCCAGAACATAATTTAATCTTTGCAAGTTGTAAAGTAGAAAAAAGAAATGCCGACTAAAGAGGAAGGAGAAAGATTCCATCACGACCTCAGGGGGAATCATTATGAACGTCAATATTAAAGGAGTGGATTAATGCCTATTAATAGGGAGTTTCACTTGACATAATCCAAGATGAACCTATAGAACCAAGTGAACTAATAACTCACTGTTGGAGTATGTCTGCACACTGATTTTTTTTTTTCCAGCAGTGATGATCAGTTACATGGAGCCACCCTCTCCAAAGCTCTACAGAGCGACTACACGCTAATCAATTTGTAGTGACAGAGTTAGAATTCAAGAGCAAATGATTTCCATTTCAAAGGGTCCCCATGGTCTACAGAATGTAATTCACATGCCTATTCCAGGCCCTATGTGAGCTGGAGTTTAAAAATCCCTTCTCAGTGTTTTATCCCATCACTTCTCACACTTTAATCAGACTGGACTGCCTTTGCCACTTATGCTTTTACTCACACTGATCCTCTATCTAAAGAGCCCTTCCCTCATCTCTTCCTGTTCTAAACTGACCCATATTTTAAGGGCAAGATCAGAAGTGACTTCCTCCATGAATAACAGTATTCTCAACAGCTAGAACATACTTATTACCTACTAGTGCGTACTTACACATGAAACCCCACGTACTTTCAGGTGTTATCTCATTTATCTTTACAACAGTTCTGTAATACATGCACAACTACTATCACAGACGTAGAAAACAAACTTATGGTTACCAAGGGGGAAGCGGGGGTGGGATAAGCTGGGAGATTGGGATTGACATATACACACTGCTATGTATAAAACAGATAACTAACACGAACCTACTGTATAGCACAGGGAACCCTACTCAATACTCTGTAATGACCTATATGGGAAAAGAATCTAAGGAGGAGTGGATACATGTATATGTATAACTGATTCACTTCGCTGTACACCTGAAACTAACACAACATTGTAAATCAACTTTACTCCAGTAAAAATTAATTTTTAAAAAATCACCATTTTAAAGACGAAGTAAGTAGCCCAAGCTCAGTCGAACAACAGTGAAGAGCTCAGACTCAGACTTAGGAAGTCTGAATCTAGAGTTCACACCCTTAGCTACGCTGCTGCACACTACAATGACACTTATCCCAAAGTGCTTTCAACTTAGTTCATTATTTGACTGTAGGGTGTTGGTTAGAGTGTTTGTAGCCACAGTAACATGAAATCCTACTTATACTGGCTTAAACAATGAGGGAATTTCTTAACTCATATAACAATTCCCCAGGAAGATCAGTTCCTGTGCTGCTCAATTCATCAGATCAACAACCAAACTCTTCAGGAAACCAAACGCTTTCCATCATTTTCCTCCATCTGTGTGCTGGATAGGTAGTCCAATGGCTGCAAAACTGTTGCAGGAGCTCCAGGGATCACATCTTCACATGCCAATGTTCAAAGACTAAGTTTGAAAATCTCCCATTAATATGGGAGAAAATATTTGCAAATGATATGATCCATCCATAAGGGGCTAATATCCAAAGCATATACACAGCTCACACAACACAACAACAAAAAAAAACCTGGATTTAAAAATGGGCAAAAGATCTGAATAGACATTTTTCCAAAGAAGATACGCAGATGGCTAACAGGCTCATGAAAAGATGCTCAACATCACTAATTGTTAGAGAAATACAAATCAAACCACAATGAGCTATCATCTCACACCTGTCAGATGGCTATCATCAAAAAGTCAACAAATAAATGTTGGCAAGGATGTGGAGAAAAGGGAACCCTTGTACACTGTTGGTGGGAATGTACAATAAATTGGTGTAGCCACTGTGGAAAACAGTATGAAGGTTCTTCAGAAAAACTAAAACTAGAACTACCATATGATCCAGCAATTCCACTCCTGGGTATACATTTAAAAAAAAAAAGAAAACATTAATTCAAAAAGATACATGCACCCCAATGTTCATAGCAGTATTATTTTTACAACAGCCAAGATACGGAAGCAACCCAAATGTTCATCAACAGATGAATGGATAAAGATGTGGTAAATGTGTATACAATGGAATATTACTCAGCCATAAAAGAATGGAATTCTGCCATTTGCAACAACATGGATGGTCCTAGAGAGTATTATGCTTAGTGAAATGTCAGACGGAGAAAGACAAATACTGTACATTATCACTTATATGTGGAATCTTAAAAATATAACAAACGAATGTATATAACAAAACAGAAACAGTCTCACAGATACAGAAAACAAACTGGTGGATACCATTGGGGAGGAAGGGTTAGGGGCAAGATAGGGATATGAGATTAAGAGATATAAACTACTATGCATAAAACAGACAAGCAACAAGGATATATTGTACAGCACAAGGAAATATAGCCATTATTTTGTAATTACTTTAAATGGAGTATAAGCTATAAAAATATTAAATCACTATGCTGTACACTTGAAACTAATATATGGTAAATCAACTATACTTTAATCAATCAATAAAATTTAAAAACCCAAACCCCCTCCAAAAAAAGAAATTTAAAATAATAATTATAAAATAAAATCTCTCATTAATAAAGAATTCTTCTTTCTCCTGAGGTTTCCTTCTTGTGAAGGGATATCAACATATACTTCCAGGGCTTTCTTTTCCCTGGGAAGGTGGCACAATTTCTCTAAGTAGCAAATTTAAGGGTAACTGGGCCTGCTTAACTCAGTTGTGTCTTCCTTCCTCTTCTAGGAAGAAGCCTTTCAACCAATAGCATAAGTTTTCCTTTGCTTCTTCAGGCAATAATTCTCACCTGAGCAGCGCTTCTGCATGGGAAAGCTGCCTCTGTAAATCTCTGTCTGTGACGCCTAGTCGGCTGGATGGTGTGGGTTCAGAATCAATAAGCCTATCTGGCTAAGAGAATTAAAGCTATATCCTCCACGTTAGCTTCACTGATTAAAAAACTTAAAAGGTGATTTTTACTTCTATTCTTTGTTTCAGAACTGGAGGGAAAGAGGTGTTCTTTATAGGGTTCTTTCAAGCACCCAAAACTTCCCTGCCTAACTCATTGGCCACAACTAGGTCATATACTCACTCCTAAGCCAATTCTGGCAAGGGAATATAAACTTCCTAACTAGCTTGCAGCTAGGAGTTACACAAGTCATGTGGGGAAGGGGTGGGAACTGGAAGAAAAAATTAGGACTTTGCCAGCAGAGAAAAGGAGAAAGGGGGCTGTTGGGTAGGCACCCCAGGGTCTGTAACTCATTTCTTTTAGCACATGGAAGTGGATCAATAAATATCTACGATCCAGGTGGACCACTATTACTACATATACCAATGGCAAATACGAGAGGGAGAGGGTTCTTCTAAGCCACTAATTTCAGGTTAGAGTTTCTTTTGTTTCTGTTCTCTCAACTCTTAGACCAAGTTCCCTCTGGATTAGAGGGAAACTAAGTACAGTAAGAGCTCCAAAGAATACATATCTCTGTTAATAATTCTCTCCTGCTCACGATTACAAAACCATTTCAGGAATGTAAGGTACAAGGAACTATGAAATCTGCTCTCCCATGTAGACACCCTCCTCTCCCCAGCCCATCCCACACCCATGCAATTTGCCTTTGGAAGAAAGGAATGACATAAATTTAATAAATAACCAATCTTGGGAGCTGTCAGGAAAGAACTCACAGGTCATGGCCCAAACTCAAGCATCTCCTGGGTACTAACAAGAAACTGTTTCTTACTGTGGAAGCTTTTCCCTTTCCTTCTTCCTTCCATTTAGTTTATAAACTCAGGGAAACTAAGAAATCATTGCTGAAAAGAATCTAGCTGGCATACCAGAGGATACGTACTTATTTTACATAAAACTGCTCAGATTTTTAAAAATTATTTTGTGCAGATTTTATATTTGTGTCCCTTTTTGTCACACAAGCAGAATGCCATCCATATGAGATTTTCAAAGCCAAATTTTCTTTAGACATTTGCCACTCAAACTCCAAGAAAACATAAGCTTGCTTAACTCACAATTGTCATTTGATATTTATGTATCATCTTTTCCCTTAGTAAGCAGAGGGCTTTAAAAAGTAACTGAGATAACACCATAAGGTGTTAGAAATGAGTGACAGTTCTTTTCTAGGAGATATATATATATATATATATATATATATATATGCATATATAAATGTACAAGGTATAAAATAAACATGTATATGTACATTTTTGTAGTTATAAACAGACAAATGAAGACCAAAAAAACAAAATGAGGTACTAGGTTGTAAGGCAATTGGAGCAAAAATGACACAAACTTTAAAAAAAAAAAGTGTGGGGAATGTATGGTCTGATCAGAAAATTGAAATATATGATCATGCTACCATCTTTTGAACAAAGTAATATGGCTGCCAAGCTCAGCTGCATCTTCTAAATTCAAAACAAAGCATAAGAAATGTGTTTGTGGGCTTCCCTGGTGCCGCAGTGGTTGAGAGTCTGCCTGCCAGTGCGGGGGACACGGGTTCGTGTCCCGGTCCGGGAGGATCCCACGTGCCGCGGAGCAGCTGGGCCCGTGAGCCATGGCCGCCGGGCCTGCGCGTCCGGAGCCTGTGCTCCGCAACGGGAGAGGCCACAACAGTGAGAGGCCCCAGCACCGAAAAAAAAAAAAAGAAACGTGTTTGTTAACTTAAAACATCTGTTCCTACCACAAGAATATGAACAAGAATGAAAATGCATATGGATTGTTCATCAATAAAAGCACAAAATCTCTTGTACTATTCCTCTCACACAACTATGCTCAGAAGATATGAATTTCCAAAGAGGAAACTACCACATCTGATTATGGTGGACGATTTATAAAAGCCCAGTAAAGAAAAAAAGAATCATCTGAGGCACCTAGAGCCCAATTCTCACTGCCTGGTACCCGAGGGTACAAAATCGGTCCATTTGAAGGAACGCAGGGGAGAAACCCTTCATTGTACACCTCTGGGGTCAGGAGACTTTCTCACCACCACTCCACCCCTGCCACAAGGGCTTCCATAAGGCAGAAACACACAGCTCTAATCTTCGATTCACGCAAGTCAGAACCCAAGTTAGAAAGGCTTTGTAAGTCATTTAGACCAAGCCACCACTATCTCATTTATGATACAGACTTTCCAGTCTCCGCTTGAATATCTCTAGTTAAAGGAAGCTCATTACTTCTCAAACCTTATTCCAGCACCTAGCAGAGTGATGATGTGCTGATTTTCGGTAAAAAAAAAAAATGTTTTTACCCCAGAATAATTATATTTTAATAAAGAGTAGTCTCTCCCACTTAAAGGCATATTACTCAGTGTTTAAAAATAAATGAAGAGGCTGAAAAAATGATGAATTCTTGTTAAACTATAATGAAGAACAGTGATATCCTACAATACCCAATAGTACTCTTAAGGGAAATTAAGGAATGGCTGACTTTATTGTTTCCCTTCTGAGTATATCCACAAGATGCCAAGCATTCCCCCCACTGCTGAGAAGTTCAGGTTGTTTAATAGCAGTCGCTGACCAAGATTTACTAAGTGTTTGGGGGGCTTTGAGCACTTAATAGGGAAAGCCTCCAAATTCTCTTCATTTCTCTTCTCCATAAAATTTCTTGAGCACGAACACAAGTCTGAGACATTTTCATTTCTATGGGCTCCATCTCTTGTGTTACAGTTTCAAATAAAAGAATGCTATAGCACATCAATTTTTTAAAAGGACGCTAGCACTGAAGAGCTCTACTTGCCTTCTTTAATCCTCCTTAACCCTAATCAACAAGGCTTACGGATTAGACCAGAAGTTCTCAATTTCTCCCACCACAATATACAGTGGGTAACACTCCCACGAATATATCAGACTTTGACAAAACACCAAAAATATTTTGTAAAATCTTTAATAGAAGTAAATTAAAATCACAATGAAATATTACCTCAAACCTGTTAAGCGGGCTATTACAAAAAGACAAAAGGTAACAAGTATTAGAAAGGATGTGGAGAAAGGGAACTCTTGTACACCGTTGGTGAAAATGTAAATTAGTGTAACCATTATGGAAAACAGCATGGAGGTGCCTCAAAAAAATTAAAAATAGAACTACTTTATGACGCAGAAATCCCACTTCTGGGCAGTAAGTCCAAAAAAAAATGAAATCAGGATCTTGAAGAGATATCTGCATTCCCACGTTCCTCTCAGCATTATTCCCAATAACCAAGATGTGGAAACAACCCAAATACTCATCAACAGAAGAATGGATAAAGAAAATGTGATACACATAATGGAATATTACTCAGCCTTAAAAATGAATGAAATCCGGCCGTTTGCAGCCACATAAGTGCACCTGAAGGACATTATGCTAAGTGAAATAAGCCAGATGCAGAAAGACAAATACGGCACGATCTCACTTACATGTGGAATCTAAAATAGTTACCCTCATAGAGCAGAAAGAAGAATGGCTGGCAGGGGGTGTGGGGAAGAGAAAATGGGAAGAGTTTAGTCAAGGGGCACAAGGTTTCACCTGTGCAAGATGAACAAGTTCTGGAGATCTAATGTATAACAATGAAACTATAATTAACAATACTATGTTATATACTTGAAAGTTGCTAAGAGGGTAGATCTCAAGTGTTCTCACTATGGAAGGAAGGAAGGGAGGGAGGAACGGAGGAAGGAAAGAAGGGAGGGAGGGAGGAAGGAAGTGACTGAGTTGATGGATATGTTTATTAGCTTGATGGTGATTATTTCACAACGTATACACATACCAAATCATCAAGTTGTACGTCTTAAATATATACAATTTTTATTTATCAATTATACCTCAATAAAGCTGGGAAAAGATTTAGTAGAATATGTAGGATTGATCGCAGGTGAGGGCTCAGCTGTAACTCCACCCCTTTTCTTTTATTCAAGAAAACGTATCGAGCAATATGGGAAGAGTAGTGTTGTAATAATTATATACATATATGTATAAAACAATATTATATAAACAAACAAACAAATAGCAAACTCAGGTGCTCTAACAAATTTTTTGCGACCTTCCTCAAACTGCTAACAACACAACAGTGAACCTTTACCCAGGGTGAGAGCCATCCATGAGACTAAAATTCAAGCTTAAGGACTAGAGTAAGTTAAGAATTTTAAAGTTCTAAAGCTGCACAGTCTGATACAGTAGCCTCGACCCACGTGAGGCTATAGATTTTAATTAACATTAAGCAAAATTTAAAATCTAGTTCCTCAGTGTCGCTAGCCACACTTCAAGTGCTCAACAGCTACATGTGGCTTGCGGCCACCACACAGGACGATGCAGCTCTGGAACGTTTCCATGAGCACAGGGCGTTCCACTGGATGGCCCTGGGCTAAGGAATCTCGGAGAGGATCTAATCTAACTCTCTCATTTTACGAATTTAGAAACTGAGACCTCATTTCATTCAAGTGACTTACTCAGTACTACACGGCTAGTAATTACAGAGCCAAAACCCGAACCGAGACACCCTGGCTTCTACCACGCAGTCATTTCCACTCCGACATGTCGTTGCCGCCTAGGTGATGTGAGTGTCGCTTCCTTGCCAAGCACAGTTCTGGGTTCTCTCACAAGCATGCTCTCAGCGACCTCACACCGACCCTACGAGGTATATTATTATACAGACAATGAAATTGAGACTTGGCTGTTTAAAGTCTCATATCTGAGGCCACACAGCAAGTATGTAGCAGAACCAGATTTAAACTCCAGAGCCTGGATCTTTCCACTGTGTTGTACTGTACCTAGTAAACACTCCACAATTTTAGTTCTTCTTGAAAACTTTTTCTTCCTTTCAAATGTGCTAAAAGTTAGTGCCTCGTGATGCACTTTGTCAGCATTTGTGAGGAAAAGTATTCCAAGTAGGAAAATGCCAACACTCAACACTTTTGATCTGGGGAAGAAGAGAGGCTGTGTCCGCCTTTGTTAAGTGTAACTGCTTTGCAGCAACAGTAATAGCAGCTAACCTTTATGGTAGGTCACAAGCGAAGCGCTTCCTGCTGGTCTCTTTGAACCTTCACAACAACCCTGTGAAGTAAATCATTCATCTCCATTTTACAGATATAAAAACTGAAGAGGGCTTCCCCTGGTGGCGCAGTGGTTGAGAGTCCGCCTGCCGATGCAGGGGACGCGGGTTCGTGCCCCGGTCCGGGAGGATCCCACATGCCGCGGAGCGGCTGGGCCCGTGAGCCGTGGCCACTGGGCCTGTGCGTCCGGAGCCTGTGCTCCGCAATGGGAGAGGCCACAGCGGTGAGAGGCCCACGTACCGCAAAAAAAAAAAAAAAAAAAAAAAAAAAAAAAAAAAAAACTGAAGAGTTCAACAATCCACCCCCAGGAAGAACCTATAAAGGAGATGTTTGCTTGTAGTGAGGCCAAAGGAAAGTGAAATTCTTTTTACTCAATAGTGACAGAAAAGGACAGGAGATAGGTGAAAACTTTGAAATAAAAAATCTGTTTTCCTCCTCACACTTGATGCCCCTGTCACAGTTAAACATATAAAGTAGGTAGCTTCCCTCTGAGGGACTCCTGATTTAACCCAGCCACTCTCTCTTCCACTGTGGCTGACTTTGGAGAAAGTCCTGAGAGCCCAGGGGTGCGGCGATATTGTGGAGGAAGAAACACACCCCAAAATAGACTATGCAGTGTTTCTAAAGGTAGGGGACTTTCCTGGGTATTTTCTGACCTGAGGAATGGAAAGAAGAGAAAGGAGGAAAGACAGTGTTAAAGAAAGAAGAGAGACAGACAAAGTCAGTACATAACTGAGAGACGGCTACATGAGGCTTAGAACCCAATGACCCCAGAGTGTCTCCACGAGTCCACAGAGGTGTCAGAAGTTGGGAAACACAGCACATTGCTGGGGATTTGTGTGGGTACATATATATAATATAGCATGTACTATATGTTAAGATGGAATAACCCCTAAACCTTCCTTGCTTCGTGTGGTGAATTTAGCACACACTAGTGTGGGAGAGCCTCAGCTAAATGGGAAGGGGTGAGCCAGGGACAGCTGGCTCTTGCAGGAGGTCGGGACAGAGGCTGGCAGAGACAACTGCGTGACAGGTGCAGCAGGGAGGGGGTGGGCACATATGGCTGATGGTAAAATAAGCTAGCTGTGTTCAGAGACAACAAGCAGACTGGCTTGGCTGCGAGAAACGGTATGCTCGGTGGAATGGCTTTAAAGTCAGACCCAGGTTGCAACGCCCTCTTCCTCTAGCACTGACTAGCTGTGTGATTTTTGAACAAGTTACTTAGAGTTTCTTAGTCTCAGGTTCCTGATCTGTAAAGACAACACCTATTTCCTGGGATTGTTGAGAGTATGAAATACGTAGCAGGTGCCGAATAACAGTTCCTTCCTCTCGTCCTTCTTGGGTGGTAAAGAGGAATTTTGTTATTGCAGAAAAGCACATACCAGGCACTGTGTCTGGGTGTCTTCCCCACATTACCTCCTTTACTCTACAAAAACCCTTCAGGAGAGGCTCTATTTATCCCCATTTCACATAGGAGGTGATAGAGATTCAGGAAGGTTATGTAACTTGGTCACAGAGCTGGTTTGTAGCAGATGAGGAAGAATCAGAACAAGGTCTGTCGGCAAAAACCCTAATATGAAAAGATACATGCACCCCAGTGTTCATAGCAGCACTGTTTACAACAGTCAAGACATGGACGCAACCTAAATGTCCACCGACAGAGGAATGGCTAAAGAAGATGTGGCACATATACACAATGGACTACTACTCAGCCATAAAAAAGAATGAAATAATGCCATTTGCAGCAACATAGATGGACCTAGAGGTTATCATACTAAGCAAAGTAAGTCAAAGAGAGAAAGATAAGTATCATATGGTATCACTTATATGTGGAATCTAAAAAAATGATGTAAATGAACTTATTTACAAAGCAGAAACAGACCCAGACATATAAAACAAACTTATGGTTATCAAAGGGGGAGGGATAAACTAGGAGTTTGGGATTAACAGATACACACTACTATATATAAAATAGATAAACAACAAGGAACTACTGTATTGCATAGGGAACTATATTCAATATCTTGTTTTAACCTATAATGGAAAAGTATCTGAAAAAGTATATATATATATATATATGTATAACAGAATCACTTTGCTATACACCTAGCTATATAGTTGTGCTATATAACACAACATCGTAAATCAACTATAGTTCAATTTAAAAAAAATTTTTTTAAAGGTCTGTCAGACTACAGAGGTCCTGAATGAACCACTCTATCTGGCAGCTTCCCAGGCAACAAGTGATGAGATGGAAAAGGTATCAGTGGAAGGAATCCTCACAAGACAGGTTGAGAGTTAGCAACTAGTAGCCAGAGCTTAGATCTGTGTTCTCATTTGCTTGGTATGTTTCATGGAATTCTGGGTGAAGCTGGTGCCTTGCCATTTTCAACCAGACCCACTTTCCACTTTTGGTTACTCACCTGAGTAATGAAGGAAGCACAAGAACTTCAATCCCTGCCTCACTCTCCCCACCTATAAAATGGAGAGTTTAGACTACATGACCTCCAAAGTCACTCCCAGCTCTACAGTGCACGTGGGTAGAATTTACAGGGTTTGGGGCTGGGACACCATGCCACTATCCTCAAAGCCAGCCCCTGGATGTGATGCCTCTTACCATAGAAATCCTCTCACCCAAGGAGTTGTTTAGTCAGAGAATCCTAGAACACTATATAAATGTTCTTAAGCTTTGTATTTTAATTCAAAATACATAAATGCACATTCATTCAATTTCATTGATGCAGGTGCAGTGCTTTTCTTCAAGACCAGGCCATGTGGCAAGAGAGCAGCAATGAATTATTCATACAATTAGCTACGGCCACAATGCATCATCCCCATTCCAGTTTGAAGTTCCTTAAAATAGAAAGAGAACTTCAAGAGGTTGCAAATAAATCCGAACGCAGAATCTCTCTGGACTTTTGTGCTTTTCCCCCAATCTTTTATAGTTGTTTCTCTCATACTTAATTTGACAGCAAATTTTCAGTGACTCACCTCTACAGAGTCTTTTTTTAAAGTATTCAACATAGTTTCCCTAGAAACAAATGCTATTTCTTTTCATATTCCCATTTCAGCAGTTTAATTAAACTGTAAGTCAGGTTTTGTCATTCTTCTGCTCTAGCTCCTCCAGTGGCTCACCCACCTGATTGAAAGGACAAGCTAAAGTCCATGGAAGGACACGCTGCTCTGTCACTGCCTACCTCTCTGACCTCATCTCCTGCCATCCTCCCCCTGGATCACGTGCTGCAGCCACAGTGACCTCCAAGTACTTCTTCAAATGGCCAAGCAAGCTCCCACTTCAGACTTTACACTCCCTGTGGAATTCTCTTTCCCTGGATATCCAAGGGGCAAGCTCTTATAGTGCCCTTCAGGTCTTTCTTCAAATGTCACCTTACTTTCTCAGGAAGCCCTTCCCTATCCCCTTATTTCAAGAGGCCACCCTTGTCCCCTATTCAGCCTTTTCTATCTCCCCACACCCATAGGGTTTTCCTCCTTAGCACTAATCTGACATTCTAAATATTTTATTCATTAGAATTCGAGCTTCATGAAGGCAAGGATTTTGCCTGTTTGTTCACTGATGCATTCCCAGTGCCTAGAATAGCAGGTCCAGAGTTGTCACTCAGTAAATATTTGTTCAATAATAATCTTTATTATTGTAGTAAATGTATTGTCTTTCTGCCTGAGTTGCATAACCACAATCACAAGTACATCAGGCTAGAGGAGGTGTAGGAACAAACATAGCAGAGTCTTGGTAAGCAAAGAAGGCAACTAGAGGGGTCAGGAGTGTGCTAGTGCCCCCACTCCTTTAACTTGATCAAACCAAACTGACCTCTTCCCGTACTTGCTGCTTTCGTATTCAAATGTACAATACCACGCTGCCGCGTCAAACATAGAAGGTAGTCTAGCCACTTTCTTCAGATTCAGGAGAACAACAGAAAGAAGACAGGTTGTTTTGTTCTGGTCCACCCCTTAACGGTCAATTACCTTTAGCAAACCTCTCTCTCTCGCATTCTTGGTTCTTCATTAAAAAGGGGGAGAGTATAAAATAATACATGACCTGCCTATTTCACTGATCTGCTGCATGTATCAGGTAGATCGATAGCCATGAAAAGATATTGAAAAGTTACAAACGACTCTACACAATAAGCAATTTTCTTTGTATTAAAACGGACAACTAACTTGTCTATAATATCTACTAGAGCTCCCCAAAACTGATGATGTATTTTATAGCACCTTGATTTTAAAATGATTCCTAAAATGTATTAAAGAATAAACAGAAGGAAGAGTAGGCTTTTAAGGGCATGGAATGGGAAAGAGTGGAAAATGGCTTTCACCTGATTCTTTAACAGAAAAAATATAAGGAAGGAAAAAACACATCAATCTCCAGAGCAGTAACTGTATTACATAAAGTTCAGATTCAAGAATATTACTGTGAACATCTACAATTATCTAGACTCTCAGATCTTTCAAATATTTCTCATCTATTTCAATACCACAAGGACAATCCAAGTTGACATATTGGTATCACACACGTCAATAGAGGGTTGGGATGTAAATGAGCAAACCCTTTCCAACCATCTGAGTTTTGTTTTTATTACAGCCTTTATTAAACTAAAATAAAAAAGTGGTGAAGAATGACTTGTCACACCACTTATTAGAGTTGATGGAGTGTAGACGGTCTTTTCGATTGGCTTTTAACACACTGTTATGCACCATAGTACATTATTAATGAAAAGAAATGCAGGAATCTTGCATCAGCTTTTCCCCCACGTGATCCCGACATTAAATTCAAAATCAATTCTCCTCTACGTGGCAAAGGATCAGAGATAAAATGTTAACTTCTTTGTTACCAAAACTTAAAAGTATAATTCAAAGCAACAGTCAGGATTCTCCATATTGTATTCAATAATTGTATATTTTTTTGGAGAAGGGGTTCAAAGGAAGAAGCAAACAAGTTGTTTGGAAGATAAACAAATTGTGCCCTAGTTCATATCTGACAAAAGAATGGGATCTAATTTTCTCTCTGATTGAAAGAACTCACAAGACAGCCATGGAATGCAAATTGGTGTTGGGTGTTTGAACTTCTCTTCCAATACCTGAGTATCCAAATGGAACTAATTCACTCTGGAAAAGGTATTAAGTAATTGAGCATGATTGTGCCAGAATGAGGGATAATCCTCAAACTGAAAAGGAAAATAAATACATTTTACAATGACAGGGTCACCTCACTCACTAAGTAACCTCAATCAAGCATTTTACATGCAAAATAAATAAACCAAATATATGAAGAATGACCTACCGCCAACAAGGAACCCTGATAGACACAAGCACCTGTGGGGAAAAAACAAAACAAGAATTAAAAGGGATGCATAACAGACCAATAGGTACTGCCCTGGCCAAAGTACACTAAAACTGCATCTACATGCATCATAATCAGTAAACTGTGCTTTTTCCAAAGCTTGAGGATTCTGCCCCTGGGGAAATAATCCCATACACCAAAACAACATTTCTTGGACATGCATGAGGGAAAGCATTATTAAAACTCATTATTTGAATTTTAAAATAAATGTATGTATAACGACATGCTATAAATACACTGGTGTATTTTCCTATATGACAAATCAGCAAAGCCTTCCTAATCCAGTCCCAATTTACTCATCCAGCCTTCTCTGCCACTCTTTGCTTACACAAATTCTCCAGTCCAACCCAAGAGGCCAATTTAGGATCCCATGGTAATGCTTTCATATGCCAATGCTTTCATTTTTGTTTCCTGCAGGAGATGCATTTGGTCTAATCAATTTCCTTGAACTTGATCCCATCTCCTTCACGGATCTTTCCAGCCCACAAAATTATGCTTTTTCTAAACCAATTTTTAAACAGCACAGCAGGTGTTGATTTAACCTATAAACATGTAGGCAGCGTGCTAACAGATACTAGCTCAGAAACAGGCTGCAAAGCAGATTGAAATAGCATACACACACCAAGAAAGAGCACACCTTGACAATGTGCCACACTTAATGTCCAAAGAGGGAAGGACACATTTTACTACAGTGCTTGGATGCCAACAGATCATTTGTGAAGTCTCAGAACTATTAACTTCTCAGGAAAGGACTGGTCTACCTTATCTACTAATAATGGAATTAAGAACAGTATTCAAAGAAAAGGAGACGGTTATTTACACTTGGGGTTTGAATCAAAGATCTCCATGGGCAAATTTATTGAAATGACTTTTTGTGCCCTTGAAATTCAAATAAGAATAACTTGAGATAAAATGTTGGGGGAAAATTCTTCCTGACTTAGTTTTAAGAAATTCTGTTCCAAAGACAGTATTTCAGTCTATGGTATATCATAAGAAAGGAGATATATATAGATATAGATATATATAAACACATATATGGATATAGATATATATAAAATAATCATATGACATGTGGATATGGATATATATAAAATAATCGTGGGCTTCCCTGGTGGCGCAGTGGTTGAGAGTCCGCCTGCTGATGCAGGGGACACGGGTTCGTGCTCCGGTCCGGGAAGATCCCACATGCCGCCGAGCGGCTGGGCCCGTGAGCCATGGCCGCTGAGCCTGCGCGTCCGGAGCCTGTGCTCCGCAACGGGAGAGGCCACAACAATGAGAGGCCCGCGTACCGCAAAAAAATAAATAATAAAATAATCGTATATAAGTATATAAATATATATCAACACAATGCAATTCCTAAATTATGTAAATGGACTTATTTTAATTACTTCTCACATTTAAAAGTTAAACATAAAGATCACTTAGGTACAATTTAACAAAATTTAACCTTTAGAATAAACAAACAAAATTTAACCTTTAGATAAAACCATCCTCAAGTAATTTTATTACCCTCCTCCACAGCACTACCCTCCAAAGGCCAGTAAACTTTCAAAGCTCCAAAAGAAATCAGGTATCTTAAGATGTATCCAAGTACTCATATCAAAACCCATTTCTGGAAATGTAGACAGATGTTACAAAATCACAGTAACATGAAAAAATAAAGCAGCATTGAGTGTGGCATCACAAACACACTTGGTTAAGCCAGACATCTGTTAGGAACTCAAGTCAAAACTATGTGCAACTGCTGATAAATTCTATCATTAGAAAAGGGAAATAACTCAATTTGGGTTGCTCTAGGATGTACAATTCTAAAAGAAATAAGCCCTGGCCTCTGAGGGCTTTCCTAAAACACAACATCTCTACCCGAAAGGCAGCTGCAGAAATGAGTCTCCATTAACACAGCTTCCAAAACCTCATTGCTTCCCTGTAGAAAAAAAGAAAGCATTCTACTGTGATGCCCAGTCCCATCAAACGTTCATCACCACCCAATGCCAGATGCAATCCTCCAAAGCAAGCATATTTCTCCCACACTGGCACAAGCTTCACACCCACCAGCAGACTAAGTTGGGAGGTTTGTTGGCATTGGGTGCTAGGTGCAACTCCTGGTCCTGCCTTTTCACTAATCGATCAACTCATATACTTTGGAAAACAAAGTTACTCTCTCCGCTCACTTTTTTTCTTAAGAGCACTGGAATGATTGCAACTCTACCTGAAGTTTTGATTTGGGCTTTATTTGAACTTGAAACTCCAGCTTAAGGGGAATTCTAACTGATGATGAAGATCTAGAAGGAGAAACAGGCCTTCTTCAAGGGAAAACAGGAAAAATAAGAGACTTTGCCAGTTTCAGGGCATGGAATACAGCTGAGAAGGCAGGTAATTTAAGTTCTGACACCTGTGAGAAAGTGCATAAAGTTGTGCAGGGTGAAGGGATCACATAGTGCCAAGAAGGAAGCTGAGATCTTGAGACCTTCCTCCTGTGGTTGGCGCCTTTCTTGCAGGTCACATAGGCAAAATGTCACTCCATATTCATTTAAATAAATGTCATTTCATATTCATTTTTAGGCCCTTTGGCACATTAGAATGTACTCTATTATGAGACACGTGTATAAAATCTGAAGTTTTCAGAGGAAATGTGAGATATAATTTGCACCAGTACTCACATCCTGAAACTATTCACTATGGAAACCCTACCTGATAACAAGAGGAAATTAGAGAGGTTAAATCTAAGTCACAAAATGTCAGACCCATTTGTTCAAAGAAATAGTGGCACATGACCATAACATATGAAGAAGTTTGGACGGCATGGTATCACAAAAATATGACTCATTAGGAACAAGCAGCCACAAGTTGGTAGTTCAATGTTCAGGCTTTATTTTGTGCTATAATTCAGCATATGGCTTGTACACTGTGGAATAGTTAAAATAGAATCCTTTTCTGGACTGACAGGACAGCTCCTGTCCTGATTATTGTCAATCAGGAGTCAGATCAATTAATAGAGTAGTTAAAACAAAAATGGGCCAACTGTTTTTGAACTAGTGTAAGATTTGGCACACAACGCCAACTACGCCATGTTGGTAGTCCCCTCTCCTCTCCTGAGGCAAGTGGTGGACAGTATTTTATGACTACTCATATCTGAGTAAAACTGAGTAATATTACCACTCAAGTCCACAACAGCGAATACAGATGACCATGCTCTCACTAAAGGATTTATTTGCAGAGGGTAACACCCAGAATCCAATCCCCAGAGGAGAACAGAAATGCAATATGACGGAAATAAGAGCCTATGACAATACAACACCCTTTATTTCCACTAGCTGGTAGTTGCAAAAGCCAAAATATGCAGAGTTGCAATTATTCGATATTGGGAAACCCACCAAGGACCAACGTTTACATGTCCCTACTGCTACCTTACCTATATTAATGATTTCCAGGTATGCAAACTCCCTGAGGGAAGGCATTATTTTTTTTTGATGTCTGTATGTCCCTACCAGACATAACCTAATAACCTGATACATAAGCTATCAATAAAGATTTGTGGAATGAAAGAATGAAGAGATAGGCTATTTTTTCCCATCCAATGTCTTTCCTTCCTTAACATTGAGTTTTAAGCACTGAATCCTACACAGAAGGAACACTTCTACCAAGAGTGGAACCAAATATGCTGATTCACCCATAAATAAAACACTCTGTCTATCAGATGATCCTTTTCAGTATATTCTGCTAATGGCATTTAAAGGAAAAAGACTGGAAGATTGTAAGCTTGGCTAAAGTCACATGGGGAGTGATGGACATAGACTGGCACTCAGTTCCCTTAACCAATTCAAGACTCTATCCACAGCCAACATGTTCTATCTAGTGTAACTTCACAGGATTTCCACGGGTCGACACAACTCAAGATGTACTTCTCCAGAAACACATCTGATTCAGAAAGCAGCCACATTTGCTAGAAGTTTCTCTGTGACTTGTTGATTTTATTAAGTTCTCAAATCACAGTAGTTTGTCAGCTTGGCGATATAAGAAAATGTAAAATAACACTGCCAATAACCTGCTTGTAAACCTTCATTTTTCTTTTAATAATTAAAATAAAATTCAGAACTAGAAAGATGCAACTGACCAAAAAGAAGGCAGCAAATACTGATCTTTTTTTTTTTTTTTCTCTGCTGGATGATTAGCAGAAGTATTTTAGAGCTATCACCTAGCCAACTTCTGCATTTGGTGAATAACAGACCACAGCCCAAAGAAGTTAGGTGGTTCATTCAAGGTCACACAGCAACAGTAAGCTTAATTTGAAACGTGATTTGGCAATACTCATTCACCTGACCAAAATTTTTTAGCACCTATTGTGTACCAGGAGCTGAGTTGGAAGGAAAATAACCAGGAGCCATCCTAAGCCCTCTGCGAGCACACAGTTAGGTGAGGAAGACTGTATCTTTATCAACTAAAATTATAGAATTATTAACTGGTGCACCAGAAACATATATGACATGCTCTCTGAGCATTGAGAAGAAAACAACAAATTCTGCCATGGCCCGGACAGCAACAGTATCACAGAGTAGGTTGCATCAAGAGACCCACACGTGTGAATGCTTCTTTTCCATTTTTAAAAATCACTTCCAAGGCTAATAATAAAAACTTGAGGAAATCTCTAATATCCTTAAGCTCTCCATTCTTGACCTTAATGCTCGTATTTTTAAGAGAAAAAGAAAACCCTGACAGAACCAAATCGAAGGACTCATCAGATGACAGCTGAGTTTTTGGCCGCGGGACTGTTATCATTTAATTAATTTAATGAGATAAAGTATGTAAAGTGTTTAGCATAGTGCGAGGCAAATAGTACAGTGTTCAGTAAATGTCCATATTCATTCATTCATTCATTCATTATTAGATAAGCATCATTATGACTTGGATGGAAACTCTCAGATATCTAAGAATCCAAGTTGTGGGATGATTCTAGAATGTTCTGAAGGTGGGATGAAAGAGTAAGAAGCAAAGTTTCCAAAGAATCTTTGGAGGAATAGCGCCCCTCGCGTCCTACACTCCTCCCCCATCAGAAGACTTTGGACGTTTTTCAACTTTGCCCTTTTTGTCAACCACTCTTCCAAAGAGCGAACTCTGCAGGCCCTTAGTAATAATGGCTTTTGTAATTTCAAGAGATTTGATTCTGAAAAGCAAATCTCTTACATCATTCCAACTGCCCCCTGGTGAGCTATCGGGGACGGACAGCACGTTTTCCGCGTTGCTGGAACATGATCCTAAATAGGAAACTGCCACCACCAAGTGCAAACGTAATTTTTCTGTCTCAAGTTCACATTGGGGTGGCCTAGGTTGACTCTCCCATGTGCTTTACTACAATTAAGCCCTATACGTTTTATTGTCTTTTAAGTTTGCATACACACGCACACATACAAAAGACACGGTTCGACAGGTTATGCCCTGGTTGAAAAAGGCTGCACAGGCCCCAGACCTGCACTTCCCGGGGATGATACACACTTGACATAATTCCCGGGAGGGTGCGGGCTGGCGGTCGCTCCACCCGCGGGGAAGTCCCCACCGCCGTGCGTTTCCAAAGCCACCGTCACTTTCTCCCGGGAAGCTAGCTAGGAAAAGGCCGTTGCTCAGGTGGCTGCAGGTGGATCCGAGCAGGGCTGTGTCCTCTTCGGGGGCTGCCGCTGCCCCCAGTCCCACGCCCGGGTCCGCACCCGAGCGGAGAAGGCGCCCCGCCCAGCGCCCGCGACGGCCGCGGCTGCGGCTCTGATTTGCCGCGGGGCAGGTGAACTCTTTTTCCCGCAGCTGGATGAATAATGAACGGAGCCGGGAGGGGAAGCCGAGAGTCCTGCGCGGTAGATTAAGCCGCCTTCCTCAGCCCGCCGCCTCCCTTCCCCCTCCCTAAGCACCCGCTAGGCGACTTTCCTCGCGACTCTAGGCAGGTGGGAGCTCACGCCGCCTCGCGTCCCCGGGCCCGCCATCCTAGGACCCCCAAACTCTTGATTTCCTTATCGATTAATTTATTTGCCTGAGGTCACATTGCTTTTGCTATCATGGCGACAACTCCCACAATCTCCTTTTTTCTCACCCCCAGCTCCAGGGTTTTACACGTAGGTTGGAGCCTCGGAGGAAAACTGGGAGGCAGGGGGCGAAGTCAGAGAACGGAGCTAAACTCTTATTAACCACTTCTTTTCTGGGGAAGAGGCAGGCTCGTGCCTCTCTGTACTGGGGAGGTTTCTTGCAGTGCGATTGAATAGTCTACTTCCAGAACAAGCTCTAACCACCGTATAAAATCTTAATTGGACTTTACGGGTAGACTCATTGGGGGAAGGAGGGAGGGCGAGAAGGGGGTTTTAAGGTGCCGGATTTTATTTTTCATAGGAGCATAAGTATTTTTACACAGGTAATTGCAATTGTTCACTCCTCACCTACGCTCCATGTAGATGCTTTCCATTCGGGGACACCGGGGAAGTGGGAAGAAAGAGAATCCAATTTCAGAGATGGTACCTCGGTCGGCCACCCACCCACCCACCCAAATGCACTCAGGGCAGAGAGGGAGAAGGGAGTGGGGCTTGTGATCTGCATACAAAACAATCAGGAGTTGGAATCTTCTCACAAAAAGCCCCCTCAAACGGCCACCCACCCACCCACCCCCAAAAAACTTCCATCTGACCCACAATGCCATACACCCGCTGAGCTTTTTAAAAAGCACGATCTCTCACACACACACACACACACACACACACACACACACACACACGCGCGGCACCGCTCTCTCACCTTCAGAATGATGAGGCAATACTGCAAATTCCGCCAATGCCAGGGCCACCCCGAGCCACACTTTGAAGACACTCATTGCCGCCTCTGCACCCAAGCTGGGCAAGCCCAGCCTTCAGCATCCAAGAACCAGTTCTCAGCCAAAACGCAGCCTTCGGCGCCCCAGGCTGGGCGCCCCGAGAGCGGGGTGCGACGGGCGGCGGGCAGCGGGCGGTCACCTCCGGGGAAATGAGGCGATGGACAGGCGAGAGCGACACTCTCGTGGCGGGGGGGAGGGGGAGGGGTTCAATTCACTCACTGCCGGGCGGAGAGCGCGCCTAGCTCTCCAGCAGAGCAGGGCGCCAACGTCGGCTGAGCTCTGGAGAATAAAAGAGGAGGCAGGGCGCAGTGGCCCGCGGCTAAGGCTCGCCGGAAAGTTGCCCGTCACCAGCCGACTGGATCTCCCCGCATTTCCCGCAGGCCGGACCCGCCCGCTCCCGGGTCCCCAACAGTGGAGATCCCGGCGCAGGTTCTTCGGCAGCAGCTTTCTAAAGTTCGCTTGACACTCGCAGCGTCGGCCGAGGGGGTCGCCAGGAGCCCCAAAAGACCCACCCACTCCTCCTTCTGGCCTGGGCCACCCGGCTTGGCGGACCTCAGCCACCCGGGGCGGCTCGCGGGAAACTTCGTGCTGCGCTGCGGGCGGCTCGTGGGACTCGCCGGCGCCGCAGCCGCACGCCGCCGCCGCGGGCTGCGCTCCCTGCCGCAGACTCCGCGAAAGCTTCTGAGGAAAGCCGGGGGCGGCAGCGCCGGGGACCCCCGCCGCTACTTTCCCGCCCCCGCCGCTGGCCGGGCGAGGAGCGCTGCGGGGCGCGGCTCGCTCGGCGCCAGCGGCCACCTCCGCCCCGTGCACCCCGAGCCGGTCTGCTGGGTCGAGGTATGATTACGGGAGCGGAGGAGGAGCCATGGTTTTAAATGCAGCGAGGAAAATGCTAGAGAGCCTGGAAAGGACTTCCGAACTAGAGCCACTCGACCGGAGAGCCCGGAAACGCACAAAATAAGGCCCCCCTCTGGAACCCCGCGTTTAAAGGACACACGCTCCGCCTTCCTCCGCCTCCCCCACCCCCCCCACCCTTCCTCTCTCCTTTGCTCCGGGTGAAAATGGACCCAGAGACTCGGAGCTTTTGCAAAAGATTCCAGAGAGTCACGTGGAAAGGGGAGAAGCGAGGAGGGGGAAGTGAGGGGAGGCCGAGAGAGCAACCTGATCCCCTTATTCTTTCTGCTGGAGTTCAGATTGCCTTTGTCTGGGGCGGCATCAAAAGTGGTCACACCAGGGAGGGCTGGAGGGGAAGATGGCGTGGTCCTGGCTCCTGCACAGCCTAGGGACCCGCGAACCGGATCCACAGCCCTCACTTGGGAGGGGGTATGCCCACATTCAAGGACCCCAGCGCTACTCCCCACACACACACCCCGCCACTCCGGCTGCACTAAGAGAGTGAGGCAGATCTGATCCATCTTCCTTGCTCTGAGACCATCAGGTCGTCGCATCGTGGGTTTACCAGCAGCCTGGGAGGATATCGGTGTGTGTGTCCTAGGCGAGGCCTCCCACCGCGAATGCACCTTTCCCTCTCCCTGAGAGAGGCTGTCAGTGGAACACTACGCAGCCTCTGAGCGGTGGCTCCAGCTGCGCCCCCAAATGCCAAAGACTGGGAAGTAAATGTCAGGGCAGGGCACACTGGGGCATGCCCTTGAAGAGTGGAGGTCTTGATTCCTGGTCAGGACTGAGTGCCGGCAGCTATATTTTTATAGGACCAAATAAAAATAGCTGGTCTAGGGTTAATTATTTTATGAGAATAGTTGCATCAGAAAGATGCTGCCTGGATTATGAGTGGCCCAGAGAAGAGACATCCTGGGTCTCTCAGTTGACCTCAGATGGGCTAGCCTGTCAAAGGGGAGTTTGTCCAAGCATTGAACTCCGAGCTGTGAAACAGCAGGGACCCAATTTATTTCCAGTCCCATCACCACAATCCAGCGGACGTTCTGCTCCGCACTAGCACGAGTTGGAACGATTCACTTTTCAGAATAACTCGATAAATTGTAACCGGCAGATCCTGTAACTATTACAGTTAGCCCAAGCAAAAGGAAACGTCTGACAACCTAGCGCTGATCTTTAAGTATTCACAAGACCCAGGGGTTGTGCAAGTCTCTCCTGGGCTGTGGCGGTCTCAGGGACAGAGATTGTCACCTTTGTAGCTGAAGCACATAGTAGGTGCTCATTAAACGTTTGTTGAAAGAATGGACTGAGCAAAAGTGTAAGTTCCTGAGAGGAGGCCAGGTATAAAAAGAAGAGGTGAGATAAAAAGGAAACAGGATTTCCAAAGACGCTTTGCTTTTTGCTTCAGATAAGGAGGTATTCTAAAATACACCACTTCTGCCCCTGCCTCAATTTAAACAGTGAAATACTTGGAACAACCTATAATACAGAATGTGTTGAGTGAATTATGATTCCTCCATAAACTTCAATATTATACAGAGATTAAAAATATCCTAAATGTATATTTATTGACATGGAAAGATGTTTTTAAAATATTATTGGGTGAAAAACGTAGCTCATAAGAAAATAATATAATGTTCCAATGGTTTTGCTTGTACACATGTACATTTATGCATTTATACACACATATTCATACACACGTATCTCAAAGAATATACACCAAAATGCTATCTCTGAGAATTCAAGTGAGTTTTAATTTCTCTTTTTAGCTAAACTGTGTTTTCTCATTCTTTTATATGGAACACATGTTTAAGTGCACGATGCAAAATTATATTGGAGAAATTTTCAAATAACAGAATTAGCTAATTCAAACTGGCTTAAACTACATGTATGGCATTTACTGTCTGTCATAACTAGAAACTAAGACTGTCCTTAGAAGACATTCAGATTGGGTCCAATTTAGTACTTTAATGATGTCATAAAGGACCTGAATTATTTCTTTTTCTCTGCTCTGCCTTTGTGAGAGACATTACTAGTGTTCACCATCATTTCCTGGATACATGGAATATCACATTTTCCCAGCCCACTCACAGTTAGGCGGGGCCATGAACTAGGTATAGACCTGCACTGTCCAATACAGCAGCCACCATCCACATGTGGTTATTGCTCTCTTGAAAGGTGGCTAGTCCAAACTGAGATGTGCTGAAAGTATAAAGCATATATCAGATGTCAAAGTCTTAGTACACACAAAAAAGAATGTAAAATATCTCATTAATTTTTTATATTAACTATATGTTAAAATGATAATAGCTTGAATATATTCTTTTAAATAAAATATATTATTAAAACTAACTTTTCCTGTTTCTTTTTACTTTTTAAAATGTAGCTTCTAGAAAGTCAGGTTTACATATGTCCGCTAATCTATAAGATGAGATATGAGAATGAGATCTAATCTACAAGGATGGTTGAGAAAAAAAAAAAAACATGTAATATCAAGCACTGGCAAGGATGTAGAAGAACTGGTACTCTCACACGTATTTCTGGTGTTAAATGCAAAGTTATGCAGACACTTTGGAAAACAGTTTGGAAGTTTCTTATAAAGTTAAACATGAAGTTACCATATGACCTAGCCATCCTACTCCTCTAAGTATTTACCCAAGGGAAATGAAAACCTGCGTTCACACAAAAACCTGTACGTGACTATTTTTATTGGCTTTATTAGCCACCAAAAATTGGAAACAATCCAAATGTCCCTCAACTGAGAAGTGGATAAACAAACTGAGGTACATCCATACAACAGAATACTATTCAACAACACAAAGGGACAAACTACGGATACAGACCACAGCATAGAGGAAACTCAACTGCATTATGCTAAGTGAAAGAATACAGACTCAAAAAGCTCATATACTCTGATTGCATTTACGTGACATCCTGGAAAAGCAAAACCGTACTGTCAGAAAACAGAGCAATGGTTGCCAGGAGCTGAGGGTAGAAGGAGAGTTTGACTACAAAGGGCATAGAGTAATTCTGGGGAGAGATGAAAATGTTCTACAACTTGCTTGCAATGGTAAGTACATGACTGTATGTGTTTGTCCAAACTTACAGAACTATACACTTTGAAAGGGTAAATTTGCTGTATGTATATTATATGCTAATTTAAAACAAAACAGCAAGCAAAGAAATCTTAGCAAACAAACATTACTTTCAAATTTGGTAATAACAATGACAATAAACTTAGTCAAAATAATTATACATGTGGCTCATATTATGTTTCTATTGGACAGCACTGTTTTAGACAGTGGCCTCTGTCATTTTCAGGCCAAAGCAATTATAGCAATGCTCCCTTCCCTGCCTCAGTGAAGTCTGAAACCTATGATGGCAGCATCATTAGATGGTGGAGCCTCTGTAAGCCCAAGTCTCTGAATGACTCTTTGGAACAAAGGCCCTGCCAACACTCACTGGACACCTAGTGTGAGAAATAAACTTTATTTTGTTAAGCAATGAAGATTTGGGGGTTGTTTGTTACTGCAGCATAACCTAGCCTGTCCTGATGAATGCTGTCTTCCATTGTATCAGCTTCACCTCCCACTTCGATCCTGCTTTTAGGTACAAAATAACTACCCACAATTCTCCAAGCTACATGCTTTTTAGTTTAATCTACAGATATTTGACCCAGAACTATCTAAAGAAGCAAGGAATATACTTTCTTTCCTCAGCAGACATTTCCTTGTGTTTCATTGGTTCACATTCACTCCCATGCTCATCTCTATTTCTCTAATAGTGAATGAGAAGCAGGAAGCAAAGTTAATGATCTCATAACTTGATCCATGGAAAACTAAGTAGCTTTTAGTGTCTTTATTTTTTAAAGTTTTCCAGTGATGATATAATCGGAGCTGCAACTTTTACTGTCACTGTGGTTCTGATATGTTTGCTCATACTCATCCATTAGCATTTAATTTTGTTGCTTTTATCTCTTATCCTATAAGCACACAGTAACAGCTGAACTGCAACGAGTCTGGCCTCAGTGCCCCTGGAATGATTCAATCTTAAAATGATTGCGGATTTCAAAAAGACTGGGAGAAACTGGCCATGGGTTCTCAGGGTTGTGCCCTGGCAGACAGGCAGTCCTGAACCTGCTGTCATTTTTAGGAGGTTACAGAGTTGAGAAATATTTCCCCTGTGGGCACAAGACAAAAAGAAGGTGGAAAAAAGCAAGACAGTGAAGAGCCATGACCCTGCCTCCCTTCACATCTTGTTTAGAACCAAAAAGTGTGCAGAATTTGAAAGTGCCTCCAAGATGGGAGAAATGTTGGTATCTCCTTGAGTTGGCTCTTTCTTATGAACCTTAGCATCCTTCTTTAGCATCCACCGTTACGTTTCTTCCCACCAAAACATATAGGCATGAATCTGAACCAATGATGCATCAAACATGGCATTGGTATAGAAAATTTAACTTACAATGAAGTAAAGCCAAGGCTTTTAATATAATGCAAAGATACGCAACTGTCAAGTTACATATGATGTTGTAGTCAGAGAGACTTGTTACAAGGAAGAAAGCCCACTCAACTAAGTAAAGGGAAAGAACTGCTGTAAAAATGCAGTTAATTTCATAGATATGCAAGGACAAAACAAAGTTTATGCATATACGTACCTATATGATCTAGCATAGAAAAAATACCATAGAAAATGTGTTCCCCCCTCATAGAAAAAATACCAAAAGAAGTTTTCTACTCTGATTTTCTAAAATTTATTTGAAAGGAAAGAGGGTAATTGTTTCATTTACTGTATGTATAAATATACTTAATTCACTAACTATATTTATAAATCCTCTTATAGTCTGAATATATTAAAAGACTGAAAGCTTTGAATTGAACTGGAAAGTTGTTTATATGATGCCACTTTACATACACCACCAAGAGTAACCTCAGTTTTTTTCATTTTCAATATAAATGTGGGGATTCCATTGGTGGCGACCTATATCAGTTAAAAATAAAATAACACTCTGATGAATAGTCACATTAATTAGTGTTATTCATGGCATAAAGCACTACACCCAGAGTAATGCCCTTCTAACTTGAGCAGTTACAGAGGACCCCAGCTAGCCTGCCTGCCCAGTGCCCATGTAATCGGAAGGAATCCTACCTATGCTCATTTATCGATAGAATTCTTTAGTTCTGGGTCTCTGAGAAAAGACCCACAGCTTGAAACAGAAATGTAAAGATGAACAAGCAAAATAACTGATCCCAGAGTAAAAGGCACCATGCAAGAAGCACAAAAAATTTCTTGAAAAGATGAAATTTATATCCTGAGTTATTTATTTATTTATTTTAAAATATTTATTTATTTTTGGCTGTGTTGGGTCTTAGTTGCAGCATGTGGGATCTTTGTTGCAGCGAGCAGGCTTCTTGCTAGTTGTGGCTCGCCGGCTCCAGAGCATGTAGGCTCAGCAGTTGTGGCACGCGGGCTTAGTCGCCCTGTGGCATGTGGGATCTTAGTTCCCTAACCAGGGCTGAAACCTGTGTCCCCTGCAATGGAAGGTGGGTTCTTAACCACTGGACCACCAGGGAAGTCCCTCAGAGTTATTTAAAAAGACAGGATTTTTGCGGTATGCGGGCCTCTCACTGTTGTGGCCTCTCACGCTGCGGAGCACAGGCTCCGGACGCGCATGCTCAGTGGCCATGGCTCACAGGCTCAGCCGCTCCGCGGCATGTGGGATCTTCCCGGACCAGGGCACAAACCCGTATCCCCTGCATCGGCAGGTGGACTCTCAACCACTGTGCCACCAGGGAAGCCCAAAAGACAGGATTTTTATAAAACAAGCTCTGGTGTCTATAAAAAAAAAAAAGAGCAATTAAGAACAAAAAAGAGTTTTTAGAAAATAAACATATAATTTCCAAAATAAGAAAAACCTAATAGAAGTTCTGAATAATAAAAGATACAAAGCTAAAGACTTTAATCAGTAGCCTAGAAGATGAAACTGAGGACATTTTCAAAATTTAGAGCAATAAAATATGATATAGCTCCAGGAGACCAAGTATCTGTCTAATAAGAGTTCTCAATGGAGGAAACAGAGAAAACATAAGGAAAGAAGCAAAGAAAAAATAGTTACTCATACTGGGAAAATCAGAGCCTGAGCACAGAACCTCTCTCTCCCAACTGATTAGTGACATAAATGGTTAATGTGGACAGGGCCTTGGGACTGGAGAGAGAAATGAAGAAAGTGTGGCTTGCTTAGCATTTAGTGTTCTACAGAGACAGTTTGTTTGGCTTGGTTAGGGCAGCTTCTGTAGAGCATCATTTACAAAGCTGCAAGGATCAATGACCAGGCATCCAAGGAGAAGGCCTATCACTCTAGTGGAAACTGAAATCGTTTATTGATTTTAAGTCCAGTGGTTTGAACTTACATCAAGGAAACCCTCTAGTTCTACCATGGCAAGCCATTCGTAGGAGGAATTGGAGCACTGGGCTGAACTGCCCCCTTCTTCGTGGCTGAAGAAAGGCCACCAGCACCACCTATACACACACACTTAAACTGAAGAATGCTGACAATATGGTAAGTTCCCACTCACTGCTGCCTCACTAGAAAAGTTTCTTTCTTAACTCTCATCTCCTGCCCTCCATCACAAAAGGCTGACTTACACATTTACTGTTATGGGAAACCAAAGAAGGATCTCGGATTATTTAAGGGGCTCAGCAGCTTAAAGGAGGAAGAACACGGCCAAAAAACCCAACCAAACAAACAACAAAAAACTAAGACAGATAATATCCCCCATGAGGCAGACTAATATATAGAGAAAATACAATTTAAGAAAAATATATTACATAAGTCAGTGGCATGCAAAAAGATTGGTAACTGAAGAATCAGAAAGCCAAAAATTTTTATTTGAAGGAAGATTTTTTTAAATCATAGTACTTGAATTATAAAATTCATTCGAGGAACACCAAAATAAAGTGGATACTTCTGGAAACAAAGTTAAAAGTATGAAAGGTCAAATAGAGGAACTATATCACAACAAAGCCCCAAAATATAAAGGTTGGAAGTCTTGAGTAAAAAGACATGCAAGACAGATCCAAAACAATGCACGTTCCAAGAGGTAAAAAGAGAACGTACACAAGAGAAGTCTGAAAAGAGAACAGAAGATTCTGCCTTTCAGATTAAATGTGCCAAGCAAAATTAATTTTCAAATGATATGCATTTTGACAAAAACTGATAAAACTATGAATCGCAAAGATAAAAAGAAAATCTCATAATTCCAGACATTAATACACATACACACACAGATTAATTTAGGGAAGAACATCACAATGGATTTCTCACCTGCAACTCTGGAATATACGGAAAAATATTTCTAGGCTTTCCAGAGAAAAGAAGATCAAGAATTCTTTACCAGCCTAGACATCATCCCCACGGAAGGGCAAGAGAATAAATTTTATATGATCTCAAAATATACTACCTTTATATACTTCTTACGCAACAGAGAAGCAAAGAGAAAGTTAATTCAGGGCAAATAATCTCAAGTTAGTAAAAGATTGAGTGTACAAGAAAAAATGGTGAGCAAAAAAAAATCCTAGTTTTTAAAAACTGTAAAAAAAATGTATTAAAATTTAATGATGATAATGCAATTTTTGAAGTATAAAATATATGTTGAATAAGGATTATAAAAAGTGAAAAGGCATAATTCAAGGAAAAGTAAACAATAGTTTAGAACTAAAATGCCAATAATACCTAGAAATTAGGGTTAAAGAAAGAGATGTCTTGAAATAAAAGTTTATTAGAAGATGGGAAAAGAAAGTAGGGAAATACAATGATGAAGACTGATCTATTTTAATTTTGGAATGTTAAAATAGAGATCCAGAGCAGAATTTTGAAATTATTGTTGGGAGCAAGAGGCAGGAGGGATAAGACGGTAGATGTAGGGAGAGGAGAACAGAATCAGGTCTTCTTCTTGCCCCAAAAAACAGAGGATGTATTTGCTTTTCAAACACACAGAACAGTTAGGCCATAAATAAAACCTTAATAAATTCAAGAAAAAAAACTAAATATATTCTCTAACAACCATGATAAAAGCTGGCGTTAACAAGAAAAGAATAACTTTTATTTTAAATATGTACACTTAAAGATTTAGAAGCACTCCTTTAAGTAACTCTTGGTTTAAAGAGGATATCAAAACCACAGTTATACGAGACTTCCCTCGTGGCGCAGTGGTTAAGAATCTGCCTGCCAATGCAGGGGACATGGGTTCGAGCCCTGGTCCGGGAAGATCCCAGATGCTGCGGAGCAACTGAGCCCGTGCACCACAACTGAAGCCCACTCACCTAGAGCCCGTGCTCCACAACAAGAGAAGCCACCATAACAAGAAACCCGCGCACTGCAACGAAGAGTAGCCCCCACTCACCGCAACTAGAAAAAGCCCATGAACAGCCAACGAAGACCCAACGCAGCCAAAAATAAGTAAGTAAATTTAAAAAAAAACCCCAAAGTTATAAACTACACACAAATTAATTACAAAGAAAATTACTTACCAAAGCTTATGTGATCCAGTTTAATATGGTATATGGTATCCAACGCAAGAAATAAACAAGAGTTACAGCTTAAAATAATGTATTAAAGCTACGAAAGATTGAAAACAATAAAAGCTAACATATTAACTCTTAGAATCAAGAAAAAATGATGAATTAAGTCCAGAGAAATTCAAGAAATGTATTAATAAACACAAAAATATAAATTAATTAAATACAAAACAAAGACTAAGTACATATCAATAAAACCAAAAGCATATAGTTTCTTGGAAAAATTAATACAATGTCCAAGTCTTGCAACTTAGAGAAAAAGAGAGAAGTTCATTGATCAGGTGAGCCCTGGTATCCTTGAAGGGCTCTGTGGTGATTATTCTTTGCAAGCCAGTATGAGAAAAGCTGTCATCTAACTGGACTCTATGAATTCAATGAGGAAGATGGGATGCTAGGATAGCAGGGAGCAAGTGACACCACTTAATCCTCAAAGACAAGGCAGCTATGGTTCCTGTAATGAAAGCAGAGCCAGAGTAGTCATAAGGATATTTAGACCTGCTTAGAACCTTCGTGTTGGCTAATTAATCACAGTGCCCTTAGGATTGAAGTAGATAGACAGTGAACTGAAGTCTTTCTTGATTTATGTAGGTGAAAGAGCTCTAGATTTAATGTCTAAAAAGTCTGACTAAAACCACTACAACAGAGAATTGTGTATCCTCAATCAATTCCCAGGTTCAAAGTCCCCTGAATGAAGGAAAGGCTGGTGTTCTCTTGAGGAAGGACTTTGCTAACCTTCCAAAAATGTATACGGTAAATCTTCCTTCTAGACTTCCAAATAAACTTGGTGTCATTTAGCAGGGAGACTGTACATAACGGAAGGAAAATAATCAGAATTTGAGGATTTCTGGGCATCGTAATCTAGCACCCTTAGGATCCATTTCCATAAATATTTCTCTGGTGTATATTGCAATTATTTGGGGGCTTATGGTAGCTCCTCGTGAGTCACTGTATCTCACCCTCTGAGATGTGAAGAGTTCTGAGTCTGGCTATAGGTCCAGCAGCAATGAGTGGTAGTAGGGGTAGTTGTAAAGGAGATTAGCATTCAGCTGCAAGCTAACCAACTCATAGGAGGCCATTTCAGATTCTTAGGCAAAGGAAAATTAACTACTTCAGTCAGGGGAAATGTTGCTCCATTACATCCCAAAGTCTCCATTACATCTTCCAAAGTCTCAACCCATTGCAGGTGCAAAATCTTATCTATATACCATCAGCTCGAAAGCCCCAAATCTCATCATCTAAGTCAAATATGGGTAGGATTCTGGATATAATCCACCCTAGGGCAAAATTCCCCTCCATCTGAGAACCTGTGAAACTAGAAGACTACTTATATGCTGCTATGGTTTGAATGTTTGTGTCCTCCAAAATTCATATGTTAACCCTAACCCCCAAGATGAAGGTATTAGGAGATAGGGCTTTGGGGAGGTAGTTAGGTCATGAGGGTAGAGCCCTCGTGAGTGAGATTAATAACCTTATAAAAGAGGCCCAAGAAAGTTCCCTTCTTCCCTTCTACCATGTGGGAACACAGCCAGAAATTGCTGTGTATTAACCAGCAAGCAGGCTCTCACCTGACATGAAATCTGCTCGCATCTTGATCTTGAAATTCCCAGCCTCCAGGACTGTGAGTGATAAATTTCTGTTGTTTATAAGCCACCCAATCTATGGAATTTTACTATAGCAACCCTAATGGACTAAGATATATGCCCACACAATATGATGTGGGAAACGCATAGGATAACAGCTATAGACATGCTCATTGTAAAAGGGAGAAAATGGAAGGAGAAAAAGAGTCACTGGTCCCAAGCAATTTCAAAGTCCAACTGGTCAAACTTCATTAGGTTTAAAAGCTTGGGAATAATCCTCTGTAGCTCATGGCTCTGACCTCTGGACCCAAGGCCTTACCCTTAAAGTTATCCTTCTTTTTTCTTGAAGGGTAGGACATATTTGCGGATGCATAGTTTTATCATGTTTCTTGCCTGTAGAGTTCTCAGGGACCAACAGCCTTCTTTCATTTCATCCTATCTCTTGTCCGTCTAAGCTGTCAGTTTTTCTGCAGGTACAACCTTCTCAAAGCCTTGGCAGTCTCCTATGTATGTCATGAGAATGTAGGCCATTAAACAAAAGGCTCCTCCACAGATATTTCCGAGATAATTACATCTCTTTGTCTGACTTCTGCTGAGATGGCCGAGGAGATCCATGAGTCATATGCTTAATCTCTTCAAATTCACTCTTCATGAATGAATGTACTGATCATTTGATTCTTCCAAAGCACCAGCAAAAGCTGTCCAGACACACCCTTGGCTTTCTCTTTAGAGCATACTTTTCTGGCAGTGAATCTCCAAATTTTAGCTTTTTTTTTTTGCAATCTGGTTAGGCTAAGAATTTTCTAAATCATCAGGTCTTGGTTTCTTTCTGCTTAACAACTCTTCCTTTAATTTATCTCTTTGTTCTCTCATTTTAGTGTAATCAACAAGAAGAAACCAGGCTCCACCTTCAATGCTTTGCTTGGAAATCTTTTTAGTTAATATCCAAGTTCATTACTTACACGTATTGTTTTCCACACAACTGTGGGACAAAATTCAGCCAAACTTCTGCCACTATAAAACAAAGACCCTCTTTCCACCAGTTCCCAAAAGCGTGTTCCTCATTCCCTTCTAAGCCTTCACCAACAGAACCTTTAATATTTAATGTTTTTACCAATAGTTGGTTTATGAAAATGTGGGTATTCTTTAAGACAGTATAGGCTTTCTCTACCGTGCTCATCACTTCCGTCTGAACCCTCAATGGCAGACTTTAACATCCATATTTCTACCAATAGTTTGTTCAAAGTAATCTATGCTTTTTCTATCATGCTTATCTAAATTCCTCCAGCCTCTATCTATTAAACTCCAAGGCAACTTCCACATTTCCAGGTATCTGTTACAGCAGTACTCCATTCCTGGGACCAAAATCTGTATTGGTTTCCTATGGCTGCTGTAACAAATTACCACTTCCTGGTGGCTTACAGTAACACATACTTTTTCTCCTATAGTTCTGGAGGTCAGAAGTCTGAAATCCACTTCACTGGGCCAAAATCAGGTCTGCAGGGCCGCACTCACTCTGGATGCTCAAAGGGTGACTCTGTTTCCATTTCTTTTTTGGCATCTAGAGCTGTACTCCTTGCATTCCTTGGCTCATGGCTCCTCAGCCATCTTCAAAGCCAGCTGTGTAGCATCTTGCCTCAGCCATCGCATTGCCTTCTGTCTCTGTAATCAAATCTCGCTCTGCCTTCTCTCCTTTAAGGAAATTTGGGATTACATTTAAAGCCCACCTGGATAATCCAAAATAATCACCCTGTCTCTAAATCCTTAACTTAATCACATCTGCAAAGGCCCTGCTGCCATATAAGGTAACACTCACAGGTTCCCAGGATTAGGCTGTAGATATCTTTGGGGGCCATTATTCAGCTTAGCACATCTGGTACTTCCTTTTTTTATTTGATGCTATACATTGTGAATATTACCTTGTTGCTAGATATTCCTGTGTTTGAATACAATTTAGTTACGTAGAAACGATTTGATTCTTTCAACGCTTGCTTTTAAACTTTGTGAGGTGAGATCAAAACAATCATTAGCCAATGTCTAATTTAGTTCCAATAACTTTCTGAATTTTCTGCCCAATGCCCTGTGAATTGCAAGCTCTTTCACTCCAGCTAGTGAGAAGATGATGTATTTCTGGCCTTGTGTGAGCACCAGGGATTGTTCCCTCTGCTTCTGAGGGATAGAATTCTATCCCCAGCCTCAGGTACTTTCCTCATATACATGAGATTATCAGTACCCAGCAGAGGAAGGACTGAAACAGCAGATCAGAAGATCTCCAGAACTCTCCTGCCAGTTCTCTCCCCCTTTGTACTCTTCCCTAGGAGCTCTAGCTACTTGTCCTCCTAAGATTCTCAACTTTTTCTCCTCAACTCAGGAAGACTGTTAGGCTCTGCTGGGTCCCCTCCTCCTTGTGCTGTGGCCTGGAAACATTTGCTAGGCAGTAAAAATGGACAATCACGGAGCTCACCTCCTTTGCTTCTCATCTCAATTATCACTATCCTGCACTGCCTGATGTCCAATGTCTGAAAACTGTTGTTTCATATATTTTATTCAGTTTTCTAGTTATTTCAGGCATGAGGGTAATTCAGGTCCTTGTTAGTCCATCTATACCAAAAGCAGAAGTTCTTAAAATTTGTGTGAAAATACAAAGGAGCTAGAAGAGAAAAAACTTTTTTGGAAAAGAACGTATTTTAAGGAATCACACTACCACTTGGTTTCAATTTTAAAAAGAATGAACTATTGATATATCCAACAATGAAATAAATCTCAATATAATAAAGCTACAGTAATCAAGATAATACAGTATTTGTGGTGGTTAGTTTTATATGTCAACTTGACTGGGCTAAGGGATACCCAGAAAGCTGGTAAAATATTATTTCTGGGTGTTTCTGTGAGAGTGTTTCCAGAAGAGATTGGCATATGAATTGGTAGACTGAGTCAATCCTAACTAACGTAGGTTGGCATCATCTAATCCCTTGAGGTCCTGAATAGAACAAAAAGGCAGAGGGAGAGCAAATTTGCTCTTTGCTTGATCTAGGACTTTCATCCTGTCCAGCCCTCAGACATTGGCTCTGGTTCTCAGGTCTTTGGACTTGGACTTGGACTTATACCAATGGCTCCCCTGGTTCTCAGGCCTTTGGACTAAGAATGAATTACAGCACCAAATTCCCTGGTTCTCCAGCTTACAGATGGCAGATGGTAGGCTCCCATAACTGCGTGAGCCAATTCCTATAATAAATCTGTATCTATATATCTCTCTTTTCATATATATATATATGGAAATTATATATATAGAGAGAGACAGAGAGACAGAGACCGAGACAGAGAGACAAGAGAGAGAGACAGAGAGAGATCTTGTTGATTATTTTTCTCTGGAGAACTCTAATACAGTATTTATATCAGGATAGATGTATAAATCACTGGGACAGTATAAAGAGTTCAGAAATAGACCTTTTACATATATGGTCAACTGCGGGGGTTTTTTACAAAGAAGGAGAAGGAATAGTCTTTCTAGCAAATGATGCTAGAATAATTAGACATCCATAGGCAAAAATAATGAACCTAGATCCTATCTCACACTTTATGAAGAAATTAACTTGAATTATAGACATAAACTTAAAAGTTACTATTATAAAATTTCTAGGAGAAGCCATAGGGAGAAATTTCTGTGTCATTGGGTTAGATAAGGATTTTTTAGATAGATCACAAAAGACACAAACCATTTTTTAATTGATAAATTTGACACCATCAAATTTAAACTGCTGCTTTAGGAAAGACTGTTTAAGAAAATAAAAAGGCATACTGGGAGAAAATGCTTGCAAACACATATCTGATTAATAACTGATATCCATAATATATAAAGGAATCTTACAACTCAATAGTAAAAAATAGACATTCCAGTAAAAAAGTGGGCAAAAGATTTGAATAACCACTTCACTGAAAATAATATAAGGATGTCAAATAAGTACATTAAAATATGCTCAACATTATTTTTCAATAGGGAAATACAAAACAAACCACAATGAAATACCACTACACACTTACTAAAACAACTAAAATTAAAGCCTGAAAATACCAAATGTTTAAGAGAATGTAGGCTCACTGGAGCCCTCACACGTATTGCTTGTGGGAATGTAAAATGTTTCTGCCCCTTTGGAAATGTGTCAGTTTCTTTTAAAATTAAATATACTCTTAATGAATAATCCACCAATCCCACTCCCTAGCTTCCCAAGAGAATAAAAACATGTCTACACAAAACCTGTACACAAATGTAGTACACTCATAAATGGAATACTACTCAACAATAAAAAAGAATAAATTATTGATACATCCAACAATGTGAGTAAATCTCAAAATCACTGTGTTAAAAGAAAGAGTCCAGACATAAAATGCTACATACTGTATGATTCCATTTAAATGATACTATGGAAAAGCAAATCTATAGGGACAGACATCAGACTGGGAACTAGGACTGGGATAAAGGGACTGATTGCAAAGGAGCATGAAGGAATTTGTTTGGGTGATGTAACTATCCTATATCTTAATCATCTGTCAAAACTCATTGAGATATACTTTAAAAGTGTGAATTTTACTAAATGTAAATATACCTCAATAAAACTGCTTAAAAGATATCTAGTCATAGAAAGCCACATGTACACTATGATCCCATTTCTGTGAAGAAAAATTTAAAATTTTTAAATGTCGACGTGTTTACATATATAGAAAGACCTAAGAAAATATTCACTATATTTTCTTAGTACCTGAGGCTGGAGATGGAAGTAAGATTGGGGGCTATCAAAGACTGGGTTCTCTGGAAGCAGAATCTGATACAGATTTGGCAAGTAGCGTATTTATTAAGGGTCTCTACTTGCATAAGAGAGGGGGAAGAAGCAGGACTATGCAAAGTTGAACTGCAGTGCAGTGTCAACCTAGTTTCACCCAACCCCATGGAAAGCTCTGGAGCATATACAGTTGTTCAGAGGTGTCCCATGCTGGGCTGAAATGGCTGGGATTTTTGGTTCCCCAGCAGGTCAGAGAATGATGGTAAATGAGATCACTCCTGATTCCACTTTTTTATTTTTAGACCCATGATTTCTTTTGATTGGGGTCACAGAGGATGGTGCCCCATCCTCATAGAGTACCACCTCCAAGCTGATGCTTAAACTGCACCTTCAGTATCCCACGCCAACACTACTGGGCTGGAGTTTGTGCATGGTGCTATCTCTGATGCAATCAATAAATCTCATGGACTGGGACCTACTTCCAAACCTTCTTTTCTGACAAGTGGGTCCCCTGGTCTGATGTAATGTTATCCTATTGGGACCCTATCCTAATGAATCAAATGCTTCATGAGCCCTCATCTAGTCATGCTGGTTGAAGCTTATGAGCAGGAAAGGCAAGCCCATGCCCAGATCACTTGGCTTTTCCTGTTAGAACAAATCTCTGGCAATTCCAGAATAGAAAGAGCTCAATGTAGTCAACCTGCCACCAAATGGCTGGCTGGTCTCCTTGAAGAATAGTGACATTTTGGGGGCTCAGTGTTGGTCCCTCTGGCTGGCAGTTTGGACACTGAGTGGCAGCAGTAGCCAACTCATTCTTGGTAAATGGAAGCGAAGCCACTGGAACCATGCATAGCTTTCATCTCCCCCACCATGACTACTTCATTCATGTGTCCATGTGCAAGCACTGGAGTGGCTAATGACTAGCTGATATCAAATGGCCAGGTAATTTTGACTATGTGGTTTTTCCATGCCTCTTCCATGAGGGATGTTCTCTGATGTGTGTTTACATGTGACACAAAGATCTTCACATTTTTGTGACACTCCCATGCATCTATCCACATCCTTTTGTTGCCACTGCCCATGAATTTATATATATTTTAACCTTGAGCTACTTCTCCTCTCACACAAACTGAATAATCAGGCACTGCCTGAAATTCTGTCCTCACTGTCTTTCAACGCTTCTCCTGAGTGAAGTTGCAGTGTAGCTGAAGCCCGTTTTCAGTTTGTACCCATATACTGAGCTGCCCCATCTGTAAATCTCTGCTGTCTGGTTATAAGCGATCTCCCCAATGTCCACAGGGATGAGCTGAGGGATGCAACTGTAGTAGATGGCCAGAGGATCTGGGCTTCCTGCTCATGCAACTTGCTTATGTCCTTAGCCCTGCTCATGCTTCATCCCATTTTTACTTTCCTCTTAAAATGGATTGCTGCTGTACCTCCCTGGTTTACAGTTTAGTGGATCTGATAGAACCCAGTTCCAAGTGCATAGTCACTTGTTATCTCTGGGTCAGATGCTCCATCTCTACCAGAACCCAGTAGCACAGCAGGAGTTGTTTTTCAAAAACCATGTAATTATCTGCCATGAGGGCATAATCTAGCTACAGAAGCCTGATTCTACCGCAGTAGTTTGCCCACACAGCATCATTCATTCATACATCTAATATAATAGAATCTTCTGGGTCATTTGAGCCAAGCAGCAGGCACATTGCAGCAGGGACCTGCTGCAGAACCCTTTCTTGCTCTGCACCCCACTCAGTGATGGCAGCCTTCTGTGTTGCTCAGTATATGGGTTGGAGCGGTATTCCCAGATGCAGAATATGCTGCCTTCTAAATCCAAAAAGGCCTACCAGGCATTGTATTTCCTTTTTCATGATAGAAGTGGCAAGATGGATCATTTGTCTCTCATTTTGAAAGGAAATCCTGGCACGCTCATGACTACTGAACTGCTGAAAAATTTTCCAGTGTGATAGACCTTTGAATCTTTGTAGGGTTTATCTTCCACCATTAGGTTCATAGGTGTCTTGCCAAGGCTTCCAGTATGCTAGCCACTTTTGGTCCCCTGACACTATTGGAATAACGTTTGATGTAGTGGATCAGTGTGTTATTTTGGGGGATATCCACATGGTCCAGACCTCTTCAGACTATATTATAATAGACTATCTTATGACAGAAGGTAGTAGGTTTTAAATAGCCTCGGGAAAAACTATAAATATATATTGCTGCCTGTTCCATGTTGAGTGTTTTTTTCTGATTAAAATAGAAAAGAATGTATTTGCCAACCGAGGGGCTGCATTCCGTGTACCTGAGGCCATGTTAATCTGCTACCAAATTTACATTTTACACAGCAGCTGCAAATGGGGCTACTACTTGGGGGAGTTTGCATAGCCTAATTGGGATCCTCTAAGACTCATCTGACTCCTTTAGTGGTCAGACTTGTAAATTAAATGGATGAGTATTAGTGTATGTACTCTATTGCTTGTACATTTCCTATTGCTTCTGTAGCAAATTCCACACACTTAAATAACAAAAATTTACTATCTTATAGTTCTGGAGGTCAAAGTCTAAAATGGGTCTCACTGGGCTAAATCAAGGTTAGTGTTCCTTCTGGAATCCACTGACTTGCCTTTTCCAGCTTCTAAAGTCTGCCCATATTCCCCTGGTTTGTGGTCCCCGTTCATCTTTTTTTTTTTTAAATAAACTTATTTATTTATTTATTTTAGTTTTGGCTGCATTGGGTCTTTGTTCCTGCGCTCAGGCTTTCTCTAGTTGTGGTGAGCGGGGGCTACTCTTCGTTGCGGTGCACGGGCTTCTCATTGCGGTGGCTTCTCTTGTTGTGGAGCACGGGCTCTAGGCGCGTGGGCTTCAGTAGTTGTGGCACGTGGGCTCTAGAGCACAGGCTCAGTAGTTGTGGTGCATGGGCTTAGTTGCTCCACGGCATGTGGGATCTTCCCAGACCAGGGCTCCAACCTGTGTCCCCTGCCTTGGCAAGCAGATTCTTAACCACTGCGTCACCAGGGAAGCCCCCCGTTCATCTTTAAAGCCAGCAATAGCTGGTCAAGTCTTTCTCATGTTGCATAACTCTGACACGCTCTCTCTTGTCTCTCTTCCATATTTAAAGTAAACTGATTAGCAACCTTAATTCCATCTGCAACTTTAATTCTCCCTGACATATAGCATAACAGTCATGGGTTCCAGGGATTAGAACCTGGACATCTTTGCAGGGACTATTACTATTCTCACAACAACTCTTGTTTCCAAGAGTGCAGTCACTTGAGTAAATGGCAACATCCCTTTGGAGAAGGGCTGGGAGAACTATTACTGTGATCATTGCCAACGTGTTGCAGGGGCTTTCTTCCTGTGGATCCAGCCTCCCCTTCAGTCAATGTGCTCCAGGTCTAAAAACTGGTTCAGATCTGGATTCCAGCGAAGTATCATGGCTTTTTATTGAGGCAACTTCTCTCAGTCTTCTGATCATTTATCCTTGATTTGTTATGATGGTACTCACTGAGTAGTACATATTTTGGCTTTCATCTATTTTGCCCCTAGGGTCACTTGTTCGATTATCCATCTGCAAAACTCTCTTCAGGTCAGATCCCCTTGGCCATCATTCCACCCCTGTGGCTCATTACAATAATTGCATCCACCTGGTTTCGAGCAGGTAAGTGCTGCCACCTGGCCTCTATTGTTTTGGGTTCTTAGCCTAGTTCTACAGTAGTCTCCCCGCCCATTAGTTCTGAAATACAAAGGACAAGCTGATCATTTTTTAGTGATGCTTGTAGTACCCTCACACCAGCACCTTCTCTACGGCCTTCATGGGTGGTATGTCCTCTAGGTGCACCTCTGGAACATGATGCTCTCGTGGTAGTCTGGCTTCACGTAGTATACCCACTTCAGCATGCCCACTTTCTTGAGCCTTTCGATCCCTTCCTCCTTTGTCTTACACAGAAATTCTGGCATTTCAAGTTCATATAATTGATGAACCATCACTTTTTCTATGCTTCTAGAAGGCATCCCAATAGCAAGTCCATACCATCTCCTGGGGACTTTGCCAGGACATTAAATCCTATATCTCAGGTGCATGCTCTCAAATCAATAAACTCTCCACTATTCAATTTTATGTCTCTGCCCCTTGATCAAGCACCCTAAGATACAGTCTCAGAGTAGCAGCTCCTACAGGTATATGCTGGCTAGATTTATAGCTCCATATGACCATGGGGAAATTAAAGGGACTATGGGGGAACTCTAAGCTTTTATTCCGTGTATTACTACAACTGAGCACAGTAAGTATGTATTCATGTATAACTTGAATGATTTAAAAATTGTTTTTAAACAGTTTCTTAAATAACAATAAAAAATAAAAATAAAAATAAAAATTTTATTTGAGCCAACGAACAGCAGAATCTTTAGTTTTAGTCCCAAGCATTAATAATGAAAAAGGAAACACTTAAAATTATTCAGGAAAGATTTCTCAGCTCCAGAAATAAAATTATTTTTAAAAAATAGTCCCAAAAGATCAAGATTCAGATGGATTTACACTTTTCATCTTCTTCATGGGATGCAAAAAGAATGTTAATAATTTCCATAGAGTTCTAAAGGAAAAGGATTTTGAATCTAAATTTTTAAATAAAATTTTATACAAAGGCAAATAAATCATCATTGAAATGTGAAAACAAATGAGAAATTTTTATTCAACTAAGTATTCAGAAACTTTATGGCTCACTCAAGCTTTCTAAAAAGCTTCAAGACATATTGCTACAAATAAAGTATCTAAAAAGTAGGAAGACATGATATACAAGAAATAGTATTAAACAAGGAAACTAGTAAACTTATAAGTATAAAGAAATGTTAATATTGACCTAAAGATTAATAAAAACTTATTTTTTAAATATCTTTATTGGAGTATAATTGCTTTACAATACTGTGTTAGTTTATGTTGTATAACAAAGTGAATCACCTCTATGTATACATATATCCCCATATACCCTCCCTCTTGAGCCTTGCTCCCACACTCCCTATCCCACCCCTCTAGGTCATCACAAAGCATCAAGCTGATCTCCCTGTGCTATGCAGCAGCTTCCCACTAGTCATCCATTTTACATTTGGTAGTGTATATATGTCAATGCTACTCTCTCACTTCGTCCCAGCTTACCCTTCCCCCACTGTGTCCTCAAGTCTGTTCTCTACATCTGCATCTTTATTCCTGCCCTGCCACTAGGTTCATCAGTACTGTTTTTTTAGATTCCATATATGTGCATTACCATACGGTATTTGTTTTTCTCTTTCTAACTTACTTCACTCTGTATGACAGACTCTAGGTCCATCCATCTCACTACAAATAACTCCATTCTGTTCCTTTTTATGGCTGAGTAATATTCCATTGTATAGATGTCGATGGACATTTAGGTTGTTTCCATGTCCTGGCTATTGGAAATAATGCTGCAATGAACATTGTGGTGCATATATCTTTTTGAATTATGGTTTTCTCAGGGTATATACCCAGTAGTAGGATTGCTGGGTCATATGGTAGTTCTATTTTTGTTTTTTAAGGAACCTCCATGCTGTTCTCCATAGTGGCTGTATAAATGTTCATTCCCACCAACAGTGCAGGAGGGTTCCCTTTTCTCCGTACCCTCTCCAGCATTTATTGTTTGTAGATTTTTTGATGATGGCCTTTCTGACCAGTGTGAGGTGATACCTCATTGTGGTTTTGATTTGAATTTCTCTAATGATTAGTGATGTTGAGCATCTTTTCATGTGTTTGTTGGCAATCTGTATGTCTACTTTGGAGAAATGTCTATTTAGGTCTTCCACCCATTTTTGGATTGGGTTGTTTGTTTTTTTGATATTGAGCTGTATGAGCTGCTTGCATATTTTGGAGATTAATCCTTTGTCAGTTGCTTCATTTGCAAATATTTTCTCCCATTCTGAGGGTTGAATTTTCATCTCGTTTATGTTTTCCTTTGCTGTGCAAAAGCTTTTAAGTTTCCTTAGGTCTCATTGATTTATTTTTTGTTTTATTTCCATTACTCTAGGAGGTGAGTCAAAAAAGATCTTGCTGTGCTTTATGTCATAAAGTATTCCACCTATGTTTTTCTCTAAGAGTTTTATAGTATCTGGCCTTTCATTTAGGTCTTTAATCCATTTTGAGTTTATTTTTGTGTATGGTGTTAGGGCGTGTTCTAATTTCATTCTTTTACATGTAGCTGTCCAGTTTCCCAGCACCACTTATTGAAGAGGCTGTCTTTTCTCCCTTATATATTCTTGGCTCCTTTGTCAAAGATAAGGTGACCATATGTGCAAGGGTTTTTCTCTGGGCTTTCTATACTGTTCCATTGATTTATATTTCTGTTTTTGTGCCACTACCATACTGTCTTGATTACTGTAGCTTTGTAGTATAGTCTGAAGTCAGGGAGCCTGATTCCTCCAGCTCCATTTTTCTTTCTCAAGATTGCTTTGGCTATTTGGGGTCTTTTGTGTTTCCACACAAATTGTGAAATTTTTTGTTCTAGTTCTGTGAAAAATGTCAGTGGTAGTTTGATAGAGATTGCATTGAATCTGTAGATTGCTTTCGGTAGTATAGTCATTTTCATGATGTTGATTCTTCCAATCCAAAAACATCGTATATCACTCCATCTGTTTGTATCATCTTTAATTTCTTTCATCAGTCTTACAGTTTTCTGCATACAGGTATTTTGCCTCCTTAAGTGGGTTTATTCCTAGGTATTTTATTCATTTTGTTGCAGTGGTAAATGGGAGTGTTTCCTTAATTTCTCTTTCAGATTTTTCATCATTAGTGTATAGGAATGCAAGGGATTTCTGTGCATTAATTTTGGATCCTGCTACTTTTCCAAATTCATTGGTTAGCTCTAGTAGTTTTCTGGGGGTATCTTTAGGATTTTCTATATATAGTATCATGTCATCTGCAAATAGGGACAATTTTATTCTTTTTCAATTTGGATTCCTTTTATTTCTTTTTCTTCTCTGATTGCTGTGGCTAAAACTTCCAAAACTATGTTGAATAATAGTGGTGAGAGTGGACAACCTTGTCTTGTTCCTGATCTTAGAGGAAATGGCTTCAGTTTTTCACCATTGAGAATGATGTTGGCTGTGGGTTTGTCATATATGGGTTTTATTATGTTGAGGTAGGTTCCCTCTATTGCCCACTTTCTGGAGAGTTTTTATCATAAATCGGTGTTGGATTTTGTCAAAAGCTTTTTCTGCATCTATTGAGATTATTATATGGGTTTTATCCTTCAATTTGTTAATATGGTGTATCACATTGATTGATTTGTGTATATTGAGGAATCCTTGCATTCCTGGGATAAACCCCACTTGATCATGGTGTATGATCCTTTTAATGTGCTGTTGGATTCTGTTTGCTAGTATTTTGTTGAGGATTTTTGCATCTATGTTCATCAGTGATATTGGCCTGTAGTTTTCTTTTTTTGTGACATCTTTGTCTGGTTTTGGTGTCAGTGTGATGGCCTCGTAGAATGAGTTTGGGAGTGTTCCTCCCTCTGCTATACTTTGGAAGAGTTTGAGAAGGATGGGTGTTAGCTCTTCTCTAAATGTTTGATAGAATTCACCTGTGAAGGCATCTAGTCCTGGGCTTTTGTTTGTTGGAAGATTTTTAATCACAGTTTCAATGTCATTGCTTGTGGTTCGTCTGTTCAAGTTTTCTATATCTTCTTCATTCAATCTTGGAAGGTTGTACATTTCTTTTTTTTTTTTGTGGAGAAAATTTCTTTTAATGTTAATTAGACGATGTCACAATAAAATATATCAAAACAATTAAGAGAAATCTAAAATTTTTTGAATATACCTGCCACATAATCCAGTTCTGGATTTTAAGGTTGTACATTTCTAAGAATTTGTCCATTTCTACCAGGTTGTCCATTTTCTTGGCATATAGTTGCTTGTAGTAGTCTCTCATGATCCTTTGTATTTCTGCAGTGTCAGTTGTTATTTCTCATTTTTCATTTCTAATTCTGTTGATTTGAGTCTTCTCCCTTTTTTTCTTGATGAGTCTGGATAATGGTTTATCAATTTTGTTTATCTTCTCAAAGAACCAGCTTTTAGTTTTATTGATCTTTGCTATTGTTTCCTTCATTTCTTTTTCATTTATTTCTGATCTGATCTTTATGATTTCTTACCTTCTGCTAACTTTGGGGGTTTTTTTTGTTCTTCTTTCTCTAATTGCTCTAGGTGTAAGGTTAGGTTGTTTATTTGAGTTGTTTCTTGAGGTAGTATTGTATTGCTATAATCTTCCCTCTTAGAAATGCTTTTGCTGCATCCCACAGGTTTGGGGTTGTTGTGTTTTCATTATCAGTTTTTTCTAGATATTTTTGGATTTCCTCCTTGACTTTTTCAGTGATCTCTTGGTTGTTTAGTAGTGTTTAGCCTTCATGTGTTTGTATTTTTTACAGCTTTTTTTCCTGTAATTGATATGTAGTCTCATAGCATTGTGGTTGGAAAAGATGCTTGATACGATTTCAATTTTCTTGAATTTACTGAGGCTTCATTTGTGATCTAAGATGTTACCTATCCTGGAGAATGTTCCATTTGCACTTGAGAGGAAAGTGTATTCTGTTGTTTTTGAATGGAATGTCCTATAAATATCAATTAAGTCCATCTGTTTTAATGTGTCATTTAAAGCCTGTGTTTCCTTATTTATTTTCTATTTGGATGATCTGTCCATTGGTGTAAGTGGGGTGTTAAAGTCACCTACTATTATTGTGTTACTGTCAATTTCTCCTTTCATGGCTGTGAAAACTTATTTAAATATCATGAAAATTAAATAACTGTAATATAAAAGCTTCAAAAATATAATTAAAATTGATTTCAATAAAATAGGTGATTTTAGTGGAGGGCAGGGGGTGTGGAAATATGTTAAAAGTTATGTCTTATTGTGAAGGAGGTTATAGTTATTTTGATTCCAGGGAAGGTTCTGATCAGCGATGTGGTCATTCTTGATTCAGTTTTTATAGCCAGACAAGTGAGTTGCTCTGCCTAGGCAGCCTGAGTCATGTGGGGTTCAGTCTCTATGTCCACACCTCCACCATGGTGACTGAGAGCCCCACATGTAGTGAGGGAAGAAGTTTCCTAAAGAACCAAAAGAAGAGGAACCAGGAAGCCAAAATTTCTAAGTACCCAGGCCACAACAAATGACACTTTCCAAGTCAGTACAAGCAAAATAAAGAAACAACAAAAACAGCAAATCAGCAAATACTAGGGAATGTGATAAACAAACAAACAAACAAAAAGCATGATAAATCAAAAGCCTAAGAGATGATGGTAAGAAAAAACCAAAAATGTTAGTAATCATAATAAATATGAATGGATAAAAGATGGAACTTACCTATACCCTATTCATAAGAGACACATCTGGTACAAAATGACACCAAAAGTTTGAAAATAAAGAAATAGATACATCAGGAGAATTCTAACAAGAAAAAGATACTGAGTGGTAATAAATATACATACAACATAAAATTCAAAGGGATAAAGTGTTAACTAAACAAAAGGAATATTTTATGTTGACAAAAAGTTACAAACCACCAAGATGTTGTATCCACCCAAGTTTGTGGTTCAAACAATATAACATCAAAATGTATAAAGCAAAAAAGTGGACAGTAAAAAGAGTAATTAACACAAACAACATCATAATGGATGACTTCAACATACCTCTCTTAGATCAAGTAGAGAAAAAAAGATACAGAATATATTTATTAATAAAGATACGGGCACCTAAAATGTGTGGTATTCCAGAATATTTGATGTGAAATTCAAAACAAAAACTCATGTAGTTTAAAAAAAATGAGGGCCTCAACTAAAGAAACTATTTTTATGTTGTATAAATGTATAATGACCCTTGAAAACAGAAGTAAAAATAAAAAAGGAATCCATGAAGTTTTAATTCTTCTTCCTTGATCTTCTTTGATAGTGATTTTAGCTAATGTTATAACAAGAACTTATATATTTATGCCTGGGAATAGAAGATACATAGATAGATACATAGATAAGGCAAGCTTAGAGAATCAATTCTCAAATAATTGGCTTATCCTTATACATCTACTTCACCTAAGACTATCTCAGAAAGAGTTTATGAACCAGTATATACCAGTACAAAAATTTTATGAGTATAGTCTGACTATAAGCATATCTTTTGAAATTTATTTAAAAAAATTTAACCTCTGACTAAAAATATTGTTTTAAATAAAGAAATATGAGCCAAGACATTTTCTGGGACTAAAGGACTTAGTTTTGGGGTCATACAAATCAGCAAAAATATAAATAATGCAGAAGAAAACTTCTTGTTCATGAAAGCAGCCATGCTCCCACCATGAAGTATATCAATGCCACCAAGATTCATGTTGTCCCACTGCATGTACAGGATCATGTGCTTTATTACACAGCTCAATATGTGATGTGAAGAGCTTATACATCGAAATGCAACATGTAGAAATGATACCATTCACTGGACTTAACACATAGTTCACAATGACAATATAGAATCCTCTAATAGTGAGATAACTAGAAGCTATTTTAAAACCGTGAAACACATTAGCAGAATGGAATAGAAGAGAATTTATAGACCAAATGAGGATGAACTGAATTATTCCTTAGTTGTTTTGGTGGCAGTCTGATCAAGGTTACCTTAACAAAAACCTCAACAGTTTACTCTTCCCTCATGGTAGTGCACTTACAACTAAACCTCTCACATCAATGTCCCTTCTCACAGACTGTTCACAGTCAGCACCCTGCTGCTTAGCAGCAAAACACTAAATGATACAGGATAAGCAGTTCCTCTTCAGAAGGTCACCTTACAAACATAATACCAAGCTTTGTTCCTATTTTACAGATGAGGAGTTTGATACGATGAGGGATGTGTGACTTGCCCTGACCAGGCTGGTCAGTGGATAAGTAAAAAACGAGATTCTGTCAGAAGCAATTCACAGAGCACAGAAGCCAAGAGTGGCAGGAAGGAGGGAATTAGCCAATATTTCAAACAGATAAGAATGTAATGATGGAACTAGGCATGGTGATTCTAGTAATGCCCATTACATGCATACAAAAATATGTTTTGAATGAACATTTAAGAAACCTTTTTCTTAACCAGCAATACAAATTTTCTGTAATTACAGAAACAAAACTTTAAAGAGGTCTTTGCCTCTGCTTTTTTTGTTTGTTTGTTTTTGATAAACTCTTAAAAGATAACCTGTGTTTCAAAATAGTTAAAGAGAACAGTGATTTCCTTATACCAACAAATGCACGTCAGCATACACAGTCCTGGTTAATTAATTAAGACAGTCAAAGAGAGCTTAGAAATCTTGATAAGAAATGTATGCACTACAATATAGCACTAAGGGCAGGGGGAGACAAAACATTCTGAATTTTATAAATCTTTTCATTTTGACCCAGGAACTTAAACTTTGTCCACCACCTGTTTCATAAACTCTACCAAAATAGGAATAAGAGATTTGATTCTGAGATTCTAGGTATAGATATGGGGAGAAGAAGCAGAATGAGGGAGATCACACAAAATCAGCAGTGAAAATCATCTGGTTATTAATGTAATGCTTTGTTATCTGGTATTTTCCTTTTTCTTTTTTTTTTTTTTTTTTTGCGGTACGCGGGCCTCTCACTGTTGGGGCCTCTCCCGTTGCGGAGCACAGGCTCCGGACGCGCAGGCTCAGGGGCCATGGCTCACGGGCCCAGCCGCTCCGCGGCATGTGGGATCTTCCCGGACCGGGGCACGAACCCGTGACCCCTGCATCGAACTCTCAACCACTGCGCCACCAGGGAAGCCCGGTATTTTCCTTTTTAAAGAAAGCAGAACGCAACCCCAAAATTTGAAAGAGTAAATATTTTACATTGGACAGTGGCTAAATTTTTGAGAGAATGGAACAGAATATAGGAGAATTTTGATTTACAATCAAGTTCCCTATTCCATCCCCAACTCTCCCACTGTTTTACAGCCAGCAATGCCCAGAGTTTTTCTGGATATCACTTCCTTTCCATATACAATGAACTGCCATCTTTATAACAGAGTGATACCAAGTGAGTCTCATTTGGATACAATAAAGATATTATAAAAAAGAAATAAGCAAAGTTAAAAGCAATTTTACATATGCATACCATGCATTATTCAGCTTTTCAGAGATTTCAGAAAAAGTTATTGGAAGCAAATTGAAAAGGAGCATCTCCATATAGCATCTTAGTTCCAATCAATGAAAGATAATTTTTTTACAATTGGGATGAATTATAGTATCTATCTACTTTAGAATTCCTAAATTTATTTGATCACAGAACATTCTTTACAAGTGTAATATGTTGATGGAACATGTACAGCACTGCAAACACTCAGGTTAAAATAAAGAGCAAAAACATAATCTCAGAATAATTGCTACTAGAAGCATTCAAAAAACAAACCCCCTAAAACAGAACCTAAATATAACAAACTAAAGAAATTAAATAAATTTATTTGCTAAAGGCCAAAATGAACAAAGTAACAAATAAATGTGTTGAAATTATCAAAGCAGATGTATAAAACCCAGACAAGCAATCACTAATAAATGACATGCATCAACATGATGGTTATTTGGTAAATGCTATTTTTGCATAAATGTGCAAAGTCAGCATCATGTATTCAGGCTTCTGGTGAGCTCCAGTGTACTCTGTTATAAGGCCTATCATTTCGAAACAGCAGATTATCTCATAATAATAGCAAACATGTTTAAGTGTTGGCAGTCTTCTGTGTTTTCTTAATACACGCTAGAGATAACAAATTTCCTAGCACTGATATTTTTCATGGACTACTTGTCCAGATCTTGATATTTATTGTATTTTATTAATCTTTATGTCTGTCCTTTCACTAATATCACAAGTCTTGAAATCAGGTAGTATGAGTCTTCTAAATGTGTTCTTCTCTTTCAAAATTATTTTGGCTTTCTAGTTCCTTTGTGTCTTCATAGGAATTTAGAATCAGCTTATTAATTTCAAAAGAAAATTCTTCTGGGATTTGATTGGAAATGCATTGAATCCAGATCAGTTTAGAGATATTTGTATCTCCACTTTATTGAGTGATATAAACATGATATAAACTCTCCATTTATTTAGGCCGTTGATTTCTTTTTTTTAGACATTTGTAGTTTTTAGCATACAGAAACTGCATATACTTTGTGAGATTTATACCTAAGTATTACATTTTATGCTATTTTATTTTATTTTTAACTTTTTATTTTATATTGGAATATAGGTGATTCACAATGTTGTGTTAATTTCAGGTGTACAGCAAAGTGATTCAGTTGTTGGATCTTCGTTGCTGCGTGCGGGCTTTCTCTAGTTGCGGCGAGCAGGGGCTACTCTTCATTGAGGTGCATGGGCTTCTCCTTGTGGTGGCTTCTATTGTTGTGGAGCATGGGCTCTAGGAACGTGGGCTTCAGTAGTTGTAGCACGTGGGCTCAGTAGTTGTTGCTCATGGGCTCTAGAGTGCAGGCTCTGTAGTGGCACACGGGCTTAGGTGCTCCAAGGAATGTGAGATCTTCCCGGACCAGGGATCGAACCCGTGTCCCCTGCATTGGCAGGCGGATTCTTAACCACTGTGCCACCAGGGAGGAAGCTCCTAATATTTTCTCTTTCTAATGTGATTTCTTCTTTGGCCCATGGATTATTTAGAAATGTGTCATTCAATTTAGCAACATTTGGTAGTGTTCTAGATTATCTTTTGTTATTCATTTTTAATCTAATTATATTGTGGTCAGCAAACACACATGTATAATTTCAATCCTTTGAAATTTATTGAAGCTTGTTTCATGGCTCAACACATTGTTTATGTTGGTGAATATTCTATACGCACTTTGAAAGAGTGTATATTCCACAGTTATTGGGTAAAATATTTTATACATGTTAATAAGGTCAAATTGGTTAATGGTGTTGTGCAAATATTCCATATCCTTACTGAATTTGTTTGGTCATATCCTATCAATTACTAAGAGTGAGGTGTTAAAATCACCAAATATTACTGTAGATTAAATAGTGTTGTGCAAATATTCCATATCCTTACTGAATTTGTTTGGTCACATCCTATCAATTACTAAGAGTGAGGTGTTAAAATCACCAAATATTACTGTAGATTAAATAAGATTGTTGGTTTGTCTATTTCTCCTTTTAGTTCTGATAGTTTTTGCTTCCTGCATTTAGAAGCTAGCTGCATATATATTTAGGATTCTTATTATTTCCTAAGGAATTGATCCTTTTATCATTATAAAATGCCCCCTTTATCTCTAGTCATATTCCTTGTTTTAAAATCTAATTTTCTTTATACTCGCTTTGTATAGTTAAAAGTCTTTTAAAGATGCTTTTAAAAATAGCTTTTTTTGTTTGTTTGTTTTGGCTTTTTTTGCGGTACGCGGGCCTCTCACTGTTGTGGCCTCTCCCGTTGCCGAGCACGGGCTCCGGACTTGCAGGCTCAGCGGCCATGGCTTACGGGCCCAGCTGCTCCGCGGCATGTGGGATCTTCCTGGCATGTGGGATCTTCCCGGACCGGGTCACGAACCCACGTCCCCTGCATCGGCAGGCGGACTCTCAACCACTGCGCCACCAGGGAAGCCCTAAAAATAGCTTTTAAGTACATATTTACCCATACCTCTGTCTTGCCTAGTGCTCTTCATTTCCTCCTGCATATCTGAGTTTCCATCTACAATCATTGCCCCTCAGACTAAAGATTTTCCTTTAGAATTTATTGTAGTGCTGTTCTGCTGCTAAATCTTCAGTTCTGTTTGTTTGGAAATATCTATTTTGCCTTAATTTTTCTAAAGAATAATTCACTGGGTACAGAACTGTAGGTTGGCAGGGTTTTATTTTTGGTTTGTTTTTTTTTAAGCACTTTAAAGATACCATTTACCTGTCATCCAGTTTCCATTGTTCTTGATGGGAAGTTTGATGTGATTCTTACCGATATTTCTCTGAATGTAAGGTTTCCCTTTCTGATTGCTTGTAAGATTTTCCCTTTACATTGGTTTCTAGCAGTTTGACTATGATGTGACTTTTCTTTATATATATTTCTCCCCTTTGGGTTTCTTGAATCTGAAGATTGATGTCATTTAGCAGTTTTTGAAAATTCTTGTCTTGCACTGTCTCGGTGAGACCTCTATATGGATATCTTATCTTTTCCTTCTGTATGTAATGCATATTTTTTGCTCTGGGTGCTTTTAAGATTTTATCTTATTTGTTATGTTCAGCAATTTGATCATTATATCCCTTGGTGCTATTTTTCACCCTTTTGGGGGCTCTGTGTATTTATTGGATACATGGATTTCTAGTTTACTTCAAATTTGGGAAATTTTTGGAAATTATTTCTTGAAATCACTTTTCTATCCCCTCCTACTTCTGAGACTCAAATCAAGTGTATGTTAGACCTTTTTTTTTTTTTTTTGCAGGGCAATGAGGCTTTGTTAATTTTTTGCATCTTTTATTCTCTGTACTGTATGTTGAGTAGTTTCTACTGCTCAGAATTCATTTTTTCCTGATCTTCTTTTGCCTAGTTTCTTATCTGCTGCTAATCTCATCAAGTAATTTTTTTTTATTTTAGAGATTATGTTTTGCAGCTCCAGACTTCCAACCTTCATATGTATATAGTTTCTTCCTCATTATGTTCACATTTTCCTTTAAATCCTTGAGTATACTGATAATGCCTGTGTTAAAGCTTTTGTCCAGGAAGTCCCTTATCTCTATCATTTCTTGTTCTATTACTCTTGAATGATTTTTCTTCTGGTTATGGGTCTCATTTTACTGCTTTTTTGTATATGTAATAATTTTTATTGCACTTTGGACACTGAATATTGCATTGTTAACTATCAAGATTTTCTATCTAGTGTTAAAATTTGTTGCAACATTTCATTAAATTACTTAAGTTACTGCAAGTTAAGTTGCTTGAAGTTAAGTTGCCTGATTCTTTTGAGGCTTGTCTTTAAACTTTTTAAAGATAGGTCTAGAGTAATCTTTATTCTAGGGCTAGTTTAGCCATACTATTGATACTAATGCATGATCCTCTGGATTCTATATGAATATCCCAGGAATTCAACAGAGTCTCTCCATTCTGGATGATGGGAATTCAAAAGTCTCCACCCAATGTTGTCTGTGAAAATTGTTTAATCTACAGTTCCCTTAATGTTCTTATTTGGACTCATGAGTATTTCAGAAATGCATAATGTAGTATTCAGCAACTAATTCATGGGGATTCTATTCATATTTGTAGGAGTTTTTTTGTTAGATAACACTCTTTTCTCCACTATTCTGTGCCACAAGTTCCAGCCACCTCAGGTTCCTCCAAGCTCCAAACTCTATCCCCTCAATTCAGTGAGACCACCATGTTCTGCTTGGGTTCTCCCTCCCCACATCATGATCTAAAAAATACTTCCAAGTAAAACTTAGGGTGATTGTAGGGCTCAGCTTGTTTGTTTCCCTTGTCTTGGGGATCACATTCTTGCCATGCCTATTGTCCAATGTCTAACAAGCACTGTTTTGCATATTTTGTTGAGTTTTTCTGCTATTTACAATGGGAAGGAAAGTCTGGTACCAGTTACTCGACCAGGTCCAGAAATGGAAATCTATATTACCTTTTATAAAGGAAACTGCCAGTGTTAAAAAGTAACATCAATAAAATCTCCAGGAAGGATTCAAAGAAATTTTGTCAATAATTCTTTGGGATTTGAAATTTGGATTTTTGTTTTGTTTGCTTGCTTTTCTTGCTAAGTTACTTCGGTTAATTACCTATATTTTTATAATCACTTAGATTCCACTGTTGCCTTTCTCTAGTCTAAAATGTCTCTACCTATTTCACTTCTATTTATCTTAAAATGCTCTGGGTAGAATTAGACCATTTTTTAACACTACAGCATTGATTTACAGTGATAGGTTCATGATGAGCTCCTGTAAAATTGTTCACTGAGGATGCTGGCTTTTGTTTATCTTAGAAAACCAAAAAATAGAGTCATAAGAGGCCTTTCAGAATATTTGTTCTAATCTTCTAATTTTACTCATAAGGAAATTGTGTTCTAGAAAAGTTCAATAACTGACCCAAAATTATCTAGCTGGTGGTTGGCAAGATTAGGACCAGATCTCTTATTTCTCTAAATTCAATTTTTGTTTTGTGTTTGTTTTATTTCATCAAACTACCTTCCTCATCAGAGATGGAATTTGTGTAAGAGGCTTTCCCATTCACTCCATTTGTTAATAAGATTAATATCAATAAAAACAAAATCGCTTTCTCCAATTTTTTTCATTATTTATAACTTCTGACATCTTTTTATTGTTGCTAAAGTCCTTTTTGGGTTTAATAAGTCAAAGGAAGACAGCTTAATCACCATACTCCTCCTGCTGGAAAGAATATCTAACTACAGGCAATAAGAAGGTATTCAGACAGAGAAGGAAGCTTGTGCTAGATGCTCAGGTGGCAGAGACGTAGGTACAAAAGAGATGGGGAGGACAAGACTGCATATAGAAAACATTCAGAGCAGAATATGAAACTCTACTTTCATTTCTAAAGCCGAAAGTCTTTGCTGCTCTCCTGTAGCATGTATAAAGTATGTGACCCTGAGTCAAAAAATGCTTGTAGAATATTATTGAAGATGGGAAACCTGTGTGGCAGTTGTTGAAAATAGAGCTCACCTAGATATGTTAGCAATGTTTTATCATACTACAGAACAACCTATCGAGAAAGTGAGTGAGAGCAATAGTGCTGACTGCCATATCACAGCAGGTGATGTTTCACAATAACTTTGGAGAATGTCCCGTCTGAATCAGGACCTTGCCCTAGTCCTGGTGTTTCCTACTGTGCAGGTGTGCAGCCTGCTCAGTTCCTTCTACTGGCTATTAACACCAAGTCAGTCTACGTGGATTTTTCTTCTTAACTCTCTGTGCAGATAGTATACGCTATTTTCAAGTCATAAGGGGAAAAAATGAATTCCAGAAGAATTAAAAATGCACTAATTTCCATTACATTAATGATTAGCTTTTTAAAAGTTAATATCTAGCGAGAAATGATTAAAGCCCCCCAAATACAAATTCTTCATCATCTTGGATGCAATGTTGCTATTAACAAGACTTAAAAAGGGTGCTTACTAATTTACAAGATTAGATGGAAAAGAGTAAATATTTTATTAACCCTCCCAGAGTTGAGTTATTTATTGACTATCTTTTCCCACCTCCCCTCATAATACATGGCATTACAAATAACATAAATCAAATATTATATGTCCATTTATAGTACTATGTCCCAGACTTTCTTAGCTCACTCCAAAATAAAGATGTATTGTGTTATTACCCTTGTTATTACTTTTGTGTTATTAACACAAAATATTTTAATAAAAGATATTTTGTGTTACTACCACAAAATGATTATTTTGTGTTATTACTATCTAATTAGACTTTACCGAGTCAGGGGAAAAAAAGAAACCTTTAGAATAGCAGATACTATGAGCTAACATTATTGAGCACTTACTCTAAGCCAGGCACTGTGCTAAACACTTCTACTTAGATTATCTTATTTAATCCTCACAGCAACCCTATGAGTTACATACTGTTATTACCCCCATTTCTTTAATGAGGAAATCAAGGCTTGAGGAGTGTAAATAACCTGCCTGAAATTACAGAGCTGGAAGGCTGGCTTCAACCCTGCAATCTGTGCTTTTAACCACTCTGTTCCTTACTCCCATGGTTTTAGCAAGAACTTACTGCGTTTGCTACACGTAAAGACAAGCTTGTGTCAGGCCCTTTAGGTGGCTTTTGAAGATCCAAGATAGGAACTAGATAAAGTAACACAATGGGTAACAGACAGGGTTGTGTTCAGTTTCCTGCATATTGGCTGCTATTACAAACATTTCTCTCATACCAAGCAAAATATGCAAACAGTAGAGGATGACGGTATTCAAGAGAAATCCTTGAATGTTTTCTAGATTACAAAAAAAAGTAAACCATTGCAAATTTCAGTATTTTATATAGTTTAATTACAAATTACTTAGGATGTTTGAGAATTATAGTACATCACAGAACAGCAACCTAAAGAATGACCAGATATCATATAAACAATTATAGTATTTTGATGTCAGGAGTCATAGGTTCTAATTCCTGTTCTACCAATAAGTATATGAATGACCTTGATCTTATCTGTAATATGAGGATGATAATGACGATAGTACTCAACTCACAGAGTTGATGTGTTGATAAAAGAGATAATCGATGTGAGTACCTCACACCTGGAAAGCACTCAGTGAGAGTTGGCTATTGTTGAACTTATCCAGGTCACTAGTGACTTGAAGAGTTCTTCGGAAGCCCATGATGTGAAAAACTCAAACGGGACTTGAGCATGTAATCCCACTAGAGTTCCAAGTACCAGGGCTAAAGGCATGGTGTGTACTTGATTTGTTTTCTACCATAGTCAAGATGCTTTGGAGTTCTCCACCATGATTTGTCTCTTCTTTCACTCCCACCAGTTAGACAGCCATGGATCTGAAGAACTTGTGAATATTCCATAAATACAATATGATTGCAAAGAAAGAAAGAGGACATTTCTCCTGAGTAAGTGACATTGGCAAGGAAAACCACCCCATCCATTAATTCTCAAGGAAAAGCAGTATTAAAAAACTAGAGGAACAGTGATTATGATGATGGAATTTGTTTTTCAAGGTCAAAGAAGCTCCTATTGGAATCTTGAATCTACCACTTAATCATTTGTAACCCTTGAATAAGTAACTTAAACTCTATTTCCTCAAGTATTAAATGGCATGAATAATACTTAGCAGGGCTGCTGTAAGGAACGGAGATGATGTTTTAAATAGGCCAAAAAGTGCTTCAGACAGAACAGGAATAAATAAATATTGGCAGAAACTCTCTATATCTCTTACTAATATGGTGCCGATTTTCCCAGTAATATTGATGAGAACAATAGTTATAAAGATATGAATCACAGTCTCTGCAAGAGAAAGTACCTACAACCATACAATAATCCTGATGAGAATTCATGAAGATGTTTTATAAGTTAGACGTATACAGTGAACATTTCACTGACAAAGAGAAAAAAATCTACCTGGTATTATTATAAGCTAGCCTCTGTATTCTTAGCTATAAACCCGGAAAATACATCTGTTACTAACAGAATTGGCTACTAAAAAGAAACTTTTTACTTAAATCTACCCCATCCCCAACTGTTATTCAAAACCAGGTTCTGCTTTATTTGGTTTATCTTGGAACACAGGTGTCTTGTGTTTGCCGTCTGACTTCCTGTTGCATCATTGTTCTTTCTTTAGCAAAGTATTCTTTCATCGAAAAGTATGCTCTGCCTCTAAGTTTAATATAACTGAATGCACTTGTGGCTATCAAGGAAGCACATTAAAAATATACCCAAAGCCTTCTGGGAATATCTGACGCTGGTCGTTAAGTAACCATCCTGCAACTCAGAGTCCCCTGAAATAGCACTTGTATCCTATTACCTGCAGGAATTAAAAGAAAACCATATATCAGAACACAGTTCGGGCACACAAAGACGGAAGGTTTCTGCAGTTTTAAATGCCTGAGAACTCCCTCAAACAAAACCGAAGATCAACGTTTTGGCCCAGTAATTTTGAATATCAGATGAAATGCCCCAGTTGGGTTAGCTTGATTATTCTTCTTTAGCCTGATTGTTTCTCTCTATCACCTTGTGCCATTAATGGAGAAATTAATCTTTGAAGTTCTAATGGCTCAGCATTTTCAATTATTCACTCCAGCTAAGGAATTTTTTAAGAAAAGCTCAGTGTTCTCAGTTACGATAAGCCTTCCAGCAGACACTGATACCCAACCTGAACTGCTACCCAGAAAAAGCATCCCTTCCATAGAAATTTTTCTGAGGATTTAAAAAATCCATTCTACTGCTTATTTCCTTTCTTAAAGTCCATATTCGTAATCAACTTAAAGCATAAAAAGTGTTTAATTAGCCATTTAATAATTTTTTCCTAAAGAGTATTTTCAGAAAGAAACAGGGGAGGAATGTGGAAGAACAAATAGAGTCTTTTTAGGACCAGTTCTATTATAAGCACTATAATCTAAAATATACTCTGATACCCTGGTCCTAATTTATTGTCTGGGTAGACATTAGGAATATATCAAGCTCTTCTAGTTTAAAAGCAAAACAAAATAAAACAAACAAACAAACAAAAACCCTCTTGTTCTTAGCATCTCCTTCCCTGCTCCTGTGTGACCCTTCCTTGTTCTTACTGAATAATTTCTTCTGTCGATTGTCCTTGATGAAAAGCCAAGGAGTCCTGTGAACCTATTATCTCTCTTTATGAAACAGGCTCTCGATGTTTAAAAAAAGTTTTGGAGGAGACATTACTTCTGCTAGTCTGCTTACTCCAGAAAAGCTCTGTTGACTTTGGCAAGCCTAGGTGCTTTTTATTCTCCTCTGTAAACTGCATGCTCAGCCTTCATTTTAAGGAGTTGTACATTTGCTAAATGAAGAGGAGACTGCAGCTTCCCTTATGCTATTCGTTATTCCTTCAAAATTTATATTGCTTCTAAGCAGTTTCATGCTAAAATGAGATCATTCAAACACAGGCATTAGTCTAATTTTTAAGAGCCTTTGTTTTGGTGAATAATTATAAAGTCAAGGTGTTTTATTACCACTACAAAATATAATACTTAGGAAAAAAGTCTCTGATAATTGATATTTCATGAATTTTCCCCTTCAAAAAGCTCCATTTTTACAAACTGACCCAGTCTCTCACAGGCTCCAAAATTGTGAACATACTCTTTCAGTTATTGTTCATTAGAGTTGAGAGTATGGTACCAAGGAATTCTACCTCCAGACATGAGTGAATTCTCAGAATTCTATCTCAGATCTCCAAGTCTGAGAAGAAATGAGTTGCTAGAAAGTTTTTCATTCAGTTCAGTTTTACAGTTGCATTATGTTTATAATGCTACTTCTCATCCAGTCCAAAATCAAATGTCACCAGCCCACAGAGGCTTTTCCCCAGCCTTCTCTCTAGAGTGTCCCCATCCCATTACTCTCTATTACATCACCTACATCTTTCCTGAACAGCATTCATCACAAGGTGTAAGTGCTGTCATTTGTTTATTGAATGCCTTAAGCTACTAGCGTGTGCTCCTGAGAGCAAGTGATTGTCACCTTCCTCATTTCTGTATCCCCAGAGCCTAGCATTGAGTTGAATGAATGAGAAAATGAACGAAAATTTCCTGTTACTGATTAATCCTTTTGATCTGAGCCATTATTTGGGATGCTGTCTTCTATCCCCAGTCTCTCCTCAACCAAAATACAGCCAGCATGCTTCCATTTCTTCTTCCAAGAGTTTATTGTTCTTTCCCTGATAACCAGTTAATACATGCTCATTTTAGAAAATTAGGGGGTGAAACCTAAGTCATATAAAAAGACAATTGAAGTCACTGGGGTTGACCAGTCATCCCAGTTTGTCCAAGAACTGAGGGGATTTCCAGGACATGGAAAAAAACAATGTCCAGGAGAAGCCAGGAGTTGGTGACACTCCACCTCACCTCTCACTAAGTAGTTACTGTTAATAACCTACTCTATTTTCATCCATTACTTTAGGCATATTATAGTTAATTGGGATTTCATTATACAGATAATTTTGAATTCAGCTCTTTCCAATTAATTTTATGCCATAAGCATTTTCCCACATCATTAAAATTCCTTCTTAGTATCATTTTTAAAACTGCTTAATATTGGACACTATACTTAAGAGGCACTGTAATACAAGGCTGAAGACCAAAGACTCTGGAGCCAGATTGCCTGAGTTCAAGTTCCAGCTCTGCCTTGGGCATTTTACTTATCCTCTCTGTGCCTTAGTTTCCTCATCTCTAATACAGGGATCAGGAAAGTACATGCCATATAGGGCTGTTGTAAGGACTAAATAGGTTTATATTTGAAAGTTATCAGCAGTAATTACCTCTGTTTTTCCTGATGGATTATCACGTGCTATAACAGAATGCTCATACTACACGAATGTCAGACGCTGCTTCCTTCCTCTTTTATTTTTCAGAGGTCTTACTCCCGATTAAACCTTTGTATTCCTCACTCTGCCTCCGCATCCGCGTTCCAGAGGACCCAACAAATACAGAAACTTTGCTAAGTTGATACGAGAAACAAAAGACATTTCATTATTTTAGTTGCATTTCTTTGACTACAGACACAATTGAATATTTACCTTTACTAAGCTCTGAAATTTCCTCTTTTGTGAACTGACTACTCATGTTCTTTTCCCATTTTTCCTATTGGGTCATAGTGTTTTTATTGTCTGTTTGTATAAATTATTGATATATGAACGATATTAGTCCTTTATGTCATTGGCTTTTGATGTACAGAAGTTCTACATTATGTAGTCAAATGATAATAGATTACTTTGTAATTTTTATCTTTGCTCTAACGCCAGAGTGTACATTCCATTCTAGAGATCAGCACTTACAGTTTCTCCCTATTAATGAATAGTTTAAATTTGTCCATCTGGAATAAATTTTCACATATTGTGTGAGGTGAAAATCTAGATTGATTTTTCCCTGACTATAAAGCCATGTCTCCCCAGCCCATCTAGTGAACAATCTATCCTTTCTGATTGATTGGTCATGTCTTCCAATATCATTTATTAAAATTGTATACATGTTGGATTCCTTTCCTGTTACATAAATTTATTTGTCTTCTTTCCGTACACTATACTTGCTAAATTGCTGTGGTTTTATCATCTGTTTTAATATCTACTATGTTGAATCTCAATCAATAAACTTTCTAGGCTTCTGTATTTTTTCCAAAGTGCAGTTATGGCACTTCAGATTGTATCTAAGACAGGGTCACTTTCTCTTCCTCCTACTGTCCCCAGATTGGAAAATTTGTCTTTGCTGAGAAAATTCTCATAAAGCCTCTACGTAAAAGAGGAAAACCTAATTTGTGAAGCAAAGTTGTTTAAAACATGGTACAAATGTGACTAGACTGCTCTCTTCAGTTTGTGTAGGAGCCTGTTGGCTTCATCCTATTCTCTAGTGCAGAGCAAACTAAGAGCCTAAAGTTCAGAATGTGACAGCGACATCACAGGACCTACTAGTGGCATGTTTTTATAGTGACATGAAGAAAAGAGAAATGTGTTTACCCAGCAACTGTGTGACCAACAGCATTAACTATAGTTGGATGAAGGAGGTGGTCAATAACTGTGGACAGACAGAAAGGCAAATGCAAAGGGAGGATCATAGACAAGACTTGTTCAGTCACTTCTGTTGCCTCTACCACCATCTTTTCAACAATTCTGGTCAATCTGAGTTCAGAAGGAGGGAGGGAGAGAAAATGACAGGGGAGCTAGTGGGCAGTGGCATGCCAGCCAGTAGCAGCTGAAAGACTCCCACTTGGTCACCCCCAGGACAAATACTACAAAGGAAAAAAAAAGTATAAACGCTTGAAAGGACAGCAAAATTCCTTTGTAACAACAATCACCTTGTAGACTAACTGCAATTGTGTGAGTATGTTTTAGTTGTCAGCATTTCATTTAGGGTACACTTAACCCTTTGTGTTACAATAGGGATCTGTTCAACTGGACTTCTCTTTACCTCCAGGGCAAGAGAGAAAAGATCCTTTCTTTTCTTCCTTCCTTCCTTCCTTCATTTCTCTTCCTATTGCTCTTGTGCCTTTTAAGTGGGTTTAAAATAAGTATGCACCTACCAATTCACTCAGATGTATAAACAGGAAAAGGGCAAACAACTCTTTAATGAACAGTAAAGCCAAAAAGAGCAAGAATAAACATGCCGCTGAGGCTTGTAACGTGAAATAGAATTCATCTGAAGATTCTGCGGGATGAAGGTTTTTCTTTAACCAGCAATTTTTCACTCTACATGAAGCAGCCACAAGTTTAAAAGGTGAATGTGAAGAGTGTCCTTATAAGGAAGGAATGCTCGCCTGCCCTGGTTAGGGTTAGGCCAGCACCCCAGAAGGTTCTTAAGTGCTGGCGGGCAGCTGTGGGGTTAGGCTAGGAAGCCATTTCCCGAATAGTCTCTTCAAGGCAGAGGCTAAGCTCCACAATGGATGACAAGTTTTAAGGGTCTTTTGCTACACTGAAAAGTAATCTGACTTTGAATGACAGCTTGGAGGTGACACGTTTTTAATAATACTGGAAAACTAGTTCAAGTCCTTGAAAGAAAGAGGCATCACCTCACTCTGACTGGATGATAAAATACAGAGCAAAGAACAAATCACCTAAAAACAACTACAACTACAAACATTACTTAGAGTAGTGAAGGGACAGTGGTCCTAGATAAAGGCATTGTTTTTGAAAATGTGAATCATGGCATCCTAGAAGAGGCAAATTAATGTGACAATTCAAAGTATGGATCTTGTGGTCAAACAGACCCAGATCTGAATCTGTGTTGCTTTAGGGATCTGGGGCAATGGGTTTCTTCATCTGTGAAATGGAATAGTTAATATTTCTCACTTCATGGGCTTGTTGTAAAAATTAGATGAGATTGACATGTTAAGTACTTAGCCCAGAAGCTGGCACATTATAAGCACTCAATAAATTATAACCATTAGCATTATTGTTGTTACTTCTCATCATCCTAGTAGGCGAAAGGGCTAGATAAGTCTTCTAGTCCATCTTTCTGCTTCTAATTTGGATCACATTTAAATACTTACAGGAAACAAAATGAGTCCCTCTCCTATTTTTAAGGGTATTTAAGAAAAAGGAAAGTACATGATTTCCTATAGGAATTCTTTCTCGCTCAGAAATGTTTTCCAGTTTTTCTAAAAACCTCTCATGTTGCAACATGAGTCTATTTCTTCTTGGCTATATTTACTGAGGGTGGGAACAACTTATCACCCCCTTTAGCAATACTGTAGATGCTGTACTTTAAGGAAATTATGACTTGGCCCTCCTCTTCCTTTCTCACTCCCCAGGGACCCCCCCCCCCAAACGCACAGCTAATGACTCTACTACTTTCACTTCTCTGAGAGCAAATAAAGAAAATGATCTTACTACAGTTGGGTTATAATTCACAGTACGAAAATTACTAATCTGAAACACTAGACAGTGATTCTCAGACCTGTTTTGTAATACATCAAGGAATTTCTCTGTACCAAGAATAATAATGGCAAACCTGAACAGTTGAGTCAAGGTAATGGATCATGTAGGGCAAAATCAGGTGATCTAAAGGAAGCTGAGTTAACGATAAGGAGTGACGAGGATCTGTGCAGAGAAAAGGCAGGTAGTTTCTGATAAAGAGCTTGATTTGTCAGAGGGTATGGTGAAACAGTCATATATATTTATCTTCTCTTCCTCTTGAGATGGTATGAAAATGACAGAAACAGAATACAAAAAAAAAAAAGAGGAAGGGCTCTATTGATGAACAATATATTAGATCAATTTCTGGAAAACTGAGAGCTGATGGAGAAGTTTTTGCTGATGGAGAAATGTTTACTGATGAAGGAACAAGGAAGAAGCTTCAGTTGAGAGAGAGAGAGCCGGAGGAGTGTGCATACATGTAAGTTTTGGGAGTAGGTCAGGGAATACGATCAAGGAGAAAAACAATTTGAAGAACCTAGGAGAGGCACAGGACACAGATAATACCAGGTACAACAAATAGTGGCATTGAGCTATGGGCTAAAAACAGAGGAATTAATTAAAATGTGTTTTCAACAAACTTACAGTTACCAAAGGGGGAAGGGGGGGGGATAAATTAGGAGTTTGGGACTAACAGATACACACTATTATATATAAAAGAAACAACAAGGACCTCCTGTGTAGCACAGGGAACTATATTCAATACCTTGTAATAACTTATAATGGAAACGAATCACTTTGCTGTACACCTGAACCTAACACAACATTGTAAATCAACTATACTTCAATTTTTTAAAATTAAAATGGAGTGTAACCTTTAAAATTGTATAAAAATAAAAGATGAAAATATTTTTTTAAAAAATTCAAAAGTATTCCTAGCTTTTTGTTAAAAAAAAAAAAGACAGACAAACAATAACAAGCGTCATATACTGCCAGTGGGAATGTAAAATAGTTCAGCCACTTTGGAAAATGTTTAAAATTGATTGTGGCGGTGATAGTTGCATAATTCTACGTAAATTTAAAAACCATTAAATTGCACACTTCGAGTGACTTTTATGATATGTTTTATCTCAATAAAGCTGTTTAAACAAAAAGAAAAAATAAATAAAGTGTGTTTTCAGAAAAGTTCACCTCTCCAGCTATTTTGAACAATTTGTGGAGTCCAATACAAAAGACCCAACATCAACTAATAGGAGTTCCAGGCAGGAAGAACAGGAAAAAAAAAAAAAAAAAAAAAACAGAAATAAGGACATTTACAAATAAATAAGAAAAATTTCTAGAGATGAAGGATATATGTCTCCTAAAACTAAGGAAGTCCCCAATTGCCCAGTACAATGAATGAAAAAAGACCTATATCAGTAGAGGTAATTGTGCACATGAAGAATAAAGAAGAGATCCTAAAATCTTCCCTAAAAGCCAAATTGCTTTCCTACAAAGCAATGGTACTAAGATAGCATATGGCTTCTCAATGACAATAGGGGTTGCCTGAAAACAGTGCAATAATATTTTTATAGTGCTAATGGAAAAGGATTTTTATAAAGTCAAAATAATGATAACATTTTATTGCTTTTCAGCTTTTAGATTCAACCCTAGAGGCAACATATGGAAGACTAAATTTTGGTTACAGAATAGACCGTAAATGTTATCAACTTTTACAATGCAAATGAAAAAGTATAGATGTTACAAGTTAAGGAGGGGAAGGAGTTGGAGAAGAACTAAATGGAAGGATAGAGCCATTATTATCCTCATCTGACAAGACAGTCAATCAATAATAATGCCTACAGTTGGTGAAATAAAAAATTAGGTGTGGTAATATCTCTTAAGTTACTAGGGAAGTGATGGGTAATATCACTGAATAAATATCTCATTTCTCATTTATTTTAGAGGAAGCAAATTTAGATAATATCTAAAATTGATAAATCAAGCATGATAGAAAAAGCATATTTAGAGATACGGAAGTAATCTCAGAAATATGTAATAAGTGGTTGACTCGAGAATGGGTGAAGATAGAATAAATAAGGCGAGGAACTAGTACTCATATTACTTGAATAAAAATTACACATAGGTAGGTTGAATAATAGACTGAAAGACAAACAACTAGACTGGACTCATTTTTAAAAAATAAAAGGCATAGTCAGGCAACATAGAGTTTGTAAGACTGACTGCAAAGAGAGGAAGTCATACAAACAAGGGTAATAGCTTGACGGCAGCAGTTGCCACAAGGATCTCGGCTCTCCTTTACAAATGTACTGAATTTACTCCGCCCATAACGCAAGATTTTCTGGATTTAAAGGATTGTTGACCAGATAATGTAAGCAATTATTCCTTTGAGGCAGGAAATTATCTACGTCAGGACAAGAACTTTTAGTATCCATGACGAAGTCAGGGCTACATCATCTAGCTGAATATTCAGACAATCAGAATGAAGCTGACTAGGTTGGGCAAGGAAAAAAAGTAAGTCAAATTGCTCCTCAAGTAAGACTCCTTTAGATCCCTCTCCAGAATCTAGGACCAGGACCTGAACATGGTGTTCCCAAAGACCTTAAAGTCTCTCTACTAAAATGAATAGGTTCATTGAGTTTGTGTCTCAGATTAGAAGTTCAAAGGCTGTGAGTTTGGGGACTCCCAGATTGGGAGTGTATGTCTATAGCATATAACGAATTTGCACAACAATAAGGACATGGGTGTCAGACAGCCCTGACTGCAAAAACCGACTCTACCTATAACGAAAACCATGCACAGCACTTGACTTTCCTTACTTTGGTCTCTTTGTGGCATAGGAATACAGTGATCCCTCTGTATCTGCAGGGGATTGGTTCCAGGACCCCCGCAGATACCAAAATACGCAGATGCTCAAGTACCTTATATAAAATGGTGTAGTATTTGCATATAACCTATGCATATCCACCTGTATACCTTAAATCATCTCAATATTGCTTATAATACCTAATACAATGTAAACGCTATGTAAATGGTTGCCAGCATGGCAAATTTGGATTTGCTTTTTGAAACTTTCTGGAATTTTTTTCCAAATATTTCTCTTAATGTTTTATTTTATTTATTTTTGGCTGTGCTGGGTCTTTGTTGCTGTGTGCGAGCTTTCTTCTAGTTGCGGCGAGAGGGGACTGCTCTTTGTTGCGTTGCACGGCCTTCTCATTGCAGTGGCTCTTCTTGTGGAGCACGGGCTCTAGGCGCGCGGGCTTCTGTAGTTGTGGCTCATGGGCTTAGTTGCTCCGCGGCATGTGGGATCTTCCCGGACCAGGGCTCAAACCCGTGTCCCCTGCACTGGGCAGGCAGATTCTTTTTTTTTTTTTTTTGCGGTACGCGGGCCTCTCACTGTTGTGGCCTCTCCTGTTGTGGAGCACAGGCTCCGGACGCGCAGGCTCAGCGGCCATGGCTCACGGACCCAGCCGCTCCGCGGCATGTGGGATCTTCCCGGACCGGGGCACGAACCCGTGTCCCCTGCATTGGCAGGTGGACTCTCAACCACTGCGCCACCAGGGAAGTCCTTTCCAAATACTTTTGATCCATGGTTGGTTGAACCATGGATGTAGATCCCTAGAAGATGAAGGGCTGGCTGCAAGTATACCCACAAGATAAGATATTGTTTAGAAAGATATTCAATAAATGATAGCTATGGCTATTAGTCATAAAGGATACCATAAAATTCTGAAAAATGCTTTCAAGTCAAAATACGTTTAACTTAAAATCACAATGAAGTACTACGTTAGACTTACTAGGATGGCTATACTCGAAAAGACAGACAATAACAAGATTTGGCAAAGATGTGGAGAAATTAGACCCTCATTCACTGTTGGTGAGAATGTAAAATGATGTAGACACTTTGGAAAACAGGTTGGCAGTTCCTCAAAAAGTTAAGCCTAGAGTTACCATGCGACCCAGTAATTCCACTCTAGGTATAACCCAAGAGAATTGAAAAGACATGTGCCCACAGAAACTTGCACGTGAACGTTCATAGCAACGTAATAGCCTAATAGTGGAAACAACCTAAATGTCCATAAGCTGATAAATGGACAAATAAAATGTGGTATACGCATACAACAGATTATTATTTTTAGGCAATAGAAAGAAATTAAGTACTGATATATGTTAAAACATAGATGAATCTTAAAAACTTTGAGCTAAATTAAAGAAGCCAGATGCAAAAAGCTACATATTATATGATTCCATTTATATGAAATGTCAGGATAGGCAAATCCATAGAAACATAATCCATAGAGACATAGGCCATAGCGATTGCCAGGGCCTAGGGAGAGGGCAAAATGGGGAGTGACTGCTAATAGGTACAGGATTTCTTTTCAGAGAGATAAAAATGTTCTGGAATTAGATGGGGGTGATGATTACACAACTCTGTGAATATATTAAAAACCACTGAATTGTACACTTTAAAATGGTGGATTGTTATCTCATAAACAAGCTATAAAGGAAAAGAATCTAAAAAAAGAATAGGTTTATATATCAATATATATAATTGAATCACTTTGCTGTATACCTGAAACTAACACGACACTGTAAATCAACTATAGTTTAATAAAATTTTTTTAAAAGGGTGAATTGTATGATATGTGAATTATATCTCAATAAAACTGTGATAAATTTTATTAAATTTAAAACTAAAATGTTATACAATATTATGTATGTGATGTGTGATTTTTTTTAAAAAATGTATAGAATAAAGAAGGAAACAAGGATGAAGGGAGAGTTGCAAATTAACCATGATTGGTTGTTAATCACTCCAAAAGGCTTAGAAACTATTGGTCTAATCTGGATCATCAGAAGATAGGATTAGATTCGAAAAAGTGGCATAGAAAGGTTTACAATGAAGTCAGAACTTACCTTTTTTAAATGAAACAAAAGCTAACTTAAAATTTTTTCATGTTTTATTTTGTCTTGTTTTTCTCATTTTTATTTGAGTTTGAAGTTTAGAATGGCTCAGATTAAATATGATAGGTAAAAACAATTATCTTTGGGAAAATAATATTTATCAAATATTTTCTTCTTTTATATGAGTACCTGTGTATGATATGTAAAATGTCAAGAAATAGGTGGGGCAAGAACTATAGAATGGAGCCAGGAAAACAATGCTTTTCTTTGAAATAACAAGGATGATTTTAAAACACTGAGTTTGGGACCTGGAAGGCAAACATATCAATTTGGCATTTGAATCCTTTCTCCTCCCAAGCCCATCACATTCTTTTCTCTATCTTCATGCTAATGCTGGGTAAAAGGTTCATCAATTCCTGGGTATGATCCAAATCAGATTTGGATTTGTACCTATGAGAACCTATGATCTAAGTGGTACTTGGCTTATCTACAGTTCTCAGGACTTAATGCTTATCATTATAACGTTATGGTAACAAAACACTGGCAGATATAAAGGAGTGTCATTTATTCTAGTCATATTAAAGATTTTAGAATAAATTATTCCTTTGTTAGAAAAGTTCTTTGAGGGCAAAGTTTACATAAATCAAAGGTATTATTGTTATAGTTTCAAACAGAGTAAATATTCATCTACCCACAATGCTTTAAGTATTTGGAGAAGAGATGTAAAGGCCACCTAAGACTCTCTTGAGCTCTAAGGAGGGTCAAACTATGTTGCTTTGGATCTTCTTGCTTGTTCTCTGTTTTCTTCAGAAACTGAAGTTCAGAGGCACCACTGTAATGGCTGGACTAAATTTAAACTCCAGTTTTTTTACTCCAAGTTCATTACTTTTTCCTGACATCTCCTAGTTGCCTCACATTATTTCAGCTTCTTCTTTGAGACTTCTTGAATTCACTCTAAGTAACACCTCCCTCCGCCAAAAAAAAGAAAACATAATAAAACATGCTCTCTTAGGCAAAAAGAAGGACATATATTACTTCACATAACTTTAAAAAGGGGGTTCATATTGGTTAGGTGAAAAGAACAAACGCAACCATGTCAACTTCAAAGGGGAACAAATAAGTGATTAGATGGTGTATTTGGACTGCTGGACAGGAAGAGACATGGGACTTTCTCTTGAGTGATTTATTTTAGTCTTTTATTTAAAGCAGCCCTTATTTTTAGGTTGTTTGATTAACAGCCAAATTAGATCAACAAATTTCTCAGCGGGCAATTTTAACCTTCCAGAATTGGAAATGCTCTGGCATGTTCACTACCACCTTTAAAAATGAAACCAACCCCTTTTCAGGACACTGGTCCCAAGACAGATCAACCCTAAGACCTCTAAATATATCAGAACCAATTCAACCATATTCCGGGGAGGAGGCGGAGGTGGGGAAAGCAGCATAGTGCCTGGCTCCGATGCATTCTTCCTGCTCTCTTAGGTTAGTTATTTTCTGTTTATCAAATTACTCAGCCAGCTGCCTCAGAACCTGTCAAGCAGAATATTCCTTCTCTTCTAGTCTCTGTTGGTTTTCATAAATCATACTGTGAGGCTAATGAAACTGGCTTAAAAAAAAAAAAAAGCAAACAGCCAATAGATTTAACAGTTCCTTGTGCAACCATGAACTTTGGCTGACAAGCATTGAGCTCATAGAGAAGTCAGCACTCAGATAGGACCCAAATATGGCCAGAAGAAAAGGGAAAGAAGCCCCACCAAAAGGAACTTGGTTACTTCCTAGGAACCTGAATGTGAAAACACATAGTAAGTGGTAAAGGCTTTGCTTGCCTAGACCACCATGAGTTCCCTGGAGCCCAAAGATAAGAATGGTATATGGCCTCGCTTTCTGATAGTTTGTAGTCGTTTCACTTCCCATCACCCATGCCCCCTTTTTTGAGAGAAGAATGTACAATGCATGCATATTTAGGATTCTCCTTACTTTCAGTAGGTGTGGATATGGTTCCAGGGAACTACCCCTTCCACCAAATGTAGCGGTTGGGAATATAACCTTTTCTGAGCTGATCTGTGTTCTATTTCCTGGTCACAATAATTGGTTCAGGCCAATCTGTGCCAACTACCCTAAATTCTGGGACCTCTCTTTGAGATCTTTTTTGGGGAGACTATCCCTTCTGTTGGACTAAGAGATGTGAGGGAAACTGGAGCTGCGAAGTGGATCCTTGTGGAGCCTGAGGATGGAATCAATGCAGCAGAGTAGAGCTCAGACAGACATGGAAACAGACAGAAGCTGAGTTCCCATGGCATTGTTTGAACCTCAAATCCTGCCCTACCTAACGCCCCTGAATTTCTCAGTTACACAGACCGATAAATTCCCCTTCTCTGTTAAACCAGTTTAAGTTAGGTCCTTCATCACCAGCAACAGAAAGAGTCCAAACTGATATACATTTCATTTACACAAATGTCCTTGTGTAAACTATAACATATAAATGCATTCATAATTTCAGCCATTTCTACTGGGAGATAATTTGCAGAATCTGTTGAAATAGACATTGTTGGATATATATCTAGGACAAATGGAAGCAATTATGTACTTTGTAAAATACAAAATTATGCAACATTACTTTGTTGCACCAGAGCATTATTACAATCAGAACTCCTGCACAGGCATATCATTGACCACCCACTGGGACCACAAGTAAATCTCACCAATCTGAGGTCAGCAATGCTCAGACTGTCACATGCAGAGAGTTGTTTATTTATGTAAGCAATCAAAATCCAGTAATTAAACTGAGTAGTAGATGAGGTTTCTCTTTATAAGCAATGTAAATCAATTTAGAAGTGAATTGCCAATGACTAGAGACTAATGGCAAAATAATAAGGTTATACAAAAAAGTTTAAGTGGAAAAAGACCAGAACATTTGATTTGGGCCATGAAAAAAAGTCATAGTCTTCTATGGATTCATTTATGACTTTCTGTCTTAAGCCCTGAATGCTCTGAAGATACCACTAATGGAAGGTAAGGGAAAGGAATATTTATTTCTAAATGTCTGTTGTCAGTTAGGAAGCTTTCTGTAGCACAAACACAATTTAAAATGGCTTAGAGAATAAGGGAATCTATTGACTCACATAACCAGAAATACTAGAGAGCAAACTTTAGGGTCAGTTTGAGCAAACAGTTTGTAATACCATCAGGACCATTGCTTCCCATTTTTTGGCAATTCCCTTGACTGTACCATCCTTCTTTTATTGAGTTTTTAGTTAGGCTGGCTTTCCTTATGGTAGCAAAGTGACTACCAGCAGCTCCCAGGACCAAATGCTTTCTCATTTACCCTGGTGGCAAAAGGGGCTTCCCTTCCTTCCCAGCATAAAACCAAATTCACACTGGGATTTTCCCACTGCTGAAAAAAATTACTGTGGCCAGATAAGTTATCACTATAGTAATTTCAGACCTGGAAAATGAGCCTATACCTGAACCAGTAACACAGACAGGGCTAGACTAATGAGAACCCAACTTCAGAGCTAGGAAGAAGTTGAACCCACCAAGCCACATGATTTCTGCCCAAAGCAACAGTGTGAAATGGACATTATGGAGGCAACAATTATGTTTTTTACTACCATGTGCCAGATTGAAGCTAACCAACAGGATGGGCTATCTGGGCAGTTGCATAGGGTACCAACGTACTTGAAGCCCTCACAGGAAATGTACCTAGATGGAGAAAGTTGTTCAGGGCCTTCCCATGTGAAGGTCATTAAGCCTCACATAATGCCAGGCTAATTTTCCCATAGGAAAACATGGAAACTAGGGAGAGATGAATTCTAACAACATATCCATCTACTACAAATTGTTGCCTAATTTTGTCTTTTTTTTTCCCTCAAGGTTATCTCTAATATTTCATAGCATGCTTTCTCCTAAAGTAACAGCACAGTGTGTTAGGGTGTTTGGCCTTATATTAGCACATCTAACTTCCATTCCAAAGATATTGATTTTCAGGCTCACTTCTTCAGCACTATTATTTGGACCACATTCAAATGAATGCTTAGAAGTCATAGCTATCGGATACTAAAAATACTTTAAATCATAACAACGGTGAACGTTAAAATAGAGGCAAAATAGTTACAGTTACCAAGTATTTGGAGCAGACACCAGCAGACACATATGGTGTCCCTGGTCACCCCTCCTAAGCCCACTTCTGATCTCCAGTGGCAATTGACAGTCTCACCTCAAATCCCACCACGTCTTTCCATTTTATATCTCAGGGCCTTCTCTGAAATCTTACACCACAGCACCTAGTTGGCCCATAGCCAAGCAAAGCCAGGAAATGTAAGAGTTACTCAATAAATATTTGTTGAAGGAGTAAATGTTGAATGAGTATAATAGATTGCTATTAAACTGCCCTGTCAGTAGAAAAACTGCAAGGCTCTTGCCATGCCACGAGGGGCATACATGTTTAGAACCTGAACTACATGGGACATAACAGTAGAACGTTCTGCAGTGATGGAAAGTCTACATCAGTGCTGTCCAATACAATAGCTACTACCCACATGAAGCTATCGAGCACTTGAAGAGTGGCTAGTGTGAGTAAACAGCTAAATTTTACATTTTAATTTAATCTTATTTTATTGAGGTATAATTGACATGTAACATTACAGTAGTTTCAGGTGTACAACATAATGGTTCACTTTGTATACATTGCAAAGTGATCACCACAATAAGTCTAGTTACTCTCCATCACCGTATATAGCTATAAAAAAGTTTTTTCTTGTGATGAAGGCTCTTAAGATTTACTCTTTTAGCAGCTTTCAAATATGCAATACAGCATTATTAACTTTAGTTATTTAATTTAAATGAATTTTCATTTAAATTTAAATAGCTATATGTGTCCAATAGCTACCCTATTGGAAAGCACAGGACAGGAAATGTCACGTATAGCCACAAAAGTCCTCTTACTCCTTGCCACACTCAACCGAGGAAGTATTTATTTAGTAACGGTTCATGGATGCACAAAATTATTAGTCACTTTGGGAAACCCACATGGCTTGAGTCAGCTCCATGCCAGGCACTGTACAAGGTTTTTCGTTTACTTGACTCAAAGTCAAAACCCAGCAAAAACAGGCAGGTGGAAGCAAGACGCTTGTGTGGTTACCTTGCTTGTGCTTATGATGAGCTCTGAGCACAGACCTTCCTGCTGGAATTCTTTGTGTTGGCTTAGACAGGTAGAGGAGGATGTGACTGAGAAACGAATGTGGCAGTTTAAATCCAGCCCTTTCAAATGCATTTACAGTTAAATAAGAAAACAGTGCTGCTTTAAAACAACCATTCATGTCTAGGAAAACATCTTTGAATCCTTTATTATTAGAAAAATTCCTTTTTCCTAAGAAGAAAAAGGAATCTATATTTTGTGTAGGTATCAGTGTTCAGGTTGCAAAGACCAAACCTCTGGTTTCAAAGAAGTTTCTAAACTTGGCAAGGCCTGTTTCCCACCACTAATAATAAAAAAAATACTTTGTGTGCATACACCTTGCTCTGTGTGGTTAACAGAGGTCACAGTGGGCAGCAGATGCTCAGGGGTTCTATTCTCAGCCCTCTCACTGCCTCAGTCTCCGATCTCAGAAAAGCTGATGTAGATTTAGGCTAAGGGCTCCAGGGTGCACATCAGAATGTTCACTCAAAACTCTAATAGCAGCACTTTTGATTCTGATTTGATGAAACAGGGCAGGGTACAGCCACCTACCATCCTGACCCATCCCCTAGGCTTTCTAGGGACCACTTTCTGACATCACTACCCAAGAGACTCACCTTTTCCTGTTTTCTTCTCTGCATCCCTTTCTCTCCCCACCCTAATTTCCCACAATGGTTGCTTATTACATACCCACTCAGCCAACCGGTTAATAGCAAGGATGACTGTGGTATAATTTCAGATCTTGGGGATACAAATTAATGAAATTCAAGCAGGTAAGTCTCAAATACACAGTCTTATTACTTAAACCTGCTTGAAGCAGCTGAGCACGTTGGTGATATTCTTTGTTTGAACCAGAGGACTCAATTTCTGCACAGAGGCAATTATCCCCAAAGCATGAGGATACCTTATGCTCCAGACTCAAATTCTCAGTTTCATTGCATTTCCTACAGCACCCCCTGACTTAGATGCCAATTTGCATCTCTTTATCAAGGTTTCCCCCTCCGGGCCATCTTCTGGATTAAATCTGCTGTAGGTTCTAAGGTTCCAGGTTTAGTAGTTGTGGCACTTTGAGGGCTCAGGAGAGCCTGTCATCCTTATGCAATTCAAGAACCATGGAGAAGAGGGTAACATGAAACTTCAAGCCAATATCCAAGGGGATGCTTTTAAAATTTAGATTTTTACGATGATGACTTTTACTCTGAGTGACCTGAGTGGCTACTGTAGGGTTCTGAGCAGAGGAATGGTAAAGGAGACTGAACTTTCCCAGGCTTCTTCTGCTGGATTTGGGTCTCCAAATGTTACTCATCCCTGTATTTCCCACTGCTGTGTTCTGCCAGTCTGGGGGGAAACCTTATTCTTGCTCTGCCTGCTGGGTTCGCTTCCTCTCCCTCACCATTTACAACAAGCTCTGTCCATCCAGCTCTGCTCCCAGACTTTTCCTTAGCCAGGTGGGCTCTCTACCCGCTGACCAGTTTCTCTTTTCTTGGCCCCTCCGTGGCAGCCAACAGAGCCAGGCTGTCTCCTTACTAACATCAACAATGTAAGAGTTTATCATCTGAAAGCAGTATTGCCTTCTGTATGTGTTTGACTTTGCATAGAAGTTTCACTATTTTCTCAGAGATGCCCCAGGTCAGGGTGACCCACATCTGTCAGTGGTCCCCCTCCCACATGGGTACCTTGACTCTGCTCAGCTTGTTGCCCCGCTTCTCACCTTTACAGTCTGCTTCATAAGGACAGGCCGACACTTTACTGTATGTAAATCACTGCCTTTTGGTTATCAATTAGAAACATTTAGCTCGAGGCTGGGCATACACACACCTGGCGGTGGAGTTGAAGACCTCGAGTCCCTTGTGTACTCCAAGGGTGGCTCTCTTCGAGTCAGCAGATCAGCATCACCTGGTTTTTCATCTTGGTCATTTTGGCATTCTTATTCTGAGAGTTTCATCCCAAAGGCTGAGGGATTTGAATGCATCACGCAGGTTTCGTGCAGTAAAACGCTGAAATGCCCCATGGGGAAACTTTTTCTTGGGGTTGGCTGTCATGTTGTTTTTCTTGGAGTATCCAGGAGTAAAAGTTCAAAGAACCACACCAGGATAAGCCATGTGGCTGACAGGGTCTTGGTGCTCCGGCCTGGTGTGCTGGAGTGGGGAGAGTCAAGTTCAGGACATTGGTCCACCAGAGACCTCCCGACCCCACATAGTATCAGTCGGCGAGAGCTCTCCGAGAGATCTCCGTCTCAATGCTAAGACGCAGCTCCACCCAACAGCCAGCAAGCTCCACTGCTGGATGCCCCATGCCAAACACTAAGAAGACAGGAACACAACCCCACCCATTAGCATAGAGGCTGCCTAAAATCATACTAAGTTCACAGACACCGCAAAACTCACCACTGGACACAGCCCTGCCCACCAGAAAGAAAAGATCCAGCCCCACCCACCAGAACGCAGGCACCAGTCCCCTCCACCAGGAAGCCTACACAAGCTACTGAACCAACCTCACCCACTGGTGGCAGACACCAAAAACGATGGGAACTACAAACATGCAGCCTATGAAAAGGAGACCCCAAACACTATAAGTTAAGCAAAATGAGAAGATGGAGAAAGATGCAGCAGATGAAAGAGCAAGGTAAAAACCCACCAGAACAAACAAATGAAGAGGAAATAGGCAGTCTGCCTGAAAAAGAATTCAGAGTAATGACAGTAAAGATGATTCAAAATCTTGGAAACAGAATGGAGAAAATACCAGAAACAATGATAAACAACACAATAAATGAAATAAAAAATTCTCTAGAGAGAAGGAATAGCAAAATAACTGAGGCAGAAGAACAGATAAGTGACCTGGAAGATAAAATAGTGGAAATAACTACCACAGAGCAGAATAAAGAAAAAAGAATGAAAAGAATTGAGGACAGTTTCAGGGACCTCTGGGAAAACATTAAATGCACCAACATTCGAACTACAGGGGTCCCAGAAAAAGAAGAGAAAAAGTAAGGGTCTGAGAAAATATTTGAAGAGATTATAGTTGAAAAGTTCCCTAACATGGGAAAAGAGAGAGTCAATCAAGTCCAGGAAGCACAGAGAGTCCCATACAGGATAAATCTAAGAAGAAACACACCAAGACACATATTAATCAAACTATCAAAAATTAAATACAAAGAAAAAAATATTAAAAGTAGCAAGGGAAAAGCAACAAATAACATACAAGGGAATCCCCATAAGGTTAACAGCTGATCTTTCAGCAGAAACTCTGCAAGCCAGAAGGAAGTGACAGGACATATTTAAAGTGATGAAAGGGAAAAACCTACAACCAAGATTACTCTACCCAGCAAGGATCTCATTCAGATTTGATGGAGACATTAAAACCTTTACAGACAAGCAAAAGTTAAGAGAGTTCAGCACCACCAAACCAGGTTTACAACAAATGCTAAAGGAACTTCTCTGGGCAGGAAACACAAGAGTAGGAAAAGACGTACAAAAACAAACCCAAAACAATTAAGAAAATGGTAACAGGAACATACATATCGATAATTACCTTAAGTGTAAATGGATTAAATACTCGAACCAAAAGATGTACACTGGCTGAATGGATACAAAAACAAGACCTGTATATATGCTGTCTACAAGAGACCCACTTCAGACCTAGGGACACATAGAGACTGAAAGTGAGGAGATGGGAAAAGATATTCCATGCAAATGGAACTCAAAAGAAAGCTGGAGTAGCAATTCTCATATCAGACAAAATAGACTTTAAAATAAAGACTATTACAAGAGAAAAAGAAGGACACTACATAATGATCAAGGGATCGATCCATGAAGAAGATATAACAATTGTAAATATTTATGCACCTAACATAGGAGCACCTCAAACATAAGGCAAATGCTAACAGCCATAAAAGGGGAAATCGACAGTAACACAGTAATAGTAGGCAACTTTAACATCCCACTTTCACCAACGGACAGATCATCCAAAATGAAAATAAATAAGGAAACACAAGCTTTAAATGACACATTAAACAAGACGGACTTAACTGATATTTATAGGACATTCCATCCAAAAACAACAGAATATACATTCTTCTCAAGTGCTCATGGAACATTCTCCAGGATAGATCATAACTTGGGTCACAAATCAAGCCCTGGTAAATTTAAGAAAACTGAAACCGTTTCCGACCACAGCGCTATGGGACTAGATATCAATTACAGAAAAAAAAAACTGTAAAAATTACAAACACATGGAGGCTAAATAATATGCTACAAATAACCAAGAGATCACTGAAGAAATCAGAGAGGAAATCAAAAAATACCTACAAACAAATGACAATGAAAACACGATGACCTAAAACCTATGGGATGCAGCAAAAGCAGTTCTAGGAGGGAAGTTTATAGCAGTACAATCCTACCTGAAGAAACAAGAAACATCTCAAATAAACAACCTAACCTTACACCTAAAGCAATTAGAGAAAGAGGAACAAAAAACCCCAAAGTTAGCAGAAGGAAAGAAATCATAAAGATCAGATCAGAAGTAAATGAAAAAGAAATGAAGGAAACGATAGCAAAGATCAATAAAACTAAAAGCTGGTTCCTTGAGAAGATAAACAAAATTGATAAACCATTATCCAGACTCATCAAGAAAAAAAGGGAGAAGACTCAAATCAACAGAATTAGAAATGAAAAAGGAAAAGTAACAACCGACAATGCAGAAATACAAAGGATCATGAGAGATACTACAAGCAACTATACGTCAATAAACTGGACAACCTGGAAGAAAAGGACAAATTCTTAGACAAGCACAACCTTCTGAGACTGAACCAGGAAGAAATAGAAAATATGAACAGACCAATCACAAGCACTGAAATTGAAGCTGTGATTTTAAATCTTCCAACAAACATAAGCCCAGGACCAGATGGCTTCACAGGCAAATTCTATGAAACTTTTCGAGAAGAGCTAACAACTATCCTTCTCAAACTCTTCCAAAATATAGTAGAGGGAGGACCTCCCAAACTCATTCTACAAGGACACCATCACCCTGATACCAAAACCAGACAAAGATGTCACAAAGAAAGAAAACTACAGGCCAGTATCACTGATGAACACAGATGCAAAAATCCTCAACAAAATACTAGCAAACAGATTCCAACAGCACATTAAAAGGATCATACACCATGATCAAGTGCGGTTTATCCCAGGAATGCAAGGATTCTCCAATATATGCAAATTAATCAAGGTGATCCACCATATTAACAAATTGAAGGAGAAAAACCATATGGTCATCTCAATAGATGCAGAAAAACTTTCAACAAAATTCAACACTCATTTATGATAAAAATTCTCCAGAAAGTAGGCATAGAGGGAATCTACCTCAACATAATAAAAGCCATATATGACAAACCCACAGCCAACATAGTTTGCAATGGTGAAAAACTGAAAGCATTTCCTCTAAGATCAGGAACAAGACAAGGTTGCCCACTCTCACCACTATTATTCAACAAAGTTTTGGAAGTTTTAGCCACAGCAATCAGAGAAGAAAAAGAAATAAAAAGAATCCAAATCGGAAAAGAAGTAAAGCTGTCACTGTTTGCAGATGACATGATACTATACATGGAGAATCCTACAGATGCTACCAGGAAACTGCTAGAGCTAACCAATGAATTTGGCAAAGTAGCAGGATACAAAATTAATGCACAGAAATCTCTTGCATTCCTATACACTAATGATGAAAAATCTGAAAGAGAAATTATGGAAAAACTCCCATTTACCATTGCAACAAAAAGAAAAAAATACCTAGGAATATACCAACCTATGGAGACAAAAGACCTGTATGCAGAAAACTATAGGACACTGATGAAAGAAATTAAAGATGATACAAACAGACAGAGAGATATACCATGTTCTTGGATTGGAAAAATCAACATTGTGAAAATGACTATACTACTGAAAGCAACCTACAGATTCAATGCAATCCCTATCAAACTACCACTGGCATTTTTCACAGAACTAGGACAAAAAATTTCACAATTTGTATGGAAACACAAAAGACCCCGAATAGCCAAAGCAATCTTGAGAAAGAAAAACAGAGCTGGAGGAATCAGGCTCCCTGACTTCAGACTATACTACAAAGCTACAGTAATCAAGACAGTATGGTACTGGCACAAAAACAGAATATAGATCAATGGAACAGGGTAGAAGGCCCAGAGATAAACCCATGCACATATGGTCCCCTTATCTTTGATAAAGGAGGCAAGAATATACAATGGAGAAAAGACAGCCTCTTCAATAAGTGGTGCTGGGAAAACTGGACAACTCCCTGTAAAAGCATGAAATTAGAACACTCCCTAACACCATACACAAAAATAAACTCAAAATGGATTAAAGACCTAAATGTAAGGCCTGATACTATCAAACTCTTAGAGGAAAACAGGAACATACATATCGATGTATGTTCAGAACACTCTATGACATAAAGCACAGCAAGATCCTTTTTGACCCACCTCCTAGAGAAATGGAAATAAAAAGAAAACTAAACAAATGGGACCTAATGAAACTTCAAAGCTTTTGCACAGCAAAGGAAACCATAAACAAGACGAAAAGACAACCCTCAGAATGGGAGAAAATGTTTGCAAATGAAGCAACTGACAAAGGATTAATCTCCAAAATATGCAAGCAGCTCACGCAGCTCAATATCAAAAAAACAAACAACCCAATCCAAAAATGGGCAGAAGACCTAAACAGACATTTTTTCAAGGAAGGTATACAGATTGCCAACAAACATATGAAAGGATGCTCAACATCACTAATCATTAGAGAAATGCAAATCAAAACTACAATGAGGTATCACCTCACACCAGTCAGAATTGCCATCATAAAAAAATCTACAAACAATAAATGCTGGAGAGGGTGTGGAGAAAAAGGTACCCTCTTGCACTCTTGGTGGGAATGTAAATTGATATAGCCACTATGGAGAACAGTATGGAGGTTTCTTAAAATACTAAAAATAGAACTACCGTACGACCCTGCAATCCCACTACTGGGCATATACCCTGAGAAAACCATAATTCAAAAAGAGTCATGCACCACAATGTTCATTGCAGCTCTATTTACAATTGCCAGGACATGGAAGCAACCTAAGTGTCCATCAACAGATGAATGGATAAAGAAGATGTGGCACATGTATACAATGGAATATTACTCGGCCATAAAAAGAAATGAAATTGAGTTATTTGTAGTGAGGTGGACGGACCTAGAGTCTGTCATACAGAGTGAAGTACATCAGAAAGAGAAAAACAAATACCGTATGCTAACAAATATATATGGAAACTAAAAATAAAGAAAAAAGGCTTCTGACGAACCTAGGGGCAGGACAGGAATAAAGACACAGACGTACAGAATGGACTTGAGGAAAGAGGGAAGGGGAAGGCTAAGCTGGGACGAAGTGAGAGTGGCATGGACATATATACACTACCAAATATAAAATAGATAGCTAGTGGAAAGCAGCCACATAGCACCGGGAGATCAGCTAGGTGCTTTGTGACCACCTAGAGGGGTGGGATAGGGAGGGTGGGAGTGAGACGCAAGAGGCAGGGGATATGGCGATATATGTATACATACAGCTGATTCACTTTGTTATACAGCAGAAACTAACCCAACATTGTAAAGCAATTATACTCCAATAAAAATATTTTTAAAAAATTAACTCTTTTTGATAAAATTGTAGAAAACCTGGAAAATACAGATAGGCTTAAATGGGAAAAATACTTGCAAACATCTATAATCCCACTAACCAAGTATAAATACGTTTTCCAAAATGTTATATATATATGGTTTGTTTTACAAAATTACAATATGTTATGTATATCAATATTTGTATTCTGTTTTGTTCGCTTCAAGTTATATAATAAGCAGTTCCTCATCCATTTAAAGAAATAATTTTTAGTGGCTGCATTGGATTCCACTCTGTGATTGTATCATTATTTACTCAATTTCCTACTTAAGCATTCTGATTGTTTCCAAGCTTTTGATGTTATAAACATGCTAAAACAAGTGATCTATATATAAATATCTGAATGGTTCGCTGACAATTTCATTCTGTTACATCACTGAGTCACGGGCTAAAAGAATATTTAAGGCAGGCTGAGACTCTCTAAATGAAGACTCCAAATTCAAATGGGAGTGAACAGAGTCACAGAGCATTGTCCAATCCCCTCAGAGTCCCTTGACCTTGGACAGGAAGTGAAGTTTGGGGGGCATTCTAGGAACCCCTAGGTAAGTAAAGCTTTTAATTATTTAAACTGATTTCTGAAGACCTGCACCTGCTAGAGCATATTAATCAAAGTTGATGAAGTAGCTTCAGCTCTCAGGGATAGCAGATGGATAAACACACCTCGCCTCACGCCATTGCTGGCTTCAAGTTCTCCTTTAAAGTGAGCAATGGGCATCAGGCAAAACGGTAATCGTCTTTGAACCCCCCTCTCTCAGCCCACAAAGCGAGACACCAATTCACCTTTGTTCTGATTCCTAATTAAATCCTGAGATTATACTAATTCTGAAGAGCAGCTATTCAATAGCAACGAGAAACCTGTAAAGCATTAATACCATATAGATCCAGGGATGGGTGCAAACAGCAAACTGCTCAAGTACTTGCCACATCAGCAAAACAAGGAGAGTAGGATTTTATGCAGACACATCAAAGCAGAGAACCAGAGAACAACCAGTGATTTTTCTCCCTTGAATTTTGTATGACAATCATCTTCTGAGTGATTACCACCATATATTGATTCTCAAAATACATACGCTGCAATGTAAATCAGACTATTTACCTCTTTCAGATAAGGCAATGCATGCAAACAGATTATTTCATTTGTCCCACATCATCTATCTGACCTAGATTCATTTCCTTCAACTTTTATATGAATACCTCCTATGAGCCTTGTTGGGAGATTTGCAAAGCTGATTAACACAGGATCTCTGACTTGAGGAAGGCAAAGTCTAGTTATGAAAGCAAAAATTCTGATAACGCGTCCAAGCGTACTTAGGGAAAAATAGAAGCAGCAATATGTTGAGAAGGAAGTAAGTTAAACAAAGCCTTGGCGTCAACATTTGTGGGTAGGCAAAAACTACAAATACACCAGGAATATAATACCTGAAAAAATAAATAAATAAATGTGGATCTAACACACAAATTCAGTCTCACTATTGTACCCTGGAAATCAGATGCATTTACACCCAAATCAAAGTCTGTAAAGATAACTACTTTTTGGATCCTTTTTCAATGTAATAATTACTCTTCATAAAAGCTCGCAGTAAACATCAATTTCCATGTAATTAAAATCAGTGCCTTTGTTCATGTAACAGGATAATGCCATCGTATAACATGCTGGTACGAGAAGGACAGATTGAAATGGGCAGATCTGTATATACAAATGCCTTAGGGAAACAGTCAATTCTAGCTAATTCAATGATAGACTAGAGTTTATGTATTATCTAGACACTTGTTTTCCTCTTCCCTGTTCTCTCCCTCAGGCTGCTTGACCTTTCCCATTTGCTATTTACTACTTTCAACTGGGCTTGTAGAGCGGCAGAAAGGTGAGGTCAAACATCAGTGTTGCAACTCCATATAAGTTCTAATGAAAGGGTTTGATAGAAGATAATACGGAAGTATACACAATAGTATTAAATAAAGTTTAGAAATTATCAGAGAATTTTAATTATCTTTGACACTTCCAGGCCTTTTTACCTGCAGAATGGAAAATAAGCTATTGCTGTCACAAAATATGAATAAGCTTGAGTTTTCCAAATTTTTTAAGTGTCTAATCACTATTCAAATGTAAGTTGCTTGTCATATTTTTAGAGGGATTCACAAGTCCAGGGCCCATGCTAAGCTTTAAAAAATTGAGTGACTCCTTATCACTCTGTTCAGACTGAGTCCTCCTGGCCCGCTGCTCTGTGGCTGGTCCTGTCCTCAATAAGATGCTCATGAATTCTGTGGCCAACAGAGCAAATTGCTGAGAACTTCTTGCCAGGTGTTCTTTTCTTAGTGGAACAACAAAGATTTCCCGTGAATAACTGTCCCTGTGTATACTATAAAATACACCATATGTACAGCTCTGTGTAAGAATCCAGCACGGCTCCGGGCATGGTGAGATGCTCAAAATGCCTTTTCCGAACCTGAAAGATGTTCAAAAATACCTTCTCTTAAATTATTTCATGTCATCACACCCACAAGAAGCATTCACATTTTTATGGCATGCTCAAGTAAACTGGAGGGGATTTGAGGACATCTGTACGGGGCTTGATAGAAAAAGTAATTATGTTTTCTTTATATTAAAGAATTATAAAAATAAAATATAAAGTAATTAAAGAACATATTAAATACTGCATTTGTATAAAATTTTCCAAATAAAATATTACCAAATTAAAAAAAATAAAATTGAGTGAATGTCACTGTCACGGAACATTTTCATGCAATAATGGTCTCCCGGCTGCTGGATAACTGCTGAAGCACATCCACTGATGAGAAATAAATGGGGAAGCAAAGCAGTGTGTATTTACAGGACTAGAAATACTGACCCTTTCAAAGCACTCAATCATTCTGACTTTGTTTCTATGTATCAGGAAATGAGTGATAAAGAAAGAATCCTGTTAGGTCAATAGATGCTGGCAGGACCCACAGATGCTTTTGCATCATACTCTTACTGGATGGCTGCTATCAAGAAGGCTGGCTTAGAAAGCAGAACCACGGTGAGAGCAGCACTCCTGCCGGCGAGAAGGCAGTCTGCTCTGGATGGATCATCTATTTTATATTATAGATCAATTTTTATTCATCTTCATTTCTGATGCTATCTCTGGTTGAAGAAACAAGGCTCAGCAATTTGGGATCACCTAGCCATCTGAATCAGCTGTCACAATACAGGTATGAGAGTTTCATATATATAAGCGGACACTTTACTTCTTCAAGGGAATGGTTCTTATTGTGCTTAATCAAAGAGTGAGTTACTGCGTCTCACACATTCATTGCTAGGACTTAATGTACTATGACTCAAAGGTTCATCTCTACCCCATGGAGCCATTCACGCCATGTGAGTTGGAGGTCCACCCAAGAAAACTAAATTCCTGCCTCAGCATTGTCTTGCGAAGTAAATCTGGAGTGTATGCCTACAGTTCCCACTTCATTCACTTTGTAATCTTAGAAAGGAAAGGAACACATTTCCTTTCCCCCCACATTGTCGAACTCAGACTTCATAACAGACCTACAGCATTGTCATATGATTTCAATGTCTCAAACACACAAACAAAAAAGCACTCCCAAAATCTTGGGGGTTGGGGAGAGAAAGACTTCAAAAGAAGTCCTTAAAGCAAATTTTTATGTTTTGCTCACTCACCAGCTGCTCCCATTTCCTTTATCCCTTGCTGCTTTCTACTACATAGCCACTACTTCTTCAGCCTCGCTTGAAGCTGAATGTGGCCATGTGACACAATGCTGGCCAATGAGATCCAAATGGAAGTGTGAACCATTAACATGCTTAATTATCTTCAATGAAAGAAAGGAAGAAAGAGAGAATGGAAGAAAATAGAAAAAAAAAGAAAATATTCTTCCCTTCATCCTGTGTCTCTTTATATATATCTTCCTCTTCTCTCCGTCAATATTCTGGAAAGAGTAGACATCCTCCCTGAGTAGACTTACCCAGCATTCATCTCCTCCTGCCTAAGCTTCCAGTTTGGAATCCACTCCTTTCCTGAGAGTCCTGTGCTTGTGCGAAGTTGACCCTATTCCCAGTCATGGACTCATCCTCCTTGCTAAAGTAATTGGTTCAGATAAACTGGTTTAGGCAAATTTGAAATTTTCCTGGCCATGGGGATTAGGTCATGAATTGGCCAAAATAACTTGGTTTTCTTTCTCTTCTAGGTAAGCCTCCAAAAGGTTACCCACACTTTCTCTTTCTGGATCTTATGTTTTTCTGAGGAGAGGCATGAAACTGCTGCAGTCATTTTGTCACCAGAAAGAAAACCAGACCTGAAATAATCTGACACTATGGAAAGCAGAAATACAAGATGATAATAAACTTTATTTTAAACAAATTTCCATGTACTTTACTAACTTTGCTGCACCGCACAGCTTGTAGGATCTTAGTTCCCTTACCAGGGATCAAACCCATGCCCCCCTGCAGTAGAAGCACAGAGTCCTAACCACTGGACCACCAGGGAATTCCTGATAATAAACTTTTTAAGTGACACTATTAAGCCTAACACCTGCCCTCCTCTGAATTTTCCAGGTATGTGAGGCAATGAACTTCTTTATTATTTGAATTCAATTTTCTGTTACTGGACACCAAAAAAATTTTAAAGGAAAAACTCCACATCATAAGGGGTTTTTATAGTACAACCTAAATATGTTCTTTATCTACCGCCTTCTCTCCTTCCTCAATTGTCATTGCCTATGTTTAAGCCTTATCACCTTTCTCCTTAATTTTACCATCTAATACTTAGCAAGTTTCTTTGACTCTAATTTCTCTTCCATTCACTCTGTTGATTACATAGCCATCGGATACTCATTTTAATACAGAAATCCGATCATCACAGTTCCTTCCCCAGGACTCTTCGCATGCATTCCCACTGTGCACAAGATGAAATCTAGATCCTTGATCCTGGTATGCAAAGTCCTTCAAGATCTCACTCCTACTTGCCTATCCAGTCTCATCACTAACCATTCTCTCTGCCCCCATCTCTTCCAACACACAATATAGGGATACATTACATTCTTGAAATTCTGAATTACATGTAGTTCTTAAACATATGTACCTCTCTTCTGTTTTGGTGATTGCTCATCTGCAACTCCCTCTGTTGGAACTGTAGACCTCTTTCCCACTGCTTGTCCAATGGGTAAATGAATGTTCATCCTAGCCCAAAGCTATAAAGCTTACTCCAATTTCTCCATGGTATCCATATATGACTTTTTTCATACAAGACCAAGTTCTTTGAAGACAGGGACTATGTTTAATTCATTTTTATAACCCTGTTTCTTAGCAGTATCTGACATGATAGGTCCTCTATGTTTGAATAAATGCAAATCATAAACGAAGGAATCAAATGCAAAGACTGAAATCTTACTTGGATTATTGGTTCTTCTACATGATAGCTAATTAAAATAATAACCATTAATACATTGACCAGGCCATTCAGATGCCTTCTCCAGAGCCTTAGTCCCTGAGAGATATTTTCATAACTGCAGCAGATATTGTTTTTGTCTTCCTGGAATGCTTTCCTACTACCCGTCCTTCTTCTAGAATTACTTCCTGATCTTGACCAGTGAGGCAAACATGTGATCCTGGACCAGCTTTTGTTTTCTTTTTTTTTTCCTTGTGGGCCAGTTTTTCTCTTCCAAGAATTTGACTCTTGAGCAGACACCTCTAGGACTTACCTGAGTCAGCTGATGGAAACGTACTTGATAACCATACCTGTGAATTTCTAAGGCTGAGAAATCTGAAGGTATCTTGGTTCTTGTCCTTCCCAAAACTTTCTAAAGTTTGGTTCTGTACTTCTATTCTGTGGCCTACCTCCAGTGTCCTTCCAATAAATATCCTTTTGTTGTTAAAAAAGAATTGGTTCTGTTTCTTGTAGTCACAGAATTTTAACTGATGGTGCTTTTTCAATGCATGATAATTTAGGGCTTTCATACTATAAAGTAACATAAAAGGAACATGTATTATTGTTGATCAATAAGTCAGGCTATTTCCCACTATGCCAGGAAATACCTAACTCACTGCCTGACATACAACACATCAATAAATTCTTGCTGAATGTATACTTCCAGGTGTGGGGAATTAGAGACTGAAAATGTCATCATTAGAGGTGGAGCAGAGGTCTTTTGGCTGTTACATTATTCTATTTCTCCCATTCTTTCATTTAAAAATTATTTAGTAAGCATATACAAGATTTTCAAGAAGCTTCCAGTCTAGTTAGTTAAATCATGGAATTAAGAGCAAACATAATCCCAAGCTCTTAGAGGTAAGTTATTACAGTACAATAAAATACAGTACAATAACAACTAATATTAGGTAAGCAGATGGTATAGTGAGAGTTCATAGGAGTAGCACCTAATTCAGACTTGTGCATTTAGGAAAGATTTCCTTGAAGAAGTGAAATCTAGGCTGAGACCTGAACAGGAGTTTACCTGGCAAAGTGGTTGGGAAGGATTATTCCAAACAGGAGTCATGTGTACAAAGGCTAGAGGAGAAAGGCATGATATCTTTGGAAAACAACCACAAATAGATCAGTATGTAAGGAATTTAAAGTGGGGTTGAGATGAGGCTGGAGAGGTAAATACAGATTATCATGGATCTTGAGGCCTGAAGCAACAAGGAATCAATCAAGGATCTTAAACAATGGAATGATACCATCAGATATAGACATACCCTGCTGGCTGAATGGGAAGAATGGATAGGAAGGGGAGAAGCTGCAGAAAGGAAAACCACTTAAAGATGTACTGCCCTATTATTATAGCCACATATGGCTACTGAGCTCTTCAATACAGCTAGCACAAATTGAGATGGCTGAAAGTATAAAATACACACTGGACTTCAAACAGTGCAACAAATAATAATTTAAAATATGTCTATATATATATGTATAGCAGTAATTCTGAAGTGATTATATGTTGAAATGATAATAATATGGATACACTGAGCTAAATAAAATGTATTATAAAAATTAATTTCTCCTGTTTGGTCTTACATTTTTTAATGTGGCTATTAGAAAATTTAAAATTATGTATGTGACTTGGGTTTGTGGCTTGCATTGTATTTCTATTGAACAATGCTGAGTTAAAGGGTTACTTTAGCAATCTGTATAAGATGATGAAGGCTTAAACTAAGTTAGATACAATTTAAGTGAAGTGGACTTACTTAAGAGATATAAAGAATTAGGATAGTTAGGTCATGCTGATGGCCGGATGAGAAAGGACAATGAGTGGCAAGAGTTAAGGATGGCTCCCATGCATCTACCTTGCATACAAGCTAGATGGATACTAGTGATCTTCAATGAGATAGGACAGAAGCAGATTTAAGAGGAAGATACTGAGTTCAGTTTTGGATAGTTAAATTTGGAAGCCTCAATACCCAGTTGTGTAAGTTGGTTATGCAGATAGATATATGGATGTAGAGCTCAAAAAACAGAGCTGGTGAATTTACATATTTGAGGATCCTTGATTACATGTGGCATTTAAAGTGTTTGGTACCATTGAGAGTGCCCAGAGCAAGAAGAGGACTAATGAGCAACCTGTAACAAGTATAGACTTCATAGGCTATTACGCAAATGCCAACATATACTCTAAGGCAGTGTTCCCCAAACTGTGTTTTGCAGAACATTAGTCCCATAAGATACTCCTAAGAAAAAGAACATCCTGTGGCAAAATGTTGGGAAAAGTACTGCCCACTAGAGATTATTATACACACTAATGTATTAACATACTAAAGGCTCTGAGAAGACTGATAGTGAAGAAAACTATTTAACTTAGCATTTTCATCATATTTGACTACAGAAACCTTCCTTCTCTCCCAATAATACTTGTTAACATCTTAAGAAACACACTCAAGGAACACACTTTGAGAAGTGTTTTTCTATGGAAATCTAATCCTTTAGTAGGATAAAAGGTCAAAGAGAATTATATCAAATGTATGGCTTTTAGGGCATATTTATAAAGAAGTTACTTTATCACTTCTGCCAAATACATATATTTTTTCCAGGTTCCTCTATGCAAGCCTAAGCATATGTGGGAGAATTTTATGCTTTTTAAAATTTAAAGTGATCAAATTAAAATAAATACCAGATTTTCCATGAGTAGCATACTATCAATGCTAAAGAACTGCTGTAAGTTCATTACAAAGAAAAATTCTTGCTTAAGTTTGAATATGGGATATCTGATGGTCTAATAAAAGATTATCCCATAAAAACAGAGTTTGAAGGACAAAAATAATTTTCCACGGCATCCATTAAAATTGAGAAGAGGCACAAATTTTTTTTTCTTATAACCTGCTTATTTAGTTAAAAAATGTGCAAGCCACTATAATTTACATTACTTATGGTGTCTTTGGTGTGTTGATTCAGAAAATGAGTCGGGTAATAACACACCTTATAAGAGGCAGCAGATGGCATAATAATTTCCCTTGCTTAGCAACTAATATGTTATCCACTATGGGCACTGTCTAGATTTCCGTACTAATGTACAGTATTAGATCATTTAACAACAGGAAGCCCCAACTCCGACAGCCAAGGGTCTAGGTATAAGAGGTGCTACATAAATAACAGCAGGCCATATCCAAACAAAGAAGTTCATACTTAAATTTTAAATTTCCTTTGGATTTAAGGTATCTTGAAATGCCATAGTTTTTAAAGCTACTTTAAAACCTGAATCATGCCATCACTTTGTATTTATGCAACATATTTACAGAAGATATATAAATTGGATCTTACTTTTCCTCAAAAAATTCCTATACGATAGATGGGGAGTTAGGGGAGGAAGGAAAAGCACCGGATATAAAATATCTGGTTCTTGAACTCACCAGCTGATTGATCTGGAGTAAATGCTTAACCTCAAGTCTCTACTTCCACATCAGTAAATTAATAGTATCAGTATCAGTATCAACACCCCTGTCGGTAACCTCACAGGGGTGTTGTGAGGACCAAAACAAAACAAGAGAATATAAGCTCAATGAAGCTCAGATTTTTGTCTTTTTTGGTTTACCGCTGTATCCTTAATACCTAGAAGTATACCTGGCACATAGTAATCATTCAGTGAATGTCGTGAAAATGTTTTGAATATTATAGAGATATAATGTATTATATGTAAGGTACTATTATCACTAAACTACAGAAAGGAAAAAAGGCACAAAGAGTGTAAGAGCAAGTCACTTGCTCAAGTTATTTCTTAAGTCAGAATGGAGTTAAGACTGGATTCAAGGTAGGTCTCCTGACATTTTATTTATTTGGCTATTCAACAGTTTTTTTAGAGTGTATACTACATGCCAGGCATGGTTCTAGGTACTGGATATATAGTGGTAAAAAATATATACATGAAAGTCAGACATGGGACATAGACTGAATAAATGAACACACAAATAAATTGTAGTAAGCACTATAAAGGAAGAACAGCATCTAATGAGAAAACAACAGGGAGGGAAGGTTCCCTAATTTACAGCTAGACTATATGTTTAAGCTAAAATTTATTAACAAAACCAGGTCACTCTTTTGAGAAGATGTGTATTTTTAGAGAATGTTCATTCATTTTTACACATATCATTATTTCAAACTATCACCAAGTCAGAAGTTTATCAATATCATCAAGAATTAACCAACCGAGACAGATCTATGAAAATAGACACTTGGAGAAAACAATGACAGCATTATTCACTTACCTCTATCACTTTAGTTCTCACAACTAGAAGCCCAATGATGTCTATTGACCTTAATATTAAAACTTGGCTATGAGTCTCAAAACATGCTTTCAAAATTATAAACTATCATGAAACCAAATTCATAACATACCTTACTTTTAGTAAGCACTCTACAGGTTTTGCTGTGTTGCATTTTATTCTTTTACAATGTTGAAGGTTATCATTAGTATACTGAAACATCATTTTCCCATGGGAACAAATGTTTGTTAAATGATTAGCTAAAGCTAAATGATTAGCCAAGCTAAAGACATGTAATGAAGGCTCTGTTTCTTATTCCTTTGAATTCTCAATGAATCCATTGAGATGACTTGACAAGTCCACATGCTTTTGTAAATGGTTAACTTAGGCTTTTAATCTATGCAAAATTGCTTTCTACTTTGCAGGCAATATTGGGAGAAGAGTAAGAGTTGGAACCAACTCTTCCTTTTTAAATGAACATAAAGGGAACATTGTATTTTGAATAAAAGAACAATTGCTGGTAAATATGCTCTCTTAGCCTGACATGGTTCACAGCTAGAATTTTAAGGTCAGATATTGCCAATCATCAGTAACTTTTTTAAACTTTAAATAATAATAATAAAGGTAGAAGCATTTTACTAAACAATTTAAGACAAAAGAATAATTCAAACTTTGTGGGGAAAAATTGGGTTTATATGACAAGTTTAGTGGAAGTAGAAAAATAGATTTAAATACCCATTAAAAAAGGGTGGATAGATTTTTAAAAATCTCTTTTAAGGGAGTAAGTTTTCAAAATCTTTCTGTTCAATACAATTATTTGTTACTCTAAGAAACTATAATTTACAATCTTAAATAACTTTTACCCAGAATTATTAATTTCTTTTAAAATCAACTTTACTGAGGTATAATTTATATTTTAAAAAGTACCCATTTAAAGTATACAGTCAGTTCTTCTATAACTCAGCCCAAGTATTCCTAAAAATCATAGTGCTATAAAAATCCCCTCAATAAAAAATAAAGGACCCGGGGGGAAATGGGGTTAGAAGAATAATGAAAACTATGTCATTCACACACACACACACACACACACAAGAAGAGGAGGAGAGAAAGGGGGAGGGGAGAGGGAGGGGTAAGGGGGGGAGGAGGAGGAGGAGAAAAACAAAGATATTACCTAATAAAAATGTAGCACACTTTAACAACTTTAAACCAACTAGAACTAAAAGACATTTACAAGGACTTCCCTGGTGGTCCAGCAGTTAAGACTCTGCACTCCCAATGCAGGGGGCCCAGGTTCGATCCCTGTTCAGGGAACCAGATCCCGCATGCCACATCTAAGAGCCTGCATGCCGCAACCAAAGATCCCACAGGCTGCAAGGAAGATCCCGCACATGGCAACGAAGATCCCACATGTCACAACTAAAGACCTGGCACAGCCTAATAAATAGATACTTTTTTTTAAAAAAAAGACATTTACAGAACACTCTATTCAACAATTGGAGAATACACATTCTTCTCAAGTGCACGTAGAACATTCTCTAGGATAGACCATATGCTGGGCCATAAAACAAACCTCAATAAATTTAAAAGGATTGAAATCATACCAAATATGTTCTCCAACTACCACAATTGAGTGAAATTATAAATTAATAACAAACAAATATGGGAAATTAACAAAGATATAGAAATTAAATAACACACTACTAAATAACCAATGGGTCAAAGAAGAAATCACAATGGAAATTGAAAAATACTTTGAGATGAATGAAAATGAAAACATAGCATACTAAAACTTATGGAATGCAGCTAAAGCAAAATTTTATAGTTTTAAATGGCTACACTAAAAAATAAAAAGGATATCAAATCAATAACCTAAACTTACACCTTAAGACACTAGAAGAAGAAGAGTAAATTAAATCTAAAGCAAGCAGAAGGAAGGAAATGATAGATTAGAGTAGTAATAAATCAAATAGAGAATAGAAAAACAATAGATACAACTAATAAAACCAAACATTGGTTCTCTGAAAAAGTCGACAAAATTGACAAACTTTAAACTAGATTCTCCAAGCAAAGAAAAGAGAAGAGTCAAATTACTAAAATCAGGAATGAAGGGGGAGACATCATTTCTGACCATACAGAAAAGGATAGTAAGGAAATACTATGAACAAATGTATGGCAACAAATTAGGTAATGTAGATAGACAACTTCCTAGAAGGACACAAACTACCAAAACTAACTTAAGAAGAAAAAGAAAATCCAAATAGACCTAGAAAAGTGAAGATATTAAATTAGAAATAAAAAATCACCCAGAAGAAAAGCTGAGACCCAGATAGCTTCACTGGTTAATTCAAATATTTTTTTAAAAAACAACTCTTCACAAACTATTGTAAAAATAGAAGAGTGAGCATTTCCCAACTCATCCTATGAGGACAGTATTACCCCAATACCAAAACCACACAAAGATTTCACAAGAAAGAAAACTATACAGCAATATTTCTTACGAATATAGAAGCAAAATTGCTCAACACAATACTAGCAAACTTAATCCAGCAATATACAAAAAGGATCATACAATATAACCAAGGCTTTATCTCAAAAATGCAAGGCTGATTTAACATCCAAAAATCAATTAATATATCATGTCAATAGAACAAAGGACAATTCCCACAGAATCTTCCAAATAGATGCAAAACAAACATTTTTAAAAATTCAACATTTCATGATAAAAATATTCAACAAATTAAGAATAGAAGGAAACTTCCTCAACATGATAAAGGGCATCTATAAAATCCCTCAGGTAATCAAACTTAATGATGAAAAATTGAGTGCTTTCCTTTTAATATCAGAAACAAGGCAAGGATGTCCTTTCTTGACATTTCTATTCAATATTGCACTGGAGTTTCTAGCCAGACAGATTATGGGGAAAAAATGAAATAAAAGGCATCCAGATTGGAAAAAAAGAAGCAAAACTATGTCTATTCACAGATGACATAATCTTGAATACAGAAAATCCTGAGGAATACACACACACGCACACACACAAACAATTAAGAGTAATAATTGAGTTCAACAAGGTTGCTGGATACAAGAACAAAACACAAAAGTCAACTGAAGGTCTACACTATACCAATGAACAATCCAAAAATGAAATTGAGAAAATAATTCCATTTATAACAACATCAAAAAGAAGAAAATACTTATGAATAAATTTAACAAAAGTGAAAGACTTGTATGCTAAAACTACAACATATCACTGAAGAAAATAAAGAAGACCTAAACAAATGGAAAGGCATCCTGTGTTCATGGATAGAAAAACTTAATATTATCAAGATAGCAATACTCCTCAAATTGATCTACAAATTCAACACAATCTCTAGCAAAACTCCAGCTGAGGAGAAAAAGGACATCTTTAGCCATCAGGGAAATGCAAATCAAAACCACAATGAGATACCAATTCACATCCACTAGGATGGCTACAATCAAGAAGACAGATAATAACAAGTGTTGGTAAGGATGTGGAGAAATTGGAGCCCTCATACACTGCTGATGGGAATATAATTTGATGCAGCCACTTTGGAAAACAACCTGGTATGTCCTCCAAAGACTAAACACAGAGTTAACATTTGACCCAGAATTCCACTGCTAGGTATATATACTAGGCAAAATGAAAACATATGTCTGCACAGAGCTTGTACCCAAATAACACAGCACCATTGTTCACAATAGCCAAGCAATGGAAATAATCCAAATGTCCACCAATTGATGAATGGATAAACAAAGTGTGATGTAGCCATACAATAGAATATTATTCAACAATAAAAATAAATGAAGCACTGATACATGCTACATAGATGAACCTTGAAAACATGCTAAGTGAAAGAAGCCAGTCACAAAAGACCACAAATTACATGATTCCATTTATATGAAATGTCCAGAATTGGCAAATTTATAGAGATATGAAGTAGTTTAGTTGATGCCTGGTACTAGGGAAGGGTATGTGGGGAAAATGAAGAGTGACTGGATAGATTCCTTTTTGGGGTTATGAAACTGTTCTCAAATTCATTATGGTGATGGTTGTACAACTCTGAATATACTAAATTAAACAAAACAAACAACCCTGAGTGTATGCTTTAAATGGGGGAATTACATGGTATGTGAAAATTCCAATTAAAAATAAAATGCACAAACAACAGAGAAAAACCAGTGAAATTCAAGCTGAGTTTTTTAAAATGATCAATAAAATAATAAACTAGCTTAGAAGAATCAAGAAAAAAATAAAGACATGAATTACCAGTATAAAAATGAAAGAGGGATATCACCATAGATTCCATATATTTTAAAAGAGTCAAAGAGAAATGTTTTAAACATATTTATTGCAATAAATTTGACAACTTATAAGAAACAGACCAAGTCCTTGATGTCAAAATTTACAAAACCAAAACTGGCAAAAAAAAAAAAAAAATTAAATACCTGAATAGCCCTGTATCATCTGAATAAATGAAATAACTTAAAATCTTCCAACAAAAAATACCCTAATTCCATATGCATTCACTGGTGAATTTTATCCAACATTTGAGGAAGATATAATAGTTGTCTTAGAGAAAGTTTCAGAAAATAGAGGGAATACTTCTTAACTTATTATTAGTCCACCACTACTCTGACACCAAAAGTAAAGCTATCACAAGAAAAGAAAATTAAAAACCAATCTCTCTCCTGAGCCTAGTTGGAAAAGCTCCTAATAAAATATTATCAAATCTAACTTAGCAACATATAAAAAGGATAATGCATCATGACCAAGTGGGATTTACCCCAGTAACAGAAAGTTGGTCTAACCTTTTAAAAATAATCAACGAAATTCACCATGTTAACAAACTAAAAAAGGAAATCCACGTGGTTCTCTAAATAGATTCAGAAAAAGCACTTGATAAAATTTAACACCTACTCAGGAACAACAACGACAACCAAAAACTCTCATCAAATTAGGCATAGAAAGGAATGTTCTCAAACTTTTTCTTGCTGAGAGCCATTGAAGGAGATTTAAATAAGTTGAGAGATATACCAGTCATGGATTAGAAGACTCAGTATGGTTAAGGTACCAGTTCTCTCTAAATTAGAATATAGTAGATTCAATGAAATCTCAATCAAAATCCCAGAAGACCTTGTGGTAGAAATTGACAAGTTGATTCTAAAAAAATTTTTCTTTTCTTGGCCGCGCTGCACAGCTTGCGGGATCTTAGTTCCCCAACTAGGGACCGAACATGGGCCACTGCAGTGAAAGCGCCAAATCCTAACCACTGGACCGCCAGGGAATTCCCTGATTCTAAAATGTAGGTAGAAATACAAATGATATAAAACAGCCAGAACAAATATTTAAAAAAAAGAACAAAGTTGGCGTGCTTATATTTTCTGACTTCAAGACTTACCATAAATTACAGTTATTAGGACAATGTGGTAGTAGTATGATGATAGACAAATAGACCAGTGGAACAAAATAGAGAGTTCAAAAATAAACCTACACATATATGGTTAATAAATTTTTGACCAAGGTGCAAAGTCTAGGGAAACAGTCTTTTCAACAAATGGTGCTGAGGCAACTGGATATCAGTATGGAACAAATATACTCCCTTCATGACATCATGCAAAAAATTTATTTGAAATAAATCATAAATCTAAAAGTAAAGGCTAAAACTTATTAACCTTATAAAAGACATGTAATAGAGGAAAATACAGAAGAAAAATTTTGCAACTTTTGTGAGGGAAAAGATATATTAGGACACAGAAAGCTCTAACCATACAATAAATATTAATTAAATAGTCTTTATGAAAATTATAAAATTCTGCTCTTTGAAAGACACAACTAAGAAAATGAAGTCAGCCCTCAGCTGGAAGAAGATATTTGCAATACATATATTTGACAAAGGGCTTGAAACCAGATAATATAAAGTAACCTTACAAAAAAAAAAAAAAAAGTAACCTTACAATTCAATAAGAAGACAAACAATCCAACTTTTCAAAAGATCGGAAGAGTTGAATAGACACTTTGTACTAATTACCAAAGGAGATAGAAGAACAGTTAATTAGCACATAAAAAGATGCTTAGCATCATTAGTCACTAGGGAAATGCAAGTTAAAATCACAATGAGATATCACTACACACCCACTAGAATAGCTAAAATTAAACATTAAAAATCCAACTTTTCCCAAGGATATGAAGCAATTTCAACTTTCAGACATTGCTGTTGGGGGTATAAAATAGTACAAACACTTTGGAGACCTATTTGGTTGTTTCTTATGAAAGCTGTCACCATATGACCTAGCAGTTCCATTATTAATCCAAGGGAGAAGAAAGCAAATGTCCACCAAAAAAAAGCTTGTACTTTAATGTTCAGAGAAGTTTTATTCATAATAACCACAAACTGGAAACAACACAAATACCCATCAACAGGTGAATGAATGGATAAATACATTTGGCGTATCTATACAATGGAATATATTTCAGCAATAGAAAAGAATGATCTATTTGATACATGCAGCAATGTGGATGAATTTTAAAATATTAAAACATATACATAACAGTGTATGATCCATCCATATGAAATTCTACAGCAAGCGAAACTATAGTGACAGAACACAAATCTACTGTTGCTTGGAGCTGAAGGCAAGAATCAGTACAAAGTGTATAAGTAAACTTTTGGGGGTGATGGAAATTTTCTGTACCTTGATTTTCACCATGGTAACATGGATGCAAACTTTTGTCATACTAGGTGAACTATACAATCAGTTCTACTACAATGTTTTCAAAAATGCAAACTTGTTTTAACAGGATAACAAAAATTTTTAGTATTAATTTGACTTTTGATTTTACATGTGATTTCATCCACTAAAAATATGAGATGAACACAGAAAGCTGCACACAACTGAAATAAGCCAAGTATAAGTATATACCATGCCAACCTTTGTGCTATTTTCCTTCATTTTACTTCAAACTGTTATAAATCCCACCATACACTGTTATTACATTTGCTTTTAAAAGGTAATTTTTCATAGTTTCCCACAAATTTTCCATTTCTGGCATTCTTCATTCATTTGTATGGAACTGGGTTTATACTGGTATCAGTTTTTTTCCTCTAGAAGGACTTCCTTTAACACTTCTTGTAATTCAGGTCTGCTGGAAATAAATTTTCTGTGTTTTATTTGTCAAAAAAGTCTTTATGCTTCTCTCAATTTTGAAGGATATTTTCACTTGACATAGAATTCTACATTAACTTTTTTTGTTGTTGTTTTTTTTTTTTTTGGCGGTACATGGGCCTCTCACTGTTCTGGCCTCTCCTGTTGCGGAGCACAGGCTCCAGACGCGCAGGCTCAGTGGGCATGGCTCACAGGCCTAGCCGCTCCGCGGCATGTGGGATCTTCCCAGACCAGGGCACGAACCCATGTCCCCTGCATCGGCAGGCGGACTCTCAACCACTGCGCCACCAGGGAAGCCCTACGTTAACTTTTTTATAAGCATGTTAAAGTCATCATTCCATTCCCTATTTGGCTTGCATTATTTCTGACAAGAAATCAGTAATTCTTATCTTGGTACCCCTGTATTTAATGTTTCTTTTTCTCTCTGGCTGCTTTTGAGTTTTATGTTACCACTGGTTCTCAACAAATTGAATATGATATGCCTTAGAATGGTTTTCTTTTCAATTATCCTGCTTGAAGTTCGTCTACTTAGATTTAGAAATCATAGTTTTCATCCTGTTTGTTAAAAATTAAACCATTATTACTTCAAATATATATTTTCTGGCTCCTCTCCCCTGCCCTTTTCAGATACTCCAATTACACGTACATTAGATCACTTTGAATATTCCCCAGATCACTGAGGATCTGGCCTTTTATTACTATTTTCATTCTGTACCTCAATTTGTATAGTTCCTATTGCAGTATCTTTAAGTCATGCTTCTTCTGCAGTGGCTATAGGTGTTAATCCATTGGTGAATTTTCCGTTCAGATACTGCATTTCCAAATTGCATTGCAGCTCTAAAGCTCCCTTTGCCTTCTTTAATGTGTTCCATTTCTCTCCTCATTATGCTCGTATTTTTCATTATATACGTGTACATATTTACTATAGTTGTTTTAAAGCCCTTGTCAGCTACTTCATTCATCTCCATAATTTCTGAGTTTCTATTGACTGATTTTCTTCCTTACATATTCCTTCCATTTTGCATGTCATAATTTTTATTGGGTACCAGACACCATAAAAGTTATGTTCTTAAAATTTTGGATTTTGTTTTCTGCATTTAGAGAGTGTTGAATTTGGCAGGCAGTTAACTTCCTTGCTAGTCAATTTGATCCTTTTGAGGTTGTTTTTAAAGTGTTATTGGTGGTCCAGAGTAGCCTCTACTCTAGAGCTCTTTTAGCCCTATTTGAAGGCACAATTCTGGGGTATCTACTGAATGCCCAGGATTTTCAACAATGTCTTGCCACTCTGGTGGTCAAAACTCAAATATCTCTCAGCCACATATAAGTTCTGGGAACTGTTCAACTTAAAGCTCCCCAATAATTGCATTTAGTCTAGCCTTGTGGCATTTCAATCTATGCAGGCCCATCTTAGCACAGAGCAGAAGTCTCAATGAACCCCCCTGCAGAGTCCTGGAGCTTCCCTGCATAGCGCCTACATCTCTGGTGTCGTGCCTCACAAACTGAAGCTGCCACAGCCTCCCCCAAATCTGATCTCAGTGACTTCTATAAAGAGACCACCATGCTTTCCTTGGTTTCCCTCTTCCTGTGCAGGGTCTGGAAACTGACATCAGGCAGAATGCTGAGGCTTTTGTACAACTTGTTTCCAACCATTCAGAGAACACACACCCGTACTGCATGTTTTCCAAGGTCAGCAAACAGTAGCTTCAAATATTTTTGCCCAGTTTTCTAGCTGTTCACAGGTAGAGGGCAAGTCTGGTATACGTTATTCCATTATGGGCAGAAAAGGAAAGCTAGAATTTTTTTTTTTTAACCTAGTTTGAGCTATTTACATGTTGAGGCTCACATATTATCCTAGTATTTATGATAACAGCAGTTGATTGTACCTTCATTTTATAAAATAATTTCATTTACATTACCTGAGTAGTTTTCACAACACTTTGAGTTAATAAAGGTGACCTTTCTTATGATTGTGTTATAGTCAAAACGATTGAGGCTCACAAGGCAAGTGAATGCTCAAGGTAACATACTTAGTAAGGGTTGGAGCCGGGAATATGACATTAGCATAAACTACTACTGCTAAAACTTATCTCCTGGTTTCATCTATATCACCAAACTCTTTTATTTTTCATCCATCCTTCCTTCCTTCTTTATCCCCTTCAGGTTTTTTTTTTTAATTTTTTTTAACATCTTTATTGGGGTATAATTGCTTTACAATGGTGTGTTAGTTTCTGCTTTATAACAAAGTGAATCAGTTATACATATACATATGTTCCCATATCTCTTCCCTCTTGCGTCTCCCTCCCACCCTCCCTATCCCACCCCTCCAGGCGGTCACAAAGCACCGAGCTGATCTCCCTGTGCTATGCGGCTGCTTCCCACTAGCTATCTACCTTACATTTGGTAGTGTATATATGTCTATGCCTCTCTCTCACTTTGTCACAGCTTACCCTTCCCCCTCCCCATATCCTCAAGTCCGTTCTCCAGTAGGTCTGTGTCTTTATTCCTGTCTTACACCTAGGTTCTTCATGACATTTTTTTTTCCTTAAATTCCATATATATGTGTTAGCATACGGTATTTGTCTTTCTCTTTCTGACTTACTTCACTCTGTATGACAGACTCTAGGTCTATCCACCTCATTACAAATAGCTCAATTTCGTTTCTTTTTATGGCTGAGTAATATTCCATTGTATATATGTGCCACATCTTCGTTATCCATTCATCCGATGATGGGCTCTTAGGTTGTTTCCATCTCCGGGCTACTGTAAATAGAGCTGCAATGAATATTTTGGTACATGACTCTTTTTGAATTTTGGTTTTCTCAGGGTATATGCCCAGTAGTGGGATTGCTGGGTCATATGGTAGTTCTATTTGTAGTTTTTTAAGGAACCTCCATACTGTTCTCCATAGTGGCTGAACCAATTCACATTCCCACCAGCAGTGCAAGAGTGTTCCCTTTTCTCCACACCCTCTCCAGCATTTATTGTTTCTACATTTCTTGATGATGGCCATTCTGACTGGTGTGAGATGATATCTCATTGTAGTTTTGATTTGCATTTCTCTAATGATTAATGATGTTGAGCATTCTTTCATATGTTTGTTGGCAGTCTGTATATCTTCTTTAGAGAAATGTCTATTTAGGTCTTCTGCCCATTTTTGGATTGGGTTGTTTGTTTTTTTGTTATTGAGCTGCATGAGCTGCTTGTAAATTAATCCTTTGTCAGCTGCTTCATTTGCAAATATTTTCTCCCATTCTGAGGGTTGTCTTTTGGTCTTGTTTATGGTTTCCTTTGCTGTGCAAAAGCTTTGAAGTTTCATTAGGTCCCATTTGTTTAGTTTTGTTTTTATTTCCATTTCTCTAGGAGGTGGGTCAAAAAGGATCTTGCTGTGATTTATGTCATAGAGTGTTCTGCCTATGTTTTCCTCTAAGAGTTTGATAGTTTCTGGCCTTACATTTAGGTCTTTAATCCATTTTGAGCTTATTTTTGTGTATGGTGTTAGGGAGTGATCTAATCTCATACTTTTATGGTGTTAGGGAGTGATCTAATCTCTACTCTCAGTACCTGTCCAGTTTTCCCAGCACCACTTATTGAAGAGGCTGTCCTTTCTCCACTGTACATTCCTGCCTCCTTTATCAAAGATAAGGTGACCATATGTGCGTGGGTTTATCTCTGGACTTTCTATCCTGTTCCATTGATCTACCTTTCTGTTTTTGTGCCAGTACCATACTGTCTTGATTCCCTTCAGGTTTTAATTATCTTTCATCTTAGGTTTTAATCATCAGCTTTATCAGTTTAGCATAGTCAAAATTTGTAAAGAAGCAACTTATTCTCTAACATGTCACTCTGAAAAATGCTACTTTGTAATTCACTACCATAAATTATTTTTAATTTTAATTTCAAGTGGCAAGCTATAATCAATATATATCATACCATAAGCAATATACTCCCAAACCATAGAGGCCTCTAAAGGTCTCCCTAACCCCCAAACTGTCAGTATTCACGTGTAACCCTGTATCTGCATCATCTTTCCTCCTCTTTCAAGTCATTTCCTCTAACTTACTTTGACCTATGAAGCTGCAGCAAACTTCTCAGAATTTTTCCTAGTCCAAAAGAAAAAAAAATCAATTAAATATTAAAATAGAAAGGAAAACAAAAAATTTTAAACAAGAATAAAATAAAAGTAAGCCAGCTCCTCAGTTAGCATGACTAAGTAATAGATTTAAATGACAGCTTTCTAAGAATGAGTCCCATTTCTCTCAGTATAATATAGGGCCAACCAACAATGGCAATACTTAAGAAAATTTTAAGACTCAGCTGATCACCTTGTACCTTGAGGTACAGGATGAAAAGAGTGTTTTAATCTTCCATCACACTTCTATTCAACAGTGTGACTACGTGGAGCACTGTACTGAGAAAAAAAAATCTGAGACCACATAGAAATCAGTGGGAGAACATACTGTGAGTCACGTCATCTGTCACAGTCTGCCTGGTTGGAAACAAGGGATGACAGAATGTGAGCCAGGTATTTGCAGTCTCCAGTCTAGGGTAAGAGTAGTAATACTTGAAATTGCATAATATACCAGGAACAATAATTTTAAAACCTTAAACACCTAATTTTACCAAACATGGGATTTAGATATAAAGAAGGGGTAATGCTCAAAACCAGGTTCTAGAGTCTGATGGAGGGCCCTTTATTACATAGGATAATCCAAACCAAACTAATCCTTTCCCCAGAAGATAGGAACTTGTTGGAGTCAGAGAATAACGGATTTCTTCCATCTCTTTTAATTTTTTAAAGAAAAAGTTATTTTATAAATCCCATAAAACTCTAGATCACCTGATAATTGTTGTTTTTTTTTTTTTTAACAAAATAGAGGCTTTAACCAAACAGCAGTAAAGGTACAAGGGGCTGGAAGGCCTGAGGGGGCACAAGGCAGGAGGAGCCAGGAAGGTGGTGACCCTTGGAAGGAGGGAGGCACTGGGCCTCTCCTGGGAAAACTATCTGACTCTTGTGGCTCCTGTCCCAGCCTCTGCCCAGATCACCAGCCCAGATGCAAGGGACAAGCCCTTGTATTGTGCTTCTCAGGTGATCCCTTTTTCCAAAGGGCATGTGGGCCCCAATACAGAGAGAGGGTAATGAAGAAGGGCAGGAGTGCTGACATGCCAGCAACCCCTCACCCCTAGGGCAGGTCTGCCCAGCCCGGGCCTTGCCCGACCTCAGAGCCAACTTCAGTCACTGGGGAGTGACACCCTACATTCTGTCTTCCCCACTAATGGAATTTTTACATTCTTCAAAAATTACTGGACCACGTCACTTTCAGCAAAATGGTTAAAATGAAAAAGATAAACCAATTATCGGCAAGGATATAGATCAGTGGGAACTCTCACACACTGTTGGAAGTTATATTGGTACAACTACTTTGGAAGACTGTGAAGCATTATCTACTATAAATGAACATATACCTAACTTATGATCCAGCAATTCCGCTCTTAGGTGTATATCTAAGGGAAATGCATACATATGTTCACCAAAAGGAGTGAACAAGAATGTTAATAAACAGCATTATTTGTAAAATCCCTAAAATCTCCCCCCAAAAAACTGTATAAGAATGTTCAGAATAGCATTATTTGTAATACCTCAAACTGTAAAGAATCCACATGTCCATCAACAGTAGAATGGATAAATTGTGATATATTCACACAATGGAATATTAAAACAGCAATGAGAATTAATAAAATATACATACATACAACATGGATGAGTTTCATAAACATACTGAGTGAACCTGGGCCTCCCCCCAAAAATGCATATGGTAATTATTATTCCATTTACATAAAGTTCAAAAAGAGGAATAACAAATACATGTTCTTAGAAGTCATGATAGTAGTTACCTTGAAGAGGAGTATTTTTCAAGGAGGGAACAAAGGGGTTTCTGGGGTACTGGTATTATCTACTTCTTGACCTATATGCTAGGTACATGTTCACTTTAGGAAAATTCATCAAGTTGTTCATAGTTATGAATTTGTGCTGTAAGTCAATAAAAAGTTTCCTTAAAATTACTGGGCAATACCAACAATATACAGCTACATAGGAGAGCTAGAACTTGAATCCTTATAGTTTGTCCCTAGGGTCTGTGCTCTTAACCACTATACTATTTTAGCAATCTACCTTAAAGAAGTACTTGCTAATACTATCTATTTTTAAATATGAAAAACCTACATATGTCAACAGGCAATTAACTGTAAATGTAGGAACATAATTTGTACAAGTATAGAAGATCCACACGGAGCCACAAGGGAGGCTGATTGGGAGAATCATAGAAGTTTTGCTATACCTGATTTAAACTTTTTACCATGGGAATCTGTTCATGTGTTCCTATTTATGTTTAATAAAATGAATGACATTTCTCCCCTCCAAAAAATAAATGGGCAACATTTTTTTTGCATTCAAAGAATATTTGCTATGTATGTAAAAATACTTTGAGTAACAAAGTAAATGTTTTTAGTTCACAGAAATAGATTGATTTCATAGAAATCATAGGAAGAGACATTTAATAAATATTCAAGGAATGAATGACGCTTAGAGATTTGTTGACCCTCCTATCATTGCTATTAGTTCTTCCTAGTCATTCATCAGAGATAGTGATGTGGTATAGTAGGCATCTATTGGTCTTGCCTGCCCAGCACCCAGTGAGCCCCTTCTTTTGGTAAAGGCATTTCAATATCCCCCCTGGGCAATTTCTTCTACCCTACTGCATGCAGTTTTGGTGAGATTATCAATTCTGCCTTCTCCTGACCAAGGAGTGGGCGTGTAAACTAAACTAGGCCAAACAGACTCTTTCTCCTTAAAATTTAAATCTTAAGTAGAGTGACACAAGGTCAGAAAACAAATTCACCTTGACAGTAGCTCTCTGAAGAAGCTGTCCATTGGTTCCTGCTACTTAGATCCCTTAAGCTGCACTGCTTCCTATCCTTTCCAAGTACCAGTTGTTTCACTTTTCCTTAGATTCTGTGAATCACTACATATCCTTACATTACATTTCTTCTCTGGTTAATTTCTGTTGACTGTAACTGAGGAAACAGTGAAACAGTTGGATGTAAATATATTCAATAAAAAGGTTACTACAACTTTGCAAGAAAGTCCATAGTATTTAACTTTTGCTTAACTTTTTGCCAGAATTTGTTTCCCTATAAAGTCTACATTAGTCCTACCTCTACTTCTGGAGCTTCATAGTATAAATATACTCCATCTTCTAAATGGCACACATTTAAAACTCTATCATTTATCCCCAAACACTTTCTCAGCAAAATAATCTATTTTCAAATTAAAACATATATGACTACTACACACTCACTAGAATGGCTATAATAAAAAAGACAGACAATTCCAAGTGTTGACAAGGATGTGGAGAGACTGGAACCCTTATGCACTACTGGAGGGAATGTAAAATTGTATAACCACTTTGGAAAGCAGTTTATATAGTTTATATATTTACATAATTTACACAATATTTTTAAATAGACTTTACAAATAATCATCTAGGCAATGTCATCCTAGGCAACAATGCCCATGAAGTCATGGTCATTTAGGTGCAAGTTATATTTTCCTATAATATAGTAAAACATACTAAACCCTTAAAGATGTGGCTCACTTACCATCAAAATTCATTTCTTTGTCTTCCTTGGTACATTTATTGCCCTTTGGGAAACACTGGGTTATTCAACTTAAAATTTACATAAATTAATTTTCACTAATTACCAACTTAGGAAACAATACTATAAAGTTTTATGCAACATATGACAAGATATAGGAAGTGTTAAACCTTTCATTTAGCAAATACTTGAAAATGCTTTTGGTTGGCCTTTTTCAAATAAAAGTGACTAAAGAGCTGGAGATGTGGGAAACGGCCAAAGCCAAGACATCTCCCTTCCTACCCTATACCCAACATGATCACAACCATGTTATTTCAGGGAGAAAAAGGAGACCTCCCCATGGGAAGAAGAAAAAAAGGAAGTATACGAAATGTTAAGCAGTTATTTAAGGAATTATGGGTCATTGTTTTCTTTAAATTTTTGATTGTGTTCTTCCCTTCTCTACTTGCCCAATTTATTTAATGTCCTTCTATTTTTAAAAATAAATACAGTAAAACTTTCTGTTCCTTTGAATACCTTCAGAATGAAAACTATTATTTCAACCTATCCCTTATAATAGTTACATTTCTAATTTCATATTTTGATTCAAAAACAAAAATTTAAGTGAAGATACCAATTTCTTCCTTCTTATTTTTTAAAGTATTGATATTTATATACAACCTTTTGTGGCTAGTTCTGTTACTATGTACTCTTAAGCTCTCAAAGCACTAGAAATAGGTGTTTTGCCCATTATTACATGAAAAATACAATCCAAAGAACATAAACGCCCTCAATGGCCAGAGCAGAACACAAAAACATTGGGTTCTGAAAAATGGACCTGAAGTTTTCTTGTAATTATAGCTTGATTATTCTTAAAACTCTTTATAGGGATTTGCTTTTAATTACTCTAGCAAGGATGAGGACGAGCTAGGGAGTGGTAGGTAGATGGAAGGGATAGATGTACCTAGAACAAGAGCATGATGTTGATAATTGCTGAAGCTGGGTGGTAAGTAAATGGGTGTTCTTTTTTTCTGTATATCTGAAAAAATTCTATAATAAAAGTTAAAACAGAAACGAATTCTTTAAATTCTAAAAATGCATTATTGCAGAGTGACAACTAAAGCAACCTCTGTAACATGCCCAAAACAGAACAAAAACTAAATAAATAAACAAAGCTCCAGGGGTCTATAAAGTATTTTTGCTATTTTAGTTGTATAGTCAAATGAGAAAACAAATATTTACCAATAAGTACACAACTATTTAAAAGTTGTATGAAAGGTTACTATTGCCACCTACTGGACACTGCGATTACTGCTTGCTATTAAAAAAAGTCACTATTGAGTAGGTCTCCCCATCCCACCACAAGCCTCTGGTCTTTAACAAGATGATAAGTAATACCATTAAACGTATGTTTACGTGTGTTTATATTAGTAATGTTAATTAATAATGTTTTATCACATCATTTCTAACAACATGAAATGCCAACTACAAAAGCTGTGTCATAAAATTTTTGTTAGAAAGTACATTGATGATCACCTTATGATGTCCTTGTTTTACAGAAGATCCCAGATTTTGAATTGTTTTCCCATAGGAATTCAAATTGTTTACACATAGGGATAGACCAGGAAGCTAGAAACTAGTCCTGGCTCTTAAATTCAGTGCATTATCTTTTTTTTCATCTCAGTCTTCTAAAATCTTGACTTTTATTAAAAAATTTTCACCTCTTATAACTTGGTTAATTGCATACACCAGTGATTCTCAACCTTGCTGCACAAGAATTACATGTCAAATTTGAAAATAAACTAATGCTGATACCAAAGCCAGAGATTTATTTTATCCAGGGTTTAAAGATCCATTAGTAAGTATCAGTGGTTCTCAAAATACAGTCTTTGAACCAGCAACATCATCACCTGCGAATGAAACTGAGCAGGACCCTGTGGACAAAAGCCTTTCCTTGTCCTCCACTTCCCTGCTTGTAGGAAAAAGATTTAGCCTCTTAGATGTTCCCTGAGTTCCAGAGGGCAGATGCAAACAGAAGAGTGAAGGAATGCAGAAATAAAGGAAAGGCAGTCAAGAAACAGTGCAGCGATGCAGCAGGGTCCCGGTTCCTCCTCAAGGGCTATACATAACCTGATAGTTCTCCAGGAACTAAACCACCCAGGTAGAGGATGGTAACTTCAGTCAGAGCACAAGCTCTGGATCCCAGACACGTTGGAACCTGAAGGCTAATGATTGAGTTTTGTGGAACATCATCCCGTTACCTCATCACCAACCAATCAGGGGAAGGTCACTCACCTTTCAGTCCTCCCCCCACATTTTGCCTATAAAAACTCTTCCCTAAAAACCTTGGGAGAGTTCAGGCTTTTTGAGCACCAGCAGCCCATTCTCACTGTTCGGCCCGTGAAATAAACCTTTCTCTGCTCCAAACTCCAATATTTTGGTTTGTTTGGCCTCACTGTGCACCAGGTGCACGAATTGGGTTTGGCAACAGGAACTTATTAGAAATGTAAATTTTCAAGGCCCACCCCAGATGCTGACTGGTGCCAAGCAATTTGTGCCTGCAAGCCCTCCAGGTAATTTGGATGCAGGCTAATGTTTGAGAATTACTAGTATTGATATTTACCATAATTATTTAAAACTTTTTACTCTTTTTAAATATAAGATTTTAATTTACTGTTTTCTCAGAAAGAAGAAAATACATTAATAACACAAAAGAGAGAGGTTTATGTGAAGAGTAATCTAGTGCAATTCTACTATTTTTCCAGAAGCATATACCATTATGAACACTCAACATTAGTTCTAGTTAGCCAATAGGAAAAACACTCTAATGGAAGGTTAGGGAATAATTTAGTCATAGGCCAGTTAATAAGACCCTGGAATGCTCTTGCCCAGAGCAAGTTTTCCAACCGTATTTCCTTGTTCCTTTGTTCTGCTCAGAAAGGTATCTTTCTAAGACATAATTAAGACCTTTAGCCATATCATACCTTTTAACTCAGGAAGGTCAGTTCTAGAAATATAGAGGAAACTAAATTATGCTCAAAGATTTTCTCCAAAGTATTGTAAATAATAAGGTTAAGGGGGACCTGAAAGCAAGTTAAATGCCCCAAAACTAAGAACTGACTCCATAAATTAGAGCATCAATAGGATGAAATATTGCTCAATCATTAAAATGCTTTTCATATAAGATTTTAAATAATATGGGGAAATGCTTACTTTATATAACATCATGTGCGTACATGTTCCCTCTGTTTCTCTGTCTCTCATTCTCTGTCAATTGAAAAAGATAATGGGAAGCACCAAAATATTAATACTGGTTATCTGAGTAGTAGGACTCTGAGTGATTTATTTGTTTATATTTATTAGTGTCTCTAAAGTTCTCTATAATAAGAGTATACTTACTCTATTAATCAGAAAACCCACAAATACAGTAATAGAGTTTCTACTCTGTGATCTAGGGTCTTTAAATAACAATCAGTATGCTTTCAGAAGACCATAAATGTGGGAAACAAGTAGATATCTTTTTTCTCTCCATCCTACACTACTTTTTTCTCATCCCACTCCTCCAACCCTTCTATTTCAACTTTCTTCACATCACTGTGCCATAACCCCATAGCTAGACATACCAAGAAACTGAAGTGTAATTATTCAATATTTAAAAAATTTAAAATTGGTTAAATAGTTTAATTTATCTTAGAACACATAAAAAGGAGGTAAAATAGCCTGATGGTTAAGAGAACAGGCTTCAAAATCAGACAAATGTAGGTTTGAATCTTAGTTTGCCACTTAGAGGACCTCACACAAGTTTCAATTTCCTTAACTGTAAAATGAAAGTACCGCCCTTCTTACTAAACTCCTGCGAGGATGAAATGAGAGAATGCATAAAAAGCATAAGATAGTAGTAGGCACTCAATAAAAGGTAACTACTGTTACTGTTTTGTAGTTAATGCTACAGTTGCTTTTGGTAAACAGCCCTTAAATTTTAATTTTCCTGTGGGAAAAAAGGCTTAGTGGAGTACAGTGGCTGTTCACAGTCTTTTGGACTTGTCAGACCACTAAAATTTCAAAAACAATTGGGGAGACCTATATGGAGCCGTCAAAATATTCTTTACAAAGTGAGTGTTATTAAAACCCACCAACAAATTTATCAGGACTATTTTTTCATATAAGAAAAAGCCCTTGAACATCCCCTAAAAAAAGTGGAAGACAGTCTCAGAGTAAAAGAAATCGTTCCCAAGAAAGGACAGTTGGCAACTGCACGACAAAATTATCCTTATTTTTTTTGTTTTGTCACATACCAGTAAACACTTAAGGACCAACACCAGTATGCAAACTGGCAGCCTGATCCTTCAACCATAAATTAAGTTGTTTTATCTACCTCATGGGATATTCATTCAACAAACACTAACAACTTGCTATTAAGCAGAGGAATTCAGGATCAAATAAAGTATATAAAAACACCATACACAGTGCCTTGTATATTACAAAGCACCATTAAAATATATAATATTTTTTAAAAAAATAAATAAAATATACAATATTATTACAAAAAAATACAAATACTATAAATTGATTCCTAAGAGAAAAAAAAGTTTTCTACCCACTTGTTTTAAGGGCTTAATCATTTTCTGTATTCATGCTATCACAAAAGACATTAAGGAATTATTAGAATGAAGATTTTCCATATTTTTTCTTCAGAAAATAGTCATATTTGTGATGTAGCTCATGACTCTGCCATTCTCTGTCTTATGGGAACTGAGGATGTTACTTTTCCCTCAGATGGTATGACTCTCAAGGGAAAGTTATTAAGCTAGAAATTCCTGCTATAATTATCAGATTGTAGAATCTGAATACTAAGGAAGAAAATTTAACATGATCTAAAAGTTAGGTTCAGACACAGAGCAAATTTTATTTTCTTAGTTTTGAAAGTATTATAAGATTTTTCAGTGTTAAAATTTACTTTCAAGTATGATGATCAAGAAATAACAAGACACCAAACTTAGAAATTAAACAGTTTTTAATTTTCTCTGTTGTTTCTTGATCCACTGAAAATAATTTCTCAATGTAACACATTTAGGCAGCTTTTTTGTCACTTTCTTCGGGTTCTACTTCTTTAGGCAATAATGACTCGATCTTTAGTAACAAACCTTCACTTGTTGAACTTCGAAGGAAAGCACGTACCACAAAGGGTCCTGAAAACAAAAACAAGAATCAATTTTCATTTTATTCCATAGATACCTAATGAGCAAATACAAACATACACAAGAAACTTTATAGGACTCGTGTTATATTTTCACTTGAAAAGTACTGATATTACTGAACTATTATTTTGAATTATAACAAAGGGAAGATCGCTTCATTTCTAGAGTAGAAGACAAACTAGCTGTACCATAGTATATTAGAGATTTACAGATGGAACTACACATATTCACTAATAATTCATTTCTCTCTTTCAGAAGGTGATCACCTAGAATTTATTTCATTGCAAAGTCAACAGTAAAGGGAACAGGTGATGATATTTACATTTGATGGCAAGATTCTAAATATTTATTTAAAACAGCACAGATGCTAACTCTGTGTTACCAAACATTTAGTAAAATTCCTTAAAAATTAAAAAGCGTTTCATAAGAACAATGTTAAGGGACCCTCAGTTAAAATGGCAAAGAGAAGATAACTACATTGCTTTTAGAGATTTACTGTTCATCATTCTACTCCTGATATAGGTTCAGAGGCTCCTATACTCAAAACAAAGTTCTCCATGAAAGAGAAGAATCTATACACATACAATCACTAAGTACTATGGTCATATCTAGCACAATAGAATTAACAAATGAGGTATTTATTCATCAGTGTGTTTAACTCCCAAAGAAGGTTAAACATAACGTGAGATTGTGTTTTAATTATACACTTGGTTTATAAAATGAAACATGACAGAATCCTATAATAGTAAGCCTGTAAGTGCATAGTCAAATGAGGGTTACAGACTCTTGCTTTCAACCAGCGGAAAGAGAACACGTTTGCCTGAGGAAGGACTGTGAATGGCAGGTAATGCAGTGGGTACTACATGTGTTCCTAGCCTATGACACAGCTTCCACATCAAGTTTCACTGTTCTCCACGAATCACCCCATTTATAAATAGTGATTCTTGTGACATGATTAAAAACCTTGTTTCTTTTCTAAAATAAATAAGATTAAGAAAGCCAACTGCTAGTACCAGTGACAAAGTGAATGGTCTGGCTTCAAAATATCATCTATCTCATAAATGACTTTAGTTTCTGCTTAAACACTATTGTAAGTTTAAGGCAATCCGTTACAGTTTTCTTTCAAACTTTATTACATTTAATGGTAGAAATAATGTGGGAATTTATAAAGGTTTCACAATGTATTCCTTATTAATGTTAAAGAGGTCTCCTCTCCAAACAACTACAACTTCTTAATAAGGTCATTAGGAATCCTTTGGAGAATTAAGTTGTATTTCTTTAATCCCTGGAAATATTATTGCTATTGCAGTTGCATATTAACTGGATTGTTTTCTTAATATTTTACATTTTTAAAGTATCACAGAGCTACAAGGAAATCTACCCCAGGGAACCACTTACCCAAATTCAGCGGTCTTTGCCTACAAACTTCACTGATAACTGCTTGCAGATTGGCAGCTATCTGGTCACTTGACATATCCAGCTGAAAGAAAACGATATATAACGTTAATGATGTGAAAGTGAGATGATAATACAATTTTTGGTAACTGTATCAGTAGTTGTTCCAGACAGTTTTTTCAAATATTCAACTAGAGCAAATTATGTATTAGGAGACCCTACTGTGAAAGAAAAAAACTTCCATAACTTTTTTCAGAATACTACATTAACATGTCTTTACATGTCAAGACTTAATTACCTTTTAGAACACATTATAGCAAAGTGTTTTAAAGTTGCTCCACTTGCGATTCCTTGAATTCCAAGTAATTTCCCCAAAGCATATCCTGGGGCAGAATACACCATTCCCCCCACCCTTTCCCTACCACCAAGGAATTAGTGATATTTTTTTTTCAAGTTGTTTATTTTTTAAAATAAACTAAGAAAATATTTAGAAGTTAATGCTTTCAAAAGTCCAAAATGAAACTACTTGACAACGCACATTCACATAACATATCCCACACAGAGACATTTTCAAGATGCTATGCTAACACTCTAACTCTGCAATAACAATTATCCTACTACTTCGTAAAAACTACAGTAAGTAAATATATAGTGAATGAGCCCTATTCATAAAACACCTAAACCTAGCACACATCTTTGGAAAGTCCTTGAGTTTACCATTCAAATTCAATGCATGTTATTCTTCTTAAATATACCAGTTAAAATCAGTTCTATTGCATTCCTATGTTTAGAGGATTTTGCACTTTGCCAAATAAATCCAGTTTTTAAAATTCATATAAAACTTATAATAGTGTAATTGGCAAAAATTAGACAGTAAGAGTTCAAACAAGAATTCTATTTTCCAATGACTCTTGAGACCATTGTGAGAAATGTAGTACATAAGCATAAAGAGAATTCCTCCTGAAACAAATTATTCTCATCATCATCAGACAACATTTATTCGACATTCACTTAGGCATGATGCAGTACCAAACCCTAAATGAGAAGGCTTGGGCATTACTGGAGGAATTTTCACTTTATGCCAATCCACAAGTGGGAGTTTGGAGAGGGAAAAAAATCAAGCAATGCTTAGTTCTCCTTATTAAATCCATAGAACTTATAGACTTTAAGTTGTATTGAAGTACGTAGTTCACTGACAGACAGGGCACCTTACATTTGCTATGGTAAAAAAAAGAAAACAAAACAAAACACCAAGAGTATCAACATGTGTCCTTTCATTCCTCTCTTAATTCTCCACTTTCCCTCAAAATGTCCTCCTTTCTATTATCAACTTAAGTAACCAACACAGCTCTAAGGAGTTCCTTTACCCTTTGTAAAGACCTATACCTACCTTAGATTTGGGAAAGCAATAGATACAAGAAAAAGCAAGAGTTCCAGTATATCTTCCTTGATAGTTACAAGCTATACTGTTGGACTGTATATACTAAACTTCTCAGATTTTTGTAACTATACTTTCTGCAGACTTATATTGCCATTCTTACAATAACCTAACAACATAGGCTTTAGAAATGCAAAACAAAAAAACCAAACAACAACAAGAACAAAAAAGAAATGCAAAACAGATGACTTCAATGGTTTCATTAAGTTTTAAAATATACAAATTGTTTTAAAATATAGTTTAGGGCTTCCCAGGTGGCGCAGTGGTTGAGAGTCCACCTGCCGTTGCAGGGGACACGGGTTCGTGCTCCGGTCTGGGAAGATTCCACATGCTGCAGAGCGGCTGGGCCTGTGAGCCATGGCCGCTGAGCCTGCGCGTCCGGAGCCTGTGCTCCGCAGTGGGAGAGGCCACAACAGTGAGAGGCCTGCATACCACAAAAAACAAAAACAAAAACAAAAAAACCCAAAAATATAGTTTACACTTTTGTCCAAATTTTAGCACCTCTAATTATCAGTACTATGTCCTCTACTGAATCTTAAAATATATTTTTAGCCATAATACCTCACTTTACTTTTTCTTTTAGATATTTTGTAAAATTATGAAAAAGATATATTTTATGGGCATAACTTGGATTACACAATTGACTACTGATGACAAAGAGCTATGTAAAAAAAATGTATGCATGCATGCATGCATTTTATCAAAACTTGCATAGGAAATTTATTTGGGCCGACAATGATCTAGAGATAACTCAGGAAAGCAACATTTACAAGCTTCTCCATCTATATCTCAGTTGCTCTGTTCTTCCAGTAGTGCTTTTCCACACCGTAACATTCTGTGGCCTGACAAAGGTAAGGAGGACCATTTTGAGGATATATTATCTGTTAGATTCTCAATAGCAGAGCATTAGACTTGGCAAAGCAGGAAAAAAGTGGGGGCTGGGGGAGTGGAAGGGGTTGACCTTGAAGGCGGTATTGAACTATGTTAAGCACTGTATTTGTGTGTGTACATATGTGTGTATTTGAATATATAATAGTCACAACAGTACCTATGTTTAGCTAAAGTGATTGTCCACTACAGGGCAAAATAGTTATTCCTTGTTCTGTAGCATAAATGTTTTTAAGAAAAGACTGATTTACTGAATCCTCCCTTCTGCTTAACATCCTTATTATATCAGAAATAATTCCCTAAGCAGACTAGATGGAAGACTTCCCAAAGATGTCAGGGAGGTGGCTCAATCGATACAGCTGAACTATACCTCTTTGCTTTAACTCTCAGATTTTCCTCTTTCTATGCAATTCCTAACCTTTGTTTTCAATCACTCTCTACCATTATGAGAAAACTAAAAAACTGTGGTCCTTAACCATTGTTTGTCCCTTTGAGATGCAGACATATGCAGGATAAACTATAGTCATGAGAGTGTCTAAGACAGTGATTCTTAAACTTTTTTCGGGTTATCAAAACTTGCACCAGAAAAATGCGCACAGGCACACAAAAATTTTAGCCTATGCTTTTAGGGTCTTTGAGGATTCTTTGAATAAAAGAAAGGGGAAGAAAGAAGAAAGGCTCCTGAGGAAAGGGGCTCAAGTTAAAAGGGCTACACTCTGAGAACCACCAGTGTCACTGTTTAATTTGGCTCAAATACTTTGAAGGACTAAGGACAACAGTATGGAAAAAGGATTCAACTTAATTTTCTACATTTTACAGAGGACAAAAAGAAAAAGCAAAGTGTGTGTGCACAGTTTTTAAACAATCATATTTTCCACCTAAAGTGGCCAGCTTCTGTCACTGTAAATGTTGTAACAGCCTCTAGATGACTGATCATCTCTAGCTGGGAACTGCAGAGAGGACTGCTGCTTTGGATTAGCACTTGTTAGAACACCTGACCTCCAAAACCCCTTCCAAGTGCAATGTTCTAGGGTTACAAATAGGGTAGCCTGGCAATGGTTTCTGCAGGTGGGCCAATACTCAATTCCCTTGACTCCTGAAAGTCTAAACCAAGAAAAGGAAGACAAGACAGTCTGTGTATCTCCTATACAACATTAAGTAACAGTAGTAGTAGAAGTAGTAGCAGCAGCAGTGGCAGCAGTAATAATAATAGTAATAATAATACTAGAGCAGCTCTATTTATTGGGTGCTTACTCTAAGACAAACTCTGTTCTAAGCATTACATAGATATTTTCATTCATTTCTCCCACGTATCCTAAAAGATGGGAACCATTATCATTCCTCTTTTTTTTTTTTTTTTTTTTTTGCGGTACGCGGGCCTCTCACTGTTGTGGCCTCTCCCGTCGCGGAGCACAGGCTCCAGACGCGCAGGCTCAGCGGCCATGGCTCACGGGCCTAACCGCTCCACAGCATGCGGGATCTTCCCAGACCAGGGCATGAACCCGTGTCCCCTGCATCAGCAGGCGGACTCACAACCACTGCGCAACCAGGGAAGCCCTATCATTCCTCTTTTACAATTAGAAACTGAGACTTAGAAAACTTTGTAACTTATTCAAAAGCACGCACATGATAAGGAGTGGCTCAGCAGCTATGTGCATGAGCTCTAAAGGCAGAGAAATGTGACTTTGAACCCCATTTCCACCATTTATTAGCTTGTAACCCTGGACACAGCTAGTAAGTGTTGGTAATCCTTAATGAAAATTAAAGTGTCAGTTGTCTGGGAAACAGAAATGAGTTGGTTATAAACTAAGGGGAGAAAAAGAGGAAACTAAGTGAAATACTGAAAGGGAAAGAATATACATTTAAGTGGGAAAAATATGAATTTTTCTTTGCACCTAATGAATCCTTTCCTACCTTCCCAGTTTTTAGATGTTAACGGCGTACAATTCAGCAACATTTACTTGGCCTTCACTCTTTGTTGGGCAACATGCTGGGGACTAGGAACAGAAAGATGAGTAAGATACAAACCTTAACGTCAAGGAGCTCACCATCTGGTCACTAAAATACAACATGACAGGTGCTACTCTAATCAAATGAACAAAGTGCCACAAGGGTAGAGAGGAAGAAGTGACTGCCTTTGGCAGAGAAGGCTTCACAAAGGTTATATTTAAATTGAGTCTTAAAGGATGAAGAATTCTGAAGGACAAAGAGGATCTTCTAGGCAGATGGAGCAGCAAGAGGTAATGTGAGAACAGGTGGATCAGGTGACCAGAAGGCAGCTCACTATATCTAGGCCCAGGGTTGCAAACTCAAATGGCTACAGTGGCCACAGCAGGTAACATGCATGATTGAAGAGGACTGGGTTTGAGTGCATATGCATACAGGACCCATGGGGCACAGGCTGTGCATAGGTGGAGAGCACTGCTCCATAGGGAAGAGGCAGCAGCCACTGAGTGCTAACAGAATGTTACACTGAGGGCTCTGAGGCCGGTTTATCAGAACTCTTGACTGGTGAAGAACAACTAGAAATCTGGATTTCTATGTGACATTATCTAGTTTTTAAATGCTGAATCAATAAAACAAAACAAGTCTGGGGGCCAAACTCAGACTGTAAGCTGCCAATTTGTAACTCTAGACTTCAAGCTGCATCACTGAAAATAACAGGAAATCCTGAATTTGAACTTGACATAGTGATTTGACACTAAATTATCAAAAGATTTGAATGTAAAGCTAAAGATTTTAGAATATATTCTGTCAACAGTGAGAAGCTACTTAATGTTTTTAAGCAGACAAATGGTATTTCTGGTTTACGTTTTGGAAAGAATTTTAGAGGAAGGGTGTAAAACAGGAGTTGGCAAACTTTCTCTGTAAATGGTCAGACAGTAAATATTTTGGGCTTTGCAGGCCTAACGGTTTCTGTCGCAAATACTCAGTTCTGCTGTTGTGGTGCAAAAGTCATCACAGACAATACATAAACAAATGACCACAGCTGTGCTTCAAGAAAACTTTACTTACAAAAACAGCTGGAGAGCTGGAAGTGGCCCACAGGCCACAGTCTGCAGACCTCTGGTGTGGAAGATAGACCAAAGGATGTCTGAGAAAGTGAATGGGCAAAAGAAACCATTACTTTTTGCTAAAGCAGAAAAGATTTTTGTTTTGTTGTGTTTAACAGAAAGCTTTGTTGGGTGCTGATAGACTTTTGGTATCGTACAATGCATCTATTATGCAGACGAGGCAAAAAAATGTTTTGTCAAGCTAAGAATTGCATTGCCATTTAAAATAAAAGTAGGAAAAATGCTTAGCAACTGTTTCAACAACTGCCGTAAATTCTATATATGCACTTGAAACAAGATGTTGCATGGGGCCTTTCTGGAAGTTTCTTCAGGACTGATGACCAGGGCCTAAATCTGAAAGCAAAAAAGGCATGTAGTGCGTGCCCTATATTTTAAAGAAAGATGCCAACAATTAAGGCCGAAAAGTTCTCACCATAATCAACAACCACGCTAAGGAGAAGCAGGCCAAGAGGCAAGGCTCCAAGAGGCTCTTGTGTAGAGACTGGGGGCACTGCCAGAAGAATATACTAGTTTGCTGAACATATGCTTGAAGGACATCAAATAAGTAAGAGCTGGTCACTGGCCAGAGAAGTGGCAACAACCAAAGTAGGGACCACAAATACAGGCAGATAAGACGGGGAAGTTGCCACTTCTCCCTTATTCCCTTTGTTAAGCCTCTACCACAGAAGAGTTAGGCCTGGAACAGGGAGTAGGGTGAGGTATTTAGAACTGCATCAAGTCACTGCAGCACTCTACAGTCTAGAGTGGGAGAAGGTGTGAGTGAAATTTTACTAAGCCCTCCCTGCTTCAGATCACGAGCCATAAAAGCCTGGTTCCAAATTGAACAAGGAAAATCTCTGGATAGCAGATCACATTTTTGAACTGAATCTCACTGCACTTTTAATTACTGAGAGCCACTAGAATTATGCCTGTCACCTAACATGCCTGTGCATAACAGAGAAGAAAAATTGTACATGGCACACTTGGAATCGGGGGATAGAGAAGACTATTTCATGTTTGTACTCCATTAAATTCAGACTTTTCAATAGAGCTGTACATTTACACATAGACTGCATTCTATGCACATGAGAATTTATGTGAATTTATGTTCAAAGGAATCATGGTTATAATAATGAGTGATACTGGAAACAACCTAAATGCCCAAGAAAAGGAGTAAAACTGAATAAATTAAGATATATCCACAATACAGCTATGAAAATAATACTCTGTAAGAATTTTAATGATTTTGGAGAATATTCAAGATAGAGTATTTAAGGAAAAGAGAATAGAAAACTCAATATATAGTATGACAGCAATTACATAAAAAATAAATGCATAGTGCCTTGGAAATCTCCTCCCCTTTCCTAGAGCCCTGATGATATGCCTGCCTCCTACCCCTTAAAATTCATTTACTCCCCTCCCCTCAAGGAGAAGGTGTTTTTAGGGCTCGAGGCTTCCCTTTTCCATTCCTTCATCAAGGTTTCTGAATAACGTTTCTGCTCTGCTACACACACACACAAATGCATGCATAGAGAAAGAGCAGTAGTGAAAAGCACTAAAATGTTACCAATTGCAATTTTAAAATAACGTTTATATTCTTATTTATGCTATTCAGTATTTTTCAAATATTATTATGTGCATGTTATCACCTGTTGATTAAAAAAAAAAAACTAGTTTTAGTTTAGCATTTTAAACTATAAAACCAGTCCTTTAAGATGCTATAAATGGGGCTTCCCTGGTGGCGCAGTGGTTGAGGGTCCGCCTGCCGATGCAGGGGACGCAGGCTCGTGCCCCGGTCCGGGAAGATCCCACATGCCGCGGAGCGGCTGGGCCCGTGAGCCATGGCCGCTGAGCCTGCGCGTGTGGAGCCTGTGCTCCGCAGTGGGAGAGGCCACAACAGTGAGAGGCCCGCGTACCGCAAAAAAAAAAAAGTCATACAGATGGAATAATTACATGTAACCTTCATTTTCTTTCCTCCATAATTCACATTGTTGTACAACTCTGACCACCATCTATCTCTAGAACCCTATCTCCTCATCTAAACGTCTGTACCCATTAAACACTAACTCCCCATTCCCTTCAACCCCCAGCCCCTGACAACTACCATTCTACTTTCTGTTTCTATGAATTTAACTGCTCTAGGTACCTCATATCACATTTGGAATCATATAATATTTGTCCTTTGGGACAAATATTTGGTGGAATCATATATTTGTCCTTTTGTAACTGGCTTATTTCATTTAGCATGATGTCTCTAAGTCTCATTCACGTTGTAGCAAGTGTCAGAATTTCCTGCCTTTTTAAGGCTGAATAATATTCTACTGTATGTACATATGCATTTTGTTTATCCGTCCAGCCTTAGATGGACACTTGGGTTGCTTCCACCTTTTGGCTATTGTGAACAATGCTGCTATGAACATGGGTATACATATACCTCTCTGAGTCCCTGCTTTCAATTCTTTGGGGTATATATCTGTAAGTGGAATTGATGGATCTTATGGTAATTCTGTTTAACTTTTTGAGGAACCGCCACACCATCTTCCACAGCAGCTGCACCACTTCACATCCCCACCAGCAATGCTCCCCATTCTCGCCAACACTAATTTGTGTTCTTTTGGTAACAGCCATTTCAGTAGGTGTAGTGCAGTATCTCATTTGGTTTTAATTTGCGTTTTCTTGATGGCTAATGATGCTGAGCATCTTTTCATGTGTTTACTGGCTATTTGTATACCTTATTTGGAGAAATGTGTGTTCAGATACTTTGCTCACTTTATCTTTTTATTATTGAGTTATAAGAGTACTTTATATATTTTAGATACAAGTCTCTTATCAGGTATATATATAGTTTGCAGATATTTTCTGCCATTCAGTGGCTTGCCATATCATTCTGTTGATAGTGTCCTCTGATGCACAAAAGTCTTGTTTTGATAAAATACAATTTATCTCTTTTGTTACCTGGGCTTTTGGTGTCAGTATGTAACCTTTTGAGACTACTTTCACTCAGGTTACAGTATGTAACCTTTTGGGACTGACCTAAATTGTTGTGTCTATCAATAGTTCATACCTTTTTTTATCACTGAGTCATACTCCATTATATGGATGTACCACATGTTTTTTTTTTTTAATCCATTCACACATAGAAGGATAACTGAGATTTTTCCATCTTTTGATGATTATCACTACAGTTCCTATAAATATTTGTGTTCAGATACTTGTGTGAACGTTAAGTTTTGATTTCACCACAAATGTTTCAACTCTATGGGAATGGAACTGGTGGACCTTACAGTAAACGTATATTTAGCTTTACAAGACACTATCAAACTGTTTTCTAGAGTGGCTGTATTATTTTGTATTCCAACCATCAATGTATGAGAGTTTCTCCATAATCTTGCCATTTTTTAAAAAAGTAATTTTCTGCACAATATTTCCTCCTTTCCTTTTGAGACACCGATATGAAAGTTAGATCTTTGTTATCGCCCCGTAGGGCCTTGATGGTCTTTTTTTTTTCCTATCTTTCATCTCTGTTTTTTAGATTGAATAATTTTTATGATCTACCTTCAAGTTCTTTGACTCTTTCCTCTGTCACCTCCATTAATTTCAGCTCCAGAAGTTAACACATAATTTTTATGAGATCCCTTTCCTAAGTACCCCGCCCCTTGATATCCCCAGTACTTTCTGGTTCCCTGAGGCTCTCCTTTTCAGCACTCTGCCCAGAAAGCTGAGGTTTTATTTACAGTTTGCCTCTTACTTCCTCCAACTGTTTTGGCAGTGGGGGCCAACCGGCAGGAAGACAGAGAAGATAAGAAAAGGGTGCATGCCCCTACTTCTTGAGACCACAGATCCTCCAATCAGAAAGTGAGGCAACCCCATTTCTCAGTTTTAGATACCTGTGTCTTCCTCTGCACCCACTGTCACTGTTAGGAGCCATGATCTCTATTTCCCAAGCCTGAGGTAGAGGGCTTCTCCTAGAGCTCTCCTGGGGCTCTCTGCCTGCATTGATGTCTGCTTCCCGGTTTCAGGCTATGTTGAGACCAGGCCATGTGACAACACAAAAGGAAAAATGGCAAACTCACCGCCAGTTTGGTGGTACTTTAAATTCTGGTCTTCCCTAATTCACCTGCTACTATTGACTTTTCAGAGTCTTCAAATAGCTGCTCCATGCCTTCTGTCCAGGTATTATAATAGGTGCACTCACTGAGAGAGATAGGGTGTCATGTGATTATTACACCATCTCACTTGGAACCAGAACTTCCCAGGCTTAGGTTTTATATGTTTGTATTTTAGGGTTGGCAAACTTTTTCTGTAAAGGACCAAAGAGTAAATATTTTAGGCTTGGAGGGTCACATATGATTTCTGCTGCATATTCTTTTTTTATACAACCTCTTAAAAGACCATTCTAAGCTCACAGGTGGTACAAAAACAGACCACAGAGCCATTGTTTTCCAACTCCTGTATTAGAATACATTATTTATCTCCAAGTATACAAAAATTCATGCAAAGACAAGTTGTAGTATGATTTATGCTTTACATCACTTTAACAAATCAATATCTTTACCAAAATCTATGGGTGCTGTAAGGCAAAAGCAGCCTTCATCATTGCTCATGATAAAGTTGTCTGAAAAATCCGTAATTTTGTGTTACATTTAATATATTTAATAATTCATAATAGGATCTTATAGATGTTTTATTGTTTACTGTAAATACTATATTACTAAATGCTATTATTTGTTTAGAAGTAACACTAATGAAAATCGCAGGGAATTATCTTTCAGATCCATTCAATTTCTTCTACAAGGATTTGGGTAAAGACAGAATTCAGTGAAAGCTATCATACTTTTCACTGCTTTTTGAAATAAAGCTAACAAAAGAGAGCTGTGTGTGCAGTGTACTGATAATTACTTATTAACAAATGGGTTGGCAAACAAAGGAAAGCAAGTCAGTTTACTTCCCTACTGCATGTTATGTCACATATTTTTCATCATGTGTTATTCTATTGATCAATGATTACTACATTGTTGAGTTACTGCAATGAATTAAAAAGCAAAGTTAGCTGTTTCTCTCAAATGGTATGGTTTTTCTTATGCTATTACTTATATCTGATTGAAGGGGAGAGTCACACTTCCCATCCCAAAAGTTCTGGGAAATTATCATCTGATTTCATGACAGTATAGATAAGAAAACTAAAAATGATAATAAACTATTTTTAATTCTAATATGACTACTGGTAAGAACACTGATAAAAATCCATACAATGGATGTACCCTAAAATACTACAAAGACTATTCATCCCAGTTAAATAAATATACATCTCTCACAATAAAGCATCAAGCAAAATGCTGGCACATACTGGGTCCAGGATAAACATTATTTTCTCCTCTTTCTTAGCCCCATACTTTTAGAAATCTAAGATCTACTGCCAGTCTAACTCCTTTATTTTTATTGAGAACTAAAAAGTACAGAATTTGACTTTTATATTCTACAGTTTATTTTCCACCTTTAAATTTCCTTATCTATGACACAGTACACTGCAATATACCAAAAATAATGCAATGAAAGAAAAGTTAATCATCAACTGGAAGAAATGGAGGAAAAAGGAGGGGAAGTGGCAATGAGCCATGAACCAATGAGCTGCCTCCTTGTATCCAACTATTGTTTGTATCTAATTGATTTAAGCAATACTCCTTGCTTGCCACTTTCTCAACTTGTGGATCTAGATGCTTCAAAATAAGGCTTCATTTTCCACGCTCTACACTACTCACATCTTGTTTAACTGAACTCCGACACGTTCACTTTTCCTGTTCTAACATGTTCGCTAAAACTGAAGGCTCTGATTTCAACAAAAGATTTTACTATGTTTATATTCCCTTGCCCTGAACTTGTTTATTTTTGTTACCATATACATCATCTTTTATCAGCTGGCAAGTTGACAATATTCTTGCCACAAAACAATTCACTATTACACAAGCAAAACATAGTGATACACACCTATGAATGGACCATGTCTACAACTTTAAAAAGAGGGGGGAAAAGCACATCAAAGACACTGCCTTTATATTAAGTATGTCAAAGATCCAAGTATATTTGAAACCCAGACAAGAAACACTAATTAAATCAGGTCTTGGCATGATTTATTATAAACAGAAATCTGAGATGTCCTATCCTGTTTTTTTTTTTCTTTTAAGAAAATGGTTTGATTTGCCAATAGCATTATTATTTACAAGTCTTCAAAATCTGGATATTTACATGATTGTAAAAGGGTTCCAGTTGCTTTTCCTTTAATGCTATGATAACCATTCATGTCAAAGCTAGGCTATTATATTACATTTAAAAGATGTTCTTCAAAATTTCAATTATATTTAATGAAGTTTTTAGAAGTCTTCCTCAATCCAAATTATTTAAGAATTTATGTTCTAATTCAATATTAATAAATTAAAAGAAATAGCAATAGTTTCTAAATTAAAACAGAACAAGTGGCATACATATTTTGAAAGTATAGTTTCTTTAGAATACTTTACTCTTTTATTTACTTAAGTTGATTTCACAGGATACTAGTAGGAATCTGTCTTGTGACATAAGAAAATAAATAGGAAAAGTAGGACTCCACTCACAGGAGGAATCAATATTTCCAAATAAACTTACTGACGCCACTAATTTGGAATTAGTAATAATTCAAAGACTGTCAAATATGTTTTAAAAGTTTTATGATGTAATGAATGTGAATGTAATGAATATGATGTAATGAATGTGATATAATGAATGTGAATTGAGATTACAGGAAAATATTTAAACATCTTTAGAGAACATTTACATTAAAAACACTGTTTAATATAAACCACTGATTTGTTAATTATATAGCATAATTAACTGAGGCAGCATCTATCAAGCAACATTTTTGGATTAGATACTCTATGTTATCAAAGTTAGTTGTATTTCATTGAAAAACTAGTCTGTGGTATTCACTTTCAACTAATTCACATTAATTTTCCCATAAATTTAATTCTATTTTTCATGTCTTTCCAACATGTAGGTGGATGAACAAGGAGGTAGGGAAGAGTAGAGGAGAGAAAAAAAAAAAGAGATATGGAAAAACAAAGTAGAAAAGAAAAACTTCAGAGAGCTATTAAAAGAAGGAAAAAATAGGGCTTCCCTGGTGGTGCAGTGGTTGAGAGTCCGCCTGCCGATGCAGGGGACAGGGGTTCATGCCCCGGTCCGGGAATGCCCCGGTCCGGGAAGATCCCACATGCAGCGGAGCAGCTGGGCCCGTGAGCCATGGCCGCTGAGCCTGCGCGTCCGGAGCCTGTGCTCCGCAACGGAAGAGGCCACAACAGTGAGAGGCCCGCGTACCGGAAAAAAAAAAAAAACTACATTAAAAAAAACCCCTACAAATAATAACAATTATTTTTAAATCATGTCAATTTTCATCAAAGTACCAGAAATGAACTACTTCTTCAGCCAGAGACTGAAGAAGTAAAACCACCATGAATGTTCAAATGGGAAGGAAAATATTACAAAGCTGCTCAAAAGCCTATTATAATTATTCTTGAATTAATCCTCATCTAATCTCCTGCCTAGATTGGTGGCCAGAATTCTGAGAGCAAGGTAAGGGAAGAGGACTTGGTGAGGAGGAGGGAAGGATTTCTCAACATTCCATATACATATATTCACTTAATCTCCCTGTTTTCAATTTTCTCAACTCCTGATCTCCCCCAGTAAGAGACCTTTGTTTTAATCTTTCCCACCATCTGCTAGCATGGGAAAAGGCAGTTACCCAGGGTCATGAAATATGTAAAACTCTTCAAGAGTTTTCAACTAATCCTATTTCAGAAGGTTCTTGCCCCATCCCCACACATACCATTAACACTCAGTTCCAGAGATATCTAGAGCCAGATCCTAGCCTTTTTAAAGATCCTGAAATTTAAATTATATTAATATTTTGGCTTTCTCCATTGCTGACTTAAGATTTGACATTTTCTAATCAGTTACTACTGTGGTATGCATTCAATCCATCTTTACCTGGAAGCCTCAGAGCACATGTTATTTTCAAGTGTCCATGTGATACTTGGAAAAAGAATATTAATCTTATACTATGGGCCACAAGGAAAGTCTCGAGGAATTGTTTAAAAGTAGAAACTAAAAAGGATGCAGTCTTCAACCATAAGGCAGTCAAACTAGAATATAGTAAAAATTTTAAAAGTCAAAAAAGGTTCCAAAATTTAAAAATACTCTCCCAAATAAGAATAAAAAGTCCCACGGCAGATTATTTAGAAAATAATGACAAGAAAACTAAATATCAAACATGTAATTAGAGGCAAATTCACAAATTTAAACTCTTATTAAGAAAAAAAGAACCTCACAAACCTCATATAAAACTTAGAAAATTATAAAACAAAACAAATCTCAAGATAATATAATAAAGAAAAAGCAAATCAATAATTTATAAATAGAAAAAATAGCAATAAATTCTACAAACTACACTAAAAAACAAAAGTACTTTAAAAAACATACACAGGATAGCAGAGGGAACTATATTCAATATCCTGCAATAAACCATAATGGAAAAGAATAGGAAAAAGAATGTATATACATGTATAACGGAATCACTTTGCTGTACAGTAGAAATTAACACATTGTAAATCAACTATTCTTCAATAAAATAAATTAAAAAAACATATACAGAAGAATGTCCTATTCTTAGGCTATACATATAAATTATGCATATAAAATATTTGCGTATTTTATATGCAAATAAAAGTGTTATGATGAATGAAGTGTTATGATGTCTGCAACTTAATTTTAAGTGGTTTAGAAAATATAAAAGAATATCTACTATTTTCTCTAAGCAAACTACTTATCCTAGTTTTTCTAAGCAAATGTGACAAAATTGGTGAATCTAGGTGATGAGTATATAGGTGTTTGTTATACTATTCTTTCAACCTTTCCATTCATTTAAAATTTTGCAAAATAAAAAACTGAGGAAAAAGATATGCTGACATTGAGGGTATTTAAAAATAAGAGCTTAAGCTCTTTCAAGTAAGAGCTTAACTAAGCTTTATTAAGCAATAAATTCCAAGAAAATATGTAATGTTTCATTATTTTCTTACCTAAAATGTTATGAATATGATTTAATTTCTCTTTAGATTTTCTTTTCTAAAGTGCTATGAACCAAGGAGTCCCCAATGCTCTAAGGTAAAATGAAGATAGATCATCAAGATTCCTGATTTTATGGTGTTTCAGAAAATATTACAGTGAAAAGTCATTTTTAAAAGCTTACATGTAAGCTTTAAAAAGTATAAAGTATACATGTATACTTTAAAAGTATACAGGTACATGTATACTTGAATTACTTTGAAGTGAAAAATTAAACAGAAAAAGTTGATTGGACATGATCCTATAGAGATTTTGTAAGCATTTAAGAATAAAAATATGTAGATGTTTTAATTGTGTAAATATAAAAGCTGGTATGCAGAAGTCATTCTTCTTTGTACTTATTCATTTTTAATGTTCTATAAAGTGAAATGTGAAGTAATATTTCCCTAGATGGCTTTATGTGGATTTCAATCATATTCTAACTCAAATATCTGCATAAATATCAGCTTCAATAAAAAAAAAAGGTTGATTGGAAATATAGCAGGTCCTCACTAAACATTCTTTTGAAAGTGTGGAAAATCCCACTAAGTTTCTGTGCTGACACCAAAGCACTTATAAAGGGGCCAAAACTACAAAAAATGATCTGAAACTGAGTAGATTTTATAGTACACTGCACCCTTTAAAAGGTCCATTGTGCATTATAACACAAATCTACATTTTTATCCTCAAACTTTATCTAACTTTATTAATCCCAGAAGATTTCTAGGTTAGACTTGATTTGAAAATCAAAGTCTAAAACCCATGAAAACTACAGTAACTATTTCTACATATGTGAGATTCTATTGAACTGGATTCAGACATAAAAGTTAGCTGCTACTTGAAAACATATATACAGAAACATGGGTCAAATTTTACAGGCTCTTTTAGGAGTATATATAATAGGCCATGAGAGTCATAATTTATTATGGTAAGAAATACTATGATAGGTTAAATACATCAAATAGGCACATTCCAAATCTTCCTTTAAACTACAGTTCATGTCCTTTCTTCTTGATAAATGCTCCCTACTACAAGTCCTAATGTACCGTATTTTACAGCTGTAGAATTTTTTTTCCTAGTGAAAAGTTCTATCTCTTGATCTCCACCACTCTCAGCAAATGAAACCTAACAACACTATCACCTTTGATTTTAAAATATGTGAAGCAGGGCTTCGCTGGTGGCACAGTGGTTGAGAGTCCGCCTGCCGATGCAGGGGACACGAGTTCGTGCCCCGGTCCGGGAAGATCCCACATGCTGCGGAGCAGCTGGGCCCGTGAGCCATGGCCGCTGCGCCTGCGAGTCTGGAGCCTGTGCTCCGCAACGGGAGAGGCCACAACAGTGAGAGGCTCGCGTACCGCAAAACAAAAACAAAACAAAAACAAAACAAAACAAAAATATGTGAAGCAGTCAATATTAACAAAAGTGAAAGAAGGGAGAGAGAGAGAACATTTTAGTTTTTGACAAATATAATGATATTATGTGTGCCTCTGTAAAATGGGAAAGTCAACATTAATAGAAACTTGGAAAGAACTTTTACCTTATGATAAAGGACAAGTTAAGAAAACCAATCTTACTGGCTTACAATTACACTTACAAGTGATCTGGAAAAGTAGGCTGGAGGCCAAGATTCTTAAATCAAACAAGCAATCTATCACTGAGAAAAAACAAAGCATGTTTCTGAGAGCCTCATAGCTGACATAAAATGGATTTGTGATATGTTATAAAATACTAACAGACACCCTTTGAAAATTACTTCAAAGTCTTTATTCTGGCAGGTTTCTGCTATAATATCTGGACACTGTTTAGTTTTTTTGTGTAATGTCAAAATATACACCTGACTAAACATTCTTATAATGAATAAAGGACAAGATTTTTAACTCTGACTCTCATTTGTGAAATCCCAGGAATGAAAATTTTCGCTTTCAATATTACTTTTAAGGACTGTTTGAAAAGTTTAGTGTAAATTAAATTAAATTTTTATAAAATAAAATACTGATTCACCATATATAATATATATTTTTACAAGGGTGTTTAGGCTGTAACATTTCTGGAAGCACAAGATAAAACTATTAATAGGAGTTCCATAAGAAAACAATTGCAGACAGATGGGATTTAGTGTTCCCTTATACAGTTTTGTAAACCGCTTTAATTTAACCAAGTGAATACTTTAATTTGAAAATTTTAAAATGTCAACAGGTTTATCTGGGCAGCAGAATTATTATTATGATATTGTTTTCTAAATATTAAACTCAGATTAATCATTTGTAAATTATCTAATTACTATCTGAAATTAAACTGCCATTTAGAATATATATACTGAGACATATTATGTCTCAATTTCATTTTTTGAGAATCTGCCTTAGTTTCATTTCTATTTCGTGGAAAGAGTCATAATTTAAATTTTTAAAAAACTTAAGGCCCAGTTGAAGAAATGTGCTTTTTCTCCCCTGTAAACTTTATTTTTAGTTTTGTGCTTTAAGACATTTCCCTTGAATCTGATCACCTAGCAACTCACTTTTATCCCAACCAACTTATTCTTCATGCCAAGAGAGAAAATAAATGATGATTACATAACAGCAATATAAGAGACTGAAAAATAAAATATTCCAACAATAGTCTGTTCTGTCAGCATGATGTTCAATATATCATCTGAATGACATTTTCACTGATATGAGTATTTTATCTGATAGTGCGTGCAGACATAAACAATTTCATGAATATGTAAACTATAGGTACAAATGGTAGGAAAGATTAAGAAGGAAACTAATTTACCTGCAAGTAATGCGGACAAATGTTAGATACTGGCTGGCTATAAGAGCATTAGTAAAGTTCTGATATACGAAGGCATTAGTGGTTGAGTTCTGATATACAAAGGCATTATTGGTTGAGTTCTAATACCCAAGATGCTAATCCTCAAGTCAGATCATTAAGAAAGATCATTCAACTGATTGTATTTATCACTTTGATACAGAAGAAAAACCAGCTTAAACTACTCAAGAGCAATTTCACATTACAGCAGTATTAGAACTGGATCCTGAAGCAATGTGGCAGTACAGAATTATAACAAGGGAATTCTAGGTGATTTAACTAAAGTAAGATAGTCTCTCCCATACAGGCAAATAAAAACACAAAACTAATACATTTCACTCTCCCTCAAAACATCTTTCTAGATTAGGAGTCAGCAAAACTTTTCTCTAAAGATCCAGACAGTAAATATTTTAAGCTTCGTAGGCCACATATAATCTCTGCAAATTCTTTGTTTTGCTTGTTTTTAAAACCATTTAAAACTGTAAAGACATTCTTAGTTCACAGGTTATAAAAAAAAAACAGGCCACAACTGGATTTGGCCCATGGCCGAACATCGTTTGTTGACCCTGCTCTGGATAGCCCCCTTTTATCCAAAATGAGGCGGACCCTGAATGGGCATGTAATGCTGTCAGTGCCCCTTCATCTGCACACTCATTCTAAATCAAATCCTTGTATCATACAGGTGGCAACAACAGAAAGAAAGCAACAACAAAAATAAACCTTTAGTATTTCCAACTATGTAATAAGAATAACATCACTCGTGGAAATCGCCAACTTTTAAGGAAGATATATTACTTTCTTTGAAATCTTTTAAAAAAAATCTGTTACCTCTGATAATTATAAAAATAAATATTTTTATGGAATAGTTATATTGTATTAGATACAATTGTAGACAGATTTTTATTCCTTTTTCAACAACTTTATTGAGGTATACTTGATAACTTTATAGAGGCATATTTTGCATATTACGTTATTCACCATTTTCTAATTTATAATTCAATGATTTTTTAGTACGTTTATCAACCAACACCATAAATCAGTTTTAAAACTGATGATCCCTGAGGCACATTTACTGTTAATGCCTGTTTCCTCCCAACCCCTCGCCCCAGGCAACCACTAATCTACTTTTTGTCTTTACAGTTTCACCCTTTTTTTGGACATTTCACATAAATGTGGTTTCTGCATCTGCTTTCTTTCACTAAGCATGTTTTTGAGGTTCGTCCACATCATAGCATGTATCCATAGTTTGTTCCTTCTTATTGCTAAACAGTATTCCAAGGGATATGTTGCACATTTTTAAAGTGTCAATTTATTAAGTTTTGACATATGTATACACTCAAACCATCACCAGTCAGGATAACAAACACGTCAATCATCCCCCAAATTCCTTGTGCTCCTTTGTAATCCCTCCTCCCCCACCCCATCCCAGCCACCCTGTCCCCAAGGCAACTACCAGTCTAGTTTCTGTCACTATACATTACTTTGCATTTGCCAGAATTTTACATAAATGGAATCACACAGTATGTACTCTTTCTTGTCTGGCTTCTTTCATTCAGCATGATTTTTAAAAAATTCATTCATGTTAAAGCATGCATCAATTGTTTCTTTTTATTACTGTATTAAAGAATATTCAATTGTATAGACATAACATCTGTCATGCACCTGTCAATGGAGCATTAGTAAAGTTCTGATATACAAAGGCATTAGTGGTTGAGTTCTGATATACAAAGGCATTCACCTGTCAATGGACACGTGAAATGTTTCTGGGTTTTGGCTATTACAAATAAATCTGATATAAGCATTTGTTTACAAATCTTTGCATAACCATATGTTTCCACTTCTCCTGAGTAAATATCTAAATGTGAAGTAGTAGGATCATATAGTAGGTGGGTATTAAACTTCTTAATCTACCAAACTGTTTGCCAAAGAGGTTGCATCATTTTACATTCCCACAGCAGCATATGAACATTCCAGTCGCTCCACATCCTCACCAACGTTGGTATGATCAGTCTTTTTAATTTTAGTCATTCCAATACATGTGTAATGATATCTCATTGTGATTTTAATTTGTATTTCCTTAACAACAATAATGTTGAGCATCTTTCAATATGTTTGTCATTTGTCTGCCATGTGTTTGTCACCCCTTAGTGAGTTGTGTTCAAATCTTTTGATTTTTAAAACTGGATTGTTTTATTGTTGAGTTTTAAGAGTTCTTTATATATCGTGGATTTATCAGATGATTTACAAATATTTTATCCCAATCTGCAATTTACCTTTTCATTTTCTTAACAGTATCTTTTAAAGAGAAAAAGCTTTTAATTTTTAAAACGTACAATTTATCAATTTGTTCTTTTGTGGATCATGCTGTTGGTGTCATATCTAAGAAATTATTCCCTGACCCAACATTTTCTTCCAGAAGTTTTATAATTTTAAGCTTTACATTTAGGTCTTTGACACATTTTGAGGTAATTATATATGGTATGAAGTGTGGATCAAAGTTCATTTTATCAGATACAGATATCTAATTGTTCCAGTGTCGTTTGTTGAAAAGACTTGTTTCGCCATTAAAAATGCTTTTGCATCTTGTTTTAAATCAGTTGTCCATATGTGTTTTGTCCTTTTTTTTTTTTTTTGGACTCTCTATTCTGCTCCATTGATTGTTTTGTCTCTTTTGACATCAACATCACATTGTCTTAATTCCTGTAGCTTTATAAATCTTGAAATCAGATAGACCTCCAACTTTGTCCTTTGTTAAAGATGTTTTGGCTAGTCTAGATCCTTTGTATTTTCACATGAATTTTAGAATCATGTCAATTCTACAAAAAACCTTAATGGGATTTTGACTGAGAATGTACTGAATCTATACATTACTTTGGGGATAATTGACACCTTAACAATATTAAGTTTACTAATCCCTGAACATGATTCATTCCATCATTTATTTAGATCTTCTTTATTTAATTTCTCTCCACTATGTTTTGAAGTTTCCAGTGTATGGATCTTTCACATCTTTTGTCAGATTTATCCCTAAGTATTTCATATGTTTTAATACCACTATAAATGGTATTCCTTAGTTTTAAATTTTAATTTGTAAATGTTCATTGCTGTTATATAGAAGCAAACTGATTTCTGTATATTGATCTTGTATCCTTCAACTTACTTAACTCACTTCCTTGTTCTAGTATCTAGATAATGTCATCCTTTGAAAAATGAGTTTTACTTCTTCCTTTCTAATCTGCTGCCTCTTTTTTTTGCCTGACTACACCAGTTAGAATCCCTAGATTAATGCTGAACAGAAGTGGTGAGAGTGGATATCCTTATCTTGTTCCTGATCTTAGGAGGAAAGCATTCAGCCTTTCATCACTATGATATCAGCTGTTGCTTTTTCTTAGATGCCCTTTTTCTGGTTGAGGAAATTAACTTCTATTCCTAGTTTTCTGAGACATTTTAGTCAGGAACAAGTGTTGGATTCTGTCAAATGTTTTCTCTGTATCTACTGAGATGATCACATGACTTTTGATTTTTAGTGTGTTAATGTGGTAAATTATAATGATTGATTGTTGAATGTTAAATAACCTTGAATTCCTAGGATAAGCCCTACTCATCATGATATGCTATTCTTTTTACACATTGCTGGATTCTATTTGCTAAAGTTTAGTTTATAATTTTAATATCTGCATTCATGAATGATGCTGGACTGTCATTTCCTTTGTCTGGTTTTGGTATCAAGGTAATGCTAATTGCTTTAGGTGGGAGAGTAAATCAGCCAGAAGTAGAATTCTGTTTCATAGTTATTAGGTCATTATCTCATCTACTCCTTCCTAATCTAGAAAGTATATATCATTATCAACATCATTTTACATATAGGGAAAATGGGGAATGGGGGAAAACTGAGGCTCAGAGAGCAAGGTAACACAGTTCTAATCTGCAACTAGGATTTGAATCCACACGTATGAATCTAAAACCCATTCTCTTAACCTCCTACTATACTATACTATTTAAATAGTACTCAGAAAAGATTCTCTTGAGACACACAGATTAATTTCTTTTTCATTAAGAAAAAGCATTATATCTCTAAAAGATCCAGGTAGTCTGGTCTGGAGCCCATGTCTTAATCACTATGGTATTTGTTAAAAAGAATGAATGAGATGCCATTGTTTCTTATACACTGAGTTAGGATCTATATAAACTATTAACACTACTCAATATACTGAAAACATTACTTAAGAAAAAAGATACATCTAGGAAGAAAGAGTCTTATAAAGATACTTTACAGACCTAAACAGACCAACTAAAACAGTAACAATAGGTGTTATCATTCTAAAATTTTATTTAATCTTTGATACCACATTGTGAAATAGATATTACTATATAAATTTTATAGATGAGGGAATTTGAGACACAACAACATTAAGAAACTTGTTTGGGAGAAGGGGCAATATAGGAGTAAGGGGTTAAGAGGTACAAACTATTACATATAAAATAAGCTACCAGGATATATTGTACAACATGGGGAATATAAACAACATTTTATAATAACTATAAATGGATTATAACTTCTAAAAATTGTGAGTCACTATATTGTACACCTGTAACTTATACAATATTGTGCATCAACCATACTTCAATTAAAGAAACATTTAAAAAAAAGAAGAAAAGAAACTTGTCTAAAATCTGCCATCCCTTAAGTAGCAGAACAGGTATTCAAGCCCAAGTCTCTACAGCTCTAGAATAGTCTCTTAAAATTTGTATTTGGTTTCCTGTTTGTGTTTCACATTGCAATGTTGCCATCCCTGAGAAACAAGACACACTGCCAAGGGCCTTTTGGGAACAAGGAAATTCCAACATCAGATTCAAGCAGAGCTCAATGCCAACTGAATTAGAGCTAAGCTTTGATGATAATGAAGGCGAAGGGGGGTTTCCCAATCCCTGACTGGATTAAACTTTCTTTGCCCCCTTTCTAAAGCAAGTTTTCCTTCCATAAAACTAGATAAGTTCCTTTTATATATTTCTGATGATTTACAATAGGTACAGCTCAATGAGTTTGGACTACCAGTGGTGGGCTATAATGCAGAATTGCTCTCAGGAGTAGGATGGGCGGAGGAATAATAGCTCTTCCAATAACTCCAGTCATGAGGCAAGACAGGCTGAAGAGCCTGGACTCTTGAGGAGACTCCCAAGGTGTAAATACCAAGTATGCCTCATACTAGCTGTGAGACACTGGAAAAATTACTTAACCTCTTTGGGCTTCCATCCCTTCACCTATAAATTACAGATGATAATTTACCTCTTACAGGGTTCAGGATTAAAAGACAGAATATATGAAAAATGTCTGAAATAGTACCTAGCACTTGGTAGGCACTGTTTAAATTTGGCTAACAATATTATCATTATTCCTATAGTTACTGCACAGGAAAAAATTACATACATTAAACAGGCACGTTAGAAATTCTGTAGGATTAAGAAATATTGGCAAAAAACTATATCTTTTGAAACACAGTCCTATAAAAATCTGATTTAGCTATATTAGTGTCCCAAAAATGGCTTTGGAAATTAATTTCCAGCATCTTCTATAAGTGGGCAAACATCTTTTAAAACACAAGCAGGGATAATCAGAAACAATTCATTAAAATAAAGCAAATTACTCAATTCCATTAAAGTAGCATTAAATACTTACTATGGACTCAGCATTATGCAATACTCTATAAGGTACATGTAAGATCTAGACCCAACTCCCAAAATGCTTAAAATATTAGCAAAAATAACACAGAATAGACTAATAAGGCAAAGTACAAGTAAATGTCAGAGAGTGGCACATAACTCTAGAAAAGAAGGAATTCTAAAGCACCACTAAAATTTATGAATTCAACTCATAAAAAAAATTATCTATGTATATATTTAGTGCCACTTCTAATGCTACTGACAAGGACAAGTTCAAAGGGCTGGTATGTTATAAATTATTAATGAATCACTTAAGCAAAAAATAAAAGGGGTTACTGAATAATTTTCACTATAACTTACTGTTCCTATTTTGGTCTCCAGAAAGTTCTCCCTTTCTTCATCTACCTTAATTTCATGTCCAGTTTTAAATAATTCAAGCATTTTGGGGATGTCTCGGCCAATGGAATCTGGTTAGAAAAGGAGAAAATCCAGTTACCATTACATCTAAACAAGTAGCAAAAATTACTGAGTAAGAGAAACATTCAGGGCTTCCCTGGTGGCGCAGTGGTTGGGAGTCCGCCTGCCGATGCGGGGGACACGGGTTCGTGCCCCGGTCTAGGAGAATGGCCCGTGAGCCATGACTGCTGAGCCTGCGCGTCCGGAGCCTGTGCTCCGCAACGGGAGAGGCCACAACAGTGAGAGGTCCGCGTACCGCAAAAAAAAAAAAAAAAAAAAAAAAAAGAGAGAAACATTCAACCAAGTTAAGATATAAAAAATGATTTGTGGCAGAGAGCCTTTAGGGTGGCCCATTTCCTGGTGTTCATGCCTTTGTGTTATCCCTTCCCCTTGCATATGGATGAGAGTTGCAACGTGCTTCTAAGCAAGAGACAGTATGATTATGCATACCTGATTACATTACATAAAACTGCAATGCCTATCTTGGGGGAGTCTCTCTTCCTACTGGCTTTGAAGAAGCAAGCTACAATGTCGTGAGGGCATATGGAGAGCCATGGGTCAAGAAACTGAGATCCTCAGTCTAGAAACCTGCAAGGAACTGGATTCTGCCAAAAAGCCACATGAATCTGGAAGGGAACTTTCCCCAGTCAAGTCTCAGATAAAATCACAGCCCCAGCTGACACCTTGATTGTAGCTTTATGAGACCCTGAAGCAGAGAACCTAGCTTAGCTGTATACATATTCCTGACACACAGAAGCTGACATAGTAAATGTGTGTTGTTTTAAGCCACTAAATTTGTGATATTATTGTTGTACAGTAATAAATAGCTAATAAATAAGTATATACAATGATGATGCTTATACTTTAAGAAACACTGATGACAAATTAAAATAAAACCTATAAAATAACACATGATAAAAGCTGACAGTGGAGTCTTGAAATCTTTGAAGAACTTTTTACTTACCTTTGTGTGAAATTTGTCTGACCTGCCTTACCATAAAGAAGGGAAGGAACTAGAAAAGTAGCAAGATCTAGCAGTAGAAATAATACCTCAGTGAGTGGTACAATCTGGAAGCAGCTCATTGCTGCACAAATGGTTACAGAAGCTGGCAGGAAGAAAGAGTTAAGAATTGAGACTTTATTGGATTCGAATGTCACTTTGTCCTCCATTAGGGTGGAAAAAAAGATGCAACTGAATAAAGAAAGGAGAAAAAAGGAATCAAGGTAAAAACTAAGAATTTTCAAAGGACCATGGAGGAGACTCCAAACATAAACTATACCTTCCTAATCTTTAATCATTAACATTTTAACTCAAATTCAACACATAAAATAATATATATTTTTTAGTTTTACTTTAAACTTTTTTTAAATTTGTTTTCTATTGAAGTATAGTTGAATTACAATGTTGTGTTAACTACTGCTCTACAGCAAAGTGACTCAGTTATACATATATATATTCTTTTCCGTTATGGTTTATCACCAGATATTGAATATAGTTCCCTGTGCTGTACAGTAGGACCTTGTTGTTTATCCATTATATATATACCAGTTTGCATCTGCTAATTCCAAACTTCCAATCCAACCCTCTCCCATCCCTCTCCCCCTTGCCAACCACCAGTCTACTCTCTATGTCCCTGATTCTGTTTCTGTTTCACAGATAGGTTCATTTGTGTCATATTTTAGATTCCATAAATAAGTGATATCATATGGTATTTGTCTTTCTCTTTCTGACTTACTTCACTTAGTATGATAATCTCTAGTTGCACACATACTTCTAATATTCCACAATACCAAAACTTAACCTGAAAAAATTCCAATTTTGTACCTAGAAAATGTGATTTATTTGAAGGGTAAGAAATACAATAAGGAACATACCACTAGAGACACACCACTCTCAGTGTGTCTCCAGCAGCTCTTCCCATGATAAGTCAATATGAAAATCTCATTATATACAGCCACTATGGAAAACAGTATGGAGGTTCCTCAAAAAACTAAAAATAGAATTACCATATGATCCAGCAATCCCACTCCTAGGCATATATCCAGACAAAACTATAATTCAAAAAAATACATGGGGACTTCCCTGGTGGCACAGTGGTTAAGAATCTGCCTCCCAATGCAGGGGACACAGGTTCAAGCCCTGGTCCAGATCCCACATGCTGCAGAGCAACTAAGCCTGTGCGCCACAACTACTGAAGCCCGCACGCCCTAGAAGCCACCACAGTGAGAAGCCTGCACACCTCAACGAAGACTAGCCCCCGCTCGCCGCAACTAGAGAAAGCCTGCGCACAGCAACGAAGACCCAGCGCAGCCAAAAAAAAAACACAATAATGAGAAATCCGATGATAATGGGAAGTGGAGATTAATATTTTATATAGGATGATTACAGAAGGGCTCTCTGTTTAATGTGATATTTGAATAAGAATGTGAGCCAGGCAAATTAGCAAAGAACATTACAGACAGATGGGACAATGAGTCCAAAGACCTGAGAAGGAAGAACACTTAGTGCATATAAAGAAGGGCAAAGAGGCCACTATGGCTGGAGTAAGGGAAATGAAGGAGAGCAACAGAACCAGCTGTAATATATCAATAATTCATCTATAATAATTATAATCATACCTAATCATCATTGGAGTCTTTTACACATAGTTTTTAAACTAGCACATGAGAGAGGGAAATTTAGAAAAATTTCAAATTGGTTACCCAGCAAAAATTCCGTGTTTTAGCATTTTTCTTTATATAATCAAATTGTTTCAATAATGCAAGCAATACTCTGAAGTACAGCATGTCAATCTATGAGTTAAAAATAATTTACATTAGATTTCAATAATTTTATATCCATTACTCTCAAATATGATACAATACCAACTTCCATACAGAAAGCAGTGTCCTACTCAGTAGATGTGAATACTCTTTGGACAAGTCTGCAGGAATATCCTTTTGACAAGACTCCAGCTGGAGCACTGATGTTCAATGCTAAGAACTATGTGTTAAGAGGAACACACAGTAGTGGGTCCAGTTTTCTAATTATATCCCTTACCTGCCAACAACTTAGCATGTTTTAAAAGAATTCAACTATTTCCACATATGCCATAGTACCTACTATGGCTTAATATGCATAATAGAAAACTGATTCCATTAAGTCAAGATATTTTTCATACTAGTATTTTTTGTTTAGTAAATGCTAAAAAATAAGATTAGGAATAAAGAAAGTCAAAAAATATCAATTAAGATGTATCTATATTAGATATGAAAGAATTTCAGAGGGCATTTGTATTGTGGAGAAAAAAAAGCTAAGTTGACATGCAAAATGAAGGCCAATTTCTTCCAAGAAATTTTAAAAAGCAAGTTTTAAATGTCATTTTTTTAATAAGATAAAAAAGAAATACTCAGAAAACAAGCCAAATGTGCACTGGAAAAATAGAGAACTTGCCTATAGTTACGTAAGCAATTAAAATAAAACAAATAAAACTGCAGCATTAAACATGCTGCAAAATGTGCACATTCAATCCAGCCAAGTTGGTTACACCCACTCCCACTAGAAAAACAAAATGTAAGATAAAATGAGAAACTAATGAGCTCAGCTGCAGGGGCTTGTTTGTTTGTTTTTTAATTCCATCCATTTGCTCAAAACGTAATTTCTATTTTACCCTACGTCTTTTGTTGGATGTAAGGGGAAACAAATGTTCCTAAACAAGATTCTGAATAAGCTCTAAAAATGCATAATACAAGCTTCATTTGTTCTAATGCACATCTGGTGTATTCTGCTTTCACATTTTTGACAGGTTAATCATTTGTCTTCATGTTTAAAGAACATAAATGTTTTGCCAGTGCTGTTAAGCAGATCGTGTGGGGCTGAAAAGAAAAAGTTAGGGAAGGAGAAAGGTCTGCCTGGTTTTCCAAGATGATTTGTTAAGCAAATTGGGGAGGCTGGGCGGAGAGAACATACCTAGGTAACTTGACCATGGTATACACAAGCTATGATTCATTATGAAAGCAGAAACAAAGCCCACTAGTAAAAATAAACATTTTCAAAAGAAACTTTTCTTATTTGAAATAAAGAAATAAGTTATCTGAAAACCTTTCAGTCCCAAATTTTGCAATGAAAATGGTAATAAGAAACCTCAACGCTAAAGAGAATTGAGGCCAAAAGAGTTATTCAAAGAATGGATAAAGCAGCAAAGGTAACAAAATTAATTTCTGTGAAAAACCAGTTAACCGTGCAAAGCGAGGAGCAAGCTGAATACAGATATATTCAGTATTCAGTTTCAGTTTTAATTGACTATATTTAATATTGTTTGGCTTTGTTGAGCTTGAATTTAATTAGAAAAAAATATGAGAATTATTTTCAAATTCAACTGCAACTCTGGTTTAATTTTTAAAATAATGTTCAATTTCAGGTCCTACTTAGGAAAGAATGTAAGTGTGCTTCCATGAAAACACACACTACTGTATTGGAAATCCCTAATAAAAAGTGTCAAACCTCAGTCCAATATCTCAAAAGGATGTGTTATTCAATGCAGGCTATCAAGAATAAACAAAACACTAGTACAACAAAACTGAAGAGTACATTTGAATTTGCTTACAGCATAGAACATGATCTATAATTCAGATGAGCATTAGTGGCTATCATGTATGAAGAATTTTTTTTAGCTCAACTAGAGTTAAAATTTGAAGACCAATCTACTAAAATGATTTTAAAATACTTGCTCTTTTACCTCATAAAATTTTATTTGAAATAACGTCTATCTATAGCAGATATCCAGCACCATCTAAAAGAAACAATGTCTGCAAATGAACTTACTTTTCTTCCCAAATCTACTCCCTGTTTCCATTAATGACATCAACTTATTAGGAGAGATTCTAAGGTTTAAATCTCAGCATCATTTGACTCTTCCCTTTCTCTCTCTCAACATGTCCATTCCTAACTACTTAGTGCAAAGTCCTATTATCTTTGACATCTGTCCTCTTCACTCCAGTCTCATTATGAAGACTTTAGTTTAAACATTACCTTTATTAGTCTCTGGCAATTGCACCTGAACTGGTCCCCCTGCATCTACTTTTGATTCATGCCAATACATCTTACAAACTCTTGCTAAATTAAAGCTCTGGAGAATCCCCCACCTTAAAAACTTCTAAGAGATTCCTGCTGAATACAGAATAGAAGTCCAAATTTATTAGGATCTTATTCAAGATTCTGCTCAACATGGCATCAATCTACCTGTCCAACATATTCTCTTTCATTTCATAGGGGTACCATTCACTACAGCCAAAGAGAACTAATTGATATTTCTGGGATGTAGCCTATAATTTCTAACTTACTTCAGTGTCTGTGATTAACAGATTCTTTCCACTTAAAATAAAATCCCCCTTAATCTGATCACCAAATTATTCAAGGTACAGTTTAAATGTCACCCCCTTCAGGGTGCCTTCTCTGATTTCCCCACCTATGTATAAATTCCTCCTCTACTGAACACCTACAGCACCTTGTGAATTTATCATATAATACTTCATACTTTATAACAAGGCTATTTATGTAGAACCCTTACTTCTCTTACTAGGTTTCATAAGGGGGAAATATCCACAAGGGAAAAGTTGCTCAAGGGAAATAACTGCAGAACCATACACAGTAAGCATTCATACATATATGTTGAATGCTAACATAAATGAGCATACATGTTATATTGATAAAGAAGTATAAAATAGTATGATGATAACATAAGTAGTGGGTAATATGTTCCACTAATTTAAAACTAGAATATGGCCTAAATTTAAAGATCTGGTATTATAAAGTCACTAGGTCTTCAAATTACATTAAATCACCAATATTAATGCCAAAGGAAAAAAAATATTAAATCCATATGTTCCTATATAACACAAAACTCAAACACCAGAACATATTATTTATTCTACACATATATTAGCAATTTTGTTTTCTAACTAAACATATATATAGAAAGTTGTTGATAGCATATTGAAATAGTAAAAGAATTCTCCCTTACTTCGAGTAAGCTTAGGAAATCTGTTTTTCAGTTTCTTCCTTAATGGATTAAGCTCCGGCATTATTTCTGGAACAGCTACATAAAAGTCTGGTTGAATTTCATCATCCAAAATCTAAAAATCAGGGGGGAAAAGATATCCTTAGATTGTATAAAAAGCTTTATCCTTCTAAAAATAAAGTCTAATGTAGCAATAATTTCCCTTATAATTTAGAAAACAGCTATTAAGCACAATTCTTTAACCACAAGGATCATTTGAACACATTTATCAATTATGAAAACCATCAGAAGCAAAACATTTTCTGATGTTTTCTTTTAAAAATAGCCACATCCATTAAAAACAAACAAATAAACAAACATTTAATGGGCTTAATTCTTCCATGGCGTTATGTTTGGCAAAGTGTTACAAGCTAGAACATATCACTGATGTGTACCTGGCTCATACAGTCCCACAAAGTTGAATTCATATGTCCATCAAAACTGAAGGAATATGTTGAAAATTTTGTAATAGATCACATGTAAAATTAATAACCACTAGCTGCCAAATCACTAGCAACTACACTGTTTCCCTAAATTTGGAGCATCAGGAGAACTGAGTGTATAATTATTTTCACAAAGAACTGAAACCAAAATTCTCTTTGCCTCCAAAAAATGAAAGAGGAGTGGAATGGTCAAAGACAAGTTTACTTATAGTTTATTATCCATACTCCATTTCTATTCTAAGGCAAAGAAAATAATTTCAATTTTTAAAACACATTTTAAATTAATTCAGGCAGGCACCCAAAATAATTGTTTTACTCCTACAGTATACTCCATTTAAAAATTCAGTTGATTATAAAATGAAGCAACTTTTTAGAACAATACTGCCTGGACAACAAACATTTTACCAATGATTTTTTTGCATAAAGTCTTATCACAGTATGTCATTCAAAGCCTTGGTTTGGGGTTACACACTGAACTGTAAAAACCTGGACCCTGGCAAAATTAAGTGTGATTCTGGAATTTTATCTTCCTGTTACTATTTCTTCTTTTTACAAATTCTTTACTCCCTAAACAACATACTGTGCTCCCCTAAACAATAACAACATACTTTAAAAGAGAACTTATAACATGCCAAGCATTCTGCTAAGCATCATACATGGTTTAGTTCATCAAGTCTTTACAATAAATCTACAAAGAAAGTACTATTGACCACACATTCCAGATAAGGAAATGGAGGGCTTAAGGAGGACGAGTCAATCTGTGCACTTTTAAGAGGCAGACCCAGAACTGAAACACAGGCAGTGTGGTTCCAGAACCAGGGCTCTCATCACGAGAAACATGAAAGCAGAGGCAACTTTGAAATGTAAAAGAACTGTATGTGACATTACTACTCCAACATCTTCTAATACTGATTCTAAAACATGTTCCTTTGAATTAAATTTAAAATTATGTTTGAAAGTTATGCGATAGTTAACCTTAAGATCATTATCATTGAATAATATAAAACTATATGGATGAAAAGCATGCATGCTTTAGAGACAAGTAAAAATGAAACTATTTAAAAATCCCTCAGAACCAAGCATACTTGTGATATTTCACAAGCATTGTAATTAAAGCAAAATGAATTTAGTAAATAAAGTCTTACCTAAGAAATGACTAAAAGTTCAGTAAAATCATCCTACATTTACCTATTATAAGCACTAAGTAAAACAGTATTGATATTTAATTAAAAAATACAAGAATGTGCAAAAAAAAAAATTGCAGCCATGATACTATTTACAAAACTGTACTGAATTTACTTCACAACCTGAATACCTTTTGAAAATAAAATGGATGAGTTTTAAAAGATACCAGGGGGTAATCTGCAAGAACATATTGGTTTTTATGCCTTATATAGGTGGCATTTTTCCCTCTAATAATAGATCATCAGTGGGGCACCTAAAGAGAAATTCTGTACCTGTAAATTTTACTTACCAAATAATTTCAAAATGCACCTGGTTTCCTTATTTGGGTTACTTTTTTCAAAATATTTTATTTAATGAACTTAATGATACAGAATACTTTCTGCTCCCATACCATTTCTTTCTTGAGAAGTAACGTCTTACTTAACATTTAAGGAGTGGAGATCTATTCAAACTCCACTGTTGCTATGACTGTTCTATAAGATACTCTTATGCTTGCGGAAGAAAACAGATGGAAGGCAGTACACAAGTTTAATAAGAATAGTTCGTTCTCTGACTCCGGGGTCCAAGCTACACTCTCAAATTCCAAAGAATATGTGGTATTGTTTATTTTTTAATATTAAAAGAATTTTAATAATCTTACTAATTTAAAATTTATGATACATGAGAGAGAATTGGGTACCACCCTCTAACTTTGACCTAGAAGCTGTATGAAAGTACAATCTCTTCATATTTTCCATTAGTTCTGCTCCCCAAAATAATTCTAGAGTTTCTCCTTAAAAATCCAGAATCCGGGCTTCCCTGGTGGTGCAGTGGTTGAGAATCCGCCTGCTGATGTAGGGGACACGGGTTCGTGCCCCGGTCTGGGAGGATCCCACATGCCGTGGAGCGGCTGGGCCTGTGAGCCATGGCCGCTGAGCCTGCGCGTCCGGAGCCTGTGCTCCACAACGGGAGAGGCCACAGCAGTGAGAGGCCCGCGTACCGCAAAAAAAAAAAAAAAAAAAAAAAAAATCCAGAATCCACACCAAATTTAGAGAACTACTGGGGTAGAAAAAAACACACTACAAGCACTGTTGTGCTTGGTCCAGTTAATGGTCCAGTTAAAACTTCCCCCAAATCAAAATCTGGATACAGGACAAAAGATAAATTTTCATATCACTTCCTCCAGTTCTAAAAACAAAACAATAAGTATTCCACAGTCTAAAGGATTAAATTTAGAAGAGAAGATTTTAGAGAATGTTAGGGAAATCTTTTGTATTTCAGAAATAACTCCCAAAATTCAACAGATGTGCCTCTTCTCCCCACGTCTTTTTTTTTTTTTTTGGCCACGTGGGATCTTAGTTCCTTCATCGGTGAAAGTGAGGAGTCCTAACCACTGGACCACCAGAAAATTCCCCTCCCCACCTCTTTAAAAAAAAAAAAATGTTGTCTTTGTTTCAAATGGGCTCCACAAATTCTTTGTTATTTTCCCAAGGCAGGCTATATAATCATTTTTTTGCCTCCATGCTAAGCCTACATTACTTGAACTGATGAAGTTGGGGAGGTAAAAGTTAAGAGTAACTAAAAGTACCATACTATAGAGGTCAGATACTATCCTTTGTGATCTACTAAAGCAAATCACACTTTTCACTCCAAGAAAGCAAAACAAATATCTGACCTTCAAAACGTGAATAGAGATATCCATGTGTGCTACCTTTTGCACTTCATCTCAAATCTCACATTCAAAACCAGAAAGAGTCATACTGCCCTTTCCAGTCTACCCACAGAACTCTCACAAACATATAGGAAACAAAGAAAAATAAATCACAATATAAATCAAGCATAGTTAATATAAGAAAGTCTGGATAGTTTTTTCTTAGCTTTATTTTGAGACTCAGAAGAGTAGGAAAATTTTCCCCTGTTCTGTAAAGCTCTACTAACCATTGATCAAAAGATATGAACAGAGTGGTTATGTTCCACATGTAATAAATCAACAGATGGCAAAGATAACAGAACAATTTCTATAACTAATGAACATGAAAACAATACTGTACCTTCTGAATCAGATTAGTTCCTCCTGCAAATGCAGCTCCATTTTCTTCTGCTATTTTTATCTCTGATGCATTCTACCAAAACACAATAGTATGAACATCAATCTTTAAGCAAATTCAGTCTGCTTTCAAGTATTTGTCAGAAATAATACCACAGTTCAAAATAAAAACTGGGTTTTTTTTTTTTACTTTTAATTGAATGTGCATCAATTTTCAACTAGATGCATCAGAGATATTACATCCAGAACAAGTTTAGTTTAGAGGTGATTAAAGTGTTTCTTGACTTAACATATGAGGAAACACATCAAAATGGCATACTAGGAACCCACCAAGTGGTCCTTAGTCTCCAATGCTATCAATACATCATCTTCCAAAAGTAAAAGATTAAAATATATTTAGTTTTGCTAATTTAAATGGAGACATTTTATCAAACCAATATACAAGAGTAAAATTTTTTTAATTTAAGAAACGAGAACCAAAATTTAGCCTATTGTCTGAAAATTCAAAGAAAAATGCACAGTATTAGGGTTTTTTTTTTTCTATATGTTCCATTCATGCCATTTGGTTTTACTGTGAAAACATATCACTCCCTTATTTACTCAAGTTTTGTGGCATTCCAAGAGCTATATTCTTTACTTTCCTAGGAAAAGAGTAAAGAATTTCTTCATTGAAAGTGAGACAGATAGAGAGGAATCAAAACACCTTATAAAACAAATTCATGAATATGTTATAAACAAATGTTTATAATACAAAAAGAATGACAAAGAGCTGTATTACTACACTTGTTATCGCCCTGACTTTCTTGACTTTCCAGACTAGACCATTTTAAAAGTGTGGTTTCTATGTCTTCATAGCACTAAATGGGCCAACTGCTTTAATGTCAATGTTATTCTTGTTTGAAGAGCTTCAGTAGGAAGCAGCAGCTAGTAGGATAAATTCTATACTTCTCTTCAGTTTCTTGTGAGAAACATAATATGGTAGATGAATAATGATGAAGTTAACATTGTGGCTTAGCTCTTTCTCAAGCTAATCAGAAGGACCAACCTGAAATAAGTCATCTAATTGCTTTGAGTGTCATGTGGGGAAAATAAGTCTAGAGGAATGCTAAGGTTTCCTCTAACTCTACTCATTCAGTTATTCTTTTTTTTTTTTTTTTTGCGGTATGTGGGCCTCTCACTGTTGTGGCCTCTCCCATTACGGCTCTCCCACAGGCTCCGGACGCGCAGGCTCAGCGGCCATGGCTCACGGGCCCAGCCGCTCCACGGCATGTGGGATCTTCCTGGACCGGGGCACGAACCCGTGTCCCCTGCATCGGCAGGTGGACTCTCAACCACTGTGCCACCAGGGAAGCCCTCATTCAGTTATTCTAATCATTGACTAATATGATATGTAAAAAAAATTAGACGATATAAAAAGTTGACAAAGGTTACTCACCCCTGTAAATACAGCAACTTTACTGGTCTCTGAAACAAATGGGTATGGCAAACTAAGAACACTGGCAAACGGCTCCACTTTTTTCTAAATACACAACAATGGAAAATCAATTATGAAAAATTCATTCAGCTTTTCTATATCTGAAATATTCACTGGTTACACTTCAAGGCATAAGAGATTATATTTCTTTTGTAAGAAATCCTAATAAAAATCTAAATCTCTCTCCCCAGCTCCATACTTCCACGGCACTTGGCTTCTATCTCTACATCATTCATCACAGTCTCTCACATATTAACAGATGAGTTTGCACAATCCATATCTTCCCCAGCACCTAGTACAATGCTTTCCACATGATGGATGCCAATAAATGTTTGCTGCCCTGAATTAAATTCAAAAGAACATGTAATTTTTTTAATAGCATCAAGCAGGACATGTATATAGCTATGCATATTGAACAATATCCAGCTGATCTGTTCAGTAGGTCACCCCTAATTTCCATCACTGGCTCTAAACAATCAGGTAAATCAGATGATATTAACTTTAAATCCAAGATTGATTGCCAAACCTGAAAGGCTCTTCTGAGTGGGTCTATTTTGAAATTACCTGGACCACCCACCACTTTCAGATATATTTGGGAAGCCAGTTGGAAAATCCCAAATAAATAATGGAATGCATGTGAGGCGCCCTAATACAGGTGGAGTTTCTACAGGGCCTCAGAACTAACATGTTCAGTCATTGGGTCAAGGACCTGTCTAGGCCTATGGCTCAGATCTCTTAGGGAGACGTCGCAGGGAAACAAGTTCTAGGCCCATAGTTTTGGTGCGGCCTTAAGGTCTGGAAGAAAGAGAAAAGGAGTTGCTCCCTAATTAAACTGATTGAAAGATTATATTTTTAGAAAAGCTTTGCATAGAGAGAACCTCCTGAGAATTTCTTTTCAGACAAGAAGGCACAAACTCTTAAGCACACTTTGTATCAGACATGCAACTCAGTTTTACTGACTGGCATTCCTTTGCCATTAACATGTCACAACTTACTTCAGTAAATTTTTCAATGGCAAGCAATCACAATAGCATCCCATGGGGGAATGCTGGCTTGTTTTACAAGCACTCTATCAATAACAAAAAATGTCTCAGGAAAACAACTGTACCCTTCCAATGTTATTAGTTTACAAGCGGCTTCCATTTATGAAATGAAACCTGTGGTCATACAAGACTTCGTTATAAACTACATTAATGGTTGACTGAGAAAGTGATTATCTTGGACAGTACAACAATTTAAAATAAAAGAACAGTAACACTATGGTATAAAATAAAATTACAACAGGGCTGGTATGAACTATAATAAATAAGAACTAAGAAATGAGACAGACCTTGGTTCAAATCCTAACTCCACCCCCTACTCTGTGACCTTGAGCAAGTTACTTCACTTTCTGTGTCTCAGCTTCCTCTTCTGAGATTATTATAGAATTAAATGAGCAAATGCATGCAAAGCATTTAGCACTGTGGCTGGTACACAGAAAGTTTCCAGTAAATGTTGATCGTTATTATTAAACTCTTACCAAATCCTTCACTATCATCTCATTTAATCCTCACTATAACCAAATGAACTAATAAGCATTTTATCCCCCTTTATAAAGAGAGGAAAAAACTGAGATTTAGAGAGGTTAAACCAGAAGCTTAAAGAGCAGGTAACTGGTGATGCCAGGATTCTGGCCTGTACTGTAACCCGACTCCAGAGCCTATGCTCTTAAGCACTATGCTGTACTACCTCCTTCTACGTGCTCAATTAATTGTTGTCGTTGAGATTGTTAAATTGTATTCAAAACTATATACCTTCTAGATGGACCCAAAAAAGACATTCTCGGAGTAAAAATTAAAATATCATCTCCAAAAAACTCAGACTTAAGTGAGAAGCTTATAAAATTTAGAGCTGTAATGGACCTCAAATCTAATCTAGTGTTTTTCCCACTTTCAGAATTTTATAAACAAGTCTTCCATGGAACTGCAATATATAAACAGACAAAGTAGAAAGGTTCTGGCTGAGATGAGAGTAAGGGGCTTGGAACTCCACCCAAACTTACTGTCAACTTTAGGATTCTAAGGAACACATCTGAAGGCTACTAAGCTAATCCAAAGTCCTCATTTACAGAGAAGGAACAACATACCCAGGCAGCCTAAGTCATTTTTCAAAGTTACAGCAATACCTCAATTAATTTTAACACTACTTTTATTGAAATTTATACCAGTGACTTTCAGATGAAGAGGAGATATATGTTCATCAACTCTGCAGAGTACATTCAACATTTTATCTTATATTTGGAAAATTAAGACAAACAAACATATTTTTCAACCTAAAGTTCAGAAAGAGCACAAGATTTTCTAAAAATTATTACAGGAGACAAAAATTGTTTAAATGAAGAAACGGCAATTCTTTCAACCACTGTTCACAAATAAATTTTAATTGAGTCTACATACCTTCTTCCCCAGTGTCATATCCAGTGTCAAATCAAGATAGACACCTTGCTTTGGATTAGTAAAGTCCAGAACTTGAAATTTCTTAAGTAAGTGAATAGCTTTCTCCACCTCGTATATCTGCCTTGGATATAAGCGTTTTAGGTAGACATCATTTTCAGGTTCACCTTCCATAAAGGGATATGACTTTATTTTTTCTATCTCATCTTTTTTCTCATCCAATGCTTTTTCTTTGGCACCTTTTTTTGTTTTCTTTGCAGGCCTTAAAAAAAAAATTCAAGATCAGTTATCTCAATATGTAGTCCAAGAGACTTAAAAAAAAAGGCAATGGGGCTTCCCTGGTGGCGCAGTGGTTGAGAGTCCACCTGCCGATGCAGGGGACATGGGTTCGTAACCCCGGTCCGCGAAGATCCCACATGCCGTGGAGCGGCTGGGCCCGTGAGCCATGGCCGCTGAGCCTGCGCATCCGGAGCCTGTGCTCCGCAATGGGAGAGGCCACAACAGTGAGAACCCCACATACCGCAAAAAAAAAAAAAAAAAAAAAAAAAGGCAATGTACATTAGACCAAAAAAAGACAAAAGATAAAGTTTATTTTAATTCAAAAGCATAGATTATTTTATAGTTTTTCTAGTGCAACAAATATTAAGTGAACTTTTGAACTGTTTGCAATTGATACAAAGTTGGATAAGGCATTGATGTTGCTCTCCAGAAACTTAGAGGAGACAGACATGCAAAGAGATAATTTCAATATGATGTGGTAAATACTTGGAGAATGTTATCAGGGCCATAGGGAAAAGACATTAACCCTGCCTAGGAGGAAGGGAAGAGTTCTGAAACAGATGACCCCAAAATCAATTCCTGAAGGATATTAGCCCAGATATATACCCAAGAGAAATGAAAATATATGACCACACAAACACTTGTACACAAATATTCATAGCAGCATTACTCAAAAGAGTCAAAAAGTAAAACAACCCAGATGTCCATCAACTGATGAATGGATACACAAAATGTGGTATATTCATACAGCAGAATATTAATAGGCAATGAAAGGAAATGAAGCACTGATACATGCTATAATTTGTATAAACCTTAAACACATTATGCCAAGTGAAAGAAGCCAGTCACAAAAGCACCACATGTTGTATGGTTCCATTTATAGTAAATATCAAGAATGGGCACATCTATAGAAACTGAAAGTAGATTTGGTGGTTGTCTAGGGCCAGGGGAGAGGGTTAAGGAAATGGGGAGCGACTGCTAATGGGCATGAGGTTTTGCGGGAAGATAATGAAAATGTTCTAAAACTGACTGTGGTGATGGTTGCACAATGCTGTGAATATACTAAAAACCACTGAATTGTACACTTTATATGGGTGAATTGTTTGGTACGTAAATTATATAGCAATAAAGCTATAGAGTTATACAGGCAAAGAAACAATGTAATAAAAGTACTGAGGCATGATAAACAGAATGGTACATAAGGGGAGCTATTATAAGTTCTAGCTGACTAGAGCAGGGGTTGGTAAACTTTTTCTGTAAGGGATCAGAGAGCAAATATTTTACGGTCTCTTGTCTCAATGACTCAACTCTGCCATTGTAATGTGAAAGCAGCCACAGCCAATTCAAAAATGAATGAGTGTATCTCCGTTCCAATAAAACTTTATTTATGAACACTGGTTTAAATTTTATAATTTTCCTGTGTCACAAAATACTGTTCCTTTTTTCCTTTTTTTTCCCCTAATCACTTAAAAATGTGAAAAACATTCTCAGCTCATGAACTGTACAAAAATAGATGGCAGGCCAGATTTTTTGGCCCACTGGCCATATTTTGCTGACTCCTGAACTAAAGGTAAAGCAAAAGGCAGGAAACAGCAGCACATGAGGCTGGCAGATCTAGATCACAGAGAGCCTCCTCTAGAAGCAATGAGAAGCCACTGAACAGGAGTGGGATCTGTATTTCAGGTAGAGTATTCTGGCTGCAATATAAGGGATGGATTTGACGGAAGCTAGATTGGAGACAATTAAGAGACAACTCGCTCCCTCTCTTCTTAAGGAGGTATGACAGCCTGAACCAGAGCAGTGATGGTAATAGGCTGGACAGATTACAGAGATATTTTACAAGGTAAATATTGAAGAGAGGGAAAGGGGAAAGAGAAGACTCTAGAATACTTCGTAGGGTTCTGGCTTGGGTGACTAGAGTAGTATCATTAACTAAAACCAGAAATAAAGAAAGCAAAACAGGTTTCTTATGAGGAAGGTAGTCGCAGAGATGAGTTCAGTTTGGGTAAACAGAGTTTGAGTGTGGGGTTAGTTGCATCACTGGCCCCAATTCCTTACCCCCTCTCTCTATTCAAGTCCCTCTGCTAAGTGACTCTGCAGTTCCTCCCAATTAAAAGGGTGGAGTATATGTCTCAGTGCCTTGATTTGGTCATGTGACTAGAAGACCAATAGAATAAAGCAAAAGTGACAGTTTCTATGCTCTAAGCTTAAGGCATAAGAGGCTTCATCTGTTTCCACTTGTAAGTTTGTATTTCTGCCATTTTCATAAGAACAGGACCGGGGTAGCCCAAGGTGGGAGGAGGCGAGAAGTGTGAAACACAGCTGCCCCACAGAGCCCTTCCTTAGATTGGACAATTCTCAGCTGACCTGCAGCGGACTCATGGAGGCACAGCAAGTCCAGCCAAGGTCATCAGAGACACCCATCCAAACCTAGCTTAGCTCAGCTCACCCAGAGATGTGTGGGCAATGATAATTAATTATAAGGGAGTTCGTTACATAGCAAATGCTAACAAGATGCTTCCAAACTAAGAAAATATGTTCAACAGAAAATTACAGGTAAGAGTTTGAAGTTAAGAAGTCAGAGCTAGAGATGATATATTTTCTCAGCATTCATTCAAGTCACACCTTTAATCTTTTAACCATAAAAGTTTTAAATTAGTGAAATAATATTTTAGAAAGATGTCTGGGTTCTAAGGTAGACACAATAATGGCTTCCCAAAGATGTCCGTCTCTACCTGGCAAAAAGACTCTGCAGATGGGATTAAGGTTAAAGAATTTGAGATGGGGAGATTATCCTGGACTACCCAGGTGGGCCCAAATCACACAGTCCTTGAAAGCAGAGAAACTTTCCCCTTTCTCATCCGCATCTGATAGAGATGGGAAGAGACAGGAGAAATCTGAGCATGAAAAGGACTCAATATGCCATTCCTAGCTTTGAAGACGGAGGAAGGGGGAGCCATGAGCCAAGGAATAGGGGTAGCCTCTCGAGCTGGGAATGCAAGGAAACAGATTCTCCCCTAGAGCCTCCAGAAAGGATCGAAGCTCTGATGACTCCTTGATTTTAGTCCAGTGAGATCCATGTCAGAATTCTGACCTACGGAACTGCAAGATAATAAACTTGAGTTGTTTTAAGCCACGAAGTTTGTGGTAATTTGTTACAGCAGCAACAGAAAACCAATATGGGGTCCTAGAAAATTTATGCAAAAGAAATGGATGACAGTAAAATGATATTTTAAAAAAGAACCTCAAAAACCAATCCAACATATAATTCCATTCTCACTTATAGCACTGGATGAATCCTTATTACCATAGCTAATAAGAGTATCCTCCCAACTAATAAGCAATTTGACCAAATAGCAGATAATTACAGTGCTCATTTTTAATGGGACACAGGTGTCCTACCACTGGACTGCTGACAAGTCTAAGTAGGTGCCTGAGTGGATGATGTGACATGCCCCATGGTATTTGGGAGTACACCACAAAATCCTGAAACCTTCCAAACTGGAGAAATCACATTTTATATTTAGTAAAAGAGCAGTGAGGCCAATAGAAGAAGGAGCCTAGAGAGCCTGTTTTAGTAATAAACTCTCTAAGATTAACAAAGGAATAAATATTGTAACTATAACCTACAGATTTACTTTATGTAAATGCTGATTTCACCACTATATTTTTAACCATGACTGAACCTGTCCATTTAATTTGCAATTAGTAATATGAAGTCCCCAGAGGCTAAAATATGATTTTTAAAGTAATAAATATTTGCAAAACCCAATATAAGTCTGATACATAATGAGACTGAGTTGGGATATACAGCAGTTTACTTATTTATACTTTAGACCTTGTTTCACAAAATATTTGAGACGGTTCAGTGAAAATATTAAGTTACAAACAGAACACTATTTTAGTAAAAAGAAAAATAAAGTACATCATTATAACACAGAGCAAATAGGACTTTGAGGAAAATACTGTCTTCCGAAATTAATAAAAAACTGCAATTGAATAAAATCTGTCAATAATAATTAATTTTATAAACCCACCACCTGTTGTTTTCCATGACACTCCAAAAATTGTCTGCCTTTATTCATAAGAATCACATCCAGAAGAACTCTGTTGTTCATGCAATTATGTAAGGCCCTATCAGGAGAACTTAAATACTATGATTCTCAGAGAATAAAATAATCATATTAGAAAGGTTTTGGGGAAGATGAGGGAGAAACACCTGGCAGTCTGAATTAGAGAGAACAGAATTTAGCTGTAGTTACCTGGGTAACTAAACCACACAGATTAAATGAGTAATAAGAGACTGTTTTCAGGTAATAACTTTCTCCCTGCTTCACCTGTCTCCTACCTCCAAGAGAATGAAAGGAAAAAATAATTCCACGGTCATATCCAAATAAAACAAGATAAGAAAAAAATCAGTGCTATAATAAAGCTCACTTCAAGATCCCTGAAGATCTGTGACCCCAGAGATCCAAGTCCTTTTAAGGCTGAAGAAGCCTTTACTTTGAGGAATTGGGGTGGAGGTAGGAGGGTACACAACCTCAGTCAAACTAAACTGAACTGAACAGAACTAAAGAGAAAATGCCTAGGGCATATAACTATTAATGGAATGCCAATGTTTGGAATTCTTACTTCTCAGTGTAATCACATAAATAAAATCACAAACACCCACCTTTGATGCTGGTTTATTCATTAAACTTAAATGCAGGGACTTCCTGGTGGCGCAGTGAATAGGACTCCGCGCTCCCAATGCAGGGGGCCCAGGTTTAACCCCTGATCAGGGAACTAGATCCCACACACATGCTGCAACTAAAAGTTCGCGTGCCACAACTAATGAGCCCACCTGCCACAACTAAGACCCCAAGCAACCAAATAAATAAATAAATAATTAAAAAAAAATAAACTAAATGCAGAAGTTCTGCTTATACCTAAAATGTAAAAACTGACAGAATAAAGCCTAGTCAATAATGATACAAATAAAAGCTGGAAAGAGCATTAACAATGACAGAGTCAGATAAAATCACAACTTTTCTTGAACGCATCACAGAGCTGAGATCGTAGGGCAACCAAACAGGTCTGAAATCTCCCCACAACCCCACTCCATATGCATACAGCCAGGAGGGTCTCACCTGTAGCAGAAAATAAGAGGAAGGCAAGCAGGCAGGAAAAAAAATCAGCTAAACTTTTAGCACTAACGTATAAACCCCCTGAGAGATCCAGACACAAGGGGAGTTCACACTTACTGCGTGGGCCTTTTCCACAGACCTCCACCAGATGCTCCCGGGAAAGACGGGAGCAGGCCAGGGGACTAGGGAGCCTCCTTCAAGGGTGCAGTATGGAGAAGATCAGCTACTACAGCCGAAAAGGCAAGTAACCCTGAAGCCCTCTAGGGCACAGGTAAACACCCACTGTATGTACGGAAATAAAAGAAGAAAAAAACACTAGAAAGGAGAAAAAACACTAAAACTTTTATCCTCGGGGGTGGGGCAGGAAATAGTCCTGAGTGCAGTATCATCTACCAATAAAGCTATGGAAGGGTCCAGGCACTACGGCACAAGACCTGCAATAGATACATACCATGGGGGGAGGGAGAGAAATACTGAGAAAACCTCATGCCCAAGGACCAGCAACAGTGGGCCTACTTAAGACAATGGCTGAACTTGGAAAACACAGAATCCCTTCTGCACCCATCACCAGCCTGACAAGCACTGAGTAATAAGCAATAGCAGTCTTCTACTTGGGGAGGAGCAAGAGTATGGAGAGTGACCCCCTTCTGAGGCACAGCTGCACAGGCAAGGTTGAAAACTGAGCACGGAACAGTCAACACTGAGGGAAAAAACCTTCCAGCAACCCAGCCCCCACCCTAAGCACAAGGTAACAGTACAGAAATCTGAAGCTGGTGGTGGTAACCATAGCAGTAACAAAACCAAACCCCAGCTCAACTTTTGACTGGATTGACTTAACACTGTGACAGAAGAGGCATGCCCATTTCCAGGCATAAATAGTATGTACTTTAGTCTCAACTGTTCGAACAAAATATCTAGCAGTCAATAAAATATTCTGAGATATACAAAGAAGCAAGAAAAAGAACCTATTGTCAAGAGAGAAGCAAAACCAGAGTCAGAGATGCCACTGGCAAACCATGAGTATATGCACATACACGCAGAAGAGAGGAGATTCAGAGTGGCAAGAGAGAAGAGAGAAGCAAGCACAAGCCCCTCTACCCTGTCTCAGGTCCTGACAGAAAATCAGCCATGAAAAAACTATTTTTTTAGTATATCATAAAGTCAATATGTTAAAATATTAAAACCACAATTAAAATTGCGAATACTATGATTCTCATCAAGCTACTGAATAACTCATTGTTAGACATGGAAAAAATTATCTGCTAATAAATTTTCACAGTTTTTTAAAAACATGCATATATTATTTATTTATTTTATTTTTGGCTGTGTTGGGTCCCTGCCGCCTCGCAGGCCCTCTCCAGCTGCAGAGAGCAGGGGCTACCCCCCGCTGTGGTGCGCGGGCCTCCCACTGCTCCCACCTCGGCGCACGGGCTCTAGGCACGCAGGCTTCAGTAGTTGTGGCACGTGGGCTCTAGAGCTCAGGCTCAGTAGTTGTGGCACACGGGCTCAGCTGCTCTGCAGCATGTGGGATCTCCCTGGACCAGGGCTCGAACCCGTGTCCCCTGCACTGGCAGGCGGACCCTCAAACGCTGTGCCACCAGGAAAGCCCCCCAAGCATCTTGTTTTTTAATCAAAGATTTAAATGATAGCAGATGAAATAACTAAAAAAATAAAAACAAAACAAAAAAACTTACCTTGTAGCAGCAGCAAAATGTCTGTTGGGCACCAGAACGTACACAGAACAAGGATAAAGAGATGTCTGAGAAGCCATCTTGGAAAGACTATGCCTTTGCTGATGTATCAAGACTTGAAAGAAAACAAACATGTAAAATATTAATCACTACATACATAGTTTTTACATTCTCAGTGTTTTCTAAAACAAAAATATTCAATATTTGTGAGTTAACCACAATCTTTAAAAAGTGTAAAAATGGAAACTGTACTTCTTGAAACTAAAGTCAAGTAGACATATCTAATTGAAGAATTCTGTCCTAATTTATTTTTAACTTAGTCTAGTTCAGGCTCAAAGTATGTTAGCTCTATTATTATAGATTACAAATACGTATCCTGAATTTTTAATTTAAATTTTAGTCTTTTTTTTTTCTTGTATAGATAATACATTCAAGTTGCCCAAGGTACTTCTGAAGGATAAGGAAGTGGAGGGTACTGTCTTACCAGAGGTCAAGACTTGTTATAAAGCTATGGTAATTAAGACACTTTGGTATTGGCACAAGAAAAATAGACTAATGAAACAATAAACAGCCCAGCAACAAGCCCATGTACATATGGATACTGAAATATGACAGAGATGTTATTGCAAATCACTGCGCAAAGAATTCAATAAGTGGTGCTAAGACAAGTGATTATCAACAGGGAAAAGAGTATATTTAGATCCCTATTTCATACCACACACACACACACATATGCAATCAATCAAATCTAGACGGACTAAGGAGTTACATGTGAATGGCAAAACTTAAAGGATTTCAGAATATAGGAAAATATCTTTATGACTTCTGAGAAGGGAACAATTTCACAAACAAAATCCAAAAGCAGTAACCGAAAAGTGACTACATTAGTGTTAAGAACACCTGTTTATCAAAAGATACTTTAAAGAAAGTGAAAAGACAAGCCAAAAACTGGGAGATTATAATAGTAACATACATACTGGACTAAGGATTAATATCCAGAATATATAAGATCAACCCAATTGAAAAATAAACAAAAGAGATGAATAGACTTCTAACTGAAAATGAAATACAAATGATGCATAAACATATAAAAAATGTACAGTCTTGGGCTTCCCTGGTGGCACAGTGGTTGAGAGTCTGCCTGCCGATGCAGGGGACATGGGTTTGTGCCCCAGTCCGGGAAGATCCCACATGCTGCGGAGCGGCTGGGCCCGTGAGCCATGGCCGCTGAGCCTGCGCGTCCGGAGCCTGTGCTCTGCAACGGGAGAGGCCACAACAGTGAGAGGCCCGCGTACCGCAAAAAAAAAAAAAAAAAAGTACAGTCTCATTAGTAATCAGGTAAATGTTAATTTCAACCACAGTAACATATCATTTTATGGTGCTACTTAAAGAGTGGTCTGTGAGCCTGTTACAGCCTATCTGTTACCAAATTAAAATTAACCCAGCATGTAAATCAAACACATCACTAAGTAAGTATATTATTTAGTGCAGCTGACAAAATTTTTTTCTACAAGACTTTCTCAATGAAGAGTGCTTTGATCTTATTTTGGACAGGTAACAGTTTGTAGATGAGATAATTTAAGTAGCACTGTTTTACATGTAGCAAATTGGCAAAACTTTTTTAAAAGTCCTGTATAGCTGAAAATATCACATAAATTTTACACATAGCAGTTAAGAGTCTGAATTGGAATACCATTTTGGAAAACAATAAGGTATTACCCAAAGGGGATGGGCATGCACACCTCAATGATGCAGCAATTCTACTCCTGGGCACGTACCCTAGAGGAACTCCTGCACACGTGTACTAAGAGACATGCACAAGAATGATCATCACATCGTTGAAATGGCAAAACTGAAGAAAAGAACCCAAGTGTGTATCTACAGTAGGATGGATAAATAATTTGTGGTATATTCCTATAATGGAAAGCTACAGGACTGTAAAAATGAATAAACTATATACCATATATATAGATGGATCTTTCAAACATAATTTGAGCAAAAATGTCACTGGCAAAAGAATTCATTTGGTATTATTTCAATTCAAAAACATGCATAAGTAATCAATATTGTATTTAGGAGTGTGTGTGTGTGTGTGTGTGTGTGCGCGCGCGCGCACGTGTGTGTGTGCGTGTGTTAAAACTATACAGAAGGGGACTCCCCTGGTGGCACAGTGGTTAAGAATCCTCCTGCCAACACAGGGACATGGGTTCGAGCCCTGGTCTGGGAAGATCCCACATGCTGTGGAGCAACTAAGCCCATGCACCACAACTACTGAGCCCACGCACAACTACTGAGCCCACGCACCACAACTACTGAAGCCCATGCCCCTAGAGCCCATGCTCCGCAACAAGAAAGCCACCACAATGAGAAGCCCATGCACTGCAACAAAGAGTAGCCCCTGCTCACCACAACTAGAGAAAGCCTGCACACAGCAACGAAGACCCAATGCAGCCAAAAAAAAAAAACAAAACAAAACTATACAGAAAAACCATGGAGTGATAAAATAGAAATTCAGGAAAAGTGCCTTACCTCTGGGGAAGAAACAGATCAAATAAGACAAAAGCACTTAGGCCTTTGAAGGTATTGATAATGTTCTTTATTTTTTTAAGCTTACTAGTAAGTATCCAGAATTTTAAGTTATTATTCTTTATATGTTATAAATATCTTTTGTATGTAGAAATACTAGGAAAATGTTTTTATTTAAGGGTTACAAAAGAATATACAAAAGTAAAGTCTTCCTCCAACCCCTAAAACCCAGCTTCCCTCCCACGTTAGTAATTTCTTATGCATCTCTCTAGAAATATTATTTCCCTACTCTTTTATTAAATGGTAGCACACTCTACTCACTGTTCTATACCTTTATTTTTCATGTAAAGGTATTAGAGCCCATTTTCACACATATATTAGATATAGATGTACACACATTATTTATAAGAGATGTGTATATATAATCTCATGTATGCCTTTCACAAAGGTACGTTTATACATATGTATTACAGCAATAATTTCATATCAGTTCATAAAGACTTCAGAGCTGCAAAAGTACTACACTGTGTGGTTGTATCATAATCAGTGACCAGCCATTAGTTCATTTATAATATTTTGCTATTATAAACAGTGCTGCAGTGAATGACCTTGTACAAACATCATTCTGCACACATACAAGTATATTCATAGGATAAATTCAAGAAGGGAATTTGCTGGGTCAAAGGATATGAACGTTTGTAATTTTGATAAATACTGCTCTCTACAATAACAGTGCCATATACATTTCAACCAGCAATGAAAAGGTTGCCTGTTTCCATACACTCATGCCAACATAGTATGTTACCAAACACATTGATATTCGTCAACCTAGTAGATGAAAGATGGTATGCAGAGTTGTTTTAATTTAAATTTCCTTATGAATTAGGCTGAATATGTTATCATGTTTGGTCATCTATATTTTCTTTTCTGTTTAACTGGGCTTAAACTCAATTTTGTTTTCTTTCTTTTTTTTTTTTTTTTGGCTGTGCCATGTGGTTTGCAGGATGTCAGTTCCCCGACCAGGGACTGAACCTGGGCCATGGCAGTGAAAGCCCAGAATCCTAACCACTAGGCAACCAGGGAACTCTCTAAACTCAACTTTTTAAATTAGCGCTCTACAACCAGGTTTCATGTAAAATTACTGTTAAAATCTAATATCTTAAAATCCACTCATTATATAGACCAATAGCATGTAAGCTGTAAGACTTGTCTACACATCAAATGAATTCACTTCATGAGTTAAGCTTCCAAGTGCAGGGCACTGCGCACGCAGAAGAGCTACCGAGTCCTCACTGTGGTCCACAGGCCCTATGTGAGCCGGCCCCTGCCTGTCACTCCATATCACTCTCTTACTTGCTCACTATGAACCTTCTTTCAGATCCTTGAATCCCTAGAGTCCCTCAAGTTAATTCCTCACTCAGGGCCTTTACAGTTAATGTTACATCTGACAGGGATGCACCAGCTCCGTTATCTTCCCCTGGTCTACTCCTTATCATCAGCTCAAACGTCATCAAAGCCACATGCCTAACAACTCAATTTCATCTCTAATTCTAATCTTCCAAAACAAAGTTGAAGTACAAGACAACCACCAAGACTGTGAATTCTGTGAACATATGGGTCCGACATTTGGGACAGTATAGGAAACCTGTATTACTGCGGCACAAAAGCCACAACCAGGGCTTTAACGGCTAGGAAAAAGAAGAGAAATAGACTAATGAGATCCAGTTCCTGACCTCCAGAGTCTCAAATTCAGTGGCTATGCTGGTATGCAACAGTCTAAGAGGAGATTCTCCACATTTTTAAAGAAGCCAGCTACCTTGAAAAATCACATATGGTAAATGATGGAAGAGCAATTATCCACTCAAGATTTGGAAAACACTTCCAAAAAATAATTCTAATTGTACTAAACAAGAACCCCACAACCCTGGCAGGATACTTAAAATAATAATTCTCTTGAATACATCAATTGCAACCTGCTATAAAATACTCAACCACTACTTTTAGAATCCCCAGTCATGACAACCAGAAATTAAAATTTTCAACAGAAATCAAACTGCTATAGACTAAGAAAAAATAAACTACAAAAATACCACTACTTAAATAGCACTGCTAGGCCATGATATCTGTATTTTCAATTCTTCTGTAGTCCATTTATCTATCTGTAGTATTTTATTATATTCCTTTAATATATTTCTTCTCCTCTCACTCTTAGCAAATAACCTCACTCGCTACTTCAGAGAAAACAGAAGCCCTCAGAACTTCCTCCACTACTTAGGAACGTAACTGAATCTGCACTCATTCTCAAAAGTTATCCTCACCCCTACCCTGTGGCAATGAGATGGAAATAACTCCATCTCCTTTGCTAGCTGATTCTCGTAAACATGATACTGAAAGGTTAGAGTTCCCCAGGGTTTCTCAACCTAACTCTATAATCCTCACTTTCCCCAGGAGATCTTATCTATGTAGTCTTTGCCTTCCCACCATAAGCACTGTAGTCCAGGCCACCATCATCTACTACATGGAATGCTGCAACAGACTCCAAACTATTCTTCTACTCTTGGCCCTTTCCATTTCTTTTCCACCTACTAAGAAGAGGGATGATTTAAAAACGAAATCTCGTCATACCCTTGCAACACCTGGATGGCTTCACCTTGCTCTCTGAATAAAGTAAATTCTTAAAAAGGTCCTCCATGAGCTGCTTCTAACCTATTTAGCGGGCTTCATCTAACACCATTCTCTCTCATGCTTGCCACACTTCAAATACACTGGCATCCTTTCAGTTTCTTGAACACACCGTGGTTTTTACAACTTTCAGATTTTCAAATATAATCTTCCCTCCATCTGTGACATTCTCCCCTACTACTTCCCACTCCCCTGTCCAATAGCTAATTCGTAACTATCCAATGATCTTTCAGGGACTCTGCTTAAGCTACTCCTTCAGAAAAGACTGCCCTGAAGACTCAGAATAGATTAAGGTCTCTCATATACACTCTTATAACAACCTGTACTTTTCCTTCACAGCACTCAGGACAACTGTAATTAAAAAAGTAATTATACAATGAATGACCGCTCTTCAATAGATGATAAGTACCATGCATGGCCAAGGAGTGTATATAACTTGTTCACTATTCTGTTCCTAACACAAAACACAGTGTTTGGCAAATGAAGAGATGATAAACATCTGTTGAATGAAAGAAGGAAATGTCAACTAATGACAGCAAAAACTGGATTCAAATTACTTTAATATTCATTACAACACATGGAAGAGGGGTGGCATTTTGTTGAAGATCCATGTATTCATTCACTCATTTATTTATTAAACAACGATTATGCCAACGAAACATGTGCTAGCACTGCTTTAAGTATTTAGTGAACAAAACAAATAAAATCCCTGTCCTCACGGAGCTTACATCCTACTAGGGATGGACAATACTAACAAACATAAAATGGTACTGGTAAGAGGAAACCCACTGGGTAAAAGGAATTGAGAATCAAGGGGAAAGTGGGTTGCAGTTTTAAATAGGAAGGTTAAGGTAGGCCCTTTTAAAAAGGTGACATTTGGGGCTTCCCTGGTGGCGCAGTGGTTGAGAGTCCGCCTGCCGATGCAGGGGACACGGGTTCGTGCCCCGGTCTGGGAAGATCCCACATGCTGCGGAGCAGCTGGGCCCGTGAGCCATGGCCGCTGAGCCTGCGCATCCGGAGCCTGTGCGAGGCCACAACAGTGAGAGGCCCGCATACCGCAAAAGAAAAAAAAAAAAAAAGTGACATTTGAGCAAAGGCTTGAAAGAAATGAGAAAGTCGGTCATGCAAATATCTAGAGAAAGTGTTCCAGGCCCACTCCACTTGGGAGAAAAAGTCCTCCCAACAAAGGAATGTTCTTGGTGTGTTTCAGGAACAAAGCAGCCAATGTGCTACAGCACAGTGAGTGAGAAGGAGGGCAGCTGGAGAAGAACTCAGAGTGGTAAGCTGGGTGAATGGAGGTGGAAGAAGGTAGGCACAAAATGATATGGAAGACCCTAGGCCAGTGCTGTCCAATGGAAGTATAATATAAGCCACATGCATAACTTTAAATTTTCTAATAGCCACATTAAAAAAAAGGTGAAACAGAAATCAGGGAAATTAATTAATAATAAAAGTTAACATTTTATTACAGCTAATACCCCCAAATATATCATTCCAACGTGTTATCAATGTAAAAAAATTGAGATATTTTACTTTTTCTGGTACTAAGTCCTCAAAATCTAATGTGTATTTAATACACTCAGGTTGGATTAGCCACATTTGAAGTGTTCAATTGTGGATAACAAAATAGACAGCACAGCTGTAGGCCATTCTAAGGACTTTAGATTTAGAAAAATGGGGAGGTTTTGCAGAGTTTTGAGCATAGGAGTAACATGATTTAAGTTCTTAAAGGACCAGACTACTTGTTGAGAGTACACTGTAGAGAAATCTAGGTTAGGGATGGTAGTGGCTTGGAAGGTAGTTGCAGTGAAGTAGTGAGGAGAAGTCAGATTCTGGATTTATTTTGCGGTAAAGCAGAAAGGATTTGTCAACCATTTAATGTGATGTGTGAGAAAAAAAGGGGGAGTCAAAGATACTCTGAGGTTCTGGTCTGAGCAATTGAAAGGATGCAGTAACCGTCAAATGAGATGGGGAAGACTCCAGGCGATGACCATCAGTTTGATTTTAGACAAGTGTTAGGTTGCTGATTAGATATACAAGTGGAGATCTAGAATAGAGAGATGAGTTTAAGAATCTAAAGTTCAGGAGAGAGGTCCTGATTGTAGATAATTTTGAGAACAATTAAGATACAGACAATAGTCAAAGCCACAAAAGTTGGATGAGATCACTAAAAGAGTGAATTTAGATACAACAGACATGAGGATGAAGGATGGAATCCTTGCTTCTGAGACATTCCAAGGTAAGAAATTGGGAAGAAGAGGAGGAACCAGCAAAGTAATGTGAGAAGTGACAAGTGAGATAAAAAGAAAATTAAGAGAGTGAGACATCCTGAGAGCCATGAGAAGAAAATGTGGCAAGGAGAGAATGATAACCTTTGATTCTCCTTTTGGTTCCTTTAGTTTGTCTAACATAATGTTATTTCTGTCATACATGAAGATAGTGCCATTAATCTCTTTTCAGTAAAGATATACTTCTTAGTTTGCTCACTTAGCAGTTATCAAGGTCTGTTGTGATCTCTTGTCACCCCTATCTTTTAAGCAACAACTATCCCAAACAGGGAATGCTGGTCTTTACACTGAGCTTTCCTGTTACGAAGCTCAAAGAGAAGACTATGATGCTGTTAAAAAAAAAAAAAATCAATTAATCACTGGTCTAGGAGTTAAGCTTCAGTCTTCCTCTGCCACTTGGTTATATGAACTTGGCGACATACTTAAGAGAATCAGTTTCTTCCTTTGTAAAATGGGGGTGTTCCTGGCTGCTGCCTCCACCCAAAAATCCACCATAGTTAAATAACAATACGTATCACTGTACTTCAAAAACACAAAATAAAAAAATTTTAAGTATTGTACCCAAAAAGGGTTGTCATCCTAGCCAACAAATTAGACCTTATTAACTGCTGAGAAGGGTTGCTAGCAAGAAATATCACAGAACTAGCCTCCAAATGATAAACGTTAATCCAAACTGGACAACATCTGGAAGTTTAAGAATTGGAACTGCCTGCAACGATGTGCTCCGAAAGTACCAAGTATTCTAAGTTTATGGTTGTAAGCGACTAAAATATACCACCTTTTCCATTCCAGATCTCTCTTCACGTATCAAACTCCTTTCCCCCCGCAGCCCACATCCCCAGCATCGGAGACAGAGCCAAGTCTCTGCCTCGGTCCCTACGGGTGGCTGGAAGGGTGTCAATGTATACCCCCTCCCACTCCCGTCCTAGGGTGGACAGCTCCAGAAAGGAGTGAAACGTCTGATAAGGTCGTTTTTAAGTAGCAACGACCCTCTAGAGAACTTAAGAGTCCAGAAAGAGTAGAGGCTTATCGAGCCCCCAGTGCAGACCCGCACCTAGGAGAGTCCGGCTTGCACTGTGCAGCCACAGAAGACCCGGCGCCAGAGCTATTTTCCCCGCAAGCCCAGACGACCCCTCGCTTTACCTCTACCGAGGCATCTTACAGCCGCCGCCATGTTGACCATTCCGGATTGTGTTGACGAAATTGGTCCCACGCTTCAACTTGGAAAGAATTTACAAAGTGTTCCTATCCGGAAACGGCGGAGGGGGAAGGGATTCGAAGGAGCAAGAGGAAAGGAGGTGGGACCAAAGTAAGCCTTCGAGCTGGCGCGGGAGGGCGCGCCGCGCGGGTGCCCCGTGGCTGTGTTCCCGTTAGTCCTGCGTGCTGTGCAGAGCCCAGTGTTTCCTGGTTCCGGTTCGACAGTTCAACCATCTTCAAGGAAACGTGCCCTTCCTGGAAAGTACGGTCCTATTGGCGATGCTCCAACTATTTTATTCCTTTTTATTTTTTTCTTTTTGATTCTGCAAGTGTACTCAGAACGATCATTTTAAATTGTGAGAGTACCCAGGAGAACATGAAAAACAGAAAATCTGAATAATCTCACCAGCTTCCACCGCCACGTTTCCAGCCTCGTAAAGACTTTTAAAAATTAACCAGTCTGTCCACTACCACCCAAGGGACGTGTCCCACTCACTAACAAACTCTTTTGAACTCATCGCAAGATCAGCGTGGTTTTCAGTTAATCTGAACATTAAGCAGTTCTACATTTTCCCGCTGCTGACAAACTGTGCCATTAGGATAAACTGAATAATAAAACGACAAATTTATATAACACTTCTAGTTTTAAAATGGCAGATCTAAGACCTACGCACAGGTTATTCTGACCGGGGGGGGGGGAAAAATCAGTATCCTTTCCATTACGTCACAACTGTCAGTGTAGTTTATCTAAAACAAATCTGATCACTAATTATATCACTTCCCAGTTTAATATAAAACCCTCGCGTGTCTACCTCGAGCTTGCTTCTGGCCTCCGCCTACCTCCCTGGCCTCAACCCTCTGCCCGCAGCCCACCCCCATTCAACCCCATTCACACACACGGTTTCTCACCTCCAGGCCTTTGTTCACTCTGTCCCCTCTGGAACGTCCTGTACCGTATCACCTCGGTAACTTTTTTTTTTTTAATTTTTTTAATTTAAGACTTCAACTCAGGGTTTATTCACTAATGAAGCCTCCCTCTTCCTTTCCCAGGCTGATTTATGGCCACCTCTTCCCGGTTTTGTACAAGGCTTACACCTGTTTTTGTTTATCTGTTTGTTTTATACAATTTTATTGAGTTATAATTCACATACCATACAATTCACCAGTCTAAATTGTACAGTTCAATGGGTTTTAGTATATTTATAGAGTTGTGTGACCATCACCACGTTATCTGTTTTTCTCAACTAATCATCTGAGCTCTTGGGAACAGAAATCATGTCTTACTCATTTTTGTAAACTCAGCACATACTACCTGCCTGGCACATAGGAGGCTCTCAACAAATATTTGTTGAATAAGTGAATATTATATGCACACATGAATTATTGACTCGATTAGAATGGCAAGCTTGCAAATTTGCTTCTATGAAGCTGCCCATAGGACTGGATCAAAGTAGGATTTTCATAAATGCTTTATTTTGTATTTGTATACTGTACTCATCTACATGAAGTATAAGATTTCTAATTTATTTGCCTGCCTTGCCAACACCTAAGCAGTTACTTCAAAAGTTCCACACCCATTTATGGCTGTTATACAAAAAAAATTAGAAAAAACTGAATCTACCTTTATAACTTTCTTTCCTGTCTCCCTCCTTACCCTTCCTCCCTTCCTTTCACAAATACATGAGTGCCTGCCATGTGTCAAGCAGTGTGCTTGGCTATGCACAGATATGGTGAATAAAAGAGCCGTTGCTCTCATGATACTTAAAAATGAATTTCATGTAAGGGTAAATGCCAGAATTAGAGCAACTTCACTTAATTTATCTCAGACAAAAACCAAACATCCGGATTAGAGATTCTAGTCCTTAGACTCTACATCCCTTCCTTTTCGTAGTTGGGATCAGTTGGCCCCCATGTGTGTGCTTCTTTATGTCTCCTGTTATAATAAGAGAATTTAAACATCTGATGTTAGGATTTAGAGTAACATTTAATGTGCTTGTAGTAGTAGCTGTATTGAAGCAATGTCCTGTAGAGGTGCAGCTTACCTGATTGTCCACTTTGGGCACCAGAACTTGATAGCATTAGTCAGGTGGGGTCCAGAGTCCAGTTATCTATATATAATAATATATAAAGAGGTTATTTAGCTTGAGACTTGTAAAAACCACAAAAATGCACACTCTGAGATGGGAACTCCAAGCCTCTAAATATTTAACACACAATGAGGTTCTCATTAAAGAGAAGCAATAGAGCGTTTTAGTTAAACAGTGGTGCTCTGGAGCAAAACTTCCCAGGTTTGAATCCCAGTATCATCACTTACTAGTTGTGTGACTTGGGGCAAGTTACTATACCTTTCTGGGCCTTAGTTTCCTCACCTGTGAGATAATTTACTGAGGTACTTACTACCATACCTGGCACAGAGTAAACACTCACTAAATGTTAAATGTTGTCATTACTAAGGAACCAGGGAGAGCTCTTAACCAGAGAGGTAAAATGAATACGCTGTTCTAGTAACCTTTCTTCCAATATCTGCTTAATTCTTAATATGATACATGCTATTCTTGTTCCTATATGTGCTACGATGTCACCTTCTTTATATGAGAACTCATTAGTATTTTCAGAAAGTCTTTAGGCTGTGCTTATGTACTTCCTCAAAGTTCACTTTAAAGCAACTTTTCCCAATTGATTTCTAGGAAGGTTTTTACTCTCCAGGAGTCTTGGCATCATGCCAGCTGCCTGCTTGGCTGATTTCCTTGGGAAAAGTTTCTCAATATTTGCCCAACCTTATAGTTCTCTTGATCTGTGTTCTCTGCCTTTCTCAACTGTCTTCCAATTGAGCTGGAAACTCCTTTGCAAGAAGAGTCTCTTCCCATTTGTAGTTCAAGTTGAAAATGAGTACTCTGGACAAAAAACGGAACTCTGTGACATTTCCTACTTCATTAGTGTGCAAAAGAATCACCCAGAAGGCTTGTTAAAACTCAGATTGCTGTGCTCTACCCCCCAGAGTTTCTGATCCAGTGGGCCTGGGGCAGGGCTCATTAATTTTCATTTATAATAGGTTCCTGGGTGATGCTTATATACTAGTCTAGAGACCACACTTTAAAATCCACTTCCTATGTAATATCACGAAACATTTACATCCATACCTATCATTAACTTGGGGAGGAGTCGTTTTATTTAACAATTTTATACTTGATATAATATAAGCAATAAAAGCATGAATTTCCCCATGGGATATGTCTCTAGGACCAGACTCTACCCACTCTTATTTTCTCCTTTATACAGAAACTGCTATTCCACATCTGGATTTCAGCTCCAAAACTGTCCAGCTGTCAGCTGGAGAATTTTCAATGTCTGCCTGTCTACCTATCTGGATTTTAAGTATTACCAGCTCCTAGGTTCCCTTCCCTCCTTGTGCTTACTTTATACTCAGATTATTGTTTTAATAAAGAAATCACCATCTAGAATAATAATTTCTTAGAAGATTGAAAGTTTGGTGAAGAATTGAAACTCATTTTGTCTTGTCCTTTCCATATATGGGAGTTTCTCTGTCCAACAAACCCTAGGAGATTGTTTTAATTCGATTGAATTAGGAGGTTTAGAACTGTCCAGTGGAATGCTGGTAAATGTTTGACAACCAGCCTTCTAGTACAAAAGACACAAATTTATAGTATTTGCCAATCTCCATGGTGTAAACATTCCCAGAATAGATGATTTCAAGCTGTCACACATCAAATCAACCAACTCACAAAATTCTGACAACATAGCACTTGGTTCTCACATGACTACAGCACTACTGGAAGTTTCTTAGTAAAGCCTTTGGTTACTTTTAGAAGGCCTACACTAAACCAATTCATCCTAGAGCCACACTTCTCAAACTTTAATGTGAATACAAATCATCTGAGAATCTCATTAATATGTAGATTCTAATTTAGTAGGTCTGAGGTAGAGCCTGAGATTCTGATTTCTTGTTAGAAATCTGTTGGCTCCTGAGTGATACTGAGGCTGCTAGTCCGTGGACCACACTTTGAGTAGCAAGGCCCTAGAACACATCCTGGAGCAAAATTCATATTTCCATCGTTAGTCCCAAACCAGAACCTTCTGAATAGGTCTCTTCCTAATACAGAGTATAAACTTAAGTGGATTCCCAAATTTCTAGGTACAAACTCCATGACCTCCATCACTCAGTGGAGATACTAGAAATATCACTAACTTCCTGCCCTGCCTACATCTGCTGCTGTTGGAAACTTTCCTCTCCCACATAAATAAAATTCCACAAGCCCCAGCTATTTGGATCAGTGGAAACCATCTGACTCAAGGAAAATCTGTTCATACTGTAGCCAGTGATCTGGCTTGAAAAGAGAAGCTGGGCCAGTCATCCTTCTCACAGAACTGGAATTGGGAAAATGAAGGGCTGAAACATTTAGGTGGGAGAACTCAAGCTGTAAGGTCATGGCATAGATTCAAGGCTAGAGAAGCCTTGAAAGGCAAGCTGGGGTTATTAGCAAGCAGAAATGATGCCTGAGTAGAGTCACATGAAGCCAGTCAGTTTCAAGAATAGAATGGAGTGAGGATGCCTTGGAAAGCAGAAATATCATGAAGAAGAAAGAGAGCTACCCGCCTCTGAGAGGAAGATAGCAAATGCTGCCTCAGTTCCTATTTCTGTCAAGCCTGCAGTATCACTGTTCCTCTCCCTACCTTCTTGTGAGATCTGTATCGACCATATATATCCCTACAACAACTCCTGTTTTCTTGAGCTATCACCAGTGAATGTATTTATTTTCTAAACCAACAAAGACCTAATTAAAATCATGGGACTCTAGTTATTCTAGTGAAGATGCATGAATTGGCAGCTCTCTGCCAGAATTAGTAGCAAAGCCTTAATCATGGAATCTCAGAGTTTGAAAAGTTAGATGTATAAACCCTCTCTGTGATACTCAAATTTCTGGTTACAGATGAAGGAACAGAGGTACTGAGAAGTTCAGTAACTTGCCCAATTAGTGCATACTTGAGTTGGGATTTGAATCCAGGATGCCTGACTCCAGAGTCTATGTTTGTAACCAGCAGTATACATGTATCACACACATATTTCTTGCCGGACCTTGTGCTAAGCATGTAGTAGCTTGCTTAATTAAAGATAAAGAAACTGAGGCTCCGAAAACTTAGTGAGTTGCCCAAGGCCACACAAGTAGTGTTCGAGCCTAACAACCCAGTCAGTGCATTTGACCATCAGCCCCCCCACTGCCTGCCTCCTGCTTCACTGCCACCCTGAAACTCTGGTGTTTATACATACATACACCTATGACTCAGTTTTCTTTTTTTTTCGGTACGCAGGCCTCTCACTGTTGCGGCCTCTCCTGTTATGGAACACAGGCTCCGGACGAGCAGGCTCAGTGGCCATGGCTCATGGGCCTAGCCGCTCCACGGCATGTGGGATCCTCCCGGACCGGGGCACGAACCCGCGTCCCCTGCATTGGCAGGCGGATTCCCAACCACTGCGCCACCAGGGAAGCCCTGACTCAATGTTTTTCATGCCAATGTTTTACGTTAGAAAATGGCCAGGTAATATCAGAGTGTGTGGAAGAAAGTAAATAACATGTAAGCACCTATACATTATTTTTTTTCTTCAAAGCCAAGGGTGGAAATCACAAGCACCAACAAAACACTAATTAGAGTTAGTTTTTTTTTTTATCTCTAATGCACGCAGAGGTAAAACTTGTTTGAAATATTTATCTAAAACATGGCAATGCATTTTTTTAATGTTATAAATCTGAGAAAAGTAACAATAGCAACAAAGCAATTCTCAGGAAGAGGTTTTATTTTTATAGAAGAGTGTGCAAACTCATGAGAGGAAGCAGTAAGGATTAAAAGGATGTGACTCTCGTCCTCCCTTCTGTGCTGTGTGGCTTTATTGTTCTGTTGACTTAGAAGTGAACTTGACATTTTGTTGTTGCACTCCTTTCAGGTCCTTTCTTTGAAATTAGGTCAGACAGAGGCTGAGTTCCTTTCCAAGGTCTGATTAGGGACTAATAAGGAGTTAATAATCTTCGTATTAAGATTAAGTAATTATTTCTTAATTATTTTTATCTGAAAAATATTGAATCAAATACTCCAGTATTCACCCATGTACAGCAGCATCTCATCTTGGTCTAAATTATTTTATTCCGTCTAACAGTTTTGCTGTTGTTGCTACTGGGTTAGCCTTTTTCTTCTTCCCGTGGTTATCAGGTGGAAGAGGTAGAACAGTGGTGGTGTTGGAGGGAATAGGGGATGGCATGGGAAGAAAAGAGGCTCAGAGTGGAGCAGGCTTTAACAATCAAGAAGCCAGAGGTTCAGTTCAGGTTTTCGTGGCATGGCCAACCCCAGCAAGCTGTGTTCCCACCCAGTGCCTCAGTTTTTCCATCTGAAAATAGGAATGACAACATTTTTGTGGCACTTGATTCTCCACTGCAGTTCCTCAGCTTCAGTGACACCTTGTGAATGTATGCTAAATAACTATGGATAATTGATAAGGGTTAATTTTTAATGGATAAATAATAGATGCTTTTCTGGCTCCTCTGGGACAGATGACAGAGCTCTAACCCAAGCAAAAAACAAAAACAAAAACACAACAGGTCAAAGGGATATGCGGGGACCCAAGGGGTGGGAGTAATTAGCATTTCTGACCCATCAGGGAAAATAGATTGTATTTAGAAAAATAAATAGATTTCTCCAAAAATCAAAGGAAAATAATAATGGCTGGGCATAGAGATAAGAATGGAAATTTTATACTGAATAAAATTTCTTCTCAACTGTCATAATTTAGGTTCTAAGATATGTACTGGTAATTGCTTATCTTTCATTAGTTTGAACCATTATAACTGGCAGAAAACATGTGATTCTTCAAGAAGATACAAGAATGCATCGCTCTCCTGAACCCTCTCCGGGGCAGGGCTACAGAAGATTAGGGAGAATAAGACACCCTAGTGCTCAAGGCTCCACTATAGGAAAAGGCCCAACCCCTTCCATGGCTGACCGTGAGGGTTGGGATTTCTGCAGGGTTACCACAATTCACCATTTACACAGCACACATAACGGATTCAGGAAGTAGTGGCTATGTTATGGGAGGGTTCCACTTAACCCAAGTGGTGTTCACCCTAAGATCCAGACACGTGTTGGATGGACAAAGGACCTGCAGTGTGTTTTGCATGGCTCTGAGGAGCAGTTCATCCTAAGGGAGGTGAGAGCATCTGAAGGGCACAGGACCAGTGTGAAGGGAAGGCAATTCTGGATGTGTTCTTCAGGGCCCTGTTTCTACATGCTGCCTTCCAAGGACGAGCGTTAGAATCTGGGCAGGGAGGCAAAAGAAAAATATATAAAAGACATTGCACTGAGACCTCTGGGGGACCTGTGAGCACAGAACTTCTTGTCTATGGGAACCAGGTAACAGGGGAGACATCAGAGAAACTCTTCAATGCCATGTGCATTGACACACTCAGGACAGCTTTGGTGGCTTTGGCGCCTTTCTTACAGACAGTAACCAAAAGCAGCAGAAGAGGACAAAAAGTGCCGATGCCAGGCAGTAGCAAATGTGTTTGGGAACACCCAGCGAGAAGCTCCCTTGTTACGATCCTTACATCCATCCAGAACTTGGGAGAGCTTGCGAGCATTTTAGGGTGAAATATAGAACCAATAATTATTGGCCATGTCCTAAAGGCAGAGAAATACTGAAATTCTAGTTCACCCTCAGTCTGGAAAACACCAGCTGCGTGCAGAAAATGCTCTGAGAGTAAGACAAGCAAGTATGATTATATTTTTTTACAATAAGTCTGCGCAATTATTTACTAGGTTTCATTTAATGTTTAATTCTCCTAAATTTTCTTTGGCCAAAGATTAGCAGGGTTTTTTCCCTTGTACCTTTCTATAAAGTATATAATAAAATTTACAAAATAAAATATGACACACTGGACCATGTATCTTAACTTACTATTAACTGAATTAATACGAAATCCTGGTCTAATTTCCTAAATCTTATCAAGTTACCTATGACTATTTATCATATCTCTTATTCTATGAGAATTAAGTATCCTTCATAGTCTACAGTAAGAAAGCATTATCACAATTCATGGCAAAATCTGAATAAATTATGCTCACTGGCTAATCCTCCTTTGTCATTTATGTTGCCTCTTTCAAATAATTTAGTAGATTAGAAGGAAGCTTTATTTTTACAAAACTGTTCTGCCCTTATCATGTTGCCAAAAATCCACCTGCTACAAAAATGCTTCGTTATCTTATACTCATTTTTCCTGACATTGTTTCTCCTTGCTATAATCTGCTAATTATTGATAATTTCTTATTTTAAAAGAATATTGTACTGGTTATACTCTATTTGCTACCAACTATATCCTTTCTTTATTCTGTCCACCCTGCTAAGTGTATCTTTGGTGACCGACTCTTTTATTTTTTTATTTTTTGGTTTTTTTGTTTTTGTGTTCCGTGGGTCTCTCACTGTTGTGGCCTCTCCCGTTGCGGAGCACAGGCTCCGGACGCGCAGGCTCAGCGGCCATGGCTCACGGGCCCAGCCGCTCCGTGGCATGTGGGATCTTCCCGGACCGGGGCACGAACCCGTGTCCCGTGCATCGGCAGGCAGACTCTCAACCACTGCGCCACCAGGGAAGCCCTCTATTATTATTAATAATGTTAAAATGAATATTTTCATCCATAGATTTTGCTAAGTATTTTTATTATTAAAAAAATAGAGTTCTAGAAAAACAATTACTATACCAGAGAATAGGAACTATTTAAAGCATACATCTTAACTTTTTAAAAGTGGTAACATTTTATTTTTTGTGACAAAATTATTCTATTAAATCCAAATGAGGCAGAGGGTGTAAATTAAGAAGGGGCATTGAAAAGGAAATGAAGACATAAACAGGTAGTTGAATAAAAACAGAAATAGAATTTGGAAACTAAGGAAATAATAACTAACCCTTATATAATACTTCATGGCTGGCCCTGTTCTAGGTGCTTTACATATAAAAGCATTTTATTCTATGACAGCCTATGAGTTGAGTACTAGTATATTATGCCCATTTTGTAGGTAAGGAGATTGAGGCATAGAGTGGTATTTAAAAACATACCCAAAGTCACAAAGCTAGTAAGTAAAGGGGGTGGCGACTGAACACAAGGTTTGGCTCCAGGCTATACTCTCAGCTATTATACTGTACTGCCATTGCAAGCATGTGTCAAATGTCTAACATGCATAATTCATTGTATGAGACATAACCAGAAAACTAAGAGCGTTTTGCTCACAAGAAATACGTATAACATTATACAAGGGAGAAACCTACTGCTAACTCACTATGGGAACAAATAAGAGAAAAAGACTAAGCCCAGGTGGGGAGAATCCCAGGTTTGGAATGAAAGTAGAACTTTCATTATTAACTTGAAGAATGTGTAGGTGTGGAAACTGATAAGGTGGTAAAAAATACTCAAAGGAGGCTGAATTTTAGGTAAATTGGTCATTAACAGCTGTCATCATTAAGTAATAAGCTTTGGGAAAATTAGCTTCAGATTAATGTATTTCAGTTAACCAAGTTTAGGTAACTGTTTTTGTTTTTGTTTGTTTAGATGGATTGGTTTCATATGAAAGCCTCCTTGAGCACTTACCCTGAAAACAAGTGAGAGTCTGAGGGTGAGATGGATATTAGTGGATCTCTGCCCTAGGGCTGTGGGTCAGCATCTCCAGAAGTGCTGGTTAAAATACACAATAGGCCCCACCCCTTTCAAATTCAGTAGGTCTAGCATGTGACAGGAGAATTTCCATTGTTCACAAGTTCCTAGGTGATGAGATACTGCTGCTGCCTGTAGGGGAAAACACTAGAAAGCCACTGCCCTAGAGGAATCTCAAACTAACTGGAAAGAAGGTTGGTATTTGGGAGGATTTCACCGCTGAGTTTGTAATGGAAGGTCAACAGGGGATTCTGCGTGGGGTTTGGCATTGCCAGGAGCCGAGACTGTCAGAGAGAATTCTGGGAAAGGAAGTGGCTTAGGAAGTTTGGAAACCAGGGAAGACTTGTGGGAGACCCACCAGAAAGAGCAGCTCTGGCCTGCTAAACTGAGTTGGTTTATCACTGTAATCCTTGGGGATTGAGGATTTTAATAAAGACGGGAGAAACTGTAATAATTTCATCACAAAACTCCTTTGACACTCATGAAAGTGAGTGATATCTGCCACATTCCATTAAAAATGAGAATAGAACTTAATGTAGCAGTACTAAAGAGCAATTATTTCTAAATGATCTTTTCCCAAACAAAAGTCTACAAGTGGGTTGCATCTTTGGTACAGGGGGATTTCTATTAGGCATTCTGTATTAGAAACTCAAGATAAATTTTTAATGCTGTAACAATATTTTTTAAAAAGCACTTCAATTTTTTCTTCGCTTCTGGTCATAACTAATTGCCTAGGAGGGGAATACAGTTGATTTTTCTCGGCAGATTTTGACATTTAAAATAATTCATAAGCCCAAAGGGTAGGAATTTTCATTACTAAGGTTTACTTTTAGTAAATCAAATCACTGTTTTGTATAATGTTATCCAGCAGGATTTGCTCCATATTAAGAATCAAAAGAATATTGTAAGTGGGTATTAATAATATCTCAAATATATTTAAATTTTAGTAAGGAAGTAAAGTCAGCACAATAATAATATACATTTATCAGTGATTATACTGAGACATAACACTGGCAAATATTTCAGAGGCAGATAAAGCTAAGAAAAAGAGTTTGGAATAGAAAAAAAACAAAAACAAATCATTTAAGAACATTTGTTTTTCCAAATAGAACTATGAAACAATAGGGATTTTGTATCTATTAGTCGAAGGCTGTAATTCAACATTGGTGTCAGCCAACCACCTGTGTTAGTGCTTAGACTGGGATAGGTACCAGGCATAACTGGCACCCACCAAGAGTGGACTGTGCTCTAAGAGTTGCATGCCACAAAGAAAAATTTTTATTTCCACAACGGTTTGTAAATGCAACTGTGAATGCCTAATTCACATGAACAATAGATGGAAAGGAAAATGCTGTTCAGAACACAAAAGATCTAGAGAGGTAAATATCCAAAGCCAAAGAAATTTAATAAAAATTCATATGAACATCAAAGGAAGTAGGGGAAAAAACTCATTTGTGCATACAAACAAGTTTCCCTCTATAGCTACTAGCTTAGTCCCAAAAAACTACAGGAAAAGACTCAATAAAAATGTAATAAGGGAAAAAAAGAAAGGAAAATAGATTTAGTAAAAACTGACCTACTGCCAAAACATTAATTTTCCCTTTCTTTTTTCAAAGTGTATCCATCAATACCATTTTTTTTAGTAAGAACAATTCCAACTCAATTTTAAAATGTGAAATTCAATAAAATATAGCAAAGAAATCTCAGTATTTCAGATCCATTTTAACTTTATTCATTCTATCCCTCTCTCTCTCTCTTCCCAGGCATAGAACACAGAGAAATTATTTTTTGGCACTGGAGAAGACGTGAGTTTGTATATTTAAAGACTGTAAAGACTTACTAATGATGACCATAACATTTCTTATAGATAAGTTATAACCAAGATGCTAAGCTGTACCTGCAGTAAGTAGATATTTCTTATTTGGCTTACTCTTTCATCTTTTCCTGTCAAGCATTTACTACAGCAAATGACCCACTTATTTACTGCCATGGGAAAAGAAGCATTGCAGTACTACCTCTTTGTTCTGGGGAGACAACAGGGCTCAGGGGGCCAAACAGTAGTCTGGGGACACAGAGTCAATGAACTTTAACCTGTCTTTGCCATTTCTTACCTTCGGGATCTTAAGCAAAGTATTTACTCATCCATCCATTCATTCATTTAATAACTTTTTTAAAACTCAGGTAATAGCACCAGAAGAGTAGTCATGAGGAAAACCTAATTAAATAATATCAAAGAGTTTTGTCAACATAAAATGCTTATTTAATAATTCTTTTAGAAATTGAAATACTAGAAGCAAACCATTATATATAGAATGGATAAACAACAAGGTCCTACTGTATAGCACAGGGAAATATATCCAATATCCTGTGATAAACCATAATGGAGGGACTTCCCTGGTGGCGCAGTGGTTAAGAATCCACCTGCCAATGCACAGGACACAGGTTCGAGCCCTGGTCCTGGAAGATTCCACGTGCCGTGGAGTAACAAAGCCTGTGCGCCACAACCACTGAGCCTGTGCTCTAGAGCCCGCAAGCCACAACTACTGAAGCCCAGGCGCCTAGAGCCTGTGCTCCGCAACAAGAGAAGCCACCACGATGAAGAGTAGCCCCGGCTCGCCACAACTAGAGAAAGCCCTTGCGCAACAACGAAGAACCAACGCAGCCAAAAATAAATAAATTTATTTTAAAAAAAGAAAGTAAATGGGATTCTCTGGTGGCGCAGTGGTTGAGAGTCCGCCTCCCAGTGCAGGGGACACGGGTTCGTACCCTGGTCCGCGAAGATCCCACTTGCCGCGGAGCGGCTGTGCCCGTGAGCCATGGCCGCTGAGCCTGCGCGTCTGGAGCCTGTGCTCCGCAATGGGAGAGGTCACAACAGTGAGAGGCCCGCGTACCACAAAAATAAATAAATAAATAAAATTAAAAAAAGAAAGTATGTTTTTTTTCAGCCTGAGAATCATACCCATTGCCTGAAGTATCTGGATGTCTGGATTACTTTTATAACAAAAGTAATATAATAATTCTAAGGTGTGTAAAGTAAAAATGGAAGGCTCTCTCCAGTAATCCCACTCCCTAGGAATAACCACTGTTAGCATGTTTATTCCTCCAGCACTTTTTTTCCTATGCACTAAATTATAGTAGGTGACCCAAGAGAGTAGAAATTTCCAAAGTACTGGGAAATTGGAGAGTTAAACCTCCTCTATAATTGGTGAAAGCCCAAGAGAATCTTGTTACCCAAAGACTGCCAACACTGTGTGCCTCTCCCAGTTGATCAGTGGTCTGTTGAATTTCCTTCTCACTCTAGTGTTTAAGTAGCAGGGTACAGGAACATATCTCTCTCTCCAACCCCTCCACAGTCCTACTGATGTCCATAAAAGTAAGAGTTGAAAACTTCAAAACAATCACAGTATCAAAATTTTGTCTTCACTCTTCACAGGGCTTTAGCTTGTCCTGTTAGTGATTGCTAGACTTGAACTTCATGATACCACATATTGGATATTTCCAGCAAGGAGGCCTTTAGTATATCCCCTTTCCCAGTTTATACTCTCATTTGGATCTGAGAGACCCTCATAATTCTGGCCAAACATGCATGTGAAAAACAGGCTAATGTTTATTCCTTCAATGCGTTTTTTTGAACACCTGCTTTAGGTCAGTGAATATTTAAGAAGGAATACCCTGAGAGGATATCAAGGCCAAACTTCTCATTTTATAGGTAAAAATTGAGGTCCAAGAGGTGAAAAGATTCTTCCAAAATTACACATCTGGCTGGTTAAGCAGTCAACTCAGGACCTGGGTCTGTACCCAGGTTAGGGTACTATAGCAGGGAAAGAAGCTTCCAGGAGACATTAACTCCCAAAGAAAGCAAAATGAAATTTGAAAAAACAGATAAAATTTTAAGATAAATATACAAAATACAACATGATTAGTTGCTTAACAATCCTTTATGACTTCCAAGAAATTACTACTGAGAGCAGGAAAAACAAAGCAATGTACAATAGACATCAAAGGCAAGATTAACAAATTAGTCTTCTTTCTGAGTAAGATATTCTATATGCCCCATGTGAACTGCTCATAAGATGTTTTCAATCAAAAGACTTTCCAGCAGCCAGAACAAAACCCAGTATTAAATTCTAGGAGTATATGCAGAGCCTGTTGCATTTTTTAAGCGTCATGGATCAGGCTCTTTTCTCAATTATATGAAAAACTGATGCCGATATATTTCTGTTCTAATGCTTTCTTTGCTTTATGCCACAGCTTAGTCTGCAAATGTATAATCATAGAAATAAAAGTATAATAGAAATAAGAGCTGATAGAGATTTTATTACACATCTTGAATGACCTTACTGAATTTACTTACCTGATTTTGATATTGTTGTACTCCCTGAGTGACACACATCCAGTTCACAAACACTCAGGATGTAAACATAGGCTGTTAGACAACCATCTTTTTTTTTTTTTAATATGGTGCCTTTCTTGCCACTCCTTTTCTTTTCTTTTTAGTTTATTTATTTATTTATTTATTGGCTGCGTTGGGTCTTCATTGATGCACGCAGGCTTTGTCTAGTTGCGGCCAGCGGGCTTCTCATTGCGGTGGTTTCCCTTTCTTGCACGGCACAGGCTCTAGGTGTGCAGGTTTCAGTACTTTTGGCTCGCAGACTCAGTAGTTGTGGCGCACGGGCTTAGTTGCTCCACGGCATGTGGGATCTTCCCAGACGAGGGCTTGAACCTGTGTCCCCTACATTGGCAGGTGGATTTTTAACCACTGCGCCACCAGGGAAGTCCCAGACAACTATCTTAAAAATAAATTTTTGGAAAGAAATTTTTTTGTTAGTTGGGAGCTGGTATTAGGTGAGACATACGGAAAAGAAAGAGATTTTAAAAATGTGTTTATCATTGGCTGATTTGCAGTTTGCCTTTCAGAATGACAAGCAGCTAAGTGCATGAGACTTATGTACTTGTGAGACTTATAAGACTTAGTCTTATGTGACTTAGACATATACAAGACTACTGAAGACTTTTGAAGGTAATACATTTTAAGATCTTTCATATTTACTTCACTTTTAGTTTGTCATTCCCATCTAATCCTTCTATTAGAAAACTCTCTCATATAAGGGGTTAATGTCCAAAATATCTAAAGAACTCGTACAACTCAATAGAGAAACAACCTCCCTCTGATTAAAAAATGGGCAGGGGATCTGAATAGACATTTTTCCAAAGAAGACATATAGATGAACAACAGGTATATGAAAAGGTGCTCAACATCACTAATCATCAGGAAAATGCAAATCAAAACCATTTTCATACTTGTTAGAATGTCTACTATCAAAAAGACAAGAAATGACAAGTGTTGGCGAGGATATGGAGAAAAAGGAACCCTTGTGCACGATTGATAGGAATGTAAGTTGGTGCAGCCACTGCGGGAAACAGTATGGAAGTTCCTCCAAAAAACTGAAAATAGGACTACTATACGATCCAGCAATTCCACCTCTGGGTATTTATTTGAAGGAAATAAAAATACAAACTCAAAAAGATATCTGCACCCATGTTCATTGCAGCATTATTTAGAGTAGTCAGGACATGGAAAGAATGTAAGTGTCCATAGATGGATGAATGGTTAAGGAAGATGTGAGAATATACATATACACAAAATGGAATACTATTACCCATAAAGAAAAAGGAAATCCAGCCATTTAGGACAACATTATGTTAAGTGAAATAAGTTAGACAGAGAAAGACAAACACCATAAGATCTCACTTATATGTGGAATCTAAGAAGAAAAAATAAAACCCCCAAATTCAGAGACACAAAGAACAGATTGGTTTCCAGAGGTGGGGAGTAAGGGGTGAGGCAAAATGGGTGAAGGTGGTCAAAATGTACAAATTTCCAGTTATAACATAAATAAGTCCTGGGTTTGTAATGTGTAATATGGTGACTATAGTTAATAATACTGTATTGTATATTTGAAAGTGCTAAAAGAGGAGATCTTAAAAGTTCTCATCACAAGAAAAAAGAAAAATTTGTAACTATGTGTGATGATGGATGCTAACTAGACTTATTGTGGTGATTATCTAGCTATATATATATGTGTGTGTGTGTGTATAAAATCATTATGTTGTACACCTGAAACTAATGTTTTATGTCAATTATATCTCAATTAAAAACTCTCTGATGATTTCTATTCATTTACCTTGATTTCAAGTAATTGTAGCTGCCCCATTTATTTCACTGATATAAATCGTATTCCACAAAACTTCATTTGAATGAAAAGTCAGATCATTGTTCTATTCATTTAATACTATAATAGCCCCCTAACTCTCCAAAATTTTGATAATTGGTGCTAATTCATTGACATAGACAATTGGGTAAGTGTTCTCACTCTCATGCAGTCTTCAAAATATAGCTCATTAGAGAGCTCTCTTTGGATTCAGGGCAATTATTTAGACCTATAGAGTCTGTCTCCTGGGTTCCTCCAGCTCCTGTGCTTCAGGAAGCACTCTCTGCGTTAGTAGCTGCTAAAGTCTGGATTCTAAAGGATGAAATGTTTTGTCCTTCTAGATAACCACACAATCTATATTAATTTGCTACACAAGTGTTTAGTGAAAAATATTTCTACAATAGAGGTTGTGATTCAGAAATTTCGACATAATTAAAATCTCATTTAAACGTAAATATAAATAGCCTTATGAAATAATGTATAGCATGAAGATGTAGAAGAATCATGTTCTAAAGGTTAGAATGCTTGTATTTGAGATCTAGATCTGCTGCATATAAGCAGATCTTGTGAGTTTAAAGATGTCATTTGGCATCTCTGAGTTTTCTTATCTACTAAAAATGACAGTTGTGACATAACTGATTTTTTCAAAACAATGTGGTTTTAAAGATCAAATGAGCTGCTAGTACATCGAAAAGTTTTGTAAATTGTAAACTGCTCTACAAAATCAGAACTATAGTAATAAAATATTTGTTTAAAAATGCAAAGTAGTATTTCATTTTTCTTCTTTCACTAAAATTAGAAAAAACTGGTGAGGTTTAGAATGGCATTATATTTTTTGCCTTAATTCATCTTGTTGGATCTTTGCTACACAAGTCAGATAATGATTTTTATTGTCTCATCTGATTTTAATGAGGCAACATTGTTTATAATAGACAGCATGCATACATTTACCATGAAGAATTTTAACCAGCTTCTGTAATATATTATGTGTTAAGGGAGGATGGGGGAGAAAAACACACTAGGTACAGATTTTTCACTTTACTAATAAAACATTTCCTAAATATCTTCTGGAGAAAATATACAGAAGGTGGGCTTCCCAGGTGGTGTAGTGGTTGAGAGTCCGCCTGCCGATGCAGGGGACACGGGTTCGTGCCCCGGCCCGGGAAGATCCCACATGCCACGGAGTGGCTGGGCCCATGAGCCATGGCCGCTAAGCCTGTGCGTCCAGAGCCTGTGCTCCACCACGGGAGAGGCCACAACAGTGAGAGGTCCGCGTACTGCAAAAAAAAAAAAAAAAAAAGAAAATATACAGAAGGCTATTCTACCAGAAGTTAAGAATTGCCAACTTGCAGTACAGAAAAACTTAAAAAAAAAAAAAATGAAAAGAAACGAAACTTGAAAGATAATCAAAGAAAGCCTCCAGGGAAGTCTTCTCTCCAGTCAAGAAGGATATGCTCAAAGCTTGCTTAAGTAAAGGGAGGAGGGAGCTATTAGAACAATAAGAATTGTTGATAGGAAAGAACATAAGAATGGTGCCAAGGGAGTGAAAAAGGCAAGGAAGATGAAGCACAAAAGCACGAGTGTTCTTAAGGGAAAGAGAAGTTGAAAAATGCTTACAAAAAGAGAGAAAGGTAATGAGTTAGGGAACTTGAGACCTCCCTGAGGTTACACGTTAAAGAAAGAGTTATTTATGTCTGTGTCTATCTCCACCACTAGATTCTTAGCTCCTTAAAGCAAGATGACATACTTTATTCATACTTGTGTCTCCCAGAGCAGCTAACTCAGTTCCTTGCTCATAGAAGGTACTCAAAGGGTACTGAGTTGAACCGGAGTAAAAGTTGCCTGCACTGCCGTTTAGATGCTGGCTATGAAACACAGTGATAGGCACATAGAAAGACAAAGCTCAGTAAGTATATGCTGGCTCATTATTTATTATACAAATTCTTAGTGAGCACCATGTACTAGGAAGGCTCTGAGGATAGAGCAATGAGTCATATGTACTTGGATTCTGTTTTGCTTTACAAAAATATAACCTCGATCTTCCAAGTTCAGCATTAGAAGAATTTCCAGATGATCGGGAGACGGTTAGACCGCATGGCCCTGCCTGTTTCCCCTGCCTTTCCATGGCCATTGGAGTCTTTAAACTGATTGCCATTGAGACAGCCATGCTGAGGGTGGAGGATGGGGTGAAGAGTCTCCTTTTGGCAGTCTGGTCCAAGCAAGGACAAATGACCCCTTAATTTTCTGTAATCCAGCTAAAATAGTTTATTAAAGATTGGAGGATAACAAAAGGTAAATAAAGCTAAATAACAGCACGAATTTGGAAAATCTGGGTTGAAGTTATACCTTGCCTCCAAAGCTCATGTGTTAACCTGGAGTGGAAAAAAGACAAAAAACACAAACAGGTCTTATCTGTGTCCGTCCTTCTTGTTTCCCATATGGGGGATCAGGGAGCCATCTTTTTTTTTTTTTTTTTTCCTGCGGTACGCGGGCCTCTCACTGTTGCGGCCTCTCCCGTTGTGGAGCACAGGCTCCGGACGCGCAGGCTCAGCGGCCATGGCTCCCGGGCCCAGCCGCTCCATAGCATGTGGGATCTTCCCGGACCGGAGCACGAACCCGTGTCCCCTGCATCGGCATCCACTGTATCCCCTGCATCTCAACCACTGCGCCACCAGGGAAGCCCAGGGCGCCATCTTTAATATTAATTATGAAGAGTACATTTCCATTCTGACTCCCTGATCTTTGGAGATCAAATTTCATTTCATATCTGTTTTGGGCGCACCCACTCAATCAAACTTTCCTGTCTGAGACCTAGCTTCTTGCCTTGACAATTATCAACAAGAAAAGCCTGGCCCTTCAGACTGTACCACAACATAATAAGCTGAATATTCTCTCAAGAGATACATACAGTGCAGTATAATGAGAAAGTTAGTCCATACAGTGAGGGTACTATGTGCTCTAGAGTCTTCTTTCATTCCTAATTAGGGAAATGTGCTCTATATCTTTTAAAATAATAACAATAGAAAGCTAAAAGTTTGTTAATTGTGTCCATATATCCCACCAAATTCCATACGCATGTCACACACAAAGAAAAAATACTCTGTATGTACACAAGTCCAAAATTTGAATCCTGAACACTTTGGCTCAAAGTACTCTGTGAAGGGAAGGGGACTGTAGGGAAAAGATAGAGGGGGAAAGGAAGCTACTCTTCTCAAATTCCCCCTAGTGCTAGTATAGTTCCAGCAACACACAAATACCTCATGTGTCTTAGTAACAGTTCTAGGAATTCAGCTCGTTTTATAGGTGTGGAAAACAAAATACCAAGGATCTAAGTGAGGAAGTCTATTCATGCTCGGCTTATAATTATTGTGCTAAATTAGACTGAATTGAGCTTCATGTCATCACTCAATAGATATTTACTGTGAATTTATTAGGTCCAAGCATTACAATATAACATAGTAGAAACATAGTTGCATACGTTCTCTGTCCTCAAATTACTTCCACTCTAGTAATGGAGGAAAAAAACACTCCACTAATGAGGAGGTCATTCATAGCCACTGAAATAGTATTTCATATGACAATAGTCGGGGAGTGAAAGCAACCATCTAGTCATTTAAAAAATGAATGGCTGGTGAGGAAAAATAAGCAATGAACATGTAATAGAATACTCCCTGGATGTGTTAGTTCAGGTTAAAAATCCTCAAGTTCCTTTAAAAATTGAATTTGCTCAGTTACATTGAGTCATTTATTCAGAGACAGCCTGAAGGTAGGGACATTAATTAGAACCAATTGTAGCGGATCCAAATCTAACACAGATCTCCACTTTAAAAGGCAGGGGAAGGAGGGACTGCAGAACAGCCTCTTGTTTCCAGAAAAGAATTGTTCCAGAAAGATCAGAAAGGAAAGGCAATTATGAAGAGAAGCTGAATCAGAAGGTAAGAAAAGAATTGAACAGAAAGAGAATGGCTGCTCTAAGAAGTAATACAAACTACATCTGACAGTATATTGTTGTGGCTAAGTATATGCACTTATACATCAAAAAGACCTGGATTTGGATCCTGGCTCCCTTGAAGAAAGTTACTTGATATCTTTGAGCCTCAGGTTTCTCATCTGTAAAATGGGGAAAATAATACCTCTTAATATGGCAATTGTAAAGGTTAAATAACCAAATGCAAATAAAATGTCTGGGACATCGTGTGCTCTCAGTTGGTAGAATAATAATTATGATTATTTGGTAATTTAAGCAGACTGTGTCCTTGAATTTAGTGAAGAGGTGGTAATCCACTCAATGGAATGTTAAGCAATCTTTAAAACACATTCTACAATAGCAATCCTTAATTAGTATGTACCCCCTCATGGGTGAGGGCATTTTGAGAATTTGTAGGGAAGGATTTTGGACATTATAATCACATGAGTAGCAGTGGGAAGTGATACTTTGGATTAGTGGACAGGGGCTGGAGATGCTAGATGTTCTGAAATCCTCGGGAAAGTTCTGCACTTAAAAGGATGCATGCCCTTGCATCCTATGTGATTTTCGTATGTCCCTCTAGACATTCATGTAGGTAAAAAATCCGTGTATATATGATCTGAACTGAGACCTCAACTCCATTTTACCTAAAGCATAAATGTTTTTTTTCATGGTTTTTAATATAACTTTTCTAGGACTGCAGTTATTATGTAAATAACAGAAAGAACGTATTTTGTTTTGCTTGGAATTTTACCCAGAGCAGTTCACCATCTTGGTAAAATCATGTGACTCCTGCCAGTGTCACTCCTATGACAAATCACCACGTCTGTCTATCAGTCTGCTTTTGTAGTCACGACATTTGCATTCAAACTACAGGAGAAAGACAAATACCATATGATTTCACTCTTATGTGAAATAGAAAACAAACAAATAAACAAAACCAAAAATGAAACAAGTCAAAACCAAACAACAACAAACATGCAGATACAGAGAACAGAGTAATGGATACGAGAGGGGAAGCGGGGGGAAGGGAAGGCGAAATGGGTAAAAGGGATCAACCGTATGGTGACAGACAGAAACTATATTTTTGGTGGTGAGTACACTGTAGCGTATACACAAGCAGAAATATAACTTTGTATACATGAAACTTATACAGTATTATAAACTAGTGTTACCGAAATAAAAAATAAATTAAAAAAAACAAAGCTACTTATAGGTACAAACATCTAACTTTTTCACTCTGCCTTCCAATGAAGTCATGCCTGAGCATCTCATATATTATTTCATTATAAATTGTTTTGCTTTTAATTATCCTATACATCACAGCTAAGGCATTATCTTTCTTATAAATTGTTTATATATATACAATATATTTATGCATTTCATCTAAGGATAATAAAGTATTACAAAATATTTGCTATGAAAGGGGAGTGTTGGGTTTGATGGGGTTGAGAACTGTGCTCTAGAATTATATTTAATGTCATAAAAATATATTAACAATATAGAATCAAGTGAAAAAAGTAGATTCAGAGCATTACCTATGGATTGACCCCATTTTTATACACAAAAAACAAACAAAATTTACAAAAACTCACACTCCCTTTCCCGTAACATCTTATGGGATCACAGCAACCCAACTGAAGAGGTCTCTTCTATGTGCTCTATAGTTCTACAGAAATTTGACCAAATAATTTTTTAATTTCAATTAGGGAATTATAGAATTGTATTGTTTTGAGTTCCCAGGAATCAGATGAGAACGAAATATGGATTCTGATCTTGGCTTTATTTTTTAAGCCAAGTCATTTAACTCTTTTTTTTTTTTTTTTTTTGCGGTACGTGGGCCTCTCACTGTTGCGGCCTCTCCCGTTGCGGAGCACAGGCTCCGGACGCGCAGGCTCAGCGGCCATGGCTCACAGGCCTAGCTGCTCCGCGGCATGTGGGATCTTCCTGGACCGGGGCACGAACCCGCGTCCCCTGCATCGGCAGGCGGACTCTCAACCACTGCGCCACCAGGGAAGCCCAAGTCATTTAACTCTTAAAGGTCTATTTTTTAATCTGAAAAACTTTAAGATACATGATCAATAACACAAGATTTCCAGCTTTCTGGTTCAATGATTCTAAAGCAAATGTTTGCTGATTATAGGTTTAGGTAGTGTTTCCCCAGCTATGCTCTACTTGGAGACATTTATGGATGTTAAGTAAATAGAGTTCTGTGGTCAATATATCAGAGAAAACACTGGGGTAAATGAAGTAAAACATGTTTCTGTAGGTAGGACTTTTCAATTTTTTTGTTAAGCTTAAGAATATTGTGAGTTTTCAAGAGAAGTACAGTGTGTAGCATTTCCTGTATATATTTGACCACAGAATCTCCTTGGTCCCTATACCCTGAGAATCTCAAGGAAATAGTGTTCTGCATAGCAGGTGTTGGGACACACTAACTTAGGATGATATATATTTTAATATATTTTACAGAAGTTTTTATTTTCAAAAGACTGACTCCCCATGGTTAATTTTCAGAAATTATAGCAAGCAATAGGAAAAAGTTTTGTGTAGTGATTGTCTTAAATATGTCGAAATTAGAACTTTTAAGTTCAGGTTAATAGAAGGAAGGAACCGAAAAGGTTAACAAAAGAACACAAATTGTAATGTGAGATGAGCATGAGTCATTTTAGAGCTGAAAGGTGACATAGAGGCTCTCTACACATCAAACGATTGATCTAGGGTTTCCCTGGTGGCACAGTGGTTGAGAGTCCGCCTGCCGATGCAGGGGACGCAGGTTCGTGCCCCGGTCCGGGAAGATCCCACATGCCGCGGACCGGCTGGGCCCGTGAGCCATGGCCGCCGAGCCTGCGCATCCAGAGCCTGTGCTCCGCAACGGGAGAGGCCACAGCAGTGAGAGACCCGCGTACCGCAAAAAAAAAAGATTGATCTATTTCAAAAAAAAAAAAAAATCTGTCCAAGAAAAACACAAAACAAACCAGATTTGGTGTGTCCATTCAGTCAAAATAGTTAAGTCTGAAAGTTGTTTATAGAAAAACTGCACAGTGTAGATACAGAAGGAATGTAATATTATATATGGAAAGTAGATAGGAGGAAATTAGATTATCTGAAATATTAGAAATATTGTGCTTTCTTGGTTATTTTGGGGGATTAGGCCACCAATATAGACAACCTAAATTCAAAAGTGGAGAATAATTCTAGAAAAAACACAAATAACAAGATTATCCCTGACGCAGAAAGAGCATTATTCCTTTAACTGATGATTATTTTAAAGGTCAGCTGGTGGAAGTTCACTGAATTTGTTTTGTGTAGGTATATCAGCAGTTAAAAAAAACCCAGTGTTTGACATTTCAAGAGTTATTTTAGATTACATGTTTTAAATTTCAAACTGCAAATTATTTAATGAGTGGAATATCTGTTGAAAAATTTTAACATCTAGTTTATTGGCCCTGCCATACAGTGTGCTTCTGGGCCACAGTTTACTGCACAAGATGGTTTATGAAAACCAATCTTAATAACATACCAAGTAAAACTTAATCGTGAAGGTAAGTCTACCATCAAAATAAAAACAAAACAAAACACTCAGATAATGGGTTCTAAAACCAACTTAAGGCTTAACTAACGTAGAAAGTCCTTAAGGGCAAAAACAATACAGAAGTCTATATTTTACCAAATAGTGATTAGGTCTCTACAGGCAAAATGTCATTGAGCTAGATTTCTGGGGGAGAAAACTGTAATCACTCTAGTCCAGGGTCCAGATTCATTGTCATTTCTTGTGAGTCAACCAGGTAGTATGTGTCTTCCGATGGGAGGTAACAAGACACACCGAATGTACCTGTGCTGTAGTCGAGCCAAAAATGTTTAATTTCAATCCAATAAACTTTTGGATGTAACATTCGGTTTACAGAAAACACAGGGGATAGTGCAACAAACTCAATGAGAACACAAGGAAGCTTTAGACAAACCAGAACAATTGTCCTGGCTCCTTCAACAAGTCAGGGTCATAAAAAATTGAGTGTTAAATAAGGAGAGAACTTAGCCATATTAACAAGATGCGAAGGGCTGCTGGGATCTAAAGTGCAGCTCCGCACATTCTTTCTCACATCAGATGGAGAAGACTGTATTTCTAGCTCCAAGATGTTAGCTGGACATCTGGGCAGAGCTTCCTCAGTGCCTCTCATTATGAGGACGTGGACTGCCATCCTCTCTCTGTCCCACCTGTCCCTGCCTGTCCACTGTTCTCTATCTTGCTGATCCAGCTTCTCACGTGCCGCAGGGTAAGTCAGCCAACTGGCCATTTTCATTTCTGTGGGAAAGAATCCCTGACTTGGGCCTCAGCCCAAATAGTGTAGCTAGTTCAACAGTCTCTGTAGCACAGTATGGGACATATATTTAGAGGCTATATGATAAATGTCCTTCGTTGACAGGGAAAAATCCCCCCAAAATGTCCTTGGTTTCTGAAAGAAATACAAAAATGCTTCACAGAATTCCCCGGCTGCCCAGTGGTTAAGACTCCCTGCTTTCATTGCAGAGGGCACCCTGTTCGATCCCAAGATCCCACAAGCCTCGGAGTGCAGTCAAAAAAAAAAGCTTCAAATGGAATGTTTAGAGAACACGAAATATCAATTCTTAACAATCCTTCAGGGAAATTATGGTACCATGCATGCTTTCAGAGTAATGTGGCAGACAGTGAAATCTTGATAAACGTACACTGTCTTCCCACTTCTTGGTTTCTTTAGGCACTTCTACTTCTCTATTGAATGGGCTGATATTTTAATTTAAAAGTACGCAATAAAAATACCAACGAAAATAAATCCAAAGGTTGAACATCTTTATTCTTTTGGAAATTTGAAATTTCATGGAAATTTCTCATCTGAAAAATCATCCCTATAGCAACTGACTATAACTTTATCAACAGATTCACATAACAGTGTAAAGCCTGGGTTGATGTCATATAATCATTCTCGGATTTCAATCCCTAACTCATGCTTGCCACACAGAACTGCAGGTTGCCCTGAAAAACAAGAACAAGGAAAACAGAAAAGCATGTCCTTCCTCAGTGCTTTTAGCCAGAGAACACGGTGACATTTGGTATTTTTGGTAAAGCAGTTATGTGGGTCAACCCAGGCATTAGCATGTAATCTTCTTCCATCCACCAAAAGGGTTAGTCAGGTAAAAACATTAATTTATCAGGCAATTGTAAATCCTGTGCTATTAAAGGAAGGAAGGAAGGAGGAAGAAAAAAGTAAGGTAGGTGGGTAGGTTGGTTCTGGGGAACTGCTTAGGGTGTGCTGTCAGCAAGCAAGTCATTTTAGCTGATAATAAAGAAATTCATCGCAGGAAGAGAGCCAAAAGAGACATACTTTTAAAAACCATGTATTTGTCTTATTATAATAACATAATTACAAGACAATATATAGCATTTTTTGTTATTTTTATTTCTCATAATATTTTCACTTGGCTATCTTCATCTTCAAGTTGTTTAGGGTATGTAATATCCTGTTTTTGTTCCCCTGTTTTTGATAGACAAAGAAGCTGTGAAATGAAAATCCTGGCAAATTGCCAAAGGTAGTAAAACTATGTAATGACAGAATTGGAAGCAGAACACATCATGCCTGCCTCCCAACCCTGTGCAAACGACACGTGTATTTCTACAAGTTTTCAGGCTATGGTTACGTAGAGATTATTTGTGAAGAGATTTATGAATTAAACACATGCTTTAAGTATTTTCAACTTGTGGTTATGTCTTTTAATTATGTCAGTGTTTTGCTTTTATGATTTTTTTTTCTTTTTTTACTTTAGATAAACTCTTATGAAAGAAAGCACGGTAGTTGCTCCTTGAAAATACCTTTGAAAAATTCAGTGTTAACACAAGTCAGCACAAACCTGTATACTATATTTATTAATTTTGTCAAGAAATATTGTCTACTCTTGTCAAGATTAACATTTACTATTTTACTTGTTTTCATGCCAACCCTGCAAGTACATATTATACTTATGTTTCAGATGAAGTTGAGCAATTTGCCTGGAATCATATAGTAAATGGCAGAGCCAGAATTTGTACCCAGAATGGTATTACTCCAAAAGCCGCAAGACTTCTACTACACCAAGTTAACATGCCAGAGTCTCCTCTCTCAAAGTGCTGTGGGTGTTCAGATGGGGAGGAAGGTATATCTGGTTGGGCGAGGGTAGAGGTGGAGAGGGATCCAGAAGGCTTTATGAATGAAGGAGCATTGGAGCTGGTGCTTGAAAGAAGTGATTCTTTTGATCGTGTGCAAATGAAAGGTTGAGAAGTGTAGGCCAAGAACAATGTGAACAAAGATATAGAGTGGGAAAGTCAGAGCGTATGTAGAGAACAAGTTTGGATGGAACCTAAAGTGAGTGAAGTGTAAATGTGCTAAATTTGGAAAGGTGTTTGAGGTTATAAAGATCCTTGAAAAAAAGGCAGTAGAGAGTCTTTACTACCAGTGGCTTACAAATATGGGTATGAATATAAAACAAAGAGTCCTAAAATTTCAATGGTATCTGGGTTAGGAGAAGGACCCTCTTAAGAGGAGTTTTTTGTTTGTTTGGTTTGCAAAGAGTAATGGAGTCCTTCTACTTGACGACTGAGAATTTAAATATAGATCGTGTTTACTGACCTTTGAGAGAAAGAGAGAGAGAGAGATTAATTATCGGTTTCTAAAAACGGAGCATGAAAGTTTTGGTGAAAGTATCTTGCTTTAATTTAGATAAACATAATTAGAAGTTTGCTAGAGTTAAAACTAGTTATGAAACTCAATACAATGCTTTAACTCTATTTCTTTGCACTCATCCACAATCCAGTCAATGTTGAGGTGATGGATTGTATATATGCTGTACCTATACTGAGGCTGCCCAGTAATTTATTTCTGGTGTCAGTGTGTTTAACTAAAACACTATTTCCCAGCTTCCCTTTCAGCTATTTGTGTCCTGTCATTAAGTTTTGGCCAATGAAGTCGAACCAAATATTTTTGGGGTGGGTCTTCCAGGACAGTGCTTAGGAGTGGGGATAATTTTTGCCCTGCCAGGAAAATGGATAGGATAGTTGGGATCCCAATGGCCATAATATCTCTGATAGAAAGAAGCACCCATCCTAGCAGATGAATTAGAAAAAGTTCCTCCTCTGCAGAGATGCACCACTCACTTCTTGGTTGGATGCCTTTGCAGTAAACAAACTGCACAACCATATCAGGTGGCCCTGGCAGCCATATTGGACGATTAGGCAGGAAAGAAAGGCATGTTCTAAAGACAGCAAAGCCAAAGAGAGAAGGAGATGGGTTCCTGCTGACAATGGATGTGCCATATCAGCCCTGAATTGACTATTTCCAGACTTCTTTTATGTGAGAGAAAAATGAAATTTATTTTGTTTGTGACTATTATTTCTGATTTCTTTTATTAGCAGCTAATTGCTAGTAAATTAAGACACATGGTATGATTTGAGAAGTGCTACTATTAATTAATGAATTAAACAAATGTTCCTTGAGCATTATATGTCAGACACTCTGTGATGCTGTGATGTACTAGGGATAAAGACAGAGCTTGCAGTCTAGGACGTGAACGACAGATGTGTACTTACATGGATAATTGCAGTACACTGTGATAGTGTTGTTCAGTTTGCATATTGCATAAAACATCTGGCCAAGAGTCGAGTGGGGGCTGTGCTCTGACAGACTGCATTCACCCAGAGGGGGGAGGTTTTCTAGTTGACCTCCACAAATGGGATGCTTTTTTTAAAAGATTATAATTCAACCAATAATAATGCCTTATTGTCGTTTAGTTCAGTGATTTCCAATTTTATTTTAACAGTAGTTAGCCTTCTTTGAAAGAACTTTCATGCAGAAACGCCATGTATTCGTTCAGATGTTTTGGTTGTAGAGGTCTAACTCAAATTAGTTTAGATGTAGAAGAGAATTTACTACTTAATTTAATCACACTTATTGTAATAGAGGTGAGCATAGTGTGCTAAGGAAGTACACACTGGGGCTTTTAGAGAAGGCTTGACAAAGGAAGGGATGCTTGAGCTAAATCATGAAGGGTGATTTCAAGAGGAGGACACAATAGGAAAGAGCACACCACACTGAGGAAATATCATGTGCAAAGATACCTAAGAGAGGGCTTCCCTGGTGGCACAGTGGTTGGGAGTCCACCTGCCAATGCAGGGGACACAGGTTTGAGCCCTGGTCTGGGAAGATCCCACATGCCCAGAGCAGCTAGGCCTGTGCACCACAACTACTGAGCCTGCGCTCTAGAGCCCCGCAAGCCACAACTACTGAGCGTGCGTGCTGCAACTACTGAAGCCTGCGTGCCTAGAGCCCGTGCTCTGCAACAAGAGAAGCCACTGCAATGAGGAGCCCACGGACCGCAACGAAGAGTAGCCCCTGCTCGCTGCAACTAGAGAAAGCCTGCGTGCAGCAACAAAGATGCAATGCAGCCAAAAATAAATAAAATTAATTAATTAAAAAAAAGATACATAAGAGAGCATGTCCTGTTTCAGAAATGGCAATAGTTCACTAAAGGCCAGGGGTGAGAGAGATGGTCAAGTGGCTGCAGATGGTGATGGTAAGTGAGAGGCAGATCATTAAGGGACCGATATGCTTGTGAAATTAGATTTTAGTTTATCAATTACAGGAAGTCACTGAAAGATTTTAAAGAGCAGAGTCACATGAATAGCATATATTCTTGGAGGATGCTGGGATTATACTTAGTAGGGGTACATTAATAGACAAAATGCAAAAGCTCAGGTAAGAGATGACAGGCTAACTTAAGACATTAGCAGTGCATTGGGATGGAGGGACTAATGAAAATATTTAGTAGGTCCATTGGTAGATCATGGGGAGGATGGGAAGAAAAGTTAAGGATACTTTCTAGGATTCTGCATTGGGTGACTATGTACATGATTACAGGGCCATTAGCATGGTGGTACCATTTTTAATGAGAGAGGGTCACACAAGGCCAGGAATAGATTTTGGAGGAAAGACAATGAGCTCAGTTTTAGACATACTAATCTTGACATATGAAGACTGCCCAAATGGAAATACCTAGGAGGAAATTGACAATATAGATATGAATGTGTGGCAAGAACCCTAAGTTGGAGATGTAGATCTGGGAGTTACAAGCATAAAGATGGTAGTTAAAACCTGGAAATATGACTATCTAAGACTCCAAGAGTGTGCTTGGCTCCAATAAGAAAAATATATGGAAGTCTCAAAGAGGAAAACGGGTCTATTATGGCCTCATCTTATGCCACCAACTATCTTCTCACTAAGCAGTGTCTGAAATTGCCATTGTTGTGATTTATACTTTTAAGTTACAGTTGTATCTCTGAGTAACTGCCTCTTAAAAATACCACTGGGGAGAATTAGACTAAGATGACAGGGTAGTATAATGAAGAGAACAACTGAACTAGATATCTAGAAATATCACCCAATGACTTGCCATTGACTGCCTGGGTGATATTCAGCAAGTCACTTTGCTTTAGGTTCCTCATGTGGAAGATGAGGAAGTAAGACCAGGTGACCTTCAACGCTTGAAGACTACAATTCAAACAATAATACTGTCCTGTTGTAGTTCAGTAATTTTCAGACTTATTTAGCAGCAGTTAGCCTTCTTTGAAAGACCTTTCATGCAGAAACACAACGTATTAGGATGTTTGGTTGCAGAGGTCTAACTCAAGTTACTTATCTGAAGAGAATTTACTAGTTAATTTAACTACACTATGTGCAGTTGGACCCCAAGGATGACTGGAACCGGACACTGGTGCACCACCAGGACTCACTCTCTACACTTCTCATCTCTGTGTGATGGATTCACTCTACACAAGGCAGAATGTAGCTGCTGGCTACTCTCAAGGCTTCCTTTTTCTTTCCTTCTTTCTTGCCTCAGACTACCACTATGGTGAACTAGCCCTTCTTCCCTTAGTTCTATCTGAAAACATTCTGGGGAAGAAGTCTGCTTGCTTTTGCTTGAGTCATATGTCCACCCTGTAGTCAAGAAGTTGGGGGACTCTCTTGAGCTGCAACTGCCACTAGAATCACCTGTTTATAGTACAGAAAGGAATAGTTTCCCCAAAGAAAAGGAGCATGGTTCATGGAACCATGAAAATGAAAAAAGGAAAATTCTAATGCAGTCAATTTAGATGGTCAATATGTAAAACAGAGGCTTTCTAGTTGAGATCCACCTATCTGGTCCTCTCTGTGTACCCTAGGTGGCTTCTGAAGCATAACTCTGAAGGCCCCATGAAGATCACTGGAGTACAACATTAAAATAATTGATTTTATTATTGGCTAGTATGCCAGGTGCCTCCAAATCCTTGAAAAATTGTAGCGCTAGATATTTATTTGTGGTGGTGGTACTTACCTTCTAGAACATTTTTGGAATGTAGGCAAGTACTGGAAAGAATGGTGCTGATGTAGATGGGGTTCGAGTGGAGATTCTGAATGTTCTCAAGGCACTGGAGACTGGGAGTGTAGAAAGAAGAGGCAGGAGGACACCAAAATGAACTTTGCCTACTTTGTCATTTTATCTAGGATAAGCATATCATATGGCACACTATTAAAAATGGTGGAAAATGTTTATCTTTGGCCAAGAGAGTGGAATTGTCCTTGGTGTCATCCACAGTCATTCTAGAGAAAGGAACAAATGGGACGTTGATGGAAACAGAGAGTTGATGGACCGGAAGAGGGGTGGAGGCAATGAGTAAAGGCACCTTTCTAGGATGAATATACCCATGGTATATTGGTACCTCAAAAAATATTAACACCTTTTTTTTTTGGTACGCGGGCCTCTCACTGTTGTAGCCTCTCCCGTTGTGGAGCACAGGCTCCTGACGCACAGGCTCAGTGGCCATGGCTTACGGGCCCAGCCGCTCCGCGACATGTGGGATCTTCCCTGACCGGGGCACGAACCCGTGTCCCCTGCATCGGCAGGTGGACTCTCAACCACTGCGCCACCAGGGAAGCCCTCAAAAAATATTAGAAATGGGGATAGAGGGGCAGAGAGGAAGAGGAATAAGATGAGTAAAGATGGGAAGTTGGAGAGGAATGTAGTTCAGTAAAAGGTAGAATATGTCATTGGAATATAGTTTGGAGACCCTGTCAGGAGGTCTGGGAAGTAAAAATTCAAGATCATATTGATTAATACCTATTTAAAAGTTGTACTAATGAATATCAGGTAAATTACACTTAATTATTATTATTATTACTTTTTGCGGTACGTGGGCCTCTCACTGTTGCGGCCTCTCCCGTTGCGGAGCACAGGCTCCGGACGCGCAGGCTCAGCGGCCATGGCTCACGGGCCCAGCCGCTCTGCGGTATGTGGGATCCTCCCGGACCGGGGCACGAACTCGTGTCCCCTGCATCGGCAGGTGGACTCTCAACCACTGCGCCACCAGAGAAGCCCTTAATTATTTTATTAATTATACATTACTAAATAATTTAAATGTAACACTTTTTTTGAGAAGCTTTGTAGCTATTAGTATAAAAGCGTGTACTAAAATCAGTAAAATCAAATTTGTTTCTCTATAAAATAGTAATAAAGTTCTTAAATTACAAAATTTAAATCTTTGCCTTCTGAGCAAGCTGCTCAACAGAATTTCAGAAAACAGACAAAGGAACATAGTTACAAGGGATCTTATAAGTCTAGCTACCTGTGCTACCAACAGAAAAAACATGGAGAGATCAGATTTACTCAGATAAAATATTAATTGCTAATTTGGAAAAGACGCAGGTGGTCACTAGAACATCAAGTACTTTTTTTTTTTGAGAAGTAATGAAACAATTCTGTAATGATGCAAATAAACATAAGTGTTTTCAGAACAAGTTGTACCTACACAGTGCCGCTATTAAACCATTTTGTTCAAAAAGACCTTACATAAGCCAGAAGTTTTTACTTGGATAAATCGCTTCTTTAAAGAGATATTTTCTTATTGAGTTATTTTATTTAAAAATTTTTTTTTTCAGTATATGCCTCTTTCTCTTTCGGTTCTCTAAAAATGCAATGTTCAAAATCAGCTCTTTACTTTTTTTCTATACTTTCTCTTTCATAGAATTGTTTTCTTTTTTACTCTTAATTTAAACGTTGCAATATCTGTCAAACATGATAAAGTCCCATGAAATAAGCTATCAAAATCAAGTTACTATTCTGTTGCAAACTTGATCTACTATAAAACTACTTTTTAAAAACTACTTAAGTGCTACTCTTTTGTTGTTGGAATGTCTTTGAATTGGAGTCTTATGAGGGAGTTTAAAAAATATCAGCAAAGACTTAATTTCTCAGCATTTGTACGGGGCCAACTATTTAAAAATTATTATTTCTTTAACGTCAATCTCCTTGCAAATGAGAAAAATAACAAGCTATTTTTTGATGATACGGTTATACTCATTAATATATGAAAATATTCCTTTCCTGTTTTTAGTGAGTCAATCTATTTTCTATGGTGTAAAGAGAACAACCCAGAGAGTAGAGATTATTTAAACTTAACCTGCATTCAACTTACCTTTTTATAATAAAATCCACTATTCTTAACTCTGAATGTCACAATTATAATTATTCAATGGATTGTGACGCATTTAGTACTTAAAATTTAAAGGCCAACAATGAACATGGCCTATATAAACATGAGCTTCAGGACCAGCAAACCGCACCGTTTATTTGTGCTTCTTTAACATCCACAGAGGCTCTCTCCTCCTTCCTCACCCCAGTCACTACAGCTACTCGGCCTGTGAGATTGGCAGGTATCACGTGGCTCAAGTGAAATTGCTAGTGCCATCAGCTTTATCCTCCTGGGCATCATTGTGACTATTACTTTTGTTACCTTTCATACTTTCGTTTCTGGTTTGTTCTCTGAGAATTTCCTGTTTATGGGTCTGTTTCCCCTACAATGGCTGTGAGCTACTTAAGAATAGGGACTACATATGCTTATTTTTGTCTCTGATGCTAAATACAATGTCTGGAATATAATACACCCTCCAGAGATGTTTGTTTATGGTATATGGATGAATAGCTAGGAATCTATATACCTACACGTATTTGAAGAAGCTTAAATCTGTGAGGATATCCCATCATCTGATTTATATATTTCAGGTGTTTACTTTCCTCTTTTCTTCAACATTTGGTAGTATTTCTCCGTGGGGCAAGTGTTTCTGCGCCAAGGAGAAATGCCGTGGCAAGATGCCACTGGGGCAGGTTTCCTATTCTGGGCTCCTGCAGTGACTTGTTTGGCTTTGTTGCTTACAAAGCCAAAGGTGATTATTCATTATATGTGAGCCTAGAATCAAGATAGTTAGGAATAAGTGGGACTTCTTCTAGGATTATGGCCATTTTCAGATCCATTGCAGAAGCTGGTAAGGGGGTGATATTGCTAGGGAGGGAAATGGAAACTTAACGGAGGGGGGAGGCGGGGAAACAAAGTATAGCCTGCGGTCTTCTATGTCTTGAGGGGCTTCTCCAATTACTCACTCACACTTCCGGGTGACAAAGATGAAAATGATGCAACTGTTCTTCTGGTGGACTCTTTCAATAACTTATCAGTTCTGGCTAAATGATGATTTGCATTTTTACCGCAACTTTCCCCCCCAAGAGATGAAGGCCTTTCACGTTCAATAATAGGGCCTAAGATTAACTGCAACCAACACCACGTGCTTGGTGTGCTAAACAACACCCCTGTGGGGAGGGGGTGGAAATCCTGAACACTGCTAATATACCCTTGACCAACACTGGTAAGTACGCAAGCCCGGGGCATGCGTTGGGAAAGAGATTATGCAAAACTGCAACAGCAGTATTCTGCCTCTAGAGCTGGTATAATTTGTTTTTGGACCGCTCGTGGTAAAAGCCGAAGCTGACCCACGAAAACAAAATTAAACCCCATAAACTTCAGAGGTCAAGGCCACATTCGCCAAGTAAACATTACTATTCCTAGTTTACATTTTGCCGTTTTCATTCTGTAACTGGCACGGCCAAACAAATGTACTTCTACAGTGAGAGGGGAGTCTCAGAAAATAAACAGTACGGGATTATCGTAGAGCGTCACAGGTTCTTTTATGTACCCCTCGCTATGTAACTTACAGGCGTTACACGTTAAAAAAAAAAATTAAACCACTGAAGGTGTCAGGAAACATTTTCTTCCTTCAGGTCACTTCCTTCACCTCACCTGGCGTCCCATTCGCCACTCAGACCAGCGCTGGGCTTCGCGGTCAGGCCGCCTCCGGCGAGCGGGCAGTAAACAGCGCCAAGTCCGGGCACGAACACCGGGGGAGGCGGGATCACCAGTGTCTTCCCGCCACCCCCCCATAGCTTTGCGGCTGTGGCTTTTCGATAACCTACCAGCCTCTCCGGCTCTGCTCGTCACTCAAGCCAAGAAAAGCGAGTAAGGAAACAGCAAGGGTAAAGGAGAAAATGGGTAAGAGAGCTGGCAGCCGCGCGCGCACGCGCACCACGACCCAACGCGGCGCCCCGGGGGTGGGGCCAAGGCGCGGCGCTGGAGCTCCGCCTCCTCCCCCTCACCCCACCCCTCCGCGCCTGGGAGTGACTGACTCTCGCCAGCCCCTCCACGTCAATCAACCCTCCTCCTTCTCGCACTCTCTGCACCTTCTTATTAATCTCAATACCGATAGCGCGCGGACGCCTCTCCCCCGGCCCTCGGGGGTGTGAACGTGTGTGAGCGAGAGCGGAGGCACCAAAAGCTGGCGTCTCTGTGCAGCAGCCTCGGCTCCAGCAGCAGCAGGCGCAGCAGCAACCCCCGCAGCGGCGGCAGCCCCGGCGCCAGGAGGCCAAGGCCAAGGCCAGGCTCTGTGCGGCTCTCCGAGTAATAGCCGCGGCTCCGGCGGCTGCGGGGGCGCAGCTTCCTCCAGCAGGGCCCTTCGCGTCGGCGGCCGCGGCCGCGGGGCCTCTCCTGCGCGCCCAGGGTCACCGTCCCCGAAGCCCGGCGGCGCGGCCCCCTCCCAGCCCCCCATCCGTCTCCTCGCTCCCCTCAGCCGTCCTCCTCGCCGCCGCCTCTGCCGTTTCTCGGCGGCCCGGCCCGGCCTGCCCGCCCCGCGTCCCCTCCGGCCGGTGCCTCTTCCCCCGGCGGGCTGCCTGCATGTCTTTGCTGCCCTCAGCCCCGCCGCCACCGCCGCCGCCGCCTCCCCCGCCGCCGCAGCACCAGCACCAGCAGCAGCCGCCCCGCCGCCGCCGCCGCCGTCGCCGCCCGGACCCCGGCGCGCTGAATGCAGGTGAGGAGGGGGCGCAGGCCCTCGGCGACCCCAGGCCCGGGCGCCCTGCGCGCCCGCCCGCGAGTCGGGATCCGGGCCCTGCCCGCCGCCGCCGCCGCCGCCGCCGCGGATTCCCTTCGGGGCGGGCGGTAGCGAGGCCCGCCAGTGGGTGTTTGTGTTTGCGTCTGCGGCCGCGGCTCCGGAGGGGAAGCATCTGTGGGGGCCTGGCGCGCGCGCGCGCGCGCGTGTTGGTGTGTGTGTGTTTCCCCTGCCGCGGGGAAATGGCTGCTGTTGCTCCTTCTGGGCCAGAGGAAGAGAATGAGGTAGAGTGTTTTTGTGCCTCCGAGTAGGATCGAGAGTGTTGGGAAGAGGAGCGCGTCCCCGGGGAAATGAGGTGGGAGAAGGACAGATGTGCCTGGGGGTGTGCGAGTTGGGACTTCGGCGGCCGGGGAGGCGGCCTGAGGACCCACAGCGAGTGGGTGTGTGTCGGGTGCGGGGATGACCCGCGTCTCTGTCTGAAGCGGCGAAGGTTCCGGGGTGTGCGTGCGTGTGTGTGTTTGGGGGGGGGGTGGTCCGCGCCCAGGGCCCGGGACTCTGGGGGCGGGTTCCGTGTGTTTGGGACCCCCGAGTGGCGTGTCCCTCCCCCTTTGTGGCCGAGGCTCAGGAGCCTCGCAGGTGAGAGCTGCTCCGCGGCGTCCGGAGAGGGTGAGTGTGTGTTCCGCACACACACAGCAGCGGGGCCCGGGAGCTGTGGGTCGGGGCCGCGCCGCCGTTCCCGGGGCCGCGGCAGGAAGCGCGCCGGCCTGCAGCGCGGCCTAAGCGCCTCGGCGTCCGCCCGCCCGCCTGCCTGCCTCTCATCAGCCTCCCCGGACGCCTCCCGGGGCGCCGGGCCCGCGCGGGCCCAGGGCGCTGCCTAGGGCCTGGGCAGGTGAGGGTCGGAGGCGGGACGCACCGATCGCCGTCGCCTTGGCCGCCCCCACGTCTCCTGAGGAGAGGCGAAGGCATATTTCGGCGTTCCGACCGCAAGCTCTACCCTCTGGCCGGCGGTGGGACCCGAGGGAAAGTGAATCAAAGCAGTAAATCTCGAGAAGACGCGGTGTCGAGATCCCTTCTTTTCATCCTTTCCTTAAGGCTGTGTGGAGGGACTGAGTACATATTTTCAGCTCTTTTTTCGTTGCAAATACTTTTTCGTTGATAATACTTACGCATTTTTTTTTAAGATAAAATTTTTCTCGGAGGGGCGGGGGAAGAAATGGAAGCTGGCTTCCCTGCCCTATGGTGTTGGTAGGATTGGATGGATTTCGTGCATTTGAAATTGTTTTATCCTGCCTCCTAGGGGGAAAGGGGTGTACACGCCGAGCTGAGGAGGTCGGTGAGGAAGAGGAAGTTACTGGAGCTGTCATCCTCCTTAGCACAGCCGACTCTTCAGCTTAGGCTGTTTAGATGCATTGTGTTCAGGGAGTTTAGCTGAGCCTTTTGTACACATGGGAAGCACAGTACTATATTTTAGGAGATACTACCTTATTGCCTCTAGTTATCTTAGTTGTCAGTCAAGATAGTCACGTATAAACAAGTTTTCCCTCACAGTATCCGAAACCTAGATCAGGCAGCCCGTATGGTCTACTCCAAGTGTGTGCTCTTCGAAGGCTATTTTGAGAGTAGTTTAAGCAGAACGCAACTGTAGAGGTAAATCTGCTGTCAGTAGGCATACAGTGCATTTCAGAACCAAATATAAATGGTATTTGAATGATTATTTGCTCTTTACTTTATCTACTCCACCCTCTATTTGCGTCTAGTTAGCTCATCTAGCTAAAACCCTATGGATGAAGTCGTCATACAGATTCCATCCTTGCAGGCCATGCTCTGTGTAATGGTCAGAGATTGCTCCTTTCTGAACCTGGTCTCACAAAGAAATGTTTCCTGCTGTTCACTGGGAAGTGAGCAGAAGAGCAGGAGGGGTGGAGAGCTGTTTTCTATGAACACTACTGGAAAAACAACACATGTTGTTCAGTGGAAAAAGGACTTGTTTTAGGGACCTCAAAACTCTGGCTATGCCACTTTTCTTGGCTGTTTTACCTTAGGCAAGGTACCTAATGTCTGTAAGTCTGTTTTCTCATAGGTAACAAGGGGATAAGACGTTTATAGTAAGGTTGTCCTGAGGATAAATTGAAAAAACATATGTTTGGCACATAATAGCTGCTTAGTTAAATACTAGTTCTTCCTCTTGCAGCCCTGACTGTAGGCATTGAAAAACATGTATAAGTACAAATACTTACTGGATTACTGAGAGAAATATTATGTCACCTTAAGTTAAAAATCAAGACAACAGAACATTTGAGTCCTTTGATATGCATAAAGTATATATAAACAATGTTAAATGTATTTTAGAAGTCCTTTTTCCTTGAACTGACTGTCATTAAAATAGCCTAGTGTACCAGTTTATGGAGACTATCTAGTCATACTTGATTTGTTTTCATATTTTCGAATAGGCCATCTTTCAGTTTCATTACTGTTTTTGTGAGTTCTTGCTATGTAGCCCTGGAAAAAATTGTTTAAGCTATATATAGCACATATATGTTCCAATATAATCAAACATCAAAAAGGATCAAGGACCTAGAGTTTATTTATATAGAGCCACAAACTATAAGTGCCACAGAATTGCTATGTAATTGTTTTAGTTCATGTTGACTGATTCTGGAGAAAACAAAACAAAAACTTTTGGAATATTTTCCTGAGTGGAAGCAAAAATCTTCTATCAACTTTCAGTAATTTTCCATTTTTATTATTCTGTTTGGAGTGGTAAGTGGGCTGTTCATTTAATTTTAATTGTATTGTGCTGGAAAAAATAATGGTATGGAGTTTAAGGTAAAGACAACAGAAAGGTTAAATAAAGCATTTTTTCTTTTTCTCTTTTTTTTTTTTTTTGGTGACGGCAGGGTGAAGATGATGTGGGAGGAGTTTCATTGGTTTAAGTTTGTAATGTCTCAGTTTACTAACACCAGGTTTCCTTAGGCCTTATATCATTATTATTTATATCAGCAATGTTAAGCTTAAAAAAAAAAACCTAGTAAAGCACTAAAATTTCAACACATTTTTGAAGTATTTTTGTGAAGGATAGGCGGGAGAACTTTATTAGAATGCAAAATGTCATGGTTTTGTTAAAGTGTATCTGTTATGGGTGTATGTGCATTTACAGTGAACAGAATTATCTGCCATATGGTTATATTGAAAGGAAGAATTCTTAATTTAAAAACTATGTGATAATTTTTAATACTTTAAAAACAATAAAATGGAAGTGAATTTTGCCCTTAACTAGGTATTTGATAATTTTCATTAGACATTATGAATTATGGTATTTTAAAACACTTTGTAATTTTTTTTAAATTGGGAGAATTGAGGAGGACATTTTTCTGTAATAATCATGAAAACAGGTGGTACTGAAATAATATGTTAAGATATGTGAAGAGTGAAATTTATTACTAACAGTGGACTCTTCTTGCTATCATTTTAAAGTAATTACAGTAAAATCAAGGTGGAAAATTGTTTAGGTTTTAAAATTTAATGTTACTTAAGTGGCCTTTTAAACAGTCTTTCCGAAATATCCCTTATAAATGTCTTTAATTAGGGGGAATTGAAATACTTAAGGTTTATGCATGTTTTACTTTGGGTAATGCTAATTAGGGTAATAAATATACCCCAGAATTTCAGTGGCTTAACACATGTAAGTTTGTATTTTGCTCACATAACAGTCCAGTGCAGGTGCTCCTTGTTAGCAGGCTTGTGGCTTACCTCCATGTGGTAATTGAGGAAACCAGACGCCTTACATCTTATGTCTCCACCATTCCCTGGAGCCTTGGAGCCCTGCCTGTTACCCACAGGACATTTCTTAAGAACCCCCAAAGACAAACATCTGCCCACATTTCATTGGTGATAATTTGTCACAGAGCCTTATTTGAATGCAAGGGGGATGGGAATGTAGTCCCTGGGTGGTGGACAACTTGGGGCATTTCATGATGTTATTTTAGATGGTAGCATATATTTGTGAAATTATGTCTGAAAGGTAAATTATAATACTAAAAATTGCTTTCCATCTTCAAAGCGTAAAATTGTGTGAAGGGGTGGGGAGTAGTGGGAAGAGAAGGGAAGGAATAAGAGCCACAGGAGGAGAAGAAGGACATTTCTTCCAAGGTAGGTTTGAATGACAAGTAAACGTCAGCAGCTATTTAAAGATACAGATTTTACAAAGACCATTACAATTGGATTTTATAACCTTTAGTGGGTCTCTCCTTTGCCATCCAGTTATTGCTTGCCGTTGTGGTCTACTGGGTTCTGGCTGTTTGAGTTATTTCTCTTTGTACTTTGAAATCAGTTGACTTTGAATTTCAGTTTCTGAGGTATAGTTTCATGGGAAACATATTTTTAAATTTTCTTTTTTCTGTTGGGATAGAGCATTACTATTATTATTGTTTTAAAATATCATTTAGATGGACCTTACTGTGTTCTAGTGTTTTCTGTTGCTGTTTTTTGTAATTCTAAAGTCATTATAATTAATATTTGTGAGGCTTAACCCAGAAAGAACAATAAAATCATCAAGTAAACAACAAAGGCTCAATTATTAACTTGTGTTCATGTTTCATAATGAAAATACTACAACTTTCTTTGACCACCTGCACTAATACTGAACCATAATACATTAATTTTATTTCTGGACTTTAATTTTAATTGAATTGCAGCTTACTCTTTTACTGCCTAGGATTATTGTAAAGTGAAACCTCAGTTCTGGGTATACTTTTATTTGTCTTTATTCTAAACAGTTTGGTTAGGAATCTGGGGAGTTTTATATGTGTCTGTATTCTCCAAAAGAAAGATTTTTGAGTAGTCTGGCTAACTTCTCCATGTTAAGTATTTCTAATGTTTTGCATTTTGAGCCTCTTCTGTACCCATTATTATACTTCGTTCTAAAAAGAAAGTAGAAGAGACCCTTGTGAAGCTTATAGCTTATGAATAAGGTAAATAAAGCATATAATTTAGTTGTTTCAAAACAATAAATGAACAAGTGCGAGTCACTACAATATAAACTGTTTGCAGACATTCTGTGAGGGAGTAACGTAAAATGGAATGGTGAGTGGGCCAGAGACTACTCAAAGTTGAGAGATTTGTTTTGGTAACAGCTTTTTTGAGATATAATTCACTTATAGAAGTAGCCCATTTAAAAAATATCTCAGTAGTGTTTAGTATATTCACATTTGTGCAGCCTTCACCAAAATTTATAGAACATTTTAGTCACCTGAAATATAAATCCTGTATTCTTTTGAGTTATCACTCATTCTCCCATACCCCTAATTCTAGGCAATCACTGATGTACTTGTATTTCCATATGAATTTTAGGGTTAGCTTATCAATTTCTGCAAAGAAGCCAGCGAGAATTTTGATAGGAATTGTGTTAAGTCTGTAGATAATTTGGGGAGCGTCACCATCTTGACAGTATTAAATGAGTCTTCCTATTTATGAACGTGGGATCTTCCCATATATTTAGATTTTTAATTTCTTTTGACAGTGTTTTGTAGTCTTCAAAGTTTTACACTTTTTTTGTTGCATTTTCTCTTAAATATTTTATTCTTTTAGATGCTGTTGTAAATAGAACTGTTTTCTTAATTTCATTTTTGGGCAGCTCATTGCAAGTATGAAAAAATACAACTGACTTTCATGTATTGATGTTGTATTCTGCAACCTTGCTGAACTTGTTTATTAGTTCTAATAGTTTTTTAAATGAATTCCATCTGCTTTTCTGTATAACAAGGATCATGTCACCTGTAAATAAGTATAGTTTTTCTTCTTTTCCAATCTGGATGCATTTTATTTCATTTTCTTGCCTAATTGCCCTGGCTAAACATTGTTGAAAAGCAGTGTCAAGAGCAGATATTCTTGTCTTATTCCTGATCTTGGGGGGGGAAAGCATTCAGTCTTCCACTATTTGATATTAGCTAATGGGGTTTTCATAGATGCTGTTTATCAGGTTGAGGAAGTTCCCTTCTGTTCCTAGTTTGTTGAGTGTTTTTATCATGAAGGGGTGTTAAGGTTGAGTTTTGAGGGAAATATGAAATATGAGTTAGAAAAGTGAAGATGCTAAGTCCAGTGATACATGGCAGATAATGATGCTTAACTTGTTTGGGAAAGAGGGGCTAGCTTTCCCCCCCTCTTTTTCCCTCTCCCTTCTTTTCTCTCTTCCCTACCCCTTTCATGATCTCTCATTGTCTTCCCATTAATCCCTATACACATTTGGAGGGCCCTTAATCCTTTACTGAAGATTTTCTGAATAATTTGGGTTTTTTGATCAGTGGAGAATATTGTTTCTTTTGAAAAACATTAATTAAAAACAGTGTGGAGAATTTTTTTTTTTTTTTAGTTTGATAGCTAGGTTGGAGCAGGACACAGGAAGCAGAGAGAAACTAAATCATAAATGAAGTACTAAACATAGAGTTAAAAAGAAGGGAACAAACTTTTGTGATAAAAAATGTATGGTTAATGAAGAATTCCATGTTTACTTTGAACCTGGCTGTCACCTGACCTTTTTCCCAAAACATTTCAGCATCAATGGTTTCACTTTTGTAAGTTTTCTGCATAGTTTTCTAAAAAGTTTAATAGATTTCTTAGGAAATTTTGCTCTGCAAGGTAAGGTTATGATGCATTTGATGTGGTGATTATCCTTCATTTACTTTTTGAAATTTTAATTACACAATTGCATGCAGCTGCGTTCTGATTAGGTAATTTAAAAAAAATTAATCATTTATTTTTGGTAGAGTTGGGTCTTTGTTGCTGTGTGTGGGCTTTCTCTAGTTGCGGCGAGTAGGGGCTACTCTTCGTTGCAGTGCACGGGCTTATCATTGCGATGGCTTCTCTTGTTGGGGAGCATGGGCTCTAGGTGTGCGGGCTTCAGTAGTTGTGGCTCACGGGCTCTAGAGTGCAGGCTCAGTAGTTGTGGCGCACAGGCTTAGTTGCTCCGTGGCATGTGGGAAATTCCGGGACCGGGGCTCGAACCCGTGTCCCCTGCATCGGCAGGCGGGCTCTCAACCACTGCGTCACCAGGGAAGCCCCATGATTAGGTAATGTTAAAAAAAATATATTTCTGGGCTTCCTTGGTGGCACAGTGGTTGAGAGCCCGCCTGCCGATGCAGGGGACACGGGTTCGAGCCCCGGTCCCGGAAGATCCCACATGCCACGGAGCAGCTGGGCCTGTGAGCCATGGCCGCTGAGCCTGCGCGTCTGGAGCCTGTGCTCCGCAACGGGAGAGGCCACAACAGTGAGAGGCCCGTGTACCGCAAAAAAAAAAAAAAAAAAAAAAAATTTCTGTGTTTCATGTTATGTCTCAGAAATCAAATAACTTTGGGTTTAGCCAAGAATCTTTCTGTTCACAAGGCAAAAATTGATAAGTAGTAACAGAATTTTTGTTTTGTATCCTCTTTTGTAGCAGGATTATTACTTTTCATTAATTTTTTTCAGTCTACTTTAAAATCTCATTATAGGTAAAAATTTATTTCTAATTTTTTGAAGAAATAAGTAGTTCACTTTGCTGTGTGAGAGACTCATCATTCATGCTGAATAGACAGACGCCTGGTAATTGTGGTCTTTTATATTGTTTTCCTTTATTAACAGTAGAAATTGGTGACACAAAATAGAAGTTACGACACTTTATCTTTCTTAATAGTCATCTTTTGCAGAGAGAACCTCTCTCTGTAATCTCATAGTTTAGAATCTTTTTATTTTTCTCTCCCCAAATTACTTAGATTCCCTAAATGAGTAAAATATTTCAGTTATATAATACCAGTTACAAATACTGATAAGAGAATAGAACTAGATTTAGGATATACCAACCTTAATGTCTTTCTATACACAGACTTTGCTGGGATCTTTACATGTATATCCATAGCTCTTTGATCATAATGTTTATATTTAAACAAAGCCAAAAAACTGACAAGGTATGTTCTGCTATAGGTTCATATGTAGTGCAATCTGCTGCAAAATCTACATATAAATTCATGAAATAATATATTGTGAATTATGTACAGGATGATAACCTTGAAATAATAAGAATTTGAATCACCAAAAGTATATCTAACCTATTAATGAATATTTATTAAGCTTCTACTGGCTATAAACTGTTAAATTCAGGGTTCTGGGGAATAAAAAGTTCAGAATATAGTCTTTTATACCAGGAAGTGGAACTAATATTTATCAGACTACTGAGTACTAAGGACTGTGAAAGTCATCACCTTCCCTTTTAAATATGTAATCAAAATTAGTGTTCAGAAAAGTCCTGTGAATTAGACAGTATGATTCTCATTCTCTAGCTGGTTAAGAATGTGAGTCTTTGATCCTTCACTTTCTAGCTCTTGGGAAACTCATTTAACTTCTCCATGCTTCAGTTTCCTCATCTGTAATAAGGAGATAGTAATTAATAATCCTTATCCTACAGGGTTGTTGGGAGGGTTAAATGAAGTAATGCCTGTAAAGTGCTTAAAACAGTATGCGGCACGTCTGAAGTAAAAAAGCAAAACAAAACTAAAAAACGCAATATATGTTAGCTGTACTGTTTCTTATTGTTAGGAGCCATATGAGTTAAATAACAAATCTTAAATATTGATAAAACTAATATTTAAAACGATCTGTTTGACTCCAAAATATTTACTCTTATACAACTTACACTTACGGGGATTTAAGCCTGGATAAATAGCAAGCAAGTGAAGGCAGAATATGCTAAGTGACAAAGAACATTAAGTGCTGTACCGTATAGCAGAGTACATATGGGGTTGTAGCCTACAGCGATAAAGAGAGGAGGTGGAAGTTGATCTCACCTTTATAGTTAGGAGGAAAGGAAAAGTTAATGGATTACGGCAGCATTCTCCTTGCTTGTTTCCCAACATCCATTATTGCTGCTTTAACTTCTGTTTCTTTGTAGGCATTGTCACCAGAGAAATCCTTTTAAAATTCTTTCAATATTGCTGAAATTCCCTACTTAAAATCCTTAATAATGTTACTGTTTTTTGGTTGCCTATTATGAGCTTAAGGGTAGGAGTTGGTAAGATTTTTATGTAAAGGGCCGTATAGTAAATGTTTTGGCCTTGTGGGTCATGGAAGATTTCTGTTCTATATTGTTGTTGTTGTTGTTTGTTAAATAAACAATCCTTTAAAAATGTAAAACCATTCATTGCTGGCAAACCAAGCTATAGTTTGCTGACCCTTGTGCTAGGAGATTTACATGAATTAACTTCTTGTTAGAATCCTGGCAAAGTTGATATTATTAATTCCTATTTTATAGTTGAGGAAACTGAAGGTTAGAGAGGCAAATTTGATGAAAGTCACATAGCAAGTAAATGACACAAGAGATTGAATTCAGATTTAGGTCATGGGAATTCCTCAACTTGTATACTTCCCAGTGTATCCTGCTGCTGCTTATTGCTTTTAGAATAAAATGGCGCTTTCATGGCGTTGTATGTAAGGTCCATCATGTTACTGGCCTCTTGTACCTTTCCAGTTTTATCATTTATTACTCCTCCTCCTTCAAACATATTCTCTAGCCTAGCCAACTGAGTGACTTAGATATAGCCTAGTTTGTGCTTTATACATGCCTACAATACCTTATACTCTACGACCTCACTGACTTTCTTAATAACTCACCTTAGATGCTCCCTACTCCAGGAAACCTTGCCTCACACTTCCAGTCTTTGCTTTATGCTTTTTCTCTGCGCTCCCCTAGCATCCTGTGCATTCCCCTTTTATGACATTTACCAGACTGTATTTTGTTTACCTGGTTTATGTCTCTGCTTTCTCGTTAGACTGAGATTTTTAAGGGCAGAGATATACTAAATGTTTAGTATATTTTAGGGGCTTAGTAACTGTTTATTAAATGAATGAATGAATCAAATGGCATTGCAGATGGTAGAAATTACATCAGCAGATACGTAGTAGCAGAAAGGTATGAGTCCAAATCAATAGAATTAGAAATGAAAAAGGAGAAATAAAAACTGACACTGCAGAAATACAAAGGATCATGAGAGATTACTACAGACAACTATATGCCAATAAAATGGACAACCTGGAAGAAATGGACAAATTCTTAGAAAAGCACAACCTTCCGAGACTGAACCAGGAAGAAATAGAAAATATAAACCAATCACAAGCACTGAAATTGAGACTGTGATTAAAAATCTTCCAACAAACAAAAGCTCAGGACCAGATGGCTTCACAGGCAAATTCTATCAAACTTTTAGAGAAGAGCTAACACCTATCCTTCTCAAACTCTTCCAAAATATAGTAGACGGAGGAACACTCCTCAACTCATTCTACGAGGCCACCATCACCCTGATACCAAAACCAGACAAAGATGTCACAAAGAAAGAAAACTACAGGCCAATATCACTAATGAACATAGATGCAAAAATCCTCAACAAAATACTAGCAAACAGAATCCAACAGCACATTAAAAGGATCATACACCATGATCAAGTGGGATTTATTCCAGGAATGCAAGGATTCTTCAATATACGCAAATCAATCAACGTGATACACCATATTAACAAATTGAAGGAGAAAAACCATATGATCATCTCAATAGATACAGAAAAATCTTTTGACAAACTTCAACATCCATTTATGATAAAAATCCTCCAGAAAGTAGGCATAAAGGGAACTTTCCTCAACATAATGAAGGCCATGTATGACAAACCCACAGCCGCCATGGTTCTCGGTGGTGAAAAACTGAAACCATTTCCTCTAAGATCAAGAACAAGATAAGGTTCTCCACTCTCACCACTATTATTCAACATAGTTTTGGAAGTTTTAGCCACAGCAATCAGAGAAGAAAAAGAAATAAAAGGAATCCAAATCGGAAAAGAAGAAGTAAAGCTGTCCCTGTTTGCAGATGACATGATACTATACATAGAGAATCCTAAAGATGCTATCATAAAACTACTAGAGCTAATCAATGAATTTGGTAAGGTTGCAGGATACAAAATTAATGCACAGAAATCTCTTGCATTCCTATACACTAATGATGAAATATCTGACAGTGAAATTAAGGAAACACTCCCATTTACTATTGCAACAAAAAGAATAAAATACCTACGAATAAACCTACCTAGAGAGGCAAAAGACGTGTGTGTATGCAGAAAACTATAAGACAGTGATGAAAGAAATTAAAGGTGATAACGAACAGTTGGAGAGATATACCATGTTCTTGGATTGGAAGAATCAACATTGTGAAAATGACTATACTACCCAAAGCAATCTACAGATTCAGTGCAATCCCTATCAAACTACCAATGGCATTTTTCACAGAACTAGAACAAAAAATTTCACAATTTGTATGGAAACACAAAAGATCCCGAATAGCCAAAGCAGTCTTGAGAAAGAAAAACGGAGCTGGAGGAATCAGGCTCCTGGGCTTCAGACTGTACTACAAAACTACAGTAATCAAGCCAGTATGGTACTGGCACAAAAATAGAAATATAGATCAATGGAAAAGGATAGAAAGCCCAGAGATAAACCCATGCACATATGGTCACCTTATTTTTGATAAAGGAGGCAAGAATATACAATGGAAAAAAGACAGCCTCTTCAGTAAGTGGTGCTGGGAAAACTGGACAGCTACATGCAAAAGAATGAAATTAGAACACTCCCTAACACCATATACAAAAATAAACTCAAAATGGATTAAAGACCTAAATGTAAGGCCAGATACTATAGAACTCTTAGAAGAAAACATAGGCAGAATACTCTGTGACATAAGTCACAGCAAGATCCTTTTTGACCCACCTCCTAGAGAAATAGAAATAAAAACAAAACTAAACAAATGGGACCTAATGAAACAAAATCTTTTTCACAGCAAAGGAAACCGTAAACAAGATGAAAAGACAACTCTCAGAATGGGAGAAAATATTTGCAACTGACAAAGGATTAATCTCTAAAATTTACAAGCAGCTCATGCAGCTCAATATCAAAGAAACCAGCAACCCGATCCAAAAATAGGCAGAAAGGACAGGAATAAAGACGCAGATGTAGAGAATGGACTTGAGGACTCGGGGAGGGGGAGGGGGAAGGGTAAGCTGGGACGAATTGAGAGAGTGGGTGGACTTATATATACTACCAAATGTAAGATAGATAGCTAGTGGGAAGCAGCCGCATAGCACAGGGAGATCATCTCAGTGTTTTGTGACCACCTAGAGGGGTGGGATAGGGAGGGTGGGAGGGAGATGCAAGAGGGAGGAGATACGGGGATGTATGTATATGTATAGCTGATTCACTTTGTTATAAAGCAGAAACTAACACACCATTGTGAAGCAGTTGTACTCCAGTAAAGATGCTTAAAAAAAAAGAAAATGGGCAGAAGACTTAAATAGACATTTCCCCAAAGAAGATATACCGATTGCCACCAGACACATGAAAGGATGCTCAACATCACTAATCATTAGAGAAATGCAAATCAAAACTACAGTGAGGTATCATCTCACACCAGTGATAATGGCCATCATCAAAAATCTACAAACAGGGCTTCCCTGGTGGCGCAGTGGTTGAGAGTCCGCCTGCTGATGCACGGGACCCGGATTTGTGCCCCGGTCCGGGAAGATCCCACATGCCGCGGAGCGGCTGGGCCCGTGAGCCATGGCCGCTGAGCCTGTGCATCCGGAGCCTGTACTCTGCAACGGGGGAGGCCACAAGAGTGACAGGCCCGCGTACTGCAAAAAAAAAAAAAAAAAAAAAAATCTACAAACAAATGCTGGAGAGGGTGTGGAGAAAAGGGAACCTTCTTGCACCTTTGGTGGGAATGTGAATTGATACAGCCACTATAGGGAACAGTATGGAGTTTCCTTAAAAAACTAAAAATAGAACTACCATACGACACAGCAATCCTACTACTGGGCATATACCCTAAGAAAACCATAATTCAAAAATAGTCATGTACCACAGTGTTCATTGCAGCTGTATTTACAATAGCCAGGACATGGAAGCAACCTAGGTGTCCATTGACAGATGAATGGATAAAGAAGATGTGACACAATATATACAGTGGAATATTACTCAGCCATAAAAAGAAATGAAATTGAGTTATTTGTAGTGAGGTGGATGGACCTAGAGCCATACTGAGTGAAGTAAGTCAGAAAGAGAAAAATACCGTATGCTAACACATATATGTGCAATCTAAAAAAAAAAAAAAAGCTTCTGATGAACCTAAGGGCAGGACAGGAATAAAGACACCGATGTAGAGAATGGACTTGAGGACACGGGGATGGGGAAGGGTAAGCTGGGATGACGTGAGAGAGTGGCATGGACATATATACACTGCCAAATGTAAAATAGATAGCTAGTGGGAAGCAGCCACATAGCACAGGGAGATCAGCTCGGTGCTTTGTGACCACCTAGAGGGGTGGGATAGGGAGGGTGGGAGGGAGGGAGACGCAAGAGGGAGGAGATATGGGAACATATGTATATGTATAGCTGATTCACTTTGTTATAAAGCAGAAACTAACACACCATTGTAAAGCAATTATACCTCAATAAAGATGTTTTAAAAAGAAAAATAAAAGGTATGAGTCCAGATTCAAGGAGGAGTGGGACATTGAGTTAATATCTGGTTAACTTCCAGAGCTTCAGTGGGAACAAGGAGGTGATAAGACAAATTGGAGCATGATTATTATGGAGGGGTTTGAATGAGGAATTTAAGTCTTATTCTAGGTTTAATTCTAGAGCACCAAGTGTGTTTTTTACATCTGTAAATTGGGGTTCTCTTAGTAATACCTGAATTTTATGTCATAATATCGTTTAGATGATATTTTATAGGACATGGCTGTATAATTGTTTTGATTAATAGTTATTAATAGTTATTGCAGATATGGCTCTAGAATCAAGTAATTATCAATACTACTATTAAAGACTTTGGGAGCATTGAGTGATTTTGAGAGGCTGGTGGCAGTTTGGAAATAATTATTTAAGAAGTTTAATCTGGTTGAGGTATGCAGAATCAGTTGCGGAGATCAGTGTGGGAGGAGGGAGGCTCTTTTTTAAAGAATTAAAATTAAAATATGAAGTGGTAAGTCAGGAGAGAGATGTGTCAATTGGGATAGAAAAGAAAGCTTTTAAGTGACATCAGTGGTTGAATATGAAGGAAGAAGTCAAAGATAACTGAAAAATCAGAAGGAGGATACAATTTGGGGAAGATAATTATGAATTTTATATTAGACAAATTGATTAAAATTGGAATTATTTCTATTTTTGCCTGAATTTAGGCCCTACTTACTTTATGCCTGAATACCCTCAGGATTGGTTTTCCCCTTCCTCCCTCTAATGCATGGGTGTTATGTTTGGATATGGGTGGATGTTTGGTTGTATGGACTCTTTGGCAGTCTGCAGAAGTCTGTGGAGCGTTTTTGGAATAATGATTTTTAGTGAATGAAATAAATAAGATTAAAAAGGAATGTGTTGGGCTTCCCTGGTGGCGCAGTGGTTGAGAGTCCGTCTGCCGCTGCAGGCGACACAGGTTCGTGCCCCGGTCCGGGAAGATCCCACATGCCGCGTAACAGCTGGGCCTGTGAGCCATGGCCGCTGAGCCTGCGCGTCTGGAGCCTGTGCTCCGCAACGGGAGAGGCCACAGCAGTGAGAGGCCTGCGTACCGCAAAAAAAAAAAAAAAAAAAAAAAAAGGATAGGATTAGCAGTACTAATACACATATAGTATATATTGTGTGTATAAATTGTACACAAACTTAGGTCATTTTTACTTTTATTAGTTTACAAGTTACAGTACTTGTAGCACATTTCACGATTAATCAACTTGGTCAAGAACTATTGCTCCATTCAAATTTTATTCTTAGCAGCTCTTTTATTGAATTTACACACATTTCTTCATTGAACTACAGTTATTTGTAAACACTGTTAAATATTCTTTGTGGAAAGCAACTTTAAATACATTTTAGAAAGAGATGGGAAATACATAAATGTTTACAATATAATAATCATTGTTTACCTTTTGCTCATCTTTCCTAGACTATAAGGTGTTTAGGGCAAGGAACATAGTTCTAATAATTAAAAGTAATGGATTTTTGATAAATGTTTATAAAGCATTACATTTTCTTTTAGTCTTTTTGTAAAACAACTTCGAAATAAAATTTTTAAAAATCGTTAATAAAACAATTCACTCTTCTCAAATGGAGAAATAATAGACATGCATTATGTGCAACTGGGTTTTAGAAAATAGCAAATTTTATTCCTTGATTCTGTGATTCTGGGTAACTGCCTATTGTTCCTAGTATGTTGTAAGTATGCTGTCCTCATTTTATCAGCCTCAGAACAAGAAGAAGGAAATTCTGTATTGGTTAGCTCAGGAGGAAGGTAATGAGTTTAAGTAAAAAAACAGGAAATTTGTTCCTCTGTGACCTTTGATGAGTTTGTGAATTTGGCATTTTGACTGCGGGGTTGAATTTCAGAAGAGTTTTACATTTAGTTTGCTTTGTTGCTTTTGCAGAATATCTACCTGCCAAGAAAAAATAGGAATCCAAGTTAAAGGCTCTGCTGCCTTTGTGGGAAATAATGGACAATACTCTTCCTTTTGCTGACAAAATCTGGGTATCTGTATTTTACAATGACTGGTTTTTGCTTTCACATAGAGCCAAAGTATCCTTTTCCTGGAACCAAGCGTGACTCAAAGCCTTTGTAAGTTCTCTTTTTCTTTATCCTTTTAAGCAACTATTTTAGGAGCTGTTTTAAAGCTGACACCCCTTCCCTTCAAACCTTTTCCACTCAGCACAAAGCACCACCTTATTGGCAGTCATTTGTATGAGTAGAGTGGGTACTCTCCTTAGGCATTTATTCATGTCAAAAAGTTAAGGATTAGCTCTGTTGTTTAATGCTATCTGTTTTGGATCAGCCTGAGTCTGCATTGGCCTTTCCTTTTAAATTCTTTCATAATTAAGATGCTGGCACCTAGGAACCCTTTCCTGGATGGAGCTTTTCTTTGTGCCTTATCGAGTTTTATCCCAGACAGAGTTTAGTTACTAAGGCTTTTCTGTTTTATTTCTCTTTTTAATGGAGATTTGTAGATTTAGATATGGTTTTTCTAAATTCTAAACCCTGGTTCTCAGATAAGTAAAACTAGGTTTAACACCTCTTTATGTATATTTTGCTATGTATATCTAACGTTGGAACATTGTGCAATTTGGTTCAGGTCAAAAAGTATGGGACAACTATTATGATTACTGTCAGACTTTAATGTTAGTCAATAAAACGTTGTATTCAAGATTTAATTAAATTGTTTTCCCAAAGAAATAGAAAAGCTAAAACAATTAGAAAAGCTGTTCATTATGAAAAGTGTTCTTTAGTTAAATCCTTAGTTTTTTTTTTTTTTTTTTGCGGTACGTGGGCCTCTCACTGTTGTGGCCTCTCCCGTTGCGGAGTACAGGCTCCAGATGCGCAGGCTCAGTGGCCATGGCTCACGGGCCCAGCCGCTCCGCGGCATGTGGGATCTTCCCAGACCAGGGCATGAACCTGTGTCCCCTGCATCGGCAGGCGGACTCTCAACCACTGCACCACCAGGGAAGCCCAAATCCTTAGTTTTTGATACTACTATCATGTTCAGTTTTCTAGTAATGAAAACCAAATGATTTTTTAAAAATAAATTATTTATTTGTGGCTGCATTGGGTCTTCATTGCTGCGCGGGGGCTTTCTCTAGTTGCGGCGACGGGGGGCTACTCTTCGTTGCGGTGCGCGGGCTTCTCATTGCGGTGGCTTCTCTTGATGGGGAGCATGGGCTCTATGGGCATGGGCTTCACTAGTTGTGGCACACGGGATCAGTAGTTGTGGTGCACGGGCTTAGTTGCTCTGTGGCATGTGAGATCTTCCCGGACCAGGGATCGAATCCGTGTCCCCTGCATTGGCAGGCGGATACTTAACTACTGTGCCACCACGGAAGCCCCCCAAATGAGTTTTTGAATTAGTGTTTAAATTTTCTTGATGCAATACAACATTCATAATTTATACACAGATGATTTTTTTTGCTTATGTAAACAGACTTAAGGCATTATATTTGTGAAATATTAGTGAATTATTTGATTTTACATACTGCTAGAGAGGCAGAGCCTGAAATTAGAAGGTAGGAGAAAGAAAAGATGAAGTATTTTATTTTGTTATGAAGTGTTAGCATGTTACTTCAGTTTTTTTCACATTTAACACGTTGTGCTGAGTCCAGTTTTTCTAGTGGATTTGTTATTTTGAGTCATAGGAACTCTCATACTCTTGACATGCTTACTTTTTTTTTTGGCTGTACCACACGGCTTGCAGGATCTTAGTTCCCTGACCAGCGATTGAACCCATGGCCCCTGCAGTGGAAGCAGGGAGTCCTAACCACTGGACCACGGGAATTCCCTTGATACGCTTACTTTTAAAAGTGTGGCTTATCTAGATGATCTGTGATCCTCTTAAAACTGCCCTTGCAGCCTGTCTTAGTTTGGGTCTGAACATATTTACTCTTTCTTTACAGCAGCAAAGATCTTTTCATTTCTGGTAGGTTTGAAGCAACAGACGTTGCTGTGGATTCTTGTTTACTCTTCGTTTAGATTGCACAGACAACTGATTTAGGAGAATACTTTTCTTTGGGTACTACTTTTTGATTAGGAGATTTAGGAGACTGCTTGCAGTAAACTTTCTGATCTTAAATTGTAGACATCTTTGTGAATAGAGTACTCTTGCTTCTGTTTTTTCCCTTCCCACTTAACTTTAGTAGGTTAACCATGGTGGAGAAGAGGATTTCGAAGGAGAATTTCCAGCATTCAGATAGAGTGACCTTTGATGATTAGTATGTTAAGGAGAATGCTGGAGAATAGACTTTGCGTGTTTATCCTTGAACACTTGCCAGATGTATTGGATAGTTCCCTCTTGACTTCATAATAGCATCTTGAGTACACAACAGGGTGGAAACCTCGTTGTCATCCTGTGGCAATTTTCCTGCTTATCCTGGATATCTTACAACTGCCCTTCAAAGAGGGATATGAGGTATATTGGAGTTAGGCTGATAGAGAATTTAGAGGACAAGCGTACAAATTTTAAAAATCACAAATCATTTTTCTTATTTATTTTGTCAGTGTCTGTATTTGTGATTAAAGTAGGAAATGAAAGAGAGGAACTGCTAGTGTGAGAATTCATTAGACAAATGGGAACATTGTTTCCCTGTGTTATCTCAAAGTTTATTGAATAGTAAGCCGCACTGTAATGGATGTTACATTTGTTGTGCCTGTATCAGAAAATTGAACTGTTTCTGAGTCAGTATGTATTCCATTCAGGTTACTTGGATTCAGCATATTAGGGTTACGATTGTAATAGGATTTGGGTATTCCTGGGTATCGTTGATTTTACAATGTTGTGTTAGTTTCAGGTATACTGCAAAGTGATTTAGGTATACGTATACATATATTCATTCTTTTTTAGATTCTTTTCTCATATAGGTTATCACAGAATATTGAGTAGAGCTCCCTGTGCTATACAGTAGGTCCTTCTTGGTTATCTTATACATAGTAGTGTGTGTGTATTCAACCCAAGCTCCTGATTTCTACCAACCCCCCCACGTTTCCCCTTTGGTAACCATAAGTTCTCTATATATCTGTAAGTCTGTTTCTGTTTTGTAAATAAGTTCATTTGTACCTTTATTTTTAAATTAGATTCCAGATATGACTTACTTCAGTTAGTATGATAATCTCTAGGTCCATCCATGTTGCTGCAAATGGCATTATTTCATTCTTTTTTATGGCTGAGTAATATTCCAACCATAAATCATTATCCATTGTTCTGTCCTTGGGGACATCTGCTTTATCCATTCCTCTGTCCTTGGGGTTTCTGAGGGGACTGTATATATGAAGAAAAATGGGAATTGAATTAGCAATTCATTAATATATAGGCCTTGTGCTGGGCTGGTTTAAAATTAAGGCCTGTATGGACCTCCTACTCCTCATCTCTTCTGTTTCTAGATCAACTTTTTGAAAATCAATTTGCCTAAGAATGAGTTTGCTGAGATTAGAAAAATTAATTTCTTTCACTCAGCAAAATTATTTTGAAATTTATGTTGCCATGTGTATCAATAGGTCTGTCTTTTTTTCATATTCCATAAAGTTCTTTTATTTTAGTTTTTATTCTTTTAACCTTTTTTTTCAAAAAAAATTTGAAGTATAGTTAATTTCCAGTGTTGTATATGTTTCAGGTGTACAGCAAAGTGATTTATATACAGCAAAGTGATTTATATATATAAATTCTTTTTCATTATAGGTTATTACACGATACTGAATATAGTTCCCTGTGCTACATATATAGGGGGTCTTTGTTGTTATTTGTTTTATATATAGTGGTGTGTATATGTTGATCCCAAACTCCTAATTTATCTCCCTGCTCCCCTTTCTATCCCCTTTGTTTTCTATGTTTGTGAGTATATTTCTGTTTTGTAAATAAGTTCATTTGTATCATTTTTTTAGATTCCCCATATAAGTGATATCATATGATACTTGTCTTTCTCTGTCTGACTTAACTTCACTTAATATGATAATTTCTAGGTCCATCCATGTTGCTGCAAATGACATTATTTCATTCTTTATTTTTTTTATTGGACTATAGTTGCTTTACAGTGTTGTGTTAGTTTCTTCTCTACAGCAAAGTGAATCAGTTATACATAAACATATATCCACTCTTTTTCAGATTTCCTTCCCATTTATTTCATGTTTTCTTATGGCTGAGTAATATTCCATTGTATATATGTACCATATCTTCTTTTTTTTTAATTTTTTAATTTAATTTTTTTTTTATACAGCAGGTTCTTATTAGTTATCCATTTTATACATATTAGTGTATACATGTCAATCCCAGTCTCCCAATTCATCACACCACCACCCCCGACACTTCCCCCCTTGGTGTCCATACGTTTGTTCTCTACGTCTTTGTCTCTATTTCTGCCTTGCAAACCGGTTCATCTGTACAATTTTTCTAGGTTCCACATATATGCGTTAATATACAATATTTGTTTTTCTCTTTCTGACTTACTTCACTCTGGATGACAGTCTCTAGATCCATCCACATCTCTACAAATGACCCAATTTCATTCCTTTTTATAGCTGAGTAATATTCCATTGTATATCTGTCTCACATTTTCTTTATCCATTCATCTTTCGATGGGCATTTAGGTTGCTTCCATGACCTGACTATTATAAATAGTGCTGCAGTGAACATTGGGGTGCATGTGTCTTTTTGAATTATGGTTTTCTCTGGGTATATGCCCAGTAGTGGGTTTGCTGGGTCATATGGTAGTTCTATTTTTAGTTTTTTACGGAACCTCCATGCTGTTCTCCATAATGGCTGTATCAATTTACTCACCAACAGTGCAAGAGGGTTCCCTTTTCTCCACACCCTCTCCAGCATTTGTTGTTTGTAGATTTTCTGATGGTGCCCATTCTGAGTGGTGTGAGGTGATACGTCATTGTAGTTTTGATTTACATTTCTCTAATAATTAGTGATGTTGAGCAGCTGTTCATGTGCCTCTTGGACATCTGTATATCTTCTTTGGAGAAATGTCTATTTAGGTCCTCTCTCCATTTTTGGATTGGGTTGTTAGTTTTTTTGATATTGAGCTACATGAGGTGCTTGTAAATTTTAGAGATTAATCCTTTGTCAGTTGCAAATATTTTCTCCCATTCTGAGGGTTGTCTTTTGGTCTTGTTTATGGTTTCCTTTGCTGTGCAAAAGCTTTTAAGTTTCATTAGGTCCCATTTGTTTAGTTTTGTTTTTATTTCCATTTCTCTAGGAGGTGGGTCAAAAAGGATCTTGCTGTGATTTATGTCATGGAATGTTCTTCCTGTGTTTTCCTCTAAGAGTTTTATAGTGTCTGCCCTTACATTTAGGTCTTTAATCCATTTTGAGTTTATTTTTGTGTATGGTGTTAGGGAGTGTTCTAATTTCATTCTTTTACATGTAGCTATCCAGTTTTCCCAGCACCACTTATTGAAGAGGTTGTCTTTTCTCCATTGTGTATTCTTGCCTTTTTTATAAAAGATAAGGTGACCATATGTGTGTGGGTTTATCTCTGGGCTTTCTATCCTGTTCCATTGATCTATATTTCTGTTTTGGTGCCAGTACCATACTGTCTTGATTACTGTAGCTTTGTAGTATAGTCTGAAGTCAGGGAGCCTGTTTCCTCCAGCTCCGTTTTTTTTCTCAAGACTGCTTTGGCTCTTCGGGGTCTTTTGTATCTCCATACAAATTTTAAGATTTTTTGTTCTAGTTCTGTAAAAAAATGCCATTGGTAATTTGATAGGGATTGCATTGAATCTGTAGATTGTTTGGGTAGTATAGTCATTTTCACAATATTGATTCTTCCAATCCAAGAATATGGTATCTCTCTCCATCTGTTTGTATCATCTTAAATTTCTTTCATCAGTGTCTTACAGTTTTCTGCATACAGGTCTTGTCTCTCTAGGTAGGTTTATTCCTAGGTATTTTATTCTTTTTGTTGCAATGGTAAATGGGAGTGTTTCCTTAATTTCTGTTCAGATTTTTCATCATTAATATATAGAAATGCAAGACATTTCTGTGCATTAATTTTGTATCCTGTAACTTTACCAAATTCGTTGATTCGCTCTAGTAGTTCTCTGGTGGCATGTTTAGGATTCTCTTTTTATAGTATCTTGTCATCTGCAAACAGGGACAGTTTTACTTCTTCTTTTCCAGTTTGTATTCCTTTTATTTCTTTACTTCTCTGATTGCTGTGGCTAGGACTTCGAAAACTATGTTGAGTAATAGTGGCGAGAGTGGACATCCTTATCTTGTTCCTGAACTTAGAGGAAATGCTTTCAGGTTTTCACCATTGAGAAGATGTTTGCTGTGGGTTTGTCATATATGGATTTTATTATCTTGAGGTAGGTTCCCTCTATGCCCACTGTCTGAGTTTTTATCGTAAATCGGTGTTGAATTTTGTCAAAAGCTTTTCCTGCATCTATTGGGATGCTCATATGGTTTTTATTCAGTTAGTTAAAATGGTGTATCGCATTGATTTCCCTATATTGAAGAATCCTTGCATCCCTGGGATAAATCCCACTTGATCATGGTGTATGATCCTTTTAATGTGTTGTTGGATTCTATTTGCTAGTATTTTGTTGAGGATTTTTGCATCAGTGTTCATCAGTGATATTGGTCTGTAATTTTCTTTTTTTGTAGTATCTTTGTCTGGTTTTGGTATCAGGGTGATGGTGCCCTCATAGAATGAGTTTGGGAGTGTTCCTTCCTCTGCAAGTTTTGGAAGGGCTTGAGATGGATAGGTGTTAGCTCTTCTCTAAATGTTTGGTAGAATTCACCCGTGAAGCCATCTGGTCTTCGACTTTTGTTTGTTGGAAGATTTTTAATCGCAGCTTCAATTTCATTACTTGTGATTGGTTTGTTCATATTTTCTATTTCTTCTTGGTTCAGTCTCGGAAGTTTATACCTTTCTAAGAATTTGTCCATTTCTTCTAGGTTGTCCATTTTATTGGCATAGAATTTCTTTTAGTAGTCTCTTAAGATGCTTTGTATTTCTGCAGTGTCTGTTGTAACTTCTCCTTTTTCATTTCTTATTTTATTGATTTGAGTCCTCTCCCTCTTTTTCTTGATGAGTCTGGCTGATGGTATAACAATTTTGTTTATCTTCTCAAAGAACCTGCTTTTTGTTTTATTGATCTTTGCTATGGTTTTCTTTGTTTTTATTTCATTTATTTCCACTCTGATCTTTATGATTTCTCTCCTTCTACTAACTTTGGGTTTTGTTTGTTCTTCTTTCTCTAGTTCCTTGTGGTGTCAGGTTAGATTGTTATTTGAGATGTTTCTTGTTTCTTGAGGTAGGCTTGTATTGCTATAAACTTTCCTCTTAGAACTGCATTTGCTGCATCCTATAGGTTTTGGATCGTCGTGTTTTCATTGTCATTTGTCTCTAGGTATTTTTTGCTTTCCTCTTTGATTTCTTCAGTGATCTCTTGGTTATTTAGTAATGTATTGTTTAGCCTCCAGTGTTTGTGTTTTTTATGTTTTTTCCCCTGTAATTGTTTTCTAATCTCATAGCGTTGTGGTCAGATAAGATGCTTGATATAATTTCAGTTGTCTTAAATTTACTGAGGCTTGATTTGTGACCCAAGGTGTGATCTATCCTGGAGAATGTTCTGTGTGCACTTGAGAAGAAAGGGTAATCCGCTGTTTTTGGATGGAACATCCTATAAATATCAATTAAATCTACCTGGTCTATTGTGTCATTTAAAGCTTGTCTTTCTTATTAATTTTCTGTTTGGGTGATCTGTCCATTGGTGTAAGTGAGATGTTAAAGTCCCCCAGTATTACTGTGTTACTGTTGATTTCCTCTCTTATAGCTGTTAGCAGTTGCCTTATGTATTGAGATGCTCCTATGTTGGGTGCATATATATCTATATTTGTTATATCTTCTTGGATTGATCCCTTGATCATTATGTAGTGTCCTTCCTTGTCTGTTGTAACGTTCTTTATTTTAAATACTGTTTTATCTGATATGAGTACTGCTATTCCAGCTTTCTTTGGATTTCCATTTGCATGGAATATCTTTTTCCATCCCCTCACTTTCAGTGTGTATGTGTCCCTAGGTCTGAAGTGGGTCTGTTGTAGACAGCATATATACGGGTCTTGTTTTTGAACCCATTTAGCGAGCCTGTGTCTTTTAGTTGGAGCATTTAATCCATTCATGTTTAAGGTAATTATCTTTTTATTTTTATTTTTTTTTGTGGTACTCGGGCCTCTCACTGTTGTGGCCTCTCCCGTTGTGGAGCACAGGCTCCGGACGCACAGGCTCAGCGGCCATGGCTCACGGGCCCAGCCACTCTGCAGCATGTGGGATTTTCCCAGACCGGGGCATGAACCCGTGTCCCCTGCATTGGCAGGCGCACTCTCAACCACTGCTCCACCAGGGAAGCCCTAAGGTAATTATTGATATGTATGTTACTGTTACCATTTTCTTAATTGTTATTGGGTTTGTTTTTTTTGTTTGTTTTTTTTTGTGGTACGCAGGCCTCTCACTGTTGTGGCCTCTCCCGTTGTGGAGCACAGGCTCTGGACGCGCAGGCTCAGCGGCCATGGCTCACGGGCCCAGCCGCTCCGCGGCATGTGGGATCTTCCCGGACCGGGGCACGAACCCATGTCCCCTGCACCGGCAGGCGGACTCTCAACCACTGCGCCACCAGGGAAGCCCTATTGGGTTTGTTTTTGCAGGTCCTTTTCTTCTCTTGTGTTTTCCACTTAGAGAAGTTCCTTTAGCATTTGCTGTAGAGCTGGTTTGGTGGTGCTGAATTCTCTTAGTTTTTCTTGTCTATAAAGCTTTTGATTTCTCCATTGAATCTGAATGAGATCCTTGCTGGGTAGAGTAATCTTGGTTGTAGGTTCTTCCCTTTCATCACTTTAAATATATCATGCCACTCCTTTCTGGCTTGTAGAGTTTCTGCTGAGAAATCAGTTGTTAATCTTATGGGAGTTCCCTTGTATGTTATTTGTCATTTTTCCCTTGTTGCTTTCAATAATTTTTGTTTCTCTTTAATTTTTTTCAGTTTGGTTATTATGTGTCTCGACCTGTTTCTCCTTGGATTTGTCCTGCCTGGGACTCTCTGTGCTTCCTGGACTTGGGTGGCTCTTTCCTTTCCCATGTTAGGGAACTTTTCGATTATAATCTCTTCAAATATTTTCTCAGGTCCTTTCTCTCTGTCTTCTCTTTCTGGGACCCCTATAATGCAAACGTTGCATTTAATGTTGTCCCAGAGTTGTTGTAGGCTGTCTTCATTTCTTTTCATTCTCTTTTTTTTATTCTGTTCTGTGGTAGTGAATTCCACCATTCTGTCTTCCAGGTCACTTATCTGTTCTTCTGCCTCAGTTATTCTGCTATTGATTCCTTCTAGTGTAGTTTTCTTTTCACTTATTGTATTGTTCATCTCTGTTTTTTAAAATTTTTAGGTCTTTGTTAAACATTTCTTGCATCTTCTTGATCTTTGCCTCCATTTTTTTTCCCGAGGTCCTGTATCATCGTCACTCTTATTATTCTGAATTCTTTTTCTGGAAGGTTGCCTATTTCCACTTCACTTAGTTTTTTTTCTGGGGTTTTATCTTGTTCCTTCATGTGGTACATAGCCCTCTGCCTTTTCATCTTGTTTGTCTTTCTGTGAAAGTGGTTTTTGTTCCACAGGCAGGATTGTTGTTCTTCTTGCTTCTGCTGTCTGCCCTCTGGTGGATGAGGCTGTCTAAGAGGATTGTGCAAGCTTCCTGATGGGAGGGACTCGTGGTGGGTAGAGCTTGGTGTTGCTGTGGTGGGTAGAGCTCAATAAAACTTTAATCCACTTGTCTGCTGATGGGTGGGGCTGGGTTCCCTCCCTGTTGATTGTTTGGCCTGAGGTGACCGAACACTGGAGCCTACCCTGCGCTTTGGTGGGGCAAATGGCAGACTCTGGGAGGGCTCACGCCAAAGAGTACTTCCCAGAATTTCTGCTTCCAGTGTCCTTGTCCTCACAGTGAGCCTCACTACAGCCACCCCCCGCCTCTGCAGGAGACCCTCCAGCACTATCAGGTAGGTCTGGTTCAGTCTCCTATGGGGTCACTGCTCCTTCCTCTGGGTCCTGATGTGCACACTAGAGTTTCACATTAGAGTTGTCTCTGGATATATGTCCAGGAGTGGGATTGCTGGGTCATATGGTAGTCTATGTTTAGTTTTTTAAGGAACATCCATAGTGTTCTACATAGTGGTTGTACCAATTTACATTCCTACCACCAGCATAGGAGGGTTCCTTTTTCTCCACACCCTCTCCAGCATTTATTATTCATAGACTTTTTGGTGATGGCCATTCTGACTGCTGTGAGGTGATAACCTAATTGTAATTTTGATTTTCCTTTCTCTAATAATTAGCAATGTTGAGCATCTTTTCACGTGCCTGCTTGCCATCTATATGTCTTCTTTGCCAAAATGTCTAGGTCTTCTGCCAATTTTTTGCTTGGGTTGTTTTTTTAATATTAAGCTGTATGAGCTGTTTGCATATTTTGGAAACTAAGCCCTTGTCGGTTGCAGTGTTTGTACATATTTTCTCGCAGTCCATAGGTTGTCCTTTTATTTTGTTTATGGTTTCCATTGCTTTGCAAAATCTTTTTAAGTTTAATTAGGTTTCATTTCTTTATTTTTGTTTTTATTTTCATTATTCTAAGAGGTGGATCCAAAAAAATATTGCTGTGATTTATGTCAGAGTGTTCTACCTATGTTTTCCTCTAGGAGTTTTGTAGTATTGGTCTTACATTTAGGTCTTTAATCCATTTGAAGAGATTGTCTTTTCTCCATTGTATATTCTTGCATTCTTTATCGTAGATTAGTTGACCATAGATGCTTTGCTTTACTTCTGTGCTTTCTGTCCTGTTCCATTGATCTATATTTCTGTTTTTGTGCCAGGACCATGCCATTACTGTAGCTTTGTAATATAGTTTGAAGTCAGAAAGTGTGATTCCTTCAGCTCCGTTCTTCTTTCTCACTATTGTTTTGGCTATTCGGAGTCTTTTATGTTTCCATACAAATTTAATTTTTTTCTAGTTCCATAAAAAATGCACTTGGTAATTTGATAAGGATTGCATTGAACCTGTAGATTGCCTTGGGTAGTATGGTCATTTTAACAATATTGATTCTTCCAATCCAAGAACATGGTGTGTCTTTCCATCTATTGTGTCCTCTAATTTCTTTCATCAGTGTCTTATAGGTTTTGGAGCACAGGTCTTTTGCCTCCTTAGGTAGGTTTATTCCTAGGTATTTTATTATTTTTGATGCAGTGGTAAATGGGATTGTTTCGTTAGTTTCTCTCTGGTATTTTGTTGTTTGTGTATAGAAGTGCAGCAGATTTCTGTGTATTATTTTTGTATCCAGCAGTGTTACCAAAGTCATTGATGAGCTGTAGTAGTTTTCTGGTAGCATCTTTAGGATTTTCTATGTATAGCATTGTGTCATCTGCAAACAGTGACAGTTTTACTTTTTCTTTTCCAGCTTGGGTTCCTTTTATTTCTTTGTCTTGTCTGATTGCTGTGGCTAGGACTTCCAAATCTATGTTGAATAAAAGTGGTGAGAGTGTCCATCGTTGTCTTCTTCCTAATCTTAGAGGAAATGCTTTAAGCTTTTCACTCTTGAGTATGATGTTAGCTGTGGGTTTGTCATATATGGCCTTTATTATGTTGAGGTGTGTTCCCTCTATGCCCACTTTCTGAGAGTGTTTATCATAAATTGATGTTGAATTTCATCAAAAACTTTTTCTGCATATATTGTTTATATTTTTTTTGTTCTTCAGTTTGGTGTATCACGCTGATTGGTTTGCACATATTGAAAATCCTTGCATCCCTGGAATAAATCCCACTTGATTATGGTGTATGATCCTTTTAATGTATTGTTGGATTTAGCTTGCTAGGTGAGGATTTTTTTTTTCTTTTTTTTTTTTTTTTTTTGCGGTACGCGGGCCTCTCACTGTTGTGGCCTCTCCCGTCGCGGAGCACAGGCTCCGGACGCACAGGCCCAGCGACCATGGCTCACTGGCCCAGCCACTCAGCGGCATATGGGATCCTCCCGGACCGGGGCACGAACCCGTGTCCCCTGCATCGGCAGGCGGACTCCCAACCACTGCGCCACCAGGGAAGACCGCTAGGTGAGGATTTTTGCATTTATGTTCATCAGTGATATTGGCCTGTGATGTGTGTGTGTGTGTGTGATAGCTTTCTGGTTTTGGTATCAGGGTGATAGTGGCCTCATAGAACCTTCTTCTGGAATTTTTTTTTGAGATACTTTCAGAAGAATAGGTGTTAAATCTTCTATACATGTTTTATAGAATTCTCCTGAAGCCATATGGTCCTGAACTTCTGTTTGTTAAGATTTTTAAAATTACTGATTCAATCTCAGTACTGGCAATTGTTCTGTTTGTATTTTCTATTTCTTCTTGGTTCATTCTTGGGAGCCTGTACCTTTCTAAGAATTTGTCCATTTCTTCTAGGTTGTCCATTTTATTAGCATAGTAGTTGCTCATAGTAGTCTCTTATGATTCTTTGTATTTCTGTGGTGTCGGTTGTAACTTCTCCTTTTTCATTTCTGATTTTACTGATTTGGCCCCTCTCCCTTTTTTCTAGATGAGTCTGGCTAAAGGTTTATCAGTTTTGTTTATCTTTTCAAAGAACCAGCTTTTAGTTTCATTGGTGTTTTCCTATTGTTGTTTTAGTCTCAATTTCATTTATTTCTGCACTAATTTTTATGATATCTTTCCTTCTACTAACTTTGGGTTTCCTTTCTTCTTTCTCTAGTTGCTTTAGATATAAGGTTAGGTTGTTTTTTTGAGGTTTTTCTTGTTTCCTGTGGTAAGCTTGTATAACTATAAACTTCCCTGTTAAAACTGCTTTTGCTGTGTCCCATAGGTTTTGGATCGTCATGTTTTTGTTTTCATTTGTCTTTAGGTATTTTCTTATTTTGTCTTTGATGTTTTCAGTGATTCGTGGTTGTTTAGTAGCATATTGTTTAGCCTCCACGTGTTTGTGTTTTTTGCAGGTTGTGTTTATGTGTGTGTGTAGTTGATTTCTAGCCTCATAGCATTGTGGTTGGAAAAGATGCTTGATATGATTTCAGTTTTCTTAAATTTACCAAGGCTTGCTTTGTTGCCGAGCCTGTGATCTATCCTGAGAATGTTCCATGTGCACTAAATGTATTCTGTTGGTTTTGGATGGAATGCTCTATAAGTATCAGTTAAGTCTATCTGGTCTTATGTGTCATTTAAGGCCTGTGTTTCCTTGTTGATTTTCTGTCTGGCTAATCTATCCATTGATGTGAGTGGGTTGTTAAAGTCATCCACTAGTATTGTGTTATTGTCAATTTCTCCTTTTATGTGTGTTTACATTTGCCTTATATATTGAGGTTCTCCTCTGTTGGGTGCATATATATTTACAATTGTTATATGTTCTTCTTGGACTGATCCTTTGATCATTATGTATTAATAGTATAGGTCATTCCTTTTTTATTGCTGAGTGGTACTTCATTTTTTGTGTTTACCACATTCTATTTATTAGGCTGTTGATAGACATTTAGATTATTTCCAGTTTTTGGCTATTACAGATAAAACTGTCAAGAACATTTGATTTCAGTTAAGTCTTTGAGTGTACATGTGTTTTAATTTTTCTTGAGTAAATATCCAGCAGTGAAATGTCTGTGTCATTTGATAGGTATGTATTTAACATGTAACTTTTTAAGAAACTGTGAAACTGTTTTCCAATGTGGTACTATTTTTCATTTTACCTGCATTGTTTGACAGTTCTCGTTGCTCCACATTCTCACCTGGTCAGTCTTTAAATTTTAGCCATTCTAGTAGATGGTATCTCATTGTGGTTTAATTTTAATTTCTCTAATGACATTGAGTATTTATCATGTGCTTGTTTGCTATCCACATATCTTCTTTGGTGAAGTATATATTAAGATGATTTGTCCATTAAGAAAATTTTCTTATTATTGATTTTTGAGAATGCTTTGTTTATGCTGGATAGTACATTTTTTTATTACACATATGATTTGCAAATATTTTCCCCAGTCTGTGGATTGATTTCTCTGTTTCCTACTAATGATTTTCAAAGAATGAAAGTTCTTGATTTTTATCAAGGTCAACTTACCAGTTTTTTGCTTGATGGATCATGTTCTTATTCTTTTGCTTAAGAAATCTTTGCTAAACTCATGATTATGAATTTTCTCCTGTGTTTTCTTCTAGGTATTTTGTAATTTTAGCTTTTTTTTTTTTTTTTTTTTTTGTGATACGCAGGCCTCTCACTGTTGTGGCCTCTCCCATTGCGGAGCACAGGCTCTGGACATGCAGGGTCAGTGGCCATGGCTCACAGGCCTAGCCGCTCTGTGGCATGTGGGATCTTCCCAGACCAGGGCACGAACCCATGTCCCCTGCATCGGCAGGCAGACTCTCAACCACTGCGCCACCAGGGAAGCCCATAGCTTTTACGTTTATAGTTCTCTGTGCCTCTCTAAAATAGAGATAATGAAAACACCTACAACTTAGAGTAGTTGTGATTACTAAGTGAATTAATAATACATGTAAATTAATACTTGTTAGCGAATTTGAGTTAATTCTTGTATATGGTGTGAAGTAAAGTTTGAGATTCATTAGTTTGAGTATGGCAATCTAATTGCTCCAGCACTACTTGTTAAATATTATCCTTTCCCTATTGAATTGCCTTGACGTCTGTGTTTTAAATTAATTGACCATATATATGTGAATTTACTTCTGGAATCTCTATTCAGTTCTCTTCATCTATTTGTTTATGTTTATGCTAATACCGCGTCACCATGATTACTATACCTTTATAATAACTCTTGAAATCAGATAGTATAAGTCTTCCATTTTATTTTTCCTTTTCTAAGTTATTTTGGCTGTTCCAGGTCCTTAAGATTTCTATATAAATTTTAGCATAAGCTTGTCAATTTTTATAAAAACTACCTGCTGGGATTTGATTGGGATTATAGTGAATCTGTATGTGAATATGAGGAGAATTAACATCGTAACAATGTTGAGTCTTATGTTCTATGAACATGCTGTATATCTTCATTTACTTTAGCTCTAAGTTTTCTCAGCAGTGTTGTTGTTTTCAGTTTACAGGTTTTGCACATCTCTTTTTTCATATTAATCTCTAAGTATTGTATAATTTTTGGTACTACTATAAATGGTATTTTAAAAATGCAGTTTTGGAGGGGGGATATATTTGTATCATATCCTGCCACCTTGCTAAACTTATTAGGTCTAGTAGCTTTTTTTGTAGAATCTGTGGGATTTTCTACATATAAACAATTGTGTTATCTGAGAATAAAGATGGGTTTTTACTCCTCCTTCTAGTCACAATGCCTTTTATATCTTTTTCTTGCCTGATTGCATGGGCTAGGACCATCTGTACGAAGTTGAAAAGAAGTGAAACATTGCCTTGTTCCTGATCTTAGCAGGAAAGCATTCAGAGTTTCACTATTAAGTATGTTTTTCATAGATGCCATTTATCAGGCTGAGTATGTTTCTTTTTATTTTTGAAATGAGAGTTTTTTTCTTTTCAAATAGGAATGGCTGTTAAGATTTTTTAAAATGCATTTTGTGCCTTTGTTGAGGATTTTGTGTGTGTGTGTGTGTGTGTGTGTGTGTGTGTGTGTGTTTATTGTATATACTAGTCTGGATATAGGTGGATTATATAGATTTTTTTTTTTTTTACTGTTAAACAACCTTGCATTTCTGGGATAATCACCACTTGCTATGATATATCATCCTTTTGATATATTACTGGATTCAATTTGCTAAAAATTTTAAAAACATTTCATGTACTGTCTGGTTTTGGTATTAGGGTAATGTTCATCTCAACTTTGTGGAAGAGTTTGGGTAGAATTTGTATTGTTTCTTCCTTAAAGACTAACTGTGGTTGAGAAGTACTGGACTACATATGATCTCTGTTTCCTTCTATTTCTAAAATTTACTTTTGTTCTTTTCATATAATAGGATGCATACATTCTTATAAATAAAGAGTAGTTCCTGTGTTTTATTATTTAATGAATGAAGTTCTTTGGAGGTGGAGTGGGAGAAGTAAATTAGTTTTGCTAGGTACAGGAAAACTAATTTGGATTTGGATTTGGATTTGATTTGGATTTTTCAGTGAAGCAGAATTGACTCCAAGGAACGGAGGATCTGTAAGAGAGGGGAAGGCAGTGGTGTGCTACAGTGGTGTCCTGGAGTTGGCTTGTGCTTGTTTGAGATGGCCAGTTGTTCATTTTTAAGGTATTTTGCAAGCCAGTTATTAAATACAACCTATTGAAAATTAAATTATGTAACAATTAAATCATATTAGAAACAAAGATAATACTCAAAACTCATCAATTACTAATTATTTTGCTATTGTGTCTATACTCTTGAGATTATTTACTTCTGAAATACAACCTAATGCTGTGTTTACTGCGTATCCTATTGATAACTTGAAATTTGCTATTCATATGGGAGATTTACAGATAAGCAAATGCTACAAATAGAGCTCAATTTGTTAATTGTGTACTGTTAGGAAATGATGGAGCAAATATTATTAATCCAGATTAAACTTCAATGTTCTGAGTCTGTTGTGAGTAGCACAAAAAATTAAGGAAATATTTTTGCAGTATTAGACAACCATTATCAGCAAAGAAATTTCTTATGTTATTGACAAATAAGTAAAGTTCTGATATTTATTGTTTATCTTTTTAATGTAAATGAAATTGTTAACCATAATTCATGTTGGAACTGCATTCATTTGTCATTTGCTACCATCCGTTAGTTACAGAAACAAGAATTCAGTAACAAATGAACTGAAACATTGTGTGAGTCAATTGGTTACATGAAATTTACAATAATGAGTATTGTATATTTTTTGATTATTTGTTAATTTTGTGGCACATTTTAATTTAGTGAAATTCATAACAAATTGCACCCCCCCCCCCCACATACACATCCTCACACCACACACTCTTCCCCACCAAGAGAGCTTATCTGTCATCTGAAGTGGAGCAATTCCTGTAGTTATATTGGCTGTGTCTTTCTCAGCTTCCCTGTCCAACACTCAGCAATTGATGGCTAGTCTTTAATACTCAAGAGAAGACTCTAGTTATTGTGAAGTTTCTCTTTGCCCTCTTGCTCTGTTCTCAGACTTTCCCAGGTCCAGCATATGAAGCAGTAATGGTGTGTTGGATAAGACTGAGACTGTAGGACCAGACTGCCTGGGTTAAATCCCAGCTCTGCTGCCCACTAGCCATGTAACCAGAGGCAAGTTTGTCTTGCCTCTCCGAAATAGAAATAATTAAAGCACCTACAACTTAGAGTATTTGTGATTACTAAGTGAATTAATATATGTAAAACACTGTGGATAATGTTTTCAGATGGTTGGTGCTCATTGAGTAGTAGCTATAGCCTGATATTTGTCTCTACGTGGAAATTGCTGAGATGCTCAGCCTTTGGTGGAATAACTATCTGCTTGTCTTAGCACCTGGAGACAACTTTAATTGGCTAGGATGTCCTTAGCCAAGAATTTAGGAATAAATGTAACTCATAATTTAACTCATAACCTTCGACTTTTTCCTTTCTATCATAAGAGATTTTTTTGCAGTAGTACTTGATTTCTCTAAACACTTCTTTAACATACACTATACTCTGGACTCAGTTTTTGTGCAGGATTCTCAACCTTGGCACTATTGACCTTTTGAGTCAGATATTTCTTGTGTGAGGGCCTGTGCTGAGTAGGATGTTTAGCAGTATCCATGACCTCTACTCATTAGCAGCATACCCCCCAAGTCGTGACAATCAAAGATAAGTCTATACATCGCCCAATGTCTCCCGAGGGGCAAAATCACACCTGGTTGAGAACTACTTTTTTAGAGGGGACTTCAGGTGTGTGCTGTGATATGAGACTGTGACTTGTTTTAGTATTTCTTGGAGAGAGCCATGACGGTTTTATTAATCAGTACTTATTTTTCAAGATTGCCACTAATTTTATTCAATAGATCTTTCTCATATTTTCACTTTAGCATAGCTGCTTGATTAGTTGCTGCTACTGGGATTGGTCAGTAGGGTATCTCTCTTTTTTTGGTGACTGCTCAAACTGATGGCTTGAAAAAATCTTTTCTTGCCCATGAAGCTGCAATGGATTTAGGCATCTAGGGAATTTTTCAATGGATAACAGCACCCAGGTCTAAACTTTTTTGTATGTTATTGCATTTTGTTTTCAAAAAAAGAGATAAGAAGTCACCTGTCTTATGATTCCACTTCTTATGCTGTGTTCAGAGGTGGCTGGGAAAACAAGTATATCCTACCCCCAAAAAGGAAATTTTTGCTTGGAGGTAGTCTATTGTCCTTAGGCATTCATAAGTGACCTTTAAACAGGATCTTAAAAAGAAAAAGAAAAAGAAATAACAATGCAAGGTATTCTATTTGAATTAAAATTACTGAACAACTTAAGAGTAAATACAGTGAAAAGTGTTATTGGCAGTAAGTTTTTAAACATGCTTTTGAATATGATCTTTATGCTTCAGATATGTGTGTGTTTATGTACATTTTCTGGGAAGAATGTGGTTTTGAATCTATAAATTAAAAACAGCTAGTGTTTTTTTTTAATTTATTTTAATTTTATTTTTGGCTGCATTGGGTCTGTTGCTGTGCGCGGGCTTCCTCTAGTTGCGGCGAATGGGGGCTACTCTTTGTTGTGGGTCGTGGGCTTCTCATTGTGGTGGCTTCTCTTGTTGCAGAGCACGGGCTCTAGGCACGCAGGCTTCAGTAGCTGTGGCACGCGGGCTCAGTAGTTGTGTCTCGCAGGCTCAGTAGTTGTGGCAGTGGGCTTAGTTGCTCCGCGCATGTGGGATCTTTCTGGACCAGGGCTCAAACCTGTGTCCCCTGCATTGGCAGGTGGAGTCTTAACCACTGCACCACCAGGGAAGTCCCCAGCTAGTGTTTCTTTTAGTTGTGGTTTGCCTTATCAGAATATTTTTCATAATACCAAATGATTTTTAAAATATCCTATATTTATAGTTTAAATAATACTAAGCAAAACAGGTTAATTTCCTTAACCAGAATATGGAAAAAAATTTAGAAAAGTATTGGTGCAACAGATGAATAAACCTTAGGTAAATTATATGACATAGTATACTTCTATAGTGTTAGGCTTATAATAACTAAACAATTAAGCATAAAAATGCTTGAATTTACTGCTGTTCATCAAAGAAAATATGGATGTTTAAATGGGCAATGATCTCTTTACAAGACTCATTAATTATGTGAATCTAGGTATTCTTAAATTATCTTTCTTATTTGGCAGAATTTTGTTTTTTGTTTTATTAGTCTTTGTATTTTACAGTATGAGCTTGTTATTTATCTTAATATTTTTGCAGATGTCTGTAGGATATAACTTTATCAGCATTGATAATGTGCTAGGTTATTATCTGAATTATGAAAGAAATTATTTTTTAAAATGTGGAAGTTTTGCATATATCTTCAAATATATGTCAGGTGCCTTTGAAATTTTTAATTAAAAAAACTCTTTGTAGGGCTTCCCTGGTGGCGCAGTGGTTGAGAGTCCGCCTGCCGATGCAGGGGACACAGGTTCGTGCCCCAGTCCTGGAAGATCCCACATGCCGCGGAGCGGCTGGGCCCGTGAGCCATGGCCGCTGAGCCTGTGCGTCCGGAGCCTGTGCTCCGCAACGGGAGAGGCCACAGCAGGGAGAGGCCCGTGTACCGCAAAAAAAAAAAAAGAAAAAACTCTTTGTAAAATAATGGTGAATGCTACACACCTGTAAGAGTGGCCAAAAATCCAAAACATTGACAACACCAAATGTTGGCGAGGATTTGGAGCAACAGGAACTCTTCATTGCTGTTGGGAATGCAAATTGGTACAGCCATTTTGGAAGGAAGGCTATTTGGTAGTTTCTTATAAAACTAAATATATTCTTATCATATGATCCAGTCAGCAGTCATGCTCTTTGGTATTTACCCAAATGAATTGAAAACTTATGTCTACCTAAAAACTCATATATGGATGTTTATAGTGGCCTTTATTCATGATTGCCAGAACTCGAAAGCAACCAAGATGTCCTTCAGTAGGTGAGTGGATAAATAAACTGTAGCACATCCAGACAATGGAAATATTATTCAGTGCTAAAAAGTGATGAGCTATCAAGCCATGAAAAGACATGAAAGAACCTTAGACGCATATTAATGAGTGAAAGAAGCAAGTCTGAAAAGGCTGCATACTATATGGTTCCAACTATAGACATTCTGGAAAAGGCAAAACCGTGGAGACAGTAAAAAGATCATTGGTTGCCAGGGGTTAGAGGAGAGGGAGGGATGAATAAGCAGGGCACAGAGGATTTTTATGGCAGTGAAAGTATTCTCTACCGTGCTACATGGGTAGTTAATTGTCATCATACACATGTCAAATAGCCAGACTGTAACAATGTAAAACAGCAAGAGTGAACCCTGTTGTAAGCTATGAACTTCGGTTGATAACGTGTCAGTGCAGGTTCTTTGATTATAATAAATAACTGTTGGGGGTGGTTGTGCTGTGTGGAAACAGGAAGTAAACGGGAGCTCAGTGCTTTCTGCTCAGTTTTACTGTGAACCTAAAATTGCCCTAAAATTAAAGTTTATTAATAATAAAAAAGTTCTATTGTCATATTACAAGAACAATATATTGTCAATATTGAAGTTAGAGAATATAACTAAATAAGAAAAATAAAAATTACTCATAATCCTATTATTCTTTTAGATTTTTTCCTGCACATTGGTACAGATTTCATATACACATTGTTTTGTTACAAAGATGGGATTATTATATATTAAATCAGTTTTTGTTTTTAGTTAGCAGTACATCTTGAATACTTTCCCACAGATTTAAATCTTCAAAAAAGTAAAAAAATATGAGTTAGTGCCCTTTCACAATTGGAGAATGGACTGTTCTGATTTTTAAAGGTGCTTTTTGCTAAATATAGATTACCACCTTTCAGGTTGGGCTACAAAAAAATAAACATCCACTCTATACTGATTATAAATGTTATTCTTGAGGATTATTTATTGTAGAATTGTAGATTGGCACAAATGTTGGGTATTAGAGAGGGTCAAATAATAGAATTCTGGCTAAACCAATTTCCGTAGTATTTATATTTTGTGTATCTTTGAAAAACTGTCATTATTTGAATACCGTGTGTTTTTTAAAGTAAATCATGGGATTTTAAGGTAGTTATTAAAGGAAACTTATATTAGGCTGTTATCAGTGTAAAAGAGCTACTAGTTTTATTGGAGGCTAGTTCTTAAAAGCAAAGATAACAAACAACAATGTATGTTGGTTAAAGTTAATTTTACTAAGACTGTATAGAATATATGATCTTTTAGTTACTATTATACATATTTTTGGTCACCATTTTGGAATGACTAGCATCACTTCCTAACCATCAAAGGGAGAGTCCCTTTTCATTTATTCACTTTGGAATTGATTCCTGAGAACAAGGAAGTTTATTATTTGGTATATTATAACTTTCCCTGTTCAAAGAGAATCATGAGGAAACTGAACTGTAGAAGAAACTTTCCCCCTGAAACAATTTGTCTAGTTCAGTTTTATGGACTTGGATTGCTGTAGCTCTTTTTAGTCCTGTATTTGATGTATCTGCGTATAAAAATTAAATTACGGTGTCTTTCATTAAATATTAGTTTAGAAATTTTATGATATTTTTAATGTAGCCATTAAATAATAGTGTTTTTCATTAAATATGTGTTAATTCGGAAATTTCTGAAGAGAAATTTGCTGGGATAGCCTAATAAATGAAACTTTCTAAAATTATAGCCAACCATCACTAAGTGGGAATTTTAAATTAAACCTTGGGGACATAAGCTTGAGGTTTTGTTTCATTTCTTCTGTGGCGTAAAATCATGATTTTAGATGGAATAATCTAAATCTGGATTTCTACCTTACATTTGTTTTCAAAACCTGAAAGAAAGGATTTACAGTATTTTAGAACTAGAATATAGGCTAGTTGCTGACTCTAAAGAATCCTGAATTTAGAGCTAGTCTGCTCTAAGTGTATTCTCTCAATTTCAAAGAAGAGTATGAGTACATATTTTAGAATTGGGTCTTAGGCTAACTGGATCTATTTACTACACTAGTCATTATAATTGTGCATGCTGAAAAACTTGGGTTAAATGTGATAACAGTCAAATACCGTGCTATATAGTCTTGCTTTTATGATGGGAAGTGATAAGAATATTTTATATTTCATATAAGTACAGGGTTTTAAATGCATTTATAATTTTTTCAGATGATTTATGCATTTTTATTATTCATTTTTATTTTTTAATAAATTTGTAATTTAAGAATGTGACAGCTGAATCAGTAGAGGATATAGGACCTCTTGGAAGTGTGACTAGAAGAAATGCTGTTGAGCAAGAAAGTAAAAGGAAATGAATGAAGGAGGCAACCAGGATTATAGTATCATGTTTATTATTAGAGTCTCTATGGCTGACAGTTTTTCATGTTAGGAAAATGTTCTGTAGGAAAGCATAAACAGATTTTTGAACTTTCCATGATCTTTTCTCTGTCCACCTATACAGCACCATCTCTCCATGCCTCCAGTGATATTTTTAGCAACCCTGAACTGCTTGTAATCCCCTTGTCCTGCAAGCACATGCACGTGTGTGTGTGTGTGTGTGTGTGTGTGTGTGTGTGTGTGTGAGGATTGGGTGGGGGAGTAGCGGGGGAGGGATCTTCTCTTCAGATGGCCTGGGTCATATAAACTCTGTTAGCATTTATTACTCAATGATAAAGTTGACTTATTACAGCTCTTTGGCATTGTTACTAAGAGTTTGCAAAATGCTATGGATTTAACTTTTGTGATTTGATTTGCTAAAGTCAATTTATGCTCTTTTTAGGCTAACATTTATAAATGCCTTGTGGTAAAGCTAGAGATATGGAATCATATTCTGTTTATTTTCCTTTTTTATTCACTTAAGTGGTGTTTTGGATGGGAAAGCAATTTTCCCCAAGTTGTTTTGCTTTACCAAGAGACGTGAATGATTAAATTATTTCATTTCCTAAGAGTCTTTCTGATGATGATATTGTGAGTAATTATAGATTAACCAGTATATGTAGTTCACATCATCACAAAAAAAAATTCCCTTATGCTTATTATAGTCTATCCCTCCCTCCACCCCTAACCCCTGGCAACCACTTAACCAGTTTTCTGTTCCCATAGTTTTGATTATTGTGGAATGTCATATAAATGGATTTGTATACTACATAGCTTTTTATAAAAAATTGAGATATAATTGACACATAGCATTGTATTAGTTTTAGGTGTACAACGTTAACGATTTGTTATATTGTGACATGATTGCACTGAGAAAGGTGTAGTTAACATCCATCACCATGCAGTTACATTTTTTTGTGTGTGTGATGAGAACTTTTAAGATTTCTCTTAGCAACTTTCAAATATACAGTATTGTTAACTGTAGTTACTATGTTATACATTACATCCTCAGGACTTACTTGTTTTGTAACTGGGAGTTTCTACCTTTTGACTCCACCCATTTTGCCTACGCCCCCACCCCCACTTCTGGCAGCCACCAATCTGTTCTCCGTATCTGACTATTTTTCTTTATTTTGGATTCCACATACAGGTGAGAGCATACAGTATTTGTCTTTCTCTGTCTGACTTACTTAGCATAATGTCTTCAAGGTCCGTTTGCAAATGATAGGATTTCCTTATTTTTTTATGGCTGAATAATATTTCATTGTGTGTTGTGTGTGTGTGTGTGTATCACATATTCTTTATTCATTTATCTATTGATGGGTACGTAAGTTGTTGCTGTGTCTTGGCTATTGTAAATAATGCTGCAGTGAACATGGGTTCAGATATCTTTTCTAGATAGTGATTTTGTTTTTTTTGGATAAATACCCAGAAGTGGAGTTGCTAGATCGTATGGTAGTTACGTTTTTAATTTTTTGAGGAACCTCCTTACTGTTTTCCATAGTGGCTGCACCAATTTACACTCCTACTGACAGTACACAAGGGTTGCCTTTTCTCCACACCCTCACCATTTATCTCTTGTCCTTTTGATAATGGCTGTTTTAACAGGTGTGAGTTGATATCCCATTGTGGGTTTGATTTGCATTTCCCTGATGGTTAGTGATGTTGAGCCCCTTTTAATGTATCTGTTGGCCATCTATATATCTCTTTGGGAAAATGTCTGTTCAGATGCTTTGCCCATTTATGGATTTTTTTTTTTTTTTTTTTTTTTTTTTGCTATTGAGTTGTGTGAGTTCTTTATTTATTTTGGATATTAACCCCTAATTAGATACATGATTTGCAGATATTTTCTCCCATTCTGTAGGTTGCCTTTTCATTTTGTTGATGGTTTCCTTTACCGAGCAGAAGTGTTTTAGTTTGATATAGTCCAATATGTTTATTTTTGCTTTTGTAGTCTTTACTTTTGTGTCAAATCCAAAAAATCATTACTGAGACCAATGTCAAGGAGCTGACCCCCTATGTTTTCTTCTAGTTTTATGGTTTCAGGTCTACATTCAAATCTTTAATTAATTTTGAGTTGGTTTTTGTTAATTGTGTAAGATAGGGGTCCATTTGCTTTTTTTGCATGTGGCTGTTCAGTTTTCTCAACACTGTTTATTGAAGAGACTGTCCTTTCTCATTGTATATTCTTGGCTCCTTTGTTATAAATTAACTGATCATACATTTTTGGGTTTATGTTGGGGCCTTCTACTTGGTTCCGTTAATCTATGTGTCTGTTTTTATGCCCAAAACCTGCTATGTTGACTACTGTAGCTTTGTAATATACTGTGAAATCAGGAAGTGATTTCACAGTGATGCCTCCAGCTTTGTTCTTTCTCCAGATTTCTTTGGCTCTTCTGATCTTTTGTGGTTCCATGTACATTTTAGGATTATTTGTTCTATTTCTGTGAAAAATGGCATTGGAATTTTGATAGGGATTGCATTGAATTCTTCTAGTCCATGAGGATGGGATGTCTTTCTGTCTTTTTGTGTCTTTATTTTCTTTCATCAGTGTCTTACAGTTTGCAGGGTACAGGTCTTTTATCATGGTTAAATTTCTTTCTAAGTATTTTATTGTTTTTGATGCAAATGTTAATGGGATTGTTTCCCTGATTTCCCTGATAGCTTGTTATTAGTGTATAGAAACACAACAGATTTTTATGTACTGATTTCGTATCCGGTAACTTTACTGAATTCATTTATTCTAATATCTTTTGGGTTTTCTACATATAATATGTCATCTGCAAACAGTTTTACTTCCTTTGTGATTTGGATCCCTTTTTATTTCATTTTCTTACCTAATTGCTCTGGCTAGGACTTCCAGTACCATGTTGAATGAAAGTGGCAAGAGTGGGCATCCTTGCCTTGTTCCTGATCTCAGAGGAAAAGCTTTCAGGTTTTCACCTTTGAGTATGGGTGTCTGTTGTGAGCTTGTCATACGTGGCCTTTATTATGTTGAAGTTTACTGTATATAGCATTTTAAGTATGGCGTCTTTAATTTAGCATAATGCATTTGACATTCATCCATGTTGTGTGTGTCAGTAATTCAATCATTTTTATTGCTGAGTAGTATTTCAGTGTATGGCTATTCCACAGTTTATTCATCAGTTGAAGGATATTTGTATTGTTTCCAGTTTGGGGTGACTATAAATAAACTTGCTGAAAACATTTATGTATGGGCTTTTGTATGAACATAAGTTTTAATTTTGCTTAGGTAAATACCTAGGAATGGGATTGCTGGGTTCTATAAGTGTATGTTTAATTTTATGAGGAATTACAAAACTGTTTTCTGAAGTGACAGTACCATTGTACTTTCCCATTGGTAAAATTTGAGGTTGTGAGTGTGTGTGTATTTATGTACAAATATGTATATATTTGTAAGCATACACACAAGGATATGGGGTGTGTGTGTGCGCGTGCACATGTGTGTTTTCCTTGTCAGTCCTATCGTAAGTTTTCAATGTAATCATTCTAATAGCTGTGTAGTGATATCTCATTGTGATTTTAAGTTGCATTTCCCTAATGCCTAATGTTGACCATCTTTTCATGTGCTTATTTTCTATCTGTGTATCTTTGGTGAAGTATCTGTTAAAATCTTTTGCCACTTTTTAAAAATTAGACTTTGTTATGATTTTGTTTTGAGAATTCTTTGTATATTCCAGAGTGCTTTTTCATATAAGTGTTTTGCATGTATTTATTCTCAATCTCTGGGCATGTCTTTTCATTCACCTTTCAAGAGTAGATGTTTTAAATTTTCAAGGAATCTAGTTTATCAGTATTTTTCTTTTATGGATCATGCTTTTGTGTTTTATTGAAGAAATATTTGCCTAATCCACAGTCACAAAGATTTTTCTCTTACGTTTTCTTTTATAAGTTTTATAGGTTTTGCTTTTGCATATAAGCTTATGATCCTTGCAAGTTAATTTTGTGTATGGTGCAAGGTGTGGATTGATGCTTATTTTTTTATTTTTGCATATGGATGTCCAGTTGTTCCAGCACCATTTGTTGAAAAATCTATCCTTTCTCTATTGAATTACCTTTGTACCTTCGTGGAAAGTCTATTGACTGTATATGCGTGGGTCTATTTCTAGTTTCTCAGTTATATTTTTTTCAACTATATGTGTCTGTCTTTTCATTAGTACCAAACTGTCTGGATTATCATTGCTTTCTAGTAAGGCTTGACATCAGATAGTGGGCACATCCAAGTTTATATTTCTTTCTCAAAAGTGTTTTGGCTCTTCTAGGTCCTTCCACATAAATTTTAGAATCAGCTTGTTGATTTTTAGGTTGGGAAATATTCTAAAAAAGAGATGGAAGATGACTTAAACCATGAAGGATGGATAGGAATTTGACATCATTGAAACAGATGAGAATGTGTATACCAGAGGAAGTAGAAAACACAGGCTACACGAAAAAAATGGAAAGATAGAGATTTGGGGAAGAAGTCATAGTCCTGAGAAAATTGATGTTGAAATTTTTAATCTAGTCTAATTACCTCCTGTTTTCTGTAAGATAGATAGATTGTATTCACTGTTTTTAGGTAAGTGGGAGGCATTAAATACAAGAAACATTAAAGCATTGTCGTTGTTAGAGACTAAGACCTAATTTGGAATGATAGGACATTATGATAGAATCATAAGCTTTGGTTGTCTAAATTGATTGCTAGTGAAATAAAATGAAACTTGTCCAATAATAGCATTATTTTGGAGCTTTGAAGTGCTTGGTAGATTTGTAATTCCAGGTCTTCATTTTTCCTTTTAGTATTTATTTATGTTTTATGCTGCTGCTGCTCTTGTTTTCTGGTATCCCACATATGGGGAAAAAATTTCTAGATATGCAGAAAAGGAGTTACATTCTTATTCTTTCTGCCTTTTTTCTCCCTCATGATAGTATTTTAACTGACAAGTTAGACTAACCCTGACACTTCCCCTTTTACAGAGTCAGAAGTTATCTTTCTGGATTACTCTAAAGTTTTCTTCAGATTACCTTTATAAAGGAGTATAACAATCATTACAGTTATCTCATTTTCATTCAGGGGATTTTTTGTTATATATGCCTATGCAGTGGCAATTACCTGATAAAGGGAAAAAGAGTAGTAACAAGAAGAAATGCCAAATTCTTCGTAGAAGTATTTGAAAGTAGAATATTTTATTACTTTATTTTTCAAGTAGTGCCATTAAAGTGATGTAAGCTACCTGAGGGCAATGATGCTGTTCAGCTTGTTCACTGTCGGAGTCTTAGTGCGTGGTATAATACATTACAATCAGTACTCCTCCAGTAAATGTTTGAATAAATGTTAAACTGATCAGAAACATGAAATTCCAGAAGTCTGAAGGTTATTTTTTCCATAATGATGGGTGGCTTTACCATTGTAAAACACGGATTTTATTTTGCTTTGTTTTTGTTTAGAATGGTGACAGATTGGGAGATATCATGAAAACTTTGAATGGATTCTTTCTGAACGTTTGCATTGTCATCATCTACGGACTTGAGTTGAATATGTCATTGAAGACAAATGCCATCCAGAGGCCCTTGGTATAGAAGAGGAGTGGAAATGTGGATGAAATTGTTATTTATCTCAGGGTGTCTTCTCAGCTCTTGTGATTGCCATCAATCTTTATCAGTATGATTCTACTATATGCAGTGTGATTTGCTAGGTGCTGTTTTTTAGTATCAGCTCTTGAGCTCATTTAGGGAAGGTATAGATTTTGTATGACAGTTGTAATGATTAATACTTGTGTATAGCTAAAAATAGATGTTGATGAGGAAATAGAAACTTCAGAAATGCTGTAGTGCAAGGGTTAGTTTGCTTTATTAAAAAAGGTAAACTTAGACATATTTTCTCAGAAGGGAAAATGGTCTTAATGTTTAAGAGCAGTTGGGAAGGATGGATGTTAGTCAAGGTGGGTATTCAATAAATAACAAACAATGTGTTCATAACCTTTGGAAATAAATGCTGATAGAAGACAGATTTATCTGAGAATATGTAAAGTGTAATAAGTCACTACATCTTGCTCCAAAATGGAAGCAGAAATATCTAATGTAGGCTTAATTTTGTCTTCTTTCAACTTTGGGAACTCTGCATCTCTGCCTAAGATTGCTTTGCAAACTACTGTTGAGACGATCACTTAATATTTCTATGGATATAAGTGCATGTCTACTGGCTTGTACTTTAGGTTTGGATTCATTGAGTTAGAAGTCTGGTTCGTTATGAAGCACTATTCGGTGGTTGTAGCATTCTCTTTCTTATTCTGAGTTCTAAATGAAATAGTATTAATTGTGTTGAACTATAGACTGAGAGAAAATGATCTTAAATTTAGAGAAGATGGTGGGAGGAAAGCTGTGGTTTAACACCATAAGGACTTAACATTTTTATATGTACTATAGAGCCCGCTGTTTTTTTAATAAGATGCTTCAGATGACCAAAATTAGCAGAAGTTTAGTTCTGGCCTTTAACAGTTTGCTCTGATTTGGCTCAGATTATTATTATTCGGGGATGGGGCAGGGAGGAGTTATTTTACATTATTTTCCTAGCCCCAGATATAAAACCTGAGATTTGGGAATCCTTGGCAATAGTGTATTTGGGCGTAACTCATATATATATATTGTAACATGCTATTCATTGAACATGATGCTATGTCGGTATCTTGTATTTTATTTACAGTTTTGGAAACTCCAAGGTAAATTTTTTAAGGCAAAGTAGCCCTAGTGTTACATACAGTGTTGCTTTGCAGCTAAAAAAAGATTGGAATACATTTTCCATGAAGTCAGTATTTTACAGGTTTACGTGAAGTTTTTGCTTAATTATACAGAAGACTGAGAACTAAATTAATGAAAATCTTCACTATATGTAGTAATTAATCATCCTTCAGTTACAGAGATTAAGACTTGTTTACTTTCAGGATAGTTCATAGAAACTAAGAAGTAGGAGATAATCAGGTTGTTTTTCCAGGACTGACGGTTGCTCTCAGAAATTTTGCCCTAGAATCTGAGGGGGCTGCGTTGGTGATAAAATGAGATTCAAGGAATGGAGTGGAGAGGATGGTAGGTTCAAAGAAGCTTATGTAGTCAGTATTTGGGGAGCTATGTGGAGTATTTTTCATAGTGTCAAAATGGGGTTTGAAGACTGGAAGTTAAAAAGGCTGTGTTGTGAAGGGGCTTTTAGTTTACTTTGTTATGTGATCAGGATCCCCAATATAAATTAGGTTGATATAATGGGAGGATCCTTGGTGTATAGCAGGAACTGATGTAAGATATTGCAGAAATTAGAAACTCTTGGAAAAAACAATTAAAAAACCTGCCTCTTCATCCATTTGATAAAGAAGATAGGAAAAGGAAATTAGCTGCTAGGCTTTACAAAATAAAACATTTCTCTTTCTTGGATGAAAAGTGTCAATCCAGTATTTAAGCCTAGGACTGACCTATATCTTAGACTGTTGAGAAAACACATTAACAGTGTAAATTACGTTTGAATTATTATTTTATATATTTATTTTGAATTAGGTTTTTATGGTATGTCTCCAGGATGGAAGGTTGATGCTGAGGAACTGAGAGGGAAGATAAAGCTGAATAGGAGTATTCAATAATACCAGTTTCCTAAATTTGAGCTAAGTTTTTAGTAACATGCTTGAAAACCTGATGTTTGGGACAGTAGTGATCACCAGATCTATAGACTCTACTAAATTACTTAGTTAATGCAAATGAAAAATGTTTTAACTTCAGTTAGACTATCCAAATTTAGTTTCATTTTGAAGGATTAAGTGACTTGTATTTTTATTGACTTCCTAATCAAATCCAAAGGAGACCTTTGACCCCTAATATAGCAGTATTAATATTACTTTGGTTTTTACATATTATAGACACTGGTAAACATTTTATGGATATGTTTTGCAGGAACAGATTTTATAAATTTTATTGGACCTACAAAGATGGAGACTTATGAAAAATTAAAGAAAAAGAAATATAGTTCTTATATAGTAGCTGTTTTAGAGATTAGCATTAGTGGGCCAGAAGAGATGATGATGATTAATCTCCTATCTAGATTTTATAAATATTTAGGGAAATTGAACATGTGGATTAATGACCATTTCATGAGATTAATTTTTAGAAGAGCATTGACTGTTAATTGGGAAAGGTGAGAGGAAGATGGTAGTTTTTAGGATTATAAAGCATATATGATCATTCCACAAATACATATTCAGTGCCTACTATGTGGTAGGAACTGTATAGAGTTATAAAAAGGATATGCCTCCACACAGAAACAACTTACTGTCCCCTTAAATAACACACCGTCTAGTGGGAGCCATGATTAAAACTGCCAAATTAAGTTGACCTATGCACTACATTTTATAAAAGTGATTTAAAATTAATGAAACATAGTTTTTGCAAATGTCACAGTCTTAGTTTTTTATCCATTCTCATTGTAGATGATGGATTTGTAGCATGTCTTTGGATCTGAATCTGTTTGATTTGGTTTTGCTTTAACTTGTGTTTTTGTAGAATCTTATATTAGTGTGCAGGAGTACCCACAGAGACACGTGTACCTTATGGTGCATAGTAGAAATTCTGAAAACCTTGTTACCTAAAAATTTTATATTCAGAAATAATTTACATAGGCCAAAAGTGGTAAAAATCAAGCTTTTCCCGAGGAAAATGATCATACTCTTTGTGCTGTGTGAAGATCCGGGACATTTATGGAAAATAAAATATGTTTCAGTATCACCCAGTTGTGTGATAAGGTTAGAGCAGAAGAGCTTAACCTGGAAATTTGGAAGCTAATTACTGTTAACAGATGAAAAAATCTGGAAAACTTTCTCTTTGCCCCTTTTAGTAAATAGGAAGGAATGACTGTTTTTCCTTCCGCAATATGAGGACAAATTATGGTATGGGAAATTTTGATTGTATTCTTTTCGAGCTTTGATTCCTTGATACATGATAGAATACTTCCTATTTTTCTTTGTTCTCTTTATGTAACAAATTTCAGACCATCTGAAAGTAACTCTTACATTGAGATAGAACTTCTAAACTACTTAGAAACACTCCCAGTTTTAGGCAGTTGGTTTTCATGTGTGTCTGTATGTCTCTGTGTTAAAATATGAGCAACTATAAATACTATGAGGGTATTTACTGATAGCATGCAGGAGTTTAATTAGGTTCAGGATTTTGTAATTTGCTATTCTTGTTAGATCTGAACGGGATTTCATTTTCTGCCAATTACCGAGCAGTAACTCTTGTATTAGACCTCTTGAATGATTACTTTTATGGCCATTTGTCATCTGATTCATACATTGCATTCTTGAGGAGTTTATGTCTAGCTGGTCGTCACTGATGATTGTTCAGTGATTATTTTGGCAGTTAACTGAAGAAAACTGTTTAATATTAGTTTCAGTTAGGGTGGCCATGTAACTCATGATCCAAATTGGACACTTTTGGGAGTGAAGAAGTGTTATCAATAATTACCTAAGAATAACAGATATAAACCAAGACTGGTCCATGCAAACCAAGATACATGATAATCTTAATTAGATGCTTTTGATTGCAAGTAACAAAACATGAACTAGTAGTTTAAACAATAAGTAAAATAGATTAACTTGTGTATCCAAAAAGCCCAGTATTTGAGAGTGCTACAGGCGTGGTTTGGTGAGGACTCTGGCTTTGTTTCTCTATTTTCTCATCTTTGACTGCTACGACTGGCTTTCCTTATAGTTGGATGCTTGCCAACAATAGCTGGGGCTGTATTCTTTTTCATTTATGACCAGCAGGAGAGAGAAGCCTGCTCCTCCCATAAACATAAAATGAGCTTAAGCCTAGTGATTATTAAATATTTCTGAACTAATCTCTGTGACAAGGGGAATGTCATGTGCTAATTGTCTTAGATATGGAATATCTGAGTATCACTGAGACGAGGAGGATAGGATTACTCTGATTCTCTTAGGTCAGTCAGAGTCCATTCAGGAAACTTGCATAGGGTCAGTCTGTCTTGGGAAGCAAGGCAGCTAAATGAAGGGGAAGGGGTGCAATGGATGTTTGGGAAGCAACCACCATGTTTTCTGTGAAGTTCAGTGTCCCTGCTTCTTTGCATTTTTCCTGAGACATCTCTTACTGAGTACCTGCAATAGCCTAGCATACTTTAGATGTGTTTTCCTTCTAGTGAGAATTTAGTAGTAGCCTGGCAAGGGGGGAGAAGAAAATTTACCATCTCATTTTTCTTTCTCTCTTTTTTTTCTATTAGATTATAATTGTTGATTTTTTTTTCCCTTACAGACTAATAGGGATGCCAAAGGAAAAATATGACCCTCCAGATCCTCGCAGAATTTATACCATCATGTCAGCAGAGGAGGTAGCCAATGGGAAAAAATCTCACTGGGCAGAATTAGAAATCTCGGGTGAGTGGAATCTGAAATATTTAATCTGGGCTATAATAGCAATGATGAACAAGAGTTGAGTGTTATACTTATTTCTTTGCTGTACATTTTTAATTAGATGAATTAATTGAGAAAATACAAGATGCTGAGGCACTAGTGTTTAACTTATTGATTTATCTGTGACTAAATATCGTTGTTCCCATTCTTTCTTTTGAGATTAATACTATGGGCCACAGTTGGCATCTAAAATTGAAGGCATTGGGAGTTCAGTTTCTAAGTAAAACTAGGTTCTTTGATATAATAGATTTTGTTTTGGCTGTTGCAGAGTAATCATTTTTGCGAATTGATATCTTTGCCGTCCTCCTGTCATCCCATTGTTGGTAGAATGGGAAACCTAGGAGCTATCTGTTTATTCTATAAATTACATGTTTAGGAGTTGTTAAAATAGAATGTGATTCCTAAACACTCATAACCAGTCTAATAGTGAGCAAAACATCAGACAAACCGAAGGACATTCCACAAAATTCCTAGCTAGTAATCCTCAAAATTGTCAAGGTCATGAAAAACAAGGAAAGACTGTGAAACTGTCACAGATGAGAGAAGACTAAGGAGACATGATGACTAAATGCAAAAAATATGATCTTCCAGATCCTCGAACAAAAAGGTGTAAAAACTGGTGAAATTCAAATAAAGTCTATAAATTAGTTATCTTCGAACAAAAGGGTGTAAAAACTGGTGAAATCAAATAAAATCTATAAATTAGTTAATATTGACACTACGTACCAATCTTGGTTTCCTAGTTTTGACAAATGTACCATGGTAATATAAGATGCTGGTACTAGGGGCAACTGGACGAGGGGGATATAGGAACTGTATTATCTTGGTAGATTTTCTGTAGATCTAAAATTATCACAAACTTAAAAGTTTATTAAAAATAAAATATAAGTACAGTTTTTCTTTTATGAATTGATACAATACAGATTATATTTAGAATGTAATTTTTTCCCCAGTAAGCTTTCATTTGAAAGAGTTAAACACATATTATGGTGTCAATAGCAAGAAATACCTGTATCTTTAGCTAAAAGGTGGTGGTTAGGTGATTGATAATTAAAAAAAATGAATATGAGCAAATCCTATTAGGTTAACCCAGGGATTCTCAACTTGGCACTATTGACACTTAGGGCTGGACAGTTCTTTGTGGTTGGGAGTGGTTGTGTGCGTGTCGGATATTTAGCAGCACTCCTGGCCACTACCCACTAGATGCCAGTAGCACCCCTCTAGTTTTGACAACCAAAAATGTCTCCAGATTGCTAAAGTCCCTTGGGGAGCAGTATTGCCCCTGGTTGAGAACCATTCGGTTAAACCCTGGGTAAAACTAAAATAAGTTTCTTTTTTACTAGAGCCTCTTTTCACTTGAAACCTTTGTTTCCTATTAAAATGCAAAATCCTAATTGGCACTTTAAGCCTGATTATAGACAGCATGAAGGAACCTGTGAACCCTGAACAGAAGATCTAAGTTCGAGTCTACTGCTTGATAGCCATATGAAAAATAACATTTCCCTATTGAGACTTTTTGCCGTCTCTACCTTCCACTGCTCTTTTAATCAATATCTGTTAGCATTTTACTTTGGTAAAGTTTTCAGAGTCTCTTCATATAAGTTTATTGTTAAGATAACATCACATTTTACAGAAGCTGAAGCTATGTGATTTGTTTAGGCTTATATGGCTAACAAATGGTAAAAATCAGGACTGTGAACCAAGTCTTCTTTTTCCAGTACATGTTCTACCATAGCTGTCAGATGCTGACTGATAGGTAAAGCTTAATGAGTGACTATTTCCTTGAGTATGTTGCACTTAAATGCAAAATCTTAAACCAGAGTTATTAATGTATAATTGAAATATGAGAAGGCTGGGGAAGATGTCTCCTTTGGGAGTAAAATGGTTTTCCCGGCGGCTAATCTAAGGTTGGTTCTAAATCATAGCAATTACTCCTGTCTATTTAAAGTTTGTGGACTAATTCAGGCCCTAGATATAGATAAACCTTGCACTATTAATTTTCACGAAGTATGTGAGAAGTGCTTTTGTGAGGATCATAACTTAGAGAAAAAAAATTCAGGACTGTTCTACTACAAAAGCTCAATTCAGCCCCATGCTTTCTCCTTGAGACCATGTGATCACCCTGACTCCAAGGGTCTCCTCATTATGCCACATCTTATTTAATACATGGAAGATTCATGAGAAAGAATGGTTGTCGGAAAAAAGTGGCATGAAATTAAAGAAGGACCAGGTGTGTTTGGAAGCAATCAAGTAGCATTAAATACAAAATTAAAATGCCAGAGTCACAATATCTGTATGTATTTGTGGGCTCTTCTCCCACTTTTTAGTCCTTGTAGTTCAGTCTTTGTCTTGGGCCTAGAAGTTTAATGCATCAATATTTGCCTTTTAGGTAGAGTGCGGAGCTTAAGTACATCACTTTGGTCATTGACACACTTGACAGCACTGCACCTAAATGACAATTACCTTAGTCGCATTCCACCTGATATTGCCAAGCTTCATAATCTGGTTTACCTGGATCTGTCATCCAATAAACTCAGAAGTTTACCAGCAGAACTAGGAAACATGGTGTCTCTCAGGTGAGGAAATATAAATGTGACTCACTGTATAAAATTCTAAATTTACCAAATAAGAATATTATGGAAGGTTACTCATCTTACAGTAGGATTTCCATATGTATGTGAAGGTTAAATGATATAAATTGTCTAAGCAGAGTGCTTGAGTTGGGCTCCATTGAACGCTTCTTTTCCTTTCTTCCTTTAAATTTGGAGGTTTCTGGCTAGAAATGTGCTTGTATGACCAATTTCTTTTGACAGACTTGAGGTGGGATAGGGCTATAAAATACCTAAGTCTCGCTTTACACTCAAGTGACAAATCTCATCAGAATTAATTGGGGCTAGACTAGTCTAGACTAATGAGAAATAATTGGGAAAATGATTTGCTTATAAGTAAAGGTTTTAGAAACATCTATTTTATAAGGCAAGTTATGCTTATATATTACAACTCCTTAAGGAAATCTTAAAACCTGATAATAAATGGATTTATTTCTAGTCTTTCAGGATTCTTTAAGAAATTTCTTCATAGGAGAAAATTGTATAGGAATCTTGAGACCTTGTATAAATGTTCCCAATGAAAACAAGGATCGCTTTTCTACCTTATCTGCTGAATAGTAATGTTAAAAAATTGCCATCACATGTTTAAAATTAAATATTTAATATCATTTAAAAATCTTGTTCTTTGCCATCCCCTCACTGTGTGTTTTTGTTGTTTTTTATACTTTTTAGTCATTTATTTTATACCTTTTGGTGATTAATTAATTACAAGGGCTGTTTATTTTTTCTGTAGTCTGCCCAAAATTTCACAATCATAAATCAGATCTTACCTGTGCTATCCTATTTATACTATCCTATGCTTTATTTTTAATGTTTATATTCTGTGTCAATGATTGTTGTATCTTGAAGTGATAATAGTTGTATTGTTATAAAAATTGATACAGGGAATTGGCTACTATAGTTAAATCCTGAAGTTTATTTTAAAAAGATTACTTTTTTCTATGAATGAGACTAGGTTCAAGGGTATCTGCTGTCTTTGGGTACATAAAATATGTGTCACTCTGATTTGCATCTGAGAGGCATTTTGGGTGAGAGAGAAAAGGGAGCATATTTAGCCTGAGAATGACATACAGTTCCTATACCTTTAACTTTAATCTGTGCTAGAGAATGAGTAAATCATAGAAACACTGTTAATAATTGTGGCAGTTACAACATTTTTGGATGAATGTAGAGAAATATACCCTGAATGTAGACATCACTCATGTTATGTTAGAAGGCAGGTTAAGAACAACGACTGTAGGTATTAATAAAGTTTGATATATTAAACTAAAACAGTTTTTGTGTTTTTTTTTTTTAAAAAAACAGGGAATTGCTTTTAAATAACAATCTGTTACGGGTTTTGCCTTATGAACTTGGTCGGCTCTTCCAGCTACAAACTCTAGGTTTGAAAGGTGAGTGATTTTTTAAAAATGATAGCATTAGCATTCAGCATTGAGGTTTTCTTAGCCTTTTAAAGACCATTTTGGTTACAATTAGGCCAGGTTTTAGTATAATTTCGAGAATGTAACTATACATTACTCTTGAAAGAAAAGTGGTTCTTCTCTATCAAATTGAACTTCACGATTTCAACAAGCTGCCATCATTTTAACAAACTTGTATGGGGGAAATTTCGGGATTTTTTGTTTTGTTTTGTTTTTATATTTTACTGAAATTTCTTAGAGGAGATAGTTTAAATTAACATTTAGCACTGTAGTTTTTTTTCCCATTTTTTAAAAAAATTGAAAACAGTGATGTAACATAATGAATTTTAACCTCAGCCAGAATGTCTGGTTTTGATAGAGTAGATAGCATTGGCATATTAGGTTTATAAGAGGGAAAACATTACAGTAAAAATGAGCTATGTCTAATAAGTGTAGTTATTGTAAATAGTGTATTAATCCAAAATGCATGTTCCTCTGATGATATCATCTCAGTTTGGAATGAAAGTCATACTCAAATCACATAAATACTGAGATTTGTATATTTTTCTCTTATAGCATAGCATAAGAAGAAGGGTTTATTTTGAATGCAGAGGACTTAATACAGATTTACTCTATTGGTTAAACATTTTCCGTGCTAATGAGGAGGGAACATTAAAGCCTTATAAAGTATACACTTCCATATGTTTTATTTTCCTTCTTCAAAGACTACTGAGTCTCCTGAACGTGTTGTTTGCATTTCCTTAAATCATATAGTGGAGCATTAAGAAAGAAGCTTGAATAAGAGTGGTAAGATTGCTGACATTATTTGTTGAAATGACAAAAGTGGTGTTAGGCTTCCTTATACAGTTAACCCTTCGTAAGTTGGATAATTATATGAATGGTCTAACTCTTGATTTTAGGTTCTTTGTAGGAATTTACTGATGCTTTTTATCATGTATGAATTAGACATATGGGGAATACTTTTTATCTAAAGTATTTTCTTGAGGATTAACCCAAGGCATTTGAAATTTAACTGTTCGGACATTTCGCCTTATTCTCTGTGTGCTAAATCTTATTCTTATAAATGTAGCTGAAACAACCATCCAGCTAGAGTTGGAATGGGGGCAGGTCTGTTCATGCCTATTAAAAAGTATGGAATGGTTGTCATTTTTATAATCTTAGATTTCAGAATTCACACTTTTCATACTGATTATAATAAATTGTATATTTTTTGTCTCCAAGGATAACCATTGTTTCTTACTTTCAACATCAATCAGAACAGCTGTTTTCCTCCTCCTAATCTTGATGGAGAGCATGTCAATGACAAATGAATACCTTGGTATTGAACCCAGTTGGACTTACCCTTCATACCACATAACATTCCTGGAAAAGCAAATATTATATATCTTACTGTTTCATAACTCTATTCCATGTTATCTCATATAGAGACATGTTCTCTGGGCTTCCCTGGTGGCGCAGTGGTTGAGAGTCTGCCTGCTGATGCAGGGGACACAGGTTCGTGCCCTGGTCCGGGAAGATCCCACATGCCACGGAGCGGCTGGGCCCATGAGCCATGGCCGCTGAGCCTGCACGTCCGGAGCCTGTGCTCTGCAACGGCAGAGGCCACAACAGTGAGAGGCCTGCATACCGCAAAAAAAAAAAAAAGAAAGAAAAAAGAGACATGTTCTCAGAAAATTTAGCTTAGTATCAACTGAATGAATCTTTCTGAATATCCTTTAATCTCCTGGGTTCTTTATTTTGTTTTACTAGTTAAAATGTTAGTCTTCCAAACTACTGTCTTTGGTTGGACTTTGATTCTAGTGTCCCTTGTCTACTGATGATTCACATTTGTTAAAATCTCACTTTAGACTTTCAAATCAGGCACCAGCTCTGCTTTACCAGCTGTAACTTAGCTTTGTCCGTGCCTATGGATAAATTCCTTTTCATTAAACTTCAATTTAAATTCAATATAAATACCTATCTGCAGGCTTTCCTCTTCTGTGAGAATCTGTTTTTCTGGCAGTGCTATTTTGTGTTCAGGTGATCAGTACAGAAGAGCAGAGAGCTTTTAGAAATGAAAGAAAGCCAGAGCCCTCCCTGCCATCTTTCAAAACTTTAAGGTGGTAAAAACAGGATTGATTTTATGAAGGAATTGAAGGAATAAAATGTTCCTAATGAATGGTAGCTTTATATTCTTAGGAAGGTAAAACTTGAAATAATTTCTTAATCAGTTTTAATAACCACATAGTGGTACTTTGTGCCCAAAAAAAGGGGGAGGGAGTAGAGTGGAGCACTTAAAATAGCACTGTGATATATTTAAAAGAAACAATGAAAATGGATTGCCTCTAAGATTCCATTTTGTCTTGAAACCAGAAAAAGGAGTGCCTTTCTTCCATTTCCTGTCTTCCTCTGAAACATAGATACTGAAATTTTGATAATGAATTTGATCATCCTGGCTCAACAAGTTAATTTTTAGAAATGCTATTTGGAGACTTGAGGAGTATGTGTGGTGGGTAGGGTATTTGAAGAGTTAGGATAAGAAGGCCAATTTAAAAACTACAAACATGGCCAGTCCAGGAAGTTGAAAATGTTCTTTTAAGTCACTTAAAAGAAAAATCCAAACTGTATTAGTTTTATGGAAGAAAAGGTGTAAGTGAAAGCAATTCTCATATAGTTATTTTTAAATAATTTAGAATTCATGTCCTAAGGTATAAAGCAATACTTTCTCTGACATATGGGCCAAACAGTTGTCCTCAAGCATTAAACATTGATGTCCCCAAATAATAAAAACTTTAGAACTTCAATAATTGTGAAGATTTCTAGCTTCCTTCTAAGAATTACTTATCTCCCTTAAAATAAAATGGACCATGGCAGTTGAAGATTCTTTTACTATGTAAACTTTTTAATTCATGATATATATCATAATATACAAAGAGTAACATTTTAAAGAAAATAATAAAATAAGTAACTACACACCCATTATCTAACGTTCTCAGTACCTTTTTAAAAAATGCATTTAAAAATCCAATTGCCACTCATATAGGAGGCAAAGTACTTTCTTCTGTATTATATAATGAGCTTCTGGAAATCAGTAAATAAAAGACAGTCTATTAGAGAGCATATTAATAATTCATATAAGAGGATTTACAAATGGCTGTAAAATTAGAAAGTTGATCAACATTATATAATAATAACAATGCAAATTGAGACTATACTCAATTTTTACCTATCAGATTGGATGAATTCCAAAAATTTGATAAACTAACTGTTGGTGAGATTATTGGGAAATAGGCACAATCAAACCTTGTTGGTGTAGATCCCCTGTATCTTTTAAGTTTCCTGTGTGCCTTTTCTTGATTACATCTTCATCACTTCTCCCAGAGGTTATTACTGTCCTAAATTCTGTTAGTTTTCTTTCGGTCATCCAACAGGTATTGATGAGCACATACTATGTGCCAGATACTGAGCTTATATATATATCTGTTAAGGGTGTTTTAACCTTTATATAAATGGAATCCTACTGAATGTAATCTTCTGTGACTTGGTTTTATTTGACTTTATGTATTTACGATTCATACATTTATGCATTCGTGTAATTGTAGTTAACCTGTTTCATTGCTGTGTTGTATTCTGTTATATGAATATGCTGTAATTCATTCTACTATAGATATTTAGATTGTTTCCACCTTTTTTTGACTACTGTAAGCAATGTAGCCATGAACATTCTTGTACATGTCTCCTGATAGAATTCCTAGGAATGGAATTGTTGGGTTATAGAAAGAAGCTTATACATTCTTAGGTTTATTAGGTAATGCCATAATATTTTACAAAGTAGCTGTACTAGAATATACTCCCGAAAGTAATACAGTTGCCATTTTTCTGTCTTCTTCCCAACACTTACTTAGTATTGTCAGATTTTTAAAGTTTTGCCAGTTATTAGTGTGAAACAGTTTCTAGTCCTACTCTTAATTTACATTTTCCTAATTGATAATAAAACTGAGAATCTTTTCATATATGTATTGGCCACGTTTTTTCTCTGAAATTGCTATTGATATCTTTTGCTTATTTTCACTTGGAATTTTTAACTTTTGTCTATTTTGTATTGTAAATGTCTTCTTCCACTCTGGCTTTTCTTTCTGTTTTCTTTGTTGGTATTGTTTAATGAATAGATTTTATTATTTTTTTTTTGCGGTACGCGGGCCTCTCACTGTTGTGGCCTCTCCCGTTGCGGAGCACAGGCTCCGGACGCGCAGGCTCAGCAGCCATGGCTTACGGGCCCAGCTGCTCCACGGCATGTGGGATCTTCCCGGACCGGGGCACGAACCCGTGTCCCCTGCAACGGCAGGTGGACTCTCAACAACTGCGCCACCAGGGAAGCCCTTGATTTTTTTTTATTGTAGTTGAATTTAAAATTCTTTTCTTTTGTGACTAGTGCATCTTATGTTTTATTAAAGAAATCCTGCCCTACCCCAGTCATAAATAGTTTTTCTATATTATCTCTTAAAAGTTGTTGTAAAGTTTTGCTTTTCATAGTTAATTCTTTCATTCATTTGGAGTTGATTTTTTAATATGGTATGAGAGGTCTAATTTTGGGAGGGATCTCATTTTGTCTTTTCCTTGTGAATAACCAGTTGTCTCAACATCATTTAGTGACTAGTTTTCCCTTTTCCCACTGATCAGCAATGTGTAGTAGGCTTGTTTTGGGATCTCCATTCTCTATACCCAGCAGTCAGTTTGTCTCACCTTGCACTGATTACTACATTGTCATAATTGTTACTATGGCTTTATATTAAGATTTGATATCTCTTTTGGGAAGTCCCTTTACATTTTACTTTTGCAATGTCTTGGCAGTTTGGGTGCCTTGAATCTTCCTCATACATAAGAAACAGCTTGTTAAGTTTCACAAAAAATGCTGTTGGGACTTTGGAACTACATTGAATGTCTGGATCAATTTAAGAAAAATTGACATGTTAATTACATTGAGTCTTCCTATCCATGAATTTGTGCATTCTCCCCATTTATTTAGATCTTATTTAATGTCTTTGAATAAAATTTTATTACTTTCTGCACACTGTTCAGGCATATCTTTTGTAGATTTGTTTCTAGATACTTTATAAGTTTTTTTGTTCCTCTTATAAACCATGTCTTTTTTAAGTTGCTTTTTCTGCCTGTTTGCTGTTGGGGTATACGAATTACCATTAAAAAGAAAAAAGATCTTATAGTAAGCCTTCTTGGCTAAATTCTCATTCTTCCTAAAAGTTTGTTTACAAATTCTTTAGGTATTGTATGCAGATAATGATTTCATCTGCTGATAAAGACTTTGTTCCTTTCAAATTCTTATAATTTCTTTTCCTTATTGTAATGTACTGGTGTGTTTAATACAATATCGAATAGAAGCATTAATACTGGGCATGCTTCTAATCACAATTTTAAAGGAAATGTTTCCAATATTTTTTCATTAAGAATATTTGCTCTATATTTTTGGTAAAAAGTTTTTAGGTTCTAGAAGTTTCCTTCTATTTCTACTTTGCTAATCCTTATTTGGGTGCTGAAGTTTATTAAATGCTTTTCTTCATCTATTGAGATGATTACATTATTTTCTCATTTCATATATTGAAGTGGTAAATTATATGTAAGCGTCCCCCCAACCTGCCCCTTTAAACCACACTTGGATTCCTGAGGTAAACCCAACCTGGTGCTTTTATACACTGCTGGATTTATTTTGATAGTGTTTGTCAAGAACTGTTAAGGCTCTGAGATTTTACCCTATTACAAGCTAATAAGTTAGCCAATTATTGCTTCATGGATAATGGTAGAAGACATGAGACTCTTGGGTCAGAGACAAAGAATGTTATCACTCAAGCAACAAGGTGGACCCAGACACATGCTGTATACACAAAGACTTTGCATTGCAATTGAGTAATCTAAGTCCAAAGGTGCAGCACTTTTCAAGCAAGCAGCAAATATTGTAGCTAGCTGCAAAAAAACCAAAACAAAACAACTAATCCTGATTCTCCAGGGGTACAAAGAGTTATATGGAAGTATTGCTCTGGTTGCCTTGACCTGTTTAGTTCCCTATTTAACTAGCTATAGAAACTGCTCAGTATCAAGAGACAGATAAGTCTCAGAATCTGTTGCACTCACAAAGAATGAAGGGGGGAAGCACAGGGACCCTGATGGACTGCCTTTCACAACAACTTTTTAAAGGAATTTTTCATGTATGTTCATGAATAAGATAGACGTGTTCTTACTGTTCTTACTCAGTTTTCTCAAAGAGTTTGTATAATATTGAATTAATCTGTTCCTTGAAATTTTGGTGGAACAAGACTATAAAACTACCATTGCCTGGTGGAACTATCACCTCAATGTATTTGTAGTTATAAGAATCATTGAATCTTTCTAATTGCTGATGAGTCAGTTTTTTTGGACTGTATCTGTAATATTGGAATTTTTCAGCTTTTTAAAGTTTTCAAATTTGCATAAAAATGTTCATAATATTCTCTTGATATATTTTTAGACTCTTGTTTATATTACCCCCTTCTTCATTAGTAAGATTATTTGTGCTTTCTATCTTTTTTTCTGATTTAGTCTCCCCAGAGATTTGTCAGTTATGTTCTTTTCAGTGAGTCAGTATTGGCTTTTATTTTTAAAAAACTGGTTTGTTTGTTTTTCTTTATTCTGTTTTGTTTGGATTTATTATAGTTTTTTTCCTTTTTTCTCTTTTTAAGTTGGATATATGGCTTATTCATATTTAGATTTCCTTATTTTCAAATAAATATAAGCAGTTAAGGCCATAAATTTTTTTGGCAAGACTATAAATTTATTTGGCATCCCATGATTTTGATATGAAATATTCTCATCATTTTTGCCTAAGTATTATTAATATAGGTTATCATATCTTCTTTGACTCATCAGTTATTTAAAATTTCCATGCACGTGTGATTTTAAATTTACCTTTCTTTATTGTTAAGTTTAAACTTAATTGCATTATAGGCTGTTAGGGTAACCTGTATGAACAAGTTCTTTTACATTTGTTGATTCCTGCTTTATGGGCTGGTATGTGATCAATTTTTATAAATGTTTTACTGCATCTGAAAAGAGTATTGTTTCTCTAATTGTTAGGTACAGATCTATATGTTTCTCCATTAGATCAAATTTGTTAGCTGTGTTCCTCATATTTTCTGTATCTTTATAAATTTTTGACTGTTTGCTCTTTTAATAATTAAGGTATATATGCTAAAATTTCCATTTAAATGCTGAATTTGTTCATTTCCCCATGTAGTTCAGTCAGCTTTTGCTTATAGCCTTTGAGTTTATTTTATTAGGTATACCAACTATGCCTATATATTGCTATACCTTCTGGTAAATTGAACCTGATATTAGGTCATGAGCCTCCTGTTAGGGTTTTCATCTTACGATCTTTTTTGTCTCATATAGCTATGCAAGTTTTCTTTTGGTTAATGTTTGTATAATACATCTTTTCTCCTTTGTTTACTTTCAGCCTTTCTGTGTACTTATGCTTAGGTGTGTCTCTTACAAAAAGTATATAACTGGTCTTTGTTTTCAATCCAGTCTGACTTTATTTTAATGTGTGGGTTCAGACCAATTGCCTTACCTCTATTGCAATTATTGATATTTTTGTCTGGTTGCCATCCTACTTTTTGATTCCATTCTTTGTGTGATTTTTTGTTTTCTTTTTGCCTTTCTAAAAACAGATTTTTTCCCCCCTTGTTTGTTTCTTGATCTATATACTTCTGTTGGTGTGGGATTTGTACATTCTATTTCTGGACTCTCAGTGGTCACTCTTGAAATTATACCTTGAATATATTTTTGAAAAATTAAATTTTTAGCAACTTTTTTACTGAACTATATGTATGTAGTAAAATTGACCTCTTTGTTGACAGACATTCACATTTGGTGAATGTTGACAAATGTATGCAGTTGCATAACCACCACTACAATTGAGAAATAGAACTGTTCTGTCACCCTCCAGAATTCATTTGTGTTCATTGAAGTCAACACCTTGTCCCACTCTTAGCCCTTGGCAACTGCTTTTCCAGAATGTCATATATAGAAACATAGTATGTAGCCTTTTGAGTCTGGATTCTTTCATTTAACATAATGTATTTGAGGTTCATCCATCTTGTGTATTTCAGTAGCTCATTTCTGTTGCCGAGTAGTATCCGATTGTGTGGATATACCACCGATTTTTATCTATTCACAAGTTGAAGGACATTTGGGTTGTTTCCAGTTATGAGTGATTAAGAATAAAGGCACTGTAAACATTTGTATAGATTTCTGTGTGAAGTAAGTTTTATTTTACTTGGGTAAATACCTAGGACTGGAACTGCCAGGTGGTATGGTAAGTGTATGTTGGACTTCATAAGAAACTGCCAGACTGTTTGTCTAATAATCCAACATAGTGGATTTATCATTTTGTATTCCTGCCAAAAATATGAGAGAGTTTTAGTTGCCTCTGCATCCTTGTCAGTACTTCTTGGTATTATCAATTTTTTTTTAAATTATTCATTCTAGTAGGATGTAATATCATTGTGGTTTAGCTTGTCATTTCTCTAATGAGTAATTATACTTTTCATGTGTTTATTTGCCATCTGTATGTCTTCGTTGGTGAAGGAAGTATTTATTCACATCTTTTGCCTAGTTTTATTATTGAGTTGCTTTTTTTCTAATTACTGAGATTTTGAGAGTTTATTATATGTTTTGGATTCAAGTCCTTTTTAAAGTATGTTTTGCAGATATTTTCTCCCAGTCTGTGGCTTGTATGTTTATTTTCTTTACAGGGCCTTTTAAAGAGCAATTTTCCATTTTGATGCGGTCCCATTTATCACTTGTTTTCATCTATGGATTATGTCTTTGGTGTATTTACCAAATACACCGAAGATGTATTTACCTCACCCAAGTACATCTAAGATATATCTTCCTCACCCAAGTACATGAAGGTTTTCTTCTAGAAATTTTATAATTAGGTTTTTCATATAGGTCTGTGGTCTAAGTTAATTTTTATAAATATGGTACAAAGTTTGTTCTTTCGCATATGTACATCCAGTCATTCCAAGCACTATTTGTTGAAAAGATTATGCTTTCCACGTGGATTTTCTTGCAACTTTGTCAAAATTCATTAGAACCAAATTTATGTGGGTGGGTCTACTGCTAGATACATAAACTGTCCACTGATCTATGCCAATACCAAAATGTTTGATTGTTGCAGCTTTGTGGTAAGCCCTGAGATTATATAGTATGTGTTCTCCAACTCTGTAGTTATTTTTCAAAGTTGTGTTGACACCTCTAAATGCTTTGCATTTCCATATAAGTTTTAGAATCAGATTATGATTTTTGCAAAATATCCTGCTAGATTTTTTATTTGAATTGTATTGAATATGTAGATCAGTTTGGAGGAAGAATCAGTTTGTTAATCTTGAGACTTAATACTGAGTCTTCCAATCTGTGAATACAGTGTACCTCTCTATTTACGCAGGTCTTCTTTATTTTTTTTGATGCTTTGTAGTTTTCAGCATGCAGATCTTGCAAATATTTTGCTAGATTTATATATTGTTGCTGGATTTGCTACTTATTTGATATTTGATGCTATTGTAAATGATACGACTTTTAAAATTTCCAGTTATTCATTGATATTTTATAGAACTAAAACACAATTCATTTAAAAGTATATTGACCTTGTCCCTTGCAACATTTGTAAACTTATTACTTCTAGGAACTTTTACAACCTTTTAATCTGTGAATAGAGACCTTTTCATTTCTTCCTTTCCTTATTTTTTGCCTTATCACACTGGCAAGGACAATATTAAATAGAACTGATGACAGTGCATGTCCTTGCCCTGTTCTTAACTTTAGGGAGAAAGTGTTCAGTCTTTCACCATGAATTATATCAACTGCAAGTTTTTTGGTGCTTTTTCAGGTTAAATAAATTTTCCTTCTATTTCTTCACTTTTGCTGAGGATTTTTGTCATTGATGCAAGTTGAATTTGGTCAGATACTTTCTCTGCAACTGTTGAAATGATCATAACTTTTCTTCTTTACTTTGTTTATATGCTGATTTACATTGGTGATTTTTCATTAATAATCAGACTTCTATCAAGAGGTAGAACTCACCTTCCATTCCCATTTTAAATACCACTTAGCCATAATGTATTTTGTTTTTAATATATTACTGGATTGCTAGTATTTTGTTGAGGATTTATAGATTTATGATTGTAAGGCATTCTGTAGTATTTTTTTTTACAATGTTTTTGTCTAGCTTGATAAGGATACTACTGACTTCGTAAAATGAGTTGGAAAGTGTTACTAACACTTCTATTTTCTTGAAGCATTTCCATTTGTATTATTTCTTTCTTATATTATTGGTAGTATTCTCCAGTAAAACTATATGGGCCTGAAATTTTCTTTGTTGAAAAGTTTTTAACTACTAATTCAGTTTCTTTCATTGATATAAGACATTGAGGTTATCCCTGTCTTAGTGTAGCTACTTCAACTCTCTTTGGGTTACTGTTCGCATGTCATACCTTTTTCTCTGCTTTTACTTTCTGTCTATTTATGTCTTTGATCTATAGTGTCTCTCTTCTGGATAGCATATAATGAATCATGTTTAATTATTCATTCTGCTAATCTCTGCTTTTTAATCAGAGTTTAATCCACTTACATTTAATGTATTTGCTGATAAAGTAGGATTCACGTCAGTCATTTTGCTATTTGTTTTCTGTACGTGTTATGTCCTTTTTGTTCCACTGTTCCTCAATTAATGCCTTCTCTTGTGCTAAATGGATATTTTCCAGTGTACAGTTTAATTCCCTTGTTTCTTTTACTATGTTATTTTGAGTTATTTTCTTAGTGGTTACCCTGAGGATTATAATTAACATCTTAGTTTATAGCAATCTAATTTGGATCAATGGCAATTTAGTTTCAATAATATAAAAGAACTTTGCACCTGTAACTCCATTCACTTCTCTTTTATGCTGTTATCTTTACAAATATCATCTTTTTACATTGTGTGCCCATCGACATAGATTTATAATTATTGCTATATGCAGTTATCTCATATCAGGAGAAAAAAATTAAAAACAAAAATTACATTTATACTGTCTTTTATATGTGCTATGTAGAGTACCTTTACTGGTACTCTTGATTTTTCATATGGATTCAAGTTACTGTTCTGTGTCCTTTCATTTCAGCTAGAGGAATCTCTTTAGTATTTCCTGCAGGGTTGGTCTGCTAGTGAGAAACTCTGTTTGTTTATTTGGTAATGTCTTAGTATCCCCTTTATTTTTGAAGGATATTTTTGCTGGATATAGAATTCTTGGTTGATAGTTTTTGTTTTTTGTTTTTTGGTTTTTTTTCCCCTTTCAGTACTTTGAATACGTTATTCTACTGCCTTTTGGCCTCCATGGTTTCTGATGAGAAACCAGCTGTTAATCTTATTTTGAGGGTCTGTATACCATGAGTCACTTCTGTCTTAGAGCTTTCAAGATTCTCTTTCTGTCTTTGACTTTGCACAGTTTTATTATAATTTGTCCAGGAGTAGATCTCACTTACATTTTATTTTACTTGGAGTTTATTGAGCTTCTTCTATTAATGCTTTCCATTAAATTTGGGATCTTTTGACCATTTTTTCTTTACATTTTTTTCCTGTTCTTTTTTCTCCTCCTCTTCTGGGACTCCCATTTTGCATATGTTGGTACACTTGTTGTCTGATAGATCTCTGAGCTCTGTTAATTTTTCTTCATTCTTTTTTCTTTTCTTCAGGCTGTGTAACTTCAACTAACCTCTCTTCAGGGTCACAGATCTTTTCTTCTACCTGTTCAATACTGCTCTTGAGCCCTTCTAGTGATTTTGTTTTGTTTTGTTTTATAATTTCTATTTGGCTCCTTTTTATAATTTCGGTTTCTTTTTTGATATTCTCTGTTTGGTGAGAGATCATTCTCATACTTCATTTTAATTCTTTAGACATGGTTTTCTTCAGCTCTTTAAGCATATTAAAATACTGGATTTTCAAAGTGTTTTCTATTAAGTCCTTGGGTACAATTTTTATTGTTCTTAGGGACAGTTTTTATTGATGGCTCTTCTCCATTTGTATGGGACATACTCTCTTGTTTCTTTGTATGTTTCATAGGGTATTTTTTGTTAAGAACTGGACATTTAAAATAATGCAGCAACTTAGGAATTAGACTCTCTCCCCTTCCCAGGGTTGTCTGTTGTTGCTGCTTGTTTTATTTGTTGTTTGTTGCTTTAGTGACTTTTCAGAACGAATTCTGTACATTTTGTATGCTTTGTCATGTGTGACCATTGAAGCCTTTTTATTCAGTTTATGGTCAGCTAATGGTTGGACAGAGATTTCCTTAACTGCCTGTAACCAGTAAGTCTCCCACTCCTGGCCAAGTGGCTTGGTGTGTGTTTTGGGGCTCACCTTCATTACTCAGTCAAGAAGTTTATAACTCCGCCTTGTCCTTCACTTCCGTCATTGCAAACCCTCAAGGTCAGACAGAGGTGAGAGCTTAGGCTATTTTTAGGTCTTTCCTAAGCATGTGCATAGGCCTCCATGTCCATATGACCTTCTAGAGTCCCAGGAGTATGTCAGAGCTTTTTGGACCACGTACTGACATCTCATTCCCAAGTTTTTCCTTTTAAGCTTTTTGGTTAGTCAGTTGTTTGCCCCAGCTGTTTCCATGACCTTGGACACCTACAAATTTAAAACATTTTCCAGTAATAGTTTCCTCCTTCCCCTCCAGGAAGAAGTCTTTTAACGCTATGCAAGAGTAGAGGAACCACCACACAGGTCAGATAATGACTAGTGTTTGTGAATGAGGCTTTGAGAGTGCTCCAGCTCAGTTTTGGTTGCTCCAGTGGCTGCCAAGCTGCCCTGGCAATGAGGGACCAGGAGAAGGTTTAAAACTCCACAAATCACTGTCCTTTTTTTCTTGAATAAATACCCCCTGGGTTGCCGTAATCATTTAGTTAATTTCCAGAGTTCTGACATAGTTGAGTCTGCAATTTTTGCTAGCTTTTTTGGGTTTTGTTACTGCTTCTGTGGAGGGGCAAAATTTTGGAGTTCTTCTCTGCCATTTTTGCTGTTCTCCATTTCTTTTTGAGGTGTGGTAGTTTTGTCTTAGAAGGAACTTATTCATTTCCTCTAAGTTGTTGAATTTATGCACATAAATATTTTTTAATATTCTCTATCTTTTTAGTGTATCAAGGGCTGTTCCATCTTTCGTTTTTTATGTTTATCGTTTGTGTCTTTTTGTCCTGGTCAAAGAGAGGTTTGTCAATTTTATTGCCTCTTTCAAAGTACCATCTTTTGGGTTCAGTAGTAATCTGTTGTTTTCCTATTTTAGATTTTATAGATTTTGGCTCTTTATTAGTTCCTTCCTTTTGGTTTCTTTGGGGGTGTATTTGCTCTTCTATTTTTTAGATTCTTAATATGGAGGTTAGGTCACTGATTTTAGATTTTTCTAATATAAGCATTTGATACTATAAATTTTCCTCTAAACACTGATTTAGTTGTATCAAAGTACTTGGGGATTTTCCAGATGTCTGTCTGTTGTCAATTTCTAGTTTTGTTATGGTCGGATAGTATGCTTTGTGTGATTTCATTTCATTTAAATATGTTATAGTTTGTTTCCTGGCCCAAAGTATGGTCTCTCTTGGTGAATATTCATGTGTATTCGAAAAGAATGTATATCTTCCTGTTTTTGAGTAGAGTATTATGTAGATATCAGTTAGTTGTTTAACAGTGTTGTTAGGGTCTTCTTCATCTTTGTTGATTTTCTGTCTACTTTTTATATTGGTGCCTGGTAGAGGAGTATTAAAGTCTCAAATACCATCTTGCAACTCTTTAGAGATATTATTCTACTGTATTGTTACTGTACTGTATTCTGTTGTTAATGAATTTTGTTGGCATTCTCATATTTTTTTCTTTAGAAGTAATTGATCCTTTTTCCCTATCTGGTTTTAAAGTCTTGTATTTGCCACTGGCATTCTCTAGTTTGCAGTACAACGTAAAATGAAAGTTTTCGTAAACTTCTTTGTATATGTTGTGCTTCTTGTATCAGTTTATTCAATTTTTAAAAAGTTAGCTTTTGAAAGTTTGCAGCCTTTTTCTTTTTGAATATTGCCTCTCTCATTTCTCCTCTCTCTCTAATCTCCTTCTGGCTAGGAGTCAGAATGTGTTTACTGTTTATTCCATCTGTGTGTCAGAGTCTAAAATTTCCTCTCATATCCTTGTTTTTGTCGCCTCTGTTATCCTTGGGTTTTCCCAGAGACTCTTTAGCTAGGATCTGAGGCTTGCAGTTCTTGAGCTCTAACCCTCTGTTATATAGGAGCTCTATTGATGTGATGAAGTGTGAAGGAGAGGAAGAGTCCTCTAGTCCTATGATTAGGTCTCAGTCTTTTGGTGAGTCTGAGTTGGGTATCCTCCCTCCCCACACACTAGAGGGGACTGGAGTGGGATAAGAGAAATATTGGGTTGGTTAGGCTTTGGTAAAACCCCACTTGGTTGTACTCTGGTAAAATGCTTTCCCTTGTGGGCAGAATTGGTTAAGGAGAACATTACTTTCCCTCTCCCCTAACAGAAGCACAGGGGGATTTTTCTCCAGTATTTATAGTGAGAACCCAGTAGGACCCTGGGGAGTAAAACGCACCAAAGTGTGGGGCCCTGCTTGTGTTCAGGACAGCAGTTTGCCCTGTGACCTCAGTTGTGGAGGTGGGAGTGACAACTTCCAGTCTCTTTACATGTCAGACCAGAAACCAAAGTACTGTTCTCTCTTTCTAGAGCTCCAATTCAACGTATATTAAGATTTCTTGTTCTAACTCCCATATTTTTATTGTCTCACATTTTACATTTTCTTGATGCTCAGTGATGCATTCTGGGTAATTTCTTTGAATATAGTTTTCCTGTTCACTTATTTTATTTTCAGCTGTATGTCATCTACTGCCTAACTCACTCATGTTTTTTCCCCTAGTACTTTATTGAATTATAATTACATACAGTAAAATACCCAAATACTTAAGTATGCTGCTTGACTAATTTTGACAAAAGTAACTGCCTAACTCAAGATGTAGAACATTTCCATCAACCCAGGAAGTTTCTTTTTCCCACTTTCAAGTCAGTTGGAAGCTACTAACCAGATTTTCACCATAGTTGTACTATTTTACACTTTCATCAGCAACTTCTGAGAGTTCCAGGTACTTCACGTTCTTTCTAACCACTTCGTTGGTCATTGCATTTTAATTTTAGCTATTCTGAGTGGTGTGTGTTGCATTAAAGCTTTTTTTTCACATCTTATTGGAGTACAATTGCTTTACAATGGTGTGTTAGTTTATGCTTTATAACAAAGTGAATCAGTTATACATATACATATGTCCCCATTATCTCTTCCCTCTTGCGTCTCCCTCCCTCCCACCCTCCCTTTCCCACCCGTCCAGGCGGTCACAAAGCACCGAGCTGATCTCCCTGTGCTATGCGGCTCCTTCCCACTAGCTATCTACCTTACGTTTGGTAGTGTATATATATCCATGCCTCTCTCTCACTTTGTCACAGATTACCCTTCCCCCTCCCCATATCCTCAAGTCCATTCTCTAGTAGGTCTGTGTCTTTATTCCTGTCTTACCCCTAAGTTCTTCATGACAGTTTTTTCGTAAATTCCATATATATGTGTTAGCATACGGTATTTGTCTTTCTCTTTCTGACTTACTTCACTCTGTATGACAGACTCTAGGTCTATCCACCTCATTATATATAGCTCAATTTCGTTTCTTTTTATGGTTGAGTAATATTCCATTGTATATATGTGCCACATCTTCTTTATCCATTCATCTGATGATGGACACTTAGGTTGTTTCCATATCCAGGCTATTGTAAATAGAGCTGTAGTGAACATTTTGGTACATGACTCCTTTTGAATTATGGTTTTCTCAGGGTATATGCCCAGTAGTGGGATTGCTGGGTCGTATGGTAGTTCTACTTGTAGTTTTTTAAGGAACCTCCGTAGTGTTCTCCATAGTGGCTGTACTAATTCACATTCCCACCAGCAGTGCAAGAGTGATCCCTTTTCTCCACACCCTCTCCAGCATTTATTGTTTCTAGATTTTTTGATGATGGCCATTCTGACTGGTGTGAGATGATATCTCATTGTAGTTTTGATCTGCATTTCTCTAATGATTAATGATGTTGAGCATTCTTTCATGTGTTTGTTGGCAGTCTGTATATCTTCTTTGGAGAAATGTCTATTTAGGTCTTCTGCCCATTTTTGGATTGCATTGTTTTTTTGTTACTGAGCTGCATGAGCTGCTTGTAAATTTTGGAAATTAATCCTTTCTCAGTTGCTTCATTTACAAGTATTTTCTCCCATTCTGACGGTTTTCTTTTGGTCTTGTTTATGGTTTCCTTTGCTGTGCAAAAGCTTTTAAGTTTCATTAGATCCCATTTGTTTAGTTTTGTTTTTATTTCCATCTCTCTAGGAGGTGGGTCAAAAGGATCTTGCTGTGACTTATGTCATAGAGTATTCTGCCTATGTTTTCCACTAAGAGTTCTATAGTATCTGGCCTTACATTTAGGTCTTTAATCCATTTTGAGTTTATTTTTGTATATGGTATTAGGGAGTGTTCTAATTTCATTCTTTTACATGTAGCTGTCCAGTTTTCCCAGCACCACATACGGAAGAGGCTGTCTTTTTTCCATTGTATATTCTTGCCTCCTTTATCAAAAATAAGGTGACCATATGTGCATGGGTTTATCTCTGGGCTTTCTATCCTTTTCCATTGATCTATATTTCTGTTTTTGTGCCAGTACCATACTGTCCTGATTACTGTAGCTTTGTAGTATAGTCTGAAGCCAGGAGCCTGATTCCTCCAACTCCGTTTTTCTTTCTCAAGATTGCTTTGGCTATTTGGGATCTTTTGTGTTTCCATACAAATTGTGAAATTTTTTGTTCTAGTTCTGTGAAAAATGCCATTGGTAGTTTGACAGGGATTGCACTGAATCTGTAGATTGCTTTGGGTAGTATAGTCATTTTCACAATGTTGATGGTTCCAATCCAAGAACATGGTATATCTCTCCATCTGTTCGTTATCACCTTTAATTTCTTTAATCACTGTCTTATAGTTTTCTGCATACACACACGTCTTTTGCCTCTCTAGGTAGGTTTATTTGTAGGTATTTTATTCTTTTTGTTGCAATAGTAAATGGGAATGTTTCCTTAATTTCACTGTCAGAAATTTCATCGTTAGTGTATAGGAATGCAGGAAATTTTTGTGCATTAATTTTGTATCCTGCAACTTTACCAAATTCATTGATTAGCTCTAGTAGTTTTCTGATAGCATCTTTAGGATTCTCTATGTATAGTATCATGTCATCTGCAAACAGTGACAGCTTTACTTCTTCTTTTCTGATTTGGATTCCTTTTATTTCCTTTTCTTCTGTGATTGCTGTGGCTAAAACTTCCAAAACTATGTTGAATAATAGTGGTGAGAGTGGGCAACCTTGTCTTGTTCCTGATCTTAGTGGAAATGGTTTCAGTTTTTCACCATTGAGGATGATGTTGGCTGTGGGCTTGTCATATATGGCCTTCATTATGTTGAGGAAAGTTCCCTCTATGCCTATTTTCTGCAGGGTTTTTATCATAAATGGGTGTTGAATTTTGTTGAAAGCTTTCTCTGCATCTATTGAGATGATCATATGGTTTTTCTCCTTCAGTTTGTTAATATGGTGTATCTCGTTGACTGATTTGCGTATATTGAAGAATCCTTGCATTCCTGGAATAAACCCCACTTGATCATGGTGTATGAAACTTTTAATGTGATGTTGGATTCTGTTTGCTAGTATTTTGTTGAGGATTTTTGCATCTATGTGCATCAGTGATATTGGCCTGTAGTTTTCTTTCTTTGTGACATCCTTGCCTGGTTTTGGAATCAAGGTGATGGTGGCCTCGTAGAATGAATTTGGGAGTGTTCCTCCCTCTGCTATATTTTGGAAGAGTTTGAGAAGGATAGGTGTTAGCTCTTCTCTAAATGTTTGATACAATTCGCCTGTGAAGCCATCTGGTCCTGGGCTTTTGTTTGTTGGAAGATTTTTAATCACAGTTTCAATTTCAGTGCTTGTGATTGGTCTGTTCATATTTTCTATTTCTTACTGATTCAGTCTTGACAGGTTGTGCATTTCTAAGAATTTGTCCATTTCTTCCAGGTTGTCCATTTTATTTTCAGAGTTGCTTGTAGTAATCTCTCATGATCTTTTGTATTTCTATAGTGTCAGTTGTTACTTCTCCTTTTTCATTTCTAATTCTATTGATTTGAGTCTTCTCCCTTTTTTTCTTGATGAGTCTGGCTAATGGTTTATCAATTTTGTTTATCTTCTCAAAGAACCAGCTTTTAGTTTTTTTGATCTTTGCTATCGTTTCCTTGATTTCTTTTTCATTTATTTCTGATCTGATTTTTATGATTTCTTTCCTTTTGCTAACTTTGGGGTTTTTTTGTTCTTCTTTCTCTAATTGCTTTAGGTGCAAGGTTAGGTTGTTTTTTCGAGATGTTTCCTGTTTCTTAAGGTAGGATTGTATTGCCATAAACTTCCCTCTTAGAACTGCTTTTGCTGCATCCCATAGATTTTCGGTTGTCGTGTCTGCATTGTCATTTGTTTCTAGGTATTTTTTGATTTCCTTTTTGATTTCTTCAGTGATCACTTCGTTATTAAGTAGTGTATTGTTTAGCCTCCATGTGTTTGTATTTTTTACAGACATTTTCCTGTAATTGATATCTATTCTCATAGCGTTGTGGTCGGAAAAGATACTTGATACAATTTCAATGTTCTTAAATTTACCAAGGCTTGATTTGTGACCCAAGATATGATGTATCCTGGAGAATGTTCCATGAGCACCTGAGAAAAAAGTGTATTCTGTTGTTTTTGGATGGAATGTCCTATAAATATCATTTAAGTCCATCTTGTTTAATGTATCATGTAAAGCTTGTGTTTCCTTATTTATTTTCATTTTGGATGATCTGTCCATTGGTGAAAGTGGGGTGTTAAAGTCCCCTACTATGAATGTGTTACTGTTGATTTCCCCTTTTATGGCTGTTAGTATTTGCCTTATGTATTGAGGTGCTCCTATGTTGGATGCATAAATATTTACAATTGTTATATCTTCTTCTTGGGTCGATCCCTTGATCATTATGTAGTGTCCTCCTTTGTCTCTTCTAATAGTCTTTATTTAAAGTCTATTTGTCTGATATGAGAATTGCTACTCCAGCTTTCTTTTGGTTTCCATTTGCATGGAATATCTTTTTCCATCCCCTTACTTTCAGTCTGTATGTCTCTAGGTCTGAAGTGGGTCTCTTTTAGACAGCATATATATAGGTCTTGTTTTTGTATCCATTCAGCCAATCTGTGTCTTTTGGTGGGAGCATTTAGTCCATTTACATTTAAGGTAATTATCGATGTGTATGTTCCTATTCCCATTTTCTCAATTGTTTTGGGTTCGTTATTGTAGGTCTTTTCCTTCTCTTGTGTTTCTTGCCTAGAGAAGTTCCTTTAGCATTTGTTGTAAAGCTGGTTTGGTGGTGCTGAACTCTCTCACCTTTTGCTTGTCTGTAAAGGTTTTAATGTCTCCGTCAAATCTGAATGAGATCCTTGCTGGGTAGAGTAATCTTGGTTGCAGGTTTTTCTCCTTCATCACTTTAAATATATCCTTCCAGTCCCTTCTGCCTTGCATAGTTTCTGCTGAAAGATCAGCTGTTAACCTTATGGGGATTCCCTTATGTGTTATTTGTTGTTTTCCCCTTGCTGCTTTAATATGTTTTCTTTGTATTTCTTTTCTGACAGTTTGATTAATATGTGTCTTGGCGTATTTCTCCTTGGATTTATCCTGTATGGAACTCTCTGTGCTTCCTGGACTTGATTAACTATTTCCTTTCCCATATTAGGGAAGTTTTCAACTATAATCTCTTCAAATATTTTCTCAGTCTCTTTCTTTTTCTCTTCTTCTTATGGAAACCTTATAATTCGAATGTTGGTGCGTTTAATGTTGTCCCAGATGTCTCCGAGACTGTCCTCAGTTCTTTTCATTCGTTTTTCTTTATTCTGCTCTGCAGTAGTTATTCCCACTATTTTATCTTCCAGGTCACTTATCCGTTCTTCTGCCTCAGTTATTCTGCTATTGATCCCATCTAGAGTATTTTTAATTTCATTTATTGTGTTCTTCATTGTTGTTTGTTTCATCTTTAGTTCTTCTAGGTCCTTGTTAAATGTTTCTTGCATTTTGTCTATTCTAGTTCCAAGTTTTTGGATCATCTTTACTATCATTATTCTGAATTCTTTTTCAGGTAGACTGGCTATTTCCTCTTCATTTGTTAGGTCTGGGGCATTTTTATCTTGCTCCTTCATCTGCTGTGTTTTTTTTCTGTCTTCTCATTTTGCTTATGTTACTGTGTTTGGGGTCTCCTTTTTGCAGGCTGCAGGTTCGTAGTTCCTGTTGTTTTTGTTGTCTGTCCCCAGTGGCTAAGGTTGGTTCAGTGGGTTGTCTAGGCTTCCTGGTGGAGGGGACTAGTGCCTGTGTTCTGGTGGGTCAGGCTTGATCTTATCTTTCTGGTGGGCAGGTCCACGTCTGGTGGTGTGTTTTGGGGTGTCTGTGGCCTTATTATGATTTTAGGCAGCCTCTCTGCTAATGGGTGGGGTTGTGTTCCTGTCTTGCTAGTTGTTTGGCATAGGGTGTCCAGCACTGTAGCTTGCTGGTTGTTGAGTGAAGCTGGGTGCTGGTGTTGTGATGGAGATCTCTGGGAGATTTTCGTCGTTTCATATTATGTGGATCAGGGAGGTCTCTTGTGGACCAGTGTCCTGAAGTTGGCTCTCCCACCTCAGAGGCACAGCACTGACTCCTGGCTGTAGCACCAAGAGCCTTTCATCCACACGGCTCAGAGTAAAAGGGAGAAAAAGTAGAAAGATAGAATTAGTAGAAGAAAGAAAGAAAAGAAAAGAAAGAAAGAAAGAAAAGATAAAGTAAAATAAAATAAAGTAAGATAAAATATAATAAAGTTAGTAAAATAAAAAATAATTATTAAGAAAAAAATGAAAAACAAAAAAGTAAAAACGGATGGATAGAACCCTAGGACAAATGGTGGAAGCAAAGCTATAGAGACAAAATCTCACACAGAAGCATACACATACACAGTCACAAAAAGAGGAAAAGGGGAGAAAATCATAAATCTTGCTCTCAAAGTCTACCTCCTCGATTTGTGATGATTTGTTGTCTAAAGTAGGGAAGGAAGGAAAGAAAGAAAAAGATTAAAATAAAGTAAAGTAAGATAAAATATAATAAAGGTATTAAAATAAATAATTATTAAGAAAAAACAAAAACAGACGGTTAGAACCCTAGGACAAATGGTGGAAGCAAAGCTATACAGACAAAATCTGACACAGAAGCATACACATACACACTTTCAAAAAGAGGAAAAGGGGAAAAAATCATAAATCTTGCTCTCAAAGTCCACCTCCTCAATTTGGGATGATTTGTTGTCTATTCACGCATTCCACAGTTGCAGGGCACATCAAGTTGATTGTGGAGCTTTAATCCGCTGCTTCTGAGGTTGCTGGAAGAGATGTCCCTTTCTCTTCTTTGTTCTCACAGCTCCCAGGGTCTCAGCTTTGGATTTGGACCCGCCTCTACATGTAGGTTGCCAGAGGGCGTCTGTTCTTCGCTCAGACAGGACGGGGTTAAAGGAGCAGCTGCTTCGGGGTCTCTGGCTCACTCAGGCCGGTGAGGGGTGGTGGAGGGAGGGGCACTTAGTGCGGGGCGAGCCTGCGGCGGCAGAAGCCAGCGTGACGTTGCACCAGCCTGAGGCGCGCCGTGCATTCTCCCCAGGAAGTTGTCCCTGGATCACGGGACCCTGGCAGTGGCGGGCTGCACAGGCTTCCGGGAAGGGGGGTGTGGACAGTGACCTGTGCTCGCACACAGGCTTCTTGGTGGCAGCAGCAGCAGCCTTAGCATCTCATGCCCGTCTCTGGGGTCCGCGCTGTTAGCCGCGGCTTGCGCCCGTCTCTGGAGCTCCTTTAAGCAGTGCTCTTAATCCCCTCTCCTTGTGCACCAGGAAACAGAGAGGGAAGAGAAAGTCTCTTGCCTCTTTGGCAGGTCCAGACTTTTCCCACACTCCTTTCCGGCCAGCTGTCGCGCACTAACCCCCTTCTGGCTATGTTCACGCCGCCAACCCCAGTCCTCTCCCTGTGCTCCGACCGAAGCCTGAGCCTCAGCTTGCATCCCCGCCCGCCACGGCGGGTGAGCAGACAAGCCTCTCTGGGCTGGTGAGTTCCGGTCGGCACCGATACTCTGTGCGGGAATCTGTCTGCTTTGCCCTCTGCACCTCTGTTTTTGTGCTTCCCCCCTCCGCCACCTGCAGTCTCCGCCCGCGAATGGCCTTCTGTGTGGAAACCTTTCCTCCTTCATGGCTCCCTCCCACTGGTGCAGGTCCCGTCCCTATCCTTTTGTCTCTGTTTATTCTTTTTTCTTTTGCCCTACCCAGGTATGTTGGGGGGGGGGTTTCTTGCCTTTTGGGAGGTCTGAGGACTTCTGCCAGCGTTCAGTAGGTGTTCTGTAGGAGTTGTTCCACGTGTAGATGTATTTCTGGTGTATCTGTGGGGAGGAAGGTGATCTCCAGGTCTTACTCTTCCGCCATCTTCCCGTCTTCCTCCAAAGATTTTTTTTAATAGTTATAAACTTCATTTCTGAAAGGTCTTCAATTTTTGTTTTTTCAAATCTGTTTGCTAGACTATTTTTGCATGCTTGTCTTAATAAATACCGCCTTTATTTCTTAAGAGAATATATAGACTGTTAACAGTAGTTTGTTTTTTGAAATTTGATAAATCTGTACTCTCAGTATTCAGATACCCCTGATCACTGTCATAAAAAAAATTCTTATTTCCCTCTACATTTCATTAACTCATCTTGGTAATGATAGGTTTTCTTTTCACTTGAAATACCTTCCTTTTCTCCATGTGTAGTATAAATATTCTAACTAGGAAGACCCTCGTTTATATCACTCGTTCTTTCTCATACAAGGCTGTTTTTCTTTCAGTTAGAGTATTATCTTCAAAGATAAATGTAGAACCTGTGGGTTACTTAAGGGTGCCAAGTTTTGATATTACTTCAGAACTGACCAAGATTAATATGTGTATGTGTGTGTGTGTATGTATGTATGTATGTATATATGTGATTTGACACACCCAAATTACAGGTGTACAGTATAAACTGAAATCTGGAAAGAAATAATTCTTCTGAAGTTTTTCTTTATGACTTGCTCAACAAAGAGTATTTAGTTCCTATGATTTCTTTAAATTTATGTAACAGATTAAGTACAGTAAAATTCACTTTAGAAAATTAGTATTTTGTTTTATAGTGTATATTTGTTTTGTCTTCCAATTGTAACTCTTACAGATTTTATTTTTCTCTTTGTCTTTAGGCAATCCTTTATCACAGGATATTCTCAATTTATACCAGGACCCAGATGGAACCCGAAAGCTACTGAACTTCATGCTTGACAATCTTGCAGGTAAATATTAATGACAAAGCAGTAAACTCTACAGATATTACCGTTAGCTAATAGATCACATGTTGCTTAAGAGCTTCTGACCATTTTATTTTAGTTGTTGTTGTTATTATTTTTAAAATTTTTTTATTGGAGGCATCTGACCATTGTTTTATAACTGCTTGTAGGATTGAAGTTCCTGTCATTAGTATATTCCATCGTAGTGGGACATTCTTCTTTTCACGTACTGAGTGCTTTATCTTAGGATCATTAGTTACATTATCTTATTGAATCTTTTTAGGAATCTAGGAGGTAGGAATTTTTACTGGCATTATACAGATGCAAATTCTGAGATTCAGAGAATAAAGTAATTTATCTAAGTACACAGCTGATTAATGCCAGAGCTGTGAACTCAAGATTGTCTTGCTCTTAATCACAAAGATACATAGTTATCAGTTGTTTGAATTTGATGCAGAATGTTTGGAACCCACATATTGTGCACATTTTTCATGAATGAAATGACTTGTTGGATTCACTACACATCTGTGGAAATTTTGAAAGCAAGATTTTAATTAAGAACACCAGATTTATCTGATCAAAATAGTGGTATTCCAAATGAAAAATTTTTAATGTAAGAAAGCTATTAAGTATTTGACTTAAAACTTGTTTGTTTGTTTAAACACTCAAAATATATTTAAAAGAATGGAGATGCTACTAAATTCAGATATTTTTCTTGGAATAATACCTTTCTGAAATACAGAATCTTAAAACAGAGCTAGAGAAATCTAGATCCCAATAGAGGCCATCATCACAATATTTTGGCTGTACTCTTTTTAATTGTATTATAGAAGACACCAACCTACATACAAAATTTTAAAAAATCGTAAGATTTACAATAAGGTGAAATCAAATTAATGTAATTTAAAAGTTTTTTGGTTGATTGATGAGAGAGAGATAACAAACTTATTAGAGAAGTCCTTTTAGTAAGAAAGTAAGAATATGTGGCTGTTAAGTTGTATACAAAGCATGTGTATGTTATTTCCGTCTTGTTTAAAAATTAAGTATCTCTTGTCTCTATGGATATAGCCTGTTGACCCAGCCATATGGCATGTGTGGTGTGTGTGTGCAATTTTTAAGGAGTTTTTCATGTGTTTTAGATATAAGCTGTTTGTTGATACATATGTTGCAAATACCTTTTCTGGTGCTCTTGTTGATTTTCCACTCTCTTAATTTGTCTCTTGATGAACAGAAAAAATTTAACATACTCTGCTTTATTGATCTTTCTAGTGTGGTACTGCTTTTGTGTTCTCTTTAAGAATTTTTCTCTACCTCAAGCTCATGAATGTATTCTCCTATGCTAGTATCTAAAAACTCCATTTTTTACTTGCAACACTTAGAGCTATAGTCTTCCCAGAATTGAGTTTGTGTAACACAGGAGTCAGTTTTTCCATGTGTGTATTAAATTAACCCTTAGCCATTTATTGAAAAGACTGTCCTTTCATTACTGTTTTTTTGTGTCATCTTTGTCATGAATCATCAGTGTTTTTATCGTATTTCTAGATTCTCTATTTTTTGTTCTCTTCCTCTAGTCTTTATGGCAGTATAACATTGTTCTTAATTATGGCAGTTTTGTAAAATGTTTTGAGATACAGTAGAGTAAGTCTTCCCTCTTGATTTGATTATAAAGTCTTGGCTAGTTTTGGCCCCATGCTTCTTTTGCCTTGTATTTTCATTAAAATTGCTAGAAACAGCTTTTCAAATTTCTCCCCTCACCCAAGTGTAGGGATTTTGATTGGGGATACAGTTGACTTTTGAACAACACAGGTTTGAACTGCACGGGTCCACTTATATGCAGATTTGTTTTTCAAAAATAGGATCTATAGGATCCACATTTGGTTGAATCTGTGGATGTGGAACCGTGGATATGAAGGGCTGACTGTAAGGTTATATGCAAATTTTTGACTGTACAGGAGTCAGGGCCCCTAACCCCTGTATTGTTCAAGGGTCAACTGTAGATTGCTTTGGAAAGAATTGACATGTTTGCAACACTGGGTTTTCTAATCTAACAGTGTAGAATATTCTTTTATTTATTGTGCCTTCTCTAATTTATCTCATTATTTAGTTTTAGGTTTCTGTGTATTGGTCTTGTGCGTTTTTATTACATTTATTCTAGGTATTGACTTTTTTGATGCTTTTATAGTCTTTTTGAAAATAAATAGTATCTTAATGGATATTGCTGATTTGTGGAGTGCAATGGAGTTTTGTATACTTCGTGGTATTCCCACCTTGCTGAACACTTGCTAAATATGTATTCAACCACTTTGCTCAATTCATTTTAATCCTAATGCATTTTAATGTCAATTTACGCAAGCATATCATCTGTAAATTCTACTTTTAATATTATTTTTCTAATTCTTATATCCTTTATTCTTTTTCTTTATTGCACTTGCTAAGACCACCAGTAAACTGCTAACTAAAAGTGGTCATAATGGGTATCATTTAATTTCATAATTTATTAGCTTTTAATAATTTATGATTAAGTAGGACGTTCACTGTAGTTTTTGTTTGTTTTTTTTTTTGCGGTACGCAGGCCTCTCACTGTTGTGGCTTCTCCCGTTGCGGAGCACAGGCTCCGGACATGCAGGCTGAGCGGCCATGGCTCATGGGCCCAGCCGCTTCGCGGCATGTGGGATCCTTGCGGAACGGCGCACGAACCCGTGTCCCCTGCAACGGCAGGCGGACTCTCAACCACTGCGCCACCAAGGAAGCCCATTCACTGTAGTTTTTATATTGATAGTTTAATCAGATTAAGGATTTTCTTCTATTCCTAGTTTGCTAAGAGAGTCTGTTATTTTTTTATTTTTTTGCGGTGCGCGGGCCTCTCACTGTTGTGGCCTCTCCTGTTGCGGAGCACAGGCTCCGGACGCGCAGGCTCAGCGGCCATGGCTCACGGGCCCAGCAGCTCCACGGCATGTGGGATCTTCCCGGACCGGGGCACGAACCCATGTCCCCTGCATCGGCAGGCGGACTCTCAACCACTGTGCCACCAGGGAAACCCTGTTATTTTTTAATATGAATAAATGTTGAGTTTTATCAGATGCTTTTTTTCTATTAAGATGAGTATAAAATTTTTGTCCTTTATTCTGTTAATTTGGTAATTGCATCAATGGTTTTTCATATTACCACCTTTGTATTCCTGGAATAAGCCCAAGTAACTTGTAATATATTATTATTCTTTTTATATATCCCTGTTTCTATTTGCTGATCTTTTACTTAGGATTTTTTGCATGTGTGTTTGAGCGAGACTGGCCAGTAATTTTTCTTGTCAAGTTTTAATATAAAGGTTATGTTGGCCTCATTAAAGTTTTGGGGGATTATTTTATCATTTTCTGTTATTTAGAAGAGTTTATTTAAGATTGGTATTCTTTCTTTCTTAAATATTTGGTAGAATACATCTGAGCCTGGGGTTCCTTTGTAGGCAGTTTCAATTACTGATTTAATTTCTTTAATAACTATAATACTCGTCTGATTTTCCATTTCTCTTTTTATCAGTTTCTGAAAGTTTTTTTTGGTAATTTGAATATTTTATCTAATTTTTCAAATTTATTGGCATACAGTTGTTCAGACTATCTTTTTATGAGGTTTTAATGTCCATTTAATGTATTGTGATGTCTCTTTTCCATTCCAGATACTAGTTGTTTGTGTTGCCTCTATTTATTTCATGAATAATCTTGTCCAGGGATTTATCAATATTTTCTTTGAAGAAAAGAACCAATTTTTAGCTTTTCTGGTCATCTCTATCATACTTTTTTTCCCACTATCAGTAATTTCTTATCTTTATTTTTTCTTTCTGCTTTCTTTGGGTTTCATTTGCTGTTTTCTTTCTAACTTCTTATAACACTTAAATCTTTCACTTTTAGACATTTTTTTCCTCTGATGTATTCATTAATAAGTCTCCCTCTAAACATGACTTTTAGCTGTATCCTTCAAGTTTTAATTTGTATAATTTTCATTATCATTCAGTTCAGCATATTTCTCCAAGCACTCATTTCTTCTTTGACTGATGAGTCATTTAGAAGTTTATTTTTTTATTTTTAGGGGAGTTTTTCTAGTTTTCTTTGTCACTGATTCCTAGCTTAATTCCATTGTGGTCAAGGAACATACTCTGATTTAAATTCTAAAAATATGTTATATATTAGCCAGCTCATGCTTAATTACTTTTTATAAATGTTAAATATGTATTTTAAAAGAATGTGAATTCTGTAGTTGTTTGGTACAGCATCCTATGTATATTAAAGTTTCCTAATTTGAATGTGTTATATATACTTAGTGATTACTTTGTTTTTATTCATTACTAATAGAGCTATGTTAAAATATCCCACTTTGATTACAGATTTGTTTATTTCTTCTTGTAGTTCTTGCAACTTTTAATTATATATATTGAGGATATATTTTCATGTGTTTCATCTTTCTGGTTATTTGAAGCTTTTATCATTATGCTATTCTTATTACTTTCATATTAATATAGCTACATGAAAAAATATAGCTGCGTGAGTTCTATTTTGGTTAGAATTTGCACTGTATATCTTTTTTCTGTTTTTTCTATGTTAAACTTTTTTGTATCCCTATATCTTAGTAGTTTCTTCTGTCTTCTTACTTCGGGTTTATTTTGTTCTTTTTCTTGTTTGAAGTAACAACTTAGATTGTCGATTTGAAATCTTTTCTCATTTTCAATGTAAGAATGTAGCACTATACACTATAATTTCCCTCTCAGAACTACTTTAGCTGTATTCCATACATTTTGATATGTTGTATTTTCATTTTCATTCTGTCCAGTGTATTTTAAAAAAAATTTCCTCTGAGTCTTCCTCTTTGACTCATGGATTATTTAGAAATATGTTACTTAATTTCCTGTTGTCTGTTACTAACTTTTTGTTTGATTCCAGTTTGGGACCAGTTGGGAAACCTTCTGTATTATTTCAATTCTTTTAAATTTCTTGAGGTTTGTTTTATTGTCTATCTTGGTGAATGTTCCCTGAGTGCTTGAAAAAAGTATATATTTTGTGGTTTGTTGGGTGGAGTATTCTTCACATGCAAATTAGATCATGCCGGTTGCTGGTGGTATTTAATTCCTCTATATTTTTTGTAACTTTCTGTCTAGTAGTCTTACCAGATGTTATAGTGCTAAAATTGCCAACCATAGTTGTGGATTTGTCTGTTTCTCCTTTCAGCTTAGTCAGTCTTTGCTTCATGTATTTTGAAGTGGTGTTGTTTATGTATACATATTGAGGATTGCTATATCTTCTTGATGAATTGATCTTTTTATCATTGTGTAATAACCTCCCTTGTTCCTAGTATCTTTTTTGCTCTTAAGTCTACTTTATCTGATGTTAACATAACCACTCTGCTTTTTTTTGGTTTGTTTAATGTTTACGTACTCTTAGATTCAGCTTCACTATGTGTATGTGAAGTGAATTTCTTGTATTAGTGTACAGTTGACTTATATGTCATGATTTTTATCTACTCTGCCAAGATTCCACTCATTTAATTTGTGTATTTATTAGACCATGTACATTTAAAATAATGATTGATATGTAGAACTTGAATCAGCCATTTTGATACTTGTATTCTGTTTGTTTCCTTTGTTTTTCCTTCATTTATCTTTTCTTGGTTTCTTGTGGGTTACTTAAACATTTTTTTAGGATTCTATATTATTTTATTTATGCTGTTTTAGAGTATATTGTCTTGTATAGTTTTCTTAGTTGTAACTTTAGATATCACAATATACATACGTAGCACAGTCTATTGATAATGGTGTCTTATCACTTTAAGTGAATTATTGATGCCCTACTTCCATTTGTGTCCCTTCACCCTCCCCACCTTTTTATTTTTTTAATTTTTATTTATTTATTTATTTATGGCTGTGTTGGGTCTTCGTTTCTGTGCGTGGGCTTTCTCTAGTTGTGGCAAGCGGGGGCCACTCTTCATTGCGGTGTGCGGGCCTCTCACTATCGCGGCCTCTGTTGCGGAGCACAGGCTCCAGACACACAGGCTCAGTAATTGTGGCTCACGGGCCCAGTTGCTCCGCAGCATGTGGGATCCTCCCAGACCAGGGCTCGAACCCATGTCCCCTGCATTGGCAGGCAGATTCTCAACCACTGCGCCACCAGGGAAGCCCCCCACCCTCCCCACTTTTAAAATATTATTGTCCCTAGTATTTCCTCTACCTGTACTAGGTACCACACAGGCGTTACAATTTTTGTTTCAGCCGTCAGATACGATTTAAGAAGCTTATGCAGAGAAGGTTAATCTGTTATATTTATCCTTAATATTAGTCATTCTCTGTTCCTTCCATTTTGATGTTCCATTTCTTCTGTTACGTTCTTTCTGTTTAGAGAGCTTCCTCTAGTCATTCTATAAGGGCTGGTCTGCTAGCAACAAAGTCTTGTAGTTTTCCTTTGATAACATCTTAATTTTTCCTTGATTTATGAAGGAAAGTTCTGCTGGATACAGAATTTGAGGTTGACAGTTCTTTTCTTTTAGCACTTTATCACTTCCTCTGGCACCATGGTTTTAGAAAAGAAACTTATTGTTCCCCTTTAGGTAATGTGTCATTTCTCTGAGGTTTTTGTCTTTAATTTTTAGCAGTTTCATTATGATGTGGTTTGGTCTGGCTTACTTTGGTTTTATTGTTTGAAGTTTGCACATCTTCTTAAACTTGTAGATTTCAGTTTTTATTAAATTGAGAGTTTTTAGTCATTATCTCTTAGAATACTTTTAAGTCTGCATTCTCTTTCTGAACTCTGATGATATGAATCTTAGATCTTCTGTTATAGTCCCACAGGTTTCTCAAGCTCTGTTCATTTTTTTTTTCAGTTTTCTTTTTATTGTTCCTATTGAGTAAGTTCTCTTGATGTGTTCTCAAATTCAATCATTTTATCTTTGGTTATCATTATTATTGTGCCCTTCCACTTCTTTCCTTGGGTTTTCTGTTTTTTCAGTTTTCAAGAGAATTTGTAATTACTTTTCGTAGCAGCTCTATGATAGCTGCTCTAAAATTTCTGTCAGATAATTTCAACATCTGAATCATCTCTGTGTTGTCGTCTGTTGGTAGTTTTTTCTCACTTAAGTTGTGATTTTCCTGGTCTTTGGTATGACCAGTGATTTTCAGTTGTGCCCTGGATAGTTTGAATATTCCGTTAGGAGATTCATGACCTTTTAAAAACCTCAATAGCAGGCAGCCAATTTAGGTTTAGCATGTGGGTTCTGTTGGTCCTCCCAGGCTCAGCTGGCACCCTCTCTGTGGGTAGACCAGGCCCAGTGCTGCCAGCCACTGGGAGGTGTGGGAAATCAGAACTTTCCTTTCATGCCTCGCCACCCTGGGTCTATTCCTGGTGGCTTCAGGGCTGTCTCGCACTTAGTGTGGCATGTGTGGGAGATAAAAATGGGAGAATTGTTTTTATCACATTATAGGTATGATGCTGAAAGACGTATTAAGACGTCACCTGCTGTTCTTCTCTTCATAATGAGAATAGACTTATCTTCAATTTTGATCCAAATCCTTGTGCTGTGTCTAAGACCATATAGATTTATCTATTAAACAGTCTTTATCTGATTTGATAGTTGGCCCATATAACTCTGTATTCCTCTCCTTTGTCATATCATTGGCTATGCAATTTTATCTTTGAAAAAAGTCAATTTTAAGTATGTGCCACACATGAATATATTATTCTCCTTGTAAGAAATACTTAAATTCCGGTTAAGACTAGATTTTCCTTTGACCACTACCTTTAATTCCAGTCCCCTCCGTGTAAGTAAACACACTTGTAAGTTGGGTGTGTATCCTTGTAGGCATGTCTATAGACATTACATATAAAAATTATACCAGTAGAAGTTTTATGGTATTACTTTGCATGTGTGTTTTAAATTTTTTTCTAATAAAATATATCCTATTATTATAATGTGTCTTATTATTTAATTAAAATGTATCATATATATTTTTCTACTTTTTTCTCACTCAACAGTATTTCTTATATACCTTTCCACTTTAGCACACATGTATCTTTTTTCTTTTAAACTGTAGCATAGACTTCTGTGAAATGGATAATAACCATTTACCATTGCTTTTGCTGTTAGAAACAGTGGCATAATGAATATCTATTTGAATGCTGCTTTAAGCAGATAGGGCTGATACCAAGAAATAGAATTGCTGGGTCACAGGGACATGAATGTTTTCAATTTTAAAAGATGATGCCAGTTTGTCCTCCCAGAGAGCTGTACCAATTTGTATTCCCACCAGTTGTACATGCAAGTATCTGTTTCTTATCCCCTTCACCAACCCTGATGTTAGTAAACTTAAAATTTTTTTTTGTCAATTTGGATAAAGACATGCTATCTCATTTTTTAATGTTTCCTGGTTACTGGTGAGATAGAGCATTTTTTCCTATGTTTTTGTTCTTTGGTTGTTGTTGGGGAATATTGTACGTTTTACTTACACTGATATATTGTGCTGTATCAGTTAAGATATGGGAAGCGTCAGAATGTTGACATCACCTTACTTGTCTTATTTTGATATCTTTTGTGCTTTCTGAATGTTTAACTATTTGCTATTAAGGATCCCAGCAGCTAAAAAGTTCCTTGTTTACTCTTCATTATATTTACATAATGAGCTTTCCATTTTTTGAGATAGTTGCCAAGATTCTGGCATGGCACTCCTAGCAGGCATGATTATTTTCCAGGATTCAGTGTGTTGGACCAGCTGGATGGTTTGTTTGTCATCTTATGATGACCTTCATATGGACTGTGCAAAATAACGTTCATTTCACTTTGTGAAAAGCATGGCTGCTAAAACAGGCATCCTTTTTAGGTAGACTTCAGAACATCAAAATGATTAGTAAAGTGAAACTTTTTTAAAGGTCTTGGATACTGTGGTCAAAATTTCTATGGCTGGATGATGATGGAGTGTTTTTGTTTTAAAGGAATACATTTCTTATCCACTGATTCCCTGGGTAAATCTGTAAACTCTAATCAAATTGTTCTGTAACTGCAAATGTGTTTAAAAGGGAGAAGAAAAAGAGGAAGTTAAATCTTAATTTAGGAATTTTCTTTCATCTGATAGTTTGGTAACATTTAGTTCCATAGTATTGACAATCATATCTGAGCAGTTAATGTTTAACCAGTGCCTTCCTTTTTTCTGTATAATGTAGCTCTAATCTCGTTTTGCATTGACATTATGAAAGAGAGAAAGAGTAAAATTAGGAAATGAAAGCCCTGTTAAAAATTCAGTAATTTTTATTATGCATGCATATTTGCTTTTTTTATTTTAAAAATATTTGAATATTTTGTTCGTCATGTGTTGAAACTTCACATAGCTTTGATTTACCAGCTGGGAACAAAGCTGGGTCAACACAATTTATATGTGTAATTAAGACATAACACCTTACTTAAGTTTTTGTTTTTGTTTTTTTAACATCTTTATTTGGAGTATAATTGCTTTACAATGTTGTGTTAGTTTCTGCTGTATAACAAAGTGAATCAGCTATATGTGTACATATATCCCCATGTCCTCTCCCTTTTGCGTCTCCCTCCCACCCTCCTTATCCCATCCCTCTAGGTGGTCACAAAGCACCCAGCTGATCTCCCTGTGCCATGCAGCTGCTTCCCACTAGCTATCTATTTTACATTTGGTAGTGTATGCATGTCAGTGCTACTCTCTCATTTCGTCCCAGCTTACCCTTCCCCCTCCCCGTGTCCTCAACTGCATTCTCTGTGTCTGCGTCTTTATTCCTGTCCTGCCTTTAGACACTATAAAACTCTTAGAGGAAAACATAGGCAGAACACTCTGTGACATAAATCACAGCAAGATCCTTTTTGACCCACCTCCTGGGGAAATGGAAATAAAAATAAAAATAAACAAATGGGACCTAATGAAACTTAAAAGCTTTTGCGTAGCAAAGGAAGCCATAAACAAGACCAAAAGAAAACCCTCAGAATGGGAGAAAATATTTGCAAACAAGCAACTGACAAAGGATTAATCTCCAAAATATACAAGCAGCTCATGCAGCTCAATATCAAAAAAACAAACAACCCAATCCAAAAATGGGCAGAAGACCTAAATAGACATTTCTCCAAAGAAGATACACAGATTGCCAACGAACACATGAAAGGATGCTCAACATCACTAGTCATTAGAGAAATGCAAATCAAAACTACAATGAGGTATCACCTCACACCAGTCAGAATGGCGGTCATCAGAAAATCTACAAACAATAAATGCTGGAGAGGGTGTGGAGAAAAGGGAACCCTCTTGCACTGTTGGTGGATGTAAACTGATACAGCCGCTATGGAGAACAGCATGGAGGTTCCTTAAAAAACTAAAAACAGAACTACCATATAACCCAGCAATCCCACTACTGGGCATATACCCTGAGAAAACCATAATTCAAAGAGTCATGTACCAAAATGTTCACTGTGCACTATTTACAATAGCCAGGACATGGAAGCAACCTTACTTAAGGTTTTAAATAGGTACTTTTTTATAAATACTGTGTAAGTATAAATGCCACTACTGAATTTCCTCATGTTCTTTTTGGATATTAGTTACGTGTTTTATGCAGAACTCTTCGTCAACTTCCTTCAGCTTCTAAATCTTCGTTATATTTCAGTACTATATTTTTAAGTCAGTTTGTGAGGCATTATAGCTGAAGAGAAAACAGAAGCTGATTTGACATTACAAAGCAAATGATACTGATTTTAGAAAGACATGAACATATGTTTAAAAGAATATACATTTTTTCCAGTTCATCCAGAGCAGCTTCCTCCGAGGCCATGGATTACATTAAAAGAACGAGACCAAATTCTGCCATCAGGTAAATAGTTTTTCTTATTCTTCCTTGACTTTTCTCAGATATACTTGAAATGCCATTTGGGCTTGTGATAAAATTGACAGGCCTTCATTTTACCTCCCCTGAGTAGATGCGTTTTAAAATACTGATCAATAGACTTAAAAGTCTACCCTAAGGCCTATGTACAGGGATCTCATACCTTTCACAATGATGCAGCTCTTGGTTTTAAAATTAGTTCATGTAATAGAGCTTTCCAAGTGGCATCTTCACATAGGGTTTGGTGATTTAAGAAAAATGAGTAGTAATGAATTTTCTTCTGAAAAATTTTAAACTACTTAGATACTTTATCTTTCTTGAGTGGGTAGGCTGATAATGCTTTGTAGAAGGATAATTTAGACTGAGTTCAATTTACTGTATTGGAAACAAAATACGATACCAGACCAAGGGTATAGAAATGATATAGGGTGAAGATTTGAGCAGTTTAATTATATGATTTAGCATTTCTAGAACTGCAGTAATGTAGGAAATATAAACCTTTATCTTTTGGTGCAGACCAATGATGATTTGACATTTATAGGGCTTCTTACTGCTCATTAGACATTTTATGATTGGGAATGCTGCTTAAAATAAGTTGTTATGAATTAATATTCTTCTTAATCACAAGTGATAGTTTTCATGATACCTAATTTTGTTTTAAAAATGAAAATTTTACTGTTTTAATATGAAGGCAAACCAATCACTGAATACTGATACTTAATTTTAAAGAGTAAACCACAGAATTTATTATGTACTTTTTTTTTTTTTTAATTTAAGCTAAGAAGTGGAAGGATTCAGAAAAAATCATTTGCTTAGGTATCGGGAGATGTGCGAAGTGTAATGTGTTCATGGTTCTATTTATATTTTAATAACACTGAGAAATATTATCATATTAGTACATTTCTGTATCTTCTAGAGGTAATCATTTTAAAACCACCACACTCTGGAGCCATAGTATCAGCCTGTTCTAAGAGGTACTGTATCAGTGTTATCAAGAATAACACTTCTGTTATCAGGATTCACATTGATGGTCTGAGTAAAACGAATACCTCAGTTTTTCTACAAAGCCTTAAGTTAGGCAGATTTATTTTGTGTTTAGCCTTCCTTAATGTGTAATTAATTCTTCCCTTTCTGGTATTAAAATGATATTAAAAACACCATTTTCTAGTTCTTCAAAGTAATCCCTTTCTGAGCACGAGTTAACATAATCTTGAAGAAGATCTTTCCTAATATCACATACCTTCATTTCCATTAAGAAGAGGAACAACAGAAACAAGTTTTCATTAGTTGTTGAATTCTCAAGTAATGTGTTCTTGGGTTTTCCTTTTTGAAAAACCACTATGGATTTTTCTTGGGATGTCTGACTTCCGTGAGTAGAATCAGTGCTACAAAAAACAAAAAAAAGATATTAAAAATGCCTTTTACTTCTGATGCATAGGGAGATGTGTATAATAACTAACAATGGTTAAGGGTGATTTATAGCCACAAAACTATAATGGTAATTAAACTATGTAAGAATTAATCCCAGATAGTGAAAAGAGGTACCAGTATACAAAATGGCCACCAGTCAGATTTCCAGGGGACCGTTGAACTAAGTTTCTCTTAATACCTTTCCCATCATCTGACTTTGAATCAACTTCAATCAAGTGTTACTTCATTCTTGGATTCCTCACCTTTTATTAAGTACTTGATTCTCAACTGTGTCTGCCCATTATAATCACCTGGGAAGCTGTTTAAAAATATTAATACCCAAATCCTAATATACTAACTTAATTAGTCTGGAGTAGGGCACTGACTATCAGCATTTTTTTAAAAAAGTTCTACAAACTGATTCTAATGGACAGCCAGGATAGAGAATTAATGATAAAAATCAGGGCTTTTCAAACTGGTGTGCATGTGCATATGAATCACCTGGGGAGTTTGTTAAATTGCAGGTTCCAATTCATTAAGTCTTTGTGAAGGCAGAAATTCTTCAGTACTGAGTTCCTAGGTGGTAACTGATGCTGCTGGTACTTAGAGCACATTTTTGAGTAGCAGGGATACAAGCTGCGTTTTCCTATCAGTTTGCTTGTAGTCCTTTTATAGGCATTTTAAAATGAGAATTTAGTTTTAGAAATGAACATTTGATTTGGTAAAAAAGGATTCTCTTATGACTGAACTTTGTTAGTCCATATTCTTCTGGCTTAGAGCAGTGAGAGCATTAAGAGGCCCAAAAAAGTATTAAGTATGGATGTTTTGTTAATACAAGTTAATGAAATTAGAACCTTTTAACGAGAAAAATTAAAATTTACTTTTATTCCATTTATAGAGAAAAGTTTTGCTCAGTAAATGATGTGCAAAAAAATAGCATTCTGATTTAAAAGTTGAATTTTTATTAAAATATTCTAAAAAATCACAAATATGAAGTATTAGTCTAATTCTGGTAAAAGGACTTTGATGTGATGGATTCCAGTGAAGTTTTATAGGTATAGTTTAATGGAATCTTGCCCAAGGCATTTCACGATGATGATATTTGGGGTATGTTTGTGTGGCATGTGTGCTTGTGTAGGTGTATATGTGATATTGCTTTAGATATTGCTTTAGATAAATTAGATTGCCTAATTTTCTCCCTTTTGTCTGTTGTTTTTTTCTCCCACTTCTTAGCATCATTCACGGTTATGTGTTACAATGTGTTATGTGATAAATACGCCACCCGGCAGCTATATGGCTATTGCCCATCCTGGGCATTAAACTGGGAATACAGGAAAAAGGGAATTATGGAAGAAATTGTTAACTGTGACGCAGATATCATTAGTCTTCAGGTAACACTATAGAAATTAAATTGTCTTTAACTTAAAGGTGAACCTAAAAATTATAGAAGATCTTACTTTTGGGAGAGTTCCTGTGTTCGAAGGAAAACCCAAAGCAATTATCTTCTCTCCTCTTAAAAAAAAAGGACAATTTTAATAAGCACCTCAGATATTTCTACAACTTCTAGAGAAGTTGGAAATTTTGAAAAAATATAAAGAATAATGGAGGGGGCTTCCCTGGTGGTGCAGTGGTTGAGAGTCCGCCTGCTGATGCAGGGGACACGGGTTCATGCCCCGGTCCGGGAGATCCCACATGCCACCGAGCGGCTGGGTCCATGAGCCATGGCCACTGAGCCTGCGCGTCCGGAGCCTGTGGTCCGCAACGGGAGAGGCCACAACAGTGAGAGGCCCACGTACCGCAAAAAAAAAAAAAGAATAATGGAGGAAAACACCTAATCCCATATCCCAAATATAGTTGCTGGGTTAAAACTTCTGAAGTATTTTTTGTACACTTTAAAAAAAATTCACTTGCCTATTATTTACAGATATGTACAGATATGTTTTCAAAATAGAGATCACACCATTGATGTATTTTGTACCTTGTTTATTGCACTTAATATACTTCCCATGTTACTAAAATTCCTCAGAGCCAATTATATGAATATATATTAATTGATTTAGCATTTTCCCTACTGTTGGACATTCAGGCTGTTTATGTTTTCACTGTTACAAAATCATGTTGTTATGAGCATTAGCATACATAAATCATTATCTTCACACTTGATTATTTCATTTGGAAAGATTTGTTAAAAATATGTTATGGGTCTAACTTAATAATTACTACTTTAACACAGACCATTGGATTATTGGTATTCAGGTACCTAAAAATTCCTTAAGTAGAATTTTTTGTTGGTAGATCTTAAGCTTTTCACTCTTGAGTATCATTTCTTTCTACCACAGTTGAGAAATTTGAAATAATTTTTAAAATTACCTCTTTATAATATAAAATTTGCTATTCCATACCACCTAATCTATAATATGACCAACTTTCAATTGTTCATTTACCAGTTGAGGAAGTGAAGTATAGTGGAATGAATTCTAAATTGGGAGTCAAGAGACTTGGGAACAACTACCTGTGTGAGCATGAGAAAATCACGTTATTTTCTGGTTCTCTTAGGTTTTAAAAAGCTGCCATTGTCAAATGGTGGCTGCTATCAATAAGGTTAGGTACTTAGATAATATTTTTTAAGTGAAGTATTTTAACTTGGTCACACCTTACTCACAATGCTGCACGTTTTTATATCTTAGTTTTCCTCTGTCATGTCAATGATAATGTTTCTTTGTCATCTCAGGAAGTGGAAACAGAGCAATACTTCACTCTCTTTCTGCCAGCATTGAAGGAGCGTGGATATGATGGATTTTTTTCTCCAAAGTCACGTGCCAAAATCATGTCTGAGCAGGAGAGAAAGCATGTGGATGGTTGTGCAATATTCTTCAAAACAGAAAAGTGAGTTAAGGAAATGAAGCATAATAGTGTACTTATTTCTTTAATTCCCACACATTTGAAATTGTCTTTGGTTTGACCCTGAAATAGACAGGTAATATAAAAGTTTAAAACTACTGGTAATGTTTTATTTCTTAGGCTGTGTATTGAAAATAAGAATGTTTACTGTATTATTCTTTATGCTTCTTTTGCCAAATTACATTAAAAATATTAAAGAGTATATACTTGAATATGATACTGTATTTATATATTTTCATGAAGTAAAATATTAGTTTTTGTGTAAAAAAGAAAGTAGATATTTTTTTGCTAGTTGACCTTTTTCAGAATCATTCATTTTATGAACTTTTCATCTTTTAAATTAACATTCTATATGTTTATTTAGTCATTCATTCACTAAATGTTTACTGAGCATTTGCTTCGTGACAAATGCTATGCTAGTCACAATAGTCTCAAAGACATACAGTTTCTATCCCACTCAGAGCTCTAGTAGGAAAATCACAATCTAATATGGTATATATGAGGTGGAGATATGCAAGGATAGATAAGGGAGGACACGCACAGAGCTTATGGAGGTAGGGAGTTAAAGGATTGACTGAGACAGGACAATGGAAAGCGGTCATGACCTGAAATGGAAAACAGAAAACATGACCTTTGTTTTTTCAGGGCTGTAATATAGTTGATGAAAATACAGTCAAAGATAAGATGATGACTGCTTATTAAAATACATGAACAATCTTGTAGAGACCTCTGTGCTTTTAGTATTCTTGAGTTTAAAATGGAAAAGATTATCTGTTCAGAGTTAGCGACAAGAATTAAAGGAGATAATGAATGGATAGGTACTTCATAAATCATTAAGTGTCCTGGAAATATTTATATTATTGTCATATTTCTCTGTTTCTGTAATCCTTTGCAATATTAGTATTTCTCTCTTACTGGGTTTATGATATTGTGCGCATTGGATTTAGGAACTGCATTTCCTACTTGAGGGTGCAGAGCCGTAACACACTTAGAAGGCTATCTCTCCCTTTTTTTTTTTTTTTTTGGTTTGGAGTTGTGAAGAGTATATTTTGTGACTGTTTATTTCATTCTTTTAGTTATCTATTTATTTTTATTTATTTTTATTGAAGTATAGTTGAGTTAAAATAAAGTGAGTCAGTTATACATACATACATTCTTTTTTATATTCTTTTTCATTATGGTTTATCACAGGATATTGAATATAGTTCTCTGTGCTGTACAGTAGGACCTTATTTATCCATTCTATATATATAACAGTTTGCATCTACTAACCCCAAACTCCAAATCCATCTCTCCCCCACTGCCCCTCCCCCTTTCCGTTCCCCCTGGGCAACCACAAGTCTGTTCTCTATGTCTGTAAGTCTATTTCTGTTCATAGATAGGTTCATTTGTGTCATATTTTAGATTCCACATATAAGTGATATCATATGGTATTTGTCTTTCTCTTTTTGACTTACTTCACTTAGTATGATAACCTTTAAGTCCATCCATGTTGCTGCAAATGGCATTATTTCATAGAAGGCTATCTCTTGAACGCTGGCTGAGTGACTAGATGGTTAGAGGCAGATTCCTTTGGTTATCATCCTGAGGAAAAGAGAGAAGTATATTTTTGCCTCATAAAGGCTGCCAGTTTTACAGTGGAAAATTTGAAGGAACCTCCAATAGAAGACTGAAATATATGGATTCTCATAGAGATTGTATCCTGCAGTTAATAACTTAGGTTTGATACATTAGATAGGGAATCATCTACTAAACTCCTGTGACTATTTTCCTATATTTTCCTGTTTGGTGCCTATTATAACAAATCATTTCAATGTTTTTATTGATACAAGCCTATTTATTACCAGCATGGCATGTTATTTTAAGTAAATGAATTAAGTGAATTTGAAAGATATTTGAGCCCCTTCTTCTCACTTATTTGTACCTACTTTCATATCTTTTCTGTGACTTTTTAATAGAGATTTTTCATTTGTTTAATAATTAGTACAGGGCCTTGAAGTATTTGAGGTCAGGATATGCTAAATTCTTCTAGTGGGTTGCTGATTTTTTTTTAACAAATTTTAGAATAACAATAGCTATTACTTTCATAGTGTTTACATGTCCGCCATTTTCTTTTATTTATACTGATTATCTTATTTAATTTTTAAAGCAATCCTCAGAGGTAGGAATAGAGCTATTTCCTCATTTTTATGGATGAGGAAACCAAGACATAGAGATTATCTGGCTTCACAGTCAATGCTTTTAACCACTGTACTAAACTGCATCTTTAGATTTCTTTTTTTTTTTAAATATTTATTACTTTTTTAAATTGAAGTATAGTTGATTTACAATGTTGTGTTAGTTTCAGGTGTGCAGCAAAGTGATTCTGTTTTACATATATATATATTTTTCCAGATTTTTATATAGGTTATTACAAAATATTGAGTATAGCTCCCTGTGCTATATAGTATGTCCTTGTTGTTTATCTTTAGACTTACTGTTTCAGCTTCCAATATCACTTGTACCTATTAAAAGGTTACCTCATTTGGGAAATACTGCCTTGAATTTGATATTTGTTACCAGTATTCACGCACAAATTTCCTTGAAACAATTAAAAATGAATTACTGATAACATTGAGACATGTAACATCAATCTGTTTTTCCATTTGCCATTGTTTCTTTCTGAAAGATGATAATACATAAAATTGTTTTCATTCCCTTTACAGTTTTGAGAGGAAAATCTAAAATGCCTTGATAATTTACTAGAGGTAATTAAGATTTTGAACTAACAATTGTCTAGGAAACTTTAAACAACCAAGTATTTGAAAACTGATACTTGAATTATTAAAAATGCTGTAAATTATTTAAGAGATAAATACATAGGAAATACTTCGATGCATCATTTGCATTTCTTTCCTTCTTCAACTTTTTGCCTAAATAGTAACATGGATCCAGCAACAGATGAAGACCTTGAGTGTGATATGTTGTTAAATTCCACCTGTTTTGAACAGTACCAAATAACTTGCTGATGTCATGTTATATGTCCAATGCCAAACTATTTGGAATTTAACACAAAGTATACTATGCTGCATTTCTTCTACTCCTTCAGATTGGAGAAATGATGCAGTGCAAAGAAAAGACTGTTTGGAAGCCAGGTGGTTTTCCTGCTTATGTAGCTGTATAATCTTGAATGAGTCACTTACCCTTTCTGGGCTTATTTTCTCATTTGTACATATTTGTGTATTACCTTGTAAGAGAATTTATATGATTTACAAGACTAACAGTTAAAAGATAGCTGTAGAAGAGTGCTTCAATTCTCTGTACTCATTCTCAAGGTCTTAATCTTCTAAAACCAGAGTATCAGATAATTTCTCATCTTCATTGATGAAATATTTTTCCCTTCATGGAAAACAGTGGTACAGAATGGGTAACAATAAATGGAAACTATAATAATCACTATTTTTAGCAAAATATTATAATAAAAATCTCTTATCCATCATGATGGAAGGATAGTATATTGCTTAGTAATGGCTGGGACACAGACCATTATTCAGAGAATTAGAATACATTATATTTTATATTGTTTTTTTGTTTTTGTTTTTGCTGTACGCGGGCGTCTCACTGTTGTGGCCTCTCCCGTTGCGGAGCACAGGCTCCAGACGCGCAGGCTCAGCGGCCATGGCTCACGGGCCCAGCTGCTCCGTGGCATGTGGGATCTTCCCGGACCGGGGCACGAACCCATGTCCCCTGCATCGGCAGGTGGACTCTCAACCACTGCGCCACCAGGGAAGCCCAACCCCTATATTTTATATTGTATACATTATACTTTATATTGTATACATTCTGGTTTAATCTTTGGGGATTCAGAAGGCACTTCAAGATTTGGTAGCACCTTTTGGTCATTACGAACATCATTTTTTGGGTAATTAGGTGCATAAAGATACCAGAAAATAGAAATTTGGGTTGATAAGATGCCAGAAATCACCTTTTCTTTGTCCTTTATCTTAATAAGTGTTTTCTTCAGTGCAAAATATTTTATAAAAGAGACATATACATATAGGTCTGTATTTTGTGTGTGTGTGTAAGAAGAGACTGTTATTATAGATAAGTTTTTTAGAGTCAGAAAGTTTCTCTTTCCCATGTTTTATCCTATAGACTAAACAGTTAGTAGAAATGGAGTCTTGGAGCCCGATATGCAATTTGAAGAAATCCAAAATGTTGAAAAATGGAGCTGAAACCAGATCTAGACTTGCTTGCTTTTCCTGAGGTTAGCATTTCTGATCTGATCATGCTTTGTTTCAAATCAGTGAGAAAGGGAAAGATGAAAACAGCAGTTTTAGAACAGTGTGACCATTACACTGTGAAGAGGCAGTCTCTTCCAATAGGACTGGGAACTAGGTTGTCATGGTGCTTAGTCCTTACTGTATTGCCTCTGCTGTCTGTCTCAGAGGTACCAGGTAAGGCCAAGTCCTTGTTTCTCCTTCTATATTATGACAGGTGGTTTTGTGGTTGAGAAGAGGTCATTCAGAGGTTATAGTGTTGTCCCAAAATGACCTATTGTGATAATCCTGTCTTACTAGTTTCTCAGTTACTAATTTTTTCTGTCATAGGTGGTGGTTGTGTTTAGAATTTTAAAATCTGAGATTGTGGTTTCTGGTTTCCAGTGTTAGCTTTCCCATTAATTTAATCTGAAACATAAAATTATTGCTTTATGCCAGTTTCCTTTACCTTTCCAGTATGGATAATAATAACTGTTCTGCCTAACTTCAGAGGTTTCTTATGGGGCTAAAATGATCAAGAATGTGAAAATGCTTTTAGTGGTTAAAAGAGTTGTACAAATATAGGTAGGATGGTGAATATCCTCTTTTCTTCCCTATTTATCTCACTCTCTAAGCTTACCTTTTCTAGCAGATTGTTTTCTGGCACTCCCATGATTACTTGAAAGGACCTAAGAACACATTTTATAGCATCTTATGCTGAATATACAATAAACACTTCTATTTGGTTTAGGTTTAAGAGTGAGTTTAACGTGATCAGAAAGGGTCATAGTTAACAGAAAGTAGAAGCAGAGTGAAGGTTATTTGGTTGTAGGTAGGAGGGGAGAAAGTAAGAAGTAGTATTGTTCTAAAGTAGTATGGATAGAATATGGATAACTATTTCTTACTGTTTTATAAATGTATTATAAATATAGAATAAAATAAACACAAGATAAGTTATAGGAGATTATAACTCCCTATACTGGTGCTAGAAATCTCATTTTCTAAAGGCAGAGTCCCTGAAAATTTCTTATGGTTCAAGGAGTATATCTATGCTCTTATTTAATTCTCACTGGAAAGAAGGAATTTTCTTTTCCTTAGTTCTCAACTATCTCTTTGGTTCTTCAACTACTGGTGAAGCTGAAATAATAAAATTGAGCGTATAACTCTGACCCTTTTAGAATCTCTAAGCACCAAGAGGGGAGGTGTAAGTTATAATGACATGTGCTCTATTTAGGAAAACTGGTTTTATTTTTCTGAACTTTTTGAAACCAAAGACATTATAAAGCAGATACCTCAAGAAGATTGGGAAGTTTCAAAAGTCAAAACTAGGGCAATGCAATTATAAATTATACTAACAATGAGGAAGAAAGTTGGAGGGGTAGTTAGAGGCATCTAATGAACCAGGTAATTGTTCAGGATTCGTTTTAAAAGGAGTGTTTTTTGTTTTGGGTTTTTTTGTTGTTGTTGTTGTTTTTGATTAAAAAAGTCAATAACCAAGTATGTGTTGAAGAAAAAGTTTATGAACCTATGTTCTTTGCCATGAAAATTAAGAAAAAGGGAAAATTGGGTGAAAGTGTTAAGGCAACGAGGAGGATATTTTAAATAACATGTGCACTGTAAAGGGGTATACCTATGTGGCTTGTGCCATCACTAATTGACGATCAAGAAAAAACCAGAGATGTGCAACTTCTATTTTGCTTTCATGGTCTCTGTTGAGGAGAATTATTTTCAAAGTGGAAAGACTAAGACCAGGTAAGGAGGAGATTGGCAAACCAAGAAGAGATTGGTAAGCCAAGAGAGTCACTAAAGTGCCTTAACTAGTTAGGTTTCCATATCAATATAATTATATCCCATGTCCCCATAGTATTAAAATATCTTGCCAAAGTATGATTAGAGGAGTATTGTGTTGGCCACAAAGTTCGTTCGGGTTTTTTCCATAGAATGTTACAGAAAAACTCGAACGGACTTTGTGGCCAACCCAATAGATGGCATTAATATTGGTGTATAGGAAAAGTCCTAATATATTGGGGACAAATAAACCACTTCATTTTTCAAAAAATTGGCGAGCCTCAGTTTTCCTCATCTTCGTAATGGTAATAGTAATACTGTCTGTTGCAATTTGAGTGCTCCAGAAAGAAGACTCCAAGTTACTTTGGTGTTTAGGAGTTTATTAAGGATCAACAGCTGTGGAAAGGAAGGGGAAAAAGCAGAAATTAGCATAGAGAGTAGAGCTGTGTTGCAGACCGGGACAGCCTCAGCTGACCCCACCCTGTAGCTTTAAAGCTGAAATGGCCTGTGAGAGTTAACCCAGGAGGGACCAAAATCCCCAGACCTTTATCTTTTGCTTTTGATCTGTAATTGGATATGTGCCACTCCCAGAAGTACTTGACCTTGATGAGGCAGCTCTCTGCAACTGGAGCAATTCCTGAAGGATTGATGAGGAATCTGGGCAGCATCTCTTCATGTCCACCCCTTTGCAAAGTTTTAACAAATTTTAGGACTAATATGTATGAAGTACGTATCACAGGTCTTGATACAAAGTGGATCCTCAATAACGGACCCCTTATTTTTTTTTTTATTATTATTTGTACTGTCCTATTGAGAACTTTGATTATTTAAGAGAAGACATATATATACATATAAGATTTATAAAAACTGAAAAGCTGGCAGGGATATTTAATCTTTTGGAAAAACAGAATGTAGTTTCCAAGTACCCTTAATATCTGAATGGGTGAACTAATGGGCAGAAGCTCATGAAATGATACTCAACAGAAATAAAGTCTGCTACTCTTAGATTATTAAAGGAAAGGAAAGAGGAAGAGGTAAAATTATTTGAGAGCACAGAAGAATATTTATATGCAAAAAAGTTCATTACTAAACTAAATGTTAATTACTATAACTAACGGCATTAATTATAATAGCTCATATCAGAAGTAAATGTCCAACACAGAATAGTTCAATTATGGTGAATCTGTATAGTGGACTATAATGCAATCATAAAAATTGATTTTTGAAACATATAGTATTTTATAGGGAAACATCCATGGTAGAATGTTCATTAATATAGACCTAGAGTATTATTCTAATTGTATAAAAAATGTTTGTGTGCACGTGCATGGAGAAAAGTCTGGGGAAATATATTGACTTGTTGATGGGGGTGTTAGATTGCAAGTGACTTGAAATTTTCTTTATATTTTTAACTCATCCCCAAATCTCTATAATAAACATGGAACTTACTAAAATCATTTTTTCACTTGTTTGTTTTTAAACATCTATAAATGCAGAACTGAAGAGACCTGGTTTAAGAGCTAAAAGAACCAGAAAGTTTTAGATATATATTAGTACTTATTTGGCTTATAAATAGCATGGCTGTCCCCAAGTGCAATTTCAGTCTTTATTAACAAAAATACAGTCCAAAATGAGGAAGGCAGTAGTTCATTTTTGCCCAGCTCTAGGTACTGCACCTTTGGGTGAACTTGAGTTTTTCAAATGAACAACTGTTTTACACCATATATCATATAAAGAATTGATGATTTCTTTTCTTGAGAAGACTTGGGGATGATATTTAAAGTAGTGTCAAATGGAAAAGAAATTCCATATTCCTGTAAAGAAATGATATAGATCTAGTTTTGATGGAAGAAAGATACAGGAAAACAAATTTTAGTTAGGGAAGACAGTTCTAATAATTAGACAATTCTAATAATTAGATATATTCTAGTAATTAGATATTAGATGTGGGGGGGGAGAATATCTAATTATTAGAACCCCTACCAAATAATAGCCTGACTTTGGTAGAAGAAAAATATTCCAATATTAAAAATATAACTATTAAATAGGATTTTCAAACTTTCCTACAGAACCCTAGGTTCCTATAAATAAGCCTTAAGAGTTAATATTTACAAGATATTTCAAAAATTAAATACAAATAATTAAACTGTAATTTAAAAATAACATGTTCACTCAGATGTTTCAAATATCAGATTTTAACACTTTGGAAATTGATAACATGTTCCTGGTATGCTGCTTAGTTGACTTGTTGCAGACCTCTGAATTGAGTTTTTGCCTGCTTTCTTTTTCTGAGTTCAAAGTCAGTTATTTACCACTTGTATCTGTGTGTCTGTGTGAATCAATCAGGATTTTTATTATTAATGCTGTGTAACCAAAACAGAATAGAGAAATAAACTGGGTACTGAGACTGATATGACTATAATTATCATCTATACCCTCTGATTTCAAACTTTTATAATCATCAAAACAGATTCATCATCTTCAGTGATCGATTTATTTAAACCTAATACTGCCTTTATCTGTTTTATGTATAAGAATCTTACCAGAAATTGTTTGAAAAAGGTATTCCACTGCTTAAAGACATTTTTAAAAGTCTGATATGGAGGATGATCAATTCTGTCTGTAGAACTTAGTTTGAATCTGCCTACTTCTCTTTATTTCTCTTGCCTTAGCCTAAGCCACCATCATCTGTCATCCAAACAACCTCAGAAACTTTCTAATTGTTCTCATAATTCCTGAACTTTGGCTCCTGTAATTCATTCTCTACAATGCAGCTGCAGTGATCTTAAAAAATATAAATCACATAATAACATTTCCCTGCTTAGAACCTGTTCAGTCAGTCTTCTTCCTCTTAATCTCCAACACCATTTCTACCCTTCCATTCCTTTCTAACTTATAAACATACAAAGTTGTTTGCTGACCCAGGACCTCTCACTTCTTCCTCTGCCTGGAATGCTCTTGATTCCATTCTTCACCTCGGTAGTTCCTCATCCTTCATGTTTCAGTTTAAATATCCCCTCTTTAAGGTAGAGGGTGCAAACTACACTCCCTTTAATCACTCTGGCTTAGGAGTAGGCACCTGACCCGACCTTTTATTCTTCTCAGCGCATCTGAGACATTCAGAATTGGAGCAAGGAGAGGAGTATTATTTCGTCTAGCAGTGCCCTGCAACACAGTAAGATGTTAGTATTTTTGAGGGAATGTGTGCAGGCTTCTCTTTCAAAGCTAGGAGGAAGATGGGGTGGGGACCTTTTATAAGAGCAAAGATGTCTTTTCTCCACTTAAAACCTAGTGAAACGTAGACAGTATATTTAGTAGGTTTTGGTTGTTTATAAATACTTCACAAACTTAATAAAACTAGGCTGACAGAGGTTAAATGGCTTGACCAAAGTCATACTGCTATTAAATGACAGTGCTAGACTCAATTCTATTAAATCCTACAATGCTACAATACCTACTTTGGCACTAAGGAAAGGAAATATTAGTGCAGATGCAGAAGCTGTAATCACAGCGAGAGCCATTCCTCATCTTATAGAATCTTTCTTTCTGTTCACTTACATTCACCTAATTCCAGCTTTCTAGTAAAAGCCAGATGGAAAAATCGGCTTCGACTTAGCCGAGATAAGGGTGTGTCCCTGCATTTTCTTGACAGATTTCTTGATGTGGTGAGAATAAAACTGCAAACAGGGTAGGTAGATTTTATTCTTATTTTTTTTTAACATCTTTATTGAAGTATAATTGCTTTACATTGTTGTGTTAGTTTCTTCTGTATAACAAAGCTAATCAGCTACACGTGTACATATATCCCCATATCCCCTCCCTCTTGCTGTTCTTTCTTATTAATCTGCTCACTTAGTTAAGGTTGTGTTCACCTTTGAATACCAGAAAATCCCAGCAGTAGCTTAAAGAAGTAGGAGGAGAGTAATTTTCTCACACAAGAAATCCAAAAATGGCAGTCCAGAACTGGTTCAGCTGCTTCTCCATTCAGAGTGGGCTGTCTTTTACCCTCCTGTTTCTCACCACAGGGGCAGAGATATAAAAGGGTAAAGGAATACACACATACACATACATGCACACACACCATCTTTGCTAGGTGGCACTTCAAGAAAGTTTCTACAGTAATCAGACCTTTTTCCTCTCATTGGCCAGAACTATATCACAAGGCCTCTTGCAGCTAGAAAGTGACTAGGGAGACAATGAGTAGCATCTATATCTTGTGCTCCCTTCATTTAATGGCTTTTAGCATGATAGTCCAATTATCTAATAACATAATACTAATGCATTGTACCTTTTAGATTTACATTGGTGCAGAAGCATACAGTGGAATTTAACCAAGTGGCAATGGCTAATTCAGATGGATCCGAAGCTATGCTGAACAGAGTGATGACAAAAGATAATATTGGTGTCGCTGTGGTATTAGAGGTCCACAAAGAACTATTTGGAGCAGGTGAGTGCAGTTTAAAATATTCTTACAAAAAATAAACACCATCTGAAGTGCAGTGAGTCTTGTTGATATTTATTGCGTAGTTATTTTCTTGTCTTTTGAGGAAAGTTAAGGGAAACAGGCTGGAAAATAGCACTAATTGTGTAAAACGTCATCTGTATCTTGGAATATTACTTGCCAGGTAATCTGTAAAAAGAAAAGTCTTTACTATGCCATTAATTCCAAAAGGTTATTTGAAATAAGAATAGTTTTAAGCTGAATTTGGAAATTATGATGATTTGGTTCTCCTTTCAGCCATATTTTTAGCTTCTTGACTGAAATCTTTTGTCTTTAAGGTTAAGTACTTGGCACATTTTCTCTAATTTCTTTGTTATATCTCAGTCATTGTCAGGGTAAGAGCGGCATCTTTTATCTACCTGGTACTTTTGTTTTCCACTTTAGATATTTATAGCTTCCTTCAAAGTAAGAAACTCATTATGTACTTTGCATATCCAGACCTTTTTTTCCCCCTCTCTACTGCCTGCCTTTCAGTATTTCATTGTTTACTTAACTATATTTTAGGTAAGAGCAAGGAGAAGGTGTCAAGACCACATCAGGGCTTTTTTTTTTTTTACATCTTTATTGGAGTATAATTGCTTTACAATGGTGTGTTAGTTTCTGCTTTATAACAAAGTGAATCAGTTATACATATACATATGTTCCCATATCTCTTCCCTCTTGCGTCTACCTCCCTCCCACCCTCCCTAACCCACCCCTCCAGGCGGTCACAAAGCACCGAGCTGATCTCCCTGTGCTATGCGGCTGCTTCCCACTAGCTATCTACCTTACATTTGGTAGTGTATATATGTCCATGATTTTTTTTCTACCTGTAGAAGAAAAGATTTTTGCCTTAAGTACTGATTGAATTATTCAGACCCTGCATATCTGTCCAACCTCCTTTTCTCACTGTTCTTCAGTTTATCCATCATCAAAGACAATCAATCTTTGATGTGAGATTTTAAATTCCTTCTTCTTTTGTAGCCTCTCCATTTTTACTGACTTTTATGTCCTTTCCAGTCTCATTCTTCTCAAAAGTTTGGTACTTTTTTTCTGGTAATGCGAACATTGAATTTCTTTTAGTTTTACTCTCCTTTTAATTTGCAGAAGAGTAATTACAAATTATATAGTTAAAACTTTCACATTCTGAAATACCTCTCTCTTATACTCCTGTAAGAGTAATTTAATATTATAGAAGGTGCTTATGGCCTTTTTGAAGGGGCAAGTTTTTAATATTTAGTATAGTGAACATTTAATCTACAGCCAAAAGTGACACTGTAAAACTCCTAGGGAAAGAAGAGAGCTTAGAGAACGATCAGATTGCTTTAAAAATGACCATTTCTGTCACATATGAAAGATACTTCAGTTATTTGTTTACTCAACATTAAAGATAATTATAACTTGGTAAGACGGAAACTTTACCAAAATAGTAGGCTAAGAAAATCAGGTCTTTCTGCAGAGTTTATATTTTTAATAGAAAATGTTAAGAGATACTTATAGAAATTCTATAGAAAAAATAATTTTGTATGTATCTAATATTCCAGCAGTACAAAAGTATATAGAGTAAAACGTGAGAGTCCCTTCATCTTATTCATACCCTCTCGGAGTAACTCTTATTCATTCTTTACACATTACTAACGTATATGTGTATAGTTTTATTTAAATGGCATCGTACCATGCATATTGAGTTTTGAGCCTTAAAAACTTTATGGACACTTTTTTTCTCGGTCAGTACACAGTTTTCACAGTTTGCCCCTTCAGAGGTGCTTATGGCCTCTTTGAAAGGGCAAGTTTTTTAATGTGTTATCCTCATCCACCATGTTAATATTTATTTTGACAGAATTATAAAACAGTATTTTAGGGGAAAAAATAACCTTAGAGATTTTATAGTTGAATACCTCATTGTCCAAATGAGGTATTCAGCTGAACACGAGAATGGCTAAGTGATTAGAAATAAAGGTTAGTAATTAGTAATAAAGCCAAGTCTGAAACCCATGTCCAGACTTTGAGAGCACACTACTCCCTAATTCTCAATTTTTAAATTACTTCTTTTGGGTGTGTGGTATGAATTTGTTTTGGTAGCAGATTCATAGCAAATTCACTGCCTTACTTTATTTTGTATAGGTTAATATAATGTTACTGCCTCTTACTGCTGACCCTGTCACTGGTGTGCTCAGGAAATGCAAGGTGAATATGTACTGGGCAGTAGGAAGAACTTAAATTAAGGTTTAGGTGATTCAAGTAACTGAAAACCTACCTCACTAGGTTATTGTGATGTTTAAATGACAGAGATATTTAAGCTGCTTGTTCACACTAAGCTCAGCAAGTCAAGGTACTCTAACTAATTGTTGGTTACATCACAGTATAGTTCCTAACTTGGGTAGAGAGCAGGAGTTGGCAAACTTTTTCTGTAAAGGGCCAGGTTGTTAATAGTTTAGGCTCTGAGGGCCACATATGGCCTCTATCACAATCTTCTAAAAAATGTTTGGTAGAATCTTTAAAAATGTAAAACCAGCCTTAGCTCATGCAGGTTGTACAAAAACAGGTGGTTGGCCAGACTTAGCCCATGGGCTGCAGTTTGTCGACCCCCATGTTGGGATTACCAGAATCTCAGCACTTTAGCTTCTAAGAACTACTTTATGAGATAAAGGGGAAAATATAAATGAATGGAAAAGAATAAAGAAGTGGTTATGGGTTTGGGGGAGAAAACCTTAAGATACTGCTTTTTTGATACATAAAGTATAATCTTAACCTTTGTTTCCCTAATGCTTAAATTTAGGTATGAAGCCTATTCATGCTGCAGACAAACAGCTGCTTATAGTGGCAAATGCCCACATGCATTGGGACCCAGAGTATTCTGATGTGAAACTCATTCAGACCATGATGTTTGTCTCAGAGGTTAAAAACATTCTGGAGAAAGCCTCAAGTAGGCCTGGCAGCCCAACTGCAGATCCTAATTCCATCCCGCTGGTGCTATGTGCAGATCTTAACTCATTGCCAGATTCAGGTATTTATAACATCATTTCCTCTTCGCTTTCAGTTTTGTTTTTACTTCTAGTTGAAAGGTCAGTTAGCTCTTAACTTTTGAGTAGAGACTTTCTCTTCTAAATTAGAGAGTGTATCAGTAAGAATCCCAGGAATGGGACATGGAGTAATTGAGGAGAGTTTATTTAGTTAAGCTATTTCCAAAGATGTGTGCAGGGTTAGGGACACAAAACAATGAGTGATGCAGTACCCTGTTACTAGGGGAGATAGGGACCCTTCACCACCTGTACACCTAAGGGGGAAAAGTGGTGGGAGTTGTTATCAGAACTTGGAAAAAATAGTTACGAGGAGAGGGCCATGCAATGGGAGTGATGGATTTGAATTGGGATGCGATCAATCCCTTGCAAACTGACAAGCCAGGGAAATATATATCCCTGCCTCACTCTGCTACTGTCCTCTGATCTCTCGCCACTGCTGTCCATTGACCAAATCCAACTAGAAGCTAGAGCGGGGAGGGGTTTGCAGTTGATGCAAGTAAAGGTCAGCCTCCTGCCACACAGAATGCAGTGGAGAAGGGTGACCTGAAGAAGCAACCAGAAAATATTCAGCACAGGTAGCTATCTAGTTTAATAATGTTGGCAACCTTTAAGTGAATTCATTAAATGATGCTTGAATTCTGATATTAGGTGCAGAAGAGTAATCAAAATTATCTTAGGATTTCACATTACTTCTTGAGCTCCACTTAACTACTTTATGTCCTAACTTAAATTATTTTAGATCTTTGTAAAAAATCAGTTCTGCACTTAGATATTAAAATTCAAATGTAAAACATTATAGTATCACAGTTTTGCTATTACTGAGGCATATTCTAAATTTTGTATATTTTCAATAAGCTACTTTAAATTGTTTAAAATAACCACTCAAGAATAAATATAACATAACCCAAATGCCTACAACTGTAATATTAATAAAAGTCTCAAATCTAGAAAACACCTTTGCTTTTTCTCCTTAGCAAATAAATGTCGAAATCATCCTTTCACAAATGTTTGTATGCAGTCCCTAGGCTCATTGACACCTTAACTATGTCCTCCTTTTTTAATCCTTTTCTTTTTTTGAGTAAATTGCTCTCAAGGACAGGTTTCCCCCATCTCATTTGATTTGGTTAAGCCAATGAGCTATCATTTGGCATCACAGCATGCCGAGTTGACTCAAGCCAGACTGTCAGGGCTGGATCCTGGTTCTGCCACTTAGGAGCTATGCAATCTATAGCTAAGTTCCTCATTTTTAAATAAAGGGATAATCATTTTGTCCACTTCATAGAGTTGTTTGTGAGGTTTAAGTGTGTAAGGCTCTTACAACAGTGCCTGGCATGTAGTAACTGCTAGATAAATGATAGCTCCTTTTCAGCTATTCACAATACTGATGTTGTGCTCATCATTTATTCATTATATATGTTGCTGTCATTCCTGATCACAAATAGAAAGCGATGACTGACAAACTTTAGTAATCATCATCCTCATAAGAAGGGTTGTGGTACTTTTTTCATGTTTACTTATTCAGTGGAAGTGGTGAGCTTTTTCTGAATGCTTCTGCTCTCTTCAGCTTTTTAGACACATCTAATATTTTTGACCAAGTGGTATACCGCCAGTGTATAATGTACTGTTTAGTGTCACTGAAGCTCAAAACAAAGAATGATGTGGCCTAGCTGAAGCTAGACATTGCAGTGTTGAAGATGCAAAATCTATTTTTATTGTCAATGATTTAAAATTTTTTATTATGTATGCTATATTTTACATATTCCAGAAGTTGTTGATGGACTGCATAGAATGTTGAAATGCTAAAGAGATAGTGCTTTGCAATAACATTCTAAAAATATTTAGGGTCAAGACCCTCCTGGTGAATGCCATCCTAGACCCTGGGAATCATCTTCAGCTTGAAGAACCATTAAGAGAACTGAAGATATTTCTGGGTGATCAGGATATTTTGCTCTGGAGTAGGCAAATACACCTCAGTTTGATGGAACCATATGAAACTGCTGGTATTTGATTTTTTTAGCATCAACCACAAAAAGGCAGTTTCCTATGTAAAAGTAAATATTCAGTATAATAAAACCACTCTGAACTTGGTGCATGCACCTGGCAACAGATTTTGGCCATGAAGTCTTCTGTAAGGTCTAAGTGCTAAATGGTAGTGTTTCTTCCTTCTTTATTCTACTAGGTGTCGTGGAATATTTAAGCAATGGAGGAGTAGCTGACAACCATAAAGACTTCAAGGAACTAAGGTACAATGAGTGTCTTATGAACTTCAGCTGCAATGGAAAGAATGGAAGCTCAGAAGGGAGAATCACACATGGCTTCCAACTGAAGAGCGCCTATGAAAATAACTTGATGCCTTACACCAATTACACCTTTGATTTCAAAGTAAGTGACAGCCTCTGGGTTGGCATAGAAATTATGTCAGATGCAAACACGTGACAAGAAAGATATGTGTTATTTATGCTTAACAGTGTAATCTTCAGGATTTTTTACATTCTCAAAATGTCTTGGCTACGTGTGCACGTAATGTAAGGAGATTTCTTGGGTTTTGTGGTGGTTATTGTTGACTTGAGAATTCTCTTTGAACCCTTATTTGTTCGAATTTCAAATAACCATGATAATAGAAAAAAATTCCTAAATACTTTACTTTGTGTATGCCAGGCACTGTTCAAAAGCACTTTATATTTATGAATATAGTCAATCTTCACTTGTCCATACCATCCCTAACTTTCAGTAAGGATCCAAATAATAAGCAACCTGATATAGCTACGTTCATCTTGAATGAATTTGTGGAGTATTCCCTCAAAATTTTCTTAGTACTTTCCATTGATATCTTATTTATCTTTAAATTTTCCAGGTTTCTTGGTGAGATGGGTTAGAGAAAGTTGTGCTTAGGGTCTGTTTTATATCCATGTTGTCATACTAATCAATGCCCAGGCAGTAGACCATTCCAGAGTAGTAAAAGGACAAGAAAGATTTTTTTTTTTTTTTTGCAAAATAAGAAAAAAAAAATTAGAGGGCCAGTTGTACAAAACCAGTTGTTGTTTTGAAACATTGATTGGTAGTGATTTTCTGTAGTCAGTCCCTTTCCCTTTGCCAGTTTTCTAATCACACTGCCTGTAGCTCTTCTATTGTACCTTTGTTTGACTTTCTGGCATTTCAGGCATCTATCCTAATGTCTTATACTATCCTGAAAAAATGTAGATGTTAGAAAGTGGTTAGGAGTAAGAATCCTAGATGGGGAATTTAATAAAATACCAAAGGAAATTTATGAATTGGGCTCTTACACATCTCCGATAACCTTTTTCCATTTTCAGTGCTTGTTAGCCCCTTTCCAAGAAACAGATAGTAGGAAGAAAGGAAATTTGTGTGCTTATGTTATTGGTCAGTTTTTGTAATCAAGAAGTGGAAAAGAATTGTTTAGAAGTTGAATCTAATTTTAGTATTTCTGCTGTTAGAGTAGAAAATACTATTCAGAGATAATTGATTTTGTTCAGATCACTCATATGCAGTAATGTGCTGGTAAATATTTAATAATCAGTTTTCTGAGAAAAAAAAGAAGCCCAAATTTGTAGTGTTTGCTGATTTCTGCGGTACATGCACTCCCATTGTAGTAGATTTCAAGCTCCCAACGTCATACCATTGAACACAGAGCTGGGATGAAGTGCTAAGAAAGCAAGTACTAGCTGACTCTGTCACACCACGGCTTCTTGTGTAAGCTTAAAGGAGAACCTCGGGACTTAATGATACACAGATTACTGTAGGTTAAATCCTATACAGTGGTATATAATACAGCTCTGCCAGCACAGCACAACCCAGAAAACCTAAAATAAAGTTCCTTAAAATAAGTGTTCAGTAATTCTACAACTCTTATTGTTCTTTTGGTTTGTGTATAGGTAAAAAGACCAAATCATTTCTACCTTAACTAGGCTTTTATAAAGGTTACTTTTACCTTATCCACAAAGTAAAAATTAGGGAAATAATGTTTAGAATATTAATCTAAGCCATCTTCCTCGATCATCTGAGTTGTTTTCAAATCTTTTGTTGATGTTCCTTCAAAAGAACTTACATGTATTAATAAGTGAATAAAAGAATCTTATTGAAGCATTTATGTTGTCTAAAGAAGTACAGTTAAAGAACCAAAAGTGCATGGTTCAGAGAGTGTTTGATGTTAGCATATGTAGGATAGGATGAGAAATGGCAGAACTGTAAATCCGTGCGAGAGAGGCATGAATGGGGAGGATAAATAACGCTGGCTGGCTGGGTAGATGGATGGGAGGGTGGAATAGGATGGAAAAGAAGGATGATCAGAGAACAAACTAAGGGCATACCTGACTAGAGAGAATTAAGCTTTTGGTCCAAGTAGCAGACAATAAACTTTTCAATTTCTTACAAAGCATTTTATGTAATTAGTGCTGTGCCAATATTGAAGGCAGTTGGTAAAAAGGGATAGGTAACATCAAATGTAAAAATGTCATGTGATTAGCATTAAATACAGATCGAAGTATAGTATTCTGCCATTGCATCAATGGAGTACTGTTAAACTTTGTTTACTTGACTTAGCATTTTTTACTTACTTGGTTCTCAAATAAATTAGAAATGTAGAAACGTGGTATTTAGAGCTCAGAGTCATTTAATCTAGAACTGATTTGGAATGACTTGAAGGGTAAGCAGTTAGGAGAATTACTTGTAGACAAGGTATCTTAGTGAGTTTAGGTTGCCATAACAGAATACCATAAACTGTGTGGCTTATAAAACAACAGAAATTTATTTCTCACAGTTCTGGAGGCTTGAAGTGTAAGATCAGGTGCCAGCATGGTCACGTTCTAATGAGGGTCCTCTTCTGGGTTGCAGACAGCTGTTTTCTCATTGCATCCTCACATGGCGGAGTGAGAGCTCTCTGGGGTCTCTTTTTATAGAGCACTAATCCCATTCATGAGGGTTCCATCTTTATGACCTAATCACCTGCCAGAAGCCCCACCCTCTTATACCATCAGGTTAGGGGTTAGGGTTTCAACATAGAAATTTGGGGGGAACACAAACATTCAGTTCGTAACATCAGATAAGTTGAATAAACAGCCTAATTCAAACTTGCCGCTGCTTTCACCATCACCTGCCCCCCCTCTTGCCCCGCGCCAATCTAAGGGTGTGTCTGAACCATTTAATGAAAAGAGGAAGGACAGTTTTCCTATTATGTCAAGTAGTAAATCTTTCTGTTACACATTGTGAAATTTATAGTGTATAATTTTCTCGCATTCTTTTACAAAACAAAACTTAGCATAACGTTACCTCAAACTATTTTCATTGTTTTTACTTTTTTCTCATATACACTTCTATAGACTTACCTATAGACTTTACTAATATAAAGACTTTTCCCACCTTTTTATGATCTTTTAAAAAAAGAAACAGTTTGAATCAGAAAAGGTTAAGAATCGTTAGTCTATAACCTTCTTTGTGAATATGATACCGTGTACAAGGTGTATATATGTATAAATACTTGGGCGAGTTCAGACATGAACTTGCTAAGGATTTTGATAAGAGCTTTTACTCTGGATGTTTCAAACCAAGAAAACAGTTACAAGTGATATCTCCAGTTCTTACTTTCTGGAATGTTTAACATCTTTATTGGGGCCTATGTTTGCAAAGGATTCTCTAACTCTAGTAGCTAATGTGCATAATGCTACTTTATAATAAAGTGATAAGATATAAGAGGTTTTATTCAACATAACTAACTGAAAATGTTTTGTTTGTGTTTTGTTTAAAACACAAATGTTTTAAATGTGTTTGCTGAAGCAAAGGGTGGTCTCATAAAAGAAAGTAAAACCACTGAAACTCTTGTCAAACCTTTTCCTAAAATGTCTCTGTAAAACTAGGCATTAGCCAAAATGAAGGGATAAAAATACATTGCGCTAATATTTCTTGACTATTTGGATTTGGAGCATTAATGGCAGAAAGTACTCCCCTGGATTCACGTAGGTTCCTTAATCTGTGGTAAAGTAAGGTTAAAGTATCTAATGTTGAATAAGGCCCTCTCCCTCAAAAGAACTGTTTTGTTGTTCTGGTCTTGGTCATGTCAAAATCAGCAAACTAAGGTAATTGTTTCCGAAATTTCACAGTATCATTTTTTTCATTGAATTCTTTTTTTTTCTTTTAATAAAGTAGCCCATTTCACTGTGATACCATTTAAAAATATTAGCTAGAACTCCCTGTGTATAGTATTTATGAATAGGTATTTCCAGGTGTGGAACTCTTTCTTCATACTTGGTCTCAGGCTCTCTTGATGTGGGAAGGAAGAAATCTGACTTCACACTCTTGCATACATAGCCTGGGGCAAAAAAAAGCACACTGGATTTGAAACTTACTGATCAGATAAACCGAATCATCTAGCTCTGAGAGATACAACTGAATACATAGATAGGTCTTTACTGAATGTTTTTTGCTGAGGTACTGTTGTGCAGCAAGGAATCCAGAATTTATAGTACACCAGGATTTGTGAAAATGAATATTCTAAACTTAAGAACAGATTAGAATGATTAAATGTGTGCAGTATTTTGTATATATGTATAAAATTTGGGAAAGCTGAACTAGGATTAGCAAATCTGAAAAGATGCTTTACAGTGGCTTCATTCAGATGTGTTTGATTGATGTACAAATAACTGAATATCATACCAGTTACCATTACAAGAATTATTCTTGTCATAACTTTTCATTAACTTTGTATATGTTTGTATAAATATTCTGATTTTCTGTTTATTGTAACAGAGTCAGTGCAGTTTCCATATTGTTTATACTGATAAATTAGATTTCACTGACCCAAGCAAGCCAGTTCTAAAGATGCCTAGACATGATTTGGTGTGCTTAGCTTCTCAATTTGCTTACCATTTACACACATGTGCAAGGCTTTATGATTCCACTAGGGTACTGTGTTTCCCTGTCCAGCCACCTTTATTTCATGTAATACCCATTCAAGATTTGAGCTCTATTTGACCCATTGTGAAGACAGCAGGTGTACCAGAAATACAGGTTACTCAGGTATTTGGCTTTTACAAATTATGAATTGTTCTTTTATATATCTTAAGTTTTTCTTTTATCTAAGCATATATTTTTCTTTTTTTCCCAACTCCCAATCTCTTTTCAGGGCGTGATTGACTACATTTTCTATTCCAAGACTCATATGAACGTGCTTGGTGTCCTGGGGCCTTTAGATCCTCAATGGCTGGTTGAGAACAACATCACTGGGTGTCCACACCCTCACATCCCTTCAGACCACTTCTCACTGTTAACACAACTTGAACTCCACCCTCCACTCCTGCCTCTTGTCAATGGTGTTCACTTGCCTAATCGGAGGTAGTGGAGTACTGCCCCGCAAAGACGGGGATCTGTTACTATGGACCTGTACAGTTGTAAATCAAAGTATGTAGGAGTGAAGTATGGCCATCCTTAAGCTGCTTCTTCAGGTTCCTTTCATTATGTGTTTGCTATAAGATTTTGTACAATTTTGTGCATATTGGTATCATTTGGCACTAGGGCTGGAACCAAAGTATTATCACTCTCTTTCCAGATTTTTAATTTAACATGTTTTTAAGTTGGACCTTCTTCATATTATATTAGGAGTCAGCATTCATAATTGATAAATCACCAATTCAAGGCCCAACAACAGGGTATTTGTTTTTCCAGAACAAATACTTTCTTTTGAATGGTTTCAAGTGAGCCAACCATTTTTCATTTTTGTGAAAGGCAGTTTTTAAAAACTATAAATAAAAGATTTTAAACTGAATGATGGCATGCCTTGCAGGAAACTGCCTTGAATTTCTGTTTTCCATGATAACAAACTGATTTTTGGCTCCCCAGTCATTTGCACATTAACAAAGCACTTAAATTTGCTAGATCTGTACATAAACTAGCCATAATGAGAAAAACTGAGAAATGAAAGGTGATTGCACAATATGGTTTCAAAATCAAGCATTTAACAGCACACAACAATTTGTTGGGGAAGTGCTGGTTGGTTTTTTTTATTTGTTTGTTTTGTTTTTTGAGGAATCGTTCTGTGTTTTGTTCCCCTATTAGTTATAACCTTACTAGAAGTGTTAATTCTAAGCCTGTCTGTTCAGTTTCTTTATAGGAAAACAACGGGTAATTTCTACTGCCACACATCTTGAAAATAGAATTTGGTCTATTTAGGGTGCCCACAAAATTAGTGTCCAGTATTTTTTATTGTTTCCATCCACCCTTTTCTGCCTGGTTGTGCTGGAAAAAACAGATATTATATGATCTGTATCATTTTTGCTGTTATGGTCAAATGTTTAAAAAACAACTACCGAATGAAAAGGCCCTGATCAAAGTTTTAGAAGAAGAAAGCTACAAATATTCCATGTGTTTCCCAGAGTAGGTCAAGTGGCTGATGGTTTTGGCTTTTTGAGGTGACAGTGGAAAGGATTTGGGAGAGAGAACAGGGAGTAGTTGAAAACCTTGGATCATTTTTCCTGACTCTAGTTGCCAAATGGCCATTATATGCTTTTAATCTTTGTTTCCGTTGTCTGTCAGGGTTGAATTAAGAAGCTACTGGTTTATTCCCAACTGTTGATGCTCTTTAGATATGTTAGAATCCTTTTTTCGCCCAGGAGGGGCCAGTTGAAAAATCTGTGACTCAAGAGGCAGTGGTTGAAATACCATTTAATGGGGGAAAAATTGGTTGGCTACTTGATGTTAATTATGGCACAGTAACAGGAAAAGGTTGTGTCTGTGTTTTTAAGTTTTTCTTTATTCTGCTTTTTTGCTGCTATAAGAGTTTTCTGAAATTTATATTTTAAACTTTTCATGCACTTTACTGTTTCTAGTCTCAAAATGTGATATTTTTAATAAACAAGAAACTTTCCATTATGTGAATGAAATTTTAAAAGAAAATAGCCTATATTTGTGTTTCACTAATATATAAAGTACAGGTCAAATTTAAATTATTTAATTAGTTTTAAATATATACAATTTGTCTCCTCTTTCAAACCTGACATCTTAGGCTGTTTTATTAGTCTTAAATGATGCATTTCCTGTGGTCATTTTATACTAATTTCTTCCATAGTAAATTAATCAGGCTACATAATATGATATTTCCCCTGAAGGGTAATTTTAGTGCGACGAGGGAGGTGGGTTGATGTAATGTCATATATGGGATTGCATCAGAAGGGTTCTGTAAAGCCTAAACTCCCTTTTAAAAGTGCCTAGTGATAGAGGCGTTGTTTGTCATCTATTATAATTGGAATGTCATTGTAGTTGAGTGAAGTTTGATGTAAATAAAATATTCTTTTAAAAATGTCAAGATATCAGAATAAACAAAATAAACAAAGAAACAACCCTTAAGATGACAGATTTTCCTCAATGTGCAGGTATCCCTTCTTATATACCTCAAGCATTCAACATCTAGCCATGCAAATTGATTACATAGTACTGGAAAGTAGAATAGCATGAAAAACTTAATTTTGTGGACATTACCTTTTTTTGTAATCAGCTACTGTATGTTTTATTTTAAATCTTTTGTTTTGGGTGGGTTTTCTGCTCTGGAGGTATATGCACTAACAAAACATTTTCCTCCTTTCATCTACGCATGTTAATTAGCAATGTGAGCAATATTTCTTACCATACTTCACTCCCAATATTTTTTGAGATGTTTGTATAAAATGGAATTTAAAGTTCACTTATGATTGTATATGAACCACAGAGGAGCCCATTTATTAATAAAAAAAACTTTTTTAATAGTTAAATGTAGAGGGAAAAATAAAAAAAATTGGGAAACATTGTAAACAGCTTAAGTTTATTTTGTGTATGATTGAGGCACTCTGTTGCAGGAAGGTGTGTAATTGGGTTCTCTCTGCTTCCAAATGCACTCTTTCAAACCATTCATTATCCTGTGTATTTTTAATGTGGTTTTAGTAAATGTTGGTAGTAGCTCTGTTAAAGTAGGTAATTGTGTTCTGTTTTGGGTGGCAAACACACTTGGGGCATGGTAACCCAAATTTCATGTGCACGGTTTCCCTTCAGCCCACTGCCCAAATTTCACACACCCTTCACCCTTTGTTCCCTTTGTAAAAGGAGTGGTATCTGTTTTGAGCTGCCAATTCAGATGATCAGAAATGCTGCTCTCCTCAGTATTGTCTTGTTAAAAACACATGCCATTTGGACCTTTGGCATGAAAAGCCAAAAGGAAGAGGTGAATGACATATGGTATATATTCAGTGAAAGTAAAATATTTATGCTCATATACTTTCTGGTTCTCAGAATAAGTTAATAAGCTTTATGCCATGGGGCTGCTGCATATGTTATCTGAAGATAAGAGAAAATTTGGGCATTTTTAGATTGTGATAATGTTTTTTTTTAACTGTTAAATATGATTTCTGATATTTTTCTAAGAACTGGAGTGTTCTTTAAATTTATTGAAACCGTGCTGTTTGAGGAGGGGAAAACTGCACTGTTTGGCATTACAGCAGTCATACAGTGCACGTCGTCACTCACTCTCTCAGGCATTAGTATCCGCCTCATAGCTTTACACATTTTGATGGGGAGTCTTGCAGCATCCTCAGGACTGACATCTGGGAAAGGCTCAAATCCACGTACTGCTCCTTGCTTGTTGACTTTGTTTTAAAATATTGTGCCTGGTGTCAACTTTTAAGCAACAGCACTGCCTAAAAGCAAGCAGAGAACAGAATCCCAGCACCATTCTATAGGCAACTTTTTAGAATTCAAATATAGTAAATCTGTTCAAGATTTATGATGTTTTATGTAAAAAAATTTTTGTACAACGTAGCTGAATATTTTTGTTTCATTTCTTTGATGTAAGGCGTGTGAACGTTCGTTTGAATATCACATGTTAAAGTCAGGTATGGCACAATGGGTTCTGAGACCAGCTTTTCCTCCCTCCCATTTGCCTTGTTCCAAGCTCTTTCTTTTCAAATTACTTTTCTGCTATTCATAGGCAAATATTTAATTTTACTAATAAGCATCCTGTGTGAATGTATTACAGAAGCCACTGTGTTTTAGTGTTGTAGTTTGCAGAAATATAAAGCTTCATTTCTTATTTGTCCCTATTTGGTGTTTTAAAGTTACTTATTAAATCACAGAGAAGCAAGGGAGAAAGTTGAAAGATCCTGAAGGCTCATATCACTTGATTCTACGGTGGGTTGTATTAGAATTGAGGATGTGACACATTAAAACTGGAACACGGGCAATCATATGGTGTTCCATTTTAAAATTGTATCTCCTAAGTATATACCATTAAATGGGTGAAAGATTAAGTTTGTATTTGCATTTCCAAGAGTTTCTAAAAATCACTAGTGCCATGTATAATTTCAAATCAAATAGCAAAGAATAGAGAAAGCACAAGAAAAAAAAAAAAAGGTTAAATGTGTTCTTCGATGGAACCAGAGGCATATGGTTCTTCATTCCCAATCCAAGGCTAGATTTTCTAGCAATAAAAATGGACTGTGTCCCCAGTACTTACTTCTTTGTTTCTAAGGTCTTGTATTCTAAGTTTCTGAGGGATTTTAGTAGCTTTGTAAAATGCACTGACTGATCAGTAGCTTCAGTCACGGAAAACGTCATCAGTTTCTGATAAATTTGGCAGGCCCTGAGAATAATGGTTTCCTAGCAAGCAAAGACTTTAGTGCACATTTTCAAAATAGCACTCACAGAAATGTGAGTTCTCACATTTGTAAGGTAGTCTTTCTCTTCTACCTGTCCTTCCCCTTAAAAAAAAAAAAAGACACCTTTCTAAGGTGTAGAAGATTTGTTTAACCTTTTCCTTCTGAACTGTATCCTGTTTGTAGAACTCTGTGAATTATTGGTACACAAATTAACTAGGGAAATTAGAATATTTTTCTAAGCTAGGAGTTTTAAAGTTTTGAATTTGTAGACAGATGAGAACTTTTATACTTATGGTTGCTTTGAGTGATTGTAATTTTTTAACAGCATCATGATTACTAAATTTGAATTCAAACCTAAGGAAATTAGTTCATCTTAACCTGGTTTACTTACCAAAGTTGTAATCTGTTTAAGAACAGGATGCCAAGAACATCTTGTGTTTTACATGATACATCGTCATTGTGTGTCACCTTAAAGCTTAAAAGAAAAAAGAAGGTTCTTATACCTATACTGCAGGGTGTTCTGAACAAGATCCACAGAAAGAAAAAGGTAGTTCTTTTCAGGAAGGTGGTAAGGGAGAACGTGCATGTTTCTTGTTTTTAACCAGATGCCTTGTGTAAGTTTCTCTGTTAAATCACAAGTTCTATAAGAAATAGGGAAATACCAGGAAAAGCAAGCTTTATTAGCCTAGTTAGTAATTTCTTTTGGCATAAGTTTGTTTGGTTAGACTTGGTTATTCTTGGAACCAAAGGAAAACAAGCATGTTGAGGTTTTATTCAACAAACATTATGACATCGAAGTAATGGAATTTTAAGTAAAATAATTTTCACTTTCAAAGCATGTGAAATAAGGACATTTCTGCATATTAAATGTTAATTTTCTATGGCAGTGGTATAAAATTTAGTAGCATTGTACTGACACGAGAAATTGTGTCATCAGAAATAAATCACATCATGAAGAGTGTTTGCAAATGCCAAGTGATATGAGTCTTTTGGCACAGTAGCATTGGGTGTATTCAGCTTCCAGAAACTTTCAGAAGGCATAGTTTGGCGCCTACTAGTTGTTGTTTTTGTTACAACAGTCTCCCCAAATTTAGATAATTTCCCTATTTGTATGTCTGTCACTTTTAACTCATAAGCATAAGAATCACGGTAGCCCTCTCAGAAGTGGTCCTTTCTTGCTCATTTCAGTTTTGTGTTAGTTCCTAATTACTGATATATGACTGTTTCCTTTCAAGTTATCAATGGTTATATGTACCACATTTGTTTAATTAGTTAACTCACACAATTGGCTCAGCGTTGATGTGTCAAACAATGGCTTTGCTTCTCACCGAACAGGCTTAGTTTCCCGCTACTTGTTTAAATCTTGACGCAGTAAGTGATGCAGTAGTCTGGGTGTGTATTTATTCAGAAACTGTACTGTCCTTTCTCTGTGCTTAATTTGCTTAAAATATATTTCCTTACCTTTGAAATTCTTGAGCGGTGCTCTGCCAGGTTTTGGGGGTGTGGCTTGGATGGCTGTGTTGCTGCACACTGGGTGTGGAATTGTTCAGTGTTGTGAGTGGCAAATTTCTTAAACACCAGCAGCACTGAGAAGTGCACTATGGGCATTCGTACAGTTGTCCACATGCAAGCAATTCTTTCATCTAGGAGAAGCTGAAGGGTAGGATTCGTTGGAGTACTTAGTATATTTTGAGAGGGATGAATGTTTCACCTTTGGGTTTTGTTGTCTGAGTGGAGTGGGGCGGCACGGAGGGAGGTGGGTTTTGTTTGGGTTTTTTTGGAGAGTGTGTATGTACCTTTTCTCTCTGAAAGGGCCAGGGTGTTGGTCAAATTCACCGTGGATTAATTTATATATTTTTTTCTATTGTGATTTCTTTCAACCATAAAACAAGTGCCAACTAATTGTCCGTGAGATGACTGACTCTTCCACTCAGTTTACCATTTGAATAGGGAAGGGCTCATTTATTTTAATTTCTTGGCATTAAATGAATCTCCATTGTTTTGCATACATTTGAGTCATTCTGTGGCCTCTAAAGTGTTTTTGTAACTAATTTCATGGTTGGAAAGCAAAGCACATGAGTTTAAAACTGAGCAAGAAGTTTTGGTAAGTTTCCTTGCAAACTTGGTAGTTTCTATTGATGCTATTCCAAGACAGATTCTACTGTTTTAGGTTGTGTATTTACTTTGCTTTTGTCCTAAGAAAAAGCCAAGCCCTAAATCAATTTGTTAACGTGTTCTAATAATCAGTTTAAAATCTGAGATTTTCTTCCTTCTCTTTTAATCAGAAGATTTAATGAAGTGCCATGTAATCGTGGGTTACTAGTGTTTAATGTTTGATAGCCTGGTTCTGTGGTGTCCTAATCATTTAACACTCTGTCATCCCCGGAGAAAGTGGTTCTACTCTTACGGAACACATTCTCTCTGACAAAATCACCAGCTGCTTTATTTTTCTATTTATTACGGTTAAACAGTTGATGAGGTCTGTATCTTGACCAAACTGCTCAGCTGAGATGTTTTTCACAATAGACACTGTACAAAATATGCGTGCAAAAGGACACAGTTGGGTGGTAGTATTTTTTCATTAATGTGAACATTGACTAAACAAAGCAGTCCTGCCTTTTAAATCTTGTGGCAGCTCAGGAGGGAGGTGCTTAAGAACTTTAACTACTATGTCAGATGACAAAATACTTTTTTCCATTTTGGAGATTGGGTACTGCTCACACATGATGTATAGGGCTAAATATATGCTTGTTTCCTCGCACCTGTGTACCTCCCCTTCTCTCCCTCCCGTTCCTTCCCCTGTAGGCAATAAATGGCCATTTTGCAACTGCATACCTTTGTCTTGGTTTTTTACTCTTTATGTGTGCAGTTTAAGGGTCTGCTTTAAGGTCAGCATATCTCTTCTAAAGTGAAGTTGGGAGTCAAGGTCAGGCAAAAATTTCAAATTCATACTACATTTTTTTTTTTCCTGGTGAAAACTACATTACTACTTAAGTAACACTTCGTTTAGAATAGATTTGGAAGATAATCGTAGTTATGAGACTTGCTTTGGCTGAAGAAATCTGAGCAGAGAGCCACGTGTCACTTCTGAGAGGGGCTCTAAGAGCCAGTGTGCAATTTGTCATATTCCCTTTTCTTGCCTTGATGATCATAGAAACCTATGTTGAGATCAAACCTCTCATCCTAGATCCTTGAGTAATGATGAACAGAGCTCCCCTGCTGAACTACATAGGACATGTAGTGTGAGTGAAAAACAACTGCCAAATCTCAGTGTCTTAATTCAATAAACGTTTGTTATTACGGCATAATCTAGCCGGTCCTGACTGATAGACAACTATCAGACAGATCTGCCGAGTTACCAGTATTTTCACCAGCAGGTGAACCTGCCAAGACTTAGAGTAAATTCATTCAACAGACATTTAAGTATCTGCTGTGAACAAGGTGGACAGGTTCCCCATCCTCCAAGAATTCACTTTCCAAATTCTCTTCTATTTACGACTAAGGAGAAAATAATGAAGTGTTTTTGTTAAAGGTATCTTAAATCTTAGAATCTTGGAAGAGGAGCGGGAAAGGCACACAGTGAAATAATTAGGAATTCTGAAAACTATGTTTAAGGATATTCAGTAGAAAAATGATATTAACACATGGTGTGATTGGGACCAGATTATTTTTAAATGAATAATTTAAATGAATAATTCAATATTATTATTGAGTGAAACATAATAAAAAACTGAACTGCCCAGTTTAACAAGTGTTTAGGGAAGATACTGACAGATTATTTTGGAACAGATTGCTAAAAACATCAAATCTCTAGGCTGAAAGCTCAGTGCCTACTGATTTGTTTTTTCTACTAAGGACCCATTGTGAGCCTGTCGCTGACCCTGAGGACCATCTCTTTACAGAGGCCTTGATGTTGGCCAGCATTTTGGAAGTCCTCCAAAAGTAGAATCACTCACCTCTGAAGTGGATCTTGAAGGGACCAGGTTTCAGGATACTGCCTTACTAAGAAGACATACAGGGCAATCAAGACATTCACCAGGTGACCTTGCATTCCACCATGTGATCTTGGGCAAAACACATCCTCATTGGTAAAATGAATATAAGAAACTAAATCCCATGAAATGGTTCTCTCAGAAAGCAGACACCAAGACGAGGGCTTGCAGGCAGGGGGTCTTTTTGAAGAAGTGATCCCAAGAAAACAGAGCAGGGCACTAGGAAGAATGAAACAGGGAAGGAGGGAAAGCCAAGTCAAGGATGCACTGTTGAGCTAATCCTCTGGGCAACTGGGGCGTAAACCTGCCACTGACCTTCTGAAGAGCTGAATGGAACGCACCTCAAAATTGTCTTCATGAGGGGTAGGAGAGGAGAGGATTTGTTTTGGAGTCTCATCTCCCATGAGGCAAGGGTTGCTCTGTGGGTGTTCATTCCTTTTCCTATGCATGTTTGTACACCTATCAAATCCACTAAGCAGGTTCCTGCAGGTATCCCATACAATAATAGTGGAGAAATGGGGTGGGAGATGGTGCAGAAAGCGAGAAACATTTGGTGGAGCTGAGGCTACAATTAATATATGATTAATGTCATCCTCCCTCTTCCATCATGCATTCCACATCTAGCTTTGCACCACCACATCAGTAGTCTAGGTTGCTTCCCTAACGTTGGGTGACCCAGACCTTCATCCCAACAAGATGTATTTTGCTTGTTGGGCCATTGGTAAACAGTCTGCTAACCCATACCTGGGCATGAAATTACCAAGAGCTGCCCAGCGAATCCCGTGGATTCCAGACATGCTGCTTCCTGCCTCCCATTTTGTAGTAGTAGCACCCGTATTTTCTCATGGCAGTTTAACACTAGCATGGTGAGCCCCACATGGCCCCTTCCTGGGGGCAACCTACATCCAGTGCCTGGGCAGTGTGGGCATGAGGGCCTGGTCTCAGTCCACACCTCAGCAACCCTGAAGGGCCAACCCACCAGATGTTCAGAGTTCCCCATGGTGCCTCTGTTGAGACTTCACTGTAACCCAACTTCTCCCTTGGTTCAGTTCTAATTCCTTTCACGGGGTGTGATTCTGAGAGCACTTCCTAAAGTAATAAGTTTCCTGAACGCTAATCTCCATCTCAGAGTATGCTTCCCAAGGGACAGGACCTGCCACACCAAGTTTTAAGGAGTCATTCCAGAAGCATATTAGGACTGCCTCCAGGACTCCCTGCTAAGACTTTAAATTTTGAATCATTAGAGAGTGCCACTGTGTCAATAAATTGTTTCTTATGTACTCTTACTGAGGTCTCTCTGGCCCAGCGCTTTCAAAATCCACTTCCACATGTTTCTCCAGTTCCTGGTCATAATGTTAGCCCAGGTCTTATAATTCATTGGGAAAGTGGTTTTCTTCTGGTGTATTCCTCTGCACAGGCTGTGCTGTGATGTTTCCAGGGGGAAGGGCACCAACCCTTTACATTTTCTAGAAGTCACTTCAGCCCGAGGGGGAGGGGCTTGCAACAATGAGGGGAGGTGCAACAGCACTGGCTGCCTCTTACTTTGTTTGCACCTTTGTTTGTTTTTTTTTAACATCTTTATTGGAGTGTAATTGCTTTACAGTGTTGTGTTTCTGCTGTATAACAAAGTGAATCAGCTATATGTGTACATATATCCCCATGTCTCCTCCCTCTTGCATCTCCCTCCCACCCTCCCTATCCCACCCTTCTAGGTGGTCACAAAGCACCCAGCTGATCTCCCTGTGTTTGCACCTTTGTGATCAGAGGCAGCAGTTGGCATTCAGAGCACAGAGCCCCAATATTTGGAGAACTGGGTTCTGTTTGCTCACCCTGCCTCCTGCAAGCTGTGTGCTGCCTGCTCCAGGAACAGGTGCACAGCTGCCTGCCATGAGGCTGGGGGTGGGGTAGCTGCTACTATGCTAAGAGCTGACACTGACCAAAATTAACCCCGATTTACCTTCCAAGCCTTCCCCTGGAAGTTTCAAGTCTTCAGTAGACTCCAGAGTTCTCAGATAGATTGTGCCAGTGTAATTGTTGTCTAGGTGGGGAGGCAGATTCCTGGTGCTTTCTACTCTGCCATCTTCCTAGAACCCTCCTTCATGTCTAACCATTTTTAGTGTCAATACAACCACAACCTAATGCTGCTATGTAACAGGACGCCAGTGTCCTTTACACGAATATGCTCCTGTCACAGATGTATTTCTTAATATTTTGGCAAAAGAATGTCTTCTGGGCCCTTCAAGGTGAGGGTATGGTTGGGAGCGGCTAAGCAGTTTGTACATTTTGAACCCGTTCCAGAGTCTCATCTCTAGGATTCTCCAGATGCCTTTGCCTGTGCCTGTGCTACCCACTGAGGTAGCCTCATGTGGTTGTTGAGCACTTGAAATGATAGTTTAAAAAATATATTAGATTAAAATATGGATCCTAGAAAGCTAGGAATTACATATGTGGCTCATATTTCTGTCTGATAGTTCTTCAATGTGCCAAACACGTTCTGCCATCTTTGCCTCACATGTTTTTGGCATTATTTTACTAACCTAACAGGGTTAGTCCCACCCCCTGGTGCTTCAATCGACACATTTAATCCTGAATCCCAGGCAGGTGTACCCATGTCATATACGTTCACACTGATTCAGTCTTCTGAATTTCATTCTTCTGAATAGTCTTAGAATGTATTCTGCTGTGGTCTGAATGATCGTGTCACCTAGAACTCATACGTTTGAATCTTAACCCACAAGGTTCGTGATATTAGGAGGTGGCGCCTTTGGAAGGGGCTTAAGCCATGAGGTTGGATGCCTCATGAATGGGATTAGTGCGTTATAAAAGAGGCTCCAGAGAGATCCTTTGTCTCTTCACCATGTGACAACACAGCAAGAAGGTGCCATCTGTGAACTAGGAAGAGGGCCCTCACCAGAGGGTGACCACGCTGGCGCCTTGATCTTGGTTTTGTTTGTTTGTCTTTTTAGGCCACGCCACGTGGCTTGCAGGATGTTAGTTCCCTGACCAGGGGTCGAACTCGTGTTCCCTGCAGTGGAAGCACGGAGGCCCAACCACTGGACGACCAGGGAAAGTCCCTGGTGCCTTGATCTTGGATTTCCAGTCTCCAGAACTGTCAGAAATTTCTGTAGTTTATAAGCTGCCAGTCTGTGGTATTTTGTTATACCAGCCTGAATGGATTAAGACATATTCCTATACATGTTTTCAAGACTTCTTTCAATACAAACTGACAAAATTCTGCAACTCCTTTGGTGTATTTGCTGTCTTTTACTGGAGCAGGTCCTGTACCAGCTTTTCCATCTGGGCTATGTTGGGATAGAACTTTTGTTATGAGGCTAGAGACAATGAGGGGTGGTTAGAATGGGTTCTGCGGGGAATAAGCAACCTCTTCTCTGGCAAATGCCACAAGTGAAGTCATGCAAAGGTTTAATGCAAGTGAAGGTTGGTTGCCTTGGGTGGGATGTTAAGTGGACAAATTGACAAGGGGAGAACTATTTCTGCTAGCTAGGAAGATTCAGGAAGTTGGAAAGTTCAGAGTTTGCAGCCTCATCTCTGTGCAAATGTTACCATCCAAAGTCTCAGTGAAATGCTCCTTTGCATCCAGAGCCCTTATCTTAGCATAAAATAACTAATAGGACCATACATTTAAGTAATGTTGCAACTTTTTCAATCTATATTATCAGCCATGTCTGACCTGTGACTCCAGAGCAATGGAATGTGGGTACGAAGCCTAAGGTTTTATGTTAAAACTTTAAGGTGTTAGGTTTATCTTTTTCTTTGTGTATACTCTTCAGAGCAATCAGAAGCATCCAGACCATCTAATAATTCTTGTTAATCATGATTATTATCATAATGGTCAAGTGCATCAGTTACTTGGCCAAAGCATTGTCTTAACCCTGTACTAGTCTCAAGAAACCACAGCTTATTAAGTCATCATGATGCTACTGCACGCCACAACTTACTGGTGTTCATTTATCGCCTATAAAGAGGTCTTCACTGTATTCCTGGTCAAACAGATAACAGCCCAATCTCAGGGTTCCGTGTTGAATATCAGTTTCCTGCAACCATTCCTGATACCAAGAGCTGTATCAGTAAGGAGCCATTCAGAAAAACAGAAACCACTTTGGGCATTGCAAACAGAAGAAATTTCGTGCAGGGGATTGGTTACAGGAAATGGAAGAACTGGGAAGCCAAATAAGAAGGTATTGAGACAATCCTAAAAAATTTGGAAAAGCAGGATACTGCTACCACCACTCGGGTGGATGGAATGTAGGGAGGACAGAGTGCTACCAGGGCTCAGAAGCTGAGCCATCTACTGAGAGCCGGAACCCCTCAGTGGCTATCTTGTGAGATCTGAAATATATTGGAATGATTATCCCATGAGAACTGGTGTTATGGAGGGAACATAGCCAATGCCAGAGATGCCACCAAAGCAGAGAAGGAGAGGGTAAAATACCCTGACTACTTCTCTCTCCTACCCCTGAGTAATCCAGCAAGGCTTCCCATTTGCCAAACCTACCGAGAAACCACTTGTGAAGGGACTCTGGGAAATGTAGATCCTGAGATACAGGCAGAACTAAGGAAGAATGGGAATGAATCTGAGAGCAAGCAGGCAAATGACCAACACAAGAAGTGTATCCCTTTTTTGTAATTATGTACACGCTTGGTGCTGTAGGTGGAGTCATAGAGACGATACAGTACAGACTTTGCTTCAGAAAAGCTTGCAAACATATGGCTATATTTGTATGTCATTAGTAGTAACAGCATGAATGCCAGATGAATCTTATGTCATCCTAACATTAATTTCCTGGTAGGGCTACCTACATATTTTTTATATATAGAAGCAATCACCATAAATAGCATCTTATGAGAGGCATGAAATTACTTGAAGTAGCAAGCTTTTAAATACGATTCTAAGTACTTTCCTTATTTTGACAACTTTATTCAATATTTTACCTGTTAATAGAGAAAATTAGGAAAAACCAAAGAACAACACACACCTTCCCTTCCATAAGCTTGGCTTTCTTTAGTAATTTGCAACTACATAGCCAAGGTGATTTGTCTAAATTTAGTAGACCACAAATGATGTGTCAAAATGAGGTACTAAACATATGGAGAGGTAATAGTATGGAGAATCCTGCTGTGAGATATTTATTTCTGTGGAAACTTTAATCTTTATTATTTCCACATCTATGAAATATTCTATGAGGGGAAAAAAGGGAACTCTTTTGTTTTAAGAGTCTTATTCTAAGCCAAAAATACTCTTGCCAAACTTTTTGCTTATACCCTTGATGGTTTGTCAACTGTATCTACCAAAAATCAGATAAGTTTGGAAAGTTTACATTCTATACCAGGTTTAAAAAAGAAAGACTTTATGTTTTGACTATGTGAATTCTCTACGCTGTGATCAGGAAGTTAGATTCAGGCATTGACCCAATGATCCATGTAACAGCTTCCATTTTTGTCCCCCATAGGAGGGAGGAAAGATTTGCTAGAGAGGCTGACAGCATGAGAATGTGCTACTTCTTTTAACCCTCCAGATTGGGTTTCTCCTCAACACAACTGGCCAAGCAGTTGTTTCTGAACAGTCTTGGATGCTCTCCACATGACCAGGTTTTCAGTTGTATATAGTAATGCCTTCCATTAGAATCAAGGGGATATCTTTGGCCATCACCACAAACATCTGACTTGACAAACTCACCGTGTACAAACTACATGACACTGAATACTGGATTCAATGTGAAGATGGCAAAAGACAAATGTTTCTTCTCCTGTCCTGATGCAGGCCAGCTTGTAGGCATACTTCCGGGGGGGAAAAAAAAAAAAGGCATGGAGCCGTTAGGAAATGTGTAGGCTAAGTGAGAGGATACAAAAAATTAGGTTCCTTTTGCAACTTCCCATTTTTAAAGGGTGGAGCAGCTTTTATCATCTTTGCACAGTGCCCTCAATAAAATGTTTATTGAATGAATTCATTCAAGAAGACTTAGAAATATGACAGCCCTTCAAATGTTTGAAAACTGTTATCATATGGGAGAGGAATTATTGAGCCTCTCTTTAATAACCACCCTCCGTTCTTAGTTTTCCTCCCTTTAAGGACACACAGAACAATAAATGGGGGTGTTTTAAAATTATTAGAAGTATTTAAAAACAGACCACATAGAGATTTCCTTGCTACTACTTCTGGAAACACCATAGAAGAAGATATGGTTTCTGTAGACAGTAAGTCTAGATGACCACTAATTGGCCTCCCAACTCTGGCAAGACTCATAGAATCTTCAATTTTCATTATCATTCAGATAGTTATGTTCATAGTCATTAATAAAAATGTCTTTGAAGTATGCAAAGAATTAAAATATAACTGGGACTGAAGGAAATGTAATGGCCAATTTATTTATGTATATGAGTAATTGAATAAGTAGTTCAACTCTTAACTGGACGTAATTAAGCCTCTTTCATTCTGTAGAAAGTTCATTTGATTCCATTACCTTCTCATCTTGAAAGAGAAGACAAAAGAAAGGGAAATAACAAATTTGACAGTGAAGGAAAGGAAAATTCTTGTTGTTTCCCTCCTCTCTCACTCACTCTTTAGACCCTCTGGACCTGGAGAGAAGCAGCTTAGTGGAGTAGTGGGTCCAGAAACCCAGAGGTGGTCGGCCAACTCCCAGACATCAAATCAATGACCCTGGTCCTTATTTCCCTCAACCTTTGTGTCACATTCACTCATGATAAGCATCCATTACTTCTTAAAAATTCCATTCTCTTGGCCTTTGTGAACCTTCAGAAGAGTTGAAAAAGACTCAGGAAAAATTATTTCTTCCCTGTTTGTTCCTTTTCTTTCTCTCTCCACTACCTTCGACTTATTCCAAGCATCAGCCCTAGTGCTTCCTTTCCTTTTCATTATTCCATCCATAGATGACTCCCTAACGTCTAACTCTACCCCAATCTCTTTCTTTCTTTTTCTTTTTTTCGCGGTACGCGGGCCTCTCACTGCTGTGGCCTCTCCCGTTGCGGAGCACAGGCTCCGGACGCGCAGGCTCAGCAGCCATGGCTCACGGGCCCAGCCGCCGCGCGGAACGCGGGAACCTCCCAGACCGGGGCATGAACCTGTGTCCCCTGCATCGGCAGGCAGACTCCCAACCACTGCGCCACCAGGGAAGCCCTCTTTCTTTATTTTTAGTCCTCTATTTCTGACTGCCTCTGTGAAATTCTTGGGCACACGAATTTCACTATATTCCAAATTAAATGAATCTTTCCATCACTTGTCCTGTTTCTCCTCTTGGTTTCTTAGATAGGGTGAGTAAAAGATTCCAGTCAGGAGTAGGCCAAGGTTTGGGGAGCCATGGAAAGCAAGAGGTCAGTCAGAAACATTACAGATGGAAGACCAGTAGGACTTGATAAGTACTATCTTTCTCTTCTCTATTTTATTAAGTACAAATCTATTATTACTAATTTAAATTGTACAAAAAGTCATTGATAGTCTTTTTTTTACTGTACTGTTTTATAGTTTTATTTGTAAAGGACTTCTAAAAGTTCAATACTAAACTTGGTCTGCCAACTCTTAGTGCTTTAGGCTTTTAAGTTTCTCAAATTCAACTGCTCCCATTTTGTAGATATTTGGGAACTTAATCTCCACAGTTGGGAGGTGGTGTATATGTGTGCGTGCTATAATAGATTATGAGGAATGAAAAAATAATCAAGTGTGGGGTTTCATAAAAATGGAAAACTTATCAAAGAATGGATTAAATCTATACCTCCTTGTCCCTCTTCTCTGCATACTTCCTCCTCAAATCCAAGCCACATTGGGTGGGCTTTGCTACTGGCCTATATGGAACGTTTTTTTACTCTAATGTTATCTAGGGGTAGTCCTCTGACCTGATTACATTCTGAATACAAGTGAAACAACTGGAAATGGCTCTTTGTTTGACAGGGCTGAACTGTGTTTTAAACATCTGCTGTCTAAATGCATATTAAAGAAGCTTCTCCAAGTAAATGTCGTTGTCTATCTGTGGAAAATACTCAGCTGTCTGGAGGGACAAGTGTTATGTCATATGAGCTCTCAGTGTCTCTTCCTATCCTGAAAACAAACACAGGAGAAAGGAATAAGAAATCCTTTCAGCATACATGCCAAAGGTCTGAGAGTGCCTTATTATAGTACAGTTGTTAAAAGCATGTATAATATTTGTCTTTTTGCCAGAATTAGGCAATTACACAATTACTATACAAAATTCTGATCTTGTCTGAAACTGCAGTGGTGGGACTGTCATCTCTAGTGGAATTGTGAACTCATGGGCCACCAGTTTTTCTCTAGTGACAGTGCCCTGTGTATTTTCAGGGATGCAAGGAGGAGCGTCTTGGTGAAAAGATGAAATGTTTGCTGTGATCCGCTTTTCTATTCCCCTTATCTGAGACTCAGGTGCAAAAAAGAGGGCCTGGGATGACTTTGGGAAGAAAAAGAAGAAAGAAGAGAATTGAAAGGGTTGATTTTTTTTTTTTTTTTTTTTATGGTGGTAGTGTTGAAAAATTGTAGTAGAAAAAAGAGTTCTAGGAACTGGAGGAAACAATAAAAATGGTTTAGCTCACCTGCTAGCTGTGGGTTTATGCTGGTTAACATGCTATACCTATAGCAGAGCTATCGTATTGCATTGATTTATTACTATGAATATGTAAAAGTGCTTTTTAAACTAACAGAAGTTCTCTTTTTATATTTTTAAGAATATTGGTGCAGGAAAAAATGGATGAAAATACATCAAAATGGTTACTAGATTTTAATTCATTTTTATATCCTACTTCTTTTCCACTTAACCTTATAACTTAAGCATTTCTCCAGGTTAATAAATATAACTTCAAAACCACAGAATATTATAAAGCCATTCAAAATGTTTTGGTTGTGCTTTCATAGGGTTGAATTCTGTATTTAATGAACATATAAATTGCTTCTAATATTTTGCTAATATATATCGCTGAGACTAACATAAATGTACTAAAATTTTACATTTTCAATATCAAAACTTACTTTGCCAACATTTAGAATGATTGGAATTGCAGAGGAGCATTAAGATATTATGTGGCTCAGACCTAGCCCCATGTGAAACTTGGGTATCTAATCTACCTCCACCATTACAACCCAGGGAGCCAGGGGTTAAAACTCCCAGCAGATGGTGCTGCTGATGTTGATGCTGCTGACTGAGCATCCCAGGAATTTAAATACTTGCTTAAACAGGGTTAATACATGGAAGACAGCTGGTCTGTTTCAGAATTAGAGGTCGGGAGGTTAGTCACATTTCCCTAAACATAGAGGACAAACCAGTCAGGATCAGTGAAAGCAATTTAGGGAAAGGAAAAAGCAGAGGGTTCTATTTAAGGGAGCAATTGAATGAGAGGGTAGATGGTGCTAGGGTAGAACAGAATCACCATATACCGAGGGAGGAGGACGAGGAAATGAAAGAAGACCGAGACAGGCATGGCGGAACACTGGCCCACATCCTCCATGCTCCAGCCCATTTCCCAACTCCAAGTTTCATTGACCTATATTTTCACCAGTATGTGGATGTGAGTTAGCAGAGCTTTGATCTTGCCAGGCTGTTAGACATTTAACTTGGCTAATTTGCTCTGTAAGAGGACACAGTGGGATGTTATCAAGTTGGAAGAAGCTATTAATGTCTTAGAATTAAAATCTCATCAAGGACAGTGACTAACATCTATTGCAGTCCAAATTCTGCAAATGCCTTGAGGGTCTGTTCTTTGTGGAGCACTGTGATAGAAGTTTAAGGGTTTGAAGTGGAAAAGAAGTAAGACAGGGCTTCCCTGGTGGCGCAGTGGTTGGGAGTCCGCCTGCCGATGCGGGGGACGCGGGTTCGTGCCCCGGTCTGGGAGGGTCCCACGTGCCGCGGAGCGGCTGGGCCCGTGGGCCGTGGCCGCTGGGCCTGTGCGTCCGGAGCCTGTGCTCCGCGACGGGAGAGGCCGCAGCGGTGAGAGGCCCGCGTACCGCAAAAAAAAAAAAAAAAAAAAAAAAAAAAAGAAGTAAGACAGTCTCGGCTCTCAGGTAGTCTACTAAGTAATACAGGGATGGTGGATGGAGGAATTCGATGTGATGATGATTGTAATACTGAGTTCACTAAGAAAACTGGTACAGAGAAAGTAGTAGGTGCTTCAGAAGTGAGAGACAAGGATTGGCAAGGAATGCTGAATTTTTATGAATGATATAGGAAAATATTAACAAAGATGTAGAAGGCCATTATAAGTGAAAGAATCACATAAAGAAAGGCACCTAGGGACTGTTTCCACTTCCCCCCCCACCCCTGTCCTCCCCCCCACCCCACACACGGATGGGTACACATACTTCATCTTAAAGTACTCTGAGGTCTCTTTATGGAATAAATAAATCTATTCTCAACTTCAATTTCTGGCATTAAATAGTGTTCCAAAATATATTTTGAATATTTGAAGACCCAGTTTTTATATGGCCTACAGAATGTTACAAGGAAAGACCATGGGCTTTAATACTAGAGAGACTGGGGTTTAAATTTCTATCCATTTTCTAGTAGTGTGAGCTGGAATAAGTTACTCAGTCTCTCTGAGCACTGCTATTATCTCTAAAAATGGATAACATAAGAATGGACTTTGCAAAGTTGTTGTAAGAATTAAATAGGAAAACTTGTTAATATACTTGCTTGAAAAGAACTGCTTTCCTCGCCTTCACTTCTGTAAGGCACCCTCCTCCTGACCAGGTCTGTGCTCCCTGCCTCCTTGATTGCACTAGAGGGCGACATTATCCCATCCAAGGCTTCCAGGAGTGAGAGCCTTCTCAGCAGACAGGATTTTTCTAAATGCCTCAGCAAATGAGGAAGCAGAAACTGTGTTCTAGAATATGAATAGGGCAGTAAGAGAGAAACTGTGGAAGGACAGCTGCTGGGTCCCTCTGTGGGCAACACCTGTGTATGAAGACATCATCAGAAGGCACCATTCCAGCATCTATTTCTGTCAGCTGGGTTGGGAGGACTTCTGGTGCTACTAGAGCAGCAGACACTTAGACTGGGCATCTAAATGACCTCCTTGATTGCTACTAGAAAACCACTGTGCTTGTATGGAATCTCTAAAAAGCCTGCTGGAACTTGTTTGCTGGAGAGTAAGAACTGTGTTGACCGTGTGTTCTAGTTTGCTTGGGACAGTCCTGGTTTATGGCTGGCATAATTATTAATAGTGCCCCTTTTACTCTCAGTGTCGCAGTTTGGCAAATAAGTTACGTGGCCACCCTACTCCGAATATTAGGAGGGGTACTTACTAATAGTGTGGGTCTGACCAAGCAAAGATCCTCGGGTCTGGTTAAGGCCATGCATGGGCATTAGAGTGAGAAAGTGACAAATATATCTGGGTTAAAATTCCTGCTTTGTCTGTGTGTCACTGGCAAGTTATTTAACCTTTCTAAGCCTCAGTTTTCTGATGTATAGATTAGAGATAATAACAGGACACAAATGCATTGTACCTTTTAATCCTCCTAATTAAAGTGCTTACCAGAATCTCTGGCATGTAGCAATAATGGTAAGCTATCCTTGTTATTATTTTTACAATTCACTGTAACATTCAGGCTCTCTTCTGAATTCAAGGGGATTTAAGCTGTACTGGTTGAAGAAGAGGAGGAAATTGATGACCAGAGTTAAATGAATTGCTCAAGGTCACAAGAGAATTATTGAGTTCCCCAAGATCAGAGCCAGATGAGCACTAGTTTCTCAGAACTCCATGTTCGGTGCACCAAGGTGGTTGCTGTTTCTACAGAGACCATTCAAGGTTAAAAATGTGACCTAGTTTCTGTCCTGCAGCTTTAGCAAATACTAGACACAATATTATTCTGCAGCTTAGAGGACAGTAGACATTTGACTACTGTACTTCATTTTAAAATTTTTACTGCAAATGTCTCAAACATATGAATAAGAATAGAGAATCTATAAAAACTCTCCAGAAAGTAGGCATTGAGGGAACTTACCTCAACATAATAAAGGCCATATATGACAAACCCACAGCCAACATCATTCTCAATGGTGAAAAACTGAAACCATTTCCTCTAAAATCAGGAACAAGACAAGGATGCCCACTCTCACCACTCTTATTCAACATAGTTTTGGAAGTTTTAGCCACAGCAATCGGAGAAGAAAAAGAAAGAAAATGAATAGAAATCAGAAAAGACATTAAGTTGTCACTATATGATACTATACATAGAGAATCCTAAAGATGCTACCAGAAAACTACTAGAGCTAATCAATGAATTTGGTAAGTAGCAGGATACAAAATTAAGGCACAGAAATCTCTTGCATTCCTATACACTAATGATGAAAAATCTGAAAGAGAAATTAAGGTAACACTTCCATTTACCATTGCAACAAAAAGAATGAACTACCTAGGAAAAAACCTACCTAGAGAGACAAAAGACCTGTATGCAGAAAACTATAAGACACTGATGAAAGAAAGATGATCCAAACACAGATATACCATGTTCTTGGATTGGAAGAATCAACATTGTGAAAATGACTATACTACCCAAAGCAATCTACAGATTCAGTGCAATCCCTATCAAACTACCAATGGCATTTTTCACAGAACTAGAACAAAAAATTTCACAATGTGTATGGAAACACAAAAGACCCCGAATAGCCAAAGCAATCTTGAGAAAGAAAAACGGAGCTGGAGGAATGAGGCTCCCTGACTTCAGACTATACTACAAAGCTACAGTAATCAAGACAGTATGGTACTGGCACAAAAACAGAAAGATAGATCAATGGAACAGGATAGAAAGCCCAGAGATAAACCCACACACATATGGTCACCTTATATTTGATAAAGGAAGCAAGAATATACAATGGAGAAAAGACAGCCTCTTCAATAAGTGGTGCTGGGAAAACTGGACAGCTACATGTAAAAGAATGAAATTAGAACACTTCCCAACACCATACACAAAAATAAACTCAGAATGGATTAAAGACCTAAATATAAGGCCAGACACTATAAAACACTCTTAGAGGAAAACATAGGAAGAACACTCTTTGACATAAATCACAGCAAGATCCTTTTTGACCCACCTCTTAGAGAAATAGATATAAAAACAAAAATAAACAAATGGGACCTAATGAAACTTAAAAGCTTTTGTACAGCAAAGGAAAACATAAACAAGATGAAAAGACAAACCTCAGAATGGGAGAAAATATTTGCAACTGACAAAGGATTAATCTCCAAAATTTACAAGCAGCTCATGCAGCTCAACATCAAAAAAACAAACAACCCAATCCAAAAATGGGCAAAGACCTAAATAGACATTTCTCCAAAGAAGATATATAGATTGCCAACAAACACATGAAAGGATGCTCAATATCACTAATCATTAGAGAAATGCAAATCAGAACTACGATGAGGTATCACCTCATACTGGTCAGAATGGCCATCATCAAAAAATCCACAAACAATAAATGCTGGAGAGAGTGTGGAGAAAAGGGAACCCTCTTGCCCTGTTGGTGGGAATGTAAATTGATACAGCCACTATGGAGAACAGTATGGAGGTTCCATAAAAAACTAAAAATAGAACTACCATACAACCCAGCAATCCCATTTCTGGGCATATACCCTGAGAAAACCATAATTCAAAAAGAGTCATGTATCACCATGTTCATTGCAGCTCTATTTATAATAGCCAGGACATGGAAGCAACCTAAGTGTCCATTGACAGATGAATGGATAAAGAAGATGTGGCACATATATACAATGGAATATTACTCAGCCATATAAAGAAATGAAATTGAGTTATTTGTAGTGAGGTGGATGGACCTAGAGTCTGTCACACAGAGTGAAGTAAGTCATAGAAAAACAAATACTGTATGCTAACACATATATATATAGAATTAAAAAAAAAAAAAGAAATGGTTCTGATGAACCTAAGGGCAGGACAGGAATAAAGACGCAGACGTAGAGGATGGACTTGAGGACACGGGGAGGAGGAAGGGTAAGCTGGGACGAAGTGAGAGAGTAGCATTGACATGTATACACTACCAAATGTAAAATAGATAGCTAGTGGGAAGCAGCTGCATTGCACGGGCAGATCAGCTCGGTGCTTTTTGATCACCTAGAGGGGTGAAATAGGCAGGATGGGAGGGAGATGCAAGAGGGAGGGGATATAGGGATACATGTATACATCAGTGAAGCTGATTCACTTTGTTATACAGCAGAAACTAACACAACATTGTAAAGCAATTATACTCCAATAAAGATGTTAAAAAAAAAAGTATAGAGAATCTGGTAATGAACACCAGTGTATGCACCTCTATCAAATCTTAACATTATGCTCTATCTGTGCAAGCCCTTCTTTCAAAGACGTTAAATGTCATAATTGTAATTAAGACCTTCTATGCACTCCTCCTTTATACAAGCCTCTTCTCTTATTTATTACATAGTATTATTTAACAGGTTTTAAACCTTAAGTGGTATCATACATATCTCGTTGCAACTTTTTTGTTTTGCCTAATATACTTTTGGGATTTATCCATGCTCATAAGTACTATATAGCATACCATTATATGAATAGTCTACAATTCATTATCCATTTTCCTCTTTATGGACATTTTGGTTGGTTCTCAGTTTTCACATACATGAGACTTTCTGCAGGGATTATAAACAGAAGTGGAGTTGCATGGTCTCAGGATATGAGTATATTCAATTTGACTCAATTTTGCCAAAGATTACAAAAAGTTTTCCTGACTGGTTGTTTCTATTTCCATTGTATTAAAATTTTTTTCCCAGATGAAAATATATTACAGGCATACCTTGGCGGTAATTCAGGTTTGATTCCATACCACAAATATCACAATAATGCAAGGCACCCAAGTTTTTTGGTTTCCCAGTGCATATAAAAAGTGATATTTACACTATACTATAGTCTATTAAGTGTGCAATAGCATTGTATCTAAAAAAAAACAATGTACATACCTTAATTAAAAAATAGTTTATTGATAAAAAATGCTAACCGTCATCTGACAACACAAGGTTGCCACAAACCTTCCATTTCTAAAAAATGCAATATCTGCCAAGTACAATAAAGCAAAGTGCAATAAAATGTGGTATGCATGTATTTATTTTTAAAAGAAGAATCCTAGTTATTCCAGCAACCAAGTAACAGAACAATTATGCTACTTGTAAAGCATATGTACTTCTAAGTAATGGGGAAATTAATATGTATTAGTTGCTACTATGTGTCAGGCCCTATGCCAGGTGAATTACATTTATTCCTTCAAATGCTTTTCAGTTCATTCCATTACTGTCAGTCACCATATCCTCTTAATCCTACCTCAAAAACATCTCCTAAATTCATCCCTTCCACAATTTCTTTAAGAAGTTTTTGCAAAAGTATAGATGACACCAGCTGAGTCATACCACCTCTGCCCTTGCCAATCCATCCTTTGCAGTTGTCAGAATTATTTTTCTAAAAACACAAATGGGATCTTGTCACTCACTGCTGTGGAAACTTTTTAGAGATTTTTCCATTGACTAGAGGATAAGCTTCCCACTTTTTGGATGGGGTCAGATTTTGAAAGGACTTGCACAACGTTGGACCTTTCCAACCTCACCTTCTTCCTACCCCTTCAGCCCTTATTTCCCTGCCACAGCAGATGGACTAGTTCCCCAGATAAGCCATGCCCTTTTCAAACTGGGGAAGAGCACACGCAAAGAGCACGGAAAGTCATGGAAGTTTGACTATTTCCTCCACCTCAGGCAGATTTATCATAAAACACAGATCTGAGTGATTCATTCTCTGGAGTAAGTTGGGGAGGAGTGTTGGAGATGGCTTGCTTCAGATTACTTGAATGACTCAGCTATGTGTCATTGGTAGGGAGACCATATAACATAACATAACTTAACCTATGTATAACATATAACTTAACTGGGACACTTTTTTTTTTAATTGTGGTAAAAAAAATATAACAAAATTTACTCTCTTAACCATTTTTAAGTGTACGGTACAATAGTATAAACTGTATGCAAAACCAAAAACTCTGTACTCACTGAACAGAAACTCCCCTTTTCTTCCTCCCCCTAGTCCCTGGCAACCACAATTCTATTGTTTTGTTTCTAAAAGTTCAACTATTTTACATACCTCGTAGGGAATTATGTAATATCTGTCTTCATATGACTGGCTTATTTCACAAAATAAGAAAAATAAGAGGTTGCTGTGGGTTTTTCATATATGGCTTTTATTCTGTTGAGGTAGTTTCCTTCTACTTTGTTGAGTGTTTTTATCATGATAGGGTGTTACATTTCGTAAGTGCTTTTTTGCTTCAATTGAGATGATCATGTGGCCTTTCCCTCTTCGTTCTATTAATGTGGTATATTACACTGATTGACTTTTGTATATTGAAGCAGACTTGCATTCCAGGATTGTAGTAATAAATCTCATCTCATTCCAGGATCGTAATAAATCTCATTCTGTTGTAGTGTATAATCCTTTTAATGTGCTGTTGAGTTCAGTTTGCTAGTATTTTGTTGAGGATTTTCACATCAATATTCATCAGGGGTATTGGTCTGAATTTGTCTTTTCTTATAGTATCTTTGTCTGGCCTTGGTATGTTGGCCTCATAAGATGTGTTTAGAAGTGCTCCCTTCTTTTTAATATTTAGAAGAATTTGAGAAGGATTAGTTTAATTCTTCTTTAAATGTTTGGTAGACTTCTCCAGTAAAGCTGTCAAGTCCAGGGCTTTTCTTTGTTGGGAGGTTTTTGATTAATGATTCAGTCTCCCTACTAGTTATAAGTCTGTTCAGATTTTTTATTTCTTCCTGATTCAGTCTCAGTAGGTTGTATGTTTCTAGGAATTTATTCATTTTTTCCTAGATTATTCAATTTGCTGACATATAATTGTTCATAGTAGTCTTTTATAATCCTTTTTATTTTTGTGGCATCAGTTGAAACATCTTCTCTCCCATTTCTGATTTGTGTTGCCTTCTCTCTTTTTTCTTAATCTAGCTAAGAGTCTGTCAATTTTGTTTATATTTTCAAAAACCAGCTCTTAGTTTTATTGAATTTTTTTCTATTCTTTATTTCATTTATTTTGGCTCTAATCTTTATTATTTCCTTCCTTTTGCTAAGTGTGGGCTTAGTTTGTTCTACTTTTTCTATTTCCTTGAAATATAAAGTAAGGTTATTGAGTGGAGATCTTTCTTCTTTAATGTAGGCATTTACTAACGATAAACTTAGTGCTGCTATTGCTGCATCCTGGAAGTTTTGATATGTTGTATTATCATTTCCATTCATCACATGATATTTTCTAATTTCCCTCGAGACTTCTTCTTTAACCCATTTGTTGTTCAAGAGTGTGTTGTTTAATTACCAAATATTTGCGAATTTTCCAGTTTTTATTTTGCTATTGAATTCTAATATTATTCCATTGTGAAAGGAAAAGATACTTAGTATGATTTCAATCTTCTTAAATTTGTTAAGACTTTTTTGTGGCCTAACATGTGCTCTATCCTGTAGAATTTTCCATGTATCCTTGAGAAGAATTTGTGTTCTGCTATTGAACAGAATTTTGTGTATATCTGTTAGGTCCAGTTGGTCTCTAGTATTGTGTAAGTCCTCTGTTTCCCCTTACTGATCTTCTGTCTGGTTGGTCTATCCATTATTGAAAGTGGGGCGTGGAATCTACTATTATTATTGTGTTACTGCCTATTTCTTCCTTCGTTTCTGTCAATGTTTGCTTCACATATTGGAGTGCTCTGATGTTAGTGCATATATATTTATAATTATTAAATCTTCCTCATGAATTGACCTTTTATAACTACATAATGTCCTTCTTTATCTCTTGTGACAGTTTGTGACTTAAAGTTTCTGCTGACATAATTATTACCACCCCGGCTCTCTTCTGGTTACCATTTGCATGGACTATCTTTTTCTCTTCTTTCACTTTCAGCCTATGTGTGTCCTTACATCTAAAGTGAGTCTCTTGTAGACAGCATATAGTTGGATCTTTTTTTAAAATCCATTTTAGTCATTTGATGTCTTTTGATTTGGGGCGTTTAATCCATTTATATGTAAAGTCCTGATAGGGAAGGACTTACTATTGCCATTTTGTCAATTTTTTCTTTATGTCTTATTTGTCTCTCAGTGTCTTCCTTTGTGTTTGGTTGGTTTTTTACAGTGCAGACTGTGATTCTGTTCTCATTCTCTAGGTATTTTCCTACCATGGAGATTATCTGAAACATTTTTTAAATTGAAATATAGTTGATTTATAATATTATATTAGTTTCAGGTGTACAACATAGTGATTCAAAATTTTTATACATTATATTTAAAATTAAAATACTATATTCCCTGTAAAGTACAATATGTTCTTGTAACTTATTTATTCTGTACATAGTAGTTTGTACCTCTAAATCCCTTTCCGCTATCTAGCCCCTTCCCCCTTTCCTCTCCCCACTGGTAACCACAAGTTTGTTCTCTGTATCTGTGAGTCTGTTTCTCTTTTGTTATATTCATTCGTGTTACTTTTTAGATTCCACATACAAGATAACACACAGTATTTGTCTTCTCTGACTTATTTCACAAAGCATAATACCCTCTAGGTCCATCCACATTGTTGCAAATGGCAGAATTTCATTATTTTTTAAGACTGAGTAATATTTCATTGTATATATATACCACGTCTTCTTTATTCATTCACCTGGTGATGGGCACTTATGTTGCTACCATACCTTGGCTATTGTAAATAACACTGCTATGAACATCGGGGTGCATGTATCTTTTCGAATTAGTGTTGTTGTTTTCTTTGAATATATACCCAGGGGTGGAGTTGCTGGGTCATATGGTAGTTCTATTTTCATTATTTTGAGGAAACCCCATGCTGTTTTCCATGGTGACTGTACCAATTCACATTCCCACCAGCAGTGTACAAGTGTTCCCTTTTCTCCACACCCTCACCAACATTTATTATTTGTAGACTTTTTGATGATAGCCATTCTGACAAGTGTGAGGTGATAATCTCACTGTGGCTTTGATTTGCATTTCTCTGATGATTAGTGATGTTGAGCATCTTTTCATGTGCCTGTTGGCCAGCTGTGTGTCTTCTTTGGAAAAAATGTCTATTCAGGTCTTCTGCCCATTAAAAAAAATCAGATTGTTTGTGTTTTTGATGTTGAGTTATATGAGCTGTTTATATATTTTGGATATTAAACCCTTATTAATCATATCATTTGCAAACTTTTTCCTCTCATTGAGTAGGTTGACTTTTTGTTTTGTTGATGGTTTCCTTTCCTGTGCAAAAGCATTTACATTTAGTTAGGTCCCATTTGTTTATTTTTGCTTTTGTTTCCTTTGCCTTAAGAAACAGGTGCAAAAAATATTGCTATGATTTACATCAAAGAGTGTTCTGCCTATATTTTCTTCTAGGAGTTTTGCAGTTTCTGGTCTTACACTTGGTCTTTAAACCATTTTGATTTTATTTTTGTATATGGTGTGAGCAAAGGTTCTAATTTCATTCTTTTACATGTAGCTGTCCAGTTTTCCCAGCACCACTTATTGAAGAGACTGTCTTTTCTCCATTGTATATCCTTGCCTCCTTTGTTGTAGGTTAGTTGATCATAGATGTGTAGGTTTATTGCTGGGCTTTCTATCCTGTTCCATTGATCTCTACATCTGTTTTTTGTGCCAGTACCATATTGCTTTGATAACTGGAGCTTTGGAGTATAGTCTGAAGTCAGGGAGTGTGATACCTTCAGCTTTGTCCTTTTTTCTCAAGATTGCTTTGGCAATTTGGGGTCTTTTGTGGTTCCATATAAATTTTTGGGTTATTTGTTCTAGTTCTGTGAAAAAAATCATGGGTATTTTTATGTGGGTTTACATTTGGGTAGTATGGACATTTTAACAATATTAATCCTTCCAATCCATGAACATGGCATATCTTTACATTTATTTCTGCCATTTTCAGTTCCCTTTATCAGTCTCATAGTTTTCAGAGTATAAGTCTTTCACCTCCTTGGTTAAGTTTATTCCTAGGTATATTATTTTCTTTGATGCAATTATACATGGGATTGTTTTCTTGAATTCTCTTTCTGATGGTTCATTATTACTGTATAGAAAAGCAACAGATTCTGTATATTAATCTTGTATCCTGCAACTTTACTGAATTTATTAGTTATAATAGTTTTTTTGTGTGTGAGACTATAGGGTTTTCTCTCTCTCTTTCTATATATATATATAATCATGTCACCTGCAAATAGTGACAGTTAACTTCCCTTTCAATTTAGATGCCTTTTGTTTCTTTTTCTTATCTGATTGCTGTGGCTAGGAATGCCAATACTATGTTAAATAGAAGTGGTGAGAGTGAGCATCCCTATCTTGTTCCTGATTTTAGAGGAAAAGCTTTCAGCTTTTTTTACTTTTGAGTATGATGTTAACTGTGGATTTGTCATAAATGGCCTTTGTTATGTTGAAATATGTTCCCTCTGTACAAACATTGATGAGAGTTTTTATAATGAATGGATGTTGAATTTTGTCAAATGCTTTTTTGGCATCTATTGAGTTGATCATGTGATTTTTATCCTTCCTTTGTTATTATGATGTATCACGTTGATTGATTTGAGAATATTGAACCAATGTCACATCTCTGGAACAAATCCCACTTGATTATGGTGTGTGACCCTTTTTATATATTGTTGAATTTGGTTTGCTAATAATTTGTTGAGGATTTTGCATCTTTACTCATCAGAGATATTGGCCTGTAATTTTCTTTTCTTTTCTTTTCTTTTTTTTTTTTTTTTTTGCGGTACGCGGGCCTCTCACTGTTGTGGCCTCTCCTGTTGTGGAGAAACAGGCTCCAGACTTGCAGGCTCAGCAGCCATGGCTCACGGGCCCAGCTGCTCCACGGCATGTGAGATCTTCCTGGACCGGGGCACGAACCTGCGTCCCCTGCATCGGCAGGCGAACTCTCAACCACTGCACCACCAGGGAAACCCTCTTTCTTTTTTAAAAAGTATCTTTGTCTGCTTTTGGTATCAGGGTAATGGAGGTCTTGTATAATGAATTTGGGAATGTTCTGTGCTCTTTAATGTTTTTTGGAATAGTTTGAGAAGGGCAGGTATTACCTCTTCTTTATATTTTTGGTAGAATTCCTCTGTGAAGCTGTTGATCCTGGACTTCTGTGTGCTGGGAGGTTTTTTTTTTTTATTAAAAATTCAATTTTACTGCTAGTGAGCGGTCTTTTCAGTTTGTCTATTTCTTCATGATTCAGTTTTGGAAGGTTGTGTGTTTGTAGAAATTTGTCCATTTCTTCTAGGTTGTCCAGTTTGTTGTCATGTAACTGTTTGTAGTATTCTTTAATGATTTTTTGAATCTCTGTGGTATTGATTGTTATGTCTCCTCTTTCATTTTCTTTATTTTATTTATTTATTTTATTTCTTTATTTTATTCTTTATTTTATTTTCTCTCTCTTTTTTTCTTGATGAGCCTGGCTAGAGACTTACCAATTTTGTTTATCTTTTCAAGAAACTAGATCTTGGTTTCATTGACCTTTTCTATTGTTTTATTGGTCTCTATTTTATTTATTTCCTCTGTGATCTTTTTTATTTCCTGCCTTCTGCTGACTTTGGGCTTTGTTTGTTCTTTTTTTTTCTAATTCCTTTAGTTGGTGGGTTAGGTTGTTCATTTGAGATTTTTCTTGTTTCTTCAGGTAGGCCTGTATTGCTATATGCTTCCTTCTTAGAACTATTTTTGTTGCATCCCATAGATCTGAAAAGTTTTGTTTTCATTTTTATTTATCCCAGGGTATTTTCTGATTTCCTCTTTGATTTCTTCACTGATCCATTGTGGGTTTTTTTAGTAGTATGTTTTTTAGTTTCCATGTGTTTGTGTTTTTCTCATTTTTCTTCCTGTAATTGATTTCTAGTTTTATGATGCTGTGGTCAGAAGAAATGCTTGATATAGTTTCTATCCTCTTAAATTTGTTGAGACTTCTTTTGTGATCTACCCTAGAGATCATTCCATGTTCATTTGAAAGAATGTGTATTCTGCTGTTTTGGGATGGACTGTCCTGTAGATATCTATTAAGTCCAACTGGTCTAATGTGTCATTTATGTTCACTGTTTCCTTATTGATTTTCTGTCTGGATTCTATCTGGAAGCACTATTCATTGATGTAAGTGGAGTGGTAAAGTCCCCTACTATTACTTTATTACTGTCAATTCCTCCTTTTATGTCTGTTAATATTTGCTTTATATATTTAGGTACTCCTGTATTAGGTGCATATATGTTAACAAGCGTTATATCCTCTTCTTGTATTAATCCTTTTGTCATTATATAATGCCCTTCTTTGTCTTCTGTTATAGACTTTGTTTTAAAGTCAATTTTGTCTGATATGAGAGAACTGCTACCCCAACTTTCTTGTCATTTCCATATGCATGAGATATCTTTTTCCATTCCCTCACTTTCAGTCTGTGTTTTAGCTCTGAAGGGAGTCTCTTGTAAGCAGCATATAGATGGGTCTTGTTTGTTAATCCAGTCAGTCACCCTATGTCTTTTGATTGGAGCATTTAGTCCACTGACATTTAAAGTGATTATTGATAGGTATGTTTTTATTGCCATTTTGTTACTTATTTTCTGGGTGTTTTTTTAGTTCTTTTCTGTTCATTTCTTCTTCTCTTAGTTTCTTCCCTTGTGGTTTGATGGATCCCTTAGTGATATACTTGTGTTCCTTTATGTCTTGTTTTTGTGTATCTATGGTAGGTTTTTGGTTTTTGGTTACCACGGGGTTCACGTGTGTTGACCTATAACTATATCTATTTGTTTTAAACTGGTAGTCCTTTAAGTTCAAGTACATTCTAAAAGATTTACATTTTTTTACTCACCTCCCCCACTTTTGTGGGTTTTTTTTAAGCTTTTTTTTTTTTTTTGATGTGGACCAGTTTTAGTCTTTTATTGAATTTGTTACAATATTGCTTCTGCTTTATGTTTTGGTTTATTGGCCATGAGGCATGTGGGATCTTAGCTCCCCGACCTGGGATCGAACCCACACGCCCTGCAGTGGAAGGCAAAGTTTTAACCACTGGACCACCAGGGATGTCCCCGCTTTTGTGTTTCTGAGGTCATATTTTATATCTTCATGTTTATCCCTTCACTATTTATTGTAGTTATAGTTGATTTTACAATTTTTTTGTCTTTTAATCTTTGTACTATCTTATTTAAGTGGTTAATCCACAGTTTTTATTATGTGTTTGCCTTTGCTAGTGGAATGTTTCCTTTCCTATAGATTCTTTGAGTTCACTGATACTTTCTTCTGCTTGATCAAGTCTGCTTTTGAAACCCTCTACTGAATCGTTCAATTCAATTATTGTATTCTTCAGCTCCAGACTTTCTCTTTGGTTCTTTTTAATAGTTTCTGTCTCTTTGTTGATATTCTGATTTTGGGTCGTATATCATTTCCTGATTTTTTCTTTTTTTTTTTTTTTAGTTGTCTGTGTTATCTTGTAGCCCACTGAGCTTCTTTAAGATGGTTATCTTAAATTCTTTACCACGTAATTAACTGATTTCCATTTCTTAGGGTCAGTTTCTGGAGATTTATTTGGTTCCATTGACTGTGTCATGTTTCTCCGTTGCTTCATGTGCCTTGTTATATTTTGCTGGGATTTGGGTATTTGAAAGAACAGCCACCTCTCCCATTCTTTACAGACTGCCTTTGTACAGGGGAAGGCTTTCACCAATCAGCCTGGGTAGAGACTCTGGAGCCCTCTCAAACTTTCTGAGGATATGTCTTCTCTGGCCTTGTACATGTAATTTCCCAGGTAGAGAGGTTTGCCTGTTTCTTTTTCTGGCACTCATAATCTCTTGCTCCCTCTGATGTCTCTCTGGACCTCAGGCTCTCTGGTGCAGCACCAAGCCACTGAGCTCTCTTTCATTTTCAGTGGCCCTCAGGCACCCAAAGTATGTCAGTTCTTCATCAGCATTCCAAATCAGGCTAGACAGATAATAGTCCTTGGTAGCCCCTGAAAAGCTGGAATGTTGGATGAATGTACTAGTCTTTCCCTCCTGAGGGAGAAGCCATGAGCTGAGCAGTTTCTCCTGATCAGACTGAGGTGTGCTAGCTTGGAGGAAAGGTTATCTTAGGTGAAAAGCAACGGCTTTTTTCACTCATTTCAATACAGCTGTTCTTGCTTTGCACTTGCCTGGGGTATTGTGACTTCTTAACAATTTTCTGGAGTTCTCAAAAAGCCTTTGTACCGTACGTTGTTGTTAATTGTCTGTCGCTGTGGGGGAATGAGGTTTGGGGCTTCTTATTCTGTTATCTTGTTCATGTCACTCCTTATTTGGGACACTTTTTTTTTTGGCTGTAGGCAGGCCTCTCACTGTTGTGGCCTCTCCTGTTGCGGAGCACAGGCTCTGGACGCGCAGGCTCAGCGGCCATGGCTCACAGGCCCAGCCGCTCCACGGCATGTGGGATCTTCCCGGACCGGGGCACGAACTCGTGTCCCCTGCATCGGCAGGTGGACTCTCGACCACTGCGCCACCAGGGAAGCCCTTGGGACACTTTTGAAAGTGAACTTTATATATAACATATAAGATAACTGGTACACTACTGAGAGGGGATGGTTAAAATCATTAAAATTATATAATTTTTTTGAATTTATTAACCATGTAACATATTGGTTTTGTTATATTGATAGGCCTATAAAATTGTCCTACTTTAAAATACTTACAATAAAAATATATGTGCATTAAACCAAAATATTGTAACTGTAGAAACCAAGTAAATTTATCTTCAATGTTGAAATTTTAAACTGAATTTACAATAGCATTCACAATTGTGAGAGCCATTTCACTCTTATTGTAATGAACTTCCAGCCTTGATCCCCTGCAGTGGAGGAAAACAATGAACTATTCTTGGACTTATCCTAACTGACTTTCTCTCTGAAGCATCTGGAGTCTTTGATATAAAACTGACATAATTGAACACTTTTTCTGCTGTTGGAGTCAACACATTCTCACTTCACTTTGGTACATGCAAAGAACACTTAGAATTGAAAAAGAACAAGATAATTTATGAGTTTGCTCATAAATGAAATGAAATGAAAAGTCATGCTTCACCTGAAGATATATAAGTATCAATACTAATTTCTGAGGCTGCGTGTGTTAAATCAACTTTTTTGGGCACAGTTTTTATATAGCAGCTACTAACTTTTTTGAGAAGGAATTAAATTGTCTTTTTTTTTTTTAACAATCATTCTGTTGAAGTGTAATTCATGTACTTCACAAGAGCCTGCACAGATTATAAGTGTAGAGTTCAGTGAACACTTTGGATCAAGAAATAGAACATTTGGGGCTTCCCTGGTGGCGCAGTGGTTGAGAGTCCGCCTGCCGATGCAGGGGACACGGGTTCGTACCCTGGTCCAGGAGGATCCCACATGACGCGGAGCAGCTGGGCCCGTGAGCCATGGTCACTGAGCCTGCGCGTCCAGACCCTGTGCTCCGCAACGGTAGAGGCCATGACAGTGAGAGGCCCATGTACCGCAAAAAAAAAAAAAAAAAGAAAGAAATAGAGCATTTGAAGCACCCATTCTTCTACTTTAATACACTTTTCCTCCCCAGGGGTAATCATTATCCTGACACCTAGCACTATCATTTAGTGTTGTCTACTTTTGAACTTCATATAAATGGTATCATACATTATGTATTTTTCTTTTGCTTTTGGTTTCTTTCTCTCCGTATTATAATTTGTGAAATTTATCCATGTTGCATATAGCAGGAGTTTGTCTCTTTTCTTTGCTTCAAAGAATGCCACAATTTGTTTAGCCTTTCTAATAAATTTCTACTATTTATTTTCAGTGTTGGCTATTATGAAAAATGCTTTTATGAACACTGTTGTGCCTTTGGGGTGCTTATGTACTCATTTTTGTTGAGTATACACCTAGGAGTAAAATCACTGTGTCATATGGTGGGCATGTGTTCAGCTCTAATAGATACTGAAAAACAGATGCTTTGCATCTGGATTGCTCAGGCTCTGTTTCCTGCGCACATTTCACATACGTTTCATCTGTAATTTCCCACATTTCCTCTCTGGAGGCCCAGAAGCTTCAGGCATCTCACAGGCTGGGCATGGGCCACTGCATAATTAGCTGATATACTAAGTGACCATTGAAAGCCTCAGCGTGGAATATTTCCTTTCTTTCATCTCTCTGTAGGGAAGGGGTAAGCTTGATTAGTTTTCACTGAAACTCAGGAAGTGGGGAGTGGTGGGCAAGAGAATTGCTGGTAATTAAAAGGGCATCTGGAGACTGACATTTCCTTTCTTAGTTGGATGTACTCTCGCTACTAGACTTGTTGACCTGTTCCTGCCCAAGAAGGGTAAAGATCAGGAAAGAGGTCTGAGAGGAAATAAGGTTTGGTAATGTCAAGCCAGGTAGAAAATTTGTGTTTCCAGATAGGTACAGAAAATGAATTTTGCCCATTCCTATACACTCCAGAATTGGGACCATGGATCAGAGTTGGAGTGGCAGGCTTGCTGTTCCAGGGGCATGCACATCAGAGGAGTACAGTTTGAGGCCACCAGCTGGAAGATATGGCTGAAACTCCCAAGGGACCACTAAACCTAGGCAGGTTACTTGGGATAAATTCCTCATCAGTGAACTTGTTGGGCACTGGTTGTCAATACCATGTCTATGGGCAGCAAGCATGATCAGTACAGATGACCGGGAGAAAGGGAACATCAGCATCACCTGGTCTGTCCCATAAGCAGATGTCTTTTTCTCTTATCACTCTGGGCTTGGAAGGAGGGAAACTTCAAGGAAGGAGGGGTGTGTTGTGAAAGATCCAATCCCATTCCACCTCTACCCACCTAAGCTGTAAGTCAGCTTGCAAGGTAGGAAAGGGGAGCCTCTATCAAACGTGATTGAAATTTAAAAAGAAAGAGAACTGAGTCCTAATAACCAAAGACATCCTGTTTTAACAACTGAAAGGGACAGAACTGAGATGATATTAGGGGTCCTGCTACCCAGTAAAAAGGAGGATTAACAGAGCAGAATTGAAAACATTTACTGGAAAAATAAAACAGTTCTGTGTTTATACCCAAGTTGTTGAGACTGCTCAGTCAAAGTAGTTACATAGTCTGACATAAATTACTTGGTTAATGTCATTCTGCACCAAGAGGCATGGCCTGCATCTGTTTTGGCCCCCGTCATGTTCATGTGCTCAGCACAGGGCCTGGGACATAGCACATATTGTTTCAGTATTTGCTGAATAAGCAGCATGAATGATCTGTTTTTCTCATTACCATATTTTTGCGCTCTAAATAAAAAAAAACTGCACACACTCCTAATGATAATTAAACTCTTTCTGAAAGCAATCTTCCATGAAAGCATAATACCAAATTATTCAATTTGCAACATCTTTTGAAAAATCTAGCTTGTTTTCTAAAATCAAAGAAGTGGTTAAGGGGCTTCCCTGGTGGCGCAGTGGTTGAGAGTCTGCCTGCCGATGCAGGGGACACGGGTTCGTGCCCCAGTCCGGGAAGACCCCACATGCTGCGGAGCGGCCGGGTCCGTGAGCCATGGCCGCTGAGCCTGCGCGTCCGGAGCCTGTGCTCCACAACGGGAGAGACCACAACAGTGAGAGGCCCGCGTACTGCAAAAAAAAAAAAAAAAAAAAGAAATGGTTAAAATTATAGAGATTCTGCTTTTTAGTTGGAAAGTAGTATTAGTCAATCTGCAACTTTAATTTATTAGCTAAATTGAGAAAAACTGAACAGAAAATTGTGGTTAGCAAATTAAACAAATACTTTATTCTGTATGTCTACAAGCTTCTTTCCAAATTTGCTCACTTTGCAATGGAGAGCAGATTGGGTTATTAAGAGTGACTACACAGAGTTGAATTTCATGGTATTTTTATTACACTGAGAAATATTTTTTCCAAGAAAATCCAATTATTAATGTCATGAATAACAGTAGGTTTCAGCCAGCAGCAGAATGGGCAATACAATGGGCCAGGGTGATGCTATTATCTGTTTAAGTCCTGTGTGACCCAGGGATCCATCACTTTTTCTTGGGGGTGAGTAATACTATTTGGGACTTTTAATTACTAAGGCACTAACAGAAGCTTGTCCTACAATGATCATATTTATAAGGTAGTTCTATGGCATGACCTCAAGGACATTAGTACAGCAAGGTTCATAACAAGTCATTTATATTCATTTTATTTAATAATCTACTAGGGATTATTAAATAAACAATATTTTATTTATTTAATAAATATTAATAAATAATTTTTATTAAATAATTTTTAATAATTTACACTGGAACAAACAAGCAGCATTACACTGGAACAAACAAGCAGCATTTCTCTTTTTTAATTTTTAAAAAAAATTACACTGGAACAAACAAGCAGCTGGAACAAACAAGCAGCATTTACACTGGAACAAACAAGCAGCATTTCTCTTTTTAAATTTTTAATAAACTTCATTTTAGAACAATATGGGTATAGAGAGTTCCCATATACCCCGCACTCAGTTTCCCTATTGTTAATATCTTGTATTAGTATGGTACATTTGCTATAATGAATGAATCAATATTGATGCATTATTACTAGCTTAAATCTGTAATTGACTCAGATTTCCTTAGTTTTTCTTACCTAATATCCTTTTTCTTTTCCAAGATGACATTCAGGACACCACATTACATATAGTTGTCATTCTACTTAGGCTTCTCTTGGCTGTGACAGTTTCTCAAACTCTCCTTGTTTTTGATGACCTTGACACTTCTGAGGAGTATTCATCAGATACTTTGCAGAATGTCCCCCATTTGGGATTTTTCTGATTTTTTTTTTTTAATCATGGCTAGACTGGAGTTTTGTGTTTTGGGGAAGAAGGCCCCAGAGATAAAGGGCCATTCTCATTACATCATATCAAGGGTACATACTATCAACATGGCTTATCACTGTTGATGTTGACTGGACTACCTGCTTGGTGATAGTGTTTATCACGTTTCTTTACTGTAAAGACACTCCTTCTCCCCCTTTCCATACTGTTCTCTTTGGAAGGAAGTCAGATGAACTACTTTTGAGAGCAGCTCAAATTTCTCTGAAATGCCAGTTCTATTTTAATTTTATTCTGGCATTAGTTTCTGTACTGTGTCATACATAGGTATGCATGAAGGCACATGTGTAAATACACAAATTCCCTCCTTCTCTCTTATTTCTACATAAAGAAATCCAAAAAGGTCTACACAAAGAGGTCTCAAAATTCAAAATCCAGGCTGCCAACAAGACCTTTTCTCTATACCAGAAGTTTATCAGGGACTATAGATTGAAACCATAGATTTGAAAAGAAATTGTTTAAAATTCAGGTACATTCAAAGATGAAACTCAGAGATGAAACAATCTGCTAGCCCTCTATTTTTTAATTTTTATTAGCCCTTTTTTTGATAGACTTTCGATAAGATGATAGCAAAATATGGATCCAGTACTCCTTTTTGTAAAGGAATCAGGGACCTGCAAGAGCTCAGCTTGGATCTCTGTAAAGATTAGCAGTTCCTTTTTAATGGTAGCCCCAGGTATTTGACCTGTTGGCCTCTACTTCCATTTGGAAGCTGGGTTAAGCTCCCAGTCAGCCTCAGGGGGACAGAAATATATCAATAATTTCCTCCCATCGTACATCCTCAAAGGAGGATAAAAAATAATAGTATTAACAATAAGAAATAGCAGTGGGGAGAGGAGCTTCAAGATGGTGGAGGAGTAAGACATGGAGATCACCTTCCTCCCCACAAATACATCACAAATACATCTACATGTGGAACAACTCCTACAGAACACCTACTGAATGCTGGCAGAAGACCTCAGACCTCCCAAAAGGCAAGAAACTCCCCATGTACCTGGGTAGGGCAAAAGAAAAAAGAATAAAGAGAGACAAAAGAATAGGGACGGGACCTGCACCAGTGGGAGGGAGCTGTGAAGGAGGAACGGTTTCCACACACTAGGAAGCCCTTTCGCTGGCGGAGACTGATGGTGGCGGAGGGGGGGAGCTTCGGAGCCACGGAGGAGAGCACAGCAACAGGGGTGTGGGGGGCAAAGTGGAGAGATTCCCGCACAAAAGATCAGTGCCGACCGCCACTCACCAGCCTGAGAGGCTTGTCTGCTCACCCGCTGGGGAGGGCGGGGCTGCGAGCTGAGGTTCGGGCTTCGGTCGATCGCAGGGAGAGGACTGGCGGCGTGAACACAGCCTGAAGGGGGCTGGTGCGCCACGGCTGGCCGGGAGGGAGTCTGGGAAAAGGTCTGGAACTGCCGAAGAGGCAAGAGACTGTTTCTTGCCTCTGTTTCCTGGTGCGCGAGGAGCGGGGATTAAGAGTGTTGCTTAAAGGAGCTCCAGAGAGGGGCGCGAGCCGCGGCTATCAGCGCGGACCCCACAGGCGGGCATGAGACGCTAAGGCTTCTGCTGCAGCCACCAAGAAACCTGTGTGTGAGCACAGGTCACTATCCACATACACCCTCCCGGGAGCCTGTGCAGCCCGCCACTGCCAGGGTCCCGTGATCCAGGGACAACTCCCCCGGGAGAACGCACGGCGAGCCTCAGGCTGGTGCAACGTCATGTCGGCCTCTGCTGCTGCAGGCTCGCCCCGCATCCATTCCCTTCCCTCCCCCCAGCCTGAGTGAGCCAGAGCCCCTGAATCAGCTGCTCCTTTAACCCCGTCCTGTCTGAGCGAAGAACAGATGCCTTCAGGCGACCTACACGCAGAGGCGGGGCCAAATCCAAAGCTGAGCCCCGGGAGCTGTGCGAACGAAGAAGAGAAAGGGAAATCTCTCCCAGCAGCCTCAGGAGCAGCGGATTAAATCTCCACAATCAACTTTATGTACCCTGCATCTGTGGAATATATGAATAGACAACGAATCATCCCAAATTGAGGAGGTGGACTTTGGGAGCAACGATATATATGTTTTTTCCCCCTTTTTCTCTTCTTGTGAGTGTGTATGTGTATACTTCTGTGTGTGATTTTGTCTGTAGAGCTTTGTTTTTACCATTTTTCCTAGGGTTCTGTCTGTCCGGCTTTTTTTCTTTCTTTTTTGTTTTTTTACTTAAAAGTTTTTTTCTTAATAATTATTTTTAATTTTAATAACTTTATTTTATTTTACTTTATTTTATTTTATCTTCTTTCTTTCTTTTTTTTCTCCCTTTTATTCTGAGCTGTGTGGAGGACAGGCTCTTGGTGCTCCAGCCAGGCATCAAGGCTGTGCCATTGAGGTGGGAGAGCCAACTTCCAGACACTGATCCACAAGAGACCTCCCAGCTCCACGTAATATCAAATGGCAAAAATCTCCCAGAGATATCCATCTCAACGCCAAGACCCAGCTTCACTCAATGACCAGCAAACTACAGTGAGGACACCCTATGCAAAATAACTAGCAAGACAGGAACACAACCCCATCCATTAGCACAGAGGCTACCTAAAATCATAATAAGGCCACAGAAACCCCAAAACACACCACCAGACATGGACCTGCCCATCAGAAAGACAAGATCCACCCTCATCCACCAGAACACAGGCACTAGTCCCCTCCATCAGGAAGCCTATACAACCCACTGAAGCAACCTTAGCCACTGGGGACAGACACCAAAAACAGCAGAAACTACGAACGTGCAGCCTGCAAAAAGGAGACCCCAAACACAGTAAGTTGAGCAAAATGAGAAGACAGAGAAATACACAGCAGATGAAGAAGCAAGTCAAAAATCCACCAGACCTAACAAATGAAGAGGAAATAGGCAGTCTACCTGAAAAAGAATTTAGAATAATGGCAGTAAAGATGATCCAAAATCTTGGAAATAGAATGGAGAAAATACAAGAAATGTTTAACAAGGACCGAGAAGAACTAAAGAGCAAAGAACAGAGATGAACAACACAATAAATGAAACTAAAAATTCTCTAGAAGGGATCAATAGCAGAATAACTGAGGCAGAAGAACGGATAAGTGACCTGGAAGATAAAATAATGGAAATAACTACTGCAGAGCAGAATAAAGAAAAAAGAATGAAAAGAATTGAGGACAGTCTCAGAGACCTCTGGGACAACATTAAACACACTAACATTTGAAGTATAGTGGTCCCAGAAGAAGAAGAGAAAATAAAAGGGACTGAGAAAATATTTGAAGAGATTATAGTTGAAAACTTCCCTAATATGGGAAAGGAAATAGTTAATCAAGTCCAGGAAGCACAGAGAGTCCTATACAGGGTAAATCCAAGGAGAAACAGGCCGAGACACATATTAATAAAACTCTCAAAAATTAAATACAAAGAACAAATATTAAAAGCAGCAAGGGGAAAACAACAAATAACACATAAGGGAATCCCCATAAGGTTAACAGCTGATCTTTCAGCAGAAACTCTGCAAGCCAGAAGAGAGTGGCAGGACATATTTAAAGTGATGAAAGAGAAAAACCTGCAACCAAGATTACTCTACCCAGCAAGGATCTCATTCAGATTTTATGGAGAAATTAAAAGCATTACAGACAAGCAAGAGCTAAGAGAACTCAGCACCACCAAACCAGCTTTACAACAAATGCTAAAGGAACTTCTCTAGGCAAGAAACACAAGAGAAGGAAAAGACCTACAAAATAAATGCAAAACAATTAAGAAAATGGTAATAGGAGCTTACATATCGATAATTACCTTAAATGTAAATGGATTAAATGTTCCAACCAAAAGACATAGACTAGCAGAATGGATACAAAAAACAAGACCTGTATATATGCTGTCTACAAGAGACCCACTTCACTAGGGACACATACACACTCCAACCAAAAGACATAGACTAGCAGAATGGATACAAAAAACAAGACCTGTATATATGCTGTCTACAAGAGACCCACTTCAGACCTAGGGACACATACACACTGAAAGTGAGGGGGTGGAAAAAGATATTCCATGCAAATGGAAATCAAAAGAAAGCTGGAGTAGCAATTCTCATATCAGACAAAATGGACTTTAAAACAGAGACTAATAGAAGAGACAAAGAAGAACACTACATAATGATCAAGGGATTGATCCAAGAAGAAGATATAACAATTGTAACTATTTATGCACCCAACATAGGAGCACCTCAATACATAAGGCAACTGTAACAGCTCTAAAAGAGGAAATCAACAGTAACACAATCACAGTAGGGGACATTAACACCCCACTTTCACCAATGGACAGATCATCCAAAATGAAAATAAATAAGGAAACACAAGCTTTAAATGACACATTAAACAAGATGGACTTAATTGATATTTAGAGAACATTCCACCCAAAAACAACAGAATACACATTCCTCTCAAGTGCATATGGAACATTCTCCAGGATAGATCATATCTTGGGTCACAAATCAAGCCTTGGTAAATTTAAGAAAATTGAAATTGTATCAAGTATCTTTTCCGACCACAATACTATGAGACTAGATATTAATTACAGGAAAAAAAATCTGTAAGAAATACAAACACAAGGAGGCTAAACAACACACTACTTAATAACCAAGAGATCACTGAAGAAATCAAAGAGGAAAGCAAAAAATACCTACAAACAAATGACAATGAAAACACAACGACCCAAAACCTATGGGATGCAGCAAAAGCAGTTCTAAGAGGGAAGTTTATAGCTATACAAGCCTACCGTAAGAAACAAGAAATATCTTAAATAAACAACCTAACCTTACACCTAAAGCAATTAGAGAAAGAAGAACAAAAAAACCCCAAAGTTATCAGAAGGAAAGAAATCATAAAGATGAGATCAGAAATAAATGAAAAAGAAATGAAGGAAATGATAGCAAAGATCAATAAAACTAAAAGCTGGTTCTTTGAGAAGATAAACAAAATTGATAAACCATTAGCCAGACTCATCAGGAAAAAAAGGGGGAAGACTCAAATCAATAGAAGCAGAAATGAATAGGGAGAAGTAAAAACTGACACTGCAGAAATACCAAGGATCATGAGAGATTACTACAAGCAACTATATTCCAATAAAATGGACAACCTGGAAGAAATGGACAAATTCTTAGAAAAGCACAACCTTCTGAGACTGAACCAGGAAGAAATTGAAAATATGCACAGACCAATTCCAAGCACAGAAATTGAAACTGTGATTAAAAAATCTTCCAATAAATAAAAGCCCACAACCAGATGGCTTCACAGGCAAATTCTATCAAACATTTAGAGACGAGCTAACACCTATCCTTCCCAAACTCTTCCAAATTATAGCAGAAGGAGGAACACTCCCCAACTCATTTTACGAGGCCACCATCATTCTGATACCAAAACCAGACAAAGATGTCATGAAAATAGAAAACTACAGGCCAATATCACTGGTGAACATAGATGCAAAAATCCTCAACAAAATAATAGCAAACAGAATCCAGTAGCACATTAAAAGGATCATACACTATGATCAAGTGGGGTTTATCCCAGGAATGCAACGATTCTCCAGTATACGCAAATCAATCAACGTGATACACCATATTAACAAATTGAAGGAGAAAAACCATATGATCATCTCAATAGATGCAGAGAAAGCTTTCAACAAAATTCAACACCCATTTATGATAGAAACCCTGCAGAAAGTAGGCATAGAGGGAACTTTCCTCAACATAATAAAGGCCATATATGACAAACCCACAGCCAACATCGTCCTCAATGGTGAAAAGCTGAAATCATTTCCACTAAGATAAGGAACAAGGCAAGGTTGCCAATCTCACCACTCTCATTCAACATAGTTTTGGAAGTTTTAGCCACAGCAATCAGAGAAGAGAAAGAAATAAAAGGAATCGAAATTGGAAAAGAAGAAGTAAAGCTGTCACTGTTTGCAGATGACATGATACTATACATAGAGAATCCTAAAGATGCTACCAGAAAACTACTAGAGCTAATCAATTAATTTGGTAAAGTAGCAGGATACAAAATTAATGCACAGAAATCTCTTGCATTCCTATACACTAATGATGAAAAATCTGAAAGGGAAATTAAGGAAACACTCCCATTTACCATTGCAACAAAAAGAATAAAATATCTAGGAATAAAGCTACCTAAGGAGACAAAAGACCTGTATGCAGAAAATTATAAGACACTGATGAAAGAAATTTAAGATGATACAAACAGATTGAAAGATATACCACGTTCTTGGATTGGAAGAATCAACATTGTGAAAATGACTCTACTACGCAAAGCAATCTACAGATTCATTGCAATCCCTATCAAACTACCAATGGCATTTTTCACAGAACTAGAACAAAAAATTTCACAATTTGTATGGAAACACAAAAGACCCTGAATAGCCAAAGCAATCTTGAGAAAGAAAAACGGAGCTGGAGGAATGAGGCTCCCTGACTTCAGACTATACTACAAAGCTACATTAATCAAGACAGTATGGTACTGGCACAAAAGCAGAAATATAGATGAATGGAACAGGATAGAAAGCCCAGAGATAAACCCATGCACATATGGTCACCTTATCTTTGATAAAGGAAGCAAGAATATACAGGGGAGAAAAGACAGCCTCTTCAATAAGTGGTGCTGGGAAAACTGGACAGCTACATGTAAAATGAAATTAAACACTCCCTAATACCATACACAAAAATAAACTCAAAATGGATTACAGACCTAAATATAAGGCCAGACACCATTCAAACTCTTAGAGGAAAACATAGGCAGAACACTCTGTGACATAAATCACTGCAAGATCCTTTTTGACCCACCTCCAAGAGAAATGGAAATAAAAACAAAAAAAAAAAACAAATGGGACCTAATGAAACTTCAAAGTTTTTGCACAGCAAAGGAAACCATAAACAAGACGAAAAGACAACCCTCAGAATGGGAGAAAATATTTGCAAATGAAGCAACTGACAAAGGATTAATCTCCAAAGCATACAAGCAACACATGCAGCTCGATATCAAAAAAACAAACAACCCAATCCATAAATGGGCAGAAGACCTAAATAGACCTTTCCCCAAAGAAGATATACAGATTGCCAACAAACACATGAAAGAATGCTCAATATCATTAATCATTAGAGAAATGCAAATCAAAACTACAATGTGATATCATCTCACACTGGTCAGAATGGCCATCATCAAAAATTCTACAAACAATAAATGCTGGAGGGTGTGTGGAGAAAAGGGAACCCTCTTGCACTGTTGGTGGGAATGTAAATTGATACATCCACTAAGGAGAACAGTATGGCTGTTCCTTAAAAAACTAAAAATAGAACTACCGTATGACCCAGCAATCCCACTACTGGGCATATACCCTGAGAAAACCATAATTCAAAAAGAGTCATGTAGCAAAATGTTCATTGCAGCTCTATTTACAATAGCCAGGACATGGAAGCAACCTAAGTGTACATCAACAGATGAATAGATAAAGAAGATGTGGCACATATATACAATGGAATATTACTCAGCCATACAAAGGAACGAAACTGAGTTATTTGTAGTGAGGTGAATGGACCTAGAGTCTGTCATACAGAGTGAAGTAAGTCAGAAAGAGAAAACAAATACCATTTGCTGACACATATATATGGAATCTAAAATAAAAATGGTCAGAAGAACCTAGGGGCAAGACGGGAATAAAGATGCAGATCTACTAGAGGATGGACTTGAGGATACGGGGAGGGGGAAGGGTAAGCTGGAACAAAGTGAGAGAGTGGCATGGACATATATACAGTACCAAACGTAAAATCGATAGCTAGTGGGAAGCAGCAGCATAGCACAGGGAGATCAGCTTGGTGCTTTGTGACCACCTTGAGCGGTGGGATAGGGAGGGTGGGATGGCGGGAGATGCAAGAGAGAAGAGATATGGGGACATATGTATATGTATAACTGATTCACTTTGTTGTAAAGCAGAAATTGACACACCATTGTAATGCAATTATACTCTAATAAAGATTTTAAAAATAAATTAAATTAAATTAAAAAAGAAATAGCAGTGAAAAATTGCCCCAAAACACTAATAGTTGTTGGCCTTCACTGAAATGGAGGTAGTTATGTCCTTTTGTAGCCACCTTTCCAAAATTCCAATTAGCAGACAATATTAGTCCATTTTTAAGAATCTACTCTGGATTAAGTTCTGATTCAAGCTCCTTATTACTTAGCTCAGTATAACTAGATGCAGTAGTAATGCACATGTACTGAGGGTCTCTTCAGTTTTGTCTTTGGGAATGGGCCCTTCAGTTTTTGATATCTAATCACTTGGGTAAGGAAAGACATTTGATTTGGACTTTCAGCCCTTAGCTTTGGGCTCTTTGAGTTGATTCCAAGTCATTTTCTTCATGCTTCCTGGAAGTCTCAGCAGAACTTGCTACTAAACATCATTCCTTCTTTTTTGATATTTTGTTGATAAAAATGAACTAGTAGAGAGCAAATGGTTGATGATAATTGAGAAAAGGAATTCTATGTGACATTCTATAGGACAAATGGATTCAGGATTCATAAATTTTGTGGGGGATAGCCCTGAAGGAAAAAAATGAAGTGACTTATTCTTCTGATACAGGAAGAACTGAGAAGAGTATAGCATAGCACTGTCCAATAGAAATAATATCCAAAAAATGATCATTTCAAAAGGTAATCAATATAAAACTGTTAATGAATTATTTTACATTCTTTTTTTCTTTCTAAGTCTTTGAAATTCAGTGTAAGTTGACCCTTGAACAACATGGGTTTGAACTGTGTGGGTCACTTATACGTGGATTTTTTTTTCAGTAGTAAATACCATAGTGCTGCATGATCACGGTCCGTTGAATCTGCAGTTGCCAAACTGTGCATAGGGAGGAAACTTACATATGCAGAGGGCCCATTATAAGTTATATCCAGATTTTTGACTGTGTGGAGAACTGGCGCCCCTAGCCCCGTGTTCTTCAAGGATTAACTGTATTTTACACTTACAGCACATCTTAATTCAGATGCTACATTTTCAGTGGTTAAAGTGAAACAGTCCAACTAAAACAAATACATGCGTTTAGCAGAAAATATCTTACACTGCTTTAGTTTTTACATTTAAATGAATTAAAAGTAAATAAAAATTTAAAATTTAGCTCCTCAGTTAAGCTAGACGTTTTTCAAGTACTCAGTAACCACAAGTAGCCTGTGGCCACCATATTGGTACACATGCAGGTATAGATTAAGATACAGAGCACTTTTAAATCGGAGGATGAGAGTTCATAAAGGTGGTCTCTACCATCAATGCAAAACGGAGATCAAAAGTCGTGGTTGAGGGCCTATGTAAACTTAAAAACTTTTGCACACCAAAAGACAACCTATGGAATGGGAGAAAATATTTTCAAATGGTGTGACCAACAAGGGGTTAATATCCAACATATAAATACACACACACATACACACACACACATACATACAATGGAATATTAGCCATAGAAAAGAATGAAATTTCACCATTTGCAACAACATGGATGGACCTACAGAATATTATGCTTAGTGAAATAAGTCAGACAGAGAAAGAGAAATACTATATGGATCTTACTTATATACGGAATCTAAAAAATAATACAAATGAATGTATAAGCAAAACAGACTCACAGAGAAAACAGACTAGTGGTTACCTAAGGGGAAAGGGAAGGAGGGAGGGACACATTCGTGGTATGGTATTAACAGATGCAAACTACTATGTAAAAAACAGGTAAGCAATAAGGATATATTGTATAGCACAGAGAATTATAGCCATTATCTTGTAATAACTTTTAATGGAATATAATCCGCAAAAATCCTCAATCACTATGCTATACACCTGAAACTAATATGATATTGTATATCAACTATACTTCAATTAAAAAACGTCCTGATTGAGAGTTAGAGAAAAGTCTGCTGGTTTATGGCAAGGCCTTGATGTAGCTAGAGGGTTAACCATGTGCTAGAATTTACTACTGTGGTTGTGAGATTACCCTGGCAGCTCTGGGCAGTCCAGGAGCAGAAAAATAGCACATAGCTGGATTTTCTAAAAGTTGGGAATTCTTAAGGTTTGGTAGGAGGTCAAGGGGCTAAGTGAATCTAGGAGGAAGGTATAGCAAAGTTGAGATCATAGACCAGGATGTGAGGAATTGACTGAAATGAGGCAGTTACCTCATCAATCAGGTAAATGGGAGAGTGTGGAGGGACAAGAGGGGTAAGGAGAGCACAGTGTAAGCTCAGGGTTGGGAAAACATTGAGCGTGCTGGACCAGAGAATATGGTTGGAGAGAGGATTTTCATCATCTGATACTACAACAGGATGTTAAAATGGGCTCTTCTGTTTCAGTCAAAACAAAAGGCGTCAAGTATCCCCTTTCACTATCTAAACTCCTCCAAGTGACCCTAGAACAGAGGTCAGCAAACTAAGGCTCATGGACCAAATCTGGCCACCACTTGTTTTTGTAATGAAAGTTTTGTTGGAACACAGCCATGCTCATTCATTTACGTTTTGTCTATGACTGCTTTCGTACTACAGTGGCTGAGTTGAGGAGTTGCAGCAGAGACTATAGAGACTACAAAGCCTGAAACCTTTACTGTCTGCTTCTTGACACAAAGTTTGCCGACCCCTGATTTAGCCATGCGCTACACCATCTATGAAGGACTTGCAAAGAGGGTGGTTCTAATCCGACTCTCCCACCAGTAGCCCATTAACAGCTTCTTAAGAGGAGGCTAAGAATTCACAATCGCTCAGACACAGTAAGGATTCCTTTGGAGAATTAGTGTGCTACATCTCCGTGGGGCAAAGCAAAGCGATGCTTTCCCCATCCTCATTCTCAAACTGAAGCCAAGAGAGGGAGACATCAAAAGAATCACTTGAGAGCTTAACATATGCTTCCTGAAATTGGGATAACACAGGGACTGGTTCCTGAGTCATTCCTGAAAAAAAAGTCTAGAAGAGAAAGCCTTGTTAGAGAGTGAATGTCATTAGAGTGAGGAGAGGACCACAGCAGTGATGATATGGACCTGATATAGCCACTGCTCTCCCCTTCTCTTCCTTATCCTCCTTCTTCACAGCTTTATTTTAGCAGAAAAGTCACCCTTTTAAAGTGTGTAACTCAGTGTATTTTAATATATTTACAGAGTCGTGGAACCATCATCATTTTCTAATTGTGGAATATTTTCATTTCCACTAAAAGAGACCCTGTACCCATTAAGAGTCACTCCCCATTCCTCCTACCCCACTGCCCTAGTCAATATCTAACCTACTTTCTGCCTCTATAGATATGCCTATTTGGGGCATTTCATATAAGTGAGATTACACCAGCGGTCCCCAACCTTTTTGGCACCAGGGACTGGTTTCATGGAAGACAATTTTTCCACGGACGGGGAGGTGAGGGGAGGGGGTAGTTCAGGTGGTAATGCGAGCGACGGGGAGCGGCGGATGAAGCTTCACTTGCTCACCCGCTGCTCGCCTCCTGCTGTGCGGCCCGGTTCCTAACAGGCTGAGGACCAGTAGTGGTCTACAGCCTGGGGGACCCCTGGATTATACAATATATTGCCTTTTTGAGGGGGTATGGCTTCTTTTACTTAGCATAATATTTTTAAGTTTCATCTATGTCATAGCATGAATCAGTGCTTCATGACCTTTTATGGCCAAATAATATTCCATTGTACGGATATACCATTTTTAATCCATTCATCAGTTGAGGGACATTTGGGTTATTTCTACTTTTTTGACATCATCAGTAATGTTGCTAGGAACATTTGTGTTACAAGTTTTTGTTTAAATGCCTGTTTTCAATTCTCTTGAGTATATACCCGGGGGTGAAATTGCTGAGTTATATGTAATTCTATGTTCATCTTTTTGGGGAGCTTCCAGACTGTTCTTCTGTACCGTTATACATTCTACCAACAATGAGAAAGTAGTGTATGAGAGCTCCAACTTCTCTACATCTTTGCCAACGCTCGTTATTTTCTACCTTTTTAAAATTATAGCCACCCTAGTGGCTTTATCCTTAGTATAAAGTGACATATGGTTGTGGTTTTGATTTTCATTACACTAATATTATTGATGTTGAGCATCTTTTCACGTGTTGACTGACCATTTATATATTTTCTTTAAAGAAATTTATTCAAATCCCTTTGTCCATTTTAAAAAATAGATCATTTGTCTTGTTATTGTGGAGCTATGGGTAGCTGTTTCTGAGTTGTCTTAAAGAATCTCTGCCATACAGGCCTCCTAGGAAGAGTGGGAAGGTCAGACCAGCAAAGATCACAAGAAGTTAGGAGCAGAGCTATGCCATGTGTGACAGTCCATGGGGAGACATCAGCCTTGCTCAAAGAATGTAAATGAGTCTCCTAAAAACTCATAAAACACTAAAAAGAAAAAGAGCCAGAATTGGGGCATGCAACACAGAGATTTCAGTGGCATCAGTGTCATATTTCTCCTTTTCCTTAAATCTTTCCCTTCTATCCCCTTCATTTTCCCAAGGGATCAGAATGAGTGGCTAATTAACCTGTGATGGAGATTAATAGGGAGAGTAACTTGACAGAGGGGAAGGGAAACACTTGAACGGACTGAGAGACTGAAGTTTTGATTTAGATTTAATTGAATTTTTTTACTAACTCAAAGATGGAGCTATTTATTAATAGCTGGGAATAGAGTAATCAGAGAAAACGTGGAATCTGACTGAAATTTCATTCAGGAGGGCAAAGACTGAAAAAGCGCAATGGAGTCAAAGACAGCTGTGTGAAAATAAACATTAAGCTAGTTTATAATGTCACCCCTACTGAGTCCAGCTTGTTTGATAGGCCAATTACAAGATCTTTGACCTAGTCAGCACCCAATATAAACCTCTAAGGCATGACTGTGTTTGCATGTGTGGTAGGGAGGTACCATGCTGGAGTGGATTGGGAAGTCAGAGAAGAGGAAAAGTCTGAAGCTGGGAGGCCAGGATGTTGGTTGGACAGTCAACTTTGATACTCTACTCCATCTCTGGTAGGAAATGCAGTAGGAATGAAAACTGTGAGCTTGGCATCAACGAAGCTGAGGGTTGGCCCTGGAGGCTGAAATGACAGTGGTAGGAATGTTGGAAGAATCCATGAGCAGAGTAAGTGGGATTATTGATAAAATGTTTGGTGCTATGGTCTGGAAACGCCAGTGAGGAGTATGTCAGCCACATCTCTTGGCTTGGGTTTAGATTGGGGTTGGAGACAGTCTCTCACTAATTGAGAGACTTGAGAAGAAAGAGGAAGTATGTGGACAGTTAATGGAGTTAAGGGAAGGAACAATGAAAGAAGCCAGCAAGGGTCAATAATGGGAAGAAGCAAGGGTAAGAGACAAGTTCCGGGCTGGGTAAGGCTGAGGGGATAGCAAGGGCAGGATCTGGAGAGGTTCCCATGGAGGGGCCAATGAGTCCATCGATGAAGGAGATGTGGGAGGGAGCAGGCAGACAAGGGAACTGGGAACAATGGAGCTGTTGAGAGAACTGTTTGGTCCTAAATTTCCATTGTAAATTTGATATATTGGTGTCATCAACCTGGTCTTATGAATGATGACCCCATTAAGTTGAAACCCCAAATACCAATGCTAAGATGAACTTGGGGTTTCTTTGACCAGTGTTTTTTTTTTTTAATTGTGAAATTCTTCAATTTGAAAAGGGGACTTTCCAGTGGAAATAATAGACTATAAATTGTTTACTTGGCAAATCATCATTAGACTAAGCTAAGGACCTTCATATACAGTGATATGATAATAGAAGTTTACCTGCCAAGTGCTTTCAGAATGAGGTGGTAGGGAAATTTTTCCTGACTTGCAAAGCAAAGAAAGTGTTCTGAAAGATACTGAATTTTATATTTAAAGGAGAACACAGCCATGGAAAAGTAGGAGCAAAAATGTTGAACAATTAATGAATAAACTGGGAGGGAATCAAGCAAAAAGATGAGTCAGAATAGTTTGAAGTTGTTAGCCAAAGATTTATTCTTAATATTGGAACAAATAGAAAAAAACTTTTCAGGGCTGCTTTGCTTAGATTTATTGTCCCCATTTTCCTTCCAGGGTGTATTTAGTGCTGAAAAGGAACAGAGAGAAAAAAGAAGTGGTGAGTGATAATTAAAGCACAAAAGTATTTAGATGATATGTTACCAAATACATAGGAAGTTTATAATAGTTTGCTTCTGCTGCATTTTAAGTTTTATTTTTTCCAGTCAAAGTGTACTTACTGAATCTTGATCTTGCATCTAGCACTGCACCAAGTGCTATGCATAATACAGTAAAGGAATAGGCATGATTCTTACCTTTATAGAGCTTACACGCTCTTAGGAAAATAAGACTAACCACATGAGGTGCCACAAAGAGAGAACAATACAAGTGGCTTTGAAATAAATTACCTAATTGAATATAATCATGCATATTGATGGAAATGACAGATAACACTTTCATGGTTAAAGCAATTGCTAGATTGTAATACCATGAAGAATGCATCTTGCAAGGTGCTATTTCATAACAGCTGCAAAAAAATTGCCCTTGACTACATCTGCTAAATCCACATTATAACTCAAGCAAAGGTAGGCAATCCATCAGAGTAGTTTGGTCCATGGAACAGTAGCATCTTAAGATGCCTTGAGAAAAATGATTCTATGGTCAAATTTGAGAAATAGGGCATACCATGTCTCCTTCTTGGAAAATGATAGTAATATTTGCATATTAATGGCTCTGAGAAATCCTGCAAGCAAAGAACTCATGTTAATACTGTATAACCCTACACATCCCAAACTTATTTGACTCTAGAACCCTCTTTATTTATAATTGCTGGACTCACTTTGGCAAGTGCTGTGTTAAAGTATACACACGAGATACTCAGGATCTGATGACTTGGAAAAGCAAAGTAAAACAAATTTGCACCTGGACAAGGGTTTTATTTATCAATATTTTTAATAAAAGCCAAGGATCTAGCAGCCTAGCCTCTACATAGAGTCACAGGAAATGAAAACACAAATAAGACTCCAGGTGTCTTGAGGAATAATATAGACTTTCCTATGGGGGTTTATACAGCATACCTCATAGACAGCTTCCTAATGATTTCCTCTAATCATTCTTTCCATTCCCTAAATGTCTACATTCATCCAGCCATTAAATATCTCTCCTGTTCTATTCATATACATGTTTTTTCCACCATATTGCTGCTCAAGCCTGTCTTCTTCCTTCTTCACTCCCACTCTTTTTCAACCCACCTTCCAGCTAGTAGTGACTGCCAAGGCTTCAGTCCCCACCTGCTCGCTATACTATTCCTCTGTGGGGCACAGTAGAACACAGAAGCTCCAGTCCTTTGTTTCCGTTGTTCTCCACGGGATGTAAGGAGAACCCCTTGACATTCCTCTTCTCCCATTTACTCTCAAAGCTTTTCTTTGGAAGTTTTATAATAGAGCATTTTTAGTGATGAGTTCTACTACCAAAGTCAACACTCCTAATTGTATTGAATGTCCCTGAAGATAACTTTATTTTTTTTAAGTAGTGCTAACATGTCTCTTTGTGAATGGACTTAGGTCTGCTAACCAGCGAATTCCCAAGGAATGTCTACAAAATGTTGCCAGATTCATATCTATAAAACAGCTTCTATTCTGCATTTAAACTTAGAAAGGATTTCCCCATTCCACTTCAACAAAGATGGCAAACTAACCAGAAGGGTTACCCCCTCACTCAAACTTAGCCCTGTGGAAGCCACAGAAGTAGAAGAAAGTCAACAAAGCTGAAAAATTAAGGTAAAACTATAAAGGTAGTTGAGTCCTGGTGTAGAAGATAATGGTACCCCAGAATGGAAGAGGATCTAGTGCCTTTGATGCAGAAAGGCCAGGGAAAATCTTTATAATCCATGCCCTTTTTTTCTACCAACTTGGTCTTGAAAGGAAGAGCAAACCCAATGATAGGGTGATATCAGAACAGTATTCTAGTTTGATTGGAAGGAAAACGCGATAGCAAAGATACCACAGACCCTCAGCCTCTGGACATTTCCTCACCCTGACCTCACCTTCTATATCCTGAGACCATGTGGGGTGAAAGATGCTTATTAGAGACAGCCTATTCATATAATGTATATACAAATTAAATGATTGAAATAGAAAACAGTAATAGAGATGAATCCCCAAATGCATGCAATTTGAAAAATAAATGAATGAGCTGGGTGATGAAACCAAGAAATTCTTCCATAAAGTATCAGACAGAGATAAAGAGTTAGAAAATATGAGAGAAAAAATTAAGAAGATCATAGTAGTTATGTAAACATCTGTTTTATTGTAGAGCTAGAAAAAGAGTAAAATATATATATATACAAAGAAGAGAAAATATCTGAGGAGATAATGACCAAAATTTCTCCAGATTTAAAGAAAGTGAAAGACCTCAGATTGAAAGTGTTTTTTCCTAGAAGTCCTTAGGTACATTATATTGTGAAATTTTTTATTTTTCAGCCACACCACATGGCTTATGGGACCTTAGTTTCCCAACCAGGGATTGAACCCAGGCCACGGCAGTGAAAGCATGGAGTCCTAACCATTGGACTGCCAGGGAATTCCCGTGAAATTTAAAAAATCAAAGATAAAAAAAAAATTCTCAAAACCTCAAGAGATAAAGGCCTCCTACTAAGAACCATGAATAAGAATTATACCAAACACATATTGGAGAGAAAAAAATATTTCAAATTAGTAAATGAAAAGAATGCTGAAGCCACAATTTTATAACCAGCTAATCTATCATTTAAGTTTAGAGTGAAATAAAGAATTCTCAAGTATACATGTACTTCCAAAGTTTACCCTCTTTATAACAGTTTTAGAGGGTTTACTGTTACCTATAGCAAGAAACATGTAAATTATTGAGTTAACCTGACAAAAATGCGCAATACCTTTAAAAAGAGCAATTAAAAATCATTTAGGTGACAAAGAGGAATACTGACATAAATGCAGAAGCATTCCATATTCTTGGATAGGGCAAGATAATATTGTAAAGATTTTTAAAAATTGAAGTATAGTTGGGCTTCCCTGGTGGCGCAGTGGTTGGGAGTCCGCCTGCCGATGCAGGGGACATGGGTTCGTGCCCCGGTCCGGGAAGATCCCACATGCCGCGGAGCGGCTGGGCCCGTGAGTCATGGCTGCTGAGCCTGCACGTCCGGAGCCTGTGCTCCGCAATGGGAGAGGCCACAACAGTGAGAGGCCCACGTACTGCAAAAAAAAAAAAAAAAAAAAAAAAAAAAATTGAAGTATAGTTGATATACAATGTTGTGTTAGTTTCAGGTGTATAGCAAAGTGATTCAAAATTATATTCTTTTTCAGATTCTATTCCATTATAGGTTACTACAAGATATTGAATATAGTTCCCTATGCTATACAGTAGGTCCTTGTTGTTTTTCTTTTTTATATATAGTAATGTGTATCTGTTAATCTCAAACTCCTAATTTATCTCTCCTCCCCCCCCAACCCTATTTCCCCTTTGGTAACCATAAGTTTGCTTTCTATGTCTCTGAGTCTGTTTCTGTTTTGTAAATAAGTTCATTTGTATCATATTTTTAGATTCTACATATCAGTGATATCATATGATATTTGTCTTTCTCTGTCTGACTTACTTCATTTAGTATGTGTTATAAAGATTTAATTCTCTCTAAAGTGATTGATAAACCCAGTGCAATTCCAATGAAAAGTCTAGCAAGTTTATTTGAGAAACTTAACAAATTTATCCTAAAATTTGGAAAAATCAAGGTCCATGCAAGTTGCTAAGCCAACTCTGGAAAATATGACAGATAGTAGGAATACTTAAATCTGTATTCATAAAAACAGTGAAAGCGTCTAATGAAACAAAATAGAGAGGAAAGGGGCTTCCCTGGTGGCGCGGTGCTTGAGAGTCCGCCTGCCGATGCTGGGGACACGGGTTCGTGCCCCGGTCCGGGAAGATCCCACATGCCGCGGAGCGGCTGGGCCCGTGAGCCATGGCCGCTGAGCCTGCGCGTCTGGAGCCTGTGCTCCGCAACGGGAGAGGCCACGGCAGTGAGAGGCCCGCGTACCGCAAAAAAAAAAAAAAAAAAAAAAAAAATAGAGAGGAAAGAATATAATGAAAGAATAAAGTCCAGAAATATTATATATGTAGCTCACTATGTAGAGAAAAAGTTGGATATCTGCCTTACACCACATAAAGGTGAACCCCAGAAGGATTAAAAACATAAATATGGGATTTCCCTGGTGGTCCAGTGGTTAGGACTTGGCACTTTCACTGCCATGGCCCAGGTTCAATCCCTGGTTGGGGAACTAAGATCCCACAAGCCACGCAGTGCTGCCAAAACAAACAAATAAACGAAAGTGACATAAATGTGAAATAAAACCATAGAGCTAATAGTTGAAGGCACAGGAGAATATTTTTGTAATTTTTGGAATAGGAAAGGCCTTTTAAAACAAGGGCCTAAAAGCATAAACTGTAGGGTAAAATGTTGATGGAACTGACCCTATCAACTGTTCCTGGAAGGACATCACAGACAAAGTTCACAGAGAAAAGATTGGGTTCATATAGTCAGTGGAAGCCATCCACCAAGGGCGGGGAAGGGTGGAGATTAAATGTGGAGGAACAGTATCCAACACACCTCTTTCCTGCATTTTCCTTTGTTCTCATATATGTGTACATATATATGTCGATTTAATTTATTATAGAAATTTGAATAATGATGATTTTGCCTTTTTTTTTTTTTTTTTTTACAATTTTTGTGGCAGCTATAGAGTATGCCAATGATATCAGCAATTTAGACAGCAGCTCTGATCAGATCTCTCCTAGTGACATTACTTTGGAGTCACAAATCTCAGCTTTGTAGGTTCAAAAATGATCTGATCAGTGTAACCCAAGGGCATTCAGTCTTTTGAGAACAGGTTCTTTTTAACCAAGAGACTGACCTGATAACCAGAATGCCTCTTTATTTTTTAAAGATTATGAAAGGGACCATGTACTTTGTACTATCATTGATCATTCACTGTCCATACCAGTGGATTCGTTTGCAGTGATTGAAATATTCATGTTACTCTCCTGAGCAGCATATTTCAAGTATCAGCGAACCTGGAATGTCAAAATGGGTGTTAGTAGAGGGGGATTCCATATAGACCTGACAAACCCTTCTCTGGTGATCTAAAGCCTTTTCCCCAGATCAGTTTCTCTCCTGTGGACGGTGCTGGAGGGATAAGTTCTAGGAAATGCTGCCTCCCTGACTCTCATTTGTCCGTTTCCAGGTTAATCTCTTTTCTTCTGTTAAAGTATCTGTCATTTGGAAACATACATGTCCTAAGCTGTTCGGTCTGGGCAGAAAATGGGGGTCACTGCAATAATAAACAAGGTTGCTAGGCTTAGCTCTCCCCACTTACTGTGGGATCTCCTGCCCTCTTCTGTGTCTCTCTGACTTATTGCAAATTTCCTGCCCTGTCTTCTGAGAGTTCCCAGGATACCACTCACAAAAGCTCATGAATAAATTCTTGCAGCTTCCACTGACCTCTGAGGTCACTACCGTCCCGGAACTAAGGGTGGCCATCCACAGCACTGATGTCTGCACTAGGAGTGCTGCCCCTTGCTCAAAAGCTGCTTCCCACTGCTGCTGAGTTAGCTGGCACCTCTCAGCCACAGGTACCCTTGGGATCATGCTGAGCCTATCATGTATAGCCCTCCTGCTGTCCCCGGAATTTGGCTTGCTGGTGTCATTGCAGTGCCCTTGACTTTGGCGACCTTCTGTTACACCCCGACTCCAGGTTATGCTGGATCAGTGCTGTCCTTCACTGAATCCAAGTGAATTTCTGACTCCCACCCCTACCCTGTTCCCAAAGTAACACAGCCTTGGGCTTCTAACATTGCACACCGAGACATGTGACAAACAGCTCTCAAGTGTTGACATGAGTCCAAGGAATCTGGGTCAGAGAACAAATTCAAGGGCTCAGGCATGAGTTCCCCTTCACGCCAAAGACTGATAAATTGTTATTGAACAAAATGTGTGTCTTTATTCTGTCCGTCTTTAAAATGGGTTTTTTCCTAGAAGCTCCTTCTTTAGCAGAAGGTCAACATATATCTGAACAAGCCTGAATATGGGTTTCGTCTCAGCTGGGACCACCCCGTCCTTCATCCTCACTCCCCCTCCCCAGTAAATACACATATTCTGATATGTCAGTAGTTTTCTGGAAAACATTTTATGGAGAATTCTGAATCACAATTTCATCCATTCTGTCAATTTTACTGGGAAAGCCCTGCCTTTTATTCCCATCTACCTTTCTAATCATATTTTTGTTTTTTGTGTTTTTTTCCAATTAATAATATAATAATTCTTAATGTTGTTAATAGTTTTGTGACAGTTCTTTTCAATGGCTACATAATACTTCATCAAATAGTTGTGGAATACTATACCTACCATCTCCCTATTATTGAACATTTGTATTGCTCTGTTGGGTTGCATGTTAGGATAAGCTAAGTTTATAGCAATGAACAACTGCAAAACAGAAGTTTTTTTAGGAGACAAGGGTTTATTTCTTGCTAATGCAAAGTCATCTCTAAATCTAGACGGCTCTTCAGGGCACCTGTTTTCCAGCAATGGTTCAGCTATCTAAGCTGCTTTGACCCTCTTGTTTTTCTCTCTGAATAAGGAGCTTCTTCTGCATCCATAGAGGAATGGGGAAGAGCACTGGAGAGTTCAAGTGGACTTTCACTGCCATAGCCCAGAAGTAATGCACATTCACTTCCTTCACAGCTCATTGGTCAGAACTAGTCACCTGCCCCTCCCTGACTACAAGGGGACTGAGCACATGTGGAACCAACAGACCAGGGTGTTGAACATGGAGTGAACTGAAGGACTAGGGGGCTGAGTATGGAGGAAGCTAATGTACTATTTGGTAAGCATTACCGTCTTTGCCACACGTTGTTTATAAGACCCCTTTTTTTAGACTTTAATATTTGCATTTATTTTTTTCCAACTTTATTGAGATATAATTGACATATAACATTGTATAAGTTTAAGGTGTACAATGTATTGATTTGATTGACTTATGTTGCAAAATGATTACCACCATAACATTAGCTAACACCTCCATCCCATCACATAATTACCATTTCTTTTTTGTGGTAAGAACATTTAAGATGTACTCGCTCAGCAACTTTCTGGTATATAGTACAGTATTATTAGCTACAGTCACCAAGCTGTTCCCAGAACTTGTTAATCGTATAGCTAGAAATATGTGCCTTTTAACTAATACCTTTCCATTTCCCCATCCCCCAGGCCCTGGGTAACCATTACTCGATTCTCTGTTTCTATGAGTTAAGCTTTTTTCAGATTGCACATATAAGTGATGTCACACAGTACTTGTCTTTCTCTGTCTGACTTATTTCACTTAGCACAATGTCCTCTATGTTCATCCATATTGTCACAAATGGCAGGATTTCCCTTTTTTCATGGCTGAATAATATTTCATATAATAATAATAATATTAATAATTTTATATATATCTATCTCACATCTTCTTTTTTAAAATTTTTATTGATGTATGGTTGATTTACAATGTTGTATTAATTTCGGCTATACAGTAAAGTATATATTCTTATCCATTATGGTTTGTCACAGGATATTGAATATAGTTCCCTATACAGTAGGACCTTGTTTTTATCCATTCTATATGTAATTGTTTGCATCTGCTAACCCCAAACTCCCAATCCTTCCCTCCCCCACCCCCTTAGCAACTACATGTCTCTTCTCTATGGCTGTATCTCACATCTTTATCCATTTATCTGTTGATGGACATTTGGGTAGTTTCCATATCTTGGCTATTGTGAATAATGCTGCAGTAAATATGGGGGTGCAGATATCTCTTCAAGATCCTGTTTTCACTTCCTTCAGTTATATACCCAGAAGTAAGATTGCTGGATCATATGGTAGTTCTATTTTTAATTTCTTGAGGAACCTCCATACTGCTTTCCACAGTGGCTGTACCAATTTACATTCCTACCAGCAGTGTACAGGGGTTCCCTTTCCTCTATGCCCTTGCTTACACTTTTTATCTCTTGTCTTTTTGATGATAGCCATTCTGAAAGGTGTGAGGCGATATTGTGATTTTGATTTGAATTTCCCTAATTAGTGATGTTGAGCATCTTTTTAGGTACTATTGGCCATTGGTGTATCTTCTTTGGAAAAATGTCTGTTCAATTCCTCTGCCTATTTTTTAATCATATTTTTGGGGGGCTATTGAGTTGCATGGGTTTTTTACATATTTTGAATATTTACCCTTTATCAGATGTATGACTTGCAAATATTTTCTCCCATTCTGTAGGCTGCCTTTTCATTTTGTTGACTGTTTCTTCTGCTGTGCAGAAGCTTTTTAGTTTGGTGTAGTTCCACTTGTTTACCTTTGCTTTTGTTGCTTGTGCTTTTGGTGTATACAACCATTTTGGACAACATTTGACAGCAGTTGAGATTTCAAAACAGTTCTTTAGGGTCCAGGGAGACAGGAAAACAGCAATAATAAAACAAAGCAAAGTGGAATAACAGTATATATTTGTCATGAAGCTTTATAGAGTCCTTAACTCCAGGGTATTAACCCCTCTAAGATTTTATGAATTGCTATTTTAGGGAAATTGAGGTTAAGAATGATCTCAGATGCTTTATTTCCTTAGATTCAGTTTTTACTGGGGTCATTTCCTTGTGGATATTAAATAAATAGCCTCTCTCCACACAGGGCTGCTTAGTTGTCACACTTTTTCTAAAGCTTCTTCTAACAGGCTGTGGAAGGATAGAAATGATGCCAAAGTAAGGAAAATGACCTTTTGTTCGAATTGGCTTTACATGTTGGAAAAATTAATTGAAAATTTAAAAAACAAATGTTAATTTTTTTTCCAAGAAGAAAAGCTTATGGGCTGTTTTGTTTTGTTTTGTTTAAAGTTGAATGGCTAGACACTTTTTCTAAAGTGTCCCAGTGCTGTATACCATTAGGAGAGTACTAAGTGCTTCTCATATTCATTCTCTCCTTTTTCTCAATAGAACCTCTACCTTTATTTTCTTCTAGTTTTATTGAGATAAATTGACATACAGCACCGTATAAATGTAAGGTATAACAACGTAATGATTTGACTTACATGCATCATGAAATGATTACCACAATAAGTTTAGAGAACATACATCATCTCATATGAATATAAAATAAAAGATAAAGAAATATATGTTTTCCTTGTGATGAGAACTCAGGATTTACTCTCTTAACCAGCTTTCATATATAACACACAGCAGTGTTCATTACATTTATCATGTTGTACATGGCATCCCTAGTATTTAATTATCTTATAACTGCAATTTTGTACCTTTTGACCAGCTTCTTCACCATACAAAGATACTACAATATTATTGACTATATTCTCCATGGTGTACATTTCATCCCCACAATTCATTTATTTTGTAACTGGAAGTTTGTACCTCTTAATTTCCCTCACCCATTTCACTCATCACCCCAACCTACTCTTCCCCTCTGGCAACAACCTGTCTGTTCTCTGTATCTATGATTCTGATTCTGTTTCATTATGTTTGTTCATTTGTTTTTTTAGATTCCACATATGGTAAGATCATATGGTATTTGTCTTTCTCTGTCTGACTTATTTCACTTAGCATAATATCCTCTATGCCCATCCATGTTATCACAAAAGGCAAGATTTTATTCTTTTTTATGGCTGAAAAATATTCCATTGTATATATATATATATATATATATATATATATATACCACATCTTTATCCATTCACCTATCGATGGGCACTTAGGTTGCTTCCATATCTTGGCTATTGTGAAAAATGCTGCAATAGAACCCCAACTTTTAGTTGATAACCTAGCTAGCCACTTAGCTAAAATACTGATTTGTAGCTAGATTTGATGAAATGACTAAAATCTGGCCTATGGTATATAAATGGAATTTCTGGTCAGTCACCTGAAAGGTTGCTCAAATGCTTTTTTTCCATCCTCTAATCTGTTGTTGAGAAGATGTACATATTGGCCTGATATTCATCCCCACATCGGATTATGAGAATGAAGGCAACAGCTTAGGATGGCATAGATGAAGCTTGAAGGAGCCTGAGTTTCTGATGACCATTAAGGTGCTATATAAGCTTGAGACTGTCAACTTCTGGATTGGTTTTATGTGAGAGAGAAAGAAACATTTAACTCTCTTGAATTACTGTTTTTATGATCTCTATTATTCAGTCAAACCTAATCATAACTGATACAAATATTGAGATTAGTTTCTATGTTTAACATAGAAAATAAAATAATAAAAAGGTGAGAATTGCCTTCATTTTTTTTAATTAAAGAGTGTGTGGCAGAAAGATATCTTCAGCTTCTAAAATGTAAGCTCATATTTTAAAAAAATGAATCTAGACTTCTACCTGACATCTAGCACAAAATTCAATTTGAGATGACTCAAAGGCCTAAACATAAAAGCTAACTATCAAGTTTTTAGGAGAAAACACAGGAAAATTCTCTGTGACTTTAGAGTAGGAGAAGATTTCTTAGATGGTACAAAGAAAGTAGCAACTAGAAAAAGAAAATAAATTTCCAAGCACTTGGGTTTTTTGGACAATACAAAATTTTCCATTTATTCATAATTTATAGATATATCAAATCTTGTGTTGTACACCTGAAACTAGTATGTTATATATTAATTATATGTCAGTAAAAATAAATTTAAAAAAAGAAAAGCGGGCTTAATGCAAATTGATAACTAAAAACAAATTCTCCATTTAAGAAAGGTCTAAGGCTAGGGGATGCTTTGTTTTATTTTCACACAGAATCCCATTCCTCAGGCCTCCCACTCATGCTCAGTCTGTTGAGCAGCAGGGAGTATGTCTGGACAGTCCCTCTAGAGGACCAGTTGCCAAAGTGCTGACTCCTAGTTGGCCTTACTTCTGGTTCTTAGTTTCTCGGGCAAGGGATGGGGTGAACTGGGGAAGCGGCTAAAAGCTAAGCAGAAGCTCTCCCAGCTGGGCAGTTCTGCTTAGGAGTCTAAGAACAATAAACTGAGCAGCCAGGCAGCTTCCTCCCACCTGCTGAGGCTAGAGATGAATCAAAGTTCAGAGAAGGCTTGGATCAGACAATCACGCCTGGCAAAGCGAGGAATCGGCAGGGCAGAAGCCTGAGTCCACAGACTCAGGGCAGAGCCAGCTTCTAACCCTAGATCCAAACCAGGACACACAGCTACCCCTAGGGCAAGCCAAGTGGAGGGACAGGCTGGAGAAACCATGCGGACACTGTAGATGCTAGTCACAGCCACAGGCCTGTGGTGTCCCTTTTTTCCACACGTGTCTAGCCTCCTAGGCCAGGGAGGGGGGTTTAAGCATGTATTGATCTCCTGCAGGTGCTAATGGCACTTGGTCCACTCATCAGCTTTTGGATTTGCTCCAGCACCCGACTGATGATCCATCTCCTTGGGACCCCTCAGTGTAGCAGCCTCCAGCACAGTTGCTGGCAGCATCTTCCTGGTCATACCTCAGCTGCTCAGGGTGGAAGAGCTGCCTATACATGCCAGTTCTTACCCTACCTATGACAGGGTCACAAAGACGGCCCCTGTCTCATTGAAGGTGTTGGAGTTATTGCTGCACCCTAGAGCTGTATCGCTGGGCATGGTGCCCTTGGGCCGGATGTGGGGCTTCAGGCAGTAGAGCTCTCAGCACTCATTGCCCATCTGTACCCCAGCTTGACCCACATGGATGGAGATACTCGCGGATTCCTCCAGTGGCCCCAGCTCCCCCTCACTATGGTTGTCCCAATAGGTGAAGTTTGCAGAGGGTCTTTGACCGCAGACATGCTGTGAGTCTCCAGTAATATCACAAATCTCCTGAGTACATGTATTTTTCTTAAACCTTTAACGTTATTGTGTAATAATTTCACGAAGGAAATCAGTGCTATAAAAATCCATTTTCATCCCATGGCATCTAACAGAAATTCCTCACAGAATCCTACATGTGGACAGTGGTTCCAGAGTTGTTGCTGTGCTCCCCTTATTTTGTAATGGGTCCTCCATTTCAATGGGAATTTCAAAGGGCATGGGAGGGAAGAGTCTAGCTTCCATATTGCCTGGCACTCTATTGTGTTTTACCAACGTGCTGTAAGCATTATTTTTCCTCCAGAATTTCTAATTCTGCATAGCAGCACACTGTGACTTTAAAGAATTTAATCCAGATGTTTCAAGCACTCTCAGAATGAAGAGTGTGATATGAATATTGAATTAAAGCTCAGGAAGCACAGATATTAACTGTCATTTTTCAAGAATGATTAATAATATGGGAAAACATTTATGAATATAATGAGAAAAGCAGCACACAGTGTACTGTCTTAGGGCAAGTCACTCAAATCTCTCCAATCATAATTTTTCCCATAAAAAGAATGAATGTTTATGAAAATTTAAAGTTAATATAGAGATATTTATCATCCTGTCTCTTCTACAACAGCACCATGAAAAGTTCAGAAGAAAGAAAATTGCTCTAGAATTGTTTACTTAACGGGCACTCCACAATGTCTGGATCCAGCTGTAAATCTATTCCTCCCTAGTGTCCTACCTTTTTGAATAAGAAGGTGTAGATTGTGGTGGTTAAGAGGCTCTAGAGCCATACTGCCTGGGTTTAAATACTGGTTTAGGGACTTCCCTGGTGGCACAGTGGTTAAGAATCCACCTGCCATTGCAGGGGGACATGGGTTCGATCCCTGGTCCAGGAAGATCACACATGCTGTGGAGCAACTAAGCCCATGTTCTACAACTACTGAGCCTGTGCTCTAGAGCCCGCGTGCCACAACTACTGAGTCCACACACTCTAGGGCCCATCTGCTGCCCAACTACTGAAGCCCACGCGCCTAGAGCCCGTGCTCTGCAACAAGAGAAGCCACCACAATGAGAAGCCTGCCCACCGCAATGAAGAGTAGCCCCTGCTCGCTGCAACTAGAGAAAGCCTGTGCACAGCAACAAAGACACAAGGTGGCCCAAAATAAATTTTAAAAATAAATAAACAAACAAACAAATACTGGCTTAACTATTTACTTGCTGGAAATCCTTTGCAAGTTATTTATGGTCTTTAACATTAAATTATTTAAGCTTAAATCCTGAGATAACTCATGTGTCAAATAGGGATGATAATAGTACTTTCCTCCGAGGGTTGTTTTAAGCATCAAATGGGTGTATGCAAAACATTTAGAATAATGTGTGGCACATAATAAACTCTGAATAAACATTAAATTTAAAATAATAATAACTGCCCATTCATGCATCTCTGTGAAGCTCTAGTTCAGCAGCTTCTAAAATGGGTCCCCATGATCCCTGCCTCTTTTTATTCATGCTCATGTGTATTCCCCTTCCCTCAGTGTGGGTTGGACTGAGAGGCTTGCTTAAGTTACCCAGGTTCGTTTTGCTCAATGCGCAACAAGCCTAAATTCTGAGACACCGAGGTTCACAGCAAAGAGAGGGTTTATTCACAAGGCAGGCAAGTGAGGCGATGGCAGAACACATCTCAGATCTGCCTCTCTGAAAGCAAGGAGCTCGGGGATTTTATGGGATAAAGAATAAAGAAGCAGGGCGGTCTGAGGTGTGGTGAGTGTGGGGAGGAGTGGGGAAAGGTGACTGGAAAAAGAAGCGATAATCATTGTTCTGGGCAGGTGTAACTAAGCTACAATGGAGGCACTTAGCACGATCTGAGGGTGGAGTTTTCAGCCCTCTGACGTCAAAAAGTCTCTAAGCGAACACTCGCACATGCCCAGCTGGAGGGTAGGTGGTCCTATCCAATCTTAACCAGCTCAGCTCGAACTAGACACAGCTGACTCCAAGTTCCTGGAAAACAACAGACAAACATCTTATTGTTTAGGTTACATGCCGCTTGGAGAACATGCAAGTCTTAAAACTACCTTGATTAGTGAAGGCAAGTGAAATGGGTTTGACTAATGATTACCCACGGTTTCGCTTATGATTAGTAGAATATGGAAAAAGTGATGGGCTGTCACATCCGAGATAAGGACATAAAAGACAGTGACTTCTGTCTCCTCACACTCCCTCTCTCTCTGACTCTTTCCTCTTGCTCATTCTGATAAAGCAAACTGCCATTGTGAGCTGCCCTATGGAGAGTCCCATGTGACAAGAAACTGGGTGTCCTCTGGCCAACAGCCTGCCAGGAACTGAATCCTGCTAACAAACATGTAAGTGAGCTGAGAAGAGGGTTCTTCCCTATTCAAGTCTTGAGATGATTGAAGCCCCTCTGATGCCTTCATTGGAGCCTTGTGAGAGACACTGAGCCAGAGGACCCAGCTAAGCCGCACCTGGATTCATGACCCAGGAATCCGGTAACTTGCTATTTTAACCCACTAAGTTTGGGATCATTTGTTACGTGGTGTTACATAGCCAACACATATATTGCTACTAGAAGTGGGGTGCCTTTGTAACAAATACTTAAAATTTTCAGAGTTGCTTTGGAACCAGGCAGTGGGAGGGAGGTGGAAAGATCTTGAGGAGCATGATATAGGAAGCGTAAGTCACCTTGAACAACCTGGCAGTGGAAATCCAGACCTTGAGGATGCTGCCTGTGAGGGTTCAAAAGGAAGTGAGAAACGTGTTACTAGAAACCGGAGGAAGGGGAATCCTTGTTATGTATTGTCAGAAATCTTAGCAACACTGTCAACTGTCATCTGCACTTCGATGGAAAGCAGGAAAAGTGCTGAACGAACTTGGTAATTTAGCTAAGGAGGTTTCCAAGAGTGTGGAAGGTGCTGCCTAGTTTCTCCTTGCTGCGCATAATGAAATGCAAGAGGAGAGAGAGAACTTGAGGGAAGGACTGTTAAATAGAAAGAAGTCTGAACTTGAAAGTTTTGAAAACTCTTCTCCTCTCTAGAGAACAAAAAATGCTAAAATTAAGAAATGACCTCTGGGGGCTTCCCTGGTGGTGCAGTGCTTAACTACTACTTTATTAGTTTGAATTGAACTGTTGATTTTAGTAGTAGCTGTACTTGTATAAATAGAAGTGAGATGTGTATGAATTAGTATTGGCAATAACTTAGTCTATACATTCATAGAGAATTCTGTACATAAACCTGTAATGCGTTTGTGTTTACCTAAATAATAATAGGAGCTAACGTTTGTGCTATTACTAATTTACCTGGGCTATCGCATTTAATACCCATGTCATTTGCAGAAGAAACCCCTCTGTAGTATTAGATTCTAATCCAAGGCCAGAAATCATTTTACCCTGCTCTAGCAGCATGAAGTTTTCTTTCAAGATATTCCCAATTACAGGACTCTATTGTTTAATGTTTAATTGTTTAATAAAATCAATTATACTTCTCCTGTATGATTCCTTCTAGGACTGAGGTCAAATGCAAGAATTAGCAAAAAGAAATCAGTGGGTGGAAATTCACAGACTCCACCTCCCATCCTCCACCCCACACACAGTTATCTGGAATAGGTTGTGCAAAAGAGAAGAATTGATATGCCACTCTTCTGCAAAGAGACCCAGAAATTAGTAAATTATTATCTAGGAATTACATTTTCACTGTTAAATACATTGAATTGGCCTGTGTATCTGCCGCATGACAAACTTGTTACCTGCCGATGCAGGGGACAAGGGTTCGTGCCCCAGACCGGGAAGATCCCACATGCCACGGAGCAGCTGGGTCCGTGAGCCATGGCCGCTGAGCCTGCGCGTCCGGAGCCTGTGCTCTGCAACAGGAGAGGCCACAACAGTGAGAGGCCTGCGTACCGCAAAAAAAAAAAAAAAAAAAAGAAAAAAAAAAATGACCTCTGAGTACTATCAGGAAAATGTGGTCTAGAGATAAAGCCAAAGGAGTAACTGTACAACATTTTATTCAGACCCCTGAAAGATCAAAGGACCAGGTTGTTTAGTCCACAAAGGGCCCTTTAAAGAGATTAAAGACACATCTCACAAATCTTCTCAAACAATAGGGAACAAGGGAAGCTTAGAATGTGGACTCTCATTCTTCTCAGCAGGAGCCCAGCATAGAGAAGAGCTGATCTAGAAGAGATTTATGGATGTGACACGTGTCTAATGGTGTGAACCCCAATGAATTGCACAGAAGTCCCACAAAGTTTTTGAGAAAACTATATATATGGAAACACTGCTAGCTTGGATTGAAAGGGACAGAGACAGGACAGAATGGAAAGAGGCCACTGAGCCTCCAAAATTCTACTGGCAGGAAGCAGGCTGAGAAAATTATTTAACCACAAACAAGTGCTACCTTTCTTGAAAAAGTAAGGATGACTCAGAGGGTGGAACAGCCTACAGAATAGAGCTCAGAGCCCTGGAGAATTATTCCCAGGCCTTGAAAACAAAGGGATGAGCTTGCAACATTCCCTCTGTTGGATTTCAGAATTGCTGTGGGCAGTAACTCCTTTGTGTATCCCATTTCCCACTTTTTGAGTAGGAGTTTCTGTAGCAATTGCCCTATGCCTGCATGATCATTGTATTTTGGGTGTATGTGACATAGATAACTATCTCTTTAGTTTCACAGATCTGTAGATTGAGAGGAACAGTACTCAAAGTAGCTGTATTTAAGGAGATACACCCAAGGAGACTCATCCACACCTGGACCTTATTTAGATGAGAAGATTATAGATCTCTGCCATAATCTGTCCAGCTAGCTGTTCTCTTTTATATTCTCATTTACTTAAGCATTTATTGAGTGCGTACTGTTTATGAGTCATTGAGTTACATGCAGGGTATTCAAAGTTAAATAAGACATGGTTCCTTAATTCTGGTGGAAAAGACAGAGGTAAACACAAGATACCACTGTGAAGAAATAAGTACTACATAGTGATATACCCAACATGCAATGGGAGCAGAATGGTAGCATCTAAATCAGAGAAGCCAGAGGAGGAGTCCTGATGAGGGGGTAGCTGAGCCAAGTCCTGAAGGACAGGTAGAAGTGATTTGGGTTGAACTGTATGAAATTACCATTCTTATAGTTCAGAAACTGGTAATTTAATATGGTCCAACCCAATAGGTAGGTCAGGAATATTCTAAACATAGGATCTTCCAGTTGAAAATGATAAATTGGGCATAAATAGGTTTAACAACTGGACTTTTTCTCCCAGGACTGGTTAGTCATTCCTGCTTTTTTCCACTGTATGTTACTGGCTTGGTGGCTCGAGATGTTTCCTCCCCAGACTTTAGAGCAGATATTGAGTGAAACGGCTGAGAGACCCACGTGGGAGTAAGTCAGGGTGAGTTTTGTCCACCTGTATTATCGTCACTTTGATGTTGATAGGAGACAGCTGGGTGCTCTCTACCCAGGCAGCACATTTGTCCTGGGAGGGAGACTAGTTCCAAGGAAAAGCAGCTGTCAGGGGGAAGCTGATGAATATGCCATTACCCCAAATCCATCATGTTTTTGCATGCCACAGTCATCAGGCAGCTGCCAATAATTCCATCCGTGGTATGGTTGCAGAAAAGCTGAAGGTGGATGAAATGCTGATCGTTGGGTTTCACCAGTTACTTAGAATGTGAATCACAAGTGGATTTGCACTAATGATAGTTTTAGAGTGGCTTTGTATAATTTTCATTGAATATTTTGTGTATTGACTCCTCACCTTGTTAACAGCTTGGTTTGACTAAAGAAAAATGTAATGAGCATACTGGGGTTTTTTTGTTTTTCGTTTTTTGCTTGGGAGTAGTTAAATAAATAAAGGAAAATTGATGGGTTCATTAAAAAAAAAGTGAGAAACAATGCAGGTAGCAAGAGGTAGCATATATACAACAAACAGGAACTATGATAACAAAAATATTTGGAACTACTGACCAAGGGGAGAAAAAGCTGTAGCTGCCTTTGTTCACTGGGGAGGATGGATTCCCAGTGCTTTGGGGGCTGAGCCCATAGATTTCAAGGCTGAACAAGGTCCCTCTTTTTCTCACTCTGCCTTTTAAAAGAATTTTCAACTTTATTTGGCCAATGTGTTCAATTCCAATATTGTGGTAGAAAAGCCTGAACTGAAAAGAAGAACTGTCAACATCTGATTTGGCCGAAGCATCCTTGGCAGTCTCGCAACCTGGAAATGGAGTGCCTTGGTTCTGCCTGACACAGGCCTCAGGCCTCACTAGAAATCATAGAGCAAGAGGAGCCTGGCTCTGAGAGGGAAGGGGAACTGCCCAGCCTGTCCTGGGCCCCAACAGACAAGCACCACCCCTCTTCCAGTTGTGCTGCGGCCCATCCTTCAACAGAGACTGAAATCTTCAACTCCCACTAAAATGCTATTAAAAACATTTTAAAAAGTAAAAAACCCAAGAGCAAAGATGCTGAGAGGAAAAGGAAGCTCTATAACAAATTGACAAGTGATAACTGACTTAGTGGACCAGAGAAAGTAGCATCTTCTTTAAAAGCTAAAAAAAAATAAAAATAAAAAATGGTACTGATGAACCTAGTTGCAGGGCAGGAATAAAGAGGTAGACATAGAGAATGGACTTGAGGACGTGGGGTGGGAGGGGGAAGCTGGGTTGAAGAGTAGCATCGACACATATACACTACTGAATGTAAAATAGTTGGCTGGTGGGAAGCAGCAGCATAGCACAGGGAGATCAGCTTGGTGCTTTGCGATGAGCTAGAGGGGTGGGATGGGGAGGGTGGGAGGGAGGCTCCAAAGGGAGGGGATATGGGGACATGTGTATGTGTGCATATGGCTGATTCGCTTTGTTGTGCAACAGAAACTAACACAGTGTTGTGAAGCAATTATACTCCAATAAAGATCTATTAAAAAAAGAAAAGAAAAAAAGAGGAAACCCTGAAGAGGGACAATTCATTCCATAAAACCTCACACAATCGTTGTGGGAAGAGACTCACATCAAGGCATAGCATCATATTTGAACCCTGAGTCGAATGGGAGATCTCTAGACTTCTCAGAGAGAAAAAAAAGGGGTCATATACAAAGGATCAGTAATTAGAATTATATCAAATTTACTCATACCAACACTGGAGGCTGGAAAAAAAGAGCAATGTCTTTAAATTTATGAGGAAAATAATAATTCCAACCTATAATTTGATACTCATGCAATCAATCAAAAATTAAGCCATTTTTAGATCTCAAAATCTCAAAAAAAAAATTCCTTCCTTTTTAGAAAGCTATCAGAGAGTGTGCTCCAACAAAAGAAGGGAGTAGCTGGTGGATCCAACATGGGAAGGGGTGAAGGAAGAGCCTAGAATGACAACTGTGCACCAACCAGTCTAGATTAGAACAGGAAAGATGTCACCAAGAAAAAGGTGAAATGATTATCAGATGTGTTTGAAATTATTGAATGAAGACCAACATTTTCTTAGGGAGTTTGTGAATTAATAAACGATAGGTACATAGAAAACCAAGAAAATGAATTTAAAAGGACAATCAAAACAGGGAATCAGGAGGCTTCCCTGGTGGCGCAGTGGTTGAGAATCTGCCTGCTAATGCAGGGGACACAGGTTCGAGCCCTGGTCTGGGAGGATCCCACAGGCTGCGGAGCAACTAGGCCCGTGAGCCACAACTACTGAGCCTGCGCGTCTGGAGCCTGTGCTCCGCAACAAGAGAGGCCGCGATAGTGAGAGGCCCGCGCACTGCGATGAAGAGTGGTCCCCGCTTGCTACAACTAGAGAAAGCCCTCGCACGGAAATGAAGACCCAAGACAGCAAAAATAAATAAATTAATTAATAAACTCCTACCCCCAACATCTTAAAAAAAAAACAAAAAACGGAATCAAAACAGGACCAAAACCAAAATCAAAGAATCTATATGGACCTTTTGTGATTAATATTTAAAGTCAAAATAATATAAACATTGAATATAAAGCTAGCCAAATGTTATAACTAATTAGAAGGATTAGGATACTGTAAATGTGTGTGTGTGTGTGTGTGTGTGTGTGTGAAAAGCTACATCTTTATCATATAATTGGAAGTCAAATAATAATATTAAAACCTGAAAAAAATCAAGAACTAACAGTACAAGCATGTTATTTAGAAATATGGAGCCAAAAAAAAAAAAAAAAAAAAAAAAGAAATATGGAGCCAAATAAGAGAAGACGTGATGAGAAGAGAAAATTTTGGTCATTTCTGGGGAATGAGATTCAAGGGTGAGAAAGATGGAGCCAGAAACTTCCTTTCTTATATGTCTTATAGAACTATTTTACTTTTCTAAACCATATACATTTTAAATTTTGAAAATAAAACAAAGGTAATCTCAGTCAGAAGGAACAGTTTTGCATAAAATGTTCTAACTTCTTCAAGGAACTGTCTCCTGCCTGTAATAGAGGTTAGATGAGGGAGTTAGAGGAGGTGACAAAGTCAGGAGTCCCATCATATAGGGCCATCTGCTGAGCTAAGCACTTTGGACTTTATCTTGAAAGATATGAAGATGCTGTCAAAGATCTTAAACATGGGAGTGACATGGTCATGATGATTTCAGAAAGGTCAGTCATCAAGAGTCAATGAAAGAAAATGACTATTGTCCCCATGTTCTCAGTAGAAAAGGTACAGTGTTTGAGAGAGGTGATTCCTCAGGTGATTGTTGAGAGGTTGGCTGAGTGGGTAGCGCTGTAGAAAGCAGCAACACTAAAACCGAGTTCTCCTGTGGGAAGTTTATATTCTCACTTTGGTAGAAAGATTCTGGTGTTCTCACCTGAAATGGGTTCATGGTTTTGTTTGTTTGTTTTGTTTTGTTTCGTATAACCTCATCTCAGAGATCCAGGCCAACCTTACTGACATCATTAGCTGTGGTTTGGAAGATGAACATAGGACGATCACACAGGCAGCATCTCCTGTCTTCTTGTCGTCATCTCAGTGACAAGCGATGTAGCTGCTGCAGGAGAAATGGAAGAACAGGTAGATATGAGAATCTGAGGAGGCAGATGTTGAAAGTCACTGAGACTTGGAATATAGACTTTGTTTTTTGGGTTTTTTTTTTGTGGTACGCAGGCCTCTCACTGTTGTGGCCTCTCCTGTTGCAGAGCACAGGCTCCAGACACGCAGGCTCTGCGGCCATGCCTCCCGGGCCCAGCCGCTCTGCGGCATGTGGGATCTTCCCGGACCAGGGCATGGGCAGACTCTCAACCACTGCGCCACCAGGGAAGCCCAGAATATAGACTTTGAAATAACTGATAGGGTTCCTGGCTGCAAGCAGTAGCAGCAGGTCTGGCTATCTTAAGCCAATAAGGAGTTTACTACAAGGACCTTGGTGGCTAACAGGATCTAGAGGAGGGTAGGGAATGAGAGTTGGAGGACAGGCAGGAACCAAAAAGCTCTACAAGTACAAAAAAGTAGGAAGCACAAGAGCCTTGTATCAGGAAGACTATGACCAGGAGGCCACCACTGTTAGCATAGGATCACGCCAGCACTCACTGCTACCATCTCTAGATACCATCTGAGCTGCCCAGAGTAAACCCTAAGCATCCCTTCATCTCTGTGTCTCTCATCAGACTCATAGTCCTGGGCAAGAGTGTCTGATCTCTTAATCCTGGATCTCGTGCCCCTGATCCACGGCTGCAGACAATGGGAACTGGAGGATTTTCTACTTCAGATTCCATAATAGAAGGAAGAAGGGCACTCACTGGAATACTATACAGAGTGTGTGTGTGTGTGTGTGTGTGTGTGTGTGTGTGTGTGTGTGTGTGTGTGCGTGTTTGGGGCAGGGGGGTTGCTAGGTGATGTTCAACCAAGACAAATCTGACAAATGCCCAGGTTTTGAAGTAAAGCTAGGGATCTGGAACTATAGTTAGCAAGGTATATCAGTATCCAGTATCCAGTTTGTGGGGCTCCATGCCAATTAACCCAAACCCTTGGCTAACTCATAACTCCTGGTAACTCAGACCCTTTGTCTGGGTTTAGGTCTCTTTGCTCTGAGTTTCTTGGTCTGGGTCAGTGGGCCTGGCCTCAGCTGATCATCCTGACTTGTCTCCTTGCCTGTGTACTCTCTGCCTCAGCTCACCTCTCTGGAGGTAGCTTCTCATCCTCTTGGCTAAAGGTGTCCACTGGCCTGGATTCTCCATCCTCATTGCTTTCAGACTGTCTAGGCTGTATGCTGCTCAAACTGGGAATATCAGACTTTCTTGTTAATATGTGACTATCCCTCTTATTTAACATTGTAGAAAAATTTCCCCATGGGACAACATAATTGTTCCTTCTCTCTGTCTTTTAAAAGTGGATACTTTCAGGTTTTGAATACCTATACCCAATTTCAAAAGTCCACACAGACATAGTTATGATCAATAGTTTCCTTAGAGGACTTTACTCCTAACTGAATATTTAGAAGCAATATGAAAATAACTGTTTAAAATGTTATATAATTCATCGCATATTTATCCAATGTGCATATGTTATTCAATGAAGATATGGTTTGATTTCCAAATAACAAAAAGTTCAGAATAGTATGAGGACAGACAGACACTGGGTGTCTGAGTCGATTATTCTACCTTTGTTTAGGTAAGTGGTCTCACAGATACTTTCCTATTTTACCATGGTTAGTGTATTTCTTCCATCTAGGTGACAGAGTACCAAATGCTTTATCTGTGTCACTCAGCCACGTCGTTAAACCATTCTTTCATGAGCATTGTAGACCCCATTTACAGATAGAAAGGCAGGGACAAAAGGCTCCAATTTTGAGGGTTAAATCAAGGTTGAATAGCCCCAATGCAATGTACAGTCACCAAATCAGTCATAATCTCTGAGGACAACCAAACAATTCTCTTGAATTTTTAAAAAGAAGAACTTGGAAAAAGAGCCTTCTATTCAGCTGAATCTATAAATCTCTTGTATGGTCCTGGATTGAATCATGCCTGCCCTGCCACTTCTAAGGAAGGCACAGCAAAAACACCACTTCCCTTTATCTCTTGTGAACAAAGGTAAGAGTGGACTCAGTGTCAGTCCTGCACAGGTAAAATGAGTGCAGAGAGATTCTGCTCACTGGCTTCAAAGCCCTGAAACAGGGAGGATTCTCAATGGGAACCAGAGGGAAGTAATTCGTCAGGAACAATGGTACTCTCAGGACAATCGCTCCGAATCTTAAAATGGAAAAATTGGCAAGAGTGATATACAACTGATACTTTAGTAATGACAGTTAAAATATTTGTCTCCTATATTTCTGAACATAAGAACTCTTACTAGAAATGAAAAGCAGTGTGAGTGGCAGATGGCTGGTAGGGTGACAGCCCAGTATGTGTATGTATATATATATTAAGCACATAATGCTTAAATTATGTTAGAAATCCATAAAGCTATAAAAAATTAGAAAATATAAGCAAATAAACAAATAAATATATACATACTAATTGTGATAGGTGCTACGAAGGGAATGAACAGGGATGAGGCCTGTTGGCTGGCTCTACACTGCACGGTTACCTAGGAGACTTGCTCTTCTAGTACAAGCATTTCTACTCTCCGGGCTCCATCTCTTTACAACACACTCTTATGTCTCCATGCCTTTGCACAAGTTCTTTCCTCTGCCTGAAATGTCATTTTCTCTTATATTCACAAGTATAAACACTACTTAATCTTCAAAGCCCAGCAGATTTTTCCTTGTCCACATAATTAGAGTCAAGCTGTCCTCTCGAGCCTGCTGTCACAGCTCTTGTTACATGTTGCCTGGCATTAGAGTTACTTCCCAGTGAAATGATGAGCAGCACATGAGTTGGGACTGGGTTTTCCTAATCTATATTTCCCCTAGTCCCATAAGGAGGAGTTCAGTAATGCTTGGCTGGGATATCCAAGGCCATTGAGTTCAGATGAGGAAACTATGAGTTATAACTATGAGTATGATTTGCTCGGTCTCTCAATTGTTCATGGACATGCCCTCAGCTACCCGAAATAAGTGAGTCAGATTTGCTGCTGATGCTTCAGTGGGGAAAGATGGCAGAAAAGGTGTGCTGGGTGCCTTCAAACTCTTGGGCATAATGCCTCAAAACTTGGAAAAATGGGAATGCTGATGTTTGGCAGAAGAAGTAGGGAAGGAGTAAATAAGGCTGCTTAGGCTGGCCTAAACTGTCAACTGATTGTTTTTAAAAACGACACATCCCCATTATAACAAATTACCCAATTTTCAGTCCTGGCCTCTGTGGTTCCAGGAAACACCTAGAAAAGACATGACTCATCATTATACCTCTATAGTATTTTCAATATCATCATCTGAACCTCAGGAAAATGATTCTGGAGCTAAGTCATTGCACTTAGGAAAGTAAGAATGAAGGGGAAATTATGGACCAATATTAACTGTATGAAAGTAGAATCTACTTACTTAGTGGTGTGATTTTTTAGGGCCCCCCACAAAGTCTTCCTACATCTGCTATCAATGTCTAAAATTTTAGATCTTTTCTGATGATGACAATAATAATTATAATATTCAATATATGGAAGATAAAGCTTTACACTTTGTGTTGTTCTGTTAATTTGAACGTGCTTTGAAATGAGGTGGAACAAATTCCTTGGAATTTTTTATCAAGAGCACATTATTTTTTTCAGAAGACATTTCCTGATAAGCCATTTGAGATAGAAACAAAGATTTGAAGAAGGTCCAAGTGTGGACAGAATTTCCCACTCCAGAACATGAAGAGAATTTTTTCTAATTGTGCTAAGAATTCAAGGGAAGAATAAGGTGAATCAGAAGCTGAGAGACAGTGGAGCTAGGCTCAAATATGTTGCCTGAAGTTCAACTGCTAGGCAGGTCTAATTGTTTATTGAATCTGTAGAAATTTACACTCAGAATTTTTGGCACAGGAAAGATTAAACATGTCTCCTACTCTGAACTTTAAATAAATAAATGCTCAGAAACAATGCAATTTTTATAACAATTTTCATGTGCTGTAATCAAATGATTGGGTGTGTTTTTGAGCATTTATTTACTTACCCAAAGTTTCCTCTGTGTGACTATAGCTGAACCATGTGTGAAAACTCTGAGAAATAATCTTTTCCTAGGCCAAAGAAACTTTGAAGATCAAACAGATTATGTCACCAAAATGGAACTCCATATCAATGAATATTGAAATATTGAAAAAGGGGAAAACGGTTGGAAATGAGAATGAACCAGCCAGTGGCTAGTCAAGTCTAGGATCATAACGTTAAGGTGGTGAGGTACAATATTGGAAATATTACTGAAGTGAGCTGGGATTAATCAGGATGCTGTGCACCTGGCCTGAGACTTGCATTAACAGCAAGCTGCCTGTGATGCAAATCAGATCCTCGTGCTCACAGTGGGGGAATAGCGGACACGTGTTGTCTGCACAGCATCTCTCTCTCTCTCTCTCTCTCTCTCTCTCTCTGTCTCTGTCTCTCTCTCTCTGTCTCTCTCTCTGTCTCTCTCTCTGTCTCTCTCTCTCTCTGTCTCTCTGTCTCTCTCTCTCTCTGTCTCTCTCTCTCTCTCTCTCGCTACTTTGATCACATACCTCTTAATCACCACATCAGAGCCTCTTGCCCTCAGCTGTCTCTGGTTCTGGTTCTGCCTGGGCTCCAACTGGCTTCACATGGGAGCAATCTGACTTCCAGGCTTCTGCCTGGCTTCCTGCTAGCACTGTGCACCTCTACCTTGCACCCTTGAGTTACATAGCACAAAAGAAATGGCCTTTCATAGCTAAGCTAAAAAAGTGTTATTACTCAGTACTGAGAGTACTGTCTGACACAAGGGAGAAGATGTAGAGTGTCAGGTCCATTAAAAATATGCTATCTCAATCCTCACCCAAATCTGAGAAGAGGATATTATCCGTTCCATCATCTGGATGGAGAAACTGAGACTCTGCAAAGGTAAGTAGTTGGGCCAGGGTCACATGGCTCTTAAATAACAGAACCAGAATTTGAACTAGGTCTAACTCTTAACTCATTATCGTCCGCAAACAGCCTGTTGCTTCTCAAATATTGATGAAATAAGTGACTTAAATTGAATGCGTGGGGTTTTTTTAAATTAGGATAAAATATTTCTCCAATTTAATAAAATTCAACTTTAAAAAGAGTGAAGAGTGACCCAGTAGAAACAAAAAATAGTTGTATGGTAGCAGCAAGAATGGAGAAGAAGTGAAGCTGGAGTGAGTCAGGAAATGTGAGTTTCAACCCTGTTTCTGCCCCTCATTCGCTAAGTAGCCTCAGGTAAGTCCCTTAAAGTCATAGTATTCAGAAAGAGACCTCAGATTACGTTTTGTTCAATCTGCTTGCTTACCCCTTAGGAAACTGGTACTCCAAGAGTTTCAGATGAAGCTTAGCCAGCATTGTGGCAGAGAGTGGTGATGTCCCTTGGAAATATTAGTGCCTAAGGTGATTAATGTTAGGAGGCAGAGTTTGTGCCCTCAAACCCTCTGCAACCACACTCCGGTCTTTTCCTCTTAACCTCCTTCTACTCTCAGACTTACTTAGTTGTGCAATTCTGTACCCTCAGGGAATTTTTTTTTTCTAATTCCATCTGATAAGTACTAATTCAGACTTCCCTTTCATGCTTTCTTTCCCCAAAATGAGTTTTGTTGAATATGACCCTTTCAGATACATTAACAAAGAAGTAGAATAGCAAACACCTATATAATTTCACTCTATGCCTCACAGTTTGTGAATGTATATATGATATAATATATATTATATCTGGATATTTATATTATTATAATTATTATATAATACATATTCATGCTTTTGGTCCTCATAACAAGCTTATGAGGATAATGCTATTATTACACCATTTCATAGGAAACTAAGGTATAGAGAATCGTTAAAGAATTGCTTAAGACGGTGCAGCTGACAAGTCATCCGAGGGCTGGGGTCTTCCTTTTGGCTGGGCCAAGGATATTATGTGTGGCTTAGCTTTTTTCAGACCTTATTTATAATTTGTGAAATGGGATGCAAACAAAATTTTTTTAATTTGTCTGCCTTGTAGCAATGGTAGATACACTGTGGTGTCTGATATATGTAAGTCATCCTGTATTTTCTCTAATGTTTACTTTTTGAACTAAGCTTTCTCGGAACTTCTCTCTTGCTGACTCTTATAATCAGTAGGCAACCAGTGGGCAAAGTAATGATGGAGACATTTCAAAGATTTGATTCACAAAATCTGTTAATTAATTAACTAATTAAATAGAGTTGTGTGTCTTCCTCTTTGTTGGCTATTCCAAGTTTACGTTCAGGTGACAGAAAGAACATTGAATGTGGAAGCATGACCCATTTTGTCTCTGATTCTACTCTGACATCTGCTAGTTCCATGACTTTGGCAAGGCTATTAATTAGCTTGGGTTACTCTTTCCTCATCTGGAAAATGAGATAACTTGGTTGGATGACTTCTGCTGTATGTCTCGACTTTGAGAGTCTGTGATTCCTTCATGTTTCCTTACCCCACTTAAGATCAACATCTAAGTATTTCAGTTTCTAGTGAGAAAGGTTAATAAGGGGAAGGAAACATTGTGCAGGATAGGGTGAGCCCAAGACCAAAAATGATGGATAGCTTGGTTGAAGTTACACATCTCAACACACTGTGGTGTATTGACTTTCATTTTTCTCCCCTATACAAGAGTTCCTGTGAAAAAGAGTCTCAACCCGAACAAAACAATGCTAGCTGCTCATTTAACTCATGTTGAAGCGTAAAGGAAAAAGTCCCAATTAGAGAGCTGCTTTACCATCATCTCAGTGATACAGGACAATACTATATTGTCATAATTTTTTTCATGGTGAAAAGACTTCTAGGGTTACTTCTGTTCTCCATAGAGAACCTAGAATCAGTATTCACTGGCAAACAGGAGTGGACTGTTAATAATTACTGCTGAACACTAACCAAATATGTGGTGGTCAAATCTTCAGATTCACAGAGTAGTTTATTTTGTTTTGTCTCTCAAACAATAAACAAACACATTAGAAATGTATTTTCCAGCCGGGTCTCATCCAAGACCATTTTGTTCTTGTTTTAATAACCAGTTCTCAGAAAACAGATACCACTTGTCCCCAAAGGCATATACACACACAGTGTAGAGTATAATTGCACTGAATGTTAATTTAAAATTCTCTTAGCCCTTCAAACAATAATATTAACTACACTCATGAAAAATTGGTCATGCCACCTTTCTTCAAAGTGAGAAAGGATGCAATGAGGCAGGGATAGGAAACTTCTGCCTGTAGTCATGTGTGCTTAAGGGTAATGCTGGCCAAACTGCTATTTAAGGATAAAGGCAACTGAAGTTTTAAACATGTAAGAAATCATGAATTAATGTTCCCAGGGGCCTTATCTTAAGAAATCTACTGTAGGACAAACTTCAGCCAACCAAAAGGTAGCTGGAAAAAGGACTGGCAAAGCAAGTTTTTGTACCATTGCTACTGCTAAAGGAAGTTTGTAAGAAAGTTTGTGCTGTTCTGAACTACCTCTAAAAAGCATAAGAAATCTGTCTGCTGTCATACTGACAATGACAGTGATGATGTCCATGTTGTCACAATATTCCTGGTAGCTTATACTTGTTATAGTAAAGTCTATTTTGGCATAGGGCAAGAAAATAATACTGTGCACAAAAATCATAGACGATGCAAAACTAGTCAATGCAATTCATGCAATGTTCTGTATGACTCGCTAATCCGGATGAATGTGTGAATGAAATGATTGCTAAAATCCTTTTCACTGGTGACCTTTGATGATATTATGCCTTTTTGACATGGCATAAAATATTCAAGGCTTTGGACTGATTGCTTGTTACCACTTCCTTCTCAAAAAACTTGTTTCTGTGAACAGTGAAGTTACTGCCGGCAAAATGCCATTTTTCAAACAGAGGACCTATCTCAAAAGGAGGAGATGCACACTAAAAATTTTCAACCAGCCAAGCCTCCTAGCCCATGAAATAGAATCAATCACACTATACAGATTGACTGAGCCCTGGAATACTCCTAATCTGAGAATTCTGGGAGTAGTCTTTGGAAGCCTTTCCAGTGGTTTTGAGACAGGCTGGGACCTGGGACTTGGGCCCCTTTACTACAGTGCTTGCAACCGGACAAACTTCTTCTCTAGTAACAGAATACAAAGAAACAATAAGGGACTAAAAATAACTGCACACATGTGCAGTTGGGGCATATTGTGAACAAGATACAAAATGCCAACTGCCACTTCTGAGGAATAGGGAACAAAAGCAGGGCCTTGCACGTGAGCCCTGCACACAGCACCACCAAGGGAGTGGGCAGGCCACCTAAGCCACGCCTCCTGCCTGACCTATGGACCTGCCCCTACCCTCACCCCATTTAAGGGACCAGCTTGCCCCACCCTAGGGAGTGAGCAAAGGCACCTGTTATTTGCTTTCGCTCCCTCGTGCTGCAGCATGAGTCCCAGTAAATCCTTGACTGAATTTCTCATCAGGCTTCTTATCAATTTCTGTCGATTAAACAGTCCAAGAACCCACGTCAGTAAGAGTTAGGGTCAACGTGAGAGTAGGCCTTATGATTCACAATCTGGAAAGACCTTAGCAACCATTTATTTTAATTCTATCATTTTACAGAAGAAATTCTGGAGATTTGACTAAAGATCCAGAGGGAGCAATGTGCCGACTTAGAGCCGTATCAAGTCCCATCTTGTCTCCTGCACCAAGAGCTGTTTCAGATGTCCATTTTCCCCAAGAGCACAACTTCCCTTCACTCTCAACAAATGAATGGGCTTAAATGGGCTTCTATCACAGAAAAAATAGAAACTGAAAGACGAAAACTCTCTCTATTCTCTGCCACCAACTCTAAATGGACAGCCAGCCTTCGCTCCTCCCCTCCTGCGAGCCAAGAGGAGGTCCCATACTGTCCTAGGTTAATATCTTTGCCTGTTGTCTGTTACAATTTTCTCCTCAACTGCCATGAATTACCAACCTGCCTTCCAGGAGCCCTGGTCAACTGATTATCCCCTTGCTCTGCTGAGGCTTTTCCACACTCAAGGAAATTTCAGCTTCATCACTTATGTTTTATGCCTTTTAGTAAAAAGAAAAAAATAAGATTTGAACTAAATATCACTCAATATTCATTCGTTGATTCTGATGATAGGTACATGGCCATTTATTATTTTAACCTCTATACCTTTTGTATCAATGTTTTTCCTTCAAAAAAGCAAAAAGATCGTGAGCAATGTTATAGGCTCAGTAAAGATTATAGACTGTAAATGCAAGATAATATCCATCCACAAGGGCTACACACAGCCACGGCTTCCCTTTAATTTTCACACTCAGAGTGAAGGAAGTTTGGGGCCCTGCTGACTGAGGTCAAAAAAAGACAGAAAGAAAAAGAAAGAGAAAAGTGAATTGGAGAGAATGTTCTGTTTACATTTGAGTAGGGGACTTCCAAACTCCACTTTAGCAGCTGTGAAATGATGCATTTATAGGTGGTCTAAAAAGCTGGCTGGAAGTGATCATTTGGAATTTTAAAAACCTTCATTGAAGCAGTGTTACTAAATACATTATCAACTGTTATATAAACACAAAGAATGTTAAAGTTTTTCCATTTATTCGACTCTCGAATGCCTGTTGAGAGTTTCTGCTGCAATTGGTGTGCAAGACAGAATCAAGGAGAAGATGGGTCAATTTTTAATTTCTAAATTCATAAAGAAAATGGCAATTATTCTTGAAAAAATATCTTACTTTACCATTTCCAGATCCACACACCTCTCCTATTTTTACCCGTTCTTTCCTCCTTCCTTTCTGCTGAATGGAGTAACTGCCCTCCCTCCCCATCCAAGGCCAGTCTCTCCCCTGTGCCTGAAACGCCCCTCCTCCTATTTGGAACATTATGCCATTTATTGTTCTTTTACCTTCTCTGTCTTCAACCCTTGCCTCTCCATTAGGTCATCCCCATAGTATTTAAACAGGTTTCCATTTTTCTCTCCTTAAAAAAAGAAACTTCACTGATCTCCCATCTACCTCCAGCTGACCCCTAATCTCTCTTCTTACCTTCACAACCGAACTTCTCAAAAGGAAATTAAAAAAAAAAAAAGAAAGTACATTACTGCTCTCACCATCTCTATTTCCTTAATCCCTCTCATTCCTCAACTCAGTCGATCTGGCTCTGCCACCAGACGCACCCCCCAACCTTGTGTCACCATTGACCTCAGTGTCTCCTTTATGGAATAAATCGAACTTTGTAGGCGTGAGCAGAAAGCAACTTTCTTTTTTGTTACCATTTGTGCTTCTCAGGACTTGAACGAAATCTTGGGCAGATATCATAGTGTTTCTGATTACTCTCAGGGATTAATGAAGAATTTACTTTTTTTGGAGATTGAAATGCTTATATTAGAAGGGACTGGGATTTTTAAATCTCTAATCCAAGTTAAAGCTTGTAGTGAGGAAGGGGACATGGGTGGCTTTTGCAGTATTTCTCTTCTAAAACTTGTCCTCTATTTACAGTGCTTTCTCTGCCCCCTCCAGGATTGGTGCATAGAAATTCTTACCTGATCTGTATAGTTATAATCTGGCATTGATGGTTATGGGAGGTACCTGCATCTTCTGCCTTTGAGAGGGCCAAGTCCAATCCTCAGGTTACACAGACACACAGACACACACACACACAGACACACACACACACACACACACACACACACACACACACACACACACACACACACACACACACAGGTTTCCCCTGCTATGAGAAAGCAGAGCATTCCTATGAAACTCTTTGTAAGCAGAAATGGCATAAAGTGAAGAAGCAATTACCTTAGGACACATCTTGCTAATGGATGCTCAAAATAAATCAAGATAAAGCCCAGATGCTCACAGACACAATTCAAAGCTCTGGCAGCTTGATGCTGAGATGCTGATTGTAGTTCCAGGGGAAGGAGCTTGGATGTGCCACCCTCTCTGCTGGGGTGGGAGCTGCTTCTATACTGGCTGCTGCAAAACAAATGCTGAGAACTATTTTTGCTTTTTGCCGTTTTTCCTAAAAGTGAAAAATCCTCTTTGGATTTCTTTCGGTTAGTGAAAATAGGTACTAAACAGGTACTAATGTGGTAGGTACTAACGTAATAAAAGCAAAGTGGCATAAAGCAAACTTTTGAAAAGCGGGGATATCTGTATATATACACACATATTTACGAGTTCCCATGAAATATAATGTTATTACTATTATTATAATCAAAATATACTTTCTAAGTATAAAGGATCTGCTAGCAGTTGTATTTACCCCTTACCTTATCTCTGTTGAGGGTATAAGGAAGGAACAAAGTTTAAACTAGGATGGTGGTGAAACTTTGTCTTATCTGTTGAAACTGAGGTATCACTACCTTAAGAGAAAGTAGGGAGGTAATTGCTCTTGTTTTGTGAAGAAGGGTTCTTCAGCCCCTAAGATTGTAACCCACACAGGCCAGCCCTACCCACTTACCGCTAAGGTCTCTGGGAGTCAGCTAGCTCTACCCACCTCTGGTTTCCACTTCCTCTTCAGGCTCAGTAGGATGGAGATTGAACTTGTTGCAGGTAGACTATGGATGGGTAAGGTATTCTATTTCATTTCTAAGGCCTGTGCTGGGATCAGTAATGAAGCAGTTCCCTCAGACCTATCATATGTCACATAGCATAAGTTTTCAAGTCATTCTCACCGAGTAACCATGAGCAAACCATGTGGCCATGTAACAGGGTATTCCCCATTTGCCCTCCCAGATCCATTCTCCATCTTTCTCCACCCTGCTCTGTGCCCTGGGAGGCTTAAGCTCACCAAAGGCAGCAAGTAGGCTACCTTTCCCTCTGGTATCTGGATGATTTAGCCAATGGGAGGAACTGGCAGGAGATCTGAGGCAGGGAGTTGGTCCCCACTAGTTTGCTGTGGGGCTATGATTTTGGCAGTGGACCCCCTTCACGGCTCTAGCTCTTGCTGGTCCCCTTGTTGATTCCTTTTAGCTCTGCCCCCAATTGTGTAAAGAGGCCACAGGGAGTCTTCATTAAACAGTTTATTTAAACCCATTAAGGAGGTCATTTTTTAAAAAAATTTATTTATTTATTTTGGGCTGTGTTGGGTCTTCGTTTCTGTGAGAGGGCTTTCTCTAGTTGCGGCGAGTGGGGGCCACTCTTCATCGCGGTGTGTGGGCCTCTCACTGTCGCGGCCTCTCTTGTTGTGGAGCACAAACTCCAGATGCGCAGGCTCAGTAGTTGTGGCTCACGGGTCTAGTTGCTCCGCGGCATGTGGGATCTTCCCAGACCAGGGCTCGAACCCGTGTCCCCTGCATTGGCAGGCAGATTCTCAACCACTGCACCACCAGGGAAGCCCAGGAGGTCATTTTTTCCCCTGCCAGAACCCTGAATGATATGACCTTTGTAAGTCTCATTTTCCTCATCTGTTATAATATGGGTATAATAAAAAGAAACCTACTTCATTGGGCAGCAGTGAGGATTAATTGAGATAATGCTTGTAAAGTACTTAATACACAATAGGCACTGTACTTAATACTCAGTAAGTGTACACTTAATACAAAGTAATTTACTGAGTACTAATACAAAAGTATTAACAATACAAAGTATTAATAGAAAGTACTGAGTATCAACTAAGTAAATATTACCTATTATTATTATTTTTATCATTGTTACTGCTTGCCATTTGCAAGTAAATTAAGATGGTGACTTTGAGCCACTTTTGATTGCGAATTAATTTGAAATAGCGATTAGCAGTTTACAAAGCCCAAATCACTCCCCGTTCTCACCACAAATAACCTTTACTTGCCTTGTCCTCCTCTGCTTCCCTGGTGTCCTTCCATGGACTGACTGTTTCTTTTGGTGTGTATGTGATTTTCTGAAGGCTTCCCTCAGTTAAGATGATTTTTTTCAGTCCTCAAAACATAAAACCATTCTGCATTTTCTCTTTTAAAAATCTGGTGATGACAGATGCAGGGGTTTGGGTGTAGTCAGCAACTGCAAGGATTTGAAGTATCAGAAAGATGAATAAAAATCCCCAAAACTGATCCTGAAACTCTCTCACCCAGTGACCTTGAGTTATTTAGTTAAAAGTTATTTTATTCTTTCCAACACTGAATATCAGAGAGTGGATAAAATGAACGGGGAATGATTAGGAAGTTAGATTATCTTCTTCAGAGGAGAAACTCAGTGGGATTAAATATTAAGCGGTTTTTTGTTCTCCCACTTAGGGTATAATGCATCAAAAAATAGTTTAAAAACAGCTCTGGAGACATGGAACATGCTCTTAAATATCAAGCCGTCATAAAAAGATCAAGTAGAGTAGAGTGACCTTGGTTCAAAAGGGTATTTTAAAGACTCTAATAATAAACAGATTCCAAATGACCTAATCAGTCACCACTGTGGCTCTTACTTTGTTTTCATTTCGACATACTGTTGTTTGAAACTTAAATACTATCTATATTGGAGCCTTTTAGAAGCCCTCTCTGATGATTTCACTGAAATCAGAACTCATAACACTAATTTGTCTCCTAACAATATAATCCTTCATGACAACTGAAGGATCATGATGACAGCGATCGTCATGACAGTATAGCCCTTTGTTAATTCCTATATGACAACTTTTGGAGTTATGTAATGTTACTAAAATCTTCAGGTAAATTTAGGTCCACTCATTCACCCCCCAATTTTTTTTTGAGGAAAGGGCATTGGACACTTATTGAGCACCCCTATCCGTCAAGAGTTGTGTCAGCTGTTTCACATTCCTTGTTGACCCCTCTCAACAACCCCATGAAATAGATATTATTGTCTCCAGTTTATGAGGAAATAGTGATTTCAAGCATTTCAGTAACATAGCTAAGGTCATAGAGCTGTTGAGTGGCAGATATCTGAGCCTAGTTTTTCTCTCTATCACATCAATCATGGTGCCTGGAGGTGGGGGGCAGAATGGTCCCCAAACCTTTGGCATTCTCCCACATCAAAGATGAGCAAAACAGTTCCTTTCTTCAAGAGCTTTGTCTCTGCTTCAAGACAGGAAGCAGTGAAATACTTGTAGATTTGTAAAATATGGTTATAATGTGCCTTTCCCTCACAGCATCCCCATCACACCCACTTACCCTCTCCCAGTGCTGTCTCATACACTCCATACTGAAGATACATGATAACAAAGAGTCATTAGATGTTTTCCCTCCTCACGGCCTCATCCTGTTCTGCTTTATTGCAACAGTCATCTTGGGTCCATTTCTATCTTCACTCACAAACATAATTTAGCCTTTTTCCACCTCAGTGGAAATACACTGCATTGCTCCACAAGACTTGTTGCAGATGATGTCAATGTTCCTCTTGTAACCACTGCACCTACCCTGGGGACAGTCCCCTTATAGACTAATGGCTTCCTGAGATGTTCTACCGGTTGGTGTCCTGTAGCTGCAGGGGCTTCCTCAGCCCACACACAGAGCAGGAAGAAAGTGTCAGAGTGTTAAAACCCCCAGAGAGACCCCTCAGCCAGTGAAGGGTAGGAATTGGTGGATAAATACTCTGACCCCCTCATTCCTCAATCGGAAAATTCTGAGACATGTTCAACACAGTCTCTGAGAATGACCCTAGGGAGACTGAGGCCCAGTTGTCCACAGTAGTTACATGCTCATCAGTGCAACTTCCTTCTGTTTGTTGCAGGTTGGGATCCCCAGCAAGCTGACTCTGATAAGGAGATTAGTGTTCAGGGGATTTACTGGGAAGTGCTCTCAGGATGAATCCATGTGACGGGAAGGGTAGGGAGGAGGGAAATTTGAGCCAAGGGAGAAGTTGAACAGTAATTTAGAAAAGCACCAACTGACCCCTTAGGGATATCAGAAGATGGGATGGTCTTCAAAGTCATCTGAGCTGGGGCAAAGGGGCCAGACTACAATACCCCTGCATTGACAAGTTATTACCAAATTCAGTCTGTCCCTAGGAAAGGGGAGTAACTTTGTAAGGTTGATCTCTTTAGCTGAGGGCAGTATTTGGAGAGGGCTGGCAGCTAAGTGGAAGGGTGTTTTCCAGCTATCCTATCAGCTTGGGAGGTAAACCCTTCCATCATGGAGGGGGATCTGGGCATTGAATCACAGTATTCACTACAGTCCACCCCTTGTTCCACTCAGATTCACTTCATCTAGGTTCTGGAGCAGCTCTTCTAGAATTCTGGTGGGCTTCTTTCTCTGGGGTAAACTAAGAGGAAAGTTAGAGAGATGAGCTACAGCCCCGTAGCTAGTGCTAATCTCAAGATCATGACTCATACACATTGTCTCCCTCTTCTACTATCCATTGTGGATTTCCCTTCTACTCAGTTGGCACTTCTGCTGGTCTTGGTGGCTTATCTCATTCTTGAGGGCTCTTAGTCTGGTCCCATTCCCTTCCCAAGCCGTGGCTGCTACATTTGTTCTTTTACAGGCAAAATTGGGCAAGGGGATACCAAGAGATGCCTAAGTGAATTGCTTGGGTGTCACACACATTCCTATATGCCTCTGCATGTAAAGGAAGCCTGATTCCCCTCTGATGATCTGCCAAGAAAGTGACTCATTGAGTGATTTGTTGATTGATTGACTCTTCTTGATTGCTTGTCCTTCAGAATGAGTTGTCCAAAGTTCTTGGAGGCTGCCATAGCTCGAAGCTTAATGGGATTCCTGACTTATCCCCAAGTAGAAACATTTATCTTTTCCAGAACCAGTGTACCTAAACACATAGGGCCTAGAGATGCCAGGGTATGGGAAGCAAAACATCCCAAAGAGGGTCACTAGAAATAATGATAAGTAGCACCCCATTTACTCCTACCCCTTGGTGTTTGGAACCACATATTCTACATGTTGGGGACACAGCAGTGTATAGTGATCATTGATTTAAAGTGTGTACTGAACCCTTGACTGTGCCTCATTCTCCCAGTCTGTTGATCTGGCACCTCAGTTGTACCTTCAAAAGGCCTTCCATCACCATGTTACACTAGCAGCATCTGGCTGGCATGGTATGGGATAGTACCAGTAGATCCAGAGGTCATGTGTTCAGTGCCACATCTCCTTTTTTTTATAAAGGGGTCCCCTTGTCCTGGTGTGATGTTTTGTGGAACAAACACTCTGTAGGCCCTTGTGAGTGGTGCTGCCTAAGTCAGGCACTTGCATTACAAAAAAAAAAGACTTTCAGGGCTTATATACAATGGCCAAATCTACCTCTGGTTCCATCCCAAAGGCCCATCTCCAAATACCATCACATTGGGGATTAGGACTTCAACATATTATTTTTTGGGGGGACACATTCAATCTATAGCAGTCCATGTATTTTTTAACTTTGGGCCACTTTTCTTTCCACACAAAGTGAATGATCAAGTGCACCATTCAAAGCTCTGTTCGTTGGGACATTGGGAGGATATCCCCTTTCTCCTATCTTTCAAGGCCACCCAAGAACAAGCTTCAGTTCAGCTCCTGTCAATTTGGGGCATATTGAGTTGACACATGTATGAACCCACTTCAGTTTTTATCCTCCATAAGCCATTTGTAAGGGATTCTCCTCACTTCGACTGTGGTCAGGGGTGTGAGCTGAGGGAGAGGTACTGGTGCAGTAGCCGTGGATGACAAGGGGGCCTGGGACACCTGATCATGCAGCTTTCTTATTCCCCCCAGCTCCCCTTCCCAATCTCAGATATGTCATCATTTTCATCTCACAATGCATTGTTGCTGGGCCTGCTTGACCTTACAACCTATGGGTCTGACAGAACCTAAATAATGATGGCAGCTCTGGCCACATGATAACTTGTTGCTCCATTGCTAACAGGATGCAGTAGCATTCCAGAAACTTTTTTCTTTTTTCAAAAAGAGCATAATTTTTCACTGCAGATGGCATGATCTTGATCCTGGACCTCTACATTATGATCTCTAATTAAGGCTTTCCATAAACTCCACACAGATACCACTAATACCATAAGGTCTGCTGGCCCACATGGGCAAGAAGCTGGGCCACTTGATTGTAGCAGGAGCTGTTTGAACATATTCATGTTCAGCTGACATCCATTCATTCACTCGATATATTGGGTGGAGTAGTGTTCCCCGATACAGAATATTCTTCCTCCAGAAACCCTAGAAACCCACTGGGCATTGTGCTTCTTCTTCATGGTGGGAAGTGTGTGATGCCATAATTTATCCTTTATTTTGGAGGGGAAGTCCTGGCAAACCCCAGACCGCTGGATCCCTAAACATTACATTGATAGGGTAGACCCCTGAATCTTCCTAGGCTTTGTCTTACCTTCTCTGGAGAACTTGTGCCTTAGTAAGGTCGTTCACATACTTGCCACTTGTTGCTCATCTAGTCGGATTGCATGACGTCATAAATAGTGTGGGCCAGGGTGAAATTCTAGGGGAATGTCAGGTTATGTTATGACAGAGGACAAGAAAGTAAGCCTAGTCCTGGGGCAAAACTATAAATGTAGTATTTATAGTATACTGCAGTCTGTTCTAACTGAATCTGAGCTGTTTCTGATCTTCCTTTCTGATGAGAATGGGAAAGAAAATATTCACCAGATTCATGACTGTGTACCACGTGGCTGAGGACTTGTTAATCTGCTCTGTTAAAAGATACCACACCTGGGCCAATGTATAATTAGTGTAAATATTTGGTTAAGCTTGTAGTAGGCTATTTTCAGGATCCATCTGGCTGTTAGATAGGCCACACAGGTGAATTAAATGGAGATATATTGGGGACCATCACTCCTGCATCTTTTAGGTCTTTAAGAGTCGTCCTAATCTTTGCCATTTTCCCCATGATACAATACTCTTTTTTAATTTACTGTATTGCCTGGTTATAGAAAAGGGGGCATTCCATTTGATTTTTCATGATATAATAGCTCTTATCCCACAGGCCAAGGAACCAATGTGGGATTTTGCCAACTTCCTAGTATGTCCGTTCCAGTTATACAATTGGTGATTAGGAAAGGAATTACTGGGTAGGTCCATGAACCCACTGAACTCACTGTGAACTGGATCTGGGCCATGATGGTGTTTTACATGCCTAGGTATCAGTGCCAGCTTACTCCCTGTGTCCAAGAGTTCCCCAAATTTGTGAGTATCGTTCTTTCCCCAGTATATAGTTTCCTTAGTAAATGGCCACAGGTCTGCTGGGAGTCTTGGGAGAATCATTTCCAACTGTGCTTTTCCATATGCATTTCCATGACATTGCAGGGTCTTGTCTCCTGGGGAACTGGCCTCTTTCAGCCCATGATTTATGGGGCCCCAGATGGGCTCAGGTCCAAAAATTGAGCAAGAGATCATAACTCTTTATTGCGATGTCTGACCTTAGCCCCCTGTCTGTCCATCTTTTCTTTTTTCTTTTTTTGGTTGTATAGACTGAGCAATACCTCTGTTGGCAGCCCATCTATCATGCCCATATGGATAACATGTTCTATTAACCATCATCTTAGCTCCTGTAATTCAGCCCTGTGGGTGCCATGCTGTTTTTGCTGCTCATTGTAACTGTGCTGTCCTTGCTGCTGGGGGTTCAGTGCTGCCACCTCACTTCTATTCTTTCTGAAACCTCTCACCCCCATTTTTTATCAGGGAGACCAGTTCTGTAATGGCCTCTCCTACAAATGTCCTGCCCTACAGAGGAAGCATCTCAGGGATGCTAGGGGCCTTCTCAGTAGCATCTCTTACTGTTTTAGTAAACTGAAGGCCCTCCCACCAAACATGATTATTTGATGGGGTTTCCTGTGTTATAGCACATCTACTCTAGCACACCCACTTTTCTGAACCTTTCCCACTTTCACTGTCTGCCACAGCAAATTTGGCAGTTCTGCTTCATTTAGGAGCTTGCAAAAGCGATGGATCAGACCAAACCATCCCAGGAATACGTCTGCCTTGGGGTCTTTGCCCTGGTGTTCAAATCCTTTATCCCAAGAGAGTAAACTCTTCCTATTCCCACCTTATGTCCTACCAGCCCCTTGATCTGGCATCTTAGAGTTAACTTTCACATGTCCTCTCTCAGGTCCTGCAGGTCCTTTGGGGTATAATCTCTTTCCTCCCTTCACAGGCCCAGCACTTGTGTTGAGAGCTCGTTCTTCTTGCTGCTCTGGGTGTCAGGAGAAGCAGTGGGGCAGAGGCCTCACGTTCTCATGCAGGGCCAGCGGGAATGTGCCGTCTCCAACAATGTTGCCCACTTCTGCAGGTTCAGAGCCCCAGTGGATTCTGAGGGTTTCATATTCTCCAGTGCTTCAGTCCAGAGGTCGCCATCTCAATTTTTAAGGTCCCATTATTACAGACCCGGCTAGGCTGAGAGTTCAACCTTCTCTAGAGCTCTGCAGCTATTATGATTAAGTCCTGGACCTGGTCCTTAGCTTTCCCTGCTTTTTGCCAGCAGGAGAGGAGAATCAAATGTGCTCCAAAGAGACCGTCTGGCTTTCATATCCAGTCTACTTGCTGATTAATCATTTTGTGCCTTCTATGATCTTTTTCCAAATTATCTAATGCCTACAGCAATAGCCATCCAATCCCATTTTTCTTAGAATTACTAATTCCCCAATATTTCTCAAATACACTTCCTAATACATTTCCTTTAACCAGTTTGCCATCCATCCCAGTTCACAGCAGGTAGAAGCATTCACAATTGCACTGCTACCTTGTGCAGGGACTGTGTGGGCTCCTGGGAATGTGGTCCTTATTGCCAGCTGGCTGGTGTGAGATGCAGCTCCAGAATCCCTTTTTAGCCTCTGCTTTCTTGAACAACTTCTGGTACCTATCTTTGCAGGCTAGGCTCTCTAGCAAGCATACGGATAAAGACATTAGCAAGCAGAACATTTATTTGGGAGTGCTTTAGGATTAACTCTTGCAGGGGGTGGGGGAAGAGAAGCAAGCAGGATTAGGCAGCGGGAGGCACTGAACATGAGGCAGTCACAGCAAAGGCATTAGTGACCCCAAGGAAGTTCTGAAGCTGGGATGACCATTCAGGTTTGACTGGAGTTAGGGAGGTGGGGCTGGGACATATACACCCTTGCATTGCTCAGTCCTGAGAAGGGAGCCTGACCTTGGGTGAAGGCAATTCCCAGAGACCATCAGCTCCTGCCAGCCGTATGCCCAGCAGCTGGGGGAAAATAAGTGCTTCCACCCTGAGGGTGGATCTGGTAGCCCAGTGCAATCTCTACCACCCTGTATCACTTCCCCTGTCCTCACTGCACTGCCTGGATCATCTCTAGCATAAAACACTTTCACCCAAATCCTTGCATCAGGTTTGGCTTCTGGAGAACTTCTGAATTAAAACACCCTTGCACGAGGCTTGGCAATTTTAAGATAGATATTGCAGTAATAAATCACAGTAAAAAATGACATTTGGAATGTATATTATAGGCAACAAGTCACAACCTTTCTTCATCTCTAAAGGGAGGGTGTTTGACTAGATGATTACTAAGATACCTTCCAACTCGAATGTTCTGCCATCTCCTTTCCTGCTCAAGCTCATGTCACAGTATCAGCTCCTGCCTCTCCTTGCTCCTGGGCTCTGTGCCCAGCAGCAGAAGGATGGGGTAGGAAATGTCTGCACAGATGAGCCTTGCTGCTTCCTTTGTTACAAGACCACTCGTTCTGTTAAAGCAGAGGCATGCCGAAGAGCTGGGCCCCTACACAGAGTTCAAGGGGTTAAAAATAAGGTGGAAAGTCTTCTCCGTTCTGCTGAGATCAGCGGTTCTTGGGGGAAGGGGGGAAGAAGTTGCCCTTGTAGGTGGGATGCTGGTGGCAAACAAGTCTGCACCCACAATTTCCAATGACTAGTGGTATTTAGTGGCCAGGGGCTAGAGATGAGAAGCATCTCCCAACATGCGGGATGCACTCACCCCAGGACTCAACATGCCCATGGTACTCCTGTTGTGAAACCACAGGAGAATAATCCTTGAGTCTTTTCACTTTCTACCTCCTCTAAAGGAAAAGCACCATAGGTGCCTCCAATGGGCTGTGTGAGTGGGGAGGGAGGTAGAGGTGATCCACGTTGCTGATTTCTATGTATGTAGACTCACGCTTGGCTCGTTCACATTTGGTTCAGTGCATCGTTTCAGGGCTCTGTGAAGACTTGGCTCTGGAATTCTCCCCACAAACTTTCCCTACTTCCTAAGTTTGTGCGTGGCTATGAGTCAGAGTGTAGCCAGCTGTATTTCTTCCAAAATTTCTTAAAGCTAAGGAAGAGATAATCTGTCAAGTAGAAGAGCCCTTCGTTCAGTTTTCACTGCTTATTTATTTTGAGTTTAAAATAATAAAGCACACTCACTGGGAAGCTTAGTAAACATCGAGGGCAAGAGTGGGGATGTCAGCAAATACAGTGAATACAGAGAAGCCTCCTTGTGCTGCCCAGAGGCCTGGCGAACATCTTGCAGGTTAACCTAGTTTGTATTACAGATTTTATCAATCTGTAACAGCTGTGTTTTAGGGACTATCACCCGACCAGTTACAAGTCCCAGACAGGTAAAAGAAGCGGCCTAGATGCCGCTCTAGTTATGTAGAGCAAATCACAAGTTTTTAGCAAAGCCTGGATCATAGTTGAGAACACATCAAGTTGCTAAGATATCTGCTCTGTTTCTGAAATACATTGGACCAAATGTTGACAAGGATGTGGCACAAGAGCAACTCCCATACACTGCTGATGGGAATGCAAAATGATACAAGCACTTTGGAAAATAGTAGCTTCTTACAGAGCTAAATATAGTCTTACCATATAATCAACAACAAAAAAAAAGCCAGAAAGAAATACATAGGAGTGTGGTAATTCAGTAGGACCCCAAGAAATGCCATGTGGCTTTTCTCTTCATGAATCACAAAAAAGTTATACCGGAATCTAAATATTTAAATTGGTGTATGTTCTGCAACTTGATTTGACTTTGCACTCACGTATTTAATTAAGAGATGAGATACATATTAAGGTGTTTTGGATGAAATCCTACACATTAACAGGTCCATGATAAAAGAACTCTTTTTACTACTGTCAGTGAAGTCAGTGTCTGGAGGGGAATTCTGAAGAGAGAAAGCACTACTAATAGTTGCTTGGGTTTACAATTCATGTTCAGTTTTAAAGTTTAGGTTTTCAAATTTACATTTTATCAAGTTTAGCCTCTAAATCTTATTCTAATATTTATATAAATATTAGTAATCACTTTGATGTTTAATGTGAAACTCCAGTCCAGTAAGCAGAACTTACCTTAAACAGTAGGCTTATTTACTGACTTAGTTGATTAGATTCCTTTTAAAATTTTAGAATAAATATCTTAATGTAATATATTCCATTTTTTCTAGGTATTTCAAATACTTGACAAAACAAAATCACAACCTTAATAGGTCTTCCTGACTAAAGAAAATCTTGTTAATCAAATACATAAAATGATTAATTTTTGCATACCAAGTTTTCTTAAATACTCTAATATGCTTAAAGTGGATATTAAATAAACTCTTCAGCTTGAAAATCACAGACTTAAAATCGTTACACTTCAAATTGAAGTCATGTTTCTCTGAGAGGCCAAAGTCTTTTATACTTTATAAATACATGAGTTTGATTTATTCCATCAGCTCTAAATGTAATTTTAAACCTTCCTGGCTTGTACAGTCACTTCCCCAAATAAGGAGAGCTCATTCATATGGCCAAATGCAGTGGTGGAAATAGAGTGGCTGGATCCCAGAGATGTTAAGGAAGTGGGATTGATAGCTCTTGGTGAATGATTTAAAGAGGAAAGTTAGGGAGAGAGAAGGGGTCAAAGATGGCACTCAAGTTTAATTCTAATGGATGGTAGTGACAAAATTTACTAGGGTAGGGAGTATTGGAGGAGGAAAGGCTGTGGGAAGGGTAGCAGTATGGGAAAAAGCAGACTTTTAGAACTGGAAGATGCTTTAGCAGTTGTCACCCTTCTCATTTACAGATAAAGAAACCGAGACTCAGAAATCAACTGATTTCTTTTTCAATTAAAAAGAAGAAACTTTTCCACTGTATGTAGCTAGAGAGTGACAAACATCTCCTGGATTCACTTCCTTTGAGTATATCTGTCTCAAAAATAGACGGGATGAAGTGGGATCCTGAAGAAATTGTTCTTGTCTTGTCAGTACTGGGACACTGACAGACAAAGCAAATAGTAGAAAAATTGCTTCCACGATTTCTGTCACAACCTGAGATATATGATGCAAGATAAGGACTTTGTTTTTAAAAAGGCTATGTTTATAAGTCAGGCAGGTATACAACAACCCAGTCATCATTTTGTGTTGGGTAAGATGCCACACTCCACCACAAATTTTGCAGGCTGGATATGAAGATGAATGCTCATGTCAAAATCCCAAGGTTGCAGGACACAAAACAGTGTTTTTGTGGTTAATGCATGTTGACTTTAGCACTGCCAAAAACCCAACTCAGATTTTGGCCGAGGTTTTCCCAAAGTTATACAAACTTGTCACTTTAAATTTGTTGGATGTTCTTATTAGTCTTGGGCCAACACTGAGGTTCCAGTTCTGTTCTGAGGAGTGCAAAGAGTGCAAAGCTGAAGCACATGGACAGTTGAGGAACCAGAAAAGAGTGAGGAGACTTCCTCAATTTTAATCTTCCCTGGAATTTTAGCTTTTGCTAGAAAAGAAAAAAAACACTACCTTCTTAGTTCTTCTCATTGTGACAAAAGAGACCTAGAGGAACCTTCAAGGTCCCTTCCAATCAGTAGGGTTTAAAACTAGCCAGAGTCTCCAGGAATCATAGGCATTTGTAGAAAGTGGAAACCCCTGCCTGCCTTTCACGTGCCAGCACCACACCTGGAGGTAGACACGCCTCTACTTGCCTCACCAAGTCGCTAGGTGCGCTCCTTCGAGGAATCAACAGATTACACATCCAAGAGTCTCTCTAAGAAGTACTTAGAAACAAATTTCTCTTTCATTAATCCTATAGGCATAGTTGGATAATAAACAGGAGGCATGAATAAGGAAGGTTTTAAAATTTTTAAAAGACTTGAACCCAGATTAGAATATTTGTGGCACAGTGAATCCTATTAACCTCAGTTTATGCCCTCATTGAGATTTTCAGATTCTCATTGACTTTAGTGAAAAGTGTATCTGCATATGTGGTTATCTTAGGTGGGAGAATGTGGCGAGATGCTTTAACTTAAAAAAATAAGTGCTGCATACATGCAGTGGAATATTACTCAGCCATAAAAAGAAATGAAATTGAGCTATTTGTAGTAAGGTGGATGGACCTAGAGTCTGTCATACAGAGTGAAGTAAGTCAGAAAGAGAAAAACAAATACCGTATATCTGTCCAATAAAGATGTAAAAACAAAAAAAGTGCTGGATATTTCCAAAATGGAATTCTTTGAAGTTACTCTTGGGCAGAGTCTACAAGTTGCAAGTTATGATAATACACAATACAATCTCCAAAACTAAATGTCAGGCAAAATTTAAAAATCTCCTCTGTCTTGGTGGACATCACGATTGTCCACCAGGGACATCAACCGTGGTAGAAAGGGAATATCTATGGAATTTCATCAATAGATAATGGATGTCTAATAAATGGAATATCTCCTTTATTGAAAATGAGAATCAGTGTGCCTTTCTTTGCTTATCCTCATTTTTTTTGTTTTTTTTTACATCTTTATTGGAGTATAATTGCTTTACAATGGTGTGTTAGTTTCTGCTTTATAACAAAGTGAATCAGTTATATATATGTCCCCGTATCTCTTCCCTCTTGCGTCTCCCTCCCTCCCACCCTCCCTATCTCACCCCTCTAGGTGGTCACAAACCACCTAGCTGATCTCCCTGTGCTATGCGGCTGCTTCCCACTAGCTATCTACCTTACATTTGGTAGTGTATATATGTCCATGCCACTCTCTCACTTTGTCACAGCTTACCCTTCCCGCTCCCCATATCCTCATTTTTAATTTAAGAAAGTGGGAGGCAGAAAGGGCAGAACATGCAAATAAAGCATGGGGACTATAGTCAATAATATTAACTTTGTATGGTGACAGATGGTAGCTAGACCTGTTGTGATCATTTCGCAATGTATATAAATGTCGAGTCATTATGCTGTACACCTGAAACTTATATAACATTGTATGTCAATTATACTACTAAAAAAACAAATGGAAAGTTGCAAAGCTGGGGCCCGTGATTCAGGCAAGGAAGCTGAGTGAACTAATTTGCCGTTTGTTATAAAGTACTTTAGAAATGTCAGTTCTGTTAACTGACTAATGGGTCTCAGCTTGACTGAACTCTCCATGATTATTTCACATCTAAAATTCAGTGCACCTTTCTCTAGCTTAGCACTATGGCAGCCGATAATGAATTAGAATATATTTTCTTGCTCAGAATAATAAGTCCAAACCTGCCACAGGTCTTAGGTGACATTGGGTTTGTAACCACATTTCTCTTTGGTCCCTCTTTTGGAGGACATATGACGGTCACATGCTGGTGTTTGGCTCCATGTTCCTGGGTCAGTTCTAAGGTTTACTGAATTCTCGTATTTGGCTAGATGGATGTTGCCACATTATACCACTCACCACTGGATGCCAGTAGAGGACTGTGGCTTAAACTCAGAGGGTTGACCATAACCATTTCTAGAAGGTCAGTGAAATGACATTAGAAATGGGAGAAAAATCCCAACTTCCTGGAATTTAGAGAGGACAGAAATGACCCCAACTTATATGTAGCTGATCTGAAAATGTTTTTATTCTTAGGTCCCTAAGGGGTAAATATTATTTTCATCTGAAAACTTAGAATAATGAGACTCAGAGAATTTAATGATATTTCAGTTAATAACTAGCAGGACCAAATTTTGATCCAAGATCTAATTTCTACTTCTTATCATTCTTAGCCTGGTTGCAGACCTAGCTTGGGGGAATTCTGGTTTACCCCTTGGATTTTTATTGCATATTAACTCTTTGCAGTGAGGAGGCAGCGAGAAATAGAAAAGACAGAGCTTCTCAGCGTTAGCTGCATTGAAATCATCTGGGAATCTTGTTGAAATGCAGGTTCCGATTCAGATTCTGCATTTTTAACATGCTCTCAAATGATGCCAATGTTGCTCCTTCTTCACACTCAGTGCTGGCTGTGGTTGATCCCTCAATGGCTATGGTTCCTTTCAGGCCGTCTAGCTTCCAAGCTGCAGCTCTCCAAACAACCTTCCATTACCTTTTCCTTCCCCTTCCTCAGGTATAGGTATGGCTGCTAGTCCTTGGGTGCCTCAACTTTCCTCGTTGTTTCCTTCCACACTCCTGAAATAGTGCCTTCATTGCCTTTTCTTCAAAGTCCCAGCTAAGTATGCTGTTTCCTAGTGGAACCCTAAATAATACAGCAGGTAAGAATTTAATAAATGCTAATCATCTTATACTTATGATGAGAATGGATTCATTATTGATTTTGCTTTTTCCAGTAATATATACTAGTGCCCTAAAGTATTGTGTATGTATATATATATATATGTATATATTATTTTTCAGATTCTTTTCTATTATAGGTAATTACAAAATATCAAACATAGTCCCCTGTGTGATACAGTAGGTCCTTGTTGTTTATCTATTTTATATATAGTAGTGTGTATTTGTTAATCCCAAATTCCACATTTACCCCCCTTTCCCTCCTCCCCCTTTCCCCTTTGGTAACCATAAGTTTGTTTTCTATATTTGGGAGTCTATTTCTGTTTTGTAAATAGGTTCATTTGTATTATGTCTTAGATTCCACATATAAGTTATATAATATTTGTCTTACTCTGCCTGACTTCATTTAATATGATGACCTCTAGGTCCATCCACGATACTGCAAATGGCAATATTTCATTCTTTTTTACAGCTGAGAAATATCCCATTATATTCCGTTATATAGATACACACACACACACACACACACACACACACACACATACACACATACCACATCTTTACCCATTCATCTGTTGATGGACATTTAGGTTGCTTCCATGTTCTTGGCTATTGTAAATAGTGCTGATAAGAATACTGAGGTGCATGTATCTTTTTGAATTAGAGTTTTCATCTTTTCTGATGTATGCCCAGGGGTGAGATTGCTGTATCATATGGTAACTCTATTTTTAGTTTTGTAAGGGACCTCCATACTGCTTTCCATAGTGATTTCACTAATTTACATTCCCAACAACAGTGTAGGAGGGTTCCCTTTTCTCCACACCCTCTCCAGCATTTGTTATTTGTAGACTTTTTGATGATGGCCATTCTGACTGGTGTGAGGTGATACCTCATTGTAGTTCTGATTTGCTTTTCTCTAATAATTAGCGAAGTTAAACATCTTTTTATGGGCCTGTTGGCCATTTGTATGTCGTCTTTGGAGAAATGTGTATTTAGGTCTTCTGCCCATTTTTTGATTGGGTTGTTTGTTTTTTTGTTATGGAGTTGTATGAGCTGTTAATATATTTTGGAAATTAAGCCCTTTCGGTCACATTGTTTGCAAATATTTCACTCAGTCTGTAGGTTGTCTTTTTGTTTATGGTTTCCTTTGCTATGCAAAACCTTATAAGTTTGACTAGGTCCCATTTGTTTATTTTTGCTTTTATTTCTTTTGCCTTGGGAGACTGATCTAAGAAAATAATTCTGCGATTTATGTCAGAGAATGTTTTTCCAATGTTCTCTTCTAGGAGTTTTATGATGTCATGTCTTCTATTTAAGTCTTTTGAGTTTATTTTTGTGTATGGTATGAGGGAGTGTTCTAATTTCATTGATTTACATGCAGCTGTCCAGCTTTCTAAACACCACTTGCTGAAGAGACTGTCTTTTCTCCATTGTATATTCTTGCCTCTTTTGTCAAAGATTAATTGACCGTAGGTGTGTGGGTTTATTTCTGGGCTCTCTATTGTGTTCCATTGATCTATATGTCTGTTTTTGTGCCAATGCACACTTTTGATTACTGTAGCTTTGTAGTATTGTCTGAAGTCTGGGAGAGTTATGCCTCCAGCTTTGGTCTTTTTCCTCAGGATTACTTTGGCAATTCTGGATCCTTTGTGGTTCCATATAAATTTTAGAATTATTTGTTCTAGTTCTGTGAAAAATGTCATGGGTATTTTGATAGGAATTGCATTAAATCTGTAGATTGCTTTGGGTAGTACAGTCATTTTAACAATATTAATAGGAAGAGGATTTTTTGGTTTTGTTTCTGAGAAGGGAGAGAGTAGAATATATTTAAATGGTATGGTGATAGAACCAATTGGGAGGAAGTGGTTGATTATAGTGAAGAACAAGAGGATAGCTGATAGTGTGTGGCTCTTGAGATAGTGAGAGAGGATAAGGTTTAAGATGCAGGTAGAGGGATTAGCCTTGGAGGAATGAGGAGGAAAGGTACTTACTCTAATGTAGCAAAAGGAAATTGACAAGGATGGGAGGAGGTTTGAATAGACTTGCAGATCTGGTGGAGAGAATTTGAGGGTGTCCCATCTAATCACTTTAAGTGATTCACTACTTGTCTGTGAGAAAGAGGGCAATATTGTCCAATTAAAGTTAGGCTAGAAGCCACATCTGACCACTTCCCAAATGAGATGGATGATAAATAAGAAACACACCTGATTGTCTTGCTCCTACAGATGAATGTCCTTCAAAGGCTACAGCTCATGGTTTGGTTTAGGGGGACTGTAAGATCTGAATGTGGACAACTACAAAACATTGCTAGAGAAATTAGAGAAGTCTTATATAAATGGAGAGATATATTATGTTCATGACTGAAAGACTCAGGATTATTAAGATGCCATTTCTCCCCAAATGGATCTATAGATTAGACACAATTCCAATCAAAATCATTTTGGGGGGGCATAGACACTGACAGATGATACAAAAATTCATATGGAAAAGTAAAGGACTTAGGTGCAAAACAATTTTGAAAAAGGGCAAAGTTAGAAGACTTCTGCTATGGAGTTTTAAGACTTACTAGTCAGCTAAGCTAATTAAGACCATATGGTATTGGCATGAGGATAGGCATATAGATCAGTGAAACAGAATAGGAGTGCAGAAGTAGACCCATCCATATATGGGCAATTTCTTTTTGATAACTTTGCCAGCGTAACTCAATGGAGAAAGGCTTTCATGTAAGGTAAATTTCTAATGTATGGATCTCAAGCATATTAAAAACTGCTCAACATCAATAGCCATTTTAGTTAATTAATGCAAATTAAGATTACAAGAGATTAAAAATTTACTGAAATGTCTAAAGTTTAAAAGACTAACAATACCACGTGCTGGTGAAGATGTGAAGCAAAGGGAATTCTTATATATCACTGGTGGGAATGCAAAATAGTATAGCTACTTTGAAATACAGTTTAGCAGCTTCTTAGTAAAGTTAAATATACATATACCACATGACCCAGCAATCTCACTTCTAGGTATTTACTCGAGAGAAACAAAATCATATGTTTCTTTTTTTAAAATAAATTTATTTATTTATTTATTTATTTATTTATTTATGGCTGTGTTGGGTCTTTGTTGCTGTGCATGGGCTTTCCCTAGTTGCGGTGAGCAGGGGCTACTCTTCATTGCAGTGCGCAGGCTTCTTATTGTCATGGCTTTTCTTGTTGCGGAGCATGGGCTCTAGTTGTACAGGCTTCAGTAGTTGTGGCATGTGGGCTCAGTAGTTGTGGCTTGCAGGCTCTGGAGCTCAGGCTCAGTAGTTGTGGTGCACGGGCTTAGTTGCTCTGTGGCATGTGGGATCTTCCCAGGCCAGGGCTCAAACCTGTGTCCCTTGTATTGACAGGCAGATTCTTAACCACTGAGCCACTAGGGAAGCCCCAAAATCATAGGTTTCTATAAAGACTTGTGCGTGAATGTTTACAGCAGTTTTAGTCATAATAGAACCAAACTGGAAACAGCTTAAATGTCTATCAACTGGTGAATGAATGAACAAATTGTGGTATATCTGTACAATGGAATAGTAGCTAGTAACAACAAAGAATTAACTACTGATACATTCAACAACATGATGAATCTCAAAACCGTTATGCAAAGTGAAAGTAGTCAGACAAAAGGCTGTACATTGTATGGTTCCATTTATATGACATTATGGAAAAGACAAAATTATAGGGACAGAACAGGGGCTGGGCCTGTAATGGACTGAATATTTGTGTCCCACCCCAAATTTATATGTTGAATCTCTACCTTCCACTGTGATAGTTTTAGGGTATGGGACCTTTTTTTTTTTTTTTTTCTTTTTGTGGTACGCGGGCCTCTCACTGTTGTGGCCTCTCCCGTTGCGGAGCACAGGCTCCGGACGCGCAGGCTCAGCAGCCATGGCTCACAGGCCCAGCCGCTCCGCGACATGTGGGATCCTCCCGGACCGGGGCACGAACCCGTGTCCCCTGCAACGGCAGGCGGACTCTCAACCACTGCGCCACCAGGGAAGCCCAGGATATGGGACCTTTGAGATGTAATTAATATTAAGATGAGGTCGTAAAGGTGGAGCCCTCCTGAATAGGATTATTGCCCTTACAAAGGTCACCAGAGAGCCCACTTCCCTTCTCTGCTTTCACCAGAATCCAACCATGCTGGCACTCTGATCTTGGACTTCTATCTCCAGATTGTGAAAAATAAATTTCTGTTGTTTATAAGTTATCCAGTCTATGTTACATTGTTATAGCAGCCCAAGCTAAGGGACTATTCAAACTAATTCATTGAACTGAAAACTTAAAAAGGGTGAATTTTACTGTATGTAAGTTATAACAATTAACCTGATATTAAAAAAAAAAAGTTCCCTAGATGACTCTAATGTACTATGAGGGTTGAAAACCCTTTTCCTACAGCAAGCTTTTCAAACTTTAGTAGCATCATAACCACCTGGAGGTTGTGTGAAATTTTTTCCTCCAGTGTTTACTGGCAGCAACCAATTTTCCAAATCCCTGATACCAACTGGGTATCCAACAATTCAATTAAATTCTGACACTAATCATCTATAGTTAGCACAGACCCTACAGCCTAAGGGCTCAGTCCCACAAGACTGCCCCCAATTCAGACACCAATTGCAAATGGGGTGCTCAGGCTACCCACATTTCTGCCTAGCCAACTACAAATTTGGAGATTCCCATGACCACTCCCCTCCCCAGATTTGATAATTTGCTAGAACGGGTCACAAAACTTGGGAAAGTGCTTTGCTTACTATTACTGGCTTATTACAAAGGATACAACTCAGGAACAGCCAAATGGAAGAGGTGCATAGGACAAGGTATGGAGGAGGGCATATTACTTCCACGCCCTCTCTAGGTGCGCCACCCTCCCAGCACCTCTATGTGTTCACCAGCCCAGAAGCTCTCCAAACCCTGTTGTTCAGGGAGTTTTTATGGAGGTTCAGTTATGTAGGCATGATTGATTAAATCATTGGCCACTGATGATTGAACTCAGACTGAAAGTTCCAACCCTCTAATCATGTGGTTGGTTCCTCTGGCAACCAGCCCCCATCCTGAGGCATCTAGGGGTTTGCCAATGGTCGCCTCACTAGAGTAAACTCAGGTATGTTTGAAAGGGGCTCATTGAAAATAGCAAAAGACACTCCTCTCTGTCAGGCAATTCCAAGGGTTTTTGGAGCTCTGTGGCAGGAACCGGGGACAAAGACCAAATATAATTTTTATTATACCATAGTTTGTTAAACACAAATCGCTGGGCCCAACCCCTGAGCTTCTTATGCATTCGGTTTGGAGAGGGGCTTGAGGTTATGTATTTTAACAAGTTGCCAGTTGCTGCTGATGGCTGTCTTCAGAGAGACCACACACAGAGAACTTCCATCCTTGAGGGTCACAAAATGCTGTGGTGTCTCTCAAATATTACCCTTCTGATTCATGGCCCTCCTCTCTTCCTCAGTTCTCCCGAGTTTTCTGTAGACCATTCATTCTGTTCAAAAGCACCTCCAAACTTCAAGTCAAAGCAAGTAAACCCTAGGCTTTACATCAGTCCTTATGCACAGTTGGGAGCAGTGAAATGGCACATCTCAGTGAGAGGGGAGAATTGCAGAAAGAAGGTGATGGAAAATGGAAAACCCTAGGACAGAACTCATACTGTGGGGCAATCCATTTCCCAGTGAGGTGGGCCTGAATCCTTCAGCTGGGAGAAAGGAGAATTCTGCTTCCCTTGGAGAATCAGAATGTTTCCCTCCTTGGGCCTCTGCTGCTCAGAGGAGTGTGGGCAGAGCAAGTGAGGCTCAACTTACGTCGTGAGAGGTTCTCTGCTTTCTCCACCTAAGTTCCCGTGTAGCTTGACCTTATAGCTCCTTCATTCCATTTTTCAGAGTTGAACATCCTATTTTGGTCAGGATTACCTTGTATTTTCCCTTCAATTCTATTTTATATGGATTTTAAAGAATCTGTATGTGTACGTATGTATATAGCCATAAATTACCTAAATTCTGCCTTACAGGATTCTCACCATCCTCCCTTCTAGACCCAAACCCACTCGGATCAGCTAAGGATCACTTTTCCTCAAAAACTCCATTAACTGGCTCAATAAGTGACCCAGCATCTAACTGTGGGTTAAGATTCCTGTTCCAAATCAGGCTGAATGCCCCTAAATCTACTGTGACTTTTGAAGAATGGGTGCTTGTGGGGTAAGAAAAACAAGTTTAGAAGGCCTCAAGGGCCCTGTTTTTTGCTTTTCATTCCACATTTGCCCTCTCAGTTGTCCAGTCCCCCTGGATCATACTCAATAGACGTGTCAACCCAGGAGAAGGCCTGAACACTCTGGAACTCCCATCCTTCTTCTGGCTTTGATTGGCCCTGGAAAGGAGGGGAGGGGGCAAGGAGCTGAAGTAAGAAATACATTTAGAGTAAGAAAACTTCAGGCAGTGTAGTGTCATGACTAGGAGCATTTGCTTAGGAGTCAGGTGGCCCTGGGTTTGGATTCTGGTTTTGTTTCTTACTAGTTATGTGATTTGGGGCATGTGAATGTCTGTTTGCCTCAGTTCCTGCTTTTGTAAAATGGAGCTGACGATATTCTAACCCATATACAGTCAGCATAGTGGAGGGGTCAGAAGCATGGATTCTAGTGCCAAACTGCCTGGGTTCAAATTTTGACTTGCTGTTGAGTGACTGTAAGGCCTTGAGCACGTTACTTAACCCCTCTGTGTCTCAGCTTCTACGTATGCAAAACAGGTGTGATAACCCACCTGCTATTGCAATAATAAGATTTTTTTTGAATCTCCTGAATATTCAGCTTGCTGCATTCTCGAAGAAGATCAAAATCAAACTGAAGAATGAATACAGGATTTTGATGGTATTTTATAATCCGTGTGTGTGTGTGTTTGTAATAGAGAAATAATCATTGAACTGTAGACAATAGAAAATGTAGTATTTATAGGTATTCTTTACTCCCAAGAAATCTTTAGTAAAAATAAATCTAAAAATAGAAAGAGAAAAATGAAAGAGAGAACCAGATATAGTTTGGAACTTGAGCATCCTGGGAGCAGACCTCCCAAAACATCAGGGAGAGCGAGGGACAGGAACACAGTGCTTAGTTCAGTAGTGGGAGAGCTAGGCTGGAACCAGGGGATGGGAGTTTATGTATCTGCTCCTTCTGTTTGTCAAATTCAATGCAAAACCTTGTCAAAGAAAACATTGGAGACTTTAAGAATTAATATAATGAGACAGTGAAAATGGGTTTTAGTAAGAGTTTGGGCATTTATGGAAGAAATTGTGATGAATATATCAAGGAGAAGAGGTTCTTGGGGGCAAGCATTTTTCTGCTGTGCTGTTATCAGGAATAACTTCACTCACCCTTCGCCATATAATTTAGATCATCTGTAAAAAAGCAAGAGGCATGCAAAGAAAAATTAACATGATGAAATCCTACTTTTCATTATGAAGAATCAGAGAATGGCTAAATTTGAATAAATGCTCCATTAAGAATGAATTGCTCATAGTTAAGTAAAACATTTGCTCAAGTTTATTGAATATTGATTAATAGGAAGCATTAAAGAATTGAATACCAGAGACAAAAAAAAAAGTCTGTGCAAAAGATGTGAGTAAAAAAAAAGTTCATCAAAGCCAATGTATAAAAGAATACATCTGTTATCACCCTTTAAATCCTTTTCCTGAATATTCTGTGAATTTAAGTCTGGGGATCTTTGAATGTTATTAGCTTTTGTCTGTGACAATAAATCTTATAAAGGAACTCCTTAAAAGTAGAAGAAGGACCTCGTTCCTCTCAATAGTGAGTTTTAAACGAAGGATATCTATTATGTGAACCCTCTGTCTCTTGGAAGGCTGAAATTCCATGGGTTTCCCAGGCAGCTTTTTAAATCTCTTATGGAAGCTTGCTATTCCTAGGGTGTAAAATGATTGAAATGCATTCCATCATTTCCTCCTTAATTCAAGCCACGTGTTCAGATTTGAGTTTTAAATTCTCATTCCCTTATTTTGTAGGGAAATTCAGCATTCAACAACAGGTATATTTTTGAAAGAAACCTATATCATTTATAACTCAGTAACTATCCTTCAAGAAAGTTTCCTCCTTGATGACTAAGAATGCAAACTCTAAGTTTGTAGGGTACTGTAATCAAAAAAATCTCAAGTTTGCCCCATCAGCTTCTGCAAGGTTATTTGTACATATATTCTCATGCTTGAGCAGATGGGGAAGGTCTTTTTCCTGGAAAACATCCAGCCAAACACAAAACTAAAACTGAGGGCAGGAATGAAGGGGCAATGCAGGTGTTCTTGGTGGTAATATTGGCATCAGGCAATCATTTTCTTAAACACTGGAGCTGGTGAAGTTGAAAAAGCACTTTTTCTGTGAAAAAAAACAAGAGAGTCATGTTTAGAGAAAGGCTTGCCAGAAACTGTGGCTTTCCCCTGGAGATATCAAACAAGGAATACTGTGCCCACTGGTTTCCAGTTTAGTTTACTGAGCTGCTGGAATGAGTCACCCCAACTCTATCTGATAAGAACTAATAGTGAAGAATAGGCATTTGTCTCAGGAACGTCTCATAAATTTAGAATGGTCCCCATTTTGACTACCCGGGAAAGGGAACCCCTTCAGTACAAGTGAAATCTACAAACCCTTGATATGCCTGACTCACCTTGACATTCTCATTAGTTTTTGTGTCCATTTGGCTCTAGGGTTCAAGCAGATAACTGACTTATTCTTCATCCAGGCTCTGGGGGAAAATAAATAAAAATAAAACAGTCCTTCACTTAAGGAAAGAGTTGAGTATAAAAATAAAGATTCCCACATGAAGTGAAATTGGAGGTAGGCAGTTTTGAGTCTGGAGTAGGTGATTTGTAGCATGAGGTCTGATGAATAAGAAAAACCCCATTTGCGTGCTGGTATGTGTGAGCTGGTGGAACTGAAAATTAATGGACAGACTCTCATGTGTCAGAGGTTAGTATTTTGTTGAAAAACTTTACATGAACTAGAGATGGACCAAATAGCTGACTCCAAGGTTTGCTCACTCCTAAAGCTGTATCACGATATCTTTAAAATGTGTTTGTCTGTTGAGCTTGGGAGAACAAAATAGACTACAGAAAACACTCTCTTGAAGACCTTTTATTTGAAGAAAAAAATCTGATGAAATTTATTGTGGGAGAGGTTACAGAGCTGACTGCTCTGAGTGACATCTGCATTTGGTGGAACCATCAGTGAGCAAGGCTTTCAATGCTCTAAAAATTAGGCAACAACAAAAGCAGCAAGGATAATTATCAGCTGCTATGGATCAAGCACTTAACGTGCCAGCCACTATGCTCAGCAGTAATATGAATTATCTCAATTAATCTCACAAAAATCCTGTGCTAAAGGAAATACTATTTCCTCACCTTCAAAAGAGGAATTTGAAGCTTAGAGAGTTTAAATAATTTGTACGAGATTGTACAACAAATGCATGATAAAGCAGGATTCAAATGAAGCTTGTCTGACTCCTGAACCCCCACTTTTAGCCACCGTTCCACATGGGCATGATCTGAATGGTTACCAAGTGCCAGACATGGTGTTGAGTGTTTTACCTGCAGTGGAAGAAGTGAGGTCTCCCAGGTGACAGCAAACTGGGAGACTCTACTCTCTGTTGGGGTGACCTCAAACAAAACACAATCTCTTGATGTGTCTCTTGGTTTAGCTATAAAATGACAAACAGCAAGAATCCATCCATCTAGCGTTGAAACTCTACCCATGTCATTGAAATGTACAGAGTCAGAGGTCATAGAACTGTTGGGATCTTGGGCAGAGCCTTCCAGTTTGGCTCCTGAGTTCATGATAGAAAAACAGATTTCTGACCATGTGGACTTACAGTATTTTCACTCCTGACTGCTATGAGTTGCTCATAATTATTTGCAGCTTTTGCTTCTATATCTGGTTAAATTCAGAAATGCAGACTCTGGTGAGAAGATAAGAAATCAGATTTTGGGGGGACTTCCCTGGTGGCGCAGTGATTAGGAATCCGCCTGCCAATGCAGAGGACACAGATTCGAGCCCTGGTCCGGGAAGATGCCACATGCCGCGGGGCACCTAAGCCCGTGCGCCACAACTGCTGAGCCTGCACTCTGGAACCCGTGAGCCACAACTACTGAGCCCGCACGCCTAGAGCCCGTGCTCCACAACAAGAGAAGCCACTGCAAGGAGAATCCCGCTCACCGCAACGAAGAGTAGCGCCCCCTCGCCACAACTAGAGAAAGCCCGCACGCATTAACGAAGACCCAACGCAGCCAAAAATAAATAAATTAAGAAGAAAAAGTATTTTTGTCACGTTAAAACAATTAAAGCTAAAGTAGAGAAAATTAGGGTGTATTACTTCCCCTGGTTGGAGGTGAGAGACTTGACTCATGGCAGAGAAACTGGTAAAAATAAAGGAAGAAGTCTCTATTCTCTAGACAGCCAGAGGAACTGCTCCTAAACAGGTTATGGCTATACTTTGCGTCTCCGAGTTTGAGGGCAATAATCATGGTTTAGTCTGAATTTTCACTGTCAAAGATAGTAGTGGAAGTGTAATGCCTTTTTAATGAAAAATTTCCGTACTTATTTTTTTTTAAACATCTTTATTGGAATATAATTGCTTTAAAATGTTGTGTTAGCTTCTGCTGTATAACAAAGTGAATCAACTAGTCCAAGACCCAAAGCACTAATGTCAAAATGGGACAAACAAAAAGTGGCTGCTTTCAAATGTTTCATAAGGCTAAAATAGCCAAGGAAAGAGCTGCTAATGAAAGCCAAGCTGGTAGTGCCCTGAGAAGGATGTTCTGTCTGTACTTCAAGGTGCTGTGGGACACCTTGGTTTATTCAAGGTAGATCCAGGAAGAAGAAATCACAGTTCTAAGCAGCGATATGCAAAAGATCTACAAGCTCCCTTTAAAATATTCAGTGCAACAATCCAACTTTGTTGAGCCTCTCCTATTTGCCAGGTAAGGGATAAAGCATCAGGAATAGAGAAATGAATAATATCTGATCCCCGTCTATAAAGAACTTGTTTTCTGGTGCGAATGAAAGAGAAAAACACACAAACCTGATTGTTTCAACACAATGATGCGGTACAATTGCAGCTAACAGTTGCTGAACATTTATTACTGTGCCTGGCACTATACTAGGGGCTTTACGTGGAGTGTGTAAGGTCTTATTAATGTGCCACGGAAAATGCCCTCATAAAGAAATCCACAGATTTCTCTGGGTGTACAGAAAAGGGAGGGTCACAGAAGAAAGGGGTTATACCATTTCAATAAAAGAAAATATCTATTAAATTTCTTGTAGCCACTACTATCCCCTTAGCCTAAGTCTTTAAACAGAGTTAGGGGCTCCAAGTTGATAGAACCTAAAGCTAAAGGACAGTTCCATGCGATAGACATTCTGACCAAGGACTGCTGTGGGCACTTATTTTCTTGCTCTTCAACTTCTAGAGAACAAAGTGTCTGCTTCTGCTGACAATTGGAATTTGACAGATAAGAGAAGAGTCTTGGTTCTGTCCATTTCTAATGGTGTGACTAGGGCAGTTAGTTAACCTCCCTAAGCTTCAGTTTCTGCATATGTAAAGGAGTGATAACAATAGACATACCTTAAAGGGCTCTTGAAGGAATAAAATCAGCGAATGTGCATAAAGCATGTGCCTTAGCTCAGGACCCCTGCAAAGTATGTACTTGACAAGTATTACTGATTCTCCTTTTTAGTTTGAGAATTAATTGCTAGCAACACTCAAAGCAAATCACTTTAAGGAATCATACATTATTGTTTTACTGCAACTTACATGATTTCTGTGTTTGGACATCCATTCCCAGGGGGAAAGATTTGAAGCTTTCCAATGAGGAAAAGGGAGACAAAGTTGAAGGTCTCTCGCATGCATTTACACTTTAAGTTTGTGTTATAGGTCTCCAGGACACCTATAAACACAGAATCAGTTATTTTAGTCCCTTTGGCATATAATTCACAACTAGAACTTAATCAGTAATCTTTCATACTGCACATCTGAAGATTTAAAAATTTCAAGTCGGTGCTTCCAGCCATATGCCTTTAGTTTGTGCATTTCTGTTCGTCTTGGCTTATTTTCAAACGTTTTCTGCCAAAACTTTAAAAATAAAATTAGCTTTTTAAAAGCACAATACCTATTGAAATTTGTGATAGCATTATATTGGTACTCAGATGGTTGTCCATATAATAACATTTGAGAATGGCCATAGTGGGGACTGACAACTCAGTTATAATTAAGGCAACATAAAATTGACTGATCTTCACCCCCAACACACAAAAACCAAGGAAATGAACTAGTTTCCGAGTCCCTGGAGCATTAACAAGCTGTAACGGAGTTCTCCCTCTTATCATACTCCCCAGCCCACCAACCCTCCCTGTCTCTCCGAGGAAATACCACGATAATATTTTTTGTTTTTGTTTAATATGTTGGTCCTCCAACTCAGTTGCAAATCATTACCCAAAAAAAGCCAATCATAAAAATTCGACTATTTGTTTTCAACAACAAAAGTTCTCAGTACTAGATACTTGTATAGGTAACCCATCTCATGCATTTTAAAGAATTCTACCCTCTTTAACCCCAGTGCCTACCACTGTGCTCGACACAGAATTGCAAATAAAAGGGACCAGGCTCTCAAGGTGTCTGCACTTTAGCGGGGGAAACAAGTGAACAAGAACTAAAATACCATAGAATGTTGTATTTCCCCCAAGGCCCAAACTGCATGAATGAGCACAGGGGACTTTACCAGGAGCAATGGAAAGGCTTCATGCAGGGAAAGAGAGATGAGGGTCTTGAAGAATGAAAATAACATGAAACAAAATAAAAATTGGAAAAAAAATCCCCACATTTTAAGAACAAAAATTGGTCCTCTACCCTGAGCAGAGCGTAGCATCCTGTGCATGCATCAGATTCCTTCAGCTGTATAAAAATTTACCACTTCAATTAGATATTTACCTATTTACACAAAGAAAACCTCCCCGTTTAGACTTGGAAGTCTGCTTCTTGGCAGAAAGTGTGTATTTGAGTACCCCTGCTGTACATACAATGGTTCGTGTCAGAGCTGACCCTATAAAATTGTATCAGACGTTCCCTGCAGGAGACCAACAGGTTGAGGTGAATAATCTCTAAATCCTATAAAGTGTTTGGTCGGAAGGGGTAGTGAAAGGCAAAACGAAGAAGAGATACCTGGAGAGAATTAGTTACAGGCAGAGCTGCATCTGAAAAAGGCCAGGAATAGGCAAGCCAAGTGTAAGTCCCATGGACATTGGATCTCCAGTATCTCCCCCCTTCTCTGGATGACAATCTTAATAATACAGATGTTTCCAGCCTCTAAGAGTTAAATCCCTAAGTACCTTACTTTTAGAAATCTGGGAGCAGTTGAGCAGTTTTTTTCCCCCTTCATTCACATCTCCCCTCATTTTCTGATGGAAAAAAAAAAATTGAAACAGCTGAAGACCATTTCAGCTCAAAGCACAAATGACAACATAAGTGAAAGTTCTCACCATGGACTGGAGAGAGGCTGCAGGCCAGCAGCACAAGAAGTAGAGATCCCTGGGTGAACCTCATTCTGCGTCAAGGTGGAGTTCAGACTTTAGTTAGCTCTGGGTCTAAACTGTGAGTTCTCAGCACAGAGATTCCTATTTATTCAGACCAGTAAGGCCCTCCCACTGCCTTTGTCTCCAGGAGGTCAGCTGCATCATCAGTTTTAAAAGCCCCCAAATATTGCTGAGCTTGCTTTTTTTAAACTCCTCTTGCAAATTTTATGAATTTGCTTCAGAGCAATAGTAGTATGGTAAAGTATTTCTTGAAAACGTAGCCTATAAATGGCAGGGATGCTGCAGGAATTTGGGGGTGGGAGTGAGGGAAAGGGTTTTCGGTTTGGAGACTCCACAGCACTCTGTAGGACCACAGTCAGTGATCGTGGCTTTGATTGCTTCTCTCAGTGAAGGGTCAATGGGCTTTCTCAATGCCATTTGAATATATCCTCCAGGAAATCAGAGACTCTGTCGGGCACATCATTGTGTTCCTAGCACCTGCAAGAGCGTCTAGCCTTTGGTAAGTGCTCAGTAAATATTTGCAGATCTAATTAATGGCTTCTTATATACAGATGCTTATGCCGACTGTTTTTCTACCAGACTTTCCCACATCGTATTTCACTCTCTGAAATATATGATTACTTATGTAATCTCACCATCATGGGAATCCTGGAAGAGGGCAAGTATGTGCCCCCTCATTAATGTGGCTGTGTCTTGAAGGGAGGAAAGTAACAGCTTTGAGGAGGAGAATCTTTCTTGCTCTGGTATGCAAGTTATTGAACTTGAGAACCAGGTGTCAGTGGAGGGTGTCATTAGAATTTCATCAGATGCTGAACTTCATATTACAGTTTAATAAAGCACACGTGCAATTTGGTTTTAATCTGGCCAAATAGCCCATGGGCCCAATGAACCCATAGCCTTAACTCACTTGCTAGGAGCACTTCTTTTTCTTTTTTTAATATGTCTAAATTGATTTAATTTTTAAATTATCTTGAGATGATGTTGGGCCTAACTTTTTTTTTTAACAACTTTATTGGAGTATAATTGCTTTACAATGGTGTGTTAGTTTCTGCTTTATAACAAAGTGAATCAGCTATACATATACATATATCCCCATATCTCCTCCCTCTTGCGTCTCCCTCCCACCCTCCCTATTCCACCCCTCTAGATGGTCACAAAGCACCGAGCTGATCTCCCTGTGCTATGCGACTGCTTCCCACTAGCTATCTTTCATTTGGTAGTATTTATATGTCCATGCCACTCTCTCACTTCGTCCCAGGTTACCCTTCCCCCTTCCCGTGTCCTCAAGTCCATTCTCTCCATCTGTGTCTTTACTCCTGTCCTGCCCCTAGGTTCCTCAGAACATTTTTTGTTTTTTAGATTCCATATATATATATATGTGTTAGCATACGGTATTTGTTTTTCTCTTTCTGACTTACTTCACTCTGTATGACAGACTCTAGGTCCATCCACCTCACTACAAATAACTCAATTTCATTTCTTTTTATGGCTGAGTAATATTCCATTGTATATATGTGCCACCTCTTCTTTATCCATTCATCTGTTGATGGACACTTAGGTTGCTTCCATGTCCGGGCTATTGTAAATACAGCTGCAATGAACATTTTGGTACATGACTCTTTTTGAATTATGGTTTTCTCAGGGTATATGCCCAGTAGTGGGATTGCTGGGTCATATGGTAGTTCCATTTTTAGTTTTTTATGGAACCTCCATACTGTTCTCCATAGTGGCTGTATCAATTTACATTCCCACCAACAGTGCAAAAGGGTTCCCTTTTCTCCACACCCTCTCCAGCACTTAATGTTTGTAGATTTTTTGATGATGGCCATTCTGACTGGTGTGAGGTGATACCTCATTGTAGTTTTGATTTGCATTTCTCTAATGATTAGTGATGTTGAGCATTATTTCATGTGTTTTCTGGCAATCTGTATATCTTTGATTAAAAAAAAAAAGAAAGAAAAATATGTGGACAATGGCTCATCTGTCCTAGAGCGCCCCTGGGCTGCCCTAGGAGTGTGCAGGTGTGGATGTGTGAACCCAGACCTATGGAGCCACTGAAAAATCAGAGGTTTGGTCTTCCTGGTGTGGCTTCCTAAATTAATTTGATTTTTGCTACTCAGTTAGCGTTGTGGATGTTAGCATCTTAGATGCTCCAGAGTGTATGGGGTTATGGTAATGTCATAATACCTTCGTAAGCCAAGCAGTCCTCCAATTGGCCTGAATGACTGCGATGACTGGGAACTCATCAGTCTTGAGGCAGCCCATTCCGTTGTTTGGGCAGTTCTGGTTAGAAAGTTCTTCCTTCTGTGCATGTGAAAGCCGCTTCCCTAATATTTCAGTCACTTTGTACTAATTCAACCCCTTATCACCATATAAAAACCATTGCTCTTTCATTGATAGTACTCCAAATATTTGAAGATAGGGTGTGTGAGTTGGGCCCCCCAGGAAGCAGATGCTGAGATGGATGTTGGAATAAAAGAAAATTTTTTTCTTTTTTTCTTTTTTTTTCTGAATCAAAGTAGGGAGGAGACAGGAGTGGGCCTGCCCATTGAGGAGAGCTTCAGGTTGAAATGCTGATCTGAGGGTCTGTGACAACTCAATGGGAGGTCCTGAGAAAAGACTGTCTATTAGAGGAGCTCCACAGTGGGCAGAGATCCAGTCCCTACCATCCCTCCCTTCCCCCCTCCGCCATGCCCAGTCACTGGCGGGGGCTTCTCAGAAGCATCATGGTCTCCGGTAGAAAGCTGAAACAGAGCCTGAGGGTGTTAACAGCTGGAGGATGTCAGCTAACTGCACTTCTCCCAGCTGGCCAGCAAGTTATTTCTTTGAGGGAGATCTGAGCAGTGAACCTCCATGGCTGTTGCACAGAGTTATAAGCTAGAGGTTAAGGGCACAAACTGTGGAGTCACCCGGTCAATGACTTTGGACAGGTCACTTAATTTATCTATGCCTCAAATTTACCAGTTTTCATATGGGGATAATACTAATTTTAAAGGATTTTTTTGGAGAATAAAATCATCTAGTATATGTAGAATTCTTGGCAGAGTGTGTGGCACGTAGAATGTGTTCAATAGTTGGTCTGTCTGTCCATCCATCCATCCACCCATTCATCCATTATCAATAGATTTAACTTTTACTCTAAACCCCAAATGAACACATTTCACAGGTAAATATCCTAACCTATAACACAGTTTGAGGCTCTCTCACCGTCTTTTTTCCATCACTTATCTTCAAAAAGATAAATCACCATCTGGTTTATCTTTTTGAAACTTGTTCATCTTTTTCATTGTTTCTCCTAAACCACGACTGCCCCTGTTTCTGTCTCCCCCTACCTTCTCTGACTCACACACACACACACACACACACTCGCATGCACACACATCTGAACATCACACTACTCCAAGTATGGCTTTGCCAATACAAAGTAGACGAAGCCCCTTAGAATAACATTATTCTGGTCACTTATATTGAGTTTTCAGGTAACAATTTCTTTTTCTTTTGATATGGTCATTTCTGACTATGTCTCATTCATTTCACTTGTGCCCACTTGTGCAATTTGATCTTGGGACCCAAGTGTAGAAGTTTTACATTTGCCTCTGTTATAGGTACTATATATCTCCTTGTCAGAAAAAAAATGAGTGACACTGACAACAACAGGAAGAGAGTAGGAACAAAGGTACCTGAAAGAGAACTCTGAATAAACTTAGGAAATTCCACAATTGGCTCTTGTTAAAAAAGAACTGCTGGGTCAAGGAGGTAATTCCAGAGCAATTCTAAAAGTGATTTTGTTCCTTTTTAATGTTCAGCATTTAGGATTTAGCATATACTGACCAAAGAAACTTCATACCTGCCTGCCCCAAGATAGGATTGGAAAATGGGCAGCTCTGTGGTGGCCAGATGATTCTAGAAGTTTCAAGTCAGACTCTCCATGATCTCATTTACAATAGGGGTATACATTTCAAAAACTTTGAAGCCAAGAAGAAAAATGTTTTGAAACAATAGATTTAGGGCCCAAGTGGAAACATTTTATTTTTAAAATAGTTTTTATATACAAATAAATAGTTTTACCTTTGTTTGGAAACATAAAAACATACAACTTGGTTTATATCAAACCTGATTTTTTATGATCAGATATATAAAAACTTAGGGAAAACGAGAAAATGATGGGGAGGGTTTTTTTTTCCCCCTGACTTTGGAATCAAACCAGATTTTCTCTTAGACCCAAGAAAAACTGGGTAGTTTTGAGTACCTTGGTGCTTAAATTGTGGTCCATGGAATAGCACCATCAGCTTTACCTGAGAGCTTGTTAAAAGTGCAGAATCTCAGGTCCTGCATTTTAACAAGATTCCTAGGTGATTTAAATGCACCTTAAAGTCTGAGAAGAGCTGCTATGTATAGCTTGAGCCATACTCATATTCAAATTGCCTTCAGAGAAAGGTTTGCACAAATCATCTCCTCGGGGTATGATGCACAGATCCCTTCGTGCAAGTGGACAGGACAAACTGCTAAATGCACAGCAGTGAAAGCAATAAGAAGGGAAGTCTCTCTCAAGATATCAAAAAGTGCAATGTCACTAAAGTAGAGAGATGGTATAATTGACCAAAGTACCTACCAATCTAGCTAGTCAAAAGGCATTGAACAGAGGGTTCATGGCAGAGTTTAAAATGATTCAAGGGATAAAATTCTGATAATTTTTAAGTAGTTTGTAATATAATAGGAGACAAATGTCATTTTGACCAAATTGAGAACATTTTCTTTCATGCCATCTAAAAGCAACTCAACTAGAAAATAGAAACTTGCTCTATTCTGTTAACAAGTGTTTTAACTTGCTGAACAGCTGACATTTGCTTTAGCCTTTCAGCACAGCAGGAAAGTATTACAACCTAGTGGGTAAGAGCTCAGGTTCTGAAATCAGACTTGTCTGGGTTTGCAAACTCACTACAAGACTTACTTGCCTTGTACCGTCCCCAAGGTTCAGTTCCTCCATGCCATTGGCACTGAAGATAAGTGGTGGTACCTTCTTGGAGAGTCCTATAGGGAACCTAACAGTGATGGGAAAGTGCTTTGCTCAGTGTTTGGGCAAATAGTAAGCACTCAATAAATGTTAAATTTTTTACCTTTGTGAAAACACAAAAATTTGTTATTTATTTTAAATTTAATTTATTTTATTGTGGTAAGAACACTTAATGTGAGATCTACCCTCTTAACAGTTTTTAAGTGTACATTACTGTTGACTATAGGTACAACGTGGTACAGCAGATTTTCTAGAGCTTATTCATCTTTTTTAAGAAGCAACTTTGGCTTCGTTTGTGAGTCAAGCTTCTGACGTGAATTAAAGTGTCACTTTGGTTTCCACTGGACACATGTGATTCCTTATTTAAAGGTCTTCTGACCAAGAAGCTGTTCCTCACACTCTGTTTTTACCCACTTTGAACAAAAATATTGATCTCCTTTCCCTAAGAAGCCACCCATGGAGGTTTGTATTAGTTACAAATGTACTGAAGTTTTATGAATTGACTGTTTTTCCTTTTGCCATCATTTTCATCTCCACTGAATTGCTTATAACAGCCTGTTGTTTATCAGACAGTCATTTCAAGACCCATATCTGAGGAAAGGTATTTTCAAAGGTGATTAAGTTCATATTTCAGGTTGTGCTCAAGTTCATCTCAAATATAGTGGATCCCAGACAAAACTAAAATGTGTCTATCTAAAACTTCTTTCCAAAAAAAATAAAATTAAAAAATTAAAAAATAAAACTTCTTTCCCCTGTGTTCGGGTGGTGATTTTCCAGAAGACTGCTAGGTGGCAGTGTTAATTACAAAAACAGCCTGCTGAAAGGGAAAGGGGGGTCCACAGGTAAAGACCCTGCAGTGCTGACAAGACGGATGTGTTGCATATTATTTCAATGTTCAAATCATTATTTGATTTGGTTTACTGCTTTTTTTAAAAAATTAAATACTGTGAGTTTTGAGATTTTTAAAATTAGGCTGAAATGTTACTCAAAGAGGGAAGAAAAACCCCTAAAACTCTGAAGTAATCCAACAAATTCTGGGCCACGTCCAACTTCTTGGCCCTGAGGTTGCAAAATCAGATTGTGTGTCAGTTCTCTGGTGTGCAATCACGTTAGGCCTCAGCAGCAGCTGAGTGCAAAGCTTCTGTGATTAGAAAGTTTTTTGAGAACAGTGAGGACACCACATAGCAACGTCAAAGTGATGGTCAAGTTTTCCAGCTCAGCCCAGTGAACAGAAACAAAATAGTCATCTTCTTTCTCCTGTTCAGATTCTATAATGTACATGTTATCTCATCATCTGCTTTTTTATCTTAGATACCTTTATGTTATAACCATGTATGGATGGAGTTCTGGATGTTAAGAATAAAAGTCAATGGTTTCCAGCAAGAGCGCCTTTATTTAACTTCGAAAGTTTTGGGCTTATCACTCTGTTTTTATAATGTCTGCTGTTCCACAACCTCAGGTGTTTCCAGGTAATCCTCTTGGCTTCATATTCCTTTGCCAGTGTCTCCTCTTTGTTTAACCAGACATTAAGATCCTCTTCTCACTGCGGGCTCTCTTCCAAGGCAAGCGTGTCTCTTCCCTACTTCCAGTTTAGATGGAAGTCCACTCACATGGGTATCTATCCAATAGCCTAGTGGTCATGGCTTCATACAGGCCTCTTAGATCCTTCCAACCAATTACATCCAAATTGAACTCAGTTTCTCTAAAATCTGCTTTACCTGCAGTATTCCCAGTCTTAGTGAATGGTATCATTCACCCAGTTGCTCAGAAACCAGTAAGTCATCTTTAATTTCTTCTTCTCCCTTAATCCCCATATTTATTTGGTCTCCAAGAGCTGCCACTTGTATCTGTAAAAACGTCTTGGCTTTGTCTACTTTCCTCACTTTTATCACCACCTCTTATTCCAAGACACCATTGTTAGAAATCCTGCAATGGCCCATTAACTGCTCTATTCCCATCCCCCTTCCGATCCATTTCCCACACTGCAGTCAGAGTCATCTTTTCAGAACACAAAGTTGATCATGTCATTGCTCTGTTTCAAAAGCTTCTCACTGTCCTTATATGGATCAGCCCTTCTGTGGATCCTGGCGTTCTCTCCAATTTCATCCCTTGCCTCACTCCCTCACTCTCCACCCCACTTTTCAAAAGATGGGTTTGAGGACCCTTGGCAATCCCTCTGCCCTCCACTAGGGGTCTGAAGTTCCCAGGTTGAACACCTTCTTCAATGAAGAGATGAATACTTCCTTCCTCGTTGGCAGTACCTGGATATTCAAAGTTTTTTCCTCTAGCCCCATTCCTATGGCTTCGTTTATATTTATTCTCAATAACAGGGTGTTGTACCAGGGCTAGAAACGATTTACAATGTTGTATTAGTTTCTCGTGTACAGCAAAGTGATTCAGTTATACATATACATACATATTCTTTTTCATATTCTTTTCCATTATGGTTTATTACAGGATATTGAATATAGTTCCCTGTGCTATACAGTAGGACCTTGTTTTATCTATTTTATATATAGTGGTTTGTGTCTGCTAATCCCAAATTCCCAATTTATCCCTCCCCTACCCCCTTTTCCCTTTGATAACTGTAAGTTTGTTTTCTACGTCTATGAGTCTGCCTCCGTTTTGTAAATATGTTCATTTGTGTCATATTTTAGATTCCACATATAAGTGATATCGTATGGTATTTGTCTTTCTCATTCTGACTTACCTCACTTAGTATGATAATCTCTGTGTCCATCCATATTGCTGCCAATGGCACTATTTCATTCTTTTTTATAGCTGAGTAATATTCTATTGTATATATACACCACATCTTCTTTAGCCATTCATCTGTCGATAGACGCTTAGGTTGCTATACCTTGGCTGTTGTAAATAGTGCTGCTATGAACATTGTGGGGTACATGTATCTTTTAAAATTAGAGTTTTCTCCAGATATATGCCCAGGAATGGGATTGCTGGATTATATGGCAACTCTATTTTTAGTTTTTTGAGGAACCTCCATACTGTTCTCCATAGTGGCTGCACCAATTTACATTTGCACCAACAGTGCAAGAGGGTTCCCTTTTCTCCACACCCTCTCCAGCATTTGATATTTGTAGACTTTTTAATGATGGTCATTCTGACTGGAGTGAGGTGATACCTCATTGTAGTTTTCATTTGCATTTCTCTAATAATTAACGATGTCAAGCACTTTTTCATGTGCCTGTTGGCCATCTGTATGTCTTCTTTGGAGAAACGTCTGTTTAGATCTTCTGTCCATTTTTTGATTGGGTTGTTTGGTTTTTTGTTATTGAGTTGTATGAGCTGTTTGTATATTTTGGAAATTAAGCCCTTGTTGGTTGCGTTGTTTGCAAATATTTTCTCCCAGTCCGTAGGCTGTGTTTTCATTTTGTTTATGGTTTCCTTTTCTGTGCAAAAGCTTATAAGTTTGATTGGTCCCATTTCTTTCTTTTTGCTTTTATTTCTATTGCCTTGGGAGACTGACCTAAGAACACACTGGTACAATTTATGTCAGAGAATGTTTTGCCTATGTTCTTTTCTAGGAGTTTTATGGTCTCATGTCTTGTGTTTAAGTATCTAAGCCATTTTGAGTTTATTTTTGTGTATGGTGTGAGGACGTGGCATGTGGATATTTTTGAAGCTTAGGGTTGGGCAACACCCCACCTTACTCCTGAGCAGAACATATTTACTGAGGAGTGTCACCTTGGTGTATAATGAAGAAAAATCCACTCCCCTGCCAACTCCCAACTCTACTGTAGTGATGCTCTCTTTCTTGCCGTGTAAGGCATCTTGTCCAGATTCCATAACATCTTTTTGCCATTTTTTTGTTATTCGAATAATCTTTGCTCTGTTTGTTGAAAATAATTCAGTATTTGCACAATTCAAAGCTCTTCTCCTCTCTTCCAGCCAATGCAGATGAAAACTTTGACTAGAGGGGCTTGGCATGGGTGAGTGAGGCACAGTCTGGATGTCCTCTACCTCCCCTTTCCCCTTCCAGGCTTGTGCGACTTGTCAGGGAAGAGGGACAGGGGCTGGGATGGTTGTCTTCCATGGCAAGGGGGCAGCCCCCACTCAGCCCGTTACTCATCGCTGCTTCTCTGTCATCGGTGCTTCTATCGTTGTGGACGCCTGTTGGGTGGCAGAGCTGGCTCTCCCAGGGAGACCCCGAGGAGCCTCCCTAATGCACAGCTCCCTAACGTGGCAGAGCTGACTCTGCACTAACTCCTTCCACAACTCTCCAGCCTCTACCACAGGGACATACGCCACAGCCTTTTCACTGGGGTCACCTCACCCCACGCCAGCTCTTTTGGAGGTGGAGTACTGGTGAAATGGCCAAGCTTGGTTATCTCCTGCAGGGTCTGCTAGACCCACAGAAGATGAATGGTTGTTGCCATGCCAACCAGTGGAAAAGCTGACAGCCTTGCTGGTATACCTCCTCTGTCAGCATCCTGTTTCCCCTTTTTCCAAGCTCCAACATCATCAAATACTCTATCCCTTTAATGGCTTGCCAATGTTCAGAAGAGGCAAGAGAGGGAAGCGCTTCTTTTATTGATATATACTTGGCAATCTTGCAATGCTCTCTCCTCTCTCCTAGTCTCTTCCCCTTATATTGACTGGAGGTGGGGGAGGATAGAGGGTTCTTTGATTGGGTTCTTCCTGGCAGCCCTGTGAGCGGTTGGTTGGCCCTGGTACTGGTGGTGCTCTGGTTGTAGAATGTAGCCACAGCCTGCAGCAGATCCTGCAGTTTGCCCATCTAACAGCCACTCCTGTACTTCCATTTTTTGAACAGAACCCTATTTAATTTGAATATTCAACCTCTTCAACACAGCCATGTGCACCAGATGAGCTATTCCAAGGCCCTTGGGGGGAAATCCTCATTGTCTTAAGCCAATGATTAAGATGATTCCACTTTTCTAAATCTGGGGCCTGAGAAAGACATTTTAATTTAACTCTTAAAATCAAGATAATGTAAGTGGTGACTTCTTCCTGCCTTTGGACATTGTCCTCAGGCTGGATCCTTTCATGACTACGGCTATTCCAGGTGTCATACCCAGATCTAATGAAGGCAACACATGGAGGAGTTCCTTGTCAAAAGAATGCAGACATTCTTACTACTTGAGAAAAAAATATTTCTTTATTGTTAAAGCCATTTTTAGATGCATTTTTGGTTACTTATAAAAGTATCCTAATGGACCCATGTTCTTTTGCTTGTCAGCTTTCAATCTTAGCACCGGTCCAGGACATCAGGAATAATAACCCTATATTTCCTGTTACTCTACCTACTGTCTGTGTCAGTGGTATGCTAAGGGTTTGCTTTGTTTGCAAAAAACAGGCAACAATTTTTTGAGTATGAGAAGGTCAATAAAGGGGGAGCGTGTGGTGGTCAATTCCTCATCCCTACCCAGGCTGAAAGACTGGGACCACTAAGAGAGTTGGAATGCCAAGTTGAGGAGGCTGTGTGTGATAATGACTCTGGACACAAGCATGCTTGTTTGGAGCCCAGGGGACACTGTCTTAGGAAGTGGGACAGAGAACTGGGGAGAGGGCCAGTCCCCCTAAATGCTCTGCAGACAATCATAAAGTTCCAAGACTGAAGGCTCGGGGCGGCAGAGCAACATCCTCACAGAAGGCCCTGGCAGGACAGCAGTGATGTATCTTGACACAGAGGCTAGCGCAAAAATCACAAAAGTTTTGTGGCACGTCTCCCTGAAGCCAGTGGGGCACTCTGTGGGCGTGTGGGGCAGCACTCCTATAGACATCCGGCAGAGCTGTAGGAGGGGTATCAACCCACGCACCACTGTGTTTATAGTCAAAGGTTCTGGCTTTCACACCTTTATACCACACTCTCCTATGGGTGGTGAACAAGAGAAGCTTATTCAGTCTTACCCCATGGTTCAGCTCTTTTCAGGGTGAACTCAATCACTGTCATTGATTTGAGTGTCTACTCTATGTCAGGCACTTTGCAATGTGCACAAAAGACATGTGGTCCATGCCCTGTGAAAATCAGTCCCAAATTTCGCACCTTTACTGCACGTACTAAGCTCAATACATCTTGACCCAGAGTTTAAAAGCACAAATCTGGATTACTCTCACTCAGGGTGTCTCAGCGGGGTTGAAATGTTCTAATCCAACCCGTTTTCTTAATTATAAAGCATAAGCGGTCTTAGTAGAGAACTCAAAAGCATCCACTGCCCCTACTAGATTAAGTGAGCAGAAATTAGAGGGTCATGTCCGTAGACCTACTATCTGCCTCAGTGATATACAAAAAGAGCTTTGTTTTATTGGCACACACACACAAAAGGAACGTGCTGGTAAATGTTGTAAAGCAAACATTCTGGAAAATTCTGATTTGTGAGGTTTGCCTACTTCCATGATGTGGTTACTCCCACTACGGTCAATTTCAAGCTACCCAAGTGAGTGGGGACTGTCGAGCACCCTCCCAGTACCTGCCCAGCTGCCTGTCCACAGAGCCAGAGGCTTCTTCTGGCTTTGGGACATGACGTGTTTATTCTGTGCCTTGATATTCATGTTAGCAGAGGCCTGGGCAGGCTGTGCTGCTTTCTATAGGTGGATGGCCAGAGGGAAGTTTCTGAGCTATGCCGCTGGCTATAGCGCTAATGACAAAGCTGGATCGTTTGATTCAAGTGTCAGTGGAATCCCTGATCAGCCCACTGTCTCAACATTTTTATCGCTGTCTCTGTTTTGGCAGAGACAAATCGATTCTCATGATCTTGTTCTCCAGAAAAGTGGTGCTTCCCAGGGCCTTTGCCTTGAGCTCAAAACATGCAAGGAAGCTCTGTGGACCCAGGTTCCAGGGCAGAGGGAGAAGCTGGGCCTCTGTGGACCTGAAGCCAGTTGTTTGAGAGCTCATCACCCTCCTCCTCTTTATGACTCACTCTGGTAGTCTCCCGAGATACTCAAACCTAACCTTTCTGACTCAAAATCCAGTGCTCTTACCATGAGGCTGAGCCCCCAAGTACTGGCACTGCAGCAAGTTTGCCAGGAGGCCGATGTTATTCTTAAGGAAAGCAGCCTTGCCTGCTATGACATGGCTTTCAGTATGAATCCCACGGCACGCAGTGGCAATGCTGACCTTTTGCTGGTGCTCAAGAGAGTGGCACTGTCCTTCTTTATCCATTCACCCAACCCGATCTCTGGGTTCAGTCCCTGATAACTGTTAGAAAGATCCCTGTCCTCTTACTTCGAAGCATCTCTCAATTTTCTCCCACCTCTGGGGTAGCACTGGTCCTCCTTGCCCTCTGCTGGCTGAAGACAGAGGTTTTTGCCCAGCTAAGTAATAACCACTATGACATGTGTTCCTTGGTCCAAGAACACCCTTGGCCTTCAAACATGGCAAGGTTTTCATTGGAATCAGGAAGCTTAGATGTGAGAGCTCACTGTTCTTGAACTGACTACTTAAGTTCTGATCTCCACATTTTCTCATCTACAAAAAAAGGAATAATACCTGTCTGCACAGGGATGATATAAGAAATTAATGTATGTGAAAGTGCTTCGTAAAATATAAAATGATTTTTCAATGTAAGGTATTTTACTCTCTCTTTGTTGCTCCACTTAGGCATTTCCATTAACTTTAAATCCTGAGGCCAACTTCCTCAAAGCCACAGGAATTTATCAGCCTTGCTTTGGAAAGGTAGGTCTCAAGGGACTGTCCAATCATTCATTGTAACAGCACCAGTGAGAAACCTCCAACGTTGGTGTGACGCCCAACAGAGGGCACATGTGGGAAATGATGCGAAGCAATGGTTAGTGCCCCTTCTTATTGTAAATTGGAGGTGAATCTCTCTCTCCTTTCCAGCCTAGTTGGCTCTAACAATGTTTTAACTTGTGCTTCAAAACAGTTGTGTTTCTTCACCAAGTGATTCCCTGCTGTTGCCACAATCAGGGAAATGGAGCAAGCTTTCAGTTTCTCCCGATCTCCCCTGGTCAAGCATTTCTTGCCTTTTGAATTGGGAAGAATGGATGAAGGCAAAGAGTTGCCTGAGACCACCCAAATCCAAGAGAATGGTGAAAGGATAGAGCCTAGAGAGAGGAAAGAAAGATCTGAGTGAAAATCCCAGCTCTGCCCATGCATTTGTAACTTATTAACCTCTCTGGATTTCTCCATCTTTAAAGAGGAGGTGATAATACCGTAATGTACATTTAGCTTCTCAGCATCCAAACCTTCTTGTTTCAGAGAAATCTCCTATTGTGTGAGTCTTGGATGCAGTAAAGGTCTCATTTCTACCACGGAATCTGAAAAGGCCCCTGGTACTCAGGGCACAAGACCCAGGATGGCAACCACACTGTTCCCACCACAGACCTGGACTCTTGATGGATTCAAAGTCTCTGATTTAACTGGACCACCCCTGTGGGAGGATCCTGGCATGGTTCCCACTGCCCAGTTACTCATGGCTTCCCCCTGGTTCTGCAGTCTTTCTTTGGATTCCATGACCTATACAAAGTCCTTTCCATTATTGCTTTTCTATGCAAGACAGCTAGAATTGTTTTTGTTGCTGTGTATATTTGTCACTGATAACCTAGACCCCTGTGTAGACAGATACTATTCCCTTTTTATAGATAAGAACATTTGGAGCTCAGAGTTTAACTGATCAGTTAACGCAGAACATGCCCTCAAATCTAGGTGTCCTGATTCCAAAGTCCATCATTCAGCAGATATTTGTTGCACTCTGACTATGGGCCACAGGCTCTTGCTGGCATGTAGGGCCTGGTGCTGACGACATGGAAGGGAAGCCAGTGTAGAGCTGTGCAGTGTGGCCTGGACCCTGCAGGCATGAGGGCCACTGCGGCACTTACACACATGTGGATTCCAGGGTTCAACTTAATGTCTGGGGGTCAGACTAGGGAAGTGTCATGTTTAATAAGCTCCCCAGGTGATCCCCTGGTGCTTGCTGGTATTTGAGAATCCTTCCTAATATTGTGGCACCAGCCATAAACCGTATTATGAGTGTATACGCATAGTAATAGTATGAGGCAGGTAGCATTCTTATGGATACACTTTACATGGCATGAAATAGCTTTTAGCATGACCTTTCCGGTCATAAAACAAAAATACTGGCCTTGTACTGGGGCTTGGAGAGCATGACTACACGTACGCTAAGCCCCCTGCATTTACACTGCTGTCTTAATCCTGCCACACGCTGAATTAGTGTGTGATATCTCTGTAGGAGAGGGGATAATTCACGGGCTATTTGGTTTTAAACTCAGGAGCAGAAAAGGAGGGAATTGCAGTGTGACTTGTGTCCATGGAAAATGCATTCTTTAGGCCTTCCGGAGGTAAGTTTATGATTAACATTTTGATACTGTGTTTTACTTTATTAAATTATTATACCATGTGCAATCTTATTTAGAAAAATTTATTTTAAAAAAGGAATAATTCTTGTATTGGCTGAAATTAATAAAGAGTTCAAACTTCCCATAAATTGCCTCTGTGAATCCCCCATGCCATCAGCTTCTTTGAAGTGGGATGGTAACTTGACTAAGCACTTTTGACCTTGGCCCACACGTTGCTCTGCTGGAAGGAAAAGACTATGTTTTACCTTAGACTGCTTCTCCCTCCTATAGAAACTGGTTTCTAAAGACAAAGTAGAGACATTCTCTAAAAGGACATTTCTGACATGTGCAGTAAGTGGTTGGCAATTTATATATACATTTTGGAGGTTAGTCTCTTCTGATTTAAAAAATATGTCTTACCATCTCCTGGAGCCACTAAAGATAAAGGTCTGTGACTTGGAACTTCCCCGCAAATCCAGAGAGACTGTGATCACACTTTAATAAAAAACTGTCTTCTGTGTACTTCATACATCAGTAAATTTCATAGAGTATTTACATGAGCCATCAACTTTTGGGGTATGAAAAGTCTGAGTATGGGGAATGTATATGCAGGTGTTCAGGTAAAGGAAAAAGTGAAGAAGAGTGGTGTTACCCTTCTGATGGAGGCATGGGCAGTATGTCTGCGTGTTTTCTATTGAATTGAATGAACCTCTCCCTAAGTTCCTACGTCAAATTGATGGGACAGATTGGGCCAGTTGAAAACATGAATATTTATCAAAATCTTTTTATGGTTCCAGAAGAACAAGCAATTGCTCTCAGACATCTGCCAAATGCCAGCTCCATACCAAGCAGTTGGTATCCGGCCTTGGGGTCAAGAAGTAGAAGTTTGATATAATGTTCAACAATTTCCTCCACCCCGCCTACGATCAAAGCCAGGCCCATGCAAGCACTTCTGCAAATTTCAAAGTGTATATGGTCTATATAATCAGCAGCCTTTCAAGCCACATGAGTCTGAAATAGAAACTTAGACTGAAAATAGAAGTGGCTCAGAGGAAATTGCTTCAACCATGAGGGGTAATTTTCAATTCTAGTAATTGTAAAAGGGAACCTTCTAACCTAATCGCCCTGGGTTTGACTTGCCTACATAACTTCATTTAGTGGTTTTAAGGGTAGTAAGCAATGATTGCTATGGAGTGTTCAGTTTTGTTCTTGTTTATCTGTGTTTGAGATGGGAGGGTTGGGGGTGAGCAGAGCCTATGAAGTTATCCCGGGCAAAGAACTGGAGAAAGAGGATCCATGAGAGCAGGTGAAGAGAATGAGGATGGAACCAGATCCATGGTCCAGGCTAGAGAGAACTCAGAGTTTAAAGGACAGAACAGCCAGGTAGTTGGTTTTGGGAAGAAACTCCACTGATGACATATGCACATGCCAAGGACAAGTAAGAAAAGAGTATAGGTTTAAAAATAATTTTCCTGGTGTATTCTCTCAGTTGGCACCAGTATTGTCAGTAAAGTATAAAAGGCTGAACTAAGCTGACTGGGGTATGCAGGTGCTAATGACACTTAGTTACCAGAACAGTGATCCTGGTAGAGGTGGGCAGCAAGTATGGTACCAGAATCCTTGGGGGTTTGGACCAGTCTACTTCCCCACCCACCCCAATGGTAGTGACCCCTTCTTCCAAACTGTGGTTTGTTTTATACCTCAGGGGTATGGGTGGGAGTAAGAAACAGTAAAATAAATTATGTACCCAAATTACAGTAACATTTGATTGTTCACTAGAATTTTTTCTATGAAGATTATAGTGGTAGAGAAAGGGGGAGCAGGCTTCTTGGAAAATTAATGTAGGAATTAAGGGGGAAAAGAGGAAAATGAGATCGTGCAAAGGAAACAAGACAAACCCCCTCCCCCCCCTTGGCCATCAATCCTGGTGCCCTGCATCATTTCAAAGCAGAAGCAGAAATTGTCCTTGGCTCAAGCCGGTCCACACACTGCTGTCATCCCCTTATGCGACCCTGTTCCCCAGGCCATTGGACTGGGCAGTTCATGTCCCTTGTCCTTGCATCAGTCACTTGGTGAGGAGTATTAGAGACCCGAAAAGACAGACTAGACTTGAATCCTGATTCTGCCTCTAATTAGTTTCATGGCCTTTGGTGTGTTACTTGCTTTCTTGGCACCTTGGTTTTCTAATTCTTAAAATGACAGTCATTGAAGAATTAAGTGAGATAAAGTGAAGATTTGATGCAGTGCCTGGCACAGAGATATCAGCCTTTGTGAAGATTCCAGTTAAACAGATACCTGGTCTCCCTCCTTTGAGCCACTATTCTACCAATTACCCAGCTCCACTGTTGCATCTAACCCTAAGGAATGTAACCATTTATTTCTATACATTATCCTTAGCTAGACTGTGAGTTCCTGCAGGAAGAGGTCAAAACATTATGGCTTTGTATTCCTCACACTGTAACTAGTACTGTAACCAGTACAAGCTCAATGAAAGTTTCTTGGATCCCCATGGTTCCTTTGCTGACTGAATGCATAAGTGAATGAATAAAAGGAGAATGGTGGTGGGGAGAAATGAAACTAGAAGTCTTCATCAATTGAGAGGAATGTTCCAACACAGCATCCTTTTCTTGTTTTGATTAGTTCAGCAAGTAAGACACCAGACTTACCGGATCTTATTCTGAATACTGTTGACTGGTTTGTGGGCAAAAGAAGTCTAGGCTGTATTTGCTATTAAAGAGCCACACAGGGAAGCCTTGTCAGAGTTTCCACACTAGGCTGTTGAATTAGGAGTGACTAAGAAAAAGAAGCCCCATGATGCCAAGACACGGTGCGGTTTCACTTTATCTGTCATCGGCTAGAGAAGATGGAGTTGTCTTACATTTCAGCACCACCTACTGCAGCTGGGTCTGCAGCTCATATACGGGAACTGTGGTGTCAAACTATCCTTCATTTACACGCAATTTTCAATTGCTGTCTAGATCCTTTTTTCCCTAGGACTTTAACCTCTGCCACACATTTCCTTTAAGCCACAAAATATTCCCTCAAAGTGTCTAAGAACAACAGCAAGCTTACATGAAGCTAATGCCTCAATCCTCTATTTACAGATGGAAAAATGAGTTATTCCATTGAAGCCAGGAAAATACATCTGCTTAAGCAATTCACCAAGAAGCCATTCTTTCCTCACGGTCAGAGACCCTGTCCTGAATATGCACATCTGGTGAGTCAGTTTATGTAGGTAACTGCCCACATCTTTTGCTGAGGGTGTGTTCTCTTGCTTTCCCTTGTGGACACAGAGGAATTTTATTTTATTTTACTTTATTTCATTTCATCACTTTTTTATTGAAGTATAATTGACTTACAGTATTATACTAGTTGCAGGTGTACAACATAATGATTAGATGTTTTTATATATTATGAAATGACCACCATGATAAGTCTGGTTACCATCTGTGCCCAAAGTTATTATAATATTATTGACTATATTCTCTATGATGTACATTACATCCCTGTGACTTATTTATTTTGTAACTCTGAGTTTATACCTCTTAATATCCTTCACCTATTTCACTCATCTTCCCACCCTCCTCCCCTCTGGCAACCAACAGTTTATTCTCTATATCTATGAGGCTGTTTCTGTTTCGTTATATTTGTTCATTTGTTTTGCTTTTCAGATTCCACATATAAGTGAAATCATATGGTATTTGTCTTTGTCTGACTTATGTCCCTTAGTATAATACCCTCTGGGTCCATCAATGTTGTCAAAAATGGCAAGATTTCTTCTTTTTTAATGGCTGGGTAACATTCCATTGAATATATACACCACATCTTCTTTATCCATTCATCTATCAATGGACATTTTGGTTGCTTCCATATCTTGACTATTGTACATATGCTGCAAAGAATGTAGGGGTGCATATATCTTATAGAATTAGTGTTTGTTTTCTTCAGGTAAGTACCCAGAAGAAAAATTGCTGAATCATACAGCAGCTCTATTTTTAATTTTTGAGGAATCTCCATACTGTTTCCCAGAGTGGCTGCACCAATTTACATTCCACCAACAGTGCACCCACTTCTCTCCACACCCTCACCAACACTTGCTGTTTATTGTCTTTTTGATGATAGCCATTCTGGGAGGTGTGACGGGATATCTCATTGTGGTTTTGATTTGCATTTCTTTGATGATTAGTAATGCTGAGCATCTTTCCAGTGTCTGTTGGTCATAGGTATACCTTCTTTGGGAAAATGCCTATTCAGGTTCTCTGCCCATTTTTTGACTGGGTTGTTTGTTTTTTGATGCTGAGTTGTACGAGTTCTTTGTATATTTTGTATATTAATCCCTTATCGAATACATAATTGGCACACTATCTTCTCCCATTCAGTAGGCTGCCTTTATTTTATATAGTTTCCTTGGCTGTACAAAAACTTTTTAGTTTGATATAGTCCCTTTGATTACTTTTGCTTTTGTTTCCCTTGCCTGAGGAGACAGATCAGACAAATATTGCTAAGAGAGAGGGGGAAGATGGCAGAAGAGTAAGACACGGAAATCACCTTCCTCCCCACAGATACATCAGAAATACATCTACACGTGGAACAACTCCTACAGAACACCTACTGAACGCTGGCAGAAGACCTCAGAGCTCCCAAAAGGCAAGAAACTCCCCACGTACCTGAGTAGGGCAAAAGAAAAAAGAATAAACAGAGTCAAAAGAATAGGGACGGGACCTGCACCAGTGGGAGGGAGTTGTGAAGGAGGAAAGGTTTCCACACACTAGGAAGCCCCTTCGCGGGCGGAGACTGCAGGTGCCGGAGGGGGAAAGTTTCGGAGCCGCGGAGGAGAGCGCAGCAACAGGGGTGCGGAGGACAAAGCGGGGAGATTCCCGCACAGAGGATCGGTGCTGACCGGCACTCACCAGCCCGAGAGGCTTGTCTGCTCACTTGCCGGGGCGGGCGGGGCTGGGAGCTGAGGCTCGGGCTTCGGTTGGAGCTCAGGGAGAGGACTGGGGTTGGCGGCGTGATCACAGCCTGCAGTGGGTTAGTGCACCACGGCTAGCCGGGAGGGAGTCCGGAGAAAAGTCAGGACTTGCCGAAGAGGCAAGAGACTTTTTCTTCCCTCTTTGTTTCCTGGTGCGCGAGGAGAGGGGATTAAGAGTGCCGCTTAAAGGAGCTCCAGAGACGGGCGCAAGCCGCGGCTAACAGCGTGGACCACAGAGACGGGCATGAGATGCTAAGGCTGCTGCTGCCACCACCAAGAAGCCTGTGTGCGAGCACAGGTCACTATCCACACCCCCCTTCCGGGGACCCTGTGCAGCCCGCCACAGCCAGGGTCCTGGGATCCAGGGACAACTTCCCCGGGAGAACGCACGGTGCCCCTCAGGCTGGTGCAACGTCATGCCAGCCTCTGCCGACACAGGCTTGCCCCAAACTCTGTACCCCTCCCTCCCCCCAGCCTGAGTGAGCCAGAGACCCCGAAGCAGCTGCTCCTTTAACCCCGTCCTGTCTGAGCAAAGAACAGACGCCCTCCGGCGACCTACACGCAGAGCCGGGGCCAAATCCAAAGCTGAGCCCCTGGGAGCTATGAGAACAAAGAAGAGAAAGGGAAATCCCTCCCAGCAGCCTCAGAAGCAGCAGATTAAAACTCCACAATCAACTTGATGTACCCTGCATCTGTGGAATACATGAATGGACAATGAATCATCCCAAATTGAGGAGGTGGACTTTGAGAGCAAGATTTATGATTTTTTCCCCTTTTCCTATTTTTGTGAGTGTGTATGTGTATGCTTCTGTGTGAGATTTTGTCTGTATAGCTTTGCTTTCACCATTTGTCCTAGGGTTCTATTCATCCTTTTTTTTTCTTAATAATTATTTTTTATTTTAATAACATTATTTTATTTTCTTTTATCCTCTTTCTTTCTCTCTCTCTCTCTCTCTCTCTCTCTCTTTCTACTTTTTTCTCCTTTTATTCTGAGCTGTGTGGATGAGAGGCTCTTGGTGCTTCAACCAGGCATCAGTGCTGTGCCTCTGAGGTGGGAGAGCCAACTTCAGGACATGGTCCACAAGAGACCTCCCAGCTCCACGTAATAGCAAACAACGAAAATCTCCCAGAGATCCCCATCTCAACACCAGCACCCAGCTTGACTCAACGACCAGCAAGCAACAGCGCTGGACACCCTATGCCAAACAACTAGCAAGACAGGAACACAACCCCACCCATTAGCAGAGAGGCTGCCTAAAATCATAATAAGGCCACAGACACCCCAAAACACACCACCAGACGTGGACCTGCCCACCAGAAAGATAAGGTCCAGCCTCACCCACCAGAACACAGGCACTAGTCCCCTCCACCAGGAAGCCTACACAACCCACTGAACCAAACTTAGCCACTGGGGATAGACACCAAAAACAATGGGAACTACAAACCTGCAGCCTGCAAAAAGGAGATCCCAAACACAGTAAGATAAACAAAATGAGAAGACAGAAAAACACACAGCAAATGAAGGAGCAAGATAAAAACCCACCAGACCTAACAAATGAAGATGAAATAGGCAGTCTACCTGAAAAAGAATTCAGAATAATGATAGTAAAGATGATCCAAAATCTTAGAAATAGAATAGGGAAAATGCAAGAAACATTTAACAAGGACCTAGAAGAACTAAAGATGAAACAAGCAATGATGAACAACACAATAAATGAAATTAAAAATACTCTAGAAGGGACCAATAGCAGAATAACTGAGGCAGAAGAATGGATAAGTGACCTGGAAGATAAAATAGTAGATATAACTACTGCAGAGCAGAATAAAGAAAAAAGAATGAAAAGAATTGAGGACAGTCTCAGAGACCTCTGGGACATTAAATGTACCAACATTCGAATTATAGGGGTTTCAGAAGAAGAAGAGAAAAAGAAAGGGACTGAGAAAATATTTGAAGAGATTATAGTTGAAAACTTCCCTAATATGGGAAAGGAAATAGTTAATCGAGTCCAGGAAGCACAGAGCATCCCGTACAGGATAAATCCAAGGAGAAACACACCAAGACACATATTAATAAAGCTATCAAAAATTAATTTAGAAGAACAAATATTAAAAGCAGCAAGGGAAAAACAGCAAATAACACATAAAGGAGTCCCCATAAGGTTAACAGCTGTTCTTTCAGCAGAAACTCTGCAATCCATTAGGGACAGGCAGGACATACTTAAAGTAATGAAAGGGAAAAAACCTACAACCAGTATTACTCTACCCAGCAAGGATCTCATTCAGATTTGATGGAGAAATTAAAACCTTTACAGACAAGCAGAAGCTGAGAGAGTTCAGCGCCACCAAACCAGCTTTACAACAAATGCTAAAGGATCTTCTCTAGGCAAGAAACACAAGAGAAGGAAAAGACCTACAATAACAAACCCCAAACAATTGAGAAAATGGGAATAGGAACATACATATCGATAATAACCTTAAATGTAAATGGATTAACTGCTTCCACCAAAAGACACAGACTGGCTGAATGGATACAAAAACAAGACCCATATATATTGTGTCTACAAGAGAACTACTTCAGACCTACAGACACATACGGACTGAAAGTGAGGGGATGGAAAAAGATATTCCATGCAAATGGAAACCAAAAAAAAGCTGAAGTAGCTATTCTCATATCAGACAAAATAGACTTTAAAATAAAGACTATTAGAAGAGACAAAGGAAGACACTACATAATGATCAAGGGATCAATCCAAGAAGAAGATATAACAATTGTAAATATTTATGCACCCAACATAGGAGCACCTCAATACATAAGGCAAATACCAACAGCCATAAAAGGGGAAATTGACAGTAACACATTCATAGTAGGGGACTTCAACACCCCACTTTCACCAATGGACAGATCATCCAAAATGAAAATAAATAAGGAAACACAAGCTTTAAATGATACATTAAACAAGATGGACTTAATTGATATTTATAGGACATTCCATCCAAAAAAACCAGAATACACTTTCTTCTCAAGTGCTCATGGAACATTCTCCAGGATAGATCATATCTTGGGTCACAAATCAAGCCTTGGTAAATTTAAGAAAATTGAAGTTGTATCAAGTATCTTTTCTGACCACAACGCTGTGAGACTAGATATCAATTACAGGAAAAATCTGTAAAACATAGAAACACATGGAGGCTAAACAATACATTACTTAATAACCAAGAGATCACTGAAGAAATCACAGAGGAAATCAAAAAATACCTAGAAACAACTGACAATAAAAACACGACGACCCAAAACCCATGGGATGCAGCAAAAGCAGTTCGAAGAGGGAAATTTATAACAATACAATCCTACCTTAAGAAACAGGAAACATCTCAAATAAACAACTTAACCTTGCACCTAAAGCAATTAGAGAAAGAAGAACAAAAAAAACCCCAAAGTTAGCAGGAGGAAAGAAATCATAAAAATCAGATCAGAAATAAATGAAAAAGAAATGAAGGAAACGATAGCAAAGATCAATAAAACTAAAAGCTGGTTCTTTGAAAGGATAAACAAAATTGATAAACCATTAGCCAGACTCATCAAGAAAAAAAGGGAGAAGACTCAAATCAATAGAATTAGAAATGAAAAAGGAGAAGTAACAACGGACACTGCAGAAATACAAAAGATCATGAGAAATTACTACAAACAACTCTATGCCAATAAAATGGACAACCTGGAAGAAATGGACAAATTCTTAGAAATGCATAACCTGCCAAGACTGAATCAGGAAGAAATAGAAAATATGAACAGACCAATCACAAGCACTGAAATCGAAACTGTGATTAAAAATCTTCCAACAATAAAAGCCCAGGACTAGATGGCTTCACAGGTGAATTCTATCAAACATTTAGAGAACAGCTAACACCTGTCCTTCTCAAACTCTTCCAAAATATAGCAGAGGGAGGAACACTCCCAAACTCATTCTACAAGGACACCATCACCCTGATACCAAAACCAGACAAGGGTGTCTTAAAGAAAGAAAACTACAGGCCACAGGCCAATATCACTGATGAACATAGATGCAAAAATCCTCAACAAAATACTAGCAAACAGAATCCAACAGCACATTAAAAGGATCATACACCATGATCAACTGGGGTTTATTTCAGGAATGCAAGTATTCTTCAATATACGAAAATCAATCAATGTGATACACCATATTAACAAATTGAAGGAGAAAAACCGTATTGTCATCTCAATAGATGCAGAGAAAGCTTTCAACAAAATTCAACACCCGTTTATGATAAAAACCCTCCAGAAAGTAGGCATAGAGGGAACTTCCCTCAACATAATAAAAGCCATATATGACAAACCCACAGCCAACATAGTTTGCAATGGTGAAAAAGTGAAGGCATTTCTTCTAGGATCAGGAACAAGACAAGGTTTCCCACTCTCACCACTCTTATTCAACATAGTTTTGGAAGTTTTAGCCACAGCAATCAGAGAAGGAAAGGAAATAAAAGGAATCCAAATCCGAAAAGAAGAAGTAAAGCTGTCACTGTTTGCAGATGACATGATACTATACATAGAGGATCCTAAAGATGCTACCAGAAAACTAATAGAGCTAATCAATGAATTTGTTAAAGTAGCAGGATACAAAATTAATGCACAGAAATCTCTGGCATTCCTATACACTAATGATGAAATATCTGAAAGTGAAATCAAGAAAACACTCCCATTTACCATTGCAACAAAAAGAATAAAATAACTAGGAATAAAGCTATCTAAGGAGACAAAAGACCTGTATGCAGAAAATTATAAGACACTGATGAAATAAATTATAGATGATAGAAATAGATGGAGAGATATACCATGTTCTTGGATTGGAAGCATCAACATTGTGAAAATGACTCTACTACCTAAAGCAATCTACAGATTCAATGCAATCCCTATCAAACTACCACTGGCATTTTTCACAGAACTAGAACAAAAAATTTTGCAATCTGTATGGAAACACAAAGGACCCCGAATAGCCAAAGCAATCTTGAGAACGAAAAATGGAGCTGGAGGAATGAGGCTCCCTGACTTCAGACTATACTACAAAGCTACAGTAATCAAGACAGTATGGTAGTGGCACAAAAACAGAAATATAGATCAATGGAACAGGATAGAAAGCCCAGAGATAAACTCACGCACATATGGTCACCTTATCTTTGATAAAGGAGGCAGAAATGTACAGTGGAGAAAGGACGGCCTCTTCAATAAGTGGTGCTGGGAAAACTGGACAGGTACATGTAAAAGTATGAGATTAGAACACTCCCTAACACCATATACAAAAGTAAGCTCAAAATGGATTAAAGACCTAAATATAAGGTCAGAAACTATCAAACTCTTAGAAGAAAATATAGGCAGAACACTCTATGACTTAAATCACAGCAATATCCTTTTTGACCCACCTCCTAGAGAAATGGAAATAAAAACAAAAATAAACAAATGGGACCTAATGAAACTTCAAAGCTTTTGCACAGCAAAGGAAACCATAAACAAGACCAAAAGACAACCCTCAGAATGGGAGAAAATATTTGCTAATGAAACAACTGACAAAGGTTTAATCTCCAAAATTTATAAGCAGCTCATGCAGCTCAATAACATAAAAACAAACAACCCAATCCAAAGATGGGCAGAAGACCTAAATAGACATTTCTCCAAAGAAGATATACAGACTGCCAACAAAGACATGAAAGAATGCTCAACATCTTTAATCATTAGAGAAATGCAAATCAAAACTAGAATGAGATATCATCTCACACCGGTCAGAATGGCCATCATCAAAAAATCTAGAAACAATAAATGCTGGAGAGGTGTGGAGAAAAGGGAACACTCTTGCACTGCTGGTGGGAATGTGAATTGGTGCAGCCATTGTGGAGAACAGTATTGAGGTTCTTTAAAAAACTACAAATAGAACTACCATATGACCCAGCAATCCCACTACTGGGCATATACTCTGAGAAAACCATAATTCAAAAAGAGTCTGTACCAAAATGTTCATTGCAGCTCTATTTACAATAGCCCGGAGACGGAAACAACCGAAGTGTCCATCATCGGATGAATGGATAAAGAAGATGTGGCACATATATACAATGGAATATTACTCAGCCATAAAGAGAAACAAAATTGAGCTATTTTTAGTGAGGTGGTTGGACCTAGAGTCTGTCATAGAGAGTGAAGTAAGTCAGAAAGAGAAAGACAAATACCGTATGCTAACACATATATATGGAATCCAAGAAAAAAAAAATGTCATGAAGAACCAGGGTTAAGACAGGAGTAAAGACACAGATCTACTACAGAATGCACTTGAGGATATGGTGAGGGGGAAGGGTAAGCTGTGACAAAGTGAGAGAGTGGCATGGACATATATATACTACCATTCGTAAAATAGATAGCTAGTGGGAAGCAGCCGCATAGCACAGGGAGATCAGCTCGGTTCTTTGTGACTACCTAGAGGGATGGGATAGGGAGGGTGGGAGGGAGGGATATGCAAGAAAGAAGAGATATGGGAACATATGTGTATGTATAACTGATTCACTTTGTTATAAAGCAGAAACTAAAACACCATTGTAAAGCAATTATACTCCAATAAAGATGTTAAAAAAATTTAAAAAAATATTGCTTAGACTGATGTCAAAGAATGTACTGCCTGTTTCCTTCTAGGAGTTTTATGTTTGCAGGTATTATAGTTAAGTCTTTAATCCATTTGGAGTGTATTTTTGTACATGATGTGAGAAAGTCGTCCAACTTCATTCTGTTCCATATAGCTGTCCAATTTTTCCAACACCATTTATTGAAGAAGCTGTCTTTTTGCCATTGTAATATTCTTACTTGTCCATGTAAGTGTTGGTTTATTTCTGGGCTCTCTATTCTGTTCCATTGATCTATATGTCTGCGTTTGTGCCACTACCATATTCTTTTGATGTAGCTTTGTAATATAGTTTGAAATCAGGGAGCATTATACCTCAAGCTTTGTTCTTCTTTCTCAGATTTCTCTGGCTATTCAGTATCTTTTATGTTTTCATACAAATTTGAGAAGGCTCTTTTACTTTTCCATACAAATTTGAGAATTATTTGTTCTAAATATTTGAAAAATGCCATTGGAATTTGGATAGAGATTGCACTTAATATGTAGATTGCCTTGGGTGGTACGCATATTTTAACAATATAAATTTAACAATATAAATTATATAACAATATAAATTGATATTATAATGATAACAATATAAATTTAACAATATAAATATATTTTAACAATATAAACAATATAAATTTATGAACAATATAAATTCATAACAATATAAATATAAACAATATAAACAATTTAACAATATAAATATTTTAAAACAATATAAACAATATAAGTTATTCTAATCCATGAACATAGTATATCCTTCCATTTTCTTGTGTCATCTTTAATTTCATTTATCAATGTCTTGTAATTTTAAGAGTTCAGGTCTTTCATCTCCTTGGTTAATTTTATTCCTGGGTAACTTTTATGCAATTGTAAATGGGATTTTAAAAATTAATTTCTCTTTCTGATAGTTCATTGTTAGTGTATAGAAGTGCATTAATTTTGTATCCTGCAACTTCATTGAATTTATTTATTAGTTCTAATAGTCTTTGGTGGAGACTTTAGGGACTTCTATTTATAGCATGATGTCATCTGTAAACAGTTTCCTTTCCGATTTGGATTTCTTTCTTTTTCTTGTCTGATTGCTGTAGCTAGGCCTTCCAATACCATTTTGAATAAAAGTGCTGAGAGTCGGCATGCTTGTCTTAGTCCTGATTTTAGAGGACGCTTTCAGCCTTTTACTGTTGAGTTGGCTGTAGGTTTGTAATATATGGCCTTAATCATGTTGAAGTGTGTTCCCTCTGTACCCACTTAGTTGAGAGTTTTATCATAAGTGGATGTTGAATTTTGTCAAAAGCTTTTTCTGCATCTATTGAGATGATCATGATTTTTATTCTTCAGTTTGTTAATGCAGTGTATCACATTGACTGATTTGCAAGTGTTGAATCATCCTTGCATCCCTGGGATAAATCCTACTTGACCATGGTATATGATTCTTTCAATGTATTGTTGAATTTGGTTCGCTAATATATTTTTTGAAGATTTTGCATCTATGTTCATCAGTGATATTGGTCTTTAATTTTATTTTTTAGCAGTATCTTTGTCTGGTTTGGGTGTCAGCATGATGATACTCTAGAACAAGATTGGAGGCATTCCTCTCTCTTCAATTTTTTGGAATAGTTTCAGAAGAATAGCTGTTGACTCTTCTTTAAATGTTTGGTAGAATTCACCTGTGAAGCCATCTTAGACTTTTGTTTCTTGAGAGGTTTTTTTTTTAATTACTGACTCAATTCCATCACTGGCCATTGTTCTGTTCATATTTGCTGCTGCTTCCTGAAATAGAATCTCTAGTCTTAGAAGATTGTACATTTCTACACATTTATCCATTTCTTATATGTTGTCCAATTTATTGGTTATAATTGTTTATAATAATCTCTTTTGATCCTTTGTATTTCTGTGGTATCAGTTGTAACTTCTCCTTTTTCAATTATATTTTATTGATTTGGGCCCTCTCTCTTTTTTTCTTGATGACTATCATTAAACGTTTATCAATTTTGTTTATTTGTCAAAGAACTTTTAATTTCATTGAACTTTTCCTTTTTTTGTTTCTATTTCATTTATTTCCACTCTGATATTTATTCTTTTCTTCCTCTAGTAACTTTGAGTTTTGTTTGTTCTTCTTTTTCTAGTTCCTTTAGGTGTAAGGTTAGATTGTTTATTTGGGGTTTTTCTTGCTTCCTGAAGTAGGTTTGTATCACTATAAACTTCCCTCTTAGAATTGCTTTTGTTGCATCTCATAGATTTGGGATCATTGTGTTTCCATTTTCATTTGTCTCCAGGTATTATTTCTTCTTTGATTTCTTCAGTGACCCATTGGTTGTTTAGTAGCATATTGTTTAGCCTCTACATGTTTGCATTTTTGTAGTTTTTTTTCTTGTAGTTGATTTCTTGTCTCATACCACTGTGGTTGGAAAAGAAACTTGATATGATTTCAAACTTATTAAATTTATTGAGTCTTGTTTTGTGGCCTAGCATGTGATTTATCCTGGAGAATGTTCCATGTGCACTTGAAAAGAATGTGTATTCTGTTGCTTTGGGATGAAATGTTCTATGTATATCTATGAAGTCTATTGGTCTAAGGTGTCACTTAAGGCCAATGTTTCCTTATTCATTTTCTGTCTGGATGATCTACCCATTGGTCTAAGTGGGGTGTTGAAGTCCCCTACTTCTCTCTTTATGTTTGTTAATATTTTCTTTATGTACTTATGTGTTCCTATGTTGGGTGCATATACATTAATATTTACAATTGTTAAATTTTCTTATTGAATTGATCCCTTTATTATGTATTTTTTGGTCTCTTGTTACAGTCTGTGTTTTAATGTCTATATCTACCTCAGCTTTTTTCTCATTTACAGTTATATGGACTATCTTTTTCCATCCCATCATTTCAGTCTGTTTGTGTCTTTAGATCTGAAGTGAGCCTCTTGTAGGCAGCATATAAATAGGTCTTGTTTTTTTAAAATTTATTCAGCCCCTTATGCTTTTTGGTTGGAGCACTTAGTTCATTTATATTTAAAATAATTATTGATGGGTGTGTACTTTTGGCATTTTGCTAATTGTTTTCAGATTATTTTTGTAGTTCTTCTTTGTTTCTTTCTTCTTATTTTGCTCTCATCCCTTGTGATTTGGTGACTAATTTACTGTTATGTTACATTTATTTCTCTTTTTGCTATGTGTATCTATTATAGGTTTTTGTTTTGTGGTTACCATGGGGTTGATATTTAACAACCTATATATATAGATAGATAGATAGATAGATGACTATTATTAGTCAATTATCTCTTAAGTTCGAATGCATTCTAAGAACACTACACTTTTACTCCCCCCTCATGGTTCATGTTTCTGATGTCATATTTTACATCTTTTTATTTTTCATATTCCTTAACTACTTATTGTAGATATAGCTGATTTTACTACTTTTGTCTTTTAACTTTCCTACTAGCTTTATAAGTGGTTGACTCACTACCTTTACATATTTTGCCTTTAGCAATGATTTTTTTCTTTCATAATTTTCATATTTTAGTTGTGGTCTTTTCTTTTCCATTTAGAAAAGTTCCTTTAACCTTTCTCTTTTTTTAATTTATTTATTTTCTTTTTGCTGCATTGGGTCTTCATTGCTGCAAGTGAGCTTTCTCTAGTTGTGACATGCAGGCTTCTCATTGCAATGGCCTCTCCTGTTGCAGAGCATGGGCTCCAGGCACACAGGCTTCAGTAGCTGTGGCATGTGGGCTCAGTAGTTGTGGCTCGCAGGCTCTAGAGCACAGACTCAGCAGTTGTGGCTCAGTGGCCTAGTTGCTCCGTGGCATGTGGGATCTTCCCAGACCAGGGCTCGAATTTGTGTCCCCTGTATTGGCAGGTGGATTCTTAACCACTGCGCCACCAGGGAAGCCCCCCGCCCCTTTAAGACGCTTGTAAAGCTAGTTTGTAAAACTCTTTTAGCTTTGCTTGTCTGTACAAGCAAAGCTATCTGTTTTTCTGCCAGTACCATACTGTCTTGATTATTGTAGCTTTGTAGTATAGTCTGAAGTCCGAGAGCCTGATTCCTCCAGCTCCGTTTTTCTTTCTCAATATTGCTTTGGCTATTCAGTGTCTTTTGTGTTTCCATACAAATTGTGAATTTTTTTCTTCCAGTTCTGTGAAAAATGCCAGTGGTAGTTTGATAGGGATTGCATTAAATCTGTAGATTGCTTTGGGTTGTATAGTCATTTTCACAATGTTGATTCCTCCAATCCAAGAATATGGTATATCTCTCCATCTATGTGTATCATCTATAATTTCTTTCATCAGTGTCTTATAATTTTCTGCATACAGGTCTTTTGTCTCCTTAGATAGGTTTATTCCTAGATATTTTATTCTTTTTGTTGCAGTGGTAAATGGGAGTGTTTTCTTAATTTCACTTTCAGATTTTTCTGGAATCCAAGAGATTTCTGTGCATTAATTTTGTATCCTGCTACTTTACCAAATTCATTGATTAGCTCTAGTAGTTTTCTGGTAGCACCTTTAGGATTCTCTACGTATAGTATCATGTCATGTGCAAACAGTGACAGCTTTACTTTTTCTTTTCCAATTTGGATTCCTTTTATTTCTTTTTCTTCTCTGATTGCTGTGGCTAAAACTTCCAAAACTACGTTGAATAATAGTGGTGAGAGTAGGCAACCTTGTCTTTTTCCTGATCTTAGTGGAAATGGTTTCAGTTTTTCACCATTGAGGACGATGTTGGCTGTGGGTTTGTCATATATGGCCTTTATTATGTTGAGGAAAGTTCCCTCTATGCCTACTTTCTGGAGGTTTTTATCATAAATGGGTGTTGAATTTTGTCAAAAGCTTTCTCTGCATCTATTGAGATTATCATATGGTTTTTCTCCTTCAACTTGTTAATATGGTGTCTCACAGTAATCGATCTTCATATATTGAAGAATCGTTGCATTCCTGGGATAAACCCCAGTTGATCATGGTGTATGATCCTTTTAATGTGCTGTTGGATTCTGTTTGCTAGTATTTTGTTGAGGATTTTTGCATCTATGTTCATCAGTGATATTGGTCTGTAGTTTTCTTTTTTTGTGACATCTTTGTCTGGTTTTGGTATCAGGGTGATGGTGTCCTCGTAGAATGAGTTTGGGAGTGTTCCTCCCTCTGCTATATTTTGGAAGAGTTTGAGAAGGACAGGTGTTAGCTGTTTTCTAAATGTTTGATAGAATTCACCTGTGAAGCCATCTAGCCCTGGGCTTTTGTTTGTTGGAAGATTTTTAATCACAGTTTCAATTTCAGTGCTTTTGATTGGTCTGTTCATAGTTTGTATTTCTTCCTGGTTCAGTCTTGGCAGGTTGTGCATTTCTAAGAATTTGTCCATTTCTTCCAGGTTGTCCATTTTATTGGCATATAGTTGCTTGCAGTAATCTCTCATGATCCTTTGTGTATCTGCAGTGTCAGTTGTTGCTTCTCCCTTTGCATTTCTGATTCTATTGATTTGAGACTTCTCCCTTTTTTTCTTGATGAGTCTGGCTAATGGTTTATCAATTTTGTTTATCTTCTCAAAGAACCAGCTTTTAGTTTTATTGAGCTTTGCTATTGTTTTCTTTGTTTCATTTTCATTTATTTCTGCTCTGATCTGTATGATTACTTTCCTTCTACTACCTTTAGGTTTTTTTGTTCTTCTTTCTCTAATTGCTTTAGGTGTGAGGTTAGGTTGTTTATTTGAGACGTTTCTTATTTCTTAAGGTAGGATTTTATTGCTATAAACTTCCCTCTTAGAACTGCTTTTGCTGCATCCCATGGGTTTTGGGTCATCGTGTTTTCATTGTCCATTGTTTCTAGGTATTTTTTGATTTCCTCTTTGATTTCTTCAGTGATCTCTTGGTTATTAAGAAGTGTTTGGTTTAGCCTCCATGTGTTTCTATTTTTTACAGATTTTTCCTGTAATTGATATCTAGTCTCACAGCGTTGTGGTCAGAAAAGATACTTGATACAACTTCAATTTTCTTAAATTTACCAAGGCTTGATTTGTGACCCAAGATATGATCTATCCTGGAGAATGTTCCATGAGCACTTGAGAAGAAAGTGTATTCTGGTTTTTTTGGATGGAATGTCCTATAAATATCAATTAAGTCCATCTTGTTTAATGTATCATTTAAAGCTTGTGTTAATTTATTTTCATTTTGGATGATCTGTCCATTGGTGAAGGTGGGGTGTTGAAGTCCCCTACTATGAATGTGTTACTGTTGATTTCCCCTTTTATGGCTGTTATTATTTGCCTTATATATTGGACGCTCCTATGTTGGGTGCATAAATATTTTCAATTGTTATATCTCCTTCTTAGATTGATCTCTTGATCATTATGTATTATCCTTCCTTGTGTTTTATAACATTCTTATTTTAAAGCCTATTTTATCTGATATAAGTATTGCTACTCCAGCTTTCTTTTGATTTCCATTTGCATGGAATACCTTTTTCCATTCCCTCACTTTCAGTCTGTATGTGTCCCTAGGTCTGAAGTGGGTCTCTTGTAGACAGGATATATATGGATCTTGTTTTTGTATCCATTCCACCAGTCTATGTCTTTTGGTTGGAGCATTTAATCCATTTACATTTAAGGTTATTATCGATATGTATGTTCCTTTTCCCATATTCTTAATTGTTTTCAGTTTGTTATTGTAGGTCTTTTCCTTCTGTTGTGTTTCCTGCCAAGAGAAGTTCCTTTAGCATTTGTTGTAAAGCTGGTTTGGTGGTGCTGAATTCTCTCAGCTTCTGCTTGTCTGTAAAGGTTTTAATTTCTCCATGAAATCTGAATGAGATCCTTGCTGGGTAGAGTAATCTTTGTTGTAGGTTTTTCCCTTTCATCACTTTAAATATGTCCTGCCACTCCCTTCTGGCCTGCAGAGTTTCTGCTGAAAGATCAGCTGTTAACCTTATGGGGATTCCCTTATGTGTTACTTGTTGTTTTTCCCTTGCTGCTTTTAATATTTGTTCTTTGTATTTAGTTTTTGATAGTTTGATTTATATGTGTCTTGGCGTGTTTCTCCTTGGATTGATCCTGTATGGGACTCTCTGTGCTTCCTGGACTTGATTAACTATTTCCTTTCCCATATTAGGGAAGTTTTCAACTATAATCTCTTCAAATATTTTCTCAGTCCCTTTCTTTTTCTCTTTCTCTTCTGGGACCCCTATAATTCGAATGTTGGTACGTTTAATGTTGTCCCAGCAGTCTCTGAGACTGTCCTCAATTCTTTTCATTCTTTTTTCTTTATTCTGCCCTGCAGTAGTTATTTCTACTATTTTATCTTCCAGGTCACTCATCCGTTCTTCTGCCTCAGTTATTCTGCTATTGATCTCTTATAGAGAAGTTTTAATTTCATTTATTGTGTTGTTCATGATTGTTTGTTTGCTCTTTAGTTCTTCTAGGTCCTTGCTAAATGTTTCTTGTATTTTCTCCATTCTATTTCCAAGATTTTGGATGATCTTTACTATCATTATTCTGAATTCTTTTTCAGGTAGACTGCCTATTTCCTCCACATTTGTGTTGTCTGGTGTGTTTTTACCTTGCTCCTTCATCTGCTGTGTGTTTCTTTGTCTTCTCATTTTCCTTAACTTACTGTGTTTGGGGTCTCCTTTTCGCAGGCTGCAGGTTCGTAGTTCCTGTTGTTTTTGGTGTCTGTCCCCAGTGGCTAAGGTTTGTTCAGTGGGTTGTGTAGGCTTCCTGGTAGAGGGGACTAGTGCCTGTGTTCTGGTGGATGATGCTGTATCTTGTCTTTCTGGTGGGCAGGTCCATGTCTGGTGGTGTTTTTTGGGGTGTCTGTGACCTTATTATGATTTTAGGCAGCCTCTCTGCTAATGGATGGGGTGTGTTCCTGTCTTGCAAGTTGTTTGGCATAGGGTGTCCAGCACTGTAGTTTGCTGGTCGTTGAGTGGAGCTGGGTCTTGGCCTTGAGATGGAGATCTCTGGGAGATTTTCGCCATCTGATATTACATAGAGCTGAGACGTCTCTGGTGGACCAATATCCTGAAGTTGGCTCTCCCACCTCAGAGGCACAGCCCTGATGCCTGGCTGGAGCACCAAGAGCCTGTCATCCACACGGCTTGGAATAAAAGGGAGAAAAAAAGAAAGAAAGAGAGAAGAAGATAAAATAAAATAAAGTTATTAAAATAAAATACAAAAAATTATTAAAATTTTTTTGTAAAAAAACCCCAAAAATCATTTAAAAAATATTTTTATGTAATTAAAAAAAAGAAAGAAGAGAACAACCAAACTAAAAAACAAATCCACCAATGATAAAAGTGCTGAAAACTATACTAAAAAAAAAAAAATTTAAAAACAGACAGAACCATAGGGCAAACGGTAAAATCAAAGCTATACAGACAAAATCACACACAGAAGCATAAGCATACACACTCACGAAAAGAGAAAAAGGGAAAAAAGTATATATATATCATTGCTCCCTAAGTCCACCTCCTCAGTTTGGGATGATTCGTTGTCTATTCAGGTATTCTGCAGATGCAGGGTACATCAAGTTGATTGTGGAGATTTCATCCGCTGCTCCTGAGGCTGCTGGGAGAGATTTCCCTTTCTCTTCTTTGTTCCCACAGCTCCTGGGGTTCAGCTTTGGATTTGGCCCCGCCTCTGCATGTAGGTCGCCTGAGGACGTCTGTTCTTCGCGCAGACAGGATGGGGTGAAAGGAGCAGCTGCTTCGGGGGCTCTGGCTCACTCAGGCCGGGGGGAGGGAGGGGCAGGATGCGGAGCGAGCCTGCGGCGGCAGAGGCCGGCATGACGTTGCAACAGCCTGAGGCGCGCTGTGCGTTCTCCCGCGGAAGTTGTCCCTGGATCCCGGGACCCTGGCAGTGGTGGGCTGCACAGGCTCCCCGGAAGTGGGGTGTGGATAGTGACCTGTGCTCGCACACAGGCTTCTTGGTGGCGGCAGCAGCAGCCTTAGCATCTCATGCCCGTCTCTGGGGTCCGCGCTTTTAGCCGCGGCTCATGCCCGTCTCTGGAGCTCCTTTAAGCAGCGCTCTTAATCCCCTGTCCTCGAGCACCAGGAAACAGAGGCAAGAAAACGTCTCTTGCCTCTTCGGCAGCTCTAGACTTTTTCCCGGACTCCCTTCCGGCTAGCTGTGGCGCACTAGCCCCCTCAGGCTGTGATCACGCAGCCAACCCCAGTCCTCTCCCTGGGATCCGACTGAAGCCCGAGCCTCAGCTCCCAGCCCCGACCCGTCCCGCCAGGTGAGCAGACAAGCCTCTTGGGCTGATGAGTGCTGGTCGGCACCGATCCTCTGTGCGGGAATCTCTCCGCTTCGCCCTCCGCACCCCTGTTGCTGTGCTCTCCTCCGCGGCTCTGAAGCTTCCCCCCTCCGCCACCCGCAGTCTCCGCCCGCGAAGGGGCTTCCTAGTATGTGGAAAGCTTTCCTCCTTCACGGCTCCCTCCCAGAGGTGCGGGTCCCGTCCCTGTTCTTTTTTCTCTGTTTTTTCTTTTCTCTTTTGCCCTACCCAGGTACGTGGGAAGTTTCTTGCCTTTTGGGAGGTCTGAGGTCTTCTGCCAGTGTTCAGTAGGTGTTCTGAAGGAGTTGTTCCACATGTAGATGTATTTCTTATGTATTTGTGGGGAGGAAGGTGATCTCCACGTCTTACTCTTCCGCCATCTTGAAGCTCCTCCCAAGTAAACAATTTTTGAAAGTTAATTTTTCCTTAGGTTAAACTTTCCTGACCCACATCAACTGAGTGCCCTGGCCCCTGAGCATCCACGCTTGGAGAGAGATTTTAAATAACCAGAATACTAGGAATGAGACTTTCATTGAATAAAAGAAGCCAGCAACTTTGGTAAAGCTTCTGCTTTTAGTGGCCCAACAGGGAATTCTGGGATACAGTAATACTTCAGGATGGTGCCCCAATATGTGTGATTCAGGACACTCCTTTAGAAAAGCTTGCAAGAAGTAATGGGCTCAGACAGCTGCGTGTCTTTTCATTTTGAAGTCTTTGGAGAGAAAGAATTTTTAGAGCATACACTAGTTTTTGGACAGGTATAAGTAATAGCTGTCATTAAAGCAGCTTTAGGATTTAGGATAACTGAATTTGAGATGCTTGGATTATGATGCCTAGTATCTCTCCTTACTTTTGCTATTAACTAAAACCTAGAGGGAAGAAAGCAGATCAGAGTATTCTAATTGTGTCTTCCCATGTGCCTAAGGGGTAGCAGTCCTTGACTGGATTTTGCATTTCCTTTCAGGCAATTCTCTTCTGCTCACAACTTTCCTAGATAGTCAGTACACTGGATATCCTCAGCCAATAGTAATGCTTCTCCTCTTCCTCTCTCTCAACTAATTCCTCAGCACTCTTGTGCCCCAGAAAGTCAGATTAAGCCATGGCTTCTGTCCAGTAAATTTCTCAATACTGTTAAAAATGTATCTTCTAAAGGTAATTGAGATTTTTAGAAGGCTTTGAAATTATATGGAGTAACTTTATTTTCTCTCAAATTGTGAGGTTATTTTGATTTCAAATAGCAACTAAGGAAAGAGTATTAATTTCTGTATTCTCTGCATATTGGAACAATACCAGCATAAAGTGATAGAAGGCCTGGAATGGCCTTCTTCCTTATTCCAAACCCACATCAGTTTCATCAGCTGTCTAATGAATACAGGCTGTGTTGGTGGATTTAAACAGGGGATGTTAGTGGAATGGTTAATAGACCAGATGATGTGAACAGAATTGTGCAGTTAGAAAAGTTGGAAAGGTAATTCTTAATCAGTGGTTGGAATACGAACCCTGACTAGCCATCTATTGTGGCCACACCAGTTTTTGAGAAATAATATGTAAAAGACTATTCTAGGCCATGGAACATTGCTCTTGGTCTATGTTGGCCCTAAAGTCGAATGTGGTATCCTAAATCAGTGACATGGGATAGACCTTCACCATCAGGTCACCTCTTGCCCCTCCATTTTAGCACCCAAACTAAATCAATCTCAGTAGTATCCTTGGCCCATTTTCCATGTGTCCTACCTTGGCTGTCATTTACTTAGATTTAAAGGGGGAAAGTGGGAATTAAGGGGAGAGGGTGTGCCATGTAGTTCTTTAGGTGGGCTCACTGAAACCTAAAACAATGCAAGGAAAAGCAAAACAAACTAGCAAGCAAGACAAAGCAAATACACAATAATAGCAAATACCAAACAAACTGCCTCACCTTTGAAGAGACATCTACATTTCAAATAGATGTCTGTCCTCAGTGCCTTCATTACTTCTACCAGGTACCTTCCCTTAACAACCTAAAAAGGGCCTTGAAGGTGAAGAATACCTAATACTTTCACTGCTGGTCGGATGGCCCGTCAGGGCTCCATCATAATTTATATGCCATTTAATCTGGGGAAGTAACAACAAAGCTCTATAGCCTTTGAGTCCTTATTGCACCTGCATCTGGGGTCCAAGGAAAGGACAACTCAGTCTCACCAGGTGCACAAGTGGTGTACAAAAGGGCTCTAACTGAAGTGCAAAAGGAAGTGAAGGGGAAGGAATAGTTCGTCCTGAAAAGGTTGAGGGGCACATATAGGAAAATTATTCTTTTATCCCTACTTTCATATCTTTTCTTTGCTATCTGAGGCAGTGGTTTGAACAGTGTATATTTGAATATTTGGCAAATCATGAAGGTGGCAAGAACAAGGGAACCAGCAGAAAACTGTGTTGGCAGATAAAGGATGGAAAGGCATCTCTGAGGGATTTCATGTTCCTATCAAGCTGCATTCATCCCAGTTCAATTCCAAAAGGGCTGAGGTTTGGGCTTAAACCTATCAGGTGGTCCAGATGGACCAAAAGTATGCCATAAGAGCAATTCTTATTCTCCTAGATCAAAGCCTAACCTAGATGTTTTTCTAATGGCCTCCTTAATCTAACTCTGGTTCTTCCTTGGTCTTCTGACCTAGGGGAGAGGTGAGGATGCAACCTGTCACAGTGCAATTACTCAGTGTATGTGGAAAGAAGGTTTTTAAGCCTTTGTTCCTTACATCAAAAGCTCCAACCTGACAACACCATGACTAAGAGTATGGTCAGCCATGACCTACATATGAATACAGTTGGCCCTCTGTATCCGTGGGTTCTGCATCCATGGATTCAACCAACTGCAGATCGAAAATACTTGGGAAAAGAATTCCAGAAAGTTCCAAAGAGCAAAACTTGAATTTTCCACATGCCAGCAACTATTTACATAACCTTTGTATTAGGGATCAACTCTGGACTTTTCAGGAAAACCATGAGAACGGAGGAGCATCTTTAAAATAGGAGTGTGAGTCAGATACATAGCTATTAAGGATCGCTAGACCGCAGGCGGCTCAAGCAGCACTAACATTGAGAAAACATCAACAACTGTCAGCTGGAATATAACTACGTCCGACCCCGGTCACTTCGCCACAGTGTTGACACTGCACTTGGGCAGCGAAGGCCAGGCCCACATCCTTGGTGGGGTAAACAACAGCAGCCAGACCTACCTCCTCAGAAAAAGGGTCCCAACACTAGCTTTCCAAAAATTCTACCTGGAAAGTGACTCCTTAGGAGCCTTCTGAAAAAACCGTTCAGGTAAAACTATATCGGTAAGGTTTCCCCTGCCATGGGACAGTAGAACGTTCCTATGAAACCTTTCGTAAGTTGAAATGGTGTAAAGCAAAGAAGCAATTACCTTAGGACACATCTTGCAAACAGATGCTCACAATAAATCAAGATAAAGAACAGATGCTTATAGTTCAGAGCTCTGGCGGCTTGATGCTGAGATGCTGAGTGTAGTTCCCAGGGAAGGAGCTTGGCGGTGCCACTCTGGCTGCCTGGGGTGGGAGCTGCCTCTGTAACAGCTACTGCAAAACAAACACGGAATGCTATTTTCAATTTTCATCTTTTTTTTTGTAAAAGTGAAAATCCTCTTTGGATTTTTTTTTTTTGCTTAGTGAAAACCTACAAATGTAGATCTTTTGTAAAAGCAAAGTGGTGTAGAGCAAACTTGCAAAAAACTGGGGGATACCTGTATCTGAACGCCTTCAATGAGACAGAAATGCATTTTCCTGCCAGGCGTCAGTCTGGAGGAGGACAGTCCAGGACTGTGTGGCGCAATCCAGGCACCCAAGGCCCGTTCACCTCAATGCTCTGCTCTCCCCAGAGTGTGGCCCTTGTAGTGGCTGGAGTTCGAGCCTCAAATTCTCATTTTGGCCGGCAGATGGAAAAAAAAATATGATGAAGTTCAAAAGGCACCCTCCCACTGTCCTTTAAGGAAGGTCCAGAAACAACCATCTAACACTTCTGCTTACAGTTTATTAGCCAGACATAGTTATCTGGCCATGTTCAGTTGTAAGGGAGATGAGGAACTGCCACTTTTATTCTGTATGATTATATACCAGGTAAAACTTGGGAGTGTGATTACACTGGGAAACTAGAGAATGGGAGTACTGGTCCTTAGTTACTGTGGCAGAGACTGCTAGTTAGCCCCACCACACCCAGGTTACAGATGTGGTGCATATATACAATGGAATATTACTCAGCCATAAAAAGAAATGAAACCGTGCCATTTGTAGAGACGTGGATGTACCTAGAGACTGTCATACAGAGTGAAGTAAGTCAAAAAAAAAACAAACCAAATATTGTATAATATTGCTTATATGTGGAATCTAGAAAAATGGCACAGATGAACTTGTTTGCAAAGCAGAAATAGAGACACAGATGTAGAGAACAAACTTATGGACCAAGGGGGGAAGGGGAGGTGGGATGAACTGGAAGATTGGAATTGACATATATACACTACTATGTATAAAATAGATAACTAATGAGAACCTACTGTATAGCACAGGAAACTCTACTCAGTGCTCTGTGATGACCTAAATGGGAAGGAAATCTAAAAATTGGGGGATAGTATATACATATAACTGATTCACTTTGCTGTACAGCAAAAACTAAGACAATGTTGTAAAGCAACTATACTCCAATAAGAAGTAATTTAAAAATGTGAAGAAGGTTTATTGGATTATTTGCTATTTATTAGTGACCAGAAACTGGAAGAAACAGAATATTTAACAAGTTTTGTGGCCCAGGGAGCAGGGGAAGGTGGCAAGGAATGATCACATAGCAACATGGTGGACATCTATACTTGTCATCTGGGTTCGTACTTGAGAATGAGGAGGCCCTGGAAGCCTAAGTGACTTGTCAAAGGTCAGGTAACTATAACCTGCCAGTAACTATAACCCACAACTGACTCCCAACCAGTATCCTCTCATGCCTCATGGATACCCAGTGCCATACAGATAAGGAAGATTTCTCTACTCTGTACCTAAGAGATTACTCACATTTTACGTGGCAGATTCAATAGGATGGCCAAGAGACAAAAAACAAAAGGGAAGAAATTCCTATTTATTACCATTGTGTACTTTACCAGTGTTAGTCGTCTGAGTCAAGACCCCAAAGTCTATAAATTCCCAACACTCCTCTGCCTCTGCACAGCATTCCCAGCAGGTGACCTGGCCTCTGCTTGAATCTCCTCAGTGACGGGGGAGCTACTTTGAGACAGCCCACCCTGATTCATGTTGCTTTAGTTGTTACGTAGTTCCTGATACAGAAGAGAAAATATCTTCCCCCCATTTTGCAAAAAGGCTCTGAATGAATTTAAAACCATGCTAAAAAGTATTTGTGGAAAGAGCGGTTACTATTCTTAACTTAATATCAAGATTTGGGACATACCCTAGAGTCCTTTGAAAACATAATTTGTAACCTAACTCAAGAGTTACAACTAATTGAATACCTAAAACCATTCTAACTGTTGTGTTAGTGACTTCACAGGTGATTGGTTGATATGTTATACTCATTGTTATTTAAGAGATTCATTTAGGATAAAAGAGGACAAGGAAACATCCTGTAAGATGGGAGATGGAGAAATAGGAGGCTCTGAAGTATTGTGGTATTTTATGTGCTAGTGGGAAAAACAAAAGCTACAAATTGAAGAACTTTCAAGGGTCTTGATTTTCATATTTCACATTCTAGGAACTTATTTTTATAATTAAAAAAAGTTATGATAGTAAATTTTATGTTATTTTAATTTTATCACAATAATTTTTTAAAGGTGGGGGGAGGTATGGTACAGGAAATGAAAACAGCAATAGTTTCAGAGTTGACATGTCAAATTATACTTGGTCTCTTCTCCAATCCACATTATCTGAAGGAACATTGCCAATTGGCGAGTCAGAGTTTTGTGCAATGGTTTGCTTTTATAACAGGTGCACTTTTTAATCCCCTGAATGGACTGGTAAACAAGAGGTAGGGATACACATTTATAACCCTGGATGTTCTGGAAATTTTTAAATATATATTTTCTAGTAAATAATTAGATTGTCCCAGATGGCCACACACATTTGACTCTCCATAAACACTGCTTGCTCACACATACTTTAATAGAATTATATCAATAGGGAAGGTGGACTTTCATCATCGAACTTGAGCTGAACTATACAGAAGTCCATCTGAATCATAAACAAAGGTCTATAAATTTGATGTATAGGCCCAGATGTTGAAGAGTAGGTGGGATAAGAGGGCTTTCCAGGAAAATACTGAAAAACCAAATTCCCATCCTCAAAGGCTTTTCAAGGTTTGTGGGTCTTGTTCATGTTACTGGAAGCTCTACACAGCAGTTATTTCGTCTGCTCTTGGGAAACATACATATCCACCTAGTGAACTGTAATTTCTCAAAGGCCAAACCTGGGTGCCATTCTTTCACCAATTTCCGCATGTCTTATGGCCATCAACGCTCTCTCCTGCCTCGCCACCAGGAGTTAGAAAATAACAACTACCATGACAGGTACAGAGAATTACCTAGTTCCTCTTACCTACTGGATTGTGAGTCTTTTGAAGTCAGGCTCCATTGTGTTTTACACATAACAGATAGTCAAATAATTGTTGGGTGCTGTAGGAAAGCAGAGGAAGGAACAATTAACTTCAGCTCCTGCATGAAAGGAAGGTCAGAACCACTTTCATGTAAAACCTTCGGAGTTGGCCCAGTAAGGATTTTCTTTCTATTTTTTTTTCTTTTTGCTGGAAGGACCCAGTGCAAACAATTAAAAGAAACATTTCTTAAGATAGGAACAAACTCACAGCCAGTGAGCAAACATTTGGCATAGAGGAGATTCAAATATGTTCTGCCCAAGGTTCCAGGATCACCAAATACCAATATCATTTTTTCTCTAACGGTCCAGGTTGAACATGAATTGTGTTTGGGGGAGGGGACAGAGGGGCATGTGAGCCACCTACAGCTAATTCATTTTCTCCCAGTTTTGAAACGACAGCTCAACCAGCACCATGGGTTTTAAACTTTTATTTTTAGCCACAGAACCTCATCTTTTTGCAAACAAATTCTTACCCACAATCCCTATATTTAGATTAAAACAGGTGAAAGTACAGCAGCGCAGGTGGAAGCAGCAGGAGCCCAGCCACTCCACTGAGCCCCCTCCCTTCCCCCAAAACCTTCCGGCCACATCAGCCGAAACGCAGACTCAAAGGACCAGTTTGAGGCCCACAGACAACCTGACGCAACCTGGTAAAAATCCATGGAAAATGTGCTTGTGAAGCAAAATGGACCCAGGAAAACCCCGCACAGGCTCCGCAAGGTCTAGGGCTATTTATTTTCTGCTGCCCCTCCCCTCCCCCACCCATCGGGGAATGGGGAACTGTGGTGTTCAGGATTGCATCACTGCCACACAGCCTTTCCCCTTCCTCTTCTCCACTGGGGACCTTTCAGCACAGTCTCTGCTCATCACGCCTCTTGAAGTCAAAGCTGTTTCCCTGGGGAGGGGAGCTACATGTTGTAAATAAGAATCTGGGCTCTGAGTCTGACTCTGGGCTCCAGGACTTGATGGGTGCTGGCGCCTAGGTACTCACTCTCATTTTGTCCTAGATTTGCCGCTCACGCTAGAGGGACAGTAACAGCACCTGCCCTATAGTGTTGTCGTAAGGATTAATAAGAACCCTGGGACAGGGCCAGGCACAGAGTAAATGTTTGGTAAATGCTGGGTATCATTAGGAACACAGTTGGTTTGCTTGCCTGATGCTGGAAAACCAGCTGAAGCGGCTCACTCCATCTGCCCCTAATTTCCTGGGTCACCTGAATGTTCCTTGCTGGCTGCAAGCCAAACACGTGATCTCGGCGATCACTCCTATGTGTATTCCTATGCATGTGTCAGTTTGAGAAGTATCGGAGCACATCAGGTGCCACTGCTTTCCTCCTGCACTCTATGCAGCAAACCTTTAATGACAACTCTCAGAAGCTTCTAGAAACTCCAACTTTTGTCGGTTCTGTTTTTCCCCAAAGATACTTTGTTATTCAGCCCTTATAGTTCTGAGCTGGCCTTCTCTTTCTTGTATCATGAAAACCCATGTTAAACAGTTTTTAATTGGTACAAGCAGGACTGACTAAATAATTTTCAGGACCCAGTGAAAAATGAAAGCCTGGGGTGCCTTGTTCACAATAATTAAGAATTTCAGGGCAGTGACAGCAGAGCATGAAACCAAGTGCAGGGCCCTTCTGTCACATATCTATGAAGCTGGCCCTGAATACAAACGTCAGCATCTTTAAAGCCTTTGCTTCGTTTATCTGTGTCACAGTCAGGATAGGATATTCAATTTACATGATGAGATTTCCCTTTTTTTTTATGCAGGAAGGACTGAAGGACAGAAAGTACATATATATGACACTTGTTTATTCCTCCCACAGAAAATTGTTGTAAATAAGAGGCAAGAGATTCTGTCCAAAGGTCTATATGACAGATTCTTATAGAAGCAGGAAAATGGTATTTTCTCTTTCTGCTGGGGAAAGAGTTAGCGCAGTTTTTTTTTCTTGGACTCCCTTATGATACTTCATTTTAGCAAACACCCCAGAATCTCATCTTTCAGCTGTCACCAGTCTCATAAAAAGATCTCACTATTCTTAAAGGTGTTGTACTCGCTATTTACGAAGGAGGTTAACTGTTAACTTATCAGTACTTCTTTTGTTGTGCTGTGAGGAATCCTCATAGGAACCGAGCTGACTTTTCTGCTATCTTAATAGTGATTCCCCCCAGAAGCAGAGCCTGAGATAGGATTTAATTATCAATAGTTTATTGGGAGATGCAGCGAAGGAGGGAAGGGAAGGCAGCCAAAAACTAAAAAAGGTGAATTATTAAGCCAGCTATCCCAGCGATTGACTGGAAATTAATCATGTTGAGAGACCCTGAGATACAGTGAGATACCACAGACCACCGAAATATCTCACCTGGGGGCTCAGGGGGCTGGGGCCTTTAAACACCAACTCCTATCAGTCAGTGATTGAGAACTGCTGGGGGTGGGCGGGCTAATGCAGCCAGTGCACTCTGGGATGGTAAGGCCTCAGGGACAGGCAGACGCTGGGAGCCTCTGCTACAACTGCAATATTAAATTGGAAAGCAAATCTACACTGCAAGAGAAAATTGGAAAGCAGACAGCTTTGGGTTCCAAGATCAGCGCTACTGATTAGACGCAGGATGATTTGGGGTAAGTTAACACACGGACCTCTTCTTCATCTATAAAATAGAAATACTACCTCACCTACTTTCAGGATTATCGGGGTGATTAGAACTGTATGAAGCATCAGACATAGCCGTTTATTGTATATAGAGAGCTGCCATTAAATTGTTTTTAAACTAGTATGTATTTCTCAAACTTAAATATTCATAACTTTCACTTGAAAATCTTGTTAAACTACAGATTTTGATTCAGCATACTTGGGTCGGGCATGAGGTTCTGCATTTCTAGCAAGCTCCCAGGTGATATGGATACTGCTGGTCCATGGACCACACTTTATGCAGTCAGATTTTAAACCATTCTAAAAGTTGTGTGTTTTTTTTAAACTACAATATGCAGTAACTCGTAAAATATTTTCCCTGGATCCATTGAGTTTCATCATAGCAACAACAAAAAAAGTTTGATTGTATTTGTGACAGCTGTTAGCCTTATACGGAACATAACAACCAGCTGGGTTGATCACCACTAATAAACTGAACTGACTGGGGTTCCCAAAGCACAGTTACACAGAGAAAAAGTACAGAATGAAAAATATATAGGCTAGATAAGTATTTCAGCATTATGGGAAACCTAAGAAAAGGAAAAAGTTGCATCATTATTAGAGAATGAGGAAAAGGAAGAGAGCCCAAAGGCATATTTCTAAGCAATTCATGACACTAATCCAAAATTAATGTGATATGCTTTGAGACGTTTCCTATGTACCATACATTATGTAGGGTAATGATGTAAAAGAATGTACGTGGTGTTTACAATCTGTTGAGGGGAACAGACACATACATGCAGAGACTAAGCAGTAAAGATGTGAATAAATAGTTCTCCTTAGTGGGAGAGTTTCGTCAGGCACAGGGAGATTATTTTGGTCTGGAATACCTAGGAAAAGTATAGTTGGAAGGGGGTTTTCAACTGAGCCTTCAGAGGACAAGAGAGTCTTGAGTTTGAATATAGTGGGAATATATAGGGAAATGGTCATAACTTTAACAAAATGGTTCTAGAAAATGTGCCTCAAAAAGGGCATTGTTTAGGAATATATGTTGTCAGTAACAGGGCTTGGTTATGAACTGTGGCCAACAATGTACTTATTGACCCCCAGCTGAGGCAGGTGGAGGTCAAGGAGCAGGGGGCAAATAGGAGCATCATGCTAAGAATATGGAAATTGGAGTCAGATGTGGCTTCGCACACAGATTTCGATAAGAACTAGATGTGTGGCTTGGAAACGCTCTTCACTCTGAATCTCCTTTCTTATCCATAAAATGATGAGTTCATGTTTTCTAAGTAGGATTGAGGTGATGATTAAATGAGATAATTCATGAAAGGTAACCCATGTGTATTCCTGAGCACAGGGCCTGGTTCATAGTCAGTGTTTGAAAAGTAGTGAGTATTAACAGAATCAAAACAGAAAGGAGAAAGGCCAGCAAAAGTTTTTTAAAAAAAACAAGAAAGAAAGAAACCTCATTGTGGTCACAGCAGTGCTTATGACCAGGAAGTTCTAGGAGGTGAAGGGGGTCACAAAGACTGGGGCTCCAAGATACCTGGAAGCACATAGCTTCAGTTTATATTGTCAATGACACACACACACAGCATATTTTAATCTTTCATATAAGAGAAGGGTGGGTGGATGGCTGCTAGATGTGCTGCCCCCCTCAGGAATAAAGATTCCATTGCCCCACCACACTGGGGGTTCCTTCTAGCCGAAGAGAGCCACCTTGCTCAGAGTCACACCCCTCCCCTGTGGTCCACATCCAGTGACTGTTGGTGCAGAGGTGCCGGCTGAGGAGCTATCCACAACTCTGAAGGGTTGAGTCCATCTTCAGAAATTGCCACAGGGTCGACTGAAGCTTCATTTAGATGGCATCACATCTCAGTTTCTCCTTCTACTCAATCCTGTTTCCTTCCTTTCCCTTCCACAAGTGTTGAACCCAAGGACACTCTGTAATAAATTTCCTGCATGGTAATCTCCATCTTAGTGTCTGCTTCCTGGAGGACATGTAGCTCTTGGCACAAGGTGGTAGTGTAGGTATTAAAATGATCACAGGTAATGCATTTGTATGGTGTATGTGGAAGGAAATACACTAGCTGGTGCTAGTTTCCACCATTGGAGAAATATGAAGGAAATACTCACTTTAAAGACAATTGAATTGGGTGACTTTTCTAACTCAGTTGAGACTTTAGAAAAAAGATAAGCTGGGGTGAAAGGCTGAGGTTCTCCTTAGTAGCCTATAAAGAAGCTCTCATGTCCTTCAAGAGAAGAGCTGAGAAAGTTGAGGACAAGGCCCAGGAACTAGCATTAGAGTAGCCAAATTTCAATGGAGGTTAAACTCTCAGCCTAGACAGATCTGCTATGCCAAGGTCAAGGCCCTGCTTGGGTAAAAATAAGACTCTGACATATGTGGTATGGGCACACCTGGGTAGATTACCACTCCCCACCCCTATCTCGAATCACCAGATTCCCACGAGCCCTACAGAAGTAGTCTGCCCATCCCTAGTCAAGGGTAGTACTCTTCTCTTGTTCAAAGGCAGTACAGAAGTTTTTTTTCTTACAAGACAGCATATGCCAAAGTCAGGACCTGGCCCAACCCTATTGACCCACTCGGCCACTAGGTCTATAACTATAAGTTGCAGCAAACACAGCCAGAGACATGGTGGGTGTGAGAAGGGAGGAAAGAGACTATATCCCAAAGGAGCTACAGGACCTAGTCCTCCTTTATAAACATGCACTGGAAGATTATAGATAGGATTGGTTTCTGAGGGTGCTAGAATATTGTTGAGCACAGAGTTTATCAATTTGAGAGACTCTTCTAGGATTATGTTATTTAAAATTCTGGCAAGAAACACCAAGAGATGGTGCAAACACAATCCTAGGGTGGCTCTTAAAAGCATGGAAAAAGTGATAGCTCACACTAAGTGGGAAAAGAAACACCAGAGTTGTCATGGCAGCTGGTAGACAAAGGAAATAAAAGGCTGAGAGAAGTACACAAGCCAGAGTACATATACTGTGTAAGGCTGGAGATGCCATTACAGAATTATTATGCTTACTGATAATAGGGCATCCCCCAGCCACACACCCACATGCACACTATAGAGGACAGGTGGTGGTACTTAACCATCTGAAGCCAGATAGATGCCATTATCGTAACGTATGGCAAGAACGAAAGGCTAATGGATGGATCTGACTTGCAGAAAATTGTGGAACTGATTAACAGAAAACTGTATCCCTAGGGAAAAATAGGGGGCAACTAACAGGGTCCTATATGTACTCAATCTGTATAATGAAAAGAAGTCAAGGATGACTCATCGCGAGGTTGACAGCAGTTGCTCCAATATATAGTCATGATCCATGGCCCAGATTCCAGGTCTGAATGCTTTTTCAGACCTGGAACCCAGTTACTAAAGAGGTCAGATACCAACAACTTTGCAACACCGTGGCAAGTGTCCACAGTGATGAGTCCCCCAGTCTTTCTCCAGGGCCATTTACATAAACAAATGTGCCCTATGGAAGGGGACTATTGGACGGGGTCTGAGGTAACACTGATGCCCAGAGATCTGAAACATCATCGTTTCTCCATTAAAAATGGAGCTATACGAGGGCCAAGTAATAAATGGATTCAGTGGATAAATCAACATTTCAAACTAAAGATTTGTGTCTTCCTAATACTCAGGAAAATCGTGTTTTTAAAATTTGTTTCTTCCATTTCCCTTTTCTTAAAAAATTGAAATGTAGTTGACATACAATATTATGTTAGTTTCGGATGTACTACATAGTGATTTGACATTTACGTTCATTAAGAAAATCATCACAATAAATCTAGTAACATCTGTGCTCATGCAAAGGTATTATAATATAATTGACCATATTCCTTATGCTGTATATTACATTCTTGTGGCTTATTTATTTTATAACTGGAGGCTTGTATCTCTTAATTGCCTTCACCTATTTTGCCCAACCCTGGACCCTCCTTCTGTCTGGCAAACATCTATTTATTCTCTATGGGTCTGTTTTTGTTTTGCGTGTTCGTTCTGTTTTTTAGATTCCATATATAAGTGAGATCATATGGTATTTATCTCTCTCTGACTTATTTCATAAAATACCCAAAAGTGGAATTGCTGTATCATATGGTAGTTCTATTTTTAATTTTCTGAAAAACCTCCATATTGTTTTCCATAGTGAACGCACCAATTTACATTCCCACCAACAATGCACCACGGTTCCCTTTTCTCCATATCCTTGCCAACATTTGTTGTGCTGTAGTTGTGGTATTCCTCTCATTTCTGTGTCACTAACCCTGGGGTGTGGGTCCTGACTATATCACACCTCTGCCCCTCGTACCCATTTTGTTGTGTATCCTTCTTTATAACATTAGTTATGGAAAATTTTATCTGCTAGTCTAAAGATCGTTCTCATAGATAGTTGCTTTGTAAGTAGTTGTAATTTTGGTGTGCCCACGGAAGGAGGTGTGTTCAGGTCTCCCTACTCTGCCATTGTGGGGAAGCTCCATTTCCCATTTTCTTGGATGGTAGACCTGATCTTCTGGATTCATCTTTGAATTTTATGGCTTTACAATATGGAAGATTTCTCCAACTTTATATTTTAGTATTTTATAAGCCTGTTTCTGCAATGATTTTAAAAATCAACTTTAATATACAGATAAAATGCATCCATTTTAAGTGTGCAGTTTGATAGGTATTCGTCTGTGCACCTACCACCCGATGAAGTTACAGTAAATTTGGTTATTCCAACCAAGGTATATTTCCAAAAATTCCCTCATGCCTCTTGATCATCAATATCTACCCCCACCAGATACAGTAACTGCTGACCTCTTTTCTATCACTATAGATTAATTTTCCTCTCCTAAAAGGTCACATAAAAGGAATCATGAAGTACATCTTCTTTGGTGTCTGGCTTCTTCAGCATGTTTTTGAAATCCACAGTGTGTGTATCAACACACACGTTGATTTTTTTTTTTTTTTTTTTTTTTTGCGGTACGCGGGCCTCTCACTGTTGTGGCCTCTCCTGTTGCGGAGCACAGGCTCCGGACGCACAGGCTCAGCGGCCATGGCTCACGGGCCCAGCCGCTCCGTGGCATGTGGGATCTTCCCGGACCGGGGCACGAACCCGTGTCCCCTGCATCAGCAGGCGGACGCTAAACCACTGCGCCACCAGGGAAGCCCCACACATTGATTTTTATTATCAAGCATTGATTTCTATTATCAAGCAGTCTTCTGTTGTATGGATATATCATTTGTTTAACCACTCATTTAATTGACATTTGGGTTTTAGGCTACTATGAACAAAGCTACTATGAATATTCATGCACCGTTGTCTTTCTGTGGACAAGTGTTTTCATTTCTTGTTGGTATTTACTTAGGAGTAGAGTGATGGGTCATATGGCAAATATAAGTTTAACTTTATAAGGAACTTCCAAATCGTTTTCCAAAGTGGTTGTACCATTTTCTATTTGCACCAGCAATATATGAGAGTTTCAGTTGCTCTATATTCTCACAATTGGGTAGTCGCAGTTTTTGTTTTTAGCCATTCTATGGATTTATAATAACATGTCATGATTTAACTTGTATTTCCCTGATGACTAGAAATGTTGTGCATCTTTTCATATATATATTGGCCATCCTTATATATTTTTTATTTGAAGGATCAAATTATCAGTCCAATTTAAAAACTGGGTTTTTATCTTCTGATTATCAAACTGTAAATGTTCTTTATATATTCTGGATGCAAGTCCTTCATCAAATATATGTAACGAATATATTTTCTATCAGTCTGTTGGCTTGTCTTTTCATTTTCTTAATGGTGATATTTGAAATACAGAAATGTGTAATATTTATAGAGTCCATTTATTAATCTTTTCTTTCATATTTTGTGCTTTTGTGTTATATCAAAGAAATCTTTGTCTACCCAAAGTTTGTGTAGATATTTTCCTATGTATTGTAGCAATTTTATAATTTTCATTTTTACGTTTCAGTTTATATTCAATGCAGTTTACCTTTTGCATTTGGTGTGAACTAAGAGTTGAGGTTCATACTTTTTCGTAAGCTTATCCAATTGTTCAAGCACTACTTATTGAAAAGACAATCTTTTTGCCATTGAATTATTTTGGCACGTTCAAATTCTTTAATAAATACAGGGCTATTAAAAATGTCTCTTTCTTTTTATGTTAGTTTTGTAGCTGTGTCTTTCAAGGAATTTGTCCATTTCATCTTAAGTTGTCCAATTTATTACATAAATTTGTTCAGAATAGTCCCCTTTTATTCTTTTAATGTCTTATAGTGAAGTTCCTTCTTTCATTCCTGATTTTGATCATTTGTATCTTCTTTTCTTGGCTGGTCTGATTAGAAGCATAATAATTTTTCAAAGAACCAGATTTTGGTTTCGTTGATTTTTTACCTATAAATTATGTTTTCCATTTCGTGATTCCATTCATATTTTTATTATTTCCTATACTCTACTTACTTTGGGCTCAATTTGTTATTCTTTTTCCGAGCTTCTTCATGTGGAATCTTGCATTATTGATTTTAGACTTTTATTCTTTTCTAATATAAGCTCTTAAAGCTCTAAATTACCCTCTAACCAGTGCTTTATGTACATCCTACAAATTATGATGTGTTGCATTTTCATTATTTTCATTATTCAGGTAAAATATGTCCTAATATTCCTTGTGATATATTGTATAATACATGGGTTATTTATAAGTGTGCTGTTTGATTTACAAATATTTGTGCTTTTTCAGTATCTCTTTGTTACTGATTTCTAATTTTTTCTGTTGTGTTCAGAGAACACGTTCTATATGATTTCAATGCTTTAAATTTCTTCAGACTCTATATAGTCCAGTATATGGTCTATTTTGGTGAGTGATCCATGTGCATCTGAAAATAATATATATTCTGTTGTTTTGGGGTGGAATGTTCTATAAATGTTCTATAACTGTCTAGATCAAGTTGGTTGATATTGTTGTTTCATTCTTCTACATTTTTATGGAATTTTCTTTCTATTCTACCAACTACTGAGAGAAGAGAATTGAAATTTTCCACGTATTATTGTGAGTTTATTTCCAGTTTCAATTCTGTCAGTTTTTGCTTTGTGTAATTTTGAAACTGTGACTGAGTACATACACATTTATGATTATTATTTCACATTTATGGTAAAATGACTCAGTTATCATTATGAGATATTTCTCTCTATCTCTAGTAGCATTTCTTGTCCTGAAGTATCACTCTCGTTTTCATAAAATAAATCTTTGCCAGGTATACATTTTTTATCCTTTTATTTTAACTTACCAGGGTTTTAAAAATTTATTTATAGTAGGTTTCTTGCAAACCACAAATAGTTGGATTTTGCTGCACCCTCATTCATTCTATTGAGTGGTTTTTGTCTTGCTCTATTATTAACTACATTGGGATTTGCCACATAAATGACACTAAACCAAGGGAGATAGTAGTTGCTCTATAACATTGACTGCAATAAATATGATGTACCTATTTTTCCAAAAATAGTTATATCAAGTTAGTTCTTCTCTCAACAAGGTTGATAAGAATGCCAATCTCTCTTTCTTTTTATGGCCCTTCTGACCCAATGGTCAGGGGAAAAAGTGAAGACTGTTGGTTCTTAGTCACTTTTGGATGCCATTGTCATTGGTCTTTGCCCAGGCCCACAGCCTTCAGTGGCAGGCTGCCAGGTTTGGTGAGACTTGGTTATTCCCTCCCCCATTGCTGAGCTCAGACATGGGCCCTCCACAGGAGACTGCAAAGTCAAGATGTTAGTGCTTGCCTTGGGTATCCAGGCACCCATCTCTACCAGTGATTCTACCATCTCTAGTGAGCTTCATCAGAATGAACCAGAACATCTTCTCTTCTACCTCTAAAGCGCCGATCCCTTATCATCTTTCTCTTCAAATTAGCCAGTCTTGTAAATTTTGGCTTGTGCAGTGCAGGGGAGAAAGTTGGGGATGGGTGCAGAGAAAAGGAAATATTTTCTGCTTTCTTTTCTCCAAGAAGAGTTTCTAGCTTCCCAGAAAAGGAAAGAAAAACAAAACAAAACAATGCACAAGACACCAAATGAATCTCTCAACAGTTCAGCTGTTACATACTCAAATTAAACAAAGTCATAAGTCATTCTTCACTGAGTCTTCAGAAAATGTTTAGTAAGACTGAGCAGGGACAGAACTCTTTTTATGAAAGCTTCCAACGCAGGCTAAGTTGGCCTGAGCCCCATGTGTCCTGTCCAAGAATTGCAGGAATGACTGTGCTGATGACCAGGGGTGGGTGGAATAGTGCTGAGATCTAAAGTCTGCCCTTTTTTCACCCAGGAAAAGCCTGTATGTGCAACTCTCCTACTCTTGTCTACTTCTCTCTCTAGTGAATGAACTGTGTGTTCAGTGTTATTCAACTTCATCGAGCCCCTGTGTTTAAGATCTAAATAGGGAAGAAAACATGAAGAAAAAGAAAGACCGTCCCAGTGTTTGTAGAGGATGGAGAAAAACAGCTGCAAAACAGAATATGTCTTAGTTGGCTTTCTGTCTTCAAAAGGACATAAAATGAAACAGGGAAGATGACCATCTATGTTTGGCAGTCCTCGTTCAAGCAATATTGAACTTCTATGTGCAAAAGACTGCACTACAAACCTGCATATGTAAAGTGCTTAGCACAGTATCTAGCTAAGTAAATGCTAGCTGTTAACATTACCATTAATACTGACAGCAGTTTTCTTTTACTCTCTCTTCTATAACGTTTTGAGAGAAATTGTAGCCAAGGTAAGAATCTGATTTGCGCTAACTGCCTGTCCTCGCTCTTAGGCTATAAGCTCTGTTGACTAGGAATTATCTTGGGAAGGAGAGCGATGTAAAAAACAAGAAAGAAAAAGAAAAAACAGGTTTCCTCTTCCAGGTGTTAATTTATTTTCCCTTTTTGAAACTGGAGCAGGAATCAGACAGCTAACCATCATTAGAACTGTGCTCATTCCCTAAGAATGAATATGCTGTAAGAGCTTGTTTGAATACTCTGTTTTAACAATGGACTGTTTTAGTATACTATTTCTGGCAAAATTTAAAAATAAACTATTTTAAAGAGATAAATCAAGAACTGTTTCACGGTTGAAACTGAAAAATACCTATCATTCTCTTTAAAAAGAGATTTTGGGGCTTCCCTGGTGGCGCAGTGGTTGAGAGTCCGCCTGCCGATGCAGGGGACACGGGTTCGTGCCCCGGTCCGGGAGGATCCCACATGCCGCGGAGCGGCTGGGCCCGTGAGCCATGGCCGCTGAGCCTGCGCGTCCGGAGCCTGTGCTCCGCAACGGGAGAGGCCACAACAGTGAGAGGCCCGCGTACCGCAAAAAAAAAAAAAGAGATTTTGAATGCTGCTAAAAACCACATGCTGGAGGTGAAGAAATACTTTGCATAGCTAGCATCCACTATAGGACTGTGTTATATAATACAGAGGAAATAAAATATCTAATTATAGCTTAAGACCGTTTTTGGCCTCTAGTTAGAGGGCTAGTTTTTCCTGAGATACCTGGTAGTTAGTACAGCTAGGTGCCATTCTAGGACTCCACTCAGCCTATGACCCCTATAACCCTAGGTAGCTTCTTATCCACTGCAGTCACTCTTTAACTTTTTTATCCTGGTAAATTCATCTTTTTAAAGAAACCAAAGGATCAGAGACTGTGACAGCAGCTATTCCTGCTTAAAAAAGAAAATAAAGGGAAAAGGAAAAAATGTTGCTAATTTTCCATCTTTGTTTCTCCCTCACAGTCTGTATGCTGTAATCTTCTCTTCCTATCTATTATAAGAACGGCTAACATTTATACAGTGTTTACTCTCCCCCAGCCCCATGCTAAGTGCTTTACACTGCTTAGCTCATTTAATCTTCACAACACACCCATAAGGTAGGCAATATTTTTATCCCCATTTGAAGCACAGAGGGGCTAAGGGAGTTACCTAAATTTACACAGCTAGGTAATGGCAGAGCCAGGACTTGAACCCAAGCAGATAGGCTCTTGAGTTTATGTTCATTTTTCCCCCAGCTTTATTGAGATATGATTGATGTATAACATTGAGGGAATTTAAGGTGTACAATGTGATGATTTGATATATTTATATGTTACATAATGATCATGACCATAGTGTTAGCCAACACCTCCATCATCATAAAACTGCCACTTCTTTCCTTGTGGTGAGAACATTTAAGATCTACTCTCTCAGCAACTTTCAAGTGTACTTAATACAGTATTGTTAACTATAATCACCATGCTGCACGTTAGATCCCCAGAACTCATTCATCTTATAACTGGAAGTTTGTACCCTTTGACCAGCATCTCCCCATTTCTGCCACCCCCCAGTCCATTCTACTTCCTGTTTCTATGAGTTTGGCTTTTTTTAGATTCCACATGTAAGTGATATCATACAGTATTTGTCTTTGTTTGACTTATTTCACTTAGTATAATACCCTCAAGGTTTATCCAAGTTATTGCAAATGAAGAATTTCCTATTTCTTCTGAGTGATATTCCATTATAAGTATATAAACAACATCTTCTTCATCCATACATTGATGAACACAAGTTGTTTCCATATCTTGTGATATTCCATTATATATATATACACACACACATATGTATATACATACACACACATCTTCATCCATACATTGATGGATACTTAAGTTGTTTCCATATCTTGGCTATTGTGAATAATGCTGCAGTGAATATGGGAGTGCAGATATCTCTTCAAGATCCTGTTTTCATTTTCTTTGGGTATATACACATAAGGAGGATTGCTGGATTGTATGGTAGTTCTGTTTTTCGCTTTTTGAGGAACCTCCATACTATTTTCCATGGTGGCTATACCAGTTTACATTCCCACCAACAGTGCACAAGTGTTCCCTTTTCTCTACATTCTTCCCTGACACTTATCTCTTGAATTTTGATGGCAACCATCTAACAGGTATGAGGTGATACCTCACTATGCTTTTTATTTGCATTTCCTTGATGATTAGTGATGTTGAGCACCTTTTCATGTACCTGTTGGCCATTTGTGTATCTTCTTTTTTTTTTATTTTGAATTTTTATTTTAACTATTCAGGTCCTTTGCCCATTTTAAAATCAGATTATTTGGGTTTTGGCCATTGAGCTGTATGAGCTCTTTATATGTGTTGGGTATCAACTCCTTATCAGATATATGATTTGCAAATATTTTTCTCCCAGTCCTTAAGTTGCCTTTTCATTTTGTTGGTTGTTTCTTTTGATGTAGTTGCACTTATTAATTTTTGTTGTTGTGCTTTTGAGGTTATATCAAAAAAAAATTTTACTAAGACCAATGTCAAGGAGCTTTTTACCCATGTTTTCTTCTGGGAGTTTTATGGTTTCAGGCCTTATGTTTAAGTTTTTAACTCATTTCAAGTTAATTTTTTTAGATTAAAATTTTTTTTAGGGCTTCTCTGGTGGCGCAGTTGTTGAGAGTCCACCTGCCGATGCAGGGGACACGGGTTTGTGCCCCGGTCCGGGAAGATCTCACATGCCACAGAGTGGCGAGGCCCATGAGCCATGGCCGCTGGGCCTGCACATCCAGAGCCTGTGCTCCGCAATGAAAGAGGCCACAACAGTGAAAGGCCTGCATACCGCAAAAAAAAAAAAAAAAAAAAAAAAGAATTTATTGAAGTATAGTTGATTAACAATGTTGTGTTAGTTTCAGGTGTACAGCAAAGTGGCTCAGAAATATATATATATATATATATATATATATATATATATATATAGTTCTCTGTGCTATACAGTAGGTCCTTGTTGGTTATCTATTTTATATATAGTATTGTGTATATGTTAATCCCAAACTCCTAATTTACCCTCTCTCTCCCCTTTCCCCTTTGGTAACCATTAGTTTGTTTTCCATGTCTGTGGGTCTATTTCTGTTTTGTAAATAAGTTCATTTGTATCATTTTTTATATTCCACATGTAAGTGATATGTGATATTTGTCTTTGTCTGGCTTACTTCACTTAGTATGATAATCTTTAGGTCCATCCATGTTGCTGCAAATGGCATTATTTCATTCTTTTTTATAGCTGAGTAATATTCCATTGTATATATATAGATACCACAACTTATTTATCCATCCATCTGTTGATGGATCGGTTGCTTCCATGTCTCGGCTATTATAGATAGTGCTGCAATGAACATTGAGGTGCATGTATCTTTTCAAATTATGGTTTTCTTCAGATACATGCCCAGGAGTGGGAATGCAGGATCATATGGTAGCTCTATTTTTAGTTTTTTAAGGAATGTCCCTACTGTTCTTCATAGTGGCTGTACGAATTTACATTCCCACCAACAGTGTAGGAGGGTTCTCTTTTCTCCATACCCTTTTCGGCATTTATTACTTGTAGACATTTGGATGATGGCCATTCTGACCTGTGTGAGGTGATACCTCACTGTAGTTTTGATTGGCATTTCTCTAATAATTAGCAATGTTGAGCATCTTTTCATGTGCCTTTTGGCCATTGGTATGTCTTCTTTGGAGAGATGTCTATTTAAGTCTTCTGCTTATTTTTTGATTGGATTGTTTGGGGTTTTTTTTTTATATTGAGCTGTATGAGCTGTTTGTATATTTTGGAGATTAATCCCTTGTTGGTTGTGTTGTTTGCAAATTTTTTCTCCCATTCTGTAGGTTGTCTTTTCATTTTGTTTATAGTTTCCTTTGCTGTGCAAAAGATTTAAGTTTAATTAGGTCCCATTTGTTTATTTCTGTTTTTATTTTCATTACTCTAGGAGATGGATTGAAAAGATATTGCTGTGTTCTGCCTGTTTTCCTCTAAGTGTTTTATAGTATACGGTTTTACATTTAGGTGTTTAATACATTTTGAGTTTAATTTTGTGTATGGTGTTAGAGAATCCTCTAATTTAATTCTTTTACATGTAGCTGTTTTCCAAGGACCACTTATTGAAGAGACTGTCTTTTCTCCATTTTATATTCTTGCCACTTTTGTCGTGGATTAATTGACCATAGGTGTGTGGGTTTATTTCTGGGCTTTCTATCCTGTTCCATTGATTTATATTTCTGTTTTTGAGCCAGTAACATACTGTTTTGATGACTATAGCTTTGTAATTTAGTCTGAAGTCAGGGAGCGTGACTCCTCCCTCTCTGTTTTTCTTTCTCAAGATGGCTTTGGCTATTCAGAGTCTTTTGTGTTTCCATACAAATCAAAAAATTTTTGTTCTTGTTCTGTGAAAAATGCCAGTGATAATTTGATAGGGATTGCAGTGAATCTACAGATTGCCTTGGGTAGTGTGATTTAACAATGTTGATTCTTCCAATCCAAGACCACGGTATGTCTTTCCATCTGTTTGTGTCCTCTTTAATTTCTTTCATCAGTGTCTTACAGTTTTCTTTTTAAAGTACAGGTCTTTTCCCTCCTTAGGTAAATTTATTCCTAGGTATTTTATTCTTTTCGATGTGATGGTAAATAGGATTGTTTCCTTAATTTCTCTTTCTGATTTTTCATTGTTAGTGTATAGAAATGCAACAGATCTCTGTGCATTAATTTTGTATCCTGCAACTTTACTGAATTCATTGATGAGTTCTAGTAGTTTTCTGGTAGCATCTTTAGGATTTTCTATGTATAGTATCATGTCATCTGTAAACAGTGACAATTTTACTTCTTCCCTTTTAATTTGAATTCCTTTTATTTCTTTTTCTTCTCTGATTGCTATTGCTAGAACTTCCAAACCTATGTTGAATAAAAGTAAGGAGAGTGGACATCCTTGTGATGAAATGCTTTCAGCTTTTCACTGTTGAGTATGATGTTAACTGTGGTTTTGTCATATATGGCCTTCATTATGTTGAGATATGTTCCCTCTATGCCCACTTTCTGGAGACTTTTTATCATAAATGAGTGATGAATTTTGTCAAAAGCTTTTTCTGCATCTATTGAGATGATCATATTGTTTTTGTTCTCCAATTTCTTAATGTGGTGTATCACACTGATTGATTTGCATATACTGAAGAATCCTTGCATCCCTGGGATAAATCCCACTTGATCATGGTGTATGATCCTTTTAATGTATAGTTGGATTCAATTTGCTAGTATTTTGTTGAGGATTTTTGCATCTATATTCATCAGTGATATTGGCCATAATTTTCTTTTTTTTGTGGTATCTTTGTCTGGTTTTGGTATCAGGGTGATGGTGGCCTCATAGAATGAGTTCAGAAGTATTCCATACTCTGCAGTTTTTTTGGAATAGTTTCAGAAGGATAGGTGTTAATTCTTCTCTAAATGTTTGATAGAATTCACCTGTGAGGCCATCTGGTCCTGGACTTTTGTTTGTTGGAAGTTTTGAAATCACAGTTTCAATTTCAGTACTTGTGATTGGTCGGTTCATATTTTCTATTTCTTCCTGGTTCAGTCTTGGAAGATTGTACCTTTCTAAGAATTTGTCCATTTCTTCAAGGTTGTCCATTTTATTGACATAGAGTTGCTTGTAGTAGTCTCTTATGGTCCTTTGTATTTCTGTGGTGTCAGTTGTAACTTTTCCTTTTTCATTTCTAATTTTGATTTGGGTCATCTCCCTTTTTCTCTTGATGAGTCTGGCTAAATGTTTATCAATTTTGTTTATCTTTTCAAGAAACCAACTTTTAGTTTCATTGATCTTTTCTATTGTTTCCTTCATCTCTATATCATTTATTTCTGCTCTGATCTTTATGATTTCTTTCATTCTAGTGACTTTGGGTTTTGTTTGTTGTTCTTTCTCTAGTTGCTTTAGGTGTAAGGTTAGGTTTTTTATTTGAGATTTTTCTTGTTTCCTGAGGCGAGCTTGTATTGCTATAACCTTCCCTCTTAGGACTGCTTTTGCTGTGTCCCATAGGGTTTGGATGTTTTTGTTTTCATTTTTCTCTAGGTATTTTTTGATTTCTTTTTTGATCATTTCAAGTTAACTTTTGTGAATGGTGTAAGAGAGGGGTCAAATTTCATTCTTCTGCATGTGGTTATCCAGTTTTCCCAACACCATTTATTGAAGAGATTATCCCTTCCCCATTGAGTATTCTTGGCTCCCATGTCAAATATTAGTTGACCATATATGTAAGGGTTTATTTCTGGTCTCTCAGTTCTGTTCCATTTGTCTATGTGTCTATTTTTATGCCAGTGCCATATTACTTTGATTACTATAACTTTGTAATATAGTTTGAAAGCAGGTAGTGTGATTCCTCCAATATTTATATTGTTTCTCAGGATGGCTTTGAATATTTGTGGTCTTTTATGTTTCCATATGAATTTTAGAATTGTTGTTGTTTTATTTCTATAAAAATACCATTGAAATTTTGACAGGGATTGTACTGAATCTATAGGTAGTTTAGATGGTATGGAGTCTATGTTCTTAATGATTAAGCTCTGGTAGTTTTTTGTGATAAATGCCAGAGCTGAAAGGGAACTTAGAAATTAATTACTTCAAACCCCTCATTTTACAGATTCAACTGAAGTATGGTTAAAGTATTGCTGTTTACTATTTGTCCTATCCTGGATCAAATTTAGGCGTCCCAAGTTTCATCCTGTTTACTTTACATCATCACTGAACTAAAGCAGAGTATAAGTGAGACTCCCAACTGTGCTGGTTATCTGCCAGTCATTCCAGATGCACATTCCATCCTGCTTACTACCCAGGAAGCTGACTTACATAGGCTGACCAATGGACTCCCTTGCGCTGTGGATTCTAGTAGGGTTTGACCGGTTTGGGGGCAATAGCAGGAGATTCAGGAAGGAGGGTGAAGCTAGAGTATTTATTCTAACAAGCTGTATAGTTATTTATTACTGCTTAACAAACTACCCCAAATTTAGTGGTATAAAATTACCATTTTATTAGGCTCACTAATTTTGTGGGTCAGGAATTCAGACAGAGCATAGTGAGGATGGCATGTCTCTGCTCCACTACGTTTAGGGTCTTATCTGGGACTCAGCTGTTAAGGTGGCTTCACAGCTGGGAGCTTATTATCTAAAGACATGTTCACTCACGTGCCTAGCTGCTGATGTTAGTTATTGGCTGGGACTTCAGTTGAATGTACAGCCAAAATACCTCCATATAGCCTCACCATTGACCTCTCCACCTGGGTGAGTTTGGGCTTCTTCACAGTACAGCATCTTGGTTCCAGTAATGAGTGTCCCCAAGAAAGCAGATAGAAGTACGTGGCATTTTTATGTTCTAATCTTGGGAGTTGCACAGTGCCACTTCCATCATGCTCTGTTGGTCAAGAGAGACACAAAGCTCTGCCCAGACTCAAGGGGAGGGAATATAGATGCCAACACTTTATGGGAGAAATGTCAAGGTCACATTGTAAGAAAGGCATGTGGGGTAGGAGAGATTTTGCAGTTACCCTTGGAAAATATAATGGGTAACAGATTGAGATGTGAGGACTACATCTGTATACACGAGTATGGCTCAACTGGAAAGGCATGCCTAGAAGGGAAGGAAGTATATTATAGAATTTATGAAAATGTAAAAGAAGTAGTATGTTATACAACTGTTAATCAGGGTACCCCCAGGCCTTAAAAAATAAGTAAATAATTGGATCTAGAACAGAGTTCCTAAAATATCCTCAGTTCTTCCTGTGAAAATGAATGTTCTTGACCATACTGTGTGTCCTCTGAAAGCAGTTCTTCCCTCCCTGCTCCTCTCTCTCTCTCTCTCTCTCTCTCTCTGGAAGAGGATATTGTGAGGACAGTATGGGTGGGGAGATCTCTTGGGGCAGGAAAGAAATTGCTCAGTGTTTCTCCTTTTACAGCGGCAGTAATCTTGCCACCGTATGCAACACAGTCTTTAGAAGGGCAGGAAGGTGGGATCTACTTCTGGAGTAATGCTAGAAAGAAATTTAGTGCAGTTTCCATAAAGATTTTCGGAGGGTCTTTGATAAATATGAAAATGCTGAAAACAAGGTTCCACAAATATATATACCTCACTCTAGTCATGGGATTACAGAAGCAAAAAGAGACCTTAGAACCTATTTATGGCCCAGCCCCATTATTTTGCAGGCATGAAAACTGGAAATGAGAGGTTAAGTGGCACACCTAAGTTCTACACTACTTGGACTTCTGCCATTTGTGACAAATTTGAAATAAGTCCCAACTCAAACCCCCCACTCTTCTCAGAGGTATATATTTTAAATAAAACTTTGTATTTTGAGATAATGGTAAATTCACATGTAGCTATAAGAATAATAGAGATCTCATGTTGTCCAGTTTCTCCCAATGATAATATCTTGCAAAACTATAGTGCAATATCATAAGCAGGATATTAACACTGATACAGTCAAGATACAGAACATTTCCATCACTGCAGGGGCCCCTTATGTTGCCCTAAAAATAGCCACACATACTTCTTCCTGCTCCACCCCCTCCTTAGCCCCTGGTAACCACTCATTTGTCCTCCCTTTTTATAATTTGTCATTTAAAGAATCTTACGTAAGTGGATTCATCCAGCATGTAAGCTTTTGGGATCAGCTTTTTCCACTCTGCATAATTCTCTGGAGATTCATTCAGGTTGTTGTGTATCAGCCATTTGTTCTTTTTATCACTAAGTAGTATTCCAAGGTGTGAATGTACCACTGTTTAACCATTCACCAGTTGAAGAACATCTGGGTTGTTTCCAGTTTCATGCTGTTACAACTAAAGTTATTATAAACATCATATTCAGGCTTTTGTGTGTAAACATAGTCTTCATTTGTTTGGGATAAATGACCAGGAGAGCAATTGCTGGGTTGCATGGTAGTTGCATATTTAGTTTTTTAAAGAAACTGCCAAACTATTTTCCAGAGTGGCTGTATCATTTGACATCCCCACCAGCAATGTATGAGTCATCTAGCCTCTCCATATCCCCACCAGCATTTGGTGTCATAGCTATTTTTCACTTTAGCTGTTCTAATAGGTGTGTAGTGCTATCTCTTTGTGGTTCTAATTGGCATTTCCCTGTAGACTAATGATGTTAGGCATCTTTTCGTATGCTTATTAGCCATCTGTTTCTCTTCTTTGGTGAAATGTATCACAAGTATATTTTTAAATGTTTAATATGAGCAAAGTGTATCTGCCCACTCTCCCACCCATCCTTAGGGTCTTGTTTGCCAAGGTTCCAGTCCCTATGTTCACGAAAGGAAACCAACTTGCCCACCATTTTCCAGCCCCACTGCCCTCTGTCAGCATCTTTAGCATGTCAAACTCTTCATATTTGACCAGCAAACACAATGACTCTACGACCAATCTGCTTGTTTCCCCATGTGTCTGGCTCTTCTCAACTTTGAATCTTGGCTTAAAGGTCACTTCTTCAGAAAGGTCTCCCTTGACTTCCTTAAGTTGGTCCTATTGTAACTCTGGTTTCCCTCCCCTTATGTTTACCCCAGTTTGCAGTTTCACTTACCTGTTTGCTTGTCACCGTCTTCACTTACATCATCTTATAGAAACTGCATCAGGCCAGGGACCTTGTGTCTTTTCTCACTTGAAACCTCAGCATCTGGGCTAAGTGACAAGTATGTAACAAATCCACAGGTTTGGTGAATGACTGGGTACATTTCAGTGCCACTTTATCCAGGTTTCAAGTTACCACAGACTTTTCCCCCTTTAATGTAGTTTCTATCATTTCCCTTTTTTATTTACCTATGATCATCACGATCACCATCCTTAGGATTCAGCTAAGACATACATATTTTACCATGTAAAACACTCAATAGTATGAAGGTCTATTTTAGATTGAGTTGGCATTTGGTCACTAAACGTATTTTATGAATATTTAACATAGAAAAATTTTATTTAGTGTATTAATGTGCGTTATCTGGTGCATGATCCAATTTCATAAAATAAAAATGTTTATGTATGATTGAAGTATATAGGAATATACACTAAAGTAGTGTTGTGGGCTGAATTGCATCCCCCCAGATTTATATGTTGAAGTCTTAACCCCATTACCTCAGAATGTGGCTGTATTTGGAGAGGTAGATGAGGTTATTAGGGTGGGCCCTAAACCGATATGACTGGTGTCTTTATAAGAAGAGGAAATTTAGACACAGATACACACAGAGGGAGGACCACATGAAGACCCAGGGATAAGTCAACCATTTACAAACCAAAGAGAGGCCTCAGAAGAAACCAAACCTGCCAACACCTTGATCTTGGACTTCTAGCCTCCAGGACTGTGAGAAAATTAATTTCTGTTATTTATGTCACTCAGTCTGTGGTATTTTGTTATGGCAGCCCTAGCAAACTGACGCAAATAGTAACAGCAGCAATATGTGATGGTAGAATTGTGGGAATTTTCTGTTTGATCCTCTGCATTTTTAAATTTCTATAAAATTATCTACTAATTTTGTCACTAAAATTATTTTAATCCTATCCCACCCTGAGCTGATAGATGGAGCTGGTTTGAGATGAAACTAATGATAACATAATAAATGAAGAAGGAACAAGTTGGCTAATTAATCCTCCTCTTGTCATTGAGGAATATGGAAATAAAAATCAAATTCATAGTTGAAGTTGACTGAATCTTAGTCAAAGGAAAGTGTACTGAATGGTTGGTCCTCTGACCAGACCATGATCACCCAGGCAAGAAGGCCTGCAGCCCTTACCTGGAAGTGGAACTTCAGAGTGGCCCATGGCACAGTCTCCAGGGACTATACATGGGTCTTCCAAAGCTTTGATCTGAGACTCACAGAACAAATTAACCACATACATTCCTTACTAGTTACTGGAAACAAATTCCAGACCAGGCTGTCCACGCCAAGTGGGACGATGGACATTGGCTCTGGAAGTCAGCCAGGCAGTAGAGTGTGTGGGACTGATGCATTCAACCTCTCACCTCATTAACAGGGTCATTTTGTTCATACATCTTCTTTCATGCCCTTGAATAAACGTAACTGGCCAAGAGTAGCCAAATATGATCAGATAAAATCTGTTGGACTCAAGGACCTTCATCAACTGGGCCAATCCTCATTTCACAGGGGAGAAAACTAGGACCCCAAAATGCTCAGAGTAGTGTTCACAGCGCTCACACCTGTGTGTCCAGAATATTTATAGCAGTCTACCTCAGTCTGAAGTTAGAGATAAAGATTCCTCGGAGACCTACCAAGCCTAAAATTTCTCATGCTACAAACAGCACTTTGGATTCCCTTGCCAGGCCTTGTCTAATATCTCAAAGGGAAATACATTTAAGGGATGTTCCAAAGTTAATTGTTTATCTTATGACATTGGGCTAGAAGTTAAAATCCTATCAGTACTACATCTGGAAAATATAAAGAGATTGATTAACAGTTGGAGAAATCTGTACTATATCACTGAAAAGTAACTCAATCTCACCAGTGAATACTTTTCAATAATTACTCTTTTGATAAATTGTTTCCTCTCTTCAGTGTGCAGGGATACAGATATTTGTTTTACAGTACTTTGAAACTAATAAAGTAGGGAGCAGATTCATTTGAGAATCAGGTCCAAAGGATTAAATATGCACTTAATTATATTTCTATCATATATACTCTATTAGACCTTAACCAAATGCCTGTGCACTACAAACTTATTTACTTATTTTATTACAGTATAGTTGATTTACAATATTGTGTTTCAGGTGTACAGCAAAGTGATTCAGTTATACATACATACATTTTTTTTCAGATTCTTTTCCATTATAGCTTATTATAAGATACTGAATATAGTTCCCCATGCTATATAGTAAATCTTTGTTGTTTATCCACAAACTTTTTAAGAAATAAAATTGGATGGGACAGTCTGTCCTCAAGGAGAGCTCAATCTGGTGAAAGAATTAGACACAAGAGATGCTGACTTGAACAAGAATAACAGAAAATGTTACTCTGCTCTCCCTACTACCTGTTCTGCAGAACATTTGCTTCCTTGTACCCTAGAAGTATCTAGGACAGGTCTCCCCAATAACTTTTCTGGTAAATCCTAAATAATAAAGTCCTCTGGTTACGTCTAAAGGAAAAAAAGTCTTCTTTCAGTAATTCATTCCCTGTCAAAACACCAAATTTCATTTTAAGGTAAAGACTCCCCTTCCTGGCAGTTTATCCATCTCCCTCCTGGGGACCTGCTATTCCTCTCCCACTTGCTAGGCTGCCTCTGGCTCCTGTTAGGCTAGAGTCTAAGGTGGGGGCCAGAGGTTTGCTCAGAGGCAGGCATGGGTTTGGCTGGCACTCAGGTGATCTTGGGCCAGAGCAGGTGTCTGGTTGACAGTATCTTCCATGGGTTGTTTGGAGGCCCCCACTGGGAACGGCAAAGGAACTTCCAGTGACATGGGTGATGCCCTTTCTTCAGGGTGCCTGCTTATATCTCCTCCCTCAAACTCCGGGAATTGGATGGTCCATCTCTCAGTTGGGGTAGCCATCCCTTCAGGGAAGTCCTTTTCAATAGCATTTGCAATAGCTCTCAGCTGGCTCTCTCCATCAGGACCCACAGGACCACTGAGCTGTGAAGGGACAGAGTGCTGGCTTCTAGGGCAGCCTGGCTGAACTCTCAGCTCATTACCATTGCTTCTTTCCATTAGCATCTTCAGCGGTGTTTTACTCTGTTCCCCAAACTCCAGGGGATATAGATCAAACTCTCTTAGCTCATCAAAGACCTGATCACTAAGCTTGGGGAAGGGGAAAGAACGCTTCACGTCTCTTCCATGAGGTGGGGAAGGCCCACTGTACTCATAACCCCCTCCTGAGAAATCCTTTGTTTTTCTAGATTACAATTTCTTGACTCAATTCTTAATTCTCACTTCTATGGCCTGGATATAGCCAGGGGATACAATTTGTTTCCAACCAACTCCTCTGGAAGTTCTGCATAGGCAAATACAACACCTGGTAATGCTTTGGATTGTGGGGTTGGTTGCTTTTTGGCTCTCAGCAAAAAATCAGAGTTCCATCTTGTCATATTAGCAAATATGTCATTAATGTGAGATAAGTGAATGCTAGAATAGAAACACACAAAAGCTTTTGTAGTAAATAATACTAGTCTACACTAGAGAAGGGGAGGTGTTAGTAAGTTTCTCATAAAGCTGAGGAACTCTCCTAAGCTGAGTTCCAAGAGATAAGAATCCAGAAAAGAGGGAAGAGGATGTTCCAAGTTAGGTCATTTTCAACTGCAAGGTCAATTTGGATTCCTTGGGGCTGTTTGCTACAATAGCTAACGTGACTCTAATACTCTGCATTTTTACCAAACAACATTTAACACTATAAAGTGTTCTTTCCCAGAAAAGTTGAACCTGAATCTAGAGTCTCTAGTGTGACCTTTTATTTACAGGAAGTACAAGGATAGAGGAATAAGTTAAGTGACACCAGCACAAGGAAACAGATGAATCCAGACTGGGGAACATTCAGAGGAACTGACCCATTTTCTGCAAAAAGACAACGGGGAAAAGTTGAGAAAAGGGTCAACTGTATATGCAAGAAACACAATAATCAAATGTGACATGTGGACTTTGTAGCTGATGCCAAAGAATTATTAATAATTTTATTAGGTATCATCCAGTATTGTCGTTAAGTAAGAATACATTCTTTCTAAGAGCGGCATACGTAAGTAGGCAAAGGAGAAATGACACAATGCCTGGTACTTACTTTGAACTACTTCAGCGAAGAAAAAGACAAAAGGGATAGTTAAGCGAAGATGGAAAATCTTGATAATTGTTCAGTTTGGATGATGGGTAAATGTGATTCATTATCCTCTCTAATTTTGTTAATGTTTAATATGTTTTATGATAACATTTTTTTTCAAAGTTCATGTCTTGTGTTTCCATAGTTGGTGGGTTGCTTTTCTCTTGATGATGCTTTCGTTTTGTGGTTCTACTGTGCTGTAGGGCCTCTGAGTTCTTTGCATCTGAATAAGCAGGGGAAGGAGAACAGTGAAATTCACACACTCCTACTAACATTCCATTAGCAAAAATGTGTCACTTGACTTCATCTAGAACAAAGTAGTTCCTGAGTGCACAGTCACTTCCAGCCTCTACTCTACACTATGAAAGTGGGGCAAAGCTCTTCAGTGGATGGCTCACTGTCTCTGCCACATGCAGATTCCTGGGCTGCAATAACAGGGATTCTGATTTAGCAGGCACGGTGGGCCTCAGCAAGCTGCTTCCTCACCAAGTCCTGCAGGGCGACTCTATGATACAGGGCAACTCTGAATATTTTCTATTTACTCTCCCAAGCGACATTCCACACTTGGTCACCCTGTGCCCTGCGGGGCAGACCACCAAGGACTGCATCAGGAAGCTTCTTTGCCCTTGGTTCCCAGTGGGGTTCAGGCAAAGGTGAGCACTCAGGAAGGCTGTAAAGAAGGAGGGGATGGAAAGGAGGAGATTGAGGGGAGGTGACTTTGTTCTCAGCTCCCTCTGCAGAATTGCCACCTGGGGTTTTGCCAGCCCTTTCTGTCTCCAGGTTCTGATAAGTGTTCCCTCCCATCTCCCCTTCCAGCCTAAGACCAATATCAGTGCCACACCAGAATATTACTTTATCCATGTGGCTTCTCTATACCTGTCCACACCCTAATAAATATTGCTTTTATTCAATTCACCTCAAATTCCCACCTGTTTCTGCTGGGATCCTGGGTGATACACAGGGGTCTATGGACAACACTGAGAAACACCAGGTCAAGGCAGGATATGCCACAGCCCCTAGGGAACCTGAATGACACATTTGAACTACAAGATGTCTAATGCAGCTAGAGCAAATGTAAGGAGTGAGAGCTGAGAATGTTGAAGTGGGTGGCATCCACGCCACTGAAGGACCATCCCCCCATACTAGACCATTCTGACAGCAGCAGGAAGATTATTCAAGGAGGCTTTGCAGTAACCAAGGTGAGAAATAAGAGTTTCAACTAAAAAGCAGTAAATAGTGAGACCAGAGAAGGAGAAAATCAAGATCCTATTGTTGGAATCTACCTACAATGTTACTAGAGCTGCACTGGTGGACCAATGAATCCCCAAGCACAGGAAAAATTGCCTCTGGAGAGAAAAACAGAGGGGTTAGGTAAAGGAGGATCCTAGTTTTAGGGAAAGTACAAGTTGAAGAGCACTGCTGGGACCATAATGTCCCATATGCCATGAATCTAACCTCTCCATTAACCTCCACATTTATCACCAAAAAGTTATGCTTCAATTTTGGAGGTTCTTTTCCTCCCTAAGAAGAAGATTGCCCATCATAGGATCATTTGTTATAGCAAAGAAAATGGAATTTTTTTTGTACAGTCAGTTTTGCCAGGCTACATTTGTTATGGGAAGTGAGAAATATCTAAAACTAGAAAGACTAAAAACTGTAATGAGAAGTATTATTTGAAAAACAGCGTTGATGATTTAATGTTGCAGAGGCCCAATGCTATAGAGACTTCTTCTAAAGTATTCCTAAAGACATCTAATATACATGCCAAATTGGAAAGAATTCAAGACAGAAATTTTATTTCCTCACTTTCTCTCATTCTCTGCCCAGGAACTAGCATTATTACCTTAAAGCAAAAACCTTGTATTGTTACATATTTGCATAATTATTTTCAACCAGTTGCTTCAGGATATTTTTTTGCTCTTTCTTACTCCTTTCTGCCTAGAGTATCTTACGATTTTTTTAAATAGAATTTAAGGAGCTGGTATGTGAATTTTAGGTAACATTTTACCATCAGGTTTGGCCCTAATCATAAGGCATTAGAGAATATTCAATTTCCTTCATTAATGCAGTGTGGGTTGTTTCATGATAGGGGAAGCACAAGCCTACTTGCCTACTTCCCTTTGTGTTGTGAGTATCATGAGTTCAATAAGATTTTCTAAGTTTCTATGATTCCAAACACTAAAGAAAGTCTTGTCTACTAATCCCTTCTAAGTTATTTCGGTACAAAACTGGGGAGAGGAGTCATGGTACCAGCATCATCTTTCACTGGAATAATGCTTTGTATATTTATTTCAAAATGTTCTACATTTCTCATTTGAAGGTATCTTTTAAACCTTCAATTTGGCCGGGGTATGTAGCCAAATGGATATATGCTTTTAAAATTCAGGCCATGTTTCAAGTTGGAACTTAATTAGGATTAGAGAAAAAATTCAAACCATGTACTGGATTCACCCACTGGAAATGTCAGTCAACACCTGCCCTACTTGCAGCCCATGATGAATGGGCAGCTTTAGGTGATCATGCTTGGTATCACATGGCCAACTAAGTAGACAAAGGTGGACACCCAATGAAAGGGCCACCAACCCAAGGCCTAGATATTGATATAGCTCATCTTTTCATGCCAGGCCATGTAATAAGTCAGGTTCTTTCTCGGGAATTTGAACCGGGAATTACTACCAAGGGAAGGGGATGAACAGCAGTGGCAGCAGCTGAAAGACCGTGAGGTAGAGTTTACTGTTATCTATTTTACAAATCTGAGATAACTATAGCAGCCAGAAGAGCCAAAGCAAGTTACCATTCTTTGGGAGATTGGAATTGACATGTACACACCACTGTATATAAAATAGATAACTAATAAGAACCTACTGTATAGCACAGGGAATCCTACTTAATACTCTCTAATGGCCTATATGGGAAAAGAATCTAAAAAAGAGTGGATATATATATACATGTATAACTGATTCACTTTGCTGTACAGCAGAAACTAACACAACACTGTAAATCAACTATATCCCAATAAATTTTTTTTTAAAAAGATAACATTCTTTTATAATATTTCAGTCCTTTACTGTGTATAAAGGTTTGTTTAACGGTCTAATATGTGATCTATTCTGGAGAATGTTCCATGAGTTCTTGAGAAGAATATGTATTGTGATGTTTTAGGTGCAGTGTTCTGTATTTGTTAGGTCTTGTTGGTTTATAGTATTGTTCTACTATGCCCTTGCCGGCATTCTACCTAATTGTTTTATCCATTATATAAAGGAGGATATTGAAGTTTCCAACTACTAATGTTGAATTTTCTATTTCTCCCTTCATTTCTGTCAGATTTTGCTTCCTGTATTTTAGGGTTCTGTTGTTAGGTATAATTGACCAGTATATCATCCTAAAATGTCCTTCTTTTGCCTTAGTAACATTGTTATCCTAAAGTCTATTTTGTATGATATATAGTCACATCAGCTGTCTCGTGGTTGATGTGTGAATGGTATAGTTTTCTCTATCCTTTTATTTTCAATTTGTACCTTTGAATCTAAAGTATATTTCCTGTAGACAACATATAGCTGGATATTGTTGTTTTTTATCCAGTCTCTGCTGTTAATTAGATTATAAGTATAATTATTGATGTGGCTGGAATCACATCAATTATTTTGATTTTCTTTTTCTTTCTGTCTCATGACTATTTTGTTCCTCTGACCCTCTTTTAATACATTTGGTTTTAAGCAAATATTTTCTAGTGTATCATTTAATTCATTAAAACATTTTTAACTATTAAAAAAATGGGCAATACCTAAAAAAAAAGCAAAAGGCTTTAGCAGATGGCTTCTGCAAACTATTCAGCCATTCCATTCCCCACAAAAAAATCACAAACTGAAATTAGCTTGAGTCAGTCACATTATGTCACCTTGCCTGACCAACTGCCATCCGAAAGTACCTGGTAATTCAAGGACTTCTTGTATTAAATATTCACCCTACCTGTAGAGTACAGGTTTTAAAATATGTGTATAAAACCACATTTAACATTTAAATGGAAAATAAAAGAGAAAATATATAATTACTAATCATGGCTTCTGGTCAACTCAAGAGAATCACTGTTATCAAGGCATCCCATCATTTCAGGCAAAAGCAAAGAAACCATATTTGAGATTACTTATGAAAAAACTGTAAATGCTAATAAACTCATACATTCTTCTGTTTGAAGTCTAGATCATGGACCACAGTACACTTTGGGTTCCCTGGGAAGCAAACTCAGAGATGGAGTTTAACATCCAGGATATTTATTAAGAAGCACCCTTGAGATCTAAAAGTATGGAGGGGAGGGGGAGGAAGCAAGATTGAGAGGAGGGAGAGGTCTAGCTATGATACAGGCGGAGGACCAGCCTCAGATGGTCCCACTGGGAAGCTCTGGACCTAGAATGTTCTTCAGAGATGCCCTGAGTTGGGGTCAGATGGCCAGGCCTGTATATGCCCTCACAGATCAGTCATGGGATGTGAGTCATGCTGGGAAGGGACATCCTTATGCTAGATGGGTCTCTACACCTGAGACAATTGCTGAAGGTCCTGACAGCTAAAAAACTGTCTCATAAGGTGACCAACTATCCCAGATTTCCCAGGACTATCCAGATTTCAGCACTGAAAAATCCCAGGCAAACCAGAATAGCTGGTCACCCTACTGTCTGCCAATAGCGCTTTGGCAGCTGAGACAACAAATCTTTCATGGAACTGGTGTGTGTCCATCACAACAGCTTTACTATTCCCTAGGATTTTAGGGACCTCATGCTGGAGTCTAGTATTTGCCAAAGTTCTTAAAAGCTCCAAGTGTTAAAAAGGTAATTGCTGTGTTTCAATGATCATACCAACTGGACTTGCTTAGAAGCAAGAAATGACCATAATATCTTCTCTCCTATCTCCCAAAGATTGGTGGTCACATATATTCATTTTGGATCATTTTGGAAAGGACTCACTGGACCAAGGAAACAATACAATATATCGAAGTCTGACACTATCAAGCTACCCTGCAGGTACGTTTCCCCATGACAAAGTCTCCTCTGCTGTATATTTCCTGTCCTCTGCTGGGCATGGCCTATCCCTCTAAGGCCAGGCAGCCTGATAAATAGCAAATATGCCTGGAAACAGTTATTATATGTCAAAATTTAGAATTAAACAGCCTGTCTCAATGTCAAAAGAGTACAAACTTTGTAGTTAAAATTTGCTGTATCTCACAGAGTTGGTGATATTTCAGTAACTAGTGATGTTCCTTACCACGCTTAAGTTCACACTATTGGCGCTGAGGTTATAGTAATGAGCAGATACACAGGTTGATAAAAGAACAAGAAACAAAAACTAAAGGAGCCATTTGATTGGTTGAAATGACATGATAACAGCTTTGGCAATGGAGGTAGGAATTCAGAACAGAGCTTGACTCCCCTTCCTACCAAAGCATCCTGGCCTGAACCCTTCACCTCCAGTTGGTCTCCACCCAGCCCCTCATACCTGAACCCAAGAAACCATTCTTTTATGCAATGTATCTTCCTTGCCGACTATCTGCAAGAGCCAGATCGGAGAAACTCAAGGAAGCAACACTCATTGACTAGTAAATAGCTAAGTGGCATCCAAGGCAGAACTTAAAATAATGTGCCTCCAAGTAAACTAGCAAACCCAGATGCTCAAAGATGGTCAAAAACACTTCATTCATGTGTTGATCCTTAGATTCAAGCTTAATTGGCTACCAATAAATGACACACTTCTATAGCTATGAGAAGAAATTTTCAACAAATAAATAAACTTTTTGGAAATGAAAATTTACAGGAACTTTATGTTACCAGTCTTGGGAACTGTGTGAAAAAAGTAAACACATTTGCCCTATTTGTCTTCTCAATCGTAAGATGATAGACATCCAAATAATTTCCTGTTGATATACTGTGAGTGTAACTCAAAACCATAGTACATCTGCAAGGATGAATCTACAACTTACATTAGGTTGATGTGGTTTTGTTGTTTTTTTGGCCATAGCCCCTCTTTTTCAAACCTGTGGCTCAAACAGCAATGTTAATTCTAGGACATAAATCCTTTTTAACAAATATTATCCTACTGCTCATTCTAACTATATGAATAATTCATCATAATCACTTCAGTGAAAAATGAGCCTGCCCATAACTTGGATCATTTTTATAAATGGAAAATGAGTTAAAATTCAATGAATTTGGGAAGCAATCATTGCTTTTAAAAAGAAAACTAAGTTCTGATATTTCAATTATACAAAGAGAAAAATGCAGAATTGAAAATATTAAAAGCTTGCATTTTTTTGGTCAGATCATGACAAACTTTGGAGAATATTGAAAATTTATTTCTGAAAAGAAAAGCAGAGAACAGTCTTCTCTGGTACCAGCACTTTTACTCATTGAAGTTTTTATTAGTTTTTATTTTTATATTGAAGTATAGTTGATTTACAGTGTTTCAGGTATACAGCAAAGTGATTCAGTTATACATACATGTATATATATTCTTTTTCAGATTCTTCTCTATTATAGGTTATTTCAAAATATTGAATATAGTTCCCTGTGCGATACAGTAGGTCCTTGTTGTTTTTTTTTTTTTTTTTAACATCTTTATTGGGGTATAATTGCTTTACAATGGTGTGTTATGTCCTTGTTGTTTATCTATTTTATATACAGTAGTGTACACTTGTTAATCCAAAATTCCACATTTCCCCCCCTTTCCCCTTTGGTTACCATAAGTTTTTTCCCTACATCTGTGGGTCTATTTCTGTTTTGTAAATAAGTTCATTTGTACCAATTTTTTTAGATTTCACATATGTGATATCTTATGATATTTGTCCTTCTCTGTCTGACTTAGTATGATAATTTCTAGGTCCATCCATGTTGCTGTAAATGGCATTATTTCATTCTTTTTTATGGCTGAGTAATATTCCACTGTATATATGTACCACATCTTCTTTATCCATTCCTCTGTTGATGGACATTTAGGTTGCTTCCATGTCTTGGCTATTGTAAATAGTGCTGGAATGAACACTGGGGTGCATGTATCTTTTTGAATTATAGTTTTCTCCAGATATATGCCCAGAATTGGGATTCCTGGCTCATTTGACAACTCCATTTTTAGTTTTTTAAAGAAACTCCTTACTGTTCTCCATATTCATTGAGTTTTATAGCTGGTAAAAATTGAATTTTCTAAAAAGTTAATTTTATTGATTGGTATCAAGTAATTATACGTTGGGAAGGGTTTTTTTTCTTCTTTTAATGTGGTAAAATACATATAACATAAAATTTACCATCTTAACCATTTTAAAGTATATGGTTCAGTGGTATTAAATACATTCCCATTGTTGTGCAGCCATCACTACCATCCATCCTGTAACACTTTTGATCTTGTAAAACTGAAACTATACCTATTAAATAATAATTCCCCATACTATCCTTCCCCTGAACCCTGAAAACCACCATTATACTTTCTGTCTTTATGATTTCGACTATTCTAAGTACCTCATATAAGTGGATGTAGGTGGAATCATTATGTATTCACTTTTTGTGTGTGACTGGCTTATTTTACTTAGCATGACGTCCTCAAGGTTCATTCATGTCCCTCCTTTTAAGGCTGAATAATATTCCATTGAATGTATATACCACATTTTACTTACTGTTCATTTGTCAGTGGACACTTGTGTTGCTTTCATGTTTTAGCCACAGTGAATAATGCTGCTATGAACAGGGGTGTAAAAATATCTCTTTGAGACTTTTTTTTTCAATTCATCTGCATTTATGCCAAGAAGTGAAATTGTTAAATCATATGATAATTCTATTTTTAATTTTTTTTTTTTAATTTTTGGCTGCGTTGGGTCCTCGCTGCTGTGCGTGGGCTCTCTCCAATTGTGAGCGGCAGCTACTTTTTGTTGTGGTGCGCGGGCCTCTCATTGCAGTGGCCTCTCTTGAGGCGGAGCTCAGGCTCCAGGCACGTGGGCTTCAGTAGTTGCAGCATGCAGACTCATTAGTTGCGGCACACGGGCTCAGCTGCCCCGTGGCATGTGGGATCTTCCCGGACCAGGGCTTGAACCCGTGTCCCTTGCACTGGCAGGCGGACTCCCAACCACTGTGCTACCAGAGAAGTCCCTATTTTTAATTTTTTGAAAGACTGTCATATGATTTTCCACAGCAGCCATACCATTTGACATTCTCACCAATAGTGCACAAGTTTTGCAATTTCCCCATATCCTGACCAATACTTGTTATTTTCTGTTTTTTGATAGTAGTCATCTTAATGGGTGGATATAATTCTCAGATGTAGGGATTCACTTAAAAGAAAACAGAGAAGAAAAAACAATGGGGAAAAAAAAAGTACCACGTTTGGACAGTATCGATGAGAAAATGTAACTATAAAATGATTCAGTTAAAATTCTCAGATCAGTTTAGTTGTATAGTTGTCAGAGTAATGTTGATATCAATGAAGAAATATCTGTAGCATGCAGATGGTTCTGTTTCTTAAAAAACTATTGTAATAGGGCTATTAAACTTGTATTTTTTAGTTTAAAAAATGTGGTGGTATCTCACTGTACATTTGATTTGCATTTCCGTAGTTATTAGCAATTTTGAGCATCTTCTCATGAGCTTATTGCCCTTTGTATATTTTCTTTGGAGAAATGTCTAGTCAAGTCCTTTGCCCATTTTAGATTGAGGGGTTTGTTCTTTTTTTGTTGAGTTTAGGACTCCTTTATATATCCTGGCTATTAATCCTTTGTCAGATATGTGATTTGCAAATATTTTCTCCCATTCTATGGATCTTTTTTTTATTCTGTTGATAGTGTCCTCTTATGCAAAAAGCTTTTCATTTTGATAAAGTCCAATTTGTCTAGTTTTTTCTTTTGTTACCTGTGCCTTTGGTATCATATCTAAGAAATAAAATCCAATGTTGTGAAACTTTTACACTGTGGTTTCTTCTAAAAGTTTTATAGCTTTAGGTCTTACATTGAGGTATTTGATCCATTTTGAGTTAACTTTTGTATATGGTGTTGGGTAAAGCTCCAACTTCTTTTTTTTTTGCATGTGGATATCCAGTATTCCCAGCAGTATTTTTGAAAAGACTGTCCTTTCTCCACTGAATGGTCTTGACACTCTTGTTGAAAATAATTTGGCCATATATGCAATTATTATTTCTGGGCTCTCTATTCTGTTCCATTGATCTATATGTCTTTTATACCAGTACCACAGTGTTTTGATTACTGTAGCTTTGTGATAAGTTTTGAATCAAGAAATGTGAGTCCTCTAGTTGTGTTCTTCTTCTCAGGATTGTTTTGGCTATTCAGGGTCCCTTGAGAGTCTATATGAATCTTAGGATTGGTTTTTTTATTTCTGCAAAAGGCGTCATTGGGACTTTGATAGGGATTGCATTGAATCTGTAGATTGCTTTGGGCATTATTGAAAATTTCATAATATTAAGACTTCTAATCCATGAACATGGGATGTGTTTTCATTTATTTGTCTTTAATTTTTTTCAGCAATGTTTCATAGTTTTTATTGTATAAGTCTTTCACCTCCTTGATTAAGTTAATTCCTAGGCATTTTATTCTTTCTGATGCTATTATAAATGGAATTGTTTTTGTAAGTTCCCTTTCAGACTTTTCATTGCTCATGTATAGAAATGCAATTGATTTTTGTGTGTTGATTTTTTATCCTACTACTCCGATGAATTCATCTACTAGTTCTAAGAGCTTTTTTTGTGGAGTCTTTAGGATTTTCTACACAAAAGATTATATCATCTGCAAACAGATAATTTTAACTCTTCCTTTCTAATTTGGATGCCTTTTATTTATTTTTCTTGCCTAATTACTCTGACTAGAATATCCAGTACTATGTTGATTAGAAATGGCAAAAGCAGGCATCCTTGCCTTGTTCCTGATCTTAGAGAAAAAGCTTTCAGTCTTTCCCTATTGAGTATATGTTTTCTGTGGGTCTTTCACATATGGCTTTTATTATATGGAGGTAGTTTCCCTCTACTCCTATTTTGTTGACTGTTTTTTATCATGAAAGGGTGTTGAATTTTATCACATGATTTTTCTGCAATTGAGATGATCATGTGTTTTTTCCCCCTTCATTGTATTGATGTGGCCTATTATATTGATCAATTTTCATATGTTAAACCATCTCTGGATTTGAGGAATAAATCCCACTTGGTCATGGTGTATGATCCTTTTAATATGCTGCTGAATTCTGTTTGTTAGTATTTTGTTGAGTATTTTTAAATCAATATTCATAAAGAAATTTGTGTAGTTTCCTTGTGGTATCTTTATCTGGCTTTGGTATCAGGGTTATGATGGCCTCACAGAATGAGTTAGGATATGTTCCCTCCTCTTCAATTTTTTGGAAAAGTTTGAGAAGGATTAGTATTCAGTTTTTAAATGTTTCACAGAATTCACCATTGAGGCCATCAGGTTCAGGGATTTTCTTTGTCAGGAGATTTTTGATTACTGATTCAATCTCCTTACTAATTATAGGTCTATTCAGATTTTCTAGAGTTGGTAGGTTTTGTATTTCTGTTAATTTGTCCATTTTATCTAGGTGATCCTTTTTTTGGTGTATAATTGTTTATAGCACTCTTACAATCCTTTTTATTTCTGTAACATTGATAGTAGTGTCCCCATTTTCATTTCTGACTTAAGTATTTTTGTCTTCTCTTTTTTTTTCTTAGTCCATGTAGCTAAAGATTTGTCATTTTTAAAAAATCTTTTCAAAGAACCAACTTTTGGTTTCATTAATTTTCTCCATTATTTTTCTATTCTCTATACTGTTTATCTCCACTCTATCTTTTTATTTGCATCCTTCGCTAGCTTTGAGTTTAGTTTTTCCCTTAAGTTTAAAGTTAGTTTGATTTGAGATCTTTTAAATTTTCTAAATGTTTTTTTTAATGACTAGCCTACTGGGGTATTGGGAGAATTTAATTAAAATCATACATGGATGCAAAAAATTTTATAGCTATAATTTTGCCCCTTAGCACCACTTTTGCTGTGTCCCATAAGTTTTCGAATGTTGTGTTTTCATTTTTCATTTGTCTCTAATTATTTTCTAATTTCCCTTGTGATTTCTTCTTTGATCCATTGATTGTTTAAAATGTGTTGTTTAATTTGCACAATTTTGTGAATTTTCCAGTTTTCTTTATGGTATTGATATCTAATTTCATCTCATTGTGGTCAGAGAAGATATTTTTTATGATATCTATCTTTTTTAATCTACTGAGCCTTAATTTATGACCTAACTTATGATCTATCCTGGAAAATGTCCCATGTGCATTAAGAAGAATGTGTATGCTCTTGTTGGGTGGAGTGTTCTGTATATGTCTGTTAGATCTAGTTGGTTTATTGTGTTAAGTCCTCTTTTCCTTACTTACCTTCTGTCTCTCATTATTGTGAGAGTGGTACTGAAGTCTCCAACTATTATTGTAGAACTGTCTATTTCTCTCTTCAATTCTGTCAGTTTTTGTTTCATATATTTTGTTGGTCTGTCATTAGGTATGTGTATGTTTATAATTGTTATATCTTCTTGCTATATTGAAACTTTTATTAATATATAATGTCCTTATCTCTTGTAAACATTTTTGATTTAAAGTCTATTCTGTCTGTTCTTAATATAGCCATTCTAGCTCTCTTTTGATTACTTTTTACATGGAATATCTTTTTCCATCCTTTCATTTCAACCTGCTTTTTGTCTTTGGATCTCAAATGAGTCTCTTGTAGACAGCAAATAGCTGAGTCATGCATTTTTGTACATTCTGCCAACCTCTGTCTTTTGATTGGAAAGTTTACATTGACAAATGTAAATCCGTTTACATTTAAAGTAGTTGCTTATAAGATATTGTCTGAACCTCTGTGATCAGAAGCATCAATCAGCAATCAAAGCACAGATGTTCAATATTTGGAGGACAGGGTCCTTTTTGCTCATCCTGGCTACAGCAAGCTGTGGGAAAGCTGCTCTAGGAACACATGCACAGCTGCCTGCCATGGGGGTAGGGGGGTGGGCAGATGCTAGTGTGCTAAAAGCTAAAAATGAGCAAAATTAATCAAAATTTACCTTCTAAGTCTTTCTCTGGAATTGTAACTCTTCTACAAACCCCGGAATTCCAGTATAGTTACATCAGACAGATTCTGCCAGTGCAATTGTTGTCTAAGTGGGAGACAGATTCCTGGGACCCCCTACTCTTCTATCTTCTCAGAATCCTTTCTCCTGGGTAAAGTTATTTTTAACTAAAATATTTTTCCTTTCCATTCAGACACAAATAATCTTCGCTTGACACTAAAGGGAAAAAAATGTAAAATTTGTTTGCCATGTAAAAGTCCAAGCAAGTTGAGAAGCCTTATATATATATATACACAAAGTAAACATGGCTCACTGTAATCATATCAAATCACAGTTCATTTCTTATCACCAATGAGGTTGGTGTTCAGTTACTAAGCACAGAGAAAGCCAAGTGAAACCTCTGAATTGAAGCAGCATGGACATCCAAAGAACTCACTGGGCTGGAATCAATTACTGAGTTTTGCATTCTAGGAAAGGATGATGGAGAAAATAAAAGGGAAATAGTCCAACCATGCAATTATCTGTGCTCTGCCATTTAAAATTTGTTGCTTAATAAGTATTTGATGATAGAATCTAAATAACTTATGGAAACAAATGTTTTAGCAGTATGAGTTGTTTATGTCCCCTTAACCAACAAATAAGAACATCTACTGTGTGGTAGACACTGGAGAAAGAGAAAATAAGACAATTTCTGACCTCAGAGAACTAACAGGGGAAGTAAATATATGAGAAGAACCCAGAAAAAGTGTCCTCTATAAATGAAAATGGGGTTATAGGGGAGAGCTTGTGAGGAAAGTCTTACTTCCTAAAAACAGTAATACTTGATCAGAGTATAATTAAGTGAAATGCTCTGAAATTAAGGCACTGGATGAAGGACAGCATTTTAGGCTGAGGATATGCATATTTGTCAAAATAGCAAGCCTTTTGGTATGTCAGAAGCAAATGGTACAAATGAAGGTGTGACAAGAATTGATGCTGAAGAGGCTAATGGGCTCAGACCCCAGAAGGCCTTGTAGAGTATGCTGTGGAACTTGGGCATGATTCCATAGACATGGGTGAGATACGCTGTGGTTTATGTGCAAAGCAAGGCAGGCTAGCTATTATTCACACTTTCTGTTCTATCCAAGAATATGTCTGAATCAGGGGAGGATGTGATCCTGTTCAAAGTTCTCATTAAATTTATTAACTGAGCAAGAGTAAATGGCTGAAGATTTAAATTATTTATCTTAATAATAACTAACTTATAACACCCTGTTGCTGCTCACGACATAGGCTATGAGTGTGCATTTGATGTGAGACTGTTGCAGTTGGTGGAAGGGCATTAAAAAGATTACATGAGAGAATGAAGTGATGAAATTTGAGTAGTTCTGTATTACCCCCCATCCTCAGTCTCATAAATCATGTTTCCCAGATGAACCTGAGCAAAGTGGTAAAGGTGAAACTGGTCATGGGTCTTTTCTCACCATACCCAACAGGGGTAACTGAGGAATCTCACCCCACTTCCCACCTCACCAGGACTGACTTTCCCTGCTCTCAATTTTCTCTTTCCCTGTCTCATCCAGGATCACTTGGATTTTTTATCTACTTGCACTTTGACAAGAGAATTAAAGATTCCAATCCCAATAAACCCAGTGGGCAATAGCAGTAGCCTCTGCCGTGCAGAAGACCTCCACCTTGAAAAGGACAATCCCTTAACTCAAAGAAGGCGTCTCTGATGTTAGGATATCAATTACCGAGGCTGCCTAGTCAGGGAATACTGTGTTATAGGAGCTGGGTTGGTGTAGCTGGAAGGGAAGTGGGGCTCCTTCTTTGGGGCCTCACAAATCACCATTACTAGCATGGTAATCATCACTAGCATGAGCCTCCAGTCCTGGAGCTGTTGAGTGTTCATGTATTCAAAAGGTTTCTCTCCCTTCTGCAGCCTCTGGGCCTGCTGGCCATCCTCTGTGCATGAATAGTAGGCTTTGAGCCAGTGACGTGCTGAAGAGTGCTATTTATGCATTCACACATGTCAGATGATGGGCTTTTATGCATTGTGAACAATCAATCTGATAAACTGTCCTCTTAAAGCATCCAGAAAGATGCCAGGATTGCATCAAGTAGTGGGCGGACAGGAAATGTGGAGGCAGTAGCTGTATAGGATGAGATAAATGACACACACTAAAAGCTCTGATAAAAATATCCTCATGGGAATGAGCATTTGACCATCTACTTCTTTTCTATTCAAGAATGTGGGATGGCAGATGGTAAGGTTAAACTATATTTAGAATCTAGATCTTCAAAGATGGTATGCACTAAAGTGAAATGGAATGGTGGATGAGTGACGTTCTTGAAGGAGTCCTACTTTGTATGTCATGTATTTTAAAGAATCAACCACTTTTATTTTTTAATAGATCTTTATTGGAGTATATTTGCTTCACAATACCGTGTTAGTTTCTGTTGCACAACAAAGCGAATTGGGCATGTGCATACACGTGTCCATCTATCCCCTCCCTCTCATCCTCCCTATCCCACCCCTCTAGGTCATCGCAAAGCACCGAGCCCATCTCCCTGTGCTATGCTGCTGCTTCCCACCAGCCAGCTATTTTACATTAGGTAGTGTATATATGTCGATGCTACTCTCACTTCGCCCCAGCTTTGCCCTCCCACCCCATGTCATCAAGTCTATTCTCTATGTCTACCTCTTTATTACTGCCCTGCAACTAGGTTCATCAGCACCATTTTTTTTTTTTTTAGATTCCATATATATGCATTAACATACGGTATTTGTTTTTCTCTTTCTGACTTACTTCACTCTGTGTGACAGACTTTAAGTCCATCCACCTCACTACAAATAACTCAATTTCGTTTCTTTTTATGGCTGAATAATACTGCATTGTATATATGTGACACACCTTCTACATCCATTCATCTGTTGATGGACATCTAGGCTGGTTCCATGTTCTGGCTATTGTAAATAGGACTTCAATGAAATTGTGGTGCATGTCTCTTTTTGAATTATGGTTTTCTCAATATATACCCAGCAGTGGGATTGCTGGGTCATACGGTAGTTCTGTTTTTAATTTTTTAAGGAACCTCCATACTGTTTTCCATAGTGGTTTTTATCAATTTACATTCCCACAAACAGTGTAGGAGGGTGCCCTTTTCACCACACACTTTCCAGCATTTATTGTTTCTAGCTTTATTGATAATGGCCATTCTGACTGGCGTGAGGTGATACCTTATAATTTGATTTGCATTTCTCTAATAATTAGTGATGTTGAACATCTTTTCATATGCCTCTTGGCCATCTGTATGTCTTCTGCCCATTTTTTAACTGGATTGTTTGTTTTTTTAATATTGAGCTTCATGAGCTATTTGTATATTTTGGAGATTAATCCTTTGTTGTTTCACTTGCAAATATTTTCTCCCATTCTGAGTGTTGTCTATTTGTCTTGTTTATGGTTTCCTTTACTGTGCAAAAGCTTTTAAGTTTCATTAGGTCCCATTTGTTTATTTTTGTTTTTATTTCCATTCCTCTAGGAGGTGGGTCAAAAAGGATCTTGCTGTGATTTATGTCAAAGAGTGTTTTTCCTGTTTTCCTCTAAAAGTTGTATAGTGTCTGGTCTTACATTTAAGTCTTTAATTCACCTGGAGTTTATTTTTGTGTATGATGTTAGGCAGTGTTCTAATTTCATTCTTTTACATGTAGCTGTCCAGTTTTCCCAGCACCACTTATTGAAGAGGGTTTCTTTTCTCCACTGTATATTCTTGCCTCCTTTGTCATAAATTAGGTGCCCATAGGTGCATGGGTTCATCTCTGGACATTCTGTCTTGTACCGTTGATCTATATTTCTGTTTTTGTGCCAATACCATACTGACTTGATTACTGTAGCTTTGTGATATAATTTGAAGTCAGGGAGTCCGATTCCTCCAACTCTGTTTTTCTTTCTCAAGATTGCTTTGGCTATTCAGGGTATTTTGTGTTTCCATACAAATTGTAAGACTTTTTGTTCTAATTCTGTGAAGAATGACATTGCTAATTTGAAAGGGATTGCACTGAATCTGTAGACTGCTTTGGGTAGTATAGTCATTTTCACAATATTGATTCTTCCAATTCAAGAACATGGTATATTTCTCCATCTGTTTATGTCACCTTTGATTTCTTTCATCAGTGTTTTATAGTTTTCTGAGTACAAGTCTTTCGGCTCCTTAGGCAGTTTATTCCTAGGTATTTTATTCTTTTTGTTGCAATGGTAAATGGGAGTGTTTCCTTAATTTCTCTTTCTGATTTTTTGTTGTTGGTGTATAGGAATGCCAGAGATTTCTGTGCATTAAGTTTGTATCCTGCAACCTTACCAAATTCATTGATTAGTTCTAATAGTTTTCTGGTGGCATCTTTAGGATTTTCTATGTATAGTATCATGTCATCAGTAAAACATGACAGTTTTACTTCTTCTTTTCCAATTTGTATTCCTTTTATTTCTTTTTCTTCTCTGATTGCTGTGGCTAGGACTTCCAAAACTATGTTGAATAAGAGTGGTGAGAGTGGACATCTTGTCTTGTTCCTGATCCTAGTGGAAATGCTTTTAGTTTTTCACCATTGATTATGACACTCGCTGTGGGTTTGTCATATATGGCCTTTATTATGTTGAGGTAGGTTCCCTCTGTGCCCATTTTCTGGAGAGTTTTTATCATAAATGGGTGTTGAATTTTGTCAAAAGTTTTTCTGCATCTATCAAGATGATCATATGGTTTTTATTCCTTAATTTGTTAATGTGGTGTATCACATGATTGATTTGCATATATTGAAGAATCCTTGCACCCCTGGGATAAATCCCACTTGATCATGGTGTATGATCCTTTTAATCTGCTGTTGGATTCTGTTTGCTAGTATTTTGTTCAGGATTTTTGCATCTATGTTCATCAGTGATATTGGTCTATAATTTTCTTTTTTGTGATTTTTTTTCTGTTTTTGATATCAGGGTGATGGTGGCTTCGTAGAATGAATTTGGGAGTGTTTCTCCCTCTGCAACTTTTTGGAAGAGTTTGAGAAGGATCCGTGTTAGCTCTTCTCTAAATGTTTCATAGAATTCACCTGTGAAGCCCTCTGGTCCTGGACTTTTGTTTGTTGGAAGATTTTTAATTACAGTTTCAACTTCATTACTTGTGATAGGTCTGTTTATATTTTCTTCCTGGTTCAGTCTTAGAAAATTGTACCTTTCCAAGAATTTGTCCATTTCTTCATGATTGTCCATTTTATTGGCATATAGTTTTTGTTTTGTTTTGGGGTTTTTTTTGTGGTATGCGGGGCTCTCACTGTCGTGGAGTTGTGGAGCACAGGCTCCGGACACGCAGGCTCAGCGGCCATGGCTCATGGGCCCAGCCACTCCGCGGCATGTGGGATCTTCCCGGACTGGGGCACGAACCCGTGTCCTCTGCATCAGCAGGCGGACTCTTAACCACTGCGCCACCAGGGAAGCCCCATATAGTTGTTTGTAGTAGCCTCTTATGATCCTTTGTATTTCTGCGGTGTCAGTTGTGATTTCTCCCTTTTCATTTCTAATTTTATTGATTTGCGTCCTCTCCCTTTTTTTCTTGATGAGTCTGGCTAAGGGTTTATCAATTTTGTTTATCTTCTCAACCAGCTTTTAGTTTTATTCATCTTTGCTATTGTTTTCTTTGTTTCTATTTCATTTACTTCTGATCTGATCTTTATGATTTCTTTCCTTCTACTGACTTTGGGTTTTCTTTGTTCTTCTTTCTCCAGTTGTTTTAAGTGTAGGGTTAGATTGTTTATTTGATATTTTTCTTGTTTCTTGAGGTGAGATTGAACTGCTATAAAATTCCATCTTAGAACTGCTATAAAATTCCCTCTTAGAACTGCTTTGGTGCGTCCCATAGGTTTTGGGTCATCGTGTTTTTGTTGTCATTTGTTTATATGTATTTTTAAATTTCTTCTTTTATTTCTTCAGTGATCTCTTGGTTACTTAGTAGCACACTGTTTAGCCTCCACGTGTTTGTGTTTTTTACAGTTTTTTTTTCCTGTAATCGATTTCCAATCTCATAGCGTTGTGGTCAGAAAAGATGTTTGATATGATTTCAATTTTCTTAAATTTTCTGAGGCTTGATTTGTGACCCAAGATGTGGTCTGTCCTGGAGAATGTTCCGTGTGCACTTGAGAAGAATGTGTATTCTACCACTTTTGGGTGGAATGTTCTATAAATATCAATTAGATCTATCTGGTCTATTGTGTCATTTAAAGCTTGTGTTTCCTTATTTGTTTTCTGTTTGGATGATGTGTCCATTGGTGTAAGTGGGGTGTGAAAGTCCCATCCTATTATTGTGTTATTGTCGATTTCTCCTTTCCTGGTTGTTAGCATTTGCCTTATGTACTGGTGTGCTCCTATGTTGGGTGCATAAACATTTATAATTTTTATATCTTCTTGTTGGATTGATCCTTTGATCATTATGTAGTGTCCCTCCTTATCTCTAGTAACTGTCTTTATTTTTATCTCATATGAGTATCACTACTCCAGCTTTCTTTTGATTTCCATTTGCATGGAATATCTTTTTTCATCCCTTCACTTTCAGTCTGTATGTGTCCCTAGGTCTGAAGTGGGTCTCTTGTGGACAGCGTATACATGGGTCTTGGTTTTGTATCCAGTCAGCCAGTCTTTATCTTTTGGTTGGGGCATTTAATCCATTTACATTCAAGGTTATTATTGATATGTATGTTCCTATTACCATTTTCTTAATTGTTTTGCGTTTGTTTTTGTGGGTCTTTTTATTCTCTTGTGTTTCCCGCTTAGAGAAGTTTCTTTAGCATTTGTTGTAAAGCTGGTTTGGTAGTGCTTAATTCTCTTAGCTTTTGTTTGTCTGAAAAGCTTTTGACTTCTCCATGGAATCTGAATGAGATCCTTGCTGGCTAGAGTAATCTTGGTTGTAGATTTTTCTCTTTCATCATTTTAAGTATATCCTGCCACTCCCTTCTGGCCTGTAGAGTTTCCACTGAAAAATTAGCTGATAACCTTATGGGGATTCCTTTGTATGTTAATTTTGTTTTTACCTTGCTGCTTTTAATATTTTTTCTTTGAATTTAATTTTTGTCAGTTTGATTAAAATGTATCTTGGTGTGGTTTTCCTAGAGTTTATCCTGTATGCGACTCTCTGTGCTTCCTAGACTTGGGTGACTGTTTCCTTTCCCATGTTAGGGAAGTTTTCCACTATAATCTCTTCAAATATTTTCTTAGACCCTTTCTTTTTCTCTTCTTCTCCTGGGCCCCCTATAATTTGAGTGTTGGTGCCTTTAGTGTTGTCCCAGAGGTCTCTGAAATTGTCTTCAATTCTTTTCATTCTTTTTTCTTTATTGTGCTCTTTGGCAGTTATTTCCACCATTTTGTCTTCCAGCTCACTTATTCATTCTGCCTCTGTTATTCTGTTATTGATTCTTTCGAGTGTATTTTTCATTTCACTTATTGTGCTGTTTATCTCTGTTTGTTTGTTATTTAGTTCTTCTAGACTGTTGTTAAACATTTCTTTTATTTTCTCAATCCATGCTTCCATTCTATTTCCGAGATTCTGGATCATGTTTACTATCATTACTCTGAATTATTTTTCAGGTAGATTGCCTATTTCCTCTTCATTTATTTGGTATTGTAGGTTTTTACCTTGCTCCTTCATCTGTGACATATTTTTTTGCTATCTCATTTTTTGTTTTTTTTAATGAGTGGGATTGTGTTCTTGTTTTACTGGTTGTTAGGTCTGAGGCTTCCAACACTGGAGTTTGTAGGCTATTGGGTAGAGCTGGGTCTTGGTGCTGAGATAAGGAACTCTGTGAGACCTCGCTCCAATGACAATTCCCTGGGGTCTGAGGTTCTCTGTTAGTCCAGTGGTTCGGACTCGGAGCTCCCACCACTGGACCTTCCCCCCAACCCTGGGCTCATGCATAAAGATCCTGCAAGCCTCGTGGGGTGGGAAAAATAAAAAGAGAAAAATAACAAAGTAAAAAATAAAATTAGACTAGTAAACTAACAGATATGTTAGAAAGAATGTAAAAATAAAAATATAGGTGAATCAACAACAAGAAAGTACATCAGTACCACAATAGTAAAAAAGAGGAGAAGGGAAAGGAAAAAAAAAAACAAAAAGAAAAACTGTGGGGGGAAGGCCATGGCTGTGAAGAGCAGGGCCTAAGCAAGGGCGAGGTTTGGGCATTGGGCAGGGCCAATGGTCAGGACCCACAGGGCTGGAAAAGGCCCTGGGGTCTGTGAGGGGTGGGGCTTAGGCTCAAGGAACAGATGGGGCCCAGGCGTGACCCCCACCCCGGTCTCAGAGGGTGGGGGACTTCACCTGGGAGCCTAGCAGGCTTCCTGGGCTCGAGTGGGTGGGGCAAATGCCCTCTTCTCCTCTCCTGCTCCTCCAGTCTGGGGTCTGGGAGGGCCCCTCGCACCTGCCTCTCCTGATCTCCCTGGCCTCCTTCCTATGCCTCCAGGACCCACAGACCTGAAGGGGGCTTTGGATTGTAGGGGACTGGCCTGGGAGGTCAGCAGGCTCCCTGGGCCCCAGTGGGCAGGGCAATCGCCCTCCGCTCCTCTCCCACTCCTCCTGGATGGCTCCTCCCACCTGCCACTCCTGATCTCCCAGGCCTCCCTCCTATGCCTCCAGGACCCATGTGGCCTGGATGGGCTTTGGATGGGGGTGAAGCTGCTTGGGAGCTCAGCGGTCTCCCCTGCCCGAAGTGGGCCAAGTGATGGCCCTCCACTCCTCTCCCGCTCTTCCCAGAGAGTCCCTCCCAGCTGACTCTCCTCATCTCCCTGGCCTCAGGGGTGCTGATCTTGTCTGCCCTCCACTTCTCCTCCCTCCTTTGTCCCCCTATGTCCTACCGGTTCACTTTGGGGCTCCTCCCATCTCCTTGGGGGTCAGAGTCCCCCACCAGGTGCCGGCAGGCGCCCTAGTTGTGGGGAGATGCTAATTCCATGGCTTACCATGCCGCCATCTTGACTCCTCCCTCTCAACCACTTTTTTAAAAAGTTTTCTCTGTTAAGGGAAGGACAATACACAGCTACCGGGAATCCCAGATCCATAAAAAGCTCATTGCTTTAGGTAGGTAGCATATTCTGGACCCTAGATGAAAAAAGCCTTGAAATTCTGATGTATTGTGACATTTGGGGATTTTTGACTCTAAGTTACACAATATAGCACTATTAAGAATCATCCATCTAAGTAAAGATGCCCAGAGACCACCAACTAAGCAGTGAACTATCTCTTGACCGTTAATTGTGACTGCTAGTATTTGTTCCTTTTTTTTTTACTGTAAAAAAAAAAAAAAACCCAACAATGTTCCAGACAGTACCAGTCATCACAGGACTCAAAAAATAAGAAAAGAAACTGAAGGAAAATGATATCCAGTTTTTCTCTAGTTGAGTAACAAATAAGCCTCAAACAATTTATAAGCAAGGTTATCTTCTAATGCATTAAGTAAAGCAGGGTGGCTTTTGAAGGGGGTGCAAAAATGACTACATTGGTTACGCTATTGGTTCATCCTAGGCTGCTTGTCCCTGTGTGTTTCTAATAACTGACAAATGCCTAGATATAAAATGTTGTACAAATCGTGGCCACAACATTCTTGAATTCCAGATGTATGCATGAAGTGACATTTATACCAGACTGTTTGTGCATCTTCCCAGAGTTGCTCAGCTCCAATCCCAACATTGTTCATTAGTCATTGCTGCTCCAAATACTGCCAAGTGGTCTTATCCTCTTCCAGGGCTCAGCTTCTGTGCTGCCATCATAGCAGCACCTATAGCAGCTTCACTGCCAAGGTTTGACTTAACCAGACCCATAGAGCCTCTAGCTCACCTGGTAGGTGCTTGGAATGGCCAAGCAACATATCTGGTAGTGTAGGTGCGTTATTGTTCCTTAATAAAATATTGACCAATGGGAGGCAGAAGGGAGCTGACAAATTCTACTTCCTTCCTCCTGATCCCCCACCAGAGATTTCAAGACCCAGTGACATCTTTCATATGGCCTTTTCAGAGATGTCTCCTGTATCCAAGCAACCCCCTGTGAATTTGTATGAAGTTATAGCTTGCTTGATAATATATCACTTTGTAGGATTTATTTCCCTATTTCCCTTCTTCACATCCCTTTCTCTCACTCTTGTTGCCCTGGGATTGCAACCTCTAACATCCCGTTTACATGTAAGCTTTGCCATAGTCTCTGTTTTCTAGGGCTAAGACACTTATACTTTCCGTGCTAACCTTAAGTTTGAATTAAATACAGTTTATGTATGTATGTGTGTATGTAATCAACTTTTTATTCCTGTATTTCTCCAGGGTGGGAATGGAGGGGGCACCCAGTCCATGGTATTAGAAAAAGGATAGCTTAAGTCCATTAGGTATTTAGATCTTTGTTAAAGTCATTTCACCAAAGGCACAGCTTTTCAAATCTTGGAACTGATGTAGCAGCTCAAGGGAAAACAAGCTTGGTGTTCCCTTCCAGCATGCAATAGGGTCCTTCCCTTTGAGATACATTTGGTATTGGTATTGGTTTCCTTTTCCTATATAACAAGAGTAAAAGCCCCCAATTAGGGGTGCCCTGTAGGAGGCTGATGAATTTGGATGGAAGAAAGTATAACCTTGTCTGCTCTTCTTTCTTAAATTCATGTGCTTTATCAAGAAGTACAGTTTCAATATCAATATAGGAAATACCAGTTGATACAACCCACATAAACAAAAGTTTTGAGGATTCCTCAATAATTTTTGAGTGTAAAGGAATCCTGAGACTACCAAGTTAATAGATATCTCCAGGGCCTAGCATAATACCTGGAACAAAGAAAAGTCTTGTAGCAGAGACTTTTTGTGCCCATGTTGTAGCCCCTTAGCCTACTCCAGTTAACCGCTGTTTGCAAGTGCTTTGCAACTTGCAAATAGTAAAGAGGCAGAAATGCTGGGTTACCATGCATTGCTATGCTTGTATATCTTCTTGCTAATAAAATTAGGGATATTATTACTTTGAGATTTTAGTGCTTCAACATTTGTATCTCCAACCTCCTCTACTGTAGGACTTTAGTGTTTTTGATGCTATTTTTCTTCCTAAAATGCTGCCAACATAGATGTGCCACACTTGAGCTCCATGGCACACTGAGCTGAAAGACTATATGTCTTACATATACAGTGAAAATTTGGCATTTAGGGGGCAATAAAGGGAACTATTAATCAGACAGGAATTTGAGGCTCCAGTTCCATTTTTGGATATGATATAATTTTTAAAACTTAGATATCTTTCCTATAATATTTTTTTCTCCCTAAGATTAGGTAAAAAGAGTGGTACTTCAGTGTTTGGTGTGAATAATACCTAATTTTTATTTTCTCCTTTTAAAAGGTTTTATCTAACACATTAGTGTGAGTGAAGTCAAATAGCACTAAACATATACCAATGAAGTGTACCAAATGCATATAAATCTGGCTAGGATGTGGGACTCCAAGAATATATGGTATTAATTTGATTTAGCTTGATGTTTTACAGAAATTTTCACTAAAATGTGGTACTTTAATTCAAAACTTTATGTTGGAAATAGTAATGTTTGTAACATACAAGCTTGTAGAATGAGCTCATGACATGGCCTGATTTCCAGTTGAAAAATTGTATCACATCTAGAAAACCAGTTTTATTCAGTGGAGATTGGTCACTGGTCTCTGTCTCTCTCACTCATAACACACACACACACACACACACCCTTTCTTAAAGAAATTTAAAAAACAGAGGTCTAATCTAGAAGACTGATTTTTCCTACCTCAGCACAATCACACACCTACCCCCACCTAAAATAAGTAGCAAAGTCAATGATCCTTAAGTTCTAGCATGCTCACCCAACTTACACATGTGCAAGCACACAGGAGTTGAGATTTTATTTCTTGTCACCCTTTCTTCAGTTTTATTTTGAGCACTCACAGTATTTTTGGTGCCACAGAAGGCTTTAGGGATGCAACAGACAAAGCAGACACCAAGCCTGTCAGCTTAGAACTTAACAGTCTAGTTCACCACTAGTCTAGCAAATACAATGTACTTTTAGTTCACATGACTACCTCCTCACTAAAGTATATTCCTCAAGAGCAAGGACTCTTATTATCCGTTATTTCCCAGTAGGCTTCTTGGTGTACTCATATTGTATATAAGTTGCTTTCTGCTGCAAGTAGCAAAGGTCCTGATCTAAAAGTGACAAACATTTGGAATGTACTTTTCTCAAGTAACAAGAAATCCAGAAGTAGCTGGTTGCAGTGTTGGTTTGGAAGCTCCACAATGTCATTGAGAACCAGAGTTTTCCATCTGTCTTTTCTACCAACCTCAGGTGTCAGTCAGAACTACTGGTCAGAGCTACAGGATGACTACAGTAGCTCCAAGCAACATATCTTTACATGACAAACTCCAAAAGCAGAAAAGGAGACTCTGGGTCTCTTCCCTGACTTTTCTCCTTTTATCAATTAAGGAAACATTTCCAAAAATTTTTCTTACGATTATGATCATAACTGGGTCACTTAGCCACCAATAGTTAGTTGCCAGAGTGGCTGGGTAACCAAGTATCAGCCTCAGATGAGTAAAGAAACTGTAGGGAAGGTGAGTGCCCATAGGGCAGGCAATCCACCGTATTTGCCACAAAGGCATATTCATATTTGTTATGAGAAGGCCATGGGAGTAGATGGTTAAAATACAGACTAGAATAAAGGATGACACAATGACATGGATGATGAATATTCTTAGGATGACAGGAGTCAAGTCAAAGAGTATGACCATATCCAGATTCCCAAATCCTCAATGAATCTGTGAGCATTTAGAAATGGGGTGGGTAGGTTTCATAAGATGATCGCAATAATGACAGGTATAACAAGTACCTGAGGAAGGTGATCAGACTAGCCGAAGATCCATGACCTATCTGTGGACAGGGCAGAACCAGGACACTGATACTGAGCCCCATGCCGAAGTTCAAGGTCTTCTGGGAGAATGGGCAGATTCCTCTCAAGTGAGTGACCAAGAAATTAGCATGTCCAGGTTTTAATTAGAGGAAAAAAGTATGGAGGTAGTCTATTTTGCTGTGAGATACATAGATAAGCTTATTTATAAGAAAAATGAGAGTTATAGTCAGCCGTGGATGTGGTTGAAAGGACAATTTCAAAAAGAAGATGTGGCTTGGAGGGTGGGGAGAGAAGCAGGCAGGAAGGAAACTGGGATTAAACACATGGGCAAAAATCAGTTTTCTGCAGGGTTTCTAGTCCAGACCCTGGCAGGAGTTCAAGAGCATGAGAAGTCAAGTTAAAGAGGAAGCTTACGGATACATTTAACCAGCTCTATGAGTTATGACTCTCTAGTGTCAAGTAAACCAACTTTAATATTTTTTTTAAAGGGAGAGGACGTTGAACAGACTCTAAAGCTATGAAGTCAGCTGGACCCCAGAAAGTGACAAGAATCTAAGCCTGGTAAGCTGCCAGAACTCTCCCATCTCTGTTTCTACACATTCAGATACTTCTTCTCTGCTCTCCTAGGCTATTGATAGAAAACAACCGCTCCACACTTCTTAAGTTTACATGTTATATTTCCAGCCACCCACTAACAAGCTGACTTAACTCCCTGTCCTTGGAGAAGATCTGATTGATCCTCTTTGGGTTAGACAGGATCTATCCAGCCTCTACTAATGCCAGGGAGACACAATTATGTAATATAAGTATGGCTTCTATGGGCTTATCCCTAAAATGGGAAGAAGTTTAAGAGAAAAGTATTATTATGTGCTCTGCAGACATCACAGTTATGTATTATAGTGCTGGAACCAGAGAAATTGGGTACAGTATGACTTGGTACAGCTCTGGTCTTCAGGAGTCTCTGGTGATCACTGAGTTTGGCAGTGGGATTTGAGTCTATTCTATTCTCACATTAGATTTCACATTTCATTCAATGGGCGACCTAGAAGGAGGAGTAGAACATGGAAAGGTTGGAAAGGTAAGTCCAACTCCCAAGCGTTTGTCACCTATGTCATTGTAGAAGAGGTGTTTGGGTAAGAGAGGTAAGGGACAGGTTGGAAGGAAGGTAAGAACCACTCAAACACTGAGAACAAAGGTGATACTGATTCCTTCACCAACAACCATCTCTAACTGGGCAGTCTTGCTACCACAGAAAAAGAATGTGTGGGTCTCACTTTAAGGATCATAAAATATGCTAAAGGCAGAAAATGGTAATTTGGAAGTGGCCAATAGCTGACTCCATAATTTTGAAGGTATCTTTTAGTAAATAGCATAAAGAAAACATCTTTTAACTTTTCAATTAAAAAATATAAATTAGGGCTTCCCTGGTGGTACAGTGGTTGAGTCCGCCTGCCGATGCAGGGGGCACAGGTTCGTGCCCTGGTCTGGGAAGATCGCACATGCCGCGGAGCGGCTGGGCCCGTGAGCCATGGCCGCTGAGCCTGCGCGTCTGGAGCCTGTGCTCCGCAACGGGAGAGGCCACAATGGTGAGAGGCCCGTGTACCGCAAAAAAAAAAATATATATATATATATATAAATTAAACACCTAGGCGAAAGTCGTGTAGTAAGATAGCATGAAACAGTGGGAAGAACCCTGGATTTGATATGAATAAGTCAGACTTGGAATTCTAGCTGCACATCTTGAGTTACCTTGAGCAAGCACTTACTGCTTTTATAATAAATTAGAATCTAATAGCAGAGAGATTAAGATCTTTTTGATTTAGGACTTCACATGGTTGTGAGGATCAACTGAATTGGCATAATAGCAGGTGGGAAACAGCTGAACTCTATGCAAATGTTAGTAATGATCTCCTCCATAACTTGGAGGAGAAATGTTCTATATGGATGAAAGGGGAAGACTCTCACTGTAGCTAATAGTCACTCCTATAGCAACTGAATGCCTTGGGGGCTGCCGGGATGGATGGTGAGTACTGAAAGTGCAGGGCCAGTCTTATTCATGACAGGTATCAGCTCTAAAACTTTATAAGAAGTATATTCCTTAATCACCAAGCAGGTCTTTTTGCAGGATTTCTGGAAGCACAAAACCAGATAGAAACACTTGCAAACTCGAGTGGTATAGATGGGACCTACTTGGTCAATAGTATAGTTGACCCTTGAACGACTGGGGGTTAGAAACCCCAACACTCCCTGCAGCTGAAAATCCACACTTAACTTTATAGTCAGCCCTCCATGTCTGCATCCTGGATTCAACCAACCACAGATTGTGTAGTACTGTAGTACTATTTAGTGCGGGGTGGGGGGGGGGAATCCATGTATAAGTGGACCCACGCAGTTCAAACCCACGTTGTTCAAGGGTCAACTGTATAAGGACCTCGCAGAGCAGCCTGTTGGTTTGAGTATAGCGAATTCTGTCCCAAAGACTGGACTTGTGGGGGTAGAGAGAGGTGGAGGAGAGGTGTGGGAAAGCCCAGACCCAGTGTCCTGGACCCATTGTGCTCAAAAGCCTGTGAGTGGGGATGATGTCCTAGAAGTAAATGCTTGGGGATTTTTTTGTTTGGGCATACATCTGTTTGATCTAGAGGTCAGCTGGGCCACAACAGGAACATCCATAAGCAAACAGTCTTGCAATCTCCAAGTAAGAACTTTGCCTAGGGAAATCTGCTTGCGGGTTTCAGCTCTGACAGGAGCTATTTGGGTTTCTTCAGGTGAGCCCCTTGAGCCCTCTCAGGATCGAGCCATGCACATTTACTAAGTTTTCATTTTATATTTATAGTCAGGGATCTCAGGATCCTTGCTTAAAAGATGAGACAGTTGGGGCAGATAGAGCTTCGAATATCCAGACCAACAGAGTATTCTGTGATTCTCTGAATAGTTTACTGGCCAGAAATAGGGTCCTGTCTGAGAGTATTCATCTCAAGTAAGTACTGTAGGGCTGTAGAACTCAGGATGCTCTTACCCTTCCCCCCCACCATCTCAACCCCCTTCTAGCACCCCCAAGCAGTGGGGACATGAGTGGTGGGATAACATCCAAACCAAGAAGGCTGGTGGATGATCTAATTGCTGGTCAGGGATGGGCCCATAAGTGCAATCTTGCCTTGTTTATTTTATAAGAGGAAAGAGGCAGAAAGGATTGAAGAAGGAGGAGAACTGGGGAAGAAAGAACATTATGTTCAGAATAAAGGCTTAAACATCCACGGTGAGCCAAAAGGGGAATCCCACTCTTTTTACATGAGCCTAGTTCCTCTTTTACATATTTGGGAGGACAGGATAATTAGCTGAGGACACTGAGCAACCTCAAGGCATTTGGAAGTCCCCTCTGGCCCCCATTTCAAAAGGACGCTCTTAAGTTGGTTCAAAGTCCTGACCACAAATCTGCTGAATCAGGCTCTGGATGCCTTTTGTCTGCCAGCAGGAATGGGACTCTTGGAGGTACCCATTAGCAGGAAGCCTTATTCACTTTCTGGTAAGGAAAATAAAGGGAATGACCCTAAATTTTGGATTATACAAGCATGCTCAGATGATGGCATGCCAACTGCTTGTTGTACAGTTGAACTTCTGCTTCAAACATTGCCAACTGTTTGTCAATCAATGAGCTACATCCTCATTTTAAAAAAATGTTTAAACACCAAAAAAGAGATGCAGTGAGAGTCAGACTCAATGCTCTTAAAAGAAACCTTGCTTGAATCACTATCTAAACATGCAAAATTACATTAAGATGACATAATCTTAGTTTCTACCCCATATCAGCATTCTGGGTATTGTCTATATGCCCGAAGACTTACATGAAGCAGCAAAGAAGTAAATGTACTTCCAATCTTTTGGGAAATTAGAATTCATTTCACAGAGTAGGAAACTCTGTGAGGAAATATTGATTGGTAGCAGCAAGGCAACCTGGAAAGGACCCTGGTGGACCATATAAACATGGTGGTGGGCATGTGGATTCATCCAAACATGAAAGGTCTCATCTAGGAGCAAGTGTATATGCCTGGTATAAGAGCAGAAACCACTGTCCTATCTGGAAGAAAAAGATAGTACCAATTGGGGTAACAAACCCAACTCCTAAGTTAACTAAAGGCCCCAGAATATTAAATTATGAAAAGGGTAGGAAGAGATCATCATTTCCTGCTGGGGCAACTGACATCACACTTTTGCTCATGTGCTCCTGATTGCTTTTTATTTTCTATATTAAACAGTATCCTTGTGGGCTGTTCTATGGGAATGCCATTTTGTGTGAGCCATCCCCAGAGATGACTATGGGTCAGGTCTCCCTGAGAGTCATCCAACCTTTTTGCCCATTATGGTCATTATGACCACCTTGTTCAGAGGGTTAAGTGTGGTCACTTGGCCTCTGCTCTTCCAGAAACCTATCATCCCCATCGCTTCCAGGGAGCCCAGGTCCATAACAGCATCTCTTACTGTAACTTTCATCTCATAGAGGATAGCTTTCCATCAAGGTTGGCACACTCTTACAGGTGCAATCATTATTGCCTTTTTAAAGAGTGTCCTGCAGACCCGGCTGAGGAACATGATTAGCTCTTATAGAGTAGATCATGGTCAAGTCTTTTGCAGTAGATCTGTTTTAGCACCATCCCTTCCTCAATAGGCTGCCTAGACGGTTCTGCCATCTCTGCTTCATTCAATGTGGGCCATCACTTTTTCAAGCTTCCAAAAGCCATCCCAGCACTGTTGCTTGGTGTTCTTTCCGGGGCATTAAGTCCTGTGTCAGGGAAGAGTTCCTTCATTTCGACCAAATCCCACTTATCCAGATTAAAGTTCCTCCCCAGCTGGGCCGACCCCCACAGGATCTATTCCCAGGTATGCTCTCCTAGTTCATGCCTGCCTGTTAGCCAGATTCTGTAGCTCCTTTGACATCTCTCACCCACCAGAACAAGCCCATCACTTCCCCAGGAGGGCTCTGCTGAGATTTGACCCTAATTATAGGTCTGGTGGACAGGAGATTAGGTGGGGACAGATGCTGAGGAGGGCAAGTGTCTTATCAGGCATGTGTCTCATTTGAGGCTTCTGCGTAGTCTTCAAGGAAAGGAGGGAGCTCTACATTCCAACAAAGGGTGTGAACTACTTCTGTAAGCCCAAAGGGCTCAAAGGGATCAGAAGATTCAAGTTTCTCAAGTCCATCTCCCCAGATACAACCATTCCAAATCTCAAGGTCTTAATCCTTCCCTATTAGAGCCCCAACTTTGGTGTAGGATTCTTGACTGGGCTGGGAATCCAACCATTTCTGAAGTGCTGCCTCTGTTAAAATTAACACCTGTGTCTGATCTTCAGCTGTAGGTTTGGGACTAGGGTGAGGCAAGTAAAGCACTTAGGGTACAAAATTTAAGGAGGTGCTCGCACTCAAGGCCATGCAAGTACTGACCTTGCTCTAGCACGATCCCGAGTGTAAGTGCCTCCTAAAATTTTGTGCCCTAGGTCCCTCTTTTGCCTCAACTTAGCCCTGACCCTGTTCAGCTGTGTCTGCCCTTCAGCTGCAAAGGATGTGGGTCTTTTTGAATGTTGTCAAGGAGGCCACCTGACTCTTGAAGCTTTCTTTAAATCATTGATCAATATATCAGAGTCTGTCTTAGCGACTATAAAGATTGTGAAATGAATGTTGGTTGCTCTCTCTACCATACCCCTCAAACGCCCAAGGCACTGTACCAGCTAGAGCTTCCTCTTCCATCTATACATCATTCCAGTTAGTCTTAACAATCCCAGAGCTCCAGCATGCCAGGAACTATTACTGCTTCACATACTCAGTGCCATACAGATAGTGAGCAATCCAACTTCAGAATCTCATCCTTAGGGTCTGCTTCCTCTGCCAACTGTCTTAGTTTGGGTTCACTAGAAGCAGACCTATGATGGGGGTTTTTAAGTGATTAATTGGGTGAGTACTCTTAAGAAAATGAGGGAAGCAAGATAGAGCAGATGAAAAAGCTAAGCAAAAAGTTCACTGGAATCTCACTTAAGTCTGAGCCTTTGGGAATTCTGAAGCATAAATTCCACCGTAAAACTAGTTGCACCTCAAGGCAAGGGGGCTGGCTTCTTATGCCCCAAGCTAGTCATTGGAAGGTCTGGCCCAGGTGAGAGCGTGGGAGAGGGAGGAGGTGTAGTGCAGCCTCCCACAGGTTTCTGTTTGCCCAGAGCCAATTCTCTGGAGGAGGAGCAGCTGTGAACTTTATTGGCTAACACTGAGAGAATCTGGGGGATGGGTGCACCAGCCAGTAAAGGGGTGGAACACCAAAAGCATCAAGAACACTATACACCTTAAAGAAATGATCTGTTTGATCAAAATATTATAGAAGGTTTCTATTATACCTGGGCTGCCAGAAACAGTACCCCTCATGGGACTTATTTTAGGCTTAGCTCCGCCATTAGCTAGCTGGAGGACCACTTCGGCCACTTTGTTTTGTGGCCTCAGTTTCTAAATCTTTAAACATTAAAAAGAAAGTACAGTAGACTCAGTTTTGCCTGTGATTTCTAACCTCATTGCTTGTGGTAAGTGAGATGGCTGTGCTGTAGCGTCAAAATTTCCAAGACGCTCATCTGTGGCCAGCTGGGCTGGGATACAGATAGAAGGGGATGCACTAGCTTATGCAATCTGCAGAGATATCGCACAATGGTAAGCTGAGGGACCATGGAGCCAGTTGGTTATTAAATGATGCTGATGCTCTCAAGGAAGAAAATGACACGTTCAGGTCAGCTAACTACCAACTCGGTCACAATATGAAAACTAAAGGGCCTCCCCAGGCACTATTTAAAGAGGTCATTTCCTGCAGTTTGAGGGCGGACTGTGATAAAAATCAGATCCAATACCTGATTGTAGAAGAGCAGAATTATAAAGAAGGCTGAACTCATAGTCCCAGAAAATCTCCTATGCTAAAGTCTGGCCCTATAAGAAAGAAGTAAGTAAAGAACTGTGACAGGAACATCTGGTGGGATGCATTTAAGATCTCTAAATGCCCACGTTACACCGAACACTCTGGGGATGGTGGACTTCCCTCGTGGCCCCTTACTGGAGCATAACAGGCCCCCTACTACCTGGAAACATGCAAAGGTTTCACCTGAGGCAGGTGCCTTGCAAGATGATGCTTGTCCTAAATTTTGACTGCATCGCTCCTTGTGGCTTCTAAACTAATAACAAGGATCAAGAGCCAGCATGGCCCAACTAAGGAGGTACCATCATGCTTTAGGAGTCAGAGCAAGAGAAGGCTCTGCAGCAAATTCAGGCTATGGATTCGGGCTTCATCCCATTGCTATGGGAACAAGGTTGGCTGTAACATGGGGATGAAGTACCAGAGAGTCAACATTCCCAGCAGTGATCCTCAGTCAGTGAGGAATGGGAGTGGATGAGTGAATACCCCAGTTTCCTTGCCTGTCAGTAGACAATGCAAAGTGCATTCCATGCAGCTCTTTGAGGGTCTCCAGTGGGACTGAGCCTCAGTTGCCCACAGTAGTAGCCCACTTGTTAAAACACATTTTTTTTTGGGTTTACTCTCTTCCTTGTCTCATCTCTCTTCTCTTCACTGTGTTCCCCGGATTCCCTCCAAAATAAACTAGAGCATACAAATAGCTGTCCCGGGCTCTGCTTTTAGGAGCACCTGATCTAAGACAAAGCTCACGGTGTCTGGAATTCAGTGAGGGCGGGGAAATGGAATGAGGTGAAGTGAAGAAGCAGGGAGGATCACGTAGTGGCTTAAAAGCTTGGATTTAATTCTAAGAGCAGTGGGAAGTCAAGACATGTTTTAAATAGAGAGATAACATGAATAAATTTGAGTTTTTTTAAAAAGCTTATGCTGGTTGCTTTGAAGGGAATTATTTTAATGAAACAATAACGGATGCAGGAGGGCCAGTTATGGAGAGATGAGGGTACTTAGTTGAGAAATGTGGCCATGGAGAGGAAAGAATGAGCTGATTCCAAATATTTTAGAGTTAAATTCTCCAGGATTTGCTGATGGATTTGTTATGTGGACCAAGGGAAAATGATTGTGCCATTCACTGAAATGGTGAGGATGAGGTAGGGCATGCTTCAAATTTCAGACTAAGTATTTCTTCGCTATTGTTTACCTTTCTGTCTAAAGAGGTCCAAGATCCAGGAACTTCTGCCCAGGTTGAGTCGGCAGTGAGTGGGGTGTGTAAGAGCTCAGTGGACACTGACAGAACTCCTTTCACAGGTTGGGCCAGTAAGTGGGCTGAGGACATACCTGTTAATATTTTTGTTTATGTCATACTTTCTAGGAATAATGATAAGACACTGTTGCCTTTCCAAGTTCATTTTATTATATAATTACAATTTCTTAATGACAAAAATAGTTGCAAATTTTAACTTGACTCTTAGCCAAGTTATACCATGCAGACTACTGGAAGTGCATATTCTGAAAATGAAAAGTAATTACAAATGGACCATGTTCTCTTCATGCAGAAGGAGGAACAGTCAGCTTCCCGGACAGCACGGATGGCTTGTACATTCTGAACTGTGCAGGGCAGAAGGACACTAGAAAATAGTCCAAAAGCCATTGCTTTCTAGACAAAACATAGAAGCACTTCAAACAGTCTGCATCCCCCAGCCAGCTCTTTAAGCCTCTCTCTCCACTGGATCCATGGTACCCTGATTTCGGAAGAAAGAAATAGCTCCCTTTTAAACACTAGGGAAGACAACAGTCCTGCTGGCATCAGCTGTAGGCCAACAATCACTAAAGACTTATATTTCAATGACTGGAGACTTATATTAAATGGGTAGGAATTCTAGAGGCTTAGACACAGGAGTGATGGGCCATACAACAAGCTCAGCTTCTGGAAATTTGTCTGTAGGCGTTCACACGTGTAACTTTCATTTCGATAGATCACACCACTCATGGAGAGGTTGGGAAGAGGTGGAATCCTGCTGGACAACCCCCAGTGAACTAGGGCACTTCAGGTTCAGTCCCTTTCAGGATTTCGTCACTGTGTGTGGTGCAGAATGGCTAATATTGAACTACTAGATGACTAGGAAGAGGCCCAAACACCTCCCAAAGTCAAACATTTGTTCTTACAGAGTAGGCTCAACATCCCTACTGAAAGTCAAAGATTGTCCGAAATGCAACCTGAATTGCAGACTGCTGTCCTCGATGGGATTAATGTCTCACATCACCCACAGCCCTGTCAGTCATCATTCACATTGTATTCATTCTCTGCTACTAGAATGGATACCAGAGCTCGCATTTTCTGGAACTGGACCAACCACAGAATCATATACCCGTTGGTTACAACCCCAAAATACAGCAGGAACTCAGAATGCTACCTAATTTTACCTTAGAGCAGATGGCATTGCTAGGCATATTCAGGGGTATGGTAGATGCTGTTTGTAGATCCTGCTCTACATCCCCCTGGTCACTTCCAAGCTGGTCTGTGGCTGCAATGGGCAGCCTCCCTCCTCAAACATCTATCTGAGCTGCTCTGCCTGAGGGTTTTCCCTGGTGCTAAATGTGCTTGCCTGGAAGTGCCAAGGACTGAATGACCCTCAGGGTATCCCTCAACTAATGACAGATGGAAGTCAGTGGAGAAATACTGTAGCCCCCCATCCCTTGGTAGGACAGTCCTGAGGCATATTCTTAGCAGATGCTCAGTGAGTCCCCAGGGGAATTGAACCATAGTTGCCTACAGCAGTATGCTGCTCAACTGTATTGGCTTTCTTCGGTGGTAGACAAAGAGATGCACTGTCCTGATCCAGAGATTGTGACCAGCAGCTCCAGACGTCAGCTCCTTCCAGGTCTACCTTAGTCCCAGAGTTGTCTCACCTGAGGTCATGTGCTTCCTGGGAAACTCACATCTGACAACTACGTGAGATGAGGGCACAAAGGTGTGGCCATTTTGGTCCCATGCAGCATGATGCTACGGGCAATATTTGCTCCAGAGCACCCTTCCAGGCTGACCTTGGCTTTGTTAAGCCTGCATCCAGTGTGACTGCCCAGTCCCACTTCCCCTTGCCTCCTTTCACAGACATTGATCCCTAAGAAACACCTTGCACCCCAAACTCTGCCTAGAGACTGCTTCTAGGAAACACGATCTACATTTTTCCCATCTCTCTCCCCACTCCTTCACTTCTGCTCCAGACACCACAGATAAACCTCCTGCACTCAAGTCTTTGACTCTTTGGAGGGAACTCAAACTAGAACCAGAAGGAAAGAAGAGAAGTGTCCTTCCATGTTCTTAAACTTTCCATGTTGAGGTAGCTCCTGCAGCTAAAGCACTCGTCACTTTTCTCTCACCGTTCCTTCCCTCTTCCCTGAAAGAGTAGACTGTGGACATGAAGCCCAGCTTGTTCCTCTTTCCTTTTGGGAGTGAGGCTGCCCACAGGAAACATGTGTTCTCTCCCATTCCTGCCTCTGTCAGTTTTCTAGAGGCAACATGTGACTTAAGAGTCCTGGAGTGGTCAGTGTTGCTAGAATGGCTAAGTGTCTAATTCTGGGCTGTTTTGAGAGGCCCACTGCCCTGTTACTTTCTCCCATATCTGCCTTCTCAGTAGGAAAGGCAATATTTTGGCTACCACCTGCTGGCTTTTGTCCTGTGTCTGTATTGTTTAGGAATTCAGGCAGGAAAGAAAAAGATAATTTGTTCCCCTTCACTCATCTAGAGAGCAAACTCCAGCTCTGTTGTGAGTCACCTGGGTTGTATCCAGGCAAGGAGGGTGTAGTGGCCATGGAGATGACCCACTCTGACGTTCCATCAAGAAACCAGCTGCAGAAAACTTAGATGACTGGCAACCTCAGCTGCTGCTTCCTGGATCTACCATGGTGTTCACCCAGAGGCCAGTGGGGCTGAGGCTTTCCAAGCCAATGGCTGAGCACATCAGGAGCTCTGAAGCCAGCCAGTCCCGTGGGATGCAGGTTTCATCTCACAGTCAACTTTGGCTCCAGGACTACATCTGCCTGGTCACAATTTTCTCAGAACTGTACTGCAGGCTGAGAGGCTCTTCCTAACCAGCCCTTGCTTCCTTCTCTCCTTTTACAGGTGTCAGTCCTGCATGATAGTCCGAAGGCTGTCCCTACATACTCCTGCATCTTTCTCCTTTACACTTCGTTGGTATCTCCCTGTATCTTGCATGTCTAATCCATCCCAGTGTCTGACTCTGGGGGGATCTGAACTGACACAGGAAGTAACTACTAAAAGCTGAAAAATGAAGAATCGTTGAGGTCGTGCTTGCTTCTTTAGTGTTAGAATTCCGCTTTGGACTGCCCATGTGTAAAGCAGTACCGGAATCTGGGCACCCCTATCTTAATTACAAAACTTTTCTATTTCATTGTTGCACATGTGACGAAAAAATTTAAAATTGTTTTGAAGGCTTAAATCTCCCACTTGCTGAGGACCTTCAGAGACATCTTGATCAGGCCTTGAAAAAGGTAATTACCGTGTTGAGCCATTTTTTTATAGGTCTAGTTAATTAGGGGTCTAAACTTTCTTTCCCTAGAGATTCTTCTCCAAAAATCTTCCCCCAAAAGAGAAGCCCTAAAGCTTCTCTCTTATAGGGCCTCTTTCAGCCATTTCTAACTGGCGTAGTACTGACTGCTCATTAAATAAACAGACAAAAAAAAAAACAGGTCTTTTTGGAAAGCAGTGCTAAACTTTCAGCATATAATCCTTGGCTCAAGTGGTCCATGCTGCCATTAGAAGTGAAGGAGGGCACTGTGTGATTGAAAGTACAGGACTCGTATGGAAAGAAAGACGGACTTGAGCTCAAGCTATTTCATCCACAACTGAGTGGTGACGAGCAGACCACTGTTCAGAGCCTTAGTTTCCTCATCTGGAAAATGAAAAGACTTTCGCTTTTTGTGAAAGTTACAGGAGAATGCGGAATTTACTTTATAAACTGTAGAACAGAGGTTGTACAGTGATGGTCAGTGGGGCAGACCTGGTCTACAGATGTGCTGGGTTTTTCCCACACACAAAATTTTCTTAATCTGAAACTTTTACAGAAAATCTGGCTTTCTGGCTTCTTATGAAAAATCCCACGTGGCAACAATCCAATGACAGGGAATAACAGTTGCTTCCGCATACAGGGTATGTTTTCTCTAGTTCACTCCTGTCTCCAGAACTCCCCACAGCTTAGCCACCGAGAAATCACTCATTGCATCACTTGCCAGGCCCCTGTCGGCATCAGAGTTTGAGACCTGAGGTAGAGCATGATGAAAGTGTTCACCGTCCGTGAGGGGACAGTCAGGTACTAATGAAGAAGGTCCGTGAAGGAAGACAGTCTGTCAACACTCAAGATTGGGGCTGGCAGATTGGCTGCCCACCGTACTCCAAACTGTTTCCACATACAACTTCCCAGAGCTGCCACGACTTTCATGACATTGTGCTTGAGGAGTAGCTTTCAGTGTCCATAAAGCTTCTGCGAGTGGAAGCCATCGTCCCTTCTGCCCCCACTGTCTCCCCTCACACAGCCCACGGAGCACTAGTCAGACCTTCCATGCAAACACCAGGGCCTGCACCAGGCTGTACCTTTTAACCACCCTCTTCCTCACTCATCAGTGGAGGGAAGTTCCATGGTCAAAGACAGAGGCATTTGTATTGTTTCCTGTGATAAGCAAAGGAATTAAAGGCCTGCACCCTGTGGGCACAGTCTCTGTGGATTCTCACTCCCCATGGATAGCGAGTGGGTGCTCTTTCCTGAAAACAGCCCCGGCCGGAGATCTGGGATCACTGGCCGAGCCCCCAGCTCTGCGCTATTAGCACTGGACACATGCAGTTTCTTCTCACGGGAGGGGCAGCTTTTCTTTTGATGGGCTTTTCCTTGCCTTAACAATGAGACAGTAAACTCATGATTCATTTTTCGAGTCTCAGGATAGTGCCTTTTAAATGCAGAAGGCCAAGCACAGGCATTAGCTCGTCTAATCTTCACAACACCCCTACAGAGATAGATCCTATTATTATCTCTACTTACAGGCAAGTAAAGTGCTGGAAAGTTAAGTAATTTGTATAAGGTCCACACAGTAGGAAGAGTGATGCTGGTATTTGAACTCTTGCAACCTGAAGCGAGAGCTCCTGCTTTGATCCACTCCTGTGCAATACTGTCTCTCAACAGATTTGAGCATATGCTTAAGGACGAAGGAAGCTGAAGTGTAGCTAAGGCAAAAATATTCTGTATGGTCCAAACCATCTTGGATGTGGAGAATGTCTCTTTGCCTTGATCCACAAGTATAAGATAGGGTGTGCAGTTACTCTGGGGAGTCCTGTAGAAATCCCACAACAACATTCTTTACCAACTGCTCTTATATGATCCTGCACTGGATGTCAGAATGTAACTTTTTTTAAAAATGGAGGTAACATTGGTTTTCAACATTGTTGACGTTTCATGTCTACAATATTGTATTTTGACTTCTGTATATACTACAGGGTACTCACCACCAAAAGTTTCATATCCATCCTTCATCATATAGTTGATCCCATTTACCCATTTCACCATCCCTTCACCCTCTTCCCCTCTGGTAACCACTACTCTGGTCTATGTGTTCTTTTTTGTTTGGTTTGTTTTATTCATTTATTTTGTTTTATTTTGTTTTTTCATGAGGTCTTTTTATATACACCCATATCCTGCCTGGAAAGACAGCAAACTTTGGTCTGCTGTGGGGCTTCTTTCAATCTCTTGTGCACAAGGAACCAGAGAGCTCAGAATGCACTTCGGTAGGTGGAGGCAGTGTACACAGAGGAGAACGAGAACTGCTCTTAGTGGAGTCTCCTTCTGCAAGTACCCCATCAGGCAGAGGTCTGCAGTTCTGGGCAAGCGCTTTCTTGAGGACAGTGACCCTCCATGACCTCTGTCCTATGGGAGAGTGGCAAAAGATCATTTCAGGCAAAGGCACTCATCTCTGAAGGAATGGTTCAAACGCTGCTTTAGCTGTCTCTCAACCTCCTCCAGGGAGAATGTCCCTTCTGTAATACAAGAATAGATTCAAGAGGGGCTGGCAGGGCAGAATGCTGGCTCTTTCACTGAAATGGGAAACCTGTGTGGAGCTGTCCATGTAATAACTAATCAATCCATTTAGTAATGAACTTGGTTAAGGCAGCATCCTGTGCAGATGGCGGCTCTCCTGTTGTCTTCCATTCTAACATGGTCAACCCTGTTCCCATCAGAAGGGTGTCCCGTCTGCTTTAATCTTTTCACAGTATTCCCCTTAATCTCCCTGGCTTCATTAACATTTGATCACCACTCAGTCTCTGCTTGAGAGGATTGCAAGGGAGATGATGTCTCTCCCCCTTGGCCGTGCCATGCACAAAAAGAGAGAGAATAGACTTTCTTCTCACTCCGAGCTAGGTGCTACCTTCCCCATCTTATCGTGAGCGGAGAGTCTTTGCCATGTGTTTCTTGGTCCCTGATCATGGCCTGTGTAAAATTCAAATGCCTTGAATTCAAATCTCCTCTGTTCCTTCCATACCATCTATGTTCTTGAATCAATGGAATAATTTATGGGGAAGCAAGGTCATCCAGCACCACTTGCACGTCATCTTGGCGTGACCACTGAACATTTTTGTGTTCCAAAGCAGAACAACTGTAAATAGAATATTTGGGGATTCTTGTTTCAGGGTTCATAGAGTATAGATTTTTTAGATTTGTTTAGATTTTGAATGATTTTAGTCTAACAGAACACTGCTCCTAAACAGGAGCAAGAGTTATTGCAGCATCTCTTGTGCTCTTAGGCCTGTCCTTTAGTTCGGGGTCCCCCAAAAGCAGACCATAAGGCTAGAATGCAAGTTGTCTGAGAGGTAGATGGAACCCTGGTAGGAAAACAGGGAAGCAAAGTCGCCAGTGAAGTGCATACTATCAAGCCAGCTACCACTGTGAGCAACTGGAGAGTAACTCCAAGGAGAAATTTTGTGCCTTGGTGGCCACCATAGTTTATAGCTCACTGGGACCCTTTCTGTATTATCAAGCAAGAGTGCGCCTACTTTGGAGACTAGGACTTCCAACATGGTAGAGCCCAGATTTGTGAGGATGAGAAGCATAATGTTCCCTAGTGAGATACTGGGGATAATGATGAGTAAAGCCATTTCTGCTTCCAACTCTTGGCTCCCGGGCCAAATGTGCTCCCTGTTGGAGTCACAGTACCATAGAGAAATCTCTCTATAATATGTACAATGTATTCTGGAGAAAGGTACCTCAGTTCTGCCTTTAGCAGGCCTTTCCAAAGCTCTCTGAGACCAGCTGATTCTGGAGGGCACAGAGCCATGTGATTAGGGAATCCCATGGTCATTGACTCACTCCCATCCCTCCTTCACTGTAATGGGAGACCTCGGTCAGATACTGTGTTGTGTGGATCAGGAACTCTGTGAGACTCTGGATACAGATGCTGAACGAGGTGCTGAGGGCAAGAAAGGCAAACCCATATCAGGAATGGCTATTCCTGTGAGAGTGATTCACTCATTTTTCTGAGACCGAAGGGTTGACGTGTAATTGATTTGCCTCCAAATGGCTGGTTGGTCTCCTTGAAAATAGCTCTATATCAGGGGCTCAGCGTCGGTCTATGGTGCTGGCAGGTTAAACATTCAGAAGCACCAGTAGTTAGATTGGCCTTATTGAGTGAGGGTCCACATTGCTGGGTCCACTCATGGCCTCCATCTCTGCCACTGTGGACCCTCTATCTGTATGCCCATCATGTCATTTCTGGGGTGGCAGATGACAAAGGCTAACAAATATCAACTGGCAGAGTAATTTGGGCTCAGTCTGGGGACAGTGCCAGACATTATGACTTTTTAATCGGGGTAACCACTCTCAGCCTTCTTGTCATCCATTTGTTCATTCTTCTCATTATACATATTAATCAATGCCCTCATTGATTCTCATGTATATTGCTTCTATGAATGCTGTGTTCTGTGAGATGCTACACATCTCAGAACTCTCTGGAGGTCATTTCCACTTGGCTGCCATTCCAGCCTTATCTGGCTTTACAATAATCATGACACCCTGGCTTTTGCTGGTTGAGGGCTGCCACCTGGCCTCTTTTGCTTCAGGAGCTCCACCATTCCATTATGAGAAATGAGCCAAGACCTTTAAATGCACCTCCTACTGTCTGCAACTGGCCTTCAGAAGAGAGTGACTGTTGAACTTTTTATTGACGCTGGTGACCCTCTTGCCAGTACATTGCTAATGACCTTGGTGAATGAGTGTCTTTTGGGCTGTCCCATGGAACATCATTCCATGGTAGGTATTTTATCATCACAAAATATATTTAATCCAGTATGCCCATGTCCTTGGGCTTCTTTAGTTCCTTCTTCTACTGTCTGTCATTGCAGTTAAGGTGTTTCAACTTGGCTCAGCACGGGCCCTTGCATTTTCCAGGCTTCTAGGAGTCACCATAGCATTAAGTTTGCTTCATCCCCGGAAGCCCTTGCCAGGGTATTAAATCCAGTATCAGCAGTAGTGCCACCAAGTCAGAAAACTCTCCCTTATCTGGTCTAATGTCCTGGTTCCCTAGGTCAACACACTCAAATCCAAAACCATGGGTGCTCTCCTGACCCCTGCTGGTTCATGTTGGCTAATTCTTGCAGGCCCATATCTACCTGGCTGTGTAATGCTTAACCCCAGGTATCAGCCTGGCTGCCAGAGGAAAATGGGGGCAGAACTTATGGTAGAGCTTCTGCTGCCTTGAGGGTGAGGGTGGGGGCTAGGGTAAGAGGTAACTCTCTTCATAGGAAAGGGAAGGGTGAGCTAGCCAATTCTGCAGTCTCTAAGGGTTCAGGGCAGTATGAAGAGTAACATAGTTCCATCCCATACTAATGGTTCCAAGTCTGTCCAACCAGGCCCTGACCTTGGTATAAGAGACCTGCCTCAGTTGAGCATTCAGTCAACTTTGCTTCTCAGAAACTCTAACTATTAAATCCAGAGTTTGGTCTTCCACTTCTTTTGCTCTTTCACTTTAGGAAATAGGGCTTTTTGGAAGCTTCTGAAGAAGTTCTCTGGCCTCCACACTTGATTGTAATGGTTTATTAACTGTTTCAGCTTGTTCCTCTATCTAGTGGCTCAATGCGATTTAGTACCAGCCAGTCAGTTCTATTGTCCTCATTTTCATTTTCTGCTGTACCTACCCATGCCTGCTTCTCAAACAGTTGAATGATTGCTCTGGCCAGACTGTTCTCCTCTACTAAAACATTCCACTAAGTTAACCTGGAGAAAATTTTAGCAACTGGGCTGCCACCTTGTGCCATAGAACAGGAGTCAGGAGACTCCTTGTAAAAGGCTGGATAGTAAGTACTTTGGGGCTTCTGAGACCAGTCTCTGTAGCAACCACTCAGCTCTCTTGTTGTAGTGCAAAAATAGACAATATATAAAAGAATGCAGGGCTTCCCTGGTGGCGCAGTGGTTGAGAGTCCGCCTGCCGATGCAGGGGACACGGGTTCGTGCCCCGGTTCCGGGAAGATCCCACATGCCACGGAGCAGCTGGGCCCGTGAGCCATGGCCACTGAACCTGCACGTCTGGAGCCTGTGCTCTGCAATGGGAGAGGCCACAACAGTGAGAGGCCCGCGTACCGCAAAAAAAAAAAAAAAAAAAAAAGAATGCACATGGCTGAGATCCAATACAACTTAAAAAAAAACACAGGTGGTTGTATCATTCCAACTATATGACTCTGGTAAAGGCAAAACTATGGATCAGTGGTTGCCAATGATTTGGGGATGAATAGATAAATCGCATGGGATTTTTAGGGCAGTGAAACTATTATGTGTCATACTATAATGGTGGATACGTGTGTTTATACATTAGTCAAAAGCCATTGAACACACAGAAGAAAAAGTAAACCATAATGTAAACTATGGCCTTTAGTTAATAATATTGAACCAATATTGCCTCATCAGTTGTAACAGATGCACTACATTAATGCAAGATGTTAACAATAAGGATAACTTGGGGGGAGGTGAGGGGATTTCTGCTCAATTTTTCTGTATCCCTAAAACTGCACCCAAAAAAGTCTATTAATTAAAAAAAACTGAAGGTAAAATAAAGACTTTTCCATACAAATTAAAACAACAATAAACAGGTGGCAAGGTGGAATTTGGCCCTTGGTCTGGAGTTTGCCCATCCCCCCACACACCCATCGATTATCCATGTCTCACATAACAACCAGGATAGGGTTCGCATTGCCAGCTGGGAAATGAGGGATCCAGTCCCCAAAACATATCTTGCTTTCTCAGACCATTCTTGGTACCAATTGTGTCAGTTCAGATCCTCTAGGAAAGAGATGCTGAGGTGAAATTAGGAGTGTAAGAGGCTTATTGGGGGGTAACACCTGTGATAAATGAAGGGGAGGAACCAGGATTAGGCACAGAAGGTTTTTGCACAACATTCCATAGCCAGAGATATCTTAGGCAACTCAAAGGGGCTCTGGAGCAAAGATTACCCCCTGTGGAGTTGGTCAGAAATGGCCAGGCAGGCCCGTGTATTTTCACTGTACTAACTCATTGGCTGGGAACTGCTCCAATATTGGGTTAGATCCCAAAGGCACTGCAGAGAGGCTGTCAGCAGCTGCTTTCCTCAGAGCTCCATGGTAAGTTCTTTCATGAAAGGAGATCTGAGGGGACATCCCCAGGGCTGCACAGGGTTCCAGTTTCTTTTTGTTTTTTTCTCCAATTTCATTGAGATATAATTGACATATAACACTATATTAGTTTAAGGTATGCAACATAATGATTTGATATGTATTTATATTGCAAAATGATTACCACAATCAGTTTATGTAACATCCATCATCTCACATAGTTATACATTTTTTTCTTGTTCTGAGAACTTTTAAGATCTATTCCCTTAGCAATTTTCAACTATGCTATACAGCAGTATTAACTATAGTCACCATGCTGTGTATTACATCCCCAGGAATTATTTATGTTATAACTGAAAGTTTATGCCTTTTGACAACTTTCACACATTTTGCCCATGCCCTACCCCCCATCCTCTGGCAACCACCAATCTTTTCTTTGTTTCTATTAGTTTTTTTTTTTTTCACATTTCACATGTAAATGATATCATACAGTATTTGTCTTTCTGTCTGTATTTCACTTAGTATAATGCCCTCAGGTCCATTGATACTGTCACAAAAGTCAGGATTTCCTTCTTTTTTGTGGCTGAGTAAGAGTTGACCCTTGAAAAACATGTGTTTGAACTGTGCTGATCCACTTATATGTGGATTTTTTCAATAAAAATGTACTATAGTACTACACAATCTGTAAGTCGGTTGAATCCATGGAGGCAAAACAGTGGACACAGAGGACTGACTGTTATACATGGATTTTTGGCTGCAGGGGTTTGGCACCCTAACCTCTATGTTGTTCAAGGGTCAACTATATTCCATTGTATGTTTTCCCACATGTTCTTTATCCATTCTTCTGTCCATGGACACTTAGGTTGTTTTGATGTCTTGGCTATTGTGAATAATGATACAATGAATATGAGAGTGCAGATATCTCTTTGACAGCAATATCATTTTCTTCACATATATACCCAGAAATCAAATTTCTGGATCATACAGTAGTTCTATTTTTAATTTTTGAGGAGCCTCCATACAGTTTTCCACAGTGGCTGTACTAATTTACATTGTCACCAACAGTACACAAGGGTTCCCTTATCTCTACATCCTCACCAACACTCGTTTCTCTTGTCCCTTTGGTGATAGCCCTTCTAAAAGGTGTAAGGTTATATCTCATTGTAGTTTTGATTTGAACTTCTCTGAATGTTAGTGATATTGAACACGTTTTCACAAACCCACTGGCCACTTGGATGCCTTCTTCAGAAAAATTTCTGTTCAGTTCCTCTGTGCACTTTTGAATTGAATTATTATTTTTTGCCATTCAGTTTATGAGTTCTTTATATATGTTTTGGATATTAACCCCTTATCAAATATAATTGCAAGTATTTTCTCCCATTCCCTAGGTTGTCTTTTCATTGTTTTGATGGTTTCCTTTGTTATGCAGAAGGTTTTTAGTTTGCTGTAGTTCTACTTGTTTATTTTTCTTTTGGTGTTAAATCCAAAAAATCATTGCCAATACCAATGTCGAGGAGGTTACTGTCTATGTTTTCTTCTAGGAGATTTATGGTCAGGTCTTACATTCAAGTCATTAATCTGTTTTCAGTTAGTTTTTGTGTATGGTGTAAAATAGTGATCTGGTTTCATTCTTCTGCATGTGGCTGTTCAGTTTTCCCAATACCATTTATTGAAGAGACTGTCCTTTCCCCATTCTATATTCTTGACTCTTTTGTCATAAATGAATGACCATACATGAGTGGATTTATTTCTAGGTGCTCTATTCTGTTCCATTGATCCATGCGTCTGTTTTTATGACAATACCATACTGTTTTGAATACTGTAGCTTTGTACTATAGTTTGAAATCAGAGAGTGTGATGCCTCCAGCTTTGTTCTTCTTTCTCAGTATTGCTTTGGTTATTATGGGTCTTCTGTGGGTCCATACAAATTTTAGGATTGTTTGTTCTATTTCTGTGAAAAATGTCATTGAAATTTTGATGGGAATTGCATTGAATCTGTACATGGCTTTGGACAGTATGGACATTTTAACAATATTAATTCTTCTAATCTATGAGCATGGAATATCTTTCCACATATTTGTATCTTCTTCAGGTTCTTTTATCAGTACCTTACAGTTTTCAGTGTACAGATTTTTCACTTCCTTGGTTAAGTTTATTACTATGTACTTTATTCTTTTTGATGCAATTGTGAATGGGATTGTTTTCTTAATTTCTCTTTCTGATTGTTGTCAGTGTATCAAAACATAACTGGTTTTATGTTCATTTTGTACACTGCAACTTCACTGTATTTGTTTATTAGTTCTAACAGTTTTTTTGTGAAGTCTTTTTTGTTTGTTTTTTTTTGTGAAGTCTTTAGGGTTTTTATATAAAATATTGCGTCATCTGCAAATAGACACAGTTTTACTTCTCCCATTCTTTTTTTTTTTTTTCTGTACGCGGGCCTCTCACTGTTGTGGCCTCTCCCATTGCGGAGCGCAGGCTCTGGACGCACAGGCTCAGCGGCCATGGCTCACAGGCCCAGCTGCTCCACGGCATGTGGGATCCTCCTGGACCGGGGCACGAACCCGTGTCCCCTGCATCAACTGGCGGACTCTCAACCACTGCGCCACCAGGGAAGCCCACTTCTCCCATTCTTATGTGGATGCTTTTTATTTCTTTTTCTTGCCTGATTGTTCTGGCCAGGAGCTCTGTATTAAGATTGCAAGAGTTCAAATTCCACCATCACCCTTTCCTACTATATTACTTCCAATACTATGTTGAATAAAAGTGGTAACAGTGGACATATTGTCTTTTTCCTGAACTTATAAGAAACTGTTTTAGCTTTTAACCATTGAGTATGATGTTAGCTGTGGGTTATCATATATGATCTCTATTATATTGAGGTACAATCCCTCTATACCCAGTTTTTTTGAGAATTTTTATCATAAATGGATGTTGAATTTTTCAAATGCATTTTTGCATCTATTGAGATGATCATATAATTTTTATCCTTTATTTTGTTAATGTGGTGTATTGTATTGATTGATTTACAAATGTTGAACCATCTTTGAATCTCTGGAATAAATCCAACTTGATCATGGTGTATGATCCTATTAATGTGCTTTTGAGTTAGGTTTGCTAACATTTTGTTGAGGATTTTTGCACCTATGTTCATGAGGGATATTGGCCTGTAATTTTCTTTTCTTGTAGTGCCCTTGTCTGGTTTTGTTATCAGAGTAATATTGGCCTCATAAAATGAATGTGGAAGCATTCCCTTCTCTTCTATTTTTTGGAAGAATTTGATAGGATTGGTTTTAATTACATTAATATCAACATAATTTATTGATTATATTATAGTTATAATGTTATATACTATAAAATATAATAAATAGTATATAATTATATTACATAAAATATAACAAATAATACATAATTATATATTTATATAATATATAATAAAAATATAAAAAGAATATGATAAAATTCCATTAATTAAATGTTTGGTAGAATTCACTACTGAAGCCATATGTTCCTGGACTTTTCTTTTGAGATATGTTTTTGATTACTGAGTCAGTCTCTTTAGTAGCTATTGGTCTGGTCAGATTTCTGTTTCTTCATGATTCAATCTTGGTAGGTTGTATGTTTCTAGGAACTTATCCATTTTTCTAGGTTGACCAATTTTTTTTGCATACAATTCTTCATAGTAGTCTCTTATGAGCCTTTGTATTTCTGTGCTGTTGTTTGTAATGCGTCCTCTTTCATTTCTACCTTTATTATTTAAGTCCTCTCTTTTTTAAATTAATAAATCTAGCTAAAGTTTTGTGCATTTTGTTTATCTTTTCAAAGAACCAGAGTTTCATTGATCTTTCTATTCTCTTTGTAGTCTCTACTTCATTTATACCTGCCTGATTTTGTTTTATCCTTCCTTCTACTAACTTTGAGCTCAGTTTTTCTAGTTCATTGAGATGTTAGTTAGGATGTTTGAGATCTTTCTTATGTCTTAATGTATACGTTTATTGCTATGAACTTCCCTCTTAGAATTGCCTTTGCGGAATCCCATTTCCATTTTCATTTATCTCAAGGGTTTTTGATTTTTCTTTTGGTTTCTTCTTTGATCAGTTGTTTGTTCAGTAGCATGTTCTTTAACCTCCACATATTTGCAATTTTTCATTAACGTATCAGCATATCATGCTTGATGTGATTTCAATCTTCTTAAATTTATGAAGACTTGTTTTGTGGCCTAACATATCATCTGTCCTGGAGAATGTTCCACGTGCAGTTGGGAATAATGTGTATTCTGCTGCTTTTGGATGGAATGGTCTGTAAATGTCCGTTAAGTCCGTCTAGTTAAGTGTTAAGTCCAATGTTTCCTTATTGATTTTCTGCCTGAATGATCTATTCATTGCTGTAAGTGGGGTATTGAAGTCCCCTAATATTTTGGTATTGCTATTTCTCCCTTTAGATCTGTTAATATTTGCTTTACATATTTAGGTACTCCTATGTTGGGTGCATACATATTTACAAATGTTACATCTTCTTGTTGGATTGACCCCTTTATCATCATAAAATGACCCTCTTTGTCTCTTATTACAATCTTTGTTATAAAGTCTATTTCATCTGATAAGTATAGCTACCTCTGCTTTCTTTTGGTTTCCATTTGCATGGAATATCTCTTTCCATCCCTTCACTTTAAGCCTCTATGTGTCCTTACATCTGAAGTGAGTCTCTTACAGGCAGCATAGTTGGGTCTTTTGAGAAATTTATTTAGCCACTCTATGTCACTTGACTGGAGAATTTACTTCATTTACATTAAAAGTAATTATCAATAGGACTTACTGTTGCTATTTTGTTAATTGTTCTGGCTATTGGTAATGCCTTTGTTCTTTTCTTCCTCTTTGTCTCTTCCTTTGTAATTTAATGATTTTTCTGTAGTGATACGCTTAGGTCTCTTTTTCTTTATCTTTTGTGTATTTACTATAGATTTTTACTTGTGGTACCACAAGACTCATAAAATACCTTCTGTTTGTAACAGTATATTTTAAACTGATAACAACTTAAGTTTGAACACATAGTATAGCTCTGTATCTTTACTCTCCCCCCTCCATGTTTTATATTTTTTATGATACAGTTTACATCATTTTACCTTATATATCCATTAACAAATTATTGTGGTTATAGTTATTTTTACTACTCCTGTGTTTTAATCTTCATACTAGGTTTGTAAGTGATTTACCACGACCATTACAACATTAGAATATTCTGAATGTAACTATATATTTACTTTACTGATGAGATTTTATGTTTTTCTGTTACTAATTAGTGTCCTTTCATTTCAGCTCAAAGATGTCCCTTTAATATTTCTTATAAGGCTGGTTTAGTGCTTGTCTGGAAAACTCTTTATCTTACCTTCAATGCTAAAGTACAGCTCTGACATGTAAGGTATTCTCAGTTGGCAGTTTTTCCTTGCAGCACTTTGAATATATTATGCCATTCCCTTCCAGCTTGCAAAGTTTCTGCTGAAAAAATCGGCTGATAGTTTTATGGGGTTCCCTTATATGTAACAAGTTGTTTTTCTCTTACTACTTTTAAGATTCTCTCCTTGTCTTAACTTTTGTCATCTTAATTATAACATTCCTAGTGGAGTCTCTTTGTGTTTTCTTATTTTGAACTCTCTGGGCTTCCTGGATCTGGATGTCTCTTTCCCTCCTCAGGTTACGGAAGTTTTCAGCCATTATTCCTTCAAGTAAGTTCTGCCCTTTCTCTCTCTCTTCTCCTTCTGGGACCCCTATAATGCGAATGTTGGTCCACTTGATGTTGTCTCATAGGTCCCTTAAACTATCTTCACTCTTTTTTTTTTTTTCTGCTCTGATTAAATGAATTCCTCTGCCCTGTTTTCCTGTTTGCTGATCCTTTCTTCTGCTTCATCTAGTCTGTTTTCAAACTTTCTCTATTGAATTTTTCAGTTCTATTATTATATTCTTCAGTTCTGTGATTTCTGTTTGGTACTTTCTTATATTTTCTATCTCTGTTGAAATTCTCATTTTGTTCATGCATTGTTCTCCTAACATGGTGAGCATATTTATAACCATTCTTGGAACTCTTTATCACGTAAATCACCTTTGTTTCATTAAGGTCTGTTTCTGGAGTTTTGTCTTGTTCTTTTGTTTGGAACATATTCCTGCCTTTCTTCATTTTCCTTGACTTTCTGTGTTGGTTTTTGCACTTCAGATAAAATAGCTCCTTCTCCCAGGAGTGGTCTTATGTAGGAAAGGAATCTTATCAGCCCTAGTTCCTGGTTATCTCTCAAACATTTGTGATGGTCCAAGCTGCCTTCTTTGTCTTTGTGGCTCCCAGTGTTTTAGAGTGTGCCAATACTTATCAGTATCCAGGGGGAGGATCTTAGTCAACACCTAGATGCTGGCTGATTGGAAGCTGGACCTTTAGGCAGCAGCTTCTAAAGTATACAAGTAGACCTCTGTCAGAGAAAGACTGGGAGCTGGGTGGTTCTTTCTACTCCCTCTGCACTGAGTCCTGGTGGGGTGGGGGTGGATGGCTGGTTAAGAACTGAGTCTTCTTTGCTACAGTCCTGTGGGATCCATGAACACAAGCCCCACTGGCTACCAGAGCCATGTGATCAAAGGTTGCATCCTCTGGGCAAGACCTAAAAAAGCCAGGGCTCCAGACACATGCAAACGCTTCTTTCAGGGAGATATTAGTAACCTGTAGCAGAGCAGAGGGAGGATCCAGAGATGGCTCCCAATGGCCTCCCTAGTCTCCAGGGAGAACCACAGTCACCCTAGATGTGGGCTAAATTAGGAGCCTGACCCTCGGGCCGCACCTTTTAAGATATGCAAATAGTCCTATTTCAGGGAAAGACAGTGAGATGGGCATTTCTGATTGCTGCCTCTGTACTGAGCCCTGCGGCGGGGGGGGGGGGGGGGGGGGGGGGGATAGCCATAGGGAGTCCTCAAGAGCCTGTTAAAAACTGTTTCTTTGTTTGCTGTAATCTGATGCTTCTCATGGATGCAAGCCCTGTTGGCTTTCTGAGCTAGGTGTTTGGGTGGGGGGGGGGGCCACCCCCCAGGTTGAAGTCTTAAAAGTTGGGGAGTGAGATGTTGGGTCTAAACCCTTCACTCCTCAGGGCGAAGCTGGGAGTTGGGAGTTCCCTTCCGATTGCAGGGTACTGTGCCAGGGGTGGAGTTTATGGTGAGTATGTCTCAGCCTGTCCTTTTTGATGTAGGTTTTTTTCTCATTCACCTTAGTGTAGGAGTCACTCAGTTTCTGGATTTTTTTTCAGAGGGAATTCTTCCATGCATATCTGTAGATTAGTGTGTCTGTGGAAGGAGGTAAGTTCAGGAGCCTCTGATGTCACCATGTTGGACTGGAACCCTCTGAACAGGATGCCAGTTTCTTAAGACAGTCTCCCTCAGCCTCTCAATCAGAATCATCATATAATCTTAGATCTCCTTTACAGTTGAGGCAAAAGCCACCCTTTAAAAGAATGAAAGAGGAGCAGCTGCAGAGGGCAGCAAAAGGCAAGGTAGGCACCAGGATTCACTGGCCCCTATAAGATTGAAAAGAAAGATAAGAAAAAAGTCCACCAAATGAGGAATTATGGCAAGGCTCAAACAGCAAAAAGTATGCAGTGCATGTCAGAAGCCAATTTTTCTATTCCTTCACTAATGGAGGAAACTTAAAATATTGAATGGAAGTTTCCTGAGGTCAAGAATTATTTTCACCTCTGGTGTCTTCTTCCATCACTGAATGATGCCTTACTGTGGTTTTATAACTTATGATGTAATTTTCCCTCACTCACTTTTTGAAATTATAGGCTTTTTTTCTGAGTGACCTAAATCTCCTGAAGCTGGGGCCTGTGTCTTAGTTAGGGTTTCCTTAAAAGCAGAGCCTGAGATAAGGATTTGGGACTGCCTCCTATATAAACTGCCTATACCCAGAAAACAGGAGTGTATAAGGGGAAGCTTCAGATAGAAAAGAAGGAAAAGCCACCATGAGGTGCAATATTGAAGTCCACCATTCAGCTTTTCACCTTTGCAGAAGGATTTGTATGCTTCTCAGATTTGCCCCCAGAAACAACTCCTTAACTCTTCCAGGCTGCACGTAGAAAAAAGCCTGGACTGGCAAAAGCCACGCCCCTCAGAAGAGGTCCAGTGTGAGCCTGGGGAGCATACTGCCAGCATGAATAAGACATAAATACCCCCTCAGGTGTGAAGTCATAAGTGGCTGAGGGCACGTACCATGGGGCATCAGGAAAATGCTATGGCCCATTCTTCTAAACTCTAAATATTCAAAATAGGTCATTCCTTTGGTTTAAAGCTGTTGTGTTTAAACAAAACATAATGGTGCACATAAGGGATGCCATGTTGTCTGGATGTGAGCTGCTCCAGTGGCTTAAGGAATCAGAGTGAGTTCAACAGTTTGACAAGTTAAGCTATATCTGAGAACAGGGTATTCTGAAAGCAAAACACTAGAGACCCTTGATAGCATGTTTTACCCAGATCTGACCCCACTATTGGGCTTTCCAAAGTTACCACCAGGATACCCCCAAAGACCCCTCTAGTCATGAGTTCCATTACAAGTGAAAAGTTCCTTGTGGCCTTGGGGGCTGAGTATTTTGTTCCATGGTCTGGCTTCCTGCCTAGTGCTGGATCCTCCCCCAGGGGCTTTTCTGTTTGCCTGACATCCATCTGGCTCTGAAACACAAATATCTAAGAAGGTCGAGATTGGTCTTACATCTTTAGGAGAAAACAGTGCCCACAATGGGCATTGCAGTATTTTTGATTGGCCTCAAGAATGATTCATGTTCTACAGTTGGGTGTCTCGAATGACACCTAGTGAAGAACCTCCAGGCTAGTAGGGGGAAATGGAGCACCAATTTCTTCAGCCCCATTGCTCTGAGCAAGGTTCTGTATGGACACAACAGAGCAGGTCTCTTCACCTTGGTTTCCTGATCACCATCAGGTACCTTCTCACAAAGGAGTGCTCCAGAGAGTTTACTAATATTCAAAACTCCTACAGCTTATAGTGTGTGAACCCATGAGACCTGAAAGAGTCCATGGGTGCAATTTCTGCTTACATAAACTAGACTGTATCATGGTGTATGAACAAAGTTCTCTGGACTAAATCAGGAGTTCTGGGATCCAGAGTTAGTCCATCTCTCAGAGCTGAGTTACCTTGGACAAGTTATTTACTCATATGCTCCAGATGAGGTTGTCAGTGTTAGAATGTGCCAGCAAGTCACTGATTACCAAATGGAGTCATCTAAAAACCATTTAACAAGTATAAACCACTAATAAGTATTGGTATTATATTAGTATGACAATAAGGCAAAATAATTGGAACCCAAGGCCATAAAGTATTAGTGTTTTTAATAAGTAAAAGTATATTTAATAAGTATTTAAAACCACTATTTCATAATTATAAACCACTATTCTAGTAAGTTATTTTCTTAGATAGTTTAGCTTCTAGGCAAATCACCTAGAAGTTCACTGGGTTTATATTTTAGAACCAAAGTTGCTATGGTATAGCATGTTATTTTCTTTCTATGGCACATAGTATCTCTTATCTCATAAAAGCCTTCCCCCTACCATTACCATTTCCATTTTAGCAGACCCCAAAACAGTGCATATAAACCAGGGATCATCATGCTTTTGGCAAAATGGCAGCCTCCAAAGAGGAGGGACCCATACAGGTAGGATTGCTGAACCACTGTGAGGAACACCCCTCCCAAGGCAGGTAAAAGTGGTCACGTGCCTTAACGAGAAAACAGAGATCCAAGAGAGTAGGGACCATCTGTGTCTTGCCCACCGGTTGCCAGCTATGTTAGCTCAGTATATGTTTGGGGCATAATCTATTTTGTGAGAGAGGAGAGGTCAACAGAGCCATGCATACTGGTGCTTTGAAATGTGGTCCCCACAATTTCCCCACTGACAGAACCCATCTTTTCTCTCGCCTCCCTGGGATTCGTTCTCTTCTGAGACCTACACCTGTTGGTCCAACTCTTACCTCTTCTCCGGTGTGTCTTGCTCTGCTTTAGCCTTTCAGCATCTCCCCCACTTCTTGGGGTCTTCTTTCTGCTAATCAGCCTCAGATTGGGTCAATTAGTTTAACCTGGTCATTCTCCTCCCAAGAACTATGTATCTTTACCCATAGCTGTAGAACACAAGATGTCCTAAGACTGCATTAGTCGGTCATGGCTAGTCATTTCTTCTCAGAAAGCCTTCTCAGAAGCTACCCAGTTGTGGTTCCATCCAGCCAAGGTGGCTCAGGACTCCATGAGCTCTGCTGTGTGATTAGACACTGCCATCTCCTGGCCAAAGCACTAAACCTGGTCCCACGGGTGTGCCCCAGCAGTTCACCCTTGGGCTTAGTTGTGTGCATTCCCCATCTACACTGCCAGCCAGGATTGGAGAGACACTCCTGACCACCGTGCCTCCACATCTTATAAGGCCTACAACTTACAGAATCAACAGCTAGTACTGCCCTGGGGACCCATCTAAAGACCACACCTCCCTCAGAGTCCAGATGCATCTCTCCCATAGACATCAACTTTGGATCCTAGACCTCATTATTTTATCATCCACTTAGCTGGTCCAATGAGTCATCTGAAAGGGATCTTAAAAAGTGCTGTCTTAATTTGGATGAATACTTGTCTTCATGTGGACTTCTAATCAGTCTCTCCTAGTAACCAGGGTTAGGTTGGGTTTTTTATACAGTAGCTTTGGGAGTTCGATTTCTGATGGATGACTCCATATAAATATAAAGGAGTCTTTTGTTGAGTTATTAATCCATTCAGTAAGCTGCAGCAGGCATAAGACGTCTACTTTTCCAACAGAGAGACTGGCTAACTGACATATTCAACATCTCTATCAAAGCTAAGGAGCTGAGACCAAAAGTGCTAAATATCTACTCTAGTCTAAAGTCTAAGCCAGCTGAATCCATAGACACTATCCTCTCTCATTCTTCATTCCCAGACCCTACGGCACAGGGGATTCTCTTGGGTGGAGCTGGCTCTTGCCTGCAACGTTTGCCAGAATCTACGTAATCACCAGCTCTGCCTCAGGAATTCCCTCAGGATCACAAAAGGGAAAGATTTCTGTTCCTCTGGCCAGAAGTACCCAGATACCAACGGGCAGATACAATCCCTGAAAACAAGCAGGCCTTCAGGAGTTGAAAGAAACTGCCAGACGTAAGTTTCTAGAAGTGGGTCAAAAGAGCCTATGGCCTGAAAGTCTAAATGTGTAGGAAGCTGGTTCCAGTTTATAACGGATTATCCAGTAGACTTGGGACATGAAAGACTCTGGCTTTGCCTGTGTGGACCTCCAAGTCTATCCCAAACAAAAGAGAGATGGGGATTCATCTGGTTCAGAGGGCTTAGTGAATCTGCTTAATTACCATAATTTGGGATATTAACTTTACCCCATGCTCATTTGGTTCTTTAAAGTATTGGAGGAACTTTGAACAAGCAAAACAATTCCCCTCTACACCCTTAGTAGAGCTTAATTTCAAATCATCTGCTTCCTCTTTCCAAAAGACTAATTGAGAAAAGTGATGTTTGTGGAGAATTGATTACAGGTCAAGCAGCACATCCAATTCTTGTTATTGTGCATTCCATCCTCAGATTGAATAGAACCCTCATGTACTTGTACAATATTTTCTTGGCCTCACACACAATCACGTTTGCTGTGTTATACTTTGGTGTTGTGCCTTCAGCTTTCATCAAGGGATGGTATTAAAAAAAAAAAACAGGCTAATGGAATCCATTACTCTCTTTGTTCCAGCAACATGGGAGATGTTGCTTACTATATCCCTCCGCTCTTGTTCTATAAAGCCCCTCATGAAAATTGTCTGATGAAGTTGCCTGCTAGGAGAGGCTTTGCATCCCTTGAGTAACAGGCATAATTTTTCCTCAGTTGATAAGAGTATAATAACTGACTCTCCTGGTAATTTGCCTATCAGGAACTTAGAGCCTTATTCAAAGGTCAGAGACTCAGGCTCCAATGGGAGGACATGGCTTATCTAGCACTGATGGGGTTGTTTCCTACATGGGGTTGGAGACCCCAGACACAGGAGGCTAAAATATCTTGTTCTGGGCTGCCCAGAATGAGATCTCAGTCCATGGGGCTCCTGAACTAAGTGACCAGCAGAGATTGTTTTGGAGGAAGCTTTCCCTGCTAACCTATAAAGTTACTGAACTTGGGGCTTATAGAGGATAATCCTTCAAGGTCCCTAGCTTGTAGCTATGTTACACTTCCTTTAAAGGCAAAGTTATTGGCCTATTCCCCACAGGTTTGTTTTGGTTTTGGGTTTTTGGTTTTGTTTGTTTTTGTCAAATAGGGAAGAGGACTCAGACTTCTAGCTATTTGCAAACGTACTATCGCACATGTACCCTGGATTAATTATCTCAGATTTTTCTCCTCCTCGCCTGCCCACTGCAAGCTGCTTCTTTCCATTACTTAAACTGATGAGCTCATCACTTGTCACTCTGCTGGACACAGTGACCCCCATGACTGTCCCCCTCTCAAATTCAGGAAGGCAAAACAGTAATTCCATGTCCAAAATGTCAGTCTTGCCACTCAGTAGCAGGAGCAGAACTCAGACCTACCCCCCTGAAGTTTGGAGGCCCACTGTAGACGCTGCTGCCCTGGGTCCCAGCTGCTCAGGAAGGGGTGTTTCCGCAGTGCCATTGTTGACACCAGGAGGAGATTGGGTGTTTCCTCTTACTCTTAGTCTGTCTCCACCTGGATCTCACCCCCACCAGCAGAAGTACTCCAAGCCTCTTCACTTTGCCTAGTCTTACCCCAGAATTAATGTGGAAATGTCTTTCCCTCACAGTGTGGACTCATGGTGTGGCCTCATAGGATCACTATGGTGTGGTCTTGTGGAATTAGTGTGCTTTGGCATATTTCCCCAAACCTGGGTCATTCCACGTTGGCTATGGTTAGGTTATCCTAGAAAGCGTCATTAGCTATGGTTAGGTTATCCTAGAAAGGGTCTCCAAGAGATAGGTCCGGGTTTTAACAAAACAGAAGCCACAGTATATACCTATGTCCACATGTAACTCCAATACTTCCTACATTAAGTATATCATAGTGTCAACATACTATGTGATTTTAAAGTGGTAATTGTACCAACTATGACTTATAGCTTTGATTTTAATTTTAAAATTAGTACGATATAGTAAACAAATTCTAACACAACAAACACTATTAATCTACTTCATAATCTTGACTGCCATGACCCTCCAATAGGGTATCCTTCCAAAGATATTCCAGGTCTATACAATTTGATTAATGAGTTTTTATCAAACTTCTATAAAGTTATGATGAAGTTAACGGATTTTCTGTAGTAAGGTCTAACTTTAATATCTTGGAATGAGATATTTCCTTAGTAGAAGTAACTGACATAATTACTGGCAACCAGCCTGTAAAATCATACAAATATTATTTATGAACTGACCGGTTGTGGTAGCCCCATCATTTTAGATATCCTTTGCCTTTTATAGCAGTCTTCTTGATTTCATACTTTGGCATACGTTTCCCAGGAAATTAAAATCTTTAACTCACCCTTAGGGCTTGATGATCAAATAAACAATAATTATGAAATACACTTGATTAATAGAGTTCATCCAAAAGAAGGGTGCTGCCCAATTTTAATTTATCTGGAATCACTCGAATGTCTCAAGTTATGTAATATTAAAAAAAAAAAACCTGAGTTGCGATTTTTATCATCGTTTTGTTATTGCCTGATTAAATCCCAAGCAAGCCATTCAGTTTAAAGAGACGCCAGATGATGATTAATAGCAACCCCACTGTCTAATGAATTCCACAACCAGGTTAATTTGTTCTTGAAATATATGTGCATGGAATTGAAATTCCCCCAAAGCCAAGGCAATAGTGGAGCTGCCATCCTGTCCCCACTATCTGGGACAAATGACCCTTGATCTTCCTCACACTGGACACTCTGGCAGGACAAGCAGGGAAGTAAAGTGGCTCAAGGACTCTGCAGTGGCCTTGCCAAACTTGCCTTAGAGTTGCACTCAGTCTAAGAAGCTTCCATGCAACCTTACTTCTTTCCTCTGGAGTTAGACATGCAATGCAGCCTAATGGCTCTCTCAGCCTCACCCGGCTGCTGTGCCATTTTCCCTGATAGGCACTTTCTCTAATAAATGTCTTGCCTGATGTCATCTGTATAGTGGGTCCATGCCACATTCCACAGGGTGTCCTCATGGTTCAGATCTCTTTGAGCCAGATTGCAACCCTCTGGCGGCCACTCTGACCACGCTGCTGATGACAATGATTGTGTCCACTGGATTTCTGATGCTTATGCGCTATCTCCTGCCTCTACTGTTTCAGAATCTGATCATGCTCTTTGCTCTCAGTGGTGCCAGTCCTGTAGTGGCATCTCCATTTGTCACCTCTGGCCTACAAAGGCAGCCACCACTGAACTTCTTAGCGATGCTGACGCCCTTCTCATTATCTCATACTCAATGTTCTGGTAGACAGTGTCTCCTCCGTGCCATCCTGTGAAGCAGTTTAGGCCAGCTGAAACTCTTCAAAGGATTGATATCTTTTTTCTCCTACTTCTACATCTGGTCATAAGGGACCCTGATGCTGCCTAGGGTGTGACCCGAGGGTAAGACACTAGTGCAACAGTGATGAGGTCTGGGCTATCTGTTTTGATGCTTTGTCCGTCAGCTCTGTTCATGCTTGATCCTGGAGTACCATTCCATCTACCCAATCTAAAGATTTGTGGGTTCTGGTTTAACCCAAATTTATGAAGGGCAGTGTTGCTGCATAGTTGCTTGGTATAGCGTATTCAGATGCTCCATCTACATCAAGGCCCAGTAGCAAGCCAGAAGCTGTTTTTCAAACAGTGTACAGTTCTTGCTGTAAATGACCTTGTCCAGAACCCTAGCAATCTGCATTGTGATTCTCCCATTGAGACTTATATGGATTCCACATGGCATCTTTCTCACCCAAGAAACTTCCTTTGGGGTAGAGTACCTTTTCTCCCTGATCAGCCTAGCCAGCCTAGCACATCCCCAGCTGGGTTATGTTGTGATTGAAATCTACTTACTGACTGAGTATAGATCTGGAGCGGGGGTGTTGGGGTTCTGCATCACCATGAATCCCATTAATAGGGAAGACTGGATAAGTTCTGCAGGATCGTGGGTTCCGAGGAATCCAGGGATTTGAAGATGACCCCATCCTGTCCCAACTAGGACCCTGACCTTGGCATTGCATACTTGCCTAGCTGCGAAGTGAATCTTCTTCAGAGCTCTTCTATATTTATGATTAAGTCCAGAGCCTAGTCCTCTGTTTTCTCTGGCTTCTGGTGAAGGAGACAAGAGCCTCTTTAGATGCTATAAAGAAGGCCTCTGGCTTACCTTTTAGTTACTGATTAAACACTCAACTTCCTGTTATTTTTCCAAAATACCAATTGCATTTAGCAAAAGCCACCTAATTCCACTGTACATGTGGTTAGTATTTCCCCATACTTCTCAAACACCTGACCCAGTGCACCTGCTAGTTCATTTCCTTCCACTTCACCATCAGCAAACATTTTAACAATTTCAACCTTTTAATAATTCAGCCTTGTGCCAGGGGTTATCAGTACTCCACGCATCATCAATGATGGGGTCTGTGCTAGTTTCCTAGAGCTGCTGTAACAAATGACCACAAACTGCGTGGCTTAAAACAATAGAAATTTATTTTTTCATAATTATGGAGGCTGGAAGTCCAAAATCAGTGTGTCAGCAGGGCTATACTCCCTCTGAAGGTTCTCAGAAAGAATGCTTCCTTGCCTCCTCCAGTTTTTGATGGCTCCAGATGTTCCTTAGCTTGTGGCAGCATCACTCCAATCTCTGATCCCATCTTTGCTTGGCCTTCTCCTCTATGTCCTCTTCTCTTATCTTTATAATCCACCTGTCACTGGATTTCGGGCCCACCTTAATCTACCATGATCACACCTCAATCCTGAACTAATTCCACCTGCAAAGACCTTATTTCCAAATAAGGTCACATCCTGACGTTCTGAATGAACGTGAATTTGGGAGGTGGGTGTGCAGTATCCAGCTCACTACAGGGTCCTTCTGGCCAGCTGGCTGGTGACAACCCAGCTTCAGGATCCTTTCTTAGCACTGACTTTCTTGGATCATTCCTGGCACTAACTGTTGCAGGTTGGGTCCCCAGGAAACTGCCTCTGAGACAAATAATAGTGTACAGGAGGTTTATTAAATGTTGCTCTTAAGTTGAACACATGTGGAAGGGATGGATAGAAAAGAAGGATTCAGCAGAAGGGGAATTTGAACCACCGTATGGTTACACAAAGACCTCGCCAGACTCGACAGGAATCTCTGAAGCTGAGATGACCCCTTATTGTTGTTCTCAGTTGGATCAAGGGGGCAGAGGCGTCAATGAGTAGGAATAATCAGTCACTGAATGTGGACTGTTCTAGGAAGGGGCTGTGCCCTCAGGCAAAGTGCCTCTCTTCAGGCAAGACATGAAGACTGATAGCTAAGTGTTCTCAGTAGTAGGTGAAAAATACTTCACTCCTGAAGAGGTGTCTGGGTGACATGGGACACCATCCACTATACCTATCATTGATCAAGACTGAATTAACTTATTTTTATAAAACTAACTATTTTAGACAGACCATTGTTTTTATTCCCAGAAAGATAAATCAAAGGGAGAAAAAAAGCATAAGAACCCTTGAAAAGAAATAAATCTTAGTTGGATGAGATGACTGAAGGGAAGTTTTGAGACATATATTTTGGAAGATGGAGGGAACACTCACCCAAAGTGGAAGCTCCTCCTTCTGAAAACTGGAAGAATGGAGATTGCACTCTGGTGATTGAGTTTAGGGGAGGGATGTAGGAGATGCTCCTCTCTCTCTGATCTGCCCGTCTGGAAGAAGAGTATATGTTCTCATCTGTTCTGCTCTTCTATACCATCACCTTTTCAGGGGCTGGACCTTGTTAGGGAGACCTGCCAGAGTCCAGCTCAGCTTGTACTGAGTGGGTAAATTTAACTTTGGGTGCAGTATTTGCAAGTCTTTTTGACCAAAAACCTAAATTGCATTTCTCCCAACAGCTTTATCAGCTAAAAGAGGAGACTTTTTGACCTCCACATCATCAATTCCTCTATGTCCCAACCTGTTCTGAACTCAGGTAAAGAAGAGTGGTTACTATTCACAGGGCCCTCCCTCAAACTCCAACATGGTCATCAGTATTAGTGAAGTTAAACACTTTCACTAGAACAACATTTTGGAGTTTCAGAAGTGAAAAGGAAAAGAAAGTTGCATCTCAGTCCAAAAATAACCATGTGTATCCATTCAGAGTGCAGGCAGAGACAATTGAGCCTTCTCCTGCTTGAAAAGCAGACAGGGACGTAAAAGGGTGTGAAATGATTTACAGAATTGATGAGAGAAACAGACTCTAGGGCAGGCTTCCAGATATGATTGCAAAGACACCACGGAATTTTTTTTTAAATACAATTGACATAACATTATAATTCGTTTCAGGTGTACAACACAGTGATTTGATGTTTGTATATATTACAAAATGATCACCACAGTAGTCCAGTCAACATCCGTCACTATACATAGTTACAGAGAATTTTTTTCTTGTGCTGAGAACCTTCAAGATCCACTTTTCTAGCTACTTTGAAATATGCAATACAGTATTATTAACTGTAGTCATCATGCTGTATATTACATCTCCATGATTTAATAACTTTATACCTGGAAATTTGTACCTTTTGACCCCCCTTCACCCATTTCACCCACCCCCACCTCCACCTCTGGCAACCACCAATCTGTTCTCTGTTTCCATGAGCTCAGGTCTTTTGTTTGTTTGGTTGGTTTTTTTAGATTCCACATATAAATGATAACATATAGCATTTGTCTTTCTCTGTCTGACTTATTTCACTGAGCATAATGCCCTCCAGATCCAACCATGTTGTTGCAAATGACAAAAATTTATTCTTTTTTATGGCTGAGTAGTCTTCCATTCTATATAAATAACATATCTTCTTTACCCATTCATCTGTTGATGGACACTTAAGTTGCTTCCATATCTTGGCTATTGTAAATAATGTGTCTGTAAACATTGGGATGCATGTATTTTTTTTGAATAAGTGTTTTCATTTTCTTTGGATATATCAGAAGTGGAATTGCTGGGTCATACGGTAGTTCTGTTTTTAGTTTTTGAGGAATCTCCATGCTGTTTTCCACAGTGGCTACACCAATTTACATTCCCACCAACAGTGTTTGAGGGTTCCCATTTCTCCACACCCTTGCCAATGTTTATTATTTGTGGTCTTTTTCATGATAGCCATTCAGACAGGTGTGAGGTAATATCTCATGTGGCTTTGGTTTGCACTTCTCTGATGATTAGAAATGTTGAGCATCTTTTCATGTATCTGTTGACCATCTGTATGTCCTCTTTGGAAAAATGTCTATCCAGGTCTTCTTAAAGAAGACCATTTTAAAATTTGGTTGTTTGTTTTTCTCACGTTGAGTTATATGAGCTGTTTATATAGTTTGGATATTAACCCCTTATCAGTAATATCATTTGCAAATATTTTCTGCCATTCCATAGGTTGTCTTTTCATTTTGTTGGTGTTTCCTTTGTTGTGTAAAAGCTTTTAAGTATAATTAGGTCCCATTTGTTTATTTTTATTTTTTTTTCCTTTGCCTTAGGAGAAAGATCCAAAAGAATATATTGCTGCAGTTTATGTCAGAGTGTTCTACATATGTTTTCTTCTAGGAGTTTTATGGTTTCCAGTTTTATATTTAGGTCTTTAATCCATTTTGAGTTTATTTTTTGTATATGGTGTGAGAAAATGTTCTAATTTCATTCTTTTCCATGTAGCTGCCTAGTTTTCTCAGCACTACTTAGGGAAGAAACTATCTTTTCCCCATTGTATATTCTTGCATTCTTTTGTAGGTAAATTGACCATAAGTGTGTGGGTTTATTTCTAGGCTCTCTATTCTGTTCCATTGATCTATGTGTCTGTTTTTGTGCCAGTACCATACTGGTTTGATGACTGTAGCTTTGTAATATAGTCTGAAGTCAGAGTGCATGATACCTCCAGCTCTGTTTTTCTTTCTCAATATTGTTTTGGCTATTTGGGGTCTTTTGTATACCATACAAATTTTAAAGTTATTTGTCCTAGTTCTGTGAAAAATGCCCTTGGTATTTTGATGGGGATTGCGTTGAATCTATAGATTGCCTTGGGTAGTATGGTCATTTTAACAATATTAATTCTTGCAAACCATGAACAAAGTATATCTTTCCAACTGTTTGTGCTGATTTCAATTTCTTTCATCAGTGTCTTAGAGTTTTCTGAGTCCAGGTCTTCTAGCTTCTTAGTCAGATTTATTCCTAGGTAATTTATTCCTTTGGATGCAATTATAAATGGGATTGTTTCCCTAATTTTTCTCTTTGATAGTTTGTTGTTAGTATATAGAAATGCAACAGATTTCTTTATTTGTATCCTACAACTTTACTGAATTCCTTGATGAGCTCTAGTAGTTTTTTGGTGATGTCTTTAGGATTTTCTACGTATAGTATCATGTCATCTGCAAGCAATGACAATTTTATTCTTCTTCCTTTCCAATTTGGAGTCTTTTTTATTTCTTTTTCTTGTCTGATTGCTGTGGCTTCAAAAACTATGTTGACTAAAAGTGGTGAGAGTGGGCATCCTTGACTTGTTCTTGATCTTAGAAGAAATGCTTTCTGCTTTTCACCATTGAGTATGTTGATAGCTGTGGGTTTATCATATATGGCCTTTATTATGTTGAGATATGTTCCCTCTATACCCAATTTTTGGAGATTTTTTATTATAAATTCGTGTTGAATTTTGTCAAAAACTTATTCCATATCTGTTGATGACCATATAATTTTTATTCTTCAATCTGTTAATGTGGTAGCACATTAAGATTTGTAGATACTGAAAAATTCTTGCATCCGTGGGATAAATCCCACTTGATCATGATGTATGATTCTTATCATGTATTGTTGGATTCAGCTTGCTAATATTTTGAGGAATTCTGCACCTGTGTTCATCAGTGATATTGGTCTGCAGTTTTCTTTTTGTGTGTCTGGTCTTGGTGTCAGGATGATGTTGGCCTTGTAGAATGAGTTCAGAAGCATTCCTTCCTCTTCAATTTTTTTGGAATAGTTTGAGAAGGATAGGTGTTGACTCTTCTCTAAACGTTTGATAGAATTCACGTGTGAAGCCATCTGATCTTGGACTTTTGTTTGTTGGGAGCTTTTTCAATTACTGATTCAATTTCATTACCGGTAATTAGTCTGTTCATATTTTCTATTTCTTCTTGGTTCAGTCTTGGGAGATTGTACAGTTCTAGGAATTTGTCCATTTCTTCTAGTTCTGTTTTTTTGTTCTTTTGTTTTTCATATAGTTCATAGTAATCTCTTATGTTCCTTTGTATTTCTGTGGGTTTGGTTGTAACTTCTTTTTCAATTCTGATTTTATTGATTTATGCTCTCTTTTTTCCTTGATGAGTCTGAAAAATGATAAACCTTTAGCCAGAGAACCACCTTTTAGTTTCATTGACATTTTCTATTATTTTTTAAGTTTCTTTCATTTATTTCTTCTCTGATCTTTATGATTTCCTTCCTTCTACTAATTTTGGGTTTTGTTTGTTCTTCTTTTTTTAACTCTTCTAGGTATAAGGTTAGGTTGTTTGGGATTTTTCTTGTTTCCTGAGGTAGGCTTGTATTGCCATAAACTTCTCACTTAGAACTGCTTTTGCTGTATCCCATAGATTTTGGATCATTGTGTTTTCATTCATTTGTCTCCAGGTTTTTTTTTCTTTGATGTCTTCAGTGATCCACTGGTTGTTTAGTAGCATATTGTTTAGCATCCACTCTGCTCATTTTTGAATTGGATTTTTTTTGCTAGTTTTATGAGCTCCATATATATTTTGGATATTAACCACTTATCAGGTATATGAGTTGTAATATATTTTCCCATTCAGTAAGTTGCCTTTGATTTTGTTGGTTTCGTTTGCTGTGCAAAAGCTTTTTAGTTTGTTGTAGTTCCACTTGTTTTTCTTTTGGTGTCAAATCCAAAACATCATTGCCAAGACCAATGTTGAGGGGCTTACTATGTTTTCTTCTAGGAGTTTTATGGTCAGGTCTTACAGTCATTAATCCATTTGTAGTTAACTTTTGTGTATGGTGTAAAAATAGTGATCTGGTTTCATCTTCTGCATGTAACTGTTCAGTTTTCCCAACGCCATTTATTGAAGAGACTGTCCTTTCCCCATTCTATATTCTTGGTTCCCTTGTCATAAATTAATGACCATACATGAGTGGGTTTATTTCTAGGTACTCTATTTTTGTGTCTGTTTTTATGGTGATACTATACTGTTTTGATTACTGTAGCTTTGTAGTAGAATTTGAAATCAGAGAGTGTGATGCCTCCAGCTTTGTTCTTCTTTCTCAATGTTGCTTTGGCTATTATGGGTCTTCTGTTGTTCCATATAAATTTTAAGATTGTTTGTTCTAATTCTATGAAAAATACCATTGGAATTTGGATAGGGATTGCATTGAGTCTGTATATTGCTTTGGGTAGTATGGAGGGTTCTTTTGTTTTGTTTTTTGTGGTACGCAGGTCTCTCATTCTTGCGGCCTCTCCCATTGCGGCGCACAGGCTCCAGACGCGCAGGCTCAGCGGCCACGGCTCATGGGCCTAGCCACTCTGCAGCATGTGGGATCTTCCCAGACCAGGGCACAAACCCGTGTCCCCTGCATCGGCAGGTGGACTCTCAACCACTGTGCCACCAGGGAAGCCCTAGTATGGAGTTTTTAATTGAAATATAGTTTATTTACAATATTATGTTACTTTCAGGTGTCCTACGTAGTGATTTGCCATTTACATACATTATGTAATGATTACCATGATAAGTCTAATAACCATCAGTTCCCATACAAAGTTATTACAATATTATTGAACATATTCTTTATACTGTGTATTACATCCCTATAGTTTGTTTATTTTATAACTGGAATTTTGTACCTCTTAATCCCCTTTCCTATTTTGCCCAATCATCCAATCCCTAACCTTCTGAACTACTCATTTGTTGTTTATATCTATGAGTCTCTTTATATTTTGTTTTGGTTTTTTTGCTGTTGTTTTTAGATTCCACACATAAGTGAGATCACATGGTATTTATCTTCATCTGTCTGACTTATTTCACTTAGCATGATACTCTCTAAATCCATCTATGTTGTGGCAAATGACAAGATTTCATTTTTTATGCTAAGTAATATACTCTCTCTCTATATATATATATATCACATCTTCTTTATTCACTCATCTATCAGTGGACACTTAGGTTGCTTCCATACCATGGCTATTGTAAATAATGCTGCAATGAATGTTGGGGCACATATATCTTTTTGAATTAGCGTTTTTGTTTTCTTTGGGTAAATACCCAGAAGTAAAATTACTGGGTCATGTCATAGTTCTATTTTTAATTTTTGAGGAACCTCTGTACTGTTTTTCATAGTGGTTGCACGAATATACAAATCCCACCAACAATGAACAAGAATTCCCTTTTCTCCACATCCTTGCCAACAATTTTTATTGTCATTTTGATGACTGCCATTCTGAGAGGTGTGAGGTGGTATCTCTTTGTGGTTTTGATTTGCATTTCTCTGATGATTAGTGATATTGAGCATCTTTTCATATGTCTGTTGGCCACTGGTATGTCTTCTTTGGTAAAAAAAAAAAAAAAAAAGTGTCCATCCAGTTTAGTTTGATGTAGTCCCATTTGTTCACTTTTGCTTTTGTTTCCCTTGCCTGAGGAGACAGAAAAATATTGCTGTGCCAACGTCGAAGAGTGTTCTGCATATGTTCTCTTCTAGGAGTTTTATGGTTTCAGGTCTTACATTTAAGTCTTTAATCCACTTTGAGTGTATTTTGCATATGGTGTGAGATACTCTTCCAATTTGATTCTTTTGATATAGCTGTCCAGGGTTCCCAACACCATTTATTGAAGAGCTGTCTTTTCCTTATTGTACATTCTTGCTTCCTTTGTTGTAGATTAATTGTCCCTATAAATGTGGTTTTATTTCTGGGCTCTCTGTTCTGTCCCATTGATCTATGTGTCTGGCTTTGTGCCAGTAGCATACTCTGGATTACTATAGCTTTGTAGTATAGTCTGAAATCAGAGAGTGTGATACCTCCAGCTGCATTCTTTTTTCTCAAGATTGCTTTGACTATTCAGGGTCTTTCCTGAGTCCATACAAATTAGAATCATTTGTTCTTTTCCTGTGAAAAATGCCATTGGTAGTGTGATAGGGAGTGCATGGAATCTGTAGATTGCCTTGGGTAGTAGGGTTATTTTAATATTCATTCCTCCAATTCATGAGCATGGTATATCTTCCCATTTGTATGTGTTGTCTTCAATTTCTTTCATCAATGTCTTATAGTTTTTAGTATACAGGTCTTTCACCTCATTGCTTAAATGTAATCCTATGTTACTCTTTTGATGCAATTATAAATGGGATGGCTTTCTTAATTTCTCTGACACTTTATAGAAATTCATCAGACATTTGTATATTGATTTTGTACCCTGCAACTTGTGGAGCCTTTAGGATTTTCTGTATATGTCATATGCAAAAAGACAACTTGGATGTCTTTTCTTTTTCTTATCTAATTTCTCTGGCTAGGACTTCCAATACCATGCTGAATAAAAGTAGGAAGAGTGGTTACCCTTGTCTGATTCCTGATCTTAAAGGAAAACCTTAGTTTTTCACTGTTGAATATGATGTTAGCTGTAGGCTTATCAGATATGGCATTTATTACGTTGAGGTACATTCTATTTGTTGAGTTTTTTTAAATGGATGTTGAATTTTGTCAAATGATTTTTCTGAACCTATTGAGATCATATGTTTTTTATCCTTCACTTTAACGTGGTATATCACAATAATGAACTGAATGGTGAACCATCCTTGCATCACTGAGATAAATTCCACTTGATCATGGTGTATGATCCTTTTACTGTATTGGTGAACTTGGTTTGCTAATAATATTTTTGGTAAGTACTTTTGCATCTATATTCATCAGGGCTAGTGCCCTATAATTTCTTTTCTTGTGGTGTCCTTTTCTGGTTTTAGTATCAAAGTAATGCTGGCCTGGTAAAATGAGTTTGCTAATCCTCTCTTCTACTTGATCTAGCCTGCTAGTGAACCCCTCTTGAATTTTTCAGCTCAGTTATTCTTCAGCTCTATGATTTCAGTTTGGTACTTTCTTATATTTTCTGTTTCTTTGTTGAAATTCTCATATCATGCATTGTTCTCCTGACTCTGGTGAGTGTCCTTATGACAATTACTTTGAACTCTTTTTCCAGTATATTACTTATCTGTTTCACTAATATTTTTTCCTGAGATTTTATCTTGTTCTTTTGTTCAGAACGTATTCCTGTTTATTCTGCTTGACACTCTGTGCTGTATATGCATTAGCTGTATAAACAGCCACCTCTCCCAGTCCTGACTGTCCTTATATAGGAGATTAACCTTATCGTACAACCCATACCCTAATTCTTGGTTGTTTTTCAAAACTTTGTGAATGCCCAAGCAGCAACATGGAGGGATTTAGAGATTATCATACTAAGTGAAGTTTAAGTCAGACAGAGAAAGGTAATATGATATTGCTTATATGTGGAATCTAAAAAAATGATACAAATGAACTTATTTACAAAACATAAATGGACTCACAGACATAGAAAATGCATTTATGGTTACCAAAGGGGAAAGGGGGGAGGGATAAATTAGGAATTGGGGATTAACAAATACACATTATTATATATAAAATAGATAAAAAACAAGGACCTATTGTATAGCACAAGGAACTCTATTCAATATCTTATAATAACCTATTATGGAAAAGAATCTGAAAAAGAACATACATGTATAAACTGAATTACTTTGCTGTACACCTGAAACATTGTAAATCAAGTATACTTCAATAAAGAAGATAATTTTTTTAAAAACTTCCCAAACCTAAAGAAGGAAACAGATACTCGAATGACAGAGGGTCCCAAAAATGATGAACACAGACCCACACCAAGACATATAATTAAAATAGCAAAATTTAAAGAGGATTCTAAAGGCAGTAAAAGTCATATAAAAGGGAACCCCCATAAGGCTATCAGCTGATTTCTCTGCAGAAGCTTTGAATATATCATGTCACCCTTTTCTGGCTTGCAAAGCCCTGAAAGGGAGAAACCTACAACTTAGGGTACCCTACCCAAAGGAGAGATAAAGAACTTCTCAGACAAGCAAAAATTCAAAGAATTCAGCAATACTAAACCTACCCTAAAAGAAATGCTGAAGGGTCTTATCTAAATAGAAAAGAAGTAAGAATATACAGGAAACGGAAAATCCAAATAGAAAAAGCAAATATATAGTAAGGATTGAAGATCACTTAACGCGTTATTGACCGGAGACATAATAACATTCGGGCAACAAAAGGTGTATTACTGACCAGAGACATATCAATACATTTTTAGAGAGTGATACAATTAACATCACCATGCGAAGTTGTTGGAGCTTAAAATTGATCAAGAGGTTCATTATACAACTTATAATTGTCATAGTCATTCACATTTCATAGTCAAAACCTCACTCCGTTAGGTTTTTTATACATAAAATTTTCAAAAACGACACATTGCAAAATTTTGAGTGAAGAATTTTATGCAGATGCTTTCTCTGACTGTCCGAGTGACATATATACTAGTGTCTTAGAAGATTGTTCTTCAGAATATAGTTCTGATTCAGACGATGTGAATATTAGACCAAGAAAAAGATAAAAAACCTTAGTGATTGATTCTGATACAGAAAGTGAAAATGAAATTCACGGAGCTGGAGAATGCTCCTTTGCTTCTATAGAAGAGTGGATTGAAGACATTTCAGGAAAATTAGAAGATGTTACATATGTGTCAGGTATAACTATTGAATGTAATAACCTGCAAAGTGTGTGTTAGTGAAATAACAGAATTAATTTTTGGTAATGACTTTTTCAAATTGGTCGCCTCTCAAACAAACTTGTATTACCAACAGAATGAAAAATCATATAAAAAGTATGATAAGGCTCTAAAATGGACTGATGTAACCAATAACGACATGAAGAAGTTTCTTGGATTAATTATTTTGATGGGACAAATAAAGTCACACTTGGAGAGAATACTGGTCAACTGATCCCTTATTTAAAACACCTATCTTTCCAAAGATTATGACAAGAACGTTCAACCAAATAATGACATTTCTTCACTTTTACAATAACTTGGAAACTTCACTTCCTGCAGACAGAATTTCAAAGTTAAACCTCTTTTGGATTATTTTCTACCAAAATTTCAGTCGATCTGTATACCCAAACAAGAGCTATCGCTTGATGAGGCAACGATAAGGTGGAGAGGATGACACAGATTCAAAACATATAATTCTGGAAAACTTACAAAATATGGAATTTTGGTCAGGATGGTTAGTGAAACTTTGAGATGTACACAAGTGAAGGAAAGAAACTGCAATAAACAATATTATCAGTCCTACAACCTCATCTTGGTTCATGGCACCATATTTACCAAGACAATTATTACAACAGTGTGTCCACATCTAAAATATTGTTGAAAAATAAAACCAGAGTTTGTGGGACTATAAGAGAGAATCGTGGTCTACCAAACCAACTAAAGGAGAAATCTAAAAATCTACAGAGGGAAGAAATGACATTTTTATGTAAGAGAGAAATAATTCTTCTTATATGGAAAGACAAGAGGCTACTCCACATGGTGATAACTATTCATGATGCCTCCATAGCATCTACAGGAAAGGAAGACAGGAGGACTAGACATCAGATGACTAAGCCCACTTGTATATTAGAGTATAATAAATGTATGAAAGGAGTTGATCGATCTGATCAATATCAGGCAAACTTCAATATCCTCTGGAAAACCTGAAAATGGTATAAGAAAGTGGGTTTCTATTTGAGTAATTGCAGTTTATTCAATGCATTTAAAATTTATTGTAGCCTAAATGCACAGAATAAAATGACTTACAAGCAATTTTTGTTAGCAGTAACTAGAGAATGGGTAACTGACCATTCTGGTGATTGTAGTGGTAGTCCCACCCTGGTCCTTCTTGTGGTATTTCTAAAAGAGCCCCCCGCAAAGATCCACCTTGTCATCAGGTAAAATAAAAGAACATATTCTAGAGGAAATAATACCCACAGGACTAAAACAAGATGCTGCCAGAAAGTGGAGAGTCTGCTCTTCTGGGGAAAACACAGTGAAACATGGTGCCTGCTATACTGCCTAACACACTCTAACAAAATATTAGAATGCTTTAGTAAGACATGTACAAAGTTTCAAATAAATATGTTAAATGCAAAAAAAGTTATTGATATTTACTCAAATGCAGGTGTTTCAGTATTCACTTATGTAACAAATCACTAGCCACAGGTATTAGTTTCTGCAAAAATCCCCCAGTCAATAATGTGTTAAGTATGCTACTACATACATTAAAAGACAAAAAATATTGTAAAAGCAACTATAACTACAGTAAACACTAAAAGGATAAACATGAAGATATAAAACATGACATCAGAAAAATTGAGGGAGGAGAGTAAAAATGTAGATCTTTTAGAATGTGTTTGAATTTGACTATCAGTTCAAAGCAAGTAGATATAATTATGGGTCAACACATATGAACCCATGGTAACCAAAAATCAAAAACCTACAGTAGGGGCTTCCCTGGTGGTGCAGTGGTTGAGAGTACGCCTACCGATGCTGGGGACACAGGTTCGTGACCCAGTCTGGGAAGATCCCACATGCCGTGGAGTGGCTAGGCCCATGAGCCATGGCCGCTGAGCCTGCGCATCTGGAGCCTGTGCTCCGCAACAGGAGAGGCCACAACAGTGAGAGGCCCGCGTACCACAAAAAAAAAAACCTACAATAGACACACAAAAAAAACAAAAAGAAACCCAAGCATACTACAAAAAAAAATCAAACGACAGTGAGAGAAACAAAAAGAAATGAACAGAGAAGAACTACAAAAACACCTGGAATACAAGTAATAAAATAGCAATAATGACATACTTATCAATAATTACTTTAAATATCGTTGGTCTAAATTCTCTAATCAAAAAACATAGGTGGCTGACTGGATAAAACAAAATAAGACCCTTAAAATATGCTGTCTTCAAGAGACTCACTTCAGGGTGAAAGACACACAGATTGAAAGTGAGGGAATGGAAAAACATTTCATGCAAACAGAAACAACAAGAAAACAGAGATAGCAATTCTCATATCAGACAAAAGAGACTTAAAGGCTATAAAAAAGACAAAGAAGGACATTATATAATAGAGGAATCAATACAAGAAGAGGATATTACACTGTTTAATATATACACACCCAATACAGGAGGACCTAAATATATAAAGCAAATACTAACAGACATAAAAGGAGAAATTAATAATACAGCAATAGTAGGAGACCTTAAACACCCTACTGACATCAATGGACAGATCATCCAGACAGAAAATCAGTAAGGTAACAGTGGTCTTAAGTGACACAATGGACTAGTTGGACTTAATTGGTATCTATAGGACATTACATCCAAAAAAAGAATACACATTCTTCAAGTGCACATGGAACGTTCTCCAGGATATATCACATCCTAGGGTCACAAAATAACCCTCAACGTATTTTGAGAGGATAGAAATTATGCTAAGCATTTTTATGACCACAGTGGTATGAAACTAGAAATCAACTACAGGAAAAAAAAAGAAAAAAAGGAAAAGTACAAACACAGACTACACACAACATGCTACTAAAAAACCAGTGGGTCAATGAAGAAATCAGAAAATCCATCAAGACATAAAAATGGAAACAAGTTTCCAAAACCTATGAGATGCAGTAAAAGCAATTCTAAGAGAGAAGTTCATCACAATTCAGGGCAATATAACCTACCACCTAAAAGAATTAGAAAACAACAAACAAAGCCCAAAGTCAGCAGAAGGAAATAATAAAGATCAACAAGGAAATAAAGAAAATAGAAGTGAAAAAAATCAATAAAAGAGATCAATGAAACCAAGAGCTGGTTTTGGGAAAGATAAAATTGATAAACCTTTAGCCAGGCTCACAAAGAAAAGAGAACCCAAATAAACAAAATATGAAAGAAACAACAACTGATACCCCAGAGATACTAAAAAATCATAAGAGAATACTATGAAAAGTTGTATGTCAACAAACTGGCAACTTAAAAGAATGTAAAAATTTCTAGAAACATACAGCCTGCTAAGACTGACTCAAGAAAAGACAATTTAAATAAACTGATCACTACAAGATTGAATTTGTAACCCAAACAAAAGTCCAGGAACAGACAGCTTCTACCAAACATGTAAAGAAGAACTAATACCTATCCTTCTCAAACTACTCCAAAAAATTGAAGAGGAGGGAACACTCCCAAATTCATTTTACAAGGCCACCATCACCTTGATACCAAAACCACACAAAGACACTACAAAGATATTGGCTTGTAATTCTTTTTTTTTTCTGATGACTATAGATGCAAAAATCCTCAACAGAATATTAGCAAACCAAATCTAACATAACAAGGATAATACATACATTAAAAGGATCATACACCATGATCAAGTTGGATTCAGCCCAGAGTCACAAGAATGGTTCAACATACACAAATCACACAATGTGATACACCACATTAACAAAAGGAAAGATAAAAATCATATGATCATCTCAATAGATGAAGAAAAAGTATTTGACAAAATGCAACATCCATTCATGATAAAAATTCTCATCAAGGGCTTCCCTGGTGGCGCAGTGGTTGAGAGTCCGCCTGCCAATGCAGGGGACACGGGTTTGTGCCCCAGTCTGGGAAGATCCCACATGCCGCAGAGCGGCTGGACCCGTGAGCCACGGCCACTGAGCCTGCGCGTCCGGTGCCTGTGGTCTGCAATGGGAGAGGCCACAACAGTGAGAGGCCCATGTACTGCAAAAAAAAAAACAAAAACCAAAAAAAAACCAAAAAAAAACTCTCATCAAAATAGGTATAGAGGGAACATATCTCAACATAACAAAGGCCATTTATGACAAACCCACAGCCAACATCATACTCAAGCTGAAAGCCTTCCCTCTAAATTCAGGAATAAGACAAGGATGTCTACTCTCACCACTTCTAGCAATTGGACGTCCTAGCCACAGCAATCAGACAAGAAAAAGAGAATGTATTCAAATTGGAAGGGAAGAGGTAAAACTGTCACTATTTGCAGATGACATGATACTCTATATAGAGAACCCAAAATTCTCCACCCAAAATCTATTAGAATAAATCAGTTCAGCAAGGTTGCAGGATATAAGATTAATATAGAAATATGCTGTGTTTCTATATACTGCAGTAGGTCCCCTACATACAAACAAGTTCAGTTTCGAGAGCATGTTTGTAAGTCCAATTTGTTGTGAGTCCAACAAAGTTAGAGTAGGTGCACAATCGGCTATATAGTACTGTACTGTAATAGGTTTATAATACTTTTCATACAAATAATACATAAAAAACACAAAAAATAAACATTTTTCATCTTACAGTACAGTACCTTGAAAAGTGCAGTAGTACTAGCTACATCACCTCCACTCTTATGCTTGCTTTGGGATATCCTGGGCTTGAAATAAAGATACTGTACTGTACTCTATACAGTACTATACAGTAAAGTACACAAAAGCACAATCACTTGTAGAGAATGTACACGTGACAATGTATGCCAGACACATGAACTAACTTACATGATTGGACATGCAAATGCACTTTTGCATCTTTGAAAGTTCACAACTTTAAGGTTCATATGTAGGTGACTTACTGTAATAATGTAATATTAGAAAGAGAAAGTAAAAAAAAAACCATTTAAAATTGCATCAAAAGAAAAAGACCTATACTCTGAGAAGTATAAATCAGTGATGAAAGAAACTCAGAATGTTTCAAAGAAATGGAAAGATATCCCATACTCTCAGAGTGGAAGAATTAATATTGTTAAAATGGCCATTCTACCCAAAACAATCTACAGATTTAATGTGACCCCTCTCAATATGCCCATGACATTTTTCACAGAACTAGAATAATCCTAAAATTTGTATGGAACCACAAAAGACCCCAAATTGCCAAAGAAATCCTGAGAAAAAAAGAACAAAGCTGGAGGTATAACCCTCCCAGACTTCGGACTACACTACAAAGATACAGTAATCAAAAGAGCATGGTATTGGCACCAGAACAGACACATGGATCAATGGAACAGAATAGAGAGCCCAAAATAAACCCACGCACCTATGGTCAAGTAATCTATGACAAACGAGGCAAGACTATACAATGAAGAAAGACAGTCTCTTAAATAAGTGGTGCTGGGAAAACTGGACAGCCAGCCACATGTAAAACAATGAGATTAGAACATTCCCTCACACCATATACAAATATAAACTCAAAATGGTTTAAAGACCTAATGTAAGACCTGAAACCATAAAACTCTTAGAGTAAAACAGATGGAACACTCTGATTTAAATCATAGAAATATTTTCTTGAATCAGTCTCCTAAGGCAAAAGAAATAAAATCAAGATTAAACAAGTGGGACCTAATTAAACTTAAAAGCTTTTGCACAAAGGAAATCAGACAAAATGAAAAGACAATTTATGCAGTGGGAGAAAGTATTTTCAAATGATATGACCAATAAAGGGTTAACATCCAAAATATACAAACAGCTCATACAACTCAACAACGAAAAAACAAACAACCCAATAAAAAAAAATAGGCAGAAGACCTGAATAGACATTTCTCCAAAGAAGGCATACGGATGGCTAATGGGCTCATGAAAAGATGCTCAGCATCACTAATTATTAGAAAAATGTAAATCAAAACCACAGGGAGGTATACCACCTCATACCGGCTAGAATGGCTATCATTGAAAGGTCTACAAATAACAAATGTTGGCGAGAATGTGGAGAAAGGGAACCATCCTGCACTATTGCTGGGAATGTAATTTGGTGCAGCCACTATGGAAAACAGCATGGAGGTTCCTTAAAAAATTAAAAATAGGGGCTTCCCTGGTGGTGCAGTGATTGAGAGTCCGCCTGCCGATGCAGGGGACACGGGTTCGTGCCTGGGTCCGGGAAGATCCCACATGTCACGGAGCAGCTGGGCCCGTGAGCCATGGACGCTGGGCCTGTGCGTCTGGAGCCTGTGCTCCGTGGCAGGAGAGGCCACAACAGTGAGAGGCCCGCGTACCACCAAAAAAAAAAAAAAAAAAAAATTAAAAATAGAACTACCATAGCAATTCCATTCCTGGGTGTATATCCAGAAGAAATGAAAACACTAATTCGAAAAAATACATGCACCCCAATGTTTGTGGCAATGCTAGTTATTGGGTTGGCCAAAAAGTTCCTTTGGATTTTTCATAAGATATTCGGGTTTTTCCGTAAGATGTTACGGAAAACCCCGAACGAACTTTTTGGCCAACCCAATACAGTAGCCAAGACAGAAGCAACTCAAGTGCCCATCAACACATGACTGGATTAAGAAGATGCTGCATATATGCAATGGAATATTACTGAGCCATAAAGGAAATATTGCCATTTGCAGCAATGTGGATGATCACAGAGAGTATTATACTTAGTGAAATAAGTCAGACAGAAAGACAAAAACTGTATAATATATGTGAAATCTAAAAAAATACATTTGAATGTATATGCAAAACAGAAGACTCACAGAGATAGAACACAAACTTATGGTTACCAAAAGGGAGAGGGATGTGGCGAGGGAAAAATTAGGAGTATGGGATTAACAGATATAAACTACTATATATAAAATAGACAAGCAATAAGGATATACTGTATAGCACAGGGAATTATACCCATTATCTTGTAATAACCTATTATGAAGTGGAATGTGCAATACTAAATCATTATGCTGTACACCTGAACTATAATACTGTAAATCAACTGTACTTCAATTAAAAATAATAAAATTTTTTAAAAAGGACAGTAATGGATTACAATCCATTGAATAAAATTGTAGAAGTACATACTGATATTAACATATGAGAGAGAAGGAAATGCTTTCCCTTACAGTTGAGTATCAACTAATAAATGTAGAAGAAATGAGGAAAATAACAAACCATTTGGCAACCATTACAATGCTGATTGATTCAGGGGGGAATTATCAATGGATGTGAAGGCTGGTAGATAGAAATTTGAAACTAGGCCAATATCCCATTTCTTATTAGAAATCTTCCCACAAAATACTTCTCAATTATGAAGGACATCAGAAGGGGGAAATGGCAGGCTTCTCCACCTGTAATTCAGACCCCAACTTGAGCAGGTTATCAAGGTTAACATAAACAGTAGTGGGATGGGTCAATGTCATGTGCCTCCTGATGTGATACACTGAGAAGAACACAGCATCACTTCTGGACAGTAGTTTTCTATCAGTGTTGATATCCTAATTTGGATGGTTGCATTGTTGCTTTATAAGTAAGAGAGGGTCTTTGTGTTCCAGAAATGTACACTAGATTTAGAGGTGACAGGGCATCATGTTAGCAACTAGCTTTCAAGTGGCTCAGAAAACAAATAATGGCAATAGATATTCATATAGAGATGCTTGCAGAGCAAATACATTAATCATTGGGGAATCTTGATGATGGGGATATGCTGTACTTTACTGTCATTGCAACTTTTCTGTACATTTAAAATTTTAAAATTTACTAAAATACCTTTTTTAAAAATAATGTTTATAATATAAAATGGTTTGATGATTGGCATTTTGGCAAGGAGTTGGGAAAAACAACTGCATAGATTTCTAGGTGGGAAAGTATATAAAAGTGCTGTTTCTTATGGAGTGCTCTTTGTCACTCTCAAATTTTAAAATGCATATACACTTTGACCCAGTAATTCTACTTTTAGGAATTAACGCTACAGATCTATACACCTATGAATATGGGATATACTTCAAGTTACATGAAATGCAAATAATCAAGCAAAAATGGTGTGAATATGTGACCATTTGTGTGAAAAAGGAACCATGCATACATGTTTACCTATAATTACTGATAATATCAGAGAATAGAAAAGAAGCTGGATGGCTAGGTAAAGTGGTAGGCAAGATACTTTGCCCATCATTCTAAAAGTAAAAAAAAAAAAGCATAGATATAGGAGAGGTGGAGAATTGAGGCTATTTTTGGAATTGGTCTTAGGTTCTACCTCTTCATGGGAGGAACCACAATTTCCCCATCCCTTGGATGTGGACCTTGGCCAATTGAATGTGGTAGAACTGACAGTGTGCCAACTCCAAGCCTAGGTATTAGACCCATGCAGTTGCCGTGAGAACTTGCCTAGGGAATTTGGTTGGAAGATGAAATACTTAGAACAGAGCCAGTAACGCCAGCTGAGACCATTCTAGACTAGCCAACAGCAAGCCAGTCACCAGAGTAAGCCCAGCCAGGACCAAATGAATTGCCCAGCTAAACCCAGCAGAACAACCCCGTGGACCCATAGTCTTGTGAGTATAATAAATGGTTGTTTTAAGCCACTAAGTCTGGTGTCGTTTTTAATGCAGCATTAGTGTGGCAACAGATTATACCCAGCATGAACCCCTTCTTATTGGATCCTGTGTGAGTCTTGGTATCTAACAGAGCTACCTCCTGCTACAAATCTAGAAGTCCAAAAGTATATTCAACTTTTCCTTGTCATCTTGGTAACCGGGCATGGGCACATGACCTGGGCTCTGTTAATCAAATGCTTGCATATGAAATTTTGAATCCACTTTGCTGCATCTACTAATTAAAATGTCAGAATTCTCCAGTATCCTTATTTCTTGGTGTTGCTTGTTTCAGATTTATTGATGGTGGAATTGCCTGCCACGTGAGGTCCTAGCACTGATGCCTGTATCTTCCGTTGTTTCTCTGGGGAGTTTTCAGCTCTGCCTCCATTTATACATTTTCTGAGCCTGATCCTTCTGGATCCTGAAAATTAGAAGGTATTGGGCAGTTCATGGAACTAAGTTTATTTTCTGTTTACAGGGGCCAGCGGGCCAGTTTGTTTTTAAGCTGAACATCGTTCATTTAGACTTTTGAAATTGATTAGTCAGGAATCTGCTGGTGTGGACATAGAATAGAGCTTCACATTGGTGAAGTGAGAGAAAGAAGGTAGGGGAGAATTTTAGGAGTGGGGATGGTATTAATGTGCCTCTATATTATTCCCTTTTGAAACACAAGCAAAGAGATTAGCTCAGTATATCTCAATTACTATGATATAGTACAAGCAAAGTAGAGATCATTCATTGTGTGCCTTTACATTGAAAAATTATACCAAGACTCAAGTTCCTAGCAACCTTTCACATTAGGAATGACCAGGATTCAAGCTTTGAACTTTATCCCTAACCCATTACTTCCTTAGGTTTGTGGTTTATAAGTTTTGACCACTCTCACGCTATCCTGAAAAGAAATTTAGAATCCCAAGTATTAGTGTACTTAAATGCCTTCTATTGTCCCTGAAAAAGTGCCTTGGATATGGATATATCAAGTAACTCAGGAAATCTTGAATCAGACAAGAAATTGGATAACTACCAATTTTCCCATCTCTTGGCTGACCATTGTCTCCCAATTAGTTTGAGACTCAACAGCACTAGGACCCTGGCTAGGTTTCAGCTGGCATTGATTCAGTCTTTAAATCTCTCACATCTATCATGTCTCATTCCATAGCTTAGGCCCTCATCTCTCATCTAGATGATTACTGCAACGTGAGACAAGATTGGAGGCGGACAGTCTGAGTTTTTAACAGGGGGCAGGCCTTCTGTGATTTGGGTTTTCTTACTTCCCACTGCAACTCCTGCCAATCCCAGGGTAGAAAATAGACATTTGCCTGATTATACGAATTATTTTCAGAACGCCAAGCACTTACATGCTGTTCCTTATGACTAGCATGCCCTCCCCACTTGATAAATGTCCACTCATCCTTCAATTATCAACTGAAGCATCACCCACTATGTCCATCTCCAAGTAGAGCTGACTTTTCACCTTCTCCTGCAGCCATGCTCTCTATTTAACCCTATCCGTACTGTGGAGCATTGATTTCCTTGTTGTCTCTCCCATTGTTCAGAGTTCTCTTGTAACCCCAAGACATAGGCTATTGTACGAGAGTACTCAAATTATGCCTTGGGTATTATGACAAATAGCCAGGAAAGAAACAAAGAAGGAAAAAGACAGAAAGAGAGGGAGGGAGGGAGAGGGAGGGGGGAGAGGGAGGGGGAGGGAAGGGAAAGAAGAAGAGAAGAGAAAAGAGAAAGAAAAAAGAATCTGAAGTCCCAGGGGCTCAATTCTCTATTCTACAAAATAATTGTAAATGTTCATCCTGCCAACAAGAATGTCCCTGACGATTAAGAACAATACTTAGCAAAAGAGTGACAAGATGAAAATGCATGATAATTACTGCCTTGGATTCCAAAAATTATTCTCAAGAAATCAATTACATTAGTAAGAGTCATTTCTTCCTTATTAACTATATAAGCTGAAAGGCTGGCAGGATTTCATGGAAATTTTATGATCACTGGCATCAGTCATGGTTTAAATCTGGCCTTGGATAAAGTTCTTGCCCTCTGGAGCTCAGTTCCTTAAATTGAAAGGATTGTATTACACTGCTAGGAATCTTTCTTTATATACATATATATACACACACACACACACACACACACACACACACACACATGTACGCATATATACACACACACATACATACACACATATATACACACACATATACACACATATGTGTATATATATATATGTATCCTTAAATAGTTTTGTTGCTTTTCCAGTGAACAGGCTTACGGGAGCTAAAAACTGGACATAGCCAAGATTTTCATTACATGGAAAAGGTTGTTTAGAAAAAAATCATGATATCCGTACTATCCAGTTTTATACAGCATTTAAAAAATACTGAAGTGTAACTATATACTGATTTGGAAACCTGTCCATGTCCTGTTTAGTGGGAAAAAATATTGAACATGTGCAATTATGATCTTATTGATCAATTTGGACAAGATATCTGTATATAAGGAGGTACATATATGTGCATAAAAGTGCTTAGGGGAACAATCACCAAAACCAAAGTGTGTAATATATGAAGGGGGGGAGAAGACATTACAAGAGAAAAAGAATTTCAATAAACAATTCTATTTTGATTGATAGAGTCCATTCAGGATGCAGTAACAAAAAACCACAAACTGGATAGCTTATAAACATATTTCTCACAGTTCTGGAACCTGGGAAGTCCAAAATCAAGGCACTAGCATGGTCACATAGAAACTGCCGACCAAGAATAGTTTACCCAACAAAGTTATGCCTCAGAAATGAAGGGAAGAGAAAGCTTTTCTTAACAACCAAAAGCTGAGGGAATCCATCACCACTATACCTGCCTTAGAAGAAATGCTGAAAAAAGTTCTTCAAGTTAATATGAAAGGATGCTAACTACTAACATGTAAGCTCGTGAAAATACACATTGCACTGGTAAAGCTAAGTATATAGGCAGATTTAGAATACTCTAATACTATAATGTGATGACGTATAACCACATAACTCTAGTATAAAGGTTAAAGGACAGACTCTGCCCCTCCTGACAGGCGGTTGGTGCCCTGTCACTGCCCGATCTGGCCATGGCTAGGGCCCTTGGCTTGTAATTTGGCGACCAAATCTCCCGAGGCAGCACTGGCTGTGGCGACCCTACCTCTAGCGATGCAGCAGGCAGCAGAAGCTGGAGGGCCCATCGCAGGCCAAGACTTCTCCTGGCCGTGCTCCTTCCGGCTGCAGGTGTTGCTGGATGCTGTGCCCAAACAGGTGCTCCTTTATATCAGGCAAAGGTTTTATTACCAGCTCACCATCACCATTACAAACATTTGGGAGTGTTTGCTGCATTGCGTGCTGTTCCCCAAAGAAGGGATACCTTGGGGATTGTATAAAGGGAATGGTGTGGTGATGATCCAAATCGTTCCCTATGGTGTGATCCAGTTGATCGCGTTTGAGCATTATAGAACATTAATGACTACAAAGCTGGGAGTTTCTGGTCTGTGCACAGATGAATGGCTGCACCGATAGCAGGTTTAACAGCAGTTATCGGTACTTACCCTCTTCACATGGTTAGAGTAGGCCTAGCGCATACCTATACAGGAATTATTCATGCATTCAAAACAATTTATGCCAAGGAAGGTGCCTTGCATTTTACAGAGGCCTGATGCCTGCTGTATTAGGAACGGCTCCTCGTGCAAGTGTTTCATTTTTTTTTTTTTTTTTTACTTTCGGTACCTTTCCCATGTTCCCGCCCTTCTTCACAGACCTTCAGACTACCCTAACGTCTGAGTTTTGAAAACTCACATAAACTTACATTATGGTGGTGCTGCTGGAGCAATAACACAGACAGATCCGACCCATTTGATGTAACTCAACAGTGAATGCAGTTAAGGACTGTTCTTCCAGAATTTGAAAAGTGCCATACCATGGAGGTGACTATAAAGTATGTCTATACGGCAGAGAATTCAAAAGGATATCATGGTTTCTCTCTTAATTACATTCACTGTGTTTTTTCTCAAGCAGTCGCTTTTACAGTACATGAACTAATCAAGCAGTTTTTTCTCCTCAACTAAAAAAGGTTGTTGTGATTTCTTTTCCTTCCTCTTCGAGGGAGAAATAAAATGTTAATTTGGGGGGAGAACATTACTTGAAGGGGAATATATACCCTGTCACAGGAAACCATGGGTATTTTAGCACTTGATTTTTTTATTCATCACAAAAGTGCTTACTTATACTTTTGGATGCCAAAAGTTATATCTTAGAACATTGAGAAAAATGTAAGCTGTTCCTGGCTAAAAGTGTTATTTGGGGGCTTCCCTGGTGGTGCAGTGGTTAAGAATCCTCCTGCCAATTCAGGGGACACGGGTTCGAGCCCTGGTCCAGGAAGATCCCACATGCCACAGAGCAACTAAGCCCATGCGCCACAACAAAAGAAGCCACCACAATGAGAAGCCCGTGCACCACAACAAAGAGTAGCCCCCGCTCACTGCAACTAGAGAAAGCCCACATGCAGCAACGAAGACCCAATGCAGCCAAAAAAATAATAATTTTTTAAAATGTGTTATTTGGAAGTAGAACTAACTTAAAATGGTTCAAGAGGTTGCCATTAAGTTTACTTAAAAAACGAAAAGTAGAGCGACCACATGACCCAGCAATCCCACACCTGGGTATATATTACAGAAAAGACAAAGTAAAAGATACACGCACCTCAATGTTCAGCCCTGTTTACAACAGCCAAGATATGGAAACAAACCAAGTGCCCATCAACAAATGATTGGCTTAAGAAGATGTGGTGTGCGTGTATATATATATATATAACATATATACATATATATGTATGTACATATATACACACATACAATGGAATTATTACTCAGCCATAAAAAGGAATGAAATATTGCCATTTGCAGCAACATGGATGGACCTAGAGAATATTATGCTTAGTGAAGTAAGTCAAAGACAATTATGTAATATCACTTATATGTGGAATCCAAAAATAATACAAATGAGTCTACATACAAAAGAGAAACAGACTCAGACAGAAAACAAAGGGGAAAGGGAAAGGGAAGGGGGAAGGGATAAATTAGGAATTTGGGATTAAGAGATACACACTAGTACATATAAAATAGATAAGCAATAAAGATTTACTATATAGCATAGGGAACTGTATTCAATATCTTATAATAACCTATAATGGAAAATAATCTGAAATATATATATTCAGATATATATATATATATATATATATATATATCACTTTGCCATACACCCAAAACTAGCTCAATACTGTAAATCAACTATAATTTTAAAAAGAGGTTGCCATTAGCTTTATCATGCTATTCCAGTTTTTATTTGTTTATTTATTTATTTATTTATTTGCAGTACACAGGCCTCTCCCGTTGCGGACCACAGGCTCTGGACGCACAGGCTCAGCAGCCATGGCTCACGGGCACAGCCGCTCCGCGGCATGTGGGATCTTCCCGGACCAGGGCACGAACCCATGTCCCCTGCATCGGCAGGCGGACTCTCAACCACTGTGCCACCAGGGAAGCCCGCTATTCTAGTTTTTTTTTTTTTTTCGCTATTCTAGTTTTTAATTGTAATCATGATTTTCAAAGACTCTGGCATCTGTTCTTATTATAAACAGGCTTGGTTATATTGCAGCAGAATCATGGGAACTGAAAATTTAAGTTATATGAAGCATGCTTAGAAGCCAACACTGAAGTATTGTTATTAATATTGCTCTTCTTGTAATTCTCTACTAAATAAAAGGACACTTTCTCTTCATTTCTTAATAAAAATTGTATTTAAAAAGTAGCTGTGTGGAGACTCAACAATAAGAATTTTCAGGAATTGCACAAATGTTATCTCCAGTTTCTATGAGTGATTTAAATGTGTTTTTTAAAGTCGATGTATTGAGACTTCCCTGGTGGCACAGTGGGTAAGAATCCACCTACAAATGTAAGGGACATGGGTTCAAGCCCTGGTCCAGGAAGATCCCACATGCCGTGGAGCAAATAAGCCCATGCGCCACAACTACTGAGCCTGTGCACCACAACTACTGAGCCCACATGCCATAACTACTGAAGCCTGCATGCTTAGAGCCCATGCTCTGCAATGAGAAGCCACTGCAAGAAGGACATTCACCACAACAAAGAGTAGCTGCTGCTCGCCACAGCTAGAGAAATCCTGTGTACAACAAAGACCCAACACAGACATAAATTAATTAATTAATTAAATAACTTTTAAAAAAAGTGTATTTCCCAAAGGCAGTAATAAATACTGAGTATCTTAGCTCTTAAAACAGATTAGCATTGTAGATTTGTTTCTGTTAAATTTTTTAGTATACACCAAATCATCTAAGTGGACTGTGAAATATCCACTAGTATAGATGTGAACATCAAAGAGCATTTCTAAGGTATTATGTCATGATACATCAACTAGTTCATCCCTGTAAAATAGTTTTAGTGCAATGTAAACTTAAGTAGAAATGTAAAATATGATTTGAATTGCTATCCTTTATACTAAAATGGTTTAAAATGTAAGAATTCCATTTGTTGTGTTTAGAGTACTTTTTATGTTTTATCATAAGCATGACTAAAACACAAGGGAAACAGTTATGGTTCTCTCCTCAGAAATAGCAATTTGTAGAATAGTTTTCTAATGTCTTAAAAAATCATAAGTTGAAAGTCTTATTTCTGCTTCAATTTTTATTTTTTGCATAAAATATTTCTTGTCATACCTTGGTAAAAATTAGATGAACTGGTTTCACTTTCAAAGTTTTTAGTTTAAAATAAATATGTACCTTTGTATGATTTATAAGTGTACACACAGGTAAAAATACATGTGTTCCTAGAACTATTTTGTATATTTTAATTTCTGGGTTACAAATGTATCTAAATACTGTCATCAAATCTCAAGAAAATTTAAATGTATAAAATAAATATCTCAGGTTACCAATAAAAGGACTGCAGATTTTTAAAATAAAATTTTGCATTCTATGTCTGTTATAGAATACATAGGATATTAAAAATAAATTTTATTCAAAAAGGTTAAAGAGGAGATTGGTTCAAGATGGCAGAGTAGAAGGACATGTGCTCACTCCCTCTTGCGAGAGCATGGGAATCACAACTAACTGCTGAACAATCATTGAGAGGAAGACACTGGAACTCACCAAAAAAGATACCCCACATCCAAAGTAAAGGAACAGCCACAGTGAGATGGTAGAAGGGGCACAATCACAATAAAATCAAATCCCATAACTGCTGGGTGGGTGACTCACAAACGGCAGAACGATTATACCACAGAAGTCCACTCACTGGAGTGAAGGTTCTGAGCCCCACATCAGGCTTCCCAACCTGGGGGTCCGGCAACTGTAGGAGGAATTCCCAGAGAATCAGACTTTGAAGGATAGTGGGATTTGATTGCAGGACTTTGACGGGACTAGGGGAAACAGAGACTCCACTCTTAGGGCACACACAAAGTAGTGTGTGCATCAGAACCCAGGGGGAAGAAGCAGTGACCCCATAGAGACTGAACCAGACCTACCTGCTAGTGTGGGAGGGCGTCCTGCATAGGCGGGGGTGGCAGTGGCTTACTGCGGGGAGAAGGACACTTGCAGCAGAAGTTCTGGGAAGTACTCCTTGGCATGAGCCCTCCTGGCGTCTGCCATTAGCCCCACCAAAGAGCCTGTAGACTCAAATGCTGTGTCGCCTCAGGCCAAACAACCAACAGGGAGGGAACTCAGACCCACCCATCAGCAGGCAAGCAGATTAAAGTTTTACTGAGCTCTGCCCACCAGAGCAACACCCAGCTCTCACAACCACCAGTCCCTCCCATCAGGAAGCTTGCACAAGCCTCTTAGATAGCCTCATCCAACAGAGGAGAGACAGCAGAAGCAAGAAGAACTACAATCCTGCAGCCTGTGGAAAGAAAACCACATTCACAGAAAGATAGATAAAATAAAAATGCAAAGAGCTATGTACCAGATGAAGAAATAAGTTAAACCTCAGAAAAACAATTAAATGAAGTGGAGATAAGCAACCTTCCAGAAAAATAATTCAGAATAATTATAGTGAAGATGATCCAGGACCTTGGAAAAAGAATGGAGGCAAAGATCGAGAAGTTGCAAGAAATGTTTAACAAAGACCTAGAAGAATTAAAGAACAAACAGATGAACAATAAAGTAACTGAAATGAAAAATACACTAGAATGAATCAATAGCAGAATAACTGAGGCAGAAGAACGGATAAGTGACCTGGAAGACAGAAGGGTGGAATTCCTGCCATGGAACAGAATAAAGAAAAAAGAACGAAAAGAAATGAAGACAGCATAAGAGACCTCTGGGACAACATTAAATGCACCAACATTCACATTATAGGGATCCCAGAAGGAGAAGAGAGACAGAAGGGACCCAAGAAAATATTTGAAGAGACTATAGTCAAAATATTCCCTAACATGGGAGACAAAATAGCCACCCAAGTCCTGGAAGAACAGAGAAGCCCAGACAGGATAAAACCAAGGAGAAACACACCAAGATACATAGTAATCAAACTGACAAAAATTAAAGACAAAGAGGAGAAAGACATTCAAGATGGCAGAAGAGTAAGATGTAGAGATCACCTTCCTCCCCACAAATACATCACAAATACATCTACATGTGCAACAGCTCCTACAGAACACCTACTGAACACCGGCAGAAGACCTCAGACCTCCCAAAAGGCAAAAATCTCCCCATGTACCTGGGTAGGGAAAAAGAAACAAGAAAAAACAGACAAAAGAATAGGGACGGGACCTGCACCAGTGGGAGGGAGCTGTGAAGGAGGAAAGGTTTCCACACACTAGGAAGCCCCTTCACTGGCGGAGATGGGGGGTGGGGGGGGGAAGCTTCGGAGCCACAGAGGAGAGCACAGCAACAGGGGTGCAGAGGGCAAAGCAGAGAGATCCCCTCACAGAGGATCGGTGCCGACCAGCACGCACTAGCCTGAGAGGCTTGTCTGCTCACCTGCTGGGGTGGGTGGAGGCTGGGAGCTGAGGCTCAGGCTTTGGAGGTCGGATCCCAGGGAGAGGACTGGGGTTGGCTGTGTGAACACAGCCTGAACAGGGCTAGTGCGCCATAGCTAGCAGGGAGGGAGTCTGGGGAAAAGTCTGGAACTGCCGAAGAGGCAAGAGACCATTGTTTTGGGGTGCACGAGGAGAGGGGATTCAGAGCACCACCTAAACGAGCTCCAGAGATGGGCGTGAGCCACAGCTATCAGCGCGGATACCAGAGACGGGCATGAAATGCAAAGGCTGCTGTTGCAGCCACCAAGAAGCCTGTGTGCAAGCACAGGTCACTATCCACACCTCCCCGCCTGGGAGCCTGTGCAGCCTGCCACTGCCAGGGTCCCATGATCCAGCGACAACTTCCCCGGGGAGAACACACGGCGCATCTCAGGCTGTTGGAATGTGACACTGGCCTCTGCCGCCGCAGGCTTACCCTGCATTCCGTACCCCTCCCTCCCCGCATCCTGAGTGAGCCAGGACCCCCTAATCAGCTGTTACTTTAACCCTGTCCTCTCTGAGTGAAGAACAGATGCCCTCAGGTGACCTACATGCAGAGGCAGGGCCAAATCCAAAGCTGAACCCCAGGAGCTGTGCAAACAAAGAAGAGAAAGGGAAATCTCTCCCAGCAACCTCAGGAGCAGCGGATTAAATCTCCACAATAAACTTGATGAATGCTGCATCTGTGGAATACATGAACAGAAAACGAATCATCCCAAAATTGAGGCGGTGGACTTTGGGAGCAACAATATATATTTTTTTCCTTTTTCTCTTTGTGAGTGTGTATGTGTATGCTTCATTGTGTGAGTCTGTCTGTATAGCTTTGCTTTTACCATTTGTCCTAGGGATCTGTCTGTCCTTTTTCTTTTTTTTTTTTTTTTTGGTGTATTTTTATTTATATTTTTTAGTATAGTTTTTAGCACTTGTTATCATTGGTGGAGGATTTGTTTTATAGTTTGGTTGCTCTTTGTTTTTTTTCTTTTTAATTATTTTATTATTTTTCCTTTCTTTTTTTCTCCCATTTCTTCTGAGCCATGTGGCTGACAGGGTCTTGGTACTCCAGCCAGGGTCAGGCCTGTGTCTCTGATGTGGGGGACCTGAGTTCAGGACATTGATATTACGTGGAGCTGGGAGGTCTCTGGTGGAGCAAATGGGGAAAGCTCTCCAGTTCAATGCTAAGACCCAGCTCCACTCAACAACCAGCAAGCTACAGTGCTGGACACCCTATCCCAAACAACTAGCATGATAGGAACACAATCCCACCCATTGGAAGAGACACTTCCTAAAATCATAATAAGGTCACAGACACCCCAAAACACACCACCAGATATGGCCCTGCCCACCAGAAAGATAGGATCCAGCCTCATCCACCAGAACACAGGCACTACTCCCCTCCACCAGGAAGCCTACACAACACAATGAACAAACCTTAGCCACTGGGGGTAGATGCTAAAAACAATGGGAACTATGAACCTGCAGCCTGTGAAAAGGAGACCCCAAACACAGCAAGTTAAGCAAAATGAGAAGACAGAGAAACACACAGCAGATGAAGGAGCAAGGTAAAAACCTACCATACCAAACAAATGAAGAGGAAATTGGCAGTCTACCTGAGAAAGAACTCATAGTAGTGATAATAAAGATGATCTAAAATCTTGGAAACAGAATGGAGAAAATACAATAAACATTTAATAAGGACCTAGAAGAACTGAAGAGTGAACAAACAATGATGAACAACACAATAAATGAAATTAAAAATTCTCTAGAAGGAATCAATACCAGAATAACTGAGGCAGAAGAATAGATAAGCAACCTGGAAGATAAAATAATGGAAATAACTACCACAGAGCAGATAAAGAAAACAGAATGAAAAGAATTGAGGACAGTCTCAGAGACCTCTGGGACAACATTAAACACACCAACATTTGAATCATAGGGGTCCCAGAATAAGAAGAGAAAAAGAAAGGGACTGAGAAAATATTTGAAGAGATTATAGTTGAGAACTTCCCTAATATGGGAAAGGAAATAGTCAAGTCCTGGAAGCACAGAGTGTCCCATACAGGATAAATCCAAGGAGAAACACGCCAAGACACATATTAATTAAACTATCAAAAACTGAATACAAAGAAAAAATATTAAAAGCAGCAAGGGAAAAACAACAGATAACATAAAAGGGAATCCTCATAAGGTTAACAGCTCATCTTTCAGTAGAAACTCTGCAAGCCAGAAGGGAGTGGCAGGACACATTTAAAGTGATTAAAGGGAAAAACCAACAAACAAGATTACTCTACCCAGCAAGGATCTCATTCAGATTCAACAGAGAAATGACAAGCTTTACAGGCAAGCAAAATCTAAGAGAATTCAGCACCACCAACCCAGCTTTACAACAAATGCTAAAGGAACTTCTCTAGGCAGGACACACAAGAGAAGGAAAAGACCTACAATAACAAACCCAAAACAATTAAGAAAATGGTAATAGGAACATACATATCAATAATTACCTTAAATGTAAATGGATTAAATACTCCAGCCAAAAGACACAGACTGGCTGAATGGATCCAAAAACAAGACCAGTATATATGCTGTCTACAAGAGACCCACTTCAGACCTAGGGACACATACAGACTGAAAGTGAGGGGTTAGAAAAAGGAATACCATGCAAATGGAAATCAAAAGAAAGCTGGAGTAGCAATACTCATCTCAGAAAAAACAGACTCTAAAATAAACACTATTACAAGAGACAAAGAAGGACACTACATAATGATCAAGGGATCAATCCAAGAAGAAGATATAACAACTGTAAATATTTATGCACCCAACATAGGAGCACCTCAATACATAAGGCAAACGCTAACAGCCATAAAAGGGGAAATCTACAGTAACACAATCATAGTAGGGGACTTTAACATCCCACTTTCACCAGTCAACAAATCATACAAAATGAAAATAAATAAAGAAACACAATCTTTAAATGATACATTAAACAAGATGGACTTAATTGATATTTACAGGACATTCCATTCAAAAACAGAATACACTTTCTTCTCAAGTGCTTATGGAACATTCTCCAGGATAAATCACATCTTTGGTCACAAATCACACCTTGGGAAATTTGAGAAAATTGAAATACTATCAAGTATCTTTTCTGACCACAATGCTATGAGACTAGACATCAATTACAGGGGGAAAAAAATCTGTAAACAATACAAACACATGGAGGCTAAACAATTCATGACTTAATAACCAAGAGATCACTGAAGAAATCAAAGAGGAAATCAAAAAATACCTAGAAACAAATGACAATGAAAACACGATGACCCAAAACCTATGGTATGCAACAAAAGCAGTTCTAAGAAGGAAGTTTATAGCAACACAATACTACCTCAAGAAACAAGAAACATCTCAAATAAACAACCTAACCTCACACCTAAAGCAATTAGAGAAAGAACAAAAACACCCCAAAGTTAGCAGAAGGAATGAAATTATAAAGATCAGATCAGAAATAAATGAAAAAAAAATGAAGAAAACAATACCACAGCTCAATAAAACTAAAAGCTGGTTCTTTGAGAAGATAAAGAAAATTGATAAACCATTAGCCAGACTCATCAAGAAAAAAAGGCGGAAGACTCAAATCAATAGATTTAGAAATGAAAGAAGAGAAGAAACAACTGATACTGCAGAAATACAAAGGATCATGAGAGATTACTACAAGCAACTATATGCTAATGAAATGGACAACCTGAAAGAAATGGACAAATTTTTAGAAAAGCACAACCTTCCGAGACTGAACCAGGAAGAAATAGAAAATATAAACAGACCAATCACAAGCAATGAAATTGAGACAGTGATTAAAAATCTTCCAACAGGGCTTCCCTGGTGGCGCAGTGGTTGAGAGTCCGCCTGCCAATGCAGGGGACACGGGTTCGCGCCCCGGTCCGGAAAGATCCCACATGCCACGGAGCAGCTGGGCCCGTGAGCCATGGCCGCTGAGCCTGCGCGTGTGGAGCCTGTGCTCCGCAACGGGAGAGGCCCCAGCAGTGAGAGGCCCACGTACCGCAAAAAAAAAAAAAAAAAAAAATCTTCCAACAAACAAAAGCCCAGGATCAGATGGCTTCACAGGCAAATTCTATCAAACATTTAGAGAAGAGCTAACACCTATCCTTCTCAAACTCTTCCACAATACAGCAGAGGGAGGAACAGTCCCAAACTCATTCTACAAGGCCACCATCACCCTGATACCAAAACCAGGCAAAGATGTCACAGAGAAAGAAAACTACAGACCAATAACTCTGATGAACATAAATGCAAATATCCTCAACAAAATACTAGCAAAAAGAATCCAGCAGCACATTAAAAGGATCATACACCATGATCAAGTGGGGTTTATTCCAGGAAAGCAAGCATTCTTCAATATATGCAAAATCAATGTGATAAACCATATTAACAAATTGAAGGAGAAAAACCATGATCATCTCAATGGATGCAGAAAAAGCTTTCATCAAAATTCAACACCCATTATGAAAAACACCTTCCAGAAAGTAGGCATAGAGGGAACTTAACAGAATAAAGGCCATATATGACAAACCCACAGCCAACATCATTCTCAATGGTGAAAAACTGAAACCATTTTCACTAAGATCAGGAACAAGACTAGGTTGCCCACTCTCACCACTATTATTCAACACAGTTTTGGAAGTTTTAGCCACATCAATCAGAGAAGAAAAAGGAATAAAAGGAATCCAAATCAGAAAAGAAGTAAAGCTGTCACTGTTTGCAGATGACATGATACTATACATAGAGAATCCTAAAGATGCTACCAGAAAACTACTAGAACTAATCAATGAATCTGGTAAAGTTGCAGGATAAAAAATTAAGGCACAGAAATCTCTTGCATTCCTATACACTAACAACGAAAGATCAGAAAGAAAAATGAAGGAAACACTCCCATTTACCACTGCAACAAAAAGAATAAAATACCTAGGAATAAACCTACCTAAGGAGACAAAAGACCTGTATGCAGAAAACTATAAGACACTGATGAAAGAAATTAAAGACAATACAAACAGATGGAGAGATATACCATGTTCTTGGATTGGAAGTATCAACACTGTGAAAATGACTATACTACCCAAAGCAAGCTACAGATTCAATGCAATCCCTATCAAACTACCACTGGCATTTTTCACAGAACTAGAACAAAAATATCTTACAATTTGTATGGAAACACAAAAGACCCCTAATAGCCAAAGCAATCTTGAGAAAGAAAAACGGAGCTGGAGGAATCAGGCTCCCTGACTTCAGACTATACTACAAGTACAGTAATCAAGAGAGTACGGTACTGGCACAAAAACAGAAATATAGATCAATGGAATAGGATAGAAAGCCCAGAGATAAAACCAGGCACACATCATCACCTTATTTTTGATAAAGGAGGCAAGAATATACAATGGAGTAAAGACAGCCTCTTTAATAAGTGGTGCTGGGAAAACTAGACAGCTACATGTAAAAGAATGAAATTAACACACTCCGTAACACCATACACAAAAACTCAAAATGGATTAAAGACCTAAATGTAAGGCCAGACACTATAAAGTTCTTAGAGGAAAATATAGGCAGAACAGTCTATGACATAAATCATAGCAAGATGCTTTTTGACCCACCTCCTAGAGAAATGGAAATAAAAATAAACAAGTGGGACCTAATGAAACTTAAGCTTTTGCACAGCAAAGGAAACCATAAACAAGATGAAAAGACAACCCTCAGAATGGGAGAAAATATTTGCAAATGAAGCAACTGAGAAAGGATTAATCTGCAGAATTTACAAGCAGCTCATACAGCTCAATATCAAAAAAACAAACAACCTAATCCAAAAATGGGCAGGACACCTAAACAGACATTTCTCCAAAGAAGATGTACAGATTGCCAACAAACACATGAAAGGATGCTCAACATCACTAATCATTAGAGAAATGCAAATCAAAACAACAATGAGGTATCATCTCACACCAGTCAGAGTGGACATCATTAAAAATCTACAAACAATAAATGCTGGAAAGGGGGTGGAGAAAAGGGAACCCTCTTGCACTGTTGGTGGGAATGTAAACTGATACAGCCACTATGGAGAACAGTATGGAGGTTCCTTTAAAAACTAAAAATAGACCCAGCAATCCCACTACTGGGTATATACCCTGAGAAAGCCATAATTCAAAAAGAGTCATGTACCACAATGTTCATTGCAGCTCTATTTATAATAGCCAGGATATGGAAGCAACCTAAGTGTCCACTGACAGATGAATGGATAAAGAAGATGTGGCACATACATACAATGGGATATTACTCAGCCATAAAAACTAACGAAATTGAGTTATTTGTAGTGAGGTGGATGGACCTAGAGTCTGTCATACAGAGTGAAGTAAGTCAGAAAGCAAAAAACAAATACCATATGTTAACACATACATATGGAATCTAAAAAAAAATGATTATGAAGAACCTAGGGGCAAGACAGGAATAAAGATGCAGATGTAGAGAATGGACTTGAGGATATGAGGAGGGGAAGGGTAAGCTGGGATGAAGTGAGAGTAGTATGGACATATATACACTACCAAATGTAAAATAGATAGCTAGTTGGAAGCAGCCACATAGCACAGGGAGATCAGCTCGGTGCTTTGTGACCACCTACAGAGGTGGGATAGGGAGGGTGGGAGGGAGACACAAGAGGGAGGAGATATGGGGATAGATGTATATGTATACCTGATTCACTTTGGTATAAAGCAGAAACTAACACACCATTGTAAAGCAATTATACTCTAATAAAGATGTTTAAAAAATTTTTAATTAAAAAATTTAGGAAAAGACAAAGAAGAATTATTAAAAGCAACAAGAGAAAAACGACAAATAACTTACAAGGGAACTCCCATAAGGTTAATAGCTGATTTCTCAGCAGAAACTCCACAAGCCAGAAGGGAATGGCACAATATATTTAAAGTGAGAAAATGGAAGAACCTCCAACCAAGATGAACCTACAACCAAGTTGACTCTACCCGGCAAGGTTCTCATTCAGATTCCACAGAGAAATGAAAAGCTTTACAGACAAGCAAAAGCTAAGAGAATTCAGCACAACCAAACCAGGTCTACAGCAAATGCTAAAGGAACTTCTCTAAATGGGAAAGACAAGAGAAGAAAAGGACCTACAACAACAAACCCAAAACAATTAAGAAAATGGTAATAGGAACATACATATTAATAACTACCTTAAACGTGAATGCATTAAATGCTCCAATGAAAAGACACAGACTAGCTGAATGGATACCAAAACAAGACCCATATGTATGCTGTCTATATGAGACCCACTTCAGACATAGGGACACATACAGACTGAAAGTGAAGGGATGGAAAAAGATATTCCATGCAAATGGAAATCAAAAGAAAGCTGGAGTACCAATACTCATATCACATAAAATAGAGTTTAAAATAAAGACTGTTACAAGAGACAAGGAAGGACATTACATAATCAAGGGATCAATGCAAGAAGAAGATATAACAATTATAAATATATATGCACCCAACATAGGAGCACCTCAATACATAAGGCAAATGCTAACAGCTATAAAAGAGAAAATCAACAGTAACACAAAAATAGTGGGTGACTTTAACACGTCACTTACACCAATGGACAGGTCATACAGACAGAAGATTAATAAGGAAACACAAGCTTTAATTAACACAAGAGAACAGATAGATTTAATTGATATTTATAAGACATTCCATCCAAAAACAGCAGATTACACTTTCTTCTCAAGTGCACACAGAACACTCTCCAGGATAGATCACATCTTGGGTCACAAATCAAGCCTTGATAAATTTAAGAAAATTGGAATCATATCAAGTATCTTTTCTGACCACAGCGCTATGAGACTAGATATCAATTACAGGAAAAAAATCTGTAAAAAATACAAACACATGGAGGCTAAACAATACTTTATTAAATAACCAAGAGATCACTGAAGAAATCAGAGGAAATCCAAAATTACCTAGAAACAAATGACAATGAAAACATGACAACCCAAAACCTATGGGATACAGCAAAAGCAGTTCTAAGGGGAAGTTTATAGCAATATAATCCTACCTCAAGAAACAAGAAATATCTCAAATAACCAACTTAACCTTACACCTAAAGCAATTAGAGAAAGGACAAAAAAAAAAAAAACCTAAAGTCAGCAGAAGAAAAGAAATCATAAAGATCAGATCAGAAATAAATGAAAAAGAAATGAAGGAAACAATAACAAAGATCAATAAAACTAACAGCTGGGTCTTTGAAAAGAAAAACAAAATTGATAAAACATTAGCCAGACTCATCAAGAAAAAGAGGGAGGGGATTCAAATCAATAAAATTAGAAATGAAAAGGAGAAGTTACAATGGACACTGCAGAAATACAAAGCATCCTAAGAGACTACTACAAGTAACTCTATGCCAGTAAAATGGACAACCTGGAAGAAATGGAAAAGTTTTTAGAAAGGTATAACCTTCCAAGACTGAACCAGGAAGAAATAGAAAATATGAACAGACGAATCACAAGTAATGAAATTGAAACTGTGATTAAAAATCTTCCAACAGGGCTTCCCTGGTGGCGCAGTGGTTGAGAGTCCGCCTGCCGATGCAGGGGACACGGGTTCGTGCCCTGGTCTGGGAGGATCCCACATGCCGTGGAGCGGCTGGGCCCGTGAGCCATGGCCACTGAGCCTGCGCGTGTGGAGCCTGCGCTCCACAACGGGAGAGGCCACAACAGTGAGAGGCCCGCATACCGCAAAAAAAAAAAAAAAAAAAAAAACTTCCAACAAACAAAAGTCCAGGACCAGATGGCTTTAAAGGTGAATTCTATCTAAAATTTAGAGAAGAGCTAACACCCATCCTTCTCAAACTCTTCCAAAAAATTGCAGAGGAAGGAACACTCCCAAACTCATTCTACAAGGCCACAATCATCCTGATACCAAAACCAGAAAAAGATACTACAAAAAAAGAAAATTACAGACCAATATCACTGATGAATATACATGCAACAATCATCAACAAAGTACTAACAAGCAGAATCCAACAACACATTAAAAGGATCACACACCATGATCAAGTGGGATTTATCCCAGGGATGCAAGGATTCTTCAATATATGCAAATCAATGTGATAACCATATTAACAAATTGAAGAATAAAAACCATGTAATCATCTCAATAGATGAAGGAAAATCTTTTGACAAAATTCAACATCCATATGTGATAAAAAACTCTCCAGAAAGTGGGCACAGAGGGAACCTACCTCAACATAATAAAGGCTATATATGACAAACCCACAGCAAACATCATTCTCAATGGTGAAAAACTGAAAGCATTTCCTCTAAAATCAGGAGCAAGACAAGGATGTCCACTCTCGCCACTATTATTCAACACAGTTTTGGAAGTTCTAGCCATGGCAATCAGAGAAGAAAAAGAAATAAAAAGAATACAAATTGGAATAGAAGAAGTAAATCTGTCACTGTTTGCAGATAACATGATACTATACATAGAGAATCCTAAAGATGCCACCAGAAAACTACTAGAGCTAATCAATGAATCTGGTAAAGTTGCAGGATAAAAAATTAATGCACAGAAATCTCTTGCATTCCTATACACTAACAACAAAAGATCAGAAAGAGAAATTAAGGAAACAATCCCATTCACCACTGCAACAAAAACAATAAAATACCTAGGAATAAACCTACCTAAGGAGATAAAACACCTGTACTCAGAAAACTATAAGACACTGATAAAAGAAATCAAAGATGACACAAACAGATGGATAGATAAACCATGTTCTAGGGTTGGAAGAATCAATATTGTGAAAATGACTATACTACCCAGCTGTCCCCAAGGCCATGCACAGAGACCAACCAGTCACTGTCTGGAGCACTCCCACAGCTGTGCTTTATTCAGACTGAAATGTAAATGGTTAGGGTTTTGCTAGAGTCTGTGTATGGTTTCTAAAAGATTTTCTGTAAGATAAGAGCTTCTGCTCCATGTGCTGGGGGAAAGCAGCTCACGGTACCATTAAAACCAGCTTAGTCCTTTTTGAGAAAAAAACAAAAAACAAAAAAACTACAGATTCAATGCAATCCCTATCAAATTACCAATGACATTTTTTACAGAACTAGAAGAAAAAGTCTTAAAATTTGTATGGAGACACAAAAGACCCCAAATAGCCAAAGCAATCTTGAGGGAAAAAAGTGGAGCTGGAGGAATCAGACTCCCTAACTTCAGACTATATCACAAAGCTACAGTAATCAAGACAGTATGGTACTGGCACAAAAACAGAAATATAGATCAATGGAACAGGATAGAAAGCCCAGAGATAAACACACTCACCTATGGTCAATTAATCTATGACAAAGGAGGCAAGGATATACAATGGAGAAAAGACAGTCTCTTCAATAAGTGGTGCTGGGAAAACTGGACAGCTACATGTAAAATGAAATTAGAACACTCCCTAACACCATATAGAAAAATAAACTCAAAATGGATTAAAGACCAAAATGTAAGGCTGGATACTATAAAACTCTTAGAGGAAAACATAGGCAGAAAACTCTTTGACATAATTCATAGCAAGATCTTTTTCAGTATACCTCCTAGAATAATGAAAATAAAAACAAAAATAAACAAATGGGAACTAATTAAACTTAGCTTTTCCACAGCAAAGGAAACCATAAACAAAATGAAAAGACAACACGCAGAATGCTAGAAAATATTTGCAAATGAATCAACTGACAAGGGATTATTCTCTAAAATATATAAACAGCTCATGAAGCTCAATATCAAGCAACCCAACCAAAATATGGGTAGAAGACCTAAATAGACATTTCTCCAAAGAAGACATACAGATGGCCAAGAGGCACATGAAAAGCTGCTCAATATCGCTAATTATTAGAGCAATGCAAATCAAAGCTACAATGAAGTATCACCTCACACCAGTTAGAATGGGCATCATCAGAAAATCTACAAACAACAAATGCTGGAGAGGGTGTGGAGAAAAGGGAACCCTCTTGCACTGTTGGTGAGAATGTAAATTGATACAGTCACTATGGAGAACAATATGGAGGTTCATGAAAAAACTAAAATTAGAATTACCATATGACCCAGCAATCCCAGTACTGGGCATATACCCAGAGAAAACCATAATTCAAAAAGACACATGCATCCAATGTTCACTGCAGCACTATTTACAATAGCCAGGTCATGGAAGCAACCTAAATGCCCATCAGAAGACGAATGGACAAAGAAGATGTGGTACATACATACAATGGAATATTACTCAGACATAGAAAGGAACGAAACTGGGTCATTTGTAGAGACATGGATGGACCTAGAAACTGTCAAAATGAAGTAAGCCAGAAAGAAAGAAACAAATATATTAATGCATATATGTGGAATCTAGAAAAATGGTACAGATGAACGAGTTTGCAAGGCAGAAATAGAGACACAGGTGTAGAAAACAAACATACGGACACGAAGGGGGGAAAATGGGGGTAGGGGGTTGTGGTGGTGTGATGAATTGGGGGATTGGGATTAACATATATACACTAATATGTATAAAATAGATAACTAATAAGGACCTGCTGTATAAAAAATAATAATAAAATTCAAAAAAAATTTAAAGGTTAAAGGACAGAAGTATTAAAAATAGCTATAGGGCTTCCCTGGTGGCGCAGTGGTTGAGAGTCCGCCTGCCGATGCAGGGGACACGGGTTCGTGCCCCGGTCTGGGAAGATCCCACATGCCGCGGAGCGGCTAGGCCTGTGAGCCATGGCCGCTAAGCCTGTGTGTCTGGAGCCTGTGCTCCGCAACGGGAGAGGCCACAACAGTGAGTGGCCCACGTACCACCAAAAAAATATATATATATAGCTATAGCTACATAATTTTTAGTAAATATACAACATAAAAATATGTAATGTGTGACATTAAAAACAAAATTGTTTGGGGGAGTAAAAAGTTAGAGTTTTTGTATGCAATCAAAGTTAAGTTGCTATCAGCATAAAATAGACTATTATATCTATAAAATGTTTCAAGTAAGCCACAGGGTAACCACAAAACAAAAACCTATAGTAGATATACACAAGATAAAGAGGATCAAAATATACCACTGTGGCAAATTATCAATTCAAATGGAAGACAGCAAGAGAGTAAGAAAAGAACAAAGGAACTACTAAAGCACAGAAAATAGTTAACAAGATGGCAACAGTAAGTCCTGACCTACCCATAATTACATTAGATGTAAGTGATTATCCTCCAATCAGAAGGCACAAAGTGACTGGATGAATTAAAACAAAACAAAAAAAAGAAATTAGACCGAAATATATGCTGCCTACAAGAGACTCACTTCAGCTTCAAGGACATGCATATGCTCAAAGTGAAGGGATGGATAAAAGTATTTCATGCAAGTGGAAACCGAAAGAGCAGGGGTAGCTATACTTATATCAGGTAAAACAGACAAAACAGACTTTAAGTCCAAACTATTACAAGACACAAAGAAAGTCACTGTATAATGATAAAAGGGTCAACTCATCAAGAGGCTATAATAATCATAAATATATATGCACCCAACATCAGAGAATCTAACTACATTAAGCAAACACTGACAGATATGAAGGGAGAGATAGACAATACAATAATAGTAAGGCCCTTCAATACCCCACTTTCAACAATGCATAGATCATCCAAACAGAAAATCAGTAAGTAAACATTGAACTTGAAGTATACTTTAGACCAAATGGACCTAACAGATATTTACAGAAATTCCAACCAAGGGCAGCAAAATACTCATTCTTCTCTAGCACACGAGAAACATTCTCCAGGGTAGATCATAGGATAGGTCGCAAAACAAGTCCCAGAAGATTTTAAACGGTTGAAGTCATACCAGGTATCTTTCCTGACCACATGGTATGACTAGAAAACAACAGGAAAACTGGAAAATTCAAATATGTAAAAATTAAAACACTCCTGAACCAGCAATTCACACTAAAGCACTGTGTCACCAAGGCCATCAGCAATGTGTGGATGCATGGGATACTATCATCACTGGGAAGTTCCTTCTCCTGCAATATGTGATTTTGTTTGAGAGTCAGTAGTGGCTCTCTTTAGGCCAGAGCTGATGGTAGAAATAGTAGTGACATAGCTAGGATCATATATATCCATCCATGAGGGCAATGGCCCCTTCTGGTAATAAGAGACTCAGGATAAAGGTCTGGGCCACCAGACAAGTGCTCTAGTCCAGCAAAAATACTAGACAAAGGGGCAGGTAATCTAGAATGTAAAGGAAGAAAAATAAAAATTATGCATGGCCTCAGGACCAAGTGCAGCAGTGGGGGCTGTAGCTAGTCTACTAACATTGTTATAGGTTTCCCCCCAAAACTGTGACCACCTTGTGCACTTCTCACATCTATTCAAGTCTCACTTTAAGTTTATTCCTACCTGTCACATCTTCAAGATGGTGGCTGGACTCTAGCACACACTATTGGTGTTCCATCCGGATTCAGTTGAACCCTTTTTAGCATTTCTGTCTCTCCCCAATTTCAGTTTGCATTGGTTTCCAATAGCTCACACTCGTCTCTTCTTCTGAGGCCTGTCACTGTACTCTGGACCTGGATGTGCCTGGGAGTTTGCATCCTTTGTGTTGGCCCTTATCCAATGATTGCTCTTCAGCATGGGCCCACAGAAAAAGAGGAAACTCTGTGTAAATATGCCCATTTTTATACATATATCAGTTTTTTAGTATATACACTTTTACTATAAAGTTATCCACTGTTAAACTGCAATACAAGTTTATCAGGGCATCCATCCTGTATTTTATCTGGCAACCTACCTTTCAGTAGAACTAAAGGTTTCCACTTTCCCCCTCTCTCGTGGTTTTTTATTAACTATTGGCAGTTTGGCCAATTACACAGCCCATCTGTGTCTCAAAGGAGTACATAGGTAGCAAGGAGGCCAAGGTCAGCATTCGGAAGCTTCCTAGAAGGGGTGCTGATTGCCTTTTTCTGAATGAGGAGATGACAGCATTTACTTCATTGGGTTGGCATGAAGATTAGTTGTGCTTATGTACACGGTACATAGCGTACATCTAAAAGATCTAGCCATTTCTCATGTTACATTTATAGCATATTCACTTTATGGCATTTATTTACATGGCCCTCCTATTGCAAAGAATGAGCTGAATCTCCTTAGTTTAGGGTAGTGAAGTAGCGCACTGAAATGAGGGCTGTTAAGATCACCAGCATTGTTGAGATGTGTTTCCAAGAACCAGTCACAGGGGCCTCCACTGAGAGAATCTTGTCCTTCCAGTTCAGTTATCTGCCTTTGAGTCAACACATATAGCAGCTCCTGAGAATCAAGGTGGCTCTGAGTAGTCTGGTGGTCATTTGTCCTTCTCTACCCTCCTCCCGTAAGATTTCCCTTTTACCATTTTAATGTCATCTTAAACCGGAGCCATGATGATTGTTGCCCAGGCTTCATGAATTTTGCCGCAGAAAGTTTTTGGTCAGAAGGTGGTAACATTAAGACCTTCTGAGCTTGGTGTCTATCAAGGAGAAGATTAAATGATGGTTCATTCATACTACAGAATACTGGGCATGAGTTAAGGAATAAGCCAATCTTCATCAAAGAATGACCATGATATACTGAGTATAAAAATATGTACAATATGACCAAACTTCTGCAAGGTAATTCTTGTGCTTCTAAAATCCTTTATGTTCATTTGCATTTGCTCAGTCTTCTGAAGCATGACCTTTTTTTTTTTTTTTTGCAGTACGCGGGCCTCTCACTGCTGTGGCCTCTCCCACTGCAGAGCACAGGCTCCGGACGCGCAGGCCCAGCGGCCATGGCTCATGGGCCCAGCCACTCCGTGGCATGTGGGATCCTCCCGGACCGGGCCACGAACCCATGTCCCCTGCATCGGCAGGCGGACCCCCAACCACTGCGCCACCAGGGAAGCCCAGCATGACCTTTTGACAGTGAACACCTGTTGAGAGTTCACTCAAACACCTGTTTTTTCAGGTGGATAGGGAGAAAGGAGGGACCTTGAACATCGAGAAATATATTAAGCTTTTCTGCAGAGAAGGTATTGCTTTTCTAAGTCTGAACTTTTGATATAAAAAAATATTTATTCTGACTGCTGCCACAGATGTTCACATTCTATAAAGTATGTTGTTTTCAACTAGGAAGGTAACATTGTGTGTTTAGATACTCAACTCCCATTATTGGTAAAACAGAGAAATGTAAGTCACCTGACTGTAATCTTGGCGTCATTCCCTATTTTCTTATGAGATGGTAACTCAGCAGAATTGCTTAAGGATTTTCAGGAGTATTCCTTAAGAAGTCATCACTGTAAACTTTCGAGTATCACCACAAGATGGCAGAAAGGGATTAATCGTGGGACAGCTGACGTCAAAGGCTCATACCTGTAAGATTATGTAAGTCATTTTCATTCTCCCCCGTGTGGTTGGAATTACTGTTATGGGAAAATTTTTTTAATCTTGGAAGTTATATCATATACTTAAGAGGATGTGTTAGTTAGGGTTCAACCAGAGAAAGAGAACCGGTAGGAGATATATATTAAGATACTGATTGCAAGGAAATGAGTTACACAGTGGTAGTAAGGCAAATCCAGAATCTTTAGGGCAGGCTGTCAGGAAGAGTAGGCTGGAACTGTTAGGTATGGATGAAACTTGTCCACAGAGTTTCATCTTCAGAGAAGCCTCAGCTCTGCTCTCAAATCTTTTAAACTGGTTCAATCAGGCCCATAAGATTATCTAACATAATCTTCCTCACTTACAGACAACTGACTATGGACTTTAACTACATCCATAAATAACTTCACAGAAAGATCTAGACTAATGTTTGACTGAATAACTGGGGACTATAGCCTGGCCAAGTTGACACACCAAAAGTGTGTCCACCCTTCTCAACTTGGCACACATACAGTTGACCCTTGAGCAACATGGGGATTAGGGGCATCAACGCTCCACCAGTCAAAAATTCACATATAACTTTACAATTGGCCCTCTACGCTGTAGTTCTGCGTGTGCAGATGCAACTAACTGGAGATCGTTTACTACTGTAGTATGTATTTAGTGAAAGAGATCTGCGTATAAGTGGACCTGCACTGTTCAAACCTGTGTTGTTCAAGGGTCAACTGTACATCACTTTAAACCATACTTAATCTTGAGTGACATCACCAAAATGGCAACACAGGAAACTCCACTCTCTGTCCCCCAACACAGATCAACTATTAGACAGCTCTCCATGAACAGAAACAGCTCTGGGAGAGCTCTGGAGTCCACTTAGGCAGCTTTAGCAATACAGTAGAATAAAAACCCCAGGAAAAACTACACAAGAGAAGGATGCCTCCCTCATCCCTCCCCCAGGCAGGCGTTGCTCAGCACTAAGAGCTAACTCCCAAACTAGAAAGAGTTCCCACTGCTGGGAAAGGAAAGCAGGGTGAGCCATCAGCTTCTCAAGCCTTTGGGGCACTGCCTGAGGGTCTCACTTCAGTTCCACTCCACCCAGAGACCGGCAAAGGTGAGACATAGAGATGGCTAGGAACAAAGTAAAGCGGGGGCTATCTACAGCAGCCATGCAGCAGGAGCACCGGCGTTCTCAGTGACCTGCTCTGCAGACAAACCCAGCTGATTTCACCACTGAAGAAACTAACAGTCAGCAGCCATTACAGAGCCCCTGCAGATTCCACCCACTTTTGCCCCACAAGTAGTCTCGTTTGCTCACGCCAGCCACCTGAGTCCCTCCCTGCTCCCCTGCGGGAGGCCAGGACCCACACTGGTAGCCAACCAAACTCTCTGCAGCCACACAAGTATAAAACTCCAGCTGCCTGAGTTCCTCCCTGCCCTCATTGGAGCCCAGCAGTCAGCTCGGGCTGCTGCACTTGTGTGAATGCAAGAAGCCAACCTAGGGCCCCCCCCCAGGATGGCCCCTGCTGCCCTACTGCCATGCCCACACTCAGGGTGAGCCCTCCAGCTGTGCTCCTGAATGCCACCACCCTGACACCTGTAATCAGCCTCCACTGCTCTGTGCATGCCGTGGTTCAGAGCGTGTGCAGCCACAGGTGAGTGTACTGAGAGCCAGAGCCTCCTGAGCTGCTTGTGGGTCTGGATCAGGCCTTGCCTTCTGTAACCAGCTGGCATCACCACACCCACCTGTAGCTAGCCGCTCCAGCTGTGCACCTGCACCTCCCCAGCCCAACACACAGCAGCCTTCACTGCAGTGTGCATGCCCCAGGGAAGACTATGCTGACAGCCGGGGCCCCGGCAGCCGCCAGTGAGCCCATAGTTGGTCCCAACACTTGCTGCCTGCTCTGGCCCCCATCACTATGGTTTGTTTTTAAGATAGAGGTTTAAAGGCCTGCAACTGGCTTCTGCCACTACATAGGCACATTCAGCTGGTCCCCACAGCCAAGAATGTACTAACTACTGTCTCTGGCCATCACAGTTGCCTACCCTGGTCCCTAGCTAGCAGATGTAGAAGTGTCCCCTTAGATCTCTGCAGCCACAGAGATCCCCTGCAGTGCTTGCCAAGGACCCCAGCAGCCTAAACCAAAGAGATATCATAGCCCCCCCAGATCTGGTGCCACCCCATACCCTCTCATTGTACCCTGCACCACTAGACCCAGGGACATAACATGATCCAACCTACCCCACCTGCAAGTGAAAGCTTCCCTTACCAAAGACCATTAAGTCTGGAAGAGATGATTGCTTTTTCCAAGGTGCAGACACCTATTCAAAGCTACAGGGGTCACTAAGAATCTGGGAAACATGTCTCCCTCAAAGGAATACTGTAAAATTCCAGTAACAGGCCCCAAAGTAATGCAAATCCCAGAAGTGGCAGACAGAGAATCCCAAATAATTTTTCTACAGATGCTCAGAGAACTACAAGAGAACACAATTTAATGGTATTAGGAAAACAAGAGCAAATTGAAAAGTTCAAAGAGAAAGAATAAAAAAGAACCAAAAATGTTTCAGAGCTAAAGAATACAATGATTAAACTGAAGAATTCAATAGGGAATTTCATGGCAGACTTGAACAAGTAGTAAGCTAGAAGAAAGATCAATTAAAATTATCCAATCAGGGCTTCCCTGGTGGCGCAGTGGTTGAGAATCCGCCTGCCGATGCAGGGGACACGGGTTCGTGCCCCGGTGCGGGAAGATCCCACATGCCGTGGAGCAGCTGGGTCCGTGACCCATGGCTGCTGAGCCTGTGCGTCCGGAGCCTGTGCTCCACAATGGGAGAGGCCACAACAGTGAGAGGCCCGTGTACCACAAAAAAAAAAAAAAAAAAAATTATCCAATCAGAGGAGCAAAAAGAATGGAAAGGAATAAAGAAAGCCTATGGGACTTATGTATATTATTTCCTTTGATGGTTCCTATATCATTGAGTCCCAGAGGCAAAAAAGAGTAGAAAGCTTATTTAAATAATGGCTCAGAACTTCCCAAATCTGGGAAGAGATTTAGACATCCAAGCTCATAAAACCAACAGGTCACATCAAAATTTCAATCCAAAATAATCTTTTCCAAGACACCGTAAAACTATCTAAAACCAAACACAAATTGCTAATCAGGGAAACTGCAAATCAAAACCACAATGAGATATCACCTCACACCTGTCAGAATGGCTATCATCAAAAAGACCACAAATAACAAACATCGGCAAGGATGCGGAGAAATGGGAACTCTCGTACATCGTTGGTGGGAATGTAAATTGGTGCAGCCACTGTGGAAAACAGCATGAAGTTTTCTCCAAAAAAAACTAAAAATAGAATTACCATATGATCCAGCAATTGCACTCCTGGGTATGTATCCGAAAAAATAAAAACACTAATTTGAAAAGATACATGCAACATTATTTACAATCGCTAAGATATGGAAGCAACCTAGGTGTCCATCAATAGATGAATGGATAAAGAAGATGTGGTGTGTATATATATGTAATAGAATACTACCAAGGCATAAAAAAGAATGAAATTTTGCCATTTGCAACAACATGGATGGACTTGGACCTGATTTTGAACATTTGGGTCTAATTCCTTCAAATAGTCACCCAGATATAAGGGAGATGAGATACAGTCTCTCAGAGACAAACACAAGGACACTCATTCAAAGGTTACACAATCATACCAGTCACTATGCTGCTACAGTAGTAAAACAGATCTCTCAACTCCAGAGAACTATTCTAGCAAAGAAGAGGACCTAGTGACATGAAGGAGGTGAAGACGCTTCCCTGAGAGTGGGAATCCAGTCTTGGCAAAGTAACCAATAGCAGTTCAGTTTACATCTCATCCAATCAAGTACTGTAAAGTGAATCCTTCTCTCTATAGGAGTCTCTATTGTCAAGTGGTTTTACTTTGGAAAATAGCTGTCTTTGCACAGAGAGCAGATCCCCTCCTGCTATAGAACACCATCATTCCCCAAGGTTCCCTGCAAGGAAACCCAGGAGTTCCATCAATTAATTTCCCCACACTTGCCAAACCCACCAGATTCTGCTGATTACACCTCCTACCCAGTGGGCCCTCACCTCGGTGGACACTGCTGCTATTCTGCTGTGGTCCCTATGTGGGCACTGGAGCCTGCCACAGCTGACACAATACCTGCTGTCACCTCTAAAACATTCTCTGAAGAGCTACTATTTTTCTTCAACCAAGAGGTATAACCTCCACCAAGTGTCAACTTTATGCCAACCTAAAATGAATGCTACCTCCTCTGGGCCAGAAAAAACCCTCTAAGCCTCTAGAATGGGTGCACTTAGAGTTCACTCTGCCTTTTAGAACACTTACTAAGTTCCCTAAGAATTAGAAAGTTTTAGGAGGCACGGGTCTTTCATGGGCCAATTGTCAACAAGCCTATAGGACAATTCCTCTAGCAGTGAGCAGGGAAGTGGTACCCGGGCCACAAGATTCTCAGTGAATCTCACAATTCTAACAAGCAAGTGGGAGTAGTTAAGACTTGATTGTAAGTCTAAATGCAAGAATTTGTCAATTTTACTCCATTTTTTATTGTGGCCCCTGGAGTGTTTAATATATGTGGCTCACATTATCTATTGGACAGCTCTGCCCTGAGGGATAATAGGAGGTAGCTCTCTGCGCTAAGTGAATAGTTCCTAAGTTTAGGAGATCTCTATGGCAGTACAGAGGATGGTCATCTCAGGCAGAGAATGCTCTAGCAAGGCCCTGGCCTGCCTGCGTCTTTGTCATTCTGCTCTGCTCCCTGGAAGGCTCTCTATATTATTCCCACTTTCCCCCAACCCATTTTCAAAAAACAATGTCAAAATTTCTCAGCTGATTAAGGCAACCAGCCTATCTCGGTACAAATAGACTTTATCCTGCATTGATGAACTATAAGGAGAGTCCATTGAAAGTGATGAACCGTAGAAAATGAGGGCTGGCACTACTCAGGACATGGGTCAGGAGGTGGATTTTCCACCTTGCGTTTAAACGCAGCTTCCAGAATATCCCATCTCTTTACAATGTCATTATAAACAAAAAGATTTGTGTCCAGGGGGCTGCCACCATAAAGAGTCACTGGTCTTTTAAGAAATCACTGGTACTTATGCACAACTCACATGGCCCCCAAACTTACAATAGGAGCCCTTATAAATCTCCTCCTCCTGTTCTTCTCTTCTGTTACAGTTCAGGCTCTAAGTTGAAGACCTGTTATCACAAGGCACACAAAGGCTTCTACCTTGCTTCTCTTCATTGGAAAGGTTCTTCCACTGACACACACAGGGTAACCATCGCACATTGCCTTCTACCAAAGGCTCTAGGACCTTGAACCATTTGTCCTGGGCAGGGAAACAAATCTTCTATGTGGTCCAAACCACAGGGGACTCAGAAAACAGCATTTGAACTATCTCATTTTGTACAAGCTAGAGGTTACACTTGAGACACACAGACTATTCCTCCCATATGTGCTCTAGGACAGTCCCGAGTTAGAATCTTATGAACTAGATTTTCCTACATTATTTTCTAGGCATGAAGAAAGGAAGTTCAAGTACTACTTGTCCCTAGTTCTATTCTTGTCCCTAGTTCTATTCTAAGTAGGAAGTGAAACTGCACCAACTATACTCCCCCATGGCTTCTGTCTCACTTGCCAAGAATCCAGTAACTAAAGCTCAGATTTCATTTAGGAGACTCTGTAGGAAAGGCAGTCACCCTCAGGAGGAAACCTGTTCTGAGCACATCCATGTGTAATAGCAGGCCTGACACAGAATAGTCAAGTTCACAATGTCACTGGATATGGATGACCTGGTGTGGACTTCCAAAACTCACTTCAAGGAACGTCTTTTTGCTGCAGTTCCTGGGAGTGCTGTTGGCTGTCCCCTCCTCCCAAGTTTGTCTCTGCTGCAAAGCCATGCCCTTCCGTGGCAGCCCACACCCACTAACTGACTGCAGAAGCCATAGAGCAGCCAGCCATCAGGCCACCACCGAGCAACCCTGGACAGCCATACACATGCCTATGCTCCCATTGGCCTGGACATGGCACTGCTGTGCCTAGACTGAACTGCAACCACTTCCTAATCCCACTTCCTTTCCCACTCCTTTCACAGGATTTCATCTCTAATAAGGGCTCTTCATGCCAAATTCCACCTCAATATCCAATTCTGAACAATCCGTCCTACAACAGGGGATAAGAGGGACACAGAGAAACATGATTCTACTCTTCCTAGCCCTGATGCCTGGTCATCTAGTCAAAGTCCTTCCCAATCTACACCCTGTCAAATGAGGGGATCTGCCCAGTTCTGGCATCTTTAGAACATACCATGATTTCCAGACTCCTCTAGTTTCTAATGACACGCCAAGTCTTACACATTTTAGCAGGCCTAGAGTCCAACTGTATCCTCTGATATGTTATCTCCTCACCTATTCTTTCATCTGTACACTGTGCCTATTCTATGTGTCTATCTAAACACAGATGTCTAAAAAGCTAAGTTGGTCTTCCTCCTAGACTTATAGTACATTCAAGGGCCATCCAATGGTCTGGATAGAGCTCAAGAACTGGCTGTACACGTTCTTTCATTCCAGGGAGGATCCCAATACAGTCACCACCAGTAAAGGGAAGTGAGTTACTATATTTCCATGTTCCATCACTAGAACACTCAGAAATTGAAACTCTGTACTACTATCTCTCCCAGGAGACCTATAAATGATGTAGATGCATTCTCTGCTCATGTAAGTTTAATGGTGTCTAGAAAATCTACTAGACTGAGTCAGAACTGGGTTTTATACCTAGTCTAAAACCCAAGCTGAATTACCTAAGATGTCCACCCATAACTTCCAGATGTGGTAAGAGACTAGAGCCCTAAGGTAGTCAAAAACATAGGATTTTATAAGAACTGTCTTGACAGAAACAGCATTTTAACTAATGTTCTACCTGAATATTCAGCTTCTCTGGAAAACCCCAAAATTCAGAACATTTTGAAGTTAAACACAGATATTCCTTGCCATCTGAACTTCCCATATGTAATTTGTTACAATGATTCGCAAAATGTCACTACTCAAGTGGCAGTGTACAAATTGCCAACCCAATACAATGAACCTGTGGGTGACACCTGCAAGTTCAGCTGCACACAAGTGCACCGGGGGATGATGATGAGCTGTGGTCTTCTCGGAATTTCCTCACAAGGTCCACATCTCATGCTCAAATTGTTTCATTTGCTGTGCTTGATCAGTTATCTTCCCCACCTGAGAAATATTACATGAATCCAGGAGGCCAAGAAAAGCTCCTCTCTTCTGGTAGTTGTTTGCTATGAACATCCCAAAACATGAACCCACGGAATATACACTCAGCTGTGTATTTACCCCTAAGATGATCTTGTGTCACAACTGATGCCCAACTCCAGCAAGAGGAGCTGTATTTCACTCCACTCACATCCTCTGAAAGCAAGGCCTCTGAGCACAAGGGGAACTGTGGTGACCATTAGAGCCATACCTCCCACAGGCTGTTTCCAACCAACAACTAAGTGCAGTAGGGACATTGGGGAAAGACCATTCCTGGGAGACCTGGGTTATCCTGAGGGGTGATTTCTGGTCTCTTAGTTTCCACTGACCACGCCAAGACACTTAGTATTGCACCACAGTCTATCTCACTTCCTATCCAACAATTCTACCTTCTTACCTTCAAGGGTTAGACCAGCATTGTGGCTATGGCACCTCCAGATACTCCAGCTCCCTCTAAATTTCCTTTGCTGGCCTGTTTCACACCACAGAAGATTTCTTAAACATTCATCCCATCTCGGCACTGGCATGTCAGAGAATGCAAACCCCCCTTTCAGATGTCACCACAAATCTTAAGCACCACATTAAAGAAACCTCTATATCTGAATATATTATGCCTGAAGATACCACCAAAGCTATTCCATTCAGAGGAAAATGACCATCCAGGACAGAGGAGGTGGCAGGGTAACTCCTGAGTTACTGCATTACTATGGATTTTCATTTATCCCATATTGATGGGATGCCTGAGATAAGGATACCTCTTGTCCCAAAGTTAGTCAAGAATAAAGATTAGGAGACAGGAGAACTATTTACTGAGTTTCCACCTCACTGTTCTTGGGTCCAAATCTTTTGGATTCCTCTGTCCTTGTCTTCACATTCCACCATATGCCACTTCATTCTTCTATTGACCCCCATGAACTTACTACCATCCCAGATGTAGCTATCGACTAGTGGCAGCCATCAATATCCTCATCCTGCCTCAAAAAGAGGTAGATCACTGACCATCTGAAATTTAAGCGGCTGGAAGGACCCAGACTGACCAGGGAGGCCAGGACTCAGATCTGTTTCTTTGGATGGAGGCTCACTGAATCCAGGCTGACTGGTACCTGGGCAACTCTATATGACCAATGCTAGCCCAAGGGCTAGTGTTAATAACCATGACTTCAGTTAGCTAATCCTCTGTTTGGCATATGTTGTTTCTATTTGAAGACATTTCCTTCCGAGTGCAACCCCCAACCCTGCCCAAGGCCACACCGCCGCCTTGCTCGGGAGGCACGCCTCCAGCTGAAGCCCTGCCCGCCCTCAGGATCACCCACCAGGAGCCTGCGCTGCACTATAAGAAGCTCCTGGCTCACCCCTGGATCCTGAACATCATGTGCCAGAGGAATTGGCCACGTGGGTCGGACAAAATGCTGATGGGCAGCAGGTGGGGCTGCTGCTGTGCTCTCCTTCTGGTCAACCATCCCTACTCAGCAGAGATCAGAGCTGCCCCTGGTGTTTCAGCCCTTCTATCCTGTGAGTTTTCTCAATGTGTCAGCAAGACAAGAAAGGACAGAGACTGCCAGAACCAAGGTTGGCATTTCAAGGACCTTCAAGATGGCAGAGGAGTAAGATGTGGAGATCACCTTCCTCCCCACAAATACATCAGAAATACATCTACATGTGGAACAGCTCCTACAGAACACCTACTGAACGCTGGCAGAAGACCTCAGACTTCCAAAATTTTGCTTTCTGCTTTTGATTTTTTTTTGTTTTTCATAGTTTAGCTTTTAGTGTTTGTTTTTATTTTGGGGTTAGTTTGGTCGCGATCATTTTTGTTTTCTCTTTCTTTGTTTTTGTTTTTCTGAGTGTGGGGGTGTGTTTCTTTGTGTGTTACTGTCTGTTTGGTTTTGCTTTTACCCTTTGTCTTGGGGTTTTGTCTGTTCGTTTTATGGGTTTTTTCCCTTTTCTTCCACACTGCAGCTTGCAGGGTCTTGGTGCTCTGGCCAGCTGTTGGGCCTGAGACTCTGAGGTGGGAGAGCTGAGGCCAGGACAGTGGACCACCAGAGAACTCCTGGCGCCAGGGAATATTAATCAGCAAGAGCTCTCCCAGAGGTTTCCGTCTCAACAATAAGACCCAGCTCCACCCAAGGGCCAGCAAGCTCCAGTGGTGGACTCCTCACACCAAACAACTAGCAAGACAGGAACACCTCATCCATTAGCAAACAGGCTGCCTAAAGTCATACTAGGCTCACAGACATATAGACACAGTGGGGAGAGGGGATGGTGGGACAAACTGGGAGATTAGGTTTGACATATATACACTAATATGTATAAAAAAGATAACCCATGAGAACCTGCTTATACAGTAGAAACTAACACAATATTGTAAAACAACTATACCCCAATTAAAAAAAAAAAGGTGGGCATTTCGGTGTTTCAAGGTCCTTTTGGAAAAAACCAAATTCCTTCCTTGCCTCAAGTTTCATCATCTCTAGACAGAAGTCCCAGAATCAAGGGTGGCTTCCCAAATTTTCTAGACATGGATTATTCATGACAGATTGTTTCCATAGCACTACCTTTCTTTATAAAAATAGCACCATTATTGGCAAACTCAGTTATAAGCAGGATAGCCTTGTGGATATAGGCTTTTTAACATTGGCCTTGGAAAAGACTTGCCAGCCCCCTTTTAGGAGCCCTTTCTTTCTCCTTCTGCCCCATCGTGAACTTAGCCTGAAAAGCCTTTAACATACATTTCTACTACCTAAATACCCAAGTTTATTAAGTTGCAAGTTGGTTTTCATCTTGCAAATGATGGAGGAAACCAGTTTAATGTAATACCTACATCTCTGGGATGTTCCATTGAGCTCTATCACTTAGGATTGTTTGGTTGTAAGTGACGGAAAACCTGAACTGCAATTTCCTTGAGGTAGGAATACACTGTCTTACAAAATGAAGAGTCAAGGTGTTTTGTCCCCTGAAATTGGTTCAAGAGGTCAGTTTTACCAAGAACCACACAGATTTCTTTCCTCGTCTGTCCTCTACTCTCAGTGTTTCTTCATTCATTCCTTAGGGTCCACATAGAGGGCTCACACAGGACCCCCGCTCCCACCTTCTGGGAAGGCTCTCCATGACAGCAAATACTCTAGGCTTCATTATCACTTCAGAATTTCTTCCAAAATATCTTCTCCAAAAAAAGTGCTCCTTTCCAGCAATACCTCCTTGGGTTGTAGGGGCTAAAGAGACAGCATGTCCATACCTGAGTGAGTCACTATGGACATCAGTCTATGGGAGAGAAATGGGACACTAATACGCTGAAGCCAGTCAGACCTATAACTGAGACTGACTGAGACTAATGGGAAACGTAGGAAGAGATGATTTCCTAAAAAAAAAAATCAGGGGTATGTGTGACAATATGGGAATAAATGTTGAAGGATGTGACAAGTCTCTTTCCTAAAACAAAAGCTCAGATTAGGATGGCCAGCCTTCTGAGTTTGCAACTCCAATCTCACTGAGGAGTTCCCACTCTGAAAATCCCAGGTCTAGCTTTGACATTAAATATCATCCTTTGAAACATGTTACTTAGCCTCCCTGATCAAGGGCAAGGAGAAAACAAAAAATCTTAACTAGCATTTGGTACTGGATTGCCTACTCAAAGATAAGAAGTTCAGTTTTGTGATCTATTTCTCAAATGAATTTGGATGGGGGTATTATACTTCCACAACATTTCCTCAGGAAATTGTAGATATACTACAATAGTTACTGTGGGTGCTCTCATTCACTTGGCCCCAAAGGTGACCCAGTAACAAAATAAGCAATACATCTGAGGCAGAACTGTTGTTGCATTGCATTTCCAGTACGTTTCCCAAACAGACATCCAGCCACTTGACCACTTTTACAGAAGAGTTGAGTTGAAACCTATGACACAAGAACTCAGGCATAGAGCTGATAGGGAAATTTTCTCAATGCCAATTGCAGCTGAGATAAGGAACCATTAAACCAGCTGATAACTTATGATCCTATGAGGTGGAGGTAAGTTTAAGATTCAAACCCTCCCTCAGACGTAAGTAGGTTTTCAAGTCTCTTTTGGGGACTCCGTGATTGGAAACACAATCCTAGACGTCTTACATTTCGTGCCCTACTACAACGTCTGCAGATCCATGTTCATAGCAAGAGGGCCCAGTAATAGACATAAGGGCCAACACAAGGCCTGACAAACAATATAGCAAAGGCATAAGTAAAGGGAATTACAAAACTGATACAGTTCATAGTCAAGGTCACTTCCTCTGTTCTCCCACCCCTGCACTGGTACCAAGGAATCTCCTCTGAACCCTCTGAGGGCAGAGCCTAGACTTGCACCGAGACCTCAGAGTCACTTGTCCACCAGGAACAGGGAAGGAGAACTTCTCCCTGACCATGAGGCAGAGTCACATCCCATGTGTACCCATCACATGGTGGTGCCGCCTGAGATTCTCTCATGTCCTTGAGGGAAAGAGCTGCCTCATTTCATGTGAGGTCATCCCATTTTACATGCAACGTGGGTATGCCTTGACTTCTCCCACAAATTCTTGTCTTCCTCTCAGTCCCTGACCAGAGAGAACGAGAGCATGTTGTCCTATCTTGATGTAATAGAAGCTGTTCTGGGAAGAGCATGGCCTGGTATGTAAAATCAAATATTTTCAACGCCAACAATTGCCTCTTTTATTCTTCACATGTTTTCTATGCCAAGGTTTAATTTCTGCTGAGGAACAGAGATCTCAGACCTCTGGTTATAGAGCACAAGCAGGTACTTTTCAAAACAGTGAAAAAAGAGTCTCCCATGTTATAGTGTCGCACGCATGGACACTGGAGGTGGCCACTCAGTCCTAACAACCAGTAAGATACTGAGAATGAAAAGAAAAAAGACGATGCGTCCCAGATGCATACAAGAGAGGATGGTCCAGGGCAAACTGTTGTCCCCTAGTTTGGAGAGACAGGCAAATACAGAGAGGCCCTGCACTTGTACTGGGAAACCACAAGGGGAAACAGGAGGGCGAGGAAAACCTGAACTATACTTGACCAACTGCTTGATGTTAAGTGCAGACATACCTGAGATTTAAATACTCCAGGGGGACCCAGCCACCTGGAGCCCTCACAATAACACGAGGTTTCCCTGTAGGACCTCGACTAGGTTCCCACAGCAACAACATGAGAAAAATCCACCCTTGTGTCTGGCAGGGAAAGGAGAAGAGGAACCATTTAAAAGAGGCCACAGCACTCTGTAAAGAATAAGAGTGACCTTAAGGCAGACAGTTCTAGAGTCTGGACCTACCTTTGCCCAAAGGCAGAGAAAAAACATCTTCCATGTAGTCCAAGCCTCCTGGCATGAAGGAGAGCATTAGTCAATTTGTACAAGCTCCAGAAATGACATCAGACAGGAATACAGACCGTTCCGGGTAAGTGTGCTCTAAAATGGTCCCCCAAATTGGAAGCCTACAGATTTGTTTCTCCTGCAGTAGTTTCTTGATTCCCTAACATTAAGTAGGCTAAGAGAATGGAAGTTAAATGTATCCTGCTCTTCCGCGAGTCTCCAAGTCCTACTTGGAATAGGAGTCACTCTAGCTCCCCCGTGGCTTTTTGCTCAGCTGCCGGCATCAGTAACTAGTGCTCCGATTCCATAGTAGGGGCTCTGTAGGAAAAGGAGGGGCCCTCGGGAGGAAAGCCGGCTGAGCTCATCCGTGTGTCAGAGCAGGCCAGAGACTAAGGAGGATGCTCCTGTTCACAGAGTCACTAGATACGGAGGACTTGGAAATGTACCCCTGGCACTTCGTGAAGGAAGGGCTTTCTGTTCCAGCTGCTGAGAGGGCTGTCAGCAGCCTCCAGGTGTGAGCTCCCTCAGGGTTTGCTTCAGCTCCAAGGATGTGCTCTTCCCCTGACAGCCAACATCCAATTACTGAGTGCAGAGACATCCAAATGCCAGCCACTTCGGGCCACCGTGGGGCAACTCTGATGGACCACAAACATGCCGATGCCTGTGTGGGCCTAATGCCAGGGAGGACCCAACAGAACCACCATTAGTAGCAGGAGATGAGTTTTCAGATCGCCGCATTCCTACCACTAAAACGCTCAGAAAATTGGACCTCTATACCTCTCTACCTTCCAGGAGACCTGAAATAATGTAGATGCACTTTCTGCTCATGTAAACATAATGGTGTCCATAAAAATACTCTAGACCAGTCAGAACTGGGTTCTACATCTGGCCCAACACCCAAGCTGAATTACCCTAAGATGTTTACCTGTAACTTCCAGATTTAGTAACATTTAGATCATAACCCCTAGGCTGTAAAACAAACAAACAAACAAACAAAAACCCATAGGCTTCTATAAAAACTGCTCTAACTCATATAAAGCACTGTAACTAGCATTCTTAGTTTTCCACCCTCTCAGAAAGAGCTAAAAAATTTCTTCTGAATCAAAGTTCAATAGCGATATTCCTTACAATCTGGACTCACCGTCTACGGTTTGTTTTAACGACTGGCGGTACGTTCTACAGACGAGTCACTATGCAAACTGAAAATGAACTAAAAGGAGCCTGTGGAGGACAGCAATGAGTTCAGCTGCGCAAGGGCAGGGTGGATGCCACTGAGCTGCGGTCTTCTCTGCTGTTTCCCCATAAGGTCCCCATCTCATGTTCACGTTGTTTAATTTGCTGGGCTTTATGCACAATCTTCCCCACATGAGGAAATTAGATGAGCCCTAGAGGCCAAGAAAACTGCCATGTCTAGGGAAGAGTTATATGCAGTAAACATCCTGCAAGGTAGACGCATAAAAGACACATTTAGCCATGCACTGAATTCCTTCTGATGCCACGGGGTTTTTTTCTGTGTTTAAGAGGAAAACATAAATGTTGGTTTTTGGAAGAGGAAACAAACTGCTCAAGCACAGGTCCTTTTGAAACTGATATTCTCCACCATGTGACACTCCAGCCACTGACTGAGGTGTGTCCCATTGCTACATAAGAGCCAACTCCACTTCTCTGGAGTCTTTGCTCTGCTCTATCCTTCAGAGTCCATGCCGCCCCCACTGAGGTGTTCTTTCTGCTAAAAAACTTCAGCTTTGCATTTTCTCCTTGAGATTCATTTTCTTTTTAGCTTATTCTCCATTTTTTTTTTCCCTCCGAAACCACCTCCATCCAGGGTTGTATAGCCAGGATATCCCTTAGGATCATCATAGTCAATCACTGCTGTCTCTTTTTCCCTCCCAAGCCCTCTAGGAAGCTGCCCAGCTCAGGCTCCAACCCACAAGGGCCCAGGAAATACAGCTCTGCTGTGTGATCGAGTGCTGCCATCTCCTGGCCAAAACACTGAACTCAATTCTAGGATGTTTATTCCACACTTCACCCTTGGGCGTTGTGGGATTCCCCAACCTGCTCTGCCAGCCAGGATGGGAGAGGAACTCAGGACCACCTACTTCTTATAAGGCATAGAACATCTTACAGTAAGTCAATATCAATGTCTTAGGAACCCAGAAACCTCATTGCTTCTAGATTCCTAAAACATTTCCCTCACTGAGGTTGAGCCGCAAAAGTATTGATCCTCTGGTCAAATGAGCCAGGTGAAGGTGTCTAGAGAAGCGGTGCTGCCCGGCTTTTAGCTGCAGACGTCCTTCACATGGAGTACAAGCTCGATTCATTGTCAGTTGGGGTTGGCTCCTGAGTGACAGCACATGGGAAGTATACATTCTGATGTAAGATTTGTTATAAATACAGAGCATCTCTTATTGATCTGAATGGGTAGATGAACTCTGCTTCCCCCAAAGACAAACTGACAAATGAAAGGCAACATTGCTACCTAGGATCAAAGGATTTTCTACCAAGTATCTGTAACCAAGGCTAAGTCTTCAACCTCCCATTATATACAAGTTCATCAGTTTGAAGTGTAGGTACAAAGTAGGACTTTTTTAAACCTTAACCTTTTTTTTTTCAATATCACATCTGTAACATCAGTAACACGCCACTCCATCATCTGACAGAAGTGGCTTAATAGGAGCTTCCTCATGTACATCCAGGGGTCCACTGTAGTTGAGTGAACCCAGGCCCCTCCAAATAGAATCATAAGCCTGCCTGTGATCTAGGATTCTTCCAGTGACCTAGAAGTTCCCAAATCTGGATACAGTTTATAGCACACTGACCCAAGAGACTAGAAACGCAGGTATGGTGTATTTCCTCCAAGGCCAGACAAGTTTGCGTATACCTCTTATAGAATTCTACCTGGCCTTAGAAAGCTCATCTATCAGGAAATTAGGAATATAAGTCTTCACAGGAAACTCCATATAGGAATTCTATATAAAAGCAGACCTTTCAATAGCCAGGTCATGGAAGCAACCTAAATGCCCATCGACAGACAAATAGATAAAGAAGATGTGGTACATATATACAATGGATATTAATCAGCCATAAAAGGGAATGAAATTGCGTCATTTGTTGAGACATGGATGGACCTAGAGACTGTCATACAGAGTGAAGTAAGTCAGAAAGAGGAAAACAAATATCGTATATTAACGCATATATGTGGAACCTAGAAAATGGTACAGATGAACCGGTTTGCAGGGCAGAAGTTGAGACACAGATGTAGAGAACAAACGTATGGACACCAAGCGGGGAAAGCAGCAGGGGGTAGGGGTGGTGGTGTGCTGAATTGGGCGATTGGGATTGACATGTATACACTGATGTGTATAAAATGGATGATTAATAAGAACCTGCTGTATAAAAAAATAAATAAAATTAAATTTAAAAATAAAATAAAATAAAATTACCACTATTCCATTTTTTTAAAAAAGAAAGAAAATCAGCTATACCCCTTTATAAAAATAAATTACAAACCAAACAAACAAAAAAAGCAGACCTTTGATGTAACTTGTTACTGTAGATTTTCAGTCCATTCTGAAGGACAAGAAAAATGACAGGTGACTCATCACGCTTTGTCCAAATAGAACAGGGCTTGAAGTCAGGGTCTACCAAATGGGTAAGAAATCCATCTCGGCCACCAACACCCTCTCTGCCCAAAAGTGACAGGTGTCACTCATTTCTTTTTCCCTAACCAGCATGGTAAATGGGATCTTGCTACTACTGAACAGGACCTGTGATCCCAAGGCAGCTTCTACCTTCTACTTTTGTCAGTAAAAGAATCACAACTACACAAGTTTCCTTATTACCCAATAATCAAGTGTTTCTTTCACCCCTGATCTGAAGGGACAAAACACCAAAGAGTTTTATTCTTGAACTACAGCCTAGATTCTTCAAGCATCTGTCAGCATCACTGATACCGTTTGAGGATTAGGAAAGAGACCAAGTTATGTTCCACATGCTAGCCAAAGCCTCTTTCCAAGTCAAAGCATCTTGGCCATAACCTATGATTGTAGCAGCACTTAAAACACCCCTCACAGACCCCCTACTTAGGGAGAGTAATTGACAGCTCCAGGTGCTATACTACAAATCCACTGAAGTGAAATAAGTGGCCCAAGATGAGTATATACTTGTCCCTAGGCAGTGGTCAACGGCCTGGCCATCTAGTCCACGCCCAGATGAAAAAGGACTGGAAAAATCAGAGGAGGAGTTGTAGGAGGAAGCATAAGGATGTGTAAGATATGCAGATTTAAGTCACTTGGTAACACCCACAAGCCCTGACCAAAGGCGGCACTGAACACCGAACAAAGTGGCTCTGTCAGTTAACAGCCGGCCTTCCTCAGCCAATGGGCAGATAAATGCAGTGACCGTGGTTGCAGGGATGGAGGCTACATACATGCCCAACTACATGGATTGCCAGTTTTGAAAGACAATCTAGAGATGACTGTTGAATCCCATATATGGCACTGTTTAAGGAGGCCAACTTGCTACTTAGTAGCAAGTTAACTACTTTGACCACATTAAGCCCCTTCCATTCTAGAAAAGCCAGAAATTCAACCTCCTAATCTTGCTATGTATTTGTCTTTCCTGTTTGTAGAGCCTCAAACATTACTACTCTGGTGATGTCTGCCATGTTCCGTCCATAGGCTTGGATATCACAGAGTGAAGCACTTGACCAATGGACTCACTTCACAGAATGGAGGTGGGGAATAGCCCTCTGTTCATGGGGTCCTACTCCTCATATCACATCACACACACTACCAACCCTTCAGAAGCATCTAGCTTCTGAGAAAGTTGAAAGAACATTCAGAAAGCATAGCAGAAGCACTAACTGAGTTAACAGGCTGTTAAGTCTTGGCTGTCTTCTCCAGGACACAGTCTTTACATTAAAGAGCCATCTATACACTGTATCCCTAATAGAAGACATCTATATACTATATCCCTAGTAGGAAGACTCCTTGTGTCCAAGAATCAGGAGGTAGAGACTAGAACGATCCCATTCTCCATTACTCCAAATAGCCTGGTGAGTCATTTTATGAGTCATATTTGCAAGGATAACCGATTCTTAGCAGCAGGAGGAGGTTGGGCCACCTTTACATGATGAGAGCAGGAAAGCATGTGTGTGGAATCCAGGTGATCCACTTGGATATGTCCTTATACATCCCTCCTTGCCCCATCATACTTGATACATTCAGCAGCCCAGGCTTGAAAGGGTGTGAATAGCAAGGATTCAGACCCCCTTAGGATGATGGTTCTGGTCACACCACCAGACTTCAGATGAGGGGATAGCCAGGGGTGAAGAGAGTTTAGAGTGGAGAAGGGAGAAGATGGGTATTGGTTGTGACCCAAGATCAACTCCAGCAAAGGGAGTTGTATTTCACCCCACATCCTCTGAAAGAGGGACCTCTGGGAACCATGATGTGCTGCTCTGCGGACCTGGGTAGGGGCTGTGGTAGCCATTAGAGACCATGCCTGTTTCCAACCAATGACTAAGTGCAGTAGGGACACTGGGGAAGGCCTATCCCTGGGAGACCTGGGTCTCCCGAGGGGTGATTTCTTGTCTGTTACTTGTTCTTGACCAAGGCACTTCGTATTGCACCACAGTCTAACTCACTTCCTATTCAACATTTCTTCCTTCTTTCCTTCACAAGATCACACCTGCATTGTTCTAATGTCTCTCCTAGAATCCTCCAGCCCCTCTCCTCAGTTTCCTTTATTTTTTTTCCTGAAAAGTTTCCTTAATGAATCACATTTTGTCATCTCAGATGACAAAAAACAGTAGAGAAGTTTGGGATCTCAATGAAAGACTAAACCTGTACAATACATTCAGCTGTGACAATAAGTTTATATGTGCCTGTAGTTACCTATAAGGCTATTCCATGCAGAGTGAAGATGACCATCCATCTAAGGCAGAAGAAGTGGCTAGGCACAGCTCTCGAGTTACCTTAACACTATGGATATTAACTTTACCCCATACTGATGTGCTTTTCAAAAGTTAGCCCCTACCCATTCCAATCCTAATATCGCGCTACTGGCCACTCTACCAGCTCACATCTTCTCATGGCCAATTACTTTGGATTCTTCTGTTCTAGTCTACTCATTCTGCCATATGCCATTCTCTCTGCCATTGACCCAGATCAACTCATGACTTTCCTGGGTATAATTATCTATTTGTGGCCCCCATCAATGTCCCCCATCCTTCCTCAAGAAGCTAATCACTAAGTATCCCAAAAAGTGGCTAGAGGAACTCAGACTGACCAGGGAAGCCAGGACTCAGATCTACTCCCTTGGGTTGGAGGCTCACTGGATCCAGGCTGACAGGACCCTGGGCAACTGTATACCACCAACGTTAGTGCAAGGCTGGTGTTATTAGCCATGATGTCACTCAGCTAATCCTTCATTTTTAGCGTATGTTTCCATTTAAGCTTCTTCCTTCCTTGCAAACTTTATTCCTTTTTGGACAGAAATCCCAGAAGTGGTGCTAACTAAGTTTTGACTTGTATTATTCATGACATACTCTTTGAAAGCACCACCTTGCCTTTATAAAAATGGCATATATGCTGGTCAAGCCAATTATAAGCAGGACATCCCTTTGGCTAAGGGATCATTTCTATTTTATATTGGTCTTGACATAGCCTTTCCACCTCCCTCTCGGGTATCCTCTCTTCTCCCCTGTCACCCACTGTGAATTGTATAGTCTGAAAGTCTTTAGTATTATGCCACTACCTAACTGCCCAAATTTATTAACTAGCGAGTTGACTTTAACATTGCAAATGAAGGAAACCAGTTTATTCTAATACCCACATCTCAGAGATATTCCACTGGGCTGCAGCCATTAGGATGCTTTTGGTTGCAAGGGACAGAGAGCCCAAACTAATTGTCTTAAGATGGGAATACATCGGCACAAATTGAGAAGTCTAAATTTAGAGTTGTCTCCAAGTAAGACTGGTTCAAGTGGCTCCAACTTCTGGGAGGTTCAAGGTTCCTCCTTAATGATAACAAGTATTCTACCTTGTTATCTTTGACGTATTTCTTCCAAATGCACCTCTTGAAAATGAGTTTCATGTTCAGCAATATTTCCTTGGGTTTATAATTGGTGAATAGATAGCATGCCCATTCCTGAACTAGTCGCTATAATCACTGGTATATGGGTAGGACTGAAGTAAGACCTATGGTTGAGAATGACCAAGGTTAGAGAGAAACTGAGGAATCATTTCCTAAAAGAAAGTCGAGGATATGTTTGTCTGAAAATGTAGAAATAGCTGTTCAGGAAGGATCTGACAAGTCTCTTTTAAGACTCAAGTCCAGAGTAGGATAATTAACCCTCTAAGTTCACAAGTCCTTTCTATTGAGGAGTCCCCACTCTAGAATGCTAGGTCCATCTCTGACATTAGTTATTATTCCTTAAGACCTGTCAAGTTTACCTCCATGATTAAGGGCAAGGGAAAAACAACAACAACAAAATGTTAGCTAGACACTTGGTGTTTATATGCCTACTCCAAAACACAAAGTTCAGCTTTATGAACTATTTCCGAAATAATTTGAGATGAAGGTATTATACTGAAGCCACAGCTCCTTAGACAGCTAAGGAAATTGTGAGCATACTACAATAGTTACTGTGGGTGCTCTCCTACCTGATACCAACCCTACCAAATGACTACCAATTAACAGATTCTGCAATACATCCAGGGCAAAACAGCAGTTGTATTGCATGTCTAGTAAGTTTCCATTTAGACAGCTAGTCACTTGGTCAGTTTTTAAAGACTTGTGAGTTGACACCTAAGACACGTTAAACTCAGGTATAAACATTGGTAAAGTTTGTCAATTGCAAGTGCAGCGGGGATCAAGAACCATTGAACCAGCTGATTACCTTCACCCCATGGAATCTAGAGATAACAGCTTCAGGATTCATACACTGCCTCAGACATGAGTGGGTTTTAAACCCTCTTTTGGGGACCCAAAGATCTCCAACCTATTTTCTAGGCTTCTTGCACTTCATTCCATGCTCCACTGTCTAGATCCATGTCCACACCAAGAGGGACCCCATAGTAGAAACAAGGAACAACTCTGAAGACCACAGAAAAGAGCTCCACTCAGATCTCCTATAATGGGCAGTGTAATTGACAGGTCCAGTACATAACCCATGGCAGGGAGACTAAGGCAACCCCATTTCTACAAGACACTGGACCCCTCTCTCAGGCAACTTTGAAAAATTCCCTATCAGCCTACCCAAACCTCTTGTATAACTTCATTAAGTCTGAGGCTTTATTCCCACCTACCCTCCTTTCTCCCTTGCACGGTGAAAGCTCTCCTGCATTCTGAGGCTCCTTTTTCCCTTCATAGGAGCTTCCTTCACTACGGCCCTGCCCATCCAATTCTGTCTTGGCATTTTCTCCTAGGATTTCACCCAACACAAGATATCATTTTTCATTCTTACATTCCTTCTATGCCAAGGTTTAACTTCTCCAGATCTCGGACTGTTTTGGTTGTAGGGGGCAAGCAGGTGGTATTCAAAATGGCAGAAGAGATTCCAGTTTCCACCTCCATATGTATGTGCTTGGAAATCACAACTCTATCCTAACAAGTGGAAATCTAAACAGACCAAAAAAAAAAAAAAAAAACACAACCCAATTCTCCTAGGATTCATATGAGAGGGGAAGACACAGGGCAAACTGTGATTGAGGAGACAAACAGGTGACTAGAGGGAGTCCCAGATTATAAGAGGAGAGTCAAGGGGAACCCACAGTGCGGACAATAATCTCAACAGTTCTTGACCAATTTCTGGAAGTTTAATGCACACAAGTCTGAGTTAAATACAACAGGGGGACCCAGCCATAGGAAGCCCTACAGTATCATGAGGTTTACTACCAGGAGCTCTACTAGGTTCCCACAGTTAGGAGCAAAGACAAGCTCCCTCCCCCAGGGGGAGAGGAAGAAGGATCATTTAAAATATGCCAGAGTGCTCTGTTCTTAACAAGGCCTGGCCTCAGGGGAAACTAGTACATCAGAGCCTTACCTTACTGACCTGGAAGGGAAATACCCAACTCCAACCCACTCAAGCCATCATGTCCCACCTACAGGGGAGAAAAACAACTGATACACTTGTGAAGTGTACAGTCCCAAGACATGGGCTTATCGATACCCTGATACCTAATCATATGACTATGGAACACTTCTCCACACCTCACCACCATATTACTAAAGTCTTATTTACAGTAATTCCTTTTACCTGGTATATCAATCTGACTGTCATGAAAAAATTACAAGGCATACCAAAGGTAAAATAGAAGAAAAAGCACAAATTGTTACGTGGTCTCCATTTTATTCACTTTGTTTCTTCTATCAATCCCCTGAATGGTATTTTTTCGACCACTTGGACAAAACCACAATGACACAGATTCCTCAATTGGAACAAAATCAAGAAAACTTACTCATAATGGGCAACATATGGACATGGTGCATTTCAAAGTAGAACAAAATCCCCTGGGCACTTTAGCAACAAAACCAAGTCACTTATAACTTCAACAGTAGCACTAAGCCAGAAGATAGTATAGAAAATTTAAAGAAACTATGACCCAAAGGTTTTATAGAACAAAGAACTGATTTTCACAAATAAGTCCTCAAGCTCTCCTAAACATACAAGGCTTAGAATGCTGCTCCAAAAAGCCCTTCCTTAGACCCCACTACAGAACAAGCTTCAGAACAAAAGTGACTGGTGAGACGCCAGTATTGAGACTCTTATCCCTGCCAGGAGGCAGTGCCAGGATGTTCACTGTACAGCAAACAACACGAAGTGCTTCCGTACTGATCTGTTGTCTACCCCTCTCCCCCATGATGACCTACTTCAGCTTCCAGGTGGCCCCAAAAGTAGAAACTTCTCAGCCTGCAACTGGTTGAAATTTTGGAGCATTCCAGAAGATGCTGAATTAGGTGTCTTAAGACCAGAGCAAGGGACTTCAGGAATCTACCTGGAGAGAATTTCTTCTGTGATTAAGCCCAAAGGCAAGCCTGTGCACCATGAGGAATCACGTAGGAAGGTATTATGTGAAGGAGTAGAGGCAAAAGAATCTTACCTCCCCCCTATTTATCCTTTTCCTCCTCTAACCACAGGATTGTAAGTGAACCATGTTGAGGCCATGCCCATATCTCTTCAAGTTCCTTTCTACCATTTCTCTACCCTCAGCTCTGCCTCTCATGTGACTTCCAGGGTGAGCTCCTGCATCTCTTCCTGATCACTGGCCTTGGACTATTTCAACTGTTTTGCCTATACACCCAAAGATCTAGATGTCCCTGAGGGTTTATACTTTTCAGTCTCCAAATTAAGGGTATATTAACTAATGACTGTCAAACACGACTTTGAAAGTCCAACTTGCAACTGAATGTAACTTGTAGTCTAGTGCTCCCCAACACGATCTAGGTGGATAATACAGAGAACGGGATTTTGCCCGAGATCAGTTGCCCTTGGCTTACGTACCAACCCCTACCCAACTTCTCCATTCTATCACTGATTTCTCCTGGGAATACTTCCATAATTACTTCTATTCAAATCTTTCAAGGTCTTTTTTCTAAGGAGCCCAAACTAAAATGACATTTCACCTCATTTTAAATTCATGATATTCATGGCACTTCTGGTTTTGGTGATCTGCTTCTTTATTTAGTAGTGTTAGGATTAACACACTGGGGGTTTCCACTTCTAGCCCTGGGCTTCAGGGAAACCCTCTATCAGAGGCTGTCAGTGCTCCGCCCACACCTCGTTCAAGCCCCTCCCAATTTCAGGCAGAATAGCTCCTGGTGATTTGACTGCCAACAGCCAGTACTTATGTCTTTGTTGTGGGAGGAAGGGGTTGCCTAAAGGCGGCCCAAGGGCTTGGGGATTTATGTCACTCCAGTGGCAAACTTTATTTCAAAAGGGATAAGTGAGATGTTATCAATACTTTTGTGCTTTCCCTTCACTGGAACAACTGAGGTATGACCAATATTGTCTCCAGAGGTCCTCTGCCATATGCCCATGTTTCCCATTTATGAGACTCTACTGGATTTCACCCCATGTTTTACCTCCCCTTACCCATCTTACTTCTCTACCTCCCTATGAGATTTTACCTTATTATATGTCCTGATCCCTCATGAATTCTCACTTTAAGGTCTGCGTCTAGAAAACTCAACACACACTCCAAACTTCTGGCCAGCCCTTTCCCCAGCTAAGTCTTTCACACACAGCACCTGCCTTTCACAAGCTTCTGTGTATTCCACAGCAGTTCCATTCAAGCAGATGCTGCTACCAACCACCTGGTCCATTTACATCTCAGCACCCTCTAGTGGGCTATTTTGATTGCAATGACGTGGCACTAGAAGACATGAGCCATTTTCTCTGGCACCTGGCAAAAGAAAGTTGTGAAGATACCAAAAATATCCTGAAGTTGCTAAGTGAGTCCATCAGCTTCACCCTCTTCCCAGAATGAATGAGGTCACATCCCTTTTACATGGACCAACATCTGAACCTAACACCACCAGATCCACATATCTAAGGCTCCGCAAACCATGAATATGACCATCCCTGTGATTGCCTGGAGCACCACTTCCTAGAGGAGGTGAAAGGCCTCAAGGATATAGGTGACCACCTGACCAGAAGGTGAAGACAAGCCTCAGAATAGGTGAGAGGTACCTTTCTGAGAAATTCAACCTCAGGCATGAATGGGGTCACCTGAGCTCAGCTACCTTCACTACCAGTTTTCCTGTGTTGACTGTCTTATCCAGGCTCTTAGTGCTTTTGTGTCTCAGGCTAATTGGGTATGTTTCAGCTAGATTCAAATCAACCCTTAAATATCCCCAATATCATCATATCCATCAAATTATACTCTAAGTTGGAGAAATAGCCATGGAAATGACTAGTCTTCGCCATTAGAAAAGCTGTGTTAAGGCATTAAAGCAGGAGACTTGACCTTGTTCCTTTTTCCCCTTCTGGACTTTACAGAAGCCTCTTTCGTAGAAGTGAATTAAGGGAAGATTTGAAACCAAGAGTCTTTGTTTCACCCACAGTGGTTTTTCAGTTAAGTTATGCATTTGGTTTTACATAGAATACATTTGGCTTAAAGGGATCAAGGATAGTTCTCTACATACAGCAAGTCTGGAGATGGGCAGTTATTGAAGTTCTGCTGCTTAGTGGTATCTTCAAGGACTCTGGCTCTTTCCATCTTCTCTTCTATCATCTTTAGATTGTTGACTTGCCAACATGTTTTTAATTGAGGCACAATAAGGTGCCAAGTGCCAGCTGTCACAATGATGTTACAGGCACAGAGAACCAAATCCTTTTCTATTTGATTTTTAATCGACTGAGAACTAGCTTTTGCAGAAGGCTTCCAGTGGCTATATGTTTTGTCTCATTAACTCTTTCTTAGCTCTTCTTGAAGCTAAGTGTAGCGATATTTAGTTTTCACCACCTCTTTTTTGGAGGCAGACAATAAGAGGAGTTAGGTATGACTGCTAGGTTAGCCAGCCGATAACACCACAGAGGTTTTGAACCTAATTTGAAAGCCCCAGGCTTAAAGTAGTAGGATTCAACTCTTCTCCTAGGGCACACATATCCCTACTCTCATTGCTTAGTAACCATTTCTTCAAGGCAAAGGAAGCGCAAGTGCCACAACCACTTATAGACCAATATCAGTGGACTCTGGGATGCTGGCGACTAGGTCCAGCACAAGGCACAACATACTCCCTCCCTCTTCCACCCCTGGGAGATCAGCTTTGAAACGTTTGCCCAGAAAGCCCCGAATCAGAAAAGGAACTAAACAGTGATATTGCCCATACTTTGTTTCAACTGACTGCTGACCCAACAAGGACAGTCACAAGCACAGCTGCCATTTCCACATAAAATATTGCCTAAGGATCATACGTGAAAGTACGAAGCCCACATCATGGACTCCAGGCCCACCAGAAGGCCCACAGCAGAAAATAAGAGGGAATTACTTCCTGCTACTTCCTCCACTCTTCACCAGGACTGCCTGAGTAACCTCATGCTCAACTCTGTTTACATCTCCACAGGCAAAGACAAACAATTCAGGGTTTTGCTACTATACCTCATACAGGCCAAGCAGCCACGCCCCACACTGCTGCTTTACCTGGATGTTGATGAGCTACTGAAGACAACATCAGCCTTAGGGCCAAGACCTGCTCAAACACCAGGGTGACAGGCCTTCCATGGGCTCATACGCTTTTGGTCATATTTCAACAGGAGGTTCCTCAGTGGTAGAATTCCACTTGAACCTGACAGTAGGTGGATGTCTGACCACTACACTCAAGGTCAGACTGAGCTCCAAGCCAGCTAGCTAACTTAGAGGGGTTAGACATGATCTCCCCACTTCCTTATGGAGGTAGAAGAAATCTGAGCAGGTGAACTATCAGCTCATTACAGATTATAGTTCAAGTTGGCTCCAAATCTGGGAGGTTTCCTTTAGATACATGGTGGTACAACCTACTGCTGGTTATCTGATATTCATTTTCTTCTTCCTTTTAGTAAGAGTCCTTTTAGTAAGAGTCTTCTTCCTTTTAGTAAGAGTAAGAGTTTTAGTAAGGTAAGCACACAATCCCCCAGCTAAGATTATACGATGAGCTTTTTTATTCAACTAGTTGTGACCATGCAACTAGATACTGGGCAATGGGATGTTGACAGAAATTAAGTGCAAGTGTCATCATGCCTTTAGAAAAGAAGCTGCAGACCTGCCACCTTCTTTGGGTTCCCTTTTGGCTGTCTGGAAAACAGATGGTGGTCATGACGAGTCATCTTTGACAACCCAGAGAAACAGCTTGGAGGATGCTTCATCAAAAAGATAGACAGATCCCAAATCTATGATTGGCCCTGAAGAACAAAACCACCCTATGGAGTAATTACTAACAAACTTTCATGACAATGTTTTCCCTCATAAATTTTACATCTGTTAAGGTGGCCGAATATGAAAGTGGCCGAAAACGAATATCCTAAGATGAATGGATACACAATGCTATCTACCCACTGTTTCGATGCAAGTCACCCAAAGAAGCAATCCTCTTCAGTACAATACTCCAGTAAGGGCAATGGACCAACTCCACCTTTTGAAAAGTTGCTCTACTCTAGAACCTCCTACAGCAATCAGAACAGATCCTTCCACAGAGATTAGTGTTGTCATCTTTAGTTCTTACAAGTACTTCCTGACATAGAGATTTCAATAAAACCGTACTTCTTCCGGCCAGTTCTTTGTTTAGATATTAGTGATACCATAAGTTGCATTCTGGAGTAGATACAGAAAGGAAAAAATGTGCAAGATATTGCTTACTGTAGAATCTAAAAGTCAAATACATTGAAGCAGAGAGTAGAACAGTGGTTACCAGGGACAGGAAGGTAGGGAAAAATTGGGATTTGTTAATCAAAGGGTACAAAGTTGTAGCTCTGTCAGGTAAGTCTAGAGAAAATGTACAGCCTGATGACTAATACTGTATTGAATACTGGAAGTTTGCTGAGGGCATTAAGTGCTCTCATCACAAAATAGAAGGATAGTTATGTGAGACGATATGTTAATTAGCTTGACTGTAAATATCTTTTCACTGTATTTATGTATCAATTTGCTGTACACCTTAATTTTTTTAATGAAAAGAGATGAATTTTAGGGCCCATATGGATCACCCAGGCAGCTGGGCTTCCTGCTACCATCTCCCAAACCATGTTAGTAAAGATGATAAAAATGAGGGAGGCCTTGAGGAAATATTCCCAACCGTTATTGACCAGGCCCTGTTATCCTAGTGAACACCAGGGATTTAATTGCAGCTCCACTAAACAGACGGGAAATTTCAACATTGAAGGTCACAGAAAGACAAGTCTGGAGTAAGGAGAGAAACCCCTCAAAATCCACAAAGACTTGAATGCTGAGGAACACAAAGCTAAGGAGAAACAATGGTCAGGCCACAGGGGAAGAATCTAAGCACCTGTCCCCAAGACCTATTGTTCATCTAAACCCAAGTGGTAGAAAGTGCCAAGTCTCAGCACCTCAGATTGTAGCCAAGCAGGAGCTAGGCCGCATATGCAAACCCCAGGAAGACCTCACAGGTCAAAGTGAAGAAACAGCGAAAGGAACACCATGACCTTCTCCCCAAAAGTTACCAGACCTACTGGTTCTCAGTCTTGCCTCTTTCAGTCTTCATATCCAGCCCTCCCCAGGCCTTTAGAGTCCTTGCCGTGGTGCGAGTGCCTACCACATACCCCCATGGGCAGCACCAACATTGCAGGCTATTCACATGACTCCTTCCATGAGCACCTGCCCCTTTCCAGGTGGAGACTGCTTCCAAAACCCTTCTGTGGTAGGTAAATAATGGCCCCTAAAAGGTTTACATCCTAACTCCCAGAACTTATATATTATAATTACATAACAGAAATGCATATTATATATGGAACCAAGGTTACTAATCAGTTGATCACAAAATAGGAAGACTATCCCAGTAGGACCAGTATAGTCATAAGTGTCTTTAAACATGGGCAAGGAAGACAGAAGAGTCAGTTCTAGGGTGAAGTGACATAAGAACGGCTTTGCTAGCCATCACTGCTTGTAGAAGGAAGGGGGCCATGTGCCAAAATATACAGGCAGCCTGTAGTAGCTGGAGAAGTGGAATGAATATCCCATCCAGCTGCCCTAGGAGAGTATGCAGTACTGCCTACAACTCCACTTTGAGACTCAATTCAGATCTGAGTAGATAATATCTCCTATTTTAAGTCTTAATAGTAGTTTGTTACAGCAGCAATAGGAAATTAGTATCTTTTCTATTAGGACTCGGTGATCCATACAAAGAACGTGGAGTGCAGGGGAAAGCCTTCTGAGCTCAAGTTTTCTGCTGAGGAATGACTAGCTCCACTCTCTACATCCCAGCAGTACCAAGCTGGTAGCGCGCTCGACAATGGGAAAATTATAACCGTCACCACCATCAGGACTACCTCTTGAAGATGATCAGACTCACAAGCAAGGGCACCATTCAATGAGCTTCCAGCTGCAGCGCTGCAGGATCTGCTGTAGCAATCCAGCCTAGATTCTTCTTCCCAGGGAGCAATTGGCCAAAGACTGAGCACAGGGCAGTACTGGGGCCTCACCATTTCCACCCAATCCAAGTTTCCTCCCCTGGTCATCTCTGTACAACATCTCTCTCTTAGAATGGCCAAGACTCTACCGCAGAGCTGTGCTGCAGTCTCCGGCTCTTTCTGTCCTTCCCCTTCTTTCTCGGGTGTTACAATGACGTGTAAAGATTTTTTCAGCCTGCCCCTTCCATCTGCCTCCTTTTTCCCCCTGGCTTTATGCCCACTAAGTCTCTTGGGTTTTCAACTCCAAAGGACCCAAACTTGACAGCAGTAGAAGTTCCTCCTCCTACGAGGACTGCCTGCCTGTGAGGGCATGCCCTCTAGACCTGCATTCAGTGCTCTACCGCATACGGAGATATGCAAAATAGAATCCAGCACTTCTGTCCTCATGCCTCAAACAAGTCAAGAAATTGGCCATAGTCCATAGTTAAAGGTCACACGCTTGTTGTGGATGAGTTTTAGGAAGTACAAGATGCTGTTAAAAACGGTACTATCCCCCAAGAAACTGGGATCTCATTCTACTCCCTTCCTGGGACTGGCAGCTTTAAAATATCTCAACCCCACGGGCTTGAAGACAGAAATGCTCTCTAGCAGATAACTGCCTGTGGTTTACTGAAGCAGCTTCACAGGACAATTAAAGCTTCCTGCTCCTGCCCCCCGCCACCTCAAGAGGTACTAGCTCTGGTCGCAAGCTTCTCTAAGCTTGTCCCAGGAGGTCCCTCTTGACCCTCAGCCTTTCTCACTTCTTCCACGATGGGGGAGTCTTCCCCCAACAGTACCTCAGATATCTTGCCACTGTATTCCCTCTTGCCTAGACTTGGCCACAGCAGAGGTATTCTTGCAAGTATTTCATTTTTGCCCTCAACTTAACCCACCCAATCTGACATTCCCCCTTAGGGCAGAAACCCAAGTCTCTAAGAGCTTGGAGAGGGTCTTTCCTCTGAACAACCCCTGATGTCGACTCTGCTGTTATGAATTTACTTCTGACAGTTAAGAACTAAACATATAGTACAGGCAGTGGAGCTGTGAACACCACCTTGAAGCCACACACTAGCACGGGAAGCTGTTCAACATCCCAAGACCTTCTGAAAAGACCAGACCCAGCCGGTAAGTCTATTCTCCCAGGAGATTCGAGTCAGATCCTATCCTGGGAAGCCAGGCCCACTGTGTGCCCACACCAGTTTAACTGGGAAGAAATACTGCTCTAGAATTTCTGTGATAGAGAACCACGGAATTTGACAGGCTCCATTGCCCAAGAACACTAGACCCACCTCCATACGCAGGAGGATCAGGCTGAGCTCAGGTCCGTCTGACCACCCCTTTAGAGTGACGGCCGGGGAGAGCGGTCTTCCCCACCATGAAGGGGAGCCTGACCCTGCTGCTCTGCTGGTGCCACACGTTGTCAAGAGCACCTGGGAGACTGGAAACCCTTAGCCTGCCCTCAACTCTTCTGCATGCTGGTGTGGAGCCAGGGATACAGGACCAGCAGCAGCACGTGGCTGGTGGGTCTCCGTAGGCTGTCTGGTTATGGCACCGCAGCACTTCAGATGCCAGGTCAGACTACCTTGGTGACACTGGATCAGAAGAACCAAGCTTGGGAGAAATGGTCCCCCTGAACCAGGCTGAGTGAGCCTTTTGCCATAAGGTGGAGGAAGCCAGCTTGGTTAGCATTTTCCCCCACGCAAACTGGAAAGGGCACTGCTCTGAAAACTAAAGAGGACGGTTCAGCTACATATGCCCCATGAATTGTTCCCCATCTCATTAACCCAATTCTTCTTCTTCCCTTGGATAAGACAGGTGATAGGAAAAGACTAGAGAAGGACTTCCCCATATTTCAAAGAGGAAAGGAATTCTACTTCACAGGGACAGCAAAGCTACACTGTGAGCCAGATTTTTTTTTCCAGTCTCCCAACTCACTTGCCCAAACCCACTTCCCATTCCAAGGGACCCCTTTAAGGTACTCCAGTTACATGTCCCAGTGGATACTGGGAAAGCAACACTGACATTACCCACCCACAGAAGACACAGTGTGAACTTCAAGCAGCCAGCTGTGTCTTGTCCTAGTCTCCAAAACAAACAAAGCCCTTAAGCCTTTTTCTAGGACTTGCCAACTCCCTAACAAAGGTTTTCCCCACTCTTTAAAGAGACTGACAACTACAGATAAGAACCCTGTATATTTGTTATGTGGGCCAAGACTGATTTCCTTTCTGGGTAACTTTACTAGTTTTTTCCTTGAATTTGTTCTTATTTAAGGAACCCACAGTTGATTCTTACAAAATATAGCAAGACAAAAAAAACTTGTTGAAAACAATTTTTCAACAATCATGCTACCATGCTTCAGTGTTAGCAACTTTTTCCTATGATATATCCCCAACTCTATTTCCTTTCCCTTAATCTAAACCTTGACGGTGCCAATTAGGAGTTTTATCCCTCTAGTAAAATGCGGTCATCTATGACATCTAAAGATATGACAAGACCAGTCAGTCAGCACCACAAGAAATACATGACCAAGTAGGTACAAAGTAGGCTTCTCCCTGCCACTCCACTGCATACTCAATTCTATGTGGTCTCTGGCACCATCTAAAGCAATGATCGTGGCCTCAATACCCCCCAGCTCCCATGTATCCAGTGTTTCACTGTTGTCCTTTCCAGAGAATGTAGGAGTCCCATCCTTTCTTTCCCCCTAAAAACAAAGAAACAAGAATTGATTCAGGCAGCCCTCAAATCCTTGCTTTTCGGGAGCCAGCTAGAGTGAGACAGAGTCCCCTTGAGGACAACTGTAATTCCATGTCTCTTCTCTTGTTCACAGACTTGAACAAAAGGCAACCCTTTTGATAAGAAGGACCTAAGGATCTCTGGCCAGCTTAGGCTCAGGTGTCAATTCTGATAGTGACCATAACTGTGTCCCAACTTCAATGTTTAAATTGTCATTTGAAGACAGGTTGAGAAAGCCCAACATAGAAAAGAGATCCAGTCACAGCAGTTCTTGTACAGCAAGCATGGAGAAGGTCCCAGAGCCTGTGTCTGGGTACATCTGTTAGAACTCATACCCATTATTTTATCAAAGACCTCTGGGCAAGGTCCAATGACTAAGATGTGACTTAAATCGAAATGGTACATTACAAGGTCAAGACAGTGCTTTTTGGTTTCCATACCTTCTTTCCCTGATTATCAATCCCACCAAAAGACTCCCAAGATCGACTCAATTTGAGTAGTTGAGAATGTATCTAATCCCACCTTTAACCTTCTCATTTCATACACAAAATGAACCTCAGAAGTAGCAACCTACCCAGCTAATAACTGGGTCATGGTGGTGGTCAGTGGTAGAACAAGTTGCGCCAGTGTTGGTCGGGACACGAAACTCTGCCTCGGGAACAGCCACTGCTCCTGGGTAGATTGCATGGTCCATTGCCACAGTCCTGGAAGACTCGGGATCTAAGCAAGGACCCAGTTCTTGGGACTGCTGTTCAAAGAAACAGAAGAAAAGAGCTTAGAAAATGGCAGGAACAAGGGATCAGTCACTAAAATTTGATAGCAGTCAGCATAGGACCAATAACAGATCTGACTTAAAGCTAAGTGACCATTGCTGGCCTGTTACACCATAAAAAATAGAACTGACACTAGATCCCGAGTTAGAGCTAAGAAGATTTACCTGTGAAGATGGGATGCTCTGGACACAAGCCAAGCAGGTCACCTTTCCAGCCAATGCCCCTCCATCTACCCACTAGCAATAATTATTCGTGTTTAAGAATGACCTTCAGATTTCCCCAGCATGCAGACTGTAGTCTGAAATATGTGTTTCTAGCAAGTTCTCTTCATCTTCAGAGAGATTTTCTCCAATCAGAAGAACACCTTTGAGCAAAGCTTCCTACCTAGCAAGCCACAGGATAGCAGGTTATGTTGATAGGTGTACGACACAGCTCTCATTCCTCAGGAGGGCTGGGGCCTTCAGCCATCTAGCTTCCAATCCCCTCCAGTGTGTGAGTTATTACAAGCAAAACTGTAATCATTAAATCCATTTCACCTGGAACCTGCCTTCACTAATCAAGGTGGTTTAACTGTTGCTACAAAAGACTTGCATGTCCTCCAAGTGGCACAATGCCGAAATAAGATGTTGTTTGCCCGAATTTTTTTCTCCAGGAACTTAGAGGCAGCTGTGTCTAGTTCAAGCTGATCCAGCTAAGACTGGATGGGAACCACCGACCCTCCAACTGGGCATGCGCAAGTGTGCACTTGGTGACCTTTGGACATCAGAGGGCTGAAAACTCCACCTTCAGGTCATTCTAAGCACCTCCAGTTTTAATGTGCAGAGGCCTGTAGCTTAGTTACTCCCGCTCAGAACTACAATTACCATACTTTTCCCCAATCACCTTTCCCCATGCAACTCATACTCCAAGCCTCAGACCGCTCTGCTTCTTTATTCTTCATCCTATAAATACCCCGAGACCCTTGCCTTCAGGGAGGTATGTGAGATGTGTTCTCCCATCTCCTCACTTGGCTGCCTTGTGAATAAACCCTCTCTTTGCTGCCAATCTAGGAGTAACTGCATTTTGGCTTGATACCTGAGCATCTGGCAAGATGCACCTGATTCCGTAACACCAATATTTTCCAATGGAAAATGATGAGAAAGTGTGGTGCTAGAAATACTCTGCTGTGGGACTCTGTTCCACAGTTCTGTGAGCAGCTTGTTATAAACATCTCCTGTGCAGCTCTGGATTTTAGCCATTCTTTCTCACCTCTCTTCCCTTTACTATCAAAGAACCTCATCTTAGAAAACTATTGTTGCAGAATACAAGTCCTGTCTCAGGCCAACTTCTGAAAAGAATTTTGTTGTCCTATGCAAAATATCCTCTATACACTAGTCCCAGCAGCTCTATTTCTAACCAGACAACTGAGGCTTGGGGAGGGTGAGTGATTTGCCAACAGGCTACACAGCCAGAAGATGGAAGATCTGGAACTCCAGCTCAGGCCAGGGTGCTAAGTCTGTCCTCATCACTACATTATGTTGCCTCCTTGCAGAGCTCAGACTATTCCTATGGAAAAGCAGCATCTCAAGAATTCCTATGTAGAATGGGTTTAGAGAATAATAGCCTGGTCTGCAGGGAAGTGCACTCATGGCTTGAAACCAAGTTAACATAAAACCATATTAAGCAAGAACCAGAGTGTGGGGTATGGTGGGAGAAAGGTGACTAGGACTCAGCCACCCCTTGGCATAGTCACTTAAGGGAATTTGGAGACATGGCATCAAGTGCAGTGACTTCTAGGATTTAGCCACTTCTGAATCTTTCCTTAGGGAAATCCTGGCAACTTCAGTTCTCCAGTTTTAAAGGTCCATCTCATATTTTCTTCCTCAGCCACAGAAAACTCCAAAAGCTATAGCTCCAACAGTGGACATCATTTATTCATAACCTGCCTTCCTCCAACGGTGTTTTGAAATAACCTGATTGACAGAATGCTCTAGTAAGTGAACAGATAAGGGGGCTGTCCATTCTCTCTGTTCTCCAAACCGTACCAACAACCTTTAAAACCTCCTAAACATCAAAATGGGTATCAGTTACACATAAGAACAGCAAAAACAAAAGTTAGACTCTTGAAGGACTAAGTTATTACATGTTACATAATTTGATCAGTGAAACAGGAGCTCTTGATGTTGCCCATCTGCAAAACAATCAAAAACCTTTTGAATTAGAAGATCCTGAATTTAGCTTTTTATCAAGAGACCCATGCAGGCAAATTCAGACCTGGAATCCATTCACCTTGAAGGTAACCATAGCTTTACAGGATATACTTGTAATTGGCTAGTGATAAAGGATTTAAGGTATATTTTTAGTACAGCATCTAGTGATTATTTTGGCTAGGTTAAATAACCCCTGAGACTGCTGTGATGGCTTTAAAATCCTCCATTCTGATCAACATGCCTATAGGAGATTAGTCTCCCTACTAGGAGAGTTATTAAAATGTAGTCTAGTAGTTTAGTTATATTATCCCTTGTGAGCAGCACTGCTGTCAATCCAACATAGATTTAGTAAGTTAAGAAGGAAACTGATTTGTCATTTAAAACTGAGCACTTGAAGTACTGACGTTCAGTACTCATTCTACATACCATTTCATGCAGTAAGTTATACTACACTTTCACTCTTGATAACACCTGTGATTCTGATTGTAATTTTCAGTCACCATTTAAAAATATATATTTTATAAATATAAAATTTGTATTTCTTCCTCTTTTATTTTGATTGTCAAAATGTAATTTTGTGTCTATTAAGTCTAGTAAGACTTGGCTTCTATTCTTCTGATAATTCACTCTTACTCTATATTAAGAAGTGCTGACCCATGACAGATTAGAAGTAAACCAGTCCTACACCAGATAGTCTGAGATGCTTTCATCTGGGCCACAACAGCCTTGCAACTAATGATAAAATTACTGCCTAGAAAATTAACCATTTTACTCCTGTCATCCCATTAGGTCCAAGTTTTAAAACTTCCACTTCAAAATAAGGAAATTGGGGAGAAAGGGTTTTTTCAAGACGAGTCAGAAGCCAGTGTACTTGGCCCCAACCAGCCCCAAATTTCAAGCTCTACCCATTCTCAGATATTTTGAGCAAATGAGAACAAAACAGCTAGCCTTGGGTGGGAGGTATGGAGGAACGGTGTTGATAAGTATTAATACCAGCTCTAAAAGCATCACCCTGGGTAAGAGACCCACACTCGGGGAGGCCCAAACAACAAACACTGCGGCAAATGAGTCTCAAAGTAAGACCACAGGGAGATGACCTAATGGGGTCTAACCTCAGCCCCATGTTTTTGGAACCTTGGCCTCCATTCAAGGATCTAACACAGGGTCTTGCTAGTTAAGCAAGACAGGGCACAACCACAAATTACAGCCTTAAACACATCCAACAGGGGGCACTTAATAATCATAGAAAAAGGAAAGTTTGACTAAGTTGTGAAACCTTGACTGCTTCTGCTAATTTGCCTGAAAAACGAACTGAAAGTGTGGATACTCCCACTTTAAAGAGGGAGTGAGAAGCAAGAAGAACTACAATCCTGCAGCCTGTGGAACAAAAACCACATTCACAGAAAGATACACAAGAAGAAAAGGCAGAGGGCTATGTACCAGATGAAGGAACAAGATAAAACCCCAGAAAAACAACTAAGTGAAGTGGAGATAGGCAACCTTCCAGAAAAAGAATTCAGAATAATGATAGTGTAGATGATCCGGGACCTCGGAAAAACATTGGAGGCAAAGATTGAGAAGATGCAAGAAATGTTTAACAAAGACCTCTCAGAATTAAAGAACAAACAAACAGAGATGAACAATACAATAACTGAAATGAAAACTACACTAGAAGGAATCAATAGCAGAATAACTGAGGCAGAAGAATGGATAAGTGACCTGGAAGACAGAATGGTGGAATTCACTGTTGTGGAAAAGAATAAAGAAAAAAGAATGAAGACAGCCTAAGAGACCTCTGGGACAACGTTAAATGCAACAACATTCACATTATAGGGGTCCCAGAAGGAGAAGAGAGAGAGAAAGGACCAGAGAAAATATTTGAAGATATTATAGTCAAAAACTTCCCTAACATGGGAAAGGAAAAAGCCACCCAAGTCCAGGAAGCGCAGCGAGTCCCATACAGGATAAATGCAAGGAGAAACACGCCAAGACACATAGTTATCAAATTGACAAAAATTAAACACAAAGAAAAATTATTGAAAGCAGCAAGGGAAAAATGAAAAATAACATACAAGGGAACCCCCATAAGGTTAACAGCTGATTTCTCAGCAGAAACTCTACAAGCCAGAAGGGAGTGGCATGATATACTTAAAATGATGAAAGGGGAGAAACCACAACCAAGATTACTCTACCAAGCAAGGATCTCATTCAGATTCGATGGAGAAATCAAAAGCTTTACAGACAAGCAAAGGCTAAGAGAATTCAGCACCACCAAACCAGCTCTACAACAAATGCTAAAGGAACTGCTCTAAGTGGGAAACACAAGAGAAGAAAAGGATCTACAAAAACAAACCCAAAACAATTAAGAAAATGGTCATAGGAACATACATATTGATAATTACCTTAAACGTGAATGGATTAAATGCTCCAACCAAAAGACACAGGCTTGCTGAATGGATACAAAAAGAAGATGCATATATATGCTGTCTACAAGAGACCCACTTGAGACCTAGGGACACATACAGACTGAAAGTGAGGGGATGGAAAAAGATATTCTATGCAAATAGAAATCAAAAGAAAGCTGAAGTAGCTATACTCATATCAGATAAAATAGACTTCAAAATAAAGAATGTTACAAGAGACAAGGAAGGACACTACATAATGATCAAGGAATCAATCCAAGAAGAAGATATAACAATTATAAATATATATGCACCCAACATAGGAGCACCTCAATCCATAAGGCAACTGCTAACAGCTATAAAAGAGGAAATCAACAGTAACACAATAATAGTGGGGGACTTTAACACCTCACTTACCCCAATGGACAGATCATCCAAAATGAAAATAAATAAGGAAGCAGAAGTTTTAAATGACACAATAGACCAGATAAATTGATATTTATAGGACATTCCATCCAAAAACAGCAGATTATACTTTCTTCTCAAGTGCCCATGGAACATCCTCCAGGACAGATCACATCTTGGGTCACAAATCAAGCCTCAGTAAATTTAAGAAAACTGAAATCATATCAAGCATCTTTTCTGACGACAACGCTATCAGATTAGAAATCAATTACAGGGAAAAAACGTAAAAAGCACAAACACATGGAGGCTAAGCAATACATTACTAAATAACCAAGAGATCACTGAAGAAATCAAAGAGGAAATCAAAAAAAAAAACCTAGAGACAAATGACAATGAAAACACGACGATCCAAAACCTATGGGATGCAGCAAAAGCAGTTCTAAGAGGGAAGTTTACACTACACAAGCCTACATCAAGAAACAAGAAAACTCTCAAGTAAACAATCTAACCTTACACCTAAAGGAACTAAAGAAAGAAGAATAAACAAAACCCAAAGTTAGAAGGAAGGAAATCATAAAGATCAGAGCAGAAATAAATGAAATAGAAACAAAGAAAACAATAGCAAAGATCAATAAAACTAAAAGCTGGTTCTTTAAGATAAACAAAATTGATAAACCATTAGTCAGACCCATCAGGAAAAAGAGGGAGAGGACTCAAATCAATAAAACTAGAAATGAAAAAAAAGTTACAACAGACAATGCAGAAACACAAAGCATCCTAAGACACTACTACAAGCAACGCTAAGCCAATAAAATGGACAACCTGGAAGAAATGGACAAATTCTTAGAAAGGTATAACCTTCCAAGGCTGAACCAGGAAGAAATAGAAAATATGAACAGACCAATCACAACTAATGAAATTGAAACTATGAATAAAAATCTTCCAACAAACAAAAGTCCAGGACCAGATGGCTTCACAGGTGAATTCAATCAAATATTTAGAGAAGAGCTAACACCCATCCTTCTCAATCACTTCCAAAAAATTGCAGAGGAAGGAATACTCCCAAACTCATTCTTTGAGGCCACCATCACCCTGATACCAAAATGAGTCAAAGACACTACAAAAAAAGAAAATTACAGACCAATATCACTGATGAATATAGACTCAAAACTCCTTAACAAAATACTAGCAAACAGAATCCAACAACACATTAAAAGGATCATATGCCATGATCAAGTGGGATTTAGCCCAGGGATCCAGGGATTCTTTAATATATGCAAATCAATCAATGTGATACACCATATTAACAAACTGAAGAATAAAAACCATATGATCATCTCAATAGATGCAGAAAAGGCTTTTGACAAAACTCAACACTGATTTATGATAAAAACTCTACAGAAAGTGGGCATAGAGGGAACCTACCTCAACATAATAAAGGCCATATATGACAAACCCACAGCAAACATCATTCTCAATGGTGAAAAACTGAAAGCATTTCCTCTAAGATCAGGAAAAAGACAAGGATGTCCACTCTCACCACTATTATTCAACATAGTTTTGGAAGTCCTAGCCCCAGCAATCAGAGAAGAAAAAGAAATGAAAGGAATACAAACTGGAAAAGAAGAAGTAAAACTGTCACTGTTTGCAGATGACATGATACTATACATAGAGAATCCTAAAAATGCCACCAGAAAACTACTAGAGCTAATCAACGAATTTGGTAAAGTTTCAGGATACAAAATTAATGCACAGAAATCTCTTGCATTCCTATATACTAATGATGAAAAATCTGAAAGAGAAATTATGGAAACACTCCCATTTACCATTGCAACAAAAAGAATAAAATACCTAGGAATGAACCTACCTAGGGAAATAAAAGACCTGTATGCATAGAACTATAAGACACTGATGAAAGAAATTAAAGATGATACCAACAGATGGAGAGAAATACCATGGATTGGAAGAATCAATATTGTGAAAACGACTATACTACCCAAAGCAATCTACAGATTCAATGCAATCCCTATCAAATTACCAATGGCATTTTTTACGGAACTAGAACAAATCATCTCAAAATTTCTATGGAGACAAAGAAGACCCCGAATAGCCAAAGCAGTCTTGAGGGAAAAAAACGGAGCTGGAGGAATCAGACTCCCTGACTTCAGACTATACTACAAAGCTACAGTAATCAAGACAATATGGTACTGGCACAAAAACAGAAACATAGATCAATGGAACAAGATAGAAAGCCCAAAGATAAACCCCACACACCTATAGTCAACTAATCTACAACAAAGGAGGCAAAGATATACAGTGGAGAAAAGACAGTCTCTCCAATAAATGGTGCTGGGAAAACTGGATAGCTACATGTAGAAGAATGAAATTAGAACACTCCCTAACACCATACACAAAAATAAACTCAAAATGGATTCAAGACCTAAATGTAAGACTGGACACTATAAAACTCTTAGAGGAAAACATAGGAAGAACACTGTTTGACATAAATCACAGCAAGATCTTTTTTGATCCACCTCCTAGAGTAATGGAAATAAAAACAAACAAATGGGACCTAATGAAACTTCAAAGCTTTTGCACAGCAAAGGAAACCATAAACAAGATGAAAAGACAACCCTCAGAATGGGAGAAAATATTTGCAAACAAATCAACGGACAAAGGATTAATCTCCAAAATATATAAACAGCTCATGCAGCTCAATATTAAATTAACAAACAACCCAATCCAAAAATGGGCAGAAGACCTGAATAGACATTTCTCCAAAGAAGACATACAGATGGACAAGAAGCACATGAAAAGCTGCTCAACATCACCAATACTTAGAGAAATGCAAATCAAAACTACAATGAGGTGTCACCTCACACCAGTTAGAATGGGCATCATCAGAAAGTCTACAAACAACAAATCCTGGAGAGGGTGTGGAGAAAACGGAACCCTCTTGCACTGTTGGTGGGAATGTAAATTGATATAGGAACTATGGAGAACAGTATGGAGGTTCCTTAAGAAACTAAAAATAGAATTACCATATGATCCAGCAATCCCACTACTGGGCATATACCCAGAGAAAACCATAATTCAAAAAGACACATGCACCCCAATGTTCATTGCAGCACTATTTACAATAGCCAGGTCATGGAAACAACCTAAATGCCCATCGACAGACGAATGGATAAAGAAGATGTGGTACATATATACAATGGAATATTACTCAGCCATAAAAAGGAACGAAATTGAGTCATTTGTTGAGATGTGGATGGATCTAGAGACTGTCATATAGAGTGAAGTAAGTCAGAAAGAGAAAAACAAATATCGTATATTAACTCATGTATGTGGAACCTAGAAAAATGGTACAGATGAACCAGTTTGCAGGGCAGAAGTTGAGACACAGATGTAGAGAACAAACGTATGGACACCAAGGGGGGAAAACCACAGTGGGGTAGGGATGGTGGTGTGCTGAATTGGGCGATTGGGATTGACATGTATACACTGATATGTATAAAATTGATGACTTAAAATAAATAAATAAATAAAAATAAAATAAAATTGATGACTAATAAGAACCTGCAGTATAAAAAACAAAAAATTTTTTAAATAAAAAAAATAAAAAATCAAGTAAGAGGGAGTACTCTATTAAATTCAGGGAAATATTTTTGATCGGAGTCAGCCAAAAGATCCTTGTCCTCTGGAAGATTGTATGAAATTGAGAACAGGTAAGCCGTGACTGTCTGCTGAGCTGGTTAGACACAGTTACCCAAGACCTCTTAGGATAAGTGGTTCATAGCTGTGGAACTTTGTCATGTTCAGAGCCCTGATGTCTCTAGAAGCACTTTGGAGAGTTTCTCACATAATGAGTACCATCATCCCAAGGGCTCTCTCCTAGTGTCCCTGCTGCCAGGGACACAGTCCTGGGACTTCACCTCTAGCAGAGAGATACCAAAGAGACTGATTCAGAGAGAAGGAAGTCAGTGGGTGGGGCCCATCTTAGAACATGGCAGCTACTTAGGGTGGTAAGCTTACTATGAAAGAACCGGTGAGAGTAAGTGAAACCAAAATACGAATGTCAACTCACGCTACATTGATTTGTAGTTCATAATGCATGTCTTACCATCTTACCTGTAATCTCTGAAGGCAAGGGAACGATGTTACAAGAACAAAGCAAAAGTTACCTGGGTTTTGGGTTTGTTAAGGAGATGTCTAAGCTTAAGATTGCCCAACAGCTCTGTTTTTCTGGCTTCTCTTCCTCCCCTCTGTGATATCTGGCAGCTGGGAGAATCCAAAGTCAGTGATGAGTTTAGAGGCACAAATCTACCTTAGTCTTTATAAATTCAGCCCAACTCTGTTTTTCCAGTATTAGGACAAAGTAGATACTTTGTTTCACACAGGGTTGAGGTTTATCAGAAAGACCCAAAATAGAGCTACAAAACTGGTACTTGGGAAAAGACACGCTAAGAAGGAGTAAAAGCAGCAGCTAGAATATTGAAATAATGGGGTCAATAGGCTGGAGATCAATATGGAGGCAGCCATCTTAGTAGGAATGAAGTGGGAAGAGTTGTGCAAGCTGGAGCGGAAGAAAGGTCATTAAGTGAAACAACTGGGTTACTTATTTGGGAAAACAAAGTGTATAGTGTTAATCACCTATTCACGAGGAAGTAGAGTAGAAGCAATCGACAGTAAGGGGAGTCAGGGGATGAAGGAGGTGTTTCCATAACCATCCCATCATCTCTTCATTCAATAAAACTAAGTATCTGGCTTTGGAACGAGACCTGGGGTTCAAATCCCATCCTCTTTTAAGAGAGACGTTGGTTAGTTAACCTCAGAGTATCACCTATAAAAGTTTGTAACTGCCTGAAACTGAGTAGCTGAGATTCATTTATCTGGCCAGTACTTCAATGCTTTCTTGGATAAGTCAGAAGTAGAAACTGACTGTTGTAATACCTCAGAGTAAGATTTCTACATCAGTTCTAGTTTATCAGGTGACAGGTACTGCTTGCTTCACTGAATCAGACAGGTATTCTCTTAAATGATCTAGATTTTACAGTTAAGGAGAATTAAATACATGCACGTGATAATCATGTATTACAAACAACAGCCCTTAACTGGTTTATTGAAACAGCCCAGAGATCTTAGGTGGAGTTAAGCCACAAAAAAATACAGGGAAAATACAGCAAGATATGTTCCAAGCTAGACAGATTTATTCTACCTTTTACATCTATTTGGTCATTTAGTCTGACGCAAATGTGTACATGACTAAGCTCATGATATTTAACCAGTCATCTGGCCACACCAAAAGCTTCTGTTCACATAATGGTAAAAGCCCCACGTTACCCACAGTTGACATTTGAGTCAGCGTACAGAGGAGGCTGGTAATCCGATAGGACTTTGTGATACAGGAAGTGACTATTGTTCCCCTAAGACATCTAGCTTCCTGCTGAGTAAGACAAGAAAGACAGTTACCTGATTATGTGTAGTTTGAGGTTGAGATTCAGTCTGATATTTATGATACCTCACCCTTAACTACAATATTCAGTAGTTAAAAGGTTTGTTCTATAGGCACATTACAGTAAATCATTGTAAGGGCAGTTTAATTGCATACTTAAAGACACTTAACCTAAAATGAACAATTTCCTAGGTAGACAGATTGAGAAAGTGACAAATTTAGGCCTCTGATTTTTTCCTTATGAAGTGCAACTACCCCTTAAGACTTACTAAGGAATCAGTGTATAAAGCATTCAGAACAATGGTAAAGGCTTAGCTACTGTTGCTAATGTTGTTTGTCCATATTCACACATTTTATAGAGTTAGCCATGACTCTGATCTACTGTTTGCATAACCACCATGGTCCCACGTATTTGTGCAATGAACATGTGTATAGACTAAAAATGTTTACGACACAAGGAAAATGGGGAACCAGAACCATCAATACCCACTAGAGTTTCAAGCAAAATGGTAAAAACAGGCTGAGGATAGGGGATAGAAAGTGAACACAAGATGTAAAGAGAGGTGGGGGAAAAAGTGATATGATTATGAAAGCGTAACTAGTATGCACATGAGCATGGGACCAGGAGAACGGTACAGAGGACCCAAACAGGAAGGGCCCTATACCACGGATCCAGGGTGTTGCAGATCTCTGCTTTGATTTGACCACTAAAAGCAAGGTAACTTCCAGTTATGTCAAACCTGGTAGAAATGTGAGCAGAAACTGCATTCAACGGGGAATTCACCATAAATTACACTCAGGATAAACCTGGCTTCATCAACCTGAAGAGGCTCCCATGTGCTATTCAGAATATTAACATTGTGTAGATTGTTTGGGGTGCACACAGCATTGTTTCAGTAGTCCTACTTTGCAGTTCATCTGGGAGTGTATGTCCTGTTAATCTGATAAATCTTCCCCACCCCTATGAGAGGTATAGGAACCTTCAACATTCTAAAATACACCGTATTCGAGGGAACACTCTTGCACTGCTGGTGGGAATGTAAATTGATACAGCCACTATGGAGAGCAAGGAAACAGCTCTTGCATCACAATTGCCTCCTAGTCACAAGTTGGCCATTATACAAGCTAACTGGTTAAGAGCTCATTTGGAAAGTGCCTTAAGTATTGAACAAATACTGTATAGTCTAAGAACGGAGCCAGACAAAGCCACAGGCAGTACTTACAAAGATTCTTCATTACCTTTACTATTAGTCACACGAGGAACAATCTAGCATCATATAGAGGCAGCAGAGTGAGAAGAAAGCACCTGAGCATCCAGGTCAAAAGGAGTTATCAACGTTCAACAAAGTCAATGGGATCCCAGTTTCCTCAGATATATAATGGGGTAAAACACCTCTTAAACTTAAGACGTAATTAGGGATAATACTCAAGATTTAACAACCACATCAGTGATGGTATAGTAGTAATAGTGCCACCGAGTGATGAACCATAATTATTCACAAGTGTGTTTATAACCCCCAGTCATTCAATGAGTTTTATAGTATAGCTACAGGTCTGAGTGATGCTCCCATCTAGCTATGATTTAACAAAGGAAGCCAATTACCTCCGGATGACTTCTCCATTGGCCTAATGATCATTAGACTTCTGAGGACTTATTGCAGCTGGATGGTGGCTAGGAGTTCAGCACAGAAGATATGACAAGGTACATCTTCATGCAAGCAGTTAAGGCAAGGTCTGGACTTTAAAATCTGTACCTCACCTTTGATAAAGAGGCAGGAATGTACAGTGGAGAAAGGACAGCCTCTTCAATAAGTGGTGCTGGGAAAACTGGACAGGTACATGTAAAAGTATGAGATTAGATCACTCCCTAACACCATACACAAAAACAAGCTCAAAATGGATTAAAGACCTAAATGTAAGGCCAGAAAGTATCAAACTCTTAGAGGAAAACATAGGCAGAACACTCTATGACATAAATCACAGCAAGATCCTTTTTGACCCACCTCCTAGAGAAATGGAAATAAAAACAAAAGTAAACCAATGGGACCTAATGAAACTTCAAAGCTTTTGCACAGCAAAGGAAACCATAAACAAGACCAAAAGACAACCCTCAGAATGGGAGAAAATATTTGCAAATGAAGCAACCGACAAAGGATTAATCTCCAAAATTTATAAGCAGCTCATGCAGCTCAATAACAAAAAAACAAACAACCCAATCCAAAAATGGGCAGAAGACCTAAATAGACATTTCTCCAAAGAAGATATACAGACTGCCAACAAACACATGAAAGAATGCTCAACATCATTAATCATTAGAGAAATGCAAATCAAAACTGCAATGAGATACCATCTCACACCAGTCAGAATGGCCATCATCAAAAAATCTAGAAACAATAAATGCTGGAGAGGGTGTGGAGAAAAGGGAACACTCTTGCACTGCTGGTGGGAAAGTGAATTGGTTCAGCCACTATGGAGAACAGTATGGAGGTTCCTTAAAAAACTACAAATAGAACTACCATATGACCCAGCAATCCCACTACTGGGCATATACCCTGAGAAAACCAAAATTCAAAAAGAGTCATGTACCAAAATGTTCATTGCAGCTCTATTTACAATAGCCCGGAGATGGAAACAACCTAAGTGCCCATCATCGGATGAATGGATAAAGAAGATGTGGCACATATATACAATGGAATATTACTCAGCCATAAAAAGAAACGAAATTGAGCTATTTGTAATGAGGTGGATAGACCTAGAGTCTGTCATACAGAGTGAAGTAAGTCAGAAAGAAAAAGACAAATACCGTATGCTAACACATATATATGGAATTTAAGGAAAAAAATGTCATGAAGAACTTAGGGGTAAAGCAGGAATAAAGACGCAGACCTCCTAGAGAACGGACTTGAGGTTATGGGGAGGGGGAAGGGTGAGCTGTGACAGGGCGAGAGAGAGTCATGGGCATATACACACTAACAAACGTAGTAAGGTAGATAGCTAGTGGGAAGCAGCCGCATGGCACAGGGATATTGGCTCGGTGCTTTGTGACAGCCTGGAGGGGTGGGATAGGGAGGGTGGGAGGGAGGGAGACGCAAGAGGGAAGACATATGGGAACATATGTTTATGTATGACTGATTCACTTTGTTATAAAGCAGAAACTAACACACCATTGTAAAGCAATTATACCCCAATAAAGATGTTAAAAAAAAAAATCTAGAAACAATAAATGCTGGAGACGGTGTGGAGAAAAGGGAACACTCTTGCACTGCTGGTGGGAATGTGAATTGGTACAGCCATTATGGAGAACAGTATGGAGGTTCCTTAAAAAACTACAAATAGAACTACCATATGACCCAGCAATCCCACTACTGGGCATATACCCTGAGAAAACCATAATTCAAAAAGAGTCATGTACCAAAATGTTCATTGCAGCTCTATTTACAATAGCCCGGAGATGGAAACAACCTAAGTGTCCATCACCAGATGAATGGATAAAGAAGATGTGGCACATATATACAATGGAATATTACTCAGCCATAAAAAGAAATGAAATTGAGCTATTTGTAATGAGGTGGATAGACCTAGAGTCTGTCATACAGAGTGAAGTAAGTCAGAAAGAGAAAAACAAATACTGTATGCTAACACATATATATGGAATTTAAGGGAAAAAAATGTCATGAAGAACCTAGGGGTAAGACAGTAATAAAGACACAAACCTACTAGAGAATGGACTTGAGGACATGGGGAGGGGGAAGGGTAGGCTGTGACAAAGTGAGAGAGTGGCATGGACATATATACACTACCAAACGTAAAGTAGATAGCTAGTGGGAAGCAGCCACATAGAACAGGAAGATCAGCTCGGTGCTTTGTGACCACCTGGAGGGGTGGGATAGGGAGGGTGGGAGGGAGGGAGACGCAAGAGGGAAGAGATATGGGAACATAGGTATATGTATAACTGATTCACTTAGTTATAAAGCAGAAACTAACACACCATTGTAAAGCAATTATACTCCAATAAAGATGTAAAAAAAAAATCTGTACCTCACCACCTGAGAATGTCACCAGTCTCTCATGCCCTTCACTCTCACCATAACTCCTTGACATATGTCCAAGGTCCAGACACCCTTCTCTCCTCCACCTTCCTGCTCCAAGGCCAAGAGCTTCCCCTTGGCAAAGATAGATGCCGCCAATAAATACAAACACCTGGAGGAAAGCCAGGCCCGCTGTGCTAAATTCCAATCCAGGTTGGATCAGTTTACCTTGAAAGAAGTTTTGGGTAAGGAGTTGTTGCCAGCAGAAGGATCTCCCCTGCTCTCTAAAGCAAACTTAGTTCAGTTTGATATCCATTTACACTGGTCCTTGTACAGACACATCATCCCAGGTCACCTAAGAAGGTGTATAGTCTTGTTGGCTTATGAGAAGTCTCCTTAACACAGCCCATCACTGAAAAACACACTCCAAGCCTAATTTGAGTGTAGCTCAATAGTAAGAGGCATAGTTCCTCCACCATGAGGAGACTCTAGCATGTGTTTTGAAGGGGTGTGGCAGAGAGTGGAGTGTGAGGCCCTGGCGAGGTACATCAAGTGCCTAAGTACCTGATCTATAAATTACCACTAACTCAAATTGGAAAATAGTCAAAGATACCAAAGGTAAGAGCTACTTGTATCTTTCCAGGGTCCTGTCCATAGGATAGTCAGGAGTTAAAAGCTGTAGAATGTGTGCTTTGGGTACACATGGTATAGAAGATTCCAGGACAAAGTCTGACAGCAATAATCAAATAAAGTGACTGCTCGGGGTGTGGAAGACATATTGCTGATGTCGGATGGTGTTAAACACAAAGGTAGTCATTCTAACAAAGTTTAAAGTAAACCGTTGAAGTGGTTCCAATGTTCTGGTTCCTGGGAACTTTCACTCAGCTGACAGCAATACTCAAACTACATTCTCCCTAAGTCATTTTAGACTAGTGTGTCTCTAAAACAGATGGCAAATGAGGTTGAACAGTAGGGCCCAAGGTTGTCTTTTATCTAGTCCAGCATGACTAGCCACTAGCCAATGAGCACTTGAGATGGTGCTAGATTTGATGTGCTATAGAGTTAAAAGGCATACCAAACTTCAAAAACTTAGGACCAAAATATATAAGCTCATTATTTTACAGGTTTAAATCTATTTTATCTACTGGGGTAACATTAAACTTCACTTGTTTTTTTAATGGGGCTACAACCCTTAAAATTATATATGTGGCCTGTACTTCTGTTTCACATATCTCTTGGATAGCAGCATGCTAGAGTTCCCTATTCTCTATAAAGACCACATTCAGAGAACTTTGATCTAGAAGTTTCCCACATACAGTACTTCAGGTAGAAGTTGAGGGTTCTTTGGGGTGAGAACACTTGACTTCAGAAAACGAGGAGCCATCACAATATTGTTCAGTTTATACTACATCCTATCTCCCCCCTGGAAGCTCCCAAACCCCAGACCAAAGACAAAAGAACAATGTAGGTGTATCTAGACAATTTCTGCTGGTCCTGTAGTTGACCATGTCTCATCTAAACATTCCTCCAAATTCACCAGGCTGCTTCAGAAACCTCACTAGCAGTAGTACAGACCAAATGCCATCCTAGGCTTTCCTAAGCTTTCTCTTCATTTTGAGGCTTACTCTTACCTCCATGAGGCCATCACAATTAGGGACCACGTCTTTGGTCATCTACAAGGGCTTTCCTGCTACTGAAGAGAGGCTTCATTCCCCTCCACTCCATACTTCCTAGTAGGTTCAAGCGCTATCATCTCACTGAGAAAAATCATGCCCAAATTAGACACTACAATTTAGACCCAAGGCACTGCAATGCAAAGTTGAGGCCAAAGCTGAAATCCACTCCAGCTTTTTTTTTTCAAAGTTGTTTCAAAGAAGATAGCCAGACTTGAAAGTCAGTTCTAATTCCCAGCCCGCATGCCCCCATCCACTTCTGGGGGGAGATGTGTGTCACCATTGATTAAGCACCTGGAGTCACAGCTGGGTCTTTGTTCCTTCGAGCTATGCTGTGGGCTCCCAGAGGGCAAGGCCTCCCTTCCAAAGTATGCTCAGCCCAGGGGTGTTGACTACCTTCATCCTCAGACCAATCTCCTAAAACACAGGCTTCAGGAGAGTTGTTTGCTGCCAGCTAGTCCCTCACTCCAGTCAGTGGGCCCCATGACTATGACTCTAGTGTGAGGTGGGAAAAGGGGACCCGCTTGACCTGGGTAGCTTCTGGCCACCTCATCTCACACCACAGGCTTCTCAAGGATTCCCTGCAGGAAAAGATGGCAGCCATTCCTGTAAAACAGAATCAGATCCCTGCAAGGGCTTTTGGTAAGCAAACTGCTTTATGGATCAAAGGATTCAGAATTGTATCTAAGGCTTAAGCTCCCTCATGAGAACATTTTCTCCAACTGCACCCCCATCCCATGTAAGACTTCAGACTTTCGATGTACCAAGAAACAGACATCATGGAAGCCAGAAGACCCAGGGGTCACCAGTTCTTCTTAAGCTTAATTTACCACATGAAGAAACAAGATTTGGCCTTAGAAACAAGATTAGTTTCCCTAGGAGCAGCCTAAAAAATTGGAGATGTTAACACTGTGACCACAGCTGCAAGCTTGAGGTATTTCCCTTAACAGGACTGAGTTTTAAGAACTCTTAATAGGCGAGCGTCTTTCAAGAAGCAGAAGTATCGTGTTCCCCAGCATCGTGGACATTCTCTGGGCCAGTTGTGGCAGTAGGCTAGTGGAAGGGTTCTGCATCCATTCTCCTCTGCTGCTCATCAGATTCCCCAAGAGTTCAAAGCCACTGGCTTAAATTACAACACCTAATATTGTCTTGCTTACATGGAAATTTGTGGGGGAAGGGGTCTTGATCATCAGACAACTACCTTTAAGAAATCCCTCCAAAGAAACTAACAGCTTCTAGAGGCACAGGTTTTAATTCACCTAGTTCCGATTTCTATCATTAGTCTCACTTCGACCGTTTTCTTACTACTCCCTTTTCATTGCTTAATACTTGTCTGAGTGGCTTATTACAATTAAGATAAAGATAGTTGTTGTCTTCAACTAGAGACAGTTTGAGATAGATTTGGTGCTAAGAAACAACATGTACACATGGCTACATCCAGCCTCCCGGGAAAGTAACCATTGGATTCTGGTGTTTACCAACTCTAGGGACACTGGATACTAAGCAGAAACCCAAAGAATGAGTTGAACCCCAAGTGGCCTTGGCAGAACTGGGGAATTTCAATGAAGGCCACCCTAAGGGCTGGTCAGGGTTTGAGCTTATAAAAGCTGAATCCCAGACAAGTTTTAAGAGAAAACATAAGCAGAGGTTCAGGCTGAACTGAACACAGTGGCCAGAAAGCAGGCTGAATGCACATCAGGCCAAAGCTCAAAGGCCTGCACACAGAAGTAGCCCAAGGCATGGCTAAATCCCCACGGGCAGAGGGGAATCCTGCACTATTCCATGTCTTGTTGTAAAAGTTTTCAATTGATAGACGATGTTATTCAACCCCTTCTCTCCACTCCCCAGTTACGGTTAAAGTTGTAAAGCTGTCACCTCCTAATTCATCACACCATAGTTTGATATCTAGAGCCATGTGGCTGATTAGAAGCCAATGCAGTAACACCATCTATATAGACACCAGTTTCATAGGACTCACCTGCAGGAGTCCCTTAATTAACTGGTTAAACAAATAAATGGCAATTGCGTTGCCCTGCATTTCTAAAGGTGGGAAAGGCAAACTTTTCAGTATCTCCACTGTTAGTTTTCTATTGAGAGGTCAGTATTTTCTTTGCCCAATTATCCACTGAGGTATTTTGTAGACCTGAAGTACATTTGTGTATAAGGGTTGGCTCTGTTTCTATTTCCCTTGATTTTTATAGTGGTTGATAAAGTTTACAGAAATGGAGGGGGTTAGTAGACAAAACACCCACACCATGCACTTAAAACCTTAGAATTCACACTTAAATGTAACCAAGTTTTTGGTTCACAGAACTAAGTCACTGGTACACCAGCTTTTGTAATTCAGAAGCAGAGAAATTTTTAAACGGTAAACTGACAATTACAGGTGAAAACCCTGCAGGATGAGTAGTCATAAAATTGGTTTTCAGTGTTAGGCAGCCATGCAGAAGCAGCATCCCTGTGCTCAGGCTTCTAGTTTTAACATCAGCAGTGTTGCTTGGAAAGCCTGGGATTCTCAAGACCAAAGATCTCACCTGTCAAATTTTATGTCAAGCAGACTGCTGGCCCAGAACAGCACATCTCTTGAGCAGGGTTATCTACGTGAAGCCAAAAATCTTTCTCTCCTTGAACCTTGCTTCCCTCATGAGTACCATGGAAACAAAACAACCCCCCACTGGCAAGGATGAGAAAGACAAAGTTGTATGTCCCTACTCTTGTATTTTTTTTCCTCCGTTTTTTTCAGATTTTTCTTAAAGCAGGTAGACCTAGGTGTTTGGGTATAGTATGACTTTTAAGAGAAATAATCTATGTAGTTAACATACAGAAACTTTAATTTGCTATGTAGCACCTGTGAAATCACAAGCCAAGATAATGAACACAGAATGATCTGAGCCTGTCACAAAGATGCCCCATTATCCCCTTTCCCTATGATAGTTCCTCATCTCGATAAGCTCAAGGAAGTGTCGCAACAAAAATAGAAATGAGGTTGTTTCCTCTCCTGATAACCAGAAAAATAAAGGGAACAGTGAGCAGGCTAGAGAAGAAACAAACTGGCCTGAGTTAATTAATCCTAGTTTTATTTTAACTGTTACTAATCTGTAGTGTCTGTAGTTAGATTTGTCCTTCACAAAGCTAACCTGTCACCCCTAACCCTGTGTAATTTAGGTAACTTACATCCTGCACCTGGTATTTACACTTTACTCTCCCTATAAACTCTTGTAGCAAATCACCCCTTGTAGTTGTTTGCATTTCAGAAAGGAGGTCGCAGACCTTCACCATTTTGATCCTTATCTCTCACTTTGGACTGCTAACTCCCCTACAAGAATCCCTGTAATTCCCCAGGAAGGGGGGGGGGTCACAGTTCTTGAGGCACCAGCTTGTGTCTTCCCTTTGCCTGGCAAAGAAAATAAAAATCCTCTCTACTTCTTATCTTCCAATTCTGTCTCCGTATTTTTATTCAGCATCTGTGCCTCAGGGAGCCAGATTCGGCAACAGAAGCCTCGTGATCCTCAGCACGTCAGGCAACCACCATCTAACCAGAGGCAATTTCCTCACTATCCCAATTGCATGAAGTTTCCCCTGACCAGTCACCGAAGAGTGCTTTCAGGTGAGCGCATTTGACACTGAAAAGCCCAAGGTGAAGTAATACATTCCCCCCACGTCCACATCCAGGTAGAATGTGTCAGCCCACAGGTTTTATATTATCTTCAGATCAGACAATTGCTTTCAAAAGGAATGAGGTTAAGACTAACTGCCTGGTAAGAGGGCTCAAAAGCCACATGAGGGGCTTCCCTGGTGGCGCAGTGGTTGAGAGTCCGCCTGCCGATGCAGGGGACGCGGGTTCGTGCCCCGGTCCGGGAAGATCCCACATGCCGCGGAGCGGCTGGGCCCGTGAGCCATGGCCGCTGAGCCTGCGCGTCCGGAGCCTGTGCTCCGCAACGGGAGAGACCACAACAGTGAGAGGCCCGCGTATCGCAAAAAAAAAAAAAAAAAAAGCCACACGATACACCTGAAATTCATCTTAGTTCTAGTCTTCACGAATACAAAGGACGTTTCCTTCCCTCAAAGAAGTATAATTCAAAAATAATCCACACTTTCCTCCCAGGGCTTTCACCCAAGCTGATCCGATCTTTGGTCTTTGAAATTCGGAGAGGTGCAAGTTTTCACTCACTTTCAACCATTATTCTAAACAGTTTCTCTCCAACAGTGATTTTACAATGTCAAGTGAAGGCTAGATGAAAGGCATTTAGAAACTTCATGAAGAAAGCCAGATTAGTGAGTTAACTTTAAGAACAGAAGCTCTAACCCTGTCTTTCATTTAAAGGAGGCTTATACAACTGCAGTAGGTTAGCTGGAAAAGTGGTTTCGCTGAAGTATCTTTTATGCTAGAGGTTAAATAGAAACAATGAAGAACAGGTGACTTCTAAGATTTGAGCATAAGAAATTCCAAAATTCAAGATCCTATTTAAGCTACTCTAAGAACTCCCTTTAGAGATCCCAGTAACTAGAGAAGTTTCTCCTCTAGCTGCATCTCGAGAAAAACAAGCCTGAAGAGTGACTTCAGGAAGTTGCCATGAGCACCTAAGAGGTATTTTCTGTCTGCACACGACTCGCTTCCCTTCTTTCAAGTTCCTCAATCTGTTGCTTCGAGTCTCTCACCTTTTTCGTCGTTCACCCTTCACTTCTAAAGTAAACTAATCCAAATTCCCCTTGAAATCTACGAAGTTTGGTTCTTTCCACCCACCCCCACCCCCACCCTAGCCATCAGAGAACTCTTTAGGACGGAGTAGTCCGTAAAACTTTGGACCACATTCCCCCACTGACCTCAGGCCACACCCAGCAGCAGGAGCAGAGCAATCAACAGTTGCCTACCACCTTCCTCTTTTTTATAATCAAAGCCCCGCCTTCTTCTCGGGTGTGGACCTATGAGAACGCCTAGGAGCTACTTTCAGTTCTACAATTGGTCCCAGACTTCCCGCAGGTGAAAACCCGCCTGGATGCCCAAGGCCGTCTTCTTTAGGCTTCCTATTTTAAAGAGGCACTGCTCCTTCCTCCCTGCTTTTTTACCACGTTGTAAAGGACACAGAGTTGTTAAAGACATATTTTAAGGAAATAATTTAGAATCATGTTCGAAATGTGGCTGAATCATCTTCCCCTCTAGCACTAAGTCTTAATATGGAAGATTTTTAGTGTGCCCTAAAGAATTTCAAAAGGAGCAATAAGAATAGCTGATTGGTCAGACACAGGTACTACAGTCAAACATCCTAACCTGCGGACAACGCTAATGATTTTCATAGCTCACCTGTGTGTGTCATTCATCCATTCTTCCATCTGCAAGTATTATTAAGGCCTATGATTCAAAGGAAGCAAGGAAGTGACCTAGTGGGGCTGGGGTTTTGTCTGTGCTTCTCAAACTGCACGCTAGGACGTATGAGAATCCTTAGGATACATATGTTTCTGGAAAATCAATTCCACTTGTAGATTTGGGGGTAAAAGGCACTATTTTGCGTTAAGACAATAGCAATCCAGACCAACATAGGTAAATGAGTTAATTAACAAATAAGGGAGAAGAGACAAATCTTCCTAACAGAAGAATTTTAAATAACATATGCTCATACTCCCTCATCCAGGAGCTGGAGTTTAACCCCCCCTCCCCCTGAGGGTGGGCTGGACTTAGTGACTCAATTTTACAGGGAAGAAACCTGACAAAACTACCTTAACCACGTGACCCAGGGTAGCAATGGTTATATAAGATGTTAACATTAGGGGAAAATGGGTGAGGGGTTTTGGGAACTCTTTACTCTCCCTGCAACTTTCCTGTAAATCTACAATTATTCCTAAATAAAGCATTTATTTAAAAGAAAAATAACAATAAGAAGAGAGACTACATTGTAAAATTGCATGAATTTTTAAGATAAAATGTGAGCCTTCAAAGAAATCTTAGGCTTAAAGCAGACGGCTCTAAACTATGCCTCCCCCAAACTTCCCTGAGACACTTCTCCATTTTTAGGGTTCATATAGAGCAAAAGTTTGAGAAGCAGCATATTTACCTAGATGAATCACATAGCTGCACAGAGGATGGATGCAAGGGGGATAAGACTGGAGGTGAGAGGCCAGCTGGAATCAAGCTGGGGTGTAACCATGTCTAAGGCAATAGGTCAAGAGACAACTAGTTACAAATTGCCTACTTATTCCTGTGATTGCTACCAGTGCTTTCTGTGAATTAGCTATTTCCAGACATTCACTTTCATCTTGAGTTTTCATATATCTGTAGTCAGGAGAAAGGAGATCCTCTTCCAAGGTAGCCAGATAGCATGAACAAAATTGCCAAATACACTTGAGAAGAATGTGTTTTTAAAAAACAACACCTGGGCTCCCCTGGTGGCACAGTGGTTAGGAACCCGCCTGCCAATGCAGAGGACACAGGTTCGGGCCCTGGTCTGGGTAGATCCCACATGCTGTGGAGCAACTAAGCCCGTACGCCACAGCTACTGAGCCTGCGCTCTAGAGCCCGTGAGCCACAACTACTGAAGCCCACGCACCTAGAGCCTGGGCTCCTCAACAAGAGAAGCCACCACAATGAGAAGCCTGCACACCACAACAAAGAGTAGCCCCCGCTCACCACAACTAGAGAAAGCCCACGTACGGCAACGAAGACCCAACACAGCCAAAAATAAATAAATAAAATAAATAAATAACAACACCTAAAAACAACAACAGAACACTATCTACTGTGAGGGACAGGGTAAGTCGTGGTTAAGGACATGGACTTGGGAGGAAGCAGACAAACCTGGGTTTCATGCTCAATTCAATGGCTTACTTGCTCTGTGGCCTCACACTAGCTAACCTGTGTAAGCTTCCATTTCTTCCTCATCTGTGAAACAGTGATAAAAATAGTGCGTACTGGGCTTCCCTGGTGGCGCAGCAGTTGAGAGTCCGCCTGCCGATGCAGGGGACACGGGTTCGTGCCCCGGTCCGGGAAGATCCCACATGCCGCGGAGCGGCTGGGCCCGTGAGCCATGGTCGCTGAGCCTGCGCGTCCGGAGCCTGTGCTCCGCAACAGGAGAGGCCACAACAGTGAGAGCCCCGTGTACCGCAAAAAAAAAGTAAAGCTTACTAAATATGAAGAAGCCACCTCCCTACATACTTATCCTAGTGTTTTTTCAGTTGATTTCCTGGACAGAAAGCTCAAATACCAGATAGTCCAGTTCAAACCTAGACACATGACAATCCTCACTGCAGAGGAGCCAGCCAACATTCCATAGTTAATCATCAGCCTTGGCGATGAAAGCCAACCCAAGCTTGAGGCAACATTCCTGAAGGTTCCCGCTGCTCCCCAGCCTAAGTGGATGGCAACCACAAAAAAGGAGCTCCAATTTAGGCTCCTAATTTGACCACTCCATGTCTGACTTGCTATTCAAATATTAAAAGTTACCACCTTTTGGGCTTCCCTGGTGGCGCAGTGGTTGAGAGTCCACCTGCCGATGCAGGGAACACGGGTTCGTGCCCCGGTCCGGGAGGATCCCACATGCCGCGGAGCGGCTGGGCCCGTGAGCCATGGCCGCTGAGCCTGCGCGTCCGGAGCCTGTGCTCCGCAACGGGAGAGGCCACAGCAGTGAGGGGCCCGCGTACTGCAAAAAAAAAAAAAAAAAAAGTTACCACCTTTTGAGTCCGTACTTTGAGCCAGGTAATCTACATAATTCGGCTCACTCAGCCCTCCTTGACTCCCACGAAATAAATATTGATGTTCCAAGTTATAAATGAGAAAACTCAGGTTCAGAGGAGTCAAGCAACTTTCCCAAAGTTACACAGCTAGCAAGAGGCAGAGCCAGGATTTAAACCCGGGTTGTTCACATTCCAAGGCCCTGCCTTTAAGCATTCAGCGCACCGGTTGAGGTTGTCAGGAAAGTGAGTTTGAAGGGCTGTAGGGTGTGGTAGAGCCACTAACAACTTGTGACCCTATTTTTCTTTCTTCCAGTGAGAGATCCCCGACCCATAAAAGAAGGCAGACCAAATACTCTTCCTGCCACAGGAGCTCTCCTTAGGAATGGAGGCACAGAGGGAAGAGATCCGGGGAAAGCACTCCAATTTTTATTTCAACAGCTTTATTTCAATTCCATTACTTTTGAACCAAGCAAACTGCTTCAGAATCCTCATCCTACCCACCCTTTTCCTTTCCTGTCTCATTCTCCCCTCGCCCACCCCCTCGCCTCCCACCAGAAGGGGAAACAGTGTTTGTGCAAAGAACAATTCCAATTTCAGTTTTCTTAACTCATATTCGGAACTGGACTAATTCCAATAGGTTATTCACCAGAACCAACTGTCATCTCATTGCATTCTGATGCCTGCCTGGATCCTGGGCCCGTTCTTGGAAGAACAAAGGCAGCCAGGGGAACAGGTGGTAGAAAGTGGCTTCCATCCATACCAGCACAGCACGAAGCACTCTATATTGGTAGCCTGCCCTGCGGAAGCCTGAATTGGTTGCTCTCTAACTCATTACAGGCATACCTCATTTTACTGCATTTCGTATTTTTTCCAAACGGAAGGTTTGTGGCAACCCTGCATTGATTGAGCAAGTCTATCAGTGCCATTTTTCCAACAGCATTTACTCACTCTGTGTCTGTGTCACATTTTGGTAATTCTCACAATATTTCAACCTTTTTCATTATTATGAAAGTTGTTATGGTGATCTGTGCTCGGTGATCGTTGATGTTACTGTTGCAAAAAAATTATGACTCCCTGAAGACTCAGATGATGGTTTGCAATTTTTAGCAATAAAGTTTTTTAATTTTTTTTATTTTTTTTAACTGGGGTATAGTTTCTTTACAATGTTGTGTTAGTTTCTGCTGTACAGCAAAGTGAATCAGCTATACATATACATGTATCCCCTCTTTTTTGGATTTCCTTCCCATTTAGGTCACCACAGAGCACTGAGTAGAGTTCCCCATGCTATACAGCAGGTTCTCATTAGTCATCTATTTTATACATATTAGTGTATATATGTCAATCCCAATCTCCCAATTCATCCCACTCCCCCTTTACCCCCTTGGTGTCCATACATTTGTTCTCTACGTCTGTGTCTCTATTTCTGCCTTGCAAACAGGTTCATCTGTACCATTTTTCTAGATTCCACATATATGTATTAATACATGATACTTTTTTCTCTTTCTGACTTACTTCACTCTGAATGACAGTTTCTAGGTCCATCCACGTCTCTAAAGTATTTTTAAATTAAGGTATGTACATTGTACTTTTAGACAATGCTATTGCATGCAATAGACTACAGTATAGTGTAAACATAACCTTTATATACACTGGGAAGCCAAAAACAATTTTAGTGTGACATGCTTTATTGCAATATTCACTTTATTTCGGTGGTGTGGAACCAAACCCACATTATCTCCAAGGTATGCCTATGTTAGATAGGGCTGATGGTGTTACATATACAGATATGTCATAATATTTATTTGAGATTTTACAACAACAATATGACATTGCACTTCAAAATGTACAAGCCTAATTTAGAATATAAACAGATCGAGAACTTTCCAATACCTTCCCATGCCTACATTTCTATATCCTTTTAAAATTACAAAGCAGCTGCAAGTTATGTAGTAAAAAGCCTACCCACGTAGACTTTCTCTTGAGTCCTTCCACCTCAGCATCCACTCTGCTACTGCCCTAACTTAAGCCCTTATTTCTCACTTATTCCTTTGTTTACCCTCCCACCTGTCTTCACTGCCTCCAGGGTCCCACCGTACACCATTCTCCACATTGCATCCATAGAGATCTTTCTAAAACACAAAATCCTTCTTTGGATCCCCGTAATCTTTGGGATAAACACAGAATTTATGCCACAACCAAAAAAAAAAAGACAAAAAGACAGGTCGTTTTATTCACTGATCCAGTCTTACATCACTCATTCAAGTGCCTTCTGAACACTGGCCCCCTTCAGTTGGTCCTCCTTCTAGCATTTTCCAATGCTGCTTCCTCTAGTACATCCTTCTCTCTTTATCACCCTTCCCATCCACCTGGCTAGTTCCCACTCTTCCTTCAAAGATAAACACAAGTTTTATCTTCTTCAGAAAGCATTTCTCTGCCAGACTGCCCAAAGTGATTCAGGAACCTCCTCATGTCCTCTTAAAACAGAAATGCTAATACACCTGTTATCACAACTCTATTGTCAACATCTGCTCACTTGTCTGTTTCCTTCACCAGAATTGAGCTCGTAGAAAATAGAATGTCTTATTCTCCTTTGTGTCCCAGTCCCTGGAATGGTTCTTGGCCAGAAATGTTACTCAATCGTGACTTTTGAGGGAATGAAGGGATGAACAAATGACTAGCCCATTGTATCTAGAAACAAATGGTACAACTCAAATGCTGTAATTGAGGAGAGTTTAATAAAGGGACTATTTATAAAGATGTAGACGAGGTAAAAGAAACCCATAAGAAAAAGTGAAGCATCCTTGGGTCCAGCTACAGCAGGAACTGGGATCACCTTTAGGCCCAAAGGTATAAGGAGAAAGAGAGTAGTTCCCAGAACCCAGAGGGAGTCACTGCAGGGGAGGACCAGCTGATGGGAGGTATGACCTTCAGTAGAGGATGCATCCAACATGTAGTGACCTGGCATGATGGAAGCTGAGGGAATAAATATGTGAACTCATTCTCCTCCCATCCTCCAGTCTCCTACTGCTGCCTCTCACTGGCCAAACCAACCAGAAGCCAGAGGGCAAGAGAGCCAATGATGCAATCAACGTGGGTCAACCTCTCAGGGCACAGAGCAGGGGGTGGGAGTGGGGGAAGAGATCTGGATGTACAAATGGAAAATATCCAACACAGCTTCTCTCCAAGGAAAGAATCATTGACTGCATTCTAAAAGTTAAGAAGTTCATAAGGCCAGAAACTATCAAACTCTTAGAGGAAAACATAGGCAGAACACTCTATGACATAAATCACAGCAAGATTCTTTCTGACCCAACTCCTAGAGTAATGGAAATAAAAACAAAAATAAACAAATGGGACCTAATGAAACTTCAAAGCTTTTGCACAGCAAAGGAAACCACAAACAAGACCAAAAGACAACCCTCAGAATGGGAGAAAATATTTGCAAATGAAGCAACCGACAAAGGATTAATCTCCAAAATTTACAAGCAGCTCATGCAGCTCAATAACAAGAAAACAAACAACCCAATCCAAAAATGGGCAGAAGACCTAAATAGACATTTCTCCAAAGAAGATATACAGACTGCCAACAAACACATGAAAGAATGCTCAACATCATTAATCATTAGAGAAATGCAAATCAAAACTACAATGAGATATCATCTCACACCAGTCAGAATGGCCATCATCAAAAAATCTAGAAACAATAAATGCTGGAGAGGGTGTGGAGAAAAGGGAACCCTCTTGCACTGCTGGTGGGAATGTGAATTGGTTCAGCCACTATGGAGAACAGTATGGAGGTTCCTTAAAAAACTACAAATAGAACTACCATATGACCCAGCAATCCCACTACTGGGCATATACCCTGAGAAAACCAAAATTCAAAAAGAGTCATGTACCAAAATGTTCATTGCAGCTCTATTTACAATAGCCCGGAGATGGAAACAACCTAAGTGCCCATCATCGGATGAATGGATAAAGAAGATGTGGCACATATATACAATGGAATATTACTCAGCCATAAAAAGAAACGAAATTGAGCTATTTGTAATGAGGTGGATAGACCTAGAGTCTGTCATACACAGTGAAGTAAGTCAGAAAGAAAAAGACAAATACCGTATGCTAACACATATATATGGAATTTAAGAAAAAAAAAATGTCATGAAGAACCTAGGGGTAAGGCAGGAATAAAGACGCAGACCTCCTAGAGAACGGACTTGAGGTTATGGGGAGGGGGAAGGGTGAGCAGTGACGGGGCGAGAGAGAGTCATGGACATATACACACTAACAAACGTAGTAAGATAGATAGCTAGTGGGAAGCAGCCGCATGGCACAGGGATATTGGCTTGGTGCTTTGTGACAGCCTGGAGGGGTGGGATAGGGAGGGTGGGAGGGAGGGAGACGCAAGAGGGAAGAGATATGGGAACATATGTATATGTATAACTGATTCACTTTGTTATAAAGCAGAAACTAACACCATTGTAAAGCAATTATACCCCAATAAAGATGTTAAAAAAAATAAATAAATAAAAATAAAAGTTAAGAAGTTCAAGAGCAATGATCACAGAAAAATGTATCTTCTTTACAGCTGATAAGAGAATTGGTTCTAAGGAGAAATACTTTAAGTCAGTTGTGATCAAGAAGATAGCAATAGGCTGGCACCCAGGTTTCTTACAGAAGATGCACCTGTCTCTGGAAAATAAAGGAGGAAATGGGAAGGAGAATGGGGTTGAATGCATTTGGGGGCAAGTTTAAGAAGAAGAGGAAGACAGTGGCTGAGGACCAAGAAGAAAGAGTTGGGAGAAGAGTTTTCCAAGTGAAATTGTGGGCACTCTGTGTGATATCTTCCTATGACCATTATGACCCACAGTAAAAATGAAAAAAAATATCACAATATGCTCAGTGTGAATGGATTTCTTGTGAAAGTTCATGAAGGGGTTGAGTTTATTTACATCAAGATTGGTATTGGGCTGCCAAAGACAAGGGTCCAAGATAACAAATTTCTTAGTCAAACAGAGAAGGAACTGGGGTCCAGAGAAGTAAAGTGGCTGAATGAAGGGCCCAGCGTTAGAGGAGACAGAGCAGGACTCACGACCTGAGCTGTCTGAGTCCAACTTCTAGGTGTTTTCCTCTGCCAATGCACATCCTTCCATCAGGTCTCTGACATGGATGGGGAGAGGTGGGCATTGGAGAAGACTTACACTGCCCTGAGCGTGGAAGTTATGGCTACGTAATTCTTATAGTTCACAGACGCATACTAATATAAGGGCTAGAATTTATGGAGTACGTGCTGTGTGCCAAGGGTTAACTTGTCTAATCAAAGTAACCCAAGGAAGCTTCTATTACTATCCCATTTTACAGGTGAGGAAATAGATCAGAAAGATGACATGCATAGTTTGAACTCAGAATTTAGACTCAGGCAATCTGTGTTTCTAGATCCTCTCAACAGCTACCCTGAGTACATTTACTCATTTCAAGCATTTAAAAAGGAAGTACATATACCTTTTTAAATGGCAACTTGCAAATCGAGGTGGTTTTTGAAGCTGGGTTGCTACCAGCTCCAAAATACTATGGATCTGTTATCACAAGTCTCCCTTGATTTTTAGCCCTAGTTCCTCCTGTCTTGCATACCACGATACCTGCTGCAGTTGCTTTTCACATTTTCTCTCTGAAACAAGACTAACAAAGGCAGCTTTGGAATCCCACAGAGCTTCCTCAGGACCCATATGTTAGAAAAGGTCTCCTGCAAGGATCTCAGCGACAGCTCATCTCAGCACTTGATCCTCTCTGCAGGCGCCCTTCACGTCCAGGAGTCAGAAAAGGCAGACAGGTTCTTTGAGAACAGAAAAGAGGAGGCATTATCAGTGTCTGTGATTCACGTTCCCAACAGTCATTTCTCTGAGTTCTTAGCTTTTTGTAGTATTTAATCCCACTGTCACTTCGTCCAGTAGGAGTGATGTTCTGCCTCTATCTGGAAAGCTCTTGTTGAGCACCATGGTCAAAAATGCTGGTTCCACATGTCTTAGGCTTTTCCTTACAACACTTTACTCACAGATGTTAAAGCATTTGTTAACATTGTCATTACATTTCACATCATCTGTGAGTTTTGAGAAGGTATTGTTATTTCCATTGTATAGACAGTAAAAAAAAAACTGTTGCACAGAAAATAGGTGACTTTTCTGAGTCATAAGTCAGTGGCAAAACTAGAACCAATATCCAGTGTTTCTGACTCCAGATCAGATTAATTCATCTCCTAAAAATACCGTTTTTCCTTCTCCATAGGTCCAAAGCCATCCTTACCTACAGAATAAATGCCAGTCCTTTAATAAATACCAGTATCTAAAAAGTACCTAATAAGTATCTAATAAACCAGCTTCTAATAAATGAGTTGTTTACCGCTATGTTAAGGTAAGAAGCCAGCACCAGCCTTCCATTACAGCTCTATGGCATTTGCTTTGGAACCAAAAAGAACAGACTCTGAATCCCAGCTCCATCACTTATTAGCTGTGAATTGGGGGGTAAATTCCTTAGTTTTTTGCCAGACGGTAGACACTGCTAGTTGTCTGCCCAATATCTACTCCCCTTTTTCTGTCTTCCACTGGAAACCTGCCTTGGATCAGAGCCTCCATGGACCCAGGTAGAAACACTTCTTTTCCCAGACTCCCTCACAGCTGGCGGTGCCCACCTCCATATGGCAAAGATTGGGGCAATGAGTCATCAGCTGAGGGTTTCTGGAAAGCCTTGCTTCCCTCCATAAGTGTCCATCCCCTACCCCTTCTTCCTATTCAGTCCCATTTTCTTTAACACTAATATTCATTTCTATATATTTCTCCATTATGTTACGCTTCAATGAAATAACGAGTTAACTAGTTGAAAGGAGAATTCTTATTCCTTTAGTACCAGCCAAAAGTACATTTCCAAAAACCCTCCTCAGCATCTCCCCACAGAGCCTGCTGAATCCAAGTCTTACTTGAAAGACTGAAGTTTTTATTGATGTGTTTTCGGACGTGCTCAAATTTTGATGAACAAGTTACACCATCTGCAGATGATCCAGGCCTGGTTTCTTCATCTCCCTCTTCCTTGTCTTGGTCCTAGAGTTGTTCAGTGCCACCTCTGCAAGGACAGGGTATCTTCTCTTTGCCCTTCAGATCCACTCTCAGCTCTTCGTTGTGATTTCTAGCCAGGAAATGGACTAGCCAGGACGGACTGTATAAATGAGGCTCTCCTACACTCTCTGGCTTCTGGCTGGGGTGATGGGGCGCCCTCGCAGAGATCAGAAGGAGGGAGGCGGATGAGGTTGGGATATTTTATCCCCCTGGCTCCCACAGCAAACAGAGCCACAGATTCTCTCTCAAGTCATCTTTTCTACATAACTCTTTCCTTTGGGTTCCAGAAACCATATCCTCCTTTCATCTCTTTGGGCCTAATCTGGTTACAGCTTTGCTGTTTCTGGCTCTGGCTCACTGCACTGTCCCTTATGCTTTCCCTATACGCTCGCTACCTTTTACCTTTGAAACAGTCCTTTTATTAAACCCTCTTTGAATTATCCTAATTTGAGTGTGTCATCTGCTCCCCTGAGAACACTGACTGGTACAGATGAGAAAATCAAAACAGTATATTTTTGCTTCTAAATAGGGCCCCTCAGATGTCTCAGGCATCTAGGGTCCTCGTGCGAAGGCACAGATACCCTGAATGGCTCCTGCCGCAGCCCAGCAACATGGTGGTCTCCACACTCTATTCCCACCCCATATTTCCTTCAACCATGTTTAAAACTTAACTACTCTGTATCCTTTTCCCATGTCTCTGTCTTCCAATGTGACAGCTAATGAATTTGCTCACGGGTGTTGATACCTTGATAAGAGAAGGCTGCCACAATGTTTGTCTTCCATAAAAAAAAATTACATCCACTACTCATCTTCCTATACAGCGCCCATGATGTATTCCATAGTGTGTATTCCATAGTATTCCATTATTGTCCCACACACTATAATTAATCAGACCTGAAGATTCACCTTAAAAGTACAGGCTCTGGGCCTTCCCTGGTGGCGCAGTGGTTGAGAGTCCGCCTGCCGATGCAGGGGACGCGGGTTCGTGCCCCGGTCCGGGAAGATCCCACATGCCGCGGAGAGGCTGGGCCCGTGAGCCATGGCCGCTGAGCCTAAGCGTCCGGGGCCTGTGCTCTGTGGCAGGAGGGGCCACGGCAGTGGGAGGCCCGCGTAACGCAAAAAAAAAAAAAAAAAAGTACAGGCTCTTTTTTATGTCTTCACTGCAGAAGAGCCAATCAAATAGGTTACAGGTTTCAGGCTTTTAATGTTTTAAAACTTGTAGCTGACTGGGACACAGAATGTCCGTTTACCCTGGGGCTTGATTAAATGCAAAACCACTTGCTAAGACTGGAAAGCACAATCTCAGGAAGGACACTGAGTGAATACACACTGTCACCCTTTCCCATGAGTAGTCTAGCTTTTCAGGCCTCAAAACCATTTTCTCAGTGCACTCATTGAATCTTGATTTCATAAGGTCTGGCTCACTCTAAGCAAGGGAATAAGAAACTGATAGGTAAAGCAGAATGCCAACTTACTAATTTAAATGGGAACTCATATATACATTCTGTAAGTTATGGGTACCAGGCAATAAGTGTAACAGTTAGCTGCAAGTAACAGGGGAAAAAAAGTGGATTAAACCGTAAGTACATTATTAATTGTTTATTCAACAAGAAGAAAGAGCAGTCTCATCAATATCAGCAAAGAACTACACACTTTGGCACATTTGTTTATGGCCTCGTGGTTGCAAGGTTGCTGCCACCCCAGATATCGATATTGCATGCAAAAATCAGAAGACAAATAGCTGGTTAGGGGAGAAGGGGGCATGCTTTTCATAAGGCTTTGCCTTTTTGCCCAGTTAGCTTCCCAGAAGCTCCACTGGCCAGAACACGGTTGCATGGTCATCCCAATTGTCAAGATGGCTGGGAAAGCAAGCATCTAACCCTCTAGCCACTGTTTGTTTTTTTTTAATTTTTCTTATCGATATATATTGGAGGATAGCGGTCAACAATGTCGTGCTAGTTTCAAGGGTACAGCAAAGTGATTCAGTTATACATATACATGTATCTGTTCTTTTTCAAATTTGTTTCCTATTTAGGTTATTACAGAGTATTGAGCAGAGTTCCCTGTGCTCTCCAGTAGGTCGTTGTTGGTTATCTGTTTTAAATATAGCAGTGTGTACGTGTCAATCCCAAACTCCCAACCTATCCCTCCCCCCTACCCTTCCCCCCTGGTAACCCTAAGTTCGTTCTCTAAGTCTGTGAATCTGTTTCTGTTTCGTAAATAAGTTCATTGACATCATTTTTCTTAGATTCCGCATATAAGCGGTATCATATGATATTTGTCTTTGTCTGACTTACTTCACTTAGTATGATAATCTCCAGCTCCATCCGTGTCCTAGCCACTGTTCTGTGGTGGGAGTTGGCATGGAATAAGAGATTTGGAAATGGCTTTGGAGAGGGCGGCAGCTGTGGTTGTGTGCCACACCGATCTCCCTTCGAGAAGGTTCGCTCTCCAGCTTCAAGGAGGGCAGCTGACTGCCAGCTTCTAGCTGCAGTGCCTTCTGGATCCGTGACATGTTTGAGCTGAGGCCATGTTCTTCCTGGGGAGCCCCCAGCCGATACTGTACAAGCTGGGATTACTAAGGTCTGGCCAGGTCTGCCCAATACGGGACTCCTCTGATCTTTGTTCCAGAACCCCCTGTCGCGTTGGTAGAGACTTGTTCAGATGCACGCCACAGTCTGAAGCTCTTCCTGTCCAATCCTGCTTCTCCCACACCCCACCCCGCCTTTCATGGCCATTACTGCCCAATAAACCTCGTATACCCCTAACTCCATCTCAGCACCTGCTTCCTAGAGGAGCTGAACGGACAGCAGAGGGCAGCGTCAGCATATCTGTTCCCTAAAAGGAAATCATGGAAATCAAATATTTGTGCTAAGAGAATACAGGATCAGAACAAGTCTACTCTGACTAGTACGTTTTCACTGTGAAGATATGCCTCATGTGGGTGCTCTCTTATTTCAGAAAGGACATCCATGCCCCCCGCCTACACAGGTGAATAATGGCAAAGCTGGTCTCTGATTCTCTGACTCGTTTTTCTGTTTCCACTCAAATCATCCCTGTTCTGTTGGCTTACGCTTTCTTAGCCGTGTTGATTCCAACATGGAATGCTGTAGCCAAGCCCTGTTTTCTCTACCTTGGGGCCCAGAAGACATTCTGTTTTCTTTTTTGATCATGTGTTTGCTTCTTTTGTTCTGCTTTAAGGAGAATTCTCCCAATATCTGCTCTCTTCCGTTATGCGCGGACTCTACAATTTCAATTCTCAGAGTTCTCAAGGAGTGTCACTGCCACTCCCTTTTATTTCGTATGTAGTCCTGCTGTAGACCTTTAAAATAGCATCAGTTCTAGAGCATAATTTCCTCTGAGGAAGTAGCTTCATCTGTTTTTTTGTTCATTCCATTTTTTTTTTTTTTTTGGTCATCCCATGCATGGGATCTTAGCTCCCGAACCAGGAATCAAACCCGGGGCCCCCGCAGTGAAAGTGCCAAGTTCTAACCACTGGACCACCAGGGAATTCCCTCAACTTTCATTTCTTAAGCAGCTACTATGTGACGGGCACTCTTGTAGGTGCTGGCCATACAACAATGAAGAAGACACAGGAACTCTCCCAAGAAGCTCATGGAAGCTGTTTCTAAGTTCAACAAAGCTAGAAAAAAAATCAGAAGATGTGAAGTTTCAGCCAAGGGAAGAGTGAATTGCACATCAGAGCTTTTCTACAACATAAATATTATAAGCTTTCCAGCCTCCATGAGACACTGCTTCAGAGATCTGCAGACTGGCCTGTCCTCTCCACACACACTGGATAGTAAACACGGATGTGGTTTATTTTCTGCAGGTCTATGTTGCTCGTAAATGTCTGGTACCACTCTCACATCCACTCTGCTCAGAGCTGCCTGCCTGAGATGGTTCTCTCTCACCAGGGCTTGAAAATTATGGAGCTGCCCAAACGGTACCTACTTCTGGATCAGGCCCACCTGCAGCACATCCCCAAGGATGTCTACGTTAAGGTCTTTATCCTGGCCTTGGTTTCAGATGGTATCTGTGCTGAATGGGCTTGCCCCACTTATGAATGCTATCAGAGTTGTCTATACAATCATTTATCAGTTCTATCCTTCTAAGTGAAAATTAATAGACATCAAGATAAACTGGACTGGGTGCAATCCGGAGCTTAAAACCGATGACCAGATCACAGACTGGAGGTAATATTTCAAAAAGACGACAACTAGTAGTCATGACAATCCTCTCATCTAGGATTCAAGAAACTTTCCCAGAAGACAAAAGTCTTGAGTTGCTTTGGCGTTTTCTTCACAATTTTAGAAGGAGGATGACAAAGCTACACTGGACCTCAGGAAGTCACCGAGTCCCATCCCCTAATTTTATAAGGAGGAAAGTCAGTGTCTGAGCAGCAGAGTAACTAGTTTAGGTCAGACAGCTATCAACAATCTCGGGCTAAGACCCACAATTCCTTACTCCCAATCCAGGCTCTTTCTAACAGCCAGCCCACACTGGATCTGCCTGGGCTCGCTGGCTTCCCCAGTAAATTCCTCTCCTTCCATATTTTAATCCCCGTTCTTTCATCTGTTGTCATGTGCAGCTTCCTTTCCTTCCCTCTTGCTTCTCTCTCCACAAGATTTTTTACATTCTTGTTAGTCCTGTGTTTTTCCCTCTTCCTGAACACTTTGTTTTTTCTGCCTTTGCTATCAGTAAAGGAAGAAAGCCAATATGCGTGTCTATCTTTGTATCTTCCATATTTAGTACTTAAAAAAAAAAAAGCTGGATGTATATGGAAATTCTGAACTATCTTTCAAATTACAATTCTGTGAATATACTATAAAGCAGACTGGAAAAATAATACTACCAAATTCTCAAGACTGAGTACAAAAACACTTCTGGGATGGCAGTATAGGTTTTGAAATGATTGCATAGGGGCCCTCAAGACTTCAAGAAAAGACATAAAGTCTCTACAGGGGAATTATAATCTTCCGTAATACAACCAGATCAAAATGTCATAGATACTAGGGCTTCCCTGGTGGCGCGGTGGTTGAGAGTCCGCCTGCCGATGCAGGGGACACGGGTTCGTGCCCCGGTCCAGGAAGATCACACATGCTGCGAAGCGGCTGGGCCTGTGAGCCATGGCTGCTGAGCCTGCGCATCCGGAGCCTGTGCTCCGCAACGGGAGAGGCCACAACAGTGAGAGGCCCGCGTACCGCAAAAAAAAAAAAAAAAAAAAAAGTCATAGATTCTATTAGCTCTCTGTAATAGCAGTGGAAGTAAATGATTGAAGGGAGTGAAAAACAAACATACAACAAAAACAGCTACGCCCATCAGGTTAACTGGAGAGGGCTGCTTGGGGGCAGGCTGATGCACCATATTTCATCAGCCCTGGATGGGATGAACCCAGTGTTTGTTCTCACATCATGCTCTCCAAGCATGGACTTTCTGATTAGTTAGTTTCCTATGTATTCTGCTAGCAGGAAGGGCATGTTTTGATGGCAGGCATTAACATCCTGGATCCAAGGGGAATCCTCAAATACAAATTAATTAGTTGATACCCTCACTTGCTTTCACTAAAGGCTATTCTACTCCATGTGTTAGACTCTAGCTCAGGGCCTGCAGAGCTGAGGTCCTGATCTTGAACTCTGGTGACCCCATGAAAGTGTTGTCGCCACGAGCTCAGCCCTACAGTCCAGCCAGCTTCCCTCTTTAGCATTCCAGGACCCTCTTTAACTTTTGCAAGTTGATAAAATAACAAATATCTATTGAGCATAATTGCATGGATTTGACTATGGTTGGTCAGTTGCCCTTCAAGAGTGGGCAATCTGGGCTTCCCTGGTGGCGCAGTGGTTGAGAGTCCGCCTGCCGATGCAGGAGACGCGGGTTCGTGCCCCGGTCTGGGATGATTCCACATGCCGCGGAGCGGCTGGGCCCATGAGCCATGGCCGCTGAGCCTGCGCGTCCGGAGCCTGTGCTCCGCAACAGGAGAGGCCACAACAGTGAGAGGCCCGCGTACCACAAAAAAAAAAAAAAAAAAGGGTGGGCAATCTTGTTGATTTAAACAGACCAGGAAGGAGTAATGGGTGCTAATGATCTGAGGAAATGGATAATTAGGTCTGCTTCCCTCTGTGTTGTCTTTTTTCACGTTCTTCTAATAGCATCGAGAAAGGAAGAGAAGGCAGTCCTGAGAAGCTGCTGGGGCCAGCCCTGGATAAGGAAACACCTAGTCCTCTCTGCTCCCCAGGCAAAGGAGAAGTGCTTCTCATAGGACCATTTTACTGCTTGCTTGAGCAGCCCTGTCTGTTCCTGGAGCTCAGAGTCCTAGAAACTGCATAAAAGAACTGCGTCACTGAGCCTCAAACAGGGGTCCTGCCCTAAGTCCAGGCGACAGCTGTTAGGCAGCTGCACCAGTGTGCCCTAAAGCCGCTTAGTGTAAGACGCAAAGGGAAAAACGACTAGCTCTCAGAAGCTATGTGGAAAACACAGACCCCTGTGGCAACAGCTGGCAGGTAATGTATATCATGAAGACATTTGTGGCATGAGAATGGACACATAATAGATGGCCTTTAGAGTTATATTTTAAGGGGTTTTTTTTTCCATAAAAGTTACGTGCCCAAATCTTTTCAGTTTAAGAAAAATTAATAAGAAGAAAAAAAGGGGGTGAAAGGGAAGAACCCTGGCAACTGGTACAACACAGGCATGGAGGCAGGTAAAATGGGCCTCCCTGTCATCCGTCGCCTCCTTCCCTGCCCAGATGCTCCACCCAAAAATAACATGAAAGGCTTCCCTGAAGCAACCAAGATAAATGTCTGCACCTGGGGCTGAGCCCCAAGTTCAGGCACAGCACCACTTCTGAGACTTGGCATCTTGTCTAGCCTTTGATCGCCTTCCCTTCGTGGGACACGTCAACTTTGCTCCTCTTTAATGTACAAGATGGGACAGGGCTGAGGCCAGGCAGCTATAGCCGCAGGCAGGGCTTTCTCCTGCACTGCACAGGGAGGCTTTTGCCTGCCCAGGCCCAGGCGGAGCAGCTGCAGTTGCCTGCCTGCACATCCTATGAAAAGACATTCAGTGTTCTGGTGGCTTAGCATACGTGACGCCCAGCGGTGGACAAGCTGGGACGGGGGACCCAACGGAAAGCAGGAAGCAGGTGACTTTCTGAGCCCAGATTTTAGTGTCTATGCCCCCCCCACATCCCTTTTAGTGACAACTTTTTCTGTGTCCTTTAGGAGTCTAATGATCCCATGCACTTTTTCTAAGCTGTTCCCAGCCCCATCCTCCATCAAAATCCTCTGGCGCAAAAGTAAAAAAACTGTCACTGATGCGCATTATTGATGGGAGTGTAAACCCATATAACTTTTCAGGGGAGCAGGTCAACAATATATACATTTTAAATATGTGTTCCCTTAGACTAGACCCAGGAATTTCACTTCTAGAAAGGTATCCTAAAGAAATTACTGCATGGGTAAGCAGAAATGGATGTTCAAGAATATTTATTGCTGCTCTGATTAAAAATACTGAACAATGGGAAACAATGTAAATATCCATTAGAAGGGGACCTTGAGCAAATTATCCCATGAGCATAAAATGAAACACTCTGCAGCCATTAAAAAGAAGAAAGCAGATCCATATTGATGCTGACATGTGCCTCAATATATTGTTAAATGAGAAAAGTGTGTTGTAGGAGAGCATATAGAGTAGGATGCCACCCATGAAAAAAAAAAAGTTCATGTGTTTATACTTGCATCAGAAGAATGAAATGATAAATATCATTTTGTTGACAGCAGTATCTCTGAGGGGTAGCACTGTAGGCATTATCCACTTCCTCTCTATTGCTTACATTTTTAGAGAGGAGATGTAAGAACAGAAAAAATATTTTGATGTATTTTTCAAAACCTCTCAGGAAAATATAGGCAATGCCTTCATACCGACAACAACTCACATTTGTAAAGAGCTTCGCAGTTTACAGAATACTTTTTTTCTCCATTAACTTCTTCAGTTCTCAAAACCCTGGGAGGTAGGAAAGGCAGATCTTAGCATTGTCAACGATAAGCAAAGCTGGACGTTAGTGAAAGCGGTGAAAACAGACTCCAGGAGGAGAAGGAGCTGAGTGCCATCCATCTGGGACAGAGGCGGCGGGAGATTTTAAAGGGAGAACGAGGATGAAGGGAGGGGAAGCGAGTGGAGGCTCAATGAAAAATTATGAAGTGTTGGTGAGTGTAAATGTGATTAGGGCAGCTGTGTCTGCTATCTGGCAACTAACGAAGTTAGGATTCTACCCTCCCACAGACACTGGAAGACAGAGGCCCAGTCCTTCCTGATGATTACATGTCAAAGGAATGGCTTTCAGATCCTTTAGAAAGACCCTCCTGAGGTGTAGGAGATACACATCTCAAAGGGACAGAAAAAGGATTCACAATTGTCAACACTTTAGAGTAAATGACTTAGGAAAGGGAGGTCAGGTGTTGGCTAGAACAAACTGTAGATTCTTTAGACAGCCCTGAGCTTTTCCAGAGAGGAACTCAAAAAGCAGCAGGGTTGTCCCAGGAACATGGCCTTGGGCTGCAAGAAGCCAGTTAAAGTTCGGCCAAGTCTCTTAGTGCAGGGGTTTGAATGGAGTGTTCTTGCCAAGAGTTTTTGCAGTTCTAGGTGTCTCCTCTTTTTGGATTAAAAAAGTAGTTCTCAAAGAAGTTATGGCCCCTTGGAGATGCACCCCATGGATCTCCCTTCCAGGAAGAAGCTGCCGTTCCCCTGCAAGGACAGCCTCCAGCTGCAGCCCCTTCAGGAAGCCCCTCGGCATTTGAGCTGAAGCTATGCTCTCCTTGAATAATCCTCAGTCAGCCACTAAGCACTCAGGTTGCTAGCCCTGGCCATTGCTACCCAACATGGGGCTCTTCTAATGGGCAGCTTGTGTTCCTAAGGCCCAGGTTGGCTGAGTCTTGTCAGATTTGATCACAATTCCAGGCTCTCCCTGCCCAACCCTTCGTCCTTCCTCCCCGTTACTCATTCACATCCCCCAACACAACTATTGCACGCACTTTGGAATTCATCTCAGTATCTACTTCCTGGGGTCCCCAAATAATCACAAGTGACTTGTCCAAAACTACACTCCCGGCAAATAGGTGCTCAAACCATAGTTTCTGAATGTCATGAAGGTGAAAACCCTATTGGAGATATTTGCATTTTAACCAGATTCAAAATCTTTAGCTAAAGGAAAGACTTTCCAAAAGTGGGGATGACAGAATGAGCTAGAGGGAAACAGGGATGTGAGGGGCACTGGAAAAAAGATGGACCATCAGGGCCTCCCTGGAATGACTGAAATCACACCAAATGGTCTTTTAGTTCCATCCAGAAGATTAGAGAACTCATGCAGAGGCAACACCAGGATGCTAGCACCATGCCTTGTACATACTTCAATTACTATGGTTCTCACATTGTGTGGTAACTGATATGTCTGCCTCTCCCTTTAGAGGATGAGCTTCTCAATGGTATGACCTGTGTTTGATTCTATTTGGCATCCTCATTGCCTAGAACAAAACTTAGTACATCATATTAGCTCAATAATAGTTGAATAAATAATTGAGTCTAAGGGAAGTGGGAGAGTAGGGACAAAAGTGGGGTCATAATTATTATAGCCAATATTTACATAAGTGCATTTCAGGTGTTGTTCAAATTTTTTATCATGTATCGTCATGTCATTCAATCCACACGGTAACCCCACGAGACAGTTTTGCAAATGGTGGTGTCCGGGAAGCAGACACTGAGACAAAGCTTAGGGTGCAGGATGTTTAGTAGGAAACACCACTGTGATCCGCACCCATGGCAGGGAGGGGAAGGAGAAAGGAAGGTTGGGTGGAGGAAATTGAGCCACAACACAGACCCAACAGCAGCCTCAGCCAGCCCCATGGAGAGCTCTGGGACAAAAGTGATCCATCTGAGTTGTCCTGTGCTGAACCAAAGTGACCAAGACTTCATGCGTCTTCCCCCCTCAATCAGTCATTAGATGCTGGCCCTCCTGGGCAGGGCGTGACCTTGGGTGAGGCTGCTCTCCGGGTCATAGTCCCAAAGGGGCCATCCGCGGAAGGCCGTGTGCCAAAAGCACTCCCAGCAGCTGGGGCATCTCGGCAGCACATTTCTGTGTCTGTCACAGGTCCATCCATCATCGACCCCTTTATACAGACGAAGAAACTGAGGCATAAACACTTTAGTTAATGGCCAGCCAGGTCAGACAGTGAGTGGTGAAACCAGGATCAGACTCTGATAGTCCAGTGGGAGCCTGTGTTCCTGTTCACTACAGCTTACTCTTTTTTTTTTATTTTTATTTTATTTATTTATTTATTTATGTATTTTTTTGCGGTACGCGGTTCTCTCACTGTTGTGGCCTCTCCCGTTGCGGAGCACAGGCTCCGGACGCGCAGGCTCAGCGGCCATGGCTCACGGGCCCAGCCGCTCCGCGGCATGTGGGATCTTCCCGGACCAGGGCACGAACCCGCGTCCCCTGCATCGGCAGGCGGACTCTCAACCACTGCACCACCAGGGAAGCCCTACAGCTTACTCTTGATTGTGGTGCATGTAACTGTAGCAGTGGGCCACGGCCCCCCACATGCCCTAATAATGACTTGAAATCCTAACTTCGGAGAGGGTGACTTCATCCTTGCATGCATGAAGGTTCACCTTTACGAGCTATGAATAGCTGCAATCGGGAATGGAAAAGACACTGTCGGGTGTGATACATGTAGAAAAGTGTTAACACGTGTTTTTGTCCAGCATTACGCTAGGCACCTTGAAGGATATAAAGGTTCACGAGAACTTAGCGTTTAGGCAAGAGGATAAACCACAGACACATGAAATACTTATTGGAAAAATATCCCAGAACAGTAAATGAGTAAGTGGGGGATGACTGCTATGTTAGATAAAGGTAAAACAGGCAAAGGGCAAGCAAACCTTTAACAAGACAGTCCCCTATTGTGACAAAGCCCCGGCCCCATGAACACCGAATGACTGTGGGCCTTGGAACCCAAGTTAATAATAAAGTATAAAGTATAACCTAAGTGTAAAAGGAACTTGATGTACAAAGGCTGGGAAGGGCCCACAAACCTGAGTGCAAAGAAGTTTCCAGCTTTTGATGAGGCCTCATTTTCTCTGCCACTATACTGCCTTGAATTTTACATTACCCTAAGTGGCTCCTGGGTGATTAAAGACATTTTAACTGTACATCTTAGCCACTTTTCCTTTACATGGGGGAGAGCACTTAAAAACTGAACAAGCGGAGACTACTGTGGTTTACTTTACTGGGATTATGCGTAGGATTTTCTTTATAAGAACGTTTATTTTTTATTATTTCATCATTCAACAACTGTTTAATGAGTACCATCAAGGTTGGGGTAGTAGTCTAGCACTGTGGTTAGGAGCACAGGGTTTGGCAGACAGACTTGGTTTGAGTTATAGCCCTGCCACTTCCCAGATCTGTGTCAAAGTACTTCTCTAATCCTCAGTTTCTTCATATGAAAAATGGGACTAAAGCAGTACTTGTCTAGTAGCATCATGGGAAGGACTAAAGAATTCATGTAAGGTGCCTGGAACATATTAAGTGAACAGTGAGGTTATTTTTTTTTTTGCCAGTAACAGCCAGCGTAGGAGGAGTTTGGCCCAGATACTATGCTGGGTGCTGGAGCTTCAACAATAGCAAGAAAGACAAACATTCCCTGCCTTCCCACGTCAGACAAGTAAGGTAAGCAGACAAGCAAGGTATTAACTGGTAGGATAAGAAAAATATAGAGTTTTATGGAAACAGGTAGCACTGACAAGGAGAGGGAAGTAAGTAAGTAAGTAGGTAAGTTCCAGAAAGATTTCTTGGAAGAAAACACATCATCACAACCTTTAAAAATCATATTATTTGCTGTAAATTATTTGGTTCTGGGCTAGAATGTAAGTTTCATGAGGGTAGGGACATTGTGCATTGTGTTTGGTTTTGTATATCCAGCCCTTAGTGTGCTACCTGACATATAAGAGGCATTCAAATAGCTGGTGGTGAATGAGAGAATGAAGCGACTCCTAAGGTGGTAAGTAGGAGTTTTCCAGATAAGGATGACAGGAAAGGTGTTCCAGGCAGATGAAGGAGTGTGCATGGAGGCACAGGAGGGAGCGAAACCATGATGAGTGGAAGGAGCTGAACTGCAACCAGGCTGGAAAGCGTGTGGATGTGGATGCCGTGAGAGATGAAGCTGAGAAGGGTTGTCAAGCAGGGTCTTGGAAACTGTGCTAAAGAGTCTGAACTTGATGCTCAGGAGTGATGTGAAACCAATAAGGATTTTAATCAAGGAAAGGATATAATCAGTATGTGTTTATTAGAGTTCATTCCTTATTCTGTCAATACACTAATAACTCAAATCCATTTGAAGGAAAAAAATGGATATTGCACATAAGCATAATTAGAAAGAAAAGTCATCTGTCATCTCACCACTCAGAAATAACTGCCATTTGACTATAAATAACAAGCAACCTGTCGCAGCTATCTATCTACTGCTGTGTAACAAACAGCCCCAAAACCTAGTGGCCTAAAATAATGATTTATTATTTTTCAAGAGTCTGTGGGTTAATTAGGATCAGTTGGGTGGTTCCCCCGCTCCGTGTGGCTTAGCTGAAGATGCTCATGCAAGCTGTGTGCAGCTGGGAGTTTAGCTGAGGCTGGAACATCCAAGATGGCCTCCCATCTCCAAAAGCCTCTCTCTGCATGGGCTCTCTACTATCAGTAACCCAACCTGCTTCTTTGCACCATGGTGGCTGGCTTCCAAGAGGGATAAAAGGGAAGTTCTTGAAGCCTACGCTTAGACATGCACTGAACTTCTTCCACTGCACATTAGTAGGCAAAGCTAGGCACAAGGCCAGCTGAAATTCAAGGGGAATGGAATCCACCTCTTGATAGTGCACAGGGATGAGAGGACTCATTGGCTATTGGGAAACTATCTACCACACAATCCGATTTGCTAACCACAAAGCAAAGTTGTTGACCATTTCTGGTATAAATAGTGAGAAAAACTCAAGTCAAGTGACAAATGCAAAGTACATGGTGTTTGGCCATGTAAGAATCTGATAAGTCGGTTGCTTAAATAAGCTGGCACTTGGCATGCATGCCACGGAAGGTGGGAGGCAGTGGGGAACATCATATTAGAACCCAGTGTGCAGTGAAAGAAAGTGAAGGAAAAAGGCAGATCCTAGACCAAGAAAATGGTTAAAGCTGTATTCTGGAACCAATGCCTGTACACTTAACCTGAGTATTAACTCCAAGCATAACAGGTGAATGAAACACATTATTTGTCCAATCTTGCTTTCTGAGAGTCAAATGGGTGGGGACCAAGGGGTCAGGGAGAGTTGTATTTCAGCATGCACTTTGGCAGAAGCAGCAAAGTGTGCACACCACATCCTAGGAAATGACAGAATTGAAACCTGAAAAGCCAAATCTCTTGCCAAATCAAGGAGCAAGTATGAGACCAAAACGTCAGCCTTCTCCTCATCTCTGCTGTGAATGGGGCAGGGGGCTTGATTCTCAATTTTATTCATCACAATTATGGGAAAGCCAACTGGTTGAATGGCCCGAGAAGGGCATAACCAGGCTCCTGGACTTGTCTGTGAGTCTACTTCTAATGCCTAAAGACAAAGGACAGTGCCTCTCTAGTCCTACCTGTCTTCCTCATCTCCACTGCCATTGCCTTAGTTCAGTCCTTCATCACTTCTTGGATTTTTGCAGGACTCCTGATTGGTCTCCCCATTACATTATTCATCTCTACGTGCTCCATCTCCCACATAGCTGCCAGTTACCTTTTTTTAATACACATTTTATAGCTTTAGGAAATGGCAAGGAAAAGAAAGACCAGAGAAAGGTGCCATGTTCTGATTAGGAAAAGACTTGTATGTCACAATATAGACTTTATCCTGATTGAGAAGTACCTACTGAATAATTTTTCAGGAGAGACAATCAAATTTGCATATTTTTAAAAATTTTGCACATTTCAAAAGGATATCCAGGCAGCAAGGGGATCAGAAGTAAGCCTGGAGACTGAGAGATGATTAGGATATTGTACAATAGTAACCCTGCTAATAGAGAACAGCTCTGAGCCAAGCCAGTGTCAGAAAGTGGAGACAGAGTAGATACACAGTATAAATGATAAATGGTGACCTCCCGGCCGGAGGTAGCAGGCAAGAAGAAATGAGGAAATCACCTAAGTTTCCAGCTTGAGTAGATGGAATACCTACTCTCAAAACAGACACACAGGAAGAGCAGGTTTGGGTGTAATCAGAAACTTCCAAGTGGGATGACCAGTTTTGAACAAATAGGCTGGGAGTTCGGGAAAAGGGTCTAAATACAATGAAAACCAGAAAGGAGAACAGATGAAGTCACATGTGGACAGATTCACACAGAAAGACCATGTAGTAAGAAAAGCAATAAAACCCTAGAAGAACTGAAGAGGGTTCAAGACTTGCAAAGCCACAAATGACTTTTACAGCTCAACAAATCAAAATCTGAAAGCAGAATATATTGTCTACTATTTGCCAAATTGCTTAATAAGAGAGGGAGGGTCATTCAAGCAGAGATTCTCCACTAGGAGGGTAGGAAAACATGTCCCTATTGCCAGGGGAGAAGAGGTATTACATGAAAACCATATTCTGTGTATCTCATTTTCTAACCAACTAGAACAAACAAAGGTCTACAAAACCAAACTACATAGGGAAACCCATGCAAAAAAAAAAAAAAAAGGGTGGTGGAGGCCACCACTCGCAGATCAAGCCTAAAGCTTGGGAAAAAAGATCCAAAGAGCTAGAGGCTGGCAAGGTCCAGTCAAAGCTAACTCCCCTAGTGCTTATTCACCAAGAGGCCTTCTGAAGAGAAGTTGGCTTGTCTGCAGAGAGAGAAACTGTACTAACCTGCCAACGTGAGTATTCTGGTCTACTTGATACCTTTTGGCTTTCGCTATAAACTAATAGGCATTCAGGTTAATATGTCACTCTTTTAATATGAGTACACCCCAGAGAGAGGTCAACTCTCCAGTGACAGATTCACTTTCAGTATCTCCAAGGCTCAGGGCCAAACTGCAGTGAGGAAATACTACCTGGAGGACTTCTGGTAACCAGAGACAGGGCTTATCCTGGAGGCGCTCCAGCCTCACTTCAAGCCTCCCCTCTGAAATACAGCAAGCACCTTTTCTTTTTCACCAAAAAGGTAAAAATTAAAATGTGACTGTAAACAGGAGTACAATGCATTAATATTTTTATTTTGAGTTGTAATCTATTATTACTTCAAAAAGATTCACTTCAAAAAACATCCGATGGATGCTGACTTACCAATAAAAAAGTAAGTCATCGTTATATGATTTATAATACAGAATACACAATAAATTATATTTACATGCAATGACTAGACTATCACACACACGGTAAAAAAATACAGGATTTTTATGTACATTTTTAAAGATTTACATTTTCATATACAGTTTATAAAGTTTAAAAAAATTCTCTGTACAAAATCTCATGTGTACAGAGTTGATAAATCCCTATTCTTATGGCTGTACCACCACACAGATACGCTTAAAACTATAATACTACAAACACTCAGGTTTTTTTTTTTTTTACACTTCATATTCAGTCTTGGCACCCATGTACAATACCATTATTTTTGAAACGTGAATTACAAAGGAAATACAATGTAATCATGCAGACTTTTTTAATAGAAGAAAATGAGACAAAATGTGCTATTAGGTCAACATTTATCAATTCCATAGTTACCTAGTTCTGTTCAACTTGCTGCACTGCTCTCATACAGGTACATGCACACCTAGATTATGGATTGTTTTAAAAACATTAAAATAATACTATAGTCTGACAACACTTAATCATTAGGAATGCAACTATCCAACAACCCTAGTCTGTTGCTTATTTCTGTTTTGGCAGAAACCTCAAAGAAATGAAGATATTACATACCAAAATTCACAGAAATGTCAACATTATAATTCCTAAGTTTCTAGAGTCTGCATCAGATAGAACACTGATCATTTAAAAAAAACAAAAAAAAAAAGGTTTTTGACATTTAAGAGTATATTCTCTGCTCTGAGAATGGGGGGGAGAGAGAGAGATCTAAGATAAACCATTACAGGATTATCCACTGTCCCTGCTAAGGAAGCACTTGCACACTCCCAATCTGTTTCAGTAAAGACACCTGAAGGCTTTATAAAAAAGTTGACGCTACACTATTCAACTTTAAAAATCTTCTTGAAAAGTAATAAATTGAAGGTATCAGCACCTTCCCTCCTCCCCCACGTAGCTAAAGATCAAGGAGAAAAATAAAGTGCCAATGTCTGAAGTATTGTCAATTGTTTAAGAGGCACTAACCCATTTGATGGCTTAGGATTAAATATGAAAATAGGCCAGATCTGATCTGAATAATAAATAGAAGGTAGGTATTCCAGAGTCTATGCAATTCCTGCCTAGATGGGGGCTGCACCAGGAAACTACCTACTCCCCCATTTATTGCTTTGAAACCTGTACACACACTTTCATTTTGGACCCAGAACAATGAGATTTCTAAGACGGAAAGCACAGTGTCTGTGCCACTTTGAAGCTGAAGAAGAAAGTGCACTCCTGACCACTGTGAGGGGAGCTGCTGAGGCTCTCTTCTCCACAACTCATATCTTCACAAGAGTCCTCGCTAAAAGGAAAAACAGAGAGAAGAGGATCCCATCATTTAAAACACGTCTAAACGTCATACAGGCAAAATTAAACTGCTGAACAAGCAGCTCTAGTCTCAGGATTTTTACATTCAAAATTTAAGCTCTACAGTGACAAAATTTAACTTAGAAGGACTTCCTAAAGTGAAGTGTATTGTAAGCTCCTTAGAAAATACAGATTTGCTTAAGAGGTTTAAACAAATTACCACTTGCCAAACTATTATTCTTGTACCAAGTAATAACTCTGTCAGCAATAACTATAGAATTCTAAGTACTTTAAATCCAGTAAATGCAAACTAATGACAAAGATCTCCTATCACATGGTTTTGATGTCTTTCTTGCATCAATAATTGCATCACTGAACTTCTCAAATATCAAACTAAGAAACCAACGAGCTAGGAAAATGGAACTTATGGTCTCTTCTCCCTACAGCATAAAACGGTGAAATTCAATAAAATTAAATAATTCACTTTACCAACAAAAATAAACTCTGAATAAGACAACGGCATTTGACAAAACTAAAAATCTCTACAGAACTCTGCCGCATCAGTGGTGGTAGTTCCCTTTACTTTCAAGTCATTTAACCCGCAGCCTCTTTCCATAGGACCATTTTAGAAATTCATACTAATGTTAAAAAAACCCAGAATGCTGTTTTCTTAACTAAACTGTATTTCAAAAAGCAAAAAAGATGGGAAACAACCAGTTTTTTTAAACAGGAGCAATGAAATAAGTCAGAGAACAACAAATACTGTATGATCTCACTTATATGTGGAATCTGAAAACACAAAACAGAACTCACAGATGCAGAGAACAGATGGGTGGTTGCCGGAGTTGGGGGTAGGGGGTGGTAGATGAAGGTGGTCAAAAGGTACAAACTTCCAGTTATAAGTCCCGGGGAGGTAATGACGTATGGGATGCTGGTTTTTGTTGTTGTTGTTTTGTTTTTTAAATTTGTATTTTATTTATTTATTTTTGGCTGTGTTGGATGGATCTTCATTGCTGCACATGGGCTTTCTCTAGTTGCAGCGAGCAGGGGCTACTCTTCGTTTAGGTGTGCAGGCTTCTCATGGCGGTGGCTTCTCTTGTTGCAGAGCACAGGCTCTAGGAGCATGGGCTTCGGTAGTTGTGGCTCGCGGGCTCTAGAGTGCAGGCTCAGTAGTTGTGGCGCACGGGCTTAGTTGCTCCGCGGCATGAGGGATCTTCCCGGACCAGGGCTCGAACCTGCGTCCCCTGCATTGGCAGGCGGATTCTTAACCACTGCACCACCAGGGAAGCCCCTGTTGTTGTTTTTTAATAAAGAAAAAAAGTGGGGGGGGGGGCACACTTCCGAACTATTGCCTATTTTAATAAAACTACTTCTGGTTAATTTTCTTACCCAAAGAAATGATGCTATCAGAGCTAGGGGCTCTAATACACAAAAATCAGTAACATTTAGTCTGCGGAAGTGTCATTAGTCAAGGAACCTGCTTACCTTTCACTTTCATCAAAACACCCCACCTCCGGTATTGTGGGCAACTCAGGAACACTATAGTAGCTATTGTGGAGGTTCTGGGCTGTGCGCCTTGAAACAATCCAAACCAACTTCTTAAGGTCTGGTTTGCAACATTCAGGAGAAGAATATTCAGCTAGGCATTTAGAAACTAACTCCCTCCAGTAAACAAACTCGGAGTCATTAACCTGAAAAAAATATTTAAATGAAGAGGTTATGACGGCGGTTCCCAAACCTTGCCACACCTTGGAATCACCCTGCGATCCTTAAAAAACACCTGGCTCCCACCCTCAGATACTCTTATTTAATTGATATGAGGTGTCATCTGGGCATCAAGGGTTTTTAAAGCTCCCCAGGTGATTCTAATGTGCAGTCAAAATTTGGTAACCACTGCTTTAGGGGAGGAGCACCACAGGTATAAATCGTTTACATAGGATTCAATACAGAGAATACTCTGCCTGTCTTAAGAAAGCACACTAACCTAAAAACACTAGGTCTGTTAATAAATCAATTATCAAGTATATACTTTGACAGTCGCAATGCAAAGGAATTTAACATAACTTATGTTTCTGTAACATAGCATGACTTGGATTGCTAAAATACGCATTTACATTAAGACACCAGATATATGCAAATGGAGAAGTTGGCAGTGTGAGAGAAGAGGAATTCCCCCAGAAGGGCACAGTTCCTCCACCACTGGGGAGTGCCCTAATTTATTTCATGGAATCAATTTTCACCGAAGATGTTTCCAAATGACATTATTATAAAAGGTTTAGATTCAAACTAGTAAATTCGTGATTAAAACAAAAGCTGGAAGTTACGTATTAAAACAAAATGCTTCACGTTGCATGTACTTGACCACAAAACAGATGATGATTTTATATCATCTTGGCCTCCATTTCCACCTAATCCAGTCACATCTTAATCCCCTGGTAGCCTGGCTTCTACCACTCTCTTATTCTCCTGACATCACCTCCTACATCTCCTACGTGGGGAAACTGCCAACACTGAAAACCCAGAGTTTTAATCAACCGCTAAGCAAAGGACTCCCCAAAATTTCTTACGGTTTCAACTATTATTTCCTCATGGGAAATTGCTAATCTCAATCTCCAACTATAATTTATCTGGAGTTTTTAGTCCAGACTGCCAAGTATCTGCTAGACATCTACCTATCTGAAAGGTATACAAGTACCTAAAATCATACTTCTTTGATCACAGTTAACTTCTCTCCAATTTCCCTCAATGGTACCAATATTCTCTCCACCATTAGGTCCAAATCTTGGTCATTCGTGACTCTTTGCCTCATTTCCATGCTTGGCCTCTAAAAACCACTGAGTTGGGTGTACTACTTCCTGCTTGTGACTATCACCTAGATATTCTATCTACAAACCTACCCTAAAATGATTCCCAAACCCTTCTAGTCCACCAGCTTCCTAGCCGTAAGCCTTTGCTGCCCAAACTTCCACTGTCTAAGATTGTTTTGGTAGAACCAGGTTCCAAGTCATTGTTCCTCTCACGGTCTACCCTACTTCTCTGCTAACCAAATCCCGAACTATTGCTTATGTTCAGACACAGACCCTACAGGACTGCGACACAGAACAGTAAATGACAGAACACCCTGCTTCGTGTTCAGTTCCATACTTCTCCAACTAGACTATCAGTGTAAGAAAAAGGACTGTGCTTATGTTTGGTTTACACCTCTTTATGATTGAAAAAACTTATCAGGCTAGCCTGACAAAGGAGTTTAAAAGAAAAACATAGCCAGGGCTTCCCTGGTGGTGCAGTGGTTGACAGTCCGCCTGCTGATACAGGGGACACGGGTTCGTGCCCCGGTCCAGGAAGATCCCACATGCCGTGGAGCAGCTAGGCCCATGAGCCATGGCCACTGAGCCTGTGAATCCGGAGCCTGTGCTCTGCAACAGGAGAGGCCACAACAGTGAGAGGCCCGTGTACCGCAAAAAAAAACAAAAACAAAAAACAACATAGCTGATGTTATCTTGGTAATGCTACTAAAGGGACGATGACTCAGTCCTACAGATGTAATGGGATGCCATTCGTGCATTTACTAACTCTACTTCTTAATATGCGTTTTATTTTTTAATAAATTTATTTTTTATTTTTGGCTGTGTTGGGTCTTCGTTGCTACACACAGGCTTTCTTTAGCTGTGGCGAGCGGGGGCTACTCTTCGTTGCAGAGCACGGGCTTCTCATTGTGGTGGCTTCTCTTGTTGCGGAGCACGGGCTCAGCAGTTGCGGCTCGTGGGCTCTAGAGCACAGGCTCATGTGGAGCATGGGCTTAGTTGCTCTGCGGCATGTGGGATGCTCCTGGACTAGGGCTCAAACCCGTGTCCCCTGCATTGGCAGGTGGATTCCTAACCACTGCGCCACCAGGGAAGCCCTTAATACGCATTTTAGAACAACGTGCGTGGGGCAATGTAGACCGCTGTATTACCAACTGGCAAGAAGACTACAGAAGGGATGTCTAAACGCAGAAAGAAGCTAGCCTAAGTGACCAGGTTCCCTTCCAGCTTAATACTGTCTGGGTTGAAGCTGCATTTGTAGAACATCAACACTTAAGATACAAGAATAAATGAGTAACAGTTAAGAGCCCCATAAAGTGTTACTTAATGATTAAGTCACTACAGAAAAGATAAAATAAGACACTACGAAAAAACTTGCTTTAAAGAATAAGTTCTGAAGATATTTACCTTGGAATGTTTTTTAACAAGCAGGAGAATTTCCAATAATTCAATGGATTTCAAAGTTTCTACTTCCAAATTGAGAAGGCACAAAGCTAATACAGATGGCTACAAGAAAAAAAGAAAAATAATTTTTTTAATTCAAAATGGAAACTGCAGGGGGAAAAACAGAAACTGTGAGATATATATAAGAAAGAAATTGACTTACTTTTGCTTTTGAAAAGATAAGTCGGCAGCAGCAAGCTTTCAGCTGAGCTTCCAGTTTATCAAGGCTCAGTATTTCTTTCCTATACAATGAAAAGAAAGAACAAAATATTTATTTATTAAACTTCTAAAGATTTAAACAATTCTAAGGATTTATTAAAAGTCCAGGCTGAAAGTTTGGAGCAGGTAAAAACAAATTTCACTAGAGTTCTAATTCTTTACTGTTACTTATAGCAATGCTCAAGTAGAAAATCTTAATTTTTAATCCCACCTACCTTTCTGAAGTATGACAAAGTACTATAGTATGGTATAAGTGCAAAAAGTTTAAGGCAGTAGTAGCTTCCAATTCATAGTGCAATTTTTCTGAAATGATTTTTTCCATCCGTTTTATGTCAGAAGCAGTACATTTACATTGGCTAATCCGGATTACATCAAGAGTAGACGGAATATTGCATTCTTCTTCAACTATTCTAGCAGCCAGCAAAAAACAACAGACTCCAATGCAAGACAAATGTTTAGGTTTCACCTGAAAAACAAAGAACAAAACATTTCTTCCAACAATTGTCACTTTAACTTAGCAAAGCACACACTTAAAAGAATATTGTAATGAGCCCCTATTCTTAAGACAGAACACAATCAAGCTGCTTCCCCGTACTTACCCTTACACACAGTTATACTTAATCGTTTTTACATTTTAAGCTCTCTTAACCTCCCTTTAAAAAACAAAAAAGACATTTTCAGCATTTAAATTACTTAATTTAAATGCAGGTAAAAATTTTTAATGCAAGTTCAAAAGCTAGGTTTCTCACAGTTAGACATTATATTTCAAACTTATGAAATTCATAATAGTACAACCTCCCCCAAAATAAATTAAGCCTTCCAATACCAAGAAAATATACTTCTTTGGATATAAAAATAATACATTCATCTTTGTATCTTCTTATCTATTTAAGAATCATCCCATACTTCACTGCAAATTTCCCCAAGAGAGATATTGCATCAGATGTGCAGAGTAGAGCATATGTACAAGCTGCCACGGACAGATGGCTTCCCTTTTCAGTGCCCTGAAAACTGACCCAGCAGCTGACAGCAATCCTACTGGCAGAAGTATCACCACATTTAACAGTTACTGGTAATTGTTTTTTTTTAATTTATTTTTTATTGAAGTATAGCTGAATTACAATGTTAATTACTGCTGTACAGCAAAGTGATTCAGTTATACCTATATATACACATTCTTTTTCATATTCTTTTCCATTATGGTTTACCACAGGATATTGAATATAGTTCCCTGTGCCATACAGTAGGACCTTGTTGTTTATCCATTCTCTATATACTAGTTTGCATCTGCCAATCCCAAACTCCCACTCCTACCCTCTCCCACTCCCCTCCCCCTGGCAACCACCAGTCTACTCTCTATGTCCCTGATTCTGTTTCTGTTTCACTGATAGGTTCATTTGTGTCATATTTTGGATTCCACATAAAAGTGATATCATATGACTTGCTGGTAATTGTTAATGAGACTGTGGCTCCCTGCTTGGAAAAGATTTCTCATAGTGAAGGCAATAGGTCCCCTTTAACATACTGCTATACTTCCATTTGCCATGTTTCAAGTGTTTAAAAACACCTAGGCTCAACAGAAACATAACAGAAGATGAAAATATGAAAACCTTATTTTGAGAGCTATGTATATAGAAACACCTAAAAAAACAGTAGTCTTCATTTTTTCACATCCTTAAAGAGAAGGTATGTAAGAGGTACAGGAAAACCTAACTTAAGATACAATAATACGCTTACTTTTGTAGTCTCTTAATCCGGACTAAAGATCACAATTCCAAATATTAAAAATGTTTATGTATAGTGACATAATTACATTCATTTGCCAAATATTTCCTGAAACCTTGTATTCTAGGCATCGTGCTAGGCACTGGGTATAAAAAAATGAAGTTTTATTTATAAAAACGATGAAATACCTTCATAAGAGCCAAGAATCTGTCCAAAATATTGACAGCCAGGACAAAAGTTTCAGTGCAAGATCCAAAAAAGTTGGTTAAACTCCTTAAATCTTCTACTTTGGCATTTCTCAATCTTGGACACAAAGTGTTATCATTCTGCAACAAAAACCAAGAGCCAAAGTTTATGACTGTCTTAGAACTACAATGGACAATACACACAGATTCAAATAAGGTAATTTTTTCCCCTGCATCTTCAAGAATACAAAGCACTACAATTTTTCAGATACAAAATGTGTATACAACACTGCTTTTTAAAAATATACATCATAAAAGACATTCAGCAATTCAATATAAAGCAAACTGTTGCCACACTTCCAGAGGATAAGAGCAAACATAATTCAATTCCCTTGTAATGGACATCTAGAAGATTCCTTGCTTGTTTTCTTTAAAAAAAAAAAATCACTTAAGAGCCTGCTATACAGAAGTATTGCATAGGCAGAGGGTATTTCCACAAATGACCTGCTCAATTCCCAGGGAGTCTCCCACTCTGAAGCTGCAGGCTGGGGGGGTGCCACATTTGAAGCCACACTTCCCTAGATTTAGTATCACTCTCATTCTTGCTAAGAAACAAAAGCATGACCCTGTATTAAGATTTATCTTAGTACTCTAGGACGACCACTTGTGGTCTTAAGAAACTTTGCAGCCTTTAGTCTAGATTCAACTAAAAAAAAAAAAAAAAATTAAAGTTATCTGCCCAAGCCCTGTCAGCGACTAGAGCAAGTTATCTTTCCTGGGACTTACCTCCGGGGTAGCCTCGATCAAGCTCAGCCCTTTTTCTCGAGGTTGGAATCTCTGTTCCTGTTCTAGGTAGAGGTTCAACAATCCGAAGAGCTGGACCCCTTCACGACCGGCCAAGTACTCTGCCCCCAAATCCTTCATCTGTAGCAAAGACACCACACACAGTTAGAATGTATCCTGGAGGGCGGGGGGAGGGGGAAGCACAAAAGAGCTGGGGCCAATACCTCCAGCGAGGGGCGCCCCAGCACACCCCAGAGAAAAGCGGGTGAGGGCACCAGTCACGTCCAGCCGAACCCCGGAGCAATCCTCCCCCACCGCCAGGGAGGTGTGGCAGGGGGAGGGGCCGTGGTCACGTCCGCCGGCTAGCGCTGGGTCAGACCGGCCAGCCCCGGTCTCCCAGCTGCTTCACAAACAGGAAACTGTCCTCTGGCGGCCGTGTTCGGACGGTCCGCCCCACCTGAAGTCGCGGGCGGAGGGGTTTCTGCCCAGTGGAACGCACTGGGGGCTCCGAGTGCTGCGGGTCCGGGAGGTAGGGGCTTTGCACAACGTGGGGGGAGGGAAAGTCTCGCGACTGAACAAAGAACCGGAGGGAGGAGACTCCCGAGCCCCGCCCCTCCCGCGGAGCCCATTTCCAGAAGCCCCTCTCGCTGGAGTCCGGCCCCAAAGCCTTCCCCATCCGCTTCGGCAGCGCCTCCTCCGAACAAAACCCGAGGGGCAGAGACCTAGGTCCCAGAGAGCGCTGGGGTGGCGCGGCCCACCCGGTCGGCAGCCCGCCCCGTGCCCAGACAATACCCTTCCATCCACCGATGCCCTGATTCCGCAACTCTGCGGAGACCCGGAGCTGTCAATCCAAGAAGAACCACCCCAGCGAGCCACCGTGACAAAATGAGGGAGGGGGGGACACCAAAGAACTGTCTTCAGCCTCCTCGACCCTCCATCCATCCATCCCATCAGCATCTCTCCGCCTTTGGGCGCCCACTGCCCCAGGGCTGAGGGCAGAACCGGAATCGCTCCCCAAGCTGAGGGGTGGGCACTCTGACATCCCTCTTCGCAGTCCCGACCATGAACAAAGAAGCCCCGCGATCCCGGGTGGGCCCACTCACCGTGCTGGAGCCGCGCCTCCACCGGCCCGCGGCGTCACGGTCGGATGGGACTGGGTGCGGCGGGGACGTCCGGACCTGCCTCCGAGGTCAGGGACCCGCCGCCTCAGTGGTGCCCCCGACCGGCATCCGACCCTTCCCCCCTGCCACCGCCGCCTCGGCCTCACAGCCCCGGCTTCATCCCACTCCCCGCGCGCCCACCCTCCGGCTGGGGCGCTGCGCCGGTCCCTCAAGCCCAGCCCCACTATGGGTTCCACCGCCGCTGACGCTGCCACCACCGCGGAGGCCCCAACAAAACCCCTTGTTTTTGTTTTGAGTTTCCGACGCCCCCAAGGGGGCGGGGCACGTGACTCCCCGCGGAGGGATCCGCCGCCTCCTCAACAGACTTTGAAAAAGAGTCCCTCCCCTAAGTGTACATCTCCAGCCAGCTTTGTAGCCTCGTCGACTCGCCTTTGCTTTACTGAGCCACTCCTCCCTCCCAAGGAGGAGGATGGAATTTGGGCACGGCCTTATTCCTCGATTGATCCTACGGAGGAAGGAAAGGGAGTGATAGGCGTGAGGGGCGGAAGGAGATAGTTTCTGGTCGCATTGCACCTTTTAAAGGTCCCCGATTTGTTTTGTTTTCTCTGTTTTGAAAAGTCCGCCCAAAGTAGCGGGCTCCCCGATTGGATATCGGTGGGGGGCGAGTAGGATGCTGAAGCTCTGATTCAGTCTCGAATCCGGATTGGCTAACTGATTATCCTTTGAGCCCTCTGATTGGTTTTCACTGTATCCTGCGCTTCTATCTGCCTCAGGGCCTTAGCAACTCTGGTGTCTGGATTGCGCATGCCTGGGTGGACCACTTCGGAGAAATTCACTAACCTGCCCAGGGGTCTGTACCTTCCCACCGCTATCACCAACACTGCCCCCCCGACCCCCACCCCGACCCCGGCCCGGTCCCAAGGGAATACCACGCATAGTTCTCACCTCCGAAGAGCTAGAATAGCTAGATAACCTTTGTGACAACTTCTTCCACCACGGGAAGGTTTTCTACGTTCCTTCTTTATTTTGTTCTGCAGGTCAATTTTGCGATAACCAGTCAAGTTATTGTAAAATTTCGGGGTGCTTACTGAAATATTTACGAGTAAAATGCTATCATCTTTGTATTTGCTTTAAAGGTTACCGACCAAAAGGAAAAAAAATAATGCAGAGGAACTGTGAAACAAGGTTGGCAAAAAGAGTTGTTGAAACTGGGTGATGGACACGGGAGGGTTTGTTATACTATTATTTCTACTTCTGTGTACCTTGAAATTTTTCCGTAGTAAAAATAAATATTCAATAAAGGAACTTTTAAAAACAAAAAATTACCTGTGCACATTGACAATGGCAAGCAAACATCTAATAATTGCCTACCTCCTGAGGTTGTACTTGTACTGTTGTTTTAATGAAGACTCAGAGAGGCTTCTTGGTCCTTGGTCACCCATAAATTATCATTTATTGTCCATTACAGAGTTGTTATTAAGAGGCGACACCTCTCCTGAGGCGGGGCAAAAAGCAAAGCAAAGAGTGCCTTAGGCCAGAGAAAATTTCACATGGAATATCTTTTGGGGGATGTAAGAGGCTCTCCTCCAACGTTTATAGTTATTTTCTTTACTTTCTCTTGCTTCAGTTCCTCGCTGGCCATCTGCTAAATATGCAAATCGGTAAATAGCACTTTCTCGAGTTCTACTCTAAATAATTAGCCCTAAGGAACTGATATCTCTTTTCCGCCCTTCTGTATGTTTTCTGTGCATGTTTGGTTACTTGTAAAATTGTTTGGTTACTTGTAAAATATGCACATAACATAGCTTTCACAACAGCTTTTTCTTTTTTCCAGAGCAGCTAAGGAATCTTAGAAATAGATCTCTTTGCATATTAGCTGGGACTAGACATAGATGTCTGGAGCACAGAGCAACTGGGGGGAGGGCAGCTCAAAGAGCTAATCCTCCTATTTCAGAGAGGTGTGGCCTTGTTCAGGGTTTTGGAAATTTAATAAAATTACATTAACAAATGGGGACTTTTTTTCAAATAAAAGGGCAAAGGTAGAAGAGGAACATAAGATATAGAATAAGTGATGTGAAGAAGGAAATGTAAAATTATGTGGTAGAAGATTTTTTAAATAATAGAGAAGATATAAGACAAAAATGAAGAAATGGGGGAACTGACCTTTGCCTACATCACTAACTGTTATAAAGGTCTACAAAACGTATACTATTTATTTTATAATTGTTATTTGATGTATCTTCTAACAGGCAGCCTCTTGAATCATGAGCAGTTCTCTCTCAAGAAAGCTTTGTAAATGCTGTTGAATTTCCTCCTCTTTGCAGATCCTGTTCAGTATAGAAAAGACTTACCAAGTTCTCTGATATGGAGCCGCTTGTTCATTTTAGTCCACGTATCTTTTTAAGATAAAGGAAAGCAATCATTAAAAAATAACTGGTCCAGTAATTAAATCATCCTTTTTTTAAAAAAAAAAAAACACCTCCTCTTAACAATGATTATCTTCTGGGGGAGAAAATGATACAAGTCTTCTCTTTTGACTCTGCTGATTCTTTTTTGGTTTTGGATGTGTGTTAATTTTTTTAATTTCAAAAATTAAAAAAAAATTTTTCATGACAGCCTTCCTCCAAGGCTCTATTTGTCCTTATCACATTGGCTCACTTTGCTGCAGTTGTAGGTCTTAGGTATCAAAAAGACATTCTCCCCGAGGCTAATCAGCCTTTACCTGTCAGCTGCCTTTCAGTCTTTGCTAAGCTCTCTTGAGGGCAATTATCCTTCATCATGTGTGCATACAAAATAGGGAATCAGAAATCTGGCAGTCCCCAAGAAGGGCTTGGAGGGAACTTATCTCATTATATTTGGTTTTCTGCAGCACACTGATGGAGGTGCAGTGGGGTTGGGTGATAGTCTGCCCCCCATAACCCCATGGAGGCCTGACAGGGAACCAGCTGTCCTCAGTGACATCTGAATCTGTGAAACCACAAGGTGGGCACAGAGCAGGAAATAAACAGCAGCACAGACACACAGAAACAATGCCTTCATTCAGCGAATCCTCAACTCCTGAGGAGTGTCCTTCAAACCTACCCACACTTAAACCTCTACCTTGAAAAGAAAATAGCACATTCCCAAGTGGCTGCTGTCCCAAATGCCTTAAACTCAACTTTCCTGAACTTTGTAAGGCATCAAAATTCCCACAAAACTTTCCAGGTATCATCTTCCTCCTCACAAATGGTAGGTTTAGATAATAAACCCTGGCTTTTTATTCAACAGACGTTTAATGAACACACACTAGATGCCAGGCATGGTACTAGGCACAGACACAAAAATTGATAAATAAAACACAGTCCCAGAATATGCCTTGGTGTATCTGAGGTGTAGGGCAAAAGCTCCAGCAGTGATCAAAATACCTGACTTTGAGTCCCAGCTTTACTACTCACTGGAGATAATTCCTCAAATGCCTTGAATAATTTGATTTATCCAGAGCCTTAGCTTTTTTTTTTCTTTTAATTCTTTTGGCCAAGCCACACGGCCTGTGGGATCTTAGTTCCCAGACCAGGGATGGAACCCATGTCCCCTGCTTTGGAAGGGCAGAGACTTAACCACTGGACCGCCAGGGAAGTCCCAGGAGCCTCAGCTTTCTAATCTGAAAAAGCAAACATACAAATAAACAAATGGCCGGGGGAGAGGAGACCCCAGGGAGTAGTTGTTTCTACCTGACGTAAAGATTAAATACAAACAGGTGTAAAAGCACTTTTGCTATGTACTCCTGGGCTGATGGGACTTTCACAATGCTGTGACTTCAAGAAGTGATCATCCCGGGCTTCCCTGGTGGTGCAGTGGTTGAGAGTCCGCCTGCCGATGCAGGGGACACGGGTTCGTGCCCCGGGCCGGGAAGATCCTACATGCCGCGGAGCGGCTGGGCCCGTGAGCCATGGCCGCTGGGCCTGCGCGTCTGGAGCCTGTGCTCCGCAGCGGGAGAGGCCACAGCAGTGAAAGGCCCGCGTACAGAAAAACAAAAAACAAAGACGTGATCATCCCTAACCTCATCAAAGGAAAGCAGCCCTACAAGGGAAAGAAGCTCAAGATTAGGATGGGTAAAGCTGACAAAAGGCCACACTTCCTCTTCCCCTCTGCTCACTATTTCTAGCTCTCTGCCTAGGCTGTTTTCTGTTCTTACAGGTGGTTTGCAGCCCCAAACTTCTTGTGCTTAGAGTAACCTTACTAGCAGAACCTGTAAAGGAGACAGGAATTCTTGTCAGAGGGAGAGAAACAGGGAAAGCATAACCTAATCAGGGGTTGAAGTAATTCAGATTTTTAAACCAAGGGTTCTTTTTTTTTTTTTTTTTTTTTTTGCGGTACGCAGGCCTCTCACTGCTGTGGCCTCTCCCGTTGCGGAGCACAGGCTCCGGACGCGCAGGCTCAGCGGCCATGGCTCACGGGCTTAGCCGCTCCACGGCATGTGGGATCCTCCTGGACCAGGGCACGAACCCGCGTCCCCTGCATCGGCAGGCGGACTCTCAACCACTGCGCCACCAGGGAAGCCCCCAAGGGTTCATTTTTGAATGTGAACTTGAAAGAATGAGAATTTATAGGCAGACAATGAATTCCTTTCTTCAAGCAATCAGAAAATAAATCAGGGAACGTCTCATATATTCTGCTTTCTGACTTGCTTGTGGACAAGACTTCAAATCTGAAATAGCAAATCCAACATTCTAATCTATTTTGGTATAGATATTTTGTTGCTGTTATTGTTAAAGGTAGAAGCATGTTGCACCTTTCAGGGAGCTTATTTATGCATGGGTTAGGGATATTCATTCCCACATGCTGATGTACTCAGTTTTGGAATTGAGGGAGTTATCTTCACTGTAGAGGCCCTCTGAATGACCACAGCAAGGCTTTTTCCAGCCAGCCAGATTAGCCCTCCCAGCCCTGCTAGCCTGCAAGTGAGTGAGTCTTGTGCAAACTATCTTTGAAACCCGAGAACTCGAAGCTCACTTGCCTCTGTGGCTGACTCTTGAGTTTAGTATCCAGACCTCTTTCTGCTATGCTGAAAGTCAACTGGAATAAATGGAGTAGCCCTGACAAGGTGTGGAAAGACCGGCAAAGGGGGGTGCAACTGAGAATATGGTGATTCCTGAAATCAGAGCTGATTATCTCAAAATGGTGGGTCTGTTCCAAGGCAAACATATCTGAAGTAGCCCAGGCTGCATTCTGGGACACTGTACATTATTATTTACATAACACATTCCTCTTTTATGATTTATCCCAAGAACCATAACCTAAGTCAAATACTTCCAGTCTTGTCTTGACATCATAGTGCTATGGGAACTTGACACTGTCAGCAAAGAATCACTTAGAAGACATCTGTTGAATATATTGTCTTATTCCTAAAGGAAGTTTTTATTTCCTGTGAAAGTATTACATGTTCATCTCAAATGAAAAGGCAATGGGCATTTCAAGTGATATGAACAAGTAATATAAGCTTAAATTTTGCTTTTGTTTTTAAGTGTCTTCAAAATGAGGGTTTAACTTCTAAAAATAAAGATTTCTTTATTTCAAGATTCTCAGGTCTGTTTAATTACATATATTATTATGTTTTTCAACCACATTCTGAACAAGAAATTATGACTACATGCAGGAACTAGTTGGGTTTTTTTTTTTTCCCCCTTGTGGGGATGGGGGAGGGGGATTTGAAACTTTACAGTTTGGAGGGGTTCTCTCTAGGAAAAAGTAGAATTTAGAAATACAAATTAGATATGAAAGTGAATATTTATTTTAAATGAGACAAATCCAGAAAAATTATAAATTTTTAAAAGTTGACATATACTCATGTTCCAGTGATCTATTGTTGGATAATGAATCACCCAAAACTTAGTGGCTTAACCAGCAACAATAAATGTATTATCATCTTCCACAGTTCTGGGTTTGGCTGGGCTCAGCTAGCAGTCCTTACTCGGGGTTTTTCACGAAGTTGCATTCCGATGGTGGCTGGAGCTGGAGCCACCTTGTGGCTCATTCCTTACGTGTCTGCAGTTGACGTTGACTGTGGGCTGGGACCTCAGATGAGGCTGCTGTCTGGTCCCCTACATAGGTGGCCTCTCCACGTGGTCTTTCTACTTCTTCATGCCATGGTGACAACACTCAAAGAAAACCGGGTGAACATTGTACCTCATTTTATGAACCAGGCTTGGCAGTCACATAGCTTCTATAGTAGTTTCATATTGCTACTATGACAAATTACCACAGATATAGCAACTTAAAACAACATATTTACTATCTTGCAGTTCTGGAGGTCTCAAGTTTGAAATGGGTTTCACTGAGCTAAAATCAGGGTGTCGACAGGGCTGCATTCTATCTGGAGGCTCTATGGAAAATATATTTCTTGCCTTTTCCAGCTTCTAGACACCACTGCATTCCTTGGCTCATGGCCCCTTCCTTCATCTTCAAAGCCAGCATCGTAGCCTCTTCAAATCTTTCTCAATTCTGACTCTTCTGTCTTCCTTTTCCATTTATAAAGATCCTTGTAATTACACTGGGTGATCTAGAATAATCTCTCCATCTCAAAGTCCATTGATTAGCAATCTTAATTCCATCTGCAATCTTAATCCCCCCCTCACCATATAACATGCTATGTTCACATGTTCTGGGGATTAGGACATGGACATCTTTGGGTGCCATTATTCTGCCTTAATCAGCATTCCTTCAGCCACAGTCAAGAGTCTGCTCATGTTCCAGGTTCAAGGGCAAGGGAACAGAGACTCCACCTCTTGATGAGAGGCATGTTGATCACACAGTAAGAAGAGCATGTGAGATGGGAGGTATTGTTGGGATCATCTCTGGAAAGTAAAATCTTCCACACAAACATCAAAAATTGAGGAATTGGGGCTTCCCTGGTGGCGCAGTGGTTGAGAGTCCACCTGCCGATGCAGGGAACTCAGGTTCCTGCCCCGGTCCGGGAAGATCCCACATGCCGCGGAGAGGCTGGGCCCGTGAGCCATGGCTGCTGAGCCTGCGCGTCCGGAGCCTGTGCTCCGCAACGGGAGAGGCCACGGCAGTGAGAGGCCCGCGTACTGCAAAAAAAAAAAAAAGAGAAATTGAGGAAATGGACTTCCCTGGTGGCGCAGTGGTTAAGAATCCGTCTGCCAATGAAGGGGACACAGGTTCGAGCCCTGGTCTGGGGAGATACCGCATGCCGCAGAGCAAGTAAGCCTGCGAGCCACAACTACTGAGCCCACGCAACACAACTACTGAAGTCTGCGTGCCTAGAGCCCATGCTCTGCAACAAGGGAAGCCACCGCAATGAGAAGCCCACACACCGCAATGAAGAGTAGCCCCTGCTCGCCGCAACTAGAGAAAGCCCTTGCACAGCAACAAAGATCCAACGCAGCCAAATATTTATTTTAAAAAATTGAGGAAATGTGCCATAAAAAAATTGAGGAAATGCCATGATAATTTTTATTAATAAATTTCCTGACATGTGGCTATAAAACTTTTTGTCAATATTTTTGACTGCAAATTCTCTGATCACATCTTCATAAGATAAGAATATTGTGATATAATTTCCTATGGAGAAAAATATTTTAGTCTTTCCCCTAGCATGGTGGATCAATTTTTTTAAATTGTTCATATTTTAAAATATTTCTTTCAGTCTTACAATTCTTTATTGATATTGTGATATTTTAGAATTGATGTCTGATTTGAGAAAAACTTTATCAAAATTTTTTCATGTATGAGCTGTAAAAGTTCAGGGTGTCAGGGAAGACTGGTCATACTCATTAATTAGCTTGTTGTCTGTTTCCTTATTGCAGAAACATATTTTGAGTTTCATGTTATCTTTGTCAACATCAGTATGTTGTATCAAATCAGCAAGAAATTTCAATATATTTCAAAATGATGTTATGATTCCTTCCTCTTCATTGATGAGAGTATCAAACAATCCAAGAGCCTATCTATTACTTCTACTAGAATATTCTGTCTTCCTTTTAGGGGACTACCCCTTTTGGAATGATCTGGAAAAAAAATCTGTTCAAATTAGTGTCTTGATATCCAAGCACGTTCCATTGATTTTATCATGCATTTTTATCACTTTTATTTCATATCTCATTAATTTTTTAATCAGAATTTTATATTAGTTCTTAAATAAAAACACTTATAGATGACAAAGAAGGCACTTTTCTTTTACATCCAAATTAGAGGTTTGTAATTTCTCAATTGTTTTATTGAAACATTCCAAAATGCGTTTCCAAATTTCAGTTAAAATGGTGTGTCCCACAACTCAGCTTCCCCTTAGCCAGATGCCCAAAATACTGGTGGACCCTAAGCACCTCCAAACACAAGGGAAAATGGTACAGTGCGATTTGATGTGGAGAAAGACAGCAGCCTTAACTGACTGCAGTTAAAATGTCTTACTTTTGGAAAACTAAAAAAAAACACATATGTGAACATTCTGCTAGGGCCCATCCTGAGACCTCCTGAGTTCCTCTGAAGGAACCCAGGCAAGCGAGGAGGCTGAAACTAAATGTCATTAGCTTCACAATAAATCCACACTTGGTCATCAATAATTGACTGTCTTGCACTGTACTAAGTGGTTTATACATACTGACATAATTGTAATGCCCATAACACACACAGATGCAGAAAGAGACCCAGAGAGTTTAAGTAACTTGATCCCACAGCCAGATAGTGGTGGAGTCAGTATTCGATAGCAGACAATCTGATACTAGGACCCGCAGTCTTAACCACTATTTTACGTAGATCCTGGTATCCAGGAAGAAGGAGCAAATTGGACATAAGCTTGATCCATTTGCCTATACTTTCTGTTAAATTCATACAAAATGGTTGCATGGGTAGTTTAGGTTAGCCTAAACCAAGGCAATTTGGATTTGTTTTATTAGGAAATTTAATCAATAAACTATCCACCTGCATGCTTTTGTAGGTGTTTCTTTTCTTTGTTTGTTTGTTTGTTTTTCAATAACAAGTGAATACACTTTTGAGAAATCTGATTTCTCTCTACCAAACAAATCTGAAAAGAAACTGTCCAGATAGAGACCAGACCTACCAGGATTAACTGCCCTTGCCCTGGAGTTTTGAATTAACATGTTTCTAACAAAGCAGGCCAATTGTTTCAGCATAGTTCTACCACTCAAATCCCAAGAAAGTCAGTAAGAAAGAAAAAAGAGGCTCTTTCTTTTCTGCCTGCCTTTAGACATTGCAGGAAGATGTCTAAGACTTTTGAACATCATGTGAGTATGTCATTTTAGTAGTTTACAAATGTTTAGGTGCCAGAGGGAAACGCTGCTGTGTTCCTACTGGTTCTCCTAGGGGTGTTTGAGCTGTTTTCCATCTTTTGACATGGAAGCATTTTTTTGTCTTTACAACCAAAGATTATAACCAACAAATACTTTGCCCTATCATGGCTGGTTCTGCTCTTATATTCTCACCTGCATACCATCATTTTAGGTGGAGGTCAAGGCCCTCTGATCACTGCTAAAAATAGCAGATTTGAGCTTTCCAGCCTGTGCTGGACAGAAGGAGGGTAGAGATGCAGAGGGGTGGCACAAACACAATATGCAGAAGATACTGATGTGTACCCAGAAGTTACCGATTTATTGTGTTTATAGTGTTGTGCAATGTTTGTAAGTTTTTATGATGGATATAATAATATTATCTCTAGAGCTTCCATGTAAATATTGTAGAAAAGTATAGACTCATTCTGCATAAAGATTAGCCTCCTAGAATATTCAGGTTTCTGTAGCCATGTGTTTTATAAATGCAGACCACGCCATGTTTCAAATTTTTTACTGCCTCTTTCGTTTAGTTTAATAAACATTATCTAGGCAGCTACTCTGTTGAGGCACAGTAGTGAAAATTGGAGATACAAAGTGACTATGGTTAGGCCCTGCCCACAGGGAGCTTAGAGCCTAGGTGGGGAGAGCCCAGGTGGCAAATACCAATATTACAGTGTGATCTGGGCAACCACAGGAGTGTGTACAAAGCGTAGCAGCAAGATAGAGAGAGAATAGTTATCTCAGGAGGGGGAGGGAGATTGGGTAAATCTGTTCAAAGGACGAGATTCTTGGCTGCTTCTAGAAAAATTGCTTCTACTGTGTGACCGTGTCTTCTCCCTTCAACTCAGAATGTTATATTCATTTTTAAAAGGAAGCAGCTTCTGCTCTCAGAACAGATTAGCAGCATCTGAGCTCCTCAAGACTACATGTTGGTAGAACTTTCACCTTCAGAATGTTCTTTTAACACTGGTATTTCTCAGATACTTGGGAAATTCATTATCCTAACTAAAACCACTGCACGTTATATTTTGGGACTTATTTAGACTAAGTCAGAATATTGCCACTTCCCTATAAGTGGATTATTTAATATATTGTATTATATATAATATATTTAATATATTTTAATTATAAAATAACTAAAATATATTACAGAAAATGTGGAAAAAGAAAAAACATTACCTATAGCCAAACAATCTAATACAACTAACATTATTGTGATGATGTAAAATCTTCTGGTCTCTTTTCTGATATATATATATTTTTTTTTAAATTTTATTGTATTGCGAAATATACATACAAGAGAGTATATATAGTATACGTGTAATTTAAAGACCATTGATGAAACAAGTGATTGTGTATCCACCATCCAAGCTAATAAATAGAATATAATCTGTACCTTGAACCCTCTGGATGTCTTACTTAGACCACATCCCCACTCTCTCTCCCTAAAAGTGGCGCTAGTAACATTTTCAGTTAATCATTCCCTTCCTTTTTAAAATAGATTACTTTACATGTATCCCCCAATAATACATTGTTTAGTGTTTGAACTTTGTATAAGTGGAATCACACTGAATATATTCTTCTGTGACTTTTTTTTCCTTAACATTAAGGTTTTTTTGTTGTTGTTGTTTTTGCGGTATGCGGGCCTCTCACTGTTGTGGCCTCTCCCGTTGCGGAGCACAGGCTCCGGACGCGCAGGTCCAGCGGCCATGGCTCACGGGCCTAGCGGCTCCGCGGCATGTGGAATCTTCCTGGACCGGGGCACGGACCCGTGTCCCCTGCATCGGGAGGCGGACTCTCAACCACTGTGCCACCAGGGAAGCCCACATTAAGGTTTTAGATGTTGTTGTTTGTTTGCTTGGGAGAGGACCTGAGTGGGAGCCTGCCTGCGAATACCAGGTGCTGTCAGCTTTTTCCACCCTCTCCCACTTCATGTTGTTTTTGACCTTGATCCATGTTTGCCTATAGACATAGAAATTTTTATTGCTACGTAATATTCCACTGTATGAAAATATCACACTCTATCTGTTCCTACTGTGGATGGACTTTGGAAATCCTCCCCGTTTAACGCTTTTACAAAAACTGCTGCAATTCATGTTTCCCTTCCATCTTCTTGTGCACACATCCAAGGGTTTTTCCATAAAAGATAGCTAGAAATGAAATTTCTGGGTCTCAGGGTATGTGCATCTTCAACTGGACTGAGCTGAATAGCATCAGTCGGTTTCTAGCAGTTCTCTGTGAGTTTCTGCTGTAACACATTCTCAACAAAATGTGTTACCTATTTTCATAAAACTTAAAAACAAGGACCAGAGTGACTTATACCTCTGTATCCTCCTCTTTACATAAAACTAAGCACAGAGCAGATGCTCAGTAAAAATGCTCTGGTTTCTTGATTTTGGAGAATATATTCTGTAAAGTTAAAGATGACTATACTTAAACATACAATTATTATTTTCATATACAGGAGAAAGCTTTGCTTTTATTTTTAGATTAATATACACATATATAAACATATATTCAGACACGAACAGAGAGAGACACAAAAATACATAATGCTTGTTTAGTAACACAAAACAAGGAAGGAAATAGTATCTCTTCTAAAAAGAGAGAATTCTGAAATCTTTCTACCTTACACATACACACTCACACTTATGTGCATTGTGTGTAGGCATGTGTTTGTGCATGTATATATGTGTGTGTACTGCCTTCAATATTTGTATCTGTGAATAAAATGGGTTTTAAAACACTGTCATTTGAACACAGTAATCTAATTCAGAGGCTCACCATTTGGAACCACTGATTAGAGGTTCTCAATTGTCAATTTGTGTAGAAATCCAATTGAAAATACATAGTTTTGATTGGGTTTGACATTTACACACTACTATACGTAAAATAGGCAATGAATACGAACCTGCTGTATAGCGCAGGGAACTCTATTCAATACTCTGTAATGGCCTATATGGGAAAAGAATCTAAAAATAAAAAAAAGTGTGGATACATGCATATGTATAACTGAATCACTTTGCTGTACACCTGAAACTAACACAACATTGTAAATCAACTATAGGCCAATAAAAATTTTTTAAAACTACATAGTTTGAAGTGAGCTTAAATATATACCTATCCAAGCAGAACTAGGGCTTTGGTGAGTTACTTTAAACTCTAAATTTATTTCTTCCCTAACTATAACAGAGTTTCATCCTCCTACCATCCCCAGCAATTTAAACCAGTTTTGTTTTATTTTTATTTTTTTGGCGGCACCATACAGCTTGTGGGATCTTAGTTCCCCAACCAGGGGTTGAACCTGGGCCCCCTACAGTGGAAGCATGGAATCCTAATCACTGGACCACCAGGGAATGCCCAAAGCACTTTTCTTTTAAAATATAAACATTTTATTCATTTGTCAAGGCAATCAATTTCAAGACAAACTTTGAGATTTAAGCTAAAAATAGTGTATTTGTGTAATTTCAATGTATTTCAAAATCAGAATATAAAAATATAAATTATAGTTCTAAAAAAGGAATGAAAGAAGTCATTTCTTACTAGTCAAATACATAATTTTTATCTAAAGTGTAAATGGTTGCTAAATGATATTGGGTTGGTCAAAAAGTTCGTTCAGGTTTTTCCATAACCCGAACGAACATTTTGGCCAACTCAATACATTAAAAAGGGTAACACAGATGCATTTGTTATCTAATAATATTGAGAGTTATTAGAAGAACAATTCTTTTCAGATAAGTCAATTGCAGAGAAGTTGTGTTCCACCAGTTAGGACACATAACGAAATAAGTTGTAGAGAATATAAGCTTTCTAGTATCACACCTGAGGTACTCTAGTGGATCGAATACTTATAATATTACATATGCTTATTTTCACTGGCAACACTTCATGTTTTTAACTTCATTAAGCAAAAAATGAAGTGGCTGGACCCTATAGGGCCTGAATAATCTGGATAATTATGAAATCTACATTGCATTTTGTACTGTACAGACTTTAACTTCAACATAAATACGCCCATGCCTGACCTCAGCTGTCTGAAGGTTGAAAGATCCTGAAACCTGGAAGTAGCAGACTCAGCTTTGAATACTGTCCCTGACACCTACTAGTTGAGTGACCTCTCAAAGTCTCCATTCCCACGTTTGTAAAAATAGGATAATAACGCCCATCTCACAAGACTGAAAAGATTAAGTGCATGCGTGTATGTAAATTGCCATTAGTAAACCAAAAACTGCTAAACAAAGGTAAAGTATTACTTTTTTGGGGGGGGTCAAATTCCAGCTTTATCGTTTAATATCTGAATGACTTGTATGGCAAGCTTAACTTTTTAAAGCCTATTTCTTTACCTGAAAATGGCAGTTCGGTGAGGATTACATGAGACAATACAAATAGAGAGTTTAAACATAGTTTATGTGCTAAAGGTTCAGTAAGGCTAATTATTATTTCTTGTTACTTATCTTGTTACCTATATCAGGAGAAAAATTGCTTTGAGTTGTTCTTCCAATAATTATAATAGATTATACTGAACTAGCCACATAATCGATGGCCTATGCTTGTGAGAGATCTGAATTGGACAGCACTAGCTACAGCAAAGGAACAGATCTTTTCTGTCTATAGAGCTAACTGGCCAATATGAAAACTAACCCTTGGCCTTACTAGGTAACTGGGTGAACCAACCTGGACACAAACTATGTAAACAAATTTCACATGCCAAGAACATTGTTGCAACGCCCAAGAAATCAGCATCACTATAATGTGATGAATATTACACCCATGAAATGTTTGGATAAGAATATTGCTTATTTCATACAAGGAGACTTCAATTATTTCTTTCTCTTTGCTTTTGTTTTTATATTGCCCTGTCCTTGCAAATCTGTACTCTGTCCTTCCTTATCATCCATTTCTACAACCACATGGTGGCTTTGACTGTCGCCACCCAGCTGTCTTTTTTCATGTTTTTCTGAGAGGTGACCGAAGTGGGTCACCATGGAAAAGAGCCACGTGCTGTTTCTCACAAGCTTAATTCCCTTTCTCCCACTGACCTAGAGGTCAGACATTTCCAAGATATTTATGACCCAAATACAGATCAGTAACATGCCAGGGAAACCAAGCAGATATATGAGACAATTCTGGCTCCAAATTAAAAAAAAAAAAAAAAACAAAAAACCTAAAGTGACACACAACTGAAAAATATAAAATTTTGGTGTATTGTAGCATGTGACATATAGAACAAGAGTAATGTAAACCAAGTTATCATCTTATTTCTCCGTAAGTATATAATAGCATTGTGTGTTCCCAGGAGTCACTGAATCATGGCAACTTCTGATCTTATTCCAACCAGTTGCACAAGTACTAGGAATCGCACACCTGTTTATTTGTTAATGCAACTGAGGGAACTTGATCATTGGGTTTCAATGACTCTAAACTCTACACACGCGTTGTATTTCAGACCAAACATATTTCCTTTCATACATGGATTTTGGGTGATAATTGTCATTTGAAAAAGACAGTGTGATTAATATAACACTGATAATTCCTTTTTTGTTATTGTTCTCAGGAAACAATCTAAATTCTGTATGAATGTTATCAGCCAAGTTTTAGGAATTTGTATGGTTTCAATAAGGGACAGCATTCCTCTGGGATGCAAGACAATCAATTAAGTGCATTTACATAACATCATATCCTAATAGAGGAAATATAATATTAGCATGCACACTATAAATTAATTATAGACTCTGACTACTCCAATTTCCCCTTGGAAGAAGGTTTTCCCCACTGCCCACAGAGAGCTTGATTGAGACATGCTAGGCATGGTGCCAGTATCCAAAATGCAAGTGATACTCTCTTGATTATATGTCAGCTCTCACTGTGCCAGTTCTGGAAGAGTTTTCTAAAACAGCACAAAAACATTGATGAGGAGAAAAACATTCACTTTGGACAATTACTGTGTGCCAGGTACCACAATGAACAATGGAAAAAAAAAAAGAAAAGACACAGCTCTTTTCAGTTTGGTCAAAAGTCAAGCAAGTACATAAATAGGTCATTCAAATGAAACATAGTAAACAGTATGATAGAGGTGAGCACAGGGCCATGGGGGTATAGAGGAGGAGCTAGATCTTCTTTTCTGAATTTCAGACTCACTAATTCAATAGTCGACTGGATATCCTTAACTTCTCAACACGTTCAAAACAACTCAGAAAATCCCATTCAAATAACTTTGTAGCAACACTACTGTATATAAAATAGATTACCAACAAGGACCTACAGTATAGCACAGGGAACTATGCTCAATATTTTGTGAGAACGTCTAAGGGAAAAGAATCTGAAAAAGAATATATGCATATGTATATGTATAAATGAATCACTTTGCTGATACCTGAAACTAACGCAACATTGTAAATCAATTATATTTCAATCAAAAATTTAATAACAACAACAACAAAGAAAAAACTTTGTAGCAGACGCTGCCTGGTGCCCTGTTCATTTTATCTGGCCTCCAGAGTCAACTCTGCCTGTATGTGAGAACAGTCCTCACCCAATGACTGAGTGGAGGATACATAACCCAGCTCTTTCCTGACCCAGGTGGGATAATTCTGTTATGTTCTCTGCAGTAGTCCCATTGAATCTCTGCCCACTGAGGACCACGATGGTAAAAAATAGGTCAAGTGAAAGGCCCTGGAAATTCCTGTCCTTACTAGGATTGTAAACCAAAAGCAATACCTCTTAGCTGATGGGGCCTCAGAGATGAACACTACCAGCAAAGATCTGACAAAAAACAGAGGTAGTGATACCTACTGCATCCCCATTTAAGTTGCCTGTTTGGCCTATAGGGGAGTTGGATGGACCCCCAAGAATGACTGTGCAGTACGGTAAACTTCATCGGGTGCCTCCAACTACAGCTGCTCTTTTGAGGTAGTCTCTTTTCTGGTAGAAATCAAGAGTCTCTGGCACTTGGTATGTAGCTATTGATTTGAAAGTGCTTCTTTTCCTGTACCAATTTGCAAGGGCCACCAGAGCCATTTGCTTTTACCTGATGTAACCTCAGTACTATGTCACCTCTCCTGCTCTCTGCCACAATATAGTCTTCAGAGATTATGATCACCTTGTTAGTCCACATCAAATCACACTGGTCCACTGCTTTGATGACATTATATTGATTGGACCTGATCATGACCTGAACAGGAAGTAGCAAGTATTTTCTCATGACTTAGTAAGACATATGCCAATCAGAGAATAGATAAAACCCTATGAAAATTCAGGGACTCGCTACCTATGTGAGATTCCTGGGAGTCAAACGGGATGAAACATCTCAGGATATCTCCTCCAAAGTGAAAGGTAAATTGCTGTGCCTTGCACGGTCTACCAGTAAAGAAGATGCACTGGGTGGGCCTTTTTGGATTTTAGAGGTAATATTTACCACATGCGGGTGTGCTCCTTAGATCCCATTTACAAGTAATCTGTAAAGCTGCCTGTTTTGAAAGAGACCAGAGCAAGTGTAGGGTGAAGTGCAAGCTGCTCTTTGTGACCCAACAGACCCAGTGATATGATACTTGGAGGATCTGTGGGGCTGCAGGAAGTCTCTGGCAAGCAACAATCAGAGAATCAAGCATAGAACTCAGGGCTTCGAAGCAAATCTACGTCTCTTGTGCAGATAACAATTCTCCTTTTCAGAAACAGCTTCTAGCTGGATACTGATACTGAATGCGTTACATGTAAACTGTGTTTCCTACTATGAACTGGGTGACCTTCCTAGCCATAAGGTTGAATGTGCACAGAAACCATCTATCCTCAAGTGGAAATGGTATGTATAAGGTTGAGCTCAAGCAGGTCTAGAAGGCACAACTAAGTTGCCTAAGCAGGTGGCTTCCACTCCTGCCGTATCAACCCCTGGCTCTGCTCCTTCTTCTATAGCCTCATAGGGGAGTTTCTTATTACCAGCTGAATGAGGAAGGAGAAGCTCAGTCCTGATTGACAGAGAGCAAGACAATGTTCTGGGACAAACTGGAGTGGTCACTTCCAGCATTACAGTTCTCAGGAGCGTCTCTGGACAATGGTAAAGGACAATATACCCCTATGTCAGAACTTCAAGCAATACATTTGGTTGCCCACTTTTTCTGAACTAAGAGATGGCCAGAAATATGGCTTTACCTTGATGTGTGGGTGGTTACCAACAGTTTTGCTGGATGTTCAGGGACTTGGTAAAAAAAAAACAAAAATAAAAACAGGATTGAAATATTGGTGAGAAGGGGTCTGGGGAAAAGCTGTGTGGATGGATCTCTCATAGTGGGCACAGAGGGTGAAGATATTTGTGAATACCCTCAAAGAGCACCCCCATTGCAGAGGATAATAATAATCAGGCAGGTAGGAAAAAGTGACATATTCTGTATATGTCAATCAGCTTAATTCACCAGCCACTGGAAGGCTCGCTCAATGGGCCTATGTATAAAGTGGTCAAGGCCCAAGAATGGAGGTTATTCATGGGCTTAACCACATGAACTGACCAGGAATTTCCTGGAACTCCAGTGGTTAGGATTCAGTGCTTTCACTGCTGGGTCCCAGGTTCAAGCCCTGATCAGGGAACTAAGATCCTGCAAGCTGCACAGCTGGGCCAAAAAAACAAACAAACAAAACCACAACCACAAAAACATGGACTGAGCTAGCTACTGTTACTGATGAATACCTACTTGGCCAACAGCTGAGACCAAAACTGAGTGCTCAATAGAGCTCCATTCCCCAGGGGACAAGCCAGCTACCAGGTGCAGGCTGATGACAGTGGATCCCCACATCATGAAGGAGACAGAGATGTGTCCCCACTGAAATGGACATGTATTCGGATATGGATTTGCCTTCCCTGTTTGTAAATGCTTTTGCAAGTACCAGCATTTGTGGACTTTCAGAATGCTTTATTGACCATCATTGGCATGCCACACAACATCGCTCCTGGTCAAAGAGCTCATTTCACAGCCAAAGAAGTGCAGCATGGAATTCACCACTCTTGTCATACACACCATCACCCAGAAGCAGTTGGCTTAATAGAAGGATGGAATTGCCTCCTGGACTCACAATGCCAGGTGAGGGATGGGGTTCTAGCATATAAGATGAAAATGCTCTTTGAATCAGCAACTGGTATATGGGGCTATCTCTTCTGTAACCAAAATAATGGGGTCAGTAATCAAGGGGGAAGTGTAAATGGATCCCCTCAACGTTACACTTAACGACCACTCACAGAAGCTTTGCCTCCATACTTGCAATTTTCAGTTCTGTTGACGTGGAGATTTTGGTTCCAAAGGGCAGAATATTTTTGCCAGGAGTTACAACAATGGTTCCACTGAATTAGAAGTTGAGACTGACACCTGCCCCTTTGGGGCTTTTTGTATACTGGCAGTATACTTTATACTACTGGAATGACTGATCCAGGTTACTGAGGAAAAATTGAATTGCTGCTATACAATGGGTGCAGGGAGGTCTACATCTAGAACCCAGGGGGTTCTCTAAGGAGCCTCTCAGTATTTCCATGTACAATAATGAAATATAATGGAAAACTATAGCCTTAAAGTCAGGACAACTCAACAGTCAGATGCTTCAGTATTAAAAGTTTAGATTACACTACCAAGTAAAGAACCCCTATCAGCTGAGGTCCTACCTGAGGACAGATGAAAAATAGAAGGGAAGAGAGAAGTTATAAATATCAATGATGGTCTTATGACCAGTTATAGAAATAAAGGTTGTAGAAGCTTTGCATATTTTCTTCCTCGATTATTATGAATGTGTGTTTGGGCATGTATACAGATAGAGAGAGAAAACGATTTCATTCTCTCTCCTTCTCCCTCTTATTATTTTACACAAGGTTTGCTGGAGGTTAGCATTACAATTTAGTCTTTAGTAGAAGGATATTCAGGCAAGACAGTGACTGAGTTTGCCGAGTAATGGACATGGTCCAGAGGTGGGTGGTGTGACTGACTTCCAGAAATGGATTCAATGATTACTAGGGAGAAGGTAAAAATGTCTTCATTTGTATAAGGGAGAGTTGAATCCTGTTGTGTGGAAATATAGAGTTCTTTTTGTTGGTGGTCAGAAGATGGATATGGGTAGTAGGGTAAGTAGCCAAGGGGTACACTGTGTCAGTTACTAAGCTATCATCTCAGAGCTGCAAACGTACACGTCTATACTCTGCTTAATGATGCTAGTACAGGAAATCCCCACATCACATTTATGCTTCGCAGCTGGCTTCCTGTTAGGCTATAGAGGGTGCTCTAGAAGGATACTACAAGGCTGGAGGATAATGAATGGACTTGCTGCGTGTTTTTTCCTATCTGTTTTCTGTGCCTGTGAGCTTTGCTCTAGCATCATTTCTTTACCCTAGGAGACAATTTTTTCCCTCCATAGCAGCAGCTTAACTCAGTTTGCCCATTTTTCCTATACTTGTAAAACCATCCTCATTCTGTCCCACTTTAGAGACAATGGCACCAGTTAGCAGACACCTCCCTCTCAGAGATCTGGCTCCCAGTCCAAAGGGCTCCTCTTCCAAACTCAGAGACATCAGCACCAGCTAAGCAGTTCCTCAAGCTCTGACATCTCAATTTCAGCTCAATGGAGCCCCACACAAGTTTCCAAGTTTTAATAATTCCAACCTCTTTATTTCACCAGCCTCGGAGTGGTAGCTGCTTCCCACAATTGCTGCCTCCCCGATAATTGCTGCCTCCCTAATAATTTAGCATTTTCCTTTTGTCTTTTCCATTACCTAGTTAACGACCTTGTACCTGGTTAACAATTCCTGTGTTAAATGTTGGTGCAGGGCTTCCCTGGTGGCGCAGTGGTTGAGAGTCCGCCTGCCGATGCAGGGGACACGGGTTCGTGCCCCGGTCTGGGAAGATCCCACATGCCGCGGAGCAGCTGGGCCCGTGAGCCATGGCCGCTGAGCATGCGCGTCCGGAGCCTGTGCTCCGCCACGGGAGAGGCCACAACAGTGAGAGGCCCGCGTACCACAAAAAAAAAAAAAAAAAAATTGGTGCAGTTTCTGTCTCCTGACAGAACGCTGACTGATACAGACACCTTCCTAGGATTCCTTCACTTGCTCCCATCCGCCACTCTAGGTTGGAAATTTTTCTCCCATTTTGCTATCATTAACAACTCCCTAGCACAATCATCACAGAATTTTGTGATTGCTGTCTAATATCCCTGCTAAATGGAGAACTTTCTATGTCTATCTAAACTACTCATCTTGGCCTCTCCCTTTCCCAGTGTAGTGCCTAGAAAATAGAGACATTCCGTGAATATTGTTGAACAAATGAAAAAATAATTCAGTAAGATTCCCCATGGGAAGATGACAGAGGAGAGAGACAGAGGTAGCCACTAGACCAGTGGCTCGCCCATTTTTTGGTCTCAGGAGTCCTTTACAGAGTAATATACTGGTAAATGTTTAATAAACATTTTTTTTTAAATCTCTGTACATTTGCTGATTTTTGTTTTGCAAATACTCTCTCCATGTCCGATTTCAAGCCATAAATATGATGTCATTGAACACAGAGTTGGAAAGAGATGCTCAGACTGTCATGAGCCAGTGCCAGCCAGCCTGCACACCACTGCTTTATACTCTTAAACATTATTGAGGACCTCAAAAAACTTTATGTGGATTATATCAATAAATACTTACAGCATTAGAAATTAGAACTGAAAAATTCTTTAAATTTTTATTTATAAATTCTATCAAAAATAACAATGCTACTACTTGTTAGCATAAATGCTATTTTTATAAAACGTTTGTACAAAACAAAAACCAATTAGCGCAAAAAAGGAGGCATTGTTCTACATTTTGGCAATTTTCTTAATGTCTGGGTTACTAGAAGACTTCTCATATCTCCTTCTACATTCATTCTGTTGTCATATGTTGTTTTAAGTATATGAAGAGAATCTGGCCCAAACAGATATGTTATTAGAAAAGGGTTTTAATAAACTTTTTAGATAATTGTGGATATTTCTCGTTGGTGCTATACTAAAACTCAACAAGGGCAGTATCCTAAAGGTTAGTTACAATGTGGAATCTGAAACCATATAATGAGATTTTAAACTCTATCACAATAAAATCCATTGGTCTATCTTGCATTTTGAGTGGACCTTTTACCCAGCATGATTTTGTAACATAAAGCATCGGTCAGGCTTCCCTGGTGGCACAGTGGTTAAGAATCCGCCTGCCAGTGCAAGGGACGCGGGTTCAAGCCCCTGGTCCGGGAGGATCCCACATGCCGTGGAGCAGCTAAACTCGGGCGCCACAACTACGGAGCCTGCACCCTAGAGCCCATGAGCCACAACTACTGAGCCCACGTGCCACAACTACTGAGCCTGCTCTCTAGAGCCCGTGCTCCAGAGCAAGAGAAGCCACTGCAGTGAGAAGTCCATGCACCACAATGAAGAGTGGCCCCCACTCGCCACAACTAGAGAAAGCCCACAGCAATGAAGACCCAACACAGCCAAAAATAAATAAATAAAATAAATAAATTTTTAAAAAAAAGCATCGGTCATTTGGAAAGGATTGCTTCACTGAGTTACGCAGATCTCCAAAATGTTAATATATTTCATTATATAATATCAAAAATTATATTCACTAATATCACCACCAATCTCATTAGTAAAGTTTTTAAGTATTGGGAAATTATCAAGCTCACAGTAGTGAATACAAATTTCCCCAAATTCTAATTTTCGCTCCCATTTTTCTCATTGGCAATAAACACTATCAGTTGTTTTCCTTGAAGTGACAGGTTCACTTCATGCATTTTTTTTTTTTTTTTTTTTTTTTTGCTGTATGCGGGCCTCTCACTGTTGTAGCCTCTCCCGTTGCGGAGCACAGGCTCCGGACGCGCAGGCTCAGTGGCCATGGCTCACGGGCCCAGCCGCTCCGCGGCATGTGGGATCTTCCCAGCCCGGGGCACGAACCCGCGTCCCCTGCATTGGCAGGCGGACTCTCAACCACTGCGCCACCAGGGAAGCCCACTGCATGCATTTTTAATGAAGTATCTGCCAAATGCCTGAGTCTGAATAACCATAGTTTTTCTATCAGTCATTTTTTCCAAGTGAAAATGATGTCCCACGAGAAAAGCAGGTAGTTCAGCTTCTGTCTCAAACACACATGTGCTTACTAAAGACAATTATTGTACTTTTCTGTGTGCAGCAGAAATGCTTTATGTATATTTCCCAGTTTTTTAAACATAGAATGAATGTATAACCATGTGTCAGGATTTAATAAAATAAATTCTTGCTCCTTCAAGGACATGCTTAAGAGAAACTGGCTTTGTGTATGTGTGTGTGCATGTGTGTATGTGGTTTGGTTTTTACTGTGAGTGCATGACAGTGAGAAAAACAATGATTCCTAGTACAGTTCAGTGCCACTGCCTTGAGTCACACTGAGATGCCAGCAATTTTAACCACCATTGCTTTACACCATTAGTGCAAATGTCAACACAGAGAGACAAGATTATAAGATTGTACCATCTTAGCATTATAATAAAAGTAATTTTGACCTCAAAGACTCCAGAGAGGATCTCCCCGTAGTCCGCTGACCACACTTTGAGAAGTGCTATACAAGACAACTGAAATAATTTCTAGGCACAAGTGGTCTTCCGGGGACTTTCCATATATATAAGGACTATACCAATGTGAAAGATGGAACATGTCCTGAAAGGTGTTTCCCCAGGTCACTATGCTAGAAAGAAAAGAAGGGAAAGAAAGAGAAAAAAAAGGAAGAAAGACTTACTGAGAGCTACATTAAATAAGTGAATCCTGTCCACAGTCCCTCCTGAGCAGGCAGCTCTGGGCTGTCATGATCACCATGGTCTCATGGTCTCACTCAGCTCTTTCGTAACACCTGTCATCCCTATTACCATCCAGCTCTGACTTTGAACTGAGGGCACCCAATATAGAGGCTCATAGAAACCACGATATTATGAAGACAGTAACACAAGCGCTCCTCTGAAACAGAGATTAACTAGACAAATCAGACTCCCTTTCTAAAATGTAAAAGGGAAAAAAAAAAAAAGAATCAGCCAGGTGTAGGTGGGAGGGAAAAAAACACCCAGATAAGAAATGGTAGTCAGGGCTATAAAAGGTCATGGGCATTCAAAAGTTATAAAATAAGCTGAAGCTACAAGAAAGGAGACATAATGCATGAGGAGAAACAATGAGGGAGAGAAAGGGGGCTGAAGAGAATGTGAGCAAGTAGGTCAGTAGAAGCAGAAGCAGTAAATGCAGAGACAAAGTCACCATCACTGTGTAAGGTCAACAAATTTCTGCTACTGAGCAGCTAACTAGAAAATCCAATTCTTAGAGTTGCCAAGCCAGGCCTTAGCTCTTAGCAGAGATTCCTTTTGTCTGGGAATATCCTTCCAAGACCTCACTGTTTAAAAAAATAATGGGTGAGTCTCTGTTCCTTGTATCCGATGGAACCTAATTACCTCCTATCTACTGGGAAGACATCATGCTAGAGGCTTTCACATCATTATCTCAATTTTAAACCGTATTTCTCAACTTAAGCCTAAGTACCAACAATGCTCCCACACATCAGGTGTGACAGAAGCTAACAAAGTTGATGTGATTTTCATGTTCCACAAGCCATAAAATACATAGAGGCCACAAGCCAGAAGGACCTATGTTGAAGAATTTGTTGCTTTTTCCTCCTGGTTCAAAAAGAGAAAAACACTTGAACTGCATAGCATTAGGGTGATAAGAGAAGAAGGTGTATCCGGTTGAGATTTCTTTAGTTATTAAAAACAAATCCAGGTGAATTAAATTAAGCAAACAAGGAGCATTTATTATATCACTACAGAGGTAACTCACAGAAGCATAAAGGGAAGTTCAGCCTCAGAAGGAGCCACACCTGGATTTCCTCTGTGTCTCTCTGTTTCTCTCTGTGTAACCATTGCATTCTTCTGTTCCTGCACCCTAGCTTTCTCTGTTCCCCTGTCTTTCTGGCAGAAAGGCTGACCACAACTCCTGAGTTTGCAGGTCACCACTCTACCTCACAGGGAAATTGAGTCAATCTCCTCCTCCCCTCTCTTTTTTCTTCCCTCTACTCCACATCCACCTCAATTCCATATTCATAGGGAAAGTGCTCTGATTGGTCCACCTTAGGTTAAATAGTCATCATTTGTACAGTGAACTGCAGCTGAGAGGCAGAATGAAGGAACCACCTTATACGAAATGGAAATGATGGTGGAGTAGCATGGGGGTTGGGGCATGGTTGGTCTGGTCTTATCACCATGGATCACCAGATTGGGACAGTTGGGTGGAGGGTGGGTTCTTATTACTAGTTGACTGATTCCAAAGGATGACCACTACAAAAGATGAACCATTTATCTGTACCACATTAAGCAAAACAACTCTTAAATGATTCCAAATGGATATGGCCCCATCTCATGACCTTGGAAAAGAACATTCCAGATCCACTACCATCAAAAAAAAAAAAAGCCTGCTGATCTCCAACAAAGGCAAAATGTATTTTGAGAGATCCTTCCCTTTGCCGATTTCCTCCTACCATGTGCCTTATATCTCAGAGCCACTTCATTACTCAACACGGGCAGACTATCTCCCACGCAATACCTCACATTCCAGACCTGTTCTTTTTCTTTCCTTCCACTCAAGCAAAATCTATCTGTTCTATATTGTAGTCTTTTGCTCCATGATAGCAGCTGGAAAAGTAACCTGTGTTAGAGTTTTAATGGTCTAATACTGTTAACCGTTCCAAATAAAAGAAATGTTTATTAGAGATAATTTCTTGTTTTAGAGGAGTGGTTCTGATGATAGCACGATCTCGGACCAATTTGGGGGGAAAAAAAAAAAGCACTAAGAAAGAAGATCCATCACTGTAAGTATTATTTACAATGCAACCCATTTCTCCTAAAATCTGGGGCTTGATGTTTCCTTGTTTCCATTCCAAACTGGTAATCTTGTTTTCCAGACCTACTTTGTAACTGCTGTCTCTGTGTTTTCAGATTATAGTCATAATACTGTGTTCTTTGTATAACAAACGACATTATAAACCAGAAGCACTAAATACAAAATCCTAATGAGACTGCACTGGTGCAACATCTACTAATGCCCTAAAGAATGAAAAAATTCAGTTTTTAATGAGCTCTAAGAGAGTTTTCAAGGAAGAGAGTTTTCTAAAATTTGCAGTTCCTGTCCTCTTAAAATGCAAGTATACAAATGTACAGTAAGAACTGTTTTTTTAAAAGGAAACATTGGTGTACACCTGCATTTGAATAAGTATTACCCAACTATGAAAATATTTTTGATTAAAAAAATAAATATTACCCATACTTTCAGCTCTCTTCATTTAAGGGGCTGCAGAGCATCTTAGAAACTGACCTACTTAATCTAAAATTCTTTCTGTAACTATGGTATAGTAACCAGCAAGATGAGATTATAAATTATTCTGTCAGAACTTCCAACTCACTCTGTCAGCTATAAAACCTATCCCCAGATCTCAGGCTTTAATTCTTCTCTCTCACACAAAAAAGGCAGTATGTTTTATTGGGACAATGGATTCAGTAACCAGACCTCCTACATTTAAATCCTTCAGCCATTGTTGGGAGACTTTGGGAAATTTGCTTAAGTTTTCTGTGTCTCAGTTTCCTCACTTGTAAAATGGGGGTAATAATAGTATCTGCACGTATATTATTGTGAAGATTAAACAAATTGATATTGTGGAGCTCTTAGAACAGCAACTGTCCCTACTAATGTTTAGTTATTATTGCACTAACTTTATAACCTCCATTGACTCTCGGTTATGGCTCTCTCCTTGACCTAGGAGAGGTCTCTCCTTGACCTCCTATGAGTCCTTTGCTGGACTGGGCCAGGCCTACGGCTTCGCTCTCTGTCCTTGGAGAATCCATCTGAGCAAGAATCCTGCTAAATCAGTTTAGTGAAAATCCCCCACCCTCAATATCTTATCACTCTGACCTGCCTTTAGCAAGAATTCTGTCGAGTGTTCTAGCATGAATCCTTCTCACCCCTGATGATTTCTCTTAGTAATTTTCCATCCACTAACCCCTATCCTCCTGCTTGGCTCTAAATCCCCTCTTGTCCTTTTCGGGGTTGCAGTTGGGTCAGATCTCTGTCGGCTACCACAACACCCCACGGAGGTAGTCTCCCTTGAATGAAGTCTGCCTGCCTGACTGTCTCTAACAAGTGTCATGAATAATTTTTTCTTTAACACTGCCTTGTCTTTCTCTTTAACTAATCAGTCATCTCTTGATGGTTGGTAGGCAGAGTGGGAGGAGAGGCACATTTTGGAGATGGCTCCAATACTTTAATCTTGTTTTTAATAATTTAACCTCATTTATTAATATTTAAGGTGTTGGTGGTGGGATATTTATGCCTTAACTACTTAGGAGGTTCGAAAAGGAGAATGTGATTAGAGGCACCAAACTGTGAGGGTTAGGAGAATGGACAGCAGGAGTTACACCCACCATAAAAACTGGTATTATAATAAAAATACATTAAATTTTAATAAGGTTGGCACTGCAGTCACAGTTCATTTGTTGAAATGCATGGATAAGGAACACAATAGCTGCATGTCCTATGCAACACCTGGTTGGAGGTTTGCTGAGAATGACTGCCTCAACAGTAAGACCACCAGTTTCCACCTAGGTAGTTTTTATTCTATTATTGTATAGTGAGCATGGAAAACCTTTTTTTTTAATAATAGAAATGGCTTTTAATGACCACATTATGGGTTATGGGAAAGTGCTAAAACACGTATCATTCATATAGATACATACATATTTACTGTCCTATTATGTTAGTCCATTCTCCAAAGAATATTTTTCTTTGGTCAATATTTTTTTTAATTGAAGTATAGTTGATTTACAATGTTGTATTAATTTCTGCTGTACAGCAAAGTGATTCAGTTATACATATATACATTCTTTTTTAAAAAATATTCTTTTGCATTATGGTTTATCATAGGATATTGAATATAGCTCTCCGTGCTATACAGTACGATCTTGTTGTTCATCCATTCTATATATAAAAGCTTACATCTGCTAACCCCAGCCTCCCTCTCCAGCCCTCCCCCAACCCCCTACCCCTCGGCAACCACCAGTCTGTTCTCTATGTCTGTGATTCTGTTTCTGTTTCATAGATAGGTTCATTTGTGCCATATTTTAGATTCCACATAAAAGTGATATCATACAGTATTTGTCTTTCTCTTTATGACTTAGTTCGCTTAGTATGATAATCTCTAGTTGCATCAATGTTGCTGCAAATGGCAATATTTCTGGTTTTTGATGGCTTTGTAGTATTCCATTGTATATATGTACCACATCTTCTTTATCCATTCATCTGTCGATGGACATTTGGGTTGTTTCCATGTCTTAGCTATTGTGAATAGTGCTGCTATGAACTTAGGGGTGCATGTATCTTTTTGAATTATAGTTTTGTCTGGATATGCCCAGGAGTGGGATTGCTGGATCATATGGTAATTCTATTTTTAGTTTTCTGAGGAAACTCCATACTGTTTTCCACAGTGGCTGCACCAATTTACATTCCCACCAACAGTGTAGGAGAGTTCCGTTTTCTCCACACCCCCTTCAGCATTTGTTATTTGTAGACTTTTTAACTGGCCATTCTGACCGGTGTGAGATGATACCTCATTGTAGTTTTGATTTGCATTGCTCTAGTAATTAGCAATGTTGAGCATATTTTCATGTGCCGTCTGTATTTCTTCCCAAAGAATATCTCTTAAGTGCCAAAAAAATATTCACTGAAATTCATATTGAAAAATGAGATTTTTAGTCTTTAGAACAAAAATGGAGGGGATGGGGGCTTCCCTGGTGGCGCGGTGGTTGAGAGTCCGCCTGACGATGCAGGGGACACGGGTTCGTGCCCCGGTCCGGGAAGATCCCACATGCCGCGGAGCGGCTGGGCCCGTGAGCCATGGCCACTGAGCCTGCACGTCTGGAACCTGTGCTCCGCAACGGGAGAGGCCACAACAATGAGAGGCCCACGTACCGAAAAAAAAAAAAAAAAAAAAAAAATGGAGGGGATGTAAGGTAACATGCTAAATGTCCTATAGGTAGCAGAAAATGTTGGGGTCTTTTAAAATGTGTACAGACTACATAATGTTACCAATCCTACCCTAGACAATGCATCTAGGAGATTACTCTGTAACCTAAAGAAACACCTATTCAAGGTGGGTTTTGTAGATGAAGAGCCTGAGAAAAGGGTTCTAGTATGTGTACTTTATTGAGCTAATGTTCTTTAGGAAAGGCTGGAGGAAGGGAAGAAGCAGTATGGGAAAGAGCTGAGCAAGGATATCTTCCTAGGTAGAGTCTGGGAAGGAATACGAAGGAGTGAAAATGAGTCAGTCCTCAGTTACCCTTGGACAGGGGAGACTCTCAGTAGTCTCCAGTGAAGTGGTTCCACTTAGCCAAGGTCAAGACTCTGGAGAAAGTCATGGGTATGAGCTGTTAGCCAAGGCCCTCGCAGCAGCTGGAGGATGGCTGCCCCAGCCTGTGAAGGGGATCTGGGCTGGGCTACATTGCACACCACACTGCTGTTCATTGTTCAGTGATGATTTTTAACACATGATGGAAGGAACTTCATTTTGTGCATTCTTTGTATCCCTGGTACTTATCAGTGCCTAGCATATGGTAGGTTTTTAATAAGTTGTTTCCTTCATTTAAATTACATTGAGAGCCTCCTATTGAATTTACAAAGCGATTTCTTAAAAGGGTCATCTAAATTCAGATTTGATGTTGTAGCCTTGTGAAGTAACACTGTGGTGTTTTCCTTCCTGCCCTGTCACCACCCTGGCTGCTTACATTTTACAGTCTTCTCTGCATATCAATAGGAGCGGAAGGAAGTGTGGTCTTGTGGTCGGAAGAGTAACTTGAGAACCCGGAGACCTAACCTCACCTCTTACTGGATACCCAAGAGAAGTCACTGACCCTCTCAAAGCCTCCAATTTGGGGAAAGGAGACCTTAACATGGTCTGTTTTACTTCTGTTTAACTACTTGTGTGTGTCTTACTTCTCTCTTTTTTTAAAAATAAATTTATTTATTTTTGGCTGTGTTGGGTCTTCGTTGCTGCACGCTGGCTTTCTCTAGTTGCGGCGAGCCAGGGCTACTCTTCGTTGCGGTGCGCAGGCTTCTCACTGCGGTGGCTTCTCTCATTACGGAGCACGGGCTCTACGCGTGTAGGCTTCAGTAGTTGTGGCTCGCAGGCTCTAGAGCGCAGGCTCAGTAGTTGTGGCACACGGGGTTAGTTGCCCCGTGGCATGTGGAATCTTCCCGGACCAGGGCTCGAACCCATGTCCCCTGAATTGGCAGGAGGATTCTTAACCACTGCACCACCAGGGAAGTCCCATAGGATACTTTAAAAGCTAGTAAACAGAAAGTTCCTAGACCTCTAAGGGTAAATCTTGAGTATTTCAAAACTTTTCCTACATTATTATCTAGTCTGTTCTCAAGGGCTGCGTAGAAATCAGATTCTCCTCTCTAGAAACTGACTCTCACAGGAGAAGACTGCACAACCCCCCTCATTATACAGAGGCAGGACCTGACGGAGAACTCTACTACCCCATCTATCATACCATGGTAGGGCCAGATAGTAAATAGGTTTGGGGAAAGGAAAGTTGGTTTCTGCTGGCTAGTCCCTTCTCAAGCATGGGAACCTTATCCTTCGAGGGATTTAGTTCCCTTCCATATATCACACCCGTATCCAAACATTCTTCTTTCTTAGCCTCCAACCTGCCTCAGAGAGTTTACTGCTCAGGAATGGGTATAGAGATACCTACAGATAAGTTGGGTCATCACTGCTGAGTGCATGGGTGCTGGGGTGGAAAGAACATTAGGAAGAGAGGGAATATGGTAGAAATTTAGCAGTGCTCATCTTAAGTATTTTTCCTCTCATTCCTGGGCACACAGGAACACTTCCCAGCCTCCCTTGAAGTTAATTTGGGGCCATGCTCAGGCTCCAGCCAATGAATTAGAAATGGAAGTGATGTGTGTCATTTCCAGCCTACGGCAGTTGAGAACACAGGTGAATTCTCACTCATCCCCTGCTTCGGTGTCACTGGAAGTCTTGTGTTCCAGATAGAGTAGCTGTAAGGTGAAAGCAACCTGGATTCCCAAGTCATCACTTGGGAGGGAGCTGCTGAACCTCCAGTAGACTCTGCAAGAGTGATCTGGGTAAGGTTTGAGGGTTTGTTTATTCAGGCAACACAGCAGAGCCTCTCCTGACTAATACAGGGAAGGATACAGAAAGAGATGTGATGAGGGGCCCAGAGCCGGCTCTGCTCTCCTCACCACTTTCCAGAGCTGCAAAGAAAGGACCTCTATTCTAGAAAAGGAGACATTAAAAACTCTTTGGGGAAGGTGGACCTTAATATCTGTATGCTTCTGTATTGTCTTTTACAATGGGAATGTACTTCTCATGTCATTTAAAAAATAAAAAAAGAAGAAAAAGACTTCGGGCAACTTTGAGAAGAAGGCTTTCTGATGAGGAATTTGGAAGACTGCCACATCCCTCAAAACTGTTTCTTTCATTTATAGAAAGATTTATTTGGGTTACCAAATGCCCATTTAAAAAATGACTCAGTGAGGCAGCGTAAACAGAGTGAATTCCTGCACTGGTATGATTTCAATCACAAATACTGGTGGTTACTGCCTGAAGACACAGCCTGGGTCAGCTTCCCTTGGCAGGTTGATGGTGTAGAATGCCAACTTGCTCCAGTTGGTCAAGCCTGACTTTTGTCCCCTCACAATGCTGAACAACAATACTCAAAACTCTTTCAGCAAAATGGGATGGTTTATGTGGATGAAGTGTATTTCCTGCCAGTAGCCTGAAATGCTTTGTAGAAGAATATAAAGTAAAATAAGATAGTAAATAATTAAGTGCTGCTGACTTGTAAAAAATGTGGGATGACCACTCTTCTGAATAAATCACAAGAACTCAGAGAGGCTGGTTTGCATACGTCCATGAAACATCAGTTCACTGTCCTCCGAGAAAACGAGTCTTCTTTATTCATGCTGTCGGTGGCACCAGGAACTGAATAAGACAATAAAAATCAGCTTCATAAATTCTGCTTCACAACCTTGGTAGCACCATGTGGCTTAGATGCTCCCAGCAAGTCTGCCACATAAATATACCTTCACAGAAACTTCTATTTGTCACCAAATATTGAAGAGAAAGAGGCCCAGATGAACAAGAAAAACTTGAGCTCTTCTCTCTCCCCATTCCTCTACTTCCCTGCTGCCTACACTTCCCAAAACTATGAAAACCTCTCTCATCCGTCACTGATTCTCCTCAGTGATCAACTGTTCACACATGGGCAAGAACTCAGTGAATTTTCCCCGTAAGCCTTTTATCTCTCATTGTGGAGCCGTGGCTATTTGACCCATTGAAGGGATTTCACACATCAACGCTCAGACAGAATGTTTGGGGGATAAAGGGCCTATGCAATCACATGAGGATTATTAGCAGGTTGGTCTAGAAATGGAAACTGATCAAAATCATTTCATGCCACTGGGGTGAAGTCAAAAAATCACAGCTCTGCCAGTCTTTCCTCTTCCAAAGGCATCCTGCTCTCCTAAATGAAGATCTAGAAGGCTTCTGGAAGGCCTGTCTCTATGAGCTCTCAGTGGTGGCCTGCTTTCTCCCCGCCCTGGACTCGGCCTTGACTTTGCATGAATTCTCTGGAACACGCCTTCTTCTATCTCCAGGCCCCGCCCTGTCTTAGCCTCCTGAGCAGGAGTTTGGGCCCCCCTCCCTACTTCCAAATTTTAACATTTCCCCTTCCTATGCTCTTAAGGATGGAGGTGGATACTTTGCTTTTTCTAGGAAACTTGGTTTTGTCTTCATTATAGAAATATATTTTTATCCCACCCCTTTTCTGAAATTTTGCAATGCTCTGATTTAATAAGGAAATGCCCTAGGTTACTTGATATAAGAAAATGGGTTTGTTATTACTTTTTAAAGCCTCATTTTAGCATCCATTCATTATTAGAGGCCCCCAGGATTCCAAAACTCTCCAAGCAAATGCATACACATATCATCACACTTTTTTTTACATATTGTGAGGACTCTTTCATAAGCCTGCGTAATTATATTGAAGTTAAATTGGTCTGCAAGAACAGAAACTGTGACTCACTCAGTACTTAAACCCAATTCCAAGTTACTATGATAAAACAAGTATTTGTTTTTGATTCTCCATCTGTTTCTGTGTTACATCTTATTCTCTCCAAAAATAATTGGAAATTTTTAGAAAAGTCTTAAGATTTCCATTGAGGAAAATTGATTCATTGACTATGTTGTAAATATTGAACTAACTGGAGTAACAAATAATGATTCCTTCAAGTTGTCTAAGTTTTATTTTTGGAACTAAAATTCCAAAAATTAGATGGACTAATGGGTGTTTTTTTAGTATAAAATATCTTAATAATAAAATTACTGAATATAAACACCCTGATGGTTTTCCTGTTGCAACTTTAAGTTGTTATGTTATTTGAGTAGCTTGAAATCTTCACAAGTCTTTGGCAACATGCCATGTATTGTAGGTTGAATATTGATCGATGTATATATATTTTTTCATTTATTTATTTATTCATTTATTTAATTTTTGGCTGCATTGGGTCTTTGCTGCTGCATACGGGTTTTCTTTAGTTGTTGAGAGCGGGGGCTACTCTTGGTTTCGGTGCACGGGCTTCTCATTGTGATGGTTTCTCTTGTTGTGGATCACAGGCCCTAGGCACACAGGCTTCAGTAGTTGTGGCATATGGGCTCAGTAGTTGTGGCTCGTGGGCTCTAGAGCGCAGGCTCAGTAGTTGTGCGCAGGCTCAGTAGTTGTGGTGCACGGGCTTAGTTGCTCCACAGCCTGTGGGATCTTCCCGGACCAGGGCTCGAACCCATGTCCCCTGCATTAGCAGGCGGATTCTTAACCACTGTGCCACCAGGGAAGTCCCTATGTTTATGTTGATCTATGAACATTTATAACCATTAAAGCAAGAGGCTATATTATTAAAATGTTTAGGGTCATACAGAATAACATATAGAGTTATGCAAAAACTCTACTTAGCCTACAGTTTCCTTCCCTCCAATATCACACTAATAACCTGGGATGTTAGCTAGGAGGTACAACAGAAGAACTGGGGTTTTATTGTCTCTATGTTCCTCTCATGTTGTTTGTGAGTGTTGAAGAACCATGGAATGATCAAAAGGGAGACAGCAGAAGTCAGAAAAAACGTAGAAGTTGCAAGAAATACAGAATAGCCAGTCCCTTAATAAACTGGTATTAATGGTACTTTCAACTATTGATTAAGCAAATAAATGAATGGGGTGAGGATTTCCAGTTTGCTAGGGCTGTCATACAAAGTCCCACAGACTGGATGGCTTAAGCAACAAAAAATTATTTTCTCGCAGTCCCGGAGGCTGGAAGTCCAAGGTCAAGCGTTAGCAACTTTGTTTCTCTTGAGGCCTCTCTCCTTGGCTTGTGGACAGCCTTCTTCTCCCTCTGTCTTCACATCGTTTTGCCTCTGTACATGTCCGTGTCCTAATTTCTTCTTAAAAGGACCTAGTCATGTTTGATTAGAGCCCGCTCCAACAACCTCATTCAAATGTAGTCACCTATTTAAAGTCACCTATCTTTAAATATAGTCACATTTGAGGTACTGGAAGTTAGGACTTCAACATATAAATTTTAGGGGGTCCTGAAATTCAGCCCATAACAGGGTCCTGACCAAGCCACCTGCTGAAAAACCCCAAAATTCCATTTATAATATGCAAAGCATCTTTTCAAATGCATCAATGAGCTGAGAGGGGAAAAAAAGATAAACACAAAGACCAAAACCAAGTTAAAATGGGAAACTCGGTTCCCATTTTAACTTGGCTTTGGTCTTTGTGTAGCAGTGAAACTGGTTTCACTTTGGGGGTACTTGTCAAAATCCGGTGACCTTAAGCACCTTAAGTTTTTTTTGTTTTCATTTTTGTTTTTCTTTAATTTGCAGGGAGCAGAGAACAGGAGATGAAACCCAAGACCTACCCAAAGTGAGGAATCTAATTAGAGCTCCCCAAAACCAAAGGGATAAACACTCAGTATAAGGGTGAGCTAGAAATAAGCCTGTCCCCTACTCATGCCACCAAATCATGGGACCGCAAGGAAAACTGTCACTCTTAAACCATGGCGTTAGGTAGAGGGAAAAGTATTCCTCCTAATCATTCACAGTTACAAACCAGCCTCAAGCAGGTTTGTAGCCTGAATTTATGCTACTTTTGTTGCCCCCAAACCCCTAAAGTTTAGAATTTAATTTAAAGTAGTCTTAGGTTGGTCTTGCCCCAGGAATCTGGCAGAAGTGTTCTGGTTATTGACTGCTGGACAAAAAAATCCACACTCCCTCCAACTCGGTATCATAAAACTGCAGGAATGCTATTATACTCGTGGATTCTGTGGGTCAAGAATTTGGAAAGTGCAAAACAGGGACAACTTATCTTTGCTCCAAGGTATCTGGTGGCTATCTGAGAAGACTCGAAGACCGGGAGGTGACTCAGGGGCTGGAAGCTATAATTACCTGCAAGTTAGTTTACCCGCAGGTCTGGTGGTTGATACAGGCTGTTGCCTAGGACTTCAGCTGAGGCTATTGGTGAGAATACCTACATATGACCTTTCTCTGTGGCTACATGGGCTTTCTTACAGCACGGTGGCAGCTTCCAAGCCCAAACTATCTGAAGAGAAGTAGGGTTAAACTGTGTTGCCTTTTATCTCCCAGCCTTGGAAGTCACATAGAGTTACGAGCCCTCCCTGATTCAAGGAGCAGGAACAAAGACCCTGCTCCCCCATGGGAGGATTGTCAAAGCCACATTGTAAGAAACGCATATGGAATGGGGGATATTGTGGTTGCCATGTTTGGAACCTACAATCCACCATCCAGAAGCACAGGCAAATTCTTTTTGAAAGAGCATTTTTTCAACTCAAGGTTTCAAAGTTTTTCATCAGATAAAGTTTCAAAGAATACCAGTACAAGAATCACAAAATACATAAAATTCATAAAGAAAGAAGGCATTTTACGCAAGAGTCAGCAAAAGTAACCAACAGAAGAACCAGACTCACAAACCTTCAGATATTGGAATTATGAAACACAGAAAATAAAATAACTATGCTTAATATGTCCAAAGGAATAAAGGTTTAAAAATATGAATTCGGAAGAAATGACTCTAAAATTGACCGTGCAGATTTGAAAAAGAACCAGCAAGAATTCCTAATCATAAAAATATAAGAAATAGGGCTTCCCTGGTGGCGCAGTGGTTGAGAGTCGGCCTGCCGATGCAGGGGACACAGGTTCGTGCCCTGGTCCAGGAAGATCCCACATGCCGTGGAGCGGCTGGGCCCGTGAGCCATGAGCCATGGCCACTGAGCCTGCACGTCTGGAGCCTGTGCTCTGCAATGGGAGAGGCCACAACAGTGAGAGGCCCGCGTACCGCCAAAAAAAAAAAAAAAAAAAAATATATATATATATATATATATATATAATAAAATAAAATTTGAAACTCAATTGACAAGCTAAACAGCAGATTAGCCTCATTAAAGAAAAAAAGTCATGAACTGGACTATAGATCTGAGGAAATTATGTAGATTACAGCACAGAGAGTCAAAGTGAGAGCAAATATGAAATAGAGACTAAACCACATGGAAAGTAGAGGAAAAGACTCCTACTAGAGTTGAAAAATGAGAGGAGAGAGAGAATGAGGTAGAAGCAATATTTGAAGAGAAAAGATCTGATAATTTTTATTGAATTTTTATGAATTTTATTGAATTTTATTTCATTTTTATGAACCAATGAAAAAGATATCAGCTGACAGTTTTAGAATTATCCATGAACCCCAAGCAGGATATATAAGAGGAAATCCACACCTAGACACATAATGCAGCAATCCAGAAACAAAGAAAATATTTAAAAGTCTATCCTTCCAAGGAGTAACAATTATGCTGACGTCAGACTTCTCAACAAATATATGAAAGCCCTAAGGCAGTAGATATCTTCAAAGATGTCATCCTAAAATTATATACCTGGAAAAAATATCATTCAATAATGAGGATGAAACAAAGGCATTTTCAAAAACAAGAAAATGCAGAAAGAGTTTATCACCAATAGATCTCAACAGAGGATGTTCCAAAAGATTGAAAGAAGGAAAGTGATTTGAGATGGAAAGTCTAAGACGCAAGGATGAATGGCTAGCAAAGAAAGTAGGAAAATCTAAATAAATACTGACTGTATATTATAAATATATATTTATATCATATACAAATATATTTAAATATAAAACAATATCAATAATATCTTATTGGGTTAAAAATACCCAACAATTGCACATAAATCAGGAAGGAATAATCAAGAGCAAAAGTGTTTCAAAGATCCTCCTCTTATTTAGAAGTTAAAGATACTACATGATAAATTTCTAAAGTAACCACTAAAATAATAGAAATGGAATGAATAAAACAAGAAAAATTACTCAGATAATCAAAAATAGTCATGACAGCAGGAAAAAATATATAACGGGAGATATAAAATAATATCTTAGAACTAAATTACCCTAGTAATCTAACAAATGTAAGTAAATGGGCTAAAGGCTCCATTAAAAAAAAAAAACCTATCAGACTGGATAACAACAACAAAATCCAGCTATGAGCTGTTTACATGTGTGCTGGCTCTTCCTTACTCTTCTCTGCCTGGCTCTGGGCCCAGCTCTAAGCTCTGTGTCCCCTGAGATCTTTTGCTTTCTAACTTCTGGTTGGGTTTGGCCAATAGCAGATAGGGGCAATAGATCACAAGGCAGGAGGAGAAAATAAGGGTATCAGTTCCCCTAGTTTCCCTCCCTGCTGGGCCTGAGTTTTTCAGTGGTTGTGTTATCTCTACTTAAGACCACTGGTCCTGCAGGTGCCCCCTCTCCCAGCAACAGTTTATATTGGATTCCAGTAACACTATTTCCTTTCTTTGACCGTTCAGTGCTAGGGAATACATGCTTTTCCGTTTCTAGTACCTGAGTACTTCACCATCTTTTATTGGTTCCCTTAATGCTGCCCATACCTTTATAAAGAATTTCTTCATTAAACTCTCTTCAGTTAACATTTTGAGTGCACTGCCTTTTTATTTCCTGCCAGGATCCTGACTCACAACAGGAGACACACCTAAAACATAAGGATACTAAGAGATTGAAAATAAAAGGTTGAAAATGTTATAGCATGCAACTACCAACTCCCCAAAAGCTGATGTCACTACATTAAAATGTACTTTAAGATTAAAAAGCAATATTAGAGATAAAAGATATAAGATGAAAAATTCACTTCATCAGTAATACAGCATTACTACCGTAGCCTCAAATTACATGAAGTGAAAAAAACAGAGAATTAGATAAATCTTTCAAACTAATAGTGAGTAAAAAAGATAAAAATGATCTAAAAATAAGAGTTTGTTTTCAAAAAGTACACCATACTTTTGAATGGCTTTATGACAGGCTGTTTATTTTTCTAATTTTATGTTTTCTTAGAGTAATATAACCCTTAGTTTGTATTTACCTGAGAAGAAATTGGTTGGCAGCAGAGAAAGACAAGTACAAATGTAGAAGGTGGCCAGAGGAAGCCAGTTATAGTTTAAAAACTAATCTTTTGGGGCTTCCCTGGTAGCGCAGTGGTTGAGAGTCTGCCTGCCGATGCAGGGGACATGGGTTCGCGCCCCGGTCTGGGAGGATCCCGCGTGCCGCAGAGCGGCTGGGCCCGTGAGCCATGGCCGCTGAGCCTGCGCGTCCGGAGCCTGTGCTCCGCAACGGGAGAGGCCACAGCAGTGAGAGGCCCGCGTACCGCAAAACAAAAAAACAAACCAAAAAAAACCACTAATCTTTCTTGCAATGAATATGACTAAGCGTTAATATCATTAATAAATATTACCGACCTAAGAAAAATACTAAAATTCTAAAATGGACATGACAATGATAATTTATGAAACAGAAGCTAAAAATGACTAAATAAACAAACGGAAAAATGTTCAACTTCACTAGCAAAGAAAATAAAACAATACATTACTTTCATATAAAGTTAACAAAAAATTCTTTTAAAACTAGATCTAATACCCAAAGCTGTCTAGGATAAAATAGACACTGTCATGTACTGCTGGTAAAAACTTAAGACAAGTTATTTCCTTTATAACACTTGACCCAGTAATTCCATTTCTGGGAATCTATCCCAGAAAATAATTTGAATTAATGATAGAGATTCAAGTACAAAAAGGGAATGTTATTGATAATATATTTGTTAAAAGATAAGAATGCTCTTCTCTTTCTTTTCCCCTTTCCTTCTTTCTCCCTTCCATTCAATTGTTCACTTCTTGAGCAATTCAACCCCAAACGCATTAGGTTGGGGCTCTGCAAAGTAGGTGTCCCCGTAGGTGAGTGGGGGAAGAGCCACGGTAGCCTATGTGGGATGGCAGAGCACCACTGGAGAAAAGTGTCTCTGCAGGGGATTGACTCAACTCAGGATGCAGGAGCCCCAGCAGTAAGAGGAGAGCCTCTGTGGAAGGGTAGAGGGGTAGCCCAGAGCAGGGTGTCATAGCCCAATCAAGGTGAGGAGGGCATTTGCAGGGGTGAGAGTGTGGTGGCCATTAGGGGAAACAGTTACATATAGGGGATTGGTCAAGTAAGTAAATATATTGAGGCTAAGGGAGCCAGGTTTCTCACTTCTACAGAAACAAGTTACAATTATATAAAGGGAGAAAATAAGAATGAGATATTGGCTTAGAATTGGGGATATTGGTGTAAACTCATGGCTGTCAATATAACAAAATAGATATAAAAAATAAAAACAAACAGATATAAACACATGTATGTATATGTACATATGTCTGTTCTGAGGGTTTGGGAGCAGTGTCACCATTATAGCAAGGAGCCCACTAGTGCATAGATATTGGTTTCTAAATATTCTTTTCCACTAAAAGGAACCAGGGCTCTTCAGAGAAATAGATGATTCCAGTGCTGGGGCAGGGAATGTACAATAAAGCTGGAGCATCTTGCACCAGAAAGTAAGGGTGGGTTCAGAGAGTAATGGGATCATTTCTAAAGGACACATAAGTCATTGACTAAAATAGAATGAGTCATACTCATTCAAATGATATAAACAAATGGATGAATTGACTGCTTGAAAAGGAATGACTGTTTAAATAGTCTTTAAGTATCTCCCTACAAAATATTTACTATTTATAAGGGGGGAAAGATGTAACCATGCGCTGGAAAAGCCTGGAAGACACCACCTTAATAAAGTGATCTAAGTTAACATCACCATTGATGGGACAAATTGAAATCATGCGTCATCTGATAGGATACAATGAGAAGAACACAGCATTGTTTCTGGAATACACGTACCAAAGACACATGACTTGAATCCAATTATGAGGAAAGATCTAACAAACCTACACGGAGGAGCATTTTACAGAATAACTAACTTGTAATCTTTAAAAGGATCAAGGAAATGAACATCAAGGGAAGGGTGAGGAACTGTTCCAGACGGAAGGAAACTAAAGAGACATGACAACTAAGCACAATGATTTACTCTGGACTAGATCTTTTACTATAAAAAAAATTATTGGAACAACTACTGAAACATGAATAAGTTCTGAGGATTAGAGGGTAGTAGTGGATCAACATTGCTTTCCTAATTTTGGTGGTTGTGTTATGGAAAATGTCCATAGTGTGTGTGGATAACACACACTAAGGCATTTAAGGAGACAAGAGGATTAAGCATCACGTTGGCAACTTATTCTCAGATGATTCGGGGAAAAAAAGTTATTTGTTCTGTTCTTTCAACTTTCTCTAAACTTGAGATTGTTTCCAAATAAAAAGTTTTTAAATATAGAAACAATCTAAATATCAAATAGCCTAGTAGACTTTCCATAATCTGGGTCCAACTTCTCTAACTTCATCTGTCACCAACCCACCAGGCGCCCATCCCAATGCTCAACTGTTTGGTCAATGTTCTCACACCCTACACAGTGTAGTTCAATTCAGCTAGACCATATTTCGTCCCTTTATGCACCTGAATGTTCTATTTTCCTTCAAGATTGGATTCAGAAATTTCCCCTAGAATATGGTTCTCTCTTCTCAGTGTGATTAGCTGTCCCTCCAGCTCTCGCAGCATCTGGGGCTTCTCTTGATCTTACAGAGGGCACTCCTTATGTCATTAATGTACTCAACTCTCTTCCCCTCTGAGCTTCTTGAGACAGGGACTGTGTCTTTTTGATCCAACAATCCTCATTGCCTGACAGTGAGTAGATTCTCATAAATCTTTGTTAAATCAAAGGATAAATAAACAAATGAACTGGTCTTTTGCAAATACAATCAGTCCTTCCTCCACAATTCATTCTCAATGGAATAGCTAGAGTGACTCATGCCTCTTTCTCCTGAAATGTCTCTCTAGGGCTCTCTACAAAGCTTAACATTGCGCCAGAGGCAAAGGGAAAATATTTAAGAGATTCAGATCCATTTTCATGGAGCAGGCTATGAAGGGTGAATTTGGAGCTGAGAGACAATAAATTGATAACTGGCATAGAGTCTATAGTAATTCTTTTAGGATTCACTAATTAATAGAGCATAAAGTGCCAAAGAGTAACTATAACTTCAGAAATACCTTAAAATATGTTGACATGTCTGAGTCACCATGCTTTTTTAATAGACAGATATTATTTGGTGAGCCTATGGTTTTGGAAATCTCTGGCACAACACCAAAGCCTTTGGGAACTGCTAGTCGAGAAGGTGGTGTACAAATATCTTTGCATAGACATAATGCCCTTTACAATCTGCCTGTGTTATCTTCCCAGATTCCTTTCACAAGACTTTTCCAGATTCTTTTCACAAGACTTTCTCTACATTCTTCCTACAGTCTAACCAAATCAGAATAACCTGGCAAATTCCTTCTCATCCTTCAAGACCCTTTTCAAATTCTACCCTTTTTCCTAAGCTTTTCCTGACAACCCTGACACAGTTATTCTCTCCATCTGCTCTATTCCCACTGAAGAAAATGTATAGAATATGTGCAAATTCCTTTTTGTGGGGGATAGGGATAAATAGTTATAAAATATCAAGCACTATTCTAATTACCTTATACTTTATATGCTTTATACTTTATATACCTCATATACTTTATAAAATTCTTTATATAATTCTTAAAAACCTTAATAAGTGGCTACAACAATTAATATCTCCATTTCGCAAATGAGGAAACAGAAGCTTAGGTTGTGTAATTCTCATTTAGCTATTGAGGAGCAGAGCTGGAAAATGTACCCAGACCTGGGCAATTCCAAAACTCATGTACTAAACCATTATGCCATATATCCTTCCAATATTATCACTTATCAGAGTGTATTGTAATATTTTAGTTTGCATACATGTTGCCTCCCTGGATAAAACTCTTTCAGAGACTGAATCTTACCCACCTTTGTATTCTCAGCATTTATACAGTGCCTGGAAAATAATAAGGGCTCAGTATTTTTTTTCTGGGGTGAATAAATAGCAATTGTACAGAGAGTAGTTAAATATAAATCAAAGTACTTCCTGATTGAATAGGAAAGTAATGGTACAGACAGTAAGTGGTCTTAGAGGCTCTGAGAAAAGAAAGATCCATGCGTACCGTAGCATTCATGAAGACTTCATTGTGGTCTGAAGCCAGACCTTAACTCAAAAAGAGAATTTGATCTGACAACAGGAAAAAAGATATAGGAGCAAAAGTCAAGGCAAAAGAACCTGCAATGAACATGATGTGTGTATGGTGCATTAGTGAACCCACCCTCAGGATAATGTAGAGGGAAACAAAGGCTGATATTGGATCAGAAGGGTGGGGGCAATTTGCAGAGCATTTTGGAAGTCATGTTGAGGGATTTGGATAGCATGGAAGAAAAGACTAAGAGCGAGACTTCTGGTTTCATGTGGAGTTTGCATTCCAGAACCACCAGTAGCTGGGTCATCTGGGAGTTTCCTAAATGTTCTAAAATTCTTCTGGCCTTGAAGACACCACCACCTCAGAGCTGATGGCCATGGATGGTGGGCCCTCAGGCCACATCTCCTATGAGCTGTTTGCAGACAAATTTCCAAAGACAGCAGAAAACTTCTGTGCTCTGAGCACTGGGGAGAAAGGATTTGGTTGTAAAGCTTCCTGGTTTTTGTTTGTTTGTTTTGTTTTGTTTTTAAATGTTAAGCCTTCTTTTAATTTATTTATTTTTATTTTTGCTGTGTTGGGTCTTCGTTTCTGTGCAAGGGCTTTCTCTACTTGTGGCAAGCAGGGGCCACTCTTCATCGCGGTGCGCGGGCCTCTCACTGTCGTGGCCTCTTGTTGCAGAGCACAGGCTCCAGACGCGCAGGCTCAGTAGTTGTGGCTCACGGGACTCGTTGCTCCGCGGCATGTGGGATCTTCCCAGACCAAGGGCTCGAGCCTGTGTCCCCTGCATTAGCAGGCAGATTCTCAACCATTGCGCCACCAGGGAAGCCCAAGCTTCCTGTTTTCACAGAATTATTCCGGGATTTATGTGCCAGGGTGATGACTTCACACGCCATAATGGCACAGGTGGCAAGTCCATCTCTGGGGAGAAATTTGATGAGACTTTCATCCTGAGTCATACCAGTCCTGGCACCTTGTCCACGGCAAGTGCTGGATCCAACACAAACGATTGCCAGGTTTTCATCTGCACTGCCAAGACTGAGCAGTTGGATGGCAAGCATGCGGTCTTTGGCAAGGTGAGAGAGGACATAAATATTTTGGGAGTCATAGAGTACTTGCAGCCCAAGAATGGCAAAGACCAGCAAGAATATCGCCGTTGCTGACTGTGGACAAATCTAATAAATTTGACTTGTAGGAAAAAAAAAAATCTTCCAGTTGTACAAGAATATTTACAGGACTCTTCTGAGGATTAAAATAATTAACCCATGTAAAAAAGAACTTAGTGTAGCAGTCAGCACAGAGCAAATACTCAGTATATATTAGTGGTTAATGTTGTAATTATTGAATATTATTAATGGGAGCCACATTCTAGAACCACATGATGTTAGTAATATTCTAGAAATCTTAATCCTTCTGTAGGAATGGGGGAAACTGGAACTTGAAGACAAGTTAGGGGATTATTGAAATAATCTTGGCCTATAGTTAAAAAATTTTTTTTGATTACAACAATGAGAATGGAAAGAAAGAACTCTGAGAAATGAGTTTAAGAAAAAAAATTATAGAATTCACAAAGTAATTGCAGTTGAGGGGCACAGAAAATGGAGGCATTAACAAATAACTTCAGTGTTTTAAACTCTTCAGCTCAAGAAATGTAGATTCCATTGGAAAAAATACAGACAATGGGAGAAAATCGAATTGAAGGGAATGAAATGATACTGGATTTGAGGAGGAGGAGATAATTGGAAATCCATGGAAAATATCTAATCTGATTGAAGAGATAAAGGATTGGAGTTTAGTTAAATGAATAAGACAGCAAGTATACATTTAAAAAATTATCCGAATAAAAGTAATTAAAGTAGTAAAAATCGATAAACTTACTTCTTTAAAAGAATTATGTCATGGGGCAAAACCAAGATTTGACACATTGGGAACATCCAGAGTTAAATGATGGAAGAAAGAAGAAGAGCCAATGAAGGAAAAATGTTCTCAGAGGCAAGAGGAAGACAGGGTAGAGCCCTGCTATGAGCAAGATATGCTATGTACTCTGAGAGGCAATATTAGGCATGAGAGCAGGCCACTATATAGACTACTCTTAGTAACGTGATGATGAATGGCCATCTGAGGAATGAGAAGAGAGCTGATACAAGAAGACCTTCTCAGTAAAAAGTAAAGAATGAGGCAAGGTCATTTGCTGAGAATGACGGAAGAAGATGGAGTTAGTTCTTAGTTGGGACCTTGGAAGAAAAGATATGAAATTCTTGAATTGGGTAATCTGAGGAGACTTCATAGAGTTGTGAGCAAGGATTAGGAAGAAAAAGGGATGGTGCGTTACCCCAGGGCTAGTGGTTGGGAAAACTATTACCATCCCTGGGCCTGGAGAAGAGAGAGGAGAGAGCAGTTACTGGGACCCAGAGAAAGCTGTTTGGAGAGGACCACTTGGCAGGAGCTGTGGCCTTTAGGTAAAGGGACATAGCCAACCTGCAGGAACTGGTAAGGAGGGATCTGGGGGAATAAGTGGTCTGACCTCACTCTCCTTTTGCCCTCTAGATTTCAGGTAAAGCCATTAGCTGAACCAAGCTGGAAGCTAGAGGGCCAGGGAGCCAGATTGTTACAATCTCATGGATCCTACAGCACAGAGCAGGATAGATACCGTGGGAAATGGATCCAGCATGACTGCTTAAAAAGAGCGGGAAAGGTTTGGCAGTGCCACTGTTGGAACAGGGACAGGGAGCCAAGGGATGAAAAAGACCTGCCAAGCTTTCTAGAAGATCTAGTTGATGCTAGTCAGTACTTTAAAATAAAGGCACTACAGAAGAAATTAACAAAACACTGTAAATCAAAAATATTTCTTTTAATTTTAAAATAAAATAAAGTTACTTTTATCTTATTACAAGGATCATATGTAGTCATTGTAGAAAATTTCAGAAGTGTTAAAATCAAAAAAGAAAATGAAAACTACCCCCAATCCTACTCTCTAATGGTAATCACTTCTAAAATTTTTGAATATACTCCCATTCTTTTTTATATGCACACACACAAAATTTTTTTAAAAAACAAAATGAGATTAAATTTTGTTTTTACATTACATTCAGGGGTGTACACCCTGAAATCATCTAAAGTTCTTTGGAAATACTAAGCAACAGAAACCAAATCAGATCAACTTAAGTATTAATTAATTAATTAAATATTTATTGACTGCCTACAATGTATAAGGAATTTCATAGCAGGTAAAAAAACAGATTAGGGCTTCCCTGGTGGTGCAGTGGTTGAGAGTCCGCCTGCCGATGCAGGGGACATGGGTTCGTGCCCCGGTCCGGGAAGATCCCACATGCCGCGGAGCGGCTGGGCCTGCGCGTCCGGAGCCTGTGCTCCGCAATGGGAGAGGCCACAACAGTGAGAGGCCCGCGTACCGCAAAAAAAAAAAAAAAGAAGTAAAAACACAGATTAAGTTTGTGATTTCATGGAATTTACACTCTAGTGGAGAGAGACAGACAATAAGCAAATAAACAAACTATGCATAATATTTTAGGGGGTCATAAATGCTGTAAAAATATTAACCTGGTAAAGGGATAGAAGCTGATACAGTTGTCCAGGTGAGAAACAGCGGCTTGGACTAGGAAGGTAATAAGGGAAATAGAGAGTGAGAGTTGGATTCTGGATGTATTTCAAGGCAGAGCTGACAGATTTGCTGATGAGGGCACACAGGGATTCTGATTGCCCCTTCAGATCCACCCTCTACTCCTTCCCGGGGACTGGAAATCTGACCTCCGCAGACCACACATCTGGAATCTCCTGTCCTGCTTTGGTTGGGTTCAGGCAGTGAAATGAAGTGAAAGGAAATTGGAGGGCAGGAGGAGAACAAGACAGAAATATTTATTCTCCTGGCTCCTGCCCTGCCAGGCTACAGTTTGGCAGCCACCTTTTATGACCACAGCTCTTGCTGGTTCTGGTAAGCCCTTCTCACCCCTGCCTCCTTCCAGCCTTGGGTAGTAATGGCTTCTCACCGTGACTCTCCCACGGCTGCTTCACCATTTCTTATTAGCCTCCCTTAACCTGACCACACATTTGTATATAATCCATTGAATTTTTCTCAGATACCGCTTTTAGTGTGCTATCTGTATCCTGCCAGGACATTGAGTGACACAGGATGTGGAAAGAAAAAAAAAAGAGTCAACGATGACTCCAAAGTTTCTGGTCTGAGCAACTGGAAGAACAGGGCTGCTATTTACCGAATTGGGGAAAAAAATCAATAGTGTAAAATGAATTCATTAGAAGGATAGGGGGTGGTTCACAGAGTGGAATAAAAGGCAGAAATGTAAAGCAGCAAGTTGAAGTTCCTGGCCTGCTGAGAGCTCAGGATGGAAGTTGGCAGTGATTGGTTAGAGCTCCTAAAGGGAAAATGGGCTCAAAGCCCTCCATTGAAGGGAAAGGGCCAGAGGTCAGCTCTTACTGCTTGAAGGTGGAAATAAAACTATTGTTGACTGCTTGCCTGGGCTACATTTAGCATGCTTGAGGCCTCAAGGAAACCAGAGACTGCTAAACATCCTTCAATGCACAAGACAACTCTTTCACAAAGAACTACTCAGCCCAAAACATCAATAGTGCTGAAGCTGAGAAACCCGTCTCTGTACGGAGGCTGCCTCGAGCTTCAGTTTCTATGTCTTAGAAGACAAATCAGATTACTCTAGATCCAGGGCCTCAAACTCCATTGGAAACCAATTTTAAAAGCGACAGTGACAAATATATGGATACTGTCCAAATAGGCTCTGCAAGCAGAGGTACTACCTTTGGAAATTTTTGTTTGAAAGCCTAGAGTGGAACTTGACAACACTATGGCAAAGTGCAACTGTGCAAACGGACACAGCCCCACTCAGTGTAGCGCAGGCTTATTCATGGTTTAAATAGAGCACTCTGTATGTGCTCAAGTTTGCAGCTGAAATTAATAAGGTTGTAAATCACATTACAGCTTTAAAACTCATGCAGGAACCTTTCCAGGCAGCAGAGAGCTATGGTATTGTCTAATGACAGGTTCTGAAGCAGGCCTGCAACAGGGCTGCATTCATTGGGCACAATACGCTTTTTGTGTTCCAAGGATTCTCCTGGGACACCCTGACTTACCTGGAGTAGGTAGACAGTTTCACTGGAGAAAGCAGCCTAGGCTCCGAACTCGCTTTTGTCCTTAGCACAAAGGCAGGACTGAGAACCGGGGTCTGGCCCAGGACCAGGGAGGCGCGGAGAGCAGATTAAGAAGGTGAACTTTGCAAATGAGCCACAGAGCCTCAGGGCTTGGATGGCTCAGTTGTCTCCTAATGTTCTGGCAGAGAGACACGTTTTTTATAAAGAATGATTTTTTTTCCATTTGGAGGTAGAAAGTTTTCTGTCTAAAATAAATAAGAAAGCTCCGTTCTAGAGAACTCTGTATCCTTAGCTGCCCTACGCCCCACCACCTTCTTAGAATCTGATTTCTGATTCCCAACTGATAGCTCTGCCCTTTATTTTCGAGGGCCAGGAAGGAACCAGTCTTCGGGGTAGAAATGATGCAGCTATGTCCCAAGAATTTGAGCTCTAATTATCAGAAAAGTGTGATAATTCTGTAGTTTACCCCATCTCATTTTGCTACCTCTGAAAGTCCCCTAAATTTACTTAACAGTAATGTATCTCCCTAAAGCTATAAAGTCAGGCTATTTTTTTTTTCCTTAACACGAGAATGTTTTAATTGAAAATATGAATTCTACAGAGATTGTGCTTGAGTACTACAGTTTAGGCGGTCAAATTAGTTCTGCAATTTAATTCAGTAAACTCAATTAACTGTTATTTTTCTATCCGTTATAATATAATAATAACTATGTAGGTGATCTCTTCAGATATATATGTTTTGAACTTTACGCGTATTAAAAATCAGTTAATGTGATAAGACCATTAATTCACTCACAAAAGTGTTCTTAACTCATGAGATTAACCAAAGTTTATTTATACTGTTAGTAAATTGCTCTGTGTGTTGTATGCATTATACAGGTACATAACCACTTTGTGAAACACTTATTTCATAAAATACAATCATCATAGTAATATTTGGAGTAATTTTTTTTGATTAGTCTCATTTTTTAAAAGTTACATTTAGCATTCATATGTTTAATTCTTATTTTGATGTGGAAAAATGACATCCTTGGGGCATTTTCTCCTGCAAATAATGTAAATATCCTGTGAAATATTATGATATTCATTATTATCTTTTTCAGCTTTTGATTTTCCTTCTCTTCATTGGCTTATTCTTTCTGGTTATAAAACAGCTAAATAAAAATATAAGCTTACGATGAATTCCCATTAAACCTTGTATACAAAATTTGTATTCTTTCTTTCATACAGCAATAATAATTGAAATTCCTAGTAAATGCACACACAAAAATATATCATTAAAATCTTATTTAATTCACTACAGTAGTCACTTCATGCATCTCAAAACATGGTCTTCAGACTACCTGAGGATGCAGGTGCTAACATGCATCCTCACCTCAGAAATTTTGAGGATCTCACCTCAGAAATTCTGATTTAGTAAGTCAGGAGTGGACCCAGGAATCTGTTTTCTGTTTTTTGTCTCTCAGTGTAGCAAGTGAGTAGCACTCTCCATCATTTTTAACATGTGTGGGGTTTTTTCTAGCTTAATTGAGGTATAACTGACAAATAAAATTGTAATATATTAAAAGCGTACAACATGATTTGATATATGTGTACATTGTGAAAAGATTCCTACACTCAAGTTAATTAACACATCCATCACCTCACATATTTACCTTTTTTCTGGGGGCAGAGGAGAGGTGAAAACATTTAAGTTCTACTATCTCGGCAAATTTTAAGTACACAATACAGTATTATCAACCATAGTGACCATGTTATGCATTAGATCCTCAAGCCTTATTCATCTCATAACTGAAAGTTTGTACCCTTTTACCAAACTCTCCCCAATTCCCACATACTGCAGCCCCTGGCAACCACCATTCTACTCTCTGTTTCTATGGATTCGAATTTTGTTTTAGATTCCACAAATAAGTGATACTATGCAGTATTTGTCTTTATCTGATTTATATCACTTAGCATCCATGTTGTCCAGGTTCATCCATGTTGTCACAAAGGCAGGATTTCCTTCTTTTTAAAAGGCTGAATAGTATTCCATTGTGTGTGTGTGTGTGTGTGTGTGTGTGTGTGTATCACTTTTTTTTTTTTTTTTTTTTTTGCGGTAGGCGGGCCTCTCACTGTTGTGGCCTCTCCCGTTGCGGAGCACAGGCTCCGGACGCGCAGGCTCAGCGGCCATGGCTCACGGGCCCAGCCGCTCTGCGGCATGTGGGATCTTCCCGGACCGGGGCACGAACCGGGTTCCTGTGCATCGGCAGGCGGACTCTCAACTACTGCGCCACCAGGGAAGACCCTGGTGTCTGTATGTTTGAGTCTGTTGTTTCAGCAGCCTAACCAGTATCCTAAATAAGGCCATCATTATGCAGACCTTTCATGTGATTCTCTCCACATATATTGGAACCTGACACAAATCTAGGAGAAGAGCACAGCATATTTTTAGAGAGGGGATAGATACCCCACTGCACAGTGAACCTGTGCAGGGCAATAAACAAGGGCAGTAAACAGAGGTCTGGGCAGTGAGACAGATCCACTAAGCTCTCAGCAGGATCTTAGAATAAAAGAGTGTTTAAGAATACTTAAGAAAATAGGAACTCTAAGTATTTCCTAAGAATATATATGAAACGTGTGAGGAGATATACAACTGTAAGTTCAGTATGATTAAATAAGGAGAATAAGGAAATGAGAATAAAAACACAAAACAGCTGACAAGAGACAGAGTTTCCTGATGATGACAGTGTTTTGATTTTTCCCTAGGGGAAGAAATAATTTGGGAATCTCCAAAACTGTGCAATCTAGTAAAGCCTAAAGGCCAAGTTTCTAGCTATTAGAAAAGCAATAGGAAGTATTTGTTCTACTTATGTCAGAAAAATTTCACACCAGACCACTGGAAAATGGTAGACTAGCCTGTGAATTTTGGGGCATTTGCGTCCTTTCATCTGGTCTACTCCAATCCTGAAGAATAGTAAGTACAAGCCTAATCCAATGTAGGATTCCCCAGATCAAAAATGTCCTCCAAATGAAGAGCTCTATGACTTCCTGGATGATTTCATTCCAGACGTATACAGAAATTTCTAATTTTGTTGCACAAAATATCTGTATAGTTGTTCCCAATTTTCCCATAAAATTACCATTACTGCATATTTCCCAAAAGACATACTCGTTTTTGTAATATTTTCTCCTGGTTTTGTGGTCAGCTTGATATTTCAATTCAGTCCGAGGCCTTGTAGAGAGCTGATGCTCAGTAAACATTTGGCTATTTGTTTATTGAGTCAGATAGAGTCTCACATAACCCCAGCTTTTACTAGTAACCGTGGCAGGCAAAATCAACTGACGCCAGCATCGGCCTGTACCATACAATGTACCGTGTCGTGTTTAAATGTGCCTTTGAGAATTGATTGCACTCTGAGTCTCAAAGAATTTGAAAGTTACTTAAAATTCACTTTTTAAAATGTCTACTCATGGAAGAAGAAACAGAGACTCTACTGAAAAGACATAGTTTCATCGACTTACCAGCAAATACAACCTGGAAAGATGTTGCTCTGGCCAGGATACTTCATCCCAGGAAATAATTCTTCCCAGGAGCTTCTCTGAGGGTCTTATTTAGAAAAGACGCTTGACAAAAGATGCTATGGAATGATAGTAAATAACAGTTTATAAGAACCCAGTTAACTCTGAAGAACTGAATTGTTCCATCTAACTAAATTCAAAAATGTTGTATTTACAAAATTATATACAAAAATGTTTCTGATAAGAAAAAGAAAAACTTAGAAAATTGAATAATAAAGACTGATTGCAAATTTAATCTTAAAACTAAAAAGCCAATTAAAATGATGGAAGTGAAGGGCTTCCCTGGTGGCGCAGTGGTTGAGAGTCCGCCTGCCGATGCAGGGGACACAGGTTCATGCCCCGGTCCGGGCAGATCCCACATGCCGCGGAGCGGCTGGGCCCGTGAGCCATGGCCGCTGAGCCTGCACGTCCGGAGCCTGCACGTCCGGAGCCTGCTCATCCGGAGCCTGCTCGTCCGGAGCCTGTGCTCTGCAACGGGAGAGGCCACAGCAGTGAGAGGCCCGTGTACTGCAAAAAAAAAAAGAAAAAAAAAATTATGAAAGTGAAAAAAAAATGTAATCTTCAGATACAGTGCTTTTTCTTCATCTCTGTCTTAGCTAACCATAATATTAAATGAAAAGTCATAGTACTATTTATATTAATAAGTCTATGAATGAATAATTATGTTTATTGTAAATAGAATTTTATGTTTCTACTTCTTTGTCGACAGAAAGTGAATTTTTCTCTTAAAAAGTAAAAGTTACATTTAACATGGGGGCTGTCTTTACTTACGTACATTAGAAAGTAGGGCCACCAGAGGCTCTACCGGGCCTTCAGATAGAGAGAATACTTTGGAACTCAAGAGTGGTCTCCACAGGAAGGGAGCAGAGGAGGGACAAAGGCTGCCCCCTGATTTCTTTGGGGTGACCCAGAGTGGGTAGGGAACTCACCTGAATAGCTACAAGTTAGAGTCAAGACACTTTAGGTGTTGATGAAGTAATGTCACATTTAATATTACCGGATTCAGTATCCACAGAAGTTGGTGAGAGCCTAAGAGCTAAGAACCGTAAGGAAATGTGTCAACATAAAATGCAACATTGTGAGCTCTATAAAAATAGAAAGCAAGACCACCCTACTTACAAATTCATTGAAAGGACTGAAGCACCAGCAGAGAGAGGGCCCCTTCTTCACTTCACTCCCCCTTTACCCTATAACAACATAGATGTTGACCGCAAGGGACCTAATCCAACATCAATCAGCCATTGGGAAGGGATGATTTTAAGTACAAACTGTGAGGCAGTGACCCCCATGTGTCATGCCGAGGTCAGTAGACACCTGAAGAGCCAGCAGGGCAGCTGTGCCAAAGCAACCAGGCAGAGACAAAAAGATGGGATTCTTTTAAAGACTGGCGGAGAGATCAAGTTAACTCTTCTAGGACCTGCCAAGGGAAAAGAGGAACTTGGAGTGCCGGGAGAATTGAGGTGCCAACAATTACACAGGGGGAGCTCAGAGCCAGCACTGTTGTCATGACACTTACCCCTTCGGTTACCCTCTCAAGCTGCTGTGGAAGCTGGGGATATGTACTGATTACAGCACACTTCACTGAATTTTTTGTTTGTTTTTGTTTTTTGGTTTTTTACTGAACTTTTTAATGTAAAATTGTTGACTCAATACAAAAAAGGCCCTGTACTCAAAAGAATCTTTTGAAAACCTTTCCTATTGTTGGTTTTTACTCTAACTCCTAACATTAGGGATAATTTTAGTATTATGATAAAGGATCCTGGTATTGTTAGCATAGAAAATTGCATTTTGTCTTGCTTCCTTTGTTTAGTGTATATTAAACTTATAAAAATCAACATATGCTTTCTGACACTATCATTTTATAAATTCAATTTGAATTTAGTGACGAATGAGAACTTAGGGAATAACCCCTTGGCTTTTAACAGTTGTGGGGTTTTTTTGGGTTGTTTTTTTTTTTGCGGTACGCGGGCCTCTCACTGCTGTGGCCTCTCCCGTTGCGGAGCACAGGCTCCGGACGCGCAGGCTCAGCGGCCATGGCTCACGGGCCCAGCCACTCCGCGTGGGATCTTCCCGCACCAGGGCACGAACCCGTGTCCCCGCATTGGCAGGTGCACTCTCAACCACTGTGCCACCAGGGAAGCCCTGAACAGTTTTAAAAACTAAAGCAGTAATATATTTTAAAGGCAAAGGCAAAGAGCAAGATACTTACACATACAAGATATATGTATAAACATAAGAGCAATACTATTAGTAACATCGATAGCCTTGTTTTTTTCTTATGGACAAGACAGTTTCTATGACCTTAACTGTAACTTTCTACAGTAAGGAATATGGTACATATAATGTATGCGGGAGTAGCTGTCAAAGGAAGTCTGTTCTATATTCAACAATTTTCTAGTTAAAAAAAAACTGACTTGGCATTCAAATTAATCTTTTAATATTCATTACCTATTTATATGTAGATTGTAAATTCCTGATAGTGGTCAAGAGGCCAAGTTTCAATGGACCTGTAAAAACTGATCAGTGGGCCTCTCTGAGAGGTCTGAAGGAGGAGATCTGTTATTGTGGGAGGGAGGGAAGGTCCATAGAAAACTGCAGTTTCTTCAGCATAAAGCTTGATTTCTCTCACCATATTTCTCCAGCATTATCTTTCCTCCTTAGACAACATTATCCTTAAGCATTCAGAAGACATTTTGGATTCAGGAATGGAAATTATCTTATACTTTAGAGTAGTGGATTTCGGGTATGTATTTTTTCACTTTAAAATGCAAGTGGTTATAAGTATAAATACGATTTAAGTCAAAATTAGCAGATCATTTTCTAAGATTTACGTCAAAATTAGCTGGGTTGATCCAAAGTGTATTTCATATGGTCAGATCTTTGGGTCTTAGTTTCCACTATCACACAGTTCAAATGAGCAACACATTAAGAATAGCTTTCTGATATATGCAAAGGAACACAACTAAAAGGAGACTTTTCCTTTGGAATGGATTACTTAGAGAATTTATAAGTATACCTCCACTGGCAATCTTTCAAGGTAAAATAAGAAAACTATTTTTCCAAGATGGTTTAGGTATAATTTTATTAAAGATAGAAAGATAAATAAACTATCAAAACCTCCACTATGTCATTGACATAATATTTGTGTTGATATGTTAGAAAATAAAAGAACCTGATTTTGCTAAAACCTTTATTTGTTCTTTCATGCTATTAATGAAGCCCTTTTTTCATAGCACTAAAGATGGAAATCACACTTGATTGAGCTTGTAGAATGATCAGTATAGCAACAGGAGATAGGGGAGAGAGAGAAAGGAACACAGAAGAGCACTGATGCATTAAATGTTCCTTTTTTAGGAAACTAGCTTCTCCTTTGAATGGTGCTGTCTTCTTCACTCACACAAAATCTGCTCATCTGCTAGAATTCACCAAACCATCTAGTGGTGTTATCCACCCCTCCCCGTGTTTTCAAGCTCAGAAATTATATCATGCTGTTCTTAAGAAGGAAAGCTTAAAATGGGCTAAATCCATAGCCCAAAATTTAGCTCCCAAACTCTCTAACCTTGTTTTATGCTTTACCAGCAGGTCTCAACCCCTATTTATTCTGCAAGTCCAGTTCTGCTTTCCTTTCCAACTTGTTGTACCTTTTGCTCTACTGGTTTTCTAGATTTTGCTTCTTGTTCTCTCCTCATAGGATGTATCCATAGATGTATACGCCACATCACTTTCACGTGTCCTCACAACACTCTCCAGCCCACCCCCTATCTGTGTCATGTCCTCAATGGGGACCCAGACTGGAGTGGGTCAAAAGAACAGGTTGGGACCAGTGCAATTTTCAATTCTGAGGCTCCACAAAAAAAGTTAAGAGTTTCCTGCTCTATGTTAGTTACAAAGAGAAATATCTCCAGCAGCAAGTTTGAAACAGCTTTTCTTATTCACAGTCATCAAAGAAATGATACTTGAACAATATTTATACCTTTGGAATCATCAAGTCCAGCTGATGTACAAACTGGGTTCTTTAGTTTGCACCCATATTTTTGTCTTCTTCCCTAATTTCGCATTTCATTCTCATAGGAGACATGACTAAAAGGAAACCTTGAAATAAAGCATCAAAGTGAATGAAAAAGTTAAGAGAAAAGCTCCAAATAGGGGAGAATAAATAATAGAGAAAAATATTTTTGAAATGAAAGTCATCATTTCAAAATATGTGAAAGGCTAATTACTAAAAATATATGGCCTGAAAAGGAAAATATTGAAAGGAAAAAATATAATGTTAATAAAAACCGTATTTGTCATTTGTCAAAACAGGACTGAAGATCAAGCATGATAGACAAATATTCCAAGATACATTTCCTAAAGGAATTACAATATTCTATGGGAACACCCCATCCAATGTCACTTGTTCAAGGTCATGTCTCTCAGACAGAGCCACTGGTTAATTTTCATAAGTCCAGCTTACTGCTTAGTATGACATTCAGGGCTGTTTGCAGTCTGGTCCCCAAGTTGTCACTATTGTAGAGGGTAGTATAATTTCATGTGTTAATTTCATGTGTCATCTTCTCTGAGCCATGGTACCCAGATACCTGGTCAACAATTATTTTGGATGTTTCTGTGAAGGGTATTTTTGTGTGTTGTAGATGAGATTTAACATTTAAATTGGTGGACTTTGGATAAAGCAGATTACCCTCTGTAATGTGGGTGGGCCTTATCCATCCAGCTGAAGGTCTCAATATAACCAAGGCTGAGCAAGAAGGAATTCAGCCAGCAAATTGCATTTGAACTTGAACTGCAACTCTTCCATAAAGTTGCAGTATGCCAGCCTCTGCAGATTTTGGACTTACCAATCCTCTACAACCATGAGCCAACTTCTTAAAATAAATCTCTCTCTCTCTCAAAATCTTTCTCCATATAGAGGGTAGAGATGGAGACATAGATGCATCCTCTTGGTTCTGTTTCTCTGGAGAACCCTGCCCAGTGCAGGTAGTAATAAGATCATGGATTCTATAATCAGAATTATATGGATTTAGGACCCAGCTCTGCCATTTACTAACTGTATAATATATATTGGGAAAGTTACCTCTCTAAGCCTCAGTTTCCTCATTTTAAAAATAGGAATAGGGCTTCCCTGGTGGCGCAGTGGTTGAGAGTCCGCCTGCTGATGCAGGGGACACGGATTCGTGCCCCGGTCTGGGAAGATCCCACATGCCGCGGAGCGGCTGGGCCCGTGAGCCATGGCTGCTGAGCCTGCGCGTCCGGAGCCTGTGCTCCGCAACGGGAGAGGCCGCAACAGTGAGAGGCCCGCATACCAGGAAAAAAAAAAAAAAGAAAGGAATAAAACAACCGCCTCAATTCTCTAGCCATGCCAGATTACATGGCATGTAATCTAGTATCTCTATTCTTTTGTTTCTGCTGCTCCCTTGCCTGTCGTAAATTTGTTCCTGTTTACCTAGCAAAACCTTACTTTTCCTTCCACACCTGCAGTGGTTTTAAAAATATGTTCATGGGACCTGGTGGCTCAGTGGTTAAGAATCTGCTTGCCAATGCAGGGGACACAGGTTCGAGCCCTGGTCCGGGAAGATCCCACATGCTGTGGAGCAACTAAGCCCATGCACCACAACTACTGAGCCCGCATGCCACAACTACTGAAGCTCGCACGCCTAGAACCTGTGCTCCATAACAAGAGAAGCCGCCGCAGTGAGAAGCCCACACACTGCAACGAAGAGTAGCCCCCGCTCTCTGCAACTAGAGAAAGCTTGCGCGCAACCAAGACCCAACGTAGACAAAGATAAAAATAATTTTTTAAAAAAAGATTAAAAATATAAAAAATATGTTCACAAATTCTTTGATACTGTTCCCTTCAAGTTTAATTCCCTTCCCTTTCAGTACAGGTTGGACTTATTGACTTGCTTCAATAAATAGAACATAACAGAAGTGATAGTAGAACATGTCCCAGATTAAGCTATAAAATGACTGCAGCTTCCATCTTGGTCTCCCTCTCCCCCTCTCTCTCATCACTTGTGATGGAGGAGCCAGTCGCCTGGTCATGAGCAGCCCTATGGAGAGACCCAGTGGCTAGGAACTGAAGCCTCCTGCCTACAGCCACATGACCGAACTTGAAAGCAGATTCTCCGGTCCCGTCATGATTTCAGCTCTAGCCAACAACTTCATTGCAACCTCATGAGAGATCCTGAACTAGAACCACCCAGCTAAGGTACTTACAGTTCTTGAGGCTCAGAAACCATGTGAGGTACTAAATACTTATTGTTTTACACAGCTAAGTTTTGAGGTAATTTGTTCAACAGAAACTAATTAATGCCACATTCAAGTCTATAAAGCCTTTCCTGACCAACACAGAGAATTTCTCCTCTCTGTTTCTTCCCTTGTGCAAGGCTGGGAGCTGATAGAGAGTGGGCCATTTTTAACTGTATTAAGTGAAAAAAAAAAAAAAGATTAAACTCAAGCCTGGCACATAAAGGGTTACAAGCGTTAAGCTAACAATTAGTGTTCCCTATGTGTCACACATTGGTCCAAGCCTTTTGTAAATATTACCTCATTTAGTCCTCATAAAAACCTTGAAGATATACTATTAGTATCCCCTGTTTTACAGTTGATGAAACTGAGGTCAAGTTATAGAGAAGATGGTTCACTTGCTCATGGTCACACAGCTAGTAAATGTTGACTTAAGAAATGAATGAATGGAAGTTTCTTACAAACAGGACCACATATGACTCTTAGAATCTCGTATGGTGCCTACCCCAGTATTCAAATGGGTCCCAAATATTTACTAAATCACTGTCTGGTAATAGAAGCAGCTTATGTATGTGAGAAAAAAGTCTTGGAAACCCTGATCGTGGATAATTTAAATCGATTCCCCAAACATAATTCTTTTCCTTCACTGAGAAGAAGTAAAGATTACAGTAAACATTTGTTGTGATGAGACTAAAAATACACTTTGGAAGATGTTTACCTGTCTCTCCACACCTCCCACATACACATAATGCTCGACAAGAAATATAATGTATTTGTAGTTTGATTATGTAAGATATACAAAAATATTTTTTTCCAAATTTACTAAATTTGGTAGCTGAGCATTCAAAACAGTTTGTGAGAGTAAAATGGTGTTATTTTAATTATGTATTTTCCTCCCAAGAGGAAGGAAAGAATGTTCCTTTTTGATTTACAAATTTCAAACAGTGGCCTCTATTTGACGTCTGGGGCTACTTTTAATAAAGCATGCAACCAATGATCCCTCCCAGTGAAGTCTTTCTAAATAAGCACCCAAGTATGAGAAACCTAAAGCCAGTTTCTATTCAGAGTTGGTCAAAATCTGGAAAGCAGCTGCGGCTTCCTATTTTAGAATTTTTGACTTTTCTTTGAGCACTTCTCCCCACTTAATAGTAAGTAGGAGGTATAAAATAAACAAGGACCTACTGTATAGCACAGGGAACTATATTCAATATCTTGTAATAACATATAATGGAAAAGAATCTGAAAAAGAATAGATATCTATATATAACTGAATCACTTTGCTGTGCACCTGAAACTAATACAACATTGTAAATCAACTACCCTTCAACAAAAAAAATAGTAAGTAGGTGGTCTTTATATTATTTGGTGAATGTGGACTCCTTTTCTCTTAATGTCTATTTGACAGGCTTACTCCTCTCAGTTTGTGTCTCTGTAGAGATTAAAGAAAACAAGTATTTCGGGAGCTGTAAAAAGGATCCTTAAGTGTACATAAATGCTAAAAGTAAGTGATTATAATGACAATGAATCACTTTCTTTGTTCCTGTAGGCCTTAGTATTTCTCCGACAAGATAGTACCTTCATAGATTGTCTGCTGGGAACATTACCCTAAAATTTCATTTAAGACAAGGAGACTAGAAATTTTTGTCATTAGAGATTAAATATAACCTTATCTTCTATACTCATAAAAAGGTAAGCAGTCCATTTCTAATTATTTTTCTTGAAAGATTACAGATAGCAAACCACTTTGTTCATCAACTTGATTCCCTTCAGTTGCCCTAGACTTCTGGAGGGGGTCTCACTTTACATTATATTGCATTTCAGAACAGAGCTTTTATTCTGAGAGCACACTGTTTCTCAGCTTCCTCCTTTTTTCTTCTTTCTTTTTTTTTTTGCGGTACGCGGGCCTCTCACTGTTGTGGCCTCTCCCGTGTGCTCCGGACGCGCAGGCTCAGCGGCCATGGCTCATGGGCCCAGCCGCTCCGCGGCATGTGGGATCTTCCCAGACTGGGGCACGAACCCGTGTCCCCTGCAGCGGCAGGCGGACTGTCAACCACTGCGCCACCAAGGAAGCCCTCAGCTTCCTCCTTAGTCTGCATTTGAAGCAGGACATGTTTATATTTCAAGATTCAATGTTCTAGTCATGAAATAAAACAAGTGTAAGAAAATTTTAATAACCTGTTTTCAAGCAAAAATCAACTCTCTAGTAACACAAATATTAACTAGTCACTAAAAACTTTTATTTAATATTTGTTCTAAGATTAAAGGCAAGCCAAAAATAACCATAGGGTATTTTTGTTCGAAGACTTCCACGCAAGCCAGTAATACCCACAGGGTGAGGCAGTAAAGGGTAGTGACTAAAAGCACATCAGGCTCTGGAGTCAGGCAAACTGGGTTTGAATCCTGGCTCTGCCTCTCCAAGCTGTGTGACCAGTCTTGAGGATTTACTTTACCTCTTTCGGTTGTTTATTTTTACTTTACCTCTTTATCTTCTGAAAAATGAGGATAACAAAAATACCTACAGTAGAGGAGAGCTGCAGGAATAAACAGAAGAGAATGCAATAGAAGTGCTTGGTGCAATGCCTGGTACACAGTGAGTAATCAATATATTTTAGTTATTATTATTCTTAAATACCACATAGAAAGGTGGTAGTTTTATTAATTAAATAATAAATATTATTTTATTAGTAAATAATCAATTGCTATTTTATTAATTAAATATTATTATTAAATGTTAACTTTTTAATTTTAGTAAAATTTTTACTATTTGTGACAAAATATTCCTAAAAATATTTTAAAAATGAAAAAATATGAATTCCTTACCAATACAAGGATTTTAATGTTTTCTTTATATGGCTTATTTATTTTCTCAGGGAATTTCAGTCTTTCCATTTGTTACAACTACACTTAATTTTTTAAAAAACTACTACAGTTATTAACAAAAAAGAGATGTTGATTAAAAGTAAGGTCTTTGAATGAATAGTAAAGAAAAAGAATGTCCATATATTTTGTTAGGACAACTGGAACAAGTTCCTTACCCACCAATTAATTACTTGTAATTATATTTACAGTATTCTAGATTAAGTTGTCACTGGTAATCTCACAGGCAGTAAGGCAGTTTTGTTAAAACTAAGTTTCAAGGGCTTCCCTGGTGGCGCAGTGGTTGAGAGTCTGCCTGCCGATGCAGGCGGGTTTGTGCCCCGGTTTGGGAAGATCCCACATGTCGCGGAGCGGCTGGGCCTGTGAGCCATGGCCGCTTAGCCTGCGCGTCCGGAGCCTGTGCTCCGCAACGGGAGAGGCCACAGTGAGAACTCTTAAATACTCAGGTTACATTTTCATTGATTCAACTCTTCTGCCAAGCAATTTGGCAAATGGGTATTCATCAAAAGCCATAAAAGTATAAATACCGTTGGACCCAGGAATAACCCACAAAAGGTTACACATGAAGATGTTAATTGTATTCTTTTTGGTTTTTTCCGCTTCTCCCTTTTTTTTTTTTTTTTTTGGTAACAGCTGTATTGACCTCTCAGACAATTCACCTATTTAATGTGTACCATTCAATAGTTTTTAGTATATTTAGTTTGCAACCATCACCAAAATCAATTGTGAAATAGTTTCATCAAAAAGGAATGCCAAAACTTTTACCTATCATTTCCCAATCCCATCCCCATCCTCAGTCTCAAGCAACCACTAATCTATTTTCTATCGATAGATTTGCCTATTCTGGACATTTCATACAAATGGAATCATTATGCTAAGTGAAAGAAGCCAGCCACAAAGGACTGCACATTGTTTTCATGGGTCATTCATGTTACACCAGATTTCAGTACCTCCTTATTATGGCCAAATAACATTCCATATTATAGATATACCACATTTGACTTACACTCGTGTTGTTTCACCTTTTTGGCCATTATGAATAATGCTGTTATGAACAGTCATGTACAAGTCTCTGTGTGGACAGGTTTACATTTCTCTTGACTACATATCTGGGAATGGAATTGGTATTATTCTTAAAGTAGTGAAAATCAGAAGCAATTTCATGGTCCTGCAGTGAATGGTATTGTGCAAAACAATGTTGCCAATGTGTTATAGAAGGAAGACCATGCAGCAATAAAGCCCATGTAAGAAAGACTACGTGAGGTGAAAAAAGCAAAATACGATCCACCTAAAATCCTTCCTGGGCTTCCCTTCCCTGTTCTGTCATAGGTACCTGCCCCCTGCCCCAGCCTTCAATTCTCTGAGGACCAGCCACACTACCTTTCCGAGATTTTTAGAATGTCTCAGCTCGAGTCTTTGCACTTGTTTCCTCTGCCTGTAACACTCTTTCCCCAATTCTATGCCCAAGTGGTTTCAAGTCTCACCTTAAATGTCTCTTCCTCACAGAAACCTCCTCTGATATCCCTGACTAGGCTAGGATTAAGTGTTTCCATAGCAGCCTGCAATTTTCCATCTTAATACTTTTGATACTGGTAATTGTTTATTCAGTCAGTAATAAAATACTGAGAGCCTCTTACATGCAGGAATACAGGGTGAAATAAAACATGCAAGATCCCTGCCATCCTAGACCTTATATTCTAAGGAGAGAATACAGTGTACGAGCAAGCAAATCAACGTACTGGGTGATTTTAGATAGTGATAATTAGCTCAGTGTTTGGATTGTAAACTCCATGAAGGTAGAAGCTATTTGTCCTGGTTAATTCCAGCTTGCTAGAGCTTATTAGCCCCTGGCTCGCTGAATAAGCTTAAAACAAATTTAAGTGACTTAAAATAGGCATATAAAAGACAAATGGAAATACAAATCAACTACTTCTGTAAATGGTTGAGTTTGAGGGTTTTCTTCTCTTTCAAAACTTTCTGTAATTCTACTCTTCTTTTTATAACTAAAACGATTAAAAGATGAGCAAAATTTACCATAGGTTCGTAAAGGAACCCCAAATAAAACACATGTATATGTCACCACTCACTCATTAAAGACCTGGTAATAAAACCTACTCGGAAATACTCAGATGTGTTGGTTAAGTGAATAGAATTTCCTTGGCGCGTTACAAAGCAGGTTCCCTGCTGCCAGCAATATAATTTACTGTTTTAGAAGGTGCCTGAGCCTATGCTCCCTGCAATTTCCCGATTTCTAATGCGCTTTAAAATCTCCCTCCACCCACGACGTGGCAGCGAAAAAACGCGCAATTCTATCTACACGTCAATGGTAAGAAGAGAACACAGAACTTTTTGCGAGGTCAACAAAGAACGCAAGATCTTTACACAACAGATCGCGGCCCTTTCTAACAAATCCTTTTACAAGCCCCAGAGACAAAGACAGACTGGATAAAACCACGTAACGCTCGGTTCGGTCAGAGGAGCATCCCTATAAGACCCCACCCCCAAGCGAAGCGCTCAGCTGCTTCTTTCTTCCCTGGGGCGCATGCGCAGCGCACTCTCCGGCCACCGCACGCCTCTTCCAGCGAGCTGAGGAGGCGCTTACGTCACCGTGCAGTCGAAGAGGAACCCTTCCTCTCCTCCAAGGAAAACGAGTCCATGCACATTTAGCTTCTCTTAGCCCTCCTCCCACCCCAATGCCAGAGATTTTCCCAGCCCGTTTCCAACAGCCCAGCTTTTTGCCGGACTTCTCTGTACGTTCGCTGGACGGAGAAGGCTGCGGGGAGGAAAACGGCACAAGGTCCAGAGGCCAGTTCAGTGTTGTTTACAAGGAGTGAGCGCGTCTAGGAATCGGTCCGCGAGGGCGGAGCTGACGAAACCGGCACTTCTTTCTTCTTTCCCCTCCCTCCCCAGCCTTCCCCGCGAGCGGACGCGGCAGCGCCTCTGTCTCGTTTTTTCTTATTTTTTCCCCCCCTTTCCCCTTCCTTTTTTTTTCCTTTTCTCCCTTTCCCCCCTTTCACCATTTCCCCTCGGAGGCGCTTCCCCCGGGCAGGGGCAGAGCCGGTCTCACCCCCCGCCTCTCCCCGGTCCCCGCCGCCCTATGGCGAGAGGGAACCCCCTCCCCACCCGGGCACAAGCGGCGGCGGTTGGAGGAGCGGGACCGGCGGCGGCCTCAGGTCCGGGGGCGTCATGGAACTAATTCGCTGACCGACCCACAGGCCGCAGCCGTGCGTCCCGCTCGAGCGCCAGCGCCCGCGCTCTCCGTCCCGGTTCCCCTTCTTCTCCCTCCTCAGTCGGCCCAGTCCTCGTCCCGCGCGCCCCGTCGCCGCGCGCTGAAGAAAATGAGGTGGTAACGGGCCGCCGGATGACCCCTCGTCACCACTGTGAGGCCTACAGCTCTGCCGGGGAGGAGGAGGAGGAGGAGGAAGAGGAGGAGAAGGTGAGCGGGTGGGGACGGGGGGGCTCCACGCGTCCCCGCGACCCGCGCGCGAGCCCCCTGCAGCCCCGCGCCGCCGGCGCGCGCCCCTCGGCTGAGCCCCGCCCCCGCCGTCCCCTTCGGGAAACCTCCTGGACGCCCCTCTTGTCTCCTCGCGCCTACAACTCAGGCACCTGCCCAGTTTGGAAACGGCGCCGCTGGGTTCCCTTTCGGGCCAATTTTCCGTCGGCGACTAACTTTCTTGCAGCAACAGCAAGCTGCCTCCTAGTGCGCGTTCTAGGGCCCGCGAGCCTGTGCGGTACACAAAGAAGGGGACACACCCCCGCCCCTAGATCTCGACGCCTCCGCGGGACCCGCGGGAACATCATTCACATTGCTGAGCGGGCGGGGTGGGGGAGGAGGACGGATGAATGGGGTGAGCCGCTGCGGGAGCTCGGGGGAGGGGCACGTTTCCCGGGGTTGGGGTGAGTCGGGGGAATCTAGAGAGGAGGTGAGCTTTGAATTGCACCCTGTAGGGCAGATAATACCGGAAATTTGAAAAGAGGGCAGAAGCTCCTCTGCCGAGCTAGAAGTTCCACTGCAGATCGTTTTGTTAGGAGTTGAGAATTAGATGGCAAAATAGTGGAAGGTATCGCTCCGGAGGTAGGATGGAATCAGACTGGAGATCTTTGTTAGGCTAAAATATTTAGCTTTTATTCTGTCAGCGGGAGACACTCAACGTTTGAGCAGCAGCAGTGTGGCTTTAGGATGTTAATAATAACACTTGTTGAGGCTTATTATCGGAGAGGCATCGTTATAAGTGGTTTGCAACTTATTGAATCTTCACGGGGCAGGTAGTTCAGGAGCATTTTACGGATGAGTGAAACTGAGGCTCCGTAAGATTAATTTTCCCACTAGAAGGCAGCTAGAACCCGGTGGCCAGAATTCCAGGCCAGGCAGTCTGTGCTATACAGTCTCTGTCCCGGAACAGATTAAAGGCAGAGGAAATAGAAGGGAACGGACAAATAGATTAAGAAAGAAGGGACAGGATTCAGATTTGCTAGTCTGGGACCATACGCATCAGAGATTCTAAACTTCTGGACTAGAAGAAGTTTCTCAATACTGATGAAGAGCAGACTAGTAGAATCAGCGTGTGTCGGGAAGGTGCACCGGGATGGTTTGCGGTTAAACTGAGATAAGTGAGTTTACGTGGCAATGTGACGTCCTAGTGTCAGTAGTTTAGAATGGAACTCTAAAATGTTTCTTGGTCAAGATTGGAAGCTTAAAGTGTGTGTACATGTTCTATTCTGATTGTATACTACTTTAAAAATGAAAAGTATTCATTTTTCTGTCCATGTTTCTTCATCTTTGAAGGGGGCTTAATAATAATACAGACTTAATAATTATACCCTCCTTTGTGTTCGAGGAGTTAATATGGCATAGTACTTTGAACAATACCTGGCCAAGTAGTAAGCACTCATTGTTTTTAGTTGTTAAGCACTTAACAGGCGTAAGCTCTTATTATTTATTTGGCACAGTGCTAAACTCTGGAGAGTGTTTGCCATCAAGGAACTCATGGTTAGTAGGAGAGACCAGCCTACAAGTAGTCAGCTCCCACGGAGCGATTAAATGCAAAAGTAGAATTATGTTCAAGTACATATGATGCAAATGACAACTCTGTAGGAAGGAGAGTGCAAGCTAGAGAAGGACATTTCAAGTTGAAAGAACAGTATGTGGAGAGTCATGGAGATTGGGATAAAGCAGAGTGTTTTGGAATTATAAGTACCTGTAGTTCATTATTAGGTTAAGGGCGTAAAGTCAAGGAGATAATAATAGAACATGAGGTTTTTGTATGGTCACATTAATAAATCCCTCTTCTTATAAGAGGAACTAAGATCCGGAAGTCAGCACCAGTACAAAATTATTAATGGAGTTGGTGTTTTGAACATAATAAATACAGTAATTCCATGTTAATGAAGTTGTTTCTGTTGTATACCCAGCACTGTGCAGCACTTTTCCTCAGAAGAGCAAGAGGCCCTGTATGCTGATTTGTAACATAGTTAATGCTGTACAATAACTGTTTTATAAACTATTCACTCAGACATTAAGGTATTTGATAAACATAGAGGAAGAAGCAGAAGCAGCAATTGAAAGAATGGGAGGAGAAATGTGAAACGCTCAAGGTCAAAGTTTATGGAATATGCCAACCAAAATACAGTCTTTTTGTTTTTTAGTTCCTAGAGACTTTTCTGAGTGTTCAGAATTCTGAATGTGACCATTAATGGGCATAAAATAACAACATAAAACTATAAAGTTCTGTTATTTAAAACAGGAAGTTTATATTTTTAATGTTTGTGTTTTATTTCTTAGCAGGATTCATTTTTCATCTAGCTCAAATAATCTGTTTTAAAACATTAGAAAGCAGCCTTGTGGATTGTTAGTAAAAGAAGTAGAATTCAAGCCAGCGCTTTCTCCACTGTATCATATCATATTTTAAAAAAGGAATGTAGAACAGTTTCTCATAAATTATGGTTTCTGTTTTGTTTTGCTTTTTCTGTGTTGTTAACTTGTAAATAATTTCAAAATGAAACTACCTGGATTCACTTATTTTCAGCCTTTTACTCCATTTGTTTTATCGTGTCTTCCCTCCCCTCATCTTCCACCCCCTCTCTCTACAGCATTCATTATGGCCCTTTACACCTAAATTTTTCAGTGTGTATTTCCTGAGAATAGGGATATTCTTTTACAGAGTCACAGTAAAGTTACCAACTTCAGTAAATTTTAAATTGATAATTTACTTTTGTCAAATCTGTCCAAATTCTCATTATGTCAGTTGACCCCAAAATGACCTTTATAGCATTTTTCTCTGCAGTACAGGATCCAGTCTAGGGTAAGGTACTGCACTTTTATTTTTCTGTAGCTTGGAAAATCTGGAACATCTCCACAGGTGTCCTCCATCCTTTTTGTTTCTCACTTGTATTATTTATACCTCATTTTTTAAAGTTTAAGGAAATTTGAACTCTTCTTTTTTTTTTTCCTTTGTTACATTTCCCTATTGTGAGCAAAGAATGATTGCTTTCTTTTCTTCTGTTGATACAGTGTGTTACACTGATTTATGAATGTTAAACCAACTTTGCCTTCCTGGGCTAAATCCCACTTGGTTATGGTGTATAATCCCTTTTTTATGTTTTCAGATACAGATTGCTAGTATTTTGTTGAGGAATTCTGCATCTGTATTTAAGAGATACTGGTCTGTAGTTTTCGTGCTGTTGTCTTTGGTTTTGGTAGCAGGATAATAACTGGCTTCATAAAATGAGAAGGCCTCCTCCTCTAGTTTTTGGAAGAATTTGTGAAGAATTTGTATTAGTTTTTCTGTAAACGTTTGGTAGAATTCACCAGCAAAGACACTGGGGCACGGGCTTTTCTTTGACACTAGTTTCTTTACTAATTCAGTCTCTTTAGTACTTGGTATATGACTATTCAGCTTTTTCTGTTGTCAGTTTTGATAGTTTGTTTCTAGGTGTTTGTCTTTTTCATCTAAGTTGTCCAATTTATTTGCATACAATTGTTAATAAAAATTTCTTTATGATCCTTTTTATTTCTGTAACATAGGTAGTAATGTCCCTTCTTTATTCCTGATGTTAGTACTTGATCTCTTTTTTCTTGGTCAGTGTAGCTAATGGTTTGCCAATTTTGTTGATCTTTTCAAAGAACCAACTTTTTTGGTTTCATTGATTTTTCTCTATTTTTCTGTTCTCTACTTCCTTAATTTCCACTCTGATATTTATTATTTTCTTTCTTCTGACTTGCTTTAGGTATAGTTTGGTCTGTTTCTTCCAGTGTCTTAAAGTGGAAGGTTAGAGTGTTAACTTGTGATCTTTTTTTTTTCTTGTTTATTGAAGTATAGTTGATTTACAGTATTGTTTCAGGTATATAGCAAAGTGATTCAGTTATACCTATGAGATCTTTTCTAATATAGGCATTTACAAGTATTTCATTGTTTCCTGTAAGTTTTAGTATGTTTGATCTTTTTTATTCATCTCAAAGTATTTTCTAATTTCCCTTATGATTTCTTCTTTGACGCAGATTCCTTTGTTTTAAAAAAGTTGTTGTATCATCTAAATATTTGAAAGTCTTATTACGGGCCTTAATTATAGAAGATTGAAGAACAAGAATCCCTTGAACCTGATCTTATACTTCTTTACATGACTCTATCCTATATGTTCCTGTCAGGTCCCCCACCCATCCTACCCTAAAAGTAATCTTCAAAGGAATCGTTGTAAAGGAAGAGTAATTGCTAGGGGCAGCCACCCATTGGGGTATGCTGAGAAGGCTGGCAGATCCTGGTGAACCACCCTGTTGAGAGTAGCTAAAGGAATGAAATAAGTAAGTTTTGACAGGAGTTAATCAATTACAGACCAAAATTAGGTTTAGAAGAAGTTCTTAGAACCTATGAAGTTCAGTCTCCATCCAATATAGGTGTTTCTTCTAAATACGTCTAGACAGGTGAACATCTAGTTTATACTCTGTTTCTGAGGTTGATATTTACGTTTGCATTCGATGAAGTTATAGTGACTCTGTTTATCTAATTGTGGAGAATTTGAGAAAAGTACCAGTGCAACAAAATTGGAATCTCAGAACATCTAAGCAGAATGTAACAGTAGATAGAACTTAACAAGATGACTTTTTTTAAAGGAAAAAACGCATTTAACGTCCTGAACAAGGATGTAACGCCCCTCCCGCCGCCCAAAGGCACCAAAAACCCATACAAGGTGGGGGTGGAGGGGAAGTTCACCTAAGAGTTACCTTAGAAAGCCTTAAGAGTTTTAGTTGAGCATTAATTTTATCTGAATTGATAATGTGGTGTAGCCTTTAAAAAAATAGCTAATGATCTTAGACTGCATTAATAATTAAACGTGCTAATTTAGAAGAGCAAAAACCATGTCATGTGAGAAACTCTTGAATGGTTTTTCAGCAATGCAGTGGATGAACTGGTGAGCATGATAGCAGCCTTTAAACATTGAAGAATTCACCTGTGAAAGAGATTAGACTTGGGTTTGTTTGTTTTGGTTATGGTTTTTTGTTTTTGGCCCCAGGGTTGAAATGAGCCTTTGGTTGTGTCTCTGTTTCATCAGGATACCGTGGGATGGGCACTGTGAGTAATAAAAACATGATATTCGTAGATATGACTGCAAGGGAATTTATAATTTATTAGGGGAGATAGTTCTTGGAAGAAATTACCTTTGAGTTGGACCTTTCCGGATAGTTATTATTTTCCACTTTCTAAGTTATTTAACTTTATTCTGCTTAGTATGAAAAGCACTTCATGCTTGATACAGAAAAATTGCAAAAACCCAGGAGTTTATAAAGAAGCAAAAAGAAAAAAAATTACAATCCAGTTAACCAGTTTGCAATAGGTTGAATAGTAAGTGAAGTATGTGGGTGATAAATAGGAAAGAGGATAGTAGCTGAAGTTGGGGCAGAGGGAACATGGAAATTGAAGATTAGGTTTGTATTTTTTGTTTTTTCAAATTTTAAATTTTTATCAAAAATTAGGAACTTTTCACATGTTAATTCTAGACATTGAATTTTTTTAAAAAGAATCCCTGGAATTTGAAGCATATACGTAATACAGGTCCAGAGTTGAAAAACGGGAATAGTTATATGAGGTCTATAATGAAAAACCACATTCCTCTGCTGCTTGGCTTCTCCACCCTTTTCTCATTCCCCAGAGGTTAATCACTCTCAGCTCTTACCTATTTCTCTTGTTATTTAAGATCATATTTTCAAGTAACTTACCTATTGCTGTTTTTTCGATATTTAAGTTTTAGATATTATTTATGGTTTTCCTTTGAAGTATAAACATGAGGCTCTCATTCTACCTTCTCCCAACACCCCTCATCCTGCCAGTGTAGTTTTATTACAGCGTTTGTGTTGAAATCTCTATCCAGTATTTTATTATTATTGCTGTGTAAATATTGTGGTATATTATTATGTTTATTGTCTTGCATAATCTCTTTCTCTGAATTTAATAACCTTATCAGTTGCTTAGCTTCATCAATCTAGTTAAGTCTTTTCACATTCTTCAGCAGCTTCTCAATCCAATTTTCCATACACAGTCAAACCTCTGTAGTTTCCTTTTTTTTTAAGAAACATAGAAACGTCTCTCGGACTCTGAGATGCCTTGTACTGTGTTGCTCTTTAGACTTGCTGCTCATTTTAGATTGCCAGTTACTCTACTGTTGAGCTTTCTAGATCAACATCGTCCAGTAGAACTTACTGCATTGATAGAAATGTTCCTTTCCTGCACTGTCCAGTGCAGTATCCACTGGCCACATGTGACAGCTGAGCACTTGAAATGGGGCTGGTGTGCCTGAGGAATTATTTTTTAATTTTATTCAATTCTAATTTTAATGGCTACACGTGTAGCTAGTGGACACTGTAGTGGGAGCACAATTCAAGATGGTTTCATACTTAAAGGGGGGGATAGTCTAATACTGATTCAGTAGAAATGGGTGGGATTTAATGTAATTGATGTCATTTTTTTTTTTTTTTTTTTTTTGTGGTATGCGGACCTCTCACTGTTGTGGCTTCTCCCGTTGCGGAGCACAGGCTCCGGACGCGCAGGCCCAGCGGCCATGGCTCACGGGCCCAGCCGCTCCGCGGCATGTGGGATCCTCCCGGACAGGGGCACGAACCCGTGTCCCCAGCATCGGCAGGCAGACTCTCAACCACTGCGTCACCAGGGAAGCCCGATGTAACTTTTTTTTAATGAAAAGAGGGTTTAGCCCTTATCTGTGTAGATTTTTAAGAGAAATATTTGGGACAAATATTCTAAGAATTCCTAGTCTAAAAAGCCTGTGACTTAAAATTTTTTGACACAGTGATAATATGTTTTGATCAAAGTCCTAAGGTTCTGTCAATTATATGGTCATGTTTTTATTCTCTTTACAACTGAATTTCAGATTTAAAGTGAGAATGTTTTAGATAAGTGATGATTATGGTAACATTTTAATGTATGATATCTTAAAGAGCTGTAAAATCCTATATTGGCTCATAACATTTTTATTTTGTTTTATGAATTGCTTCATAAGTACCAACATATTTATATTATGCTACAGTTACTATATATATAATTAAATATAGAGCATTGTTTTATATTTGATTTTATAGGTAGCTACATCAAGCTGGGCGGCAGGCAGATCCAAAGGATATCATGAAGTTTCCAGGGCCATTGGAAAACCAGAGATTGTCTTTCCTGTTGGAAAAGGCAATCTCCAGGGAAGCCCAGATGTGGAAAGTGAATGTGCCGAAAATGCCTACAAATCAGGTAATGATTTCTCTTTTCACTGTAGACAGGTGACTTTTATTAGAACTAAGTGTACTACTATCATATGTAATAGCATCTTGACACTGTATTGGAGAAATATGTACCATTAAATATATGCTCTATTCTTTACTTGAGAAACATCTCCTTGTTTCATTCTGAAACAAAACAAAAATGAACTGTTTTTGTTTGTTTTGTTTTATCTGAGTTACACCTTTAGGAAGCTAGGTATGTCCCTTCTCTTTTCTTGTAGTACAATACTTACAATAATAAGCCTTCTTTATTTCTAGATATATAGTTTGCCACAGAGGCTGAACACAGTCAAATCCTTGTCTTTAGTGATCAATAACTTTCTCTTTCATGAATATAAGGAATTCACTTAAACTGCTATTGTAATGTCAATGTTGAAAGCTTATAGGGAGATAATCAGCAGCTGACCTCTCAATTACTGTTGGCTGTATGCCTTTTAGAAATTTCATATAGAGTTATTTTTTCCAAATAACTATGAAATTTGTCTATCCCAAAAGCTTACTATGTAATATGTCTTACACATCTTTTTATCCCTAGTACCTAGCATTGTGTTTGGGATAAAAAGTAATGGCCGAGAAATTTTTGGTATGTGTAGGCAAATGACAGTATCTAATCTCCTCCTGTGTTGGTTTAGGTTAATCTTTGCTCATAGGTTATTGATATCTGAATGCTTTTTCTAATTCCAACCTACTTTTATCTTCTTTCCCACAAGCTAAAGAAATACATGTCTTCCGTTTACTGTTATCTAATTGTCATTTAGTGAATTGAAGATTAGTTAGCCTGAATGAATGCCTTTTATACTAGGAGCATTTGCATGTGCTATCACATTTAATATCTCATTTAATCCTTTGAAAAAGGCAGTAGTCCCAATTTGTTCAAGACTTCAACTAGTAAGTAGCAGAGTTATAATTTTGAACCTGAGGCAGTTCTCTTCCCATTATACTTTGTTTTTCATTTTTTATTTTTGTATGCTTGTGTGATTTTTAGATGACTGGGGATTCAATCATTCAGTAAATATTTATTAAGTATCTGCCATATTCTGAACACTGTTCTAATAAGCCTCAAAGCTTTATTACAGCTGCTTTTAGAACCATTTCTTTCATTTTTCTCCTACTATCTCCTTGAGTCAGCATGCAACCAACAATGATACACTTTTATAACATGGTCTTTGAAGGTGATATTCTACCAAGATTATAGTATGTTGCTATATTATCATTTAATCTGGGCTATTTTTATAGGTATTTTAACAAATATTACTAAGATGTTAGACCAGAGAACAGAACACTATCGGAACTTCTAAGAGGGATCTATTTAAGGTTTTGCCTTTAGTAATGTCAGGTAGAAGCCATACTTAATTCTTGTAAAATGTGTGTGGGCTTGGTCTGCTGGGTATAGGAGATAAGATAGAGATTGGAGTAAAGAGCTATAGGGGCTTGAGCCACTTGACAGGGTAACCCCAGGGACACTTCTCTATTCTAGTTCTAATTCTTTTTTCTTCTGTGACTCTCAGGGACTGGCTTTTCTACTTCCCTTTCCAATATTGCTTCTAACCATGATTTATCTCCTTCTTGACTCCTCCTTGCATAAGAGAAACAATCTTGTCTCTAAAGTTTAGCATCTAAACCATATATGTATCTTTTCCAACTTTCCTTTTTAATTTTTTGGGAGGGGGTGCTGGTTAAAACAGAAAAATAAAATATTTTTAAGCTTTTTTCCCTCCAGTGTTCTTATTCCTACCGCTTCCTTCACCTAAACTCTACTTCAGGGTCATTCTCTCACAGTTTTCTTGTCATTTACATTATCCTATCTTGCAGTTTAGGACAGAGTGGTCATGCAAAAATATTACACACCTATCACTCCCCTTCTGTTTGCTCCCCCAGCACTCTATACTTCCTGTATGATAGCACACAATATTATAATTCTCTGATGATTTGACCAAGTTCCATTGAGGTAGAGTTGTCATTTTTGTTTATTGACATATAATAGGCTCACAGTAAACACTTGTTAAATGAACGTTGATTATCATTTCTTTATAATTCATCCAGGTTGGAGGAGTTCTTTTATATAATAATAGTATTTTCAAGTACACAGCAATTTTGTTACAAATTTGGGGGAAAAAAATTAAAGACTGGTTACAGTGACATGTATTTTCGGATATTCTCAATTTATTTTGATGTACAGAGTGCTTTTGATATACAAAGGTAAACCTTGCCTCAAGCTGTTTATATAAAGATGATTTCCATTAGAAATTTGAGAAGGAACCTTAAAGGCCATCTAATTATGTGGTTTTCAAATAACAGGATCTTGAACCACTAGGCTACTAGGTGTATGAGAATCACCCAGGAGGCTTCTTACAGATTCCAGGCCCCTCCCAGACCTACGTTGCTTGTGGTGGCAACTATGGAATTTGTATTTTAAAAAAACTTCAGTTTTATTGATATGTGTTAGGTTTGGGAAACACTGATTTAGTCTAACCACAAAATAAAAGAAAAAGTTCTGACATCTAGGATAAGTGATCCTCTACTTTGGATACTTTGTCCATTCCACCATAGAAAAGCTCTATCAATTATTGGAAAGTTTTTCCTGAATTGAACCTGAAAACTGCTGCTTTCTAGTGGCTACTTACTGGTTCTAGTTCTCTCCGCTGGAGCCGTACAGAAAATATTCATTTTATATTTTAAATGATAGCCCTTTATCTACTTACAGTCAGGTGTTAAGCTCTCAAAGTCATCTCTTCTCCTGGTTGAATATCCTTTGTTCTTTAACCATTTTTCATTTGACAAGATTGTGCCTCTCAGTTTTTCTTTCTCTATGTATACTCTTTAATTTACTGTGTTTCTTAAATTGTGACATTAGAGTTGTGGTCATTAATGAGCAATAAAGTGCAACTATTACCTCACTTTATCTTGGCTTGATAATTTCATTAATATAGCCCTAAATTTAAAAAAAGTTTTATGCTTTAGCAGCAGTGTCATGTTGTTGGCTTATACTGAACTTGTTTTTAAAACCTTGTTGGTTTTGTTTCTCTACTTTTAAGCAGAGTTTCCCTTATCCTAGGTGTACTTTAAAAATTTTTAACTTAGGTGCACTGTTTCATATTTATTCTTACTAAGTTTCAAATTGTTGATGCTGGCCCATTTTTCTGGCTTTAAAATTATGATTGTTATGTAATGTATTGACTTTGTCCTTTTTGTACCATCTGTAGACTTCGTAAACAAATAAATCTATTTTGCCCATAGGTTTTGTTTCTTTTCCTTAAGTAAACAGTTTCTTAAAGTATATGTATACGGATCATAAGTTTACAACTGTATAAATTTTCACAAAATAATACTGTGTAACCACCACATTACTAGCACCTCCTTGTGTCCTCTTATAGTTACTACCATCTGTCCCCTCTCCACAAAGAAACCATTATCCTAATATCACAGATTAGTTTTTCCTTGTTTTGAATTATATTTGTATATGGAATCATAAAGTGTGTACTGGCCTCCTTTGCTCAGCATTTTCTTTGGTGTAAGATGCATCCATGGTACTTCCTGTAGCCATAGTTAATTCTCATTTCCATGTATTATTCCATCATATGAATTCATTTATCCATTCTGCTGTTGATGGTCATTAGAGTCTTTTTTTGTGCTTGTCATTTGTTGAACATATGTGTACATTACTGTTGAGTATATTCCTAGGGGTAGAATTCCTAGAACCTAGAATATGTGTATACTCAGGTTTAGCAGATACCACCAGTTGTGTTACTTACCAAAGTTGTTATACCACGTTTACACCACTTTTTTTTTTTTTACCCCTTATAGCAGAATATGAAAGTCCCAAGTTCCTCTGCATCTTTGCCAACCCTTGGTATTGTCTTTTTCATTTTAGTTATCACGGTGAGTGTTGTAGTATCACATTGGGTTTTAATTTGCATTTCCTTGATAACTAATGAAATTCAGCAGCTTTTCATATGCTTATTTGGCCATTAGATATCCTTTCTTGGTTAAATGTCTGTTCAAATCTTTCACCTGTGTTCCATTGACTTCCTTTTTAAATTGTTAAGAGTTCTTTCTTTTGCAGGCTCTGTGTATTACACATATCTTCAGCTCTATTTGTGTTGACTTTTTTTTTTTTTTTTTTTTTTTTTTTTTGTGGTACACGGGCCTCTCACTGTTGTGGCCTCTCCCGTTGCGGAGCACAGGCTCCGGACGCGCAGGCTCAGCGGCCATGGCTCACGGGCCCAGCCGCTCCACAGCATGTGGGATCTTCCCGGACCGGGGCACGAACCCGTGTCCCCTGCATCGGCAGGTGGACTCTCAACCACTGCGCCACCAGGGAAGCCCTGTGTTGACTTTTGATGAATAGAAGTTCTTAATTTTTAATGACCGAATTATCAAAAAAATTTTTTTGCTTAGTCCTTTGAAAGAAATGTTTGCCTAACTGACAAAGGATTAATCTCCAAAATATATAAGCAGCTCATGCAGCTCAATATCAAAAAAAAACAAACAACTGAATCCAAAAATGGGCAGAGAATACCTAAATAGACATTTCTCCAAAGTAGACATACAGATTGCCAACAAACACATGAAAAGATGCTCAACATCACTAATCATTAGAGAAATGCAAATCAAAACCACAATGAGGTATCATCTCGCACCGGTCAGAAAGGCCATCATCAAAAAATCTACAAACAATAAATGCTGGAGAGGGTGTGGAGAAAAGGGAACCCTCCTGCACTGTTGGTGGGAATGTAAGTTGATGCAGCCACTGTGGAGAACAGTATGGAGCTTCCTTAAAAAAACTAAAAATAGAACTACTGTATGACCCAGCAGTCCCACTACTGGGCATATACCCGGAGAAAACCATAATTCAAAAGATACATGTATCACAGAGTTCACTGCAGCACTATTTACAATAGCCAGGACATGGAAGCAACCTAAATGTCCATCGACAGATGAATGGATAAAGGTGTGGCACATATATAAAGTGGAATATCCCTCAGCCATAAAAAGGAATGAAATTGAGTTATTTGCAATGAGGTGGATAGACCTAGAGTCTGTCATACAGAGTAAAGTAAGTCAGAAAGAGAAAAACAAATACCGTATGCTAACGTACATATATGGAATCTAAAAAAGCGGTACTGATGAACCTAGTGGCAGGGCAGGAATAAAGATGCAGACTTAGAGAATGGACTTGAGGACCACAGGGGGAAGGGGAAGCTGGGACAAAATGAGAGTAGCATGACTATGTACACTACCAGATGTAGAATAGATAGCTAGTGGGAAGCTGCTGTGTAGCACAGGGAGATCAGCTCGATGCTTTGTGAGGACCTAGAGGGGTGGGATAGGAAGGGTGGGAGGGAGGCTCAAGAGGGAGGAGATATGGGGATATATGTCTACATATAGCTGATTCACTTTGTTGTACAAAATAAATTAACATTGTAAAGCAATTATACTCCAATAAAGATACTAAAAAAAAATTTGCCTAATCCAAGGTAATGAAGATAGGATTTTGTTTTTCCTTTTTGGTATGGTGTGAAGTAGGAGGAGTCAAGAATAATTTTTCTCCATATGGAAAACCAGTATCATTTATTAGAAAGACATTTTTCGCCATTGCCCTGCAATGTACTTCTTTTTTCTTTATTTATTTGGCCGCGTCAGGTCTTAGATGCAGCACGTGGGATATTCTTTGCCGCTTACGGGATCTTTGTTGCGGCACGTGGGACCTTTTAGTTGCAGCATGGGGAATCTAGTTCCCTGACCAGGGATCGAACCCAGGCCCCCTGCATTGGGAGTGTGGAGTCTTAGCCACTGAACCACCAGGGAAGTCCCCCTGTGATACATACTTTTGTTTTTAATCAAGTGACTGCTGTATATGAGTAGATACATTTGTGGGTTAGTTTCTTGCCCCTTTTTTCATCATTGGTCTGTTTGCCTCTATTTAATACCACACTGCCTCAGTTATTGTAGCATTATAATAAGCCTTTGGTGGCATAAACTTTGTTCTTTTTTTTAAGATTGTCTTGGCTATTTTAAGCCCTTTGTTCTTCCATATGTATTTTTAAATATAGTTGTCAGTTTTTGAAAAATAAAAAAATTTGGGGGTTTTGGTCTGTAGATTGATTTGGGGAAGAATTAACGTGTTTATAATATGAGTCTTCTATTCCCTTGACATAGAGTATTTCTCCATTTTTCTTTAAAGATGGTCTTCAGTTTCTTTTAACGTTTGGTGATTTAGGTTTATTCCTGGGTATTTGAGTCTTGTTGAGGCTATTACAAATGGTATTGTTTTAAATTTTTTATTTTTTTACATGCTTCTATACGCTGGTATATAGAAATAAAATAGATTTTTATATAGACCATACTAAATTAACTTACTAATAGTTTGCCGAGTCTTTAGGATTTTCTGTGTATTATACTCAGTCATGTCAGATGTGAATAATCATGGTTTTATTTAGTTCTTTCCAGTCCTTATACTTTCTATATTTCTGTTTTACAGAATTAGCTAGGGTTTCCAGAACACTGCTGAAGTCTGAATTTGAGGAGAAAGTTTTCAGTATTTCACCATTAACTATAATATTTGCTGTATATTTCTTAATCTTTATTAGATTAAGAAGTTCCTTTCTCTGCCTTAGTTTGCTAAGAGATTTTTTTCATTAATAGGTGTTGAATTTTTATACATCATTGGATTTTGTTAATATTTTGGTTAGACATTTTGCATCTGTGGTCATGGGTCAGATTGGTTTGTAATGCCTTTGTCAAGTTTTCATGGTAAAGTTATGCTGGCTTTGTAAAATGAGTTGGGAAGTATTCCTGCTTTTTTTTTCAGTGCTCTCAGTTTGTTTAGATTAATATTATTTCTTAAATGTCGGAAGGTTTTACTGCAGAGCCATTGGGGCCTACAAATTCATTTGTGGGAAAGTATTTAATAATCAGTCCCATTTCTTTGGTAAATATGAGGCTAATCAGGTCTTCATTTAAATCTTATCTCAGTTTTGGTGAGTTGCGTTTTTCAAGGAATTTATTCATTTCATCTAAATTTTCAAATTATTTGTGTAAAGTTACTCATATCCTCTTTTTAACATCTAAAGGGTCCATAGTGATGTTCCCTTTTTCATTTCTTAGTTGATTTGTGCTTTTTCTTTCTTAATCACCCTTTCTAGAGGTCTGTCAGTCTTTCAGTTCTGTTGATTTTCCCAATTATACATTTGTCTTTTGTTTTTTTAGTTTTGCTCTTTTTTTCGTTATTTCTGTCTACTTTCTTTATATAATTTGCTGTTCTTTATCTTGAGATAGATGCTTAAATAATTGGTTTTCCAGTTTTCTTCTTTTTTAATACACTCATTTAGAGCTATAAATTTTCTTCAAAGCATAGCTGTCCACCCTTGCCTAGTTTGTTGTTAGGTCCCGTATTGGGTTCTTAATTTTTTTTTTTTTTTTGCCGTACGCGGGCCTCTCACTGTTGTGGCCTCTCCCGCTGCAGAGCACAGGCTCTGGACGCGCAGGCTCAGCGGCCATGGCTTATGGGCCCAGCCGCTCCGCGGCATGTGGGATCTTCCCGGACCAGGGCACGAACCCACGTCTCCTGCATCGGCAGATGGACTCTCAACCACTGCGCCACCAGGGAAGCCCATGCCTCGTTATTTTTGATTGGTTGCTGACCATTATGAAAAATTGTAGAGGCTCTAGATGCTATCTTTCTGCAGGATGGTTCAGTCTTCCCTCTGGTGGGCAAACTGAAGAGGAGGTTAATCACTTTAATCCACTGAGGGACTGTGCTGATTGGAGGCTGGGTTGCTGTTGGGTATGGCTTCATCACCTCTGGTTGCCCCCAACTCCTAGAGTGTAGCCAAGGATTCCAGCTGAGAGCTTGGAGTGTTTACTAGTGCCCCTTATTCCTGAAGGGTGCTAAACTCCTCCTGAACTCATTCTTGCTTTTCAAAGGCTTTCTGCTTAGCCTCTGAGAACCTTGTCCTTCCCAACTTCAGAATTTCATTCAGAAAATGAGTTAAGAGGAAAGTCAGCTGAGTGTCACATTCAGATCTCTGACCCTCCCTCTTCCCACTAGGTTCTTGGCTCTTCAGGTCTCCAAATTTTGTCTCTTGCCTTGTAAGACTCCCAAAGCTCTGTTGGTTTCTTTGCTCATACTTTACACCTCTTGCCGTACTCACAGGATGGGCAGATGCCTGAAAGGGGAAGCTGTGCAGAGTGTTGACTCCTCTCTTATTGTTACCTCCTCTCCAGAATCTTGGCTCCTCAAGGCCCGGTTATCCTAGCAGTTCTCATGCCTTTCTGTTGCTGTTGTTAATAGCTTTTCTAGTTCTCAGCTAGAGTGTAGGTTTGCTGCTACCTACTCAGTCATAGGCAAGAGCAGTAAGGTAATTTTTTAAGAAGTGTTGAACTTAATAGTTGTGACAAGGATGCTGTGGGAGCACAGGAAGGTACTTAGCCTGACTTATCGGGGAAAGTATCTGGTGGGGACTGACCATTGAAATATCTCTTAAAGGATAAATAATAAGACAGGGAAAAGAGAGAGAGTGTGTTCCAACCAGAGGGAGCAGTATGAGCAAAGGAGCAGTGATGTAAGTAGCATTACAGGAACAAGGAAGAACATAAATACAAGTACTGCTGTTATGAGTTTTAAGGCAGAAAGTGATGAAAGGTGAGTGAGGCTGGAGAGGTAGGTCAAAGAGGGATTTGTATGCCATGCCTGGGGAGTCATACTTAATCTGTTCGGTAATGGTGAACCTTTTAGAGTTTAAAGCTGGGGAGGATTTGTGTTTTAATGATCAGAATAGCAGCAGTGGAATATAAAGCCCTGTGTTTTACCAGGTTGAGTCAAACCATTATAAATTCTCTGTGGGATTAGTTGTTCAACCAATTTACTGAACTCTCTTAACGCTATTTGAGAAATCCAAATAAGAGAAAACAGATCCCTTGATCAGGGAATACTATCTAGGGTAGGCAGACCTCCTTCCTTCCTCCCTCCCTCCCTCCCTGATGGGATTACTTATGCACAGAACTTAATTGTTTAAAGCTATTCTGATAATATTACTGTTCAGTGCAGGTTTTAATTGATTTGAAAAAGTGATCTTAGGATCAGTATCACTTCACTTAAGAGTGAGTCTTCTCAAACCATTATCTTCTGTGGGGTTTTTTTGGTTATTGTTAGTTTTGGCTAGTGTTGATAATACTAGCCATGCAACAATGCTTTCTTGGTTCTATTCTCAAATTTTTAATATAAGTTAAAGTCCAAAGATTGTCATGATCTCTTTCTTAACTAATTGCATTGTAACTGGTTTAAGAGAATTATTTATATCTAATATTTTGTAAACTTGTTTTTTCTGGCATCACAGAGTACCAGGTATTTTTAGAGGAGGGAAAGGACAAAACTAATATTTAAGTGCCTTTTGCATTCTGTTTATTTTACATAAGTTATATCATTTAGTTATAAATATGGTATGGAAATCTCTATTTAACTGTGTTCCCTTGTGTTACACCCATACTTAGAGAACATTATGTTCATCTTCTGTGGGACTGCTTACAGTTATATGTTTGTGTTATATATTTGTTTAATGTCAAACACCAGATAATCACATTACATAATATAATCTGTTATTTAGGGATTTTTTTTTCCCCTATATCTCTGACCTGAAGGTAGAATTAATGGTGTTTTTGTTCCTCATTGCTACTCTAGATCATTGTTCTTTCACCTCCCTAAAAGCGTCCCCAGTTTCATCAGATTGTATCACCATCTGCCTTTCCCTGTATGAATTTATTTCCTTGTAATTGAATTGTTCGGATGGCTTACTTAACATTACTTTTTTTTTCTTTTTGGCACTTTTAGATAAAAGCTCAACTTGGTAGAAATTTAATTTCTCTTGAATACTTAACTCTCTCCATCTAATAGTTTTGTGATTGCTTCACTTGGTTCCCAGGGACCTTTAGGGGCCCCTAGTCCAGCTCTTAAAGTAGCACCTCAAGGCTCTATGGAAGATGGAATATTGTAAAACCAATGACCATACTAAGAGCTGTCTGACCCAGGGATTAGCTGTAGGGCTGTGTCTGCTTCCTCCCACCTCTGGAGAAGCCATAGAATCCAGATGGTTTTTTTTTTTTTTTTTTTTTTTTTAGCGGTACGCGGGTCTCTCACTTTCGTGGCCTCTCCCATTGCGGAGCACAGGCTCCGGACGCGCAGGCTCAGCGGCCATGGCTTACGGGCCCAGCTGCTCCGCAGCATGTGGGATCTTCCCAGACCGGGGCACGAACCCGTGTCCCCTGCATCGGCAGGTGGACTCTCAACAACTGCGCCACCAGGGAAGCCCCCAGATAGTATTTTGCTGCCTTTTTCAGACTCCTTTTGTAAGAGTGAGAATCCAACTCGTGGCTTTAATAGCGTAACTCCAGTTTCCTCTTGTCAAGTTGGATAATAGTCTCTGCAGGACATACAGTTCCCTGCTACTCTATATACCCCAAACCTGTCAAGCCCACAATTTCAGTCCCATGAACAAAAGAAACTTACTGTTTCTTTTTGATTCATTGAATTGTATCACTAGTTTCACTAGTTGTCAGAGTATCTGTTTCTAGCAGTCTTTTCCATCCATCTTGATTTTTATATGCAAATCTGAGGAACTTAACAATAGGTTATTGCCTCCAGGTTGACATTGGTCCTATCCTTCAGAGTAAAGTTCACAGGTTTAAAATACTTGGTTCTTTTCCTTGCCTCACAAATGATCGCCCCATCCCCTCACCTTAAGATACAAGTTAGTTACTGTCTCCTTCAAGAGCCTTTTACTCTACCCCCAAACTGGGCCAGGTGCCCTTCCAGTGTGGTCTGCTAGCACCCTGTGTATGTCTCTATTCTAATGCTTACCATATTTTATTAACATTTTCTGGTTGTTCTTCTCACCGTGAGACTTTAAATTTTAAAGTTTAAAGCGGGAGTTCATTCTTTTTTTATCCCCCCCTTGGCTGCATTGGGTCTTCGTTGCTGCGCGCGGGCTTTCTTTAGTTGTGGTGCGCGGGCTTCTCATTGCGGTGGCTTCTCTTATTGCGGAGCATGGGCTTTACGCACGCGGGCTTCAGTAGTTGCAGCACACCTGCTAAGTAGTCGCGGCACGTAGGCTCTAGAGCACAGGCTCAGTAGTTGTGGCGCACAGGCTTAGTTGCTCCGCGGCATGTGGGATCTTCCTGGACCAGAGATTGAACCCATGTCCCCTGCATTGGCAGGCAGATTCTTAACCACCGTGCCACCAGGGAAGTCCCAGAGTTCATTCTTCATTGTATTCCCATGACCTATCATATGACTGACACTTAATGTTCATTAATATGAACTCAGTTAAATGTCTTGATTGTCAGATGTTTTCAAATTATTGTTCATAGTCTTAACACCAGCTTGGTGGTGAGATGTAAATATAAGAGGTTGTAAACCATCTTTATCTCATTTTCTTCTCAGTATTTCTTGTGCAGTATTCTAGATTCAATCTTTATTTGACAAAAGGAATTGACCAGAAGGTGAATGTATGGCAGTTAACCTTCTAAAATACCAGTTATAACTAAGTTTAGAGCTAAATATAAAAATTACATGTGTGATTAGTTGGTTTGGCCAACACAGAAACACTTTATTTTGTTGTGTCAAAGCTGAAAACTGACAGAAAGAGGAGTTGGACTAAAATAAGAGAAACTAGCCAGTGCAATAGTAGAGATTATAATGATCATCAAAGCGCTCATTCCTTACAAACTAAAGAAAGCCAAGAGGAAGGAGAGAAGAAATTCCAACTGAAATACCTGTTTGAGGAGATATATTGTCAAGATGTACAGCCCTTCGTGCTTTAGTAGCTCTTGAGGCATCTTTCTGTGATATAGGAATTAATTTCATTAAGTTGAATGATCAGGAAAAAGGTTTAAGCTGTGGTCTCTGTACTTTCTGAGGAATGAGATAAGTATTATATTTATTTTTAAGGAGATTTCTATCCAAAATGGTTATGATGATAAATCCTGCAGTGCTTAGATTAAACCTTTACTTGTCTGGAACTCTCACTTATTGAAAATAGTCTTTCCCACTAATCACAGAGTTATTTCTGTACTTTGTTGTGTTTACCTGGCAGAAGTAGTACTTACATAGATCTGTTTTATTAGTAGTAGATTAAGTATTACTAGGTTTGTTTTGTTTTTTATGGTGCTTACAAAACTGAAGAGTAAATCGTTAAATACTGCTTTAAAGTGTGTACCTTTTAAAAATTAAGCCTATATCCAGCAGTTTAAAATAATATGTTGGAAGATTAAAATGCCAGTAATGTTTAGTGTTTGTGCAGTGATCTTTGTAATGATAAGTTGGTTCAGGTTAATTTCCCCTTCAATATTCTTTCATCATCTTTAAATGTGTAATTTGTCTCTTGTTCCTGATATTTTTCATTTATTCCTCTTGACTTTAGTTTTGTTTTTAATGGACTATCATTCTGTTATCATAGTCCATTTGTGTTTCCTAAAATAGTTTAATGGCTATTTGCTGCCTTTGAAAGAAATTCAGTATATTTTCTTATTCTCAAGAATTAAGAAAACTTACTTCCAAAATTACTATCAGTTGATATTAGTGTTACCTAAAATTTAAAACCTCAGCTTAATTAAAGTATAGATATATAGTGAGATGACATCGTGAAAATTTTATTTAATAAATAAGAGAATATTGGATATTGATATTAAATGCTATAAGTAGTACATAAGGTTTTATCTTCATTTATCTCAAGTTTGATAGATTTTGAATAAACTTTAAAACATTTTTTAACATATAAATACATATTCCATAGCATTTGCTAACCTTTTATAAACAAGAATTACAAACATATCCTTGATGATAACTTGAAACTTTACTTGTTCACTTTATTTTTATTTTTTAATTGTTCCCTTATAGAATGTTTCTCCATCCCAGAGAGATGAAGTGATCCAGTGGCTGGCCAAACTCAAGTACCAATTCAACCTTTACCCAGAAACATTTGCTCTGGCTAGCAGTCTTTTGGACAGGTTCTTAGCTACTGTAAAGGTAAATATTTTAGAATACACTTACATACAGCTTCTTTTTTGAGGGTTTATATGCTACACCAGGGACTATTAGTAAAATATTCTACAAAGTGGGAAGGAGTGGAAAACCTTCCTAAAGATTATATATATACTTATAAGCTATTGCTTTGAGTTTTCGGAAATGTTTCTAATTATATTCTGTAGTTTTCTTTTGGCTACAAGTATTCATAATTTATACTTAACCTTTGAAAGTTTTGATCTCTTGATTTTAATACAAACCATATAGCATTGGCAAAATGTTCAGTCATCTTTTTAACATTATTAAACATTTTAAACAGATTTAGGGGAAGTTTTTGGAACAATTAGAGAATTTTGCCAAATAAAATATCATTTCTTTCATATTGCTTATTTAATGGGTCCTATCATACTACTAGCATCAGATACTTAGATATGGTTAATCTATATTGAAACAATTCATCTAAAATGTATTCATAGTTTAAAGGTGCTTAAAGCAGACCATTAAAGGGCTACAACAGTGAATGGAACCTCAATCCCAGCTGTGCAGAAGAAGGTACTATGAAATTCTTTAAAAATAATAGACCTCGAGCCCTATCCCAGACACACTGAATCTGAATCTCTAGTAGGTGAGATCTGGACATCTGTATTGAAATAAACAAAAACTACATAGATGATTCTGGTATACATCCAGGATTGAGAACTACTGTTTCTTTAAAAAACACACCCCCACATATTTGCTGTTGGGATTCATTTCAGTACTAAATTTATTATTGGTGCCCTTGATTTGGGGGTTGCATTTCCTACCCAAAGTTGTTAACTGTTGGACTCTTTTCTTTGTAATGAACTCTGATTACCTCAGGGATATGGTTTTGATATGTTGTCTACATGGAGAAATAAGGGAACCTGGAAAACTGTCTTAGCAACAAGATCTGACTTCACTTTCTATATCACTTGTGTGGTGTCCATTAACCTCTGAGACTGTTTTTTCATCTGTAAAAGAAGATATATTTATGGCAGTGCTTTCTAAACAGTAATATTCTGATTAATATCAATGATTATTTAAAAACATTGATAGTATTGAACTAGCTTTATTTCTCATACTGGCAGAGAATTGGAAGATTCCTAGACAGTCTGCCACTTATACTGAGGCACAATGGTCATTAGTTGGCATGTTTATTAAGTAATTAATCAAGGCCATACTCTGGTCATCAGAAGCCTTCCCCAAGGCTTCATGGGAATGTAATATTTAGGTATAAAATAAATGTTGAAACAGGTTTTCTTTGTGTTATATAACTTATCTCTGTGTCATTCAATATAATTGGACTAAATTATCATGGTTATTTATTTGGCTGCACCGAGCAACTGCGGGATCTTAGTACCCTGACCAGGGATTGAACCCAGGCCATGACAGTGAAAGCACCAAATCCTAACCATTGGACCACCAGGGAAATCCCTGTCCTGATTATTTAAAATTGGATTCTGATGCTGGGTTGGCAAACCCTATTCTACCAATGATGTAGAAAGTGTAGCTGCTCATTATAGGTAAGGAAAATAGGCAAATTCAAGCCCTCCTATGGGTGTCAAACCCAAGAAAGGTTTTTTCCCCACTAATTGGTTCTGTATATATTTAGGAGCCTTTCATTCTTATCATGGATCTTGAATATATAATTTTTTGGGTGAACATTTAATTAGAAAATTTCATCTGCTAGCATCCTATAATTTTTTAAAGCATGTGAAATATATTAATAGCCTTTATTTTATTTTCCCTTCTTTCTCTTTAATTCCCCTAACACCTAGTATGTTAATCTAACTGATATAACAGGCAAAGAGAATAAAACTAGCTTTAAAAATATACAAATATATTTTTAATTTGGGGAATTTTATTAAATAAAAAAATGTCTTGTAAAATCAAGCTCATCTCTGCTGGATAGAAATTAACTTTGGCTAACTAGCATTGGTTGAACTTCCAACAATGGAATGGTCTTAGTATTTCCATAGAGTATAAGGCTGAGGTTATGAAGTTAAAAGTTAGCTCTGATCTAGAAAGCAGTGGGTAGGGGGGCTTCCCTGGTGGCGCAGTGCTTGAGAATCTGCCTGCCAATGCAGGGGACACGGATTCGAGCCCTGGTCTGGGAAGACCCCACATGCCGCGGAGCAGCTGGGCCCGTGAGCTACAGTTACTGAGCCTGCGCGTCTGGAGCCGGTGCTCCGCAACAAGAGAGGCCGCAATCGTGAGAGGCCTGCGCGCTGCGATGAAGAGTGCCCCCCACTCGCCACAACTAGAGAAAGCCCTCGCACAGAAACGAAGACCCAACACAGCCATAAATAAATTAATTAAAAAAAAATGCGTAGGAATCAGATTAATTGAATTCCATAGAATTGTGTGCATACTTTTAACTCAACTTTTTGAAGAATCACTGAAGTTGCTTTTTCTCTCTTCCCCATTTTAGGCCCACCCAAAATACCTGAGTTGTATTGCAATCAGCTGTTTTTTCCTAGCTGCCAAGACTGTTGAGGAAGATGAGGTAAATATTTTCCTTTAAAGATTAGTCATGTCTCTTTTTTGAAATTATCCTTTTATTCTCTGTTTACCAAAACAAAAACTGAAAAATGAGTTTATTTTTTTCTGTCCTGTCTTCCTGCCCCATCCCCCTTTGCTTTGGATAGAGAATACCAGTACTGAAGGTGTTGGCAAGAGATAGTTTCTGTGGATGTTCTTCATCTGAAATTCTGAGGATGGAGAGAATTATTCTGGATAAGTTGAATTGGGATCTTCACACAGCCACACCATTGGATTTTCTTCACATTGTAAATATACCTGAAATCTTTTAGTTTCTTATTTGAATGTGTAGTCCTGTTTCAGTAACTTGAAAAGTAGATTGCCCACTCATTTTTTTTGTTGTTGTTCTGATTTTTAGGAAAAGGAAAATTATTGCAATTAGCCAAGGAAAAATGAGAAATTGGGGTGTATGTCAAATCATTGAAGCTAAAATTGCAAACTTAGAAATTGAGTAATACCTGAGGTTACATCAGTTTCTGTATATAGCTTATCTAGACATTTGAGTAAAACTAGAATGATGTTCTTGTGATTTTTTTTTTTTTTTTTTAGTTCCATGCCATTGCAGTGTCAACTAGGCCTCAGTTACTTTTTAGTTTGCCCAAACTGAGCCCATCTCAACATTTGGCAGTCCTTACCAAGCAATTACTTCACTGTATGGCCTGCAGCCAACTTCTGCAATTCAAAGGATCCATGCTTGCCCTGGCCATGGTTAGTTTGGAAATGGAGAAACTCATTCCTGATTGGCTTCCTCTTACAATTGAACTGCTTCAGAAAGCACAGGTAGGTGTCAGTCTAATTAAATAGTGTTCATTTTAAAGTTTTTCTCCTATTGGGATACATAGGGTTAGCAGATAGTTATAAAACTAAGAGACATTTTAATCTTGTAATGGCAACTCATTTTTAAGAGTAGAGTATAGTTTTACACACTTTAAATTTATGTGTTAGATGTCTTTTTTTCCTTTTTTAAAGCTCAGATAGTATTTTCTTGATTCTTTTCATCCCTTCTAGATTACTTTAAAAGTAAGATTCTTGATAATATATTCTCCATTAGTTTTGTATGAAGAACATTCCTAGCTATATTTGTAGGTTTCATTATAGTACTTCTGACTTACTCATTTTATAAAAGTCAAGAACATAAATTGCAAGAAGTTACTTTTTTAGACAAGCAGATAATTTATCGTTGGCTAGAGAGGGAAGTATTTGGCAAATAGAAACTATATTCCTGAAGTTCCAGGACTTTCTGAAGTCCTGGTAGTTTTCACTCTTGCTTAAGATTGGTTAATAACTTGTATCTGCAAATTGATACAAAATGTTAGCAGTCAGTTAAATTTTTTTCAACTGTCTATATAAAAAGTAAAAGTTTAGTGGAGAAAATTCTCATTCAAATGAAAAATTAGTAATGGTGCTGTATGTTAGCAGCAACTTGGAGAGAATCCTTATTGCTTCTATTCATGTCACCAAATAGAACCTACAAGCTTAGATCTGCTGCAAACCATACTCCTCGGCCAAAGACTTATGAACCTACTTTCCTTTTAAATATATATGTCCCTATTTATTCTCATTTGGCAGTAGTTATTCTGATTTGTTTCACTGAGTGTTATTTAGAGCAGAGTCTGTTAAATTCTGAGCTTAAAAACATTTTGTAATATAAAAAGAACTAACTTGAGCAAAGGGCTGCAGTTATTGAGCTAATAAAACTTATAATTCTACAAAAGAAAAGAGAATACTTGAATTTGGTGTTTTGTAAGATAGTTATAGTTGACGATTTTATAGATATGAGCTATAAAAGTTAGCAGACCCAGACATGTAAGGTATACCAGTGCAACCTCTCAGCTGAGAATATCATGCCCTAGTTTGTGAGCAGAGAAGGGCTGAGAGTCTTTTCATAAAAAGAATGATGATGATGATGATCAGTATATCAACTAGAGCTCCGTTCCTCTTATATGTGTCTTGTTCCACTGTTCTTAGCGTGGCTCAGCTTGTTCTGTATCCCTGGGAAACGATGGTAGTGTAACAAAGGCTGTTTCTCCTTTATGTTCTTTTAATTGCATGTGTTAGATTAAAATAATTGAGAAGTGCTTCTTTGCATTGAAATAAATGCTATAATGAAAATAAACCCAAGGAGATAGTTACTGTTTAGTGAGAATTTTTAGAAACTAACATAAACTACCACATAAGTGAATAGTGTAGCACAGAACATTTACTTTGCCTACCTAGAGTGTTGGAAAATGAAGTTGAATATTAATCTTTTACATTAGACTGCAGAAGGAGGGGAAGGGACATAAAGAGAACATCCTACCTCTTACATTTTTCATCTTTTTATTGGAACAAAGGACATATTTCTAAACGCCTCCATGACTTGGTCTCTGTGCCTGTTTCCAATCTAGTACAGAGAAAATTTGCTATATGAAGAGTTACTGTCACAGAGAAAGGACAGGCTTCGAAGCATAAATAGTAAGAATGTAAATAGCATGTATATTCTGTAGCTTTGAGGGCTTGTTCTCTACTGAAGAACACTAGAGAATCTGCTTATTCTCTTTCATAAGTCTTCTGGTGCTAGAAGAAAGTGTTCACTGAAACTGTTTTCCCCAAGTATTATTATAAGCTTGGAATTTGAAGGAACCTTCTTAGAAATCATATCATTCAACTCCTTTATTTTATAGCTGCAGTCCAGGGAACTTGGGACTTTCTCAGAGACACACAGAACTTAGTAGCAAAGAAAACTAAAAAAAAAAACCAGTGCTTTTTCTGTACCACAGAAACCTTGAAGATTCTAGTCCAGTGGTTTTAAGAGTTTCCTTTAGAACTGGAACCCTTCCCTCACCCCCAACAAAATCTTGTACACACACAATCCCAAAATCCTAAGTAGTAAAGTATTACTTTGTAATGTGTGTTTGGGGCACAGGCCTATCAGATGCAGTCCTATATAACATGGCCTCTTCCCTTTCATAAGCTATTTGGACATAGTTTGAAAACCACTGTTCCTTTCTCTTGTATATGTATATAGTTATATTCCACAGACATTTATTGAGAAATCTATGATCAAGGCATTGGGGATACAGTGATTCTAAAAAGTCTCTGCTTCATGTAATAGTCAAGTTATAATAAGGAAGACAGTTTAAAACAAGTAAGGTCACAGAACTTCAGAGATTTTGAGACTTGGTTTTAGCAATTCTCTGAAACCCTCGTGGCCCAAATCTGAGTGGCTCCTTATTCTTTAAGACTCAGACATTTTTACCTTTTGCTAAGTTCACCTGTGTTCATGTAGGAACACCAAGTCTAATATCTTTGTAATTAGACCCATGACAAGGCCATAGTAATATCAGATGTTTCTCCTGGATTTCTGGTTCTAGTTTAGAAAATTCTTGCATCAGATGGTAAGATCATGCTGGAATTACTTCTGACATGTTTCCCAGGGTCCTGGTTTGAGAGGACTGCTTAGTGGTCCATCATAGACATCTCATGCTGTGAGGGGGCCCACTATCACCAACTCTGCCTGTGTTCCCTCTGGACTTCAGACGAAGTACAGTGAGTGTTCCCTGGTTTGAAAGGCAAGCTTCCTCTTGTCCCTCCCTGTCCCCTCACTCCCCAGTCCACCGCCCCGATCACCACCCCTCATCTCTTTTGCTACCTGTTGTTGCTCATCATCCTGGGATAGCTAACCCTCTCTTTCCTCTTACCCCTTCTCTCATTGCTCTGCTTCTGTGGCTATGCTCATGTTCTCCTCTTTCTGACTGACGTGGTCCACCTTGATTATCTCAGGATGTTAAATCTACCCAGATTAGTGTGGTGGTCTTCCTAGACCCTACTCAGGCACTAGTCAAAGTACATGTTTCTGCTGTGGTGTAGTTTAAAATTAGAGTATGGAGTTAAGGAAGCAGACCTTCCCCACCAGGGTCTTCTAGTTCTTCTTAAAGGTGCTTAAAGTCAGACTACTTACTGCACTGCACGGTATTTTCCGTGCTTTATGCTGTCCATTGACCCTTATGGGTCCATCTGAACCAGTTACATCATGCTGTTCTGATCCCCTCTTCCCATCAGTAACCTATTTGGATGTCTGCTCTGTAAACTTTCAGTGCTATTTACCTACCTCCTTGGTGAGCTATATTATAGTTCTGTTTGTTGTTGCAGGGGATGCTTTAAAATGGTTACCGTATTTGAATTTGGGGAGATAGTTAAATGTTCTCTTGACACTCTGCAATCAGAACAAGTTCATTTTAAATCTTTTTATAACAATTTCATTAGAGGACTTGTCTGTTGTCTAAAGTTGCAGCAATTCCAATATGTGTGCTTATTTTGTTTCCTCCACTGCGTCTCAATGAGGACCATATTATTTTTTTTCTTAGAACAAATTTAGGTTGTAGTAGATTAGAAGAAATTTATTTTGATGCATTATTTTAGACAAAGGACTTGACTTGGGTGGAAGTAGAGTTCATTAGATGGTATTGGTTTGCATAATCTTCATTGTCTTTCCAGCCCCGTTTTCTGCCAGTCCTCACCTATAAATAGAACTCCCTATTTACTATTTTCACAGAGGAAGTTTATAATGACATAAATAGTCTTCCTTTTACTTGAAATACATGTCCTTCTTCAGGATTCTTCTGTGATACTATGCCCAGTGACCAAGGCATTAGAATATTTGTGATATTTTTACTTTTCTAGGCCATTGAGTATCATTCATTTGTTAAAGAACAGTTCATTAAACCTAGGTATACTTATAATAATTTTTACCCTGTAGCCGCCTTTTCACTTCCCAATTTCTGTCTTTTTTCCTGTTACCTCTCTTTTGTAGGCTTTTTGAAGAAGCGTGGTACCTGGCCTAGAGTACCAGTTGCCTTAAAGAACTTTGAAGCCCCATCCCTATCCTGTGTGCTTTGTTCCATTGTTTTTAAGAGAGGAAAAGAAATTCTAATACTAGTTAATAATATCTTAACCTGTTTGTTAGGGTGTTATCTAGTGCCTTTCAAACTAGGGGAAAAAATTTAGTGAACAAAATAGTAGATATTAAAAATGGTCATTTTCAGGTATAGTTTCTGCAGACATTTTTACCTTTGTACTATGTGATGACTAACACCAGCCTTTCGTCTTCCTTTCCACTGACCTGGGTAACAAGTAATGAGTATATTTAGAGATAAAAATAATTTTGTCACCAAATATGTTCTTGCAGAGCATGTTATTTTCCTTTATTTTCTCTGTGGTATTGCGAAGTCATGCTGTGTGCTACAGGTTTTATAGGTATGAATAAGAATTGATTATATAAAGAATATGTAAGACTGGAAAGTGATCCCCGATGGTTAAATAGTCAGGACAGGCTTCCTGGAGGTGGCATCAGTTAGCCAGACCTGGAAGGAATACGTAATACAGTTTCAACGTGTAGAAACAGGATGAGCAAGGCTAAAGTAAGAAAGGGCAAGATTTGTGCAGAGTAGAGAGCAGGCCTGTTAGGCAGGTATGTAGAGCACAAATTGGGATATGGTAGGAGGAAATAAGGCTGGGTCAGATTGTGGAGAGCCTTCTTAATACCAAGCTAAAGAGGTTAGATTATTTCCGGCAGGCACTTGGGGTGCCGCTAAAGAAATTTGAATAGGGAGAAATATATGTTGCCAGAGGAATTCTGACTAGAGCTATAATTGCAGGGAAAGTAAGGCAAAGAGCAACTAATTGGACTCTCTATCACAAGTAAGATTTTGAAGGCCTTCCAGGTACAGTCAGTGGTGCTAGAAACTTAGGGAATAAAAATGAATATGAGGGCTCCCCTGGTGGCGCAGTGGTTGAGAGTCCGCCTGCCAATGCAGGGGACACGGGTTCGTGCCCCGGTCCGGGAAGATCCCACATGCCGCGGAGCAGCTGGGCCCGTGAGCCATGGCCACTAAGCCTGCGCGTCCAGAGCCTGTGCTCTGCAACAGGAGAGGCCACAACAGTGAGAGGCCCGCGTACAACAACAACAACAACAACAAAACAAAACCATGATACAGTGCCTACCTCTTGGGATCTTGTAGTCTATAGTAGAAAAGCTTAAATGGTTAAATAGATTATTGTAATACAGTGTAGTAAGTATGATGACAGGTTGATACAAAAACAGATGACCCTGAAATTTGGGTTTGTCGGGGGGTTAAGGGGAGTCAAGGGTGGCTTCAAAAAGGACCGATACCTGAATTATCCTGAAGGATAAGAAGGAATTAGTGAAACTCCCAGATTTAAAAACATTAGCAAGAACGTTTTTTCTTATTGTTGTCAATTCTGCTGTTTTCTACAAAAATATAACTTGTCAAAGGTTCCCATTTACTGTTTTAAAAACAAAATAATACTTAAGTTGTTCAAAATTCTTAGTCAGCCTTTCCCCATCCCTTATTTAAATTTTTTCTTGCCTCTGTCTGCTTCTTTAAATGCTTAATGGATTTTATGTTTATCTGTACCTTGGTCTTCACTAAGGAGGTTGGAAGAGAAAAGGAGGGTAGGGTGAAAGGCCTTCTAGACAGGGGAGATAGCCTGAACAGCATATGTTGGAATATATAGCAGTGAACAAAAGAGAATAATTTCAGCTTTCATGAAGATGTACAGCATACAATTGCAATAAAGAATTCAAGTTCCAAAGAAGTTTATAATACAAATACAGATTTGGACACAGTTTCTAAAAATGATAGGTAGGCTGGAGGAGTAGACGAGTTTGAGGTAAAAGATGTGGGGAGAGAAATCTTGGGGGGCAGAGGGCACGGGGAGAAAAAGTGGCCAGCAAAGACGACAGACAGCCTATATTAATTATCAACTTTGTGTTTTCTTTCCCCCGGGCTCAGATGGATAGCTCCCGGTTGATCCACTGTCGGGAGCTTGTGGCACATCACCTTTCTACTCTGCAGTCTTCCCTGCCTCTAAATTCCGTTTATGTCTACCGTCCCCTCAAGCACACCCTGGTGACCTGTGACAAAGGAGTGTTCAGATTACATCCCTCCTCTGCCCCAGGCCCAGATTTCTCCAAGGACAACAGCAAACCAGAAGTGCCAGTCAGAGGTACAGCAGCCTTCTACCATCATCTCCCAGCTGCCAGTGGGTGCAAGCATACCTCTGCTAAACGCAAAGTAGAGGAAATGGAAGTGGACGACTTCTATGATGGGATCAAACGGCTCTATAATGAAGATAATGCTTCAGAAAATGTGGGTTCTGTGTGTGGCACTGATTTATCAAGGCAAGAGGGACATACCTCCCCTTGTCCACCTTTGCAGCCTGTTTCTGTCATGTAGCTCCAGGTGTTACCTTCAAGCGCAAACTAAGGTAGACTACTGTGGGAATGGGAACATGGAAAACAGGATAGGCTGTATAAAGGTATATACCTTACCAGGCTGATTCGAAATGAGCCAGAAAAAAAAAACCTGTTGACTTGTATGGCTAATTATAATTCAACATTATTTAAGCACTTAAAGACCAAAAAAAGTGTAAAATTCAAGATCAAAAAATTTTTAAGTAAAAAATTTCTTTGTAGTGTTTGTCAGTTCCACCCTTTTCTCTGCTAAAATGTAATGTAGATTACCCTGTGTCAGAAATTCACGTTCAGTGTTTTTTCTTTTTTAAAGTTCCAAAATTCCTAGCTAGCAAACCTTGTCCCAGAATCCTGATTTAATTTTCCTCTTGCTTTTGCTTGCTGCTTCTTTGAATACTAAATGAATTTTATGCATGTTGACCTATAGCCTGACTTCCACTGATGAGGAAACCCTGAAAATTTATTTTTAGCAATTTAGTGAACAAATTATTTCAGTGACAGCCATGTTTATAATCCATGATTCAAATTCAGCTTAATCTGAAAAAGGTACTTCAAAATTGTCTGTGAATCAGAGTTGGTAACAGAAAAAGGACTCCCATTACCATGTTGATTTTTGTTTGTCTCCTTTCAATTTCTAGAGTTTGGAAACAAAATATTTTCATTTTTATCTTAAATTGAAGCTTAAAAGTGGCATGTGATTAGGATACTCTTAAGATTTGTTGGAAGCATTTTTGACATTTGTATAATAGAATTTGTGATAAAGTTAATATATCCAGGTGCTCACCAAAGAAACATGTAACAACTAAAATTAGATTAAAAAAAAACTGTTCAGTTCACTCATTTATAATCAGTAGGAGAGACTGTCTAGATGTTGGGGCAGCTCTATGATTTGGGTCTGTAACATGTAATAACTGAATTCAGTACCCTAGTTTTATGTTAAGCTATCAGGATTTACTTGATAAAAGTTAATCCCCCTGCCTCCCCAGCCTACCTGTATTCTCTTCATGACTTCTGGGTCCTGAGCTCCCTGTGCAGCCTGAAGAAGGTACTGCAGTCAGAACCATGTACTGATTGGTAGCAATAAAAGTTGTCCTTAACCTTTTTATCTCTTTTTTTCCTGCTTGTGAAGAAGTGCAAGTTCTTGATTAGTTAGGCACTGCTATTTCAACTACGGAAGATGATAAAAATCCTAATATGCTTGCAGAAAATAAAACATGAAGAAAGGGGGGATTTAAATGTGACTGAGTTTAGGTTTTGACATGGTGGACTGTGACCTTCCAAACAGTAAATTCTTAGCTTAAGGAACTGTGAGGGCAGACACAGACCCATATCTAGATAACCTGTCACTTTTAAGCCACTGATTTTGTTCTGGTTTAGCAGAGCAAGAGTATTCTCCGGTCAACGTTTGACTTTTAAATTCTTTTATGGTAGGGCTGGCTACCTGCTGTAGTCCAGTCAAGGGGGAAACTTACATGTAAGTAAGTACAGGGAGTAAGAAGGAATATAGAAGAATGAACTATTTTGGGGGTGAAGACAGCATGAGGCTGGCTTTGCAGATACACATAAAAAAAAAAAAAAATCCCACTTATCCTAATCTTCATCTGGTTCTGTTTCTTAATTCTCCTGAATTGTGGGAGCTCCAGGAAGTCCACAACTACAAATGTTCATCATTAAAATAAATGCTACGTAACCCCCTGCCCACTTCCACTTAACAAATGAGGAACATTTTTGTTATGTAGAAAGCTAGGGATAAAGTTGAGTCTAGAATCAGAATATTTCATTTGTGGTCCAGTTGCTACATACAGATGGTACACAAGTTAGAAATAATATTCTAATTTCTTGATCTTGAGGCTTTCTAATCAAAAATGGATGGTAAGTCCGTTTGGAAAAAAGTATTTTCATGGGAAACTGAATTGGAATGGTTGGGCTGCTGCTAGGTCTCATGCCTCAAAGCTTATTTAACCCATAGATCAGTTAAATGATAGTACTTTGGAGACCAGCCCCTCCTGAGCACCCTTTCAGTTACATCTCCCTGCCACTGTCCCAGAGACCTGCGCTACCATGAGCTCTTGGAGAACTTTGGCTCTCTGGGGCCTGAACTCACGGACTGAGACAGAAAAAAGCAGAACATTCTTGAACAGTGTGGAACTTTTCATTAAGAATGTTCCTACTGTTCAATTAGATCCTGTTTTATCAGAAACTATTCTCATTAGCCTGTCCCAAGATACCTGTCTTAAATCTTGGCATCACACCACAATTACTCTCTTCCAAGATTTGGAAACTCGAGCTTTATGGATCACGATTGCCTGGTGCCTCCTGGTGGTGAGAAAACCTGTTATTCCACAAAGGCTCTGCAAAGGCAAGGGAATAAACATGATGGGAGAAATTAGTTATTCTCTAATCCTCCATTCAGCAGAAGTGAAAGTGCATGCTCTAGCTCTTGAAGCTCTTACTAGGAGTAGCCGAATAATTGTCTTTCAGGGTTGAAGTTCGTTACCTGTGGAGAACTGAATGTTCTGCAGATGATGTCTTACATTAGTGTGGAGGGGAGGGCTGGGAAAGGAGAGTGCTCTCAAATGCCACTTAAAAAGACTGATAAAACTGATTTGTCAGAAATGTTCCTGACCCCATGCCTTCGGCTCTGAAAGAAGCTATAGCGTAGTTCCTCACTTGGCCAAGCTGATGAGAATCGGAGCCTACAGTCCTGCCATTGAGGGAGTTAAGACATTGGCGTCTGCCCCCGAAGAAGTATTCTTTCTTTTCTCCTATGTTGTTAGAACCAACACGTACGTATGTCCTGTCTATTCTCTTTACATACCTGGATTTTCAGGATTTCTAATTCACTCCTTTGGAGTTCCTGAAACAAGAAAGTAAGTTGTCCTTGAACATCACTGCCCGAAACAGCACAATGTGGTTCAAGCCACTGACGCTCAGCAGGCATAACGGGGAGCCTTGTTATCTTCATCCTTAAGGTAGTTTGTACATTTTCAACTGGAAAGGGAAGATACTGTGCCAGGTGTCTTCACAACCCTCCTGGGACACAGCAGGTTGAAGATTAGAGAATTGTCCACATAGCCAAGAATTTTTAACAAGGTTCAATTTCTGACTTACCAAATACAAAGGATAAAGCTTTGAGATATGATGTTTTGTCTAACATGTTATTTCTAAAGCCTCCAAAATTGTTGAAACTAGTCTTTAAACTGTTAACAGGAGAATGTCTCCTATGCTCATTTATAATGTTTTGAGCTTTGGCCACTAGATGGTGCTTTTAGAAAAAATAGAACATCTTTTTAAGTTTCAGGGAGAAACTGGGCTTACTGTGTGGGAATGAGCAGTTGAGCGCTCACCTCTTGTTGCTAAGCAATGCATCAGCATCATTTGCAGTTACAAGTTCACATCACGTAAGCCATGGGAGGCCTGTGCATGTGGGACTGAGGGAAATTAGCAGTATCTGCCATGGTTTGGGACAGATGGTGGCTAAGTATGTCTCATACCAAAAAAAAAAAAAGTTTTGCAAATTAAAAATCCTAATACTCGTTCATTGTTTGGTCCTGCAAGATAACTTCGAATTGAGAATACTTGAAAATAGCCAACTCCCAAAAGCTTGCTGCTTTCATTTTGAGCTGGATCTGACCAATCATTAGGACAGAAAAGATGAAGTACAGGCTTTGTAGCACAGCTTGCATTAAGGAGTTAAAATGAAAGCTTTCCCTCACCATACTGATGAGTTTACAGACCTTCCTTTATTTACAGTGCGGTTACATCCCGATAAACTCATCGTAAGTTGAAAATATCCTTAAGTCGAAAATGCATTTAATGCATCTAACCTACTGAACATCACAGCTTAGCCTAGTCTACCTCAGATGTGCTCAGAACACTTACAGTAACCTTACAGTTGGGCAAAATCATTTAACACAAAGTCTGTTCTATAATAAAGTATTGAATATTCTATGGAATTTATTGAATACTGAATTGAAAAACAATGCTTCTAAGTGTATCCGTTGTTTACCCTTGTGATTGCATTGGCTGACTGGGAGCTGCAGCTCGCTGCCACTGCCCAGCGAAATGAGCATCCAAACTGCGTATTGCTAGCCCAGGAAAAGATCCAAATTCGGAAATATGGTTTCTGCTCAATGCATATCACTTTCACACTATCATAAAACCAAAAAATTGTGAGTCAAACCATCTTAAGTCAGGGACCATCTGCAGTGGTTTTTATGATGTAAGACCCATGTGTAGCACACAGACATAACTCTCCCTGGGCCATCTCTTGATTATTGAAAAGGTGTCATGAGAGGTAACCAAGAACGTCTTATCAGATAGAGAAATCTGAAGAGAGCACAAAACACTAGTGTTGAAGTTTCCAGGAGGCTGAACCTCTCCATTTCTCTTGACTCTTGAAGTACAACCTTCATAGCAGATCAGATGCCAAAACTTGACCTTATTGTGTTACACAACAGTAGGGCAGTGTAGAAAAGCATAGGCCCAGTCAACTGGTTTCTCATTCTCAGAAACAGCTTATTTTGTTAGCAAGAGAACACTCCAGAAAGAAGGGCAACCTTAAGAAAGAAACCACTGAAAAGCAATTGGGGGTGGAGGTGGGTTTTGCTTTTCAGAATACTCTCTCTCACAATTTAGCATAGAAAGGGCTTACCTTTTCTGTTTACCCCCAGAATTTGCCGTGTTTGAGGTATGCAGAGAGACATGCAATTCATAGTGCGTGGCTACATCCACAGTACCTAATGTAGGCCTGGTGCAGTATATAGAATAAAAAAACGTATTGGGGGGGGTGTGTGGGAAAGATGGATGGATATAAATAAAGGGCAAGGAGAGCTAGAACTGCAACCCTTCAGTATTCTCAACGCACCGTGCAGAGAAGGCATGGTTAAGCAGAGTTCTTCGTGGAATGTTATTCTGCACCCTCCCCACCATACACAAGTTTTCTTTTTGACAGGGACCAACCTTGTGATAATAGCCTCTGCCTCCTCTGATCTAGATGCCATGATTTTGAAAGGAAGTTTCCATAGTGGACTGAAATGCCATTCAACTCACAGCATGCAAATAACTGATTTGAGGCAGATGTGAAGTCTTCATCTGTACCTCCCACGATGTTCCACTAACAACCAAAAGATCTCATTTGTAAACAGCTACCTGTCAGAATAGGAAGGTTGGAAAGCGAGGTGAGCAGATACCGAGGCTCGCAATTAGTCTTTTTAGATTAACACATTCAACCTCTACACCAGCCCTGAGGGTGCCAGTTGTTCGCTAGAGATTGATCTGAAAGCCAGGTGGTATCAGTCTCAAGGACTAAATACCATGGTCTTAAGGATTCAAGTACAAGGATCTTCAAAATGACCCACATTGCCAACACTGTCAGTCTCCAGGGTGGAAAGATGACAGTCATCTGCAAAGCAAAAGGTTTTGCATAGAAATGTCATTTAAATACAGTGAAAATTATGTACTTAGTTTTTCAGATATCCAGAACTTTTACCCATAAGCTGGGACAATGAATGATAGGCAGAAAAATAACCAAAATAACTAAGAAGGACGTTTAGGTACAGTTTATGGGGAAAAGTATGGTCAAGTCTATTGGGAAGATGACCTAATTTTATCTGACCCAGCTCAGCACATACTAATTCAGATCAGGTCTCTCCTTTATACATGTGCTGTGCCTATCTCAAGTAGACCATCTAGACTACACTCACTTTTCAGCAATAAGGCCGAGTCTGTATCTGAAGTCAAGTAAGGTTTTTGTTTTAAAGACTATGAAAAATAAAAAGCCTATCACCAATGGAAATAGGTTCAGATGGCTCAGTTCTCCCTGCTTTCCAACAATCTAGCTTGAGATAAACGAGTAGTTTTTATTATTCGTATCTCTTAGTTGGTCAGCCAAGAGAACTTGAGAACCTACCAGTTTTATCAACATTTGAGAAAAGGAACCACCTTAAGTAAAATGCCAAATCAATGGAGGATAGCTGTGTACTTGACCAGTGGTGTCTTATCCACTTTCCCTAGATAACTGAACAGAGGCCAACCTGCGTGTAATAGCCAGTTCCCTCGCCCCTCCCATTAAGATGATTACCATTACACTTCCTCCAACATGAAGATTAAAAAGGGAATAACAGAAATAGATTACACATTTCTCTACTTAAACAAACAAAAAAAATACTGCCTAATTTGCTTTTTAAATATTGCCAAAAATGTCTTTACAATCTGATGCAGAATTTACTTTTAAAATATGAGTGATAGGGTAAAGTTGATATTAAAATATTAAAAGGAGTTTAAAACTAAATCCAATTGTTGTACTTAGTAATCACAGTGGTTTCACACAACAGGATGTTCGTGTTTAACTTACAAACCTGACAGTATGTCATGCTGTAGCATCAGTTAAGGAGTTGATACCCACCATCCACGCGCAAACCAGCGGTCACATCATTAGCAAATTTCTGTCCTTACAGATTACACTGTAGTATGGAGGGGATGGCTCTTGACTCTTATATTTTAATCATTTAATGGCTCAGATGAACCTGATTTTATTGCATTTAATAATAGTGTCTTTCTAAGTAAAGAAGGCCCCTTGCCAGCAAGCTCCTCCAATTGGTCTAAATAACCTCTTCCAAGAATCAAATGATTCAAGAAGCAGGGACTGTTGCTTCATCATTTCACCTTTCAACAGAAGCATATGTTACCATTCTTAAATACAAGGGAACACTCTTAAGATCTTTACCAGATGCAATTCACGCCACCAATATCCACCTACTATAGGGCTAAAAAATGATGGAAATAAGCAGACTATTGACAAGTAATGAAATGAAAAGGTAACTTAAAATGCGTGTTCATGCCTTAAAATAGAAATGAATTTGAAAATTGTACCTTGACTACAAAAACTGCACCTAAGAGGTGGCTGCTAATAAAATAGCCTGTCACAAACGAGTCAGCATTAGAACTCACAGACTCAACTGGCAGAAGTGTGTGTGTTTGCATGTGGGTGTATTTTAAGTGATTTCCAGATTTTTTTTTTTTTTTTTTGCAGACACAGTGGAGTAAGCCACCTGATCAGAACCAACGTTAAGTCACTGTTGCTGTTGTCTGGGACAGGATATGTACTTGTCGGGGGTTTGTTTCCATGGTCCAGGACACAAAAACTGGACACAAGGTAAAGAAGAGCTTCGCAATAAATAAAAAGGCAGGGATGGGCCAGAAAGTTATTTTAAGGTACCTTTAAATATAAATTGAGTCCCAGAGGCAGAAAAGTCATCTACCTAACACTGGCACATTTTAAACATGATTAAGACTTGTAGGTCAAAATCCCAGTGACAGCACAGGGATTTTGTTATTATATCTGAGATGAGGAGAGCATCTTAAACAGAATTCTGTGACTTAAAACTTCATTTAAATTTCCCCTTGAGCTTAAAATTGGCATAATTTTGATACCAAAACTAAGTTTGAATAACCAATACATAAAACAGAACTGGCTAAGTAGGAAAATTTTTTTTTTTCCAAAACAGAATCCCAAACCCCGAAAACTTAGATGAGGGGTGCAGGTAACAGAAAAAGAGTCAAATAAAACAACAATGGTTCCTGAATTTAAAGGAAGGATGCCCACTTCTCTCTCTCAAGAGGCAGACGGTCAGCTGAAAAATAAAAACATTGTATCAATAGAACACTCCAAATTAAAAAAATGCAGCCATCTTTGTTCATGCAATATCAAATGTTTAGAAAAAAAATCCCAAACTTCAAAACAACCCACAAAGCTAACAAAAGGAAGGAAAACTGTTGCCCCGATCTTATGACCTGATTGACGGTAGAGGGTCCTGATCGGGCTGTTCAGAATGTCACTCATGGGACAGAGGTCTGGAGTTAACATGAGATCAAGTCTGTGGACCCTCAGATTAGGGTCCATGCTGTCTTCAGTCCGTGAGTTCTTGTGTCAGCAGCTTCAAGAACATGACAGCTAAGCAAGAGGATCCCAACACAGGGCTACCTTGGGTTTTGGCCCAAGTTCTCTGTTTCACTCAATTTCCTTTTAAGTAGTAGTATTAGGTATTACTGTTTTTGGTGGTGATAAGTCACTTAAGTAACCACTATGGGCAGTGGTTTGTAAACAGACATTGACAAATACAAACAGCAGTGCAATATTTGACCCAGACTTTAAAAGAATAGGAGGCGATGGTGGAAATGAGGTAACTCTTCCCCAACACGTGTGAACAGACAGCTCCTGCTCTTCTAATGCTCTATGTCCATTAGGAGAGAGTAGGGCTTGTCAACAGGATGGTTACATAAAGAAGAAGCTACAGAAGAGAAAAAAGAAAGGTTCAGATTCAAATTTGATTCTTAAAAGGCTTAAAAAAAAAAAAAAGGAGCTTCTCTACAACAAACTGTGAAAGAACAGCAGTGTGTCAGTAAAGGGATGACTTCCTCAAGCCCAGCTGGGGGGGTGAGCTGCAGCGCCAGCACCGGAGGCCGGGGAAGAAGAGGACGCCTCGGCTGGGGCAGTGGGGCGCTAGTCAGGGTGGAAAGGGATGGGAGTCAGGGAGAAAGGGTGGCAGAGACAGTAATATGACGTACAGGACATCACGTGGCAAGCATCTTGGAGGAGCTGGTGCTGCCCAGATGATAGCATTTGAAGTCCAGACAAGGTAGGAAAACACGAGACTCTTTCATCCCTATTTCTTTTATCCAATATTATAAGCATGTGTACATTTGCATGTCAAACAGTCACTAAAAAGAACTCACAAAAGGGCACACAATGTTTGGGTAAAAATATATTTTCCCCCACTTTATGTCTTGGCACTAGTGACATATGCATAGATTACCTGTCCGCCACTCTCCTACCTTAACAGACACCAAATTACCAAGCAAGTTTGCTAAGTGATTACTTTCATACTTGAAAAAATGATATGCTTCACATTAATACAATTATTTTAGTTTTTTAAAAAAGACAAGTGTCTAACATGCAGTTTACATATATGACAATTCTGCATTAACACTGAAAGTAGATTACATAACAGTTTTAAAAACACATTGGTTATTTTCAAACAGCAAAATGACAATGATCTACAACTACAGTTTAAGGCATATCAGCATATTTTAAAATTAAGAAATAGACAAAGTTCTAATGCTGTTCACAGCTTAATCTTCAACTTATTTTAAAAATTCCCTTCATACCTACATACAATCTAGACTTTGTACGTCATCATTTCCCCTAAAGAGTCATCACACATGTATCCTGTCAATGGAACCGAGACTTCTGGAAGCTGAGACTTGACAACTTCAGACACTTGCAAATGGGAAAGCAAAGGGATCTGAATGGACAGTTTTGGTAGGACCACACAGAGACAGTATGACATGGGTTGGTAACAGCTGAAAAACCCGATTCAACAGTTTGTATATGAAACACTTATGGATATGTCAAGAAAGTGAGGAAACCGAGTCTTTGTGAGGTGCACAAGATATGAAGTGTTACTGCTGGTGAGATCACAAAGCAGAGGAGGAAGGTGAGTAACCTGTGCCCAGCATTTTGTTAAACGTTCCCCTGGTTGAGGTGACCTTTCTGGACAAAACCTTGACCAATTAATAAAGAGCCTTAAGTTGGGAAAACATAGTCTCTAAACTGCCAGTAAATTCTCCTAAGTGCTTTTCCATCACATCCTACCGCACTTAACAACTGTTATGGGCATCTAAAGTCCACAAGAAGCAAAAAGATGGTCATTATGGTTGAACAAAAGATGTGGGGAGAGGCCAGCAAGAGCTCACCAAAAAAAAAAAAAAAAAAGGTGCTCCCTGCCAGTAGTTAGCACAAGGGAAAGACCATTAAACCAAGATCACCAAAAATTAAGCAATCATAAAGGGAGCCTAGCATAAAAAAAATTTTCCTCTTGCTTTTTCTCTAGTGGAAGGCAGTAGTTTCTCATTCTAACTTTACTTACACAGTCAGAACCAAGGAACCTCTGGGAATTCCCTGGCAGTCCAGTGGCTAGGACTTCACGCTCTCACTGCCGAGGACACAGGTTCAGTCCCTGGTCAGGGAACTAATATCCCACAAGCCGCGCGGTGCAGTCAAAAAACAAAAAAACACCAAACCAAAACAAAAAACCTAGAAAAAAAAATGAAACACTAAAAACCAAAAAAAAAAAACCAAACCAAGGACCCTCTAATATCCAATGAACCCACAATGCTGTGTAGAACAGACTGGGGTTAGTAATTTCTGACTTGCACACGGATATCAAGGAAAAGTCAAATCTCTGTGTTTCTTGTAAAAAAAGATATAAATGTGAGCCATTTAAAATATATTTAGGTTTTTTGTTTGTTTGTTTTTTAAAAAAACAAAGACTACTCAAACCAATACCTCCCTACCCCCCTCCAGGGAAAAAAAAATCCATCTATCCCATTTGTTTCTCTAATTTTAAAAAGTCAGAAAGGTCTCAAAGGTTTTTTACTGCCGTACTTACATGCAAAGGCGAAAGCACATCCAATTAGATTTGAGGGTATCATTTATTCCGTGCAGAGCCAAGGACTACTGTGAAAAAAGGCACAGATACAGAAAGAAGAGAGGGCAGCAATAACAAACCAAACAGGGCCAGGGAGCAGGGGCAGAAAAAAGTTCAGAAGCAATGCATTTTTTAAAAAAGCTTTTATATGTTTTCTTTGACTTTTTATTCCCTGACTCTCCACATGATTTATTTTTCTGTGAAAAATTTAATGGGAAAAGAAAAATCAATCCAGTCAATCAACAATCTTGGAATCAAAAAGTCAGCTGGATGCCTTTCGTGGCTAGGCTCACTTTAAAAAGGCTTTAGTGATGCACGTAAAATGAAAATTTTAAAGTGATGCATTTTTAGAATTTAGAAGTGTATTTCCTGTTACAAGGCATGAAAATGCTCACACAAGCAATGGCTGGAACAAGCATACAACACAAGTGTTCAAGCTTCTGTCTGGTGCACAGCATCTGAGCAAACTCGGCCCATGGTTAGAATCAGCATGCTGCCTGATAGCCAGCTTCAGACTAGAATCATTAAAAAAGCAAAAGCAAAAACAAAAACATTGGTCCAGTAGCTCCTAAGCCTGTCTTTATATCACTGTTGCTGCTTCTGGTTTGCAGTTTGTATCCCAGCTTAGTTTCGGCTTCCATGAAACTGATTTCTTACTTTGCCTAATTAAGCCTAAATCAGTTCATGGACGACCATTCCTTCTGTCCCATAATAGTGTGGTTGAGGATAAAGAGAAGGGAAAAAAGTCTTCATTGGAATCAATTAGAGACTTATTAAAAAAAAAAAAAAAAAAGTGTGTGTAAGTGTGTGTGTATTCTATCCTATTTGATTAATGTATGACTAGTGAAGGCCAAAAGGAAAATGCAGAGGTGAAGTATCAGGTTCGTGAGAAATGTTATTCTTTCAAGTAAGAAACAGGAGACTACGGAGTTAGAGAGAAAGCTGCGAGTATCTTGTTATTAGAGGGGGAAAAAAATCAAGGAAATGAAAGGATAAGCCTCAAAAAGGAAAAGTACAGAAAAGAAATTAGATATGCCCTTTTCCATACAAATTTGGCATGTAGTCTATGTCCTGCCATATGGTTAAGTCCTAACCCTTGTCGATGGGGCACTGGGGCCTTAAACGCAAAGAGCAGGTAGAGCTAGTCTTCGTGAAGGAAAAGGTGAGGAAATTCCTTCAAGACAAGTGGATTTGAAACACCAGCTGTTCTATTCCATCATGCCTTTACTGCAAATATCAAAAAGAGACTATGCAAGGAAACTGGATGTGAAGCTGAATTTCTGCTTTCTTGACTTGTGGGTTTATATTATGTTCCTTCCCACTTCTACCTTAAGTTGACAAGGCCCCCTCAAACTTGTGCTGCAGATGATACAGTTTATAACAGATTTTCTATTTTAAATATTGCTGGAAAATTTCTCCTCATAATTATTGAAAACTGTTATTAGAAGCACTCGATACCCTGGAGTCAGTCATTAGGCCCTCCTCTCTCAGCCTACTGAGAGCAGATTTAGGTGTGTTTATGAAAAGACTGGATCTTGTAAGTAGTAGGCAGGTTGTGGAAAGCCCGTCATCCTTAGTAGAAGATTCTTCTACTAAACAAGGTTGTATGATCTGTGAGAGGGCCATGGTTGCCCTGATACAAGGGAACAGACTCATCATTTTCTTATTACAACCCCACTTGGCCAGGATTCGAGACACAGGGGTTCAGACACATTTTTAAAGCCATAAGAGGAGGCAGTCAGTCTGAACAGACCCACAACCCAGGCCAAATGATGTTGTTATAGTAATAAAAAAACTCCACGCAAGGGTAAAAGTCAGGTAAAGCTTACCCACCGTTCTGCCTACATACAAAGCTACCTTGGTTCGGGGCAGGTGTGGAAAAGAGACAGAGGGAGTTCAGGGCCTTTTGCGTCATGGAGACGAATAATCAAGGAGAGCAAGTTGTCATGGCTATTCAGGTTTATAGTCAGCTGCTGAGGCGGTGAAAAGTTTTCCTGTCAGACGTACATGTAGCAATTTAGCCTCCTTCCCTTGGTCCAAAGCAACATAAAAGTAACAGAACAGGCATGCTTCCTGCTGCCACTCTGAACAGGCATAAAAGGCAAATGATTTGCTTTCCAGAAACAAAGTCCGGCTGCACATAGCTTTTGCTGTTATCCCCTTTTTCTATCATTTTCCACCACCAAACAACATTCAGCAAAATGAGTTAATAGTTATATGGTGTCTGGGAAAGGGAAAAAAATAAAAATAAAACAAAATAAAAGGACACAGATGGCAGAGATATAATATTACTGCAAAAGCAGGTGAATGCGGACCATCCTTGGCTTGCCAGGCTTTATGTGAAGCTTGCACTGCAAGTTAAAAAACAAAACAAAAAAGTTAGAAATAATAATAAATTAAAAGAAGGAAAATTAGGAGTGCCAGCACCAGCATTTGGTGATGGTGTATGCTCATGCAATGATTATGGAATTGACAGAAATTAAAACCAAAAATTTGAGTAAGCTATTCTACATGACAAGCAAAAGCAAAATTTTAATATTGAATTAAAGAACACGTGGTTAGTTTCCATTTGCAGGTAATTCAGAATTCACGAGTGACTTCTTGAAACCACTACATGTTCTAGTGAAAGGATTTGCTCTTTGACTTTCATCTTCTCAAATAACACAAAACCATTATCTATTAGATTTGGGTATCACATCGGTACTGAATATACAATAAATGTCTTTCAACAATTAACTTGGGGATTGGAATATAGTGGATGGAGGACATGCTATTAATCTACTTGGGAGGGAAAAAAAAAAAAAAAGGACAATCATTATATGGTTACAGCTAAAGCAATGCCCGGAGCCTTCCCCCTCCTAGGTATAAAGCAATGCCAAGTCCAAGATTCACATGTCTAATTTGAGGCAAGTCCAAAACATGCAACTTCATTCCTTAGGAAGAATCAAAATATTATTTTAAAAAAGAAAAGATGAGTGGATGATTGTGTAAACTATAGTTATCAGATGCCAGGTACCGTTTTAAAATGATAGATTTTTAAAACTTTGTTTTTGGAATGGATTCATCTTAACCAACAAACTGCTGGCTGGCAACTGTGCAAAGTTTTCAGAAAAGATGAACACTGAACAACTACCAAACAACTTACCCTCAGGCACTCCCACCACTGAGGTGTAGCCGCAAACAAGGAAAGTGACTTGGTGGCCAGAGATGGCAGGAAGCGGGGGTCCAGCTAATGGCAGTGCCAGGGTTAGTTCTACCTTGTCTGCAATCTTAGGAAATGTTATATGCTCTCATGCCACTAACAGGTCAAGGAGAAGTACAAAGCCTTACCTACGTTAAAGAGGGAGCGTGTCATTAGAATAGAAAAAAACGGAATTTAAAACTATTAGAAAAACGAAGTGAAGCTCTGAGGTGGAAGCATGGCAGGTGAATCAATACGCATCTCTTTTTAAACTCTCTCCCTGGAGCAGCTCCTAAGCGACAAGTGTGATGACTCCAGCCTCTCCTCCAGCTACACGAGGAGGAAAGAGCCTCGCATTTATTTTCCAAGTACTGTTCTGGTTACCCTGACTACTGTCTGTCTGTGGTCCTCTCTAACCAAAACTCTCCACTGGCAGCAAGGGAAGTGATTTTTTTTTTTTTTAAACTTTGACACTTCAGGCCTCCAACTGGCAACTGCTTTCACTGTTCAAATGGGAAAGTGTGGAAAAGCTTAAGAACATAGAAGTTACCGAAAAGTACGCGCCCTCGTCAGGCACAAAATCTGGTGACTACTGCTCACCAAATAAAGTCTAATTCCATTAATAATAAATGAGAATGTATAAATAAGGCTAAAATAGAATTCGCACACACTTCACATAAACGTGAAATGAATTATACACTGCTAAGGCCCAAGGCTGGGAAGAAAATAACCTAAAATGTTCTATAGGAAAAGGAAAACCTCCTTGCACGGAGAAGTCCGTTATTAGGTACTTTTTAAAGTGGAGGCACAATACTGGTCAGCTCTCGGAATTTTTATTGCTTAAAGGCACATCCAGTACACATGAAATATCCTTGGAACATTGCTGGTCTTCTATAAACATTTTAAGTTCTGAAACATGTACCTTTACGCACTTTAGTGCTTCAGGGTAAGAAAAACTCGACTTTGGGTTTCCTAAACCGTGAGTCAGCAGCTTCCTGTTTCATTCATGCCTATGGATGTGTACACACACACACACACACACACACACACACACACACACACACACACTCCACCTGTTTTTATCCTGGGTTAGTTTGGATCAACAAGGAATGATGCCAGATGGCTTTCGTTTTGTCTTCCCCGGAAGAGTCACTAATCTCTGAATCTGCATGGGGAACATCACCATTTGTGACCGATGCCCTCCCCACATGTGTAGCTACAAAGTGCTTTCTTGAACTGGATTATAATCTAGGCAGTTGTTACTCTCAGAATTAATCCAGCATAACTAAATTTTCGGCCCCTGGAGTCCTTTGACCACGTGGGTCTGTACCAACCCCATTTAACTCACAGCTCACCTATACCAACTTTCTATTGCTTAGAAAATCTGCTGGCTCCCCTGCTCTCTTCATACATTTCCTGCTGGCTCAAAGCTTGGAAAGTCAAGGTCTGCAAAGCAGAATTTCAAACTTTCTCTGCACGTCACTGTAGCAGTGCATTTTGGTTTCTACCACAGGAAACGTAACAAGATTCCTCAGGGACAAGTCTGCACGTTCACTCAGATTAAGTGAACACCACTATGGAGCTCACTCCCCCGGGATAGGACTCGATTACTGTGCAGGCTCAATCCTATCTGCCATATATGTCTAAGAATGTAATTCTTTGCTTACTCCAGTACCAACATTTTGTTTACTTAGTTGTCAGCCTTTGCCCTAGAACCTTAGCAATGGATGAAGAGCAGGAATCCTGAAACACGCCCTCAGAGGACCACACCTTAAACAGACAAAGCAGGGTGGCATCCATGGGCTCACCACCCAGCTAGCACTAAGGTTTCTTCAAAGGTATCTTACTGACCACTGTGCTTACTGTCAAACCAATAGTAATTGTCATAAAATGGCACCCTCTAGTCTTTCAGGTGATTTGATGTAAAGCTTCAAATCACAGCAGAATTTCAAGGCAGGCCCACATCTCCCACTGGATTCAGGCCGCTGCTATTGGGGTGTCATAGGAAGCGACAACTCAAAAGCAGAATCTGACCCTTTGGCACATTAAATCAAGGCCATATTTAAAAAAAATTTTGTGCGGGTACAGGTGTGTCTTGAGAATTGGTGGAGGTGTCTTAACGGGCATTTTGATCCCATTTTCACAATAAAACGATTCATCGTCTTGTGGAATTTAGAGGGAAAACTAGTGGCCACTAGGAGTTCTTCCAAATCTTTCATTTTGGGAACAAGACTTTCAACGACTGGCTTCTTAAGCCTTACAACGGAGAATAGAAAAATAATTCTAACAATCGTAATTTTAGGATGCCCTTTATCAAGAGCCATGAGGATTGTCTCCAGAGAGTAGTGAAGAGAAACGCACTGTCTTCTCAAGAGTCCTAGTGTTGGTGCAGAAGATACTACTGGAGATGACAGGTTACTCCAGTCCTGATTGCTTGATCGTGTGGTCAAGTTTTATAAATTAGTGTCTGTGTACCCTTTAGAAATACTTTAAAAACCTTTGTCGTCTCCCCTGCACTGTAGAGAAAATTCTTGCTTTTATCTTTCTGGTAATAGACCAGTTTCCAGTCTGTAAATGGGAAAAGTAGAGACATGCAAGAGGAATAAATTGTTAGAGGGCCCCGCTGCATGGGGGTGACACCTGCTTACTTTTTCTTATCCTTGTCTTTCTTGGTTTGCTGGGCCCCAGACTGCTGGGCCTGGGACTGTAGCAACTGAGCTGCCGCCTTCTTCTTCTGGAAATTGTTCACCTCCTCCTCCAGTTCCTTCTTCTTGTCTTCCACTTTCTTCTTCTCTTCTTGGTGTGTCCGCTTTAGGAGGTCGAACTTCTCGTGGAGCTGGAGAGAAGAGGAGGAAGACGAGCTTGGTGGAGGGAATGGTACGCTTACTGGCGTAAGGCTACCTGGATCCGTTCAGAAGCAGAACGTGTGTGTGCCGCTGCCCGTGCTTTAGTTACACGACTGAGGTACCGTCTGGTGCTGAGCCAGGCCGAGGTGGTGAAAAGCACCCCTTGGAGCCCTACACACTGTTGAAACTTGGACCCCTTAGCACTAAGGGGAACCTCTGTGCACTTTTTCTGATAATAAAATACGTGTTCATTGTAAAAAGCATAAAGAAGAAAATAAAAATTATCCATGCTCCTAATAAGAAACTCACCCTAGTGGTAAGAAAAGTTCTTTACTTCTGGTCCTTTTTTGAAAAGTATAATCTATATTTACTTAGAGACTTACACAGTGACTACAGATATATGTACCCATACTATTCAAATAAGAAGAGTATGTGGAGAAATTTCGGGCACTTGACAAACTGAATTTAGAAAATTATCACAATGCAGAAACAAAAACTGGAAGGGGGCTTCCCTGGTGGCACAGTGGTTAAGAATCCACCTGCCAATGCAGGGGACACGGGTTCGAGCCCTGGTCCGGAAAGATCCCACATGCCGCGGAGCAACTAAGCCCGTGCGCCACAACTACTGAGCCTGCGCTCTAGAGCCCACGAGCCACAACTACTGAGCCCGCACGCCTAGAGCCCGTGCGCCACAACTACTGAGCCTGCACTCTAGAGCCCGTGCTCCGCAACAAGAGAAGCCACTGCAAGAAGCCCACACACCGCAACGAAGAGTAGCCCCTGCTAGCCACAACTAGAGAAAGCCCGCGCACAGCAACAAAGACCCAACGCAGCCAAAAATAAATAAATAAATTTATATTAAAAAAAAACTGGGAGGGAGGGAGGGGAAAATCCTTACTATTTAGATAATTCTAGAATTTTTACCTAGCATTCAACTTGATACTTAAAGCCAACAGCAAATAAGGCTCAACTTTCCTTTCTCTGCAGCAAAACTAGGGTGAGTACTTAGCTATTTAAATAACCTCTAAGTTTCTTATTATCTACCATCAAAGGCAAACCTATTTCTTGCTCTCATTGGGGTGACTGTTACAGCAGAAATCCATGGGGCCTGATTCCAATTGATGTTTGCTCAGATAAACTCTTATAAATTGTAATGCGCCTCAGTTTATCTTTTTTTTTTTTTAATTTCTGGCCACGCTGCACAGCATGTGGGATCTTAGTTCCCTGATCAGGGATTGAACCCATGCCCCCTTGCAGTGGAAGTGCAGATTCTTAACCACTGGACCACCAGGGAAGTCCCTCAGTTTATCTCTTAACAGGGTAAAATGAGTAATATTCATTGAGCTATATCAGCTAAAGAATTAATTGGGTCATTTTAAAATCTGAAGAGAATTGACTTTTTAATTCTGAACTCTGCTAAAACTGTATCTTATTATAATGAAAATATTACTTAAAATGAGATCAAATTACTACTCATCATAATGTGAAATAATCTGTACATCTGAAAATACTCATTGTTATTTCACTTTATTCTATGCACACGTTTAGCCGTGTATTTAGGGTATTACATATAAGAAACAAATATAAGTAAAAAGGATGCATTTACATTTAATCAAGTGACCTTAAAAGTTTCCACACTTCATTAATCTAATGGCAACTAAATTAAGTTCTTGGTTTAATTTAAATAATGGGTACCTTATAATGAAATATACATTCATCTGTGCAGTTTTAGGCAGATTTTGTGTGCTTAAAATATTTTAAAGTGATAATTTGTGTGTCTCTGTGCTTAATTATTAGAAACAACTTTGTTCCATATCAAAAGTGATACACCGGGCTTCCCTGGTGGCGTAGTGGTTGAAAGTCCGCCTGCCGATGCAGGGGACACGGGTTCGTGCCCAGGTCTGGGAGGATCCCACATGCCGCGGAGCGGCTGGGCCCATGAGCCATGGCCGCTGAGCCTGCACGTCCGGAGCCTGTACTCCGCAACGGGAGAGGCCACAACAGTGAGAGGCCCACGTACCGCAAAAAAAAAAAAAAAAAGTGATACACCAAAAACTATACTTTGTGTTTCAAGAAACTTCTCAAAATAAAACTTAAATAATCAATAAACACTTCTTTAGAAATAAAAAAGGAATCCAAGGTAACCTCTAGGATGCAGCTACCCTGGGCTGGGCGCGGGGAACTAGAGTCAGCGGGACACTGGAGCCGGGGTGTGCATCCCAGAGGGAAGTCAGAGCACAGACATGGCAGACGGAGCCCGTCCCCCATCAGACAGGGGCGAAGGGCCCCCCACTGTTTAGCTCACTGAGTTGACTGGTAGACTGAGACAATAATGGTCCCAGAATTGCAAATCTTATGTTTCATCACTTGTAAATTGATGAAATATGGAGTTACAAGGAATGTGGGATCAGGTCTGGAAACCTAAGTTCTAGCTTTAGTCTTGGCTTTGCTACTAACTAGGTATGTGACTGCATAAATAACTTAAGCTTTACGACACTCCGTGTTACCATCTGTGAAATGGGGATAAGACTGGCTACCCTACTCTTCGTACCAGGTTAGTTAGGCCCCTCGTGTGACAGAACATATGTAGCAAGTGCTTAAAGCAGCACGAAGGCCTGTCTTGTCTGTATCTCCCCCGGATGCAAGGACAGGTGGCTTACCTCTTTCTCTGCCTCCTTAAGTTCAGCTTCTTTCTCCTTCACTCTCATGACAAACATCTGTCTCATTTCTTCTTCTTTCTTCTGAAGTTCTCCCAGAAATTCATTCCTTTTTGCTTCGTATGTCTCCTGAAGACTATTCAAAAGCCACAAACCAAGGACAGTGTCATGGAGTTGCCTGATAAGAAATTTCAGTCCAGACAATTCCTACCCAGCCACTTCCTCAAAATAAATAAGGCTGCCAACTCACCAGGTTCCAGGACACACAAAATGGCATCATCTTTCTTTTTAGTTATGTGGCGATCAGAAAGACAAGCACATCAGGAACCAGAGATGCGGCCGTAAGTACAGTGTAGCACTAATGGGATGTCTCTTGCTGGCCAAGCTGTATGCTACATGCATTCACACAGGGGAAGCCTGGGCTGGCCAGAATCTCCCAGTTCAGCACCACGTAGATACAGAAGACGTGATTTAGAATTTTAGAAGATGGAGGGGGTGTAGAGAGAGAAATGCATCGGCACTGGAGCCAGACAGATCCACCAGGGTTGGTTTGGGGTTCACAGCAATTTACTGACTGATCTTCGGAAGGGCACGGCCTCTCAGCCTCAGTGTTCTCTGAATATAGTGCCTTCCGGGGCCCATGATTTCGGGAGGTAAATGTGGGCAGAGTGAGTAAAGCATTTGAGATAACATCGGTGCTTAATAAATGTTACCCCCGCACTCGTCTTCCTCCAGCCCCCAATTTAGAAAACAGACTCAGTGAACCATCTAAAGAGACAATAGTGTATCTAAAGGTATTACAGAAAATTGCTGCTCTTCAAGTGGTATTAACAATTGTAAATAGAGCAGGGAGGAGTTTGATTTTTATTTTAAACCTTATCCTCCCCCTGACTGTCTACAGAACTTGGGGCCCAATATTTTAAAGCAAAGGCCATCACTGTTTTACCTCCAAGTCAGAAGAGATATATTTACAGAAAAATCACCTTTGGTAACACAACTTAGAAAAAAAACAGACACCCACACCCACACTTACACAAACAGAGATACATTTGCCGGTAATTGCTACCTCTCTCTCTCCCTTGCAGTTTCCCTAGAACAAGGGTTGTTACAGTTACACAAGTCTGCAGCAGGATTATCCACTTTTACCCAGGGACCAAATTCATCCAAAGTGCTGATTCCAAAATGAAGAGCGCCTGTGGGTGAGCCCAGGCTCCATGAAGAGCCACCCCAGCATTCACACTTGTCCATGTAGAAGGAGAAGGACATTCAGGTGGTGGAGGGGCGTGTGCATGTGGATATACGTTTATATAGAGCAGCATACTTACAAAATGCATTAATTAGGATTGTTTATACTTCTATAATCAATGCTCTTATTGGTTGCTGAACAATCAGTTCTCCTGCCCTCAAGAGTGTCAACACTGCCTGGGTAATGGACAATCACGAGTTTGGAGTTTCTGGAGGTATATTTGGCTTTCACATTATCTTAGGAGACAAAAGCAAGTTTGGCCGACATTAGTGTTGGCTAATATTAATAGCAATATTTGGACTTGAAATTTAAGCTATAGAGAAATGCACGGATAATGAAACTATAAAATAATTCATGAGTTTGATTTTGCTTGTTAGCTTCTAATAAACTCTTTATCACTATCATTTGTGTCAGAATGGCCAAAGGCAGAAGATGACTTGTCCCTGCTATGAAATTTTTGGGGAACCCAGTTTTTGTTGACTTTAAGATAATGAATCCATCTTCCTCTTCTTTCTTAACAAGCAGTGGAACACCTAGTAGAGAAACGTTACCAAGAAACATGACCCAAAGTGTGTTCCAGAGATCGCTAGTTTCAAGAAATCTTCAAAAGTGGGGTTCCCAAGCCAAAAGAACAAAAGGAAAATGCAATGTGTGACCTCCCTTTAGGAGAGCCACAGCGCACGGTGGCTCCCAAGACCTGCAGCACGTCAGGGTCGCCTGCGCGTGTTTTACTGGACTTTTCTGAGCACAGTTTCCTAACTCCACTCCTGGAGCTGCTGACGCAGGATGTCAGGCGAAGGCAAAAGTAATCTGTATTTTTAAAATGCTTCCAGGTGACTTGATGTACCTAGTCTGCCAACCACTGCTTGTCTTAAGTGCTCTGAAAAGTCCCTCAATTACAAAAAAAAAACCAAAACCTGTTTAAGTTGATTCACTTAGAACCAAATTTGTTTAATTGTGGAAACTTCTGTTAAGTGACCCACAGAGAGAAGGTCCTTTGGGTAATGCTACTGGAATTCTGCGACCTCTCAGCATTGACTCGACCTGATCCAGTCCCAACCACAACCTAGCTTAGGCTCCAGTTTCTGGAGATCCATTTTCAAACTATGGGTCATGACCCAATCAAGGGTTTTAACCAGTATGTTAAAAGAAAAAGTTTAGAGAACAGGATAGGAGAAACCAGAATGCAGTGCAAACTCTAAGAGCAGGTATCGCTTCACGATATGTGTATATTGGATCACGATGTAGAACACATGTGATAGTGAAGGTTGCAGCCCAAAGCTGGAAAGCGCATGTTCTAGAGAAAGGTTAAGGAGCAATGTTGCCACCAGCCAGATGGCCTCAACACACGCTGCTTATTAGATGGCTGCATCCGGGGATAGGAACCAGCTTTGCAACTCTGACACTGGAACTCATAAGCAACGTATGAGAAAGAAATCATAAACCCCCCACTCCAAGGAGTGACCTGCAGTAGGTTTCTTAGTGATGCAGTCACAGATCCTACTCCCTGGGCACCTGCAGAAGTCCACATGTGAGTGAGAGACAGCAGACACCCTCCCCTATGCTTCCAGTCAGTGAAAACCAGTCCAGAAGGAACTGCATCTATAGTACCCTCTCAGATACCTAAAGTGATGATCCCTTTTGCAATTTCTAGCTCTTCCAACTTAATTTTTAATTGTAGTTATTAACACCCTTTTCCAAGTGAGAAGTGAACAATTTTTTCATGAGGGTTTGGGCTGGTTTGAGGCTTTTATCTTCTCATTCTCTTCTAACAGCTTTTGGGAGGGGCAGGCTTTGCTCATGGAGGTCAAGGGAAGGGAAAATGAGCACTGACACTCCAGTTTATCGTGCACTCCAGTAATTCACGTAGCACAGCTGTCTCCCTGTTACGTCTCCCAGACCACCCAGTGGGGGGCAGGCCAGAGCACCACACACCACCGGGGTTTACGGAGGAACTTACACACGCAAATGTGTTATCCTTACAACAGCGCAGTGAGGTAGCTATTATTATCACCTCCCATTTTATACATGGAGAAACTCGGACACAGAGGGGCTTCCTAACCTGTGCAGGTCACACAGTGAAGAAGTGACAGAGCCGGGATTTTCAGCTGGGCCACCTAGCTCAGGTGGGAGCCCCACCTCCCAAGGCTGGGGAAGTGAGGCCTCCATGCTCCTAAAAATGAATGGTCTCATGGGCCTGAAACCTTTGTGATTTCTTGAGAGAGGGGAGTAAAGGAGCACTTTTTGTGACCTGACAGGCAGAGTCAAGGAGAAGGTGGTGCTTTGAGGTGAGGATGGAGTGTTAGGAAGAGGGCGGTGGCATCTCAGGAGACAAGCAGCAGCGACAAGACCCATCCCCGACCCCATCTTCCCCCAATGCCAGCCGGAAAGGGGCCAGGGTCTGGGGGGCCTGGGTCCAGCGAAGGCATGGGCGCTCTGGCTGGGGTGAGGCATGAGCTCTGAGGCTGCAGGGCAGCAGGTGGGAAAGATGCGCACAAGAAAAAGCAGGTTGACGCCTGGACATATACACGTGTAGGGACAGAGAGAAAGATTCTACTGCAAGATGAGAGAGACACAGGCAGGTTGAAGGAAAGCACCAGGGACAGGTTCAGCTTTTGTGCCCGGGACGTACTTCCAAGGCTTAAATGCGGCCTGTTCCTGTGCTCGCCCAGCTTCTGGTTTGGTTTCACACGGTGTCATATATTCAGGGGAGCTCCCACTTAACGGGCCTCGGCTGTAGAGGCCACTCTCTGCTTTATAAACACATGGTATAAACACAAGTGGCACCCAGAGGGCAAGTGGTGGACACAGGGTGCCCAGAGGGGAGGACGGACTTCACTGTACACCCGTGAAGGGATCCTCTATCTACTTTGAGAATATAAAAGCCTTGAGTCCTCCACTGATAACTCCTCCAAGCTCACCCTAAATTCACAGGGGAAAAAAGTCTTCTATGAGCATCCAGGCATGACGACTTTGAAATGGGAAATCCCTTCAATTAACTGTGGCTTTTGCTTTTCCTTAACTGTGTCATCATTCACGCAGGTCCCCTCCTGCACCCTCAGTGTCAGGCTCACAAGAAGTGCTGGGGAGGCTGGAAACTCCTCCAAGGGAGAGGCTGGGCCCTTTGTAAAGCAGTGGTTTCCAAGGAGAGGAAGACCAAGTTTATTTCACCTTGCTATCTGCCAAGACATGTGACTCAAAGCCAACTTTCATGTTCCAAATGATCCTGCCTATACCAAGAGGGCCACCTGAGGTTGACTGAGTGGGTTTCTAAGAGGAGAAACTATTTCCAGGGTTCCCAGGAACTGAGACGATAGAAGGTGTTTATTTTTAGAAGGTCTACTTTTCTCTGTTTCTTATTTTCTTATACAGGGAAAAGAGTAAAGGCCTTGGTTTTATATATATAATATATTTATATATAACATATTTACATTTACAAAATATATTTTATATAAAATATATTTCCCTCCTTTTCATCCTCAAAAAGGAACCCTCAGGCCAGTAGAAAAGGAACCAAATGGGGAGGGGGATATGTGTGAATAAAGCACATTCTCTACAAGTCAGGCCTCAGCGACGCCCACCACGGGTCCTGAAGCCCCTGGGGTCCTTGCAGGACAGGCTGGACCCACCCAGCAACCCTCCTCCTGGCGGCAGCTACCCTGGCCTTGCAGGAGAAACTGTAACTCAAACGCAGAGACATGGGCAGCAGCAGGAAATCCTCACCAGCCCTGGTTCCCGGGAACCAGGAACCCCAGTTGGTCGAGATGGTGGAAGGTTAGTGAAGGGGCCTGCATGACAGACTCCAAATTCCAGAGCTGAAAAAAACACAGCTGTGCTGAATGGGTCTTAACATTTGGGGATGTAAATTACCTCTCACAGACTTAAGAAACAGTCACATGCATTCTAACTTCTGCAGGCAGCTCAGGGCTCCAAGAGATGATCTAGGCCAGGGGCTGGCCAATTACAGCCGGAGGGCAAACTCTGGCCCTGCCTGTTTTTGTAAATACCTTTTTATTGGAACACAGCCACTCCTGTTCCTTCACGTTAGGGTCTCTGGCTGCTTTCACACTACCAGGGTGGGGTTGAATCACTGGGACAGAGACTACATGGTCCACAGAGCCTAGAGCATTTCCTCTGTGGCACATTCTGGAAAAAGTTCTCCTACTAGATCTGACTGTCCCCTGATCTAGCCCAGCTCCTCGTTTTACAGATGAAGAACCTGAGGCCCAGACAGGTTAAGGAGTTGGGTAGTAGCAGGGTTAAGACTTGAACCCACACTGCTGCCCCTTCACCCTTCAACATCGCCTGGGTTTGAACGAGGGCGGAGGGCACATGGGTTCCATTTTTACTGTGGTTCCTTTCGTTTCATCTCTATGCATGGGTGAAAAAAAAAACAAAACTCTATGAAAAAATAAAGAGAGTCTCTGCCACACAAAAACCATTTTCCTCAGAGATTGTGTAGGGGCTATTTTTTGGTCAATGCATTTCAAGGTTCAATCCCCTAAACTTGTGTATACAAAAGGGCATCCTCTACCCAGCCTCAGAAAGCACATTTCACGTGAATGAAGAGGGCCAATTTTACAAGCCCCTAGAGCAGGACTAAATGATGCAAACTTAGCTAGAAGCTAACTTTTTGGTTAGAAGCCCTCTGTCTGGGGTCTCCATTTGTTCTCACCAAATACATTCCACAGGAACACTTCACTGGGAGACCAGTCCAGACTTCACCAAACTAAAGAGATTCCAAGAAAATAACCTCCCTGCCGCTGCAATGGCAGCTCAGATCCAGCGGAGGGAGTCCACTGGCACTGCACACAGGCTGCCTCAGGCACCGCGGCCAGCCGCTCCTAGACGTTTCAGTGGGAGTCCAGGCCAGCCACAAAAGAGGAGGAAAACAGTCTTCTCCAAGGAACCGTGGCCCCCGATCAGTACAGGCGCCAAGCACAGACACACCTCACATCACCTCAACTCAGATGCCCGTGAAGCAATCCTGTCCTGTACCAGGTGGCAGCAAACCTTCCTCTGACCGTTCACCAAGCCTGGAGTGGCCCCGGCACTCTGCCCCCACCAGCCCTTCCCCACCACTGGGCTCTAACAGGGCCTGGCCCTTGCAGGGCCACTAATTCTACTTTAACTTCGATATTCTCCCCTTCACGTTTTGCCTCTTCCTCTCAGTCCATCAGCGGTGTGGGAAAAGACATAGCAAATGTTCTGTAAGTCGTTTCCTTCAGTACTCATTTGTGTTGTTAGAATTGTACTGGTTCACTGGAACCTAGTAAGAGCACGTCAAAAAGTAGGAGACACGGCAAGTTAAACCTATTTGGCAAAAATGAACGGGACAAACTGTAGTGGGCATCCACACCTTTGTAAATGCCTGGACCAGGTTCTGTGCCTCTGTGAGTATAACAGTTAAGAACAGAGGTTCAAAACTCACACCTGTCACTTCCTACTTGGGCAGGCTGTTCACACGTGCAGCGCCTTCATTTCCTCATCTGTAAACTGAGGATGCAATAATGACATCAGCTACATCGGGTACTCTAGATGATACAAATAAAGCGGTTATCGCAATGCCTGGCAATCCGTGCTGTTAATCTGCCCCTGCCAGGTCCCTCCACCACCCATATCTCAATCCAACGAGCATTTCTGTGATGCGCCAGCACGCCACTCACACCGCTGCCTGGGGGGCCTGACTGCCAGGTGCCCACATACCTGAAGGGCTTGCTGTCAGGGTCGGTGTCCTTGAACCCCATCTCTTCGAGCTTACAGCGCCGATACAGCTCATAATGGCGGGTGTGAGTCTGTTCTCGCAAGTCTTCCATGTTCACACGGATCAGCATCTCCCGAAGTTTCACAAAATCACAGTGGTTTTCATTCTCAACTGCAGGAGATGGGGAAGAGAGCGGGGAGGGCTCTCAGCAGCGATGTCATGAAAATCTGAAGTGATCTTTCTAAGACGTAGTTACCATTGCCCCTGAAATCTCGGAGGCCTCAAGGTCACCCGAAGATCCTTCACTGGATCCTCCTTACACCCCTACAGAGACAGGATTTCTGACAGCAGGGACCATGATTGATGATGAGGGTGGCTGCTGAGGGCGGGGCACCGTGGGAGGAGCTTTGCCAATACTGTCTTGACTCTTGGTAGCAGTTCTGCCTAGCAGGATTCCCAGATGCAGAGCGTGGCTTTGATGAGCAGGTTGACCTCCCAGACAGAGGCAGCAGAGTCTATATTCAGACCCCGTCACCTCTGGCTCCAAAGCCAGGCCGATTTCTACCCCTCCGTGCTGTCGGGACCTGTACAAGGCAGTGTTTATGTATCATCTCCTTTAATTTTATCAACAACACTATAAAGCAAGTTTTTCTATTGTAGAGAATTTGGGAAGATTGATAAAAACCATAATTTTCCTACAGATCTCAAAGGTACTGTGCTTTCTCCTGTCTCACAGATTTATTGCCTTTACTCAGAACAAAGGAAACGGAGGACTGATATATCATAAGCCAATGAGGGAACTTTCTGCAGCCACCCTACTTAATCCATAGCATTGGACGTCCCTCCTTCACAACACACAAGGGTTGGTAATAGAATCTGAGACCTTGCCCATCAAAGTGACATAGGAAATGTCTTCAGGTTACAGATTGTGGTCATGTCCCACAACAATTATAGGTCCCTTGTTCTCAGATATTTACTGAGAAGACAATTTCCAAAAAAAAAAAAACCAAGAAGACAATTTTTCCAGAGATAATGGAGAAACAAGTATCCTCTTGTTCGCAAGAAGCTTTCTGCAGCTTTTCTTATTCTTTGCTGATGAAGAACTCATTCAAACTCCCAAGGAAGATCTCTCTTCCAGCAGGAATTTATACGAAATTCCCCACACAACCCAGCATTCTTGGGGGGCTGCCTCATCGGCACTAGGGCTCTGCAACCACTTCTCTCCATTGCTTCCAGCCTCCCTGCTTCTTTCTGGCCTCCACGACTGCCAGGTGTAAAACCCTGCCACCCCCTTCCACCTGCCCACGTCAAGGACCCGCCCAAACCCCACGGGGACAGCCACCCTGGGGGTGACACACGAGGAAGCCCTTCCCCGCGATGCGCACGTACCCTGCACCACACCCCAGGGGTACTGCCTGGCCTTTGCCATCTTGTTGCCAATCTTCACCTCCTCGGTGCTGCCGACCACTGCGAAAGGGAGGTGGACCTGCCAGCAACACAGGACAGAGAGCGGTTATCCTCCCCGTGCTGCAAACACGTGCTCTCCTCCGCTTCCACACGCCCCCTCCCCCCGCAGGCCTCTGCTCAGGGCAAGAGAAAAGGGCGAGGGAGGGCAGAAGAGCGAGGGGCTCAACAGTTCAGTGGGATTGGGCTTCGTGTATCCGAGCCCCCCTACAACCAGATGCCAAGTATCTGACATGAGCTGGACTCAGGGGGAAACTAGGAGTCTTTGCGATTCTATGGTAAGCGTGGGATGTCCACTGCCTGAGACTAGCCACTGGTCTATGTGGTTATTGAGCACTTGAAAGGAGGCTTGTAAAACGAAGAAAATTTAAATTTTATTTACTTTTAATTAAGTTACATTTAAAGGGAAGCAGTGTGAAATATTTTTCCATTAATTATCACTTTATTGTTTTGGTAGGACTGCATTTCACTTTGCTTCAAACTCAGATCTTCTTAAAAAAAAGAAGAACCAGTTTTGTTAACGTAGATGCAAACATGAAGGAAAATTATCTTTTTGGTACTTACTTCACATTGAAAAACTTTTAAATATGTTAGCAGTAAGTTAGGTATGCGTCCAAGTTGGGATGTATGTAATTATAAACTATACATTGGGGGAATTCCCTGGCAGTCCAGTGGTTAGAACTCGACACTCACTGCCAGCGACTGGATTAAATCCCTGGCTGGGGAACTAAGATCCCACAAGTCACGTGGTACGACAAAAAAAGAATACACACACACATACACACAGAGGACCTCAAAGCCCTGCTATGGAAACATCTCATTAATAATTTTTATATTGGTTACATGTTGAAATGATATTTTTGATATACTGGGTTAAATAAGGTCTTAAAATTAATTTTATGTTTCTTTTTACTTTTTAAAAATGTGGCTACTGGGACTTCCCTGGTGGCGCAGCGGTTGAGCTGCCTGCCAATGCAGGGGACACGGGTTCGAGCCCTGGTCTGGGAAGACCCCACATGCCGTGGAGCGACTGGGCCCGTGAGCCACAACTACTGAGCCTGTGTGTCCGGAGCCTGTGCTCCGCAACGGGAGAGGCCGTGGTAGTGAGAAGCCCGCGCACCACGATGAAGAGTGGACCCGCTCGCCGCAACTAGAGGAAGCCCTCGCACAGAAACGAAGACCCAACACAGCCAAAAATAAATAAATAAATAAATTTATTTTAAAAAAATATGGCTACTGGAAAATTTAAATTACTCGTGTGGCTTATATTTCTACTGAACAGCACTGCTTTAGACAGTTGATCATTGCACAAAATTCAAGTCAAATATACTTTAGCTCCACTTACTGGCTCAAGCCTTGCACCCCGACTTACCTTGAGCAGAGCTACTATTCAAGACAACTGGCTGTGCCACGTTGGTTTATTTGGTAACTATGGCTACATTCCGGGGAGAAAACAGTAATTCTATCTTTCTCCTATTAGCACGTGAGAATAACATCTGAAATGGCTGCTCTGAGAATTATTATTTAGGGCTCCCTGACCCAGTGCTCTTCCACTACAGATACACTGAGGCAGACAAGAGTGTTTTAAAGCCAGATCCTCTCCCAGAGCTTAGCAAAATCCTCAGCCCGGGCCGCCCAACTGGTATTTGGTCTGGCGCTCCAGATACTTATATTTTCTAGTTCATCTCACACTCTGTAGGAAGGAAAGAAAGCACGTTCTCTTTTTCAGCATCTGGAACTGAAATGCGGTTCCCTGGAGCTGAGGGGTAATAGGACCCTTCCAGCCCACGTTCTGCTGTGCCGACCCAGGGAACTGCCCCCTCCACTCGACCTGAGTGACGAAAGCAACCGCCAATGAAATCTGCTTTCCACTTATCATACGGGATTTCATCACCAGGAACTGCCTGCAAGGAAGACCCTAGAAGAAAATTCCTTGATAAAGAGCACAATGAATTTGGGGATATCAGTTCTGTGAATCTGATAAAGAGAGAAAAAGAGCAAAGATTCATGGGTATTTTCTTTCCAAGAAATGTAACACAAATTTAGTTTCATGGCCATGCAAAATTATTTAAAAGGACAGGAAGGGATATACAGAGAAAAATTGGATGGTATTCATTCATGTTACTTCCTGAATCCCACTGACCCCAAATGGCAGTCCTACGGTCGAATAAACACGTGCCGTCCCAGCCTGAGCTTTTAGTGGTGCTATAACCAAGTACGCTCCTCCGCTTGGGTCCGTGGGACTGTTGTGAACATTAAATGTGGAGCCTGGAGCAGTGCCCGATGCATAGTAATAAGTGCTCCATAAATGTCAAAATGTCAGGCACTACTATTATCACCAAGTTCTCAGTACCCAGAACCAGAGAATTTTAGGGGTGGAGCCTTATGTAGGAATTCCCTCCATGGTATCTCTTCTGAGTGAGTTGAAGCAGAATCTGTTGCCCACCAACTACTTGTGATGAAGGTACCAAGAGTTAAACGTGCACTTCACTGGGCCCAAAGCCCGCAATGCTCTTTTGCCCTCTGGTTTTGGTTCTACCTTTTAAGTAAGTCTAGTCGCTCTCCCCTATGATTACCTTCCTTTCGCATGCCCTCATGGCCATTTCCCAGGAAGAATCTGCTCTCCAGTTCTTTCCAAGAATTCCAGACCCTTTACTATCCTGGACACAGGAGCATGACAGCTGGGGGGGTCACATGACTCAGTGTGACCAGACTAGGACAGAGCCTAGCTGGTCTATCTCTGCATTAATGAGATCCCTGAATTTTATTTATTTTATTTAAAAAAAATTTTTTTTTAAATTTATTTTTGGCTGCTTTGGGCCTTCGTTGCTGTGCACGGGCTTTCTATAGTTGCAGTGAGAACGGGCTACTTTTTGTCACAGTGCGCGGGCTTCTCGTTGCGGTAGCTTCTCTTATTGCGGAGATGGGCTCTAGGCACGCGGGCTTCAGTAGTCATGGCACGCAGGCTCTAGAGCGCAGGCTCAGCAGTTGTGGTGCAGCGGCCTAGTTGCTCCGCGGCATGTGGGATCTTCCCAGACCAGGGCTCAAACCCGTGTCCCCTGCATTGGCAGGCAGATTCTTAACCACTGGGCTACCAGGGACGCCCCATAAAATTTTAAATTCAACAATTTCCCAGAGAAGGGGAAAGTTACATTCCCTTCCAAAGCCCTAATCATGTTGGGAGTGATTTATGGGAAAAGTTCCTCCTTAAATGATAAAAGCCATATCTAGAAAAGTGCATATGCTGAATGGAAGAAGGAAGAAGCAGTTTTGTGGAATTAGTCTGGTCTCCTATTTACGATGGCAAACAGCAACGAGACTGGGACCAGGTGGACTGGGTCAGAATCCCAGTGCTGCTCTTAACTGGAAGGCTTTGACCAAGTCATTTAATTCTCCAGACAAGCTTCAGTATGACTTTCTTTATATAAAATGTCCAGAACAGGCAAACCTACAGAGACAAGGAGGTAGATTAGTGGTTGCCAGTGTTTGATGGTTAGAGGGCTGACATCTAAAAGGTATATGGTTTCCTCCTGGGGTGATGAAAATGTTCTAAAATTGATTGCGGCAATAGTTGCACAATTCTGTGAATACGCTAAGAACCACTGAATTGTATACTTTAAATGGGTGTCATACAGTATATCAATTATATCTCAACAAAGCTGTTAATTAAAAGAGCGCCTTTGGGGCTTCCCTGGTGGCGCAGTGGTTGAGAGTCCGCCTGCCGATGCGGGGGACACAGGTTCGTGCCCCGGTCCGGGAAGATCCCACGTGCCGCGGAGCGGCTGGGCCCGTGAGCCATGGCCGCTGAGCCTGCGCATCCGGAGCCTGTGCTCCGCAACGGGAGAGGCCACAACAGTGAGAGGCCCGCGTACCGGGAAAAAAAAAAAAGAGCACCTCTAGTGCCTTTAATAATGACTTGATTAGACACTTGTCATGATCAGATCTGAGGAAAGTAAAACATACCTCAACGGACCACAAATTAAAAAATCTAGACTGGCTTCCGCTGCCACCAGCACACTTCTGAATCAATTTCGAGCACGTATTCAGGGAAGGCCAAGCTATTTAACAGCTTCTAATTACATTCCATTGAAAACTAACCTGCAGTTTTAAGAATTCCAAACACCCTCAGTGGGCATCAACTATGTGTGAAGAATGCTGCTTCTTCTACGGAAGTCGGGCATTCCCAACTGAAGAAAGATGGGTACAGGTACGTGACACAGAGGTGAGCCACGGCCACGAGACACACAGGAGCAGTGGGAAAGACTTGGGTATCGACTAGCAGGACGGAGTGTCAGCAGGAGAGATTATATCACAGGCACACCTAGATTGCTGAAGCTTTCATCATTTATCTCCTGACCATTCCTCCCTGTGATGTGGAAATTCTACCCTCCACTGCCAGTTTACCTCATGATTCAGGAACGGGTGGGGAATGCAGAAAGGAGAAAAAGGCAGGAACCAATCACAGAAGCAAAAGAGAGGCAGGTGGATATATTTCTGCTGACACTGGCAGAAGCAAGCAGAGAGCTAGTTCCTCTAAGCTGCGTTGTGTGAAATGGTGCTGGGCTGGCATTCCCTTCCCACAAGATTTGCTGTGGAAATCATAACTGTTAGAGCAGGAAGGAGATCTGAGATCTTGTCTAACTCTCCCATTTGACAGATGGACAAACTGAGGAGTAGGGTGATTAAATGACTTGAAACAGTGGCAGAGCTGGACCCCACTGAGTATGTTAGATGCTAGTCCAATGTTCTAGCCACTGCACAATGCTGCTACTAAGAAAAGCTTTCAAGAAAATCACTGGTTGGTCCTTTCTTACTTGAGGACTTACACTCATCGTTGCATTAATTTCTGCCACCGTTTCTTCGTCTGTGGGGAACTGATATATCTGGACTCCATTGCTGACTAGTTCACTCATGATCTTACTCTTGAATTTGTGCAATTCGTTCTTGGCAATGGTGTCAGCTTTTGCAATGATTGGAATGATGTTCACCTATAAACCAAACACATCCATTTTTATACGATTCCAACGTAAGAAAAATAGACAAATGAATAAAATACAGAAAACAAAGCAGCAGAAATTGTAAGACTTCCCTTAGAAATAGAGATGATATTAAATATTGGACTTTTTACCTAGATGCAAAATTAAGAAGATATGGAATAATCTTTTAGTTCCATCTCTGAACATTTTTACTCGCTCCCATCTGGCACTGAAAGAAAGCATCCTCATAATTTCCTCTTCTATGCCACCTCATTCTTCTTTACCGTGTAAAAGGAAGTGTTACTCTATGACAAAGAGCGGTAACAAAGAAGCCTATTCTTTGAGTAACCACTCCTTTTTGACTCCTCCCAGCTACTTTAGGAGTTTGATTTTTGCATGTTTCTAACAGTCTAATACCAAGATTTTCATTAGTTAGAATAGTGGAATATTCAGCTCTATGCAGGACAGCATCCTTTCTTTCTTCTGATGACTTGAGAACAGCTGGAAGCAGAGAACCTAAGTATTAACCGAAACAAAATTGATTTCACCTACTTTTAAATTTTTCAAAATCACACCAACTAATTCTCTTGAAAATCAGCTTCTATCACATTACTTCTTTGTGCCAGAATGAGACCTAGTGCCAAACAACAAGGCTCACTTTCAGAGCATCAGATACAAAGACCAGGTGAGAACTCTGACGTTTGACAACACTGGCAGAAAGCCCAGAATGAGGGCCAAGGACCCTCAAGTGCAAGCCCCAAAGCCCAAGGTGGGACACTCTGCTCCCAACTTACCCCAGCACTGTCCACAGGACACATTCTTTAAAATCGATTTTTTACAATTAACTTTCTTCCACTCCCTGATTGGTACAGAGGTTTCAACAAGTTGCTACTGACATCTGATACCGGGGACCATGCTCTCCACCCAGCTCAGGTGAAAAGGGAACAGGCTCCGTGAGAAAGCGATCAGTCCCAGCCAGAGAAGAGGGAGTCTTTGGGGGGGTTTTCCAGGTCACATCTGCATTCCTTTGCTTCTCCTTTTATCCCAAGAGCCAAGTCAAATATCCCTGATAAACCAGAGTGAGATGACCCGTTGATGGAAAAATCTGTTCTGCCCTATTCCTCAACCCAATCCTAACCTTATCATGGATGGGCTTCCTGCAGCAAGTTGCCTCAGCGAGACAGACATCATTGAGGGTGGGAGAACGCCTGGACCAGGACGTGGGGAACAAACCCCTCCCTATGGTTTGTATTGGCTAACTTTTGTGCACACTTAGTATTGGGTTAATATCAACATGGACAAAATGGCAGAGGTTCGTATTTTCTTGGCCAATTTGATTAGAGTAGATAGAGGAACCAAGCAAATTTAGATTTAAAATCTCTTCTTCCTCAGTGGCAGGTGCTTGGAAATCCTGTCTGAAATTGTCATCTGTTTGCCTTAACTCTTCACTTTACTTGTATCAACAAACCTTTGACAATACCGTTTTCAGATACTCCCTAGCACTTCAGCTCTACAACAATAATAGTTCTTTGAAAGCAGTTTAACCAGCTTTGTAGCGATTGTTTTATTTTGTTTTGATTAGCTGTTTGTTTTGCCTTATTTTCTTTCCCTTTTTAAATTGAAGCATACTCCTGTTGTTGGATATCACCCTGGCGTGGTCTACAAGCTCAGCCTCAGAGAGGAAGCCACCTCCCGCTGTCTGCTTCCCAGCCCTGCCCTCAAGGACCCGACAGGCAGGAAGCAGACCTCCCTGCCCAGTGAGCCACCATCGATGGTTCACTGAAGCTGAATCAAATGAGACGAGGAAGGGTTTCCATTTATTCTCCCAAGAGTGCTCTAGCTGCAGGACTCCTTTCTGGCTGGTAGAATATGTTTCTGTAAAGCAGTGCGTCTGCACAAGCTGGGGGCCCCGGATGCCTGGCTCGGTGTCAGCCCGCAGGCCCCTTTTTGGGCTGGTACAGGCAGAGGCCTTGGGGACAGGCTGATCTTCTCAGCATTCTCTCAGTATTACGTCCCTCCGGAGCAAAGGCATCTTTTAAACAGTGTTGTTCGGACAGAAAATAACACCCAACAAAGCCCTCTAAAGGTAAGACTTTGTATTGAACTCAAAAGGAGGTTAGAATCTAAGAGGAAATACTATAGCTCAATTAATCATAAAGTAGATCATCAAATGTTGTCAAACTCATCAGTCCCTTCCTCCAAATGTTGTGAAGGAGAAAGGTTATAAATGTGCAAAGGTTAGGGGTCAGGCTTGATCTGAGACTCCACTTCTTTTGAACAAATGGTGCAGCTCAGTTTTAAAATCTAAGAAGTTGGACCATCCTTATCACATAGATAAAAAAAAATAAAGTTTTTTTTCCATGTTAAACTTCAAATTAAAGCCAAGCCTGTAAAAACCTTTCAAAGAGAGATTTAAAAGAAAGTTTTTAAGAAAATAAACAAAGCATGAAATTATAGTTCAATCTCACTAAATTTAAGGCTTCCTACGACCCTTTAGGTGTCTCCACTGTATAATTCCCCAACCCTCAACAAAGCATACACTAGTGCTAATTTAAGAACTAAAAATACTTTGTAATAAGCTACATGGTTTTGTTTGTTTTATTTTGTCCTAATATCCAGAGAGGTTTTGAACCATTTTTTTCAAAACCCTATGGCTCCGTCAACCAGAAAAAACAAACACAGGGTTAGGAAGTAGGGAGGGACAAACAGGTGGCACACAGAAGCCTTTTAGGGCAGTGAAATTACTCTGTATGATACTCTAGTGATGAATACATGTCATTATAAATGTGTCTAAGCCCACAGAATGTACAACACCAAGAGTGCACCCTCATGTAAACTATGGACTTGGGGTGACAGTGATGTGGCACTGTAGGTTCTCCAGTTGTACAAATACACCATCTGATGGGAATGTTGGCAATGGGGTGGGAGTGGGGCCATGCATGTCACGGGGCAGCGAGTATGTGGAAAATCTCTGCACCTTCCTCTTAGTTTTGCTGTGAACCTAAAACTGCTCTAAAACATAGTCTTTAAAACAAAACACCAAGTTACACTGAAAGCAGAGTTAAATTGGGGCCCCCGGATAGAAGTGATCTTACAGGAGAGTGGACGGTACCCAGAACAGCAGTGAGTACCTTACTGTCCAGCTTCTTCATGGTGACCAGGTCCAGGGACTTCAGCGAATGTCCAGTGGGGGCAATGAAGTAGAGGCATGCGTGGATCCTGGTGTCGTGGTAGTTGAAGAGAGAACGTTTGATCTTCAATTCCTCTTGCAAGTAGGCCTCAAACTGGGCATCGATATATTCCACGATCGGCTTATAGCTAGGATGCAGAAGAAGGTTTTTTTTGTAGTTGTTTTTTTTCCTTTTTTGCGGTACGCGGGCCTCTCACTGTTGTGGCCTCTCCCCTTGCGGAGCACAGGCTCCGGACGCGCAGGCTCAGCGGCCATGGCTCACGGGCCCAGCCGCTCCGCGGCATGTGGGATCTTCCCGGACCGGGGCACGAACCCGTGTCCCCTGCATCGGCAGGCGGACTCTCAACCACTGTGCCACCAGGGAAGCCCCCAGAAGGTTTTTTAAAACACATTTTCAAATCAGCATGTTGCTAGTCTCAAACCTCTTTGTACAATCCTCCAGGAAAGTCTTCAGTGGCTCCTTCTTCCCTAAGAGCTAAGGCCCAAGTTCCTTACCTTGGCAGCCCAGGCCTTTAGCCATCTGGCCCCTGAACATCACCCCAGGCCCTCTCTCCAACCCCTTCCGGGGCTCACCCTTTCTGTCCCACATGTCAAGCTCTCGCCTGCCTCTGTGCCTTTCCTCGTGCTAGCCATCCCATCCCCCCACACCCCATCCTGGAATGGTCTTCTTCCTATTATTCCCCTGGCTAACATTCGGCCTTTAAAACAGCAACTGGAAATAGGTGAGACGCACTGTCACTTCCCCCATGGCACCCATGAAGGTATTGCTAGAGACTGTGGCATTCTCTCCTGCTGGGCCAAAACTGAGCCTCAAAATCTGTCTCAATAAAGTGATGTTGACAGCCTCTCCCAGCTGATTAGCATCGGTGCACAAGATGAAACTGCTCTGCAGTTTCAGGATGCAGCACCTCCTCCTGCTGGCAGCCCCTCCCTGCTCCTGCGCCCCCATCCCCCGGGGACGAGGGCTTCTCCGTACTCTCATAAAGCCCTGCGCGTGCCATAACCTCATCTATAAACTGAACTGCCTGGTCTATTATGATCAAGATTCTCCCCAGCTCTCAAATTTTATGATCTGAAGGTAAACTCTGTAACCCTCTCTTCTCACCAAATCATAATTCAAATCCATTTTGAATAATTACACATGACTCTATTAGCTGACCAAAAACACAATCACTAATAGCATATTGGGAAGACATATTCAGTAAACCATATGTTCTCCAGGGATTAAACAGTACATTAGGTCACTGTGGAAAAGCCATGAACTCTTCCAGGTCTCCAAGGGGACTGCTCAGAAGTAAGGGTCAGCAGCAATGACACGGGCTGATTAGGAATAAAATGGGTTAATTCTTCCCCAAACCTACTACCTTGCTGAGGAGCGGTTTAGGCATTAAGAAAAATAAAAATCTCTCAACAGTCAACTCTCGGATCCATAAATTAAACTGAAATCCCTGAAAGAGAACTATAAATCTTTTATAATGAGGATGACAGCAGATGCCCTAAAAGAAAAAACAAACAGAACAAAACAAACAAACAAAAATGTATGACCAAAACTGAAAACAGAAAAAAGTTTTTTTATGTTTTTCCTTGGTGAGTTATCATAATCCATTGCTTCAATGCGAGCAGACGAAATCTCTAGAGGTTTCAAGAAAAAGCAGAATGTGCCTAAATAAAATTCTAAACGCGACAGTAGAAATCCCAATGAATTCCAATAGAAAGGATGAGCAAGTAATAAGATTCTCCTCCATTTTCCAATTTTAAAATATAGGCAGGAATTATATAACAATAACAATAGCCATTATTATGATAGGATAGTGACATAAAATGGGGGTTAAAAGCATGGACTCAAGCCAGACCACCTAAGACCAAACTCCAAATCCATAATTTACTAGCTGTGTGGCTTTGGGCAAGCTGCTAAACCTCTCTGTGTTTCCATTTCCTCATAGGTAATATCAAGGACAAAGATATTACCTATATCAGACAGCTAATGTGACAAATTAAGGGAGCTAACATATGTAAAGAATTAGCCCATAAAACTGTGAGATATAACTATTTCATAGTAATATAATAAACAACAAATAAGAGAAAAGCAAGCCTGACTTTTCAAAAAGACAGGGAAAAAAAAAAAAGGAACTTTACACTGACCCCCTTTCCATGGTAACTGCTCTGCTACTGACTCATGCCCTGTAGGGCAGTGGATCAGGCCACTCCAGCGAGGCCCACCCATGCCCTGTCAGTCCAGGGCCTGAGCTTTCGGTCTCCTGACACTGAGGCATGTGACTGCGGGAATCAAGGTCCCCCTGCGCCCTCTTAGCCCCAAGGAGAGGAGAGCAGCTCACAGCAGGTGCTCCTTCCTGCCTCCCCAGTTCCTGATTTGCAGCTTCTGAGCACCTCCCCACAAGAGTGGCCCAAGTACGCTGCTGCTTTCTATTCATTTCCTTTCTGCATTTGTTGTTTTCTTTTTTTACATCTTTATTGGAGTATAATTGCTTTACAATGGTGTGTTAGTTTCTGCTTTATAACAAAGTGAATCAGCTATACATATGTCCCCTTATCTCCTCCCTCTTGTGTCTCCCTCCCACCCTCCCTATCCCACCGCTCTAGGTGGTCACAAAACACTGAGCTGATCTCCCTGGGCTATGCGGCTGCTTCCCACTAGCTATCTATTTTACGTTTGGTAGTGTATATATGTCCATGCCACTCTCATACTTAGTCCCAGCTTACCCTTCCCCCTCCCCGTGTCCTCAAGTCCATTCTCTACATCTGAGTCATTACTCCTGTCCTGCCCCTAGGTTCTTCAGAGCTTTTTTTTTTTTTTTTTTAGATTCCATATATATGTGTTAGCATACAGTATTTTTCTCTTTCTGACGTACTTCACTCTGTATGACAGACTCTAGGTCCATCCACCTCACTACAAACAACTCAATTTTGTTTCTTTTTATGACTGTGTAATATTCCATTGTATATATGTGCCACATCTTCTCTATCCATTCATCTGTCGATGGACACTTAGGTTGCTTCCGTGTCCTGGCTATTGTAATAGTGCTGCAATGAACATTGTGGTACATGACTCTTTTTGAATTATGGTTTTCTCTGGGAGGCATAGCACCTCTCCTTTTCCAGTGAGGCATGCTTTCTGCCCTGTATTTGGTATATCCAAAGACATCTTTTGTTCTCCTCTATACCTCGGGCTTCCTTCTGCCATAACCTGTTAAGGAGTTTGGGCCAATCTTTTCAATCTCCCTCTTCTCCCTGTATGTGGTTTCCTTGGAAAATCACATTTACTCTTGTGTTTCACTCAACCAGATCTTTCACCCAAGTTTCAGACCAATCCATCCAACTGCTTACCAGATATTTCCACTTGCTCTTCTAAATATGTCCAAAATCAAACTCTTCATCTTGTCCCCAGACCCACACTCCCCCGTATTCCTCAGGTCAGCAAATTGCACCCGCATCTAGACCACTGGCCGTGTCAGAACCCCGGGGTTCAACCCAGAGACCTCCTTTCCTACCTCCTACACACAACAAGCACACATGCACAAAATCCCATCCATTTTACCCTCTATATCATTATAAACAAATAAATGTATTTCAGGAGAACAATTTACCATAACCACTATGCCTTGTGTTCAAGATTTAATTATGCTGATGAAACAGTTTCTTCCTGATGCATAATGAGTCAGCCTAGTGGCTTTGTACTCCCCTTCACATCCTTTGAACAGACTCTCTGCCCTCTCTCCTACTCCTGTCCCAAAGTCATAAAGATAAGGAAACTTCATTCCTATTTTGCCTTTTGCTAGTTTCCATTCTTACAGCAAGGATACCTATTTATATTCTGTTCTGCCAATTCAAACTTCTGTGGATTTTAGCCTTATCAAGCAGAGGAAAGGGCAGGGTGGGGGAAGGAGGGGGGATAGGGCAGATCAAATCAAGTCCTTACATTTTCACATAATTTCTTTTTAAGGCATGGGATATTCCTTTTTATCTACCACTTATTTTTTTTCCCCCCATAAATCTGCAGCCATTAAAAAACACAAAAAAATTGACAGAGGTTGACCCTAAAACTGATGGGGAAAAAATATTTTATGCAATGTTTTCTATCCACCCAAGCCACCCACCTGCAAAAGAGCCAATGCCATTGTTCGGGGACTGACTCTCCATTTCATATGTGACCAGGTACCTACCATCTTTCTATCTATTAACCAAAGTTAATTTTCCTTATCCTTCAACTGCATCTACCAGAAAGTGTAATTAAGACAGAATTTGAAGACCAAACAGTCCATTCCATTACCATTTTATAACTCTGATAAAGATTTGGTGAGTTTGAGGATTCTCTCAGTGGATTTCAATTATCCATGCTTTTTTAGGACTGATTACCATTATAGTTTGTAATATGCCGTTGACATTCTATCTCCCACCTCCCAAATGTGAGGCCAACAAATGTTTTTATTTCCAGCACTACGGCAAAATTTGGTCTCTTCTCCAGACCTCTTTCCTTCTTTACTGAAGAGTACAGACAGCAAAACAAGGAGGCCCTTAGATCACGAAGAGTTAATCGTGCTGTTAAACAAAACAGGAAACCTTACCAGATCTCTCTTCCTGCCTCCTTCTAGCTAGCCTGGTCCCAGGCAGATAATGATGCAGGAATGCTGACATGTCCGAAGCCTACATAAACAAACTGGGACATTCTTGAAGTCTTGCATCGATGGCAGAAAAGCTTGCCTAATCCTCAAAGTAGTAAAAATAATCATGGGTTTAGAGAAACAGCACATCCCCTTCCATATGTTTACATATCGATACAAAAATGCAAATCCCACTTCCAATTTTTTGAAGGAAGCAGACCCTATCCAAATGACTTTTTTTTTAACAGACATTTGGGTTTATAGTCAACAGTGTCAACAATCATTCTGGGGCACAGAGTTCTAAATGCCACTTAAAGAGGTTATGCAACAGCTGTCAAGAAATTTCAGAAGAAAAAAAAATACTTGGTATGTAGGTTAGGTTAATATCACACTTCCTCTCTTCTAAGTCTCCTTGGAAACTATTATTTGACCCAAATGAGTCAGATAATTTCTTAAAGAGGCCTCCAGCTGCAAACGTGTGGATCGCGTTGCACTGGCCACCTGCTGTTCAGGGCTGGTGAGTGAAAACCCATCAGACTGAGGCAAAGTCCCCATTTAGGGGAGAAGTAAAAATGCAATGGCAGTGCTGAGGCGATGACTCAGAGCTAGAACAGCTCATGGAAACTGAGCAGCAAAATGCAGGAAGACGGTTCTCATTCCTGCAGGAATACACCCTGAGAAGGTGCAGCTGATGTCTTCCCATCAGGGAGTGCACAAGCATGGCACTCCCCAACCCCAGGGAGAGACCTGCGCAGGTCAGAGATGAACACCCGCCTTGCTCGGACGGGGGCTCCGTGACCACACGAGGACCAGCGTGCACTTTTGCCTGTCATCAGGGTTTTCTCTTCATCTGTTTCAGTGGGCATTGCAGACAGCCTTCCGGCAAGAACCTCTCCATCATTCCCTGGCATTGAGGTCATAAATTAAGAGCAACTGCTCAGCTGTGCTTAGCTTTCCTCCACTCCAACACAATGTACAGATAGTCCATTTTGACAGATGCAAAATGAAATCTTTCTTACTATGTCTAACAACTGCTCCTGTATTACAGGCCAATGCTTACTGAAGAGCATTTAAATTGCCCTATACATAAAATAGAGCTCCTTGCTCAGCTAGAGCATGAGTTAAATATTTCTCTGCTGTTACTATGTGCTCATACTTCTATCACAGATAGTTAAAATATATCTAGACAATACATAGCCCTCGAGAAAATGGTTCAAATTCCTCTTTACAAAACACACACATACAACATACACAGTTTGGAGGAAAATGAAGCAAACAAACAAAAAAACAAAAAAACCTGGTACTCATGAAGTTTCTGAGCCCTAAGCAAACATAATGTAACTTAATGATTTGGTGTCTTATTCCCATTAAGCTGTCACTGCACAAAAATGTCTCTGGAAGCCTCCTTCTGGAATTATCTTTGGGCCTGGGACAGTTTAATTTTAACTTTCTCAAACGGTTTTTGAGAATGAACTTAAGTATTTAAAACAATCATAATGGACTTCCCTGGTGGCACAGTGGTTAAGAATCCGCCTGCCACAGATATACAATGGAATATTACCCAGCCATAAAAAGAAACGAAATTTATAGTGAGGTGGATGGACCTAGAGTCTCTCATACAGAGTGAAGTAAGTCAGAAAGAGAAAAACAAATACTGTATGCTAACACATATATATGGAATCTAAAAAAAAAAAAAAATGGTTCTGAAGAACCTAGGGGCAGGACAAGAATAAAGAGGCAGACGCAGAGAATGGACTTCAGGACAAGGAGAGGGGGAAGGGTAAGCTGGGCCGAAGTGAGAAAGTGGCATGGACATGAGTACACTGCCAAGTGTAGGGTAGATAGCTAGTGGGAAGCAGCCACATAGCACAGGGAGATAAGCTCGGTGCTCTGTGACCACCTTGAGGGGTGGGATGGGGAGGGCAGGGGGGAGACGTGGGAGGGAGGAGATATGGGGATATATGTATATGTACAGCTGATTCACTTTGTTATAAAGCAGAAACTAACACACCATTGTAAAGCAATTATACTCCAATAAAGATGTTGAAAAAAAAAAGAATCCGCCTTCCAATGCAGGGGACATGGGTTCGAGCCCTGGTCCGGGAAGATCCCACATGCCGCAGAGCAACTAAACCCATGAGCCGTAACTACTGAGCCTGCACCCTAGAGCTCATGAGCCAGAACTACTGAGCCCATGTGCCACAACTACTGAAGCCTGCGCACCTACAGCCCATGCTCCGCAACAAGAGAAGCCACCGCAATGACAAGCCCGTGCACCGCAACGAAGAGTAGCCCCCGCTCACCACAACTAGAGAAAGCCCACGTGCAGCAACAAAGACCCAAAGCAGCCAAAAATAAATTTAAAAATACAAAATAAAAATTAAAAAAAATAAAAGTTAAAAAAAGTAAAATAAAACAATCATAAGGCATTTAAAGTCAAGATTAGTGAATAGGATGGGTGATCTTGAGATTAACACCAAGAAGGTTTAAGGCTTAACAGCTTCCCTCAAATAAGGGCACACAGCAACTCAGAGAAAAAAGCCAGACTTGCTTGGCTTTATAAAATGACTATGTGTGTTTTATAAAAGTAAAGCCTCTGGATGTGGACAGCCTTCTCTACTAACTGATGGGTGCTAAACTACTAAAGCAAAATAGCCTGAGATAAGATGTAAATGAAAGAACTCGAGTCAACAAAATGACTGTTTGCTTCACCTCAAAAAAAAAAAAGAAAAAAAGAAAAACCTCACTATATTCTTTTATAACTAGATCATCAAGTCTATGTAAACCAGTTTTAGTGAATGAATACGTGAGACTGACATAGCTAACAGCTTCTGTCGACACACAAACTACAGGACCAAAATTCTGAAAAGACATTTTATTTCTTAAGCAGCTTAAACATGTCCTTCTTCTACACTGACAAAGAAGTTTGTTATATATATTATCAAATTAGCTTAACAAACCCTTGCTGGATAGAGAGCAATCTGAATTCCTCACTAGGCTCCACTGAAACCACACTCAATATTCAGACTCAATGTGGCCATTCTGCACCCAGCGGGCCACCCAAGTACGAGCAGCCCACAGGAAGACCCAGACAATGCACAAAGGACACACAGTGCTCAGGCCACGGCACTAGCATCGATATTAAGATCCTGCGCTGGCTGGAAGTCAGCGACAATTCTTCCAACCGATCTTTCACAAACATGCTTTCTTCACTTTGCGGTTTTAGGAGGTGATAGCACTGTATCAGCTGTGTATTATTACCACACCCCTCCTCCAGGCTTAGCCTTTCCCAGTGCCCTTCCTTAGACTCCACCTAAGAAGATCCCACTGGAAGAGGCCTGAGAGTACCCAGGTCATTTCCCTTACAGTGAGATAAATTGCCAAGGTCCCATAGCTGCTCATGGGCTGAATCCAGATCACAACCCAGGTCTACTAAATCCCGGGCTTTGGCTTCTTGGGAAAATCACGTTGACTCCAAGTTTTCATTCAGATCTGTAGGAATCTGGGGATTCAGTCAAATATCCCAATCTGCCTCAGAGACTAGGAGAGTGTGGCAGACGCTCATTCCAAACTCCTTTTACTTTTTAATGCTTCCCCCCGCTTTTTTTTTTGGCAGAGTTAAAACAGCAACAACAACAAAAACGAGAAACCACACTTCCCAGACTCTCTTGCAGCTAGTGTTCTGGATCTGGTCTACTTTCTACCAAGCAGATGCAGCCATACAAGACCTGGAAGCAGGAAGGGAGCCACACGAGGCAGAGGCCCACACAGGGAAAGGGGTTCTTCTTGCAAGCGATGGTAAAGGCATTTGGCTCTCTGAGACAGACTGGGTAAAGGTTCTAGAGACCTCTCCCCAGTGTCACAGGTACCAAACTATATAAGGTAGTTTGCGGCAGGGGTTCCACTAACTGCACGTGTTTCTCTAGACTGCTGTTCCAGGTGGGAAAGCGCCCAAGCCTGGTTCCATGACTCTCCTGGAAAAATGCCATCAGGTAGCTTATGCCTTCTAACAAATCCCTTTTCTCCTTACCCTAGCTGGAATCAATTACACTAGCTGATTCTGACCTCAAGAACATTCTAAGAAAATTTCTCAGAGGACAAGAATGTCTTATCTTTTAGGTGACAGGAGACCAAGCCCCATAACTAGCGAACATTTAGTCTTTGCATTTACCCGGGACGGATCCTGTTACCTTCTCACTCATTTACATCCCCACAAAATCCCAAGATGTACCTGTCATCCTTATTTATCTGGTCTCCAAATCCCACAGTGTCAACGATGGTTAACTTCAGCCGTACATTGCTTTCCTGAAGCTCATAACTTCTGGCTTTTAACCGGACACCTGGTTCATTGTGAGTAGCTGGGTCACTTTCAAATTTGGTGTTGAATAAAGTGTCCATTAACGTGGATTTGCCAATGCCCGTCTCGCCTGCATGACCACAAGGGAGAAATCAAAGAATGTGTCAGTGCCTCTGAGGCACCAGTTCACATCATCAGGAGCTTTTCATCATCATGACAGTAAAATTTTTTGAAAAGTCAGTATCACCAAAAATCCCACCACAAAAAGATAGTTCTTTCCATGTGTGATCTATGGAATACTTCCCGAGAAACGCTTTAATGAATTTCCAAAACCGTTCAGTAGAAAAGATCTTGAACTTACAGATCAAGATGCTTTTCTTTACCTCTGCATAGAGAATTAGAACCTATAAGCTTGCCTGTGGTCAGTCTGTGGTCATTTCAAAGACATAAACCATAGTTCCTCCTTCCCTAAATGTTGGCATGTAACATTTTTGCTTTAAAAAAAATTCTATATTGCTGAGTTTCTGTTACAAAGAAAATTCAAAAGGCTGATTCATTTGTATTGAATTACTTGATACCATCTACTGTTGTGGAAAAGAATTACATTTTTCAAAACAACACACTTGACAAACAATAGCAATCATAACAAACCCAGCTACAGCCGCTGAGCGCTTACCTTGTACCAGGCCCTGTGGTAAGAGCTTCCAATGCACTATCTCATTTAAACCCTAGCACTAACCCCCATGGAATAAGTACTGCTCTTTCCTCCCTCCTTTTACAGATGGGGCATTAAGGCTTAAATAAGGTCTAAGTAACTTGTCTAAAGTCACACTGTTAAGTGGCAGAGCCAGGCTTCTAACCCAAGTTTGTGTGGTTCTAACACCTACACTCAACCAACACAGCATCCTGACTTTACTGTTACAGAGAAAACTGACTGCCTAATATTTTTTAGGTATGGTTATGAATCTGTGAGAATCCTCCATTATCTCCATTTTCTCTCCCTATTCAGCAGATGGCAAGCACTTGTTAGATTTCCCAGTTTCAAGCGGATGTTTGTGACAATGAAACTGAATGATGTTAAATAACCTGCAACACTGGCCTTATTAATTCACATTGATAATTCAAGTCCGCTAAGTCTTACTGAGCCCCTAATATATGCAAAGGAGAGTGGCAGGTACCTAGCACCACTACACCAATCAAATGGTAAGACCCAAATGTGGAGCCATGGAGAACTTTAGCTTGGTCTTCAAAATAAGACCAAGAAAAATTTTCTCTCTATATACTAATTCTTGAGTCAAAACTAGTTGGCAATGAGAAAGAACCCACCCTTGTCAGGGGTGGTGGTCGAGTGTGTGATGGTAGATATCGAGAAACATTATCTATAGGAATGCCTTTAAAGAAAAAACTCTGGAAAATTTCCCAATTAGATTTTCAGCTCAATTTAAACATACCAATATACTGCGGCCCTTTCAACAAATCCCAACCCCATGATGGTCCTAGAACAGTACCTCTCTTCTGAAAAATTGCCATAATGACTTTTAGGATGGTGACAATTCCATGGGGGGAAAACCAGCTCTGAGATTTATAGCCTTAGGGCAACTTTCCCACTGACAAAATACCTCTGCTAGTTAGAAGTTCTGTATTACTCCTTGCTTTCCAACACAGTACAAACATGAAGTAGAATGGAATCTTCCTGTAATTGAGCTTTCTCTAATTAGAAGCCTTATGTGGTTTGCCCCTGACTACCGGGATTCACTTGTAGGATAAAAGTTGTTCAAGGACATTTGCCTAACTCTTTAGCTTTACCCGTTGGACCCGATACATCTAAGATCAAAGAATTTCCTCCTTCATCAGTCTTCTTTCAGCCAGTCTCCTTTCCAGCTTAGTACCAAGTTCTGGGAATACAACAACGAACTGGCCTGATCTCCCATAGCTTAGAATCTGACCTGGAACATGACTGAATACTTAGCCAGACTCTGATTTACTATTATGGGAATGATATTTTAAATGTCTGCCATCACCACATTCCCCTCACAAGCAAGACCATAGTTTACAACATGGACCTTGCTAATGACCACAGATAACTGGCCCAGGGCTAGCCCCCTGTCCGAAGGCACCCATGGACGCCAGTGCTGTGAGAATGCTCTATACTGGACAGTGACTTGTCTATCCAATCAAACTTCTCTCTTTGGGAGTTTGAACCTGCACGCAGCACGATGGCATGAAAAAGAAAAGATATGCTGAGAGAAGCGAAAAATCAGATGCCATGAGGCAGCAAAGGCTGTCAATAAATAGAAGACATGTTGCTGACGGACCATTAGCTGGACATACAGGAGAAAGAGAGCAGATAGATACGGTAGACACTAGTACCTGAAATTGATTCATTAATAATACTTGAGTATTTACTATGTGACAAGCATAGGTGCTGGGGATAAAATGGTGAAGAAAAACAGCAACTGACACTTCTTGAACTTCTGTAATATCCTGAATGTCATTCCAGGTCTCCATGAAGTCTAGCTGTGTAGCACTTGAGACTGTCTCCTGTCTTCCTTACTTTCCTTCATATTCTTACAAAAAAAGACCCATCAATAAAAGTAACCTAAAGTAGTCTCTGTTCCCTAATGCTCACCAAGCTGATATCGACCATTGGGGACTTAACAAAATAACTTGGAACAAAACAAAGTTACGAAGTAATGGACACAGAAACAAAACAGCGTTCTCACTTGTAAGATACACAGAATCTGCAAGGCAATTCTACACTGAAGGTACTCCAGTCATTCAGTACTTTCTCAATAGAGCAAACTTCTTTTCAGAATTTACCTATTTTCAGAACAGGGAAAAAGGCACAACAGCAGAACTATTTATAAAATTTCCCCTATAAGGTAACGGTTCTATCAGTGGAAAGTGACCCACTTAACTTTCATCTCTTCCCGTAAAAACAGCAATAAAGACTTCCATTTACATGGCAAGGATTCTAGGTTACCTGGACAGGACTGAAATTACCATCACATTTTACTAAGTTGGGAATTAGTTAAGCATATGTGTATCAAGAACACCATGTTCTGTTTTGTTTTCAAAGGCAAGGTAATTTTAATTATTATTTGCATTAAGGTGGAAATTACGAACAATTAGCATTCCAGGGCCTACTTACAGCACAGGGTTAATCCATGGGTTGGAAAAACCACTGTTACTCTAAATTTCAGAGTGCTTTGCTTTCCATTCCTATGCTCTGTGCTTTGAAGAGCCCTAATTAGACACAGCTACTCTAGCAGCAGTGCAATTCACCACAAGCAGTTCACTAAGAAAGGACAGCTTTTGGAATAAAAGGAATTCTAGAACTAGGAGAGCTTTTCAATGCGTTTGTTGTTGAGGTCAATCAGAAAAGAAGGCATTTTCTATATTTTTGAGGACACACAAGAGCACAAAGGCTTCTTTTGACTTGAGTAACCAAAAGCCTACCTGGCATAGGTTCCAATTTAAACCCAACAACTACAATATTTTGAGACAATTAATGACTGGCAGCAACTCTGAAACATTTCAGAATCCCTGGCACAGAGCAGGCATTCAGTTTCAGGCATTTCTTTTCAGTTAACTAAAAGAAAAATGATCATGGTGATCATTTATATTGACATTTGCCACTTCGGTAGATTTTTCAGAGTTTGTTGCTTATTCTGTTATAAATTCATCTGCCTGAACAGTTGTTAGAATAATTAGAGATTTACTCCTGAAGCGCTATCTGGGGCTTCTGTTTCTCCCGTGTCTGCCAGTGCTGGTGAGCGTAACACCCATCGCACCGTGGGAAGCAGGCTTGCCCCTTCCATTCTGTTTAAACCGCAAGCTCTAAGCTGGACGTTATTAAAAAAGAAAAAAACAAAACAAAAACAAAACAACACACAGAGGAATGTATTATGAATTAGAAGGTAATTAATTGTAAACTGAGTAAATAGTTGATCTATGATTCAGCATTTTGACTCTGACTGCCAAGACTGGCTCCTTGGATAATTATTATCATATTTATTCAAATAGCTGTGCATGAAGGTCTGACTGCCTCCTCTAAACATTCTGGATTTTATTCTTGGATGAAGCCAGATAATCAGAGAGCTACGTTGTGTTGTTTTAACTCCTCATAGAATCGCCTCTGGTGGGACATGCTTTAGCTAATACCACCAGCCGCGGTATTAGCTGGTGGTATTAGCCAAAGCATGCTGGTCTTTCAAGTCCCCTTGGAAGACCAGCACGTGACCCTCGGCGTTGCCTGGCTCAGTGGCACTGAGTGGGGGACGCTCAGGAACCCAGGCTTAAATGGAGGGACGGCCACCGTATGTTTTTTTCTGAAAATCCATGGGAGAGATTTTTCCCAGTGAACTGTGTTTCATCTGGAGCAACTATTTTGTTTTTACTTTATAGCTACTGTAAGTCTGTCATCATTAAACTTTTAACTTGTCTTTGGCACATAGTATGTCTTTAACAAATATCTGTTGAATGAATGGGTCCCTCCATGCTCTGACCACTGGCGGAGAGGCACATGCGTTCCTGAGAGAATCAACTGCTATAGGCAGGTCTGATGGCTTTGAGTTCTGACTCTAACCTTGGCTTCACTTTATTTTCTGTGGTTAATTTTATCTTTTATTCATTTCACCCTGTAAACCACCTCAGAGCCTTTCCTGGAAAAGCAAGATGGGATAAAAATGTTTAAGATCTGATTGTAAAATTCTACAGCTTATGCTGACACTATAGCCTCGGCTAAAATGATCTTAAACTTGTCTGTTTTCTATTCCTCTTCTGCCTTCCCCTCACAACAATACAGTGGAATTATTTTTTTTTTAATTCTATTTTCAAAATATGCTATTAGGGCTTCCCTGGTGGCGCAGCGGTTGAGAGTCCGCCTGCCGATGCAGGGGACACGGGTTCGTGCCCCGGTCCGGGAAGATCCCACATGCCGCGGAGCGGCTGGGCCCGTGAGCCATGGCCGCTGAGCCTGCGTGTCCGGAGCCTGTGCTCCGCAACGGGAGAGCCTGTGCTCCGCAACGGGAGAGGCCACAGCAGCGAGAGGCCCGCGTACCACAAAAAAAAAAAAAAAAAAAAAAAAGTTATTCATTTACTTTGACCCTGCTGTTGAACTGGTTCCTCTTCAAAAGCAGGGATGTCACAGTATTTTATCCATCTGTGTAGGTGCACAAAGAACCACATACAGCTGGATCAATGCTGGAGTTTCTCACAGAGCTGGTGTCATTTTGGAAAGTGAATGACAAAGATGTATAAATTTAAAATTGTGAAGAAAGGCTGAATACTAATTTAGATTCTTTGGAGAAATACAGCGTGGGTAAGAAAGAAAGGCTTTATTTAAAACAAAGTGCAATTTTGTGGGTGAACGGCTGTGTTGTAGGCAAGATGGAGAGTAGGGGAACTATGATCTTGGGTGTCTGGTACCCGATTCAGCATCAAGAATTCTCTTCCCAGTTAAGTGAACACTACGCTCCCACTCTTTATTACATTTCTATCCAGGACTCGAGAGAGATAGGTTCTAAAAGCATTTAATTCAGGGCCTCTAAAACTAAACTAGGTGCACGCCAGGGTTCATTTCTGTCCCGGTTTGTTTCCTCTCTGTTTGCAACCTGTAGGATCTTGCCACAAAACAAAATTACAATTCTAAGGCCTTTTTGAAAAACATCATCAGCTTCCTTACTGGGATCATAACTCTTTTTTAAAATAAATCCTCAATTCCCTTCCATACTTTTCACATGGAAATAATGATGCTATAAACACCAGGCATGCGCATAAAAAACAGAAGTGCACAGTAGGATGACAAGCACCATGGATACTCTTGAGTTAAATACGACACCAACTCCTCTAAGTGGCTGTCAAAATATTTTGACCAACTAGAATGCTTTTCATAGACTCTTACTTTAAAAATAGATAGAGCAGGGCTTCCCTGGTGGTGCAGTGGTTGAGACTCTGCCTGCTGCTAATGCAGGGGACACGGGTTCGAGCCCTGGTCTGGGAGGATCCCACATGCCACGCAGCAACTAGCCCCATGAGCCACAACTACTGAGCCTGCGCGTCTGAAGCCTGTGCTCCGCAATGGGAGAGGCCGCGACAGTGAGAGGCCCTCGAACCGCGATGAAGAGTGGCCCCCGCTTGCCACAACTAGAGAAAGCCCTCACACGGAAACGAAGACCCAACACAGCAAAAATAAACTAATTAATAAACTCCTACCCCCAACATCTTCTTTAAAAAAAAAAAACAGAGCATTAATTGACAGCGAAAGTTGTTTCCTTATACAGATGTTTTGCTGTAAACATCTGTATACAGCTGATCTGATGTGTCCTACCCTCTGAGGATATGTACGTTTACCTTAAGGCTGACACCCCTATCTCCCAAAGGGCTAATGTTGGCTCCAACGGAAGAGCTCCAAAGTGCTATGGAAAAGAACCTGCTAGATATACGGGCATGGAAGGATAGGCAGGACGTACTGTAGAGTGAAAGGAGACAATGCAAAAGAATAGAAGGGCATGATCTCATTTACGTTACACCAAAACAAAAAAGTACTTATGTAGTCATGAGAGACCTGTTTATATCTGTCCAGTGTGTGTCTCTCTCATGGTCTTTCTCCTTTCTGCCCATGTCTTCTCTCCTATGGGACCTTTGTATGTTTCGGGGTGATTGATCCCCATCTCCCACCCTGGGCGGGCCGATGACCCCAGCCTGGTTGATCAGAGATCCTATGACTGTTGAGAAGGCCTTGTCAGGAATTGCCTCCCTCTCCTCTGGGGTTGCTCAGCTGGCAACACTGCTGGGGGCTGTACCACCTCCTTGAAGAAGAAGCCCGACCATGAAGCCACGCAGCAGCAAACAGGCTCGAAAACCAGAAACAGAGCCCTGCAAACACGCTGCATCCCTAGAGCCAGCTGTTCTTAATTACACAATTCAATGTTATTACCTTTTTAGTGTGTCTGGAGGTTGAGGAAGAGCCTTAACTGAGTTTAAACTAGATTTCTGCAATTCTCTGTGGCAAATTTCCTAACTCAAGGACAGTCAGAGAGAGATACAACATTGCTGGCTTTGAGAATGGAGGAAAGGGTCCAAGAGTCAAGGAATGTGGGCAGCCTCCAGCAGATGGAAAATACAAGGAAATGTCTTCTCCCCTTGAGGTTCCAGAAAGGAGCATAGCCTTGCGGATGCCTTGATTTTAGCCTGGTGAGACACACGTGGGACTTCTACAAAAAGGTGAGATAATGAGTGTTGTTTTCAGCCTCCGAAAATAATTTCCAAGTACAGAAAAGTTTAGAAAGTTCCTAGGATTCCACAGTGTTTTCTCTGTGGAATGGAAATGAGGGCAGGAGAGGAGGGGGGACATTTTATAATTTTTTAACATAAATATGCATTATTGTAAATAACTTGAAAAACTGATTTTCAACCTGGTTAAGAATGGAACAAGAATAAAAACCTAAGAATCATAGGAATTATCACCCACCCAGGAGAGTCAGAATAGCAGCTGCTTTACAAATCCAACAGCACAGCAAGGAGGTGGCTTGTGAGGAATTCCAACTAGCACCATAATTGTGCTAGTAACACAAGGGTCAGCCAACCAGCCAACACTCCCCCTTGCACACCACACACCCGGTCAAACCAGGTCCTTCCAGCCCAGGCCCACTGGAAGGCTTTAATCCTACTTGCAGGGGCTGGGCCACAGCTCTCACATAGATTCTTGAAACTGATTTTGAAGACAGGGCTGGGGGAGACAGAGAAGAGAAGCCAGAATAGTAACTGGCCCACAATTTAGCACATTTTTCAATAGAAAATCAACAAATTGCCAACAAATTGCTATGCTAATGAAGAATTGTCCCGCTCTGCAGTGAGCATTTAGCAGAAGAGAAAAGACGACTCATTTATGCCACTCTGAGAGCTGTCATTCCAGGGGGGTCCCCTGCTGAATTTTAATGGGCTTCAAGTGGGGAAAAGGGAAAAGCAGGAGAGCTGATGGGCTCTGGTCACGTTTCTCTCCAGTCATTCTCTCTCCAGTGCTTGAGACATAATGCCAGACAGCAAGCCATCTGGTGTGCAAGTCAGCGGCGGCTTTCTACTAGCGAATGCCCAGTGCAGGGGCCACGTTCAATATGCTCCTCTCGAAGAATTTTCAGAAAGGAAAATACCTGGGGCTTCCCTAGTGGCGCAGTGGTTGAGAGTCCGCTTGCCAATGCAGGGGTCGCGGGTTCGTGCCCCGGTCCGGGAAGATCCCACATGCCGCGGAGCAGCTGGGCCCGTGAGCCACGGCTGCTGAGCCTGCGCGTCCGGAGCCTGTGCTCCGCAACGGGAAAGGCCACAACAGTGAGAGGCCCGCATATCGCAAAAAAAAACAAAAAAAAAAAAACAAAAAGAAAGGAAAATACCTGGCCCTCCCCCAACAACTAACTTACATTGAATGCACATCTTTCTTTTCTAAAGTCACTTCATTTTACTTAAGACAAGAGAAGTCAGGACATTCTGCCAAACGTCGGGGGAGGATACACAGAGAACACATATCGCATACATACAGAATTCCTTTTAATTTGTCTTGAAGTCTGTGCCCAGAGGACAATGGCAACAAAACAATGCAGCCCGAGCCACTTCACTGCTGTTTAGCCTGGTCCTTCATCAAGAGTGACAGGGAGGGTGAAGGAAAGGCCGTCATCTGTTCCAGGGACACATCTGCTTCAAACCAACAGGAGATTTCTATTTCTATGTTCCTCTTTTTCTCCACCTCCTTTCCTACCTTCCTTGTCTTAGTTTAAGAAAGATATGGCTAAAGAAGAAGAAAAATACCAAGGCCAGAGGCTTAGGTCAATGCATAACATCTGAAGGATACGAATAACACATCCTGAGAATGCAGATATGTAAGTTGTATCTCTTTGGCCTTTTCCATTTATCTACCAGGAATAAACTGAGGTCAATTTCAGATTCCAATTTAAGGACAAAAGGTTAATTTATTAATTCAGGCAGAAAAGGTATTTCAAAAATATAAAATAGAATTTTAAATTGTCTTTTGCTCTAAAAGCAAAAATTTTAACTATTCTAAGTTTATCGAAGTGGTTAAAGTAGTTTCAGATTTTACTTACTGTAGACAGCATATCGTTAAAAAGACTCCAGTGGAGATTCCTACTGCACCACAGTCAAAGACCCTGGAAACAAATTCTTAAAATGCTTTTGAATGATCTTCCTATGTATGTGCATCTCAGGTCCTTCTTTCAACTTCCTATAGTCTAGCTAGAGTCTAAGCCCCGCCCCCCCAAAAAAATTTAAATAAGTGGTTCAATAGCAATATTAAACTGATCACTGCTTGACAATGTGACACAAATGAAAATAACATTTTGAGTAACGTCACAAAGCCTACAGAGCGTTCTACCTAAATACAAGTCTCGATCTTTGTGTGACATACATGAATGGGTATCACTGCCCTGCTCTACTGATAATGAAAGAGTAAAAAAAATATCATTCCCCGTATTTCCTGAAACGTGCCCCTCTGACAGTCACCTGCCAACACCTAAGAGTCAGATTCCTTGCTCAGCAGCAAGGGATGAGTCACTTACCAACACACAGGATGTTGAAACAGAATCCTTGAGAAGTCGACTTGTTGACCAGCTGGTCGGGGAGACTGTCAAATCCAACATGGCCGGAAAGAGACAAGTTTCGAAGCTCTTCATTCTGGAATTTCAGAAAGGAAACATTTGATAACCCATGACGGTGCCACCTGGGTACCCCTCCCCCTCCCATCTTCTCTTCTTGACACGCATGGAAAAAGGCGACCCCTCTGTGCCCACCCCGTCCCCGGCTTCTACACAACGGAAGCTACCAACTCCAGAGCTACGCTCTTTCCACAAAATCACACTGAGTCCCTAAGTACACCAATCCCCCTCCCAGGCAGCTCAGGTCTGGTTACAGGTGCACTGGTCCAGGGGAAATAAGCTTCTAGCAGTGGCTGATTCAGACATGCATTAAGTGACATTAAAAACTTCAACCATTTTGACAGCTTCAAGCACTCAAGAAAACCCTTCAATTTACTTTCAGCCCAGTGGCAAAAAATAAATGACACTCTTCCAGATACAGGAAGGAGCTCTGAGAAGCTCACAGGGGAGGATGCATACCCGTTACAATTATGGAAATTCTGTAACTACCATGATGAACATACTGAAAATGGCATGGCACAGGACTTGGTTCCTTCTCCATCATCTGGATGGGCTTCTTGGGGCTACTCTGCTCTCTCCCTCACACAGCTCCTAGCACAGGTTCTGCACTCCCCGCACCTTCTCAAGAGTCTCCTGAAGCAGACTGGGACTAAGGTAGTTATCATACATTTCAAAGCTGGATGATTTATGCTGTTTCATTAGATGGTGCTGACTGCCTCCACAACTTTGAATGCATTCCGTGGGTATTGGAGATCATCTGTGAAACCTTTCTTTCCCAGGAAAGCAGAGGTCAGCTATGGTCTTTCAATTAAACACCACAGTCATGGTATGGGATTCCAGAAACTAGATCTTGAAAGCCTGCCTGAAAATGAGACTCCTGATGTCTGGCTATGTTGCCAATGAGCTCTATACTAGAGATACTGAATTTTGGGTGAGAAAATGAGCCTCAAATTTCCATTTTTTAATAAAGAAGAAAACGCCGTGCACAGGATCATCTGGTCACTATTTTTAAAAAGACTGGTTTTCGTTACCCTCCTATGTGTGTTAAACAATGAGGACAGTAAGGTCTTTTAATAATCAAAGACTGAGACTCCATTTCCAAATCCCTAAGTCACTATGGAGGCAGGGAAATGTAACTCCATAAATGTGGTGATTTTAATGGAATGTTTTATGAACAATGTAATACCTGAGGGCCTCGCTAGCTCTACAATTCTGATTCTGTGAAACAAGACTGGAAGACACAACACTGCCTGAATACCACGGTGGCAGCTGCAGGTTTGAGGTCAACGGGACAGAGAACAGATGTCTAGTCTATGAATAGTCTCCTTGAAACCTGCCAGCAGTGACTATGAGACTCAAGAGTGGGCTCTTATCCTTGAGCAGGATGGACTGGCCAACAGTGCACCAAACAGCTTGGGGAGCAGCCCTGGTAGCCTGACAAGGCCTCCTGACAGCACACCGTGGCTCCAGGGCTACCACCTGCCCCTTCCTCTCCAAAGACCTCAAAGGTTCAGACAGCAGGTATTTTTAGGGTGTTTACCACATCCGCCAAGACTGGGGGAGGAAGATTTGAAAGGAGTCTGGGTTATATTTAGAACTCTTTCCATCCCAGCTGCACAGGGGCTGCTGTGCAGACAGCGAGGAGAAGCCGTCACACCAGCCTCTTTCCTGATGCACCACAGCCTTGAACAGTCAGCGAGCAGCACGAAAAGGGGACGAGGCAAGTTAGAACCATCGTCCCGCCCTCCCTCTCCTCTTTGCCACAATAATTCAATTTCTGGGGGGGGCGCGGTGGGGGGAGGAGAGTGGTTTATTGCTCTGGATTCTGGACTCTTGATGGGTTTTTAGGTTCAGATATCCACCCGGGAGCCAATCCGGGGAAAGAATCAGAGTTAGTAATTATAGCTCTCATCCCAGAACCCAATGCTCAGCATCTCATATTCTCACCATTTCCAAAACATGAGAAACCACCCACATACCCACCGAGTATTTTTATACCCACTGAAAACCACATACAAAATGAAGGGTTATAAAACAGTTTGGTCTTGAAAAAATTTTTTTTAATTTAAATTTATGTCTTCAGAGTCTCTCTCTTCTTTGTCATATAAAATATGTCAATTTTATAATGCCATTTAAAAATTCCATAATCTGAGCCTATTTCTCTGCCCAGCAGTAAAGGAATCCTTTACTGGGCTATTGCCCATTGGTGAGTGATGGGGAAAGGGGAAATAGGAAGCTCCTCCTCTGGTTCATGAACAGGCTTAAAACTGAAAGCACTGCAGGATGTGTGAGGGGAGCTCTATCTCACACACAGCAGCTAAAGTGAACTCCTACACCCCAGCACTTCTCGGCACCACGCTTATGGCTTCATGCCTTAGATGTCTCTATCCAAAGAATGTGTGCGGGGCTCCTGAGTCTACAAGCGTGATCTCAGGGAATCTCAGATAGTCTCATGTCTTTACCGCTATCACACACCTAGCAACGACTCTCAGAATTTTCTAAGTACTGAACTCTGCATTCCAGTTCTGAATTTCTACCAAAAGGGGCAGTTCTCCCGGGTTGTCCTTTCTGTCCCTCTAACTGTTCTTCAAGAAACTTGAAATCATCTTCTTCTATTGCAAACCCACCCCTACTCCCGGGTTCCCTGTTTCTGTTAGTGCCATTTATCTATACGTGAAACCCACCTGCCTGCATCAATTCCAAAACTGTTATCAATGCCACACCCTCCTCCTCTTCATGCTAATTCAACAGCCTTGCAACTGTCACCTTGCCTCCATCCCACCCCCTCTAATCTTCCCTCGCTCTACCTTGCTGCCAAAGGGTACTCAAAGGGTACTCAAAGGCCCTCAATCCAAACTTGGCCTGCCATCTCAGGAGCCTCCATGGGCTAAACACAAATCTCTATCCCCACTCCTCCCAGGGAGCGCCTTCCACTGCAGTGAAATGGAATTACAGTTCCTGGGAGAAAACCCCAGGGTTCTCTTCATCAGACTTTACTCATACTATTTCCTCTAACTGGAAGGAACTTACAGCCAGTGTTTACATATCCACACCTTCCAGATCCCACAGAAATTTTATCTCCAGGCTTGTCTTTACTACGAAATCTCAGGGAGAATTTCAGTCAACATTCCCCCCACCAATAAAAGGAAAATAAGAATTGGATACAAGTAGCTCGAGCTATTTGGTATTCCACCATCATCATCATAACAGCTAACTAACATTTATGGACCAAGGTTCCAGAAAAGCCCTAAACATGAATGAATGAGTTTATCTTAACAATTCTATGAGGTAGTTACTATTGTTACCTAATCTCAACTGACAGATGAGAAAACAGAGGCCCAGAAGTTTAGTAACTTGCCCAAGGTCTCACAGCCAATAAGGTGAGAAGCTGAAATGTGGACCTAGGAGGTCAGGTGCCAGAGTCCAGAGTCCTCCCACTTAGTCACTATTACCACATGATGATCTAAGTTCCTAGGTAGCCCCAGACAATACAGTAATTGGAGCTGCTATTGAAATCCAATATATTAAACTAGAAAGAAAAAAACGTTCTCTAAAATCATAATTCTTTGGCAACCGTAAGAGGCGGAAGTTGAGAATTGAAATTGGCAACGTAGCTCTAAGTATATTTTCACTGGTCCTGGCAATGCTGAGACTTTGATTTTTGCATCTATGGCACATGAAGCCAATAATAAAGGGTTTAGTTTGGACCATTTTTGAGATGTAAGTGCCACCTTGGAGCCTCTAAGTAAGTAACTATAAGACCTTAATTGATTCAGTCCTCCATTTGCTAATCTATCTAGGGAGGGGTTGTACTTGGATAACTTCTAGGCCCACTGCATCTTGAAATGGGCAATGACACAATTCTATAGTATAAAATAACCAGTCTTTAACTTGACCATCTCATTTTTCTCTTTCCAGATCATCTTGACATGAACACAATTATTTGTTCATTCAAAAAAAACCTCACTGCTCAAAGCACTAAGGGAGCAAAAATACATTACTTTTGTTATTCATTGATTAAACACTCTTCCTGCTCTTGAGGGGTTTACAATGTAGCAGTAGAGACAGGACACAAGTAAATGTAATACTATTAAGGATAAAAGTGATAACATACCATCACTTTAACTGTGGGAATGACAAAGGGGGAACAGGTAGCATTTGGCTAGGGAAAGTCAGGGGGGCATCTTTCAGGAAGGCTGGAGCTCTCCAAATCTACCAGGGAAAAGAAGTCCAGCTTGCAGAAGCCTTCCAGATAAATGTTGTCTATACACAAAGGGTCACTTTATTATGAATGTGTACTTTGGAGATCATAATCGACAAGCTTTTCAGAAGCTATCTAGCTGACTTCATTATGGAAATAATTATAAAACAAATTATATAAGAATGTGTGCCAACACCTACATTCTGAGTGCTGCTTTAAAATATGTTCCACAATTCCAAATCTTGCTTAACCACAAGTAGGATGGAAAAAGACTTGGAGTCAGACAGCCATGGGTTTGATTCCCTACTTTTTGTCCTCCATCAGTAAAAATGGAGGACTTGGCAGGGTGGCTGGGAGGAGCTAAGGAAATGGTACCTATGGGAGGGCCAGCATTTAATAGGTCCTCAGGAAACCTGGGTTTCCTTTCCCTAGATTAGGTGGGAGTAAGACAGCTGTCATTTTAAAATGAGGAGCCCTCCTATTGCTGCTGAGAGCCCGGGGAGAAACTGGGGATGGGCAAAGCCCGCAGACTAACCAGGGAGGGAGAATCACTCACGGAGGAACAAAGAGGAAAAAAAGAACATGGAAGAGAGAATGGGGAACTCTAGTGTGAAGAAAATCCACCCTAAATAGGAAGCTCATTTACAAGGCTGAGGGGAAAGCCACAGAATTCCATTCCTGTTTGCAGGCATCCACATCCTCCCGGCTGGAAGCCATTAAGGATTCCTCATCTTCACTCTTCCTTCTATTTTCGTCCAGCCCAGAGCCTCCTGAAATTAACAAACTGGCTGTGCACAGATGGATTCTATTCGCCATGCTCAAAGGGATAACCCAGTCCTTTCCTTTTAAAACTGAAGGCTTCGGTAGATGTGGCGAGTAGGTAGTCTACAGCTGCGGACCCTCATCAGTCAGGGGGAGCTGGAGAGCAGTTACCAAGGTGATACCTGTTTTCACGTAGGTTGAAAACAATTAGACTTCATTTTTTTACCTTTAAAGACAGACATTACAATTTAAGTTTAGAGAGATTCTGCCTCTTTAAAATTTAAAGTATTATTTTTTAAATTTAACAGGTAACTTCTTTTATGTATTACCAAACTGGAAGTTACACTCTTCTCAAAGCCTCATTTTATGGAGAATGAATTACATTGATCCAAGTCACTTAATCTCCGGGCTTATGTTTCCTCACCTGTAAAATGAGATTTAACCAAATGACCTCTAAGCAAAGTCTTTGGTTCTAATGCTAATTCTAAGATTTCTTGCATTTGGAAATCAGAGATGCATAAATCTAAATCTTGTCATGTTGCTTGAGGAAAGCCAACACAGGGCAAGATCTTCTTGGCGGTAAATTATCTTTTCTTTTCTTTTTTTTTTTTTTGCGGTACGCGGGCCTCTCACTGTTGTGGCCTCTCCCGTTGCGGAGCACAGGCTCCGGACGCGCAGGCTCAGCGGCCATGGCTCACGGGCCCAGCCGCTCCACGGCATGTGGGATCTTCCCGGACCGGGGCACGAACCCGTGTCCCCTGCATCGGCAGGCAGACTCTCAACCACTGCGCCACCAGGGAAGCCCTTGGCAGTATGTTTTCTATTGTCAGATCCAAGATGGCTCAGTTTTTACATGACCCTTGAAAGGGAGTTCCTGTCATTTACCCTGGTTAACTCCAAACAGAACAGAAATCTGTGTGTGTACTGCCGTGTCTTCCACATGAACTTTTCACTTTTGCTTGCTTAACTATAATAATTTGACTTAGTTTTAAAACAAAAGGTACGTACCCACTCCCTACAACTGTCCTGCTTAAAAACTTTTTTCTTCAGCTATATCTGCAGTCTTCAAGAAATTTTTTGAAAAGTGGATTTATAGCCTCAAAACAAAATGTAGAAAATTCTTCTATGTAAGTTAATCATCTCTTCAAGAAGAAAAGCAAATTTTTCATGCTTTCGTTCATTCAACAAATATTTATTGAACACCAACACATGCCAGATACTGTGATAAATGCTAAGGAGACGATGGTGAGAAAGCAAAGCATTGCTAACTCGTGGAACGCATAGTCTAGTGGGACAGACAGATGTTAATCAAGCAATCCAAACGTATAATCACAAGCTATCCAAAGTACAGAATTCGATGCAACCTTATAACTCATGTGATTCTTGCAGGAGATCCACCAGCTTATAGGATATAAAAACATGTATTAGTCTGCAGCATTGTTTGATATTAATTTAGTAGACAGCTCCTATGTACAACTGATGTGCAGGTTTTATGTATTCAGGTGAAAACCAAGAGTCTTTTTGACCAGCATTGCCTGATGGGAGGAGGTAGAAATAATTAAGACTCCAGTCCTAAGAAAATGAATGTCCAATTTAAAATAGAGCTGAGATGGAACCATGGGGCATATTCCCTTTACGCTCTGTCTTTTCTCATAAAGGAGATGTCCACTTAGAGAAGAGGAGCAGTACACATCCCTGCATCTTAGAGTCTTTTTTTTTGAGGCTCTGTTTCAGTAGTACAGATGCCAGCCACCTGGAGACAGGCAAAGAGAAGAACGTGCTTCTCCTCACACAAAATCACTGATTGAGCACCGGCCACTTCTCAGTATTTGGAGAAATCCTGGCCTCACAAACTGTCCAAGAAGTAAGCGCTTCCCAAGTGCCCGATCGTTCATTTTTGTAAATACATACACTTACCTAAATACATTCTAGAGAGTATTCAACTGGTTTCATATTCTCTTTTAAAGAAAGAAAAGTTGGTGGGAAGATGGGACACGCCCTTAGTTCTCATGCAAAAAGGAAAACACTGGTATGCAAAGTATCAACCCAAACCACAACTACGAAGCCTGCACTGGGATGTTTTCAAGGCTAGGCATTGCTAGGGCCACTTCCATAATATAAAACATCTGAAGCATCTCACTACCAATGAGGACTGCGTTCTTTAAGAATGACTTGGACAACATTTGCTACTCTGCTTGTCATCTATCCATGAAATCCCAAGGTCAGAGCCAAGAAAGCCCCCAAGGAAATTGTCTCACACAAGCAGCAGAAGAGTAAGAGCCAGGAAGAAGAGAGAACTCTTAGGAGGAAAACCATATGAGGAAAGAGCTTGAGTGCAGCCCAGCTGGAAGCTGGGACTGAGAAAAAAAAGGCACCCAGGGGCCAGTCCCCAAGTCACAGAGCCAGGAATGTCAGCTCTATCAAACCCAGGAGCCACTCTCGAAACACCACCAAATAACCAGGAAAGATCTTGATTAATATTAAGTAACTGCTCCAATAGTAAGCACCATCTCTAAGCAACTTTCTCCAAAAGATTCCCAGCAGAGGGACAGATTTTGCTTTTCTAGATCCTTGCAAAAATAATATGGTGTAGGGGTTTTCTTTGGGGATGGTAGGATGATAGGGAAATTTTACTTTCTGTTATGTTTCTGTAATATTTGAATTAATTATCAAAAAAAAACCCTCACACTTTTATAATAGAATATGAGATTTTAAAAATCAGGACATAGATCGTATTCAGATTTTGTACAGTGAGGGAAAGGGGTGCCAGTTATCTGCGTGATATAAAGAGACGCAGAAACGGTAAGATAAGTCGTGCTGATATGTTAGGGTGAATTCTTTCATACTACCCGCGGACAGTATAACCTAAGAAAACCAAAACTTCAACATTTTTTCTTGTTAAAAGTTGTAGCAAAGGGAGCTCAGCTCGGTGCTTTGTGATGAACTAGATGGGTGGGATTGGGGGGCTGGGGTGGGAGGGAGGTCCAAGGGAGGGGGTGATATATGTCTATATTCTGATTCATGTAGCTGATTCACTTCGTTGTACAGCAGAAACCAACACAACATTGTAAAGCAACTATACTCCAAATAAATTTTAAAAAAAAAAGTTGTGTCAGGACCACAGGAAATTTACTCGTGACTTTATATTAAAGGACAGTCTCAACTTGAATTTAAATAAATAAATAAAAATCAGGAAATGTGAATAACAATAATAATAAAAATCTTTTCAAAGTAGCTAAGCCTGCAATTTTACTGCAGCTAATAGGTGGGTGGTAAGATAAAATATGTGTACTTATTTCTTTTCTAATAACAGAACGAAGTTACATAGAAAGCGACGAGAGTAAGCAAAAACGCAGATTAGTACAGTAGAAGGTACCTGACGCGTGAAGTCAGGAGACACGGGGCAACTCTGCCATTGTTTAGCTGTATGACCTGGTGTAACTCATTTAACTTCTCAGCCTCAGTTTTATCAACTTGTTTTAATTGTACTTGATTTACAATGTTGTGTTAGTTTCAGGTGTACTGCACAGTGATTCAATTATATACATGTATATATATTCTTTTCCGGATTCTTTTCCCTTATAGATTATAAAATATTGAGTATAGTTCCCTGTGCTATACAGGAGGTCCTTGTTGGTTATCTACTTTATATACAGTAGTGTGTATATGTTAATCCCAAACTCCTAATTTGTCCCTCCCCCCTCCCTCCCCCACCATAAATTTGTTTTCTCTGTCTGTGGGTCTATTTCTATTTTGTAAATAAGTTAATTCGTACTTTTTTTTTTTGGTTTGGTTTGGTTTGTTTGTTTTAGATTCTACATATAAGCAATATGATATGATATTTGTCTTTCTCTGTCTGGCTTACTTCACTTAAGTATGATAATCTCTAGGTCCATCCATGTTGCTGCAAATGGCATTGTTTCGTTCTTTTTTTCATGGCTGAGTAACATTCCATTGTATATATATATATATATATATATATATATATATACCACATCTTCCTTATCCATTCCTCTGTTGATGGACATTTAGGTTGCTTCCATGTTTTGGCTATTGTAAACGGTCCTGCAATGACCATTGGGGTGCATGTATCTTTTCGAATTATGGTTTTCTCCAGACATATGCCCAAGAGTGGGATTGCAGGATCATATGGTAGCTCTATTTTTAGTTTTTTAAGGAACCTCCATACTGTTCTGCATAGTGGCTGTATCAGTCGTGTCAACTTTAAAATAAACTACCTCACCAAGCTGTTGCAAGAATGAACATAATTCTCTCTCCTCAGCTCTTTTGACACATTTTTGCTTGGATGACCCCATCCCTGCCCATGACAACCCCAAGCTAACAACTCCCTGGTTATAACCAGCTGCCCGCCTCCAGGCTTAGGGGTGCCTGGGCACCCCTAAGCCACCATCTCCAACAGAACGCACCCTATCCCCCATTCTCAATTCAAATCTGTCCTTCCTCCGATTTTATTATGTCAAATGGCAACAGCATCTACTTCAAGGTATTGGTGGCCTCTAGAATAACATCAATTCATATGCATATTGCTAAAAACATGCATAAATGTATAGGCCTCCGCCCTCTTGCAGAAGAAAAAAGTCCACTGGTTAATCATCTTAAACCCTCCGCTACCCTCCGAATTAGACGGTGAAGGTTTCCTGAAGCCTGTCCGTCTCAGGTTAGATTTTTCTCCTCTGTGCCCAGATGTTAATAACCTCCCATCAATCCTTTTCTGGCTGAAACTTGCCCACCCAGCACTCTTAACTGACAAAAGTGCATCCAGTCTACCAGCTGATTTCTATTTCTGAGCCTGGAAATCCACGACTTGAATGTCCCTCTTTTCCTAACACCACCCCTATTTTACACCTCAACCAAATTTGTATCCCGGGTGAGGTTTCACAGAAATCGTTATCTTCCAACCTCATCTTTCTCGGAGAAGGAGAGAGGTCCAGCGGTTGATGGGTCTTCCCCACGCGCAGGGCCATGTGGAGAGACAGAGCTGCGGCACCCAGCGCCCTGGCGCCTGGTCCACCCCGCCCTCCATGACGCCTGGGCCAGCTGCAAGGTGAAAATTCACACTGTTGCCGAGTGAAGCCTGACACCAAAGGGCTGAGGACACAGTCCTGCCTCTGCTCCTCCACCGGCCTTTCTGTCTTCTCTACAGCCTCCCCTCACAGAAAACAGTCACTGCCCACACGTCCTCCAAGATCTTGCTGCTTTGTCTGGGATTAGAGTCTCACCTTTGTCCGGTTAGATATCAGATCTCTCATAATTAGGAAATACACTGTTTAAAAGCAGTCCTCAGAAACGGGTATCTGAAGTGAACAAAATCCCAGCTGCTGCCCACAACCCTGGATCCTGGGGAGGTGGGGGAAGGATAGGCAGGATGGGGGAGGTATTGGCTTATTAGTAAAATAGGCTTGCAGCGATAACTACCAAGTGTGACAATCCCAAAACTGTAAAAAGTGGCAGCACTTTTTTTTCTTACAGACAGAATACTTTTTTGCTAGAAGTCCACGTAAATTCTCAAACGCTAAATCTAACTGGATACCAAGAATTAATAACAACAACAGCAAAAGACATTTTCTTACATTTCCAAAGATCAATCTTTCTAGTGGAGTCAAAGTGACTCATGCCTGTGAGAGCCTAAAGTTACAAAGTGCTGATCAACAGAAAGTCTCCTGTTTGGGAATAACGAGGCCCACATGTGCATTCCAGGGACTCTGACAAATTCTGCAGGCTCAGAGGAAGACGGGTGGGAGGGGGAGGGGGACTGACAGATAGGCAAGAAGTATTTAGAAAGGCACATTCCGATTAGAAACACATGCTACAGCTGTTCTCTCACACCACTCAACATCACCAAGACAGAGAGAAGCCCTTCACTCAGCAAACACCAAGGAAAGCTAATGAAAAAACCACAGAGGAGAGTCACTAATCATTTCAAGACCCTCAGCTTGCCAGTGGGACCCCAAATAACCCAATGCCATCTCCAACATATCACCTATCTTGCCGGGGAGAAGACCACCCAAATCCTCACAGCTGTGTGGCTCCTTTTTGTGCCTTCTGCCCTGCCTTTACAGTGCAGATCTTTCAGACAAGCTTTCTCAAAACAGTGGTGAATAGGAGGTCAAAGATAATGAAGGGGCCCATATCAGTTGGAAGCTTTGTTCTCAACTTTTTATGTACGGTTCTCCTCCTGATATTCACACATCAATTCCTCCGTGCTTCCTATCTGAGAAATATTGTGTCTCAGTTCATGTACCTCTGTTCGCTGAAAGCATTCATCAGCAAAAAGTGAAATATGGATGGGACACTTCCTTCCTTTGCCACCATTTCTATCACCGGATATAAATGAGCCACTTCCGTTTTGAAAGATATTATTTATTTCTGTCCCTTTCTGAAGATGGAAGGGACTTTCAGTTACTGTAATGACCACATAATGGCAGTCTCTGAGAAAGAAGAAAAAAATCCAAACCGGCTCTGTGGCAGTCATAAACAAAAGCACCAGGGATTTCTCCTCCCAAAGCATCTTCAGTTGCTCAGCCCGGCTGATTTAGAACATCTCTGAGTGCAGGACTTCATTTCTAGCACCTGAAAACTGAGGGGCTATACCAACAATGACCAAAGACATGGTAAATACGTTCTTAGGAAATAAACAATACAAATTAACATTTGATATCACTCTGCAAATATGACTAAACAATCCTGGCCAAAACTCTCAAGCCTTCCAAAAATAAAATAGCACTGCATCTTAACCTCAGCCCTGGATGAAAAGCGATCAGGATGGAATAGAGGTTGTCTGCATACACTTGGGGTATGTCTTAGTTTCTTATTGCCATGCAACAAATTACCAAAAAACTTGGCGGCTGGAAACACCTATTCATTAGCTCTCGGTTCTGTAACTCAGAACTCTGGGTATGGCATAGCTGGGTTCTCTGCCCACGACATCACTGAAATCAAGGCACTGGCCAGGCTGAGAAGCTCTGGAGGAAATTCCACTTCCAATCTCATTCAGGTCGGTAGAATTCATTCCTTGCATCTGTAGGAGTGAGAGCCTCCTCTCCTTGCTGACTGTCCGCCAGAGGCTGTGCTCAGCTCCAAAACGTTACCCACAGTTACTAGCCATATGGCCACCTATCTCCAAAGGCAGCAACAGAAAATCCCTTCTGTCCCTCTCATATTTCAAATCACCTTCTTTAGAAAGAGTCCAGGCCCTTTTCAGGGACGGATTGGATCAGATGTCCCCAGGATAATCTTCATATCATAGAGGAAACTGTGCTGTAACATAACCTCATCAAAGGGGTGACTAACCCGTCGTACTCACAAGTTCAGAGGGTTATACGGGGCATGCACACAAGAGGCTGGGATCATGGGGCCACCTTAGGATTCTGCCAACCACATGTGCATTCTAATATTCCTATGTTCTCCCAGGTAACTTTAGGATAGAATAAAATAATGAATATTAGAGTTTCCCTAACTAAAAACAAAACACAACTAAGTCTCTGGGGGCAGGGGAGGAGAGGGGGGAGACAGAAATTAGTAAACCATAGTAAACTAGATCTCCATCAGGTTACCAAGGCATTTCCACCCTCTCTTGACCAAAAGTGATAAGAGGGCTAACGACAAACTAGCTGGAGTGTCACTTTGCCTTTGGAGGAAGTCTTCCAACAATGAAAGTAAACCTTGCAAACATTTAGGTGGCTGCTATGTAAGAATTCTAGGAGATGCAGAAGCTTTTTAAGGAACTTAAGCATTATTAGGGAGAAAAGTCATTAAGACAAAACAGAAGATGACTGCAAACGGTTTGATGATGAAATATAGTACAAAGTTTATCAGTGTGAGACAATGGAGAGCAACACGGACCATGGCAAAAAACTAAGACTTTCTCTGAGGGGGTCAGACCTCATCTAGCTCATGATAAGGGGAAATCAATTTGGACAGCTACAGAGAAGGAATGGAGATGGGAGGAGAGAAAGAAGTAGAGTCTGTTAGGGGAGGCAACAGGAAAGGAAAGAGGTCCAAAAGGGCATGGAAATCAATGAACTGGAAAAACCAAAGAATAATTCAGCGTAGAGAATATAAGACTTTAAATAAAACTGGTTCACATTTCAGTTTACTGGAAATATCCCTTAAAGTGAAGCATTACAAAGACACATATAAGCGACACATAACTAAACACATACCCAGGATCTGTCACTGGGTGTCCCAGTGTTGAGGGAGGGAGGAAGTCAAGGAACAATCACTGGGCGGTCACATCATGAAAGCTTTTTCTGTTTCCTACCACCCAGTGCACTTAGGAACAGATCTTCCAACCAGAGCAGCAGCCCACGGGATCTTGGGTATAGAACTGCCTTCTAGCCCGTGTTTTAACCTAGATTACCAGCCTGGGCAACCATCCAAATGGTAAGCTATTTGATGCAAACGTCCTTCAGAGCATTTAAAAAAAACAAAAAAACAAAAAATTCCCTGGTGGCGCAGTGGTTAAGAGTCCACCTGCCGATGCAGGGGACACGGGTTCATGCCCCAGTCCGGGAAGATCCCACATGCCGCGGAGCGGCTGGGCCCGTGAGCCATGGCCGCTGAGCCTGCGTGTCCGGAGCCTGTGCTCCGCAACGGGAGAGGCCACAACAGTGAGAGGCCCGCATACCGCAAAAAAAAAAAAAAAAAAATGGAGCCAGTTAACCCCTAAAAATATAAATACTCCAGCAGAACAGACAACTTCCTGCCTTCTAGTAGCACATCACAGAAGTGTCCATCTAGCTCTAAGAAAAAGTTGGTGTAGGGGTTTTCTCACACATATTGCTGTACTTAGGAAAGCAAACCCAAGAGGCTATGTTACAATTTTCTGCTACTCTCAAAAGTCTCCTGTTGTTGGATGATTTTAGATGCTGGCTTTCTTGTCTTGATCAGCCAATGAAAAACAAACCTTCTCACATGCTGTCACAGAAGAATGTTCCCACAGTCCCCTCCGCCCCCTCTATTGCCTCTTAAAGAGGCATTTTCATTATAATTATCATCATGTTATTTCTAAACAATCAAGTAGGACCCAAGTCGGATACCAGGAAATCTTGACTACAATCTGTTACAAAATCCCATCAGCTTTCAAAACTAGATGACAGAATATATGCAACAGCAGAGGTTACACTTTCATGCATCTTGTTCCCACAAAGCACAAAGGAGTTGGGTTGGCAGCCCAGACTTCTCACTGAGATGGAGTCCAGTCCCAGCTCTATGCTCCTAGATTAATAGATTAAGAGTTGCGGGATATGTGAATGGGAATATGTTTCTGACAGTCTTTGATAGCATGATTACAGGAAAGCATTAAACTGAAATCGAAACTTGAAAGATTATAGCTTGGCAAGAGATCCTCGCTATAATTCATACATTCTGTAGGAGGGAGAAACTAAGCAAGTTAAATGAGACCCAGGGTGAAAGAAAGAACAGAATTAGCAAAAGTCTTGGTCACTGATCCAAGCTGCCACCATTAACCTCTTCCAAAGCCTTAATGGTTCATTAGAATAATTATTATTTCATGTAGTGAAAATGAAAGGCAGGCAGGGAAGACAAGTGCTAATTACACTGGCAAAAACAAGAAAAGCAACTGTGGCCATTTGGATTTGAGAAAGATCTAAGCCTCAAATCCCTCCTGCATAGAGAGGGTCAGACCATATATCTTACTATAATCATGGCTACACAGAGTTAAACCCCTTTGGCCACAAGTGCACCAACTGTACATACTTAGGTTGGTTATTACCAGGAGTGGGTTTCGCGCAATGTGGCAGCTGCGACCACCAATGTAAGGAAATAAGGCCTGGCAGCTCTGCCCCCGGATTCCTCCTCAGTCCAATTTCATACTCTTTAGCCCAGATATTAATAATTCGGAAGACAGTGTGACAGCCACAAGTCATCTGGCTGCTAGCATGCCCAAATACTCGAGGAATAACCACTGTAAAACCAGTTCTATCTGGACAGTGGAATGAATGAAAGTTCAGTCCTCAGGGAGACTAGAGCACTAAGAAATGTACCTTCTATTCCACCTCATATTCTGGGTTCAAGATGGAAAAGTAGATTGATATCTTTTACAAATATCAATTCAAATTTGCCTGGAATACCTGAAGAGTGAAGGTTAAAATATTCATAGTAGGGAAAAGAGGAAACAGGCTCTACCACTCTTTTAGCCAGAGAACTAAAAAGAGGGGATCTAACATTTCCCTTGATCGATCAACCAAAAAGCAACCATTGAACATTTACGTAAAGACCACAATACTGGGCTTCCCTGGTGGCGCAGTGGTTGAGAGTCCGCCTGCCGATGCAGGGGACGCGGGTTCGTGCCCCGGTCCGGGAGGATCCCACGTGCCGCGGAGCGACTGGGCCCGTGAGCCATGGCCGCTGAGCCTGCGCGTCCGGAGCCTGTGCTCCGCAGCGGGAGAGGCCACAACAGTGAGAGGCCCGCGTACCGCAAAAAAGAAAAAATGAACCCTTGGTTAAAAAATCTGAATTACTTCAACCCCTGATTAGGTTATGCTTTCAATACTATCCTCCTTCCACTACAACCATCACATAAATAATAGTTTACTGGGCACTTTTGTGCCACACACCATACCTGGACCTTTAAAACATCTTCCCATTTAATCCTCATATCTCTGTGAAGTAGATATTTTTGGCTCCATTTTATAGATGAGGAAACCAAAGCTCAAATGAATGGCAGAGGCAGCATTCAAACCAGTTGTGCCAGATTCCAAGTCCACCACCACCTGGACAGCCACCTGGGCTTTAAGCTGGACGCTGACTCTTTTCAAAGCACACCACCTGTGCACAGAGAATGCTTTATCCTCAATGCCACCTGTCAAATCCTACTCATCCTTAAAACCCCAGGCAAAATGTCACCTTCTTCATTAAGCCTCCCCTGGTTCCTTGAATTAGACACCATTGCTCTCTATTTTACAAACATTCACTGTATTGGGGCCACTCAGCCTGTCCTGTACCCAGCAGTATACTTAGTTTTCCAGTGGTTAGGCCCCAGAAGAATGTAGATTTCCTGAGGACAGGAACCCCATCTTACTCATCTTACTCTGAACCTCACTTATCACGATGTCACACGTAGCCTGATCTGTATGTTTAGGATGAACAAAGGCAGGGAATCAGTTCTCACAGAGTTAACAGTCTTCCCCTGCCTTCCCCAACCAAAACAACTGCCATGCGGGAAGGAGCATTCCTTATGGAAGGGTATGTGGGATGGAGGAAGTAAGGGTGACGATGCCCTTGGAAACTGGAGAAGTTAGACATTAATACTCCAGCCACACGCATCAGTATGGTCCCTTCCCGGCACTTAGTGGCAACTCATTGTGCATAGTTAGAAGTCAAACACTGTAGGGCACTTGGTCTCGGGAAACGTGTGTGTGTGTGTGTGTGTGTGTGCGTGTGAACGTGTGTGTGTGAGCGCACACAGCACCAGGCACCATCCTGGGTACTTTACACTGATTTCACTTATCTCTCACCACCACCTCTGATATGATTCCCATTTTACAGTTGAGGCAACTGAAGCTCAGAGATTGAGCTGCTCAGGGTCATGCAGCAAGTAAGTGGTGGTTCAAAGCCAGGCAGGCTGCTTCCAAACCCGTGCCACTGAATTAGTAAGGCCTAAGAGCCTAGAAAAGCTACTTCTGGTCAACCTTTTTTTTTTTTTTTTTTTTTTTTGCGGTACGCGGGCCTCTCACTGCTGTGGCCTCTCCCATTGCAGAGCACAGGCTCCGGATGTGCAGGCTCAGCGGACATGGCTCACAGGCCCAGCCGCTCCGCGGCATATGGGATCCTCCCGGACCGGGGCACGAACCCACGTCCCCTGCATCGGCAGGCGGACTCTCAACCACTGCGCCACCAGGGAAGCCCCCAGTCAACGTTTTATAAACCACAGAATGATGTGTGTGTGCTGGCCATCAGGGGACATCCACAGCCTCACACCAGCACACTACACTACCATCTCCTAAGGTCAGTAAGAGTAGGAGAGGCAGCTCTACCACGACATACGTGCCTTGAGCCACCTGGTGGAGCACACAAAGAAAGTAAAGGGGAGACTAAGGAAGGAAGAGGAGGAAGGATTTGAGAAGAGATGCCTTTCCACCGCCAGCTGCTGGAATGGATTCTTGTATTTCTCACACAGAAGGAACATGTCTAACCGAAAGATTACAGGTTAAAGTTGAGCAACCTACAGTAGTCACTCTCTCACTCATCCAAAAAGCAAAGATTAGCAAGCCTCCCTTCTTAGTTTTCTCTAAGAAGCTATGAAAAATGCTATAAAAACCAGTTGTAGAGAAAAATCAACTAAAGCTCACATAGAAGATGCAAAGAAAATGCATTGGAGATAGAGAAGAAAGACAGGATGCAGTCCTGACTGATTAAAACCACATGGCTAACACATCGGAAATTCCCATCACTTCCTCCTTAGCTTCTCAGAGAGCACTGAGGAACACACACACATATGGTTGGACTCTAAACAACTTTTAGGAGTAGGGGATAGAGAAGAACAAATATTTTCTGTACCCCTATTCCCACGTGCAAGGAACTGGCAAGACATCAACTTAATTATCCTAAAAAGAGATGCACCTTTTGGGATGAGAGGACGTCTCCAGATTCATTCCCTCATCCTGTCTAGAGGGGAAGGCTCATCACCCAGGTATTTAAGATTAGATGAAAGAGAGGGCTTCCCTGGTGGCGCAGTGGTTAAAAATCCGCCTGCTAATGCAGGGAACATGGGTTTGATCCCTGGTCCGGGAAGATCCCTCATGCCACGGAGCAACTGGACCTGTGTGCCACAACTACTGAGCCCCACACACCACAACTACTGAAGCCCGCATGCCTAGAGCCCATGTTCCGCAAGAGAAGCCACTGCAATGAGAAGCCCACGCACCACAGTGAAGAGCAGCCCCCGCTCGCCGCAAATAGAGGAAGCCCATGCACAGCAACGAGGACCCAACGCAGCCAAAAATAAATTAAAATAATTAATTGAAAAAAAGATTAGATGAAAGAGAGAATGATTATCTCCTGATTTATTGATGGAACACCACTATCCACTTCTGAGCTTATATTAAAAAATAAAACTTTTAAAACTAGTTTCCTCAGGGAAACTAACATTCATGATTCTAAAGCCTACTCTGAGCTAGACATTAGTTGGCAATTTCACTTATGTTGTTTCACTTAATATTTACTTAGACTTCCATTCTGAAGGCATTTTAATTGCACCCACATTCCTTTACATGCACTTGTCTGCAGCTCACAATTTGGAACACATGTTCAAGCCACCAGCCACTGTGGCATCAACACAAAATACCTGATCTTTGATTTCTTAACAATCCATGAGGTAATTACTAATAGCTTACTCAGACCCATGGAAACCATATTCAGATGTCATCTATTTAGGCAACAATATTTCGGCAAGTGCAACAAATGGCAAAGCATTCTAAAATCAAACTTTAATAAATTTAAAGTCACATGTTATTTAATACCATTTTCTCCCTCGCCAATAAAAATTGGTGGTTGCTTGAGCTTTGTCCTATCGTCTAAATTTCTCTCCCACCAAATACGCTTTCTGTAGAATACTATACTCTTCCCTCCACCTCATTCCACATTATATCCTGAAGCTGGACTTACCTACCTTAAAGTAAATAAGCAAACAAAGCTACTTTAGCCGTTACATTCCACAGCTAAGAATCCTCCAGGGCTTGCAACCCTATGCCAGCTAGGGGCTGCTTTAAATGACAGCAACTACCATTTCTCTGGGCTTCAGTTTCATCTTCTGTAACACTGATGAGGGGACAGGCGTTGTTGAGGAAGGGTGCATGAACACTCTCTAGTTCTTCAGTCACAGGCTTCTATCACTGACCACGGGGTAAGAAAAGAAAGGATGCCAGTGCCTACATTAGAGTGGATATCAGGCTTCAAATAAAATCCAACTAGAAGTAATCAGTCATCAAAACAGAAGTAGAAAATATGAAGCCAAAGGAGAAGACAAAACAGACAGAGGAATGGATCCAAGTGCAAGTCAAACAGTATGTTAGCCGGTCCAAGAAGCACAACTTTAGCTTTTAAGACCACAAAGCCAGCCTATTATCTAGCAGAAAGCAGAAAAACCAATCAGCCCTTGTGGGCCAAGATCAACGTGACACTGAAGGCTCAGAGCAAAGGGGGGGCCCCTGTCACCAGACCATTCCCACACCAAGAGCTCTCATGACTCTAGCCCTATATTTGAGCTTGAGAGTCTCTGATTTTCCTTATTCTTACAACAATGAGGGAATCATAAGCTTTAGATCTTGCGTGAACACAAGTACCTGAAGTGAAAAATAACTGTGATGGATATACTCATAATTCATGTATCCAAACAGGTGTTTTTTAGACTGGAAAGATTCAAGAACTCCAAGCCAAAAAAGCAGAAGAGACTGAATGAGGGAAAAAAGAGATTCACTGTTTCCCCCACGTCCTAGAAACCAGAGCTCTCTTTAAATATATGAGTGTCGGGCCTCCCTAGTAGCGCAGTGGTTGAGAGTCCGCCTGCCGATGCGGGGGACACGGGTTCGTGCCCTGGTCCTGGAAGATCCCACATGCCGCGGAGCGGCTGGGCCCGTGAGCCATGGCCGCTGAGCCTGCGCGTCCGGAGCCTGTGCTCCGTAACGGGAGAGGCCCGCGTACCGCAAAAAAAAAAAAAAAAAAAAATATATATATATATATATATATATATATATATATATATATGAGTGTCTATAACATATCCTTATCATGCAAAGAGAAAAGAACACACGCCCATATATCCAACACCCAGCCCAAGAGACAGAACACCACCAAAGCTTTGAAGCCCCAGAGTTCCCCACATGTGATGGTAACCCTTTCCCTCCTGCCCACCACCAGCTGCAAACACTATCCTGAATTGGCACTGAGTCATTTTCTTGTTGTTTTGTTTTTTACCATAGCTCTACCTTATACACCACTATCCGCGCACAGTCACTAAGAGTCCTAACTTCACAGTAATAGCATTGCCCGCTCCCTTCTCCATCCATGTCATCTATCAGGAAATGCAATGCTCCTCCCTAGAGGGGAATGAATGAGGATACAGATCTGAGAGAGTTACTCTAAAGTAAAGCAGTTCTCAAAGTGTGGTCAGGGGTTCCCTGAGGCCTTTCCAGGAAGCTTTTAGGAGTGTACAAGTTCTTTTCCAACCACATATCTGTGACGCTGGGACTTCTTGATGCACTTCGACCAAAACAATACATTGCATCAGAGTAAATGAAAAGCGGACCTGAAGACCAGCTGTCTTCTATTAAGTCAGACATTAAAAAGAATCACAGAAATGTAAAACAATTGTATCTCATCTCACTCGTTGAATGACTTGAAAAATTTACATTTCATAAAACTGTTATTAATGTTAACAGGTAATACGATTATTGTTATGTAAAATGAATTAATAAGTAAATATTTTTAAAACATAAAAAAAGAATAATAGAAGTGGATCGATGATGCAACAAAACACCACAGGAATGGCTACGGGGAGTACTTTGTTTTGGCATAAAGTATGCAACTAATAATTAAAAAAAATGTCCCAAACTGACACTGTCACAGTAAGCACTTTGGGATGGTAGAGAGCTTTCAAATGGTGTCCTGTATTGTCGGTAAGGCATTAGTTATTTTCTAGTCCACAGGCTGGAGATGCACACACAAGCACCACCAACAGTAACCCGAGTCGTGTTATGTAAGCCTTTTATAAGGAATCACTTTTTTTTTTTTTTTTTTTTACGAAGGGGGACTAACCATAAATACCCAACTGCATTGAGGGCCCAAGTTAAACTTGATTCATTACATGTATAGCTCCAAAACCGTTAAGATTTTTTTCACCATAGTCAGTGACCAGGGTCCCAAACATGAGATCAGTAACTGGAAAGGGATTTGGGGTTTTCTCCGCTAGGCAATGGGAAACCACCAAAGAATTTGCCTACTAACTACCTATCAGGAAGGCCTCCGTTCAACTGTCCTTGGGTTTGTAGTATGAGCAAAAGTCAGAGGATCTGGCTCCAGTTCTGAGTCTGTGGGCCTTAAGCAGGTCACTGACTCTCCTGGGTCTTGGCCCCCTTCTCTGTAAAATGAAAGAGCTGGATGAGATGATTTCTTTAAAAGTCGTTCCTGCTTGAACATTCTCTGAAAACCCAAGCCACAGAAACCTGCAGTGGTGTTCGCTGTGCCTCCACGGCATCTAGTCCAGGGCTTGGAGGAGTGTCAGTGCTCGACACGGGCCACTGAGCTGTAAACAGTCCGCAAGGACCATAGCTAAGGGGCACCTTCAACAAGGAAGAGGAGGTAGGGAGAGACCACAAGGACAGTGAGGATGTTTTCATCTCGATTTCAGCTGCTAGGGTAATAACTCATGAACACATGCCGATTCTAGAAGGCAGAGAACCCATTCTTTAGGCTTAAATGGGGGACTACATCTGGGTGATCAAAGGAACATGGCCGTGGTGAGAAAGGATGACTCAAAGCCAGCAGCAGTATTCCTGGGGCTCAAATAAACTTTTCTACTTTTCTAGAGACCACAGAAATGCCTTCACCTCCAGGGGAGGTAAGTGTGATATCAGTGCGCCAAACTGTCAGAGACAAGAATGTAAGATGTCCGTGAACTGCACTGAAATAGTACCAGGAGCACCACTCTGGAAATAGTGGCTCACTGCTTTAAATCTATAAAATAGCTAACATTCATAAGGCACCATTTATCCTCCAGGCACTACTCTAAGTGCTTTACAGGCATGAACGTTTACATCCTCACAACCCTGTAAGATAGATATTATCGTCCTCATTTTACAGAGGCGGAAATTAAGTCATGGAGATACAAAGAAACGTGGCCGAGGTCTCAGAGGAAGTAAGTAACAAAACCTGGATTTTTAACCGGCTTTATCACTATGGAATTATATCAGCGATTCACATCAGCACTTGTTCCGTATAAAGAGATTTTAGTCTCTGTCCCGTTTGCTTGACATGTGTCACATTTTCACTGAAGTAGAAGGTTATGTTTGGGACAGCCTGATGAAATACGTGCTGAGCTGGGGAGTGGAACTGTTGACGAGGAGCCCTGGGGAGGAGATGGCCATGCTCTGAGCCTCCCCTCACATGTGTGTGTCATGTACAAGGTCTATCCAGTCCCCTCGCACCACCGCAACATGTAGGTTTACCTGTGACCTGACTTAGTAAAAGGTTGCTGGAGAGCAAAGCCAGGGCCCGAAAGAGCAGAATGACCCGCTCATCTCTTTGGCAGAAAACAGCAAAGGCTGCAGAGAAAAGCAGGGCCCCCAGAAGTGAAGCGGCTTTGATTTTTTTTAAGGGTTTCCAGTGGTAAAGTCCTTCAGAGACTTCTGACTTCCACTGAGAGCAACTAAGTCAGGCCCTGCCAGCAGATGCCTGATGGAGCCTGATTTTAAAGCAGAACAGACACTGTCATTGACTTCAAGGACTCATCATTCAGAATCTCCACAAATACTTTTCTACATGTGTTCACAATCACATTTGGACGGCCCTGAGGTCAGAAAAAAATTGAATTCAAGTCCTGGTACCACTTACTTACCAGCTATGTGACTTTGGGCAAGTTATTTAACCTTCTTGAGCCTGTTTTCTCATTTGGAAAATGGCATAATAATAACACCTGCTCACAAGTTTATCACCTGCTCACAAGTTTATCGACCAAATGAGACGATGCACATAAAGTACTTAGACACACCGCCTGCTGTATAGTGAGTGTTCAGTATTCTTACTCATTATTACCGATAAAATACTTTGATCTATAAACCTGGAAATAACCCAGTTGAAAGGAATGTTAAAAAGGGATGCCTCCCCCCAAACAACACATTTCTAACTCAAAGACCCAATCACTAACTCAAGGCCTCCCTTGCTTGTCCTCCATCTAGCTCAGCGTGTACTCAACTGCTAATTACAAGTTAGGTGTTAATTATCTCATAAAAGTTTCTTCAAATCACAGAGCATTAAATTCCTGTGCCCCTATACAGGGGCTGGATCCTTGAGCTCCTTTTCACATCTTGGGTTCCAAGCTCTTCCCTTTCTGTCTCCTCTTTGAGTTGTTTCTAATTTATTAGCTCAGGACATCTCCCACTGGATGAATAGGCTCTGTTTCTTAACAGTTGCTACATTCTTGTCTTCTGTAAAGTACTGAGCAAAAGACAAAACAGCTGTTAAACATAATTAAATGAAGTTCAGTGAAAAGGGAGCTTGATTTCCAAAACAAGACACCAAAATACAAACCAAAAAGATGGTGCAGTTAAAGCTTCTATATAACAAAACACCAAAAACAAAAGAAAAGAAACATGGCAGCCTGAGAGAAAATTATTTGCACATAAAAAAAGGACGAATGTCAACAGGACAGAGAGAAACAGCCCAACTCGGGGGTAGAGGAGGGGAAAGGCAAGGAGGTGAATAAGTCATTCGCAGAGAAATAAACATAAATGGCCAATAGCCACATGAAAAGATGTCCAACCTCACTACAATCACGGCAGTTGAGTATCATAACCACCTAGAGGTGGCTGTATCTTGCGGAGCCATTGGCCACCTTTACTTAAGAATTACTTAAGAAAAGTAATTTATGTCTCCATATTTTAAAAGACCTATTTTTTACATACCGTGTGAAGCTGGACAGAAAAGAGGCACTGTGACAACCACTTGGCATTTCACACCCAGACCCTCACTGGCTCATTCTGATCTTCTAAGATGAGCACCGTCACCACTGAATAACCCCGAAGTTCTATCTATTTTCAGATGGTTTTCTTTCTTCCAAGCAAATACTACCCTTCTCAAAAGCTCATAAAAGTCTTGGCATATTCATAGGTGTTGTGCTGCACGGAGCCAACGTTCAAAACTCCTAACTAAAGCATTTAGCTGAAACATACACTGCAATATTCTGTTCCAGAACAACGCATAAAATGATTTAAAATTTTAAAGTAATTAGTGTTACCTTTCACCAACATACATTTGAGGCAGGTCTGCATGAAGCTGGTGGTGCCATTTTTAATTTAATATTTAAATATCAGTATCTTAAATGATAGGCTTGGAAGAAAATCTCTCTGTAATTAATACAAAAAGTAAAGCAGCCTGGAAGAGTGTCACAAGCATTGGCTGCAAGCCAGCTGGGAATAAAAATTCCAGCTCTGCCACCTTTGAGCTGAAGGACTTTGGGGCAGGTGACTTCTAAGTCTCTTTTCCTTTCACTGAAAAGTACAGATGTCTATATCACAGGTTTGTGACAGTTTTTCCACAGAGACAATAGGAAGCATCTGGTACAGTCTTGCCCACTTTAAGCAATTCCACAGTAAACAAGATTTAAAACGTTTTTCCCTATCAATTCATTGTCAATTCTGCTAGCCATTTAAGGATGTTTATTTAAGAAACACATATAGATTTCATATATAAACTTTAAAAAGTGTAAATATTTATTGTCCTGATGAATTCCGTGGCCTCACTTCCACAGGAAAGACAACTATGAATAACCACTTCACATGCTATTATTTCTAGAACTTTCACCTGGCAGCTCTCTGGAAGATAATAACTAATGAAAGTGGAAATACTGAAAGCAGCCCACCAACTTCCACATAGAAGAGCTTCAGGGATCATTGCTATTCATACAATTTCAATAATTAGGAAAAATACGCCCAGGAAAAGGCCCTGAGTACAGCATCAAAGAGAACCACCTGTACCATTTACAGAGGCTGCCTCACCCAGTCACTCTGCAATATTTTCTGATGGGCAGGAGTAAATTATATCATGCTCCGTCAACTCCAACTGGTATAGCCTGAGCAACCCAGGGCTGAGAAAAATTGAGCTGAGACAAGAAACAGGTGAAGTGAAAATGAAAACCTTCAGCCCGCTGCATTTGTGTTCACGTCTCAGCCCTCCACAGCAAACTACTGTCAGGTGCTCAACCATTAAATAAAGATAATTGAGAATTCCTGGGGAAAATTGAGCAGATTGTTAAATTCTTTGTTCCCTAACCTCCTTCTAGGATGTTCTGCCACAGTAATTTTTACTGATTAAGTCCTTCTACATTAGGCAAAAACCTGGGCCTGTTACTGCTGACTTTTTTTTTTTTTTTTTTGCGGTACGCGGGCCTCTCACTGCTGTGGCCTCTCCCGTTGCGGAGCACAGGCTCCGGACGCGCAGGCTCAGCGGCCATGGCTCACGGGCCCAGCCACTCCGCGGCATGTGGGATCTTCCCAGACCGGGGCACGAACCCGCGTCCCCTGCATCGGCAGGCGGACTCCCAACCACTGCGCCACCAGGGAAGCCCAAATGTCTCGTATTTTATACTTATTTTCCGAATCTACAAAATGCTAAAATGCCACTTGTTTAACAAAAGTCGGTTTGACAAAGCCAATACTCAGTGGATTCGATTTAGAAAACTAGAGGAAGAAAAGGTCTGAAGTTTACAACATTGCTTTCTGTGGGCCCACTCACCACCGCCCCCCCCACTACCACTGCCAAATCAGAATTAGGATTCAATTACAATAACAGGGCAATGTTTCCAAAAGTCTCAGAGCCTCAATACAAGTTGTAACATTAATATAACTGCATATCAAACTATCTTGCTGGCGGCTTCCCTGGTGGCGCAGTGGTTAAGAATCCGCCTGCCAATGCAGGGGACATGGGTTCGAGCCCTGGTCCGGAAAGATCCCACATGCCGCGGAATAACTAAGCCCGTGCGCCACAACTACTAAAGCCCGCGTGCCACAACTACTAAAGCCCGCGTGCCTAGGGCACATGCTCCACAATAAGAGAAGCCACCGCAACGAAGAGTAGCCCCCGCTCGCCGCAAGTAGAGAAAGCCCGTGCGTGCAGCAATGAAGACCCAACACAGCCAAAAATAAATTTAAAAAATAAATGAATTAATTTAAAAACACCCAAAACTATCTTGCTGTTGACCAAGACTTCCACTCCAACTGGCTTCTGTTGGCCTGAACAATTAGAAACAAATCCAGCATCTGACTTTAGCTGGGTAGTCTTTTCTTCAAGGCAAGGGAGGCTTTTTGAGCCAAAGGTAACATGTGGAAGGAAGACTGTTCCACGTGTGCACATGGAGCTTTCAATTCCACATTTCTTAGTAAAAGTACCCCAGCAGAACAGTGTTTGAGCAGGATAAACTGAGAAGGGCTGAGTGGTCAGTGACCGTGTAAAACGCTAAGGATGTTTTTAGAGGACTAGGAAGATACCCCAGTACAGCTGACCCTTGAACAACACAGGGGTTAATCCTCGTATAATGTGTAGTCAGCCCTGCATACAAGTGGTCTCTCTGCATCCTTGGATTCAACCAACCACAGACGTAGTACTGTAGTATTTGCTATTGAAAAGTATCCACTTCTAAGTGGACCTGTGCCGTTCAAACCTCTGTTGTTCAAGGGTCAACTGTACTTACTACCCTTTTGCTCAAGCTACTATCTTGAACCATGTGAAACTAGCGGTTCCATAGTTCAGAAACAGTTGACATCAACTAGTTCATGTGGTTAAACCCACCACTAGGAAATTCTGCAGACTTAAAGGTAATTAATTGCCACATTTTTCTGTCGATGATCTGTTTTTTTGCTTCTTATACCCATTATGGAAGAGTAGACTTTTAGAAAGAAGGGTATCAAGACGCACAAAAAACAACCACAGAAACTTTACCAATAAAAACGTTCTAACAATCGGAAAGACAACCTCCTCGCAAGTTGTTTTCTAAAACTTCTGTTCACCAAACATCTGCTTTTGTTTGTTTGTTTTCCAAGACTCTCTAATTGTCACAAATAGTTCCTGGAAGATACATTTTCCTACAGGCAGGGAGAAGAAAAGAAGGGAGAATGCTGGGTTCCTGCCGGGCAAGGAAGGGTGAATAGGGAATTTCAGTTTCAGCTGAACTCAGGCCTCAGTTCCCCGTCTCAAAGGCAGGCCCTGATGAGATGACATCTAAATTCCCTCCCAGCTCCAGCACTAACAGTTTACTGGAATTTGGTAACAGCCCTTATTCTACCTATATTCACTTGCATTTTACATCATCCTACTGCCAAACTCATAAATAATTTCACAGCCTGTAAGAAACAGCCATTAACTGTCATTGGACCTCAACCAAACAGGAAGAAAAAAAAAAATCCAACCCCATTCACTATATACAGCACATGTTTTTGCAGAGGGATATTTACATTGGATCCCACACACTCATGAATCCCTCCCGCTCTCTCTGCTGTGGGTCCTAGTCACGCCATACACCTCCGGTTCCATTTCTCCCAATGTGATCAAACCTGTTTGGAGATATCCTGTGAGGGAAACAATTTACAAGTTCTTTTTTTTTTTTTTTTTTTTCTTTCTCGGTACGTGGGTCTCTCACTGCTGTGGGCTCTCCCGTTGCGGAGCACAGGCTCCGGACTCGCAGGCTCAGTGGCCATGGCTCACGGGCCCAGCCGCTCCGCGGCATGTGGGATCTTCCCGGACCGGGGCACGAACCCGTGTCCCCTGCATCGGCAGGCGGACTCCCAACCACTGTGCCACCAGGGAAGCCCAACAATTTACAAGTGTTGATGCTGCCCTCGAACAATCTAGACATTTTCATACCAGAGTTCAAGGCACTGCTTCTGTTTCAAAAAACCAGAGTATTTTCCACACAAAGCACTGTAATTGCTCAAATGTTAAAGCATTCTAAAAGGCCTACCAAAACAAAATAAAATTTAAAAACTTTAATGAGTTCTTTATTCAAATACAAGAAAAATAAATGAATCATTTCCAGTGGAAATCAGACTGCATACTGGCAGACTCAGCGCATGAGCATGTGTGTATGTGGCCCACACAGTATTTTTAAAAGATCTGATTTCGTTGCCAACATTTTCAGACGGGGAAATTTCGCCTCAAACTCTAAATGTCCGTCTTCTCTTGAAAAACTATGTCACCACAAACACCCTTAGTTCAACAACCAGAAACAAGAGGTGGCACGTGCTTGCCCGTTTATAGCAGTTTAACTAGAAGAATCTGAGAGTTGTCCCTTTTGGTACTTTTTTCCCTTCAAGTAAATAAGCCAAACAATGAAGCTCACCCTGGTCAAAGACAGTCTGACATATTTCTCTCCCTTACTATCTTACCATGACAGAAATAATTCACTCCAGAACCAAACTGAGGCCTATCAAAGATTGCCAGGTTGCTAGTAAACCATGGCTCATTAACTATTTTAAAGAGAACACATATGGTAAACTTCTATTTCTTACTAGTGTTATGGTTACATCAAGTTTAACATTTTTCTAAATGTAATTAAGTGTGAGAATGCTTAATTGAGATCTCGATTATATGAATTTATTTTTTTTCAAGATGTGTTATCGCTAGATTTAAATTTCATCTAATATAAAAGCTTTTCAAAATCTATAAACTTAATACATTTAAAAAAAGAAAAAAATCTGCTACTCACACTAATCTTGTGCCCTCTTTACTGAAAATAGTTGCTATCGTCTCCTAATCAGGTCACAGTCATTTTTAAAGCCTTAATAGTTTCTTGTCTCTATCCCACACGAAAAGGACAGAGCAACTGACTTGACAAAACATTTCCCTAAATCTTCTTGCCCTACCATGGATTCAACTACCTCTTGTCAAGTGGAGATAAGAAGGCTCATTTCACGGGAGTATTATTTGTAAAAATGGCATAAATCTTGACTCCTGGTAACATTTATATGTAGGGTGTTAACCAACTATTCACTATCTCCACAAACCATGGAATAAAAACAAACTGGACCAAACTGCAATGCAGATGATGAGATTAGACAAAGCTCTTCCCTCCCTCCTAGGAATGGAGTTAACAAAAGACCAAGGGAACACAAAGGGCAGGCTTTTAGAGACTTGACCATGGAAGAGGAACAGCATCCTGTTGCAACCAGGGGCTTGCAGTTGTTCAGAACGTTGCTAAAAATTTTAATCGCTCTTCTTCTAAAGCATATTATCTTTCTCCATCAATAGGACAGCTGAGCCAAGGCCTGGGAGCATTTCTGATGATACAAGATCCTTTACCATCACAAATGCATTCCCCTTAAATCCTGAGAACTAAGTATAGCATTCCAAATTTAGAATATACATATTCTGCACACTATCAGAAGGGAAGAAAATCATTTTTAGCCTCTAAATTGAACTACAAAAGCACAGCAACAATTTTTGTTTTACGTAGTAAAGGAAAACTGCACTTTTAAATATCATTGATGCAAGCACTATTTCCTTCAATGTGTCCACATGACCAAAATGTGCTCGCTACAAGGGTTTCTTTTATAAACAGAAATGTAAAAAGCAAACAGGCATTTCCTATAATACTCTCCACCAGTAACAGGCATCAATTCTCAGCCCCAAATATAAAATTTCACAAATGACTTCTTTATACTGTTAATTACAAAAACATTTCCCTCCAACAAGAGTACCTGCAAAACTGCAAGTAGACTTAGAAATAATGTATCTGCTCTAAAAGAGATCATTAGAATCTGCCATTGTTAGGACTTCCCTGGTGGTGCAGTGCTTAAGAATCCACCTGCTAATGCAGGGGATATGGGTTCGAGCCCTGGTCCGGGAAGACCCCACATGCTGCAGAGCAACTAACCCCACGTACCACAACTACTGAGCCTGCACTCTAGAGCCCACGAGCCACAACTACTGAAGCCTGCGTGCAGCAATGAAGACCCAATGCAGCCAAAAATTAATTAATTAATTAATTTCTAAAAAGGAGTCTGCCATTTTTAAAAGTAGGTAGGAGTGACTTAGCGCTGCAAGCTTTAACTCAGCAAATCAGTCGATCTGGTAAGTGTGGTGTGACAGAAAGCTCTGGACTCAACGTGAGCTCCAATCAAGCTACCACTCTCTGAAACCAAGTGTTGGGAGGAGACTGGGCTAAAGAGAAAGATCTTCAGCTTGCTTTCCATCTTTTTACAGATCCTATGACTCTATAGCACTGTTGGCATTCAATTAAGCTCAATGATACATATCGCATACGAATAATGTTTGAATGTTTAAATTATCCATGAACTCAAGGTTCACTACAAGCACAGGTAAGTGAGGCCTGGTACAGTGACTGTTCCATCTCTGGGCTCAAGCTTGGCTTCTTATGATGATGATGGTGACGAAATATTTCAAGCAAACAAAACATAGCACATCTGTATACTCATTACCTACCTTTGTCAAACCATAACTTTTCCCATCTCTGTACTTGAAGTCTTTTTTTTTTAATCACCAATACATTTGAAGCTCCCTGAGTACCTCTCTCTAATACCATTCCCCTCCTTCCCCCAGATCACCATCTTAGCTTTTAAAACAAAATGAGATCAGACTGTCCTGGAATTTACTTCAAAATAATTTGGGGGGTTGATGGGTAGGGAAGAAAAGAGGTTAGAGAAAAGGGAAAACAGATGACATAAGATTGGCCTGGGTGATGAGAGAATGTTATAATGAACACCTCTATCCTTACTCTGTGTATGTTTGATATTTTTCTCAATAAAAAAGTTTTCTAAAAAATGAGAAAGAGGGCTTCCCTGGTGGCGCAGTGGTTGAGAGTCCGCCTGCCGATGCAGGGTACAGGGTTCGTGCCCCGGTCCGGGAGGATCCCACATGCCGCGGAGCGGCTGCGCCCGTGAGCCATGGCCGCTGAGCCTGCACGTCCGGAGCCTGTTGCTCCGCAACGGGAGAGGCCACAACAGTGGGAGGCCCGCGCGTACCGCAAAAAAAAAAAAAAAAAAAAAATGAGAAAGATATCAGATTGTAAATACCTCTAGATTACACTCCTAAAGCTTCACTATTCAGTATGATAGCCACTAGCCACATGCAGCTATTTAAACTTAAATGCAAATTAATTAAAGATAAAAAATTTAATTCTACAGTTGCACCAGCCACATTTCAAGTGTTCAACGGCTACGTACGGCTAGCGGCTACCATACTGATCAATGTAGTGGTAGAACATTTCCATCATCACAGAAAGCTCCACCTGACAGCACTGCTCTGCAGCCTTGGGTGTTATCTCCATTTGGTAAGAAGAGGTATAACCAACAGCCAAAACACTTGGCCTTAAGATCATCAAGTATGAGTCCTGATCCATCAAATAGGGGCTGACGGGCTTGGGTCAAGAATAATATCTAATCGCGGCTTCCCTGGTGGAGCAGTGGTTAAGAATCCGCCTGCCAATGCAGGAGACATGGGTTCGAGCCCTGGTCCGGGAAGATCCCACATCCCGTGGAGCAACTAAGCCCGTGCGCTGCAACTACTGAGCCTGCGCTCTAGAGCCCGTGCTCCACAAGAGAAGCCACCGCAATGAGAAGTCCTTGTACCACAACGAAGAGTAACCCCTGCTCGCCACAGCTAGGGAAAGCCTGCACGCAGCAGCCACGACCCAACACAGCCAAAAGTCAATAAATAAATAAAATCTATATATATATAAAAAAAGAATAATATCTAATCAAACTTCCTTACAACGTTATTTAAAAAATCAACTTTTACACACTGAAGTCTTATCACAGGAAAAATGTGTGGAATTGCACAACTTCAATTAGGACACGACTGCTGCGTGTGCAATAAGTTTAGTGGCAAAGCCAATGTGCAAATTAGCAACAACATTTCAAATGTGTATTTAAAGACCAAAAAAAACCTGAAAAATAATTCCAGTTTTAGTTTGAGAAATGGAGAAATCACACATTTCAGCTTCCAATTTGTTAAGTTTCTCCTCCCACTACCTTTATTTTGGAATAGAAAAACAACTTTCTACTTGTTTTCAACACAATTTTTTCGTGGTTGGGATTAAAACTTAAATCAAATTGCTGATGGAAGATTATCCAAGGACGTTTGGAAGGAATGAATGCAAAAGTCCAGACTGACTACTAAGACTATAGTCTAAGCTTTCATCTGCATCTAATGAAGTAATTTCTTCTTCCCAGAGTACGTCTTTGAGTAACCCATCTCTCTCATGTGCTCATGTATCTCAAAGAGAAAATTAAATGATCACTAAAATAACCTCACCTTTCCAAACTGAGATTATTTTGCTCCCAAAATCGTATTTCCCTTTATTCTGGACTAACCTAAAAGAAACTGATGGAACAGGTAAATTTTCTAGTGTCCTTTCACCTCTTTCAAATCAGATTTAAAAAACAAAAACAAAAACCCAACATTGATAACCATTTACATCAGGTGTAAAAGAAGGTAAATCATGTCAAGTGAGTTAACTCTTCCAGAGACATTCACATCTAACCCAGGAAAAACCAGTAATTCTCAACTTGTTTCCCCATCTATCATATGTGTTAGAATATTGAAATGGGGAAGTTGGGAGGAACGGTGGTTATGTACTAGTCCCTTTATCCAAAGCTACTAGGAGCAGGATTGGATAATTTATCTTAAAAAGCATTTAAAGACTAGGATTTTAAAAACAATCGGGGCTTCCCTGGTGGCGCAGTGGTTGAGAATCTGCCTGCTAATGCAGGGGACACGGGTTCGAGCCCTGGTCTGGGAGGATCCCACATGCCACGGAGCAACTAGGTCTGTGAGCCACAACTACTGAGCCTGCGCATCTGGAGCCTGTGCTCCGCAACAAGAGAGGCCACCATAGTGAGAGGCCCGCGCACCACGATGAAGAGTGGCCCCCGCTTGCCACAACTAGAGAAAGCCCTCACACAGAAACGAAGACCAAACACAGCAAAAAATAATAAATTAATTAATAAAACTCACTCCAAATTTCATACACAATAAAAACTACTATTTAAAAAAAAAACAATCGTTATAACCTAAACATTTTATTGTACCTTAAAACATATAAACGTACATTCATGCACCAATTTTTTTGACAAAAGGCCAAGGTTTTTTTTCATCATAATGACTTAGAGAAATTCCATTTAGAGGTGCCTTTTTGGTACAAACCCATAAGCATCATCTATGATTTCCAGTTTGTTTCTCAAGTGGAGTCAGAATTTTGAAACACTTTCAATGTAATCTGAATTCAGACTCCTTTAGATTCTTACAATTTTTTTCTCCAACTTAACCATATTAAATTCACAGCAGTTTTACTTTAGCAAAATTCTCACCTTTACTAAATCTTTCTATTTTTGCACTTATATTTCATAGATTTACATAATATTAAATTATGCACATGATGATGAAGACTACAACTGGCAGAAGCGGGTTTGGAAACAATTGACCCAGTAAGCATGGGTACTGGCTTACTGATCCAGTAGGCATGGTAGGTACAGAAATGCCCACGTGCCCTAGAATAGAATATTAGTCTACTAGTCAAAGCATCTGGCATGCTGTGGCAGTCACTATGTTTTGAAGACAGAATGGGGCATACAAACTCATCTGGCAGAAATTTTGAAAACATCCCCTCCAGACTCTGATACAATTTGTCAATTCCCTTTGTTGTGCCATTTTTCTCCTCACCTTACACCAAAAGAATAAATTTCTAACGGTAGCCTAGAAGGAAATAAAGTTGAGGTTATCTTTCTAGCACTCCTCAAATGACATTATAAAATGAGAAGAGGAGAGAAATAAAACGGGCCCTACTTTTCTGAATTCGGAACCGAGCTCCTGACATCTACTATCTAAGGGAAAAGGGAGGGCTAAAGAGTAGTTAGAAGAGCCTGACAAGACGCTGCCACCCCGCCCTCCCCGCAAAATCATGGAAGTGGAGCATTACCTGAGTCTCAGACTTTTCCCCCAACTGAACTGCAGGCTTCTTGAGAGCATGAGCTAGACCTTACACCCGTGTCCCCTGCATTAGCGGGCAGATCCTTAACCACTGTGCCAGCAGGGAAATCCCGGAGTCTAGCTTTTACAGCAGTTTGAAGTCTGTCCTCCAGTAAATAGTAAAAACCCGATGAAAGATCAGCTTGTTCTGAACCTTTTTTTTTTGATGTCCAGAGTAATCTGGTATGTTACCAAAGCAACATGCAGGCTCCCTCATCTGCATAAGGCAAAAGAAGACCCCCAAACCAGGAAACAAGGTGTTTTCACCTGGGTTTCCCCAAAACGCAGGGGCCTGAGGCAAGGGTTTGCATGCATGCAGCTAATGTGAAACAGAAGTGGGGACTGGGAGAAGTTTAACAGCGAAAGAGGAAAGCTATCCTAAAGGATGGACCAGTAACCCCTGAGGGCTGGGGCCCACGTGGACCCTCTGATTGTGCCTCAGAATTGTCCAACTTGGTGACAAAAGAGAGAAGTATTTATCTACCGGCTTCTATCCCCCAGCAGTCAGAGGTGAGCCATGCAATGGTAACTCCCTTGGACGTCCAGATATGTACATAGGTCAGAACACTACAGCCGAGAAGCCTGGGGCAGAAAGCTGTAGAGATGAGGTCTACACCTGCCAGAGGTTAGCACAGCGCAGCTGGAATAAAAAGGTGGCTGAGAGGAGGGGAGCCGGTACACATCTCATCCAACGGATCCAAGGAGCAGTTTCCACTCCTTCGGTCAAAGGTCTCTTGGGCTGTGGGGTCTGTGCACAGCGCCAGCCCCTCCCTTAAGCCTGTCAGTTAGAGCTAAGAGTGCATGAACGTGGTCAAGGTTATCAGAACATATTGCTTAAGGTAATGAGGCTTTTGTAAACATTCACAACTAGATTTGATCATTCCTCTTTATTGAAAAAAAGTAACCTGGGGCTGGAGGTGCACCAGAACACTATGTAGGTGGCACATAAGTGTGGTAGGCATTATTGCTGCTGGAATTCAAAGACAGAAAAGTCACCAAAACCTGGGTTGGTGAACGGAGGCTTCAAGGAGCGGGTATGTTGGATCTGTGCCTCAAAAGTGTGCCCTGACAAGAAAGAGGAAAGAGTGCACATTTCAGGTGTGTGAACAAGGGAAGGGGCAAATGCTCGCCTCCTACTGGGTAGAGTGGGGGGGTGGGGGGTGGCAGTTCTGCTTTGAGCCCAGCCTTAGGTATAAAGCAGTGATTATTTCAGTATTCGTTTGCCTTTTACCGAGGACGAATGTTTCATGCATCATCGTAAGCACCTGGTGTAATACCGCATTTAATCCTGTAAACCTCTGAAGAAGGTACTGTAATTATTTTACAGATGAGGAATGTGAGGTACACGAGGTAACTTGTCTAAGGTCACAGAGGTGGTCAAATGGCAGAGGTGATACACTAGGAGGCCAGCAGTCTGGCTCTAGAGCCCACATTCTCAACCAAAATGCTACATACAGTCCTCTATCCCTATCTGCAGGGACTGCATCAGCGGCTGGCTGAATCCAGACATGGAGGGCCAACATACTAGGCCATTTTATATAAGGGACTTGAGCATCTGCAGATATCGGTATCCGCGGAGATCCTGGAACCAGTCCCTGCAGATACTGAGGGATGACTGTATTAATACCTCTCAGCAGAGAGAAAACAAAGCACAGAAAAGAAGGGTGTCATAGATGCATCTGCATTTAGGAACAGACAAGGCTGGGAAAAGACTGATTTGGAAGCATCCTAAGGGAAATAATTCTATCAAGCAGTTGGAAGCCCTAATAGCCTCAAAACCATTTCCCAGAGAGTACAGTCCCAGAGTTGGGGCCACCAGAGACTAGCACAGAAGGTCTTTGAGAAGGTCACCACTCATCCCTTATTTGGTGACGGTGCTATTGGAAGCTCACTGTGAAAGAATAGGAATCATCATACTCTCTGCCTTCAGTTCACTCTGGCGGCTTAAACACACACAGACACTCTTTCTCCCTCTCTCATCATTCTACCATGTCCAGCTAGAATCAGAGTAGGCCAAATAGACTGAGAAAAATCATGACAGACAGGGAGACAATTTTACAAATAAAGACGCTTAGCTCTCTAGCAGATGCCCTGACTACGAAGCTATGGTGAACTCTTACTATTCAACACCATCACTGGCTCTCCCTAGGGGAGGGTTCACTTCCCCATCCCATCCAGCTTGGCCAAGTGACTGGCAGAGCCACTCTCTGCAGAAGGATTATCTATCTCCATCCTGTTGAATTTAGGAGTAACCATTTATTTTGGTCAATGATGTTCATGTGCAAGTGACCCACCCAAGAGCTTGAAAAGTCAGTTCAGGGTTCAGCAGGCCTCTTCTTCCTCTGCCACCAGATTGGCAATGTCCAGAGAGAGGACAGAACGTTCCCTCAGCCTGGGTCCTAGGGTGAATTCAGCATGGAGCGGATCTCAGAGGATGGAACAGACAAGGACCCTGTGTGAGAAATAAACCTTTGCTGTGTAAGCCTGGGATCCTGGGACCAATTTGTTACCTCAACATAATCTAGTCTAACTGACCAATACAAATGGTAGGTCTGTATGCACACTGGTCTAAGAACTGCTGGTTCCAAAGCCAAGCTCTCCCACTAACTGGCTGACTAGATAACTGACTAGATAAGTGACAACTTCTTTGTGCCTCAGTTTTCTTGCCTATATTACTTCTCAGAAATTTTGTGAGGATCAAGAGAGATCATTGTCTTGACAGTAATTTAAATAGAAAACACTTAAAAATCAAGACGCTGCACAGGTTTCCTATACCTGACAAAGAAGCTGGGAGTCAAGCCTTTTCCTTCCAACAGCAGGTCTGAGTAAATTTAATGGGCATCCTTAATGAGATTCATGAAGTTTATATTGGCATGAAGACGGTACACAAAGGAAGATGAATGAAAAAGGATTAAGTCTTAACAGAACCCTGGCTTTTAAAAGACTCTCCTCCTGTTTTCATAGGATCCAGTGGGTTTTTAGTTTTCTTTATGGACAACACCAACTGACACTTGCAGTCCAAGGTGGGAGGAGTCCTAGCATTCCACCCCACCCTTCAGGACTCAATTGCTTTGGTGTGTAAGGAAGTAAGACTCTTAGTTCTATATCTTGAGGAAGAGCTCCATACAGAAAACTAGACAGAGGAAGGCCTGGTGATGTTGTCACTCCTCTCTGTGCCCTTCCTCAGTCTTTACTTCCTCTGTTCTTTGAGGGCTTGATTTGGCCATGAAAGAAATCAACTCCCCGAGCCTCCCCTGAAACCTGAAGAATTAGTGCTCTGAAGATTTTCAGTGTCTTCCATCAACCAAGTCTAAGAATCTGGGATATCCTACGTTGTGGGTCGGGTGGATAGCGTATAAAATATTTAAAGAGCTATGTAGTAAGTACCCGTGTCTTGAAGAATGAACTGCAAAAGTGATGTGGTCTCTTCCCACCACCTTCTCGGCCTCACGTCCATCCACTCTAAGCCATCATGAATGCTGATGTCCCTGCTACACTGGATTCCCTTAAGAGGCTCTGCCTCACCTCAGAGCTTTGCACATGCTATTCCCTTGGCTTGGAACACTTTTCCCTAGCCACCGCCCCACCTCACTTTCCTTGCTGAGACCTAGTGCTTGCTCATCCTTCAGAGAAATTTGATGAGCATCGGGGACGGCATCTCAAGGACTTACGTCATGACCTCAGCACCTACACAAAGAAAGTGCACAAGATGTATCTGATAAAGCAGATGGATTAGGAAGCCAAGAATGACTACTGATGCATTAGGGTGTTGACAGTTGTTCTGTTTTTCCATTTCTAACCTATCTATATTATTGTAATTCTACTTCTACAAGAAAAAAGAATTTGAAAGTAAGAAAATCATAAATTCTTCCCAAAGGAATGTTACTTAATTATCAAAAACAGACACAACTCCACAAGGACTCAGAGGCAAAAAATATACAAATCAATTTTCACTGCAAAGTAAAGGAGCTGTTACCGTGGAGGATTCCTGGACTGAATGTCAATATTATGACATAGTATGAGTGTGTTTCGTGTTTGGTAATTGCAATCATTGTTGCTTTTGTTGTGGTCACCCATTTACAATGCTTGGTGTCAGTTTATTTATCTCTTGTAAAAATAAAATACAGTGTGTGTGTGTGGAAAAAAAAACAAACAACAGACACATTTTATGTTAGGTATATTTTCACAACAATTTTAAAAATTAAAAAAAAAAAAAAAGCAGGAACCAAGCTCCCCCTTGTTGGATACCAAAGATGTTCTTTTGGAGCATGAAGCCATTCCTACCTCTCCACCCCAGCCTGGCCCCTGAGTCAACACATCACCCTCCAACCCACAGGGTCCTAGTGCAGCAGGTGGACCGAACGCATCCACACAACTCAACTTTCTGCATCCTTTGACTTGAGCGATGCGCTCACCCTCACTAGCACGGATCCTGAAAAGGTGTTTCTAATGCCTTGGCTCTGGTCATATCAGGCAACAGACTCCTGATTTCTCCCTCAGGCCAGGCGTGAGACAATGCAAACTTGATTTTTAGATCACCAGCATTCTTTTTAGAAATCTGTCTGTTTCACCTTAGCCCAAGTCTTGTTTTTATGTTCAACAGCAGCCGCATTGATGGGCTGCCAGAAGGCCTGAGCGGATAGGAGAGGTATTGTTTAGTTGAAAGGGGGTTTTCTGTCAATCTGGATTAAGACAAACAAACTAAAAAAAAAACAAAACAAAGGGGGTATCAATTATATTGTAAAGTAGTTCTCTTTGGGAAAAAGGACTGAAGCTTTAGATCTACTGGGTCTTTGTTTAAATAATCGTTCAGCTTGGCTGACCCCAGTTGAGACAGTTTAGCTAAGGCGAGGAAAGACAGTTCCCAATAAATGATAAAATCCAAGAGCAGCCCCTACCCTCCCCCCCAACCAAGTTTAAGGTCCTATAAAGACAAACACAGGCACAGAAAACCCTGATTGTAGCTTGCTCCGCAGGGAGCCTAAATCCGAAGTCATCATCAGCTGTGGCATCATCAGTGTAATAAACACTGGGTCTGTTGGTAATCAATCAAAGCACGCATCCAAATCATTCATTCCTTTGTCTGGACACAGACATAGCGGGGCCCCTATGAAAGCACTAAGCATCTGTTTCCTCGGTTATACAAATGTCCAAATAGTCAGACAGAGTACTCCCGGGCACACAGTTTGGCTTCTTAGTAGCAGTTTATATGGTATGGGTTATGCTTCCTGCTGTAAACCTCAAAAAGTTGATGAGAATCATCTAAGAACTGTTACATCAGGACGATGGGATATGAGTATTGTTTTCATCTTTTAATCAATCCCTTGGGTCAGTTTTTCATCGTGATGTAGACACATCATTTTTAAAGAAGATACTTTAGAAGACAGAGAAATCATCTACAGCTTTCAAAAGATTTAATCCTTCTCCAGGTCCAAAAGCCACAGCCCTCCATGTAGGGGCCACATCCTCAAGTCATAGAAATGGCAATTTTACAACAAGGGAAAATGACATTTCGTTGTCAGTCCTCACCCTCCTGCTGAAGACAGACCATATCTTTAGGAACTGCCTATAATGATCCTCGAATAGATAAGATCCTTTAACCTGCATCATAGCTGTTGACTCAGCAATAGACACATAATTTCCTTTCTCCCGAAATGGCTTACATACGCTATTGAAGTTTGTTTTTGTAATACACACGGACACTAAATCTCTCAGAAAATAAAAGCTCCAGGTAAGAAGGAATTTCTCTGCTGTCCACTACTGTAGCCCTGGCACCTAGAACAGTACCTGGCACACAGGAGGTGCTCGATAAATAGTGTTAAATAAGCTAATGAATGAACTTGGATTTCCATTCCTTTCGGCGCAGTGGATAAAAGGATAATTAAACTTGTTTCTTGAACGATATCATAGGGGAATCTCCACCACTGGAAAGACTTAAACACTTCTATTAGGGATAATGTAGAAAATATTTCTTTCTGCATTGGGGAGGAGGCTGAACCAAATGACCTCTCAAGTCCCTTTAAACCCCCAGACCTTATAACTTGATGAACACCACTCCTTAAAAGAGAGGATCAGCTACTTAAAGCCTGTTCCCAGGTAGAGTAAATGACCATGCTCTGATTAAAACAAAGATAATAGCGGCCCTGGGACTTGGATGCCAAAATACTAACTCATCCGTAATGTGCACACATCCCTAGGGGAGAAATGCTCTTGCTAATCATCACTCACACTCTGGAAACAGCAGATGTGCTTCAGGGGCTTCTGGGAGCCAAGTCCAAAACCCACTCCTGGGAAAATGGAGAAGCTAGGGGTCGAGATTAAAATGGAAATAAACAGTATCACACCAGACTGAAGCTTCTGTTTCCCAGCCAACAACAAATCCATTTAAGAAACGTCTGAATTTAGCCTTGAAGTTAAAATGGTTATAACTGAAGATAACCACGTCATAAGATAGAAAATACTGCATTTGATATATAAGGATTTTTGCCCAGTGAAATGTCATATGTACCTGAGGTATCACACTCAGAGGTTCAAGTTCAAGAATGTCTGTCTAAAGTTGAGGGCAAGTTATTCTGGTTGAACTTTTTCTTCAATCTGAATGAGAGACGCAGTTTGTAGGGGAAGGAGATATGTTCACGTTTTCCTAAACAAAAAAAATCTAATTCTAAAGGAGTAACTAGGGAAACTCCATTCACAATCAACTTTGGAGTGATTCTTTTCTATCAACACATCCTTCCTTTCTTTTGTTCAAATGGTAGAATAGATACGGGAAAAGGAGGGGCAGCGATTTCTACCATGAAGGATTCTGTGTAGAGATCCTGGGCCTGGGTTTGGAGAATCTTCTGCATTCACTGGGGTTGTTTTGAAGACCTAACTGCAAACACTACACTTAAAACAGGAACCGAATGAACAAAGTGAAACAGTTCAACAACTCCTTGGAAAATGTCTGAAAAGACTTTTTAACTTTGTAGTCAACTCCTGATCACCCCTACAACTCGGTCCAAAGAAAAAACAGTCTTCTGTTTCCAAACTGTAAGTAACTTAATCTTAATTCTAATGACAACAGGGAATGTGCAGAGAAAGCAGTTACCTCCTCTGTACACACACACTTTGTAAAATCGCCTCTATTTTTTGAATGAGAGAGGTCTTACACAAGAATTCTGTGGAATTAAGCTCACATCTGGTTGGCAGACCTGGTGTTGGACATGATTGTGGCCACACAACTAAATCTTAAATCCACATACTGTTCCTATTTAACTGACATATATGAACTAATTTATAGAAAATGTGCAGCAAATTATTTCTTCCACCTCCCCCATGCCTCAAGAATGCACCAGCAATAGGTGTTACTGAAAGACACCCTGCCCACACACACACAGAACATTTGCATATAGCCACTGTCCAATTATCTAAAGCAGATATTGTTATTTATCTGAATCTGTGCTCTGTAAATGTGTGTGTGTGTGTGTGTGTGTGTGTGTGTGTGTGTGTGTGTTGGGGAAGGGGGGTGGGGTAGGGGGGTGGGAGTAGTAATTTAACCAGATAAACTTGACCTCTCTGGACCTCAATATTCTCACCAGAAAAATAAAGGGATCAGCCCAGAGACTATGCAACTTCCCGCAGTAACAACAATATATGACCACTAATTATCAAGAGGAGACCTGAATTCTTAAGTGTTTGTCATTAAATATTAGAGTTTAAACTACCTAAAAGACCCACAGTTACACTTCAATATGACCACTGCACACCTTCTGACGGTGGAGAACGTCTTTGAAAACATCGCGGCAGCTGAACCACCAAACCGGGTTAGAGCACGCTGAAGGACTCCGCTAATTATGGGGGAGGGGTGCAAAAAGCGACTGTATCTGGAGGAAGAGTTGGGAGAAGGGCTGCGGGTTTGAGAGCACAGTCTTGCAATTTGCATTTCTGGGCTTGCAGAGCTTCCAGTATCTCCGCGAGACTTTGGTCTGTACCTGCAAAATCTCTCAAGCCACCACCTGCAGCTACACAGTTGTGGGAAGGGGAAGAAGAGGAAAAGAAAAGGAGGTGGTAGAGCGGGAAGAAACTCGCTCAAGGAGCCCACAAAGCCCGTGGGGCGAAAGTGACTTTGAACAGTGACAAAGGAAAGAGGAAAGAGAAAGAAAGAGGACTCCGCCTTTCCCCACCGGCTCTGCTCCTTTCAGTAAAAAGGGAAGGCCGCCGCCGCCCCTGGCCTCCGCCTTTCACCCGGGATGCAGAGCCCCGGCTGAAACCGCACCCTTTAAGTCCGGCTGCCCTCGGGCCGGGTCCAGAGTCGCTGAATGAGCTTTGCACCGCCGGAGGCGCGGCCCCTGCCCCGCCGGCAAACTCGGGGACTAAGCATCCCCCTCCCTCCCTCCCCGTCTCCCTCACCCCGTCCCGGGGCACCCGATTCTCCACGCACCCGCCACCCCTTCCTCTTCCTCGCGCGCCCGCCTCTCCGGCCCGCCGCCCCCGACCTTCCAACCGCAGAGCATTTTTAAACTTCCACCCACCCCGACAACGGGGCCCTTTGAAAACTTTGTGTATCTAAGGCTTTTGTCCACATCCTGGGCAGGGCCCGGTCACCAGCGTGGGTGCCTGAGGGTGTCCGGGATCTCACAGTGCACAGGGGAAGCCACCACGGAAATCCCACCCCTTTTTAATTTTTTTTTAACACATGAAAGGATGCTCAACATCACTAATCATTAGAGAAGTGCAAATCAAAACTACAATAAGGTATCACCTCACACCGGTCAGAATGGCCAGCATCAAAAAGTCCACAAACAATAAATGCTGGAGAGGGAGTGGAGAAAAGGGAACCCTCTTGCACTGTTGGTGGGAATGTAAATTGATACAGCCACTATGGAAAACAGTATGGAGGTCCCTTAAAAAACTAAAAATAGAACTACCATACGACCCAGCAATCCCACCCCTTCATTTTTGACCCGCTTCTACAACCGCGTGACACAACGCTTGGGTTAACAATTCCCACGCCCTGGTCGCCCCTCGGCGCGGGGGAGCCGGGAGGAAACAGCCCCCCCCCCGCACCCGGCGCCTTTCTCGACTGTCACGAGGGGAAAGGTGTGCGCGGGGAGAAGGAGGCAGCCGAGAAACACCGTGGCCAAAAGGATCCTCTTGAAGAAAAAATAGGCGAGGGGTCCTTTTTCTCCCACATCCCGGGAATCGGGGCGCGACGAGGCGATACACTGTTGCATCACGTAGTAGCCGAGCCGCGGGGATCCTCGCCCTCCCCTCAGCCCCAGACACGCGCCCAAATTCATGCACACACCCACAGCTACCGCCGCAGCCGTCCCGAGGCCCCCGCTCCCGGCCCCCAGTATTCCCCGCCGGCCCCCGCCCGCAAGCGGGAACACCCCCAGCGCCGGAGGAGAAGCGGCCGAGGGAAGCGAGGCCCCAGCACTCACAGATGGTCTCCCCACGGCCACGGCCATCGCGGCTGCTGCTCCAGCTGCGCCCGGGTGCCCTCCGCCAACACTAGCTGCTGCTTGGGCTCGGGCTCCCGCTCGCCTCCCCCGCGCCTCCCTCGCGGCTGCGCTCTGCTAGCGCCCGGCTCCCGCGCGCAACCAGCGGCATCTGCTCCCCCCTCCCCACGCCGCCGCCCCTCCCGCTTTATTAGAACAACATGGCCACCCGCCTGGAAGGGACCATTTGCTTCCCCAGGAAGGGGTGTGAGCCTGCGCGCCCGGGCTGAGGCGGTGGGAGGGAAGATGGTAGAGGGGCGGGCCTCCAGCCCTGGTCCGCAGGCCCAGGCTGCAGAGCTCGCCCTCATCAAATGTAGCGGGCGGTCCCGAAATGACCGTCTCCCGTGCCACCGAAAGCCCCCAGCCTGTGGGCCGGCCGCCACCCCCGTTCCACCAAGTGCTGGAGTCCGAGTAAAAGCCTGGGCGCGGAGGTCCCAGCCCCGGGTCCCGCCACGCGCTTCGCCAAGCTGGTAGCTGGAGCGGCTGCGGAGAGGGAGACCGGACACGGGCGAGACAGGTCCACGGGGACAGCATCTCGCGGAAAGTTAGCCCCAGGCAAGCACGCCCCAACCGGAGGAACCGGCTTGGAAGGGGAGCGGGCCACTAGGGAGAGCGGTGGGCGACCGAGGCGGGCTGGGCCGACCCCCGCGAGGGAGAGTTCCCCTCCACAATTCTTCTCTTCCTAAGGGAAAGATTAAAAGGCAGAGAGCTGGAAGCTGTTACTGTAGCGTGCGGCCGGGTAGGCGACCACAGTGGAGAGGAAGAGGCGGTAGAAGTTGCTGCGGCGGACGACTAACCTTAGCCTGCCGCAGAGGAGGAAAAGGACGCCCCCGCCGGAGAATTAAAGCAGCTGTTGACTGCCCTAGAGCGTGGGGGCCGAGGCCTCCCTCGGCTGTAACCCGAGAGCTGGGCACACGTGAGAGCTCCGCCGACTACTCTTTTTGATCGCTGGAGACTGACCGGACGACCCGTAGGCGGGCGCGCGGGCCTGCGGCTGTGGGGCGCGGCGACGGCGCCAGTCTGTGCGACTCCGAGCGCGTGGGAATGGGAAACTGCTCCGCGGTGGGGAAGGACTTTTCCCGCAGATGTCGGGGGCGTTGCTGCGTGTCTGTGTGGAGCGCAGAATGGCAGGGTCCTGGTGCAGGCCGGGTGGCGCGGCACCCCGGCAAGAGCTGGGCGGTGAGGTGTGCGGGAGGTGCTGTCGATCCCCGCGGCCTCTCTTAGGGTTGAGGAGGGAGGGGTCCACGACGACAAGGTGATTGAGGATAGTTCCCGGTCGGGGGCCGGGAGCCAGTTGGATCCAAGCGCAAGGAAGGTGTGGTGAGGCGATGAAGGGCTGTCATCAGCCCACGGGATTGCGCCCTTAGGGAAAACCCTGGCCTATTGAATTAGGTGACAGACAAACCACCTCTTTTAGCCTGGGGCACCTCAGAGCCTGACCTGAGACTTCAAGCACCCAGGCTCCTCGAGGCCTTGCGTCTGCCGCTCCTGCTGTCTCTGCCCCCGAAGAGTCGCAGGATTCAAACGCGCGCCGCGTCGCCTTTGGCTAAGGGTGGGTGGGCTCCGGGCGCGCATCCAGCTGCTGCGAGGCAGACGCTGGGTTGCCCCGGGAGGGGTCAGGGGGCTAGAGGCCACCCAAAATGAATTACACCCGCAGCATCCTGGTGGGACCGCCAGGAATGAGAAAACGATGAAAGTACACGGTGAAAGAAAGATGAGGGGCTCTTCAGCCTGTGGCCCAGACCCTCAGAGCCCTAACCTCTTCAGTTTGGACCAGTTTCTACCCCTAGACTTCAAATCTTTTGAAGACGAGGACCACCATTTTACGTCAAGCATGCATTAGGCACTCTGTAAGCGTTGAGTTACGATTACCAGGTGCGTGGGTGCTTTGTAAAGGGAGGGGGAAAGAAATACTTCGGTCTGCAGCTGTCTGTATATGGACATTTTTTTCCTTCTCCCAGAGAGAGGATTACACAGCGGCACTGCCCATGGACAAGAGGTCTCAGGTAAACCCTATGAAAAGACAGCTCCACAGGCTGCCAACTGGATAAGGGCAGTTACAAACCAACTCTCCATTTTATGTTACATAGACCAGACCAGACTGCAGGATTTCATTCATTGTTTTTAATTTTATTTACTTATTTTGTTTGCAAATGCTTAGGTTGAAAACAGCTGATTAGTTTTTAAGGATGTGAACTCCCTACCTTTGTTGGTAGGTTATTTTATTTATGCTTATCACAAAGCTTAAAGTCACTTATTCCAACATCTAATCTGTTTGAGGAAAACCTTTTAGGATAAAATCATCAGTTTACCCAGGTTCTGCCTGATTTTTTTTCACTGACTAGGAGCAAGCAGTGCCTTAAATTACCCCCTTCCTTGTTTTTTTGGCAGGTAGGCATATATATGTGTGTGTGTGTGTGTGTGTGTGTGTGTGTGTGTATTTAATAAATATACAATTTAAATCCTTTCAACCAAGGAAGGCTATTTCAGAATTTCAGTTCTCATTTTGAAGTTAAGTATCATTCTACAACCAGACTACCTAGATTCAAAATCCTGGCTTTACTATCGATACTTCACAGCTGTGTGACCTTGGGCAAATTACTTAACCTTTCAGTGCTTCAATTATCTCATCTTTAAAACCTGTTTAGTAATAGCTCCTCCCTAGTAGAATTAATAAGAGATTAGGTTACCTTTTAATTCTGCCCAGCACTGCGCTAGGAGCTAAAAAAAAATTTTACTGAGGATGCCTCTCTGACACAGTCTGCTGAGAGACAGATGTTTAAACAACTCCAATAAATAGGCCAAATCTTAGAAAAGATGAATGAATTATGGGATTTCAAAGCACAGTAGAAGGAGCTATTCACTCCCTGTCAGAACAGGAAAGGCTTCATCAAAGAGTTGGAGGAGGGGCGAGAGCAAGGAAGACATTCCAAACAAGGGAAGAGAATGAGCAAAGATTCAGTGATTTCAAAGGTAATGATGCTATGGGAAGGATAGGTCATTTGGCATTGCTACCATGTAGCAGCCTTAGAGGGAGCCTGGTAGAGTGGGGAGAACACAGCACTTGGACTCCAGATTATCACTTATGAGCTTTGTGACATGGAGCATGTGAGCCTTTCTTCATCTCATTTTTTCCTACTGCAAAATAGGGTAGTGATCGTGAGTTCTGATGGAGGATATCCATGTTCCTGCCCACAGGAGAACCTGAACTTAAACGGCTTTCTTTCCCTTAGATTCAGTTAGTTGAGTTCAGGCAATGGGGAGCAACAGCAATACAACAAAGAGTCTGGGTATTTATTCCCTAAGGCTCCCTTGCTATGGCATGACTGCAGGCTGGCTACATCTGAAGGTCACAGTTACTCTAGGTTATTCTAGGGTAAACCCCTTGTGGTTTCTCTACATTTTGCCCACACCTTTGCAAGTAGCCTTTTCTTAAACTCTACTGAAATTATCCAATAGGAATGTACCATCTCAACCTTAACAGATTCAGTCCATCAGAGAATTGTTTTGCTCAGAGATAACTGAGAAAACATAGGTATGCTATTATTAGAATGACCTATAACTTATTGTCCAAACTTAGAAACTTTAGAGACTGAAAAAGAGCATTGGTGCCATTAGTAACTACACTAGGACAATAGGCAAAAACCAGGACTTATGGTCACCCTAGCTATTATTACAAGTTATTAATTGAGAGATGATCATACTAACATACAGAGATTATGAGTAAGATTATAAATGTCTCAAGGCGAATAAGCACTCTTGCCTTGAGACATTTATAATCTTATCGTGTTTCACAAAGTCTGATATATTCAATGAATGTTGAGCTGCATTGGAATGGAGATGAGGCTAGGAGCTATGCTACCAAAAGCCTTTATTGCCTTACTAAGGATTTGGAATGTGATCCTGTGGGCAATGAAGAGCCAAGGAGGTTAACCATATATTTGCATTTTAGAACTAAGATCTCTACTGGGCTTCCCTGGTGGCGCAGTGGTTGAGAGTCTGCCTGCCGATGCAGGGGACACGGGTTCGTGCCCCGGTCCGGGAAGATCCCACATGCCGCGGAGCGGCTGGGCCCGTGAGCCATGGCCGCTGAGCCTGCGCGTCCGGAGCCTTTGCTCCGCAACAGGAGAGGCCACAACAGTGAGAGGCCCGCGAACTGCCAAAAAAAAAAAAAAATAGAAAAGATCTCTACTGAATATTTGACATTGTTAGTTATGCCAGATCTGTTCCCTTCTTAATGGAACCCCAATTTGCTTGGGGAGATTTTCCAACGAATGTTCCACCTTGATGGAAAGTAAATGCCTCTACAAGAGAGGTTCCTAAAGTTGCTTTCCATCAAATCCTTCCTCTTACCACCAAAGTATATCCAAGAGAGCATGTGATCTAAGCTTGGTCAGTCAGACACTGTTAAGTTTGAATCTTGAATTAAGGACCCAAAGTCAGTACAAATTGTTAGAGTTTATGCATTCCATAATCAATTTTTATTGCTTGTTTCTGTGACTTGCAGTCAAACAACCCTAACTAACACATCACCTTGATTCCAGTAAAAAATGATAAATGATGAATTAGGAACACTATAAGAGACAGGGAATAAGTTAGAAGCCATTACCACTTTCATTTCAAACAGTATAACTGACAACAGATCCTGAACCCCTCCTGCAACATAATATATAAAGATGTTCTAATATTTTAAAACATCCATATTGGAGAGGAAAAAGTAAAACTATCTCTATTCACATAAACTTGTATATAGAAAATCCTATGAAATCCACTAAAGAATCATTAGAACTAATATGAATTCAACAAGGTTGTATTGATAAAAAATCATTACACAAAAATCAGTTGTTTTTCTACACACTTGCAATAAACGATCCAAAAATGAAATTAAGAAAACAATTTCAGTTACAATAACATCAAAAAGAATGAAATATTAAGGAATAAATTTAACAAAAGTACAAAACTTCCATTAAAAACATTGCTGGAAGAAATTTTTCAAAGTCTAAGTAAGTGGAAAAACATCTCATGTTCATGGATAGGAAGACTTAACGTTGTTAATATGGCAGTACTCCCCATATTGATCTACAGATTTATCACAGTCCCTATCAGAATCCTAGCTGGCTTACTTGTAGAAACCAATCTGATTCTAAAATTCATATAAACTTTTAGGGACCCAGAATAGTCAAAACTTGGACTCCCACTTCCATATTTCAAATGTTACTACAAAGCAACAGTAATCAAGGCAGTGTGGTACTGGCATAAGGATAGATATAAAGATCAATGGCATAGAATTGACAGAAATAAACTCAAGTGTTATGGTCAACTGGACAAGGCCATTCAATGCGGGAAAGAATAATCTTTTTAACAAATGGTACTGGGAAACTAGGCAGATGCAATAGAATAAATTCCAATCCTTATCACCTACCACATACAAAAATTATTTCAAAATGTGTCAAAGATCTAAATGTAAGAGCTAAAACTATATAAAACTCTTAGAAGAAAATATAGAGCTAAGTTTTCATGACGTTGGATTTGGCAATAGATTTTTAGATGTGACATCAAAAGCACAAGCAACAAAAGACTACCAAAATTTAAAACTTTTGTGCTTCAAGGACACAAAAAAAGTGAAAAGACAACCTACACAATAAGAAAAAATATTTGCAAATCATATATCTGATAAGAGACTTGTATCTAGAATATATAAAGAACTCTTTCAACTTAACAATAAAAGATAATTTTTTAATGGTTAAAGGATTTGAAAAAAACATGTGTCCAAAAAGATGTACAAATGGCCGTAAAAGATCATGAAAAGACTCTTGACATCATTAGAAAGAGATGCCACTTAATATCCACTAGGGCGGCTATAATCTTTAAAAAAAATCATGTAACAAGTTTCATCAAGGATGTGGAGAAATTAGATCCCTCGTACACTGTTGGTGGGGATGTCAAGTAGCACAGCCACTTTGGAAAACAGTTTGGCAGTTTCTCAAACGGTTGAACATAGAGTCAGCATATGACTCCACAACGCCACTCCTAGGTATATACCCAAGAGAACTTAAAACGTATGTCCACACAAAAACGTATTCACAATAGCCAAAAGGTGGAAATAATCCCACTGTCCATCAACTGACGAATAGATAAAATATGGTAGATCCATTCAATGGAGTATCGTTTGACCATAAAGAGGAGTTAAATACTGTTAAATGGTACAACATAGATGAATCTTTTAGACATGATGCTATGTGAAAGAAGCCAGCCACAAAAGATCACTTCTTATATCATTCTATTTATCTTATATGTCTAGAATAGGCAAATCTATACAGAAAAAAATAACAGCTAGCTGCTCAGGACTGAGGTGGGATGAAGTGGTACAGAAGTAATAACTAAGGGGTATGGGATTTCTTTTTAAGTGATAAAAATGTTCTAAAATTCATTATGGTGATATATGAGGTTCCAGTTGTTCTGCTGTCTACCAGCAGTAAGTATATTCAATTTTTAACTTTTTAGTCATTCTAGTAGTTTTGCAGTGGTACCTCAATGTAGTTTTAATTTGCATTTCTCCAGTGACTAATGGTGTTGAGAATCTTTTCATTTGCTTATCTGCCATTTATATACCTCTTTGGTTATGTGATTTTTTGCCTGTTTTTTAAACTGGTTTATTTTTATTATTTATTCTTATAGATGCTTGATATATATTTCACATGTATTTCTAAGGTTTGTCGTTTCATTTTCTTACTAGAATTTTTTAAAAGAGCAGAAATCTTTATTTGATGAAGTATAACATTGATTTGTTTCCTTTCATGGATTGTGCTTTTGGTGTCTATAAAGAAATGTGTCAAATCTCTGTTTTTCTTCTAGAAGTCTGTAGTTTTAGTTTTTACATTTATGTCTATAATCTATTTTGAGTTAATTTTTGTATATGGTGTGAGATAAGGATGAAAGCTTATTTTTTCACATATGCAGTTTTTCCAGCTTCACATGTTGAAAAGATTATCCCTTCTCCACTGAATTGCCTCTGTACTTCAGTCAAAAATTGCTTAAGTATATATGTGCTTGTCCGAACTCTTCTGTTTATTGGTCAATGTGTCTATCCTTCTGCCAATACCACATTGCCTTGATTACTGTAGCTTTCTAATAGGTCTTGAAATGAGGGAAAATGAACTCTCCAACTTTATTCTCTTTCAAAATTATTTTGGCTAATCGAAATCCTTTGCCTCTCCATGTACATTTTATAATAAGCTTGTAAATTTATACCAAAAAATCATAGTGGGATTTAGAATCATTAGGGAGAATTAACATCCTAACACTATCGAATCTTCCAGTCCATGAACATGATATATCACTCCATTTATTTCCACTGCTTGCTTTCTTTAATATTTTGGAGATTTCAGCATACAGATTTTGCATGTATTTTTTTGGTTTTTTTCCTTTTTAATAGTTTTATTGAAATACGATTCACATACCGTACAGTTTATCAATTTAAAGTGTACAATTCAATGGTTTTTAATATATTCACCAGTTCCAATCTCACAGTTTCCTCCCTTTGTTCCTTCAGTTCTAAGAGTGGTAATGACTCCTTTTTTTTTTAATAAATGTATGTATTTATTTATTTTTGGCTGCGTTGGGTCTTTGTTGCTGCACACGGACTTTCTCTAGTGTGGCAAGAGGGGGGCTCCTCTTCGTTGCGATGCGTGGGCTTCTCAGTGCGGTGGCTTCTCTTGTTGCAGAGCACCGGCTCTAGGCACGCGGGCTTCAGTAGTTGTGGCACGTGGGATCAGTAGTTGTGGCTCGCGGGCTCTAGAGTGCAGGCTCAGTAGTTGTGGTGTACAGGCTTAGTTGCTCCACGGCATGTGGGATCTTCCCGGACCAGGGCTCGAACCCATGTCCCCTGCATTGGCAGGCAGATTCTTAACCACTGCGCCACCAGGGAAGTCCCCAATGACTTCTAAATGTTATTAGTCTTTGGGTGCCTTGCCATCCCTTATTTGTTATACTTCAGTGCTTCTCGAATTTTAGTACACAGGAATCACTTGGAGATCCTGTTAAAATGCAGATTCTAAAATCAGTAGGTCTGGTGTGGGGCCTGATAGTCTTTAGTTCCATCAGTCTCCCGGGTGATGCTGATACTGCTGATCTGGTGATCATACTAGACTAGCAAGTGTTAACAGTTCTACTCTTTATTTAAGGTATCTTTTTTTTTCATTTGAAACATCTGCAGTAATGTTTGTTTTTTTTTTTTTTTGTAATGTTTGTTTTTTTTTTCCCCACTGAGACTTTGGTAGATATATGTGGAAACAAAAAAAAATTGAAATTGTCATTTTTAAGCTCAATCTCTTTCCCTGTTAAAAGAGTTGTTTAGAAGTTCGTTCTAGATAATGTTAAATTTACCAATATTTCTCAAACTCTGCCCTGTTCCTGCTGCTTTTATTCTATTTGATAATCAGGACAATATATGCCCTCTTCAATCCTTGGCATTTCTTATTTTTCTCTGGTTTCCCAAAGCTGACTAATGCTAACCCATAATCACTTATGCAAAGTCTTTCAGGGATAATTCATTTAGGCCTGGAAAGTTTAACTCACTTAAAGCAATTGATTGTTCACTTACCACATTGGATTTCAGTAACCTTTTAATCATGTTTATACTACATTTTTCATTAAAAAAAATTCTCTTTGAGAGAGGAGACAAAAAGTTGTGTAGTTTTGACTTTTCATGGTCATCTAATAGCATTATATCATCAGCATCAAGTGGTGATTTTCATCCTTTCTTTTCATCCTCTTACGGCAAGTATTACTTGAAAAGCAAAAAACAAATTTTGAAAATTTCTTGGTATTCTTTTTAAAAGCAAAAATTATCTAAGCCTACAAGAAAGTATCAATCCTTGTAGGCTTTTGCTACTCTTTAATACATGCTCTTTTTAAAATCTGATCTCATTAAGGAGCATCCTGTGAAATGACATGCTCCCTGGAGTATGATGACTTGGCCTGCTGGTCACTGTCCTTGGCAGCCAGCCGGGGTCCGGTCCCATAGTTCTGACATCTCTAATTCTCAGATAATTCCTTTCTCCCTGTAGCCAGTTATTGTGGTATCAGTTATTATTTCTTTTTGTGAGCCTAGAAAATTTATGTAGTTGAAGTCCCTTCAACCACTAGATATTGCCACTGAATTAGAACAGAATCATACATACATACCTGTATATTTGAACAGCCGTATCACTTCTACATTTTCATGTTTTGTCTCAACCTATTCGCTGTCCATCATTCTACCATCCTCAATGTCCACTAGCTGAATAACTCTCTAGTGCATGGGGTTACTCTGTACGCTCATCTCTCTTCTTGTAGACTTGTTCCTTTTGAATGAGGTAAAACTTTCTTTACTTATTTCAACCTGAGTTCCTTGCTTCTTCATCTATCAATATCTGTTGGGTTTGGAAGAAAAATGTAAACACTCTTTCCAAAAGAAGGGGTAACGGCAGCTGGACAGGCAAGAGCAACAGTGGGTATATCAGGATGCTATTTGTATTCAAATACGTATATGAAAGAAGGACATAAGTTCATGGCTGTAGACTTCTTCAAATGATAACAGACAAGGCATTAGGTAAATATGTTTCAATGTTTAAGCATAAGTTAGGGGTCCAGGTAAGGCTCAGAGGGAGATGATCCTTAATACTAAGCAAAATTCTTCTGTTAAGAGAGGAGGCCCATGATGGGTAGACAGTGACCCTCCAGCAAATTCTAAAGTGGAGTTTGGGGTGCAAGATGTTTATTAGAGATGTAGAAACGGGATGAAGCCAGATTGGGCACAAGGGGAATCCGAACTGTAATATAGACCCAAAAAAGCCTCAGCTAACACAGTGGGAAGTTCTGGAGCAACAGAGTTGTACCCCTTCGGGCAGAGATGACAGGTCCTATTTTATAGCACAGGGAACTATATTCAATATCCTGTAATAAACCATAATGGAAAAGAATATTTAAAAGAATATATATGTATAACTGAATCACTTTGCTGTATACCAGAAATTAATGTAACGTTGTAAATCAGCTATACTTCAATAAGAAATAAATAAAATCTTTGCCTTATTTATTTATTTTTGGCTGCATTGGGTTTTCGTTGCTGCGTGTGGGCTTTCTCTAGTTGTGGTGCGCGGGCTTCTTATTGCGGTGGCTTCTGTTGTTGCAGAGCACAGGCTCTAGATTTGCGGGCTCAGTAGTTGTGGCTCGTGGGCTTAGCTGCTCTGCGGCATGTGGGATCTTCCCACACCAGGGCTCAAACCCATGTCCCCTGCATTGGCAGGCGGATTCTTAACCACTGCACCACCAGGAAAGTCCCTGATTCACTTTGTTATACAGCAGAAACTAACACAACAATGTAAAGCAATTATACTCCAATAAAGATGTCAAAAAAAAATCTTTGCCATTTTTATAGTAAAGGATAACTTATAGTTTTTTTAAAAAATCTTTGCCATTTTTATAGTAAAGAATAACTTACAGTTTTTTAAGTTAAATTTATATCACAATTAGTGATTGAATTTTTAAAATATTTTTACTAGCCATTTTTTTCTTTCTTTATAAATTTCCTACTTATATCATTTGCCTATTATTTCCATAAGGAGTGTTTAACTTTTTTTCTTGAGCTAGTTTAACATTTTTTCTAACTTTTAAGTGTAAAATATATCAACCCTTATTATAGATAAATAAGATTCTCTTTCTGGCTGCAAAATACTCCATCATATGAGCACATCAAAATTTATGTAATACTCCCTGGTTATTGAATATTAGGTTTTCATTTTTTTTCTCTCTTTTCTCTGTTTCCTTCCTCCTTACCTCCTTTCTTTATTTTCTTCCTGCTTTCCTCTGTTCCTTTCATTCTTCCTTCCTGCTATTATACAAAGCACAATAAACATCTTTGCATACCTGTATCTACATTTCTATTATTTCCTTAAGAAATGTTCCTGAAAGCGAAATTACTGAATCTATAAGGGTGAATATTTTGAAACTCTTGATACATAGAGTTATTTTTCAGAAAGAACCATCAAATTTATATTCCCACTACCAATATATTGGAATACCCAAGTCACCATACATTCATAAAAAAAATAATTACTTAAAAATAGAACTACGGTATGATCCAGCAATTCCACTCCTGGGTAAGTGTCCAAAGGAAATGAAAACAGGATATCAAAGAAATATATGCACTCCCATGTTTATTGCAGCACTATTCACAGTAGGCAAGGTATGGAAACAACTTAAGTGTCCATCAATGGATGAATGGAATATTATGCAGCGATGAGAAAGAAGGAAATCTTGCCATTTGCAACAACATGGATGGGCCTTAATGGCACTATGCTAAGTAAGATAAGTCAGACAGAAAAAGACAAACACTATATGATATCATTTATATGTAGAACCAAAAATAAACTGAAGTTGTAAAAACAGAGAGTAGAATGGTAGTTACCAGGGACTGGGTGTGAGGGAATTGAGGAGACGTTTAAGGGTACAAACTTGCAACCAGTAGATAAATAAGTCCTGGAGATCTAATGCACAGCATAGTGATTGTAGACAACAATACTGTATTATAAAAATCAAAGTTGCAGGACTTCCCTGGTGGTCCAGTGGTTAAGACTTTGTGCTTCCACTGCAGGGGGCATGAGCTCAATCCCTGGCAGGATAACTAAGATCCCACGTGCCACGCAGCACGGCCAAAAAAAAAAAAAGCATTAAAAAAAAAAGTTGCTGAGAGACTAGACCTTAAACATTCCCACCACAATAAAGAACTGATAATTATGTAATGTGATAGAGGTGCCAGCTAATGCTATCATAGTAATCATACTACAATATATACATGTATCAAACCAACACATTGTACACCTTAAACTTACACAATGTTATACATCAATTATATCTCAATAAAACTAACTTCTAAAACATAAAAGAAAAAATATTCCCTTCACATATACCCGACACTGCCCAAGGGAAGCCTTTTTGGTCTTGGAGCGAGCCCAGAGGGTTCAAGCCTGTGCAGATAAATACAGAAGTCCTAGAGAGGTCTTTTCAGCTAGCCTGTGCAACTAAGAATTGGTAGTATTGACATACCTACAGCTGCTTGCTACAACATTCATTCTACTCCATTTTATCATTTTTTAGAACTTCCACATAAGCTGTGTCCTTATCCATGGAATTTCTTACAAGCCAAGAATGCATTTTAAATTGAACAGAGACATTAACAGGAAACTACGCATAGGTGTTAAATACATCTGCCTAGGAAGGACATAGACTAAGAAATGATTAAAGGATTCATTCCTGGCATGAAGGAAATACAAAGTATCTGGCATTCTTCTGTAGAATTGTAATGTGAGATAAAGTCAAATAAATGACTTTTTCATGATTAAACACTTGTGGAATCATTGAATAGTAGTCAAAATATATATATTTTTAATTTATTTTATTAATTTACAAAGTTGTGTTAGTTTCTGATGTATAGCAAAGTGATTCAGTTATATATATATATTTTTTGTTTTGTTTTGTTTTGCGGTACGCGGGCCTCTCCCTGCTGTGGCCTCTCCCGTTGAGGCGCACAGGCTCCGGACGCGCAGGCTCAGCGGCCATGGCTCACGGGCCCAGCCGCTCCGCGGCATGTGGGATCTTCCCAGACCGGGGCACGAACCCGTGTCCCCTGCATTGGCAGGCGGACTCTCAACCACTGCGCCACCAGGGAAGCCCTATTATACATTTTTGAGTCGGTTCCCCAGGATGAGGAATCAGGAGTCAGGAAGCCTATATTAACTTGTAAGTCTGAGATCATAGAGCTGGATGGTTTCAGCGTAGGACCAGCACTGCAGACTGCCACACGCTGCTCCTTCCACTACAGTGCACGGCCCGCTTTGTAAATATATTTAACTCATTACTAAAATTAAAAGATACATATTTATTTTTATTACAAATCTAATATACATTTTAAAGGTAAAATTACAGAATGGCCTCGTTTCTTCTTAGTATCATGAGCCCTCTGTCTAATGGAATCTTAAAGATTGTTCCATATTTATTTCTCTTCTTGCTGCCTAACACTTTCTCCTAGGAAGTCATTTCCTAAATAAAAGTGTTATAACTGAAGTTAAATCAGCAGCTAAAAATAAATGAACTACTTGTTTTAGTCTCTAGGAGCCACTCTGGATGAACTAAAGTGTTATTCATTTAGCAAACTAAAACTCGCCTGCATAATTTTACTCATGTTCACCATTTCCTCAGGTGCTATGAACAGGGACTCCTGTAGTTTTAAAATATGAGGAAAGTAATATAAGATGTTTTCTCTAGTGCAAAAGGCAATCTATAAAGACCCATCATAAGACTGTAATGGCAATCATTTAAAATGAGAAAAAAAGTCATTATACCATTTTTATCATGATTCGATGAACTAATTCAAGGAAGCACAGTAAATACTCTCATTTAAAATTACACTAAAATTAGTGTAGATTAGTGTACACTAAATATTACACAAAAATTAGTGTAGACACTAATTAGACACATTGCTTGTGTCTAGGGGAAAACAAATCTTTTATCAAAATTTTAACTTGCAAATTAATGCCATATGCAGGAATTATGATTTAGTACAATCAAAGTCACACATCTGATAATGATGAGTCCTCACAAGCAAGACCCTATGTCCACACACAGACTAGTTATTTTCTTTATCATTTTTGCAGTTGTTTAAAAAAATCCTATGTTATTTATATTCATTTTATAAATATTTAGTTTATATTATGCCAGATGAATTGCTTTGAAGTTTTGTCTTTCTTTTCCCCTACTCATTGCCACAAAGAGTAGGACGTAACATCCTTTATTCCCAACTTATTGGAGTGATGTAATTTTTTTTCATAGTGGACTTTTTCTTGTCCCTGGATAATCTTGAGTATTTCTGCCTTTGTATATGTGAATTTCCGAGAATGTCCTTCTTCCCATCTGGGGGAAGAGGGAACAAAAGAAGGAGACCAAAGAGGAGAGGACGGTGCAGAGCAAGTATGGAAATAATCAACCTTTCCAAAAGAATCAGTGTAATAAAAATACTTATTTAAAGAAATAGAATGTGTTGCATTCATACATATTTGGATAGCAGCAGCTGGTTTGTTTCAAGATCCAGGGAGATTTTTTCCCTGATGGAAATATATATAATCATATGGCTAAAAGAGAGTCTCCAATTTCATCCTTTCGCTTTCAGAAAGACCTATCCCTAAGTAATTTTGGGTAGACAGGCTTCATTATCTTTGAAAAGGTTGATAAGAAGAGAAAGTGTATTTTGAATAGTACCCTTAGTAAACATTTGTATGGTAAAGTACAATTCAACTCTAAAAATGTCAATACTTTTATCTCTCACTTTAAGAAGTGCCTCAAAGTAGCACAGTTGCTACTTTCTATCTGTATTCAAGATTTTGTACTAAGTACTGTTCTGTAGTGTTCTCAGACTTCTTAGATAATGGCCCACTTAGCAAATGCTACTTTCCCCGGAGCTCTCCAGCAAATCTTCAACACCAAATGGGTATCCAACAATTCCTTTCAAATCTGACACTTTGCAGAGCCCACAGATTAAGGGCTCAGTCCCAAAAGACTGCCCCCCACTTCAGACGCCAGCTACAAATTCAGGGGGCCATCTGCACTTCTGATGGACCAGCCTGACTACTAATTGAGGGTTTCTATGACCCCTCTGCAGGTTTGATAATTCGATAGAATGACTCACAGAACTCAGGAAAGCACTGTACTTAGAATTACTGTTTTATTATAAAGGATACAGCCAAATGGAAGAGATACATAAGGCAAAGTCTGCAATGGGGGCGGCTTGGGAGCTTGTGCCAGCCTCCTGGTACATTGATATACTTACCAATCAGGAAACACTCTGAACCTCCTTAGAGTTTCTATCAAGGTTTCATTATATAGGCATGATTGATTAAATCATTGGTCATGATTGGATTCAATCTCCCCATACCATTAGCAGTCACTCCCCATTCTCCCCTCCCACAAGCCACCAGTAATCTACTTTCTGTCTCTATGGATTTGCCCACACGGCACATAACATATAAATGTAATCATACAATACATGGTTATTTGTGATTGGCTTCTTTTACCTAACACAATATTCTCAAGTTTCATCCATGTTGTAGCATGGGGAGAAGCCACCGCAGTGAGAAGCCCGCACACCACACAACGAAGAGTAGCCCCCCAGCTCGCTGCAACTAGAGAAAGCCCGCGCGTAGCAATGAAGAGCCAACGCAGCCAAAAATAAATAAATAAAATTAAAAAAAAAAAATCTGAACTCAAGTCTACTTGGACTTGTATTCCTAAAAAAAGAAAAATACACTTCTATCTCTTTTTTTAATATAATGACTATTTTTAAAAATAAATTTATTTATTTATGCTTATTTTATTTTTGGCTGCCTTGGGTCTTCCTCGCTGTGTGTGGGCTTTCTCTAGTTGTGGCGAGCAGGGGCTACTCTTCGTTGCAGGGCTCGGGCTTCTCATTGTGGTGGCTTCTCTTTGTTGCGGAGCATGGGCTTTAGGCACACGGGCTTCAGTGGCTGCAGCACGGGCTCAGTAACTGTGCCTCTAGGGCTCCAGAGCGCAGGCTCAGTAGTTGTGGCGCACAGGCTTAGTTGCTCCGCGGCATGTGGGATCTTCCTGGACCAGGGCTCAAACCCGTGTCCCCTGCATTGGCAGGTGGATTCTCAACCACTGCGCCACCAGGGAAGTCCCTAGATATTGTTTTAAGTCTAATGTTGCTAAGGCTCATATTAGGTGTAGCCCCACTCCCTTGGGCTTATGGTATTATTTCCTTGGCTTAAAGTTTAGTATTATCTTTAGTTCATAGTTTCCTTGTGAGAATTTTTTAAAATTACTTTCCTTCTTGGTTAAGATTAATTTGAAACTAGATACTGATAAATATAATCTGTAAATCCACTCAACAGGCATACAAATAGCAAAAAAGTTACAGTATATCCTGAACGCAAACAGCAAGGATGCCACTATCGACCTCTTCTAGTTGTAGAATCTTCCTTAGGGTATTTCTCTCACTGCCTGTGACGTGAGCCGCCCAAGTAAGAACAGCTATGTCCATCTGTATATATGTAGGGCACCTCCCTCACTAGTATATGAATGCAATGAGTACAGTACCAGACACAGAGTAGGCATTCAATACACATGTGTTAAGTGAATGAATAAGGAAGAAAAGTAAACCTTTGTAGGTAGATCTCGAAGATCTTGATCTTGTACGCAATGAAGAACCATTGCAGAGTTGTTTTGGAGCTTTGTTTGTTTATTGTTTTAACACGAAAGTGAATGATCAGATCTGGTTTTTAGGCTTATAAAATGAGCAGCAGAGTGGAGGATAGACTGGAGTTGGAGAGGGGAAACTAGAGGTGAGGAGACTGGTCAGGGGGCTAGCGCAATAGTCCAGGTGAAAGATACAAGAGCCTTGGACTTCCCTCGTGGCACAGTGGTTGGGAGTCCGCCTGCCAGTGAAGGGGACATGGGTTCGATCCCTGGTCCGGGAAGATCCCGCATGCCGCGGAGCAACTAAGCCCGTGTACCACAGCTACTGAGCTTGCGCTCTAGAGCCCGTGAACCACGGCTGCTGAGCCCGTGTGCCGCAACCGCTGAGGTCCGCGCACCTGGAGCCCGCGCTCGGCGATGGGAGGGGCCACTGCGGTGGGAGGCCCGCACATCGCAGCGAGGGGTGGCCCCTGCTTGCTGTAGTTGGAGGGAGCCTGCGCCCAGCGACGAGGGCCCAATGCAGCAAAAGAATAAATAAATAAATAAATTTATGTAAAAAAAAATCCGCCTGCCAATACAGGGGACACGGGTTCAAGCCCTGGTCTGGGAAGATCCCACATGCCACAGAGCAACTAAGCCCGTGCACCACAACTACTGACCCTGCGCTCTAGAGGCCGCGAGCCACAACTACTGAGCCCGCATGCCACAACTACTGAAACCCATGCACTTAGAGCCCATGCTCTGCAACAAGAGAAGCCAACGCAATGAGAAGCCCACACAGCACAGCAAACAGTAGGTCCTGCTTGCCACAACTAGACAAAGCAGCAACAAAGACCCAACACAGCCAAAAATAAATTTTAAAAAAATTTTAAATTAATTAATTAAAGAAAAAAGAAAGATGCAAGAGCCTGAACTATGGCAGAGACCAGGCGAATGGATATGAGATAAAGTTCATGAGATGGAGTTGACAGCACTTGATGACTAATTGACTGTTGGGGTGAGGAAAGTGGGATTAATTCAAGTTGTCTAGTTTGGATGCCTTTGAGCTCAGTAAAACAGGAAGAGTGGCTTTGGGGGGAAAAATGACGAAGGCTGGCCTGGACATGCTGAATTTGAGCCTAGAGAGACCCAGCAAGAATCAGGGAATGTGAGACTAGAGCTCAGGAGGGAGGCCCAGGGGATGGAGGGGGAGGGATGTATTTGGAGATGATAATTAAAACAATATTTGATGACGTTTCTCCCAAGGGGAGGATCTATTTGAAAGATGGGTCCATGCTATCACTACTCACCTTTAAAACTGTTGGCCACCTATGATCTACAAGATAAACTCCAAATGTCTTGTTTTTTTTTTTTTGGCTGTGCCGCGCAGCTTGTGGGATCTTAGTTCCCCAACCAGGTATTGAACCCAGGCCACAGCAGTGGAAGTGCCAAGTCCTAACCATTGGACCACCAGGGAAGTCCCCAATTCCAAATACCTTAATCTGATATTCAAAACCCTGCCCAGACTAGTACAAGCCTATCTCCTGCTCAGTCATTTATTCAACCCACCAGCCTTCACATAGAGCCGGAAATGCCATGGTATATGTTGGGGACAGAGATAATAAGTCTTGGCTGTTGCCCTAGGGGGAGGTCTACTGCGGAAGAGAGACAACAAAACAGACCATTAGCTTTGGATAAAATCAAGATAGTAATGGGGACGATCTCATAGGGTTGTAGCAGGCAGTAAGTGAGTTCGTACACATAAAGCCCTTAAAACAGTGCTGAATATGCACTAGCTATTATTATTATAAGAGAGGCAGGTACTGGGGCTGGGGGTGTGGCTCCCTTGACCGGGCAACCACTGAGTTGAATCTTGAAGAGCATTTAAGTTAGCCAGGATAAACGGAGAAGGGGTGGGGCTGGGGAGACATTCCCGAACTTCCTCCTATTCCCTTGTATGGTGAGATGAATAGTGGCCACCCAAAATATACGTCCATGTCCAACTCTCTGGAACCTGCGAATGTTACTTTATTTGTAAAAAGGCAAAGATCTGCAAACGTAATTAAATTAAGGTTCTTACGATCAGATCATCCTGGATTATCCGAGTGGGCCCTAAATCCCGTGACAAATGTCCTTGTAAGAGACAGAAGAGGAGAAGCACACAGAAGAGGAGAAGGCCATGTGAAGATGGAGCCAGAGGTGGGAGTGATGTGGCCATAAGCCAAGGAAGTTAAGGAATGTAGACAGTTACCAGGGGCTGGAAGAGGGAAAGGAGGATTCTCTCCTAGAGTCTCCAGAGGGAGTCTGGCCTGCCAGCACCTTGGTTTCCAAGGTCTCGCCCCCTGAACTGCAAGAGAAAAAATCTCCACCTCCACCTCCACCTCCCAGTTTGTGATAATGCATTACAGCAGCCCCAGGAAACAATACACCTTGTTATTCTGAGCTAATTCCTCGCTAGTGGTGAAGAGGACACAGGCCTAGCTCTCACGGAACCTGTGTTCTTGTTGAGGGGACCGCATAAAAATGAACAAATACAAAATTTATTTTTAATAGTGGAGTGTTAGGTGCTGTGAAAGTAGAGCACCAGAATTGTATATCCAATCGTCCACTTGCCATCTCTACTTAAGTACCGCATGGGTATCTCAAACTTAACTTTCCCCAAATAGAAGTGCCTGGAGGTGCCTCGCAGTGGAAGCTGATTCATCCACACGGTCAGGAAAGGCCTCTGCGAGGAGGTGACACACGCAGGAATGCTGAGGGTGAGCTAAGGCAGTGACTGAACGAGGGCGGTTCAGAGCAAAGTGCTCGTTTTTTGGTTTTGTGTTGTTTTAGGAAGGAAATCAGCCCTTGAGAATGAAGAGAGGAAGAGGATGAAGATACAAGGGGGAGGGGTAACAGAAGGAGTAAGGGTCCCGAGGAGGCAGAAGTGATGTGAGACTAAGGGATCAGGGTCCTCGAAGGGAAAAGCAGGAAGAGAGCGGGGGCTAAACGATGCTGACTCAAAACTCAAACTGTCGGAGTTTGAATCCTGGCTCTGCCACTTATTGGTTACAATATAATAGGAAATCACATTATTTGGACCTTGATATCCTCCACTATAAAATAAGGATACTAATAGCTCCTACCGTATAGGAATTTGTTCGGAGAATTAAATGTGTTAATATGTGTGAAGTACTTGGTTCCATGTCTGGCACAGAGCATGCAATCAATGTCATTATTACTATAGAGATCATGAGAAGGGACATCAAGTCTGGAATCAGGATGTGAGCACTGGAAGCAACTTCAGAATCATCTGATCTAATTCCTTCACTGTACAAATGAAGAAACTGAGACCCAGAGAGTTTGAATATTGGCCAATTTAAGGAGATAGTTACAGGCAGAGTCAAGACTAGAGCAACTGCTTGAAAGTCTGCGCTTTTTCTAGGTGAGCATCACAGATAGACTTGGGAATCCTAAGAATACAGGTGGTAATTAAATCTGGGAAAATAGACAACATCACTCAGGTAGAACCCAGAGAACGAGTAGAGAACATGGAAAGAAGAAATGGAAAGAAGAGTTAGCAAGGGAGGGTCAGAGTTGGATCAGAGAGGTAAGAGAAGAGCCAGAAAAGAGCAATGATTATAGAAGCCAAGACAGAGATTTCAAAGGGAGAAAATGGTCAACTGAGTCAAGTACTCCAGAGAGTTGAGGAAAGATTATGACTCTGGTGCAAAATGCTAGATTTGAGGTCAGCTTGATTTGAGCACCAGTTCCACAAGACACTAAGCTCTGAAACTTGGTTTTCCTATATGTAAAACCTGCTGACTCCTTTAACAAATTTTAAACTTTTTTTTTTTTTTTTTTTTTTTTGCGGTACGCGGGCCTCTCACTGTTGTGACCTCTCCCGTTGCGGAGCACAGGCTCCGGATGCGCAGGCTCAGCGGCCGTGGCCCACGGGCCCAGCCGCTCCGCGGCACGCGGGATCTTCCCGGACCGGGAAATGAACCCGTGTCCCCTGCATCGCCAGGTGGACTCCCAACCACAGCACCACCAGGGAAGCCCCTAAACTTCTAAATCTTGTAAAGTTGGCAATGGAGGGAGACTTTTCCATTCGGGGAGGGGTCAGTGGACCTTACTCCAGACCCTGGAATTAACCTTACTCGCTGGGTGTCTCCCACTAATGTCTATTACAGCCACAAGCAGCAGACTGGCCTTAGGGGGACAAAACAGGATTTTATAGTTTCTCTCATTGCCATAGTATGACTGAGACAGGTCATAATATTTAAGCAAGATACTACTAAAGATTAGACCCCGAATGCTGAGGCTGATTAAGAATGTCTTTTTTTCTCTTTCTAGGTTCCCTCCCTAGATAAATTCATCTAATCCCATAACTTTCAAATACCATCTCAATGCCCAAGACTCTCAGATTTATATCTCCAGCTCTGACCTCACTTCTGAGCCATTGCCTTTTCTAGATCATTACTTAGATGGCTCATGCTCATCCCAAACTTAACCTTTCCAAAAGGGAATGCTCATCTTCCTACCCCCAATCTTGGTAAATTTATATTCAACCCACTAGCACATTCTCTAGTTTCTCTCTCTAGAATATTTTCCAAATCTCAGTACTCTACACCCAATACCTTGCTATTCCAAGCTACCACCATCTCTTGCCTCGCCCTCTGCAGTCGTCTCTGACTGGATTTTCTGTTTCTACTTTGGCATCCCCTATAATCTACCCTCAACACAGCAGCCAGATGTTCTGTTATACATAAATCACATGCAACTCTCTTGATTATAAACCTCCAATAGTTTCCCATCACGCTTAGACGAAAACCCAAACCCCATTAGGCCTTGCAGGACTGAGACCCTGCTCACTGTTTGGACTTCTTCTCACTCCACACTTTCGTCCTTCACTGTGCTCCAGCTTAGCCCCTGGTTTTCTTTCTGTTCCTCAAATACACCATACTCGTTTATTTTATTTTATTTTCATTTTCTTTCAAACTTAAAAAAATTATATTAATTTATTTATTTGGCTGCATCGGGTCTTAGTTGCAGCATGCTAACTCTTAGTTGCTGCATGTGGGATCTAGTACCCTGACCAGGGATCGAACCCAGGCCCCCTGCACTGGGAGCACAGAGTCTTAGCCACTGGACCACCAGGGAAGTCTCTCATTTTCTTTTAAAAATATATATAATTTTTATTTGTCAATTATACCTCAATAAAGCTGGGGAAAAATATTTCAGGCTTGGGCAACTTCCCCCAATTAAAAAAACAAAACAAAACAGAGTTTCTTTCCTTGTTAGGAATATACTTGATAATAAAGCATGAACAATTATAAACACATATTTTTTTCCTTTTTTGATAAGAATTTTGTGAAATAAGACATAGAGAACAGACTTGTGGTTGCCAAGGGGGAGTGGGGTGGGGGAGGGATGGATTGGGAGTTTGGGATGAGCAGATGCAAACTATTGTATATAAAATGGATAAACAACAAGGTCCTACTGTATAGCACAGGGAACTATATTCAATATCCTGTGATAAACCATAATGGAAAAAAATATGAAAAAGAATATAAATACATATGTATGTATAGCTGAATCACTTGGCTGTATGGTAGAAATGAACGCATTGTAAATCAACTATACTTCAATAAAATAAATTAAAAGAATTTGGGGAAATAAATGTATCACAATTCTTGTGTTTGTATGGCACAAATCTATAGCAGTTCTACAAACAACCAGCACATTTGTGTGTGAAGTAAAATGCTTTGAGCTCCAAGCTATCAATATTAAAGAGTAAATTTCAGGGCTTCCCTGATGGCGCAGTGGTTGAGAGTCCGCCTGCCGATGCAGGGGACACGGGTTCGTGCCCCGGTCCGGGAAGATCCCACGTGCCGCGGAGCGGCTGGGCCCATGAGCCATGGCCGCTGAGCCTGCGCGTCCGGAGCCTGTGCTCCACAACGGGAGAGACCACAACAGTGAGAGGCCCGTGTAACGCAAAAAAAAAAAAAAAAAAGTAAATTTCAACCATATGTTAAGAGAAGAAAATAAATTATCTTTTTATTCTCTCTAAAGAGGAGGGTGAAAATTTTGATGAGATGATCAAAGGGTATGCACTAAACAATATAGACAAAGTTGTCATAAAAGTTTATTAGGCAATTAATTTATAAACATATTATGCTAATTTATATGGGATTTGTGGCATTTCGCTAGCTTTCTATAATATCACACTCATTTCTGACAAACATTAGCTATTCCCTCTGTCTGGGAATTCCCACCCTGCTCCCCTCTCTTCCACCTTCACATGGCTTGTCTCCTCCTTAGCACTGAGGTCCCTATTGCCTGATATCTTCTAAGAGAGAACTTCCCTGTCCATCCTGGCCAGAGTAGCTCTCCAGTCAGTATCATACCAGTTGGCTTTTGCATCTCATCACTTATCTGGTGATATTTTCTTGTTTATTTTTATGTTCATTGTCTCTTTTCCCTACTGGAGTATAAGTTTCCCAAAAGAGATTTTGTCTGTTTGCTTTACCATTGTGTTCCAGCCCCAGAAAAGCGCATACATGGTAGGCCCTCAATAAATATTGATGAATAAATAAATGATTAAAGGCTCAGGACAGGAGAAAGGAAATAAATCCAGAGAGCCCCATATCATTCAATTATCTGGCTTGTAACTTAGCACCCTCAACCTCAGCTTGTAGCCCAGCACAAAAATGCTTTCCCCTTGCTACTTCAGAGCACCCTCGGGAGTACCCAGACTTGTGGAATCCAAACCTGAGAGAGACAGAGAAGGAGGGGGAGGGGGAGGGGGAGGGGGAGGAGGGGGAAAAGGAGAGGGAAGAAATGGAGGGAGAGAGAGAGAGTGGGCCAGCACCCTGGTTTTCTCTCCTGCCGTTCCGTGGTACCTCTTAGCTCTAGCTTCACCTGGGGATCTGTCCACCTACCTGGAGGGTTGACATTGAACAGTTGCACCTTCTTGGGTGGAGATTCCACTCTACATCCACAGTAGAGGTTTGGACTGAAGGCGAAGAATAAGCACATCAGAATACATCCTACAAAACATACATACATATTGATAGCACGGAGAGCTACTTCCTGCAAGACGATGATCTCTGTCCTACACAGTTCCCATACTTGTTTTGAGGATCAAAGGACAGTAATCTGGAACATGACACACACGTGTCAGTCACAATACTACACTGTTAGCAGAGCGATTGCTCCTGGCAAAATGCCATTTGTGTTACTCATACCATGGGACTAAAGACTTATCTACATGATTCATGGTTATCCTCTCCATCCTAGATGACTTCAGTAACCTGCGTGACTCATTCAACACCCTGTCTCACAGTTCCGTGATGTTATCTCCTCCAGTGCCTCTCACTTCCACTACATATGGTCACACTCTGAATCTTGTCATCACTTCCAAATGATCCCACTTTGGAAACCTTAAGCCCCAAGACCTAAGAATATTTGATGCCCTGCTTACAGTAACCTAAACTTCAAGCTCTATATACACTTACTGCCTTTGTACCTACTTTTCAGCCCCACCAAGACTTCTTCAAACCTTTTCTCCTGATCTCTTAGCCCCCTAATTAATGCAATAGCCATTTTTCTTCTTTCTGTTCTCGATGGGAAAAGTGTTTCTCTCTGTCCTGTCCCAGGTAATCTCTCCACCTGGACTCCGGACTCCAGCCCCACCCCCATGCCCTGTTTCATCAATTATTTACCCTCTCCTCTAGGTCTTTCAACTTATCCTCTCTTGGCTTTTTTCCCTCAGCACATAGACATGATCATATCTCTTCTAACAACTACCAAAAACAAATCTTAGGTTACATGATCTGATATTCTCCATATCTAGAATTCTCTTTCTCCTTCCTTTCATGGTCAAGTCTTTCTTACCCTACTCACTCTGCACCCCTCTGTAACCTGATGTCTGTCCCCACCACTCTTCTGAAACTGCTCCAGACCTGGCCCCAGCGACCTAACAGGCTATGGTCACATTTCACTTCTTATCTAACTTGGCGTCAACTCTAGAAAGCTGTTCCCCCTTCTGCTTCTGTGCTTCCATGATACCACGCTCAGTGGTGTTCCTCTTCCCCCTCTAGCTGCTCCTTCTAAGTCTCCTAACAGGTTTATTTTCCTCTTTCCTCTTGGTAAATGTGGATTCACCCTCCACCCTGCTCCTTTCCCACTGCTGGCATATCTCTCTCTAAGCAATTTTATCATCACCTGTGACTTAGATGACTGTTTATATATACTAAAGTCATACATTCTTGGAGCCTCCAACCTATGGCCAACTGCCTCCTAGACGTTCCTGTTTTTATGGTCTGTAGGCACCTCAACTTAAGATGTCCCAAACTGAATTGATCATCTTTCCCATTTCCAAAACTGACTTTGTTCTACATTCACTATTCGTGTATATGGTTACAACCGTCCATCCAGAGACTCAGGCCGGATGCACGAGAGAAGCCAGCTTACTCCTCACCCCCAGACTCCTCTGGCTCGCAATCCTCTTGACTTGGCCCCCTATCTCTCCAATCCATCCATTCATCTCTCTTTCTCTGACACTGCTGAACGTAGACATTTGGCTCCCTTTTCTGGATCATCTCAGTAATTTCCAGACTGTTCTTCCTGCTGGCCTCCATCTCCCTCCTCCAGTCTAAAGATCTGATATTACTTTTTTTCCCTTGTCATTGTTATTCATTTATGGCTTTTTTTCCTTTAGTGTCTTTTTCAAACTAAAAAGGAATATACTCTCATTGTAAAATAGCCAATAGTTCATAAGGCTGTAAAGAAAAAGTTAGTTACCCCGATCCAATCCTCAAATCTTATTCCCAATACACTTTTCTTTCTAAAAATATAATTTTATTAAACATGCTGTATTTCTTCTACTTTAAGAGGCACTTCCCCCGACACACACACACATTTTAACATCTCTGACATCAAACTGTATCATATAGTCAATAGTGTCTTAGATTTGGTTAAATTCATTATTGCTCTGCAAAGTGCTATTTTTACTTGTTAATATGGGTCATGATTCCAAACCAGCAATTACCTCCAGGATAATCTTTCTAAAGTACAAATCTGGTCGGGTCACTACCCTCCCAAAAATTCTTCAAAGACTCCACTCCCCACTCCACCTCCACTCCCCAGGTCCTTCCTCTTCTGACTCCCTCCTACTTCTGCAAGTCTTGTTTCTAGCACATCCTCACACATCCTCTTCCTTCAAGCCAGGTAGATCTGTTTGCAGTTAGCTCCCCAGATAGACTCTGCTGAGCCAGATCTTGCTGCTTTTGCACCAATGTTTCCTCTGCCTCTTCCTCACATCCTCTACTCCAAGTTGCCTCTTATTGGAAAATTGTCCCAATCCCCCCAACTGAGTCTAGGCTCTTCCTTTATGTGCTGCTTCTCAATTTTTCCAGCATCTGATGCACTTAATGCACAAGTTTAAGCCATTTCTCTTGTTTGTTGCTCCCAGTAAATAGTGAGCTCTCAAGCATGTGTTCTTTGTACCCACTTCCAGCACTGCCAGGGCAACACAGGTGCCCCATAAATATTTCTGAAGATGAGGAACTTATACATGAGAGAAGCATAAAAATGTTCCCTGAGATAAGGTGAAGAGCATTCTAATTGACTATCACCTTAACCTGAGACAAGAGAGAGAAAAAGGAAGAGAGAAGATCTGGACACCAAACCACCTGGGCATCCAGAAAGCTAAAGCAATGGGGTTTTTTTTTTCTTCCCTTTCCCCGTGTTCTACTCCTCCAGACCTGCTAATTCCACCCTCAACTAAAGATAATCTGACTTCAACAACCATGACTTTGATGACCCCTTCCTTTCTTTCTAGTCCTAAGTGCTTCAAGTTCAAACCTCTATGTCATCACCCCCTCTTGCCACAAGTCCCCTATTTTGTAACCAGAGTTTTGGAAAGTACCAAAGGGGGATTCTTTCCACTTGCCACTCTTCAGTGCCCCCCTGAGTTTTCTGTTTGGACTCCCTCCTGCCCCAGTTGTGGACACACCTGGCAAGTTCCATAAGCCTCCATCAGGAAAAAACAAAAAACCACACAGACACACACAAAAGGAAGCTAAAGTTTAACACAAAACCTTTATTTTTAATAACTATTCTAGAGGCTTGACATTAAGGTAGAGACCTCAGTGGAAAACACTTACCCCCTCTTAACCCAGTATTGGGTTTGGATTCAAGAAAATGCTGAAAATAGAAAACAATGTTTCCCAGTTCTTCTTTCTGACCTAAATAATTTAAAGCCAAGGATTGCAATTCATTCATGGAAAAGTACCAGGGTATGTTGGAGACGTAAAACAAAGCTCAGTTAATGTGGCCTACGCGGCATCAGTAAAATTGGCCCACGCTAACACATGTTGACAACTGTGCGGCCAACATACTTTCAATACCCTCCCTCAGCAAAAAGAACAGGGACACATGAAACAATTAGAAATAGTAGAGCAAAAGAAGAAAGAGTGGAAAGATGAGGGGAGTATAGGAAGGAAGACTGGCATTGACAGGGCAGGAGAAAATACGAAATATAGCCAACAGAGCATTCCCCAAAATAAACATATTTGCTGTCACAGTTGGGGCTGAGGATAAACAACCAGTTACAATGGAAAGAAATAAGAAGACAGCTAAAGAAAAGAATGGGAGAGGTCGTGGAGTCAGATAGGTAAGTAGATAAAACACGGAAAGTATTTTTGGCATGTAACTAGGACTGATAAAGAAACAGGATAAGACCAGAAGGATTATTACAGAAAGGGCAGGATCAACATGTGGACAAGTGAAATGTAGGGGGAAAGCAGCTGTTAGGAAACGTGCTGTGATTCTACTGTCCTGAAGAGGCCAATGTTTTGAAACTAGAGTTTTTCAAGCTCTAGTCTACAAATGGACGTGGAATTAGGAAGTTCTCGGCCCCGCAGTGGAGAATGAGAGTCAAGCAGACATTCCAGTGTTGGGAGCAGCAGGGTCAAATCAAGGAGCCTGTAATGCTTAACATTCTGAAGGTGTAGAGGAAACCTCACATTCGGAGGGAAAGACTTCACCACTTAAGCTAACACAAAAGAGACTGTACAAATCTCTTCTGTTCATAAATTTTGGACTAGATAAAAACAAAGGCACCAAATACCTTAACTGTCGAGACGTAATTCCTCTTCATCTCAGTCACTAGGGAATTCAGCATCAAATTAGATTTTTCCGGCACCTTAACGTGAGACTGTCAGGAAGGAAAAAATGCCTTCCTTTTCCCTCTAACCAACCTGTAATCTTCAGAGTGATTTCTCTTTTCGGTACAGACTTGGGTGTATTTAGATCCCTAGGAGCCGGTGTCCGGAGGAGCCGCCCCGGCTGTATCCCCAGATCAAGATAGGCTTGTTTTGAATGCAAAATGAGTTTTCCCCGACCTCGATACTGCCTCAGGGTATCTGAAATTAATAGCCTACATCGTTAATAAAGGTATGTTTTGGAGAGACAGCAAGATGCTGGTTAATTTGCACCTTCTTCCTCACCCAGCGGCTTCAGCCGTGACTAACGAAGCTAAAGGAGAGGGCAAGAACAGGTCTATTGTTTTCGTTTCCTACGTGGCGGAAACCCAAAGGAGCGGCTGGTCGCCTACCTGCCTTCCATTCCCCTGCACGGGAGCGGCTGCGCGACCTGCCGAGCTGTACTTTGCCGGCTCCGGCTAGCTGGCGACCTCACCTACGGCGCTCTTCCGGGCTCGGACCAGCCTGACTCATCTGGGATGGGTGGCAGGGGTGGGGGAGACCTCAGAGGGAGGAGGGACAGGAGGAGGCGGGCCGGGCCCTTCCCCCAGAGCCGGGGAGGAGGCGTCGCCAGGGCGCAGGTGAAACCGACTCCGGCCTATCCCGGGAACTTTCGCAGCGGGGACTCGCTGCGCGAGGCGCGCATCGCGCAGGGGCGGCCTGGGAGCCGCCCTCTCCCACCCTGGGCTGCGCGCGGGGCTCAGCACCGGGGCCTCTCCCCGGGGACCCGCGGCCCTCTTGGCACGTTCTGGGGCTGCAAGCAGGCCGTGGCTGATGGAGGCGGGTGGCGCCGCCCCGGGCGCAGGTGACAGACGCCAGGCCAGGGTTTCTGTTGGCGGGGGAGAGCGCAGGGAGGGCGAGACGCAGACACCTCGGGGCCAGGGGACGACGGGGCAGCGATGGCCCGAGAGTTGAGCCAGGAGGCACTACTGGACTTTCTGTGCCAGGCCGGGGGCCGAGTGACCAACGCCGCCTTGCTGAGCCACTTCAAGAGCTTCCTCCGAGACCCCGATACGCCCCCCAGCCAGCACCAGCGCCGCCGCGAGCTTTTCAAGGGCTTCGTCAACTCGGTGGCCGCAGTGCGCCAGGACCCCGACGGCACCAAGTACGTGGTGCTCAAGAGGAGGTACAGGGACCTTTTGGGGGAGGAGGGGCTGCAGCGACCCAGAGACCCGCCCGCGGCCGCCGCCCCTGCAGGGGGAGCTGCGCCCAGCTTCCCGCTCCTCGCGCGCAGGGGGGAGCCGCCGCCGCCGCCGCTGCCGCCGCCGCAGCAACCCCGGCGGCGGCGGCGCGAGAAGGAGCTAGAGGAGGAGCAAGCAGGTGCCGCAGGCCCGGCCGCCGAGGCAGGCTGCAATGGACTCCCGGCCAGCGGGGCCCGGGAGGCGGCCCGGAGAGGCGGCCAGCGGAGGGGCAGCTCCGGCCACAGGGCGCCGGTGCCCGCAGCCGCCCAGGACGGAGCGAGGTGCGTGGCGGCCGAGACGCAGGGCCGCCGCTGCTGGGAATGCCTCCAGAACGGCCTGGGGGGACTCCCGGGCGAGCCGCTGCTCCGCTCACTCCCCGACGCCCCCACCGCCACCGCCAGCGCCTGGGAGAAGCCTGCGCCGGCCCCGCCTGCCCAGGACGACAGCGGGGCTCCCAGGCCGCAGCGGGAAGGTGCGCCCGCGGAGCCCCCGCCGGTGTGCGCCGCACCCCGCTCTCCTACCACAACCGTCGAGGCTGCTGGGAGCGGGGCTTCCCCACCTGCTCTCCTGTCCTGCCCCACTCCCCCCGGAGAGCCGCCCGAGCTGGTGATCCCGGGCTCTCTGCATTATTCGACCCTGCAGAAGCAGCAGCAGCGCACTCGAGAGTGGGTGGCCAGACACCCCCAGATACCCGAGGCCCGAAACCAGGGTCCCATCCGAGCCTGGTCGATGCTGCCAGACAACTTCCCCCAGCTGCCCTCGGAGCCGGGCTTCTGGGTCCCGGTATCTAAGCCAGCACCACCCGACCTCCCTCCTCCCCCTCATTCTCTCTTTCCCGCTGTTTCGGAATCCTGGCTCGGGGAGTCTCCATTGGCAGTCTTTCGTAGCATTCGTTGTCAGCTGTCCCTACAAGATCTGGAGGACTTTGTGGACCAGGAGAGCCACGGCAGCGAGGAGAGCAGCAGTGGACCCAAAGAGTCCCCTGGGGGTTCTGAAGAAGGGCTGCACCTTGCCCCGGGAGCCCCAGATGGGAGAAGGCTCAGGAATCCAGCTGGGGCCCCTTCTCCAAAGGAGGGCTGCCCCAGCGGGAGCCTTCAGGGCCTCAGGAACATAGAGGATGGTCACCCTTCTCAGCCCGTCCCAATAGGAGCTGGTGGCCTTGCAGGCCACCCTCAGCCTTTGCCCTGGCCTGTCCCCAAATTAAGGAGATCCCTAAGGAGGAGCTCTAGGGCAGAGAGAGCCAAATTGTCCTCCTCTGATGAGGAGTGCCTTGAGGAGGATTTGCTGAAAAGGAGCCGGCGCCCTCCCCGGTCCAGGAAACCCTCGAAGGTGGGAGCAATGTCCAGCCCAAGGGTGGATGCCGCTTTGACACCAAAACCTGCAGACATTAAGGCTACTGTTGTTGAGTGTGGTCATCCACACAGCTCATGGGCCCCTGGAGGGGAGAGGCCTGCAGCCTTGATCCCCCCCAGATCTTCCGAGCACAAGTCATCCCTGGTCCCCCTTGATGCCAGGGAGCATGAATGGATTGTGAAGCTTGCCAGTGGCTCTTGGATTCAGGTGTTGACTTTGTTCTGGGAGGACCCCCAGCTGGCTTTGCACAAAGACTTTTTGACCGGGTACACTGCCTTGCACTGGATAGCCAAACACGGTGACCTCAGGGTCCTTCAGGACTTGGTCTCAGGCGCACAGAAAGCAGGGATTGCTCTTGATGTAAATGTGAAGTCCAGCTGTGGGTATACCCCGCTGCACCTTGCAGCCATTCATGGCCACCAGGGGATCATCAAATTGCTAGTGCAAAGGTTGGCGTCTCGTGTGAACGTCCGGGACAGCAGTGGGAAGAAGCCTTGGCAGTATCTGACCAGTAATACCTCTGGGGAAATATGGCAGCTACTGGAAGCCCCACGGGGCAAGCCCATCTTTTCCACCTATCCCTTGGTTCGAAGCTCTTCCCCCACCAGGAAGGCCAAGAGCCGGGAAATATCTAGAAATGTCACTCGAAAGACTTCCTTTGCTGCACTGCTCAAAAGTCAGCACAGCAAATGGAAGTCAGCCAACCAGTATGAGAAATTCCCCAGTCTAAGGGAAAGAGAAGAGTATAGTGACTGAGGGGAGCCCCTCTCTCCAACATGGCCTCCACACCCCCATCCTTGAGCTCTTCAGTGAGAGAATCCAGGGGGAATGGAAAAATTGCTGAGGAATTGGTCGACAGGCCAAGTGAGATGGCCTACCTAGTGTTTACCTCCCTGGATTCTGCGTCAGCACATCCTGGGCCTCAGAGGTCGTCCAAGCTTTCTGACGGCTCAAGTCCTTGGGCCAGTGAACGTAGACAAGGAGCAGAGTCAGGTGCTTAAAACCCGGCTGTTCTTCTCCTTCCCTTGCCATCACAGATCTGGGCACAGCAGGCCACACTATTCTCCCAAGCAGCTACCCCAGGCCTTGGCTAGAGAGGAAACAGATGTCTAACAAGAAGAGAGGCAATTCAAGGAACTGATGAAGCTCAAACAAGATCCTCTCTCTGGCTAGGAGCTCTCTGGCTTCCATTCATTTGGAGAACAAATCTTGGCTAAGAGTGGAAAACACCAGGTTTGAAATCAGATGGCTCCTCTTCTTTCCCTTTTTTTTTTTTTTGGCATTCAAATCTGTGCAGTAAAATTATTACTGGAGAGTAGAAGTTGCTTTAAGAGATTCCTCTGCCCCATCGTCAGGTCTTTCTTTGAATGCAACCTTTGGTAGCCAGCACAAGAAATGACTAATGCCTCGTTTCAGAGAAGCAGTTGGGTAAGATCCAGTTGTGACTGACATTCAGACCCTGCTTTTTAAGAAAAACATCAACCTGAGGGGAACTTTCCAAATGTAAAAACTGTATGGCTCATTTGCATAGTGACTGAAACCATCTTTTATGGAAACTCCCTGTGTAACAAACAGCAGAATTAGCATCAGTAGTTTTCAGTAGGTTTGAATGGCCAATGTTCATACTCATGAAAAGTGAGAAATGATTTTGTTCTGGGGATGCAGTAAGGGTTATGAGGTGAATACCTCCCCACCAGGAACTTTCTAAGCTGCTAAATATAATTTTATTTGCACTAAACATTTTGCCAATTAAGATTAAATGTTAGGTTTGAAGTGCTGTATCTCTAACAGGAAGTGGTCCTTTTATTTGCTCGTGGTGGGACTTATCTCTGTGGGTCTGTGGAATGAGAGAATGGCTAGTTTATAAACTGCAGTAGAAAATCAAGATTTCAGAATGTAAATTCAAAGAGGGCTGAAAGATGAAGTGTCTAAGAGGAAATAGTTAATTTTTTATGGAAATGTTCTCATGCGCTGTGGCAATGATGTTGTATTTTAAAGTATTTTTGTGTTTCTTCTGGCTATTTTCCCCCATTAAAATATCAACAGATCTTTATAATTTATTGTACTTATGCTGATGATTGTTAACTTTCTGCCTTACAAAACTGTGACTCAGTGAGTATCAAATATTTTTGTTTCTTTGTAGTTTTACTTTATAATTTTGCTGAAATAACTATATCTGTTCTATTAGAAAACAAACAAAAAATAGGCAGAATAAATAAATCTAAGGGTTGCTTTTCTCCAAAAAGACCTATACAAGGGATGAAACTTTGGCAAATCACATCAAGGAAAAAAAGCTACAAGTACGGACAGCAGGTGTATGGTTAGGAGAGATGAAATTTTTAAACATAAAAGATAAACATTTATGTGAATACCCTAGTACAGGCGGTGATCTCCCAGGGGGGGAAAAAAATTAAAAATGTCAACTTCTTTTAAAAGCCAAAGAATGTTTTTACTTTACCATACTGTTATCACAATGTCAATTCATTCAACAAATGTTTTCCTTAGTGCTGTGGGATTGATAAAGGTGAATGGGACATGACTTCTCCCCTCTTGAACTTAAAATCTAACAAGACTTGTTGTTGACTGATTTATACCATACCTTACTCCCAAGATGTCTTTTAAAGCTGCATTGTACTAGGTATAAGCTTTTAAAATGAGGCAAAGGAAAAACAAGGTACCGGGAATGAGGACAAAACAACTGCAATACAAGAAAAAAAATTTTTTTCAGAGTGTCGTAAGTACAAAGTTAAGGGCTCCAGAGGATTTCGGAGGAGAGAGTCCTTTGGGCTAAGAAAATCTGGGCCGGCTACTGGGAGGCCAGGCATCTTTAGGTGAATGATCTTGGCTTTCCACAGAAACCAGCTTTGTTGGTTCTACCACATTCTTGCCTTTGGCTTCAGTGTGTGATTTCATAGCACAACATTGGCTGATTGCTCAATGGTTAGGACACAGTCTTGGGTTCCAGGTTCATTCTTAGGAGGATCCATCAGGTCCGTCTGTCCTTTGTCCCCATATCGTACCTATGACTGTGGTCAACCTTCTTACGTGGTCAACATGTATTTGGGGAGGGGGTGGGGCAGAAGAGGGTGTTGAGAGCAGAGTACAGCACAGACCTGGTGGAGTCACCCTTTTGCTCATGTCATAAAGCACAGACCAGGAGGACAGCCAGTCCCAGCCTCCTGCCAGCCACAAACCTCCCCCACACTGAGGCCAGACCCATTGGGGTGTGAATGCCCTTACCCTCTCAGTTTCTGTCCTGGTGGTGCTGAATTCTTTCAGCTTAGAATCCCTTTTGCTCTTTTCCTGGAGAACTTTCATGTTTCAAAGGACAGCTCAGACATCGAAGCCTCTGTGAGGGCAAAGCTGCTGGGTGTGTTTGGGGGATACTTAGCTCCTATGGCTGTGGGAGATAGGTGGCTTCTGCTGTGTGGCAGCCTAAGGCGCTGTGGAACGAGGTGAAGATAGAAAGGGAATTTAAGGTCAGGTTGAAAAAAAGTATCTTTTATGATACGTCAAGAAAAATAAGCATTTTCTAGGAAGCCAGGGATGGTCCAATTTTTCCCTCCAGAAAACCTTAGTGTAATTCCAAATATGGAAACTTTCGTAAAGTCTTAATTTGAAGACAAAGAAAAAGTATTGTATAGGATGTACTCAATTTTAAAGTTTCCCTTTCAAATTTTCCTTGTCTTTGATGTTAATGCTTCTTTGCTGGCAAACAGTGGTGGGCAATTGAACAAATTGCAATTTAATATTAGAGGCAAACATTAGAAACTGGTGATAATCTTAGCTCAACCACTTGCTTTTTTGTAGACATAGTTGTAAAGTAATGAATTTTAATCTTATATATAATATCTACCATACTGTTATTTTCTGCTAGTAAAACTGCTTTTAGTTCAACATTTTAGGATTTTACACATAGCGTGCCATGACTTCCAGGTGCTTTGATTTCCTCACTAAATTTTTTAAAGTAACAACTTTGAGATATAGTTCACATACCATACAATTCACCTAAAAAAAAATATCGTATACTAACGCATATATGTGGAACCTAGAAAAATGGTACAGATGAACCTGTTTGCAGGGCAGAAATTAAGACACAGATGCAGAGAACAAACGTATGGACACCAAGGGGGGAAAGCCGGGGGTGGTCGTGGTGGTGGTGGGATGAATTGGGAGATTGAGGTTGACATAAATACACTAATATGTATAATAAGTATACAGGTCAATGGTTTTGAGTGTATTCACAGAGTTGTGCAACCATCACCATAATAAGTTCCTGTACATATTTGAGAACTACTGACCCAGGCAATGGGGAGCCATTGACAGTTTAATGTAGACCTATATAGACTGGGGTGAAGTAAAGATCCCTCTTGCTATAGTAAGGGAGACAAACTAGAAGCAGAGATCAGGTAAATTATTGTAGTGTCTTGGTTTCATATTGGAAATAGGAATATTGACTCAATTAGCTCGATAAGGTGAATAAGTTTGGATGAGTAAAAATGAGGAAAGAAAATTTTAGTTGGAGGAGCTTACTCAGTTGATAAAAATCAGAAGACATTAGGTGAGATCCAAAAGGATCTCTCCATTTCCTCTCATCTCTAATGCTCCAGTTCAGTGATTAGACCACTTCACTACTGTGATGACGGTCTAGGTTCAAGGTGGCATTGATCTAAGAGTATAAATTCAATCCCTGTACAGGCTGTTTAGCACAGCAGTGTCAGTGTATGCGCTTGTGTTTGCTGACATCAAACAAATGATTAAAAATGTGTAATTGAGGCAATTCCCTGGCGGTCCAGCGGTTAGGACTCCGTGCTTTCACTGCCGAGGGCCGGGGTTCAATCCCTTTCTCAGGGGGTGGGGGGGTCAGGGGGTGGGGGAATGTGTAATGAAAGGGTAGGATCATGTAGTACTTAGGCTCATGGCAATGAGCTAGGCTGCCTGGGTTCCTGTCCTTGTTTGGACAACCGTCAGCTTCTTGGTTTTCTCACTTTTAAGATTTTTTTTTTTTAAAGACCAAATGAATTAACACAAATTCCTTAGAAAATGCCTGGTACAATATGGCCCAGCAGTCCCACTACTGGGCATATACCCAGAGAAAACCATAATTCAAAAAAACACATGCACAGTGTTCATTGCAGCACTATTTACAATGGCCAGATCATGGAAGCAACCTAAGTGTCCATCAACAGACTAATGGATAAAGAAGATGTGGTACATATATACAATGGAATATTACTCAGCCATAAAAAGGAACAAAATTGGGTCATTTGTAGAGACGTGGATGGACCTAGAGACTGTCATACAGAGTGAAGTAAGTCAGAAAGAGAAAAAAAAATATCGTATATTAACGCATATATGTGGAACCTAGAAAAATGGTACAGATGAACCTGTTTGCAGGGCAGAAATTAAGACACAGATGCAGAGAACAAACGTATGGACACCAAGGGGGGAAAGCCGGGGGTGGTGGTGGTGGTGGTGGGATGAATTGGGAGATTGAGGTTGACATAAATACACTAATATGTATAAAATAGATAATAAGAACCTGCTGTATAAAAAATAAATAAACATTTAAAAAAATGCCTGGTACATAGTAAATCCTCAATAAATGTTAGCTATTATTATTTTAAACACCATTCAAAATATACAGTTCACTTTAAATTTCAATCTATGCTGAAGACAAAGAAATTCTCTGGTTGACTAAAACAGTGCTCCGAGAATGAGATTTGCCAATAAAGTCAAACATTTTTCTTTATGCTTCTATATAAAAAGATGCTTGTGTTTCTCATTTCAAATGAAAAAGACCATTCGACTGTCTGTGTGGAACAATCATGAGCTATTATAGTATGTCATTAAACAGAATTAGGCTTAATTGAAGTCATGTAAACTAACATCAGTCAAATCAGCAGTTCTGGTTTAGCCTGGAATTGAAATCCAGGCAGAGCCCTGAAGGGGTGAGGCTTATGGAGAGCTACCATCACTCAGGAAATTTGAAATAAACTCAATTCAACCATGCAGTAAACTTTAACCAAAATTCCACTAACTTTGTCAAGATGAAGTCTCACTGAATTGGATTAAAAATTACTGACATATTGAAATATTCTTCCTCTTTGGTATAGTATTTCTTGATTCCTAGCTCCCAAGTTTGACTCCTCTTTTCTACTTTTAAGACTTGTGTTTTTTAAAAAGGCATCACTGTATGCAAATTGTGCCTCAATTAAACAAGAAAATGATGACAAATAAGGAGAAAGATATTTGTCAATTTGACTGTTGGGGTCAAAGACAGGACTCTTTTTTTAGAGGGTCTAATTTTTCCATGCGTTCTATTTCTCTTTTTGAGAAGAGTGAATACTCCCAAGTCTAGCAGCTATTAACAGGTGTTTCTGCGCCATCACTCTTTCTGAAACTGTAATTGTTACTCTTATAGGACTTGAAGATTTTGCTATTATACTTATATCCTCAAATACAATTAGCTCTGTTGTGAAGTCCTATCATTTGTTGTCAGTTAGGGAAGTGCTTAAGGGACAACTGTAGTGAACCAAGCAACTGCCACAATCCCACACTCGGTCTCACTGCCTACGAGCCTTGGCCGGCCACAGTAGGGCTAAGGCAGGGAGCCATGGGCTAGAAATAGTCCCATTTCCTTAGTGGTTTGAGGAAAGAGGATTACCAAGTCACATAAGGGTGTCTAGATCAGAGTATTTAGAGTTTCTAATTAAAATAAACTTTAAGAAAGTAAGCAAAATGAATATTTATTCAGCTGATGACAGTAGCTTTGCCTAAACTGATGGTCCAAGGAGAGTCCCATTGATTTTTCTTTCCGGAAGGGGCTGGACTATATCCACCTTCATTGGAATAGACATGCCCTTGGGGGTTTGGATGTTGACTGAGTATTAGTTTTCCACCTAGTTTAACCCTAACTGGTTATATGCCAGATAGGAAATCTCTGTGAGCCTTGATTTTTGTGAGGAAAGCAAAGGGGAAGAAGGAGAAAAACATACCAATAGCATCAAGTTGGCCTCAGATCTTCAGGATGAAAGGCACTAAAATGCACAGTAGTCCTAATGGGTAGCAGAAATGGGGAAAAAGAGAACAGAAGGTTGATTTTGCTTTATCCTGAGGCCAAATCTTTCACAAGAGCTATTCTTTTTTTTTTTTTTTTTTTTTTTTTTTTTTTGCGGTACGCGGGCCTGTCACCGTCGTGGCCTCTCCCGTTGCGGAGCACAGGCTCCGGACACGCAGGCCCAGCGACCATGGCTCACGGGTCCAGCCGCTCCGCGGCATGTGGGATCCTCCCGGACCGGGGCACGAACCCATGTCCCCTGCATCGGCAGGCGGACTCTCAACCACTGCGCCACCAGGGAAGCCCCACAAGAGCTATTCTTATGGGGCATATAAACTAAGTAACATTTCATAATAACGTATACCAAGCCTACCTGTGGAGCTATCTTTCTATGACTGCAGAGAGATCACGAAATATTGCCCTGGATTTCTTGGGCAAGTTTCTGATACCCATCATGACATCTTGGGAAAGCTGAATCCTAGAACCACTTTTCACATATGGGGTATACACCTCTCTTCCAGGAGCGGAGTATCCGATGTAGATGATCTTTCACACTCATTTTCTCTTCTGATCTTTGTTCTCAGTCAACTGCAGCTTTCAGTCAGGTACTGACAGAGGGGTTGAAACTCAAGACTACTTGCTGCTTGTTAAGATCTTTAAATTGTTTGAAATTTTCAGTGACAATGTTGATATTCTATGTCCCTCCAAAACACGCCCCTCCACCATGTATGTTCAAGCATGGATAATAGGGAACTGAATTGGCTTTACATTCTTCCACCACAAGATTTATTGTATTTATTTAAGATGTCTCCCAGATGCTTTTTTAAAGGTTTTAAAAAATATTTATTTATTTATCTATCTATCTATTTATTTTTGGCAGCGCCGGGTCTTAGTTGTGGCAGGCGGGATCTTTAGTCGCAGCATGTGGGATCTTCATTTAGTTGCGACATGCATGCGGGATCTAGTTCCCCGACCAGGGATTGAACCTGGGGCCCCTGCATTGGGAGCATGGAGTCTTACCCACTGGACCACCAGGGAAGTCCCCAGATTCTTATAAAGGAAGACATCCGCATGAGGCAGCAGACCGAGTGACTGCGAAAACTCCTCACCCTGTGAGCAGCCTGTGACTCTTTGAGAAAAAGATTAATTCTCTAAACACAGACATACATCTGGAGGCAGAAGTTGTCTTAGGTGCCACCTGACCATAACTCTATGTCCCTTACATGTGTGTCACCTTACACGTTCTGTGGTCTCTTGGGTCCAGGTGTTTTCCTGCTAAAAGCTTCTTCAAGACCACCTGGAACAACAGTGATGGAACAGGTAGACAAGTATTACGTGGATTGTGGGCACAGGACTGCTCTTGTTCTACCAGAGTTAACGTTTTCTCTTTATTGTGTTAAGCGTCTGACTCAAATTCCATTTTGGAGGTATTTCCTCAGGTTCAAAGTTCCGTATGTCTTTATTTTCTTTCTATAAGTTGAGAAAAGAAAGAAATCCTTATCCTTTATAAATGTAAAGCCACAGCATCCAGATACTGGCTTATGATGGAAACTGGATTTGAAGTAACAAACTGTTTGATGTTCCTAAAAAAAAAAAAAAGGAAGTTTATATAGAAGTTAAGCAGTATTTTGTGATGTGGGAAGATACCACAATAAATACTTCCATTATCTGATAGGTTTGGGAAATGGATTGCTTTGAATAATAAATTATTCTAGTTCATAAGAATTTCTCACATATGCTTCACATGATAAATAGTTTAAGAAAACTGAACTACAATTAAATACACTCAGCACTAAAACTAAACACAAAGTAATTTATGGTTTAAAAAAACTGTCTAAGATCATTAATGCTTTGTGATTATTATTGAAAATATCAACTATCTTTGCATTTAGATACACAGAACTAAAGTCAGTTGATGAAAGATTGGGTTTTATAAATTTTACATCTATTTCATATTTTAAAGAATTTAAAAATCATACAAATGATACATGTTTATTGTAAAAAAAAAAAATTAGATAACACAGATAAAGAAAAGAGAACAAGAAAACAAAATCTTCCCTAATTTCACTACCTTAGGGTAATCACTGATAATACTTCGGTGTGTATCCTTCCAGAATTTATAAGAAAAAAGAAACCATACTGTGCATAGAAATTTCCAACCTATTTTATTGCTTAATATATTGTTATTTTTCCATTTGAATTGGGTATTGTTTATTAAGTTCAAGATAAAATAAAAGTTTAGGTCTTCAGATGGCTGAAAATGGGGCAGTTCAGAATTCATTTGCAGACCAGGTGTTGCTTCAATGTCACTTCCTTTTCCATACAGGGCTAGATCCTAAAAGTATTAAGTTTTAAATTATTTTAAAAATCATTCTTTGTCTTCATTTGACTTGAAGCAATGATTTTCTTTTGTTTTTAATCTGCTTTTTTTTTGCCCAGTGTTCTGGGTGCATGACTTTTCAGGCAGGAGTTCCCTCCTCCAGGAAACTGGTTGCCTGCTCATGGGAACTCCCCGCTGTGACCACCCATCTCACACCCTGTGGCTGTTCTGTTTGCTTGTGGGGTAGTGGAGACATGAGACAGGTGTGGGCCAGATATGATTGAAGAACAGTTACTATGCTTGATTACAACTTAAAATGGGCTAGATCTGTCAGTATCACTGGTCTGATTCTTTTCTTTCTTTCGTTTTTTGATCGCTAGGGAGAATATCTTAGAATGACTTTATCATTCAACATAAGAATGGGGAAGGGAATATAGGAAATCCAAAAGATTTTTTTTCTAATCATATAAATCTTTTACTTAAAGCACTTCCTGAAGATGAAAATTGCTGCTAGTTTTATTTTTTAATAATAATTTTTTAAAACCACTTCAAACATACTCACAAAAGATATAACCTAGGGAGTAATAAGTTTTACTCATTTCTAGTCCCATGGGTTCCTTTTAACTTGGGGCTGACTAGTGCTAACAGGCATGCATATTTTATTTTACCTTCCGCTATTTTCATTAATAGCATACTGCACGTATTAAAACAATTGCCCTAGCTTACATTTTTAATAGCCAGAAAGTATATCACTATGTTAATATATAATAGTTTGCTAAGCCATTTCTCTACTCTTTCACGTGTGGGTGATTTCTCACTATAACAGATAGTACTGAATATCTTTTTAAAAATAATTGCGGGGGCTTCCCTGGTGGCGCCGTGGTTGAGAGTCAGCCTGCCGATGCAGGGGACGCGGGTTCGTGCCCCGGTCTGGGAAGATCCCACATGCCGCGGAGCGGCTGGGCCTGTGAGCCATGGCCGCTGAGCCTGCGTGTCCAGAGCCTGTGCTCCGCAACGGGAGAGGCCACAGCAGTGAGAGGCCCGCGTACCGCAAAAAAAAAAAAAAAAATAATAATAATAATAATAATAATAATAATAATTGCGAAGTTCTTTTATTTCTTGGCTATTTTCCCAGGGGCAGTTTAATAGTTTATATTTACATTTACCAGCTGTGCTTCAGAGGGACTGAGTCAAATTAAAGTGACATGAACAAGGAGGTAAAAACTAAGGAAATCTGAATAAACTATAGACTTCAGATAATAATGAATCAATGTTGGTTCATTAATTGTAATAAAGGTACTATACCTATATAAGATCTTACTAATAGGGAAAACTGTAGGGGGGAGGCTGGTATTTTAACCTATGTGCTATCTGCTGAATTTTTCTGTAAATCTAAAGCTGTTCTTAAAAAGCTTATTAATTTAAAAAAAAGATAGGGGAGTACAGAGCAAAGATGGTAAAACGTCAACATAGAATAGGAGTAAAGGGTAAATAGTTTTGTACAGTTCTTGCAACTTTTCTCTAAGTTTGATTTCAAGCCCGAAATTTAAAAAATATATAACTGCTTATCCCTCTTTTGAACCACATCTACCCTAAATGCCCACAAATAATCTTGCAATGTACTATAATAAGGGGATGTTATCATTGTTATTAAATAAGGTTCTTTCCCGCCAATGGGAATCTCAAATGGCCTGTTACTCGGTGGAATCCGGGCTCTCAACATCCGGGAAGGGGACAGGGCTGACCAAGGATAGCCAGAGGCTGGCTGTTCCCCAGCCAGGTAAATAAAGGTGCAAGTGCCATCCAACAGGTATATCCTAGAAGCCGTTTGGGTTTTAAAAAGGTATCTTGAGCCTCTGTCCCCTCTGGTATCGGTTTTCGAAGGACCCCTCACTCCCTATAGTCTGCTGCCCACCATCTCCTCCGTAACCACCAACTTCTTAGAGGTGCCTTCTGGGGCTGGGAAGAGGTGGACCTGCACGCAGGGACCAATACCTTAGCCCACGGTTTTAAAAGAAAGTATCAAAAGAGCAACGAAGAGCAGTTAACAGGTTTCTTGAAGCAATTTTTTTTGTTTGTTTTCTTACAGGCTCTACTTTGTGGCTTTGACTCTTGGCCAATCATTGCGCCTTAATTACGTGTCTGCTGGAGGAGTAGAACTCCAGGCTGTCTACAAATGCAATGAAATTCCCTTTAGAATTAGGTGAAAGCTTCCAGCATAGATTTCCCTTTCCTTTCATCACAGACTCCAAGCAGTTGGACATGTACTTGGTAAGGGCTGGAACTGTGATCACACAGAGTATTTGGATGTCCTACTTTCTCTAGGGCATCTCTGGGAGAGAGGAATCCCTGCCAGACAGCCAGATTCTCATCGCACTCTCCAAGTTTTAAGATGATAAAATTACATTGAAGTGCAGATGAAATGTTATCATTGTTTATCCAAAGTCTAAGTCCAAACAGTGACTGAATAGCAAAATTTCTCAGAATTAGGAAAGGAGGCTTAAAGTAGTTCTTTAGCTTGTTTTTTATGTCAAGCCTATCAAGGGAGCCAGTTTAGAAACGATAAAAGTGACTGCTCACCTATTGTATTATTGTCCCAAGGTGACAAGACACAAGACATTTGTTTGAATTTAAAGCATAGGCATTTTCTCTATTTTTCCCTAAAAGCAAGCAAACTAAGATGAAGTGCTCTGGAAAACTTCCAATTTGGGGTCACTGGAGTCAGCTGTACTGTAGTTTGGTGAATTTTGCAGAATTTTGCAGAGCCCGTTACAATTGGCCATCTCTGAATTAGAAATAGGTCAAGACCTTGGAAGATGATGGAAAGCATGTTTTCTCACATGTCATGAGAAATGGCTCATCTGCACTGTTACTTTGCTTGTTAGATAAAAATGATGGATGCCTGAACTCCATCCCAGATTTAGTGAATGTGAATCTTTTGGGCCAGGACTGGGGAATCTCTCTTAATCCAGAGGCTCTGGTGATTATTATGCTCACTGAAGTTTGAGGATGATCTTTGCTCTACATTCCTCAGGCATTGTATAATCATTAGAAATGTGGAGAACTTTAAATGAGTACCAATATCTCTGTGAGCCTTAGAGTGAATTTTCTCAGTTGATTTGGGCTAAATAGGTGCTCTTTTGAGCCTTCATGTCTTGCCAGCTCTTTGCCAGACCTAAGCCTCCTGTTGAGGATGGAGATAGAGACCACACCCTGCCCTCACTGGCCCATGGGTGACCTAGGAGACAAATGGGGAGAAGAACGTGACCCCCATCTCACGCTTCTGAATGGCCAGTTGCCCTACAACATCTCATAAAGCATTATAAATGTCTGTCCCTGTACTCTCAAAGTGAACATCCTAAACAAAAACTTCATCAGAGACGTCACTTTTAGTGATATGGGCTTTTAACTTTTTTTTCTTTTCATGTTATTTGCTTCAATGTTTATTGTACCAAAAAAATTATTATGGCAGTAAAATCACATTTAAAATTTAGAAAATAAAATAGAAGAGAAAAACCATGTATTGTCCCACAGCATAAACCGTGCCAGTGTTAGCATTTTGATATATTTCTTGTCATAGGTTTGGGATTTTTTTCCCCCTCTTTAAATAGTTGCAGTTACAGTATATTACAATTTCTACCACATTATTCTAGATTCTTCTTGAACATTATTTTAAATATCTGTAGAATTTATGCAGCCACTCCTCCATTACCTTTTGAGGGAGCTTGTTTCCAATCTTTAATTATTTATAAATAATTTTTCAGGCAAACCTTTATACATAAAACATTTTCTGCCTTTAGAATTATTTCCTTAGGATTTTCAGAAGTGGAATTACTTGGTCAAAAAGTAGCAGTTGTTTTTTGAAACATTTGTACAGATTAATGCAATTTCAATCTGGGCATAATAGGTGGTCCCTAAGCTTTATTCCTTTTTTAAAACAATTTATTTATTTTTGGCTGCGTTGGGTCATTGTTGCTGCGCGCGGGCTTCCTCTAGTTGCGGCGAGCGGGGGCTACTCTTCATTGCGATGCTCGGGCTTCTCATTGCGGTGGCTTCTCTTGTTGCAGAGCACGGGCTCTAGGCACACGGGCTTCAGTAGTTGCAGCACGTGGGCTCAGTAGTTGTGGCTCGCAGGCTTAGTTGCTCCACGGCATGTGGGATCTTCCCGGAACAGGGCTTAAACCTGTGTCCCCTGCATTGGCAGGCAGGTTCTTAACGACTGTGCCACCAGGGAAGTCCCCTAAACTTCATTTTTTTTTTTTGCGGTACGCGGGCCTCTCACTGTTGTGGCCTCTCCCATTGCGGAGCACGGGCTCCGGACGCGCAGGTTCAGCGGCCATGGCTCATGGGCCCAGCCACTCGGCGGCATATGGGATCTTCCCGGACCGGGGCACGAACCCTTGTCCCCTGCATCGGCAGGCGGACTCTCAACCACTGCGCCACCAGGGAAGCCCTAAACTTTATTCTTAAACACTTAAAGAATCAATCACTAAAATAGTCATGAATTTTAGTGTTATATATATATATATATATATATACACATATGTGTACATGTGTATACATGTGTATAAACAATTCACTAATTATCATCCTTCAGTGACAACTCCATGAATCAGTTTATGTAGACTTGTTAGTGGAAGAATCATGCAACAGAGCCTTTTGCTGCTGTGAATAGAATAAATGCTGTGATTATTCAATCTAACGGCTTCTTATTGCATGCCTCCCTGATGGCAGGCACTGCGCAAGAGAGTAAGATACACATATTCCCTCTGAACACCCCTAGAATTCACAGACTAGGAGAGTGCTGGTGAAGAGAGAAAGAAACAAGTACAAGATAATATGGTGAGTGCTGGGTAGTGTTCTTTACCTCTGATTTAGGGATATCTAATTTCAACTTAAGCAGTCAGGGAAGGCTTCTGGGAAAAGTAATGTCTAAGCTGGGACCTGAAAAGATGAATGCTAAGGCCTGGCACCTTTACATTATCCCAGGGGCCAATGAAAACGTCCTGGAAAGAAAATAGTTGAGCAGTTTTTTGAAAGTTAAATATGGAGTTGCCATATGACTTAGCAATTCATTCCTAGGTATATACCTCAAAGAATTGAAAATATATGTTCACACAAAAACTTGTACACAAATATTCATAGCAGCATTATTCATAATAGCCAAAGAAATGGAAATAACCCAAATGTCCACCAGCTGATGAATGGATAAAGAAAATGTGGGCTATCCATTCGGGACTTCCCTGGTGGTGCAGTCGTTAAGAATCTGCCTGCCAATGCAGGAGACGCAGGTTTGAGCCCTGGTCCGGGAAGATGCCACATGCCGCGGAGCAACTAAGCCTGTGCACCACAACTACTGAGCCTGTGCTCTAGATCCCACGTGCCGTGACTACTGAGCACGCGTGCTGCAACTACTGAGGACCGTAAGCCTAGAGCCCATGCTCCACAACCAAAAGAGGCCACCGCAGTGAGAAGCCCGTGCACCACAACGAAGAGTAGCTCCTGCTCACTGCAACTAGAGAAAACCAGCACACAGCAGTGAAGACCCAATGCAGCCTAAATAAACAAACAAACAAATAAATAAATAAAATGTGGTCTATCCATACAATGGAATGTTATTCAGCCTTAAAAAGAAATCCAGTACTGTTTCATGCTACAACATGGATGAATGTTGAAAACGTTATGTTAAGTGAAAGAATCCAGGCACAAAAGACCACATGTTGTATGATTTCATTTATATGAAATGTCTAAAGCAGGTAAATCCATAGAGAGAGTGTAGATTAGTGGTGGTTGGGGGCTGCGGGTAAGGAAGAATTCTGAGTGTCCACTAATGGCTATGAGGTTTCTTTCAATGTTAGGTAGTGGTGATGGTCACATGACATCATAAATTATAGACTTGATTAAAATGGTGACTTTTGTGTTACATAAATTTTACCTCACTTTTTTTAATTAAAAAAAAAAATCCTGGAGCAAGAGTTCAGCACTTTCGAGAAACTGAATGAAACTGAATTACAGGAAAGCCTGAAACAGAGAATGAATGGGGAGTGGTCAGCCATGAGCCGAAAAGGTAACTGGGCCAGATTTTGAAGGGCTGTAAAAACTATATTAGGGAGTTTGGCTTTATGCTGGGGGCAAAAAGATGCCATTGGAGGAGATTTAGTAGAAGATGACCTGACCTGATGTTGTGTTTTCTGGTATCTTCTGATTACAAAGGAAGGGAACAAAGAGGTTTTTCACCAACGAGCTGTCAATCAGTTCAGGACTATTGCAAACTGACCTGAGGTAACTTGGTCATGCATAACACTTAGCTTCTTTTTGAAAGATAGCAATAATTGCTCAAGGAGTTTAAGGTGGGAGAGCAAGTTACCTACCCATCCACCCAACTCAGTCGTGATATGTAAATCGTTATAATAGTAAGTCTCGGACCAAATTCTGCTGCATATTTTCCAAAAGAAAAATCCCATTAGAAAGCAGAATACACGGGAATTCCCTGGTGGTCCAGTGGTTAGAACTCGATGCTTTCACTGCTGGGGCTTGGGTTCAATCCCTGGTGGGGAACTAAGATCCCCCAAGCCTCTTGGTGGAGCCAAAAAAAAAAAATGTGTAATGAAAGAGTAGGATCATGAAGTACTTAGGTTCATGGCAATGAGTTAGGCTGCCTGGGTTCCTGTCCTGGTTTGGACAACCTTCAGCTTCTCAGTTTTTTCATTTTTAATATGGGCTTTTTTTTTTTTTTTAAGATTTTGAATTAACACAAAGTCCTTAGAAAATGCCTGGTACATAGTAAAGCCTCAATAAACACCATTAAGCTCAATGAGGTTCCCAGTTCTCTGGTTTCTTTAGGTGCTTCAACCACTTCAACCTGCATGAAAGGTTCACTTGAGACCCACACATTCACCTCCGGTGGTAACACCTTACATAACTGCAGTATGAAGTATTTTACAGTAAATTATAAGAATATATCAGTAATTTTCAGGAGACATACATGATGTCTCTCCTGCTAATACCATTACTGCAATTTTTAATTTATCACTAGTGCATTTTACACTTGACACTCAATAAAATATTCTCAACAGCATCGCTATAATTTTAGCTCTTTACAGCGTTATTATTTGTAGTTATTACAGTATAAATCCTAGCCACAAAATTTATTCCTCTTTATGGTATTATAATTTTTATGTTCTTAAACCTTGTCATACCTGAAAAATGTAACAGAATGCAGACACACATGTAATGTTGTTTTTGGAAAATAATGGACTTTTGTTTCTGTCATTCAGGGGCTCAAATTCTTTAGTGGAGTGGCTGGTGAATTGTAAGATGAGAAAATTTGAGTTTCCTGATAATTAATTACTTCACTTTATAGGTGAAGAAAAATGCCTTGTCCAAGATCACCGACACCCAAAATTAACCCATCTTCTGATTTTCAAGAAATCTCTCCATGCACTAGCCATGGCTGAACTATCTAGCTTACTCTTGTCAGTTTGCCAGTTAGATGTTTATTTGTGCACCTCTAATTAAATATATATATCCATTCTAGACATTAATATCTCCATTCTAGACATTGGAGATGCCATAATGAACAAAACACACAAAAATGCCTGTCATCATGAAACATACTGTGTTTGGGGGAAAAAGGCAATAAACAAAAAAGACAGGTAAAATACTTAGTATTTTAGATTTTTCTAAGGGGGGAAAAGTATGTACAAGAGTAGAGAGGGTCAGGGTAGTACGGAGGTTTAAATTTTTCAATGGGATGATCAAGAAAAACCTTACCAAGGAGACTATAATGTCCTTGATGCCAGTGTCTACCATGCCCTTATCATGTTTATATATATCTTGCCATATTTAGCACAGTGCTTTGAACGTAGAAGACATACATTGAATTTAATATTTTTATAAATTGACACTTGGAATAATAAACAAGCTAAGAAACCCCTATTATTCAAACAGAATGCAAAGAATCATAGAATTTCCATTAAGTCCTTAAATATGAAATAAACTTTGACCATTAGTTATTGTTTTCCTTATTTTTATTTTTGTTAGGAGTTTCACGTAAATAGATATGGTATATTTGACATATGTATTATTTGCCCAAAATTAACATTAAAAAAGAAACAAGTATATTTTAATAATTGGTAGCTCCTCATACAAACATAGCTTAGGTTGAATTTCTCTTCTGAAACTCTAGAAAATCAGTCAATACGTCATGCCTGGAAGTAAGGGAAGAACTTTTCTTAGAGATTAGTTTAGAATAAGCCAGATAAGCCACATACATGGGAAGATTTCCAATCCGATTTCTTTCCCCTATAAGAACTTTCCCCTCTAAGAACCAGAGTATTCTGATTCCTTGGTGCTCTTCTCGTTTTTACCTAAGCATTCCGAGACAGGAAGGGATGACAATTACCAAAAAAGAGTTTGTTAAACGTATCTTGCCAACAAGATTTTTCTCTTACAGAATGAAACACCTAGTTCTTTATACAATTAACAGGTATTTCTTAAGAGCTTCCCCTGTGTGGGTCCCAGTGGGGCAATGAGAATATAAGAGGACCATATAAGAACTCACACGACTCATGCCCATCATCCAGGAAAAAGAGCAATCCCCTTTCTTTTGTGTGTCTTCATTAAACAGTAGTTTGTGATGGCTAATGCATATCATTTGGTAGTGCAGTGGAGAGCCTCCAGTCTTACAATTAGAATACCTGCTTCTTGGCTGCATCTCTTTTATTGTTTTAATTTTTTTTTAAATGTATTGAGATGTAATTCACATATCATACCATTCATCCTTTTAAAGTGTACAGTTCAGAGGTTTTTAAATATTCACAGAGGAGTGTAACCATCACCACTCTCTAATTTCAGAACACTTTCATCACTCCCCAAAGAATCCCTGTATCCATTAGCAGTCAACTCTCATTTCACCCCAACATCCCACTAACTCAAAGCAGTCACTAATCTACTTTCAGTTTCTATAGATTTGATTTTCTTGTTCTGAACACTTCATATAAATGAAATCATATGTGGTTATATGCAGCCTTTTGTGTCTGGATTCTTTCACTTAGCATAATGTATCAAGATTCATCCATGCTATAGCATGTACCAGTACTCCATTCCTTTTTTTGACCGCATAATATTCCATTGTATGGATATACCACTTTTGTTTAACCATTCATCAGTTGATGGGCATTTGGACTGTTTCCACCTTTAGCTATTTGAATAATGCTTCTATGAAGTTTTTGTGTGAGTGTATGTTTTCAATTCTCTTGAGTATACATAGGAGTGGAACAGCTAAGTTATATGGTAACTCTATGTTTAACATTTTTAGGAACTCCAAACTGTTTTTCAAAGTGACTGAACCATTTTATATTCCCACCAGCAGTGTATGATGGATTCCAATTTCTCCACGTCCTTCCTTGCCAACACTTGTTATTGTCTATCTTTTTGATTACAGCTTTCCTTAGTGGGTATGAAGTGGTACCTCATTGTGGTTTTAATTTGCATTTCCCTAATGATTAATGATATTGAGCATCTTTTCATGTATTTACTGGCCATATGTATATATTCTTTGAAAAATATCTGTTCAAATACTTTGTCCATTTTAAAATTGGATTATTGGGGTTTTTTTAATTATCGTGTTATGTAAGTACTTTATATATGCTAAGTAGTAGTCTCCTATCAGATATATAATTTCCAAATATTTTCTCCCATTCTGTAGTTTGTCTTTCACTTTCTTGATAGTATCATTTGAAGCAAAAAAGTTTTCAGTTTTGATGAAGTGCAATTTATTTTTTCTTTGGTTGCTATGCTTTTGGTGTTGTATTTAAGAAACCATTACAGGGAACTCTCTGGCAGTCCAGTGGTTAGGACCCTGGGCTTCCACTGTTCAGGGCCACAAATCAAATCTTCCACTTAGTTCCTGGTCAGGGAACTAAGATCCCGCAAGCTGTGTGGCACGGACAGAAAAAAAGAAAAGAAACCATTGCTCGTGAAGGTTTACTCCTATGTTTTCTTCTAAGACTTTTATAGTTTAGACCTTACATTTAGGCCTTTGATTGATTTTGAGTTAATTTTTACATATGATGTGATGGTTAATTTTATGTGTCAACTTGACCATGCTAAGGGATGCCTAGATAGCTGGTAAAACCTTATATTTGGGTGTGTCCATGAGGGGGTATCCAGAAGAGATTAGCATTTGAATCATAGACTGAGTAAAGAAGATCACCCTCACCAAATCAGGTGAGCATCATTCAATCCGTTGAGGCCCTGAATAGAACAAAGAGGCAGAGGAAGGGCAAATTTGCTCTTCTGTTCAATCTGGGACATCAGTCTTTTCATTCCCCTGGACACTGGCACTTCTAGTTCTTGGGCCTTTGGAGTCAAGCTGGACTTATACCATCAGCCCCAGCAGTCCTCAGACCTTTGGATTCTTACACCATTAGCTTCCCTCATTCTCAGGCCTTTAGGTTTGGACTAGAACTATACCACTGGCTTCCCTGGGCCTCCAGCTGGCCTCCACCTTGGCCTCCATAATCATGTGAGCCAATCCTTCATAACGAATCTCTATATGTCTATGTATATCCTATTGGTTCTTCCTCTCTGGAGAACCCTGACTAATATAGGTAGGGTTCCAACTTCATTCTTTTGCACACAAGTATTCAGTTGTCCCAGTACCATTTGTTAAAAGGACTATTCTTTTCCCCATTGAATTGTCTTGACACCCTTGTAGAAATCAACTGACCATAAGTGTAATAATTGATTTCTGAACTCTCAATTCAGTTCCATTGATCTATATATTTACCTTTATACTAATACCTTGCTAAGTGGATTACTGTAGCTTTGTAGTAATTTTTGAAATTAGGAAGTGTGATTCCAACTTTGCTCTTCTTTTTCCAGAATATTTTGACGAGCTTCCCTGGTGGCGCAGTGGTTAAGAATCTGCCTGCCAATGCAGGAGACACGGGTTCAAGCCCTGGTCCGCGAAGATCCCACATGCCACGGAGCAACTAAGCCCACGCCCCACAGTTACTGATCCTGTGCTCTAGAGCCTGCGAGCCACAACTACTGAAGCCCACGCACCTGGAGCCCCTGCACACCGCAACAAAGAGTAGCCCCGGCTCTCTGCAACTAGAGAAAGCCCGCGTGCAACAATGAAGACCCAACACAGCCAAAAATAAATAAAATAAATTTTAAAAAATTTAAAAAAAAAAAAGAATGTTTTGGCTATTCTGGGTCCCTCAAATTTCCATATGAATTTTAGGATCAACTGGTCAATTTCTGCAAAAAAGGCACGTGGGATTTTGATAGGATTGCATTGAATCTATTGATCAATTTGAAGAGTATTGCCATCTTAACAATATTAAAATTTCCAATCCATGAACACAAGATGTCTCACAATTTATTTAGATCTTTCCTGGAACATTCGCCCAGCCTTACCATTTGCATCCTTCTAGATTTCTAGAAATACGTTGGACCTTTTCAAAGCCTCCTATGAATATCTTACTCCCCAGCTTTTCCTTCTAAATTTTGTGGTCAGTTTCTTGTTTGTCTCAATTGTTATCACTGCCTCAGGCAGCTGTGATATTAAACAATTGCTCTTGATTGTTTTTGACAAATGTTCCTGCAGAAAAAGCTGTTCTGAGTCAGGTCAAATAAAGACAAGGCCTTAGAACAGAGTTTTCCAGGGAACGGCCTGACATGTCAAATAATGACAATTCTCTGAGAATGGTGTTCTGGGGAGTTCCAACCCCTTTCTTCCCCTTCCAGTGGCTGCTAGACTGCGGGTTTTCACTGTGAATGCGGTGCCGTTTGTTTCAAGGCTGCTGTGGAGCTGGGGAGAAGGCGTAGGAATAGGGCAAGTGAAAATGCCACAAAGCTCACTGTGCTTACTAAGATTCAGCCATTTTTTATAAATAAATGCTCCCCTTTGGTTAATTTCTGGAGTTCTGTAAAAGTTATCTTGACAATTTTTGCCAGTGTTCACGTTCTTTGCCCGGAAGAGCAGCTTTTCAGAGGTCCTTACTCCACCATTCCCACTGTTGTCACTGCCTCTCCACTTCTATCTTGCTGTTTAATTTTGAGCAAATCACTTAATTTCTCTGAACCTCCATTTCTCCATTTGGAGAAAGAAGATAATAATTCCCCAGAAAATTGTAAAGATCAAATTACACACACACACACACACACACACACACACACACACACACACACACGAGTGTAATTGCTGTGCCCATTGTTAGGGAGGATTTAAGTTCTCTACATTCTATCTCTTGTCAATCCTAGTTCTTTAACCTTTCCTGGTGTGTGAATCCATCTCATTATTTTTGATTGTTCAAACAATTTATCATTTTAGATAGTATTGATTTTTTAATATAAATATTTTATTTATTTTTATTTTATTTTTTGGCCACACTGTGTGGCATGTGGGATCTTAGTTCCCCGACCAGGGATCAAACCCATGCCCCTCGCACTGGAAGCACGGAGTCTTAACCACTAGACAGCCAGGAAAGTCCCAGTATTGATTATTGAGAATTGTCTCTCTCACCCTAGAGTCCAGACTATAGGGAATTGGGAAAGCTCCTTTGTCTCCCTTTGCAGTAGAATAAGGAATAAATCAAGATTTTTTGAAGCAAAGAGCAGTAAAGTGATTTGTCTAAGGTTACAGAGCTAATAATTTGTAGACTCAGTACTGATTCCCTGGCCTGACGGACTTGCTAGTTCCATTATGTCATTTGGTCTCGCCAAAGGTTAGGGAGTGGGAATCACAAAGTTCTTTTGGTATAACTTATTCTCCGTCATGTGTATTATTTTTAGAGACAGAGGGGAAAGGTGGATAATCTGACCCAAAGCTATAAAATAAAAGTAACATTTTATTTAGAATTGATGCACGATTAGTTCCAGCTTAGTAAGTGTCAGTAAGGAATTATTTGGCTTCTTAAAATTCCTAATGAGTGTATTGTCAATGAAAGATGAAACTTACAAATGAAACTTACAAAGTGGACTGGGAAATTTTCCCAGAAGTCTATAGCTGCTGAGCTAAGTTGCCAAGGATCACTATTACTTTCTTCCTTTCAACCCATAAAGCGTGAATCATTGCACAAATAGCCCAGATAATTAGTGCACTGTTACCTTTTGACCTAGTATGACACTTGTTTGGCCTCAATTCACTGGTCTCAATGTTCATCACTAGCACTTTTTATGCCCCAATTTTTTCGTTATTAAGTTTACTTTATTCCTCAGTTTGCTGAGTGTGCCTTGGAGTCGTTTTTACAGAAATGGTATAAAGGTGGTAGATTTTCTGGGCCCTTGAATAACTGAGAATGCATTTCTGTTGGCTTCCAGTATGACCACCTCAGCTGGGCATTGCTGCTTGGATCACAGGCCCTTCCCTTTCAAGGTGTGGATAAGGTACAGACATTCCACTTATTAACATAGAGCTGCAACATTTCACAAGTCCTATAGGAAGAATCTGTGTAGATTACAAGAGGGGCAGCACAGAAAGTCTCAGGCCCTGGTTTAAGTGTTTTAGATGCTTCTGAGGGTATCCACTGGTGTCTTTAAAAGTCTACTGAACAGTAGTGACTCTGGACTGGGTGGGATAGAAGGTTGGAAAAACAATCACTTTCCCTGGCAACATAAGTAAAACCTCCCCAAATAAACTGCCCTCCCTTTGTTGCAGTTTCAGGTTCAAATAATCCCAAAGTACAAAGATCTGAGGTCTAGTCTCCTCCCAACAATGGAGAGGCATGGAGCCTGGGGCCTAGTCAGACCCAGTGCAAGACGGAGCCCAAAGTTCATTAACTCTTGCAGTGGACACTCTAAGGCCAATAAATGTCAGTATAATTTAATGATCCATGTTCATTTCTATGACATAAGCAATGCATATGGCTTAGCATGCCACATTGTAATAATAATAATAGCTAACACGTTCTAAGTGTTTACACATATTAATTCATTTAATTCTCACAATAACGTTAGGAGGCAATAGCTCTTATACCATTCCTATCTTATAGATGAAGAGACTAAAGCAAAGAAAGGACAAATCATCTGCCCAAAGTTACACCCTTAGCAAGTAGCAGAACATGCAATAAAATTGGTTGAGGCTGATATCGAAGAATTTGCTTCTCCCCACCACACTATATTGTTATAATGACATAGTAAAACTTTATCAATGTAAATCTCTTTAAAGTTGCTATTGTATTATCTGTAAAAAGGAGAGTTAACTGATTCTGACTAGAAAGAATACTGTAGGAAAATGTTAATGAACACATTCAGGAATAAAGACTGACTTTTTCCTTCGACATAATTGAAGTCCCTTTACCTGGGTTGACCTGCTTCTGCCCCCTGCTGTTACATCACCCCTTCCCCTTTTGTGACTACTTCCCTTCCTTATAAACGCATTTCTCGGGCTTCCCTGGTGGCTCAGTGGTTGAGAGTCCGCCTGTTGATGCAGGGGACATGGGTTTGAGCCCTGATCCGGGAAGATCCCACATGCCGTGGAGCAACTAAGCCCGTGCGCCACAACTACTGAGCCCACGTGCCACAACTACTGAAGCTCGCGTACCTAGAGCCCGTGCTCCGCAACAAGAGAAGCCACCGCATTAAGAAGCCCACGCACCGCAATGAAGAGTAGCCCCCACTCACCGCAAGTAGAGAAAGCCCACGTGCAGCAACGAAGACCCAACGCAGCCAAAAATAAATTTATTTTTTTAAAAATCAGTTTTTAAAGCCCTACTCTTACAAGGGGAAAGCAGTTGGAAGCAGAATTTGGTTCAGGTGTAACCCTGCTGATGCACCTGCTTCACCCTTTCCCTCTGGTCACCTGCTGACATTACGTCCAATCTCTGGGCTCCGTGATCCCATCCTTAGTTCCTGTCCAGTGGCCCCTTTGGTCTTAGTGCTTTGTGTTTGTCCAGGATGAGGGCCTTGAAGCTCCTCTACATTAAATTCAGTTCTGATTGTGTCTTTGCCATGGTATATCGTTTCCTTAAATAATATTCTGTGTCTAACCCTGGACCCTAGAACCCACCACTCTCTCCTTTCCTTTTGGCTCAGCAAAACTTCAGCCATTCTACCTTCCCTTCACCCATCTGGACAGAAATAAAACCCGTTTATTTATCCCTTCAACAAATACTTACTAAAGGTCTACTAAGAACCAGGCACTGTTTTAGGCCCAGAGAACAAAACAGACCAAAACTATGCCCTCATATGGAACCTGCATTCTAGTGGAGGAAGGAAGAAAACAAAATAAATAGGCCAATATACAGTCTGATAGATGGGGATAGATTGCTACCGAGAAAAATAAAGCTTGTCTCTCGGAGCTTCTGGGTCCACATCCAAGAGGAAGTGACTGGGACTAAGAGAAACCAAGAGGTAGAGATTCATTGTGAATCCTGAGAGGTGACCAGAGAATACTTTTCCAGTAGGAGAAACAAATACCTATTGCACCAAATCAAGCTGGTGCAAGTGATTAAGTTCTTTCCAGGAAGGAGAATAAGCAAAGTGTCATTGGACCTTCTCAGAAAATAAGTGAATGTGATCGTCTGATAGTAAAGATAAGTACTTCTCTGAGAACCAGCATCCTGATTTCTGGCTGGGTGGCCTGCGTGCTGCTACTAATGAGATTCCAGGGATGGGAAGCTTCAGGGTGTAATTTGTTATCTTCACCAAGACAGTCTGTGTTGCAGTTTACAAAGGCATTTACAACGTGGCGTGACTGTTCCAACCGGCTCTAATTGTCAGGCACATGTTCAGTGTCAGTGTCAGTGCTGGTGTTTGGTAGAGTTTGGATGGAGCAGCTGCCACGAAGGAGGGAAGGAATGGAGATTCTCTGTGCCCCTCCTGCCTCGCCCCTACCCCAGGCTCAGGCCCTAAATATCCCAGAACTGTACTTAAATTCCCCTGGACCCTTCATCCTGCTCAACCTTCCCCTGGAGCAGGGATAGGGGAGTCTGTTCCAAAATTGTCCTCACTCCATTATTTACCTTTCATTCAAAAAAAAATTTCATTCTTTCATGGTAGGGAATTGCAGAAGCAAAATAATCTGATGAAATGATCTCACTCTTGGCCATTCTCAAACTTGAGCGTTCACATCAGACACGTGAGGGAGTAAAATGGTCATTCCTGGGCCCCGGGCCAGATCTACTTAGTCAACATCTCTGCGGCAGATCCAGGTAGCTGGTATGGTCACTGAAGACTGAAAATCCCTGGTCTATTCCATACCTGGGACTTCCCAGTGCCTTTATACAACAGGCACTTGTTCTGCAAAGTGCCCTGATAAGACACACGTGGAACCTCGTTAAACAAATTCGTTCACAGGCCCCATCCAAACTCCTGAATCAGAATCTCCAAGACAAAGGCCTGAGAATCTGTCTTTTTAACCAGCTCCTTGTGTTGTTTTGTTTTGTTTTGTCTTTTAATCAGAGAAGTCTGAGCATGCTCCTAGGTGATTTTAAAAATATAGGACAGGGAAGCCAGACTAGCAGAGAACACACATCATAGATAAGCCACAACTGGCTATTTCTGGATTAAGTACCCAATTCCAGTTCAGTCTGCTGTGGCCAGTTAGGATGGGGTCACATGGTATAAAATATGACCCTTTATATCATGGAAAGAAATGTCAGGAGTTCTGGAAACATAGCAAGGACAACAAAAAACAAAGGTGTGATCTAACTTCTGAGTAAAGGCTTGAGTAGTTTTCAATTTATTGCAAATAAAATTGGCAATTCCAAGATGAACGAAGTAAGAAAGGATGTGAAACGAGGGGACTTTGAGCTGGAAGCTAGAACACAAATAGATGTCACAGTCTGAGTTTTCGGTGGTGAACTTCGTGTTCCCCTTTGTCCTGAGTGGAGAGCTGATTTTTGCAACGAATGGAGCTCTGCCCTAATCGGAACAATTGCTCAGAAGCAAATGAAATGGATATATTATGGAAACTTGGATTCCACATTGCTTTCCCCATAAAACTCCTAAAAGTTATGCCGATGATGTAATAATCTCTGAAAGTGAATGTAGAGCCCACTTCTAACCAGTGATTACCTGGTACGATGCCAAACTATTTGGCCCTGAGGCATATCATGTGCTCCTCTAGAACACAGGTTCTCCAACTTTTTGGTTTTAGGACTCTTTGCACTATTAAAACATTATTGAGAATTCAAGTGCTGTTGTTTATCTGGATTATATCTATTGAAATTTACTGTACCTGGATTTAAAGCAGAAATCTTTAACGTTTTAATTTCTTTATTTTCTTTAAAATAACAATAATAAATTGTTGACAATTTATTTTTCCACAAATATTTTTCCAAAAAATTCAGCGATAGAAGTGTCATTGTTTTACATTTTTTGGCAAGTATCGTTAATGTCTGGCTTAATAAAAGACAGCTGGGGGAATTCCCTGGTGGTCCAGTGGTTAGGACTCTGTGCTTTCACTGCTGGGGGTCTGGGTTTGGTCCCTGGTCTGGGAACTAAGATCCCACAAGCTGCTTGGCGAGGCTAAAAAAAAAAAAAAGATAGACAGCTGGATTCTCATATCTGCTTCTGTCAGGTGTGACATCACATGTCAGGAAGCCTCTAGGAAATGCCATAGCACCCTCATGAGGGCACGAGAGTGAAAAAGGCTTCAATGACTCCCTCAAAGAGTTTGGGGGATTCCCAGATGTCCCCAAACGATTATACATTCTGAAAACTGCCACTCTAGCTATTGCAGTTAGTAGGAATATAGGCCAGGCCTTGGAAAATGTAAATTATTTTTTCTTCTTAAATGTAAACAATCTTGGGACTTCCCCGGTGGCACAGTGCTAAAGAATCCGCCTGCCAATGCGGGGGACACGGGTTCGAGCCCTGGTCCAGGAAGATCCCTTACTTGTGCCATGGAGCAACTAAGTCCGTGCACAACTACTGAGCCTGCGCTCTAGAGCCCGCGAGCCACAACTACTGAGCCTGCGTGACTAGAGCCCGCGCTCCGCAACAAGAGAAGCCACTGCAATGAGAAGACCGTGCGCCTCAACGAAGAGTAGCCCCCGCTCGCCACAACTAGAGAAAGTCCACGCGCAGCAAAGAAGACCCAACACAGCCAAAAATAAAATAGATCAATTAATTAATTTTAAAAAATGTAAACAATCTCTTGCTTGGGTCTTATAATATCCTCTTAGGCTTTAGCTTCATAACTCTCTCCATCCCCTCAACAAATTCATTCTCCACTGTTAACAGCCTCCTAAAACAATGAGTTGACATTTATTGAGCAGTTTCCACATGCCAGGTCCTAGGCAAGGCACTCTGCATGCATTATCTCTTTTCATCTTTATTCTGACCTGTGAGATGTTAGAAAATATATATATTGGTCTCTGTCCGTGGTTCCTGGCACAGAGCTCCTAAAACCACTGACATCTCCTAAGTGGTAAGAGCACTAGGAGTATCTTTCGTTCTAACATAGGGTCTTTAACCATGGTTCCTAAATCCCTTGGAGTTTCCTGGGTGATAGCCGTGTCTTTTCTTTTAGTCAGGTGACTCTGGGTGGGCTCCTGCATGGGGGCTGGTCACCAGCAAGATCAAACCATGATTAGAAGCTTGGAATTTTCGGCACCACCCTCCCTTCTCCAGAGACGGAAGAGGGGCTGGAAATGGGCTGGTGATCAATCATGCCTATGTGATGAAGCCGCCATAAAAATCCCCAAAGGACAGGGTTCTGAGAGCTTCCAGGTTGGTGAACACATGATGGTGCTGGGGGAAGGGCACACCCGGAGAGGGCATGGAAGCCACATAGCTTGCCCTAAGCATCTCTTCCATCTGGATGTTCATCTCTATCCTTTATTATATCTTTTTATAATATACTGGTAAACGGTAAATGAACTGTTTTCCCAAGTCCTCTGAGCTGCTGTAGCAAATTAATTGATTCTGAGGAAGGAAAGGGTCGTGTATAGCTCATCAGTCAGGGAGACAGGTGAAAACCTGGACTTGTGATTGGCATCTGAAGTGGAGTGGGAACAGTCTTGTAGGACCTGTGGGATTTGATGCTATCTCCAGGCAGACAGTATCAGAACTGAGTTAAATTGTAAGACACACACAGCTGGTGTCACAGAGAATTACTTGGTGTGGGGAAAAAACCCACACACCTCTGGTATCAGAAGTGTTCTGAGTGTGGCAGTAGTGTGAGACTAAAGGAGAACACAAGAGGAAAACTGAGGGGTTTTTTTGCACAACCCCGGAAGACAGGTAATATTATTATCCCTAATTTACTGATGAGGAACACGAGACCTGGAGAAGGGCAGTAACGGGCCTCAAATTGCAGGGTAAGTAAATTGAGAAATCAGGAATCTAACCCAGACTTCATGCTTTTAATTGTTTGATCTTTCTAAATAGTAAGTAGCTCATTTCAAGCTCACGTATCATTTCGAAGCAAAATTTCTCATTTTGTTACTGAACCAAACTTGGGTCCGCTTGCCTGCACGCAGTAAAGCCAAGACACCGGTTGTGATGAAGGAAAGTGAAGTGTTTATTGCAGGACATCAAGCAAGGAGTCCAGGGCAGCTAATGCTTAAAAGACTGGCACTCCCCAGCGCTTTCAGGGAAAGGTTTTTAAAGACAAGGTGAGGGAGGCGGTTGTGAGGTGTGTGATCAGCTCGTGGATATTCTTTTGATTGGTTGGTGGTGACGTCATCGGGAGTCAACATCATCAACCTTCTGGTTCCAACCAGTCTGGGGTCTACAGGCTTGTGGGCAGCATACAGTTAATTTCTTCCACCTGGTGGGAGTTTCAGTATCTGCAAAACAGCTGAAAGGACGTGGCTCAGAAGATTACCTGTAGCCCTTGAGGAGGAACTAAAGGTCCTTGACTTTGTTTAATGGCTAAACTATTATTATTTTGTCTTGCTTGACTGTTTTTCATTCTTTCTGCATTTTCTCACTCCTCTGATTAAATTTACTCTTTGGAACTCAGGGAAGGCCTAGCAGGCTACAGTTTTTCTATAGACAAGAGGCAGGCGGAGGACATGGGGGTCAGGGGAGTCTGTTCTGGGAAGGCCCCATGGGGTCCTGCTCAGTTACAATTTTATGCCTTACATGTGCATTTTAAATTGTTTTAAGTTTTTGGAAGTTCAGTTCAGAAGATTACATGTCTATTGGGAACCGTACAATTTGAAGTTTTCTATTTTCTTGTGTATTCATTAGGGCTGCTCTGTAGCCTGGCTTTGGAAAGTTTTGCGTCTTTGGCTGCATATTGGTTTTGGGGAAACCTGGTCTCAAACACCCTCTGAGTTTGGGAGGAGGGTTTCTTTCGTTATTATTATTATTATTATTTTCCTGGCCGTGGCATGCAGCTTGTGGGATCTTAGTTCCCCGACCAGGGATCAAACCCATGCCTCCTGCACTGGAAGTGCAGAATCTTAACCATTCGACCGTCAGGGAAGTCCCTGTCATGACTATTGTTCTACTCACTTGTAGTGGGTTGAATAGTGTCACTCAAAAATTCGGGTTATGGAACCTCGGGATGTGACCTTATTTGGAAATGGGGTCTTTGCACACGTAATTAAGATAAGGCTTGAAATGAGATCATACTGGATTAGGGTGGGCCCTAAATCCAATGAGAGTGTCCTTACCAAACACAGAAAAAGACACAGAGTAACATAGGGGAGAAGGCCATGGAAAGACAGAGACAGAGATTGAAGTTAGCTGCCACGGCCACCAGCACCAGGAAGGGACAAGGAAGGATCCTCTTTCAGAGTTCTGGAGTCCAGAACTGTGAGAGAAATTAATTTTCTGTTGTTCCACGTCTCCCAGTTTGTGGTAATTTGTTACAGCAGCTTTAGGAAACTAATACACCATCCTTCAAGACCCGGCCCCAAATTGACCTCCTTTCTATGGCCTTCCCCCATCATTTAAGAAAGAAGTCTTTCTCCCTCCTCTGAACTCCAAGAATACTTGCTGTCTGTGCCATTCCTGAGGGTTCAGCTTTTTATTTTGTGTGTGTCAGCTTCTCCAGGAGGAAAGTTTCTTTTTTAATCCTTCCTTGAGTTTCTGCTTAGCTCCTAACTCAGTGATATTGGTGCAGGAAGAGTGGGGTGCGAGAGGATGGTCACGTCCCAGGTCTCCAGCGAGTCCCTGGGATGGCTGCCAGGTGAGGGTTCTTGGCTTCATACAGGAAGGGATTCAAGAGCGAGCCGAAGTAGAGTGAAAGCAGATTTATTCAAGGAGATACACACTCCATAGACAGAGTATGGGCCATCTCAGAAAGTGAGAGTGGCCCTGAGATACGGGGGTGGTTAGTTTTTATGGGCTGGGTAATTTCATAGGCTAATGAGTGGGAAGATTATTCCAACTATTTCAGGGAAGGGGTGGAGATTTCCAGGAATTGGGTCACTTTCCACTTTTTGGCCTTTTATGGTCAGCCTCAGAACTGTCATGGCGCCTGTGGGTGTGTCATTTAGCATGCTGATGTATCACAATGAGCATAAAAGAGGCTCAAGGTCTAATGGAGGTTGACTTGTCCACCATCTTGGACTGGTTGGTTCTAACCAGTTTATGTTGTGTCCTCAATGGCTCTGTCATTCTTTTAAATGTGCCCTGCCCCCTTCCTGTCTCAATATATAAAGTGTTTAATACATAATTGTTGAATATGGTTTTCCCAATTCTTTCTTTCCATTTAATGAATCCACATTTAATGAATCCACTCAACAAACATTTATTGAGTGCCTACAATGTGTCAGGCATTATTTCTTACCTTTGGGATAAATCTCTGAACCAAAAAGACAAAATTCAGTCTTAGGAAGCTTACTCTCTAATGAGAATGTAAGTTTCTGTATTGAAATTCACATGGCCTAGCTGCACATTTTAGACTAGTTTCTGTAGCTTTTCCCCTCCCTTTATTGTCCAGAGCCAGTTTCCAATGCTGGGACTATCCTGGCATCTTTTCAGATCTTCTGCTTGAGTGCCAAGGCCAGAGAGGAGGGGGGGGGAAGTGATTTGAGGGGATCTCAGTTCTCACAGAATGGTTCTCTCACATAAGCCATCCTTGTGTCCTGAACTTCTCTCTGCCCATTGAAACATGTTTGTAAACTGTGTTGGAGCCAACTTCTGGAGATTTGATTTGTAAGTCTGGATGCAAGCGGAGAGAACAGGAAGGCACATGCAAGGCTGAGCACAGTGTTAGCCAGTGTTAGCTTTGGTCTAGTCCCAGACAGGCGGCTGGTGCCACTTTTGCCAGGACCATCATCTGTCCTCCATTGCTGCCAAAATAAGGAATTCTTGCCTTTCTAAGTGGGTACAAATGTTAGGCACCAGGACCACATATATGGGATAAGTAGGGTGTTTTTTGTTTTTTAAATCACAATTTGCCAAGAGCACTTTATTTTTTCTTTTCAACATCCTGTTCTGCAGCCTCCTTGGCCCTTTTTGCTGGGATGCCAAAGAGCCAGGCAATGGCGTGGGCCATGCGGAGCCTGGCGACCACCTTGAAGTTCTTCTCCTCCTCTGTGATGACTCTGGCTTTCTCCTTCTTATAGACGTTTCGTATGGGCATGACTGGTTCCGTCAGCTGCGTGGCCAATCTGAGCTCTTCAGCAGTGCTGTCTCCCTTCTTGAGGGTCGTGGGCTTCCTGGGGAAGAGGATGAACTTGGAGCGGTACTCCTTCTGCCGCTGCACGTTGGCCGGCAGGGACTCCGTGCGCTTGTTCCGCCGCCTCGGGTCCACTGAGATGCCAATGGTCCGGGGCACCTTCTTGTGGATGCCAGCCACCCTCAGCTCCTCCAGGCTGAAGCCCCTGCTGGCGCCCACCTTGGTGTGGTACCTGACCGTGGGGCATCTCACCACCGGCTGGAGGAGGCCAGACGTGGGGCGCGGGGCGATGAGGCACGCCTTGGCCTGCCGGCCCTTGCGTCTGCGGATTTTGCCGGCCGGCTGGTTGAACCACGTGGCCCCGCGCCCCTGACGGCCCTTGTGGGAGTGGGGCTTCAGGATCATGCCATTCCAGCTGGACGCCGCGGCTGCGGCCGACTGGCCTCCTCCGAGTGCAAAGACAGGGTGTTGGGTTTTTTTTTAATAAATTTATTTATTTTATTTTTGGCTGCATTGGGTCTTTGTTCCTGCGAGCGGGCTTTCTCTAGGTGGGGGGAGCAGGGGCTACTCTTCATTGCGGTGCGTGGGTTTCTCATTGCAGTGGCTTCTCTTGTTGCGGAGCACGGGCTCTAGGGCGCACAGGCTTCAGTAGTTGTGGCACACGGGCTCAGTAATTGTGGCTCGCAGGCTCTACAGCGCTGGCTCAGTAGTGGTGGCGCATGGGCTTAGTTGCTCCGCGGCATGTGGGATCTTCCCGGGCCAGGGCTCGAACCCGTGTCCCCAGCATTGGCAGGTTGATTCTTAACCACTGCACCACCAAGGAAGTCCCAGGCAGGGTGTATTTTTTTATAGGAAAAATACGTGGAACAAACAATGGTGATTGTTCTCTAGTCTCATTTTGATGTTTCGCTCTGAGTAAATTCTGACTCATATGAGAGCCAGTCTCTCTGTAGCTAATTTGAAGGATGGGGATTGGTGATTGTAGAGCGATAACAGCATGTCAATCAACCTGTCCAACAGTCAAATACATGTTTAAAGAGTAATATTTAGTTATTTGAGAATGTGGTGAAATAGCACTCGGAAACTGTTATTGGGAGGAAGTAAGGTAAATTAATACAAACTTTCTAGTATGCATTTTGGGAACATGTTTCAAAAGCCTTGAAATGTTCATTGTCTTTAATCAAATAATTTTATTTTCAGGAATTTATCCTGAGGAAGTAATCTTATATTTGCACAAAGGCTTATTCAGAAAGATCTTTGCAGTGTTATTTACAATAATGAGAAACAACACAAATGTTCAACAACAGAATTGGTTAAATTAACAATGCTACATCTATGTGTTAGAATATGAGCCATTAAAAATTATATTCAAAGATTGAAAAATGTTAATAATTTTACAGTTAAGTGAGGGTTGCATGCACATGAGGGTTAATTATGGTATTCTCTATACCTTGGATTACAGTTGAAATTTGTGATAATAGAAACTAAAAACTCTTGATCTCAAAGGATGTTTACATCTAATGGAAAATGCTTATAAGGTATTATTAAATGGAAAAGGCAATTTATCAAGCAGTATGTATTGATGGATGGTAGGATTCTGTAGGATTCTAGTTTTGTAAAAATAAAACTAACCTTTCTGTTCATTTTATATATTGAAAATATATTTATGTAATGTTAACAGTGGCTGTCACTGGATGGTGCAAATATAGAAACTGTAGATTTTTCCTTTTATATTTCTTTATATTTTCAAACATCCATTTAATAAGCCTGTAATACTTTTATAATCAGCAAAAGTAATAATTCAATATTAAAAGGGAGGAGAGACTTTTGAAAGAAGGGCGGATAGTCCGACAGGTCTTAGTACTGGTTCGTAACTTACTGGCTACATGACCTGGGGCAAGTTTCTTTGCCTTCCTAAGCCTCAGTTTTATGTCTGTAATAAGAAAAAAATTTACCTACTTTATGGGGTTTAGTGAAGATTAAATAAAACAATGCAGATAAAGATTCTGACATGATATCTAATGGAGAGTGAGGCTCAGTAAATGTTATTTTCATAAAACCTAAGATTGACTTCTGCTGTGGTCACAATAGCATAACTGGTAGCTGGTTAGCCTCCCTGAAATAAATATGTAACTAGAAAACTGGACAAGATATATAAAACAACAGTCTTCAGACTTTGAACAACAGGTACAGAGAACTTTGATTCCTGAGAGAAAGAACACGAATTTAGTGAGTCCTCTAATTTCCCAGGCTTTCTATAGTAGGGAGAGAAGTTGCAAGCAGAACATGGCAGCCTCACTGAAAGGAGGAGACAGATATAGATCAGAGTTTGTGGCAGTTGGGGCAACTGGAATTTGTGAGGCAAGTTCCCAAACCAAAAGAAGGTTTACAGAAAAAGGGCTGTATCAGTGTTCATAGGATCCCCTTAAGTCTTTGGCCAAATATTAGGCTGTATATGTGTAAGGTGAGACTCCATAAGCTGGGCACATAGAACTATTACCAGAGAAAGAAAAACTACCAAGCTTGCAAACTGAACAATAACTAGAGCTTGCAGAGGGTTGAGAGACATTCTACTTCCAATTAGCCAGAATTCAGTAGGCTCCAGAAATGCCACACCTTAGGAGGAAGGCTAAAGTCGTCCTAAAATAAAGGATACTTTAGACCCTCCCAAGAAATACTTGAAAATAAACCTCAAAAGACCAAGCTGATCCCCAACTAAATTAACTGCTTACAAGAAAAGAGCTCAGCCAGCACCTTCCAAGGGAAAGCAACAAAAATCCAGACACTCAACAATAGGACACTCACAGTGTCCACAATCTGGTAAAAAGATTACCAGGCATGTGGGAAAACATGAAAAGATGATCCTTAGCCAGGAAAAAAAAGTCAGTAGAAACAGATACATAAATGACAGAAATGATGGAATTAGCAGACAAGGACTTTGAGAGAGCTATTGTAAATATGCTTAAGGGTTTCAAGAAAAACTCAATGAACACAATGAGAAATGTGGAAAATTATAATGAAAGAACCAAATGTAACTTCTAGACCTAAAAATCAGAAATGCATAATTCACTGGATGGGCTTAGCAGATGATTGCACACAACAGAAGAAAAAAAAGAAGTTGAAGATATAGCCAAAAAAAAAAAAGTTCAAAATGAAGCTCAGAAAGAAAAAGAGGGAGAAAATACATACATACATACATACATACATATATACATACATAGAGCCCCAGTGACCTGTGGGTAAATATCAAGCAATCTAACACATGTAAATTGAGTGTGGAAGAGATATTTGAAGAAATAACGGCTGAAATTCCAGATTTGATTTTAAAAATATATATTTACCAAGAGATGCAATAAGCTTAGCAAACCCCAAACAGGATAAATACAAAGAACCAAATCAAGATTTATTTTAATCAATTTTCTGAAAACCAGTGATAAAGTGCATGTGTTAAAACAACCAGAGAAAGAAAGTCACATTACATTCAGGGGAACAAAGGTAAGATTTTCCACTGATTTCACATCAGAAATAATGTTAAGCCAGAGAGGCTTAATGTTAAATAATGTTAAGACACGGAGGAGCATAGAAAGAAAGAAAATATTATCTTAGAACTCTAATATGCAATAAACATAACCTTTTAAAATGCAGATGAAACAAAGGTTTTTTAGACAAATAAAGGCTAATTACTAGAAAATAATTCTTGCCTGCATTATAATAGCTAATGATTAAAATAAACAACAGCTAATTATTAGAAAGTAATTATTGCCTACACTACAAGAAATAGAAAAGGAATTTCTTTAGTTTATGAGGAAAAAATACCAGCTCTACACCAAAGAATAAAGATCATTGAAAATCATAAATACGTGGGTAAAAGTTTTTCATTAAAAGTGTTTTCAAAAATAATTGAGTATTTTAAAAAAAAGTAATATCAATATATTTGGGATCAATAACATATATAAGTAAAAGTTTTAACAGGACAAGGGGGGAATGGAAGCAGACTGTTATAAGGTCTAACTTTATCTATGCAGCAGTACAATTTTATTTGAAGGTAAACTGTGATAAGGTAAAGATGCATACTGTAAACCCTATAGCAATCATTATTTAAAAAGTGAGTATAGGGCTTCCCTGGTGGCGCAGTGGTTGAGAGACCGCCTGCCGATGCAGGGGACATGGGTTCGTGCCCCGGTCCGGGAAGATTCCACATGCCGTGGAGCGGCTGGGCCCGTGAGCCATGGCCGCTGAGCCTGCGCATCCGGAGCCTGTGCTCCGCAACGGGAGAGGCCACAACAGTGAGAGGCCCGCGTACCACAAAAAAATAAATAAATAAAAATACTCAATTTAAAAGAAAGCAGGAAACCTGAAAAAAATGAACAAAGAAGAGATGGGATTAATAGGAAACAAATAGCAAGATGCTTGATGTAAATAATCCAAAAATATCAACAACTGCATTAAATATAAATGGACTAAACATATCAAAAGCAGGCATTGTTATACTGGAAGAGGACAAGATACATATTGGTTGTCTAAAAGAAATACACTCTAAATATAAGGACAAAGTTTAAAAATAAAAGAATGAAATAAAATATACCATGCAAATATTAATCAAAATAAAGCTATATTAAGGCTATATTTGAACTTCAGGACAAGAACCATTATCAAAGACAGAGGGACATTTCATAATGATAAAAGGCGAATTCATTATGAAGACATAACAATCCTAAATGTTTATGCACTTAGTAACAAGAGCTTCGAAATATATGAAGTAAAAACTGACAGGATTAAAAGGAGAAATAGACAAACACAATTATAGTTAGAGATTTTAATACTCCTCTCTCAATAATTGATAAAATAAGTAGATAAACAATGGGTAAGGATATAGATTTGAATACACTATCAACATGACCTAATTGGCATAGATGAAACACTATACCCAACAGTGGCAGAATACATATTCTTTTTAAGCACACATAGAATATTCACCAAGAAACCATATGCTAGGTTGTAAAATGTCTCAATAGGTTAAAAATGAGTATGTTTTTTGATGATAATGTAATTAAATGAGAGAAGTATATCTGTAAAATCTCCAAATATTTGGAAATTAAAGAAAACATTTCTAAGCAACCCATGGGACAAAGAAGAAATTATAAGAGAAGTTAGGAAATCTCTCTAGTTGAATGATTATGGAAGTACAAAATATTAGAATTTGTGGGATTCAGTTAAAGCAGTGCTTAGAGGGAAATTTATAACGCTGATATTATTAAGACACAAAGAAAAATTCTAAAATCAACATCAAAGAATTCCACTTGAGATAAAAAAGATTAAATTAAACTCAAAATTAAGTAGAAGGTAGGAAATAATAAAGAGCAGAAATCAGTGACACAAAAATTGGGCAAAAATAGAAAAATCAAGTAAGACAAATGCTGTGTTTTTTTCTTTCTTTTTTTTTTTGGCTGTATTGGGTCTTTGTTGCTGTGCATGGGCTTCCTCTAGTTGCAGTGAGCAGGGGCTACTCTTTGTTGCATTGCATGGGCTTCTCATTGTGGTGGCTTCTCTTTTTGCAGAGCACAGGCTCTAGGCGCAAGGGCTTCAGTAGTTGTGGAGTGCAGGCTCAGTAGTTGTGGCGCACGGGCTTAGTTGTTCTGCAGTATGTGGGATCTTCCTGAACCAGGGCTTGAACCTGTGTCCCCTGCATTGGCAGGTGGATTCTTAACCACTGCGCCACCAGGGAAGGCCCAGACAAATGCTGGTTTATTTGAAGGATCAATACAGTTGATAAACCTCTAGCTGGACTGAGGAGAGAACACAAGTGACCAGTATTAGAAATGAAAGAGGGGATATCACTTCAAACTTAGAGCATTTATGCCAACACATTTGACAACTTAGACAAAACTGAGAAATTCTTTAAAACACAAATAACTGAAGCATAACAAGAAATGGAGTATAGTATTGATATTTTAGAGCCTGGATTCTGGCTGCTAGGGTTTGAAACTCTGCTCTTTCACTTATCAGCTGTGTGAATTTGGGCAAATCCCTTAACTTCTCTGTGCCTCTGTTTCTTCTGTAAAATCAGGATAATACGGTTTTTGTAAAGATTAAATGAGTGTGCCTAGCACTATATAAGTGTTAAGCTTTGATCATTTCTTAAGTCTTAAAGGATTTTTCTGGATTGAGACTTATAATTAGTTCTGATAGTTCAAATGAGAGTTGGAGATTTGGGGGTAGTGCTAAAGGTTTTTTTTGGTCAATAAGATGGACTGTTAATGGCTATAGCTAGAAAGTTCATATATGGAGTTCAAAAGTCTATTGGCAATTTGTTTAAATGCAACGTAGGAAATCAATCAACTTCAAAAAAGAAAAAAAAAGCAAAGAAACAAACCCTGATGAAACATAGTCCCCTTTGCCATGACCCTCCCAGCCCCTGACATTATTCCCTTCTCCACATAATTCTGAACGAGAGTTAAAAAGGTTGACCTCATGGTAAGTTGGGAGAGAGATGTGTGTTCGGCAGTCAAAGTGCAGCTAAAAGTGGCTGCTGGAAACAGGAGGGCTTCCTGGGTCAGCTGGCAGATGGGAGGAAATGCAGCTTATCTTCTACAGTTTCCAATCAATTAGGAAGAGAGCTTTTCATCCCAGTTCTGAAACACTGGAAGTGTCTTGCCCATCCAATTTCCTTCTTCCTATAGGCCCCTGAGTCTGAGCCAGGTCGTGCGTAGTCTCAGGTCACGGCTGTGCAGTGGGCCTGCCAGCCTGCTGCTGAAAGTCCTGGTGCGAGGCTCGGGGCTCTCCACCAGCACGACTGGCAGCCAATGACACCCCGATGGTTGAGGCTGGCTTCTCCTGAGGACCTCTGTCCTCTGCCTGGGAAAGCCAGAGGTGGTTTCCTCACATGCCCTGCTCAGAAGGCTGTCGTCCTCCTTTATTTTGTGGCGACTCAGTCCCCACCAACCATCAGCTGGGTAGCAGTGCCTCAGGCAGAGAGGTGAGCCAAGAAATTATCCACCACAATAGAACACGAACCCAAGCTGAATTTGAACATCTGTTTCCTATGGAACGCTCTTCAGAAAGCATGGCATTGTTTGCTCTCCAAACCAGTTCCCAGCAATCCAGAAGAAAAAAAAAAAGCCATTAGTCTTTGAGGTAAGGCTGGCTCTTTTACCAGAGGACAACAGACCTTCTCTTTGAAACTTGGGGTCCTGAGGGATCCCAAAATTGTCAACACTTAAAGATCATGCAGGGCTTCCCTGGTGGCGCAGTGGTTGAGAGTCCGCCTGCCGATGCAGGGGACACGTGTTCGTGCCCCGCTCTGGGAAGATCCCACATGCCGCAGAGCGGCTGGGCCCGTGAGCCATGGACGCTGAGCCTGCGCGTCCGGAGCCTGTGCTCTGCAACGGGAGGGGCCACAACAGTGAGAGGCCCGCGTATCGGAAAAAAAAATAAAGATCATGCAGACAGGTGTCCTGGCAGAGTCTATGAACGTTGCTCTTCATGAGAAATCTGAACTCTCCAAGGAAGGGAGAGGAATAGGCAGGAACTTTAAATCCTTAGAGAATTGGGGCAGGGACTGACTAACTCCTTAAGACAGTACAGCAGCTGATCTAGAGTCTGGACCAGCTGTTCTCGTGAACATCCCATAGCCAGAGATTCCACAATCGTAATGACCAGGGCACGGGCTTGTGGTTACACAGGCCCTGGAATTTATGAGCCATGTGACCTTGGGCAAGTAATATAACTTCTTGGAATTTTCAATGGTCAAATGGAAATAATAATGCCACCTTTACGGGGATATTGTGTGAAACATTGACCTAGCATTTACAAAGCAGTTGGTTAGCCAGGCGTTGAGTAAATGCTTCATATTATTAGCTATTTTTATTATTATCATTATTAGGTTTACATCATCAGCAGTTAGTCCTCATGAAACACATCCTGTTTGGCACATTGAGTTTTACAGGATACTATAGAAATATTCTTTGATAGAGTCAGCCCTCTGCGAAACTCATGGCAGATCAAAAATACTAGAAGAAAAATTCCAGAAAGTTCCAAAAAGCAAACTTAAATTTACATGAGTTGGCAACTATTTACATAATATTTACATTGTATTTAGAACTATTTACATGGCATTTAGATTGTATTAAGTATTATAAGTAATCTAGGGATGATTGAAAGTATAGAGGATGTGTGTTATATGCAAATACTACACTGTTTTATATAGGAGGCTTAAGCATCTGTAGATTTGGATCCGAGGGGGTGTCCTGGAACCAATTCTCCATGAATACCAAGGGATAACTGTACATAACATTACAGAAATATTCAGAAATATTGTATAATAGAATCTAAAAATGACACATTGGATTTTTTACAGAACATAAAAATACATAATTTCTGCCTTCAAAGAATTTATATCCAAGGAGATTTAAGATGATCTAACCCAAAGGGTAATACTCATTGGTTTATAATGGTGGGAAGCCAATTAGGAGGGGAGAGTTTTACAAAGGAAGTTGGACAGTAGGGCCTCAGAACCTGCAATGCTCATTTTACTGCTTTCCAAGTCCATCCATTCGTTCACTTACATCATCTATTCATTTATTTACTCATCAAATGTATTAGTCGGTTTTTGCTAAGGGCCTTTCTATGTACCAGCCATTAACTTGCCATGTGAAAGGACTGGGGTACTGTCATCATGGTGCATAGTGGATATTTTAGCTTGGTGGTGAGATCTGAAATGAGACACTTAGGTCAAGAAAACTTTTAGGTTCTTGTTGGTGGAGAATGGTAGCCCCCAAAGAAGTTTTAAGGAAGGTAAAAATTGGCTCTTTCCCCATACTTCACTCCCAGTTTATAACGAAAGCAAGTTTCAGACCAAGTCCTGCCACATATACAGACATCATTAGATAAATATTTACTAGTCAGCAGGCACAACATAGTTCATACAACTGTTCTGGGAGCTTAAGTCCGAGATCTCATTCCTTTGAGGGGTTTCCACCAGCTCCACACGAAAGGTTTTTTCCAGGAAGGCTTCTATGGCTTCTAGTGGGCATCAGACAATCAGAAGTTCTTGTAAATCAATGGCTTATCATGGGAGCCATTAGCTGGCAAGCCTCAGGCACTATCACTAAAGGTTTGGGCCCAGGCCTCACCAGATTTTTACACCTTGTTTGTGTAAGGATAGGGATTACCTTTACAGTATTTTCTAACCACTCTACCTACCCTGAATTCCTTTAATTTCACAACTGAAAGCCCATTTCTAACATCAGTCATATGCATGAAAATGTCACTACCTTCCCAATAAAAACCCATCTCTGACATTGAGTACATTTACTGGCAACCTATCGGTTGTTGGTTGAGGTGTGATAATGCAGAGACTGGCTCTAGAACGTGGCACCTTCTGATGAAGTGCTAGCTGCCTTCTGCCGCACTGTGCTTTCTTGCTGACTCCCAGGGTTTTGACTTAACCTAAGAAACACACATGTAATATCACGTTGTAAATGCTGATATGTTTTAAAATAAATTGCAGATGCTAGAACCTGTGTACAAAGAGAACTCACAGGATGAACTCAACATCATCTGAGATCTGACCAACAGTTTCCTGGGCCAGAAACTTTTGTCCTCACAGCACAAGAGGAAAGCTGAAATTAACCAAGCTTAGGGAGTCTGGTGTATGAAACCAGAAAGTCAGTTTATTTGTTTACAGTGAGATCTCAAACCATGTGCAGCTTTGATATTGATGGGATAAACATATTTTCTCCCTGGGCACTGTTTCAAGGGGAAGTTATCATCACAAATTTGTTTGTTGAATATTGAAATTTGAACTAGAGGCTGTAGTTGACTCATCCACAACAGGTATAGGTCTGCCAGTAGCACTTGAGTCTGTAAGCCAGGGCACATTTTCTCCTTATCTGAGCTTAGATGGGCAATGCTGATTTCTGACTTTTGGACTCCACGCTCCAGGCTGCTGCCTTTCTTCTGTTCACACGATAGGGCACAGTTCAGGCCACTATATAATTCATTATGTTTCTACCTCTTACTAAATTACCATGATACTCTAGTCTCAACTCTGTAGAAATATGCATGTTTCCTTCATTGAAGTTGGGACTAGAGTCAAATTCTTCCACCATCTTTCGACAGGAAGATGTCTAATCACATTCACTTGGAGTATGTGGATTATACTGATTGAAAGTTCAAATGGTGCATTAGGCTGTGTTCTTTTAATTCTAAGGAACGGAAGACCCAATTCAGAATTTGTTTGTTTATGTAATTTCAAAGTTTCTGGCACATCTGGATCCAAACGTTCAATGTCATCAACCCAGTCCATTTGCTCTACTCTACTCCATGTTGGCTTCACCTTCAAGTAGGCTCTTGCCAGGTAGTAGTCCCTAGCAGCCACAGGCACACATCCTCCCAGTTTTTTTTTTAAATTTTAAATATTTATTTAGTTATTTGGCTCCACCAGGTCTTAGTTGCGGCACTCGGGATCTTCGTTGCTGCGTGCGGGACCTTTACTTGCGGCATGCGGGCTCTCAGTTGAGGCATGCAGGATCTAGTTCCCTGACCAGGGATCTAGTTCCCTCCCCTGCATTGGGAGTGTGGAGTCTTAACTACTGGACCACCAGGGAAGTCCCCATCCTCACAGTTTTAAGTTCAGTTGAAAAAGAGCTTCTCTTTATCTCAGGAAATCAATAAAAACTCCTACAGTTAAATCTTATTGGTTTAGCTTGGGTTATGTGCCCATCACTGAACCAATCATGGTATCTGGAGATAGAGTAAATGGATTGTCTAGACCTTGGTGACATGACTGCTCCTGAGATCTGGTTTCTGCATGGATTGAGAGTGAATGTAAAATGATGAATACTGTTACCAGAAGAAGGTAGATGAGTTCCAGGAAGGCAAAACCAACAGATGTCCACTGAAGAGGCAACCTGATTTCTCCTATCTCCAAGTTACTTTCCTTTGTGCCATGTATGTCCAAGAAACAGGTAGTATGGATGATATAATGTATAGCCTCTGCCTAATACCCAGGAACTCAGTCTAACAGGGAGAATAGGTATGTGCACAAATGACCAAGATGAGCAAACAAACAAGGTAAGTAACAGAAGGAGAATGGGAATTGTGTGCATTTAGAGGAAAGAGGAATTACTGTGGTTTGACAAGATAAAGGAAGGCTTCTTGGAAGAGGTGGCACTTGAACCCTGAGTAAAGGTAGGGTTTTGATAGAGGCGCTGATGCTGCAGGGGGAGGGAACTGCACAAGCAAACACACTGCGATTGGGAAGAAGAGAAAGGGTCCCTGTTTTGGGGTCTACCAGAATTGCTCCAGATTGTGTAGGAAAGTTCTGTGCTCTGTCAGGTTGAACAGTGGGTGCCTGGTAGGTGTGGGCATCCCATCCAGGCAAAATGCCCTCTGCAGGTGGGTGAGTTTCAGGAGTTGTGAAGGTGTCCCATAGCTTCTGTTTCAATGTTTCTGGAAGTATGGTCCAGGATGCTTTTTCTTTTTTTTTTTTAATAAATTTATTTATTTATTTATTTTTGGCTGTGTTGGGTCTTCGTTTCTGTGCGAGGGCTTTCTCCAGTTGCGGCAAGCGGGGGCCCCTCTTCATCGTGGTGTGCGGGCCTCTCACTATGGCGGCCTCTCTGGTTGCGGAGCACAGGCTTCAGACGCGCAGGCTCAGTAGTTGTGGCTCACGGGCCTAGTTGCTCCGCGGCATGTGGGATCTTCCCAGACCAGGGCTCGAACCCGTGTCCCCTGCATTAGCAGGCAGATTCCCAACCACTGCGCCACCAGGGAAGCCCCAGGATGCTTTTTCAAGTTGTCGATTTCTGCACTGATCCCGGACCTCACAGAATCGGAGGCTCTGAGGGAGTAGATCTTTATGCTTTTTGCCTGGGGCTGAGCCCAAGTGGGTTTCAGGACTTCCTCTAAGCCCACATTCAGCCGTACTTACCATTTTGACAGGAATACCCACTTCCAGTTACACTTTAAAACCCACAGCCCATCCAGAGGAGAATTCCTCTGCCCTGCCCTGCCCTACCTTTGTGCCCTACCTTTGTGGCTTTGCCTGGAACCAGAGCTCAGGTGTCACAGCCTCTGGGCTGAAGAGCAGAGCTGAGCTGGATCCAGAAAGGGGACAGGGGACAGACCTCTCTTGACCTTAAGGAAGAAAACCAGAGCCTTATCAGATCTACAGAATTGGCCAAGCGGTTCTTCCTGTGACTGCTCTTTCTGGGGACAAAGGTATAGACCAAGAAGAGAAGGTTTCAGATTTTGTTTGGAAAGACTCAGACTGCATGACGTCTGTCAGCAGTTAATCTCTGAGGGCAGGGAGTACTGACAGGCACAAATTGCAGTTCCGGGGCCTCCAACCCTTTGTAGTAGTGGGCGGGTCTACACTCCAGGTAAATAAACACTTCCATTTAGCACATATTGCCAAGAGCTAACATGTTTTGCCTGCCTGAGTAGCCTGGGTACAATTATTCTAAATCAAAGGCTGTTTCCTCTGAGGAAGTAGGCCTGGGCATGCTTGCGGCCCTCTGTAGCAGCTTCTCTGAGTTCCTGCTCCTGTGTCCATCTTGGGGACTGTGTCAGCATTTGGGGGAAGAACAAGAGAGGACTGTGGGGAATTCCCTGGTGGTCCAGTGGTTGGGATTCGGTGCTTTCGCTGCCGGGGCCGGGTTGGATACCTGGTCGGGGAACAAAGGTCCTGCAAGCTGCTCGGCGTGGCCAAAAAAAAAAAAAGAAAAGGGGACTGTGCTGTTCATATTATTTAAATTGAGTAACTGACTCCCTGAAAACTTACAAAAGCTCTCCCGGAAACGGAAGAGATGAGCCAAAGGGCAGACAGACCCAGGTGGGCCTCTCGATTTTCTTCTCTGTTTATTAGTACGATGCTCCCCCACCTGGGTTCCCAGCTGCTCTGCCTTCTGCAGTCCCCCCACCTCGCCACACTCCTCTCCACACTCCTTTACCTCCCTCTTTGGAGCTGGACTGAGTTAGGAGAGCTGCCTGGAATCCCCTTAGTAAGGGGGCACCCAGGACTGTTTCCTACCTGCAGGGCTCAGGGGAATCGCCCAGCGAGGGGGCCTTTCAACCCTGATCTGTGCCTCCTCTGTACGCTGGTGTCCTCCGTGGCCCCAGGCTCTTGTCACTTAGCTCAGAGCAGGCAAATTCAGGCTTCGGCTCCCAGACAACAGTATTTGAGCCCAGGAGCTCCTGCTTCAATTCGCTGGCTCTCCTCAGCCTGAGATGCCACTTGTTTTCTTTCCCTTAACTCTGCACACTTCCTCCTCCCCATTTCATTGTGTTCTCAGTTTTCACGCTCTTTGGAAGAGGAGTGCGATTCTATTCTTCCCGTGTGAGTCCTAGCACGCTGATAACTTCTTGCTTTCAGCTTCCTGGCTCTGCTGAAGTGACCTTTGGAATTTCTGGCTCCCTGCCACAAACCCTGGTTCTTCCCAGCATCTGTTTAAGTTCTGCTCTTCCAGTGGCAATGCTCTTTGCCTTTCTAACCTTTGTGTCATCGGCTCCACATTCCAAAGGGGATTTTACTGCCTGTCACGTCAGTAACCGTGCCCTGTGGCTAGAAGAAAAGCCCAAGTACGCTCACTTCGAGTATGGGGTTGCCAAAATTTTAAAGGTTGGCACTTGGGGAAAATTTCAAGGCTTCTTTTCACAAGCTGAAAAAAAACACAGTCTGTAGCCCAACGTTCGATGCCTTCCCCCAGGTGGGCCAGTCTGCCTGCGAGCCTTTCCTCCACCCACGGCTCCTTTCCTTCAGCTAATACTTGCACTTTATCCAGTACCCTGGCTTCCTGGACTTTGCTAAAGCTGTTACCTCTGCTTGGATCACCTTCCCTGACTCCATTTTCTATTTCTGTATGGCACGATTCCTACCTATATTCTAAGCGTCAATGCCCATGCCTAAAAGCTTCCCTCAATCCCTTCCCATGTGACTTAATCTCTCCCCCCCACCCCTGCCAGCCCCTGCCCTCCCATTGTGCTATTTTGAGCTGTAGCTATACTGAGATATAATTCACACACCATACAATTCGTCCATTTAAAGTATACAGTTCCATGGCTTTTTGCATAGTCACAGAATTGTGTGACCATCCTCACAATCAGTTCTAGAATACTTTCATCCCCCCCATTCCATACTCTTTAGCTATCACTCACCAATCCACACCCCTACCCCCTTCCCAAATCTTCTCCAGCCCTAATCAACCACTAATCTACTTTCTGTCTCTATAGAGTTGCCTATTCAGGATATTTCATATAAATGGAATCATACTGTATGTGATCTTTTGTGACTGGTTTCTTTTCATTAGAATAGTGTTTTCAAGGTTCATCCACATTGTTACTTATATCAGCAGTACTTCATTCAAGAGGCACATTTTTAAAACATTTTAACATCTCTGAAATAAGGATGCATCTTCAAATCACTGTTGTGTGTGGGTTAATTATCAGCAGCTTTTCTTTCTCAGTAATACCTAAAATCAGGATGCATCTTCCAATCAAGGGCGTCAAATTCAATGTTATATTTATGTCTCTGCCTTACTGCCTGTCACAATCCGCTTTGCAGCCAACTCACTTGTTTATGTGTCTATCTTGTCTCATAAACTGTAGGCTTCAGGAGGATAGCAGCTATGTCTTAATTATCTTTGTATCCTTTAAAGGAGCTAGCACAGTATTTGGCTTTCAGGAAGTGCTCAGTAGGGACTTCCCTGGTGGTCCAGTGGGTAGGATTCCACACTCCCAATGCAGGGGCCCTGGGTTCAATCCCTGGTTGGGGGACTAGAGCCTGCATGCTGCAATGAAGATCCCCTGTGCCGCAACTAAGACCTGGTGCAGCCATAAATAAGCAATTTTTTTTTTTAAAGGAAGTGCTCAGTAAATATGAAAAAAGAACTAATGTTATATTCAGAGACGTAGTCTCCAATAATAACACGCAGAGCAGAAGAAAGGTGCAAAATCTTCATGCACACTTGGTGAGTATGCAGTGTGCTTATGATTGTTAAGTTTCTGGTGACTGATATCATTAATTAACTAAACATTTAAGCACCTACTGTGTGCCAGGTCCTGTGTTCTGAGCAGAGAGTGTTACAAAGATGGTCACTACAAGTTCCCTCTCTCAAGGAACTCATACTCTGGAAAGATATTTATGTAAATGTACAACAGGGAGGATAGATAAGTGTGGTTTAGGGGCTACCGAGGCTGTGAGACAGTGGAAGAAGTTATTTAGAGAGTGACATCTATACTTAACTCTTAAGCATTTAGAAGATGGGCTTTACAGTCTGACAGTCCTGGGTTCTGCCACTTCTCTGTGAACCTGGCCATGATATTAAACTCTCCATGGCTGTGTTTCTTCATCTGTACAATAGACGTAAAAAACGTATGTCTCTCTTACAGTTGTTGTAAGAATCAAGTGAGACGATGAGTGTAAAATATCTGACATATTAGTAAGTGCTCAAATAAATGATATTCTTGTGAATTTTTTTTTTTTAATTTTTGGCCGTGGCGCATGGCTTGTGGGATCTTAGTTCCCCGACCAGGGATTGAACCGGGCTCTGGCAGTGAAAGTGCAGAGTCCTAACCACTGGACCACCAGGGAATTTCCTCTTGTGAATTTTAGATCATTAAACCTTTGGGAATTTTAGAAGTTGTTTAATCAACCCTCCGCCTGTACACCTAACTTTATGCTTTATAATCAAAATACTAAGTGGCTTACCATCTAGGGGAAGGAGGTAGGAGCAGGCTTCCGGGGGTTGGGGGGGAGACAATGGAAGGATAAGAGACATTAAAATTCAGAGAATTTTCAGCAGGTAAGATGGGTACTTTGGAGGTAAGTTTCAGGAGGCCTGTTCCTCTAGCCTAGCCCACTGCCCCTCCTTTCTTTCTACCTGTGGGCAGCCACTTAGTTTATTTCAATGGAGCCTTCTCATTTACATATGTAAACTCTGCCCTGTATTTGAACAGCTCTTAGCAGGAAAGTCTCAGCCCTGTCTGGATCATAAGCTCTGGTTCCTTCCTGTGTATTATTTTCCTCTTCTCAACAAACCTTTCTCTGGACTGTCAGGGGCTGAGGTTTCTGCTTTTTTATTCCTCAAGTGTCTAGCATGATGGCCAAAGGAGTTATATGTAAGTGTTTTTTGTTTGTTTGCTTTTTTAAATTTTACTTTGAAATACTAACAAAAGTTGTTGAATGAAAGAATGAATCACTATACTTTGAATGAATAACGAATACATTAACAAACAAATGGTTACAGGGTGGGCTATCACAATACGCTCCTCAAAAAAATTGCATTTATTTTCCAAGGGGAAAATCAGGTATAGATGAAAGCTAAAAGGGCTGTCCTCATTTATTAACATTTTTTCAGTTTTAGGAATAATATTTCATTTATATCACTGTTCAATCAACAGAGCTAGAATGAGTGGGTTTATATAGTTGGCTTCTTTCCTAATAGGCACGTGCGAAACAATGTTTTCTTTTTCTGCTAAGTAGACAGACTAATAAAGTTGTTAGTCCTTTGGCTACTAACCTATGTCTAAAAGAAGATGATGAAAGATACACAAGGCCAAGAAGCACTTTTGGAAATTGAGTCTATGCTCTTTTCTCCCCCAGGGTGGCAGAGTAGGGGGTCGGTGGTCTGGCTCCAAAGCCTGTGAGCTTAGCCACCAGTGATAAGGTGTCCCTGGGAGCCTCCCACCCATCCTGTCATTTGTTTAAGATCTTGATCAAAGATTTGTAAATTTCACCAGGCTCTGAACCTTTTGAAGGCCCCAAACCCCTCCTGCCTTTCCCATCCTTTATCTTCATAACTTTCAGTCTCTTACAAAATCCTTTTTACTTGGGTTAATGATCAGTTATTCAACAAATATTTGTGTCAAAAATCAGTCTTTGTCTCCTAAGTGTTTACAGTCTTTTGGAGGAGGTAAGAAATTAAAAGACAATTAAACCATATGATTCAGCAATTGGACTTCTGAGTACATACCCAAAAGACTTGAAAGCACAGACTTGAACAGATATTAGTACATGTTCATAGCAGCATTATTCACAATAGCCAAAGTGTGTAAACAACCCAAGTGTCCATTGATGGATGAGTGGACAAACAAAATTTGGTATATACATACAATGAAATACTATTCATACAATGAAATACTATTCAACCAAAAGGGAGGAAATTCTGATATTGATACATGCTACAACATGGCTGAATCTTGAAGGCATTATTCTTAGTGAAATAAGCCAAAAAGAAGAGGACAAACATTATACGATTCCACTTATATGAGGTACATAGAGTAGTAAGATTCACAGAGACAGAGTGGAATGGTGGTTGCCAGGGGCTGGGGGAGGGGGGAATGGGGAGCTATGTTTAACAGGCATGTAGTTTCAATTTGGGAAGGTCGAAAAGTTCTGGAGATGGATGGTGGTGAAGGTGGCGCAGGTATATGAATGTATTAAGGTCACTGAACTGTACACTTAAACACTGGCTGTAATTGCTTAGCGGCCACAGAGTAGCGGCACATGACCTGAGCAACTCTGTCTGCTCATCTCTCGGGTCACCCGTACCTTTGTCTGTCTCCCCAGCTCCTTCTCATTGGCTGGTCTGGGAGCATTCCTTTCTCTTGGCCCTCAGCGCTGGCCTGTGGGGACCGTTAGAGGGGTTGGCCTGGTAGGGTAGCTGCTTGTTGCTCGGTGCTGTAGGGACCTTGCAGCTGCTGTGCAGGTTGCTGAGGTCTGGACGGGGCCGGGGCGGGGTGGGGGTGGGGGCGCAAACCACAGGGAGTCCAGGGCCTAGCAGCCTTCAAGCTGAGGCTTGAAGCCTTTATGTCTGTCGCTTAACAATCCACAGAAGTGAAGATGGGAGCCTGTGTCAGATGTGGGTGAGAAGTGATGGAGGGAAGTATAGAGATTTGAGGGAATTTGAGAGAGCTTAGTGGCTGATAGGAAGAGCAGCATGTGGGGAAAGGGCACTCAAGGAGGGCACCCAGGTTTCTGGTTTTGAGTGACAGGGTGAATGGGAGAGCTGCTCCTGAGAGGTGGAATACAGGGGGACATATGTGTTTGTTGGGGGGAAATAATGATGTCTATTTCCTATTTTTGGACATCCTGAGTTTAAGGGGCTTGCAAGCTATCCAGGTAGCCAGTTACCCTAAAGGAAATATCAGTTTTAATTTTATACAAAGAAGACTCAGAAGGATCCAGTAGGAGAGCAAACTGAGATTACAAAATATGTAAAGAAAAAAAGTAGTGTTCAGAAACCTTCCAAAGACAATACAGGACCAGATGTGCATCTTGTATAATTTTGGCGTCTGCCAGTGCAAGTGTGATTTCTGATTTATGTTTATTTTCAGCAAGTAACCCACACTCAGTTTGCTTCTCTTGGTTCTCATTAGTGAAATCACTGATTGGGATCCAGAACCAGTTCTGTGGTCTTCCTGGTTGAAATCCAAGCCATGATTTCCAGGGCTTGAAAGGAAAGAATAAGACCCTTTAGTTGTTTGGTATTATAAAATGCAACCCCCTAATTTTATGTCATTGGGAATGGTTTCTTTGTTTCTAAGCTTGACTTGCCTTCAAAAGGATTTTTCACTGGGGAGATATTTCTATTTAATATGCTTTGTTTTTAGATTATGTTTACCTCCCATTTTACATCTATTATCACTATGGCTGCAAACTTCAGACATTACTTCTGGGAACACTGATTGGCCTTGGCCTTTCCTGCCTGGCCCTGCTTTCTCTCAGCCCTCGGAGGCTTGAAGATATAACCCCATAAATCATCAAGTTCATACCTGAGGCCTTCCTCCATCTGCCTAAACTTGGGCCAGTTTCTCTTCGCACGTAAGCCTAGTTTTCCTTCCTCTTTTGAGACCCAGTGCGGAGAACACTGAAGACAGACTTAGGACATTTGGGTTTTGGACACTGTCCTACTGCTTGTCAGTTTGTGTGACAACAAAAAACAAGAAATAATCTTGTTGTGTACTATGTTGCAATATACCAGGTACTTTTATGTTCATTATCATATCATCACCTCCTGGGTCTCAATTTCTTCATCTGTGAAATGGGGATAAACATATCTACTCATCTTTCATACATCACAGCACTTGTAAAGATCATGACTGATAAGAGATACAGAGTCTGTGGGAAGCTACCAAATCTGATTTAAAAATATACACAATATTAAACTTACAGCTCATGTTTCTGAAACTCCTCAACAGCTGCTCTCCTGGTTTTCTTTCCATCAAAAGTACCTGGCAGCTCCTTTTCCAATGCTCTTTTTACGTAAATAATATTAACTATAATAAAGCTACCATTTATCAAATTCTTACCAGGGTAGATAATAATTGCATTAAGAATCCCCATTTACTTCTCAGTCTTGAAAGCAGGTATAAATATGTCCATTTCACAGGTAAGGAAACAGAGGCTCAGCAAGGTGAAAAGAGCCAACCCTATTTCACATGGTGAACACATGGCAACGACAGTCTTGTAAACGAGGTTTGATGTGACTCTGGACCTCTGCCCTTAACCATTACAATTTACTGACTCACTTAGGTCTCCCTTTTCAAAGCAACCTCTTCTTTCCTTCTTCCTCCTCTGCCTGCCTCTATCTTTTCCCTAAAATATCTTTACTTCCAGGCCTTGAAAATGCCTATTTTGGAAACTACAGGTAAATAAAAGAAATCTGGTTGGATGTTCTCCAGGGCCAGAGGGACGTGAGGGGGTTAACTGGCTGAAGGAAAACACATTTGCTGTGTTTGCTGCACCTCATGGTCTTTACCCAGACAGGAGATGCTAGAGCCGTGGAACAGGTCTCCAGAAGAGGAGAGGATCCCCCTCCGCCTTTCAGCTGCCCAGTCCCTGGACTCCTCCCTTTTGACAGTCATGCTTTCCACCCAAAATCTTGTACGGCTTGGGGGTTGGCCAGAGGAGGGAGGGTTTGGGGGCCCAGCTGGAAAGGGGGATGGGGAGAGGAGGAAGATTAAGAAAAGAAAAGCAGCTGGAACTCATCTCCTGGGGACTGGCCAAGAAGGAGGCCCAGGCCCTGGGAAATCTGCTCGTCTGCTGTTATGCAACCCCTCACCCCGCCAGCTTCCTCTGCAGTCTGTGTGACACCAGGACTTAGCCCCCTGGTGGCATCTCCCAACAGAAGGCGCTGCAGATGTCCCGGCAGACGTGGAGACCCCCACTGGTAGAGGAGACGTGCTTCCAAGCTGCAAGGAGCTCCCTGCCAAAACGAAGAGATGTCCTTCCAAGTGTCAATGTTGCAAATCAGCAAATAAAAAAAATCTCTGGGTGTGCAGGACTCCAGTCAGCGGGGCAGTGTGGCCCTCAAATTCATGGATATTTAGTGATGGGAGGACAATAAAGGTACTCATCCTGATGGAGGGAGAATTCTAAAACTTCGGTATTTCTGCAAGACTCTGGTCTCCAGAGGAGCCCAGCAGAGGGCAGGAGCCCATATGCAAGGGAAGGAACCAGGAAATGAGTTTGATGGAATGAATGTGTGGTGAGTGAGAGAATCCTCTGTGGAGGATCTTAAAGTCATTCCAGGCTTGTTTAAATTTAGAGGAAATTAGGTCAGTCTGGAATCATCCTTGGCCTGTGCATGAGGTCAGGAGAAACTATTTTAGAAAGTAGATTATATCATGTCATTTCCCTGCTTAAAGCCACTGGGAGCTTCCATTAGAGTAAAAGTAAATCCCAAACTTCCTGCTGTGGCCTGTAGACTTCATGACAGGTCTCTGCTGAGCTTTCCCACTTCATTTCCCACCCAACAGGCTCCAACCCTCCTGGCCTTCTTAGGTTCTCAGAACTCCAAATTCAGGGCCTTTGCATCTGCCATCCCCGTTGCCTAGAAAAATGTTGTTCCTGGCCTCTGCTTATGATAGTACTTTTTAAACTACAGATCATGACCCATTAGTGGGTGGCGAAATTAATTCAGTGGGTCATAACCAATTTAAAAAAAATTTAAATATATTAGAAAATGTATTCGATATATTAAATATAATAGAAAATATACCATATAATAAGGATAGGTATTGTTTTATGAAATATGTATGTGGGTACATGTATTCTAGATTATGATATAAAATAAAATTCTTACTAATGAGTCTCAGTCCATAAACTTTGACAGTCCCTGGCTTAGGACTGGTGATGCATAACTCAGGCTTTTTATTTTGCTTACAGCAGGCACCTTTGATTTAAAAGAAGCTTTCTGATCTCTTTGTAGAGGCACTATTATGAAGGTTCAATAGAAATGAATTGAGCCTGGCTCAAAGGTGAATAACCAACCTTCCAACCTTAAAAAGTTTTCATGTATACTTGGAAATTGGTTAGTGTCTTACCATCTCCATGTTGCATGCCTTTGTGGTATTAATGGGAGAACGGCTGCATGTGGGATCCATGATTAAAAGTTCTACAGCAGACGTTGCTGTTTAGCCAACCCAACAACCTTTCCCAGACTCTTATTTGCTTGCCATATTTTACTACAGAGCCTGGAAAAGGTAAGTATTCTACTCTCCAGACTCCCTTGCAGCTAAGGATGGCCATGTGACATAGATCTGGTCAATGACATATAAATGAAAGTCTGCTCAAATATTGCTGGAAAGTTTTTTTGCTTTTCTGATAAGTGAAGCTCTAGTTGGCATTGCCTATACCTCTCCTTCCTGCTTTGAATGAAGATGCCTATAGCTGTTTTGGATCAGCAGCAGCCATATTTTGATGGTGAGGGAAAGTCCTAGAAAATCAGAGATACTGGCTCTCATAACTGGGAGTTCTGCAAGCTCTACTCATGTCACATTTGCTGATGTCCCAGTGGCTAAAGCCAAGTTCAGAGTCAATATGGCAGAGAACTACACAAGAGTGTGGATACCAGGAAACATGATTCATTGGAGCCATTAATATAACAATCTACCATTCCCTTCCTTAAGACATTTTATTTCCATCTGTTGGAAAATTGTTATAGTGTACTCATTTTATTAGAACAAGACACTTGACTGTCATCTGCTTAAAACAATTATTGTAGTAAATGTGCAAATTTGTGATGTCTAAAATGTGAATGATACCCTTTTAGATGTGGCATCATGGTGCAGTGCACAACCTGCACAACCATACCTAATGACCCTAATAAGTCTTATCAGCCTACTTTGATTGTGTGTGAGGGTTAGGGTCAAGCTTTATGTGTCTTTGGTGCTTCAAACCTAATACCATGCCTGACATTTTATGAATACATGTCTTCTGTCACTTTCTCCAAATTCCATTTGCCTACCACAGAGCTGCCAGGGTTAACTTGTTAAGCAAGATAACAATAGCAACTAATATATTTTGAGCCCTTCTAATGTTCCAGGCACTGCGCTAAGTATCTCATTTAATACTCATAATAACTTCAGAAAACGAACATCTTTATTAGTCCCATTTTATAGGTGAGAAGATTTAGACATATTATGTAACCTGCCACAAATCACACAGCTAGTACATGACAAAGTAAAACTGGAACTCAGTTCTGTTTACCTCCAAAGTACATGTTGGGCATCCTCTGAATAGTATTTCTCACAGTATGCTCTCTGGACCACCTTCATCAAAATAATCTAAGGTACTTGTTAAAATGCAGAGTCCTGGGCCCCATGCCAGACTTACTAAAGCATGAACTATTTTAATAAAAAAATTTAATAAAAAAAATTTTATTGAAAGATAGTTGATTTACAATGCTGTGTTAGTTTCAGGTATACAGCAAAGTGATTCAGTTATACATATATATGTATATATACATATATATAATATTCTTTTTTAGATTCTTTTCCATTATAGGTTATTACAAGATATTGAGTATAGTTCCCTGTGCTATACAGGAGGTCCTTGTCGGTTATCTATTTTATATATAGTAGTGTGTATATGTTAATCCCAAACTCCTAATTTATCCCTCCCCCCTTTCCCCTTCAGTAACCGTAAGTTTGTTTTCTATGTCTGTGAGTCTATTTCTGTTTTGTAAATAAGTTCATTTGTACCATTTTTTTGGATTCCACATATAAGCAATATCACATGATATTTGTCTTTCTCTGTCTGACTTACTTCACTTAGTATGGTAATCTCTAGGTTCATCCATGTTGCTGCAAATGGCATTATTTCATTCTTTTTTATGGCCGAGTAGTATTCCATTGTACATATGTACCACATCTTCTTTATCTATTCATCTGTTGATGGACATTTAGGTTACTTCCATGTCTTGGCTATTGTTAATAGTGCTGCTATGAACACTGGGGTGCATGTGTCTTTTCGAATTATAGTTTTCTCTGGATATATGCCCAAGAGTGGGATTGCTGGATCATATGGTAGCTCTATTTTTAGTTTCTTAAGGAAACTCCATCCTGTTCTCCATAGTGGCTGTACCAATTTACATTCCAACCAACAGTGTAGGAGGGTTCCTTTTTCTCCACACCCTCTCTAGCATTTATTGTTTGTAAACTTTTTGATGGTGGCCATTCTGACTGGTGTAAGGTGATACCTCATAGTAGTTTTGATTTGCGTTTCTCTAATAATTAGCGATGTTTAGCATCTTTACATGTGCCTGTTGGCCATCTGTATGTCTTCTTTGGAGAAATGTCTATTTAGATCTTCTGCCCAATTTTTGATTGGGTTGTTTTTCTGATATTGAGCTGTGTGAGCTGTTGGTATATTTTGGAACTTAATCCCTTTTTGGTGGCATCGTTTGCAAATATTTTCTCCCATTCTATAGGTTGTCTTTTCATTTTGTTTATGGTTTCCTTTGCTATGCAAAACCTTTTAAAGCTTGAATTTGTTGGCATGGTTTAATAGGTTCTTCACAATTTGGCCTTTGCCTTCCTATCTATTTTCATCTTGGCTTGGTCCTCTCCACTGCCCCCTAGTGCCTGCGCATGGATGCACACACTGCAGATACACACAGAAGTACTCAACATAGTTCAATATGCTGGTTTCTCACCTTGGAACCTGCACTTACACAATTCCTTCTTGGAATAAATTCACTTCCATTTCTTCCCACTTATGCAGTCTGCTGAAATTCCTTCTATCCTTCTATCCTTTGAGGCAGCTTCTCTGAGAAACCTTTCCCATTGTCTCTTCCACCAAATGGATGACGCTTCTTCTGAGCTTTTCTTGGTATTTCACAGTTAGCTCTACACCACACTCACCAATAAGTCTGTTAATTTTTTTTCTCACATCTTTATTATTATCACTTTTCTCACGTCTCACTTGCTGTGACCTCAGTGGGGCATTTAATAAGTTTTTATTTTTTCTTTTAGATATAATTGATATATAACACATTAGTTTCAGGTGTACAACATAATGATTTGATACTTGTATTCATTGTGAAAAGATCACCACAATAAGTCTAGTTAACATCTCCACACAGTTACAAAAAAAATTTTTTTTCTTGTGATAAGTACTTTTAAGATATACTGTTAGCAACTTTCAAATATGCAATACGGTATTATTAACTATAGTCACCATCCTGTACCTTGCATCAGGTAACTTATTTATTTTATAACCAAAAGTTTGTACCTTAGTAAGTCTTAATAAATGTTTTTCAATAAAGTCAAATACTTTAAAACAATAATGGTTCTAATGTAAAAATCATAACTTAGTAAGACACTAGGTCTTATATCTCAGATTATACTAAAAAAACAAACAAACAAAAAATCCCAAAAAACACACAGCCACAAAGACACTTAAAAAAAAGACAGGAAATAGGATGGGGTAAAAAGTTGTTTTCTCAACTTATAAAGGGAAATTCAGAATAATTTATTCTAAATGCTAGTATTTAGAGTAAATATAGATTCAAGAATATTTACTTGTTTTTATTTTAATTATAGAAAATTGAAATATACACAAAACTAGAGACCAGCACACTGATTGAGTACCTATCACCCAGCTCCAACAGTTACCAACATTCTGCTGTTCTTTCAGATGATGCCTATTCTAAAACACTTTTATTAATTCAAAAAGAGAGAGCTAAAAGCAATTAGGTTAATTAAAAAATACCCTTGTGTGTGATGTTGCAAAACCAGCCATGGTTTGAAAAGAAAGACATTAACAGCTATCATCTAGTCATCAGTGGTGAACACCTAAACTCAGGAATCAACAGTTTCCTACTCTAAGCATCTGTTGGGGAGGAGTGAAGAGGGGGTCTCAGGCTGCCCTGGCCTGGGGGCTGGGCTGACTGCTGGGGGAATCAAATACTCTTTGCTTTTCTGCTCAAAATCATTAGTGGCTGGTTGAAAGCTAGATAAGAAGAGCGATGATAATTGGGTCTGAAGTTTTTCTGAAGGGAAATGAAGATCAAAGGTTTTGACTGGGTTTTGACAAATTCACGAGTCTTACATTTAGACTCCAGATGATGTCTTTTGAAAATAGTCCAATTATATTGTTTCTTGTGTGTTAAGGATTCATTTGTTTAATGTAAACATTTAAAATATTCTACAACTTGTGGCTTTCTTAGTATTTATCAATTTTAAAAATATATTCTGGGAGCTTCAACAAAAGGAAGGGGCCTGGGATGCTCTTGACCTCTGCAAGACCCTGGTGGTTAGAAGGATCCAGAAAACGCTCTCTTCACTGCTGCCCCAGGTTTTCTTCACAAGTGGCTCCTGTCTGAAGCTGATGGAAATAGTGCCAAATTTAGAATTGGGTCCAAGAGTAGCAAAAAAGGAAAAAAGACCAAGAAACCATTGAGTAAGGAGGCACAAGGCATTTGGTTGGAGAGACAGCAAGGAAAAAAATAAGAGGAGAGAGATGGGGTGGACATTCTAAGACCAGACTTGTGAGAAAGAGGAGGCGTACCATGGTCTCGGGGTCCACGACAGGAAATCTGGATTTTTCTTTAATCAAAATGTTTTTGCCTTTCTTAGAAAGGAGAAACCAGGGCACGAAAAAGCCACGGTCTTACTAAATTGTTTTTTAACTTTAAAGCAAATCCCAGGACGCCTGCCCTAGACGGATGCTGAGGGAGAGACTGAATTCCCTTGTCTTAGGAGAAAAGGAACGCCCTGAGGCTTCCGTCTCCCCCTCCGCCCCTCAGCCCTGAACAGAGCCCTCTCAGATCCCTGGGAGCGCTGCCCAGCTTCACGGTCAGGGGAACAAGGAGAGGAATTCAGGGTTTCCTGGTAGGTGCGCTGAGCCGCGAGGGGAAGCAGCCCCTTGGCAAAGAGAGTTGTAAGAATTGCTGGTAGGTTGACCCTCCCTCCCTAGGAACGGGGGAAGGCTCTGGTGAGTTGGTGGTGTCCTGGAGATAGGGTGGCCTTTGTGAAAACTGCAAGGTCAGCTGGATACTTGGAACACTGCTCCCACCGCCCTTTCTAAGTTCTCCTCCAGGAAAGGGGATGTACAATGGGAGGACTCGCTCCACCAGACAGGGAGGGCCTACCGACCTCGGCAGTGAAGGCTGTTGGGCGGAGAAAAAGAACTAGCGTCTGGGAGACCCGCCCCCTGGGGCGGCTCGCTAATGAGCTCATCCATCCAGGCAGGTTAAATGACGGGCAACTGTGTCGCCCGAGAAGCAGTTCTCACAGCTGAAGGTTAGACAACCAAACAACACGCAACCGTGATGGTTTCCTCTGCACGTGATTCACAGTGGAGGGTGTGCAGGGGAAGGCGGGAGGATAGACTAAAAGAGAGAGAACGCCTTTGTTTTTTTTTCCCTTTCTTTTCCAGTAGCAAGTGTGGAGAACATGAGCAGTGGCAAATCAGAAATGCATTTCTCGGAAATCTAAAAATAAAGTGTCACAGATTTAATTCTTAATATTTCAAAACTATTTTTGACTTGCACCACCTAATTAATTTGATTATAAACTGGGCAGGGCTCTTGGTAGTGAATGAACATATGTTCTTGGGGGTCTCTCCCCATCCCCCCAATATAGGGAGAAAACAGAATGCTAGGATTTGCAGGCTAACAAGTATATACAACAGCTACATACTTTTTTATCTTTATGCATTAAGAGAAGCCACATAGATATGTGGACGAGGCATGGCATTCCAAGATTTTAATAAATACCAAACATGAAAAACTAAACTACTTGTTTGGGATGAATGATGTTCTTTGCCGACTGCCTAAAGCATTTTGATTCCAGCTCAGGAAGGAGGGAAGGAAGGGAGGGAGAGAGGCAGGAAGGAAACCTCTTTAGGGGGCATGTTGTAATGCATTCCTGCTTTCCACGCCCACGGGCGGGCGGCTTTCTTCCTTAGAACTCTATTTTTATCTTTGTTCTCTTTATAGCTTCTTTCAACATTTTTCAGCTTACAGATGGGTGATGAGCCATGAAGAAGGTGAAGTATTCAGACTGGGTCCCAATATGAACCTGGTTTCAAGGAGAATTTGTTTAGCCCCGACTACCTCTGGCACAGGTTTAATTCGCACCCCGCCGCCCCAACCCCCGCAGGCTACTTCCTCTCCCATTCCTGGGCATTTGCAGGCACGGAGCCCATCTCAGGGTGGGCAAGAAGCAGAAGGACCACTTGCTTCTGGCCTCGTGGTCATCAAGGGCCTCACATATGGCTTTTTGGCATTATCTCCAGATGAGCTTACACATGCAGTCATCATGTCAAGAGCATCGATTTGTTAAAGGATCTTTCAAATACACCACAATTAAAATTTTTGTAACTGTTCTGGCATGTTTTCATTTCAAAAATATGTTCAACTGAAGTAACCGAGGGCTCTTTCACCCTCTGAGAAGACTTGAGTGCACTGTTACCAAACGCACACAAGCAGAGAGTAATCTTTCCTGCCGACAGCATCATCCTTGATGAAATGGAGGGTAAAAATTATCCGCCTGATGTGGTCGCCCCACTTAGAAGCCAAGGGGAAGATGACAGAGTCTACATCGTAGGGGCACCCTTGGTCTCCAGGAAGATTTTTCTTTTTTTTTTTTGGCCTGTTTTCACAACTTTCTCCGGGGCTGCCAGTGGAGTCTGTGGGTTCGGTGCGCAGGTGGCGCAGACGCAGAAAGTCGCGCAGCTTCTTCCGCCCTTAGCCCCACCGAGGCTGCATCCTCCCAGCGCCCAGCGCCCACTCACGCCGGCGTGCGGTTTCCTCCCTGTGCTCCCTCCTCCACCAAGGAGAGCATCACAGCAGACTGTCCTTGTTAAAATCAAACGTGATTAACCACGGCTGTTTCCCCTTTGAGATAATGCCCACGCCCGGGGGGAGGTGCCCAACGTGGCTGGGGGAGTCACAGAGCGGGTTAGACGGAGAGACGGCGCTGGCGACCCTGACCACAGCGGCCGGGAGGAAATGCGGGCAAGTTAAAGAGGAAAACGGGGCTGGAGACCTTGATTAGCGGCTTTTCATCTTTCGGGTGCCTGAGAGCAGGCCGAGGGGAGAGGGGAAGGGGTCAGGGCGGGAGCGGACGATTGGCTACTGACGGTGGAGGGGACGCCGCCGGGAAACTGAAGCCTGCGGAGGGGAGGGGAGGGCCGCCTCCTTCCCGTGTCAGTGCCGCCGCCCCAGCGTCCCTCCTGCGGTCACGGGGCCGGTCCCGAGGGCCTGCGGGCGGCCCAGTGCTGGCACTGCTCTAGGGGCGGGGACGCAAAGGTAGGGAACGCGGGGTCTCGGTGCCCAGGGGCCCGCGGGCCTGGGAAGAGATGGGCTGTGGGAAGAGAATCGCACCAGGAGTCGTGGGTGCTAATGTAGACGTTCTAGACCTATTTACAGAGGGCAGTCAGAGCGCAGAGGAGTTTAAGTCACTGTTGCTACAATTATTTATTTAATGATGATGATGAGGATTTTGGAAGGCTGTAAGCACCTAGAGGAGGGCAGGGGCCAACTGTGTCTGTTTTGCTCACTGCTCTATCACTCCCACCTAGAATAACTGCTGGGAAATATTAATAGAATGAGAGCGTTCATTGACTAAGTGCCTATGAGATATATAATGTACGTCTGTATGATATATATGTAAAGTGTGTGTATATATACTTTATGAAGTCGTCTGATCCTCAGCATAATCGTATGAGGTATTGACCCCATTTTACAGATAATCAAACTAAGGCATCGGGTAGTGGAGTAGCTTGCACAAGGTCACATAGTGAATCTGGGTTTGAATATAGGCTGTCTGGCTACAAAACTTATGCTTTAAGTCATAGTTCTGTAAATAGGTGAGAAATATTTTGAAATGAGGTATTTTGAAATGAGGAATTGATTTACCGGGGAGAGTCGACTCTTCAGAGATTGGGGGGCATTTGATTCAGGACCCAGGAGAGTTTTTCTTAGGATGAAGGATCTTTGCTTTTATTTTCACATTTCTGCTCATCAGGCAGTTGAGAGTAGGGCACCCTAAAAGCCTCCTTCATGTTTTGGATTCGCCGTTTAGCGGGAGTTGGGCCAGTTGCCTGCCTGCCTGAATTCTGGAGCGGGTGGCTATGGTGCAGAGAGGCAGCGGGTGAATAAAAACGGGAAAACTACGTTCTAGTATCTTTGTGCAGAATGATATTCTGGGTGAAACGAAGAGGTGAGGCCACATTCCGCTGGACAAGTGAGAACCGAGTGGAGTTTGTTTTTGCCCCACTGAGTCGTCTACATTTCCCCGCTAGATCTTTCTAATCTCTTCCGTACCTAACTGCTTTCTTCCCCGCTGTCTAGATCTGTACTTGGAAACAGAACTGCAACTCATTCATACTGAGGTGCAAATAGCTAATAGCATTTAATCTTCAGCGAGCATTTAATGAGCCTACCCTGAAAGATAGGTAGATGGATAGATGGAATGGGTAGATTAGTGATAAAACAAGAATAGTAAAATGTTAGTAGGAGAATCCAGGTAGGAAGCATCTGTGTTTTCACTGTAAAAATTCTTTATTTTTGTTGTATCTTCAAAAAATTACAAGGCCTTGATTACTATATGGGAAAGGAGGTGGGGGGATACTGGTAAGGAAAGAAATGACAGATCTTTGTCCCCAAAGAACTTTTAGTCATTAAAGGAGATAAAGCACATATGCAAAAAACTGGGTTCTAACTCTTGGATAATAATTTGAGATCATAAGTCAGGTTTTTTCCCTTTCTCTATGTTCTTCCCCCCGCCCCCCGCCCCATTCCAAGGCAGGGCATGTGGCCTAATGGGGGAGCTGGGAGGAGGCTGCAGCTCTTTTTGGCTGTTATGTCAAAAAGTCCAGACTCTTAGAAAAAGGAAGTGCCCCAGAACAGACAGTCGTCCTTAGAAGAGCAGAGGAGGAGTCTTACTTCCTAATCCCTCAGATTAGGAAGAGATTCTGAAAACAGTGGTTCTGCTGACTCATGCTAAGAAGTAGTAAGTGCGCAGATTAGAAATTGCTGTGTCTGTTAGGAGAGAGTAACCACCCTCTTCTAGTTTATTGATCCAATTAGGACATTTGACAGTGAAGGGGGCACTATTGATAATGACATTGGGGCAATAAGCATAAACCAGAACTGGCCCAAGTACACTGGGATGTATCACCTGGGAACAGAGGCTGCCTCAGAAAAGAATTGAGTGTATAGGGAGGGTGGGAGGGATGGTGGGAGGGAGGGAGACGCAAGAGGGAAGAGATATGGGGACATATGTATAACTGATTCACTTTGTTATAAAGCAGAAACTAACACACCAGTGTAAAGCAATTATACCCTGATAAAGATGTTAAAAAAATAATAAAATAAAATAATAAAAAGAAAAGAAGTGAGTGCCCTAAGCAGGACAGGGAAGCATCAGGCCACTGGGTCTGAAGGGGCCTGGCAAATAGGAGTGATGCATGCAGTTCCAGTGGTAACTTGGGTGACAGTTAATTGATGGTGTCCTCCCCTCCCTCTATGGCCTTTGCACTGCCTAAGCCCTCTGGAACCCTGGCACAGTTTAGGGTGATGCTGGGGGAGGGGAGTCGGCCTAGAAGTCATCAAGATAAAATGAGTATTACTCATCTATTCATTAAAAAGGGGAAGAAGAGAGAAGAAGCAATTAACTAGATAGTAATACACTACAGGCCTCATAAGAGCAGTGATCATGTCTGTCTTGTTCAATACCTACCAAAAGCATTTCAAAGTCAACCTTAAAAACCATTTGCTGAATAAATGAATGAATGAGGTAAGTCTGTGTCCTGGGAAGAGTGGTAATGCTAATAACAGAAATAGAGACAGGAAGTGAAATGGGTTTAGGAAGGAAGATAGTTTTGGTTTTGAAAAATCTTGCTTTGAGGTGGCATCAGTATAATCCCAGTACCTAGATGTAAATCAGCTGCCTGTGTGTGGATGGAGCTTTAAGACAGAGGTCAGCGCTGGGTTTGGGAGCCAAATGCATGTTGGTCATGAGTGTCATGGAATGAATTCCATCACTTAGGAGAGAATAGAATAACACTGAGCTTTAGGGGTAGGGGACATGCAGTAAACAAAGCCAAAGGAGACAAAAAGGAACAGTCAAGCTATTTGAATTTCAACAAGGGTCAAATTTAAGTTAAAGGAGTGACTCTCTAAGGATGGGAGTTAAACTTCATCCTTAGGGAGTCACTCCGTTAACTTAAAGGAAGGTGGGATGGAAGGGAATAGGCCACCTCAGTCAGCAAGTAAACATTAGCCACTGAGGCATGCTGTTAAATGTCTCCAATATCCATTTTTCATTTCTTTTTTAGTAATAGAGGACCTTTGCCCTCACTGAGTTTTTCCTCACAATTTATTTCAAAAAGTTTCAAACATACAACAAAAAGATTTTACAGTGAAAACACATAGACCCACTACCTAGATTCTACCACTAACATTTTACTCTTGTTTTATTGCTAATCTGTCCATGCCATCTATCTCTTACCCATCCGTCAGTCTATATTTTAATTTTTGATAATTCAAAGAAAAGGGAAGATATCCCCTAATTAAATTTTTTTTTTAATTTTATATTGGAGTACAGTTGATTTACAATGTTGTGTTGGTTTCAGGTGTTCAGTAAAGTGATTTAATTATATCAATACATGTATCTATTTAATTTATTTTTTATACAGCAGGTTCTTATTAGTTATCCATTTTATACACATCAGTGTATACATGTCAATCCCAATCGCCCAATTCATCACACCACCACCCAACCCCCCGCCACTTCCCCCCCTTGGTGTCCATATGTTTGTTCTCTACATCTGTGTCTCAATTTCTGCCCTGCAAACCACTTCATCTGTACCATTTTTCTAGGTTCCACATATATGCGTTAATATATGATATTTGTTTTTCTCTTTCTGACTTACTTGACTCTGTATGACAGTCTCTAGATTCATCCACTTCTCTACAAATGACCCAATTTCATTCCTTTTTATGGCTGAGTAATATTCCATTGTATATATGAGCCATATCTTCTTTATCCATTCATCTGTTGATGGACATTTAGGTTACTTCCATGTCTTGGCTATTGTAAATAGTGCTGCTGTGAACACTGGGGTGCATGTATCTTTTCAAATTATGGTTTTCTCCAGAAATAGGCCCAAGAGTGGGATTGCTGGATCATATGGTAGCTCTATTTTTAGTTTCATAAGGAACCTCCATACTGTTCTCCATAGTGGCTGTACCAATTTACATTCCCACCAACAGTGTAGGAGGGTTCCTTTTTCTCCACACCCTCTCTAGCATTTATTGTTTGTAGACTTTTTGATGATGTCCATTCTGATTGAGGTGAGGTGATACCTCATTATAGATTTGATTTGCATTTCTCTCATAATTAGTGATGTTGAACATCTTTTCATGTGCTTTTTGGCCATCTGTATATCTTCTTTGGAGAAATGTGTATATAGATCTTCTGCCCAATTTTTGATTGGGTTGTTTGTTTTTTGATTCTGAGCTGCATGAGCTGCTTGTACATTTTGGAGACTAATCCCTATTCAGTCGCATTGTTTGTAGATATTTTCTCCCACTCTGTGTGTTGTCTTTCAGTTTTGTTTATGGTTTCCTTTGTGTACAAAAGCTTTTAAGTTTAATTAGGTCCCATTTGTTTATTTTTAATTTTCATTACTCTAGGAGGTGGATCCAAAAAGATATTGCTGCGATTTATGTCAAAGGGTGTTCTGTCTATGTTTTCCTCTAAGAGTTTTATAGTATCCGGTCTTACATTGAGATCTTTAATCCATTTTGAGTTTATTTTTGTGTATGGTGTTAGGGAATGTTCTAATTTCATTATTTTATTTACATGTGGCTGTCGAGTTTTCCCAGCATCACTCATTGAAGAGACTGTCTTTTCTCCATTGTATATTTTTGTCTCCTTTGTCGTAGATTAATTGACCATAGGTGCGTGGGTTTATTTCTGGGATTTCTGACCTGTTCCATTGATCTATAAGTCTTTGTGCCAGTACCATACTGTTTTGATGACTGTAGCTTTATAATATAGTCTGAAGTCAGGGAGCCTGATTCCTCCAGCTCTGTTTTCTTTCTCAAGATTGCTTTGGCTATTTGGGGTCTTTTGTGTTTTCAGACATATTTTAAGATTTTTTGTTCTTAAAAAATCATCTAAGGTATAGATCTTATTTGCAAAGCAGAAAGAGACACAGACATAGATAACAAACATGTGGACACCAAGGGAGGAAAGAGGGTGGTGGGAGAAATTGGGAGATGGGGATTGACATATATACACTATTGATACTATGTATAAAGTAGATAACTAATGAGAACCTACTGTATAGCTCAGGGAACTCAGTGCTCTGTGGTGACCTAAATGGGAAGGAAATCCAAAAAAGAGGGGATATATGTATACGTATAGCAGATTCACTTTGCTGTACAGTAGAAACTAACACAACATTGTAAAGCAACTATACCCCAATAAAAATTAATTTTAGAAAAAGGTATACAAAAATAGATTTTTCTAGTTTTGTGAAAAATGCCATTGGTAATTTGATAGGGGTTGCATTGAATCTGTAGATTGCCTTGGGTAGTGTAGTCATTTTGACTATATTGATTCTTCCAGTCCAAGAGCATGGTATATCTTTCCATCTGTTTGTGTCATCTTTGAATTCTTTCATCAGCACCTTATAGATTTTGGAGTACAGTCTTTTGCCTCTTTAGGTGGGTTTATTCCTAGTTATTTTATTCTTTTTGATGTGATGGTAAATGGGGTTGTTTCCTTAATTTCTCTTGCTGATCTTTCATTGTTAGTGTATAGAAATGCAAGAGATTTCTGTGTATTAATTTTGTATCCTGTAACTTTACTGAATTCATTGATGAGCTCTAGTAGTTTTCTGGTAGCATCTTTAGGATTTTCTGTGTATAGTGTCAAGTCATCTGCAAACAAAGACAGTTTTACTTCTTCTTTTCCAATTTGAATTCCTTTTATTTCTTTTCTTCTCTGATTGCCATGTCAGGACTTCCAATACTGTGTTGAATAGAAGTGGCAAGAGTGGACATTCTTGTCTTGTTCCTGATCTTAGAGGAAATGCTTTCAGCTTTTCACTGTTGAATATGATGTTAGCTGTGGGTTTGTCATATATGGCCTTTATTATGTTGAGGTAGGTTCCCTCCATGCCCACTTTCTGGAGAGTTTTTATTATAAATGGGTGTTGAATTTTGTCAGAAGCTTTCTCTGCATCTCTGAGATGATCATATATTTTTAATCTTCAATTTGTTAATGTGGTGTATCACACTGATTGACTTGTGGCTATTGAAAAATCCTTGCATCACTGGGATAAATCCCACTTGATGTGGTGTATGATCCTTTTAATGTATTGTTGGATTCAATTGCTAGTACTTTGTTGAGGATTTTTGAGTCTAATGTTCATCAGTGATATTGGCCTGTAATTTTCTTTTTTTGTGTGTGTGGTATCTTTGTCTGGTTTTGATATCAGGGTGATGGTAACCTCATAGAATGAGTTTGGGAGTGTTCTTCCTTTGCAATTTTTGAAATAATTTAAGAAGGATGGATGTTAACTCTTCTCTAAATATTTGAAAGAATTTGCCTGTGAAGCCATTTGGTCCTGGATTTTTGTTTGTTGGGAATTTTTTAATCAGAGTTTCAATTTCAGTACTTGTGATTGGTCTGGTCATATTTTCTTTTTCTTCCTGGTCTACTCTTGGGAGATTGTACCTTTCTAAGAATTTGTCCACTTCCTCTAGGTTGTCCATTTTATTGGCAAATAGTTGTTTGTAGTAGTCTCTTATGATCCTTTGTATTTCTTGGTGTCAGTTGTAACTTCTCCTTTTTCGTTTCTAATTTTATTGATTTGAGCCCTCTCCCTTTTTTCTTGATGAGTCTGACTAAAGGATTATCAATTTTGCTTATCTTTTCAAAGAACCAGCTTTTAGATTCATTGATCTTTTCTATTGTTTTCTTCATTTCTATTTCATTTATTTCTGCTCTGATCTTTGTGTTTTCCTTCCTTCTACTAACTTTGGGTTCTGTTTGTTTTTCTTTCTCTAGTTGCTTTAGGTGTAAGATTAGGTTTATTTGTGATTTTTCTTATTTCCTGATGTAAGATTATATTGCTATAAACTTGCCTCTTAGAACTGCTTTTGCTGTGTCCCATAGGTTTTGGATCTTCCTGTTTTCATTTTCATTTGTCTATAGGTATTTTTAAAAATTTATTTATTTAATTTATTTATTTTTGGCCGCTTTGGTTCTTCATTGCTGTGCACAGCTTTCTCTAGTTGCAGTGAGCAGGGGCTACTCTTCATTGCAGTGCTCAGGCTTCTCATTGCGGTGGCTTCTCTTGTTGTGGAGCACAGGCACTAGGTGTGTGGGCTTCAGTAGTTATGGCACATGGGCTCAGTAGTTGTGGCTCGCGAGCTCTAGAACGCAGGCTCAGTAGTTGTGGCGCATGGGCTTTGTTGCTCCATGGCATGTGGGATCTTCCCAGACCAGGGCTTGAACCTGTGTCCCCTGCATTAGCAGGTGGATTCTTAACCACTGTGCCACCAGGGAAGCCCTATCTGTAGGTATTTTTTTTAATTTCCTCTTTGATTTCTTTAGTGATCCATTGGTTGGTTAGTAGCATATTGTTTAGCCTCCACGTGTTTGTGCGTTTTACATTTTTTTTCTTGTAGTTATTTCTAATCTTATAGCACTGTGGTCAGAAAAGATGCTTGATATGATTTCAGTTTTCTTAAACTTACTGTGGCTTGCATTATGGCCCAGTATGTGATCTCTCCTGGAGAATGTTCCATGTGCACTTGAAAAGAATGTGTATTCTGCTGTTTTTGGATGGAATGCTTTATAAATATCAATTAAGTTCATCTGGTCTAATGTGTCATTTAAGGCCTGTGTTTCCTTATTGATTTTCTGTCTGGATGTTCTGTCCAGTGATGTAAGTGGAGTGTTAAAGTCCCCCACTATTACTCTGTTACCATTGACTTTTCCCTTTATGGTTGTTAGCATTTAGATTATATATTGAGGTGCTCCTATATAGGGTGCTGCTGTATATTTACAATTGTTATATCTTCTTCTTGGATTGATCCCATTATCCTTATGTAGTGTCCTTCTTTGTCTCTTGTAACAGTCTTTATTTTAGTCTATTTTGTCTGATATGAGCATTGCTACTCCAGCTTTCTTTTGATTTCCATTTGCATGGAATACCTTTTCCCATCCCCTCACTTTCAGTCTGTATGTGTCCCTAGGTCTGAAGTGGGTCTCTTTTTTATTTTTTTTATTTATCTTTTTTTCATGTTTTTTTTCATTTTAACATCTTTATTGGAGTATAATTGCTTTACAATGGTATGTTAGTTTCAGCTTCACAACAAAATGAATCAGTTATATATATACATATGTTCCCATATCTCTTCCCGCTTGCATCTCCCTCCCTCCCACCCTCCCTATCCCACCCCTCTAGGTGGTCACAAAGCACCCAGCTGATCTCCCCGTGCTATGGGGCTGCTTCCCACTAGCTATCTACCTTACGTTTGGTAGTGTATATATGTCCATGCCTCTCTCTCGCTTTGTCACAGTTTACCCTTAGCCCTCCCCATAGCCTCAAGTCCATTCTCTAGTAAGTCTGTGTCTTTATTCCTGTTTCACCCCTAGGTTTTTCATGACATTTTTTTTCTTAAATTCCATATATATGTGTTAGCATACAGTATTTGTCTCTCTCTTTCTGACTTACTTCACTCTGTATGACAGACTCTAGGTATATCCACCTCATTACAAATAGCTCAATTTCGTTTCTTTTTATGGCTGAGTAATATTCCATTGTATATATGTGCCACATCTTTATCCATTCATCCGATGATGGACACTTAGGTTGTTTCCATCTCTGGGCTATTGTAAATAGAGCTGCAATGAACATTTTGGTACATGACTCTTTTTGAATTATGGTTTTCTTAGGGTATATGCCCAGTAGTGGGATTGCTGGGTCATATGGTAGTTCTATTTGTAGTTTTTTAAGGAACCTCCATACTGTTCTCCACAGTGGCTGTATCAATTTACATTCCCACCAACAGAGTAAGAGGGTTCCCTTTTCTCCACACCCTCTCCAGCATTTATTGTTTCTAGATTTTTTGATGATGGCCATTCTGACTGGTGTGAAATGATATCTCATTGTAGTTTTGACTTGCATTGCTCTAATGATTAGTGATGTTGGGCATTCTTTCATGTGTTTGTTGGCAGTCTGTATATCTTCTTTGGAGAAATGTCTATTTAGGTCTTCTGCCCATTTTTGGATTGGGTTGTTTGGTTTTTTTTTATTAAGCTGCATGAGCTGCTTATAAATTTTGGAGATTAATCCTTTGTCAGTTGCTTCATTTGCAAATATTTTCTCCCATTCTGAGGGTTGTCTTTTCGTCTTGTTTATGGTTTCCTTTGCTGCGCAAAAGCTTTTAAGTTTCATTAGGTCCCATTGGTTTATTTTTGTTTTTATTTCCATTTCTCTAGGAGGTGGGTCAAAAAGGACCTTGCTGTGATTTATGTCGTAGAGTGTCCTGCCTATGTTTTCCTCTAAGAGTTTGATAGTTTCTGGCCTTACATTTAGGTCTTTAATCCATTTTGAGCTTATTTTTGTGTATGGTGTTAGGGAGTGATCTAATCTCATACTTTTATATGTACCTGTACAGTTTTCCCAGCACCACTTATTGAAGAGGCTGTCCTTTCTCCACTGTACATTCCTGCCTCCTTTATCAAAGATAAGGTGTCCATATGTGCATGGGTTTATCTCTGGGCTTTCTATCCTGTTCCATTGATCTATCTTCCTGTTTTTGTGCCAGTACCATACTGTCTTGATTACTGTAGCTTTGTAGTATAGTCTGAGGTCAGGAAGCCTGATTCCTCCAGCTCCGTTTTTCGTTCTCAAGATTGCTTTGGCTATTCGGGGTCTTTTGTGTTTCCATACAAATTGTGAAATTTTTTGTTCTAGTTCTGTGAAAAATGCCAGTGGTAGTTTGATAGGGATTGCATTGAATCTGTAGATTGCATTGGGTAGTAGAGTCATTTTCACAAGTTGATTCTTCCAATCCAAGAACATGGTATATCTCTCCATCTATTTGTATCATCTTTAATTTCTTTCATCAGTGTCTTATAATTTTCTGCATACAGGTCTTTTGTCTCCTTAGATAGGTTTATTCCTAGATATTTTATTCTTTTTGTTGCAGTGGTAAATGGGAGTGTTTTCTTGATTTCACTTTCAGATTTTTCATCCTTAGTGTATAGGAATACCAGAGATTTCTGTGCATTAATTTTGTATCCTGCTATGTTACCAAATTCATTGATTAGCTCTAGTAGTTTTCTGGTAGCATCTTTAGGATTCTCTATGTATAGTATCATGTCATCTGCAAACAGTGACAGCTTTACTTCTTCTTTTCCGATTTGGATTCCTTTTATTTCCTTTTCTTCTCTGATTGCTGTGGCTAAAACTTCCAAAACTATGTTGAATAAGAGTGGTGAGAGTGGGCAACCTTGTCTTGTTCCTGATCTTAGTGGAAATGCTTTCAGTTTTTCACTATTGAGGACGATGTTGGCTGTGGGCTTGTCATATATGGCCTTTATTATGTTGCGGAAAGTTCCCTCTATGCCTACTTTCTGCAGGGTTTTTATCGTAAATGGGTGTTGAATTTTGTCAAAAGCTTTCTCTGCATCTATGATCATGTGGTTTTTCTCCTTCAATTTGTTCATATGGTGTTTCACATTGATTGATTTGCGTATATTGAAGAATCCTTGCATTCCTGGAATAAACCCCACTTGATCATGGTGTATGATCCTTTTAATGTGCTGTTGGATTCTGTTTGCTAGTATTTTGTTGAGGATTTTTGCATGTATGTTCATCAGTGATATTGGCCTGTAGTTTTCTTTCTTTGTGACATCCTTGTCTGGTTTTGGTATCAGGGTGATGGTGGCCTCATAGAATGAGTTTGGGAGTGTTCCTCCCTCTGCTATATTTTGGAAGAGTTTGAGAAGGATAGGTGATAGCTCTTCTCTAAATGTTTGATAGAATTCGCCTGTGAAGGCATCTGGTCCTGGGCTTTTGCTTGTTGGAAGATTTTTAATCACAGTTTCAATTTCAGTGCTTGTGATTGGTCTGTTCATATTTTCTATTTCTTCCTGATTCAGTCTTGGCAGGTTGTGCCTTTCTAAGAATTTGTCCGTTTCTTCCAGGTTGTCCATTTTATTGGCATAGAGTTGCTTGTAGTAATCTCTCATGATCTTTTGTATTTCTGCAGTGTCAGTTGTTACTTCTCCTTTTTCATTTCTAATTCTATTGATTTCAGTCTTCTCCCTTTTTTTCTTGATGAGTCTGGCTAATGGTTTATCAATTTTGTTTATCCTTTCAAAGAACCAGCTTTTAGTTTTATTGATCTTTGCTATTGTTTCCTTCATTTCTTTTTCATTTATTTCTGATCTGATTTTTATGATTTCTTTCCTTCTGCTAACTTTGGGGTTTTTTGGTTCTTCTTTCTCTAATTTCTTGAGGTGCAAGGTTAGGTTGTTTATTCGAGATGTTTCCTGTTTCTTAAGGTAGGATTGTATTGCTATAAACTTCCCTCTTAGAACTGCTTTTGCTGCATCCCATAGATTTTGAGTCGTCGTGTCTCCATTGTCATTTGTTTCTAGGTATTTTTTGATTTCCTCTTTGATTTCTTCAGTAATCACTTCGTTATTAAGTAGTGTATTGTTTAGCCTCCATGTGTTTGTATTTTTTACACATCTTTTCCTGTAATTGATATCTAGTCTCATAGCGTTGTGGTCGGAAAAGATACTTGATACAATTTCAATTTTCTTAAATTTACCAAGGCTTGATTTGTGACCCAAGATATGATCTATCCTGGAGAATGTTCCATGAGCACTTGAGAAAAATGTGTATTCTGTTGTTTTTGGATGGAATGTCCTATAAATATCAATTAAGTCCATCTTGTTTAATGTATCATTTAAAGCTTGTGTTTCCTTATTTATTTTCATTTTGGATGATGTGTCCATTGGTGAAAGTGGGGTGTTGAAGTCCCCTACTATGAATGTGTTACTGTCGATTTCCCCTTTTATGGCTGTTAGTATTTGCCTTATGTATTCAGGTGCTCGTATGTTGGGTGCATAAATATTTACAATTGTTACATCTTCTTCTTGGATCGATCCCTTGATCATTATGTAGTGTCCTTCTTTGTCTCTTGTAATAGTGTTTATTTTAAAGTCTATTTTGTCTGATATGAGAATTGCTACTCCAGCTTTCTTTTGGTTTCCATTTGCATGAAATACCTTTCTCCATTCCCTTACTTTCAGTCTATATGTGTTTCTAGGTCTGAAGTGGGTCTGTTGTAGACAGCAAATATATGTGTCTTGTTTTTGTATCCATTCAGCCAATCTGTGTCTTTTGGTGGGAGCATTTAGTCCATTTACATTTAAGGTAATTATCAATATGTATGTTCCCATTCCCATTTTCTTAATTGTTTTGGGTTTGTTATTGTAGGTCTTTTCCTTCTTTTGTGTTTCTTGCCTAGAGAAGTTCCTTTAGCAGTTGTTGTAGAGCTGGTTTGGTGGTGCTGAAGTCTCTCAGCTTTTGCTTGTCTGTAAAGGTTTTAATTTCTCCATCAAATCTGAATGAGATCCTTGCTGGGTAGAGTAATCTTGGTTGCAGGTTTCTCTCCTTCATCCCTTTCAGTATGTCCTGCCACTCCCTTCTGGCTTGCAGAGTTTCTGCTGAGAGATCAGCTGTTAACCTTATGGGAATTCCCTTGTGTGTTATTTGTTGTTTTTCCCTTGCTGCTTTTAATATGCTTTCTTTGTTTTTAATTTTTGACAGTTTGATTAATATGTGTCTTGGCGTATTTCTCCTTGGATTTATCCTGTATGGGACTCTGTGTGCTTCCTGGACTTGATTAACTATTTCCTTTCCCATATTAGGGAAGTTTTCAACTATAATCTCTTCAAATATTTTCTCTGTCCCTTTCTTTTTCTCTTCTTCTTCTGGAACCCCTATAATTCGAATGTTGGTGCGTTTAATGTTGTCCCAGAGGTCTCTGAAACTGTCCTCAGTTCTTTTCATTCTTTTTTTTTATTCTGCTCTGCATTAGTTATTTCCACTATTTTATCTTCCAGGTCACTTATCCGTTCTTCTGCCTCAGTTATTCTGCTATTGATCCCATCTAGAGTATTTTTCATTTCATTTACTGTGTTCTTCATCAATGTTTGTTTCATCTTTAATTCTTCTAGGTCCTTGTTAAATGTTTCTTGCATTTTGTCTATTCTGTTTCCAAGATTTTGGATCATCTTTACTATCATTATTCTGAATTCTTTTTCAGGTAGACTGCCTATTTCCTTTTCATTTGTTAGGTCTGGTGGGTTTTTATTTTGCTCCTTCATCTGCTGTGTGTTTTTCTGTCTTTTCATTTTGCTTATCTTATTGTGTTTGGGGTCTCCTTTTTGCAGGCTGAAGGTTCATAGTTCCTGTTGTTTTTAGTGTCTGTCCCCAGTGGCTAAGGTTTGTTCAGTGGGTTGTGTAGGCCTCCTGGTGGAGGGTACTAGTGCCTGTGTTCTGGTGGATGAGGCTGGATCTTGTCTTTCTGGTGGGCTGGTCCACGTCTGGTGGTGTGTTTTGGGGTGTCTGTAGACTTATTATGATTTTGGGCAGCCTCTCTGCTAATTGGTGGGGTTGTGTTCCTGTCTTGCTAGTTGTTTGGCATAGGATGTCCAGCACTGTAGCTTGCTGGTCGTTGAGTGAAGCTGGGTGCTGGCCTTGAGATGGAGATCTCTGGGAGATTTTCGCCTTTTCATATTATGTGCAGCTGGGAGGCCTCTTGTGGACCAGTGTCCTGAAGTTGGCTCTCCCACCTCAGAGGCACAGCACTAACTCCTGGCTGCAGCACCAAGAGCCTTTCATCCACACGGCTCCTTAATTTGGGATGATTCGTTGTCTATTCATGTATTCACAGATGCAGGGTACATCAAGTTGATTGTTTAGCTTTAATCCGCTGCTTCTGAGGCTGCTGGGAGAGATTTCCCTTTCTCTTCTTTGTTCTCACAGCTACCAGTGGCTCAGCTTTGGATTTGGCCCCGCCTCTGCGTGTAGGTCGCCGGAGGGCGTCTGTTCTTTGCTCAGACAGGACGGGGTTAAAGGAGCCGCTGATTCGGAGGCTCTGGCTCACTCAGGCCGGGGTGGGGGGGGGGGGCGGGTAGGGAGGGTCACGGAGTGCGGGGCGGGCCTGCGGCGGCAGAGGCCGGCGTGACGTTGCACCAGCCTGAGGTCCAACGTGCGTTCTCCCGGGGGAGTTGTCCCTGGATCCCGGTACCCTGGCAGTGGCGGGCTGCACAGCCTCCCCGGAAGGGGGGTGTGGATAGTGACCTGTGTTTGCACACAGGCTTCTTTTTGGCAGCAGCAGCTGCCTTAGCGTCTCATGTCTGTCTCTGGGGTCCGTGCTTTTAGCCGCGGCTCGCGCCCGTCTCTGGAGCTCCTTTAAGCAGCGTTCTTAATCCCCTCTCCTCGCGCACCAGGAAATAAAGAGGGAAGAAAATGTCTCTTGCCTCTTCGTCAGGTCCAGACTTTTCCCCGGACTCCCTCCCGGCTAGCCGCGGTGCACTAACGCCCTGCAGGCTGTGTTCTCGCCGCCAACCCCAGTCCTCTCCAGGGGCTCCGACTGAGGCCCGAGCCGCAGCTCCCAACCCTGCCCGCCCCGGCGGGTGAGCAGACAAGCCTCTCGGCTGGTGAGTGCCGGTCAGCCCTGATCCTCTGTGCTGGAATCTCTCTGCTTTGCGCTCCGCACCCCTGTTGCTGTGCTCTCCTCCGCGGCTCCGAAGCTCCCCCACTCTGCCACCCGCAGTCTCCGCCCGCGAAGGGGCTTCCTAGTGTGTGGACACATTTCCTCCTTCACAGCTCCCTCCCGCTGGTGCAGGACCCGTCCCTATCCTTTTGTCTCTTTTTATTTTTCTCTGTTTATTTTTTTCTTTTGCCCTAACCAGGTACGTGGGGGGTTTCTTGCCTTTTGGGAAGTCTGAGGTCTTCTGCCAGCGTTCTGTAGGTGTTCTGTAGGAATTGTTCCACATGTAGATGTATTTCTGGTGTATCGGTGGGGAGGAAGGTGATCTCCGCGTCTTACTCTTACGCCATCTTCCCAGAAGTCTGAAGGTGGGTCTCTTATAGACAGCATAAATACGTGTCTTATTTTTGTATCCATTCAGCCAGTCTATGTCTTTTGGTTGGAGCATTTAATCCATTTATATTTAAGGTAATTACTGATATGTACATTCTTATTGCCATTTTCTTAATTGTTTTAGATTTGTTTTTGTAAGTTATTTTTCCTCCCTTCCTCTTTTGTCCTCCTCTTTTGTGATTTGATGACTATCTTTAGTGTTGTGTTTGAATTCCTTTTCCTTTTTTGTATGTGTATCTATTATCGATTTTGGGTTTGCGATTACCATGAGGTTTTGATATAGCAGTGTATATATAAACAAGATTGTTTTAAGTTGCTGATCTTTTAATTTCAAATGCATTTCCAATATCCTCCATTTGTATTCTCCTCTTCTCACGATTGCTGGTTTTGATATCATATTTGTATGTGGCTGACTTCCTACCTTTACTGTATATTTGCCTTCCCTGGTGAGCTTTTCAATTCGTAATTTTCTTGTTTCTAGTAGTGGCCTTTTCTTTTCTGCCTAGAGAAGTTCTTTAGCATGAGTTGTAAAGCTGATTTGGTGGTGCTGAATTCTCTTAGCTTTTGCTTGTCTCTAAAGCTTTGATTTCTCTGTCAAATTTGAATGAGAGCCTTGTTAGGTAGAGTATTCTTGGTTGTAGGTTTTTCTCTTCTATTGCTTTAAATATATTGTAGCACTCCCTTCTGGCATGCAGAGTTTTTGCTGAAAAATCAGTTGATAACCTTATGGGTATTCCCTTGTATGTTATTTGTTGCTTTTCCTTTGTTGCTTTTAATATTTCTTGTTTTCCTTCATTTTTGTCAATTTGATTAATATGTGTCTTGGTGTGCTCCTCCTTGGGTTTATCCTGTACGTGACTCTGCACTTCCTGGACTTGGGTGACTCTTTCCTTTCCCATGTTAGGGAAGTTTTCAGGTATTACCTCTTCAAATAATTTCTCAGGTCCTTTCTCTCTCTCTTCCCCTTCTGGGACCTCTGTAATGCAATTGTTGGTGCATTTAATGTTGTCCCAGAGGTCTCTTAGACTGTCTTCATTTCTTTTCATTCTTTCTCTTAAAGTATGGTTTTTATTTAAATATTTTATGGGTTTTTTTGGCTGCATCAGGTTTTAGTTGCAGCATGTGGGATCTTTCGTTTGCAGTGCCACAAGCTCTTCATTGTGGTGTGCATGCTTCTCTCTAGTTGTGGCACACGGGCTCCAGAGCATGCTGTCTCTCTAGTTGTGGTGTGTGGGCTCAGTAGTTGTGGCACATGGGCTTAGTTGCCCCATGGCACGTGGGATCTTAGTTCCCCCACAAGGGATCGAACCAATGCCCCCTGCATTGCAAGACAGATTCTTAACGACTGGACCACCAGGGAAGTCCCTTCATTTTTTCTTTTTAACATTTTTATTGGGGTATAATTGCTTTACAACGGTGTGTTAGTTTCTGCTTTATAACAAAGTGAATCAGTTATACATATACACACGTTCCCACATCTCTTCCCTCTTGCGTCTCCGTCCCTCCCACCCTCCCAATCCCACCTCTCCAGGCGGTCACAAAGCACCGAGCCAATATCCCTGTGCCATGCGGTGCTTCCCACTAGCTATCTACTTACGTTTGTTAGTGTATATATGTCCATGCCTCCCCCTCGCCCTGTCACAGCTCACCCTTCCCCCTCCCCATATCCTCAAGTCCGTTCTCCAGTAGGTCTCTGTCTTTATTCCTGTCTTACCCCTAGGTTCTTCGTGACATTTTTTTCCCCTTAAATTCCATATATATGTATTAGCATACAGTATTTGTTTTTCTCTTTCTGACTTACTTCATTCTGTATGACAGACTCTAGGTCTATCCACCTCATTACAAATAGCTCAATTTCGTTTCTTTTTATGGCTAAGTAATATTCCATTGTATATATGTGCCACATCTTCTTTATGCATTCATCCGATGATGGGCACTTAGGTTGTTTCCATCTCCGGGCTATTGTAAACAGAGCTGCAATGAACATTTTGGTACATGACTCTTTTTGAATTTTGGTTTTCTCAGGGTATATGTCCAGTAGTGGGATTGCTGGGTCATATGATAGTTCTATTTGCAGTTTTTTAAGGAACCTCCATACTGTTCTCCATAGTGGCTGAACCAATTCACATTCCCACCAGCAGTGCAAGAGTGTTCCCTTTTCTCCACACCCTCTCCAGCATTTATTGTTTCTAGATTTTTTGATGATGGCCATTCTGACCGGTATGAGATGATATCTCATTGTAGTTTTGATTTGCATTTCTCTAATTAATGATGTTGAGCATTCTTTCATGTGTTTGTTAGCAGTCTGTATATCTTCTTTGGAGAAATGTCTGTTTAGGTCTTCTGCCCATTTTTGGATTGGGTTGTTTTTTTGTTATTGAGCTGCATGAGCTGCTTGTAAATTTTGGAGATTAATCCTTTGTCACTTGCTTCATTTGCAAATATTTTCTCCCATTCTGAGGGTTGTCTTTTGGACTTGTTTATGGTTTCCTTTGCTGTGCAAGAGCGTTGAAGTTTCCTTATGTCCCATTTGTTTATTTTTGTTTTTATTTCCATTTCTCTAGGAGGTGGGACAAAAAGGATCTTGCTGTGATTTATGTCATAGAATAGTTTGATAGTTTGATAGTTTATGTCATAGAATAGTTTGATAGTTTCTGGCCTTACATTTAGGTCTTTAATCCATTTTGAGCTTATTTTTGTGTATAGTGTTAGGGAGTGATCTAATCTCATACTTTTACATGTACCTGTCCAGTTTTCCCAGCACCACTTATTGAAGAGGCTGTCCTTTCTCCACTGTACATTCCTGCCTCCTTTATCAAAGATAAGGTGTCCATATGTGCGTGGGTTTATCTCTGGGCTTTCTATTCTGTTCCATTGTTCTTTCTGTTTTTGTGCCAGTACCAAACTGTCTTGATTACTGTAGCTTTGTAGTATAGTCTGAAGTCAGGAAGCCTGATTCCTCCAGCTCCATTTTTTGTTCTCAAGATTGCTTTGGCTATTCGGGGTCTTTTGTGTTTCCATACAAATTGTGAAATTTTTTGTTCTAATTCCATGAAAAATGCCAGTGGTAGTTTGATAGGGATTGCATTGAATCTGTAGATTGCATTGGGTAGTAGAGTCATTTTCACAATGTTGATTCTTTCAATCCAAGAACATGGTATATCTCTCCATCTATTTGTATCATCTTTAATTTCTTTCATCAGTGTCTTATAATTTTCTGCATACAGGTCTTTTGTCTCCTTAGGTAGGTTTATTCCTAGATATTTTATTTTTTTTGTTGCAATGGTAAATGGGAGTGTTTTCTTGATTTCACTTTCAGATATTTCATCATTAGTATATAGGAATGCCAGAGATTTCTGTGCATTAATTTTGTATCTTGCTCCTTTACCAAATTCATTGATTAGCTCTAGTAGTTTTCTGGTAGCATCTTTAGGATTCTCTATGTATAGTATCATGTCATCTGCCAACAGTGACAGCTTTACTTCTTCTTTTCCGATTTGGATTCCTTTTATTTCCTTTTCTTCTCTGATTGCTGTGGCTAAAACTTCCAAAACTATGTTGAATAAGAGTGGTGAGAGTGGGCAACCTTGTCTTGTTCCTGATCTTAGTGGAAATGCTTTCAGTTTTTCACCATTGAGGATGATGTTGGCTGTGGGCTTGTCATATATGGCCTTTATTATGTTGCGGAAAGTTCCCTCTATGCCTACTTTCTGCAGGGTTTTTATCGTAAATGGGTGTTGAATTTTGTCAAAAGCTTTCTCTGCATCTATTGAGATGATCATATGGTTTTTCTCCTTCAATTTGTTAATATGGTTTATCACATTGATAGATTTGCGTATATTGAAGAATCCTTGCATTCCTGGAATAAACCCCACTTGATCATGGTGTATGATCCTTTTAATGTGCTGTTGGATTCTGTTTGCTAGTATTTTGTTGAGGATTTTTGCATGTATGTTCATCAGTTATATTTACCTGTAGTTTTCTTTCTTTGTGACATCCTTGTCTGGTTTTGGTATCAAGGTGATGGTGGCCTCATAGAATGAGTTTGGGAGTGTTCCTCCCTCTGCTATATTTTGGAAGAGTTTTAGAAGGATAGGTGTTAGCTCTTTTCTAAATGTTTGATAGAATTCACCTGTGAAGCCATCTGGTCCTGGGCTTTTGTTTGTTGGAAGATTTTTAATCACAGTTTCAATTTCGGTGTTTGTGATTGGTCTGTTCATATTTTCTATTTCTTCCTGATTCAGTCTTGGCAGTTTGTGCATTTCTAAGAATTTGTCTGTTTCTTCCAGGTTGTCCATTTTATTGGCATAGAGTTGCTTGTGGTAATCTCTCATGATCTTTTTTTATTTCTGCAGTTTCAAGTTGTTACTTCTCCTTTTTCATTTCTAATTCTATTGATTTGAGTCTTCTCCCCTTTTTTCTTGATGAGTCTGGCTAATGGTTTATCAATTTCGTTTATCTTCTCAAAGAACCAGCTTTTAGTTTTATTGATCTTTGCTATTGTTTCCTTCATTTGTTTTTCATTTATTTCTGATCTGATTTTTATGATTTCTTTCCTTCTGCTAACTTTGGGGTTTTTTGGTTCTTCTTTCTCTAATTGCTTGAGGTGCAAGGTTAGGTTGTTTATTGAAGATATTTCCTGTTTCTTAAGGTGGGCTTCTGTTGCTATAAACTTCCCTCTTAGAACTGCTTTTGCTGCATCCCATAGGTTTTGGGTCGTTGTGTCTCCATTGTCTTTTTTTTCTAGGTATTTTTTGATTTCCTCTTTGATTTCTTCAGTGATCACTTCGTTATTAAGTAGTGTATTGTTTAGCCTCCATGTGTTTGTATTTTTTACAGATCTTTTCCTCTAATTGATATCTAGTCTCTTGGCGTTGTGGTCGGAAAAGATACTTGATACAATTTCAATTTTCTTAAATTTACCAAGGCTTGATTTGTGACCCAAGATATGATCTATCCTGGAGAATGTTCCATGAGCACTTGAGAAAAATGTGTATTCTGTTGTTTTTGGATGGAATGTCCTATAAATATCAATTAAGTCCATCTTGCTTAATGTATCATTTAAAGCTTGTGTTTCCTTATTTATTTTCATTTTGGATAATCTGTCCATTGGTGAAAGTGAGGTGTTGAAGTCCCCTACTATGAATGTGTTACTGTCGATTTCCCCTTTTATGGCTGTTAGTATTTGCCTTATGTATTCAGGTGCTCCTATGTTGGGTGCATAAATATTTACAATTGTTACATCTTCTTCTTGGATCGATCCCTTGATCATTATGTAGTGTCCTTCTTTGTCTCTTGTAATAGTGTTTATTTTAAAGTCTATTTTGTCTGATATGAGAATTGCTACTCCAGCTTTCTTTTGGTTTTCATTTGCATGGAATATCTTTTTCCATCCCCTTACTTTCAGTCTGTATGTGTCTCTAGGTCTGAAGTGGGTCTGTTGTAGACAGCAAATATATGTGTCTTGTTTTTGTATCCATTCAGCCAATCTGTGTCTTTTGGTGGGAGCATTTAGTCCATTTACATTTAAGGTAATTATCGATATGTATGTTCCTATTTTCATTTTCTAAATTGTTTTGGGTTCGTTATTATAGGTCTTTTCCTTGTCTTGTGTTTCTTGCCTAGAGAAGTTCCTTTAGCATTTGTTGTAAAGCTGGTTTGGTGGTGCTGAACTCTCTCAGCTTTTGCTTGTCTGTAAAGGTTTTAATTTCTCCATCAAATCTGAATGAGATCCTTGCTGGGTAGAGTAATCTTGGTTGCAGGTTTCTCTCCTTCATCCCTTTCAGTATGTCCTGCCACTCCCTTCTGGCTTGCAGAGTTTCTGCTGAGAGATCAGCTGTTAACCTTATGGGGATTCCCTTGTGTGTTATTTGTTGTTTTTCCCTTGCTGCTTTTAATATGCTTTCTTTGTATTTAATTTTTGACAGTTTGATTAATATGTGTCTTGGCGTATTTCTCCTCGGATTTATCCTGTATGGGACTCTCTGTGCTTCCTGTACTTGATTAACTATTTCCTTTCCCATATTAGGGAAGTTTTCAACTATAATCTCTTTTTTTTTTTTTTTTAGGATTTTTTTTAACATCTTTATTGGGGTATAATTGCTTTACAATGGTGTGTTAGTTTCTGCTTTATAACAAAGTGAATCAGTTAAACATATACATATGTTCCCATATGTCTCCCCTCTTACGTCTCCCTCCCTCCCACCCTCCGTATCTCACCCCTCCAGGCTGTCACAAAGCACCGAGCCAATATCCCTGTGCCATGCGGCTGCTTCCCACTAGCTATCTACCTTACTACGTTTGTTAATGTGTATATGTCCATGACTCTCTCTCGCCCTGTCACAGCTCACCCTTCCCCCTCCCCATAACGTCAAGTCTGTTCTCTAGTAGGTCTGCGTCTTTATTCCTGCCTTACCCCTAGGTTCTTCATGACATTTTTTTTTCTTAAATTCCATATATATGTGTTAGCATACAGTATTTGTCTTTTTCTTTCTGACTTACTTCACTCTGTATGACAGACTCTAGGTCTATCCACCTCATTACAAATAGCTCAATTTCGTTTCTTTTTATGGCTGAGTAATATTCCATTGTATATATGTGCCACATCTTCTTTATCCATTCATCCGATGATGGGCACTTAGGTTGTTTCCATCTCCGGGCTATTGTAAACAGAGCTGCAGTGAACATTTTGGTACATGACTCTTTTTGAATTTTGGTTTTCTCAGGGTATATGCCCAGTAGTGGGATTGCTGGGTCATATGGTAGTTCTATTTGTAGTTTTTTAAGGAACCTCCATACTGTTCTCCATAGTGGCTGAACCAATTCACATTCCCACCAGCAGTGCAAGAGTGTTCCCTTTTCTCCACACCGTCTCCAGCATTTATTGTTTCTAGATTTTTTGATGATGGCCATTCTGACTGGTGTGAGATGATATCTCATTGTAGTTTTGATTTGCATTTCTCTAATGATTAATGATGTTGAGCATTCTTTCATGTGTTCGTTAGCATTCTGTATATCTTCTTTGGAGAAATGTCTGTTTAGGTCTTCTGCCTATTTTTGGATTGGGTTGTTTGTTTTCTTGTTATTGAGCTGCATGAGCTGCTTGTAAATTTTGGAGATTAATCCTTTGTCGGTTGCTTCATTTGCAAATATTTTCTCCCATTCTGAGGGTTGTCTTTTGGTCTTGTTTATGGTTTCCTTTGCTGTGCAAAAGCGTTGAAGTTTCCTTATGTCCCATTTGTTTATTTTTGTTTTTATTTCCATTACTCTAGGAGGTGGGTCAGAAAGGATCTTGCTGTGATTTATGTCATAGAGTGTTCTGCCTATGTTTTTCAACTATAATCTCTTCAAATATTTTCTCAGTCCCTTTTTCTTTTCTTCTTCTGGAACCCCTATAATTTGAATGTTGGTGCGTTTAATGTTGTCCCAGAGGTCTCTGAGACTGTCCTCAGTTCTTTTCATTCTTTTTTCTTTATTCTGCTCTCCAGTAGTTATTTCCACTATTTTATCTTCCAGGTCACTTATCCGTTCTTCTGCCTCAGTTATTCTGCTATTGATCCTATCTAGAGTACTTTTAATTTCATTTATTGTGTTGTTCATCGTTGCTTGTTTCATCTTTATTTCTTCTAGATCCTTGTTAAATGTTTCTTGCATTTTGTCCATTCTATATCCAAGATTTTGGATCATCTTTACTATCATTATTCTGAATTCTTTTTCAGGTAGACTGCCTATTTCCTCTTCATTTGTTAGGTCTGGTGCATTTTTATCTTGCTCCTTCATCTGCTGTGTGTTTTTTTGTCCTCTCATTTTGCTTATCTTACTGTGTTTGGGGTCTCCTTTTTGCAGGCTGCAGGTTCGTAGTTCCCGTTGTTTTTGATGTCTGTCTCCAGTGGCTAAGGTTGGTTCAGTGGGTTGTGTAGGCTTCCTGGTGGAGGGGACTAGTCCCTGTGTTGTGGTGGATGAGGCTAGATTTTGTGTCTCTAGTGGGCAGGTCCATGTCTGGCGGTGTGTTTTGGGGTGTCTTTGCACTTATTATGATTTTAGGAGCCTCTCTGCTAATGGGTGGGGTTGTGTTCCTGTTTTGCTAGTTGTTTGGCATAGGTTGTCCAGCACTGTAGCTTGCTGGTCGTTGAGTGAAGCTGGGTGCTGGTGTTAAGATGGAGGTCTCTGGGAGATTTTCGCCGTTTGATATTATGTGGAGCTGGGAGCTCTCTTGTTGACCAGTGTCCTGAAGTTGGCTCTCCCACCTCAGAGGCAGAGCCCTGACTCCTGGCTGGAGCAGCAAGAGCCTTTCATCCACATGGCTCAGAATAAAAGGGAGAGAAAGTAGAGAGAATTAGAAGAAAGAAAGGAAGAAAGGAAGAGAGGAAGGGAGGAAGGAGCGAAGGAAGAGAGGAAGGGAGGAAGGAGCGAAGGAAGAAAGAAAGGAAGAAAGAAAGAAGGCAAGAAGGAAAGAAAGGAGGGAGGGAGGGAGGGAAGGAGGGAAGGAAGGAAAAAAGAAAGCAAGAATATACAGTAAAATAAAGTATAATAAAGTTATTGAATTAAAAAATATTTAGGAAAAAAATAAGGGACGGATAGAACCTTAGGACAAATGGTGGAAGCAAAGCTATACAGACAAAATCTTACACAGAAGCATACACATACACCCTCACTAAAAGAGGTAAAGGGGAAAAAATCATAAATCTTGCTCTTAAAGTCCACCTCCTCAATTTGGGATGATTCGTTGTCTAAGGGAGGGAGGGAGGGAGGGAGGGAAAGAAAGAAAGAAAGAAAGAAAGAAAGAAAAGTAAAATAGAGTTATTAAAATTAATTATTAAGAAAAAAAATTAAAAAAAAAACAGTGGACGGATAGAACCCTAGAACAAATGGTGGAAGCAAAGCTATACAGACAAGATCTCACACAGAAGCATACACATACACATTCACAAAAAGAGGAAAAGGGGAAAAAATCATAGATCTTGCTCTCGAAGTCCACCTTCTCAATTTGGGATGGTTCGTTGTCTATTCATGTATTCCACAGATGCAGGGTTCATCAAGTTGATTGTGGAGCTTTAATCCGCTCTTTCTGAGGCTGCTGGGAGAGATTTCCCTTTCTCTTCTTTGTTCTCACGGCTCCCAGGGGCTCAGCTTTGGATTTGGCCCCGCCTCTGCATATAGGTCGCTGGTGGACGTCTGTTCTTTGCTCAGACAGGACGGGGTTAAAGGAGCCGCTGCTTCGGGGTCTCTGGTGCACTCAGGCCGGGGGTAGGGAGGGTCACGGAGTGCGGGGCGTGCCTGCGGCGGCAGAGGCCAGCGTGACGTTGCACCAGCCTGAGGCGTGCCGTGCGTTCTCCCGGGGGAGTTGTCCCTGGATCCCGGGACCCTGGCAGTGGCGGGCTGCACAGGCTCCCCGGAAGAGGGGTGTGGATAGTGACCTGTGCTCACACACAGGCCCCTTAGTGGCGGCAGCAGCAGCCTTAGCGTCTCCCACCTGTCTCTGGGGTCCGCGCTTTCAGCTGCGGCTTGCGCCCGTCTCTGGGGTCAGCGCTTTTAGCCGTGGCTCGCGCCTGTCTCTGGAGCTCCTTTAAGCAGCGCTCTTAAACCCCTCTCCTCGCGCACCAGGAAACAAAGCGGGAAAAAAAAGTCTCTTGCCTCTTCGGCAGGTGCAGACTTTTCCCCCAGACTCCCTCCCGGCTAGCCATGGTGCACTAACCCCTTCAGGCTGTGTTCAAGCCGCCAACCCCAGTCCTCTCCCTGCGCTCTGACCGAAGCCCGAGCCTCAGCTCCCAGCCCCGCCCGCCCCGGCGGGTGAGCAGACAAGCCTCTTGGGCTGGTGAGTGCCGGTCGGCACCGATCCTCTGTGCGGGAATCTCTCCGCTTTGCCCTCCGCACCCCTGTTGCTGTGCTCTCCTCCGTGGCTCCGAAGCTCCCCCCTCCACCTCCCAAAGCCTCCGCCCGTGAAGGGACTTCCTAGTGTGTGGAGACCTTTCCTCCTTCACAGCTCCCTCCCACTGGTGCAGGTCCCGCCCCTATCCTTTTGTCTCTGTTTATTCTTTTTTCTTTTGCCCCACCCAGGTACGTGGGGAGTTTCTTGCCTTTTGGGAGGTCTGAGGTCTTCTGCCAGCGTTCAGTAGGTGTTCTGTAGGAGTTGTTCCTCGTGTAGATGTATTTCTGGTGTATCTGTGGGGAGGAAGGTGATCTCCGCGTCTTACTCTTCCGCCATCTTCCCAGCTGCCTTCCTCCCTTCATTCTTTTTTCTTTATTCTGTTCTGTGGCAGTGATTTCGACCATTCTGCCTTCCAGATCACTTACCCATTCTTCTGCCTCATTTATTCTGCTCTTGATTCCTTCTAGTGTATTTCTCATTTCAGTTATTGTATTGTTCATCTCTGTTTGTTCTTTAAATCTTCTAGCTCTTTGTTAAACCTTTCTTGTATCTTCTTGGTCTGTGCCTCCATTCCTTTTCCGAGATCTTGGATCGTCTTTACTATCATTACTCTGAATTCTTTTTTCAGGTAGATTACCTATCTCTACTTCACTTAGTTTTCTCTTGGGCTTTTATCTTGTTCCTTCATCTGGAACATATTCCTCTGCCATCTCATTTTGTCTAGCTTTCTGTGTTTGTGATCTTTGTTCTGTAGGCTGCAGGATTGTAGTTCCTCTTGCTTCTGGTGTCTGCCCCCTGGTGGGTGAAGCTGGCCTAAGAGGCTTGTGCAGGCTTCCTGGTGGGAGGGACTAGTGCCTGCGCACTGGTGGATGGAGCTGTGTCTTGTCCCTCTGACATGTCAAGGGGTGTGTTTGGAGGCTGCCATGGGCTCAGGCTGACTTTAGGCAGCCTGTCTGCTGATGGGTGGGGCTGTGTTCCCGCCCTGCTGGTTGTTTGGCCTGAGGTGGGGCCAGACCTTGGTTTCAAAATGGCAGCCTCCAGGAGCGCTCACCCCAATGAGTACACTCTGGTACCTTTGCCACCAGTGTCCTTGTCCCCACAATGAGCCAAAGCCACCCCTGCCTCTCCAGGAGCCTCCCCAAGACCAGCATGTAGGTCTGGCCCAGCTTCCTTTGAAGTCATTGCTTTTGCCCTGGGTCCCAGTGTGCACAAGACCTTGTGTGCGCCCTCCAAGGGTGGAGTTTCTGTTCCCCCCAGTCCTGTGGAGTTCCTGTTATCAAGCCATTCTGGCCTCCAAAGCCAAATGCTCTGTGGGCTCCTCCTCCCGATGCCAGACCCCCAGACTAGGGAGCGTAATGCTGGGCCCAGAACTCTCACTCCTGTGGGAGAACCTCTGAGATATAATTATTTTCCAGTTTGTGGGTTGCCAACCTGGCAGGTATGGGATTTGATTGTATCACAAATGCACCCGTCCTTCTGACTTGTTGTGGCTTCTTCTTTGTCTTTGGATGTAAAATATCTTTTTTGGTAGGTTCCAGTCTTTTTTGTCAATGGTCATTCATCAGTTAGTTGTGATTTTGGTGTTTTCGTGAGAGGAGGTGAGCTCAAGCCCTTCTACTCCACCATCTTGTCTCCAACCCAGGACATGTTAAAAAGCCAGTCTACTTCATTTCTGAGGCATTTCAAAAATTCTTTCTCTCCAGTACTTCAGCATGTATATCATAAATCAGAGACTGATATATGTTTACGGTTTTCTTTCTTTTGATGAAAAATTTATGTGTAGCAAACTGCATAAATCTTAAATGTACATTTGCTAAATTTTAATGAACACATATGCCTGTGTATCTCAAACCCCTGTAAGGTATAGAACATTACTATCACCCCAGAAGGTTTCCACATGCTCCTTCCCACCCAACCCCTGTCCTCAGTTGCCCCAGAAACAGTCACAGTTTTAATTTTTTCCACCGTAGATTGTGATTTGCAGTATATACTATTTCGTGAAAGGCTTGTGTCACATGGTGTAATATTTTTGAGATCCTTCCTGTTGTTGCTTGTATCAGTATTTCATGTCTCTGTATTACTGAGTAGAATTCCATTGTATGAATACACCAAATTGTTTGTGTGTTCTCTTATCGGTGGATACCTGGGCTGTTTCCAGTTTGAGGGATTAATGAGTAAAGATGCTATGAACCTTCTTCTACAAGTCTTTTTGTGGACATATGTTTTCATTTCTCCTGGGTAAATATGTAATATTGGAATTGCTGAGTCATAAGGGTAGGTATATATTTAGTTTTAAAAGAAACTGCCAGGTATTTTTCCTAAAGTGATTGTACGATTTTCCACTCCCATCAACAGTGTATTTGAGTTCCGGTTGCTCCACATATCAACATTTGGAATTGTCAGGTTTTCTAAGTTTAGCCATTCTGATGGATGTGTAATGATAACTCATGGTGTTTTAAATTTGCATTCTCTGACGATTAGTGATGATGAGCACTTTCTCATATGATGATTGGCCGTTTGTATTCTTTTGTGAAGCATTTGTTCAAATCTTTTGCCCATTTTAAAAATTGGTTGTTTGTCTTCTTATGTTGTAAAAGTTCTTTATGTATTCTGAATATTCTTTTTTTAAACATTTAAAAAATATATTTAATTAATTAATTTATTTATTGGCTGCTTTGGGTCTTCATTGCTGTGCGTGGGCTTTCTCTAGTTGTGGAGAGCGGAGGCTACTCTTTGTTGTGGTGTGTGGGCTTCTCATTGTGGTGGCTTCTGTTTGTTGTGGAGCACAGGCTCTAGGCACATGGGCTGCAGTAGTTGTGGCATGCAGGCTCAGTAGCTTTGGCTCACGGGCTCCAGAGTGCAGGCTCAGTAGTTGTGGCACATGGGCTTAGTTGCTCCGTGGCATGTGGGATCTTCCCGGACCAGGGCTCGAACCCGTGTCCCCTACGTTGGCAGGCAGATTCTTAACCACTGCGCCACCAGGGAAGTCCCTGAATATTCTTAATATTATATATTTAGTCTTTTGTTAGATATACAATTTGTGAATGTTTTCTTCCAATCTGTGGCTTCAATATTCATTATCTTCATGATTGTATGTAATGAACAGAACTTTTACATTTTGATGAAGTTAAATTTATGTTGGGACTTTCCTGAGGTCCAGTGGTTACGGCTCTGCACTTCCACTGCAGAGGGCGTGGGTTCAATCCCTGGTCTGGAGCTAAGATCCCACATGCTGCATGGCCAAAAAAAAAAAAAAAAAACCAAAAGACAAAAAACAAACCCCACTATCTGCATTAAAAAAATTTTATGTTTATTGAGTTTTGTGACCAAAACTTTGCCTACCCCCAACTCACAAAAATATTTTCTTAGGTTTCCTCTAAAAACTTATGATTTTAGCCTTTGCATTTAGAACAACTCATTTAAAATTAACTTTTGTGTATGGTGAAGAGGGGCTGGATTCATTTATTTCCCATATGGACCTCTGGTTATTATAGCATTATTTGTTGAAAGGACTTTTCCCCTTATTTAATTGTTTTGGTGACTTTTTTTCCCCTCCAAATGACCATATAAGTGCCAGCCTATTTCTGGGCTCTATTTTGTTCTATAGATCTGTTTGTTGATCCTTAAGCCAGGACCACACTTTCTTGATTCATCTAGTTTTATAGCAAATCTTGGAGTTAAGTAATGGAAATACTTCAAATTTGTTATTTTCCAAAATGCTTTAGGTATCCTAGGTGCTTTGAATTTCCATATAAAATTTAGAGCAAGTTTGTCAATTAAAAAACTGTTTCCTGGGATTACGATTGTATTGTATTGTATATATGATCAGTTTGGGGAGAGTTGACATCTTTCCATTTATTTAAACTTCTTTAATTTCTCTCAGCAAAGTTTTATAAGTATGGAGGTCCTGCATGTCTTTGGCTAAATTTATTCCTAGTTTTTTTTTTTTACATAATTATAAATTAAATTTTCTAGTTCAATTTTCTTTTTTTCTGAGATATAATTGGCATGTAACATTGTGTAAATTTAAGGTGTACACCATGTTGATTTGATACATTTATAGACTGCATTATGATTGCTGTTGTAGCATTAGCTAAAGTCTCTATCATATCACATAATTACCATATCTATACTGTGGAGGAAACAATTAAGATCAATAAGTTTGATGTTTATAATAATACAGTATTGTTGTTTATAATCACTAGACTGTGCATTAGATCTCCAGGACATTTATCCACTAGTTCTAGTTCAATTTTCAATTGTTTGCTGCTAGTTTATAAGAATACAATTGTTTTTGTATATTTACCATGTATCCTGAAACATTGTTAAATTCACTTATTAGTTCTAATAGTTGTTTGTCAATTGCTTGGGATTTTTTGTGTAAACAATTTTGTTAAATGCAAATAGAGATAATCTTATTTCTTTGCGAACTTTTGGCTTTTATTCTTTTTGCTTTGTGGTACAGACTAGGACCTCCAGTACAATCTAAAATAGAGGTGATTACAGTGGATATCCTTGCCTCAATTCCAGTTTTAGGAGGGAACATTCAATATTTTATCATTACGTATAATGTTAATTATAAGATGTTTGTATTAGTTGCATTTTTCAAGGAAATGTTCATTTCATCTATATCGAATATTTTGGCATAGTTGTTCATAATATTCTCTTATTATTCTTATTTATAGGATCTGTATTTATAGGATCTGTAGATCTTTCTTGACATAGGTAATTTGTATTCTCACTTTTTTTCCCTGGGTTGGATTACTGGAAGGTTCCCAATTTTGTTGCCTTTTCCTTTGTTAGTTTTCTCAATTATTTGTCTGTTTTCTTTTTTTGTTGATTTCTACTTTTGCCTTTTTATTTCCTTCTCCTTACTTTTATTTTACAGTTGCTCTTTCTTTAGCTTCTTAAAGTGGAAACTTAGGTATTTTAGACCATTCTTCTTTTCTAACATAAGCATTTAAAGCTGCATTTCCCCTGTTCACTTCTTTCAATATGTCACACGATTTTTTAAAATGCATTTCATAATAATTTAGTATAAAATATTAAAAAATTTTTCTTATGATTTCTTTTTTGACCCAGCTGTGATATAGAAGTATGTTGTTTAATTTACAAGTACTTGGGGTTCTCATAAGTATCTTATTAATTTCTAATTTAATTCCATTGTCAAAGAACATAATCTGTATGGTTTTAATCCTTCTAATTTTATTGAAACTTGCTTTATGGTCATATACACATAGTCTGTCTTGGTGTATATACTACATGTAATTGAAAAGAATTATATTCCTCTATTGTTAGGTGTAATGTTCTATAAATAGCAGTTAGGTCAAGGTGGTTGGTAGGACTCAAATTATCTAAGTTCTTACTGAGTTTTTGGTCTAGTTTATCTGTTAGTTGATGAGGGAGAGATGTTATGATTACGAATTTGTATTCTCTCATTAATTATGTCTGGTTTTGCTTTGTGTATTTTGATGTTCTAATAGGTGCATATGTATTTATGATTATTATTATTTTTCTTTTTTAACAGCCTTATTAAAATATATTACATATACCATAAATTTCACCCATTTAAAGTGGACAATTCAGTGGTTTTTAGTATATTCACAGAGTTGCACAACTATCACCGGACACTTTCATGACACCCAAAAGATACCCATATGTATTAACAGTAAATTCTCATTCCCTCAACCCCCTGACAACCCCCGTATTAATCTACTTTCTGTCTCTATGGATTTGTCTACCCTGGATATATCTTTACTTTTTTTTTTTTAACATCTTTATTGGAGTATAATTACTTTACAATGGTGTGTTAGTTTCTGCTTTATAACAAAGTGAATCAGTTATACATTTACATATGTTCCCATATCTCTTCCTTCTTGCGTCTCCCTCCCTCCCACCCCTCTAGGTGGTCACAAAGCACCGAGCCAATATCCCTGTGCCATGCGGCTGCTTCCCACTAGCTATCTATTTTACGTTTGGTAGTGTATATATGTCCATGCCACTCTCTCACTTTATCACAGCTTACCCTTCCCCCTCCCCATATCCTCAAGTCCATTCTCTAGTAGGTCTGTGTCTTTATTCCCATCTTACCCCTAGGTTCTTCATAACATTTTTTTTTCTTAGATTCCATATATATGTGTTAGCATATGGTATTTATCTTTCTCTTTCTGACTTACTTCACTCTTTATGACAGACTCTAGGTCCATCCATCTCACTACAAATAACTCAATTTTGTTTCTTTTTATGGCTGAGTAATATTCCATTGTATATATGTGCCACATCTTCTTTATCTATTCATCCGATTGTGGACGCTTATGTTGCTTCCATCTCCAGGCTATTGTAAATAGAGCTGCAATGAACATTTTGGTACATGACTCTTTTTGAATTATGGTTTTCTCAGGGTATATGCCCAGTAGTGGGATTGCTGGGTCATATGGTCGTTCTATTTGTAGTTTTTTAAGGAACCTCCATACTGTTCTCCATAGTGGCTGAACCAATTCACATTCCCACCAGCAGTGCAAGAGTGTTCCCTTTTCTCCACACCGTCTCCAGCATTTATTGTTTCTAGATTTTTTGATGATGGCCATTCTGAGGGGTGTGAGAGGATATCTCATTGTAGTTTTGATTTGCATTTCTCTAATGATTAATGATGTTGAGCATTCTTTCATGTGTTTGTTGGCAGTCTGTATATCTTCTTTGGAGAAATGTCTGTTTAGGTCTTCTGCCCATTTTTGGATTGGGTTGTTTGTTTTTTTGTTATTGAGCTGCATGAGCTGCTTGTAAATTTTGGAGATTAATCCATTGTCAGTTGATTCATTTGCAAATATTTTCTCCCATTCTGAGGGTTGTCTTTTGGACTTGTTTATGGTTTCCTTTGCTGTGCAAAAGCGTTGAAGTTTCCTTAGGTCCCATTTGTTTATTTTTGTTTTTATTTCCATTTCTCTAGGAGGTGGGTCAAAAAGGATCTTGCTGTGATTTATGTCATAGAATAGTTTGATAGTTTATGTCATAGAATAGTTTGATAGTTTCTGGCCTTACATTTAGGTCTTTAATCCATTTTGAGCTTATTTTTGTGTATGGTGTTAGGGAGTGATCTAATTTCATACTTTTACATGTACCTGTCCAGTTTTCCCAGCACCACTTATTGAAGAGGCTGTCCTTTCTCCACTGTACATTCCTGCCTCCTTTATCAAAGATAAGGTGTCCATATGTGCGTGGGTTTATCTCTGGGCTTTCTATTCTGTTCCATTGTTCTATCTTTCTGTTTTTGTGCCAGTACCATACTGTCTTGATTACTGTAGCTTTGTAGTATAGTCTGAAGTCAGGGAGCCTGATTCCTCCAGCTCCATTTTTCGTTCTCAAGATTGCTTTGGCTATTCGGGGTCTTTTGTGTTTCCATACAAATTGTGAAATTTTTTGTTCTAGTTCCATGAAAAATGCCAGTGGTAGTTTGATAGGGATTGCATTGAATCTATAGATTGCATTGGGTAGTAGAGTCATTTTCACAATGTTGATTCTTTCAATCCAAGAACATGGTATATCTCTCCATCTATTTGTATCATCTTTAATTTCTTTCATCAGTGTCTTATAATTTTCTGCATACAGGTCTTTTGTCTCCTTAGGTAGGTTTATTCCTAGATATTTTATTTTTTTTGTTGCAGTGGTAAATGGGAGTGTTTTCTTGATTTCACTTTCAGATATTTCATCATTAGTATATAGGAATGCCAGAGATTTCTGTGCATTAATTTTGTATCTTGCTCCTTTACCAAATTCATTGATTAGCTCTAGTAGTTTTCTGGTAGCATCTTTAGGATTCTCTATGTATAGTATCATGTCATCTGCCAACAGTGACAGCTTTACTTCTTCTTTTCCGATTTGGATTCCTTTTATTTCCTTTTCTTCTCTGATTGCTGTGGCTAAAACTTCCAAAACTATGTTGAATAAGAGTGGTGAGAGTGGGCAACCTTGTCTTGTTCCTGATCTTAGTGGAAATGCTTTCAGTTTTTCACCATTGAGGATGATGTTGGCTGTGGGCTTGTCATATATGGCCTTTATTATGTTGAGTAAAGTTCCCTCTATGCCTACTTTCTGCAGGGTTTTTATCATAAATGGGTGTTGAATTTTGTCAAAAGCTTTCTCTGCATCTATTGAGATGATCATATGGTTTTTCTCCTTCAATTTGTTAATATGGTTTATCACATTGATAGATTTGCGTATATTGAAGAATCCTTGCATTCCTGGAATAAACCCCACTTGATCATGGTGTATGATCCTTTTAATGTGCTGTTGGATTCTGTTTGCTAGTATTTTGTTGAGGATTTTTGCATGTATGTTCATCAGTGATATTGGCCTGTAGTTTTCTTTCTTTGTGACATCCTTGTCTGGTTTTGGTATCAGGGTGATGGTGGCCTTGTAGAATGAGTTGGGGAGTGTTCCTCCCTCTGCTATATTTTGGAAGAGTTTGAGAAGGATGGGTGTTAGCTCTTTTCTAAATGTTTGATAGAATTCGCCTGTGAAGCCATCTGGTCCTGGGCTTTTGTTTGTTGGAAGATTTTTAATCACAGTTTCAATTTCAGTGCTTGTGATTGGTCTGTTCATATTTTTTGTTTCTTCCTGATTCAGTCTTGGCAGGTTGTGCATTTCTAAGAATTTGTCCGTTTCTTCCAGGTTGTCCATTTTATTGGCATAGAGTTGCTTGTAGTAATCTCTCATGATCTTTTGTATTTCTGCAGTGTCAGTTGTTACTTCTCCTTTTTCATTTCTAATTCTATTGATTTGAGTCTTCTCCCTTTTTTTCTTGATGAGTCTGGCTAATGGTTTATCAATTTTGTTTATCTTCTCAAAGGACCAGCTTTTTGTTTTATTGATCTTTGATATCATTTCCTTCATTTCTTTTTCATTTATTTCTGATCTGATCTTTATGATTTCTTTCCTTCTGCTAACTTTGGGGCTTTTTTCTTCTTCTTTCTCTAATTGTTTTAGGTGCAAGGTTAGGTTGTTTATTCGAGATGTTTCCTGTTTCTTAAGGTGGGCTTCTGTTGCTATAAACTTCCCTCTTAACTGCTTTTGCTGCATCCCATAGGTTTTGGGTTGTCGTGTCTCCGTTGTCATTTGTTTCTAGGTATTTTTTTATTTCCTCTTTGATTTCTTCAGTGATCACTTTGTTATTAAGTAGTGTATTGTTTAGCCTCCATGTGTTTGTATTTTTTACAGATCTTTTCGTGTAATTGATATCTAGTCTCATATCATTGTGGTTAGAAAAGATACTTGATACAATTTCAATTTTCTTAAATTTACCAAGGCTTGATTTGTGACCCAAGATATGATCTATCCTGGAGAATGTTCCATGAGCACTTGAGAAAAATGTGTATTCTGTTGTTTTTGGATGGAATGTCCTATAAATATCAATTAAGTCCATCTTGTTTAATGTATCATTTAAAGCTTGTGTTTCCTTATTTATTTTCATTTTGGATGATCTGTCCATTGGTGAAAGTGGGGTGTTAAAGTCCCCTATTATGAATGTGTTACTGTTGATTTCCCCTTTTATGGCTGTTAGTATTTGCCTTATGTATTGAGGTGCTCCTATATTGGGTGCATAAATATTTACAATTGTTATATCTTCTTCTTGGATCGATCCCTTGATCATTGTGTAGTGTCCTTCTTTGTCTCTTGTAATAGTCTTTATTTTAAAGTCTATTTTGTCTGATATGAGAAATGCTACTCCAGCTTTCTTTTGATTTTCATTTGCATGGAATATCTTTTTCCATCTCCTCACTTTCAGTCTGTATGTGTCCCTAGGTCTGAAGTGGGTCTCTTGTAGACAACATATATATGGGTCTTGTTTTTATATCCATTCAGCCAGTCTGTGTCTTTTGGTGGGAGCATTTAATCCATTTACATTTAGGTAATTATCGATATGTATGTTCCTATTCCCATTTTCTAAATTGTTTTGGGTTCGTTATTGTAGGTCTTTTCCTTCTCTTGTGTTTCTTGCCTAGAGAAGTTCCTTTAGCATTTGTTGTAAAGCTGGTTTGGTGGTGCTGAACTCTCTCAGCTTTTGCTTGTCTGTAAAGGTTTTAATTTCTCCATCAAATCTGAATGAGATCCTTGCTGGCTAGAGTAATCTTGGTTGTAGGTTTTTCTCCTTCATCACTTTAAATATGTCTTGCCACTCCCTTGTGGCTTGCAGAGTTTCTGCTGAAAGATCAGATGTTAACTTGATGGGGATTCCCTTGTGTGTTATTTGTTGTTCCCCTGCTGCTTTTAATATGTTTTCTTTGTATTTAATTTTTGATAGTTTGATTAATATGTGTCTTGGCATGTTTCTCCTTGGATTTATCCTGTATGGGACTCTCTGTGCTTCTTGGACTTGATTAACTATTTCCTTTCCCATATGAGGGAAGTTTTCAACTATAATCTCTTCAAATATTTTCTCAGTCCCTTTCTTTTTCTCTTCTTCTTCTGGGACCCCTAAAATTCGAATGTTGGTGCATTTAATGTTGTCCCAGAGGTCTCTGAGACTGTCCTCAGTTCTTTTCATTCTTTTTTCTTTATTCTGCTCTGCATTAGTTATTTCCACTATTTTATCTTCCAGGTCACTTATCCATTCTTCTGCCTCAGTTATTCTGCTATTGATCTCTTCCAGAGTATGTTTAATTTCATTTATTGTGTTGTTCATCGTTGCTTGTTTCCTCTTTAGTTCTTCTAGGTCCTTGTTAATTGTTTCTTGCACTTTTTCTATTCTCTTTCCAAGATTTTGGATCATCTTTACTATCATTTTTCTGAATTCTTTTTCAGGTAGACTGCCTATTTCCTCTTCATTTGTTAGGTCTGGTGGGCTTTTATCTTGCTCCTTCATCTGCTGTGTGTTTTTTTGTCTTCTCATTTTGCTTATCTTACTGTGTTTGGGGTCTCCTTTTTTCCAGGCTGCAGGTTCGTAGTTCCTGTTGTTTTTGGTGTCTGTCCAGAGGCTAAAGTTGTTTCAGTGGGTTGTGTAGGCTTCCTTGTGGAGGGGACTAGTGCCTGTGTTCTGGTGGATGAGGCTGGATCTTGTCTTTCTTGTGGGCAGGTCCACGTTTGGTGGTGTGTTTTGGGGTGTCTGTGGCCTTATTATGATTTTAGGCAGCCTCTCTGCTAGTGGGTGGGGTTGTGTTCCTGTCTTGCTAGTTGTTTGGCATAGGGTGTCCTGTAGCTTGCTGGTCATTGAGTGAAGCTGTGTGTTGTTGTTGAGATGGAGATCTCTGGGAGACTTTCGTCGTTTGATATTATGTGGAGCTGGGAGGTCTCTTGTGGACCAGTGTCCTGAAGTTGGCTCTCCCACGTCAGAGGCACAGCACTGACTCCTGGCTGCAGCACCAAGAGCCTTTCATCCACACGGCTTGGGTAATTCACTTATGTGTTCTAGATTTTAGCTTTGTCTTCAAAGCCCAGGAAGTAACATCACTGCACCCATCAGAGCCAGTTCCATAGTTTCAGTTGTTGCTGTACATCCTGCGCCAGTTGTGTCTAAAGTACTCCTACCGTCTGTTTGATGGATTTGCTTTATATCACTGAGGTTCATCTCATTTGGCATCCCTGCTAGTGTTGGAGGGTCTCCTGCAGATGTGTGGGGTGGCTGTGGCTCACCATGGGGACGAGGACACTGGCAGCAGAAGTTCTGGGAAGTACTCCTTGGCGTGAGCCCTTGCAGAGTCTGCCATTAGCCCCACAAAAGAGCCCAGGTAGTCTATTTATGATTATTATATCTTTCTGATGAATTGACACATTTATTATTATGAAATGTCCCTCTTTATCTGTGGTAATACTTTTAACCTTGAAGTTATTTTATCTGATATTAATATAGTGACTCTGGTTTTATGATTAGTCTTTACATGTTTTGTCTCTTTTCATCTATTACTTTCAAACTTTATATACTTAAATGTGTTTTGCAGAAAACATAAAGTTGGATCTTGATTTTTATAATTTATTTGGACAATTTCTGTCTTTAAATTGTAGTGTTTAGGCCACTAAAATGTAGTATAATTCTTCCTAAATAACATACATGACTACCATGTTATTTGTTTTCTCTTTGTCTCTTCTGTTTTTTGTTTCTTTGTTCTTTATCTTTCCTGACTTCTTTTGGGTTGTTTGAATATTTTAAAAATTCCACTTTAACTTATGAACTGGCTATATAGTTATAGATTTTAAGGAAATTGATAGTCTAGGGATTACAATTACAGATCCTGATGCTCAGTAATTTATTAAAATCCTTTTTTCCCCCTGTCGTTCAAATTGGATCGTTTCTACTGATCTATTTTCAAGTTTAGTGACTCCGTCATCTCTATTTTGCTTTTAAATTCTTTCAGTGTATTTTTAAATTTCAGGTACTGTATATTTTAGTTTTATCATTTCCATTTGTTTCCTTTTTATAGTTTTTATTTATCTGATGAGATTTCCTATCTTTTTGTTCATTATGAGCTTTCATTAATGAACATTTCCTTTATCTCACTGAACATAGTTATAGTAGCTGGCATAATTTTTTTGTGTGTGCTGATTCCAACTTCTGGATTATTTCAGGACTGGTCTTTGCTGATTGTCTCTTCTCTCGAGATTGTGTCACAAATTCCTGCTTCTTCCTGTGTCAAGCAATTTTAGATTATAACTTGGATGATGTGAATATTATATCCTGAAAACTCTGCATTCTGTTATAGATTCCTCCAAAGAGTGTTGATATTTTTGTTTTCACAAGCAACTAATGTGGTTGGAATCATATTACTTATTTTTCTTATTTATTTTTTGCTGCTTTGGGTCTTTGTTGCTGCGCATGGGCTTTCTCTAGTTGTGGTGAGTGGGGGCTATTCTTCATTGTGGTGCACAGGCTTCTCATTGCGGTGGCTTTTCTTGTTGTGAAGCATGGGCTCTAGGCTCACGGGCTTCAGTAGTTGCAGCACACGGGCTCAGTAGTTGTGGCACGTGGGCCCCAGAGAGCGTGGGCTCAGTAGTTGTGGCTCACTGGCTCTAGAGCACAAGCTCAGAAGTTGTGCACGGGCTTAGTTGCTCCACAGCATGTAGAGTCTTCCTGGACCAGGGCTCAAACCTGTGTCCTCTGCATTGGCAGGCAAATTCTTAACCACTGTGCCACCAGGGACATCCTTATAGTATAGTTGTATTAACTATAGTCACTGTGTACATTCCATCCCCAGGACTTATTTATTTTATAACTGCCAGTTTGTACCTTTTGACCACCTTCACACATTTTGCTCATCCCATTCATCCATCGATCTATTGATGGACCCTTAAGTTGTTTCCATGTCTTGAGTATTGTAAATAATGTTGCAGTGAACATGGGCGTGCTGATATTTAAGATTCTGATTTCATTTCCTTCAGTTAAATACCCAGAAGTGGGATTGCTGGATCATATGGTCGTTCTATTTTTAATTTTTTGAGGAAACTTTATACTATTTTTTGTAGTGGCTGTACCAATTTACGTTCCCACAAACAGTACATAAGTGTTCCCATTTCTCTACATTTTTGACAGCACCTGTTATTTCTTATCTTTTTGGTAATAGCCATTCTAACAGTTGTGAGGTGATAGCTCGTGGTTTTGATTTACATTTCTCTGATAATTAGCGATGTTGAACACCTTTTCATGTGTCTGTTAGGTATCACTATGTCTTTGTTGGAAAAACATCTGTTTAGGTCCTCTGCCCATTTTTAAATTAGTTTGCTTATTTTTTTTGATGTTGAGTTGTATGAGTTCTTTGTATATTTTGGGTGTTAACCCCTTATCAGATAAGTGGTTTGCAAATATTCTCTCTCATTCTGTAGGCTGCCTTTTCATTTTGTTGATGTTTCCTTTGATGTACGGAAGATTTTTAGTTTGATGTAGTTCCACTTGTTTATTTCTGCTTTTCGGTGTCAAATCCAAAAATTCATTGTTGTGATCAGTGTCAAGGAACTTACATAGATTGTAAGGTTTCAGGTCTTACCTTCAAGTCTTTAATCCCTTTTGAGTTGATTTTTCTGTGTGGTGTGAGACAGTGGTCCAGTTTCATTCTTTTTCATGTTGTCCAGTTTTCCCAGTACCATTTATTGTAGAGACTATCTTTTCCCCATTGTGTATTCTTTGCTCCTTTGTCATAAATTAATTCACCATGTATGCATGGGTTGATTTCTTTTTTTTTTTAATTTAATTAATTTATTTTTGGCTGCGTTGGGTCTTCATTGCTGCATGTGGGCTTCCCATTGCAGTAGCTTCTCTTGTAACGGAGCATGGGCTCTAGGTGTGCGGGCTTCAGTAGTTGTGGTTCATGGGCTCAATAGTTGTGGCACATGGGCTCTAGAGCGTAGGCTCAGTAGTTGTGGTGCACGGGCTTAGTTGCTCTGTGGCATGTGGGATCTTCCCAGACCAGGGCTCGAACCCCTGTCCCCTACATTGGCAGGCAGATTCTTAACCACTGCGCCACCAGGGAAGCCCTCATGGGTTGATTTCTGAGCTCTCTATTCTGTTCCACTGATCCATGTGTGTGTTTTTATGCCAGTAGCATATTGTCTTGATTACTATCACTTTGTAATATAGTTTGAAATCAAGAAGTCTGATGCTTCCAGCTGTGTTCTTATTTCTCAAAATTGCTTTAGCTATTTGGGGTCTTTGTGGTTCCATATAAATTTTAGGGTTGTTTATTCTATTTCTGTGAAAAATGGCATTGGATTTTTTTTCATATACATGTATGTATTCTTTTAAAAATTCTTTTCCCAGTTAGGTTGTTACAGAATATTGAGCAGAGTTCCCTGTGCTATACAGTAGGTCCTTTTTGGTTATCCATTTCAAATATAGCAGTGTGTACATGTCAGTCTCAAACTCCCTAACTATCCCAACCCCCCACTCTTCCTCCCTGGTAACCATAAGTTCATTCTCTAAGTCTGTGAGTCTGTTTCTGTTTTGTAAATAAGTTCATTTGTATCACTTTTTTCAGATTCCGCATATAGGTGATATCATATGATACTCTTTGTCTGACTAACTTCACTCAGTATGACAATCTCTAGGTCCATCCATGTTGCTGCAAATGGCATTATTTCATTCTTTTTAATGGCTGAGTAATATTCCGTTGTATATAAGTACCACATCTTCTTTATCCATTCTTTGGTCGATGGGCATTTAGGTTGCTTCCATGTCTTGGCTATTGTAAACAGCGCTGCAATGGACATTGGGGTGCATGTATCCTTTCGGACCATGTTTTTCTCTGGGTATATGCCCAGGAATGGGATTTCAGGATCATATGGTAGCTCTATTTTTAGTTTCTTAAGGAACCTGTATACTGTTCTCCATAGTGGCTGCACCAATTTACATTCCCAACAGTGTAGGAGGGTTCCCTTCTCTCCATATCCTCTCTAGCATTTATAGTTTGTGGATTTTTTTTTTTTTTTTGCTGTACGCGGGCCTCTCACTGTTGTGGCCTCTCCCGTTGCGGAGCACAGGCTCCAGACGCGCAGGCTCAGTGGCCATGGCTCACGGGCCCAGCTGCTTCGTGGCATGTGGGATCTTCCCAGACCGGGGCACGAACCTGTGTCCCCTGCATCGGCAGGCGGACTCTCAACCACTGCGCCACCAGGGAAGCCCTGTTTGTGGATTTTTTGATGATAGCCATTCTGACCGGTGTGAGGTGGTACCTCATTGTATTGAATTGCATTTCTCTAATAATTAGTGATGTTGAACATCTTTTCATATGCCTCTTGGCCATCCATATGTCTTCTTTGGAGAAGTGTCTATTTAGGTCTTCTGCCCAATTTTTGATTTGTCTTTTTATTGTCAAGTTGTCTGGGCTTTTTGTATAGTTTGGAAATTAAGCCCTTGTCAGTCACATCATTTGCAAATATTTTCTCCCATTCCATAGGTTGTCTTTATGGTTTCCTTTTCTGTGCAAAAACTTGTAAGTTTGATTAGGTCCCATTTGTTTATTTTTGTTTTTATTTCTATTGTCTTGGGAGACTGACTTAAGAAAACATTGGTGCAGTTTACGTCAGAGAATGTTTTGCCTATGATCTCTTCTAGGAGTTTTATGGTGTCTTGTCTTATATTTGTCTTTAAGCCATTTTCAGTTTAGTTTTTGTGCATGGTGTGAGAGTGTGTTCTAACTTCATTGATTTATATTCAGCTGTCCAACTTTCCCAGCACCACTTGCTGAAGACACTTTTTCCCATTTTACATTCTTGTCTCCTTTGTTGAAGATTAATTGACCATAGGTGTGTGGGTTTATTTCTGGGCTCTCTATTCTGTTCCACTGATGTGTATGTCTGTTTTTGTGCCAATACCACACTGTTTTGATTACTGTAGCTTTGTAGTATTGTCTAAAGTCTGGCACAAAGTCCTGCTTTGTGTTTTTTCCTTAGGATAACTTTGGCAATTTCCAGGTCTTTTATGGTTCCATGTAAGTTTCAGGATTATTTGTTCTAGTTCTGTGAAAAAATGTCATGGGTAATTTGATAGGGATCGCATTAAATCTGTAGATTGCTTTGGGTAGTATTGCCATTTTAACAATATTAATTCTTCCGATGTAAGAGCATGGGACATCTTTCCATTTCTTTGAATCATATTTAATTTCCTTTATTAATGTTTTATAGTTCTCAGCATGTAAGTCTTTCACCTCCTTGGTCAGGTTTATTCCCCTTTATTTACTTATTTGGTGTGATTTTAAAAGGTATTTTTTTTTATGTTCCCTTTCTGCTATTTCATTGTTAGCATTAAGAAATGCAACTGATTTCTGTACGTTAATTTTGTATCCTGCTACCTTGCTGAAATCATTTATCAGTTCTAGTAGTTTTTGTGTGGAGTTTTTAGGGTTTTCTATATATAGTATCATGTCATCCTTAGCTATGTGATTTCTGTTTGATATTTTCTTGTTCTCTCTCTCCTTTTACAAATTCTCACTTTGTTCACACATTGTTCTCTTGACCTTGGTGAGCATCTTTATGGCCGTTATTTTAAACTCTTTATCAAGTAAATCATTTATCTCCACCTCATGAAGGTCTTTTTCTGGAGTTTTATCTTTTGTTTAAAACATGTTCTTCCCTTTGTTGATTTTCTTCGACTGTGTTGGTTTTTATGCGTTAGAAAAAACAGCCTCCTCTCCCAGTTTTAAAGGGTTGGCCTTGTTTATCATTCAACCGTGCCCTGGTTCTTGGTTGTCTCTCAAATGTTTGTGATTGTTCAAGCTTCTTTCTTTGTGCTTAGTAGCCACCAGTAGTTGACGGTGTGCCAAGTCCCATCAGTGACCCAAAGGGAGGATCTCAGTCAGCACCTAGATGCAGGCTGACTGGAGCCAGACCCTCAGGCAGTAGCTTTTAAAGTATGCAGAAGTACCTCTTTCAGGGGAAGACTAGGAGACGGACATTTCTGTCTCTTTCCTCTGCACTGAGCCCTGGGGTAATAGCTGTTAAGAACTGTTTCTTGTTTGCTACCATCCTGTTGAACCCTTGAACAGAAGCCCTGCTGGCCACCAGAGCCAGGCTATCATAGGATGTGTCCTCTGGGCAGCAGCCATGAAAGCCAGGATGCCAGGTGTGTGTACAAGATCCTTTTTATGGAGATATGGGCAATGTGGGGCAGGGCAGAGGGAGAGCATGAAACTAGTACCCACTGGCCTCCCTGGTCTCTGGACAGGATTGCAGTAGCACCCCCCCACCCCCATCCTGCCGCCCATATGTGGTAAATTAGAAGCCTGACCCTCAGGCCACAGCTTTGAAGATCTGCAAATAGGCCTCTTTCACAGAAAGACTGGGCTCTTCTGTCTGCTGCCTCTGCACGGTGCCCTGGTGAGGACAGCTACATTGAGTCTGTGCAAGTCCCTTAAGAACTGTTTCTTGGTTCACTATAGCCTTCTGAGTCTTAGGGACAGAAGCCCTGTTGGCTTTCAGAGGTAGATGTTTTGAGGGGCCATCTCTCAGGTGGAAGTTTTAAAAGTTGGGGCACCAGATGTGTAATCCAAACCCTTTACTCCTCAGGGAGAAGCTGGGAGTTATGACTTCCTCCCCCAGTTGTTGTCAACTATACCCAGGGTGGGGTTTGGTGAGATTGTGTTTCAGCCTCTCCAGCCTGTTTTCTTCTTGTTCATCCAATGTATAGGAGTTGCCTGGCTAGTTTCTGGATTTTTTCTTTTTCTTCAGAGGGAATTGTTCTATGTGTAGCTGTAGATTCAGTGGGAAGAGGTGAATTAAGGAGCCTCCTATGTTGCCATTTTGAGCTGGACTCTGTTTTTAAAAAATCTAGTTGTTACAGCAACTTGGGCTACACCCTAACCATGATAAAAAGATCCCCGGGAGTTTCTATCATCATGATCTCCAATAATTGTATGAAGGATAAAAACCAGTTACCTATTTAGTCAGTATCAAATATCTAATTTGCCCTAGTTTCTCACTTTTCCTCCTCACTGTTTTTTAAACTGAGGTATAATTAACAATCAGTATTATGCACAGATCTTAAATGTTAAGTTGGATGAATTTTGATGATTTCATACACCTGTGTAACCACAACTCAAAGCAAGATATAGAATATATCTGTCATCCTAGAAAGTTCTCTTTTGTTCAGTTTGAATCAGTCAGCTCCCCTGGATCCCCAGGCAACCACTTTATCATTTCTAACAACACAGGTTAGCTTTGCCTGTTCTAGAACTTGATATGAATGGAATCATACAATATATACTTCTTTTGTGTGTAATTTCTTTTGCTTAACAGTGTTTTTCATCCACGTGGTTACATGTATCAATAGTTTATTCTTTTTTTAAAAAATGCATTGATAGTATTCCATTGTACTAATGTACTGCAGTTTGGTTATCTGTTTACCTGTTGATGGAGATTTGAGTTGTTTTCAGTTTTTTTGACTATTGTGATCCAAGCTGCTATAAACATCTTGTACAAGTCTTTTTTGTGGAGACACATTTTAATTTCTTTAGAGTAACTACCTAAAAGTGGAAGTGCTAGATCATAGGGTAAATATATACTTTTTGTTTTGTAAAGAACTACCAAACAGTTCTCTGAAGTGGGTTACTCGTTTAGCAGAATGCGTAGGAACTCCACTGGCCCCGCACAGTCACCAACACTTGAGTTTAGTCATTCTAGTGAGTGGGTAACAGAATCTCATTGTGGTTTAAATTTCCGTTTCTCTGAGAAATTTAAGATGTCCATCGCCTTTCTATGTGCTTATCGGCCATTCACAGATCTTCCTTTGTGAAATGTCTCATTGATTCTTTTGCCAAGCTTTTCAAATTGGGTTGTCTTTTTATTGCTGATTTGTATTCATGTGTTACGTCTATTTGTATTTGTGCATGATGGACAGAAGTCCTTTTGTTGGCCGCCTCCCACTGATTCCTGGTCCATTCGACCTGAAGAGCTGTGGTTCTACTTTTGTTAGCCGGCCTATGATATACCTTCTCAATTAGCCATGCCAGTGCACATACTGAAGTTCCCAGAGTAATGATGACCATGCACATTTCCTGCTGTACTTCCCAAAGATGCTTTCCTCTTATCTACCTGTGGAGGCACATTATTTAACCACAACTTGAAATTATTTCCTTAGTTACTTATTCCTAAGCACATTATTCCTTCGTTAGCTTTTAACTGACATTTGCAAGAAGGCCTTATTACAATTTGTTCGTCAGCCTTGTCATATCACCTTCAAAATTTATTGTTCAAAACCAAGAAGTCTTTGGTAAGATTTGTAGAAAAGGTCAGGAAAAAATGGAGGAGGAAAAGGATTTGCATTCTCACTGTAAAGAATACATGTCTATTCAGGGTTTCAAACATGGATTAAAGTAATTACTCCTTGATTTGGGGCAAGTTTCCTCAGAGTATTAAATAATAATATCAAAACACATCTAGTGATGTGTTCTTAAACTGAGTTTATTATTAAACTCATTATTAAACTTTCTGAGTAAAAAGTTTTGGAAAAATGTGTTTAAATCCTAAGCTGCAATTCACTTTCTGCCCACCTACCTGCACAGAACCCTAGCCCTGAAAGGGATGTCAGACTATCTTCCTGCCTTTAACAAATCTGCTTCCAAATCATTTCATACCAGGTAGATCTATATTCTATTTTTTTTTCTTTTAATTGTCAGGAAGGAAGATTAGTGTTCTTAAGTTCTCAGTCCAGTGCCTATGAGTCCTCTTTGTTGAGTTGTTCCTTATCCCCTCAATGCCTATTACTGAAAAGTAAAGCCAATTCCTATACTCTGTTCTAATTAGAGAAGGGAAATAGCTCTCATTCACTCTTATACATATTTATACACATTGCCAAGTTTGCAAAGTCTTCCTTTACCTGTCTCTCTCTTTTTTGAATGAGCTTGAAGGAGGTGAAAACATTTCCCTAAATTGGAAAAAGAGCGCATTCTTGACTTTACACTCAGGTCATCTTCCCTTCTAGCTCTTTATTTATTCCCATGATCCTTTCTAAGTCACCCCTACCCCCCCCCCCCAAAAAGAAAAAATATAACTGGAATTATTTGGGAAATGAAGGAACAGAAAGATGACAACCCTAGAGTGAGGTAGACAAAAACACACAGAGACAGAAAGGTATGCGTGTGGAGACACATCAAGAGACAGACTCACAGAGGTGTACAGAGGCAGAGCCAGACAGAGATCGACAGGTACAGAACTTACACGTGCTCTTAAACAGGCCTCATTCTAAATCTATTGCTTTAGGTACTTTGAGGAATATGAGTGTGTGAAGCACATTTAAAGAAAACAAATGAGAAACTGCTTTCCTTTTGACACCTCTTTCAAGAGATAGAAATTGTCCATTTGATATGTTTTTTTCTTTATTATCAGAGAAAGTTCTTACAGAATCAACAACTACAAAATTCTATATGATACCAGAAGATAATGCTAGGGTAATGATCTAGAAGAATAAATCTGTGCCAGTTACCAACTTATTGCCTCTTAGCTCCACATTCACCCTTCAGTATATGCTCTGTGACAGTGGACACTTGAATCTCCTTCACAGTGAGCATGACGTTAAGCTTTCTCAGTAGAGGGCGCTGGAGGGCAGTAGGGAAGGAAAGGACTACCCTGCTGTTTGCGCTGCTGCCTGGTGCAGGAGTGGCGTGGTGTGAGGATATCTGAGGGAGTTCTGCCCCAACCATGGGTCACCTCAGTGACCTTGCAGCCTCAGCAGGGATAACCTTCTCCCAGCTCTGTGGACTTGAAACGACACACCTTGAAGGATTCCCGCTTGCATCCGTGCCCCAAAGGCATTCTGCCAATACCCTCTTCCCTCAGGCCCCTAGCAGATAACCTGACTCAGAGGGTGTTCACTGAGCGGCCAGCCCCTCTGCAGGCCTCCACTACCTGTGCACGTCTATGCTCTGGGTTGCCTCCTGCTTGCCCAGGGACTGCAGACCGGCTTCTGGCCTGGGCAAAGAACAAAATTCTCTGCTGTCAGTGGACTGAGTTCTCCAAAAAGCTCTGAACCCCAGCCTTTGTGAGGGCGGCCCTTTCCAAGTTTATCTTTTCTTGGGTACTCTTCCTTAGCTCAAGGGTATCAAACAGAATTTCCTTATATTCTACAGATACTTGTTTATCAGAATACAATAATTTCTCATACTAAACTTCCACTGTGTAAAGCGATAGCAATACTGATGTCTTAGCAAGAAATGCAGCTGCTTTTCCACTTACAGAAGATTTGAGAGGAATTTATAGAATGAGGCAGGACTAAGGGAACCAGTTTCTTTCTCCACAACTTTTTTCCTGCCTAATTTTGATTTTAGGCTCTTAAAATCAGTTGGTGGCTCCTTTCACTTCTCAAAGGAAAGGAACACATTTTTGTTTCATTACCTAGACTGTCAGATCCAAGCCAAGAGAAATTCTAACCCATAGGTAGCACGAGACTAGTGATGAAGCCACAGAAATCTGAGTACGGTCCCCACTGCAAAGGTCAGTCGTGATTTCAGGTGAGTACAGGTATCATGGCAGCACTTCAGATTACTGACATTGTTTGATAAGCTGATCCCTTTGGGGGAGAAATAATTAGTGCACTTAGCCTGAATAAGTACTTAGTTTGTTTAAATTTAAAACAGATCTAGGAGAGAGTGAGCGGGGGCTGGGGGGAACCCATATCACAACCTGGGGGATGATTTAATCGTGGGGACAGTATTAACTCATAAAAATGTAGTTAATGAGAGTAAATGTGACAGGGCTTTGAATTTCTGGGATTATTACGATATACATTCATGCCAGTCTAACTGTGATCCTAACAATAAAAACTGTACAAACGACAGGGGTAAGAGGCTCTTGGATGTTAGAGTACATCAGAATAAACTGGGGAACTTGTTAAGATGCAGATTCCCAGCCTACTTGTTTGTGTCCCAGCAACTGGCCTTTTTATAACAAGTACCCGTTACTCTGATGCAGATGCTACCTTGACTGTACTTTGAGAAACCATGATTTAGTGTCTGAATGAGCTCCCTTAAGAAAAGTAAGGTCTCACTTAGAAATAAGAATAAACTAGAACACTGTTCATGTGTCCCTGATACCAAAATGGCCTTTATCATTTTATTCCATGCTTCGTCCCAGAGAGTTCAGGCAGCAGTGAATACCTTGGCCCCAATAATCTATTTCTGTGTAGAAAGGCCCCTTCACATTCACCTGGCCACGTCTTGCTGGAGATGGAGAAGTTATTTCTCGCTCAAGTTCTTCCTTTTCCTCCCAGCAGTAAGGTGAATAAAACTCATTTTATTCTAAGAAAGGAAAAATAATTCCAACGTAACAGAATAAAGCCAGTAATATCATAGAAAATTAAACTAAAGAGAAAAATTTGGAATCATATAAGAATAAAAAGCCAACATTTTTCAAGTTATCCAGAAAAAAAGCCCAATATTTTAATAAAAGATGCTTGAATAAAAAACAAACTTCACGGTAGAACTCATATTAGGAATGACTGTGATCTATCAAACTCAGAAGTGACTTTGGATCAGATATTAACAACGGAGTAATAGGAAAACTGGGATTTCCCAGGCTGGTTTCTGCTTTAATATCTTTTTTTTTTTTTTTTTTTGCCATGCCCTGCAGCATGTCGGATCTTAGTTCCCTGACCAGGGATCGAAGGCGTGCCCCCTGCAGTGGAAGCACAGAGTCTTAACCACTGGACCGCCAGGGAAGTCCCTGGTTTCTGCTTTATATGCCCCAAAGAACCTCAGTTAAGCCCTCACTCCTCATTTCAACAGACTCTTGGGAGCTGACCCAAACTTGCTAATCTTCAAGTCTGAAAACCAGTTGATGGTTTTCATCATCATAAAACGATCCCCTGGAGCAAAGGAAAAAAATGTTTGGTTTCGACAGTGCCTCTGGGAGAAACTCAAGACGTGTTGACTGTGGACCCTCCCTGCATTCTCTGGGGTCGAGCAGCCACCACAAGATGCAAAGCAGCCTGAGAAAAGGCTGAGTCAGACAACATGTAGCAACAAGCCCAGGCACTTCTCCAGGGGCCCAGGAAGTTGGAAGCCTCCCAGTTACGTCGTAGGACACTGTCCTTTCTTGGAACTTTGAAGGATTCTTGAGTGTCACAGCAAGGCCATCCCACTCCCACCTGATTTCTCACAGGACACGGTATCTCTGAAAGGATCATATCCACAGGGACGATTATTGACTGAACAGACATTCCTGGTGACGTAATGCGTGTCCCGAAATCCTGACCAACAACTTGCTCATGGTTGCTGTGCCCATGATTTTGGCTGAGAATGCTATTCGGAGGGAGAAGGTGGCTTCTACTACGGATGATTTTTTTAATAATTTTTTTTAATAGTAGGGAAAGAATGCAAAATAGGAAAGGGATCAAGAATAGGCTTATTATCTAGTTAAAGTTAACGATGAAAATTAGGTTAGTGATTTCTTCTCATCAGAGCACAGAGGTCAAAAGCCCTGTGATAAATATCACATCCGCCTGAGAATTAGATTTCACAGTCCTACTCGGTACCTCACTCATCTCACGTAACAGAACAACATTTCAATGGAGCAAACGAAGGGGTAACTATCCTCAGAGCATCATAGCTTTCAGGTGCTTGTGGTGCCTCGCAGTATCACCTGCTCTTCTCTGGGGGGTCACTTACTTTGACATGTATAAATTAGAAAAGCGATGAAAAGGACTGAATGTGTAAAACGTTCCCAGTCAAATCCTTAAGGATAATTTAGAAGAGTGTTGGGAATTGGGAGCCCCAGAATCCCCTGAGGAACTTCACTAAGAACTGCTGCAGACATTTGCTGGCTAGCTTCAACCTGCTCTGACCTCAGGGAAACCACTCCGTATCAGCAAGACACACCGATTGGAGTTGATCTCAGGCTCCTGTGTTGGCCTAAGTCTGATGAAACGTCAGTTGGAGGTACTGTTTTTCTTTACTTCAAAATGACCATGCAGTGTGGCTATTGAATGCTGTCCCTGGTTCTACTGATTCCCTGGGAGATGGAACCCCTAGATGTAAGAGATAAGCTTTTGAAAACATTCCTGGGAAACCAAGGTGCCGTCTTATAATGCAGTCTGACGGTGTAAAACCTCCAGAGAATGAAGCAATGGCTTTTGTTGATGGCTCAGGAGAAATCTGTGGGTGGCCTAGTGATTCTAAGTTCATCAAAATACATCTGTATTGGGGGTTAAAACTACGTTTTTGAAGTTCTTAACCAGAAAATTTTCATTAATTAAAATGTACTAAGAAAAACGAGCATTTGATACCCTCCTAAGAACTTTACTCTCCCAGTTCTCTAGGACTGGCTGCTATAGTACTTGTAGCCCAAATCAGCACAGTTGGCCACCCCCCCCCGCCCCCGAGGATTCAACACACGTAAAAACAACAACAGAACTAAAGCACAGCCTGGGATTCACCACCTGCGTAAAGTATTGGGTTGTTGCCATCTCCGGCAGCTGACAACATAGCCTGGTCGCTGGCCCATCATCTCCTTCCATCTTCCAGTCTCTATATTTTAATAAACTTACAACTTGGGCTCTCGAGTACCCTCAGATGTTATTATTGAAGCAGAATAGTGCAAAATCAGTCTTCAGAGGTTAAGGAGGGAGTTTTCAGTGAAAATGTAGTTGATAAGTTTGACATTTTAGGAAAAGAAACTTTTTTGAAAAGCATCTCTAAACAGTCTGCTAAAATATCTCACCAAAGAAGTTGTATTTAGCTCAAATCTCGTATAGGAGGACAGCATGAATTCAGTTTTGAATTGACTTGGGTTCCGGCCTCCTTATCAACAGGTTGGAGAGTTGTGCTTGTTAGTAAAATTTAGCTTTCTCTCCACCCCAGTGATAATGATAGGAAGCACTAAAAGGATACGCTCGCCATGCTGCATAAAGCCTTCTTCCTGGGAAGGCGTGTGTGCTCCCGACTGCTGTGGGAGCACAGTGATGAAGACTGGCAGCAGTGGCAGCCGGGGCTCCCCCATACTCAGCTTAAGACAAGCACTGAAGGTCTACTCACTGTTGAGAGTTTAAGAAAAAAGTCTCCACACTCAATGTGACTGTCTTTGGAATTCTTCGTTTCATTAAGGTTCTCACAAAATACAAAGCTCAAATGTAACCATCTACGTCCACCACAAAACAGAATCAAGTAAGTGGTTAGCACACAAACAATGATCTTTTTCATTTTTAAAAATATAAATAACAACGTTCAAGGTTTGACAGTTTTCTCCTGTGTGTGTTTCTCTTTAAGGCTTTATGTTGCAGACCCTTAAGTACGCGTACCTGTCGTCAGGATACACTGCCCACAAGCAGGGAAGGCCACTGTGGGTACATTCCTGAGGGTGACACGCACTTATCCATGTTGCCTCAAGCCTGTGGAAAACTAAACAGACACCCTCCGATCAGTTTGCACAGTTTCATTAATTTTCTTCCTACCATGAAGTGACAACAGAAAGGGGTAAGTTCCCAGCAGCATTCAAGCTCTCAGAAGATCAATCATGAAGGGCGAGAAGGAAAAGACAGGCTTTTTCCTGGATGGAATTTTTTCCTTTTATCCAGAAAAACCCCCATAACCCATAGAGTTTAAAGGCTGGCTTGTATTGAAATGTTTTTCAGATTAAATAGTGTTGAGAGAAGGGGTGGGCTTTTCGTTGGGTCCTGGAGAAGAGGTTAAAGTGGAGAGGTTACTGTTGGAAAAATACTGACAGTCCACCCTCCCACGGCAGTCACGTCACCGGCGAGGCCTGGGGGCAGAGCCAGGGCCCCTGCCTTGGGCACGAAATCCGAGGGAAGGCTCTCCAGCAGACACTTGACCTGCTCCTGGCCCAGCTTGATCTTGTCGTCCAGCTCCCGCTGCTCGATGAGGAGTGTCGACTTCATTTTCACAAAATGCTGGTAATCCTGGAGTTGCTCCTTGGAAAGGTAATGGGCCAGGATGTCCAGCACCACACGCTGCCTCCGGTCCACATTCTCCTTGAGCTCCCGGGCGTCCTCGTGCTGCGCAGCCAGGACCTTCCTCTTCTCGTTGAGAGAGCTCTGCCAGGGCGAAACAAGCAGATCAGCAAAGGGCCAGCAGAACGGGGAAAAGAACCGAACTGCCCGCAGAGGGACCTTTTTCAGGACAGTGCAGTGTCTAAGTTTCTATTTTGATTGTCGATCTGAAGTAAGGAGACTCAGTCGTTTGAAAGTCAGTTCATTACCCTTATGTTGCAGATGTATGGTTCTCTAACTTATAAAGTCATGTGGCGGCTTTAATTTGAGAGATTATGTTAAAATTGGCTGGGGTACTGGCTTTACTTTAAGGCTTCTAGACTTAGAAGAACAATCAGGATTCCATTTATATGAGGTCCTTAGAATAGTCTACAGTCATAGAGACACGAAGCAGAATGGTGGTTGCTAGGCTCTGGGGGAGGGGAGAAAGGAGGGGGAGTTGCTGTTTCAGTGGGTATAGAGTTTCAGTTTCGCAAGATGAGAAAGTTCTGGAGATCTGTTACACAACAATGTTAATATAGTTAATACTACTGAACTGTACAGCTAAAAATGGTTACGATGGCAAATCTTATATGTAGTTTACCACAGTTAAACAACTGAAGGGAAAAAAAGCCAGTCATCAAGGTACCTTGAGTGTTTACAAGTATTTCCATTTTATAGTGGTTCTCAAAGTGGGTACCAGCAGCATCTCCCGGGGATTTGTTAGAAATGCAAAATTTCAGGCCCCCTTCCACCTACTGAATCAAAAGTTCTGGAGGTGTGGGGCTTAGGGGTCTGTGGTTGAAGGAGCCTTTCGGGTGATTCTTTGCAGTTAAAGTTTGAGAACCTCTGCCCCAATCCATAATCAACAATGGGAACATCATATTTACCATCTCCGAAAAAATCAGTTTCCATTTTTCCGGCCTCTGAATCTAACATGAGAGAAATTCTATTTGGCGATGATGGCAATTTCACATTCTGAGAGTTTCTCATACAGACCCAATGGGAAGACAGCGTGTTATCTTCAGACCTTATAGAAGTCTGTAACGTGGCCTTTTACTCAACACGCTGACATATAATGTCATTAAAATTTTTTAAAATTTTACATTTAACCAGACTCTTCAGGCTAAAGTGAATGAGAAACTTTAAAGTGGAAATTAATCAAGAAATAAGAATATTTAGATATATATCTCAACACAGATTAGCTTAGGTAGGGTTATGAAAGGCTCATGTGTCTCTGCCCTAAACTCCCCTTGAACTGGCCTGTCAGATCTTACCTAATAACGCCTAGAGGAAAAGTGCAAAGTTAATAGGTTAATCTTACAAATATCTCCATTTTCACAGGCTTCCTTCTCCTAATCAGAAAAACACACCTAAAAAAGAAACCCTTAGGGACTGAATTTGCAATAAGACATGTTTCAAAATACTGTAGGGAAGTAAGTTAAAAAGTGAGAACCTCTTCCTCACCTTTAAAAAATTATGAAATATTTTAAACATCAGTATTGTACAGAGAATGGTATAAGATCTGTGTGCCCATCATCAACAGTGCCAAATCTTAGCTTGAACATGTTTCATATTTGCTTCAGTTTAAAAACAAAATATTCAGTTGAAGCGTTATATATAGTTCTCCCGATGCCCCTCCTCCCCTCATTGGTAACTATAATCCTGAATCTGGCATTTACTGAACCATTTATTCTTCCTTTCCTTATTCCTATTTACACTTTTATTTAACAAAGACTAATAATCATAAAAACGAATACAGATGTATCTTGCAGGTGAGCAAGCACTTATATGTACTTGAGAGCGTGTACGTGCATTTAAGTGCTGAGTGGTTCCAGAATTGGATTCAACTTATCTTCCCGTAAGAACTGCTCCAGTATTGCTTAGCTCAGATACCTGTGGCATCCACCCAAGCGACCGAGCAGGAGACTGGGAATTACCTTCTGTTCTATCCTTCCCCTCATCTAACACGCCCTGCTAATTCAAACTCATTCTCTAAGTCACTCCCTAGTCTCTATCTCCATGACAATGGCCCAAATTAACAGCCTAAACCCATCTTGCTAGACCATTACAATAAGCCTCCCAACTGTAACATCATTCTCACCCCTCCCCAGGCTGATTATGTCATGAAATTAGTTCATGGCTCTCCAGGCCTACAGGCTAAAGTCTAAAGTACGACCCTTAGGTCTTTGTGATTATTTTCTGCACTGGATACTGTTTACCCCTTCAGATCCACCCTCCTCTGCCCTGCTCTATGTCTAGGGAAGCTGCACCCTGCTGGCTGCTGGTTTTGGCCAGTGGCAGTCATGGGCAGGAGGCTGGAAGCTGGGAGGGAGAAGAAATTGAGGCCTTTATCCCTGGCTCCCTCCTTGCCAGGGGGTGGTGGCGACAACTTTTCACCCGGGCCTCAGTGCCGCAGGTCAGCTACAGCTAGAGTTCTGATAAGGGCCCCTTCCTCGTGCTGCTCCAGGTCCAGAGGTAGTGATGGCTTCCCCACTGATGCTAGCCCTGGGGGGACAGTGGCTTCATTATCCCTTGTTGGTCTCCCTTAAAAACAAGTAAATCAAGGAAGCACTCTGCTCTAGACATACCAACCACATGTAAACCAATTCTTAAACACGCCATGGTCTGTCTGGACTTTGTCCATGACATTCCTCCTAAATGGTAAAGCCCTTTCCCTCTCAGCCCACCTGGAATTAAGAAAGTCCCCTAGACTCCATTCAAGCGGCACTTGTGTGAAGTCCTTCCTGACCACACCACACCGCATGAGGGGTGCGCTCACAGCTCTGAGTTTATCGCTGTGCTGCAGCATACTAAATACAACTGCCGCTTCTACACTGGTTACGTTGGTTTTCCTCACTAACTGCTGAGTTCCTTGAAGGCGGGCCTGTTTTTAGGCAGCGTTCAGCCCTAGCACGCGGGGCACCTGGCATCTGACAGGTTCTTGTTAGCTGCTTTCTGGATGAAAGGAAGGTGGAAAGGACAACACTTTTGAGGCAAACACAGTCAGACAGTGTGTAGGTGAGGAAGTGAAGGCCCAGAACATTTACACGAGGAGGGCACTCGCCGGGAGAGGGGCTGCAGGAAGTTCCTGGATGCTGAGTCACATTCCTAAATGCTCACCGCCTAGACTTCCTTCAGTCCTTTAAAAATCTATTTGACAAGAGACATCTTTCCTTTGAATGCAGTACATTCGGAGAAATAATTGGGAAATCCCTGACAGCACTGAAAGAGAGAGCTGTAGCTAGAAGGAGCCAGAAAGCCAAGGAACCACTTGACGGCTGCAGCGCTCATCACCTCGGCATATATATGAAAAGTAGCTACGTTGATCACCTGACCTCCCTTGGTAAGTTTGTTCCACGAGGGTGGGGATCTGACTGCTTTGTTCACAGAGTATCCTAAGCGCCTAGATCAGAAAGTGGCGTGTACTGGATACTCAGTAAATATTTGCTGTACAGAGGAGCACATGAAGAATGCTCTGCAGCTCTGGAATTAAGTTCAGTGAGGTGAATAACGCTTGGGGGCTGCAGCAGGACTCCTCCTGTCCTGGCCCTGTTGCCTACTGGCCTGTTGTGAGGATTCTATGAGACTGCACCTACAGTGTCTAAGCCCACTGCGTCTGACCCAGAGGGAGGACTTAGATTCCATCTGGGATCGCCACCGCTGTCACTACCAGTTATTCCGGTAAGGGCTGCCATGGACACAGCGGGTGCATCTTCACCAAGTGCCCGTGGCCCCTCGCCTGCAGATTCCCGGGAGCCCTGTCCTCGTCCCGAACAGTTGTGTCGTCCCTCTCCCTTTTTTTAATGTCAACCCCCATCATGCTTTTACCTTTCCTTTTTCTGGGATAAAAAGGAAGGAAAGAAACTCTGGCACCCACATTTTTAACTTTCCTAAGTATCCCTGAGGCTGAGGGGTCAGCATGACATCTTGGCGTGCAAGATCCTTCTCCTCTGTTCCCTGTACGTTGGGGTCTCTCCCTGCCCCGGGGGGGTGGTGACCGTCTCTAGAAAGGCTCCTGTCTAATCATGTTCTCTGGGTACATGGGCTCAGGCAGGTAAAGTGTTGAGCGGAATTGTTAGGCGGCCTACCCTTTCCTCGTTACTGGCATCTTCACCAAGGCCGCTGAGGACGTTCTCCACGCGGGCCAGGCGTCCCGAGAGGGAGAGCAGCAGGTTCACCACCTTGTCCAAGTCCCCGATGAACATCTTGTACTTGTCGATCTCATTGGGCTTGCAGAGCTCACTGATCCAGGCCTCTACCTCTTCCCCCAGGGCGTTATTGAGCTTGATGTCCATCAGCAGGCTCCCCTTGGCTTCCTGGAGGGTCTCAAGCTTGTGGGTGAGGCTTCCAATCAACTCCGCCTGGAACGAGAGGGGAGACGCATAGCAAAACTTAGCCAGCTGACTGGTAAGTGAGGGCAGGATCCACTTCTCCCAGCTGCATCCTTCCTGTCTCGTCTTCGAGGCTCAGCTGGAGGCCCCCCTCCCCCTCTGCGTGGACTGCCCCCAACATAAGGCCACAGTCTGCCTTCCTTTCCCTGAATGTCTACAACTGCCTTCTCTGAACCTGTTCAGTCCTCACAGGCCAATGCGTGATTACACATTACCTCGGAATGTTTTCCAGTTGTGTCGTGCTGTGTACAGCGCTCTCTTCCCAACTGGTTTGTTAACTACTCACTTTTAAAAGTCTTTTCAATACGTGTTCTCATTTGATGCTCACAACAATACCGTAGGCAGGCAGGGTAAATATTCTTGTTTAACAAGTGGAGCAGACAAGAGTCAAAGGAATTAGGGAATTGCCTAAGATCACAGAGCTGAGTATTAGTCACAGATGCCATTCGTGGAGGAAATACCACGAGCCGAACACTGCGAGGAAGTCCATGGATTACCTCACCTGGTCTTCCCAGCTGTCTCGTAGTAGATACTACTTTAGCTGCATAGTGCGCTGGCCGAGGAAACTTCGACTTAGGGAGGTGAAGTGAGGCTAAGACACCTACGCTGGTGGGTGGGGCGGCCGTGAACTCAGGCAGCCTGACTTTGGGGCCACCCTTGTACAACCGTCGTAAATATTCATGAGACCTTTATTCAGAATTCAGTCCCTTGTTCTGTCCTGCACCCACGGTCTCCAGTGAGCAGGGCTATGTAATCTGCCACCTTACTTACAAACCTCCATACTGTGAAACAGGATTACACAAATACCCAGTGTGCTTAACTGAAGGAACGAAGCAAAGGTCTTAAATGCCTTCAACTCTGACTTCATTTGTATGAAGCATCGACTCTTACTTTGTTGCAAGAGAAATTAGACTCCATGGCCCTTTAGTCATTTTTCTCTTCGCCTGAGGTAGCCATATGGAAAAAGAACATCATCTTTTTTTGGTTAAAACCTACTTCTTTACCGCTAACAAGGTTCCAGCTCAAAATTTATACGCGCGCGCGTGTGTGTGTGTGTGTGTGTGTGTGTGTGTGTGTGTGTGTACATAAACCCAAGCTGTGTGAATTCAGTTGGAAGAAAACAAAGGGTCACAATTTCTACGTTAGAGTAAATCTTCATTTTAAAGGAAGGAAGAAAAAAAGAGAAAAAGAAATATTTTTGAATAACCAAACTGAAGGGTACTGACAGCTTTGGGTACTGTTTCTGCAACATGTGCACCAGAGAATACAATAATCACAATGATAAGGAAAGTATTTATTTCCCCACCATCTGCCCCCACCTTGGAGCTGGACTACCAGAGGTACTTCAACTAAGCAAGGTTCCCAATGTCCTTGAAATGTTCAAGTTCTGGCTTTAATGGTGACATCTTACTGTCTTCTCAACTCGCCTAATCCCAGAGACTGAAGGGGGCTTAAAACATTCCCATCTGCTGCACCGACTCATTATGGGTTATAATCTTTGGCTTTCTACAAGCAGTTAAGACAAAGTGGATACAAAAGACAATTTTAATAGTGGAAAAAAAATGTACAGTATATATTATTCCTTAACTGAAGAGTCTGAGCTCAGAAAAATGCAGGTGGGAGAGAATATTGTTTAATTTTCCTTATATTCCCCTGGAAAACTCATCATTTTCTAAACAACAATTCTGGCTGGCAGCTATGGTATTTGCCTGGAAAATAACCTGCTAGATACCTCCAGGAAAATGCCCAGCGGGGGTGACGATCTTGCACTGTGCTCTCTGTTCCTATGAAGAGAATGACAGGGATACTGGAATGGAGAGAAGGAGGGAAAATAAATAGTACTTGCTGTTACATCTCCCAATATCCCTGCTGGACAGGGTTCCACAAGTCAAATGTCACCATTCCTGTCTTTCAGATAGACGAAGAGAGAGACTGACATCTACGTGAAGTCAGCCCAGGAGATTTTAAGCCTCGTAGCTTGCATTTCCTCGGCTTGCCACTCTGAATGTTACCAGAGGGTACTTTCTTATAGAAAACAGGTTATGCCAAATCCAAGAGCTAGTTAACTAAGCAACAACATTCTTACCACTTCAACCTCAGGAAAAGGCCTTCTGCTTATTCCAACGTTTTGAGATCCATTTCAACCTCACATCTTGAGTAGTATACTTTCTACAAAAGGAATTTAAAAAACCAAAGAGTAGAAAGAAAAGAAAGCAACAGCTTCATGTTTTCCGTTATTCCTATAAATATGACTTCTTTTGAAACTAATATTGTGTCATTTCTGGAAGGAACTCCATTCTAAAAATCCTCATTACGGCTCTCAGTAGCTGGCATTTTAAGAGATAGATGTGATGATTTTTAATTTGCAAATGACCTTAAACCAGTAAAGGTAAGTCTGTCCTCACATGGGGTGAGTGGTGAAGAGGGGGGAGAACTCTTCCTCTGAGTTTCCACTGAACTCGGTGCACTTATTTTCTCAGGCTCCTTCAATCTAGGGGTTCATAATATCCTTGAAATGTCCAAGTCCTGGCTTTAATTAAAGGTTATGGGTCAGCAGTGCTGGAAGGGCAGCCACCAAGCGAGCAGGGTTTGATGGGTAAGGATGGGTCAAAGAATGTGACACAGCTGGACAGCCATCAGGTTCAGAGTCTAGCCCATTCAGTCTTTCCCCTGGAGACCCTGTTGGGTGTTTTTGGTTTTTCATTTTAATTTTATTGGGGTATAGTGGATTTACAGTGGTGTGTTAGTTTCAGGTGTACGGCAAAGTATTTCAGTTATACATATAGTCATTCTTTTTTAGATTCTTTTCTCATATAGTTTATCACAGAATACTGAGTAGATTTCCCAGTGCTATACCAGTAGGTCCTTGTTGCTTATCTATTTTATATATAGTACTGTGTATATGTTAATCCCAAGTTCCTGATTTATCCCTTCCCCCCACTTTTCCCCTTTGGTCACCATAAGTTTGTTTTCAATATCTGTCAGTCTGTTTCTGTTCTGTAAATAAGTTCATTTGTTTCATTTTTTAAAAATTAGATTCCACATATGAGTGATATCATATGGTATTTGTCTCTCTGTCTGACTTACTTCACTTAGTATGATAATCTCTAGGTCCATCTATGTTGCTGCAAATGGCATTATTTCGTTCCAGTCTATGTCTTTTGGTTGGAGCATCGAATCCATTTACATTTAAGGTAATTATCAACATGTATGTTCTTATTGCCCTTTTGTTAATTGTTTTGGATTTGTTTTTGAAGATCTTTTTTCTTCCCTTCCTCTTTTGTTCTCTTGTGATTTGATATCTATCTTTAGTGTTGTGTTTGGATTGCTTTTCTTTTCTGTGTGTGTATCTACTGTAGATTTTTGGTTTGTGGTTCCCATGAGGCTTTGATATGGCAGTCTATATATGTGCAAGACTGTTTTAAGTTGCTGGTCTTTTAATTTGAAATGCATTTCCGATATCCTGCATTTGTACTCTCCTCACGATTGCTGGTTTTGATATCATATTTGTGTGTGGATGATTTCCTACCTTTATGTTTGCCTTTACATACCGTGAGCTTTCCCATTCATAATTTTCTTGATTCTAGTTGTGGCCTTTTCTTTACTGCCTAGAGAAGTTCCTTTAGGATTTGTGGTAAAGCTGGTTTGGTGGTACTGAATTCTCTTAGCTTTTGCTTGTCTGTAAAGCTTTTGATCTCTCCATCAAATCTGGATGAGAGCCTTGCTGGGTAGAGTATTTTGGGTTGTAGGTTCTTCCCTCTCATCACTTTAAATATATCATGCCACTCCCTTCTGGCCTGCAGTTTCTGCTGAAAGATCAGCAGATAATGTTATGGGGATTCCCCTGTATGTTATTTGTTGCTTTTAGTATTTTTTCCTTTGTCTTTTTTTGTCAGTTTGATTAATATGTGTCTGAGCATGTTCTTCTTTGCATTTATCTTCTATGGGACTCTCTGCTCTTCCTGGACTTGAGTGCTTCCTTTCTCATGTCAGGGAAGTTTTCAGCTATCATCTCTTCAAATATTTTCTCAGGCCCTTTCTCCCTTCTCCTTCTGGGACCCAAATAATGCAAATGTTGGTTTGTTTAATGTTGTCCCAGACGTCTCTGAGGCTGTCCTCATTTCTTTTCATTTTTTCTTTATTCTCTTCAGCCGCAGTGATTTCCACCATTCTGTTTTTCAGCACGCTTATTCATTCTTTTGCCTCAATTATTCTGCTATTGATTCCATTTGGTGTATTCTTCATTCCAGTTATTGTATTGTTCGTCTCTGTTTCTTTGTTCTTTAAATCTTCTAGCTCTTTGTTAAACATCTCTTGTCTCATCTTGATCTGTGCCTCCACTCTTTTTCTGAAATTTTGAATCATCTTTGATATCATTACTCTGAATTCTTTTTCAGGTAGGTTGCCTATCTCCACTTCATTTAGTTGTTCCTGTGGGTTTTTTTTTATCTTGTTCCCTTGTCTGGAACATAGTTCTCTGCCATCTCATTTTGCCTAATTTTCTGTTATCTGTGGTCTCCTTCCCACTGGCTGCAGGATCATAACTCCTCTTGCTTCTGGTGTCTGCCGTCTGGTGGATGAGGTTGGTCCTGGGGCTTGTGCAGGCTTCCTGGTGGGAGGGACTGGTGCCTGCCCACTGGTGGGGGGAGCTGGGTCTTGTTCCCCTGGCGGTCAGGGCCATGTCAAGGGGTGTTTAGAGGTGGCTGTGAGCTCACTACACATTTAGGCAGCCTATCTGCTGGGGGATGGGGCTGTGTTCCTTTCCTGCTGCTTGTTTGGCCTGAGGTGTTCCAGCACTGGAGGCTGTAGACTGTTGGGTAGCACCAGGTCTTGATGCCAAAATGGCGACCTCCCAGAGAGCTCAGGCCGATCATTATTCTCTTGGACCTCTGCCACCAGTGTCCTTGCTGCCCGCAGTGAGCCACAGCTGACCCCTGCCGCCCAGGAGACCCTCTAAGATTCGTAGGTAGATCCAGCCCAGGCTCCTGTGGAGTTACTGCTTTGTTTTGTGTCCCAGTGTACGTGAAACCTTATGTGCACCCTCCAAGTGTGGAGTCTCTGTTTCCCCCAGTCTTGTGGAGCTCCTGCACATGAGCCTGCTGGCCTTCAAAGCCAAATGCTCTGGGGGTTCCTCCTCCCGATACCAGGCCCTCAGGCCGGGGAGCCTGACGTGGGGCTCAGGACTCTCACTCTTACGGGAGAACCTCTGCGATATAATTATTTTCCAGTTCGTGGGTCCCCCACACAGTGGGTACAGGATTTGATTATGTCGCGAAAGCGCCCCTCCTACCATGTTGTTGTGGCTTCTTCTTTGTCTTTGAACGTAAAGTATCTTTTTTTGTAGGTGCCAGTCTTCTTCGCCGATGGTTGTTCAGCAGTTGGTTGTGATTTTGGTGTTTCCGTGAGAGGAGGTGAGCTCATCCTTCTACTCTGCCATCTTTTTCAGAAATGAGGAGCTGCTTTTAGTTTGGATGCTTGCTGTCTCTTTCCTCAGCATGCGCTGGCCGTTACCCCCTTGACACGAGGTGCGCAGGTGCAGTGGTCCTTGTGCGCTCCCAGGACGGCAGGGTCAGCGCTTGGCACCTGCCCTGTTTTGGTTTTCAAAGACATCAACAGTGGCAGAAGAACCAGAAGCCTGTCTGTACAGGAGCTGATGTGTACTCTGGGCTTCAGGGGACAAGGAAAGGACAGAATAAGATGAAAATGTCTAGGGGTGATACAGGGAGGTTGCTGTGGGAAGGACCAGTATACATTTCGCGGCATTCTGACTTCTGAAAGCTTGTTGGCTGGGCTGTAAACGTCATACATCACGGCTCGGCGTATCTGCTAATACCAGTATTACTGAGCAGTCACACCAGTCCCTCCTGGCTCAAAGCTTGTACGTTTGGATAGTATTTGAATTTTTCACATTTACCAAGCCCTTAAAATATGGAGATTTGGATTTTAAAATGTAGTTAAGAGGGATGTGAGTAACTGAAGGCAGCAAGGGAAAGTTCGCTGTGTTAAACAGCCATTTCTATGTCAGGCAGATCTCTTAAAAAAAAAAAAAACACGAAAAAACTACCAACTTACACCCATAGAATTCAATGGGGAGAGAGAAGAGGTGTTTCGATTTAAAAAAATAACTAACTTATTAGTCTCTCAGGAGCTAATTAATTTGCAAAATCATTGCCATGTATCCACTTCTTATCTGGCAGAAACTGTTAACTCACCCTACGTGAGCTGCTACTTATAAGGGTTCTCTCTGTAAACATGGCTTAACAGATCCTCCCTCGCACCCCACCATCTGCATGCAGAAATCTTGCTGGGTCCTGTCCCACCTCCTCCCTGCTCCAGCACCAGCTCCAACGAACACTGGACCAGGAGTCAGGAGACCCAGCTGACAGAAAGCTCACCGTCAGGCCAGTCCCCTGACCTTTTGTGTCTGTTTTCTCATCCACTGCAAGGGCATCCTAATGCCTGCCTAAAACTAATAATAATGTTTAGTTACAGCGCTCTCTGTCTGTGCCAGGCACTATTTAGGTGTTTTCCTGTTCACTTACTGCTCACAACAACCCGATGAGACGGGTACCGTTACTATCCCCCTTTTGCGGATGAGGAAAGGGAAGCGGATGGAGGTTCTGTCACTTGCCCAAGCCCAGGCAGCTAGAAAGCGGCAGCACCGGGCTTTAAATCCAGGTCCTCCAGCTGCAGGGTTCAGGCTTCTGATCACTACATTAAAACGGCTCAGAGGAGTGTTGTGAGGCTCAGCTAAGATAAAGCGTGTGCGAGCACTCTGGAAATTACAAAAGTATTATACACATCCAAGTTGTTATTAAGATGAGGCAACACCTGGAAGAACGCACACCAGTCATTTGGGTAGATGCCCCAGGGGAACATACCCAACCCGCCCCCCCCCACCCCCAACACTGCTTTGTCTTCTGGGAGGACTTGTGCTCACAGGGTTGCCAGTAACATCACTACACGCACAGCTGGCCTCGACTGATGGCCTGTCTTGATCTCAACAGAGTAATTCAGGACCCTTAGCCGCGTGGCTAGAGTTTGGGGCCAGAGTGGAGTTCAGGCTCCGCTGGTAAAAACTGGGACTAGATAAAGACATTGAGTGTGAGGACCCAGGCAGCAGCATGTGACTGTTTTCTTTAGCTGCATTTCACCCCATAGAGAAGTCAGGGGCAGTTTCTGTCCTGAGAAAACCTGCATCCCACGTTGTGGGACCTATCAAAGCAGAAAGGTTGCGGGGGCCTGACTGCCACTTCAGATATTCTCTAGCACATTCTCTGTCAGGAGTGGTTCTCATTTCCTCTCGGGAAGGCTTGTGACCAGAGAGTTGTTCAGTCTCTTGGTTCTGGGCGACAGGAATCTCTGACATACAAGAAACGTTATTAAATTTCTTTAAATTCGACAAAACATCCTCCTCCCTCCCCGAACGACCTCCTTGTTTTTCCTATGTCTGTTACCACAGTCACCGAGGCCAGGAACTCGGGAGCCAGCCCTCCTCCTTCCTCTCTCCCATGCTCCGTGTCCAATCTGCTACCGGATTCTGTCTCTTTCGCTTCCTTTAAAAAAAAAACCTAAATCCATCTGTTTCTCACTGCTCCTACCGCAGCTCCCTTAGGCCCGCCTCGTTGCTTCCAGGCCCAGGCGGCTGTAACTCCCTCCCCACTACCCCCCCCCCCCCCCCCCCCCCGTCTTGCTGCATGCACAGCTTCCCTAAATGTAAATCCGCCGCATCTCCCTCCCCGCTGGTAAACCCCCGGGAGAGGGACTGATGGTGGCCAGATGGCGGGAGCCCACGCCAGCCTCTCTCCCCTCCCTCCTACAGCGAACACCCCTGGACCCTGAAGAGGGCTCTGCAAGGTTAGCTGTGGCAGTGCGCCGGGGAGGGGAGCCACGCCTGAAGTACGACCCAGAACAGGGGTGAGTTTCCTGCTTCTCCCCCTTTCATGTTCTGGTTCTGCCCTGGAAATAGCCTCAATGCTGAACTGCACAGAGGGTGTGGCAGCAAAAATGCTGCTTTCGGTGAGGTAAAGCAGGTGGGGGAATCCTGTTTCTTCCTCTTCCCTCTCTCCTTTTTTTCCCCCCCTTTCCCAGCCCTGCCCCCCAAAGTGACTCTCCTTGCAGAGTGCACGGTGCAGTGGTGGCACAGGCACTTAACACCCCAAGAGAACACCCTTCTTTCTGTCCAGAGGAACGGGGACAACGACCCCATGGACCGAAGAGTGTGAGGGGAATCCGCACTATTTTTCTCTACTGAGGATAGTCCCAGCTATGCAGAATGGCGCGGCCGTGCAGGCTGCCGTGACACCACAAGAACTTGTCCTATTTCTAGCCAGAGGCCCAGGTAAAGGGGCCGCTGGGAGCTGGGAGTGGGGTGGGGGGGTCAGGTGGAATACTGGACAGGAGAGAGCAGGAAAAGGAGACCCCCTAATTCGGTGTCTGAACTGCCTTAGGTCCGGGCTCACCCTCAAGCTGCACGTGTGTGGGACAGACCCAAAGAAGCACGGCAACGGCTTTGAGAACTGAACTGTGACAGAACAACTCACCCAAGTCCCAGGCTCAGCCCTGAAAGGTGCCTGTGTAGGACAGTCACATATAAGGCAGCAGAGGCTCTGAAAACTGAACTGACACTGGAACCAACAGCCAGAGGTGGGACAGAACTTGTAGCCTGAACCTAACTAGGCTGCCTGCTAAAACAAAACAAAAAATCAACCTTCTTCAGAGGATTTTTCACAGAACCCAAGACTTACACCATAACACTCAAAATGTTCAGGTACAATATTACCCAGCATGAAGAGAACCAGTAAAATGTGAACAGCTCTCAGGGGAAGACAACCAACAGGTGCTAACCCTGAGATAACCCAAACGGGACGATAAAAGCCTTTAAAATAGCTTTTGTAGCTATGCTCCATGGTGGAAGTAAACACTCTTGAAATGAACAGACAGACACTAAAAAAAAATGAATGGAAATTTTAGAACTGGAAACTATAATATCTGAAAATTTAAAAAAAATCACTGGCAGAATAGAGACAGGAAAGTCAGTGAAACTGAAGACAGATCAATAGAAATTATCCAATCTGAATGAACTGACAGAAAACATTAAAAAACATGAACAGGACTTCCCTGGTGGTGCAGTGGTTAAGAATCCACCTGCCAATGCAGGGGACACGGGTTCGAGCCCTGGTCCAGGAAGATCCCACATGCTGCAGAGCAACTAAGCCCTTGCGCCACAACTACTGAGCCCGAGCACCCTAGAGCCCACATGCCACAACTACTGAAGACTGCGCACCCTAGGGCCTGCGAGCCACAACTACTGAAGCCCGCGTGCCTAGAGCCCGTGCTCCGCAACAAGAGGAGCCACCGCAGTGAGAAGCCCGCACACCGCAATGAAGAGTAGCCCCCGCTCGCCACAACTAGAGAAAGCCCGCGTGCAACAACAAAGACCCAATGCAGCCAAAATAAATAAATCAAAAATAAAAAGCCCTAAAAAAAAATGAGCAAAGTTTCAGAGATTTGTAGGACAATATCAAAAGGTCTAACATTTGTGTCACTGGAGTCCCAAAAGGAGAGAAAGAGATTAGCACATAAAAAAATATTTGAAGACATACTGGCTAAAAACATCCTGAATTTAGTGAAAGACATAAGTTTACAGAATCAAGAAGCTTAGTAAACCCCAACAGGATAAATCAAAGTTAGGCCCATACATATCATAACCAAACTGCTGAAAATCAAAGATAAAAAATTTGAAAGCAGCCAGAGAAAAGCAACACATTGCATGTAGGAGAAACAAATATTCAACGGCTGTGCGTTTCTCATCAGAAACCCTGGAAGCAAGAAGAAATGGGACATTTTTAAACTGCTAAAAGAAAAAGAATAGTCAACCCAGAATTCCATATCTAGTAAAAATTCTTTAGAAATGACAACAGAATACAGACATTCTTAGATGAAGGAAAACTTAAAGAATTTGTCACCAGCAGACAAATGCTTCAAAAAAGAAATGCTAAAGGAAGTTTTTCAGGCTGAAAAGCAGACAGACCAGAGGAAAACTTGAAACTTTAAGAATAAAGCAGGAGCGACGGAAATAGGCAGCTGAGAACCATGTGGCTCACTAATGATCTCTTGGGGAAAGCCAGTTCTGAGGAATAACAGATTTTTTTGCCTTTTGAAATATTCCACTAAGTCTCTAAGCCAAAGCCTTTTGGCCTTCAGAATAGAGAATCATGAGATCTGGTTAAGCAGATTTTTGCCCAATAGATATGGCAGGGTTTAGCCAAAGAATTGAAAGCCCTAAGTATTAAACAGTCTTTAGATTTTATGTATGTCAGAAGTTCAGAGAGTGATTGTTTTATATTTTAAGTAATACTTATATTTACTTGGAATATTACAATTCATCATCTAGGACATATAAATAAAAAGTATATTAAAGTAAAACTGATTGGAAATGCTAGTTTCAAAATATTAATAAATCAGGATTCTAGTTTCCATTCACTCTTAGTTTCACGCGTAGAAATACATCTTAGGTTTACTAACTTTAAACATTAGGCAACAAATTATTACTTTGCAGAAGTTGGTAGAAGGCTACACTCTGCCTTAGAACCATCCTGACCAAGCATCTTTTTTTTTTTTTTTTTTTTTTTTTTTTTTTTTTTTTTTGCGGTACGCGGGCCTCTCACTGTTGTGGCCTCTCCCGTTGCGGAGCACAGGCTCTGGACGCGCAGGCTCAGCGGCCATGGCTCACGGGCCCAGCCGCTCCGCGGCATGTGGGATCCCCCCGGACCGGGGCACGAACCCGTGTCCCCTGCATCGGCAGGCGGACTCTCAACCACTGTGCCACCAGGGAAGCCCCAAGCATCATGTTTTAAAACCATCCTTAGGGAAAATAAAAGCTTGTTAGAGAACTAACAAGCTTTAGGGAAGAGAACTGCATTTGGGAAGAGAACTGCATTTTCAACTTCACACTGAATATATTAATAGATGCCTTCAACAACATCAATTAAAGCCTGCATATTTTCTCTCTTTCCAGATCAGATATGTAAATGCAAGTGACACACAAATTCTATTACACGTTAATAAACCTGTAGTTGCTTAAAACAAAAAGTCTCATAGGGTTCTCCACTACCACACGGTAAAATCCAAACTCTTTGGCATTTCAGACAAAGCCCCACGTGACCTCCATGACCTGCCCCCGTGGATCCCCCCAGCCTTGTCTCCTGCCATTCATGGCCTTTCTTTGTTATTCTCTAAATTTGGTAATTTCTAATTTAATCATGAGAATTTATTTTATAATACATTCCCAAATATCAGACCTCCTGGAAGTATCTTTCTTCAATACACATGCACTCTCCATGTTTTTTCACACAACTACCTCTTCTCCCACGCTGTTCCCTTTGTCTTGAGTGTCCCCTCCTTCTCCTCTTGTCCTGGCTCACTCTGATTACTTCAGCGTAAAATGTGACAACATTGGCGTCAGAGCAGTTTTGTGTAAAGAAGGTAATAAGGCACTAAGTAAAAAAAACCATAGCCCACATCCGGGATTAAGAAATGCTTGACAAATGGTACCTACTGTCATTTCCTGTGAGGACTAATCCTCTTATTCCTTCGTGTTCTCAGGCTAAAAATACTTCTTGCCACATAATCCTCAGAGTGGGAGGGTGATAATAAAGTGATGAAAAAGCAGTTAAAAAGTAAAATTAAGATGGGGAGGAAAAAGCAACAAGTAGTTTGCCACACTGCTACTGTAGAGCAGGGTACGTCTACGTGCAAAAAACAAAACAACAAAAAACTGTAAAATGTTCAGTTAAAGATGTCCCGGCAGGGCTTCCCTGGTGGCGCAGTGGTTGAGAGTCCGCCTGCCGATGCAGGGGACATGGGTTCGTGCCCCGGTCCGGGAAGATCCCACATGCCGCGGAGCGGCTGGGCCCGTGAGCCATGGCCGCTGAGCCTGCGCGTCCGGAGCCTGTGCTCCGCAACGGGAGAGGCCACAGCAGTGAGAGGCCCGCGTACCGCAAAAAAAAAAAAAAAAAAAAAGAAAAAAAAAGATGTCCTGGCAACTTGGTGCTTACAATGGTGTTTATTATAGCTCCCTCTTTGGGATAAATATAGACAGACTATAGCAATGTGGTTTTTCTGCCCAATCCCATTAACTGGGAGCCAGGAGGCATGCTATGAAGCAGGCGTGTACATGGGGAATTGGGCTGGGAGAGCATGCGTTACGAACAGCAGCTGCATCGTATCAGCATGTCAGCCATGCACTGTGAGCCCAACGAGGCTGGGACTGTAGAAGGGAGAAGAATACCACTGACGGAGGTGCTTCTAAAATCCTTCAATCCTCCTGCCCCATTGCTCCCTGCTCCCACAGTCTATATCCTGTGGTCTCATTCCAACACATAAACAAGAGAGCTTAGGACACATATTATAGAATAAACGAAACAGAATCACATAAGAAAGTTTCTCCTGGAATTGGCACCACTGAGAAGCCCTTACATTCCCAGCTCAGCATCAGGCAAGCTTTAACAGAGTCCTTTCCTTTTCAGCATGCAGGCCTGAGTTGTATGAAGAGCTGTGAGCACAGTGGCAGGCAACCCATCTGGGGCTGTAGGGAAAGCAGCCGGGCAAGAACTTTCTCCCCTTTGGGCACAGCCAGGCTTAGATCTCCATGGCGTATGATCATTCTTAAAATGCTTTACATTTAAAATTTCTGTAGGAGCAGCAAATGCTAACAACTAAATTCCAATACTGTGCTTTCAAGCTGTTTATTGAGGTATGACAAAGAGAGTTGGAAAATCTAAAGAGGAACACTTCCTTTTCTTGGAAGCGTCTTTTGACAATCGGTCTCTCTTTCCTTAGAGTTTCTAGGTTTTCTAGTTTTCCTTTTGACCACGAAACATGAAATGAAAATTATGCAGACCACTGACATTGGCTGGTCAGCTGCTTAGAACGGTGTTGGGGTCCCTGTGTTAGACCGGGAAGCAGCTATGTGACTTGTACGAAATACCTTAATCCCTCTAACCTTCACTTTTGTCATTTGTAAAAACAAAAATAACAGGAGAGCTGTGAGGCAATTGCTCCAAGTGCCCTGCAAGTCGAGAATCTCGTGATGGTCTGGCGAGGTTGGTGATGTGACAGGCCTTTTCCCCTCCTGCTGTAAGGGGCCAATAACCCTGCTAGGACCTTGACTATCTTTCTGGGGGGAGAACAAAGGCCCCCATTTCTTTCTTTCTTTTTTTTTTTTTTTTGCGGTACGCGGGCCTCTCACTGTTGTGGCCTCTCCCGTTGCGGAGCACAGGCTCCCGACGTGCAGGATCAGCTGCTCCGCAGCACGTGGGATCTTCCCGGACCGGGACACGAACCCGTGTCCCCTGCATCGGCAGGCGGACTCCCAAGCACTGTGCCACTAGGGAAGCCCCCCATTTCTTTCCTTACCTTCTTTTCGTTGATGTCTGCCGGCTCCTCTTCCTCATTCACCTCCTCTGGCATAGCTTTGATTTTGTTCAGAAGCTCAGCCTTGGGAGCAGACACGCTGTAGTAGACAGGACAGTTGACCAACATGCCCGCTGCTTCCTTGTCTTCACTCCTGGGTCAGAAAGAACAAAAAGTACAGCCACACGCAGCTTAATTTCACCATATGTTTGTCCATTCGGAAATGTGTAAAAAAATTATATTCGATATCTTCCCAGAAGTTAGGATGGACTAATAGGTATTTACTAGTGACTGCCTACTAACGTGTGGGGCTCTTGAAGCCAGCATACTCGGGATGGGAAGCCAGCATACTCGGGATGGAAAACCACCAAGGGCAATATTGGGAAGGGGAGTGGGAGTCAGGACTATGGACATTTAACCTCTCTGCATGTTTTTCCTTTTGTGAATGATACTGACTCCCTGTTTCACAGAAAGACAACAGGGAGCCTCGACTTAGTCACTGTGAAAGTATTTTCAAGGTGCTGCACAAATCTCAGGTTTTAGGTTAATTATTTCCTACTCCTCCATGTTGCCCATAATGTTTCTGATGTCTACACTAATTGTTGTTTGGACACCTACCCATTTTCCTTTTCATGTAAGCCTGAGGCTCTATGTAAGCCTGGAATTTGGAGCTTGCTGGTCAACAGTGAACGGATACAAGATGTAAAATCTACTCACGGATTACACAGCAGGGAGATTTCAAGGCTGGAGAACAAACTAGAAGTTGGGAACCTGAATAACTATGCTCTTTGTTTTACTATAGTCAAGCTGCCTTTCATACTCTATAGGTAAAGCCCTACTCACTGAATAGATGACTCTATGGACATAATTAGGTTCTCTAGGAGAGGTAATCTTGTGACATTGTTTAACATCTAGACCATCATTTTACTATGGAATAAAGAACAACCAAAAAGGTGTTTTTACTAGTTTCCCGCTTGCTGGGGTTATTCCTCTAAACAATGCAGTCATATTAATCCAGTTAATTGAAAAGATGGGGAAAAGGTCTTCTGATATAGTCCCCCCCCACAACATATATTCACTGCCTCACAAATAGGCTTCTTGGACATCTATCTGATTAAACCTCACAGTGGCTATTGGCGCAGTCTCATGTACAACAAGGACAATGCTCATTTTTACCAGAAGATGGCGATGCCATCCTTTTGCAATTCCTTAGGAAGCTCTCAGTGCTGCAAAAGCTACATGACCATTTCACTTCTAAACCTAGGTTCTCATGGATAATGCCAGGAAATGCTTTTCTAAGCATGTACTTGTAAATTACTTTGGTCTTCCCATAGCGAGTGATTGGAGGACAACCACCCGTGGTGAACTGACTGGCACATCCACAGAAACTCATCTGTGGGTCCCTCGTGTACCCAGTGGATTGCCTTGCACATTGTAGGTGCTTAAGAAGTGTTTGCTAAACACATGACCCTGGATAAGTCACTTCTCCTCAATTAGTCTCTGTTTGCCACATCTGAAAAAGGAGGGGCTGGACAAGGTGACTGCTGAGGGCTTGTATCAGGAGAGCCTCCGATAACCTATCAGATAGCCTGTAAGTACCACGCAGTTCTTTCCTTTCTCCCCTCCCCTGCGTTCCTGTTAGTAATTTAGCGAGGATCAGTTGGAAATTTCTAAAATGCAAGCCCAAATTCAGATGGAATGCTCTCCGCTTTTATGTAGTCTGGAAGCCACTAACTGGAGCTCCGGACTGTTGATCCATATAGTTTTCATTGAAAATTTAAAAGAAAATAAAAACCATCCTAAATTTCTCCCATAGTAGTCCCTTAAGGAAATCAAACATGCAAGAAAATATTGCAGTAACCCGGGAGAAATCAAAAGGAGGAAAAATACAGACGGCTCACGTTCCTCTCACCGGCTGTGGGCAGGCGCTGGGATGCACGTTACAGGACGGGAAACGCGCTGCTCAGGGAGCTTCGGGTGCAGGCCCACGGCTGAACAAGACCATGGGCGCTCTCCTGTTCAGCCCCTTCCTGATGTTCAGGATGTGAGCAGACGCCCACCCTACCTCTTCAAAGGTGAATGTCAGCGGAGTAAGTCAATCTGTTTCTCTAGGCTGTCACGCTTTTTACAAGACCATGTTCACCTCGGCCGAGGGGAGGCCCCTGTGTGCTCACCACTTCCACCTGCCCCTCCCTCAGCACCGACCCGTATGGGGCTCTGTAAGGGCAACTCTGGCAGAACGGGCAGCTGCACGTGTGCTGAGTTTTCAAGGGCACTGTATAAGCACTGAGAGCGCACAGACGCCATCACTCACATGTTCTATGACTTCAGCTGGGCATGGTTCTCATTCCTCTCTGCTTCAGTTTCCTCATTTGTAAAATGGACATAAAATCGGTAGCTATCTCAGAAGGTTCTCGCGAACATTAAATGAGATAATGCTTACATAAAGAATATAATGCTTGACGCAGAGAACGTGAACGATAGGTTATAAACAGTAATTACTATTACTACTTGTTGCTGGGCAAACAACTCAAGGTAGGTCAGAGCCATTCCCCTAAGGCTGAGATGGAATGTCAGTCTGGGGTCAGGATCTTTGGAAGCGGGAAAACCTCAGCTAAGCAGTTCTAGACTTATCATCACCCCCATGGAAGGAGTTCAATTTTAAGTCTCTTTGGGGACATGACCAGGGACTTACCTCTTAGCTTCACATCCTGGGAAGCTGACAGTTCTCTGCATGGCCTTCCTCTTTATGCTGTTTTCCTTCAGCAGATTAGCATCTCGTGGAAACAAACCTTCCATCAGGTCCATAGTTGTCTTCATTCTGGAGTCTGGATCCAAAATGTCTGCCAGAGATTTGTCTTGGTGGACAATTTCCTTGGCCAGAGCCTCTGTTCTCATGTCTTCTGAGGTCTTCTGAGGGCCAGAGCTGACATTCTCTTCTAAACTCTGAGTCCCACTGACTGGGTCGTGGCTGAGGCTTTGGGTCTGGATGGAAGGGGGCTGCCCTGGGCTTGGCTGCTTGCTAAGAGACCCGGCAGGCTGGGGCGGAGCACCGGTGGTGGAGGGTGGGTTGGTCTCATTGGCCTCTGAACTCTTGATGGAAGTCTGGGATCTGGAAGCCAGTATCTGACTATCAACCAAATGGGCTGCACCAGGGATGGGCCTTTCCTTGGCAACTGTCACCTTGGCAAGTTTGCCGGAGCTGCTAGGGGTATTAAAAGAGAGTGGTTAAGAGAAGAGTCAGCAGGAGGGTGAAGGAAGGCAGGGAGACGTTTGCACACGAGGGCTGCAGCTTCCCACACACATCAGGAGTTTCTGGGGTTGTTATTCCCCACAAACGGCAGGGTTCAAAAGGGCCTTCAACTAAGTCCACTAGCTGGTCACAGGGGGGTTGTGTGACCTTTTAAGGGGGACAGATGTAGCAGGAATTCAGTTTTGGTGAATGTTGTTCTCGGATTCCAGAGCTTTATCAAAGTGAACAGAGGGTAGTGAAAGGGAACAGGTGGTGTTTAAGGGAAGTTACGACAAGGGTGCTATCAGACAATGTATTTTAGTGCCGTCCTAGGGAGTATGTGTTGGGAAATGCCTCTTCCTCATTCTCCTGGCTTCCAAGCAGAGGTCTTCCCTAAACGTTAATGACCTTCAGCCTTACTCTTTATTCCTTCCTATGGACAGAGAGAGTGACTCTGCAAAGAGAAGCTGACCATAGCCCATTCCTAGTCCAGCCTCTTTCTTTAGAGAGTAAGGTTACCTCCAGGCTTGCTCTTGCGTGTTCACACGTGTGCTTGCTGTGTGTGTGTCCAGCACAGCCTGTGACTAGGCGGGCACCCCTGTTTAATTCGGGGCTCAGTATTAGGAGGCCCACTTATACTCAGATAGAAGCCATATGCTCCAGGATCAGCTCTCTCAGTAATAAAAGTGATTTTTTTGGTCTTCTGAATGCCGTTTTCTTTTGCCTTATTTCTTAACGGGTTCAGAACTCTGGGCAGGGAAGAGGGATGCTGTTTATTTGGACTCTTTGAACCTGCCACATCCACAGAAATGAACCACACCTCGGTGCCCAAGGACGACTAAAATGACGACCACCAAGGTCAACAAATGGAACAGTTGTGCCAGTTTCGTGAGCTGGGCTCCTGTTAAGAAACCTCCACAGGGCTCTCCAGTGGCCAGCAGAGGCGGCTCTGAGAAGCGTGGAGCGTGGAAATCTCTTCCTGGGGAGGGAGACCCTTAACCTTGGCGGAGGGCTGCTCTCACCTGGCGTGGGGCTCCCGGTAGCCCTCGCTGTCCCACTGCTCCGCGCACACAGCTTCAGGGGGAGGCGGAGGGAAGCAGTCCAGGTTCTGGGCCGGGGCTTCCCAGCTGGGAGGGGGCGGCGCTTCGCAGGCGGGGCCGGAAGAGGCGGTGGAGCGTAGGTCCCTAGCGAACACCTCGTCGTCGTCGTCCTCCCGAGGCGGCAGGGAGGCCAGCGGGGCCGACCCAGAGATCCGGAGGGAGACCCTGCCCAGAGTGCCTGGGGCCCCGAGGGGCGTGTCGGGGTCAGAAGTGCTGCTCGGGCTGGGGAGGGCCTGCGGCTTGGGGTAGTGCTTGGGGCTCGCGCACCCAGGCGATGCGCTGTCCTCGGGGAGGCTGTCCTCTCGGACCGCGTGGGCCCTCTTCACCCAGGGCGGGGAGGGCCGCGTCCCTGCTCCCTCCTCCTTCCTGCGCTCGGGGCTGGGAGGCTGGGCCGGCCAGTGGCCGCCATTTTTGGGGGTCCCGGCTGGGGTGCAGGGCTGGGCGGCGGCGGCCTGCGAGCAGTAGCTCGAGGGGCCAGGGGCAGGCAGGGCTGAGCTTGGCGGTGCAGCCCTGGTGTCCGGGAGGTGCCCTTGCGCTCCTGAGGGCAGGGGCCGGGGGCAAGGCGTTCTGCTGGCCTGCCTTGGAGGGTCCAGCGGTCCCAGACCCCTGCCGGGAATGGAGGCACCACCACCTGCTTTGCCGCCCGAAACCCCGCAACGAGGGCTGGGATGGTGTGGGAGCAACAACATCTCTTCACGGCTGGAACAGCTGAATGGCCTGGAGTGGGATACAGACACATAGGTTAGCTCTGAAGAAAAGGGGCAAACACTGAGCCCAAGGTGCATTACATGGACGGGAAAAGCATTTGATGGGGAGAAGGAAGCCCGGAGAAGCTGCACACTGTCTTCCCTTGGCTGCTCATACAAAGAACCAAGTTTAAATGAGATGCCAAGTAGGCATAAACTCCTGCAGGAAAATGTCACACGGCAAGCCTGGGGTCACAAGGCATTTCTTTCCATTAACCCTCTCATCACCCCATCTACCTCCCCCCATGCAAGGCAGCTTTTGAGGACAGGCTTCAGGATATAAAAGGCAGGAGCAGGTATGTTTCTTCTGCTCCTTTTAGGACTAGTTTGGGAACCAGCTCCTGCCTCTGGGGAAAAGAATGCTGCCTCATTCTCCACAGGTGTGAGCCCCACGGGGGAGGTCTGTTTGGAAAGTATTTGCGTGGGCTGCAGAATCTGAAGGGTTTATTTACAACTTTCTCTTAGTCTCCCAGTGTTTTCATTTCTTAAAATGGAAAGTAAGAAGGAAAGGGAGAGTCTCACCTAAGGAGCTAATAAGCAGTTACCTCTGGAGAAAGAGACTGACCATAACGAGCAAATAGGGTGCATGGTCGTTTAAACAGCTGTCCTCTAGGCTCTAAGGGAAAACCCAACAATTTCCAATACGTTTGTTAACGTGTTTGAAAGGAAAAAAAGGAGAACAAAAACAAAGAAAACACGTCTCTAGCACTGCCTGCCTGCCATGCAAGAGTTAATGTGAGGATAGGGGCTTCCCTGGTGGCACAGTGGTTGAGAGTCCGCCTGCCGATAGAGGGGACACGGGTTCGTGCCCCGGTCCGGGAAGATCCCACGTGCCGCGGAGCGGCTGGGCCCGTGAGCCATGGCCGCTGAGCCTGCGCGTCCGGAGCCTGTGCTCCGCAACGGGAGAGGCCACAACAGTGAGAGGCCCGAATACCGCAAAAAAAAAAAAAAAAAAGAGTTAATGTGAGGCTAAAAATATCTCCAGTGAACAACCATAATAATTTGTAAATCCCACATTTGTAGCTCCCTGACTAGTGTGCAAGTGAATCTGGAGAGCAGATGGCATTTTTCATTTTACAGACCCGCATCCTGAGAGAGCTGTGGCTCAGTCCCAAATCAGAGCCCCAGCACAGGCCTGCCACGAAATCATCTAAGTGCCAGGTGATGGCAAAGCAGCATAAAGAAGGAAAAGACCACAAAGAACCAAATTAGCTTTTCTCCTGCCATTATTTTTTCTTTACTATAAATGCAAATGGTTGAGTAAGAGGCCCATCTTCCACTCAGATGCATACCCTCCCCTCCCATCACAGATCCTTTTCATCTAGAAGCAGTTTCTTTACCAGAAGTCTGTCAATATTCAAGAGTGGCTATTCTGTCCTTCTTGGTGGGTTCCCAGATGGGTACACCAGAAACCCAGGGGCAGGAGATGCACTGGGGGTGCTCTTTACCCCCATGTCTTATTCATTTTGCTATCCCCAGATCCTGGCACAAAGTACCCTCTCAGTAAATGTCTGTTGAACAAACGACGTCTCTTCTGCCAAACTGCTGTTTAGACTGCAGGCCATGAACTATTTTTAAACTTAGCATCCTCTAATAGGACATGGAGTAACTGGAATCTGATGTTTTAAGGACCAACTCAGGTACCTTCATTTTGCTTTTTAAAAAGGGGAGACATTGGGCTTCCCTGGTGGCGCAGTGGTTGAGAGTCTGCCTGCTGATGTGAGGGACGCGGGCTCATGCCCCAGTCCGGGAAGATCCCACATGCCGCGGAGCAGCTGGGCCCGTGAGCCATGGCCGCTGAGCCTGTGCTCCACAACTGGAGAGGCCACAACAGTGAGAGGCCCGCGTACCGCAAAAAAAAAAAAAAAAAAGGGGAGACATCACTAAAACACACAATAAAATAATATTTATCTTTTAAAGATGTAGCCCAAATAAACTTTGATATAACATTTTAAGTTTATGTTTAATCTTCCTAGTTTACAGGAACCATACTGTAAAAAACTATATTTTTGAAGGTAATAGTTGAGTTACATGCTTAGTTTGGTTGAGAATACTTCTTCCTGGTAACTGTTTTCCAAGAATAAAGACTAGTATCATAAGATTTTATTTCAGTCTCTTTTATAATAGAGTGTGAGAGACAAGCATCTATTGACATGTATCCAGGAATCAAGTTTGATTAGTCTCATTTTTTTCCTTCATAGCATTTTTTAATGTGGTTTAAAAAAACCCCACATAACGTAAAATTAAATACTTTAAATTCATTTTAAATTTAAAAATGTTCAGTTCAGTAGTGTTAAATACACCAATATTGTTGCAAAACAGATCTCCAGAACATTTTCATCTTGCAAATCTGAAACTATATACCTATTAAGCAACAACTCTTCTTTTGCCACTCCCCTGGCCCTTGTAACCACCATTCTACTTCTCTATAAATTCGACTCCTTTAGATACCTCATACAAGGGGAATCAAAGTATTTATGACTGGCTTATTGCACTTAGCATAATGTCCTCGAGGTACATTCAGGTTGTAGCATGTGACAGCATTTCCTTCCTTTTAAAGGCTGAATAATATTCCACTGTATGCATATACCACATTTTGTTTATCCACTCATCCATCTGTGGACATTTGGGTTGCTTCCACCTCTTTGCTATTGTGAATAGTGCTGCCTCGAACATGGGTATGAAAATCTCTCTTCAAGACACTGCTTTCAATTCTTTGGATTTATACTCAGAAGTGGGATTGCTGGGTCATATGATAGATTTTTAATCTCTTGAGGAACCTCCATACTGTTTCCGTAGCAGTTATACCATTTTGTAACCCTACCAACAGTGCACAGGGGTTCCAATTTCTCCACATCCTCACCAACACTTGTTCTTTTATGTTTTTTCGATCGTAGCCATTCTAATGAGTGTGGTTTTGACTTGCATTTCTCTGATGATTAGTGATGTGCAGTATCTTTTCATGGGCCTGTTGGCCATTTGGAGAAATGTCTATTCAAGTCCTTTTTGGAATCCAGCATTTTATTTTTTGTGGTTGAATTTAGTTTCACCTTAGACTTCAGACCAGCTCTCTCTTTTTTTTTTTTTCTTGTGGTACGTGGGCCTCTCACTGTTGTGGCCTCTCCCGTTGCGGAGCACAGGCCCCAGACGCGCAGGCTCAGCGGCCATGACTCACGGGCCCAGCCGCTCCGTGGCATGTGGTATCTTCCCGGACCGGGGCACAAACCCGTGTCCCCTGCACTGGCAGGCGGGCTCTCAACCACTGCGCCACCAGGGAAGCCTTGCCATGCGTTCTTATACCACCATTTATTTGTGCTCTTATTTCCTCCCGACCCCTACAAGTGGACTCCATTATATAAATTTCTAAGTTCACGTCACTCTTTTTTTTTGTTTTTTTGTGGTACGCGGGCCTCTCACCGCCGCGGCCTCTCCCGCCGCGGAGCACAGGCTCCGGACGCGCAGGCTCAGCGGCCATGGCTCACGGGCCCAGCCGCTCCCCAACATGTGGGATCTTCCCAGACCAGGGCACAAACCCGTGTCCCCTGCATCGGCAGGCAGACTCTCAACCACTGCGCCACCAGGGAAGCCCCAGACCAGCTCTCCTTTGGCAGAGCTCTAGTTCACTGTTAGTCTTCCCTTGTCTCTAGCTTTGAATTAATGCAGCCAAACTAAAGTCCTCAGCCTCACCTTGACCGCTTCACTTTAGGCACAGCTCCAGGAGCAAGACCAACTACAGAAGGCTGCTCTTGGCAGTGAAGGAGGTAACCTAATACCCACTTCCTGACCATGCTGGCAGTATTAGGTTGAGCTATCGAGAAGGTGAATGCCAGAAAAAGAGAGAAACAATGATTGAATGAAACAGTAAAAATTAAGGAACTGGCTTGAAAAAACATGGACGGTAGTAGGGAGGGTTTAAATGTATTAACATTAGTAATAACAGATGACAGTAGATAGTCCTATAATGCTGCATTAAAACTACATACAGGCATGTGGTTCAGAGGAAACTCTCTTTGGAAATTTCTACTTCTTAAGCTCCAAGTGAATAGTTTAAAGATTCTAATTCTGAAAAACTGTCCATTATATTTTTTCTACCAAGGAGAAGTGATTTTGATGGCAACTTTAAAAACATGAATTTCCTGCTATTTTCTATCTCTAAGTGCCTAAAATAATGATTTTAGAGCTTTATTTTTTACTTCAGGTGATTCCTGCAAGTTTGTCTTGTTCTGTGAAGGCTGTTCGTGATGCTCATTCTTCCCCTAGTGCTTTATTCAGCAGACCTGATCCTCTGGGACAGAGCCAGAAGAGATCAGCCACGTTTAAGAGAGGCCCCGCGTGTGAGAGCCAGAGGATATACTTGAGAAGAGCATATCCATCAACTATTCTGATGCCAAACTTACTGGAAGTCAACCATTGCCTCAACAGCACACATTCAAAACCTATTTTGAATAGTATCATTCTTAGAGAAAGTCATCTATCAATAAAAAAGAAAGCTCCCCATGGCCTAGACAAACTGAAGAGGTGGCACACGACACTATGAAACATCATAATATCACACTTCGATTTCTGGCAGAGAGGAACAGAAGCATTTAGCTCCAGCAGCATTCATAAGGTAGAGGGCATCATAAATACAGATACATACCTGGATGCTGGGCCAGCCAAATAACATGGATCCTTCACAAGACCAAAGCCATTGTTTTCCCCCAAAAGCACATCCTTAAAACACAAGAGGAACGGCGTTATTACCAACAAACGGGTATTTAAATTTACCAAGGGGGTGGAGGTATAAAGGAGAAGGGACATTTATTGCAGGTCCACTATTTATTATCAGGTATCATGGTGGCACTCTTACATACTAACCCATTTCATCCTCAAAGCCCAGGAAGTACTGTTAATCCCACTGCATTGATGAGGACACAGGCCCCAAGAGGTTAACTTTCCCAAGGTCACAGGTGGCAGAACCTCAGTCTACCTCACTGGGTGCCTCTCCTAACAAAGACATTTTCTAAACAAGAGAAGTCTGATAACAAGTATCTCCGGACTTCAGACAACTCCTATACTTGAAATATAATGATGAAATTAAATCAAAGGGCCAAGCTTTCAAAACAGCAATAGGGAAATATGGGAGATGACAGGAAAAGCAGAGTTTATTGGATTCAGCAAAATCTCAAGAATTAGATATGAATCTGGCTTGTAATCAGGTTGAAATACATCCTCTCTGGGAAAAACATCTCACCCACATGTAATGTCAGTAACTCGGGGGACACTTCAAGGGTAGTCATTATTGTTTTTGTTTTAAATAAGGGTATATATTAGTTTCCTGAAAGGGTTGTAGGTCAGTTTTTGTTAGTGTAGAATCAGTTCATATGTACAGGTCCCTGATGAAGATAATGATATAGCTATTGATAAAACTCAATTATTTATGATAATAGGAGACAGGTAGAAAACAAGAAAATTAAATCCACATGTAATCACTAAACTTAATTTCAACAATTTATTTCACCATTTATTCTGTCCAAAGGGCCGATTGCTTTTCATCACCCCACCTCACTCTCTCTCTCTCTTTCTTTTTTTCCCCCCAATCATTGGTAGAGGTACTAAGAAGCAATGAAAAGAGCCAAAGGTGGGTGGGAGAAGGTCCAAAGAAGAAACAACCCTGAATATTATTAGTAACTGCAGCTTCCCCCTACTCGGCATTTACTGTGTGCTGGACAGTCAGCCAAGCTCTTTAAAATCCTCAAATGATGTGCCTGGAGCTGTGTTAGGCACCTGACGTTTCTTCTGTAACTGAATCTATAACAATGGGGAGAGGGGAGGTAATTGCAGCTCAGAGAGGATAAGTATCTTACCCACAATTAAGTAAGCAGCTAGGATTCAAACCATGATTTCCTCAAAGCCTAAGGTTGATCTTTGGAATCTTAAGTTGAATGGTGGCTGAGCTGGATACAATCAGATGTCAGTGCTTTGAGAAAAAGGAATTCCATGTGCCCCTGATTTGCTCAAATATCACTAGAGGGAATGGGAATTCCTACTCTCCGCAAAACCCTATGGTCCCTTTATAACCAACAAGGACCTACTGTATATATAGCACAGGGAACTCTGCTCCATATTCGGTAATAACCTAAATGGGAAAAGAACTTGAGAAAGAACAGATACATGTATAACTGAATCACTTTACTGTACACCTGAAATTAACACAACATTGTTGATCAACTATACTCCAATATAAAATAAAAAGTTAAAAAAAAAAAGTCTTTCCCCACTCCACCCCCTCTGTTGACATGAATGTTCACCTTCGCCAATAATTACCTGGAAAAGCCTATCTAGGTCCCCTTAAAGCTCCTAACCTAGTAACGTTCAAATATATATTTCTACTCTATTATTTCCTTTGAATTACAGTATGAGCTTGATATTTCTGTGGGTGTATATAAAATGAAAGAACTCAGACCCAGCAATAGGCCATTGAGAGAACTCTACATCTCCTGTCAATGGAAATACCATTTGGACAGAAGGAAAATGCCTTCCCAACCTAGCAGAAAGCCCAAGGAGGATACATTCCTGTTGCATTTATTTGCTTAGATGGGGCACGTATGCACTTTCAAAGAAGACTTGATTTTCTATAAACCGGTAAGAAGTATAAACTATTATGACAATTTAGGAAAAAGCAGTGGCAATGGGAGAAATACCAGGTATAGAGTTATGCCAACAGAAACTTAAGTGTCTGTTTTGGTTAATCGTCTCTACCTTCTTTTGACTGACTTAAAAGTACACCAGTTCTTACTCTTCATTAGGCACAGTACAGTCAGAACTGTAAACCTGGATCCCATCCAATTCCGATTCTCACTCTTCCTTTGGATTCTGAATTAAATATCCTAATATCTCTATGACCAATGAAATACGAAGACAATATTCATCTACTTTGTAATATCAGCTTCAAGTATCTGCTAAAATGAATTAGAAATTCAGTTAAAAAAATTTAAATGTTATTTAAATGTATAACAGTAATTGATAAATGTTAAAATGAAATCAATTCACTGGCTGGAGTTTTCAGATATAAGATGGTTAACTCTCACCTCCCTCCAGTCACCCAGTCTTTTTTGATACCGGGAGGCAGTGTGGTATAGTGACTTAAAACCTCTGGAGTCAGACAGTATGGGGTCAAAACCTTGCTCCCACTATGTTGGGCAAATTTCTCAGCCTTTCTGTGCCTCAGTTCCCTCATCTGTAATATGGTGATAACAACGGTATCGCCTCCTTTGCATAGATGTAGGATTAATTTTAAGCTTATAAAACACAGTACAGTGACTGGCACATAGTAAACATTTGATTATTCGTAGCTAGTTGTAACTTTACATTTTGTGGAAAGTTGATTCTGTTATTTATCCCCAGGCTTGTTGAGAGGTACTAAAAATGATATACAGGTTGCATGCAATATACAATGTTGCATCCAACATTGTGGGGTTCCATGCACTGAGCAATTTCCTCAGCAATCAAATGTCTGTCACATCATCACATGGTGAATGTGCTACATATAAGAAATGAAGATCTCTGAAAATACAGTGAGAACCAGAGAAGACTCTAACTCAGCATTTTGAAAAAAAAAAAATACCCCACCAGGAATCTTATTTCTCCAAAAGCTTTCTTTTTATAGCCTCTGCTATATTTTAGATCTATGACAACGAACAGGTGTAAATTTCCATCTCCAAGACAGAAATGTCTGGATTTTTTCCTGCAGCTTTGCAGGGCCTACCTACTTTAAAACAGTTAAGTTTTCTAAAGTCTCACAGAAAGTAGGAAATAGCCAAGAATTTGATGTGCCCTTCAGCTCCGTCACTAATATCCATTTGTTCTGCAATTACACCTTTAAAATTAAGAGGAATTGGGGCTTCCCTGGTGGCGCAGTGGTTAAGAATCCGCCTGCCAATGCAGGGGACACGGGTTTGAGCCCTGGTCCGGGAAGATCCCACATGCCACGGGGCAACTAAGACCGTGCGCCACAACTACTGAGCCTGCGCTCTAGAGCCCGTGAACCACAGCTACTGAAGCCCATGCACATAGACCCCGTGCTCAGCAACAAAGAGAAGCCACCACAATGAGAAGCCCGCACAGTGCAACAAAGAGTAGCCCCCATTCACTGCAACTAAAGAAAGCCCACGCACAGCAACGAAGAGCCAACGCAGCCAAAGATAAATAAATAAATAAATCTATTAAAATTAAGAGGAATTAAAGGAGAGGGAATAGGAGGCGGCTTGTTCAGAGACGACCACAGCTGGCTAAGGAAAGGCCCAGGGGTGCTGAGTGTCTGAGCAGGTCTCAGGCTACAAAAGGTGGCAGCCTTCTACAATCATCGTTTCAGGCCCAAGAATGATCAAGCTTTATAAACAGAGAAACTGATTTCCATGCTGACCTTGTTTTGGAAGCAAAAACTATCCTCACTAATGGACTTTTGAAAAGGAGCTGAATCCTTGCCCAAAGCTTGCAAAATCCTGCTCTATTAGTATCTACCTGGCAGGAGCAAGCAGCGTTTGTTCCGGATGCCTCGGACTGAGCCAGCACCAGAAACAGACTCCATATTTTGGGTTTAACTCAACCAGATGATTTAGTCGCTACAGCGTCACTTAATTTCTCAGAGTCCTCTAAAGCCGGGATGAGAAAAATTGTTATTTAACACCTTCCCTAAAGCTTAATGGTAAAAGTTCCTGGAATTTATTCAAATAAATAATAACATCTTAAAATATTAACCACAATAATTATGTGGAGACTAGTTTTATTTTGTTTTTCACTAGTTCTACAACTAAGGTAGATAATGGGTGTATGAAGAAGATGCGAGAGGCAGACCTTGCCATGGACCAGTCTCAGGGCAGGCACAGTGCAGCTGCTGAGCCAGGGAATGAAGGAGGAAGCCTAAGAACACAGTCTTGATGCAGTTGCAATCTAGGGGATGATAACCTATTTTCAGAATTTGTAGGAGCAAAGCAGCGCAGATAAAGTATTTCACGTTGAAACATTTCCCCCCTCTGGCATCATATTCCCGTTAAATAATTTCTAAATATGGTACTCCCTTTATTAAAGAGAACATAAATAATGTTCTGTATTTAGCTGTCTTTCTAGAAAGTTTTTCAAATAATACCAAATAATTGGGATTTAATTGGGATCATTTCTCTATACTGCCTATGTTTTAGCTCTATTTCCCAGTTTACCAGGCTTGAGAAATATCTGGAAGGGCAAAATAACATTCATAACCATCCAACAAATTCCCCAAGAGAGAATAATGACATCGATCAGAAGATGATTTAGTTTTCACCTAAGCATTTCTATTTTCTTCAGGACATGGGGAGAGAAATAGAGAAAATGTTTGTTCTGCTACGTGGTGAGCTTCCGAAGCCCATCAAACTGGCTGAAATGGCATGTTACACATATGGATTTTAAAAGCATCTTAGTTGTAGGATAAGGACTGGAAATTAGCTCTGTTCTTCACGCTAAGGGGTAAAAAGCAGCTACTGGAGGCTTATGGAGGATTGCCTCTATAGACTGTGTGTGTGTGTGGTGTGTGGGTTATATTGGGGAGAAAATATTTCTGAAGAGAAAATATCTGGGAGGGAGCAGTATTTTCTCACAATGCTGTGCGTATGTGTGTTGCAGAAGCACTGCAGCAGACAGATGTCTCAGACAGTAATGGCTAACTCTTCTTTGTCCGAAGCTGTTTCCTCCAACTCAATGCCTCCCCCACACAACCTCCAACTCTTTGTCAACATCCTGCTCATCCTTTATAGCCTGGTTCATATCCCTTCTCCTTCAAGAGATGCTCTCTTAGATCCTCTCAGAATTACTATCCCTCCCATAGCATATTATTTATGACCACTCCCAAAGCATTCACTATTCGTGTTAGTTATTTATATGTAAGTTCATAGTCCTTTGCTCAATTGTGAACCCCAGAAAGGCATGACCCTTATTTTCCTTTACGTTTCCTTTAAACCTATAAGCAGTCCTTTTCGTAAAACACACACTCTACAAATGCTTGCTGAATGATTACATTCTCTGCTGGGGAAAACAGAATCTGAGAAGGGACAATGGAGGGGTATTCTTCCCTGTGGTAACATATATGTGAATTCCTCGCATCTTCTTACCCGGCAAGGGAACCATGAGGCAGGACATCGACTTGCAGTGCACGTGGAGCTTGAGAATGGGCTAAGAATTAGGGGAATTGATAGACTCCTGGAGCCAGAGTGCTCGGATCTTACTCCTAGCTCCGCCTAAAATTTCCAGTGGAAAGCGCCTCGTGATCTTTTCATAGTCTGGAGACTTTATGAGAGAATTGGGAAGTCTGACATTCTCCTATCTCACCACGATAGTACACAGAAAGAGGCAGAGAGACATGGATTTGATATGGATAATATACTCCACCACATAGGATTATTTTGAAGATTAATGGGATAATAAACATAAAAGCATACTTAGTTGAAGGCCTGGAGCTCAATAACCAACAACTATCAAAGTCAATAACTATACTTATTTTGTAAATGCAAAAGTCCAATAGAAACAAAGAAGGTATGAAGCTAACGTCTTTAAAAAACTGAGACACAGCCTCTATTGCATGAACTTAATAAAGGAGAAAAGAAGCAAAACAAACAAAAAACAAAACGCAAAAAAAACCCCGAAACAAAAAGATAACCCCTAAATTTTCCTAATCTAATTCTTACACTGAGAAGTGGGTAACACTAAAATGAAATTATTATATATATATATGTATATACTATATAATACATACATACTATATATGTATGTGTGTATATATATTATATACACTTGTCTTCCCAGTATCCCCAGGGAATTGGCTCAAGGACCCCCCCCCCCAGGGACAGATACCCAAATCCACCTGATGCTCTATACTGATAAAATGGCATAGTATTTGCATATAACCTACACACATCCTCCTGTATACTTTAAATCATCTCTACTTACAATCTAAATACTACGTAAATAGTTGCTGGCGTGCTGGCAAATTCAAATTTTGCTTTTTGGAACTTTCTGGAATTTTCCCAATATTTTCCATTCCAGTGCAGAACCAGGAATACGAGGCCTACTGTGTGTGTGTGTACACATATACATCTGTACCCACTGATACACACTCATATATATGTATAGATATCTATATTGGTATACAATACATGTATCTACATAAGATATCGATATCTACGTACTATATATCTGTATCTCTGTAATGATCTCATCAGACAGGGGCACTGAGAAAGCACCTTATGAAAACGAATGCTACTCTCTTGCGTGTAAAAGGAAAACAAAGGGGAGAGGAGGGGTTAGAGAAGTCGCACTAAGGCTTCCAGGATGCAAGGGGCAGTGCTAGGACCCGCTGGCTGCACATACCTGGCGCTTGTCTGCGGTGGGAGATGACCGTGACCTCATGTGGACAGGGATGGCCTGAACGCCTGAGCGCTCCAGCAGGTCCTCGGCCGACATGGACTTCCCAGCCCTCCCGGCAGCGGACCCCCACGGGGAGGGCTCCCCAGGGGTCCTATCCAGCCTCTGGGGGCCCTTTGGACCGCCGTTAGCTCCACTGAGCAGTTCTCTCGGGCCTTGGTCTCCGCGGCGCCGTTCCCCGAGGTGGCGGCCATCGGCAAAGGAGCTGCTGCGATCTCGGGGGGCCCGTGGCGGCTCCCCGCCACCCCCTTCCGCGGTGACCGTCTGGAGGGCGGCCTCCCTGCGGGGCGGCAGGCTGGGCTCCCGCAGAGAGGAGAGACTGGAAGCAGCAGCGAGGCTGGGGCCCTCCGGCGCGGCCTGGAGGTAGGCGCTCTGGGGGCGCTCCCGCAGCGGCCCAGGCTCCTGGAGGCCGCAGCCAGCGGCAGCGGGCCGCTTGCCGGTCTTGCGCTGAATGTAGTCGGCCAGCGCGCTCTGCTGGAACTGCTTCAGCTCGGGCCCCGACAGGCTGAGGGTGGAGCAGGCCCTGCCGTCTCGCTCGAAGATGCGGCGCCGGTCAGCCACCGAGCTCTCCGCGAACTGCGGCCCCTTCCTTGGCGGGCCCGGGGGCGCCGGCTCGGCCTCCTCCGAGACCCCCACCTCATGCATCTTCTCGGGCTCCGAGTACGAGCGCTTCTTCTGCTCAGGGGTCAGGTGCCGGCGCGGCCCCCTCCGGGTGGCGGGGGGCGCGGGCCGGGCAGGGTCGCCCTCGGCCGGGGTCACGCTGTGCCGCTCGCGCGGAGTGTGCGGAGAGGCGGAAGTCGGCGCTTCCGGGCTCCGCAGCCCCACGTGGGCAGAGGCGGGTCGCAGCCGCCAGGGCCTGGCAGCTGTGGGCGTCCCCGGCTCGAGGTCCCGGCGTCGAAAGGAGGTGGCGCCCAGAACGCGGGACTGCGCATCCTTGATGCTGTTCCGGTAGGCGCGGCTGAAGGGGGCATCCGGCACGGGCGACTCTGGCGTGCGGGGCCGGTCATCGGGCCACACGGCCTCCTTCTCCGCCTCGCTGAAGAGCTGGAAGGTGCTCTGGCTGCGGAGCAGGCGAGCGTCCCGCCTCAGCTGCTGACCACACGGCTGCCAGGAAACCTCTTCCGACTTCGGCTCCCCGTTTTTGCAGTGCGGCTCCCCATTGCCTAGGGGTTCAATGGATTCGGAAAAACGGATATGGGCCTTTGTCTCCTCCAAGTCATTCCCCGAAGTATTAGAAGTTGGGAGTGTCCGGTTGGGCCTGTGGTTATAACCGTAACTAGAGCTGCCCGCACTCGGGGGTCTCTGGCTCCCTTGCTCTCGCTGCTCGATCTTGGAAACCTTCTCCAGCACGGAGCAGTGGGGCTTCCCATACTGAAAGCCCTGCAGAGCCGAGGCGCTGCTGGAGCTGAGCCTCCTTCGGCCCAGACTGGATGTCTCCTGCGGGGGCGGGGAGGGCAGCTCTTCATACCTTGGGTCTGAACTGTGGAACGAAGCCAAGGCACTGGTTCTCCCCTCAGGCCTGGGATAGGAAACTGACCTGTCCAGCTGGCTCCTGTGATCAGGAACAACAGTCCTTCCAGAGTCCTCTGCCTTGGTGCTGACTGTACAGGTGGACGTGCCTTCCAGGTAGATCTCCTGGGCTCCCCCTCCTAGATCCAGGCTGCTTTGCCTTCTTAGACTCTCAGGAATGTTTTGGAGGGAGGAGAAGGCAGATGTGGTCTTGCCAAAGTTGCCTGGCATGCTCTGGCCCAGGCTGCCTCTGTCGAACCTCCGTCGGAGGTTGGCATTGTGGTCTTCATGGAAATCCCCCTCCCAAGGCTCTGAGGGCAGGAAAGATCTCTTGTCTTCACCCACTTGCCAGGCCTGAGCCGGAGTGGATTGGAGGCTGTGGTAATTAGAATATTTGTTGCCCTGCGTGCTCTTTCTCTCACTGGGATGTGGGCTGTCGCCTTGGAGAGGTGTGAGAAGTCTCTTCAGGGAGGTCTCCTCCTCCTCGTTTTCAGGCACTGAGAGGAAATGGACTTTGTAGGGGACACATTTGGCTGAAACTTCAGGTTTCCTCTCTCCCGGGGACACTGAGTCATGTTCTAGGGGCTGGCAGAAGGCAAAGCCAGGCCTGCTAGATCCACTTTGGTTCCCATTCTCATCAAGGGCAGCCGTCTTGTCGCAAGCTCCCTGCGGAGCTGGATACCCGCCCTCCTTGGCCAGCGCAGGGTAGAGGGTGCCGTTACCACTCACGGAAGGCCGGGGCACTTGGGCAAAGTGTGGCTCCAGGGAAGGTACCGGGTAGATGCCAGTCGGCAGCAGAGGTTGGCCAGGTTGGGCCTTCTGGGTGTAATTATGCTTGGGCTTCACTGGGGGGCTGTTTTCTGGACTTTTCTCCAGCACAGTATGCAGCTGTTCCTCTATGAAGGGAGATTTCAGGGTGCCTGCAGAGTTTGCCTGAGGCCGGCAGAACCGTTTCTGATCAAGGCTAGACCAGGAGCCAGGCCGCTCTCGCTGCCGAAAGGCCGCATAACTGTCACTCCGAGCCGGGGGCAGGGGCGCACCCACTTTAGGAGGCAAGTTGTCCACGGTGGTCTCCAAGGAGCTGGGGCAGTGCTGGCTCCAGGAGGGGGGTGGTGCTTCCTTGCCCCGAGGAACACTATGCCATTTCTCATAGCCCTGACCATCTGCCAATGCTCGGGCCTCCTTACCTTGCAGGAGCAGGCCTGAAGAGTTCACCTCATACTCTGCTGAGACCCCCCTCCGGGGATCATAGACTGTCTTAACATAGCGAATGTCTGCCTGCCTCATCCCTTCTAGGAGGCCACCTCGAGCAGAAGTGGTGTCCACGGAGCCTGAACGCTCCCGGCCAGAGATGCCGGGGGCCGGATATTCGAGGATGCTAGAACTGGCGGAGAAGGAGCTGTAAGCCGAGTCTCTCTTGTTATGGAGGTGGCCAAGCTGCTCAATGCTGCTGGTAGACTTGGCCGGGGAGAGAGGGTGGCAGGGCGGGCATCCCCCGCTGGGCTCCAGGCTGTCCGTGCTCCCCTGGGAGCTGCACCGGTCGGGGCTCCGCCTCAGATAAGCATGGTCATAGCCGGAGAGGTCCCTGGTAGAGGAGCTGGAAGAAAGGGAGGCAGAGCGGTCAGCAGGGAGTCTGTATCATTCCGCAGGCTTACAGGCACGGGACCCAGCCTATAAACGTACCCTTGGGAAAGATGTTTGGTTTCTGGAAGGCTGGGGGGAAAGGGCCATATTTGGGCCTTGCTCAGCCTCCCTGCGTGTCGTCACTAGGAGTAACTGCCCAACGCCGCAACCCACGGGCCGCTCATCAATCACCCAGGCTCGCCGAGGGAGAAGCGGGTAGCACGAGGGGGCCACTTGGACACGGGCGGCACACTGACGGGATGTGCTCCATGCCAGGAGTGACATTCTGCACACGCCAAGAAATGAGAGAGGTGGGCGAGGAAGGAGGAGGATGAGTGACGGAGACCGACATTTTATGTCCCTTGGGGCGTCTGCGGGGAGAAGGGGAGAGCTTAGTAAGAGACCAGGCACGTGAGTGGGTGAGGGCGACTCTGCACATGTCCTTGGTTTTAGTTAATATCTTTCCTTTTTATAGAATTGGAGGGCTACTCCCTGGCCATCTTCCTGGAATCTCAACTGTACAAGAGACAGTTTGTTTGTGGGGAGAGCGCCAAACACAAAACTGAAAGAGAGAAATACTGAGAGAATATTATAGAGTTAGAAAAAGCGGAGGAGAGAGAAGGAGAGGCAGGCTGGATAAGAAGCTTTAATCATAGGAGACTCTTGGGTGCTGGGAGCCAATCACCCACGGACCACTTCCCAGAACCTGGGCAAAGCCTCATACACTGGAGGGTAAAACCTCCTTCACCAGCTCGTCTAGGTGATTTTCAGAGCCTGCCTGGGGGAGGGGCAGTGACTCTCACTCCTGGCATCATACACCCCAGAAAGTTGCCATAAGACAGAATTACTTATAATTAGCTTTAATTATAAAATCAAAATAGACTTCACCCCAGCATGTTGGGGGAGAGAGGACATGGACATAGGAAGGAGTAAGTAGCTCAAAAATCAAACAGCAGTCTCAATAGTTCAACATTTGGGACTCACTATTCTCTAAAGAAGAGAAAAGAAGAACTAAGCGTTCTTGCCTGAGGTTTTCCATTTTTAAATGAATAGGCATGTAAACACTATTAAAATTCATGGAGCTGTTATGATATTTCTAGATCTCATGTAAGTAAATATGGTGTCTTAATGGCTGAGTATGCGATAATGCTTTGTGGCTGGACTGTCTCCAGAGTATATGGGAAGAGACTATAGAAGGATCACCTGCTGAGTCAAAACTGGTGCTGGAATTCAAGGAAAAGAAGACTAGATTTTCAGCAACTCACCCTAAGAATAATTTTCTCTATCAAGGGAAGTGAACTTACTGAATGGAGCATCCTGCTTTGGGAGGGACAGGTATAAATTCAAGGGAGAAAGGAAGGGAACAGCTCCTGAACCAACCAGATTAGGGAAGTCAGTCCTGGCACCCAGTGGCATGGCATATGTCACTGCCAGTTTTCACTCCCACTCCCCTCTAAATGAAGAGGCTGTGTTGAAAATGCACATGACACGGCTCAGTTGAGGATAATCCCATATGACCCGCTTGTGCTTCCCTTTATCTCCTCTAACAGAAGACTCAGAGCTAATACTCTGAGGGCACATGGAAGCAGTAGACCCCACAAGGGCTGTTTTGCTCATCAATTCCATGCAGGTGGTAGACACTACTTAATCCTCCTCCCAACTGCTAAGAATTTTAGCAGTCTTTCACTAAAAGGGTAATTCAAATCTAATTTAGGAGCATGCAAAAAAAATCAAAGTGAATAAACTGATGGGTTTACTGTAACACTGTTGAGTGGGAGGAAATGCCACCACCAACGTATCTCAAAATACAGATGGCGGGCTTCCCTGGTGGCGCAGCGGTTGAGAGTCCGCCTGCCGATGCAGGGGACGCGGGTTCGTGCCCCGGTCCGGGAAGATCCCACATGCCGCGGAGCAACTAAGCCTACGTGCCACGACTACCGAGCCTGCGCTCTACAGCCCGCGAGCCACAACTTCTGAAGCCCGCATGCCTAGAGCCCATGCTCTGCAACAAGAGAAGCCACTGCAATGAGAAGCCCGCGCACCGCAACGAAGAGTAGCCCCCGCTCGCCGCAACTAGAGAAAGCCCGCGCGCAGCAACAAAGACCCAACACAGCCAAAAATAAAAAAATAGAGAGATAAATAAATAAATGACCCATGAAATACATTCCCACGTCAGGGTCTCAGGGCCTTTGTACTCGCTGTTCCCACAAAAAAGGAATGCTCTTCACCTGGTGCAATCCCTTTCCCTTATTCAAGTCTCTGCATCAGAGAAGACTTCCTGCTACTCACTGAAGAGCACCTCTTCTGTCCTTACTCCCTGTTACTTTGCTTTACTTTCTTCGTGGCACTTACCACTACTTGACATCACATCACCTCTGTTTGAAAGTATTAATATTTTCTAAATACTTAAACCACAGCAAAAAGCACAAGTGTATGCAAACATTTCCTAAAGTGTACTCCCAGAATATTAATTGCTTAGGTGACCAAATATGTTTGGAAAATACTGGGCTAGATGACTTAAATAATTGTAATTACTTTAAGACTCCTGAGTCCTTAATAAACTCGCTCATGTGATGTTCTTAAAGGAAAATATACTAAGCAGTGTTTTCTAAACTTATGTGACCCTAGAAACTTTTTCCCAAGGAGTATCTAATGGATTATTATTCCATGGAACATACCTGGGGAAACAAATACATCAGGTTGGGGGCTTTTTATGTCTCGTTCAGTCTTGTACCCTCAATAATCAGAACTTATCTGAGACGTAGTGGGTATTCCACACATATTTGCTGAAGGAGTGAATCAATGAACACATACTGGTTCTTTAGTATTTTGATACTGTTATTTCAGCCTCTTAGGAGGGGACCAGACTACATGACTTTTCAAGGTTTCTTCTAAAGTACATAGGACTTTAGAAGTCCTAATACTTTAGGACCATTGTGAGATTTCTGTATGACAGCAAAAAGGCAGTGACAAGGACCTGACAGAAAGAGGCTGAAATACAATTTCGGTGGAATTCCAGATCCAAGCTAGCTTGCGGGCAGTGAAAATTACGTCTCCAGTCTCTCTGAACTTCCCTCTCCTTCTCTCCTCACTCCTGCCCTTCCCCAACCCTAGAGCTCCCTCTTTCTCCTGCTTCTTAATGAGAAGCAGATCCACACATTTAGGTAATATTCCTGGTTTCTGGAACTGTCAGAAGGCTGTCAGAGGAATGCCGCCCACCAGACCACTAGATGCCACTGTGTTCCTCAGAAACGTGCCAGGAGAGCTTCTCCGTCTACAGCTGCCAAGGGCTGACCCTCCGAGCAGAACTCAGAGCTGCAAGACCGAGGCATGGAATGAACAGACCACAGGATGCTCTGGGCTGCAGTAGGAGCTGGGTAACCCGAGCTTCCCTTTCTCCCTCTCTCTTCCTTCACAGAGCTTTTGTGCTGACAGTCATTGTGACAGCGGGAGGCTGTGCTGAAGCTTGAATTAGAGGACAGACTGGTAGGTACAGTACAAGATCCACCTGCCTCTGGAGGTTGGGATGAGGAGGAAAGAGCAGGTAGAGAAGCAGAACCTTCAGAATATTGCACTTCTGATGCCAACGCCATCTTTCTCCTGAGGCCTCTTGGAGCTCACCTTAGTTACTGTGAGCACTTACTCTAAGCACTGATTGCAGTCGTCTTATTTCTGCCTTTGGACAAGCTTGTATTTTAGGTCACAGTATGACTTCAGATTTAGGGCCTCCTAAGGCTAGCGGTTAGGAGGCTCCAAAGGGCCCCACTGTTTAGGGGTACCCTGTTAACACACTCCTGCATTTTGTAAGTGTGTGCCGGTTTATGCCATTAACCTAGTCCATTACTAGGTTTCACTGTACCTCTGACAAGTCTTCAGCCTAATTATTATAATTAGTTTTCATAGTTACTGAGTGCTCACTATGTTTCAGGAACTACACTAAATGTTTTGCATATGTTATTTTGCTTAATCTTCACTACGAGCCAATGAGATCTGTATTATGAATTTCATTTTACAGACAAGGAAACCAAGATCAAAGAGGTGAAGTGACTGGCTCAAGCTCACGCAGTAGGTGGTGAAGTGGAGATTTAAACCGAGGTCTCACTTAGAAGCCCAAGTAGCTCACCATCGTGCTGTCCTTCCTTCACACTCTTAGGCCCCTGCATCTAACCTTCTAAAGGCCTTCAACACCGCTGTGCCCACAGAGCAAAAGCACTGTGCCTGCATGGGGCGTGGGCACTGCTGGCAGCTCTGTTCCCGGAGCACACATGGCTCAGATGGTGAGAAGAAATTCTTTCAGGGTTATTGGGAGGGACACGGGCAAGGGAGAGGAGTGCCTGTAACAAGGAGGGTAACCAGGAAGGTATTCTAACGTGGAGGGAGCCATGCCCACCAGTCAGAGCGCTAGCATTTGGCCTTTGGTTTGACCAGACATGAGTGTTAGGGGTTCTGAGTCCTCGCCAAATGCGTACCCACCGCCTGGTAGTTAAGGAATCCTTCCAGAAACATCCTCCACTCCCTGACACAGACAAGCCCTTGCATCTCATTTGTATGCGGGACCCATATTACCTTGACTTTCCTACCTCCCTACCATAACCTATATATCCAAGTACTTCCAAAAAAGTGGTAAGTGACAGAGCCTGCCTCCCTGGGCTCAGAAGATGGATTCCAATTTGCATGGCTCTAAGCCTGTAGTAAATGTAGGGGCGTCCTGACTTAGTTCTTTTTTTTTTTTTTTTTTTTTGCGGTACACAGGCCTCTCACCATTGTGGCCTCTCCCCGTTGTGGCCTCTCCCGCTGCGGAGCACAGGCTCCGGACGCGCAGGCTCAGCGGCCATGGCTCACGGGCCCAGCCGCTCCGCAGTATGTGGGATCTTCCCCGACCGGGGCATGAACCCGTGTCCCCTGCATCGGCAGGCGGACTCTCAACCACTGCGCCACCAGGGAAGCCCCTGATTTAGCTCTTTAATATAAAGAACTAAGTGGGTGGTCAGGCTTGGCTCCCTTCTCCCCAGTCCCCTTCACTTGTGTAAGGTCTGATTACTATAATAAATCCCTTCTCCTGTAACACCCATGATGGCTTTGCTTTTCCCTGACTGGACCTTGACAGAGTGACTAGAAAAGCAGAGGAAGAATAACTAGTATAACTGGTGTAGAGGAAGTATAGGAGATTACATGCAACGGCTTTGAAACCTCGCTTGGATTTGAGTCTTGACTTGGGTACTGATCAAATGTTTGACCTTGGACAAAGCCATCTTTCCAGCTTCAATGTCCTGTCCTGCGAAATGGAGTTAAGAACACTGTATCTGTTTCAAGGGCATATAGGAAGGACCACACGAGACGATGTATACACTGAGCAATCCTCAGTGTGTTAACTGCTTCGATTGGAGCTAAGCTGGATAAGTGGCTTTAACAGAAGGAGAAAAACCAACTGGGGAGTTCAAATACTGAATAAAATAATTCAGATAAAAATCAGATACAGAGGAATGGATAAAGAAGATGTGGTACATATATACAGTAGAATATTACTCAGCCATAAAAAGGAATAAAATTGGGTCATTTGTAGAGACAAGAATGGACTTAGAGATTGTCATACAGAGTGAAGTAAGTCAGAAAGAGAAAAACAAATACCGTATACTAATGCATATATGTGGAATCTAAAAAAATGGTATAGATGATCTTACTTGCAAAGCAGAAATAGACACAGACATAGAGAACAAACATATGCATACCAAGGAGGAAGGGGGTGGGATGGGAGGAATTGGGAGATGGGGAATGACATATATACACTATTGATACTATGTATAAAATAGATAACTAATGAGAACCTACTGAATAGCACAGGGAACTCTACTCAGTGCTCTGTGGTGACCTAAATGGGAAGGAAATCCGAAAAAAGAGGGGATACATATATACGTAGAGCTGATTCACTTTGCTGTACAGTAGAAACTAACATAACATTGTAAAGCAACTATACTCCAATAAAAATTAATTAAAAAAACCAGATACATATTTGAAGAAAGGACATTAAGCACTGAGGGAGGGAGTTGTCAGTTTTTCCAGTATAGTGTTATAACGTGTAATTGAGAAATGTCTGACTGAGAATCAACAGGCCCCATAAATATCTCAAATGAGCAGTCAGTGTTCAAAATAATCCTGTCCTCCCTTCATGCCAGTCTAGCCCAGGATATGAAGATGACTCGTACACCATTAGGGGTTTTAAGAGGATGAGGATAGTGGGAAGAGAGACTTAATACTCAACATAAGTATAAGAAAACAATCTTTTCTGGGAACAGGACATTTGAAAGTAAGAAGCCCCTGGGTCTCAGCTGTGGCCACTTACCTGGAATGGTAGCTCCGGGGCCAAGGAGTGCCAATCGTGCCCTGAGATATCTGCATCATGCTGGCATCGGGTTGGTTCTCCCCAAATTTGGTTGAATGCCAAGAATGAGGTCGGCCCGCAGGTTCACTGCGCCTGGGGAGACACAGGAGAGGGACCCCCAGCGTTAGGAGCAATCTCAGCTGATCGCTTCACCAATGAGATTTATGGACTTGGAAGCAGAGACTGCTGTATCCTCAGAGATGGAAAACAATCAAGTAAATACTGGAAAATGGATCTTACTGCTCACTTCTCTTAGTAACCATTGTTTTTTTTTTTCTGCTTTATTAATATGTTTATTTTCCCTTTCATTCTGACATGATTTCAGTTACATAAAAATACTGCAAACTTAGTTTAAAGAATTTCTGAATAAACCCTAGCGCACTGTTGGTGAGAGTGCAAACTGGTACAGCCACTATGGAAAACAGTATGGAGTTTCCTTAAAAAAATTAAAAATAGAACTAACAGTATGATCCAGCGATCCTACTTCTGGGCATATATCCAAAGAAACTGAAATCAGGAACTTAAAGATCTATCTGCACTCCCATGTTCATTGCAGCATTACTCACAATAGCCAAGATATAGAAACAACCTAAGTTTCAGTGGATGAATGGATAAAGAAGATGCCATATATACATACAATGGAATATTATTCAGCCACGGGAAAGAAGGAAATCGTGCCATTTGCAACAACTTGGATGCATTATGCTAAGTGAAATAAGCCAGACAGAGAAAGACAAGTACTGAATGATTTCACTTCTATGTAGCATCTAAAAAGGACAAACTCAGAAAAACAGAGTAGAGTGGTGGCTATCAGGGGTTGAGGGGGTGGAGGAAATGGGGAGATTTTAGTCAAAGGGTACAAACTTCAAGTTATAAAGATTAACAAGTTCCGGGGATCTGATGTACAGCATGGTGATTATAGCTAATTCCGTATCATATACATACTTGAATGTTGCTAAAGGAACAGATTTTAAATGTTCTCACCAGCTAAGACAGAAATGGTAACTATGTGACTAGATGCAGCTGGTATCTAATACAGTGGTGGTAATCATTTTGCAATTTAGAAATGTATCAAGATGTTCTACACCTTAAACTTGCAGTGTTATGTATCAATTATATCTCAATAAAGCTGGAAAAAATCCCACATAACCTTCATCTAGCTTTCCTACATGTTAACGTTTCATGCTTTATTAATTTAAGGCACATGGAGTTGCCTTGGTCTTTCTTTGCACGACTTGTCCATATATAAATATGGGAGCAATAATTCCTGCCCACCTCTCAAGGGACTTTCTGGGGATTTTGAAGTTCTCTGTGATATTCTGATGCTGGATAAATGCTATTATTTTAATATCTTGGTAAGAACGACATAAAAACTACCAGTTACCTTGGTGTTAACACACTCTGATCTGCGGAGTATAAACAACAAGATGCTCTCCAAAACAGTTTCTCATTTTGCAAGTCAATGACTTCACCTTTAAACATCCTGCCCTTATAACACAAAGAACTGACAAAGCCAAATGGGGAAAGTGGGTGTTCTTCAGACTGCAATACTGAAGGATGGATGAATTTGGTAAGAAGGATTACACTACTATAGAAGGTCAGAGTCAAGAGAGAGTGGCTGAACTTTATTTTTGGCAGAAAAGTGAGATAATGTTTACCAACACCTTCAGGGATTTCTAGACTGAAATCTCAATGGAGAGAAGAGAGGAGGTGCCCTGAAGCATTGACAGAATGTAGCTACCTAGGCTTAATATCAGTTGGTACACCTCCTTCATGAAGGATCAGACAACTTGCTGAACGTTCTGCATCAGACTCTGAAGTATAAAAGGGGGCTGTGCAGAGGACAATGGAGACACGCTGTTTCATCTAGGTTAAGTGAAAAAAAATTTCCCTTTGTGCTTTAAAAACAATAGCAAGGGGCTTCCCTGGTGGCGCAGTGGTTGAGAGTCCGCCTGCCGATGCAGGGGACACGGGTTCGTGCCCTGGTCCGGGAAGATCCCACATGCCGCGGAGCGGCTGGTCCCATGAGACATGGCCGCTGGGCCTGCGCGTTCGGAGCCTGTGCTCCACAGCGGGAGAGGCCACAGCAGTGAGAGGCCTGCATACCGCAAAAAAATAAAAAACAAAAAAAGCAATAGCAAGGCTCCCTTTTAAATGTAAGCTATCCAGACCTTTCTTCAATTTCCTTCCCATTCATTCAAGGGCATCCATAGAGACTTTCTACGTGGCAGCCACTATGCTGGCACTGGGGATCCAAAGAAGAACAAAGTATCACTAGACCCAAATAATTCACAGTACAGTAGAAGAGACAGCCATGTAAACCGCTATAAGACACTGAGATGGGTTCCGTAATCGAGACTTGTACAAGGTGCTCAGTGAACTCAGAAGAGGCAGTCACCGAAAACATGAAACCATGAAAGATTTCTCCAGATGGCAGGGGGCGGGAAACGGAAGGGAAGGACAACCAGGTAGAAGAAACAGCGCGATGGGCTTCCCTGGTGGTGCAGTGGTTCGGGGTCCGCCTGCCAATGCAGGGGACACGGATTCGTGCCCCGGTCTGGGAAGATCCCACATGCCGCGGAGCGGCTGGGCCCGTGAGCCATGGCCGCTGAGCCTGCACATCCGGAGCCTGTGCTCCGCAACGGGAGAGGCCACAGCAGTGAGAGGCCCGCGTATCGGAAAAAAAAAAAAAAAAAGAAGAAGAAACAGCACGACAAATGCATGGAAATGCAGAAGAACACGGTACAAGCAACTTAAGTAGGTGGAGAGGAGATGACGAGTGAGAGGAAGGCAGCAGATGAAGGTGAAGAGCTAGGAGGGTCCAGGTCTCACTGAAGGGTGTGAATAGTGTCCTATGGGTTTGGAGGCCACCGAAGAACCTTAGCCAAGGAGGGCCATGTCCAAATTTGAGTTTCAGGAAGATATTGCCAATAATGAGAATATATTTGAGAGAGACAAGATCGGAGGCTATCGTCTTGGCCAGGGTAAGAGATAATCAAGACCCGGCACTAAGGCAGGGGCAGTGAACTTAAAGGGATGACAGGTCTAAGAACCAACCACCGAGGAGGTGAAATTCCCAGCCTAGTGAGCGCTTGGATGTGGTTGGTGTAGAAGAGAGTATAGTCAAGGAGGAAGGACGGTCTTCATGTTTGTAGCTTGAACTAGAATGGTAAGAACTATGAGATGGAGGGACGGGAGCGGAGGGAGGAAGGGGGGAAACAGAGCGGGGAGGCAGATGGCTCACTTGGGGCGTGCAATGTGAGGGGCCCTGGGGACTGCAGTGGTGGACAGGAAGCAGTGGGGCCCACAGGGCTGGAGTCTGGGCTGCACATACATATTGAGAAGTCATAAAACACATGTCCTCTGAGAAAAGATAAGCTGCTTGGGGAGAGTGCATAGGAGACAGAAAGGAAGTGCTTTCAGGATGGGCCTCCGAGAACTATCACAGTCCGGGGGTGGAATGGGGTTGGGGAGAGTCCAACAAGAGAGTATGGGAGTTTCACAGCATCCTAGCGGGGAGGAGGAGGAGGAACTGTCAATCATTCCAACTGCTACCGAGAGGTGAGTGTGATGTGGGTAGATGCACATCCACTGGATTTGATGACTGATGAGTCTTTGCAATGGAATGACAGGGGCAGAGGCCTGATTAGGATGGGGTAAGAGGTGAATGAGAGACAAAATGGAGACAGCAAGGGCAGATCATTCTTTCAAGACCTTGGCTCTAAAGGGGAGAAAGAAGGTGGTAGCTAGGAGGCTAGAGGGGGCCAGGGAGTGAAAAGGATTTGTTCTTGCTGTTTTGTTTTAAATAATGAGAAGTATGAGCAAATCTGTATGAGACAGGAAGTGCATACACGCACAGCCCAAGACACCGGATGAGGAGAGGCTGACGCTCCGTAAGACTCATGAGGAAGTAGGCAAGGATGGGATTCTAGAGCACACGACCTTATGTAGGAGTAAAGGCAGGTCCACCGAAGTAAATGAGAAGAAAGGAGGAGGTAAGATGTCGATGCTCATATGAAAGGGAGTGGCTGGGAGGACAGCTGGAGGGACTTCACACCCACTGTCCTCTGTCTTCATTAGGAAGCCCAAAGAGGGAAAGGTGAGGGGCTTGATGTGGTGGATGGGGCTCATGGGCATGACAGACGAGGACTGAAGAGTCAAAACTGATTAGAGATACTTAAAAGATTTAATAACTAAGATACGGTCTCTGCCCTTAGGGAGCTTACATTCTGGTGGGGAGACCAAATGAAGTATTCCTCTAATAAATAATAAATCATAAAGGAATAATTCTTAAAGATAAAGTAAATGCCCAAGACTTGCAATGCCAAGACAGGACACCCAACTTGCGGAGCTGCTTCTCCAGAGTAGGTTGCAGAGGTTAACTCTTTGTCCTGGGGTAGAGGAAGATTTCATCCCAGGTGTAACCTTGATACATTAAGAACAGGGTGCTTGTGAAACAAACAAATCAGTAGGCTCTGAAAAACATACCCCTTTCTTTTGGATGCAGAACATATGTTGGGAGGTTTCAGAGATAAATCTTTGTTTTATAAGATTCTTCCAATATGTACAATTAAGTGATGAAATGAGGACAAAGAACAATGAAAAAGATGACCAAAATATAGCCCACCAACTCTCAGACCTTGCTGGAGCAGGGTGGGCGTGTAAATCAGTGCATCCGAATAAAGAGCAGTTTGGCAACATTCAGCAAAATCATTTTAAAATAACATATCCGTCAAAAGATTGAAACACAACCAAAATACTCATCAGTAGCAGACCAGTTAAGTCAGTGTGGTACCTCCACACAACGGAATATGTATGTGGCCATTAAAAGAACTGAGTAGTTCTATACATATGGATATGGACATATCTCCAAAATATATGGTTAAAGGACAATTGTAAGATACAGAACTGTGCGTACAGTATACTGCTGTATGTGGGGAAAACCATACAGAATCACTTACGGTTATTAATGTAAAGAGTATTTCTGGAAGAATACTTGAGAAACTAGAACCAATGACTGCCTCTGGGGAGGAAAACTTAGTTTTCACTGTATTTCCTTTTCTAACTTTTGAATTATGTCTATGTACATGCGTTACCTATTAAAAAAGCCAAGTATTTTAAAAATAGCCTCTCATTTTGAAAATATAATTCACCGTACCTGGAGATAACCAAAAAAGTCAAACAGCTGTTTATTGACTTTTTCAATGATGCAAATAATTTAATAAGCATTCCTAAAGAGCACAGCACGCTTTGACATTTTAGGATCACTCTGATCTTAACGAAGATATGGAAATATTTTCCTAAAGCATATTACATCATGAGCATACCAATAAGAGTCAGAAGACGATTTAATTTTAAAATTGAGCCAACTAAGTTTTGTGTGTGCGTGTAATTCAAACAAAGCCCTTTTGTTGCATTCCTAACCACAAACAAGGAAGCTTAATTGCGTGGGATGGGTAGGCTGATGAAACTGGAACTAGCAAGTGGCACGATGTCCTTCTTAGATGGTTTTGCCCTAACACACAGAGAGATTCAGGAATGAAAGCATATTTTGGAGAAATCTACAATAAAGCAGTTCACGTCCTTCGAGCAGTATTCACTGATCACCTACTATGCGCCTTCTACCCTGCTGAAGTACAATTGGAGCTCTGGGAGGTCGCAGATGCCCTCAAGGAGTTTATAATCTTGTTGGGGAGCCTCAGATGCAAGAAAAAGTATTAAAGAGCATCTAAGTATTACTCATTCACTCGAAAAATGTCTGAGTGCCTACTGAGTGCCAAGCATCATTCCAGGCACTTGACACACATTTTCTCACTTAACCTTTAAACTGTATCTTTATGACATAGGACCATTAATGAGAAAATGAGGTCATCAAGAGAGACTAAGCAACCCATCCACCGTCACAAGGGTTTTGAGGAGCAGAGCTGATATTTAAACTCAGGCATCTGTCCCCGGAGCCTGCGTTCTTAACTTCTGAGCAATGAGCAGTATAAAAGAGGTGAGGTGGGCAGAGGAGAGAGACAGACAATTAACAAGAAAGCAAATAAACAGGGAATTTTCATGTAGTTATAAGGGCTCTGGAGGAAACAGAACTGGGTAATGTGAGAGTGTGACCGGGGATCAGGGACAGCCTCTTTGAGAGAGTAACACCCGAACCAGATCTAAATGGTAAGAAGGAATCAACCTTGCAAAGAGCTGGGGGCAGAGTATTCAGCGCACAAAGCAAAAAAGAAACACAAAGGCCTTGAGGCAGGAATAAATGTGCGGATTTCAAGAAGCAGAACAGACTGTAGCCCAGAGCCTTGGGAATGAAGAGCGGATGGTAGGAAAGTCATGAGATCATACTGGGCCGTGCTAGCTCCTGAGGATTTTGGTTTAAGCACCAAAAAGCTCCCTTGCTGCCAGTGATCGAGAATGGGGTCTGAAGTTGGCCAAAAGGCCTGGTAGGAGAGTGGGACTTCGGATGACCTTGAAGCATTGGTATGCTTTGGATAAATGGAGAAGGTCACAACCACCACTTGGACAATAAGAAATTCTAAGAGTTGGAGTTAATTTTTTTGTTGATGCTGTTCTTTGATGAGCTGTTATGACTGAGACTTTGCTTGGGCTCTTCTGGGTGCGCTAACTTTATAAACCATGCTAGTTATCAACTGGACGTGAGTTGAACATGTAAAAATACCAAATACACTCAATACCGGCACTACCAAATAAAACATCATGTGTCTTAATTCACTTACTAACCCCCATCTGCCATCATTTGTTTAGTGCTATAATAGACACAATGCTATAATAGACAACGAAGTCCATCATAACAAGATTCTAGTCTTACCCACTCCCCCCAAAAAAGAAAGAAAAAACACTAATATCAATGTATTCTGTAAATTAGGTTTATCAGAATTAACATATCATGGATTTGGGTTGAGAGCCTTCATGATATAATTACTGAACACTTTGAGCTTAGCAGGGGATAAAACATGTTTCTTAAGGTTCTTTTGTGTATCACCGTTATTTCTTTTCCTATTTTTCCTCATCTTTTAAAAAATTATGAAATACTTCAAACACACATACATGCATTCAAGTGAATATAAAAAACACTCGTGTGTACTCATTACCAAAATTTATCAAATCTTAATATTTTCCCCAAATTTACTTCAGGTATTGTTTTGAATAGGTAATTAATTCACACAGTTTAAAGAAAAAAGATCAAAGCCATTAAGAAGTCTTACTCTCCTTCTCAGCCCTCTCCACCCATTTCTCTTCCCCCTACAGCAAACCTCTGTGGTTAATTTCTTATGTATGTTTTCCAGTGCTTTGTTATGCAAGTATAGGCAAATACGAACAAATCTCTTTTCACCCGCTTCACAAAAGGAAAGCTATGTGGTGTTCTACCCCTTGCTTTTTTGAACTTAACAACATCTGTTGTAGATCATTCTATATCAGTACTTACAGAGCTTCCTCGTAGCTTTTTTTTCCCCCCTTTTAGCTGCCTGGTAGTCCATCGTGTGCATATAACATATTTCTTCAACCAGACCCTTTTTTGCGGACACTTTTTGATTTCCAGTCTTTTGTTATTACAAATAATGCTTCAATGAATAACCATGTCTACACACTGTTTTCTGTCTGTGTCCACATATCTGCAGAAATTCCTAGAAGTGGAATTGCTGGCTCAAACTAAAACGCACTTGCAATTTTGTTAGTTATTGCTAAGCTGCCCCTTTCATGCTTTAAAGGGGAAACAAACTTAACATGAATAATTAAATGTCATCGTGCAAGTGATTCTTAGGGGGGATATTGGGGATATTATAATTACACCTTCTTTAGTATAGAAGAATAGATGATTCATATTTGAACAACAATGCCTTTCTAGGCATTTCCTGTTTATAGGAAGATTATGTGCCCCAAACACTGACGATAAAAATATACAGCCACTGAAAACTAAGACCAAGTTAAGATGCACTGGGCTGTACTCATAGCACTGTTTCATTCATAGATCCAGACGAAACTCTCTCTGGAATAAATGAAGAATCACCCTATGTTGAGATATTTTGTTGTTGTTGTTGTTGTTTTTTGTTTTGTTTTGTTTTGCGGTACGCGGGCCTCTCACTGTTGTGGCCTCTCCCGTTGTGGAGCACAGGCTCCGGACGCGCAGGCTCAGCGGCCACGGCTCACGGGCCCAGCCGCTCCGCGGCATGTGGGATCCTCGCGGACCGGGTCACGAACCCGTGTCCCCTGCATCGGCAGGCGGACTCTCAACCACTAGCGCCACCAGGGAAGCCCTATGTTTTCTACATGTTCACAGGAGACGGACAAGCTCTCAAGAACTTTCAGGGTTGAAAACACCCATTATCTTCCAAAATGTAAAAAAAGGTGTAATTGTCCCTTAGCACATGGTTGGCAAAGACATTGCTTTTGAGATATCCTTTGGCCCTTTTCAGCATCCCTAACCTCTAGTTTCTATGACTACTGGGCTACTCAAGGCTATACTTCGACTTTTTGGATTCACAGAAAAATCTAACAAGCAAACATTTCTGAGGCTTTTATAATGGCCTAATGTCTGTGTCTTTAAAAAGTGGTTCAGTGGGTAGAAAGGTATGCATTAAGTAATATAACCCCATGGCAACACACAGTCCTGTCTGGAAAGAGAAGTTCTTTTCAAAGGTCACATCCTGATAATATGCCCTGGGGACTTTTGGCTTTGGCAACTGAATCACAAGTAAGAGTGAAGTCGGCTAACAGACAGACCACGTAAGACTCTAACATCTAAAATTTGCATAAAAGGTAAAAAAAAAACCCCAAAAAACCTTTTCTTGTAAGATACTTTTTTACCCCATTCCTCCACACCGGCTCCAACATCATTTCACCACTAGTTAATCTCCTCCTCACTCTCCATTTTGAAACATTTTTTTAGATTAAATTTTATTGGGGCTTCCCTGGTGGCGCAGTGGTTGAGAGTCCACCTGCCGATGCAGGGGACGCGGGTTCGTGTCCCGGTCCGGGAAAATCCCACATGCTGCGGAGCGGCTGGGCCCGTGAGCCATGGCCACTGAGCCTGCGCGTCCGGAGCCTGTGCTCCGCAACGGGAGAGGCCCCAACAGTGAGAGGCCCGCGTACAGCAAAAAAAAAAAAAAAAAAAAGATTAAATTTTATTGATGACCACACAGAATTATTACCATAAAAAAGAGGGCATAGCCATGGGGGTGGGTGTTTTTCACTTAGCCACCAATGGGTGATGATGTTGAAATGCCTTTTTTCTCAATATGCCCCCCTTTCTTCCCTCCTCCCCTCAACTCTGACATCTACAGAGTAATCAGAATACTCAGCTCTCCTCCCCACACTTCAACAACTGCCTATATGTCACGGCAGAAATTGACACGAACACTATAACATCTTTGCCCTGTAACAGCATTCATGTTTGTTTTTCTTTGATTTTCAAATTCAATTACAATAGAATCGCATAGCATACATAGACTAGCATAAGCGCTAATTATCAACAATTTCTTCTTGTCAATTTGCAACTGGGCATTTTATTTGTTGGAGGAAGGACGGAGGGACTGGTTTTTACTGATTTCTTGAGATATCAGATATTATGATTTAAAATTCTTCTCCTCTACTACTTCTCTGTGTCATAGAATATGTTGCCAGGGCTGAAAGAGAAATCACTTTCATGCTGTTTGTTTTTATCTTCCACACAGAGACACATGCAGACATCCACAAATATATGCTCACGGATCTCAGAGAGAATGACACAGTTACAGAGAACCAGAAACACTGTGTGTGCCCCAGAATTGTTTGGAGCCTCTCCCAGAGGACCGCTGTTGGGCAAATGGGGAACAGCTCAGCAGGACACGATGAAGGTGCTCAGGGCTCTTGCCCTCCACCCAGGGGGCTGCAGGGCTGAGGGCAGGAGGCGCAGGGTACCCACCACTATGGCTGGACACCCTCCTCCTCCGTGTGTAATCCCACAGAAGATTGTCCTTTGAGGGTTTAAAGGATACCCTTTATACCACATACCAACCAAGCCATTTCAAAATCAAGCTAATTAACTTTTATGCAATGCTTAAAGTATAGCTAAATTTCATTTGCCAAAACAGTAACGAAAAGTTTTTGTGTGTGAGGCCGACGCCTTACCTTTTGGTAGTGCCTTTTTTCTAAACACCATCCCATTCAACAAAAACAAATAAATGCTCCCCAAACTTCTAACACTAAAGACACTGAATTCTCTTTTGGAGTAAGTCATGCATTGTATCGTGTTTTTCTCTTCTCTATTTCACTTTCTCCTCATTTAGAGGAATAGGTTGCAAGTGAGAAATTAAAGGCAATGACAACAAAAGAAAATAAAAGAAAGGACAGAAAGCATTAATTTTAGATAGGGACCTTAAACAATGGTCAAAAGGATCCATATTTTAAAATCATACCAGAAAAGACCCGAATGAAAAGAATAGTGAAGGTTTTAAGGCAAAGTGGATGAAAACTTTATGAACACTTGTTCCAGCCCCTCAGTTCCTACCTGCCAGCATTTCCATAATTAATTTCACAACAAGGAGTAGTTTAACCACCACCACGATTCACATATAACCTGACACTGTTGGGGAGAAAATAATAAAACTCAGAAGAATGTTCTCTCTTATTCGCCTTCAAGTGAAAGGATGCCAAATTAAACTTGAAATACCAGCCCTGGATGCCTCTCTCTTTATATATGTGTTTTATAATCTAAGCAGTTCCTATTTTCTTTTCTTTTCTTTTACATGGTATAATAACAAAATGAATGCCCGTAATAATAAAATAAATATTCAAGTCACCTGGAGATCCAGAACATTACCACTACTGGTGCAGCCACCGGTTCTTGGCCATATCATATTTCCTTTTAAGTAAAAGCATCTAGGGATGCAAACACTGGCATTAAGCATAGCTCTGAACAAAAATTTCAAATCAAAGATTGTATAAGGATAAAAGCTGAATTCAAATTATTGTGAAAAAGGGAAAAGATAATCAAGTATCTAAACCTTCAACTGTGATGGAGGTAAACACTGTACACCCAGCAATCTCAATACACACTTCTTTTCATGTAAACTCAAATGAGAAGACCACACCTTTTCTTTAATATTGAGACTACATTTGCAGGTTCCTTTTCTTTATACAAACATTGGCAATGAGAATAGAGAACCTGGCTACTAGTACATAGATAAGTAGCCATTCCTTGTGAGAGAAAGAAATTGTTTATTTGAAATTCCCCGGGGAAATGGGGAAGCAAAACCATGAAGTACACAGCAAAGAGCAACTGCTAATCTGAATGAGATAAAAAGCCACTCTAAATACGTACATCATAATATGGTGACTGTATATACAGGAGAGAAAATGATTGAAAATTCCCACACAGAAATATTAATAGTACACTGAACTACCCGAGGTGCTCAAATAATGAGAATTTTCATGACAATTTAGAGAAATGGGCTTAAATTTAATATGTCGTTGGTTATTAATTTTTCTTTATAAATAGACATAGCACAACATCAGAAAGATATCTGTGAAAGGCTTATCAGTTGAGAAGCCTGCAATGCAAGATTCAAAATCTCATTCTAACATAATAGTGGGCTTACCTTGTGGCAAAGAGAATCATCCTAGATAACAACCCTCTGGCCAACTGCATGTCATATTCAGGAGAGGGATAAAAAGCCATTTCACCCTGTTAACTGCTCTTTCTGCTCCTCCCTGGGCTGCAAAGGCTTCTCAACGATTCCATGCAACTCCCATCAGACAGCCTGAACCGCCTGGAACTCACTAAGCTCCATGCAAGTGGGAGGGACTCATTCCCAGCCACCTCTGTAGATTGCCAATTAAAATTCAATTCCTGCTCTCTAAGAGGGAAGAAGAGAAAGTGACCCTTAGTAACTTCCCCGGAGAAGAGCCAGCATCTTAGACAATAGTACACAGCTTGGGAATGCCAGAATGCTATTCCGTGGGCAGGAGGAGGAGGGAAGCAAGGAAAATCATCTGCTGATAACATGCATCAAACTGCAATCAGGAAGTTTCCTTTTTTTTTTTTTTTGCGGTACGCGGGCCTCGCACTGCTGTGGCCTCTCCCGTTGCGGAGCACAGGCTCCGGACGCGCAGGCTCAGCGGCCATGGCTCACGCGCCCAGCTGCTCCGCGGCATGTGGGATCTTCCCGCACCGGGGCACGAACCCGCGTCCCCTGCATCGGCAGGCGGACTCGCAACCACTGCGCCACCAGGGAAGCCCAGGAAGTTTCCTTTTTAATTGATCTTCTCTGCTAAACCTGCACCCTCCTCCACGTGCAAAAATGCCACTGTCTGCAAAACTGCGTGTTGATTGCTTTAAGCTTCCCACCCTTTGGAGGCTACTGAAAGAGGTCCTACAGCAACATCCACTGAGGCTTCCTGAGACACACTGTCCTGAGCTCACTAAGTCAGGAGGACGAGGACAGAACTCACTGCCAGTGGAAGTGCAAGTGCCAGCTGCTAACCCTGCTGCCCAAATAAGGATGAATGAAGAGTCAAAGCCTGAGCGTCTATGACCCATTCATCTCAATTTACTTTACAGAGCACATATCACCATGTATGGTAAGTGCTTACTGATTAGATGAGATGGTCATTATAATGATGGTGGTGACTGGTGGTGGAGAATGAGGATGGGACAGGAAGCTCATGGAGGAAAGCACTGGCTTGGAAAATCTTGAGTCTTAAGCTGGAACATTTTGTCTCTTGAACTAAGTCATTGAACTACCCTAGCCTGAGGCTTGACAGATTTTAGGGAGAAGTTCTGCCGAGATAAGTTAGATCATAGGACTCCTACTGACAAGTCAGACAAGAGAGACCTCAGGGATCCAAGCACAAAAGGAAAGGTGGGATTGGATGTGTGCGAACATTAAGCCCTGGACCACTAAGAGCTTCTCTCTCTCTTTACCTTGGTGGTTTGGCTGGTCTCTGTATATACCTGGAGTGAGGGTGGAGGGGAGTTTCTTCCTTTTGCTCTTTCCTTTTTCTTATAAATAAGTGAGAAAATCCTTTCTGGCTATTTTCTCCATGAGAAAGGAGCTACACATACCCATGACCCACTGGACTTGGAATTAGCTCATGAGGTGATCCCAGCTCTTTTCAATTTCAAAATCCATGTAGGCTTCTGTGACCTGCCATGAATTAGACTTGCTCAGTACCCACTACTAACCTTCCACCTCAACACCTGTGAGACTCCTCAGATGATAAGCACATCATGTCTGCTCTGTCTAAAGACATCAGCACCTCACCCCTTCCCATATTTCAAAACAGGACTTAGACCACAGCCAGCTTGGAAGAATTCTTAGTGGCCAAAGCTGGAACAATTTGAGCAATAAAATAAATAACAGTATTGGATTATAACCCACAGAATAAAATAATAGGAAGGAGTCCTTACTGATATAAATAGTTGGATAAATAAATAAGTGGAGGAAAGAGACAGCTCTTCCTTACAGAAGACTTCCAATTAATAAATGTGGAAGGAATTAAGGAAATACAGACTCACCTTTAGAACATTACAGTAATAACTGTCACAGACAATATCCGTTGATAGATGCTAAAATCAGTGGGAGAAAGTTTGAGGAAAAACAGAATATTTGTACAGCCTCAAAGCTATCTTCCCCCTCAAGATATGTGTTCGTTTACAAGGAGACAAACAATAACTTTACAGTGAGGAAACCTGGCAACTTCACCTTAACCAGGTAATCAAGGTTAACATCACCAGTAGTAAAACACTGACACCATGTAACCCGGGAGGGGACACACTAAGAAGGACACATCACTTCTCTGGTATTCTTGCCAAAAATGCTCAACCTCAATCCAACCATGAGATAGCATCAGACAAACCGAAATAGAAGGCATTCAACAAAATAACTGGCCCATACTCTTCAAAAGTGTCAAGGTCATAAAAGACAAGGAAAGACTGAGGAAGTATCACAGATTAGAGGAGACTAAGGAAACATGACAATTAAATACAATGTAGGATCCTGGAATGGAAAAAGGACATTAGCGGGGGAGGGTGGGGTGGGAGGGAAGGTGAAATCTGAATAAAGTCTATAAAGCCTTATAGTCTGTTGATAGTATTACACCAATGACAATTTCTTAGTTTTAATATTTACACTATGGTTTTCAAAGATGTTAGCATTAGAGAAAGGTGGGTGATGGGTGGATGGGAAATCTCTGTACTATTTTCACAGCTTTTCTGTGAGTCTAAAATTATTTCAAAATGAAAGAAAACAAAACGGGCAGGATTTGGGATCCGAATAAATTGGATGAGAACCACACCAATTTCCAAGTTTAGTCCAACATCAGTAAGACCTGGGTTGCAGAGACCTCAGAGCATAGGGAAGAGTTATGAGGTGGACTATTGTAGGGGCTTATGATATACTTTTGGAGACAAGACACACACAAGTAAAATTCTTAGAGTATAAGTAGAGTAAAAATTCCAGCCAATAGGACATGAGCGGGCGTGAGGTATGCAACATCCAGGTCATGACGTTTTCAAAAGGAAATTGCTTGCCTATCTGCTCCCTTACAGTCTCCCTTCACACAGACACAGCATCGTGAGCCAGTTTCGACCACGCTGATGAGGGCAACCCCAGCTTGTTTTAAAGATAATCGCTTCATGGTTCTAACCACAATCTCTGTGTGGTTAGGATGCCAACTGGACACACATTGAGGTTCATTTGTTTCATCCAACTGTTAAGGATTGTTTTATGAAATATTTCAATTGTTTCAAGCTCAAACCCAGCTCTGTGTGATTCCACTCTTCACGCTCTTAACCTGCTCTTGATCTGTCTCCTAAATTCAAATCAAATCTGTCTCATCTCTTGTCCCACCACCACTTGCTAAGTTCAAGCCTCGATCATTGCCCACCCAGGCCAGGGCAATAACTTCCTAACTAGGACTTTCTGGCCTAAAGTACTTTGGCACTGATGCTACATTAACCTACACACCTCAGTGGCGTCTTGTTAAATAAAAGGCTCTGACCCTCTACATTTTGAAGATCCTAGGAGGCTGAAAGGAATAGCAGTAACCTTGGGGATTCTTCTTCTTCAGGCTGTCCCTGGAGCAACCTTTTGCCAGCTGCTTCCCTTATAGATGGAGTTTTCTGCAAATCTCAGCCTGTCCTCAACGGGTATGTTCAAACTTCTTTGGAATCCTTTTTTCAAAGAAAATCTTACAGAGAATCTTAATGTAGATACCATATACAAGTGTTGTTGGATTATAGGAAATATAACAAATACTTTAATGTATATTTGCATATCCATAAACATGGGTAATTGCACAAATCTAAGTTTATAATGTTTATGTATTTCTAATCCAAGCCCACGTGTCTGCATGAAAGAGCCACGACCCCCAAACTGAAATCAGGATAATTGAAAACAATGATAACCAACATCTACTGAGCGCTTATGATGGGCTAGGTACCACTCTAAGTGTTTTATGTATATTAGCATTTTCAATCCTTTCAGCAACTCTTTGGGGTAGATTAGTTATTAAACTCATTTTATAGATTGGAAACAAAGTTTAAATAACTTGCCTGCAGTTATCTATTAAGTGGCAGAATCAAGATTTGAATTCTAGGTAGCCTGATTCCACAGACAACCCCCGCCCCCATCTTACTCACTACTCACTTACTCACTACTCACTACTCACATCTTACTCACTTACTCACTTACTATATTATACTGCCTTTCATGCTGGCACACAGACTTATGTGACAGTGATGAAAGGCATGATGAGAATGATAACCGGAACATCATTATACCACCACCTAATGTTTACTTCACCTGACATTTATTTCTTGTTCCCCAGGAGTAGGGCTCTGTGCTAAGTGCTGAATACCTTATCTCATTGAATTCCCACAGTTGTCCTAGGAAGTAGGTTCTGTTATGCTGATTGCTGAGGCAATAGGGTGGAGTGGCTGTGAGCTCAAACTGCCTGGATTTGAATCTACTGCCTCCTAACGAGATGCCTTTACACCAGTGCAAACCTCACAGCACTGGTGTGAGAATTTGATGAGGTATGCAAAGCCCTAGCACAGAGAAAGCACAGATAAGTAGCTTCAAATTTTTTTTTTTTGCGGTACGCGGGCCTCTCACCGCTGTGGCCTCTCCCGTTGCGGAGCACAGGCTCCGTCCGGATGCACAGGTTCAGCGGCCATGGCTCACGGGCCCAGCCGCTCCGCGGCATACGGGATCTTCCCGGACCGGGACACGAACCCGCGTCCCCCGCGTTGGCAGGCGGACCCTCAACCACCGCGCCACCAGGGAAGCCCGCTGCAAATTTTTATGAGACCAACTTTGTAATCTCAGGACATTCCTCAACTAGAGATAAGACGTGTTCAGTGAATATCAGTTCAAAGATGAATCAATCTTGTTGTACAATGTAACGCATTAGTCATTTCCAAAGTGCCAGATGTTGGTGTATCTCTTTTAGTGTTTTAAATTATAGCTTTAAATACAGTTGCCAATGTATTTTTAAAAAGATATTTTCATCAAATGATTTGAGGGACCCCCAGATTACCTCCCAGGAACTTGATGCTTCTTCGGAACCTAGTTTGAAAACTATCATTAGGTGGTTATCCTCCTGAACCCTGAGCTTCCATCTGACCCCCTCGTCCGGGCCCTCCTCAGCTCTCTCACTCGTCTGTGTTCTCGACCAGCCTTGCCCCCCAATTCCCTCTTCCAGCAGCCAAGTCCCTCTTCCGAACCGCTCAGTGCAGCCCTCCGTGGCTCTTACCTGTGCTTCAGTCGAAGTTTAACCCCTCCTGACCATGCTGCTTTCCTGTGCTGGGGGTCAGAGGTCAGGTGCTCTGGGCTGAAGGACTCAGAGGTGCCTGTGTCTGCAGGGTCCGGGTCTGCACACGCATCTCTGGAAAAAATAGGAAAACAGGAAGTTGAGCATGATGGTGTTCATGGGCAGGGGGCACAAATGAATCCGACCTGGAAAATGTATGAGAGTTAACCCTGGGGTTAGAGGAGAGCAGCACAGCTGAGCGTAGAGGTCTAAGCCTGCACCCACCTAGGCGCTCTGCCCGAAGGAAGGCAAATGCGCTCCTGGGGGTCTTCATCCTCCCCTATCTGTGTTCCTGTGAAGCAATAACGTGTACTTCCCAATCTTAGAATACCAGCTTTTTCCAGCCAAGGGGGAAAGAAATATATATTGACTGTTATGAAGATGAACCCTCCTATAACTCAGTAGCCACTGGTAAGTAAGTGAAAAACTGGCCTCACTGAAGCAAACTGTCCAAAAAGTGGTTCCCTGAGACCAGTCCCCGCGGCCTCCTGTCTCGGTTTCGCTGGAAGGAGCGCGATCCTCTAGTGCAGCAGCCCTCGCTCCGTTCAGTGGGTGGCAGCTCGGGGGCACATGCCAACTCTTGAGGCCGAGCTATTTCACATTGTTTAGATTCCACCGTGCTGCAGGCGAGCCTTCTGTGTGTCCATTTAACCCCACCCCCCACACAGTCCCTAACACCATTCCCATAGCTGTTTCCCTCCATACTCCCAGGCAGGCAGAGAAAAATGTTAAGCCCCGAGCGCCCAGGGCGTCCCACCATGGGAACACGTGTATTTCTTCTCCGGAGGAGAGTGCTGGCTCCTGAATTTCCAAACACCCTGACTGCACCTTCAAGGCCTCCTCTCGATCAGACTGTCTGTCCCCTGCATCAGGTTCTGAGGAGGGCTTGCCACGCTGGGTACCAGTGGTGTGTTTTCATGTCTGTCTCTGAGAGCCGACTGGTAACCCCTGCACCACGTCCTCTGGAGAAGGCGCAAATGCCTGCTGTTTCTCCTCTGCGTTGGCCTTGGCCGAGAAGGGGTGGCATCATGAATGGTGGTGATCTCTTTGTATTTCAGGACAGGGAGGGAGATGACCAGGCAGTCGGCAGGGAGCTTCTACTTCTAAGCTAAAGTTTTCATCTTTAGTTTGATCTAAGCATCATTACCTCCTTTGTTACTTTACTTTTCTCACCAAACTTAAGATTCCTGGCTTTGAATATATTCAATATTCCCCTAGACGTGAAGTCTGAAGACCTGGTTGAGGTTCTGTCACTTGTGAGCTGAATGACATTGGGAATGTCGACACTGAGCCTCAGGGAATGTGAGAATAAGAGGCAGAGCCCACAATGTAGGAGCCTGGCCCTGGCGTCTGCTGCTGAGTCAGAGTCCTGGACTTACCCTCTGACCAGCTCGGTACCTCGTCCTCTCTGTGCCTGTTCTCTCGTCTCTGAAATGAGTGCAAAGGACCAATGGCTTTCATAGGTTGTTGAGAAACTTAAACTAATTCAGATAAAGCACTTAGGATAGAGTCTGGTACATATTCGGCCCTCAGCAAATCAGCTCCTGTTATTATATGTATCCTGCAGAGTTGCTATAAAGTTTCTAGATAACGACTATTAACTGTCTAGCATAGTGCCTACACATGGGGTATGTGCTTAATTAACGAATCATTTTCATTACCGTCTTCAACAGCACCTTCATTTTAGAGCACCTTTCAGCTAAGATGTCATGTAAAATAGACACAATTAAAAAGACCTAATTTATGCTGGAAATAACAGCAAAAAGAGTTTTGTCCAGAGTTAGCATGTCAGAGCCTTTTGCAGAATTCATCATGTGGTCTCCAGTTAGGATTTCTACAACCCTCAGAGGCACCAACCCCAACGGCCATCAGGCTTAAGCTGAGGTGGAAAGTATACTCAAAGGCATCTCATCATCACAGGAACATAAAGGTGACACAAACATACACAGCACATCCAAGACCACCCATTGGTAGAATCCATTCCGACAGCAAGCTTGCCTTTCCAGCTCTCCTCTAGCCCCTGACGTTGTCTGCTGGGGAAAAACAATAAAGACCAGGCCTGAGCTTTCAAAAAAGCATTGTGGCATTTAATAACTTCCTCTTTTTTTTTTTTTTCCTAAACCACAATTGCTGGCTCTGTCCTTTCTGCACAATGGCTGAGCCCTTTTCTCTCTCCTTACCCCCTCCCCCCTCTCCGGGAGGCACCAAGGGACGGAAAGTCCAGGGTGAAAGCTGTTGGAGTAAAGGGCTGGCAGGAAGAGCAGGCAAATGGGAAGGAGATGGAAGCAAGAACATGAGACTGTCTTATCTTTTTAAGGATTTTCAGCGCATGATCCTTTTCAACCCTAGCAGGGATGAGCACCCCAGCAATGCCCTCCAGGGGACCAGCTGACGTTAACAACTGGGTGCGAGGGTTCATAAAACCAGGGCTGGGGTTGATTGTTGCTGATGGCGGCCCCCAGGCTAAGTCACAGCACAGCCTCCCCGCTAATCTTCACCTCCCCCCACCCTGGATGGGCTGGCTCCTGAGTGACCTGTCTGGATGCACAACACCAAGGAGGAAACAGGTTGGAAGGAGCGCAGGAAGAATCACCAGCACCAAGAGCACTCTTTTTCTGGAATCACCTCTTTCTGGAATCACCTGGACAACAAATACACATTTTTAAACTCACACGTTCTAGTGAAAAGAAATTCCATAGTGAATCTTGTTGGCAAAACTTATGAGATGTTTTTGAAGGCTCTTTTTAATATTGTTTCTTGCTGTTCTCCAGTCTCAGTATCACCAGCTATGAGTGAGGAAACAGGAATCCGAGCTGACTTGAGAAGATTTAACGGGGGCTAAAAATAAAAGACTGTGGGGCTTCCCTGGTGGCGCAGTGGTTGAGAATCTGCCTGCCAGTGCAGGGGACACGGGTTCGAGCCCTGGTCTGGGAAGATCCCACATGCTGCGGAGCAACTAAGCCTGTGCGCCACAACTACTGAGCCTGTGCTCTAGAGTCCGTGAGCCACAACTACTGAAGCCCACGCACCTAGAGCCCGTGCTCCGCAACGAGAAGCCACGACAGTGAGAGGCCCACACACGGCGATGAAGAGTGGCCCCTGCTCACCGCAACTAGAGAAAGCCCTCGCACAGAAACGAAGACCCAACATACCCCCAAATAATTAATTAATTAAAAAAAAAAAGACTGTGATCCACTATCCCAGTATCATCTTTCTTTGCCAGATAGTTAAAGAAACAAGATCCACGCCAACCACCTACGTATTTCTACTTTCTATGATGAGTACATTCATATTCCCAGCCCTCACTATTCATAATTCACGAATATATACGGACTGCTTTACTATTTGGTATTTTAATAGAGTCCTTAACTGCTTTCTGAACTGAGTTTCAGCCAATACTGAAGAAAAAGTTCTGGATCGTCCTGTTCCTGTAGCTCTCTTGAGCACCATGAAAACTGGGGAGGGTCCGGGAAAGCTGGAGAGAAAGACATACAGAGCTGGGCCGGGCCCAATATCGTGGTCTCTCCAGATCCCTTGTGCTCCTGGTTTCGACTGCGTTTAAATGGGGATGGGCAGGGGGGCTCCTATCTCCTTAGCATGGACCGTTACAACCTTAGGAAGAGCTTGGTTCTCAGAATCAGCAGTTTCGTCCTTTTGGTTGTGTTTTATCCAGGAACAGCTTCCTTGACAGTCACATCCATTCCTGTCCCCACCAACCCAGCACCTACCCAGCAGCCAGCACTACCTTTAAAATATAAGTGGATTACATCATCTCTAGTAATAAAACTTGTGTAGCTTCCCCATGCACTCTGGAGGAAATCCAACTTGGCTGTGAGGTCTCCAGTGACCTGGCTCCTGCCCACCCTTTAACATCTCCCCTCTCATTCACCCTGTCCTCACTGGCCTGGCCTGGGCTCCCCAAGCCTGCCAAGCTCTCCACTTCAAACATGAGGTTCCCTCCACCTGGAACAGTCTTCCTCCCAATTCTCTGCTTGGCTGACTCCTCCTCAGTCTTCTGGTCCCCGGTGGAACATCACCTCCTCAGAGATGGCTTCATCCACCTCAAAGAGTCTCTTCCCGGCACCTGGTCTTTCCCTTGGTTGCACGTGGAGCCGCATGTAAATGTTCATTTGCACACGGTATGTACCGGACAATAAGTGCAACAGGGCCCATGGCTGACTTTTCTTCAGTTTTGTGCTTTTAAACCACTACATACCCAGGGCCTGAGACAGTGGGTGGGTCATGGGAGGCACACAACACAGACTTATAGAATGAATCATAGTTGATTGTAAAGGGAATAATTGTGGAATGCACCCAAGGTGGGGCTCTCTGCCCTTCAACCCTTAAAGGCATTAAATTGTTTCCAATACATGTTTGGGGGAAGGTAGGGATCTCTTTCCTTATAGCCACTTTCTACATAAGGTTGTGAGTCAATTTCTTTGTGAAAGTATAATTCGGCTCTAACTCTTGGTCCCTGTCATCAACAGCTGCTTTCGTGGAGTCGAGAGCAGTGTTGGGGGACCACGGGCCAAGCCCTTCGACAAACAGTTGGTGCAGCTCAGCGCAGTTTCGCTGCCTTATGTTTCGAAGCAGCCAGCATGCCTTTTGAGATGAAGCAGACAGACCTGCATTTATACAGGGCTAAGTTGTCCTCAGAGCCCTCTGGAGAAACTCCTTCGGATTTAGGCTAGGTGCTTGCGTGTATTCATTTTCACGATCTGCTTCATGAAAAGTCGTGTTTGTGGTTTCCTGGGTTTCTATTTTCTCTTTGTGCCACTCTGTATCCATCACGCGGGAAACTGGTCCCACCGTCATCTCTGCATCCTGTTAGCAGGCCTCTTGTATCATCACCTCAGGCTCCCCAGCACTCTTCCCTTCAGTCTCTGGGAGGCGGAGAGGGCCTGGATTCTCGGCTTCTTCAGTGTGCAGAGGACGATTTTAAGAACTGATGCCCGTAGGTTCAGGTTTGTTTCTTAGCCTAACGTAGCTGTTCTTCATCTGCTGGTGACTGGGCACTTACCAAAGATTTCACAGACATTCTCAATGAACTGCCCTTTCTTTAAAAGCTCCTTGTTTCTATTGCTGGCCTTTTGGTACCTATGTATTTAGACTTAACCTTTCAGGTCACTGTCCCTTCATTACTCTCCTTTCTTGTTTTTTAAATGATGACTTACCATCTAGGAAGCTGTTCACACTGCACTCTCTCAGGCCTGTATCCTACCCAGTGCGTTCCATCATAAGCATGCCTTTTACTTGTCCTCAAAAACCCTTCTGCTCACCCACCTTGGTTCGGCAGCATGGTTATTACAGGGGGGCCATACCTAACCCTTCAGCCATGCATAGCTGTGCTCTGTATGTCTCGGCCCCGTGTCTGTCTGTACCTCCTGTTCCTCTTGCTGATGCTTTTTCTCACTTGATTTCCCCTGAAACCTCCCAAATGGATCAAGTGTACAATTTATACCACTGACAGTCAGCATATTTCTGACTCTTTCTGAAACCATAAGCCTAACTATCTCCAGATCTTAAGCCCGTGACCTCTGTGCCAGCCTTGCACGGAGACTGGAAAAGGGTGGGTAGGGGAAAAAGCCAAATGATTAGCCAGATCTTTTAACCTACCTATTAAATATTTAATCTGCTCTGGATTTACTTTTGACTTCAGTTCCTCCACCCACTGGGCCCTATGACATAGCTAGCCCAGGGCAAGTGCATAAGAAAACCAAGGGCCTGGGCTTCCCTGGTGGCGCGGTGGTTGAGAGTCCGCCTGCCGCTGCAGGGGACACAGGACCGTGCTCCGGTCCGGGAAGATCCCACATGCCGCAGAGCGGCTGGGCCCGTGAGCCATGGCCGCTGAGCCTGCGCGTCCAGAGCCTGTGCTCCGCAATGGGAGAAGCCACGGCAGTGAGAGGCCCGCGTGCCACAAAAAAAAAAAAAAAAAAAAAAAAAAACGAAAACCAAGGGCCCTCATGCAACGGCTTATATTAAACTGGTGATATCTTTACCACTGGAGCATCTGGCCCTAGCCGTAAACACTGAGTCTGATCTCAAATCAACTCTAGTGAGTAGCAGGCTGTAACTCTGAATGAACAGTGTAGATTCCGCACCCAGATGCTTGGGTTCCTATTCTGGCTCTGTCGCCTAGTAGGTGTTTGACTTTGGGCAGGTCACGCAACCTCTCGTGTCTCAGTTTCCTCCTCTATAAAGTGAGGATAATCTTAACACCTGCATCAAAGGATAGTTGTGAGGCTTGAATGAATTAATATGTGTAACGCACTTAGAACAGTGCCTGGCAGCGTTCACTTCTTACCAATAGAAAGGAAACTTACATTTCTTGGGCGCAGAGTACGTACCAGATACTGTGCTTTAAAAAGTTATTCATTAATTTTATCATTTGAGACAGCAATGATCCTCATTTTATAGATAAAGAAAGCAAAAAGAAAGAAAACAAGTAGAAAGAAGTCTGGCCGGAGACCATGCCACCCCTCATGAAATGCCTCTGAGGGTCCCGGGACTTTGCTTACTTTTTTCTTAGGCATCAGCCACATGCCAATCCACACCTGCCTGGCATTTCTGCCACATGACCCTTTTTCCATTCATATGAGACAAAAAGATACTAATGAAGACAAAAGACCAGCAAAAGTACCAGAATGTTACTACTGGGTGATAGGATCATGGGTGATATTTTTCTTCTCTTTCTCTAGACCTTGCAAATAGTTTACAATGAACATTTATTATTTTAACTACCAGAAAAAGCAAAACTAGCCTTATTTTTTTTCCTTACTAGAATGGGTCTCATTTCTCCGTAGTTTTAAAGGAAAACCTTTGTCGGGAAATGGCAGTGGAGCTACCTACCCTGGGAGTAAATCTGGGCAGTAAAAAGACTTCACGCTGGTGGAGGGTTTCCTTTGGGATCCCTCACAACCGTGGAAAAATACCTGGAGGAGGAAGCAAGATTTCTGGGAAACCAGTATCAGGTGATGAAATCGTCTTAAGAAAGTGAGGCCTCTGTCTTTCTTCCCTCCCACCCTCTCCTCTCCCTAGTGTCCAAAGAAACATAACAGTTCCATACTTTAATATTATCCATTATAGCTTGAAAGTACCTTCTGTGCATGAGTCCATTTGGCCCTCATAATAATGCTAAAGGGCCAGAACGGCAGGTATTATTTATCCCCACTTAACAGATGTAGAGACAGCCTCAGACAGGGATAGTTACTTGCTTGAGCTCAGGACTTGTAAGCTCCATGAAGTCAGGGTCCCTAACTCTAACTTTCATGCTCCCTCTTTCATATCATATTGCCTTTAGAGTCTACAATCCTAAAAATCCTCTGACACAGGTGACAAACAATACCAAAGCTTCTTTAAAGGGAAAGCTTCTTCAGAAGAAAGTCAAAAGTTACTGATGGCTACTGCTCAGACGGGTCCCCTCTCTGGCCCTAGCCCAAATGTCCCTAGATCTAGAGAAATGATGAGACCAGATTTTGGAGGGCTCCTCCCCCATGCCACCCAGACTGCACCTTGACCCGGAACTTCCTATTGATACAGGACACGCTTCATGGTGAGACTCACAGCACACTGCTACACCCAGCCCAATCATCCATTCACTCAGTCAACAATCGCTAAGGTTCAACCAGGGACCACACAATGGATTAGGCATCAGGCTTGCAATGGTGACAAGCCTATTTAGACAAGAAAATCTCCCAGTCCAAATGCCTAAGACCTCCCTCTCCCAGACCACACAGCACGGTGTAGTACCAGTTACGACCTCTAGGAGAGCATGTTGGAGAGGATCTACTAGAGATGAGAAGAGCAGGAAAGAGAACAAGAAGCAACATGGCGGGGGTCCCAGCAGCTTGGGCAGTGGCCAGGCAGCCCAGCTTTGTGAAGGCTCTCGGTGCACCTGGCACATGGCCACACTGCCTCCACGATGCCCAAGAGGAAGGTCAGATCCACCCAGGGCTCAGCGAAGGAGGAGCCCAAGAGGAGACCAGCTCCTGAGAAAGTGGAAACAAGCTAAAAAAGGTGGCAGGAAAGGATAAATCTTCAGACCAAAAAGTGTAAACAAAAGGGGAAAGGGGAGCAAAGGGAAAACAGGCCAAAGTGGCTAAACAAGAGACTAAAGAAGATGGACCAGCAGAAAACGGAGAAACTACAAACAAGGAGAGTCCAGCCTCCCCGATGAAGCAGCAGAGAAAGAAGCCGAGTCTGATTAATATCATACACCCGGTCTTATCAGTGGTCCCTGTCTCCCTTCCTGTATACTCCAGAGGAATGTTTTTATCAACTATTTTGTAAATGCAAGTTTTTTAGTAGCTCTAGAAACATTTTTAAGATGGAGGGAATCCCACCTCATCCCATTTTTAAAGAGGTGAAATCAGTTGCTGACTGTTTATTTTTCAGTACAGCCAGAAGATAGTGGGATATTGAACATGGGAGGCTTTGATTATCTTGGGTGTCAACTTAACATTCCATAGACGGGGGTAATTTTTATATCCTATAATACAAAGCATACTAATTTGGAGTCAGTAGTGCATGTAATATGTCTTGAACACTTTAAATTACGTCTCTTCCCATGTTGTTTTTGGTAGAATTGTTTCCTAAAGCAAACCACTCCTTGATCTTGGCTCTCCTTGTCAGAATTCTGTGCACTCTGTAACATCTTCGGTCATGGTCATCCAGTTTTCCTAGTAACTTTGTAAACGTGCTACGAACAACTGAAAATTTAAGTATGTGGTGTATATGGTATTAAATCATGAATTAGTGCAACTTACGATATAACAGCATATCAAAATTTAAACATATTGGTACTTGATATCCTGTTAAGGAAAATTTGCCTCCGAATTTTAAGCTGGAAAGTCGCCGGAATAACTGTTCAGAAGAGAATCACAACTACACAATCTTTTAGATTTTTGGTACATATATTAAGAATTGTGTGCAAACTGAAATGTCTGTGTACTCATCCTCAAAACAACCAATAAAATCTCAATTATGAAAAGAAAAAATAAATCGACACAGTGGAAGTAACACAGGAAAATAGATTTGGTAATACTTCCTCCCTTATTTCCACAAAACATTAGGGAAAAGGAGTTTGGATGGCTAAGTAGACACCAAAAATGGCCATATATGCACGAACTATTATAGAGGGAAACAGTACTGGAGCGGCGGCCAGGAGGCCTGCACTGGGTTGGTACAGATGTACTTTAGGGTTCCTTTTACCGTTAACAGTCTACAAACCAAGGGGGGAAAGGGGCATAAATGACAAATCCTGAGTGAGAAAACGATTTCTCAAGTATCTCCGTCCACAAGTAATGAGCACTTTCTACACGCAGATTCCAAGCTGGAATCTATGCAGAATAGAAGACAATTTCTGACTTCCAGCCTTGCTGGAGAGACACACAAAGAATTTGAAGCCAGATCAACTTGGGTTCCAATCTGAGCTCTGCCACTATTCTGTCTGAGCCTCAGGGCCTCTTCTGTAAAAAGGGGACAGAGTATGATGTGCCTGGTGACGCGGCTATGGGACTAGTAAGCCGGGCATGTGATAATCACTACAAGACAGGAGCTATTATCATTTGATCTAAGTGACCTACATGAGAGAGGTGAATATGGGAAGTCACCCAAGGGGTGTGACAGGATGCTGCTATAACGATCGGCTCTTTAATTCCTTAAAAAGGGCAACAGCAAATGTCCAAAGCCTTTGGCGAGGGATATAAATATTTAACGCCACAGTAGAGGTTTTTGCATATAGGAACAGGAAATATGGGGCATTACCTGGGCCCCTTAGGAACAGACTGGCGCAGAGGACCCAGCAACCAGTGTGAAAGAAATGGTTCCTGGAACATCAAGGCAGAATTGGCCTAAGGAATTCTTCTGGAGGCCTCCTCTCACCAGAGGGAGCCTCAGGCAGTGGGTAGGGATGGCACTCAGCGAAAGTGTCTGCATGGCTGTTTTAAAAACATGATGAGCTTGGGCCCAGTTTTTTTTAGCCCCTGGAGTCCTCCTACGTCAGGCTCTGGGGAGAGAGACTCCTGCCCTCCTGCAGGCAGAAGTGGGTAGAGGGGCTCTGGCTCTAAGGTCCCTGGGATAGCAATGCGGTCTGTGGGAGACAGGGTCTCTCTCCCATCTACTTGCAAATAAGTTGCTCCTGTCCTAGACCTGCCTGGAGAAGAGGGGGTAGACGTTAAAAATGTAAATGGACGTGGTCATTCATTGGGAGAAAATAGGTCCCTGGCTAAATTTGGCAACAGCTGAGGAATCTTAGCAAAAATGAACTCACCCCCTTGTTTGTGAGGGAGGCCTAATCCTTACTTTGCCCAAGAGGATTACTGGGTCTTAGAAAGAAGCTCACATGCACTTTTTTTAAGCTCATGCCAACTGCATTTGTGTCCACAATATCCAAGATTCTTTCTGCTTTTTAGGGTAGATAATAGACATTCCATGCTATTTAAATGCCTCCAAATCTCAAACCTAAATGTTTCCAACCTTTGCTATTATCCAAAGTAGGACTCTGTCTCCCAAGCTTTCCCCTGGCTGTTGCTTTATACTCTTTGGAAGCACATTTTAAATGGAAGGCAAGGTACCAAATTGCAGTCAATTTGTGGAAAAGTAATTGTTTGTGGTTTACAATACACCTTTTCAAGGTGTTTGTAACTATGGTTCCACTGGCTAAGTTTCTACTTATCCCCACCATTTTTCCTTTCCTTTGATGACTATAGGGTTAGTGTAATACAGTCCAGAGTTCTTTTTTTCTTTTCTTTTCTTTTTAAAAATCCTGTGTGTCCCCACTCACCCCAACACTACCCTATCCTCTCCAGGGAATTGTGGACCCACTGACATACATAACACAAAAGTGGGACTGACATAAATCTGTCTTTAGCTTAGCATGGCAGTCTCAAAACATCATTAAAAAATATTCCCAATTGACACCCGTGTTGGACTTTACACTTTACGAAGTATTTTTACATAACAAATGCAATCCTCATAATAACCCTCAGGAGTGTCCTCCCTCTTCACAGAAAATGAAACTGAGGCACAGGTAATTTAAATAAATCGCTCAAGATCACAAGTAGAGCGGTAAAACACAGACCCAACACACTAAAAGGCTCCAAGGCACGCCCTTGACCACGACCTACAACAGCCATATCACCTAGGGGCTCAGATATCTGCAGACGGAACAAACTCTAGAAAACAGAGCTGCCTGATCCCAGGAAAAGCACAACAATTCTTCCAGTGCTGGCTTCCTCAGGAGCGATGATCTGCGGTGGCTTCTATTGGTAGCCACTTCTCCTCACCTTTACCACCGGGGCTGGTTAATTTCCACCCGTAGTTAACCATTCCTGTTTCAGCTCTGGGGCCAGTGGAACCCTAAATGAGAACGAATTTGGGCCTCAGATGGTATCTGAAGTGACAGCTTCAAGACAAACTCTGAGCTAGTCATGTTCTGCTCTTGAACCTCAGGTCCCCACATGATCCCCCAGTTTCCTGTGCCCACCTGGTCCTCCAGGCTGGAGGAAAACTGGCCTTGGATACCAATTCCTTCCAGACCAGAGCCTGGTCTTGTGAATGTCAACTACGCATAAACAGGTGGTACTGGGCACAAAAGCCGAAGCGAAAGCAGGTGGGAAAGTGAGTGGTCATCTTTATCTGATTGGGCAGAGCAGGTCCTACCCCCTCCCCTGGGCACCAACACACAGGAGGCGGCAGCCGGCGGGCCAGCCGAGGGCAGGAAATACCCTGTGAGTCGTGCATCACCCCTGGTCTCCCCTCCCACTAGCACGCCAGCATGCCAAGCCTGGGAAAGGTACAGAATCCACGACAAAGAGAAGGTACCGGACTGTGACCCCATGTCATGAACCAGTGGCGGATCGGGGGCCTCCGCCCCAGACAGACCTGGCTCCGAGGGGAGGCGGCCTCCTCCCAGTGTGGAATTCCAGCTGCTAGTGGTGAAGAGGTAACCATGGGAACTGATACAAAGGGCTTCAAGTTGAGGGCAAGAGGCTGGAGGCGATGGTGAACAGGCAGAGTGGGACTTCAAGGGACAGTCCTGCGATTCTCCTAACTTTAGCTGAGCACAGTTACTGTGGATCAGACTAGCGACAGGTGGAGCTTGCACAGAGCCAAGCAGCCTCGAGGGGTCAGCGACAACCAGAGTGCCAAGACCCCTGTAGGTTCTTCCTCCAGATTTCTTTTCTCCCCTTCAGAGAGCAGAGCCCCAGAAGTCTCGTCTGCCAGGAACTTTGCCCTGAGGTAACGTGGCTCACTTGGGTGGACAAAACTGGTACATGGTGACATTCCTTCTAATACAAGCAGCACTTTGCAAAGGGGCTCCTCCTCATGCCCCCTGGCCTCAGCCCACTGCCCCCAGCGGCACCCACTCTGCTTGCTGGGGGGCTTTCTGGCGTGTCTTAAACAGACCTGGGCGATTGAGGAAATGGTCCTGAGATGCCGGCTGTCAAGCTACGCTGCAGAGGAGAGGCATGGGTGTTGAGAACATTAATACAGAGCATCTTGCACAAAAACCTGTACTCTGGTGGGGCAGGGTGGGGATTAAGTGAAAAGGCTCATATCTAAACAGGGAATCGTGTCTGTAGAGATATTTAACGAAGCTTCCCCCTGAGGCATCCACATGTTATTTTAATTGGCCGATGTGACTTTGTATGTCTGCATTAAATCAGTAGGGTTCTCAATCTACCACTTGGGATTTCTTCTTATTTAAAGTTCTAACTCAGGGTTCTCCAGAATCTGGCAGTTGAGGAAAAGCCACGAAAATGGGGAACACAAAATATCCCGGGGGCAACAGTTTACTGTTCCTCTTATTTTTTTGAAGTATAGTTGATTTACAATGCTGTGTTAGTTTCAGGTGTACAGCAAAGTGATTCAGTTATGTGTATATATGTATGTGTGTGTGTGTGTATACGCATATATATTCTAACAGGTACACACTACTATACATAAAATAAATAAGCAACAAGGACCTACTGTTCCTCTTACTTTCAGGGCTCTGGAGCACGCTTCTCACCCTGCCTTCCGGTGGAGACCAAGATAAGATCACACCTATGTCAATCCCTACACGGGCTCCACAAAGTCTAGGCCAAATCCACATTTTCCGTTCACAGGCCAGAGAGGGCCATTCACAGGAAGACTGCTGAGGGGCTGGGGAAAGACCCTGACATGTTTATGAGCGCCTCTGCTGTAAGCCCCGCTCCACAAAGTTGAAAGTAGGTCCATCGACCACTTAAGAACATACCAATTCTCCATCACCAGCGTTCACCTGCATACAGCCCATAATGGTCGCCCCAGCACCACTTATTGGTGTAACTTTCTCCCTGCAATCATGAAATCTTAAAATAATTTTACCTAAAAGGGAAAAGTAACTGACATCTATTATGAACCTCCTCAGTTGAGAGGAGAGATCTTGTGGGGTTCCAACCCTGGCACCTCCATGCCCTCAGCAAGCTATTTAATCTCTTCTGTGTTTGGGGGTTTCCTCACCTCTAAAGGGGGCAATAACAGTGCCTACCTCATTGGAGTGCAAGGAAGATACAAGAAGAGCTTCAGACAGTGCTTTACTCTTAGCAAGTACTCGATAGATATTAATACCCACCAGGTGCCAGGCTAGTTATTTTTACATGTATTTTGTCATTTAATCCTTATAACAGCCTAATCTGATCTATATTAATACTTCTTTTATCACCATTTTGCAGATGAGGAAACTGAGGCTTAAAGAATTTAAGAACTTACCCTAAATCACTAGTAGGTAGTAGAGCTCAGATTCAAACCCAGGTGGTTCTGTTTCCACCTTCTAAGACACTTTCCACGACACTACACTGCCTTTATAGGAGACCATTTTGTTGTTATTTTTAGTAAGGATAAGAAGAAGAAATTCTGGTGTTTAAGAAAATAGTACCAATGGGGGTGAAAAGACCCCAGGATTTTAAACCTCCACCTTAAGCAAGAGGCTTTAAAAAAAAGCCAACAAAACTAGCCTAAGAGAGTCCTCTGCTCTGAAAAAAAGTCCAAGAGAAATGGACACACATTCACATTCACAATCAAGGCAGCTATGAACCCTTGAGTATAAAATGACTTATTATTTATCATTGAATTCCCAGCGGCTAATATGTTCTCAGTAAACATTGGATAAATGTTTAGTGAATGAATTAAAACAACCTAAAAACAAAATGCCTCTGTTGGAGTTGGAAAAGTTTATATCATCTTTCCCAAACACTCTGTTGAACCTAAATAATTGAAGCTTAATAGATTAAGTAAACTAGTATTATATTTACCACTCTGTGCAAGGCATTTTACTGAAAATTCCAGTTATACAATGTGTCCCTTTAAAAAAAAAAAAAGCACATTATACAGAGATCGTTTTTTCTTTTCCCCCTACATCGCTGGAAAGAGTTTATAATATGTAAACCTTTCACCTGGATTCTGTGAATGCTGTGAGCCTAATCTGGGAGTTCAGCTTCAACTGCTACCACTAAATCAGTCCTCAGAAAAAGAGGGATTTATGGGACTTCCCTGGTGGTGCAGTGGTTAAGAATCCACCTGCCAACGAAGGAGACACGGGTTCGATCCCTGGTCCAGGAAGATCCCACATGCTGGGGAACGACTAAGCCTGTGCGCCGCAACTACTGAGCCTACGCTCTAGAGCCCGTGCGTCACAACTACTGAAGCCCGTGTGCCTAGAGCCCATGCTCCGCGACAAGAGAAGCCACCGCAATGAGAAGCCCGTGCACCGCGACGAAGAGTAGCCCCGCTCGCCGCAACTAGAGAAAGCCGGCGCGCAGCAACGAAGACCCAACGCAGCCAAAATAAATAAATAAATAAAGAGGGGTTTACCTAGTGAGTATCTCCTCTCTTTGAGGTTTACCTCTGTTGGCAAAGCAAAGCCCCACTGGTATTTTGATCAGATAGGCAAGAACTTTAAATTTAAACTCCCTACAACCTCGAAAAAGGACCCATTAAAATGAAGACACCTACAATGCTAAGGATATCGGTTAATATGTTACATAATCGTAAATAAATGAGATGGCTTTCGCAAAAAGTGCAAATAACTTTATCATTAACACCAAAACCACATATTTATCACAGTACATGGAATTATTAGCTGACACTTATTGAGTCCTTAACTAAGCTAAATACTTTCATTATCTAACTCAATCCTTACAACCACCCTATATGAAGGAGATGTTTTATTCCTTTCCAACGTTTCCGGGTTCAGAGGCATTTAATAACTTGCCCAAGGTAACGTAAACCTACAAGCAGAGATGGGATGTATACCCTTGTCTATCCCTAGGACTTAAGTTCTTCTTCTAATTGAGCTAATGCTTCGCATACAATAAAATACATGTCTTAAGTATTCAGTTCCATGGAGTTAGACACTGTGTAACCATCATGCAAATAAAGACACAGAACATTTCTATGGCTCCAGAAAGTCTCTTCTTACCTCTTTCTAGTCAAACTCTCCCCCACCCCGCTACCTACCCCAAGCAACCACTAACTTCTGCGGTCCCAGATTAGTTTTGCCTATTCTAGTACTTCATAACTAGAACTGTTTGTGTATCCTTTTTGTGTCTGGCTCCTTTCAGTTTAACATAATGGTTGAGATTCGTCCTGGCTGTTGTACGTATCACAAGTTCATCCCTTTTGATTGTCAAGTAGTATTCCATTCGTATGGCTGTACCACAGTTTATCCATTTTCTTGTTGATGGACATAGGGTTGTTCCCAGCTGCTGGCAATTACGAATAAGGTTGCTATGGCCACTCTGTCCAAGTCTCTTGGTGGACATTTGTTTTCATCAACTTGGGTAAACAGCTAGGCGTGGATATGTTGAGTCACAGGGTCGATGTATGTTTAACTTTACAACAAACACAAGTTCTTAACCCCTGTACTCTACTCCCTGCGAATGACACTAGCTTATTAACCTGTTTGATTTCTCCTTTAATACGACATGTTCCCTGAGGGCAGAGGACCCATCTCCAGTTGCTGGGCTACCTCCCACATTTGTTGAACAAATGAAGACCACTGTTCATACTCCTATTCCTTCTTGGGCGTTACCATAGCATAAGAAAACATGCTTGGCATGCATGGAGAAATAGGACAAGCTGAAGGGTGTGAGGTGGAGTGAAAAACTGCCCAGCCAGGAGACTCTTGACTTCCCATTTTCTTTTTGACATGACCTTTCCTAGAAAGTGAACCCTTCCCACTGATCCTGCAGGGAGGGCAAGGGGGGCGGCCGTTCCTCATCAAGTGACCACGGAAAGGGAGGAAGGTGTCACTGCAATTGAGGTCACACAGTGGTTAGAATTACAGGATACTTCTGTCAAACAGGAGGGCGGAGGAAGCAGCAACCCATGAAATCCTGACCTTCTGAAAATCACCAGCAATACAGCAGCACAGCTGGAGCTCAGGGGGCAGCCTCCAATAGAAGTTACAGGAATACTTGGTTTCGGTGAAAGCACTACATAGTTTCTCCATTGGAAATGGAAAGCCAAGAATAAATCTAGAGGAGAAAGCAAGATGTTGATGTAAAAATACACACACACACACACACACACACACACACACACACACACACACACACACACACACACACACACACACACACACACACACACACACACACACACACACACACACACACACACACACACACACACACACACACACACACACCCCTTCCGGCCTTGGGAGGCAGAACTTTTAATTCCCATGAATCAATTCATTCATTTACTTTAAGTTACAGAACTTACACTATCCTCAACCTAGAACATCTTAGAAAGTAAATAAATCATTGTTGATTTTCTATCCATCAATAGAAAAGGACTGGCAAGTCCTGAAGACAATTTAAAATCTTTCTTACCAAAGGAGAATCTTTGTTTTACATCAAAATCAAAACAGGGCTTCACCACATCCTGGGCTCAGGTGTTTTCTTTATTTCCTTTGGTCCCAGGTTATCGAGGACTGAAATTTGTTTAGAATTCCTCAATTTGGGGGTTCTGAGAGGTGACCGAGCCTTCCTTTATCCAAACAGTACTGCACTGAAGCCATCCCAGGCAGATGGATGCCTATCCTATTCTTAAAATCTCCAGGGAAGTAAATTCTCTACAACGTCCCTTGGTAACCTTCTCCAGGGTTTTATCAAGCGTACGGTGAGGAAGTTCTGATGCAGAAACCAATAAAAATATTAACTCTATGAGCCTAGCTACAAGCACTGGAAAGGGGTATGTGTCTGGGCACTTTGCCTTCATGGTAGAGATGTATTTACAAAACAGGCTATACAAACAGAAACCATTTGTCTGGAGCAGATGTGGGAAGTTGATTCAAGAAAAAGTGCCACAATAAATTCTGTTTATTTGAACCATGAACCATGTGAATAAGTTATTGTTGGTTATAACATTTTCTAAAGTACAAATTTGTTTTCTTGTCAATTCCTAATTTAAGCTCCTAAACCAGGTTTGTTAGCAGTTTTAAAAAGTTCACAGCTGCAAAGTGTTCAAATGACTAGGCTTCCATGAAAAACTAGGCCTTAGCAAATAGAACGTAAATGTTATTGTTATAAACAGTTTACTTCCTTCTTAGTTCTGTATAGTCCACCTTTTCTGCAGCAATCATGTAATATTTTTATAATGAAAAAAAGATTTTAAAAGACAAACATTAACCATCAAAATTAATTAAAAGGTAAACCACCTTCTGGTGAGATTATTTGAGGGAAGATTTAGCCATATGTCTGACCAATGTGCTTTTAATTGGAAACGATAATTTAGCCTTTAAATATTAACTAGCTAGAAATAGGAGACGCATAGAACTATCTTTAGAAGCCCTTGTGCTAAGATTTCCTGCTGCACTCTGATGTCTCACAGCAATCTCTCCATGGAGATTATACGCATGTGGGCCCCCATTCCCTTCCTCTCAAGGGCCTCCATGCACAGAAGTGCACCACAATACTACGATTAAAATAAACAAACAAATAAATAAGTAACGCCGAAATACATCGGAGAGAAAGAGATGGTCACACCCCACCCTAACTCCCACCGGATGCTGGATGTATTGAAATTTTATAACCTCTCTCCCACTCGTCAGCAAAGCACTTTTAATCTCTCTGGGAACTCAGGGTGAAGCATGTGTCAGGTATAATTTCATTTTCATGATTTAAGTTTTGCTGCATGACAGTAGAACACAACTTTAAAAAGAAATCGCCTTAAGATCTGGAACAAGTGGAAGGGGGGAGGGGCAGGCATGCCCCTCAAAAGCACACTTGGGATCTTTCCTACGGAAACAAATCCAGTAACATTAAGAAAGGCAAGTCGTTCTAAACTCAATAGGAGCCCTCGTGGGAAGCAATTTATCAAAATTAAAATATTTCACAGATCATTTCTTCTGAAAAGTTTTCGCGCTGTCAATAATCTGCAATTCTTTTCCTCTTGGAGTGGCACCTTCTGCCTTCCTAACAAAATTTTTAAAAAGAAGAAAAAGGCCAAGGCCCACGAGTGTCAGGAGACCCTCGGAGCGCGCCACCTACCCCGCCATCAGGCCGGCAGCTGGCAGAGAAAGCCCGCCCGGGGACCCATCCTCACAGGCAGGATTTTCCAGAGTCGCCGCAGGGACCGAAATAGACACCCTTTAGAAAACAGACGGCCGGGCCCCCGCCCTCCCTCCCCCCCCACCCTCCCTCCCCCCCCACCCACCCTGGGCCAGGGGAATTGGACCCGAGCCCCGCACTCACCATCGCCGCTGGCCGGGCCGCCGCCGCCTCCCCCCGGGGCCGCGCTGGGCTCCGGGCCGACGCCAAGTTCAAACCTCGCCGCCGCTGCGAGGAGGCGGCGCGGGGCATAGTCGGCTGGGCTCGGCCGCGCTCAACAATGGGCGGCTCGGCCGCGCCCAGCGCGCTGCGCCCCGGCTACAGCGGCTGCTGTGCGGCGGGCCCGGGGCGCGCGGCTGCTGGGGGTGAACCCGGGCGAAGGGCCCGGAGGGTGCGGGGGGAACCCGACCACTAGGCCTCCCCGGCCGCAGGGGCCGCGCCGGAGGATCCGCGCTCGCTCGGCGCTCGCCACCAGGTAATCCCACAGGAAGCCTCCCGGATTGGCCCGGAGGCTCAGGACGAGATTTGCATTTCAATGGCAGCGCTGGCTCCCTAAGGTTTGAAAACGGATTCTGGGCTGCGAGAGTCGGGCTCCGCTAGCCCCTCCGCAGTCAGCGTCCTCGGGTCCTCGTGGTATTAAGGGGACCGACGCACACACTCTCAGGCCCTGCTTTATCGGTTCACAGTCAGAAAGGTGTCTTAACTCCACCTCCCCGCCCATTTTGAAATGAAGAGGGAGCCAAAAGGAAAAGAGCCACTTCAAGAAGCCCGCGCTCGCTTTTCAGGGGCTATATAGTTAGTAATTGATCAAATGAAGCACGAATGAAGAAGCAAGGTAAAAAGTTCACTTTTTTTGGTGTTTTTAAAAAAGCACCTCAAATTACAAGGAAAATAACCATCCACGGAGAGTGTGTCCTTTTTCAGTATAAATCAACCAGAGAATTTCAGGTTGTTGCTGAACGCTAATGCTGTTGAAACCTCCCTTCCCAGTTCTTTTGTTTCCAGGAGCATCTTCTCTAGATGAGAGACAGGTGATTATTCAGTGGTTATGACTGTGATCTTTCAGGAGATTTTGGATTCAGCTTTGCAAACTTCGGGGTCTTAGGCAATATGTACATTTGCATTTGTTTTGCATTAGGGTAAGATAGGGGTGCCCATTTAATATTCTCAAGGAAGCTATGTGCTATTTTCAGCTTCATCTTTCTTCAAAGGCTTTTCCAGCCTCTTTCAAGGGAGGTAAGATTTTCTTTTTCCTAGAGAGCACCTTTCTTAATTGCTTTCACATGTCATCTCCAGCGATTAAAATAACAGGTTTGAGATTGGCTTTATTACTTCTCAAGCAAAATGCCTGTTAAAATTTCAGGTTCTATATTTAAGGCGATACACATATAGACACAGAAAAGAGAATGCCTAATTAGGTAGGAAGTAGAAGCCTCAGTTCCCATAGAGTTAATATTATTTGCCTTTACTTGGCTGTGTTCTTTGTAATATCCCGGCAGAATGCAGAAGCCATTAGGGGCTACAGCAACAACTAAATAGGCCTCTTTACAGATATCTTCATGGACAGGCTCCGGCTCCCCTCCCCAAGGTATTATCTCCCTTAAAATTGTATTTTGGGGCTTCCCTGGTGGCGCAGTGGTTGAGAGTCCGCCTGCCGATACAAAGGACACGGGTTCGTGCCGTGGTCCGGGAAAATCCCACATGCCCGCGGAGCGGCTGGGCCCGTGAGCCATGGCTGCTGAGCCTGCGCGTCTGGAGCCTGTGCTCCGCAGCGGGAGAGGCCACAACAGTGAGAGGCCCGCGTACCCCAAAAAAAGAAAAAAATTGTATTTTGTTTTCACTATGGTATCACAAGCATGTACAAATATATATATACCTGCCACACAGCCAGAGAGGTACCCACACACATTGTTGCTAGATGTAAGAAGCAGGGAGGCTAATGTTGCCTGTCCTGTGTCCTAATGTCCTGTAGGAGTCTAGTTTTAGGTGAAAGCAGGTGATGGTCAGAACTTAAGCTTTAAACAACGTGGTCAGTCCTTACAGCTTAGCAAGCATATTGCCGCTGCCACCATGTTGAGGAAGTAAGAAGTATCAGCTGAGGACACAGCCGGGCGCTCGGTAGGCAGAATAGATAAGACCTGCTCTCCTGCTGCTGCTTTATCTTGTTTTCTAAGTGCTCAGGGTCAGGTGAAATCTCATAAGGGTGGACCAGATCCCTCCACTCCTGCATGAAACATCACTTTAAATTGGTGATTCAAAACACACTTTGGCCATAGGAAATAAACTTATGGTTACCGAACGGGAGGGTGGGGAGGGATAAATTAGGAGTTTGGGATTAGCAGATACAAACTACTGTATATAATAAAATAGATAAACAAGAAGGTACTACACTATAGCACAGGGAACTACATTCAGTATCTTGTCGTAACGTATAACCTATACAAAACAGAATCACTTTGTCGTACACCAAAAACTAACACAACATTGTAAATCAACTATACTTTAATTAAAAAAAATGTTTTAAAAGTACTTTGGATCCAACTTTTAGCTCCTGCACAGCCTGTATTACACCAGTGAAATCCATCACTACCATGGGAAGTCCCTGGGCTTCCACTGTACCGCAGATTCTGGAAAAATACTTTTTTTTTTTTTTTTGCAGTACGCGGGCCTCTCACTGTTGTGGCAGTGAAGCCCCATGATTCTTTTTTTAAACATCTTTATTGTGATATAATTTACGTACCATAAGATTTACACTTGGAAAGAGGCACATTATTGCCCTTCCCCTCCCCAAGTTTTCTCTGATGCTGGAGCAGGTGGTGGGAGGAAAAGACCAGAGACACGGGAACAAGTCCCTGGCAGCGTGGGGACCACAGCGCTCACCTACACAGAGACATACCAGACAGGGGTGCGTGGAAGGTGCAACCAGGTGGTGATGGGAGAGGGGTCATGAGTCGAAAGGAGGGCTGAAGGGCTTCCCTGGTGGCGCAGTGGTTAAGAATCCGCCTGCCAATGAAGGGGACACGGGTTCGAGCCCTGGTCCGGGAAGATCCCACATGCCGCGGAGCAACTAAGCCCGTGCGCCACAACTGCTGAGCCTGCGCTGTAGAGCCCGTGCTCCACAACAAGAGAAGCCACCGCAATGAGAAGCCCGCGCGCAGCAACGAAGACCCAGCGCAGCCAAAAAAATAAAAAAATAAAAGGCTGGAGACAGGACTGGCCCCTTAGGCAGCCAGCACGGGCACTGTATGCAATCATCGGCCAAATCATTTTCCCCCCATCTCACATAAATATTTCAACCTACAAACCCAAATTTAAGTTTGAGTTAAATATGATAACCTAAAAATATTTAAAATCAAATTAGACTATTCTAATTGAGGACCTGGCATAATTCAGAATGACCTGATTCATACTGTATACACATTTAGAAGTTTGTTTTTCCACTATAATTGTCAGGTCTTATTACTAACGAGAAACTGTGAGAATGAGTATCTTTTTCAAATAAAAAGCTTAAGAAATTTGGGATGACTTCCATATGCTCTAAGTTCCAGCTTCAGCGGTTATTCTTTGAATTATTTAATTTCAATTAGTCTAACAATTAATTATACCTTGAAAGAAACTACATATAGAAATCATATACGTGATTCAGATTTTGAAATTTTTTTCACAAATTTGGCTTCTTTTCTATATTACGGTAGTAAGTTTTATAATATATGTTGTACTTTATTAAATTTCATTTAGAAATAGTCTACCATTTTATACTTTAGAATATGAAACTAAATTTCACTTAGAAATAGTCAACCATTACTTCTTACCAATCGTTTGGCCTTATTTCTATTATTCCAAATAAATAATGTTTTATTGTGAAAAATATAATTATTTGAAACATAAGAGCCTTTGCTAAATAACAACAACAACAAGCTCTTGCCACAGCTATACAATAAATTCCCTGGTTCATCTGTGCTCTTCTTTTGGTAGTTGACACCTTAGAAAAACAATGTCAACATCTGTTGAATATTGAAAATCAGTTCTAGGGACTATTTAATGGCCAATATAAACACAATCAAGAAAAAATACACTTGAAGGACTTCCCTGGTGGTTCAGCAGTTAAGACTCTGCCCTCCCAATGCAGGGGGCCCAGGTTCAATCCCTGGTCAGGGAACTAGATCCCGTGCACCACAACTAAGAGCCTCCATGCTGCAACTGAAGATCCTGCATGCCACAACTAAGACCCGGCACAGCCAAATAAATAAATAAATAAATGAGAGAGAGAGAGAGAGAGAGAGAGAGAGAATACACTTGAAACAGATTATTTGCTTCAGAGAGAAAATATTAGGAAGAACATATGGTGTGCTTCCTTCTCAAGTGGGTATTTGGGTTTAGTGTGAAATTTTTATAACTTCTAATGTAGTACTCACTTTGACAAATATTTTGATTTTTTTGAACTGCTCACAGAAAAATGTGAAAAACAAGTGAATAACCATCCTACTGAATAAAATGTTAAAATGGAAATTGAAAGTAAGGAAATGCATTTAAGACTGCTTCAAACCTGGGAAATAATTTATTTCATGAAGTGATGATTGTAACAAGAAAGGGGAAAACCCTATAATTTCTTTCAGCTTCTCAGAGTTAGTTACCCCTCTATCACAGACCTTTCTCGTAAATAGCCCACTGAGCCTGCAAGTCCTCTGTGCTGACACCTTCCTTTCTCTCCTTATTTAAGGCATCTTCTGCTGCTAGCAGCTGATTCATATTGACAAGGGCACTTCTGTGTTTCCTGCTGTTCTTTTAGCCCCAGGACCAGGGTGCCAAGGAAAGGCCTTTATGCAACCTGGTTATTACCCATAAAGTTACTTAGAATCTTGCAAAGGTCAGGACCCAAGGAAAAGAGAGAGGAGGACTAGTTAGGCAAATGTTCAGTCACTATTTGCGTCGCTGCAAATGCATGTTAGTACAGCACTCAACGGCAGCACGCATGGCTTTGTGGGTCAGATTTGGGATCCAGCATCAAAACTGTACAGGTCTAAACAGAAGCAAAAAGGAAGAACAGAACAACAACAGAACTAGCAGAATAAGACTTGAAGGGATAGCTTTTGACAGTGAAGGTAGTCAGCAAGTATTTGTCCTCATGGAAACATAGGAGACAAAGGCCATTTTCAGTGTTATGGGGTGAGGGGGGTTACTGATTAAGTAACAGTCACTTAGGTCAGCAGCTTCAAGTCATCCAGGAGACAAGGATTGACAGCATCCTCTTTGGAAGGTCTTGGTTGAAAGATTAGAAGTGCATCCTGGAGATGGGGAGCAGCCCAAATATTCATATAGAAAATGGTTAAATTAATTGTGAAGCATATCATGCAGCATTTGAAAGAAAAGAGGTGGACCTATAGGTAAGGATGTGGAGAGAAGTCCAGATCGTTAAGTGAAAACCTCATCATAGAGTAGGAGTCACAGAAACATCTATGTGGTGCACCTAGGTGGGAGACAGGCTCACGCTTTCAGCAATCCTCCCAATCCAGAGTGATCCAGGAGAGGCAGAATGTTTCTGGTAAAGCCAAGAGGGCATAGATGCTAGATGGATCTGAGGAGGCTGCAGACACCAGCATCCCAGCTTGGATGTGATCAGACATGTCCGATACCAGCATGCGGAGACAGTGACATGGAGACCAAAGGTGCAACTTTACTCGACTTCCCTGCAACACACACATGGGTGCATGCACAGACACACACAGACACACACACACACACACACAGACACACACACACCTGGACCCTGCCTAAGCACCTTACAACTCAGCAGCAACCCTAGGAGCTGGAGGAAACGGACTGGCTGATATTGTTTCTGTCTCCTTGCTGAATGAGGTCTCAAAACGAAATTATAGGGCTTCCCTGGTGGCGCAGCGGTTGAGAGTCTGCCTGCCGATGCAGGGGACATGGGTTCGTGCCCCGGTCCGGGAAGATCCCACATGCCGCGGAGCGGCTGGACCCATGAGCCATGGCTGCTGAGCCTGCATGTCCGGAGCCTGTGCTCCGCAACGGGAGAGACCACAACAGTGAGAGGCCAGCGTACCGCAAAAACAAAACAAACAAACAAAAAACAGAAATTATAGTCAGTCTTTTAAAAAATGAAAGATATTTTCTCCCATAAGTGTGTCTATGGCTCAAAGACGCACTTAGAACAATGCCTGGCATAAAGTAAGTGCTTATTCAATGTTAGCTCTTATTTTTTTTTAACTTTTATTTATTTTTTTGCGGTACGCGGGCCTCTCACTGTTGTGGCCTCTCCCGTTACGGAGCACAGGCTCCGGATGCACAGGCTCAGCGGCCATGGCTCACGGGCCCAGCCTCTCGGCGGCATGTGGGATCCTCCCGGACCGGGGCACGAACCCGTGTCTCCTACATCGGCAGGCGGACTCGCAACCACTGAGCCAGCAGGGAAGCCCCTCAATGTTAGCTCTTATTAATTAGGCTGCTCTTATAATCACGATTAACTTTGTATAGAGGAGAATGATGATTATGTCAGAGAATTATGGTAAAATCTTCAACTCTGGGTATTCATTTCAATTTTGGTCACCAAGCAAAATTTCAGGGGAGAAAATCCACTTTGTAAATTCACTTGTAAAAAGTACAGGTCAAGCACAATTCAAACAATGAAATCTCACTGGCTTAAAAGTGATTGTAGTTGTTTGTGCTGGCGAAAGGGTTTTCCCTTTTCAACCCCGAAGCTCTGAACGGGGATGATGTGAACTGCAAACAGCTGCCGCCTCCCATCAGCGGCAGCAACCTTCCGGAAGAAGGTGAAGTGTGCTTGGTATGTGAAGGGCATTTGACTCTGGGAAAAAGACATGCGATCTAGGTGACAATGAGGACTGACGGCCCAGAACCCTGAAAGGTAAAACTCCAGAAGTGACAGGTCCTTAAGAGCACGGGTTGAACTGGAGTGCATTCAAATACCGGTATGTCCTTGTCACCGGGAAAGTGGAGAGGTGGCATGGGCAAGGGCATTCAGGGCAAAGCCAGCCAGCATTCTCAGCCTAAGCTGGGCCTGTGCAGACGTGTGAACATTATTTCCCGTCAAGGGAACTGAGTGTCTGAATTGACGATGGCCAAGAAGCATAAGAACTGAGGATTGGAATCTTTTCTGGGACATAATCCAAAATGTTCTGATGGAAGCTATAAACTTTTTTTTTTTCTTTCCAGAAAAAATATGCCTAAGTGTCTGAAGATATAGATGAAGATAAATAAGGAGTTGGGGGAGGTGTGAGGAAGGGGAAGCATCACCAATTCAGGGACGGAGCTCAGTGCAATTTCTGTCATTGGTTTGCAGCTTGTATTTTAAGAAGAATTGCTTCCTCATCTGAGAGCCTGCACGGTGACCAGGTGGGGAGAAAGAGCCACTGAGATAGTGCAGGAGATGAGAGATAAAAAGGAAGAAAGATTGGGCAGAGTAGACGGGATGAAAACAGCTGCATGCCTAGGGGGCCATAGGTGGAGGGTTTTAAGGCTGAGTTGAGGTATCTGACTCTGATCATATGTAATACATAAGGAGAAAGCAGAACTGGAAACAGACAGGTGATACTGTCATAAACTGGCATACAAACTGAACAAATGGTTTACAGAAATCTGTCTTAATGTCTAAAAGCATCATGTTATTCCACCGCTTACAAACCTCTGACTTATTTATCGTAAAGAACCGCTTCTCTGACCAAGAGAATTCATTAAAGAAACCAACAGTGATTTCTTCGTAACGATACAAAAATCAACAAAACCAAAATTACTTCTTTTTTTAATTGCTCATTGATTTGGCATTTCTGGTCTTTCCATTATATCAGAATTTTAGGCCTTTCAAAAAGGACACCTCATGAATCTTATTCATAGCATCAAGACATCTATTCTACTAACTAGGTTTTCTTCCTAAGATTGTGTTATATGAATCTTGAATACACATAAATATTTTAAATATTTAAATGACATCAACATTGCCATACGCTGCTTGAAGAACAACCCAAGGTGCTACAGAAGTGTAACTTCAAGAGATAAAAACAAGAAAAGTTGCTAAGGTAAAACCAATTGGAATTTTTGAAATGTAAATGACTTGCTTTGATGATTTACTGCTACTGAAATTTAGACAACATGGTATTTAATGTCTACATATTTTTCAAAAGGAGTTCAATCCTATTTGGTGCTTAAAGTTTAAAAAAAAAATCACCTTATCCTCATTGGTAAACTTATTTTCAAAAATAAAATTTTCCACTAGCTAATTGGCAGCTTCATTGGTCTTGAAGTATTAGCATCTTTGGCTCTCAAAATAAAAACAGAGAAATTAAATGTAGCTGCTGTTTACTTTTTTGGCCGTCTCACTTTAACTATTGACTGAAGCCAATTCGTCTCCTCTTATTTTTTAAAAACCTACAACAATGTGCTTTAAGAAAAGATTCTAGCCTCCAAACACCATCAGAGTTCATTTTCTAGGATCTTTTTCATTTGCCTCAAGTCACACAGTTTTTATACTTTCATATGTAGATTCCAGGAAGAGGAAAATTTTTCTCTACTTTGCAGCTTATTTGCTTTTAAGCACAACTTTCTCCCAGTAGGTATTCATGAAACTGTTCTCCAAGCCGGATGTCAGCGTATTCTTATTCCGCAGGCATTAGTGCTCCTGCCTAGGAACCAGAAGATAAGATGGGAGAGAAAACTTATTTTTAAAGTTCTTGGAATCAGCACCTTTGGGAGGTGTCCAAAGTGTGGTTTTATTGGCCAAAGGCAATAAGATAGCAGGGTCCTGGGAGGTTCTCGCAGGCTATTGGCTGCCATTTCTCAGTGGTAGACCAGAAAGAGCTGAGCATAGCCTATCAGTGATAGCAACAGTCACCATTTATTTTGTGCCCAGTATTAGTTTTACACATGCCTCAGGATTCACATAATTTATTTCTAATTTTTACAATAATGCCTCAAGGTAGCTATTACTAGTCCTCTTTGATAGAAGAGAAAACGAAGCTCAGTTTTATGTAACTTGCCAAGGTCGACAGTGTAGAAGGGGCAGAATGAAGAATCAAAGCAGTTGCCTGACTCCAAAGACCAGGCCTTGTTCTCACCATCCTGCATGACCAAGAGAATGCAGGCTAAACCCCTTTAATCAGAGGACGAGGTTCTGCTGTCTCCTAGAGGATGAAGGAAAGTGGGCACATCTATTCTCTGGAGGCAAAGACTTTATTGCCATTCAGAGCACCAAGAAAAAGAAAGCTACTTAAAAATGCTTTTTGCCTATATGTCTAATGGAGGATGAGCAAAGCCCCGGATCTCTCCAGAATGATCTTCTTTTTCCTGGGTAAATGGAAAGTTACTACATTTTTCCCTTAAAAAATTGTTTTTTCCCCAAACGAAGGGCACTTAACTTTGCCTGATTCCATCCATACTTATTCGGCTGTCAATGAGTCCAATAATTACCATTTTGCAAGCACTCCTTGGTTTCCCCCTTTGGCACTTTACTCACATTTTCCGTTGTCTGGGTGGAGATTCCTTCCTCAACCCCAATCTCTACTAAGGAAATTCTAGCCAACCTCCCAGAACCTGCAAAACGTATTCCTTTCTCAATGAAACGTCTCTGATCCTTAACCAAAAGCAGCTTCTCCCTCCTCTGAATGTTCAAAAATACATCATTCAGGGCTTCCCTGGTGGCGCAGTGGTTGAGAGTCCGCCTGCCGATGCAGGGGACACAGGTTCATGCCCGGTGCGGGAAGATCCCACGTGCCTCGGAGTGGCTGGGCCCGTGAGCCATGGCCGCTGAGCCTGCGCGTCTGGAGCCTGTGCTCCGCAACGGGAGAGGCCACAACAGTGAGAGACCCGCGTGCCGCAAAAAAACAAAAACCATCATTCAATCATCTTCTCTACTCTTATCACATTTTACCTTGAATAGAGCTATTGGTGCCATTTAACAAAAATCTCCCCTCCTAGACTAGGTGTGTCAGGAAAGGGATTATGCCTCCTTCATCTCTGATACCCAAGGTGCACAGCACATGTTGATACTGGGTGAATTAATGTTTCCAGGCCATTATACCCGTGCCTGTCATCTCATTTTTATGAGTCCAGGTTGTTTTTGTCCCTCTTTGTTTATGTAAGTCTTAGTCTTTTAAAACCTTTCCCCAACCTGTCTAGCTTTCCCCCCAACTCCTGGAATTTATGAACTAAATTTTTGGTGCCTATATATGGCTTTGAAGCATTATTTGTTTTATTATGTGTATGCCCCATATTATATGTACTCCTGGGGCTAATGTCTATCTATGGTATTATTGATATTAATAACGATTTTCATTTAATGAACACTATGTCTCAGGCGCTCTGCTGAGCACTTCATCTATCTTATCATATCCCTTATAGAACTTTCAAAAGGGTCCCCTGGCTTTGTTCCTTAGCCTGTATCAGCTCTCAGCCTTCTCTACTGTAATATACTCCAGGGTTTGTTTGTTTTTTTTATACTCCAGGGTTTTGACAACCAGACAGACAGTAAGACTCTAGAAGGCAGGGACCACATCTTTCTTACTCATGTCTATTGCAGTGCATGGTAGAGAATAGATCCCCAATACATGTTCTGTAGAGTTTTAGAACTACACTGACTTCACAAAACAAAGAATGCTTTAAAACTTGTTTTTAGAAATACCAGTGGAAATTTCATATTACTAATTATCAAGTGAGAATCTTTTCCCTATCAGTGCTGGAACTACCAGATTAAGAATTCTACTGTTAAAAAAAAAAAATCCAACATGAGATCCCAACTCTTCAATAAATGGATGAGTTTTAGGCAAAAGAATGAAAGTCTGTGCTAAGTGTCCTGACTTCAAGCTTCCCTCTGCTCCCTGTCTGCACCCCACCTTGTTTATCTCTGGTCTATATTTGCATTTGTGTCTGAAGACAGCATTGGTCTCCTCTTCATGTGCTGGAATGAAAAGATCTGATGGGAAAAAAGGTTCCCCCACAGGAAACTGTCTGAGCCAGAGATTTACATCCTGGTTTTCTTATTAACTGCCAGGCTTCAGAAAACTGGAGCCAACCCAAGTGGGGACCCTGGCAGCTGGTGTGAAGCGTGAGACCAGTTGCTAGAGAGTGGGGGAAAGGGGGAGGATGTAGGTTGGAGGGAAGAAATGGCTTCTGGAAATTTACGTATGCTCCCGGCAAGGAGGATGGTTCTACGTGATGAGAGGCCAACTCACCCTTGATCCCCACGTTAGGGGAGAGTCAGAGAGGCTAGTCTGCTGAGGGTTCAAGGATAGGATTTGTTTCCTCCTTCACCTATCTTAGAATGTGTAGGAGAGAGGAAAAGATGAGTAACCTAGAGAAATGTAAACAAGTAATCGCTGTTCATGGAAAACAGGTATCTCTTACATTACATAAGAAACACTTAAAAGTTTTGACTGCCTGACATGTGAGGTAATGAGGACATCATACAGAATCAGAAGACGCCATCATTTTAATTCCAATTTAAAAACAAAAGTAAAGGGGGAAAATGCAGAGTTGTCGTTTCATGGGTATAGAGTTCCCTTTTGTAAGATGAAGACATTCTAAAGATCTGTTGCACAACAATGTGACTATACTTAACACATTGAACTGTATACTTTATAATGATTAAGATGGTAAATATGATGTCCTGTGTTTTTCTTTTTACCACAATTAAAACTTTGAAAACTTAAAAAAAATTAAAGAACAAAAAAGAAAATAACCAAATATATTCCAAAGTGAAAAATACATTACTGCTCCTTGGGCTGCCCTCTCCCCCTTTTTTTCTCTTAGCAAGCTGCTTCGTAGTTATACATAAATATTCTTTCTCTTTATGTGGACAAAAGGGAAAAAAAGAAATATATAAGCATTTGCAGAAGCAGAGAGTAAAACTGTGGATCTTCCTCTTTCTTTGGAGGAATATATCTTTTTGAACCACCGGCCAATAGGATATTTTAAAAGCTACATGTGTATAATGGGTAATGGCAAAGAAGATTTTATTTATTTATTTTTTTTGCGCTATGCGGGCCTCTCACTGTTGTGGCCTCTCCCGTTGTGGAGCACAGGCTCTGGACGCGCAGGCTCAGCGGCCATGGCTCACGGGCCCAGCCGCTCCGTGGCACGTGGGATCTTCCCGGACCGGGGCACGAACCCGTGTCCCCTGCATCAGCAGGCAGACTCTCAACCACTGCACCACCAGGGAAGCCGGGCAAAGGAGCTTTTTAAGTCCAAAGAACAGACAACATTAAGCCCTTACTACTCAATTCCAAATCAAAAGTCTGATACTCATAGAGCTAACAACTGAGGACACTCAAGCCGACAGGCAAAATAAGGAACCCAACTCAATTTCCTTCCTAATTCTTCTTCCTATCCCCCAACCCCATCCTGTTTTTTCCTTTCTTATCCAGTTGGGAGGCTAAGCTGTTTATATTGACTGATGTAATTTAGGGAAGGGACTGTTTTTGAATCTGGCCTGGCTTGTAGTTTTTCTTTTGGAGATGGGTGTTTGTTGATCAAAGCCACAAAAAACAATGTTGTTTTAATTTATGCTTCCTTTAGTTCTGCAAATTTGGGGAGGAGGGTTTTTTTTATAAGAGGTAATGAGGCAGAATCCTCTAATGGCAAGGATATTTTTCTCACCAAATGAAAACCCATGTATGCTTTAAAAAAAATAATGGGTTCAAATAAAAGTAGCTTTTCTTCAGAGAGTAAATAAATTTTAAAGTAGGAAACTTCCCACACAGTTTGGGCTTACTGGTCCTATCAATACAGGCTGGGGAAGGGAGTAAACAGGATATTTCCTTTTTTTCTTTTTTGTCCCTAACTTGAAGTGACAGAATAATTTACAGTAAGAAGAGTCTGATGAAAACATTTAAGACGTATGCCTGCTAAAGCAATCATCTTAAATGCCAGAAGCAGGGATAGAATTTTTTCTGTTTCATTTCTCTCTGAAAATATATTACCTTAGTTTATTTTAGCTAAATGAGCTCAGAACTTTATACAAATACCACTTCATTAATATTAGTACCATGTATACAATGAGACCCCAAAATTTTGCTGTTTTATTTTTTTAAGAGGGACAAATCATCTTGACATTCTCATGGTATCCTTGATGGAAATAGTATATAAAGCTTATGCTTTCCAGATTAGAACTCTGAAAAACACTCTTTCCCTTAAGTGTGGAGGCCATGGCATCACACAAATAAGAAAAGTCAACACCAGCTAAACCTGTCTCTCCCTGATGTTCCTTTCTGGGTGTTCATGCATCTAAAATGCATGTTTTATTGAGCAACTAGTATACCATGGGCACTGTGTGATGGAATCTGTGGTGGGCTGGAGGACCACAGGGAGGCATCCTAAACTGGAACTGAGGGATTATGACAGGATTCTAAACTGAGGTCTAGCGAATGAATGGGAGTTAGCTGGGCAAAGAGAATGGAGGGAGGAGAGCCCAGCAAGACCAAGGAATGGAAAGAAATCAGTATGGCTGGAGTAGAGCACAAAAAAGGAAGTGGCAAAGGGGGCTGGATACAAAGGCCTGGGCAGGAGTTTGAAGTTTATCCAAGCAGTAATGGGAAGGCATTGGAAGATTTTAAGTAGAGGGATGAGATCAGATTTGCATTTCAGAAGGACTGCTTTGCCTGCAGTGGCCACCAGTGGGAGGGGGGCAAGGCCAGTGACCAGTTAGGACACGGCCGCAGGAGTATAGCCTGAAGGTGATAGTCCTGCCGCCCCAGAATGTAAGCTCCACGAGGGCAGGGCTTTTTGCTTGGTTTACCTGCTATATCTCAAGCACCTAGAACAGAGTGTGGCACATAATAAGTGCTCAAATATTTGTTGAACAAACAAATAAATAGGGAAGTAGGATAATGCAGAGAAGATTCAAGAGAGGGGTCGATAGGGAGAACAACTAGGAAGCAGAGTGAATAGGCCTTATTAATCTTTTGTGAAACCTTTAAAATCTCTTTCCTGGTATAAAGTCATGCTTCTTTGCCTCTTTTCCATAGTAAATCTATTTGATTCAATGCAAAATATCTAAGTTATTTCCCAAATAAAATGCTAACTTTTTTAAAGTGTGTAAATCAGTGATTTTTAGTAAATTCACAGAGTTGTGAATTTACTAAAACCATTGCCATAATCCAGTTTTAGGACATTTTCATCACCTCAGATCGTTCCCTTATGCCTAATCCCTGCTCTTACCCCCAACCTCAGGCAACTTGTGATCTGCTGTTTGTCTCTGTAGATTTGCCTTTTCTAGATATTTCAAATAAATGGACTCATACAATATGTAATCTTTTATATCTGGCTTCTTTCACTTAACATAACGTTTTTGAGGTTCTGCTATGAACATTTGTATACACGTCTTTGAGTGGACAGACAGAGGCCCTGTTAATTTGGATTACGTGTAGGAGGTGGTGAGAAAAATGAAGGACTCAAGGAAGACGCCCAGACTTCGGGCTTGGGCAACTGGATGGATAATGACACAATTCACTGAAATGGGGAAGAACAGATGAGGAACAGCTCTAACCGGAAAGATGACCTCAGTTTAGGGCAAATGCCTGGGAGAGAGAAGTGGGTATGCCTAGTAGGCAGGCAGACACATGGGTCTGGAAGGTTAGCTTCCTCAAAATGTCTATCAAAGGCCCCTTTTTTTTTTTTTCTTCGGTATGCGGGCCTCTCACTGTTGTGGCCTCTCCCGTTGCGGAGCACAGGCTCCGGACGCGCAGGCTCAGCGGCCATGGCTCACGGGCCCAGCCGCTCTGCGGCATGTGGGATCTTCCCGGACCGGGGCACGAACCCGTGTCCCCTGCATCGGCAGGCGGACTCTCAACCGCTGCACCACCAGGGAAGCCCGGCCCTTTTTTTTTGAGCAGCCTGTTTCATGTTTAAGGCTTATTTCTTAGGCATAATAAAAGCAATTCTCTGTAACTTTGGCTCTTCTCTATATAAATCTGACCAAAGAAGAAATTCAGAAAACATCGCATCAAATACTCACTTTGCATAATAATTATAATAATATCTTCTATTTGTTCAGCATTTTTTTAAATTGTGGTGAAATACACATAAAATTTACTATCTTAACCCTTTTTAAGTGTATAGTTCAGTGGCATTAAGTACATGCACATTATTGTGTTGCCATCACCACCATCCATCTCCAGAACTCTTTCATCTTTCCAAACTGAAACTCTGTACCCATTAAACACTAATTCCTCATCGGCCTGCCTCGCAGCCCCCGGCAACCACCATCCTACTCTCTGTCTCTATATGAATTTGACGACTCTAGGTACCTCATATAAGTGGAATCATACAGTGTTTGTTCTTCCATGCCTGGCTTACTTCACTTAGCATAATGTCAGGGTTCATCCATGTTGTAGCACGTGACAGGATTTCTTTCCTTTTAAAGGCTGAACCATATTCTGTTACATTTTGCTTATCTCTTCATCTGCCAGTGGACACTTGCTTGAGTCGCTTCTACCTTTTTTTTTTTTTTTTTTTTTAGTGGTACGCGGGCCTCTCACTGCTGTGGCCTCTCCCGTTGCGGAGCACAGGCTCCGGACGCACAGGCTCAGCGGCCATGGCTCACGGGCCCAGCCGCTCCGCGGCATGTGGGATCTTCCCAGACCGGGGCACGAACCCGTGTCCCCTGCATCGGCAAGCAGACTCTCAACCACTGCGCCACCACGGAAGCCCCGCGCTTCTACCTTTGGTTACTGTAAATAATACCCCTATGAACGTGGGTGTACACATATCTTTTCTTTTTTTTTTTTAACATCTTTATTCACATATCTTTTCCAGTCCTTGCTTGCTCAGCATTTACTTTCAAGAAATTTCAAGATATAAGAGTTGGAAGATCTTTGCTAGACTTTAACTCAGGCAAGCTGTAATACACCATCACTTGATAACAGGTGCTCACATGATCAGTTTAAGATCATAATTACAAATATCTACCTGCATTGAGTGAGGCCACCAGAACGTTCTCCAGCTTTAAGAGACACTGGGTTATCACTGGACTTTTCTTAAACTCTAGACCTACAGTGCAGCAAATTGCTTTTTTTCCTTTTTTTATGATTTTGGTGATATCACTTTGAATCAACCAAAACTTGAGATCCAAGTCCCTTATAAAATTCTTTCTTTTCCCACTCATCCACGGGGTCCTGAAAGTGACCCAGTTCTCTTTGCTTTTGTGATAAAAGTGTTCAGCGGGAGCTTCGTAATGCACTTAAAGGTTTCTGTGGTTCGTCAGGTCAGGCAGGTCTGCCCAGCTACAGTTGAATTTACCAAGACAGCACTTATCAGGGAATGAAGTTATGACATGGGGTCAGGATGTCATACCTGATGGCAGAGAGAAAGATTAGACACACACCAGCCAACGGCAGGGAGGGCTTTTGAAGGAAGGGGTAAACATTGTCCTAGTTCCATTAACTCGTATCTGTCTCTCAAAAACACCACTGCTCTCCAACACAAACAGAGAACGCAGCTCACAGAAAATACCAGAACAGGGCAATATTTGCATTCTAGCAGGCTCATGAGAGACTGCTGAGAATTGCCAGGAATTAAGTTAATAAAATCAGCAATCTTAAATAGCCATAAACATCAGAAAACACCATTTTAATTGTAAGAGATGTGGCAGAAAGATGCCAAATCCATAGAACAGTCCAGCACTCCAGGGAAGGCCCTGAATCTTGCCACTGCTGGAAAAGGAAAGCCACATGGGTCTGGGCCTTGGGAATATGCTCCTCTAAATGGCTGTTTCTTCTATGGGACTCCAAGCTCTACGCCCAGGGTGCAGAGGGAAAGCCACAGCTTCCTGGAACACCTTCCCAGATGCCCCACCCTCAACCGGTATGGAAGGTGGAACAAGAAATTAAACACGATATCAACGGCAGAGAGATAAGGGATTAAAAAACAAAACAAAACCAAACCCCTGGATCCCAGCCAGGCCACATGCATGAGTTAAGTGCCTCATAGGCAGAGCTGCACCACTTGCAGACTTGAGGGGTCCCACTAATATGAGGCCCGAGGGCAGAGGCTCATTTTTACCCAAGGCCTTAAGAGGTCCTGTTATATAGGCAGTAAACTTATCCCACCTATTTCTGGACAGCATGGGCAGCTGTGGAATCCCAGGTGAGAACTGCAGAAGCCTAGGCCCCTCTTTAGGGAGGCGGATCCTTCCCCTGAAGTCAGTAATTCTCACTCTAGGCTGCACCTGCAAACCACTTGGGAGGCTTTTAAAACCAGAGGCACAGGACCAACCCCAAACCAATGAGTCAGACTTTTGGGGGACGATCCCATTGTTAGTTTTAAAAGCTCCACAGGTGTTTTTCATGTGCAGTTAAAGTATCACAGCTGTCAGTCAACTCAGGATTCTAGCTGCATAAACTCAAGAAGAATTATCAATTAACAACTTGCTGCATACATTTCATAAGGTGACACAGAGGTTCCTCCAAAGAAATACAACTTAGGAAACTCTATTAGTTAGCTAGGGCCACCATAACAAAATACCTGGCTTAAACAACAGAAATGAATTTTCTCACAGTTCTGGAGGCTGGAAGTTCAAGATGTCAACAGGTTTGTTTCCTCCTGAGGCCTCTCTCCTTAGCTTGCAGATGGCCGTCTTTTCATTGTGTCCTCACGTTGTCTTTCCTCTGTGTGTATCCCTCTGTGTGCCTCCTTGTGTGTCCAAATTTCTTCTTATAAGGACAGGAGTCAGATTGGATTGGGGCCCACCCTAAGGGTCTTGTTTTAACTTAAGCATTTATTTAAAGGCCCTATCTGCAAATACAGTCACATTCTGAGATATTGGGGCTTAGGGCTTCAACATATGAATCTGGGGGGTCTGGGGGGTGGGTCACAATTCAGTCCATAAGTTTTTTAGATGACAAGGTGGCTTTCCTAAACAAACTCTTTGACTTCACAAATACCAACTGCCTCATTTACATAAAGTTGGAATTTCCTGATGACTAAGCAAGCCCATTGGAAAAAGAGTACCTTTGGAAATTATGCGAGTGCATAATTGAAATTATGCGAGTGCATAATTGAAATTATGCGAGATGCGAGCATCCCACATGGTAACTGACTAAGGGCCTACAGAGAAAATGCTCTTTTAAATGGCCAGAATTAATGCCAGGAAGTAGCTCACCTATTTTGAAAATCTTGCTCATTATCGTCAACTGATCCGAAACAAGGGCCAGACATATTTGGTATGTATAGCCCAGATAAGAATTTGTTTGAACAGTCAGACAAGGTGTCTCAAAATGGCAGCTTGGGTGAGAGAGGTGTCATGACTCAGATTCCTATAGAAACCAAGAAGGTAAATGGATGAAGTGAACCAGGGAGATTGGGTTGGAGTGCGCATGCCCTGTCTCAAGGGCCTTGTAGAAAGTGGATCCACTGTTCCTTGAGCTGACAATTTCTAAGAAAAACGCTGGACATCTGGGTTTTCATGTGAAAATTTCCAGTTTTTAAATGTTGGAAATTAATGCAAATTTAAAAAACCCCACCATTCTGTGGGCCAAATAAAACATAGCTTCAGGAGAGACTGGGCTGGTTTGCTGCCGGTCATTGCCTCCGGCATAAAGCCACAGGGTGACCCAGGTCTTAGTCTTGACTTGGCAAGTTGTGTGACTTTGCCACCAGCTTGTCTGGAATTCACGTTGAAAAATATGGGGGCTTTATGAGAGTTTCATGAAAGTCAGGTACACAATTCTTTTATTCTCTACAGGAGGAAATGCAGCGTCCCCAAGTTCAATGAGATTTCAAGCACAGACTCAAGGACTAAGACCCTAGCATCTAAACAGGAGCAGGTCAATTCCACTGGCTCCTTCCCTCCCTCAGCTAGTTTCAAGCTGACAGAAAATAACTTTTCTTGGATGGATTTAGCTAGCTTAAAAATTTTTATTTGGAACTAATGAAAACACTGTAATCTATGCATTATTTTCAATAAATGTGTTCTAGATTGCCAGAGATTTATATGGTGACTTAAATCAACAAATCCCAAAGTCCCCTTGCAGGATCAGATACCTCTCGAGAAGCAAGAAGGCACTAGAAGGTAGTCAACGGTGCTCTACCCAGGAATCTAGGGACATGGCTCTGAGCTCATCTCTGAGTAACCAACTCTGTGAATCAATTTCTCTGATCTTCAGTTGACCTATAAAGTTCTTGGGCCTTTTCATCCCTAAGTTCAATTATTCTAGTTACCAAAATTAAAATATTAGTTCTTAATTCTGCAACCAGTTATAAGAGGCACCAGGAAATGACAAAAATCAACTTGGTCAAATCACTTTAACCTGTGGCCAAGTGTTCCAGTCTTAATATTGTCAGCTAGTGAATTTGATCACGTTGGATGGGTGTCAAACCCAACGTTGGGGAAGCACTTAGATGTTTTCAAATGCAGGGAGTTTTATAAATGCATAGAACACAAGTGGTAAGGGATAATTATTGAAACCACAGTAAGTATGATTCTTTAGGAGGAAAATATTTTTGAAATCTCAAGCTTTGAAAGCAACTGGATAATGAAAAGTGATTTTGGTTTTAAAGTTTCACCACAGGCTGTTGTGGTAGGCAGAATTCTAAAGATGGCCCCAAGATTTCTGTCCCCTGGTTACTCAATCAAACATTAATTTAGGTACTACTGGGAAGGAAGCCTGAAGATGCAATTACAGTTCCAAGTCGAATGACCTTAAGATACAGAGATTACCCAGGTAAGTCTGACCCAACCAGGTGAGTCTTTTTAAAAGCAGTAAGGAAGACAGAGTGATTTCAACCACAGGCATGGGGGTGGGTGTGGGGATGGTGAGGAATCAGTGTGTTTTGCAGGCTTGAAGAGAGAGGGGGCCATGTGAGAAGAAGATTCAGGCTGCCTGCCTCTAGGATCAGAGAGCTGCTCTAAGTGACAGCCAGTAAGGAAACCACAGGAAGTGAAATGAACCAACAATCTGAACACGTTTGAAAGTGGATTCTTCCCAAGAGCCTCCGGAGAAGAACCCAGCCTAGTTGATACTTCATTTCATCCTTGTGACCTTAAGCATAGAACTCAACCGAGTCACACAGGACTCCTGACCTGGAGAACTAGGAGCTAATACATTTGCGCTGCTGTAAGATGCTATGTTTGTAATAAGTTATTACACAGCAATAGAAAACTGACACAGCTGCCAGCAACAAACGTTGAGAAGGTTGTGAAGCAACTGGAACCAGACTGTAAGGTGGTACAACCACTCTGGAAAATGGTATGGAAGTTTCTCATTAGGCAAACGTACATCTACCCTATGATCCAGCATCTTACTCCTAGGTATTCACCCATGAGAATGAAAACATAGGTCTACAAAAAGTCTTGGACACTAATATCCATAGTAGCTCTATTCATAATAGCCCCATACTGGACACAGCCCAAGTGTCCGTCAACAGGAGGATGGATAAACAATAAATATAAGCAACAACATGGATGAAGTTTAAAAACATTATGTTGAGTAAAAAATACCACACAGAAGAGTACCTACTCTATTATTTCATTTATAAGAAGCTCTAGAACAGGCAAAACTAATCTGCGGTGAAATAGGTCAGAACACTGGATGCCTGGGGGTGGGGGATGGACTGGGAAGGGGCACAGAGCTTTTGCAGGTGATGAAAATGGTCTATATCTTGATAGACGTATAGATTACACAGGTATACACATCTATCAGGACTCTGATAATGGAACTGTAATACTTAAGCATACGTTTCAGTTTGTAAATGATCTCTCAATAAAAATATATTGAAACACAAATTTTAAAAACTTCAAGCCTGTATGTTACAGACTAGTTATCACTAAGGTGTTCATGACTATCTCTTAGGAGTATCCATTTAAAAGTACACTGGGTGAGAATTAACCCAGAGACTGGGGCATATGAGCCCCGGAGCAGCTGGATGAAAAATTGTTGGACAGTGAGGACTATGTAGAGGACCTCAAGTCACTCCACATACTTACTCAAATCGTCCTGCAAAAAACTACGAGTTTATTTTACGCCCAGGTCCAAAAGGCTGAAAGGTGAATGCCAAAGATGCTGATGAGGCTGCAGCGACCCAAGCAAGAAGGGCTCTGGAGGGGAGCTGGGTGCTCAGGGGCCAGTGGCAGTGCCCTGAGACTCCCATGTGAGGGAGATGGGGCAGGAGCTTCAAGCTCTCAGATATGATGGCCAAGGGGCAGCAACCCAAAGGGGTGGCCTCCATGTGACAGCCAGCAGACTGAGCCCTGAAGGTCTCTGGGGATATTGCTGTGCAGCCACATTCCTGGTTTCTTTAGCATTAACACACTGGGGAATACATAATACACTGGGGATGGGTTGCTACAGTTGAAATAAACTCTTCTTTTTATTGAAGTATAGTTGTACAATGTCGTATAAGTTACAAGTGTACAATATAGTGATTCATGATTTTTAAAGGTTATACTCCTTTTATAGTTATTATAAACTATGGGCTATAGTCCCCGTGTTGTACAATATATCCTTGTAGCTTATTTTATACCTGATAGTTTGTACCTCTTAATCCCCCTATATTGCCCCTTCCCCCTTCCCTCTCCCCACTGGTAATCACTAGTTTGTTCTCTACATCTGTGTAAACTCATCTTTTCTTACTTGGTGGAAAGGGCTTCTCAAAGCCCATAGAAATTTCACTGGATTCTGCAGACTTATACTTTGGTACTTGGGAAAGGACTCTAAACAGAGCCAACAATCGTAGGCTAAAATGTTCTCAGTTTGACTGACGTGAGTCTAAACCAAAATGACCAATACGAGAAGCTGTGCTTTAAGATACGGGCTGCACTTTTTCTAAGGCGCTCTAACGGTTAGACAGTGGTATAGGGGGAAGGGAGGGGCATGGAAAGTAGTGGGGCCACCCGTTTGGCAAGGTGTCTTGGGTCTGTTGGCCTCTGTCCTTAGAAAGTTCCACTGGTAAACAGGAAGTGATAGGTACTTGGCCCTCTCCAGAGGGGAAAAGTCAGCAAGGTCACATGGGGAGGCTGTGGTTAGCCAGAGAGGTGGGCTGAAGGAGCCTGGAGTATTTACAATGAGAGTTAAAATAATACGATTTAATAAGAGCGGGCACTGAGATTGAACCTTCCTGCTAGGTAGTCAACTGGAGAGGGAGGAATGGAATCTCAATGAGATTCTTCCTTAGGTGAGGTGTTTTCTTTGGTTTGTTTAATCATAACAATGATTTGAAAAAGCTTTACCAGTGAGTCAGTAGTGGGTTTGGCTACATATATCAGAAATTAGTTACAAATCCCCTAATTATTTCTAAAAAAAAGTTTTACTTGGAAATGATACAAAGCGCCGCTGAATCTATAGATTTTGTTCTTTTATGTAAGTGATAACGTATCTGACTTGTCAGTTTTGCAACCTGCTTGATTTTTTTTTTATTGGAAAATATTAGTTTATTAATCTACACCATTTAGATGCAGTGAAATATGTTTAGAGCCAGTTTCTATTAGTAGTTTTTTATTTCTCCCATATGCTACTTTATTTTTTAATTTTTAACATCTTTATTGGGGTATAATTGCTTTACAATGGTGTGTTAGTTTCTGCTTAACAACAAAGTGAATCAGTTATACATGTGTTCCCATACCTCTTCCCTCTTGCGTCTCCCTCCCTCCCACCCTCCCTATCCCACCCCTCTAGGTGGTCACAAAGCACCAAGCTGATCTCCCTGTGCTATGTGGCTGCTTCCCACTAACTATCTATTTTACATTTGGTAGTGTATATATGTCCATGCCACTCTCTCACTTTGTCACAGCTTACCCTTCCCCCTCCCCATGTCCTCAAGTCCATTCTCTAGTAGGTCTGTGTCTTTATTCCTGTCTTACCCCTAGGCTCTTCATGACACTTTTTCTCCTTAGATTCCACATATATGTGTTAGCATACGGTATTTGTCTTTCTCTTTCTGACTTACTTCACTCTGTATGACAGACTCTAGGTCCATCTACCTCACTACAAATAACTCAATTTCGTTTCCTTTTATGGCTGAGTAATATTCCATTGTATATATATGCCACATCTTCTTTATAACCTGCTTGATTTTGATACTGAGAAGTATTTGATATCTTGGCTTTGAGTGGAACTGAGACTATTCACCCATTTTTCCATCCAAAGGTGCCTACATTAGCACCATTACTTGGGTCCTACCAGTCCCACACACACGGGGGAGGGCAGCGGGTGGCTTCAAAGGGATTCCTGCAGGAATGCTTAACATAACTCCTACCACATCATTAGAATTCACTGCTCCTAGTTTGTGTCCCTCACTTGAAAACAAGGTCTTTGGGGGCACACCATGGTTTGTCTTATTTATCCTTTATTCTTAATGCCTAACAGAGTGTCGGACACATAGTTGGTAGAAATAAAGATTTCTAGTCTTGCTATTTCCTGTTACGTTCTCCGTGGAGATGAAAAACAGTCCTGTTTTTTCTTTTTCTACATGAAGGCACGCACTCATTGCTCAATCTCAAATCCAGCCACATAACCTTTCCTTTGCTTTTCTAGCTTTAGAACCTCCCCCCAAGGTTCTTTCGGAAATGAAGCAAGAGTTTCTGAACAATCTGGTGAATTCTAACTAGGGCAGGGAACACAAATCACCAAGGCTGGAGGTCTGAGAACCTGTCATGTGGGTGGCCAGCTTCCCATCCCCACAGTCTGCTCGGTGTTAAGCAGATGTGATTTGTACTTTCCTAATTTTCACAACTAGGAAAATTGTGTGCTTGTGGGGATTTATTGTCAAACATGTGGAAAAGCCCTTAGTAACTCCCAGACAGGTATAGTCATCAGCTTCACTTCATCTGTGTGGAAAAGGTTCAGAGTTGAAGGGAGTTGCCCTGGCTTATGCATTCAGAAGCATATCTGAATCCCAAACCAATGGTTTCCCCAGAGGCCCATGAATGTCCTGAACTCTACAAACATAGGACTGATTCCAGGACTGCCCCACACGACCACAAGACCCAGGTAGCAGTGATCTGAGGACGCGTGTCCTTGGAAAGGATCCTGAAACCAGCCCAGTCTGCAGGAGGCCAGGTGCTTGACTTACCTGTTGGGCCCGGAGACAGTCTGTTCTCTTCCTATGTCTGTCTGTAACTGGAAACCCAAGAGTCACAGAGCTGAGAAACATGTTTCCTCTATAATTAGTGCAACAGGCCAATGGATGTCACTGTTGCACCATAGAAACAGAATCTCAACCCCAAGGGGACTTTGAACAGCAACACACTCACTGCTTGGTTACTTTAACAGAGCAGAGCGCACCTTGAACCAAAGGGAAACTATTTCAAGTGGATGGTACAATATTGTGATTTGTATATATATTCTATCATTCAGATCTTCGACCGAAGTTCCTGGCTCACAGCTCCCAAACTCTTGGAAATTTTCTAAGTGATGGGAGCTTAAAGTTGTCTCTTTTTTGGTTGATGAGGTGACTTTTGGAAAGCACCTAAGAGTGGGGGCTGGTTGCCAGTGGAGAAAACCTTGTGATGAGATGGATGGAACTCTCGGTCCCACCCCCAGACCCAGGGGGCCTGGAGGTTGACTTCAATCACCAATGGCCAATGATTTAATCAATCGGGCCTATGCCATAAAGCCTCCATAAAAACCTAAAAGGATGTGGGCCAGGGTTCAGAGAGCTTCTGGGCTGGTGAACACGTGGAACTTGGGGAGGGTGGAGCACGTGGAGAGGGCACGGAAGCACCATGCCCTTTCCCTGTACTTTGCCCTGTGCATCTCTTCCATCGGGCTGTCCTGAGTTATATTCTTTCACAATAAACCAGTGATCTAATAAGTAAAATGTTTCTCTAAGTTCTGTGAGCCACTCTAGCAAATTAATTGAACCCAAGGGGGAGGTTGTGGGAACCTCTGATTTCTAGCCAGTTGGTCAGCAGTACAGGTAACAACCTGGACTTGTGATTGGCATCCAGTGTGGGAGGGGGGTCATCGGAACCTCCAATTTGTAGTGTGTAGGTCAGAAGCACAGGCAACTACCTGGGCTGTGTCTAGTTCTGAAGTGTGTGTTCAGTCTTGCAGGAATGAACCTACGGAATCTTCCCTTAACCTACGGAATCTGATGCCATCTCTACATAGTGTCAGAATTGAGTTGAATTCTCAGACACCCTGGTAACAGCGAATTGCTTGTTGGAATCCCCATCCCCCATACATATTGGAATTGGGGTCAGAATGTCAAAAGAGATAGAAATTAATATTCCATTTTTAACTTTTAGAGATAGTAATGAGCAGGTACATTCAGGTTAAGTTAAGGCAAATAGCTTTGAATAGAGTGGGAAGCTATAGATAATTGTGTCTGTCACCTATCAGGGGAAAAGCTGACAAAATGAATCAAACCACTTCAAATATTGTGTTTCTTCCACTCTAGATGACTGCCTTTCACAATTAATGTGCAAAATTATTAAAAAAATACATATTCTGATACTTAGAGTGAGACCTCTCGCCACATCAGTGGCCTAGCAGAAATGTTTTGGAAGGAACTTCTAATCCCCAAACTGTATAATGATCAAAGGCATCAATAAATTTATTAACCAAGAACTGTGTTAGACTTTTCACAACTCTTTAAGGTAAATATGATTTCCATTCTTTCATATGGGGAAACTGGGGCTGAGCAAGGTAAGTGACGTTTCCAGTTTATAGCTGACAAGGGACAACATGGATGCAAATCCACATCGACTGGCCAGCAAAGCCCCCGTGCTTTCCAATGGCCCGAGAGTCAAATCCCAGTGGCATTCCCTGGCAATTCTTAATGCCTTTAGAGCTGTCACAGGTCATAGGCTATAATCATCCTTGGATTTTCTGACGATGAGACCTGTCACTGCTGTCAGACAGGCTTAACTGGCCTTTTGGGACACTTTCTTAAAATATAAGTAAATTGGGCAACTAATCCTATACTTCTGTGTGTTGGTTCTTCTAGGAGCCTTGAAGTCTAGATTTGGAGAAGGAAAGGTTAAGGGAGCAATCCTAGAGAGAAGTAACACAGGACTTTCTTTGTGTTTATCTTAACAACATCCATAAGATTCAACATTTAGTCAGGTAAAAATCATCCCCCTTTCCTGCCCAACAGTCTGGTCTTGGTCATATTTAATATTTTCAGATAGAAATGACAATAGGACTAGAGTCCTCTCATTGGCCCAGAACTTAATGGTGATGCCAAATATATATACATATACATATATATATTCAGTAAATACTGAGCACCTCCCAAGCATAAAAGCCAAGTCCACTTCTTTCTGAGTGAAGTCATTTTCACCAGTTTAATCCACACTTAGGCTAAAGGCACACAGTAGGACAGGGTAGAAGTTAGGCAATCAAACAGAGCTCAGGTTACTAGCTGCGTGACTTTGGGCTAACCACTTTTTCCCTCCGAGCTTCAATTTCTCATCTGCAATATGGGGATAAGAAGTTGTTGATATGATAGCATAATGCAATGGTTACCCTCACTGAGTATTTCCTAAATGCTAGACCCTTAGAGTGGCACCTTAGAACAAGTGTGGCAGGCAGTCATCCTGGCTTGCTCCCTCTTCTTCATCTCTCATATCCAGAGAGTCAAGTCATGCCATCTTATCTCTGAAAGATTTCTCAAATCTCTCCCCTCCTTCCATGGCCCTAGTTCAGGCCCTCATTATCTCTTGGCCTCCTAAGTTGGTCTCCCTGCTTTCACTCCTGTGCCCCTTAACTCCGTTCTCTGCATAGCAACCAAAGCAATCGGCTTGCCACTCCCTCACTTAAAACTTAAAAGCATGCCACTCCCTCACTTAAAACCCGCCAATGGCTCCCCACCTCCTAGAACAAAGCACAGGCTCTTAGACTGGCAAACAAGGCCATCCTGTCTACCTACCCAGGACTTAGCATCTGGATTTTAGCACCAGGATTTTAGCACATGACCAATACACACACTCTCTAGGCTTCTTTTCACCTCTGCACATGGAACACCTCAATACGGGTGGGATTCCTGATGCTGGCAGCTTAGTGGCATTAGTGACAGCAATGACAATCATGCTTGATATAACATCACGTAATTGTACAGTATACTGTTTTCAGTTTATTGAGCAGTTCTGCATGATATTCACTCATTTAATGGCATTAGACCTGAGGGAGTTTGGATCTACTTTTATACTCATACTTTACATAAAGCAAAGGTCCTACTCAGGACCAACAGAGTATGACGGGTGGCCCTCTCCTCCCACTTCTCTCCTAGCACACACACGATCTACCTGCTCCAGGTCTGTGTCCCTGAACAACCAGCTAGAATGCCTGAATCATATGGGTAAATCTGTTAGTTCACCAGCTGTGGTGTTGTTGAAACACACACACACACACGCACACACACACACACTCTCAAATGTATTTCACACCTTGCATGAACTCATAACTTGAACACCCTCTCCAGGAAGGCCTGGCCTCCCTGGGATCATAAGGGAAATGTAACGATTAAAATTTTTAAGCTGTCAGGTGAGTTTTTTTATTAGCCATTGACACAGCACAGTTGAGGCAGTAGCCTGTGACATGGGACACAGGCTGACGCACTTCTCAGGGAACTCGTAGTCCCATCAATTACAGAATATCTATTCATCCTGGGCAATTCTTTTCGACCATGCATATCCCACCACCTAATGTCTGGAGATGAGGTGCACGGTGAAGGAGGCTGCCTAGAGGTATCAAAACCAGGATGCAAGTTCTAAATTCACCAGAGTGACCCCTGCCTATAATTCAGCTGCACGACCCCCTGTCTGAACGTTGAGGCAAATTTATGATCAGTTTCTCCTGGTTATCTTCAGCTCCTCTCTCAGTTGCCCTCTTATCAGTCCAGACGTCTTTTTGCTTTTGAGAAGAGCCATCTTTCTTGTCTCGGCACCTCCCTTTTTTCTTTATCTACTCAAATTATTAAAATGCTAAACCGACTGCCCACACTGGACATGTTTGCCTCTGTTTAATATACACTGGCACAGAAGTGGCTGTGTCATTCTTTTTTTTTTTAAAACTTTTTATTTTATATTGGAGTATAGGTGATTAACAATGTTGTTTTAGTTCCAGGTGTACAGCAAAGTGTCCTTCCTTTTTGTAATTAAATTTAACACTTAATTCAACCTAGGATTTCCAAGCTGAGGTGTTTCCCCCCCCACACACACAAATTCATATGTTGAAACCCTAACCCCCAATAAAGTAGCTTTGTGAGTCCTAATATAAGTAGGAGTGATCTGCTTTATTCTAGAAAACCTTTTTGATTCTAAAATAATGGTTTTGTCCACCATTAAAACCACATCCAGGTAGAAGTTCAGGGGTGGTGAAGTTGGACTCTGCAAAGCTTCCTTTGCCAATGCCCTGATTTGCTGGATAGATAACCAACGTCCCAAAATGATGGGTTATGATAGAAAATTTCCCGTTGGCTACAGTACCGTTAAACATATCTTAAGGGAGTTCAAGTAAATGTGCCATGAAAAGGCTTCTGCTGGTCATGCCAAGCAGTTAGTTCATTTAGAATTTAAACAAACAGCAAATGCAGCACTAGCCTGCTCTTAGGTTTCCTGATGGCTTGCCAGTTACCCACCCAACTATCCTCTAAGTGGCAAAGGCATTACCCACTGATGTGCATATGCAGTACGAAGCCTAGCCCCTTTTCAAGCTCAAGAGTTCCCTGACCTCTTAGTTACTGCTACGTGGTGCTATAGACTGAATGCCTGCATCCCTTACCAAATTCATATGTTGAAACCCCACCCCTCAATATGGCTGTATTTAGAGATAGGGGCCACTAATAAAGTAAGGTTAAACAAGGTCATATGGGTGAGGCCCTAATTTAAGAAGATTAGTGTCCCTATAAGAGACACCAAAGAGCTCATTTTCCCCTTCTCTTCCTCCTACACTTCTGCATGCACTCAGGAAAGGCCATGTGAGGATACAGAAGGTGGCCATCTGCAAGCCAGGAAGACAGCTCTCACAAGAAGCCAAGCCACGCTGGAAACTTGATCTTGATCTTGGACTTTCCAGCTTCCAGAACTGTGAGAAAATAAATTTCTATTGTTCAAGCCATGCAGGCTGTGGTATGCTGTTATGGCAGACTGAGCAGACTAATACAGATAGGGTTATTATAAACTGTATGAAGAAGTGAACAACCTATCAAGGTTATAATAATTACCATCCACAGCAACCACCTAATGACTGGTTGTGTACATCACAGGTCATCAAAATGCTAGAGTTTAGAAATTAAGAAAATAATCCCATTTACAATTGCATCAAAAAGAGTAAATTATCTAGCAATAAATTTAACCAAGGAGGTGAAAGACCTGTACACTGAAAACTATACAGTCACTGATGAAAGAAATTGTAGAAGTCGCAAATAAATGGTAAGATAGTCTGTACTCATGGACTGGAAAAATTAATATTGCTAAAATGTCCATATTACTCAAAGCAATCTACAGATTCAATGCAATCCCTATCAAAATTCAATTGGCATTTTTCATAGAAATAGAAAAAAATTTGTATGGAACCACAAAAGACCCCAAATAGACAAAGCAAGCTTGAGGAGAACAAAGCTGGAGGCATCGTACGTCCTGATTTCAAACTATATTACAAAGCTATTACTATAGCATATACTATACTCTAATCAAAACAGTATGGTATTGGCATAAAAACAGACACATAAATCGAAGGAACAGAATAGAGAGCCCCAAAATAAACCCACACATATATGGTCAATTAATTTATGAAAAAGAGCCATGAATATACAATGGGAAAGGAAAATCTCGTTAATAAATGGTGTTGGGAGGGACTTCCCTGGCGGTCCAGTGGTTAAGACTCTGCACTTCCACTGCAGGGGGCATGGGCTCGATCCCTGGTCAGGGAACTAAGATCCCGTATGCCATGTGGCATGGCCAAAAAACAAACAAACAAACAAAAAGAGGTGTTGGGAAAACTGGACAGGCACATGCAAAAGAATAAAACTGGACCAGTATCTTACACTGTACACAAAATCAACTCCAAATGGATTAAAGCAGGGCTCCCCAACCCCTGGGCCACGGACTGCTACAGGTCCATGACCTGTTAGGAACCAGGCCGCACACAGGAGGCGAGTGGTGGGCAAGCGAGCAAAGCTTCATCTGCCGCTCCCCATTGCTCCCCGTGGCTCACATTACCGCCGGAACCAGCCCCCCCTTCCCCCCACCATCCGTGGAAGAATTGTCTTCCACAAAACCTGTCCCTGGTGCCTAAAAGGTTGAGGACCGCTAGATTAAAGACTTGAACATAAGACCTGAAATCATAAAACTCCAAGAAGAAAACATAGGGAGTAAGCTCAGTCTTGGCAGGGATTTTTGGATTTGACACCAAAAGCAGAAATAAGTAAGTAGAACTACATCAAACTAAAAGCTTCTGTACAGCAGAGGAAGCCATCAACAAAATTAAATGGCAACCTACGGGGGCTTCCCTGGTGGCGCAGTGGTTGAGAGTCCGCCTGCCGATGCAGGGGACGCGGGTTCGTGCCCCGGTCTGGGAGGATCCCGCATGCCGTGGAGCGGCTGGGCCCGTGGGCCATGGCCGCTGGGCCTGTGCGTCCGGAGCCTGTGCTCCGCGACGGGAGAGGCCGCAGCGGTGAGAGGCCCGCGTACCGCAAAAAAAAAAAAAAAAAAAAAAAAAAAAGGCAACCTACGGAATGCGAGAAAATATTTGCAAATCATATATCCGATAAGTCGTTAATATCCAAAATATATAAAGAACTCATACAACTCAATAGTAAAAATCCCAAACAATCCAATTAACAAATGGGCAAAGGAACTGAATAGACATTTTTCTAAAGAAGACATACAGATGGTCAATAGGTACATGAAAACGTGCTCAACATCACTAATCGTCAGGGAAATGCAAATCAGAACCACAGTGAGATATCACTTCACACCTGTTAGAATAGCTATTCTCAAAAAGATAAGAAATAACGAGTGCTGGCAAGAATGTGGAGAAAAGGGAACCCTCATGCAGTGTTGGTGTGACTGTAAATTGATGCAGCCACTATGGAAAACAGTGTGGAGGATCCTCAAAATGTTTATTATTCATTTATTTATTTACTTTAAACAACATTTACTATCTATCTATCTATCTAGTCCACGCCACACAGCATGCAGGGCCTCAGTTCCCTGACCAGGGATTGAACCTGTGCCCCCTGCATTGGAAGCACGGAGTCCCAACAACTGGACCACCAGGAAAGCCCCCCTTAAAATTTTTAAATAGAACTACCTGCACTACCATGTTCATTGCAGCATTATTTACAATAGCCAAAGGATGAAAACAATCTATGTGTACACCAACGGATGAATGGATAAAGAAGTTGTGGTATATACATACAGTGGAATATTATTATTCAGCCAGAAAAAAGAAGGAAAACCTGCCATTTGTGACAACATGGACGGACCTTGAGGAAATTACGCCAAGTGAAATAAGTCAGACAGAGAAAAACAAATACTGTATAATCTCATTTATGTGTGGAATCTTTAAAGAACAAAAACAAAAAACCCTCATAGATACAGAGAACAAATTGGTGACTGCTATACACAGGGAATGGGGGATGGGGTGTGGTGAAATGGGTGAAGGTGTTTAAAAGGTACAAATGTCCAGATATCAGATAAATAAGTTCTGGAGATGTGATGCACAGCACAGTGACTTAGTTAACAATATTGTATATTTGAAAGTTGCTAAGAGAATAAATCTTAAAAGTTCTCACCACAAGAAGAAAATTGTAACAATATGTGGTGATGAATGTCAACTAAACTTATTGTGGTAATCATTTCACAATATATACATATATCAAATCATTATGTTATACACCTAAAACTAATACAATGTTAGATGTCTATTATACCTAAATTTTGAAACATGTAAAATTTTAACCCTAGATTTATTTGATGTCAGATGAGGATCAATTATAAATTAATCCTATATGTACACTACTTTTCATTGTTATCATTTTAATATCTTCCTGGATCATTTTATTTAATTTAGGAGAAAAGCTAGTTTATCTTTCATGACATTATCTTAAATTTATGTAGCACATTTTTCCCAAGAAGTTCAAAGGATTTTACTCGAAACTTCTCACTGGTTTTGATTGAAGTCCCAGGATCTAGGCAAAAGGCTGCTTCCATTGCCCGGGTTTTCATTAAAAATCATTTTGCTTTCTCTTGGTATTTGATGAGAGAAGCAGCTCTTTGATTTGGGGATCTTTTTAAAATTGACTTTGTTCTTTTTTAATCCCAACTGCTCCAGGCATCATTAGCTCCTCTTAATAGAAGTTTCAATTTCCTTTTATCCCTTTGAGCCTGGGTTCCAATGTCCTCAAAGCAGCACCTTTTAATTGGCCTGGAAAAGGTCACTGTTTTAAGAAGAGGAAGCCATATCATACATTTTACAGGGTCAATGTGGGTCTTTGAGATCAGAAAGGGATGTTTGCAGGGGGTGGATTCATCCCCCAGCAAATGTTTAGGTGGTATGTGATTACCTCCTAAATATTTTCGATATAATGATCCACGTAATTACATATACCCACTCTTATCCAACACATTCCCTGCTGTAATTAGTTGGCCTTGATTTAAAATTCATTTGTCTTTAAGATTTTGTCCTCCTTTTTAAATTTAACCAATGGCTGAGAGGCAGTGTTAATTTTGACAGTGGTTTCCTTATATGTAATAACTCTTGGTGACACTCTCCTATATAAACACCCCAATCACGTGTTTTTTAGAAAATGGTACAAGGGCATCTAATGTATTCTCCCACCTTCAGGTACCATTCCACCACACATTGTCTTGTATATTCTAGCGGTAGTTTCTCCAAAGAAATCTAAAGTGTAATAAAATCTTACGTATACATGGACACAGTTTACAATCAAAAAAAGCTTTTTGAGGGAAACTTACCCTATTACTTTACTTTCTTCTAGTGTTACAAACACTAATCTGGATCTGGAGTGGGTACCTAAATCCTGAAGTGGAGGAGGGAAGCCGTAAACCTTTCAAGGATCTGAAAGAATTCACAGAAACTTGACTCCACCAGGGCAGCAGTAAGGAGGGGAGGGGGAGAGCTGCTAAAAAATTCTAGTCTTTTAGGGGTTAGCCTTCCACTTCAAAGAATCACTGATATAAAGAAATACTCTACAATATTTCATCTCTTTAATTGCCAAGACACTTTTAAGAAGCCTCAATGTTTGGTACCTCTGGAGTCATCACTCAGGCACTTATGAGAAGTTAAGCATTACTACACAATTATTTCCACACAATTCCTATCTTATAGATGGACTGTGGATAAATATTATGAAAAAAATGGCATATTAGAAAGATGCTACAATACACAAAAAATTAAAAATCTAGGTCCACAGGTTTCTTTTTTCTATATTATTGCTTGAAGAAAAATAAATTGATGAAGGGATTTTTTTTTTTTCCTACAAACTTTCCAGAATAAAGTTCCTTGGTTTCCCCTTCTCTTGAAGAATTGGGTGAAATCCTAAGTTTAATGCACCTAATGGAAGTAGACCACCAAGAACAAGGTAAGCAATTGTCCTCATCTAGTTTTCCCTGAAACACTGTGTTCTGTGCTACATGTCACCCACAAAAGAGAGTGATGTGGACAATTTAGAACACTATCAAGGAAGAAGGACCTTAACAGCCCAGGTCTCTAGATCCAACATGGAAATAAGAGGTGAAAGAATGAAAGATTAACTCACCTGGAAGAGATCTGGCAGAAAAATGTTAACTGTCCTCAAAAGATTGGAAGGTGGTGAAGTGGAAGAAACCATTCAGTATCTTCTATTTGGTCCAAGAAGGATGAAAGCGCTGAAGTTATGATAGAATTAGTATAAAGGAGAACATCACTGTAATTTGAAGTGCTCTGAAAATGAAATAGTCTGCTTTGGTACTTAGGAGTTCACTTTCCCCAACGGTGTTCAAGTGGACACTGGCGGACCACTCTAGGGAACTGTTGTAAAATGCATGAGAAAAGACACTGAACCGCTTGGATTTTCAGTTCCCTTCTAACCCTCAAGTTCTATGAAAACGCCTGCCCTGGGGAGAAATCACTGATGCAACAAAATTAGGTACAACCAAATAATTCAAATATGAATGGTTTCAGGGATCCAGGACGCAGGATTTATCTTGTATTGTCTTTGTGTAGGCTTTCCTAGCCCAAAGAGAAGGAAAGAGTTACTTTATTCCACTAAAAGAGACTGTATGTTAAACAAGTCTAGTTCACTTAGACAAAAGACAAAACAAAACAACATAGTCCTTTTAAGGGTGCTCCACGAGATTGTTTATCTACACTCAACTACTTAAACTGACTCTTCTGAAATTTCTGTGTGGGCTGTGCTGGGAGGATGGATGCAGGCTTTCCGCGGCCATCATGTCACCCAGCTGGGATGTGGAGAAGGTTCCTCCACTCCCCCCGAGGAACCTTCAGCAGCTCTCCCCTCATGGCCCCCATCAGCAAGGGAGAGACTAAATGAGGTTCGAGCCCTGGAAGGCATCGTCTGGGATTGTTGAGAGGCAGTGGGTCAAACCCAGACTAACTAGTGACCTACAGGGAGGGGACGGAGAGAGATACAGCAGAAAGGAAGGTGTTTCTTCCAACAACTCCCTTTTCATGCTGGTATTTGTAAAGTGTGTCATAAAGAGAAGGAGCAGAGCTCATCTTTACCGACTAACTCTTACTCAGCAGTTGAATTCCACATGATGCTATGGAGACCACTTCATATTAATCCATTTAGGTAAAAGACTTGAAAAAGAGATAAAGAGATGGCATGGTGCTAAATACACAGGCTTTGAGTTAAAAGAGCCAGGGTTCAAGTTCTGACTTTCTAGTTTCTAACTGTATGACCTTGAGCAAGTAGGTTACTTAACCTCTCTGGCCCTCAGTTTCCTCATCTGTAAAGTGGGGCTAGGAATAGTGGCTGGCTCATCCTGAGTACTAGAGAAATGCTAGCTTCTGTTATGTTCACAGAAACAGAAAACCGAGTCCCTCTTGAGCTTGCTTCTCCTTGAGTCCTGTCTAAGACACAAAAGGAACAAAAGCGGCATTGAGGTAAGAATCTAGGTCACATCAGACCTGTGGCTCTGCTGATTGGAAAAGAACATGAACGCAGACTGGGGCAGCTGAAAGTGAAAGTGAATCCTACACAACTTTTAAAGAAAATAAAATGAAAGGGTATTTTCTGACATGGAGAGATGTCCAAAATTATTAAATGAAAACACATCTTAGAAAACAGTGTGATTGGGACTTCCCTGGTGGTCCAATGGTTAAGAATCTGCCTTCCAATGCAGGGGATGCGGGTTCGATCCCTGGTCGGGGAACTAAGATCCCACATGCCACAGGGCAACTAAACCAACGCGCCTCAACTACTGAGCTCGCACGCCTCAACTACTGAGCTCACGCACCTCAACTAGAGAGAAGCTTGTACGCCACAGCGGAGGATCTCAAATGCCCAAGACACGACGCAGCCAAAAATTAAATAAATCAATAAATAAATATTAAAAAAAAAAAAAGAAAACAGTGTGATTGGGACTTCCCTGGTGGTCCAGTGGGTAAGATTCCATGCTCCCAGTGCAGGGGGCCCGGGTTTGATCCCTTGTTGGGGAACTAGAGCCCACATGCATGCCGCAACTAAGACTTCGCATTGCTGCAACTAAAAAAAGATCCCACATGCCGCAATCCCATGACTAACGATCCCGCGTGCCACAACTAAGACCTGGCACAGCCTAAATAAATAAATAAATATTAAAAAACAACAACAACCACAGTGTGATCACCTATGGGAAAAAAGGATTACTATTAACATACATGATGGTAACATGTCAGCATCTATAAAAGAGAAGAGCTGGAGGAATTTCCACCCAACAATGGATAATGATTTGGGGAGCAATTTAGGATTGTATGGGACATTCACTCTATATTTGTTATTTCTGTAATATCTGGATGTTTATAAAGAATATTATTCATTTTTAAATTAGGAAAATCAATGTTTAAAAAGAAAAAACACATTATCCTATTACAGATTTTACATTGTACTCTATACTGCTCACCTTAAACTGGAGTAGGCAATTAATAATGACAAGGGATAAGCAGATGCAGGAAATGCTTCTCTATTCTCCTTTCAAAATGACAACACACATCACATTTTAGAACCTCTTTCATACATCTGCCCATGAGCCTGCTGAAGTAGGTATTTGTGGTTAACACTTTGTGGGGTGCGGCCTTACGTCGTGGTTTGAATCCTGGCTCTATGTCTTACTAACTGTATGACCTTGTGCAAGTTTCTTAATCACTGTGCCTCAATTACTTGACCTGTCAAATGGGACTAATAGTAGTACCTCAAAGGGTTGTTGTGAGTACGAACTGAGATACTGTATGTAAAATGCTTAGAACAGTGACTGGCATACAGTAAGCACTAAATAAAGAGTTTGGCTGTCATTTTATTCTTCATTTAGAGAAAACTGTGGATCCGAATGATACCTTTATCTCAAAACAACAAACGCCCCAGAATCTTGAAATTCATTCCCACTGCCACCTCTCTAAGACCAGAATTGTATCACTTAATTCGTAGATTGTTGCTATATCTTCCTACACAGGCTTCTCACTCCAACTTATCTTTCCTGGAATTGCTGGATTCAGCTCTTTTGAGCTTTCCTTTAATCGCTTACAGTTTGGCTTAAATGGCTTCAGTAGTTTCCCACTGTTGAAAGGTTAAATGTCAAACACCTTCACCTGTCCCTTCATACATTGGCTTCATCCTACCTTTTTTTTTTTAACTGAAGTAGAGTAAATTACAATGTTGTGTTAGTTTCAAGTGTACAGCAAAGTGATTCAGTTATACATATATATATTCTTTTTCAGATTCTTTTCATTACACCTTATTACAAGATATTGAATATAGTTCCCTGTGCTATACAGTAGGTCCTTGTTGTTTACCTATTTTATATATAGTAGTGTGTATCTGTTAATCCCAAATTCCTAATTTATCTCTTGACCTCCCCATGCCCCCTTTCTTATATGTGACGTGGTATGTCAAACACAGACCACAGTGGCTTCAGCTGCGCTGTTCCCCGAGAACCACATTCTGAGCCTGATTCTGAGCCTTCGCCTCAGGCTATCGCCCACTCCCCCCATTCCTAATCCCCTCAGTGCAAGATCCCTGTCAGTAATACAAGACTCAAGAAAAGCTGTCTGACCACTCACATCCACAGTTACCTCCATTTTGAAATCCTAGAGCATCTGACCTCCTGGCCCAAGCTCTCACTGGAGGTTCCATTACAGTCACGGAGGCGGGTATCATGTGTAAATTCAACAAGCATTTATTGATCAGGCTTTGGGAGTTCAGAGATGAAGAATACAAAGTCCCTACCCTCATTGAGCCCATGTTCTATCAGAGAAGACAGAAAGTAAGCAAATGGTAGCTTGGCTACGTCTGCCCACGTGCTTTGTCAGAGGCATATACAAGGTACAGCGGTGGCCCAAAGACAGAGACCACAAACGAATGAATCAACATTAAGGGCCTGAAGTGTTGTTGAAGGGCTTATCTTTCTTTCTCCCCACCAAATTTGCCCTTCCTCTGGTTGATCAAAAACACGGAGCTGGATCTTAAATATTTTAAGACCCTGTCCTACTTAAGGGCTCAAAATGACAGGCTCTGACTGGTTTTCCCCTCTCTGGCACCAGCCTCTCCCTGGAGTATATTTCCACCTTCCCTGCTACTTAGTTCACCTCTATCTGCCTATTTACTTGTTTAAAACGTGAACCAACTGGTCAGGTACAGTAATCTAATTCTGCATTTGGTTTGAGGCCAACGCATTGAGGGCATTCAATAAATAATGGTGCCCGGTGCGCCTTTCCTGGATCCTGGCTGCATAGGTCTGAGACGAAGCTGGGATCCTAGGAGGCAAGCCCGAGAGACAGTGAATGAAGGGTGGTAGAGCTCTGGAGACCACAAGGGCAAAGTTGCTCTGACTGCCTGCCCCAGAGACCATAACACCTGCGGGACTTGCCGCAGTGAAGCTTACACATGCAAATAGTACACCACTGAGTCGGTTAGGGTGTGAACTTCTTCCTGACATGATTTTCCCAGATTCCCTCTGGGTAAAAGTACATAAGGGCTTCCCCGCTGTGAGCACACAGGCCCATGTTTACTTGCCTTCATTAAAGAAATTCTCCTTCCTGCGAGTGGGTGGTTCTAGGAGGGGTGAGGCAGGAGTCCCTGTTGGAGGATATGGGCGTCCCAAGGGAGGAAGAACACGGAAAAGACAGGAAATCCTTAAAATAAAATTCCCTGGACAATGTGTGTCCACTTGTCCGTCAAACCGTTCACTCATCTTATCTATCTGCCACGGGATAGGCGGTGAGGCTACAACGATGAATATCGCAGGACCTGGCTCAAGGGTCACATTCAAGAAATATTTACGGAATTAACGACTTAAGCTTATGCATTCGCTTTACTTTGATTACCGTTTCCTACTGGAGAACATTCTTTGCTTTCTGTATGCCAGATGTTACCTAGCATATTTCAGCCCACAGTTAACGGAGGCATCTCGGCCTGCATAAAAAGGATCTTCCAACATATTCCCTACATTCTTGAACTTAGATCCCCAAATGCCTTATTTTTAACCTTCTTCCTTGCTGTCTTCTCCCCATCTCCATTTAAGATTCCACTGTTTGCCCCACTGTTTGGTTTCTCCTGGCTTCTGAATGATAATTCAAATACTGATTGCTTTCAGGCTACACGGGCGGTTTCCTCTTCGCCTCTAGCCCTCTCTTCCAAGTTCCGCTGTGTCAGAGAGCAAGGTGCTGGACGGGAGTCAAGGGGATTGGCTCCCCGTTCTAGCGAGATCTCCTGGCTTGGGGGCAATTTGGCTTGTCCAGCTGTATCTCCCATTCTCTGTCTGTAGAATGGCAGGGATGCCAACTGGCCCAGGGATAGAACAAGGGTTGGTGAGCTCATAGCTGGAAGGGATGATGTATCCAAGAACAAAGCAATATTATGAGGTGAAATTCTGATTTTACGGTCTATCAATATCAAGCCTCATACCGTTTCTGGCTTTTCTGCTTCTGTGATTTTGGCGCATGACTTCTAAGGAAGAGGTCTGGATAACGAGCATGACTCGTCTTCTCAGGCACAGACCCCCGTATATAGAATGGACACTTGGCACAAGTCAGAACACCCGGGTGTAGCTGGCTGCTAATCAAACACTGCCAGCAGGTGAGCACGAAGAACACCTGGTTTGGAGAAGCACTTCTGATGCGGGAGAGCATTTTCTAAAGTGTCACTCAAAGCTGGATTCAATTAAACTACAAGTTTGAAAAGAACTCATGTTACAAAATGAGAAATCCGTCTTTATGCTTAAAGATGCAGAAACTTTGTAGATTACAGCTACCGAGAAAGAAAGAAAGAAACCACACATACACACAAAGACACCAATGAATCATTTTTTTCCCCTGCAGAGCACACAAAACAAATTCTTTGAGCATGAACTGTGGAAGTCCCTCTAGAAGAAAACTCCTTTTTATATCGGATTGTAATAATCTGGCAGCTGACAAATATGTTAGCGATGTACACAAAAGAACAGCTAAAATCTAAAACAAATACTACTCTCATAAGCTGAATAAAAAATGGCAAAATAAATGTCCAGTAAAGTATGGATAACCATCATTGTTCTTATATTTTAATGTTCAAACACAGGAATGAACAAGCAGCTGTTATTTCTATTTAAAAAAAGAAATTTGCCAGAAATAGGATTCTCTTAGAGAAATGAGCCTCTAACCTAAAATCATCCCCCAGGTCACTGGAAGACGCATTCAACACCCATGTCGCTCTTGTGTGCCACACAACACTTCCGATTTACCTAATGGAAGAAGGAAGAGTAACTTCTGCTGTATTACTGCCTTCGCGCCCGCCACCTCTCCCCAGAAGTCCTCATGCAGGAACAGTGGCTAATAGGAGACACAGGCCAACGCCGCCCTCACTTACGGATTTTGCTGCCTTCTCAGCTTTGGGGTCCCAAGCCCGGGTAACATCAGAGCCAGGCAGCTGCCCTTGCTTAGCACCATATCCGAAACAGCCCAGCAGCAAGACTGGTACGGGAGGGGAGGACAGCCCAGAGGGAAGAGGAAGAGGCTCTTACTCACCACCCACTCAGAGCTGGCACTGGTTGTAAAACTACAGCACACCCCCTGCAGGAACACCTCTCCGCCACCTTGCCTCAACACCAGTTTGCAGTAATAGTCTCTGCGTGGGCGTGAAAAGGAAATGAGCTGGACCAGGGGAAATGGCCAGCAGGTGGGAAACAAACCAGAGGACCCCTCTCCCAAGTACTCCTCAGAGAAACATTCATTTCCCCCGGGGGCTTGGTGATTCCGGGGGCTCTTCAACAAAATGCACACCCCTCAAGAGTAGGGACCATGGAATTACACATGGATTTATTAGGTACTCAGTACAGGGCTATGGGCTTCTGTTTAGAATTCTCCCTCCCTATAACCAGAACCTTCTGCCAAAGGTGTGAGCAGTTCTTTGAGACCCAAGTTAAGGTAGTTCCTGAAACCCCCCTCAAAGATCTGCCTCTGGTTGCTGCAAGGGTACTGCCTTATAAATATGTGGGCGATGGTTATTCTCTTGCCCTCCCCCTCTTCCCCTAGAGCCCATTCCAGTTTCTACAGAGGCAAGGGCTCCTAGGTCCATGGGAGTTCTGGGTGGGTCTATGTCCCTCATGACCTAATGCCCCCCTTCCTCAAGAGGTTAGGTCACTTTTTGGGTGGGCAAAAGCTATAGTCTTCAGAAGTAGTAAATATACCATCTCTCTTGATCTGACCCATGGGGACCCATTCCTATGATCAGACTGCAAGGGAAGCACAGATTTGAAGGGATCATTTCATGTCTATCTTTTTAAACTTGTTTTAAAAAAAGATTCAGCCATGTCACCTTATTCCTCAAGGTCATTTAAAAGTTTTGTAGATGATGACTCAGGAAAATGAGAAGGTCTTCATGGATGACTCATGGCATTTCAAGTGTCAAACCCATTTGGCCTGGTCACATCGTATGCTAGACAGTTAAGCTTTAAGTACGTCCCTTGAAAGAAGATTTTGACTAAAAGTATTTTTGATTTCTTTAACACTTTTGCAAAGAGTAATAAAGGCAACCCAAGCACGGAAAATCACTAGTAAGCCATCAACCGACCAACCTCTCTTTTTAGGGGTAAATATAAACGTGCAGTATCAGACAATTCGTTTCTGAAGTTTCTATACATTCAGTATAGATTAGGCTAGGCTAGACACATCTATAAATTAGATTTGTAAAATTTGTAAAATTAGGCTAGACAAAAGTAGAGCTTGAAGTCTCTTGTTGACTCACCTGACAGGCTTGGCCAAAGCTTTCTCTGACGTTCCCAAGAAGACAGCCTCTTAGGTGTCCGACTCCCAGTCGCTCCACCCAACCTCCAATCCCAGTGCAGGTTGGGTGGTGTTGCCTAGTTCCCCTGGGCTATCCGGATGCCACTCATTGCAGAGATTCGGAGTCATTAAATCCTGCCATACCTGACCTGGAGCCCTGGGAGGGGAAAGGCATTATAGAAGAGGCGCTGAACCCAGAACCTTGCATACTCCTTTCAAGGCTCAAGAGTACACACAGACTTAGCAAGGTCCAGTCCTTGGCTTTGACTACATTATCCCTAGGCCTCATAATGAGGGTGTTTCCCGAGTGCAAACAACTGAAAGGGCTTTGTCTTACTTCTGACTGAGGACATTCCCACAACCTCTAAAGCTCGGAATCACCCTTAGAATACAGAGATCCGTCATTCAGGGCAGAATTTTCTACCTTCATAGTTTGTTTCTCCTTTAGCAAGTCTCTCATTGGTCAGGGGAGCCAGTGACTGTGAGGCTGCATCAGCTTCTAAAGCCCCTGAGCATAAGCTTCTTCTCAGAATGACATCACCCTCTGTAGAGGCTATAAGGAGAAAGGAAACATTGAATTTCACACAAGAAAAAGAGAAAAGGAGCCTGAGTTCTTCAGAATAGTCTCTCTTTTTTTTTGAGATCTTTCCTTCCCCTAAACATAATGATTCTTCTGTTCTCCTCATTTTTTCTACCAAGGTTCCGTTCCTGACTACATTACCAGGCTGAGGCCAAGCCCTCAATCCTCATGTTTTCGTTAGACCTAGAAACACAATGCAAGACAGAGAGGTTTTCTCTATCTAGTGCACGTGTAAGTGGTTGGGTTCAACCCTTCCAGGCCCATCTTTCCATGACATAGGATGCCCGTTCGGAAAAGCACTGTAATATCTTTCTTTTGAAAACTACTGGTTACTTAAATAAAATTGTATATTATGCAGAACTATCCTTCCTCCCATCCAGGAGTGAATTCAAAGACTATAGTTCTTGGGAAATTATAGGCAAATGGGATGGCTAGGCACATTAGGAAAAGTGACTTTAAATTAGTAGTAATTTCAGGGATGAAGTAAAAGCCTGCTTCTGAGTCTCTACACATACTTTCTGTGAAAAAAGCTACACAGGATGTCCATTAAATAATTACCAAATTGTTGCCCCTTGGGTTCCTAATGGTTGGGGTTAAACAGGTAGACAGTTATGAATTGCCCCTCAAAATCAAAATGAAATGTCACACATCTAAATTTTCCTTTGGAAAGCTCTTTGGTATTTTTCTACCCGACAGCTAAATTGGATGATTGATTGATTGGTTGCTTTTACTATCTTTAAGACAGACTCTTGGGTGTGGTCAAAGTGAAAATACGAGGAGGAATCAGCCCATAGGAGGAGTGCTTTTCCTCTAAATTAGAACAACCTAGCAGTCATCGGAGGTGCCCTAGCCTGGAATTGTTTTTGTTGTTCGAATCTGAAAATGACAACATAGAATACAGTCAATGGCACGCAGCATTATGGGTGATGCATCTTTAATTGGTATGTAGAAGGCATGCCTGTGGAATTAGTCCTTGGAATATTGGCCAATCAGATCACTTTCAACATTTCTCAATGTTTAGTTTCATCTTATAATTAAGTAACAATGATCATTTCCTGGCAGCTAAGGACTGGCTAGAGGAGTAAGAAGCCTCATTAGGTTTATAATTTATCAAATTCTAAGCTCTTCATCTGCAATGTGGCAAAAAGAGAAAGCATTCTCAAATTCCAAAATGATTAAAGACAATCTCCAATCATATTTCATATGTGTGTTCACTTGTTCTTCAAAGGCTGACTTGTTATTTTCCGAGTTTTTTTTTTTTAATGTTTATGTTATTTATTTTCATTGTTTTATTTTTTGGCTGCGTTGGGTCTTTGTTGCTGCCCCTGGGCTTTCTCTAGCTGCGGTGAGCGGGGTCTACTCTTCGTTGCGGTGTGCGGGCTTCTCACTGCGGCGGCTTCTCTTGTTGCAGAGCACGGGCTCTAGGCACACAGGCTTCAGTAGTTGTGGCACACGGGCTCAGTAGTTGTGGCTTGCGGGCTCTAGGGTGCACGCTCAGTAGTTGTGGCGCACAGGCTTAGTTGTTCCATGGCATGTGGGATCTTCCCGGACCAGGGCTTGAACCCATGTTCCCTGCATTGGCAGGTAGATTCTTAACCACTGCGCCACCAGGGAGGTCCCATTTTCTGAGTTTTTAAGAAACAACTGTGTATTATTATATAAGCAGGAAAAAATGTTGATATTGATGTGACTTTAATAGAGATGTATTAAACTATGTTAACACACACACACATGCTAAAACAAAAGTAGAGTTGACAGTCCATGTTCCCTTTTAGACTCTTTTTGGGACAATTCCAAACCCTTGACTATTCATCAATTCTAGCAATAGCATCCTCTTTCATTTCTAGCCCAACTTTTATGCATTATAACTTTTATGTGGTTTTATACCAACACTGGTTTAATCAAATGTCACCTGCTTTTACTTTCTGGAAACTCCTTTCCATATGCCTTGAGATAAAGGACGTTGGTTGAAGAGGAGGTTCCTGGAGCTCCCAGACTGCCTGAGTTCCAAACCAAAACTGCCATGTAAGCATGGTTTTTGGTATTTGGGTGAGAAGGAGAGAGACAACATTTAAAATTTTGCTAAAATACAAGCATTTCCCAACTAAGTACAAACTGTGCTGCAAGATTTCAGTGATAAGTTAATTACCTAGATTTTATAGAATGTAGTGTGACCTTATATAAAGGGATTATGACAGTCCCTACCATGTGAGGTCAGGATTAAACGAGTTATTACAGCTCTAAACAGCACACTAAGTGCTCCATAGATGCTGCCTTATGTTCTACTTGGGTTCCGTTACAGGAAACAGACCCAAGGAACTAGTGTCAAAGGATGATTCGGAGGATAAACATCAGGGTGACTCCTTGAAAGCTTAATCCCCCCAAGTAGACACAGTAGATCAAATTTCCTAGGAACGTATATTAGTTTTAATTCACCATTCTAAAACTAAGATTAGGAGACTTTCTAGCAATCTTGGTAATGGTCCTACCTCATTACCAAATCCCTAGCTAAAATGGTGATAGAAACCACCCATGCTAATACACTGTCTGCCCTTGTCGTCATTTTATCATCACCTGTTCTCTCTTCAACCCACTGCATTCCAGCTTTCATCCCTATCACTCCTTTGCAACTGCTCCTGTCAGAGTCACATCATTCTGTATTTGCCAAGGTCAGTGGTTTGTGACCATCTCACAGGATCCCTCAGCAGGAGCATTCAACACACGTGACTGTTCCCTCCTGAACAAACACTTTCTCTTCTTTTCTTCCATGACACCACACCCTCCTGGGTTTTGCCTCCCTCCCCCAACTCACTGACAGTTGCTTCTCAGTTGCCTTTGCTGGGGCTTCCTCCTCTCAAGGTTGCTACACCCCAGGGATTGGTCTTCACATCTTTTCTCTAGTTACACTCTCTCTGGTGAGTAAATCAGTTCCTGTGACTTTAAATACTGTTTATATGTGGATGACTCTCAACTTTCTCTCCCCAGCTCTGAACCCTCCCCTGGACTCCAAACTCTTACATACAACTACCTACCCAGATATCTGATTGGCTTATCAACAATAATATGTTTGAAATGGAACTCTTGCTTCTGCTATTCCCTGGCACCCTACACCCCTACCCCTACCCTCCAAACCTGCCATTTTCCAGTTTTCTCCACCTTAATTAATGGCCCCATTATCCCAGTGGTACAGCCCCAAACCCAGCTGTCACCATCATTACTCTTACCCTTAAGCTTTTATTCAATCCATCAGTACGTTAGCTGATGCTGTCTCAGAAATCTGTCTCAAATCTCATCACTTCAGCCATCTCCACTGCCACCATCCTAGAACAAGCTACTAGCACATCCTTAGATTAGTGTAATAGCTTCCTCATTGGTCTCCCTTCTCCTACTCTTGCCCTTATATACGCTAGTCCTTAAAAAGGAATCTCGGTGTTATTTCGAAGGAGTAAATTTGATAATACTGTTCCCTTGCTAAAATCCTCCAAAGGCCTCATGCTACATTTAGACCACAATTCATTTCCTTACTATGGCCCATGAGGCCCCACAGGATGTGGCTCCAGCCTACCTTGTTCCCTATGCTTCAGCCATACTGGCCTTTCATTTGCTTCAACGTCCCAAGATTGTTCCCACCTCAAGGACCTTGCTCTTGAATTCTCCCCCTGCCTGGAATGCCCCACACCTCCATGTGGCAGGCTCATTCTTACTATTTAGGTTTTAGTTCAAAAGTCACCTGACCTTCTCTGACTCTCCTACCTAAAAGTAGCCCCCCAATCCCTATCTTATGACCCTGTTCTATTTTCTTCATAGCACATATTACTATCTGGAATTACCCTCTTCACTTATTTGTTTATTATCTATGTGACCCCCTGAGAAGTAAGGTCTATGAAAACAAATACCTCACCTATCTTATTTACCACTGCATTTCCTATATAGAGGGAAATGCCTGCCGTTTGGTGGGTACTCTATAAATATCTGTTGAATGAATGAATTATCTCTTAAGTGTAATAGTTCGCAAATTATATATAATGACCAGCTGGAACTCAACCGCCAATCCAAATAATTCACCAATACGTAAGAAACGGCTAGAACCAGGAGTAAATTGAAGTGCAGTATATGTCTGACTACAGCCCACAATCAAATAAAAATTATGTTCAATTCTATGTTCTTTTGGCCCTTTCTAGGCTTTTCCTCCAATTCACCATCAAGAATCATCAAAAGCTGATGGCAGAGTTACCCACATTCTCTTTCTTCTCCTTCCTCCTCTAGTTCCTAACAGGAAAAGAGTACTTTACTGTGACTGATTAGATGAAAAAAATGATTCCTTCTGCACCCCAGCTCCCTGTTTTATTTGAAACCTGGCCTGAGCAACTCAGAAGGCACTTTCCAGCTCTCTCTTTGAGAGCAGTCAGCTGAGCTTCACTCTGTGGCTTTTTACACTTAGGGATGCAGGTGCTGCTAGAGCTCATGAACAGGACAGCTCCACTCCCTGCTTGTGCTCTGAAGGGAACACTCGGTGGCAGAAATGACCTCTGACTTTACCTCACTGTTATCACCTCTCTTGTTCCATCTAATGAGATTGTAAAGAAGAGTACTGGGCTAGAGGCAAGCTTACTCCTGACTCTGTTGTAACCATTTACTATGATTTTGGGCAAATCATTTACTTTCTCTGGGCATGCCTTTGTTATTCATAAAATGAGAAACTTTAGTTGATGATCAATAGCTCTAACCGTCCATGGTGTGGAAATGTTTTGCTTCCAGTATGTACAACACAAATTAATTGGTGTACCTGGTTATGAGTAATGTTGTGCTACGATAGTCAAAAGACAACAGAAGGTGGGGTTAACTTAGCCCAGAGGATTGGAACGAGTCCTATGTCATGGCTGCACCTTCTACAGATGCAATTTCCAGGAATTAGTGACTTTCCATTGGATATTTTATAGTTTTTAAGACCCATACATGAGGGACTTCCCTGGTGGTCCAGTGGTAAAGAATCTGCCTCACAATGCAGGGGATGTGGGCTCGATCCCTGGTTAGGGAACTAAGATCCCACATGCCATGGAGCAACTAAGCCCACGCACCACAACTACTGAGATCGTGTGCCTCAACTAGAGAGCCTGTGTGCCGCAAACTACAGAGCCCACGCGCTCTGGAGCCTACGTGGCACAACTAGAGAGAGAAAACCCGCATGCCACAACTAGAGAGAAGCCTGCGCACCACAACGAAAGGTCCCGCATGCCTCAACAAAGATCCCACGTGTCGCAACTAAGACCCGACGCAGCCAAAAATAAATTAAATAAATAAATAATAAAATAAACCTTAAAAAAAAAAAAGACCCATACTTTCACCAAAGACCCCCAAATTTCTATCTTCAGCCCAGCTCCCAATTCTAGACACCAGATTCATATACCCAACCACCTAGTCAACATCTTCATCTGACGTCAATAGGTATATTTAATTTAAAATGTTTCAAATCGCTCCCCAAAGCCTGTTCAACTTGTCACCTTCTCCACCTCGGTTGATGGCAATACCATCCATCTGGTGCTCAAGCCTGAAACCTTTACTCCTTTCTTTCTCTCCCTCCACATCTAATCTTCCAGAAGATCCTGTTATGTCAACCTGCAAAATAAACGCAGAATCCAACAGCATCTCACCATTTCCCCTGCCGTCACCCAGGCCCCAGTATCATCTTGTCCCTGGAGTATTGCCAAGTCTCCTCACTGGCATTCCTTCTGCCCCTGCCTCTCATCCCCAGTCTTTTCACAACCAGAGTGATTCTTTTGGAACATGACTCAAATCATGTCAATTATCCGCTCAAAACCCTGCAAGGGGGCTTCCCTGGTGGCGCAACGGTTGAGAGTCCGCCTGCCGATGCAGGGGACGCGGGTTCGTGCCCCGGTCTGGGAAGATCCCACATGCCGCGGAGCGGCTGGGCCCGTGAGCCATGGCCGCTGAGCATGCGCGTCCGGAGCCTGTGCTCCGCAGCGGGAGAGGCCACAGCAGTGAGAGGCCCAAGTACCGCACACACACAAAAAAACCCTGCAAGGTTTCCTCATTTCCCTAAAGTTCTGAACGACGGTCTGCAAGTCCTCATGTGCTCTACTCCACCCCACCTACCATCACTTCTTCACCTGATCTATTACTGTTCTCCCTCACCCCCAACTCTGCTCCAGCCACAGCGGCCACCTTGTTACTTCTCAAACACACCAAGCATGCTCCTTCCTAAGGGCCTTTGCACAGAAAATTCCCTTTGCTCAGCGTCCCCATGACTACCTCCCACTCCGCCTTCAAATGTCACTTTTGCATTGAGGCCAACCCTGATCTCCCCCTTTAAAATTACAACCTGCTTCCCTCCTCCCTACCCTGATCCATTTTCTGATCCATTTTCTCCCCATGCACTAATCATTTAACATTCTTTATAATATAGTTAAGCATTATGTTTAATGTTTATTGCCTATACTCCTGCTCTAAGTATAATCTCAATAAAGGCAAGGTTTCTGGTATGTTTTGTGCCTGCCACAAATGGACACTCAGTAAATACATGTTGAGTGAAATGAAGAATGAGTATCACCACGGGTTAGGAGTATCCCAATGTCTGTGCCCTTACTGCACCCACTTCCTAGAAAAGCTTGTCTAAGGTTTACTTAGCATGGTTTACTTATCTCTCTTAAGATCCAACCTGTTCACTGAACCACAACGGCGCATAATGACAATCCTTGCTTTCTTGGATTTTAAGCCTATTTCCTCCATTGAACTATGGATTTCAGAAACAGGAAAAAAAAAACCAGTGATCCATAATCAATTAATTTGCTAATACTGAAAAAGAAGCCAAATATCGTGCTAATGTAAGATCTAGGATTCCTTTCTCCTTTCCTTTCCTCCTCACATCAACTTTAACTCTACAATTTTTTTATATCTCACCTTCTAAAATTTTTTAAAGCCATTTATACATTTCTTTGGGTAAATCATACCTATTTTTCCTTTTCTTTTTTTTTTTGTGGTACTTGGGCCTCTCACTGCTGTGGCCTCTCCCGTGGCGGAGCACAGGCTCCGGACGCGCAGGCCCAGCGGCCATGGCTCACGGGCCCAGCCGCTCCGCGGTATGCGGGATTTTCCCGGACCGGGGCACGAACCCGCGTCCCCTGCATCGGCAGGCGGACTCTCAACTACTGCGCCACCAGGGAAGCCCCATACCTATATTTTCAATACCTTTTTGCATAGACCTGTTTGCCCAAGTATCATAAAGCAGGATTCGTAATTCCAAAAGGCCCGTCTGGTAAGCCGATACAGAGAAAGGAAGTGAAATCATTTGAAAGGAGATTCTCATCAAAGGGGAGTTGCCAGTGTCAAATTATAGTAATTCACTTGGTTCGAATATTTACAGCTTCTATAGGTTGGAATCAATACCCCATCTTCTGAATCACCTTTGTTAATGGAAAGAAACAGTAAGACTTTTGCAAAGCAGAGGAATGTATATTCCCTTACATTTTTGATGATCACAGGCTATGATAATCTTAGGAATTGCTGATTTTCTTGGCAGTTGACCTTCGGAGAGCTTGAAACAGGTATTCTCCCTAAATCCTTGTTACCGCCATCATCAGGTACAGAAGGCAAACAATGGAGAACACTACACGGGAGGGGCTCTCTGACTGGTGGAGGTCTCACTGGCATAACTGTAAAACCTGAAACTTAAGGTTTTGTTTTTGTTTTTTAACACATTAGAACTAATTCAGCCACAAGTCCCTGAAGACATGGCTCTTGGGTTGTATCTTATTCTGGAGGGTCTGACTGAGGCCCCAGGTTTTAGACTGTTCTTAAGATTTACATGAACCTGAGCCTCTCCCCACTGCAGGCTGCTCTCCAGAAGCTCCTTGATTTACCTCCTGGGACTAGTCAGGAAGTTGGGAGAAAGTCCGAGAAAAATGTTAGAGAAAAAGTCCACGCCAGCATCCTCCAAAGTGGTGTGAACCTAACAAATAATAATAAATAATATAACATGGACAAACATGGCTTATATACTGTGACGTGTCTATAGAGTTCTAGGAACCACAATCATAGACTCATCAGCATGGCAATGACTAATCATTTGAGCTTTTTGGACAGACTCCCAATAGACTGAATTAAAATCCCAAAGTTCTACAAACACTGTCTGTGATTACAAATTCAAGAATGATGAGACAATGCTGCTCTTGGTGGCCACTGTCAGCCACTGTGTCATCATGGTACATACAAAACACAGTATTTTACAGTGATATGGGCAAACATCCAATGCCTGGGAAAACAATGGTGCTCTTATTATAAAGCAAAAATATATCATGAGAACAGGGGATTTGGGGCAGACCAATCAAATTTCGAATCCCAGATCTGTCATGTACCACGTGATCTTGGAATCAAGGCGTTTCACCTTTCTGAGCTTTAATTTCTTCATCTGTAAAGAGGGACAGTACTATCTACCTATGGACTGTTGACATGATCAGATGTTGCATATAAAATGCCTGACATAAATGGAAGCTACTTTAGGTAATTCTACCCAGGTTAAATTAAGATTATATTTCTAAATTCCAACCATTTCTTAATTGCCATTCCTTAACTGCAAACCCTGTTATCAGACATTTTTATTGTTAGTGCAACTTGGAGATGAATGGTAAGCAGTATCTGAGACAGACAGTGGGTATATGCATATTTAAGAAGGATCAGTTTAAGGAAGAACAGTTTTAAGTCACCTTTTTTAGTGGAAATGCAGCAACAAGCAGCATTTGTGAAACTCAACTTATTTAAATACCAACAATTAATGTTCAGACAAGTAGGTTTACTTTTAAGGTAGCGGATGATCCTTTCTCACTAAAGATGAGGCAAATTTTAAAATAATCTCGGGCTGCCCTGGTGGCGCAGTGGTTGAGAGTCCGCCTGCCGATGCAGGGGACACGGGTTCGTGCCCCGGTCCGGGAAGATCCCACATTCCGCGGAGCGGCTGGGCCCGTGAGCCATGGCCGCTGAGCCTGCGCGTCCGGAGCCTGTGCTCTGCAACGGGAGAGGCCACAACAGTGAGAGGCCCACGTACCGAAAAAAATAAAATAAAATAAAATAAAAAATAATCTCAACCTAGAGATGGAAAATCCCATGATCATTTTTATCACTAGAATCACCGTTCACTTGGAGGGAGTGATTTTTCTTTCTTTGGATTTCCTAGCATTGCAGGTTACGTGATTGAGGGTTAGCCTGATGAAATGGCCCTACCTGCTTCCTCGTTACAGCTCTCCTATGCTTTAGTCTGAAGTTTATTATTTTTTAAATAGTTATTTATTTATTTGGCTGCGCTGGGTCTTAGTTGTGGCATGAGGGACCTTCACTGCGGCAATGCAGAGTCTTTAGTTGCGGCACATGTCATGCAGGATCTAGTTCCTTGACTAGGGATCAAACCCAGGCCCCCTGCATTGGGAGCGCAGTCTTAACCACTGGACCACCAGGGAAGTCCCAGTCTGAAGTTTATATAACACCATCCCTCCTACACGGTTATGAAACATTCGTAGGTACACTCTGCCCCTCTGTTCCACTTCCTTCATTAATAAAAGGAGAGGTCAACGGTAAAGCAAGCTGAGTGACACCCAGACTCAACGGAGCCTTCAACAAAGATTTAGTGACCACCTACCCTATGCCAGGCACTGTGCTAGGCTCCGAGAGGTACAATGGTAAACCAAAGGGACACAGCCCTTGCTCCCAAGTTGCTTAAAGTCTAAAGATAAATAAGTGTACGATACGATGTAGTTGGTTATGGGGTAAACAAAGATATGATATTATGAGAATACTCGCCAGCTTTAGGGAGGGAAGGACGAGCATTCTAGAGAAGTAACGTGTGCCAAGGTAGGGGGAGAGAGAAAGCATGGTATACTCAGGCACTGGAAGTGGACTGGAGTGTGAAGCAGGAAAGGAAGCAGGGCCTGGGCCCTGGTCAGGTACGAGGCTGGAGAACAAAACCTTGCATACTGTGTATAAATCTTGACTTTTATCCTGAAGGCAATGTGGAGCAACTAGGACTTTAAGTTATTCAAGAGAGGACAGACCAGGGGTCCCCAACCCCCCGGGCCACTGACCGGTTAGGAACCGGGCCGCACAGTAGGTGAGTGGCGGGTGAGAGAGCGAAGCTTCATCTGCTGCTTCCCCATCGCTTGTTATTGCCTGAACTGTCCCGCACCCCCCTCACCGTCCCTGAGCCAAAAAGGTTGGAGACTGCTGGGATAGACAGAAGGAAAGGGAGGAGGGGGAGAGAGAAGTCTTCACTGTTGAAAATGGAAAGATTTGCCTCAGGTCCCCCAAAGAAGAATGTCCTCTTGTATTTCATCTTGGCACAGCTGCATAAACAAGTAGCTAGCTATTTGGGGTTCTTTGGGTTTTGTTTTATTTGAAAACAAAAAATTTAAGGCCTATAGTTTTTCATCAGGAAGTTTGAAACCATATGTTTGATAGCACCTATTAGAACTTACTTTGGGGTGCATGAAGCTGAAACTGTAACCATACTGCCACTGTAGTTTGGAAATTATTTTGGTCTCCTGGGGAGGCAAGGATTTGGCTGACCATCTCATTTAATACAGGAACTGCATCCCAAAGGCAATGAATAAACTAGGAGTGTGACGTTAAACTATTTCTTTTTTTTAAATTTTATTTTATTTTTGGCTGCATTGGGTCTTCATTGCTGCACACAGGCTTTCTCTAGTTGCGGCGAGTGGGATTCTCATTGTGGTGGCTTCACTTGTTGCAGAGCACTGGCTCTAGGCACACAGGCCTCAGTAGTTGTGGCGCGCGGGCTCAGTAGTTGTGGCGCGCGGGCTCAGTAGTTGTGGCGCACGGGCTTAGTTGCTCCGTGGCATGTGCGATCCTCCCGGACCAGGGCTCGAACCCGTGTCCCCTGCATTGGCAGGCGGATTCTCAACCACTGCGCCACCAGGGAAGTCCCATTAAACTATTTCTGCTGTCCTTATACAATTCAAGGATGCCTGAATTACTGAGCAAGGCTTACATATCAGCTTTGCACATGAGGACCTTTTCACTTCCAACAATAATGTAATATGTAGTATCATTGTACTGAGGTTAGGGAGGGGACAAGAGGTCATAAGGGGAAAAATTATAAATCATATACTATTATTCTTTTTAACTCAGAAAACTATTAAAATCCATTACAGACTACCTCAACCTTTTTTACAAATATGCCAACTCTCACCTGGCTTTAATTCAAACAAATTTTCCAATGTTCGATATTATTATTAAATCCAGGAAGGATTTGAGGCACGTCTGAAAGATGTAACATATATGTTTACTCCATATTAGTCCAGATGTGCTTTTAATACACGGATTCGATGTCAGACACTTTGTTCTTATTTCTGCCTGGCTTCTTCAAGCACAGCCGAACTTAAGAAACACCATGTAACCACCTTTTATAAAAATGTGACGGAGGAGGGACGCAGGGCACCAAATTTTAACATGTAGTGGAAATGGCCCTTGCTGGGAATTCTCATGCCCCACATCCTCTCTTGCAAACCTGAATAACAAGCCTTCCAAAGTGAGTTAGGCTGGAGCAAACGTGGCTCGTGCTTCATCTCCCAGGAAACCCAGAAGCTTTCCAAGAATGAGGTTACAGCAGCAAAGCGGGCAGCCGAGTGAACCTTGGAGGCGTAATATACTGTCTTTTGCAGACAACGGTGCTTCAGTGTCAAAGCCACAAGACCAAGGGCAGGCGCAGCATCCAGTAGAAAGCCTCTTTCTGGACGCACAAAACTGATCAGAGATAGGAGGGCCCGGACGAGAGGGTAGCAGCACAGCCCGCTGAGACGTCTGAATGCAGAGCATCTCCCGCAAGTGTTTATCACTCTGGCATTTTCATGAGAAATAAGAGGGAGGTGTGAAGGTTTTATAGTAATTTTATTTACGTGTTAAGACTACCGAATAACTCTTTTAGAATGTCCATTTCTCTCCTACATAAATGGATATTTAAAAAATATTTGATTAGGAAAACGGACATAAGCTAAATTTAAAATCCATGTACATGAATTACAAATATTAACATTCTGGGAATTAAAAGCAGAACAAAACTAAACAAGAGTTTCTCTCAGAACTGGACCTAAACTCTCTCTACTCTAGAAAGAAAATGCAGAATCCTCAGTTAAGGTACATCTGAGGTGCAGGGAACTTATTTGCTCCCTTCCCCCCGCTACCAAGGTCTCTTATTTCAAATTCCAAGAGTGTTCTTTCGGTTTCATACTACCAGCTAACACTGCTGAAAAACACTTTGTGTTTCGTGCAGATCTGAAGCTAAACAGGAAAGATGCAGAAAAAGAGTTTGACGCATAATTTTGAAGACCATAGTTTGGTATCCCGCTTGTCAGTTATCAGGAAAAAAGGCCTTTATTTAAGAAATGTTCAACTGAATAATAATTTTTAAAATACCATCTTTCTTAAAAGAAATATTTGTGGTGACTTCCCTGGTGGTCCAGTGGTTAAGAATCCGCCTTCCAATGCAGGGGACGCAGGTTCTGATCCCTGGTCGGGGAACTAAGATCCCACATGCTGCGGGGCAACTGAGCCGGCCGGATGCAGCGAAGACCCCATGCAGCCAAAAATAAAATAAATAAATATTTTAAAAAGTAAAGGAAATATTTGTGTCAGTTGGATGGGAAAATGTAGAATGTTCTTGCTAAGTCCTTGAAACGGTCCAGGTCGTCGTGTGGACTACATTGTACGTGAGCAGTTCTGAGCTGGGGCCCAGTGCTTTCCTTGGGCCCACTCCACCGCCCCCGTCACCCCCCGTCAATAAGCTCTCTAGCTAGGAGTTAAGTTTTATAAACTGCTAAGTGACCAGACAGACAGACTGGCTCTGCAAGCTAATGTTTCCAATTTGATTCATGCTTATGGTCTTTGACCTTAGCAGTCATTTGCGGTCCAAGTACCATCAGACATTCTGAAGGGTGGTACACTGAGTGATAAGGTTAGACGTTCAGACGTGGGTTCAGACTTCTTGCCTTGCTGTCCTCAGACTTGGGAAAGCAGGAGATACATGTTGTAGAAAAGGAAGGAAAGAAGAGCAAAGGGGAAGAAGAGAAACAAACCAAAATATATTTCTTGAAGGCAAAAGATCCCCAACTTGGGTCATAAAAGAAGTCAAAAGCAAAAATTATCTTATAGAGAGCTCTTTCCCCTAAAATAAACAAATATAGCGCTAAGGGAGTAAACAAAGGTGAACTGTAAATCAAAATCTCCTGCCTGATGCTTTCCTGGAGTTTCTTCCTGAGAACAAATGCCAGTGAGAAATTTGTTCAGGAACCCAGACACGGCAGAGGTTAGGGCAGCTGAGTCGAGTCATTTTCATTAGAGAGATAAGATCACCTGGCCCTCTTCAGTAGCTTTAATAGCTAATGGCCCTCCATCTGATTCTGATTCTCAAAACCATAAACTGAGAAGGAAATACTCCTCTGCTTGTAGCCATCGCTACCCACAATTTAAGCAAAGGCAACACAGGGAATGATAAAAATATTCAGTCATCAATAAGATTCACCATTGCATCCATTCTTTGCTGGCAGACTTAGTTCTCCAAGGCCTCCTTGCCCCCACCATGGGAAAAATATGCCTTCCAGGTCCCATGTTTTTGTTCCTTCTCAAACCAGACTCCCTGAAATATAATCTCTATTTGCTTAAAGAGGGTTCTGGAAAACTAGAGAATCTTTATCTGCCTGTGGGAAATGGAATTAGCTGAAAACCTAATGGAAACTTCGGTAGGAGTACCATGGTGAATAGTTAAATATTTACAACATAAGAACCAGTTCATTTGAAAACAAATGTACAAGTGCCTGGCTTCGTTCCCTGCCTCAGGAATCAAGAATGTTCCCTTGCTGAGAGAGTGTCATTTTATTGACATTCAAGCAACAACTGACTCCAGGAAAAGAGGGTAGCAATGAGCACAGGAACTACAGTTCTGCAAACCGGTATTGTACGATACCAGATGAGTTCATTGTGACATAGCTACCCTTTAAATGGCAAATTCACAAAGAGGAAATGTCTAGGGAAAGCAAAGGATTATTCTGACATCAAGTACAGGAGTGCGCCCATGAAAACTCACCAGTCTACTCACCCACATGTCCAAAACTAAATAGGATACAAAGAATGTAAGAAGATCTAAATTATATCAAACCAAAACAAAAATCTGGAACTATATTCTATAGGCAACTGGGACCTGTATCCCACCTAAGGTGGAGGGAAAAAGAAATAATGGGGGAGAGAAAGCATCACTGAAACCACTGTATAAATAAATAAACAACCTCCAAGGCTCAATGTCCCAAGTTGGCTTTGGTGCAAAGGTGGTGGTTCGGGGACTAGGAAAGTGAATAAAATCATTCTTATTAGAAATCCTTTGTACTGTTTGTGTTTTGTCTCATTCAGTGTAAGTCAGTTCGACTTCTCTGAAGGGAGCTTTTGGGAGCGTCAGTCGGACGTCCTCAGGTAACTTTGCCTGCAACAGATCACATGAGCTGGGGGTTCCTAACTTCCTGGTGACAGGTGTAGGCCAAGTGTGAGGCTCTCCGTGGTGCTAAGACTCTGCCCTTGATTGATAGGAGGCTTTTTTAAAAACCTCAAACTTGGCAGTAAGAGGCTCTTGGAGCTGGAAAAACGAAGGAGAAAACTACAAAAACCTCACTGAAGTCAGCTTCACTTTCCTGGACTTTTTCCATCATAAGGGGCTGCTTTGTGTCTTGCATTCCCTTTCGAGGGCTGAACGCCTGAGGATTTTCCTTTGTGTCATCCCTTCAGATCACATAATGGTGCAGGTAAGGTGCTGTTCGCCAGCAGAAATTCAGCTATGAGGCCAGAGAACTGACCCAGGGAAGAGCGCCCCTTCATTCTCTCATCTGCTTCTGGGATAGAAGTGACTTTTGAATGATTTCAAAGATTCATTAAGGGGCTTCCCTGGTGGCGCAGTGGTTGAGAGTCCGCCTGCCGATGCAGGGGACGCGGGTTCGTGCCCCGGTCCGGGAAGATCCCACATGCTGCAGAGCAGCTGGGCCTGTGAGCCATGGCCACTGAGCCTGCACGTCCCGAGCCTGTGCTCCACAACGGGAGAGGCCACAACAGTGAGAGGCCCGCGTACCGCAAAAAAAAAAAAAAGATTCATTAAGGATGGGGAAATGCCTCCAGGCTATGATGAAGGACTGAGAGTTATATAGTTGTGTGGTCCCTCATCCTGGTGACCTGAACTCCCACCTTCTCACTGCCTCTGACGCTGGACGTCCCCAAAGAGTCTTCTGCTGCCCTTTCATCCCCTGCCTCTTTCTCCACTTGCATTTATTAACCCCTACAGGCAGGCTTTGGAGTTCACACTTGTCCAAACTTCTCCGCCTCAATTGCCAAACCCAGCTGCCTCTCCTCAGTGTCCCCCAGCATCCCACTTCAGTGTCAGCATTGCTAACCACTCCCTCCCCTTCTAACTTTCTCCCTGGCCCTTCCAGAACAACGTGTTCTCATTATTCCTCCCTGTGGCACCTTTGCTGTACTGTTTCTTCCTCTAAGTACCAAGGTACACAGCCCTCCTCTCTCTTGCTCTCTCCACTGCTTCCGCTGCCTTCCTCAGGATCTCATCATTCTCATCTGTAATGATAACCTTTATGTAGATCATCTCCAAATCTCTAGCACTGCTTCAGATGCCTTCCCCCCGCCTTTGTCCTACATTTCCAACGGCCTATTGGACACCTTCACAAGCAGAGCCTAAGACCAGCTCAACAGCAAAATCATCACCTTTTTCCAAACCCAAAAGTCCCAGATCCCCATCCTGAATAGCTTATTTCTACTAACGATCTCACAATTCCGCAAGTCAGTGGGTTCCAACATCCCTGCCAATCAGGGATCAAATCCAGGGCCCATTCTGACCACCCTGTGCCTTCCATTCTTAGTATCACCGCGCTAATTCAGGTCTTCGTGCCCTTTCCCCTAAACTACACGTCTTTATCTTACGATAAAAATACTAGCTTGTCCTCTCACTGCCGTTCTTCAACGGCATGAATCCCCAAGTTTCCAATAAATTTCTTTCTACACACTTCAGGTCTCTCACCACCTGCTCTCATACCTCTGCTAAAGTAACTGAGCAAGAGAGGATTATTTGGTATTTTGGAAAATTTAAAAATAGAAGAATGCTTTCATGTTTACAAATTTCACTAAGCTGTGAGGACCTTTGGTCGGTGGCTTCATTAAACCTCTTTAAGGGCAAGCTGCTCGCCCAAGACTAGATTGGTCCGTATAGAAAAGTCATATACCAGGTCCGAGCACCACGACACAGGGTTTCACCACGTGATCACGGGGCTTGGCCTGAGAACTCAACAGAGTAAATCATCCTTCCTTCAAATACAATGTAGGTCCCAAGTCCAGATGAAGGGCCCTCAGTATCCTATTTTAAAAAAAGGAAGATTTGGATTTCCCTGGTGGTGCAGTGGTTAAGACTCTGCGTTCCCAATGCAGGGGGCCTGGGTTTGATCCCTGGTCAGGGAACTAGATCCCACATGCATGCCACGCCGCCTGCCACAACTAAGACCCAGTGCAAATAAATAAATATTTTTAAAAAATAAAATAAAAAAGGAAGATTATATTCTTCAAAATGACAATTTCATTAAAGACAAAGAAAGGCTGTGCACACGATCCATATGAAAAGACACGCTAACTAATTGTCATCCCTGGACCAGGACTAGGTCCAGCACTGGAAGGAAAAAATAAGCTGTAAAGGACATTATTGTGTCAGTTGATAAAACTGAAATACAAATAGTAGATTAAAGTACTGTATCCTTGTTCCAATGACTAGAGTTGATAATTGTACTGTAGTTACGACAGAGAATATCCCCATTCTTAGGAAATATACACTGAAGTATTTAGAAGTCAAAGGGCCATCTGTAACTTACCCTCAAGTGGTTCAAAAAATATCAGAGATAGATGGCACATACGATAAACAAGTGGGGTAAAAGGTCAGTAATATGTGAATCTGGGTAAAGGATACCTGAGTGTTCTGTGAGCTATTCTTATTCTTGCAAATTTTCTATAATTTTGAAATTATTTTCAAATAAGAAGTTAAAAGATTTTAAAGAATTAAGTCCTTAAGTCCTTAATATATGTATTATTCATAAGCAGGGGAGCCCTGCACATTCCAGAGAATCAAAAATATTTGAGGAATGAATGTCCAGTTCAAAAACCTTCTTTATTTATGTTCATGACATTCACCTTTCCATGCTTTCCAACATCCTGTTCCTAAATCTAGCTCAAATTACACTAACATGAAGATAAATTTGTGGATTGCATAATACAATATATATGTATACATATATATATATATATATATATATATATATACTATAAGCAAAATACAATATATGTGTACAAACACATATGTGTTTATTAGGGTCAAGTTGTCATTCTAACATTTCATATTTTAGCACTAAAAAATCAGCATTCTACAGGACTACCCAAGTATTGTAAACTTAGCTATCTCTTTCATCTTTTAAACCACTTTCTTTTTTTTTTTTTTTGCAGTACGCGGGCCTCTCACTGTTGTGGCCTCTCCCGTTGCGGAGCACAGGCTCCGGATGCGCAGGCTCAGTGGCCATGGCTCACGGGCCTAGCCGCTCAGCGGCATGTGGGATCTTCCCGGGCCAGGGCACGAACCCGTGTCCCCTGCATCGGCAGGCGGACTCTCAACCACTGCGCCACCAGGGAAGCCCTAAACCACTTTTTAATTGAATTATACTTAATTTACAATGTTGTGTTGTTAGTTTCAGGTGTACAGGAAACTGAGTTAGTTATATATATATATATATATATATATATAAGCTATCATTTTTAATTAAGATTCTATGTGTTAATTGCTGGTTAAACAAATAGAATAAATGTGGGTCAATTCCTACAACTCAGAACACCTTAGAGAACTAAATTCTTTGATAATCAACAAAGACCCCAAATAGGTTAAATTCCATTTCTGTAATGCAGCGAGGTAGTCAAACATATTAGTACAGGTCTATAAGGTTGACGTCTTAAAAATATCTGACTGTGGTCAAAGGTAAATTTCCTTAGGTAACAAAATCTTTCTCTAATCCTTTTATCAATGGATCATTATTCTAACAAAGAGTCCTCATAATGTCACCAGCTTGGACAGGAAAACATTCAGTTAAAATATTTAAATGCTATTCAAACACCAACAGGGGCTGTTATTTGAAGCAAATAAACTCTTTAGGGAATAAGGTAAAATGTAGTCCATGAGGTCAGCTCTGCAGACACAGCCTATGATTCTGCTGTATAATAACAACAGCAGCAGCAGCTGGCATTATGGATCTCACACTATGTGCCCTGCTCAATTCTCAATGTTTTATAGGGCCTCAATCCTCTTACTCTTCCCGTAAATTCTTCGAGGTAGGTACTATCATTAAGTCCATTTCACAGATGATGAAATTGAGGCACTGAAAGGTTAAGTGATTTGCTCAAGGTCTAGTCTAAAGCAGAACTAGGTCTTGAACACCAGCAATCTGGCTCCAGAGTCTGTGCTCTTAACCACTAGTTGTATTTATTTAGATGAAACACAAGCCGCTCGGATTCAGCTTTCAACTGTGAAGGTGATTTTTAACTACGCATTCGTCTAGCTTTTACTTCCTGAGATTTCCTCCCAGTTCATGTTGCTTATACTACCTATTTAACTTCACTATCAGTTGTATGTTAATTTCTGCATTAGGGAAACCCAACTGGTAGGCAAAGACACCGGATTATTGTTTTTTAAAACATGATTTATGATCCAGGAAGCAGGAAATGCAGGAGGGTTGATCTTTTCAGGATTCCAAGCCAGATTATTAGAATCATAGACTCTCACGGCCCCATAGGATGCCTGAATCTCTGTAGTTTGACCCTGACTCAAGGCCCCTTCTATTGTCCAACAATCCTAATTGTTAGAAAAGTCTTCTTAATGTCAAACCTGATATCTGCCTCCCCTTAGCGGCCCTGTGGAGTCTAATCCTGCTTTTGCATAATAATCCTTGAGGTACTGAAAGGGAGACACAACCCCTGTGAGTCTTCTCTTCGCTAAGATAAATACGCCCAGCTGTGACGACCATGAAGCTGGAGACTTAGATTAGCATGAGGTTCACCAAGTGAAGGCTTTGTCTTCCTCACTTGCTGCACCACTCACATTTTATTTTACTTTTGGCCATGCCGCATGCCTTGTGGGATCTTAGTTCCCCAATCAAGGATGGAACACGGGCCCCGGCAGTGAAGGCGCTGAGTCCTGACCACTGGACCACTAGGGAATTCCCACCACTCACATTTTATACACGTATTTGAAACTGAGAGACCAGACTGTTCTTTGATTCTCTCGCCTGATCAAAACTCCAAATCTCAGCTAATCCTGCATTTTATAGATTCAACTCAATTCATTTTACGCACCCAATGCCTTTCAACTGGCTCCATAATTATTGGAAGAAGGCTTCGCCTCTTTCAGGACTTGGCTATGGGCACCTATCCTTGGTTAAGGATCCTACACGCCAGGGTGCCTCCCCGTGGCCCCCTCCCTTTGCCCCTTCACATGCACCACCAATGGGTTGGTGCTCAATCACCTCTAAAATTCTTAGCTGTAAAACAGCCGCAAAGCAGCAGGATGATGATTTATTTTCAACTTCAAACGGGATTTGTAAACACTGTGATAAATGAGGAGAGGCCCCAAAGCTGCATTCCTCTAGCAGGTCCTCTTAAAGGGAAACACACTGCATTTCAGCGTTAGTTGGCATAAATCATTCATTTCAAATCAGGGCTGAACTTCGCCAGCGTTTCTTTCAGGCGCCTTTCTCATCTGAGCCCCTGAAGAGCACATGTCAGTTGAAATTACAGGCAACTGGCCAGTCACTGTGTCCCAGAAGACTAGACAGCACAGATTTCAAATCCATGAACTATGCTTTCGATTGAAAGTGGTACTTGCAATATGCACTAAATAAAGGGACTTTTTTTAGGAAAGAGAAAAGTGTAGACGTGTCTTCAAATGTGCTTGACCTTTCTGTGGTCTCCCTTATTGAGTTTTCACTGCCCACGCTGTTTCCCTTCTCAGCCAGTTTCCTCCTTTGCACCCTGATAAGGTCAATTGATCCCAGAGGGCAACTGGGCATTTCTCCAGGGGTGACACAGAGATTAACTCAATCTTTGATTGGAGAAGGGGAGGCACTGGCAAAGGTCAACTGCAGAAAACCATCTGGATCCATTCACAGCCCCAGTCCTTAATGGCCCCAACTCAGGACACAAGCCATCCACGAGCTTCCCAAACCCTAGACCCGTATCTGCAAAGAGAATTTACCTCATGGCTTGTTTCGGTTGGCCTGGCCTGTGCTAGTGCACACAGTGCTTTCAGTTTGAACATTTAATCATTTGAGATCTTTCACATAAAAATCCAGATTTCTGGCAACACTGGGTCTGCATTCCTTCATAATAATAACCCATTAGACTTGAGAATCCACTGCTCCCTTTCGACAGGGTGTATTTACCCCAGTCCTCACATTCCCCATTGTGTTCTGAGAGAAAGGGCTCTTTACACTTTGTACCTTGCTGACTTCCTTCATCTGTGTTTCTTCCTTGGTTCTGTAGCCATTTACGTTTGCAAACCTGGTAGATATTCTGTCAAAGACTATTAAATCTGTCTTCCTGTCTGTAAAATACTGGGGTTGGCCTTCCACCTCCAAGATTATATAATCTAGTGGCTCACTGAGCAAAAGTGATATCGTGTTGTTCTTGATCCCATTTCCTCGGTAGTCAGGAGGAGGACACAGCACGACCAATGACAGCTGTGACCGAGTGAGCATCTACTCCCCCAGCCCTCCTCTCAGGTATGGCCCGCTCTTCCTCACCATCAACATCATAACAAGAAGAGCCAAGTGGAAGCTGAAGATGAAGTTCAGGTTTGAATGGTGACTCCTATCAAAGTCGTACCTGGGGGCTTCCCTGGTGGCGAAGTGGTTAAGAATCCGCCTGCCAATGCAGGGGACACGGGTTTGAGCCCTGGTCCGGGAAGATCCCACATGCCGCGGGGCAACTAAGCCCGAGCGCCACAACTACTGAGCCCACGAGCCACAACTACTGAGCCCGCGTGCCACAGCTACTGAAGCCCACGCACCTACAGCCTGTGCTCCGCAACAAGAGAAGCCACCGCAATGAGAAGCCCGCACACTGCAACGAAGAGTAGCCCCCACTCACCACAACTAGAGAAAGCCCGTGTGCAGCAACGAAGACCCAATGCAGCCAAAAATAAATGAAAAAAAAAAAGTCGTATCTGATTTTTCAAACTTCCATGCCGACTCACCCATCTGTAGTATGTTCCCAGAACCACCTGAGGGTTTTTTAGCAAAGCCAAGGAAGGAGACATTAGTGAAATGGATAAGACATTTCTCATGCAATGCCGCTGCATGAGTCCTTGCAAGGTCACAACGTGCTGAAATAACAGTCCGTGGTAAATGCTTTATGTGAGTTACGCACATGTGTTCATAAAACAGCATCAAATAACACCTACCTTGGCAAGGAGGATGGTCAGTGGTTACTTAAGGTAGAGAGTCGAGAACTCGTAGATTCAACTTGCTAACAGTGAGAGCCATGCAAGGAGGAATGAGCTGACTTGTCAGGTACTGACTTCCCTGACCCTGAAACTATGCAAGGAGAGGCTGGATGAGCTCTGTCCTAGATACTATAGGAGTTTCCTGCATTGGACACAGGGGTGGGGTGGAGGCTGGCGAAGTGTGGGGAGTCTCCTCCGACTACATATGCTGGGAATTCTCCCTGTGGGTGTGTGTTTTTTCTTTTCTATAACTTAGAAGCCCACCGATTTAGTGTTTACCCACCTCACAAGACGCTAGGATGACCGATATTACATGGATTAGGCTCCAACTTAGTTGGTTATCCAAGAGTGTTTGCTTTAAGAAGAACTGAAATTTGTAACTTTGTACTTTTCAGAGTATGTGACAAGTGACTAAATCTTGCCTGAAATAAATGGCATTACTACACTGAATTACTTTTCAGTATAGAAAATTTAACAATAATAGCAACTGGTATAAAACATGAAGCCCACTAAAGGTCTGGCAAAAAGAAAACATTTTAAAGCCTGACTATAACCCCTTCAGAGGCTACTTAACATCTCACAAGTTGAGCCCTGGGACTGATTAGCAATCATAAGGAAAATTAAAACTCACTGGCTAACACACCATTAGGTTTTCAGTGTGTCTCCACAAAGCTTGAAGTGTTCCTACAACACGAGCACTGTTTTCATTCATATTTTTCATTTTCCACTCATAGTTTGGAACTAAACAAACTAGTTCCATACCTAAGATTACTGTCTTAATTAGCCAGAGATTTAACTTGAAAATCCTGCCTTAGGACACAAGATGTGTGAGTAGCCGCAGAGATTAGAATCCTGCTGCTTGTTTCTGATGTAATATTCCTAGACACAGCCACCCCTGGAAGAAAAAATACCTGCAAAACAAAATGCAGAATTCCCCCAGAGAGGGTTTAGAGCAGAGGAATAGAGACGTGTAGGGTAACAACAGTGAAGGGGGAGGCAAAATCACCTTTGATCCAAAGGTGTTTGGATCAAAAAGAAATGTGTCTGAGCAAGTTTCTCTTGGGCAAAATGCAATTAACTTGTTCCAAGAATATTCCAGGAAGCAAAGTGTGTCTTATTCAACGTGTGACTGATTCACCCTGTATTGTACAAACACACTTCCATGGCCGATAATTTAGACACTGGGTGAAGAAGATAATCATTCCTTCAGGTATCCCCTTGAAACTCCAGAAGTTGGGAGCAGCAGAGGGGCGCCTATAAGGAAATC